>NW_028277098.1:15040000-20040000 GCF_059951505.1 Python bivittatus
CATATCACACACAACAGCCTATTATTTAATCTTGTTTTCTGGAGTGCTTGAATGGTTTATTTTCTCTATACTGAAGCTGATTGTTGACAAGAAATAATCAGTGGCCACTCTTTCTGATAAACCATCTTCCTGCAGCAAGGTTCTATTATCAGACTTGTTCATGTTTGATGTGAATTTACTAAAACGTTTCAATGGTAGTGTCAACTGGTGCCAACAATGAAAGAATAGATGTTAAGTTCTGAATATGCTAAAATCAAAGTACTTTAAAATGTAAAGAAAAGAGTTCTAGAAGAGAAAGTTTATATACAAGATTTCTTATTGAATATGTTCTTCTGAATCTTATGGAGATTTTAGGGACTCCTGCACCGGTATTTCCCTACTTCTATGCAAAGCAGACAAGTAGAAAATTTAGTTGTCTGGAGTACTGTTCTCATAATTTGGTCCTTTACATTTCAAGCCATTTATGGATTTTTCAAAGATCTCTTGCTTCAAAGAAACAGACATTTATATCATCACTATTAGACAAAGGAAAATAGCAAAACCAATAAACAGTAGCCTGGAAACTAAAGTGGCTTTTTGTAAAGAAACCCAAAAGCAAATTGAAGTAAAATATATATGATGGAAAATAATATAAATATTACATAATTTTCCTGTAGTGATGGTGGCTGTTCCTAAACCATAGTTTTTTTCACTATAATACCAGGACAATATGGTCACAGTAACAATATAATGTTAATGAAGCATTGTGCCACAACATTCTAATATATCTGTTGCTCACATTAGTGACCTATTCATTTGGTTAAGGGGATGTCAAAACACTTGAAGCTGCCCTCTGTAATTTATGTACTCCTGAGTATATCAGGTTAGAGTTCCAACTCAACTAGCTGTTCATTGGATAACTGGGGATAGGTTGTAAACTCCACCCCTCATCCCCTGTGTCCCAGCAAAACATTATTTTTTCCTTTGATATTTCGTTGAATACATTTTTGGAAAACAGACTGCATTAAATTGCCATCAACATTTCAAAATGCCTGCAATATTTCCTGGAAGAGTTAGTTGAGTGAAGCAACTGTTACTCTATTAAATGTGGAGATATTCTCTTGTGGAGTATAAGCACATTAAGAAGAAATCATATAGAATTTATTTATTCATTTATCTATCAAACTGAAATGGCCACCCACCTCACAAAAAGTGACTCTGGGCGGTATACAACAATTAATAAAACAATAAATATGTAAAACAGTTATTAATAAAAATAAAAAAACAATATTAAAATATAACAAAGGCACAGAAGAGAGTGAATATTAACTGCAATGATGGAGCCAGCTTACAATGTCACTGGTCCCCTGGGACCCCCAGGTATGATGACATAGGAGCTTCCAGAACATTAGCAGGGATAGTGCTAACCTCACTTTGGGGGGAGGGGGAGATATTCCATAAGGCGGGTATCACGGTAGAGAAGGCCTGCCTCCTAGCACCCGCTAAGTGTAAATCCCTAGCAGACAGGACCTGCAGCATGCCTTCTCTGCCAAATTTAATGGGACAGGCAGATGTAATCAAGGAGGGGTGGTCCCTCAGATAACCAGTCCCATGCCATGAAGGGCTTTAAAGGTCAAAGCCAGCATCTTGAACTGGACCTGGAAACAAACTGGCAACCAATGCAGCTCACAGAGCAGTGGTGTAACATGCTGTTCTGGAGGCACACTTAACTGCCTGTGCTGCTGCATTCTTCACCAGCTGAAGCTTCTGGGTACTCTTCAAAGGCAGCCCCATGTACAACGCATTACAGTAGTCCAATCTGGAGGTGACTAGGGCACGAGTGACTGTGCCATATAGAAACTGGCACAACTGGCGCACAACACGAAGCTGTGCAAAGGCCCACCTAGCCACAATTGCCACCTGCTTTCAAGCAGGAGTCATGAGTCAAGGAGGTCCTCCAGATTGCGCACCGGGTCTGTCTGAGGCAGTGCAACCCCATCTAGCACCAAAGATGGCATAGTCCTAGAGCCAGAAGGCCCCAAAACCCACAGCCACTCAGTCTTGCCAGGGTTCAGCTGAAGCCCGTTGTTCCCCATCCAGACCCTCACAGTCTCAAGGCACCAGGATAAGACATTCACCACATTGCTTAATTTGCCAGGGGCAGAGATATTTAATTGGGTATTATCACCATACTGATGATACCTCACCCCATGGCGACGGATGAGCTCACTGAGCAGCTTCATACAGATGTTAAATAGGAGAGCACTGAACCCTGTGGCACCCCACATAGTAGGGGCCGAGGGGGTGGATCTCTCCTCCCCAATCACCACTGACTGGAATTGACCCCGGATAAAGGAGGCAAACCAGCACAACACCGTGCCACCCACCAACAATCCCGAGCCAGTCCAGAAGGATACCATGGTTGATGGTATTGAAAGCCACAGAGGTGTCAAGTTGGGCAAGGATAAATGCATAACCCCCACCCTCACCAGAGGTCATCCAAAAGTACAACCAATGCTGTTTCCATCCCATACCCAGGCCTGAATCCCAACTGAAAGGGATCCAGATAATCTGCTTCTTCCAAGGTCCTCTGAAACTGCTGCACAACTACCTTCTCAACCACCTTCCCCAGAAAGGGGAGATTAGATGAAAATTGGATAAAAATTGTCCAATATAGTGAGATCCAGCGATGGCTTCTTGAGGATGGGGTGAACCAAAGCCTCTTTAGGAGGTAAAGGAACAACCCCCTCACTCAAAGGAGAATTAACTACTCAAACAACACCCCCCAGGCCACTTTAACAAGCCAGGAGGGGCATGGATCTAAAGAGCAGGTGGCTGAGCTCACAGTCCTAAGGACCCTGTCCACTTCCTCAGGTTCAACAGGTTCAAGCCATTCCCAGATAACCAGGCAAGACTCCTCCCCAGGCATCTCCTCTGGACTTGCAACAAGAGTGTCCAACTGCAAGTGAATCCGAGCAACCTTGTCCAACAGATGCTGAACAAAATCCTCTGCATGTCCCTGCAAGAGGTGTTTTCTTACAAAAAAGAAAAGAAAAATTCTGTTCTGGGGAAAAGCATTAAGGAAATATAAACCTGTAGATAAAAAAATTCTCAAACTGTTGGAGATAGATGAAGAAATTACACAAGTGCTTTCAAACCCTTTCTCTACTTCTGAAGCAGTGGACAATAGACTAGGAGGGCTTTTGACATTCTACACACTGTCGTTACTGACAAGTAGACAGATCTTCCTCTACTGAGTCTCCTACTTACATATTAGAAAAAAACAAAGCTCTGGGTGGAAAGCAGAGCAGATTTCAAAACTTCCTACTGTTTGAAAGGTATATTGCTAATATTACAGGACACAAAGTACTTAAACAGTACTTAAACATTAAACTTAAAAAGTACTTAAACATAAACAGGTCCATCCTATTAACTATAAAATCTAGACAGTGAACTTCCATTTTCTTTGTGCAAAGCCGTTGTTGAGAAACATATTCCTTTCTTTTAGAAATTAGTTAAAACTTGGGCTCAAATCCGAGCAACCTTGTCCAGCAGATGCTGAACAAAATCCTCTGCATGTCCCTGCAAGAGGTGTTTTCTTACAAAAAAGAAAAGACAAATTCTGAGGCACCAGCGAACATTGATCATCTTATTTAGACAAATTCATATATTTAGGATGGAATATCATAAAGCATTAAGCAAATTTTCTGTAAAATAATAATATACTTCAGAAGGCTTATATATTTCACAAACCCTAATAAGAATCTCCAATTATTACTTGGGTCATTTTCCAACATTTGACTTAATTCACAGGTTCCTTGGTTAGCAGAAAACACAAATGAGTAACCTGTATGCCAGCTATTTTTTTTTTTTAAGAGGGATTCAGCCACTACATTTGTCCCAACAATCATAGATATAATATGAAACTCACCTAATCCATTTAAACCTACTTTCTTCTCCAGTCTTAAAGTTCTGACCATACAAGACTTCATCACATTTTTCTTGTTTTCACATATCATGTTGAAAAAATCTCAAAAATTAGTTTACAGTTTTTATACATATTTGGCTAGTCCTAATAAAAATATTGCCTATGATTTATTTTTTCTTAAAGACTCAACATAGCTTATCCTATTTTCTAAATAAGATGATCAATGTTCGCTGGTGCCTCAGAATCAGGAAATATATATATTTATTTCAGAACACTTTTCTGAGATAAACATTCACATATAAATATCAACATGGATTGACATTTAGGATTATTACTTACACAATAAAATGATACCCAGATTTTTGTTTCATTAAAAGAACTCCACCCAGCACTTTTCCATATATCACTCTGGAGGTTTCTATTAGAATAATTATTTCGTGAAATGGCATTAATATGTCTTCTGCAAACCACTTAATTTCCAAAAGCCTCATAGGTTATATCCAAATTATAGTACAAATACTTCCAAAGAAAAGCAAATTGCCTCTCTGTTATAGAGACTGGCATCATATATGTCCGTGGAAACAACAAACTACATTTACAGTAGATGAACACATAAGTGTATACAATGAAAGTATAATATTTATATATAAAGTCAAGTATCCATAGTTTAACATTGCAATTATCTTTTAAAATGTCATGGCCACATCATTTTTTTAAAAATATAGCAATCTATAAAAGGGAACTTAAAGTTCCTACAGCACCAGGGAATCACAAAAAGTAGATTTCACTTTCTTTACCACATCAGATTTTATTTCTAAGGAGTTTTACAATGTGGTTTCAAATAACATGGCTTAAATTAAAAACAACAACAACTAAATACAGTCTTTCATTTGTTTTTAACGACTTTTAATAGCAGCCAGATGCTCAAATCACTTAGAAAAATTGCCTAGGTAATTACCATAAGTGTAAGTGGGAAATGGTCCACCAAAAACACAAAATTTATCTGTTGGAACCTGAACATTTGAGAGGTAATACTTAATTTTTTAAATCTTAATAAACAGCTCAGTATTTTATTATTCTGTTCATCTCCAACAGCAGCATATTTTCAATCTTATCATGGAGGAACAGGATAGGAAGGCATTCAACCAGAGTAACTGCTGTATAAATTACACTAGATACACCATAAACAAGCACAGTTACCGATTCTTCATCTGCATTAGAAACATTAACCAGCAAAGTTACCTCTGTCCAGAATCCTGTCTTGGAAATTTCTGTCCTGGAAAAGGTACAAATATGGATCCATGAGAAACCAGTTTGGGTGACCTAATGCTTTTCTTCATGGGTTTTTGAAGAAAAGTAGATATCACCCTTTATTCCAAAATATGAATTTAGAGCTTTTATCCGTTTAATAAGATATCTTTATCAGCACAGCCTTTTCAGTTGTTGAGTCAGTGGAATACTGTATATATAAAACAACAGCTTTGAATTCAACTGCTGAAGAGACTATTAAGCTGGAGGAAGACTGAAACAGGAAGCTCAGTCCACTGATTAATAAGATTATTTTGCAGTGTTCTGCACAATCATTGGTATTAAATAAGTTGTCACAGAATAACATGTTGTTTCTCCAGTGCTTTTTTTTGCTTTATTTCCCTTTATGCTTGATAAAGTAGAACTGCATTGTCCTTATGCTTATTACATTAGTGAAAGGTGAATCTATTGTTATGCAGCACAGAGACTATACCGTCTTTTAATAACACAGCATTATGAAATGGATGCCATAACATAAACGAAGTAGCTGAAAGCAGTCTGTTATTACTAATTATATCATGGTTGATGGAGACACTGGCTTGCCTTAAAAGGTTTTACCAACAGATGTCTTGGAGGGTAAATTTAGTAACACCCCTGTGGGAGACTGTTATCTCTCCTTATGTCCCAGTAGAGATTGAGACCTTGACTCATGTTCTGTCATATTGCTTATTTTATCAATATATCTGTGCAACTCATATCACTTCATTTTTGTCCAAAAGTCCAAGTAGATCTGCTCTGTTTATACTTTCTTTCTCTCTCCCTCTCCCCCTCCCTCCATTTCCTTCTCTCTCTCTCCAGGTACAGGTGCAGCTATTACTCTTAGTGTGACCAAATTTGGGGCTGCAGTTTACTGAATCTCACAAATGACTCTCCAAGAATTGGGAATATGAGAGTTAGCAAGGCCATGAATTTTATCTAGATCTTGCCAACATGTTCTTTGTGTGGATGTCTTGATTTTGGTCTGGTCAATGACTGAAATCAAAATTTGATTAATTGATGGTTGAGGGGAAACCATACTTATTAGTAAAATCTCAGTGGTGTTTTAATTGAATGGGAAAATAATATCCACTACCAGCCCCTATATTTATAGCTGCAATACAGCAGCATTTCTGTATGATGAACAATAAAAGTGACAAGCAAAATTAGTCTATATGCATTTAATAACATAATGAATTAATGATCCCAATCATTCCAAATGTTGTGATAGGGCGTACTCGATGGCAGTCAATCTGTGACAAGTCCTCTACAGCAGCTAATTGTGGTCATATGGATATCTTTTAAAATTTCCAAATATACCCATTGCACAGCTGACAAAATTATCATGAAATATCAGGATCTGGATATTGTGACATTCTTACTGACCTACATAGAACTTACTGAAAAATGTCACATTTGAGTACAATATTGAGGATTTTATTTACCAATTTATTTACCAATTAATGGAATTAGTAGCTACAATAGATGAAAAGAAGGCACACTGCCTTGCTAAATTTCTGCAAAGGAAATCCTTCTATATATAGATAATTTATCTGTATTGGAACTCAACTGAGTTTATTGATTTATAAAGAATTAGGGATACTATATTGCTGTTCTTAGCTCCTAGAATCCCTCATTATTTGCCATGTCAGCTAAGGATGCTGGAACTTGTGCCTCAACATTTAAAGGGCCAGATTTTCTCCAGATCAGCTCTAGATATCAACAATATGTTGTTAACACAATGCTTATTTTCCACATAGATATTGAGAAAGGCAAGGAAGAGTAGGATGCCAGAATAAACCATTGCTTTCATCTGCCATACATCTGTAATTGTATAAGTAAAATGACTGAACAATGCTCTTAGAAGTCTATTTTACAGGCATATGCCTGAGATCAATTTTAGACAAGGATTGTTCATGTATTGCTTGAAAGCACTCTCCTCAGCCTGTAAGTGTGCATATACACAGTACACACAACAGAGGGCAGGGAAAGAGAGCTTGCTCACACCTCTTAGCAATGTAACATACATATCTTGTGTTATAATAGACTTCAACAAAATTTTCCTTTCCCTGCTACTTAGTTTTGAAGTACTAATGCAGGACAGCAGCAGTTCTTACTCCTAAATAGGGTAGCCCATCAAAGGAAACATGTTCTCTGTTCCCTGAATGACCTGAACAGCAGTACAAGTCTCCTCTCCCAAACTGACTAGAGACCTACAGTCATGTGAAAAAGTAAGTACACCCCATGTAAAGTTTTTTTCTTTTTTAATATATGCAGATATATCAATAGGTTATCTTCAGTCAAACAATGTATAAAGTTAAAGGTAATGTAATTGAACAACAACAACAAAAAAACTATAAAAAATTGACTTTGCAGTCATTCATTCACAGGTTAGTCTTACCATCTCTTCTCAGCCTAATCCACTTCACTGAGTTGTTATCACAAGATGGCCAGGAGTGCACATACACTGCCTATGTGCTCTTAAAGTTCTTTTTTATTTTACCCTATTTTATCTTGCTTTTATTCTTTTATTTTATCATTTATTTTGACTAAAGACAGTAGGACAGGCTGCATCAGTTCATTTCAATAGTGAACACTTTTAAATGCTTTGTGGAACACGTAAGAGAATGGGGAAAAGAAGAAGCAACAAAGAATGAATTCAGAAATGACCAACACTTCAAAGCCTCCAAAGCAACTGAAAATTGTCAACGAACAATTTGCCAGTAAGCAAAACTAATAATAGTAACAGAAGAAACTTGACTTGCATGAATCAACAGGATGTTTTGGAGTGGGATTTGCAAACAGAAATCGAGCAACAACTGTTAGATCTCTCTACCTCTCTTTAAGAAGATCGCCAAAATTCTTTTACAACACACTCTTCTCCTGAAGCTGCTGCTGTCCCTCTAACAGCTTTAGCTTCCACGAGGAAAAGACAGGTCAAGAATCTCACAAACAAGAGTGCCACAGACTTTATATCTACACAATGCCTTTTAACAGCACAGACTGTACTCTCTGATTATTTAACAACAATAAACAACAATGTGGATTCCTTAAAAAAGTCTTTTGAGGCTTTTATCCAGAAACAATTACACAAACTGATTGCACTTATGGAAGCACAAACTAACACTTAGAGAGAGCAGCCTGCACCTAATAGTAAATAACATTTGAACTCCAACTGTAACACCAATAGGAGAGAGGACTCCCCAACACCGTGCAATGAAAAGAGGGAGAGGGGAATTAAGAATAATCGGATCCTTTGAACAAACCAGGTCTCCCTACATATTTTTCTTAACAGAGCTAACATGGGTCGTTGGGATAAAAAAAATAGCTGTTGTTTTATCTTTAAGCCAACTCCTCGAGTGTCAAGTCCATCTCACAGACTTACAGGCAGTGGAACAGCTACCCACTAAAAAAGAAAGTAAAAGAGTTTTGTTGACATTTAAATGCTCTAGAATCCCTGGTATGCTGCACAAAATGAAGCCTTTTCTTAGTACCTTTCAAATATTCCCATTACATGTGTTTCAGAATAATAAAATATGCTCACTTTTTCACCCATCTATGTAAGTTGAAGATCTCCTTCTAGACACTAGGAATGATAACCTGTCCATTGCAAATAGCCCTGAGAGTTTGGCCTTGACAAAAAGCAACTCAGATAAACACCTAAGAAAGGTTACAGATGAAGCTCTAGCAGTACAGCTGATTCATTCTTTTGGAGCACTGCCAAATAGTGAGCAAGATGAAATATTGAGAAAATTAAGGAATTTACAACAGACACTGTTAACAACATGTATAGCAGCAGAACCTCTGATTGATTTAGTGACAATATCTCCTAAAAACGGTTGCAATAACAACAATCTACAGACACCTCTGATACATCATGACCTGAAGATTCTCAACAGAAGAGCATCCAGAAGGAAGACGATCTGGCAATCCTAACAGATGAAGAGGGATTGGAGTTGTATACCCAATTAACAACTGTATCTCCCCTGATGTAAGATCTGGTCCATGGCATACTAATGCTTTGCTTCTCTCTAAGGCCACAGTTTTACCAAATGGACTGCAGGCTACAAGGACTCCACAGAAGAAAATTCTAAACACTTTAGATGAACCCACCCCATGAACAGTTCAGTAAAATCTTTATCCTGGCAAACTCAACCAAATATTGGAGACATCCAGACCCCCAGGTACATAGAACCCAAGATGGATGACCCAAGCACCAGTGCATTGAAGTGTCAGGTGAAGATTTGCATGGATACCAGACAAAATATTACCACAAAAGGGAGGCAACATGGTGAAGAGTCCTGGTAAGCTGTTTCACCATGTCAAGTCTTCAAGGAAAATTCAAGTCACTAATCAATATGTATATTTGAATACTTCAGGTTCCCTTGATCTCATACCCACAGATGAATGATTGAAAGGGATACATTACAACCCAGCCCCAACTAGTTTCTCTTCTTGCTCTCCTACAGGTATGATTAATGATACAACTATTCATATATTAACTTGGAATCTAGCAGGATGGAATAACAAACTATGTGACGTACCTGAATTTCTGTCCAGTTTTGGTCTGATTGCAGTACAAGAGACCTGGTTAACAGCTGGAGATGAACAGATTTCAATACCTGGCTAAGTCCTGGGTCATCCTGGTATGGAAAATAAAAGAAAGGCCGGGCAATACGGGGATTGGCCATATTGATCGGGGAAGAGCTAGGATGGAAGGGCACGAAATTGATCATAGGTGCTTTTTCACCTTTTTGCTTAGCTGTCAAATTCCAATATAAGGCCCCTGTGATTGTGATGTCAAATGTTTATATGCCCCTGCAAACATCTATATATTATTCCCCTGAAATATGGATGAACTTAGAACAAACCTTGACAGAGTTAACCTCGAAAATTCCTAAAAGAGTTATAGTTGTTTAAGAGATTTCAGTGTGAGGCTGGGGCCTTCTATACAAGATCATATTAGTAACATGAACACCCCCAAAGAATTCCACTCCCTATTACTATCATGGTCTTTTAGGGACCATAAAAAAAATGTTGCTGGTATACAGTTGTTAAGCCTGGTATGCAAGTGTAACCTACAAATTCTAGGGGGCAAGGACCAAAGTTTTGTTTACCCCTTTACTTACCATCAAGAGAAATCAAGAAGCACTTTAGATTATACATGTGTCCTAAATAGTAACATGTCCTTTTTCTCAGACATTCAGGTTTATGTAACAGAAGATAGAGATCACCAACCAGTTGCTGTAAATTTCTACAGGCACTCAGACTTCAGACCTCATCCCGCAAATGATAGATAGGTTTCACTTTGTCTAGAGGTTCACCAGGACAGAAGGATAAAATGGACCAGAGTGGATGGGATGGCTCTGACTGAATCTAAGAATTCTGATCAAACCCTGACTCTGGCAAACACAGTTACTTCACCTTGCATAGATGCTGACTCTGTCCTTGTAGCCCATGAAAACCTGAGTGCAGGACTAAGAAAATTTTTAACTGAAAAGGCCCTCCCTGGAAGGTCTCAGATATTAGGCCCTCATTGGTTTGACTTAGAATGTCATTCCCTGATAAAAAGATTAAGGCTAACTATGTGTCTAGCATGGAACCATTCATCAGTTAATAACCACACTGCCATGCTAGAGCTTAGACAAGAGTATAATAAAATTATCAAGCGTAATAAGTCTCACCATCTGTCTTTTTTTTTTTTTTTTGGCATTCGGTTGCAGGATATTGTGGGAATGTACGTTCTCCCTGGACATCCCTATACCTGCCTTCATGTGGGAGGAAAATTAGTCAATTTTTCACTGATTCAAGCTTCAGTGGACTCACAAAATGATCTACAAAAGGCCTGTAGTCCCTCCCCAACCTGGCCTCCAGTGACGAACGGGAGATTAGAGAACTCATTCAGACTCTAAAGTCCAATAAGGCTCCTGGGGAAGATCTTCTACCTCCTGAATTACTCAAATTTACTCCCAGGTTTATTTACTCATATAAAACATTCCTCCCAAATTCCAGCTGGTTGGGAGCTCTCTATTGTGGTTCCCATTTACAAAAAGAGTGACAAGGGTTGATCCCTCAAATTATAAACCAATTAGTCTAATTGACATGGTAGCAAAATTGTATGCCAAATATCTTTTATATAAGATTGAGGACTGGGTAATTGAAAAGGGCTTGTTAGCTGAAGAGCAAACTGGATTTAGACCTGGCTGCTCTATTATTGATAACTTTCATTTTATGTCACTTAACAGAAAAACATACAGCTAAAGGGAGACAACCGTTTACAACTTTTATAGACCTCTGTGCAGCATTTGATTCAATAAATAAGGACCTTCTTTGGAAGAATCGTATGGCCCTGAGCATGGAGCCCAGATTCCTCTCCTTACCTAAGCATTATATTCAAAATCATGCCTAAGGGTATGCACAAGAATGCACAGTTCCCTAACAGGAATAATTAGCACCAATAAAGGGGTCAGACAAGGAGGTATACTGGCTTCCATTTTGTTCAATCTGTACCTTAATGATATCCCAAAGTCCCTTCAATCAACTGACATCCATATGCCTAAAGTTAAAAATAACCATGTAAATATTCTGTTTTATGCAGATGACATGGTTTTGATGTCATACACCCAGGTAGGGATGAAAAGACTGATGCATAGGTTTAGTTTATACTGTGCACTCAACTACCTGAACATCAATAAATCTAAGATCAAGGTAATTATTTTCAGGAAGAGGCGGATTAGGTATAACTGGAGGCTGGCCAGGGAACATACAGATCGTCCTATTTATACTTAGGAATTGGTTTTACAAAACCAGGTTCCTGGCTCCACATTTTAAGAGGAGTTCTTTAAGGGCTACAGCCTGTGCCAATGCCATAAGGCAGTTCACCAATCACAGCTACCCAGTTTCTCTAATTCCAATCATAAAGGTATATAACAGCAAAATAGTCCCAATGATTACATACGATGCAGAACTGTGGGGATATATAAACGCTCCCTTATTGGAAAAGATACAGTCCACTTTTTTGAAATGCATCTTTTAGAGTGGACAAATCCATACCAACTCCAGCAGTAAGAGCAGAGTTGGGTATATCCCCTATACAAAGTCATCCAGTAATTAAAGTATTCAACTATTGGCTGAAGATCTTATTTATGGACCCAGAAAGATTAAACACATCAAACTATGTTTTGAAGAGCAGGTACATAATATGCCTCCCTGCACTTGGACTGCCCAACTTTCAAATACCATTTCACAATATGGATTCTCCATCCAATTCCCAGTCCAATCACATCTGAAGGCCAAGAAAAGCTTCAAATGAAGGGTCTTGTATGCTGCTGCCCAAGATTATACTGAATCCGTTAACTGTGTTAAGTCCTTGAAGTGGCTGGCTCAGCACAAATCAGCCTCCCAGTTAGAAAAGTATTTAACAACTTACATGTCTCAACATCTTAGAAGAGCTTTCTTTAGAGCTCATTTTGAACAACTAGAATCTAAAACGTAAGTCTGTCCTTGGCTCTAATACTTCGTATTGCTCCCTTTGGCAGAAACCACCTCAAGTAAGTATTTCTTACAAATCTCTACCAGTCTCTAACATTGACCAGGATGAATTTTTTTCCACTCTTCCAGACAGAACTTTTTCAGCTGTCTGATGTTTGAGGGGTTTCTTGCATGCACAGTCCATTTTAAATAACCCCACAGCATCTTGATAGGATTTAGATCTGGGCTTTGACTTGGCCATTCCAGAACCCTCCATTTCCTTTTTTTTTTTTTTTTTTTTCACCTCCCAGCCATTCTTTGATGGATTTACTGGAATGTTAGGGTCACTGCCATGTTGCAAGGTCCACTTTCCTTTGAGCTTCAATCTTCTAACAGATGTTCTCATATTATCCTCAAGCATCCCCTGGTACAATGAAGAACTCGTAGAGGATTCTATCATGGTGAGCTGCCCAGGTTCTGATGCAGAAAAGCAGCCGTAATCCATAATATTTCCACCACCATGCTTTACAGTTGGTATCAGGTTCCTCCAGTGAAATACCATCTTTAGTTTTTGCAAAACATGCCTTCTGGTACTATGACCAAATAACTCTATTTTTTGCTTCATCTGTCCAGAGCACCTTGTTTCAGAAGTCTTGGTCTTTGCCTAGGCATTCACAAGCAAGCTTTATCCTTGCCCTGATGTTCTTTCTGCACAGCAAAGGTTTCCTTCTAGGACACCTCCCATGAAGATCTAATTTGTGCAGCTTCTAATGGTAGACTCACACACTTTGACATCAATAGTGGTGAGAGCTACCTGTAGGCCATGTGATGAAATTCTGAGGTTTTCTAAAGACTTCTTTCGTCTTGCGTTCTGTTCATAGACTGAACTTGCTGGGATGGCCTGGCTTGTGCAAACTGGCAGTTGCCTGAAATCTTCTCCATTTATAGATGATCTTCTGGACAGTGGAATGATTGATGTCCAATTGTGAGGCAATCTTTTTAAATCCCTTCCCAAACCCATAGGCGTCTATAACCTTCTTTCTGAAGGCCTCAGAGAGCTCTTTGATTTAGGTGTGGCAATACCACACACTTCAACAACAAAGAGCAAATCAAACTAAATGAAGTTTAAATAAGACAGGTGTCCCCCCCCCCCCCCCCAGATCCTCTCTAACCTGATCTGGTGTACTTGTTTCTAAGTTCAGGTATTTGAGGAAGTGATAAATGTACTTATTTTTTCCACATGTTAAATTTGCATTTATGTTTACTTAAATTACACCATGGACTACAAAATGTAAATAGTGCATGATATTTGTTATATTGTATCCCATTAACCAATATTGTTGAAATGAAGATCAAATATCTATATGTTGAAATATGTTGAAAAGGTCAAAAATTTCATTGAGGTGTACTTACTTTTTCACATGGCAGTGAGCAAGAGTTTGGATTGGAATGCAATGCAATATTTAACCCATGAATTATTTGTAGAATTCTAGTAAGTTATACAAGGGCAAGAGGAAGCAAGGTGGTATAAACAGGCTATTATGCTGAACATATGACTACATCCAGTTATGCAAGCAACATTTGGAATGGATTTTTGTCCTCCTGCACAATCCATGTGGTTCCCAAATCTATTCCAATAGAGGAACCCTTTTGTGCAGATGAGAGGGAGAATGGGAAAATACAGATGCCATTTCATCAGCAGATTCAATGAGATGTAATTAGAAGAATACTACAGCCTTAAAACAAGTTTAACATAAGGCTGAGCCGAAAAGTAGAATACATCTAAGAAAATACCAGTGTTTCAGATGTGCCTGAAATATGTTAGTATATAGTTTATCTTCATGTTTCTTACCATCTCATAAATCAACTTCATGCTATATTTGTTGTGAAATTAACCTAGTCTGCCTGATTTTAATTGGTTAAGATTGACTTTGCAACTAATCTAATAAGCAGAACATATGGAAAGGAAGAATAGTATTGTGAGAAACAAAAATCTGAGAAAAAAAGAATTTCGCATTTTTCAAGAAATCAATTCTTCTCTATATTCCCTAATGGAACTCTTTTTATGTTAAAAGGAAAGGAAAACAGCAGAATAATCCATATATTATTTCAGTTCAAAGTGTAGAAAGAAGTTAATTCTGTTTAACACAATTGCAAAAAGCTTCCTGGAGAACAAACTAGTATCCATATACCTTGTCCTCAGATGCCCCAGTTCAAGTGATATAGCTCGCAACATTGTTCATTTCAAAACAGCAGATGCACCTAATTTTAAACAGGTTGTTTAATAAAGATTAGATTAAAAATGCAATATAACTCCAAATCACATATAAGCAAATAATTTAGGATTCTGGAAAATATACACTTTGTTTTTGGGATATCAATACATAAATCAGATTAAAGACTCTAACCAGTTATTTGTGATGGATTTATTCAAAATGAAATACCTCTCCTTGAATTCTGACATACAAAAACATCCACCACAATTTTAAATGCCTCTTGGAAATAACAGCAGAATAAAAATCATGTGTTTCATGTTAATTTCACAGAAACCCAGATGGCCATGCAGTCGATTTGGCAAAGAACTATCAAATTCATTCCGAACTATCTTAAGAAGTCTATGTCAGAAGCAGCAGAGGGGAAAAGCCAGACATATTCCAGATATATGGAATCAAAAAATAAACGCAACTAGGAGATTAATTTTACAACAACAGTTCAGGACAGGTATCGTGATTCACTATCAGCTTGACACAGAACAACTGAAAAAAAAAACAGTGACAATCATTGGAGTTTTAATAAAGTTAGTTAATCTGGCATCTATCTATATACTACTAAAACTCTCTTGTCTGTAACCTTTAACTGGGTGAAACGGTATGAGGGAGGGCAACAGTCTTCCAACAAAGGTACCTCAAATGGGCTTACAGAATGTAAGGACCCATGACTCCTGTGGGACTGAAATTTGGGAAATCTGTGGCTGCTTCAGCATGCTTTGCAGCAGTCAGCCCAGGTCATGTGATTGTCATGGGCATATTCTTGACCTCTTTCCCACCTCCCTCTGCCCCTGTGCCCGCTGGGGTGTGGTGTGCGGTGATTGTTTTGTTTTGGAACTGAGGCAGAAATTTGAAATCAGTTGGTGAGGGAAGAATGAGGGAGCAACTTAGATGCCTGTTGGCAAGTTAGGGCTGGCTGGGGGGCGCCAGTGGTTGACAGGTGAGCCCTCTTCCTCCCTCAAGGGAGGGGGTCCTTGGGGACATGCCAGAATATGGAGCGGGGGTGCAGTTTTCCTCACAGAACATGGCTCCCTTGATGCCATCTCCTCCCAGCAAAGTGGTAGGCCAAGGAGGAGGAGGAGGGGGAAGGGGAGGAGGCAGCTTCACTGTGGCTATCCTATGGGTCATGAGGGAAGGGCAAATGGCACAAGCCTATATTATATATGGAAATAAAGAGAGGGAGGCGAGGAAGGGGGAGGGAGGGAAGGGAGGGAGGGAGAGAGGGAAGGAAGCAAGGAAATGCGAGAGAGGGAGGAAAAAGTGAGAGGGAGGGAGGGAGGAAAGAAGGAAGGAAGGGAGGGAGG
The DNA here is from genome assembly GCF_059951505.1 of Python bivittatus. Lineage (NCBI taxonomy): Eukaryota > Metazoa > Chordata > Lepidosauria > Squamata > Pythonidae > Python > Python bivittatus. The sequence continues at coordinate 15,056,233 of NW_028277098.1, forward strand.
GAGGGAGGGAGAGCGGGAAGGAAGGAAATGAGAGGGAGGAAGGAGGGAAAGAAAAGGGAGACAGAGAGGAAGGGAGGGAGGGAAGGAGGTGGAAGGGAGGGAGAGAGGGAATGAGGAAGGAAGGAACAAAGGAACAAAGGAAGGAACAAACAGAGGGAGGGAGGGGTTTATGTCACATGTACAGTAAATGAAATTGTCCCTTCTCTCTTGCTTCTCCCTGTTTCCTTATTGGAAGTAAAAAGTCCTTTATGATCTATGGTTATATTTAACTTTGAAATCCATTATCATCAGCTATTATATAATAAACCAATGATTACGTGTGCATAATTTATACATATCTTTCTTCAGTCAATAACTTGAGCATGCTTTACTGCACAGTATTTTATTTATCATGGAATTCATATTCCAAATACATTTTGTTAGATTATGCTCAATGGGCTTTGAGACACAGTACCTTACACTAGCTACATTATTATATATTACTGCAAGACTGCTTTGATAACGGCATATTGTTCTTTGATTGTTAAAAAGTCACTTACTAAGGACAATTTTACATACAAATTAAAGCTGGCAGCATTTTTCTAAATATCAATAAGGCTTAGCTTTTCCTGCCAAATCCCTGTAAGAATCAAAACAATAAGATCCGCTTTCTTTTTGAGACATAAGTCAGTGTAGCAGATTGTTACAATAAATCACCTACAGGAGAAAGGAAAGCGTATTATTGATACCTGGTCAAGCATATTTTTATCACTGACTTGGATTCAATTACACAGCCTTAAGGCCAAAAAAACTGTCATCAACAAAATTCCTACAGTTGGCAGAAAGTAACTGGGATTAATCCTTTTTTCTAATAAGAAAGATATAAACCAAAGTAAGCCAGTCTTTACTATATTTTCTTCCATTCTTCAAATATGGGCAGACAATCCATATCCATTCAATGACTTTCATATTAAATTACCAAAAACAGTAGTGTGGAAATTATGAACTAGAGTGGAACCATTTTTATGCTCAGGTGAAACAACCTTGCTCTGTGAGTATACCAGGACATGCTCAGTTGTCTGAATTTCTTGAGAAGGAATATGGATACATGATGAAGTTGTGCAAGGATGAACAAGTGAAGTGGGACCTGGTTGTGTATTAATCACAGAGCAAGCAAGTATACATTATAGTATATGCACAATTTTATTACAGTATATATACCTTGTAAGAGAACCATCTTAGTCTATGGTGGCAAAAAAAATCAGGAGTCTGATAGTACCTTTTCAATTAACAAATTTTATTAAAACTGCAGCTCACAAAAGCTTATCCTTTTAATAAAACGTGTTAGTCAAAAAGGTACAACCAGTACACATATTCAGGTTTTGAAAGTTTACTAAAATGATAATTTTTGTGTTGTTGCCACTGGCTAGCATCTGTTGTCTAACAAAACTCTTTTTTGCAAAGATAAAAGTGTGGATTTGAATTTCTTCCACAGTAGAGGGTGAACTTTCCAATTTCACTTCTATCTTATCACATTTTCAAATAGCAAGCCCTTCTTAACTATCTTAGTGTACCAGTACTGACACTCATTGATGATTATGAGCTTCAACAACATATTTCCCATTGGCAACTAACCATATTACTAACTTCTCACAAGACCATGGCGACCTGCTTGGCTAATCTTCATGATCCTTGCAACTGTGGAATAGCCAGATTAATATTCCCTTCTGCCAAATTGCCCCATAGCAGTGTTGTCCAAACTTGGCTGGGGAATTCTGGGAGTTGAAGTCCACTGATCTTAAAGTGGCCAAGTTTGGACAACACTGCCCTATAGGTAGTCATAATGTTCTTGTATGCATTTCAGCTATAGCTTCAGAACACTGCATTGCCCACATATTGGTTCTAGAATCTAAATGTTGCTTTAAAAAATGTCTGTATATTACTAGATACCTCCAATAATTTTTCAAAACAAATTGCATCCCTTTGTATGACTAATGATGTATCCAAAGTTTGGGAATCAAGCCTAAAGCAACAGAGATGCATAGTAAATCTCAATCTAACCCTTTATTCAGTATTTTATCAGTAAAGAAGAACAACTGCAGTATACTTCAGACATCTGTTGCAAAACAAAAGAGAGAGGCAGCTCTTGTTTCTGGCTGTGACCTTTAGAGATAGGTTGGCCTACAAATCTAACAAAATTGTGTGCTTCAAGAGAATTAAATTATATTCAGCATATAGGCAAGGCTTACTACAAGTTAATGCAAAACATCTGCTTTCTGCTTTGACAGTGAATTACAGATACTGAAAAGTTACCTTAGAATAGCTAGAAAGTCCAGCAAAATTATGCTATCCGTAATGCTTAGCCAGCAAAAGACAATTACACAGCATAACATTATGATGTTACCAAATAACCTACCAAGAGAGATTTATCTGCTTTAAATTTGGCAGGTGACAATACATGCTAGATTATTCATGCAAGTAACCTATCAGACAAATATAACTGCATATAAATAGAACAAGAATGTAGTTATATTAGTAGATAGTTGGAGTTGGGAAACACATGCAGGTAATGAGAATTTTGTAAAGCAAGCATCATGTGTATTTGTTTTAATAAGATAGTTACCAAATGTCTCCAATGAAGACATGTGTACCAAAAGTTAATGGATTCTATACATAAAGGAAGGAGAAAGCAAATACATATTTAAAAAGATAAAGCCTACCATGATTGCAGTGGGGAATGGTATGTTTCTCAGAGGCCAATAAAAGTTAATTGGAAAACCAGAATAAGTAACTATGCAATTACATATATAAAAGAATTAAGCTGAAGAGCAGAGATGGAAAATGCAGTTTAATGATGAAAATTAGCTTTGCAGTCAGAAGAAAAAGCAAATGATAAATGCTGAAACATGATATGCTAGGAGATGAGTGGGGAGGCAAAAAGAGAGAAAGAAGGGGAAGTCTTTCCTGCTCCCAACACGGGCATAATCAAAACCCAAGTAGAGGATTCTAGGCCTTCTCTGAAACAAAGGGTGTTTTCTCTCACATGTTGCACCTCTTCTTCTGAGGGTTAGCATATAAGAAACTCTCAGGCTTGTCCAGAAGACATCCACAGCAAGGTTTATTAAACTATATATGGAAGGCAAAAAAAAACACAATTCAGAGGGCCTGGGGAAGAAACATTCCTTCAGGAGAACAGCAGAGAATATCATCTAAAGCTTTGTTTAGAAAGTGAGGTTTCTGAACTTAGTGTCCTTTAAAAGGCTCCACTGCGGATGCGAGCAAGATAGCTAACCCCTTTGTCTCCTGGTGCTCAAACCCACACAAAACTGCTCTCCTGTGGTCTCCTCGCAAGGAGCAGCTGTTTGGAGCACATGTGGGCAATCTCCCATCCTTTCCTTATTAGGACAGGTTCCAAGGAACTAGTCTACTCACCAGCATACCTTCGGGGGAGGTATGGTGAACTGAAGACAGCTCTGCAAAAGTGGAGCTGATGACCGCAGCAAAGACCAAGGGGAGACTGAGCCTTGATGGTCTCACTCTTGACAGAAGGGCAAAGCATTAAAAGATAAGACAAGCTTGTCTTCCGTTAAACCCAGTGAGATGAGATCACTGAAAAGCAGGTGTGTTTAATTATGGTTTAGAGTCTACATAAACTAGTTAAAAACCTCCATGGGATGGAACCTAAATGCAGATCTAACTGTATTTCTGTTAGCTTTGAAGGGGTCCTCCTGTCATCAACTCTTTGGGGTTCCCTGAATGGCAACTGGGCTGTAAGAACTTTGTATCTTTACCTTACTGTTTTTCTGTATTCTTGAACATTATTGGATTGCTGTCCTGTGTTATGTTATACTCCTCAGTATTCTTGGATATTCCTTGATTGCTGTCTCATGTTGTGTTGTTATACTATTTTTTTTTTTTACAATAGCTTGGAATAAAGGAAAGGAATGGAATAGAATACTTCATTGGCCAAGTATGATTTGACATACAAGGAATTTGACTTTGGTGCAAAGAGCTCTCAGTGTATTTGAATAGCATCAGGAAATAAAGAATAATAAAAAAGTAATAACGTTATATACTAAAACTATGCAGACAATTTAAGTATTTACAATTTAAGTCATTTATTTATTTAAGTAATTTAAGTATTTACAATTTAAGTAAGTTTAAGTATTCATATTGTATGGTCATTGCTTCTGAATCCAAAAGAACCTGTAACCCAACCCTGCTGGGCTGGGGGCAGATCAATACAACCCACCCGCCTTCTCTTTGAAGTGCTGGATTGAAACAATGCCCCATTGATCTGTGAAGCAAAGCACATGACCAATTGTCCAAAGAGAAGCAATACTTCAAATTGGATTTCAGCTGATCTGCACACTCCTACTTTAAAAAGACCTTCACAGACAGTATAGACAATTAGGAATATTTATATGAGAGCAAGATTACAGTAAAATGTGCTTCAATTCAATTACTGTAATGAGTCTTAAGCAAAGCTACTTTCTTTGAATTGATCCAAATACAATGCTTGTTATTTCCACTGTAGCCATTATATGCTACTACTTTAATGATTACGTATTGTACTCCAGAGAGATTGCAAAGGTAACACTAACTTATTTTAAAAAGTAAATTTTGAACTTGTTTCCTTGTCTTTAAATCATTATACAAAAAAACATGAAGGCTGCTGGCAGTATCATTTTTTTCCTTTTTTAAAGTTTTACTACAAGCCATTACTGCTGATAGGAAATATTTTTCATACACAGTGAGGACTAAACTAAAAATAAATATTAAAAGGTAAATGACCATTTCCACTGTACATAATGGGCTGTGATAAGTGATATTTCCATGTTCTTTTTATGATAAACTCTAAGAAGGCACTATCAAGCATTAATAAACTCCAGCTATTACTTTACTGCCTCATAATGTAGTAAGATTGGAACAACTGCTAGTCATTAAAATGGGTGTTACTCTGAAATATGGCAGATGTGGAAAAACACTGAATCTCAGATTCAAGAAGCTGAAAATAAAGCCAGCAAGCTAAATTAACTAATAAAATGTCCACTGACAAGGCCAAGCATTATTTATTTCCATAAGGGTTAAAAGTACTTACCAACTCTTACATAAGAAAGCCAAGAGGTCATAGGTGATATCATAAAGTAGGGATAAAACTTAAACTTGCAGGGCAAAATGAATAGCCATCAGAAATTTCAATGAAAAGGACATGACAATACATTTATTCAAATATATAAACTTATTTCAAACATCTCTGCTTGAATAAACAGTGTAGATCAACTTTTCCCAAGCTTACATTGTTCACCTACTGTGTCCCTAAACTGAGATTATACCACGTTCTTGCCATTTATGTTTGTTTATTTGTACTATAAATATACTTTATTGTATTATGGTGTATTTATACTTTATTTATATTTTATTCAAAAAACACACATGGGAATCTGTCCTAATTTTATCCTCCCAATTCTACCCTTCAAGCTAAAGACAAAGACAAAAACTTGGACCACAGTGATTCAGGGCTGAGTTCCCCACTGGGCCAGGATGATTTTAACTATGGTTTGCTGAACAAGTCATAGTGGTTAAGTTCTCATGTAAAGCCAAACTATAACAAGTGGGTTAAGCTAACCATATTATGGCTTAGCACTTTGAATAAATCAGGTCAGTGGCTCCTTAGTTCAATGAGGACTTAAATTTGAGTTTCTCTAGTATAGCACATTAACCAACTGACTTGTATTATATATCTTAGTGACCATCTTCAGTCTTATTTTATACTGCTATAAAATATTGATAAAGGCAATATATAAATAGTTTAAATATCACTTCATTCATCCAGCTTGATAATGCTCTTCTTAAAATCAGCAAGAACCTCAAAAATGTAAAGAAAAGAGCTGAGAAGTGAGGTTTCATTTACAACAGCAGCAAACATTGCATTACAGAATAAACCAAGTCATAAGATCTCCAAATCAACCTCAAATGTTTCCAGAGTAATGTATTTATATAAAGCTTTTTCCCCTGATCTTCACCTGAAAGGCTTCTTAGTGATACACACATAACTAAGTGAAAGGAGAATAATCCCTTCCTACACATTTACGAAGTAAACGCCTTGGTCCAAAATAGAAGAGAGAACCAAAGAGAAACTGAAAAAAGCAAACTTGTTTAGTTAAATAATTGTAATGAACAACATGAACAAGTTTAGGAGAGGGGAAGCCAAACACAGGTTGGTGGAACAGTGGTAGTTTTCAAATCTCTCTGCTGCATCCTACAAGAAACAGAAATTATATTGGCTTGTAGTTTTATTCTTTTTAAAAACTATATATTGTGGGATAATCAACACTGGTAATCAATATGTAAATTAGTAGCATTAACAGAATAGATAAGTGAACAAAGTTTTAATTTAGCAAGAACATCTACACCAGGTATTAATGAAATGAGAAACTTCACAGAGTATTTAAGGCGATCAAGGCAAGATTTTGTGTCACAGTGAAAATTTATAATGAATCTTGAAGAGTAACAGAGCTCATTTTACTATACCTGCATGTACATTCAGTAACAAAATATAATTTTATTTTTTAAAAAGCATTCTAAAGAAATTGATCTTTTGAGTCAGGCATTGCTAATTGTAGCAGCTTATGAATCTAGGTCAACTTTTTACATCTCTGTGGGACAGGGGTAAAATAATTTATGTCCACCTTTATCCTGACAACTCAAGCTAATGCACAAAACTGGTGACAAAATTATAACTTCCAACATATACGAGGGCAAGGGGGGAGGGGGACTGGGAAACTCTATGAGCCTTATCTTAGCCCTCCAACACATTATGGGTACTCTGAACCTACACATGCTACGGTGCTCACAGTTTGCTTCACACAAGAACAACACACAAGCATACCTGAAGCCTGCTGGATAGCCTGGGTTCTTTGTGTCTTTGCCTTCATTTAGTTGTGGGTCTTACCACACAAGCACTGTAGGCAATGCACTGGGAGGAAGCAGACCAGTCAGTAATAATCAGTCAGTACCACAAAGGAATCATTTCAGAGAGAAGGTAAAAACAGAGGTGACTCCTCAATTCTTCTACCCTCACTGTCTATCACTTGAGACAGGTGCTTTGCACTGCCTAAAGGTAGGAACAGTCCTGGACAGATGTTTGACTTTTTGATTTATCTAGGCCAATCAACCTCTAACGTGCTTACAAAAGAAAAACTCTGCATGGGAAAGAGTGTTCAGCAGAGATTTCGACAATGATTTCTGGCCAGTTCAGAGGAAGAATGGATAAAGACTGGCTGACAGAGTGGTAGTTATAGGCCATCCACATAAAAGAGGACAAATATAGGATCACTCTCATGCATGTTTTCAACAGAATATTTGGTTATATCTGTAAAATTTGGTCTCCCCACACCCCCACACCTAAGAGAAGTTTTTGAGATTAAAAACAATCACAAAAAGCATTCCCCAAAAGCACTTTACTAGCTCTAATAATGTTTGAAAAAGTCTAGGATGGGATAACATTTATAATATAAGATTGCTTTTCTATTTTCACTGAGTTACCAAGATTTCTCCAATGGAATGAAATGAAGTAAGCAAGACAATACTGTTAGACTGGCAGCCCAAAGCCAGATGTGGGATTAAAGCCTCCAAATGAATTTTGGAAGCCTGACATTTAAAAAAAAAAAGTGCTTCTCTTCACATCTATGTCAGCAGTTCTAACATAAGTAACTGTGATTTCTGGCCCCGGGATACTCAAGGGAATCTTCTGTGCTTCAGAGTCTGCCTGTTTCCTTTGTTTTTTCACATGATCACTCTTTGAAGAGCTGACTGAAATGGAAATAACAAAGTACACTATTAAGCATCTCAGCAGATTGCAGCCCTAAAGGAAATAAGCCCAGAACATAAAATTAACATGAAATACAGTTTCAGGTTCATTGATTTTATCCATTCACAATCAACACATCCAGTAGAGAGACACAGGAGGGCATGACGATATGGAAGGCAAAGCTATGACAATGGCAAAACTACATGGAGGAAGGGCTTCCTTACATTTTCCTACTTAGTGCAAAGGAGTTCCTCAGTCAAATATTAACAGCAAGTAGCACATGCTGAATTTACCTGAAAGAAAATTAGCTTTTCCCTAAACAATTTACCATTAAAATAGGTGGGGCATATTTGATTCACTGATAATTTAGTTAACATAGACAGAAGAGCAATTCCTATAAAGCCATTTAACTTACTTGTGCCCTAGGTTAGATTTAAGCCAACAATTTCCTGGATCACAGCCAACATTTAGTTATTACATCATACTAGTTTCCAATATAATACCAATAAGAAAAGGAAATGGGCATGGAATTATTCACTGGCCATTTTTATTACATATGTAACTGAGTTCCTTTTTTCCAAAATTCTGATTAACAATCAAGTAGGTAAAAGACAGCAGATAAAATTGCTTTAGATTCCTATCCTTGCTCTCAGACAGGTAATAGTTTAAACACTCCTTTAGTTTTATAGAATGTAGTGAAGTGGAAGAAACCTGAAACATTCAATTTCAGTAGGACTCTGCAGCACGTTAAATAACTTTCCTGTACCGCACATGACACATTTAACCTCACAAATAAACATTTTTGAGCTTCATATATATGCAGTGTTTCTTCCTAAGTTTCCAAAGTGGCTGAAACTTACAAAATGATTGTTTCCAATAATCCATCCCATTGTATGAAAACTTGTAACTCAAAAATAATGAGTAACTCAATACCAGTAAGTATAAAAAAGAAAATGACAAATTTCAAACCACTTTGACATGATCCTTTTTTTTTAAAGGAAGGAATATACAAATTAAGTGAATAAATAAACTAACATAACCCCTCCTGAAAGAGCAAATTAGGACCTCACTGAATGAGGGAAATGCATCTTGCCTGTCATTATTTTACTCAAGAGGAAAAAAAAATACAACTATTAAAATATAACTTTTTGTCTCACCAAAAAAATATGATGACCTGATACTGATTAAGAGGTTGCAATTCTTATTGCTTTCAAGGAATTTTATGATTTTGTAAATGGTGGTTTTCTATGTTCTAAGGAAAGGGAAGGGATTTTGATTTTGCCTGTATTGATGCCAATATTCAAATTAGCTTCTGGTGTCTCTGTGCTGTTTGTTGGAAAGAAAGTGTGTGTGTGTCTGTGTGAATATATATATGTATGTGTGCGTATGCGTGTATTATTTGGAGATGTTTCAATTAGATACTAAACCAAAAAATATGAGATTTCACATATTATGCTAAAACACAGTATATTTGCTTGGTTTGGGCTTAACATAATGTGCAGATCCAATCAGTAATTAGATTATAAATTTCATCTGGAAGAGGCTTTGCATCACTTGAGAATTTATTCCAGATGTCTGATCTTACAACTTATCTGTCTGACCCCAGTTGACCTGTTCATGATTCTTCAGTAGCTTATTTGAACCTACAGAAAGAAAAAGATGTTCTTCCTTTTGAATCCCCGCAGCTCTGCAAAGTTTTGTGAGTTATATGAGAGGAACTCCTACCTCCTGAATCACAAAATTTCAGTATTCTGTTGCTGGTTCTTCTCTGGAGTTTAGAAAACATCTCCCTATCTCCTCCATTTCAGCTACTGCAGCCACCTTCAGACACTGGCGCAATTACTGGGGAAACCTCCTTGTTGCAAACTGCTAATATGCAATTAGTAATGGGGAAATTATAGCAAGATGCTTTTAAATACAAGAGGAATGCAATGGTACAGGCAAAAACTTCCTCTCATAGCAATCACTCAGATAAGTATTATTTACTTGTTTATGTTGCAAACAACCAAATACACACAGTATACACTGACATTATGGATGGGGAAACATGAATTTGGCAAAAATGCAAGCCTTTTACAAAATATTTAACTGTTGACTGATTTCACTGATATTGATTTTAATGTTTTATATTTTGTCATTTTGTTTTAATCATATAAGCCATCTTGAGCACTTTTATAAGCAGATTGGCAGAATATTAAATACATCTGTAATGGCAAACACTACTGCTCACTTAGAGAACGGAATATCTATCCATTTATGTGGCGTTATGAGCCACATAATACCTTCACGGTAAGTGGTGACATTCTGGTCATAATCCTCAGCTTGAGAAGATAAGTGACAGGTGCAGTTCCTTGCTTCACAAGATCTTTCTGTGCTCAGAAACTCTGTAAGCAACACCAGACAAGAACATAATGATGTGGGGAAGAAAAACTACACACATTTTCTTGGAAGTAAGCCGCAACAGCCATCCTCAGGAATGAATCCACTGGCTATCTTCATTCACCAGTTCCACAAGCAAAAGCGATAGCTAGTGGCAAGCCACGGAATAGTACAACTGCCTCCACAACCATCACCCACCCCAAAATGCAAAACTAAAAAGAGAATGAATAAACATAAAAATACAGGAAGGTATTATAGGACCCAGCACTCTGGTCGCTTTTTTGTCCCATCCCCCTAAAAAGACTAAATAAAGAATTGATTAACTGATTATTAAGAATAAAATAATTTAAAATGAATATTTTAAGGGACTACATCCTGATATGTGAAAAAGGATTTGATACAGAAAAGTATGGCCTCTTTTCCTTTAGAGTCATCAGGATTAAGAATTTCTGCCTTAAATGGCAAAATAGAAAATCCCATTCAGTAATTTACTTATATGAATGTAAACAATTGCAAAAAATGAATATTGAAGTTTGTATTAAGGGAGGTGCTCAACAGTAGCTTTCAATTATAGGACAGCAACTGACCAACAGATGGCATTGAAAACTATTCTGAATCTCTTGCCATGGCTGATAGATAATTATGTTCATTTAAATTCTAAACATACCATAGCAAAAAAAAAAAAAAGTTATTTCCCTGCCTTTCATTCCCATTAAAAAGCCTCTATAAGGCTACCATTAACATGTCTAGACTGAATATTCAGTCAAGCCATTAAACAAAAAACATAAACACAGCATCAGGACCAAAGTGTGGGTAGCCAGAAATGAAAGGTTCATTCTCCAAATCCAAAGCCAGAGGTCTTCTGGATGTTCAAGGCTGCAGCCACACATATACCACACAGAAGCCAAAATGAATATGATTAGGCTTTGAACAGCCATTTAATTCTTCCTGCTAATTAAGGGATCACAATCTGTCATGCCTTCACTGATTGGTAAGACCTCCAGACTTCAAATGTTTCCATCCATTCCTCATCTTTAGTAGACATATTACTGAGGTACTCAAATTTCCTTTGGTTTTTCAATATTTATGTATAACTTGTGATTACTCATTCTGTTTTATCTGTCAATCACAACTAACTTCATTTTTGCTACTTCAAGTTTTAGATCTATATTCCTAGTTGCATCATACAATCTAAAATTCACAGCGAATCTTTAAGGTTCTCACTCAAGAATGCTGAACTGTCAACTTACAGAAGTACTTGAGCATTCCTGTCCCCACCACAAACATTCCTTATTATTTACCCATAAATACATTAAACAACAACAGAAAATCACACATTCTTGCCTTAATCTGGTCATCACTTACTTAGTGTCGAACTATTTGCTAAGCATACAATTGATTCTCATGTGTTCTTTACCTCCATAATATACTATTCTTACCACTTTTAGCAACCAACCGTATTCCATATTTACCTAGTACATTCCATAATTCAAGCCAATTCACTTTATTAAATATTTTCTCTAAATGAACAAATGTATGATCAACTTTCTTTCTCACTGGCATTTTTCAATGACTGCTGAAGAGCAAATATCCGATCTGCACACATGCCTCCCCAGCTTAAAACTGCACTGCTCTTCCATATTTTGCTCAGTTATCTCATATGCTTTTTCAATCACAATTCTCTCAGATACCTTGTCAAGCACACTTAGCAAATGCCTCCATAGTTTTGAAATTCGTTCTTGATGACATTCTGTAAAAAATTAACAGCATTCTTCCAATCATCAGGACAGAGGCAGCCTTCACACACAAGTTAAAGAAGTTGCATAGCCATTCGTAAACAAAACACATTCATAATTTGACATTTCTGCAGTTACACATCTACACCTCTGCCTTACCATTTTTGAACACTGTCATGGCATTTATAATTTTCTTCTGTTCTTCTCTTGGATGCTAACATTTATAGCATCTGTTTCAATTCAGTTCTTCAACATACCATTATAATTCCCATACAAATCCTTAAAATACGCCTTCTGGCATTCCCTCATTTCAGTTTCACCTCAAATGATTTTGGTTTCATCTAAAATCATTCTGCTGGAGGCTTTCTCTTTAGTTCTTTTCTCCCACTTCCAAAACAACTTTTTATTAAATTAATTAATAATTAATTATTATTAAAATAATTCTGCATTATCTCTGCCTCTTTTAAACTTAACAATTTCTTTCTCTTTGACCATATTCTTTACAACTATTTTTTTCTCTATATACCTATTATTTTTCTCTCATCCTTATTTTTTGCAACATTCTCTTATATGCATTTTTGCCATCCACAGCCTCTTTCACTTCATGATTCTGATTTTTTCGTATTTCCCATTAGTGTAATTCCACACATCTGTGATATATTGTACCAACTTCCTTTCATTCTTTTCCAGTTTCCACATCTTATTTTTTTAAATTTAATAAAACAGAGCATAGCAAGAAAAAAAGAATAAAACAACCAAAGAAGATAAAGAAATACAACAATAGCAACAAAATTATACACAAAAGGCTTCTCATGTGTGTTTGTGTGTGTTTATGTATGTGTGTGTATGAAGTTTTATGTATGAGTTTCAATAAAGGATGACCATTTTTATTGTAATTATTGATGCATAAACATAAACTATGTCTATAAACAACTCATTCATAAGTCAAAAGTAATACTGGATCTTCAATTAACTGAGTAACTGGGATCATAAATGTCTTTCTGGTGTTGATGAGTAGTATTTTATCAATAAAGCATGGAGGCATGGAGAAAGATACCAGCGGTCAATTTTCATGTTATAGGTATGTAGTCAAAAGAATGTGGGCATTCAAAAATATAAAACTTTGTCTCAGAGCCTATTAATGCATGTAATTACATCTTCTCAGAATATAAACACTTTAGATATTGCAAAAATATGTTTTATTGAAGCATTATTTTTGCTGCATCTCCAACAACAGATTTATTCATTATTCGTTGATAAAAACACAATGGAAATCAGTAAGTCTGTAATGTTTTTTTTAATAAGATGAATCTGGGATCTATCGAGATTTTAGTATTGAGATTAAAACAATTATCAATTGTTTAGACAAAACAGGGATCTCCAATTCCTTGTTCCATTCAGTCTTTAAAATTTGCATATCAAATTGATTTATTGGTAACTCCAGCATGCAGTCTGTAGTGGAAAATAAGATGGATTGCTGAATATGCTTGTTATTTATCTACTTGTCTTTTTTTTTTCTTTCCTTTCATTTTATTTGCTATCTAAAGGCTGTAATAAATTAAAATTGAAATTGATTTCCTGATAACCGATATTTATAAAAACAAATTGTAGCTTTTTGTCTTGTTTTTTAATTATCCCTTCTAACAACAGGGACATCTTCGAACCTGAAAATGCCACTGGTCCAAATCAAGATGTCAATAGATGTTGTAGTTGTAAATAGTGCCATTGGGTGGCAACAGGAAAATGGTATTTATATGTTAACACTGAAAATTATAAAAACTCATCATTTACTAGTTGACCTAAATAAAAATCTCAGCATCCATCCAAACCTTCCATAAAATGGTTTTTGTAAAAAAAAAAATAAAAAAAAAATCAATTTTAAGGTCTGCATTACCCCATAGTGTCAATTTTCTGTAAGAAAAAGGATCAACATGCATTTTCCCACAAATAATATACTACAACTTTTGAATCAATATGATGGTAACAAAAGATATTTCTGATCTATTATAGTCTGAACTCAAAACATTCCAAAATACCATTTTCAAAAATTTGATAGAGTTTAGGAACAAATATATCAACAAATGTTTATAAAATTCCACAGGAAATCCATCCAGTTCTGGTGTTTTACCATAGCTGATATTTAAAAATGCCTAAACTCAAAGGAATGAGAAATAATTGTTATAAGGAATCTAATTGTGGAAGGTCAATTTTAGGTTAAAAAGCCTCTATCTTCATCAGATAAGGTCTTGGGTTTACTATATAAGTCTGAATAAAATTTTAAAAATTAAAAATGTATGTCTTCTGGAGAACTATGTAGTAATAATTTCCATCTTTAATAGCTGTACAAATTTTTTCATCCTTTTTTCACTTCAAGGTGTTTGTTCCCCAGATTGCATTAATTCCAAATGTTCCATTGTTTTCCTCAAAACTCACCCATCTTCTCTATTATCATCATTTATTGGAGTGTACCATGCACATATCTCCTTGATGTGAAGATCAGATCACTTTCACTCATACCCCTTCTCTTAGTTTCAGACAAACAACATATCTGTTTTTCTTTCATTTTATTAGTTAATTTATGCTGTTTACTAGGGATATGCAAAACACTGAATGCATGAACCATGGTTTTGGATGGTCCATGCCTGAACCAAAACTTGCAGGGTTTGGATGTTTGAATTCATATATGGAATAAAACAGACTTGTTTTGTTCTATGAATAGACCAAGTTGTGGTTGTTCTGGGCAGAAATGGTTGGGGTGAGAACAGAAAAGAGCCAAGGCTGAGGACTTTGTGATGTTCAGGCAGCAATGGTTGTGGCAGCTGAAGGAGAAGCAGAGAAGGGAAGGAGGTGAGGGCACAGGTTATGTGGAGGAGAAAGGAAGAGAGTGGATGACACACAGCAGCCTTACCCTATTCACCACACAAAATCGTTTTGAATTTTTTTTTTGCTGAAACAGAATAACCAAAATGTTCCACGTTTTGTTTCTACCAAACATTGGTTAACCTAAAAGGATTTGACAGAACTTCTGGAACATTATTATCGTTTTCACATTCTAAACAAACCGTAGTTCCCACATCATATATTCCCTACCCTTTCCTACTTCCTCTTTCTGCATTCTAAGACAATCTTCCAAATGCCATGTCATCACCAGATGTATCCATACCAACCTCCTCTGCCCATCATGACTCTGGTCAATTGAGGTTTTCACATAATACTTTTAAGTAGGAGACAGAAGGGACTGAATAGCATACCCAACCTGACTGCACCATGCCACATGCTGCACTCTGTGCTACTGCTAAGGACCATTCCAGTCAGTTTGGTCTAATTTATCCAAAGCCCTGTTTTACCTCAAGCATGCTTGCACTATTCTATGTAAGCTAGTATCCCTAATCTAGATAGTTTCTTGCAAACCATAAGGCTGTTATCTGTACCCCACCAACTAGGAAGAACATGCAGTGTACTGACACACACTCAGAACACTGTAGGATTTATATGTGCAGAAAATGTACTTTAATGCATTTTGATAGAAAATTTAAAATAAATGAATACACAAAGGAGGGAGGGAGGGAGGGAGGGAGGGAGGGAATGAATCCCTTTTCACCAATTCTGAAATCTAAAATAGGGAAGCACTTGATGTTTTGCAGCAGGCAGCTTTAGCATTTCTATTGTTACTTACGTAAATTAATCTTTAGTAATTCAGAAACCACCACTTATCCTTTCATAAAGTTCTCCTTTACAAGTATTCTGTTACCATTTCAAACTGAGAATCTGTAAATGGGATGCACTGACAGGAACAGCAAAATGTCAATTGAAAACTGTGGGAAATCCACTGGGCATAACTGGGGACATGAATGCGAAATGCCTGAACAATAGGGATTTGTCCTGAGAAGAAGTTAAAGGGAAAGCCTTTCCAGAAATCACTTTCTGACTGAGAATTCTGAGAACTGTACTTCTAGTACATCTAGAGGGCAAGATCTTGGTAAAAACTGGCACGGCAGATAGGAAGAAGCAATAAGGAACACTAACAAGAACTTTAGAAGCTGAAAGATAGACTCAAGCTATCATTTTATAAAAAAGGTCTATCAAATCCAACCCTCCATTTATGACGTGATCCAAATTAAGAGATGCTGTAGCAAATATGGGGAAATTCCACTTCAAGTAGTTCAAACACTGAAAGTGTTAAAAGGAGTCAAGTGACCATCCCAATAATAGATGGGTTGTGGCAAGACCGCTGGAAGACTTATTGTAGAAATCAGTAGGACCCAAGACACCGCATCTCTTGTGTTGCATCCCATTACAAATGCAATCATTTGTCTTTACTATTCTTCCTAATTTCTCCTGTCCCTATATAATTTGTTGTCCCTATGAACCCACTACATTCTTTGTAGGAAGCATTTGTAATTTTAATGATGTTCTGTCATGTTAATTGGTATTAATAATTCCCATTATTTCTAATAAGCCTTCATGCAGGACCCATTATTTTCAGTAGGGTTATCATCATCAACTGCTCTTTACCCAATTTTAAGAGGCAATTTAAGAACTAGGCAGGGAATCTACTTAAAAGAGAAAGCAAATGTATTCTTCTCCAGCATTTTCCTTTAAAGGAACCAACTCCCAAACTGCTTTTCAAATCAAAAGAGCTAAATGAAGTCTTTGACACATCAAAAAAAGGTCATTGCAATATAGATCAAGAAAAAAAGTATATTTCCCTCTACTTAACCCTAACAGCCTGCAGGCTGCTTGCAAGTCTGACTTTTATACAATCTACTTTGGAAAGAATATGGTAACTAAAGGAAGACATTAATGTCTCAGCGTGATTCTTTATTGTATAAAGGCAAGCCAGACCCATTTCAAAAATTGGCTGATACCTCCATCATGAGAACAGATGTGCGATGTAACAAATCGATAAACATTTCCAAAATACTTACAATCAATTATGAAGCTAATGTTTGTTTTGGTTTTCTTTGCTTCTCTGAAACATAACTAGACTGCCACTCCATTGTCATTAGATAGTGCATTAATAAAGCACCAGAGTACTCAAGACAGGAAGCTACAGAATAAATCATTCCCAAATAACAGTACTTTGTTTGGAAGAAATACTGAAAGAGCAGAGAGTTTCTACTTTAGAGTGGAAAATAAGTTGAGATTTGTAATGTTGGAACCCTGGCTGAAAATCCAATTTAATCTGTGAAATGTTATTGGGCAACTTCTCAGCTTAACCTATATCACAACCTTATTGCAAAGATAAAAAAGAGTTTATCTGGTATACTCCTTAGAGTTCCTTGGAGAGTAATGGGGTGTTACAAGAGCAATACTACATAAAAAGATGTATTTATTTTGGACAAAATGAAGGTAAACCTGATGCTCTGCATTAAAAGTTTAAAGTGCATGGAACTTTAACTAATTCTAGCAACCAATGTTACAATGTAAATTATACAGTTCACTTTCAGCTTATTTATGCATTACTAAATATTCAGCCTTTCCCAACCTGATGTCCCTTACACCTCCCAACCCAGCATTCCCAATTACCATCTGAAGGAGTTACAGAGCTTGACGACTAGCAACAGTAAAGAAAAGCTGTTAGTATGTTAAGTTTTATTTTTTCTTCAGATCTGTACATGACTTAATGGAACACCTACACTTTGACAGCCTTTGTATTTTAATGTGATTTCAAGATGAACCTTCATGTCCTTTTCCTAACTTGTAATTCTATTGCTATGAAAAGGATCAGCTGAGTAAACATGATTTAATCTGCTGAACAGGATTACAAGACTTCTGTTGTTAAGTAGAACTGAACAGGACATCATTTCCAATTCTGAAACATGACTTCACTGAATCTTGCTCCAATAGGCTAATGGAAAATAGTTTATCCCGTTAATTAGAGCAAGGGGGCACATCATGTCTGATATGTGTGCAGTAGGGGGAAAAACAGCATGAATGTGTAGATTACTCTCAAGAATTCTAAAGCGATTCTTTAGATGTTGGAGTAGATGTAAATACATGTGATTGACATGACAGTGATAGTGAAGAGACAGTGACAGTGATAGAGAGGGATGATGGGAAGTTTTTTAAGTCCAAGGACAAAAGTGAAGCCAAGTGCAACAGGGAGCACATGCCACAACAGCCTAATCTATACTACTGACACTGCCTTCCCCATGTGATTTCCATGTGAAAGAATTTGCTTACTTGCTTGCTTGATTATATGCCATCAAGTCATTGTCAACTCTTAGCCACCACCTAGGTAGATTTTTTCCATGATGATCTGTCCCTAACCTGGTCCTTCAGCTCTTTCAATGATGCACTCATCACCACTGTAACTGAGTCTATCCACCTTGCTGCTGGTTATCTTCTTCTCTTTCCTTCTGGCTTTCCCAGCATTAGAGCCTTCTCCAGTGAACTAGGTCTTCACATAATGTGTTATTAGTACATTAATACGATTGGATCCTCTTAATTCTTCAAAAACATCACCACGAATGTGTTAATGTTTTAATCTTTAAACTGCTTTGTGGAGCAGGAAAATATCTAATCAGCTAGTCTCCTGTTGGTGTAAACAAATGTGGCATTACAATGGTAAAAATTGTTCTGCTTGTGGCAGCTTGATAGATCATCAAGCTGCTTCACCTGCAATCTAGGTGGAACAGAACAGAACTTTTAAATAAATGGCTATAGTTTCCCCTTTTAATCAAAGTTATCAGGATGATCAGATTTTGAAGTACATGGTGCTAATGTAAACCCAACATTGGAATAACAACAAATAAAGCTTTTTATTTGAATAACAGTGTATTTTAGATCTATTATGGATGTTTAACTGCATGCTTTTTTTGCATCATGGACATTTTAATTTTAATTTGAAATTACCATGAATCTTTTAGGGTTGATCCCAAATAAATAATAACATACATATGCACACTTTGGGGGACAAGATACCTGAACCAAGTTATAGAAGGTCTAAGACAACTGCTTGCAATAATTAATCAACAGAGAAACAGAAGTGGGAGTAAAACAACTCAGAATACAACTAAGCAGCACTGAAAAGAAATAAAGCATCCCTGATGCATCTATCTTACCTTACCTGACCTGACCTTACCTTACCTTACTTTACCTTCCCTGATAATTTTATCTTACTGGTTCAAGTTCTCCTAACGTTTTTGGGCAGAGGTCTGCGTCACGGGCCCAGTCAAGATCTCTTGGAGCCCTTGAAGTTCTTGGAACCTGCAGCCTATTTCCCTATCTGGGAAAAAAATAAAGCTTCTAGCTGACTCTTCCAGTCTAAATACACTCTATCTCTCATTGCAAGAGGATACTATTTTTACAGTGCTATAGTCACCAGCTGAGAGCCAATTTGGTATAGTGGTTAAGGCATCAAGCTAGAGACCAGGAGACCGTGAGTTCTAGTCCCTCCTTAGGCACAAGGCCAGCTGGGTGACCCTGGGCCAGTCCCTGTCTCTCAGACTTAGGAAGAAGCAGGCAATGGCAAACCACGTCCAAAATCTTGTCAAGAAAACTGCAGGGACTAATCCATGTCACTGAGAATCAACAATGACTCAAGGGCACCAAAAAAAAAAAAAAAAGTAATTAGCTAGCCTATAGGATCCTAATTCAATTATAGGGACAAGTATCAATTTTAGGACAAAGTTAAGTGAAAAAATGTCATATTTATGACAGAACATGTGTGAAATTGGCCAACACTTTGCCAAAGAATGGATTGTTTTTAAATAAATTAATAAGAATTCATGCATAGAGCAGGTCTGCAAGATAGATATTTGGATCATGCATGGAAATTTTGCATGCATGCACGTCCAGAAATAGCTTCTGACACAGCCATGAAAACCTAGGAAAAGGTGTGGCTGCTTTGGAAAACAGATGCTTCATAAGTGCTTTTGTGCATTATGAAGTACCTTTTCTGAAGGATTTGCACAGACCTAGGAGAAATTTTGCCTTTAGGACCGCAACCTCTGGAGCCAAAACTAATGTGAAAACAAGTGAGCAGCAGGGAAGTCATCCTATAAGTGTATTACAGTAACTCAATGCAGGCAATATCTTGCACCAAACTGAGCAATTCTTTCTTTTCATGCAATGCAGCAGAATTCTAATACTTTTCCTCCTCAGTTCTAAACTAGTGGGAGATCAGAGGATTTCCCAAACACTCTTATCTTGTATGAGATTCAAAGTAAAATTATCCACAAGGCCCAATTCCTTGGGGAGGAATACCGAGAAAGCAGTTTTGTTTTGGGGCTGTTCATGTGCAGGGATGAATGCTGTGCAGGTAGATGAGCCTTAAAGGTGATATATGTATGTGTGTGTAAGTGTAAGTGGAGAGAGAGAGAGCGCGAGAGCACAGAATTAACATACTAGTTTGAAACAGGTAGGCATGTCAATCTTTTCCTGCAAGAACAAATAAGAAGCACGGGCATTTTAAATTTTAAAACATTTATGACACGACATTTTTCATCAGATGTATGTTTTATTTTGAATATTTATACTTCCAAGGTTGGGCAAGGACTTGTGAACTGAGCGGTCATAAGATTGTTCATAAAATACAAATTGTAATTATAATAGCAGCCATTCAGAAAAAAAAAAAAAAAAGGCTAGGAAAAAAGGGCAGAAGTATCTATTTAAAATGTGATCATTTTCTTTCTTGCTTTCATATTTCTATGCTGCATTTTAGTTAAAACCTACTAACACACTAAAATATAAATGGGGGGGGGGGATATTGCTTTTTGTGTCATCTCATTTTCCAAATAATACACTTTTGGGTCTTGAGTCAACAGTCAACGTATAGTTTGTTTCAGTTACACAGCACAGCCTCCCTGCAAAAACAATGAAATAGCTTGTCAAGTTCTCGGTGCTGTTTACACCAAAATCCTTGCAAATGTTTTTTTAGTTGACATCTGAGGATGTTTATGGTTCTTCTAGCAGCACAATAAAATACTCTGGGGATTTTGTGCTCTGTCTTTAACACACCTTGCACAATAAACATTTATCTAAATATCCATTGTTCTACCTCAGAATAACTATTATTAAGGAAAACGCACTCAGAAGAATCCCCCAAAAGGGAGTTAGCTTTTTTCCTTAGCTATATCTAGAGGCAGCAAGTTGGCTGATTTTTATTTAGCAGTTGCTCATTAAACCACTGAAGCAAATTACAACTCTTGGATGTAAGAATACGATGTCAGATTACCTTAAAAACTGCACATCACCAGAAAGAAGGGAAAGGCCTCCCGTATGACTGTAGAAATTCATAGTTGTATTCAAATAATATAATTTATTCATCGTAATGTTATAACACACTGTGATTAGGTCTGTCTGGCTTATCTGTTTGGGTGTGGGGAGGAACGGTGCACTCTGTTCATTATTCCTCCAATTCATAAATATGCACACACTATTGGTTATGCTGCAGTCCTCAACAAAATCTCCTGATTACTGTAGGAGGGGGATTTTATACACAAGTCAGGACTGGATGAGCATAGTTTGCCAATGATTCAGGAAGGCAAATTCAGCACCCCAAAGACCCATACCTTTTTCTAATTATGGCATTCACCCACCCCCACTTTCTTAGTTATAAGAATGTTCTCTAAGCTCTTGACTGCTAAAAAGAAGACTTTTTTAGACTTAGACTAAAAGACTTAGAGGTGTTTTCCTCTAAGTCATCGGCATGAAGAAAATCAACTGGTAGGCTGGACATTTCTACCAGATGCAAGTGATGTCCCTTATTTTGCCATATATTGGTGCATTTAGAGCAGGGCTTGGCAACTGCGCTGTGGGTTACAAAGAATAAGTATTATTGGAGTACAAATAGGACCATGAACCAGTCTAGAATTATGTACTACAAGCAAAAGGAATAATTCTGTATGCAGGCATGAAATCTGATGTGGAGTAGCCACTTCAGCATTAATTCATGCACCTGCCCCATTCATTGAGGGCAGAAAGGAAGGATCCATAAAGATAAAAAGCAAAACTGATGAAGATTAAAGTACTTTAACTTCACACATTTGGATGCTGTCAGGTTGGGATGTGTATTTTAGAGAAGATTACAGAATCACTTGAGGAGAACATATTCCTAAATTACATCCCCTTCACAGAGGGGGATTTAATTCAAATTCTAGGTAAAAAAATTTGAAAGAGATAACTACAACACTATAGTTTCCATAATAAAAAAGGTCATTCAGGGTGTGATTAAAATTAGTTCAATGTTGAAAATGCAGCTCAGAAATTAATGTTTTGAAAGAAATTGCAATCTGCCATTTCCTCAATAGGAAAGTTACACAAAGCACAAACGGTTACTTAGGTATTCTATGTAATATCTGAAATGGCACACTTCTTCACAAAAATTTAAAATGGCTGTCTGATGGGTATTAATTCTATAACAGGTAGTGGAATGGAAAGACATAGTATGACAAGCGACACTAGTAAAGCAGTCTCTGTAGCAAAGAAAACATCATCAGTATTCCATAGCATTGTTTTTTGGTGCTCTGAGACAGAATTAGATGGAAGTAAATATAAAAATGAAGACGGTATAGAAGATTGCAAGCATGAAGTTTCTGACAAAGGCAAGAGTCCAGGTTTCAAAAACAGCAGAAGACATACAATGTGTTTGCAAATATGATTTCATAATTAACATAACCCCATTTTCTGACTTCACAGCTAAACAGGAACCTATTTGATGCTCAGCTGACTCCCTCAGTCCAGATGCTTGGACATTCTACTTTAGGTTTATCGTGCAGAGGCTGATAGTTACTTCTTCACGCTTATCGCAATAGCAGATAAGCTGGTCAGGGCCCTGTTTTGGATGACTAGGTCCGTTCTGGATAAGGAGGACTACTGTGAGGACTATACTAGACAACTGTTGGACAAAGTCGCTACCTGAGGCACATCTGAGCCCAGTTATCTGGGAAGCATTTCAGTTGTTGATCCTGAGGAAGTGGACAGGGTCCTTGTCACTATGAGTTCTGCCCCCTGATTTCTGGACCCATGCCCCTCCTGGTTGGTCAAGGGCTCCTGGGAGGTTGCATGTGGCTGGGTCCAAGTGAAGGTTAATACTTCTGTGCAGGAGGAGATGGTTCCACTTGCCTTCAAGGGGGTGGTGGTGTGCCCCCTTCTCAAGAGGCCATCCTTTGATCCAATTGTGTTGAAAAATTTTTATGGAAGGTTGTAGAGAGGATGGTAGGATCACAGCTTCAGGGGGTGCCTGGATGAGGTGGATTATTTGGACCGTTTTCAATCTGGGTTCAGGCTAGATTACAATACTAAGACAACATTAGCTGTAGTTGCGGATGACCTTTGGATGACTCGGGATGGAGGTGGTGGGTCTATGCTGGCCTTCCTTCCCTTGGAGGCTTTCAATACCATCAACCATGATATCCTGAACTGGCTCCAGGGGCCAGGGGGCACTGTTTTGCACTGGTTCTCTCGCTTGTTCAGCAGCCAGTTCCAGTTGATGTTGGTAAACAGGGAGAAGTCCATACCTACATCTCTTTTATGTTGGGTGCTTCAGGGCTCTGGTCTCTTGCCTTTCCTATTTAACATCTACTTGAGGCTACTGAGTAAGGTCATTTGAAGGCATGAGTTGCAGTATCATCAATATGCATATGATACTCAGTTATGCATCTCTATCCCACGCTGGGCAAGTGATACCATTCAGGTGCTTACCCAGTGCCTGGAGATGGTGCGGGTGTGGATTAAAAGGACCTGGCTTCAATTAAACTCTGCCAAGACAGAGTGGCTTTGGGGTTTTGGCCCCCCCGGGGTTCATTAAGTTGTCATCTTTGACTCTTGATGGAGTAGCACTCCCCTGGACAGAGTTGGTGCCCAATTCAGGGGTCCTCCTGGACTCATGGCTCTTGCTTGAGGTGCAGCTGGCAGCCGTGGCTGCGGGACCTTTGTACAAGTTTATCATGTTGCCAATTGTGCCCTTTCTTTAACCAGGATACCTTGCTTATCATTACTCATGCCTCAGTCACCTTTCAGGTGGATTACTATAATACATTCTACATGGGACTGCCCTTGAAGACTACCTAAAAGTTACAATTGGTCCAGTATACAGTGATGCACACAGTTCTGGACACTTCACCTTTTTCCCATGCTATGCCGTTGTTGGAGTTGCACTGGCTTCCAGTTGCTTTCTGGGTGGAATTTAAGGTGCTGGTTATTATCTTTAAAGCCCTAAATGGCATGGGGCCAGGTTATTTGCAGGACTGCCTCTCCCTGAGAGTATCTCTTCATCCTACCAGGTCAAATAAGATTTATGCACTCCAGGTCCCTACCCTTAAATGTTGCCATCTTGGAGGTGCCCCTTCTCCATGGCTGCCCCAGCCCTTTAAAACCACCTTCCCCATCCTATTAGCCTTCCAGAGAGCTGTGAAGGCACTGGGCTAGGATGGAAGTGAGGCCAGCAAATGTAGAGTTGGTGAGATGTTGTGGCACTGTGGATGGGGCATAGGTTGCTTGTTGTTTTATATTTATATTTGTTTTATGTAATACTGTTGGGAGCTGTCTAAGATTATCATGCATAAGATAGGCAGCTATATAGGTTTTCTAAATAAATAAATAAAATACAGCCAGCATACTACAGGAACAGTGTGGACTGTTCCACCTGTGAAACTGGCTTCCAAGTGACAGCACAAGACTATTTCAGAAAAATACATTCCTGATTCCATTTCCTAGCACATATTCTATCCTTGCTTAGTGCAAAGGTTCTCAATTAAAAGTACAGGAAGCTGAGTACAAGCATAACAGGTACTAAGCAGTATGTAAAAATAATTGATTTAACTGAAACATGGTTACAAATTAGGATGCTTAGAGCTGTGCAACTCAATTCAGCTATGATTTTAGGGGTCGGATCCAGCTGCTTGCTCTTCCCTCCCCACAATGCAAATATGTATTAATTGGAAAATTAAAAGTCTGTAATTCCAATTAGTTACTATCATTCAGAGGTCATTTTTACTAGCTGACCTGCCAATCCATAGTTATTAAGATACTGAAATTATCTGATAGGACCAGACCTCTACTGGTCTAGAATTATCTGTGAACCGAGCAATTTATCTTCCTATAAGAATAAAAATTCTTGAAACAAAGAATGTGCAAATAATCTCTCTCCTAAAAAGCTTGGATACTTTTGAAGATTAGACAGGTGTTTTTCTTTTCTTTCATGTCCAATTACTCTTTTGCATCACCTGATCACTATCTAGTTTTGTTTTTTCATTTCTCTTTCCTTTCCAGTTCAGCTGCCCTTCTTCACATCCAGTATGCTATTTCTGCTGGAAGGAGGGAGGGAAATATGTGTGTTTCCTTGTGGTTTGTGTATGAGAGAGGAAGAGCTATTGATGCTGTGGTGGCTACAGCCCTTCCATGCCAAGCACAAGCCTCCCTGCCTGACAGGTATAATGGGAAATCCTGGCCCATTTAGTACCTTCCTCACTCAGTGGGAATTATATATATCTTTAAGACCACAGGTTTTTCCCATAGGCCCATCTTGTATAATATCTATAATTGCAAAATGGGCAGTCCCCTTTCTGATGCAGATCAGCCCTGACTTGGACAAGTACACCAATTCTGTGACACTCCTGAAGGATAGCTTCAACAATCCAGTCAAACAAGTGACTGCCAACTGTGAAAATCCATCAAATCTCAGAGAGTAAATGCTCAGTGTGGGAATATACCACAAACGTTCCGCTATTAGCTCAGTATGTGGGCTGGAATAAAAGAGGCTTAATAGACCAGTTTAAAAAGAGACTATCAGATGAAATGCAGGACAAACTCATTTGTCAAGGCACCCCAGAGGCTTCATCTGCTATACTAAAAATATATCTTTTAAGAGTTTTCTACTGTTTCTTCTGTTTTCGGTTCTTCTCCCTCCTCCCTCCTCCTGACATCAGACTGCAGGAAGAGGGAGAAACTTTCATCTCTTCTACTTGAGGGCACCTTCCTCCTTTGCACCTGCTTTTCCAGGCAAGTTGTTCCAAACCAATGAAACTATATTTTTAACAAGGAGCTTTTAGCCATCAAAGAAGCTTTCAGTGTTGGTGCCATCTCTGTGAAGGTATAAAACATTCTGTGCAGCTCTCAGCTGACAAGAATTTGGAATATTTGCAAACTTCTCATAGACTCTACACCACCAGATCAAATAGACACTTTTTCTTTCATTTTAATATCATATATTTTACACCCTTTGCTCATATAGCAAGTAAGCAGAAGTTTTAGCACAGTTTCCTTGGATTCTATTATTGATCTACCACATATCAAGGCTAGATGCTATTCTGATGATAGTTGATATTTTTCCATGATAGTTCATTTCATTTCATGCTGTGGCTTCCTCTCCATTTGTCTACTTATTCAACATGTTTTCTGAAATCACTATTTGCTTAATCATCTCATTTCTGAGAGGTTTATTTTCGAAGGTTGTTTCAACTACCAGATGTTCACCTGCCTTCTAGCCACAATCCAAAGTTGCTTGGAGAAATGGAGAAGACAAATGCCACATTACATAGTAAAGAAGTTACTGCTCTAAACTACCAACAAGATCTTAGCCTAATCTTTAACCTGTGGCTCAGTTTGCTCATAACAACTCAGTACGTGGCTCTACTCAGCTTTGCTTTTTTAGGCCACATACACCTGTCTGCTACCAAATGGTTCCTGACCCTCTTCTGTTCTAGGGGTTTCTATCTTTTTCGAGGATTTGCAAAGTGCTCAGCACCTTCTCAAAGGTCAACTGGATATCCCTAAAGCCTCTGACAAGCACCCTACTAACTGTCATCAACAGGAAGAGCCACTCCCCAATGTCACTGGAAATCACATCACACTTTCTGCCAGATTTCTTCCCTCCACATGGCCATAAAAGAAGCTTGGTTTATTAAATCATTTCTCATACTTGCACAGATACATCTTATAGACTTTGCCTGCAGCATCCAGCCATGCTGAAAATCCATCTGGTTTTCCACGGTTTCCTCCTAGCATGAACATCTCTTTTTCCCATTGGACATTTCTGTTCCAACCTCTCATCTCAGTGATGGTGGGAAAAAAGTGAAATGGAAAATGATACAGGAGAGGAAGACTGGAATAACAGATTTGTTGGATGGGCTATCCAGACACAGAACTATCCACTCATAGCAAGCAGCAGATGATGTCCACTCTCCTTGCCTCTTCCAAAGGTTCCATTTGCAAAAAACTGTCAAGCCAAAACACCAAACTGCCTATACGTTATAGTTTTACCATTTGCCAGATTAGGGTGTGTGTGTCCTATGCATACACACGTGTATGCATGTATGTATTATTGGGAAGAGGCACATCTCTAAGAAATTGGCAGTCAGAGATTGCATTGTGTAGGATTTTTGGCACTGGGTATGTGTGCTTTGTATCTATTCTTACTGTCTTAAAATCAGCATCATCTTCCTTCCAGATAAATGCTGTGACTTGTGACACTTTCCAACCCTGAAGAGGAAGAAAAAAAGTCAAACTAATATACCATACACTCACACACAAAATCCCTGACAATTACTAATTTGTTCTCATGACAGGCAGTAAAACAAGCATGTCTGGGTTGCCATTTCTCAGACTCTGCAGTTCACTTCATTCTCCCAACTGAACAGAAAGAAGTACAGGGGATTAACACAGAGTAGCTCCCTTAATAAAACCTATGCCAAATCCCCAGGTAAAAATGCCAGCGGAAACACTAAGCTGGCATCAGACATAATTGAGATGAGCTTTTGCCAAACTGCTTGGATAACCAAGTGAAAATTTCAGCAACAGAAAGCAATTTTCACCATTAGACAACTATCAAAACAACAAACCTCCAAGGTCTACAGCTATTCTTCTAGCCAGCTGTGTTTACTGTACCCTTGTGCCAAAACAATCAAAACCTTTCCATTATTTCTACACCTCTACTACTGTAATTTCTCCCACAGAATGTTATACTTATACCTCTAGTTGTTGTTTTTTTATTGCTGCCAAAAGATTTACAGGACCATTTGCTGTTTCTTATTGCCCAAATAGATGCCTACTATATTGTTTTTCTAGCATATTTTGTAGTTTTTAATCCATTGCAAACAACTCTCTCTCTCTCTCCAAATCACAGTGCTAAAGAGGGATACTACAGTATACTTCATTTTATTATAGTAATCAACGGCAAATTATCATGTCAAGGAAAAGATAAAATAAGACATTTGTCAGGCTTAAGATCTGACATTCCACTTAGTAGAAAGTCAGCTAGAGACTAATAAAACAGCCATGGCTTATTGCTCATTTCTACCATCTTTAGAGTACTCAAACCACCATTCTGTTCCCCAGTCCTCCAACAACTATTAAACTATTTTGCTTTGACAGGGTCATACAAATCTAAATGGTCATCTATTATTGCCTAAACATAGCACAACAACCAAGTCAGCCAAAAATTAAACACAAATATGCCTTTCTGAACCAGTGATCCCCCATGATTGAAAACTAAGGGTTGTTTTTTTGAACATGTGAACAGCTGAAATCTCCTCTCTAGAGATTTCTTCAAACTGTTGGAACACAGACATGAATTTTAGCCAGAGAAAGAAGGATTTCCTATCAGGCTAGTCACAATATATTTGTTGGTATCGTAGGTATCTGCCACATCTGATCTGCCACATCTAAAATGACTACTACTTCCAAACCTAGAGAATATCACAGGCTATTTATTTAAATTGGCTTTGAAGACAGGACTAGTGCCCTATGTAGTATAAAATTTTCAGCAATGGCCAGCCATTCCAGTACCTGAACAAATTCCAAGAAGTGCATGAAGAAGATTGCACTGATATGGCTTCATAATCAGTATTTAGAAATATACCAACACTATAAAGCAATCTTTCTTATTGTTACACTATTTAATAGTCAATGTAAACTTTTCTAAACCCTTTTAATGTCATCTAAACCAAGGCACATTTTGTGGCAATAATTTACTATCAGTCCTTCCTTAACAGTAATTATGTTATTAAAAACCCCAGGTACAAACTAGAAACATACAGGTTCAGTCACGACAAAAATTATATAAATTTAAATAATAACGGACTAATGTTTTTGCCCATAATCACAGAACTGGAAGCATCAGTTTAGCAGATCATCTAACTCAACCTCCTTCTCAGTGCAGAAAATCCAACACTAAACCTCTTCATAGATGGCTGGTAGTCCAATATCTTCATATAAATTTTAGGGAAAAAAATGTATTATTATTATTCTCCTAGCTAATTGGTTTTAAGTATCGAATTGTTTTTCTCAACAAGAAATTATGCCAAATCTTCAACTTAAAACTTTTTCAAACATATCCGAAGGTGCCAGGGTTCAATGTATCTCAGGCTCACTATCAAGGAACTACAGCCTTTTGGTCAACATTTCACATATGAAAGATTTCACAGCCCTGTTGAAAGATATGTTAAAAGAGCCTCTTGAGATGATAGCATCAAAGCTACATCAGTCCCCTTTCTTGCTCCTTCTGTACTCGCTTGTCTGTCTCCATGGCTGTTTTGCTTACTGGCTGGCCAGCCAGCCAATTGCCATACCTCCCATCCTATCTGATTTAACTATGTTACTTTAAGGACACTTTCAGAAAAAAGGAATTGAGGGAGAAAGAGGTGTGACTACTGTAGTGAAGAACTTCCAGGGAAGAAGTGGCAAATTGAAGATGGCTCCGCTAAAAGCGGAGCCAACAACTACGGCAGAATGAAGAGCCAGGGAGTAGACTGGCTCTTTGTAATTCCTCTTCAGACAAGGAGAGGACTTGAGATCACCCACAAGTGCTCCAGACAGTTGTTCCTCACAAGGAGACCACAAGACAGTTTACAGCTCTGAGACACGAAACGCCATCTTTGCTCGAATTGTGGTCGGCACCTTTATGGATGCTGGGTTTGCATACTTCCTTTTCTAATCATGTTCAGAAATTGCTTGTTAACTGCTTTTCAGCTATTAGGAACCTTTCGATCAATAGGTTTTACAACACTGGGTGAGTTTCCTTCAATCCTTAGTGAAAGAAGTTTTAAATACAAGTTTAACATCTTTAAAAAATTAATAAACAGCAAAAGGGTGATTATAACATTGATTTTGGAAAGTTACAAATGGACTAGGAGTCCAGATGGATTTGAAATAAGATTTGAAATAAGATTTTGAAATTAATTATATGAATCCTCCCCATGGGAAAATGCTTTTGTTTTGAATTCTTTAAAAAAAAAAATAATGGTAGGATGGGACTTTGAAATTGGATACTAGAAGGAACCAGAAGGAACTAAAGATTACAATTAAAGGAGAAGAACACTTAAATTTGACTTACTAATACAGAATGGAGCAAAATACTTTAACATTGGACATACTGAAGGATATTTGTGGACAATGGACCCAGAGTGTCTGTTTTATGAGCGTCTACCTCTATAGATAGACTGTGTCTAAGAGAAATTATGGAACAACTTTTACCGGACAAAACTGAGACTGATCTGAAAGTGGATTTAAAAATGACAGGTTACAAGAAAGTTATGGAAAAAGATGCTACACTGGATATACAAATGAAACCAGCTGATGTTTTAATAATGAAAAGGGATATACAAATAACAAACGAAAAGAATGTCCTGAATAATTTTCCTATATTTGATTTACAAAAGAGACTTATTAAAGTTTTGAAGAATTTTGTGAGAAGGGACAAAGGAAAAATGAAAAGAAAGCAAGTTCTAGGACATTTTTTGATGGGATTAAAATCAAGATTGTTAAAGTAAAAGGAAGGAATATAAAGTTGGTTTATTTGATCAAGGTTAAAATAGATGTGTTATTGGTACTCTGGTAACCCTTAATGGACTTTTGCTGATCAGAAATGAATGATGAGGCTTTATGGATTGTCAACTTACTCCATAGTCAATCAGGAATTAAGATAGAGCAATTTTTCATCAGTTACAACCCCTCCTAGAACAGTAGTCACTCACGCCTCAAACTACCTTTCACCTGACCTATCGCAGCCCCCTTGACTAGAGGGGACTGCACTTGAAGAACATTCAGAACCTACAACTGGTTCAAGAATGCAGAGCCCCTAGAATAGTTATGGCTGCTTCTCATTGCTCTCATATAACGTTGCTGCTGTGGGAGCTCTATTGCTTACCAGTCAGCTTTTGGATGCAATACAAGGAACTGATTGTCACTTATAAAGCCCTTCATAGTTTAGGATCTGGATATCTGTGGAACCATCTTCTCTCAATAACATCTGCCTGCCCAATAAGACTAAATAGGATGGCCTCTCTCCACATCTGCTTACCTGAAGAAAGGCATCTGTAGAGGTCACAGAAGTATGCCTTCTCTGTTGTTGCCCTTCCTCCCACAGAACAGCATTCTCTCAGACATTTGAATGGCCCCTTCCCTTCTGGCATTTAAGAAGTCTATTGAAATATAGCTATTTAAACAGGTCCTGGAGTCTGCATGTTTCTTCCTTCAAGTTACTGAAATTATTAATTATGACTTATCAAATGTATTTTATTCCTGGCTCTTAAATAGGTATTTTTTTGATGATGTTATGAGATTGGAATAAAAGCAAAGCAAAGCAAACAATTTATGGAGAGGGGATTGTATGCCACTCAGAATCAGCTCTGACTGGAGTGGCCTATAAGCCCTGTAAATGAATAAATATATGCATACATACTCCCTCACTGGGAGTAGGTAAACACTTTAAGTTTGAGAGAACATGTTACAAGTTGCCAATCACACTTACATAGCATTCAAGTTCTCTTTCTGTTTTCCCAGTTACTGATCTTATCGATCAATGCTCATGAGCTTCCAAGGAAACCCTGGCTTCTCCAAACAAAGACAGAAATCTATTCTTCAACCTTTTCATAATAAAAGTAAACAGACAAGTCTATATTATATTTACAGTTAGTACATAATGAACATTTCTAATCAAGTCTGAGTATATTCTACAATAGCACCAACTGTGTAAAGGCTATTTATACAATTATTTGGTATATATTTATATTTGAGGAGGGGAGCGTGGGCACATAAATTTAAGCAGGCAGTGCGGACAAACCCAATGCATGAGTCTGAAATGTATATTACACATTAGGTAAGTATTTGTTCTTGCATGTGTTGGAGATGTCAAGACCACGTAACCTTTATAATATCATACAATAGTGAAATAAACCCATTAGCCCTGCCCTAGAGTTATAAGAATATTATAAGCTTTATTAGAACTTTGTCCCGTTTCCCCCCCCCCCATTGTTCTAACACTTCCTGGATGTGAAACCTACGGGAATTACAGAATTATGTTGAGGATGGCTGTCCATTATTATATGTACTGTAATTCATTTATACCTCCTGTAATATAATATAGCAAAATTCAGAAAACATTTTGTTCAGTTAACCATCAGGGCAAAGCAAAGGACCGAAGAAGAGGAGTGGGCAAACTTGGACTCAATATAGTAAATTGCTGCTTATTTTATAATCCAGTAGTAAAGTCTATTTTTCCAACTCAGTCTGATGCATATCTACTCATTAAATCCAATTGTACTCAAAGAGAGTTACTCCCAGATAAATCCCTTCTGGGTTGGAATTTTGCCAGTTCTTCGATTTATACCAACGATTTAGTAAGTCAAGGAAGCAGCAGCATCCCAGTGCACCAAAGCTAGAGCGCACTGTTCTAGGGAGAAATCCCAGAATAAGACAACAGATATTAAAGTAGTCACATAAAAAGACAAAATATATGTGTGATTCAAAGAAATCATACAAACAGTCACATTATACTCAAGAGTCACAACTAATATTTTAAAGCTCATTTAAAGCATTAATGTAAACTGAAAAAAAATGCGTTTTTGTGCTTCCGGATTTGCCACAATTTCTCAGATACAATTTGGAAGGGTATTTTACCAGCAGAATAATCAGTAGAATACCCTTAGATGTCATACAGAATCTCCCCTTTCCTAAACTGCTTCATTATGGTATAATTACTTTTATTTATACCATGGAAAACCCTCCTCCTCCCCCCCACCAGGGTCTCTCTCTCTCTCCTGTATTTTTTTTTTTTTTAAATCATATGCATCCTTTGGAAGAGTCTGCTAACAAGACTGCTTTCAACTCAGCGGAATCTCACTAATGTGGAATTTCTTCAGTTCTCCTCATATCACTTTGCTTAAAATAGCTGACCACTCAAAATTCTTATAATATGCTTATTATTAGCCAACGTAACTGTACAGAATATAGAGGATGGCCTTGACAAACACAGGGAAGATGCGTTACCAAGGCAACGATCAGATCAATGTGGCCTAAGCCCATACCAAGAAAGTGGTTTATGAAAATGTTTCAGACAGCCCCCCCACATTCACATGAAGATAAAAGGGGAGGAGGGGAAGCACATTCAGAGATGCATGGTTCTTTTACTATGGCTATTCTAATAAAAGTAGCTGTAGGCCCACATGGTGTCCTGTTCTTAGTCTGGTCTACCTTATAGGGCTGGCAGTAGCTGCACATGTCTTCAGTACAAATGATCTTCACCCTAGACAAGAAACAACTGCACACCCAATTCCTTGTATATTTTTGGAATATACCTTTAACTCTACCAAATAATTCATGTAGCAAAGCCCTGATACAATGCTTTGAGTGCTACACTCTGCAATTTGGCATTTAGTATGTAACTAGTGGTAGCTTCTTGACCCAGGGCAGATAGGGGAAATTGCATGCAGAAGGGCCCCATATTGCATAAACAACCACTATGTTCCTTTCCTGGGTGCTAAGAGGCTAAAGAAACAACCTCCCATACCCAGAATGGTAAAATGCTTTCTTCTGTTAATGCAGTGCAACGCTGACACAGGTACCTACTGATAAGCCTCTAGTGTCAGGGACCACCTATCTCCCTTTCTGTGGTTCTGCTGGGCAGCTCAGTTTCTGCATCCAGGCTTGAATGACATTCTACCTATTCCCCACTTCACTGCTCTCCACATCTTCTGCAATCGTACCTCCTAGTGCACCCAACTGCCTAATGCAGCCAGTGGCCTTTATCCGGCTCTGGCTTCTCCCCAGCCAATGCCATCTTCCCAGACTCTAGGCAGAGAAGAACCCCCCACCCCGGTGGGCTGTTTTTGCACATTACAGCATCTATGTCCAAAA
The DNA here is from genome assembly GCF_059951505.1 of Python bivittatus. Classification (NCBI taxonomy): domain Eukaryota; kingdom Metazoa; phylum Chordata; class Lepidosauria; order Squamata; family Pythonidae; genus Python; species Python bivittatus. The sequence continues at coordinate 15,090,217 of NW_028277098.1, forward strand.
TTGAGGCTGAAAGACACAGCACTGTAGAATACAGAAAACGCAGATGTTACCCCAAATTCAGCTGAACCCCTATCGATCTCTGTCACCCATGGCCCATTCACTTCAACTGTAATATTCCAGGAAGCTCCTCCCACCACGTTCCCCTCACAAAATGTTGTGTTGTACTGGGGCCAAAGTCACAAGTATGCTTATAAAATTACCTCTCACCTAACATTTTAATTGGCTGTTAATTATTAGAAGCGGAAAGAAGGGAAAAAAAAACATTCCAACAAAAACACCAGCCGCGTAGTCCTAGAGAATTTCAATATCAACCCCATCTATATAAATGTATGAACTGTAAAGCTGTTACAACCAAACTCTTCTCAAATTTGAATGGGATCACATCGGTGGCACAGAGGAGATCAGATCTCCAAACCCTGTTCCCTTCATAAAATGGACAAGCCATGAATTGTCTTAGCATTGAAAGAAAAATGTTAGGAAGTAGAGGGATGTCAATCAATTGTTAATTTAGCATCATTAACATGCATGGCCCTTTACAAAACAGGAGAAGCAGTAACAAAGCATGAACATGAGCAACACAGTGAGTGTGAACACTGCTTTCCCTTAGGATAGGCAGAAGCAAGTCTCTATCCATGTGTTCATATAATCCTTTAGGAAAAGTACAGAAAGGCGTCACTGCTGACAGTGACACGCTTGCGACTTACCATTAATCAATGTTGGACATCACTCTATAGCTGAGCTCTCTGCTTCCCAAGGGACTACAATGTTAGGAAATATTTAATGAAGAAAAATTTCCTATCAGTGAGGGCTGACAGTTTCTATGGCGATGTTACCAAATTTTCCCTAAAAGCAATCATGTTTCTATGAAAATATGTACACACCAGTCATCCACATAAGTGGCAATATCACAGCAAAAACAAAACGCTATTTCCTAATTGGCTCAGCCTTTTTCAATTCAGATCCATGAACAATTTTCCATTCTCAATTTAAATTGCAATTCCAGCTGATTTCAGCTTTACACAATTTCCTCCTTTTATTTTATTGATTGTAGCATCATACTGTTACATTATAAACCCCTCTAGTTATTACAAGCAAAAGACGACGAACATTTCCATAAGCATAATACCAACCATAATCGTTCATGGAGGCAATAGATGTGTTGGTGTTCTTTTTGGTAAATTCTTCTGAGCTTCTACAGTTCAACAATGGTATGCTCTTCAACTCAGAAAATATATTGTACATTCCATGCTTCTCCAATTCTGCTCTCAGTTCTCAGCAACAAAAAAACACAAATTCTTTCTTCAGCAGCCAGGGATGCCTACATAAACTTTCACACAAACTTTCATTTAGGATATGCTGCTAATAGCGTGTAATTAGCAGCTAAGGTGGTGAATCAAATCCCATACGTTATGGATAAGTCCTTTTACCTCTCTCCAAAATTCTGTGTGGTGATCAGCAATATTAAAGGTAAGGCACAAGAACAGAATCCCCTAATTTCATTTTGTAAGACATGCATTATTGAAAGTAAAAGTACAAAACATGTGTAGAAGTAATTTAAAATCACTTTGGGAGTCTCAATATGTTATGAGGCCAGGAGGTTTGCAAATACATTTTGGGGAGTACATAACCTGGTATTTTTAGCCAAAACAAATCACATACCTAATTTAGTGAAATAATAGAATGGAAAGCTGCTGGCAGCTAGAAGTCTAACTAGATGGACCAGTAATTAAGTGAGTTTATTGTTGTAACCACAGGTCATAACATATAACATACCATAAAATACAATAAAATAACAGTAGAATAGTAAGATTGTAAAATGAAATAATACAAAGAGTATTAGATGTAAGGCTAAAACAAGATAAAGCCAAAGCTACAACTAAGAACTTAAGCATTTCTTTCTAAGTTTAAATAACACCAGAGCAAAAGTAGCAACCTGGTTGCTAACAGTTGGAGACGTGTCTGCAAGAAGATAGTTCAATTGTTCAAGGTCCAAGCCCTTGAGTTCACCTACTGTCAATAATTTGGCCATAATCTGATTGTAAATGGGGCAATGGAAAACATAATGAATAATGTCCTCCATTTGACCAACACCACAAGGGCAGAGATGTTGTTCAACAGGGCACTTGCAAAATCTCCCTTCAAGAGATGTGGAGGGCATGGTCTGCAGGAGAAGGGCTGTAAAAGCCCTTCTCAGTGAGCCGCTAGTAATATTAACCAGGTACGGGGAGAAGCTTCTATGTTTTTTATACTGATGGTACCAAGATGAAAATTTGGATGATTGTACCGCAGCGGCATCTTTATTGGCATCCCTTTCAAAAAGCTTGTCTCTAATATTTTCTCTGTTCCAAGAGCTAAGTTCTCCCCAAAGTGGTAAGGAATACATTTGTAGGATGCACTTCAAAATTTGATCGATTCCCAACTATATAATGGAGAAAACAAAGTTTGGCAAGGTAGGATTCTTTAAGTATTTCTAGTTTCTTCTAATGCCCCAACAATTCAAAATGTATTCTAATGGCAATGGAACGTAGCCCTACCCTCATCCTTAAATAAGCAGCAGGGGTGCCCTAGGGGAAGCCCAAGATCTTTCTTATGAAGTTGCTTTGGATTCCTTCCAATTGGGCAATCACCTTCTCATCCCACCCCCAGATCTCAGCCCCCTACAGCATCTGGGCTATCGTCTTGCCCTGGAATATTTTAAGGGTAGGGGCTACCAACTGCCCTCTTTAAAATAGATGGACCGGTTGGCTTTAAGGTTCAAGAAAAGGCACACAGCAGAAAAAGCATTAGAGCAACCAGATTCATGGATATTAAGCCAGGTTTTAACCATGGTTTGCTGAAGTCATCATGGTCTGGCAGTGACATATCACTAATCCATGATGGGTAGTTTCACATATCATGCCAAACCAAACTAAGCACTTTGTAACTTGGCATTGTATGTGAATCCAGCCAGTAAGCAAATAGATGTACAAAATATATTCTCATAGCTATTTACTGAGTTCAGATTCATTATCTGGTTATCTCATAAGCATTTTATTAGAAGAAAAATAACTGTACTTGCATTTTGCCTGAAATAAGATCCTCAGAGAAATACAAGCATCTGAAGATCCCCCAATTGAGTATAATAGTTCAAAACTCTATTTAATTAAGTTTCACATAAGTAACAGAAAACTTGACCAAACTGTTTTCTATATAATAAACAGCTTTGATTTTTGTAAAGGGTGTTGGCTACTGAGAAATTGCTTGATTGAAAGCACCTAATACATCATTTCAGGGAAGAAATGGCAAACTGAAGATGGCTCTGATAAAAGTGGAGCCACGACTACGGCAGAACGAAGAGCCGGTGAGTAGGCCTAATACCCTGGCATCACAAGCACATCCTCGGACTCAGGTTTACACAGGGCACCAGCAGATGGAAGAAGGAAAGGCAACAATGGCTGCTGGCAATTCCTCTCTGGATGAGGAATTTACCAGTTTTCCCCTCTTCATTATTCCTCTCTGGACAAGAAGAGGACTTGAGATTGCCCACAAGTGCTCCAGACAGTTGCAAGACAGCGGTCTCCAGTGGGTTTAGAGCTCTGGAAGGTGAGGGAATAACCATCTTTTTGTTCAAAACACAGTCGGCACCTTGAAAAAGGAGACTGGGTTCACATACTTCCTTTTTTAATTACTTTTGGAAATTGTTTGTTAACTGCTTTTCAGCTATTAGGAACCTTTGGATCAACAGGTTTTACAGCACTGGGTGAGTTTCCTTCAATCCTTAGCGAAAGAAGTTTTAAGTACAAGTTTAAAGACTTAAAAAAATTAGTTTGGAATAAACAGAAAAGAGTGATTAGAACTTTGATTTTGGAAAGTTATAAACAGACTAAGGGTCCGGATGGATTTGAAATAAGATTCTGAAATTAATTATAAGAATCCTTCTCAAGGGAAAATGCTTTTGTTTTTATTCTCCTAAAAAAAAAAAATGATAGGATGAGACTTTGAAGGTTGGACACTAGAGGGAACCAGAAGGAACTAAAGATTACAATTAAAGGAGAAGAACACTTAAATCTGACTTACGAATACAGTAAATTTGACATTATTAATAGTAATACAGAATGGAGCAAAAAACATTAGACATATTGAAGGATATTTTTGAACAATGGACCTAGAGTGTGTCTATTTTATGAGCATCTACCTCTATAGATAGACCGTGTCTAAGAGAAATTAGGGAACAACTTTTACCGGACAAGACTAAGACTGATCTGAAAGTGGATTTAAAAATGACAGGTTACAAGAATGTTATGGAAAAAGATGCTACACTGGATATACAAATGAAACCGGCTGATGTTTTAATAATGAAAAGGGATATACAAATAACAAACCAAAAGAATGTCCTGAATAATTTTCCTATATTTGATTTACAAAAGAGACTTGTTAAAGTTTTGAAGAATTTTGTGAGAAGGGACAAAGGAAAAATGAAAAGAAAGCAAGTTCTAGGACATTTTTTGATGGGATTAATATCAAGATTGTTAAAGTAAAAGGAAGGAATATACAGTTGGTTTATTTGATCAAGGTTAAACTAGATGTGTTATTGGTCATCTGGTAACCCTTAATGGATTTTTGCTGATCAGAACTGAATGATGAGGCTTTATGGATTTGTTTATAGATAAGAGATGGGAAGAAGAGATCATTTGTTTTATTTTACGAGAAGGTGATAAGTTACTAAAATTGTTTATACTTGTTGTGATGAAGGGCCAAGTCATTTCTTTATATATTTCTTTTCTTTTTCTTTACTATATTATTTTTTCTTTTTCTATTTTTTTCTTTTTCTGCACTTCCTATTTTTTTTTATTTTTTACTTTGTATTAGTTTTTATCTTTTTAACTGTAATTTTTAATAAAATTACTATAAAAAAAGAAAGCACCGAGTATATCTATTAGAGCATTTGATCATGTGTCGCTAACAATAATATATCACAATTTAAATAGGATAAACATCAGTAAAAGCTCCTTAAATTAACATTGTTTTTATACCATTCTCATTTCCCAGTACTGACTTTTAATGATGCAACCAGAATCATTTGTGCCCTTTCTGTAATTCAAGTGGCTTGCTCACCATAAACCATCAAAACTGAAAAAAGAAAAAAAAAAGTGGCCTCCCTTAGTGTTCTTCTGTTTAATAGCAAATAATTTGCTTTTTATCACTTCAGGACTCCTATTTCAGTACGCAAAAGGAAATTAAGAGACATGGAGTTTTTGTAATTATATATCTTCTTCCTCAGAAAACTCAGTGTATGATATAACCCTCTAGTTCACACAGCTAAGCCTAACCATGCTTAACCATCTTTTTAATAAACCATGGTGCAGTGTATAAACTCAACCGATGAGTGACACAAGGGTCAGTTCTTTTACCTGGATTTGGTAACCACTCCTAAACGTATGGCTACCAGAATTCTTGAAAGGACAGACATCAGATTTTTGTAGCTGGAGGTGTAAAAAAATTGAGGGTTCACTGACCTAAATGATATGGTCCTATGACCAGTCGGTACTTTCTTGGTATGGTATTTATATAAATAAATTGATAGGAAAACCTTTAAATGTTAAAAGATGTTAGTGTGATCTTGAATTATATACCAAAGCCTGGGAATCTGACTGCATATCAGGAAATAGGGTTGTATCATGTACAGGGTTGTTTAAAAGAATTATGTTGAGAAATTGGAAAAATGATATTATTACAGAGGTTAAGGGATGGCTTTTGGGAATGTGTAAAAGGTTGCCTTCTTGGAAAAGGCAATATTCTCTACTAATCAAAGGACAAAGCAACATGTAATACATTGGCAGAGATTGTATGATATTTTACAATAATGTTTTGTATTTGATTACCCATATGGTATTTATTAGTAAACCAGTGACTAGTGATAAGTTTAAAGTATAAGGTACATTTTTATTTTTATGTTTATTCTGTTGCATTTTTTCCTTTCTCTTTTTTCTGGTTTCTATCATTTTTTTTTAAAGTTGGGTTTATATTTTGCATTTTTCTAAATTTAAATAGCTTTTTTTAAAAATGAAGGAATTGTTACCAGAATTCTGTAGAACTGCAGGAACAATTTTCTGTTCAAAGCTTGGACTTAAAAGTTGCTCAGAGGCCACCTCCAACTTCAAAGCCAGGAAGAAAATTGGGACTTGTCACACTTACTAGAGGGGTTGAGGCATTCAACACAGTGAGTGTTAATTTAGGTCCCTGGCCATGACACGAGGCGCTGTTTGTACTCCAACAAACAGAGGAAAGGCAATTATTGTCTTCATCAAGATATTATGAAGAATACAGGAGACAAAAGCATATCGTAGGGGCACTTCATGTCACTCAAACATTAGATAATCTTCATGAGATGTCACAGAACCATCCTTTAAGCTTTGTAGTTTGCTTTGAATGCCCTGGTATATCAATTTCTCTCTTAGCAAATGCAACAACCAACACATTCAGAAAAAAAAAGGTCTGACATAATTATGATTTTCCTGAAGTCAAAAACTGAGGAAGGCCAGAAGAACCACCTCACAACATTGGCTACCTGTCACTACTACACTGATATTCTACAGATGATGACGAATACTACAATAGCAATTCTCCCTGAGACGCAATTCTTTACACGCTTACCCTGGAACAAGCTGCACTTATGCAGTAAGCATGATTTCTAGAAAACATGTGTGTGATTATTTTATGTTATATGGGTAATGTATTAAAATATATTCAAAACACAGAAATAATATACATTCTTAACATAATATAAAAGGCAAGGTAAAAGGGTGCATGTGTTTAAACCTAGCAGCCCACTGAGAGAATTGAGGACAGTTCCTTATCTATTCTGCTTGAAGCAAAAAGGAGTCAATGTTTATTTCAAGGAAAATACACTAAACTGCCCATACATTCAAGCAATTATGAGCTCCAGCTTTTACCAGCAAAAAAGATTCAGCCATAGCACTGAATTGTAGCCTAATTAATATATAAAAATAGCAAAATGGAAGAAAGTGTGGATGAACATTATTTAGCTCCATCAGGCAACTGTAGGAAAATTGTCCAACGGTCCCAATGAATGGTCAGGAAAGACCTGATGCTTCAGCACTGATAAAGCTAAGTAGATGTAATTTCTCCATATTTATTTCCAGCCTCTGCTTGGAAGATCACCAAAGCCTAATAAGACGTTTAAGAGAGGCTTCTAAACCGACTTTTATTTTTTTAGTAATGCATTACTTATATAAATGTTTATTATTTTTCTCAGAGAAGGGGCACGTGATGCAGAAGCAGCATGCTTACCAAGGTCGTGTATTTCAGAAAGCCTATACAGATAGGGAGAGAATCATTACTAGCAGATTAACCTTTTCCATCAAACAGGAAAGTTAACTGATATTGATGTCTTCTCCACGAATTAAAGGACTGATGAGCATCAATCTGTCTTCAGACATAACAGAATGTGGAGAGGCAGGAAACACCCAAGACAAAAGTGAGGTATAAGAGGACATGGCAATTGGATAAATAAAGAAGAACACTGGATAAGAAGAGGGCTATCTCGCTGCTGGACCATATGCACTCCCTACATAATCCCATGTTAGTAGCAACATAATACATACACACTGTTTAGCCAAAATGGTACTTGTTCAGGTGTATTCATGTCATACATACTTCTGTGCACATGAATACCCACAGCATATGTATGAACTGATAACCTATACAAATATGTAGAAGTAGCATGTGCTTTGTGTGCAAATGGCCGAGGAACAAGGGGACCAAGAAAGGTTAGGAAATATATCACCAGAATTCATCCTTAGGCATATACAGTATGGATATTATACGAGGCACGTGCAAATGGCAGGTGCCTAGATGTATTATTCCTAGACTCCAGAATTATATTCCTTCTCGAGCAATGGCAAGATAGAAGAAATAGAGCCACACGTTCCTTATTTCTAGGAACATCCCATACTAAACGCATCATCACTCCCCCTCCCCTTTCTGTATCTTTCTTTGCACAAATGCTTCACCTCGCCTACTCACCTATCATCGTTCTGCCATCCCTGATCTCCCAGTAGCAAATCCCGGAACCTGTATCTTGGAGGAAGCGGAGGAACCTCATTCTCCAGGTCTACCATCCTGAAAAGGAGAGGGTAAAAGCACTCCTCACAAGGTTACTACCAGCAGCAGCAATAACAAGCAGACAACACGGGGACCAAAAGAGAGACTTAGCCCGTGCTTAGAGGAGGACCCAGGATACCGATGCGACTAGGCTCTCGCTTTTCGCATAAGTGAGCGTGCAAATCTGCTGCACCTGCTGGGAAAGTTATTTGAACCCCCCCTTCCTTCTTTGCAACCTATATCGCAACAGGAGGCAGAGGAGGGAGGGCGTGCGCGCACACGCACCGCAGCCAACTGGCCAGCGTCTCCAGATGCACGCGCAGGTCTCTCAGCCTGCCGGGATCGACAACAAAGGGTTGCCTGCCGCCTTCCTTGCCATCCTTCCCCGGCCATGCAAATGTCGTTTGGAGCTGCCGCTGAGAGCTCAGCCAATCGGGATTGGCCCTCAGGAGCACAATAAGGTGACGTACCGGGAACCTCGCCTTCTCCACCAATAGCCTTTCCTGCTCATTAATATTAGCAGGCTAGAAGAGGGTTCTCTCCCAGGCCAGGGAAGGGGTGCGGTTGGGTGAATGGAGGTAACCCCAGGAGATGAGTGACAGGTGACCCGTCCTGAACTGCGCTTAGTGCTGCGGCTTCCATTGTTTAACAAACGCAACTGGTCGGCAACTGTTGCTTTCGCGGCCAGGTATCGAAACAAGTGAATAGTATTCCCCTCCTTCCTTCTGCCTTGCAACGCAGGCTGGTGGGGGCGGGGAATAGAAGGGCCACGCGCCCTTCGCCCAGAAAGACCCTCGGAGCTCCCAGTCTGAGGCGGCATCTCTCGTCTCAGCGGGCGAGGGAACAGTACAAGCAAGACAAGGCGGGCGCCGCTTCCTCTGGTGCTTCGTATAGCTTCTGCGCCGCCTAAGTCGGTCGCAGAAGGGTCTACCGCCTTTGTCGACTGTTCGCGCAACACGCTTTAACCGGGGTTAGCTGAACTGCGGTTCGCGTAACCCGATTTTCTGGGTTCGCACGACACACTGAACCCACCGCAACAGGCTAAGTTAAAACGTGTCATTTCTCGCTCGGCGTACCGTCCGAACGCTGCGACTGCCTCTCGGCTTCTTCCCCTAGCGAAGCCTTCTCCGTCCTGTGCTCTGAACGTGTGTATGCGCATACTGCTGCTTTCCCACCATACCAGCTCAATGGCCATACGGGCTGAGGAAGCTGTGCCGAACGCATGTGGAGGGCACCCGTTTGGGAAAGACTGCTGTAGGCGGTACGGAGTAACGATCCAGCAGCCAACGGCCTCTTCGTGGCTCTTCTACCGGGAGAAGGCGAGGAAGAGGGAACGACTCTTTGGGGACGCTTGATAGGCCCCGCACGGCCCTCTAGTGAGCAAACTGAGACCGCGAACGAGCAGTGTAGTGAGAAGACTGGATTGGTTACTACAAGCCCCACTTCTGGGCCATCCAGCTATTAATTTCTTATTTTTAAAAAGCGTTTAGTAGAACATGCAGTTCATTCCTGGCTGTTTTGGAAATTACAGCTTTTTACAACCTGTACTTGATTCTGCGCTGTACTTAATAGCAGTTTGCAATTCGAAGTGAAACTCTGTCTTTCGTTCCTCCCGTCCTAATTGTGGAGGAAAAGGTTGTATTCGGATTTGTTATTTGGCTAGATTGGTAATCAAAATGCTCGGTAGAGTCATCAAAATCAATCTCATTGTAATAAACCTTGGTTCTCCTTTCTGACAATTTCCATAAATTCAGTACATATCAGAAACTACTTCGGTTTTTAACTATTTTTTTATGGATTGTTGTGAGCCGCCTAGCCATCATAAGAGATAGGCGGCCATATAAGTCTTATAAATAAATAACTACACCGGGGTTGATGCTTTGAATTGTCACTGTATTCTTACAAAAAATGGTTGCATTTTAGTGCTTTGGAAACTATTTCTCTTCAATGGTAGTCTGGGAACAAAGGCTTCAAATCCATTGATTTCTTGAATGGATTGGATTTTAGGAAGCATTGATATCACAGCTTTTACCGAACTGACTAAATGAGCTTGTAGTGAAAAAAGGTTGAAGTAAGTACAATTTTTGAAGCTATTCCCTGGTTCTCTTCCACTTCCCCATATAATGAGGTCTTGTGACATGATCCAGTGTGAGCCCTCCCCCCCAACGGAAACAAACCAAGAAAAGCACTCTTTTTGGTTTAAACAGATGCTTCCACATTTGCAAAGCAGCTAGACCATGCATGCATGCCATATTAACTAGAGCTGATTATTCTAGTTTTAATCTATATAAAACCAGCCTGCCTTTAATATGTTTCAATGGCTTCAAAAATGTTATTTTAATTTTGTCCAGATTGTTAAGACCAGTTGGGTATGCTTTCAGATATAGCTTCTCTGCAGCTGGTTAGATGGCACCTGAGACAGAAAACATCTTTCACCAATTTAGGCTGCTTTACAGTTGTGCCCATAATGCAGATAGATATAGCCTCGGAACATTTTTGTTCTTTAAAACACACTTTTTTTTTTAAGCCTTAAGGCTGTAAAATCAGGGGTCCAGTTTGGTGCTGTGGTTATGGCATCAAGCTAGAAACTGGGAGACTTTGAGTTCTAATCCCACCTAGGCATGAAGCCAGCTGGGTGTCTATGGGCCAGTCGCTCTTTTTCAGCCCTAGGAAGGAGGCAATGGCAAGCCACTTCTGAAAAATCTTGCCAAGGAAACTGTAGGGACTAGTCCAGACAGTCCCCAGGAGTCACCACCAAAAAAATAAAAATTATGCTGTAGGCTTCCACTAAAAACTGGTGGGAAAACAGGGCTGGCAAAAAGGAAGGACTCAGGGCTCTATCTGGCTCACAGGATATGTGATGCCCATTCCTTTCTTATCACATCCATACTAGACTATCATAATGCATTAGACTGGGGCTGCTCTCAAAGTCAGACCACAATTGTTAATCAGAACATGGGAGGCAACTGTCAGCAGGCAAGGAAATCGGTGATATCTTTAAAGCATGGTAGCAAGGCTTCTGTGTAAGAACCTTTCTGATGATACGACTGTACTTCCATAAATCACCAGAGCAAAACAAATTTAAACTCCTGAATATAGTATACACTAGCTAACAGTTAAAAATTATATGATTTACAAATCTGAAGAACATGCATTCCTAAATTTTAATAATGTGCATGAAAGTCCTTCTCTGATTTCCTCTACCAGGGAAATCATGGTGAGACTGCATTAAGGGACAGGGCTTTATCAGTGGTAGTGAATCTGGTGGTTTTTGTCTCCATAATTGATTAAAATTAGGATTGCAATGTACTTTTTGTAATGTCTTATTTTTTTAGCTAATATCAAATTATTTGTTTGGGTTACTGTTTTACTCATGAACATGCATTTGACATTTTACAGAAAGGGGAAAAAATAGAAAAATCAAACTGCTTCAATGTCTTCCTCAAATTATGTGGCTTCTGCAATAAATGTGAAACAGCACAAGTGTATGCATCAGTTCCTTATTCCATCATCAGTTCCTCATTCCAGCATTATATTATCTCCTTTAGTCTCTGAACATTCCCTCATTTACACATTTATAGGGTTAAGATTGAGTTTGTACATGATTAATTTACGGCTCTTTATGTCGTGTGAACTCTGGCAAGTAAAGTATTGCTTAGTTAGCCATGGTCCAGCTTTAGCATTAAACTGTTCTAGGTCTATATGGGACGATTAAAGCATTTTTCTGTCCTTAAATTGCTGACCAAACAGTTATTTTGCTAATTCAGCATGCTGTGGTTTTACCAAGCCAGATGGTGTCCAAGTATCTGAAACAGATAGTTCTGTAACTTTGCTTAAAAATCCAACTTTGTTCTGTATAGAAAAGATTAGGAAATGTTTTGAGTTAAATGCCAGATGCTTAAAATAACCCATGTTTGATTGGTTTAGAACATACTTGGTTCTTATTGTAAACTAATAATTGATAGAAATAACTACAAGTGAGCAATGGACTAATAATCCAAGGGAACCAGAAATTGAGCCACAAAACTGGAGCTAAATCATACAGTGAAATATAGCACAGTCCAAAACACAAATGTTTCAACATTCATGTAAAATTCTAGCTATAAAAGGCCAGCCCTACCATTAGAGAGAGTGAGACAGCTATCTCAGACAACTGATTTTGGTCATCACGAAACAGCAACCAATTGTTCATTAATTATTCTATGGTGATCATAATTTATCCTGACAGAGACTAGCAGAATATTTACTTACCAATATTTATAATCATTGTTTCTGCAATGTCTGTGGTAGAAGCCATCAAAGTGATGCACCCGCCTCCAAAAAATCAAATAAAGCCATATAAAGGAAACTGTTCTTAAAATATTAAAACTTCTATACAAATGATTGGCTCTGTTTGCACCCAAAAAAAGACACAGACATTCCTCCTTCAAATTAACTCAGTTTTGTGTCAGTAGTACACAACGCTTAGTCTATCACATACTGGCCATTTTTTTAGATCTCCCAACCATAGTAAAGCAAGCTGTCACTTTCCACTTCCTGCCTATTGATCTCCCCACCACCACCCTGCCTTCAGTGGGTAATTTTTTTATTTTTTTTTTTGGTAGAAATCCAGAGTGGTGTGACTGAAGTCAGAACCATTACTGCCTTGCCCACAAATGCTTTCTTTTGCCCTTTTTTCATCCCCTCCCAGGAATTCCTTGCAGTTTCACCAGTCAACAGCTCAGGAGAAAATGGCTGTAGTCCAAAAACACTACAGATGGATAGCAGGAAAGAACAGGTAGGCTGGTGGTGGCTGGAGGATGACATTGTGCATTCTGGCTCTCAGTAATGGGTTTGTGGCTTGAACACATTCTGGGACAACCTGGTCATGCAGATCAGGCCTAGTCCCAAGCTGTTTTACATAACTACTATCCAATACTCTAGTAGATTGAAAAGACTCAAAAGAAAATTTATGATTGGTTTTCATTCTGTGGAATTGCTGCCCAGCTGATTTCTGGTCCACCTGTTCATTGTTTTCTTCAGTTGCTTAAAGCAGGAGAGATGGTGTATCACGGGCTGGCTCTGGGCTTTTCCTAAAATACAGATATCCCCAAACACACTGTCATTATGTAGCTTTTAAGGGCCAGCCCTCATCTCCCATGGTCCATTTACATCTAAGCTCCATTCCCTTATAACATAATTTGTTCTTTGTTTTTCTTATCAAAATCTCTGCCAGCTGACATATTCTCTTTATTCGCTTCTAGTTCTGGGAACTTGGCCAGAAACATCCGTATGAGGCATTGCTGCAACATTTTTTAGAGTCCTAACAAGCTTCATGTGCATTTTCTCCATAATCCTGACAACAACATAACAAAGTAAATTAATCTTATTATGATTTTCATTTTTCATATGCAATATTGCAATCAAGTCATACTTATAACTGCTATATCCCCACAGCTTTATCAAGGCTGAAGCCTAATAGACTAGAATATGTTAGAGGGGTTTTTTTGTTTGTTTTTTGCCAATGGTGGCCCTATGTTTCTGGAGGAAAGTAGTGAAAGTCCCATTTTTGTTTGCTTTTAAGAGGATCTCCAAAGTTTTGTTTGTCAGTCTGAATGCTTTACGGTCAATTTCAAAATGATACCAGAGTGCCACACCCAGGTCTCAATCCTTAGAAAATCTGTAAAGATGTATTTCTTTCTCTCCAGGTGTTTAATTATTAAATGTGTGAGTATGTTATAATGATTGCTTTCAATCTGTGTTTTTAATTTTTATAACCTGTCTTTATTTTTAAAATTTTGCTAGCTGCCTTGAATGCTTGCCAGGATACAAAGGCAGGGTGGAAATCAAATAAATAAATAAAATGTCAACCTGTTTTAAGTTTAATATCTTTTTAATTGCATTTGCAAACCACCTTGGGTAAAAAGCTTTGTCGTGAAAGGCAGCATAAAAGACAGTAAATTAAGAAGATGGGAGGAAACAGGCAGTGGATGACCTGAAGAAGACCTATTCTGTATATTGGTCTTGAGACTTATCTGAGAATCTAAAGTATATTAGAAATGTATTGAGTGATGCTTTTAGATGCAATTGCCTTATATCTGTTTAGCTTGCTCTTCAGGCATACATTAAGCATGCAGTTTGGGCCTCACTTTCATTTCTATTAGCAATAACAGAGAAAGATAAGTGTTTTAATCTTTTATTCCTATGCTAGATCTTAATAACATTTTGCATTGGTAGTGAAGCAACCTTATGCAATCGGATTGGAATGCAATCAGTACTGAAACAAAATTATGATGTGGTAGTGGTTTATTTTTTAACCATAATATTTTCTGATGGATTTACAACGTGGAGTTAAAACAACAACAATGTAACAATGAAACTTTTTAAAAAGCAATCTGTTGATTGAATAATAGTCATTATTGTTCTCTCAAATTCAAGAACTGAACAATGAAATTCAGGTTCAATCAGCAATATCCAAGATGCAATCTTCTAATCTCTTCCCATTCTGTAATGCTAAAATACGATACAGATACCAAAGATGAAAAATTGTAGCTTTCTTTTCAATGACTTATTGTGGTGGCAATATTTAATAATAATTACTTTCTAATTCAGTAGTTCAGAGTTCTTCAAGACCAATGACCCTGAAATTAAAGTCAGGATTAAGAAAAAGTATTCTCTGAGTTCAAAACTTCTTATGCAAATTCTTTACAAGACCAAAGATAGAAAATAAGAAATAGAGATACAGTACAAGAAAGAAATTGAAAAAGAAAAGAAAGAGAAAACATACAATTGTCCTTTCCACCCTTCTTTCTATTGAGTAATTATCATTTTAAAATTTTCTCCAACCTCTTAGTCTCATTTTTAATCCCCATTTATGCAAATTATGTTGATTGAAAGAAGCTAACCAGGCAGGGGGCTTTCCCAAAACTGCCATTCCTCATCTCTGATTTAGTATTTTTGCTGTTTCTACTTGCTTGCAGCACCATGTGCTGTTTATCTAACCCTAATAGGTTAAAGTCTCCTTCAAATGAATTTGGGTATCTGCTGCCCATATATGCCCTAGAATACAGGCAAGGAGGTATTAATCTAAGTTTGATGTACTTTAAAATGATTCTACATTGTTCTTGTATGAAGTCCATCAGAGTGAGTGCGATGCTTCCTGCCCTCATTTCATGTAACTATAGTCTGCAGTTAGAAATGGCAGCCTCCAGCTACCAAAACTGTAGGAAAGACTACTGGTGGGTTTGCCCCCTTTTGTTGCCACCAAATATCTTCCTCAATTTCACATATTTCAGAAAGGATAGCAAAGATGTCTGGGAAATATATTTCTTATTTGTAAATTCTTTGCTGCCAAAGTATAACTAGCAATGGAAATTTCAAGTTTTATGACGCACATCTGTTACACTGCAGTGGGATTCATGTCATAGGCCATTTAAGGTTGGCAAATAACTTTTTTTGGAACCAGGTTCCAAAATGTATTCCTAAAAGGAAAATAACCATCTTCTGATACATCACTCCAATGCCATTTCCCAATTAATCGGTTTGGATATGACATTTTGCTTAATTTCTTATAATGTGTTAATTTGGCTAAGACGTATTTCAACTGTTGTATTTTTGTCTGGTCTATCAAAAGTGGGCATTTCCCGTGCAAAGCAGTTTAAATATTTGCAGTTCACAAAAAGTATGTAATTTAAAATCATCTAAAGCTATTAAATATTTTTTATAATTGAATAAAATTGTGTTTCTGAACATACTTCTTGAAAAAAAAAATGAAAATGGGAAACTGGAATCTTACTTTACTTTTCCTTCCTGAGAGATGAACTTATTACTGAAACCACAGAAGAAACGAACAGTATTGATTGTCAAGTAAATACATCTCTACATTAGTCTGGACTTAGCCAACTTTAGAATCATTACTACAATAATAATGTAGGCTGTAGATAATGAGAGTGTGTGGCTTTTTTCCTCGTACCCTGATACCAGAATAAATTAGTATGGAAGTCTAGTCCTTCTGGTTCCACAACTATCCCTTCCAGCTCAAACTGCTGAATAGCTGTTGCAAGTTTGGATGTAGTTTATTGTTGTTAGGTGGGGTATGCCTTCTGGTTACTTCTGGTTACTTCTGGTTACTTAGGATATACAGAATATAAACAAAATGTTTTTTTTAATTAAATTATGAGGATTAAGTTTGAAGAAATGACAGAAGGTGTGATGTTTGTCCTAATTGTGTCCATGTGTGTGTTTATAGCATTAACTTAGAGACAGGCAGTGCTTGGCAATCTATAAATACAACATCTATAATTGGTTCTTGACTATTTTTGCGGGGCCAGAACCAAGATAAATGTACATGAGGTACATTTAGATGAGGTAATTAATGAATCTGCCAGACTCAGAACCCTAATTGTTGACATCCTGACTTGCTATTTTAACTGCTTTGGTAGGAATCTAAACAGACAACAAGCATGATTCAGTTCTGAGTTGTTTTTGAGCAAATGCAGCATCTGGGACTACAAGGATTACCTCAGTTAGAGATGGGCATAACAATTACAAACATTGCAGGCCACAGTGGAACAGCTTTGCTTGGTGATTCTACTATAATTTACTGAGGCCCTTTTAGCATGAAGGAAGAAAATGAGCGCATTTAAGCCTGCAGTCCTGTACCCACCTAAGAATAATCCTATCAAACTCATTGAGACTTGCTTTCGTAAAGTCACATCTAGGTTTAGATTGTTAATTCTGCCCTGATAGTTCTTAACCAAACTTATATACAGCAAGTGTTGTTAGGTTGATTAATGCCTTGCTCTATGTTTTAACAATAAACAACGCAGTTCACAGATTCTATGTAAAACAAATTTTATTAAAACATAAACAGTTCGTGAGATCTTAATTTTTAAATACTCATATGTATCTTACCAATTTATGTCATTTTCCAGACATATCCCTGGAAGAGAAAAAAATGGTTTTAAACAAGATGTCAGCTGATTAAAAGCACTAAAGCATGAATTCTGGTTTATAAACCATAAAGACTGGGTTTGAACATCATGTAAAATCAAAATCAAACAATATGTATTTAGTATTAATTCATCCAGGAATGTTAGCATATAGAACAAGGTAGGCATACAGTGTGGTTACCACAACCAGGTGTTTGCCAAAGTGAATTGATCCACATATCAAATAGATCAGTAGAAGGCAGTATATCAAAGAACTGTAGGAACTGTGGTCAAGTGAGGTAAAAGGTATTATTTTTTAACTTGACTATAATACTCAGAGTTTCCAGGGAAAAGCCAATGATTCTCCAGTCAGTATAAGTTGAACTTATATATCTACCTTGCAGATGCCAGTGATCCCACTTATGCTGTATAGGTAGTCCTCGCTTAGCAACCACAACTGGGACCGGCAGTGTGGTCGCTAAGCGATGTCGCTAAGCAGAAAATCAAGTGGCCGTTAGCTTATGACCTTACTTCCTCTGGTCATTAAGCAAAGCGACACCGTCACTAAGTGGAAAATCACATGACCGCAACTTACAATTTTACTTCTGCCTTCTGTATTAACACTGGTTGTTGCAAGTTGGTTGTGAAGCATGTGAATGGTGATCACCTGACTGTGGGATGCTGCAACAGTCATAAATGTGAGGATTCTTCACAAAGTTGTTTTTTTAGCACCATTGTAACCTTGAATGGTTGCTGCACGAGGCAGTCAGTATGCAAGAACTACCTCTACTATGTGCTTTAGTACCAGGCTGATCATTTTTCACTAAAAGTTTATTTTTAAATTGGCCTTTTAAAATTATATGGCCTTAATAACCCATATAAACACCAATCTGCTACACAGCTCTAGGACTAAGGATGTGGGCTATTTCATATGGGCAATACACACCTGCTGCGTCAATAAGAGCAACAGGAGAGCTGAGGAGAGATCTTTCTACAGCCCTTCAATAGAATCTTCTATTAAGAATCAACACATCAGATGTTCTAGGACAGGAGCTTTTCCAGACTGTGAAACTTGTTCCTTAAAAACAAAATCCAAAAACCCTTAACAAAAAGCAAAGTTCTAGTGATAGAAAATTGGCTGCTGTAGAATGATTTTTTTAAATTCTGTTTTATTTATTATTGCAATTAATCTCTCACAAAATTCTCATCAAGTTGTCATAGAATCCTAGGTTCCATAGAACAGCTTGAAGAAAAACTGATTCTAGAATTCTTGTTATTCCCGATTTTATTACATAGCTTGTTTTGGGAACTTTTTATTGAAAGATTTAATATAAGCATGGTAACTAGCTATCCAGATATTATTCACTGATAATTATATTGAACCTGAAAAATGTTTTTACTTCCTCTGGCACAATATGCCAACATGAGTGATATATTGGCCAGTGAAAAATATACTCATTAAGTTAATAGCAGAGTCAACTTTCCATTTGCTTAGTTTCCTTTTCTTTTCATTATATTTTCTTCCACAGGATAAAAATTGTGTTGAGATATGAACTTAGACAAAAACTGAAATGGAACAGTTTGCATAAGAACTGTAGCCCTTAAAGGTACTTATCTAATTTGCCATTAATGAGGCAACTAGCAATTATAGGGAAGTTTTCCCCATTTTCATAAGACAACAACATAAAGGAAAGAATTATTTTTATTTACTAAGAGTTGTATGCTACCTCAAGCCTAGGCTCTAGGCAATTTACAATACAACAAAACAATACAGTAGAACAACCATAAAACAAGCAAAGGAACAGCACACGTTCTGATAATAAACATACAACCTCAGCCATCAATGTCAGTGCTCCCATACAAGTCACTAGGTAACAATTCAACCCAGTGGTATACTATTATTCCCCAACTGCTTTATGGAAAAGCACCATCTTTATAGCCATCCAACAGAAGACTGTTCCAAAGCAAGGTGGCCATGGTTAAGAAGGCCTGCTATGAACTTCCCAATCCTTATCTCCCCAAGGGCTGGGATCCACAGTATGCTGTCCCAACCTGACTGGGTGAGCAGATTCCATTTGGAACATACAGTCTGGAAGGAATCCAGGGCCCAAGTGCTTTATTGATAATAACCAGCAACTTGAATTTCATCCAAAAGCAAACTGACAGCCAATGCAGCTCCTGCAACATAGATATTATCTGTCTGTATTTTGCATCCACTGTAGCTTCTGAATTGTCTTCAAGGACAGCCCAATGTAAAACAAATTGAAGTAATCCAAGTACAAGGTGAAAAAGGCATGAATAAATTACAACTCTACTGTAGTTGTAGTGACAAAGGGTTGATCCAAATCATTCCCCCTTTTCATGCATCCACTATTTCTTAAAATGTAAACAGATGGGCAATCTTATCATGACCTCCATCATCTTGTCTAGACACTAATATATTATAAATCCCCTACTATGGTTTTGTAGGTGAACTATAAAATTTATTTGGAAAAAGATCACAGACATTTTATCTTAAATCATCGAGTTGATGAAGATAGTAGTTGAGCAATATGAAAATGAATCCAACCTTCCCTTTCTCAAGCTTACATGATACTCCACCCTTCTAATGTAGTCATGAGAAGTTTGAAATCTACATTACAGGGTACTGTAGAGGTTCAGTTGTTGGATTTTATCAGGTAGACCCTAGTTCAAATCCCTGTTTAACTGCAGAGCTAAATAGGTGACTTTGGGCCAGTTACTCTCAGCCCAATCTACCTTACATGATTATTATGCAGAAAGAAAATTAGGGGAGACCTTCAAGTATGCTAGTCTGTCGGACAGAGAGAGAGAGAGATCCCTATCAATACAATGAATACTTTTGCTTCAGTTTAAATTAAACCACAACTTGCTATGTTGTCTGAATCCAGAAAAACTGCAATTGTTAACAATGCTTGTTAACTATTTTCAAAGCATAGTTTATTATGCTTCCTTTTTCCCTTTCTTCTGATGACTTCATGAGATTGAAAATATTTATTTACATGTTAATTTTTATGTGCTTACCCAGAAAATAGGTGGTGGAGTTGGTGGTGGTGGTTTAGATTTATCCTGGCCGCCCACTCCAAAAGACTGTGGGTGGCTTACAATATCAGCATATACAATTAAAATAGTTAAAACCATAACAACGACAACACAACAGGGACCCCACAAACACACTAACCCCAGGCCTGGGAACAAAGCCAGGTCTTAAGAGCTTTCCAGAACCCCAGAAGAGTGGGCACCATCTCTGGGAAGATGGTGATCCAGAGGGTAGGGGCAGTGACATAAAAGACACATTTCCTCTGTCCCACAAGATGACAATATTTAATTGAGCAGACCTGGAGTGCACCTACTCTGGCCAAATATACTGGGGAGGCAGAAATGACTGGAGATAGGTGGTCCCACAGATAAATAAGCCCTATGCCATGAAGGGCTTTATAGGTGACAAGCGATGCCTTGAATTGTACCTGGAAGCCAAGTGGCAACCAACACAGCTCATGTAGGAGCGATGGGCATAATGATTATTCCTAACTGAGGTTTGTTGAAATAAGCAAAGTTCAACCCTTCATGAAAAACATATAAAACAATATCTGTTAATTGTGTTGCTGTGTTACTGTTATGCTTAGTCATTTTCTGCTGTGTTCTTAGGTAAAATCGTTGCTTTTGAGTCTTTTTTTCCCAGGAAGTTCAGAAGGTGAAAACAATTGTAAAAAATCCCTTCAGGGGGAAGTCAGAAAGAAACCTTATGAAAGTAACAAGAACAACAATTATAAATATCAGGAAGGTTGGCCAGCAGGCAGTAGTTGGTGGAGAATAAAAAAGGCAAAAGGATGAATCTGAAGAAGCCCTGCTGGAGAGAATTGCAAAATATGGTGTTAGATATACTGTAAGTAGAAGTTAAAAGAAACCTGTACTATCAATAAACCAGGATGAGCTGAAATTGTTGTTATATTCTAAACCTTGATTAAAGGAGAGAAATAAAGGAGACTGGGTTTAGATAGAAGTGTCATTTTCAGATTCTAATTCCTATTATGGTTAACTGTTCTAGTAATTTATGCTTCCGCTTCCTTCCCTCATGTCAATAATTTACTTTTTTCATAGCTGCTTTTCAGAAATGTTAATAAAATCAAGGTTTTTGTCTGTTGAATTATGTGTAATGTCTTGATTTTTACCCCATGGCAAACTCTTTTACCAAACTATTCAGTTCATGGTGAATTAACTGGGTCATAAATAAGTTACCATGGTTAAAAGGCTTGTTTTAAGGCATCAAGCAACCAGAATATGACCTTTCTAGCAGTGCAAAGGATCACTGTAGGGGCAACCAGTTTAACATGTTTTTCTCCAGTCCATAAAATGGCATAGAAATATGCCAGCGTAATTTATTCTGTTCCAATATCCTGTCTATTTTGCTTTGGAAATGAGGCCAGTCTGTGGGGCTGTCCTGATAGCTTTAATGTAGGATAAATTATGGAAAGTGATCAGTGGATTCCTACCAGCAAGCAAAACATTCACTCTAGTAGAACTAGGACTGGGGGTGTAGATGAGCTGATAGGCCAGTGTGTTCAGCCATCTGTCAGAATTTCATCCATGGGGTAGGAGGGGGCTTTCTGCCTATCTTCCTTTACTTAGATGCCACCAGTCGGATGGTCCACAGCATATTTCTTGCTCTCTTGTGCCCTCCTTACCTCGCTGGTCTTTCTCATGCTCATTTGTCATTCCCACCTTTCTCACTTCCTCACTAATCTTTCTCTCTTGCATTCTCTCATGCTATCACCTGTTCACTCTGTCATACATTCACTCCACTCACCTGTTCCATTGCTTGCTCTAAAATCCCTTGCAATTTTATTCATTCTTCAATCATCTGTTGTATCACTCACACCATCACCCATTTGTCCTTCTTCCTCACATGTTCTTCTCCCATTTTCTGTATTGTTTGGAGATCACCTGCTCTCTTGTCTCCTCCTTCCTCCATCATTAACTCTACTTCTTACTGTCTCATGATTATCTGTCTCTCTTGCATTCTCACTCACCTTTTTCCCTTACTCATCCTCTCACTTGCTGGCTCTGTTGTTGTATCTTGATCTCTCGGTGTAAAAAAAAAAACCTGCTGGTGGTGCGGTCTGTTATGAAATACTGATTCTTCTGGATTCTTCTACTTCAGCCAACGCTAGTGCACCACACAAGTTGCATGTTAATTGGGACATGTAGATAAGGAGCCCACATAATGCCTGATTGGTGCTTTGCATCAGATGTCCAGTGCCTGATCACACCTACTACCCAAGCAACATATTAATAGAAGGAAGTCACAAAAGGGACTGGAGGAAGAGGAATGCTCCCAGCAGCCAAAACAAGCTGGAAAGATCCCAGCCCCTGCTATATCATCCCCACGGTCACTGCTGAAGCAACACAAATTGTGTATAAAGCAAGACTTGTGTCAAGAGAAGATGGGAAAACCACTTTTAACAGTAGTTCAAATACAAACTTAGTCTCACCTATACACTGGAGATGAGGACATGTCCTTAAAGTTAGGAAGACATCTTTAAGATGCAGTTAGGGGGATGTGTGGATGAGTTCAGAAGTTAAACTAGATGTGTTACTCTCCCCCGCACAGGTCAAACTACAGCCCATGTCAAGCACTTTGTAGTAAAGTCACTGTGTTTTAGTAGTTTGTATTTGCACTTTCCACATGTTGGTGTTCTCCAAATTTTATTTCCATTTTTTTTTATTACTCACACACCCATAAATGCAGTGAGTGCATACTTTTTGTCATGGTCAATTTAATGTCTTTTTTTTCCCCTGAATCACATTATTATGATTATAATTATTGTCTTATCACATGAAGGCTTTTTTATATGGGGTGATACTTTAGTGTATATTTTCTAATGCTGCTGAAAAATTTAACTTTAAAGAGAATAGAGCAAGGACTGCAAGGGCAACGTAAGATTAGATTTAGATTTAACTAGAGGTTGCAGCACGACCTCTTCTGCATTCCTACAAGCCAAAAATACTGATTAAGAAGGCCTACTAAAGACAATATAATCTCTGAGTCAATTTATCTTGGTTCATGCAGAATAAAGAGACATTTCAAACAATTTTTCCTCACTCATTAAACATAGTGTAAACTTGGCAATTAATAAACCAATCTTAAATTAAAATTGCTTTGTACTGTTATATACCACTATCTAGATACATTGTAGAAATTGTGCATGAGCAACTCAAGGGTTGAGCGAACAGAAGGGATAACATATGCCTAACATGGCACAGAAATTGGTGTAATTTAGTCTAATTTGGAGTGTGGAAATTGGGGTGTATTTTTGGAGGAAGACAGCAAGTAACTGGTATGGCTATGGAGAACTTCAAAAGGATGGTTCACAGAGTCTTAACCTGAAGTCTCCTTTCAAGCCAGTTGCAAAACAGTATCCTTCCTTGCATTGCAGAGAAAGCACAGCATATCCTTCATTTTGCTTGGAAACAGCAGCTTCTGTCCATCCACAGAAACTGCTGTTGGAAAATCAGAGCAATCAGTCAAGGTGGACAGACCCCACCTCAGTTCTTCATTAGACTCAACTCCTTTTATGTTCTTTTTGGTCTTTTTAATGTGTGTGTGTGTGTGTGTATTTATCCATCCATCCATCCACATCCATGCACATACACATATATACACATACACAATGTGCTTTAATTGGTGATGCATTGTACCACAGACAACTCTTGTTATGGGAGTTAATAAACTCTTGGGAGCTCAGAATATATGGTGAAAAAAATTAGAAAGAACACATTTGCAAAATTCAAGGAAACCCACTCCCATCAGCTGATTACTTTTGCTATGTGGATTTCATTGACATTTCTGCAAGGAAATCTGCTATAGCATTCGCAGCAGGTTTAAGACCAAATGCATGGATAGATCAAGAACTTGCTGTGCAGTGAAGGATACACTCATGTCTTATATTAACCTGCTTTGCTTTTAATATAATTTTTAATACCAAGAGCATAACAGGAAACGCATTACATCATATGTTCCATTTGAAACTTCCCTGTTAATACAAATTACTAGAGTCCAGTTCTAGTTACTGTCAGAAAAAAAGGAGTTTGCATGTTCATGTGCCAGATTCAAAACTATGTGGTGCTTCTATGTGTTTTGTTCTTTCTCCTTCTTTAGAACTCTAAGACTCCTGGAAAAAAATATTCTTAGGAAGAATTGTTATTTTTTTATGCCCACAAACTAAAAATATTAAAGAATTCTTTGCATTAATATGATTATTGAATTATTTGTATAATAACTTCTAGAAGCAAGAGAGAGTTATTTTCTTCCCTATAGGAATTAATACTGCAATCCTGTGTCCTTTTACTTTTGAAGTAAGCACCACTGAAATCAATGAAGCCTTTCCAAGTACACACCTATTCAGTTGTGATGGATATACCACATCCACACTTTAAAATCTGGGAGCTGCTTTTAATGGACAAAGTGTCACACCAAATATGAAACCAGACTTCCTTTCAAGACCTGCTTTTACTTTCCACTGTATTGTTTGATATCCCTGCTACTTTTACCATGTTGCAATGTTTGACTGGCAAATATTGCAGAGAGATTATTTACACTCTGTTCCGAGAAGAGACTCCCACAGGCAGTCCTTCGGCCAAAACCAACCATAAACTTCATTTGAGCTGGACAAAGTTTAAAAGAGAATGAAGCAATAGACCATCTGAAATAGGAGGGTATTACTAACGAAAAGTGAGGGTTGGGAGTGGGGGAAAGAAGCTGAAGAAAACATCAAATACATAGTACAGAGGATTCCAAAATTTGGAAGCAGAACAAGTAGATATTTCAGTTTCATGCATCCTAGCAACATGTTACACTTCCTGTATATTTCTGGACTTCATTGCATGGGGTTTTGTTCGTTTTACCAATTTCTAGCATGCTATGAATTGGGACCCTGTCAGGGGTGTGGGAATAGGAGGATTAACCCTGTTCTCTCTGATACATTTTCTATCTGTATGGCTGCAGATTCAATCGCCTGAGCAGAATTAATACAGTGAATTTGAATGTTTTTAACCAATGCAAATTTAGCAGTGAGGTTGACTAGTGCCCATATGTTTAAGTTTTGTAATATAAAGGTTGAAATATTCTCAACATCTCTTAGATGACAAAGCAAAAATGATGCCACTCAAACTCTCCCACTCAAGAAATTTAAGAGGTTGGGGTGCACCAGTCAGAAGAAGAGTGATGTAACCAACCCCTCATTCATTCATTCATTCATTCATTCATTCATTCATTCATTCATTCATTCATATTTCAAATTTGTCACCGCCTATCTCACCACAGAGCAACTCTTAGACCCTTGCTAATCTTTTAAAAAGATCACTAAGATTATTACTCTTTCTCTACTTCAGAATTATTACCATTTTTTCATTTGTTTGTTTGCTTTTATTATGATGCAGTTACTACCTTTTGTCCCATCCTCTAAAGGAACCATATCCTGTGACTGGAAAAAACAAAAATGTTAAACTTAGAATAAGAAGAGAATGCACATCTTACTTTTGGACAACAGATTTACTATTATGTATGTGAGTGGTGGTAGAATACTCCTTTAGTCAGGACATCAACATCTGGAAAGCCAGCAATGTTGTTTTTATATACACATTTTCCAACTATATTCACTAACTGGATAGCCAATATTCCCTATCCCATTCCATTTATAGACATCAACTGATCTGGTAGTGACACAACTGACACCTACCACACCTGAGAGCAGAAGATTAGCTGGGGGTGCTCAGGGAACATTGTAGAGCACATGCAACTCTGTAGTCCAGTTCCTGGAATGTTTAACCAACTGGCTATCTTTCTGCCCATTCATTCAACCTGGGACTTTCCCCGGTTGCGCTATTAAGGATACCTTGGGAGAAACTAAGTAGGTGAAACATAGTGTGATTCACCAAATAAACATCAAAAATGTCAGAACAACCACTGATTCAGCCAGAATGGGCTGTCCTTTCCTGCCTGAGGTGGTTGCCATGTTCTTCCTAATGACACAGTCTGCCATTAGAGAATGTATTATTACAGATTATCATACATAGATAATTCCCACCCATCCCCCCAAAAAGTCTTATTTTTGTAATTATACATCTGATAACTAGAAAGGACATTATGTCGAGTCTTGTAGAATTTATTTCTCAGTAAGCAATGGGCAACATATACCTCCTGCTATAGTGTTATGCACACATTGTTTGGAAATATGCCCCTTGAACTCAGTGGAATTTGATTCCAAATAAGTTAGGAATGATGTTTTAAATTGCTTTCAGAAAAATAACTTGTCATAAAGAAAAGCCTTTATCATAACACTGTGCATTTAAAGAACATAATAGCAGAAATTCAAATTCCTATTACAGCCAATGATATCAAACTAACTTTTTGCTATTTCTCACCTCTTCTATTCATTACAAAGAATGAAAGAGCATTGCAACTGGGAAGACTTATCCCTGCTCCATCCAAAGTTATAGCGATTAAGAAAACACTTGGCTATTGCAAGACTAGATGTTGGCTGCAATGAGAATTACTTGAGTGAATATGCACAGGTTTGTTCACTAGTCCTACTGAATTTCTGAGTAACCATTACTAGAAGTGGAAATAACTTTTCTTGCTTTGATTTCTGCAAATTCTATGATGTTGGAATATGTCTCATTAGACTCAGTCGAATTTGGGTCAGAGTAATCACCCTAGAACTGAATTTCTAAGAGGCAGTTCTCTTAAAGCCTGCATTCAAAAGTAATGCTAAATGTGACAATAAGCTTAGCAAGCTTTGATTTTGTATGCTATCCTGAAAGCATAGGACCAGCTAGAAAATAGGATTCTGATCTGAATGTTCTGACTGGAAAGAGTGCATGATTTAGCAAATGCTTTTGTGCATACAGTTGCCAGAAGCTTTTATCAGCATATTAGCACTTGTATGAAATTGAACATTTGTAGATGAAGGAAGTCATTTAGAGATCTCAGTTGAGGTGAATCAATTTGAAGATGACACTATTTCCTACTCCGAAAGATACTGCGGAATGCATAAACTACTGTGTGGTTATAATTATGGGCTGGATGAGCGTGAACAGGCAAAGTTACTATAGCATGGGCAGGAGCATGCATAAGTTTGCATTGTGCACGCAATCCAGTTTGGAAATTCTCCTAGACTCAGTGTTAATCACAGAATGGGTGTGGTCAGGAATGTTTTCTATCACCATAGGAAGGTACATCAGTTGTGATGCTGTTTGAGGAGACTAGTCCTTGTTACAGTTATTCATTTTCTAGGGATATCTATACTCTCTTATTATCAAACACTCCATATAGATGCGCCTTTAAATATAAGTTGGGTGGGTACAAAATGTACTCTCTGAGTACCGATAGATTCTGAGACTGCACAGGTTGCCACTGTTTTTCCTTCAGTTTAAAGTCTTGGAGTTGGTTCTAAACCCTAAATGGTTTGGATCTAAGCTCTTTGAAGGGCTCTCTGCGTTTTGATTCAGCTCAGAAGGCCACTACTGAGACAGCCCCAACTGAAAGAGTCTTCTCACTAATAAGGGCATTTGTGGAACCAAGTTCTAATTGACATCTATTGGATCCCATCATTGCAGGCCATCAAGTGGTCCTGAATGCCTTGGCTTACAACTGAATTACACAAGTCAAGCTATGCTGTGCATGGTGTTTGTTTCTAGTGGCTAATTTTGATTTCACTGCTTTTTTACCATTCGTCTTATTAATATTCTGTTTATTACAAAGTGTCTATAATTTTTTAAAAATACGCATCTTTTAAGTAAATAAAAATAATGAAATGGGTCATTGTTCTGATTTAATGATGTCATACAAACTTTCAGAAAGGACTGCTTGAACT
This sequence comes from Python bivittatus, assembly GCF_059951505.1. NCBI lineage: Eukaryota > Metazoa > Chordata > Lepidosauria > Squamata > Pythonidae > Python > Python bivittatus. The sequence continues at coordinate 15,118,121 of NW_028277098.1, forward strand.
GTACCTTCCAGGACATGTTATTCCATAAATGAGCCTGACAGCTGACTGGAAATATCTCATTTCCGTCTGATGATTGGAAGATATCTCTTTTGCTGAAATAATCTGTTATGGGCTAAAAGCCATCATCATTATGGCAATTGGTACTTATGCTTTGGTAATTATGCCTTTTAATAGCATAGATATTAAACATAGATTTGTTTCTTTGGGGTAGAGATGTACTTATAAAAATTATATTGCAGAGTAAAAATGAATTATAATTATACATACCTATTATCAATGAGTACAAACTGCAGAATTGTTGTAGTGGATCAAGCCAAAGACCCACCCAATCCAACATTTTGTTCTCACACAGCCAACTGGGTGCTAATGAAAATGCACAAAGAGGACCAGATGTTCTGATTACAAGCTGCCCGGAGTCTGATTTTCAAGATGAGTAGCCATACAAATTTCTTAAATAAATAAATTAAATAAATAATTGAGATAGAATCATTCTTTGATGAGCCCTAGCAAATGGAATTTACAGGCTTGCTACTGTAGTACATAGAAATCATGACTTAATAGTCACCGATAGCCTTATATTTCATGACTTTCTCTAATGATGACTTCCTGCAATGGGCTAATACCTCCACTACATTTTGTGGTAGTGAATGCACTAGTTTGACCTTTGCTTAAACTCTCATCAATCAGCTTAACTGAACAACTCCTTCAAAGAATCTAAAACTGAAGACAATTAACATTGTTTCCTTCAAATGTCTCTATATTTGCCAGGATTATTTCTTTTTTTATTTAGAAAATTTATACAGCTGCCCACTTTAAGCAAATAACTCAGCTTAAGATCTGCCAGTTAGAAATCCTAGACAGAAATAAGCAAGGCTTCAAAAGCTCGATCTGCTGTGTTGCCAATCTATATGTGAGGAACCTTGGTCAAATATAAACAACAAGTAGATAATAAAACAATGTGTGTTACCTTTCAAGATTTGGCTCTCCTATTCAAGACATTAAGGAAATTATTGTAACTATTCCCTTTCAGTGAAAAGAATTCCATCAACATTAAACAAGGAAAACTACTGGCAATGATTAATAAGTATAGATATGCTGCACAGTTACATTATCAGTATTTGTCAGAGTCTACACATTCAGTTCCCAATTCTAGTTAATCCTCCGGAGCCTATTTGTTTCCAGTAAAGATTTCTTTATTGAGAAGCAGCATATAGCATTCCATAGATTGCTGAGACTAACCCTCCCCAGCCAGGGCTCTCCTTTTAACCCCCCCTACTCTATTTTCCCGCTTGATTCCTTCGCGGCTCTTCTTTGGTCTCATGGTTGTTCAGCCTTGCTGGCACCTCGAGGCGAGATAACACCACACCTGGCCTTTGTTGTTTATTCTCCATCGCCCCTCTTTCCCTGTATGGCAGGAACAAGCAAGCATCTACACAAGTTATGATTCCTGCCTAAACTAACATTTGCACTTACTAGCTAATTAGTACATGCCTGTCAACATTACAAATTTTCTAATAACTTTCTAATAGTCTTTTGATAGTTGCTTGTGTAGATCCTGACAGTATTTCTTCTTTCCTATTTTGCATAGGTTAAAGTCTCTATGGCAGTGATGGCAAACCTATGACACATGTGTCAAAGGTGACATGCCACAATGTTTTGGGTGACACACCTGTGTTCAGTAACACCCAACAACTATTCTCCATTTGAGTTACCAAAGAAACTGAGTTTGTTTTACCCGTATTTCATTTTTGCAATTATGTGACATTTCTTTATATAATACATAGCACCACACCTGATTGGACTGTATTTTTTTAAATACATGAATATGTAAAGAATTGTTTCTCTTTTGTTCAGGAAGGGAGGTGACATACCAGCAAAGGCAAGTTAGGCATTTTCTGACTTTTTGACACACCAAGCCCAAAAGGTTCGCCATCACTGGCCTATGGGAAAGGGCCCTATCTTGTATTACTGCTGTGCTATGGAATGGTCCAGCCACACCCTTTCTGCTTTTTGGAAAGGAGTTCCTCTTTAGCCAGGGCTTTTTAGTTTGAATTAATAATTGACTTTCATTGTTTTATGAGACTATGACTTTTGTTGTTCTTAGCTTTATTTATTCTGGAAACCATCTGTTTTTACTGTTAATCAGAAAAGCAGTCTACAAATCAAATAAAATGTATTAGAATCTGATGAATCAAAAAACTCTCTATTAGTGTAACAATAGCATTGGATTCAACCCAAAAATCATCAAGCAAGCCTAGCCCTGCTCTTTGCTTACTTCCCAAATGTTTAAAGTTACTTGTTTGGACAGGTTCATGGTTGAAGGGCTTTGAGCAAACTGCCTTCTGGGTTGAAGATGCACTTCAGTATTCCAAAAGGTATTGAGGACTGCCATGTCTTTTTTCACAGGGCCTTGAGTGATTGGACTGACATCACCCTGGATTGTTAATGGGGAAATATAATAGAGACCTGTAGGTCAAATTTAAGAGAGACAGTTTGGTTTAGTGGTTAAAGCTACTGGACTAGCAGCTATGAGAGTGTGAATCCTAGTCCTGCTTTTGGCCCAAAGGCAACTTTGGGCCAGGAACACACTCTTTTAGCCTTAGGAAGACAGCAGTGGCAAACTGATAGGGCAGTAAGGCAGTTGCTCCTGTTGTGCAGTAAGCAGAGGAAAACAAACCGTTTCTGGCAGCTGCACAGTAAAGGAAAAAACACCTCTGTAAGGGTTCACTAAAAGTTCAGCAGTCTGCACCACCCCTGGGCGGAGAGCTAATATTATAATTAGCTTTAGGCACAAATGCACAAGGTAATTATGTGGATGTAGCTTGTATTTTTAGCTTTACCAACAAGTGTGTACTAAGGCAGTGTGCAAAAGAGTTAACAATGTGCGCGAGCAAGAATCAGGCAGGAAATGGAGTAAAGCAACTGAAAATGGTAAGGATGGCACAGGCAGGTGTCTCTTTAGTATCCATAAAAAGCACAGGTATAAAGAGTAACGCAAGCGTACCTATGGCCTGAGAATGCCACACTCTGCATAGCTTATTGCTTTGTGGCTGAAGGATGACAGTTTATGACTTTGTTTTTCACTTTGTATCTTGTTGCAAGAATATATTAAACAATCTGAGAGCTTTTGTACCTGCTCTGGAAATTATTCCTGGCCATCTTACTCTGCGCAGAATAACTACTTTATTATTTCCACCTTGGTGTGTTTATTGGGCAAAATTGCATGGCAGGCTAGAACCCCCCCAGTTCCTGGGACAACAAAACCAGTTCTGAAAATACTGCCAAGAGGATTGCCTGGACTTGTTCCTGTAGTTATCAAAAGCCAGGTCAACTCGATGAACCATAACAACAACAGATGAAGTTTCCTCCATGTAGAGGGCCTACAGTGAGTATAAACACTGGCTGGACATTGCAGTTAGAGCAGCTGCTCTTTGATAGTTTATTTCCCTATGGGCAAGGTATCCATGAACACATCCAATTAATTTGTGGAGGCATTCTTTGTAATTTGCTGTTCTGTACCACATGCCCTTAATAAGATTCTCCACATGGCAGCACAGCGTACTCACATTTCCAGTCACAACAGACTCATGAAAAGGACAACATAGCTGGTACTCAGCAAACCAAGAGATAACAAGGAAAGCAAAGTATTGTAACATTTGCTGTCTAAAGCACAGATGCAGAGAGCAGTAAAACTGTTGGCAACCTTGGCAAAAGGGTAATATTCTGTGACCAGTAGAACCCTGGTTCTGACAGCCTCTGCTTCTGTGGCACTGTTTTTTGTCACAAACGGAATGTGAAATGGAAAGCTCCTTAATGAAGAAAAGCAGGATTCCTCTAAGCAACTTGCTTTTAATGCCGAAAAAACCCAAATAACAATGCCCCTCTTTGTCAAGAGCCTGTAGATGAGATTGCTTTCAACCTCTCAGGCTTCACACAGTGAGTCAACAAGGAAGAGGTGGTTGAGAAATTGGGAAAGGTTTTTAAAAATATATATATATTTTACATAATTCTCTGACCAATACCACAAAACAAAAAAACAAAAAAAAAAAGCTGAAAGGAAGAAAGAAAAGATTGGTTGTGTGTGTTGCAATAGGATCAAGGGGGAGTGACTGATGAAGAAAAAGCCTAGAGTAGGCCATGCTTGGGAGCAGTCAGAAGAGGCAAAGTCAGAGTGGGTTGGAGAAAAACCAGGGGAGCCTTGTTGTGAAAGGGCAAAAGCTCCCTGCCCAGCTCAGGGATGGCTTTCCGGTTTCTGGGTTACGTTGTTCTAGTCCTGTTATGGGTATGCGTTACTGCTGCGGCTGGTAAGTCAAAAATTTAAGGGAATGTACCATTTGATAATAACTGTATAGAAAAACAACATTTAAATAGAGAAAAAATATTTAAACATAGCTCTTTGGGTTTTTTTTAAAGACTGGAACTCTAAGCATCCGGATGTGAATATACATACCAGTATTAGAGCTCTAGATAAATTCTTTTCTCAAGTTTTCATTGTGGAATTAATGGAATAATTTGAATCTGCTATGGTTTTAGCTATGTTTGGAATCAAATGGTGTCTTGTAATCTTTACTCAGCAATCACATATTAAGTTTGCATTATCTTGTTAGAGTTGCCAGCCCTACAAACATAGCAAAAAGTACAGGTATTTAGACATGAATGTTTAAATTATTTTTATCACTTTATGCACTTCATTAATCCAAAACAATCTTTTTTTGGAAGTAATCTTCATTGCCTGTAGAGGAACTAACAATACAGTCAGAAATAATAACGCAAATCTGTTCATTACTACTCAGAAGTAAATCCCACTGGTTCTAATGGATCTTATTAAGTATGCATAAAATTGCAACCTAGTTGTACTGAATTATAATTAGATTCCAAAGATATGCTGGTGAGACTGATTTTTACTAAACCTTAGAGCTGTATAGTCTTAAATTTAGCAAAAGCTGCAAAGGCAAACACTGCTATTTAAAAAGGGGAGGAGGGTTCCCATGTAATTTTAAAGAATTAATAAAATATTTAGCCAAATTGTTAATTGCATGCCTATGTATACTTATCTGGGAATAAGTCTCACTAAAATATGTGTGATTAATCTTGATTTGATGCATATAGGTTTTTATTGCTGAAGACAGTAGAATTCTAAATCCACAACAGAGTTGTTCTTATTGATTTTTGGAAAATTAAGTTGAAATCAATATGAATGTATTACATTATAAGGACAGATTCTATTTTATTTGTGTTAGATATTTCCTTATTAGTGATTTATTAAGTCTTCTATTATATTAACACTATGCTGAGATAGCAATAATGAGGACAGGTTTTATATTACTAACCTCACTGATGATTGGGTGATATTGGAAGACCATCTAAATCTCTAGCGGGAAAATAACTATAGCATCACATATCAATTTTATTTTGTATAATACAGCTGCAATTCTGTATTTATCCTAGTAAACATTCATAGGACATTGCGCTGAATTTTTTTCTATTTTTGTGATTTGTTTATACAGATGCAGTTACATAAGAATAAAAAGTATAACAGCTGTATTATTTTCTTCCTCTGGCTGCCCAATATCAAATGTTTATTATATGACAAACAGAAAATTACTAGGAAAGTGACAATAAGTACTGATTTTTAAAAAATGACATTGCTGGGTTTTTTAAAGGTATGTTCTTCCTACTAGGTAGTAAATAGTTATTTTAAGAATTGCTGCTTTTCATATCCTTTTGAAATATTTACTCTCAAGTTTACATGTTTGTTTAAATATATCCAATATATTTCTAAATTGCCTCAGTTCTTGTAATACAGTAATAAGGAAAATATTGATCCCAAGAATATATTATGTGCTGCTTCTGGAAATGGGCACCTCTAATTATTCCAAAGTGAATGTGTGAATGGCCACTCTTTTGGGTGTTTGTTGAGGAAGTAATCAATAATAATCATAGCCTCAGCTATAATACTAGAGCTCCTTCTGGGTTTGGGAGGTGCTAAGTAGGATCTCTTCCCATGCTTATCTAATTTAGTCTCATCACACCTGTCTCCAAACCTTTCTACCAGGAGGGGGGCTCAAAGGGGCATTTCATCCCAGATCCAGTAAGTCTTAAGACATTGTTAATATGAAGAGACAACAGACCATTATTCTCCAACATTTCGGAACCAAAGATTGGATTCAGCTGTACTACTTGCATTAAATCAATAACTGTATAGATTAATACAAATACATAAACACAAGAATGATCTGAAACAACAATAATTATTGACCTATGAATTACCCTCCTTTCCGGTCTTGATAGGCTTGCTTGGAGAATGCAGTCTCTCCCCCTGTAACCCAACAACCAGACAGGTTCTTTTTAAAATCCAGTATATATTCTAATGCACACAATTCAACAACCTTGGTTGCCTTACAAAAATCTCATGGCACAATTTACTCTTCCTTCTTCTTGGCTGTGTTTGATTCTTCTTGCACATTCCCCTTGCTGGCCCAGATCCAAATACCATTTGGCTGCTCATTGCTTCTTTTGGTCACAGTCCATTCCCCAGCTATCCCACATTGCAGTCCTTGCTGTCTTGGCCTCAGTCCTTTTTCCAGTTGACATGTTGGGTTGATATCCTTCTTGGGTGGAAATTGCCTGTTGGTCTATCATCCTTGAACTCCAAGCTGCAGGCTGGCATGCCAGCAGGGCACACAATGCTATTCCTTACCTCTTGCTCATAAGCAATCTTTGTGTCATTCTCTTAACTGGAATGTTTTGTCTTCTGTCTTCCTTTTCTCTTAAATTGCCTGATTTATGAGTAAGCTTTCATTTTAAAGCTTTCCTCCTTTACTCTTGAATAATCCATCAGTCTCAAATTGCTGACTGCATTTTGTTAATGCAGCCCATAAGCAGGGATAATAGGTGAATTACTCATAATGCCACTTACAGACGTCTTTCCCAACAACAGCAGTCTGAGTATTCAGGCAGGCCTCATAAAACTCTCAGTTAAGATCATACATGTGAGAAGAATCATGAGGCCCCAGAAGCTTAACAACCTCTTATTACTAAAATATACAGTGGATACCCCCATCAGTATATATGTTGAGACTGTTGGGCTTCAGAGTTTAGTGACTGATCTAGACAACAGATTTCCTGACATTTTGCCAGCAACTATGGCTGGCATCTTCAGAGACAAGATATACAGACCCACAGGAAACTAAGCAGGGAATGACTGGGCTCCTGTCTTTATAGCCAGGTGTCCTGACTTCTGATTGGTCTTTAACCGAGCTGGTTTTCAATTGGTCCAGGTTGATGAGGGCTATGTTGAGACCCTTTGGCAAGTTTTTTGCAAACATGCAGGTGGTAGATGGAATGTGGCTCCTTTAAGTGTTGGGGACAGGATTAATCCATGCATCCTAAACAACATTTTCAATAGGGAGGAATCAATTTATGTTCTCTCTATGAACAGGTACAGTGTAATAAGTAAGGTTGTAACATGTATTTGTGTTGCTCATCAGACATTCCTAAGGATATTAATGAAGGAGGAAAGTATGTTACTTTTGAGGAGATTTTATTTTCATCTGTGCATAGTTAAAGATTTCAAGTTGTATTGAAGTAATCTTTGTGGACATTGGCAGTATATTAAATAATACCAATCCTAGAGAGTTGGTGCTTGTAACTTTTCTGAGAAAGAACATTATTTCTTCATTCAAAATATATTTTAAAATGTTCCTGTTGTATGCACAGGAAATGAGACTGATAGTAGGAAAGAACATTTTGTGAAGTAGAAATACCGTGTACCATAACCCAGATTAAACATCAATGAAATACATTAAATAAAGTTTTATGTAATTTAACATTAAAGAAACAATTCATTGAATGTGAATAAAAAGGGACAAGGTTGGTTTTCCTTTTTTTTAAGAAACAAGGTTCTGTTGTTCATTACTGTGAAAATATGCTTAAAAGTATCTGGCAAAAATCTCAGAAGTCAAAAGGAGGGCCAAATGAAATTGCTCATACTGGGGGCTGGGGCTGCAGCACTTGTGTGTGTGTGAGAGAGAGAGAGAGAGAGAGAGATTTATATACCACTCTTCAATTGAATATGATACAAAAAACCCAATCATTAAAGGGAATCCAGTGGACATCAATCTCTCCAGTTAAAGCAATACAGGATAATAACTCTGGAAGCAGAGGGTCAGGAGTGGAGAGAACCTGCTTTGTTAAAGTTCAGAGCAGCTGATTGAGTGACTGAGTGATAGTTAAATGAATGGTTTGCATAATTTATTTACTTAGGTTAGACTACAAGTTCCTTTCCCACAAAGTTATAGATAAGGCCTTTTCTATGTAATTATAGTTGAGGGTCACAGCATGTCCTGGAACCCTAACCTTACATTTTTTCTTCTGCTTCCACTGATAGTATGTTCCTGGCTGCGTACTTATATATTCCCCCTGAGTTCTTGTCTAAAGCAGGGTTTCTCAAACTGTGTGGTGTACCTCTCTTGGGAAGGTGCAGAGTCCAGGGGAGGTACATTGTTACAACAAATCCACCTTTCCCAAAGTTTCATTGTATTGTATTCATTGTTCATTTGTGTTCATATTGGTGTTTGGATTTTAAGGGCAGGTATGTACATTAAGATTTCACTAAAGGATTCCCTCCTTTGTCCACTACTCTTGTATTCATGGTTACTGTCCTTACATACAGAGCCTCTACTTGCATTATATGTGTGAAACTGACTGCAACCTTGTAGGGGGTAATTCCGTCTGGGATACCTGGTATTGGTCCTTAGGAGTTTCTGAACAGAATTAAAGAGTTGGATCTGAGATTGGAAGAAACAATTGAGGGAAGGTAATAATTAAAGAGAAGAAAAATGGATATCGTTTGAAGAGAAAGTAGTAAAAAGGAACCATCTCCAGAGAAATGTGGATGAGACAGCTGCAGCCTGCCTTCTATTCTCCCACGGGCATTTTTTCAAACACAGCAGAGTGTGTTACTGAGCCATTCTGCATCACAGGATTGTACAGGTAATCCTCTCTTACTGGCCACAATTGGGACCGGAATTTAGGTTGCTAAGTGATGCGGTTGTTAAGCAAAATGTTGCGTGACTGCTTCGCTTAGCGACCGCAATCCCAGCATTCCCGGTTACTGCTGTTAAGCAAGAAACGCAGGTTGTTAGGCGAGGCAACTTCCTGCTGGCTTCCCACAATCAAGTCAATGAGGAAGCTGGCAAGAAGTTGCAAGCCCTAGGTGCTGGGGCGGGGGAGGGAGCAAGGGGGTGCATGGGGTGCAGTGCAGGTTGGGTGTGCGAGGGCCTCAGAACCACTTGGATTTTCAGCCCCAGAATCGAGAGGCTTCTGAAGCCTTTCCACTCTGGAGCTGAAAAACCTTCGTGGCTGAAAATCCTGCTTGGATTTCAGCATGGAGATTTTTCAGCCAGCCCCCAGAGTCGAGAGGCTTCCCTCCATGCTGAAATCCAGGGGAAGGTCACAAGCCACAGCCGTCTGCCGAGAGGTCTCTGGGAGCTGGCTGAAAATGCCCCATGCCCAAATCCTGCTTGGATTTTGGCATGGAACTCTTTCAGCCAGCCTCCAGAGACAAGAGGAAGTCCTCTCAGCTGTGGCCTTCCCTGCCAGCTTCCCCATTGACTTTCTGAGGAAGCCAACAGGGAAGATTGCAAATGGTGATCACATGATCGCAGGGCGCTTGGCAACCAGTCATAAGCATGAAGTGATTGCTGAGGTCCCAGATTGACTGTGGGGGAGCTGCAATAGCCACAACCTTGGGCACAGGTCATAGGTCCCTTCATTCAGCACCATTGTAAATTCAAATGGTCGCTGAACAAATGGTCATTAAGCAAGGACTACCTGTATAGCCAGAGATACAGCTGGGAAACATTGAACTTCCCTACATCTAGTAGTTAGTTAGATAACTATCCAGTTTTATTCTTTCATAGAAGCATCTGTTTATATTTATACATATCCACATCTTTTCTCCTCTTTCCTTCCATATAGACTCTCTCTCTATTTAATAAAACCTAGTTCTCTTTCTCTATCCCTCCTGTTTTCTTCTTATACTGGTAGTCCTTGCTTAGCAACCACATGTTCAGTGACCATTTGAAGTTATGATGGCATTGAACAAGGGGGACTTACGACCAGTCCTCGAACTTGCAGCTGTCACAGCATCCCTGTGGTCACGTGATTGCGATTCATGTGCTTGGCAACCAGCTCACAATTACACTGATTGCAGCATCCTGGGGTCATGTGATTGCCATTTGCAACCTTTCCTGCTGGCTTTCCATGAGCAAAGTCAATAAGGAAGCTGGCAGGAGGTCGCAAGTTACTCTTGCTCCTGCCGCTTTTTCTCCAGAGGAGTCCCCAGGCAGCATAGGGATCTGCAGTGCCCACTTGTGGCACCTGTCCACCCATACTCTGTAGCACCTGCCCATGGTGCCTACCCATATTCCATAGCAACCACGCACAGCACCCACCCACCTGCAGCTTTCACCTGCTGGCCTGCTTGCCTGGGACATAGTTTCAGCGATGTAAGCAAGTGCTTCTGGATTCTCTCCTCTTCCCACGTTGCAGTCACATGAGTCCTCGCTTAACAATGGCACCGGGGACTGCCAGAATTGCCTTAACTAAGCGATGTGGTCATGTGACATCATGCTTTATGACCACATCACTTAGCAATGGAATTCTGGTCTCGATTGCCGTCATAATCTGAGGACTACCTGTACTAAATTGCCCCCTGTGATTTTCTTTTGCTTCTTTTCAAAAATCATGGGTGCCCAAACTGTGTCATCCAAAAAGCATGGATGACACAGTTTGGGAGTCATGACAGAAAGTTGTCACTTCATTTATTCCACTCCTGTCTGAACTTATTTTCCTAGTTTCCTCCTGCGTGGAAGGTGACAATGGCTGTGAAGCAGTCATACTCACAGCAAAGGATATAACGAGTAGAACTCAGGATTTTGGATTTCCCTAAAGTTGCTTGAAAATCCCAAGTAATCTTGTTGACCATTATTTAAACTCCTCCATAGCTGAGAGCTGAATTCAGTCAGTGCTATGGCTAGATTTCCTTCAGAGACTTTCTCTTTCTTTCAGAGACTTCTGCTTCTTACTAATGGCCATGAGACAACAGGAGAGATTTAACCCTTTTCTCTCTGGCCACAGATTGCAGAGAATTTTCTTCCATGCAGAATATTCACAAGAAGAAAAATTCATACCACTTTTCAGTTGATTTATTTTAGCATCTCTTCCTGGGGCAATGCAGACTAGTGTATTATGTAATGAGTATTTTTTCACTGCCTATCATCTTTCAATTCCTATCATTTGTGTACATCTGATAGAAATTAAATATACAATGTGATGGGGGTTAGTCTATGAGAGATTCATAACCCAGTTTAGTTTCAGTGAGTGAATGGGCCAGTCATTCTGAGGAATAATCTATTAGAAGGATAAAGCAGAATAGAGAAGGAGGCACACTGCTTCTGGGCATCTTAGTAGAAAAGCTGGATAAATGTGAAATACTTAAATTGTAAGGTAAGGAAAAATGTAATTCATTTAATCTTTTTAGGAGGACAAACAAGGGGATTTTACTGTGTTTATTGGATTGTCCTAAGCCATTTTTGTGGCTTAACATGTGCAGTTCCATCCAGCATGATTTTAAATCAGGGGTTCCTAAACTTTTCCCATCATACCTTCCTTTTATGTAATCTTAATGTACACACCTCCCCTAAAAATCCAAACACCAAAATGAACACAAATGAAAAATGAAAACAATACAGTGCAACTTTGGGAAAGGTAAATTTATTGTAACAGTGTACTAAAAATATACTCTTTTAAGGTGCACTCTTCACACCTTCCCTGGACTCCGTCTGCACCTCCCCAAAGGAGGTATACCTCACAGTTTGGGAAACCATGTTCTAAATCATAGTTAATGACTTCTTGTGTGGTCTGAATATAGCCAGTTGTAATATACAAAAAAAAAAGAGACCCTAACGGTTAAACAAAAGATAACTTCCACAATGTTTGAACCAGGGTACTTTTTAAAAATTATTATTTTTATCCTGCCTTTTTATATATAATTCAAGGCAGTGAACGTGGCTAACACATCTGCTACCTATGTTCCCCACAATACCAATCCTGTGAAGTGGGTCGGGCTGAGAGAGAGTGACTGGCCTAAAGTCACTCAGCTGGCTTTCATGCCTAAGGAAGGCCTAGAACTCACAGTCTCTTGGTTTCTAGGCCAGCACCTTAACCACTATACCAAATTGGCTCTCTTGATCTCTTATCTTGATGAAATTGTTAGGGTAAGTGAGTGAAAATTAGCTCCCTTTTTATAGTCGTTTCGGAATAATATGCTCAGTTCTACTGGGTATTATTTAATGTTCCCGTTACACTAAACAATTTGGCTATCCAGTGCAAACTTTCATTTTTAGCAGCCAAAACCTCACTCTGGCTGGAACTGGTGCCATTTTTCTCCTTTCTTAGAACTGTCTTCTATGAGCTCCTGTCTGGATTTGACTGTTAGTACAGCCATGAGAGTAGAGCCAATTTGGTGTAGCGGTTAAGACACCAGGCTAGAAACTGGGAGACTGTGAGTTCTAGTCCTGCCTTAGGCACCAAACCAGCTGGGTGACCTTGGGCCAGTCACTCTCTCTCAGCCCTAGGAAGCAGGCAATGGCAAAACACTTCTGAAAAATCTTGTCAAGAAAACTGCAGGGGCCAGGCAATCTCCAGAAGTCAAAAACTGACTCAAAGGCACCCCCCGCCCAAAAAAAGGCAGTGAGATAGATAGAGAGATAGAGATAGAGATAGAGATAGAGATAGAGATAGAGATAGAGATAGAGATAGAGATATATTTTTTTTTTAAGGACATGGATTTGAAACATTCACAAGAAATTATCTTCATTCATACTTAGTCTGCATGTGACTCTAGTTCAGTGATGGTGAAGCTATGACACATGTGTCAAAGGTGACATGCCACAATGTTTTGGGTGACATGCCAGCGTTCACCAACACCCAACAACTATTTGCCCTGTTTGAGTTAACAAAGAAACTGAGTTTGTTTTACTTGTATTTAGTTTTTGTAATTATTTGACATTTCTTTATATAATACATAGCACCACACATAATTAGACTGTATTTTTAAAAATAAATAATTATGTAAAGATTGTTTCTCTTTTGTTCAGGGCGGGGGGGGGGGGTGACACACCAGCAGAGGCAAGTTAGGCATTTTCCAAATTTTTGACATGCTGAGCCCAAAAGATTTGTCATCACTGCTCTAGTTGGAGATAGAACAGATACTCAAACACAAATAGTATATGAGCACTATTGTTACTTGTAAACGTATCTACAAAATATAATTTGGATATTCTGAAATACGATTGGAAAATAGATTGTTTTGGGATTTGAAGCATTATTCATTGCAGAGAGGACTGATTACAAAATAATAGCAAAGGACTAGCCAAGTCATCAGTTCTCATAACAGAAGAAGAAGAAAAAAAAGAACATTTCTATTTACAAAATTGAGTGTAATGAGCAATCATTCCTGTGTTAGTCCATAAGAAGATCCAAAGTCCACAGTTAGATAATATTTTCTATTAGGATCAACCCGCTTTTTGGAATATCATCTCCCCTGAGGTTAGATTGGCTACAACCCTATTGGCCTCTAGGAAATCCCAAGAGACATGGCTGTGCCATCAGGCCTGGAAATCCCGTGGAGGTATGGAGCCTACAAGATGGATGTATTGTTCGTAAGCTGTTAGCTGGCATTCTCCCACATTTTATGTTTCTGGTTAATTTATTTTAATTGTTTTTATTCATATGAGTCTTGTTGTTTTAACTTGTGAGCTGCCCAGAGTTATGTATGTGAGATGGGTGGCTATATATATCGAAACAAATAAGTAAACCGAAATGACACAACATAATACATGATGTATGAGTTCTCCAGAACGTTTCATCAGACAAGAGGATAGGAAAGAACAAGAAAGGCAAAACTCAGTTCATGTGATAACAGCCATCAAGTCAACAGTTCAAAATCTTCAGACCGAATGCATTTGTTAATAATAAGTGTAATCAGTGACACAATTATGTAGGAATGAAGAAAATGGTTGCTCCTCCAGTTATGAAAAAAAACAAAGACCATTAGTTTCTGATATTCATGTTCCCTTTAGCAAAGCACATAAGATGCTGGCTCCAGTTTTGAATTGTTTCTAAAGAAATTGGCATGCTAATCTGTGTTACGGGTGAAGTCATTTATGATGGTTTAGGTATTTGTGGATTACAGGCCAATCCACTTCAAACTGCAGTCCATAAACATTTGAATTGCAATCAAACTTGTAGTCATTCACTTTGAATGGCCTTTTTGCATTGGGTCTCTCTCTGGTCAATCATAACATGTTATACTATGTAGTAGCACCCTCTGGTGACTGAATCATTGCTTAATTCTATAGGTTATTTAAAAAGATGTCTCTACAAGAGAACCTTTTCTCAGTGATGGTCTTCAGATTTTTTTTTCATTTTTTTTACCCCGCCTTTATTATTGTTTTTAATAAACACTCAAGGCAGCAAACACACACCTTCCTTCTCCTATTTTCCCCACAACAACAAACCTGTGAGGTGAGTTGGACTGAGAGAGAATGACTGGCCCAAAGTCACCCAGCTGGCTTTCAGGCCTAAGGAGGGAATAGAACTCATAGTCTCCTGGTTTCTAGCCTGTTGCCTTCACCACTACAGTAGACCAAACTGGCTCTCATTGCTGTAGTTTGAACTGGATAGATAAGTCATATGTCACAGTTGTGAAGGTCAACATTTTATGTGCCTAATTTAGTCTGAATTACTCCCATTAAAGCTGTAACTTTTTGTCTGCAATGTTCTAAAAGATCTGAGAAGTTCCTTTCAAGTCATTTTTTAAAAAATTTCAGAGTAGAAGTATGTAGGATTGTTCTTTAAATTTTTTAATCAATTAAAGTACTACAATATTAAGTGTGCTAGAATAACTGGGCAACAAAGTGAAAATATTAATCAAAATTTAACATGAAGTAATAATTCAGAATAGAAATATTTCATAGCAAGACATGCCTTTTCTGACATACTGCCCGCTGTGACATATTCCAGGTGTGATGCAGGAATGCTATCAAACATCATTGCAGGTGCCAATAAAAGCATAATAGGTAACAGTAGGAGGCACCAGGCTAGAACCTGGGAGACAATGAGTTCTAGGCTCCCCTTAGGCACCAAGCCAGCTACATACCCTTCAGCCAGTCACTCTCTCTCAGCCCTAGGAAGGAGGCAATGGCGAACCACTTATGAAAAACCTTGCCAAGAAAACTGCAGGGACTAGTCCAGGCAGTCGCCAGGAGTCAACATTGACTTGAAGGCACACACACACACAGGAGGTATGGAGATGGATGTCCCATTACAGAAGCTGAATATTTAGAAGAAATAGCCATTTTAAAATCTATGCAAGTTATCTAATCTGAAATTAATAGCATAATTAACAGTGTGCTGACTACTACAAATGGCCTTAGGAAAATAAGGCCATTTGAAATAAAGTTTAAATTAAATCTATTTATAGTAAATAGTGTCGACAGATATGGACCAGCATAAATGGACCATGTGGACCATTTATTTTAATCAGGCATTAGCCATAGAAGCCAGCTGGGTAACTTTGGGCCAGTCACTCTCTCTCAACCTAGGAAGAAGGCAATGGTAAATCACTTCTGAAAATGTCATTAAGAAAACTCCATGATTTCTCCATATAATTGCCAGGAGTACCCAAGGCTATTAATTCTCAGGGATTTTAATTTGTTGTCTGGCAACCATGGCCCTGTCCCAAGTCCCTGAAGGCCTCATGCACACCAGTGGTCACACACTAGGTCTGGTTTTTATCTCAGGGCAATTGCAATGTGATTTGACACTGGAGAACATTGTCATCAGTCTGTTACCATGCACTCTCTGATAGCTGTCAGCCCTTTGTGGTAGTCCAGGTCAGGAAACCAACTCCACAATTTTGATTGGAACTTTATTAGTATAAGCTATGGTAAAGAATCTTAAAAGTCTAGATGTCAGTCTTTATTATTACAACCATAGGCCGGAACTCAAATACAATAAAACATTATGTATATACCCAGACACACACACAAATATAGAAATATTTTTTAAAAGTGTAGTAAGATAAAATAAAAATAGAAGATACAAATGGTTACAGATCTTCAGCCACAACAAAAGAAGGATGGTACATAGAGAGGCACAAAATTGAAAAGTCCTGGAGGATATATCTAAATCCTGGTCAGATAGGGTGACTCACAGATGCTTTCTACCTGGGAATCTCATCAGGAAGGGATGGATGAAAATCATCCAGGATTCCCTGTAAAGAAAGCCGAACAGAAACATATATTTTAAAGACTCTACTACGCTATCCCTACAAGGGCATTTGCATTGGTGTAAGGCAATGTTATTGAAACTTGGCAACTTTAAGATGTGTGGACTTCAACTCCCAGAATTGAACTCATATCTTGGAGTTGCCATATTTGAAAAACACTGGTATAAGGAGATGGTTTTGTATCCCTCAAAAGAGTAGAGAGCAACGAGTCCAGCTTGGCCAGAGTAAAGGCTTGTTAAACCTTCAGAACAGTAATGGAAGAAAGTAGGAAGCTGACACATGCTGTAAAGTCTGCAACCAGGCTTAGATTGATTTGTAAATCAATATCCCAGATACGCTACTTTAGAGCATTTATGGCACTTTCAAAGGCTAATGGGTAAAAGCTCTCCAGTGAGAGTCCTAGGGAGTGGAACTTGCTGATAGTGGTTTTTTGTTTTTTTTTTAAATCAGGTTGACTTAAAATATTCTTGAAGTATCAATGGGGCTAAACCCAGTGGCAAGAAAAGTAGCTTTAAGCAAAAGTTAAGAATATAATACTGAAGATCATTCCCCTCAGCCCGAGGTGAGATTACCTTATCTCTGCCAACCTTCTGGAAGTCCCTCAAAACCTGATTGTGTCAACAGGCTTGGGGGTCGCAAGGGAATGGTGATCTGATGAGGTGGCTCCATTGTTCATAGTATCTGATGCACTCTCCCAGCCTTTTAATAGTAATATTAATTTTTGTATTGTCGAAGGCTTTCACGGCCGGCATACGATGGCTGGTGTGGGTCTTCCAGGCTGTGTGGCCGTGTTCTGGAAGTTTTGTTTCCTAACGTTTCGCCAGCACCTGTGACCGGCATCTTCAGAGTGCAGGAGCACAGACAGGAGCAGTTCTCTCTGTGCCCAGGGTGATGTGACCCTTCTGTGGGTATTTATAGAGATCTGGGGGAGGGGGAAGGGGGATTGGGGGTGTGTGGGAGGGGTTGGGTTACTGAGTGGCTGCTTGTTTTGGTGTCAGCATCTGTGTGTATCTTCCTGGGGATTAGGCAGGGTTTTTTTTTTTCTTCTATTGAATTGTTAACGAGGGGCTGCTGGGGGTGATTAGCAAGTTATTGTGTGAGCTGTTCACATGTCCTGGTGGTTGAGCTGAGTTCGTTGACCTTTTGCAGGCTGTATTTTTCAGGATTGGTAGCCAGGTTTTGTTGATTTTTAGACTCTCCTCTTTTTTATTGAAACTGTGCTGGTGTTTGTGAATCTCAATGGCTTCCCGGTATAGCCTGGTATAGTGGCTGTTGGTGTTGTCCAGTATCTCTGTGTTTTCAAATAGGATTTTGTGTCCAGTGTGCTTGAGAGCATGTTCAGCTACTGCAGATTTTTCTGGTTGCTGTAGTCTGCAGTGTCTTTCGTGTTCTTTTATCCTGGTATGGATGCTGCGTTTTGTGGTCCCGATGTATACTTGCCCGATGTATACTCTGAAGATGCCGGTCACAGGTGCTGGCGAAATGTTAGGAAACAAAACTTCAAGACCACAGCCACACAGCCCGGAAGACCCACACCAGCCATTAATTTTTGTACTTGTTGAATGTTTTTTTTAATTGTTTTTTATGCTTTGTATACGGCCCAGAGTTATGTCTTGTGAGATAGGCAGCCATATAAATACAGGTAGTCCTTGGTTAATGATGGTAATTGGGATCAGAATTTCCATTGCTAAGCAGTGTAGTTGTAAAGCGTAATGTCACATGACTGCATCATTTAGCAACAGCAATCCCGGTGATCCCTGTTGCTGTTGTTAACCGAATCCCACTGGTCATTAGCTGAGGACCCACTTCGATCCAAGCATTCCCAGTTTGGACCCTCCCAGCCCCAAGCCTCAGTAAGATGAGGGACTGCCTCCCCTTGAACTCCCCCCATCTCCCTATCTCCCTCCATTTCTGACCTTTTGGCCATCTGCCTACCCACTACCATCAGCTGCCCTGCCAGCTGCCTCCTCCTGCCCAGGGTCTACTTTCACGAAAGAAGCCAGCATATGAAAAACAGCCCTGGGTAGAAGAGTCCTTCTTCTGCACCAGTGCAGTTGGGGCTTGTCTCATGCACCAGGCTTTTGCTGGTGCATGAAAGGCAGCCCCAGCTGCACCAGTGCGAAAGAAGTCCCCAGCTTCACAAAAGAAGGCCCTGGGCAGGACACAAATAGAGGCCCTGGCTATTGAGCAAACATTGGCCCTGTGCATGGTGCAAGAGATGCCCCAGTTGCATTTGCATGAAAAAAGTCCCTGGGCAGTACAGTAGTGGAGCAGGCAGCAGGGGCAGGCTGTGGGGGCAACTGGCAGTAGCAGGTAGGTGGGCAGCCAAAAGGTGGTCATAAATGCAGGTGGGCTGAGCAGGCCCGAATTTTGTTCATGTGACTAGGGGGATGCTGCAACAGTCAGAACTTCAAGGACCAGTAATAAGTCCCTTCAGCAGGGTTGTAACTTTGAAGGGTGCACAAGGGGGTGCGCAAAAAGAGCATGGTGAATTGGTGAGGGTCCAAGGGGGTGTGCGAGAGGCACGGCATGGGTTGGGGAGGGGGTGCACCAATGGCTGGTGTGGCACAAACACAAAGGGGCTGTGGGAGACTTATCCCAGCGACTTGCAGCCTTCCTTGCCTGCTTCCCCATCAACTTTGTGAGGAAACCAGCAGGGAAGGTTGCAAATGGTGATCACATGATTTCAGGGTGGTACAAAGGACTGTAAACACAAACCAATTGCCAAGCACCCAGATCGTGATCACATGACCATGGGTGGGCTGAGGTGGCCAGAAGTCTGAGGACCAGTCATAACCCCCATTTGTTCAGCACTGTGGTAACTTCAAATGGTGGCTAAGCGAATGGTCATAGGTCAAGGATGTCAACCTTTGTAAAAATGCAGACTTAGACTCTGTAGAGAAGCAGAGAGATGATCTTGACTACAAAGATCTTGCTAGTTGCAGGGATTAAATGTGTTCCCTTTGAATGGAAAAATCTCAGGATAGCTACCTGTGCTGAGCAACACCAACTGTATAGCAAAAAAGTTTTCTCCAGGACAGGCCTAGAACAGCCCTACAAGATACTTAAAGGTATGTGGTTGTCAATTATGGGTTTTGTATTTCAAGCAAATACCAAAAGTTTAGTTTTCTGATGGTTGTTAGCAAATTTTTCTTCAAGGCAAAAAGAAGCCAATGCCCCTCAGTGCCCTCCTCATCCAACCTGGGAGACAGACATGATAATAACATATGCATATAAAAAAGCTGGAATTACTCTATCTGCTAATATGGGAGGGTAATGTTTAGGAATGGAAAGGAATTGAAATATTACTGAATCAATACATAAATTTAAAATTAAAGGAGCTAAAATCTATTCCTGCTTCACTCTTCTCTGGGCGGAAACAGCTCCATAAAGACGTCTCTAGGGGAACATCTAAACCTCAAGGAGATGGCAGAATAGAGAGACTGAATGATAAGGAGTAGGCTTTTTGTCTGTTGAGGAACCTGTCAGTTTTTCACAGTCTCTCCCTTGTGATCCTATCAAAAGCTGATCTGAAATTGATGAAGGCTGCAGAGAGGTAACCTCTGGCTTGGGAGGAATATTTTTCTGCTACATGGTGGAGGACCAGTCAGTGATCTAAAGATGATTGGTCCCCTCTGAAACTAGCCTATTCCTCAGCAAGGATATGTTTACTTTTGACCGAATCTGGTAATTTTAAATAGAAATATTGGGCATATAACTTGCTTATTATAGTAAGCAGGCTAATGGGTTTATAATTAGCAGGATCAAATATATTCCCTTTATAGGGAATATAAAGGGATAACAACAGCATGGGCCCAGTCTATGGAACTGTGTTTTCCCACCCCTCCCTCTTATAGCCCAGGGAATTAGTGCAAAGCCAGTATGAGTTTTTTTTTAATGCTTTCCTCATTTCCCAGGCTTAAAGCATGTTTTGTAAACTGTTATTGTCTAATTTCTCCAAGGTCATCTCTGTGGTTGCCTACCTTGCCTTCCAGCTTGCTGGCGTCATCCCCTCCCCATAGAGAGAAAGGGCTTCTTCAATTGGTTGGCCTCTGGCAACTTATGGCCCCAAAGTAGTTCTAGAGGGATCTTGGGGATTTCCCTGAGAATCTAGTGGGCAGTTCAGCCAAGGCCTTAATCATAGCTTGGAATAGGCAGATAGCAGGAGCCTTGGACCTCATTGTCCCTATGCAGTCTCTCTGTGCCAATCCCAGTGTGCACCTTGGTTTACCAAGTACCTTCAGGAGATGAAGTGCCAGAACAGATTCCCGGAGCACCAATGGAGGAAGATGAAGAATGAGTCTGACTGAACATGAGTAAGAGTTATTCAGGATTACCCCATAGTGATGAGAGCAGCAAAGCATCAATATACGTATCTCTACCCTTATTGCATTTGCCAATAGCCATCTGGTGGCCCTGTTTAAGGAGCTTCAGTCCCTGCTGGAGAGAGAGAGATCATGTGATCATCTACAGGGCCACTGTGAACAATATTCTAAATTGTCTGGCAAATAAAGTTGCTCAGATCTGATCAGAGTTGAACTCTGACTGGGCTAGTCTTGTTGAGGTGTCTAGGCATGGCCTTGTGAGGTTATCTGGTATGAGTCTGAATCTGTGGCTCCTAATGAAGTGAACAGGATCTTACAAACTGTAGTTTGGCCTCCTGCTTATTAAGTCCAGGTCTTTCCTGATTGTCAAGGTTGCCCAAGATGTGACCTGCGGTTGGGTTCATATAAGTGTTGGCTTTGAGAGGGGGTAATATGCCCCCTCCTCAAGAAGCCATCCTTGGAGCTGATGAGCCTTAATAACTGTCTTCCAGTTTCCTTGTCACAGATTCTCTTTTGAATCACAAATAATTAGATTGACCCAGACTTAATAAAGACACAAAGCACTGGAAACTGGGCAGTTGGTTGAGTTTTTGTATCTTCCTTCAGTGCCTCAGGGAGACTTTTATTTTATAAAACAAGGAAAGCTTTTAAAAAAAAAGAATTGTAAACTATAAATGCCTTCAACTATTTCAAAAACTAATATCTTATTACTAAAACTATATTCTAGTTTAACTATTTTCTATGAACTCTTTATCTGCACTATATTCCTTAAAATCCAGTTTGACTGCATTTTCATATCTTTCTTTCTAGATCTCTATTTAATGCTGACCTCTGTATTTCTTTTGTCTTAAACCCTATGTATACCTATTGTCACTCTCTGTAGAGCTGTACTCCTTTCCTACAGTGTTCAATCTGCCTTTTATCTTTTGTTGGTTTCTGTTTTCTATTTCTGTTCTGTCAAAGTCTTTACTTTTTCTTTTTGTTTGTTTGTTCCTGCCTGAGCTTCTTGACTCTTCACCTGGTCCAAAGATGGCTAGAAGAACTTTCATGTCACACCAGGTCTGAGGGAAGAAAAAATGCCTCTCTCACCCCAGTTTTCCCAGCTTCTGCCTCCTTTCCTGTTGTATCTTTCCTAGCAGAGCTGTTTATCCTTTAGTTTTATTTGCTACTTTTATTCCTGGCCTTTGGCTCTGTTTATTCAGCCTATTCTTTGTGAGACTGTGGCTGCAGAGCTCCCAAGTAGCCATCTTGTCTTCCTTCTCCTCCTCCCATCTGTCCAATGCTGCTGTTTGATTGGCATCTGCTGTTTGATTGGCAGCTGGGTCATCCTGATGATGGGGGAGGGGTATAATGGAGGAGAAGGAAGGAACATAAAACACAGAAGTTTATAATCTGCCAAGATAATCTGCCCTTCCATGCTCCAACCTCTACTTTTTAGAAAGACTGTTGAGAAGGTGGTCAAACAGCTGTTGCAGAGGATTATTATTATTATTATTATTTATTTAATTTGTCCCCGCCCATCTCCCCACAATGGGGGACTCTGGGAGGCTTACAACATACTAAAAAACATTAAAATACAGTTAAAAGTTATAAAACCAAACATTAAAAAATAAAAAGCTAAGAAATCCAAGAGGCCGCTGGGGCCACAGCATACCACTAAGGGGCCAGCCAACCCCAATTCTGATTTCTTCCCTCCCTGCCCCAGGCCAGATGGCAGAGCCATGTCTTTAAGTCCCTCCGAAAGGCCTGGAGTGAGGGGGCCTGTCTCACCTCCAGGGGCAAGATGTTCCAAAGGGCGGGGGCCACAGCAGAGAAGGCCCGCCTTCTGGACCCCGCTAATTGGAGTTCTTTTACTGTGGGGATCTGAAGCATGCCCTCTCTGTGAGATCGGGTGGGACGGGTAGAGATCGTGGGGGCAAGGCGGTCCTTCAGGTAGCCTGGCCCCATGCCATGTAGGGCTTTAAAGGTGATAACCAACACCTTGAATTGGACCCGGAAGCAAACTGGTACCCAATGCAGCTCATGGAGCAGAGGTGTTATATGGGTCCTTCGGGCCCCAAAAATCGCCCGTGCGGCCGCCTTCTGGACCAGCTGCAGCTTCCGGATATTCTTCAAGGGTAGCCCCATGTAGAGCGCGTTGCAGTAGTCTATCTGGGAGATAACGAGGGCATGAGTGACCGTTCGCAAGGCATCCCGATCCAGGAAAGGGCGTAACTGGTGCACAACCCAAAGCTGTGCAAAAGCCCTCCTGGCCACGGCTGCCACCTGCTCTTCGAGCAGGAGTTGTGAGTCCAGGAGGACCCCCAAGTTACGCACTGGGTCTGTCTGAGGCAGTGCTGATTATTTGGACCCATTTCAGTCAGATTTCAGGATGGAGGCCACATTGTTCATGCTTGCTGATGACTTTTGGTGGAGCCAGGATGGGGGTGCTGTGTTCCTCTTTGTGCTCCTCTATTTCTCAGCAGCTGTCATTTACTATGATAATAGTATTCTTCTGGACTGACTACAGGGCTTAGGAATTGGGCATGCCATGTATAATGATATATGGGAATGACAGGAGGAAGAGCTGCAGACTGGACAACTGTCATGTACAATATATCTCAGTCCACAGAAGGAGGAGGCATGGGAAGCATTTCAGAAGGCATCCTCCCTAGTTTTCCAGAGAGTAAAAGGAAAGGAAGTGAGAAATACTTTCAGACTTGCAAGATTCTCTTAATATAACCTTATAATAAAGATAGGGCTAGTATTCATTGTTGTGCTTCTTGTCTGGACTACCTTGAAGAGCTCCCACCATTGTTCTTCTCCTTCCTTAGCAGCTGGTTCCAATCAGAGTTGGTGGGGGGAGAGGTCATACCATCAGCCCCTCATCTTTGGGATGCCTCAATGCCTCAATCATATTCTGTCCCCTCCTGTTTATATCTAGGTAAAAATGCTGGGGAGGTCATGTGTCAGCTCAGGGACTGGTATCGTGAATACACGGATGATAACCAGTTGCATGTGTCAATCCTGGGCAGGCCAAGTGATGCCATCAGTGTACTGTCTCAGTATCTGGAGGCTGTGTCCATCTGGATGGGGAGAAATAGACTCAGTCTCAGTCCTGCTAAGACTGACTGAATTTTTGTCCTCCACCTCCTCCCAGATCTGGGGACTTTCCATCTTTAGTCTTAGATGGGGCTGCACTCCCGCACTCAAGATTGATGCACAATCTGGGTGTCATCTTGGACTTACACTTCTACTTGAATAAATGGCAGATGTGGCCAAGAGGGCCTTTGCCCATCTATATCTGGTATGTCAATTCTGTCCCATTCCTGGATGAGGAGGTCCTCCAGACTACTCATGCCCTATTCACCTCATGGTTGGACTGTTGCAATGTGCTGTACATGAGGCTGCCCTTAAAGACCACTCAGAAGATACAGCGGGTCCAGAATGCAGCAGCACAGGCAATGTTCAGCATGCCTCAGCAAGCCCATGTGATACCACTGCTCTGCAAGCTGTACTACTTGCCAGCGAGCTTTTGGGTGCAATTCAAGGTGCCTTTGATATAGGATCAGGTTATATGAGGCACCACCTCATATAACTTCAGGTTCCCTTGATCAAACAATTCCATCTGCCAGAGCCCAGGACATATACTCTCCCAATCATGGTGCCTGCTCTCTGTAATATTTGTTTATTCAATTTTTATACCCACCTATCTCAACGAGTGACTCTGGGTGGTGAACAGTATCTATATACTACTAAAACTCTCAGAGTCTGTAACCTTTAATTGGGCAAAATGGTGCATCATAGGGCAACCGTTTTTGAATCAATGTACCTCAAATGGGCTAACTTAAAGAATGCGTCCAAAATCCAGGACCCATGACTTCTGTGGGATTGAAATTTGGCAAAGTTGTGGCACTTCAGCACCACCACACCTTCCCAGAAACCTATAGGTTGCATGGCGCAAGGGAGGATGGGAGGGGCATATCCCTGCCCTCTATCCCAACTCCCTCTGGCCCCTGTTCCCAGTCAGCTGGAGGCAAGGCCCAACGGGTGAGTGGCGATTGGCTGCTTTGGAACTGAGGCTGAAATTTAAATCTCTTAATGGCAGTGGGTGGAAAGGGAAGGATGAGGGAGTGACTTGAATGTCTGCTGGCAAAGTAGGGCTGGCTGGGGGGTACTGGCAGTCAATGGGTGAGCCCTCTTCCTCCATCGAGGGAGGGGGCCCTTCAGGACCTGCCAAGATGGAGAAGGGGGGCAGTTTTCCTCATGGTCTGCAGCTCCCTTTGTTCCCCTCCCCCCAACAAAGTGGCAGGCAGTTCCATGGGTCAGCTGAGGAGGAGGAAGAGTGACTTCCTACACTTCCTGCCAGCTTCCCACAAGCAAATTCATTGGGGAAGCCAGCAGGAAGTCAGAAGTCACTCCTGCTCCCACTGCTTTTTTGCCCACCTGTGGCCATTCTCTTTCTCTGTTTAGGTAAGGAAATATTTCTGAAAGGATGACCCAACGTGTCACAGGTTATCTGGTTAAAAATAAACATTAAAACGATTACAACTGCAACAATAAACTTGGAGCCCCGGACCTGGGCACAGAACCGAGTCTTTAGGGCCTTACGAAAGGCCAGCAGGGTCAGGGCCAACCTGATATCCAGAGGGAGAACGTTCCAAAGGGGAGGGGCTACAGCAGAAAAGGCGACAGCAGAAAAGGCAGTTACATGCACCAAGTAACTGGCACCATTTACTACCTGTGCTGCCTTATTCTGCACCAGTTGGAGCTTCTGAATGCTCTTCAAGGGCAGCCCCATGTAGAGTGCAGTGCAATAGTCCAGACAGTAGGTCGCAAGGGCTTGAATGACAGTGAGCAGGGCGTCCTGGTCCAGACAGATGCAACTAATAATATACTTCCAGAGATTTGTTTACATTCTAAAACACAACTAACAGGGCTCCATACCCTGCTAACATCCCAGAAGTCTCTTGAGACAGGGTATGGAGCCCTGTTAGTTGTGTTTTTTGTTATAGGGTGCGTGTTTGTCCAATTGTTTTGGTTTTTGTTTTGTAATTGTTTTGTTTTGTAATCGTTTTGTACAGGTTTTAGGTTTTATGTAATTGTATATTTATTTATAGTTTTAACGAGTTGTGAGCCACCCAGAGTCCCCCATTAGGGGGAGATGAGCGGGGGATAAATTTAATAAATAAATAAATAAACAAACACATTTGTTTTGTGTTTTGTTTTGTTTTAGGGTAAGTTGTCCACAGTTGTTCTAGAGTTAGGTGGCCTCTAAGTCTTATATCTAAATATAAATAATAAATATCTACCGAACCGTGAAAAAAATAAAGCTGAAATTAAAAGTAGCATAGCATCAAATAATGTAAAACCCAATTGTTGGAAATGAAATGAAATGAAAATAGACTAACTTTTAATTACATTTTTCCAATTGTGCATCTCTAGTTTAGAACACACATGATCAAATACTTTATAGCACATTTTACAGTTTTTTACAGTTTTCCCCACCATCACATTTTATAGATGCACTGCTATTGCAACTCCTATAATTCCAAACCAGTGTGTCCTCTGGCATTGGTCTGTCCAGCAGCCAAAGTTATCAAAATATAATTACCGTTTTCTGAGCAAAACTAACTGACCTATTCTGAGGGGTTGTAAAGCTATCCTTTTACAAAATAATTATTTTTTAAACTTATTTTTTACAAGCTCCAGAACATAAGATTTGGCACTCAGGTTTTGCTGAATGCTGTTTCTTTTTCACTGCTATCTAGCTGAAAAAGAATGTGAACCACCTCCCAGAAGAGATCGTGAACAACCTATAGAAGAATTGAATGAAGAGTCATTTGGACATGGAACCACAATATCATATAAATGCCGGCCTGGATATGTTAAAGCTTGGCTTATTAAAGTTCAGTGTAATGATGGAACCTGGGAACACTTGTATCCTAAAAAGAACTGCACAGGTAAGTAATAAAATAATGTTTTGCAAAACTCAGTGAAGTAGGATACTGAAATGCTTGAGAAGTATTTTTTCCCCATTTCTGATCAGTATTTTTGATTATAAGCCATCAAGTTGATGTGGGCTCTTAGCAACCACATAGATAGATTTTTCTCCTGGACGATCTGTCCCTAACTTGTCTTTCAGGTCTTCCAAAGGGGAACTCATCACTGCTGTAACTGAGTCCATCCACCTTGCAGCTGGTTGTTCTCTTTCCTTCCACCTTTCCCAGTATTATGGACTTCTCCAGAGAGCTAGGTCTTCTCCAGAGAGCTAGTGCATAAAAACTAACACAACCTAATATAAAATAAGGAATAAAAAGCAAAAAGAAAAATCAAAGCAAAAAGTGCAAGAAAAGAAAAGAAAAAAAGTTGAGGAAAAATAGAAAAGAAAGAAAAAGGTATAAAGAAATGGCTTCCAATATTCTTCACAGCAACTATAAGTACAAATATAACCTCTCTCTCTCTTATATCATATTACTCTTCTTTCTATAATCTATACTGTTTAACTATCAAAACCGTAAATCACAAGTTCATTTTTTTTTCACTTTCACACAAAAAGTCCATAACAGGCTTCCAGTTACCAATAAATGTAGGTAATGTCTTTTCTCTAATCAAAGAAATCAATTCATCAATTTCAGCAAAATCTATCAACTTCACCAACCATTCCTCCATAGTGGGTAATGTTGAATCTTTCCATCTCTGTGTATATTGTAATCTCACTGCAGTAATCATATATTGAAATAATCTTCCATGACTTTTTTCTAACTGTTTATCCATTAATCCTAAAAGGAAAATCTTTGGCTTCAGCTGAATATTGATCTTTAAAATCCTCTGTATCAAAGTGTGCATTTGAATCCAACCTTTTTTAGCTTTTCAATTTTGAAGGGTTTCTAAAGGAATTGGCATGCTATTCTGTGTTACAGGTGAACTCATTTATGATGGTTTAGGTATTTGTGGCCAATCAACTTCAAATTTCAGTCCGTAAACATTTGTTTTGCAATCAAACTTGTAGTCATTCACTTTGAATGGCCTTTTAGCATTGGGTCTCTCTCTGGTCAATCATGACAAATCCCATTTTTAAAAGCTTGAAATTATATTGTATTTTTTGTCTCTTTTATCACATCTATTTTCTGTTTGTATTCTTTGTTTTTACTTGATACTCACTACCATGAATTATATTATTAACGACTATAAATAGAAATTGCTTTTCAGACTAGATGCTAGGAGGATTGTATAGGTGCTTCCATGAATAACAACTTTGAATTTACCATGTAATGTCTTAATGGCAATGCATTACATTTTATTTTTCTAATTTCCAGGAATATCTTGTGGACATCCCGGAGACTCTGATTATGCCACTTTTGAACTTGTCCGTGGAGATGGTTTTACTTTTGGTGCCCGTGTTACTTATACGTGTAATGAAGGGTAATCCTTTTGCTGTTGGTTTTTCTTCTTTCTGATTATTCATCATATATAGCCTGTATTTAAAATAAAAATAAAAGTTCTGTCTCCCAAAAGGATAATGTAATTATATTGTATTCTAGAGTGGGAGTTGTTTATGCAGTTGTAACATATCACTGCAGAGTCCTGCTGTCTTGCTTGCATCCAGATCACATGTGACTAGTTCACAAGAGAAAAGTAAAGCCAAAGGGGATATAATAGGAGAAAAACAGCTCCTGTCATTCATATATGCAGGTACTCCTTGTTTAATGACTGCCCTGTTTACAAACTGTTCAAAGTTACAACAGCACTGAAAAAGTGACTTTACAACTGGTCCTCGCACTTACAACCATCACAGCATCCCCACACACATGATCAAGATTTAGGTGCTTCACAACCGGAAGGCATATTGCAGGGTCCCATGGTCCCATGATCACCATTTGCACACATCACAGCCAGCTTCTGACAAGCAGAGTCAGTGGTCAGTGGAGAAGCTGGCAGTGAAAACGAAAGTTGTGGTCACATGATATCTCGCTTAACAACTGTGTCACTTAGCGATGGAGTTGCTGGTCCCAATTCTGTATATGTATGTGCATGTGTGTGTGTATACATAAGAGTCAGTTTAGTATACTGGTTAATGGGCTGGCCTAGAAGCCAGAAGACTGTGAGTTCTAGGCCTTCCTTAATCATGAAAGCTGCTGGGCTAGTTGTTCTCTCTCATCCCAACCCACCTCACAGGTTTGTTGGTGTGGGGAACATAGAAGGCAGGACTATTAGTTATGTTCACTGTTTTGAGTCATATATAAAAAAGTTGAGATAAACATCTAAATATCTATGCACACACACATGTACATATATGTATACACACACACATGCATATATACATGCATGTACTCACACTTTAAGATGGGTTAAGTCGGGAGTCTGATGTGACTGTAATCTGTGGCTCTTGTCTGGGCTGTCAAGAGTGTGGCTACTGAATTAAGAAAGTTCTCAACATGATCAGCAATCCTTCCTATCCTACCTTTAAGCATCCAGTGGGATTCTATAGAGATGACGTATCTGTTCTTGTTCTACCTTAAAGGAAGTAAAGCTAACACCTAAATAAATAAATAAATTCCTCTTTTATTCAAATGCAATTATTGCAGGAAATACAATTCTGAGCAATATTAATTTTATTAATATTAATAATATTAATATTAATGAGAAAGTTCAGTTTTTAGTATTCCATATACAGTATGTTTAATCTTTAAGTATCATGGATTTTTTAGTCATAGTCCCCATGTCTGCACTGGAATGCCTCAGTCATGGAATCATAACTGTTCTGCGCTCTAGAACTAGAGAGAATACTCTTGACCTTCTGTGAAGTCCTTTGAGGTATTTGAAGAGTGATCTCTCTTTCTCTCTCTTTCTGCCCGCCCCCCCGTGTTTTTTCAAAGTTAAACATACCAAGGTCCTTCAATCTTGCTTCATAAGATTTAGCTTCTAGTCCCCTGATCATCCTCAATTTCCTTCTCTGAACCTGCTCTAGTTTCTCTGAATCCTTCCCAAAGTGTATTGTCCACAAGTAGTGACAACAGATGGAGCATGATCTAAACAAAGTAATAAAGTCAGTTTCACATCATTTGAAAACTGCATTTCTGTACATGCAGCCTAAAAATGTATTTGCCTTTTAATAACCATATCCCACTTATGATTTATATTCAGTTTGTAATCAAGTGGTGCATGCAGAACTTTTTCACAAGTACCATTATAAGCCAGGATTTCCCCATCCCATACCTGTGTGTTTTATTTTTATTTCTGAAGGGAAGAGCTTTCCACTTTCCTCTCTTAAAGTTCATCCAATTGCTTTAAGCCCATTGATCTTCTCTGTCAAGATTATTTTAAATTTTATTTCTGATTTCTGGGATATTAGTTATCCCATCCAATTTGTGTCATCTGCATATTTGATTAGCATCCCTTCTAGGCATTAATGCAAATATTGCACAGCAGAGGATCCAAGTTTAAGTCTTGTGACTCCCAATTTGTTATCTATCTCCAGTTTGATAAGGAACCACTGAGGAGCACTGTTACTATAAGGCCTCTGAGCCTTATATCACTTAATGTTTATGCCATCCAACCCACACATCACAACACCATGGGGTACTTTGTCATATGCTTTGTTTAAGATACATTATGTTTATACCATTTTAACAATCTTTTAAGAAGTTGTGCTATCAAATCTGTACTGGCTTCTGTCAATTGGTGCCTTGTTTCCAAGGTGGTTACAGAACAATTCCTTTATTAACTACTGGAGAATCTGCATGAATGGTCTGCAATTTATATGTCCCTCCCTTCCTCCCTCCCTCCCTCCCTTCCTGACAGCATTTTTCCCCCACTTTACTAATTCTCCAGGTGATACGGAAAGGTTTGGGGAGACCACCAGTTAGTTCCTTTAGTGCCCTTAGAGATTAGTTCACATAGTATTGGAGATTTAAAGCCAAATTAAAGAGGTATTCCTTAATCATGTTCCAATGAATCTCAGTGACAGGCTTCACTCAACTGGTACAAATACTAGAAGCTTTGCAGGCAGGGATTCAAGAGCAAACACATTGATAAGCTCGGTTTATGCAAGCCCTAGAAAAGGGATTTAAAGAAAACAACAAGCAACTACCAAGAATAGAATGCAAGTCATATTTATAGTAAAAAGTGAGATTTGTTTCTTGCATTTCTTTCTCCTGGCAGAGTTATGTAAAGGCCAAGCGCTTCCTGCTTTGGCACAAGACCCCTGTTCTTCTCTTGCAATGGACCATTCTGGTTTCAGGATGTTTACTTCTGATCTTGCCAGACCTGGTCCTTACCTTCAGACTTCAATCTTGCTTCTTTATCTTGCTCTTCACAATTTCCTTATGGAACATACCTTTTTATCTCAGAGAATCCTGAGCTGAAATAGAGGTACAGTAACTGGGCCTTTTCTTTGTTATCACTTAGCATTTTGTCATCTTCACTGAGCAAACTGATTCTTTTCCTTTTATTTTGAATATATCTAAAAAAAACTACGTTAATATTCTTAGCATCCTCCACTATCCTCTATTCATCCTGAGCTTTTGCTTTCCTGTCATCAGTTCTAGAGTTCTAGACTACGTGTTTGCATTTTTCCTTCAGGCCCTAGCTCTCTTTTATTTTCTACGCTTCACTAGGCCATCTGTGTAACCACATTGGCTTCTGCTTTTTTCCCCCTTTTTGTCCCGTGCTCCATTTTAATTGCTAATTGAAATAGTTTGCAACTGTATTTTTCATCGAATCTTAATTATCATTGTTCTGTTAAAATCTGCTTTTTTAGAAGTCCAAGAAACATGTTTAACTATACCCAGTTTTACCTTCCCTTCAATCCCTTTCTTTTATATCACATGCCTTTTTTTTCTTTTTTTTTACAGTCTTGGGATATGTGAATTTGAGACTGATAACTCAGAACAGCTCAATTAGTTTGTCACAGTGACTTTATTTTTCTTTATTAGCTGTTTAATTGCCTTCTACAAAAAATGTTTACAGAAAGGACATGAACTGTATTTGTCCTGAAGTACTGAAAAAACTCTGTAAGTGAATAGTGTACTTTTTTATTTTTGAATTTGCATGAGAAACCCAAATTAGATCAGTGAAAGCAGACTACGTTACTAGTTACAAATGTTTATTTTCTTCTCCCAGATTTCAAAGAATTATACCAACACCTGACTGTGCTAGTTTGGTGGTGACAGAGAATAGAATCATCCCACTTGTTTCATCTGAACTTTTTTACTGCATGTTGGTTTTATCTGGACTATGTATTCCTTTTTTTTTTTTGGTAACACTCCATTTTGCAGCATTGCTACACAAAGATTGTTGTTGTTGTTTAGTCGTTAAGTCGTGTCCGACTCTTCGTGACCCCATGAACCATATTGCGCCAGGCCTTCCTGTCCTTTACTGCCTCCCTGAGTTTGCTCAGTTTCATGCTCATTGCTTCAGTGATGCTATCTAACCATCTCATCCTCTGCCGTCCTCTTCTCCTTTTGCCTTCAATCTTTCCCAGCATCAGGGTCTTCTCCAAAGACTCCTCTCTTCGCATTAGGTGACCAAAATATCTGAGCTTGAGCTTCATTATCGATCCTTCCAATGAGCAATCAGGGTTGATTTCCTTTAAGATTGACTGGTTTGACCTCCTAGCAGTCCAGGGGACTGCACTAATTCTCTGCACTTAAATATTTGGAACCACGAGAGGGCGCTCCTATACAAGGAATAATTACTTGAGATTTTCATTTATACTTTTTGAGCAAATACCGCACTATATATTTACATGTTTGTGTTTGGGTGAGAAAGCCAAACAAAATATTTAGTCTGGTTAAAACATATTGCAGATTTAGTACATTTTAGATTTGTCTAAGCTACATAATATCTTGTACTTTATAAAAAATTTAATATCACTAGTACAAGCCTTTTCGATGCTAATATTTTCAATTTAATATATGTCTCACCAGAAAAAGGAGCTCTTGTATAGAGAATTATTCCTGGGATTTTCATTATGAAACTTTTAAATACTTTAGTACACTGAGGTGCTAGTAATTTGCTTTTAAAAGATCTATAACATTTATTTGTTTAACAGCTATACAAACATAATTTGTATAACATCTATAACTTTATTTGTTCTTTACGTTTTATACATTATGCAAAACATATAATATGTAAGGAATTCATAATTTTATTTTATTTAGTATCTCTTAACAGTATAATCCGTTCTTGAACTTGTTCAATGAAAAGACATTGAACTGATAAAAACGTTCCTTATCTGTTCAAAATGAGCAATAGAAGATAATATAAAGTTGAAAATTTGACAAGAGTAGGAGAGTGTCCAGCCATAACAGCAAACCACAGAAGTTGGTTCCTCCTTTGCTTTATCACAATTTAGAGATTTATTTATAGTGAACTGAGCAAGTTTCAACAAAACTGGATTCAAAAATTTAAAAAATCAGAAGATAACATACTTAAACAAGATCAACAAAAACAACAAGATTTAATTATTTCTTTTTAATTAACTATAAGGATGAATCAATATGTTAAATATTATTCTCAATTATACAATAAACAGATATTAAATCTAGAAAAGATCAAACTGTACTTAAATGCAACACATATTATAAAATTTACAGATCAATAAAAAGAAACCCTCAATAAATCACTTACAGAAGATGATACAAATTAAGCAATATGGAATTTGAAATTGAATAAATCCCCAGGACCAATTTTTTTTCTCCAATTCATTATAAGAGCTTCTAGGAAATTTTGATTAAACCATTGATGAACTCAAGTAATGAATAAAATATAACAATGTCATGTATTTCCCCCTTTATGGTAAAAAGCTTTTATTTCTTTGATTTACAAAAAGGGACATTATCCAACTCATCTGGAGTCATAAAAAGCCTATCTCTCTATTGAGCATAGATTATAAGATTTTATGCCAATACCTGAAGAGATTAAATGGCCTTTTGACTGATTAAGTGCCATCAGGTTCGTGTTGATTCTTAGCATCCACATAAATAGACTTCTGTCTTCAACCTGGCCCTTATAGTCTTCCAAAAGTACACCCATAATCTCATTAATTAAATCCATCCAGCTAGCTGCTTATTGTCATCTTCTCTTTCTTCCATTTTTCTTCTCAAGGGAGATAGGTCTCACATAATGTGTCCAAAATATAATAGTTTGATTGAGCCTGGTCATTTGTGCGTCAAGTAAGAACTCTGGATTAATTTGTTCTGTGATTGGTTTCTTTTCTTGGCTATTCATGTCTTCTCTAACACCAAAGTTCAAAAGTTTCAATACCCTTTCTGTCTTGCTTCTTAAATCTACTTTTGCTTCCAAAGAACATCCTAGGGAAAATCTATTGCCTGCATGATTCTAATCTTTGTAGGTATAGACATGTCACATCATCTGAGTATCTTTTCCAAGGCCTTAATTGCTACTCTACCAAGTCCTATTCTGTGGCATGAATTGACTGCTGTTTCTTTATTGCTGCTTTTTTTTTTTTTTTCTGCGCTCAGTCGTTACCGACTCTGCAGTGACTGCTTGGACGAGTCCTTGCAGTTTTCAAGGCAAGTGTTTCGGAAGTGGCTTGCCAGAGCCTCCTTCCTAGAGCAGAGCCCAGCTGGTGAGTGCAGGAGGCGGAGTTTCCGTTGCTTTGCGCCGTTTTCGGGCGAGCGCAGTTTCGCGCTTACCGGCAACTGCTCCTGACTCCTTTTGCAAGGCGCCGCCAGCATTTTTCCTCCCACCGGAGTGAGAGTACCCATTTATCTACTCACGTGAGTTTTTGAACTGTTGGGTTGACAGGAACTGGGGAGGAAACAGGAGCTCACCCTGTTAACGCGAAGGCTGGACTCGAACCGCTGAAGCGTCGACCATTTCTGGCCGGCAACTTTCAGCATCATTAAGCCGCTGCACCACCGCATCCCCTTATTGCTGCTAGTTGAGCCTAAAAAGCACAAGCTATCCACCATTTAAGTATCGTTACTGTCAGTTATAAGGCTGGCTGCTGTACCTGTTGTCATTAGCTTGGTTTTCTTATGTAGGTCTTAGACATACTCCCATTTTTTCCTTGTGCTGTTTCCAGTTCATTTGCCTTTTCAGCTATCAGGATAGCATTATCAGCATAACACAAGTTATGCTGTGGCTTCCTCACCTATGTATAGGTTTTCCATGAAGACAATGAGATGTTCTGGGATTCCCAATTTTCAAAGGACATTCCACACCTTGGAATGGTGAACAAAATTTAAGGCCTTTCTATAATCAGTGAAGCACTTATTGACTTATTTTTTGGTATTTTTGGCTTTCTTAATTATCCAGCATGCACTAGCAATAATATCTCTTCTTCCTTAACCTTTTCTAAAGCGAGCTTGAATATCTGGCATTTCCCTTTTTGTGTAGGGTTGAAAGCCAGCCCACATTGCTCATAGTATTTTGCTTAAAAATTCAAAGGTCTCCTTATCTGCAGACAGGTTTATCCATGAGTATATATGGGAAATACAGGTACTTTTAAAAAGTATTGCCATATGTACTTGTGGATAAGCCCATCCACAGATAAGCCAAACCTGAATTTTTGGGGTATATTTTGACACCTAAAATTCTCAACTCATCTGTTAGTATATACGGTACTCTTGGCATACATTCCTAGCATTTTTTGTTCATCTCTCCAAGGAACACACACACACAGGTTACCAAGACGAGCAAGATTTTGGTGGAGAGGAAAGGGTCTTTGAACTGAACTAACACAAGCTGATTTACACAGAAAGCATACATGAGAGATTATGTATATATATGAAATATAATTTAAAAAACAAGAAAATGGCTATGATCTTTCTTGATGTGGAGAACAAGTTTGTTAATTTGGAATTACTTTTCATATTTATGACTCTGAAGAAAATGAACTGCAATTCAAATTTGTGTACATAAATACAGAGTATTTATAAAAAACACAAAGCTCAGGTAATGGCAAACAGACTTTTCTCACAAAAATATATCATAACAAAGGAAACAAAATATGCCTGCGCCATATTTCCTTCCTTTCTAGTGGCATTAGAACCCCTGGAAAGAAAGGAAGTAATCTAAGATTACTTCAAATTTTTATTCAGTCTTATATGGCCTGTAAACTTCTTTCCCATTTCTTTTCGTTTCCCTTACATTTTTTCTACTTTTCTTTTTGATTCTGCTCTTTTTAAGTGTCTACTATATCTACCTATTACCAGTAGGGGTCCTTGGGCAAAGACCCCCTAACGCTTCACCTGCCTACCTCTAATATGAGAGTGACACAAACTAAGAGAGTCATGCCGGCTCGGACATCGCCCAGATTAATAAGGTCCACATCAGATGTTGGGGAACCAGGACAATCTGACGATGAGTGGGCTACTGGAACAAACCATTCATGGACAAGATGTGGAAAGTCAAGGCCAAAAGTGGTCCCAGTGGTGGTAGGAGCACTCGGGGCCATGACTCCTAAGCTGGGAGAGTGGCTCCAACAGATCCCAGGAGCAACATCAGAGCTCTCTGTCCAGAAGAGTGCAGCGCTAGGAACAGCGAAGATACCGCACAGAACTCTCAAACTCCCAGGCCTCTGGTAGAGGACCCGAGTTTGAGGAAGACACATACCACCCATAGGGATGAGAAGGGAATTTATATATACTGTATGAGTGTGTGTGTGTGTGTGTGTATAATATATATATATAAATAAATGGAAATGGTCTTGTTTTTTATTCCCTGTTCAGGCACTCATGTTAGGAAAATATAAACTCTTGACCTACAGGGAAAATATATTAGGAACCTGCACCTTATACTCCTTCACCAAACTCCACTGCAAAATTCCTATTAGCTAATTTTGTTCCAAATGCTTCCTGAAACTTGGAACTTTGGTTCATGGGAGTGAAGGAGGGAAGGCAGTCTGATTTAATGATTGTATCCTTGCTTTTTTAAAATCTACAATGCTGTTTTTGTACAACCTTGCTGTGTGGGTTATTTATTTATTATTTTTATTTGAATATCATACACTCTTTTGGAAATGTAATTCTGTGTATCCAGAAAGGCATTTGAAGTTGGTAATAGTTTCAGAAGTTTTGAATGAGAAAATAGATTTAAAAATTGGGGAGAATGAATTTCTCATCTTTTCCTAACTCTGGGATTGAATTCCAAACTTGTTTCAGGTGAACACTTCTACAATTCCAAGAATGATCAATATTAGCTAGAATAATGCTTATTTTCTCAGTAGTCCTGAATTATTGTAAAACATGTTTTTGATTTGTGATTCTACTGCAGTGTTAGCATGCTAGGTTTACTAGGTTTTTTTTAATTATCAGGTATAAGATGCTGAGCCAATATGATTACCGTGATTGTCGAGCAAATGGATGGTCCAATGAAGTTCCTCACTGTGAAAGTAAGTGGGCTCTCAAAAATTTTACTTGAGATCAAAGTAGCGCAAACATGTTTAATCTTTTAAACCTGAGTTTTTGTAAGCTTAGAAATCTCTTCTTGGCAGTTTCTTGTACAGCTAGCCCCCAAAGAGAAGTCTGACAACTAGTGACCACAAAGAATCTGACCAAATTACCAAAAATAATTCAAACAAATTTGGAAAATTGATTTGAAAGATTTATGTCATTTACAATGGATAAATGTGAAACCGGGTTTATGAAGATGCATGCATGAGAAATGGGGGGGGGGTGATTATATGAATGCTTTTTTAAGGGAAATAAAAAGAACATGGAAGAATAATGTGGAAATTGCACATGAAATTAAATGTGAATAGCTCTGATTAAAGTTTAAGTAACTCTTGCATAAATCACTTTGCGTACAAGCAAAATTAGCTACAACTTAAGCCTTTCCTATAAATCTTCTATATTTGTCCCTGGTATTCTGCCCCAGTTAAAAACTACAATGAGACCTCCATTCACAACTTTCTAGATCTTACAGAAAAGTTTGGTGGGAGTCTGTCCCAGGTTTATTCTGTAGGTAGGCACAGGTCCTGCTGAAACCCTTTATCTTAGGCATCCAGTCCAGGTGTGAGCCATTACATTCCATCACATCAACTGACTCGGTTTGGAGGCCACACCAAGCCTTCTGAGCCTATCTTCATAGCTTGGCTTTTCTATGAGTACTGTATTTTGCCACATTTTTAAACAATTAAAATAATTGTTTAAATAATTAAAATGGGAAGTAGACATGCTGCAAATCACCACCCTCCAGTGTTTCATTGTATATAAAGAATATCACTTGCCTTTATATTAGCCCCACAAGCATTCATAGAAAATAAGCATGTTGAATTGCTGCAGTCAAGTGCAGTATATGGTTTAGAAAAAAAGGCTAAGGTGGGGGATAGTATTTGGGGAAGCCTCAGAGGTGTGGGGAATAACTTCACCAATTTGCCATTTAAGATATAATTTTGAGATTGGCTACACTTCCTAAGTAATTATTTCATAAAACCATAGACTTGGAAGGTATAGAAAGTAAGGAAGATGACCTTGATGGAAATGTAGGAACTGTTACCTAGGTAAAAAGGGTGAAACACTTTTTAAGTCCAGAGCAATGAGATAACATTCAGAAGCAGTTCAGGTAGGTGCCTCCCTAATTCACTGGAGTATAAGAAGGAGGAGAAGGTTCAGCCCACTCAGACTTGCCAGATTCTGTTACTATACCCATTGCAATAAGAGCAAAGATAGGACTGAAAGAAGGGCCATTTAGGCCACTGACTTCAGCCCATGTATCCAAGTTAAAATATCACAGATAGATATTCTCGGTCTCCCTACATATTTCATTACATTGTTGACTGCTCTTGCTATTAGGATTTTTTTTTAATAATCAAATCTGCCTTCCTGTAGCTTAAATCCATGGTTCTATCCTATACTCTGGGACCAGAGAGACTGTCTTGATCTTCTTCCACCTAATACCCTAAGAATGCTATCATATCCTCTTAGTCATCTTTCCCAGGAAAGAAAGAAAGAAAGAAAGAAAGAAAGAAAGAAAGAAAGAAAGAAAGAAAGAAAGAAAGAAAGAAAGAAAGAAAGAAAGAAAGAAAGAAAGAAAGAAAGGAAAAAGGGAGGGAGGGGGCAAGGGGAAGGGAAGGGAAGGGAAGGGAAGGGAAGGGAAGGGAAGGGAAGGGAAGGGAAGGGAAGGGAAGGGAAGGGAAGGGAAGGGCTTCCAATCTTCTTTATAGCAGTTACAAATACATTTATTGTCTATCTTCCCTCTTTAAAGTTACATCATGATTCCCTTCTTCTCATATTTTACCCTTTATAATAATCAAATCCACAAATTACCAGGTCATTTTTTCCCCATTTTCAGCAAAAAGTCCACAAAAAGTTTCCAGTCACTAATAAATATCCTTACTATCTTTTCCCTAATCAAGCAAGTCAATTTTGCCATTTCTGCAAATTTTGTCATCTTCACCAGCCATTCCTCCATTGTGGGTATTTCAGTATCTTTCCATCTCTGTGCATTTAATAGTCTCACTGCAGTTACCATGTACAAAAACAAACTTCCACGAGTCTTTTCTAGTTGACTATCCATAAGCCCCAACAACAACAACAAAAATTCTGGTTTCAGCTGAATGTTAATCTTTAAATTTCTTTGTATCATTGTATACATTTGTACCCAGAATTTTCTAGCTTTTTTACAAGTCCACCATGCATGGTAATATGACCCTTTATGTTTTCCACATTTCCAGCATAGATTGGAAGTACCTTTATATGCCCTAGATAATTTTTCTGGTGTCATATACCAATGGTACATCATTTTGCAATAATTCTCTTTTAAGTTGTAACATAGTATAAATTTCAGTTCTTTCAACCACACTCCTTCTAATTTGTCCCAACGAAATGGTATCTTTTTCTGTTTGAGCTTGTCAGTCAAAAAGAAATATTGTTTTCTCTTCTGTAATATTCTGATCGGAATTTCTTTAAGTACCATTACATCTGTGTTGTTAATCTTCAACCTGGTATTAAAATGTTGCTGCAGAACTTGGTTTCCTGTCTTCTTCCTGACAAACTGCACAAGATATTCCTTGGTACATTTCTTAACTTTGCATAACGTGCACTGATCGCATATACTTTGTCTATCTCTGCCTCCATATCATTTTCATCCCATTCCAGAAATTTTGTTAAAGATTAAATAACCTTCCCTCTGGGATCTTCACAATGGTCCTCTGGAATCACTCTAATCTCAAGCAGAATTCTTTTTCTCTAAATCCCAATAGTGCCAGATTGCCTAAATCTTTTTCCATCTCTCTGTTTATAATTTCTGTTTTACTTTCTGAAATTTCCACTTTATTTTTAATTTGTTTCACCTCTCCAGTAAATCGGCCTACAGGTTTTTCAAGGTTTTTTTAAATCTCTTCTTTCATTTTCTCTTTCATGTTTATGAATCTTTCTTCCATTCTCCCTTCAAATGCACCCAAGTCTCGTCTGACAGATTCAGATACATTCTTTCCTAACTGTTCAAACATTTTTTGTAATATCTCTGGAGTAATCCCCTTTTCTGTTGGTTGCTCTAAGGATCCTTTCCTTCCTTCTCCAAGTTTTGCTGCTTTTCTAGTAGTATCCATTTCTTTTATCTGTAATCCAGAAAGAGAAAATGAGTCAAGTACAAAAGTAAAAGGGAGGCTTTTCTTTCTTTTTTTCTCTCTTTTGCCTTTTCTCTATGTCCTTAATCTTTGGTCCCCTCCGACACTCTGTAATTGAATAGTCACATGGTCCATCTCAGGTTTCCTTTATCTTTTTATTTTGCAAAGTTTGACAATTGCCTCTTCACTAAAATTCTAAACAATCTGCGTTCCCATGAAGGTATATATTATTTATTTATTTATTTATTTATTTATTTATTTCAAAAGCACTTTCATAAAAATAATATTTCAAATTTTACTGTCAAATTTAAACCCCTTAATCTGCTTAAAACTTTCTTAGTTCAAATTCTTGTCAAGCTTTTTGCTGTTGATTGTAAATTCTTAAAATTGTTATTTTACTTTTTTTTAAATCCAGAATGAGTGGTTGATTGTTGTTGTTGTTGATAGGTTGATTGTTCTGCTGTTCTCTTTAGCTTTAAAATAATTATAATCCAAATTTGCTTAAGAGAGTGAAGTTTTAAGTGAACCCAGTATCCTTAAAGGCTCCGCTGTGGCTGTGAGCTCATTGACTTTCCTATGTCTCTCAGCTGCTCAGACTCATGAGTCAACAGCAAAGACCATCAAGTCCTGTGGTCTCCTCATAAGGAGCAGCCTTCCGGAGCACAAGTGGGCCATCTCTTGGCCTCTCCTTATCCAGAGAGGCTTCGCTGACCCGGGCTTGTCACCCAACCACCAGTCTCTGTTGCAACATAATCTCTGCTCCTCTGGAGATGTCTTAGTCTGCCATTGTCTTCACTCAGAAGCTGCATGTATTATTATATTGTAAATTCTACAGGGATATCAGGCCTGCTTATTCTACCCCTAATATGTAAATGTTTCTGTGAACCATCATCTAGAAGATTCAAAACCCTTTACCACTTGTGCTGTAGCCAAATTCTGGGTTGCTGCAATGAAAATAAGGCATAACTGGTTACAGATATAACCACTTCTCTTTTATTCATTGCTTCAGATTTAATACATGTAGCTATCTTGTTTTAGGTGATATATATTTTAATTCATAGATTATAAAATTTTAGATTTACAATTGCACAGGTAATTAAGACACCATTATAGTAGTGTATGTTACATTTTTATTTGTTATTTTATCTTTTTGTTATG
This sequence comes from Python bivittatus, assembly GCF_059951505.1. Classification (NCBI taxonomy): domain Eukaryota; kingdom Metazoa; phylum Chordata; class Lepidosauria; order Squamata; family Pythonidae; genus Python; species Python bivittatus. The sequence continues at coordinate 15,159,480 of NW_028277098.1, forward strand.
CAAGTATTTTATCTATTTTATTTTACTTTTGTGTTGTAATTTTTTCAAACTTTGCTGGTCATTGACCAAATAAGCAGTATTTCATTTCATTTACTTTCATTTCCCATGATTTGGAAATTAAAGTTATAATGAGGCTTTTTTTTTTTTTTTAGTGAAATCTCATGGTTGGCTGATGTTCAGTTTGCAATTCACTACTATTCCAAGATCTTTTTCACAAGTACCATTACCAAGCTGGGTTTTCCTCATTCTATACTTGTTTATTGGATTTTTGTGTCCTAAGTGAAGAACTTTGCATTTGTCTCTGTTAAACTCCATTATGTTACTGTCAGCCAATTTCTGTCTAAACCATTTTAATGTTATTTTTGTATTAGCTATTCCACCCAATTTTTCTTTCACGTTTAGATTTGTTAAGCATTACTTCAGCTCCTCATCTAAATCGTTGGACCGTTATGGCATCTCACCTGATACACCCCTCAATCTCCAATTTTTGAGTAATCTATCTATCCATTTGTTGTGTCGTTCAGCCCACATTTAATTAGCTTACACAGACAAGTCCATTTTATGAAAACATATAGAACAAGTTTTCAAACTTTGAAACCACCAAAAGCTTGATAATTTCTGCTTCAACTAATCTTGTATTGCATTTTTTATTAAGATGTCTCAGTATTAGCTTGGGATATACAAGTGGGATAAATTATTTCTTTGCTGATGTCATTATTGGTTAAAAAATATATTCTACATGAATATTGCTACAATTACTGCAATAATAATACAACTGATGATAACCCATGTCCCATTATTTGCTCAATTATCCATTGTGAGGGAGTAAAAGATTCCTATTCAGACTGAGAATATGCACACTGATCTATTTCTTTAATATATTTTTTATTTTATTGATCACAGTGCGATTGGTAAAATGACATTATTTGTTTTGGTTTCAGAATAAAAAACATTGAATTTGCCATTTTGCCAGAAATTACACTGCATAGATCACCAGATTTTTAAATATGTATGATTGACTGATGTTTATCTCACACTTTGCAGTATGTCTATTATAGCCAATGTCTAAAATTGCTGAAGAGGTTGGCTTAGTGAACTAATTCCCTACATATGTCTTCAAATTTCCCTCTCTAAGTTCTGCTCCAGTGTGAGCATCTTTAGATAATTAATGTGTTCGCTTGAGGGTGGGAAAGCAGCATAATTTGAGAATAAATCCTTTTGTTGAACATGAGTTTCAATTTATATATACTGAACTAACTTCCTTCCTTCCTTCCTTCCTTCCTTCCTTCCTTCCTTCCTTCCTTCCTTCCTTCCTTCCTTCCTTCCTTCCTTTTTCCCAAGTTTGAAACATTTCTTAATTAACTTTATATCACAATGTTACTTGATTTACAGTCAACAAATGCTTTCCAGTAGCAACACCAGCAAATGGGAGGATTGTTCAGGGTGCAAAAGTTCAGCTGGACCAAGATTTTTTATCTGGGGACATAGTGATATTTGGATGTACTGGATCCTTCAAAATTCAAGGAGCTGATAAAATTACTTGTACAGCTGATGGCACCTGGAGTGCACCTGTCCCAAAATGTATAGGTGAGTGAGGGGAAGAATAAGTGTGCTCTGGATTTGGAGTGATTACCATCACTCCTCTGTCATGGTTGGATCACTTTTTGATTGCCCTGGAGTTCTCTGGAGTGCTCTCTGCCACAGAGAGGCTGGACCTATTTGATTGGTCTGCCCCAGGCAACTGATGGACCCCCGTGGGTTCCAGATGGAGCTTGAGGTTGTTCCTGAAGGTTTGGAGTATGGTCCAACTGAGGCATTGGTTGTTGCCTGGAACAAGGGGGCAGTGGGGGTCTTGGATTGGATTGTCCCTATGTGATATCTCCTCTGGGAACCCAAAGCTCCTCTTGATTTATAGAGGAACTAAGGGAGGTGAAATGGGAGAAGAGGGGTCTAGAGTGCTGCTGGAGGACAACAAGAAGTGAACCTGAGTGAGCATGAGTTAGAGCTGCTACTAAGGCCTATGTAATGGTGGTAAGAGGAGTGAAATGTCAATATTAATCTGCCCTTATTGCATCTGCAGATAGCCATCTGCTGGTTTTGTTCAAGGTAACCCAGGCCTTCCTAAGGAGAATTGTAAGGAAAGTGCTAGGCATCTGTTAGATAAAGTTGCTTGGATTCACTCCAAACTGCATTCTAACTTTGAGGCAAGCCCCATGAAGCTAACTGAGAACCATTCTAGTTGTTATCTGGCAGGAGTTTGAATCTGTTAGTCCTGGTAGGCTAAGGCCTCCCATCAGATGGGATGTGGTTGGGTTCTGGCAGTGTTAAATTCTTATTTAAGAGAGGAGGTGGTCCCATCTTCACTTAAGGAGGCGGTAGTGCACTCTTTCCTCAAGAAGCCATTACTAGCTGGATAAATATTGTCCAGTCTCCAACCTATTCTTCCTGGGGAAGGTTATTGAAAAGGTGCAGCTGCTTCAGAGAACTCAGAAGGAAGCAGATTATCTGGACTCCTTTCAGTCAGGTTTCAGACCTGAGTACAGAACTGAAGTGGCATTGATCACACCTGTGGATGACCTTTGGTGGGAGCAGGATGATGGTAGTGCATCCATCCTTTCTCTACTTGATGTCTCAGCAGTTTTTAATCATGGTAACTTTCTGGACTACCTTCAAGGGTTGGAGTGGGCAGCACTGTGTTACACTGGTTCTTCTTCTTCCTCTGGGGCCAGTTCTAGTCAGTGTTGATGGGAGGAGAGGTCTAGCTCAGCTGCTGCTTTGCAGGTTGCCTCAGAGCTCAGCACCCTCCCCACTTCTGTTTAACATCAACCTGAAGCCACTGGGTGACGTTGAAGGCATTTCATTTGATTGTGAAAATAACTGAGAATAGTAGATGGCATTAGGATTGAATATTGTCCATTCCCAGTGAATATGATGAAAAGTCACTTATTCAACCTGATCCTACCTGAATCCTGCTGGGATGAAAAATGAGATTAGAATTACAGATAGAGCTCTTTCTTCTTTAATATTTAGATAAGTAATTTGGCATTCCTTTTTGATTCAAGTGGTTACAGAGAATATTAATGAAAAACTTTTGCTTGTATTTTTTAATAGAAATTACTTGCCAGGCAGACTATATTGAACATGGAACCATATTATCTGTAAAGAACATTTATAAGGAAGGTGACAGAATACGATTCTCCTGTGATGAAGGATATACACATGTTGACAGATCAGATGCATTATGTACTGAGAATGGATGGGGTACAAAACTTCAGTGTATAGGTATGTATGTATGGTCATGGTTGCTTTGAAATCTTATACACATTTTATTCTTCTTACTATGCATGCGTAGGATTGCAGTTCCAATCAATCTGACCAGATTAAAAACTTTCTGATTAATTAGGAAAGGAGCCTTTCTGTGTTTATATTTGATTTTGTCTTCATTAGAAATACTTACAGATAACATAAATAACAAGCATTGTCTTAGAAGAGGCAAGCTTCCTTTCTTTAACATGCAAAAGAAAATGCTGTTTCAGTTTTTCTCTGAATCTATGGATTATTTACAGGCAAACTGAGTTGATTGCCTAAAGTAGCTATAATTAGTTTAATAGGTATAGTTTAAAAAGAGCCACTAATTCTATAATTTCAATATCTTAACAGTCCTTCATTAATAAAAACTCAGGGTTCATGGTTTCCTGGAACTTGTGGAACCAAATGACATACTATGCTGTCTTTTAATTTTAATTGATCAGACTTAGAAATGTCCAATGTATTTCTTCAGAGATGGGCATCATTCTTCTGAAGATCATCTGGGTTATTTATTTCTCTTTCTGATCTATCATAAGAAGTCTGGATCAGCAATCAATGTGGGGCCAAATAGGAATAAATTTTTTTTATCTTTTTTCTATCTGTGTAAGTGTGGTTCTTTTTATAACTTTTAATTATGTATTTATGGTTTTAATTTGATGTAAACCACCCAGAGTCCCTCATTGTGGGGAGATGGGCGGGGACAAGTCTACTAAATAAAATAAATAAACGTTTCACGGGGGAACATAGTTCATCAAGACAGCTTATGTCTAACTCACAAAGTTTAGAAAAAGTATTTGTTTCCTTTAGGGAAAATCTGGGTGAGTCCCATAAGGGGGCAGATCAAACTATTTTGGAGACAAAAATAGCTCCACAGTAGATCAGTTAGCCATCTCTGTTTCAGACTGAAATCACCCTGTGACTTCACTGTTGGTTGTTGTAATATTTGGGCACTAATTTTATTCCTACTTTTTTTTTCTTCCTAAGTATTGTAAAATCATATCAAACCAAGCTACAAAGTAAGAATGTAGCAACAGGGTGAAACCCTTAGGGCAGGGCTTCCCAAAGTTGTCAATATTAACCCCCAGGGATCAATGGGATTATCCAAGGGGTCAATAAATGGCTGGGGGCCAAAAGGAGATAGGTAAATGGCTGGGAATCAATAGGTGGTTAATAAATGATGGAAGGTTGATTGGGGTCAATTAATCTTTTGGGATCTCTGTAGAGCTCCATGCCAGTCCCTAGTCCTGAAGGTGAGGTAGCTAACGGTGAGACGGTGTTACCCAGGGTTGGATGGTCAGCCACCAGTGAGAGCAGCCTTGAGTTATCTCTATCACCTGTGTGTTGTCGCTGGCCTCATTTATCTATTATTGTTGGTCGCACATTATTGTTATTATTATTATGGTTGGTCGCACAGTCAGCCAGATGTTTAGGCTGGATTTGGCATTTTTATCCACCTATCAAGTCCTTCCTAAGGACCTGGCTTAGGCAGATGTTGTTGTTTGATGTTGTTAAAGGTAGCGTTGCAGGATATAAGCTGTTCCAAGTAAAGCTGACTTTTGCAATTGATTGTTGGTGATTTTGTCAGTGCCAATGGTCTTCAAGTGGTGCTCCAGATGTCTTGGGATTGCACCTAAGGTGCCTATAACTATTAATACTATCTTTACTTTCTTTTGCTGCAGATTTTCTACTTCTATTTTCAGGTCTTTATGTTTTGTGATTTTCTCCAGTTCTTTCTCTTCTATTCTGCTGTCTCCAGGTATTACAATGTCCACTATCCAGACTTTTTTGCCTTTCTTATCAACAATTGTTAAGTCTGGGGTGTTGTGTCACAGGTGTTTGTCTGTTTGAATTCTAAAGTCCCAGGGCACTTTAGCTTCTTCATTTTCTATTACTTTGTCTGTTTGTGGTCCCACCAGTTCTTGCTTGCAGGCAAATGATATTCCTTGCAGATATTCCAATGCACCATTGTTGCTATTTTGTCATGCCGTTGTTTGTATTATTATTGTTGTTGTTGTTGTTATTATTATTATTATTATTATTTGTAGTACTATTAGTTAGAGTAGTATTAAATTGTTTTCATATAATAAATATTTGGGGGTTGATGAACAATCTGAAACTTCATGAAGGGGTTGATGAACTGAAGAGTTTGGGGACCCCTGCCTTAGAGAAAAGGTGGGAGATGTCAGTCTTCCTCTGCCAGATGTCCTTTAGGTTTGATACACCTCGGCCTCGCCTTCCTACTTTGGGGCAATTGGTTGATAGCTACTGCTGCAACCACCCATCTTCCTGGTGATACCATTCTCTGGCATCCTCCCCCTATAGAGAATAAGGAAGATGACCCCGATGGAGAAATGCAGAAGCTGTTGCCTAGGCAAAAGGGGCTGAAGCATTTTCTAAGTCCAGAACAGTCAGATGACATTCATAATGGACCTCAAACACACACCTCCATAATTCATTGAACCATAAGGAGGAGGAGGAGGAGGAGGTATAGCACAATCAGACTTGCAAGATTCTATTATTATAGCCAACCTCAATAAAAGTAGTTTTGGGCTTCCTGTGGAGTTGATTTCCTTATCCAGTCCATCTGGTGGGGCTGACAGTTCCCAAACACACAAGACAGAAAGAGGTCCCACAGTTTGTGTTACTGGCAAATTTAAGGAAAAAGATCATAAAACGAAATAAATTCTATAGGTCCACCTCCATGGTCTATAGCATGAGGCACCTCTCCCCCTTTTGCAATAGATTAGTGTCATAGGCAGAGATTTATTGACCATCAGTCCCTATTCATTTTCCTCTGTAGAAATTCAATGTCAACTTCCACAAGTGACAAATGGCCGCGTTCAACCTAGGCTACCTCAGTATATGTATAATGATGCAATCGAAATAATCTGTGCAGACGGGTTTGTCTTTGGAGGCCCAGGAAAAACTTCCAGGTGCACTGCAAATGGCTGGAGCCCTCCCGCCGCCTGTAAACGTAAGTAGCTTCTTCCTTTGAGTTTCTTTCTAGAGCAGAAATTGCTTCATTGTTCATGAATGATACACCTATAGATATGGTGGATGAGATGAGATAATTATGGTGGAAGGAGGCTGGTTTATTTTAACATCTAGTAATAATGGTAGCATTTCTATAATTTTTCTCATTTAAAAAAAAATAATCCAAAAGCCATTTATAATAGTCATAAAATTGTTCCAGAATAAAACAAGGAAAAACAAGATAAAAAGGGAGTAAAAGCAAAGTAAAATAATAAAACTGTAAAGTCATTCCATAGCATGTTGCTACTGCATAGAAGACTCACTCCACACTATCACTCATCAGTAATCCATAAGCCACAGCACAGGGGATAGAACTTCTCCGAAGATTGTAGGGACCCAAGAAGATGATTTAAACAGAGCAATTCTTTAAAGAAACCACATCCTGCCACAGTGAGAGCAGGAAAGCATCTCCAGGGCTACAATTGTGGGTTTACAACTTTTCTTGTTCACTTTCTGAACCAAAGCCTTCCTCAATCACACATTCACACATACTTGCCCAGCTCAAAATCTGAACCTCAGACACAGGCAGAAGCACGCAGACATGTGCTAGGGAAGCAGTGGGCTGCCCTTGCACCGCGGCACAGACCGTGTGGATTTGCTCTAATTCTTCCCTGTGGGTTAGTATCTCGTCAAAGATGGTTGATCCTGCTGTGCCTTCCTCAGCTACACAAGTCAGAAGTTTCTTGGAAATGGCGGAGTTTGTTTCCCAACAGATGTCAAAATAACTGAAGTCTCCTATTCAACTTGCAAAGTTTGGAAGCAGGTTAGGGGCAGTAACGTAACAGTGAGAGTAGTGGAGGAGAAGAGGGTAAGGTGGGAATGTCCAAAGGCCAAGAGGGCATTGCAGGCCACATAAGACATCCCACCAGCTTGCCCTTTTTTTCCTCCCAATCAGTCATTTTAAATAAACCTTTCAGTCACCTTGCCCAAAAAGGAAATATTGGCTAATAGCTATTAAAATCCTTTAAATCCAAAAAGATGTGTGTTTTGTGTTCAGTTCATGCACTTTGAGTTTGACTGTTCACAAAGGCTCAACTCTTTGGCGAGGAGAGATATGGCAAAAGATTGCTTCTACTGCTCCATACAGATAACCTGCCCCTTGGGCTGTTTCTGAACATAAACTACGGGTCTTCTGAAAGGCCATGTGACAGGAAGAACAGTAAACCAGTCCACCAGTGGTCTGTAAGACTAGTAAACTCCATCCAAAAATTACTAATTTGACAGTTCTCTGGAAGGAAGAAGGGGTATTTGTTGAAGATCCTGACCATCTTCCAGCCTAGCAGTCTAGCAACTCTGCTATTTTGGGACAAAGATGTATTAGTCTTATAGAACAGTCTTGGATAGTTTTAAAGCTAGAAGGAGACATTGCTCAGAACTCTTGTGAATTTCATCCCAGCTTCCAAGGGAACGCTGGCAGGAAGTGGCAAGTGTACCTTGAAGTATGCTGTGGAGTGTGCAAAACAACATCAGAGTAGATAGGATGGGATATTTACATGGGATGTTCCTCTGTAAGATGACAGGCAGGGATAAGCAGCTAAAAGCAGTTGCCACATTACCTGCTCGCACCAGGTGAAATTCTTGCACTGTTCAGTGGTATGCTGGTGTCTCGCCCATACAGAAGTTGGTCCATCAATATTCCAAGACCCTCCCCTTTCCAGGTATATAAGCAGCCTCATGCCAGGTCTTACGAAGCAAAACGTAGTCTGGCTTTACAGGGAAAGTTCCTTCTAAAGTGGGTCAGGCAGCCCAAAGTGAAGCAGCTGTGGAGGGTAGCTACCAGTGCCCAGGGACAAGCGAAGGTCTACCTTAGCCAGCGAACCACTGCAGATAGACTGCATACCACCAGGTGTGCTAGCAGAAATCAGAAAATACCATTTTTGATACAGAGCGAGGAATGGCAGGCAGAAGTGGTAATTGCAATGGGCCAGGGACAGGTTGAAGGCAATGCTGTGTATTCATGTCCTCAACAAACTGTTAGTGGGGCATCTTTGTTTTGGGACCAGCAGAACATGTGGATGAGCCCATAAGTACCCATGCAATAAAATTTGCTAGCACATGAGTAGACCTACTTTTTTTCCTAGCAAATGAATAGAACTATTTCAACAACAGGAACAAAATCATACATTGATAAATTAACTTTTATCAAATCCTGGAATTCCCTCTATCCAAAATCTCCTTAAAGTCACTGGTGAGGTTTTACTTTCTCATCAGGGATGACAAGATTTTTTTTTTTAATTATATCTTATGAACCTGCCTGCAGTATGCATAAAGGCATACTTTAACCATTCTGTTCCATAGCTTCTACAGTGACTTGGAGACAATGAACCTTAGCATCACCCAGAAAAAAGACATCTAAATCCTAACACAAGTTCCTGGCTAGACATTCTACCTCTTTCAAGAGAAACAGAAGACATTCTGAATCAAATCACCTTCTGTTTCAAGGTGCCTGAACTTTTTCACAGAAGCTGTTGGGAAGATGGAAGCCCTTCTCCCAAACTGCAGCTGAGTCCTATTTTTTGTCTTAAAAGGCCTAACTCTTTTTGCCCTCCGGCAGGGGGTAGGCAGAGGAATTCATATGTGACCAAAGCCATATCTACTGGATTGTGAATCTCAGAGGCTGCAATCTGCTATTCAATCTATATTCACAATGTTAGTAGCACTACGTTACCTATCTAATAAAGTCCTTCTATCTGAACGGCACATGTTTAAAGATCTTAAGCTTAGAACTGGAATGAGAAATAAGGATGAAAGGAAAAAAGACTTACTGGAAAGGATATGCAAATGTTCCTGGTGAGACAATCAAAGTATCTTTTACTGGAAAGATTCATTTCTTAAAATATTAGCTGAGGAAAGCATTTTGTCTTAGGACCAAAGCAATATAAGGTAGTCATCAGCTTATCATTATACCTTGAAAGAAAGTCCTTAGTGATGAATATTATCAGAACGTACAATCATTTTGCATTGTAGGATTCAGTGGGCCAATCAAAGGATGTGTGTGCAGGTTGGCTTTATTGCAATAGAAGCTAAACAAGGAATGAAGCGTTTGAAGAGAGCCAGAACCGAATCCCCGTTGTGAAGAGGTGAAAGCACGCCCGTGCAGGGTTTCATCAAAAGCAATGCCTGTGTGCATCAGCTAAAGTTCATCCCTAGGAAGGGTTTCACTGTTTATATACCATTCTGCTGTGATTATTTATACCTCTAATTAGGCACACTTAATTGTTTTTACCTCTTGCCTGTCAGCAAAGTGTTTATGTGAGAAAAATACCCCCTCTCAGTGTGCAAGAGTTTCTGTGCCCACCACCCCATCAGCACCACGTATCACTAGTGGATGGCCTTGGCAGATCATTTCTAAAAGGAAGAGGTAACTCTTTGAAACTAGAGTGCAGGAGAAGATGAGAAGACAGTTAACCATGAGAAACAGCTGGAGTGGGAAGAAGCTTAGCGGCTTAATTTGGGAAATCTAAGCCTTTACTTAGCCATGCTATGTGCAAGAACACAGAAGATGCCATTCATGCAGGAAAGCACAGAAAGTCTTGCACATTGAGAGGGGGCTCTTTTGGAGAAGTTTTAGATCACCAACAAGGAGAGGATTGTTATCCTCCCTGTGTCTCCAGCAAGGCTTTTATTATACAAAAGCTTTACAAACTTACTTCTTCCTTAATTTCTCACTTAACACCTCTCACTAAACATATATTCTAGAGTCGGTTTGGTGTAATGGTGAAGGTGCTGGCCTAGAAACGAGATCATTTCTAGTCCTGCCTTAGGCATGAAAGCTGGCTGGGTGACTGTGGGCCAGTCACTCTCTCTCAGCCCAACCTACCTCACAGGATGGTTGTTGTGGGGATAATAGGAGGCAAAAGTATTAGCTGTGTTTGCTGCCTTGAGTTATATATGAAAAGGCAGGAGGAGGAGGAAGAGGAGGAGGAGAAGGAGGATGATGATGATGATATTGTTGATAAGAAAGACAAAAAAGTCTGTCTAGTGGATATTGCAATACCTGGAGACAGCAGAATAGAAGAGAGAGAACTGGAGAAAATCACAAAATAAAAAATACCTGCAAATAGAAGTAGAACAACTGTGGCAAAAGAAAGCAGAGATAGTACCAACAGTTACAGGCACCTTGGGTGTAATCCCAAAACATCTGGAGCACCACTTGAAGACCATCGGCATTGACAAAATCACCATCAGTCAATTGCAAAAGGCAGCTTTACCTGGACAGCTTACCTCCTGCAACGATACCTTTAACACCATCGAACAACAAAATCTGCCTATCCCAGGTTCCTGAGAAGGACTCGATAGCTGGATAAAAATGCCAGATCCAGTCTAAAAATCTGGCTGACTGGGCGACCAACCACCATGATCATCATCATCATCATCATGCTTTGATAAGTCACTGTGTGTTGATAAAAGAGGAAGGTAGAAAGAAGTTGCAAAAACTCAAGTACCATTTTACAATGCCTCCAGTTTAAGATCTGAGGCACCAGGCCGTCGTTGTTCCATTCTCCCCACAGACCAGAAAGATGTAAGCAGGAGAAGGAAGGGCCTCTTCTCCCATCCCCCGTTGTCGCTTTCTGTTTCCTTCTTCAGATCCAGGGAAGAAATCCAGGTCAGATGCTGATATTGCCCCAGAGCAACACCATTAATAACAGGCTCATCCCTGATGATAGCGCAGACTTAAGCAAAGCAAATCAGCTAATAGAATATTCTGAATGTGTGGTGGGGGTGCCTTTTTTCTTTCTCTTTTCTGCAGGAAGGGGTTGTGAATATATCCCTATAGAAAATGGAAGAATACCTCATAATTCTGAATGGAACCAACCATTTCCAAAATGGGAGGGACAAACAATTGACTTTTATTGTTATCGTGGATTTCTGGCTGCAAACAAACAGACATGGCACAGGGCCACATGCATTAATTCCCACTATGTCCCAGAACCAAAGTGTTTCAGTAAGTACTTTTTTTCCCCTTTGCATTTTCAGTTATGATCCGGAATACAGTAGATATTGCCAAGCATAAGCAAAGCAGGCCAGGGAGATGCTACCCTGAACTTGCTTTAACCTCAAAGAGGCAGCACCCAACTGAGATCTCAGCCCATTCTTCGGTTCTTCTGCCTGATGGGGGCTGCTTCTGCTGCTCTTTCTTCTCAAGGGACCCTTAAGGCTATTTGGAGGCTACAGTTTGCAAAAGCGTGTGTACTAAAAGCTTAAATGAGAGAGGTGAAGACCTTTGTTAAAAAAACAAACAGAAAAATAGTGTTCTTGGTCATCATCTTCTTCCTCTCTTCACATCTTCTTGACAGCTCTGTGAATTAGATATCATGTGGAGTATGAACTGCCTTCCAATAACCATCAGTTATGAAACTAAATTGCTCTTTTTGCTTTTAGAAACATGCGATCATTCTCAACGTTTTCATTATGGTCACTTCAACTCTAATTATTGGAACAAGTACATAGAGGGTGACAACATAACATTTACTTGTAATGAGGGCTATCATCCTGCAGAGCAGCAGACAACATCCAGCTGCACAAAAAATGGCTGGTCACCCTTTCCAAGATGCATCCCCAGAAAAGGTAAGCTTTAGGAATGTCAGCTAAAAATGCCTGACCTGAAGTGACTTATCATGCTTTGCTATAGACATTTTTCTTGGTGCTTTTGAAGCAGCATTTCACAGTGGATTTATAAATGAGAATTTGTGATAATTCAGCAGCAGGCATGAAGACAGATGCATATATCCACAGGGAATTGTGCTATGACTGGGGTAAAGGTATGTCTATGTATGTGTATGTATATGCATAGAGATGAGACCATGTGTGTATCATTTTATTTATTAAACTTTATATCATCTATGACTTAAGTCTGTTGACAATTTGCAATGAAAAGATAACTTTCGATGTGAACAAAAATAATTAAGATGAAATTGATTAACAATTAAACTTTGGTTTTATTATATTTCTTGTTTTTAAAGAGGAAGTGATATGTTTTAATCTGCAGGGTCCATTCTGGAGATTTGGGGTGTCTCCAATGAAGACTTGAGGCCCACCATCAATTGTTGGGAGTCGGGCAGCATACTAATTTAACAATAAATCAATAAATCAATAAATGTAATTATCAAGGAAAACTACAAATAAAGATAACAATTATACATTTTAACATACATTTTACAACTAAAACAATTCACTGTTCTAAAATGCATTTAAAACTTCATTTAGGATCATATTTGCAAACAAAGAATTAGGACTACATTCCAAATACTTTCACAGTTGTACAAAACTACAGAACTTTTAAAATATGACAATCCCCCAGATCTTATCAGTGAAGCTGTAATATAGCAGCCCACTCACTTACTGTATGTAGCATGCAAGAGCACTCACCCAGATGTTGCAGTGAATCATGTTATTACTACTTTGTGTCACTAGGCATAGCACTAATATATCCTTAGAGTTTTAGGGATTCCAAACCCTAATCCATAGATGGTTTTCGTTGAGTTGGGGGGCAGTATAACCCCATCTAGAATGGAATGTTCTGCTGGAGTTTTCAGACCTGTCCTTGAGCATTTCCATCTTCTGTGGATTCAGCTACAAGCTATTATTTATTCTTCCATGGCAATTTCAGGCAAGCCCTAGAGATGTTGCAGAGAAATAAATTTGGGTGCCAACAGCATCCTAATAGGATTAACCTCCAAATCCTCTGATGCTGAAACCCATGCCTTCATAATGTACTTCAAAGGGTTTGGTGCAGAATAGAGGACATTAAAAACAGGTGAAACATGTAGCAATTCCAACAGGTATCCCTAGAGGAGACTCAGATTATGCTACTAAAGTATGGAACACCTGTAGATTATAAGGCAGTATGATGTGTTTATTTTTTATTATTAAGGGGCAAAGCAGATGCCTTAAGTTTCTAAAAGAAAGGCAGTCTTGAATCTGCCTAATCAGACACAGGAATTTCCCCACTCAATCTGCCTATGGATTTTTCAAAGCTTTATATACAGCCTCTCTTAGCTGTCTCATAGCCCGTTTACTCTTGGCTTTGAAAAGAAGCAAACTCCCTCTAGCCCCACTGTTTTTCCCTGGAGATTGACACTTCTGCATAGTCCACCGAACAACTGATTGGCATCTCAGGCCTCTGCAAGGTAAAGCAGGAGAATTAGCTCCAGTGCTGGGTTTTGAGAGGACTGGCTCTCCAACTTTGCCAGGGAACTCCTGCAGCCACCAGATTAGCTGCCCAGTACGTTTTCTTGGAGCTTAGATTGGATGGTAAACTGCTGTCAAAACTGGAACACCAGACAGCTGTTCAGTGGAATGGAGGAGCTGTCCCATGAAGGAGTAAAGGCTTTTCTGCTTCACAGGCACTTCTGCCAATCCACTGACAGCTCTCTGGCTGGTTCCAGGAAGTGGCAAGTACAGTACAAGAACCCAACTCTTCCAAACCCGTCACCTCCCCAGGTTTGCCTTGCAGCTGATCGGGAGGCTCCAGAAGGCAGTGGGTCCAAAAGCGCTGGGGGACTTTCCCGTTTCACAGAGAATCATCTGTCCCACTGATCAGCTGCTCAAACCTGGAGAGGTAGTGGGTTTGATAGATAGCTAAACCTAGGTCTAGGTATTGATCAAAAGCTTTCTGCATCTGTCAGTGCTGTAATTGGCAGATGGTTTCCCGTGTCTGCTGACCTTCAGAAAGGGACAGGGAAGCAGAGCCACAAGGATTAAAAAGCCAGTGACTTCCACATTGTCCATGGATCAGGCCCTGCAGCACCTAATCCACAGTAGGGTTACATTTTGTGACATTTTGAAAGACCACTCAATGCACATTTGGAATCACGCCCGTGTTCTTCCAGAGGACCACCAACTCCTGTAAGAAAAGGCATTCGCTCAGCCCTCTAGATCACACGCTGCTATGCCTGCTTCTCTGGGGCTGGGTGGGCAGGTTCACCATGGTGTAGCAGCTAAAAAGCTGTTTCTTTTCCCTCAACAGCTCTAAAATCCCACAGAATACCTCAGTGGGATAAGAGAATTGCTGGATAAAGTCACTTCCTTCCCTACACATGCCTCTTTTTCCCTCTCTCTAGACCCTGGGAGCCTTGGGTATATGCTGGCAGGGTTGGCAGAAGAAGTGGGAGAGAGAGCTCTTTGGATCAGCAGGAGAGTCCTTAATTGCCTATTATCAAAGAAGATTTGCACTGGAAAATGGGCCAAGGACAGGGGTGTGTCCTGACAGCAGCCTTAGGTGGCCAAAAGGAGCAGGGAAGTCCCCCACTTTTCAATTTAATTGAACTGAGAGGCCAGAAACAGTCCAAATGGTAAGGTTTGTACCACCATAAGCTGCTTAAAAGAAGAACAGGAAAAGTCAACTTCAGGCTGCCTTGGTAGTGGGTTGGGAGTGAGTTGTGGCTGACATCTCTGTAAGTCTCCTGGAAATTGTGTGTGAAGCATCTTCACATCATGGTTAGTGGGCCATGCAGAAGAGTTCACATTTTATGCTAATGGCTTCCTTTTTCCATGATTTATTTATTTATTTATTTATTTATTTATTTATTTTTTATATATATCAAATTTGTCACTACCATCTCATTGAAAAGCAATTCCTGTTGAACACACCTGCGAGAAGGTTTCTCTGCTTCATGGGTTTTTTGTTCAGCGGCAACAGCGTTTTCACGTCAATGACAAAGCAAGATATAAATGTCATGATGACTACACAACTCCAGAAGGAAAGAGTGAGGGAGAGACATGGTGCCTGGCAGAGGGCTGGACCCCAGAGCCAAAGTGTATCAGTAAGTCGATATAATTCCACTGGAAGATAGATTGAAACTGACCGGCACGCAGCCATGAAAAACTTAATAAGTGAAGTTTAAAAATAGCCTGCTATAATAACCATTTGTAGCGTGTATCTCTTTAAGAAGTCTATAAAGGTATAGCGCACTAAAACATATTCTATTTGATCAGTGTATTTGATCAGCTTGCAACTTAAATATGTATAGACATTTATTGTAAACAGAACAGCTCGTAGAATTATATTTTATTAAATTCACAACATAAAACATCCTATAGATGGAAACCAAAAACATGCAGTTATTTCTATAGACCCTTTTTTTCTTCCAGAACTCTGCGAGGCTATGAAAATCTGGGACATCCAAATGAAAAGGGGTCTGTAATTAAGACTGCATAAAATCATAACTGAGCACTAGGGATCATATACTCTGCTTTTCCTTGAACCTTAAGATTACTTGAACCTTGAACCTTAAGTCCAAAGGAGAAATGGCAAAATAGAAAAGTCTGGAAGGGAGAAAAGAAAACGCAACCAAGTTACAAAAGTAGAAGTCAACATTTAAGCATACCGAGTTATACCATCCCAACAATTTCACTTAATTTCTTTCCCCTTTATTTCGGTTAAGAGCAAATCCAATTTTTTCTAAACACTCTTGGATTGCTAGAGTTTCCAGCAAGCCCTTCAGAGTTCTGAGGCCCTCAAGATGTTCCTAAATGTCCTGCCACAAGGCCAGAGAGGCCAGTTCCATTTAGATCAGGAGCAAGTGAGCTTTGAGATACAAGTCTCAATATCTCTATTGGCATCCGAGGGTTGCAAGGTTTATGACAGAGACATGACACCAGTGGAGGGGACAGAGCTGGAATACATGGCCTCTTTTCCACATTGGCAAGTGTGTGTCTGTGTGTTTGTGTGTGTGAAGATTAAAGCTGCATTCAGGCTGTAGGAACTTAATTCACCATTGTAGCTTATTTCCCACTGAAAATTAGCAAGAAATCATGTGCTCATTATTCCCCCACTAGAGTCCTAAGCAATTTATTAATGTTCTGCATTTTCCACAAATTTCTTCCAAAGTAGTTCACAGGGAGTAGAAAACACAGTTGTACGATAGTCATATTAATGTTCAGAAGGAAAATGGAAAAAGCTACTCCTGATTTTAAGCACAGAGCTTTTGGGGGGATATAAAGTGGTTTGTTTGGTTTTTTTTGGGGGGGGAGGGGAAGGGGACTGCCACTGCATTAGCTCTGACTTTTTCAACATACCTGGTTGGCAAATCCAGGTTTATTTAGTTAGAATTGGTCAACATTGTTTCTTCTGAGTCTATTTTGGGGATAAATAAAAGCAGTCTACAGCCCAAATGATAAACCTAAGAGTTCTTCTACTGATGTTGCTCCTTCTTACCACCTCATCTTCTGATAACATGGCATGGGGACCTTATTACTGTGTGTCAGAATTCCTTTAACAATAACAGTGTATTAACAAATTATATGGATAGAAGTGGTTTATATTTATAGGTATCAAATGTTGTGCTTATTTATAGGACATACGTTGCCTCCTGTGTTTCTCTTGTACTTTCCGGATGAAAAATGCACACTGATTATCACTTTTTCCTTTCCTTCTGATCTTCCATCGTCTGCCAGCTGTCCTTCTATCCATTACTCTCGCCTTCAGTTCTCCAAGCTCTCCAGCACCACCTTTCTTATAAAGGAGGACTGAATGAGCTCTTTACTTGCCTTTCACTTAGACAACCATCTACCATTCCATCTACAGTTTCTGTATTTTTCTTCTTTTTCTTACGAGTCTGGCAAATGGGCAACTCACAAGTCTGACTAGTATTCCAGCACTGTTGCTCTAGCAGAACAGTCCTTTCAGGAGATGCCAAAATCTGGGCTGGAGTTTGCATTTACAGGGAGAGATGCATCTCCTTACACTCGCAATACTGCATAAAACCTCAGAGGCTGAACACCTGTCATTTTATGTACACAACATATAAAGGGATGAGATTCACTTCAGATTGAAAATCAACTGTCTGCAGTACCTTAATGTAGCTGTGTCTTTGCCTGGGATTGCACAGCAGTTCTCTGCAATTGCAGTACAATCCTGAAAAATCATGCAACTGCATTCAGGAGTTGAACCACAGCAGCTTTCTGCCTCTGAATCTGAAGTGCTATTCAAACCTAATATGTAATATTGCCCTTTATTCTGTGTGGAAAGATTTCAAAAGCAGGATTTTGAACATCATGATATATAAGGAAACTCAAATAAAAAATCAACTTGTTCATCAGATGCTCAGTATGGCCCTGTAGATATGCCAAGAGACGCTAGAATCATCTTACCAGTCGACAAGACCAAGTTGTCTCTTTTCAGTTCCTGGCCCAGTTGAAAAGAAAAGTGACTTTGGCCATGTTTGCCAAAATCACTAGCGTGAAGCAGCAACAGCTTATTTATAGCAACTCACCAATTACTTCCTGCATGTGCCTACACCTAAGAGGTCACTAAGAGGTGAGAGTTTTTGAGCTTACAACTTGGAATGATGAGAAAAGAACAATGGGACATTAATGATATCCACTCTTTGATTCCTCAGAGACATGCTCAAAGCCACTCGCAGATGCTTTTATCCTCAACACAACAAAGCCTGTTTTCTTATCTGGGGATGAACTTGACTATGAATGTAAAGAGGGGCTTGAAACCATTAAAAATACCATTGGTGACACCATTGTGTGCGGGGAGAAGGGATGGGAGCCAACTCCTGGATGTCTGCGTAAGTTAATAAAATACAACATTTTAATAATACAGTTGCGTAAATCAGTTCATCGAGAATGTTGTTCCTGATGATTTCTATAATGTTGCGTTCACCCTTAAATATACTCACCACTAATTCTAAATTAATTTCCAGAACTTGGCTTTTCAAGTATAAACTTTAAAAAGTAGAATAATTCAAGATAATTACCGATGTATTTAATTTTATCCTATTTGTACTTCAGTAATTTCTAAGTATTAGCTACAACTTCCTTAATAATAATCTGTTTCTCATTTATTCACTGATTTAAAAAAAATGCTGAAGAGTACCTGGTGGAACATGTTTAGCCATACCTGGAATCTCTCTTCCAACAGTTCTCATTAAAAAAAAGCTTATATTAATATGTATGTGTGTCTGCGTGTGTGTGTGTGTGTGTGTGTGATATATATATTTTTTTAATGCCTTCAATCGTGTCCAATACTTGGAAACTGTGTGCACTAGTCCCTGCAGTTTTCTTGGCAAGGTTTTTCAGAAGTAGTTTGCCATTGCCTCCTTTATAGGGCTCAGAGAAAGTGACTGGCCCAAAATCACCTAGCTGGCTTTGTGCCTAGGTGGGATTTAAACTCATGGTCTCCCAGTTTCTAGCCTGATGCCTTAACCACTCTGCCGAACTGGAGACCACTCTCTATAATATGTCTAAATGTTTATATAAAAGTTTCAATAAAGGATAACCATATCTCATTATAATCATCCATCCATAGTCTATGTCTGGGAGAGCCAGCATGGTGCTGGACTAGGTTCTAGAATAGGTGCAGGGAAACCCAGTTTCTAGTTTTCCCCTCAATGCAGAAAGCAGCTGGGTGACCTTGGACCAGTCACTCCCTCTCAGCCCCAGTAAGTGTCAGGCTCTGTGACACGCTGACTGGAAAACAAAATACCTCATCAGATCATGCATTGATGGCTTTACTGTTTGACTAGGTGATCACAGTGTAAAAACAAGCAGACTTTGCAGCCAAGTGGTACAAACCCTAAGAAGAAAAACACCACCAGTAACATGGCCTATGTCTGTAACCAATTCATTTAAAAGTCACAAACAACACCAGCTCTTCAGGCTACTGAGTAATTGGGGCCATAAATTTATATACAGGTTGTTGTTGTTGTTTAGTCGTTAAGTCGTGTCCGACTCTCCGTGACCCCATGAACCATACTGCGCCAGGCCTTCCGGTCCTTCACTGCCTCCCTGAGTTTGCTCAGTTTCATGCTCATTGCTTCAGTGATGCTATCTAACCATCTCATCCTCTGCCGTCCTCTTCTCCTTTTGCCTTCAATCTTTCCCAGCATCAGGGTCTTTTCCAAAGAGTCCTCTCTTCGCATTAGGTGACCAAAGTATCTGAGCTTGAGCTTCATTATAGTCCCAGTTTAAGAACGAGTTCCGTTCCCAAGGTCTGTCCTTAAGTCGAATTTGTGCCTAAGCCGAAACAGTATTATTGTATAATACTGTATAAGTAGTGTTGTGTAATTAACATGAACCATTCTGTATTTAACTTGAATCATTGTGTACTCAAATTTTGCTAAAATAGGCTCCGTTCTTACCTATGGGTCATCCTTACTCTGGATGTTCTTAACCCGGGGACTCCCTGTATCCAAATCTGAAAGACGATTCTCTTTAAGAAGGGCACAGAGAATCCAGTTCTTATCCAGCTATCAATCCACACAATAGATATGTAATTCAAAAGAAAATGGACATCTAAAAATATTACATTTGCCTCAAAGTCAAATTAATATATGCAATTATTTCTTCCTAGAATTTAATAATTTTAGGACACTGCAAAAACATGTTTGAATGAAAGATACTCTGATTTAATCTCCAACAATAGGTTAATTTAGCCATTTGTTTTTTATACACATGTAGTAGAGTCTAGTAAGTCCAAGATATTAATTTTTATTGATTAAAATCAAGGTTTAATATCTGTTGAAATATTGGAGTCCTTTGTTAAAACAGCTTCCCTTTGTTTAGACAAAATGGGGATCTCTAATTCTTTATTCCACCTAGCATACTTGATATTGATATTTATTGTGATTGATACATATTTGCATGTCAAATTGATTTACTGAGAAATATTTATAAAAATTAATCACAAGATTTTTAGTTTCATAAAATTTGATAATCACTTGTAATAGTTTAGGTGCTGTTAAAGCTGAAAATGCTGCTGTTCCAAATCAATGTATCAGTAGATGTTGTAGTGGGACAGAGAAAAACAAATCATATTTACTATGTAACATATGAAATGATAAAAATGCATCACATTTAGTAAATGATCTAAAGTAAAAAAACAAAAAAACTACCAACATTCCTCCAGATTGTTCATATAAGATGCTTTTAATCCATTTTAAAGTCTGTGTTACCTCATAATATTAATTTGGTATAAGAAAATGTATCAAAGCGGGATTTTCCAGAAATGGTGTAATGAAATCTTCAGATTGATTTACTTGTTACATGAATTATGTGTAGTCTATTTTATTTTGAACTGCAACAGTTCAAATAACTAAAGGTGTTATGTATGAATATTCCAAGAAGGTCACAGAATGAGAATTTATACTAACTAAAGATGTCCAAAATTTTGTTCTAATCAAAATATACTCATAAGATTGTAACTCAAGATTTGGAAAATGAAAACTCCTTTTTCCTTAACCTTAATATATCTGTGGATCTAAGTTTTGAAAAGTGATAATAAAATATTGATGCAACTCCTGTTCACCTAGCTGTTCACCTCAGTAGGATCAATAGCCATCATGAGTAAATGGGAAATATATAAACAACTCTTTTTTTTTCTATAACCCTAGAAAGAGTCCTGTTAATGCACAGAAAATTGCATTCATGGCCAGTTGACCATCCAAATGAAATTGTTATATGATTGGAAATGCTCTATATTGGAGTGCCTGCAAGTTTGATTTTGGTGATCTTCGTTACCCCATATCCTCCTCCTTTGGAGAAAGCCAGTGGTGGCCACACCACAGATGACAGGAAGAGAAGGAAGTTTTAGGGAAGAGATGGATCTTAGGGCAAGGGACCATACTCAAAACCTCCATGGGCTCAAAGGGATGGCTTAACAATCCAGATTATGCCTTTTTCCTGAGAATGAGGAAGGATTGATATCTGAGTCAGAATTCATCTTGTTAGGATTTAAATTTATTTATACTGAGAAAGTCAGAGGAAAATAGAACTCATACTGCAGTTAAGGAATACAACATATTGCTTATTTTTATATATAAATGCCTCAAAGGTTTTGGCAAGCAGTTTCATTCTGAAATAATCTTATTCTATTTTATTCAATATTTGTCTAGCAATACAATGTGAACCTCCAGTTTTAGATAATGCCATGATTGATCCAAGATTGGACAAATTTCAGCACAAAATGGTGGTGCATTTTAAATGTCTTAGAGGATTCACAAGAGTTGGGCCTGAGTCTTCACAATGCTATCACTTCGGATGGTCTCCACAGCCTCCAATCTGTAAAGGTAAATATGGGCAATTTAAGAATTATGTCTTCTCATAAATGAATGAATTAAAATGTACAACTTGGAATATAAATGGAGTTAATGCTCCAGCCAAAGAGAGGCCTTTTCCATTTAAACTGGGTAATAGTAATTTTAACTCTTTTTGTTCTATTTAACTATTCACATTTTATTTCTTATTGCAAGCTGTCTTGAGAAGACCAGGATATGACGTGTCTAAGCAAATAAATTATACAGCATGCTATTAGTTACCACTTTTTGTTGAAAACTACCATTTGAAAATACTAAATTCAGAATTGGTTTCAGGTATAGAATTCATAAGCTTCATTAAGCTGTTACTTAAAGTCTTCAGTCATCAATGATTACTTAGAGTGGATTTTTAAATTTCCTGTTTTTCAAAATCATCAAACCAAGACTAAAGTTGCATATTTCTCTCCTGAAGGCAAGGAATGATTAACAGGGATAAGAAGGAAAGGAACAGAAAAAACATGATAAATTCATAGCAGTTAGCATTAACTTTGAGAAAACTAGGGGTAGGGAAGGCATTGCACATTCCCAAATGCTCGGTCTTGCTACAGTCAAGCCTGTTTCTCTTAGCAGTTTGGAGCTAAAAGCCTTGGTATGAGATTCATGGGAAACTGTTTCTACATCTCTTCTTAATCAGCTCCCCAAGAACCTTTTCATCTGTAAGGACACCAGAATATATTCAATTTTTTTTCTGAAAGAAAGAGAGAAAATAAGGTTGGGATTATTTATTACCAAGTTCCATTTTTTTTTTCCTGGAGCTACCCTGCTACTGTGGGTAAATATTCACATACCTCTTTCCCAAACTTCATATTCTTTCCTTTGTCTTCTTATGCTTTTGAGCTAAATGAGAATTGCTTGAGGGCAGCTCTACCAAAGTACTAAACTATGGAAATTCCACCTAAATGAGTAGGATTTCGCTTTCTCCCCAGATTCATGCACCAAACATTTAACTACATAAAAATATCTCCATCTGATTAAAGGCTACCAGAGCAAAAGAATTTTGATTGGTTTATTTAGTTTTATTTTATTTATTTCAAACATTTACAAGTAGTCCCTGGGTTAAGAACTCCCAGTTTAAGGATGACCCATAGTTAAGAACAGAGCCTATTGTAGCAAAATTAAAGTTAAATACACAATGGTTCGACTTAATTACACAATGGTTCAAGTTAATTACACAATACTACTTATACAGTATTATTGTTATGGCTTACATAGAAATTTGACTTAAGGTCAGATCGTGGGAACGGAACTCGTTCTTAAACTGGGGACTACCTGTGTATGGCTACTCAACTCAGACAATATGACTCTGGGCAGCGTACAAAAAGAAAAAAAATCATCAACCACTAGATAAAACCCCCCACACATTTAATTAAAACCTTCTAAGAAAATAAAATGGTGATCAGAAATTCCTCAGTTAGGAACTCTGCTCACTGCTTTTCTAAAGGCCTTTAAGATGGGGGCCAACCCTATATTGGGGGAGTTCATTAGAAAAGGCTGGTACCACCATAGAGACCTGCGTCTCCTAAGATAACATTGTTTAAGTGAGGGAACCCAGAGTGTATGAGATGGGTACATACTCTTGGGAGCAGTTAGCCTGCAAATAACCAGTCCTATCCCATGTAGGGCTTTATAGGTGATAACCAGCACCTGGAATTCCACCTGGAAGCCACGGCAGCTCACAGAGTAGAGATGTCACATGGTCATAATGAGAGGCGCACATAACTACCCACACAATTGCACTCTGGACCAATTGAAGTTTCCAGATGGTCTTCAAGAGCAGTCCCATGAAGAGCACATTGCAATAATCCAATCAGGAGATGACTAAGGCATGAGCAATTGTGTGCAATGTCCACATAGAGTAAAGAGGATGACCTTGATGGAGAGAGGGAAGATCCATTACCAAGCCAGTGAGGAAATAAATATTGCAGAAGCCCAAATGAGGGGGAAGGTGTACAAAAACTAGGCTGATTCACATGACATGTAAAACAGGGAGGAATGGAAGCACATTCAGACTTGCAAGATTCTATTGCTTTACCCAATCTTAGTAAAAGTAGTTTTAGGCCTCCATGGCATCCGTTTCTTGGTCTGATCCAGGAACAGGCACAATTGGCATACAAGATGATATTTTACAAAGGGTCCCCTGGCCACCGTTGCCACCTGATCTTCAAGCAGGAGCCATGAGTGCAGGAGGACCCCCAAAGTATGCACTGAACCCAAGCGAGGAGGTCCAACCCCACTCAGAGTCAAGGATGACACCTCTCCGGTTCTAGGACTGATGGGGCCAAAAACCCACAGCCTTGTTAGGCTGGCCCTGAAGCCTGTTCTTCCCCATGCAGACCCCCACAGCCTCCAGGCACTGGGACAGAACCATAACAGCTTCACTTGAATAGCCAGGGACAGAAATGTATAACTAAGTAGAATTGGCATATGATAATACTACACAAATGCTGATGAATTACTTTCCCTAGCAGCTTCATGTAGATGTTAAAAAAGATGAGGGGGAGAGTCCTAAGGCACCCCACAAAGCAGGGGGCTAGGAGTAGACTGGTCCACCCCACATTGACTGGAACCAGCCCTGGAAGAAACAGAAGAAACCCCTCAATATAGTGCCCCACCCTCCCAAACCCCTAAGGTGCTCCAGAAGGGTACGGTGATTGATGGTATCAAAGGTCCCTGAGAGGTCAAGGATGCACCACCCCCATCCCAGATGCCCTACAGGTCATCCACAAGTGCAACCAAAGCTGTCTCAGTACTAATCTTGGTCTGGAATCTGACTGGAAGGGAAGGCTCTCTGTGGAATGTCAAGTCCAACAGACACAGGAAACATGCCCGTTAGTGAGGAATGCTGGATTTGGTGGTTCGGTCATACCTGCAGTGATATAATTTGCCTGGGCCAGTGATTTCTAAACTGAAGGAAATTACTCCTAAGGGGGTAATTTGGGCATATTGTGGGGTAGTGGAACAATCTGGAATTGCTTGTTTATCAGTCAAGGATCCAGTTTGGAACTGCCGCTGCCGAAACACTTGAGTAAAACAACAGTCTACTTTGTGTGTGTGGGGGGGGGGGAGTAATGACGTTATTTGTGACTGGGAAAAGGGGCAATTGGGTCAAACAGTTTAAGAACCAGTGGCCTACACTATACAGACCACAACCTCCAAAGTCTTTCCTTAACAAGGTGTATATCAATATTTCTTTATATTGTGCTAGCTAGCAACAAGAAAAAAAAATCCAGATATTTAGTCCCCTACAAAAATAGGGCAAATTTCCAGAAACCCTAAAAATGGAAAAGCTACTGCACAATCTCATAATCCAACCTTCAGTTTAACAGCCCCTGAATGAATTCATCTGTCTCTTTCTCCCACCTTTACATGGTAACAGACTTTTGTGGCTGTCAGTGTAAACGACAACGTCAAATTAAGACTTTCAGGAGCAACGTGGGCCCCAAATGATGGGAACTCTACCTTTTACATTTGCTTAAAGTCTTACTCAATTCCTTTCATGGCTATTTATCTCTGCGGTTCACGCTTTCTTTCAGTTGAGCCCACCGATGTCCCTTCATTTCCTTACTCTTGGAATTCAATCCCTTTTCTAAACACTGAAGATGCACTCATATTCCTTTTGCTTTTGTATTTCTGTCATAAATTAAATACTATTTTAAATATACTTTTTTGGTGCCACGTTGTGTCTTGGAGGTCGCAATTTGGTAACATGCCCTTGAAAACTAATTACTTGCTGCTGGTCTGGATCTGTCCTTGGGCAAGAATTTGAGCATATATATAAAGTACAAAGACATACACACACACACACACACAGAGGGAAAGTCTTACTGCCTCTAGAAGTTGGGCTGCATAAGAATTTCCCCTCTGAATTCTGAGAAACTTCATAAAAACTCAGAGTGGGCTTAGCTTCTTCTTTCTTCTTCTTCCAACTAGGTCTGCACCTGGGAAGACTCAAGAACAAAAGCTATTTTTTTCTGAGTTTCCTTCAGTATTTAATCTCAGGGAGATAGTTGTGTTTGCTCAGAGATTTAGACAACTGGCCCTCTTGGTATTCCTTTCTAGAAGTTTAATATATACCTTTGACTATGTTGAGCTTCCCTTTTTCTTAAAATTATGGACTTGGCTCCTAATATCACTTTCCCCCAATGTTTTTGGTGCTTTCATTCATTGTTCATTTCCCTGTTCATTCTTTCATTGTTTTTTCCCCTGTTGCTTGGTACCAAGTCAGCATAATTGATCCTCTTGTAACTTCCCACATCCTCTGAAGAAGACAATTGTTGGAAAGTCATATCTAGGCTTTGCTGAAGTGACCATGCCTGAGAGAGTTTCTCCCTATTATTACAACTTTATATCTCTTTGAAAGACTTGCAAATTTAATCCACATATTTTTAATTGTGGGGGGTGGAGGGGTGAATGAGTACCAGGTACCAATAACACACTAACATTTACTTATTTATGTTTTTTACACTTATATCAAGTATATTCCTTGGATATCTGAGCATATTGGTTTTTTTTCCCTGTGATTCTTGTAATAGTTGGAATAGAGTTTAATAACAAGGATAATGATATTCAAGGATATCCCTGTGGGACTTTGATTAAACACTCAAAATGAGAGGGATATTTTCTTTTTTCTAGAAAATGTTAAAATTTGTCAGGCGTCACCCAGTATTTTACATGGCACGGTTACTGGTGAGCTTAAGGAAGTATATCAGCATGTTAAGAGGGATGGAGCTAATCTCACTTCTAGGGGGAGAAGATTCCACAAGGTGGGTGCCACAGCAGAGAAGGCCCATCTCCTGGGACCTGCCAAATGTAATTCCCTGGCAGACGGGAACCTCAGCATGCCTTCTCTGCCAGACCCAATAGGACAGGCAGATGTAATCAGGGAGAGGCAGTCCCTCAGGTAACCCAGCCCCATGCCATGAAGGGCTTTAAAGATCAAAATCAGCATCTTGAATTGGACCTGGAAGCAAACTGGCAAGCAGTGAGGCTCACGGAGCAGAGGTATAACATGTACCGCCCTGGAGCACATATAGCTGTCTGCTCCACTGCATCTTGCAGCAGTTGAAGCTTCCGGATACTCTTCAAGGGCAACCCCATGTAGAGCATATTACAGAAATCCAAATGGGAGGTGACTAAGGCATGAGTGACAGTGTGTAGTATTAATAAAATTTTATTAATAAATAAAATATTAATAAAATAAAGTATTCATAAAATAAAAATTAAAAATATTAATAAAAATATTGATTTTGTTTCTATGGTTGTTGTAATAGTTGGAATAGAGTTTAATCATAAGGACAATTATATTCAGGTATATCCCTGTGGGACTGAGTAAACACTCAAAATGAGAGTGATATTTTCTTTTTTCTAGAAAATGTTCAAACTTGTCAGACATCACCCAGCATTTTACATGGCACGGTTACTAGTGTGCTTAAGCAAGTATATCAGCATGGTGAGACATTGGAAGTTCAGTGTAACATCTCATTTGCACTTTATGGATCAAAAATCATAGAGTGTGTGGATGGTGAATGGGCACCCTTACCGTCATGCACAGGTAAGCTGCAACTGCCTGACAGGTGTGTTCACAAGAAGAAATAGGAGCAGACAGGCTTGTACATGTAACAGGGTGGTTTCTTTTCTTGTACTTAGCTGGAGCGGAGGGGGGGAGGAGATGTTCCTTGACGTGCAAACTGGAATCTTCCTCCATAATTAATTCCAATTTATTAGTAGCATAATAATGGAAGAGGTAAGATTCCTTGCCAGTGTTTAATAAATCTCTAAATCCAGTACATCTTAGCAGGCTCAGGACACTAATAAAATTATAAAGGAATTAAATTATTCTGATTAATCCTAATCATCTCATAAATTGATCCCTGGGTTCAGTGCTAGTGTTTGAGTCCTTGGTGCCTGCAACATGAAATAGAAATTGAGAGATGCCATTCTCCTTCCGGTTTTTTCCATTGCTACATCAGTTTAAAGGGTAGAACAATGCATTGCTAGAGATGACATGATATGCTGAAAATTTGGGAAGGAGTACTGAAGTCAAATGAGTTTGGGCTTAATTTGCTAGCTGGTTTATCAACTCCTGTTAAAATATCATTATATGTCTTGAGAGTTCAAAGTTGCAAATTAAATAAAAACTTGACAAAATAATTATACCAAATGACTCAAATAATTAGCAATAAAAATTATGTAAGTCATGATAATATAGTACAAACTGATGGTTAGCTGCAATGCAAAAGTCAATGTATGTTTGCCAATTACACATATCTCATTTAATCAGTTTTTTCTGTAATAGATATTAAAAGCCTGTAGCAAAAATTAAAAAAACAACAACAACAACACCGTCATTTATTTATTTATTTTTAGAATGGAGTTACCATAGGAATACAAAACGGGTGGATAGATAGTTTGGAAGAAGCTAAAGAATTAATACTTTTATCCAATAATACCTTTTTCCTCTGCTTTCCACAGAGGAAGTAAAAACTTGTGGACCACCTCCAAATATTACAAAGGGAACTATTAGCAGATTTAAGTCATCATCCACATACCAGCATGGTGAAACTGTGAAATATCAATGCCAACCACGTTCTGCCATTTTTGGGACCAACCCAGCCAAGTGTCTTCATGGGCAGTGGGAAGTACCATCATGTCTTGGTAAGCTAGACTGTTCTGGGTAAACCTACAGAAATGAATGTTAGGCCTGTCTTGGAATATATCAGTATTTATTATTACCGTGATTGCTGAGAAGTGTGATTCAGTGGGGAAAAATAACTGGAGCTGATGCAAGGAGATCCAGGTTATCCTGAACTGGTTTATGCCAGCCTGGGCCACGGGCACATTATGTTTCCAGTTTGGCCCCTATTTAAAATGGGAGTCCTCAAAGATAAAGGGGGAAGATACATAGAACACAGTCAGCTACCCCTTTTGAGAAATATGTAGGGCATATGAATGAAAATTGTGAGACACACCTAAGATCCTTTCAAACTGACTAATGCTTTTTATCCCCAGTTTGTAGCTAGCAATATTTATTAAACAGTACCAGTACTAGTTTTACTTATTTCACACTTATGACTAAGCTCAGTATAGAGATGGAACAAACCAATTAATTCAATAATATATTCCAATCAATTATAATGTAAGGAATCTCTAAACTAAAAGGTCCATAACATATAATATTACAAGTAAGTAATAAGTGTATTGTTCTGACTGCAGGTCATAAGAACACATAATAGCATTAATCTCTCTACATTCCAAATGACAAGTCCATATTTATTTTAAGACATTTTCACAGGGCCCATGAAAAAAAAGCATTCTGAGTGCTTTTTAAGTGATCCAATCCCAAGCATAATCTTGGTGGGAATCTATTCCAGTGGAACAGCGTCAGGTGATAAAGGCATGATGTGGTTCTTCTAGTACATGATAGAATGAAATGTCCCTGGTGTGGCTACTGGTTCAAGTTCACAGGTACCTGAGCCAACAGCAGGTCTTTTGAATAATCGGGTAGGCCCATATGTAGGGCATGATATATTGACCCCATCAGTTCACATGGTTATCATTCTCAAATTCCCAACCAGTGTAACAACTGGCAGTAAAAAGAGATAGGGGCAAAATAAGGAAGGTTCAGAATAGTACAAACAACAGCATTCTGGACACAAATCAAAGGGCAGAGTGTTGTCTTAGGTAACCCAGCCAACAAACTGCTGTGATAGTCCAGGGAGTGAACCAAGACCCTGACCGTCTCAGTAGTGAGGAACTGACATATTCTATAGACTTTCATTAAAGGCAAAGAGAGTTTCCATTTTTTCATTGAATGGTTTTAAAGACAGTCTATCATAGATTTGGACTCCTATGTTCCTCACTATTGGGGAGACCTATAACTGGCAGCCTGGAAATTTAGAGTAGAAATAGAAAGGAGAGGGATAAGATTGTCAGGGTGAACACAATCGTCTCTGCCTTATCCATATGCAGTTTAAGTTGAGGAGCACACCAAATCTAAAATCTTACCTAGGAAGTTGGAAAGAGGTATCTACAATGTGTCGTCCAGAGTAGGGACAGATGAATAAACCAGAAATTCATCAGCATGTATGAACTTTGAATATGAAGTCAGATAGCCTAGAGGAAGTATAAGGGATTTATTATATAATAAAGAGAAGAATAATGGGTTTATTATATAAATACTTATATAATAACATTTGAATTGTTAGCTAATCCACGAAAATGTACACGTCCAAAGGAAGCAGTTTTTGAACCAGACGCTCAACTTTCAAAGCAGTTTAAGACCAACACAATTGCAACCTACCGCTGTGGTACCAATCTACATGAAACAAAATGCGTTGATGGATTATGGGTTCCCGAACCACTATGTAAAGGTATCATTTGCATGCTATGTACAAGTTCATGGTTTCTTCAGTAGGATGACATTAATCATCACCAAAAGGAAAAGTGGGACACACCTCAGGAGTGTCTTCCTACATAACATCTTTTGACAGCACACAGTTTCTTCTGAAAAGCCCCATTAGGAACCCATGAGCTCTGCATGCTTTGTCTAATCTGATGTTTAATGGAACAGCGTGATATGTATCCATCTCAAAAGCAAAGACAGTTTTGCCATGTGGAAGTAACCCTCCTGAACAACCCAGGGACAAAAGCAACTACACTATTAGCTTTACAATCAGTTGGTTTCTTCCTTAGCAGCTATTTTCTTTCCTTCACAGCAGCAGCTCTACCTCAGGGATCAACTCAGTTGTGGCACACAGATTATAGATATGTTCTGGCCTGAATTGGACAGCATACTTTTGCCCTCTTTGGCCGTTTTGGCAACAATCTAGATTCAATGATCAAATTTCATGTGTCACATTACAAAACTTGTTTGCTTTGAATCTCTCATATATCGGGCAACGGAAGTTATCTTATGCAAAACAAAAGCATGCAAATCCAGTGTGGAATTCATTTTTGATTCTTGGTACTTCAGTGGAGTCATCCATGCAGATTTCTTGGCATAGTACAAAATCTCATTGGAACAGGTTTCAGAACTTCTGCTGCTTAAGTGGAATTTTCAAACAAAGAGGATCATTGCACCATTATATTACTCCTAGTTAATTTCAAAATATCTTCATTAAGGGGAAAATATTCACTTTTTTCTATTTATTTATACATATATTTGTTAGATAAATAGTACACATATTCCGTCCTTCCACAAATGTCTCCAAGCCAGTTAATTTACAGTAAATTTTTAAAAATCAGTAAGAAATATATTAAAATCAAGTGTAAAACAAATTATGGAACATTTGAATGTTCAAATGACAACACATGTCTTCATTCCTTTCCAAAATGTTGAAAAACTGGGAAGCATCCTAACCGCATTTGCATCCGTTAAAGCTTCTTTTTTGTTCAGTTAATGAATAACCAAACATTGTGGTGAATCAATAAACTATTCCTGGATTAGATGAATGGTTGCAACTGGCTACCTGAGCCTGTCTTAGCGCTAACCAGTGGCTATTCCTCATTCTCTAGATTCAGTCTCAGCTTGTCCATCTTCTAAATTATGTTCAAGGTTGTCAACTACTTTCATATGTGGCAAATGGCAGTACAGTTAAATTTCACTTGTGTTATTAACATCATCTCTGCAACGCTTTGATGGCTCCAGCTGCTTCACCAATTGTGGTTTTAAAGTAAAAGGATCTTGCAACAGTGACTCACGGCATTGCTATTTTATGTCATTAGGTATTGTTCTAGCTTAGTTTATGATTGTTGAATTGGTTTTGATCTTCTATGTATTTTACTGTAGTTATTTTATATATACACCACTGAGAGTCTCATGACTGCAGTCAAGTTCCAGGGTGATCAACTGGTACTAGAGAACAAATGGCTCTGTTGTGAGAGTTTTCAGGTGAAATGTTTAAGGATGAATTATGAGTGCTAGCTGACAGCAAAGGGTTAGAATTGGAAGAAACAGACCTCATGGCCTAAATTTGGGTCCTAGAACATCAGTGTGTGGAAAAACAGATTGGAAATATGAAGATGAATGTGAGAGCAGATAGCGGAGAAGGGAGATTGAGAGAAAAGATAGATGAAGGACTTACTATTGTCTGTTAAGAAAGGACAACTGTAGTTGTGCTTTGTTTGTTCCCCAGCTGGATGAATCCTGGGGTTCACTATCATTGTGGGAAGAGAAGTCTGTGTGGCATCTATATGGATGGCACTGTATGATTGAATTTTAGCTGCTGCAATTTGCTGAATCAGTGTGATGGCTGCCATTTCCACTATAGCAACCACTGGAGGCCCAATCAGAGCATGGTGTTAGGTGCTAAATCTTGGAGAAGACTTCTGGAGAAGGAAGTGCTTAGTCAAGGATTCTCACCATGCAAGCAATCTACCCCCAGACGATAAGAGACTGGCAAAGAAATGAATAGCACATGGGGCCTTTCATTGGTTCCCAATAGATTTCCAGGTTCAATTGCTGATGTTGACCTATAAAACCTATATGGCTTGGCACCTGGATACCTGCAGGACCATCTTCTCCAATCACAATCAGCCAGACTACATGGTTGTACCAGAGAAGATGCTGGTTGTACCTGGCTTCCATGAAATCAGGAGGACTGATATGTACAGTTCCTGTTTCTTAGTAGTAGCACCAGCCCTCTGGAACAGCACTTTTCTTTTAGGAGAATGCTCAAAACTGAGCTCTTTAATGGAGCATTTGTGGATTGCATGCCATCTACCTTAGATTTATTGTTAAGGTATTATTAGGATCTGATTGTTATTTAATTTTGAAAATGATTACTTTATGCATGTTGTTTAATTCTTACCATGAATGTTTATCTGTAAAACATTGTCAAACAAATATCACCTGAAGTTTAATGCAAATATTAACTAACAGGAGTAAGGCTGGGTCAGCAGAATCTAAAGGCTGTGGTGCTCAAAATTACTTCTCCAGCATCACCTGGGGACATACCAGTCAAGAAAGATGAGAATCACCACCACTTTCTCCAAGCCTCAGCTGCCGAAGAGAGAAGAATAATATCATAGTCAAATGTATGGAAAGCAACCAAAAATTTGAATGGAACCACAAATATCACTTGCCAGCTCTACCACCCAGTCATTTACCAATTGGCTGAAGCAAATTTCATCCTATATCTCAGCTGAAAGCTTGACTAAAATGAGGCCTGATAATTGTATTATACAAATATAATTAGAATTTCAGTCTCACTGTGACCAATGAATCCTCAATCACAGTAGCTAAGAAAGGGATTTGACATGAAAACCTCCTAAGAAAATACTCAGGATTCATCTTCATTGGGTGAAATAGGAATGAGATAATACTGAGCAGCTTTATTCAAACCTTTACAAACTTTAAAATATTCCATTCATGAAAAATTATAACTTGAAATGTATTGGGAATCCTGCAACAGTATACTTGGCTTCTTTATTTTGGTTGTGGCTTTATAACTGATTTTGCTCCTTCTTATTGTTCACATTTACCTTGGACAGAGGTTCTCAAAGTGTGTGTCTGCCCCCCCCCACGAAGGTGTAGTGAGCAACTCTGAAGGGGTGTTAAACAAATAAATAAAGTAAGCCTGATCAGACTTATGCAGGTGAGGCCGGACCATTGTGAAGACTCACTCTGGGCTTTGTTCCCCACTTCTCCTGCACAGGTGCACTGTGGACAATTGTACCACAAAGTCCGAGGATCCCAGTGATATATATACATTAAAACATACATATATGTTAAAATTTATCAAAATAAAGTGGTTTATTTATTTTTTGCCCAAACCTAAGCTCAGTGAAATCCTTAGTTCTATACATGTGTTTTATCCGCATTAATATATTTTTGTATTTATTTATTTATTTATTTATTTATTTATTAAATTTATCTCCGCCCATCTCCCCCTGATGCGGGACTCTGGGCTGCTCATATAACCCATTAAAACAATAAATATATATACAATCACATAAAACATAAAAAGTGTACAAAACTTTACTAAAAGAAAAAAAAAAATTCAAGAGGCTGATGGTTTCCAGAGCTGCAGACAACAGGCTTCTAAGGGACTAGCGATCCCCATGCCTGATGTCTTCCCTCCCCACCCTAGGCCAAGCGGCAGAGCCAGGTCTTCAAATCCCTCTGGAAGGCCAGGAGTGGGGGAGCCAATCTCACCTCCAGGGGCAAGATATTCTAAAGGGCAGGGGCTACAGCAGAGAAGGCCTGCCTTCTGGACTCCGCTACTCAGACCACTTTTACCGGGGGGGTCCAAAGCATGCCCTTTCTGTGTGATCAGGTGGGATGGCTTAAAGTCTGGAGAAGAGGCGGTCACTCAGCTAACCTGGTCCCATGCCATGTAGGGCTTTAAAGGTGATAACCAACACCTTGAATTGGACCCGGAAGCAGACTGGTACCCAATGCAGCTTGCAGAGCAACTGTGTTATGTGGGCCCTTCTTGGGACCCCAAAACTATATCGTGTCAGGAGGTCACAGTACCGCAAAGGTACAGGACTATTTAGATAATCACTACTACAATTACCTAAGAATAGCCTGGACCACATCAGGGATCAAAATACTTGGGGGAAAATCTGTTTAAAAAATAGAATTAAGAACGTTCAGCCCTAGCTCTAACTCTCACCCACCTAATCAAGCTCTAATTGTAAGTTGTTTTTGTTAAAGAAACCTGCCCTCCACCACCTCAGCTTCCCAATGCCATCAATATCGCCGAGATGAGAATCTACAGGAGTGGAGAAGAAATCAGCTTCAGGTGTGAAGAACGTTTCCATCTTCGTGGGCCACAAAAAATAAAGTGTGAAGATGGAAAATGGCAAACACCTCCACGCTGTCTTGGTTTGTATGCTCAGTTTTGCCTTCACTTTAAAGAAACTGGACATTGCAGAAGAAGTGTAAACAGCTGTTTGAAAGAAGGTAGAGGAAGCATTGTGGAATTCTTCCTTGGCCATTTATCAGCAGTGGCCTCTGGCTGTATGTGTGCACTCTCCTCCAAGGGACTAATCAGGTTGCCGGTTGCCTCTGTGTGTGCTGCTGTGAGAGTCGGATCAGGGTTGGTGTATAGGTACTGCTACGTTTTATGTGTGTTTTGACTCCGCCCTGTTTCTATTGCATATGCCCCGCTCTGGATCACATGACCAAGAGGGAGGGGCTTAGGATGGAACAGCTGGCAGCATCTTGAGCCTCTCCCAACTGCCTCCCGTAGGGTTTTTTTGGCATAGGGAATTTTTTTTCTAAAAGGTCTGTCATTGAAAGATAGAGATTTGCTATTCAGATACAATAGAATTTTCTTTATGATATTTGATTTCTTTAATTAACAAACCTTCCTCGGTTTCCCATTTCTAGATTTACGATGTGACCCTCCTCCTCAAATTGACAATGGCATAGTAAAAATTGGTAACCACACAGTGTTTTTTTCCGGTGACAGTGTGGAGTATCTTTGCTGTTCGGGTTTTGATATTAGTCAGTCAAATTCTGTAAAATGTGAAAATAGAAAATGGTCTAAACCACCTGTTTGCAAAGGTAAGAAATAGTACTTCCTTCTATTGAAATGTCAAGGATAGATTGTAGTTCTAAGAAAAAGTTGTCCATCCATTTTTTTTCAATCTTACACTGTTGTTTGAAATTATGCAAGGAAGATGCATAAACAAGGAACTCAGTGGTTTTGTATAAATATTGAGAAGCCACACATCTCAAAAATGTCATATATATGGCCTCAAACAATAATCTCAAATGAAACATCCTGCAAACTTTCAGAACTGTTATTGTCAGAGCAGGGTTCTGATTTCAAAGGCACTCTTACACTTATTCACAATTTAAAAAGGTTTCAGAAGGAGTCATTTGCACATCACACAACCATGCCACCTCTCTGTCGTTCAGCAAAGAAGCCCAATTTTTCAAGGTGAATCTGAAAAGGAAATGCCACCGATTGAGTGGATTAGCTTCAAAGATTATCTTTCCTGAAGGATTCACTTTACCACTCCAGAGAATAGATGGAGAGTGTCAATAGTTTAAGCATCAAAGGGCGGCCCTCTAACCACTACACTATTCAGCCTATCTATCTATCTATCTATCTATCTATCTATCTATCTATCTATCTATCTATCTATCTATCTATCTATCTATCTATCTATCTTATAAGAATTTACATAAAACAAAAGACAAATCTAAAGAAAGAGATTGAAAAGAAAGAAAAAAGAAATACGTGCAAGAAAAGAAAGAAAAAGAAAAGAAAAACTAAAGTTGGGAAATAGGACTTCCAACCTTCTCTTCAACAGATACTAACAAACTTATTCTCTCTCTTAACTCTTCCAGTAATTCCTTCAACCCCTTATTTACTTCTTATCTGTGTCAATAATTAAATTTGTAAATCATGATTTCACTTTTTTCTTCTTTTAGCAAAAAGTCCATAAAAGGTTTCCAGTCTTTTAAAAAAAACAGTTGTTGTTTTCTTCCTGACCAGACAAAGATATTTTTGGACACAATCTGGGTTTGTATTTGTTCCATATTCTTAGAATGGCACTTCTGACATAATGATTTTTAAAATCCATAGTAACTTTATTGTACCTTAAAAGTTTATCCCATTCAAACGTCAAGTTATGTTATTCCAATTCTAGCATTCTTCTACAGTATTTCTCAGCCACACCTACTCTTTCATCCAAATTACAGGCTGCAAAATAATCCTAATCCTTACGCACATTATTCAACAAAGAAATTAGTCTATACTTTTTTGAAAAAGTAGGAGCCTGACCTTCCATATGTATTAAAGCAATATTTGCTCCTTTCCAACTTTCTGATATCAATCCTTTTTCTAAAATAGTGTTCATCATCCCTTGTACGGGTTCTTCAAAACATTTATAGTAGGATGCCGGTAAGCCATCTGGTCCTGGTGCTTCCCCCATTTTAGTTTTTTTTTTTTTTAATTGCTTCACAGACTTCTCATATTGTTATAGGACCATTCATCATTTTTTCTTTTTTCAAATAACTTTATTAGATGTTAGAATAAATGCAGTAAAAATGAACAAAAACTAGCATTAAAGAAAAAGAATAAGAAAGAGAAAAAGATTGAAAAAGAGAAAGAGAACAAAGTCAAAAATGCAGAAAGCAAAAAAGAAAAAATAGAAGAAAAAATGACTTCCAACCTTCCTCACAACAGATATAAGTAACAATTTACACTAAATTCTTACCCTAAGTTTACCACATTTTTTCCACTCTCTTATTTCTAATATTGTTTCTGATCATCAAATCCAAACAACATAATTTCATTTTTTTCTGTTTCATGCAAAAAGTCCAAAAAAGGTTTCCAATTAGCATTAAAATTACTTGATGTCTTTTCTCTAATCAAAGCTGCCAGCTTTGCCATTCCAGCCAATTCCACCAACTTCACCATCCATTCTTCCATTGCAGGGAATGTCAAGTCTTTCCACCTCTGTGCATATAAAAGCCTTGCAGCTGTTATCATACATAAAACAAAGTTCCATGGTTTTTTCCCAGCTGTTTGTCCATCAAACCCAGAAGAAAAGTCTCTGGTTTTGATTGTATATTAATCTTTAAAATCTTCTGCTCTAAGGTATGTTTTTGATTCCAAAATGTTTTAGCTTTTTTACAAGTCCACCAGAGATTATAAAAAGTCCCCTTGCTCATCATCTTCTTTTGTTTCTCTGTTATTTTTAGAAGCTTAGATTTCTTTAAGAATTCATCAGCTTCTCATCTGAGATCTGCTCACTTTTATGTAATTTTGTGCAATATTTTTGAAAAATTCTTTGCATAGTTACATGATCTTTTACCATGGCATTCCATTTTTTGCAGTTTTAATATCATTTTTCTCCTTTTTCCCCTCAACTTATATACCAACCACTTCCTTGGTTTATTTGGTGAATCAAAATTCTTTTGTTTAGCAAAATTCATTTTTATTTCCATTTCCTTAACCATCAGCATAGAAAGTTGACTTTCTAAAAGCATAATTTGTTGTAAAATGCCTTTTTTTCCTGGTGAACGTTTTAATTCATCTTCCTTGGTTTGTATCTCTGCTAAAATCTTTTGCATCTTTTCCTCTCTTTGTTTTTATTTCAATTTGGAGTTCTATAATATAAATTAACCTCTCATAAATGCCCTACTTGCATCCCAGACTATTCTTATTTCTGTATCTTTATTCAGATTGATTTTGAAAAATCCCTTTAATTCTTTTTACAGTCCTCAAGTATTGATTATTTCTGTAATATGGTTTCATTTAATCTCCATCTATATGTTTTTTTCTTGCATGTCATAATCACTGGATTATGATCTGAGAAGGTTTTTGGTATTATCTCTGCTTTATTAGTATATGTAGATAGCTTCTTTGAAATCAGTAACATATCTATTCTTGAAAAAGAACTATGTTTTTTTCAGAAAAATATGTTACATTCTCTAGAATTTCCATGTCTCTATATATCAATAAGTTCCAAATTCTCCATCATTTTAAAAAAAAAATTCTCGGAAGTTTGCCTGGTGTTAATTTTTTTCACAGAAGTTTTGTCTTTTTGTAGACAAACCACTCCATCCCAGTCACCTAAGACACTCCAACTTTCAGATGTCAAGACAATTAATCTTTACATGTCCATTATAAAACAGCTTTTTTGTCATTTGGTGCATATAATTCTACTAGCAATTTTTTCATTTCATCCCATTTCATTTCTACAGCTATATATCTGCCTTGTTCATAATTTAATATCAACTTTGGTTGTAACTACAGATTTAGATACAGAACACCTGTATTTTTCTTAGTTGTCCCTGTGTATACAGATTCTTGTCCCAAACTTTTATGGATCAAATACTTTTTGTCCTTCTTTCTTACTGCATTTCTTATAGGCAAATCACATCTTCTTGTAATTTTTTCAAATAATGAAAGACCTTTTTTATTCTTGAGGAGCAATAGCTCCATTTATATTCCATGTTAGCCATAGTAGATCCATGTCTATATTCCAAATTTGCAAAAAATGAGTCCTGTGGCACATAATAATGTAGTCTCAGTCATCTTCCTATTGTGCTTATCCCTCTTGATTTTTCTGTGTTGCATCTCTTGTCCTTGTTATATTTGTAGTTTTTCCAGATCCTCTTTAAACTTTTCATTAAAATCTCTTCCCCTTTGGACGGAGTTCAGCCTGTACCTCTGTTGGCTGAATGTCAGGATTACTCCTTCCAATTTGTCCCAATGAAATGGTATTCTGTTTTGCTTATGTTAGTCTGTCAAAAAGTTATATTTTTTTCTTTTTTATAATATTCTGATTGGCTTCTCTTTCAACAATATTACATCTGTGTTGTTAACCTGTAATTTGTTATCGCAATGTCATCGAAGGTCCCATGTCTTCTTTTGTACAAAGTGGACCAATAATGAAAAAGTCCCTTGGGACTTTTCTCATATTAATGTGAATGTGAATATATTAGTTCTGTACACTTTGTCCAACTCTGCTTCCATATCTTCTTCATCCCAGTCCAATAATTTGATTAGGACTCCACAGCTTTCCCCCTTCATGGATCACTGCCTTGTTGTGGCGAAGGGGCTTGCATAACTCAGTGAAGCCACGAGCTATGCTGTGCAGGGCCACCCAAGACGGACAGGTCATGACAGAGAGTTCTGACAAAATGTGGTCCACTGGAGAAGGAAATGGCAACCCACTCCAGTATCCTTGCCAAGAAAACCCCATGGACAATGTTAAAAGGCTAAAAAATATGATGCCGGAAGATGAGCCCCTCAGGTCAGAAGGTGTCCAATATGCTACTGGGGAAGAGTGGAGGGCAATTCCAAGTAGCTCCAGAAAGAGTGAAGTGGCTGGGCCAAAGCCGAAAGGACGTTCAGCTGTGGATGTATCTGGAAGCGAAAAGAAGGTTCGATGCTGTAAAGAACAATATTGTATAGGTACCTGGAATGTAAGATCTATGAACCAAGGCAAGCTGGATGTGGTCAAACATGAGATGACAAGACTGAACATCGACATCTTGGGAATCAGCGAACTGAAATGGACGGGAATGGGTGAATTTAATTCGGGTGACCATTATATCTACTACTGTGGGCAAGAAACCCTTAGAAGAAATGGAGTTGCACTCATAGTCAATAAGAG
This sequence comes from Python bivittatus, assembly GCF_059951505.1. NCBI lineage: Eukaryota > Metazoa > Chordata > Lepidosauria > Squamata > Pythonidae > Python > Python bivittatus. Next base: position 15,198,953 of record NW_028277098.1, read on the forward strand.
AGTGGGAAAGGCAGTAATGGGGTACAACCTCAAAAACGACAGAATGATCTCAGTGCGTATCCAAGGCAAACCATTCAATATCACAGTCATCCAAGTCTATGCCCCAACCACTGATGCTGAAGAAGCTGAAGTTGACCACTTCTATGAAGACCTACAACACCTTCTAGAACTAGCACCAAAAAAAGATGTCCTTTTCATCATAGGGGATTGGAATGCTAAAGTAGGAAGTCAAGGAGTAATCGGAATAACAGGCAAGTTTGGCCTTGGAGTACAAAATGAAGCAGGGCAAAGGCTAATAGAGTCCTGTCAAGAGAACAAGCTAGTCATAGCAAACACTCTTTTCCAACAACACAAGAGACGACTCTACACATGGACATCACCAGATGGTCAGTACCGAAACCAGATTGATTATATACTTTGCAGCCAAAGATGGAGAAGCTCTATACAGACAGCAAAAACAAGACCAGGAGCTGACTGTGGCTCAGATCATGAGCTTCTTACTGCAAAATTTAGGCTTAAATTGAAGAATGTAGGGAAAACCACTAGACCACTCAGGTATGACTTAGATCATATTCCTTGTGAGTACACAGTGAAGGTGATGAATAGATTTAGAGGATTAGATTTGGTAGACAGAGTGCCTGAAGAACTATGGACGGAGGTCCGTAACATTGTACAGGAGGCAGCAACTAAAACCATTCCAAAGAAAAAGAAATGCAAGAAAGCAAAATGGCTGTCTGATGAGGCTTTACAAATAGCTGTGGAAAGAAGGAATGCGAAAAGCAAGGGTGAAAGGGAAAGATATAAGCAACTGAATGCAGATTTCCAGAGAATAGCAAGGAGAGATAAGAAGGCCTTTTTAAATGAACAATGCAAAGAAATCGAGGAAAACAATAGAATGGGGAAGACTAGAGATCTCTACAAGAAAATTGGAGATATGAAAGGAACGTTTAGTGCAAAGATGGGCATGATAAAGGACAAAAAAGGCAGGGACCTAACAGAAGCAGAAGAGATTAAGAAGAGGTGGCAAGAATACACAGAAGAACTATACAAGAAAGATCTTAATGTCCCTGTTGTCCACGCTGGTGTGATCACTAACCTTGAGCCAGACAACCTAGAGAGTGAAGTCAAGTGGGCCTTAGGAAGCATTGCTAACAACAAAGCTAGTGGAGATGACAGTATTCCAGCTGAGTTATTTAAAATACTAAAAGACGATGGTGTTAAAGTGCTGCACTCAATATGCCAGCAAGTTTGGAAAACGCAACAGTGGCCATGGGATTGGAAAAGGTCAGTTTATGTTCCAATTCCAAAGAAGGGCAATGCCAAAGAATGCTCAAACTATCACACAATTGCACTCATTTCACATGCTAGCAAGGTTATGCTCAAAATCCTACAAGCTAGGCTTCAGCAATACATGAACCAAGAACTACCGGATGTACAAGCTGGGTTTTGAAGAGGCAGAGGAACTAGAGATCAAATTGCCAACATTCGCTGGATCATGGAGAAAGCACAAGAGTTCCAGAAAAACATCTACTTCTGCTTTATTGACTATGCAAAACCCTTTCATTGTGTGGATCACAACAAACTGTGGCAAATTCTTAAAGAGATGGGAGTACCAGACCACCTTACCTATCTCCTGAGAAATCTGTATGCGGGCCAAGAAGCAACAGTTAGAACCAGTCATGGAACAACCGATTGGTTCAAAATAGGGAAAGGTGTACAACAAGGCTGTATACTGTCACCCTGCTTATTAAACCTATATGCAGAGTACATCATGAGAAATGCCAGGCTGGAAGAATCACAAGCCGGAATTAAGATTGCAGGGAGAATCATCAACAACCTCAGATATGCCGACGATACCACCCTAATGGCAGAAAGTGAAGAAGAACTAAAGAGCCTTTTGATGAGGGTGAAAGAGGAGAGTGCGAAAGCTGGCTTGAAACTCAACATTAAAAAAACTAAGATCATGGCATCTGGACCCATCAATTCCTGGCAAATAGAAGGGGTAGAAATGGAAGCAGTAACAGACTTCATTTATTTGGGCTCCAAGATCACCGCAGATAGAGACTGCAGCCATGAAATTAAAAGACGCTTGCTCCTTGGGAGGAAAGCTATGGCAAGCCTAGATAGCAAATTAAAAAGCAGAGACATCACCTTGCCGACAAAGATCCACATAGTCAAAGCTATGGTTTTTCCAGTAGTAATGTATGGCTGTGAGAGCTGGACCATAAAGAACGCTGAGCGCCGAAGAATTGATGCCTTTGAACTGTGGTGCTGGAGAAGACTCTTGAGAGTCCCCTGGACTGCTAGGAGTTCAAACCAGTCAATCTTAAAGGAAATCAACCCTGATTGCTCATTGGAAGGATCGATAATGAAGCTCAAGCTCAGATACTTTGGTCACCTAATGCGAAGAGAGATCTCTTTGGAGAAGACCCTGATGCTGGGAAAGATTGAAGGCAAAAGGAGAAGAGGACGGCAGAGGATAAAAAATGGTTAGATAGCATCACTGAAGGAATGAGCATGAAACTGAGCAACCTCAGGAAGGCCTGGCGCAATATGGTTCATGGGGTCACGAAGAGTCGGACACGACTTAACGACTAAACAACAACAACCACAGCTTTCTGTCTATTACTTTCACTAGACTCTTCTGGCACTGCTCTTGATCTTAAACAAAATTCTTTTTCTCTTAATTCTACATGAGCTACATTATCTGGACCCTATTAGGATACTGAAAATGTACCTCAAAGGTTAAGTTATTTTCAGGTACATAATATTTTTAACATTAAAACTATAATCTATAAGCCTAGAGCACAAAGAACCGAAAACTATTGCAAAATAGCTCCTAAAACCAAGAAGATTGTATTTAACAATATAAACCATAATCTATAAAACTGCAACACAATGAAATTAAAAGAAAATATTCCACAAAGGTATCCCTGTACCAGCTTTTGTCTGAATTCCATTGCAGTAAGACAAAGCTTAGCTACTAGTGAGTGACGTAGGGTTTCAGATCTTCTAAAAGGAAGTTTACCACGTGCTTGCCCAATCTTCCAGCATGGTTGCATAATACGGTTGAAATAACCTTGATCCAAATGGACCTGTAAACTGTACAGTGTAGTAGGACATGCCTAATTGTTTCTATCTCATTAGTAACACATGGGCAGAGATGCTAATGGAATTTTAGCTACCTGCCTTGCAGCAATGCAGAAGGGAGGATATTATGTCTATCTTTAAAGAATGTCTTTCTCACCTTGCGGAAGGCCAGAGTATGTAAATATTATTTTAAAATGCTTGATGTTAACTTGATTGGCACTTTAGTAGTGACTGGATTGGCACATTTTTTACTGGATTAGTACATAAGAGAATTCATAAGGCTAACCCTGATGAACCTAATAACCACGTGTTTCCCTGGAAGTATGCTTATCACACTTAGGTGTCTAGCAACATACACATACTCATTTTTATTTACAATTGGAGTGACAGGCTGAGCCCACAAGATGAAAAGCTGGAAGTTTCAAAGCCTGCATACTCAAGCCCTGATTCCTGCCTTGGTTTTGCTGCTTGATAATCCCAGGGGCATGCTTTTACATGGCAGCCTATGCTCCTTACTGGGAAGTAAACAGAAAAAAGTAAAGGATAAAAGATAAAAGTTACAAATGAAATACTGTATATCCTATAACACCACCTCCTCTCCTTGTATATTGAAGAATGTGACTACAGAATTCAGCTCCCCCTCCAGGAGATAGATCAATCTCACCAGGCAACAATAGAATCAAACTTTATCTTTAAAAAAAGGAAATAAAAATGTGTAAAAAAAATCCCTTTTCATCTTTAAATAATCCCAATGGCAAAGACACTAAAAATATAGAGCTGCTAAAATTACAGGCATCAGTTGAAAAGACTCTCCTATAGAATGACTGTAATGGTCATCAGAAAGCTCTGGACTGGGTAATATCACTCTGTCCTTAATTAAGAGGAACTGGGCTATAAATAGAATAAATAGTTAAATAGAAACATACAGTTTACTGAGCAGGTATGGAAAACATGAATATGAGCGATAATAAATCCATAGAGGATCAATGATTAAATTTAAGACATAATTTCTAGCTGGACTGTTAGCTTTTTTGTCAGAATGACCTGGTACTTAATGCTAAAGTCAGACCTGAACAGCCCAATTTTACAAAAAAACGCCCTGCTTAGAACTGCCTATATCCTCAGATGCTACCTTAATAATTTGTAGTTCCTTGGTTAGGACTGACTTAACTTATTTAAAGCTAAAGTCACCTGCTTGCTTCCCTCTACTGTTTTCCACTTTTTGTAGATTTGCTTCTATCTGCGCCTCAGAGGGACATAACTTCCTTCGTCAGTTCAGTGGTCATTCTTAACTTGGTTCCCTCCTTTGAAGATAGTTAAAGAATAACTTTATGAAAAATGGGAACTATTTTAATACTTATTCTAATAATTTATATACCTGCCCATCTCACAATAGTGACTTTAAGCAGCAAACACAAACACAATATAAAAAATAAACATATGCACAACATCTAAAACTCACTCCACTTCTAATCCAAAGAATAGAACTTAACAAATCAAGCAACAGGGCTCACTTAACCTCCCAGCCCAAAAGCCCAGACACAACCAGCAATTTAATCCCTTGCAAAGGGCCAAGGGGATCAAAGCCATCCAGGTCTCTGGGAGGATATTGTTCTATAGGGTAGGCAGTGCATCAAAGAAGGCAGTGACACCTAGGTTCCACAGGTTCGCACTGCCTAATAGATGGCAGGCAAATCAATTGGTAGGCCATTGATTAAGCATCTCTTTTCACTCACATAATTAAAAAAAATTACCCAAAGACTGGTACTATTCTATAACTATTGCAATCTTGATTGTGATTGTAGTGACATAGCTTGACCCATAGGGTGAAGAAAAGCTGGAGGCTTCACACTTCCTCCCCAGAAGCCTACTGGTTCTACACACTCTAGCCTTCCCATTCAAGGGGGGAGAGGTTAGAACATTTCATCACTGGTAAGATCAGGATATTTCATCTTTAGATCACGATGAAAGTTAGTTATTGTGGTTATGGACTATTTAGACCAATCCCCACACAGAACAGAGTAAAACAAGAATGTATTCTGGCACTGCTTATGTTCAACAAATTGATGAATTCATCAGATTATAGGCCAAGTGATACTCCTCTTCCCAGATCCCACCTGGAGTGATCTCTGAGGACCAGGATACTCTGTGGATATTGCACAGCAAACAATTACTTCTTGCTAACAACTAAACAATTACTATCTAACCTGATGGGCTTAATTTCTACTTATTCCAATGTATGAAATAGTTTTTCCATATTTAGTAAAGGTCATGGGGCAACATACATTTGGAGAAGAGAAAGAATGTTTATTTCTTTAATGAAAAGTTGACCACAGGAATCATGAGTATGCCAAGAAAGTAGAATAAAGAAATAATGGCTAAAGTAGCATTTAGCAAGTTTTGATACCACATACCAATTTTTAAGCCCTGTGTACTTAAGCATTAACATTTAACTTCGGTCTAATTCCATGATCCAAAATATGTATAGGCATACCCACTTAAGAGCACAGCTGTCGAAGAGAAACTGGGAAGGATGGTATATTCTTTTTACAGTGTTTGCTGCAAAAAGTTCCTTGCAGAATCTGTGTACAGAGAGCTTTTGCCTTATGCTGTTAAGGGGGAAAAATCCCTGCAGGGCTCTAACTTAAAGTGTTATCAAAAAAAGTTCTGTACAGTGCTTTCTCTCTAAATTAGGCCTCTGCCCTTAGCCAGAGCGTTAGCCGTTAGTTAGCAGAGAATTCCATGAATGTTGCTGACAATCACAAGTGCACATTCTTTCCCAGGTAATTGCATTACTGTCCCTTTTCTTAGAAAGCTAGTCTTTAATCATGAGTGATACAATTCTCATTTACAAGGATTTCCTGACAAATGGAATGGTGGAAGTGCTAATTTCACATGCTTAGACCAGATCTAGTAGATAGACCATATCCCAAGTTACTGCATGCAGCTGATATTGCAATTTTATTTATCAATAAGAGTGGAATTATGAGGAAGCTTAGGGCTCTTGCATTATATTGGAAAAAGCTGAAACTAAATACAAATTATAATGAGACAATTATGATTTGTCCCAAAAACTCTGAGTTACATTGACATATCTGGGTGATGGTTTGGATAAACATAGAACAAGTTTGATTCAATAGATATTTAGGCATTTTCTTCCAAGCACTAGTTACTTGGACCAAACAGATAAGAATCATGACTGATTATGCTCATAAGAGGTCCAGAGTTATTCGAAGTTTCTCACCAAATATTGACCTGCTGCCCTTAGGATTTTTTAAAGTTAAAAATCAAAATTTCTCGAAGCAACTTTCCACGTCCCTTACTGGGCAGCAGACGCTTTGCTGCAGTTGGCATCTGAAAGGTCTTCATTTGAGGCAAGCACTAGGATTTGTCCTTAGAATTGCTGCTGTAAGCTTGTCTTTGTAGACAATCCATAGCCACTTGTGTTCCTCTTGGAGAAAGAACATTTTAAAATGTCTTTAGCGAGAAAATCAACAGGATGAGACTGTTTTCATAAAGCCCATTTCCTGATTCCTAGGCCTGAGTCAGAGGGAGCTTTTCAACTTCCAACAGCCACTTTCCAGAGATAGAGTGCCAGAAATTATTTCTAAAATTCAAACCCGATATTTAAGCCCATCTTTTGTACATGTCCGCACCACTTCAGAAAGGGCCTGCTCTACCACACTGCCTTGTGGCAATGAAAATAGTTCATATGGTGTCTATTCATTTGCTTTAGAATGTAGTTTTACGAAATCCGGAGGTATCTCAAAAACCTTTTAGTGGTTTCTCTTTGAGAGAGTCAGGGCAGAGAAGCATTTAGACAAAACAAAAACAAAAGTTTAATCACCTCCTTCAATGTCTTTCCTTGCTAAAGAAAAAGCATTTAAGTAAACATATACTGCAATTACAGTATATTTAAATTATGCATGATTAATTTATGCTGTTCTGACTCAGTTGTATAGATTGGCTCTCATGATCTTCTGCAATATTTTGGATTGTATTTAAAAACATGTATTGGACTTCTGAAACTGACAGTCTCCCATGAAGGAATACTTTGCAGGAAGAAAATCTGAACAGCCCTGAACTATGAAAGCCGATATCACAAATCCAAACATTTCCCTAATTCTGCATGTTAAATAACCAAACCATGTTGCTAAATTTTACACAATGTACAGATATGAAATGCTCTGATTACCTGCCCCTCTTCCTTCTCACCCATTTCTGACTGTCCCTAACTTCATGTGAGTCTTTACCTAAATCCATGATCAAAAACCATCCTTTCTTTTGGGATTTGATTCACATGAACATGCGAACAGCACCCCTTCAGGTTGGAGAATGGATGTGCACCCAGCCTGGTGCATTCAGATAAACTGAACAGGACTCCTCCATCTCACCTTTTTAAACAATGGCATTGACGTTGATATCCAGCTTTTTTAATCTATAAAGAAACCTTGGCATAAAGTGATTTGTGTTGAAAGTTATTTTTTCAATGTTTTTTTTTTCAGAAAAGTCATGTGGTGTGCCCCCAGCAATCCCAAATGCTTCATTAGAGCAAGACGTTAAAATACAATATGATGCTGGAAAAACAATAAATTATACATGTAATATTGGGTTTGCTGCTAAAGAACCAACTAGCAAAATATGTAAAAAAGGAAACTGGGTGGGATCTTTCACTTGTGAAGGTACAGTAAATATTTTGCCCAGTTACAAGTTCTCAAGGTAGTTGTTTCTGAAACAAAATTGTTGAAAATCAGTGCTGAACAGCAAAAGAACAGAGGACACAGTTGCTGTCTCACTCTTTGTAGCTGTTCAGGCTCAGACAGACAGGCATATGTTATTCCAGAGACTGAATGATTCTTCAGATTGTATGGGCAAAGCCAGAAGTCTAGATTAAATTAACCAATGGAAGAATTCTTGCAACTGACAAACATGAGTACTGTTTTGTATCTTTAGCTGGCCTATGTGGATGATAGAGGTTTTTTATTTTATCATAATCTATCCTTGGCCTATATTCTATTTCTCTTGCATTACTTCAAAAAATTGAAGTTAGCCATTCATGATTTTGCTCCACTTACACCAGGATACAGAAAATGTGGCCCACCAGTATTCCTTTTGTCACCCCAAAAAGATAAAAAGAGTATCCTGACACCTTTACAAATATTTTTAGAAAGCTCAATTTTTGATGCCACCAACTATATAACAGTACAACTCTACAACTCTACCAACCTATATAGTTAGTGGAATCAAAAATTGGGTTTTATAAAATCATTTGTAAAGGTTTGGGGTAAGGTTAATATGCAAGATGGATGGATGGATGGATGGATGGATGGATGGATGGATGGATGGATGGATAGATAGATAGATAGATAGATAGATAGATAGATAGATAGATAGATAGATAGATGTCTTGCAGATGCTTAAGACACCCATTTCACTCCTTAAAATTTAGAAAATCCTTACAGAAAATTCTTCTGTATTTTTGGAGTGCAACCCTTGACTTGCAAAAGCTGGTATGTCCTTCTAGCTAATAGAAGCTGTGCATCTCTCACCTGAAAAAGACAACAGTCCAAGTTGGTGTCAGGATACTCTTTTTATCTATGATAGCTTTAATTTTAACAACTAGCAGTTATCTTGTTTCCATGTACTTTTCATTTGTCATATTGAGACAGTTGAAGGGATGGAAATGGATTCAAAGCAACAATGGGTGTAATATCTTTAGCCTTTTTGGCTCCTTCACTTTTATAGGATATCTTCTCTCAAAGACTATTGTTGCATCTAAAAATATTTTAACACTTGCTAACCAGCATATTTACTCTACACCTCCCATGTTCGAACATCCTTTAACAAAATGTAGACTTATAACTTGAAGAGTAGGCCACAATTTTTCTCTTCTCTTCCCTTCTTTTGTTGATGTTATTGACCTGTATCATGACCTAAGCTGGCCTAATGATCAGGGAACATTCTAAAGAGACTGCTAAAGATTCAGAAACACCACGTGCTGTTACGAGGAATTACTTTTTGTGGAAAGAAGGTCTTCTGTAATCTAGAGTGGCACAAAGAAAGGAACTTGGGAGAGGAAGCTAAAAGCAAAGATTTCTAGTAATTATTGTATTAATAAATAAAGCTGGTACATGATAATCCTAAAGCTTTGCAAATATTAAACGTTCTAGACAAATTTTCTCTCTTCAGCCAACCTATCCTGTATGCTTCAGATATCCTCGTTTGAGAAAAATAGCCAACATTTCTAAAGCTTCCATGCCTGATCATTTGAATACTGTGGATACTCACCTGGCATGAGTCTGTATTTTTAAATTTATTCTCATTAATCTAGATAGGAAATAATTTGTTCCCACCAACAAAGATAGCAGCTACAGTCACTTCAGACAATTTTTCGATATCCATACAGCAGAACAATTTGTATAGAAAATGAGCTTCCTCACTCAAATCTCTTTATCTTCTGTTAAATATGAGAATAGACGCTATGGATAAATTAGGATAGAGGGACCATTCTAAAAAGAAGCTCCTAATGTGATAATGTGGATATGGCAGAATATTTTTAAAGCCTGAATTAAATAGGCATTGAACAGGGGTTACAACCCTTTTGCTTTGATCCTTTTCTCCTTTCGGGAATGTCTGAAAAATCTGAGCACTGTTATCTCTATCCCTGATAAATTAATAAAAGTAAATAACAAAAACGACTTATTTGCATCTTCTCTCCATTTAGATACAACCTGTCCAGAACCCCCTACAGTTGAAAATGCGATAATTATGGAAGATAGAAGAGAAAAGTACCTGCCCGGCCAGAAAATAAATTATCAGTGTAATGATGGTTTTGAACTATCTGGATCAGCTACTGTAACATGTACAGAAAAGAAGTGGTTACATTTACCAAGATGTGAAGGTAGGAAAGTATAATCTATGGGATATATTCCAGATGTTCTTGCTGTGAGCCAAAATTCACCTGGAGAGTACAGAGAGGGGAAATGTGAGAAATGAGGGCATTCTTGTTGTTGTTTTTACTTAGAGCATTTTTTAAAATTCTGGAATGAAATTAGGTATTATTAACCTGAACCATCCACCCTAGGAGGAGCTGATCCTGTGTCATTGCTCCTAGTTTTCCTTTGACAAATAGGTAAGCCTGTGGGTACTTTGAGACACACATCATTTTCCCACCCACCACCTTCCATCCCACAGGTTTCCTTATCCACTCCCTAAGTAGGACAGCCTTCCCTCCAGCTGACCAGCAGGAAGGAACAAAACATAGCCTCTAATCAGTGAGGAAAAAATTAAGTCACCACTTCGCAGAGGATTTGCAAGACTACCCTTTAGATTGGCAGGAAGGATGAAGAGGCCATGGCAAGCAGCAATTGGCGCCTTGACTTCTAGTGGGTAGAGACACTGGGAGGTGGATGAAACAGAAACTCCTCCAGTGGGAAACGTCTGTTCTTCTGTTCAAGAGGAAATCCCGCTCAACACTCTTGGCAGCATTTCCTCTGCTTCAGCATTTCCTAATTGGGTCAGCCTATGAAGATACTCCCAGTCTCCATGAGGTCATGGAGACGCGGGATGAGAGACAGATCTTATTGTGTCTGGAAGTAGCACATGTGTCTGCCTTGGCTGCTCTGAATGATCAAGCTTGTTTGTTAATGTATTTTCCCCACTTCTGCCCCACCACAGTTTAGAGACTCTTAACTGCTTATCTAGAGTACAAATAAAATATCCAGCTATAAAAACAGCAAAACAACAGCCCTGAAATGGAAAACTACAAACAGTAAGAAAGAGAAAGAGAACATTTACTAGCCTTCATCTCAGCCTATTCTCCCCCACCCAGATCTGACAGCTTCCAAGCACCAGGAAGGGACACTGAGCGCATCTCCCTCACAGCCTAGGATAGCTGATGATACGGCACCCTGAACGGTCAGATGATCTTGCCCAGTGGCTCCCTATGGATGTTAAACAGCAGGGGAAAGAGGACTGACCCTGTCGAACCCCACAGATCAGGGGCCACTGAGCCAACCTCTCCTCCCCGCCCATCACAGCTGCATCCATCGCTTCGCTATCCAGCTTCACGAGAGACTGAAGGGAGGGGAAAAGACCAGAATAGTTCATCATGCAGAGATGCATTAGACAGCTCCTTCTCCGCATGTTGTTCATAGAAGGGTTTACTAATTAATTTTCTCGCAGGATAGTGCAGTTTTCAATACTCGATTTCAGAATCGTTCTAAAGCGCAGTTACCAAACTTTCATCTGTGTTCTTCTTTAGCTTTTACAAACAACATTAGACAATAGATTATATACTTCACTGGGGTTCCCCCAACCCCCAGGTTAATAGTCATCCAGCAAAGGAAGTTTCAGGGCAAATTATTTACACAAACAATCCACCACCAGTAATCTAAGGCTGATCAAGTTGCATGGTAGTAATGATGTAAAGCACCAATTTCGTTTCTGCAAGATGATAGAAACAGTCGCTGTAGGAGGAAGAGGAGATCCATTGTCTGTAGCTTCACTTTCACCCCAAGTCAGTGGAAAGCACCTGAAGCCTGCAGGGCCAACCACTGTGTTTTCCATTCCATATGATGTGGTTGTCAGTTTTGATTTTAAAAGCAGAGGCATGTTTAGATGATTTTGCTTTGGGAAAACAAAATGCACTTTATCCGACTGGGACCTTTTTTCTCAATCATTTTAGATGTATCGTGTATTTCTCCCCCTCAAATTGAAAATGGTCGGATTAATGGTCTAATAAAGGAAAGGTATTTGCCCCTGGAGAAGGTGAGCTATCGATGTCACTCGGGTTACAGTCTTATTGGACGCTCTTACGTTACATGTGTGAAGAAACTTTGGACAGAAAAACCACATTGTGCAGGTATTTATGTACAGATCTTTATATGCAGAAGTGAGGATAGAATTGGAAATGAATTTGCTTCTACTTTACAGGGTCCTGCATGTTATTCTGAAAAGGTTTTACTGCTAAAGTTATATACTGTCCCTCAGAATTTAACCTGTCTTGTTGAACTATGAAGGTAGAATATGCTTTCAGTAAAATTTATTTATTTATTTATCAGACTTATATAGCCACCCATCTCATGACAATTGACTCTGGGCAGCGCACAACAAAGCTAAAAACAGGCGGTCAATAAATACGAAACAAGCAGTGTTATAATTATTGTTAAAAACATTAAAAACTATAAAAAACAAAACTAAAAGAGAAGGAATATTAGGCAAAGAGATGTTAACAATAATGTAGCTACCTTAATAATTTACCAGTCCCCTGGGCTCCCCAGGCCTGATGGCACAACCAGATTTTGAGGGACCTTCGGAAAGTCAAATAATGAAGCCAGCCTCACTTCGGGGGAGAGGATATTCATTCATTCATTCATTCATTCATTCATTCATTCATTCATTCATTCATTCGTCACCGCCCATCTTGTTAAAAAACAACTCTGGGCAGTTTACAGAAAACCAAGGTCCAAAAAGCAGTCCAATCGTTGCCCAAATATCCCGTCAATGGATTGATTCATATCTGCTAATGTGAGTATCTCAGTCTTACATTTGGCTGGCACCCTGATTCCCCTGGAAGGGTGTGCTATTACACAATTCAGAACTCTTCAAATACTGGCTTTTCTTTCTATCCTGTAGGAGTCTTCATTACTTCTTCTTCCTGCATGCCTTTAAGGAGTTATCTTCTGGTTGTATTGGGCCTAAACCCAGTTCCCAGTGGAATTCTGTCTCTTCCAATGGCTGTCCTCTAGCCTTATATACTTTCCACAAACTTTTCTTTTACAGGGACAACCCATTAAGTCCCTAGATAGGTAGAGCCAGGAAGGTGACTTTGGAGAAAGAATCCAGAGGCCGTTAAGGAAACACCACATGCAGAAGAAACATGTATTAAGTCCAGAGAGGTGGGACAGTGCTCTGAAGAGATTCAGACTACCCCCCATCCTGACTCCTTGGAGTATACGGGGAAGGGAAGGGAAGACACAGAAAGACTTGCAAGTTTCTGTTACTAAAACCCGTCTCAATAATGTACAGTTCCAGTCTTCCTGTGGAGTCTGTTTCCTGATCTGGTCTACTTTGAAGGGTTGACACTACAGCTAAGAACCACTGAATCCTAGAATTATTCAATTGGAAAGTTCACCAGAACTGGTGCTTTCATCAAAATGCAAATTCCACCCCTTTTTATTTCTGTGCGAAACTCATTCAAAAGGGGTAGAGGTTGTACACACTTTTCTTCCCCCACCCCCACTGGACATCCTCCCTCCTCGTAGATGTCTTCTCCTACATGTTAACCAAAGCCATCATGGAAAAAAGTCTAATTAGAGGAACAGGTAGAAGTTCCAGGCATCAGGGTCAAAATGGACAAAGATTTTTCAGAAAGCAGAAGCCTTTGAGGTATCCTATAAAAAACTACACATCCTATTAGTGCAGGATTTGAACAGTTATTAATAGAAAGTGAGTAGTAAAATTAAGAACCCCTTGTGGGGAGATTCCATTAATCCCAAAGCAAGTGCTATTCGTTTTATCACAGATCTGCCTAAGGTACTAAGAAAGTGCTGATGGTAGACTTTCTAAAGCTGGAAGACAACCTTAGGGACAACTTATTAATCATTCTCGGCCCATCACTTAAACAAGCTGTATGACATTGTTGCTTTTTCAAAATAAGAATTTGTATTAGTATTATTTTGCATTGTAGTTCCTTACTGAACAAACATATAATCATTTGTGTGTACACTATAATATTTGTAATCATGAGGAGTATTGCTCAATAGATTCTGTATCTAATGTAGATATGAAGGGAAAATGTGGACGCCCACCTCTTGTGGATGATGCAGACGTCTTGCAGACACTCAAGTCAACCTATTCCTCATATGAATTTGTAACTTATCAATGCCAAAATCGTTATACAATGGAAGGATCTCCAAGAGTGACTTGTCAAAATGGCCATTGGTCCCAAGCACCAACATGCAGAGGTATAAGTAATATTTATAATTCTTTATAGACAAATATTGTACTTCTGGAAATGTATAAATTTCCTGACGACAAAGCTGTTGTGTCAGCATGTTATTGTCAGAAGGCGTTTTACTGCCTTGTAGTTGAATTAGAAGCTGTTGTATTGTGAACCAAGATAAGGAAATTATCTCAGAGAGAAAGAAGATCTGAAGTCACATCTTAACAGCAGTTTCCTGAACTTGGTCTTTGCATAATTCAGACCTTCAGCATGAGGGAATCTGGAAGAAGAAGGGGACTAAAATGTTTTCCTTCTGCCTTTTACACATAGAATATTGTCTTGCTTAAAAGAGGTTTGTATAAGTCAGGCAGTTTATTTCATGACCGATAACAGTTGAAAGACAAAAGGAAAGGGGGGGGGGATAATAGCAGAGAAAAAATCATTTATTTAGATCTCTAACTGTTTTTACTATTGCAACATAAACTTTAATCTCTATCAAAGGAATTCTTCAGTGTAAAATAAAACTTCTATATATCATCTGATTTGTGTCCTGCAGTTCCTTGTACAGCAAGTGAAGAAGATATGAGAAAAAACAATATAATACTGAAGTGGAAGGACTCTGATAAAATATATTCTGAGGCTGGAAATACAGTTGAATTTCAGTGTAAAAGAGGCTATCATCCACATCCAAATTCCAGGCCATTTAGAGTTCGTTGCGTGGATGGGAAATTTCAGTATCCACATTGCATTTATGTATGTATATTGTCAGAAAAATACTGTAGTTCACCAATATTAACATTTTACCTCCCCAACCTATAGAGAGATGTGTGTCTTAAAATAACAAATGGTTGGTTTTGTAATAATATGTCTTTATTATCAGATCTGGAAACCATTCTGAATCTCAACTTGAAACATAAAACCAGCTTTTCAAATTATTTTCATTAGCTCCTTCCCTTTGTGTTCTTACTCCTCTCTCATCTTTCTCCTTTCCCATGTTACTGTCATCTTTCCCTGTATTCTCCCCATCTTCAATAAGCTGATTTGAAAAAGAAAAATAATTTTCTTCTGTTTTCCAGGTGTCTTTTGATACACGTGACTGCCAAAATGACTGCAGTCGTTAATCCCAGTTGGATAGAATCAGTCATGAACGTAGCTGAATGGTGAGTGATTTATGCCTAAACTTTTTCAGGTTTCCCTGGTTAACTTGGATAAAACATTATTTCAGTGATATGTCCCATAAAATGAAAAAGATGGCTCCCTCTCAATCATCTTCAGCCGCAAGGTCCCTTCCGATAACATAGAAGGAGAGAAGCCTGATGAGTTTGCTGTTTTTGTATATTATATATATAACTGTGCATTGAAAAGCACTTGAAATATTTAAAAGGCCAAAGGTCTGGCAGCTAAAGCTGTGGACAAAATGGATCCCAAGCCAACTTGGTCTTCTGCAATTGTTCTAAATCAGGACAGCTCTTAAGGCCCCTGTGATCTAAATGAAATTCCTTCCATTCAGAGCAATGGCAGAGAAGTGTTATGGTGTGGGGGGCTGATCCCTAAAACAGTTAGGAATGGGACAGGGAGATACAATAGCTGCCATCATTTCATCTCTTCTGGTCTGTTGCTGAATCCTGGCAGATTCCAAGACTGAAGACCAGGAGATTCCTCTGTCTTGGGGCTGAAGTGTGTGGAAACCTCTCCTTTAGCCCCACGGCATTTCCATTCCATCTTTCCTCAGAGCATCCCCTGTGAGGGTGAATTGGAATTTGGTAACATCTAATTCTCCGCTCCTATTTCAAGTATTGGGCTTCAGGTTCACTCTGGCTGCCAGAGTTGATATCCTAAAATATCAGTTCTTAAAGTTTATTGCATGTTATTGTGTCAAAAATAATTTTAAAAAGGAAAGAAAGAAAGAAATTGCTCAGTGATGGAGCAATCTACAACTTTTGAGGCACTTGAGTAATTTTAGCCATTTGGTTTAACAAACTGAGATACTGACATTTCAGAGTCTTATTGACCATTTACGGAAACAGTTTAATATCTTAAAATTATCAGAGGCTGCATTCTGCTTCAGATCAAGATGCATCCGTTTAAAATGCAAACATGCAAATTTATTTCTTCATTGTCCACATTGTGTTTTATAGCTCTAAGTAAATGAATGACACGACATATACAGCAGCCTTTTTGAACCAGGAGATGGATGTCAAAAATCATATACCGTTTTCTTTCATATGACCACGTGAAGCTGGATTCTCCTTTTCAAAAATTTATTTTGTCTGGACTGTCTACAGCTATTAACAATGGATCTGAACCTAAAAGCCTACTTTGTAAAAGCCACATTTTACCAACTGTTATTACTGGGAAAATGATACGATTTATAAACAAGTTTGTAGACATCTTTAAGGCAGATAAAGTATTATAATGTAGTATTATATGCGTTTTTAAAAATATATCTAGAGTTAGGAATGTAGTTTTTTTCCATATAGAGTTTAGCTGTAAACATTTGATTAATCAGAATTATCAGTCAGCAGCCCATATTAAAGTAATGACAAGGGATAATTGGAATGTATACTTTTAGCATATAGATGTGTTGAGTTCTTTAAAAAATAAAAAAAATCCAAAAATGATTTTTACTGCCAAACAATTTGTAATACATTTTGTAAAAAAGAGAAGCATACAGTAAACACTCCAATTCATGGGCCAGTCCAAGATCCAGAAACAGTCTGGTCCTCCTGGGGTCGCTCTGGAGGCAGCATACTCTAACTTGATGTTCCGAATCAGAGGGAGGTTCAGCAAAATGGATTTCTGCTGTCCTAAAGTCTAACATGGGGAAATCACAAACAGGTACAAGGTTTTGTTTGTTGTTCCATTTTTCTTTTTTTCTCTTCCACAGTATCGGATTATATAATTATTTTTAAACAATGAAAGATTAAGCTAAATCTTAGAAACTGGTCCAGGATTTTCCAAACTACATTCCTTCAAAAAATATTTGTAACGACCTGCCACCTGCTTCTCCCAAGTCCAGTAACTTTCCTTGCAACCAATATTGATTCAAAAGACAGTTCATTTATTGATAACAAGTGTACAGTTCCAAAGCACTGCTAAGACTAAGCCTCTGTGCGCCAAAAACCGTCTTTTCTCCTTTTTCCCTCCTTTTCCCCTCCTTCGTCCCCCTTGCCTCCTTAGTCTCCTGATTCTCCCCCTGGTACGGCCTTTAGCATTCCAGCGCCTGGGATAAGAAGCCATCTGCCTCTAACGGTGCTACATCTATTTACACGCCATTCCCCCCCCCACACCTTTTACAATGGCAGAACCGCAGCATGCAAAAAGCAACTACCAACTAGCCAACAGTAAATTCTACTATAAAATCTTGCAAGGATTCTGACAATATTATTTGCCACAGAATGGGATAGAATTTGCCCTGATATAAATTCAGCTTGTTCCATTGAAGATGTTTTATGCAAAGTGAACTCAAAATCAAAGGAATCTTGTAGTTTCTTTTTGGACTACCAGATTCCTCCTTGTTTTTGGTTACCCTAGATTAACGAGGCTGTCCTCCTACAATGAACAAAGTGAAGGGAACCCCATGAGGAATTTGTTTTTCCCTGCTTGAATGTGATAGAGGTGATTGGCAGAACTTTATGCAGAAGTATGTTATCTCACTGTCCTCTTCTAAAAATCAAATGAGTTGCTAGACTTGCTCAGCTAGCTAATGCAGCTAACAAGTGCAAGTAGTCCTCATTCAGCAACCACAATTGGGACCAGCAACTTGGTTGTTATGCGAAGTGGTTGCTAAGTGAAAAATCACAGGACTGCAACTGTGCTTCTGATTTTACTTCCGCTTTCCTTGCTTTACAGCATCACAAGGATACGACCCAAACTGCCAGGTGAGCCCAAATGGCGGGAAAGGTTTCTGGAACTCAACTCATGAGGAACACAGGTAAAGGGCAAATCTTATAGCCCTTTCCCCCCACTTCCCCGCCCTTTGGAATGCTCACCCTGGCACTGGGATAATTAGCAAGAGGAGAATTAATGTTTGTATTTACATCCATTTGAGAGGAAGGGATTACAAGAGAGGAAGCAGGCACACAAAGGGGAATATACATCGAAAGGAATGCACTAGTGTGGGCTGTTTGCCTAGCACAACCCCCTAGCAGCTTAGGAGGCAAACAAAAACCTTTAGTGTGAAACTGATTAGGGTCTTGTCAGTGTCAGGCAACAGTGTGAGACCAAGGGTTCCAATCTAATTGACATCACAGATCTGAGCTTGTTAATCTGCAGTTACCTCTTTTTAGGGAAGCACTGGGCTGGGGAGAAAAGCAGCTCAGGATTTTACATTGCAGAAGTTTGGCAAGGAGATAGTGTGGTGAACCCCTTTGTCCCTTTGCACATTTAAGAGACACCTGTGTAGAAAGGAATACTTAGCCAATGGAGGCAAAATGGATAACTTAGCAAGCATAGCAGATTACATCAGTGTTTTGAAAATCACTCTTGTCTTTCAGACTTTTATCTGTATTTCTACTTGTAACAAGTTGAAGAGGACAGCAGGAAATCCCTACTCTAACACCTGCTAAAAAGGGGAGTACAAGCTACACACTAGTCACAATGTATCTTACAGAAATATTCTTAGCAAAAGGTCAGTTCTCTGAGTTCCCAAGTTATTAACAAGATGTGTCATTAGACCATCTCCAGGTGTGGTGTGCTAGAGACAATGTCTTCCTTAAAATATCTGTGTCAGACAGTCAGCTGTCTGAAGTTGTGACCAAGTCCCTGATACTACCAAGTACTACCAAGCAATCTCCAAGGGTCACTCTATGCTCTCTGTCCCTTAAGACAAATATAAGAAGGTACCCAAAGCCACCAGACATGGAACCTTGGCATAGGTGGAAAAGTCCCAGAAAGAAAAGGTGCTGCACGACTCTCTGCTAATTCCAGTAGGTCCCCCTCCAGCTGCTTCTAAGGCTTTTGGTGAGAGAAGGGATGGAAACTGGTTCACTTTTCTTTCTCTGAAACTTTCTTAATACTCCCTAAAACTGCTTTTTGGCATTTCACCCTGGTGTGAGCATATTGTCTCTGAATCCTAAATAACTACTTGGCTCCTGGCTGACCGCTAGATGGCAACAGGTTTGGTGTCATGAACAGTATTCCAAGACAATAACATTCTGGGGAGAGGAAGAGATTTCAACGGAGGACATTTCAACCCTATGAGGTAGACCAGAACCAGAAAACAGCACCACAGGAAAACTACAACTAGATTTTATTGAGATAGGCCATAGTAATAGCCCCTTGCAAATCTGCTTGTGTTTTACCACCCCCCTCCCTACCTTATGTGAAGGAGGAGCCACCCTGAGTATTGGGAAGACTTTGTATATTTTATTCTATTGAGGTAGTGTTTAGTACTCTTCTAACAACATTCAGGAGGTCAACGTACTGTCAGATCCAGGGTTGAGAATAGAAAAAAAGATGACACTCCATATCAGAAGGACACAAATGTTTCCTCTTATCAACCAGCTGAACTCACCTTTTATAACTGCTAAAGACTTCTTCATTGCCAACACCATCTAATCTTTTGGAAGAAGGCATGTCATATTTTGAATCACAAACATTCTAAACTGAGTTGGAAACATCCCCTCACTTTTCTTTAGTGCAAAGTCTTTCTCTCACTCAGCACTTTTAATATGGTCTTATCTACATCCCTTTATAATTTCCCCATCCATTACCTGTTTGGTCAGGGTCCATGACATTTACTGATTCATTGACAAAGACATCCAGCAGAATCCACAATTATGTCACATGTGTCATGAAGATATCATACAGATGAAATGAATATGTAATTTGCAAGTGTTTGCATGATGGTATCATGACACGCATGATGTTTCACATTCCTTTGTCCCCCACCCACCCCGGACATTATTTCTATCATTAGAAAAACCTACCCAGCCCTCCAGTCCAAATAGCACCTCCACTGCAAATTTTAGTGTCAGGAAAAAGATGTTCCACATAAATATGTATGAAAATATAAACAGTCACACATTACTGCATCAAGACATCTTCTAGTCCAACTGGACTAATATTCATGGGAAGTTCTGTGGGTTTCTACAGGTTGAAATATCCCATGACAATCTAACTAGAGAGGGATGCCTTTAAATGTGGGAAAATGTCCTAAGGATTGAACATGCATTTCAACCATGATTTTAATATTAGAATATTAAATAATAATAAATTACATGTACATATTTCAATAATATTCTTGAGGATATTGTGTGATGGTAGCCAGCTCTGGGATTTAATGACCAGGACATTCCCAAGAAAACACCAAAGGTATGACATTTTTGGTTGACATTTTTGGGTCAACCAATCTATTCAATTCAATTTGATTAAGGATCAGAAACAAAGAAACAAAAAATGATAAAATGGTATTTAAATACCAGCAATGAAACATTTTCCTAGAGGCCCACATGAGCCTATTAATCAATAGAACCCAAGATCATTGTTTATAAATACGGATAGATGATGTGCAAAACTTGTCCAATAAAATTTAATTTAATTCATTAAATCTGTTATAACCACCTACTCCATTAGATTTTGGGTGGCCTACAAAATCCAGAAAATAGTAAATACAATTAAAACAATTAAACACACATTAACAGGCAGCCTTGACTAAAACAACCAAAACAATGAACTACGTACAGTAAATATGACAGGGGGCCTCACAAATGTATCAACAAACACATTAACGTCAGGCCTGGAAACAGAGGCAGGGCTTAAGGGTTTTTCAGAAACCCAGGAAAATGGGTACCATTGTCAGAAGCCCAAGAAAATGGGGAATGCTGTTCCAGAGAGCATGGGCCATGAAAGAGTTGGCACACTGCCTCCGAACCACAAGATGGCAGCATTTAATGAAGGGAACTAGGGCGCACCCACTCTGTTGGAGCGTACCAGGTGGGCAGAAACAGTTGGAGATAGGCGGTTCCTCAGATAAGAAAAAAAGTTTACATACCATACAATTTGTCAGAGTGACGTCATGTTAAGTAGAATTTCAGGCTTTATTATTAGCATTTTAATAAAGGTGATATTAGCATGTTTTGCCTTTGAGCCAAAGCCATTTCCTTTGATGAAACAATAGGGCTGCATTATGAAATCCTTGATTAAATTTGCAAGTGTTAAAGAAACTTTCCCTGGGTGGGAAAGGAGGAGATGCAACATATTTTAAGGCTGTCCATCTTTTCTCACATCAAACAAAATAAAGCCTTTTTGCACATCAATGTCGTTTATTGTTTGATTTGTTGTTTTCTGACACATCACATATATCAACTGTATGTATCATTTGTTTCTCTACCCTATATAAAGACTCGACCTACCCCCCCCCCCTTAATAAAACGCCTTTCGTTTTGCCTTAAGTATTGTGGTTCGTATTGTTGGGGGGTGGGGATGGCAAAAAAGCCACTTTGCAAAAGTATTGGGTGTTTCTCTCTCAAATTCAGGAACTAGGCTCTTTCCCGCTCCATGCCAGCTCAGGTGCCTGAGTTTTATGGGACGTGGAATAACAAAGAAAAGATGAGGCTTTTGCAGCTGTTATTATAAAAAGAGCAATATAGCAACACGTGGAATCTGAGTTCAACAGCACCAAATCTACAGGAGCAGATTTGGTAAGCTATAGGGAGTTTATTTAATTTCCAATATCAATTTCTAAATTGGGACTTTATTTAATTTCCCATATAACTTGGTCTCAAACTGATCTGTAATGTTCCATTCATTTTCTGTGTTCTGAGGACAGACTGGTTTCATTTTGGTATTTGATGCCTCAAAGCCTTTCTCCAATGATTCTCTTGGCCTAGGCAACGATGGAGAAACTCTACAGAGAGGCCACTTGATAAGGATTTTTCCAAAACTGCTTGAGACCATGAAGATTGGAATTGATCAGACAGGACAAGTGGCCTTTAAGCCAACAATTAAATATTAATAGCCTGTTTTATCTCAGTCTTCAACTGGCCCTCACTGGATACACATTTTGGTATTTAACACACTTCTCTCATGAGCTTAATAAGGACCTATAGGTGAACCATAGAGCAATTACACTAAAGATTTATGTAGCGCTTAGTTCCAGGCTGCAGGAATCCATTTTCTGCTTTATATGCAAAGCACTGAGGAATAACTGAAGCACTCTTTGAACCTGTAGGACTACAAAGGACTACAAAGTCCATGTGTGCTTTCCATGACTTAATCTTGAAACACTATACTGAAATATATTATGCTCTTCCACTTCTCTGAATGGAAAGGAATTTATTTAGACCACAGGAACCTTAAGGAGTTCTCTGCTTTAGAACAATTGCTGAAGGCCAAGTTGGCTTGAAATCTATTTAATCCAAGGGTTTAATTTCCAGACCTTTTTTTGGTTTTTTAAATATTTCAGTAGCTTTTCAATACACACATAAATACATAGATATAAAAACAACCTAATTTGTTCTGTCACTAATTGTCTCAAACTAATTAAACTGAGATAGACAACAAAGACTGCAAAACTCACGTTATTTAGCTTAGAACTTGTTTTAGTAACTGATTGGCAGCAGATTTATGAGGATTTTGAACTTTTTATGGCTACAATTGGCTGAAGACTTGCAAAATTAGTTTCAGAAACTATACTTGCATAGGCTGGGTCCTAAAAAGTTAAATTTATGAGCTTACTTTAAACAATGACATCAGCTAGGTGAGTATTATGTGCTTCTCTAGTTATCAGGATCCAAAAACAATCTTCTTTATAGCAGAATCAGCATAATTTGCTTTACATGTTTGAATCTCAGAATAATTTGCTTTACTTGTTCAAATCACATTTATTTATCTAGACAGTATATACAAGGACCTTATGAGAATCTGGAATCCTCATGGATCCAATCTTTTGGAAAGTATTTTGCAACATAAAGGCTTTGATTTCTAAAAGCACTTCATTAGTCTGGAGTCTAATAGATTTATTCAAAATAATGTAGGAGGAAGTTTGGCTACTTTCCAAGAAAAGAAGAAACTGATAAGCGGCAATCCAAAAATGGACTGTGCCATTATCTAATTTGAGTCAATGAGGCCCAGTATCATATCATTTATTTTTCATGCATTCATGCATGCATGCATTCATTCATTTAAAATATTTGAATGGCCAGCCATCATAAAACACAACTCTGAGCAGCTCACAACAACAATAAAACCCAGAACTATAAAAACCATAAAACCAAAACAAGACCCAGCACCTCAATCATCCCCTTGGGATGCCCCACAGCCAACTCCAGGCATCCTCACTCTACTCCAATGCCTGGGTAAAAAGCCAAGTCTTGATGGCTTTCCAGAAGGCTAAAAGGGTAGGGGCCTGCCAGATTGCTGAGGGGGGAGG
Source organism: Python bivittatus (assembly GCF_059951505.1). NCBI lineage: Eukaryota > Metazoa > Chordata > Lepidosauria > Squamata > Pythonidae > Python > Python bivittatus. The sequence goes on from NW_028277098.1 coordinate 15,222,361, forward strand.
AGGTGTTCCACAAGGGAGATGCAGCCAAGGAAAAGGCACACTTCCAAGGTCCCACTAGATGACAAGATTTCAGGGAAGGGACCTAGAGTGTGCCTATCCTATCTGATCTGGTAAGATGAGAAGATGCCCTCAGAGAAATCCGGTCCCACAAATAACCTGGTCCTTTTTGCCTCTTCTGCCTATAAAAGGTGGGGAGAAAACAAGGAAAGGGGAGGACAAAATGGGAATGGAAACAGATAAAGAAGAAGAGTGAGAACACCGAGGGAGCTAATGAAAATAATTACTTTGAAAAGTTGGTTTTATGTTGCAGGTTTAGATTCAGAATGATTTCCAGATTTGAGAATAAAGATATATATTTTATCAGATTGCTTTCATTCATAACTTCCTCGCTTGCTGTACAGAAACTGCAAAATTTGAAAATTAGAAGACTTGTTTGACATTAGAAATTCATTTGAGAAAAGTATTAATGTTTAGGTATAAAAAATCTGCATTCAAATAGTATAATGCAGTGTTGTCCAAACTTGGCCACTTTAAGATGAGTGGACTTCAACTCCCAGAATTCCCCAGCCAGCCATTTATGACATTTAGGACACTGTTGAAAACCTGGCTGTTCTCCCAGGCCTTGAAATAGGGTGGTTGCCCACTGCCCTTTACTGTATGTTTCTCATGTCTGCTTAATGGCCTGGTGTATTGTTTCCTGCTTGGTCAGGGTTCTTTTTTACTTGTACCTTTGTATGTTACTTTTCTTTTTTATTTGTAAGCCACCTAAAGTCATCAAGGAGTCAGGTGACCACTAAATATGGAAATAATAAATAAATCTATAGGCTATTACATATGTGAATAAATCAATTTTCTGTCTCATACCACTCCCCAAGCCTTTTTTTACTCTCTCAACTGCTTTCAGTCATAAACTAAACTGCCTGACCCATGCAAACATCTTTTAAGCGAGACAACAGTATATATGTAGAAAGCAGAAGCAATGCGTATTTTACTCCCCTTCTTATCCCACAGTGCCTCATGCTGAATGTCTGAATTATGCAAAGACCCAGTTCAGTCAACTGCTGTTATGTTACTTCAAATGTCCTCTTTCAACACAGACTGATCAGAGCAGATATGGCTGAGCCAAAACATGTAGCAGAGTCTACAATCCATACTTATACTTTCTACATTTTTAAAACCCATTTTTGCTCTCAACCATTATAAGCATTCAACAAGCCTTAAGTGGTTATGGGGCAACTGGGCTTTTTACCAAATTTGTTGGTTTACAGAAAGATTCCTGGGAAACTTTCAAGCAAGTAGAAATGATTCCCTTATTTCTGGGTATATTTGCATAGTTCCCAATTGGTAGGCATCGAAACATACAAGTTTGGTCTTCAGGAAATGAATGTTGAACATAATTATCATGATTAGAATGTCCTCAGTTTCCAGCTGTGAACCATTAAAAAGGAGAATATGTAGACTACAGGGCATAATAGTGAGATGTTATTTTATTTAATAAGCTAAAATCTACAAAGACCTAGCTAGAAATCTATAATGCTGGGAAAGGTGGAAGGAAAGAGAAGAAGAGGGTGACCAACAGCAAGGTGGGTGGACTGGATTAAAGCAGTGAGGGATGCACCCTTGGGAGACCTGAGAGGCCAAGGTGGGGATCAATCATCAGGAACAAGGTCCAGCTATGTGCTCACTAAGAGGTGACAGTGACTCGATGGCACATAATCAAACTATCAAGTCAATTCATGAGAATTTTTCCAACAATTACTCAACTTTCTGAAATAGGGATAATAGCATTGCTACCAGAAAAAAGTCCAAGGGAGACATTCCCTCCTGATCTCTCTCTTTGAGATCTAATTTAAGCATGAAAAATCAGAAAGGCTCCAGACTGGTGGAGTGGCAATTATGCAGTGAAAGATAGGATGTTTCACACACAGTCCTTGGATTGCCTTGTAGCTAAATTTGTGCAAGTACTTCACATTCCATTTCTGAGGTTTCTTCTCTGAAATAACTTCTAATGCAAATCCTCATTCAGCAAACTGAATGAGAACAAGTAAGAAAAATGCATGAGAATTTTTGTAAGACACATTAAAGCAGGGATGAAAACCAGGTGAGTACTAGGACAGGAGACCACTGGAAAAACCCCAGGCTGCAGGCTGGGTTGGGAAGCGGACAAACATCCCAGAAGAAAACTATATTCTTTTGAGCTATATACATGGAACTTGAGAACCGGACAACCTTCATGGATTCACTGTGTCCTTACTATGGCCAAAAGACTGATATTGCAAAATTGGAAAGATAAATGTATGGCCCCATTCATTCAATGGATTGAAGACCTGATTGCACTTGCTACCTACGAGCGGATTGCCTATAGACATAGACTTTGTATGGACAAGTATAATAAAATATGGGACTCATTTATACAAAATACACTGGGTTAATAAAACAAAGCAAAACAAATGTGACAGTCATATAACTTTCTTAGAAATATATACATACTTGAATAATATTTGTATTAAATAAGCATATACAGAATTGTAACTGTTTACTGTTATAATGATATATTAACTTTTTTGTTGTTGTTTTATGTTAAAACACTTTTATGTATTTTTTCATTTTTTTGTAATTAAAAAAGTTTAATAAAAAAGTAATAATAATAAAAAAAGAGTTGGCACACTGCCTCAGTCCCACAAGACGGCAGCATTTAATGAAGGGGGCTGGGGCGCACCCACTCTGTTGGAACATACCAGGTGGGCAGAAACAGTTGGAGATAGGCAGTCCCTCAGATAAGAAAGTTTACATACCATACAATTTGTCAGAGTGATGATGTGTTACGTAGAATTTCAGGCTTTATTATTAGCATAAAGGTGATATTAGCATTTTAGCAGGGCATCCATGCCTCCTTTTGAAGTTTAGGAAACTGTGTTTTGCTTTTGAGCCAAAGCTATTTCCTTTGAATAGTGAAAAATGGATAATATCATGAGAGTTATGTCCATTTAATCACCCGGACTCAATCTTCTGGAGGAAGGATTTATTCAAAGAAGATGTTTTTTGTGTGTGCATTTTTAGAAACTTCAAGCATATTTACAAACAAAGTTCTTACTTTTTAAAAGCTTCATCTAAGAATGAGATATTATTATATGACATCTCACACTGTTGGTTAGTTGATACTGTTGGTAAATTGTTGTCCCAGAGCTCCATCCAATCATCTCACCCTTTTCTGACATGACATACAAAAAAAAGGGGGGGTACTGTAAGGCCTAGGATTAAGGCTCAATGCACTATTAAAAATTGGCTGCCCTCAAGAAAAATGAAACATCTCAGACAGATAGACAGATGGGCAGACAAAGGACAGATGGACTAATGGACACACAGACAGACGAATGGACAGATGGATGGACAGATGGACAGACAGATGGATGGATGGATGGACTGATGGACAGGCAGATGGATGGACATACAGACGAACAGGACACAGACAGACAGAAGGACAGAAGGACAGACAAACAGATGGACAGACAGACACACGGATGGATGAACAGATGGATGGACGGACAAACAGACAGACATGCAGATGGATGGACAGACAGAAGGAGGGGCAGACAGATGAACAGATGGACGGACAGATGGACGGATGGATGGACACACAGATAGATGGACAGATGGGCTGATGGATAATTGGATGGATGGACATACAGATGGACAGACAAGGGTGTATGGGCAGACAGACGTACAGACAGATGGACACACTGATGGATGGGCAGACAGATTGGCTGTTGGACAAACAGTGGACAGATGCATGGACAAATGAACAGATGGACAGACTATGTACATTCAGATCTACGAAGTATCCATAAAAGCATAGGAATGGACTGTGTTACAGAGTATCCATAGAAACAGATATCATTCCTGACATTGCTGATATTGTGGCTACTATTTTCTGACTGCATTCTTCAAAAGATTTTTTTTTAGTATTTTTATTGTTATAACATTTTGGCATCATTTTACAGGCCTGTAAAATATATTTCAGCTACTTAAAATCTTTAAGTCCCTTTAGTGTCCAGTTTTTGAAATCATGAAATTGCTTATCTTGGTTATGTCTTATAAAAACCAAAATAGGGTCTATTTCCCAAAGGAAGCTGCTTGTTTTTTAAAATTAATTCCAAAATCTTACTGTAAAAGTTTCAATATTCCAATTTTATTTGGACCCTTAGTCTGTTTATAACTTTTTAAAATCAAAATCTTATTTAGCTTTTTGCTGTTTATTTCAGATTCTTTAAATTCCTAAGCTTATGATTAAAATTTTCTTTCATTCAGGATTGAAGGCAGACTCATCTGGCATTTTTAAACTTGTCATTCTGAAAATTTCTAATAGATTACAAGTAGTTAAATTAGCAATTTCCATTAGTGATTAGAAAGTGAGGTTTGTGAACTTAGTATCCTTTAAAAGTCTCCGCTGCGATTGTGAGCAAGATGGCTAATCCTGTCATCTCCTGACACTCAAACCCACGGAAACTGCTGTCCTGTGGTCTCCTCATGAGGAGCAGCCATCTGGGGTACATGTGGGCAATCTCCTGTCCTCTCCTTATCCAGAGAGGTTCCAAGGAGAGGTTCCAAGGAACTGGTGAATGCTGCAGTCATCGGCTCTGCTCTCACATATAATCCATATAAGAAAGAAGGACAAAAAAAAATTGATTTATAAAAATTTGGGTCAAGAATTTATTTCAGCAGAGTCAAGTAAGAAGAATGGAGTTGTTGTTGTTAATTATTATTTTTCCAGAAATAGAATAGACCTGCTGAGATGGGTGAGTCCTCTCTGTTCACTAAACAGTGTCTTATCTTTTACCCATCCAGAAAGCTAAAGATAAGGGCCAATCTGTACAAAATCATTAACATAAAATTTTGTCTGGGGATGAGGCAGAATGGATTTACAGCTAAACCCACATCAAAATGATTCAGTGCAGAACTAGATTTTCTTCATTCATGTTTATAAAAGTCTGGATATTACACCATTTTGATCAGACCGACATTTTTATTTTTTCCTTTCACATCCCATGTCTGAAAATAGAAGCTAAATATAAAAAGTCAAGCAGGCTAACCAAGACATCGTGGAGGAGTTTGCCATTTTCCATCTTCGCACACTATCTTTTCTGGCCCCTGAAGAAGGAAATGCTCCTTACACTTGAAGCGGATCTCTTCTCCATGTTCATATTTTCTCATATCATTTATATGGATTGCATTGGGAAGCCAAGGAGGCAGAGAGCAGGATTCTTAACAAAAACATGTTTTTTTTAAAAAAAGGCTTCGTATTTTAAAATTATATGCAAAATATTGAAAGAATAGAGTATTTCATAACTAATCAAAACTGACAGGTTCCTAAGTCTCCTCACGCAATGAATGGCTTTTAAAAAGATTCTGAAGTAGCTGGACTTCTAAGAACTGTACTGATAAGCATATAATTTTAAGATATGCTTATTGTGTGGCACAAGAGAACATTAGTGGCCCAGTAGATAAGGACTCAGAGCATGAAGTTACTTACTAGCAATTCTAATGTGACATGTAAATTCTGATTATTTCACCCAGTTTGCTGTTTCAGCCAATTGCAAAAGTAGTAAATGTCTGCTATCCAGAGTACCGGAGAAAATATATGGGTGTGCGTGTGTTTGTGTGTGTGTCTTCATATAATATATTTTGTACCAATAGAAAACAATCATTACAAGCAGTGTGTAAAGGCATAGCAGAATGGCTTGTCCATTCTGCTTGATAGGGCATACTCCGGATTCTGGCAGATGAGTTTAAGGGGGCAGGAACTGTAGGGACCTTCTCCATTACTGTCCTGGTCCTCTGGAATATAGTCCTCCTTGAGATCCAAGCTAGCCCACAATTTGTCATCTTTCAGCATATATTTGGAGACTAACATGTATCCTTTGCTTCCTATTCAATTGGCAATGGTTTATATTAAATTTTAATAATATTTGAAAGATACTAAGAAATTTCAGGTTTTTCTTTTTTTTACTTTTCTTATTTGTAATTTGCCTAGATACATGTAATTGTAATAGTGCACATATAAAATGAGTAGTGTAAACAGAGCTATATTCTTGAATTCCCTTCAATCTATTCCACAATATACTACTACGTTATATAATATATTTGGCAATTATATGTTTAACTTCAAGGATTAGTCTTAGATACAGGTAGTCTTTGTTTAGCAACTGCCTTGTTTAGAGACCATTCGCAGATACAACAGTGATGAAAAAATAACTTTGCAGCCATTCTTTCACATTTGTAGGTCTGCAAAACAAAGGAAAGCTGAAGTACAATCATAAGCACAGTCAGGGTTTCACTTAGTGACCACTTAGCTTAACGACCGAATTGCTGGTCCCAATTGTGGTTGCTAAACGAGGACTACTTATAAAACATTTCTTTACCTGCAGTGGAATCTTTCCATGTTTGTGTATAATAGAGCATCTAATCATTATTTCAAGATTTATCTATCTATATAGAGTTTCTGTACAAAGTGCCTGGGTTCAAATTTGTTTAGTTTCATTCGTCAGTAGTCACTTACTTGTGTTTCCACAGCTGGGCCTCACCCTTTAACATATTTGATGAAAGTTCATATAGATTGAACCACATTGGTTTCCACTCAACAGATCACATACTTGAATATAGCATGCAAACTGTACCTTTGCATTCCGGCTTGGGGAACCATATTCCATCAACACATTTTGCTTTATGATGCTTGGAACCACAACGGTAGGTTGCAATGTCATTGGTCTTAAATTGCTTTGCAAGAAGAACATTTGGTACAAACTCTGCATTCTTTGGACATGTACATTTTGCTGCATAACCTAAATATGCAAATAGGGTTCAGGTTCCAATAATAAAGTCATAACAAAACTTGGTTTTTGATCAGACAGTCAAATATTTCTGATAATGAATAAAGAAAATGAGTTACATACCATTGGCATGACTAACTCATGACAAGGCAGTGTGTCCACATATAGAATCTAATGCTAATAATTGGCTTATCCTAGGCTACCTTAGAGGAAGCTGAGCAGCTTAGCTTTGGGGACTCATTGGAAATCCATGATGCAGGAGAATTACTACCTGGCAGTACTCTAGTACTTCCAAAACTTTTCAGTTCATATGATAATTTTAAAATAGGAAATGTTTTATGAACTGTACTGCAGTAAATGTTTGAAGCTTCACTGGAGAACATTTCTCCATTCCTGCTACTTAGGGAGAGGGGTTACTGAGCTAAAGAAATAATGACCTGCTCTTTAGAAAAGACTTGGCATTAAATCAAAACTCTAGTTAGCAAGCCCAATGTCCTATGCAATGTGTTGCATTTGCTCTCACCAGTACTAATTTCATTCATGCGCAAGTAATGTCCAGTGCATTTTAGGAACCGACTCGTCATTCGAACTTATTTTCTTAAAATGCTGTTGCTTACTGATACATGAAGGTAATTCCCATTGACCATGAAGGCATTTGGCTGGGTTGGTCCCAACAAGGGTTGTGTGAGGTTTACATTGATATCTCTCTGTTTCTCCATGCTGGTACACAGCAGCACTAGTTAAGGGAAATCCCTTTAGAATATCTGGTGGTGGCCCACAGGTTTTTTCTTCCTCTGTTGAAAATAGTTCAAGGAAGTATGAATGAATACATGACATTTTTAATTCCTTCAAAGCAATTCTTTTATTATTGCTGTAATGAACTAATTCCCCACTGTTATCAAACAGAATCCAAGGACAGCCTTGTATTTTTTATTCCTACTACAATGAGCTTAGAAGCTTCTATTGTAGAAGTAAAATGTAAAGCCAGGACTCATTTTGTTCTATATCTTTGTGACTTATGCCCTCTCTTTGAATATCTGTATTGTATTTGTTTTAGTTTCTTTCTTTTTTCTCAGTTTATTGTAAGCTGCTTTGTGAAATACACATTTTTTTAAAAAATGGACATGTATATATAATACCATTTCAAGTAACTCCTTGGAGACTAAAATATGCAAATGGTTATTTCATTATGGCTGTAGCATAAACAATAAATATTGACTGCTGTTGCCCAAACACTTAAATGTCGACATTCAAATGTCAATATGAAAAAACCTATTCCAGGGCTATTCATCTTGAAACTTTTTTTTTGTTTTTGCAGGTTTCTTGCTGATTAAGTTTCTTTTGCAGGTTTTGCAGGTTTCTTTTGCAGGTTTCTTGCTGATAAAGTTGGTCATATTCACTCAAGGTTCAAGCAAATCTGTAACCTGAGCAGATGGCTGAAGGGGCCTTTCCCCAGATTTGGCTTTCTCCAGTTATGGCCTTGCCTGGACCAAGGCAATGATTCACAGCCACACCACTCCTGCAATGTGCTCTGTATGGGCTGTCTTTGAACATGACCCAGAAGTTGCACCTGGTACAGAATTCAATGTGGGTGGGTTCTGCCAGTGCAGAATAAAATTTATCTTACAGTCACGACAGGATTGGCAGCAGGCTTCCAGGCTGAATTCAGAATTGTAATTATTACCTCTAAAGTTCTGTAGGGAATGGGGCTGAACTAACTTAGGAGCCACCTTGTCCAAAATAACTGTGCCATCCTGTCAGATCATCTAGAGAGATCCTGCTTAAGATACAGCCCCCATGTGAATTACTGAGGGACTTCTCAGTAGGAACACACTATCCCCAAAGATAAATTTGGCCTCCTGACTTCAAGAAACTTGTAAAAACTTTAGTTTTAGAAGGGCTTTCAGTGTCTGAAAGCCTAGTGAGGATCGAAATGGGCTACCTGATGCATGTGGGTTTTAGTAGTTGCTGTTTTGAAGAGTTTGCTGTTCTGAGAGTTTTCTATTCACCACCCAGAATCATTTGATTGGAACAGTCTATAAACATTGTTAACAAACAAACTGCAACCTACTGAAGACATGTAAAATACTCAGGTAGTATTCATACTTTAAGAATTAACCAACAGTATGTGCTTGTTCTATATCTTTCAATGTAGACATTTTTATATTACTGTTAATTTTGAATCTCATTTGATGGAAAATTCCAGGATGCCATCAGCAAGAAAATCTTAACAGAATACAACAATGGGTATGGCTGAGTTAAAAATTCTGGTTTATCTGTATATATAATTTTTCCTTCTAAACACATGTTTATGGTGGCTGAAGCTTAGCTATGCATGATGGTAAAGATGTCCATTCCCCATCAACACACTCTATTGTCTTTGGTCCAGTGATTGCAAATGAGACATCACATTCATATTCCAATTTCTCACCATGTTGATATTCTTCATGAATGTTACCAATAAGGTTACCGTGTGAAATATTAGCTGGCAGCTGACAAGAATGGACAATTTCTAGAAAAGAATTATTACTCCAATTTTGAATCACTTTACTCATAATAGATACATGTTTCCATATAGGTAGCTTTATATGTTAAGTCCACAGATCAGTTTTAGTACATGATACCTGGAATCAGTACTGAAGCAGAAAAGACCCAAAAGATCAGGCCCTGCCTCCTGGCTCCTACTTCACAAATATTTAATCTGTCTTTCAATAACTATTTATTGAATAAAACATGGGATAGGGATGGAACGTGGATTTGTGGGATTTGAACATATGTTCCTGATGCCATTCTATCCCTTACATTGTCTTAGATTACTTTCCCCCTGCTCTATTAATCCCAATGGGGTATAGCTGTCATTCAGCTTACTGCATAATGTATACCTTGGCAGGTTGGAAGTGGTGGAGACCATCCAAAGTGATAACATTGAGCAGAGTCGGGCCCAACTCTTGTGTGTTCTTCCTGACAGGAAAATTGCACCACAGTTTTGTGCAGATATTGATCTTCCTTTGGAGTTATGTCTCCATTCTCCAGAAATGGAACTTCACATATTATTGCTAAAGAAAATGTTCAACAGAATACCAGAAATAAAATTAACTGCATTTTAAAGAAATATATCTGCAATCGATATTTTCACCAAAATGTTTGCAAAATGTGTCTCAGGGCAGAAAATTCAAAACTTAAGGATTTAGGGTTTGGCCAGAAGTGATGGACACTTTTACTATTTACTTACAAACTCACAGAATGTACAGATAGGAAAAGCAAACAATGACAACAACTCCAGAAAGTACAGTTAAATTCAGTGGCATCCATGGGGCTGGGGTCAAAATTGTCAAGATGGCAGACACAGCATGGTGATGCAATAGAAGGGGTTTGCATCATGATGCTTCATCTGCCGTCTTGCTAATTTTTATACATGTTTTATTTTGTAAAAAAAAAAAAAAATACCAATCTTCTTATTTGCCTTACAAAATGTCATTTTATCAACTTACGCACACATTCAGGTTTTGGGTTCCACCCATTTTCTTCACTGTGTTGTATGCTCCCCAGAGTCACACTCTGTGAGATGGTTGGCCAATACATTTGCTAAATAAATAAATAAATCATCCATACACTTTTAAAATAAGAGAGTATCAGCCAAATGACAGAGTTCATACATGTTTGTGGACTGAAGGGAACAATGGCAGGATTTAATGTTATCATGCATAAAAAAAGATTTTTAAATGAAGTAGCTTAATTTTGTTTCCTATTAATGGTGTTAATTTATCTTACATATTGTAATTTTTTTACATTTTTTACAACCCAGTTGAAGGAAGTCTAAGGTATTTGCATCTCTCTCTCTCTCTCTCTCTCTCTCTCTCTCACACACACACACACACACACATTACAGCTGTACAAAAAACACTGTGTTGGAATTTTGTTTCTTTCTATTACAATCATAATCCAAAGTGGTCTCAAAATTTTTTTTGTCATTCAAATATTTTTAAATGTACCTTCAATTTTAATTAAGTGGCTTCATCCAAGTCTAGGTGTAGGTTGGATTGAGAGCAAAGTAAAAGCGGTTGTTCTGATCACTGCTGCCAAAACTGCAAAACAAATATTCACAAACCATTTGCAAATATTCCAAGCGGAGTGAAACGTTCAGATGCCTCATTCCAGTAATTCTGGTGCTTCCCTGTTTGCTGTATCCTAGTGTGGCACAGATACAGTAAATAATGGATAAACCTTTTGCAAAGATACAAAAAGCGTAAAGAGCAAATGAAGATTGCCTTAAAGAATATGAAAAATTAGCTGCTTGACTTCCCTTCCTGAGGGAAGCAGCTGCGTTGCTGCCTTGTTTCAACACTGCTTTGCTCACTTGAAGGAGGGTTTCACTTGACTAGCCCACAGAGTTGGCCTTCTCGCTGCTTCTTTTCAGAGCCTTGGTATTGTGGGTAAGGAGCAACACTGTGCAAACAGAAACAACATCAAATTCCTTTATATTTATCTAGATACAAGTTCTCCTTCAAAAGGAGAGATCTTCTGCCAATATGAGGCAAAAAGAGTCCTGAGAGTGAAAGAAACGGGTGTGGGGAGGGCAGGGAGATTGTACTGTAAAATCACATTTTTGGGGCCTGTATTATTCTGGAAAGGGAAATTTAAATTACTCAGCTCCCACATTGCAAATGTAAAGGGAAGGTTGCCTATTGGATCAGCTGCTTTTTCCAGTAAGTACCTTTCTCCGCTGCCAAAACATTTTCAGAAGACAGCCTGCAGAGGAAGGAAGGCCTAATGAAATCTATCAGGGTTTGTAGATTGAACTTTGTATTTGTATTTTTGTGTCTGTGTGCACCTGTGTGATTGGCGATGCAGAAGTTTCATGTTGAAGTATGTGTTGTATACACTCACTTAAATATGAAATTTCTGCACTACCAATCAGCAGAGTGCATGCATGTATATATGCAGACCCAAGTACATACACCCACACCCACCCACCCACATGCACAGAGAGTATTAATAAATAAACATTGGTGGAAGAGAATGTGCACTGATTGTGAGAATGCATGTTATTGCCAACATTTATGAGTTGTATTTTTCTTGGTAGAATACAAGAGCAGAGTCCAAGGTCTATTATAATAATGAAACAGAAATGTAACAAAACGAGACATACGTTCTGATATATTTTTGTTCTCCTACCCTCCATGTAAAGATATATAGGAGAACCTGAGCCTCACTATAGCCTTCTTTTCTCTGGATTTCTACCACTCATTTCACGTCAAAGGAAATTATGTGTCTTGCCTTTCTTCTTCTACCCCTTTAGCAAAGGTGGAGAACTCTTGGTGTCTGGGAAAAGTATTTCAGTTGGAGGGAGTGAGTAGTGCAGTGGGCCGGGCAATGCTAAGGTATGGGTAGGGTCACATGACATCCCTAATTTGGGCAGGAATGTTTCATTTTTCTTGAGGGAAGCCAATTTTTAATAGTGCATTAAGCCTTACTCCTAGCCCTTAAGGTAACCCCCCCTTTTTTAAAATTTCATGTCAGAAAAGGGTGGGATGGTTAGATGAAGACAATTTACCAACAGTAGCTAGTAACCAGTAGCATGAGATGTGATACAATAATATCTCATTCATAGATGAAGCTTTTAACAAGTAAGAACTTTTCTTTGTAAGTATGCTTGGAGTTTCCAAAAATGCACACACCCAAAACATCATCTTTGAATAAAGCCTTCCTCCAGAAGATTGAGTCTGGGTGATTAAATGGACATAACTCTCATGATATTTGGGGGGCAACCATACAGAAATGGTTTGCCATTCTTTTCTTCTGGGATGTTTGTCCGCTTCCCAACCCAGCCTGCAGCTTGGGGTTTTCTGGTGGTCTCCCATCCTAGTACTCACCTGGTTTTCATCCCTGCTTTAATGTGTCTTACAAAAATTCTCATGCATTTTTCTTACTTGTTCTCATTCAGTTTGCTGAATGAGGATTTGCATTAGAAGTTATTTCAGAGAAGAAACCTCAGAAATGGAATGTGAAGTACTTGCACAAATTTAGCTACAAGGCAATCCAAGGTCTGTGTGTGAAACATCCTATCTTTCACTGCATAATTGCCACTCCACCAGTCTGGAGCCTTTCTGATTTTTCATGCTTAAATTAGATCTCAAAGAGAGAGATCAGGAGGGAATGTCTCCCTTGGACTTTTTTCTGGTAGCAATGCTATTATCCCTATTTCAGAAAGTTGAGTAATTGTTGGAAAAATTCTCATGAATTGACTTGATAGTTTGATTATGTGCCATCGAGTCACTGTCACCTCTTAGTGAGCACATAGCTGGACCTTGTTCCTGATGATTGATCCCCACCTTGGCCTCTCAGGTCTCCCAAGGGTGCATCCCTCACTGCTTTAATCCAGTCCACCCACCTTGCTGTTGGTCACCCTCTTCTTCTCTTTCCTTCCACCTTTCCCAGCATTATAGATTTCTAGCTAGGTCTTTGTAGATTTTAGCTTATTAAATAAAATAACATCTCACTATTATGCCCTGTAGTCTACATGTTCTCCTTTTTAATGGTTCACAGCTGGAAACTGAGGACATTCTAATCATCATAATTATGTTCAACTTTCATTTCCTGAAGACCAAACTTGTATGTTTCGATGCCTACCAATTGGGAACTATGCAAATATACCCAGAAATACGGGAATCATTTTGCTGATCAATGATATTAAAAAATAATCAAGCCTAAAAAAATGCTGATGGGGAGGGCGGAGCTGGCGTCGCGGCGATACGGCGGGCGATCCTGGGCTCCCAGGATGGCAGCCGATATCTCCTCGCCCGGACGGTCCCGATGGACCTAAGCCGTCCCGTAGAGATGGCGAACGCAAAGGGCGCGTCCCGCGGATCTCAGGGACGCCGCAAGTCCCAGATCGATCCGGGGAGAAGCTCTTGAAGCCGGTGGAGGAGAGGCAGCCAAAAATGGCTGCGAAAGCCGGGACAGCTCCAAAGGAAGATGGAAGAGAAGGGTGTCAACTGGGTGAGATGGACTTTTACTATTCAACTATTCTTAGAGAACACCTTAAGTAACTTAAAGAGATTTTTAAAAGTGAAGAAAAGTGGATTAAGCGGCGAGATTGAACCCTATTAAAAAAAAGAAGGGGGAGAAAATTTTTCTTTTCAACTTTCCCTTTTTAGTGGAATTGACAAGATGTTTTTCTTTTAAAAAAAATATATTTTTAACTGGATTGGCTTTCTCTTTTTAATACTCAATAACTTTATATTTTAAGCCTTTTTTTTTTACTAAGATTTTTTTATTGTTATAAGAAATTTATATCTTTTTGACTTTGAAATGGGGAAAGTGGAGTTAAGAGAAAGTAAATGAAAGAAAGTTGCACTGCCATTTAGAGGCGCGAATTAGTGCTTTTTTTTTCATTGTGACGCACGCTCAAAGACCCTGTGCTTTCTAAAAAGATAGTGGGATGTGCATGTTTATACAGGTGCCATCCGTAACTATAAACAAGAAAGTGGAGTTGAAAGCGACTTTGAAAACATTAAGATGGAAAGTTTGAGCCAGTCACAAGAGCCTTGATTAGTGGCAGTAGCTCTTTTTCTGCTAGAAGCTCTGCTTTGCTTTCTATTCCCCCAGATGGATTTTTTTTTTTAAAGAGGCTTAGCCTTTTCCTTCTTTTCCTTTTCTTTTTATTTTTCCTTCTTTTTTTTTTTCTCTCCTTTTGCTTCTTTTTTTCTCTTATTTTTGGCAAGAACAAAGATAAAGAATCCTTTGACTCAATGAAGGTTTATCAAGATAATAGACTATACGAGAAACACAATGCAGAAAAAGATCTTTAAACTATTGAGGATGACTATAAAAAATTGGAAGAAGAGCTGCAGAAACTCTCAAAAAAAAAAAAAAAAAAAAGATATTAAAGCTAAAATGGACTTAATTAAACATAAAACGGGATCATTGGAAAAGGAAGAAATAGTACAAGAAATCAGAAACATTAAACGGAATTATTGTGAGGCCTATAAACTGAGAATTAAAAGGGTTAATCAACTGATAAATGAAGAGAGACAGATTTGTTCTTGGCACTGAGGGTGAGAAAAAGATTATACAAGATTATAATGGAAAATCGTACTAAGAGAATGTACAAAAAGAAGAAGTAAAACAATATTGAAAGAAACTATTGCAGATGTTTAAAGAGAAAATCAGGGGAATACAACAATGATGGAACTGACAGAAGCTTCCAAAAGCAGAATGTTCAAAAGGACACTTATTATTGCTTTCTCTTATCCAATAATATAGAAAAAGGAATGAACAGCCAGATATTTTGGGACATTGAATGAAAAGGGTGAACTCAAAATTATGCAAGCGCTGGAATAAAGTATAAATCTGAGATATATAGTTAAAAATTGTATAACATGTAGTGAAATCTGGTTAGAACTGTAACTTGGTTAGAATTGTAATTGATACTGTAACTGATATTGGTTAGAATTGTAACTCTTAAGAATTGGAAAAATTAAAAAGTACTTATGCAGGAGGAAGTTATTCAAAATTATGGAATGTGCAGAGATGAGTTAAATTGAGATTTGAAATTAGAGTAAGAAGATAAGCAATTTTATATGACACGGGATTTGTTTTTATTAATGATTAGATGAGAAAATATAGTAATGTAATAGATTAGGAAATTTTATAATAGAAATTTGATATTAATTATTATATATATACACATATAATAGATAGATGGAGATGTATTACTAATCCTATTGAAAGTTAAAATTTTTTGTAATATATGATTTTATAGATTAGCTATGAATGATTAATAATTGTTAATTGATAAGTATACAAGTATATTTTTGAATAGATGATATGAGAATTTAAGATTATGAAAGGGGCACCAACGAGTTTAACTGGTTGACACACGGTATAAAATGGAAGATGCTTTTTTATGCCTTTTTATGTTTTTGTTTGTTCATGTTTGTTTTGTGTTTGTTGTAAAAATAAAAAAAACATTATAAAAAAAAAAAATGCTGATGTACATTTGAATAAAACATTATATTCTCTTTTAGTTGGACACATCAGAAGCCAGGGGTCTACTAAATTCAACTCTTCATATAAGTCTTAATTGTTTCCGTCACTAATAATTGTGTGTGTGTGTGTGTGTGTGTGTATGCATGCATGTTTGTGCCAGTGTATTTCTATCAAGCTCAGGATCCAATATTGCATTAAAATCTCCTCCTATTATCAGTTTATCATAAACACACTCACTGAACTGGTGAAGACATTCATAAAACATAATAAGAGAATCTAAATTTGGTCCATAAACTTTAACCATAGCTATTGCAGCCATCTCTTTCATGGCCCCTGCCCTCTGGAACAGCATCCTCCACATTCCTGGACTTCTGAAAATGTTGTCCATTTTCTGGGCTTCTGAAAAGCCCTTAAGCCCTGGCTCTGTTTCCAGGCCTGGGGTTAATGTGTTCGTTGATAGATTTGTGAGCCCCCCTGTCCTATTTATGTAGTTCATTGTTTTGGTTGTTTAAGTCAAGTGTGCCTGTTAATGTGTGTTTAATTGTTTTAATTGTATTTATTATTTTCTGGATTTTGTAGGCCACCCAAATTCTAATGGAATAGGTGGTTATAATAGATTTAATGAATTAAATTAAATTTTATTGGACAAGTTTTGCACATCATCTATCAGTATTTATAAACAATGACCTTGGGTTCTATTGATTAATAGGCTCATGTGGGCCTCTAGGAAAATCATTGCTGATATTTAAATACCACTTTATCATTTTTTGTTTGTTTGTTTCTGATCCTTAATCAAATTGAATTGAATAGATTGATTGACCCAAAAATGTACCATACCTTTGGTGTTTTCTTGGGAATGTCCTGGTCATTAAATCCCAGAGCTGGCTACCATCACACAATATCCTCAAGAATATTATTGAAATATGTACATGTATATTATTATTTAATATTTTAATATTAAAATCATGGTTGAAATGCATGTTCAATCCTTAGGACATTTTCCCACATTTAAAGGCATCCCTCTCTAGTTAGATTGTCAAGGGATACTTCAACCTGTAGAAACACACAGAACTTCCCATGAATATTAGTCCAGTTGGACTAGAAGATGTCTTGATGCAGTAATGTGTGACTGTTTATATTTTCATACATATTTATGTGGAATATCTTTTTCTTGACACTAAAATTTGTAATGGAGGTGCTATTTGAACTGGAGGGCTGGGTAGGTTTTTCTAATGATAGAAATAATGTCCGGGGTGGGTGGGGGGCAAAGGAATGTGAGACATCATGCGTGTCATGATGCCATCATGCAAACACTTGCAAATTACATATTCATTTCATCTGTACAATATCTTCATGACACATGTGACATAATTGTGGATTCTGCTGGATGTCTTTGTCAATGTTTGAGGAATTAGAGTCTAAATTGACTCAGTCCCTTGAAGCCAAATTTACAACCTTAGAAAAAAAGATGGAAGAAAGATTGGATAAGATGGACAATTTGGTAAAACAAATATCTGGAGAAATAAAACAAATGTCGGGAGAAATAAAATAAATGTCAGGGGAAATAAAGCAGGTCGATGACAGAATGGATATGTTGGAGAATAAATCAGGAGCTGGAGACATAGAACTGGAGAAAGGATTGGATAATGTGGCTTTGTGGAATTAAGAGAAAAAGAGTTCTGTCTGAGATTTAGGCTATTCCAGATTATCCAGCTGAAGACATTAGAAAAAGCATTAGCTGAATTTTAAACTGGGTTGAGGAAAAAATAGAAGAACTTGACAAGCTGCATTGGGTAAGTTCACATTTTGCTGCAATAAGACATGTACCAAGGGATGTGTTAGTACACTTTGTAAGGAAAAAGACTAGAGATCAAGATTTGCAACATCATTTCAATATAAGATTGAAGACTGATAATGTGGATATAATCATTTTAAAAGAAATTCCTACAAGAATTTTATGCAAGAGAAAGGATTACTTCTTTTTGAGTGAAATATTGAACTGAAGAAGATTCCATTTCATTGGGATAAACTGGAGGGAGTAATTTTCACCTTCCAACAGAAAAAGATTTTGATTGGATTCTGTTCATAAAGCCAAAGAATTTTTCATAAAATTTAAGAGAGACCTACTGGAAAAAACCCATGGGACTTTGTTTTTATATATGACAACAGCAGCAAGGCTCTTATATGCACAAAAGTGGAAAGATTTGACATTGCCTATAATGGAAGAATGGATGGTGAAACTGATAGTGAAGTTGATGGGTTTGATTAGGGAAAAGACACTGAATAATTTTAATGCTAACTGGAAACTTTTTTTGGACTTTCTGCATGAAACAAAAAAAAATGAAATCATGTATGATTTGATGATTAGAAATAATATAGATAGTAGAAAAAACGAAATCTATGCTGTAAACATAGGGTAAGAACATAAATTGTTACTTATATCTGTGTGAAGAAGGTCGGAAATCAATCTTTTTTCTATTTTGCTTTTCTTTCTACTTTCTTTACTTTTCTTACTTTTGACTTTGTTCTTTTCTTTTCAATCTTTTTCTATTTTAATATTAATTTTGGTTAGTTTTCATTGTTCTTATCTTAAAATCTAATAAAGGTATTGCTAAAAAAAAATCCATTAATGTTGCAAATCTCACATTATCAAAGAGAAATGTTTTTCTGCCTTCCTTTGCAATTAAGTAAAAAGTTAAAGAGCAATAAACAAATCTAAAAGGAAATAAGAGCTTTTAGGAAATAAGAACTCTTAGTCATGCTGACATCTTGTAGAAGGAAAAAAAGTGGCATGAAATTGTATTACATCCAATAAACAGAAGTATGCCCAATAAGTTTAATATTATAGCTGAACTAGTAAAGCCTTAACACCATTGTAATTATCTAACTGTGTATTGTAAAGAAGATCAAAATAATTCACTCTAAACATTTATACCTTCACCATCTACACTAATCAGGAATATCAAAGAATTTCTGTTTATATTTCCAGTTTTCTGAGCAAAGACCCCAGGACCATTAAAAAAACCTCTTTTATTATCAAGAAATGCCATCCAGCTCAAAGGGAATGCTTGAGATGGAATATTTTATTTTATTTATTTATTTATTATCAAACTTGTATGTCGCCCATCTCCCCCAACGGGTGAGTCTGGGCGGTTCACAATAATAAAAAAGAAAAAACACAAGTCCCTCCAACCATGGATAAAATCTATAAATAATTAAAAAACATATATTAAAAATGCCCTAAAACCTCCTATAATTTTTAGCCCTAAAAACCTGCAAGATGCTGGGGGGGGGGCAAACCCATCACCCCACCAGCCATCTCCACAGGTGCAGGCCCCCCTCCGGCCCCCAGGCCTTCTGGCAGAGCCAGGATTTAATCCCTTTCCTGAAGGCCATGAGGGAGGGGGCACACCGGACCTCAGGAGGCAGGATGTTCCATTTGTTCATTCAGATTTGCATTCTAGGCCTGCTGAATTTCATAAAGGTTGCAGTTTAACTTTAGTTTAACTTCAGAGCAGAATCTATGATATCATAAATTATGAAATTCCATTTCTTGAATTTATGATATCAGGGAGATAAGAAAGATCAAATCTATTGGGAATGTTAATGGTTCCTCACACCACAAAGTTTGAGAGCCCGTGTCTTACTTAGGTTGCTGTGGCTTGCTGTATTTTAAATCTTCCTTGCAAGAAAACAGCTTTTTAAAAAGAAATGTTGGCATGTCCTGTTTATCAACTACTTTGATATTTCTCATTTTGGAACTCTGTTATCTAAGTTCACCACCTCTGATTTGTATCTATGTTTACAGCAGTCGTACTCATTTGCTAGGAGAAAGTAATACTGGCCAAATCATTTTTCCCCTTTGTAACATGTGTACCTATCTGCCTGTAAAAAACAAAACAAAACAGTATATGCCTCTTCATTTGACAAGCTGCTTTGTTGAAACCCATTTCTTGCAGGCTTACCGCATATCTAGAAAAAATCTTTTCAAGGAGAACGTGTGGAAATGCAGTGATACAATCTTGCCTATTCATCATTTGAAACAGGACCTCCTCCTATCATGTCTGCCCAGTATCCTGTTGCAACTAAGTAGGCACCTTAGATACGGTATGTGCAAATTCTGCTAAAATGTCCTGGGTGAGATACGTCCCTTAGGCAGAAAATTGGAAATTCATGTAAAACAATGTTAAAAAATAAATTTGTACAGAGAAGATCAGCCCTTCTGTGATCAAAGTAACACATGTCAGTTCTACTTACTGACATATTTTGGTGAAGGTGACCATCCATTCAGTCTAAAAGAAAGTTAATTCTTGCTAAGAGGTTCACTTCACTTCACTAATCTCAGAATAACTATAAAAATTGAGACTTTTGCTCTCATTCAGATGTTCTCAACATCAGATTAGGGAACCGAAGGTTTATTTTTTTTCCTGATCATCCCCTCTACAATGGCCTGTACTTAAAGTCTACAACTAAAAATTCTATTTAAGCAGATAAGCTGCAAATGATTCGACCTACTAAGTAAAGTTTCATTTTAAAATTTCTAAAGATTAAGTCATAGAAGAACTAAAATTGTAACCAGAGAATCATTTCTTAGTAGGGAAAATGGTTACAAACTGTAACTGTAAACTATTAAATGTTAATTAGTGAAAGTTAGTGGCAATCCAAATGGATCTTTCATCCAGATTTTACACCATATTATCATCAAACCTGATAGTTTGACTATTTCTAGCCAAAATAGTCAATAATAGAAGGTGCATAAAAGCTTGTAAATGTCTGAAATATTACCTTGAATGTATACAGTCTTCAGCCAAGGGTAGATAATTATTAACCAGCTCTATAATGGAAACTGAAGATTTTTTTTTTAGATTCTGCAGAATTTATTTAACAAATAAATTACAAATATCCAGGAGATCAATGTACTGCCAAAACCAGGGGCTTCCTGGTACAGGTATATGCTTAGTGTAGGTATTGTTTTCATGTAAGAAATCTCTCCTACCATGGATCCCATTATTCTCCTTGATTTACCAAGTTGCTGAGGAAGATGAAATAGGTGAAGAGATGCCTAGAGCACTGCTGGAGGAATGAATCTGTCTGAATGTGAGTTAAAGCTGTTATTAAGGATTACTTCATGGCTGTTGGGTGGCAAAATGCTAATATTTCTCTGCCTTTATTGCATCCATGGATAGCTGTCTAGCAGCCTCATTTAGGGTGACCCAAACCCTTTTGGGTAGATCAGGTTGAGTGGTCTATCTGCAAGGTCATTCCGAGGAATATGTTGGGCATCTGTCAGACAAAATTGCTTGGATATGCTCCCAGTTAGACTCCAGCCTTGAAGCAGATCCTATGGAGGTGACTGAGGGACAATCTTGTTCATTATATGGGAGGAGTTT
Organism: Python bivittatus; assembly: GCF_059951505.1. Classification (NCBI taxonomy): domain Eukaryota; kingdom Metazoa; phylum Chordata; class Lepidosauria; order Squamata; family Pythonidae; genus Python; species Python bivittatus. Next base: position 15,243,569 of record NW_028277098.1, read on the forward strand.
GATCCTGTTGGGCCTGAGGAAGTGGACTATGAGATTGGCCACCTGTATTTTAGATCCATTTCCATCCTGGTTGGCTAAGGCCTCCCAAGATGTGACATGTGGTTAGATACTGGTGGTAGTGAATTCTTCCTTGAGAAGAGGGGGTTGTCCCTCTTCCCTTCAAAGAGGCATTGGTTTAATGTGCTGGACAATTTTCATCCAGTCTCCAACCTTCCCTTTTTAGGGAAGATTGTTGAGAAGGTGTTCACACAGCAGTTTCAGAGGATCCTGGATGAAGCAGATTATCTGAACCTCTTTCAGTCTGGATTCAAGCCTGGGTATGGAAGCAAAATGGTTGCACTTTTCAATTACCTCTGGTGGGATTCTTGGTTTTCTTGGGTTCTTTGCATCCATCAACCACAGTATCCTTCTGGATTGGCTCTGAGATTAGATGTGGGTGGCACTGTATTGTTGCATTTCCTTCCTCCAGGGCCTGTTCCAACTGGTGTTGATTGAGGGAGGGCAAAGTCCCACCCTCAGCCCCTGCTTTGTGAGGTGTCACAGGTGCACAGGGTATAGTACTTTCTTGGTTCCTGTTTAATGTCTACATGAAGCCACTGGGTAACGTTATCCGACGGCACAGGGTGAGGTGCCATCAGTATCCTGATGATAGCCAGCTTTATATTTCCACCCCAGGCCAACTAAGTGATGCTGTGGAGATCCAGTCTTGGTGTTTGGGAGCTGTGGGAGTTAGGATGGGGAAAAAGAGGCTTCAGCTCAACCCAAGCAAGACTGAGTGGCTTTGGGTATTGGGGACCCCAGGTCCCAGGGACTTTCCATCTTTTGTTCCAGATGGGATTGCACTACACCAAACAGAACCTATGTACATTTTGAGGTCCTTCAGGACTCATGGCTCCTGTTCGAAGAACAGTTGGCAGCCATGGCCAGGAGGGCCTGTGCTCAACTTCATGTTGTGCACCAGTTGTGTCCATTCCTGGACTGGGAGGAATTATTATTTTGGGAACATGGAAGTTCCAGTCTGAGAAATACTTTGCAAATGAATTCATACATAGATTGAATAGAGAAGGGGTTAAAATATAACCTTGTGCAACTGCCTTCGGTACAAAGATTCGGTCTGATAATGTGCCCCGTGGGTTGCATCTTTCTCTGAGCAGTTTTTTTTAGAAAGAAGGAGCAGGAGCTGGTCAGTATCAATGTCACTTAAGTCAAACGCTGACTTAAAATCAGCCACATTTGGGGCAATTAAATTTAACATTATATTTCTCGGTTAGACGATCTGGGGACAGATTTGGGGAGCAGGGTGAGAGTGAGTAGAGGTAACTCTGTATGAGATGAATCTTTCTGTTTGGTTTTTTAGTTATTATGCCATTTTTTAGTTATTATGATTACTCTATCAGAATTTTTGATAATGATAGATGATAGATAATTATCATTTTTTTATCATTGTATAATATTTGTATGTTATTCTTATAAGCCACTTAAAGCCTGATGATTGAAGCAGCATAAGAAATATAAACAGAATTATACTTCTGTCTTCCAACAATTAGCTGTCTAACAATTAGGAAGCGGGGGGGGGGCATCAAAATCCTTATGAAGTTCCCTCCATTTCACACTGAATTTTATTCTGTTCCAAATAATAATATGGGCTCCTTAAAAAAAAAAAAAAGTTTTAGAAGGAAGATAGATTGAAGAGCCCTGCACCAGCTTACGAGCTTTGCTTCATCCCTTATTGTTTATCAGTGTATTCCCGTACAGCGGAAAACCAAAAAACTTACACCTGTACATTGCTAGACTTGGAACTTCTGTTCTGCTAAATCTTTCACTGGTTCTGAGCATCAAGTCAGAATAGATTATATGTAGAACAATTCAGGCAGGATCAAGATGTTTATTTATTTCTTCTTTTTTTTTGTATAAATTTTATTGAAAGTTTTAGCGAGAACATAAAAACGAACACTAATACAGAATAAAGAAAACAAAGAAAGAGAAAAGAGAGAGAAAAGAAGACAAAAAAGATGAAATCAGAAAGAAAGATAAAAAGAAATAGAAAAAGCTTCCAATTTCCTTTGCAGCAAATTCAATGATTACAAAGTTCTTTCTTACTCTATGATTACAAAAAAACCTCACTTTTTTCTATTGTCTAATTTTTTTCTAATCATCAAAACCACAAGTCATAATTGCATTTTTTTCTGTTTCATGCAAAAAGTCTATAAGTGGTTTCCAATCAGCCATAAATATAGATATTGTCTTTTCTCTAGTCAAGGAAGTCAACTTAGCTGTCTCTGCAAGTTCCATTATCTTCACAGGATCAAGATGTTTCTGAAATGTGGACTGGGCCTTGAATTGGATCAATGTAATTTGTACACCTTTGTATCTTTTGAAAATATATTGCAGATAAAGACCATTTTTGCAGATCAGTTTTTATTTTTATTTTAGTGAACTCAGCATTTCTTCATGCTAAAAATATCTATTTCAGTGATCAATTTTGAACTGCTTTAAGAAGGCTGCTGATTGATAATTTTCATTAATAAAATGTTTTGGCTAAAAATGTATATGGAAAAGTTCTACATTCTTGACTCCAGATGCATACGTGTGTGTATAAACAGACTTAAAGATGATCTATAGATTTGTTTATAACTGTGCTATCATTTTACCAATGATAACAAATGATAAAATTTGGCCTTTATAAATTAGACTTTTAGATTGTGATCTATTGTGAATGGCTGCAGGTAAAATAAATTTTTCAAACAAACAAAATCCAGCTTCATATGGTGGTATTGAGGAGGATGATTCAGGATTATTGACATCCATATTCTGGTTTTAAAAGGCTGCCATATGTGTCCTGTTATTCATTTCCTTAGACCTATAAAATACAATGAGAATAATAAAAAATAAATTTCTATCGGTGCTTATTTTATGTAACTGTTTTTAAATCTTGATCTTTAGCAGAATGCAACTTTGATAATTTTGCAGGATTAAACTGGTTCTACACATGGGCAATGCAACTATGAAAGGTCAGTTGCTCAATATGTTAAACCAATGAATATAATGAATAAATGAAATTCCATTATCTCCAGCAAATCCAGCCAGGGCGAAGGGTACTGGGAGCTGTAGTCCAGCAACATTTAGAAGGCCACTGCTTCCTTATTTGTTATAAAAGAAAAAAGTTCAGATAAATGCCTATTACACAAAAAAAGATACAAAATACCACAGACTGGTATTTTTGGTAATACTCTTTGTATTAATATAATATTGAATACAAGATACTGTATATCATACAAGAATTTCTGATTTGTATCATACTCGTAAGGTGCCAAATCAACAAGAACTTATTTGATCCAGATGAATATCCACAAATTGTCAGTGCATTTTATTTGCATTGAGAGTATCTAGTTTTCTAAAGAAGTATTCTTTCTCCTCTCCTCTCCTCTCCTCTCCTCTCCTCTCCTCTCCTCTCCTCTCCTCTCCTCTCCTCTCCTCTTCTTTTTCTTATGAAATATCTTCTGGGGTCTCTTCAAGTGATACATGTAGATTAGTGTCTCTAAATGAAGAGACACAAATCTACATGCATCACTGTAGTTTTGCTTTAATCTGGATCCTATAATTGCCTAAAAGGAAGTTGACTCTGAAGTCAATTGGACAAATTAGATGAGTCATCACTAACTGAAATTCTTTTGATTGCAATGGACTATTGGATCCAACCCAATAATTACTCTGTACTTACTTTATACTGAACATTTCAGGCTGTACCTGACTAAATTTGTTGCACTGAGGCCATTGAAATCAGTGAGATTTAACCACAGGGATAAATTAAGAGTTTCCACTCATTTCAGTCCTAGGACAGAGGAATTTCCTGGTCTTGGAATCTGCCAGGATTCAACAACAGACCAGAAGAGATGAAATGAGGGCAGCCCTTTGTATCTCTCTGCCCCATTCCTAATTGTTTTTAAATACACAGACATATACACTTCCTTCCCCCCATTGCTCTGAATGAAAGGAAACTTATTTTGGTCATGGGATCCCTAAGGATTTCCCTGGTTTAGAACAATTGCAGAAGGTCAGGTTGGCTTAGAATCCACAGACTTCTTTTTGGGTCTTTGAAATATTTCAGGTGCTTTTCACCCCACCGATACCCATATAATATAGGTAGTCCTTATTTAGCAACTGCCTCATTTAGTGACCATTTGCAGTTACAACAATGATGAAATGTAATTTTACAACCAATCTTCACATTTACAACCTTTGCAGGTCTGTAAAGCAAAGGAAAGCTGGAAAAAGATCATAAGCACAGTTGCAGTTTCACTTAGTGATCACTTCACTTAACAACCAAGTTACCAGTCCCAATTTTGGTCACTAAATGAGGAGTAGCTGTATACAAAAACAGTGCATGAGGTCATCCATCTTTTCTCTCTTCCGTTATCTGAAAGTGAACTCTTGGTTCAAAATGATGGAGAAGGAGTCATCTTCTTCACTTTATGAGGCTTATCACTGAAATATTCTTATATCCACGTTATTTAAGGAATGAGTCTGGGCATAAATCACTCACCATTCAGCTTTCTAAATGAGTGATTCTATCCAGAGTGGGAAAAAGAAAGGCAACTTTCTAGGCAGCAATGAAAACTGGAAGATATCTAAAAACCAGAAGGTTTTTTCTCCCTATTCTGCTTATGAAAATGAGAAGAAAATAAGGAAGGATAAGGATTAGAGTGGAATGGAGAAGGATAAAGTAAGAACCCAAAGAGAAGGCATGAATGAAAATCATGACTTTGAAAAGTTAGTTTGATGTTGTAGGTTAAGATGCAAGATGTTTTTCTGATCTGAGAATAAATATATATATATCACGACACAAGCAGCAATTTCTTATTTTAAGGCACACATCTCTTTACATGCTTGAGGGAAAAAAAGAAAGAAATGTTAGTATTGGTGAATTAAAGTATTTTTCTGACAATATACGTACTTTAGTGCAATGTGGATACTGAAATTTCCCCTCTGTGCAAGTAACTCTAAATGGTCTGGAATTTGGATGTGGCTGATAGCCTCCTTTACACTGAAATTCAGCTGCATCTCCATTCGCTATATATAGTTTTGCAGATTGCCTCCATCTCAGCTGTATATTGTGATATATCATATCTTCTTCACTTGCTGTACAAGGAACTGCAGAAGGGCACAAGTAAGATATTTAGAAGATTAATTTTACCCTGAAGAATTCCTTTGATAAAGAAATTAAAGTTTAGATATGAAAAGTCTCTGTTGCAATAGGGTAAAGGCTGTTAGAGATTTCAGCAAATCAAATTTCTTTCTTATCACCCCCTCCCCATCGCATTTTTCTTTTTCTCTCTCAACTAGCCAGCTACACTGCTAACTCATGTCAACTTCCTTTAAGCATGGCAATACTGTAAGTGTAGAAGGCAGATGGAATGCACATTTTTTACTCCCCTTCTTCTTCTATCATGTTGAAGTGGAAAGTCTGAACTGCACAAAGACCAAGTCAACTGTTGCTATGATGTCACTTCTTTTTTTATCCCTTCAACATGGGCCAATCAGGGTACACTTGAATGGGCCAAAACATGTACTATAGCCTACCATTCTTACTTACAATATCTGTAAGTAAGCATTGCTGCTCTTTATAGATTTAACTATTATTAACTTCAAAAATACCTACAAGTTTGTTGAACAACTGGGGTTTTTACAAATTCTGTTGATTTAAAAACATATTTCTGCACATACCAAGAATCTTTCAAGCAAGTAGAAATGTCCCTCAAATTTATGAGTCTTTACAGTTCCCAACTGATAGGCATCCAGTCATAGAAATTGGCTATTCAGGGAATGAAAGGAGGGAGGGAGGGAGGGAGGGAGGGAGGGAGGAAGGAAGGAAGGAAGGAAGGAAGGAAGGAAGGAAGGAAGGAAGGAAGGAAGGAAGGAAGGAAGGAAGGAAGGAAGGAAGGAAGGAGGGTACCCTATGTTCTCAGCTGGGAAACCAAAAAAGGGACAAAGTATAGACTGCAGAGCTTGTAGTAAGATGTTGTTTTATTTAATAACCTAAAGTCTGAATGTTGATAATTCTTTTCAATCAGGTCACTGATAAAAAGGTGACTCAAGGTGAACTGCAGCTTTGGGAGACAAAGAATTCCACAAGATAGTTTTGTAAAATGAGGAAAAGATGTGGATATGGTAAAATATCTTGTACAGTTCTCCTTCATTATGAGGCATCCAAAATCTTTTGACTGCAATAGTTTCCTTATCCTTGTTCATTTTTAAAATATATTTTAATTATAATGTTTCAATACAGTATACCCCCCAAAAAAGTAAGAAAAGGAAAAAAAGGAATGAAAAGGAATGAAAAGAGAAGAAAACATACATTCTGCCCTTCTTTCTATCAAGTAATTATCATATTCTTTTCCCCATCCTCTTTGGCCCTTTTTAATCCCCAAATCCAGAAATCATCAATTCTATCTTTTCTTCTTTCAACAAAAAGTCCTTATAAGGTTTCCAGTCTTTCAAAAAAGATCTGGTCATTTTTTGTCTGACCATACTGGTGAGCTTTGCTATTTCTGCAAATTCAGTTAATTTTATAATCCAGTCTTCCAGTGTAGGTATTTCATTCGTTTTCCAATTTTTTGCATGCGATAATCTTGCCACAGTTACCATATGCAATATTAATTTCCCATATTTCTTTTCTAATTTCATGCCCAACCTAATAGGAATAATCCCTGTTTGTTCATGATGCAGCAGCTACCAGCTCCCTTTAAGGCTGTAAAAATAGCTACTGACAATATGATACTGACACAACAGCTGTGCCATCATAAAATTTATACATTTCTGGTAGTACAATATTTGTCTATACAGAATAAATAGATACAGAATTGTAGGAGTTACTTATACCTATGCATCTTGGTTTTTCCATCCAATGGCCATTTTCACAAGTCACTTTTGGAGATCCTTCCATTCTGTGGTAACTTTGGCATTGATAAGTCACACTTTCGCCTGAGAGATATTGCACCTTGGCTATCTCTAAGATGTCTCCGTTGTCCAGAGGAGGTGGGCGTCCACAAGTTTCCCCAAGATCTACATTACATGCAGAAATATTGAGCAACACCTATCATAATTACAAATATTCTAGTGTATCTATGCACACGTGCATGCACACACATACGCATACACACACGTGCACATATTTATAAGCTTATTCAATTTTGTCCATCAGGACAATAAGGAACTACATTGGAAAAAAAAATAAGAATTCATTGTCTGAAAAAGAAACAATGTCATTCAGGTTGTTTAACTCGAGGGCAGACAACGGTCATACCTGTTTCAACTATAGCAGCATGTTCTTAGTATCTCAGTCAGACCTGTGAAGAAATGAATAGCAGTTGCCCTGGCAAAAATGGGATATCTTTGCAGGGATGTCTGAATTTTACCATTAGCTTTTTAATAATAAGTATGTAGATCCAGGGACTATTTGAAGAATCCTGTAATAAGATTCTAGTTGTTAACAATGGATTCAAGAGAAATTTACAGTGTTGTACAATGTTGATTCTGAAAGTCTTCTGGTTCCTTAAAAAAAAAAAAATCTGTGCAATTTCCCATGTGTTCATCTGTTACAATCCTAGAGATTTTCCGTTCTTTGAATATGTGCACGTGATTCACTTGTTCGTCTATATACAATATGTATGTGTGTGTGTATATTTTTGTTGAAGAACATTTGTTGGCAAACATTGAAGAAAAAATGAACTGCGTAACCTTGCATCATAATCTTCATCTTGTACATTTGAACAGTTGTATACTTGAAGGTTTCTTATGGAATTTCATTGTTTGAATTTCAGCCACATGGTCTTCACTTGCTCAACGTTTCCCAAATCTAGATTTGTCATGAACGGAGCCAATTTCCTTGAATTTTTTTCATCCAGTTGTAAATTAAATTTCTGTGGGAACCCTCCTTCTTATAACAGGAAGCCAATTTTCTTCTTAATGCTGTTGTGGATTTGAGTTCAGCTAACCAGAGAACACAGTTGATTTTTTTCTTCAAAGTTTGCCATCTTCTATCAGCAGGACTGAAACAAAAAATTAAAAATGTATTATTCCAAAATCACAAAACTAAATAAGTTTTGGATTGGGAGGCTCTGCTCACAGTCACTCATGCCCTAGTCACCTCCAGATTGGACTACTGTAATGCACTCTACATGGGGCTGCCCTTGAAGAGTATCTGAAAGCTTGAACTGGTGCAGAATGTGGTGGCACGAGCAGTTATGTGTGCTCCTAGAAGAGCACATATTACACCTCTACTTTGGGAGTTGCATTGGCTGCCGGCTTGCTTCCAGGTCCAATTCAAGATGCTGGTTTTGACCTTTAAAGCTCTTCATGGCATTGGGCTGGGTTATCTGAGGGACCGCCTCTTCCCAATCACATCAGCCATTAGATCCGTCAGGGAAGGCATGCTACGCATTCCATCGGCCAAGGACTTGCATTTGGTAGATCCCAGGAGGCAGGCTTTCTCTGCCACGGTTCCCACCTTGTGGAATATTCTCCATCCTGAAGTGAGGCTCACCCCTTCCCTGGTCTCATTTAGGAAGTCCTTCAAGACCTGGTTGTGTCACCAGGCCTGGGGGTCTTTGGGAACTGGGAATATTCTTAGATGACTCCACTGTAATTGATATTCTGTTCTCTCTGTGCAGTTTGGATATTTTAAAATCTAATTTTTTTTAACATTTGTGATAAAGTTTTGATTTTAATAATAACTTTTATCTTTTATAATGCCTGTTTTTATTCACTTATTTTATTTTAATTGTATGCCACCCAGCTTTGTTTGAGATGGGCTGCTACATAAATGTGATATATGAATGAATGAATGAATGAATGAATGAATGAATGAATGAATGAATGAATATAAAAGGAAATTTAAATAAAGTTTCAAATAATGTTTTTGAAATTATATAGCTTGTATACTTCTGAATTTATTAAAGTTCAAACTGTACTACGACTTTTGGGATACCCCCCCCCATTAGTAATTTCTGATAAAAAATCATTGCCTGTAAAATAAGTTACCACATGATCAAATTAATTGATTCTCTTTCAATGAATATTAACTATTCTTACAGAGAAACACACATGGAAACCATATTTGCACAACAGAAGAAATAAGCATACTGGTACTCCACATTTAGCAACCACAATTGGGACCAGCAACTTGGTTGTTAAGTGAGGTAGTTGTTAAGTGAAACCATGACTGTGTTTATGATATTACTTCAGTTTTTCTTTGCTTTACAGACCTGCAAAGGTCATAAATGTGAGGATTGGTCGCAAAGTTACTTTTTCATCACTGTTGTAACTGCAGATGGTTGCTAAATGAGGCAGTCACTAAACCAGGGCTACTTGTACTGGAGTGGCAAGTAAGATGAACAAAAGGGAAAAATGATAAAAAAAACTGGATAGAGAAGAGGTGAAGGGAAAAAGTAAATGAATAGAAAATGAATAGAAAAATAAAAAGAGAGTAGCTTCATTTAGGCATGAACATTCAGCAGGCAAATAGCCATTCCATATGACACATAATCTTTAAAGTCATGTCTATATCATTTCCAGCTCAGCCTATAACAGGATAACTAAAACAACAAACTGTAATTGATTTAGTAATGTTCTCATATTGTGGAGAGGCACAGAGATAATTTTGGAGAAGACAGCAAATCATGAGTTGAGTCTGGGAAAACAAGACTGTGTGAAAAAGAGACTTAAACTTTCCCCCTCCCCTTAATTATCTTGGTATAAGAGGGAGGGAAAGAGAAAGGCAGTCAGGCCTTCAAAATCCTGTTATTATGGCCTACCTTAGTAAAGTTGAGTTCTAGGATTTCTTGTGGTTGTCTGTTTCCTCACCTGGCCTAGCTAGAACAGCTGACACCAGTACTACATTGTCAGCATGTACTACCACAGAAATATGCTAATCTGCATATTTACATGCATAATGGGAGTATGGGAATCAGAATTATCCAGGTGTTCCACAAGGAAATTCTTACAAATATTGAACAGGCAGGAAGCCAGCATGCAGCCTTTTTTCATACCTTGGTAGGCTTGCTAGGATACATTAACGGACCTAACGGGTTGCCTGTTACAGTCAGAGATGTATTACTCTATAGCTTTTGTATGAGCGCTAGTAAAAGTGGGTTAATAAAAGGTATCTCCAATTTATGCACCATCTAACTCTACAAATCAAACTAATTTAAAGTCAATAAAAGTTGCATATAAAGCCAACTTCGGTTAGCTTCTGTATTTTCCTACCAAGTACTAAAGTACCAATCCTTGATCTTAAGTGGACTGTCTCATCCTAACCCTCCTTTTTTCTCTAATAAAATATTATCAGCAAATCTCTACCTTTCAATGACAGACCATTCAGAAAACAAAATCCCTATCCCCCCCCCCAAAAAAAAATACCCTACGGGAGAGGCAATTGGGAGAGGCTCAAGATGCTTTCAGCTGTTCCATCCTAAGCCCCTCCCTCTTGGTCATGTGATCCAGAGCAGGGCATATGCAATCCATATATGCTTGCCAGAACACACAGACACAGGGCAGAGTCGAAACACACATAAAGCGTGGCAGTACCCATGCACCAACCCTAATCCGACTCTCACAGCAACACACACAGAGACAACACATGCAGTATGCATGCAACCTGATTAGTCCCTTGGAAGATAGTGCACACATACACCCAGAGGCCACTGCTGATAAATGGCTGGGAAGAATTCTATAAGCCACGCTTTGAATGCTTCCTCTACCTTCTTTCAAACAGTTTCTGTCCAGTTTCTTTAAAGTGAAGGCAAAACTGAGCATACAAACCAAGACAGCGTGGAGGTGTTTGCCATTTTCCATCTTCACACTTTATTTTTTGTGGCCCATGAAGACGGAAATGTTCTTCACACCTGAAGCTGATTTCTTCTCCGCTCCTGTAGATTCTCATCTCAGCGATATTGATGGCATTGGGAAGCTGAGGTGGTGGAGGGCAGGTTTCTTTAACAAAAACATCTTACAATTAGAGCTTGATTAGGTGGGCAAGGGTTAGAGCTAGGGCTGAACATTGTTAATTCTATTTTTAAAAAGTTTTTCTCCCAAGTTTGATCCCTGATGTGGTCCAGACTCTTCTTAGATAATTGTAGTTGTGATGATCTAAACAGTTCTCTACCTTTGTGATACAGTGATCTCTTGAAATGATATATTTATGTGGATAACAACACGTCTGGAACTTCAACAGTAAAGGAACAAGCAGTCAAGAAATACATTGCAGACTAGCACTTGGTAGAGTAGCCATGAAGGCCTTGGAAAAAATATTCAGATACTGTGATGTGACTATATCTGCAACGGTCAAAATCATGCAAGCCATAGGTTGATGTAGAGTTTAAAAATCATGATGTCAGAAGTGCCATACTGAGAATATGGAATAGATATAAACCCAGGCTGTGCCCAAAAAAATGCCTTTGTGGATCTCAGCACAAGAAGCATTTCATAGAAAAGAAAGAACAGGCAAAGAAAAATGACATTTTGAGATTTGTTAGGACCAGAACACAGACAATATAAGATGAAGTCAAAAGATGAATTGCTTGCAGAGGGATTTAGTTTCCAATGGTTTTCGTATGTACAGCTAAGAGAAAGATTTAAATTACACAAAAGAACATTTGGAATTGAACAACATAAGACAGAATTTGAAACTGAATTATGTGCAAATGACGAACATGGAACTGCTAAAATGTATAAGGTTTTACTGAAATTTGAAATGGAAGAAAAACAAGTTAAAGAATATATGATAAAATGGACTAAGAACAGATGGATCAGTGGGAAAAAAGGTGGCTGGAAGGACTGAAATTCTCATTCTGTAAAAATTCTCTTTAATTTTTACAGAATGATGTACCATTAGTATATGGCCCCAGAAAAAATTTCTAGAATGTATAAAGGTACTTCAAATCTATCTTGGAAATGTGGAAAACATGAAGGGTCATTTTATCATGCTTGATGGATTTGTAAAAAAGCTACAAAATTTTGGGTTCAAATGCACACAGTGATACAAAGAATTTTAAAGATTAATATTCAACTGAAACCAGAACCTTTCTTGCTGGGACTAAGGGTGAGCCTCCCAGAGTCACCCGTTGAGATGAGTGGCATACAAATTTAATAAATTAATTAATTACTTAATTAAAAAATAAGGGACAGAGAACTAGAAAAGACTTACAGATGATTGTTTTTGTACATGTACTGCAGCAACATCATTATATGCACAAAGATGGAAAGACTCTGAAAGACCCACAGTAGAGGAATGGTTGATAAAGATGGCAAAACTGACTTGTTTGATTAGAGAAAAGACAATAACTATGTTTGCCAGTGACTGGAAACTCTTTATGGAGTTTTTGCTGACAACAGAAAAAATGAAATTTTGATTTATGTGTTTGATGATTAGAAAGGAAGAAGGGACCCATGATGTAACCTTAGAGAGAGAAGATAAAATATAAATGCATTTATAATTGCTGTAAAGAAAATTGGAAGCCACTCCTTTATATCTTTTTTCTTTTTCTCTTTCTTTTTTTCTCTTTTTTCTTTTCATTTCTTTCCTATTTACTTATCACTTTTCTTTTCCTTTTATTCACTTTCTTTTTTATTTAAATTGGCATTGTTTTTACTTTGCAAAAAAACTTCTTTAATAAAAAAAAAGAATTAAAAAAAAAGAATCGTGCAAGCCATGGTATTTCCCGTGACACTCTATAGAAGTGAAAGTTGGACTTTAAAGAAGCAAGATAGGAAGAGTATCGAAACTTTGAGCTTTGGTGTTGGAGAAGACTCCTGAGAATACCATGCACAGCCAGGAAAACAAACCGATGGATCATTGAGCAAGTCAGCTGAGATCTCTCATTCAAGGCAGAAATGACCAAGTTCAAATTATCCTACTTCGGACACATTATACAAAGGCCCAACTCTCTGGAGAAGGAGGGAACTGCAGGGAAAGGTGGAAGGAAAGAGAAGGAAAGAACAACCAGCAGCAAGGTGGATGGACTCAGTTACAATGGTGATGAGTGCACCTTTGAGAGCGCTGATAATACCATACAGGGTGGGGATAGATTGTCATGGAAAAAATCTATCTATGTAGTCGCTAGGAGTCGAAAATGCCTTGAGGGCACTTAATCAGTTAAGCAGTCATGTATGGAACTAATGATTTCACTGAGCTTAGGGTTAGGCTAGAAATAAATATGCAACTTAGTTTTGATAATTAAATGTTAACACATTCCTCACTGGGATCCTCAGATTTTGTGGTACAACTACCCACAGTGGATTTGTGCAGGAAAAGTGGGGAACAAAGCTCAGAGTGAGTCTTAATATGGTCCAGCCTTGACTGCGTAAGTCTGATCAGGCATTTTTTTTAACACCCCTTCAGAGTTGCTCATTACTCCTGGGGGTTGGGGGGGGGCAGACTCACACTTTGCGAACCTCTGTCCAAGATAATTGTAAACAATAAAAAGGATCAAAATCAGCTGTAAACCCACAACCAAAACAAAGAACTCAGTTATACTGTTGCAGGATTGTCAATAGATTTCAAGACAGAATTCTTCATGAATAGAACACTTTATAGCTTGTAAATCTTTGAATAAAGCTACTCAGTAGTATCTCATTTCTATTCCACCCAATGAGGACAAATCCTGAATATTTTCTTAGCAGGTCTTCAGTGCCAAATTTGTTTCTTGGCAACAGCTACTGAGAATTTCTTGGTCACAGTGAGATTCTAACTATATTTGGATGATACAATTATCAGGGCTTATTTTAGTCTGGAATATAGGAAGAAATTTGCTTCAGCTGGTTGGTAAATGACTGGGTGGTAGAGCTGGCAAGTAGTCTCTTTGGCTCCCTTCAAATTTTGGTGGCTTTCCATACATTTGACTATGACATTCTTGTCTCTCTGGCAACTGAGGCTTGGATAAACTCTTTGTGATGGTTCTCATCTTCCTTGACTGGTGATGTCCCCAAGTGACGCTTGGGAAGTAATTTTGGACATCACAGGCATTGGACTCTGCGGACCCACCTACTTTGGAATGAACCCATAAGCTTTAATTGGCCCAAATGCAGATAGGCTCCCTCCCGGTTTTTCAGAATTTTGGAAAAGAATTAAGACATGACTTGTAATCTTAACATTTAAAATGGTTCATATTTTATTTGAAATGCTATTGTAATATATCTCTTATGGATGGATGTATTTTTAAAATGTACTGTAAACTGTGACATTTGGGCAAGAACCAAATATATGTACTCCTCACATATGAATAAATAAATAGAAACAAGTTACTTTTTTCCCTTAATGAAGTTTTTTTCAAATGAACTGGGAGTAACATATTAGTTCAACAGTCCTCTTTGTTTGACAGTTCCACTGAAGTGGCAGAAGTTCAGAAACCTGTTCCACTGAGATTTTGTAATGTGCCAGGAAAACTGCATGGATGTGTCCATGAAAGTACTAAGAGTCAAAAGTGAATTGATTGTGCAGTCCACACTGGATTTGTACGCTTCTTGTTCTGAACACAATTATATAGCTGTCCAAGACATGAAGATTCAAAGCTAATAAGTTTTACAAATGTCACACATGAAATGTTATCACTAAACCTAGATTGTTGCCCATGGAGGGAGGTGTATGCTGTCCAGTTGAGGCCGTAATTTGTGAATCACAATTGAGTTGATCCCAGGGCTGGAGCTCTTACAGTGAAAGACAGAAAATATGTGCTAAAGAAGAACCTAGTGACCATAAAGCTAAATGCTGATTTTGTTCCAGTGGGATTGATTTTTTCCACATGGCAAAATTGTCTTTGTTTAATGACATATCATACTGTTCCATTAAACATCAGATTAGAGAAAGCATGCAGAGCCCATGGGTTCCTAATGGGGCTTTTCAGAAGAAACTGTGTGCTATCAAAAGATATTATGTAGGAAGACACTCCTGAGGTGTGTCCCACTTTTCCTTTTGGTGATGATTAATGTCATCCTACTGAAGAAACCATGAACTTGTACATAGCATGCAAATGATACCTTTACATAGTGGTTCGGGAACCCATAATCCATCAACGCATTTTGTTTCATGTAGATTGGCACCACAGCGGTAGGTTGCAGATGAGTTGGTCTTAAACTGCTTTGAAAGTAGAACGGCTGGTTCAAAAATTGTATTCCATGGACGTCTACATTTTCGTGGATTAACTAACGATTCAAATATTATTATATAAGTATTTATGTAATAAATCTATTGTTCTTCTCTTTATTTATATAATAAATCCCTTATACTTCCTCTAGGCTATCTGACTTCATATTCCAAGTTCATCTACCACATACATGCTCATGAATTTCTGGTTTATTCATCTGTCCCTACTCTGGATGACAGATTGTAGACATCTCTTTCCAACTTCCTAGGTAAGATTTTAGATTTGATGTGCTCCTCAACCTAAACTGCATATGGATAAGGCAGAGACGATTGTGTTCACCCTGACAATCTTATCCCTCTCCTTTCTATTTCTACTCTAAATATCCAGGCTGCCAGTTATAGATCTCCCCAACAGTGGGGAACATAGGAGTCCAAATCTATGATAGACTGTCTTTAAACCATTCAATGAAAAAATGGAAACTCTCTTTGCTTTTTAAGTGATCCAATCCCAAGCATAATCTTGGTGGGAATCTATTCCAATGGAACAGCATCAGGTGATAAAAAACGCTGACGTTTTTTGTGTCCAGAATGCTGTTGTTTGTACTATTCTGAACCTTCCTTATTTTGCCCCTATCTCTTTTTACTGCCAGTTGTTACATTGGTTGGGAATTTGAGAATGATAATCATATGAATTGATGGGGTCAGTACATCATGCCCTGCATATGGGCCTACCCGATTATTCGAAAGCTGATGCTGTTCCACTGGAATAGATTCCTACCAAGATTATGCTTGGGATTGGATCACTTAAAAAGCAAAGAGAGTTTCCATTTTTTTATAAAGTCTATAGAATATGTCAGTTCCTCACTACTGAGACGGTCAGGGTCTTGGTTCAGTCCCTGGACTATCACAGCAGTTTGTTGGCTGGGTTACCTAAGACCTCACTCTGCCCTTTGATTTGTGTCCAGAATGCTGTTGTTTGTACTATTCTGAACCTTCCTTATTTTGCCCCTATCTCTTTTTACTGCCAGTTGTTACACTGGTTGGGAATTTGAGAATGATAACCATATGAATTGATGGGGTCAGTACATCATGCCCTGCATATGGGCCTACCCGATTATTCGAAAGACCTGCTGTTGGCTCAGGTACCTGTGAACTTGAACCAGTAGCCACACCAGGGACATTTCATTCTATCATGTACTAGAAGAGCCACATCATGCTTTTATCACCTGACGCTGTTCCACTGGAATAGATTCCCACCAAGATTATGCCTGGGATTGGATCACTTAAAAAGTACTTAAAATGCTTCTTTTTCATGGGCCCTGTGAAAATGTCTTAAAATAAATATGGATTTGTCATTTGGAATGTAGAGAGATTAATGCTACTATGTGTTCTTATGACCTGCAGTCAGAACAATACACTTATTACTTACTTGTAATATTATATATTATGGAGCTTTTAGTTTAGAGGTTCCTTATGTTATAATTGATTGGAATATATTATTGAATTAATTGGTTTGTTCCATCTCAATACTGAGCTTAGTCATAAGTGCAAAATAAGTAAAACTAGTACTAGTACTGTTTAATAAATACTGCTAGCTACAAACTGGGGATAAAAAGCATTAGTCAGTTTGAAAGGATCTTAGGTGTGTCTCACAATTTTCATTCATATGCCCTACATATTTCTCAAAAGGGGTAGCTGACTGTGTTCTATGTATCTTCCCCCTTTATCTTTGAGGACTCCCATTTTAAATAGGGGCCAAACTGGAAACATAATGTGCCCATGGCCCAGGCTGGCATAAACCAGTTCAGTATAACCTGGATCTCCTTGCATCAGCTCCAGTTATTTTTCCCCACTGAATCACACTTCTCAGCAATCATGGTAATAATAAATACTGATGTATTCCAAGACAGGCCTAAAATTCATTTCGGTAGGTTTACCCATAACACTCTAGCTTACCAAGACATGATGGTACTTCCCACTGCCCATGAAGACACTTGGCTGGGTTGGTCCCAAAAATGGCAGAACGTGGTTGGCATAGGTATTCCACAGTTTCACCATGCTGGTATGTGGATGATGACTTAAAACTGAGAGCAATCCCCTTGGTAATTTCTGGAGGTGGTCCACACGTTTTTACTTCCTCTGTGGAAAGCAGAGGAAAAAGGTATTATTGGATAAAAGTATTAATTCTTTAGCTTCTTCCAAACTATCTATCCCCCCGTTTTGTATTCCTACGGTAATTCCATTAATAAAATCATCATCATCATCAAGGTTTTTTTCTCATTTTTGCTACAGGCTTTTAATATCTATTACAGAAAAAACTGATTAAATGAGATATGTGTAATTGGCAAACATACTTTGACTTTTGCATTGCAGCTAACCCTCAGTTTGTCCTATATTATCATGACGTACATAATTTTATTGCTAATTATTTGAGTCATTTGGAATAATCAATTTGTCAAGTTTTTATTTAATTTGTAACTTTGAACTCTCAAGACTTATAAAGATAGTTTTAACAGGAGTTGATAAACCAGCTAGCTACATTAAGCCCACACTCATTTAACTTTCAATACTCCTTCTCAATTTTCAGCATATCAGGCCATCTCTAGCAATGCATTGTTCTACCCTTTATACTGACATAGCAATGGAAAAAACCGCAAGGAGAATGGCATTCCTCAATTTTTATTTCATGTTGCAGGTATCAAGGACTCAAATACTAGCACTGAACTCAGAAATCAATTTATGAGATTATTACGATTAATCAGAATAATGTAATTCTTCTATAATTTTATTAGTGTCCTGAGCCTGCTAAGATGTACTGGATTTAGAGATTTATTAAACACCGGCAAGGAATCTTATCTCTTCAATTATTATACTACTAATATATTGGAATTAATTATGGCGGAAGATTCCAGTTTACACACCAAGGAACATCTCCCCCACTCTACTCCAGCTAAATACAAGAATAGAAACTGCCCTGTTACATATAGAAGCCTGTCTGCTCCTATTTTTTCTTGTGAACACACCTGTCAGCTTACCTGTGCATGACGGTAAGGGTGCCCATTCACCATCTACACACTCTATGAATTTTGATCCATAAGGTGCAAATGAGATGTCACACTGAACTTCCAATGTATCACCATGCTGATATACTTGCTTGAGCTCACCAATAACCATGCCATGTAAAATGCTGGGTGGTGCCTGACAAGTCTGAACATTTTCTAGAAAACAGAAAATATCACTCTTATTTTGAGTGTTTACTCAAAGTCCCATAGGCATATATCTGAATATCACTGTCATTAATCATTAATATCAATATCATTTATTTTATTAATACTTTATTAATAAGCTAAGATGT
The DNA here is from genome assembly GCF_059951505.1 of Python bivittatus. NCBI lineage: Eukaryota > Metazoa > Chordata > Lepidosauria > Squamata > Pythonidae > Python > Python bivittatus. Next base: position 15,262,060 of record NW_028277098.1, read on the forward strand.
ACTGGATTTAGAGATTTATTAAACACTGGCAAGGAATCTTATCTCTTCCATTATTATACTAATAATATATTGGAATCAATTATGGCGGAAGATTCCAGTTTACACACCAAGGAACATCTCCTCCCCCATTTTATTAATACTACTCACTGTCACTCATGCCCTAGTCACCTCCTGTTTGGATTTCTGTAATGCGCTGTACATGGGGCTGCCCTTGAAGAGTATCCGGAAGCTTCATCTGGTTCAAAATGCAGGGGGGCGGGCAGTTATATGTACCCCTAGGCTGGTACTTGTTACACCTCTGCTCCACAAGCTGTATTGGTGGCCAGTTTACTTCCAGGTCCAATTCAAGGTGCTGATTTTTATCTTTAAAGCCCTTCATAGCATGAACCGCCTCTCCCTGATTACATCTGCCCATCCCTTCAGATCCGGCAGAGAAGGCATGCTGCGGCTCCCGTCTGCCAGGGAATTACATTTGGCAGGTCTCAGGAGGTGGGCCTTCTCTGCCATGGCACCCACCTTGTGGAATCTTCTCCCTCTAGAAGTGAGATTAGCTCCATCCCTCTTAATATTCCATAAGTCCCTCAAGACCTCGCTATGTGATCAGGCCTGGGGGTCCCAGGGGACCAGGGAGATTTTGTGGTGGCTCCCTTATTAATTTTATCCTCTCCTGTTTTATGTGCTTTTATATTTTTTTTATTTGTAATTCTTTTTATGTATTTACTTTTTTTAATTGTTGTACACTGGCCAGAGTCACTTTGTGTGACATGGGCGGCTATACAAATAAATAAATAAATAAATAAATAAATAAATAAATAAATCTCAGATATCCAAGGAATATACCTGTTATAACTGTAAAAAAAAAAAGAGTAAACCTTAGTGTCTATTATTGGTATCTGCTATTCATTTCCCCCCTCCACCAGCCAAAATTAAAAATATGTGGATTAAATCTGCAAGTCTTTCAAAGAGATTTAAAGTTGTAATAATAGGGAGAAACTCTTTCAGGCATGGTCACTTCAGCAAAGCCTAGACGTGACTTTCCAACAATTGTCTTTTTCAGAGGATGTGGGAAGTTACAAGAGGATCAATTATGCTGACTTGGTACCAAGCAACAGGGGAAAAAACTATGAAAGAATGAACAGGGAAATGAACAATGAATGAAAGCACCAAAAACATTGGGGGAAAGTGGTATTAAGAGCCAAGTTCTCAATTTTAAGAAAAAGTGAGGCTGAATATAGTGAAGCATATATCTTAGATTTCTAGTAAGGAAACCCAAAAAGGCCAGTTCTCTAAATCTCTGAGCAAACAGAACTATCTCCCTGAGATTAAATACGGAAGGAAACTCAGACATAAATAGCTTTTGTTCTTGAGTCTTCCCAGGTGCAGACCTAGTTGGAAGAAGAAGAAAGAAGAAGCTAAGCCCACTCTGAGTTTTTATGAAGTTTCTCAGAATTCAGAGGGGAAATTCTTATGCAGCCCAACTTCTAGAGGCAGTAAGACTCCCTCTGTGTGTGTGTCTGTGTGTATGTCTTTGTACTTTATATATATGCTCAAATTCTTGCCCAAGGACAGTTCCAGACCAGCAGCAAGTAATCAGTTTTCAAGGGCATGTTACTAAATTGCGACCTCCAAGACACAATGTGGCACCAAAAAAGTATATTTAAAATAGTATTTAATTTATGAAGAAATACAAAAGCAAAGAGAATATGAGTGCATCTTCAGTGTTTAGAAAAGGGATGGAATTCCAAGAGTAAGGAAAAGAAGGGACATCGGTGGGGTCACCTGAAAGGAAGCATGAACCACAGAGATAAATAGCCATGAAAGGAATTGAGCAAGACTTTAAGCAAATGTAAAAGGTGGCGTTCCCATCATTTGGGACCCATGCTGCTCCTGAAAGTCTTAATTTGACGTTGTCTTTTACACTGATAGCCACAAAAGTCTGTTACCATGTAAAGGTGGGAGAAAGAGACAGATGAATTCACTCAGGGGCTGTTAAACTGAGGGCTGGATTATGAGATTGTGTGGTAGTTTTTCCATTTTTAGGGTTTCTGGAAATTTGCCCCATTTTTATAGAGGACTAACGATCTGGATTTAAGATCTAATGGGTATGTTTCCTGTGTCTGTTGGACTTGACATTCCACAGAGAGCCTTCCCTTCCAGTCAGATTCCAGACCAAGATTAGTATTGAGACAGCTTTGGTTGCACTTGTGGATGACCTGTAGGGCAACTGGGATGGGGGTGGTGCATCCTTGACCTCTCAGGAACCTTTGATACTATCAATCACAGTACCCTTCTGGAGCACCTTAGTGGCTTGGGAGGGTGGGGCATTGTATTGAGGAGTTTCTTCTGTTTCTTCCAGGGCTGGTTCCAGTCAATATGGGGTGGACCAGTCTAGTCCTAGCACCCTGCTTTGTGGGGTGCTTTAGGACTCTCCTCCCTCATTTTTTTAAACATCTACATGAAGCTGCTGGGAGAGGTAATTCATCAGCATTTGTGCAGTGTTATCATATGCCAATTCTACTTAGTTATACATTTCTGTCCCTGGCTATTCAAGTGAAGAAGTCATGGTTCTGTCCCAGTGCCTGGAGGCTGTGGGGGTCTGCATGGGGGAGAACAGGCTTCAGAGCCAGCCTAACAAGGCTGTGGGTTTTTGGCCCCATCAGTCCTAGAACCGGAGAGGTGTCATCCTTGACTATGAGTGGGATTGCACCTCCTCGCTTGGGTTTAGTGCATACTTTGGGGGTCCTCCTGCACTCATGGCTCCTGTTTGAAGATCAGGTGGCAACGGTGGCCAGGGGACCCTTTGTAAAATTTCATCTTGTATGCCAATTGTGCCTATTCCTGGATTAGACCAAGAAATGGATGCCATGGAGGCCTAAAACTACTTTTACTAAGATTGGATAAAGCAATAGAATCTTGCAAGTCTGAATGTGCTTCCATTCCTCCCTGTTTTACATGTCATGTGAATCAGCCTAGTTTTTGTACACCTTCCCCCTCATTTGGGCTTCTGCAATATTTATTTCCTCACTGGCTTGGTAATGGATCTTCCCTCTCTCCATCAAGGTCATCCTCGTTACTCTATGTGGACACTGCACACAATTGCTCATGCCTTAGTCATCTCCTGATTGGATTATTGCAATGTGCTCTTCATGGGACTGCTCTTGAAGACCATCTGGAACCTTCAATTGGTCCAGAGTGCAATGGTGTGGGTAGTTATGTGCGCCTCTCGTTATGACCATGTGACATCTCTACTCTATGAGTTGCCATGGCTCCCAGAAGGCTTCCAGGTGCAATTCCAGGTGCTGGTTATCACCTATAAAGCCCTACATGGGATAGGACTAGTTATTTGCAGGCCAACTGCTCCCAAGAGTATGTACCCATTTCATATACTCTGGATTCCCTCACTTAAACAATGTTATCTTAGGAGATGCAGGTCTCTATGGTGGTACCAGCCTTTTCTAATGAACATCCCCCAATATAGGGTTGGCCCCTGCCCTAAAGGCCTTTAGAAAAGCAGTTAAGATTTTTCCATGGGCCTTTGGGTCAGGATGAGCAGAGTTCCCAACTGAGGAATTTCTGATCACCATTTTATTTTCTTAGAAGGTTTTAATTAAATGTATGGTTTTCTAATATATTTGTTGATGATTTTTTTCTTTTTGTATGCTGCCCAGAGTCATATTGTCTGAGTTGAGTAGCCATATACAGGTATTCTCCAGTTTAAGAATGAGTTCCATTCCCATGATCTGACCTTAAGTTGAATTTTTATGTAAGCCAGAACAGTATTTTTGTATAATACTTTGTAAGTAGTATTGTGTATTTAACTTGAATCATTGTGTATTTAACTTGCATTTTGCTACAATAGGCTCATTTCTTAATTATGGGCTGTCTTTAAACCAGGTGTTCTTAACCCAGGGTACCTGTAAATGTTTTAAATAAATAAAATAAAAATAAACCAATCAAAATTCTTTTGCTCTGGTAGCCTTTAATCAGATGCAGATATTTTTATGTAGTTAAATGGTTGGTGCATGAATTTGGGGATAAAGCGAAATACTACTCATTTAGGTGGAATTTCCATAGTTTAGTACTTTGGTAGAGCTGCCCTCAAGCAATTCTCATTTAGCTCAAAAGCATAAGAAGACAAAGGAAAGAATATGAAGTTTGGGAAAGAGGTATGTGAATATTTACCCACAGTAGTAGGATAGTTCCAGGAAAAAAAAAAATGGAACTTGGTAATAAATAATCCCAACCTTATTTTCTCTCTTTCTTTCAGAAAAAAAATTGAAAATATTCTGGTGTCCTTACAGATGAAAAGGTTCTTGGGGAGCTGATTAAGAAGAGATATAGAAACAGTTTCCCATGAATCTCATCCCAAGGCTTTTAGCTCCAAACTGCTAAGAGAAACAGGCTTGATTGTAGCAAGATCCAGCATTTGGGAATGCACAATTCCTTCTCTACCCCTAGTTTTCTCAAAGTTAATGCTAACTTAATGCTAAATGAATTTATCATGCCTTTTCTGTTCCTTTCCTTCTTATCCCCGTTAATTATCCTTGCCTTCAGGAGAGAAATACTCAACTTTAGTCTTGGTCTGATGATTTGGAAGGACAAGAAATTTAAAAATCCACTCTAAGTAATCATTGATGACTGAAGACTTTAAGTAACAACTTAATGAAGCTTATGAATTCTATACCTGAAACCCATTCTGAATTTAGCATTTTCAAATTGTAGTTTTCAAGAAAAAGTGGTAACTAATAGCATGTTGTATTATTTATTTGCTTAGACACATTGTATACTGCTTTTCTCAAGACAGCTTGCAATAAGAAATAAAATATCAATGGTTAAATAGCATAAAAAGAGTTAAAATTACTATTACCCAATTCAGTTCTTCTTTAGGCCTCCCTAAAGAAGAATTTCTTAACTCTTTTTTGGAGAAGTAGAAATCATGGGGGGACTGGATGAACTCTCGATGGAGATGGAGCACAGCTTTGTGGAATAATTCATTACATTTCTGATTAGTAATACATAAAATGGTGTGCTGGTTAAGACTGCAATAAAGATGGATCAATTGATTGATAATACAATGTTGTGTTCCTTGTCAATACAGGGGAACTGCAATTTCTTTCTTTCTTCAATAATACATTTCTTTAAGTCTAATAAAAATCTGTATTGATGAGTGTCAAAATACTGTTTGCATTAGATTTGTAATTCTGCTGACTTCTTTTTGGGCTTGGATACATTAAAAGTACATTCAAAAGCGCAATGAATATAATGAAAAAGAAACAGTCCCATTGCCTCCAAAGGATGAACAACTGAAAAACAATTAATATTACTGATCATATTAACATTTTCTATTCAGTTTAAGAATACAATGCTTTTGTATATTGGATAATTCCTGAAGGTGTGACAGACCCATTCAATGCATATCATTAAGAGAAATCTATTTACTGGCCAGCAGTTAGCTTTCCTCACACATTGTAGAAAACAGAATGTATTTTGTATATTTTTAAAAACCTGCCCCTCACCTCCCTCCTTCTCTTCTCAGATGCAGACATAATTCTTAAATTGCCCATATTTACCTTTACAGATTGGAGGCTGTGGAGACCATCCGAAGTGATAGCATTGTGAAGACTCAGGCCCAACTCTTGTGAATCCTCTAAGACATTTAAAATGCACCACCATTTTGTGCTGAAATTTATCCAATCTTGGATCAATCCTGACATTATCCAGAACTGGAGGTTCACATTCTATTGCTAAACAAATGTTGAATAAAATAGAATAAGATTATTTCAGAATGAAACTGCTTGCCAAAACCTTTGAGGCATTTATATATACAAATAAGCATTGTGTTGTATTCCTTAACTGCTGTATGAGTTCTATTTTCCTCTGACTTTCTCAGTATAAATAAATTTAAATCCTAACTAGATGAATTCTGACTCAGATATCGATCCTTCCTCATTCTCAAGAAAAAGGCATAATCTGGATTGTTAAATCATCCCTTTGAGCCCATGGAGGTTTTGAGTACGGTCCCTTGCCCTAAGCTCCATCTCTTCCCTAAAACTGCCTTCTCCTCCTGTCATCCATGGTGTGGCCACCACTGACTTTCTCCAAAGGAGGAGGGTATGGGGTAACCAAGATCGCCAAAATCAAACTTGCAGGCACTCCAGTATAGAGCATTTCCAATCATATCACAGTTTCATTTGGATGGTCAGCTGGCCATGATTGCAAATTTCTGTGCCTTAACAGGACTCTTTCTAGGGCGATAGAAATGAAAGAGTTCTTTATATATTTCCCATTTATACATGAGAGCTATTTGACCAACTGAGGTGAACAGCTAGCACCCTGTAGATTTGAATTGCAGCTGTGTATCCTTCTAATTCTCAGGTTTGCGGTTCTTTCAAGATGATAACTCAGGAGTTGCATCAACATTTTATTATCAGTTATCAAACTTGGATCCAAAGATGTACAAGTAATCTTTGTTTAGCAACCTCAATTGGTTCTGACAAAATGGTTGCTAAGTGACATGATCGCTAAGCAAATCACGTGACAGAGAGAGAGAGACAGGGAGAGAGAGAGACGCTGTAAAGATTGCTGGTTGTTGCTATCTCATTAGATAAAGTTCTTGCAGCAATCCCAGCATTATTCTCACTCCAGCATGCGTTGCTGTCAGTTGCAGAAATCTGGGTGTAAGTGTGCACATTGGTTGCAAAATGGGTTTTTTACTATAATTTATTACTGTCATATTTGTGAATGGTTGCTATCCGAGGCAGTTGCTAAATGAGGACTACCTGTATTAGGATAAGAAAGATACAGAAAGAGAAATGCAATCCTCCCCAAAGCAGATTCTTAACTTTGTAGGGATGGTAGGCACTTGTACAATTTTGAGAAAGGGTCAAAGAGACCTTGTACAAAACTGGTCTTTCATGCTGAAATCCAGAGGGAGATGATGGAAAACCTGGGACCATGAAGGAAGCCCATCTGTTCTACGCCTTAAGAAATATCAGAAACATCAAATGTATATTGGAAATCTGAACAACAATTAGGGACATTTTATCATGCTTGGTGGACGTGTAAAAAAGCTAGAAAATGTTGGAATCAAATACATACACTGGTTCGAAGGATTTTAAAGATTAATATGCATCTGAGGCCAGAAGTCTTCCTCTTGGGGCTGATGGACAAACAGTTGGAAAAAAAATAATGGAACTTTGTTTTTTTTATATGATAACTGCAGCAAGATTATTGTATGCACGAGGATCTTTCCATTGCAATACCTACAATGGAGGAATGGTTGGGGAAGATGATGGAACTTGCTGAGATGGCCAAATTGACTCCTTTGATTAAAGACAATATCTACATGTATTGCTGCCTGAAAACCCTTTATGGGCTTTTTGCATAAAACAAGAAAAAATGAGCTTACAATTTATGTGACGAGCGTTTTGTTTTTCAGCTTATTGACAAGCCTGACACTGGCTGGGGCTGAGAGGGAGTGACTGACCCAAGGTCACCCAGCTGTTTTTTTGTGCCATGGGGAGACTAGAAACTAGGCCTCCCCACACTTAGTCCAATACCTTAACCACTACACAATCTTGGCTCCGCCGGATATAGACTATGAATGGATGATTATAACGAAATATAATCTAAAAAAAACTATATGCACACACATACATTTTACACATTCACATACCTGTATGAGCTATCTATCTATCTATCTATCAATCTATCTTAATTAATTAATTAAATTAAGAAAGGCTTTTTAATGAAAACTGTTGGAAGACAGATTCCAGTTATGATTCAGTATGTTCTGCCAGCTTCCGATAGCATTTTTTTTTTCACTGTGAATATACAATGAACAAATTGTTACTGAGGGAATTATAATTAATCATTACCAATTGTTGGAAGTAAAAACTGGAGAAAATTCAATATGTGAGTAGCTATCTTGAACTGTTCTAAATATTTTAATTTGTATGTGCGAGTCCAGTTTCTGGAAGTTAATTTAAAATTAGTGGTAATTATATCTAAGTGTGAATGTAACATGATGGAAATCATCAGTAACAACATTCCTGATGAACTGATTTAGGCAACTGTATTATTAAAATATTGTATTTTATTAACTTACGCAGACATCCAGGAGTTGGCTCCCATCCCTTCTCCCTGCACACAATGGTATCACCAATGGTATTTTTAATGGTTTCAAGCCCCTCTTTACATTCATAGTGAAGTTCATCCCCAGATAAGAAAACAGACTTTGTTGTGTTGAGGATAAAAGCATCTGCGAGTGGCTTTGAGCACATCTCTGAGGAATCAAAGAGTGGATATTATTACTGTCCCATTGTTCTTTTCTCATCATTCCAGGCTCAAAAATTCTCACCTCTTAGTGACCTCTTAAGTGTAGTGTGAGAGGAAAAATGCAAGTAGCCTAAAACTTATTTTGATATAGATATATGTTGCAAAATCACATTTAATAATAAAAGCAAGGGCTAGATTGGAAATGACCTGTGGGGCACTGACAGGAAATAATACTTGCAAAACCAGAGCAAGCTATTAAATAAGCAGACTTGTTGATGGGAACAGATGTGACAGGGACAAAGGGACTGGGAAAGTGTGATGTAATTAGCTCTGGGGACGTTATGACAATCCAAAGAGTCATGATTGTGGTTTGTGGTTTTAAAGGATAAAAAGGATTGCAATTTGGGGGTCTGCACCCACATGGTCAGGCTGTCCCAGTGACGGCCTGCTCCTGTTCGTCCGCATTGCAATGTGTATCTAAGTAAGTACCTTGTATGTTATTGATTGCACTTTACTTTCCTGTTGAACTAACTTTCAATAAAGCTCTTAGAAGAACTTAGAACTTTGAGGTGACTTGTTTTATGGTATGTCTGTCTCCCGAGTTTAGTGAGGGTTTTTTCCCTGACAGTAGGCACATGCATGAAGTAATTGGTGAGTCGCTATAAATAAGCTGTTGCTGCTTCACGCTAGTGATTTTGGCAAACATGGCCAAAGTCACTTTGCTTTTCAACTGGGCCTGGAGCTTACAAGAGACAACTTGGTCTTGTCGACTGCTCCACTGCCCCTTTCATGATTCTAGCATCTCTGGGCATATCCACAGGGCCATACTGAGCATCTGATGAACAAGTTGATTTTATATTTGAGTTTCCTTATGTATCATGATGCTCAACATTCTGCTTTTGAAACCTTTCCACACAGAATATAGGCCAATTTTATTTATTTATTTATTTATTTATTTATTTATTTATTTATTTATTTATTAAATTTAGGTGGCCACCCATCTCATATGGGCAGCTAACAATTAAAATAAAAACAGGGTAAAAACACAGCCAATGATAAGAAACACAAATAACATAAGACAGCATAAAACGGCAGCTGAGAATAATCAAACACAGCACAAACAATACAACCAAACAATCGGCTCACCCACACTATCAGGGGCCCAGGCTTCAAGTTTTTAAGGCCAGCAAGGTTGGGGCAAGTCTGCTCTCAGGGGGGATGCTATTCCAAAGGGCAGGTGCCAAGGCAGAGAAGGCACTCCTCCTGGGTCCCACTAGACAACACTCTCTTGTGGATGGGACCCAGAACATGCCTCTCCTGCCAGATCTAACAGGACAGGTAGACACCACTGGGGACAGATTGTCCCATAAGTAACCGAGCCCTAAGCCATGAAGGGCTTTTAAGGTAACCACCTGCATCTTAAATTGTACCTGGAAGCATACTGGCAGCCAATGTAGCAGGCAGAACAGAGGTGTCACATGTGCCAAGCAACTGGCACCCATAATTGCTCACACTGCCTTATTTTGCACCAGCTGAAGCTTCCAAATACTCTTCAAGGGCAGCCCCTTGTAGACCGCATTGCAATAATTCAATCAGGAGGTGACTAAGGTATGAGTGATGTGAGCAGGCCCTCTTGGTCCAGGAACAGACACAAGTGGTACACAATACAAAGCTGTACAAAGGCCCTCCTGGCCAGAGCTGCCACCTACTCTTCAAGCAGGAGCTGTGAGTCCAGCAGCACCCCCAGATTGCACAGAGGATCTATCTGGTGCAACCCCATCCAGAACAAGAGATGGAAAGTCCCCAGAACCAGGAGGTCTAAAACCCAGATCCACTCAGTCTTCCTAGGGTTGAACTGAAGCCAGTTGTTCCCCATCCAGACCTCTACAGCCTTCGGACACTGAGACAGTACCTCCCTAGCATCACTCAGGCAGCCCATGGTAGAGATATATAATGGTATCATCTGCGTACTGATGATACCTCACCCCAAACTGAGGGATGATCCCACCCAGTCACTGATGTTAAACAGGAGAAAAGGCAGCACTGAGCCCTGCAGCACGCCACAAAGCAGGGGCCACAGGCTGGACCTCTCCTCCTCTATCAATACCAGCTGGAACCGGCCCCCCAGAGGCCTTCCTCTGAGAACCAGCCCCACAGTGGAGCTCCCCATCCCCAATTCCTGGAGCTTGTCCAGAAGGATACCATGATCAAGCTGCTGAGAAATCAAGAAGAATAAGGACAGACACACCATCCCTGTCCGGCTCATGTCAGAGTTTATCCGAGAGTGTGATCAATGTTGTCTTAGTCCCATACCCAGGCTTGAATCCTGACTGAAAGGGTCCAGATAATTCGCTTCTTCCAGAGTCCTTTGAAGCTGTTGCACAACTGTCTTCTCCACAAACTTCCTCAAAAAGGGAAGGTTGGAAACTGAATGAAAATTCTCCATTTATGGGTCTAGTTATGCCCTCTTGAGGAGGGGGCAGACCACCACCTCCTTGAGAGAAGGTGGAATCACCCCCTCTCTCAAAGAAGAATTAACCATCACCAAGACCCATCTACATGTCACCTCCCAGAAGGCCTTAGCCAACCAGAAGGGACATGGATCTAATACATAGGCTGAACTGAACTCCTCCATAACTCATCCATAAATGAAGGAGAGTTCCAGGACCCCCAGGTGGGGAGAGGCCACTTGGGCATGATCAAGAGCCATTGCCACCCTCTCAATTACATATTAGGTCCGTCTAGCACTTTAGATACAAAGGCAAAATGCTGCTTTGCTTGGACTCCTTAATGCAGATGCACATTTCTTCAAGATAGTGCTGCAGCTGTTAAGAACTGTTATGCAATCCTGAGAGAAGACATGGCTGCTTTAAGGCATTGAAGACAGGTGCAGCATGAGCACCCTGCATGTCCCAAAGCAATCTGAAGCGACTCTCACCCCTGTTATAACTTGTGTAGAAAATCATAAATGTTCAACCTCAGAGTTTTTCTTGCAATATTGAGTGTGTAAGAAGATGAATCCCTCCTTGTAAATGCCCAGCCCAGCCCAAACTATAGGCATCTTTTAGTGTTGCAATTTGCAATGATAACATTTTTCCTAATGCCTAAAGCAAAACATTGCTAAAACTTTTGTTCACCATCCTTCATTTACTGAGCCTATATTGCAAAGTTCTTCTTGGTACAGTTAAATTGAAAATCTTTCTGAATCTGATAGGAAACTACCTGAATTATCCAGTATTCAATATTATTTCTTACATTCTTATAATCATGACAGAACCTTTAATTTCTAGCAAAATCACAATACAGTGAACTGACTGTAAGAATTTTCTATGATATTCTAGAATGTTCTAAATATTATAGAACTTTAGAAAGTTCTATAATGGGTTTGGTTTCTTATGGTTGTTCTCTATCTGAAGTTCTTGTTTAGAAATGTAATAGGACGACAGTGGATCAGACCTAGATTTTACCATAGTCCATTTAAAATGGATTATCTTCCTCTGCTGAAATCTACTAACAAGTACAGCCAAATGCCAACAAAGGCCTGACAAATGCAGGCATGTCTCTGAGATGATGCTTTCAATTCAGGTGACCTTGTACTGAGCTTCTTCCATGGTTCAAAGGATTTTTGCTGGGTATGATCAAAACAACATCTGTCCCCTGAAATAACTGTTTTGTTAGTATATCATTGCTGGAATGCTAATAAGACTTGTGAGTTGCCCATCTGCCAAATTCCTAGAAAAATACTGAAATTGTAGATGGAATGGTAGATTGTTGCTTAAGTGAAAGGCAAATAAAGACTTCATTCAATCCTCCTTTAAGAAAGGTGGTGGTAGAGAGCTTGGAGAACTGAAGGAGAGAGTAGTAGATAGAACAAGGTAGTTTATAGACAGGATAGCTGTCAGATGATGGAAGATCAGAAGGAAAGGAAAAAGAGATAATCACCATGCGTTTTTTTATCCGAAAAATACAAGAGAAACAGCAGGAGGCAACATATGTCCTATAAATGAGCACAAGGTTTGACACCTATAAACACAAACCACTTATATCCATATAATTTGTTCATACTCTGTTATTGTTAAAAGAATTTTGGTCCTCCAAGTAAATGAGAGACATAGTAATAAGGCCCCCGTGCCTAAGATACCATGTTATCAGAAGATGAGGTGGTAAAAAAGAGGGTGATGTCAGTATAAGAACTCTTAGGTTTATCATTTGGATTAGAAGTAAAATTATTAAACTGCATTTATCCCCAAAATAAAGTTAGAAGAAACTATATTATTTCTGACTAAATAAACCTGGCTTTGCCACCCAGTTTGTTGAAAAAGTCAGAGCTAATGGAGTGGCAGCCCCCCCCAAAATACTTCACACACCCTGAAAAGCTCTGTGCTCAAAATTAGGAGTAGCTTTTTCCATTTTCCCTCTGAACATTAACATGACTATTGTATAACTCTGTGTTTTACTGTGAATTACTTTGTGAGAAATTTGTGATAACTGCAGAACATTAATAAACTGCTCTCTAAAATAAGCTATGGATTGTGACCACACACAATCTCCTTCATTTAGCTTTCAAAACCCCCAAAGTTTCCCTGCTAACGTCTAGTGGCTGAATAATGAGCACATGATTTCCTGCTAATTTTCAGTGGGAAATAAGCTACAATGATGAATTAAGTTCCTACAGCCTGAATGCAGTTTTAATCTTAACACATACACACGTACCAATGTGGAAAAGAGGCTAAGTATCCCATCCAGTGGTGTTATGTCCCTGTCATAACCCTTGCAACCCTCAGATACCAACAGAGATATTAGACATTGTAGTTTAAAGCTGCCAAAAGATCATATGCTCCTGGTCTAAATGGAACTGGATTTCTAGCAGGACATTTAGGAGCATCTCATAGACTTCACATTTCTGAAGGGCTTACTGGGAAATGAAAGCAATTCAAAAGCATTTAGAGGAAATTAGATTTGGTCTTAATACTTGTAATATGGAAATAAATTAAATGAAACTGTAGGATGATATGACTCTGTATGCTTAAACCTCTGACCTCAATGTTGTAATTAAGAACCTAGGTTGCTTCTTCTTCCTCCCTTCGAATCTCTTCTATTTTGCCATTTCTCCTTTGGATTGTAATCTTGAGGTTGAAGACAAACCAGAATATATGGTCTCCTGGTACTTAGTGACTGTTTTATGCCATGTTTCATTACAGCCCCACCTGGATTTGGAGGCATCAGATTTTCATAATCTCACCATGTTCTGGAACAGAAAGAGGATCTATAGACAGAACTGCATGTTTTCCATTCTTATTTTCAGTGTCTTCTGTGTTGCAGTGTTTGCTCTTTGGAAAATTGTAAAGAATATGTAAATTCTACAGCCTGTTCTATTCAAAATAAAAATGTGCAAATTTTAAGCTGCAAGTCATTTCTTCAAGTCCTGGTCAAGTACCCTACATATGAGTGTCCAGTGTTTCTGCAGAGTTTCTAAAGGGATACAGGTTACAAATGGATATTATATCAAACTATTCTTAAACTTCACTTATTAAGTTTTCCATGTCTTTGTGCCAGTCAGTTTCAATCTATCTTCCAGTGGAATTATGTCGACTTACTGATACACTTTGGCTCTGGGTTCCAGCCCTCTGCCAGGCACCATGTCTCTCCCTCACTCTTTCCTTCTGGAGTTACGTAGTCATCATGACAGTTATATCTTGCTTTCTCATTGAGCTGAAAACTCTGTTGCCTCTGAACAAAAAACCCATGAAGCAGAGAAACCTTCTTGCAGGTACTTTGAACTGCTAATGGAAAAAAGAAAGACATTAGTAGAAACTGTGAGCTCTTCTGCATGCCCTTTAACCATGGTGCAAAGATGCCTCACTCACAGTGGTATGAAATTGTATTATATCCACCCAATTCTAAGCAGAAACATAGCCAACCTGTTTAATATTATAGCTGAACTATTAAAATGTTCATCGTTCCTCACACCAAGTTTGAGGGCCGATGTGTGACTGAGGTTGCTTTGACTTGCTGTACTTTTAAACTTTCGTGAAGGAAAACAGCTTTTGAAAAGGAAGTATTGGCATGACCTGTTTATCAACTACTTTGATATTGCTTATTTTGGAGATCTGTTGCCTAATTTAAGTCATATCCTGGTGGTAAAGGAGATCTTTAGAGCATTTTGGAAACCTGCTGCAAAATAATGTGAGCAAGTTTCAGCTGTTTAGCTACCTTTTACAACTATACACTAGCTTTTTTTCTGGAGTGACTAATGGCCTTTTCCCTCTAGTTTGCTTGCCTCTCTTGGGCTAATATGCTCTTTTGGTGCAATCAGCTTTTAAGAAACAACCTTTTTTAAAGATTCATTTTTGTACCAAGCTAGGTTGGCTGAATCTCTGTTCAGTATCTTTCGATATGTTACCTGTCAACAACTTCTGAGCAACATACTGTATGTTTCAAGAAAGCTTTAGGATTTGTACTTGTAGAGCAGTTATAATAAATTATGTTTTGCCTTTTCCTTTCCCTCTCTAAAGCTATTCATTTCATACTTAACATTCAACATTTCCAGCTGTTTAGTAACTTCTACCCTGTTGTTTCCTCTGTTCAAAATGTGTAGGGAACATTAAGTTCACCAACCTATGATTTGTATCTATGTTTACATTAGGCCTATTCATTTGCTAAGAGAAAGGAATACTGGCCAAGTTAGTTTTTTTTTCTGCAACAAGTGTACCAATCTGTCTGTGAAAAAGGAACAGTACTGTATATCCCTCTTCATTTAACAAGCAGCTTTGTTGAAACACATTTCTTGCAGGCTTACCGCATATCTAGAAAAAATCTTTTCAAGGAGAACATGTGGAAATGCAGTGATACAATCTTGCCTGTTCACCATTTGCAACACCACCTCCTCCTATCATGTCTGCCCAGTATCCTGTTGCAACTAAATAGACACTTTAGATACAGTATGTGCAAATTCTGCTAAAATGTCCTGGGTGAGATACGTCCCTTAGGCAGAAAATTGGAAATTCATGTAAAATAATGTTAAAAAATAAATTTGTACAGAGAAGATCAGTCCTCCTGTAATCATAGTAATGCATGTCAGTTCTGCTTACCAACACATTTTGGTGAAGGCGACCACCCATTCCTTGTGCATTCAACCACCTTTTCTGCATTATCTGGTTCAAAATTAAATCCATGGTCACATTGAATTCGAATTAGATCCCCATCTTGATATATAGTTCTTTGAGGTCGGAAAGAACCATTAGATATTCCAGGAGGGTTGCATGTAATTTCTAGAGAAAATAAATCATATATTTCATATTTTTAAAAAGCTTGTGCTCATATCAAATTATCAGTATTGCTTCCTATTAGCACAGAACACAATACCACTATTATTTTTAATATATATATAGCCTGTGAGATCATTTTATAAAGCAGGAATGTCTACTAATGGGTCCTCACTAATTTAAAGCTGGCAGTTGATATTTACAATAAAAGTTACTGTGAAATTAGCCATCTTGATTAAAAGTATTTTTAGTACATTTGCATTTATTTGGAAGATTGCAGATAAATTCAGCAACTTGTTATATTCATTCTTCAACTTGGTTTTGAATTGAAATGTAAAGATCCCATACAATAACCCCATACTAGGTATTAGGTCCTGCTGAATTCAAGTGAATTATATTCTAACAGGAGTGCACAGCAGGGGCAGAGAACGACATCTCTTCCAGATGCCAAATCTAGCCCCACATGCTCCAGTGGGCCAGATGATACCAAGGGGTGGGAGGTATCATGGGGAAATCCTGATCCCAGACAGAGTGGATTATCCATCATCCATCATCCATTTCTCCTTGTAGATGAATACTACATTGCCTCCCTCTTGCCTTAGAAGATCTACCATGCGCTTCTTCTAAGGGGAATAGACCCATCAAAAACACAATGATTGGAGCCACTCTGTACCTGCCCTGACTGGGACAGCTTCTAGGAACTATGGGATGCATCACCACGTAAAACCCACACAAATGATTTAGTTAGAAATGAGCTTTGTCTTCCCAACTGGAGAAAGTGCAGAGATCTCCTAGAATAATGGGTCAGCTCCTCCATCAGGCAAAGTGCATTGAGTGCCCATGGCGATGAGAAGGTGATAGTAGGTTATAGTAGGCTCATGGACCAAAGGTTCCTCATTCTGAGTGTATCAGGTTGAGTTGGTATGTGGAAGTCCTATAGGGTGGCATTTTCCAAACACAGAGCCAATATCCATGAAACATTGTTGATCATACTATTTTTTCAGCAATGCGATATTCCAGTAACAGAGCACTTTACCCAGCTTTATCCTCTTTTGGAAGACAGTCTTAGGAGGCTTGATTTGGACTGGATTTCAAATAAGCCAGTACAGTATGAGAAGAAGCATACCCTAAAATCTGACAGCCTCAAATTTCCACAATCCAGAGGAAGTGATACAGAATCTGAAAAGGTTCTTCCAGGGCTCAAACAGCTCTGTTCTCTGTATATTTCCCTTTGGTTTGTGCTGTCAGATTTGGCCGACACGGCACGGCTAGGAACTTGCTCATCCGCGCTTATTCAGTTTCACCACCCAAGCGCTAGCAAAGGAAAAGGGGAAGTGGGAAACCACGAACTGATTAATGGACCAGCTGGCGCCATTTAACTAAATCGCAAGCGGATACTTTGTGTCAACACCAATTTGCCTTGGGTGCTGTAGACAAAGGGGAGAGAGAGTACCATTTTTAGAGGTAAAGCAATCAGCACGTGATTGGGAACTCCCGGCTTTGCACGCAGCAGAAAGACCCAACAAATACAACAACAACGCCATCAATAGAAAGCAATCAGAACACAAAAGAACTGCACTGAATCTGCCATTTGAGTAAAGGGGGGATTACTGTGGGTAATCTGTAACCAAGCAACAGGGGCTAAGCGCAGGAACGGGGAACTATAAATTGTACTGTAAAATGTGCCAAGCCAATCCTGGCTTTGTCTGTACTTACTTACATTACGCTTGAGTAAACTTCTTTACTGAACACAAGTGTCACAAGAGTTTCTGTGAGACGAACGGGGTAAACCTTACACATGCTTAGTCCAAATTATAGTCCATAGTCATTTCCAACAAAATAACTCTTACATGATAGACTCTTAGACCACCCTAGGCAGGTGGGGCAGAAGTCTCTTTCCCTTGTCCAGAAGGAATGTTCATAATGAATTCTTATTAGAAGAACTTCACTTATAGCTGCTGGGAGATGTCACTTCCACACTGTTTATTTCCATGTTGAGTTTTTTTTTTATAGAAAACTTTAAAAAACAAATATTTCAATGGCATAAGATAGTCCTTGCTTACTGACCATTCATTCAGTGACCTTTCTAAGTTACGACGGTGGTGAAAAAGGAGATTTATGACCGTTCCTTGAAGTTAAAGCTATTGCAGCATCCTGCAGTCATGTGATCATCATTTGCAACCTTCATAGCCAGCTTCCAACAAGCAAGTCAATGGGGAAGCCAGCACGAAATCACAAGTCATGGTCACATGATCTTGTGCTTAATGACCATAGCCAGAACTGCCATCATAAATCAGCATAGTCACATGACATTTCACTTTACAACTGCTTGATTAACAATGGAGTTGTCAGTCCCAATTGCAGTTGGTAAATGAGGACTACCTGTACAAAGCAAATGTTTGCATCAGTTTTAGGTACCATTGTTCAAGTAAGGTTTATTAACAGCTTGGATATTATCATATCTAGTTCCTTAGTTAAGTGAAGCAAAGTCTCTCAAATTTGATATGAATTCACAAAGCTGATGGAAATGTTTAATAATCTCATCAAATTATAATCTCACCAAGTAATGCAAAATGTGATCAGGAATTTGGAATTATACATCTGTGATACTCTTGAAATATCTGCCATTACAAATTGCCAGAAAGCCACACATTTTTAGAGAAAAATAAAAAATGGAATACATTCATCCTGTTACCAAATAACTGTTCCTTTAATGAATGCAGCAGAAACCACTTCCCTTAGTAACCCCTTGATTTCTCTTCTTCTTAACTTACCATTTTGAAAAGAGCAACTTGGGCAGAGAAGAAAAGCAGCAACCAAGAGCAGCCAGGTCTTCATAGCTCTTCGGGCAATATCCGAAGCACAAAACCTCCGTTCAGCAGCTTTGCTATCTGAGCTGATTTCTCCCAGCAATGATCCCGTCCTCCCTTTTTGTTTGTTTGGGGGTTTTTTTCCCCTTTGGTTGTGTTTTGTTTTGTTTGAGGGTGAAGTATTTGAGGATGAAGTATTACTGGAATAAGGACATGGTCTTGATAGCCAAGTGAAGACTCCACAGTAGCTTTGGTTTGCAATGGCAACAGCAAACAAATAAAGCAACAGTTCAGCCTTTCAGGTAGTGCTTCCAACTCTTCAGAAAGAAAGATGACCACCTTCATTCCAAGACTGATAAATGTTTAACCATCCCAAGGTCTTCAGTACCAGAGCTAACAGCAAAATTATTTGTAGTCAATAAATCCTGTCTATGGCTTTGAAAATGTTAGCTGCAGACTCTCCCTGTATTCCACCCACTCTGCTTCTGAGACCCTTTTCTGCTGCAGGTGCTACTGCGGGACAAGTACTAGACCAAAGAAAAATTTGTCTTTACTAAGAAGTTGCCTTTCATTAATGGTAAGAGTTCTGAACTTTTTCGTTTGGCACTTTGCTAAGATCAAATTAGGAAGCCTAACTGTTGTGATGGTTATCATCATTGCTGTTGTAATTGCTGCTGTTGTCGTCATCATCATCATCATCATCATCACCATCATCACCATCACAACATTAACTCTGAAACAAAGATGTTCTTCAAGCAAGTAACCTGCAATTGTTTCAATCTAAAAGTCAGATTCCAAGTTCAAGGATTCTGAAAAGATTAAATCGCAAAGTAACTAAAACTTCAGCAGGGGGAATCATCTCTCAACAGAGAAAACGAATCCTGCCATTAGACACAGTGTTAGTGAAAAATTCGTCGCAATCCAAACAGTCTTCTCATTCTTCCAAGTCTTAACACTGTATTACATTTGATATCTGACATACCTATTTTGCAGGTATTATGTCAATAGTTATAGGAACCACACACTTGCAGATATCTGCTACATTCCTTAAATTTTTACAATCTTCAGCCAAATGTAGTTAACCATTACCCAATCATATGAGGGAGATTGTACACTTTGGCAGGTGTGTGTGTGTGTGTTTTCAGATTCTGCTGATGTTGAATTGGGTTGCACTTCTGCAATTATCCAAAAGGTCAAAATACTGTCAACCCTCAGGGGCTAGAAGAACAGAAAAATTGCCTATCAGAAGGATACAGAATCTACCCTTCTCCCCTTCTTCACCAGGAAAACTCCCTTTTACAATTGCTTCTACAGACAATATTGTGTCACAATTTTATCAGTTTGAAATAATTTTCTCTGAAATTCAAAAGTCTCACTTTTTGTGTAGCCCTGTATAAGAAGGCTTCCTTGCTGCCAACTCCATCTAACATTTCTGAAGAAAACAGTATGTATATTATCTACCATATACAATTTGAATTGAGCCAAAAACATCCCCTCATATTTTTTTTAGTGCAAACAGTGTTTTGCTCTCCCAGCACCTGTAGAGAGCTGAGGGAATGGCCTTGAAGGACAAGAAGAAGAGACACTACCAACGCAGCAGTCAGATAAGAGGAACCTGAGGGGAGGCCAAGAAAGTGACTTGAGAAAATGTCCTAGACAAGCCCCTCCATAGTTCACATAAAGATAAAAGGAGGGAGAGGGAAGCACATGCAGATTTGTAAGATTTTGTAACTGTAGCTGGTACAATAAATGTAGTACTGACCTACATGACATTGGTTTCTTAGTCTGGTGTGCTGCTCCCTTAAAAGGCTATAAAAATAGGTACTGACAATATGATACTGACACAGCAGCTATGCCATCATAAAATTTGTACATATCTGGTAGTACAATATTTGTCTAATGGGATCTCATTGCAGGGGTTTCTCAATTTTAGCACCCATCTTCTATTCATAATGGTTCAAATGCCGTCACTTTTTGAAGAATCCTCTATTGATAGGATTTAAGTTGTCAACAATGGATATAAGAGAAGCTTAGGTTTTTGCATGTTGTTAATATCTGAAGGTTTTCTGCCTCTTTAAAAATCTCTGACCATTTTACCCCTAATGATCAAAATCCTACTGATTTTGATGATCCCATTTCCTCTAATCAGACTCTTTTCCATGAAGACCTGGCTGTAATTCTAAGGGAGAAACATCTACAGGCGAGAGATGACAAAAGGGAGGGAATGACAAAAGCAGGGTCATAGCTTTTCTGTAGGGTTTTGTTTCCTTGTCTGTTTGTTTTGTAAAGAGACCCAATTAATTCCAAGGAACATGTTGGGCAAATAAGCCCGTCAGCAGTAATGTGCAGTTTCAGAGAGCTCTGGAGGAAACAGCTAATCTGGGCACAAGGCAGTCTGGCTTCAGACCTGAGGTATGAGATGAAAACTGAACTGGTTATTCTCATGGGAGACTTGTGGAGGGACTTGGGTGGAGCATAGCTGTCTTTGCCCTCCTAGATCTCTCAGCAACTTCTGATACTGTCAATCACAGTATCATTTTGAAGCACCTGCAAGGGTTGGGAATTGGGGGATCATGTTTCAGCGGTTCCACTCCTACTTGAGGTTACACACCCAGTTCCTAGTGGTGGGAGAGAAGTCAAACTCTCAGATGCTTTATTATGGAGTGCCCCAGGACTCGGTTGTTTCTCCTATGCCGTTTAACTTCCACTTGAAACATCTGGGACAGGTCATCCATCAATATGCTGATCACATCTCAGTTGTACATCTCCATGCTAGGTCCAGTGGGAGATGTAGCGGAAGGCCTGCTCCGGTGACTGAACATAGTCAGAGCCTGGATGAGGAAAAACAGGCTGAGACTCAACCCAGACAAGATGGAATGGCTGTCAATTCAGAAGCCTTCTTATTCCAGGATTGTATCACATTTGACTGCTGATGTGTTCTGCTTTCCCAAAGAGAGCAGTTTCATAACTTGGGGGTTCTTCTGGTTTCACAGCTCCTGCACAAAGAGTAGGTGGAAGCTGTGGCCAAGGAAGCATTTGCCAATGTCGGCTGATATGTCAGTTGTGGTTTTACCTGGAACAGGATGTTCTAAGGACAGTCCCTCATGCCCTTTTCATCTCCCAATTAGATTACTATAATTCGCTTTTCACATTATGCAAAGACCTGACTCTCTTGAGAAATCAACAATGCTGGGAAAGGTGAAAGGAAAAGAAAGAGGATGGTCAGAAGCAAGGTTGACTGGCTCAGTTAGAGTGGTTATGAGTGCCTGTTTGGAAGATCTGAAGAACCAAACTGAGGACAGATTTTCCAGGAGAAAATCTGTCTTTCTGGTTGCTAAGGGTCAACACTGACTTGACAGCACATAATCTATCAATCGATTTGCCTCTGTGGGTTGACCATGATCACTTGGTAATTCATTAACATTTACAGAATGACCATGATCACTTGGTAATTCATTAACATTTACAGAAATACGCTCTTTAGAAAAAAGTCATTCCTCTATCTTTAGTTGTTTAGAAACCTGCCATGGTCTCTATCAATCGAGGCCACTTCTTTCTTCCTATGAATGCCTTATCCTGACCTGTTTATCTTATGGAAATTTTGTATTCCTATATCTTTTCCCAGCTAATGTTTTTATTTTATGCTCCTGTAGCCTTAAAAGAAAAGCCCCTTCTCATTCCCTTGTTCTACATGTGGCCATTTTGGGTTTTAGAAAAGAACAAGACTACCTCCATATTTTCTTCCTTTTTATTCTTCTATGTTTGAATTTGGTTTTCCATTATTATTCCTATGTGTCTGCCACATTACCGGATCTTTCCTCACCATTGAAGAGATTAAGTCACTCAGTTGGAGCTCGACTTATACTGACCTTTATATAACCGCAAGCATGCATTGTCTCAAGTTCTTCCTGTTTACAGTTGTCAAGACTTTAAGTGCCTAGATCTCAATAAGTCCTGAATCACTGCATCTAGTACTCTTTCTTAATCACTGTTAATAGCTCAAACACTTGGCTGCTATATATCTCACCAGATGTTCCCTCTGTCATGTTTCTATGATTTCCTCCCCTTTCTTTGTACTGCCCTCTTGATTTAAAGTTCATCTATCTATAAAAAGGTATAAAGACAGTATGCTATAGGAAAGGATACAATACAGTAATGTGAGACGTGCTTTTCCTAATTCTGGAATGTAAAGTATTGTTCAATCAATGAATCAATCAATTTTATTTTGGTCATAGACCAGCATATAACCAATAACATAGCTCTTATGCTACAGTAAGTATAAAATCAAAAATCATGTTAATAGCATAAAATAGGATGAAGATAGAATTATTGAGGTAAAATTGCAGTGTGAAGGTATTATAAACAAAAAAATCCTTTGTAGTTGCAGTTAATTTTACAACAAATAATCTAAACACTGTAACTGACTAAAACAAATAACTATAAAATGGTATAAATAATACTGAAATTTATAAAAGACTACAAGGGTAATAAATTTTTATACTAACTTGTTGTATCAGATCAAGTATTATTTGATCACAGGGTAGGAAGTTAGACATAAGATTCACACCTGATTAGAGATGTTACAGTATATTGTACAGATTGTAAAACAGAATTTAGCTGAAGACAATGAAATAAAATCAGATTGGTCTGATAGGAGCAACTTGAGATAGAAGGAGTCCGAACGACCTGGGCGTTTATGAAAAAACTGAGATAATAGTTCCTGGTGAGCATCTGCATAGAGAGGGCAATATAAGATGACGTGTTCCATCGTTTCAATTATTCCTCTGCCACATGGGCATAGTATTTGATTGAGGGGAATATTTCGATTTCTGCCTTCAGTGATAACTGTTGGAAGGGCGTTGAATCTAGCCAGGGATAAGGCCCTTCTAAATTTTGGGATCGTTATGCAGGTAAGATATCTAGCTGGTTGGAGAAGGTGTGCAGAATGACTCAAGGAAATGTTCTTAGGTAGAAGTGATAGATCTGATTGTAGCTCTAGATCAATGACCCATTGCTTAAGATTCTCTAGTGCACGTTTGTAGCCCAACAGGATAATGGCTGCCCCTGAAAAGCCATATAGTTGCAGTTTAGCATGTATTGCCTGGCACCAAGAGGATCGAAAATTATCGGTCATAATCAGGGGAGCTAGGCCATCTGGGAAGAAGGAGAGCTTAAGCCAATCAGAGAAAATGTAAATCCAAGCAGAAGTTTCTATTTTTAGTAGGCCAGCTTCACAGCATAGCACCACATTGGTGCTATGCCGGCATAACACACAGCAAGGAACTTGGAAAATAGATCTTAAAAACTTGGATTGGACTCTCCCAAGAGAAAGGAATGGCAATGCTCATCAAGCATATGGAGTGTCCTCTTCAGGCCAATCTGTGTCTGAGAAAGCACCACGGCATCATCTGCATATAGAAGAACAGAGATGTGTCTGTTTCCCAGGTTTGGGGATGCAGAGATGGGCTATTCAGTTTACCTACAAGGGAGTTAAAGTCTAAGTTAAAGAGAAGGGGAGGTAGGATACACCCTTGTCTCACTCCTCTCGACTGGAATTTCCTTGGTGCAATGTCCATACATATTATATCACACCTTCATCCGAGAGTTTTCATAAAGTTTATATATAAGAAACAGTAATCTTCTATCCATCGAGGAAGAGTTCAATTTTTCCCATAGTGTCAGAACCTGCAGCAATCAAATATATATCAGCTAGAGGACTGTTTTATTAGTATAGTAAATGCCATCTGTATACTTTGATTTTAGTAAATTTTTTTCTTAGCTTGCTTTAATTCTGCCATTCTCAATGGTGGAGTGGGGGGAGTGAAAGAAGACAGAGCCGGAGAAAGATTGAAGGCCAGGAAGAAAACATGTTATCAGGGTTAAGAATGTACAAGGTCACACCTCTGTGAGAACCAAAGCTGGCACCTAGAATGAGGGGGGACTACGGGGGTAAAAGTAGAGGGAAAATTATGCAGGCTTTAGTTTTAGCGATGGTTTGCTTAGAGCTGCATGTATCCTCCAATAATGAAATCTTTTCTGAATCTACTTTGGGTTTCAAGAGATTTTTCTGTATTGGGTTTTGAGCATTGTAGACCTGACACATAGTTTGGCTCTGGCGATGAGATCAAAAGCACATCTTAAATCAATAAACGCTGCATAAAGTGTTGAGCGAGCTCCAGAGGAATATTTTTCGATCAGATGTTGAAGAATTAGGTTGTGATCAAAGATTGAGCGACCCTTTCTAAAGCCTGCCTGCTCAACGGCCAAGATATTCTTCTTTCTAACCCAGTGCCTGAGCTTGTTGTATAGGTGTCTGGCGTATAGTTTTCTGATCACACTGAGAAGGCTGATGGGCCTATAATTGACAGGTAAATCTCTGCCTCCTTTTTTATAGATTGGAATCACCAGAGCTAGGCCCCAGTCATCAGGGATCAATATAAGTGAATAGGGAGGCCAGGACGGGTGCCCACCAGTCTAGATTATTACGAATGACCTCCACTGAGATGAAATCATATCCTGGAGCTTTATTCGATTTTGGCTGATTTACCAGGTTCATGATCTTGGAGCCTGAGACTGGGGGCCATGAGGGAAGTAAGTGAACTTGATATTCTAATCCCCTCTTTGGGTAAAGTGGTTCCTCCTGCGTATACAATGATCTGAAATGATCTTCCCAGGCTGAAGCTGGAATAACAGACAAAATTTGTATGTTAGAGGAAGCAGATTGAAGAGTTACACATTTCCAGAATAAAGCTGAATTCTTAGAGCAAGTAGCAGAGATTAATTTATTCCAGGACTCTCTCTGAGCCTGCTTCTTCTTTACCTGCAACAGCTGTTTATATTCCCTTTTGAGAAGCAGCAAATCCTGAGTTGAATGGGAAAGAGGGTCATTTTTATATTCCTTAAAGCTACAGATCAGTTGTTTCTAAGCTGCTTGACATTCGCTATCAAACCAAGGTTGGTTTTTGGGGCTCTGGTTCCTCTTTACTCTGACTGAGTGGGTGGAAAGAATTGGCTGAAGAAGTAGATTGAATAAATTGTGTATAACAATTTTGACCAATTCTGACCAATTCTGACAAGATTTGGTCACAGGACCTATCGTCTAAAATATCTGTGTGAAGTTGAAATGCCTCGTCAGTGGAAAGCATTTGGATTAATTTATCCTTCATGTGGACTGTCCATTTTATTCGTATTTGACCTATGGGGTATCTTCAGATGGAATAGGATGTATTTCCAAAAAGGAGGCACTAAATGACTTCTAAAACAGCACATTAGGGCAATGATCACTCTCAGGACGATTGTCAATCTGAAATTGGAAGACCGAGGGGCATAGATTTCTTGAGATAGCAGTATAGTCAATCAAAAAGAGCCTTGTTCCAGCCCAATGTGAAAACTCTGCCAGATAGTCAGTAATGATGGTGCCATTCATAATTTGTGCAATGTCTGCAACGTATAAAGGCCCCTGAAGTCTCCAATGTGATCCTTTGATTTTCTAATTAGGAAAGGGGAAACAGTCTGCAAATTAGGTGGAGTCTGATGGAATTTGGTAAACAGCTGATTATCATTTGGACCTAGTCTAGCATTAGCATCATGTGACTGTGACCAACTGATGTCAGTTCCAGCTGTGGTCATAAAGTGAATCATCCAGAGTTGTTAAGTGCAATGTCACATGACTGAAACTTGCGACTTCCTGCCGGCTTCCCCAATGACTTTGCATGTTGAAGCCAGTTGTGAAGGTCACAAATGGTAATCTTACGACCGCGGGAAATTGCAACCATCATAATTCGCGCTGGTTGCCAAAAGCTTGAATCACGATTACATGACTGTGGGGACACTGCAATGGCTGGAAGCTCAAGGACTGGTTGTAAATCTCCTTTTTCAGCACTGTCATAACTTTGAATGGTCACTGAATAAGCACTCAGTAAGCAAGGACTACCTACATACTTCAGCCATTTCATCTTAATAGTTCAGGCATATTATAACTGTTCTAGAAGAACCTTCACTTTTATCTATTAATTCAGTTTTCTCTGTTACAAGTCTTTATCTTGCTGTTTTGTATGGAAATTATATTCTTGGACTGACATAAAAGTGGAAGGAGAAAGTATTGATCAAAGGCACATGAACTTTTTGGTATCCCTAGCTTGTGAGTTTTCTGTTGCAATTCAGGCAACCAGATAAGAAACTGAAGCAATCCCCCAGAAGAAAGTGAATTTGCTTTTAGCCATTTTTAATTGAATTTGAGCTGAAGCTATTAACATTGGATACCACTAAAATATGAGCCAAGAAACAACTTGAAACTACCAATTGCCATTTGAAATCTAATGACTCTGGATTCCAACATGAAAACAGTTTCATAAAGTGATATTGTCTAGCAGCAAACTTTTTTATAGCTTACAACTCAGAATTTCTCAGGCAACTTTGTAAACAATAAGGAATTCATAAATTTTGGGAATCAATTATAATTTTAGTTCCTGTGGCTCCCCATTATTGTATGAGTTTCTTTCAACTCTGGAGAGGGAGTTAGGAAACGTGTTTCTCATTGTATTAGTGATTCTTTGAGACAGACCTAGCTTGAGTCTCTGTCTGGTCTTGAGATAAGTATGAAACCCATTTTATTATTATTATTATTGTTGTTGTCATTGTTGTTGTTGTTGTTGTAATCTACAATTAGATTCACAGTCAAAAACTGATGAAAATTTAATAATTCAAGTCCTAACCAAGGACCTACGAATTATTAAGGTAGCATCTGAGGATATAGGCAGTTCCTGGCAGGGTTTTTTTTTAAAAAAAATTAGGGTGTCCAGGTCTGATACATTCAAAATTTCCAAATATTGAGGGAGTCCTTTAGATATTGCTCCAAGGGCTAATCAGTGAACTTCATGGACCCTGACGAAACAGGTAATGGATGGGGAAATTATAAATGGATGTAGACAAGACCATATTAAAAGTGCTGGGGGAGAGAAAGACTGTTTGCACTAAAGAAAAATGAGGGGATGTTTCCAACTCAGTTCAGAATGTTTGTGACTCAAAATATGCCATTCTTCCAAAAAATTAGATGGTGTTGGCAATGAAGAAGCCTTCTTTAGCAGTTGTAAAAGGTAAGTTCAGCTGGTTAATAAGAGGACAATTTTGTGTCCTTCTGATATGGAGTGTCATCTTTTTTTCTGTTCTCAACCCTGGATTTGACAGTACGTTGACCTCCTGGATGTTATTAGAAGAGCGCTAAATGCTACCTAAATAGAATTTGTAAAAAATAAATAAAATATACAAAGTCTTCCCAATAATCAGGCTGGCTCCTTCCTGACTTATGTTGGTGTGGGTGGGGGGGAGCGTAAGAAGGCAAGAAGGTAAAGAACAAACAGACTTGCAAGGGGTTGTTACTATGGCCTATCTCAATAAAATCTAGTTGTAGTTTTCCTGTGGTGCTGTTTTCTGGTTCTGGTCTACCTCATAGGGTTGAAATGTCCTCCGTTGAAATCTCTTCCTCTCCCCAGAATGTTATTGTCTTGGAATCCTGTTCATGACACCAAACCTGTTGCCATCTAGCGGTCAGCCAGGAGCCAAGTAGTTATTTAGGATTCAGAGACAATATGCTCACACCAGGGTGAAATGCCAAAAAGCAGTTTTAGGGAGTATTAAGAAAGTTTCAGAGAAAGAAAAGTGAACCAGTTTCCATCCCTTCTCTCACCAAAAGCCTTAGAAGCAGCCGGAGGGGGACCTACTGGAATTAGCAGAGAGTCGTGAAGCACCTTTTCTTTCTGGGACTTTTCCACCTATGCCAAGGTTCCATGTCTGGAGGCTTTGGGTACCTTCTTATATTTGTCTTAAGGGACAGAGAGCATAGAGTGACCCTTGGAGATTGCTTGGTAGTACTTGGTAGTATCAGGGACTTGGTCACAACTTCAGACTAATTGTCTGACACAGATATTTTGAGGAAGACGTTCTCTCTAGCACACCACACCTGGAGATGGTCTAATGACACATCTTGTTAATAACTTGGGAACTCAGAGAACTGACCTTTTGCTAAGAATATTTCTGTAAGATACATTGTGACTAGTGTGTAGCTTGTACTCCCCTTTTTAGCAGGTGTTAGAGTAGGGATTTCCTGCTGTCCTCTTCAACTTGTTACAAGTAGAAATACAGATAAAAGTCTGAAAGACAAGAGTGATTTTCAAAACACTGATGTAATCTGCTATGCTTGCTAAGTTATCCATTTTGCCTCCATTGGCTAAGTATTCCTTTCTACACAGGTGTCTCTTAAATGTGCAAAGGGACAAAGGGGTTCACCACACTATCTCCTTGCCAAACTTCTGCAATGTAAAATCCTGAGCTGCTTTTCTCCCCAGCCCAGTGCTTCCCTAAAAAGAGGTAACTGCAGATTAACAAGCTCAGATCTGTGATGTCAATTAGATTGGAACCCTTGGTCTCACACTGTTGCCTGACACTGACAAGACCCTAATCAGTTTCACACTAAAGGTTTTTGTTTGCCTCCTAAGCTGCTAGGGGGTTGTGCTAGGCAAACAGCCCACACTAGTGCATTCCTTTCGATGTATATTCCCCTTTGTGTGCCTGCTTCCTCTCTTGTAATCCCTTCCTCTCAAATGGATGTAAATACAAACATTAATTCTCCTCTTGCTAATTATCCCAGTGCCAGGGTGAGCATTCCAAAGGGCGGGGAAGTGGGGGGAAAGGGCTATAAGATTTGCCCTTTACCTGTGTTCCTCATGAGTTGAGTTCCAGAAACCTTTCCCGCCATTTGGGCTCACCTGGCAGTTTGGGTCGTATCCTTGTGATGCTGTAAAGCAAGGAAAGCGGAAGTAAAATCAGAAGCACAGTTGCGGTCCTGTGATTTTTCACTTAGCAACCACTTCGCATAACAACCGAGTTGCTGGTCCCAATTGTGGTTGCTGAATGAGGACTACTTGCACTTGTTAGCTGCATTAGCTAGCTGAGCAAGTCTAGCAACTCATTTGATTTTTAGAAGAGGACAGTGAGATAACATACTTCTGCATAAAGTTCTGCCAATCAGCTCTATCACATTCAAGCAGGGAAAAACAAATTCCTCATGGGGTTCCCTTCACTTTGTTCATTGTAGGAGGACAGCCTCGTTAATCTAGGGTAACCAAAAACAAGGAGGAATCTGGTAGTCCAAAAAGAAGCTACAAGATTCCTTTGATTTTGAGTTCACTTTGCATAAAACATCTTCAATGGAACAAGCTGAATTTATCTCAGGGCAAATTCTATCCCATTCTGTGGCAAATAATATTGTCAGAATCCTTGCAAGATTTTATAGTAGAATTTACTGTTGGCTAGTTGGTAGTTGCTTTTTGCATGCTGCGGTTCTGCCATTGTAAAAGGTGTGGGGGGAATGGCGGGTAAATAGATGTAGCACCGTTAGAGGCAGATGGCTTCTTATCCCAGGCGCTGGAATGCTAAAGGCCGTACCAGGGGGAGAATCAGGAGACTAAGGAGGCAAGGGGGACGAAGGAGGGGAAAAGGAGGGAAAAAGGAGAAAAGACGGTTTTGGCGCACAGAGGCTTAGTCTTAGCAGTGCTTTGGAACTGTACACTTGTTATCAATAAATGAACTGTCTTTTGAATCAATATTGGTTGCAAGGAAAGTTACTGGACTTGGGAGAAGCAGGTGGCAGGTCGTTACAAATATTTTTTGAAGGAATGTAGTTTGGAAAATCCTGGACCAGTTTCTAAGATTTAGCTTAATCTTTCATTGTTTAAAAATAATTATATAATCCGATACTGTGGAAGAGAAAAAAAGAAAAATGGAACAACAAACAAAACCTTGTACCTGTTTGTGATTTCCCCATGTTAGACTTTAGGACAGCAGAAATCCATTTTGCTGAACCTCCCTCTGATTCGGAACATCAAGTTAGAGTATGCTGCCTCCAGGGCAACCCCAGGAGGACCAGACTGTTTCTGGATCTTGGAGTGGCCCATGAATTGGAGTGTTTACTGTATGCTTCTCTTTTTTACAAAATGTATTACAAATTGTTTGGCAGTAAAAATCATTTTTGGATTTTTTTTATTTTTTAAAGAACTCAACACATCTATATGCTAAAAGTATACATTCCAATTATCCCTTGTCATTACTTTAATATGGGCTGCTGACTGATAATTCTGATTAATCAAATGTTTACAGCTAAACTCTATATGGAAAAAAACTACATTCCTAACTCTAGATATATTTTTAAAAACGCATATAATACTACATTATAATACTTTATCTGCCTTAAAGATGTCTACAAACTTGTTTATAAATCGTATCATTTTCCCAGTAATAACAGTTGGTAAAATGTGGCTTTTACAAAGTAGGCTTTTAGGTTCAGATCCATTGTTAATAGCTGTAGACAGTCCAGACAAAATAAATTTTTGAAAAGGAGAATCCAGCTTCACGTGGTCATATGAAAGAAAACGGTATATGATTTTTGACATCCATCTCCTGGTTCAAAAAGGCTGCTGTATATGTCGTGTCATTCATTTACTTAGAGCTATAAAACACAATGTGGACAATGAAGAAATAAATTTGCATGTTTGCATTTTAAACGGATGCATCTTGATCTGAAGCAGAATGCAGCCTCTGATAATTTTAAGATATTAAACTGTTTTTGTAAATGGGCAATAAGACTCTGAAATGTCAGTATCTCAGTTTGTTAAACCAAATGGCTAAAATTACTCAAGTGACTCAAAAGTTGTAGATCACTCCATCACTGAGCAATTTCTTTCTTTCTTTCCTTTTTAAAATTATTTTTGACACAATAACATGCAATAAACTTTAAGAACTGATATTTTAGGATATCAACTCTGGCAGCCAGAGTGAACCTGAAGCCCAACATTTGAAATAGGAGCGGAAAATTATGTGATGCCAAATTCCAATTCACCCTCACAGGGGATGCTCTGAGGAAAGATGGAATGGAAATGCCATGGGGCTAAAGGAGAGGTTTCCACACACTTCAGCCCCAAGACAGAGGAATCTCCTGGTCTTCAGTCTTGGAATCTGCCAGGATTCAGCAACAGACCAGAAGAGATGAAATGATGGCAGCTATTGTATCTTCCTGTCCCATTCCTAACTGTTTTAGGGATCAGCCCCCCACACCATAACACTTCTCTGCCATTGCTCTGAATGGAAGGAATTTCATTTAGATCACAGGGGCCTTAAGAGCTGTCCTGATTTAGAACAATTGCAGAAGACCAAGTTGGCTTGCGATCAATTTCGTCCACAGCTTTAGCTGCCAGACCTTTGGCCTTTTAAATATTTCAAGTGCTTTTCAATGCACAGTTATATATATAATATACAAAAACAGCAAACTCATCAGGCTTCTCTCCTTCTATGTTATCGGAAGGGACCTTGCGGCTGAAGATGATTGAGAGGGAGCCATCTTTTTCATTTTATGGGACATATCCCTGAAATAATGTTTTATCCAAGTTAACCAGGGAAACCTGAAAAAGTTTAGGCATAAATCACTCACCATTCAGCTACGTTCATGACTGATTCTATCCAACTGGGATTAACGACTGCAGTCATTTTGGCAGTCACGTGTATCAAAAGACACCTGGAAAACAGAAGAAAATTATTTTTCTTTTTCAAATCAGCTTATTGAAGATGGGGAGAATACAGGGAAAGATGACAGTAACATGGGAAAGGAGAAAGATGAGAGAGGAGTAAGAACACAAAGGGAAGGAGCTAATGAAAATCATTTGAAAAGCTGGTTTTATGTTCCAAGTTGAGATTCAGAATGGTTTCCAGATCTGACAATAAAGACATATTATTACAAAACCAACCATTTGTTATTTTAAGGCACACATCTCTCTATAGGTTGGGGAGGTAAAATGTTAATATTGGTGAACTACAGTATTTTTCTGACAATATACATACATCAATGCAATGTGGATACTGAAATTTCCCATCCACGCAACGAACCCTAAATGGCCTGGAATTTGGATGTGGATGATAGCCTCTTTTACACTGAAATTCAACTGTATTTCCAGCCTCAGAATATACTTTATCAAAGTGCCTCCACTTCAGCATTATATTGTTTTTTCTCATATCTTCTTCACTTGCTGTACAAGGAACTACAGAAGGAAAAAATCAGATGATATATAGAAGTTTTATTTTACACTGAAGAATTCCTTTGATAGAGATTAAAGTTTATGTTGCAATAGTAAAAACAGTTAGAGATCTAAATAAATGATTTTTTCTCTGCTATTATCCCCCCCCCCTTTCCTTTTGTCTTTCAACTGTTATCGGTCATGAAATAAACTGCCTGACTTATACAAACCTCTTTTAAGCAAGACAATATTCTATGTGTAAAAGGCAGAAGGAAAACATTTTAGTCCCCTTCTTCTTCCAGATTCCCTCATGCTGAAGGTCTGAATTATGCAAAGACCAAGTTCAGGAAACTGCTGTTAAGATGTGACTTCAGATCTTCTTTCTCTCTGAGATAATTTCCTTATCTTGGTTCACAATACAACAGCTTCTAGTTCCACTACAAGGCAGTAAAACGCCTTCTGACAATAACATGCTGACACAACAGCTTTGTCGTCAGGAAATTTATACATTTCCAGAAGTACAATATTTGTCTATAAAGAATTATAAATATTACTTATACCTCTGCATGTTGGTGCTTGGGACCAATGGCCATTTTGACAAGTCACTCTTGGAGATCCTTCCATTGTATAACGATTTTGGCATTGATAAGTTACAAATTCATATGAGGAATAGGTTGACTTGAGTGTCTGCAAGACGTCTGCATCATCCACAAGAGGTGGGCGTCCACATTTTCCCTTCATATCTACATTAGATACAGAATCTATTGAGCAATACTCCTCATGATTACAAATATTATAGTGTACACACAAATGTTTATATGTTTGTTCAGTAAGGAACTACAATGCAAAATAATACTAATACAAATTCTTATTTTGAAAAAGCAACAATGTCATACAGCTTGTTTAAGTGATGGGCCGAGAATGATTAATAAGTTGTCCCTAAGGTTGTCTTCCAGCTTTAGAAAGTCTACCATCAGCACTTTCTTAGTACCTTAGGCAGATCTGTGATAAAACGAATAGCACTTGCTTTGGGATTAATGGAATCTCCCCACAAGGGGTTCTTAATTTTACTACTCACTTTCTATTAATAACTGTTCAAATCCTGCACTAATAGGATGTGTAGTTTTTTATAGGATACCTCAAAGTCTTCTGCTTTCTGAAAAATCTTTGTCCATTTTGACCCTGATGCCTGGAACTTCTACCTGTTCCTCTAATTAGACTTTTTTCCATGATGGCTTTGGTTAACATGTAGGAGAAGACATCTACGAGGAGGGAGGATGTCCAGTGGGGGTGGGGGAAGAAAAGTGTGTACAACCTCTACCCCTTTTGAATGAGTTTCGCACAGAAATAAAAAGGGGTGGAATTTGCATTTTGATGAAAGCACCAGATCTGGTGAACTTTCCAATTGAATAATTCTAGGATTCAGTGGTTCTTAGCTGTAGTGTCAACCCTTCAAAGTAGACCAGATCAGGAAACAGACTCCACAGGAAGACTGGAACTGTACATTATTGAGACGGGTCTTAGTAACAGAATCTTGCAAGTCTTTCTGTGTCTTCCCTTCCCTTCCCCGTATACTCCAAGGAGTCAGGATGGGGGGTAGTCTGAATCTCTTCAGAGCACTGTCCCACCTCTCTGGACTTAATACATGTTTCTTCTGCATGTGGTGTTTCCTTAACGGCCTCTGGATTCTTTCTCCAAAGTCACCTTCCTGGCTCTACCTATCTAGGGACTTAATGGGTTGTCCCTGTAAAGAAAAGTTTGTGGAAAGTATATAAGGCTAGAGGACAGCCATTGGAAGAGACAGAATTCCACTGGGAACTGGGTTTAGGCCCAATACAACCAGAAGATAACTCCTTAAAGGCATGCAGGAAGAAGAGGTAATGAAGACTCCTACAGGATAGAAAGAAAAGCCAGTATTTGAAGAGTTCTGAATTGTGTAATAGCACACCCTTCCAGGGGAATCAGGGTGCCAGCCAAATGTAAGACTGAGATACTCACATTAGCAGATATGAATCAATCCATTGACGGGATATTTGGGCAACGATTGGACTGCTTTTTGGACCTTGGTTTTCTGTAAACTGCCCAGAGTTGTTTTTTAATGAGATGGGCGGTGACAAATTGAATGAATGAATGAATGAATGAATGAATGAATGAATGAATGAATGATTGAATAAATATCCTCTCCCCCGAAGTGAGGCTGGCTTCATTATTTGACTTTCCGAAGGTCCCTCAAAATCTGGTTGTGCCATCAGGCCTGGGGAGCCCAGGGGACTGGTAAATTATTAAGGTAGCTACATTATTGTTAACATCTCTTTGCCTAATATTCCTTCTCTTTTAGTTTTGTTTTTTATAGTTTTTAATGTTTTTAACAATAATTATAACACTGCTTGTTTCGTATTTATTGACCGCCTGTTTTTAGCTTTGTTGTGCGCTGCCCAGAGTCAATTGTCATGAGATGGGTGGCTATATAAGTCTGATAAATAAATAAATAAATTTTACTGAAAGCATATTCTACCTTCATAGTTCAACAAGACAGATTAAATTCTGAGGGACAGTATATAACTTTAGCAGTAAAATACTGAAAAAGCCTGATAGAACCTTTTCAGAATAACATGCAGGACCCTGTAAAGTAGAAGCAAATTCATTTCCAATTCTATCCTCACTTCTGCATATAAAGATCTGTACATAAATACCTGCACAATGTGGTTTTTCTGTCCAAAGTTTCTTCACACATGTAACGTAAGAGCGTCCAATAAGACTGTAACCCGAGTGACATCGATAGCTCACCTTCTCCAGGGGCAAATACCTTTCCTTTATTAGACCATTAATCCGACCATTTTCAATTTGAGGGGGAGAAATACATGATACATCTAAAATGATTAAAAAAAAAGGTCCCATTCGGATAAAGTGCATTTTGTTTTCCCAAAGCAAACTTATCTAAACATGCCTCTGCTTTTAAAATCAAAACTGACAACCCACATCATATGGAATGGAAAACACAATGGTTGGCCCTGCAGGCTTAAGGTGCTTTCCACTGACTTGGGGTGAAAGTGAAGCTACAGACAATGGATCTCCTCTTCCTCCTACAGCGACTGTTTCTATCATCTTGCAGAAACGAAATTGGTGCTTTACATCATTACTACCATGCAACTTGATCAGCCTTAGATTACTGGTGGTGGATTGTTTGTGTAAATAATTTGCCCTGAAACTTCCTTTGCTGGATGAATATTAACCTGGGGTTGGGGGAACCCCAATGAAGTATATAATCTATTGTCTAATGTTGTTTGTAAAAGCTAAAGAAGAACACAGATGAAAGTTTGGTAACTGCGCTTTAGAACGATTCTGAAATCGAGTATTGAAAACTGCACTATCCTGCGAGAAAATTAATTAGTAAACCCTTCTATGAACAACATGCGGAGAAGGAGCTGTCTAATGCATCTCTGCATGATGAACTATTCTGGTCTTTTCCCCTCCCTTCAGTCTCTCGTGAAGCTGGATAGCGAAGCGATGGATGCAGCTGTGATGGGCGGGGAGGAGAGGTTGGCTCAGTGGCCCCTGATCTGTGGGGTTCGACAGGGTCAGTCCTCTTTCCCCTGCTGTTTAACATCCATAGGGAGCCACTGGGCAAGATCATCTGACCGTTCAGGGTGCCGTATCATCAGCTATCCTAGGCTGTGAGGGAGATGCGCTCAGTGTCCCTTCCTGGTGCTTGGAAGCTGTCAGATCTGGGTGGGGGAGAATAGGCTGAGATGAAGGCTAGTAAATGTTCTCTTTCTCTTTCTTACTGTTTGTAGTTTTCCATTTCAGGGCTGTTGTTTTGCTGTTTTTATAGCTGGATATTTTATTTGTACTCTAGATAAGCAGTTAAGAGTCTCTAAACTGTGGTGGGGCAGAAGTGGGGAAAATACATTAACAAACAAGCTTGATCATTCAGAGCAGCCAAGGCAGACACATGTGCTACTTCCAGACACAATAAGATCTGTCTCTCATCCCGCGTCTCCATGACCTCATGGAGACTGGGAGTATCTTCATAGGCTGACCCAATTAGGAAATGCTGAAGCAGAGGAAATGCTGCCAAGAGTGTTGAGCGGGATTTCCTCTTGAACAGAAGAACAGACGTTTCCCACTGGAGGAGTTTCTGTTTCATCCACCTCCCAGTGTCTCTACCCACTAGAAGTCAAGGCGCCAATTGCTGCTTGCCATGGCCTCTTCATCCTTCCTGCCAATCTAAAGGGTAGTCTTGCAAATCCTCTGCGAAGTGGTGACTTAATTTTTTTCCTCACTGATTAGAGGCTATGTTTTGTTCCTTCCTGCTGGTCAGCTGGAGGGAAGGCTGTCCTACTTAGGGAGTGGATAAGGAAACCTGTGGGATGGAAGGTGGTGGGTGGGAAAATGATGTGTGTCTCAAAGTACCCACAGGCTTACCTATTTGTCAAAGGAAAACTAGGAGCAATGACACAGGATCAGCTCCTCCTAGGGTGGATGGTTCAGGTTAATAATACCTAATTTCATTCCAGAATTTTAAAAAATGCTCTAAGTAAAAACAACAACAAGAATGCCCTCATTTCTCACATTTCCCCTCTCTGTACTCTCCAGGTGAATTTTGGCTCACAGCAAGAACATCTGGAATATATCCCATAGATTATACTTTCCTACCTTCACATCTTGGTAAATGTAACCACTTCTTTTCTGTACATGTTACAGTAGCTGATCCAGATAGTTCAAAACCATCATTACACTGATAATTTATTTTCTGGCCGGGCAGGTACTTTTCTCTTCTATCTTCCATAATTATCGCATTTTCAACTGTAGGGGGTTCTGGACAGGTTGTATCTAAATGGAGAGAAGATGCAAATAAGTCGTTTTTGTTATTTACTATTAATTTATCAGGGATAGAGATAACAGTGTTCAGATTTTTCAGACATTCCCAAAAGGAGAAAAGGATCAAAGCAAAAGGGTTGTAACCCCTGTTCAATGCCTATTTAATTCAGGCTTTAAAAATATTCTGCCATATCCACATTATCACATTAGGAGCTTTTTTTTAGAATGGTCCCTCTATCCTCAATTTATCCATAGCGTCTATTCTCATATTTAACAGAAGATAAAGAGATTTGAGTGAGGAAGCTCATCTGCTATACAAATTGTTCTGCTGTATGGATATCGAAAAATTGTCTGAAGTGACTGTAGCTGCTATCTTTGTTGGTGGGAACAAATTATTTCCTATCTAGATTAATGAGAATAAATTTAAAAATACAGACTCATGCCAGGTGAGTATCCACAGTATTCAAATGATCAGGCATGGAAGCTTTAGAAATGTTGGCTATTTTTCTCAAACGAGGATATCTGAAGCATACAGGATAGGTTGGCTGAAGAGAGAAAATTTGTCTAGAACGTTTAATATTTGCAAAGCTTTAGGATTATCATGTACCAGCTTTATTTATTAATACAATAATTACTAGAAATCTTTGCTTTTAGCTTCCTCTCCCAAGTTCCTTTCTTTGTGCCACTCTAGATTACAGAAGACCTTCTTTCCACAAAAAGTAATTCCTCGTAACAGCACGTGGTGTTTCTGAATCTTTAGCAGTCTCTTTAGAATGTTCCCTGATCATTAGGCCAGCTTAGGTCATGATACAGGTCAATAACATCAACAAAAGAAGGGAAGAGAAGAGAAAAATTGTGGCCTACTCTTCAAGTTATAAGTCTACATTTTGTTAAAGGATGTTCGAACATGGGAGGTGTAGAGTAAATATGCTGGTTAGCAAGTGTTAAAATATTTTTAGATGCAACAATAGTCTTTGAGAGAAGATATCCTATAAAAGTGAAGGAGCCAAAAAGGCTAAAGATATTACACCCATTGTTGCTTTGAATCCATTTCCATCCCTTCAACTGTCTCAATATGACAAATGAAAAGTACATGGAAACAAGATAACTGCTAGTTGTTAAAATTAAAGCTACCATAGATAAAAAGAGTATCCTGACACCAACTTGGATTGTTGACTTTTTAAGGTGAGAGATGCACAGCTTCTATTAGCTAGAAGGACATAGCAGCCTTTGCTAGTCAAGGGATTTTCTGTAAGAGTTTTCTAAATTTTAAGGAGTGAAATGGGTGTCTTAAGCATCTGCAAGACATCTATCTATCTATCTATCTATCTATCTATCTATCTATCTATCTATCCATCCATCCATCCATCCATCCATCCATCCATCCATCCATCCACCCATCCATCTTGCACATTAACCTTGCCCCAAACATCTACAAATGTTTTTAGAAAGCCCAATTTTTGATGTCACCAACTGTATACTGTAGATTGGTAGAGTTGTAGGGTTGTACTACTGTAGAGTTGGTGGCATCAAAAATTGGGCTTTCTAAAAACATTTGTAAGGTTGTCAGGATACTCTTTTTATCTTTTTGGGGTGATAAAAAGAATGCTGGTGGGCCACATTTTCTGTATCCTGGTGTAAGTGGAGCAAAATCATGAATGGCTAACTTCAATTTTTTGAAGTAATGCAAGAGAAATAAAATACAGGCCAAGGATAGATTATGATATAATTAAAAAAGACCTCTATCATCCACATTAGGCCAGCTAAAGAAACAAAACAGTAGTTAGGGACAGTCAGAAACGGCTGAGAAGGAGGGGAGGGGGGGTAATCAGAGCATTTCATATCTGCATATTGTGTAAAATTTAGCAAAATAGAGCCAATGGTTTGGTTATTTAACATGCACGATTAGGGAAATGTTTTGATTTATGATACTGGCTTTCATAGTTCAGGGCTTTTCAGGGTTTCTTCTTGCAAAGTATTCCTGCGTGGGAAACTGTCAGTTTCAGAAGTCCAATACATGTTTTTAAATACAATCCAAAATATTGCAGAAGATCATGAGAGCTAATCTATACGATTGAGTCAGAAAAGCATAAATTAATCATGCATAATTTAAATATAATCGCAGTATATATTTACTAATGCTTTAACTGCAATATAATTGCAGTATATATTTGCAGTATATATAATTACAGTAGATGTTTGCAGTACATAATTACTAATGCTTTTTCTTTACCAAGCAAACAAAAGAAGATAATGAACAAGGGGACTTTTTATAATCTCTGGTGGACTTGTAAAAAAGCTAAAACATTTTGGAATCATATGCATATCTTAGTTTAGAAGGTATGTTGTTTAAAGATTAATATACAATCGAAACCAGAGACTTTTCTTTTGGGTTTGATGGGCAAACAGCTGGAAAAAAAACATGGAGCTTTATTTTTATATAAGATAACAGCAGCAAGGCTTTTATATGCACAGAGGTGGAAAGGCTTGACATTCCCTGCGATGGAAGAATGGATGGTGAAGTTGATGGAATTGGCTGGAATGGCAAAGCTGACAGCTTGGATTAGAGAAGAGACATCAAGTAATTTTAATGCTGATTGGAAACCTTTTTTGGACTTCTTGTGTGAAACAGAAAAAAATGAAATTATGCTGTTTGGATTTGATGATTAGAAACAACACTGGAAACAAGACAATAGAAAAAATGAAAGTCATGTTGTAAACTTAGAGTAAGGGTTTAGTGTAAATTGTTACTTATATCTGTTGTGAGGAAGTTGGAAGTCATTCTTACTTCTATTTTTTTCTTTTCTTTTTTGCTTTCTGCACTTTTGACTTTGTTCTCTCTCTCTTTTTCAATCTTTTTCTCTTTTCTTAATCTTTTTCTTTAATGTTAGTTTTTGTTCGTTTTTACTGCTTTTATTCTAAAATCTAATAAAGTTATCTGAAAAAAAGAAAAAATGATGACTGGACCTATAACAATATGAGAAGTCTGTGAAGTAACCAAAAAAAAGACCTAAAATGGGGGAAGCACCAGGACCAGATGGCTTACTGGCATCCTACGATAAATGTTTGGAAGATGATTTGATGCAACCCATACGAGGGATGACGAACTCTATTTTAGAAGAAGAATTGAAAGTTGGAAAGGAGCAAATATTGCTTTAATACATATGGAAGGTCAGGATCCTACTTTATCAAAAAAATATAGACTAATTTCTTTGTTGAATAATGATTATGAAATATTTACTATGATCTTGGCAGGAGGACTGAAAAGTGTCTTGCAAGATTTCATACCTGAAGATCAATGTGTTTTTTTTACCTAAAAGACAATGGAGAGGGCATGATGTGATCAGTGTTTTGTTGTTCAGCTTATTGCCGAGCCTGATGTTGTCTGGGGCTGAGAGGGGGTGACTGACCCAAGGTCACCTCCCTGTTTTTTTGTGCCATGGGGAGACTAGAAACTAGGTCTCCCCACACTTAGTCCAATACTTTAACCACTACACAGGGTTGGCCCTGCTAGATATAGACTATGGATGGATGATTATCATGAAATATAATTTTAAAAAAATTATATGCACACATTTTATACATTCACATACCTGTATGAGCTATCTATCTATCAACTTTTCTTAATTAATTAAATTAAGAAAGGTTTTTTAATGAAAACTGTTGGAAGACAGATTCCAGTTATGGTTCAATATGTTCTGCGAGCTTCCAATAGCAATTTTTTTTCACTGTGAATCTACAATGAACAGATCATTACTGAGGACATTATAACTAATCATTACAAATTGTTGGAAGCAAAAATTGGAGAAAATTCAATATATGACTACTTATCTTGAATTCTTCTAAATATTTTAGTTTGTATGTGAGAGTCCAATTTCTGGAAATTAATTTAAAATTAGTGGCAATTATACCTAATATTATGGAAATCATCAGGAACAACCTTCTTGATGAACTGATTTAGGCAACTGTATTATTAAAATGTTGGATTTCATTAACTTATGCAGACATCCAGGAGTTGGCTCCCAACTTAATTTTTCTTTTCTGCAACAAGTGTACCTATCTGTCTGTGAAAAAGAAACAGTACTGTATATGCCTCTTCATTTGACAAGCAGCTTTGCTGAAACCCATTTCTTGCAGGCTTACCGCATATCTAGAAAAAATCTTTTCAAGGAGAACGTGTGGAAATGCAGTGATACAATCTTGCCTATTCATCATTTGAAACAGGACCTCCTCC
This sequence comes from Python bivittatus, assembly GCF_059951505.1. Taxonomy (NCBI): domain Eukaryota; kingdom Metazoa; phylum Chordata; class Lepidosauria; order Squamata; family Pythonidae; genus Python; species Python bivittatus. Next base: position 15,303,527 of record NW_028277098.1, read on the forward strand.
TATCATGTCTGCCCAGTATCCTGTCGCAACTAAGTAGGCACTTTAGATACAGTATGTGCAAATTCTACTAAAATGTCCTGGGTGAGATACGTCCCTTAGGCAGAACATTGGAAACTCATGTAAAACAATGTTAAAAAATAAATTTGTGCAGCAAAGATCAGCCCTTCTGTAATCATATTAATGCATGTCAGTTCTGCTTACCAACACATTTTGGTGAACGTGACCATCCATTCCTTGTGCATTCAACCACCTTTTCTGCATTATGTGGTTCAAAATTAAATCCAGGGTCACACTGAATTTGAATTAGATCCCCATCTTGATATATAGTTCTTTGAGGTCGGAAAGAACCATTAGATATTCCAGGAGGGTTGCATGTAATTTCTAGAGAAAATACAGTAAATCATATATTTCATATATTAAAAAAGCTTGTGCTCATATCATATTATCGGTATTGCTTCCTAATAGCACAGAAAAAAATACTGTTATTATTTTTAAAATATATATAGCCTGTCAGATCATTTTATAAAGCAGAAATATCTCCTAATGAGTCCTCACTAATTGAAAGCTGACAGTTGACATTTACAATAAAAGATACTGTGAAATTAGCCATCTTGATTAAAAGCATTTTTTGTACACTTGCATTTATTTGGAAGCTTGCAAATAAATTCAGCAACTTGTTATATTCATTCTTCAACTTGGTATCCCTGTACTTGGTATTAAGTCCTGCTGAATTCAAGGGGATTTTATTCTAACAGGAGTGCACAGCAGGGGCAGAGAACGACATCTCTTCCAGATGCCAAATCTAGCCCCACATGCTCCAGTGGGCTAGATGATACCAAAGGGTGGGAGGTATCATGGGGAAATCCTAATCCCAGACAGAGTGGATTATCCATCATACGTCATCCATTTCTCCTTGTAGATGAATACTACATTGCCTCCCTCTTGCCTCAGAAGATCTACCATGTGCTTCTTCTAAGGGGAATAGACCCATCAAAAACACAATGATTGGAGCCACTCTGTACCTGCCCTGACTGGGACAGCTTCTAGGAACTATGGGATGCATCACCACATAAAACCCACACAAATGATTTAGTTAGAAATGAGCTTTGTCTTCCCAACTGGAGAAAGTGCAGAGATCTCCTAGAATAATGGGTCAGCTCCGCCATCAGGCAAAGTGCATTGGGCACCCATGGGGATGAGAAGGATAGTAAGTTAGAGTAGGCTCATGGACCAAAGGTTCCTCATTCCAAGTGTATCAGGTTGAGTTGGTATGTTGAGTTGGTAGTCCTATAGGGTGGCATTTTCCAAAAACAGAGCAAATATCCATGAAACATTGTTGATCGTACTACTTTTTCAGCAATGAGATATTCCAGTAACAGAGCACTTTACCCAGCTTTATCCTCTTTTGGAAGACTGTCTTAGGAGACTTGATTTGGATTGGTTTTATAAGAGGCCAGTACAGTATGAGGGAAGCATACCATAAAATCTGACAACCTCAAATTTCCAGAGCCAGAGAAAGCGATACAGAATCTGAAAAGGTTCTTCCAGGGCTCAAACAGATCTCTTCTCTGTATATTTGCCTTTCATTCATGCTTAGTCCAAATTATAGTCTATAGCCATTTCTAACAAAATAACTCTTACATGATACACTCTTACACCACCCTGGGCAGGTGGGGCAGAAGTCTCTTTCCCTTGTGCAGAAGGAAATGTTCATAAAGAATTCTTATTAGAAGAACTTCACTTATAGCTGCTGGGAGATGTCACTTCCACACTGTTTATTTCCATGTTGAGTTTTTTTTATAGAAAACTATAAAGTCCCAAGTCACAGTCACATGATGTTGTGCTTAATGACCATAGCCAGAACTGCCATCATAAATCAGCACAGTCACATGATATTTCACTTTCCAACTGCGTGCTTAGTGATGGAGTTGCCAGTCCCAGTTGCAGTTGGTAAATGAGGACTACCTGTACAGAGCAAAAGTCTATATCAATTTTAGGTAGCTATGACAGAGAGCATGAGCGGGGAAGATTCTGGAATGGAGCTTCAAGGTTGTCAGAAGGGGGGAGAGACATTCCAGGACAAGCACCTCTTCAGCCTGCAACAAGACTGTGGGAAAATGAAGAGGATGGGGCTGGCTCCTCCTTAGCGCCTCACGGAGTGTATTCTCTAGTAGCTGTAGGTAAGTTTAGTCTGGCGAGATTCCATCTAATAGGTAAAGTCAGTAAAGGAACTGTACTGCACTGGACGGCCTCATTGTGGTCTTGGGCTGAACCTGACAGTAGCATTGTTCAAGTAAGGTATAGTAACCACTGGATATTATCATATCTAGTTCCTTAATTAAGTGAAGCAAAGTCTCTCAAATTTGATATGAATTCACTAAGCTGATGGAAGTGTTTAATCATCTCATCAAATTATAAACTCATCAAATAATGCAATATTTGATGAGGAATTTGGAATTATACATCTGTGATACCCTTGAAGTATCTGCCATTACAAATTGCCAGAAAGCCACACATTTTTAGAGAAAAATAAAAAATGGGAGGCATTCATCCTGTTACCAAATAACTGTTCCTTAAATGAATGCAGCAGAAACCACTTCCCTCAGTAACCCCTTGATTTCCCTTCTGCTTAACTTACCTTTTGGAGAAGAGCAACTTGGCCAGAGAAGAAAAGCAGCAACCAGGAGCAGCCAGCTCTTCATAGCTCTTCAGGCAATGTCCGAAGCACAAAACCTCCCAGCATTGATCCCTTCCTCCCTTTTTGTTTGTTTGGGGGTTTTTTTCCCCTTTGGTTGTGTTTTGGTTTTTTTTGAGGGTGAAATATTACTGGAATAAGGATACGGCCTTGTAGCTAAGTGAAGACTCCACAGTAGCTTTGTGAGCTGTGTGTTGCAATGGTAACAGCAAACAAATAAAGCAACGGTTCAAGACACTGAAGGAGGTGATTAAACTTTTGTTTTTGTTTTGTCTAAATGCTTCTCTGCCCTGACTCTCTCAAAGAGAAACCACTAAAAGGTTTTTGAGATACCTCCGGATTTCTTAAAACTACATTCTAAAGCAAATGAATAGACACCATATGAACTACTCTCATTGCCACAAGGCAGTGTGGTAGAGCAGGCCCTTTCTGAAGCGGTGCGGACATGTACAAAAGATGGGCTTAAATATCGGGTTTGAATTTTAGAAATAATTTCTGGCACTCTATCTCTGGAAAGTGGCTGTTGGAAGTTGAAAAGCTCCCTCTGACTCAGGCCTAGGAATCAGGAAATGGGCTTTATGAAAACAGTCTCATTCTGTTGATTTTCTCGCTAAAGACATTTTAAAATGTTCTTTCTCCAAGAGGAACACAAGGGGCTATGGATTGTCTACAAAGACAAGCTTATAGCAGCAATTCTAAGGACAAATCCTAGTGCTTGCCTCAAATGAAGACCTTTCAGATGCCAACTGCAGCATTGCGTCTGGTGCCCAGTGAGGAATGTGGAAAGTTGCTTCGAGAAATTTTGATTTTTAACTTGAAAAAATCCTAAGGGCAGCAGGTCAATATTTGTTGAGAAACGTCAAATAATTCTAGACCTCTTATGAGCATAATCAGTCATGATTCTTATCTGTTTGGTCCAGGTATCTAATGCTTGGAAGATAATGCCTAAATATTTAAAGAATCAAACTTGTTGTATGTTTATCCCACCTATCACCTAGATATGTCGATGTAACTCAGAGTTTTTGGGAAAAACCATAATTGTCTCATTATAATTTGTATTTAGTTTCAGCTTTTTCCAATATAATGCAAGAGCCCTAAGCTTCCTCATAATTCCAGTCTTACTGATAAATAAAATTGCAATATCAGCTGCATGCAGTAACGTGGGATATGGTTTATCTACTAGATCTGGGCTAAGCATGTGAAATTAGCACTTCCACCATTCCATTTGTCAGGAAATCCTTGTAAATGAGAATTGTATCACTCATGATTAAAGACTAGCTTTCTAAGAAAAGGGACGGTAATGCAATTACCTGGGAAAGAATGTGCAGTTGTGATTGTCAACAACATTCATGGAATTCTCTGCTAACTAACGGCTAACGCTCTGGCTAAGGGCAGAGGCCTAATTTAGAGAGGAAGCACTGTACAGGACTTTCTTTGATAATACTTTAAGTTAGAGCCCCGCAGGGACTTTTCCCCCTTAACAGCATAAGGCAAAAGCTCTCTGTGCACAGATTCTGCAAGGAACTTTTTGCATCAAACACTGTCTAAAGATATATACACTACACACTCACATGTTCAGAAATAGACACAGACACAGGGAGGCCTAACACCAAGGATGTAACATCCTTCTCAGTTTCTCTTCCACAGCTGTGCTGTTAAGTAGGTAAGCCTATACATATTTTGGATTGTGGAATTAGACCGAATTTAAATGTTAATGCTTAAGTACATAGGGCTTAGAAATTGGAATGCGGTATCAAAACTTGCTAAATGCTACTTTAGCCATTATTTCTTTATTCTACTTTCTTGGCATACTCATGATTCCTGTGGTCAACTTTTCATTAAAGAAATAAACATTCTTTCTCTTCTCCAAATGTATGTTGCCCCATGACCTTTACTAAATATGGAAAAACTATTTCATACATTGGAATAAGTAGAAATTAAGCCCATCAGGTTAGATAGTAATTGTTTAGTTGTTAGCAAGAAGTAATTGTTTGCTGTGCAATATCCACAGAGTATCCTGGTCCTCAGAGATCACTCCAGGTGGGATCTGGGAAGAGGAGTATCACTTGGCCTATAATCTGATGAATTCATCAATTTGTTGAACATAAGCAGTGCCAGAATACATTCTTGTTTTACTCTGTTCTGTGTGGGGATTGGTCTGAATAGTCCATAGCTGCAATAACTAACTTTCACTGCGATCTAAAGATGAAACATCCTGATCTTACTAGTGATGAAATGTTCTAACCTCTCCCCCCTTGAATGAGAAGGCTAGAGTGTGTAGAACCAGTAGACTTCTGGGGAGGAAGTGTGAAGCCTCCAGCTTTTTTTCACCCTATGGGTCAAGCTGTGTCACTACAATCACAATCAAGATTGCAATAGTTATAGAATAGGACCAGTCTTTGGGTAATTGTATTTTAATTATGTGAGTGAAAAGAGATGCTTAATCAATGGCCTACCAATTGATTTGGCTGCCATCTATTAGGCAGTGCGAACCTGTGGAACCTAGGTGTCACTGCCTTCTTTGATGCACTGCCTACCCTATAGAACAATATCCTCCCAGAGATCTGGATGGCTTCGATCCCCTTGGCCCTTTGCAAGGGATTAAATTGCTGGTTGTGTCTGGGCTTTTGGGCTGGGAGGTTAAGTGAGTCCTGTTGGTTGATTTGTTAAGTTCTGTTCTTTGGATTAGAAGTGGAGTGAGTTTTAGATGTTGTGCATATGTTTATTTTTTATAATTTGTTTGTATTTGCTGCTTAAAGTCACTGTTGTGAGATGGGCAGCTATATAAATTGTTAAAACAGGTATTAAAATACTTCCCATTTTCCATAAAGTTATTCTTTAACTGTCTTCAAAGGAGGGAACCAGGAACCAAGCTGAGAATGACCACTGAACTGACAACAGAAGTTATATCCCTCTGAGCCCCTGATAGAAGCAAATCTACAAAAAGTGGAAAACAGTAGAGGGAAGCAAGCAGTGACTTTAGCTTTAAGTACCAGGTCATTCTGACAAAAAAGCTAACAAGTCCAGCTAGGAATTATGTCTTAAATTTAATCATTGATGCTCTATGGATTTATTATCACTCATATTCATGTTTTCCATACCTGCTCAGTAAAAGCAGTAAAAAATGTATGTTTCTATTTAACTAGGAAACCTATTTATAGCCCAGTTCCTCTTAATTAAGGACAGAGTGATATTATCCAGTCCAGAGCTTTCTGATGACCATTACAGTCATTCTATAGGAGAGTCTTTTCAACTGATGCCTGTAATTTTAGCAGGTCTATATTTTTAGTGTCTTTGCCATTGGGATTATTTAAAGATGAAAAGGGATTTTTTTTACACATTTTTGTTTCCTTTTTTTAAGGATAAAGTTTGATTCTATTGTTGCCTGGTGAGATTGATCTATCTCCTGGAGGGGGAGCTGAATTCTGTAGTCACATTCTTCAATATACAAGGAGAGGAGGTGGTGCTATAGAACATATTTCATTTGTAACTTTTATCTTTTATCCTTTACTTTTTTCTGTTTACTTCCCAGTAAGGAGCATAGGCTGCCATGTAAAAGCATGCCCCTGGTATTATCATGCAGCAAAACCAAGGCAGGAATCAGGGCTTCATATGCAGGCTTTGAGATTTCCAGCCTTTCATCTTGTGAGCCCAGCCTGTCACTCCAACTGTAAATAAAAATGAGTACATGTATGTTGCTGAACACCTAGGTGTGATGAGCATACTTTCAGGGAAATACGTGGTTATTAGGTTCATCAAGGTTAGCCTTATGAATTCTCTTCTCATGTACTAATCCAGTCAAGAATGGACTTCACTACTAATGTGCCAATCAAGTTAACATCAAGCATTTTAAAATAATATTTACATACTCTGGCCTTCCGCAAGCTGAGAAAGACTTTTTTTAAAGCTAGACATAATATCCTCCCTTCTGCATTGCTGCAAGGCAGGTAGCTAAAATTCCATTCGTATCTCTGGCCATGTGTTGCTAATGAGATAAAAACAATTAGCCATGTCCTACTACACTGTAGAGTTTACAGGGCCATTTGGATCAAGGTTATTTCACCCCTAGTATGCAACCTGAAAGATTGGGCAAGCACCTGGTGAAGTTCCTTTTAGAAGATCTGAAACCCTACATCACTCACTCAGTACCTAAGCTTTCTCTTACTGCAATGGAAATCAGACAAAAGCTGGTACAGGAATGCCTTTCTGGGGTGTTTTCTTTTAATTTCTTTGTGTTGCAGTTTTATGGATTATGGTTTATATTGTTAAATATGATCTTCTTGCTTTTAGGAACTATTTTGCAATAGTTTTTGGTTCATTGTGCTCTAGGCTTATAGATTATAGTTTTAAAGTTAAAAATACTATGTTCCTGAAAATAACTTTATCTTTAAGATACACTTTCAGTATCCTAATAGGGCCAGATAATGTGGCTCATGTAGAATTAAGAGAAAAAGAATTTTGTTTAAGATCAAGAGCAGTGCCAGAAAAGTCTGATGAAGGTAATAGACAGAAAGCTGTGGAGTCCTAATCAAAATTATTGGACTGGGATGAAGAAGATATGGAAGCAAAGTTGGACAAAATGTACAGAATTAATACATTCACATTCACATTAATATGAGAAAAATCCCAAGGGATATATTGGTGTACTTTGTATGAAAGAAGACACGGGACCAGGTCCTTCAATGACATTGCAATCACAAATTACAGGTTAACAACACAGATGTAATAGAGTTGAAAGAGATACCAATTAGAATATTATAAGAAAGAAAGAAATATAACTAACTGACAGATAAACATAAGCAAAACAGAATGCCATTTCACTGGGACAAATTGGAAGGAAGAATCCTGACATTCAGCCAACAGAGGTACAGGCTGAACTTTGTCCAAAGGGGAAGAGATTTTAATGAAAAGTTTAAAGAGGATCTGGAAAAACTACAATGAGGACAAGAGATGCAACACAAAGATCAAGAGGGATAAGCACAACAGGAAGATGAGACTGAGACTACATTCTTAGGTGCCACAGGACTCAATTTTTCCAAATTTGGAATACAGACATGGATTTATGATGCCTGACATGGAATATAAATGGAGCTAATGCTCCTCAAAAAATAAAAAAGGTCTTTCATTATTTGCAAAAAATTAAAACAAGATGTGATTTGCCTACAAGAAACACGGTAAGAAAGAAGGACAAAAAGTATTTGATCCATAAAAGTTTGGGACAAGAATCTGTATACACAGGAACAACTAAGAAGAATAGATGTGTTCTGTATCTAAATCCATAGTTGCAACCAAAGTTGATATTAAATTATGAACAAGGCAGATATATAGCTGTAATTAAATGAAAATTTTGCTAGTAGAACTATGTGCAACAAATGACAAAAGAGCTGTTTTTTAAAAGGACATTTAAAAATTAATGGACATGACATATGAACATTGGAGTCTTTTAGGTGACTGGAATGGAGTGGTTGGCCTACAAAAGGACAAAACTTCTGTGAAAGAACCTAACGCCAGGCAAACTTCCGAGAATGTTTTTTTTTTTTTTTTAATGATATAGGATTTGGAACTTATTGATATATGGAGACATGGAAATTCTAGAGAATGTAACATATTTTTCTGAAAAAAACATAGTTCTTTTTCAAGAACAGATATGTTATTGATTTCAAAGAATCTATCTACATATACTAATAAAAGAGATATAGTACCAACATGCAAGAAAAAAAAACATATCGATGGAGATTAAATGAAACTATATTACAGAAAGAATCAATACTTGAGGACTGTAAGAAAGAATTAAGAATTAAGAAATAAACCAGGGAAATGGTTGGTATATAAGTTGAGGGGAAAAAGGAGAAAAATGATATTAAAACTGCAAAAAATGGAATGCCATGGTAACAGATCATGTTACAATGCAAATAATTATTGGACTGGGATGAAGAAGATATGGAAGCAAAGTTCGACAAAATGTACAGAATTAATACATTCACATTCACATTAATATAAGAAAAATCTGTAGTTCTGTATCTAAATCTGTAGTTACAACCAAAGTTGATATTAAATTATGAACAAGGCAGATATATGGCTGTAGAAATGAAATGGGGTGAAATGAAAAAATTGCTAGTAGAATTATATGCACCAAATGACAAAAAAGCTGTTTTATAATGACATGTAAAGATTAATGGTCTTGACATCTGAAAGTTGGAGTGTCTTAGGTGACTGGGATGAAGTGGTTTGTCTACAAAAAGACAAAACTTCTGTGAAAAAAATTAACACCAGGCAAACTTCCGAGAATTTTTTTTTTTAAATGATGGAGAATTTTGAACTTACTGAAATATGGAGACATGGAAATTCTAGAGAATATAATACATTTTTCTGAAAAAAACATAGTTCTTTTTCAAGAATAGATATGTTATTGATTTCAAAGAAGCTATCTACATATACTAATAAAGGAGAGATAGTAGCAAAAACCTTCTCAGATCATAATCCAGTGATTATGTCATGCAAGAAAAAAAACATATTGATGGAGATTAAATGAAACTATATTACAGAAAGAATCAATACTTGAGGACTGTAAGAAAGAATTGAAGGAATTTTTTTCAAAATCAATCTGAATAAAGATATAGAAATAAGAATAGTCTGGGATGCAAGTAGGGCATTTATGGGAGGTCAATTTATATTATAGAACTCCAAATTGAAAAAAAAACAAAGATATGAAAAAATGCAAATGATTTTAGCAGAGATACAGACCAAGGAAGATGAATAAAAACATTCATCAGGAAGAAAAGGCATTTTACTGTACAACAAATCACGCTTTTACAAATTCAACTTTCTATGCTGATGGTTAAGGAAATGGAAATAAAAATGAATTTTGCTAAACAAAAGAATGTTGAGTCACCAAATAAACCAGGGAAATGGTTGGTATATAAGTTGAGGGGAAAAAGGAGAAAAATGATATTAAAACTGCAAAAAATGGAATGCCATGGTAACAGATCATGTAACAATGCAAATAATTTTTCAAAAATGTTACACAAAATTATATAAAAGTGAACAGATCTCAAAGGAGAAGGTGGATGAATTCTTAAAGAAATCTAAGCTTCCAAAAATAACAGAGAAACAAAAGATGATGAACAAGGAGACTTTTTATAATCTCTGGTGGACTTGTAAAAAAGCTAAAACATTTTGGAATCATATACATACTGTATCTTAGTTTAGAAGATTTTAAAGATTAATATACACTCGAAACCAGAGATTTTTCTTTTGGGTTTGATGGACAAACAGCTGGAAAAAAACCATGGAACTTTGTTTTATGTATGATAACAGCAGCAAGGCTTTTATATGCACAAGGGTGGAAGAATGGATGGTGAAGTTGATGAAATTGGCTGGAATAGCAAAGCTGGCAGCTTTGATTAGAGAAAAGACATCAAGTAATTTTAATTCTAATTGCAAAAATTTTTTGGACTTTTTATGTGAAACAGAAAAGAATGAAATTATGTTGTTTGTATGTGATGTTTAGAAACAATATTAGAAACAAGACTGTAGAAAAAATGAAGGTTATGTCGTAAACTTATTGTATATGCCTCTTCATTTGACAAGCAGCTATGTTGAAACAAATTTCTTGCATGCTTACCACATATCTAGAAAAAATCTTTTCAAGGAGAACGTGTGGAAATGCAGTGATACAATCTTGCCTATTCACCTTTGAAACACCACCTCCTCCTATCATGTCTGCCCAGTATCCTGTCACAACTAAGTAGGCACTTTAGATACAGTATGTGCAAATTCTACTAAAATGTCCTGGGTGAGATACGTCCCTTAGGCAGAACATTGGAAACTCATGTAAAACAATGTTAAAAAATAAATTTGTGCAGCAAAGATCAGCCCTTCTGTAATCATATTAACGCATGTCAGTTCTGCTTACCGACACATTTTGGTGAAGGTGACCATCCATTCCTTGTGCATTCAACCACCTTTTCTGCATTATGTGGTTCAAAATCATATCCAGGGTCACAGTGTATTCGAATTAGATCCCCATCTTGATATATAGCTCTTTGAGGTCGGAAAGAACCATTGGATATTCTTGGAGGGTTGCATGTAATTTCTAGAGAAAATAAATCATATATTTCATATTTTAAAAAAGCTTGTGCTCATATCAGATTATCAATATTGCTTCCTATTAGCACAGAAAACAATACCACTATTACTTTTAAAATATATATAGCCTGTGAGATCATTTTATAAAGCAGGAATGTCTACTAATGGGTCCTCACTAATTTAAAGCTGGCAGTTGACATTTACAATAAAAGATACTGTGAAATTAGCCATCTTAATTAAAAGTACTTTTAGTACACTTGCCTTTATTTGGAAGATTGCAAATAAATTCAGCAACTTGTTCTAATTATTCTTCCCCTGCAACTTGGTTTTGAATTGAAATGTAAAGATCCCGCACAATAACCCCATACTTGGTATAAGGTCCTGCTGAATTCAAGGGGATTTTATTCTAACAGAAGTGCACAGCAGGGGTAGAGAACGACATCTCTTCCAGATGCCAAATCTAGCCCCACATGCTCCAGTGGGCCAGATGATACCAAGGGGTGGGAGGTAACGTGGGGAAATCCTGATCCCAGACAGAGTAGATTATCCATCATCCATCATCCATTTCTCCTTGTAGATGAATACTACATTACCTCCCTCTTCCCTTAGAATATCTACCATGTGCTTCTTCTGAGGGGAATAGACCCATCAAAAACACAATGATTGAAGCCACTCTGTACCTGTCCTGACTGGGACAGCTTCTAGGAACTATGGGATGCATCACCACATAAAACCCACACAAATGATTTAGTTAGAAATGAGCTTTGTCTTCCCAACTGGAGAAAGTGCAGAGATCTCCTAGAATAATTGGTCAGTTCTGCCATCAGGCAAAGTGTATTGGGTGCCCATGGCAATGAGAAGGTGATAGTAGGTTAGAGTAGGCTCATGGACCAAAGGTTCCTCATTCCGAGTGTATCAGGTTGAGTTGGTATGCTGAAGCCCTGTAGGGTGGCTTTTTCCAAAAACAGAGCCAATATCCATGAAACTTTGTTGATCATACTAGTTTATTAGCAATGAGATATTCCAGTAACAGAGCACTTTACCCAGCTTTATCCTCTTTTGGAAGACAGTCTTAGGAGGCTTGATTTGGATTGGTTTTCAAATATGCCAGTACAGTATGAGAAGAACCATACCCTAAAATCTGACAGCCTCAAATTTCCAAAATCCAGAGAAAGTGATACAGAATCTGAAAAGGTTCTTCCAGGGCTCAAACAGATCTCTTCTCTGTATATTTGCCTTTCATTCATGCTTAGTCCAAATTATAGTCTATAGTCATTTCTAACAAAATAACTCTTACATGATAGACTCTTAGACCACCCTGGGCAGGTGGGGCAGAAGTCTCTTTCCCTTGTGCAGAAGGAAATGTTCATAAAGAATTCTTATTAGAAGAACTAAACTTATAGCTGCTGGGAGATGTCATTTCCACACCGTTTATTTACATGTTGAGGTTTTTTTTTTTTAAGATAACTTTAAAAAAGAAATATTTCAATGGTATAACAGGTAGTCATCGCTTACTGACCATTCATTCAGTGACCATTCTATGTTACGAGGGCACTGAAAAAGGAAATTTATGACCAGTCCTTGAGGTTGCAGCTATCGCAGCATCCTGCAGTAATGTGATCATCATATGCAACTTTCACAGCAAGCTTCGAACAAGCAAAATCAATGGGGAAGCCAGCAGGAAATCACAAGTTACGGTCACGTGACATTGTGCTTAATGACCGTAGTCAGAACTGCCATCATAAATCAGCACAGTCACATGACATTTCACTTTCCAACTGCGTGCTTAGCGATGGAGTTGCCAGTCCCAGTTGCAGTTGGTAGATGAGGACTACCTGTACAGAGCAAAAGTCTGCATCAATTTTAGGTAGCTGTGATAGATAGCATGAGCGGGGAAGATTCTGGAATGGAGCTTCAAGGTTGTCAGAAGGGGGGAGAGACATTCCAGGACAAGCACCTCTTCAGCCTGCAACAAGACTGTGGGAAAATGAAGAGGATGGGGCTGGCTCCTCCCTAGCGCCTCACGGAGTGTATTCTCTAGTAGCTGTAGGTAAGTTTAGTCTGGCGAGATTCCGTCTAATAGGTAAAGTCAGTAAAGGAACTGTACTGCACTGGACGGCCTCATTGTGGTTCTTGGGCTAAACCTGACAGTAGCATTGTTCAAGTAAGGTATAGTAACCACTTAGATATTATCATTTCTAGTTCCTTAGTTAAGTGAAGCAAAGTCTCTCAAATTTGATATGAATTCACTAAGCTGATGGAAGTGTTTAATCATCTCATCAAATTATAATCTCATCAAATAATGCAATATTGGATGAGGAATTTGGAATTATACATCTGTGATACCCTTGAAGTATCTGCCATTACAAATTGCCAGAAAGCCACACATTTTTAGAGAAAAATAAAAAATGGAATGCATTCACCCTTTTACCAAATAACTGTTCCTTTAATGAATGCAGCAGAAACCACTTCCCTCAGTAACCCCTTGATTTCCCTTCTGCTTAACTTACCATTTGGAGAAGAGCAACTTGGGCAGAGAAGAAAAGCAGCAACCAGGAGCAGCCAGCCCTTCATAGCTCTTCGGGCGATGTCCGAAGCAGAAAACCTCCGTTCAGCAGCTTTGCTATCTGAGCTGATTTCTCCCAGCAATGATCCCGTCCTCCCTTTCTGTTTGTTTGGGGTTTTTTTGTTTTGTTTTGTTTGAGGATGAAGTATTACTGGAATAAGGATATGGCCTTGATAGCCAAGTGAAGTCTCCACAGTAGCTTTGTGAGCTCTGTGTTGCAATGGTAACAGCAAACAAATAAAGCAACAGTTCAGCCTTTCAGCTAATGCTTCCAACTCTTCAGAAGGAAAAATGACCACCTTCATTCCAAGACTGATAAATGTTTAACCATCCCAAGGTCTTCAGTACCAGAGCTAACAGCAAAATTATTTGTAGTCAATAAATCCTGTCTATGGCTTTGAAAATGTTAGCTGCAGACTCTCCCTGTATTCCACCCACTCTGCTTTTGAGTCCCTTTTCTGCTGTAGGTGCTACTGAGGGACAAGCACTAGACCAAAGAAAAATTCGTCTTCACTAAGAAGTTGCCTTTCATTAATGGTAAGAGTTCTGAACTTTTTTGTTTGGCACTTTGCTAAGATCAAATTAGGGAGCGTAACTGTTGTGGTGGTTATCATCGTTGTTGTAATTGGTGCTGTTGTTACCATCATCATCACCACCATCACAATATAAACTCTGAAACAAAGATGCTCTTCAAGCAAGTAACCTGCAATTGTTTCAATCTAAAAGTCAAATTCCAAGTTCAAACATTCTGAAAAGATTAAATCACAAAGTGACTAAAACTTCAACGGGGGAATCATCCCTTAACAGAGAAAACAAATCCTGTCATAAGACATGATGTTAGTGAAAAATTCCTCGCAATCCAAACAGTCTTCTCATTCTTCCAAGTCTTAACACTGTATTACATTTGATATCTGACATACCTATTTTGCAGGTATTATGTCAATAGTTATAGGAACCACACACTTCCAGATATCTGATACGTTCCTTAAATTACTCTGGATTTTTACGATCTTCAGTCAAATGTAGTTAACCATTAGCCAATCATATGAGGGAGACTGTACACTTTGGCAGGTGTGTCTTTGTGTGTGTTTTCAGATTCTGCAAATGTTGAACTGGGTTGCACTTCTGCAGTTATCCAAAAGGTCAAAATACTGTCAACCCCCAGGGGCTAGAAGAACAGAAAAATTGCCTATCAAAAGGATACAGAATCTACCCTTCTCCCCTTCTTCACCAGGAAAATTCCCTTTTGCAATTGCTTCTAGAGGCAATATTGTGTCACAATTTTATCAGTTTGAAAAAAATGTCTCTGAATTTTTTTGTGTAGCCCTGTATAAGAAGACTTCCTTGCTGCCAACTCCATCTAACATTTCTGAAGAAAACAGTATGTTTATTGTCTATCAAACATCAAACAGTATGTATATTATCTATAGAATTTGAATTGAGTCAAAAGCATCCCCTCATCTTTTTTTTAGTGTAAATAGTGTTTGCTCCCCCAACACCTATAGAGAGCTGAGGGAATGGCCTTGAGGGACAGGAAGAAGAGACGCTACCAAGGCAGCAGTCAGATAAGAGGAACCTGAGGGGAGGCCAAGAAAGTGACTTGAGAAAATGTCCTAGACAAGCCCCTCCACAGTTGACATAAAGATAAAGGAGGGAGAGGGAAGCACATGCAGACTTGTACAATAAATGTAGTACTGACCTATGTGGCATTGGTTTCTTAGTCTGATGTGCTGCTCCTTTAAAAGCCTATAAAAATAGCTACTGACAATATGATACCGAAACAGCAGCTGTGCCATCATAACATTTGGCATTGATAAGTCACACTTTCACCTGAGAAATATTGTACCTTGGCCATTTCTAAGATGTCTCCATTGTCCACTGGAGGTGGGCGTCCACACGTTTCCCCAAGATCTACATGAGATAGAGAATCTATTGAGAAATACCTATCATGATTAGTGATATTATAGTGTATCCATGCAAATATACAAATAAACACATACTGACATACAAAAATGTTTATAAGCTTATTTTGTTCAGCCGAATAATAAGGAATTACATCACAAAAAATATTAGCTTTTTTTTATAAAATGGTACTCCTTGTTTAAGTGATGGACAGAGAATGATCAATCCATTGTCGTTTGTGTACTATAAAACGTACACCTTTGTCACTTTCTTAGTACTTCGATCAGACCTGTGGAAAAAAATGAATGGCAATTGCTTTGGCATTAATGAGATCTCATTGCAGGGGTTTCTAAATTTTACCACCCATCTTCTGTTCATCATGGTTCAAATCCTGTCACGTTTTGAAGAATCCTGTACTGATAGGATTTAAGTTGTTAACAATGGATTTAAGAGAAGCTTAGGTTGTTGTATGATGTTAATATACAGTTAATTCCAAGAAACATGTTGGGCAAATAAGCCCGTCAGCAGTAATGTGCAGTTTCAGAGAGCTCTGGAGGAAACAGCTAATCCGGTCATAAGGCAGTCTGGCTTCAGACCTGAGGTATGAGATGGAAACGGAACTGGTTATTCTCATGGGAGACTTGTGGAGGGACTTGGGTGGAGCCTAGCTGTCTTTGCCCTCCTAGATCTCTCAGCAACTTTTGATACTGTCAATCACAGTATCATTTTGAACCACCTGCAAGGGTTGGGAATTGGGGGATCATGTTTCAGCGGTTCCACTCCTACTTGAGGTTACACACCCAGTTCCTAGTGGTGGAAGAGAAGTCAGACCCTCAGATGCTTTGTCATGGAGTGCCCCAGGACTCGGTTGTTTCCCCTATGCCATTTAACTTCCACTTGAAACGTCTGGGACGGGTCATCCATCAATATGCTGATCACATCTCAGTTGTACTTCTCCATGCTAGGTCCAGTGGGAGATGCAGCAGAAGGCCTGCTCCGGTGCCTGAACATAGTCAGAGCCTGGATGAAGAAAAACAGGCTGAGACTCAACCCAGACAAGATGGAATGGCTGTCAATTCAGAAGTATATCCTTCTTATTCCAGGATTGTATCACATTTGACTGATGATGTGTTCTGCTTTCCCAAAGAGAGCAGTTTCATAACTTGGGGGTTCTTCTGGTTTCACAGCTCCTGCACAAAGAGTAGGTGGAAGCTGTGGCCAAGGAAGCATTTGCCAGTGTCGGCTGACATGTCAGTTGTGGTTTTACCTGGAACAGGATGTCCTGAGGACAGTCCCTCATGCCCTTTTCATCTCCCAATTAGATTACTATAATTCGCTTTTCACATTATGCAAAGACCTGACTCTCCTGAGAAATCGACAATGCTGGGAAAGGTGGAAGGAAAAGAAAGAGGATGGTCAGAAGCAAGATTGACTGGCTCAGTTAGAGTGGTAATGAGTGCCTGTTTGGAAGATCTGAAGAACCAGACTGAGGACAGATTTTCCTGGAGAAAATCTGTCTTTCTGGTTGCTAAGGGTCAACACTGACTTGACAGCACATAATCTATCAATCGATTTGCCTCTGTGGGATGACCATGATCACTTGGTAATTCATTAACATTTACAGAAATACGCTCTTTAGAAAAAAGTCATTCCTCTATCTTTAGTTGTTTAAAAACTTTCCATGGTCTCTATCAACCGAGGCCACTTCTTGCTCTCTTCTTTTTTCCCATGAATGACTTATCCTGACCCATTTGTGTTATGGAGATTTGTATTCCTATATCTTTTCCCAGCTAATGTTATTACTTTTATGCTACTGTAGCCTTAAAAGAAAAGCCCCTTCTCATTCCCTTGTTTTACATGTGGCCATTTTGGGTTTTAGAAAAGAACAAGACTACCTCTATATTTTCTTCCTTTTTATTCTTCTACTTTTGAATTTCCTCCTTGGTTTTCCATTATTTTTCCTATGCATCCTCCACATTACCGGATCTTTCCTCACCATTGAAGAGATTAAGTCACTCAGTTGGAGCTCGACTTATAGTGACCTTTACATGACCACAAGCATGCATTGTCTCAAGTTCTTCTTGTCTACAGTCGTCAAGACTTTAAGTGCCTAGATCTCAATAAGTCCTGAATCACTGCATCTAGTACTCTTTCTTAATCACTGTTAATAGCTCAAACTCTTGGCTGCTATATCTGATCAGATGTTCCCTCTGTCATGTTTCTATGATTTCCTCCCCTTTGTTTGTACTGGCCTCTTGATTTAAAGTTCATCTATGTATAAAAATGTATAAAAACCCGGTATCAGTATGCTGTTGGAAGGGACACAGTACAGTGATGGGAGACATGCTTCTCCTAATTCTGGAATTTAAAGTATTGTTGCCTCTTGCTCTGCCTGCAAATGTCATATAAATTTTTTGATTAAAAAGGGGAAAACAAGAAAACACAGCAACAGTAACTCTCAGAAAGCCAGAAAAAACAGTGATAAATAAATGCTTGGGTCAGTGTTTCAATTATCAGTTAAACTGTTAAATAGTTATACTTACTCTATACTTATACATGTAAGCAAAATAATTTTAGTCTCGGTGTCTTTTGAAGTATAGGTTTTTCTTGTTCTCTCTTTGTGAAGCATAGTATCAGAGTGAATTTGGGCATCTACTAATGGTTTTTGTGCTTATCTTGACATAATCTCAACTGTGACAATATCTAAAATTTCAAACTGTGGGTATAAAATGGCTGTGCATAGAAGGCTACAGAACCATAGGTGTGATCCCTATATGACTAAAGTTCTTATGCAGATGTTACGTGCTATAATGGCAGGCCAGGACATATCAAAGAGTTCCATAAAATCAATTCTTCTAGAGTGAAGACTAGAACAAAATAATCTATACTGACAGCATAGTCCGCTACCTATAAACTAAAAAAATGAGTGTGAAAGCATAGTATCAGAGTGAATTTGATACAGTGAAAGGTTCAGTGGGACTTGTTCGATGATTTGCGGGGGGCAGGGGCTGATATATAGTTTTAGAACATTACCATCTCAATGAATAGTTCAAATGATAAAATAAATATTTAACTTTTACAACTGTAGGATTTTTTTTTAAGTTAAGTGAAGCAAAGTCACACAGGTTTGGTATGAATGTACAATGCTAATGTAAAGTATTTTGCCATTCACAAATCGGTTGGTGAATAATCTTATATTTGATGAGGAATTTGGAATTGTACATCTATGATACTGTTGAAGAATCTGCCATTACAAATTGCCAGAAAGCCACACATTTACAGAGAAAATTTTTTTTTAAATGGAATGCATTAATCCTGATACAATATAACTGTTCCTTTAATGAATGCAGCAGAAACCATTTCCCTTAGTAACCCCTTGAGAAGAGAAACTTGGCCAAAGGAAAAAAGCAGCAACTGGGAGCAACCAGCTCTCCATAGCTCTTCAGCAATGTACTGCTCCTCCAAACCACAAAACCTCCAAGCGATTTTTCCCAGCAATGATCCCTTCCTTCTTTTTTCTTTGAGAAACTGAGAGGAGGAAGCAGTACTGGAATGAAGATATGAACTTGACAACTAATTGAGTTCGCAATAGGTTGATCTGACCTTTAAAGTAATCATCCAGCTTTTCAGAAGGAACTCTCCAGAAGAAGAAATAACCACTTGCTTTCCAAGACTGATAAATATTTGAACCATCCCAAGGTCTTCAGTAGCAATAGCTAAGAGCAGAGCTTTTAAAAGGCAATAAATCCTGTTTCTGTGGCTTAGAAAATGTGAGCTAAGACTTTCTCTGAATTCCACCTAATCTGCTTCTGAGGTCCTCCTCTGCTCCCCATACTGTTAAATGACAACCACGGGACAGAAGAAAAATTAAATTTGGCTAAGAAGTTGCCTTTCATTAATTGTAAGAGTCCTGGTCTCATCTGACACTTTGCAAAGATCAAATTAGGAAGTCTGACTGTTGTTGTTGCTGCTGCTGTTGTTGCTATCATCAGCAGTACTACCAGAACATAAACTCTGAAAGCAAGATTCTATTCAAGCAAGTAACCTTCAATTGTTTCAATCTACAAGCCAAATTCAAGATTCTGAAAAGATTCAATCATAACTAAAACAGCAACAGGGGGAATCATCCCTCAACAGAGAAAATGCCATGACACATGAGATTAGTGAAAAATTCCTGGTAATTTAAACAGACTTCTCTGTCCTCCAGGTCTTAACAACCTATTAGTTTTCATATCTAACATGCCTATTCCACATTTTTGCAAACAGCTACCATTCATTTATTGATTGACATTTATTAATGTCAATAGTTAAATGCCCACAAACTTGCAGATACTTATACATTCATTACATTATACTGAACTTATACAATCTTTAAAGAAGTACAGTTAACCATTAGTGGCAGAGGAAAACAGTTTGATTTCATAATACTGAAATGTAAGCATTGATCTTGGTGAAAAATGGCTGCTGGGTTCATTTTTCCATTCTTCTTACTCTGCCTAAGGAATAAAAAGAAAAAAAAAGTAAGGTTCTGAGCTTAGATTTTGTGTGACTGCTATATACACATTTCCTTGGAATTGAAATTGAAAATAGCTATTATACATCTGTGATATTAAAAGGTAGCTGTTTGATTTGCCTTTTGGACATTTCATTC
This sequence comes from Python bivittatus, assembly GCF_059951505.1. Lineage (NCBI taxonomy): Eukaryota > Metazoa > Chordata > Lepidosauria > Squamata > Pythonidae > Python > Python bivittatus. Next base: position 15,323,429 of record NW_028277098.1, read on the forward strand.
ATGTGTGCATGTTCAGAATGGCAACTCAGGACCAGAGTTGCACAAACATTTCCAGTTTAGATCAACTCCATCGCCTGCAAATGACAATCGCATACCAAATTGCAGTAATCCTGCTCAGAGTTCATTATTTATCTGGATGAAACTGTGACCCAGTAATTTTTGTATGTTTTGACCATATAAAAAAGAAACCCAGTGGTATTTGTTTTATGCATCCAAATGCTGTTTGTATTCTCATTGTGTTCATATGCTGCTATTAAATAACAATATAAACATTTATATGTTTATCAAATGAAGAACTGTCTTTGGGGCTGAAAAGCATAGTCTTTGTTACAATTGAATCTCATTCCTAACTTTTTCACACACATCTCTCTCAGTGTCCTATCTCAAATTTAGTGACTTTATTTATTTATAACATTTATATAGCCACCCATCTTGTACCAAACTCCGAGCAGCTCATGACCCAAAAAATAAAATAGCATCTATTTACAATAAAAATGTAAAATTCAAACATATTTAAAATTAAAATGAAAAGACCTGGCATCATAGCTGAACTTTCCCATGCAGCCCACAGGTTCCTCTCACCAATCTCATCCTATCCCAGCACTTGGGGGAAAAGCAGGTCTTAAGTGCTTTTTGGAAAGCTAGGTGGGCAGAGGCCTGCCAAACTTCACGGGGAAGGGTATTCTATAGGGGAGGGGCTGACACAGACAAGGCACATTCCTAGGCCCCATCAGATGGCAACATTTAAGGGAGGAGGTTAGAATTATGCCCACCCTATCCGATCTGGTAGGAGGGGCAAACGTCCTTAGGGAGAGGCGGTCATGCAAATATAAATTAAATATATAATTTACTATATAAATTGTATTGTTATATTAAGATAAAACAAGACTTTATACTCTTTATTAACTATTAATTCCATCTCTCAGTGGTATCTGCCCCCCAAGAGATAATCCATAAGGGAATACAGGCCCCTATAGATAAATATTGGCCTACCCTTGACAAAAATGAACCTTCTAAAGGTATTAATCTAGTTCATCCAGCCATAACTATGTCATCAACCTGTGACATAAAGCCAGTAATTAATAACACCTGATTCTTACTAAAATAATGGGCAAGACCCACTTATGTTTTGGGGGAAGTAAATGCTGTTCATTGTTATAAACTTACCGAAGTTAATATAAGGAAGAATGGAAATCTTAAGAAAGGGCTAAGAGATTTGGTAGAATCAAATATTTTGTCCCAATATTTTAGAATGGGCTCCACAAGTAATATTGGCAATGACAGATGCCAAGAAACCCTAGTTTTTTGTTAATTTGAATGAATGTTTTCTAAAGGCAGCGTAAAGAAGTACAGTTTCTTTCCAAGGACCACGTTGTAATCAGAACCAAAAATAGGTGAGGAAGACTTGAAAATGGATCAAGATATGATATTATAACTATTGTTTTTTTTTCCTTTTCCTTCTCCCATTCTGCTTATGTGTTTTAAGAAAATGGGAAAATAGCAATAATAATAATAATAATAATAATAATAATAATAATAATAATTTAAAAAAAAACTTGCATGCTGCCCGGCTCACAACAAAGAAATTACAATAAAATCAATAAAACATTAAAAATAAAGAGAAAACAAGAGAAATACATACTGACCGGAACTAGAATAATTTGAAGTTCAGAATAAAATGAAATGGTTGTACATTGGAAGTGAATCTCAGATTACAGGTTGGGATTCAAGCTAATTGCCAGGTATGAAAACAGTCATGATTTGGACACAGTCCAAAGTAATTATAAAGCCAGGCATTTTTGTATGCATAAGACTTTCTCTATATTTGTGTGCTGTTCTTTTTACATTATACTTACAACTATACATTTTGGATATTTAAGTTTTCCATTTTTACACGATACTCTAAATGGAGGGGAGACTGGATCTGGTTCAAAGCCTGTTCTGCAAGAAAATTCTATTTCATCTCCAGACATTGAAAACAAATTTTCTGCATGATATTTCTTCCATCGTAGCTGTATATGGTTATACTTCATATCTGCTTTAGTTATTGTACAAGGATCTGCAGAAGACACAAATCATTTAACTTTTTAGATATGAAGTGGACAAATAAAGAGTTCAACAAACATGCTGTAGGTATAGAGGATAGAAGGCATCTCTGTTACAGTCTTCAGTGACTGAGGACCATGGGCATTCAGGGTTCCTGACCATTCAAAGCAGTGTAACCAAGCAGTTATTACAGTAAGATTGCTATTGTGTCATTTTAGGCGTCCTTATCTGGATGGACGGGTCAACGTGGAAGTTGTGAAAAAGTTTTCTAATGCTTGAAAAGACATACAGTTTACTCAAATCCTGTGCGTTTTTTAGATTATTCTTCTCTATATGTAGGTTCAACTAACCTCAGCATTTACTTAACCTGAACATTGAAAAAAACGTGTTGATATATATATTACATATAATGCTGCACATTTATAGAGTCTTGCAAGCATAACCACTTCCTTGCTTCTAGATGGGCATGCTCATCTTCACAGCTAGAAGGTAGTCAGTTGCACAAGTTTACTCTTAGAAGGACCAATGCTGATGTTGATAGTATTTTTGTCTTTGGGGCTGTGAGACATTATGAAGGCGAAAATATGGGGTCCAGAAGAATAAACATCTCTGCATAGTAAGAAGTCCTCTGATATATTTGTGCTTAATTTAAATATCTGTTTTTAATACACCCAGGGCTTCTATGTAAGACTGTTTCCCCAGCTTTACTTCCTAGTATTGAAGATACCTTTATGCAGCTGAAAAAATAACTTCTGACAATGTGACAATCTCAGTGATCACAGCTGCTCCAGAGATAAACCATTCATACATTTCTTGATGCACTTTATTTTTCAAGGAAGGGAGGGAGGGAGGGAGGGAGGATTAGAAGGTATTTTATACCTAGACATGTTGGTACTTTACTCCAATGACCGTTGTTACAGTGAACTACTGGAGAGCCTTCCATCTTATAATGAAGTTGACATTTATATGTCACTACTTCTCCTGGGTTATATTTAACCTGCAGAATTTCCAGGATGTCTCCATTGTCCAAAGGAGGTGGAGGACCACATTTCCCCCCAGCCTCTACAGTTAAACGAGACAGAGAACATTATTAGATGGTATCTATTAGAATTCCAAACCTGGTGAATGCATTCATTTATTTATCCTTATCCCTGGAACCTTCTGCCTTGAAGCTTAAATCTTGCTTCCTCTATTATCACATTACCATAAAACCTGGGATGGACGGTTTGATGGTTTTTAGCAAACGAATTATGAGCATATTTGTAGTGGTGTGAAAAAATTGGAAAGGAACATCTCTGTTTTCAAACTTTTTCATACTCATGCAAGCTGTGAAGCCATCTTGCTCCTGGTGCACCAAAGAAAGGAAGCTATAACTGAATACAACAAAGCATGATATGGCAAAGATGGGCAAGTAAACCAATATGGTTACCTATAACCTCTTTTTATGGCTAATTACCAGATCTGGGTGACCAGTCTTTTGGTAATTTCTATACACTACTTCTTGCAATTCCAGAAAAGCTCTGAACGGGTTGCAATATATGTCAAATCCGTTGCATTTGGATCGGTGAATCAGAAATTGCACAGGCATACTTTCACTACTACTAAAAGTCTTAAATAGGACAATCACCACCACCATCTCGACTTCTTTGACACCTCCCCCCACCCCCATTCAGACTGTCAGGCAACTAACCTTAATTTTAGAATCATGAAGATATAAATCTTAAGTACCTGTGCATTGTGGTTCTTTTGTCCATTGTTCCTTCAGGCATGTTACTGTAGGAGATCCAAAAAGGCTATATCCTTCATCACAATAGTAGCTCACCTTCTCTTGAGGCAAATACCTTTCCGTCTTGTTATCCTTAATCCGGCCATTAGGAACTTGAGGTGGAGGAGGACATGTTACATCTAAAATGGCAAGCAAAGCTTTTTCAGTCCTGGAAATATACTTTTAAAATGCACTTGATCACACAGCAATCTGTTAAGGCTATATTCAGAAAAATATAAATATATATATTTTAATATTATAAAATATAAATATATTTTAGCTTCTACCTGCTCGGCTTGGATGGTCAGTTGCCTTAACTGAAATTTAGACGATCACCCTGATTCATCTTGAAACCCAAGGCTATACTTTAAATGCCTTTCCCATTAATTTTAGCAGAGAAAATCAACTGATATGGTAAGGAGTTGTTTGGGTGTTGTTTTTTTCCCAGACATTTTAGGCATAAAACGTCCTTCTGACAGGATCAATTTTGCCAGATTTCCGGGAAATAATTTCAGGAGTTAAGAGAATTATGAACCAAAATTATCTGAGCTTTTCTGACATAATCCTCACCCCACCCCCCATCCCCAAAAAAGGAACAACATACTGAAATGCTTTTGCTAGGCAAAATTTCTCAATCAGGTTGTTCTTGATTATCTGGTTTGACACTGGAAGCTTTCATTCTGATCTGGTCCCACCATCAAGTCCTCCAAAGCAGTCTGCCTTAATTGTTGCTATCTCTTGCAACCAAAGTTTGAGATCAACACAGAGTCCTCATTCTCTCCTTGCTCTGGTGCCTTAGCAGTAGCAATATTTCTTCCCAAAATATTGTGATTGAAGAAATCTCATATTTATCTGAATGCTGCAGCTTGCAGTCAGACTACTACATTCCTCTTTCTCTGTTTCTTCCCGAACTGCATTTTTTTAATGGAATGGTTTTTTAATGGTTTTCCATAACTAATTAAATCAGTCACTGCAGTTACATTAGAGTAGTTAACTATCAACAAAAATAATTTCATTAACTGCTTTTCACAAAGTAGTGATCATTACCTTTCAACGATGTGATATTAACCCTGGAGGGCAACTTTTAAAATTTCACTTCACAAGATCTTGACTTACCTTTACATTCAGGCAATATGACTGGTTTTCCATCACACTGGATTTCAAAGGAAGATTGGGAAGGATTTGTTGCAAGGACAAAACCTGGCTTGCAGATAAATTCCATAGAATGACCATGTTGGATGAATAAATTCTGAGATCCAGTCTCACTGGACCTCCATTTCACCTCTATGTTGTGCTTCTTCATTTCATCTACTGAGATTGTACAAGGATCTATAATGGGAAAGTAAATAATTAAATTAAGCAAAACAACCAATAACAAAGACTTTAATAATGAAGTCATTGTTTCTGAGAACCTAAAATATGTATTGCTAATTGCTGAACAGAGATTCCCAAGACTGTGATACGCATTCATGATTGGTCAAATTCTTACCAATTTTACTTTCCAAATAGTTCAGGGGAAAAAAAACCCATATCTGAAAAATTTACCATTTCCAGGTCTCTCTGGAGGAAATCAGAGTCATAATGGTATCAGGTTCAGTAACGTATTTATGAGAATGTTCTGAAGGATGCAAAATGGTAGCTCAGAGCCTACATGTGGCCTGTAAATATTGGGTGGTTAATACAAGCTGTCTTTCAGAAGAAATGCTGGTAATTGGCATTCCTAGTGTTAATAGAAATAATAATATTCTGTCAGACTTCCTATTAAGCTCCAATTAATAGCATTTATTATTAGGAAGGTACAAGTTACAACATAAGAACTCAGCAAGTACTCTGATTTCAAATGCGACATATACAGTACAAGTAGTCCTCAGTTAACAACCATTTGTTTAGTGACCATTCAAAGTTACAACAGTGCTAAAAAAGTGACTTACAACCGGTGCCCAAAGTTACGACCATTCTAGCACCTCTGCGGTCATGTGATCATGATCCGGGCACTTGGCAACCAGCTTGCACTTATGTCAGTTGCAGCATCCCGGGGTCATGTGATTGCCATTTGCAACTTTCCCAGCCAGCTTCTGGCAAGCAAAATTAATAGGGTACCATGTGATTCGTTTAACGACCATGTGATTTGCTTAATGACCACAGTGATTCACTTAACAATCACCAGAAAAAAGGTCAAAAAATTGGGTCCACTTCACTTAACTGCCCTGCTTAACAACCAATTTTCTGGTCCCTATTGTGGTCTTTAAGTGAGGACTACCTGTATAGCAGCAAATCACTTCTCTGTTTTCTTCTACTTTTTCTACCAAAAGGGCTCTACATCCCCTTCTTTTGGGAAGGGGGCAGTTTGCATCCATTCATGGTTTTGATGAGTGATACCACTTTCATCACTATGAGAAGTTACTCTCACAATATTCAAGTTACTTAATATGGATTGCTGAAATATTCTTCACTATTTTTGGTCAGTGGTGTCCGTATTATTGCTCTCTCATTTCAAGAATTGGAAAGAGATGGAGAAAAGGGTGGCTTCTTTAAGTGAATTCATTGCTTGAAGGAAATTATATGCAAAAGAGGGCTGCCATCTACAAGATTAACCCAAATATGTGCTATTGAAATGAGAAGCTACTTTTCAAAGAAAGCAATGCATTAATCCAAATACTTTCCTCAATTGCTCACCGAAATTGTTCAAGCACTACCTTTTATTCTTACCCAGGCAACGAGGCACATTTATCCATTTTCCATCATTACAGAAAGCTCTACTCTCTCCTATCATGGAATAATATTGTTGACATTCAAATTCTACTGAAGAGCCAGGTCTGTACGTCCTCTTCAATAAAGTACTAATATTTCCATTCTCAATTGCAGATGGCTTGCTGCAGTTTTTCCCTTTTTCTAGGGCAAAATAAAGCAATAGAAATTATGGGTTTGGCCACACCGTTAAACATACGATATTATACAATTTTGTAATTATGCTTCAAAATTTATACTTAGGTCAATTGAATTTAACCACTTTGGACTAGACCATAAATAGGTTTAAATGACTGAAACAGATTTTGATTTGACTTTTTAGTAGAATGTATCCTCATGATTTGACTTTTTGATGGAATATAAGCTCAGTGATTACTGTTATCATATGAACCTCATGTGCTACATAAACAGAGTAAAGCTGATATCCTCCCAGAAACCCAAATGTATGATTATTTCAGAGTACTTTATGTCTGAATAATTCTATAGAAATCTATCAGTGTTAATATATTTACCAAGGAAACATGATGGAAGATCTATGTGCCCATCAACACACTTCCTGACCAATGGAGCTGAGTGCACATGTCCTTCCCTGCACTGGAACTGCACTGTGTGGTCATTCTGGAATATCTGAGAATTTCTTCGACCATCAGAAAACATGAGCTTGTTTGCAGAAAGCTGTTGTTTGGTGATAATACAAGGTGCTACCACAAAAATAAAATAAACGTAAGGATGATAATTTTATTATGGAAATGCTTTACTTCAGCACTTCTCCTTTTATCCATTATTACTTTCTAGTTGACTTGTTTCTGCTCAAAATATAAACTCATATTTTTAGATTTTACAAATAAAACTCTATATTAGCTTTTGATCAACAAATGAATCATTTTTAAAAAGTCCAACCCTAATATTATATTACACTTCCTTTGTACATATGCCAAGTCTGACTAGGGCAGGAATAGGTAACCTGGTGACTTCTGGAGGCTTAAAGTTTTACATTTTTAGTAGTCCCAACAGTATGGCCAATGGCAAGTAATCCTGAGATCAGTTATCTAAAACATCTGGACAGGACCAGGTTAGTTTTTCTGATACACACACACACACTCCCATTGAATAAATGATCTACAGATGGGTATTAATAATATATAGATCTTTTCTTCATACATCTATAGCTTGACCAACACAGAGGATAAGCCAAGAAAAAATAAGCAGTCTAAGATCTGTGATTTTAATGAGTGAGTTCACACAGCTGTTCAACACTCTCCCAAAGAAATCAAGAGACATTTACATGTTTTAAAGCAGCTGTTCATTCTATCAAGCCACTTCCCCTTTTTTCAGAGTGCCCAGGTATTACTTTTAAGAAACAGCTTCAAACCCAGCAAACTGAAACTGGAATTAGGAAACATTTGACTTCATCCAGCTGAATTCTGGATGAAGTTTGCCATGCACTGAATAGTTGTAAGTCATGCTTAGTTATTTTTACTTAGTTATTGCTCTCAGTGGCTATTTTCAATGATTCTAGATTTAAATTTCAAGCTCACAATATTCAAATGCAATGCGTCTTACCCAAACATTTGGGTGGAGGCGTCCACTTTGGTGCCACACATATTACCCACTGAGACCCTTCCAGAATGTAGCCAAGATTGCACTTGTACTGTATTCTCTCATCTTCCAGATACTTGGCCTTCTGACCACTTACAGTTTGTCCAAAATCAATATCAGGAGGTGGTTCTTCACACACTGTAATTAGATATGCCACAAACATTTACTTCTTCTGTCATTTTGGTGGGCAACCCATAGCCTTTGACCACCTTTAGAAATCCCCAGAACCCCTTATAATTTCATGTCAAAGAATCATGATGGTGATCTTTCAGCTTCAGTGGATTGTTTGGCTTAGCGAGGTGCCCCTCTAAAGCTCTGCACAACAGATCTGGATGTGAAGGAGGAAAGGTAATCTGGAGCACAGAGTGGTTTGCATGAATGCTCACACAGAACCCGTCAGCAATTCTTTAAAGAAACTGGACTTTTCCTGGACTTGTATGGCTTTTTCTGCAGCTGCAGCACAATCCCAGGAAAATACCTGTTTGGTTTAGGGAGTTGCCACCCACATACCCTCCAAATCACCTTTTCCCCTTTCTGCCTGGATTGCTGTAGAGGCTCAATCATCGTTCTACTCTGAGCAAATTCAGAAACCTTTCAAGCCATATGAATTCAGTACCTTTTGTAAACTCAGCTCTGTTTTCCACTATATCACAAATGGTTTATTCAGAGAATTTTGGGTTCAAAATCAGAAAGTTATGATCTAATTACTTCCACTGTTTCATCTTTTGTTCATTGCGTTACAAAGGAAGATCAGTGGGGATACTCTTTATCAGGTTACTTCAAAAGGGTGCCTTAGGGGAATTTCTGTCCTACCCAGGTGCCTCTCTAAAGATCTGTACAACCCAGTCACTTCTGATTCCTGCTCATTCCAAATAGTTACTAGGGTTCAGCGGGGATTCATCTTTCAGTCCTGTCCTAGGAAAACAAAAACTTCCTGCCCAAAGGGAAAGCAACATTCTCAGATGCGTAATTCCAAATGCAACCAAAAGACTCAGCCTAAGTAACTGGTAACTTATTCCCTCCTTCAATAAGATTCTGAGTTTCAACATATATTCAGGGTTCATTACCAACTGTACAGTTGGCAAGAGATCATCTGAGCCTAGATGTTCATAGACGGCAGTCCTTCTTTCTACCTCTTCTTTTTTCCTTTCTTATTTTTTTGTAGCAAACTCTTTTCAGTTTAAGAGAAGACAGGGGGAAAGCCAGCTTCTCTGAAAAAATGAACTTTGCTTTCCCCAATCAAGGAAAATGCTGCATCTAAGATGCCCCATTTATAAGAGTCACCTTATGTGAGATGGGCGGCTATATAAATATGATAGATAGATAGATAGATAGATAGATAGATAGATAGATAGATAGATAGATAGATAGATAGATAGAATATAACATCCTCAGTCTACAGTAATCAGCAAAGCACGAATGGTCTAGCAGTTAAACCCACCTTCCTAATGATGTTTAGTGGAATGGATAAAGGCTGGTTTTTACCAGCTGTGCCACTCAGTAAATTGAGTTGCATGGAAAAGGCTTTCTGGTGAAACAAAAGCAGAATTCCCTCTCTTCAGGAGCCATTCAGCCTCTCAGCATGAGGTGAATTTATCAGATGGCTTAGGGGACACTGGTGGGCCATTTTGTGGCAAACTAGCATTTGCCACAAATTGTCACTACCCATGTGGCAAATCCAAATGTATATGCTCAGAAATGGCATCGTTTCTTCTAAATTTCTTTTATAGATAAATATAGTTTAAAATCTTACCACAACAACAACAAATAATGAACTTAAGAACTCTGAGATTGCTATTACTTCCTCTCTTAACAGCTCTCTTCCTGTAATATAGTAGGTCTTAGATGTGTGGGGAAAAGTTATATTCTCTCTCTCCATCACAACTAGCTCATTCGTAACTATTACAATTTTAAAAATTAACAATGCATACTTTTTCTTTCATCACTTACCATCCTGAGAACAACCGCATGTCCATAAAAGAATTGAAACAAGGCAGAGCAGACAGTTCTGTTTCATCGCAGTTTCAAGGGTTGATCTGTAATACAGAATATTTATAGTCAATAGTGAATTACCCTAATTGCTAATTTCTAACAAATGGTACAAACTGTTTTCTTCTGTTGACACCAAGTATCTTGTTTCAGGCGTTTGAGTCCTAGATCTTAAATAGAAAAAAGTGGCCCCACCCACAAGCAAGAAGGAAGCATCAGTAAGGCCAGGGGATCTCCACTATTTGCAAAAGTACAATAATGATTGAGACCATGATCAACATGGCAACAGAAAGCCTGAAGAGTGAAATGCTGAAGCAACTCATTGAAAACTGAGCGTGTTCTGTGGCATGGAATGCTGGCTCAGGAGAGGAGGAAAGCAACATGGAACGCAAGGGAAGGGAATGATTGCCAGAAACATTAAATACTGTAGGGACAGTCTATACTGAAACATATTACTGCAAGTTTCAGTTCTCTCCCTCTTGCACAATTTAATTGCTATTTTTTCCCCCATTACGGTATATCCAACCAGATATAATGGAATTAAATCTATCCTTATCCAAACTGATAAAAATTACTGTGATGAGGCATATGTTCAACACAGGTAAAATGCCTGCAACAGGACTATGAATTTTGTGTTGTGATCCTGGTTGAAGGAACGACTGTCTATAAGACTAATAATTGCCCACTGTGCAGAAGCACAGGAGGGGTGAGGAAACCGCCTACCTAAATTGCTTGCTTAACCTGCTACTGTCGTTGTTCATTAAGAGCACATGGATCTAGAAACATTACCAGATAATCAAGTTCTGTAGAATAAATTTCTCGCAGAAGTTTGGACAGCCTCTAATAACTTGGCTTTCTGGAAGTTTTAAAACCCTGGTTCTTCCCTCAGGCTTTAGGGTCAGGATGTTAATGGAGCCCCAATTGTGTTTTGGTTTTAGTTGTTTGTTGAGATATTTTATTCAGCATCCTTTATTGTTTTATTTTCCCTGTGTTTTTATATCTATGTTCTTGTTTTTATGCTTGTTAACTGCCTAGGGTTAATTGATTCAGATGGGTATCCATATACATTTACATAATGAATGAATAAACAAACAACTAAATAAATATAACTTTCTTTTTTAAAAAATATCGCATACACTACACCTAATAAAGAAACGGGAAAATATTTGGCAGTTTTTGTCCGACCAGTTAGCAGTTTCGATTGGTTTCCAAAGCTGTTTTCTCTCAGTTGGACACATTGCATGAGCACAGCCACTTCTGCAAATTTCCATATTTTCACAAGCCATTCCTTTCCTGAAGGATGTATTACACACGCTGATCCCAGGTTCGGCTTATGGTCACTCACTCACACGCTCACAGCCTGTTGAGGCATGCGGATCTTGTCAGCCCCCCTGGCTTTCTACCTGGGTTTTCCAGATAGGGGTGGCTGGAGCAGACAGACACACAGCCCTGGTCAACAGCTGGGAAATAATTAGGGATACACACAAATCACTTCCAACTGAACACTGAGGGACAAGAGGTTCTTTGGAATACATGGAGTCCCAGTGAAGTTAAAGTTACAGCAAAACTTTATTGGTTACACTGTACATTTGCTCTCACACGTGCACACGTACACTTATTGACACTTATCCATGTTCTTTTCAACTAGGCTGCAAGCACTAGTTAGAGGGACAGCAGTCACCAAGTCTGGATCCAAAGACCACTCAAGGAGTGGGGGGCTTCAGGACCCCCTTTTATCCCCAAAAGTTCTTGCTTTGTGGATTCACAAGACTAGCAGCTACTCTTGCGTTGTTAACTTACAAGCCTGGTAACTGTTGATGGGATTGGGGGGATTTTCCCCTGTGCTCAGACCCAAGTTCTTTTATCTGGTTTGGGTGATGTTTTTTTCTTTGTTTCCTTATCAACTTGTTTCCTTCTTATCTACTTTAGTTTAACTTTTAAAAAGCCCTGGGCCTGATCAGAAGCTGATGCTTCCAGTAATGTTCTCTCCCTATTTTTGGCCAATAAGATATCTATCTTATTCTACAGATATCTCAAATTCAGTGGGAGAGGCAATCCACTGTTTTCCCAATCGTTTCAGCTAAAGCTTCCAAAACCCGAGCCGGTGTAGCCTATCGTTAGGGATTGTGAGAACACTTACAACATATGATCGCTTCATCTTACATTCTATAAAGTTCTAAAGCAGTTGAGGAAAAATGAAAAGAACTAGGTACCTTGGGAAAAAATAGAATAAAATATAATAAACAGATTTGTCATGAAAGCTTCGACTAACTGAAGGGAGCTCAGTCTGAAATGTACTCCCAGTTAGGCTACATGAAGAGTAGGGTAATGATTTACATTTTATTTGGAATGCTTAGTTTTTTGAATGTTTACATAACGTTTTATTCATTGTTATTGTGATGGACTGGAATGGAGGAAGGGGGGTGAAAATGGCAACGCTCTGGAGATAAGCGGAGAAAGCTGGCGCATCCCTAAACATTCCAGAAGATAGTGGATAGTTGTGCATGGGAACTGCTGGTCAGTCTGAGAAGATTTCTGTAAACAGGCGCTGGCTAATAAACCTTGCTGATTGAACCTGCATGGTCTCCAGGAGTTCTCTGGGCTAGGCCTGACAATTATTACATGTTTGTTGGTTTTGTTCAAAATCATGTGTTAAAAGTCACTGACTATACACAGAATTTCTACCTGCTGAAGTATAGGACTCTTGCAAACAGTCCTGGAAAATATGATCTATAGTTGTTGATCAACAACTACATTTATTAGTGCCTGGAAACCCCTTATGGACTTTTTGCTGAAAAAAGAGAAAAATGAACTTGTGATTTATGAGTTTAAAGATTAGAAAGGGTAATTTATGGAAAGAAGGAAATTATAATGTGACCTTTGTGAGAGAGGGTAAAATATAAATGCATTTATAACTGCTGTCAAAAAGATCAGAAGCTGCTTCTTTATAATCTTAATAAACTTTTCTTTCTTCTTTCTTCTTCCTTCTTTCTTTTTCTTTTTGTTTTCTTTTTAATTCACCATTCTTCCTTATTTCCTTTGTTTCTTTTCTAATATTTGTATTGTTTTTATTTTGTTAAAAAATTATTCAATAAAAATTATATTTAAAAAAAAGAAAATTTGATCTATCAATCTTACAGGAAGAACCTGAAATTTGATGGAAAGCTACTATTCATTAAATATGAAAATTATCTCATGCAGGTAATTTGAACCCTATGAAAAATGGTTTTCAAATGGGATGCCCATTAAAATTAGCACTATTGAAAATGAAATGCTTTGCACAGCCTAACAGTGAGCAACCAGAACCCTTAGGGGAACACACAGACTTTGATCCAATTCCAAAAATCCTTTGCAAGAGATCAGAGCACACTTCAACTTGGGAGAAAAAAGGGGGGCATAGAAAAAAATGGGGTAAGGGGGAATGGGTGTCCCCATATGTTTTTTACTCTGACCCTATCCTCTGCTTGCCTCAGCCCTACTCACTGTGAGGCCCCCAACAGATTCATCCTTAGGGCATGTGGCCTTAGCCAAAAACGTTTCCTGTCCTTGCCATAGTTAGTTCACCGAAGATGGAATGGGTTACAAAAGGTCACTATTTCTAATTAATCCAGAAAACTACAAAAATCCCAGGATGGGCCTCTAGGCCAGAATTAGAACTGGCTCATAATATTCAGCTGTTACATATGTATGAATTTCCATCTACCTTCATCTCTGCATAAATGTATTTACTCTAGTAAGTTTTAAAGCTGCTGTCTTCTGTGTGGACATCCAGTAAAAATGAGTAGGCCTCTTGCTGAGGGAGAGCAAGAATGGATGTGAAAAATGTTCCACACTGGAGATTACATCATTTGGGGGGTGGGGATTTCAAAACATTCCATTCTTTTTCCTGAAGGTTCTAAGTGTGCTTTCTTGATTTTGTCACCCATCTGAACATGATCTCTTATTAGCAGGCAAGCCCTTTAAACATTTCCAATCCTCTTCTATTTTTGTTTTTTATTGAACATCCTTTTATAAGATTTATCCTCATTTTTTCTCACCTGTCAAGCATCTCAACAGGATAATTGGATTAATTTAATGTTTCGATCTTTCCTGCGATCGAAAGACTGTTTTTAAAACCCTGGTACTGATTTCATAGAAAAATGAAAGCCTATTTTTAGAAACTGTGGTACTGATTTCCTAGAAAATTGCATATATTCAAAATACTCTTGCTTCCCTTTCATTCTGTTCTGCTGAAAAATAAAGGAAGTACACACCGTGCAATGTTTCGCAATAGTAAAATGCAATCTTGAGCAATCTAGATCTGAGACTGAGTTGGAGTAGAATACCCCTGGAAGTAAATGAACATGAACCATGCTATTCCTGAAGCTCTGGTTCATGCTATCAAAGAAATGTGGGTCACCCCTAAAGCTCACAGCATAATCTATGCAAAGGAGAACCTGATCAAGTCAATCATATAAAGAGCATCCGATGAGACCAGGGTCTCTTGGCATGCGTAAGATTAATGCATGTATTGAGGATATTCCTATCCCACACAAACTTCCTTTCCAGTGTTGTTCAACACCTCATTCTCATAACAGAACTCTCTTGTCATAAATTCATTCACAAGTACATCAATCCTGTTGTGATAAAAAGAGTGATTTATGCATTGTTCTGTCAAGGTGATGTACTGTATATTGTAATTAGCTACAGTATAAGGCATTGATTTTAGTGCCATTTTAGTGTGTGAGTGGAATATTTTCAAGTGGTTCAAGTGAAGTTGGGGGAAGAATTGTATAAAAGATCAGTGTTCTTGTTTCTGAAATATTGAATATCCCTTTCTGTCTGTTCTGCAATGCAGACTTAATCACACAGGCTGTTGTAATGAGTTATCTGGTTTAGGGAAAGGCAGTTTCATGCTAGCAGTTTAAATGGTTGGAAAGTACACTTATCAACATCATCAGGAATCAGGAATAGGCATTCCCAAGCTGATACAAGGTTAGATGAGTAGCCATACGTACAAAACAGTGCTGTGTATAGAAGCACACATATGCTTAGATGGGAACGCAGCTAACTAGTAATAAACAACTATTTGGATCCAAAGAAGAAAAGGTGTTTTGCAAGGGGGATGGACCTCCTTAAAGAATTTGTGCTTTTGGGGGGCTCACCCAGCAGCTGTGAAATTCCAGGAAGGCATGTATGCAGGTTGTGCCAAAAGGGTGCCAAAAGGTCATTGCATGCTCCCTCCTGAACACCTCCTTAACGCAAATGTTAGCTGACTTGACCAGCTCAGTGACTGGAAAGTAAGAATAATCATCAGCAACCACAAGAAAATCTGAGCCCCAGGAAAAAAAATATAGAAGTAAGTCCTAACTTTCAAGTATAAAAAGGAAAAAACAAAACAAAACCCTCCTCTGAAGAGCTTGTACTATAGGAGAAATTCTGATGTGAATTTCGACTTCTTTGTCCGTGATCAGGGACTGGAATATGCCCAGAGGCAAAGTTATTCTGGTTCTGTGTCAGGTAACATCTATTCTTGTGTTTCCTAGAAAGACCGTAGAAGAGGCTGATCCTGAAAAAGAACGCCATCAACAAATTTCAGAAAAACCAGCTTTTCCCATAAAGGTTTCTCACTAGCACATGTTGTGTTTATTCCTGAATGACTCCTTGCAACATTTCTCGTTATTTCTGTATATTGTTACTTATGTCTGTCGCAAAGAGGGTTGGAAGTCAATTCTTTTTTTCCTTTGTTCTTTCTCTCTTTTTCTTTTCTTAAGTGCACTTTTGATCTCTACTATTTTCTCTTTTTTCAGTTTTTTCTTCTTTCTCTTAAGATTAGTTTTTGTTAGTTTTTACTATGTCTTTTTAAAAATTTAATAAAGTTATTATTAAATTCTCTCTCTCTCTCTCTCTCTTTCTCTCTCTCTCTCTCTCTCCTTTCTATAATGTTAGAACTTTTAATAATGGGATTTTAATAAAAGTTGACTAAATCAATGTTTATAGCAATTTTATAACTTTATTCATGATAGGCACTTCAGATGTGATTTCCATAAATTGGCTTTCCCATTTTAGGTTCACAGCTCATTTTGGACAGGCACATATCAGCTTTGAAAATCATTTTTCAGAAGAGGGTGACAGAGGAAAACAGTTGGATTTCATAACACTGAAATGTAAGCATTGATCTTTGGAGAGGATATACTGGTGAAAAATGGCTGCTGGGTTCATTTTTCCATTCTTCTTACTGTGCGTAACAAATAAAAAGAAAAAAGTAAGATTCTGAGCTTAGGTTTTGTATAACTGCTATATAGTTATTTCCTTGGAATTGAAATTGTAAATAATTATTACACATCTGTGATATTAAAATATGATTCCACAGAGTAGCGATAGTAAGGGACTATTGTAAGAATGATTTCAATATCTCAGCATGTTAAACCAGACATATAAAATTATTGAACTAACCCAAACAACAGAGGTTTGTTCCAGTGGAAGAAACATAGTAATATATATAATTTCAGGGGGAAAAAGTATATTCAAATAAAAGGTCAGCAATGAAAGATGGCTGCTTGATTTTCCTTTTGGACATATCAATCACGTGTGCACGTTCAAAATGAGAACTCAGGACCAGAGTCTCACAAACATTTCCAGTTTAGATCAACTCCATCGCCTGCAAACAACAATCGCATACTGAATTGCAGTAAATCTGTTCAGAGTTCATTATTTATCTGGACAAAGCTGCGACCCAGTAATTTTTTGTGTGTTTTGATCATATTAGAAAGAAACCCAATGATATCTGTTTTATGCATCCAAATGCTGTTTGCATTCTCATTGTGTTGATATCCTGCTGTTAAATAAGAATATAAATATTTATAAGTTTAGGAAATGAAGAGCTGTCTTGGGGGCTGAAAAGCATTGTCTTTGTCACAATTTAATATCATTCCTCACTTTTTTACACACATCTCTCTCTCAGCATCCTTGAATTCAGTGACTTTCTTTCTTTCTTTCTTTCTTTCTTTCTTTCTTTCTTTCTTTCTTTCTTTCTTTCTTTCTTTCTTTCTTTCTTTCTTTCCTGCCAACCATCTTGTACCAAATTCAATATATATATATATATATATATATATATAGCTTCTTAACTGGTTAAGCACTCTCAGGTTTGGCTTATGGGTGCTCACTCACACTCACAGCCTGCTGAGGCACTTGGATCTTGGAGTCCCCCTTTGCTTTCTACCTGGGCTTTCCAGATAGCTGCAGCTGGAGCAGACAGACACACAGCCCTGGGCAACTGCTAGGAAATAATTACGGGCACACACAAATCACTTCCCACTGAACACTGAGGCACAAAAGGTTCTTTGGAATACATGGAGTCCCAGTGAAGTTAAAGTTACAGCAAAACTTTATTGGTTACACTGTACATTTGCTCTCACACGCGCACACGCACACTTATTGACACTTATCCATGTCCTTTGCAACTAGGCTGCCAGCACTTTTAGCCAAGAAAAAGAAGGTGAAAGAACATGCTACTGAATTATTTGTGCAGCAAATATTTTCTTTAATTCATTGTAAGGTGGATGCAATCTAATATATTACATTAAATGTAGAGAGACCTGCTTCCGAGTCAGCATAGAAAGGAGCAAGCTTTTTCAAAAGTTGCTTCATTCTGCGTTAATATGTGGAGAGAGGGGTATGCAACTGATACCTTTGGGGATAAAATACATTATAGTGATTAAATATAAGAGAAGAAAAAGTAGGGGTTTTTTTAACTGTACAGTATAATCACTGCCCTAAAATATCAATCTCTCACTAGAAATGGTAGCTTCACATGCAAACGTTTTTTCAAAGTTTTGTACTTGAAACTATTGAAAATGAAATGCTTTGCACAGCCTAACAGTGAGCAACCAGAACCCTTAGGGGAACACACAGACTTTGATCCAATTCCAAAAATCCTTTGCAAGAGATCAGAGCACACTTCAACTTGGGAGAAAAAAGGGGGGCATAGAAAAAAATGGGGTAAGGGGGAATGGGTGTCCCCATATGTTTTTTACTCTGACCCTATCCTCTGCTTGCCTCAGCCCTACTCACTGTGAGCTCCCCAACAGATTCATCCTTAGGGCATGTGGCCTTAGCCAAAAACGTTTCCTGTCCTTGCCATAGTTAGTTCACCGAAGATGGAATGGGTCACAATATGTCACTGTTTCTAATTAATCCAGAAAACTATAAAAATCTCAGGATGGGCCTATAGGCCAGAATTAGAACTAGCTCATAATATTCAGCTGTTACATATGTATGAATTTCCATCTACCTTCATCTCTGCATAAATGTATTTACTCTAGTAAGTTTTAAAGCTGCTGTCTTCTGTGTGGACATCCAGTAAAAATGAGTAGGCCTCTTGCTGAGGGAGAGCAAGAATGGATGTGAAAAATGTTCCACACTGGAGATTACATCATTTGGGGGGTGGGGATTTCAAAACATTCCATTCTTTTTCCTGAAGGTTCTAAGTGTGCTTTCTTGATTTTGTCACCCATCTGAACATGATCTCTTATTAGCAGGCAAGCCCTTTAAACATTTCCAATCCTCTTCTATTTTTGTTTTTTATTGAACATCCTTTTATAAGATTTATCCTCATTTTTTCTCACCTGTCAAGCATCTCAACAGGATAATTGGATTAATTTAATGTTTCGATCTTTCCTGCGATCGAAAGACTGTTTTTAAAACCCTGGTACTGATTTCATAGAAAAATGAAAGCCTATTTTTAGAAACTGTGGTACTGATTTCCTAGAAAATTGCATATATTCAAAATACTCTTGCTTCCCTTTCATTCTGTTCTGCTGAAAAATAAAGGAAGTACACACCGTGCAATGTTTCGCAATAGTAAAATGCAATCTTGAGCAATCTAGATCTGAGACTGAGTTGGAGTAGAATACCCCTGGAAGTAAATGAACGTGAACCATGCATGTATTGAGGATATTCCTATCCCACACAAACTTCCTTTCCAGTGTTGTTCAACACCTCATTCTCATAACAGAACTCTCTGTTATGAAAGACGGCTGGTTGATTTTCCTTTTGGACATATCAATCACGTGTCATTCAAAATGACAACTCAAGACAAGAGTTGCACAGACATTTCCAGTTTAGAGCAACTCCATCGCCTACAAATGACAATTGCATACTTAATTGCAGTAAACCTGTTCAGAGTTCATTATTTATCTGGACAAAGCTGCAACTCAGTAATTTTTTGTGTGTTTTGATCATATTAGAAAGAAACCCAATGATATCTGTTTTATGCATCCAAATTCTGTTTGCATTCTCATTGTGTTGATATCCTGCTGTTAAATAAGAATATAAATATTTATAAGTTTAGGAAATGAAGAGCTGTCTTGGGGGCTGAAAAGCATTGTCTTTGTCACAATTTAATATCATTCCTCACTTTTTTACACACATCTCTCAAATTCAGTGACTTACTTCCTTCCTTCCTTCCTTCCTTCCTTCCTTCCTTCCTTCCTTCCTTCCTTCCTTCCTTCCTTCCTTCCTTCCTTCCTTGCCACCCATCTTGTACCAAATTCTCTCTCTCTCTCTCTCTCTCTCTCTCTCTCTCTCTCTCTCTCTCTCTATATATATATATATATATATATATATATAGCTTTTTAACTGGTTAAGTATGTTAAGCCAAGTCACCTCCAAAATTCTTGGAAATTTCTCCTATAAATCTTCAGTTTTATCTAATTATCCCCACCAAACAAGTGGCCTATTCTTTCAAATTAGATTCTGTTCCTTTGATATCATCATTGCTTCATCATTTAGACTGCATTTCTATATGGAGTTGAGAGGGATTTGTTTTCTGTATAGACATGAAATGCTTACCCGTGGTTAACTAAACCATGGTTTACACAATTAAGCAATGTTATGGGTTCTAACAGCACAGTGAAACATAAATTATCCACAGAGGCTACGTTCACAAAATCTTCTACATTAAAGACTTCCAGTGGAGGAATATAGCAAAAGGTTCTTCCGGCTGAAGCTCTGTTGAAGCTGGAGTGTTAAACCCGGTAAATTTGGTGTCTCAGGAATTTTTTCTGAGACACGAAGCATTCTCCAGGCAAGGAGAAGCCATTGAATTGTGCCTCACGTCTTCCGGACAGCTATAGTTTATCAATCAAACGTGGATCGCGAACAAACAGTGAGCAATTGGCCAGGAAGCAGGCGAATCAGTTTGTTGGTGCCACATTTAAAGCCTCTTCAAAGAGACATTACTTCCAGCCACCCCACCTCTAAAATCATTTTTTCTGTATGTTAAGAATTTAAGATACAGAAAGAATTCAAGATACAGAAAGAATTTAAAGAGGCTATCCCCACTACAGAAATATCTCCTCTCTTGGTTGGATTTAAATTATTTTTGGGGACTTTTAAAGTGTGTTGTATTGGATTTGAAGGATTGAAATAAGAGCATGCAATCTGGAAGTTTTAATGTTTTGTAGGAAGTTTTCTATACTTTTAGAAGACTATCTTTATATTTTATTTTTACTTTTAAAAAGGAAGATTTTTATATAAGTTTTTTTTCATGGAATTGAGACCGATCTATTTTTAGATACTGCGGGAAAGTTTTGGTTTGGCGATTTTCTCAAGTTATAATTGGCTGCAGATTTGACTCTCCCTTGCTTTGTTGCTAGCTGTGAGAAAGTTTTGGTCTGCCAACTTTTCTAAGCTGTGATTGGTTGCTTATTTGCAACCCCCCCCCCCCCTTCACTGTTTGTTGTGGCTATCCAGTTACATTTGCATTTGAGAAATATTACTTTTGGCCACAAGAGAGAGCGAAAGTATTAAATCAGAAATTATTGAAAGGAAGAAAGAGTTTTCCTTTTCTCCTTTTTTTAATTTTTAAGTAAGGGGGAAAGAAGAAGAAATAGAAATAATGGTCACCAGAAAGCATATAAGTTGTGGATCTGGTGAACTTGACTGGATGAAAGGCATGTTTGAAGAATATACTCTTAAAATCACACAAACCGTTATCCAAAATGTTAACCAAATATTTGACTTCAGATTTGCTGATCTTGACCAAAAATTGGACAAAATTGAAAAGGAACTGGAAGAAGGAAACAAAAAAGTTAATGACAGAGCTGATTCATTGGAAAGTGAAAGGGACAAAGAGTTGGATAAAGCTGCATTACTGGAACTGAGAGATAAAGAATTTTGTTTAAGGTCCAGGGAAATTCCTGAGATTAAAGAAGTAAACTTAATTAATATGATGGATGAAATAGATGGATGAAAATTCTGTGTATAAATTCTAAGTATGCAATTGTATATGGTAAACCAAGAGATGTGTTGGTCTTCCAAGTACACTTTGATTCTAAACTTAACACAAAAATGTGGATTTAACTGTGCCTAAAGAAATACCAGTAAGGATTTTAAGGAAGGGAAAGGATTATGCTGTTTTGACAGATGTTTGGAAAAAGAATAAAATTCTTTCATCAGGAAAAATTAGAAGGGATAGGGTGAACTAAATTTTAAAATAAAAGAATAGTTAGAGTTAGAAGGCTTTATAACAGTTTACTTATATGCAACTGTTTGAACGTTTTAAGTTGGATAAAAAGAATTATAGATTTGCTAATGAAATAATTTACTTTGAGATGTAACTTTGTATAAATGATGAATATGCTTTTGTTAAAATGTATCAGATGTTGTTATAGATGAATCTGGAAGATGAACAAATCAAGAAAGACAGAAGGACCCACAAGTACCTACAGCAGAAGAATGGACTATTAAACTAATGGACTTGGCTCAAATGGTGAAATTAACAGCATTAATAAGCGATAATATAGTTTCTAAATTTGTCTCCTCTTGGCAACTCTTCTTAGATTATGTGCTTATGTGGGAAAAAATGAAAGTTTTGATTGGTTTTAATAATTAGGTGGTTTGTGTTGATAGAAATAATGTGAATCTGGATTAATTAGTAATAAGACATTAACTTTTTCTTGATATATATTTATATCTGTATCGGAAATAGTCAGAAGTCACTTTCCATTTTATCTTTCTATCTATCTTCTCTATTTTAGTTTTGTCTTTTTTCTTTTAGTTCTATTTTCTATCTTTACTGTATTCTCCGTTCTGTTTTTAATTGTATTTTGTAATATAATATAATAAAGTTCTTATTAAAAAAAAACAAAACCTTTTACATTAAAATCTAGTTGCACCATTTGGGGTTCATTAGTCACGCAAACTCAGGCTTTGTATTGTCGTATCCCAAATCTGAAGATGTATAGCAATTCTTTTAACAATCAAATCAGTATTAAAAATTAAAGATACTTAATATCTAATGATCAGTATTAGATATTTTAAAAAGGAATCTTTCATCTAAGAATTTAACATTTGGGGAAGGACAACATGTCCATAGAAGCAATAGACCAGTACCGGTAGTCCTCACTAATTGACCGCAGTTGGGACCAGCAACTCCATTGCTAAGCGACACAATCATAAAGTGAGACATCATGTGACTGTGCCCAACTGAGGTCAGTTCCGGCTCTGGTCATAAAGTGAATCATCCACGGTCATTAAGCGCAATGTCACATGACCACAACTTGTGACTTCCTGCTGGCTTCCCCAGTGATCTTGCTTGTTGAAGCCAGTTGTGAAACTGCAACCATCATAAATTCACGCTGGTTGCCAAATGCTTGAATCACAATTATATGACTGTAGGGACACTGCAATGGCTTAAAGTTCAAGGACTGGTTGTAAATCTCCTTTTACAGCACCATCGTAACTTTGAATGGTCACTGAACAAGCACTTGGTAAGCAAGGACTACCTACATACTTCACCCATTTCATTTTAATACTTCAAGCATATTATAACTGTTTTAGAATAGCCTTCACTTTTAGCTACTAAGTCAGCTGTGTCTCTTATAAGTCTTTATGTTGCTGTTACGTATGGAAATTATATTCTTGGGCTGACATAAAAGTGGAAGGAGAAAATATTGATCAAAGGCACATGAACTTCTTGGTATCCTTAAGACATACATTTTGAGTTTTCTGTTGCAGTTCAGGCAACCAGATAAGAAACTGAAGCAATCCCCCACAAGAAAGTGAATTTGCTTTTAGCCACTTTTAATAGAATTTCAGCTGAAGCTATTAATATTGGATACCACTAAAATATGAGCCAAGAAACAACATGCTTTGAAATGAACCATTGCCATTTTAAATCTAATGACTCTGGATTCCAGCATGAAAACAGTTGCATAAAGTAATATTGCCTAGCAGCAAACTCTTGTACAGCTTACAACCCAGAATTTCTCAGGCAACTTCCTAAACAATAAGGAATACATACATTTTGGGAAGCAAATATAATTTTAGTTCCTGTGGCTCCCCATTAGTGCATGAGTTTCAACTCTGGAGATGGAGCTAGTAAACTTGTTTCTCATTGTATTAGTGATTCTTTAAGACAGACCTAGCTTGAGTCTCTGTCTCCCCTTAAGATAAGTATGAAACCATCATCATCATCATCATCATCATCATCATCATCATCATTATTATTATTATTAATATTATTATTATTATTATTATTATATGAGTAATCTACAATTAGATTCACAGTCAAAGACTGGTGAAAACCTAGTAATTCAAGTCCTAACCAAGGAACTACAAATTATTAAGGTAGCATCTGAAGATATAGGCAGTTCTAAGCAGGGCGTTTTTTTGTAAAATTGGGGTGTTCAGGTCTGACTTTAGCGTTAAGTACAGGTCATTCTGACAAAAAAGCTAACAGTCCAGCTAGGAATTATGTCTTAGAGCATTGATGCTCTATGGATTTATTATCACTCATATTCATGTTTTCCATACCTGCTCAGTAAAAGCAGTAAAAAATGTATGTTTCTATTTAACTAGGAAACCTATTTATAGCCTAGTTCCTCTTAATTAAGGACGGAGTGATATTACTCCAGAGCTTTCTGATGTCCATTATTGTCATTCTATAGTAGAGTCTTTTCAACTGATGTCTGTAATTTTAGGAGCTCTATATTTTTAATGTCTTTGCCATTGGGATTATTTGAAGATGAAAAGGGATTTTTTTTACACATTTTTGTTTCCTTTTTTTAAAGATAAAGTTTGATTCTATTGTTGCCTTGTGAGATTGATCTATCTCCTGCAGGGGGAGCTGAATTCTGTAGTCACATTCTTCAATACACAGATACAGGAGGTGGTGCTATAGAACATATTTCATTTTTATCTTTTATCTTTTATCCTTTACTTTTTTCTGTTTACTTCCCGGTAAGGAGCATAGGCTGCCATGTAAAAGCATGCCCCTGGTATTATCATGCAGCAAAACCAAGGCAGGAATCAGGGCTTGAGTATGCAGGCTTTGAGACTTCCAGGCTTTCATCTTATATGCTCAGCCTGTCACCACAATTGTAAATAAAAATGAGTATGTGTATGTTGCTGAACACCTAGGTGTGATAAGGATACTTTCAGGGAAACACGTGGTTATTAGGTTCATCAAGGTTAGCCTTATGAATTCTCTTCTCATGTACTAATCCAGTCAAGAATGGACTTCACTACTGATGTGCCAATCAAGTTAACATCAAGCATTTTGAAATAATATTTACATACTCTGGCCTTCCGCAAGCTGAGAAAGACTTTCTTTAAAGCTAGACATAACATCCTCCCTTCTGCATTGCTGTAAGGCAGGTAGCTAAAATTCCATTTGTATCTCTGCCCATGTGTTGCTAATGAGATAAAAACAATTAGCCATGTCCTACTACACTGTAGAGTTTACAGGGCCATTTGGATCAAGGTTATTTCACCCCTAGTATGCAACCTGAAAGATTGGGCTAGCACCTGGTGAAGTTCCTTTTAGAAGATCTGAAACCCTACATCACTCACTCAGTACCTAAGCTTTGTCTTACTGCAATGGAAATCAGAGAAAAGCTGGTACAGGAATGCCTTTCTGGGGTGTTTTCTTTTAATTTCCTTGTGTTGCAGTTTTATGGATTATGGTTTATATTGTTAAATACGATCTTCTTGCTTTTAGGAACTATTTTGCAATAGTTTTTGGTTCATTGTGCTCTAGGCTTATAGATTATAGTTTTAAGGTTAAAAATACTATGTTCCTGAAAATAACTTTATCTTTAAGATACACTTTCAGTATCCTAATAGGGCCAGATAATGTGGCTCATGTAGAATTAAGAGAAAAAGAATTTTGTTTAAGATCAAGAGCAGTGCCAGAAAAGTCTGATGAAGGTAATAGACAGAAAGCTGTGGAGTCCTAATCAAAATTATTGGACTGGGATGAAGAAGATATGGAAGCAAAGTTGGACAAAATGTACAGAATTAATACATTCACATTCACATTAATATGAGAAAAATCCCAAGGGATATATTGGTGTACTTTGTATGAAAGAAGACACGGGACCAGGTCCTTCAATGACATTGCAATCACAAATTACAGGTTAACAACACAGATGTAATAGAGTTGAAAGAGATACCAATTAGAATATTATAAGAAAGAAAGAAATATAACTATCTGACAGATAAACATAAGCAAAACAGAATGCCATTTCACTGGGACAAATTGGAAGGAAGAATCCTGACATTCAGCCAACAGAGGTACAGGCTGAACTTTGTCCAAAGGGGAAGAGATTTTAATGAAAAGTTTAAAGAGGATCTGGAAAAACTACAATGAGGACAAGAGATGCAACACAAAGATCAAGAGGGATAAGCACAACAGGAAGATGAGACTGAGACTACATTCTTAGGTGCCACAGGACTCAATTTTTCCAAATTTGGAATACAGACATGGATTTATGATGCCTGACATGGAATATAAATGGAGCTAATGCTCCTCAAAAAATAAAAAAGATCTTTCATTATTTGCAAAAAATTAAAACAAGATGTGATTTGCCTACAAGAAACATGGTAAGAAAGAAGGACAAAAAGTATTTGATCCATAAAAGTTTGGGACAAGAATCTGTATACACAGGAACAACTAAGAAGAATAGATGTGTTCTGTATCTAAATCCATAGTTGCAACCAAAGTTGATATTAAATTATGAACAAGGCAGATATATAGCTGTAATTAAATGAAAATTTTGCTAGTAGAACTATGTGCAACAAATGACAAAAGAGCTGTTTTTTAAAAGGACATTTAAAAATTAATGGAGATGACATATGAACATTGGAGTCTTTTAGGTGACTGGAATGGAGTGGTTGGCCTACAAAAAGACAAAACTTCTGTGAAAGAACCTAACGCCAGGCAAACTTCCGAGAATGTTTTTTTTTTTAATGATATAGGATTTGGAACTTATTGATATATGGAGACATGGAAATTCTAGAGAATGTAACATATTTTTCTGAAAAAAACATAGTTCTTTTTCAAGAACAGATATGTTATTGATTTCAAAGAATTTATCTACATATACTAATAAAAGAGATATAGTACCAACATGCAAGAAAAAAAAACATATCGATGGAGATTAAATGAAACTATATTACAGAAAGAATCAATACTTGAGGACTGTAAGAAAGAATTGAAGGGATTTTTCAAAATCAGTCTGAATAAAGATACAGAAATAATAGTCTGGGATGGAAGTAAGGCATTTATGGGAGGTCAATTTATATTATAGAACTCCAAATTGAAAAAAACAAAGAGAGGAAAAGATGCAAAAGATTTTAGCAGAGATACACAGCAAGGAAGGTGAATAAAAATGTACACCAGGAAGAAAAGGCATTTTACAACAAATTATGCTTTTATAAAGTCAACTTTCTATACTGATGGTTAAGGAAATGGAAATAAAAATGAATTTTGCTAAACAAAAGAATGTTGAGTCACCAAATAAACCAGGGAAATGGTTGGTATATAAGTTGAGGGGAAAAAGGAGAAAAATGATATTAAAACTGCAAAAAATGGAATGCCATGGTAACAGATCATGTAACAATGCAAATAATTTTTCAAAAATGTTACACAAAATTATATAAAAGTGAACAGATCTCAGATGAGAAGGTGGATGAATTCTTAAAGAAATCTAAGCTTCCAAAAATAACAGAGAAACAAAAGAAGATGATGAACAAGGAGACTTTTTATAATCTCTGGTGGACTTGTAAAAAAGCTAAAACATTTTGGAATCATATACATATCTTAGTTTAGAAGATTTTAAAGATTAATATACAATCAAAACCAGAGACTTTTCTTTTGGGTTTGATGGACAAACAGCTGGAAAAAAACCATGGAACTTTGTTTTATGTATGATAACAGCAGCAAGGCTTTTATATGCACAAGGGTGGAAAGACTTGACATTACCTACAATGGAAGAATGGATGGTGAAGTTGATGGAATTGGATGGAATGGCAAAGCTGGCAGCTTTGATTAGAGAAAAGACATCAAGTAATTTTAATGCTAATTGGAAACCTTTTTTGGACTTTTTGTGTGAAACAGAAAAAAATGAATTATGTTGTTTGTATGTGATGAGTAGAAACAATATTAGAACATAACTTCCATTTTTTCTATTGTCTTATTTCTAGTTTAGTATAAATTGTTACTTATATCTGTTGTGAGGAAGGTTGGAAGTCATTCTTTCTTCCATTTTTTCTTTTTTGGTTTCTGCATTTTTGACTTTGTTCTCTCTGTCTTTTTAAATCTTTTTCTTATTCTTTTCCTTTAATGTTAGGTTTTTTTTTTTTCGTTTTTACTGCGTTTATTCTAACATCTAATAAAGTTATTTAAGAAAAGAAAAAATGATGAATGGTCCTATAACAATATGAGAAGTCTCTGAAGCAACCAAAAAAAAAAAACTAAAATGGGGGAAGCACCAGGACCAGATGGCTTACTGGCATCCTACTATAAATGTTTTGAAGAACCCGTACGAGGGATGATGAACACTATTTTAGAAAAAGGATTGATATCAGAAAGTTAGAAAGGAGCAAATATTGCTTTAATATATATAGAAGGTCAGGCTCCTACTTTTTCAAAAAATTATAGACTAATTTCTTTGCTGAATAATGATTATGAAATATTTACTATGATCTTCACAGAAAGACTGAAAGGTGTCTTGCAAGATTTCATACATAAAGATCTATGTGGTTTTTTACCTAAAAGACAATGGAGAGACAACATAAGGAACATTATAAACATTATAAAATATTTAGAACAGCACAGTGAAAAACAAGCTGTGCTAATATTCCTTGATGTCAAGAAAGCTTTTGATAATCTAAACTGTTGAATAGAAGGTTGGAAGTCCTATTTCCCAACTTTAGTTTTTCTTTTCTTTTTCTTTCTTTTCTTGCACCTTTTTTTTTCTTTTTTTTTATATTCAATCTCTTTATTTAGATTTGTCTTTTATCTTATGTAAAATATTACTAGATAGATAGATAGATAGATAGATAGATAGATAGATAGATAGATAGATAGATAGATAGATAGGCTGAATAGTGTAGTGGTTAGAGGGCCGCCCTTTGATGCCTATTGACACTCTCCATCTATTCTCTGGAGTGCTAAAGTGAGGCCTTTAGGAAAGATAATCTTTGAAGCTGATCCACTCAGTCAGTGACATTTCTTTTTCAGATTCACCTTGAAAAATTGGGCTTCTTTGCTGAACGACAGAGAGGTGGTGTGGTTGTATGATGTGCAAATGACTTCTTCTGAAACCTTTTTAAATTGTGAATAAGTGTAAGAGTGCCTTTGAAGTCAGAACCCTGCTCTGACAACAACAGTTCTGAAAGTTTGCAGGATGTTTCATTTGAGATTATTGTTTGAGGCCATATATCTGACATTTTTGAGATGTGTGGCTTCTCAGTATTTATACAAAGCCACTGAGTTCCTTGTTTATGCATCTTCCTTGCATAATTTCAAACAACAGTGTAAGACTGAAAAAAAATGGATGGACAACTTTTTCTTAGAACTACAATCTATCCTTGACATCTAAATGGAAGGAAATACTATTTCTTATCTTTGCAAACAGGTGGTTTAGACCATTTCCTTTCCCACATTTTACAGAATTTAACTAATTTCAAAACCTGAACAGCAAAGATACTTTTACCAGGAAAAAACACTGTGTGGTTACCAATTTTTACTATGCCATTGTCAATTTGAGGAGGAGGGTTACATCGTAAACCTAGAAATGGGGAACACAAGAAGGTTTGTTAATTAAAGAAATCAAATATCATAAAGAAAATTCTATTGTATCTGTATAGCAAATCTCTATCTTTCAATGACAGACCTTTTAGAAAAAAAATTCCCTATGCCAAAAAAACCCTACGGGAGAGGCAGTTGGGAGAGGCTCAAGATGCTGCCAGCTGTTCCATCCTAAGCCCCTCCCTCTTGGTCATGTGATCCAGAGCGGGGCATATGAAATAGAAACAGGGCAGAGTCAAAACACACATAAAGCGTGGCAGTACCTATACACCAACCCTGATCCGACTCTCACAGCAACACACACAGAGGCAACAGGCAACCTGATTAGTCCCTTGGAGGAGAGTGCACACATACAGCCAGAGGCCATTGCTGATAAATGGCCAGGGAAGAATTCCACAAGCCACGCTTTGAATGCTTCCTCTAACTTCTTTCAAACAGCTGTTTACACTTTTTCTGCAATGTCCAGTTTCTCTAAAGTGAAGGCAAAACTAAGCATACAAACCAAGACAGCGTGGAGGTGTTTGCCAGTTTCCATCTTCACACTTTATTTTTTGTGGCCCATGAAGACGGAAATGTTCTTCACACCTGAAGCTGATTTCTTCTCCGCTCCTGTAGATTCTCATCTCGGCGATATTGATGGCATTGGGAAGCTGAGGTGGTGGAGGGCAGGTTTCTTTAACAAAAACATCTTACAATTAGAGCTTGATTAGGTAGGTAAGGGTTAGAGCTAGGGCTGAACATTGTTAATTCTATTTTTAAAAAGTTTTTCTCCCAAGTTTGATCCCTGATGTGGTCCAGACTCTTCTTAGATAATTGTAGTTGTGATGATCTAAATAGTTCTGTACCTTTGTGGTACTGTGACCTCCTGAAATGATATATTTATGTGGATAACAACAGTAAAGGAACAAGCAGTCTTCAAGGAACAAGCAACTTCAACAGTAAAGGAACAAGCAGTCAAGAAATACATTGCAGACTAGCACTTGGTAGAGTAGCCATGAAGGCCTTGGAAAAAATACTCAAATGCTGTGATGTGACTATATCTGCAACGGTCAAAATCATGCAAGCCATAGGTTGATGTAGAGTTTAAAAATCATGATATCAGAAGTGCCATACTGAGAGTATAGAATAGATACAAACCCAGGGTGTGCCCAAAAAAATGCCTTTGTGGATCTCAGCACAAGAAGCATTTCATAGAAAAGAAAGAGCAGGCAAAGAAAAATGACATTTTGAGATTTGTTAGGACCAGAACACAGACAATATAAGATGAAGTCAAAAGATGAATTGCTTGCAGAAGGATTTAGTTTCCAATGGTTTTTAAATGTGCGGCTAAGAGAAAGATTTAAATTACACAAAAGAACATTTGGAACTGAACAACATAAGACAGAATTTGAAACTGAGTTATGTGCAAATGACGAACATGGAACTGCTAAAATGTATAAGGTTTTACTGAAATTTTAAATGGAAGAAAAACAAGTTAAAGAATGTATGATAAAATGGGCTAAGAACAGATGGATCAGTGGGAAAATAGGTGGCTGGAAGGACTGAAATTCTCATTCTGTAAAAATTCTCTTTAATTTTTACAGAATGATGTACCATTAGTATATGGCCCCAGAAAAAATTTCTAGAATGTATAAAGGTACTTCAAATCTATCTTGGAAATGTGGAAAACCTGAAGGGTCATTTTATCATGCTTGGTGGATTTGTAAAAAAGCTACAGAATTTTGAGTTCAAATACACACCATGATACAAAGAATTTTAAAGACTAATATTGAACTGAAACCAGAACTTTTCTTGCTGGGACTATTGGATAGAGAACTAGAAAAGACTTACAGACAATTGTTTTTGTACATGGTAACTGCAGCAAGACTAGTATATGCACAAAGATGGAAAGACTCTGAAAGACCCACAATGGAAGAATGATTGGTAAAGATGGCAAAACTGACTTGTTTGATTAGGGAAAAGACAATAACTACGTTTGCCAGTGACTGGAAACTCTTTGCAGACTTTTTGTTGACAACAGAAAAAATGAACTTGTGATTTATGGGTTTCATGATTAGAAAGGAAGAAGGGAGCCATGATTTAACCTTAGAGAGAGAAGATAAAAAATAAGTGCATTTATAATTGCCGAAAGAAAATATTGGAAGCCACTCCTTTATATCTTTTTCTTTCTTTCTTTTTTTTCTTTTTGGTCTTTTTTCTTTTTATTTCTTTCCTATTTACTTATCACTTTCCTTTTGCTTTTATACACCTTCCTTTTTGTTTAAATTGGTATTGTTTTTACTTTGGAAAAACTTTAATAAAAAAATTTAAAAGAAAGAATTGTGCAAGCCATGGCATTTCCTGTGACACTCTATAGAAGTGGAAGTTGGACTTTAAAGAAGCAAGATAGGAAGAGTATCGAAACTTTGAGCTTTGGTGTTGGAGAAGACTCCTGAGAATACCACGCACAGCCAGGAAAACAAACCGATGGATCATTGAGCAAGTCAGCTGAGATCTCTCACTCAAGGCACAAATAACCAAGATCAAATTATCCTACTTTGGACACATTATACTGTATGGCACCTTTTATTTCCCAAGTTCCAATAAAGCCAGATAAAGAGACTTGAGACGAGGCTTCTTTAAGATAACAGATGTATATTGATCAAGACACAGCTGGGTGACTCCAATCAACACCCGTTAGAAAGGAATGTTGAAGGAATCACACCTCACAAAGCAAGCATCAGAGCTTTATAGACATCCATTAATGTATGCAGGTGATACATTCCCCTATATCCATACATGGGGTTTTGGGGATGGTCTAAGGAGGGGTTGAGGTGATCCCTGAAAGTTGAATCTAAGTTTAACTTTTTTTCCTTCTTATCTATCCTTTGGAATCCCAAACCTTTCTCTCCGGACATCGGCCTAACACCAGCCTGGTATGGAATTAATTTATGGCTACAGGCCTCTGGTTAATTGCTTTTAAGGGAGATGGGGTAGGAGAATGGTGTGCTCTTTATAAAGTAAGTTAACCCTTTAGAATAGAGTGCACTCTTACAGGTATAGTTATACATTATGTGAAACATATCTATATCTCTATAAAATATATATAGAATATAAAACTGTGTACTAAAATAATGCCCTTCAATACAAAGACCCAGCTCTCTGGAGAAGGAGGTAACTGCAGGGAAAGGTGGGAGGAAAGAGAAGGAAAGAACAACCAGCAGCAAGGTGGATGGACTCAGTTACAATGGTGATGAGTGCACCTTTCAGAGTGCTGATAATACCATACAGGGTGGGGATAGATTGTCATGGAAAAAATCTATCTATGTAGTCACTAGGAGTCAAAAATGCCTTGATGGCACTTAATCAGTTAAGCAGTCATGTATGGAACTAATGATTTCACTGAGCTTAGGGTTAGGCTAGAAAAAAATATGCAACTTAGTTTTGATAAAAACAGTGAGATAGGGGATGACAAATTTGAAATATAAATAAATAAAATAATTAAATTTTAACATATTCCTCACTGGGATCCTCAGATTTTGTGGTACAACTACCCACAGTGGATTTGTGCAGGAAAAGTGGGGAACAAAGCTCAGAGTGAGTTTTAACATGGTCCAGCCTTGACTGCATAAGTCTGATCAGGCATTTTTTTTAACACCCCTTCAGAGTTGCTCATTACTCCTGGGGGCGGGGGGGGGGGTCCAGACTCACACTTTGAGAACCTCTGTCCAAGATAATTGTAAACAATAAAAAGGACCAAAATCAGCTGTAAACCCACAACCAAAACAAAGAACTCAGTTATACTGTTGCAGGATTGTCAATAGATTTCAAGACAGAATTCTTCATGAATGGAACACTTTAAAGCTTGTAAATCTTTGAATAAAGCTACTCAGTAGTATCTCATTTCTATTCCACCCAATGAGGACAAATCCTGAATATTTTCTTACCAGGTCTTCAGTGCCAAATTTGTTTCTTGGCAACAGCTACTGAGAATTTCTTGGTCACAGTGAGATTGAAATTCTAACTATATTTGGATGATACAATTATCAGGGCTTATTTTAGTCTGGGATGTAAGAAAAAAATTGCTTCAGCCGGTTGGTAAATGACTGGGTGGTAGAGCTGGCAAGTAGTCTCTGTGGCTCCCTTCAAATTTTGGTGGCTTTCCATACATTTGACTATGACATTCTTGTCTCTCTGGCAACTGAGGCTTGGATAAACTCTTTGTGATGGTTCTCATCTTCCTTGACTGTTGATGTCCCCAAGTGACGCTTGGGAAGTAATTTTGGACATCACAGGCATTGGACTCTGCGGACCCACCTACTTTGGAATGAACCCATAAGCTTTAATTGGCCCAAATGCAGATAGGCTCCCTCCCGGTTTTTCAGAATTTTGGAAAAGAATTAAGACATGACTTGTAATCTGAACATTTAAAATGTTTCAAATTTTATTTTAAATGCTATGGTAATTTACAGTACTGTGCAAAAGCTTTAGGCAGGTGTGAAAAAATGCTGTAAATTAAGAATGCTTTCAAAAATACATATTGATAAACAAAAACATATGTTTATGTTTATCAATTTACAAAATACAAAGTGAGTGAACAGAAGAGAAATCTAAATCAAATCAATATTTGGTGTGACTACCCTTTGGCTTCAAACCAGCATCAGTTCTTACACTTTCACACTTTGTACACTTGCACAAAGTCAGGGATCTTGTAGGATTAGAGTCAGGTGTATAATTAATCAATTATACCAAGCAGGTACTAATGATCATCAATTTCATATGTAGGTTGAAACACAGTCATGAACTGAAACAGAAACAGCTGTGTAGGAGGCTTAAAACTGGGTGAGGAACACCAAACTCTGCTACTAAGGTGAGGTTGTGGAAGACAGTTTCATGTCACAGGTCATACACCATGGCAAGACTGAGCACAGCAACAAGACACAACATAGTTATATTGCATCAGCAAGGTCTCTCCCAGGCAAAAATTTCAAAGCAGACTGGGGTTTCAAGATGTGCTGTTCAAGCTCTTTTGAAAAAGCACAAAGAAACGGGCAATGTTGAGGACCGTAGACACAGTGGTTGGCCAAGGAAACTTAATGCAGCAGATGGAAGACACATCATGTTTACTTCCCTTCAACATCGGAAGATGTCCAGCAGTGCCATCAGCACAGAACTGGCAGAAACCAGTGGGACCCAAGTACACCCATCTACTGTCCGGAGAGGTCTGGCCAGAAGTGGTCTTCATGGAAGAATTGCAGCCAAAAAGCCATACCTCCGACGTGGAAACAAGGCTAAGCGACTCAACTATGCACAAAAACATAGGAACTGGGGTGCAGAAAAATGGTAGCAGGTGCTCTGGACTGATGAGTCCAAATTTGAAAGATTTGGCTGTAGCAGGAGGCAGTTTGTTCACCAATGGGCTGGAGAGTGGTACAAGAATGAGTGTCTGCAGGCAACAGTGAAGCATGGTGGAGGTTCCTTGCAAGTTTGGAGCTGCATTTCTGCAAATAGAGTTGGAGATTTGGTCAGGATCAATGGTGTCCTCAATGCTGAGAAATACAGGCAGGTACTTATCCATCATGCCATACCATCAGGGAGGTGTGTGATTGGACCCAAATTTATTCTGCAGCAGGACAACGACCCCAAACATACAGCCAATGTCATTAAAAACTATCTTCAGCATCAAGAAGAACAAGGAGTCCTGGAAGTGATGGTTTGGCCCCCACAGAGCCCTGATCTCAACATCATCGAGTCTGTCTGGATTACAGAAGGATTAGACAGAAGGATTTGAGGCAGCCTACATCCACAGGAGATCTGTGGTTATTTCTCCAAGATGTTTGGAACAACCTACTTGCCGAGTTCCTTCAAAAACTGTGTGCAAGTGTACCTAGAAGAATTGATGCTGTTTTGAAGGCAGAGGGTGGTCACACCAAATATCGATTTGATTTGGATTTCTCTTCTGTTTGCTCACTTTGCATTTTGTGAATTGATAAACATAAACAATTACAATATATATTTTTGAAAGCATTCTTAATTTATAGCATTTTTTCACACCTGCCTAAAACTTTTACACAGTACTGTATTTCTTATTGATGTATATATTTTTAAAATGTACTATAAACTGTGACATTTGGGCAAGAACCAAATATATGTACTCCTCATATATGAATAAATAAATAGAAACAAGTTACTTTTTTCCCTTAATGAAGATATTTTCAAATGAACTGGGAGTAATATATTAGTTCAACAGTCCTCTTTGTTTGACAGTTCCACTTAAATGGCAGAAGTTTAGAAACCTTTTCCACTGAGATTTTGTAATGTGCCAGGAAAACTGCATGGATGTGTCCATGAAAGTACCAAGAGTCAAAAGTGAATTGATTGTGCAGTTCACACTGAATTTGTATGCTTCTTGTTCTGAACACAATTATATAGCTGTCCAAGACATGAAGATTCAAAGCTAACAAGCTTTACAATGTCACACATGAAATTTTGTCACTAAACCTAGATTGTTGTCCATGGAGGGAGGAGGTGGGAAAAGTATGGAGTCCAATTGAGGCCATCACACTTCTGTAATTTGTGAATCACAATTGAGTTGATCCCGGGGCTGGAGCTCTTACAGTGAAAGAGAGAAAATAGGTGCTAAAGAAGAACCTAGTGACCATAAAGCTAAATGCTGATTTTGTTCCAGTGAAGTTGGGATTGTTTTTTTCCACCTGGCAAAATTGTCTTTGCTTTTGAGATGGATGCATATCATACTGTTCCCTTAAACATCAGATTAGGGAAAGCATGCAAAGCTCATGGGATGCTAATGGGGCTTTTCAGAAGAAACTGTCTGCTATCAAAAGATATTATGTAGGAAGACACTCCTGAGGTGTGTCCCACTTTTCCTTTTGGTGATGATTAATGTCATCCTACTGAAGAAACCATGAACTTGTACATAGCATGCAAATGATACCTTTACATAGTGGTTCGGGAACCCATAATCCATCAACGCATTTTGTTTCATGTAGATTGGCACCACAGCGGTAGGTTGCAGACGTGTTGGTCTTAAACTGCTTTGAAAGTAGAACGGCTGGTTCAAAAACTGCATTCCTTGGACGAGTACATTTTCGTGGATTAACTAACAATTCAGATATTATTATATAAGTATTTGCATAATAAATCTATTATTCTTTTCTTTATTTATATAATAAATCCCTTATTCTTCCTCTAGGATATCTGACTTCATATTCCAAGTTCATCTACCACATACATGCTGATGAATTTCTGGTTTATTCATCCGTCCCTACCCTGGATGACACATTGTAGACATCTCTTTCCAACTTCCTAGGTAGGATTTTAGATTTGATGTGCTCCTCAACTTAAACTGGACTTGGATGATTATGTTCACCCTGACAGTCTGAATCCCTCTCCCTTCGGTTTCTACTCTAAATTTCCAGGTTGCCAGTTATAGGCCTCCCCAACAGTAGGGAACATCGGAGTCCAAATCTATGATAGACTGTTTTTAAAGCCATTCAGTGAAAAATTGGAAACTCTCTTTGCATTTAATGAGTATCTATATAATTTGTCAGTTTCTCACTATTGAGATGGCCAAGCTCTTGGTTCACTCCCTGGACTATTATAGCAGTTTGTTGGCTGGATTACACGAGCTCTCATTCTGCCCTTTGATTTATGTCCAGAATGCTGTTGTTTGTACTATATTGAACGTTCCTTATTTTGCTCCTCATCTTTTTATTGCCAGTTGTTATATTGGTTGGGAATTTGAGAACAATAACCAGACGAACTGATGATGGTGAGACATCATGGCCTGCATATGGGCCTACCCAATTCTTTGAAAGACCTTATACCTGTGAGCTTGAATCATTCACACCAGCATCACTTCATTCTACCATGTACTAGAAGAGCCGCATCATGCTTAAGAGTTTTATCAGCTGCCTCCAATTCTTTGGAGGAGATCGACACCAGGATTACCCTTGGAATTAGACCACTTAATAAGCACTTAATATACTTCTTTTTCATGGGTCCTGTAAAAATGCCTTAAAATAAATATGTCATTTGGAAAGTATAGACATCATGCATTATTATATGTTGTTACAACCTGCAGTCACAATAATAAACTTATTACTTATTCACTAGTATCATTATATCGTATGAACCTTTAGAGACTCTTTACATTATAACTGAATGGAATATATTTTTCATTAATTGTTGCTTTATTCTACCTCTACACTGAGCTTAGTTATAAGTACATAATAAAAAAAATCCTCCTATGACTACTGTCCAGTTAACAAATACTGGTAGCTACAAACTGAAAGTGAAAAGGCATTAATTAGTATGAAAATATTTTTGGTATGTCTCATAATTTTTATTCATATGCCCTGCATACTTTTCAAAAGGGATTGCTGACTATGTTCTATATATCCTTCCCACAGTCTTTGAGGACTCCCATTTTAAATAGGGGTCAAACTGGAAACATAATGTGCCCATGGTCCAGGCTGGCATAAACCAGTTCAGTATAACCTGGATCTCCTTGCATCAGCTCCAGTTATTTTTCCCCACTGAATCACACTTCTCAGCAATCATGGTAATAATAAATACTGATGTATTCCAAGACAGGCTTAACATTCATTTCTGTAGGTTTACCCATAACACTCTAGCTTACCAAGACATGATGGTACTTCCCACTGCCCATGAAGACACTTGGCTGGGTTGGTCCCAATAATGGTATAATGTGGTTGGCATTGGTATTCCACAGTTTCACCGTGCAGGTATGTGGATAATGACTTAACACTGACAGCAGTCCCCTTTGTAATACTTGGAGGTAGTCCACAAGTTTTTACTTCCTCTGTGGAAAGCAGAGGAAAAAGGTATTATTGGATAAAAGTATTAATTCTTTAGCTTCTTCCAAACTATCTATCCCCCAGTTTTGTATTCCTATGGTAACTCCATTATAAAAAAAATAATAAAGGTCAGTGGTTTTTTTTATTATTATTTTTGCTACAGGCTTTTCATATCTATTACAGAAAAAACTGATTAAATGAGATATGTGTAATTGGCAAACATACATTGACTTTCGCATTGCAGCCTACAACCCTCAGCTTGTACTATATTATCATAACTTACATAATTTTATTCCTAATTATTTGAGTAATTTGGTATAATTATTTTGTCAAGTTTTTATTTAATTTGCAACTTTGGACTCTCAAGACATATAATGATATTTTAACAGGAGTTGATAAACCAGCTAGCAAATTAAGCCAACACTCATTTGACTTCAGTACTCCTTCCCAAATTTTCAGCATATCATGTCATCTCTAGCAATGCATTGTTCTACCCTTTATACTGATGTAGCAATGGAAAAAACCGGAAGGAGAATGGCATCTCTCAATTTCTATTTCATGTTGCAGGCACCAAGGACTCAAACACTAGCACTGAACCCAGGGATCAATTTATGAGATGATTAGGATTAATCAGAATAATTTAATTCCTTTATAATTTTATTAGTGTCCTGAGCCTGCTAAGATGTACTGGATTTAGAGATTTATTAAACACTGGCAAGGAATCTTACCTCTTCCATTATTATGCTACTAATAAATTGGAATTAATTATGGAGGAAGATTCCAGTTTGCACGTCAAGGAACATCTCCTCCCCCCCTCCGCTCCAGCTAAGTACAAGAAAAGAAACCACCCTGTTACATGTACAAGCCTATCTGCTCCTAT
Organism: Python bivittatus; assembly: GCF_059951505.1. Lineage (NCBI taxonomy): Eukaryota > Metazoa > Chordata > Lepidosauria > Squamata > Pythonidae > Python > Python bivittatus. The sequence goes on from NW_028277098.1 coordinate 15,362,353, forward strand.
TTCTTCTTGTGAACACACCTGTCAGGCAGTTGCAGCTTACCTGTGCATGACGGTAAGGGTGCCCATTCACCATCCACACACTCTATGAATTTTGATCCATAAGGTGCAAATGAGATCTCACACTGAACTTCCAATGTATCACCATGCTGATATACTTGCTTGAGCTCACCAGTAACCATGCCATGTAAAATGCTGGGTGGTGCCTGACAAGTTTGAACATTTTCTAGAAAACAGAAAATATAACTCTCATTTTGAGTGTTTACTCAAAGTCCCACAGGCATATACCTGAATTGTCCTTATGATTAAACTCTATTACAACTATTACAACAACCACAGGAACAAAAGCAATATTTTATTAATATATTTTATTTTTTATTTTAATAATACTTTATTTATTAATAAAATTTTATTAATACTACTCACTTTCACTCATGCCCTAGTCACCTCCTGTTTGGATTTCTGTAATGTGCTCTACATGGGGTTGCCCTAGAAGAGTATCTGGAAGCTTCAGCTGGTGCAAAATGCAGCAGAGCAGGCAGTTATAAGTGCCGCTAGGATGGTACTTGTTATACCTCTGCTCTGCAAGCTGCATTAGTTGCCACTTTGCTTCCGGGTCCAATTCAAGGTGCTGATTTTGATCTTTAAAGCCCTTCATGGCATGGGGCTGGGTAACCTGAGGGACCGCCTCTCCCTGATTACATCTGCCTGTCCCATTGGGTCTGGCAGAGAAGGCATGCTGAGGTTCCCGTCTGCCAGGGAATTACATTTGGCAGGTCCCAGGAGATGGGCCTTCTCTGCTGTGGCACCCACCTTGTGGAATCTTCTCCCCCTAGAAGTGAGATTAGCTCCATCCCTCTTAACATGCTGATATACTTCCTTAAGCTCACCAGTAACCGTGCTGGGTGATGCTGGGTGATGCCTGACAAATTTTAACATTTTCTAGAAAAAAGAAAATATCCCTCTCATTTTGAGTGTTTAATCAAAGTCCCACAGGGATATACTTGAATATCATTATCCTTGTTATTAAACTCTATTCCAACTATTACAAGAATCACAGGGGAAAAAAAACAATATGCTCAGATATCCAAGGAATAAACTTGATATAAACATAAATAAATAGATTTTAGTGTGTTATTGGTATCTGCTACTCATTCACCCCTCCACCCCCCACAATTAAAAATATGTGGATTAAATTTGCAAGTCTTTCAAAGAGATATAAAGTTGTAATAATAGGGAGAAACTCTCTCAGGCATGGTCACTTCAGCAAAGCTTAGATATGACTTTCCAACAATTGTCTTCTTCAGAGGATGTGGGAAGTTACAAGAGGATCAATTATGCTGACTTGGTACCAAACAAGAGGGGAAAAAACAGTGAAAGAATGAACAGGGGAATGAACAATAAATGGAAACACCAGAAACATTGGGGGAAAGTGATATTAAGAGCCAAGTCCATAATTTTAAGAAAAAGGGAAGCTCAACATAGTCAAAGGTATATCTTAAACTTCAAGTAAGGAATACCAAGAGGGCCAGTTGTCTAAATCTCTGAGCAAACACAACTACTGTATCTCCCTGAGATTAAATACTGAAGGAAACTCAGAAATAAATAGCTTTTGTTCTTGACTCTTCCCAGGTGCAGACCTAGTTGGAAGAAGAAGAAAGAAGAAGCTAAGCCCACTCTGAGTTTTTATGAAGTTTCTCAGAATTCAGAGAGAAAATTCTTATGCAGCCCAACTTCTAGAGGCAGTAAGACTTTCCCTCTGTGTGTGTGTGTGTGTGTGTCTGTGTGTATGTCTTTGTCCTTTATATATATGCTCAAATTCTTGCCCAAGGACAGTTCCAGACCAGCAGCAAGTAATCAGTTTTCAAGGGCATGTTACCAAATTGCGACCTCCAAGACACAACATGGCACCAAAAAAGTATATTTAAAATAGTATTTAATTCATGACAGAAATACAAAAGCAAAAGGAATATGAGTGCATCTTCAGTGTTTAGAAAAGGGATTGAATTCCAAGAGTAAGGAAATGAAGGGACATCGGTGGGCTCAACTGAAAGAAAGCGTGAACCGCAGAGATAAATAGCCATGAAAGGAATTGAGTAAGACTTTAAGCAAATGTAAAAGGTAGAGTTCCCATCATTTGGGGCCCACGTTGCTCCTGAAAGTCTTAATTTGACGTTGTCTTTTACACTGACAGCCACAAAAGTCTGTTACCTGTCGGGCAGAGTGCAAATCACAAACTCTCTTGTTTGTGCAGAACGCAGCAAAAACTCCAGGAAAAGTTACCCAGGAAAGATACACATCAGCATTGCAGCTGTTCACAATGCAATGTCCATTTCTTGTTTCCCAAAGAAATCCAGTCAGAAAATATATACTAACTGGTGTTTATTGATAAAAATGCAAAATTCCATAAAATGCAAATATCACACAAAATATAAAGAAAAACACATGTTCTCATGTAAAGTAGGATCCAAGACTTATTAGCCACACAAGCTTAACAAAATCTCTAGCTACAAACTCTCAGAGAAGAGGTACACTACTTAGTAATTTGTTACAACTACATAGTCCATAAAAATGATTACATGGTACTATACTGAGCTAAAGCTAAAAACACACACACACACACACACACACACACACACACACGGAGAGGCTGAACATTTTCCTCTCATTATATTATAGCTCCATGCCACCCCCCCGGGTAACTAGCAGACACACGCCAATAGGTGGCAGTAAATAGCACAATACACAACACACAATAACAGGTGTTTCTCACATGATCTCTGTAGCCAAAATATTATTTGTTATTGTTGTAAAGATAACGGGATAAATCCTTTCCCATGAGAAAGAAAATCCTGACATTACCATGTAAAGGTGGGAGAAAGAGACAGATGAATTCATTCAGGGGCTGTTAAACTGAGGGCTGGATTATGAGATTGTGCAGTAGCTTTTCCATTTTTAGGGTTTCTGGAAATTTGCCCTATTTTTGTAGGGGACTAAAGATCTGGATTTTTTTTTCTTGTTGCTAGCTAGCACAATATAAAGAAATATTGATATACACCTTGTTAAGCAAAGACTTTGGAGGTTGTGGTCTGTATAGTGTAGGCCACTGGTTCTTAAACTGTTTGACCCAATTGCCCCTTTTCCCAGTCACAAATAACGTCATTACTCCCCCCCACACACACACACACAAAGTAGACTGTTGTTTTACTCAAGTGTTTCGGCAGCGGCAGTTCCAAACTGGATCCTTGACTGATAAACAAGCAATTCCAGATTGTTCCACTACCCCACAATATGCTCAAATTACCCCCTTAGGAGTAATTACCTTCAGTTTAAAAACCACTGGCCCAGGCAAATTATATCACTGCAGGTATGACCGAACCACCAAATCCAGCATTCCTCACTAACGGGCATGTTTCCTGTGTCTGTTGGACTTGACATTCCACAGAGAGCCTTCCCTTCCAGTCAGATTCCAGACCAAGATTAGTACTGAGACAGCTTTGGTTGCACTTGTGGATGACCTGTAGGGCATCTGGGATGGGGGTGGTGCATCCTTGACCTCTCAGGAACCTTTGATACCATCAATCACCGTACCCTTCTGGAGCACCTTAGGGGTTTGGGAGGGTGGGGCACTATATTGAGGGGTTTCTTCTGTTTCTTCCAGGGCTGGTTCCAGTCAATGTGGGGTGGACCAGTCTACTCCTAGCCCCCTGCTTTGTGGGGTGTCTTAGGACTCTCACCATCATCTTTTTTAACATCAACATGAAGCTGCTAGGGGAAGTAATTCATCAGCATTTGTGTAGTATTATCATACGCCAATTCTACTTAGTTGTACATTTCTGTCCCTGGCTATTCAAGTGAAGCTGTTATGGTTCTGTCCCAGTGCCTGGAGGCTGTGGAGGTCTGCATGGGGAAGAACAGGCTTCAGGGCTAGCCTAACAAGGCTGTGGGTTTTTGGCCCTATCAGTCCTAGAACCGGAGAGGTGTCATCCTTGACTCTGAGTGGGGTTGCACCTCCTCGCTTGGGTTCAGTGCATACTTTGGGGGTCCTCCTGCACTCATGGCTCCTGCTTGAAGATCAAGTGGCAACGGTGGCCAGGGGACCCTTTGTAAAATTTCATCTTGTATGCCAATTGTGCCTGTTCCTGGATTAGACCAAGAAATGGATGCCATGGAGGCCTAAAACTACTTTTACTAAGATTGGGTAAAGCAATAGAATCTTGCAAGTCTGAATGTGCTTCCATTCCTCTCTGTTTTACATGTCATGTGAATCAGCCTAGTTTTTGTACACTTTCCCCCTCATTTGGGCCTCTGCAATATTTATTTCACTGGCTTGGTAATGGATCTTCCCTCTCTCCATCAAGGTCATCCTCTTTACTCTATGTAGACACTGCACACAGTCGCTCATGCCTTAGTCATCTCCTGATTGGATTATTGCAATGTGCTCTTCATGGGACTGCTCTTGAAGACCATCTGGAACCTGGAATTGGTCCAGAATGCAATGGCGTGGGTAGTTATGTGTGCCTCTCATTATGACCATGTGACATCTCTACTCTATGAGCTGCCGTGGCTCCCAGAAGGCTTCCAGGTGCAATTCCAGGTGCTGGTTATCACCTATAAAGCCCTACATGGGATAGGACTGGTTATCTGTGGGCCAACTGCTCCCAACAGTATGTACCCATCTCACATACTCTGGGTTCCCTCACTTAAACAATGTTATCTTAGGAGACGCAGGTCTCTATGGTGGTACCAGCCTTTTCTAATGAACGTCCCCCAATATAGGGTTGGCCCCCACCTTAAAGGCTTTTAGAAAAGCAGTGAGCAGAGTTCCTAACTGAGGAATTTCTGATCACCATTTTATTTTCTTAGAAGGTCTTAATTAAATGTGTGGGGGGGGTTATCTAGTGGTTGATGATTTTTTTTTTCTTTTTGTACGCTGCCCAGAGTCATATTGTCTGAGTTGAGTAGCCATACACAGGTAGTCCCCAGAGTAAGAACGAGTTCCGTTCCCACGATCTGACCTTAAGTCAAATTTCTATGTAAGCTATAACAATAATACTGTATAAGTAGTATTGTGTAATTAACTTGAACCATTGTGTATTTAACTCGAACCACTGTGTATTAACTTTAATTTTGCTAGAATAGGCTCCGTTCTTAACTATGGGTCATCCTTAAAATGGGGGTTCTCAACCGGGGGACTATTTGTAAATGTTTGAAATAAATAAAATAAAAATAAACGAATCAAAATCCTTTTGCTCTGGTAGACTTTAATCAGATGCAGATATTTTTATGTAGTTAAATATTTGGTGCATGAATCTGGGGATAAAGCGAAATCCTACTCATTTAGGTGGAATTTCATAGTTTAGTACTTTGGTAGAGCTGCCCTCAAGCAATTCTCATTTAGCTCAAAAGCATAAGAAGTCAAAGGAAAGAGTATGAAGTTTGGGAAAGAGGTATGTTTATATTTACCCACAGTAGCAGGATAGCTCCAGAAAAAAAATTGGAACTTGGTAATAAATAATCCCAACCTTATTTTCTCTCTTTCTTTCAGAAAAAAATTGAATATATTCTACTGTCCTAACAGATGAAAAGGTTCTTGGAGAGCTGATTAAGAAGAGATGTAGAAACAGTTTCCCATGAATCTCATCCCAAGGCTTTTAGCTCCAAACTGCTAAGAGAAACAGGCTTGATTGTAGCAAGACCGAGCATTTGGGAATATGCAATGCCTTCCCTACCCCTAGTTTTCTCAAAGTTAATGCTAACTGCTATGAATTTATCATGCCTTTTCTGTTCCTTTCCTTCTTATCCCTGTTAATCATTCCCTGCCTCCAGGAGAGAAATACGCAACTTTAGTCTTGGTTTGATGATTTGGAAGGACAGGAAATTTAAAAATCCACTCTAAGTAATCACTGATGACTGAAGACTTTAAGTAACAACTTAATGAAGCTTATGAATTCTATACCTGAAACCAATTCTGAATTTAGCATTTCAGATGGTAGTTTTCAACAAAAAGTGGTAACTAATAGCATGCTGTATTATTTATTTGCTTAGACACGTCATATCCTGGTCTTCTCAAGACAGCTTGCAATAAGAAATAAAATGTGAATAGTTAAATAGAATAAAAAGAGTTAAAATTACTATTACCCAGTTCAAATGGAAAAGGCCTTTCTTTGGCTGGAGCATTAACTCCATTTATATTCCAAGTTGTACATTTTAATTCATTCATTTATGAGAAGACATAATTCTTAAATTGCCCATATTTACCTTTACAGATTGGAGGCTGTGGAGACCATCCGAAGTGATAGCATTGTGAAGACTCAGGCCCAACTCTTGTGAATCCTCTAAGACATTTAAAATGCACCACCATTTTGTGCTGAAATTTGTCCAATCTTGGATCAATCATGGCATTATCCAAAACTGGAGGTTCACACTGTATTGCTAAACAAATATTGAATAAAATAGAATAAGATTATTTCAGAATGAAACTGCTTGCCAAAACCTTTGAGGCATTTATATATAAAAATAAGTTTTATGTTGTATTCCTTAACTGCAGTATTTTCCTCTGACTTTCTCAGTATAAATAAATTTAAATCCTAACAAGATGAACCCTGACTCAGATATCGATCCTTCCTCATTCTCAAGAAAAAGGCCTAATCTGGATTGTTAAATCATCCCTTTGAGCCCATGGAGGTTTTGAGTACGGTCCCTTGCCCTAAGCTCCATCTCTTCCCTAAAACTTCCTTCTCCTCCTGTCATCCATTGGTGTGGCCACCACTGACTTTCTCCAAAGGGGGAGGATATGGGGTAACCAAGATCACCAAAATCAAACTTGCAGGCACTCCAATATAAAACATTTCCAATCATATCACAATTTCATTTGGATGGTCAACTGGCCATGAATGCAATTTTCTGTGCCTTAACAGGACTCTTTCTAGGGTTATAGAAATAAAAGAGTTGTTTATATATTTCCCATTTACTCATGGTGGCTATTAATCCTACTGAGGTGAACAGCTAGTGCCCTGTAGTTTTGAATTGCAGCTGTGAGACCTTCTAATTCTCAGTTCTGAGGTTGTTTCAAGACGATAGCTCAGGAGTTGCATCAATATTTTATTATCACTTCTCAAAACTTAGATCCACAGATATATTACGGTTAAGGAAAAAGGAGTTTTCATTTTCCAAATCTTGAGTTACAATCTTATGAGTATATTTTGATTAGAACAAAATTTTGGACATCTTTAGTTAGTATAAATTCTCATTCTGTGATCTTCTTGGAATATTCATACATAACACCTTTAGTTATTTGAACTGTTGCAGTTCAAAATAAAATAGACTACACATAATTCATGTAACAATTAAATCAATCTGAAGATTTCATTACACCATTTCTGGAAAATCCCGGTCTGATACATTTTCTCATACCAAATTAATATTATGAGGTAACACAGACTTTAAAATGGATTAAAAGCATCTTATATGAAAAATCTGGAGGAATGTTGGTAGTTTTTTTGTTTTTTTACTTTAGATCATTTACTAAATGTGATGCATTTTTATCATTTCATATGTTACATAGTAAATATGATTTGTTTTTCTCTGTCCCACTACAACATGTACTGATACATTGATTTGGAACAGCAGCATTTTCAGCTTTAACAGCACCTAAACTATTACAAGTGATTATCAAATTTTATGAAACTAAAAATCTTGTGATTAATCTTTATAAATACTTCTCAGTAAATCAATTTGATATGCAAATATGTATCAATCACAATAAATATCAATATCAAGTATGCTAGGTGGAATAAAGAATTAGAGAACCCCATTTTGTCTAAATAAAGGGAAGCTGTTTTAACAAAGGACTCCAATATTTCAACAGATATTAAACTTTGGTTTATTCAATAAAAATTAATATCTTGGACTTACTAGACTCTACTACATGTGTATAAAAAACAAATGGCTAGATTAACCTATTGTTGGAGATTAAATCAGAGTATCTTTCATTCAAACATGCTTTTGCAGTATCCTAAAATTATTAAATTCTAGGAAGAAATAATTGCATATATTAATTTGACTTTGAAGCAAATGCAATATTTTTAGATGTCCATTTTCTTTTGAATTACATATCTATTGTGTGGATTGATAGCTGGATAAGAGAACTGGATTCTCTGTGCCCTTCTTAAAGAGAATCGTCTTTCAAATTTGCATACAGGGAGTCCCCAGGTAAGGATGACCCATAGTTAAGAACGGAGCCTATTTTAGCAAAATTTGAGTACACAATGATTCAAGTTAAATACACAATGGTTCATGTTAATTACACAACACTACTTATACAGTATTATACAATAATACTGTTTCGGCTTAGGCACAAATTCGACTTAAGGACAGACCTTGGGAACGGAACTCGTTCTTAAACTGGGACTACCTGTATATAAATTTATGGCCCCAATTACTCAGTAACCTGAAGAGCTGGTGTTGTTTGTGACTTTTAAATGAATTGGTTACAGACATAGGCCATGTTACTGGTGGTGTTTTTCTTCTTAGGGTTTGTACCACTTGGTTGCAAAGTCTGCTTGTTTTTACACTGTGATCACCTAGTCAAACAGTAAAGCCATCAATGCATGATCTGATGAGGTATTTTGTTTTCCAGACAGCGTGTTACAGAGCCTGACACTTACTGGGGCTGAGAGGGAGTGACTGGTCCAAGGTCACCCAGCTGCTTTCTGCATTGAGGGGAAAACTAGAAACTGGGTTTCCCTGCACCTATTCTAGAACCTAGTCCAGCACCATGCTGGCTCTCCCAGACATAGACTATGGATGGATGATTATAATGAGATATGGTTATCCTTTATTGAAACTTTTATATAAACATTTAGACATATTATAGAGAGTGGTCTCCAGTTCGGCAGAGTGGTTAAGGCATCAGGCTAGAAACTGGGAGACCATGAGTTTAAATCCCACCTAGGCACAAAGCCAGCTGGATGATTTTGGGCCAGTCACTTTCTCTGAGCCCTAGGAAGGAGGCAATGGCAAACTACTTCTGAAAAACCTTGCCAAGAAAACTGCAGGGACTTGTGCAAGCAATCTCCAAGTATTGGACACAATTGAAGGCATTAAAAAAAAAAAACATATTACACACACACACACACACACACACACACACAGACACACATACATATTAATAAAAGCTTTTTTTTTAATGAAAACTGTTGGAAGAGAGATTCCAGGTATGGCTAAACATGTTCCACCAGGTACTCTTCAGCATTTTTTTTTAAATCAGTGAATAAATGAGAAACAGATTATTATTAAGGAAGTTGTAGCTAATACTTAGAAATTACTGAAGTACAAATGGGATAAAATTAAATACATGGGTAATTATCTTGAATTATTCTACTTTTTAAAGTTTATACTTGAAAAGCCAATTTCTGGAAATTAATTTAGAATTAGTGGTGAGTATATTTAAGGGTGAACGCAACATTATAGAAATCTTCAGGAACAACATTCTCGATGAACTGATTTACACAACTGTATTATTAAAATGTTGTATTTTATTAACTTACGCAGACATCCAGGAGTTGGCTCCCATCCCTTCTCCCCGCACACAATGGTGTCACCAATGGTATTTTTAATGGTTTCAAGCCCCTCTTTACATTCATAGTCAAGTTCATCCCCAGATAAGAAAACAGGCTTTGTTGTGTTGAGGATAAAAGCATCTGCGAGTGGCTTTGAGCATGTCTCTGAGGAATCAAAGAGTGGATATCATTAATGTCCCATTGTTCTTTTCTCATCATTCCAGGTTGTAAGCTCAAAAATTCTCACCTCTTAGTGACCTCTTAGGTGTAGGCACATGCAGGAAGTAATTGGTGAGTTGCTATAAATAAGCTGTTGCTGCTTCACGCTAGTGATTTTGGCAAACATGGCCAAAGTCACTTTTCTTTTCAACTGGGCCAGGAGCTGACAAGAGACAACTTGGTCTTGTCGACTGGTAAGATGATTCTAGCGTCTCTTGGCATATCTACAGGGCCATACTGAGCATCTGATGAACAAGTTGATTTTTTATTTGAGTTTCCTTATATATCATGATGTTCAAAATCCTGCTTTTGAAATCTTTCCACACAGAATAAAGGGCAATATTACATATTAGGTTTGAATAGCACTTCAGATTCAGAGGCAGAAAGCTGCTGTGGTTCAACTCCTGAATGCAGTTGCATGATTTTTCAGGATTGTACTGCAATTGCAGAGAACAGCTGTGCAATCCCAGGCAAAGACACAGCTACTTTAAAGTACTGCAGACAGTTGATTTTGAATCTGAAGTGAATCTCACCCTTTTATATGTTGCATACAGAAAATGACGGGTGTTCAGCCTCTGAGGTTTTATGCAGTATTGCGAGTGTAAGGAGATGCATCTCTCCCTGTAAATGCAAACTCCAGCCCAAATGTTGGCATCTCCTGAAAGGACTGTTCTGCTAGAGCAGCAGTGCTGGAATACTAGTCAGACTTGTGAGTTGCCTATTTGCCAGACTCCTAAGAAAAAGAAGAAAAATACAGAAACTGTAGATGGAATGATAGATGGTTGTTTAAGTGAAAGGCAAGTAAAGAGCTCATTCAATCCTCCTTTATAAGAAAGGTGGTGGTGGAGAGCTTGGAGAACTGAAGGCGAGAGTAATGGATAGAAGGACAGCTGGCAGATGATGGAAGATCAGAAGGAAAGGAAAAAGCGATACAGTGTGCATTTTTCATCCGGAAAATACAAGAGAAACACAGGAGGCAACGTATGTCCTATAAATAAGCACAACATTTGATACCTATAAATATAAACCACTTCTATCCATATAATTTGTTAATACACTGTTACTGTTAAAGGAATTCTGACACACAGTAATAAGGCCCCCATGCCATGTTATCAGAAGATGAGGTGGTAAGAAGGAGCAACATCAGTAGAAGAACTCTTAGGTTTATCATTTGGGCTGTAGACTGCTTTTATTTATCCCCAAAATAGACTCAGAAGAAACAAGGTTGACCAATTCTAACTAAATAAACTTGACTTTGCCAACTGGGTATGTTGAAAAAGTGAGAGCTAATGGAGTGGCAGTCCCCTTCCCTCCCCCCCACAAAAAAAGCAAACCACTTTATATCCCCCAAAAAGCTCTGTGCTTAAAATCAGGAGTAGCTTTTTCCATTTTCCTTCTGAACATTAATATGACTATCGTACAACTGTGTTTTCTACTCCCTGTGAACTACTTTGGAAGAAATTTGTGGAAAATGCAGAACATTAATAAATTGCTTAGGATTCTAGTGGCGGAATAATGAGCACATGATTTCTTGCTAATTTTCAGTGGGAAATAAGCTACAATGGTGAATTAAGTTCCTACAGCCTGAATGCAGCTTTAATCTTCACACACACACACACAGACACACAGACACACACTTGCCAATGTGGAAAAGAGGCCATGTATTCCAGCTCTGTCCCCTCCACTGGTGTCATGTCTCTGTCATAAACCTTGCAACCCTCGGATGCCAATAGAGATATTGAGACTTGTATCTCAAAGCTCACTTGCTCCTGATCTAAATGGAACTGGCCTCTCTGGCCTTGTGGCAGGACATTTAGGAACATCTCGAGGGCCTCAGAACCCTGAAGTGCTTGCTGGAAACTCTAGCAATCCAAGAGTGTTTAGAAAAAATTGGATTTGCTCTTAACCGAAATAAAGGGGAAAGAAATTAAGTGAAATTGTGGGGATGGTATAACTTGGTATGCTTAAATGTTGACTTCTACTTTTGTAACTTGGTTGCGTTTTCTTTTCTCCCTTCCAGACTTTTCTATTTTGCCATTTCTCCTTTGGACTTAAGGTTCAAGGTTCAAGTAATCTTAAGGTTCAAGGAAAAGCAGAGTATATGATCCCTAGTGCTCAGTTATGATTTTATGCAGTCTTAATTACAGACCCCTTTTCATTTGGATGTCCCAGATTTTCATAGCCTCGCAGAGTTCTGGAAGAAAAAAAGGGTCTATAGAAATAACTGCATGTTTTTGGTTTCCATCTATAGGATGTTTTATGTTGTGAATTTAATAAAATATAATTCTACGAGCTGTTCTGTTTACAATAAATGTCTATACATATTTAAGTTGCAAGCTGATCAAATACACTGATCAAATAGAATATGTTTTAGTGCGCTATACCTTTATAGACTTCTTAAAGAGATACACGCTACAAATGGTTATTATAGCAGGCTATTTTTAAACTTCACTTATTAAGTTTTTCATGGCTGCGTGCCGGTCACTTTCAATCTATCTTCCAGTGGAATTATATCGACTTACTGATACACTTTGGCTCTGGGGTCCAGCCCTCTGCCAGGCACCATGTCTCTCCCTCACTCTTTCCTTCTGGAGTTGTGTAGTCATCATGACATTTATATCTTGCTTTGTCATTGACGTGAAAACGCTGTTGCCGCTGAACAAAAAACCCATGAAGCAGAGAAACCTTCTCGCAGGTGTGTTCAACAGGAATTACTTTTCAATGAGATGGTAGTGACAAATTTGATATATATAAAAAATAAATAAATAAATAAATAAATAAATAAATAAATAAATAAATCATGGAAAAAGGAAGCCATTAGCATAAAATGTGAACTCTTCTGCATGGCCCACTAACCATGATGTGAAGATGCTTCACACACAGTTTCCAGGAGACTTACAGAGATGTCAGCCACAACTCACTCCCAACCCACTACCAAGGCAGCCTGAAGTTGACTTTTCCTGTTCTTCTTTTAAGCAGCTTATGGTGATACAAACCTTACCATTTGGACTGTTTCTGGCCTCTCGGTTCAATTAAATTGAAAAGTGGGGGACTTCCCTGCTCCTTTTGGCCACCTAAGGCTGCTGTCAGGACACACCCCTGTCCTTGGCCCATTTTCCAGTGCAAATCTTCTTTGATAATAGGCAATTAAGGACTCTCCTGCTGATCCAAAGAGCTCTCTCTCCCACTTCTTCTGCCAACCCTGCCAGCATATACCCAAGGCTCCCAGGGTCTAGAGAGAGGGAAAGAGAGGCATGTGTGGGGAAGGAAGTGACTTTATCCAGCAATTCTCTTATCCCACTGAGGTATTCTGTGGGATTTTAGAGCTGTTGAGGGAAAAGAAACAGCTTTTTAGCTGCTACCCCATGATGAACCTGCCCACCCAGCCCCAGAGAAGCAGGCATAGTAGCGTCTGATCTAGAGGGCTGAGCGAATGCCTTTTCTTACAGGAGTTCGTGGTCCTCTGGAAGAACACGGACGTGATTCCAAATGTGCATTGAGTGGTCTTCCAAAATGTCACAAAATGTAACCCTACTGTGGATTAGGTGCTGCAGGGCCTGATCCATGGACAATGTGGAAAGTCACTGGTTTTTTAATCCTTGTGGCTCTGCTTCCCTGTCCCTTTCTGAAGGTCAGCAGACACAGGAAACCATCTGCCGATTACAGCACCAACAGATACGGAAAGCTTTTGATAAATACCTAGACCTAGGTTTAGCTATCTATCAAACCCACTACCTCTCCAGGTCTGAGCAGCTGATCAGTGGGACAGATGATTCTCTGTGAAATGGGAAAGTCCCCCAGCGCTTTTGGACCCACTGCCTTCTGGAGTCTCCCGATCAGCTGCAAGGCAAACCTGGGGAGGTGAGGGGTTTGGAAGAGTTCGGTTCCTATACTGTACTTGCCACTTCCTGGAACCAGCCAGAGAGCTGTCAGTGGATTGGCAGAAGTGTCTATGAAGCAGAAAAGCCTTTACTCCTTCATGGGACAGCTCCTCCAATCCACTGAACAGCTGTCTGGTAATCCAGTTTTGACAGCAGTTTACCATCCAATCTAAGCTCCGAGAAAACGTACTGGGCAGCTAATCTGGTGGCTGCAGGAGTTCCCTGGCAAAGTTGGAGAGCCAGTCCTCTCAAAACCCAGCACTGGAGCCAATTCTCCTGCTTTACCTTGCAGAGGCCTGAGATGCCAATCAGTTGTTTGGTGGACTATGCAGAAGTGTCAATCTCCAGGGAAAAACAGTGGGGCTAGAGGGAGATTGCTTCTTTTCAAAGCCAAGAATAAATGGGCTATGAGACAGCTAAGAGAGGCTGTATATAAAGCTTTGAAAAATCCATAGGCAGATTGAGTGGGGAAATTCCTGTGTCTGATTAGGCAGATCCAGGATTGCCTTTCTTTTAGAAACTTAAGGCATCTGTTTTGCCCCTTAATAATAAAAAATAAACACATCATACTGCCTTATAATCTACAGGTGTTCCATACTTTAGTAGCATAATCTGAGTCTCCTCTAGGGATACCTGTTGGAATTGCTACATGTTTCACCTGTTTTTAATGTCCTCTATTCTGCACCAAACCCTTTGGAGTACATTATGAAGGCATGGGTTTCAGCATCAGAGGATTTGGAGGTTAATCCTATTAGGATGCTGTTGGCACCCAAATTTATTTCTCTGCAACATCTCTAGGGCTTGCCTGAAATTGCCATGGAAGAATAAATAATAGCTTGTAGCTGAATCCTCAGAAGATGGAAATGCTCAAGGACAGGTCTGAAAACTCCAGCAGAACATTCCATTCTAGATGGGGTTATACTGCCCCCAACTCAACGAAAACCATCTATGGATTAGGGTTTGGAATCCCTAAAACTCTAAGGATATATTAGTGCTATGCCTAGTGACACAAAGTAGTAATAACATGATTCACTGCAACATCTGGGTGAGTGCTCTTGCATGCTATATACAGTAAGTGAGTGGGCTGCTATATTACAGCTTCACTGATAAGATCTGGGGGATTGTCATATTTTAAAAGTTCTGTAGTTTTGTACAACTGTGAAAGTATTTGGAATGTAGTCCTAATTCTTTGTTTGCAAATATGATCCTAAGTGAAGTTTTAAATGCATTTTAGAACAATGAATTGTTTTAGTTGTAAAATGTATGTTAAAATGTATAATCATTATCTTTATTTGTAGTTTTCCTTGATAATTACAGTTATTTATTTGTTTGTTTGTTTGTTTGTTTGTTTATTGTTAAATTAGTATGCTGCCTGACTTCCAACAATTGATGATGCACCTCAAGTCTTCATTGGAGACACCCCAAATCTCCAGAATGGACTCTGCAGATTAAAACATATCACTCCCTCTTTAAAAACAAGAAATATAATAAAACCAAAGTTTTCTTGTTAATAAATTTCATCTTAATTATTTTTGTTCACATCAAAAGTTATCTTTTCATTGCAAATTGTCAACAGACTTAAGTAATAGATGATATAAAGTTTAATAAATAAAATGATACACACATGGTCTCATCTCTATGCATATACATACACACACATAGACATACCTTTACCCCAGTCATAGCACAATTCCCTGTGGATATATGCATTTGTCTTCATGCCTGCTGCTGAATTATCACAAATTCTCATTTATAAATCCACTGTGAAATGCTGCTTCAAAAGCACCCAAAAACTGTCTACAGCAAAGCATGATAAGTCACTTCAGGTCAGGCATCTTTAGCTGACATTCCTAAAGCTTACCTTTTCTGGGGATGCATCTTGGAAAGGGTGACCAGCCATTTTTTGTGCAGCTGGATGTTGTCTGCTGCTGTTCAGGATGATAGCCCTCATTACAAGCAAATGTTATGTTTTCACCCTCTATGTACTTGTTCCAATAATTAGAGATGAAGTGACCATAATGAAAACGTTGAGAATGATCGCATGTTTCTAAAAGCAAAAAGAGCAATTTAGTTTCATAATTGATGGTTATTGGAAGGCAGTTCATACTCCACATGATATCTAATTCACAGAGCTGTCAAGAAGATGTGAAGAGAGGAAGAAGATGATGACCAAGAACACTATTTTTCTGTTTGTTTTTTTAACAAAGGTCTTCACCTCTCTCATTTAAGCTTTTAGTACACGCACTTTTGCAAACTGTAGCCTCCGAATAGCCTTAAGGGTCCCTCGAGAAGAAAGAGCAGCAGAAGCAGCCCCCATCAGGCAGAAGAACCGAAGAATGGGCTGAGATCTCAGTTGGGTGCTGCCTCTTCAAGGTTAAAGCAAGGTCAGGGTAGCATCTCCCTGGCCTGCTTTGCTTATGCTTGGCAATATCTACTGTATTCCGGATCATAACTGAAAATGCAGAGGGGAAAAAAGTACTTACTGAAACACTTTGGTTCTGGTACATAGTGGGAGTTAATGCATGTGGCCCTGTGCCATGTCTGTTTGTTTGCAGCCAGAAATCCACGATAACAATAAAAGTCCATTGTTTGTCCCTCCCGTCTTGGAAATGGTTTGTTCCATTCATAATAATCAGATAATCTTCCATTTTCTATAGGGATATAGTCACAACCCCTTCCTGCAGAAAAGAGAAAGAAAAAAGGCACCCCCACCACACATTCAGAATATTCTATTAGCTGATTTGCTTTGCTTAAGTCTGCGCTATCATCAGGGATGAGCCTGTTATTAATGGTGTTGCTCTGGGGCAATATCAGCATCTGACCTGGATATCTTCCCTGGATCTGAAGAAGGAAACAGAAAGCGACAACGGGGGATAGGAGAAGAGGCCCTTCCTTCTCCTGCTTACATCTTTCTGGGCTGTGGGGAGAATGGAACGACGACGGGCTGGTGCCTCGGATCTTAAACTGGAGGCATTGTAAAATGGTACTCAAGTGTTTTTGCATCTTCTTTCTACCTTCCTCTTTTATCACTGCACAGTGACTTATCAAAGTATTATTATTATTACCATTACCATTACCATTACCATTACCATTACTATTATTATGGTTGGTCACCTAGTCAGCCAGATGTTTAGACTGGATCTGGCATTTTTATCCAGCTATCGAGTCCTTCCCAAGAACCTGGGATAGACAGATGTTGTTGTTTGATGGTACTTGTTAAAGGTATTGTTGCAGGAGATAAGCTGTTCCAAGTAAAGCTGCCTTTTGCAATTGACTGATGGTGATTTTGTAAATGCTGATGGTCTTCAAGTGGTGCTCCAGATGTTTTGGGACTGCACCCAAGGTGCCTGTAACTATTGGTACTATCTCTGCTTTCTTTTGTCACAGTTGTTCTACTTCTATTTGCAGGTCTTTTTTATTTTGTGATTTTCTCCAGTTCTTCTCTAGTTTCTCCAACTAGAACTGGTCTGGTTTCTAGGCCAGCACCTTCACCATTACACCAAACCGACTCTAAAATATATGTTTAATGAGAGGTGTTAAGGGAGAAGTTAAGGAAGAAGTAAGCTTGTAAAGCTTTTGTATAATAAAAGCCTTGCTGGAGACAAAGGGAGGATAACAATCCTCTCCTTGTTAGCGATCCACAACTTCTCCAAAAGAGCCCCCTCTCAGTGTGCAAGACTTTCTGTGCTTTCCTGCATGAATGGCATCTCCTCTGTGTTCTTGTGCATAGCATGGCTAAGCTTCTTCCCACCCCAGCTGTTTCTCATGGTCAGCTGTCTTTTCATCTTCTCCTGCACTCTAGTTTCAAAGAGTTGCCTGTTCCTTTTAAAAATGATTTGCCAGAGGTGGTGGTGATGGGGCGGTGAGCAGGGGTTGCTGGTATTTGTCTCACATAAACACTTTGCTGACAGGCAAGAGGTAAAAACAACTAAGTGTGCCTAATTAGAGGTATGAATAATCACAGTAGAATGGTATATAAACCGTGAAACCCTTCCTAGGGTTGAACTTTAGCTGATGCACACAGGCATTGCTTTTGATGAAACCCTGCACGGGCATGGCTTTCACATCTTCACAACGGGCATTCGGTTCTGGCTCTCTTCAAACGCTTCATTCCTTGTTTAGCTTCTGTTGCAATAAAGCCAACCTGCACACACATCCTTTGATTGGCCCACTGAATCCTACAATGCAAAATGATTGTATGTTCTGATAATATTCATCACCAAGGACTTTCTTTCAAGCTATGCACCAATAATAAGCTGAGGACTAACTTATATTGCTTTGGTCCTAAGACAAAATGCTTTCCTCAGCTAATATTTTATGAAATGACTCTTTCCAGTAAAAGATACTTTGATTGTCTCACCAGGAACATTTGCGTACCCTTTCCAGTAAGTCTTTTTTCCTTTCATCCTTATTTCTCATTCCAGTTCTAAGCTTAAGATCCTTAAACATGTGCTGTTCAGATAGAAGGACATTATTAGATAGGTAACGTAGTGCTACTAACATTGTGAATATAGACTGAATAGCAGATTGCAGCCTCTGAGATTCATAATCCAGTAGATATGGCTTTGGTCACATACTGAATTCCTCTGCCCACCCCCTGCCGGAGGGGGAAAAGAGTTAGGCCTTTTAAGACAAAAAGTAAGACTCAGCTGCAGTTTGGGAGAAGGGCTTGATCTTCCCAACAGCTTCTGTGAAAAAGTCCAGGCACCTTGAAACAGAAGGTGATTTGATTCAGAATGTCTTCTGTTTCTCTTGAAAGAGGTAGAATGTCTAGCCAGGAACTTTTTTCTGGGTGATGCTAAGGTTCATTGTCTCCAAGTCACTGTAGAAGCTATGGAACGAAATGGTTAAAGTATGCCTTTATGCATACTTCAGGAAGGTTCATAAGATATAATTAAAAAAAAAAAAATCTTGTCATCCCTGATGAGAAAGTAAAACCTCACCAGTGTCTTTAAGGAGATTTTGGATAGAGGGAATTCCAGGATTTGTGGTTTGTCCAGAGTGTTGATCTTTCTTCTGCAGTTTTAAATCATTTTCAGCCAAAATTCCATTCTTTTGGGGACCTCTCATGATACATTGCAGTGGCTGCAGCTGTGGGCTAGGATTCGAAAGAGGCGAGTTCATATCCCCTCTTTTTCATGAAGCATGTTAGATGACCCTGATTCAATATCTGGGTATTGAAGCAGGATAGAAATCTAATAAGCAGAACAAAAACAAAACAGAAAACCCAGAATATCTTTTTCTGAATGACTCTATTGTATGTAGAAAATGCCCTATCTTATTGTGATTTAGCATAACAAGTGAGCTCCTGACTTCAGCATTCTTGGGTTTAGAGAAGACTCGTGAACTCCAGATGAGTTACAGATGTTGAGTTCAGTGGTGGTTAAGCAGGAAACGTAGAGGATTTTAGGAAGGTGCTGCCAAAGCTCAACTACTGGGCTAACATTTTTTGTTTAACTATTTCTCCTTGCCTCTTTCAGATTATTTTTTTCTTAATTTTTATACAAAATTATTTTGACATCAGAATTGCTAATAATACCAACATCTCTGTTTAATTTCCCTGTCATCATCTTTGGATAAGTCACCATTGACAGTTTCTGGACAACATTGATTCCAAGAGTGCTTACATGGCTTGTGGCTCTGACAACCTTGATAGATAGTGGACTGCGCTCACTGGGTTTCTCAAGGATCTGTAAACGAATCAGGACATGAGAGGCTTCTGTTTCCATCATTCTAGACTGAGGCCATTCTAATTTTTACTCTGTCTTTTTCTTTCCTTCTTTAAAGCTATTCATTTCATGACTGCAGCCACTCACATTCAACATTTCTTGGTGTTTAGCCCTTCTGCCCTGCCATTTATTTGTTTGTTTGTTTGTTTGTTTGTTTGTTTTTCAAATTTGTCACCGCCCATCTGACTGCCAGGTCACTCTGGGCAGTTTACAGTAAAATTTCAGTAACGCTCCTTCCATTCCGCATTTGATAAAAGTTAATTTATCAGTGTATGATTTTGCTCCTGTTGTTGAAGTAGTTCTATTCATCTGCTAGGAAAAAAAGTAGGTCTACTCATCTGCTTGCAAATTTTATTGCATGGGTACTTATGGGCTCATCCACATGTTCTGCTGGTCCCAAAACAAAGATGCCCCGCTAACAGTTTGTTGAGGACATGAATACACAGCATTGCCCTCAACCTGTCCCTGGCCCATTGCAATTACCACTTCTGCCTGCCATTCCTCGCTCTGTATCAAAAATGGTATTTTCTGATTTCTGCTAGCACACCTGGTGGTATGCAGTCTATCTGCGGTGCTTCGCTGGCTAAGGTAGACCTTCGCTTGTCCCTGGGCACTGGTAGCTACCCTCCACAGCTGCTTCACTTTGGGCTGCCTGACCCACTTTAGAAGGAACTTTCCCTGTAAAGCCAGACTACGTTTTGCTTCGTAAGACCTGGCATGGGGCTGCTTATATACCTGGAAAGGGGAGGGTCTTGGAATATTGATGGACCAACTTCTGTATGGGCGAGGCACCAGCATACCACTGAACAGTGCAAGAATTTCACCTGGTGTGAGCAGGTAATGTGGCAACTGCTTTTAGCTGTTTATCCCTGCCTGTCATCTTACAGAGGAACATCCCATGTAAATATCCCATCCTGTCTACTCTGATGTTGTTTTGCACACTCCACAGCATACTTCAAGGTACACTTGCCACTTCCTGCCAGCGTTCCCTTGGAAGCTGGGATGAAATTCACAAGAGTTCTGAGCATGTCTCCTTCTAGCTTTAAAACTATCCAAGACTGTTCTATAAGACTAATACATCTTTGTCCCAAAATAGCAGAGTTGCTAGACTGCTAGGCTGGAAGATGGTCAGGATCTTCAACAAATACCCCTTCTTCCTTCCAGAGAACTGTCAAATTAGTAATTTTTGGATGGAGTTTACTAGTCTTACAGACCACTGGTGGACTGGTTTACTGTTCTTCCTGTCACATGGCCTTTCAGAAGACCCGTAGTTTATGTTCAGAAACAGCCCAAGGGGCAGGTTATCTGTATGGAGCAGTAGAAGCAATCTTTTGCCATATCTCTCCTCGCCAAAGAGTTGAGCCTTTGTGAACAGTCAAACTCAAAGTGCATGAACTGAACACAAAACACACATCTTTTTGGATTTAAAGGATTTTAATAGCTATTAGCCAATATTTCCTTTTTGGGCAAGGTGACTGAAAGGTTTATTTAAAATGACTGATTGGGAGGAAAAAAAGGGCAAGCTGGTGGGATGTCTTATGTGGCCTGCAATGCCCTCTTGGCCTTTGGACATTCCCACCTTACCCTCTTCTCCTCCACTACTCTCAGTGTTACATTACTGCCCCTAACTTGCTTCCAAACTTTGCAAGTTGAATAGGAGACTTCAGTTATTTTGACATCTGTTGGGAAACAAACTCCGCCATTTCCAAGAAACTTCTGACTTGTGTAGCTGAGGAAGGCACAGCAGGATCAACCATCTTTGACGAGATACTAACCCACAGGGAAGAATTAGAGCAAATCCACATGGTCTGTGCCGCAGTGCAAGGGCAGCCCACTGCTTCCCTAGCACATGTCTGCGTGCTTCTGCCTGTGTCTGAGGTTCAGATTTTGAGCTGGGCAAGTATGCGTGCCGGTGTGAATGTGTGATTGAGGAAGGCTTTGGTTCAGAAAATGAACAAGAAAAGTTGTAAACCCACAATTGTAGCCCTGGAGATGCTTTCCTGCTCTCACTGTGACAGGATGTGGTTTCTTTAAAGAATCGCTCTGTTTAAATCATCTTCTCGGGTCCCTACAATCTTCGGAGAAGTTCTATCCCCTGTGCTATGGCTTATGGATTACTGATGAGTGATAGTGTGGAGTGAGTCTTCTATGCAGTAGCAACTTGCTATGGAATGACTTTACAGTTTTATTATTTTACTTTGCTTTTACTCCCTTTTTATCTTGTTTTTCCTTGTTTTATTCTGGAACAATTTTATGACTATTATAAATGGCTTTTGGATTTTTTTTTTTAAATGAGAAAAATTATAGAAATGCTACCATTATTACTAGATGTTAAAATAAACCAGCCTCCTTCCGCCATAATTATCTCATCTCATCCACCATATCTATAGGTGTATCATTCATGAACAATGAAGCAATTCTGCTCTAGAAAGAAACTCAAAGGAAGAAGCTACTTGCGTTTACAGGCGGCGGGAGGGCTCCAGCCATTTGCAGTGCACCTGGAAGTTTTTCCTGGGCCTCCAAAGACAAACCCGTCTGCACAGATTATTTCGATTGCATCATTATACATATACTGAGGTAGCCTAGGTTGAACGCGGCCATTTGTCACTTGTGGAAGTTGACATTGAATTTCTACAGAGGAAAATGAATAGGGACTGATGGTCAATAAATCTCTGCCTATGACACTAATCTATTGCAAAAGGGGGAGAGGTGCCTCATGCTATAGACCATGGAGGTGGACCTATAGAATTTATTTCATTTTTATGATCTTTTTCCTTAAATTTGCCAGTAACACAAACTGTGGGACCTCTTTCTGTCTTGTGTGTTTGGGAACTGTCAGCCCCACCAGATGGACTGGATAAGGAAATCAACTCCACAGGAAGCCCAAAACTACTTTTATTGAGGTTGGCTATAATAATAGAATCTTGCAAGTCTGATTGTACTATACCTCCTCCTCCTCCTCCTCCTTATGGTTCAATGAATTATGGAGGTGTGTGTTTGAGGTCCATTATGAATGTCATCTGACTGTTCTGGACTTAGAAAATGCTTCAGCCCCTTTTGCCTAGGCAACAGCTTCTGCATATCTCCATCGGGGTCATCTTCCTTACTCTCTATAGGGATAGGGTGAGGATGCCAGAGAATGGTATCACCAGGAAGATGGGTGGTTGCAACAGTAGCTATCAACCAATTGCCCCAAAGTAGGAAGGCGAGGCCGGGGTGTATCAAACCTAGAGGACATCTGGCAGAGGAGGACTGACATCTCCCACCTTTTCCCTAAGGCAGGGGTCCCCAAACTGTTCAGTTCATCAACCCCTTCGTGAAGTTTCAGATTGTTCATCAGCCCCCAAACATTTATTATATGAAAACAATTTAATACTACTCTAACTAATAGTACTACATCATCATCATCATCATCATCATCATACAAAGAGTGGCATGACAAAGTAGCAACAATGGTGCATTGGAATATCTGCAAGGAATATCATTCGCCTACAAACAAGAACTGGTGGGACCACAAAACAGACAAAATAATAGAAAACGAAGAAGCTAAAGTGTCCTGGGACTTTAGAATTCAAACAGACAAACACCTGTTACTCAACACCCCAGACTTAACAATTATTGATAAGAAAGACAAAAGAGTCTGGATAGTGGACATTGGAATACCTGGAGACAGCAGAATAGTAGAGAAAGAACTGGAGAAAATCACAATTTAAAAAAGACCTGCCAATAGAAGTAGAACATCTGTAGGAAAGGAAAGCAAAGATAGTATCAATAGTTATAGGCACCTTAGGTGCAATCCCAAATATCTGGAGCACCACTTGAAGACCATCGGCACTGACAAAATGACCATCAGTCAATTGCAAAAGGCAGCTTTACTTGGAACAGCTTATATCCTGCAATGCTACCTTTAACAACATCAAACAACAACATCTGCCTATGCCAGGTCCTTAGGAAGGACTTGATAGTTGAATAAAAATGCCAAATCCAGCCTAAACATGTGGCAGACTATGCAACCAACCATAATAATAATAACAATAATGTGCAACCAACAATAATAGATAAATGAGGCCAGCAACAACACACAGGTAATAGAGATAACTCAAGGCTGCTCTCACTGGTGGCTGACCATCGAACCCTGGGTAACACCGTCTCACCGTTAGCTACCTCACCTTCAGGACTAGGGACTGGCATGGAGCTCTACAGAGACCCCAAAAGATTAATTGGCCCCAATCAACCTTCCATCAGTTATCAACCACCTATTGATTCCCAGCCATTTGCCTATCTCCTTTTGACCCCCAGCCATTTATTGATCCCTTGGATAATCCCATTGACCCCTGGGGGTCAATACTGACCACTTTGGGGAGCCCTGCTCTAAGGGTTTCGCCCTCCTGCTACATTCTCACTTTGCAGCTTGGCTTTATATGATTTTACAATACTTAGGAAGAAAAAAAAAAGTAGGAATAAAATTAGTGCCCAAATATGAGAACAACCAACAGTGAAGTCAAAGGATGATTTCAGAGATGGCTAACTGATCTACTGTGGAGCTATTTTTGTCTCCAAAATAGCTTGTTCTGCCCCCTTATGGGACTCACCCAGATTTTCCCTAACAGAAACAAATACTTTTTCTAAACTTTGTGAGTTAGACACAAGCTGTCTTGATGAACTATGTTCCCCTGTGAAACGTTTATTCCTATTTGGCCCCACATTTATTGCTGATCCAGACTTCTTATGGTAGATCAGAAAGAGAAATAAATAACCCAGATGATCTTCAGAAGAATGATGCCTGTCTCTGAAGAAATACATTGATCATTTCTAAGTCTGACGAATTAAAATTAAAAAACAGCATAGTATGCCATTTGGCTCCACAAGTTCCAGGAAACCATGAGACCTGAGTTTTTATTAATGAAGGACTGTTAAGATATTGAAATTATAGAATTAGTGGCTCTTTTTAAACTATACCTTTTAAACTAATTATAGCTACTTTAGGCAATCAACTCAGTTTGCCTGTAAATAATCCATAGATTCAGAGGAAAACTGAAACAGCATTTTCTTTTGCATGTTAAAGAAAGGAAGCTTGCCTCTTCTAAGACAATGCTTGTTATTTATGTTATCTGTAAGTATTTCTAATGAAGACAAAATCAAATATAAACACGGAAAGGCTCCTTTCCTAATTAACCAGAAAGTTTTTAATCTGGTCAGATTGATTGGAACTGCAATCCTACGCATGCATAGTAAGAAGAATAAAATGTGTATAAGATTTCAAAGCAACCATGACCATACATACTGTACATACCTATACACTGAAGTTTTGTACCCCATCCATTCTCAGTACATAATGCATCTGATCTGTCAACATGTGTATATCCTTCATCACAGGAGAATCGTATTCTGTCACCTTCCTTATAAATGTTCTTTACAGATAATATGGTTCCATGTTCAATATAGTCTGCCTGGCAAGTAATTTCTATTAAAAAATACAAGCAAAAGTTTTTCATTAATATTCTCTGTAACCACTTGAATCAAAAAGGAATGTCAAATTACTTATCTAAATATTAAAGAAGAAAGAGCTCTATCTGTAATTCTAATCTCATTTTTCATCCCAGCAGGATTCAGGTAGGATCAGGTTGAATAAATGACTTTTCAGCATACTCAGTGGGAATGGACAATATTCAGTCCTAATGCCATCTACTATTCTCAGTTATTTTCACAATCAAATGAAATGCCTTCAACCTCACCCAGTGGCTTCATGTTGATGTTAAACAGAAGTGGGGAGGGTGCTGAGCTCTGAGGCAACCTGCAAAGCACCAGCTGAGGGCTAGACCTCTCTTCCCATCAACACTGACTAGAATTGGCCCCAGAGGAAGGAGAAGTACCAGTGTAACACAGTGCTGCCCACTCCAACCCTTGAAGCTAGTCCAGAAAGGTACCATGATTAAAAACTGCTGAGACATCAAGGAGAGAATGTGGCCATTCATCACTTGTGGAAGCTGACATTGAATTTCTACAGAGGAATATGAATAGGGACACATAACTCAGGAGCTGCATCAACATTTTCTTATCAGTTATCAAAAGTTGGATCCAAAGGTCCAAAGAAAAATAACTTGGCTGGTATTCCTTTCTCTTACCAAATAAGTAGGCCTACTGTAACCATAGATAGAAATCATAGGTTGGTGAACTTAATGTTCCCTACACATTTTGAACAGAAGGAACAACAGGGTAGTAGTTGCTAAACAGCTGTGTCGGAATCCTCTCAATCAATCGCTTGCACTGCTAGTTTGCTTGCTTCGTTTCTGCCGTTAGAGTAGAGGAGAGGAGAGAGGAAGGGAAAGTTGAAATATTAACCATTAGGCACAGATGGGCCATTATCTGGCTCTCAGGAATGTCCAAGGTCATACCAACATGGGAACCTGAGAACATCTTCAACATGCGCAAGAGAGATTCAAAGACAGAAGGGGGGGGGGTGAAATGGGAGTGAGGTAAAACTGTTTTCAATTGGTTCCGATGAAATTGTTGCTAAGTGACATGGTCACTAAGCAAATCATATGACAGAGAGAGAGAGAGAGAAAGAGAGATGCTGTGAAGATTGCTGGTTGGTGCCATTTCATTAAAATTCTTGCAGCAACGCCAGCATTTCTCTCACTCCAGCATGCATTGTGGTACATTGGTTGGAAAATGATTTTTTTACTACCATTTATTACTGTCATATTTGTGAATGGTCACTATCTGAGGCAGTTGCTAAATGAGGACTACCTGTATGAGGATAAGAAATATACAGAAAGAAAAATGCAATCCTCCCCAAAGCAGATTCTTAACTTTGTAGGGATAGTAGGCACTTGTACAGTTTTGAGAAAGAGTCAAAGAGACCTATGTACAAAACTGGTCTTTCATGCTGAAATCCAGAGGGAGATGATGGAAAACCTGGGGCCATGAAGGAAGCCCATCTGTTCTACGCCTTAAGAAATATCAGAAACATCAAATGTGTTTTGGAAATGTAAACAACTGTTAGGGACATTTTATCATGCTTGGTGGACATGTAAAAAAGCTAGAAAATTTTGGATTCAAATACATACACTGGTTCAGAGAATTTTAAAGATGAATATGCAACTGAGGCCAGAAGTCTTCCTCTTGGGACTGATGGACAAACAGTTGGGAAAAAAATAATGGAAGTTTTATGTATGTATGTATGTATGTATATGTATGTATATATGTATATGTATATATATGTATATATATATGTATATGTATATATGATAACCACAGCAAGATTACTGTATGCAAAAGGATCTTTCCATTGCAATACCTACAGTGGAGGAATGCTTGGTGAAGATGATGGAACTTGCTGAGATGGCCAAATTGACTCCTGTGATTAAAGACAATACCTACATTTATTGCTGCCTGAAAACCCTTTATGGGCTTTTTGCATAAAACAGGAAAAAATGAATTTAGGATTTATGGTTTTGACGATTAGACAGAATAGATTATAGAAAGAAGAGAGTCATATGTAACTTTAGAGAAAGAGGTAAATTTATCATTCTACTTATAACTGTTATGAAGATCAGAAGCCACTTCTTTGTACCTTTTTCCTTTCTTTTCTATTTTTCTTTTTCTTTCTTTCTTGCACTTGTTGATTCCAAAGAAAAGAATGACTCTCTTCTTTCTATAATCTATCCTGTCTAATCATCAAAACCATAAATCTTTCTTTCTTTTCTATTTTTCTTTTTCTTTCTTTCTTGCACTTTTAGCTTTCTCCTTTTTTTTTCTTTTTTCTTCCTTACTTTATATTAGTTTGTATTAGCTTTTACCTTCATTTTTAAAACTTTCAATAAATTATAAAAAAAGAAAGAAATATCAGAAACATGTAATGCCGTACTGGTAGCAGAATTCAGAGGGAATCCTTCTGGGAGTTTTCCCAAAGCTTCTTTCTTACTTCCATCAATAGGTGGCAGGATGAGCTGATCAGTAAGAAAAGGAATGTTCTGATCCAGTTCAGGTTTTAGTTATCTATATACCAGATCAGTGCTTACTCTGTAAAAATATTCACAAGAGCTTACAGACAATGTCAAGTAATACAACTGATCTCTTTCTAATACAACTGATTTGCTTTCTAATACAAGCCGATGTTGGAGGATTATGTTTAAAGCAAAGAAGTGGTATGCTGGTAGAGCAAGGTTAACTATTTATATGAGTTTGAGGAAAGTTGTAATCTTTTTAGATGTCCATATTCTTTTAAATGATATACGTGCTAGATTGATGGCTGGGATTCTCTGTGTTCTTCTTATTGTTATGAGACTTTTTCTTCAAATTTGGAAAGATGACTTGATGGCCCCAATTACTCAATGGACTGAAAACTCAGTGTTGCATGTGACTTATAAGTAGCTTACTTAAAGACATAGACAATGTTGTTAGTGTTCTTTTTCTTCTTAGTGCTTATTTGGCTTGTTTATTTTTCACTATGCTCACCTAGTTCACAGAGCAAAGCCATCAGTGCATGATGTGATCAGCGTTTTGTTCAGCTTATTGCCGAGCCTGATGTTGTCTGGGGCTGAGAGGGGGTGACTGACCCAAGGTCACCTCACTGTTTTTTTGTGCCATGGGGAGACGAGAAACTAGGTCTCCCCACACTTAGTCCAATACCTTAACCACTACACAGAGTTGGCCCTGCTAGATATAGACTATGGATGGATGATTATCATGAAATATAATTTTAAAAAAATTATATGCACACACATCCATTTTACACATTCACATACCTGTATGAGCTATCTATCAACTTTTCTTAATTAATTAATTAAATTAAGAAAGGCTTTTTAATGAAAACTTTTGGAAGACAGATTCCAGTTATGGTTCAATATGTTCTGCCAGCTTCCGATAGCATTTTGTTTTCACTGTGAATATACAAATTGTTACTTAAGAAATTATAACTAATCATTACAAATTGTTGGAAGCAAAAATTGGAGAAAATTCAATACATGACTAGTTATCTTGAACTGTTCTAAATATTTTAGTTTGTATGTGAGAGTCCAATTTCTGGAAATTAATTTAAAATGAGTGGTAAATATATCTGAGTGTGAATGTAACGTTATGGAAGTCATCAGGAACAACCTTCTTGATGAACTGATTTAGGCAATTGTATTATTAAAATGTCGTATTTCATTAACTTATGCAGATATCCAGGAGTTGGCTCCCAACTTATTTATTTTTCTTTTCTGCAACAAGTGTACCTATCTGCCTGTGAAAAAGAAACAGTACTGTATATGCCTCTTCATTTGACAAGCAGCTTTGTTGAAACCCATTTCTTGCAGGCTTACCGCATATCTAGAAAAAATCTTTTCAAGGAGAACGTGTGGAAATGCAGTGATACAATCTTGCCTATTCACCTTTGAAACACCACCTCCTCCTATCATGTCTGCCCAGTATCCTGTTGCAACTAATTAGGCACTTTAGATACAGTACGTGCAAATTCTGCTAAAATGTCCTGGGTGAGATACGTCCCTTAGGCAGAAAATTGGAAATTCATGTAAAATAATCTTAAAAAATAAATTTCTGCAGTGAAAATCAGCCCTTCTGTAATCATAGTAATGCATGTCAGTTCTGCTTACCAACACATTTTGGTGAACGTGACCATCCATTCCTTGTGCATTCAACCACCTTTTCTGCATTATGTGGTTCAAAATTAAATCCAGGGTCACATTGAATTTGAATTAGATCCCCATCTTGATATATAGTTCTTTGAGGTTGGAAAGAACCATTAGCTATTCCAGGAGGGTTGCATGTAATTTCTAGAGAAAACAAATAATATATTTCATATTTTTAAAAAGCTTGTGCTCTTATCATATTATCGGTATTGCTTCCTATTAGCACAGAAAAAAATACCATTATTATTTTTAAAATATATATAGCCTGTCAGATCATTTTATAAAGCAGGAATATCTCCTAATGAGTCCTCACTAATTTAAAGCTGGCAGTTAACATTTACACTAAAAGATACTGTGAAATTAGCCATCTTGATTAAAAGTATTTTTAGTACACTTGCATTTATTTGGAAGATTGCAAATAGATTCAGCAACTTGTTATATTCATTCTTCAACTTGGTTTTGAAACAGGACTTCCTCCTATCATGTCTGCCCAGTAT
Organism: Python bivittatus; assembly: GCF_059951505.1. Classification (NCBI taxonomy): domain Eukaryota; kingdom Metazoa; phylum Chordata; class Lepidosauria; order Squamata; family Pythonidae; genus Python; species Python bivittatus. The sequence goes on from NW_028277098.1 coordinate 15,391,874, forward strand.
CTTGTCACAACTAAGTAGGCACCTTAGATACGGTATGTGCAAATTCTGCTAAAATGTCATGGGTGAGATATGTCCCTTAGGCAGAAAATTGTAAATTCATGTAAAATAATGTTAAAAAATAAATTTCTGCATTGAAGATCAGCCCTTCTGTAATCATAGTAATGCATGTCAGTTCTGCTTACCGACACATTTTGGTGAACGTGACCATCCATTCCTTGTGCATTCAACCACCTTTTCTGCATTATCTGCTTCAAAATTAAATCCATGGTCACACTGAATTCGAATTAGATCCCCATCTTGATATGTAGTTCTTTGAGGTCGGAAGGAACCATTAGATATTCTTGGAGGGCTGCATGTAATTTCTAGAGAAAACAAATCATATATTTCATATTTTAAAAAGGCTTGTGCTCGTAGCAGATTATCGGTATTGCTTCCTATTAGCACAGAAAACAAAACCACTCTTATTTTTAATATATATATAGCCCGTGAGATCATTTTATAAAGCAGGAATGTCTACTAATGGATCCTCATTAATTTAAAGCTGGCAGTTGACATTTACAGTAAAAGATACTGTGAAATTAGCTATCTTGATTAAAAGTAGGGGGCAGAGCAAGATGGCCACCAAGTGACAGCTTTTTAGTGAGCTCCTAATCCTCTTATTTTATTTACCCTTTATGTGTAGTTTTAAGATAGTTCATTTTACTTAATATCAATTAGTGATCTTAGTAATTTTAGTTTCTTTTATTAGGATTAGTAATTTTAGGATTTTAGATTTTGGACTCTGGAACCCATCAGCTTCAGACATCTGCTGATGAAGTGAGAGTAGGATTTACAACCCTGAATACCACCCAAGGATGCAAAATCAGAAAACAAAAACAAAAAAGAACTTGAAAAGAACGTTTAAAAGGAGGCACAAATTGGAGACACAGCCGAGAGGAAATCCTAAACAAGACAAGGCTGCAATGACTTTGAGGCAATCAAAGATAAAGGATTTATTCCAGCCAATGGACACTGCAAGTAAGTCTCCTTCCCTTTTTTCTTCTCCCCTTGTAACCTCCGTTAATAATTCTTATTCCTCATTGGACTAGGACGTGGATGATTGTCTTTCTGTTGAAAATGAGACTTTAACAGGAGATAGAGGGGAGGACATGGTTAATACTAAGAGCAACATTAAAGGAGACTTGGACTTGGTTGCCAAGAACTGTCTTTTAACAGCCCAAACAGTCATTGCTATATATGACCAGATCTTGGAAGCCAATAAACAGATAGACAAACTAAAGGCTCTAATAGGAAATTATATCTCCAAATTAGATAAGAAAGCTAATAGCAACTCCCATGCTTCAAAAATTACCCCTAATCCATGGACAGCACGAGTGGCATGGGGGTTCTCAGAAGGAGAAGATATGGAAGAGAGGCTAGTTTTGCAGAGACATAGGATTTTAATCCAAGTTGCCGATACACCTTTAAATAGGGGCAGGTGGCATAACAGACAAGTAATACTGAACTCTCTCTCCCAACTCTTACATTGTGGGGTATATTCTAATGAATTAATCGAGATTTCTTGGCTCCCCAGTAGGCATGGATGTAAAAGAATATTGTTAACTTTTGGACAGATTATTCTCCCATTGATGCTTTTTAGGCTTGAAAATTTTTTAAGGAAATATCATATCCGGCCAATATGTGTGTTTTATAACACCCAAACTCAGTCTCTGCTAAAGCCTGGGCGGAGAGCCAAGTCAGAGAGGGAGGATGACATGAACCTTGAAAACTCTAAATGTAACTGTTCCCTATCAGTAAAGCAAAGAACTCCTCTATTAACAAGGACAGAAGAAGATAAGGATAATGAAAAAGAGATCCCAGATTCACTTAATGGAAAGATACAATTTTTGGACGATGAAGAAGTATTAATTCATCAGGAGAACAACTGATTTTAAATAAAATTGAAATAGTAAGATCAATGTTGAAATCAGATACTAATGTGACAGAAACTCTTAACACCCTGCTCCCCTCTAGCTACTCCTCTGTGGAAATGTTACTAAGTCTGGTTTCACAGCATAAAATCTCCAAAAAAAAGAGAGAGAGAGAGAAAGAAGGCGTGCCAGTCCAAAGCAAAAAGATAAAAAGGAAAAGGACACTCAGCAGGATATTACAGCACAAGTTCTAATTAACCATTCAGAGGATAAAACTGTAGCTGGTGACTTAATATCACTGGCACTGGAGAACCAGATAGAGCAATCTCAAGAGTCGCTTTATCCCATTGAACTTAGTGTGGATCCTAATTCTGATTCCACTCAGCAAGGGGGTACTCCATTTATATCTTGTCATTCTATATCAATACAAGTCAACACCATTAAGGGAAACTCTGAATCGGAGCAATTTCCTGAAAATAGCCACCAACTTGACATTAGTCACTTTCAAGTACAGCAATTAGAAAATGAGAGGGATGGACTGAGCCCGCTACCATTTGCAGAAACCCTAGTATCAGATCAAAATCTGTGGAATACCGGCTCCCAAGACAAAGGAGAGCAAAAATCACAACCCATGCTGAGAAAAGTTGAATCTTATAATAACTGTGTCTACATGGGAAGGATTGATAAAATAGTCCCAGCTCCAAAAACAAATTGACTGTCTCCATCCTCATTCTTTAGCCAACCACCTCATTCAGAATATTCTGTTTTCAGGAGATCTATACAAGACAAATTCTCCCATAATCATCATGAAGCAACTCATGTTTCTACCATCTCTCAGGATTTGCCTTTAATAATGGTCACACCTGGGAACTCAGATAGACATTTGGATGCTCTTAAATCTCTGTCTATCCTCTCATGGAACATTGCAGGTTGGAACACTAAATCCAAGGACTCTGCTTTTTAAAACTATATTGCTGAATTTGACCTACTCCTACTCCAAGAAACCTGGCTTGACAGCAACTTGTTCATAAGTGGGTATAAATCCTTCTCACTTCCCGCAGCCCCTGTAGCAGGACAAGGCAGATTGTGTGGTGGATTAAATATACAAATCTCAACCAAACTACATTCAAATATTATACAGTTAGACCCAATGGAGTGCTATGCAATGTCTGTGCTGTTAAAATGTAATAATGCTCTATTGTTGTTAGTTAATGTTTATCTTCCACCTCTTCAAAATAGGTCCCAATTTAACAACTTCTGGACTAAATTGGAAGTATACATAAGTACTCTTATGTCAAATAATCCCTTAGCTCATGTAATAGTTTCTGGTGATCTAAATGCTAGGGTGGGGGTGAATGATACGGTACTTTTTACTCAGTTTCCCCCAGAACCAGTCACGATTCCCCCTTTGTTAATCCGGCAATCTAAAGATTCAAAAGGGGACTATAAGGGGCCGTCTCTATTACAAACAATTAACAAATTAAATTTATATTTATTGAATGGATCTATTAGTGATTTCCCTGGTGAATTCTCCCACTGGGTTGGCTCAAGACCTTCCCTGATTGACTATACTTTAATCTTATGGAATCTGATCACTTCTGTACAAAAATTTTATTTAGGAAATCAACCTGATAGTGATCATCTTCCAAGTATTACAGTATTAAAAGCATCTGACAATTGCTTTTTGGAAACAGAACCCACCCCATTTTGGGATTCAGACTCAAAGTTGAGGTTAGTTCGTGTCAAATGGTCTCAGCAACTTAGTGAGCAAATTGCTCAGCTGCTTCTATCTGAAGCAGCACTGCAACTCCACTCCACCATAGTCAGAGAGAGGTCTGGGGACTCTCCCCTGAAGACATTTACACAACTGATTCAGTTATTCCACCCAGTGATCTCCACCTAGATATCAAAGAGAAGAGATAACCCAGGGGGCAAGACTTATTTTTCCCAGCCCTGGTTTGATGCAGAATGTTTTGAGGCCAAAAGTAAACTGATCAGGGAATTTAAGCTATATAAAGAGAACCCAGTTGAGCACCCCATCCAAGATTTTATGATCCTGAAGAAACAATATAAACATTTTTTACAAAATGAGGAAAGAGAATTCACTAAGGTTTCCTGGCAGCAACTGATAACAGCTTCTCAAGCCAGAAATTCCACTCTGTTCTGACACCTCATAGCTTTCCATTCAATTGACAGGCCCCTTTCACTTCCTCACCTTATATCTGCATCTGTGTGGGAAGACCATTTTAGAGCATTATATTCACAAGAAGAGGCCCATATAGTTGACTTAGATCTCAATGTTAACCTGTTCCCAAATTGGACCCGTCACAAATGCTGAAATAAAGAGGCTTATAAATCAGCTAAAGCCTGGTAAAGCTCTAGGTAATGATTTCATTACGCCTGAAATACTACGAAACAATTTGGATTGGTGGACTCCTGTCCTTGCATCCCTGCTTACCTATATCGATCGCATTGCACAAATTCCAGAGGACTGGGGCCTAGCCATTATCGTGCCTATCTATAAAAAGGGCGCTCAAGACCTGCCTGCTAATTATAGGCCTATTAGCTTGTTAAGTATAATAAGTAAGCTCTATGCCAGACACTTATACAATAAACTAGTTGACTGGATTGACTCGGAGCATATATTGGCAGATGAACAAGCAGGTTTTAGGTCCAGACATTCTATCTACGGACATGCCCTTATACTCCAACATCTGGCCGAAAAATATACATCTAAAACAGGTTCGACTTAATATACCGCTTTTATTGATTTTAGGTCTGCTTTCGATTTGGTTCCCAGAGCAAGGCTCTGGTCTAAGCTCCTCCACACTACCATTGATAGAAGGCTACTATTGCTCATGCATAATCTCTATAAGAACCCTAGAATCAAAGTTCGATGCAGTACGCAAGGCCACCACACAAGTGAGATTCCAACTCACAGAGGAGTGAGGCAGGGTTGTATTTTAGCTCCTCTGCTGTTTAATTTGTATATAAACCCACTTGGGGCCAAAATAAATCAATTAGAATATCACCCTCCAAAACTGGCAAACAGGCACATTGCAACTTTGTTGTATGCAGATGACACTACTCTTATCACAAACACAAATTGGATTCAAACGAGCCATGAGCGCTCTGGCCAGATATGGCTCTGAAGAAGCTTTCGAAATCAATTATAGCAAGACTAAAATTTTGGTCTTTTCAAAGAGACCTAAACTGCACATTTGAAGGATAAATGGCCAGAATATTGAACAAGTTAAATCCTTTAAATATTTGGGCATGGTTTTTCATAGCTCCACTAAACGCAGTGTGCACCAAAGCTACATTACAGAAAACACTCAAAAAACAGTGGCTGCAATCCAATCCTTTTACTTTACCAGGGGAGCATAGTATATCCCAGCAGCATTGAAGCTATACTCAGCTAAAGCTCGCACACAATTACTCTTCAGTACCCAGCTAGGACCCTATCCTTCATTTACACCTCTGGAAAGGGTTCAATCAAAATTCTTAAGGGCCATATTTCAGGTAGGCCTTTGTGTCCCAAATGTAGCACTAAGGAGGGAAGCAGGGTTGTCCACAGTTGAAACGGGCACGTGGACTTGTATTATAGCACATTGGCTGAAACTACTGTTTTTCCCCACAGGTTTGAGTTCTTTCCTTATCAAGGATAATTACAAATCAGTATGGTTCAGGTCTGTCTTACAAAAACTTCAACATCTCAGCTTCTCAAGTGAGGCATTCCTAATGATGGGCTACAAGTGTGCACTCGGTGAATTCAAACAGTGTATCAAAGACCTGGAAGTCCAGCAGGACTGGTCTGCTTTGCCTAAGAGTGTTTTTTTGAGCAGTCAAACCTTTTCTTACAAGCCAGCAAGATACCTAAATTACATCACTGTCCCCAAATTTCGGAGGGCACTAACTCTAGCATACTGTAATGCTCTTCCTACAGCAGTTTTGGAGGGCCAATACAAAAAAGTGAGCTGAGATTGTGCCACTGTGGACAAGGGGCTATTGAAACTATAGCATATGTCCTGTTATACTGTATTTTTTATAACGACTCATCTAATAACTCCTAATCTCATAAAATATCCAGGTAATTCTGATCTTTTTTATGTCCAGTTGTTGCTATCTGATCAGAATGATTTAGTTTCCCTGAACGTAGCTAAATTTTGCTACACTGTCTGCAAAATTAGGCAGATTTTCACTGCCCACAGATGACCCCACCAATCTGTACATATATTATCATGTGCTGTTCATTTTATTTAATGTATTTTTAATGTATTTCAATGTATTTCAATGTATTTTTATTTGTAATTCTGGTCCGTGACCGTAATAAAGATGATGACGATTAAAAGTATTGTTAGTACGCTTGTATTTATTTGGAAGATTGCAAATAAATTCAGCAACTTGTTTTATTCATTCTTCAACTTGGTTTTGAATTGAAATGTAAAGATCCCATACAATAACCCCATACTTGGTATTAAGTCCTTCTGAATTCAAGGGATTTTATTCTAACAGGAGTGTACAGCAGGGGCAGAGAACGACATCTCTTCCAGATGCCAAATCTAGCCCCACATGCTCCAGTGGGCCAGATGATACCAAGGTATTGTGGGGAAATCCTAATCCCAGCCAGAGTGGATTATCCATCATCCATCATCCATTTCTCCTTGTAGATGAATGCTATTTTGCCTCCCTCTTGCCTTAGAATATCTACCACGCACTTCTTCTGAGGGGCATAGACCCATCAAAAACACAATGATTGCAGCCACACTGTACCTGCCCTGACTGGGACATCTTCTAGGAACTATGGGATGCATCACAAAGTAAAACCCACACAAATGGTTTAGTTAGAAATGAGCTTTGTCTTCCCAACTGGAGAAAGTACAGATCTCCTAGAATAATTGGTCAGCTCCCCCATCAGGCAAAGTGCATTGGGCACCCATGGGGATGAGAAGGTGATAGTGTTAGGATTTTCTCATGGGAAGGATTCATCTTGTTATCTGCAAAACAGTATTGTTATGGCTAAGTAAATCGTGTGACTTAGTTTAGTTTTTTAGTTTTCACGTATACTGCTATTTACTGCCACCTATTGGCGTGTGTATGCTAGTTACCCAGTGGGGGGGTACATACTGGCAATATAGCGGGAGGAGTATATGCCCAGCCTCTCACTAGAGTTTTAGCCACCATGTAGTCGGTTTTTATGGGTTATGTAGTTGTAACTAATAACCAAGTTGTGTACCTCTTCTCTAAGAGTTTTTGGCTAGAGACTTTGTTAAGCTTGTGTAGTAGATAAGTCTTGGATGCTAAAATACATGAGAAGACGTGTTTTTTCCTATATTTTGTATGAAACTTGTATTTTATGGAGTTTTGCATTTTTTATCAATAAACCAGATAGTATATATTTTCTGGCTGGATTTCTTTGGAGAACAAGATATGGACATTGCATTTTGTAAATTTCTCATGCTGATGCGTATTTTTTCCTGGGCAAACCTTCCTGGGAGTATTGCTGCATGCTGTACAACAGATAGTAGGTTAGAGTAGCCTCATGGACCAAAGGTTCCTCATTCTGAGTGTATCAGGTTGAGTTGGTATGTGGAAGTCCTGTAGGATGGCATTTTCCAAAAACAGAGCAAATATCCATGAAACATTGTTGATCATACTATTTTTTCAGCAGTGAGATATTCCAGTAACAGAGCACATTACCCAGCTTTATACTTTTTTGGAAGACTGTCTTAGGAGGCTTGATCTGGATTGGTTTTCAAATATGCCAGTACAGTATGAGAAGAAGCATACCCTAAAATCTGACAGCCTCAAATTTCCACAATCCAGAGGAAGTGATACAGAATCTGAAAAGGTTCTTCCAGGGCTCAAACAGATCTCTTCTCTGTATATTTCCCTTTGGTTTGTGCTGTCAGATTTGGCCGACACGGCACGGCTAGGAATTTGCTCATCCGCACTTATTCAGTTTCACCACCCAAGCACTAGCAAAGGAAAAGGGGAAGTGGGAAACCACGAACTGATTAATGGACCAGCTGGCACCATTTAACTAAATCGCAAGCGGATACTTTGTGTCAACGCCAATTTGCCTTGGGTGCTGTAGACAAAGGGGAGAGAGAGTAACTTTTTTAGAGATAAAGCAATCAGCGCGTGATTGGGAACTCCCGGCTTTGCGCGCAGCAGAAAGACCCAACAAATACAACAACAATGCCATCAATAGAAAGCAATCAGAACACAAAAGAACTGCACTGAATCTGCCATTTGAGTAAAGGGGGGATTACTGTGGGTAATCTGTAACCAAGCAACAGGGGCTAAGCGCAGGAACAGGGAACTATAAATTGTACTGTAAAATGTGCCAAGCCAATCCTGGCTTTGTCTGTACTTACTTACATTATGCTTGAGTAAACTTCTTTACTGAACACACGTGTCACAAGAGTTTCTGTGAGACGAACGGGGTAAACCTTACACATGCTTAGTCCAAATTATAGTCTATAGTCATTTCCAACAAAATAACTCTTACATGATAGACTCTTAGACCACCCTGGGCAGGTGGGGCAGAGGTCTATTTCACTTGTTCAGAAGGAAAATTTCATAATGAATTTTTATGGACATGGTCGGCATGCAAATTTAATAAATAAAAAAAATAAATAAGTTCACTTATGGCTGCTGGGAGAGGTCATTATTTCCATGTTGAGGGTTGGGTTTTTTTTTTTTAAACTTTAAAAACATATATTTCAATGGCATAACAGGTAGTCCTCATTACTTACCATTCATTTAGTGACCATTCTAAGTTACAAGGGCACTGAAAAAGGAGATTTATGACCAGTCCTTGAAGTTGCATCTGTCACAGCATCCTGCAGTCATGTGTTCATCATTTGCAACCTTCACAGCCAGCTTCCAACAAGCAAAGTCAATGGGGAAGCCAGCAGGAAGTCACAAGTCATGGTCACATGATGTTGTGCTTAATGACCGTAGCCAGAACTGCCATCATAAATCAGCACAGTCACATGACATTTCAGTTTACAACTGTGTGCTTGCTGATGGACTTGCCAGTCCCAGTTGCAGTTGGTAAATGAGGACTACCTGTACAGAGCAAATGTTTGCATCAGTTTTAGGTAGCATAATTCAAGTAAGGTATAGTAACCACTTGGATATTATCATATCTGGTTCCTTAGTTAAGTGAAGCAAAGTCAGTCAAATTTGATATGAATTCACAAAGCTGATGGAAATATTTAATAATCTCATCAAATTATAATCTCACCAAGTAATGCAAAATGTGATCAGGAATTTGGAATTATACATCTGTGATACTCTTGAAGTATCTGCCATTACAAATTGCCAGAAAGCCACACATTTTTAGAGAAAAATAAAAAATGGAATACATTCATCCTGTTACCAAATAACTGTTCCTTTAATGAATGCAGCAGAAACCACTTCCCTTAGTAACCCCTTGATTTCTCTTCTTCTTAACTTACCATTTTGAGAAGAGCAACTTGGGCAGAGAAGAAAAGCAGCAACCAGGAGCAGCCAGCCCTTCATAGCTCTTCGGGCGATGTCTGAAGCAGAAAACCTCAGTTCAGCAGCTTTGCTATCTGAGCTGATTTCTCCCAGCAATGATCCCGTCCTCCCTTTCTGTTTGTTTGGGGTTTTTTTGTTTTGTTTTGTTTGAGGATGAAGTATTACTGGAATAAGGATATGGCCTTGATAGCCAAGTGAAGTCTCCACAGTAGCTTTGTGAGCTCTGTGTTGCAATGGTAACAGCAAACAAATAAAGCAACAGTTCAGCCTTTCAGCTAATGCTTCCAACTCTTCAGAAGGAAAAATGACCACCTTCATTCCAAGACTGATAAATGTTTAACCATCCCAAGGTCTTCAGTACCAGAGCTAACAGCAAAATTATTTGTAGTCAATAAATCCTGTCTATGGCTTTGAAAATGTTAGCTGCAGACTCTCCCTGTATTCCACCCACTCTGCTTTTGAGTCCCTTTTCTGCTGTAGGTGCTACTGAGGGACAAGCACTAGACCAAAGAAAAATTCGTCTTCACTAAGAAGTTGCCTTTCATTAATGGTAAGAGTTCTGAACTTTTTTGTTTGGCACTTTGCTAAGATCAAATTAGGGAGCGTAACTGTTGTGGTGGTTATCATCGTTGTTGTAATTGGTGCTGTTGTTACCATCATCATCACCACCATCACAATATAAACTCTGAAACAAAGATGCTCTTCAAGCAAGTAACCTGCAATTGTTTCAATCTAAAAGTCAAATTCCAAGTTCAAACATTCTGAAAAGATTAAATCACAAAGTGACTAAAACTTCAACGGGGGAATCATCCCTTAACAGAGAAAACAAATCCTGTCATAAGACATGATGTTAGTGAAAAATTCCTCGCAATCCAAACAGTCTTCTCATTCTTCCAAGTCTTAACACTGTATTACATTTGATATCTGACATACCTATTTTGCAGGTATTATGTCAATAGTTATAGGAACCACACACTTCCAGATATCTGATACGTTCCTTAAATTACTCTGGATTTTTACGATCTTCAGTCAAATGTAGTTAACCATTAGCCAATCATATGAGGGAGACTGTACACTTTGGCAGGTGTGTCTTTGTGTGTGTTTTCAGATTCTGCAAATGTTGAATTGGGTTGCACTTCTACAATTATCCAAAAGGTCAAAATACTATCAACTCCCAGGGGCTTGAAGAACAGAAAAATTGCCTATCAGTGTAAGGATCACTGCATTCAATGCTGAATAAAAACCTCATGAGACATGGGCTTGGACGAAAATTACTTTACTCGGGTGTAATGCGTAACGGTTACAGACAAAGCCAGGATTGGCTTGGCACGGTTCCTTACAGTGTTTATATGGGGTTTCTCCCTTGCCCTACAGTATCCCTGGCTTCGGCCGCTGCCCATACTTGGGTCACCCGTCCGTTGTCGAGCTCCCCCTCCCTTCTCCTAATGGCAGATTCAGACTGCTTCCTTTGTCTTGTAATCGCCATGCTCGTGGGGCATTTCTTCCACGGGTTAAACTGGAGGTTTTTAATTGGTGGTTGATTGTTGCTGGATTGCCGAGTTCCTTGAGTATTGTGGTTGCCTGGGGCGTTTGGGGAAGCTGCCTGTGTTACAAGGTATCTGTTTTCCCCTTTCTTCTCGCCCCAGGTTAATTGCCACCACCTGCCGGCAATTGACTTGCGGTTGCCTGCTTACCTTTCCTGGCCGCCTATGTCTGAGGCGGTGAAACCAACTAGCAGCAGTGAAACTGAAACAGTGCCGCTGCTTGGCCGTGCTGGGCTGAATCTTGCAATCAGAAGATACAGAATCTACCCTTCTCCCCTTATTCACCAGGAAAATTCCCTTTCGCAATTGCTTCTAGAGACAATATTATGTCACAATTTTATCAGTTTGAAATTATTTTCTCTGAAATTCAAAAGTCTCATTTTTTGTATAGCTCTGTATAAGAAGGCTTCCTTGCTGCCAACTCCATCTAACATTTCTGAAGAAAACACTATGTATCTTGTCTATCATATACAATTTGAATTGAGTCAAAAACATCCCCTCATCTTTTTTTTAGTGTAAACAGTGTTTTGCTCCCCCAGCACCTATAGAAGAATGAGGGAATGGCCTTGAGGGACAGGAAGAAGAGACACTACCAAGGCAGCAGTCAGATAGGAGGAACCTGAGGTGAGGCCAAGAAAGTGACTTGAGAAAATGTCCTAGACAAGCCCCTCCATAGTTCACATAAAGATAAAAGGAGGGAGAGAGAAGCACATGCAGACTTGTAAGATTTTGTAACTGTAGCTGGTACAATAAATGTAGTACTGACCTACGTGGCATTGGTTTCTTAGTCTGGTGTGCTGCTCCCTTAAAAGGCTATAAAAATAGGTACTGACAATATGATACTGACACAGCAGCTGTGCCATCATAAAATTTGTACATTTCTGGTAGTACAATATTTGTCTATACAGAATAAATGGATACCGAATTATAGGAGTTACTTATACCTACGCAGGTTGCTTTTTCTTTCCAATGGCCATTTTGACAAGCCACTCTTGGAGATCCTTCCATTCTGTGGTAACTTTGGCATTGATAAGTCACACTTTCACCTGAGAAATATTGTACCTTGGCCATTTCTAAGATGTCTCCATTGTCCACAGGAGGCGGCCATCCACACATTTCCCCAAGATCTACATGAGATAGAGAATCTATTGAGAAATACCTATCATGATTAGTGATATTATAGTGTATCCGTGCAAATATACAAATAAACACACACTGACACACACAGACGTTTATAAGCTTATTTTGTTCAGGAGAATAATAAGGAATTATGTCAGAAAAAATATTAGCTTTTTTAATAAAATGGTACTCCTTGTTTAAGTGATGGACAGAGAATGATCAATACATTGTCATTTGTATCATCTTTCAACTATACCTTTGTCACTTTCTTAGTACTTCGGTCAGACCTGTGGAAAAAAATGAATGGCAATTGCTTTGGCATTAATGGGATCTCATTGCAGGGGTTTCTAAATTTTACCACCCATCTTCTATTCATCATGGTTCAAATCCTGTCACTTTTTGAAAAATCCTGTACTAATAGGATTTAAGTTGTTAACAATGGATTTAAGAGAAGCTTAGGTTGTTGTATGATGTTAATATACAATTAATTCCAAGAAACATGTTGGACAATTCAGCCTGTCAACAGTAATGTGCAATTACAGAGAGCTCTGGAGGAAACAGCTAATCTGGACACAAGGCAGTCTGGCTTTAGACCTGAGGTATGAGATGGAAACTGAACTGGTTATTCTCATGGGAGACTTGTGGAGGGACTTGGGTGGAGCCTAGCTGTCTTTGCCCTCCTAGATCTCTCAGCAACTTTTGATACTGTCAATCACAGTATCATTTTGAAGCACCTGCAAGGGTTGGGAATTGGGGGATCATGTTTCGGTGGTTCCACTCCTACTTGAGGTTACACACCCAGTTCCTAGTGGTGGAAGAGAAGTCAGACCCTCAGATGCTTTGTTATGGAGTGCCCCAGGACTTGGTTGTTTCCCCTATGCTGTTTAACATCCAATTGAAATGTTTGAGACAGGTCATCCATCAATATGCTGATGATGTCTCAGGTGTACAACTCCATGCTAGGTCCAGTGGGAGATGCAGCAGAAGGCCTGCTCCAGTGCCTGAACATAATCAGAGCCTGGATGAGGAAAAACAGGCTGAGACTCAACCCAAACAAGATGGAATGGCTGTCAATTCAGAAGCCTTCTTATTCCAGGATTGTATCATATTTGACTGTTGATGTCTTTTGCTTTCCCAGAGAGAGCAGTTTCATAACTTGAGGGTTCTTCTGGTCTCACAGCTCCTGCACAAAGAGTAGGTGGAAGGTGTGGCCAAGGAAGCATTTGCCAGTGTCAGCTGATATGCCAGTTGTGGTTTTACCTGGAACAGGATGTTCTAAGGACAGTCCCTCATGCCCTTTTCATCTCCCAATTAGATTACTGTAATTCGCTTTTCACATTATGCAAAGACCTGACTCTCTTGAGAAATCGACAATGCTGGGAAAGGTGGAAGGAAAAGAAAAGGGATGATCAGAAGCAAGGTTCACTGACTCAGTTAGAGTGGTAATGAGTGCCTGTTTGGAGGATCTGGAGAACCAGATTGAGGACAGATTTTCCTGGAGAAAATCTATCTTTCTGGTTGCTAAGGGTCAACACTGACTTGATAGCACATAATCTATCAATTGATTTGCCTCTATGGGATGACCATGATCATTTGGTAATTCATTCATATTTACAGAAATACGCTCTTTAGAAAAAAGTCATTCTTCTATCTTTAGTTGCTTAGAAACCTTCCATGGTCTCTATCAACCGAGGCCACTTCTTGCTCTCTTCTTTTTTCCCATGAATGACTTATCCTGACCCATTTGTGTTATGGAAATTTGTATTCCTATATCTTTTCCCAGCTAATGTTATTACTTTTATGCTACTATAGCCTTAAAAGAAAAGCCCCTTCTCATTCCCTTGTTCTACATGTGGCTATTTTGGATTTTAGAAAAGTACAAGACTACCTCTATATTTTCTTCCTTTTTATTCTTCTACTTTTGAATTTCCTCCTTGGTTTTCCATTATTATTCCTATGCATCCTGCACATTACCGGATCTTTCCTCACCATTGAAGAGATTAAGTCACTCAGTTGGAGCTCGACTTATAGTGACCTTTACATGACTGCAAGCATGCATTGTCTCAAGTTCTTCCTGTTTACAGTGGTCAAGACTTTAAGCGCCTAGATCTCAATAAGTCCTGAATCACTACATTTAGTACTCTTTCTTAATCCTGTTAATAGCTCAAACTCTTGGCCACTATATCTCACCAGATGTTCCTTCTGTCATGTTTCTATGATTTCCTCCCCTTTGTGCTGCCCTCTTGATTTAAAGCTCATCTATCTATAAAAATGTATAAAGACCCTGTATTGGTATGCTATAGGAAAGGACACAGTACAGTAATGTGAGAGATGCTTTTCCTAATTCTGGAATTTAAAGTATTGTTGCCTCTTGCGCTGCCTGCAAATGTCGTAAAAATCTTTTGATTAAAAAGGGGAAAACAAGAAAACACAGCAACAGTAACTCCGAAAGCCAGAAAAAACAGTGATAAATAAATGCTTGGTTCAGTGTTTCAATTAATAGTTAAACTATTAAATAGTTATACTTTATACTAAAAAAAGCAACCAGGAGCAACCAGCTCTCCATAGCTCTTCAGCAATGTACTGCTCCTCCAAACCACAAAACCTCCAAGCGATTTCTCCCAGCAATGATCCCTTCCTTCTTTTTTCTTTGAGAAACTGAGAGGAGGAAGCAGTACTCGAATGAAGATATGAACTTGACAACTAATTGAGTTCGCAATAGGTTGATCTGACCTTTAAAGTAATCATCCAGCTTTTCAGAAGGAACTCTCCAGAAGAAGAAATAACCACTTGCTTTCCAAGACTGATAAATATTTGAACCATCCCAAGGTCTTCAGTAGCAATAGCTAAGAGCAGAGCTTTTAGAAGGCAATAAATCCTGTTTCTGTGACTTAGAAAATGTGAGCTACAGACTTTCTCTGAATTCCACCTAATCTGTTTCTGAGGTCCTCCTCTGCTCCCCATACTGTTAAATGACAACCACGGGACAGAAGAAAAATTAAATTTGGCTAAGAAGTTGCCTTTCATTAATTGTAAGAGTCCTGGTCTCATCTGGCACTTTGCAAAGATCATATTAGGAAGTTTAACTGTTGCTGCTGCTGCTGCTGTTGTTGCTATCATCAGCACTACCACCAGAACATAAACTCTGAAAGCAAGATTCTATTCGAGCAAGTAACCTTCAATTGTTTCAATCTACAAGCCAAATCAAAGATTCTGAAAAGATTAAATCATAATGTAACTAAAACTACAACGGGGGAATCATCCCTCAACAGAGAAAATGCCATGACACGAGATTAGTGAAGAATTCCTGGTAATCTAAACAGACTTCTCATTCCTCCAAGTCTTAATAACCTATTAGGTTTTGTATCTGACATGCCTATTCCACGTTTTTGCAAATAGCTACCATTCATTTATTGATTGACATTTATTATGTCAATAGTTAAGTGCCTGCAAACTTGCAGATACTTATACATTCATTACATTATACTGAACTTATACAAGCTGTATTCCATCATCTTCAACAATTTTGCCTACCTTTATGGCTATAGTTGCACACTTGTCAATGCTAAATTGCATTCCAACATCTTTGCTGAATTCTTTTGTGATTTTTAGCAAGGAAACCAGTTCAGCCTTCATTTTTCCAAATAGTTTTAAGTCATCCATATAGAGTAAATGCAAAAATTTTACTCCTTTTTTAGCCAATTCATATCCAGTTTGCCTTGTTCAAAATTGTTGTCAATGGGACCATTGATAGTACACAGTGTAAAGGTGATAATAAGTCACCTTGAAAAATTCCATGTTTAATTTGAACTTCTAACTCCTTCCCATTAGTCATCAGTTTTGTGTGCCAAAACTTCATTGAAGTATTCATAAATTGGCGAATGTTTCTGTTGATTCCAAAAATTTCTAGACATTTCTCAATCCAGGTATGTGGGACAGAATTAAATGTCTTTTTATAGTCTACCCAAGGCATAAACAAAGTTGTTCTTTTTTTCAAATTCTTCAACTTGTCAATCAATAACTGATCCTTTGTGCCCCTTTAATTTTTGCAGCAATCTTTTTGTTCTGCAAGGAATCACTCATTTTCAGATAGCTATAAATTTGATTTGCAATTATGCCCATAGGTAGCTTGTATGTTGTTGGCAAACAGGTTACGGGTCTGTAGTTTCAAGGCTGATTTCCCTTCTCCTTCTCCTTCTGAATTAGAAATATTCTTCCAGTTGTTAACCATTCTTCATTTTCTGATGCTTCTAAAACTCTATTCATCTGGTCTGCCAATCTCAAGAGTTGACTGGTCAGAGAATCCATGGAGTTCATCTGGTCCATAAACACTCCAGCATGGATTTGAGCAATTTGAACAATTTGAGGCAAGGAAATTTGAAGAAGAAGAAAATCAAAACTAGCCTGTGCATGGAGTACAACCTGGAGAACAAAGGAATTGCAGAGATTGTAAAACAATTGAAACAAAGAGTCATGGCTATTGCAGTGAAGATCAAGCAATATGACAATTTGCAACTTGAGTTTCTTCTCCTTGTTGTTCTTCATTAATATCAATGGTCTCTTCACTTTCTACTGTTTGTTGTTCACTCTGCAAGCTGGTATTATTATTTGTTGTTCTGAATAAACCTGAATTTTTAGTTGCTTGTTTTGTCAGTTGCTTCCAATTCAGCATGGGTAAAGAACTTGTGTTTCAAAATTACACACCCTTGGTCCATAGGTTTCTGCTCATTAACCTCTAAATCCAGATGTCTTTCTTTCCAAAGCTGGTACAGTCGCTTTTGAAATCTGTGTTTCGATGGTTCCAAGTGGTAGAAACATTCCATAATTGAGTAGTCTTCTTTCTTTGACCAAATTATTCTCTTTTGATTGCCTTCCAGTAGCCTGTCATTTCCATGCCCTGGTTGCCTAGCAGAGGCAGCTGAGCCTTGTAGCACATTTTTTGCTGAAAGCCCAAGAGACACAGCATCTAACACAATTCTTGTTAATCGTGACAGTTGACCCGGTATGAAATTCAAATTGCATCTCACATATTGAATGGGATACTGTATTTGGAACAGATTCAGTCTGACTCTTCAGCTAAGACTTGTCTGATCAGTTGCACCTGTTCAGCATAGTCCTTAGCATCACTTAGAGCATGCAGGCCCCTCCACCACAACGAGGTACTGTTCCTTTGGAGGGATGATGGTGATGATGATGATGATGATGATGATGATGATTTACATTAACATTAATATCCCACTGAACTTCCAGTGACTCTGGGCAGTTTACATATTATTAAAAACATTTAAAAACAAGAAAACAACACAAAAGAAAAAGGAACAAAGATGGCAGAGATAACAAATCCAGATGGGAACAAAGAAAAAGAAAAGTGGGCTTCAGTCACACTCACCAAAGGCCTGGGTGAAGATCCAGGTCTTCAGGGCCCTTCAAAACAGCTGTAGGGTGGGAGCCATCTATAACTTGGGGGAACCACATTCCAGAGGGCAGGTACCGAGAAGGTGCACTTCTGGGGTCTCGATAGATCACATTGTTTAATTGAAGGAACCCAGAATGGATCAACTCTGCCAGAGCAGATCAGCAGATATTATGGGAGATGGGCGGTCCCTCAAGAAACCAGGCCCTATGCTAAGTAGGGCTTTATAGATAGTGACCAACACCTTGAATTGCACCTGGAAGCAAATTGTCAACCAGTACAGCTCATGAAGCAGAGGTGTTACATGAGCATACCAAGGCATGCCCATCACTGCCCTCCCCACTGCATTCCGGACCAGTTGAAGCTTTTGGCTGGTCTTTAAGGGCAGCCCCATGTAGAGTGCACTGCAATAGTCAAGTAGTCATATACTTATATTATCATCAGTTAGGCCTACAAGATAGATAGGATGAAGATGTATTTTACTATTTTGCCTATGATTTCAAACCCTTAAAAAGAGGCATTTATTAATTTCTGGCAATGTTTTAATTTTTGACTTTTTTTTTTTTTTTTTTGTGCTATTGAATGATCACAACAATCCTTGGGGGAAAAGAGGAGAAATTCTAGGTCAAACTTTCTATTGCTTCCTAAATCCAGCCAATTTGAAATTCTTTTTTCTTCCCATCTGTGAGAATTAAGTAATACCACCAATACTAGGAGGATATTTTGAAGACTTCTGTTGGTGGAATGTCAAAGAATTAGGGGCTTGGAGCTCAACTATGTTGCCTAATCCAACATACCTTAACTCCACCGGTAGGAGTCATGGAATTTTGCCCAAATATTTAAAAAAGACTGATAACATTAATGATATCTGTAAGGAAGTTGGTATTTACAAAAATGTGAACCTATCCATGTTATCAGGAGTAATTATACGTTCCATGCAACATGCCAAGTCCCTTTTTGTTCCAGGCAGAGCTGAGTCTAATCTGAATTTAATAAACACAGTCAATTCACCACTTGGTATTGCCATCTCATAAACACACTATCCATGGGCAAACCTACATGTATGTCGGCAGAGGAATATTTCCACCATGGAACAACCTCTCAGCTAGATTTCCTGCTATAAATTGATTTCATTATAGAAAGCTTTAGTTTATGAAGTCCACAAAATGGTAAATAAAGCTTGCTGTTATTTATTTTTAACAAATATTTATTTCAGAAATATTTATTTAACAAATATTCATTTCAGAAAATGTATCTGTTTCTGCACAAGACAATTAGCAATATGTGTGTGTATATATAAACACAAATAATAGAAAAACAGATGAGAACCTGTATACATTATTTAGATGCTGGTAAAGTTCATCTTCTAAAACCTTCTCCTCCATCCAAATGAATCTGTAGAGTTGGAGATAGAAAAAAATGACATTGGTTACACTATTCTGTAATTCAGCTCTTGTAAACTCATCTTGCTGATGAGAATGGAATGAAAACATTCACTATAGAGATACTACAGAATGCTGGTTTTGACTCACATGTTATCTATTGTGCTAGGAGCTCACCATTGTTTCAAGGGATGCATACTTGAATATTTGGCAGGGTGTTCATACATGCTTAGTAGGAATAACAGCAAATTCCTCATATCTAGACTACATTACCTATGATTACAGAGGGGGGACTTTTATTAAATGCCCACTTCTATAGTGGGCATTTAATAAAAGTTCTAGGGGATTCATTACCTAGTAAAGTCATTATAACTATGTTGGTCCATTGATAAAAATCTAAAATCCAAAGCTGGTTATTTCTTTATTAGGACCAACCTTTTCAATCTCCAGGATACTTCCTTCCCACCTAAATATTTATGTTTCCCATCAATTGTCAAGATCTTTCTTTTCCCCACTGTGGTTATTTTGAAAGATATATTGGTTGACCCAGCCATTGAATAAATTCTACATTAACCCAGACCTCTGCACAGAGATAACCACTTTTTAATTCTGTAAATTCTGTTAGAACTACAATAAACACTTCCTCAGATTCTACCCAGTGGAAGGAGAAAAAGAAATATTACTTGCAAAATGGGGGGATTCCCAAATCGTTAATCACAGTGGCCAAAAATACAGCCAGAGCAAAATTATTTCCTCAATTTAACTACTACAATGTATCATCATAAATAAAGCTGCAATGTGTTAAAAGCTAAATGAGCCCCTATGACCATGCAGTTTTGTTCCCATTTCTTTTAACTATCTCTCTGGCCAGCTAACATATTTTATTGCCTGGGAAAGGGGGCTATTGTGGTATATATTCCTTCCAGAAACCAAAGGAAACTGGAATTGAATTTTAGTTGTAACTGGAGGGGAATAGGCTGGTTTAGGGAATACAAGATGGGTTGAATGGAATGTGTCCTGCTCTCCAACAGTCAGAAATACAAAGAAAAGCCCAGGGACCTCTCCTCCTCCTCCTCCTCCTCCTCCTCCTCCTCCTCCTCCCTGCCTCCATCTGAGGTCTCAGGAGGTTGTCTCACTCTGCCTAATGTTAGTGCTGGCTCTACTTTGACAGAGCAATCTGCTGCTCACCATTATAGAGAAATAGCAACTATAAATGGATATTCAAACAAGCCTAGTCTATCTGGTATTATTCCTAACATGCACCTAGCCTCAGAGAAATGAAGAAGTCAGAGATGGCCCCAATTAAGTTAAGAGCATACATCTTGACTGCTTTCTTAGAATTTTGCAGCTGGTAGTTTCCCCACATCCATTGTTTGTAAAATAAAATCCCCATGCATGGTGTAGGGAAAGGTTTAGCTTCACCTTACTCCCCTCTCTGCCTCTGTTTTACCCTCTTGCAGACCCAAGGGGGATAAAAACTAAGTGGAAATAGATGGAGCACTGTTGTGGGGCTGCTCTGTTTCCTATCTCTATACCCAGAGGCCAAAAGAAAGTCTTAATTTCAAAGTAACTTCCTCTTCTTGGTCCATCTAACACAAGAAATGCAAGGCACGGTAAATACATTTCCAACTGTCTTTATCCATATTTTGTCTCAGAATCTGGATCAACACAGCACTTTAATTTTTTTATATGGCCTGGCTTAGTTTGTCATTATGAATAAGGCAACAGTATTTCTCACTGAAAGCAGAATGATATAATATTGAAGAGACATAACTGATGCTTACCTGCAGAGAAACAGTTCAGAGTGGGAAACCAGTCATTTTTTGTGCATGTGGCTGTCGGTAAATGGTATTCAGGATAATACCCCACATCACAATTAAATGAAATTTCATCACCTTCTATAAAAGTTTTCCCATGGTCATAAGTCACATGACCATGTGGTAAGTGTTTAGGAGGAATGCACTTTTCTAAAAAGAACATGAAGAAAAATATTGACCCCAAGAGGAGCTGAGACAACAAAGAAACATTTCCCCAAATAACATGTCATTAGGAAATATATTAAAAGCATTTTGACATTTTGGTTTCACATGAATAAAACTGGTAGCGCTTGTTGTCGACAGGCTTGTTATCCATAATTTTGCACACCTGCTTAGAAAACACATACTAGTCTGCAGTATCCTCAATAAGCAATTTCACATATCCCTAAGTTTTGATACATTTTTATATATTTCACATGCACAAAATGACAAGCAGGATTTAGCACAAGCCCAAATACATTTTTTTCACAGCCTCTTTATCTGCACTTTTATCCTCCATGTTGTTCAGTTAGAATGAATAATAAGGGTCACCTGAACCATTTCTATATATGATTTCTCCTGGTGATTTTAGAGCGTTGTACCCAAGAGTGCTCGAGGCCAAAGAAATTCTGCACCCAGTTGCAAGGGTGGACTGCTAACAGATTATCACCTGAACTAGTCTGAACATTTTTTTTTTTTAACAAATAAATGCTTTTGATAGGAGCAAGTACGTAGCTAGTTTTTATATGTTCTTATTCTCAAGTGAAGATGCTACTGTTGGAGTCTATTTCTATATATGAGGAAACTATGGGAATTGAGCAATGTATGTGACTGCAAAGGTCTGGGGTCACATGTTGGTCATAGAGTTTATTGGATAGGGAACAACAGGCTTCAGTTTAACCCTAGCAAGAGTGAGTAGGTTTGGGTTTCTGGGGACTTTCCATCTCTTGTTCTGGATGGGGTTGCATGATCAGGAGGGCCTTTCCACAATGTGTTTTGCACCAGTCGTGCCTGTTACTGGGAGGCTCATGCCTTGGTCACCTTTCAAATGGACTGTTGCAATGCACCCTACATAGGGCTGCCTTTGAAGAGCATCTGGAAGTTACAACAGATGCAGAATGCAGCTGGATGGGCAGTTATGTGCACTCCTTGATTACTGCACATTACACCTTTGCTCCGTGAGCTGATTGGCTGCCAGTATGCATCTGGATTCAATTCAAGGTGCTGATAATGACCTATAAAGCCCTTCTAGGCATGGGATCGGGTAATTTGAGGGACCATCTCTCCCCAGGTACATGGAGTGTGGTTGTATGTGCAGAGTGCTATAGTTTCTAGATGCTGCACTACAGTCTCTGCTATGAGTCCTGAGAGAAAACCACACCCTCACCAACACTGGCAGGGCAAGCTACTGTATATAAACAGGGAGCGAACCCTACACTCACTAACACTGATGATGTTACCTAGTTGGGCAATGAAACGTCTGCAAGCAAACAGTCAAGCTCAGAGAGTATCAAGGACTCCACAGTTCAACCCTGAGCTACATATCTTCCCTTCTACTGGAACCACATATGAGCTTAAGAGAGAAAGTAGGCGAACCCAGTGTCTCTTTGAAGGCTCTGAGCCGTGGCTGGGCAAGCTGATTCTCCCAGCTCCCAGAGCTCTAAAACCTACCAGGGACCATTGTTATATGGTCTTGTCATGGGGAGCCTCTGTATGGAGCTCTATGGGTGATCCCAAGTCCTCCCCTTTGTCCAGGAGGAATTTCAGTGTGCCGATCCATTCATCGGCTCTTTATTCTGCCACAGTCATCAGCTCCCCTGAAAGCGAAGCCATCTTCAGTTCGCTTTTGCATCCCTAGAAGCATGCAGACATTTCATTATCCGACTAGGCAACATCATCAGTGCTCAGTGATGTTGAGTACGCTGATGATGTTGCCTAGTTGGGTAATGAAACGTCTGCAAGCAAACAGTCAAGCTCAAAAAGCACCAAGAACTCCACATTATTTTTCTTTCTTTTTCTTTTTCTTGCTAGCTGTGAGGTTATAGCAAAATATAAGACAACTAAAATATATAACTCATTGGAAAATTGTACTTGAAAATTTGGAAAATTGTATTGGTTCATAAATTAACACAGCAAAGACTCTTGAAGAATCCTTCCATTTGTTTTAAGGAGTGGCGGAACCTGTCACATGTTCATGAAACACCTTTTTGCTTTTGAATTCAAACTGTTGTTCAGCCCTACAAATGTACTACAGTATGCTAGTACGTTCTTTCATAAATTTATGCTAACTCTGATTTTAAAAGAAAGTTAATATTGTTGGAGCTTTCCAAACTTAGTAAAAGCAAAATTAAAAAACAACAACAGTGCACTTACTATAACATTGTGGTTCTGGATCCCAGCCAAAATTGGTGCATCTAATTCTATCCCAATGTTTTTTATTTCTTGGCAGAAAACCACGATTACATTTGAAGCTAATTATTTGTCCCACTTTTTTCGGAAAAGAGACATCACTGTAGTATATGTTGGACCAGGATAGTGCTCCATTCTCTACATGAGGATAGTCACAGTGTTTTGCTTTGAAGAAAGTAAAGAGAAATAATCAACCAGCACCAAAACATCAAGCTATGCCACCCATTTTTTATCATTGTTAGAAACTTCTCTTTTGTGTAATTTTGAAATGTTAGCTTAATATGCCTATCATCAAAATGGATTACCCAGTTTTATACTCCATCATGAAAAAGTTATTCTACTAATTTCAAGTGAACTTCCAGATACAGTACATTAGGATTTCAGTCTTAGGACTGAAAAACATTATGGATTTGAATCACAGATGGAAGCATTCTACAAGGAGAACTCTACTCATGGAACATTCCAACTAGGAAGGAAGGGAGATATCTTTTATCTGTTTCCCCTATTTTCACCCGGAAATCCTCTCCAGAAAGCCAGGGAACTGAATCAAAAATCTTCTATGAATGGAAAGAGCACTCAGGATCTAAATGAATCCCCCACCCACCCATCTACTTATATTAAAACTACCAAAATTGATTAGCGGCAGTCTACCTATCAGCTGCTCTAATTAAAAATTGTTTCCACTAGTTCAACATAATTATTTTTTTATTTGGGCAATTGAATGCTAGGATATTTTATCAAATTAAACAACATGCAAAACAATTTCCAAACTTCAGGAAATTTGCCAAAAAAATAAACCAAAAAGCTGGTTTGAACAATTGCAATAGCAAAGAATATAAATTTCCTCTGTGTAAGTGATCAAAACTAGTCACCCTCCATATGTTGTACTTTGGAAATTCTGCAGGGCCACAAATTCCTCAACCCTACTGTGCATCTTCTATCTGTTCATCTACTAAGATAATAAAAGTAGAGAGAGTGTGCAAGGCATAACGTTCACCATGACCAGAGCCATGATTACCAGGGTTAATGAAAAATTAAGGCCCAATTTGGATGTCACATTTCCTGTTCCAGAAACTGTTGTTTTTCAATCAGATTAGCAACATATGCCCATATCAGTTTGAAACACCATTTTGTAGGGACCACAAAAACCAGTTTTCCAATTTAGACACTAAGAGAATCTGTGATTTAACACTCTTGGAAATCATGCATTAATCCGAGTAAACAAGGTTAGAAGGGAAAGGGAAGAGGGAACCAGTATACATCGCATTCCCTATCCAATCTGGCCATGTTTTTGTTGTACCAGGAATGCCGTGCCTGAACCGGGCCTTTTGCTTAACCAAATACTGCTACTCTCTCTCTCTCTCTCTCCTTTGTTCCTTAATTGATAAGAAGTAAACTTGCCTCAGTGTGTACTATATTTCAGAAGTGAAATGAGATGGGTCATTTTTGGAGAATTTGGGGGCAGAGTGTCATAGCGAGAAGAGGAATTGCCTTTACAAAACACAGCTGTCATAAAAACAAAGGGAAATGAGTCATGGATCCTAGAAGACAGCAAGGAAGAGGTCTACAGGAACACTACTGCCCATACAGGCCATATACAGACCTAAGTTTACGAAAGGAGGCAAAACTAGCATGGTTATATTAACCAGATTATATTAACTCAGTCCTAAAACCATGAACAAGAATAAAACAGAAACAAGACGAGCATCTTACACAGAGAGTAAGAAATGAAATGTATTCATTAAACCATGTTTATGAAAGAGCATAATAAAGTGTGTGGAAAGGGAAATTATAATGGGACCAGAATGAATACAAATGCTCTTAAGTACTGAATGTTTGAAGTTGCCACGCACATCTTTTGTCGATAAGTATCGATAAAATGGCTCAAGAAGTTTAGGAGGCAGTTGTAGGTAAACAATCTTTATTGCCCACCCATCTTTCCATCCAGCCAAAGGAAGGGGAGATGGTGAAGTGTATAGAGAGAGCCACAGATTAAAACATAGTTTCTAAATGAGACAATCCCGCAGTCCTGATTGCCATCGTAACCCCAGGACCCCGCGGGTTGTTAAGCAGAAAGAGGCAGGAATCTCAGGCAAGCAGGCCAGCAGGTGCTGCGGGGGGTGCAGGGTGCCATGAGCAGGCACTACAGAGCAGAGGTGGGTGCACAGGTGCTGTGGGGGACATGGGGTGCTGTGGACAAGTGCTACAGAGAGCAGGAGGGCAAACTTCCTGCCAGCTTTCCCATTGATTTTGCTTGTGGGAAGCCATCAGGGAAGGTCAGAAATTGTGATCACATGACTGCGGTTCACTGCAATGTCATAACTGCAAGCCAGGCACCGAGTGCCTGGATTATGATCATGTGACCACAGGGATGCTGTGACAGCCACAACTTCACGGATCAGTCACAATTCCCTCTCATTCAGGGCCATTGCAACTTTGAACAGTCACTGAACAAGTGGTCGTAACTCAAGGGCTACCTGTATGCATGAAGAAATTTAAACACAAATATTTGAAAATTCCAGAAAATGCTCAATGATTTTCTTCCAAAGGAAACTAAACCTGAGTAAGTGCTTTATTCCTGGAACTTTTCAGCATTTAGGAAAGGGGAGTGATGCAACAGGAGTTTTGCCTTTTTATATCTCTCTTTTTTAATGCTGTATTTATAATGTCTTTGCCTTATTACACAGCATCATGCATTAAGTGCTTTTATTGTAGCTTTTTCAGCACTCCCTATTTTTTATTTTTTGGGCCTGCACAATTCCTCTGTGAATAAGGCTAAACTTTTAAACTAACTCAACCTCATTTCAACTGAGCACTTTGCAAGAGATCATCCTGTTAGCTAGAGAGCGTGAGAGAAAAATGGATCTAAAAAGAAGGAGGGAATATGAAGTCAGACTAGAATCTTCATTGGTTGCCATACAGAGATAGCGATAGCATGTCATTTCTATTTTATCCATAATTAAGTGAAAAGGACAGTAAAGGACCAACTGTATTATCCACAGAGATACAGATGTGGACAACTAACATTATAGCCCTTTAGGATTTGGCACTGACTTAAAAACAAAACAAAACACCTTACAGGATCATGAAAACTACTTACTGACACATTTTGGATATGGCGACCAGCCATCTTTTGTGCATTTAGAAGAATTCTTATGGCTTTTAAGCACATATCCTGGTTCACATGCCGTGTAGATCATGTCTTCAATTTTGTAATGACTCCATACAGGAAAGAAGTTACCGTTGTCTACTTGTGGGGCAGCACAAATTACTTGTAATACAAAATAGAAATATCATTACCAAATTATTATTTTCCTATATTTTCTCTCAACATTCTACCATTGCCGGTATCCTATATATGCTCAAACAAAATGAGGGCAATCTGTGGTTGAGCCTTCACATTTTGAAAAAGGGCAATTATATGTAATTGGAAAATAACATCTAGAAAGGTGTTTAAAGTTTTCGCCTGCTGTTTTCTTGGGCTCCTTCCCCAGCTTCTTTTTGGACTGAGGTCACAAAAGATGTGCTCTTTTTACTCCTAGAGGATATAAAACAACCTGGACAAGTGATTTTGCTCAGGAAAACAATGTGGAAAGATAATAATGCAGCACCTATCTGCCTTCTTTGCTGCTCCAAATTATTATCACTATTATGCTGCTTAAACTGGCATATGCAAAGTGGCAAAGGTAAAGCAAAGATTTCAGCAGGTTTAGTTGATGAAGCCTGGTGTGGGTCTTCCGATGTATACTTGTCCGGAATCAGAACCACAAAATGCAGCATCCATACCAGGATAAAAGAACACGAAAGACACTGCAGGCTACAGCAACCAGAAAAATCTGCAGTAGCTGAACATGCTCTCAAGCACACTGGACACAAAATCCTATTTGAAAACACAGAGATACTGGACAAGACCAACAGCCACTATACCAGGCTATACCGGGAAGCCATTGAGATTCACAAACACCAGCACAGTTTCAATAAAAAAGAGGAAAGTCTAAAAATCAACAAAACCTGGCTACCAATCCTGAAAAATACAGCCTGCAAAAGGTCAACAAACTCAGCTCAACCACCAGGATGCGTGAACAATTCACACAATGAACATGCTAATCACCCTCAGCAGCCACTCGTTAACAACTCAACAGAAAAAACCCTGCCTAACTCCCAGGAAGATACACACATATTCTGACACCAAAACAAGCAGCCGCTCATTAACTCAACCCCCCCACCCCCCCTTCAGGCACCCTCGCTGATCTCTATAAATACCCACAAAAGGGTCACATCATCCTGGGCACAGAGAGAACTGCTCCTGTCTGTGCTTCTGCCCTCTGAAGATGCCGGTCACAGATGTTGCAAAACGTTAGGAACCAAAACTTCCAGAACATGGCTACACAGCCTAGAAGACCCACACCAGCCATCGTATTCTGGCCGTGAAAGCCTTTGACAATACATTAGTTGATGAAGCTTGAATGGGGTTGTGGTTGTTCTTTTTTGCATACTTCAAATAGTATTTCAAATAAATAAATAAATAAATAAATAAATAAATAAATAAATAAATGGTGTTTGATTAGAACTGATGTCAGGAAACCATATCTCTACTGACTATCACTTTTAGTTCTCAAAATGTTTTATTGGCATCATGCTATTTTAATACCTGGTGTAGAGGAATTCATTACACGTGGCAGCAGTCTCCTGGAAATGATAGCAGCAGCAATAGAAGTCTCTGCACCAGACATTAGAACGACATAATACATGACACATAAATCATTATGCAGATTCTTTCCATTGATTATTAATGAATGTTGGTAGCATATGTCACTTCTTCATCATTCACCAAGTTCTAATTTGAAATGGTGGCCACACTTGAAAACTTATAATTCCCCTGATTATAGTCAAAAAATAATTTCATTGAAAGTTGAACATTTCCTTCAGCCCAATTTAAACTAAGTTTGTATTTAGAAATCACAGTTGCTCTTCCATGCAATAGAAAGTAAACCCTGTCATGGCAGATTTTTGGAATAGAGAGATCCTAATTTTGAGAGAGTTCTTCAGGACAAGATTCTGTGTTCTTCCATTGTGTTTCTAAAAGATAAATGATCTAAAACTCCCCTGGGTAAGAGTACTTGCCCATGTGAATTCAGGAGAATCAAAACAACAAACCATTTTCATTACACTGTCCCATTTCTAAGGATCTGTGTGCAAAATATACTATCCCTCTATTGCTGGAAAATGTGGGTAGATTGGATGACTTTTGTACCACTCTACTCCTTTCAGAACCATTATATAATTCTCAGCCAATTCTCTGTAGCTGCTGTGAAAACACAACAAATTATTCTTGGATGACATAGACTTCTGTTAGAGCTTAATTCCATTCGATTAACCAATGTTGTTTTTGACCTTTGATTGCAAAGAAAGAATATGTACAGTAGATCAGGCTCAGTTATATAAAATGAAATGGGAGAGTTTATGAATTATATCAAGAATGAGATTGGGTCTGATAACAGTGAAGTATCCAAGGCTTCTTAAACAAATAGGTCAGGGCATGAACAAACATTTAAAAATAGGAATATGAAGCAGCCATAGGTCATCTGTAGGTTTATGATGGTCCAACTGTATAATCTAAATAGAAAGAGAGCAGCAACCTAGAGAAATCAAAGACAAGAGGGGGAAAAAACTATGAATCTGTTTAGATAAAAAGAAAGGCCAAATGAAATTAATTCACATTAACAGTACATTTACCAGAAGAAATACAGGAAGGTAAAGTTAAATTCCCATCAACACACTTTCTGATAGAAGGAGATACAATGGAATATCCTTTCCTGCATGTAAATTCTATTGTATGTCCATTTCTTATCCATTCTGAATGTCTTTGCCCACCATTCAAAAGAAGATTGCTGTCATCCATCTGCTGTTTTGTGAGAATACAGGGTGCTAAAAGAAAGGGAGAAAAAAATATAGATTGCCTTTCAGTTGGAAACTGGTATTTCTTTGTTTTATTTATAGTTCTTTATCTAATTAGGACTTTATGTATGTACTTAAAAGAGTCATTTTAGACTTTGAATCCAAACACCTGCTGTGTCCAGAAATCCAAATTAAAATAACCCTGACAGATAGTTGCCAAACCTCTCCTTGAACAGGTCAAATGAAGGGAAGTCCACCTCCTCTTTCAATTATTGATTCTACTTTTGAATTTTTCTTACATAGGTTATTTTTATGGCATTCAGTTGAAATCTGTCTTACTATACAGGTGGTCCTCATTTAACACCACTCATTCAGCAACCATTTGAACTTACAATGGTGCTGAACAAGTAGCAGTTACAACTGGTCCTCATATTTATGGCCGTGGCAGCAACCCACAGTCATGTGAATGTGATTTATGACCATCCCTGCTGGCTTCCAACAAGCAAAGTCAGTGGGGAAGCTGGCAGGAAGTCGCAAGTTGCAGTCATGTAAGGTCCTTGCTTAACAGCGGCATCTGAGACTGCCGGAACTGACATCTCTAAGCAGCACGGTCACATTGTTTTTCGACTTACAACCACATTGCTTAACAATAGAGTTTCTGGTCCTATTGAGCATCATTAAGCAAGAACTACCTATAATTCCTTTAAGAAGCTTGCATTCCTGGTTTTAATAATTAGTCTCTTCCAGTATGTGCCTTTTCAAAGTCTATGCGTTAACCCAGCTTCAGTGAATACTTTTATGCTATAGCTCTTTTCAGTGGTTATCCATGAGTAAAAGCTGTGCATGAAGAAAAGAGATTTGGCTATCTTACATATATTTAGTACAAGTGGGACAGGGGCGATTCTTATGACTCTTTTTATACAGTTGAAGCTCTGTGCTAGAAAGGATGATTGCGTAGGGGTTAAAAATTATGTTGAGAGCCACAAAGCCTCTCCTGCCTCTTATATCAAAGTCAATCCCTATCTGCCATCTCTATTTCTGGAAAGGCATTAAGCTTGCATTAATTTCTTTCCCCGTCTGGTTTGATTGGGAATCAGAATTAAGGCAAATAAATATTCTGCATACCATGCCTTAACTTCAGTTTAACCCATGATTTGAGTTCATGCATCATGCTAGGTCTAATTAAAGAGTATTCACATGTTTCACTAGGCTTTTTCATACCAAAGCTGTATTACCAGACAACCAAATCAAAGAAACTTATTTTAGTTCATTCAGAATACAACAGTAGTAAAAGGGTATACTCCTATAATGATGCCTATGGGAGTAATCACCATCAGAACTTTCTTCTGAGTCAACATCTATGGGATTGTCCTAGCTACACAAAAGGATATATGAAGGCAGACATTATCCTTTTAAAGGAAGGAATTCTGTCTGCTCAAGAAATGCTCATGGCTGAGAGGGATCTGAATCCAAAGCCAAGCCAATCCCCTTAAAATTCAATTTGATATGAGGATAACACCTTTTTAGGCAGATTGCAATATATACAGTAAAAATGACAGTTCTTGAATTTCATTCTACATTCAGGAAGTGTCTTGTTTTTTAGATGTGACAAACCCAGTTTTATTTGGTCAGAAGTGGTATAATTTCTTCTAAAGTAATTTGTAAACAAATAAATAGAGCTGTGTATATTTCAAAAGTTTTTTCAGACTTTACACAAGTGCAAGAACAACACCTCTCTGTAATGCACTAAAGCAACCTGATATCTGTCAAGTTCCATGTAAGCCAAAAAAAAAGTGAGTGTGTGTTTGTGTGTCCCCTGATTTAAGAAGTTCACTCAAAGTTAATACATCTTTTAAAGCTACTACAATTTTCTTTTCATGCTTAGGGAATAATGAGTTGAAAGGTCCAGAGCACTTCTTTGAAATCATTTTCCAAGCATGCAGAGCCTTATAAATAAGTATATGTTGGATTCATATACTGATGTTATCTTCAATCACTTCTTTTTGGTTAGTTTTTTATGCACAGGTGGTATTATTATATTCTGACTCCCATTTATTCTGTCTCTCATTTATTCAGAGGACCAGTTGCTTATAAACAATCAAGCTTTATTTAACAAGAACATTATATGAAGATACAAGATCTAGGTTGTCCATTCATTCATTCATTTGTATAAGCATCAATAAAAGTATATTTATTTGTATTTAAAAATATGCATATAGTGCCCCACTTCAGGGACTCTGCACTAATAATAATTATAATACAACCAAAAAATAAACATCCAAACCCAACAATAATAATTCAACAAAAAACATTAAATTAAATCAAAACATAAATAATCAGAAATAGTAGTATTTAGAGGCATAGAACTCTGTGCTTATTTAGAAAATAATATTTTACTATGCAAGAATGGCCACCACTATCTCTGTTTTCATTCATTTGTTATTTTTTTATGCTAATGATCTTTTCTTGTTCTTTATTACAGGTAGGTCTTGATTAGTGTGGTTAATGAAAATGGTCACATGATTAGTATTTTCATTATTCAACGTGATATTTCTATGGAAAATAGGGTAATTGGTTCCAGCTCGATGGAAATAGGCAATTAAAAATTTTAAACATAAATTTTATCTGTTTATTAATGAAATACTGTGTAACAGTAAAAGAAGATAAACCCCTATCCAAAGCGTACCCGCTATCCCCCGTATTCTGCTGCAGTTCTTCAAAATGAGCCTCTTCTTTTTGAGCTTTCCTCGAACGGAACCTTCCTCTTCTCCATTTTGCACACATGACAATTAGTGTCTAAAACCCCAATGGCAACCGCACATGCACTAGCCTCAGCTGCACACGTGCTGGCCTCAACTGTGTGCGTGCTAGCTTTGCACTAACTGGATTTTTGCTCATATTAAATGCGACCTGGTATCCATTTATAATTTGCACTAAAATAAATATCACACTATTCGAACTCGCACTGATTGCAACTTACTTGTATATCCAACTGTTATCTCTCTCTCTCTCTCTTTCTCACTTTCTCTAAAAACTTTCCCACCTTCTTTTTAAGGAACTGCTCAGTTATCCCTTTAATTATGTTACACTCAGGCTACACTCAAGCATCATCTCATCACATAGCCCACTTACCCAAACACTTTGGTGAAGGTATCCAACCTTCTTTTTTACATATTATCCAGTCAGACCCATCCAAGTCATATCCAGGGTAGCACTTATACTGTATCCTGTCATTTTCCAGATATTCCATTTGTTTATTCTTTTCAATTCCTCCAAAATCTATTTCGGGTGGGCTGCAAACTGAAATTACATTTAGCAGGATGTAGCCAATTGTATTTATTCTTTTTGCTTTCCTGGCAACACAACAAATGCACTATAATTTTCTTAAGTTAAAATCCAAGTTTCCATACTATCCCTGCTCCTAAGATTCATTCATATTTCCATGCTGTCCCTTTTTCCTAAGAATTGCCACCCTTTTTAAGTAGTATCTAAATAATGTTCTTGTTAGCCCACTGCATTCCAGTGTTTTCAATATTGACCGCTCTTGTTTTTGTTCCTTTCAGTACTGATTAATAACCATTTTGTTTTTGTTACAGAATGCAGTTGTCATTGTAGCAATTAGTACGTGATCAGCCAATGTGCTACTGGTTATGGCTATGGAGAGCATGTTTCTATGAAGTGTTAGAGCAGATGCATCCTCCAGGAAACTCAGCATGGCTGCTTTAAAGACTTTCTGTGATTATTTCTGCATGCATGAACATGCACAGAAAATACTTCACCTGAGATTGCTAGTTGAGAGAAAATGGTTCTGCATCACCCCTGCCAGGGTACTTCACAAAACATTCCCTTTTTTTGCTTTTGCACAGCCATACTACCAAGGCATTCAATGTTCCCTATTGGTTGAATGTCATCGTGCTTGTACGTGTGCCAATATATGTCTGTATGTGTGTAGATAGATAGAAAGGCATGGCAACCACGTGGATACCAAACCCTCAGAATTTCCCAAATTTGTGCCACCAAAATTCAGTGGGAAATGAAATATCATATGTACCTGAAAGAAGACAAAGGCTTCTTCTCAAATAATTTCCTGTGATTGAGGAAAGCTCATCTTACATTCACTGAGAATAAAGTAATAGAAGATCTTGTTGAAAAGAAGGGGAAATGAAAATGAAAGGAAGGAAATGGGTGGAAGGCAGGAGATGTGGAGAAACCAGACCCTTTCTATAAACTGGGCAAGAATTGCATAGATTACAAAAATTTGGAACTAAAAGCCATCTCTAATGATACTGTTTCTCTGTACAACTGAGGCCACTAGAAAATCAGGATCTTCCGCTGGAGGAGAATCTCCATAGCTAGGGGAAGGTCTCCACTGCAGATACTTTCTCTGTGTGAAAAGGAAGGAGAGAAGGGTAGGGTCTGCATGCTGACTGCACAGCACTAGAAATTCTAAGCATATTTACTATATCTGGGAGAAAGAGCCAAAAAGTTACGTGGAATTCCTGTAAAGTAAATATGTGTAGGTTTCTCTGTGGTTTCAGCCTAGCACAAAGTTCTTGTGTGTCAACAGAAGGAAGTAGCAGGTTAATACCTTAAGAATATGTTCTCCAGTTATCACCTTTATTTATGGGGGGGGGGTGAAGTGGGCTGAACTATCCCAGGAATGTACCCGCACACGCAAACTTACTTGGGAATAACAGCTATTAAATTCAGGGGTATCATGTATAGCTTACACTTGTGGGTACAGATTCTCACAACCTTTCCTTCTCTGTGTCAGTGTGTGAGAGAGAATTGTTTGCATATGGGATAATAGTTTGTTTATATGCAGATGTGGGATAAAATAATTTTACTTATAAGAACTAAAAATTATTTTAACCATAGTCATTCATTCAATAAACATTCATTGAATTTTTGCCCTGGTCCGACCATTTATTGAATTTGGATTCTAGAAAGTATGCATATGGTATACATATTGTGCACACATACTTACAGATATATTATGTGTACACCTTTGCTGGCATGAAAATCTCCAGGATTTGTTTCAGTGGGAGTTAGTAACCCTAATGACAATGTAAGAAAGCTGAACAGTGAAATTGATTTTTGTATGTGTTTCGTAGCCTTTTTTCCAGCCACTCTTCTTTTTTTGGAGAGAATGACTCCTTCTTCCTGGAAATTCAAACAGGACAATGCAGCTACTGATGCCATATCCCTTGACTGAAGGACAATGTCTTCCTTCTATCTGGAATGGTCATCCTCTTCTACCAAACACACAGCTTTGGGAAGGACAAATATGGAGCAGTGAGGAATATCTACTTAGCCAGGTTAACTGAATTGATTCTAGAAACAATTTTTCCTGTTTCTTTCTGACAAAACTGGCAGGAATACTATTTCCTTATCCATGGATGAAGCCTGACAAATTTCAAAGAGCTCACTGGTGCACTTTCCATTAATCAGTGTGAACAGAGGTAGCATAAGTAGCAGAAAGACTTCTTTCCCCCCACCACTAGCTTTGCTGTTTGGCTGCCAATATGAAACTGGTGGCCCCTGCTGTTAGTTGTTAGAAGTCACACCTTTAGCAGTCAAGGATATCTTAGATCAGCTGCACCTGGCCACCTAAGGGAAAATGCTGAAGAAATACAATATCATGGGGACTTAGTGGAACACCATATATATGATTGGGGAGATGGTTTAATGATAGTTAGGGGAGATTTATTTATTTATTTATTTATTTCCTATGTAAAAATCATAAAGTTTTGTTGAACCATACTTCAGGTCCATGCTTTCATTCATGACAGCAGACATGTGCTATAGAGAGGTGATATTTGCAACTCATGGGGAGATTCTGTATAATTTATACAAATTCACAGTGCCTATTTGTTGGTTCTATGAAGACTGTGGGAAGATTTCACCATGTTGCCGATCACTTTCTGGAGGAAAGGGAAGTGATCCTATCCCTCATTATAACCTAACTGAAAATGTAATACGTAATGCTACGGTTTGCCCTACTAAAATAGGTTGTTTATTGGACAGTATTTTTGTATTAAAAAATCTTCCCCTACAACAGAGAGAGGGAGAGAGAGAGAGAGAAACCTTCTCTCCTTGTCTGTGATCTGTACCATTTCCCAAAAAGAACCAGAAAAATGGGACAATCAGAAATTAAAAGATTTAGAAGGATAATATTATTAGTAAAGCAATTGGTTCCTTTTCAGTCATAGTGTCTATACATTATGAACTTTTGAATATATGGTGAAGGGCTAATTACTTTGACGTAAAGTCTCAATATTATTGTTTACAGAGTACTGAAGTTATGA
Source organism: Python bivittatus (assembly GCF_059951505.1). NCBI lineage: Eukaryota > Metazoa > Chordata > Lepidosauria > Squamata > Pythonidae > Python > Python bivittatus. The sequence goes on from NW_028277098.1 coordinate 15,427,165, forward strand.
CTATATGGGAAACGGACTATGCATAGTAAATCATCATTGATTCAAATGTATGCCACTTTTCCATTAAATTATGTTCAAAGAAGCTTGGGATAGCAGGTAGAACCATAGTACATTACAAAATCAAGCCCAACAATTTCATAATAACAATAATGAAGATAAAAATTTAGTCAATCCATTAGCATTAATAAAAGTTCACTAATGACACCAAACATAAATGGCATGTCATAGCATTATAAGAAGTACAAAATATTCTGCTGAACAACTTAATAAAAATCCATATAAACTAGCTCAGCAGTAATCTATTGATCTACAGTCACTATAAAATTAATAGTGTAATTGTCAGAACTTTACAACTTTAATGGAGAAAAATACAAAACTGAATTTGTTCCCACAATTCCAATTCTTATAGGAATTTATTCTACAATTCTGAAATAATTTGTAGAATATTTTTTCTCTATAATATACAGTATTGTATATATTCAAATAGCTAATATATTCCCATATTAAAAATATTGAGAACTCACCATGGTCAGAAGTACATGTCCATAGAAGAAATGGTACAATGCACACCAGCCAATCCATCATTACCCTTATGACAGTTTAATAACTGTTCTGCAGAATATAGCCTTCTATTTTGTTATTAACTTTTCCAGGAATAACATCTCAAAGATTCTTCTTCTCTTTTTACTTCCCCAAATATTTCCCTGTGTGTATGTTTTACTGTTTAGTACATAGTCCCTTTATTTTACATAGTGTAGCATACCCAGAGCTTAGTTCATCAACTGTAAAACCCAGTTAGAATTGTCTGCTAAATTGCTATGATTTTTGGTCAAGACTGCTGGTAATAAGGATTAATGCAGGCAGACTTTCTGAATAACAGAATCCTATGTGAAACTATTTGGCAAATTATTATTATTATTATTATTATTATTATTATTATTATTTTTTTTTTTTTTTTTTTTTTTTTAATAGCCAGTTCAGGAAAGGATCATGATGACAACAACAAGGAAAATTGTTTTAACAGCCACAAGATTCAGTTATGATCTTGGGTCCATGTTTTAGAAAACAAACTGATTAACTTCTAACAGATTGCTGACTGCCAAATTCAACACAGAGCCCAAACCCAAATCTCAGTTCAGAAATATGCATGGGGGAAAGGGGTGTGGATCACTGAAATGGTTTACAATATAATAATTCAATGCCCTTCCCTGAAAAGCATCCTGCTAAAACTTTCACTGTCGTTAAAAGCTTGAATCTTTTGAAGCCCCCATTCTATCTCAGAGCTTTTACCACCTAGGAAATGTATCCATTTCTATTTTAAGTAAAACAAGCTGTGGAAAAGTTCTGATATTATTTGTTCTGCTTCAGGAGTATCTCTTGAATCTTTCCAAATTAACCTAATTCAGTACTTTCAATCAGCTGAATTCTTCAGTCAATAAAAAGAAGGTAAAACGTAAAGCCTTTGGTCAGTAAAAAGAGGGACTGCAAATTTCTGAAAGAAGACAAAGCATTTCTGGTCACATGATTGTGATGGCACAACACCAGAATGTTCAGAAGCAGAGATGTTGTTCTCTAAGAAGGTTCTGTCTCCTTCAGTATCTAGGCAACACTCCGTAATTTTACCTTATAGATTCTCCACCCAGAAAAACAAATATTTTCTTTAGCTTTGCTGACTTGAAAATTACTTATCCTTTTTTTTCTACCAAGCCAGAAACCTGTGAGCTTCTAAAATTAGATTAAAATTAATTTTACTATATTTTTGTTTTTTGTTTTTGTTTTTGCTTTTTTTGCATTTTTAGACCTTGGAGAAACCTATTTCCTTTTCACTTTCTTGATTCTTCTTCCAATAAACTTTGGGGAAACCTTTGCAACTTAGACCTAAAGCTTCTGATCATCATACAGTATGATCTGATACAAATGTAGCTCAACAATCACCCTAACACTTTTTTCCCTTCTTCCCACAGATATTACCAAACTGTGGGTCTGGGGCAGTGGTGTGCTGGAGTCGGCTTGCAGCAGCTGGAAAGAGCCAATTGTTAATTTTTTTGGAATTTTGTGAGCTGGTTGAAAGCATTGCTGAGCCACCATGCTTAGCACACCAATCAGCTGTTAGGCAGCTAGTGGCATGGCACACACAGCAATGGAGCAGGCGTTTATATTTATCTGCACACCACTGGTTTGGAGTTTTTTTCCGATAGTGTAGCAGAACTGTTTGTTTTTCTGCCTTCTCTTATAGTCAGAAAATTATTTGGGACATGATACCTTGTTTACTGGTTAAATTATTGTTTCTTCCTTTTTTTCATATTTTACAAATTATGCACTCATGGGGAACTACGAAATGTTGGATGTTCCAAATGGAGGATTTCCAATACAATCAATCAGAAGACATTTAATACCTACTCCCTCCTTCCTCTCCAACAGATTTTCTGTGGGATAGGAAACGAAAAATGTGAACAATAAAGATCTACAAAGGGAAACAATTCCATGAATAAGACAAGTGATTGCACAACAAAGGCTCCATCAGAAAGCGCCCTTCTTCTCTTCAAGCTGCTTTTTTGCTGCTCCACTTTACTCTATCACTGACTACAACTAAAATGGAAAGAAAGGAGGATGAAATGTGATGTCATATGCTCAGCCTTTTGCCTTTCCCCACTCCATATATCCTTAAAATGTAGTCAGTAGTGTTGGAGTCTATTCTGGAACTTGAAGGTGGAGGGAAGATCATTCACTCTGCTTCCATCTTGGTGGACAGAAATAATTCTTTTTCTCCCTTCAGTGGGTTTTACCTTTCACTTTATTACTATAAGGAAATAAATAACTGTTACTCTGTTTTGAAGAATCCTTCCTCCCACTTCCATGAGGTTGCTTAGCAACTACTTGAGGAAGTAACTGACAACAGGCTTGTCAGAGGATACCCATTGGGTGCCCCTATGTGTACAAAGCACAAACGCTGAAAAGTGGAGGCATTTCCAAATTCTGTAATGTGTTATGGTAGCAGATACTGGTTGCAGTTATAAGTTGTAGCTTCTGGTTTTAGATTAATTTTATTTAAGAGTCTGGGAAAGAGATGACTATCAGTAGTCATTAGGTGAGTGGACAAATGATCAAAGTTTAAAGGACAGATTACCCATGTCAGGAAACTCTGTGTTCATGATCCTAATTCCTTTCCTTCTTGCTAAAGATAGCTTTAAATAGTTTTGAATTTTTGAAGATTGTAGAGTTCTTTTGCAGATTGTGCATAAGACATTTTGCCCATACATTTTCTTCAGTATTATTCAAATCCCACCTTCCACATACACTTTTTAAAATGAATTTCAAAGAAAATATGTCAAAAATGGGTTGGAGGAAGTGTCAAAATCCAGTATTTGAAAAATAGGAAGTTGCTTTCAAAATATTTTGAAAATCCCTATTTGGAGCTTTATTGAAATCCCCTGATAGTGTGTCCTGAAATTCAAGGAGGAAAAAATTACCTGTCTTCAAATGAAAATTACCTGAGATTTGGACTTTTGTCAATGACTTCATATGTACTAAGTGTATCTGCCAGATTAAACCTTCCTTAATATTATTAAGAAGCTAAACTAATGCCATTTTAGAAGGAAAGTTAGTGTTTTGCTATTATACAGAGGCAAGAAAGTCACATACATAGATTAGAAAGGAATGTAAGGGTAAACGTTACATTCATAGTAAGAGAGATAAAATGTGCCAGTTAGAAAGTGAGAAATTAGGCTATTCCTTATTAGGAAAATAAAGCATGAAAATTCTAGAACTAGACATGTGCAGACTAATTGTTTACACCTGAATATAAAATGGCTTTGCACCCCTTGCAAGGGGCTGGCCTCACACAATGCTAAATGCTTTTGCCTTGTGTGCTAAATAAAACTTTTGAACTCTGAACTACGGCATCTGTTTTGACCTGAGCAAGGAATGAATTAAGGGAAGAAATTCTTCTAACACATTGTTATCTCTCTCTCTTTCTCCATCTTTTTCTCTCCAATGGTGATATATTCAGCTTTGAGGCAAAGCAGTCTTATATCCACTAGATCTGACAGGGTGGGCATGCTCCAGGTTCCTTCCCTTAAAGGTGGCCACCCTGCCCTTTGGAATACCCTTCCTCCTGACATCCCTACCAACCTGGCCTTCTGAAAAGCTGTGAAGACCTGGCTTTTCCCACAAGCCTTAGGGTGATGTGAAGCTGAAGCCCAAGGAAGCTCTATAGTGATTATACGCATGTGCATCTGAGCTGTGTTGGGGTGTTGGGAATGTTTTGTTTTGTTGGTTTTTATGATTTTTATTGTTTTTATTATTTTATTAACTGCTGTGAGCCACTCAGGGTTATATTACATAAGATAGGTGACTATACAAATATTTTCAATAAATAAATACATCAAAAGAAGATTGCTTTCAAACCACAGCAAAAAAAAAAGGGGGGGGAGAGGTTGAACTTGCAATGGGAAAAAGATAAAGGCTTCATCCATTTCTACCCTCAAAAAAATGCATGCTGTCCTCTTGTGGTGATGTGGCAGCTAGGCAGTACAAATAAGCCCCTCGTCTCATCAGCTAGAATAACAATTGCTATCCTTCTAAAAGCTTTAACAAATCCATGTTGAACTATAGCAATGTTCCTCTAGCAATATAATTATCTCTGTTTTATAAAGAGAAGTCCCCTGGAGAGAAAATCAGCAGATCTGGAGGGAACAATCCAGAGCTAACCTCATAGCTGAAATCTGAAAATTAGATCTGTTGGGCTACCTCCATGGTGACCTACTTTCTCAAGAAACACTGTTATATGGAACAAATATGAACATGAAATTAACACATAATGAGAATGATTTTTGCTTAATGACCAATGCTACAAAACAATTTTTTCCCAGTCACTGTTTTTGGAAAGGTGAGAATATCGCCAGAGGGTAGCTTAAGCCACACAGGCAACATGACTTTGCTGGCAGCCAACACTAAGTACCTTATGAAGGTAAGTTAAATACAAAAGAATTGTATTAATCAGAATCTGGTTTGGGATCAACTATTTAAGCAGGATGGAGATTGATGATGATGATGATGATGATGATGATGATGATGATGATGAAGATGGAGGAGGAGGAGGAGGAGGAAGAAGAAGAAGAAGAAGAAGAAGAAGATGATGATGATGGATAGATTGATTTTGGTAAATAGTCTTTCAGCAGAATGTATAAAAAAGCCTTTGTGAAGTATAATGAGACATTACTTCGGAAATTTCATTTAAAAATAAGTTTATTTTCAGGTTAAGCATCCTTTTCATACAGTTAATAATTATTTTAGATCCATCTGATGTCATCTTGTTATGGCATATTTACACTTTTATTTAACACCTCTATTTAAAATACAGTAAATCTTCTATAGGATCTGTTTTTAAATCAGCAAAAGCATTAAGAGTGCCAGTGATAATAAACTATATATTTTAAGCTTAAACAAATAGGTCTATTTTGCATTTTAACTTCTAATTTTTTTTCTAAGAAGTAAAACCTAAAAGATCTCTCCCCTTAAGCATACAAAAGATCAATAATAATAATAACATGTATTTTTATGTATTTTAAACTAAACCAAATAAATCACTTTTACAGGTATAAATCATCCTCTTACAGCACTGGTCAGAAAAAGAAAATTCAGTATTAACAATCCAAGATCAAAATATAGACAATTTAACCCTGATCTGATAGATCCACCTTGAATTCCTTTCTCTTCTTTTTGGAAGGCTGAGTCTTCAGTCTCTTTTCCAAATAAAACCCCAAATAGTAATCTCATATCATTCTCTCCCTGCCTATTTTCAGAAAAAGTTTCAGAGATTTGATGTTTTTAACCAGGATAAACACTCATGTGATGTTCTATGTATTGTATAGGACTTAGATTAAACTAAGTATGGCAAACACAGTAATCCTCACATTTTATTGATGAATCATAGCTTCTTTAATTATCATCTGGCAGCTTTAGAATTCTTTTCGGTACAATATGACCTGCTTTGTCAGTGGCCATCAAAGTAAACTCCTGAAACTTTTAAAGCAATTATTTTTATGTCGTTTGTTTTACAGTGAAGGCCTTATTTTTAATTAATGGCTGAAGAAATTAATGGCTGAAGAAATAATTACATAAGCTATCTCTCATATACATTGGGGATTTTTTAAATAGAAACCACCTGCTAGAATGCTGTAAGGATGGTTCTGTAACATTACTGTAACACATGACTCCACTAAACTAATGGAGGCCACCACAGAGGACATTAATGAGCTGGCAGGACTAAACCAACCTTGGGAAAAGTATGTAACCTGTTAGATCTTTCTGGGTTCATGATGCCCTTAGTGTTTCAGGAATTTTTTCACAGTGCCCTGCAATTCACAAACTGTGTGCTATGATGCCCTGTGCACTATGATTGCCCTTGGGAACTATGGGCTTAACAGAAACAGTGAACTCACACAGGAGTGCTGTGAGATATTTTAAATTTTCAAGGGAAACACAGTGATACTAGATACAGTAGTTTGTGCACTGCCCAACATCCAATAGATGTCAAATATCACTGTGTTCCCTTTAAAATATCCTGCTGTGCCCCTGTGAGTTTGCTGTGGCACCCTGAAACGCTGCAGCACAGGGTTTGGGAACTGTGGAGTCCTTGGGGTTCTCTAAGCTTGGTTCTTTTCTTGCAAACATTTCATTACCCGGCTAGGTAACATCTTCAGTGCTAAAATGGGATGGGGTTTGCTCTCTATTTATATACTGTGGCATGTTTTGCCAGTACTGGTGGGGGTGGGGTTTTTTGTTTTGCTCCTCTGGTAGTTCCTTGATTAGCATATGTTTACTGCTTGATTGTGTGCCTGGTGGTGACCTTTGCTTATCTGGGTGATGATTGCTGGTGAGGCAATCTTCTGGTCTTTGTCTCTTTTGAATAGTATGTAGATGTTGTTTATGTCTGTTAATTGCTGCCTTGTCTGAATACCAAGCTTCCAAGAATTCTCTTGCATTTTTGGATTTAGCTTGGTCTAAAATGCTGACAGTTTCCCAGTTGAAACTATGGTTCAGTCTGTCCATGTGTTGTGAGATTAAGGAGTTTTCATCATTCAGTTTTCATTTCAGTTTGGGAACTGCAGACCTATGCACAATTCTAGGATTCTAAAGTAAGTTTACAGTAGTCTACAGTGGAAAAGTGGATTGGTAGAGTGATGTATTGTGATCCCTCCCTCAGATGGGACTTCCAGATGGGACACAACTTCTTAAGTCATTCCAGGTCCATAAATCATTAGTTATCAAGAAGGTGTGGGGAGCTCTGATTAGATAGGAGACATGAACAGTAATTGTGCTTCTGAGAAGAGGATAAAGAAAGGAAGACTGTTAGTTCCTAATGTAGGTCACTTAAGTTTCAACTCTGAGATCTCCAAAGCCCAGAGAGCCCACAAATTATCACCAATAGCAGGAGATGGCAGCAGGTAGGGTAAGGATCATCACAATTTGCCACATCATTTTTTCTTTCTGATTTTTAAAACATTCAGGCAGTTACACACCATCATACAAGGATAAGGTTATTAACCTTTTGAGTACGTGTGAATTTTCTATAGCTGAACTAGGAAATACTCACACTATTAAACACATCTAGGGTACACCCATGGTCCCTTTACACATTGTTTCATAAATGGTGATGAAAATGGGTGCTTATGAAATCCCATTTTACACTCAAACTCCATCCAATAATCTGACGCTGTCATGGAGGTTGACTTAGTTATCCATCTCAGTTGAATATTGTTGTGGTCCATATCAGCTTTATCAGCTCTACAGGTTTCTGAAGAATACATAAATATATTTATCTTTAAATTGAAATAACCCAGGTGTACTTGAAGGCAGAATAGTAGAATCTAGGATTATTCCCTGGTCTTGATCCCATAATGGAAGAATATCCCTTCAGGGGCAGGGAAGGCTCCCTCAAATTGACTGAGAGTTCCCCCAAGCACCAAACCCTCAGATTTATCTGGATTCAGTTTCAATCTGTTACAATTTACCCAGACTACAATGCAGTCCAGATGAGAGCCAATTCAGGAACTTGGCACCATTGGCAGTGATAGAAAAGAGAAATAGTCCTGGGTACTATCAACATTAAGATGGCACCCAGATATACTACCCTTACAATCACTCTCACCCACCCCAAAAAAGTTAATTGGGGATAGAATTTAACCTTGTGGCATCCCATAATCCAAAGACCATGGATTGAGCAGAAGTCCTCCAATGTCAATTCTCAAAGACAGGGCAGAAGAATTCCATGATTGATAGTATCAAAGCCCTCAAAGATATCCAAGAGCCTGAGCAATGAAAATTGCCCAACATCTGTTTCCTTAGCAGATCATCCAATCCTATCTAACCAAAGCCTGGCCTGAAATTGGACTGAAACAGACCTAGAAAATCAGGTTCCTCCAGGAGCATTTGGGGTCCAGGGCCAAACTGTAGCATTGTGATAATACACTTTGGTAACTTACTGAAATGTTATCAGTTTGGCATCTGGGAATAAAAGCAGATACACATCATTTCATTTCAGTGGTGCTGCTACTATAGAAGCATATTTATCTATATTGTAATATGTATATTGCCTTTCTCTAAAGCACGGGAGGGAATTGTTTTCTTAGTTGTCTTTATATTTAGTATACATGTCTGTGAGTCTTTTCATGGTTTCCTGTAAGAAATGTTGATTCTATCTGCAGATTAGGTTCTCCATCTACAGGAAGGAAGCCTGCTACAGGCATAAGTCTTTATGTATTTCCTGTTCTCAGTTTTCTAGGCCTATTGACTAGATCTTGGAGGTAAGAATGTGAAAGGCCTATCTAGCCTAGGGGTGGAGTAGTGACATTGTCCTGGTACCAAGTAATTACATGAGGATGTGTTGAAGAATACTGTAGGTTTAAAGCTGAACAAGATTTGCACAATGCTGATTGGCTAGTCCTTAAGTTAAACATCAAAGCTTCTACCTTTTCCTTATTTTCGGTGATGACAATGAAAGAATCATATTTAAAACTTCTACAAGGATAATGAATAAAACCATTATGCACCCTAAGTTATGATGTCATTGGTTAAACTGAGTGAGATCCCATAGATCTTTCAACTTGAGGCAAAGCAGCAAAAGACCTTCTTTCTCCTTCGCCAAATCATGGGTCATTGTACCAACTGTTTTGGCACCTAAATCCTACTATTTCCTAACAGTAAAAATTTAATATAAAAAAAAAATTAAACAACTATTCGCTGCCTTTCCATGATGCTGCCAAACTACAGGTAGTCCCATTTAGCAATCATAATGGGACTGGCAACTTGGTCATTAATCAAAGTGGTCACTAAGTGAGACCATGATTGTGCTTATGATCTTACTTCAGCTTTCCTTTGCTTTACAGACCTGTGAAGATTGTAAATGCGAGGATTGGTCACAAAGTTACTTTTTCATCACTGCCGTAACTGTGAACAGTTGCCAAATGAGGAAATCACTAAATGAGGACTATCTGTGATTGCTTGAGGAAGTTGTCTCACAATACTAAACAGTATGGCTGAGATAGCATTTTAACAAAAGTCTTTTCTTTGACTGTATGCTACATACTGTATACTATAACGATGGGATCCATGTCTATCAAATTTAATATATGTATCACATTCTAATGTAACTAAAACAATATAACCCAGGGGAAGGCTAAGGAGTTTTGCCAGTCTTCATTTAAAATGGCTACACTCCCAAGAAGCAAAGAATAAATTTAACTTCTATTCCACAATCTTCTTGATTGCATATGTTTTTTTTATTTCATGAAGTAGTGCATTTTTTTTTCCAGGAAAATATTGTAAAGTTTTGCATTTCATGATATTGCTGCCCTCAACCTCTGATATCATGTGGCCTGGCCTCGCAAGGATATCACAGAAAAGGGCCATTTTTGCCATAAGTATTTTTCTTATAAGAAAGATATTTTGCCATCACAACAAGAATTATTAGAGTTTTAAATGTTATACTTACGAACACATCTTGGCACACCTCTCCAATGACCATTCTTACACCTTGCAACTGGAGTGCCCTCCATTTCATACAGCCTGTAGCACTGATATATCACAGTTTCACCTGATAAGAATTCCTGTCTTTGGTTGGCTAGAAGCAATGCATTACCAATAACAGGTGGAGGACCACAACTTGCTGGAATCTCTATAATTAAAATATTAAAATATTAAATAAATGGCTATATTAGACTGACTAACAAATAATGTCAGATCCCATATACCATGGTACTGTATAAGACCATGAAAGAAACAGAATGAAATATACAATATATATCTCCCACTTTACCCAGCATTTCACCTTGGAAGGTTAAATAATCAGTTATAATTTCTACCTACTATCCCCCATTTTCTCCCCCATTTCTGTTGTGAATTCTGCATGGTATTAGGTCATATTTTTCTGGAGAGGAGCCATAGCTCAGTTATAGAATTAGTTATGATTCTACTTTCTATTCCAGCCATCTCAGGTTAACAGAATCTCATGTAACAGGACTAGAAATATATCTGCTTGTCAATGCAAGTAGATGTGCTGTAGAAGACATGTAAATCTAATTTTTGTTTGTTTGTTTTTATGGAAATCTACATTTTTTCTGAATTAACATTGCCAGGTATAATATAAGTGTATGTTGTCTATTGCCTGTGCATATTTTTAAAGTCAAGATTTTTTTTTTTTTACAGTGAGGTAATTTTTTAAAATGAATTCTTAACTAATTAATGATAATACTGAACTAACAGAATTAATTACATTTGTGAAAATCAAAACATTGTAGAGTTAGGATATTTTCATAAGACACAAAAAGACTACCTTTCTTAAATGACAATACACAAATTTAATGTCATCAATAGTTCCTAGATAAAGACAAAATATCACACTTATGAAGATTTATGATCCAGAAATTCACATTACTGATAGCCCATTGCCATTTTATTAGCATGAAACAATACCATTGTAATATACACTTTAGAGGTATGTTCCTCCCATACTAAAAATACAACAAATTGGGCGGGCTGGATTCAGATTTACTGGAATTTTTTCAATAATTGGGATTGGAAAGTCCTATGGATTTCAGTGGACATTCAGTGGAAAGCCAGTTTGGTGTAGTGGTTAAGATGGTAGCCTAGAAAACAGGATACTTTTAGTGAAATGGAAGCCAGCTGGGTGACTTTGGGCCAGTTACTTTTTCTCAGGTCAACCCTCCACATAGGATGCAGGAGTATTAGGCATGTTTGCCACCTTGTGTTTGTATATATGTGTATATATAGATTTGCCCATGATACATGGTATATGGATGTATAAATGACAACCTGAGCTCGAGATTGTGGAGAATATATTACGGATACATATTTCTTTACTTGCTCAAATTTTTAAAAAGCGCACAGAGATGTATCTTGTATAATGCCCTGACTGGAATTCAATTTTTTGTATTACAGGCTAGTAGAGTTTGTATCTTACCTGGTTCAGTAAGTAGATTGACCAAGTCCTCATATGCAACTTGCCTCTGCTGGGATACTGAAAGAGCAATGTGGAATGCAAAAAAGGAGGTACTAAAGTTCAATGATACCAACTTTAGAGGGAGCTTAATTTCTATTAATGTTTAGAATCTTTTTCTGTATTGATAAGCCCTGCCATTTCTTTGAGAGTAAATCGTTCCTTGCCTGTCTGTAATTCATCTTCTGCAAAATGCAAATGTAATGGCTACTTCCCATTCTCATTTTTCGAGAAAGGGAATATGGTGCACTTTTTGAAGACAAATAAGTGGTTGTTTCTGAGGAGGAAAACATAATTAGATTCTATTACAGAACCATTTATTTGTCCTTCTAAGTACCACCGAGAAACATCAGCTCATAGTAATTGATTCTCAGAGAGAATCTTTTTTTCAGTTAGACTACTTGCAGTCACACTGAAATCAATGAATGAAACTGTTATCTAAAACTTAAATTTCATTAATTTCAAAGTCTGGATCCATTTCAATATTAGTTGAGCACACTTTCTGCGAAACTGTTCGTTCCCCTTTTTCCTTTCTATGTAGGTTTTTTCAGCTGTTTTGGAAAGGAGAAGATTGCAGATCAGGAATAATAGTGTGGCTTTTTCCTTTGCCATGAGTCACAGCTAGTAAATGCTGAGTTACTAACACTCTTTCCTGACTGCTGTTCTTAGGATATACAGTATATTTGACCATGACCATGAAAGCTGCCTGATCTCAATGAGTTTCTTATTGCTCTGGCTTTTCCCCAGCACTTGCTCAATAACTTCATATTTGTACCCAACAAGCAGTAGTAGGGATCAAACAAAGAACCCCACAAGAGATGCCAATCTGTTAGCTAGCTCCAAGGCTGCACCCGCCCCCCCAAACGACATTGTTTAAAATCAGTGGTCTGGTCTCCCCTCATATATGCTTAAATAATTATTCAAAATAAAGTGAAAAGAAGAACCCCACTCCACACACCTGTACACACACAGAGATCCTGGCCCTTGACCACACGTGTGACACAGCAGTTCCCATTTTGCATTATTGTCTCACCAACGGTGGCCCTTGCCCTCATAGAAAATGTTAAGTGCAGCCCCAATCATGAACGCTACTAATATTCTTCAACTATGCACTGAGATATAAGAATAACAACTCCATTTTCATGTGCTCAACTGGGAAACAATGCAAAAGGACTGGTGACAAATAATTTGAAGCTTCTTAATGACTAGCAAGAGTTATTCTGCCATAAACTTTCACAAACGTTACCTACTTCTTCAGATGCATGGGGTTGTAATTGGAAAAAGCATAATATGTGTGTTTACATTTGTCAAAGTACATAGCACTGAAACCCAGCCAAATAATTTTGGCACACGAAAACCTTGCGACTACTTCTCCCTATCAAAAACTATGTACAACTGCAACAAAGTATATAACAAATAATTTGTTGGTCTTTCAAAACCTACTAACTAAAACAGCTTTCTCAATTCCAACTAATAACTGCAAGACAGATGAGAATCTTCAACATAAATAGTCTTTCAGCTACTTATAATTATAAACATTCATTATAATGATATGTGCCATAAGTATCATAGCACTCTATGATCTGCATTTCATTTCCATCTAACCTCATTGTTTACTATTAATTTAATGATAAAACACCCACACCCACACATATCTCAGGCAATTAGACAATGCATCTGTTGAAGTAGAATATAGTACTTCAAAGTTTATAATAAAATAAAGATGCCTTAAGATGCCACAACTGTTTTCAATACAACAGATGAACAGCCATCCTTAACAGTGAAGTTGCTTTGAGTTCTGCACCGATTGCAAAATTCAGAAAGAGCCATCAAGTATCTTCGTGTATTACATTACAGAATCTAAGCTGAATAGACATCATTAAGCATCTAACCACAATTACTTAGCCAATGGACATGAGCTGAAACATAAGATTCTAATATCTGTTTTAGATGCAAAATGTTGCAAATCACAACATTTTCTCATGACATGTTCTTGCTTTACAAAACAACTTGAAATACTTGATATTTATCTCTGCATTGCCTTAAAAAATATGAAGAGCAATTCATTTCCCCTGTTAAAAAAAAAAGTAATGTTTACTTCTACTTGAATAACTTACCCTTCTGGAGAGCACAGCATATCCATAGTAGGCCAAAAATCATACAGCCAAAACAACTCATGTCTGTATTTCAGATTGTCTGTATCTGCACTGTACAGTTGGGACTTTTAACCACTGACACCAGAGACTGTCCTTGGGAAGGTTTTTCACTTGTAGTTCCACAAAACTGATTATTTACTTATTCATAAAGCAAAGTCCACAATACGTCTCTCTCTGATGGAAACCTGCATTATAAAGTATTAACCTATATACTTACCCCAGACAAATGTTATTCAGAATTTGCCAAAATAAAGGATTGTGGAAAACAGAGTTGAAACTCCTAACCTAATTTATTGCGGAAAGTTTCTGAGGCCTGCTCATTAATATACAAACATGCTGAATGACCTTTACCAAGAAGCAGTGGGAGGGGAAATGTGAGCAAAAGAATACTGGGAAAGGCTGCTTATCCTCTATTTTGGGGAATTAATTCTTCCAGTTATACTTGTGTGTGTAATCACTGCTTCTTACTAGATACAGTACACACACACATTGAATAGGACTCTTTTTTCTGTTTTCAAAAAGGAACTGTTTGCCTTTAAGGCTCCCCCCCCCCCTTCAGTTTAGGGCTTTCCTTAGTTAAAAAAAACAATCTGAACAAGCCATAGCTGAGAGAGTAAGGCCAATTAGAAAATTAGACAGTGGGAAGGCCTGGCCAAGGTTTCCTAGACAAAGGGAGTGGGCAGAGTAATAAAATCATGTTGGTTTTAGAAATGGCTTTAGTACTGTATGGCACCTTTTATTTCCCAAGTTTCAATAAAGCCAAATAAGAAGACTTGAGATGAGGCTTTTAATTAACAGAGGTTTTATTGGCCAAGGAAACCTTCTGGATGGCTCAAGGAGTGTTGCCCAGAACCACACCTTGCAAAGCAAGCAACAAAGATTTTATAGGCATATTCAGATGTATTCAGATAGTACATCCCCTCATATCCATACAAGGGAATTTTGGGATGACCCAGGGAAAAGTAAAGGTGGGCCTAAAGAGGTGAATCTAAGTTTAACTTTTTTCTTCTGGTTATCAAGGAAATACCTAACTTCTTTGGAATGTAGGGCCTCTCTCGTTGCAACTTCTTTGCCTGGTACCGATCTAATTTATGGCTTCAGGCATCTGGCTAATTGCTTCTAAGGAAATGGGGTGGGGGAATGCTGTGCTCTCTTAGAAGGCAATCAGGCATTCAACAAAGAGATAAGGTGGGGGAAAGAAACACTGCTCTTTATAAAGCAAGCTAATCCTTTGTAAATAAGATAGAGTGCACTGTCACATGCATGCCCACACATTATGAGAGAGTGTAAAATTGTGTATCAAAACAATGCCCTTCAGTACTGTTCCTCCTTCCTGAGACAGAAGCTGATGATGTGATGGGTAAGGCTCAGGAAGGGCCCACTGCTGTGGAAGGAGTTCTTCCCTCCACATAGGCAAAGGAAGTGGTGGTGTTGATGTTTCAGATACAAATAGTCCTCACTTAGCAACCGCAATTGGGACTGGCAATTCAGTCACTGAGCGATGCAGTCGCTAAGCAGAAAATCACGTGAACACGACTGAGCTTACAGACTTACTTCCCCTTCAGTCATTAAGCAAAGTGACATGGTCACTAAGCAAAAAATCACATGACTGCGACTTATGATTTTACTTCCACTTTCTGTATTAATTCTGCTTGTCACAAGCCAGTTGCGAAGCCCACGATTGGTGATCACATGGCTTCAGGACACTGCAACAGTCATAAATGCAAGGATTGGTCACAAAGTTATATTTTTAGCACCATCATAACTCTGAATGATTGTTGCATGAGGCAGTCGATAAGTGAGGTCTACCTGTAATCAGTCTGCTTTCTCCATTAGAAACCCAGGGGCTGAGGGCAAAGGTCAGGGTGAAGAAGAGGATTCTTTCTGAATCTGAGACAATGGCATGTGGTGGCACTGGGGACTCAGCAGACCACCCATTACTACCAAACAAGCATGCTGGTATGGTAGCACTCCAAGTTGTGCTTAAAGACCCGCGCTGTGCTGTTTGCAACCACTGCAATGTATAGGTCAGCAAGGGGCTTTTCCATCTTGGCAACAATTCAGCACCTGTCTTGCCCACCTCTGGCATTGCTACACTACCCAGATTGCTCACTAGCAGGAAAGGCACTGGCTCTCAAACAGCAAAAATCTTCCACAAATTTTGAAGCAGTCATTTGGCAGCAAGCACAGTGTGGTTCAAAAACATCCGATGATAGCTTTGGATGACCAGCCATTCAGCATGTTGGAGGATGATGGATTCTGGCACTTCTGATTACACCAACTGCTTGATCTCCTCATACAGCAACTTTACCAGGCAGCCAGTGCCTACCCTATTAATTGATGCAGCAAGAAAGTGTTGTGAATGCTGTGAACAATAGGCTGAAATCCTTATGTTCATTTTACCTTGGCCCAGTTGAAGTGGACGGTGTCTTTTTACCTCTCCCTCAGCATGAACTGGCATCAGTGGGGTGAGAATGAAGGGATGTCTCCCACAGTAAACCATAGCACTTCTTAAGATGCAGAACCCAGGCCCTGGTGGGTACTGCTTCATAGTGGGGTAATGAACATGACTCACACAGCAGATGAGTTGAGCATAGTTGGGCAGCTAAATCAGACTGTGAAGGATGGCCTTAGTGTAAAGAGATGTTCTGGACAAGTGCGATAGATTGCTCGTTATTTCTACTGAAGTATAAAGGGAAGACAGATATATACCAGTGCCAGGTCAAGCTTCATTCATCCTGACCTCTGATCCCTCAAGATATTCCCATCCAAGAAACACTATCTGTTGTTCAAGCGGTTGCTGAGGATGAAATGGAAAAGCATTCAGATATGGGTCTCCTTTACCCCTGGGAGTGGAGACTTAGCATCAAAGCAATCACTCTACGTGAGTTGTCCTATTTTTGCAATGAACCTCTCAAGTCAGACAGCCAAGGTTTTACTCTTGGCTTTTTTCATAGAAAAGTTCTTAGGATTCTCTTTCTTTAAGAGAAACTGGGCTCTGAGGATGGGACCCAGAACCCAACCGGGGTTCCCGCTGGAATTGTGCAGTGGATGAAGCCACCGGGTTCTGAAGATATGTTTGTGCTTACCAAATTCTGAATCCCAAGGTTAAAGGGAACAATCATCCACACGGATGAATTTTGGGATGATTGGGTGTCGTAACTACCAATTAAAGGATGGCTGCAGTGGGTTCCTTCTCCCAGGTATTACTCCAGCAGAAGGAGGAAACTGGAGAGAAGGATTTGGAAGGCACAGATAAAGGGACAGGTCTGAGGGAGCCTCAGAGTCCCCTCCCTGTTATGCAGACACAGTTGGAAATAATTTTAGGGGCAGAATAGGTTAGTAATAGTAGGATATAAATAATTTGCAGAAATAAGTAAACCATTTTAATCCTACCTTTTAACATGATTCAATAAAAGTCAGTTTGTTCCATTATTCCTTTGTTAACCAGGTATATCTTCCCACCCAGTTTTATTACTTCAGAGTAATGTAAGTATAATTCTATTTAAAAGATAACAAAGAGAGATTACTATTTCTGAGACAATTTGGTCAAGACATGTTTTATACTAGGAATTATGTGACAGAAACCATAATAGTATAGGAGACGTCACTTCAGATAACAGTGATATTCTATCTGGAATACTGATGGAGGAAAATTATGTTCCAATTTCTAAGGAACATTAGAAGAAGTGCTGGGAATATTCAGTATTTTTTAGATGCAGTGGTTCTGCCATTTCTGGAATTTCTAGCCAACATGAACTTTAGGAAAGCTGCTTTGGAGGTTTTCTTAGGAAATACGTTTGGATTCTGTGGCATAGGTGCTCCAGAAGAGCACGACTTTGCATTATAAACTATGTACAATCAGATTACCTTGTGGTACCTTTAGCATGTCGTGGGTCATCATGGAAGGCCATTAAGAATTCTGTATTAGAAAAAATGTATCCTGAGAACCCAATACACCCTTGCATTTTATTAAGCAGATGTTTTAAGAATAGGCTTAATATATAAAATGACTGTGACTAATAAACTTGCTGTTGTGTTTGTCAATCTCTCTGTTACCCGGTCACCTAAGAGTAGCTGGAGCATGTTGACTAGTATCAGACTTATGAAAAAGTCCTGTAAAGTAAATTACTAATAAGAAAAATAAAAGAAGAACATGGAGGAATTTGATACATTTGGCATTTAAAAAAAAAACTGAAGTGGAAAAATGCAAAGCCGATGTTTATTGTAATAAATATGAATATTTATTACAATAATAAATATTGTAATAAACAGATCATGGGATTATTCTCTTTACAAGCATCTTCAAATTATGTTACAGCTGTTCCAATAACCCTGAGTGACTATAGTCTTCCAGCAGTAAAAAAGGTAAGGCAAGTTAATTTGGCAAGCTTCTTGCAACATGGTATGAGGCCGAGAAGTCACCCAGGTTTTTTTCCATGTTCTTTTATCTAAAGAAAAACAAAATACATAAAATATTACCTACAAGGAAAGACGAAATACATAACTATAACCAATAATTCTAAAACTTGGTTTGGGGAGGAAAATTAATTATTCATAAGTAATAAAACAGCAGTACTGCTCAGCTCAAAAATAATGCCTGATATAAACCAACGTAACTTCCAAGTATCCTTCTGCAAAATACTGCATTTTTTCAACTGATCTCTAATCTAAAAAAAATGAAGAATAATTTTATAGCAATATGCTTTTTCATATTCTTCAACAGACAGAGCACTGTCTGTTGCATTAGTCTCCTTTTATATACCATATACTGGAATACTTTCCCTTTCCCTATTTTACAAGGTGCATTATAAAATTACAAGGTACATTGTAAAAATATCCATCAAGTCTTCTACAGCGCGTGAACCAAGCTAAGTGTTTTTATAACATCTATTTTCTAATAGTGTCAATGGTTCAGGTTCAACTAGCTTTAATAAATTAAAAATAAAAATCCTCTATTTTTCTAATCATGGCTGAATGAAAGGAACCAAAGAGGAATCCTTAAAAACTGGTGATATTTTTGAAGTAGCAATCACTGTTTAATCACTTTCGAGAAATGTATTTAACATGCATTGTCCAAATACCATTTTGGTAGCCGTTATGCCCAAATTCTTAAAATATACTTCTGAGAAGCTTAGCTATTTGAACAAGGAAAACACAGTACCAAGTAAATATGAAGATATCCTGCAGGTAATTTTCTACTTACCTGTTGTTCCTAATGCATTGTGGATACAATAGTTGTCCATTCTGACACTGTACTCTAAAATCAGGGAGTGAACTTGATAAGACTCCAGTGTGGTATGCTTTGCACATAAACTCAACAAATTCTCCATGAAGAAAATAAGGTCGATTGTCAAAACTCCATCTCAGAAGCAAATTATTTTTTGCCATCACTTCCTGTGACAAGGTACATGGCTCTTTAGAAAATAAATACAGTATTATTAGTTTTTTACCATACCATGAAATTTAGTAGAACATTTCCATTAGATAATATGATTCTCCTATATTGTATTTGCTAAAATATAAACATTAATGAATTACAACTTTGTCAATTAGAATTATCAACAGCTTGCATATTTTCACTCCATTAAATGGCTAATTTGAAAATCACTGATAATTACTTGCTAAAACTACAGTATGTATATTGTTTTAAAAATCAGATGGTAGCTTAGCTGTTGCACTATTAATACCTTGGAGTTAAACATCAAACAATCAAATATAAAAGAACTACAACCACACAATATAAAACAACAAAAATAGAAGCCAAAGCCACAATATATTCAAAATCCTAAACCAATTTCCAGTTGGGATTATCAAACCCTCCATTTAGTCATGAAGACACCAATAAATTTCTAAAATTGAAATGCATTGAAGCTGCATGTTTACCTCGATATCTATTTGTATTGTATTACAATGATAATAACAACACTGTACAATACCTATACAAACAGGTGGAGTAGTCCATTGGCCCCTTGAACAAAACACTGTTCTGGAGCCTTGCAAAACATGATGTTCATTGCAACTGTACTGTATTGAAGAACCATCTTCATAGTTTTCTGTTAATGAGCCTATAACAACCCCATTTTCTATGGAAGGTGGAGAACCACAGTTAGCACTTAAGCCTGCAAAACAAAGTGAAAAAAATAAAGGCAGCATAGGCCAGTAATGTGTTATGGCTAAAATCAATTTTAAAATGGAGAGGAAACAGGTGCTTTTGCACAAATTTTCTCCTGCAATCCCTAGTTTATAGAAAGTAGTATATTGCAAAATTGGGGTAAAAATGCTCCCCCATTCAAAATGAGAGGTGGCTCCATCGTTCTGACTTCTCTTTGTGATGTCATCACAAAGTCAAAATCAAATGACAGTATGATATCCTATTACTGACAGAAAGAAACCTAGTTCCTTTTTTTAAGAAAAGGAAACCTAGTTCCTTTAAAAAAAATTTTTTTTTTTAAATGTCCTAGCTACTGTATATCCTGAGCAAAAGATACAGTTGGGGGAAAACCACCCAGAGTCACTTCCTGGCTAATTTTGAAAAATGAATGAATGAATGAATGAATGAATGAATGAATGATGGAATAAATAAATAAATAAAGAACTGTTCTTATGAAAAAAAGCAAAAGAAGGTTGTTATGAGAGTAAAGACAAATATCATTTTGTCATGCCAATTCCTTAAAGAAACACTATAATATAAATGGAATTCAAAATAAATGGAATATAATATATAGTCCAGTAATTGTATATGGACATCAGCCTCTCTTGTTCCTACAGATTCTTAGATATTTCATCCAGAGAACAGTGGCTCACTTCATAATATGCACAGAAGAATTAGACCTTGAACCTTTGATGATATCTCACAGACACCAAATTGACAAATTTCTTAGATATTAGTATCTATTCACTGCAGGCAACTACAACTATGTTTTTATATAAAAGCATAACATTTAGGTGCACATAATTGGTGAACCTCATTACTGTAATACAGTGATTGACCTTTAAACTTCCAGTGCTATACAGGTAGTCCTTGTTTAGCAACCACAGCTGGTTCCAGTGACTTGGTCATTAAGCAAAGTGGTTGCTAAGTGAAAATTACATGACCATGACTTGCTTACGATTTTACTTCAGTTTTCCTTTGCTTTTCAGCATCAGAAGGATATGACCCCAAACAGCCAGGTGACCCCAAACAGCAGGGAAGGTTTCTGGAACTCGACTCACAAGGAAGCCAGGTAAAAGGGCAAATCTTATAGTCCTTTTTCTCCACTCCCCTGCCCTTTGGAATTCTCACCCCAGTGTTGGAATAATTAGCAAGAAGAGAATTGATGTTTATATTTACATCCATTGCAGAGGAAGGGATTACAAGAGAGTAAGCAGGTGCACAATAGGAAATACACATCAAAAGGAATGCGCTAGCACTGGCTGTTTGTCTAGCTGGCTTGCAGCTGCAAGTCACAAGCCACTTAGGAGGCACCCAAGTCTTTAGTGTGAAACTGATTAGGGTCTTGTCAATTTTGGGCAGCAGCTGCAGCCAGCCCACAATTCTAATCAGCCAATTATGGTCACAAAGCTGAGCTTGTTAACTTGTGGTTAACACTTTTCAGGAATAGGATGCACTGCAGAGAAAAGCAGCCCGGGAAGAGATAGCTTGTTTAGGCAATCTCTCCCCTCTGCAAGGGGGGAAAAATGGGTCAGGTACAGGACAATGTGTACTAATTGACTGTAATGGCGAACACATGACAGAGAGAGAGAGAGAGAGAGCGAGCGCAAAGGTCATGAATGTGGGCATTGGTCGCAAAGTTACATTTTCATCACTGTTGTAACTGCAAATAGTCGCTGACTGAGGATGTTGGAAATATCAGAATTCTGAATAAAACTTTTGCTAAGGACAGCATCCTTTTACCTTTGAGAATACACTGAGGGTATAACAGTTGTCCATTATTGCATTGCACCAGCAATTTGGATTCTGAGACTAAGGGTGGCAAAACATATCCTGGTTTACATGCAAATTCAATAATGTCACCATGTTGGAAATACCATTCTTCTTCAAGCTTCCATTTCATTTCTATGTTGTAATTGCCAGGAATTTCTTCCCTAGCTAAACATGGCTCTATAAGACAAGAATTAACAATAATATGATATTAAGTTCTATAATTAGAAAATTATTGGCACTCAGTAATTTCCCAAGCCACAAATCTAGTTGATTACAGATATTGGGAGATAGGAAAGGGGAACATTCTTAATTTATGGTTAACAATGATTTGCTGCCCTAGTCTCCTGCCTTAGATAGAAAGCCTAGTGGTGATCAGCAGTGTCATGGCCATTAGAGTCATGGCCCCCAGTATAAAAAAACAACTGATTAATCATTTGATGTATTACTCACATTTCAGCAGCTCAATCCATGGAGATATGTCAGTTGTGATAACCAAACTATATATTCAAACACGTTTTGAGTGTTAATTATGATGGCCAAATTTTGTGTCTTAACCACACTGAAAGCATTCAGTTTTCAAACTGTTTTGGAGAAGAAATTTTTGGAGACAAACAGCATTATACTTTTAAAGAATGATAGGATTTATAGGAACATAATGCTGAATGTTTCCTTAGCCTAGTTTGAAAATGAAAAATTTATAGAATAGCAATGTACTATAGTGGTCTTTCAGTCTAAGGTCTTCCATCTGCAATATATGAATGGGATTAGGCATCCAGTGTCAGAATCCTTGCAATCAATCACTTGCACCACTAGTTCGCTTGCTTCGTTTCTGCCATTACAGTAGAGAGGGAGGAAGGGAGAAATGGTTGGAATGTTAACCGTTAGGCTCAGATGGGCCATTATCTGGCTCTCAGGAATGCCCAAGGTCGTACCAACGCGGGAACCTAAGAACATCTTCAACATGCACAAGAGAGATTCAAAG
This sequence comes from Python bivittatus, assembly GCF_059951505.1. Classification (NCBI taxonomy): domain Eukaryota; kingdom Metazoa; phylum Chordata; class Lepidosauria; order Squamata; family Pythonidae; genus Python; species Python bivittatus. The sequence goes on from NW_028277098.1 coordinate 15,449,748, forward strand.
AAGGGGGAGCGAAATGGGAGTGAGGTAAAACCAAGTTTCGGCACACGCAGGACTCACTTCCAGCTATGTTTCTGGAGCTGCTCACTACTTAGCAATAAATGAACTTTCCTTTGAACCTGCATTGGTTTCAATGAGAGTTGCTTTCATTGAGAACTGAGTACCGCGGTTCTTACACCAGAGGTATATGAAAATGACAATAGGTCCCCATGTTCTTATATTACTCTGTTGATATAAAGTAATATAAGATATCTTTTTATATAAAATAAAAGATGATACATATGGCCATGTGAGGGATGGGAACTTCTAACACAGAGTTCTGAGCTTGTTTCTCAATATTCCTGTAATGCATGCTAATCTCTAATGTTATACAGTATTTCAGAAGATCTTGAATGAAAGCTGGCAAATATGTTAAGATGTAAAAATATTAAGATCTGGTATTACATCATTCTTTTATTCATTCTTGCACAGTTCTCTTCAATTTAATAATGTATATAATTGATTTGTTCTTCAAGGCTTACCCAAACAAATTGGTGACTCGGTCCAAGCTCCATGGACACAATGAATTGTATTGGATCCTTTCATTATATGCAAAGGACGACATGCATATTCCACTAGAGATCCAGGTTTGTAACTTGCCAATGGAACAACATCATTAATAACAATACTATTTTTAACTACAGGAGGGGAATTGCAATTTCTGTCAGTTTCTACAATCTGACGATCTTCTGTTGTTAGTGGCCTGCCCACATCTGAGAAATAAACAAAAAGATGGAAAAAAGTAAAACAAAACAAAACAAATTCTAATGATGCTCAGGTATACTTTATCAGAATCATTATATAAATGGCATTTCAATCCTCTTGCGTTTTTAAGTTACAAATTTCCTTTTTCTCTTTCTCAACATGTTAGCATTATGAGATCCAAGAAAATAGCTAGGAAAATTCAGAACTCAGCAAAGGTATTAACAATTGACAATTGACACATGGTACTAATCCTAATTATCTAGTCACTAGACAATTGATACATGGTACTTGACACATAGTACTAGTCAATTTCCTGCTACCTCTCTGTCTTGGAAAAGGGACAGTTTTTAGTTCCAGGAATAAAGATGTCTGAGCAATATGTTCATTGTTCATTCTTACAGGAAATAATATGATCTGAATCTCTTGGATAGAACTAGCTTTCCAGAATATCTAATATCTAAAATAGTCACTTTTGGGTGACTAAATATACCTGAATGCATATCACATTTATATTTGGGAAAAAATACACAAGATAGGCATTAAACTATGTCTTAAAATTCTATCTTCCAAAATGTAATTATCTAACACTGATATTTAGAGACCGACCTATGCATTTGGGAGGTGAAGTCCATTTGCCATTCTCACATCGGATTTCTCCAGTTCCATTAAGTTGAAAAGAATGCTCACACTGAAAATGTATTATGTCTCCTGGATGGTAAGTTCTTAAATTGGTTAGTAATTTGGTATTTGGGGGCTGAGGTGGAGGAGGGCATTTGTTTCTTCTTTCTGTAATCATAATAATAAATAATAAACAATAGCAAAATACCATTTTTGTTTGGTTAATAAAAGCTTTACAATACAGTCTTTCAGAAAAACCATGTCCAAAGATATCTTGGAGTAAAACAGGCAATAAAGCAGTTTGCTCTATAATGAAAATTAATTTAACGGCATTATTTTTTTTCGAGAAAAAAATTTAACCACATCCCACTTTCTACTATTTTTCAAAGGTAATAAGTAGAGGTGAATCAAAGCATCCCTCACAGAATTCCAAGTAACCGAAATGTAAAAGACACCTAGTTGGGAAAAAATAATTTTAAAGTTAAACATGCTATATATAAACAGTAACATTTAGTTTATGCTCTTTAATTGATGATTCAGGATAATCTTTTCTTCCTAATTATTTCTGCAACATATTTAAAGCAAATTACATAATCAGTGATTTTGGTATTGCATAGAAAAAAGGAACTGATAAAGAAAATATTAATGGAGGTTGTTCTACCAAAATGGAGGCTCACAATTGTCCAGTAATCTTCAATCCAGTGTTCCTCAACCTTGGCAACTTTAAGATCTGTGGACTTCAATTCCCACAAGGCTGGCTGGGAGTTGAAGTCCACATATCTTAAAATTGCCAAGATTGAGAAACACTGCTTTAATCTATGGTTAAAGCTTACCTCTTGTCCAATGAACCAGGTTGCTCTAACAACTTTCATTCTGTCTCCAGAGTTTTTGCTGTCTGTGGGCTATGCTAAATTAGGGTGCCTCTTCAGAAGCAAGTCCTGATTGTTGAACCGCAACATGATCTACCCTCCAGGTCCTAGAGTTTGAATCCAGTTCTGCAGCCAGCCAAGTATCCTGCCTGCCTGATCATTCTAGAGCTTTTCCTCAAGCTTGATTTAACATCCTTCCATCTGCTCTGCTGGAAGGCAGATTTAATAGGACTCCCTATGAGGAGTGCACCTGCCTGTTTGAATTTTAAACATGGCAAAGGGCTGGGTTATTTGAGGAACTACCTCTCCCCAACCATGTCTACCCATCCCATCATGTCTGGCAGGCAGGCATGTTGCAGGTCCTATCCACAAAGGAATGACCCAGGAGGAGAGCCTTTTCTGCTGCGGCACCTACCCTGTGGAAGATTATTCCCCCAAGGTCAGATTGGCCCTGACCTTTCCAGAAGAGCCTGAAAACACAGCTTTGCCACATGGCCTGGGGATCCAGTAATGTGAATATGGAACCTGCAAAATGGCTGTATTGCTAGGGAAATTGAGTGCACTGTCCTGCTGATTATGGGGATTTTGAAATGGTTTTTTAAACTTTTTTATTGTTTTTGATGATTTTTAATGATTTTTGTTGTTAAGTTTTTGGTTATTTTGTTTTATTGTTTTGTGCTTTTAGCTTTGTATGCCAGAGTCACATATATCAGATGGATGCCTATACAAGTTTACCAAATAAGTAAGAGAACTGTGAATAATATAAGAGAATTACCTTCACATATTGGAAACTTTGGATACCAGCCAAAGTAATAACACTGAATTAACTCAGACCCTCTCAAAGTATAACCTTCCAAGCAGATAAACTGAATTACATCTCCTTCTTCATAACTGCCCTTCTTGGGGTAGACATCTCCATGCTCAACAGGATTTGGAGATGAACACTCTAATTCTAAAATGGAAGGCAAAGTGAGAATGAACATGAGTAAGTGATCTATTTTTCAGTGTTGATACATATCACCTACTTAGAATGCTGGTCTTGGCCTGAAGCAAATCTTGTAAATCAACTTACTAGTACATTTGGGAACAAGAGACCAGCCTTGAACTTGACATAGTACTTCCTCTGTTGTGTTTCCTCCAGCTGTAAGATATCCATCAGTGCATTCATATCTGAGCTTGTCATTTACACTGAACACTCTCTGGACTGTATGATAGTGACCATGCAGCAGATCTGGTGCTAAACAAGTCTCTGAAAACAAATAGTAGAAAAACCAGACAAACCTTGAGAGAAGGGAAGAGGAAGAATAGGTTGTGCAGAAAAATGTACATTATATGTGTATCATTATTATTATTGTTATATAAATTATAAATTATATTTTATAATTCACCGAGACCTTAACTTATTTGGAGACAAACCTAAACATGGAAGTGACAAGTTAGACATAAAATTAAGTCAGGTATAGCACAGTCAGAGTAATTCAAACACTTTTCTTTCAGGTTAACTGACCTCAGTTGGGGATTAGAAAGGTCACATATAATTCTATTGGTCTATTGGGTCATTTGGTAGGTTCTGCACAGCCTGGGCAGAACCTTATCCTCAGTCCTTGCAGGACCTTTTATCTTGGGGAAGATGGGTGTTAAGGGATGAGAAGTTCTGCAACTTTCAAGAGGTGACAAAAATAGGAAAATTAGATGAATTAGCATTTTATTTTTTAAGCTTAAACAATAAGTCTGAAATGTCAAAGGATGGCACTCTTCGTTTCTGGTTTGCACACTGTTTCTTCTAAGACTCAAAAAAATATCAGGCTGGCATCATCTCTCTCTGGCAAACATGTTTAGTGGTACATATAGTAAGATTATTTGCTAAAAATAAATCTGTTCTGCTTGCCAGAATTCCAGATTTGAGACGCAACTTTTTACCCACAAAATGGAATGCTTATTGAACAAACTTAACAATTTTAAAAATATTAATTTTAATAGTACCTCATTTTAGTTGTACTGATAATTAGACTCATCCAGGTGAACAACGTTATGCATATCTCACCAAAACTAAGTTCCATTAAGTTCAATAAACTTTCCAAGTAAGCATGTGTACAACTGGAGCTTTATAACACACATTTACTTAGAAGTAAATCCTAAAACTACCATTCTTACTGAGCCAGTGGAATTTACTTTGGAATTTACTATGGAATTTACTTTGACTAGACCTCTGTTGGCTTATACTCTACTGGGTTATTTCTTTTTCAGTACAAATAAGTTGCAAATATTTAACCTATGCATACAGTTATTGGCTTGTTGAAATCTGAGAAGCATGGGGTGGGAATTTAGATGCTTGTACACATCCTCCTTTATGCTTTATATATTTGGATCAATGAACAGAAAAACTGAATTTCTGTTAAAGGAGATAAAAACATTTATATTTAGTTAACCTTTCCCCAGTGGCATTTGTACTACAGTAGAAACAATATTTGTCAGGAATGTCCCATTTAGATCTGCATTTTCAAGTTGGTTATTTAATATATTTTAATTCCACTCTTCAGCTGAAAAGATTCCAATAGTAATAGTCTCTTACATTCTATAAGGCATGACAGAAAAGAAAAGAGGCATAGAGAGGTAAGTTGAAAAAGAAAAAAAGCAAACCCACACTTTATTTCTTAGTTAAATCATCATTCTTATAAAGATCACTGGAATGGGTGCTTTGAAATGCACAGGGTTTCAACATTTTCATTTTTAAGCAACACTCTTCCACTCCTTTCTCCCAATAATAGTAATGATTTATTTTATGCTGTTCATACTTTTTCTCAATGCAGTAAATCCATAATTGTGCCATTGCAAAGGCCATAAGGATGGAAATGTTTTCTCCCAAGGGGAATCAAGAGTGGAGAGACTTTGAAGATTTTGTTTTACTAAATCTTATTTCTAGGATATTTTCTTACACACATATTCTCAAAGATCACAAAATCAGTAATAATCTCCATCAGTGGAAAATATTCCATGGAAATTTCTGCTAGATGATTCAATGTCCTAACACCAATAATAACATCGCTTAAAATCTTCTTAATAACTTGAGAGCTGTGGGGTGAGAGTAGGGGAGAGAGACATTACCTAAAGGTTTTTTAGTTGCGTCCACACACTCTGGCTGAACTGGCCATCCATCTTGAAGACATTGTATGGTTGCATCCCTCTTGCCTTCTGGAGTTTGATAGCCTGAATGGCAACTATATTCTAAGTTTTCCCAGATGTTGTAGGACAGTTTTGTATCAGAAAAAACACCATTATCCAAAGTAGGTTGGGAACATTTCTCTTCAGCGTGTTAAATAAAAAGATTAGGAAAATATTATATTTTTTCTTTGTTCATAAAACTTCAGTCTTTCATGGCAAGAATTGTATTATAGAAAGGACCTATAATCACTTAGCCAAATTCTATTCATCAAGAAACCATGTTAATATTTTGAGAAACTAATAGTATTCAAGGTAGGTTAGGAGAGCAGGGATGGATTAATAAAATAATTATGTGAGAGGCCAGGTAGCTGTAGAGAATATAAATGTCCTCTTTTATAATTTACATACATTTTTTCATATCCATTTTTCTATCCCAATTTTATTTTACAATCCCTAGGAATCTGGCTATAAGTAAGAACTTTACATAGCTTCTTACTTCATTCCAGATTAGAAATCCTTTGCAGTTGTAGGAACTACACATTCACATATGGCTTTCTTCTATAGAAGTTTCCATGTTGATTTTAGTTGAATGAAATAAACATAGAAACATGCAAAATGATGAAAAATAATCAATGGAAATTCATTGATACTGATGTGCTCATACCAGAGATATATGCATGTATCAAAGCCTATATTGGGAAACATTTTTTTAAACTGTCAAATTGTATATAGAGAGGTTGCTTAGAAAATCCAATTTTGACCATATCCTAACTATGTTTTATATATAAAATTAAAATTTCCTTACAATATGAAGGATACTACATTTATTTTCTAACCAGACTAGAAAAGACAAGGATATGGACTTACTGTAACATTTGGGGACTGGTTTCCAGCCTTCATTTGTGCAGTTTACCCTTGCATTTTGACTCCCAGTTTCAGTTGAAAACCCAGCCAAGCAGGTGTATGAAAGCTTTTCACCTTTCTTCATTGGAAAATAGTATTTTTGAAAACTATAATAATATAGTGCCATCCTTCCATTTTCTATATTGGGGAAGTCACAAGCTTTGTCTAGAAGAAATGTGTTAATATTCAAGTAGGAAGAAATAAGAAATATACCAGTCAAACAACTTTATTTCAAACAAGGGCAACAGGCAAATGGAAAAAAAGACTGGAAGCCATGTCTTTTTAAAATATGGTAACAGTGCCTTTGACTATATTCACAAGAATCCAACTGAGCACGGCATTGTTTCTATTTCATGACTCTGATTTTGAGAATAAAAAGGCCCCAAAATCTATAATACACATATAGATTTGCTCACTCGGCAAGACCTAGACATTCTGGAAAGTGAAGTTAAATGGGCATTATTAACTTATTGTTAATAATAAAGCTGCACTTTATAGCATCCTCAATAGGAAGGAAGGCAAGGGGAGACAAGGGTCAGAAATAGCATCATGACATCACAATGCAAACCCTGTGACATATGTATGCTGTACTTGTTTGACATCAAGAAACAATTACAAAAGGGCAGAGTTTGCATTGTGACATCACACATCATCTTTTCCTCATCTGACACCTGTGTGCAGGATTGATTAAATATCAGAACTTTTAAAACTCTTACAAAACAATGCAGTTAAAATGCACATGTGATTTATAAGCAGAGATGGAAAACACAGATAAACATAAAATATAAAAGAGCCATTTCTATTCCAATGCTGGGAGTCCTCATTCAGCAACCACAATTGGGACTGGGAACTTGGTCATTAAGTGAGATGGTCACTAAGTGAAACTGTTGCTGTGTTTATATCTGACTTCAGTTTTCCTTTGCTTTACAGACCTGCAAAGATTTTAAATGCGAGGATTGGTTGTAAAGCTACTTTTTTATCACCATCATAACTGCAAATGGTTGCTAAATGAGGCATTCACTAAACGAGACTGTACCCAAAAAAGTGCTGAAAAATGCACGTTAATAAAATAATGCTCAAGATTTTGCTATGCAAACTTCAACAGTACATGGAACAAGAACTGCCAGATGTATAAGCAGAAGAGGCAGGGGCACTTAAGATCACATTGTTAACATCTGAGTGATAATAGGAAAAAAAATGGGAATTCCAAAATGAAGTCTAATTTTGCTTTGCTTATACAAAGACTGTTAGTAATAATACTTTATTAACTGTATATGCTGCCCAACTCCTAGTGATTCTGGGTGATTTACAGCTGTTAAAAACATTTTAAAACAAAGTACAATAAAACAGCATAAGACAAAAGAACAAAGATGTCAAAGAAAACAAACCTGGAGAGGAAGAAGGAAAAGGAAGTAAGGGGTGTCTGTCATTCTTGCCAAAGGCCTGGGCAAAGAGCTATGTCTTCAGAGCCCTTCAAAATACTGGTAGGGTGGGGGCCATTCAAATCTTGCGGAGAACCTTATTCCAGAGGGCAGGCACTGCTACAGAGAAGGTATGCTTCCAGGGTCCTGCCAGATAGCATTGCTTAATCAAGGGAACTTGGAGTGTGCCAACCCTGCCAGATCAAACTAGACAGGCAGATACTATAGGAGACAAGTGGTCCCTCAAGTAACCAGGTCCTCTGCCATGTAGGGCTTTTTAGATAGTGACCAGCATCTTGAATCACATGCAGAACCAAACTGGCAACCAGTGCAGCTCGCGAAGCAGATGTGTTACATGGGCATACCAAGGCATGCCCATCACTGCCTGTGCAAGAGCATTCTGGACCAGCTGAAGCTTCTGGGTGGTCTTCAAGGGCAACCCCATGTACAGCGCATGGCAACAATCAAGCCGTGAGATGACCAGGGCATGAGTGACTGTCTGAAGGACCAGATGAAGGTGGGCAATAGCCTTCCTGGCCACACCTGTCACCTGCTCATCAAGCAGGTGCTCTGAGTCCAGGAAGACCCCCAAATTGCTCACCACCCTTGAATGGGGAAATGCAACCTCATCAAAGGTCAAAGTTGGAATATCACCAGATCTGGGTGGTCCAAATGCCCACAGCCACTCAGTCTTGGTAGAATTGAGTCAGAGACATTTCCTCCCCATCCAAACCTCCAGGCACTGGAATAGAACCTCGACAGCCTCATTTGGCCGCCTTGGAGTTGAAAGATGTAATTGGGTATTATCAGCACACTGATGTTACTGAACCCTAAGCTAGCGGATGACCTCATTCAGTGGTTTCATGTAGATATTGAAAAGGAGGGAGAGAGAATAGAACCCAGTGGCACCCCACTACTGAGGGGCCATGGGGACAATCCTTCTCCACCAACCTAGGACCCAGCCCCAGAGAAAGGAAGACAACCACCATAAAATGGTACTTCGATCTCCAACCCACAGAGCCAGTCCAGAAGGATACCATCAGCCTTCCCAGGTAGACCAGATGGGAAACACGGCAAGATGAGCTAATTCTACTTTATAGTAAGGCTACATTAACAGAATCTTGCAAGTCTGAAAGTACAAATCTCCCGTCATCTCTTTTACAGCCTGATAGGTTAGGGAGATTCCTGTCTGAGTTTCATTCTCTGCCCAATATGCAGTGCAAGCTATGCCCTCTCTTATCTGATAGTTCCCTAGGCAGCATTTCTTTCCCGTCTCCCAAGCTCATTCCCACATGCCATTACAGATACCATGGTCGATGGTATCAAAAGCCACTGAGAGATCAAGGAACACAAGGCCTGGATGCACCACGTCATCCTGGCTCCCCTACAGGTCAACAACAAGCATGACCAAAGCTGTCTCAATACTAAGTCCCATCCTGAAACCTGACTGAAACAGGTCTAGTAATCTGTTTCCTCCAGGGTTCTCATCAGGTATACCCTGACCACCTTCTCAACAACCTTTCCCAGAAAGGAAAGGATGAAAACTGGGCAATAGTTATCAAAGACCATTGGGCCCAAGGGCAGCCTCTTGAGAAAGGGGCACACCACCACCTCTTACAAGGCTGGGGGCACCACCCCCTCCATCAAAGAGGCTGACACTATAGCATGGTAGGACTGAGATCCAGTAAACAAGCTAACAGCATCAACACCACTTCCTCAGGAATTACCAGGTCAAACTCATCCCAGATCATACCAGTCTATACCCCAGGCACTTCAGCCTGCTCTACCCAGTCAGAGTCCAAGGCAAAGCGAATCTGATCAACCTTATCCACCAGATAGCCTGAATAATCCTCACAATGGCCCAGCAGATGTTCTGGGGGGGGGCCTCCCTGCTCAATAGGGGCTGGGTCACCCTACACAGGGCTGCTGGATGGCTATCAGCAGATGCAATAAGGGCAGAGAAATATTGATGTTTTGCCACCCTTATTGTCACAAGGTAATCCCTAATATGGGGTTTTACCCATGTCTAGTCAGACTCGCTTTGAGTCTTCATGGAGGAGGAGCCATGACATCAGCCCAGCAACACATGTTTTTCCAAGCTCCTGCCCTTTCAATTTCATTTTATTTATATTACTATATTTTAATTACGTTTTTAAAGCTAATTTTTAGTTAAAATAAGTATACTACGTTACAGTAGACTTATTCGATTTTTATTAGACTTATTGGATCTTTTTAAATTTAATCATAACTTCTTCGGGCGAGATGAACATGGAGGCAAAAGGCACAGGTAAAAGATTCTGAGTGGATTTGAACAACATGGGAAAAAGAAAGAAACGTCATGGATCAATCCGGGCTCCCTTTCTTCATCAAAGTCTGCTAAGGAAAGTTAGAATAACATTTCAAAGGAGAACAAAGGAATCTGTAAGTAAAACAAATTTTCCTCCCACCTTTAACAAATTTGCAGCCCGTGAATCACTTGAATGGGACCTTCAGACAGAACTGGAAAAATCAGATACTGCTAGATCTTTCACTATCTGTCAGGGAATTGCTAAATGAGAATCTGGGTTTTCTCCCAATCTCTCATTGTGTGTCTCTCACTGTGTGCTAGTTCACGTGCTTACTTCAAGGGAAATAAAAATAAGCTTAAAAATAAAATGCAAAAATCAGAATACTGAGAGGCCCCCATGGGAAAATTCAACAGAGTTTATGGCAAAGCAATGCCTTTTTACAGCACAAGTTATTTCGTTATTTGAGCAGCTGTCAGATATAAAATATGACCTGGAATTGCTGAAAAATGACTTGGAGGCTTTCGTTCAAAAATAAAAATCTGGACATACCACTTCCATTAAGTGGTATACAGAAGCTCTGGCCAAGCCACATATTCCAGGCATGTGCTCTGATAAAGGGCAAGTTGTTAAAGTTAAACAGACACAACTGTGCAACAATCAAACATCTGTATTAATAAATCCTTACTGTCTGACAAAGCAAAGAGTGGAGGCTTCATACATACTAAAGCCTGTTTGGATACTAAAGAAGCAATTCCCTGAAAGTTAAATCATTCAGACACAGCAGATTGCTCTCTGTATCTTCCTGAATAGTCTCAATATTGGACGCTGGAATTCCAGGAGAGCAACTGTAACTTCCCAAGGACAACTTCTTCATTGTCAGCACAGACAGGTAGATTTATGTGCTGTTGAGTGGCTTCCAAATGCTCCAAACAGAAAACGGATTCTGCTGTCTTTTAAGCAGCCTACTATCCCACAGATGCTATTCAAGATGAGATTGTACTTAGCATAATTTCAAATCTTTCCCACCTTTGTGAGTCTTTCACAAAGTAAAAGTTAATTTCTTGTTCGGTTCTGTCTCACCTAGATTCCGTAACAGTTTTAAAACTGTACCAGATGCCACCAAGTTTGCCTCTTCCCCATACCTGGCCTTGAAAAGGCAAGGATGTGGGAGTCAGCATGTCTCAGTAACTGAAGATGTGTCAGGCCCATCTGAAGCTGGCCTTATCAGTGCTTTTGGTTTCCTGCCCAGGAATGAACAAGATCAGCTGGAAAACCTTAAGAAAACCTTACTGGCTACAATTGACCTTGTGTCTCCAAGCATCAACACTAATTGCCCTCCCTCAGTGGATAATGGAATGGCTGGATATCACCCTCCAAATAATATTTGTTCTGGCCCTTATGGGGCAGTTGGGGAGCCTCTTGGAGAGTGCCAGACCATGCTAACTATTGAGGAGGAGATCTCCTACAGGGTCCATAACTGCAAATCATGGGGCAGGAGGAGGATCTCCTGCAGAATCACCTGTGCAGGTCACTTAAGTTCAGATGCCCTTGGTGATGAAGAAGAAAGCCACACGTCTACTCCTAAATGCATTTCCATTACCAGAACAAGACCCATATGGAAACTTACCAATATGTTCCTCAAAAATTACAAATTACGCCCACTTTAGTAGATCCCATGCAGAATCATTGTGATCCATTAATCCTGCACGCAGTGACTCCAAATGAAGCTGCCGCAAGGTAGGAGGGTACCCAAGGAAGTATCACAACCCTAGTTAGTACAGCTTTACAACTGAAATGTGTGCCTCTGCCTTCTTTAAGCCCATGGGTATCAGCCTCCCTGCTGTCCCTCAAACAGGCTGAAATCATACTTTTTAACATCCACATCCCCCCTTCTAAAACACATGCCCAAACAAAGCACCTGGGAGTATATAGAAAATTTTATCCTCACTTGCTCAGATACACACCCTGCAGGATCAACAATAATTGGTGGGGATTTAAATGCCAGGATGGGGCCAAATGATCACTCCCTATTCCATCAATTTAAGACCTTTCATGAGGAAGATGCACTAGAGGGACCCCTATACACTAGAGAATTTAAGGATCTAAAATATAATTGGGCAGGATTATGTGTTAGGCAGATGACCACACATCTGGAGCTGTGCATACTCAATGGCTCCCTAGATGGGGATCATCCAGCAGAATATACTTACTGGGGTGCAGGGAGAAGATCAACAGTTGATTATTGGATCATATTACATGATCTCCTAAATGCCCTACCTCCTGGATGGAGGTAGATTCACAATTAGAAAGCGATCATCACTCCCTAATACTACCTATGACACTCCTCTGGGAATCAGTAAGAACAGAAGCAGCGTACACCCCAATGCTGGAAAATAAGAACACAGAGGTGTTATTAACAAATTAAATGGAATGGAAGTAGTGCAAAAGTAGTTGCAAAATGGCTGACAGCTCCAGAAACCTTAGAAATTTGTGCACATCTATTAGACAACAAGCCTCAAAAATCATACTTAGACATGTATGTTCTGTTAATTTTTAATCTGAAATCTGTTTTTTTCAAAGAAATAAAGTAACAATCAGTCAGGATTTTCTTTCTCATGGGAAAGGATTCATCCCGTTATCTTTACAACAATAACAAATAATATTTTGGCTACAGAGATCATGTGAGAAACACCTGCTATTGTGTGTTGTGTATTGTGCTATTTACTGCCACCTATTGGCGTGTGTCTGCTAGTTACCCAGTGGGGGTGGCATGGAGCTATAATATGAGAGGAAAATGTTCAGCCTCTCAGTGTGTGTGTGTGTTTTTAGCTTTAGCTCAGTATAGCACCATGTAATCATTTTTATGGGCTATGTAGTTGTAACAAATAACCAAGTAGTGTACCTCTTCTCTGAGAGTTTGTAACTACATTTTGTTAAGCTTGTGTTGCTAATAAGTCTTGGATGCTACATTACATGAGAAGATGTGTTTTTCTTTATATTTTGTATGATATTTGCATTTTATGGAATTTTGCATTTTTATCAATACACACCAGTTAGTATATATTTTCTGACTGGATTTCTTTGGGAAACAAGAAATGGACATTGCATTGTGAACAGCTGCAATGTTGATGTGTATCTTTCCTGGAAAACTTTTCCTGGAGTTTTTGCTGTGCTCTGCACAAACAGGAGTGTTTGTGATTTGCACTCTGCCCGACACAATCCAGTAACTGGGATGTAAAACATAAAAAAAAATGTTTTGATCAGGACTGTGCACAGCTGAAAAGGTTGTATCATACAACATATACAAAGTGTAAACATTTTCCTTCTGAGGATTATGAAATTTAAAGGCTCAATACAAGGCCCTCCTAAAAGAAAACAAATGATTGGCAGTGAAAGAGACCTGGTAGAAATTAATTCAATCAGTCAGGAAGTGGGATTCTTCCTTCTTCTGACAAACTACCAGAGGACTAGGAAAACTGCAAGCCCCCCCCCAATCAAGTACCAAAACAGGTAGTCCTCAGTTAGTGACCACAATTGGGACTGGCAACTCGGTCATTAAGCAAAGTGGACACTAAGTCAAACTACGATTGTGCTTATGATCTTACTTCAGCTTTCCTTTGCTTTACAGATCTGTGAAGGTCATAAATGTGAGTATTGGTCACTAAGTTACCTTTTCATCACCATCATAACTGCAAATGGTCACTAAATGAGGCAGTCACTAAATGAGGACTAACTGTACAAACCTGGGAACAGTATTTTAGAGGGTTGCACGTGGACCCAGCTAGTAACATAAATGAGAGTGAAGTCGACCTGGACCAAGTTCAAAATTGGCCCCATCTTTGTGCAAGAGATAACCCGATTGAATCCCTTAAGGTGAACACCTGCTCCAGGTGTTGTTTGTGTTTTGCCTGAAATAGTTAAAAAGAATCCCAGCTGGTGGGTGCCTCTGCTAGCATTGCTATTTACATTCATAGATCAGACTGGTGATGTTCCAAAAGATTGGGGGTTGGCAATAATAGTCCTAATCTATTAAAAGGGCAAAAATTACAGGCCTATCAGCCTTTTGAGTGTTGTTAGCAAATTATATGCTAAATACCTAAATCACAAGCTCCATGACAGGACAGAGACAGAGGGTATAATCCAAAATGAGCAGGCAGGATTCAGAGAAGGGAGGTCAATAACAGACTACATTTTGGTGCTCCACCATCTTGTACAAGAATAGACTCATAAAAAGAAATCCTCCCTTTATGGCCTTTCTAGATTTTAAACATGCCTTTCACTCAATTTTCAGGAATGCCCTTTCGGGAAAATTAAAAAACACAACTATTGACAGTCCTCCTCTTTCTGATACAGAAATTATACTCCACCACCACCTTGAGTGAGGTGCAACCCCCAAGGGTCCCGCTCTGGCACAGTAAGTGCTGAGAAAGGAGTGAGACAGGGATGTATTCTTGCCCCATCTCTTTTCAACTTGTACCTCAGTTCAATGGTGCACCTTCTTCATAATCCGGATTTCCACACACCTAAACTAGCAGGGCGCAAAATCCCTATGCTCCTCTATGCTGCTGCTGCTGCCATAATTTCACAAACCCTATAGGGCTGAAAAGAGCAATAGCAGCAGTATTTTGGTACTGCAGACCCAATCACCTTAAATGTGGGTGTTCTTAATTTTAATACATCTAAAATTCTGGTCTTTGCTAAAAGAGCCATCTAACAATCCTGGAGAATAGAAGGGCATAAGCTAGAGCAGGTTACTGCATTTAAATATCTTGGGGAGGTTTTCCACTCTAAAGGCACTTGGAAGGCGCATCAGAATCATGTAATGCAATTAGCTCTTAAGTCTACAAGTGCTATTAAGGGCTTCTTTTATACAAGCAGAGGACAATCAATCCCTGCAGCATTAAAAGGTTTTGAGCCCAAACCTCTAGCCCAAATCCTTTATGGGGCACAAGTAGGAATTTATGTGAAGAAGGATGCACTGGAAACAGTGCAAACAAAATTTTTGAGATCAATCCTTGCTGTTCCCAGTGGAACAGCAAATGCCCAGTTAAGGCTTGAGACAGGAATACTTGCAATCTAGGTAAGGCTTGGAGGAGGATAAGCTATTAGCTGAAAATCCAATTCTTCCCAGTCGGACTGACCCCTTTAGTTTTAATAGACGATTTTCCTTCTTCCTGGAAACAGACTGTAGAACAGAAGTTGGCTTTCTGTACCATTCCTAATCTTTTTAGGTTATGACCAAGCCAAACAACTGCTCACTCAAAGAATAAGGGATATGAAATTTCAGATTGAAGTTAACAGGCTGCCCCAACATGGCAGAAATTGGATAAATAAGGGCACTTGGGAACCAGCAAGATATCTACAAAATCTAACTTTCCCCAAACTGAGAATAACATTTTTCAAAGCCAGGCATAACATTTTACCATCCGCACTGCTGCAAGGCAGATACTCCAAAACCCCATTAACTGAGCATACCTGCCCACATGGCAACAAGATCAAAACCGTTTCACATTGTAAACTCTACAAAGATATCAGATCTGCTTATATTCTGCCCTAAAATGTAAATTTCCAGAAAGACTTGACAATTTCTATGTGAACCATTTTCTAGATGATTTGAAACCATTTATCCCCTGTGCAGTAGCCAAATTCTGTGTTGCCGCAATCAAAATAAGGCATAACTAGTTACGGAAATAATCACTTCTGCTTTATTTATCACTTTATATTTAACACATGCTAGCTATCTTGTTTTTAGATGATATGTATTTTACTTCATAGTCTGTAATATTTTAGATTTACAATTGCACAAGAAATTAATGCACCGTTATAGCAGTGTATGTCACATTTTTATGTGTAATTTTATTTTTGTTATGCTAGTATTTTATCTCATCTACTCAATTTTACTTTGGTGTTGTATTTTTTTTTTTGTCATTGACCTATTATTATATGGTTGGTGGCAACCATCCAGCCAGATGTTTAGACTGGAATTATTATTATTATTATTATTATTATTATTATTATTATTATTATTATTTCGAGTCTTCCTCCAACAGAGTCAGAGCTGTTCAGTAAACAAAGATGCACACTGGGATTGGCGCACAGGGAGAGGTGGCATAGGAGTGATTACATCCAACGTAAGCCACCTACCCATTCCAGTCAGTGACTAGGGCCTCAGCCAAACTGCCCACCAGATCCTCAAGGAAAACCCCAAGCTCTCTCTGGAACTCCACTGGGTTCATCAATCACCTGGGGCCAGCCAATCAAATGGATCCAGTTTCCCTGCAGGGAGGGGTGACACCAGTGAGCCAGAAGGCAACCATCTCTCCATAGCAGATCCCTGTTGACAGAGTTGATTACAACAATTTGCAGATAGCCCTTAAAACCCGAACATACCAGGCCATTTCATTTGCCTATTAAAACATTTCTATGATGATCAAGAAACAAAAGCATGGGATATGAAATCAGGAAAGAAATGCTAGAGAAGAAGAAAATGTAATTATGGAGGTTTTATAACAGTTCTATAACAGATCATTATCTTCTATTGATAAAAAAAAAAAAAGACCAAGAGTTCTCCTAGGGTAGAAAGGGATTAAAGTCTGATTTTCCATTTAACGTTGACAGATGACTCAAAAGATTACCTAAAATGTAAACCCACCAAAGCTCCTACTTGGTTATTTCCAGTAGGCTGGTGTCCTGAAATTAACATATACACCATAGTAACTTACATAAAACTTGCCTGACTGGTCATCTGGATACTGTACAATTTGTTGGAGCTGTTATCTAGATTCCAGCAACTAATTATTTATGGGGGTCCTTTAGGGTACACAGTATATTTGCATTAAATTAGGAGAGAAAGCGGGTGTTTCTAGATGAGGCTTATTGTATAATGATCTGCTTTATCCAGATAAGCATAACCTCTTATTTCCCATGTTCCCCCCTCCACACACAAACTTGTTTAAGATTGAATATCCAAAATCTTTTGCTTGCTGGCACAACTTTCAGCCTCTCAGTATCCATGGAATCATACCTTTTTAAAATTCTTCTTAAAAGAAGTAATCGGAAAGGGACAATATACAAGTCACTTGAACCTAATTGCCTTATAATTGCTGAATAAGTAGTGATAAGATATTCTAACTGCAACATACATACATTTATTTGATTTTTACCTTCTGCAGGAAGTTTCCTTATTGCAGCAAACATTAATAGAAATGAAAAAATCCACCTTTTATATCCCATCCTGGGTGCTTCCTGGAAAGTTTGCATTAACCCAGCTTTGCTGATTTACTCCGTTTCTGAAGGCAATGCAGTTAATAATTTATAGGACAGCTTGACAGACTGGGAAGCTTCGGGGAAGTCAGCTGAAAGATTATCTCATAAACAGCAATTCAGTCTAGGTAGTGAGAATTTGGGGGGAAAAGTGCCTCAAAGAGACTTCACCTTAATTAACTCAATTAAATTGAGGCTGGGAAATTCCTATTACAGTTCCCAAGTTTCTGTATTTAGCCCCAGACTGGCAGAAAAATCCTACATTGAAATCCATGTCATTTTTGCTTCCTTGCTCTTGCCAGCTATATGGGGTGACGGACAAATACTGTTCTTGTTTTCAGTATGAAACTTTATTCCCAAATAGAATTATGTATACCTACAACTAAGTTGTAAAAAGGCAATATCCTTTAGGAAATGTGAAAAAAAAAATCTGCAATGCTTATATATGATCAGTTAAAAGGTTTTTGATGTGACTAAAGTTAGCCCCAGGCTGGGTTTTTTAAAAATTATTTTTAATACCTATACATGAAAATCTGTTCACTTTACTGAATATCATCTCCGCAACTCTGAAGTAATTCATGTCCTAATAACCTCACACTTGGATTATTGTAATCCACTACATAGGAGGCTACCATTAAAGGCAGCATAGAAGCTCTAACCAGTACAGGATGTGGTTGCTGGATTGTTAAATTGGAAGCTAAGCAGGACTACATAACACTATCCTTATAAACATTACAGTACTTCACAAGTTCAGTGTAAGCATTGACAATCTATTACCTTCTAAATAATTTAGGATTTATGAATGTAAAGTAAAATAAGCTGGGGAGGCCTTGTTCATAGTCTCACAGATGGTTCAACTCGTACTGCAGTTGCCAGCAATAGAGCATTTTCCATGGCAATGTCCCAATTATAGAACTCTTCTGAAGGGACGTTTGGCTACCCCTTCCCCACTCACATCTAAAAAATAAGTAAAAACAGGCATATTTACCAAGACATTTGCAGGTAAACATAACTTTTAGATTACCTATTACTTTGCTTCTTTTTAAATGAAATTTGCATTATTTTTTGTATCCATTGTTGAGTGTTGGTTTTATTGTAATAGCCTTATTTAAGTTTTTTATTTTTCTGTTGTAAACTATTCTGGGCTCCTCCAGGATGAAGAAAATAAATAATAGGCCAAATCCTCAGACCACTACATTTTATTGAAAGGGAAGCCTTGCAATCAACTACTAGAAAACAAAAGTAGCAGTTTTTACTAACAATTTGTTAGCCATGTTCATTTGTGGACACTAACACTACCACCAAACAGATCAAGGCATTTAAATACTTAGGAATTACTTTTCAATCCTCTGTGGCTTGAAGGAAAATCAAAAGTTGATTTAAAATCAAATTCTTTATGAAAGAATTCTATCAACTGCTGTGTATCAAATGCAAGCCTTATAGTAAAATCTAGTCACAAATTTCTTGTGCCTTTTTCTCTCCTCTGAGTGAAGCAACAGACTACCTCCCTTTTCCCTTCTGGGCAACAGGAGCAATTTCCATCTTCTCTTGTGTTAATAATGAACAGATCTGATATCTGGCTATTTAGACCATTGTGAAAATTATTTCTCACATATATATTAAAATAGTTAAAAACAATAAAAATCAAAACAACTGAAACAACGAAAAGGCCATGATGAACAAATGTTTTGAGCCTGCTACTGAATTATGGGGAATGGGAGTTACTTTAACTCCAGAGGCAGTTTGTTCCATGATACAGGCCTAGCCGCAGAAAAAGGCATATGTAGGCATCCAGTGAATCAGTGGAAGGACATGTAAAAGATGAAGATAGAATTGGTGATCCAAGAGTGTGGGGTGAACTGAATATGAATAAACAGTCTTGCAACTAGTAGTAGTTATTTTCATAATTTTGATGTTTCCATTTAGTAATCATATCTTGTGAAAGAACTTACTTCTCATGAAATAACAAATACAAAACTTAGGATTCCTTGGTTGCAGTGGTAAAGCAAAAATATAAGAATTCTACAGATAATAAAAGCTAAACTTCCCATTCTTAAACCAGAAAATAATTTGATTAAGTGAAAAACCAAATGTAAAATATTCATTATTTTAATGTATCACAAGGAGAAAATTATCCAATACATGGGAAGTAATCCTATGAGTTTTTAAAATTAATTTAGCTTAAGTTATATTTAAATTCAGTTTTTGTCCTGGTATTTTCCACCATTTTTTCTATGAACCTGTCCAAACCTTTAGAATGCAATCTCCCACAGACTAGCCCTTAGCCTTAAACAAGTTTTGCATGCTCATTTTATGGTATTAAACTGTTAGTATTTGCCTCAAATTTCCCTCTGAAGCAAAAGAAATACACATTACATTAACAATCTTAGTTTTTCCATTTTATTGTATAAAATGACAATCTTATTAAATTGTACACAGTATACAATTTTCTTATTTATAAGTTATATACAAGTAATATTTGAGACTTTATTAATTCAGTAGATAAAATATCAGAATTTGCAGTAACATATTTAGTTTAGTTGATAGTTATTTCAAGGACTGGTAAACAAGATTTATAAAATAACTACATAATATGTAAATTGATACAAGAAGTCAAGTCCATTTCTTTCGAAAACTGTCATAATTATAAACTCTTTAATCTTTTAATTGCAAGAAATTCCAAGCGTGTTCATTACCATTTCAATGGCCTGCAGTGGATCAACAATCTCTCTTATATTATCTTTCTTTAAATCCCAATCTGGCCTCTGCCTATAGGATGGGAAAAAAAAAATCCATAAAAATAAAAGTAGGATTTGAAGGAGAAAATTAAAGTCAGAACAATTTAGACTTACCGTGAAACTATTTTTGTTTTTACAGGAAGCACTGGAATGGAGCTCTGTCCATTTATGTATGCATCTAACTTCTGTTTGGCAAGCATTCTTTGGACATCCATTTGATGTTTACGGGCTATAAGTTTAAACAATCTCCGAAGGCAAGCAACTACTTTATGGTTGTTTCGAATCTCCTAAAAAGTAAGCAACCATCTTGTTGTTAAAGTACAGTATTTTGTTCAGTGAAACTTCAAACCTATATAATTTTCAAAATCCTTTCTAATTTTCAGTTGGACCACTTTGATGCTGTTTTTATAATCTTAGTATGCCTCATTTACACCAAGTGCTTCCTTTTAAAACTACTCTCTGGTTATAATTTACAGAATTGAGGACACACCAGCCCTCTACAGAAAAGGGCAAATTCAAACACTTAAAATAAGGTATATTTTATTAAATACACAGAATTATGTACAAGAAGAGCTGGTAACTTTTTCAAAAATATCCCATAAAATTGTATGGTCTGCCAATTGTGAGTTGTTTGAACTAAGTTCTGCTTTTAAAGACTATTAGCTGTTACGGGATCCAGGTCAATTTGATTTATGACCTATATACTAGAAGACAAAGATCAGTAGGAATTGACTACTTTGAACTACAGCCCCCAAAGAAGCATCTTCCTTTCTCCCTTGGCACATTTAAGATGATTTGTCAGCATAGCTAGAGAAATAAAACCCTATTGTTAGAATCCAATATCCAAGATTTTGCATTTAACTATATGGTAGCCCTTGTTTAGCGACTGCCTCATTTAGTGACTGTTCCCAGTTACGGTAGTGATGAAAAAGTAACTTTGTGATCAGTCCTCCTCACATTGATAACCTTCACAGGTTTGTATAGCAAAGGAAAGCTGAAGTAAGATCATAAGCACAGTCATGGTTTCACTTAGCAACCGTTTCCTTAACAATTGAGTTGCCAGTCCCAATTGTGGTTGCTAAACAAGGACTACCTGTACTTAAGATGAATCAGTGGCATCCCAGATAAAACCACTATATGTAGGCAAGTATTAATTGGACAGACATATGTGTAATAATAATAGCATAGTGAACGTTTTGCAATATTTTGCCCACTCAGCAGATACATCACATTGCAGTATAAAATAATCACACATTTAATGTGGCAAGAGCTAGTAGAAATATTTGCTCACTATTTAGTTCTAAAGTACTATTATTCTAGAATGGTCCTTTTAAAAGCTCCAGCAACTACCCTGCAGCCTCCAAGTACTAGCTCCTGCACCCTAACCCTAAGTCTAGCCCTAGCCATTTTTTGGCATGCAAGCCCTCAACCTGAAAAATAATTTGCACTCCAATTATATATGTAGGTGAAATGCAATTGACACCTAACTACAGCAACCATCAGCATTTAACACTCAGTCAACATCATTTGTTTATTAACTGTAGTAATTCTCTCTTGTTTGCCTGATACAACCTTGACAACTTCCAGATAATAAAGACACAAAGTTAACAAATAAAACTTACAGAAGCTCTCCTTGAGTCCTTTGACAGATGAGCAAATAAGCAGCATGTCTTTGTAAAAATGCTACCACCTTTTTCTGAAGTTTTGTCCCCAGCTCTTTCCCGGTACATCTGAAGTAAATCCAACAATGTTCCTATAGAATTTTCCACCGTATAAACAGCATCAGTAGTCCTTTCATACTTAAATAGAAGAAAAGAGTTTTAAGTCAATTGTCAAGAATCCTACCATGCTTAGTACTGAATTTAAAATCTACTTTCCCTATTTTTCCATAATGAAATATTTTGCTCAAGTACTTTCTGGCTATTTGGCAGACTGATACAGACTACAAGAGCAATGAATAAATTCTTTGCAATTTGAATCACATACTAGGTGAAATGCTAATCAATTTTAAGATGGAAAAAAATTGTGAAAACCAATATCACAGGTATTTTTCAGAACAGAAATTATTTGGCCCTGCATTTTAGAACTGCATTAAATTAAACTTGAAATGGACTTCAAAGATTAAAACTTAACCCTCATTTACAATATAGCCTGAAATTTAAATTCTGGCATTTATTAAAATTGAGAAAATTATAACATATATAACCTTTATAATACAAACTTACAAAAAATAAAAAACAGCTTAATTTCAACAAACATGAAAGTATATAAATACCTTTGATAAATTAAGCAAGACTTGGACAGAATATCTAATAACATCCATGCTAGGGACACTTCTATTGCAGCTCCGTATCAAAGTAAAAATAGTACTGACTGCTTTACTTTGGGCCATATTTTCACAACAAACAGGAGATAATCTAGTTACAACCTCTGAGAAGAGAAAAACAGGAAAAATACTAACATATTTTCAGAATAATACTTAGCCTAAATATATTGTTGAAAGAAATTTAGTGACCAATCTATTCCTCATGCAACTGGAACCCTGGAAGAAGAGTTGATTGCATGTGTTTACTGAGCCTCATTCTTTACATCAACTCTTAGTCTAGTCCTACAATATTCTACTTCATTGCAGCTTAAGCTCTAAGCATACAAAATTCAAAGGCTTCCAACATAATTTAGAATTCAGGGTTACTACATTCTACATTTCTAGGTACACTGTTATTTAAAACCCCAATTTCTACTGTCTGTGAGGAGTCTATGCAACTGAGCTCTCAACTGCACAAACTTCAGCCTCAGTGTGTGGAGGATGATCAGGGAACAACCAACAGGGCAAGTTAAGTCAACATTTGCTCACTGTTCCAAATGTATGATTCAAACTGCACCATGTACAGAGACTGATTATGACAGCAATCCAGTGGTAAAATAGTGCTTCTTTCAGACATATATTTAGTTTTGACCTAACTGCCTCCCTTCCTGCTTTTCTGTCATTTTAGACACCAGTACTTCTAAAGGCTAAAGTAATAATGGTACTAATAACTAGTTTTCCAAAGTATTTTTGTTTTTCAAATGAAAGGGTGTTTAACTTCATACATATAAGATTGTCTGTATACTGATATTTAAAAATAAAGACTGCCCTCGAATCAAATTACTAACCCAGATCCTTTAAAGCTGCCAGAACATGAGAAAAGTCTTTATATTTAAGAAGATAATCAATAGCAACTGCAGTTCTATTACACAGCTTCTTCTCTTCTTTGCTTTCTTTATTGGCAATGATCAAACTGTCTCGCAGAGATCTGGTTTCTTTTGTATCAGTCTTCTTCCTCCAAGAATATCCTCTCCACAGTGCCTTATAAGTAAGGGGGGGGGGGGAATCACATGTTAAGGAATAAAAGAGAGGCAGAAATATCCAACCCAGAACATAGCTTTATTACTTAAAAATAAGTTCCACAAAATTTTTCAAGTAATATTGTTTTTCTCCAGTGTTTTCTGAAAGTCACTCAATGAGAATTATGAGAATAAATGGAAAATTTTAGAAAGTGGGCTATTTATCAAACATTTCCAGATAATCCTTGAGCAATATGCAAGATTTTAGACCTAGTTCACAGAGAATCCCAGAAAAAAAATCAAACTGTTTCCATGTTTTGCAACTTTTTAGAGTCAGCTGACCTGAAATGGAATGAGCAAATCATTTGACTTATTTTATTTATTTATTTATTTAAAATATTTGTATACCCGCCCATCTTAAAGCAACTCTGGGCAGTTTACAACCAATAAAGCAGTGTAAAAACGAAGAATAAAAATAAAAACAGAACAACCTGATGCCTTGGCCACGCTTCTCTAAGGCACCGACATTCTCATCCCACCCTGGCCTTTCCCTATCCCAACACCTGGGGGATGAACCAGGTTTTAAGTGCTCTCCAGAAGGATAGAAGGGTAGGGGCCTGTCAGATCTGAGGGGAGAGTGTTCAATAGGGCTACGACGGAAAACGCACACTTCCAAGGCTCCACAAAATGGCAATATTTAAGGGAAGGTACCTGGAGTGTGCCCATCTATCTAATCTGATAGGACAAACAGATGTCCTCAGGGACAGGTGGTCCTGCAGATAACCTGGTCCCATGCAACGTAGGGCTTTAAAGGTAATAACCACCACCTTGAATTACACCTGGAAGGAAACTGGGCAGTGCCAGTGCAGTGTGTGCAACAGGGTATAATATGGGCAAACCTAGGGATGCCCAACGTTCTGGACCAGTTATAACTTCTGGGTGGTCTTCAAGGGCAGCCTCATGTAAAGCACGTTGCAGTAATCCAAATGAGAAATGACCAAGGCATGAGTGACCATGAGCAGGGCCTCCCAGTCGAGGAAAGGGCACAATTGGTGCACAAGATGAATGTGCAAAGGCCCCCTAGCTACAGCTGCCACCTGCTCATCAAGCAGTAGCTGTGAGTCTTGGAGGACCCCCAAATTGCATACCAGCTCTGTCCAGGGTAGTGCAACCCCATCCAGAGTCAAAGATGATATATCCCCATCTTCTGGGGGGCCAAAAATTGAAAGCCACTCCATGTTGCCAGGGTTGAGTCAGTTCCTCCCCATCCAGATCCTCTTAGCCTCCAGGCACTTGGCCAGCATCACAAAAGCACCACCTGCCTAGTCTGGGGTGGAGATGTATAAGTGGGTATCATCAACATTCTGATGA
This sequence comes from Python bivittatus, assembly GCF_059951505.1. Classification (NCBI taxonomy): domain Eukaryota; kingdom Metazoa; phylum Chordata; class Lepidosauria; order Squamata; family Pythonidae; genus Python; species Python bivittatus. Next base: position 15,474,446 of record NW_028277098.1, read on the forward strand.
TATCGCACTCCATGCCGGCAAATGACTTCACCCAATGTTTTCATGTAGAAGTTAAAGAGAGGAGGAGGAGAGAGACCCAAGCTGTGAGGCACCCCACATGCAGGGGTCTAGGGCTCAACCTTTCCCCTCCCAGCAACACTGACTGAAACTAGCCACGGAGAAAGGAAGAGAACCACCACAAAATAGTGTCTCCTACACCCAGTCCCCAAAGCCAACTCAGAAGGATACCATGGTCAATAGTATTGAAAGCTACTGAGAGATTCAGGCGGGCCAGGATGGTCACACCATTCCCATCCTAAGTCCTCCAAAGGTCATCAACAAGTGCGACCAATGCCATCTCAGTGCTGTATCCTGGCCTGAACCCAGACTGAAAAGGGTCCAGATAATCCACTTCATCGAGCCAACCACCCTTTCAACAACCTTCCCTAAAAAGGTAAAGTTGGAGACTGGACAAAAGTTGTCAAGAACTGTTGGGTTCAAGAATGACCTCTTGAGAAGTGGGGTGCACCACCACCTCCTTCAACACAGGTGGCACCACTCCCTCCCACAGGGAGGCATTAACCACTGCTTGGACCAACTGCATGCCACCACCTGGGAGGCCTTAGCCAACCAAGAACAGCATGGGTCCAGAACATAGGTGGCCAAACTCACAGCCACAAGGACCCTGTCCACTTCCTCAGGACTAATTCAAACTCCTCCCAGATAATAGGGCTTAGATGCATCTTGGTCACTTCCAAACAGACCTGCCCAGCCAAAGACCAATTCTGAGCAAAGTCAAGCAACTTTGTTTAACAGATGCTGAGAATATTCTTTATGGTGGCCCTGGAAGAGTTCCCCCGGCTCCTCCTTACCTAGGAGGAACCTGGTAATGCAGACCAGGTCGGGCCTCTTTTCCACAATCAAGTCATGGACAACAGAAGCTTTATTATGGGCTGACCTGACTTGTTTCATTTGGATCACTGCAGGCCCAAATGAAGGGTAAAGGAATTTCCAAAACATAATATTTGAGTTTGAAACAAAGCTCCTTTGCCTTTTATGCACAGCCCTAAACAGTATCATTTTTCTGGAACATTTACTTACCTGAAATTTAATTATTCCATTGCTAACAATATTGGGGTTTACATCTTTTGGAATTCCACCTGTAGTTATATTCCTGCAATTCATCCATCTTCTCACCATTCTTTGTATTATAATAATTTTCTTACGATATTGCAGGTATCTCCTCCTCTGCCAGTGTGCTCGATACCATCTCTGTTTTAAAAGGATATAAAAGGAACATGAGCTCATGACCTCATAATTATGGAAAACAGTAACCTAACGTAAATAAAGGACAGCAATAAAAGAGGGATATTCTGTATTTTAATGATAGTGGGCTTGCATAACTTTGGTTTTAATTTAAAGTTAAATTAAATCAAATGTCATTTTATTCAAACTTATGCTACAGTAATTGGAAGCAATTAATACTGGAGAAAACTGAATTTCTTGAATACCTGGATTTTTATTGTATTTCTTTTTAATCTGGAAAATCTTTGTCGTTCAATGAAACCTCTCACTGTGGCTTGCAAAAGAATTATTCTCTTACGTGTTTGTAAATAAACCATTGATTGATGCTTCATAGTCACATAAGATCGGTACTGTTGTTGTATTAAAAGTGCAGCTTTCCAATATTTCTGGTACTGTTCTACAGCTTCACTTGTATGGCACTGAGTCTCTGATCCAGCAGCTTCAGTTCTATGATCCACAGCCATGTGAAAGAACTGACTGTTTCTTGCTGCATGCATTTTCTTTGCTTTTTTGCGTGCTACCATTCCACGATAGGCAGACTGAATAATTATCACAGCCCAGCATATCAATTTGTAATGCTTTTGCTGTACATACATCCGATAAAGAGACTGGATGATAGTTGCTGAAATATGCATAGTGTCCAGTTCTGGGTGTATTCTTGTTCCTCTGCAAGTGGCCTGACTTACAGATTTCTGAATTACCTGATGTGTATTTTGATGTTTTCCCTTTAGGCGTGATCGATAGTACTTCTGCATGGTGATAGCAGCACATCTGAGTTTCTGGTAAGCCAGCTTAGTTTTGTGCATTCTAAATGTTGCCTGAATTGCTGTTGCTGCTAAATGCTGGCGTTTAACTTCTTTCCGTATTTTAAAACCTCTATAGAAAGACTGCACACAAATAACTTTTGCACGAACAGAAGCGTATTCTTTAGCTTGTCTTCTCATCACAACCAATGCCCTGTACTTTCTCTGAAGGAATATAGTAGCCGTTTTTAAAGTGAGGTAATTTTTACGTGCAACTTGCATTTTAAAATTCCGCTGAAGCACGATCGCAGCTTCCTGTCTTTTTTGGTATCGTCTTGCCTTCATCCTGCGAAAAGCTTTCTGAATGCAGATGGTAGCCTTCTTAACTGAAGAATATTGCTGGACTGCAATTTTGCTCTCTTTGTTGGCTCTGACTCTTATCTGGATGATTCTGACTGCCCACTGAATTTTTTGGTAGGATTTCCATTGCCTGTGTTTTCTATAGTTACTTTGTATGACTACTGCAGCTTCATGTTTTTTCTTTAACATACGTCTAACTTTCATTCCTCTGTAAACTGCCTGAAGAATTAAAACAGAATGGTGCTGTTTTAAGTACAAGTCTCTAGTTTGTTTAGTTTTTCGGTATGCTCTATAATGTTGCTGTATTACAACAGAAGCAAACTTCATTATTCTGTATCGAGTGGAGGCTATGTGCATTCTAAAGGTTGCCTGGATAACTACAGCAGCCAAATGCATTTGCTTTAAATGTTTCCTAACAAGCAGGCCTCTGAGAGTAGACTGTATTATGATCACTACTCTACGTAAATTAAGAAACTTCTCTCGCTGCCGTTTTGAGAGTACTGTTGCTCGATACTTTCTCTGAATTGTCACAGCAGCTGACTTAAGAAAAATAAACTTACGCCTCTGAATGAAAGTTTTAAAACTTCTTTGAATGATGATGGCAGCCACATGCATCTTTTTAAAATAGACTCTAGTTTTCATACCCCGGAAAGCAGACTGGATTCGGAGAGTAGAAATCTTCATCATCTTGTATTTATGCATCTGAGCATTTGTATCTCTGGAAGCACGATACCACTGCTGAATCACTTTTGTCGCTGCGACCAACTTTAAGTAAGCTTTCCGTTCTCTGTACATTCGATAATATGACTGAATAACTATTACACACTGGTGCCTAGTTCTCAATTCCTGTCTAATTTTCATGCCTCTGTAGGCTGCTTGAAGGATGAGAGATGCCTTTCTTTGCGCCAGATATGTTTTCCGATCTTTTTGTCCTCTGCAGAAAGCTCTGTATCGTGCTTGAATTACAGCAGCTGACTTTTTCAGGGTCCTATATCGAACATGACTCTGATGCATTTTAAACATGGCTTGGATACAAATCGCTGCTTGGTTCATGCACTGGATTTTTCGCCTTACTCTCAAACCTCGGTAAATTGCCTGCATTTTAACAGTTGCTTCCTTTAAAGCAAGGTATTTTTGTCGTGTATTACGGGCTTGAATAGCAGCACGATACCATCTCTGAATTGTAATTGCAGCTTCCCTGAAATGTTTAAACTTGGCCTGCTTCACATGCATCCTATAATAGGACTGAATGGTCACTGCAGCCTGGCACTGTCTTTCTATTTGCCTCCTCACAACAGTTCCTCTCCAAGTTGCCTGGAGTAATATGATGCTATTGCAAAGAACAATATATTCCTGTTGCTGTTTTTTACTTAAGATGTGAGCTCGATAATGCTGCTGTAGAGTTAGAGCAGTGCTTCTCACCATTCTGAATTTTTTCATAGCTGTATACTTTCTGTAGGCAGATTGTATAGTAATGGCAGCAGCATGCTGCTTCTGAAGCCATTTTCTCACTTGCCAACCACGCAAAACTGCTTGCAAGGAAATCACAGCTGCCTTTGTCTTCAAAAAACTTTTTCTTATTTTGGATCCCTTTTTAGAAGCCCTGTACCATCTCTGAATCACAATGGAAGCTTGAATCAAACTCTGATATTTCATTCTAGCAACATAAGCCCTGTACGCAGCCTGGATTTTAGTAGCAGCCATGCTTTGGTGTCTTAGCATTCTTCGTACTTTACGGCCCCTGTAGCTTGCTTGCAAATGCAAAGTTGCCTTTTTTATTTGCAAAAACTTCTGTCTTTGAAAGGTTTGTTCTCTATGTGCGCGATAGTGTATTTGAATGACAGATGCAGCTCCAGACATCTTTAAAAACCGCTGCCTCTCTCTCCTCATTCTGTACCAAGCTTGAAGGACAATTACAGCCTCTTGCTGTCTCTGAATCACAAGAAAAGAGAGAACAAAAGTTATGCATTTGTTTGTTCAGGATTTTTTATAAAATGTGAAGACCAAAAAATACTCTATTAATGAAATCCTTATCTACTTGAACTTGAAATCTAATGGCTTGGGCAATGAAAACCATAGCTCTTAACAATCTTAAGTAAAAAATGGATTTATTTTGATGAAGTGGTTTTATATGAAGTCAATTATACCTGGATTACAACTCTTCCAGTTTCTTCCTGCTTTGCCTTTTTTAATTTCTGAAGTTCCAGTAGAGCCAAATATCTTCTCCAGTGCTTCTGAATTATAACTACTGCATTAGATTTTTGCTTCTTGGTCTGAAAAATAAAAAATATAAACATTCCTATTTCCTTCCAATAGCAGTAGTTTCAGTTGACAATTAAGAGCAGAATAGAAAGCAACTGAATACCTGAGCAAGTTTTATTTTCAATCTGTATTTTCTCCAAGCAGACTGAATCAACTGAGCTGCTCGAATCTCTTTAGAAAGACTTAAAAGTCGTGAACACAGAAATGACACATAGGTAATAACTACCTAAAAAGAGAGCATACAACAGAAATTTATTATGTTGTGAGGAAACAAAACAACTTTGAACTTTAATGACCTGACTGATTACCTTCTCATCAGGTATTGTATTAGACATGTCTGTATGCTGAATCATAGCTGGAACACCTCCCAGGTCAGAAACTGCAGCGTTGATCAGCTGAAAATTTCTCTTTTCATTGTCAAGGAGTTCTTTATAAAGCACTGAAGTACTTATAGCTTTGTAAGCAGAAACATGAAAAATGGAATATATTAAAGCAGAAATAATAGTAACTCATATTTTCAACCTGCTTTGAAGCTCTATTTTTAATGAACTCACTTTGATCAAAAGTTCCATTGACTAGATTTAGAGAAGCATCAGACTCAGAGGAGGAATTCAGTGCAAGAGTGCCACTTTTGGTACATTCTACTGTTTGAGTAGTGCGTTTACATACAGCTTCCAAAGGCACATAACATGGGTGATAATGATGAATCAAATAGCATAATACTCTTCCATCTGAAAAGGACACTGTAAAATTTTCCACCTAGAATAAAGAAAAGGAAAAAAAAAATTAAGTGACTGCTCCCAGTGGTAGCTCTGTTATGGTTGTAAAAATCTAACATATGTTAAAGCAGTTCTGAAGCATTCATTCTGAGAGAAATAACTTGCTTAGGGCCTATTCATCCAGATACACACACACACGTGCGCGCACACACACATACAAATAATATGTATATAATTAATAAAAAGGTATTTTATTAAAAAAGCAAATCTAGATGCAAAAATCTACCTTTTCTTATGTACTAGCCTAGAATTATTTTTTTAAAGTCAGGTTAGGATTGAGGGCTAGGCAGGCTGATGGGAAAGAAAGAAACAAGGTTCTGTGAATAGTGGTAGATTGTGGCAGAAAGATGGGGACTAAGCCAACTGATGGGAAGGAGGCAGGAAAGGCAAATTCATTTTATTTCTACTACTTTTATATTAGATTACATTTTCTTTTTTTGTTGCAACAAAAATGTATGGAATTCTTTTTAATTATAAAAAAAAATAAATAGTGTGTTTGTGTTTAATTTTAATCATGAATGGAAATTTTTGTTAGTGAGTAGCCTTAAATAATGGGTAGGGAGACTTGAGTGTTTCTAAAGAAAATCCAAAAGGAGACATGTTGCCAAATAGTTTGGAAATCCCTGCTCTAGAGAATATTAACTGTGAGAGAGCATTTGTAGATAGAATATTAATATATTCCACAACAACTAGTTGATGCAAAAACTCTGCAACAGTTCTGTAAAAAAAAGCACAAGATTTGAAACAAATCTCATCGTTCGTTTTTGCCAAACTAAACTGAAGCTTCAGCAAGTTTTTATTTAAGCTATGTTCTTATTTGAAGATTTCAGCACATGGTTCATCTGAAGTTTTTTTAAAACAAACTGTTGGAACTAAAACAGGGAAATATATGACCATATCATAAGGACATTTAAAGATTTAACATCAAGTTAAATCACTGATTAACTTACATTAATAGTATACGTACTGAGTGGTAGAAAATTTAGTGTGTTTAAAAAGAGTCAGTGTCACATATTCTCTTAACCGAAGTAATTTACAGACAAATGAATTAATCTAACAATATGCAATATGCTTCTGAATCACATACAGTACTGTCTATTGAATTTTAAGCCCAATCATACTGCCAGGCCATTATATTTGTACCTGCTCTCTCTCTCTCTCTCTCTCTCTCTCTCTCTCTCTCTCTCTCTCTCTGCCATTACTTGCTTTAAATCATTATCATCATTTTCCCACCAGCAAGCAACTATCCACATCATGCAATCTAGTATCAATGAAGTATACCAAGAAAAGAGACAGGACAGCAGCAAATGCAATACAATTAGCACTTAAATCGTCGTTGTAATCAACTCTTATTTTAATATTTTAGTTTCCATTTACTACAGCAGTAATAATCCATAATCAAAAACAAATATATAATCAAACACAAATACACTTGCCTTGAAATTTCAATTCATTTTTATTAAATTTGGTTAACTCTAATATTTATCAAATATTAGAGTTAAAACAGGGAAATATATGACCATATCATAAGGACAGAACTAAAACAGGGAAATATATGACCATATCATAAGGACAGTGTGCTTTGTGAAGTTGTTTGAGGAAATAATTATTTACCTTAATACTGTAAAACCCACAGACAACATTCACCCACTCCATCAGCAGCTTTATATTTTCACCATAGCTTTCATATGAATAAGACCTGTCGGTATCATTTCCCACGCTGCTAGTACATTCCGCATCTAATCTTTTTAGTTTTGCAGCATGCACATTTTTTAAGAAAGCAATTTCTTCTTTTAACTGATCCATGTCAAGAGAAATATTCACCTAAATAAAATCCAAACACCATTATATTTATAACATATTCCTTATACAGTGAAATAATTAAACAGAGTATTATTGGCAGAATTTAAAAAAAAATTCTGAGTAATGTTTAGGATGTTAAAACATAACGACTCTCGACAACTTGCTAAGACAAACTATCAAAACTGAAATGGCAATAGGTATGGGGTAGGATATTCAGAAATGTTGATTTTGTTCCTGTGTTGTGAAAACAGCCTTCTGAAAGTTCTAATAACTCAGAGAGACTGTGAAAACAATGTCTTAGTCTAAAACTGCAGTCCTATATAGTTATGTATGTAAGACTGTATTATTTAAAATAAAATAATTAGGACTGTGCAGTGTTTTGCTTTCAGTTCTAGAAAGGTGCTCTGAAATATGAAGAGGCACTAACATAAAACCTATCTGTAACTCTTTAAAGCAGCTATGTTTTTTCTTAGAACTGTGCAGCTACCTTTTATGGCTACCATGCGGTCAGAAGACATGGCTGCTTTAAAAAGTTGTATACAATGCTACACAGCACTGAAAAATGATATTTAAAATTAGATCACCAAATAATGACAGGAATCAATTTCTTGATAATTTCTGTGTATACTTTAAAGTTTCAAATCTTAATATCCATAGCTGTCACTTTGTATGATAGCTTTTCATGAAAGCCCTACAAATGTAAATAAATGTATCCTCACCAGTCCTGTCATCCATTTTTTCTCACTGAAATTGAGTCTGTGTAGTGCACTTCCTACTTTTACAAATTGGCTTTATGCATAAAACAAAATAGTGCCATAGTAAGTTTCATGCACCGACCATTGCTAAAATTCTAAAGATAGATTACAAGTGCATACACTTTCTTATTTTATGTTCCAAAAACAAATTAGACCAATGATTATGCAGTACCTGAAAAGCAAACACTATTTTCCATAACAAAGCAAATGTTTTCTCTCTATGTCGATCCACAATATCCTTTGTGTCAATGGTTGAACCTATAAACCAGTGAAACGAATTAATGGAAAGCAAAATCAACAGACTTATAAGATACCATCTCCACATTACTTTCTAGTACTTACCGTGTTCATCTTTCAACTGAATTCCATGATCTTTCAGTACCTCAAAAGCAAGTTTAACATTATGCACCTTCTGAAGTCTGCTGATTGCAGGCACTCTTAATTTTTTGGAAAGAGTCCAGTCTGATGACAGCAGTTCTAAAGTTCTCCTTAAATACATATATTCCATATTAAAAGTAATTAATTTCTTCATGCAACATACTTTTGTAATTTTAGTAACAAAATTCAGCAAAAACTTACACAAGACGAATGCCACATTGTAAGTCTGTAGCTAAATTTGTAACAGCAAAGTCAAATTCATCAAGTGGAGTCTGCACGTGATTAACTGGGAAACCCAAGAAGCCAAGGTGACGTGAAAGATCACCTTCTCCACTTAAAAAGTCCCGGGAAAATGCAAGTAATATCTCTTTACTAGACTAGAAAAAAAGGAAACAAATCAGTATACATATACAGCAGAGCTACAATCCTATGTAATTAACGAGTCTTAGGCTACTGAACTATAATACAAATATTACTGCTACCTGTACAGTTTGTTTTCAATATGATCATGGACATTAATTACAATCATTAATGAAACTGCTAGTTTAATTAATAAGACGAATAGTTATATATTATCTAGATCAAAAACTTATAATAAACCCATTGTTGACTATATATCTAATCAATCCTGAAAAAATCCTGTATCTGATATCTATTATTTAAAAAAAATATTCTGAAGAAATAAGCATGACTTGTGCCTTTCAACACACACATATATATAGATTATATGCAAACATAATTTAAGACAAACTTAAGTGAGAGTACCTTGAATTCTGCATTTTTTAAGAATAAGCAAGGGTCGTGTTCAATAATTCGAGACACTTTGGCACGATCAAGGAAGCACACCAGTAGTAGAAGTTTTTTCAGTGTGAATTTGGACAATGCTTCTTCATGACCTACAAATGCAGTATTTTATATAGAGATGCCTCTTGTAACTGTATTTTTTTTTCTTTGTGCTTTTGAGTCAGTCTTGACTCCTGGCGACTACATGAGGAAATCCATGCAGTTTTTAAACATTTTTGGAAATCGTTTGCCATTTCCTGCTTCCTAGGGTAGAGAGAGAGTGACTAGCCCAAAGTCACCCAGTTATCTCTGTGCCTAAACCAGGACTAAAACTCATAGTCTCGCAATTTCTAGCCTGGTGCCTTTAACCATTACACAAACTCACTCTCAGCTGTGAAATACAATTACATAATACCAAAGAAAAAGTATTATTGTACCATCTCGATAAAGGTGAGGCACAGTTGGGTGTCTGTATTCAGCTGCAATATCTGGGTTCCACAACAAGCGATTAAGTATAAATACTGCCAAACCCATCACATCACTGTTACTTTCCAAAGCAATCAGTTCACCAAAGATTGTCTGACAAAGAGAAAATGGTGAAAATAATTTAAAATATGAATAAAACTTTTGTAGGAATAGGATGACATTCAAATTTTTGTAAAAAACTTCCAAGATACCATATACACGCACGTTATGAATTCCACTGAGTCTGCATCACTGTAAGATTATCTTCACTGAATATTTCAGGAAGCAACAGAATCAAGTATGGGAAAGGAAGAGCAAGACATTTAGTGTCATTATGTTAATTCAGTTTATCCATTAGCTGAAGCTGTTTCTGTTCTCATCACTGCAATCAGCTTTATGAGTCACAAAATACAGTGGTACCTCAGGTCACGAACTTAATTCGTTCTGCGACTCTGGTCGTGACCCGAATTGGTCGCGACCCGAATCAAATTTTCCCATAAGGTTCAATGTAAATATGGTTAATCCGTTCTGACCCCTCCGAATTTGGTCGCCAACCGATTTTGGTCGCGTCCTGAATCAAATTTCCCCATAAGGTTCAATGTAATTATGGTTAATCTGTTCTGAACCATATGTATTTTTTTTTTAAAACCACAAAAATATGAAACAAAATACAGTACAGTACAGTACGAAGAGAGAGAACGCTAACCTTGCTCGAGGCGACTTCTGGCGTGGAGGACAGGAAGGCGGGTGAGGAGGCGGTTATTGCTTGGAGGGAGAGTCCCCCTCCCTGCAGGAAGCCACGACCACGTGTCATGGCAGGGAAAATGGCCGCGGATCCTGTTTATCACCTGATGCGGAGTTCGCGGACAGAAGCAAAATTTTGCGAACGGTGCTGTTCGTGATCCGAATTGGTCGTGAACAGAAGCGTTCTTGACCCGAGGTACCACTGTACTTGCATTTGTTTTGGCCACTGATACCTACTGATATTAAGCTTTGTGTTCTCAACCAGCAGGATTCAGGATTAAAGAATATCTGGTGTTGGATAGTTCATTGTAACACAGTAATCATTAGATTTTACAAAATAGCATATTGCTTACAGAATGCTTTAATCATTAGAAAGGACAGACTTACTTCTAGGCCTATGCGCAACCATAATGGATTGTAGCATAGAAGCCAGCTAAGGATTTTCTGTCGTTCTCCTGAAGGAAAGACAGGGGCAAAAGCATTATGTAGTGAAAGTATTTCTGAATAAAGTTACAGAAAGATACTGACGACAACATCAATAACAGAAGCATGGTCAATTTATTATAGTATTTAACAACTTGGTTCATCAGTTTTATTAAGCCTTAAAAAAAAATCTAAAACACAACTATATTCTTACCAATATCCTTCCACAGATGTCTGTCTTTTCGAACTAACAAGCGTTTTGCTTCAGTTTCAATCTCCAGCCTTTTTATTGCTTTAATCATTTCATCACAGGTAAACAAACGGCAAGCTGACCTACGAAGTCTGTTTAATTTGCACCGAGTTGTATATGCTCTTAATGATGCTTCTTCTTTTGTTGGTGCTTTAGGAACGCTGGATTTATAAGTCTCTGTTCCCAGGATGAGACATGCTGTATTAACTGATGAAGAGAAAATAGTTGTATTTGTTTAAAACTTACAGAATCTCATCTTAAAAATTATTATTTAGTTTACTTCCTTGAGTAACTTGCTTTTCCTGGTATTTTTCTATAATGAATCTTTCTTAGTTTGGCTCTGCATCACTGGATTATCTTGACTTGTGATAGGCTGGCCTAAATTATGTTAATAGTGTTCCAGGACAACTTCCTTGGCATCTATCAAAGCCTCCTGCCTTCTTGATTTTTAAAAATGTAAGCATTCTTTTAACTCAATCTGGAAAAGAGCAGAGCCCCCACAAACCCTTTATTTCAATGCAATGAACAACTCTAGATACCCCATGGGCTCAGAGCTTTCTTCAAATACAAAAGGTTATAGGGCAACTCAAAACTGGAGCTCTACTACCTTCTATCCACTTCCCAAAACTTGACCAAAACCAAACCATTGCTTTAGGCAAAGTTGAAAAACGGAGAAGAGGGGACTGATCAGAAAGGAAAGAGGCAAGTAATAGCAGGGAATACCATAGAAGACGGGAGAGAGGGCTAGAAAATCCAGAATGGAGGGGTGGGGCTGTGGAATTACTAATAAAAAGAAATAATCGCACATATCTAACATGTAAATTACCTATTAGAATAAACATATATTCAGATATCATTGCATTGTCATCAGAAGGATGGCCAGATGGCTGAATCTTGCTGAGCAAGCAGTCTTAAATCCTAAGCAAATCCAGCAGCCCAGAGAAAAGAACTTTTAATGTGATTGCCAGGTTGACTTCAGATAATAGCAGGTCCTACAAGACTATATCACCAGCTGGACTTCTGGGGAAGAAATGGCAAACTGAAGACAGCTCTGTTAAAAGCAGAGCCAATGACTGCAGTGGAATGAAGAACCGGTGAGTAGACCGGCTCTTTGTAATTCCTTTCCAGACAACGAGAGGACTTGAGATTGCCCACAAGTGCTCCATACAGTTGCTCCTCATGAGGTGACCGCAAGATAGCAGTCTCTGGCGGGTTTAGAGCTCTGGGAGACAAGGGAATAACCATCTTTTTGCTCAAACCATGGTTGGCACCTTCAAAACTGGGTTCACATACTTTTCTAATCACTTTTGAATATTGCTTGTTAATTGCTTTTCAGCTGTTAGGAACCTTTGGATCAATAGGTTTTACAGCACCTATTATTTATTTGATCAAGGTTAAAATAGATATGTTGTTATCTCTGATAATCCTTAATGGACTTTTGCTGATCAGGACTGAAACGACAAGGCTTTAAGGATTTGCTTATAGATAAGAGATGGGATATGGGAAGAAGAAATCATTTGTTGTATTTTAAGAGAAGGTGATAAGTTACTACAATTGTTTATACTTGTGATAAGGGGGAAGTCATCTCTCTCTCTCTCTATATATATATATATATTTACTATATTCTTATTTTTTCTTTCTTTTCTATTTTTCTATTTTTTCTTTCCTGCACTTTGTTTTTTTCTTTTTATTCTTTTTTAGTTTGTATTAGTTTTTATCTTTTTATTTGTAATTTTTAATACAATTACTATAAAAAAAGACTATATCACCAGCTCAATTTCAATTATACTCAATGTGCAGAAATGAAAGAACTTTAATGGAAAGTTTTTATGCATATACACACAGCTAATTTCTGGAACATAGAACAGTTCTTATATACTATAACTACCTCTAATCCTTGAAAAATATATATATATATATATATATATATATATATATATATTTTATCTGCGCTCAGTCATTACTGACTCTGCAGTGACTGCTTGAACAAGTCCTTGCAGTTTTCAAGGCAAGTGTTTCGGAAGTGGTTTGCCAGAGCCTCCTTCCTAGAGCAGAGCCCAGCTGGCGCGCGCAGGAGATGGGGTTTCTGTTGCTTTGCGCCCTTTTCGGGCGAGCGCGGTTTCGCGTTTTTACCGGCAACTGCTCCCGACTCCTTTTTTCCAAGGTGCCACCAGCATTTTTCCTCCCACCAGAGTGAGAGTACCCATTTGTCTACTCACGTGAGTTTTCGACCTGTTGGGTTGACAGGAACTGGGGAGGAAACAGGAGCTCACCCTGTTTAACGCGAAGGCTGGACTTGAACCACTGAAGCGTCAGCCATTTCTGGCCAGCAACTTTCAGCATCATTAAGCCGCTGAGCCACCGCGTCCCCCCCCTTGAAATATTAAGATGCCATTAATCAGCTTTACCTTGTGAAATGTCCGTTTTCAAAGTAAAGTCATCAGGAGTAAGTACAAAATTCAACCACCACGTAAAACCTCTTTGCTGTTTTTCTTTCCACTGCTCATCGTAAAACATATTCTTAGCCACAAAAGGCATTGGATGCCTAGGAATATCTTTTAAAATAATTAAAAGTTATATTATTTTTTTTCCTGAAACACTGTAATCCCTATCAACTAATGAGAATATCTCAAAGCTCAATTTCTAACAGCAAATGAAGGCTAGGAATGCACAAAATATTAGGGCTGTGCAAAGCACTGGAAATGGACATTTCTTTTAGTGTGTTAGCATAAGCACTTACTTAAACTGTTAAAGTAACTGACTCTTCTAGTTAGTGTCACTGCTTTGAAGGCTCTACCAGTTATCTGAAAATGAGTGCGTGTTCACAAACACTCCTGTAATAACGGCCAATAAAGTGAGGCAGCTCTGCATGCACATACAAATGCACAAACAGTTGCAGGGACAGCTTTCAAAGGAGCAGCACAAGCCTTCCAAACGACATGGCTGCTTTAACACTGGTAAGTGCTGGTTTACTTATGTTAAATTGCCTTGTGAAGTGGCTCTTTCCAATGTTTTGTACAGCCCTACCAAATATGAGATAACAGAACAGATGCATAGCTGTTGTTTCAGATTTCACATAATCCTCCATTTTTCTCTAAAGATTCTCCATCCTGAAGTGAATTCTAACTTTTAAAATTCTTACTATTTTTTATTTCACTTACCTTCCTCACTCAATCTGTGCATGAAACCAATAAATAAATAAACCAATAGTTCTGCTACATATTGCATTATCTAAATTATTTAAAAATAATTTCAACTCTCGGGCAAGTAAGCAGTCTCCTAGTTATATACAAAGATACAACCCTAGCATCAGTAACAGTCTCCCCCTTAAAATGGCAGGCCTCTACCCTCCTAGCCTTCCAAAAAGCTTTGAAGACCTGGCTTTTCCCACAAGCATAGTGTGAAGCTGGAGCCCAGAAAGGTTTTTTGCAGATGTGTGGGAATGTGTAGCAGCTGGGTACATTGGGAGCTTCACTGAATAAATATCTGAACCATTGTGAAATAGAATGAAAAGAATGAAAACCACATAATTCTACTAACTTTTACTGTTTTTACTATTTCACCCAGTGTACTTTAGATAAACTTTACCAAAATTATTTTAAATGATATAAAGAAAAAATGCTTTCTTTTCAGGAGACCAGGAATTTATTTTCACCTGTTTTTAAAGTCTTCACAAAGGTCAGTTGAGACTGTGCAACAGGAACAGTATTTTTTGTTCTTTTAAAAATCTTAGATTTTTGAGAAGCAGAACCTGAAAAGAATAAAAAATAAATAATTCTAACATCCGAAACTGAAATGGAAGCAAAAGACCAAGAAATTTAGAAGCAAACTGTTCTATCACTTCTATCACAAAAGGTTAATATAAGAACAAGACTGACTTGCCCTGAGCTGCATCAAATATTGTTTTCTCTAACTGAACACCCATCCAAAGTTAAATGCTTTTTTTTTTCTTTTGTTACATTACCGCATCTCTTCTGCTTATTTCCAGTCTGAGATTTGGAAACAGAACATTTCAAAGCACTCTTGCTTCCGTTTCCTTCACAGGACTTCAGAGTTCTTTTTGTTCCTAAATTTTCTGCATATTCTTCTCTTCCACTCTTAGCTTCTTCTAAATGTTCTCCACTTTTTCTTTTACGATTATGTGAAGATGATTCCAAATAAATAGAATCTGCTTTAGCTTTGACACATTTAGCTTCACTTTCAATAACTGGAAGTCTTGGCAATGTGTCCAGGTTTGCATTGTTAGGGATAATGTCCACGCAGTGCTCTATTGCATTAGAAAGACATCTTTTAGATTTTAGTTTTAACATCTCTGTTTCTTTTCCCTCAGGAGTGGGCTTGGTTTTGGTAACAGTACTAGAAAGCAAAGGCCTTTTTTTCTTCTGAAAGCAGCAAGCCTGATTATTTGTCCTGTATCTGGCATTTTGTTCAGTCTTATCATAGCAAACTGTAGGATTTCTGTCATTTATATTGTTGGGAGCTTTGGTGGAAAGCTGAGGTTCCATAAAAAAGGAAGTAACTTGTATCTTTTCTTTCTGTTTTGAAAATTCTGCTCCCGACGTACATGATTTCACATCTGAAGAAAAGGACACTGGTTTACATTCTTGTGAGGTTGGTTGAATAACTATTTGATTCTCTCTCAAAAACCGATCAGGTGAAAGAATAGGCATTGCTGTAGCTGCATCAGGTTCTTCAGTAACTTCATAGCTATTGTTTACAAAAGAATCAGGACTTAAAATCTTCCTATGATTCAAAGATATGTTCAGTTGTTCTGGTGTACAGACTGAGTTTGCATTTATTTCTACTGAGTTCATAACATTCTCTCTGCTTGCTTTCTTTTTTTCCAAAACATTATCACATACAGTTGTAACAGTAGAGGTTTCTGTTATATTATTTAATGACTTATTACATGCTGGTGCCCCAGGAACAGAATATGTAGTTGATAGGGGGGTATAAATGACATGTTGGTTTTTCTGAAAGATGGGACCAATAGGGGAAAGAGAAAGCTTATTTTCTGAAATGATTATGGAATTTCCATTAGGTGAAATTCTGTTTGAATTCACTTCCAGGTTCTCACAGGATTGAAGAGGGCTTCTATTTCTCTCTGTTTTTTCAGACATCTGAAATGTTTTATTTATTCTTTTAATGACTGGCACTCTTTTTCGTGATTGTTGTGCTGGAGTTCTTCTTTTAATAGTATCCCAAAGTTTCTTCTGAAATGACATTATACATAGACAAGCATTATGTTTTCACTTATTGTACTTATAAAATTAAAAGCCCATACTGCCCATGACATGTTTCTAATAATTCCTTTATAAATAAAGGAATGGTAATTCTCCTTTTTAAAGTTGGCATTGATATTGCAGCATTTTATCTCTACTATTTATGTATCTCCATTGCATATTTATTTACAATAGCTATCTTTCATTTTGTAGAATTCAATCTTAGGGGACATTTAAGATGCTTAAAATCAAGGAAGATATACTAAGAATTTCACAGGGGGCACAGGAACACAGGTATAAGTCCTATGGAGACTTTTATAATATAAACATCTATAAAGCTCAGAGGCCTATGAAGTTTCTGCAGCTTTAATTACATTAGTATGTGGTTTTGCACTTTCAAACATGCCACCAATTTATGCAGAAAAGCTTATTACATAGATAGATATTCTGCATGACAAAGGAAAAGACCAACTTTATTAATAAGAACAAGAAAGATTTTAAAGAACTTCCTACCTTCTTCTTTATAGGCTGCTCAGCATTCCCCAGCAAAACTGCTTGATGTTTTACAACATCATTTACAATAAAAGTTATGAGCTCCCGAACTTTGCCACCTTGTAGTGGTGTCCATGTTATTAATATATATATTCTCTCTCCTGGCTGCAAAAGACAAGCATGAAACAACAGGCAGATGGTATAGTAGCTGTGACAAATACATGAAGAATATATCCAGTTACAAACACAATACTGTCCAGACTAGTTCCTTTGAAAGCTTAAAGTTATATTTAAGGATTATATCTGTGTCATTCTCCAAGAAAGTAAGGATCACTAGTGGATCAAATTTTGCTTTGTGTGCAATCTCCAAATTTGCTTTGAAACCTGGGAGCCTTCCACAGCATAGCTCTTTAAAATATTGTGCTTAAATCATGAATCATGCTTAGATATTTTGTGAGTATGCCACAATGTTTCCTAAGACAGCAACAAAATGTCACAAGAGATTTTATTTCTGAAATTTATATGCCACTCAATTCCAAAAATAAAAAAGGCTCTCCAGAATAGCCAGATCTTGACAATTTTGTTACAATTAATATTTTTCATAATACCAGCCTCCCATATGAATTCAGACCAAGACTGTGCTCTATAAACAACAATATTTGAAACAATATTACAGTTTATAACACCCCCCCCACACACACACACAAACTAAAAACGCATGTAACTCAATAATCTGCTCAAGCCTCCAAATTCTACCTTCAAATAATATGCATTTTTGAAGAGGGCAAAGAGTAGAAAAGGGGAAAGGAAGGAGAAAGATTAAAATTTTGCTACAAGCAAATTGCAATTGATATTTTAAATCTCCCACTACTGTAGCAATGTGGAATTGCTTTTCATCTTCTTTGCTTTAGAAAAGCCTTCTGAACAAACTTCTTTGGTTATAGAAATATCTAGGTACTCTAGTTTTCTTGGCAATAATATATGTAGAAGTGATTTGACACTGCCTTCTTCTCAATTTTTTTTCAACTTCACAGTTTTTCTGATAGTGAGATTTTCTGGCAGTTTTCCATCCAAGCAATGCCCACATCTGATCCTGCTTAGCTTTTGGAGATCCACCATGGTCAGCTATAACCTACCTACCTAGCCAGACCTATTTTTGACTATTACTCACTGCCAATATCTGATATATTTATATTATAGCTTAAATTGTATAGCAAGAGCCAGTTTGGTATAGTGGTTAAGGCTTCAGGCTAGAAACTGGGAGACTGTTCTAATCCTGCCTTAAGCACAAAGCCAGCAAGGTTTGCTTGGGTACTCTGGCTCAGCCCTAGGAAGGAGGCAATGGCAAACCTCTTCTGAAATCTTGCCAAGAAAACTGCAGGGACTAGTCCAAGCAGTCACCAGGACTCAATACCAACTCGAAAAATTGTAGAGCACATGTGAACTCATACTACATAAAATACAGACAAGATTTTTTAATATAATATTTATCATATTCACTTTAGCCTACGGTCCTAATGTAAGAAGCATTCATTACCTTTATATCCCACCAAAAAACAATCCTCATAGAAATAGCCTCGTTTGGGAAGATTCTAAGTTTATTAACCATTAACATACTACAAGCTTCCCACTTCCCTAGAAACAGTAAACAAGAAGATAACTTATAGCAGCATTCTTTAAAAATAAGTAGGATATTGGTAGAGAATCAGCGGACCTTACCCATAAATTGAAGGTTATTCCATAACGCCCATGATCAATTGAAAGTCAGGGAGTAAAAAAATGTAAATACTGTAGAGTATTGCTATATTTATCATTGTCATTTAACCATTTCTTCACACCGGCCAGCCAATCTTTCAGGCTATCGATGGTACATGAACATTACCGTCCCCCCCCAGCTTTGACCTCAGCACTGGCTTTTGATGTCGCCGCCACCTTAGAGCCGCCTCCCCTCCCAGACCACGTCGTCTCGCCTCCCCTCTTCTGATAAAGTACCTGAAGGAGGAAGCTGCACTGCTCCACTGTGAAGCCTTTGGAGACGGGCGGCGGGCGGCAGACGGCCCCGTGGACAGGCTCCGCATTGGGGTTCTCCACGGCCAGGCGGCGAACGCAAGAGGTACCGACGCGGACCGAGCCGAAACTGAGGAATGGCGGTCGGGAGAAGTGGCTGAGTGACAGAACGGCGTCGCTCCCGTCCTCGCAGCCTTGTGCGGCAGCCCAGCGCCTGCTCTGCTCGGGCGGACTCGGCTCCTGAAGCCTGGCTGCTCCCGCAGTCTGCCTTCTTTCCGCCATAGCCCCATGTGGGGAAACGATCGCGGTCAGCCTCCCCCGACTTCGCCTGTCAGAACGCAATACACAAGCTCCTTCCAAAAATCGGAGTCGCAACCGCCGCTCGAGAGTTCAAACTCACAGCCTCCACCAATCAAGAGGGCTTACAGCGTTCGCAGACCGTTCGCACACCAGACTCTTCCTCCAATCGTCGTGCAGCCCTGAGCAAAGATTCGGCCAATCGTTTGAGCCGTTCCTTTTTTTTTTTTTTTAACTGCTTTCAATCCTTTCTCCTTGATCAAAGCCTCCGAACTCTCCGTGTTACGCACCAATAACAAGCGAGCGCTCAATTTAAAACGCGCGTCGTGGGAAAATTGAATTGCCTTCTTTCGGATGTTTACCCCGCGCAAGTCCCCTTGTTACTCGAGAGGTGAGTCTCGGTGCTACGTTGCAGTAAAAGCACGAAATAAGTCCCGAAAGGTTCTGTCTAGCCTATTAACTGCCAGTGAAGAGCCAGCCAAGGCCCTCTGGAAAAGATCTTTCCTTGAAAGCTTCCCAAAGTCTTAGGGATGAGATTGGCTTAGTAAAAGAATAAATAAATTGATCTTAGTAAAATAAATAAATAACCCTGGAAATTTTCGCGATAATTTGGCATCAGTGCTCAGATCTGTTTGCTTCCCCCCACTCTTTTTTTAAAAACGTTTAGTTCTCTTTGAATGTTTATCAATGGACTTTCTGTGCCTATTAATGGCTAATTTCTCAGAGCAGCAGTTTAAAAAAAAAACAACCAAAAGTCAAAGAAAAGGCAAAGGATTAGGGTTAGATGTCCACACCAGATAAGCAAAATCAGTCATATAGGAGACAAAGCTCACCTGGGAGGGGAAGCAGCTGTATATAAACAGCCAACACACCTCCTTTCCTCCACATCACAACGAGTGAGATAATGGAACTTCTGCAAGGAAAACACCAAGCTGAGAGATCATCAAAGCCAAAGTGGTTTTCATATTAGAAACCATTACTTATGCTGTGCAGAATAAGCATAAGGCCAGGTTTGTTTGTTTTTTAATCTGTTCAGTTGTGTCTGATTCTCAGACATGGTCTGGACAAGTCCCTGCAGTTTTCTCGGTAAGGTTTTTCAGAGGTGGTTTACCATTGCCTCGTTCCTAGGGCTGAGAGAGAGTGACTGGCCCAGCATCAACCAGCTGGCTTTGTGCCTAAGGCGGACCTAAAACTCTTGGTCTCCTGGTTTCTAGCCTGAAGCTTTAACCACTACACCAAACTGGCTCTCTATAACAGTTCTTAGTTGTAACAAAAGATACCAGTAACTCATATTGTTAAGCCCAAGTCATTAAAAATCAACACCCCCCATGGTAAGCAAAGTGATATTATAATTTTTTCTGCTTTAGATTACCATGATGAATGACCTAGTTTTGTGCCAACTGAAAATTTAATTTTATCCAGAATATTTACATGTCAATAGCACCATTCCAATGTGGTTTTATTCCCATGACACAATCTCTGACATATAATTGCTTCTATGGATTGTTTCTAGTCAGTATGATCCAGTTCATGATAATTTTTTTTTCTATAAACTTCAGAAGGTGTGTGCCTAAGTCCTTTACACTGCCAGTTTACAGCTACCCAGATACTTCTGGGTGGTCATCACTCCCAGTGTAGAAGTGGCAGGTCTTGGCTCAACCTGGCCTCTCTGCATAGTCTCAACTATTATGGTATCTGCTGCTATAGTAGCTGGCATCATCTTCTCTCTCCCCCAACTGCTGCAGTTGGAGACTCAGCACGGGTTCTTTTTCAGTAAAGGCAAAAGCTGTCTTGCTTTCAGGCAGCCCAGCCATGTGGCTATAGAAAATAAGGGAGCTATTACTGCTGTTGTTGCCACCAACTCCACTCAAGGAACCACAATGGCTGCCATGCCTCTTCCTTTTGCTCAGCACCACTATGGAGGTGAGGAGCCAGAAGGCAAACCAGCTGTAACCTAAACAAATCTAGAGTCCTTGGGGTTCTCTGAGCTTGGTTGTTTTCTCACAAATGTTTCATTACCCGGCTAGGTAACATCTTCAGTGCTAGCCAGGTAATGAAACGTTTGCAAGCTCAGAGAACCCCAAGGACTCCACAGTTCAACCATGAGGTATATGAGGTAACTCTGCTGGCTAATATCTACTAAGGAAATATATAACAAGATAGGGAAAGCTTGCATATGCTCTACTTTGCGTCATGTGACTGGGAAGAGGACTTAGAATGGAGCGGTCATCATTTGTATTATGAGCCATTGCTAATTTACCTTCCCGTGCAGCGCACTGGGGGAATTGGGGAGGGTATGTGTGTTTCTGCATAGCGCTACCCTGATTCAATCCATTTTTTAACTGTATCTTTGTATTGCCAGCTTCTGCTCTCCACCACAAAATATGGTACCATTCTGTTCTGTTTTGACAGAGTTGTTCTGCTGACAAATACATAGACAGAATCCCAAAGCCCTTTACATAATATCCTTCCTTCTGTTGGGTTGGAAAGAATAAAAACCGATTAAGCATTGTTTTAATTTAACATGCGTTATGAAAGGAGTTCCCTTGCCAACCAGCAAAACTCACATATTCACAATACACATCACTTCATCTCAGACAGAATCCACAAGTCTACAAGTTCAAGATGGAACCTTCAAATTACCTCACCTCCTCCTTTGCTAGAGATAAGAATTTTGTCATTTAAAAATATTGGAATATATTCATTGGAATATATACTTCTCTCAGAGAATTGGATTAAGACTGGGAAAAAAAGGTTCTATTCCCTTTCCCCAGAAGCCCCAGAATAAAGCTGGAATCCCCCCACCCCCCCACACACACAAAAAGGAAAGATGGGATTTTGTACTAGGTTGCTTTTTCCGTGTGACCCAAAGTCTATTTCTTCCCTGTCTCTATAGAATATTGAATTGTGTGTATTTTATTTCTGTAGAATCTTCTTGTGTGAATAATTTCAAAATCTCCCACCTATCTCCTTATGGAGACCTGGAATGGTAAAAAATTTACATTTCTAGCAGACCAGGACCATCTTGTAGTCTGCCTGAAGCATTGCATTATCTTCCATAATTTCCTTTTTAAACCAACCTGCTGATCATGACCTGTCAGCTCTGCCTTCAAGACTGAATATTTGCATGGTTCTTAGTTAAATGGAGTAAGTTTTAAAAACTTTTTTACCTTTTGATCTGTATCTTTATTTTTTCTTCTTAAAAAACTGTGTTGTTTATTCCTATGAGATTGGTCTATTTCCCGTGGGAGGGAAGGGCTGAATCTTCTAATTCCATGCTTTGATACAAAATATGGATTTTGCATTTTGATCTTTTAGGCAGTACTAACTGTGAGAGGCCTATTTCTCTCAGATGCCAAAGGTCCAGAGTAGGACACCAGAGAAGATCTGTGGAAAGATTAGATTAGCTGGGAAATTACTGAGACTTGAAATACTAAGAAAATAAATGGCAGCAGACTTTGTTTGAAATAAAGTTTCTTGAACCCAGACTGCCTCTACTTTAATACAGTGGCCTTGTGTACATAATTCCTATTATATTCATTTATTGTGGCAAATCATAAAGTGATTTCTTTGGTTCTTGCTTAGTATGTTGTGTGAACCCAGATTATCAGTTTATTTAGTCAATTATGGGTTAGTGTGATGCTGGAATCCAGCCTATGTTGTGATGACAAAGCACCGTAAGATTTTTTTTTTTTATTTGTGATTTGTCCAAGTTTAAGCACTTTTTTGACGAAATATATGGTCATATCCTGGTTTTTATGAAGGAAGAATGAAAAATGTGTGATGATTTGCTGTGGGACAACTGAAATTCTACTGTAACTAAGATTTTATCTTGCCTTAGGATTCTCTAGGTAACAGTAGAAGTGTGGCAGTTTGGAGCTTTGACTTGAGGTGAAAAGGAAGATCTTTCCTGTTTAGCTCCGATGATTACTTGGCTTTGGATAAACCTTGCTACTATATTTTAAAAGGTAAACTAACATGACTAATTATATAGTTATGTAAAAGATTATGTGATATATGTTTACTCTGGTTAAGATTAGATTCCTAAACTAGTGGTATAATAAAAGTAGCAGGTGTACACTTTTAAGTCTCTAAGAACTGTTATCAAAGTTAGAGTGTTTATCAATTATATTTCAGCTATGTCTTGCAGATTACAACTTTTAACAGAGTATGGAAATAATCTTCAAATTAGATCCTCCTATGTAGTTAGTATTAGGCTGGAATTGATAAAACACTCTAATCTGTACAGACCTGGTTTAAGCACTAGCCAGTACTATTTTGTTTCTATCTTGTTTTTAATTAGCTTTTAATTACATGGATTTTTTTTCCTCATGGTCAACACAGCTCCTTTTACTTTCTATAATCAAAGCAATTGAAATTAGCACTTCAGTTCCATGAGCCTTTGCATTTATGCAGGTTTCACATACAACTAATTATATTTAAGGATAATTTTCCATTTTTTTCAAAGCCTCTCCAAAAAAAAAAACTAGATTAAGGAAGCAACAAAGAAAGACATGCTTAACACAGTTGTCTTCTGAATGTGTTTTAGATTACTAACAGCAATTACTACTTTTGATACCAAAGACATTAACTTAAGGAAGCAAGATTGCTACCTTGATTTCTTTTAATTTATATTGAAATACAAATGGTTTTAAAATTATGACATTTGATTGAGATTGAATTAATCCACAATCTAAAGAAAGGTTTATGTGGTTTTAACCATAAAGCTTTTTATAACATTTTCATATGTGAAAGGAGATATGTGTACAATGAAAACATATGGGGGGAACATCAATCCATAATTGATTAAATGTGTATTGTTTTTACTCTTGTACCCTTCAAGAATCTATTTTAAAAAACATTACAATTTTTTAAAAAACACATGATTTTGAAAGCTAAACCACTGCATTAAAAAGGCAACAATAATTTTTCATGCTCAACAGCTTTAAAAAAACTGAAGAAGTCAAAGAAAATACAGATACATTAACTTTTCAATAGTTAAAAGAATTTTCAGTGGAACAGCTGTATTAGTTTGTTGGAGCAAAAACAGACACCATAAAGACCAACTGTTATAATTTTCGTGCACTGCAGCTCTCTTCCTGCAATATTAACTTTCTATCTCTCTAGAACAGCAGAATACTGATGTCAGAAATACTGCAAATACTGATGTCAGAAAGAAATGCACTAGAGAAAGTACAAGTAGTTATTACTACTATGCCTGTGCATGCTTTAAAAATGATTTGGAATAAGAGTTTTGGATCTCACGTAAGCACAGTACAGGTAGTCCCCAGTTTAATGAGTTGCATTCCCAAGGTCTGTCCTTACGTCAAATTTGTATGTAAGCTGGAATATACCAGTAATAGTATTATGTAATTAACTTGAACGATTGTGTATTTAACTCAAATTTTGCTACAGTAGGCTCCATTCTTAACTATGGGTTGTCTGTAATCTATGGGTTCTTAACCCAAAGATTACCTGTACCTTTCTACTGTTCATTAAAGCAGCTGTTCTTTTTTCAGGCTCCTGAGCAAGTCTGAATAAAGATGTAGCTGCTTTAAGAGTGTGATAATGGAACCTGGTCTCTATTTAATGATTAAACAAAAATTGAGCTAAATTTTATTTAAATGATTTTTAAATCTAAATTAGCTAACTAAATACAGCTAATATGATTACTTTCACGTATCTAGTAATTTTTGTCTTCTGTCATACAGAAGAATGCTAGGATCAGTGACAAGAAGACACTTGTCACAATCTATATTCTCTGTATTTCATTTCCCTCTGAGTTTTCTATTGCATATTCTGCCCCCATAATTCTGACTATATATATATATAGTATATATATTCCTGTTTCAATATAATACTCCATTCATTTGATGAAATGGTCAGCAGCTCATACAATAATGTTAGCCTTTAAGATGCCTCACAGCTCACTGTTTGAAAAGAAGTATTAAGACTATTGAAATATCACACTCCATAGACATGATCATTAATGTTCATTATTTGAAATGTTCTGTACAGAAGGAGCTGTATCAAGACCCAGTAATGTCCCAAGATAAGTTTGTTCTCTAGGATCCAATATTTGTTCAGGTTTGACTGGATGAACTATATTTGCTGGCTGTGGAGTAAGAGTATATTTTTCAAGAAATTCCAAATCTGTCGTTTGCTGGTAGTCTGTTGGAGGGGGCTGTGAAGGAAGAATTGAGTGAGATGAAGATGTAACAGGAGGCTGTTGTACAAGATCAGACTGAGTTTCACGCATTCGAACAGATATCAGTGTCACTGGCACACATGTATCTGATGGTACATTCTGTAGCATTGTCTTGGTGTCCACTTGATAAGTTGTGGTCTGATCCACAAATGGTTTAGAATCACCTTGAAAAGCCTTATCATCTGGTGCGTACTGAGCTGGCAATGACATATTTTTTTCATCTGACAGTGGGTTTTGCAATTCTTCTACAGATTTTCCTCCGTGTACATGATCAGTATGGTATTTTAGTTTATCCTTTCGTTTAAATGTTGCATTGCAGTACTGACAGTTGAAAGGGCGAGCATCTGAATGAATAACCATGTGTTTAGTTAATGTCTTCTTAATCCTGAAGGACTGGTTACAAATTTGGCATCTGTACGGTTTCTCACCTGTATTGAAAAGCCAATATTAATGGAATAAACGTGCTGCCTCTCATATCAATATCTGTTGTTTTTTATCCTTGTTGCATACCAAAATATTTTGTCAAGTAATTTCTACAGATTATAGAGCACTTGACACAAGCCTGAGAAAAAACACACAAGTCATTTTAAAGTTTACTATCATTTCTTTTTTAAAAATACATCATTACTTTTAAGGATACAGAAAACCTTCGACTTACACCAAACTTTGTGTCAAGTTAGAACACAGCATAGGGATATACAAAGCTGGTATACGCCACCATGGGGTGATACTCTGTAACTTGCAAAACATTTAGAGGAGCTGATTCACTTTGACTGGCAGCCTTGCATCAAAAATGTGCAGAGCTCCTTCATTTAGCAGAAAGCATTGCAGGCCATTGGGGAGGGTGCAAAGTGAGGTCTTAATTTTGTAGTTTTGCTTTAAGAGGATTTTTTTTCTCCAAATGCTCATCAAAGCAAAACAGCTCTTTAAAATTCACACCTCAATCACACACAGTTCATTACTTTTGTTAGTGTTTTGGAAGCTTGCATTAGAGTTATAAATGGACATTCAAAATAGCTTATTGTTTTCTTTACATCCCAGGCCACAAGGACAGAGGGGGTGGAAATCCATACTGAATACTTTTAGCCACTCAACTTGCAGAAAGATTGGCCAAAGGAATCATTTTAAAATATTTTTGACAACATTCTTACAGAAAAGCATTGGAATGGGGGAAAATAATACATAAAGTCAGTGTATTAATAGTTAACTGGGGAACCTCAGAAAGCTCAACAGCATGGAATATAGCATGAACCTGGAAAGGGAATTGGGACAGATTAAGAATCCAAGGGATAGAAACCCATCCAGCAAACCACTAAACTGTGAGAATTAAGATCAGTGCTCAAAGTGTCCTGGATTAAATATTTTCACTGCTCAAAACAGGAGGGAAACAGAAAGACAGAGAAATGCAAGCATTCTCCCCGTTCATATATCTGTCTTGTCTGTTTGCTGCAAGCAGGATTTTGAAAATATCAGAGATTCCAACTGAGTTTTAAGACTATTCTGATTGTTTACCTGAATGTGTCCTAAAATGCATTTCCAAACTTGATTTCCCCTTAAAAACTTTCTTGCAGACTTCACATTGATGAAATGTTGCTTTGTACCTTCAAAGAAAAACAAATAAGCAGAATATATTAGAAGATAAACTTTCTATCAAGGAATGTTTTCAGGCTTAATGAACTAAGTCACTATTACAGACTTAATCTCTTTTTTTACTGCTTCTGTAGAAATATATGAGCATTGAGTTGTTGTTTGTGAACAATTTCATTCTCTTCACAAGAAGTGGTAATACAAATAAATGTATAAGCCATCAAGAAATTCAGTTTTATCCAGTGGTGTGCTGGAATCACAACAGCCAATTGTTAAATTTTGGGCAATTTGTGAACCGGTTGAGGGCAGAGCTGAGCCACGAAACCTAGCACGGTGACCAGATGTTCCATGGCTAGCCGCATGGCCGCAGCAATGGAGCTGGCAGAACCAGTTCTTAAACATTTACTAGCATACCACTGGTTCTATCTCCTGTAAATGGGACATTTAAAAAAAACAAACTCACTGATGCTGCAATTCTATATAATACTGCCTAGGAATAAACCACTCTGATAGGTCTTGCATTCTTATAGTCATATATAGGATTGTACTGTAAACATTCATATATTCTTCGTACAAGGGTAAATGATTACTGCAAAATCCAGCTATTCTATGATTTGAAGGCCACCTATCAGAATGGTTCCCAGGTTGGAGAAGAATGTGAGCTATTGTTAATGAAATATTGAAGTGCACTTTCTATATCTTATTTTCTTTTGGCCTTGCTGTTTTCAGTCTCATGTTCCCTTTCAGCTATGTGATACACACGCACTTGCCAATTTAGGAGAAAACTTCATACATCTCAAGCAAAACAACAACAACACAGAAATAAAATCAAATCAGATAAGGCACTTAGATCCATAATTAATATCTTCTATGTTTGCTTCTCACTGTTTTGGATATCAAGTAACTGGTGTCATGGATTATTGAAGCCTTTTCGTCCATGAAGTTTCCCTGATCTGAAACCCCTCATCAGTAGGTATGAATATTTTGCTTTATATGTGATATTTAAATCACATTTTCATACTTGTTATAATAATGGAAAATTGTATCTTATCATACCATAGTATCTTTCTTCAGCATTAGTATATAAGGGACAAAAGGAATGTGTTCACCTAAGACTAATTTTTGGTTCAATTAAGCCCTGATTTAACAGATCAAAATGGTTCTATTTGAATCATTCCACATGGTGTATAATAATCTAACATATCCTCACAATAATATATTTCAATATTAAATTAAACTTACTTTTGCCACACTTTTTCTCCTAGATGAACACTTTTATAATGTACAGTGAGGTGATCTCTTCGGCCAAAGCATTTTCCACATTCCTCACA
The DNA here is from genome assembly GCF_059951505.1 of Python bivittatus. Taxonomy (NCBI): domain Eukaryota; kingdom Metazoa; phylum Chordata; class Lepidosauria; order Squamata; family Pythonidae; genus Python; species Python bivittatus. The sequence continues at coordinate 15,502,619 of NW_028277098.1, forward strand.
CTGATGGGCCTTCTCTCCTAAGGCGAACCAACAATATATTCTGAATTAATGTTATTAAAAGTTTCAGGAATCATCCAAAAGAATACTAGAGGCACTCAAATGTTTCTGATTTTGGGCCAGTCACTCTCTCTCAACCCAACCCACCTCATAGGGTTGTTGTGGGGAAAATAGGAGGAGGGAGTATTATGTAGGCCACCTTGAGCTGTACAAAATAAAGGCAGGATATAAATCAAATAAATACATTAGGGGTTAGTGTCCATGGCTCATCAGTATGTGATAATAGTATGTCAGATGATCAGTAAGTATCACCAAGACTATGAAAAGAAGTAGCATTTATCAAATGATGTGTTAAACTGCTGATAGGCTTAACATGTCTTTTAAAATTAAGTTTATTATCCCAAAGGTGTTGGGGGAGCGATGGGATTAGGAATATCATGTCCTGGTCCCACCACTAATTTAATTTCATTACTGCTCTACACTCTGTGACTCTTTGCTGCTGAAAAAATAATTTTAAAATGTGCAGTCCTTCCATCAGAAAATAGTTACATTCTAGTATACCTCAGTGTTTTCCATGAGTAGAAGCCTTTTCATTCATGGAATAGCTGGTCTGCATATAATTGTCTAGCCACATATGTTGGCATACATCCTCTCCATCTCTGACCAGTCATGGTGGAAACAGACATTAAATTATCCTCTTTTCTATGTTCCCGCTATGTTCATGGGTTCTTGGATTGAGAAAGGTAATATCAATGCCACTCCTTACCTGAATGTATCTTTTTGTGTTTTGTGAGATGGTCATGGCGAATAAATGTTTTTCCACATTCTTCACATTCATATCTCTTATCATCATGGTGGACTCGCAGATGAAGCCAATATTAACAGGAATACAAGATTAGCATCTGCATGCTTAATATACCATGATACTCAGATTTGAAAATCTCAATTAGAAGTATAATTCAACAATGAGACCATCTGCTGTGAGATAGTTTCTGTACAATTTCCTGGTAGATTTGCCCCTACTGTTTTTTTTAGTGTTGTTTGATACACTGCACATGAAGCACACTATTAAGACTAAATATATTTGAATTTTGGAGAAAATGGGTCATGAAATCTAGCTCCAGATTATAATCTTGTACCTATTATCTTGAAATAAGACAATTCAGTTGAGCAAAATTTGCTAAGGATTGCTTATCAATAGGCCATTTTTGCTAAAATCTAAAAACAGATTCCATAGGGATTTCTCTATTTTAGTAATTTGTATTATGTTTTAATTCATAGTAGCTACTGTCTTAGATGAGACACTGGCTATAAATAACTTCAGTAAAATGAAGTAATTTCAGAGCATGACTGATTGCGGCATAACAGTATAGAATGTGTTACCTGTAGGAGCTTCCATGACGAAAACTCTGCCCACAAATGCTACATAGGTGTGGCTTCTCTCCACTATGAATTCTCAAATGCTCTTTCAATGTTGTTCTGCAAGAAAGAAATTCAGATATTAAGAGGAAAATATTTCCTAATCCTTGCACAATGATACATAATTCTACTTCAATTTAATGCATTTAAAATGGCCAAGTCCAATTTCTGCAGAGTGTAACTGACATCTATAGATCATGTGACAAACTATTATCAGATATTGGCAATTTATTTATTTATTTATTTATTAGATCGATTTATATAGCCGCCCATCTCACTACAGTGATCATTGTCAATGATCACTGACAGCTGGGCTTGCCTTCTTTCAGAAATAGATGTGCGCTTCTGGTGTTTCTGCCAGCATTCTGCCTAAAAGTCCTACTGCAGTTTTAAAACATTAAATACTTTTGGGACACCATGTATATCCACAGTCTTTGGGATCTCTGTAGAAGTGTATGTGTTAGTGCAGTTAAGTATTTTTATCCTTTTTATTTTAAAAAGTTATAAGATTATCTCATTTTATTTGACACATAGATTAAGTTTTAATTTTAAAAAGTCACTTATTTACTATTGTTCAACCCTAATCTCAATAAAATCATTTTCTTATTCATAGGAGGATGGGCTACACAATCTTACTTATTATTTTAAGTCACATGGAGTCCCAAAATTGAGAATTCTGCTGTACAGATAAGTATTTAAACACACAGCATATAAGATAAACTTAGAAAGTAAGTTTACTGATGGCACATAAAATGGCCAACATGAAGGAGAATCTGAAAAAGGCAATTTAACACATTGGGTAAAGACTACGCTATTGGTAATTCTGACAGAGTAACTTAATGGCTTACCAAAAACTAAGAAAGTATATTCTTCAGCTTCGTATTTTTGGAACGCAAAAATATAAAACTAAACAAAATATTCTCTTACTTTTTGAAAAGCGTAAACACAAATGCATTAATATTGCATTTTCATGGACAGGTTGGTAAGCCTCTCCATATTCCTGATGATTACAGCTACTGGGAATCAAGCCTATGCTGATCTGCGCAGTCTTTACCTGGGTTCTGTTTCTTAGCCTTTCTTAGTATACACTAACAGTCAAGTCTCAGAATGCCTATCTGTATTAAGAGTGTAATGTTTTGGCTACAAAGGAATAAAAGATGATTTAGATAGCATCTCCCAAAATGAAAGGCATCTTCCCCCAGGATCATGCTACAGCTGTACAATCCCAGAAGAGGTTGCTGACATACTAAATGAATGCCCCCTGAACTACAAAGCACCCTGTCCTTTTTAATTCAAAGCACTGTACAACACTAATTTTTATGTAATCTAAACAGTAGAAGAAAACTAAAACTGCACTGATATACAGTTGCAAGAAAAAGTATGTGAACCTTTTGGAATTTCATGGTGTTCTGCATTAATTTGTCATAAAATGTGATATGCCTAAAATAATAACACAAAAACAATTCTGATCCTTCATGTCTTTATTGAACACACTCATTCAACATTCAAAATGCTAGTGGAAAAACTAAGTGAACCCTTGGAATCAATAACTGGTTGACCCCCCCTTGGCAGCAATAACCTCAACCAGGCACTTCCTGTAGCTGTGGATCAGACCCGCACATCGTTCAGAAGGGATTTTAGCCCATTCTTCCTGGCAGAACTGCTTTAGCTCTGTCAAATTCTTTGGACATCTCATGTGTATGGCTCTCTTCAAGTCATTCCATAGCACCTCTATTGGGTTGAGGTCTGGGCTCTGACTTGGCCACTCCAAAAGGCGGATTTTGTTTTTCTGAAGCCATTCTGTTGTGGACTTGCTCCAGTGTTTTGGGTCATTGTCCTGTTGCATCACCCAACTTCTACAGAGTTTCAGTTGACGTACAGACATTCTCACATTGTCCTGAAGAATTTTTTAATACACTTGGGAATTCATCTTCCCCTCAATGACTGCAAGCTGGCCAGGCCCTGATGCAGCAAAGCAGGCGCAAATCATGATGTTTCCTCCACCATATTTTACGGTTGGGATGTTTTCATGATGATATGCCGTGCCCTTTTTACGCCAGATATAGTGCTGCGTGTTCTTTCCAAATAGTTCAATCTTTGTTTCATCAGTCCACAAAACATTTTGCCAATACTGCTGTGGAGTGTTTGCTCCACAAACTTCAGTTTATGCAGCAATGTTCTTTGTAGTAAGCAGCAGTTTTCTTCATAGTGTCCTGCCATAGACACCCTGCTTGTTCAATGTTTTACATACTGTAGACTCATGAACATAGATGTTAGCCAGTTCCAATGATGCCTTCAAATCCTTGGCTGTCACTCGGAGTTGTTTCTTTACCTCACTGATGAGTCTTCATTGTACTCTTGGGGTCATTTTGACTGGGCGCCCACTTCTTGGTAGAGTAGCCACAGTCCCAAAGTGTCTCCATTTGTAGATTGTTTGCCTAACTGTAGACTGGTAAATTTCTAAAGTCTTTGAAATCACTTTGTAACCCTTTCCAGCTTTATGTAAATCAACAATTCTTGATCGTAGATCCTCTGAAAGCTCTTTTTGGCGAGGCATGGCTCACATAAGCATATTCTTCTTGTGCGGAGCAAACTCAAAAAGTTTGAGTGGTTTTTATCAGTCAACATAGCTCTAGTCCACACCTCCAAACTCATTTTCTTAACAAGACTCCAGGTATGCTAACACCTGACTCCAATTAGCTTTTTTGAGGTCAACTCAAGGGTTCACATACTTTTTCCACTAGCACTATGAGGTTTTTATGGTTGTTCTCAATAAAGACATAAAGGATCAGAATTGTTTTTGTGTTATTATTTTAGGCACATTATATTTGTCAATACTCTTGACTTAGATGACGGTCAGATCACATTTTATGACAAATTAATGCAGAACACCATGAAATTCCAAAAGGTTCACATACTTTTTCTTGCAACTGTAAAAACAGAGAGCCAGTTTGGTATAGTGGTTAAGGTGCTGTATTAGAAACAGGGAAACCTTGAACTCTAGCCCTCCCTTAGGCACAAAAGCTGGCTGGGTAACTTTGGGCAGTCTCTCTTTCTCAGCCCAACCTACCTCAAAGGTTATTCTGAGGAAAATAGGAGTAAGGAGCATTATGTATTTTATACAAAGTTATACAAAATAAACAAGGTATATAATCTGAATAAAAACAAATACCAGAAACCCTAAAATTTGCAGAGTTTATATGGGCTCAGTAGGTACAGAATGCTGGTTGGTGAACAAAGAAAAACTTGGGTAGTGAACGAGATGGAATATCCTGAGAAAGCATATGGCTGCTGATTAGCATGAACAGGAGCTCTCCACTATACAACTGTTTTGTTCAATTACCTTTACAATAAAATATTTTTTAAATGCTGGTGAATTCATGGATCTGCTTATTATTTAATTTATATAAAACACAGTATGTGTGTTAAGCTTACCTTTCTCTAACTGATTTTCCACAAATAAAGCAAGTCCATTTTCTCTTTCCTCCATGAGTACATTCAATATGGCGCTTCAGATTTCCAGTGTCATTAAACTGACGACCACAAATATCACATGGAAAAGGTCCTAAGAAGTCACAGAAATACAGTTTTGCATATATGCAACTTGAGCAAGTGAGTTGAAGCATTAATAAACACATTATTTTGGAACATGAAAATACAAAGCTGAAGAAAATATTCTCTTCCTTTTTGAAAAACTTAAAACACACACATTAATCTTGCATTTTTAAGCAGTACATCATTTCTCCCCCAGAAGTTGCTATTGGTAATTCTGACAGAGTAACTTAATGGCTTACCAAAAAGGAAGAGACTATTTTCTTCAGCTTTGTATTTTTGGAACACAAACATACAAGCTGAACAAAATACTCTCTTTTTGAAAAACTTAAACACAAACATTAATATTGCATTTTTATGGGCAGCTTGGTAAGCCATTAGGTTACTGTATCAGAATTACCAATAGTGATTTCTGGGGAAGAAATGGCAGACTGAACAACAGCTCTGTGGAAAGCAGAGCCAACAACCATGGCAGAATGAAGAGCCAGTGAATAGACTGGCTCTTCAATAATTCCTCTCCAGACACTACGTTCACATACGTCCTTTTCTAATCACTTTTGGAAATTGCTTGTTAACTGCTTTTCAGCTATTAGGAACCTTTGGATTGACATGTTTTATAGTACTGGATGAGTTTCCTTCAATCCTTAGCAAAATAAATTTTAACTACAAGTTTAAGAACTTAAAAACAGTTTTTGTGGGAGGAGGGAATAAACAGCAAAAGGATGAACAATGGACCCAGAAGGTAATTTTAAGAGTGTCTGCCTCTATAGATAAACTGTATTTAAAGGATGTTATGGAAGAGGAACAAGTTTATCTGAAAAAGATCGAGACTGATTTGAAAGTGACAGGCTATAAGAGTGACACTGAAAAAGATATTACACTGGACATACAAAAGAAACTGGCTGATGTCTTAATAATTAAAAGTGATATACAAATAATAAACCAAGAGAGTGACCTGGATAATTTTCCTATATTGGGTTTACAAAAGAGGCTTCTTAAAACTTTGAAGAATTTTGTGAGAAGGGACAAAGGAAAAATGAAAAGAAATTAAGTTCTACGTTGTTATTTGAAGGGACTAAAGATCAAGATTGTTAGAAGTAAAAGGAAGGAATATAAAGTTGATTTAGTTGATCAAGGTTAAAATATATATATTGTTATCTCTGGTAACCCTTAATAGACTTTTGCTGACATCAGGACTGAAATGACAAGGCTTTATAGATTTGTTTACATATAAGAGATGGGATATGGGAAGAAGAGATCATTTGTTGTATTTTAAAAGAAGGTGATAAGTTACTCAAATTGTTTATACTTGTGATAAAGGGGGAAATTATTATATATTTCATTTCTTTTTTTAGATTTTTTAAAATCCTGCCTTTATTATTTTTATATATAATATAAAAGGCAGCGAACATACCTAATACTCCTTCCTCCTCCTGTTTTACCCACAACAACAACCCTGTGAGGTGAGTTGGGCTGAGAGAAAGTGACTGGCCCAAGTCACCCAGCCAGTTTTCATGACTAAGGTGAGACTAGAACTCACAATCTCCTGCTTTCTAGCCTGGTGCCTTAACCACTAGACCAAATTGGCTCTCTCTTTTTCTTTACTATATTCTTATTTTTTCTTTCTTTTCTATTTATCTTTCTATTTTTTGTTTCTTTTCTGCACCTTCTATTTTTTCTTTTTATTCTTTTTTTTAGTTTGTACTAGTTTTTACTTTTGTAATCTTTAATAAAATTACTATTAAAAAAAAGGATTACCAATAGCACAAGCTCCATCTAAGATATGCAGTCATCAACATGGTGTACTCTATTTTATAACATGTAACAAATCAACAAAATAAGACAACAGAATTAAACCTAGTGATTGAAATATACTCATTTCACTTCACCAGTCTACTATAACAAAGATCACTCAAAATGGTATGAACAGAAACAAAAATGACTTGGTTTTTCAGGGGAAAAATCCATTTATCCTTATACAAAACTAGAAGTACCTATTCAAGAACTGGCCAAGGGACCACTCCCTTAACTCTTATTTGAAATGCCAAGCAAAACTGCCCTTAAGCTTCACAGTGCAAAACCCACATTCTCTGATTAAATTTTGTTTCATTTGCCAAATTGCAGAAAATGCATAATGGTATTTTCCAATATCCTTTGCCTTAAAAATGACAACGTCCTGCTGGAAATGGGAGCTTACACTTTCCTTAAAGGAAATTACCACACTTAAAACAGGTATTCTAGTAGGATGATGAAGGAAAAAGTGGAAAACCATTACAATGGGGAAATGGGGAATGGTTATCTTCTCTTCTGTAGCCCTGTGGATCCAAGCCAATCTACTGTTTTGCCATTACCATCACAATGACAGCTTTTAAAGCTCAAAAGACAAGGAGAGAGAAAAAATACTGGGAAATCTAGTTATATCTTCCACATTATATATATTGCAGAAGTCCAAACCCTAACCTCTTTCTTGTTTTTTTATGTTGGAAGCACTTAAAAAATCAACTTCACCTAATCTCCCCATTTGAAATGTAATACAGTTGTGTTGCTACATCTAAATAAAGTTGCAGAAGTTTTTTTGCTAATAGATTGTGATGACAAAATCATGGAGGGAAAAAAAACTTCAATGTTTTTTGTCTGTTTGATTATTCAGTAAATGCACAAATTTGCTACCTGCAACTGAACAAATAATGAAATATAAACCGATCAATTTTTCATACACAGTTTTCATTCTCAGCAATAAAGAAAATGTTTTAGGAGAAAACTTTTAATCATTTCTGTTTAAAGGTCATCAGTCTAAAAGTTGACTGTTTCCAAGAAAACCGGAAAAACAATATGTGATAGATGTAGCAAACTCCAAAGGTTTACCAGCTCACAAAGGTACACATTTTCTGACCAAACAGGCAGTGACACTGATAACCTTCCCCACTTCTCTTGTGTCGTTGGGCTTTTATTTTTTGCATTTTTCATTCAGAATTCACTGAAAGACTGTTTTTGTAATTTTATGTTAGCCTTAAAAATCAAGTAATTGCTCATGCGAATGTAAAATTGGTCTTTTACCTATGAGGTGGAATGAGGTGGTAAAACCAAATAGATAGACTGAGGTGGGGGGGGAAGCACCCTGTTAGCTGTAAAATATATAAATCCTTAACAATAACTAGATTAACTGAAATGTGTGTCTTTTTTCTAAACATCCTCTAAGTAAGGATTTCATATTAGAGATTTGCAAAATTGGGTTACAGAATTCAATTCAGCTAATGTATATTAAAGAAAACATATGCGCATTGAATATTTTCTTACCTAAGTGGAACTTTTCTTGATGCTTCAATCTTGTAAAGCGGGATTTAAAGTGCTCTTCACAATAGGTACATTTGAAAGGCTTATTCTGAGTATGAAGAATCCTATGTTCTTCCAAGTGAGGTCTTCGTGTGAAAGATTTATTGCAAATCTGTAGCAACAACAACATGCAATGATTATGTAAAATACACAATCTTGAGCTTCCTGAAGAAAGCCAAGTTATCTGTGAAAATACATATATAAACACAGTCTTATTGCTCAGAAAAAGGAATGAATTATCAATAAGCATATTACCTTGTGAACAAGGCAAGAATTTTAGGTGCCAAAAATGCACCTAAAAATCAAGTTTGGCTTATCCAAAGATGAGCATATCCACGAGTATATACAGTAATACCTTTTTAAAGTACCCATATTTCCCGTATAGACCCTTGAATTTTTAACCAAAATAGTTGACCTTTGAATTTTTAACCAAAATAGTTGACCTTTGAATTTTTAACCAAAATACCACAAAAAAATGTGGATTGCTTTATTGACAGGTGAATTTCATGGTATTTCATGGTATTTTGGTTAAAAATTCTAGGGTTGGCTTATCTGCAGATGGACTTGCAAGTTAATAAGTACAGTAGCTTTCTGAAAATGTTTGTACTAGATATTATAGAGTAATTGCACAGTTATGGACTATTTGCTTTTCTGTTATTCCTGTCCGTAATTTCAAGTCTTGTAACACCTTTAGTGTACATGGTGATTTACTGAACATGTTGATTGTTACGTACTGCTTTCTCCACTAAAGTTACCTGATCAAACTACTGACCAAAAAAATCATATATCAATAATCCATGAAGTCATATTACTTTTTATTTCTATTATCCTGAACCCAAATGCATCATACACAATTTACACACTAATGCACATAATGAAATGTAGCATTTCCCATTTAAACCTAATATTATGATTTAGTAACTTCAGCATAAATTGTTCTATCACATATCAGGCCAATGAACAAAATCTGCATATTACTTGCACAGCATAAAAATAGCAACATAACCAAGAGCATGGAGCAAAGCTTTTAAAGCCCATGCTCTGGAGTTTCAGAGATTCCTTTCCTACTGCAGCGTCTTGATGAACACTCTGAAACAGTTTGCAATACATTATAGGTAGCAGTTAAAAGAGAAAATTCAAGAACTCCAGAAAATAAATGCATAGCCTCTAATCTGGATTCAAGTCACAAGATGTCAGAAGTAAATTAGAAGTATCAAATAATTTTAGTGAAGCCAAAATCATACTTACCTCACATTTCCATCCTTCACTTTTTTTCTTCCTGATAGACAGAAACTCCTGTACATTTTCAGGGTGGAATCTGAGGGGGAAATCCACTAAGAAATTATTTATTTAATGAATATAACACAACAAGCAAATCACTAGTCTGAATTCTGTTACTGCTTGCTGTGCTAATTGTATTATTATTCAAAGGAATATTATTCTGTGTTGCATATAAAGAAAGCAAAATATTTGAAGTTTCTTGGTTTACATTCCCATTTGAAAAATTTTGCAGATAACCCAAGTTGAAGTTTCCAATTTGACATCAGCACAAATGTTAACTGTTATTTTCATGTGCTTTTCCTCATCCTCCTTTAAGCATCTTTTGCCCCAATTTTTTGCCCCAATCAACCTGTACACCCCCTGGTCCAGTAGAGAAGGCATATTGCAGATCCTGTCAGTGAGAGAATGTTGCCTGGCGGGTCCTAGGAGGAGAGCCTTCTCTGCCATTGCCCCCGCCCTATGGAATACTCTCCCCCCAGAGGTGAGGTGGGCCCCTACCCTCCCAATTTTTCAGAGAGAATTGAAGACTTGGCTCTGCCAACTTATGTGGGGCAAGGAAAGATATAACCGACCCTGGGGATGGCTGGTGCCTTGATGACACTCCCTGAGTTTATTAACACCTAATTAACATCAGCCTCCTGGAAGTATCATATAGGAAGTTTGTTTTTAGTATATTTTAATTAATTAATTAATATTTATTTATTTAAATTAATTTATTCTGTTTTTACTGTAAACCGCCCAGAATCACTCTGTAGTGAAATGGGCAGTGACAAATTTGAAATATATGTAAATAAATAAATTACCTTTGAATACTCACCTGACAGAAAAGCAGGATATACATTAAAGAGAAACAATACATAATACTACTGAACATATTGCTATCTCACATCACACATATACATTTGGTGGAGCGCATACACCCTGATCTGATTCAAGTTGACTACACTATTGATTCATTGTAACAGTAAGTTAGTTTGTACACATGCACAATTTTACCCAGCCTGAGGTCCTCCAGATTTTCATCATCTCCAGGCAGAGCATGGTAATTTTAACATCATACACATTTAAAATAAATTGTCATATATTTTAACAGGACTACTGTTTATATATAATTTCCTGTGGTATACAGTTTTATAATTTTATAATAAAAGGAAATCAAATGATCACTCTATATTACCCACAATACAGTATGTTTCAATGATACTTGCCTTTTTACATGCTTTATCAGGGTCTTTTTGGTGGCATGCAGTTTGTTACAATATGAACATTTGTGTTCTTTTTTATGAAATTCCATTTCATTGTTGTGTTTCTTTCTGTGTACTGTTAAGTTAGATTTGGTTGAATAACGCTGCTGGCAAATATCACACTCAAAAGGCTTTTCACCCGTATGTACTCGAGCATGGCTTTCAAATTTCCCTACAAAACAAAATATATGCATTTTAAAATGAAAAACAGCTGGTAAATAATATTAACCTCTAGTATTATCATGGTAACATATGTGTTATGTGAAATTTGTAATGTTTCAAAACAGATTACTTTATAATGTATTATCCTTCAAAGAAGCCTTCCCGAATCGTGGCTGGGACATTATCTTTTTTTCATGTGGCAGAATTAACAAGTGATAGAAATGTAATGGTATATAGCTGCCATCTCACTGTATCACTCAACACTAGCTCTCAATCTGTACAAAGGAGACTTATACAAGAGCTAGAATACAAAGTAAGTTGTGCAGAAACACATCACTTTCACCTTTAGTAGTTGTACTTCAGTTCTTGTCTTAAAACTAGTTGCTAAAGAATAATGGCTAAGGATCTTCTCCTCACTATTATCTTACCCACTATTATCTTTATTTCCACCCCTGTAGTCCAGGAGCACAAAGCAACTAAGGATTAAAGAAAGATCATTATCTGAAAATGATTCTATAAATTTGTCTAGAAGCAAGGTTAAAACTTTAAAGTTGCATTGGCACAATATGATGTGCCAATGCAACTTTACTTTTATCTTGAGTAAGAGTGCCATTGTGCAGATGTTTGATCATCTATGGGAGAATGCAGGTTAGTCTTATATGAATTAATATCTTCATGTAGGTGTTAACACCTGATACTACCGGTTAAATGAATTTTGGTAGCCATGTAAGGTGCCTTCAAATGATTTCAACTGAACTGCAAGCCTGCAACTGCATATTGGGCAAAGAGGTATCCAGATCAGCGCTAGACTTTTTCTTCTCTAAGAGATGGCTATGATGCTATTGATAAAGTAATAAATTGATAAAGTTACCAAAGTTACCACATACCAATTGAGGAGCAATAATTTAAAGGGCAGGCCAGTAAGCTGTAGGCTCTCTAGATGTTGCTGAATTGTAGCTCCCAACAATCCCAGTTAATACAACCAATGGTGAGGGATGAGAAATTCTACAATTCAGCAGTTGTACAAAGCCAAACATTTCTATGACTAAATGCTACCAAACATGGGTCCAAGCCTGCTGCAGTAGTTGAAACAAGCTATATGCATTTTTCCAGCCATTCACTACATGGAGTTTATATACCAATGAAGCTAATCTGCTGTTTATTGAATGAACATTGTTTTATAATGCAGAGAATTCAGTATTGAATATACTGTATATCATAATGCTAGTATATTTTTGCAACTCTATGGACTCATTCCTACGTTGACTGAAGGACCAAAAGACACAGGCTTCAAGTGATACAAGTAGAATTTGAGAGGAGATGAAATATTTTGAATTTGGAGTGACTTTTTTGTCTATATTGCCAAGGTCCCACTAACTTAACATTACTTGTTAATCTGAATAAATACTGTTTGCCTGCAATTTGGGTGTATCTATATGCATAGTGTTCTTGAAATCCAGAGTTGTATGCAGATTCAAAATAAGAAAACAATGTGACAAGTATAGAAGTCTAGACACCTTACGGTTCATTTTTATTGTACAATAAACTTGTTAATAAGGCCCAGTGAGGTGATTGACTTACTAGACCTATAGTTCAATTAGGTCAAGATAACTGCACAGATGTGGTGATCAAATAAATACTCAAACTTTTCAGGCTGTGACTGTTCTCTTATTTCAGCTAGGGTTTCTCTAACCAGCTTTCTGAAAGTTTGAAAATGAAGGTAATTTCCTCTTACAAAGCAGGGAAAGCTTTAAAAAAAAAATTCTTCCAGCTAGTAATTTCAACTGTTAGAGAGCCAGCTGGCTCCTTCTCAGCCCAATTAACTCCAGGATTGTTGTTGTGGGTAAAATAAGAGGGAGCATTATGTATGCTGCCTTGAATACAACATATATAATGTTGTACAACCAGAGAGATTGTGTCAGCTTCTGTTCATTTAGGGATTCAATGAAACATTCATTTTGACTAAGGGTGCCTAAACTTTTGCATGCAAGCGTACCATGGATGGATTTAAGATCTAAAGAATTACAGTGGGGTAAAAAAGTATTTAGTCAGCCACCAATTGTGCAAGTTCTCCCACTTAAAAAGATGAGAGAGGCCTGTAATTTTCATCATAGGTATACCTCAACTATGAGAGACAAAATGAGAAAAAAAATCCAGAAAATCACATTGTCTGATTTTTAAACAATTTATTTGCAAATCATGGTGGAAAATAAGTATTTGGTCACCTACAAACAAGCAAGATGTCTGGCTCTCACAGACCTGTAACTACTTCTTTAAGAGGTTCCTCTGTCCTCCACTCATTACCTGTAGTAATGGCACCTGTTTGACCTTGTTATCAGTATAAAAGACACCTGTCCACAACCTCAAACAGTCACACTCCAAACTCCACTGTGGCCAAGACCAAAGAGCTGTTGAAGGACACCAGAAACAAAATTGTAGACCTGTACCAGGCTGGGAAGTCTGAATCTGCAATAGGCAAGCAGCTTGGTGTGAAGAAATCAACTGTGGGAGCAATAATTAGAAAATGGAAGACATACAAGACCACTGATAATCTCCCTTGATCTGGGGCTTCATGCAAGATCTCACCCCATGGGGTCAAAGTGATCACAAGAACGGTGAGCAAAAATCCCAGAACCACATGGGGGGACCTAGTGAATGACCTGCAGAGAGCTGGGACCAAAGTAACAAAGGCTACCATCAGTAACACACTATGCTGCCAGGGACTCAAATCCTGCAGTGCCAGACGTGTCCCCCTGCTTAAGCCAGTACATGTCCGGGCCCGTCTGAAGTTTGCTAGAGAGCATTTGGATGATCCAGAAGAGGATTGGGAGAATGTCATATGGTCAGATGAAACCAAAGTAGAATGTTTTGGTCTAAACTTAACTTGTTGTGTTTGGAGGAGAGAGAATGCTGAGTTGCATCCAAAGAACACCATACCTACTGTGAAGCATGGGGGTGGAAACATCATGCTTTGGGGCTGTTTTTCTGCAAAGGGACCAGGACTGATCTGTGTAAAGGAAAGAATGTATGGGGCTGTGTATCGTGAGATTTTGAGTGAACACCTCCTTCCATCAGCAAGGGCGTTGAAGATGAAACGTGACTGGGTCTTTCAGCATGACAATGATCCCAAACACACTGCCCGGGCAACGAAGGAGTGGCTTCGTAAGAAGCATTTCAAGGTCCTGGAGTGGCCTAGCCAGTCTCCAGATCTCAACCCCATGGAAAACCTTTGGAGGGAGTTGAAAGTCCGTGTTGCCCAGCGACAGCCCCAAAACATCACTGCTCTAGAGGAGATCTGCATGGAGGAATGGGCCAAAATACCAGCAACAGTGTGTGAAAACCTTGTGAAGACTTACAGAAAACGTTTGACCTCTGTCATTGCCAACAAAGGATATATAACAAAGTATTGAGATGAACTTTTGATATTGACCAAATACTTATTTTCCACCATGATTTGCAAATAAATTCTTTAAAAATCAGACAATGTGATTTTCTGGATTTTTTTCCCCATTTTGTCTCTCATAGTTGAGGTTTACCTATGATGAAAATTACAGGCCTCTCTCATCTTTTTAAGTGGGAGAACTTGCACAATTGGTGGCTGACTAAATACTTTTTTACTCCACTGTATCTCAATTCTATACATTGAACCTGGCCCTGGATGCTTACCCAGGGTTAAAATAACTTTTTGGTTGCTTTTAAACCTATCACAGCTACTCTGTAAAAGTAGAAGGCAAACCACATTCCCATTTACCTGGTCGATCAAATGTTTTATCACATTTAGGACACTGCAAACATTTTTTGCTGCTGTTCTGAAGAATAGGTGGAATACACGTGGAAACATTGTCTTCAGAAATATTTCCTGCTGGACCATCTGGTTCATGGATCTCTCCACCACATTCTTTTTCACTGTGCTGTTCAGACTCGGTATCATCTCCCAAAGTGTCCTCTTCCTGCCTATCTTCATCAGTATTGTATTCACTTCCACTATCTTCAGATTCACTACTCTCCTTACTAGGAGCAATTCTATCTAAATTGTTATCAGATGCATTACCACTTTCATTGTCACTCTGATCAAATTTTGCTGGGCATTTGCGATTTCGCACTGATCGTCTAGTAGAAATAACTGACTTCTCAACCATTTTTAGCCCATGTTCTTTTTCCTGTGCAGAAGATTTGTGTGCTTTGGACAAATGATTTTCTAATGATTTCTTGTAACAAAAATTACGATTACACAAAGTGCATTGGTGATTGTTGGCTATTTTAGGAGTTTGTTCGGTTGTCTTTTCTACCTGAGATGGGTTTTTTGTTTTCTGTTCAGATTGTGAAATGGAAATATTTTCACTGTTCAGCAATTTAACTGCATCAATAATATCTAAAAATTTTGCTGCTTCTAAAACTAAAGGTACTTCATTTTTATTTAAAAAAAACTGTGATGTGTAAAGAAACTCAAGCAAATGATGGAAAACTGAATGTGTTACATGATCCAAGGTAACAACATTTGTATTTGGATTTTTGCTCAAATAAGCATGAAAGTAACTGCTCCCAACAGCAACTACTACTTTGTGGGCACTAAATTCTTTTCCATCAACAGTTATAAGAAGATCACAAAAAGATGGCTGTTTCTGTCGATCATCATTCAAATATTTAAGTAGATTTTTATTGTATTGCAAAGAAGTTAAAAGCTTTCTTTGATCAGGCAACAGAGAAAGTTCTTTGGAATATATGAACTGGCCTGCAGTAGCTACTTCTGCAGAATCAACATGAGCTTCCTGTTCAGAATCTGCTGCAGGAATCTTATCAGTACGATCCCGCCGATGATCAAGATGTATTTTGTCATCTAGATTTACATTGAGTCTTCTCCTTTTCTTCATTGCAATTGTGCCACTTTAAAATCAGAACTGTCATAAATAAGCCAACCTTTTCCAAACAAATAGTTGCTTCAATGATACTTGAAGTTATGACCTGCAAATGGATCAAATAATTTTTTTTTCTTTGAAACCAATGAATGTAATTTGTTAACAGGGATTCATTCAGTTTCTTAACCCCAGTTAATGTACTTTCACATTTGGTAAAGTCCTAAAAATTGGCATCCACCCTTTCTTTTTAGAAAGCAAAAACACAAAAACATTTTGCATTTACACTGAAATATTCTACAAGCCACACACATTTTATCAAGCTGTAAATAGTAATCTTTCTTCTTGTCAACAGAAGCTATGGGAAATATAGCCAGGAAATACTGTTGAACCAGGAAGCATTTAGATCCCTCTCCAGCTGCAGTATCTCTTTAGAATGTTGCCACTATTAAAATCACTCACGGAGGCACAGATTAAAAAAAAAAAGTTTTAATTATTCTTACTGCATCTCTCTTGCTCATCTTTAAGCAAAGCAGGGGACATTACACACATACTACTATCTAGAGTGAAAAAACAATGGGGGGCCTCTGCATATTTGTTTATTCACTGCA
This sequence comes from Python bivittatus, assembly GCF_059951505.1. Lineage (NCBI taxonomy): Eukaryota > Metazoa > Chordata > Lepidosauria > Squamata > Pythonidae > Python > Python bivittatus. The sequence goes on from NW_028277098.1 coordinate 15,519,071, forward strand.
GAATGAACAGTTGGTCACTGAGAAAGCAGTCATCTCTGAAGCACTCACCTGCTCTGAGTAGTTATGATTGCCCAAGACAGATACCAAATAAGTACATGGCTCCTTTCTCTTATACTTAAAAAGCAACATATGTAAGCAGATGAAACAGGGTGCAGGAAACATGACAATCAAGATGTTGCTGAACTATAGCTGCCACAGCCAACATAACCAAAGGAAAGGAATGCTGATAATTCAACATATGGAAGGCCACAGGTTTTCCACCTGAGATAAGAAGTTACAGGAGGGCTGATAAGCAATGAGTAAATGTGAACAGTATAATATATCTTGCTAAACTATGGTTTAATAGTTTATTAAACCATAATTAGTGGGTTTACACATCGATCATCAAACAAATCAACCCAGACTTCTCATTCAAGGCACAAATGACCAGGGTCAAATTATCCTACTTTGAACACATTACATGAAGACCTAACTCTCAGGAGAAGACTCGAATGCTGGGAAAGATTGAAGGAAAGAAGAGGATGACCAAAAGATGGATGGACTCACTTATAGTGGCAATGAGTATACAATTGGAAAACCTGAAAGACCTGGTTAGGGACAGGTCGTCATAGAGAAAATCGATGTGTTTGCTAAGAGTTGACAATGACTTGATGGCACATAATAAAAATCAAATTAATAACCATGGTTTACAAACAAGGGCTGGGTTCATACAACACATTAAGCCAGAACCAAAGAAAGCGCATTATAATTTAGTGTGTCATGTGAACCAACGTTTGCTTAGTCCTTCCTTATAGGGAAAGCTCAGTGTGTCAAAAACAGCTGTTTCTTTTTCCAAGCTGCTGTTATCTCCTTCATTCAGGTTTTTTTCTCTGAGTGGCACAGCAGGAAAGATGTGGTTCATGGGTGCTATCCAGAGAAAAATCAAGACAACAAGTAAGATAATGGGTTTGTGCTTTCCACAACCAAGTCTAGATGCTGTACAGCTGGTGAAAACAGGTAAACTGTTGGGGTGATGCAGTTGGTTCCTTTGCTTCTGTGACTTAATCTATCCACCCAAAGAGGGACAGCAAGAGACAGGAAGCAGTATTAGCCACCTCCCTCTTTTGCTTAAATGCTGTTGTTCTGGGAGAATGCCACCCAGGCAGCATGTGACCAAGACTGCTCAGATTTTATTATTAGCAGGCAATGAATGCCCCTCACTGGATTGCTCTGACTTTTTTTTCTTTCCTCTTCAGTGCTCTATCTGCTAATGCATTCTGTCTGTTTGCAATGATCCATGGCCTTAGCCACATAAAGAAATCAGAACATGTCCACCAGCATCCTCAGCCTAGATAATATTACAGGTCCTATCTTCCCTGCTGTGCTTAGAGCAAGAGAGATGTGTTAAGAGATGAGCAAGAGAGATGTGGTAAGTGTCCTTAGCCAAGCAAAACCAGCATCAGCAGCAGGTAGCTGCTCCTTTGCTCCCTCTCCTTTCAGTGAGTGATGAAAATAACGACTTTGGCCCAACTGTCGCATTTCTAGAGCAAGGAGAGGACCAGAGAGGAAGCAGCTTCCATTACAGTCCCCTGTGAAGTATCCTCCGCAGAGAAAAGGCAAGGAAGAATGTTAAAGTTGTATCTCTCCTGGGCCAAATCCTTCCTTCCGCGGTGCCCGGAGAGGCTGAGCAAGAAAGAGGCGTCGGCACGAGCATATTTTGTTAGCCTGCATACCGATGCAGCGCGGCTGGAAAGGAGGGAGGGGAGGGGAGGGAACGGGCTTCAGGGGACTTCTAGAGGGGGACCCTCCGCACCGCTGCTTCCCGGCCTCTGTCGCAGGGTGGGAGGTAGAGAAAACTGCTATTTACGGTCGGGTCCCTTTCCTTTCTTAAAAGGGCAGCGGCAGTGCCCCCTTTCTTTCCCACAGCCCTTAACGTCATATGATGATGTGGCCCGCCAAGGGTGACCAACATATAGGTCTAACGTGTCACGTTCGCCCAGAAGCGGCAAGCAAACTAAAGCCAAGCCTCAGGCACGCTGAACTCTCGCGTCCCTCTTCACCCCGACCGGAAAGGCGAGAGTAAAACTGCGCCCCTCGGAAACCCCCCTGAACCCACCCAGCCTCGAACGAGGGGAGGAGCCTCTTGCCTACCTTCCTCCCCTATCCGAGGAAAGGGGCAAATAACGGTCCCAGGCGCGCGCACCACAAAAGGCTTCTTCCCCATTTGCCGCCGCCGTTACCAGGCCGGCCTCCCAATCCCGAAAAACAACTGCCAAAAAAAGAAGAAACACCCCCCCCCCCAAAAAAAACCTCGCCCCCTCACACCCCTCTGCTTTCGCCATCACTTCCGGGTTCCATGCGGGGGTAAAGAGCTACGTCAGCTCAGCCCGAGTTTGACAGGAAGCTGGACAGATTTATCGTTCCGACTCTATGCACGTGGGTGGGAAAGGGGGCGGAGCAAGAAGAAAAGCGCTGGCGACGACGCGGGGAAGGGGTCCTCTCTACCTCCGGCTCACCGTGGCATTTGCGGGATAATCAATGCCAAAACGCGAGCCACCCTAGAAACGTGCACTGTAGACTTCCTCCAAGAGACTGGGAAAAGTAGAGCGGAAGAAGTTTCACGTAGCCATCCGGTTGTGATGCGAGGCCTTTGAAGTGTGGCGGAAGAGCTGCAGAAGAATCCCGGGCGGTTTCGGGGACGCGGGAGGTTCGGTTTTCTCTTCAAAGTCGGTCCCGTCACACCGACCCGACCCTTTCCCTCGTTTTCAGCTGCCCGCCTGTTAAGCTACGTCGAGAGAAGTCCAGCTTTTTCTCCTTTGCTTTCCCTCCGGATGGATCTTGCGCGCCCACCAAACCCCTTGCTCTACTCAGCCCTCTTGAATGTAGTGCTTCTGAGATGTGTGAAATTTAGCTTCTCATGATCCTCAGCAAGGCTGGAGAAAGTATCTCTCTCTCTCTCTCTCCCTCTCCCTCTCATGCCATCCAGAAAGCGGGAGAAGAGGCAGGCTAAAAATAATAATTTTTAAAAATAATAATAGGGGTGGTCACTCACTCAAGAAGACCCTGGTGCTTCTGGCACGCTGCCTAAACAAGTAGAAGGAGCTTTAGCCTGAGAACAGCTGGAAGCAATCGCCCTGTAATTACCTACCATCACTTGTCCCCAATCTCTCTTTCGTTAATGAAGGGCAAGGGAGCAAGAGAAGCTAGTAGCTGTTCACCACTCATTGGTGGCCCTCCCCCTGAGTGTTGTTGCAAGGCTGAATTGAGTATATTTCCTCTGTCACGCTGCCTAGATGGAGAAATAAACTTAGGAAAATGAAAGGTTTTACCACCTCCCAACAATCTGTTCTTTCTCTTACATTGGTGGATGTGGGTGGGAACAGTTAGGCAATGGCTGAGATGTGCAATAGCTACCATTTTTGTTCAGTAGCAGGATGCAAGGAAAGTAGCCGATCACTTATACTTGCAGTCTCCAGAAAAGTTGCCACGTAGAGAAGTCTATGAATCAATTGTGTGTTTGTGTAAATAGGATTGGAAACAAATGCTAAAGTTACTTCAATATGAATGTCAATATTATCCTTGGTTGGTTCCAGCAGTGATACATATTTAACAAATCATTTAATGGGATGGGCAAAACAAGGAGGCTGGTAAACAACTAGGCACAGAAACACTGTGTTCAAAGTATCATAATTGAAGTTTTGTATTTTTCAGTTTAACAGTATCCCTGCAAGGTGTCAGTAATATATTAGACTTTGGTTTTCCAGTTTTCTTCTTACTGACACTTATTAGACACACACACACACTCATCCTTTAATTTTTTTGCATGGGATTGTTATAGAAGACTGGTAGGTTATTTAGTGGAGTTTATTATTTTGAACATCTTACATAAGCAGTTAAAACACTTCACTAACTAGCAGTCTCTTTTCCAAATATGTTTCAAGTAGCTTTAAATCCCTACCTAATTTGCAACCCATATAACTAAGGGAACAATTGTACCCGTATCTGAGATAACCTCTGGAAATTTTATAGTGTCCCTACTTTTCTATTTGAGACATAGTGATGATCTGAGAGACAATCTCTTTGTAGTATCCATGTACAGAATATCATTCCCAAAGACAGGCACCAATATTACAAGGACTGCGGAAGACTTTTATTCACACACCCCCACACACACACACTTTTAATGTGTTTTCCTTTTTACATGCTGATTGTTATAATTTAGCTTGATTTTTGAATTTCATTTTGTTCTATAAACAACCAGTAAATACTACTGAAGGTCATTATCTGTCTGTCTGTCTCCTCCTGGGAATTAATGTTTGGCAGTAGGGTTGGATCAGTTTTTAGTTCCCTGATATTACAAAGGCAGAAATAAAAATAGTGTAAATAATTGATTGGCATAATTAGCACTGCCCACTTTCTGTTGATTCTCTTGAGAACCCCATAAGATGACAACAGGACACAGAATGTGTAAGTTTGTTAATTACTTTAGGGTTTGTAACAGTATCTGTTTCCTGTTCCTATACAACATTTAGTTGGTTACAGAACAATTAATGAGGATCATAGTGATATAATAGTAGTTCAAGACCAAAAAAAACCCTTTATATTAATGCTGAGAAAAAAAAAATTGAACCTAAAGAAATCTGAACCCCTAAAATTATATTGCCCTGTATCCCATTTGTTGGCATAGTTTCAGCTCTACAGAATGAATAATAAATGCTGAATTCAGAAAAAGGTAATTGTCTTGCCAGAACTTGAGCAAAGATCAGTGCAAGTTAGTATTCAGATGTAGGTTGCTAGATATTTCTGAGGGAATAAATGACACCATGAAGGTAACTAGCCTCTGCTGCCATTTGTACACATATCTGTCTGAAGTAGGCAAGGTCAAAAAGCAGGCATGGCATGGATTCCAGAAATGCTCTTAGTTGTAGTAGGGTACAATAACAGAATCATGAAAGCCTGTCCAAGTTTCTCTCTGTACCATTTTATGATAAACAAAATCAACGTGTGGTTATTCTGAGTTTAAGTGCTTCTTGATTTTGACATCAAAAAGTCTTGATCTGACTGTTAATTATCTCCCGCTTTGCTGAGACATGGCAAGTGATCCCTTATGACTGTGATATCTTTCAGGATATCAGAATGTCACGTTTGCATTCAGCCTCAGCTATTCCAGTGCCAACAGCAGTATAACCACCTAGCTGTTAGTTAATTCTCCCAACAGAACCTGAACCTGCAAAAGAAGCTAATGTAAGTTTGTTTCTGATACTAACACAAATAACAGAGTATCCCTTGAAACCCATACTATTGGTTTTATGGGTCTGCAAACAGTACAGTACTGTATGTTCCTACAACTCCCCTGAGAATGTAACATTTTAAGATGCCTGGAACTTTAGTAGCCATCATGATGATGTGCACTGTATTGTTGTTGTTGTTGTTGTTTTTAAAATGTTAACAATTCTGTCAATTCCTAATACCATATACAAACTGTATAAAATAACTAGGCCATGTGCCCACTAGGGGGCGCAGTTTATCAGTGTATTGGAATACACTCCTGCTTCTGCAACATCCCTAAATCACAGAAAACTAAACTCAGTGCAACATGACTGGAAGCAACCACACCGGGGAGGTATTGTCTTATTTTTTGTTCAGAGGCTGCATGACATGTTGTGATGAGTATCTTATTAATATTGAATACATTTTAAGATGTCCTTTAAAAATATCCTGAATTTCGGAGGCAGCATACAAATATATGTATAAATAAATAAACATGACAAGTATCATCAAATATCTTTCAGCTAGGATGACTTGTATCCAATTATAATAACAGATCCAAGAATCTTTAACTATAAGACTAAATTTTATGAAAGAAAAGATGCTATTCATGTTGCTACTGCTAAATCAGTTACTTTTTTAAAGAAAGTAAGAATTGAGGTTTTTTGTACTGCTCCAATTTACCTAACTCATCACAAAAATGAAAAATTATGTATCTGCAATGGATATCTACATTGATTATATATACAATAGGACTCTGGGATCTTAATTCAGCACCAGCATGGATTTTCTTAGATAGTCTGAAGTAACTTACTAGGGCGGGATCACTCATAACATAAGTCATGGTTATACAATGCACACAATTGGCTGAGTTTGTACAATATATGAAACCATAAACCATGGTTTACAGTGTATAGTGGTTGGTTTACACAATGCACTTTGTTGTTGTTTAGTCGTTAAGTCGTGTCCGACTCTTTGAGACCCCATGAACCATATTGCGCCAGGCCTTCCTGTCCTTCGCTGCCTCCCTGAGTTTGCTCAGTTTCATGCTCATTGCTTCAGTGATGCTATCTAACCATCTCATCCTCTGCCGTCCTCTTCTCCTTTTGCCTTCAATCTTTCCCAGCATCAGGGTCTTCTCCAAAGACTCCTCTCTTCACATTAGGTGACCAAAGTATCTGAGCTTGAGCTTCATTATCAGTCCTTCCAATGAGCACAGGGTTGATTTCCATTAAGATTGACTGGTTTGACCTCCTAGCAGTCCAGGGGACTCTCAAGAGTCTTCTCCAGCACCACAGTTCAAAGGCATCAATTCTTCGGCGCTCAGCCTTCTTTATGGTCCAGCTCTCACAGCCATACATTACTACTGGAAAAACCATAGCTTTGACTGTATATATGTATGTATGTATGTGTATATATATATATATATATATATATATATATATACACACACACACACACATACACACACACACACATACATACATACATACACACACACACACACACACACACACACAATGCACTATAGAAAGTCAAAATCAAGGAAACTATGCTATGGCTTAGTACAATGTATCAGGTTTATGTTTCAGCCTCACTTGCCTTGCCTGAGTAATGTAAAACTAGGGACACCAATTTTTATTTACTAGTCCTCCTGTACCAATGACAGAAGGATACCACACAGAATTTATCATCACCTAGTTTAGAAAAGTTTCACTAATTTGTTATCTTTGACCTTATTCTGAAAATGTATTTTGCCCTGAGAACGTGGCCTGCTGAAGGTGCAAAAAACACTACAAAATTATTCAGTTTTTCCCAGAAACATCCACATCTTCCCCTTCATTATGAGCTGTTTGGCATTTTACTGAGCCAGTGTAATATAGTAATTAAGGTGTCAGACTTCACTCAAGGAGACCCGTTCAAGTTTTCACTTGACTATGATGCTCAATGAGTAACTTTAACCAGTCACTCTATCTTAGCCCAAACAACCAATAATAAGGAACAGGGCCTCTAGTGTACCTGTACCCTTTTTTAAAATGGTCTCAGATCTTTAGACAACAATTTGTTTTATTTATGATAGCAGAAATCTGCATCCTTCATTTAAGGTTTTTTTTCCAGTTCTTCTTTGCCATATAATACATTGGCTCTTCTTCATCCTAATTAGGTTCATATTTCACATGCACCCCAATGTCATTATTATTATGTCTTATGCGCCTTTAACAAAGCATAGTGCAGATCAAAGAAAAACACAACAGTTCAATAAAATTAGTTCATAACTTAATAACCAACTAGTAAAACCGATATACAGTGGTACCTCTAGTTACGAACTTAATCCATTCCGTGACTCTGGTTGCAACTCGAGTTGGTCTCAAGTCGAGGTAAAGTTTCCCATAAAGTTCAATGTAAATCCAGTTAATCTGTTCCGCCCTCCGAATTTGGTCGCACCACAAGGCAAATTTCCCCATAAGGTTCAATGTAAATACGGCTAATCCGCCCTCCGAATTTGGTCACACCCCGAGGTAAATTTTCCCCATAAGGTTCAATGTAAATACGGCTAAACAGTTCTGAAACATATGCATTTTATTTTTAAACCTCAAAAACCTTCCAAACGCTACAAAAACCTTCCAAACGCCACAAAACACACCACAAGCCTCACCGAACGTCTCTTTGCTACCGTGATCTCGCCCACAGGAAGCCGCGACCGCGTGGCAGCAGGGAAAATGGCCTCGGATCCGGTTCATAAGTATAGGCGAGTTCGTAAGTAGAGGTAAATTTTTGGGGCCGGAGCTGGTCGTATCTCGAAAAATTCGTAAGTAGGGGCGTTCGTAAGTAGAGGTACCACTGTATACAGCTACACCAAATCAGACATAAAGCCATGCATATTTAAAGGGATGCCCTACGATACTGTGTAACATGCATACATCTAAAATAGACATCTTTCCTTTGTTCAGACACCGGCCAGAACACGACTGTCCTCCTGAATGCAGAAGTCCAGCCCTCAAAGGGAACTACCTCTCTCTTGATCCAGAAGGGTTGGGAAGAGATTCCTCCCTACCTTGGAAAATGATAAGAGAATGGATGAGGAGAGGCTTTAGGGAAAAGAAGAAGCCTCACTTGTGGTTCTGGAGACTAGATGGAAGAACTTGGCTGTCTTCATGCATTACGCTGGCCTGGGTTTCCACCCCTCTGTCTCTAAATTGAGTTAGTATATTTATTTCATTTTATATTTACAGTGGTACCTCTAGTTACGAACTTAATCTGTTCCGTGACTCTGGTTGCAACTCGAGTTGGTTGCAACTCGAGGTAAATTTTCCCATAAGGTTCCATGTAAATACGGTTAATCCGTTCTGCCCTCCAAATTTGGTCGCACCACGAGGCAAATTTCCCCATAAGGTTCAATGTAAATACGGCTAATCTGCCCTCCGAATTTGGTCGCACCCCGAGGTAAATTTCCCCCATAAGGTTCAATGTAAATACGGCTAAACAGTTCTGAAACATGCATTTTATTTTTAAACCTCAAAAACCTTCCAAACGCCACAAAAACCTTCCAAACGCCACAAAACACACAAGCCTCACCGAACGTCTCCTTGCTACCGCGATCTCGCCCACAGGAAGCCGCGACCGCGTGGCAGCAGGGAAAATGGCCGCGGATCCGGTTCGTAACTCAAGGCGGAGTTCGCAAGTAGAGGTAAATTTTGGGGCCGGAGCTGGTCATATATTGAAAAATTCGTAAGGAGGGGCGTTCGTAACTCGAGGTACCATTGTAATCAACTAAAATGTATGCCAAACTAAGCAAATGTGCTACATGATGTACCAATTAACTATTAAAGCCATGGATACTGGAACAAATTAAAGAATTGCACAACTGTTTCCCAGAACCATTATTTAACTCAAACCAAGGTGAACCAGGAATTTTGAGAAGGAAATGAAGAGAGGAAGGTGGTGGACTTTTGCTTCCCACTTCTCTGTGTGCGTTGTAAATATGAAACAAAACTAGTGAGAGGTAACATTTCAAGTTATGAAAAATGTCTGAGTTTGGCAATGTACCCTCCTTCCCTGCTCCTTTTAGGGTAAATCCAAAATTGTGGTGCTTGGCTTGGCATTTAAAAATAAGTCTAAATTTATTATGTTTCCACTTTTTTAAAAAATGTTCAATGCTCATTACATGGATTTATGTGAATGCACACTGCCACTTAGCAAATTTGTTTACTGCAAAAAAAAAAATCTGCAGGCATTCTGGTTTGAAAGTCAGACTGATTAACAGTGTGACTCTAATTTACATTCTTCAAAACAGTATTTATTTGCAGTTTGAGCATCCCTCAAGGTTTGAGTACAAATAACGAATGTTAGAATGCTAAATGATCCATTACCATGACAGGAATTTATATGATAATTTACCTTTGGAAACCTGATATTCTTGAACTCTTAGAATCACCTGATTTAATAAAAACATTTTTGTTCATAGCACAATGAATGTGTGCATAAATGGTTGCTGATTTCCATACAATTGCTCCTAATGATTTTATGGCCAGATGTTGTAGGTAAACATCTCCATTCTACATCAAATTAGTATGTTGGCTTGAGCATTAATAGAAGTCAAGTTTTTAATGTTATGTACAGCATTGATTTTGCCCCCTAAATTGTAGTCCTAAACATGCTTAGTAGGGAGTATACCTCATAGAACTTAATGGAGCTTATACACATTCCACAGAATGAAACATCTTTTTCAGAAACATACCATATCATGCTACTGTTGGATGATTATATTGAGAGACACCATTGTAGAATGGTTAAAATAGCTAACTATGGCTGTTGAGTCTCTCAGTTTAATATATTTCAAAGAATTGTTGTGAAGATAAAAAAAGGAGGGGACTTATATATGCATTTTTTAAAAAATTTCTGGAAAGATTCTTTGTTTTTCTGCCTCATGAAAAAATTGTGGAAAACCTCTGCAGATAGGGAAGAGGTGGATAACAGAAAAGAACTCAGTATAGTATCTAAGGAAGTTACTATCCAAATGTAAATGTGAGAAAGACTAAAGATGGGGAAAGAAAGGTTGCAAAGCCTGAGAGAAAATGTAGTTACCTATAACTTGACTTTGAAACAGACTTTGATGGAGGAGTTCTCAGTTTCTTTTCAGCATAGCATTGAAGGAAAAAGGAGTAATAAGTTGCTGTTCAGAGAAGGAATCAAAGTATAATGTAAAGCAAGAAACAACAAATGGAGTATGTTAAATCAAATGCACCTTTTATTTGAATAATGTTGCCCTGAAGAGAATGACACCTACTTCCAAATACATTTAGACATTGTAGGAAGATAGCCATGTTAGTCTGTGGTAGCAAAGAATCAGTAGTCTGGTGGCATCTTTTCCAACTAACAATTTTTATTAGCCACTCTATGTATCTGATAAAGTGAGCTGTAGCTCACAAAAGCTTATGCCTTTAAAAAAAAATGTTAGAAAAGGTGCTGTCAGATTCCTATCAATTTAGAGTACAACAGCAGCAGGCCCTTGGGTGATTGAGGATGCTGCAAGCACAAAGATAAAGGACCAAGATACATGTAGAGATAAGAGCAGAAACATTTTTACAGAAAGCTTTAAAGACAACAGTTCCTCATTCACTTATTTGCATTGTGTATTTGTACTTACATAATACAATTATTTATAACCTACCTTTCAGGATATCAGTCCTCCCGAAGGGACTCAAGTAATACAACAAATGTTTTAAAATAAAGAAATTGGTCCCACAGAATGTTCCATGGAGGAGAGGAGAGTCCAGTTGAGCAGCTTTTGCAGTAGTGGTTACTTGCCTTCCTTCTTCTGTTCAGGTATCACTTCCAGAGGTTGTATAATGAAAAACAAGCCATACTAATGGGGTACAAATCATAGTTTAAAGTCACAGATGGTTACTTTACCCATTGTGCTAAAGGCATCAGACATGGTTCCTTCAAAGAATATAGTGATAGTGGAACTATACAGCTAAAACTTACTTTTCAGACATTATAAGATCGCCTTCAGATTGTCAGTTTAGCTGAGGAAAAAAAGTAGCTAGTCAGATGTTCATGGAATGCAGTAGAACAGATAATAATTTGTTACTTATTTAGATTTATTTACAAATCTCTACTTCCTTTTCCCAGCCATATACTCTAGGTTGGTAATTATAATTAAAACAACAGGGCAATTATCTGATTTAAAAACAGCAGAAACTCTTTTGATGCAATTAAATGCTTTAGAGACCAGTTGAAAAACATAGCATGATATGAAAAATCTGAAGTTGTACTGTGCAAAACACAAGTTTGTATAATTCCATAACCTATGGAACAGAAATAACTAAGTAAGTAATTATGAGTCTCGCTCTTGAAGAGCTCATCAAAAAGCATGTTTCCACAAGTGAGTGGCAGGGAAGGTGAGGGGCTGGAGACCAACTTTTATGAGGAAAGGATGAAGAAACTAGACATGTTTAGCCTAGAAAACAGACAATTAAGAGGTAGTATGATTTAAGCTTTCTGAAGGGTTGTCACAGTTGATTGTCATTATCCATAACTCCTTAACATCTAGATTTGAGAGTGAGGATCATTAATGGGACAATGAATCTTCCATCATTAAAAGAACACATCAAGTCCTGTAAGGACTTTATGTGGCTGTCACAAACACTTTGGGGTTCACAAGATTTGAACCACGTTATTTGTTCTCAGTTTCTTTCTTTTTATTAACATAGGAAGCAAGTTTTGTTTTCTGGGCAGTATTGCATTACACCAGCATAGATAAACAAGCTAAAATCCTTTCTCCATTCTGTAACCTTTCTTACTGATACATAGCCAAAAAGCAGCAATAAAACTATGAAGCAAAGTAAGTTCAACAGAATTGCCAAATTAACAGTTGACTCCCTGAAGCTGATGGTCCCTGGGCAGCTCGTGAGTTTATAGCCACCATGTACCTATCTCCAAGCACCTTTGGAGGAAGATAAAGAGCTAATCCAACCAAGCACAAGTAAGAGCCCACATTAAGATTACATCATTGTGATAAGAGCAGCAAAATGTAGTTACAGCTGATAGCTGTTTAGTGACACTTTTTCAGATGATCTGCTCCTTATAAGGCAGGGGGATGAGCTTCAGGGCCGTGTCTTGGGCTGCTGTGAAGAATATTCCAGGTATCTGGAGAACAGTTATTCAAATTCACTTGGAGACTGGGCTGGGTTGGTCAAGGAGGCAGAAGCACAATCATGCTTGGTTACCTGAGAGAAGTTAGGCCCTGTAACTCCAGAGGAAATGGACAGAATTCTCAGCACTGTTAATTGGGCCACCTTTTGCCCCTCCTGGCTTGCGAAAACCAGTGGGAATGTGACATGCAGTTTGGTCCATGTGCTGTTGTTGGCCTCTTTTAGAGAGGGGGTAGTTCTGCCAGCCTTGAAGGAAGGTGGTGCTCAACCTCCTCGAAAGGCCACCACTGCACAATTTTTGTCCAGTCTCCAACCTTCCTTTTATAGGGAAGGTTGCTGAGAAGGTGGTCAAATTCCAATTGCAGAGGATCTTGGAGGAAATGGATTATCTGGACCCTTTTCAGTTGAGATTCAGGTCAGGACATAGTATGGAGACACATAAATAGTACTTGTTAAAGACCTATGGGAGAACTAGGATATCATCAACCATGGTATCCTTCTGAACTATGGGAAGTAAGAGTAGGGGGCATGGTGTTACAGTGATTTTCCTCCTTTCTCTATAGCCAGTTCCAACTAGTATTGTTGGAAGGGAGAGGTTGAACTTGAGGCCCCTGATTTGCAGGGTGTTTTAGGACTCATTGCTCTCTTCTTTCCTGTTTAACATCTACGTGAAGCCACTTGGTTCAGGATCAGTTATATATCTCAACCCCTGGCCAGCCAAATGATGCTGTCAAGGTCTTCCTCCAGAGCCTAGAGACTTCTGGGCTTTGGATGGGGAGGAACAGGCTCAGGCTCAACCCTAGCAAGACTGAGTGACTGTGTGTTCTTGGTGCTCCCAGTGCTAGGAACTTTCCATCTTTGGTCCTGAACAGTGTGAAACTGCCTCACTCATGACTGGTGAGTAATGGGGGGGGGGCGGTCTTTCTAGACTCTCAGCTCTAGCTTTAAGAGGAGATGACAACTGTGGCCAAGGAGACTTTTGCACAGGTGCAGCTTGTGTGCCAGTAATACTGTTTCATGAATTGTGAGGCCCTCATCACAGTCACTCACGTCTTGGTCACCTTGTGGATGGAATATTTCAATGTGTTCTATAAAGGGCTATCCTTTAAGATTACTCAGAAGCTACAGCTGTTCCAAATATGGCATCACAAGCAATGATGGGCAAGCATTGCTCTGCCCATATAAGACTTATGTTACGTGAGCTGCGCTGGTTACCAGCTGGCTTCCAGGTGTAATTCAATATCACTATATAACTGTACATGGCTAACTATTTGAGGGACTGCTGATCTCCCCAGTATTCTCTCATCCTGTGTACTCTAACAGAATTGACTTGTTCTGGGTCCCATTAATTAAGCAATGTCTTATAATGAGACCTAGAAGTGGGCCTTCTCTGTTGCTGTACATCTCCTTTGAAACAACACTCCCTAGAGATTTGTATTTCCCCCACTTTGCCATTCTTCAAAAACTGGTTCCCCCCTCCCCCCAGACCTTGGGTTAAAATGGATAGATGGGCCCCTTTAAGCTGGGAGGTTTGTAAAAGGATGGTTTTATTCCTTTAGACAGTTTTTGTTTAATGGATGTTGTGTTTTTATCAAACTGTTGTTCTTTTAACTTTGTGAATCTACCCAGAGTCATTTGGAGTTGGGGAGCCTAGAGATTAAATAAACAAATGAACAAACAAATAGTTGCTAAACATTTCTACTAGCAAATTAAAACGTCAAGTCTATTTTGTTATGTATGCAGCCACACCTAAACTGTGTGGACCTCAACTCCCAGAATTCCCCAGCCAACATGCTGGCTGGGAAATTCTGGGAGTTGAAGTCCACACAGCTGAAAGTTGCCAAGGTTGAGAAACACTGCTCTAGAGTCTTGGCAAAATATAAGCACTGCTATCTCTACATCCTAACCTTATATCCTACTTAGGGGATTACTTACACTGGCTTGTACTCTTTCTGTCTCAGGTTGTTAGTCTTTCCTCTGGCTGTCATTTTTTTCCTACAGGCTGGCCAAATGTGATCTTTCCTCTCTGTCTTCTTCAGCTTTCTGTAAGGGGTACACTTATACACAGTGGTTCTCTTCTTTCTTCACTGGATCTTCAGTTTCCTCCCCACTCACAGTTGGCTCAAGAAATTTGCTGTGAGAATCCAGATGCTGCCTAGAGTCCAGATTGGTCCTCCAGTCTTTAAACCTCATCTTTCCACCCTTCTTCTTTCCAGAGCTCTTTTCTTTAAGTCTCCAGCTTTCTCCTCCTCCTTTTGTCAGTTCAGAAACAGCCCCAATTGCTATAAGAAAGTTGTGAAAACTTTCACTATTGCTGTACTCTTAAAGTCTGCTAACAGCTAGAAGGAACAACATATATGGCTGGGTGTATGACAGGATGCTGAGAAGCCATGGGAAGTTGCAATCACAGTGGCATTGCTAAATGCTCTGTTTAAGCACTTAGGGTTGTTCTAGGCAATACATAATTTCTACAACACACTGACCTACATTCAGATTTTATTTTCTTCAGTGTAAGAACATAGTGGCACACGTATCTATCATTGGATAAGTATCCTGAGATTGCCATGCATTTCAGATTGATTGCATTTCAGAATAAACAAAACCTGTCCAGGAAAGATCTCAGTCCCAACAACCAAAATCCATCAGCTTTCATTGAATTGCTTCATGCTTTTCCTCCCAGGTTCAGTGTCTTTTTGCTTCATAGGATTTTTTTTTTTCCAGGCATGCTGATCTCTGGTCCTCATCCAGATTGTTGTTGTTAGCATTTATCTTGCTTGGTTGCAGAGTCTGTTTGTTTTTGCTTAGTTCACTCAGTGAAGTATCAGTGCAGGATTGCAACAAGGGGTTTTGATTTTTAGCCAGCTTGTCACAGAGTCTGATGACGATTAAGGCTGAGCAGGAGTGACTGGCCCAAGGTCACCCAGCTGGCTTCCATGCCTAAGGGAGGGGTAGAGCTTGTGTCTCCCTGTTCCTAGTTCAGCACCTTAACCACTACATCACACTGGTTCTCTGATCAGATTGGATCACAGTATTATCACTAAAAGAAAAAAAAAGGATATTTATTAGAGAGGTAGAGCAGCATGGAGCAATATCTGTGTGTAACATGTTTAGCTGTGGATCAGTGCTGAAACAGTATTGCTGATTATTATAACAATATTATTTCTTTATTCCTGTCCCCCTGCCCCCCACTTTCAAACTCCTGACCTAGCATGTATCATAACAATTAAAAGCATAAAGGCTTTTAAATCCTTGCAACCAACTACAAACTGCATTAAAGACCAAAGGCTGCTATCTACACTTCATTTGTATCAGTAACAGACCCACCTGTTTTCTTTTCTCTTGCACCAAAAGCTAGATTGTGAATCCAATACTGCTTAAACTGCACCAAAAAATAATTTGGATTCAACATTAGGAAGAACTCAGCCTGATTGGCTGTGACAGCTGAAGCACAGAAAAAAAGACCAACAGAGTTGCTACTCTGGGGTGCAGAGCAATGTTGTAAAATATTATTATAAAATATTATAATTGGGTTGTTCAGAGGTCACTTATATCTGAACAACACATGGCCAATGGTGAGGGATGCTGGGAGCTGTAGTTCAGCTACATTTGAAGGGCTACAGATTTGAAGGTGGCTGAACTACAGATTCCCAGCATCCCTCACCATTGGCCATGCTGGCTAGGGCTGTTAGAAATGAAGCGACTTACAGAGGGCCGTACGTGCCCTGTCCCTGTTCCAGATACACACGGGCACTCCTACAGGCAGTGGGCCTGTATTACTCCTTTTTGTTTTTCTTAAACTTTAAAAAAGTAAGTCTCCAACCTCTTGAACACAGTGCTGATTTCTACAAAAGGCTTGCATTAAAATCCAGTTTGATTACCATAATATCAGCACTTGGAGCATTCAGCATAGTTAATAGAAATGAGCTCTTAAGTAGCTGAGAATATATTCCCAAATCAGATTGCAATTTGATAAAATAGAAGAAAATAAATACCTTCCTGTTTCCATAGTTACCTGGATAAGAAGCCTGGACCATGGATTTCATCAGTGGTCAGAGGGCATTTTCAGAAAACTATCATTTTTTAACCAATTGGCTGATTATTGGAGTTACATTATTCATGAAACTTAGTGCAAAGATTTAGTCTGAATTATTCATTTCTAATCATGCTGTGAGAGGTTCTGCTATAGCCCAGTTTACTGTAACAGCCAAGTTTGCCTGTGCAAAAGAGGACTGGCCAAGGCCAGTAGATTATTTGTCTCTCATCCAGTGCTCAGTGCAGAGTTTCTCAACCTTAGCAACTTTAAGATGTGTGGACTTCAACTCCCAGACTTCCCCAGCCAGCACACTGGCTGGGGAATTCTGGGAGTTGAAGTCCACACATCTTAAAGTTGCTGTGGTTGAGAAACCCTGCCTTAGCTTGTAGCTGGTAGATGGTTTGCAAAACTCTCTGCTCCTCCTGACTAGGCTTGCTATATCTGGTCTGCAAAAGTGTGGGTGACCATTAGCGATGGTAGTCAAGAGTTAGCTTTCTGGTGACCATCTAGATTTTTGTAACCCCAGATTTGGTAGGCATAATCTTGGCAGCTGGCAGTGCCCCTCCTGGAAATAGAAACTGAAGTCCATTCACTGAGTAGCCTGGTAGAAGTCTGGATGTTTAACCTATTCATCACCAGACCAACCTCTGGATGTCAGCATACAGTACTTTTTTTATGGAATTGGATTACAAAGCAGCTAGGAAATACTCACTGAGGCCTGCCTCCTAGAGCAGTGCAAGGGCAAGAGAAAGAAAACAGCAGAAGCAAGAGAACGTATCTCCATTTTTCCATTCACAAATGGAAAAGGGCTATCAAATATTTTTACCTCTCGAAATACATTGTGGCTATCCCTCACTCTTGAAACAGGTCAGATGCTTCTGCTTTCACTGAAATCTCTTACAATATATGTTGAAAATTACAGATTTTTTTTTAAATGTATCTTCTGCACACTGTGAGCATTGTCATAACTTTTCACTTTACTCTTAAGCACTTGCTGTCTGTGACTTTCTTTCCCCTGCGAGCTGACCTCTGAGGCTTAGTTGAATGTTTGGGGGCATGGACTGAGGTCTTCCAGTTCAGTGGTTCTAAAGCCTATTTTACACAAAAGCTCATCAAGTGAAAATTGTTCCTGAGTATAATACTTTTGATTGCATTTGAATTCTTAGCCATTAAAAAAGTCAGAAGAACTTCATCTTGAAAACTAGAATGCTAGTTTAGCATCCATCTTCCTGTCATAGATAGATAGATAGATAGATAGATAGATAGATAGATAGATAGATAGATAGATAGATAGATAGATAGATAGATATCAGCTTTAAAAAAAATGAAAATTTTTAAAAAGTATTTTTTTAAATAGGAAAGTAATTATAGTACATGTGCTATAATTCAGGAAAGTGATACTGTATGGTTTTATAAGCCAGATGATCTAAGGACTGCTCAAAGGTTTGTGATAGAGCAGCCTTGCTGAAGCTAAGTAGTTTGGAGTCTGGGTCAGTGCTTTGATGTAAAAACAGCTTAGAAAAGCTATGCATGCCGCATTAAGGTCTGAAAAAGGAAGACAGGAAAGATTAAGTAATGAGTGGCTACATTGCATCACTTGCATGTTTTTGCAAAAATGTGTAGTTTACTCTTGTAGCAGTTGTACAGGGAACAGAAAGAGTACTGTTTGTTATTTAGAACCTTTTCAGAACCTTAATCTGTCCATTTCCTAAGTCTTTTTAATGGACATTTAAATTAATTTGGGATTTTTCCTAGTTATCTTTACTTTTTTCAGATCTATGCAGATACTTGTACTATATAATCACCAGCATATTTATGGGAACTTCCAGATGGGGATACAGATCCTATCAGGTATCAACTCTTCCTCTCACCCCAAGCTATCAAATCATGCCAGTGCAGTGTACTTCTATTGCACTTCATTCCAGCTGGTCCTGTTGTTGCAATCAAACATTTTGCAAATGTGGAACTGTGATTTGCAGATGATACATGTTGCTACAGAAATAACAGCATTTCAGCATTGTCACATCTCCCAGGTCCTGGTATTCTAGCATAATGGCTGAATGTCAGTGTCAGATTAAAAGCCCTAATACCTTATCCAATTGCCTCCAGGAAAAGCACTCTAAAATTTGCTTTTACGGAGGGAAAGGTTCTTTTATTATTGATGTAAAGCTAAAGGCAGGATAAGGCACCCCTTACTGAAAAGTATCAATTGGCTAGGCCATCTCTGTGTTCATCTGGTCAGGAAAAGGAAATTATGATTAGCTGTTGATTTTATGCAAGCATTGTGGACTCACAAAGAAGGAGTCATGAGAACTGCAGTTGCGTTTTGGTGATTATTATGAATGATGATCATAAACTGCCTGAACAACGCCCTCAAGCCCTGATTGATTGATTTCATTTATATGCCACCACAGTTAAAAGTGATTCTTAGTTTCATTGTTATTTTCATTGTCAGATCAAAAAGGTTGGTAAACAAGAAGGTGTATTATGAGAACTGGGTTGTATTTTTTTTCATCTAGAGCTTGCAGAGAATATCAGCCAAGTAGTGTTCACCATTCCTGTCTCCAGATTTGCCAATAGCTACATATCCCAACCACAGAATTTCCACAGATTGTGAATGAGCAAAAATCCCTTCACACACCACTTCACAAAAGGAAAATGTTGCCATTTATCATGTGATTAGCAACATTTCTCTTTGAGAGGCTCTTTATAGTATGGAGGGTTTGATTATCAAAAATGCCAGCAAATCTTCTTGGATGCAGTCCATGGTGATACAGCAGCAAAACCTGGGTAGAAAAGCCCTGGAATGGCTATTATAATGGTGAGAGGTCTGCATTTAAATATTTACTAAATGGTTGTAGTCGTGGCAGACATGTTGCAGATTTAGAGTAGAGGGAACGAGTGAAGAAAGATCAGTTCTAAACAATGCATATACCAGCATGAAACACCAGAACATTGAAAGCAGATTATATCTGCTGATATCTGCCCTGTTTTTGCACAGAGATGAAATGCTCAAGTTGAATGCAGGAACTTGGAGGCATGTCAAAAATCCCTCCAATAGCAAGCAGATATAAATGCATGCACACACACACTTTGGTGCCAAAAATCCTAACTACTCATACAAACTAATGGGATTAGAGCTAGCAGTGCCTGATGAGGAAAGAGATCTTGGAATAATGGTGAACAGTTCAATGAAGGTGTCAATACAGTATCCATCTGCTTTTAAAAAAAGATCAACAGCATGATAGGGACAATTAGAAACAGTATTTAAAATAAAGATGCTAATAGTATAATGCCCTTATATAAAATAATGGTGTGACCACATCTGGAATATTGTGTGCAGTTCTGGTTGCCACACCTCACAAATGATATAGTGGAGCTAGAGAAGGTTTAGAGGGGGGAAGCTGAGTAAGGGGCTGTAACATCTTTCCTATGAGGAAAGATTACAACATTTGGGGCTTTTTAGTCTAGAAATCAGGTGAATAAGAGGGGACAGGATTGAGGTGTACAAAGTTATGCATGGTGTGGATAAAGTGGACAAGGAGAAGCTATTTTCCCCTCCCAAAATTCTAGAACCAGAGGTCATCCAATGAAATTGCATTCTGGAAAAATCGGGACAGACAAAAAGAAATATTTTTTACACAACGCACAATTCAGCTTTGGAATTTGCTACCATGATATGTGGTGCTGGCTACCAGCTTGGCTGGTTTCAAAAAAGGGTTGGGCCAATTCATGGAAGTCATAGGGATCAATGGCGATTAGCTTTGATGACATTGTGACTGTCTCTGAAGGCCATCTGCTGGGAGACTAGTGGGCTTCCTTGTGCAGTTGATTGGCCACTGTGAGAATAGACTGCTGGACTAAATGGGCCAGAGATCTGATCCAGCAGAGCACTGCTTATGTTTTATGTTCATATGTACACACACACATACACACAGAGTATGGGTACCAATTGGCTGCATGTTATACGAAGTTCCCCATCAAATAACAATGGTGATTTTCCTGCAGATTTTAAAGATAAAACAGCTTTTCCTCATTAGAGAAAATAAAGTGGAAGAAAGATACACCATATTAGAAATGGGACAGTTTCTGTATCATGATAACTGCTGGCATATGAAATAATAATAATTATCAATTTATTGGATTTACAGTATAAGGCCTCAAATCAAAAGTCTCTGGTGACCCAAATCCATACATGTTATGTCAAAATATTTATGTTTTTTAAGAAGTGAAGACAAATGGAACTTTGTACAAATAGTATGGCAATCTTAATTCAGATAAATCATTCTTCTCCAGGTCTGAGCATTGAGGGGAATGGGAATCTGGCTCCAAACATTTCTAGCAGAAGCTGACTGAGAGCGATACTTGTTAGCATCTCTGATGACAGCAAGGAAGATCCTTTCCCCCAAGAAGTTTCTACATTAACAAAGAAAAGAACGAAAGTACATTTTTGAAACATGAAGAGGCAAGGCAGATAACCAAGCTGACATTTTATTTGCTGATATATAGCTTTGTAATTCAAACTGCAAAGCCAGAAAGAAGCTGAGTTCCCATCTGAGCTGGGAGGCACACAATGAACTGAATTTATTTTATGCTTATATTTAATATATAATATGTCAAAGAACCATTTCTTTGTGCAGTGTCTAAGGTCATGTTTTAGGATGTGGAGTGGCCATTAGATAGAATGGATATTTTCTATAAAAACATATTCAAATAAGCAGCCATAGGCAATTAATGGTAACATTAGCAGGATGTAGCTGCAGACATATGGAAATATTACTACTTGCAAAAATACTAGATATTTTCAAAGGCAATTTTGGGACTTGGTAAATAATGCTTCCAGCAACTAAGCATTCCCCTGCTTATTTGGGGTGCCATCCTGTCAGTAGCAACTACAGGTGGAACTGAATAAAATAGTTGTAGCAGCATATATATTGGCAGGGATTCTCCCTCCCTCCCTCCCTCCCTCTCCATCTGGCAATCTAACAGTGATGCAAAAGGCAGTGGAAAACAACCATACTATTTTTTTTCTGAGAAAATCATCAGTGACTGAAAAATAGCATTGATGGTTGCCAGTCTCCAGTAGGAGATGGCACTAAAAGAGGAGTATCTGGATCTGTAGTGTTTGCCTGCTAATCTGATAGACTACTGTAGTCCCTTTTGTTTACAGTGAAGTAGTCTTCCAGATTTACATTTGTGTGTGGTGTGTGTTTATGTGTGAAAGAAAATTAAAAATTAAGTAAAGATGGAGTTTTTTTTTCAAATATAGTTGCAAGTCATATACATAGGAGCTGTTCTAATGCACCTAGAAACTTCTTTACCTTATACATGGGCACAGTGATTTCTGTGCATAGAGAATTATTTTAGCTATTGTGGAACTTGCTGATAACTCGGTACAGCCTGATTCATACTAGTACTGTCTTTCTTTTGCTCTGCCCAAGGACTGGCTATAGCTGCTTGCATTTAAGGTAAACTTCCTGATCCAGTCATGCACAATGACACGTAAGTAACCTGTAAATATTTGAGGCTCCTTCTACAATGCAATGCAGCTGTGAAAATGGGACCTGTTAAAATGCTTAATATGTGCATCAATGCTCTTTAGTGATATCTTATTTGTGCAAGTCCAACAAGGAAATGTATGTGTAGATACTATTCTTACATGTATGCTAATGAATATGTTTAGTGAACACCCATGGGGACACTTGGAGACACCATATTTGCAAAATACGAACAAAATAATGAAATATAGACAACCATCCTTCCTTGGCTGTGGTCTCTGGGATTCATGTAGAGACAGAGTTCTGCATATATGCAGTAACTCAGTCAGGATGTTCCAGAACATAAGGTTTGGTCCATCCAGTAGCATGTCATATGCTCTAATCAGTTCTCTTCCAACCATAGCAGTAATACCTTTGTTTGTCTTAATTTCAGCATTTATTTGAGACGAGTCGGGCCACTTGGATTATTTTGGGCTTTTATGATCTTAATAGCTTCCTTTAGGAAGTATAGGAGTTCTCACAATACGTTTCCTCTGTCCAGTAATAAATCATTGTGCCTTTGCCTTGGTAAAGAGTAATATTGTGGAATATTCTCCGCATTGATCAGCGTTCATGAAACAGGCCTGTTGCAATTACTTCTCTCACTTCCTGGCTTGCATGCTGGCTGGGGAATTCTGGGAGCTGAAGTCCACACATCTTAAAGTTGCTGAGACTGAGAAGCACTGCACAGGACTGTACTGCAGATGCCTTAGTGGCTTCAGTGGACAAAAAGGCATCTTTGCAGACTATCTGCCAGTCAGGGCTCTCAGCTATGCCTAGTCCAGCAATGTCCACAGGGAGAAACAGAAGAAACAGTCATCTGTTCCATTGGCACATTCAGCTCAGTAGAAAACTTTGGCTCTGTTAGCCTCTGGGAGATCACTCAATACTAAAGTTTGATTTTGGGGTAGCCATACCACTTGAGTGAGCACCAATCAAAGAACTGAAAAAGGAGCTTCCTTTGTAAAAATAACTTTTTAAGTAACAGTGGGTTACTGAACTGAATCCATCTGAGAGCAGCCTGGTTCCAGGCTTTTAGTTATTTACCTTGAATGTCATTTCAACCTAGGCTGAAGAACATATGGCTTCATCCCAGGAGGGACTGCAGCTCATTGATGGAGCAGACTCTTTCCATGCAAAAGGATCTAGTTATTTTCAGAAGAACTTGGAGCTTCAGCCCCTCAGGATAGACAATATTAAGTGTAGAGGATCGATGATGACAAATCATTTAAAGCAGTTTCTTCTGTAACCAAGTCCCATCAGCCATTAAAAATATATATGGAAGGTGCTTCAGACCTAGAGGTAAAAGAGATACATCTCTGGCCAATAGCAAGTATTTCTAATGTCTATTTCTCAGAAAGGAAAAGTGGTGATGACCTTTCAAGATGCCAGTCTTTTCCCCTGAACTCGCAGAGTCAATATGGTATAATGTTAAGGTGTAGATTGGCATCAGAAGACCCGGGCTCAAGCTCACCCTCAGCCACAGAAGCTTACTGGGTGACTTTGGACCCGTCACTCTCTTTCAGCCCAACCTACTTCACAGGGTGGTGGTTGTGGGGGAAAATGGGAGAATGTCTCTGGAGGGAGGATTATCAGTACAGACAGCAATTGTGGTTAGGCAATTCATCAGTGGGAAGGTGAAGAATATTAGCAAAGTCATCTAGAGCAAGAAGAGCCGACCTGGCCTCTCTCTGACAACAGAATTCCCTTCCCAATGGTATTAACCACATGCTCTGAAGCAAAAAGAAAAGTGTTCTGTGTGCAGGAACTTAACAAAGATAAGGGTACTCAAATCATACCCTATGTTGAATTACAGAGCTCCCAACAGATTCCTGCAGTATCTAGGTGGAATTAGTTTGTTTCTTCTTTCAAGAAACTTATCAGTAGTATGTGTTGTATAGGTTAAAATACAACCAGGCTTGATTCCCGTTTGGAAGTAAGCACTTTCTCTGAAATGTTCTTTTAACTGACTATGTGCAGACCCCAGAATGGATACCCTAGCGTGTTCTCCTGTGTAACTGGGAGATAAAGTTGAGAGATGGCTCCACACAGGTTTGTCTGATGAGATTACAACAATGAAAAAAAATCTTTGGACAGCATAGAAGAACCATAAACATGTCAACTCAGAGATAAACTCTTACATTCAATGGAACTGATTTCCATGCAGGTGCTTATAGCACTGCAGCCAGTCATATTTTAGCCCATAAAAATCCCTTCATTGTAGGATGTGTGTTGGGAGAGTAAGGAGAAGGTAACAGGACACAATCCAACTGCCAATAGTTAGGTGAATCTGATGAACTGAATGGCAGTGGGGCAGCTGTATTTTTATTCAGGACATTGTGTTTAATAAAAATAACTTTATGACCACTTGTGAGATTGACTGAGAGACCAGGGTATTCTTTACATAAATTAAAACAAATAGTCAAGGATTAATGTGGGCATACAGGATTGCATGGTGGGAGAGTTCTTTTTCTGGAGACCCTTTTTCTTATCAAAATCACCTTGTTTTTTCTTGGGCAAAAATATAAGGGTTTCTACAAAAAAACCCTTATATTTTTGCCCAAGAAAAGCTATAATAGCAAAAAGCTATAATAAAAGTGTTGAAAACCACCAAGGCAGGCTATATTGTAAGAAAACAGCATTTCTAATTATGAAGGAGCCTATTTGTACACTAGATGGAGTTACATATTCTGGTCTGTTGTAAGTGTCAGAAATGGAAAAGGACCACTTCCTGCCAGCTCCAAATGGCATGACAGAAACCCAAATCAAAACCAAAATTGCAAACCTTTTTTTCTGGGCACGCTAGTAGGAGTCATAAGGGTGTGCAATTAGCACCTACCATGGGGGTAGATGATGGCTGAAGCAAAGAGGAAAGCAGTTTAGAAAATATTTGAATAAAGAAGCAGAAATAGCATAAGAGCTATAAGTTGCCAAGTGTTTTAAGTGTGCCAGAACTGGGAGACTTTGCTACAAATTCCCACTCAACTATGGCATTCACCTGCTGGCCATCACTAACCTTTCTCACAGAGCTGTTTTGCAGATCCAGTATGGAATATGTGAAAGGTTAACATTTTGCCAATCACAGTGAAAATTCTGGCACTTCCAACTCCATTCATGGTCAGAAAAAAAGGATCACAAATCTGATATTTTATTGTAATAGTGATGTAGTAAAATGAATACTAGCATACAATAAGATCCAGTATGATATGACTGAGAGCAACCTAGAATTCTCAAAACTCAAAATCCCATAAAAAATGGGAATGCAGCTCCCATAATTCTGCAGTGTAAGCTGAGCAGACACTAAGAGAAACTAGAAGTAGATTGTCAGGTTCAATTTGTGAATGTCCAAAACCCAACTCAGTTTTGAAGTTCGGAAGTCACTATTATCTTTTCGCCTAACCTACTCACAGAACTGATATGAAGTTAATATGAGAAGAGGATTATGTACCTGAAATACAATCCTTTGGCAAGGAGGTTCTTGTCATTTTTCATAATCATTGGATGAATATGTGAAATCTGAATAATTTGACATAATTCCCATAATTTGGAAGTTTAGATAGCAGCCCACATATACAATGGAAATTTTAATAGCTCCATCAAGAAATCAGCAGTGTAATAAAATCTGATTCTCCCTCAAGTAGCTAATGGAAGTTGAAATAATCAGACATTTTGAAGTCTGAAAACAGGAGTTTAATGTGGGAGGGAGAATATATTGGATGTCTGATGGTTTGGAGCAACCAAATAAAAATCTAGCATAATTAGATGGACTCTCAGAGCAAGAAATAGATAGGAAATTGCAATCATCATGAGAGGTGCAATCAGAGTTACAAGAGACCAGAGGACAATGAAAAGGTCCATCTTGCTATATGAGGAGATTGACCCAAGTCAGCTGAAGTGGAACCTCCAGCAAAATTATACGATTGCAACGCCTATCAGGGCCAAATAACACTGAGCCTCTATATTCTCTTCACACAAATGTCATTGCCGAAATATCTCAGGTTGCCTTTTCTCCGTACTAGTATTTCCAAATGGAGTGCTGATGAAACATAATAAAATAGCCAGAAGGGTTTATACATTGATCGTAAACTAGTATAAAAATACTGTACTCAAACTTTCAAGTTTCTGAGAATGCTTTACATAAGAAAGAAATTAAGATGGACTTGCCTTGTTCTGTTTCCTTCTGGCTAGTTAGAGACCTTTGAGAAGGCCATGTCCAGGATGAGAGCAGTGTATCTCCTTCCTGCTCTCATGCCTCTGGAGCTGATATTCAGAAGCAGCTTATGGAGGTCACAACCAAGCAAATTATTGATATAACCCTTTGTTCACAAATAAATTGTGTTTGAAGCAATTTCATAGACTAGATCACTGAATGACATCAGCCATCCCATTATGAGAGACTGATGTTTTAACTACTATAGTTCATCTGAAACATGAATACCTATAGATGAGCATGAAGCCTATCAATAAGAGATATCTAACAATATCAGCAATTTAATTCTTTGAAGCAATTCATTCAGCAGTCCACATTAAAAAATGAAACAGTGAACCTGCATATACCAAAATACAGCAGAGATAAACATAGTAAAATTAAGTTTTGTGGCAGTCTGCAATTAAGCATATTTATTTATTTATTTTTATTATTTATTTAATCATTTTTATTTAAATTTATTTAATTTAAGGCTGCCCAGACTCTGGGTGCCATACAATAAGTCCAATACATATATTAAAAACACAACTAAACGCTTCATGACTGCATTATTAGCCTTCTCCAAAATGGGTTGGTATTGAAACTTCCAGAATTCGCAGCAAATATCTTCTGTCTCTGGGATCCCAACTTAGCTGCCAAAGAAGAAGTGTGATAAACCTAAGGTGCTTCAAACAACTCAACTTCCTGCCACAGAAAGAGTCTGTGCCTTCTTAGGGTCCCATCCAGATTCACTTTCCTCGTGGCAGGAAAGTACCAGAAAGGGCAAGATGACAAAAAAAAGTTCTCCTGGCAAATGTCCTTAAGAAAAGGTATGGTGTTAAAGGCCTAAAGTGAGAGTTTTCGCTCACTTTAACTTGCCCTAACGTTGATAGTTTGGCCTAGTGGTTAAGCCACCAGGCTAGAATCCAGGAGACTGTGAGTTCTAGTCCTGCCTTAGGCATGAAAGCCGGCTGGGTGACTTTGGGCCAGTCACTCTCTCTCAGCCCAACCCACCTAACAGGGTTGTTGTTGTGGGGAAAATAGGAAAGCGTATTAGGTATGTTTACCACCTTGAGTTATTTATAAAAATAATAAAGGTAGATAAAAAATGTAAAAAAAAAAGTCACTGACAGAGTTATTCTTCATCAGCATAATTAATCTCCTTTTTAACCTGTTTAAAACGCCATCGTCACATTTTGTGTTACCCAAAGTAAGCATGTTATTAAAGAATTGTTTCATTTTGCTTGTCAAAAATCAGAGTCTGTTATCCCTTTTGAATTTTATCCTGAGGCAGCTCAACTGATCCGATGAAGTGTGTTGCTTGTCCTGGGTCTCCCGGGACTCAGTTTCCAGTAACTGGATTCTAGGTTTCTGGGGCTCTGAGAGACAAATATTTCTGCCCACCTTTCTACCTAATTTTATAAACTTGTTTCATGTTTTATCCCTATGGTCCCTTTTTTTAAAATACTTGACAACACTAAACATTACAACCATTTCTTGTAGAGCACTGGCCCAAAGGCCTTGATTTTGGGTAGCCTTTTCTTTAACTTTTCAAACATCCCTATACCCTTTCAAAGTACACCAAACCGAATTGTACACAGTATTCCATAATTTGTATAATGGGATTAAAATATTGATTGCCTTATTTTTTTAATCACTTTTTCTAAGTATACCTAATGGGGAATTGATGTTTTTTCACACATGCTATGTGCTGGGTTCTGTCCACCATAGTTTTAGGATTTCTAGTTAGTTGCTGCTAGTTTAGTTCTTTTTCAGTGTATATGTGAAACGGGGGGGGGGGGGGGGGTCCCACTGTATGCACTTTTACACTTAATTGAATCACTTTTGTTTTATTGCTGTTCCAGTCTTACTTCTAGAAGAGCCCAAAAGAACAATATAATAATAATAATAATAATAATAATAATAATTATTATTATTATTATTATTATTATTATTATTCTTGTAGATCACACAGCCAGCTGTTTAGACTGGATTTGGCATTTTTATCTGCCTATCAAGTCCTTCCCAAGGACGTGGGATAGGCAGATGTTGTTGTTCAATGGTGTTAAAGGTATCATCGCAGGATATAAGCTGTTCCAAGTCAAGTTGCCTTTTGCAACTGACTGATGCTGATTTTGTCAATGCCGATGGTCTTCAAGTGGTGCTCCAGGTGTTTTGGGATTGCACCCAAGGTGCCTATTACTACTGGTACTCTCTTTGCTTTCTTTTGCCATAGTCATTCTACTTCTATTTGCAGGTCTTTGTATTTTGTTATTTTCTCCAGTTCTCTCTTCTATTCTGCTGTTTCCAGGTATTGCAATGTCCACTATCCAGACTTTTTGTCTTTCTTATCAACAGTTATTAATTCTGGGGTGTTGTGTGGCAGGTGCTTGTTTGTTCGAATTCTAAAGTCCCAGAGCTTTTTAGACTCTTCATTTTCTATCACATTGTATATTTTGTGGTCCCACCAGTTCTTGCTTGCAGGCAAATGGTATTTCTTGCAGATGTTCCAGTGCACCACTGTTGCTACTTTGTCATGCCGTTGTTTGTAGTCAATCTGTGCGAGCTTTTTGCAACAGCTGACTAGGTGGTCCACTGTTTCTTCAGCTTCTTTGCAGAGGTGACATTTGGTTCTGTTGCTGTATTCTTATTATTCTATTGTTGTTGTTGTTATTATTATTATTATTATTATTATTATTATTATTATTATTCATTATGGCTGCCCACTCCAGCAGACTCTGGGCAGTTTACAAAATCCAGAAACCGTAAAAACAGTTGAAAACATAAAACACAGGCAACCCAGACTAAAACAGCTACAACAGGAAACCACAACAGGGCCCCCATAGACACATGAACTCCAGGCCTGGAACCAAAGCCAAAGGCTTTTCTGGAACCCCAGGAAAGTGGATGCCATTTGTGTCTCTGGGGGGATGCTGTTCCAGAGTGTGGGGGCTGGACAGAGAGACACAATTCCCTGGTCCCACATGATGACAACATTTAATTGAGTGGATCCGGAGCATGCCCACTCTGCTAGAATGTACCAGGAGGGCAAAAATAATTGGAGATAGGCGATCCCACAGATAACCAGGCATCATCGTTGTTGTTGTTGTTATTGTTGTTGTTATTATTTCAATGTAGCCGCCCATCTCAGGCCAGTGGGCAGCTAACAATAATAAAAACAATCAAACAAGTAAAACAATACAAAAAAATATAAATACAGCCAAGAAATCTTTAAAAACCATTGGTGTCAGCACAACCATGAAATGGGGCCCCTCGCACACTTGGGGCCCCAGGCCCGGGCATAAAACCAGGGCTTCAAGGCCTTCCAAAAAGCCAAAAGGGTCGGGGCCATCCTAAACTCAGGAGGGAGGGTGTTCCAAGGGGCAGGCGCCACAGCAGAAAAAGCACGTCTCCTGGTCCCTGCCAGCCGACATTGTACAAAGTATGCTACAAAGGGCTTTTTAGGTGATAACCAGCATCTTGAATTGCACCCAGAAGCTGACTGGCAGCCATGCAGCTCACATAGCAGCAGTGATACGTGGGCGCACTGGAAGGCGCCTGCTGCATTTTGAGCCAGCTGTAGCTTCCAGGTGGTCTTCAAGGGCAGCCCCATGTAGAGTGCATTGCAGAAGTCCAATCATGAGGTGACCAGGGTGTGAATAACCAACTGAAGTAACCATCATAATAAAACCAACATGTTAATGCCCATCCAACTAGACCGAGGCTATCCTTTTATAATTCTTCAGAAGCTTTTCCCTTTTTTTAATTACTGTGAATAATTTGATATAGGCCATAGCTTGGTTATCTTGGAGGTAACATCTTGGGGATAACCAAAGATAGTATATTAACACATTTCAAAGCAAAACCTTCACTTTTTATATTCATCTATTGTGAGATTGATTGATTGATTGATTGATTGATTGATTGATTGATTGATTGATTATCATCAAATCAGTGCCAACACTTAGCAACCACACAGACAGATTTTCTCCATGATGATCTGTCCATAAACTGGTCTTTCAGGACTCCCAGTGGTATACCCATCATTCTTACTCTCTGCTTCCTGTTTGTTGTAAAGTGACTATTTGATCCCATGACTCCTAAATTTGCTTAGGTGCTTTTGATGAGGAGTTTTGTCAAAAGATTTTTGAAGACCTTAAACCATAAGCTCTAAAGAATTATCTTTACTGATATACAGTTTTGGAGACATGGTATAGAAGTGGGCAGCTCTAAATGAGAATAATTATCTGGGTGTTTTTCACTTTGTTCTAGGCCACTTAGTTAATTTCCAAAGACTTGGGAGAGAGGGCTAAAATCTGAAACTAAAATCTAATGTTGCTTAATTGACTGAAAGCAATATTAATGAAAATACTGTATTTTTTTTTCTCAAAAAGCTTTAGTCTTTTGCAGCAGAAAGAATGATCCACAATATTAGTGAAGTTGGCATATTCATTAGGAGCTTTTTCTCTATTATGGGATCTAAAATAGCATCAGGTAATAATTTCCTTGCTAAAATTCACAAAGGAACGTGAATTTAGCTTGCTTCATCTTTTAATTTGCCCGATTCACTTTATAAAGGGCTATTGCTCCTACAACATAATATTGCTATATAATTAATATATATAAGGGCCTTTTGCGATGAGAAAAGGAGAACCTATGGAAGACTACTGCAGGATATGGTTTGAGGGCATTTTCTCTGTCCATAGCACAGTTGTCCTTAAAACCACAGGGGACAAGACAGACTCCAGTCCACTAAGCTGAGAAATCTGTACCAGGTTTGAGCCACCACCCAGTGCTGCTAGAATAAAATCTTACCAAGCACAAATGCTTTTTAAATCGAACTCTGCAGGTTTGCTGTTCATGCTGGCAAGGGGCAGAAGCAGAGATGGCATGCACTGGATCCTGTCCCTTGATTGTCTTTCTGGGCTCAGGGCAAGAGTAGAAAGCAATAGACATCCATCCCCTGTGTAACTGGAAACTTTGAAAGAAGATGTTCTATTGGGATGAATAACATGGCTCAGTCAAGAACTACTTTTCTTTTCTTCTACCTCAATGTCTTGCTGCTCTTCAGTTTAAAAAGTAAGCATTAACTCTTTTTTTCCTGTCATTGTTTAAGGGCTGTGGGCAAGAAAAGAGCTGAACTATTCTAGCAAAGATATCTGAAGGCAATTTACATATTTTAATTTTAAATATCAAAAGGGATGCTCCCTAGTTATATGAATCCATAGACTAGATGGCTTTGAAACCATTGGAGTTCAAGATGTTTAATCCGATAGGAAAGAGTTTTGAAGAAACGGTACTTCTGGAATACTCGAACAGACATAATTGTTAAACTTCATTTTTTTAAGTAATGTATGCACCATTATAAAAGCTCACAGTTTTTAAAATAGTTTTTTAAAAGGCACCTATGTTTGTGTGTGTCTGTGTGTACCTCTCTCTCTATATCCTTCTGTATTCCAATTGACTAACATTTATTTTTGATAGGCTTCATTCTTAGGTTTGTCATAAATTAAATAAAGTAATAAAACATTACAAAAAGCCTCCCTCAGAAAATAAAAGACTTTTTTTTTTAAAAAAGCTTCAAATATCTTAGAGTTGGTCTCACTTTTGTAAACAAGACGTTCCATTAGGAGGACAAAATAAGCGTATGCATCTTTTTGTTTCTGTCCTTTTAGAGAGCCTTTTGAATAAACTCCTGCTTTACAGGAGAATATGTTTATAAAGCTTTCCAAACGGTCTTTCATCATTTTGTCAGAAGGATGACAGCTATGTACAAGATGTAAAAAATAAAAAGAGGTTAAACTGGCAAGATTGATGTGTGTTTATGAAAGAAAGGATCTGTCGAACAGGTTTGGAAACTGCATATGTTTGAAGAGGCTGTTGTGATTTGTCCCTGTCGAATGGGAATCTTAATCAGAGAAGCTCACAGCAGCTGCTGTTAAACAAGATTTGGCCTTAGCGTACAATGCCATGTAATCTGGGTCACCTTCTGTTGCTGAATCCATCAGATTGTTGTGCTGAACATAGATTTATAGTTGAGTATAAAGCAGATGCTAGGTCCGGTTAGCCACGGACAACAAAATAAATCAGTAGGAAAAAAACTTGAAACAGGGAATATGGGTCTGGGTAACTTTTTGAACAGCTCTCTCCTAGAAATGACTTAGTGTCCCCATGGCTGATATAGTAACCTGGCGCTCCGCTTTTATCTGTTTGATGAAGAGTTCTGTGTTACCAAAAAGTTTTGCATCTTTTTGTTTCCATCAGCAGTGATTTCCCAAAGATAGTAAGGGATCTCTAAGAAGAAGTTAAGAAAAAGGACAATCATGATGAACTTTTCCATGTATGTCTGTTTTGTAACTTTCTATCTTTTTAATTCTCAACTTTTTAAAGAGATATTTTAAAAACAATTAAAATACTTCCCATTCACACTTCTCTTATCCAATCTGTAATTCTCAAATTTACCTGACGTCTCTCATGTTAAGACTGAAAAGAGTTAACATTCCCTTCCCTACAGTTTCTGAGACACTCAAAAGTTCAGTAACAACATCCAAGGCACTTAATTTTTGTTTCTGTTTCTTTTTTTAGTTTATGTTGTGTTATTACAATGGCTTCCATTATAATCCTCAGAAGTAAAGCACCGCAGGTTATTCTTGTATACAATCAATAAAACAAAGCAGTTCTTGCCCTTGGATTTGCAGTCAAAGAGACATGAGATAGAATGAAAAGAATACGGGGAAGGAAAAAGCAAAAAGCAAGTTCAAGCATGATTTCACAAAAGTAATTAATAATTCTTATATAATAACCAAATAGAATAGAAACTGTTTATGGGAGAGGAAGAACCCAGTGTTGCTGATATGTCACAGGATTTGAAAGGTGGTTGGAAAAGCCTTGCTTTCAATCTTTTTTTTTTTTTTTTGCTGCAGCCGGCTGAAGTTGTTGTGGCCTGATGATAGTTCATAGAGAAGTGAGGTTTGTATTAGTGAAGACTGAAGTGAAAAGAGCAGAACTACCACCAGGATAGGGCAAGGACAAGACTTTGGGATGAATGTCTAGGGCTTCTGTTAGAAGAATGAGCATATAATATTACCTTCAGAAGCAGATCCTTCTCTAAGACTGTTAGTCAGAATATAAAATTATCTAAGCCCATCACTGGGAAAGAGCAAGGCCTTATGGTGGGATGAGATGTTGAACACTAGTGACACTAAGCCTCTGCTTTCCTATCATTTGAACATGTGTGAAAATTGTTTCGGTGGCACGTTATATTTATATAATTCAAGTGGACCAGAAGCTTCAGGCTGTGGGTGCCTACTTTCAGTATTTAAACTCAAAACCTGTGGACTTCCCTTAGCTTTTGCCAGTGCTCAGGGAAGATGAATATGAAGTGAAAAACTGTCTGTAAGGACTTTGGTTTGATATAGTAATCATGCCTTCAACTGAACTGTCATTAAATTAACCCATCCGTCTTCCAAATATTTCAGAACATTTTATGGAACAATTTGGCCTGAGGGAAAATGTTTAAACTTTCCTTGACCACGTGCAGTGGACTCAGTCCAGATTGGGCCACATGACAATTACTCATTGAGAAAAATCATAAGGGCATTTGCAACTGCATCTATAATTTATTTGGTAGTTTAATCCATTAAAATGGTTCTCTCTGTATGCTTTTGGCTAAGTAGGGATTTTGACATAACTCTTCCCAGTCCATGTCCTAAACTTTGCTGCCCATTTCTTTTTCCATCATCAGGCCAAAGGGAGCAGGTAAGTAATATGAGGGCATCTTCAGAGAGGGTGCACTGAAATTATTATTCTTTCAGCATTGGTGAAAATCTTAATCTATAATAGGCATTTTAAGTCTATCAAGGATTGAACTCACATCTTTCTTTAATGTCCCATCAAAATGAGGGGCTGTATATAGTATGGCTGCTACTTGGCAGCATGGCTGTGTTACAGACGCTGCTCCCAGGTTCGGCTTATGGTCACTCACTCACACACTCACTGCCTGTTGAGGCACGCGGATCTTGTCAGCCCCCCTTGCTTTCTACCTGGGTTTCCAGATAGGTGCGGCTGGAGCAGACAGACACACAGCCCTGGTCAACAGCGGGGAATTGGGGAGACACACAAATCACTTCCAACCGAACACTGAGGCACGAGAGGTTCTTTGTAATACACAGAGACCCAGTGAATTTAAAGTAACAGCAAAACTTTACTGGTTGCAAGGTATATTTGCTCTTCCTCATACACACACACACACTTACCCACGTCCTTCCCAACTAGGCTGCCAGGCACTAGCTAGAGGGATGGAAGCCGCCAAGTCTGGATGACTCAGATGACCAAGAAGACTCAGATGACTCAGATGACTCAGAGTGGGCGGGCTTTGGGACCCCTTTTATCCCCAAAAGTACAAGTTGATGGGATTGGGGCGAGGGCCTCCATGTGCTCAGGCCCAACCTCCTCTTTCTGGTTCAGGTCATGTGCTCAGGCCCAACTTCCTCTTTCTGGTTCAGGTCCTTTGTTTTTTCCTTAATTTTCCTTAATGACTTGCTTCCTTCTTATCTACCTCCCTGAAGGGATCCCATAGATAAGTTTCCTGGCTTTTGCCTTCTCTGCTTACGTGCCTGCTTCATCTTTAGGTTATGGCAGCTTCAGCCTAGTCTCACAGCTGTGCCATGCTTTAGATTCAGAAAAGTATTCCATATTCCATAGGGCATGAATACAACAGCTGATTACAACTCTTTAGTAGACACATCTTCTTGTTGTCAGCTAGGCCATATAGCCCCACAATCCTGGGAAAAGATGCAGTTGGTTTAATGAGTTGCTGACAAGTGCTAGTGTCCTGTTACAGGTTGGCATTAGAGGTTGGTCTACTATCCAAAAATCTGGTGACTTTCTAATGCTCTATACATAGTGAACATTATCACCCCTAACTTCCTGTACATGAAGTTTGTGTTTGCAAATATGAGTGAAAGGACTGCTACTAGAGGAATACTGACAGAACATATTAGTCAAGAAGCTATTGTTGGAAATTAGGGTTGGACTATAGGATAGTCCAACTATAGGATCATAAGGTATACACCTGAAGCAATGGGACAGTAACAGTTGTTACTATCGGTGCATAGTATGTCTTTTCCTACAGAAAACACAATGAGAAATGTATCCAGGAAAGCATTCAGTACAAACATATAGATGTGAATCATGGTATGAGTTGAAGGATTGATGTATAGCACGAGGATGGGCTACCTGTAAACTATGGGCCCCTTTTGCATCTCCTCTGAAGGACCACTAAATTTCAGCAGACAAATCTTGAGAAATTTCAGGAACCTGCTTTGTCAGTATTCATGTAGTAACAATCCTTCCACTCATTTGTGTAAATACAAACTTCATTATGGAAAGCTAGGGATAGAATTTTGACTAATTTTAGTATGTCTAGAGCATTAGAAATCCATCAGAATTTTTTGAGCAGTAGAGCAAACTTTAATGTCAGCCTGTACCATGAGATCCATTTTTAATATGCCTTTCTTCTCTTACAAACTTACCTGCTCCTCTTTGGTTTCCTTATTATCTTTCTCTGAGTTAATATAGGCAACCAGCCGAGCATTTGGTGAAATTTTATATGGATTGTATCACTTTACACTGTAAAAGGGAAGAAATGTCATCATTAAATTTTTCATATGCAGTATCAATAGCACATAGAAAACTGGTGTGTCTTTTTAATCTAAGCTGATGATTTTTAAGCTTTCTATGCTCAGGAATATGTAGAAAAGCATTCCACAATGACATCTCCACCTAACAATCTGAAACAAGAAAGCCCAAGAATCTCATATTTTGCAATATATTCGAAAGGTATTATCTTTCTCCTTCTCACTCTCTTTCTCTTTCCATCACATATAAAACTTAAAAGAAAAATAAAGAGAGTCATGGTGGTGGTGCTTTTAATATGACTCACCTTGGATCAGAGCAAAAGAGAGATCCACCAGTTTAAGACTGTGCATACAATTGTCATCTTTTGAATTGGCCATTGTAATGGTGACTTCAATATAACCTTGATGCACCTCCATTAGCAGGCAATAATAGCTATTTCTGTGCTGTGAAAACTCTCACCAGCTAAGGTCAACAGAAAAAAAAAAGATGCTCCTAAAGGCACATGGACAGGCTCAGTTTTTATGATTAGTTGGCACCCCGACCAGATTATTTGTCTGGCATCTCTTTGGGCATGCGTGGAAGTGCTTTCATGTTCCAGCAAATGTGAAATACAGCCAAACTTTACATCTGGGCACATTTGTGAACATTTTAAAGTGTTCAAGAAGGCAATTGGAATATGTTCTCACTGGTTCTATTTCCTGTGGAGGGGAACTCAAAATAATATATAATACAAGGATATATTTATTGGTTGTGAAAGCTGATGGTCCCTTAAAATCACAGCAGCACAGTTTTCCTCTTTGAACAAAAGGTGCGATATGATTTCCTAACACCATATTTTCTCCAGAGGACAGTTTCTGACACTCTGCAAAACATCTAATTAATGTTTAATTATTGTAGGAGGATAAAAGGTCAATTGAGAAAGGGAGATGTACTGCAGTTGTTGCTCTGTTTGGTGAGCATCCCTTGCTTGCAAAGAAGATGGAAGGAACTGTCTGCTTTCCATCAGAGGCACCATTGTTTGGTGATGAGGTCCTATGAGTGCTGGTGCTTCAGTGAACCCTCATTAGCTGACAGAGAAAGAAGTACCAGCAAGGCTGATATTCTGAGGACCAGGGCTATTCCTGTAGGGAAACTGCCTGGCTATCAGAAAATGTTTTACCCTCAGTGCAAATGAACACAGCCTGTGTCCTCGGGTAGCTTCTCAGAAAAGAAAAAGAAAAAGAAAAAAGCAATTTCTTGTGTATTAAACAAAAGTGCCTGGATAATGAGCTAAGTTGTTATTCTACCTCTTTGCTCTCACTTTCATTAGTAGGTCCCCTCATGAGTACATTCAGACCTTTCACACAGGTCCCTTTGTTTGAACCCAGCTGGAGACAGTGTTTTAGCATCCTACTAATGTAAAAGTTGATTTCTTCAAAATGGAGTTAGTTCAAACAAATAGGGCTTTTGAGCAATTACCTCAGCAGGTGGTAGCACCTGGCTAACCTTGTCATGCTCAGGCCTG
The DNA here is from genome assembly GCF_059951505.1 of Python bivittatus. NCBI lineage: Eukaryota > Metazoa > Chordata > Lepidosauria > Squamata > Pythonidae > Python > Python bivittatus. The sequence continues at coordinate 15,556,374 of NW_028277098.1, forward strand.
GTTAATGCTTGGATGGAGATCTTCAGGGAATTGTAGGGCTGCAAACTGGACTGAGAAGTCATAGAAACATCCTGCAATAGGCAGTGACAAACCAGTCCCATGCTGTTCCCAAGACATTGGCATGGAGGAGTCCATGACGTCACCAGAAATTGAGCGTGGCTCAAAAGAGACTTAACTGATGTCACCTTTTTTGAGCAATTCACTCAAAATGATTTGTCCTGGAATTACTTTGGGTTACTATAAGAATTATGGAAAGAGTCACAATTGTCATCTCTTCTTAACTCTAAAACAAGACCAATCCTTTTGATATCCTCAGACTGCAATGCCCATCATCCCCAGCCAGCATGAACAATAGTAATCTGTAGCCCAACAATATCTGCAGGTTCATAGATTTTCTGTCCCTGTTTGAAAGAATATTGTCTCTTTGTATGGAAAAGGTGGGGGGGATGAAATTTTAAATGAGAATTATTATTCTTCATCTGATTGTTTTTCTACACTTTACACATTCAGTGAGGATGGGGGGAAAAAGTCTCTCTAAATTTATTGAACAAGTTGCAGCAGTTCCAATAGGTGGGATGGCAATAACTACTGGTGATAATCATAATTATGAAGAAGAAGAAACTTGTGACAGTAATAATGATTATAATAATAGTAAAGTTAACAATAACTATGAAGGAGATGTAGTTTTAAAGCAAAGACCTTTAGCATAAGGTACTTAGGGTGTTGTAATGCCACATCCTTGCTACCAGTGTTTCAATACTTTACATATTCTAAAATATTTATTCATTCGATTTATTTATTCGATTTATATAACCACCCATCTCACTTTTATGTGACTCTAAGCAGTTCGCAATAAAACAAGAACACAAAATACATAATAGCAAATAAAAACACATAGCAGCCGAGCATGATCTAACCTATCATCCATACAACCAGGAGACAGGCTCTAACCCACACCCAGGGCCCCAGGCTTGGGCACAAAGCCAAGTTTTCAAGGCCTTATGGAAAGCCAGCAGGGAGAGGGACAATCTAATCTCATGGGGGATGATGTTCCAAAGGTGGGTGCCAAGGCAGAAATGGCTGTCCTTCTGGGTCCTGCCAGCTGACACTCTGTAGCTGACAGTACCCAGAGCACGCCCTTCCTGCCAGATCGGATAGGACGGGTAGAAACAATTGGGAAGAGACAGTCCATAAATAACCCAGTCCTATGCTGTGAAGGCCTTTAAAGGTGACAATCAGCACCTTGAATTGCACCTGGAAGCACCCTGGAAGCCAGTGCAGCTCACGGAGCAGTGGTGTCGCATGTGCCGAGTAACTGGCACCAGTGACCGCCCACGCCGCTGCATTTTGCACCAGTTGAAGCTCCAAATACTCTTCAAGGGCAGCCCCACATAAAGTGCATTGCAATCTGGAGATCACAAGGGCATGAGTGACCATAAGCAGCCCCCCCCCCCCGGTCCAAGAACAGGCACAACTGATGCACAGCCCTAAGCTGTGCAAAGGCCCTCCTAGCCACGGCTGATACATACTCTTTGAGCAGGAGCCGTGAGCTCTGGAGGACCCCCAGATTGTGTACCAGGACTGTCTGGGGCAGTGCCACCCCATCCAGAAGCAAAGAAGGAAGGTCCTTGGAACCAGGAGTTCCAAAAATCCAGAACCACCTGGTCTTGCTTGGGTTGAGCTGAAATCTGTTGCACCCCATCCAGGCCCCCACAGCCTCCAGGAACTGAGATAGTCAGTGACTTATCAATGATACTAATTTAAATGAATTTTAAAATAGACTTTAAAATCAATATGATATCCTTGCTACCAGTGTTTCAATACTTTAAGTATTCTAAAATATGTATGTATGTATTTATTTGTTCAGTTTATATAACCACCCATCTCACTGTTATGTGACTCTAAGCAGTTCACAATAAAACCTCCATAGCATCACCAGGTGGCTTGGTGTGGAGTTATAAAGTTGGGTATCATCAGCATACTCACCCCAAACAGTCAGATGACCTCACCCAGCGCTTCATGTAGATGTTAAACAGGAGTAGAGACAGTACTGAGCCTTGAGGCACCCCATAAAGGAGGGGCCACAGGCTGGATCTCTCCCTCCCCATCAACACCAACTGGAACTGACCCCAGAGGAAGGAGGAGAACCAACACAACACCATTCCACCCACCCCCAACTCCCAGAGCTGATCCAGAAGGATATCATATCGATTTTAAAGTATACTTTAAAATTCATTTAAATTAATATCATTGATAAGTCACTGACTATCTCTTTAGGCTGTGAACCATTCTTGCCACACATATAGGAAAGAATAATTGTAAGTATTCCTAATGCATTCTCTGCGGTGTTCAAACAACAGTCTTAATCAGTCACAAACGGAGCAGCTGCATTTGTACAACCTGCTAAGATTGCTTAGTTTTAACTATGATTATATTTTTTGCAGTCGCTACTTAGTGTGTTATGTGAATCCAACCCACTTAGTTTATTGTTCAATGATTTATGAAAGCCCAGTCATTGTTTAATTTGGTACCATGTTTTGCATTACAGTGACAATCCTTATAGGAAGTGTGGACTTCAACTGGCTGGGGAATTCTGGGAGTTGAAGTCCACACATCTTAAAGTTGTCAAGGTTGAGAACCACTGCTATAGATCCAGTTCAAACTCCACTTAGCCACAAAGCTCCCTAGATGATCTTGGGCCTTTCAGTAGCCTTAGGCTACTCTTCAATATTAGGTTCCTGAGGATGTGCTGTAAGTGGACTTGGTACCGTCACTGAAGAGCAAATAGCGATCTTTATGGGAAGTTTTTGCATACAAGTAAACGACTCCAAAGGTTGCATGTGTGTTTCTGTTCTTTCTTCATATTGTGTCTGTCTACAGTAATGGACTTTTCACGGCCTGGGAAAGAGGATGGCAGTTTGCAAAATACAGAAAAGATTTTGTACTTTCTTCCCATATCAGAGAATCAAATAGCAATCTGCCCACTGCTCTGAGAGGCAGTCAGCAAGAGGATCAAAGAATCCCCATCTTAATGAATGTACTGATAAAAGGGGTGCTAAAGTGCATATACTGAGTTTCCAAGGTTAATGTCAGGCATTAATTTCAACCTAACTAGCACTTAAATATTTTTAGTAAATTCATCATATATATATGTATACACACACACACATATATACATATATATATGTGTGTGTGTATATACACATATATATATATATATACACATACACATACATTATATACACATACATACAGTTTTTTATTAAGAAATTTTATTATAATAGTAACATCTAATACAAACTAAGCTTTAAAGAAAGAAAAGAAAATAGAAGGAGTAAAAAGTGCAGGGAAAAAGACAGAAAAAAGAAAAGTAAGAATATAATAAAGAGAAATATATAAAGAAGTTACTTCCAACCTTCATCACAAGTATAAACAAATTTAGTAACTCTTCACCCTCTCTAAAGTTACATTTATCTCTTCATCCCATATCCCATCCTTTATTTATAGACAAATCCATAAAACATCATCTTTTCAGTCCTCATGTCAGCAGAAAGTCCAAAAGGGGCAGCCAGAAGTAACAATATATCTTATTTTATCTTTGGTCAAATAATCCAACTTTATATTCCTTCCTTTTACTTCTAACAGTCTTAATCTTTAGTTTGTTCAAATATTGTCACAAGATTTTATTTTTCTTCATTTTTTCTTTGTCCCATTGCACAGAGTTCTTCAAGTCTTTAACAAGCCTCTTTTGTAAATAAAGTAGGAGAAAATTATCCACGTTTGCCATTTGTATTTCCTTTTTAAATTTTAAAAGCTCATCCAGTTTCTCTTGTAGATCCAGTGAAACATCTTTTCTAGGTTATTCTCCTGGTCTGTCAATTGTAAATCCACTTTCAATACCATGTCTATCTTGTCAGATAAAATTGTTCTACATCTGATATTTCTTCAATAACATTTTTTGGACATAGTCAGTCCATAGAAGTAGGCATCATTACTGACATTGTTGATATTGTGGCCACTATTTTCTGATTCCATTCTTCAAAAGTCTCCTTCAATATTTTCATTGTCATAACCATTTTGCAGGCCTATATATCTTTCCTCTACCTAAAATCTTTAGTCCCCTCTAGTGTCCAGTTTTTGAAAACATGAAATTATTTTGTATCTTGTAAAAACCAAAACAGGACCTATTTCCCACAAGAAGTTGTTTGTACTTTATAATTAATTCCAAAATCTTATTGTGAAAGTTGCAATATTCCAATTTTATTTGAACCATTAGTCTGTTTATAACTTTCTAAAATCAAATTCTTGTTTAGCTTTTTGCTGTTTATTTAAGATACTTTAAATTCCTAAGTTTATGATTAAAGTTTTCTTTCATTCAGGATTAGAAACAGACTCACCTGGCATTTTCAAACTTGTCATTCTAAAGGTCTCTAATAGCTTAGAAGTAGTTAATAAGCAATTTCCAAAAGTGATTAGAAAGTGAGGTTTGCGAACGTAGTGTCCTTTAAAACTCTCTGCTGTGGTTACAAGCAAGATGGTTAATCTTGTCTCCTGGCACTCAGCCCCATGGAAAGACTGCTGTCCTGTAGTTTCCTTGCAAGGAGCAGCCATCCAGAGCCCATGTAGGCAATATCCTGTCCTCTCCTTATCCAGAGAGGTTCCAAGGAACCGGTCTACACACCAGTTCCTTGGTCTTTGCCAGGGTCATCGACTCAACTTTCACAGAGCAGTTCAGCATACCTCCCCTGGAAGCTCCTGATTCAGTAAATTCATCACTTTTAACTGACTGAGAATTGATTCATTAAACTTACTGAAGTTGCATATTACCAGAATATCAATAACTGCCTTTTTTATTCTTTTGAACCCAATGGGATGTTGGAAAGATATTATGTAAAGAGACTTAAAACTTTGTCCATCACAGGATAACTCTCTGAGAACAGAACAGAATAAAACAGACCAGAACAGAACCAAATTTAATGTCCAGGGGAGAAGTCAGCAATAGAAAAAATGAATTTAAAATGGGCTGGATCAGGTCAGAGACTATGGAAAAAAAGAAAAATTAAAAGAAACTATGCATATACAGAACACCCACTGATGGTACATAATAGGAGAACAGAAACATCCATAGATTGTTAGATTAGATTGTAACATAGAAGAAAATATAGATACCTTCTAGGCCACTGCTGGGTCCAGGGCTGGGAGAAAAAAAAGAAACCAGAAGCCATGTGCTGCATGGTCTCCCTTCCTTATTAAGAAACTACAAATATGAGAAGTATTTCCAAACAACACCTGAACAGAGGGGAAAGCTTCCTTTTTCCTTCTTTTCACTTACTGTTGTGTTGGTTCTATTGTTACATGTAAAATGCAGCTTCAGTGCAATATTTGAAGAACATTGGTGAAATGAAAAAAAGAAAATGACAGGATTCCTATTTTCCAGAAGTAGTGATAACTGTAACCGTCCTTCTCATTTTCTGTCTTGCTTACCTCTATGTTATTTATTATTTCTAAGAGGCAAGAAAAAAGGAGAAGTAAAAAAGCATTGCCCAGCAGCCTCTGCTATAACCAAGAAGCCAGTCCTGTGTTCAAGAGCTGAACCCTCTTCGAGATTTGCCGTGCAAAATGTCTTCTAACTCCTATAGAATTTAATCTCATCCAGCCTGCCATTAAACCTTTCAACCAGCAGGGACTCTAAGGAGCAACTCCTCTTCCCCCCATTGACCTACTAAGACCCAAGATACACTTTGAGTTATGAACAAACCACTTTTCTTTGCTAGCTGGCATTCAGAACCATAACACTGAAAAGAGGTCCCCTTTGCTCCTTGCATTAAAACAAAAACCATAGACATCTACCATCAGATTTATGCAGATACAAGGATAACTTTATGCAAGAATAGCCGCTGAACCCTGTGGCAATAAATCTTACACCCCGGTCCTGAGAGGCACCTGGAGGCACTTGGAGAATTCAGCCCCTGTCTGTCACCCAACAGCCAGGCAGGCTCTTTTTAAAATCCAGTATATTTTGAACCTCCATATATTCACACAATTCAACAAGATTTGTTGTCGTGCCAAAGTCACATGGAGCAGTTTCCTCTCCCCTCTTCATGGCTCTGCTTGAGTTTTTTGCACCTCCGTCTGGCTGGCCCTGATTCAAATCCAGGTCAGCTGCTTGTTGGGTTCTGCAGCCACATTCTGCGTCTCAGCCGCCACACACTGGCTGCACCTCACCCTCCTGACCTGAATTCTCTCTCCAGCTGACACGTTGGATTGGTTCCCTTCACAGGAGGAACTTGCCAATCCACCTCCCTTGAACCCAAACTGCAGGCAGGCCTGCCAGCAGGGTACGCAGCAGGAGGACAAGCTTGTGCATTCTCCCTTCATCTCTTGCTCATAAGTAATCTTTCTGTCACTCTCCCAACTGGAAGGCTTTGTCTGTTATCCCCTTTTGTCTTTGTAAGCTGCCTGACTCAACCAGTAATTTTTCTTGCACTTTAAAGCTTTCTTCCCATCTCCCTTACTCTCACGTGCTCTTCCTGTCTCATTTTAACTTTCTAACTCCTATTTATTTCCTCAGGTTGCTTCACCAAGTTAACCCCTTCTTTTTCCTAATCTCCCAAATAGAAGAAATAGAGTCCCTATATCTGTATGATTTTACACTTACAGCTCAACACTTTCTATAATTTCCCAAACTCAGTTTCATTTCTTCTTCTCACCTTTCCAGGATGACCTCCCTCATCCCCTCAGAAGGACCCCAACTCTTTCCTTACAGACTCTGTGAGCTAAGATGCCCCTTATCTCACCCTATGAACCTTATTTCTACTCTTACATTCCTCTTTCCTACATCCAGTAATTACAAGGACTGGCATTCAAATTTGTAGCACCCAATGAATTTCCTTGCTTCTTGTAGCAAACCCCTACCACTGTGCAGCGCCTTCACTCATTTCCCCAATTTTATTGCAACCCCCCACTTACAAAATAATAGCAAGAAGCTTGAGATAAGAGACTGAAGACAGGAAAGGATATTATATGACTGAGCAGAAAGTCTAAATACCAGATACAAAAATCAACAGATGATAAAGATATACAATGGGTATTAATCATAAATGCACAGTATCCATGTATGAGCTCTAACATTTTGGGGCCAGAATTGTAGTGGAGGATTATTGCTGTCAAAGCCTTACTTGAAAACTAGCTAGGGATATTTGGTTGCTCACTATCAACTATATCAAGGCTCTTTTCTTACTTTCCTAGGATGAAACTCCACTGAGAACCAAAGAATTTACCTAGTCTGAACTGATAAAGAACTTTATGATAAGGAGAAGAGGTTGCCCCTTGATCTGAGCAATCTTAATTTTGAAGCCTACATTTCATTCATGTAATTGATCACATGAATCAGAGCCCCACCCTTGTCAGTGCATTCTTGATGCAAGTATTATTTGTGGATTCAGAGGAAGATCTGACCAGGATTATCTGTTTTATATATATGGGCTCTCCCGTAATTCAGTATTCTTTGTGATCAGAGTTAAAAGTGAAACCTGTGACTCAAAATATGGTCAACAGGTATAGGATTTGAGGGACGGGGCTAGTAGATGTGGTCTCTCTGCAGGTCCATGCTGTTATTTATCATGTGGTTTGAATATAAGTATACCATATCAGACCTGCAAAATCCCAGACAACTGATAGATGGCAGCGAAGTGCGAGACTAGATTGAAGCTGCCATAACTAAAGATGAAGCAGGCACGTAAGCAGAGAGGACAAAAAGCCAGGAATGTTGTCTAAAAGACCCTTTCAGGGAGGTAGATAAGAAGGAAACAAGTCGATAAGGAAACAAAGAAAAAAAAATGTCACCTGAAACAGATAAAGGAAGTTGGGTCTGACCACATGGAAACCTCCCCCTGCCCCTATCCCATCAACAGCTACCAGACTTGTAAATGAACAAGGCAAGAGTAGCTGCCAGTCCTGTGAATCAACAAAGCAAGAACATTTGGGGATAAAAGGGGTCCTGAAGCCCCCCACTCCTTGAGTCGTCTTTGGATCCAGACTTGGTGGCTTCCGTCCCTCTAACTAGTGCCTGGCAGCCTAGTTGAGAAGGACGTGGGTACATGTGGATGAGTGTGTGTGAGTGTGTGAGAAAGAGTAAATGTACATTGTAACCAGTAAAGTTTTGCTGTTACTTTAAATTCACTGGGTCTACGTGTATTCTAAAGAACCTGATGTGCCTCAGTGTTTGGTTGGAAGTGATTTGTGTGTGGGTGGCTGTTGACCAGGGCTGTGTATCTTGTCTGCTCTAGCCACACCTATCTGGAAAATCCAGGTAGAAAGCAAGGGGGGCTTACAAGATCTGCATGCCTCAACAGGCTGTGAATGTGTGACTGAGTGACCATAAGCTGAACCTTGGATCTCCTATAGGAAAAGAATTTTTCTGAGTGTTCATCTGGATTTTTGCAGCCCAGATGTATTATGCCTACTGAATGTCCGAATATAGCTTATGGCTTTTCTCAACCTCCAATGTGGTCATTCAAACCTGAGTGTTTGTAAGTGTGTGTGTGTATTTTACTAACAGTCCAAAGAAAAATCTATATCCTCAACTCTTTGTCAGAAATCAAGTATTCTTAATTATTTCAGTAGCAATACACAATCCTGCTCTGTGTTATGAAGCAATAGGGAAATGATAAAAAGCATTAGAAAAGTATTTTTCATTGTATGATGAAACCAAATGTATTGGAAAAGTTCCATTTAAATTTTAAAGTAGGGAATTCTTGTAGACGTCCTGCAGTTCTCCCACTCTGAAAATATCTTGGCAGCCTAGATAAAATAGAAAGAGATAATGAAATGTTAACGAGCATGTAATCTTTTTTCTGCCAGAGAGTTTTAAACACATGGTTGAAAAATGATCAAGACCATTAGTAATAACAACTGCAAGAAAGGGCAAAATAAGTTCTAATTCTTTAATTGGAGGAGAAATACAAACCAAACACTACACTGAAAATACAGTGAGGTACTGATATCTTTCTGGAAAGAACATTTGTCTTGGGGATTGCCCTTGAAACAACTGAATCCATTGTAGCCTCTCATTGGTGACATATTCAAGAAATAAATCAAAACTGAAGATGTGCTACAAGAAAAATTATTATTCATTTATACTAATTTATACTCCACCTGTCTATTTGAATAAGTGTTCAAGGCAGCTAACAGAATTTAAAAAATAATAAAAATGAAAAACATAAATTAAAATCAATTAACAATTAAAAAGAGGTGGGTATTTACAGATTTTCTAGATGCTAAGAATGTGGAGGTCAAAACATTCTCAAGAGAGTGCTTTTCATAGCTTGTGAGTGATACACGGGAAGGCCCTGTCTTGTATGCCAGATAGATCAGCCTCAGATCATGGGGGCGTCATTGGAAGGACCTCTCCAGAAGATTGCTACCTGAGAATCCAAGGAACTTGCACTTTCAAGAAGAAATTTGTTTTTTCGAGGGGAGTACAACTCCATCCAAAACAGGCCGAATCCCCACCTCATAGTCCAGTTTCCCATTTCCCACAGCACTTCTGTTTTATATGGTTTAATCTCACCTTGTCCTCTCTCTTCCAGCCTACTTTTGAAATTATTCAACATTCAGGTTTCGTGTGGAAGATGAAATGAAATAGGCCCTTGTGTGATCTCATAGGTCAATGGCCTAGGTATCAAACAATAATAACAATTAGCATGACTTTCTGGCATGGCTTGACAGAAAGGACCAGAATCACTTCAAAACAGACCGCCAAGAAGGATACCATAGTTTCTGGCATAAGTAACCCATCAAGGCAAATAAAGAAGTTTCAGGATCATATCCTGGCTGAAAACCTAAAATGGATCCAGAAAATCAATGTCATTCGATTGCATCTGGAATTGCAAAAATGCCACCTTCTCAAGTAGATTTCCCAGAAATGAAATGTGGGTATCTGAGAATGTATAAAAGAACAGAGATTATGAGAATGATTCACACACACACAGACACACAGACACACGGACACATTCTTGGTATTCAGCCATGAAGGACTGCTAACATCCACACAAAATCTATATTTATTTAGCTTTATGCTTTATTTAAGAACGAATGAGTTACAGCACTTGCTTTAGAATTACATTGTTTATTTCCATCAACTACTTTATACAGAAAAGGTTGTTGTTGTAGACATCAGGAATACTTAGTCACCTGCTGTGCTTCCAGCTTTGGATGTCTTTTCTTCCCTGGTTGTGAATTAGACTGAAATGGAAAATGTTATTATGTGCCTTCATGGGAGACTGCTTTCCTTTTTCAATTTATCATTCATCACTTATATTTTCAAAGGCTACTGCACTTAAGCTGCACTTAAATAAATCTACACATACATATACTCATACATGCTCATTTGGAGAGCAATTTGGAGAACAACAAAACTCCAAGAATAATTTTGAGAACAGCATACAAAAAAGCAATGGTATTTTTCTTTAACTCTAACTCATTGCTTCAAAGAGATTTATAATTTAGATTTTTAGCTGAACAGCTCCTCTTGTTGGAAATATTTAATAGTTGGTTTATTTATTTGCCCAAGTCATGTACTTCTTGCCAGTTTGGTCTAGTGGTCAAGGCACCAGGCTAGAAACCAGGAGACGGTGAGTTCTAGTCCCGCCTTAGGCATGAAAGCCAGCTGGGTGACTTTGGGCCAGTGGCCAGTCACTCTTTCTCAACTCACCATACCTCACAGGGTTGTTGATGTGGGGAAAATAGGAGGAGGAAGGCGTATTAGGTATGTTCGCCACCTTGAGTTATTTATAAAAATAATAAAGGCAGGATAAAAAAAAACTTTTAAAAAATGGTAGGAATATGGGGTTTTAAAAGTATTTTTATCATACTCCCAGCAGAGTCACCCAAATCATGAAGGTCATCTCAGCTGTCCAGCTAAAGCAAGAAAGTGCTTATAGCTGATAGCAATATAGGATCTATCTATTTATCTATCATCTATACCTATCTCTTTTTCTCTCTCCCTCCCTCCTTCCCTCTCTCTCTCTCTCTCTCTCTAATTTATTTAGTTGTCCATTTACCCAAGGAACTCTAGGCTTCCTGGGGCCTACCAGGTGACACTGCTTCACTGATCGGACCTGAAGAATGCCTACTGTGCCAGACCTAGAGGGATGGGCAGAAACCACTGGGGATAGGTGGTATATTAACACTCTCTATTGTCTCGGATCACTTATTGCGTTAATGTCAGTAATCAAAACCCAAGCATTTACCCAAGGAATGATGTCCTCTCATTACTGAAAAGCCCCACTCAACCCAGCTTCACATTAACTCAGAAGTAAGTCCAAGGCATCTAGGCTAATGAGCTGCAGAATACAATCTTGTTAAGATGTTTGATTTAATTTCTACTTAGAATTAAGCCCTGCTGAATTCAAAATAGCTTAGATCAAAAAGTGTATTTAGGACTTTATATTTCACAGAAGGAAGCACATGCATTTTTGGTATTTCTAAGAGGTTTCCCCAAGCAAAGGATAAGTGGTCAACCTTCAGTGTGCCATTCCTCCCTTACTCCAGCCATTACATGCTTCATTTCAGTTAATCTTTTTTAATTAGTTCTGCTTCTCAGATAACTTCTTTAAAAAGTAAACATTTATTCATGATGGTTTGGTGCTCATATGCTCAGGGCTTTGATTGCTATTCTGTCTGCAAAGTTCATTTTTCACAGAGGGCTCCTGATGATGAATCTTATTTCCAATTGCCTGGCTGGACTTTCAAATGACATTTTACTAATCACAGTTAATTAAAACAGGGGTCAGGACTAAAGTGAAGCACAGCTTTATCAAAAAGCTGCAACACTTACTACCGTGCTCAGTTCAGTAGCTTTTTTTCTATTTACGCAAAGGGATTTAACTCCAATAAATCATAGCTACCAAAGTTTTCAAGAGTTGAAATCCAAGACTTCTGGAGGGCAGCAGATTGGAGAAAGCTTGTATAGAAAAAACAAAACTAGAGAGGAAATAAATCTCCTAAGTGTTATGAAACAGTTCCACAAAATAAATAGCTGAAGCCCAATGAGTCTAGAGGATAACATGAATTTTTGGAATTGCTAAGAGGTTTCCCCAAGCACAGAATAAGTGGTCAACCGTTGTTAGCTTTCGTTAGGGTTACCATTAGGGCTTTCCATGTAATGGCTGCAGAAATCTGGACAACTACCAGATGACAGCCAAGAGCTAAAATTATCTACAAGAATCTCTCTTTGCTGCCCATCTAGTGATCATCCAGATGTTTGCAGCCCAGATTCAGTTGCCTTATTTTCATTCAGTCCTTGAACTGAGTAGCTTTACTGAGTTTCTTGTCTTTCTTTTTAAAGGTGATATAGCACACATTTTTATGCAAGATGACAGGTATTTATTTTTTAAACCAGAATAATTGAAGTTGAAAACATTGAAGTTAGCAGTTCAGATGCTTATTGTATATGATTACATTTCCTAATTGTTATTTCTATGTTTTAAGGTCTATGTTGGTCTTCAATGGTTATTGCAGTGTTTCTCAACCTTGGCAGCATTAAGCTGTGTGGACTTCCACTCCCAGAATTCCCCAGCCAGCATGCTGGCTGGGGAATTCTGGGAGTGGAAGGTCACTCAGCTTAAAGTTGCCAAGGTTAAGAAACACTAGATTATTGGCTTAACAATTAGTAGATGATATGTTTTTATATATATAATACTTTCTACTTTTGGTTGCTTTTCAGTGGTAAACAAAGTATCAACAATAATCAGAGTTATCAGATAATATCTCTGATTATTGTTGATATCTCCAAATACTAAGTTAATAAGGAAGGGCTTACTTATATAGAACCCCATTGGAGCCATTTTCCAACACTAATCAGGTTTACCTGCTTCGCTTTTCAAGATTAGCAAAGGTCAGCTAGGTACCACTACTCCGCTGGGCTGGTATGGGAATAAAGATGGCACTAACAGAGAAAAAAAAAACATAAAGGACTGTAATGTAATGTAATATATTACATATTTGTCCTTTGTTTAGTCGTTAAGTCGTGTCCGACTCTTCGTGACCCCATGAACCATATTGCGCCAGGCCTTCCTGTCCTTCACTGCCTCCCTGAGTTTGCTCAGTTTCATGCTCATTGCTTCAGTGATGCTATCTAACCATCTCATCCTCTGCCGTCCTCTTCTCCTTTTGCCTTCAATCTTTCCCAGCATCAGGGTCTTCTCCAAAGAGATCTCTCTTCGCATTAGGTGACCAAAGTATCTGAGCTTGAGCTTCATTATCAGTCCTTCCAATGAACAATCAGGGTTAATTTCCTTTAAGATTGACTGGTTTGACCTCCTAGCAGTCCAGGGGACTCTCAAGAGTCTTCTCCAGCACCACAGTTCAAAGGCATCAATTCTTCGGCGCTCGGCCTTTTTTATGGTCCAGCTCTCACAGCCATACATTATTTTTCAAATTTCCCCTCTTTTTAAAAGTTATACTTGAGCTATCTTAATTTCACACAGTACATTTGTAAAAATTCTAACAAAGCAAGTGTTTTTCAGTGTGACAAATGACTTGTAAAATAGGTCTTGGAGGAGCAATAATCTTTTATTCATTTCTTATATGTGTAGAGTACATCTGTTTATCCTAGTACTTCCCACCACCTTCTATACCACATTAGTATAAATAGGGAAAGGAGGAAGGAGAATGACCCCAGCTTTATTCTATTGTATCCATAAAAAAGGAAAAAAAGACACACCCCTTGTTCAATTCAACTATAATTTAAAATATTTTCCTTTAGAATATTTATATATCTGTAGCTATATATTGAAGTAGTTTATCCTTTTTTCTGGATGGTTTTTCTCATTTCCTTAGCTCTGATTAGTATATTAATAGATATACTAATCAGAGCTAAGGAAATGAGAAAAACCATCCAGAAAAAAGGATAAACTACTTCAATATATAGCTACAGATATATAAATATTCTAAAGGAAAATATTTTAAATTATAGTTGAATTGAACAAGGGGTGTGTGTCTTTTTTTCCTTTTTTATGGATACAATAGAATAAAGCTGGGGTCATTCTCCTTCCTCCTTTCCCTATTTATACTAATGTGGTATAGAAGGTGGTGGGAAGTACTAGGATAAACAGATGTACTCTACACATATAAGAAATGAATAAAAGATTATTGCTCCTCCAAGACCTATTTTACAAGTCATTTGTCACACTGAAAAACACTTGCTTTGTTAGAATTTTTACAAATGTACTGTGTGAAATTAAGATAGCTCAAGTATAACTTTTAAAAAGAGGGGAAATTTGAAAAATGGCTTAATAACAACTTGTGAATTCCTGGGATACAGACATTTAGGGATTAGATACATAGGAAGAATTTACTTGCTTAAATTCATACCCATTTATAGTTAAGTTCCTGGGAAAGTATTAGTTAGTAGGGACTATATGCTATGCGATTGATATTTTAGGAGAAAGAAAAAGAAATATGTTGCTTTTTATATTTTTGTTCCCTCTAAACCTCACTTCACTTCATCTCACTTAGTTTTGTGCACCTCCAGACTTCATTTTGACAGAGTCCACTGGAGTTGGGCAGCTAACACATTTAAAATAATAATAATAATAATAATAATAATAATAATAATAATAATAATAGTATATAGTGATAAAATCCTTATTTTACTAATATCTAGTAAAACTCGAAGCCTCTAGTTTGTATGCCTAAATTTTCCCCTTCCATGTAATGTAGTTCCTCCAATCCAAGAGGCATATTGGAGGCTGTTTGGACCCTGAAGACCTCTATGTCCCCCATTAGATAATAAAATAATGATAAATATTTATTGTGGCAAATGCTACCTGGAAGGCATTTGGGGACATAGATAACAGACATACTCTTTTTTAAAGTGTGCCAGCCACAATGTATAATCTAAGGTTTACCTAAGATTAGTGAAATACTAAATAGCTAATGAATTATCTTAAATGGGTTAAGAGATTAGAATACTGTAATTTTTGACTATATGGTATTAGTATTGACTTCATTCACTAACCCATTTCACCTCTGATAGGCAAAGAAAAACCTGGGATGGAGTTTCAGAGTAAATGTTCAAGCAAACCTTCTTATCTTTAAGAATCCATAAATGGTAGGCCTGGAGAGTTAATGTTCTATGAAAAATGAATACTACTTTTAATGTCCTACAAGAAAGGAGGAATGCATTATCTCTGAAGGCTCCTGTGGTGAACTCACAGACTGCTGTCTGCTATAAGTCTGCTTAATTCAGCGTCTCCTTCTGATCAGGAGGCATACCAAGCACAGAGATTCCTACAGATACATAAGGAAGAGCTTCGCTGGACAGGGGATAATTCTTATTTTTATAAATTCCAAAGATAATCCCCTGCTCTTTGAGGCATGCCATGTAATTGCAGCACCACAGACTCAGAAGCTGGCCAAATGCCCTTATCCCTGAAGATTTTTGAAAAGGTCAGAAAGGCATTGGCTGCGTCCTATTTGAGGTAATGGTAGAATGGGAAATGAAATTGTATACTCCCTCCTTTAAGCCATTTCCCCACTCATGATTTACAGCATCTTCATGGCATCATTCAATTTTAGTAATAAATAAATAAATAAAATCATCCAGAATCACTGAAGTAATCTAAAGTCCTTCCTCATTATTATTATTATTTTGGCACAATGATGATTGAATGAGTGGAGAAATTTGAGAGACTGCTTCTCCCTGAGGGTATCTGCCTATTCCACCAGGTCAGATAGCTGGGTGTACACCAGGTCCCATCTCTTAAATGTTGTAATCTAGTGGGCTCTAGGAGGCATGACTTCTCCATAGCAGCCCCTATCCTATGGAAGAGCCTCCTTCCTGAGATCTAGAGAGGCCCTATCCTCTTAGCCTTCCGGAAGGCTATGAAGACCTGGCTCTTTCCCCAAGCATTGGGCTAGGATGGGAGTTGAACCCAGCAAACATGGAGTTGGTGTAATGATGTCAGGGTGCCATAGTAGGAAATTTGATGTTCTTTGTATGGTTTGGGACTATTGTTTAATTTGTTTATATTGGCAATTGGTGTGAGCCGCCCAGGGTTATTGTATATAAGATGGGTGGCCATATAAGTCTTTTTAGTTAGTTAATTAAAAATATTATGTATGATAAAGTAACTCTGTCTTAATAATGCTATGTATAAAACTGAACAGGAAAATTGCTTTGGCAGGCTTTCAAGATTCTATTACATTACCCTACGAGCAATAAAGATCATTCAATCCAAGTGGTTTCTGTTTCCTGAGTCTGCCAGCTTTGAAAAGCTTGAATGTTAGATTACAGAAGACACTTGCCTTTGTGAGGAATCCTGCTTGAATCCTTCTTATAAGTAGTATATCTATCATGTCTGTCTGTCTGTCTGTCTGTCTGTCTGTCTATCTATCTATCTATCTATCTATCTATCTATCTATCTATCTATCTATCTATCTATCTATCTATCTATCATTTATCCATCCTGTTGGGATATTGATCAAGCAGCAGGTGAAGAACTTCAGATAAATGAGAGTGATGATGAGGCCAGGTCCCCATTGCCCCTTCTGAAATGGTTGTGGGTTTTTTTTGTGGGGTTTTTGTTTTTTGTTTTTTGCTCTAAGGCAGTGCAAAAAATGCACTGGGTCGAAAAGACAGGCTCTTCCTTCCTTTCCATTAATGATCTAGAATCATCAGATGCTGCACTGTCTGTCTTTTTCCTGTTTCTGTTGTTGTGCTTCCATTGTTGTCTGCCCCTAGAGTTGCTTTGGCTTTTCATACAGCTGACTGAGGCTCATGGCTGCTCATTTGCTGCAGATACAGTGTAGTGGATTTGGAGGACGGGGGTGGTGGTGGTGGTGGTATGGAAGTTTCCTTTTATTAGTTGATGGAGCTCTGGGAGAGGTCATAGCTGCAGGTGCTTAAACCATTGGCACCATAGAGCTGAAATGATGCAAGTCTAGCAGGGGTTGAGAGATCCCTGAAGGACATTGGCATTATTAGAATACTAACTGGGCTGTTGCTTTTACTATGATAGAGCTATCAACCTCTTTTGTGGAAGAGAAGATGATGCTGCCTAGAACCTTTTGCTCTGGGAATAGATTATCAATGGTTTAAAGACATCTCAACTCTTCCCTTTGAATGTATTTGATGTACAAAACCCAGTGTAGCATAGCCAAGGTGCTGGCGGAAGGGAGTGAAAATGAGTGATTTCAGCTGTCAGTTCATCACCAATTCCCATCATTATCATATGACACAATGGCGATGACCCTATAATGGTAGCAGCCCAGAGGGAGTTTCAACAGTGCCAGCAATCATCATTAGTGGTGGCAGACTCTGTCACTCTATCTCCAGTCCTGCTTGTTGGTCGCTTTTCAAACCTACCATTCCATTTGGAAAGATCCATATGGTAGGCCAGAAGTTGACTGGTGCAAAATCTGCAGGCCTCTGATCCATTCAACTTAGTGTCACCTGCCCACAATTCCTTTGCCTGCGTGCGCACACGCACACACACGCACTAAGTAGGGCTTACTTTCTGAATAGAAGGCATACTCAGGACAGAGATTTTTGCAGATACATAAAGGAGAGCTGTGTCAGGCTAGGAATAATTCTTATTTCTATATATTCAGCATGCCTTCAAATTTCATTTTAAAAGCCTCCATTTTTAAAAAATTTAGAAAGCATTGGTATCAGGATGATGGTAGGATTGGACTTGGGTGCCTTACAGTCTAAAGGCCCCAAAAGACCACACAGAGAGTGATGAACGGGACAGCAGTAAATAAAGAAAATTTATTTTTTAAACTAGGGCCCCATCCCCGATGCCTGGCTGACATGACAAAGGAAAGAGGCTTGTGAGGTACTGCTGTCTTAGCTGCATGCAGCACTGGGAAGGATGTGTATCTCCAAGTTCCAGCCATAAAAGAGGTTCTCTAGGCAGTAAAGGTTGGGGAAGAGTGCTTCTAGAATTGAGCAAGAAGACCAAGCTTATTTTGCTGGTGAACTGAAGCTGACCTTCAGGATGTTTTGCTGCTACTGCTACTTGCTTCTTATATCATTTCCACGCCATGAGACAAAGAAAAACTTTCTCAAGTGACTCCTTCTGTACATTCGCATTGCACCGCTGTAAGCAAAATGGAGCACGCATGTGACTGTTTTGCAGAGAAAACTGTCATTTTACATTTCCTGTCTCTTGCTGGTACCAACGTTACTATATTTATAAGACAGGCTCAGGCTGATATACAGTACTTGTAAGATAGAAACAGCAAGGACAATCCACCAATATAACAGTGGTGTAAGAAAAGGAATCCTACAGTTCACATTGTTTCCACCTCCTCCTCCACCTCCTCCATATTTTGGAGTTGTTATTTGCCACTCCACATCTGTATGGATTGGGACAGCCTATGAATAGGGTTAATAAACCAACCAACCAACAAATAAACATGCAGCCCTTCCTACCTTGTGTCATTCTTGGATAATCCCATGACCAGTTAAGCTAATTTTGGCTTTAGAAAACTTTCATCTCCTCCAGCCTCTGTTTGTGTGATTTATTGCATGGATAGACAGCCTGCAGTCTGGGCTTCTACGCAGCCCCCTTAAGCCCCTGCCCCCCTTTTCAGCTTCTATTTTTAGTAAATAAGTTACAATTACAGTACACTTAGTGCTCAGATGGATGGGTCGGGGGGAGGGATAAACCCTTTACCTAGGTTTACTGTACTACCCCAGCTTTAGTATTTTCAGTTAATCGCTATTTTCACAAGAGTGAAAAAAACAAGTAAGGTAGAGTGAGACATAAAGCCAGCAAATTAACTAGTAAAAAGCATGGTCTAGCCAAACTGGAAACGTACCAGTCTGAATGCCAGACCTCATATTCAAATTCTCTGCTTTTTTCCAGTTGTCTCTATTATAATGCCAGATTCTCCATGCCAGAGAATGTTGGTGTTGCTCTGCTTTTTCACTTGTACAAATATGGAGCTTCCTTTGTCTTTTCTGATTTAAATGTTTTGGGGAAAATAAAATAATTGGCTCTTTCTTACGGAAACAGAACAGTGTCTTCCTTTTGTTGCCATTGCTGTTGTTTTTGTTGGTTTCCATGGCGATGTTCTTCATTCAAGGCAATAAGCCATGTATAAGGTTTCCATGGCAATCTACGAGGATGCTTCAAAAAACAGGCCTGGAGTAAATAAATTCTATATTTAGGGCCTTGGCGTTTTTATGGCCATAACGTTTCTGCATCTGCACAAGGCATGACCCAAAGGCTTGTTCATTTTTCTTTTGTGATCCAATTTGTCATTAGCCTTCTGGAAAATATAAGGAATGTCTTCCAATTTATTTATTTATTTACTGTCCTGCTGCTGCTCTTCGTCGTTTCTTTTCTTCTACCCCTCTTTATGTATTTCCAAACTTTGCCCTTGCCTCACTAGCTTCCCCTTTATTTGGGACAAAGAATGGAAATATTTTCCCCCTAGCTGATAGCGTACTTCATTCCTGAAGAGTACAGACCTCAATCTGCTAAACTGGAATTCGATGCAAAGTAATGCTACTTTGGGATGTAAGGTGCTACGAGCCTTATATTTTCCAACCATCAGGACAGGTCTTGCCTGGAGAGGCAGGAAATCATGAGATCATTTAGAAAAGAATATAAACACAGAGCATAACGGAAATAAAATGGGTTGCAGGATGGAAGGAGGAAAGAGTAAAGAAAAGAACCTCATAATGCTGCAGCTACACACTTAGTTCACATGGGTGAGAGGTGTGGATCAAGAACATCTTCAAAGGAATAAAATTCACCAGAGAGGAAGAAAACAGCAACACGCTACCCTTCCTGGATATCCTCATCAGCAGAGGAAACAACAGCAAATTAGAAATTCAAGTCTATCGAAAAACAACCACGCTAACCAAATGGCCCATTACCAAAGTAACAACCCAACCTCCCACAAGAGGAGCTGTGTAAGAACGTTATTCAAATGAGCACAAACACACTGCAGCACCCCAGAACAGCAGAAAAGGGAAACAGACCACCTATACAATATCTTCCAGCAAAATGGATATCCACACAACTTTATCAAAAAGTGTCTGACCACTCAACCTACTACAACACAACCAACACAAGCTATGAAAAGGATAACACTGCCATACACCAGAAATGTCTCAGAAATTACCAGCAGACTGTTACAACCACATGGCATCTCTGTAGCACACAAACCAATGAAAGCCTTCCAAAACATCTTAAGCAAACCAAAAGACCCAGTAGCCCAAGAAGAAAAAACAGGAGTCACCTACAACATACAGTGTAAGGACTGTAACAGCCACTATGTAGGACAAACAGGCAGAAGACTAGCAGAGCGCATCCATGAACACCAACTAGCAGTCAGAAGACATGATGAAAACTCCTTAATCTCACAACACATGGACAGACTTAACCATGGTTTCAACTGGGAAACTGTCAGCATCTTAGACCAAGCTAAATCCAAAAATGTGAGGGAATTCCTGGAAGCTTGGTATTCAGACATGGCATCCATCGACAGGCACATAGAGATAAACAATATCTACACACTATTTAAAAGAGACAATAAAAAGGAAAACAAAAAAACAGAACATCTCCTCACCAGCAATCATCACCCAGATAAGCAGAGATCAACACCAAGATTAACAGCAGACAAGCAATCAAGCAGTAAACAATACCCTAATCAAGAACTACCCGGGGGGGGGGGGACCCAACACTGGCAGGGCATGCCACTGTATATAAACAGAGAGCAAACCCCACTCCATTCTAGCACTGAAGATGTCACCTAGACGGGTAACAAAACGTTTGCAAGAAAACAACCAAGCTCAGAGAACCCCAAGGACTCCACACTTGTGGGTTTGTCTGTCTGTTGGAGATGAGGAGATAATTTAGCTCATACCCTATTGGAACAAACAATGCATTTGTATTTTGTCTATGAATGTACAGCAAGGGGCTTAAGTGAGCCTTACTCCTAGGAAAAACATGCTAAGGATATGATAATGGATGTGATGGATCTGATGGTGTACTTCTTGAACAGTGGCTATGAATATGATCAAAACCAGTCTTCCCAAATCTGACACAAAATGCCTAGGACCAGGTTATAGCAGGCCACAAACTACAACAGCACCATTTGCTTATGAACAATATTGCCTGTGAGACATGACAGAACAGGTCAGCAGCTACTACTTTGTGATCCAGAGAGAACTTTGGCTGGGTTAAAATGGCGAAACAAGCACTTAGTGCCTTTCTGTTGCCCCTCTGCCCCAATCTGTGTCTTCTCTGGCTTATTTTAATTTGTTGCCTACTCCTCTATGTGATCCAAGTATCACATCTCTTCATGAAGTTGTATGCTTATGTTCTTATTCTTTTTGGCACTTCCTTAAGAGCCATTATGTAGCATTAGAAAACTCAAGATAACATACAGAGTCTTCTGGGTTTGATTTACCAGGGAGTTGTTAGTAGATTTACAGGATGCCCTTTTCACTATCTGTCACAACCCATTGCAAACAAGTTGAGACACGCCTAGGTATGCCACAGCAAAGAATTCCCTAATGCCATGCTGAACACCTTGGGCAATAGATGTACATCTAATAAAATATGCTGTTTCAATTCCTATTTAGGGCCAAAGGATTTGAAGATATTTCATTGGCACCATGAATGAACATGGTTGGGTATAATCTCAATGTCAGGTTGTATTGCTTTAAATCACCCGTTGAGCACTAAAAATATCTTTGTACAATTCTAAAGCATGGCCCCATAGAAGAAAAAAACTTATCTGATGCATAGAAATCAGCACTAGCTGTGGCTCAGTTTAATTTTAGGGGATATTCCAAAAGTGTTTTTATTATATACTGGATTTTTATCTTGTTAAAGAGTTATTGAGTCCCCAAATAATGGAGATAATGATATAAAAAGAGGAATAGAGCCTGCTGCTGTTAGGCTCAGTTTAAAAAGTCAAGATACGCGAGGAACTGGGGTGAAGGAGGAAGGGGCACTTTTAAGAAGGCAAGGATAAGAAGGCATTTATATCAGAGTGGGCTGTTGGATCTTCTCCTGCTACTTTTCTTTCTTGAGTAATTATCAATAGGTTTTGCTCTTCAAGGGCAAAGTCAGCAAATGCTGAGAGTCCTGTCTGGAAGGAAGAAACAAAGAATATTTGCTGGAACTACCACTTTTTGGCCACGGGAAGGGACACATTTATTGCTGTGATGTTTTTAACCAGTTACAAAGCATGGGTTTACATGTATGCTACTTGCTGCACACACCACTCTGGTCTACCATCCTGCAGGACATTCCTTATTATTCTTGACTCCCTTTGTTTGCTTGTTTATTTGTTTATTTATTTATTTATTTGATGATGTTTATCCCACCTTTATTATTTTTTATAAATAAATCAAGGTGGTGAACATACATAATGCTCCTTCCTCCTCCTTTTTCTCCCACAACAACCACCTTGTGAGGTAGGTTGGGCTTAGAGAGAGTGAGTGGCCCAAAGTCACCCAGCTGGCTTTCATGCCTAAGGTAGGACTAGAACTCAAGTCTCCTGGATTCTAGGCCAGCACCTTTACCACTACACCAAACTAGCTCTCTTTTTTGTTATTTTCCTGAACAGTGGATCCAGATCCAAACACAGACTAAGCAATAGCCACCCATCATTTTTACTTTCTAAAAGAGTATATGGAAGCCATTTGAGGCTCAGAGGCACTCTTGCACTAGGGCAGGCTGATATACAGTATTGGTCATTGACAGCCCAGATGGCTACTGCATTGATCTTTCTGGAAATACTAATAGGATTTGCATGGAGGAAATGACAACTATTATTGTATGCTGGAGTGCCGTTCTTAAGATATCTGGGTCCAGAAGATGAAACAAAAATGGAAGGCTGAAATTGCATACAAACCTAAGTACAGTAATAAATATAAGTATAAATATAACTTGTGAACTGAAAAGAAGTAGTAACATTGGAATTTCTTTTCATATACTATATGCCTTAACATTTAATGCATCTCTTTCCCAGTATATAAACCACTGCATACTTATCCCAACATACATATTTTTATATATAATATTTGACCCCCAAAAGTATTATTTGAGTGGACTCATGAATTACACAAATGATGGCTTCCGTTTCAGTTTATCACACCATTTCACTTGGAAAGAATCCATTATAGGTTAGTCTGATATCCCTACCCTATATTAAAAAATGATCCCTCTCTTAGTTTCAGTTCCCTGTAGGCCCGAATTCTCCAATAGATAGAAAGATTCACAGGCTGGTGCATTCTGGAAAAGGGACAGACTGCTTAATGATCTAGGGAAGGGGAGTAAAAAGCGTGTCCCGTAGGCCGTGCTAGAATGCCTTTTATTGCTCTATGAGTCCCACAGAGTAAGAGTTCAGAGATTAGAGTAGAAGGGGAACATGAAGACTTGCAGAGATTTAAAGCATTCATTTCATGTTTAAAAAACCCTGAATACCTACCCAAAATCATTTTCTGAATATCCTGCCCCTCTTAAGGATCCAGACCTCAATATAATGCACATGTCGGATGCAGCCCTTGAGCCAACAAAGCATATTCTTGATCTAGAAAAAAATTACCCAAAACTAAAGTTGTCTTTAAACTGAACCCAGTTCCTGGAGGCAGACAGATTCCTTTATTTCTTTAATTTGTATAGCTGACCATCTCACATTTACTACTCTGGGCAGCTCACATAATTAAAAAAACCAATGACACAACCTGTAGCCAAAATACAGAAATCAATAATTAACACAATAACTCCCTTTTGAAACCCAATTAAAAACCAAAGTTAAAACCAAGAAGCCTAGAAGAAAAGCAAGTAAAAGCCATAGATCAATCAGTACAGCCATCTGGCAGGCTCTGAACCATAACCACATCCCCAGGCACATTGACGCAGCCATGTCTTTAGAGCTTTTCAAAAGGCGAGCAAGGTTGAGGCCAATCTAACCTCCAGGGGGGATGATATTCCAAAGGGCAGAAAAGGCTGTCCTCCAGGGTCCCATCGGATGACGCTCCTTAATAGATGGGACCTGTAACATACCATTTTTGCTGGACCTGATGGCACGGGTAGATGTAACCGGGAAGAAACACTTACATGGAAATCTTCATGCAGTTTTCTTGGCCTAGTATAGAATGGTTAGCTGATGTTATCAGAAAGAGAAGCTAAAAAAAAACATGCAGAGCCCTAAATTAAGGCCTTTCTCCACAACGTTCTTCTACGTCTTGGGCTGAAAAACCAATCTTGCATGTAGAAAATGTAATAATAGTTTTGCAGTTGCTTCCAACATTTTCTGATGTTTCTTAGGTGTCTGATATATACAGCAAGCTCAAGAATTCAGGAATGTTGGTGCTTGTTACAAATACCTTTCGTTAAGCAGTGCTGAAAGAATATTGTTTTAATTTTGATGCAATTGAATTTGGTCTGTATATCTGTTCTGAATGCCAAATGATGCATTTTTAAACAAGTAATATGATAGAATAAATTGCCTGAAATCCTCCCTCCCTCCCTCTCTCCCATGTTTATAGACTTATGGTTATTTTTCTCATATTATATAGATATCACTTTAGATTAGAGGATTTTGACAGACAGATTTCTTCTGATTTTTCTATAGTATCTGGCTTCCTATTTTATACTAATTGTGTTATAATATTAGATGGCAATCTGTTTGTGGGACTTTTTAAAAAAGGATTTCTTGGTTAATACTGATAATAGCCAGTAGATGGCAATCTTTAATGTGAACAAAATCTTCCTGGGAAAACTCATCATTACTTCAACTGTAATATATTCCATTTTCTAAGGGGGAAAATCCTCTTGCCAAGCATCTCAGTTACATCAAAAGGCTTTAACGATGGGGTAAAATGTTTGGCACTAATTATTTGAGTAATTAGGTTAGTGCCATGATGTCTTTTAAATAGACTCAGAGCATTACTTCATGTATCAGTCAGTCTAAATTTAGAGTGATTGGCAGTGTATTTTAATATTTTTGGATGTTAAATATTAATTTTCTAAGAATTTTTGTCAAAGCAGGTCACTGTTAAGTGACCTTAATTGGTTGAGAATAGAAGAGAATTTGTATGGTTCTTATTCTATATATGAAGCTGCTAAGACCCAGCTCCCATCGTCACTGCAGGCTTTAACCTACACCCCATCCTTTCTCTCACACTCTTTTTACTCCCTCCTGACAGTGTTAATTGGGACAATATTCTTATTTGAAGAACAGATGTTTGTAGCTCAAGCATGAGGAAGCGCTTGTGCCTGTACGCAGCATGCTCTTCCCCCCTAGCAAGGGTTACTCACAATGCAGGTCAGAGCATACAGGAAAGGCAGTTCCCATGGAATCAGATACTTGCCTTCCTGTGCAAAAAGGCCAGACACGGGGAACTTATCTGAGTTCCCTTTCCAGTAAGATACATGTGCCAGTTGAGCACTGTGAAGAAGGAAATTATGTCTACCTACAAAAGAATTTCCTGTAGGTCCTCTAAAAATCCAGACCTTTAAACAACGTTCATACATTTTGGACTAGTTCACACATGGCTTTTCAGTATGTTCCTAAAGACTTGAGGGCTGAGATGCTAAATGTGAACACAACTGATATTCTAAAGTATACTAGGATATACAATACTAAGGCTCATGCAATATGTACTGTAAGTAACCGATTGAGTGGATTTCTGGATTTCTAAATAGATGGATTTCTGTTTATTAGGTCCGGAATTGATATGGTTGGAATTATTATTGTTCCAAATCTTGTTTCCAAAATCTCAAAGGACTGGGAAGGCAAAAAACAACCTAGAGAGAAATGTCCATCCAGTTTTATGACCTGTCCTCGGCCATCTCCCCCTATATTCTTTTAATCTCATAATTTACTATTGCCATAGAAGAAACTGCTGCAGTGAAGAGATAACCTCCTTTTTAAGCTTCTTTCTTCTGTGCGATGTAACACTTGCAGCTTTCTAGCTAATCATTTGGATGGCTGGTATCATTATACATAAAATATTTTCCTAGGCGAGGGTTGGAAAAAAATGTTGCAGCTGAGAGAGAGGAGGGGAGAGAGAGCGAAAGAGACTCAGTTTTGCAGCTGCATAAAAAGCAGCTTCCTTAGATAGTAGAAAGGTCAACTTGTTCCTTTGTGGTGGTTGATGCTACTTCAAGGCTATGGCCTAGCTAAGTACCTGCCCAACACTCTGTGCTTATATTTTAAATTATTGTTTTTTAAAACACACACACACGCACACATTCTCCCATATTACGTTTTATTTTATTTACAATGAAATCATCCCATAGAAAATTTGTCTGACACTTCCTACCATTCAACAAATTATAGTAGGGGCATGAGACATTGTTTTCATGCTTAAATAGATCAAGCACTATGTTCATTGTTTTGCAGAACAAAAGTAAGGTCCATGATCTTGTTCTACTGTCTTGAAATCCAAACAGAATATAGACAGACTATTTTACCAAGGGAAGGGAATTAGGAGAATAGGGGATGGGGGAGGAAAATGGATATGAATCAAAATGAGTTCTTGGGCCAACTATAAAAGTTCAGCTTTTTTTTCTTTCTTTCTTTTTTTTTTTTTTTAGTGCCTTGGGGGTTGGGGTTTATCCCTGTAACAGCAAACTCAGAAATCTGAGTGCCTACTCATTTGGAAGCGAAACAGGGCCACCCAAAAATAAGTATGTCAAAATAAGTAATTGTAAAATAATTATGTATATTGTAAGACAAGTTTGTAAAATAATTATGTGTATTGTAAGACAAGTTTGCTCAATATTGGCTTGTAGACGCTTTGAAGACTTCCTTATTATGCAGATATATATGCACTTTTAAGCCCCGAAAAAAAGAGCCCCTATTAAACTAGAAGGAGGAAGTACAAATTTTTCTTGCAAGTCTTACTTGCTGATGTGCTGAAAGTTGTCTATTAATCTCTTTCTATTATTTTTAGAATCACTTTGCATGAAGGATGGCCCCAAGTGCCTGTCCAATTCTTGCCAAAAGGACTCTGCGTGTAATGCTGCCACCACCGCCAGCAGTTGCCACTGTCTGGACTCAGTGGACATCTCTGCAGAAGATTGCATTAAGGAAACTTATGATCCTTGCTCCTCCATCCCTTGCCTTCACAATGCTACTTGTGCAAGTGCTCCCGGAAACCTTGACTTTACTTGTGATTGCCCCATGGGCTACACTGGCACTGTTTGTGAAACTGCCACTAGCACATGTGACTCATATTTCTGTAGGCATGGAGGCACTTGCCAGGATGAACCTAGTGGTCTCACCTGCCTCTGTGCTGAAGGATTCACAGGTACAAACTGTGAAACTGACATTGATGAATGCCTTTCCAACCCTTGCCTCAATGGAGCCGTGTGCAGAGACAAGATCAGGGGATACTCCTGTTACTGTGTCCCAGGTTACCAAGGAAAGTACTGTGACCGGGAGGTGAATGAATGTGTTTCTGAACCTTGCCTGAATGGTGCCACTTGTCTGAATCTCATAGGGAAGTATGAGTGCATTTGTCCTCTTGAGTACACAGGTAAGAACTCACAAAATTAGTGATACATGCAACTTGCATTTTGCAACCCTAAAGACACATTCCAGGCTGCGCCTCAAGTCCTCCTGCCTTGGCAAGCCTTTGCAAAGTGTGTGAATGGGCAGTGGAATCCTCTCATCCTATAACTTCATCCGTAGCAGGGCAGCTGGTGAATTTGGAAATTGGAAAATCAGCTCTGGGTATGTCAGCATGCTATGCACTATCTGTGGAACACGTGGAGAAAAGATTCCCCTCTTTGATGTTAAATTGTAGTCCTAGCCACTGATTTCACCCAAGTTTTGGTGTAAATCACACCATCAGATTTTGCAAACCAGAGTATCCTAGATAAAAGCATTTGTTCGAATAGAAGATAATGTATGTAGCTCAGGGTTGAAACATGGAGTCCTTGGTGCTCTCTGAACTTGGTTGCTTGCACTGATGATGTTACCTAGTTGGGTAATGAAACATCTGTAAACAAGCAACCAAGCTCAGAAAGCACCAAGGATTCCACAAAAACATTCGTTTTAATATTTAATATTTGCTGCATGCTCCTGATCAACTGAGTATACCTCACTCTCCATAGCAAGTATTTAGGCTTAGTGTAGGATATACATTCTTCTTAGGCCTCGGCATCCTTCTTGAATTCCTTTTCCCTTCCATCCATTTCCTTTTTGAGAAAGTTTGTTATCTGGAACTCTCTTGCTTTCTCATTTGAAGCTGTCCTTCCATAATTTCCACCCCTACCAGTCTTTATCTTCTTGGACCTCCATGCCTGCTTAATTTTCCTATCGATCTGCTTCACCTACTGTACTCTATACAGCCTTCTATCTCATGCTAGGAACTGTCAGTTTCATGCTGCTTTCTCCACTCAGCAGTGCTACACACTGTTTCCACATAACATATGCTGTGGTTTCACCTTCCCTTCATTTCACTTTACCAGCCGTAGAATGCAATCTCGTTATGGACCTATTACTCCCTTCCCATTTCACCATGATATTGCAGCTGCAGGGATTCTGACAAGAATCATTCTAAATTATGCATCAGACTTTCAGATCAACTTTATCAAAGGCCACCTCTTTCATCACCTCTTACAAAAAGATATTTTCATATGTCCTGACAAGGGGGTTATGCATTCTGAGGCATTGCCTTATTAAGCTGTCTTATCTCTCATAAGGCTATATGCTTTTCTGCAAATGATAATATTTCTGTGAATCTGAAATTCACTTTTGATTGTTATGTTTTTATTTATTAGATTATTGCCTTGCCTGTCATAGAAAGTGTAGAATCATCTAATCTCTGTTCAGTGTGAATCATTCATAGGGTAAGATCACAAATCCCAAGAAAAACGCACAGTTGGAGACCAGTGCAATATGTTCTTGGTAACCCCATTTCACATAATATCATGTGAAATCTCACCATGAAATTTCCGATAATATTTCTCAATATTGGACATTGTCTCAATAGCCCATTCCTGCATTCCAGCCACAATACATGGAGAGACAAAAGATGTTTACTTGCAGCTCAAGTGAATTTCTTGGCAAGTACATTCCATTAAAATCATTGGAACTGAGGCATATAAGGGGCACTATCCACCATTATTGAAATTGGTAGAATTAACTGATGCTATTTTGATGTTGGGCCTCTTGCAAACAAAATGCCAGCTTTTTTCTTAAACGTTCTCATTTAGTAGCAAACTAGTAGACTATATTTCACAGGCTGATAAATTTAAAATAGCATTATGAAGACTAAAAATAGAATCAAACAGAATTTGCTCAATGTTTTTTATGAACCTGGTTCAATTTCATTCCTTGTACTCATCTAATTAAATCTGTCCTCCAGAACCTCACCGAGCTACAGTAGCTACACCTAATTGGCCCTGTTGTATTATATCAACCCATTCATCTTATAGTCTCTGAAGGGTAGAACAACCATGTATTTACTTTGGAGAAGAACCAGTATTGAAAGAGAGGGATGAAAACAAAATGAGATGCATGCTAACTAGGTTTTGAAAGTAGAACCTTCTACACTGTTTTCGTTCCTCAAATCCTCAGAAGCACTTCACTTCTGCTGACTTGAAATGCTAAAAACAAAGGGGGAAATCACTGCTATGCCCCAAATTGCTGTAGCAACAAAAATACCCTCCCCTCATTCCACTCAAATGGGGAAAAAAGAAAGGAACTTTTGAAGTCCAGTTGACAGAGTGCTGCAGGTTCTCTCTAAAGTCTCGAGGAGGAGTTGCAAGGCCTCACAGGATCTGAACCTTGGAGCCAAGAAGAGCAGGAAGACAGTTCTCACCCGTGGGAAGATGGTTTGCAGCCATTTTAGCTGCACCACAGCTGAGCTGGAAATAAATCAACTCAGTTCTCCTGTGCCACTCATGTCCTGGGGACACAGTGGGCTGGACCTGCTTTCAAACTGCCACAGAATGCTCATGGTGAAGTGCCCTGAGTACATTCCTGAATGTATGTTGTTGTCATGGAGAATTGTGTGGTTTCAGTTCAACCTGAAATTTTTAATCAGGAGCATAGCTGACATCTAAAAATATCTGAAATATCTAAAAAAAATAATAACCCTCTAGACAAATTAAGCTGAGTGAGCAATTTCTAGAGAGATAAGGAGCTTGGTAACAGATAACGCATAGCATACAAAAATATTATGATGGCTGTAAACATTGCATCCCATCTCCTCTCCACCCCTGGGAAATAAATTGTCAAGGAGTGCAGGGGTTACGTCAAAAAGTAAAAGTAGATATTTTCTGTTGAGTGGCATAGACTTTATTTTGACGTCTGCCTTCAGTTAAGATCCATCACACAGACACCAGTATTTTTTCAAATAAAAAATGTGTTGCTTTCCTGCCACCCTGCTGCTACCAGTATGTGTCTCGGTCCAGGGCAAGTGATGAGAAGAACTACAGAGCCACAGGAAAGACAGAGAGGAGAAAGAAGGAAAAGCCCATTAACTGCCGGTATGGCTGCTCTGAAACGATCACATTCAACCTGGACCTCCTGTTGTACGTAGGAAGCTGGATGACATGTCTCTGTTAGCCTAACCAAAGGCAATAGCTGCAGCCCAGGAATAAGCTCCTTGATGAAGGGGGAAGACAGAATCTCCATTCAACAACAAGACAAAAAATAGTATTAAAATGGGAAAGGGGAAAATTAAATCATTTAGACAGGATTGGGATTGCTCGGCAGGGTTGGTGACCTATATCATGAAGAGAAACTTGAACATCAGATGGAAGAAAGGGTAGTGTTGTCCTGCCTCCGAACTACGCCCCCCCCTTCAGTTTTTCTTTTTTCTTTTAACTTTTCACTGATCATTTGGCTTTAGCAATGATTGTTTACCATGAAACATGGCACAGATGGAAACAGGGGTGCTCTTGTGAATTTGTTGCTTCAATCACTTTATCTAGAAGGACTTCTCGACCTTCTCCCTCCAATTACAAAGTGCAGAAGGCTTTCTACATTAGCATGCATGCTCTGCTCTCCCCTGTCTACCCTACAGGGCATGGTGATGACCTGAATTTTATTTTTCTTAAAAAAAATTTTTTTTAAAAAACCTTTAAGAATTTTTAGCAGGTTGTTTATCCTTACAGTGGATCTAGTTGCCATTCACTCAGCATCATTTATTATCTGGACAGTTGGTCATGTAGAGTTTGGGGGAAGGAAAGGAAATGAAGAGAAGCAGTGCATATTTTCCCTTCCATGCTCATGTATTTACAAGCACTGGAGTCAAGCACATTTTCCTCCATTTATAACATAGTTAGTAACATTTTTACTAAAAAGAAAAACCCAGTGTTTTCAGTTACGCTTACTGACTAACCCTACCTTCCAGGAGGAAAGTAGAATTGAAAGTTTAAAAGATTTAATGTCTGCAAATCTAAGGAGAGATCAGAACCCTAGAATAAGTAGGTAGATCATGATAGGATTTTCACATATTCCCAAGATGTAATCAACCTCTTTAATGCTAAGCAATTCAAATTACTAGTCACCTTGTAAAAATACATAGCATGGTTTCACTGTGTTTATTATCATCATAATCAGGTGACTGCTTCGGGAGACACACTTTTAATTCAGCTATAGCTGAAGTCAAGATAAGCCATTCAAAAGGACAGTACCTATCAGGGAAAACACTGAAAGAGAAATGCCACCCTATTTCTTCCAGTTTCCCCATAGTTTGCAGTTTTCCATCCAATTGAAAACTGGGCTGCTCTTTCTGGCAATTCCACCTTTTATTGTTTCCCACTCAACCACAATATCAAGTTCAGACACATGTAGGAAAAAAGAAAACCAAGGGAATTCTGGGGAGAACTCCAGCCGCTAGTCCTCTTGCAGATTCTGCAGGTGCTACCTGTTTTAAAGTTTGGTTTTTTACTCCTTCAGTTCAGTAACTTTGTTTAGGGAAATACAAGAACCCTTAGGAACCTAGAATTGTCAGAAGGGTTAAAAGCAGTAAAGAAAGTGTGGTGTAAAATAGAAACTCAAAGAGATGTGTTGAGATAACCACTTGGGATTAGCTTCTAGCAGCAGCGCCTAAAATAATAAGAGTAATAATTCCATAAAGGGGTAGCTTTCTGTTTCTGCAATAGTAAAATGGTGGATTTTAAAGCCCACTTAACAGAATGATTTATCAGCAGCTCCTGCTGTTGTTCCGGTGGTTGTTTAGTTTTCTGCAGCTCACTGTGAGTGAGATGTGTTAAATGCACAAGCCAGAGGGAATCCTGCATGAAACCCCCAAGGTGTCCCTGCTGGTAATAAAAATCCTCATTTACTCAGTCAGAGGGAGCTTGCCTATTGCTATTAGCCCAGCCTGACACCATGAATCACAGTGGGAAATCATCCACCCTCATCTCATTTCCCTGGGATGTTAAAAAGCTTATAACTTTTGATATGTATGCTGAGAGCTCGCAATAAATCGACCGCGGTAATGCTAACCAAATGCTCTCGTTACCAGCTCTGAGTTGCAACTTGCTCTGTGGGCTCTCCAGACGGCTTTCCGCAACTGATCTGCTGGGTGCTTTTTTTTTTCTCCCCCCCCCCCGCCCCATCAAAGAACTAAGAAATGTCTCACATAATTTTCACTAGAAGGAAGGAGCTTAGTATGTCTGAATCACAAGGAAGACTGAACACTTAGGCAGTCAGGAGAGCAATGGGAGGGTAATATTTTTATTATGCTCATGCACTCCCTCTCTCTCTCTCTTTCTCTCTCTCTGTATACACATACATACATATACATATACATACGCACACACTTTGTGGTGTGTGTGTTGGACAACTATTAAATAATAGAATCCTACTGGTGCTGGACATGCTGGAAATCTACAATAGTTGTGTTTCATTATATAAATATCCGTTAATCTGAAGAGAATATAGAATTCTCCAGAGAGAGTAGCTTCCTGGGCACTGTAAAGCATGACCAAGATGTACCTTGAAGAAATGTGGTGACTATCAAAGTAAGCATTATACAGAAGGGTACTGTGGATTTTGATAGGTATAGTGTCAGCTAAGATATTAAACATGGCCTGTTAAAAGATTGAAAATCAGCGTCTATTATTTTTAAGATGGCTAATAATGCTTCTTTGCTGGACGTTTCTCCAACTTTGTTGGATTACACTTAGTACTTTTATTTGAATAACTGGAGACAAATCCTATTCTATCTGCAAGAGTTTGGTAGGTGATAGTTTTCTTTATCATGTTCTTTTCTTAACCATGGAGTTGAAAGTAGACCATTGTTCAGTTTATAGATGGAACTTGAGGCCACCACATCATTATTTGCCCAGGTTCTGATGCTGCCTAGCTGGGAATAGTGTACCATTTTCATTTATTATCAAAATGCAATTTCTGATTTAAAATAATCCAAGCTACCCACCTATTGAAAAGTGCTGCTTCTTAAATAGTCTGTTTATATCTTTTTTTCTTGCATTCAGAATGCTCATGTTTAAAGAAGACATTGAATAAATTAGTGAGAAATATAATTATTAGGACCCCTTTATCCTTTTTTTCCAGAATCACTTCTATTTATGGAAAAGCTTTGCATGCCAACATAAATATATATCTACTCCTCTTCCTTCTCTTCTACCATGTCTCTAAAATCGTGTATGTATGTATGTATGTATGTATGTATGTATTCCATTGTGGTGGCTAGATTTTTATAGATGGAAAGAGCCTTTTGCTCAGTTGCCTAAGGCAAGGTACTTGATTTGACAGACCAATGGCCTGATCCAGCACAACAAAACCAGGCTGTAGTTTCATGTTAATGATCAGACAGGGCAGGGGGAGCAAGGAGGGTGTATTTTTTAATACGGCTGTTCTGAGACTTATATACACAGTGCATTTATTATTGTCACTGTGTTATCAAATGTTCACAGGGAACTGCTGTTAAAAAGTCCTGACAGATTTATGGGCACTAGACAGCATTTGGCACATGTATATGTGTGTGTGTGTGCGTGTGCGTGTATGAAAACCTATTACTTATGACAATTTTATTGAGCAACCCACCCACCCTAAGATTTCCCTATTGTTCCTTGGTATAATATTTTTGTTATTCTTTTCCTAAACTTCAAATTGTTTCACACAATTGCCAAACATACACATTCTGTATACCTTGTGACATGAGAACAATTCTCAGGGTTAAATACATTCCCCATAGTCTCCATGCATAGAATATGACGTGTATGCCTAGAGAGCTTTTCATTAACAAAAGGGTGACCTGATTATATGGTTGCTTGCACGTTCTTTGGGGTAATGAGAGAACATACATCTCACAGAATATACCTACAAAGCCTGTGTGAAGGAGTTTTTAAGGTACTTCATATATACCATTCATGGTTCACAACATGCCAGGCAAACATCATGCTCCTCAGTGCATTACCTCCATTCAAATGAAATGGTTGTGCTATCTCCTGGCTTATTTTCAGGCACAGTAACGCAACAGGTTTGGCAAGAGTCAAATATTTATTAGAGCTGTGTGAAGCTTATAAGTAGTGATCTGATTTGAAGGGAATTCCTTTAAATCTTTGAACAGAAACTGAATTCATTTGACTGCTTTGAATTACTCTGGAGAGACTTAAAGGTGATTTGGAAATTCATAGGATCATAAAGTTGGAAAGGTCCATTTTAAAAACTGAATTCAGCCCTCAACTCTATGAATAAATTTTAATTAATGTTTCCGTGACATTTGACTGTCCAGCCCTTGTTGAACTCTTTCATTGAAGAGAAGCTCACCACTTC
Organism: Python bivittatus; assembly: GCF_059951505.1. Classification (NCBI taxonomy): domain Eukaryota; kingdom Metazoa; phylum Chordata; class Lepidosauria; order Squamata; family Pythonidae; genus Python; species Python bivittatus. The sequence continues at coordinate 15,591,126 of NW_028277098.1, forward strand.
CCCTGGTAATTAGTTCTACTGTCAAGTGGCTCTTACTATTAGGTAATAATTTAATGCACTTTCCTGATTTTCAGCATATCAAAGATTATAATAATTTTCTTTCCATACACTGGAGAGGGTATTGAGCAATATAATGTGTTTGCTGACACTGACAGCAACCAATGAACTTTATCATTTCTACAAACCCTCCCTGTCAGAGTGCTTGGAGGAGTTGTGGTCTACTATTTATTTCTCAGTCTTCAGTTAGAATGGTTAGGCAGGTTCACCTGGAGAGACAGCAAGAGATTTAAATAAATTCTGCTACTTTTTAAAAAAATCTGATTTCCTCTTTCTTTTATAATTCTTAAGATTTCTACAAATCCATATACTTTTATCATTGTTCCTTAACTAAGTCTGCCATATGATCTGTGGTATATTTCCTGTTAATCTCTGTGTAAATTAGTTATGCTTGCAAACCCAGAACAGCTAGCAGTGGTGGACTCTTTTACCTTTTGTAAGAGTTACTTCAACTTTCAACAGTTGTTAAACATTTTTATTTCAAATTTGGACTAAGACATTTTCTGCATTTTCTATAAGCTCTTTGTTGGACACTTTGGAGATAGCAGTACTGTCCTTTCATTATTTCTATTATATCTTCCCAGAAGACATAACTGAAGTGGTGGAGGGAAATATTTCAGAAGCCTTTTGTTGTGAACTCTTTCATCTATCTAGATGACACTTTGTCCTGTAAAGGATCTACCTGCTATTTTCATCTACCTACTTCATTCCGTTCTGTTCAAAGTTGAAATAGATGCAGTTATTTTGATATTTTATAGCCTACAGCTGAATATTTTGTTGAATCAAATCTTCTATTGGGTTATATCAAATCTTTATGCCTTCAAATCTCAAATATGAATTGGATCTCAGCTGATTTGCACATCTCTAATGTTTATGCCATTACCCAAATACATTTTCCCCATGCTTTGATCCAAATATGTAAAAGTATGATATATTGTACTCATATTGTAGAAACATCTAAAGCCAGTTTATCTCAGGAAAGTAAGTGATATTTTATTGTATGAGGTCTAATTAACCTTTATAGAATTATCTTCTAAACAGAACTAGCAACTGAACTGTATTTCATTGGCAATGGAATGGTGTCCTCCACTGCATCTGAGACACTAGGCAAATGTAGGGTTTAGAAGACAAACCATGTAGCACATGTAGCTGTCTTACAAGCAGCAATGACCAGGAGACACTCAGAAGGAATGTCCAGAGTCTGTAAGCTATGTCACCTGAGATGGTGGCTTTGCTCTGCTTTATAGTAGGGTTGGACTGACTGACTCTATGGAATTCATTAGCTAGTTATACCAAGGAAACAGCCATAATGAAACCAGGCCTGGTGCAACTTTTTTGAAATCATATTTATTGAAAAATTTCATATAATAATAATGAACCAGCCTGATATTTTGGTACAACTAGAGAAACAGATCCTATTAAGTAGCCAAGTTTACTAAATTCAGTGATAAATGCTAATACTTGTAGCAAATCCAAGTGTGATAGCTCAGTATCAAGAGCTGGTGTCCTGTTATCTTGTTGTTTGTATCACTACTAAAACAAACATATCAACACAACCAAATGCCTGAAAAGAGCACAGCTCTTCAGGAATATAGACACAAGAAGGATTAATTCATTAGCATCTCAAATTGCACATCAAGCAATAGCAATTTATATAGTGAATAATGGTCAAATTCACGTGGCCACTTGGGTTATTTCAGCAGTTTGAAATAAAAGACCAAGGTCGCTGTTTGTTATGAACAAATAATTTAATGATCAGTGGACAAGACAACTTGTTATTCAGGGGGAAAAATCAAGATGCACACACACATATTATTCCCTTTTAAGAGTTAAGCAACATTATGCAGAGTCAGAAAAAGAATAAGAAATAGCAAAAGAAATTAAGACATGAGATAAGAAAAAGAAAAGGAAGCCTACTAAAACTAGTTTACATCAAGACTTTTCACAATACTTCTCCATGATTTTCTGTCTTTGCAAACCATCCTTGTTTCCACCTCATTCATATCACAGTGTACATTGTCTGCTGTTTTTTAAACTTCTTACCTCTCTTTTTCAGGATCTCATTAACTCCATTTGACCCCAACTTTCTTTTCCCTCTCAGCCGGTTCATTCTTCCTTCACGTGTTTATTTTGCAAGTCAATATTCCTTCTCTCTCTGACTAAACCACCTCAATGCACTTCTTTCATCACTCACTTCTATTCTTAGTCCACACTCATTCAGCACTTACTCATTCCTAACCTTATTCCTTCTTGTTTTATCACCCACACTTGCTAAGTATCCCATTCCCACCATTTTCAGCTTCTCCTGACATACCCAATTCTCACTTGCATATAAAAGTGAGCTGAAGAACGCTATTATACATAGCAATTGATGCTTCTTTTGGTAAATATTCATTTCTTGCAACAAATCACATAATACTCACCACTTTTCTATGAGCATTTGCACATTTTAAAATGTCTTCATATTCTCATCTTAAGTAAGCATTCTACCACGGTATAAAATTCATCTACTTGCTCTAGCTTTTTACAATCTATGTATAAATTTAGAATTGTTCACTCCATTTTTCTTGTTAAACACAACTGCCTTGGTCTTTCATAAAATTTTCAGATTAATACGGCTTGTTGCATCATACAATCTATCTGACATCTGCAGCAAAATTATTTGGGATTTGCATGGCATTATCTGCTTAGACATATATCCACATCACCAACCAACACACTGCTAATATCACCACAAGAACTCCTTGTGCACTTATCCATAAATACATTAAACAACCAATGGGACATCACCTATCCTTGTCTTATCCCAGTTGAAGGCTGAACCATTCACTAAGCGTTCAGTTTCTTTTCACATGTCCTTTGCTTCTCTAATATTCCTTATATTGCATTCAGAAACCAAACTTTAACTCAATATTCATGTAAAACATTCCATAATTTGAGTCAATTGATTTTATCATAACTTTCTCTAAATCAACCAATGTACAATACATTTTCTCACATTAATACATTTTTCAGTTGACTTACTAAAGAGCAAAAATCTTGGTCTTCATACTCCCTGTCTGACAGGTCCATATAGGGGGGTTTTTTGCAACATTTCCAGAAGTGGTTTGTCTGTACCTTCTTCTAGAATGTTTTTTGACCTCCCATTCAGCTGGCTTTCATGCCTAAGGAGGACTAGAACATGGGCCTACCAGTCCTAGTCTAGCACCTTTAACTACCGTACCAAGCTCTCTCAGTAAATGTATACATAGTGGCTTCTTCTTGCATAGTGAGTTGGAAACAATATGGGAATCAGATATACAAGCCTCTTTACCTAAGATTCATGGTTATACAAATGGCACAAAAATTGATTGAAATCAGTTTTGGTCAAAATTAGGGAAAACCTAGTGCAAGTATTTTACAAATGGTATGTAATGCCAAAGAAATTTAAGATGATAAATTCTAGCATAAGTCCCATTGTTGGAGAAAATTTAAAGAAATAAGTACATATTATATGTGGTGGTCTTGTTCAACAGTTTTGGACTGAAATCTTCATTAAAATAAGACAAATTACAACTCAGTCTGTTTTATTAGTCCCTAGGTTGGCCTAATCAAGTTTTTTCAATAACCCAAATGACACCTTAGAGCACTAAGAGTTAACAGATTTGCTGTGGTTGCTGTTTGCAGTCAGACCGGTAATAGAAAGCTCTTGAAAACCTGGAAAGGATTTGAAAATTTCCATAAGGTAGCAAATACATTGGAAAACTGCCTTAATGGAAAAGTTGACCGAAAAAGAAAAAAAGGGAAAGCGGTCACTATTTTGATAATTCAGAAGATTATTTTTACCCTGTCTGGTTTAAACTTAAGCACAACAAAGGCAGAATGATTTTTTTACTACACAGTTCCATGTTCCTTGATAATTTAACTATTTTTCAGTAGTATTTATGACTACCTTTTCATCAATTTTTTCTTGGTCGCTAACATAGCATTCTCCCCATCTATAATAAGCAATCAAATAAATTATGCTTTTAGATTTATGGTAATTCCTTTGCCATGTGAACATATGAATAAACTCATGCCTAACCAAATATTCAAAACAAGCATACTTTAAGCAGATACTCACCAGTTGCCATTCTCATTTACTCTTGGATCTTCAAATGACCCAACCACTTCTTCTATATTCTTTTATCTCATCTCCACCCATTCATTCATGTTACCTGGCAGAATATTTTTCATCTGTGATATGCCTTTATTCACAATGTTGCACAATTTTCCCCCAAATAAATATCTAATTATCCCAATATTGTTGGATATTGGCTGGAGTATAATATCCAACTGCCATCAGCTATGCATTCATGCTTGCATACACACCCATGACAGTGCCAACTCACACTTTCTGACATACATCATTCAAAATTAAACCTTCATCTTTATTTCCTTGCATGTATTCATCAACTCTACTATATAAGATCAGACCACGGTCATTCAGATCTATTATATCCTTTCCCTTTCTTTTAGTTTTACAGATACACAACGTATTTATTTTTCTTTCATTCATTTCAATGGTAAATTAATGTTCTTTAAAATATAATCCTGTTATCTTCAAATTCGCAGTCCGTAAGCAATTATCATCATGAGAAGAGCCTTACTGGGTTTGGTCAGTTGAAGGTTCCACATAATATAGAGGAAACTAAGTTACTAGCCTTATTCATACCTGTGCCACAATGAACATTCTCTGCTAAGGGTAAGGGCAGTATCAAACACATTTGGCACATTTTGACTTGCATGCAGGGGTTTCTTAAGAGGGGGGTAAATGATGTAAAAATGGTGGACATAACTGAGCAATCAAAGCCCACCCCTTTTTACACGCATTTAATGCACTCAACATACATGAAAACGTGGAGGGGCTTAATTGGCTGGTCGCACACACCATTTTGCTGTCGTTGATCCTCCCTGTGGATGTCCCTGTGGATGTCCCTTAAGATATTGTGTGATCCTGGTCAGTGAATTGGATAGGATAATGTTATACTTCAAAGCTGTTTCCAAGAAAGTAAGGAAGTGTCCAGACTCTACAAACAACAACATTAAAAGATGAGAGTTCTGCTTGTTGTCCTCATTAAAATCTAGATTTCTGCTTCTTCCCTCAGATATGAAACAAAAATAATTGCAATAATAATCATTGTAAGATTTGGGAACCAAAAGATTTTCACATCATGTATAAGCCTATAAATTGTCATCTCTTTTCAGAACAGGCACTTCTGACACGTCTTCAAATTCAACTTTCACTGCAGGTATCAACTGTGAACTAGAAATCAATGAATGTTTGTCAGAGCCTTGTCTGAATGATGGAGCCTGTCATGATATTCTAGGTGGCTATTACTGTTCCTGTCCACTGGGTTTCCTTGGTGATCACTGTGCCATCAACAATGATGAATGTGCAAGTCAACCATGCCTCAATGGGGGGCAGTGCCTAGATAATATCAATGGGTATGTCTTCTCACATACTGGATGACTTGTTTACAGCAGATGCCAAGTTTTTTGTCATTTTTTTCCCTTTCACTTAACTTTCTGAAATCACCTCTAGGTCATGTAGATAAATATGTCGATTTCGTGACTGGACGCTGATTCACTGATTGCAACTGGAACTTGGATGAATTTGGAAATATAGCACAAAACCAAACCAAACCCTAAGTAAATCTTACTCTTATTTCAGCAGTTTAGTATCTAAGATCCATTTCCTCTATTTAAGATCTATAATGTTAGTCCCAATAGTTTAGTTCATAAGGTTGCTTTCAGTTTGAATATGCATTATTTCATCATTTTTATAAAGTTATCAATACTATAATATTAGTTTTTTCTTGTATTTACTTTGCTATAATGGATTACACAGGGAAAATTCTTATGAGTTATTTAATAAATCAAATTCAGAAGCCTTTCCATCAGACAAGAAGCAGTTGGGAGTAATGATAAGGACAGTCCTTACAGACAATATAATATATAATAGAATTATATTAAATTAAATTAAATTAAATTATATATAATAGAAATGATGGTTTTGATAAAGTTAGGTTACCCAAAACCAATTGGGAATTCAAGCTTTAAAATATACATCACTGCATTCTCCTATCAGAAGAGACCAGAGATCACACTCAGGTAAAATACCCATTTCAGTTTGCATTAAGCAATAGTTTTTATTTATGCTGTTGTGCAAGGGACATCATCAAGCTGTCTATTGAACTAATGGTTCTGGAGACAAGGTCAGGATTTCTGCTCTTGTCAGATAAAAAATTGCAGCTTTGTAGAGGTCACTCAGGTTGGAATATGTGAATTCTCAAAAATCCAAATCATTTTGCTATTTTCTTTGGCAGAGCAATTTTTGAGTCCAGATGTTAGGGTAAGAGATTATTAAAAAGTTATAACAAGCTGGAAGAGATTCCTTGGCCAATGCATATCTTTAAATAAAGCTAGTACAGTATCTCAGCCCCTCGGTTAAGTTTTTGGGAAGAGAAAGATGAATACTAGCAAGTGGTGCCTTTTGACTCATTCATCCTGCCACAGATTCCCCTGGTGAACCCATGCAGAAAATGCTGGGCATTATTTGCTAAAGAAATTAATGCAGGCATGACGCAAAATACAGCAAAGTGCTTTTGAATATTTTATGGTGCTCTTTATGTGCAGATATTCTCTGTATATAACAGGATGTTTCAACAGGATGTCTTTACCAGTGTTCCAGAGAGTAATTTCTTCGGTATAACTTCATCTATCTTTGATAGCATTGCATAACTACAATATAAAATATATCACATATTCCAGTTCTGCTACTTGTAAATGTGAATGCATTTTTCTTCTGCAACAATTACATTCCATATCATACTTACTTACAACCATGCAAACGTTTATGCAACTAAAAGCACAGATGCAACAAACAAACCATAACAGTACATAAGTTCAATGGAAAATACACATACACACATACACGTACACACAAAATATAGCTAAATATTCCAAGAAAACCAAGTTAATATGATATAAATAATCATAACTTGACTTTCACTATCGCAGACAACTTAAACCATTCCAGTCCTCCCTAATATATACCTGGTGAGGTAATAGTAATCTTAATACAGTAGTCACATATTTGAATATATGTATGTGTGTATGCTTAAATATATTTGCATATATACACTATATATATATCTCTCTCTAATATATATATATATATATATATATATATATTAGAGAGAGTGTGCCTGTAAGTATTTCTTAAATCCTAAAAGCCTTTGTTTAGAAAAACAGCATTGTCAGATCTGGTCCTCCATGTTTTTCAATTTTTCAGTCCCAAACCACTCAAATGTATAACTCTTGTATTCAAAAGAATCCACTGAATGAGTATTTTCAATTAAATTAAGAAGTTTTATTTTTTTGTCAATCTTTTCTTGAAGTGTGACCTACATATATAGCCTACCATCCTGTCACAGAAGAATATATATCCTACCTTAATTTTATGTAGTGTGTTGTTTTAATGAATATTTTTATGGAAATTGTAATAGATGAAAGCACCAAAATGTCTCAGAGGAATTGTAGTAGATTTTTTTAAACAATGCTAGTCTCAGCAACAGCTTTGTTTTCAGCCTGGTCTTGAAGTTGGATCGATGAGGAGTGATTATGTTTGTAGACAATTAGATGCAAATTCAGGAATACGCATAGAAATGCAAATATGAAAAAATAAAACTAGGGTTCTCAGTGTTTCCATTTCAGTTTTGAATGACTAGTAAAACATGGGAAAAGTTTCATTTCAGGATTAAAGATGATTTAAAAAGAGTCCACCTTCAAAGTGACCCATCACAGTTCCGTGTGAAAATGAAGAATCAAATTAATAGGTAAAATGGGGGGGGGGGGGAAATGGAGGTTTCTCAGTGGTGCTGGGAAAGAATAACTAAAGAACACATGATTTTTAAAAAAAGTGATGTCTTAGGTGGAAAATCTTTATACAAATGAGTCTCCAGCCTTACAGATATGCATCCATTAAACCAGGGGTAGGTAACTTGTAGCCCCAGAATTACTTCCTAATTTTGAAGTTATTCTGATAAAAGCAGCCCGCCCCTTCCCTGACAGCTGAGGGGTGAGGGGAGTAGAGTAGAACAATGGAGAAGGATTGGCTGACCTTTTATTTTTGTTACTATTTATTTGTTGTTGTTTTTTTAAGGTGAACATCACCCTTCAGAACATTGTACCAGGGTGGCTTATAACACATTAAATCAGTGTTGTCCAAACTTGGCCACTTTAAGATGAGTGGACTTCAACTCCCAAAATTCCCCAGCCAGCCATGCTGGCTAGGGAATTCTGGGAGTTGAAGTCCACTCATCTTAAAGTGGCCAAGTTTGGACAACACTGCATTAAATGTTGTATTCTAGCTTAGCTTTCCACTAGCTTTGCAGCCCCCAAAGCAGTGATCGAAACCACGTAACATAGCCCTGCAGAACAAAATATGTTCCCCACTCCTGCATTAGACCATTTCTAGAGGCCCACTGCTAGTCATACAGGGTTTTTCCCCCATAGGACAGAGAAGACTGCGCAGTTGTTCCAATCCGAAGTATGGATAAAAAAACATGTCATGTCTGTGTCTCTTTTATCGCAATGCAGATATAGCTGCAATTGCACAGGAAATGGATACACGGGTCTGCATTGTGAGATATCAGCTCCCTTCTGCTGGTCACATCCGTGTCATAATAACGCTACCTGTGAAGATACAGCAGAAGGTTACATGTGCCATTGCTGGCCAGGTAAGCTTTCACAAGCAGGCATCTCTGCTGGTTATCTTTTACTGAATGAGTTATTTTTTAAAAAATCATACACACATTTCTATATACATATTAGAAGCTCTTAGATATACAGGGGGATCCCTCTCTTTTTCTTGTTTTTCTTATTTTTTGTGTTTTTGTCTTATTTGTTCTCTTTCTTCTGTTTTCTTAAAGTGAGGAGAAAAACATGCATCTCTGTAACAGTAGCATACATATTGTTAAAGCAAGCAGACATCATTAAAGAGTTCTTCAACTTAAGCAATGTAGAAGCCTGAACTATATTCCAAAAATATGCAGAATACAATAGGCAAATGAAACACAGTCCCATATACTGATTTAGCACACATTATTTATTTTATCACTGCTCGCTGTGAGGAACAAACGGGCAAAGTAGGCCTTGATGTTTCATCTTGGATTGGTGCAAGTCCAACTTAGCCCATTCGGATGATTCTGCAAAATGCTAGCAACAGCATTAAAGCTTAAAGTTTAGCCCTTTAGTATTAAGGCTGATACAGTTGCCTTTAAAAACCAAAACACAAAAAAGTAAAAGCTTGATTTTAAACACCTCCTCCTCCTCCTCTTCTTTCTGGCACCTTCACAGAGTTCCAATGACTATCCCATTAATTTTGTGACCTCAATTGTCTTTTGAGTGAGCTCCTTTTGGATGTATTAATTGGGAAAGGGCACCATTCTGGTTTGAAAAGAATAATATATTTCTTAAGTACATATTAACGAAGGTCTGAAATTATAAAATGATTCTAAATTTAGTAAGAAGACAAGGATGCTGCAGGAAATACCACTAGTCTCATTGGACCTGAGCATACCATTCATTCGGAAGTGATTTGGGAAGCTGCTAAGCAAACAAGGAGGGCTGCTCTTTGAGGTCTTAGGGTTAGCATCAGGATTGTATCCTACCTGCACTGCATCTCTGCCTTCACTTCCTGTAATCAGAAAAAGTTCATATTACGGAAAAGGGAACAGAAATAAATTTATGGAAAGAGTGGTAGATATTGATTACTCTCTAATCAGACTATACTGACTATATTCTATAGAATAGTGTTTCTCATCCTTGGCAACTTTAAGATATGTGGACTTCAACTCCCAGAATTCCCCAGCCAGCATGCTGGCTGGGGAATTCTGGGAGTTGAAGTCCATATATCTTAAAGATGCCAAGGTTGAGAAACACTGTTATAGATGAAGGCTACATTCAGATATCACATTAACTTGCAATATGCTTAAGGCTTTGGCTTAAAATATTGGGTTCATACAGTCATTGTGATTTGTAAAACATGGCATTTAGCTTAGGGGCCCTCCATGTACACTTGTTTTCCAGTTGGGGCTCCAGGCTTGCCACCCCCATGATATTGGCTTTTTTCAATGGCTGAATCAGTATTTTTCTGACTCTGCACTGATTTATATGAAACTGGAGCAAAGATTTAGGGGTTTTGGGGGGAAGGAGGGGAAATGCTTGGCCTTGAGGCAAATCTACTTTTATATTGGCACTGTTTTTGCTTCTTCATGCCTCCCATCCCCTAGATACAACAAGGCCTTGCTCAGCATCCTTGGTGGGAAAGGAAATGAAGTATCTATACTTCTCCTCCCTTACAGTCTTGGTGGGTTGTCAGCTAGTGGCCATGTTTAGGATGGCCAACTTCTTTTGGGGAAAGAATAGGTAGGTGCCTAGTCCAGTATTTTCCCTGTTAAATCTCTCAGATTTGCCACTCTGGAGTATTTATGGGTGAGGTCAGGCAACGTCTTGCCATGCTCGCTGAGACTTCTGGCATGGATACATGCTTTCTAGCATGACGTCTGCCACCTGCGGGCTAGACCCATGCCCTCCTGAGTCCTACATGGGACTGGAGGACGTGACCAGGAGCCTGTCAGTTTGGAAGGGGGTGATGTCTACAGCCTTGAAAAAGACTGTGGTATGACTTCTCCCTAAGAGGCCATCCTTGAACCCAGACATATTTGATAATACTTGTTTTCCAATGTGCCCTTTAGGGGAAAGAAGGTTGAGAGAGTGAAGAGTCAGTTACAAAGTGCAGCAGAAAAAAGTAGTTTAGTTGGACACTTTTCAGTCAGGGTTCAAGCCTGGATATGAGACAGAAATGGCATTGGTCCCACTGGTAGATAATCTTTGTCAGGATCTGGATGAAGAATATGACCCTCCTGATTGAATTAGATTTCTCAGTAGACTTTGTTATTTATTTATCTATTCATTTACTTATTTGCTTGTTTTCCTGCCTGCCTGCTGGGGTTTATATACTGCTTCAGTCCCAAAGGACTCTGAGTGGCTTACATTCCCTTCTTTCTATAAGATTAAAATAGTAAACACTGTAACAAAGAAGCAAACCAGGATTATAACTATGGTGTATATGATGATCAAGACACAATAAATAGCCAGACATAACCCAGAGTGAGGTCTCCCCACCTACGCCAGATCCATTATCAGGCCAAGTTGCTATGGTTCTCCTAAAAACTAGTAGGGTGAGTTTTAGTCTGATCTTAGTAAATAAATTTTACCTAAAATGGTTCTGCAGATGAGAAGGTTCAACTCATTGGGTCTTTTAGATGACAGTTCCTAAGAGAAGTGACATGGACTGATCCTGCCTGACTCAATCTTATTGGATGGGGCAGATGTCACTGGGGTAGGCAATCTTATAGATTTCCAGGCCCTGAACTGTGTAGGGCTTTAAAGCTGACAAGCAGCACCTTCCAGTGCAACTCTCTGAATAGGTGAAACTTTCCTACTTCCATCACTACTCAAGTCAGAGAAATTCTGGACCAACTGTAGCTTCTGGATAGTTTTCAAGGCATCCAGCACTATGTAGAGTGAACTGCAGTAATTTAAATGGGACAAAATAAGGTATAAGTAGCTGTGGGCATGGCTTCCTGATCCAGGAATACTAATAACAGGAGCACCAGAGAGAACTGTGCAGAAGCCCTCTTGGCCACAGCTCTCACCCCCTCTGTGAGCAGGATCTGTGAGCCCAAAAGGATTCCTAGATTAAGAACCAGTGCAACCCCCATCCAGAATCTTCTGGATCATCTGCAAGAGTTGGGGATTAGGGTCACTGTTTGTCAGTGGTTCTGCTCCTTCCTTAGTGGGAGGTTCCCATCAGTGGGGATAAGGAAAGAGAGATTGGCTTGGCAGCTGCTCAGTTGTTAGGTGCAACAGGACTTGGTCTTTCCCCCACTGCTCTTTAGCATCTTCATGAAGCTACTAGGAGGGGTCATCCATTAGTTTGGGATGCAATATTGTCAATGGATGATATCATATTATATGTTGCCAACCCAGGCTGAATAGGTGATGCTACTGAAGTCTTGTCTCAGTATCTGAAGGATATTAGAGTCTGGATGGGATGAAACAAGCTGAAGTAAAACCTAAGCAAGGCAGAATTACTGTACTACTGCTTAGAGAAGAAGTATCCTTGAGGAACAATGCATGACATGGGGGGTCCTTCTGGACTCCTGGCTTCTGCTGAATGGGCAGGTGAAAGTCAGCTGGTATGCCCTGCCTGGAGTTGGAGGATCTTGCATGCAATGGTTACTTATGCCCTCATCACTACTCATCTGGGCTACTGCAACACACTCCACATGGAGTGTCTTTGAGAACCACTTGGAAATTATACTGTTGGTACAAAATGTAGCAGCCTGCTTCTTAGCTGGTGCTGGGTGCTGCAAACATTATACTGTGCCTCTGCTGTTGGCTCTGCATTGTATGCTAGTAGGTTTTTGAGTGCAATTCAAAGTTCTGGTGCCATATGGAAGTGCCCTTTGTATGTGACATCCATCCATCCAATTATGACATACACAAGTTGTAACGTAAATAAATGCATGTAGAGCTAAAACTCTTCTGTGATACCTCTCTTAACCCTTCTTTGAAGCCTTTCACATATGCTCTAATACTTTATTGGGTAGCAAATTGCATTGTTGCTTTCAAAATTATCATTAGAATGCCCCCCATTAGAAATAAGAATAATCATTTACAATTCCTTCTGCTATTTTCAATGCCACAGGGTATATAGGTTCTCACTGTGAAATAGACATCAATGAATGTAGCAGTAATCCATGTCTCTGCGGGAGTGAGTGTGTGGAATTATCATGGTCAAATTGGTATGGAAAAATTCCAGAACTACCCTCAGTGTTCAACTACCATAAAGCATCAGGTTACGTGTGCAACTGTCCTTCTGGATTCACAGGTGAGCCTCCAGATCTGTACATTTGGTACACTACACTTGTGTTATAATCCAAAGGGTCCCCCTGGTGGACAACTGCTGCAATAGCTACTGCGAGTTGTTTCATGAGCTCCGGTGATACTTCCATATAGGTGACCATAATATACAGTGATGTGCAACGAATAAATATTTCTAAATTTTTCTGCACGTGTGCTTGATCTGAAAATAGAAGTTTCTCCTATGAGTGGCTATCACATATAATGATGTATACTTAATTCTCTGTGAATACAATATTGGTATAGGGTATCTATATAGCAATGGTACATTAGCTACTTCCTATTAGCGGGGTGTTTTCCAAACATTTTGAATTAGAAAAATTCTCAAAAACGTTTTCTGATGCCCTAAATGAAGATGTAATTTAATATGTTTATTTATTTGACATGTGGTTCATTCGCTTACTAATTAACTGGTTGATTTTTATGTGTTCAAAACTTCAAGCTGCAGATTTAAAAATGAGGTAAACTGTATTCATTCTGTATACAGTATAAATGACTCAGAGTGTTTTTGTAGAAAAGGTATTTTGGAACTGAAATGAAAATATACTTAGGAAAAATATCCAGATGTAGCTTAAATACCACACTGAAATGAATTCAGAGCTTCATCTTAGAGAACAAACCTAAATTTCACCAAACACAAACCAAGGGAAGGGCTGCTAATTGGAGCAGGAGAGTTCTTTGCTGGGTGAGAGCCTTCGGCAGTAGAACAGCACATCTCTTCTCCTCCAGGCCCACAAACACTTCCGCCAAAGGTCGCTTTTATCAAAATATTTGTAAACATTTAAGACACAAATCTTCAAAAATATGCATTTCTGTTACAATGCTTATATTTTTAAGAACAATTATGTATAAAGACAGACCCATGCCAGCGGTTAACTTCCCTAACAATATTCACTGCATTTATCGTAATCACATATCTTGTTCAGTCTTCTTTCTTTTATTAAAATTATTTGAGTTATTCTATATATTTCTTGAGGAATGATGATTCTTATAGGCTTGATTAATACACGCACATAGAGACGTGATTGTTATATTGTTCCCAATCCAATTGCCTCTAGATAGCATTTGGGGTGTGTCTTCCATAAGGAAAGCTCGGCCTGCACTGTCTCTTCCACCATCTTTATTGGTCTTGGCATCTTCAATCCCCAGGGGATCCTCAGCATCTTTTGTCCTTTCGAACCATGTTGAACCAACATGAAAAAATGTAATGTAATGGCACTTGAACCATATGTGCATTAATTTCTTGGCTAGAAAAGGTGGTGATATTTTGTAGAGGTGACAGACTGAGCAGCAGGCAAGCTTAAAGGAGAGAGATACAGAACTACTATTGCCACAGAAACACTTCTTCAATCTGACACTTCCAGTTGTGTTGGGATTGATACCCAGAATCTGGGACTTCTGTGACTTGCAGTCCTGGCACATCTGGGGAGTACTATAAGCAGCCTCATTTGAGGAGAACAGATTTAACATTCAGATCTTTATTTAATCAAGTGTTCCTGCAAGCTGAAGTATCTTCAGTGGAGGTTCCATGTGGTCATTCTTCCAGCCTCTAGCTCAGTGGAGAAGATGTTGGCCAAACCTGGGATTGTTATAATACTAGCTGAAGAACTGGACTGTATTCTTTATAGTGAACCCAAGGCTAATGGTCAGGATCCTCACAGATACCTTCATCCAAGACTAATTTGCCTCTTGCTTCAACATACATAAGAAACATGCATCCAGAAAGTTAGAGATATCAAAGTATTTCTTTTAATGCTGGGAATGTGATGGCAGTTGGTTATCTTTTTAAGGATTATAATTCTGAAACAAAAAAACAAAAATGGTGTAAATAAGAAAAGGTAGACTAGAGCAGGGACTAAAAACTCTCATGTTCATGGAGCTCTCCATGGTGCTGCAAACTTCAGTTTGCAGTGTATCATCAATAGACCCATGGTTCAGTACAATGATTGTATATCTACATGATGTACTAGCATTACCACATCTAATCAGCCTGCATTGGCATTCATTCACCATTTATGCAGAGAAATAGCAAAATAGCTAAGCCAAAGGAAAGTCTGTCAATTGTCTCTTTGTATAGACAACTATTGTATGGACAATTATTCCTTACTTGACTTTTTCCAACCAGTAAGAAATTGTGAGTATGTTGGACTAGGATAAGGAGATCCAAGTTCAAGTTTACCCTCAGACATGGAAGCTCACTGGGTGGCTTTGGGTCAGTCACTTGCTCTGTCCAACCTACTTAACAATATTTTTGTTGCAGGGGAGGGATATGGGGGGAGGGAGTGCTATGTTCACTGCCTTGAGCTCCTGAAGGAAAAGCAGGATATAAATCTAACAAACAAACAATGCAGATGCATAATTGTTGGGCTGTTTTGAGGACAACCCATTCTTATTTTGCAAATCCTGTATGCAAGGTGAGTCTGGTTTCAGTGCTTTTGTGCAACGAATGCCCATTCTCACTTTCAGCTATTGATCATTAAGACAAATGAAGATCTTGAACCATGATGTAATTATTCTTTTTGATGGACTAAATATATAATGGCAAGTGCCTTAAAAGGGAAATAGGACAGTTGATTCCATTTTGTATATGATTTAACTATTAATCTTTAATAGAGACAAGGCATATAGGAAAGCATTGAAGGGAAAAAAGGACAAATAGGCATTACCAGATTTTGCATAATAAAAGGAAGCAAAGCTCTTAAAGCTTCTTTGTATTGTTCTTTGAAGTTATGGTCCTTAGAGGACTTACAGCTGTGGCTATTTTCTCCGCTCTCCCCCTCCCCACACAGTATTAATTCAGGCCACTGACATGGAACTGATGGCAATAGTATCTATGAATATCAGGCTATAGGAACCAGTGTTCACTTCTAGTCACGAGTATTGCACAAGTATTGGCCTGCTGGGTTTTCCTCTAGCATGAACTTCTAAAGTTATGGGTACCAAGTCTCAATTATTTCTTTTTGTTGAATAGTCTTGAAAGGTAGATTAGAATGAGATCTAACAAAAGCCCAATGCCATCCATTGATCTTCATGTCTGATTAGAAACTGGAAGTGAGACTACTTTCTTTCAGATTGATAGGATTCACTGGATGACCTTGAGCAAACCATCATTTAACATTATAGATTAATTGTGGGAAGAAGTGGTAATCTGTAAAATAATCTGTAAAATGTGCTATGATTTGCAGGAAGTCAGGTGGAATACAACTGTTGGATAAGTGAACAAAACATCAAAGTGAGAACACCTGTGCTAACAGGTAGATGGAATTTTTTTTTTTTAAAGGCACAAACTAAGCCACGTGCATAGCTCAGTCCACAATCCATGCCAGATGAAAGGCCACATGTTGTCCAGCTTTATAGAAAGTTACATTTTATGCAGAATGGGCTTCTTAGTGCTTCATATAGAATTGATGATCTACCTAGCTCAAGAATTCCCAGGCTTCTAACAAGTGAGATTTCTTTATGCTTACCCACCTCTACCCCAGAGTTCCCAAAGATGAATGAATCCTAATCATTTGAGCTACTTCATGAAAGGCAATGGCCAATTAGTTAAATCCTTCATTAATTTTCATTAAGTAAATGCTAGACAAATGAATGGCAGGCATGTTCCTGATAGGCTTCTCTGAGAAAAACCCAGCAGAAGGTTATTCCATAACAATGAAAAGGCACTGCTCCATGCTTTAGCAGATCTTATTTCACACTTAGCTGAAACTGCAGCAGGTCTTTACTGCTTAATCAGAAAGAGCGATATATTTCATGGGGGAGAACGTTTTTCTCTAGACTATATTAACCCCATACTATGGGGACTTTAAAACTGTGATTGGAATTATAGGATTAAGACTGCACCCCTATCTACACTTACCTGTCAATAAAATTAATTGAACTCAGTGAGTCTTACTTTTGATTGCACTATGTTAGCTTCAATAGAGCATCATGGAAATTTTCAGCACTTACCAAGCATTTGCTGACTGCATTTAAAAAAAAATAAAAGAAACAATTAGCACTTTAAAGCACTTTTCCCCCTTTCCAAAGCCCTCTGATCTTGAAAGAGCATTTGGACAAGTTCAAAATAGATCTTAAGTTTTGTCTTTTTGCCGTTATTTTAAAGCCTTTCTTTAATTCATCACTTCCTTAATATGAAAAGCTGTTAACCTTGACTTTAATTGCATATACAACAGCTTGACTATTTTTTAGTTTCTTTTTGCTGTTGCTTTTCATGGGATCTGTTTTGATTTTGAGGAAATTCTGACAAAGTGTTCCCTTGGAATCACTTAACCTCAGTCAGGAAATGGGAATTGAGAAATGTGTATATATCTATGCCAACAATTCATTTTGCTAAATCCTTGTTTTCCTTTTCATCCCTTGGCTTTTGCTTACCAGAAGATAAATAGTATTTTTTTCTATGATATTTATAGAATTTTTTTCTATAATATTTATAGAATTCTACAAAAACACAGAACAAGTGCATGATCTTTTACTAAATTTAGGACACAAATTTCTGAAAATTTGGGGTGTTTTGTTCCTTTTTTAAAGAATATGCTTCTAGTAGTTATGTATCTGAAGATGTGTTTGAAAGTTTGAATAATGCCTACTAAAGGCTCAGAAGCTATATGGCTAGCTGAGTGCAATTTCTGAGGGTTGGGCTGAAGCTACAGAACTCTTTGTCTATTCCCATTGCCAAGGTAAAATCTACACTTGAACCCCTTTCATATAAGAGAGGGAGGGAGGGAGAGACAGACAGCAGTATTTGTTCAAGTGCAATTGCTTCCCAGTAAACAGAAACAAGTAGATACAGGATGGTAGTCACTATGTTGATAATGAAAGCAGAGATCAAAGTGTAAACTTGCTAATTTAATGGAAGTAGGGGATGCTTGAACAGTTATGTGAATTAGGAGAGAATAACAGAACGTTGAAAGCCTGTCAGAGCTTCTTTCTGCCCCATCTTATATCAAACAAAATCAAGGCAGTGTAATTTTGAGTTTCTTTCTCATGCTCTCCTCTTCCTCAGGCCTGAGTAATCTTTTTCTGAAAGTCCCCCCCCCCCTTAACAGTTTGTTCATTCCCTCCCCATTCCCAAGGCCAGGTCTACATATTCACTCACAGCTGCATATCTTGGCAAGGCAACCAACAGTAAAAGTAAAGTCTGTTTTATGTTGAGGTTGACTAACCAGACCTGACCCTGCTTAGCTTCTGAGGTTAGACAAGATCAACCAGTTGCTGTTCCTACTAATGCTGATAATTAGATAGCAGCAAAAAGTTAGTTTTCTGCACCTCTTTGTTGCCATTTAGTGGTCACCTAGTCAAGGTATTTTAAGCCTAAATCCTTGGGCTTTTAACATCCCATAGATTGCAAGTTGCCCAAGATTGCATTATTCCCTAGAAGATATATGCTACGTAACACCTTCATTATTTATTTACTGTAACATTCCTATGCAGCCAAAACAAGGTGATTTACAAACAGGTGTGCAAGCTAGATAATTGAAAACTGTGAAGTCTGGCATTCAGGTCAGTCCCAAAACAGTGTTGCTGGCATCAGACTACAGTCTCTGTTACAGGACAAAGAAAATAGTGGTCCTCTTTGCCCTGAAAATACAAAAGACTATGAGTCCCTAGTATCACCCACCAAGTGCCTTCACTAGGCAGAAATCAATACAGAAATATCACACTATTTCTATAAACAAAAGCAACTCATGAAGTGCTATCTAGTGGCGAGATGAAACTGAACACTCCAAACTTAAGTCTGGCACATCTTCCTGTGCAAACATCTGATTCACACAATCCATTTAAACCCTCAGACTACCTTATCTGAAATGAGATGTGAGAGACACAAGTAAATTGCCTAGAGGAACACCCTAAAATTAGGGGCAGTTTTCTTATTTGCTCTTTAAAAAATCATTTGCAGCTGTTACATGGCCTTGAGGCACTTATACTGGGTCAGTAAAGAGTTAAGTTTATAATTTGCAAAGTGTTTGATTTCATCATGCTGCAGTATAGTGAAGAGAACAGATCTGGCAAATCATTCAATTTTAATACATTGGATATGCATATGTCAGAAGAATGCAAAACCCTTATTAACAGAAAAATCCATATATAATAAGTATAAATACATATATGGAATCAATTTAAGCTTATCAGTAAATCTGGACCATATGTACTATCTTCTCACTTTTACAACACAAATACTTTCCAAAAATAGACGACACACTCATATCCTAGACCTATTCCTTAAAATCAGGAGAGTGTAGGATTATCCCCAGCACTGTGCCTCAGGCCTGAGAGAACCAAAGTTCTTCATGAGATGACAAATTCCATGTTTTAAAAATATAATTCAGTTTCACACTGAGATCCTTAAATTTAATATTTCTTCCCAAAATTATATTAACATGTGTATCTGAAAACAAAGGAAAGCTACAGTATAATAGAGCAAGTCCAGGTTATGTGAGTTTAAAAAAATCTTCAAATTTCTTACATTGCCAACATAAAAAAACTAACAAACATGTTTTTTAAACATTCTTTGAGGGGTCCAATAGACCTGAAATATTTTCTGATGACTGGATTTCATGTTTAAATCATAGGAAGTATATTTCATGTTTTTTAATACCTGGACCCATTAGTTTTCCCAAATTGGGTATTCCAATTCTTCCTTCCACGGATTAAGTATAAAACCGATACTAACTTTCATTTCACCTTTTAATAATTTATAAAATTGAATGGCTTATTTCCATTCAAGCACAGCATTTCTTAAAGAAGCTAGAATTGCAGGTACCTGGGAGACTGCTGAAGCGTCAGCCATACTGTGTAGTTGATACATGTTTCAGCTGTATATATTGCCAAGCATACATTGGAGATAAGTCTAACTCAAATTGCAATCTCTCAGAATCTTTAAAACAGCCATTACAAATCCAGTTGACTTAAAGTATTAATCCTTTGTTTAGCCCAAGCATTCCAATAGAACATCTTCCTCACTATTTTCAAATTTTAGTTGTATTACAGTGTTAGCTTCTTGGGTGATTTGGAATCAAAACATAACCATTTAGCTATTAATAACCAAATATGCCTATTAGCTTTCAAAGCAGGGTACGAAGGTTTAGTATATCTGGACCCTAAAACTTCAGAGGTGTTACACATTTACTCTTCAGCTGGGCCCAAAGAAGTGTCATTCCTACCCCACGCTCAAAAAAGATGCTGAAGTAAAAGCCCAATGATATAATTGAAAATCTGATAGATTAAAACCACCATCCTCATAAGAGATATTCTAGGGGCAAAGGAAATGGATTATCGGGACCTCTTCAAGTCTGGACGGGGAATGGAGATGGCTCTGATTGCACTAGATAATTTTTGTCAGGATCTGGATGGGGGAAATGCACCCATTCTGATTCTTTTACACCTTTCACGGCTTTTTATGGGACTGACCTGGACTGCCTGCAGGGGTTGAGGATTGGGTTCACTGAGTTGCAGTGGCTCCAGTCCTTCCTCAGTGGGCAGTTCCAGTCAGTGGTACAGGGGAAGAAAGATCAGCCTGGTGTCTACTCTTTCCTATTTAACATTAATATGGAGCCTCCAGATTTGAGGTTCAGTATCATCAATATGCTGATGATACATCGCTGCCCCAGGCCAACTGGTGATGCCATTGAAGTCCTGCCTGAATGCCTGGAAGCTGTGGAAGGGAGAGAATGCATTTAAATGGAATCCTAGAAAGATGGAGTTACTCTTTGTCCACCAGAATTTTCTGTCTGGCCCAGTGGTATTTCTTGACAGGCTGTCACTACCACTGAAGGAGCAGGCTCATGACTTGGACTCTCAACTCCTGCTACAGCAGCAGCAGTAGGCTATGGCCTCAGGGGCTGTTTCCCAGCTTTGGACAAGGCACCAGTAGTGGCCCTATCTGGGGTGAGAAGATTTTGCTGCGGTGACTCATGCTCTCATTACCACCCACTTAGACTGGTTCTCTGAAGCTTGGACTGATTTTGGACTATTCTCCTGCATGTTCCTGTTAAAAAGCAAATCTTTCAGGCAAGCATCTGAGACTCTGTTTTGGCTTGCATGCTTTCACTGATATCTCTTGACCTTGACTAAACTGCGAGCTACCATAGCAACTGTGTGTGAGTCAGTATTTGAAACCTAAAGCAGGACAGACTACCACAATGCCCTCAGTATTAGGCTACCTTTGAAGATAATTTGGAGGCTGTCGCTGATACAGAGTGCAGTGGCCTGTATGTTGAGTGGCTCTTGGGTACAATTTAAAGTGCTGGTAGTAACCTGTAAAATCCTCCTTGGCTTGGTGCCTAGTTATCTGCAGGACTGCATTCTCCCAATGGAATTGGCCCAACCAGTTCTATCTACCTAGGAGAAACTGCTAGTAGTGCCCCATTATGAGATGCTGGTTTCTTGTCCCTTCCATCTAAGGTAGAATTTTCCCTCCAAATCTAACTGGCCCTATGTTTCAGAAGTCCCACTTACTTACCATTATTCTCCTTTCTTTCCTCTCTCCTCTTGGAGCATGCATTCAAGGTCCCCACTTGCTTTGGTCAACAGCCAGCAAGTGGCTACAATTGAGCATCTCGAAAGAAGCTATTTTGCACAGGTCTGGTGGGGGGAGGGATTTATTTTGAAAAATCCCCCACATAAGACTCAGTAGGACTCCTTTCCCTAATTTTTCTTTAAAAATTCATAGATGCCAATTAGAGAAGCAGCTAGGGGCTTTTCGTAAGCTATGAGCACACAGAATTCCAGGCTTAATTAAGCTGTATTGCATTAGAACATTTTTCACCTGCACTTTCATTCTCACAATCATTCATTCACCTAACTGTTGCAACGTGGGACTGGTTGTCCAAGAGCACTGTGGTTTTTCCGTTTAAACAGAGAGGTTCTACTGGAATCTTTTATAATCCACTGGTTGCTGGGCTGAATTGCCTTGCATAATGCTGCTTTACAAGCTGTCACTTAAATGTTTATTTCTCCAGTCCATATCCTCATTCCTCTGGAGTCTGGTTCTTGCCCCCTCCCCCTTGTCATCTTGGTATGCCAGGTATCTGGTGAGATGTAAACATGCTGCTTTCATTTTCCAATAATAGCATCCTGGGCTCTCTTTCCTTTAATGCTGGCTCTCGATCTTTTGCTGAGAGGAAAAAATACTTATTTTTATCATAGCAAGAAAAATACTACTCCCAAAGTAAGGCAAAAATGCACCCATTCAAGGAGCCATGCTTTCCTTCAGAACATGTGAAGAGTGACTGGATGAGGAGTAATCCATTGTCATGACTCCCTGAATGTAGCCCCACCAACAGACAGTACAGGGTATCTATGAAAAGCCAAAGAGCTTTATGCTTTTGTGCTTCATTTCTGCACCAAGGGAACGGAAATCAACAAGAGCCAACGGGGGGAGCCAGACATGGACAATATTTAAGCCTTCTTCTGCATCTGAGATACTTTTAGGCTGCTACAGCTTCATGCCTTCTTAGCTCCTTGACCATTTCCATGAAGATATCTAAAATCATTCAAAAGAGCTTTTTTTTTTAACCCTACAGGACAATGCAGATTACATAGTTTTACACACACACACACACACACACACACACCGGCCTTTTCATCATTTATACAGATCTCAACATTCAGGTTTTGGGAGGGAAATGTTTGAATTTCAGTTTTATAAAACTGAAAATAAAGACCTATTTTACTTGGGACATTTCCAGCCCTTTCTTCATTGTAGGCTTAAGAAATATGGCAAGGAGAAGTGGATTATAGCAGAGGATTTAGAAGGGGTGAGGTTGTGACAGTGAAGCTGAGAGGTGTTAAGAAAAGTAAGGAGGCTGGTCATTATGTCTGGTGTTGTCCATGCACAGGTTCTCAATTAGCAATACAGAAACCAGTCCTGATGCACATATGTCACTAAGATTAAGGTATGCTAATATATACTGGGAAATGTGCATTTTGTCACCCATGTTACCTTTTTACCTAAATGATTTCTCTACACACAATCATTGAATACTAAAACCAGCTGATAGTATGAATTCTTTCCATTGGAAAGCACTGCACTTCCATCTGCGCTCTACTTATGTGCTACTTTTGCTGGCATGTTTTTTTAGAGAGAATAGCCAAATGAAAAAGGAAGTGCTTTTAATAGGAGCAGAAATGGGAATTTCAGTGGGTATAGTTTGTCAAGAAAAGTAGGAAATGGCTCTTAGAAGGTTTAAAATAAAAGCAGTAATACAAAATGCTTCCCATTTCTACGGGGGATAATGTGTAGAAGCCTTCGTATAGTGTAATTGTAATATTTATTAACAATCAACACTGAAGCTTCTTCTGTTCCTGAGAGCAACCAGAAAGTTATCTACAAACGAAAAGCCGATAAAATATCCTGATAGTCAGATCCACATTTCCATCGGTGTGAGAGCTGATAAGTATAAATACGCATTACCATTCACATTTTTATTTATCTGTGAATACTCTACAATTAGGAGCTGATATGTTATAGGAGATCACCTAGGTAAAAAGATAATTGAGATGACATCGCCACCTCAAATATACATTCTCCAGTATCTGTTAACACACTCAATCGATATTTCACAAGAGACCCTTGTACTGCTGTTGTGAGCTTATTCATGAAGCTCATTTATAGCAATTAGACACACTAATGCAAAGAGTTCCCACGGTGTATGGAAAGGCCCTAGTTCTTTCTCTTGATTTTGTTCAAGGAAAGGTACCACTTGGTTCATCATCTGATAGCTACAATGACTGATCCATTCCAGATCATTCAGTGGAAAAAGCTTCCATAATGCCCAATATGCAGTTGGTTCCAACCATCCAATCTGCTGGGGGAGGATTTTGGAATACTTAAATATTAGTTTAAAAATAAATATATTTTTGGGAAAATTACAATAGCTTTGACATAACCAACTATTATGTAGAATAATATTTCACCTAAATTTGAGAGATCCTGATAAAGCAAATTTAGATTGCAAAAGTTTTACAGATGAAGTATCTGAGGTAGGGTTCACATAATTTAGTCAGAGCACAACTACTGCATCTATTACCATATCAAGGTTTCAGATAAATGCCATTCAGACCATCTTTTTCAATGCTACTCAATGCTGTTGCCTTTTTTCAACTAGTCCATCCCTATTAAAACTATCATTTTCTACCTTGATGGCTCTTAGACTATATTATAACATGATTTGACAATGAGGTTATGTAAACCTATCCACTTTTACATATTATACATACACGTTGCATTTCTACAATTCACAATTCTCACAAACCACTGAACTTTTTTCCCCAGATGCTGTATCCAGGGGCAAGATTTAAAGGTAGGAGCAGTTTCACACTAGACAGCACAATGGATGTACATGCCTATCTCAATTAGAATGAGCAAGAAACAGCCAACAAGCGACAAGATACACAGACCTTTTCACAGCAGATTGGATGTTGCCCAAGCCCTCTGTGTAATTGTATTCAATTGCATGCAAGCGAGCATGCTTTAAAACCTTAAGTGTTTTCAGGAGTGAAAATGAATTTTCTTACCAACCCTTGGTGCAAGATCTTTATTCCAATGAATTTTGAGCTTACACAATCTGCACAATCTTATGAATTGTGAAACAAGAGGCATTGGGGGTTATTTGAATTTCTTTGTCATGCCTTCCCCCTTCCCAGGACTGAGTTATCTTTTATCTCTTATTTTCCCTTAACAGTTCCTGCATACTTTCACCAACAATGATCTTTACCTTCTTCTATACAAATACCTTTAAGAGTTCAAATTCCCTCCTCTACTATGCATCCCATCCCATCCTCCTAAAATGCTCTGAAATGTTGGGGAGCCCTCTGGACAAATGTAGGTAACAGTAGGAAGTGACAACAGGAAGGAAGAAAAGGGAGGATCCCACAATATACTATACCATAATAGTATAGCCTTTGCTATTCCATATTCTAAGAAATACAGAATCAGATAATAAGTTTATCATGACTGTAAGCCAAGTAGAGGAAATGCCCAGTGACTCTTTTTAACATTTAACATTAGCCAGGATAATGTTTGTATTCTGTATTGTGATTTATTGTAAACCTTTCTGAGATACTGTATATAATGAGAAGCAATATAGAGACATATTAGAAGAAGCACTCTCATCTTCTAAGAAAATAAAATTAAAGCAGCCCATTTGTCCTAACTTTTTCAAGATAAAGAGCTAGTTTCTGAGCTGACTTGACTTCATATTCATAAATCGCTTTTTTCCTATAATCCCTAATGATTCTGCCCTTTTTCTGTTGTGATGTGCCCATTCTTTAAATCTTACCTTACATTTCACTTTAATTCTCATGTTGTCTCATGAATTTTTAGGGGTGGAGCAGATGACTTGGCTTCCACTTACTTTTGGATCTTCCCATTCTGATTAGTAGTACAAGAGTCTTCCATGTGGAAGAAGCAGCCCAAATTCAGGAGGGGGGGGGATCACCTTTCTCCCACCCTCCACATGCAATGCTTACACTGATGGGAGTCTTGTCATAAACATGTCTTACAACAGGCAATGTGGTCTCCTTCAGCACCAGATATATCTAAAGATGCCCATCAAGTGCAATTTAGTGTAATTTGAAAAGAAATGGGAAGCTGCCATGCAGCTACAAAGGAAAGCACCAGACTTCAATATCATCTTTATTTACCAAATGTTTCTGGTCCATGTGTAAGCTGCAGAGGCCTTTCCAGAAATGAAAAATATAGGCAGATGGATGGATGGAGGGAGGGAGGGAGAGATGGGTATTTGTGCCTTCAAGTCAGTGTTGACTCCTGGCAACTGCCTGGACAAGTCCCTGCAGTTTTCTTGGCAACGTTTTCAGAAGTGGTTTGCCCTTGCCTGCTTCTTCCTAGGGCTGAGAAAGAGTGACTGGCCCAGCTGGCTTTGTGCCTAAGGCAGGACTAGAGCTCATGGTCTCCTGGTTTCTAGCCTGGTACCTTGACCACTACACCAAACTGGTTTTCAAGTAGATGTAGTTCAATGCAAATATATAAGTGTAAGGTGAGGTGATAGGAAGCATCATGGAAAGCTACAGAGCGTGGCAAGAAGCAACCTCTCCAGTTTGCCATCTGGTCAATAAGTCTTTCATTACAGGCCATACTCATGGCAGCCACTCTATGAAAAGGCAGCTCCCTCCCCACAATATCACCTTTGTGAGAAAATCCACAGCTTAGTTTTCTAGTTCCAGATGTGTCCCTAGCATTTAAACTTGTAAGGCTATAAACCTAACCTTCATGTTACTCAATAGTGGGTAAGTGACAGCCATCTCAAGCATCTGGATTGTCACTCATAATGAAATCTCACTAAATTTAATGGGGCTTAGTCCTAGGTAAGGGCTTATAGCACTTCAGGCTAAAGTGGCATTTCTATGGGTTGAGTAAGTTCCCACTGAATTTAGCAGCATTCCACAGGACCAGGTTATAAGACTGGCCTCTTATATTATGCTAACACAACAACCCCATTCTAAATGGATTGCTTATACTTAGGTACAAGACAGTTGAAACAGGACATTCACACTAAGTCCAATAAAATACATATAGCTTCTGAAGTGCAAGCTTGGCTTGAGATATGTATAAGTTTTTCCTGATTTTCTTATTTTCCCAGCTCTATTTCCAATAGTTCCTTCATCCATTCAAAAAAAAAGTTTCACGTGGATTTCCACAGGCACATTTCTTCTTCTCTCTCAAAATATATACACAAATGA
The DNA here is from genome assembly GCF_059951505.1 of Python bivittatus. Classification (NCBI taxonomy): domain Eukaryota; kingdom Metazoa; phylum Chordata; class Lepidosauria; order Squamata; family Pythonidae; genus Python; species Python bivittatus. Next base: position 15,617,898 of record NW_028277098.1, read on the forward strand.
ACACAAGCTCTCACACATTTTCATAATGGGCCTGCTTTTGACTGTATTTATCTGTGTATTTTTCCTTCCATCCAGCAACTAAAGTTGAGTTGAAGGGATGGGAAATTGTTTGTGATTCTTACAGAAAGTCGTACATTTATGCCCTGAAGTATAAGGGTTAATTATCATTATTTTAGCCCGACTGGTTTTACTTCCTTGATCACCCACTTTCCCCACCCCCATGAAAGTTCATTTCCTCCTTTCAGCAAAGAGCAATTATCACTTGACAATTAGCAGCACAGATGTGGTAACATCTGAATTTTCATGATTATTCAATAAAATTTGATGTAGCACTTCAGGATGAGCAAGCCTTTGAATATACTGAGCCTTAAAGAATGCTGCTGCTTATTCATCATATTTTCAAAAAGGAAGATATAAGATATAAAGTGCTAAAATGGGGTAGGAAATTACAGTGAAATACTATATGTGTATGTGTTGTGTCTTTAAAGTAATTCTTATTGAGTTCAACAGAATTTACTTCCATGGGAATAAGTTATCAGAATGCAACTTTCCTTATTTTTCCTCTCCAAACAATAATTTTTAAATGAACTGTTTATGCACATCCATTTTCAGAGGCTTTTGGAAACCACAACAGCAAAAATATAAAAGGAACTTAGCTCATGATAATGCAGTAGCTTTGCATGGATCATTAGACCTTCAAGCAGAGCAAGAAAAACTTCTGGAGCTGCCAATCAGTGCTGCCCATATTAAACTAGGCAGATTCTATATAAGGCAACTCCCTATAATCCTAACTGGATTGTAATGCTATAAACCTGTGCTCACTTTCTTAGCAGTAAGCCCGGGAAAACTGTATCACTCATTTAGAAGCATGCAAATACAGTCACACGCCTGCATTTTACTCTAGGCCACACTAGAAACAAGGACTGCCAATGTCTAAATATCATACGTCTTAGAGGGCAATGCAGATCTTTGGGTTCAGTTTCAAAAGGTGCTTCAGAGCAGCTGTGTCTATTCCCAGGATATGGTTTTAATAAAACAACATTTATAAGGGCAGTACTGCTCTAAATTCAGGATCCAAAGGGTCCATAAAATCATTAGAGTACACCATGAAACCTTGAGTTGCCAGACCTTAATACAGGGGTCGACAAACTTTTTTGTAAAGGACTAGATCTGGTCCCTCCTCCATGGGCACAGCTAGCAGGCCTGCTGGCCAAGGAGTGCAGCAGCTGTTGGATGGTGCTGGCCTGCCAGCAAGGAGGCTGCTGATAGGCCACCCTCCAGTTCACTATACTCCCGGCCCTCAGCCCAACCCCTTGCCCTTAAAGTTCAGCTGAGGCTCAGGCCTGGCCATCTGCTACCTGCCCACCTGTCCAGCCTTGGCTTGCAGGCTGTATAAAAACAGGTGGTAGGCCACGTTTGGCCTGCAGGCTGTAGTTTGCCACCCCCTGCCTTAATATAACAGACTTCACACGCAGTGGGCCACATTTCCACAGCAATTTGCATCATTTGTGTAATATAGTATTACACAAATGGCACATTGTTTGCATAATGGTGCCATCACACAAATTATACAAAATAGTACAAATGGCATCCCTACACAAATGTGCTCACTTTACTCTGTAATTTAACAGATCTCTGTGAATAACACCCTCCTCTAATTAATCTGTTAAAACATAGTTTTGAAATCTAGTTTCTATGACATCAGATCCACTGTAGTCACTCATTGAAAAACTACTCAGAAAATATCTCATTAACATCTCCTAAACTGACTTCTATACAGTAGCTCTTCTGTACAACAAGTCAGTCTTCTCCAGTCTGGTGGCCTTCAGATGTGTTCCATCACTTTCACCTTGCATGATCAGGTAGCTACAGCAGGTAATGCTGTATTTGAGCAGAGGTGGGAAAGCATTATACGTCTCAGCCATTAACACACCTACCAGAAAAGTCCATTGCTGTTAAATTCTGTCCAGAATTAACATCCAGTTATGTTTGGAATCGCACCCAAGCATCTAACGTACAACCATTGCATAAGCACCATAATGAGATTTATGTTAAGCTTACTGATCTGGCTTGATACATTGTCAATCTGCACTAGCGATTCAAGCATATGCACAGACCCTCCAGGTCTTCATTTCAAAATGGATAAATGCATGTCTCGTGGAAATTGCAAGTAGAGGAATCACATCTACTTTGGGGGAAAATGGTTGGAGCTAGGATACAGACTTGGGCCCTTTTAATGGCAATGCTCACAGGTATTATTTTCCTTTTTGTTCTAAGCCATTTTTAACTCAGCGTTATCTGAAACTTACAATTTGAAAATCAGTTTGCTTCTAATGTAATATAATTAGAATATACTTTGAAAAACTATGGAAAAATAATGCTAATATGTTTTATTTTTCTAAAAACTAACAATTAATATACAAGTTTGAAGAAAGTTATATGGAATATGCATGGATTAGATAAGAAAAGAGCATCTGAGCACCATCAAAGCATAAAATTAAACACTTAAATTAATTACCAAAAGAAAATAGTATTTGTAAATAGAATAAAAGTAGGATATGATTCAAATCATTTGAAAAAAAAAATTCATTAGTATGGATAGAAGAATTACAGAATGCTGCAGAAAGAATGAAATATCTAACATACATTAAATAAGAAAGTTTTGATCAATATAAATATCAATAAAAAATGAAGGAGTTTTGGTGGCTTTTCTGCACAAGAACATGCAGGACACTATTAGATTAGCAGATGCCTATAATGTCTGAAAACAATGAATGCCTTAAAACATAATTTTTAATGATTTTCTAGTATGCAAATAATTTATAGCCTATGAGCCTCTCAATTTGACTGTATTGCATTCAGTGGTTCCATAAATGTTTCTTAATCCTTTTAACATAATGACAGTGGCCTTTGCTTCCAATAAAGCAATAATAAGAATTGTTAACTGACATATACAAGAAGAGTTTGCAGAAGTACCCATGAAAACTTAAAGTAGATGTATACATTGGTTCTTCCAGTTAAATGAAAACATTAGCTTGCAGATTTAAAATGAAACATGTGAAATAGAAAAATACAATATATGCTTTCTATGGGTTAGTTATATATTTTCTGTGTCCCCTTCCTAGTACATATCTTCCTTAGTTTTGCCATTATCTTCCTTAATTTTATGTAGAAACATGTTATTTAATAAATTAATACAATATAGACAATTAAAAAGAAATAAAAATTAACTTGTCATTCATTCTTCAGATTTCAGACCAGCTGGGTGTCTAGATAGTAAACATCCAAGTGAGCAGCAGATGATTCCAGAATACAGATGTGTAAAATATATCCATTTGACTATTGTAGGGCTGTATGATGCCCAGATTCCCATTTTACAAACTATAGACCCTAACCCTATAGTGACATTCAATGGTTCATTTTTTTTTTCTATTATACCTTAAAAGAGTATCAGCCCTATGAGGTAGACCAGACTTAGAAACTAATGTCAGGACTACTTTTATTCTAGCAACTCAGAATAAAACGTCAGGATATAGTTGATAGCAATCAACTATAGCAAAAGAATCTGGCAAGTCTGAATGTTCTTTCCCCATCCCTCCCTTTATCTTCATGTGAACTAGGGAAGTGCTTGTCTGAGATGGTTTCTCAAGTTATTTTTTTGGCCCCAGGCTTAGGCCCGTTACCTGTCCTTTGCCTTGTTAGCGGCTCTGCCTCCTGTCCTTCAAGGCCATTCCCTCTGTTCTCTACAAAGAGAAAGAGAAAAAAAAAATTCAAATAATTTTAGGACCATGAATTGCAGAACAAATGCACAAAAAGGCAGAGAAATGTCTAGCGTTGCCACTATTTTCTCCAAACTGTGTAACTTTAAATCCCCTATGGAAGAGGAGGCAACCTCAGTGAACAGTGTTTCCCTGTCCCCTTTTTTCCTCCATTCCTTTCTTTTCTGCACAGAACATTGGTGCATCTATATATGAGAAGTGGGAGGCCACTATCCTGAGAACTAGGGAGAAGAGACCTCTTCTGTAATGCCTACTGTGGTCCCTGAATACCAGAAAAACATGTGGCTTCGGACCACCAACAGTCTTGAATGCCAGTCTTGAACCTGGGCATTTTGCTGCTAACTATTCTGCTCTAGAAATCAGCACTGTTACTAATTTTGTGAACTCCATGATACTGTGTTTTACCTCCATGGTCCACATCCATACATCTTGAGTCCTCCTTTCTGACTCCATAAACTCCAACAGATGGGACAGACAAGTCCCATTCTCTGTCCTGCCCTCTCTTCGCTTTTCCTCCCACAACTGTATGTTGATGTTTTATTTCTGAGTTATTATCAACTGTAGCTTAAACTGCCAAATGTCCAGGTACCCTATTTTCAACAACAGAATGTAAATTAAAGTTATATGACCACAAGGAAAAACTCCAGGTTTTTAATGTAATTATAATTGGGTAGTTGCATCTCCCCCTGCAAATTAAAAAAAAAAAAACCCGCCAGAGACAATTTTGGCATTCAATATGAAAAGCAAAGTTGTTTTTCTAAAGAGAAAAATGAGTAACTTGACTATTTTCTTATTGCAGTGCCTCAACATTCTGTAAATCTAGGAAGTTCACAGCTATTATAAGCCCTGATGAGTTTTAAATGTTTATTCATTTAATTTACAAAAACTCATATACTGGTCTCTCAGAATGACTATATGTGTGTGTATGCATGCATATAATAAAGTATATTGCTCATTCTCTTGGTGACCACACTGTCATGTCCCTGTCGTTTTCTTGGAAACAATATGGACACTGTCTGCCACTACCTTCTTTTTGGATGCCTTCTATGATGTCCTGGTGGTCTTTCATCCAAATTCTAACCAGGCCTAATTCTGCTTAGCTTCTAAGCCCTGGTCAGATATATTATAAAGATGCAGCCTCACGACGAGTCAGACCATCTATATTGAATTCAAGTGGCTCTCCATGTTTCAGACAAATATTTTAGTAGCCATACTTGGAAATGTTCGAGCTTGAACTTCTGTATATTAACTATGTAGTCTACCAGTGAAGTACAAATTCCCTTGCATGCAAAAGTCAAGGAATAAAGCATTATTCTATAGAGAAAGTGTACCAGGATTGATCTAATGGCATTTAGAGAGATCAGTCTCTATAAAGTTCCTTTTAAGTTTTGTTACACCAGAATATAAATGATGAAGACCCAAATGAGACTTTCAGAGCCAAGACAAAAATTCTTACATTTTCTCCATTTGTCTTAGAATTATTAAAGCACTTGTTCTATTCATTGAGGGTAGAGGATTTTTGTTTTCTTGGTTTTTAAAGCATTCTCTTATGTGCAGGCTGTTTAAAGGGAACAACAAACCTTACTGTTACTTCATATTAACTCCTGTCTTAGCAAATGTCTTTCACTGCATTGGCACGTTTGATTACTTCTCGTAATTGAGAAGCGTGTCACTTAATTTAAAAGGTGGAAAGGAAATGTACTGAATTGACAAATGAATGTGTTCCTGGAACTGTTTTCTGTTAGACATATTTTTAAACAAACCATGTTAAAATTCATTTTAAATAATATGCAGTACCATTCATTGCTGCCTTGTAACTCAAGCAAGTCATTTGCACCTGCAGAAATGAATATAAAATGGATAAAATAATGTTTCCTTCCTAACACAGAGACACTTCTTTTGTGCAGCTTCCTCTAGAAAGATGCAAGAAGATGGGTAAAACAGCCCCCAAATGAATTTGCCTTGCTAACTGTAGGCAGAGATCCCCACTAACTCTTATGAACTATAAGAGATTTCCAAAATGTGAGTTTGACCCGAGGGGCGGGGGGGACATTAAAGCCCAGCATAGACATGACCAGGTGAACTGAAACTGCTTATTTGTATGTCACTCTGTATGGCTGGTTTCACGCTAAAATCAGGTCCTTGACTGTGGCACGTGACTGTCAGCTTGCCCTTGAAGTCTGTGGGTGCCTGGGTGGTGAAGTATTGGCTTAAATGAAATAGCACGTCCATGGCTAACTGTAGGTGGACAGAATCCTTTGTGTCAAGGATGAATTTTGTTTGTTCTGCAAGAAAAGATAAAACACTATCTCAGCATTTGCAGTAAAAAAAAAAAAGGTATCAGATAGCAAGAGTGATTTTAGCTATTATCTTTGCTAACATATAACCTTTACTTTATTGAAAGGCAAGAAAGCAAGAGTTGGCCACCAATATTTCTGTTTGGTATGCTGGGTTAGACTCATGAACTCCAATGTGGGATACTATAGATTGAGAAGACTAGATTTACTGAAGACTGAAGAGCAGTTAATTACACAGTGATGCCAAAGTCTTTGAAAACAGCAGCTGACACCCATAGAGAGCATTCCTAGAATGAAAATGTGAGGGGCATCTTTCCTTTATTCTCACTGCATCTTGGCACTTCCAAGATGCCTCCTTGCCTCCTTCTTAAAGTGAGAACTGTTTGGTGGCAGAACCAGCCCCATGCTATCTCCCATATTGATGCTAAACAGAACTGCAGCATCTCTGATGCATCTATCTGGATAACTACATTCTGACTCTTCCCTTGCAGATGGATCCTTCCTGTGCAAGATTACTAAACAATTACTAAGTGGTATGGATTCTCAATAAGGTGCTCTGCCTGAATCATCCTGCTCAGTATGAAACATCACATTTAATGAAATCTGGATGGGCCAGCATACTTTTTGTTTCCCTTTAAATAGACTGGATGACTCTATAGTGGCCACCAGCTTCTTTTCCCCCAATGTCTTTAGCCCCTGCTATCCTTTTATATATATTGTGGTTGGGCCTGAAGTCATAGAGAATTGAACTATGTCTAAGTATTATATGCAAAGTATCAAAAGCCTAAACAAAGCTTGAAGAGTATAGGAGCCAATAATTATGCTAATTGAGATAAAGCCTCCATTACCTTTTTTCTGCCTTCTTAGTTTGAGAATGTAACTATTCCATTATCAAAGAAGAGCTCAGAATCAGAGGGCAGTTGTTCCATATTTCTGCAGTTTCCTAGACACTGGTATTAATGACTTCAGAAAAAGCCAAGGGTTAGCAACAAGGAACAGAGCTACGGAATCACTCTTCTTTTCTTCTTAAAGCTCCAGCTGAGGATAAATCACTATGCTCCAGATGAATGTGTAGGCTTCTTTTCTTTTAACATTTTGCCTTCAAAAATCATGTTCATTATACTAATTATTATAGAATTATAATACTAATAATGAAACTATTGATATATATTAGAGGATGTTGCTTTGGATATATATGCCAAGAGGTTGGATATGTCAAATAAACAATACAACTCCAATTTCTTGCAGGCATTCACTGTGAAGATGATATCAATGAATGCCGCATGAACCCTTGTCAGAATGGAGGGACCTGTGAAAATTCTCTTGGAAATTATACCTGCCACTGTCTCACTGGAGAGAAGGATGGGATCTTTTATGGTGGTCAAAATTGTACAGAAATCCTCTTTGGCTGTGTTCAACATAAATGCCAGAACGGGGGATTGTGTATTCCTTATTTAAGAAATGGACAACACAGATTTAACTGCATATGTTCATCTGGCTACAGAGGAGTACACTGTGAAACCATGACTACATTGTCTTTTCAGGGAAATGGATATCTTCAGGTAAACAGCACTGCAGCCTCCTCCAAGGACTATTTTTATAACATAAACCTTAGTTTTTTGACTGTTCAGCCAACAACTTTGATATTTTACCGAGGGGACAAAGACACATTTGTGAAGCTGGAGTTACAGAATGGCTGTTTATACTTATCCATGCAAGTCAACAATCAGTTAAAGGCCTTTCTACATATAGCCTATAATGTCAATGATGGTGAATGGCATTCAGTAGAGGTCGCCATAGCCAGAGCAGTTACACTTAAGTTACTCAAGAGCTCGTGCACAGAATCATGTCTTAGTAAAACTGCTGCCATAGTAGATACCAGGCAGGCAGTGACTGCTTTTCAAAACATATTTTTGGGTGGCTTGCCAGCAGGGAACAATGACTCTCTACTAAACATCTATAGTATGCATTCTGCACCTTCATTTGTAGGCTGCCTTCAGGACATAGAAGTAGATTTCAACATTATTGTCCCAGAGAACTTATCATCTGACACATTTTTAAATGTCAAATCAGGCTGTGTTAAAAAAGATTGGTGTGAATACCACCCTTGTCAAAATAAGGGGCGTTGCAACAACTTATGGCTGAACTATCAATGTGATTGCTACCGGCCCTATGCTGGGCCAAACTGTGCTACAGGTAAGAAAATTCTCTTGAAACTAGGGTTCTTCATCATCATTCAATTTGTATTGTAAGCCAGGGTTTTTCAAACTATGTTTGGCAGAAGCCTAGGGCAAACAAAGAGCCCCCCCCCAACATTTCACTTGAACACAGTTAATATACTATAACTAGGGCTTTGCCTCTTGATCAGGGGTTCTGGGAATTGTGTTTTAAACTAAGAGTTTCCATGGCCTGACAAAGTTTCAAAACCTCTGTTGCAAGCCTTACGTGGACAGACTGCAGAGTAATTGAAAATGTGTGGCAACCCAGCATTTCACTATTTTTGTATTAACATAACTCATGCCTCTACAGAGAGAGCTGTGATACTGCCTCTGTGTTGCATCTATCTTGGCCATATGAATACATCTATCTTGAATTTACCACCAATTAGCCATAGCCAGTTCAAACAGTTTGTCTATGCAATATGAACCCTAGTGATTGAACCTGGAAAAGGTACTGTTTTACTATTTTGTGGATTTTTCTACCTCTGTGGCCTATTATTCTAAGCCAAACGTGCTGTGTAAGTGATGAAAGGCCACCAAAAATTCACACGAGATCCACTGGTGGCCTTTTGTCAAGATTATGCTCCTGTTTGGTACAGAACATGAACCGGTAGACATACACATCAGATTATCTCAAAGACATGAGATATTCTGTCTCAGATTCACATTCATACTTGGTTCAAACACACTCCCATTGAAGAAACAGTCCCAAGTAGTCACGGTCATTTACTCCTCACTGGAATATGTCCACATTACATATGGTCTGAAATTGCTGGAGTTGCAATAAATATATAGTGTGTAAATGGGGTGCATGGATGTAAATGGTGGGCACATTGATGCTGAAAGTGCAGCTCCTGATCCACACCCTTGAGGCGAAAATGACTGCCCTCACCTGGCACAAATCTTATTGTATGGGGTGGGGGGGGAAGTAGATTTTATAAAAACATAAAGCCATAAAATACATAAAATGGTAAAACCAATTGCAGACATATAGAAAGGAATAAATCCAGTGGGGAAGCCTCACACTGTATCATGTTCCTAATAATATCACAGCATAAGAAGATATGAGGGTTGCAAGGTATCATTTGAATTATATCTATTTCTTACAAAGAAGGTAAAGGTTAAAACATAGCATGATGGATGGGAGAAAGTAATGGAACTCTTCAGTTTGTAACTTCCTCAGTGAAAACACTCTTCCCCAGCCACCTTTCTTCTAGCAATGGATTACACCTAGGCACACAGTCCTCTCCAGGAGAGGAAAAAAATTGGCAGGAGGACTTTAAATGGAAAAGCATACACAGGGGAAGCAGCATTTCCCACATCTCCATAGCTGTGTTTAAAATGGCTACACTCCATACTTCATGCATCATTTTATTTAGCATATATTTAAGATGTTTATTTGTGAAAATATCAGGTTACCTTATTGAAGATCATCATAATCATCTGAATTAAATATGAAATTATATATAAATAAATGGAACTGGAGAAAAGTCTGAACATCTGATACCAAAGTTCAGTGATACAGGCTAAAAGATATCAAGCTGGCTAAAAGAAATTCTTAAACATTTGGGCAAATAAGACAGCTTGCTTGATGCTGACATAGCATCAGATATGATCAGGCCAGCCTGCTTGGGATTCTATAAGCAGAGCACCGTAGTTGGAAACACTGTTCTCTGTGGTTGCTGTTCACTGCACTTAGGGTGGTACTAGAGATATGGAATAGATAAATGCTATTGCTGGGCAGCACTTCAGAATCAGGCCAAAAAAAATGCTTTGCAGCATACAGAGCAGTCATTTAGCAGCTGTCTGGAACTCATTAAAGCAGCTGCATCTTCTTCAGCAACTACCCTCCATAGGTGTTGTACAACCCTGAAGAAAGATGCCCTTGGTTGAATTAGTTGTTTTTGATTTATTAATCAAAGGTATAGGCCTCCTCAATCACAATTCGCAACCATAGACAGCTTACAACAATTAAAGTAAAGCAAGAAACCAAAAGAAAAACCAATAATTGGCAAAACTGTATAATTTACAAAAGCTCATTTTGGGGAAGCAGGAACACTGCACGATAAAATTATATAGACATACCTCAGGAAGCAGCAGGAGCAAAATCTTCTTGCCCCATGGCCATTTGGAAAAGCCAGGTTTTCAAAGTTTTACAAAAAAACAGCAGCGCTGGAGCTGTATAGACTTTGAGAATACTGTTCCATGGGGTACAGAGAAGGCCCATCTCTGCAGCTTTGCCGAATGAAACTGCTTTATCAAGAGGCCCAGAAAGGAGCCTATCCTGATAGATTTTACTGGACAGGAGGGAATAACCAAAGAAGGGTGGTCCCATAAGCACCCAAGTCCTGAGCCATGGAGAGCTTTAAGGTGATGATCAGCATCTTGAAGTGCACCCAGAAGCAAACCAGCAACCAGCATAGACTGCATAGTAATGGCATTACATGAGTGACCTAAGAAAAATCCATACCTGCTCCTCACACTACTGTATTCTGGATCAGCTTGAGCTTCTGAGGGTTCTTCAAAGATAGCTTTATATAGAGGGCGTTGCAACTGTCTAATGCATGAGTGACCATGGGAAGGTATTTGGTCCAGGTAAGGTAATCAGCACACAAGATGACCAGAAGTCATCTGCACGTGTAATCAGTGCTATGTTGGTACTTTACTCAGGTCTAAAGCTGAACTGAAAAGGATCAGATAATGCTCCAGAACCCTGTGGAGTTGCAGCCCCACCACCTTCTCCATAGAGAGAAGGTTGGAGACAGGTCAACAATTATCCAATGCTGCTGGATCTAGCGATGGCTTCCTGGAAAGGGAATATACCACTGCCTCCTTCGAATGTACCTGGTTGCAGACAGGTGCTATATGTCCAAAGTACCTTTTTGCTTTTAAATCCAAATATTTATCCCTAATAAATATAGTCCTCCTGCTATTGGTACCCCAGTCTCAAACCATTTAAGTTGTTATGGAGAGGTGCACTGGTACTTAGAATGATAACCAAAGGAACTGATAGCAATCAAATTCCCAAATAAATTTCTGTTGTTCTCATATTCAAAGACAAGGATCACAATTAAATAAAACCAGCCACTACAGACCAGAGAAGATAGGAAAATTATAGCAATAAAGTTTATACCCCTTTACCTGAGAGTAAGTCCTAATGAACTGCATAGGAATTCATACTGAGCAGACACGTGTCCAGCTGTACCGAGTTCTCTGAATATGCTCAGCATTCCTCTCAAATATGTCTGACTTGGTCTGAGCTGCATTTATAGTTCGCATTCAAATATATTCATGCCAAAAGGTGGAGCTAAAAGATTCCTGCAAAAAGGGATGATGTTCCCCCTACCAGATAGAAAAGTAGGGAGCTGGAACATGCATGACAAATATCATTATGGATCCTTGTTTCTATCCAGATACCACATTTCTTGCAGATACGGCACAGTTGTGCTGAATTTAGCAATTTATCAGAATTACAGGGATTCATGTGAGTTTCCGTCTGGTAAAAGAGTTTGCTACTTGTTTTCGTTTGGAAAGCATCATCTTCAAAATGCATTCCTATATTTTAAAAATACCATATTTTGTGTGCTGTTCTTCACAGTCCACACCTACATTTTTTCCCAGTTGTTCCTGTTGCACAATGACATTGCAGGAGCCATAATTGTAGTCGACAGCTTTGAAGTTTGGCAGTAATTTATCCAAAGGTTTGAAAAGCAACTTTGGAAAAGAGGGCTACATCTGGTAAATACGTTTGCTTTTCTATGAAGCAAAATTAAAACCATCCCTCTCCAAGAGAGGCTTTTGCTTCCAATAGAGCTATTGTGAATGATTAGAAAGTATTTGAGACATCTTTTCTTCGTGACCACAATATTCTTCTCAATTCACAGCATCCAATGTTTTAAGAATACCCACATACACATGCAGACAAGGAGAGGAGACTAGGAAGCAATCTCACTCTTGTATTTAATCAAATCAATATTAATAGGATACTTTTCTAATCATCCTGAAATCTGGTCCAAAGAGAATCCTGATTTCTAGAAATATGGGAAAAAATTATTGCAGTACTTCTTTTCTCGAACGGGTATTTGAAATCCCTAGATATCTGAAACCTTGTCTCACAATTTTACTTCATACTTCTTTGCCTCACAACAGAGGCCAGATCACAATTATAAAATAAGACAAAGTGAGTCCCTTTAAAAATTAAGAATAATGTGTGTGAAGAATGTGTGAGATACAGCTCTAGTGATGGAAAGAGATAAGTCAAGATTTGTTTACTATATTAAAATGCTTCAGTTTGCACTTTCTTTAATAGCGAGGGTCAAACTGGATGGGACACTGAAGATCCATAATCATAATATTGCATTTCTTAATTTGGTTTTTCCTTGGATAGAGTGAAAATACTGGACATCATTATTGGGAGATCTCACTTAAACTGGAATTTCATCAGTGAAAATGCACTGCAGTTGGAGCTGTCTGTACATGTTTTCTAAATAGGACAAAATAACAGGTTTGAAAGAGTTTCCAAAGTCTTAAGAAACAGGAGATTTGGTCATAGATCTCCATCTTTTCTAAACTACTGGATTTCAAACATTCATACTGGGAGCCAAAGGCTAATCTTAAGCAAACAGACAGAATTCCAGGAAAGAGAACATCTGTTACATTACTGCGGTTATCTTCCTTTTGGAAGGCCAGTTTTAAGTGGCACCAAGAGAAGGGGATAATTGAAGTCAGGATGATTCTGGTGCAACAAAGTGTATTAACCTGATGGGAGAAAATATTATTTGGACTCAAATTGAATCAAGAAAAGTTGACAAGCGGTTAACAAACACTGAGCAGCCTTTTTAGTACACCCTGAATCATACCAAGCAAGTCACAACCATTGATTGATTTGGATCAGCATCCAGACGTGATAGCTCAAGAGGTTAATTTTGACCAAGGTTATGCTAAATTGCAGATCATATTCAACATTTCTTTTGAAGCAGAGTAATTGAAAACTGCATGTGTGCCTGGTTACTTTTTTGAAGGCTCCCCTTGCTTCCTCTCTCTGTAAGGTGGTGGCTCTTCCTGCTGCTTGCTGGCTTTTGCTGCATCGTAAGCATTCACCCTTCAACATGAAAAATGCCTTTCAAGTGCTGCTCCCTTAACAGAGGAAAAAAGAAATTGCCGGGGGGGAGTGGAGTGGACATGGACTCTTTTATAGTTAAAAACACCCATTTCAATCTGGAGGGAGGTTTATGTGCATGGCTTTAACAAGCATGTAGAGAAAGAAATGGAAGGTACTTTCATTAACAAAATTAAAACATTTTTACATTTGGTTTTTAGGTGAATTTTTTTCTCCAGGCTCTAGTATTTATTTGCTCCTCTGAAATAAACTGAACTAGCTTGGAAGCCTTTGAGAGTTGCAGAAAGGATTTTCGCAGTGACCACTCTCCTGTTTTCCTGGGTCTTAGGCTCCTTCATTAGAATAAACTGCTGCAGGCAGACATAAATAAATAAAAAATGGCCTGCGGTTATCTCAGCCCCCTGTTTTTTGGTGCTGCATATGAAAGGAAAGTCTGGTAATGGTGTTTGTGAGGCATTGCTTTTATCGCTTGATTTTGATTTTAAATAGTTTAATGCTCTTAATGCTCCTTGTCCTATGAAACATAAGTGTGTTACAGAACTTTGTTCTAATTAGCCTCCAGTATTTTGCAGTTGTGAGCAATATGTACACATGAACATACAGTGAATGTGTGTTTGTTGCAGTTTGGCAACAAAACAGGATGACACTTCAGCAATTCTTACTCTATCATTCAGGTATTAGTTTCTTCCTTTCGTGGAAACCCAGTTCTCATTCTTAAACCATATGTTTTTTTAAAAAGTTTTGGATAATCTGCTCTGAATGATACATTACTACAGTGGGATGGAAGAAGTTTCCACAGGGTCCAGGCCTAGGTTGCATATGAATTATGGCAACTGCACATTATATGCAGGGAAAAAAATATGGAGAGGAGGAAGGGGACTAGCCTCAATTGGCTCAACTAAACATCTGTGGCTCCTTCATAGTGATCTATTTCTAGTTGTGTTGTTAAAATCAAAGAAGTGTACCTATGGGACCACATGCCCATTCTGACACAAGAAGAGAAGGCCAGAGCCTATGATTCAGCCATGAGGGACATGAAGAGAGTTTGGTGGTCATCTTTAATGTCTCTTTCTGTCACAAAAATCATAGATATAATTTAAAAGACTTTCTAGGCCAAGATTCTCCTGCACTGTGAAACTTCCAAACTACTTTTCCTTAGCAGATCATTTCTAGTGGGCTTCAAGTTGTCTGGATGGTAAATCATTCCACTTCCCTTGGATCTCAGGGCTTTGTGGCTTGAATCAGGCTCCCGGTATTCTGAGGTGGATATCTATTTGGTGGATATCTATTTGGCAACTCTATTTATTCCTCAAAGCTTTCTTCAAACGTATGTGGGTACAGGAAAGTAAGCACTAGCTCCTGTAATTGATAAATGATATGAAGCCATTGCACTGGTCTGGACAGGAGTCTGGTCAATACAGTGGAATTTTATTTCAAGTTCCAGCTTCTCATACTAGAGGCTGACCTCAGGGACACTCAGCTGAAGAACACCCACGTGGGTCTCTTCTCATTTTCCCTTTTTCCACCTTGGGTTTCAGAGAAGGGCCATCAGGAAAGTCAGAGGAGAACGCTGGCACTGAGGTATCGAAGTAGAAATGAGGTGACTGAATGCAACTACTACATCCTTTAGTGGTCAAAAACTATTGCAACCGAAGACCAAAAGGACCCAGTCATTATTTTGCTGACTGTTCTGCTTTGAACTGTGCCAAACTGATTGACTGATTTCAGCCCATGGCCAGTGTTATAAAAACATAAGCATACACATACACTCTATTTTAACAATTCCAAATAATTTCCTAGCCTATCCTTGTATTTATCTATTCCTCATCTGATAAAAATTTTTCCTTGTTGGACCTTACTTGCTACAATATTTGACAAAACTTAGTAATGTTATACTGTCATTCACATTTGACAGTATTTACACAAAATATATCCAACCCTCCTGTATATCCCGTTAAGAAAGCCAGCAAATAGTGAGCATGGCTATCTTTATAGAAAGCATAGTGTAATAATAGTCTTGTTTCACTGTTCCCTGGGTTGCATAGGCAGTAAGGTTTATCATAGGGTATCTTTTAATTTTTTTCTTCAAATACCACTGTATACAATGCATCAAATGCTCTGCAGTATATGGGGACTGTAATTGTTCCAAGGTATTTTGCTGGTTTAAGATAAAGACCTGATTTCCCAAAGTAAAAGAGTTATTGGAGTAATTCAGATGTATTTGCCAGTCCATATCACTAACATATTTTTTAGTCATTGACTGGATTTACATATGACATTAAAACTAGGAAATCTGAGGAGAGCCAATAGCAATACAGTTGCCTCTCTAATGAACATTTCCAGCTGGATGGAAATATATCTGATAGTACCAGAGGTGCTAAACCAGTAGGAAGAAAAATTAACATCATTCATCAGTGAAAAGTACCCAGCCACTGTCCAGCATTCTAGTTTGTCAATCAGCCATTCCATATAGTCCATTTTATCTCCATCAACCCCAATCTGATTTTCCATTTCCCTCACCTCCATGCAATATAATATAAAATATAATATAATATAATATAATATAATATAATACAATACAATACAATACAATACAATACAATACAACACAATACAATACAATACAACACAATATAATAATTATATCATAGCCATAGAACAATTCTCGCTGACCTTCTTTTCAGGGGAACTTGCTAACCAGTCAGATTGGCTTTATCGATAAATTTGTGTTTATCAGAAATATAGCTTTGGAGTGAATATATACACGCTCCAGATTTGGCCAGATTTGATTCATATTATCCTGAGTCTACTCTTTTCCTCCCAATTCCATTCTTGTTTTGGAATTCCAAATCTGGCTGGCTCCACGTGGCCAGGTTCTGCAGCAGGCTGACTCCAGAGATATTATATTTTAAATCAAATTTAGCAACTCTACACAGCAGCCAGTTCAATAATTCACTACTCTAAAATCAGATAGAGAAGCTAATTTTCATTTTACCATTGAAAGTAAATCAGTATCAAATATTTAGTTTAAATACAGTGCTGGGCATTGCTGATCTATATTATGATATGTTAATACTCAAATAGAACTTTTATATTAAAGAGGTCATTACTTTCTCTCTTTTTTCTCATGTGAAAGCAAGAATACATTCCAGGAAGATTTGGTCATGAGGAAACCACTGGGTATGCTGCTTTTCCCATAGAAGAAAGTCATGAAAATGCAACAATATCAATGTTTATGCGCACACGCAAGCCTTCTGGCTTGTTATTTGGTCTAGAAAAAAACACATCCCTGTTTCTTAAGGTCTGGCTAGAAGATGGGAAACTTGCAATATCAGGTCCAAACTCCAGCAAATTCTTAGGTATGCAGACTATGAATGATGGAAATTTCTATTTAATATCTTTACAAATTGGGCCAAATAAGACAGAGTTGTTCCAATCATCACAAAACCTGGGCTCTGTTTCTACACCCTTCATAAAAATACAGAGAAGGGATATGTTCTACATCGGTGGATTACCAGACAAGCAAGAAACAATTGCCAATGGTGGGTATTTCAAAGGCTGCATTCAAGATTTAAGACTGAGCAACCAACCACTTGAATTTTACCCTGTTACTGCTTCACTGAATCCTGTCAACAGCCACAGCACACTGGTCAATGTAGTTGCAGGATGCCCTGGAGATGACCTCTGCAAGGTAAGAATCCTGTTTTTCAAAGTGCTGTTCCCATGATTGAAAGGAGTTCTCCTTTGAACTGGTAGGGTTCCAAAACAACATGTGACAGTAGGAATACCTCAAGGCTGTATCTGAAAGAGGCAGGTAAGACGAGATTTTGCCAAACAGGTTTGCAATTTGTGGGCAATGATACCACAAAGTGTCTGGTAGACAGGAAGGGCAGCTCTTACTGTAAATCTCACAGTAATGACAACCAGTAAGCAAAGCTGCAGTTCATTAAGAGCAACTTGAACTCACTGTAGTTTCCAGACCAAAATATTCTCATAATTACTTTAAAACCACACTTTACAGAACAGGCTAATCAGAGGGCATGTTACGGGCATTAGATCTGGCATCAAGGTTCATAAAATATTAAACAAGGAGTGAATGTTGTATCACTACAGAAATATAAAAGCAGCCAAAAATGGATTAGATGTACCAAAAACCTCACAGCTTTCATTTAACACTTTTTAACAACATGGCATTCTAAAACACTATCACCTATGAATTATATGTAAGGGAATATGCAGGTTTATGGAATACATTATACTGTGGATTCTAGGTTTATACAATGTATGTTTCACATTAAGCAGCTATTCATTTAAATCCCAGACATTTAGGAACATTTTAATGATTTACTTATAATCATGCCTGATTTCTTCCCAAGAGTTTACCCTGTTTTGAACTTTTAAATTATACCACTATATTTTCAGAAAAAGATGACATTTCTTACTCATTTTCACTTCTCCTTGCCACTTGAAGCCTTAGAGAGGAATGACAACTGAACTCACAGCATGCCTAACACTTGTCCAGGCCACTCTCTTTCTGTTCTTCTCTACTATGTGGTTTTTTGCTGCTTTCAAACATGAGGGCCAGTTCACACCAGTACTTTGTGCTTTCTCATTATTTGTTTTTTCCTTCCTTCATGGGGGCCAGCTGAGATCACTTCTACCTAAGGGGTTTGCAGCAATGCAAAAGCAGATCTGGGGCCTACTCATAGACCTTTTTGCTTCTCCTGCCATTCCAGCCACTAGAGCAATATGCAACCATAGTTAATGCTATAGGGAAAAGCATGTGGTTGCAAAAATGCTGACAAGCTATTATTTCTCTTCACAACTTGAAAGAAGCATTTTAATGCAACAGGAATGGCATTCAGGGCCCCTCCCAGTAACTACAAAGATTTTGCTTCCTTTTTGCGGGGGGGGGGCATGGAAACCAGACAAATGGATCCTGAATACATGGAAAGAGGAGGGCTAGCAATCTATTTTAATTTTGTATGCAGTGGGGAGAAAGGATTTTTGTTGCTCCAGGAACTGCAAGAGTTCAGGGAAGTGGGAGACTGATTAAATTTTGCTCTTCCAGTGTTCAGCTGGAGGACTAGCACAGAACATAACTACAATTATAGATTGCTTCAAACTATTTATGAGGGTTTCAGGAATAGAAACAGTAGGTTTGGGAATGCCCTGAATGCATGAATGGAGTCCTTTGACAAGCATGCTATTTGTGATCTTGGTTCTATGATGGCTTACTTACATGTGCTGCTTGATGTCAGAACTGGTAAGTGGTGAACAGAAGCCAGCCCTCAGTAGTAGTAATAATATTAAAAAGAAAAAAAATACACAGGGCCTACTTTCCATTCATACTTCACAACTGTATCTCCTGACAATTCCTCTGACTAGAGAAGCCCAAGATGATCTCCCCCTTCAGCTGGACTCTTTGCCTTCCTTCAGCCTTTACATCCATTTATTTATGCATCTATGCATGCATGCATGCAATTGATACCTATTTTTCTGTACAGCTGAATACACAAGGCAGCCAATAAAATTATACAAAAATACAAATGATAAAAGCAAGACTTCAAATTCACAAATATTCTAATACCTGCTTTTGTTGTACTAGTTTTCTGTTTGCCTTCTCTTCAATTTGTTGGTAGTCCAAAGACAAAACCCCCAAAGAAGAAGCATTTCTACAATTAGGATTAACAAAAACTTGGCTAGTTAGAACTGTTATTTCTGTACAATAGAGTGGCTTTATAATAAGCAAAACCATTATTACTTCTATCAGTACTGTTTGTACTGATATGGGATTGAAATTCGTCATTTGAAAATAATAATAATAAAATCATCCATGGGGGTGGAGGCCTTTGTGTTGTGGGAAGCAGCAAGCGAAAGATTAATATTTTTCCCCCTCCACTCTCATTGCTTTTTGGATCTAATCCACCCTCCCTCCCCCAAAGTTATTAGCCCAGAGCAGGAAAAGAAATGCAGGCGCAAAAATGTTACCTATGTTCCCCACAGCAACTCCCAGGTGGGGCTCCTAGCAGCCTTAGGATCTAATTTAGATCTAGAGAAAGTGGCATAGAAGATTAAACTTCCTTTCTCACAGTACTGCTATTCTCATAAAAATTGGAGCCCCCCATGGCTGTCTGAAAAGGCACAGAAGTTGAAAGACTTGATCTCAGATTTCTTGCTTCCTGTCTATTTCCCAGTTGAGGGTGAAATCAGAGGTCTTCACTAACTCTGCTACCTCAGGTACTTCAGCTGGTAAGGCCAGGAAATTAACTGAGAATTTTCTGGCATTCAAAGCAAGTATTTTACCAATGGATTAAAGCCACCACCCTTTACTGGTTTGTTTGTTTAGCAAACAGATAAATATTCCGTATAGTTAGTTCCACTGTAAACTTTGTATAAGAGAAATGGACAATATATGGCCTGCAAGATGTTGGATGGAAAATTTCCTTTACTCCATTGGCCACCCTGATGAGGGTTGATGATAAAGTTACCCAACATCTGGAAGACCAGATATGACCCATCCTTGATTAAAATATATGAACGAAAAAAGATGACTAATCACCACCAGTGACAAAGTGAGAGGAAGCCAGGAGAAAGGCAGATTGTCTTGATTGGAAAAACAGAAAACTTTGCTCACCTTTCATTCCCATCTTTCCTGTTTAGTCTGCTCCATGCCAGAACAGTGGTGTTTGTTATTCAATCTGGGATGACTTCACTTGTACTTGCCCACCAAATACCGCTGGGAAAGCTTGTGAAGAAGTGAAATGGTGTGACCTCAGCCCTTGCCCCCCTGAAGCCCAGTGCCTGCTGGTATATCAAGGATTTGAATGCAAGTATTTCAGCTTCCCCAACGATTTGTATTGCCTTTTGCAGATTAAGGTAACAAACACAGTAAAAGTTTTCCCAACTCTTTCAGGGTAAATGGGTGTTCCACTTCTTTTGCTATGTTTGGTTCCCTAATTGTTGGCACCACAAGCACGCTTTGTAATAACTCTAGTTTTGCCATGGATTCCAACTGAGGTGAGCATGATCAGTAATTTAAAGAAATAGAAGATCACAAATAGGCAACTTAGGTCAGCTGAAGGGCTGCACAAGGCTTTGTGTGGGATGCCAAGTCTCACACTTCAAAAGTGAGCAAAGGTAAGTCTGTTTTGGGAGACAATTACTGCAGTTGTTAAGATGCCTTAAGCGTCTACAATCCATTTTGCCCCAAACTCCCAAAATGCAAAAGGGGCTGAAATGGAGTCTTTTGATAGGAGTAGCTCACCTATAGCCCTGGGTTACACATCATGGCTCCAAAGATAATGTGCAATTCACCAGAAGGAATGAGGATGGTCGGCAAGTCTCCCTCGTCTGTGGGTTTTGTTTTTGTTTTTAAAGATGCAGGGGAACTTATGTGAATGCATCTAATGGAAATTTTATGTCAAATTTTGGCATACTTGCTGTTTCATGAAACGCTGACTTAATTATATATTTTCCATTATTCTGAAAGGAACAGTAGCATTTGCCATACAAAAGCAAACTGAGTAAAGGCCTAACCCTTAAAAATAATTGGGGCTCTAGTGTGGACTTAACATGATAGTGGATTGCATTCTGTAGTAACACATAAGGGGAAAATTGCAGTGAGTCAGTCGCTGTGCATAGCATATGGCAATGTATATGCACTTTTGCATGGCAAGATAGGAGACAGGAGAAGGTGGCATGAATAAACATTACATCCCAATCCAAGGCAAGATTATGGTTTCAGAGGTCTGCTATGAATCATCAAAATAGAGGCTGGTGCAAAATACACACACTTTACAATGGAGATTCAGTTTTGAGCATCAGAACTGAACATTCCTTCCATACAAATCAGTTTCTGATTACCCAAATTTTCTTTGTTTTAGCAATATAATTTAGGACATATTGTTATTGCTGTTGTTAAATGATTGGGAGTCAGACATCTTTTCTACCTCGAATCCCAAGTGATCTGCTAATGGAGCCATATCTCTCTACTTTATATGTGTTCTGTATTTTAAAGAAGGGGTAAAGATGGAGAGAGAAGGGGATGATTAATTTTGTAAAGAAATCATTTCAAGATTTTTTCTCATAAATTGCCAAATATTCTTAATTCCACTAAGATTTGAAGTCCATAAATATCATGTGCAGTAGTGCCATCAGGACAGAACAGAAATCCGTGGCCCTGTTCAGCAGAATGAACAAGGTCAACTCCTCTTTCTCAGAAAGCCCCAAAGTTTAAATTATCTAACTGTATCACTCTACTTGTAACATTAAGAGGAAGAAAGGGGAGGAGGAATACTTAGTTATCAGAATGTTGCCCTTTGACTTTTCAGTTATTAATGATATCTGTTTAAGGTAAGACTATTACATGTGGACTGCTAAAACTGGATGAACCCTGTGTGGTAGCAAGGGGATCCATAAAAATCCAACTCTTTGTTGTGATGTCATGATCATCTGAAGTTTTGCAACCCAGATCTTTTAACCCAAGCCAAGGTGGTTCTAAAAACAGCACAGTGCTTTCTCAGTGCTAATATGACTCTATTTTAGCATACAGTGAGATAAGAAGTTTAATCCTTTACACTGACCTTAGATGTCCTTCTCTCCTTCCCTTCTTTTCTTCTGGCAAATGATTCCAGATGTGTATTTTCATGCTAATTAATTGCAGGTTTTTTTAAAGTGAAACGTGCAACAAATTTTTAAGCTCTATAATCACACTAACCATTACAAAGCCAAGGGCAGTTAAGGGAATAATAAATAAATATGGGCTGTCAATATTTCAGATAATAGGGAGCCCGTATCAATATCCTAACTCTTAAGATTCACATATGTGTGCTTTTTTATTACCAAGCACTTTCTGGTTCATGCCACATGGAATCCAAAGTAGAATCTCCCATTAATATACAGAGAAGATAACACTACTCTTATGCAGTAAGTTGATTTTTGCCATCTCTGCTCAGGTATTTCCAATGCCATTTTTAGTGGCAGAAGCAGTGCCATCTTTTATAGAAGCAATGGGAAGATCAGGAGAAATCTCACTAATATAACCTTTGGCTTTCGGACTCGAAACTCAGATGTGATACTGCTTTATGCCGAGAAAGAGCCAGAGTTCATCTCTATCAGCATTCAGAATACCAAATTGTTGTTTCAGATGCAAAGTGGTAATAGCTTTTTTACGCTGAGCTTGGCTAGTTCACTATCAGTGAATGATGGGAAGTGGCATCGGGTCACCTACTCTATGACAGAGCCACTGTCTCAGTCATCAAGATGGCATATTGATATAAATGATGAGAGAGACCATGCAACAAGTACCGTTGCCACTGGAAACCTCAACTTCCTCAGAGAAGAGACAGATATCTATCTGGCTGACAAAGCTTTTGATAGTCTAGATGGACTGAGAGGGTGCATGAGCACTGTGGAGATTGGTGGTATCCATCTCTCTTACTTTGACAATGCTGGTGGCTATACTAAAAAACCACAAGAAGAACAGTTTCTCAAGATCTCTGCCAATTCTGTTGTCACTGGCTGCCTTAAGTTGGATCCCTGCAGCTCAGACCCTTGCTTGAATGATGGGATGTGTGAAGATTTTTACAGCTATTTTCACTGCCTATGTGTCAAGGGATGGACTGGAACCCAGTGTGAAATCAGTGTTGATGAATGCTCATCAAACCCTTGTGTCCATGGAAATTGCAGTGATGGAATATCAGCTTATAAGTGTGTATGTGATCCTGGATACAAAGGAACAAGGTGTGAAGAAGACATAGATGACTGTTATGGACATCTCTGTGGAAATGGCGCCACTTGTATAGATGGAATTAATGGTTATTCATGCCTATGCACTGGGAATTTCACTGGAAGATTTTGCAGGTACGGTAACAAAGCTTTGATGAAGATATTCATTCACTATCAATATAGTTAGAGATCCAGTTTGGTGTAGTGATTAAGGCATCAGGCCAGAACCGGGGGAGACTGTTCTAGTCCTGCCTTAGGCAGAAAGCCAGTTGGGTGACCTTGGGCCAGTCACTCTCTCTCAGACCAGGCAATAGCAAACCACTTCTGAAATCTTGTCAAGCAAACTGCAGGGACTTGTCCAAGCAGTCACCAGGAGTCAATACTGTATCAAAGGCACCACCAAAAAAAAAAGTTATAGTTCACTTCCAAAGATCTTAAATACCTGGTTACCAGTTATGATACTGTACTAAAGTACAGGAGGTCTGATCATGTTTGGAGCAGTTATTCCATGCATCTATATTCATTGTTATTAATGTAGGTAGCTGTTGTTTTACATGATGTTTTGCAAAGCAAGTAAAACAGACAAGACAGATGAAATAACGTACAGTAGGAATGTCAGGTATCAGATTCTGTGGGTCATGAAGCAGTCAGAAGAGTGCATGTGTGATATGGTCTGGCTTGTAAGCAAGCCTGCTCAAGGATGCTGGTTCCATCAACAGCACTAAAGTGAGATTCTTAAATGGAATGGAAGTGTTACCTTTGCTATAGCCCTGGACCATTTCTGAAAAGATCCCTCCCCATGAAAGTTGCAAGCTAAGCTTCAAAAGAAGGAATACAAAATGGGGTTGGAATGCTAAGAGCATTAGGTCATAGACCTGAGGAATGGAAGAGATATGAATGAGGATAATAATATTGTAATTTATTTCATTAGTTTGTTTCATTTATGAGTAAGAAGTGACAGGTTAGACAGTTTATTTCTCTGGACTAGAATATGTGATTCATGCCGTCAAAATATTTCATGCTGCCAAAAGGGAATGGAGATGGGATTGCAAATAATTACTGTAGATCAGAAACAAAATAACTGATGTGCAACAACTTGCAAAAAACCCCACCTTTTTCATAAAGAAAAGAAAGGGTAGGAAAGGTTCTTAATATAAATACAAGGAGTGGCTCCTAACTTTTCCCTACCATTCTGTTTCACATACCAATAATACCCACAATTCATAGCGACCATTGGCATGGGGAAATAGCCAGCAGGGGGGAGGGGAGGAGAGAAATAAATATCCACACTGAGACATCAGAACTCAAAATAGCCCCCAACCCTCAAAGGCTCTTCATTGACAAACAAGCAAGCAGCCATTGAGACTTAAAATTACATTTAATGCATTATTTAAAATGCAAACAGCCATTTAAAAGCCTTTCCAAAGATACAATTCTGGTTGTGGCCGAATAGATCACTTGAGAATTATTTCATTTCACTGTCTCCTTTGTTTAGTCACTTAAGTTTGCTTATAGTATTGGGATTTTGTATAATTTATACACATTATTTTTGTGCCCGAAATTTTTTTGCTGATTCCCTCATTTTTGGTTATACCCTTGCATCTGTCTTGGCAGATAGCCTCTAGGTACTTCCAACAATTAGATATCCCATCGAAAGCATAATCTTATCACAATCACATCAGAAAAATGGGTGAGGAGGGATGGAATTTTTCCTGGCAGATCATCTTGTGAGAATACATTTACAAGGAGCTCATAAGTGTGGCCCCCAACATCTGAGAAACGTGAAAAGTTGGAAATACAGTCTTTGGAATATGCAGCAGAAACAATAAGGGAAAATGGGTATTCTGGAATTCAGGGAAGGTTGAAAGGGATTTTAAAACACGCTATTCACAGACCTGGTTAATTCTTAGATGAGAGACTATTAAAGAATTCTAGATTATAGACCAGGCTGGGAAATTGGACATGCTTCCTGGAAGAATATAGCAGCAAACCACTGTTCCCCCAGAAACTTTGTGCTTTTGTCAAGGTAGTCATCAATGGTGTCTTTCTTAACTATATAAGTACTAGAGATGCTCATGCATAAAAATGATTCAGAAGAAATGCTTCAGATCCTATGCAAGCACAACACCTTTCTGCTATTCATTTTAAGCAACCCACCTTTTTTTCAGTCTTCCATGAAAGCCTAAAAAGAAGTTGCATTAATTTCAGTGAGTCAGTTCCTAAAAGCAGCCACTCCTTTTTCTCAGGTTGGTCCTCCTTCCAGCTGCCCTCTCCCACATTAGGAAAGGTCTCCTATTTATATATCTGGTATCTGATTACTTGGAAGTAATCTCTCCATTCAGTCTTTCATGAATCCAAAAGAAGACTCAGTAGATTTCATGTCAGGTTTTAATACAGTATATTAAAAATAGATGTGCCTTAAAATAATATTGGAACATTATTACAGACTTGTTTTTTTTCCACTATAGGCACATACGACTGCCTTCAACAGTGTGTGGGAATGAGAACAAAAATCTTACCTGCTACAATTATGGCAACTGTACTGAGTTTGAAGGACACTTAGAGTGCACATGCCTTGCAGGCTTTGCAGGACCACAGTAAGATCTTTTGATGTGTCATATCTGATTTCTTTGAGAATGAATATATAATTTTTTTCATGCAACTGCACAATGCCATGTGTTAGTTGTTATTATTCCAGTCGTATGCAACAAACACTAGGCTTGGCAGAAATATTAGCTTTTGTTTACTACAGTAGTGTATCATCTTGCTATTCGTTCATTTGTGGAAGCAGTGAAAAAAACAAAACAGAAACCATGTGAATGTGTTTTGAAGGACTCACTCCAAGATAAGGGTTTCACACTGAAAAGCTAGTTTGTGTAAGGTGGGATTTTTTAAAAAAATTAAAATTATTGGCATGAAGGAACTTAGTTCATGAATGAGATTACTTATAAAATGCTGTAACTTCAGAAAGGTTGAGTCATATTTCAGATCTAACCCATCCCAGGAAGGCTATATCACAGGGTTTCTCTGTATGTGTATATCAACCCTACGTGTAGAACAAATCACGACCTCCTTTATATTATGGCTTTCTATTCACTTCAGCTTCATACACACCCTATATATACAGTGAACAAGATTCCCCAAATCCTACATTGCTACATTCCAAATAATCCATAATCTATGGATTTGTATTTACAAATACAAGCAATTTAAGAAATTAAAATCTTTATATTTTCAACGTCACTAGCTAGCAAAAAGTTTTAGTTTTTCAGTAATTAATAAATGGCATTGTGTACCATTTCCTATATTCTTCAAATTTAATAAAGCTACCTGTATGTTTCTGGATTAACCTAACTGAATACAAAGCAATTCTGGAATGTTTATTTTAAATATTGTAAGCTGCCCAGAGTCTTTTTGATGTTGTGTGGCCTCAAAAAATGAAATAAATAAATTCAGGTCAGATCAACATTTTTAATTTTTTCCCCTAGATTGCTATAGGTTACTATATGAATTAAGCTTTCATTCATGTTTGAAATATTTGCACAGTTAGATTTAAGTATTGTCACAGTGCTTGCCATTTTGGAATTCTTGTTACAACACTTCACACCAAAGGATTCCTGTATGTGTGACATTACAAAATTTTCTGCAGCATTATCAATACTTACTGGATCTCATCAGTGTTCTGTGTGACCTGAAAGCATAAACTAACAGATATCCCAACTTTCTTTTTATAGAGAGTTGCTAATTTGTTTACAGATAGCAAGGCAATAACATCATATAAATGCTTTTACTTGAATTTACAATGTAATCATGTCCAGTATATCTAGATACTGTATAAGGTTCACTTTAAATATCATTCCTTCATGCCAATGTCAACTTCAACATTCTCAAATCTGGAATCCATCCATAACTCCAACAAGCAATGTGGGACAATCCATTAGTTTTTATTATTAATTCTATCTGTTTCTCTTTTCTGAATTTTTTTCCCATCTATTTTGTCTTCCTCTCCTCCCACCCCAATAACTTTTACAACGGAGATTGTCTTGGTCTCATTTACAGAATCTTAAACTTGATGTCGAAGGAAGATCAATATTGTTAACTCACTTTCTGCAGTGAGATGTTTTATAGTTCAATACCCATAATACCCAGCCATGGACCATGATGACTGGAGATAATGGGAGGTGAAGTCCAGTAAATCTGGAAGATCTGGAATCAGGTTGAGTAAGAGTGGTTTAAAACCATTTCAGAGCCACTGGAAACAGAGAGTGATATTTCTTCCTCTTCACTTTCTGTTAGGGCAGCTGGTCTAAATATTTATCTAATTTTTACTTTGCAGATGTGAAGTGGACATCAATGAATGCAACTCTAACCCATGCCTCAATGGAGGCCTCTGCCAGAACCAGATCAACAAATTTTACTGTATCTGTGATGTGAATTATGCTGGTGATCGCTGTGAGATAGATGTAAGCGACATCTCCTTTTTTCTCTCTCTCTTGTTGTGGCAGAATCTTTTTCAACTTCTTTCTTACCTCATTCTGCGCATGGATGATGACCCAGCAGTGGAATGGGGTGAACCAGATGATTAGTAGCAGTGAATATGTCCAGTGTTATTTTAAAATCATCAGATATCTTGGCCAAAGTTGAAATAAAAATAATAACAAATCCAACACTTCAAACCATGTTTTGCGATATTTCAGATAGATGTAAAATCCATCATTGTACATTATTTGGAGTTGTTATTGCAGTGGTAAGCATAAGGGCTGTGAGATAGATTTGTGATACTTGAGCTTTTAAAGTGACAGAGAAGACAGCAAAAGGTTTCCAGAGCAGATCTCCATTCTCATACACTGGAAATTTCTTCTGGTTTGGGTTTGTTCACTAGTCTGATTTTCATGCTGTCTCCTCCCTTAACATTGTAAGATGCAGAACAAACATATCTTACTTTAAAACAGGGTATGCAGTCTACAGACTCAGAGTTATATAGAGCTCCCCCAAGGCATTGAAGGTTGTATCTGGAGCCCTTCCAAATGTTGTTGCCAAACTGTAATTTTAATGTGATAGAAAGGGAAAATTATGACAGGGATAGAGATTAATCATATTAACAATAATTAACACTTTGAACTTAATTTTGATTTCCTTTTACTTAAATCCAGTTTAGGTTCCCTTTGGTCTTCTTTACATTTTGCAGTGTGAGTTGTTATTCCCTTCCTGTTTTAAAAAATGTGGTCATTTTCTCCCAATATTTTGAAATCACAGACTTGCGTTTCTGAGTGTCATAACATTATCACCAATCTTAAGTGTCTTAGCTTGTGTATATGTGTGTGCATACATGTAACATGTGGGTGGATGGAAGCATGTGTGTATGTCTGTAGATATATACATACACTCTGTAACGATAATTCCTTTGTTTCACTACTCTTAAAACTACTCTGCCTTCCGGCAGCCTGGACATTTGTTAGAGTGGTGTCACTGAGAGCAAAAATAGTTATCCAGTTGCAACTTAAAATCATAATTATTTTTACAGATTGATTCAAATATAATGATCAGGTTAAGATGCTCCCAAATTGCATTTCAGGTCACACACTGAACTCATGCCATAAGGAAATCAATACAGTTGGACACTCCTGTGATCTTAAAGCACTCACTTCAGAAGGGTTTTGTTCCAGACTGGCCTAATAATAGAGTCAGTCTAGTTTCCGATGATTTATGAATAAACAGCTGCTCTGCCTTGCTGGGATTTAATATGAGCCTGTTTTGTCCCACCCAGTTCCTTACAGCCATCACACACTAGATCATGGTTTCCACAGCATCTTCTGCTTGGCCCAAGGTGAAGATCCACCTACTGATTGTAGCCCACACTGGACCAATGGATGACTTCTCCCAGCAGTTTTATGTGGATGTTAAATAAAATGGGGAGTGGAGTGGAGACCTGAGCCTTGGCAGTACACCTCATAGAAATAGCCAAAGGGTTGACTTCTCATCCCCCACCACCTGCACACTTAGGAAAGAGTAGAACCACTAAAACAGAATGCAACTCCCGACCCTCACAGGTAATCTAGAAGGCTACCATAGTCAATGGTTCCACATTATCCTGTGAAATCTAGCAGGACTAGAAATGCTTTAATTTCTTCATCCAAGTCCTACTGCAGGTCACCCACAAGAATATCTAATGTTATTTTCAATCCCATACCCAGTTTTGAACCAAATGTATGGGATCCAGATAAACCACTTCTTCCAGGATCCTCTACAGTCAAACTCCCACCATCTTATCAACAACCTTTCAGAAACAGGGAATATTATAGATGGGACAGAAGATGTCTAGCAGCTCTGGATCAAGAGAGGTCTTCTTATGAGAGGGTGCACAACTATCTATTTTAAGGTGGTGAATACCCTTTTCTCCATCAAGGAAGGATTAACATCCTTCTAACTCAGCACTTGTCTCCTTTCTGGCAGCTTGAACCATCTAGGATAGGCAGTGATCCTGCACATAGCAGTTCAGTTCATAATACAGAGGACCTGTTTACTTCCTCAGACTTTACAGCCTCAAAGGAATCCCAGATGACATCATGAGACATTCTCCAGTCATTTTAGTAGATTCTTCCCATGAGATGTCCAGTTCCAAGCAAATATAAGTGATTTTTCCCCCTCAAAGTGCTTTATAAACAAATCACAGCACAGCAGTTCTTTCTGTCCCCTCATTCCCCAATATAATTTGGGTCATCTTAAACAAGGCTGCTGGATTATACTTTGGGGTGGAAAAGTATTGCTGCTCCACCATCTTTATCACCACAGCGTAGACCCGAATTTGGGCTTGTATTGATGTTCAGTCCTATTCACTCATTGGTTTTGCCATCAATATTCTAGGCGCCACTTCATCTCCAAAGCATTTCCATAAACTATGGGTCACCACTGGATTAGGACACACAGAGAAGCCAGTCAGGGCACCAATTCTCTGTTCAAGAGCTCAGTGAGAAACATGTCAGAACCCTCTTCCAGATAGCAGGGAAATTCTCCAAGTACCCATAGGAACTATATATAGGTGTATGTATGTATGTACGTATGTATGTGTATATATATATGTGTGTATGTATGTATATGTGTGTGTGTGTGTGTGTGTATATATATATGGAGAGAGAGAGAGAGAGAGAGAGAGAGAGAGACAGAACTAGAGCAGTGTTTTCAACCTCAGCAACTTTAAGATGTGTGGACTTCATATACTGTCTATGGTACCTAGAGTGACCATCCTAACTGGAAAGTGAACTGATAATGACAAAGGATGAATGCAGAATGAATGCACTTCACATTCAGTTCTTTAACCATGAGCTCCAAAGCAAAAACTAACATTTGGCTACCTGTATTTTAAAAAGGGCTTTTTTCCAGACATGGAATAGTCTGAATAAAACACTTTTTCTCTGCTGCATGCATAAAATGAACATAGTGCTGAGCTGAGTGACATTGAGGAAAAATGCTATTATTAATATTATATGATGCTGGTCATTTCTGATTGCTGTACATAATCTTTTTGGATATCTTGCCAAAAGGAAAAAAATAGAAAATATCTAAGCAACACAAAGGATATTGCAATAATAAACTACTTTATTAGGGTTGGAATATGGAAGCACCACAGAATTTGTAAGGAGAACTATTGCTCTCAAAGATATCCTTCTACAATATTTCACAATATTTCACAAAATGAAAAGTATGTCCAATGCAATTATTCTGTAGAATAAGCAAGGCATGTATATAGATTTTCTCTTCCTCAATATGTATTTTGAGATTGTGGAATCAGATACGAGGGTGTGAATGTACATTTAGAATGTGTCATTTAAAATCACTAATAGCCATCCCTTCTGATTACATGTAAACATACTGCTAAGCTCATAGCTCCTACAATTATGGGAAACGACTCCTTCTCCTACCACCTTGACATCAAGTCCATCCTCTAACTTCAGAAATCTGTACATCTGTATTCTTTTACCACATTCTGTCTGTATTAGCATCTCTGTCTTTGTGCAGATAATAAACCTTCTCCTTTTGTCATGATGCATCTATCTTTCTCATTTGTGTCTCTTTGTGCTATTCTCATTTGCTTTAAGCATGTCATGATTTATAAAGGTTTTGCACACTTCAGATACATGCTACCTTGAAACCTGAAGCAGTGCTGTTTCCAAACTGCATTTCACCTGAGCCCTGAGGTGTGTGATTACTTAAACATCTCTCGAGACAAATGTCTTTCACTAAAGACTAAAGCGAGGAGGATCAACCCTCCCTCAGGACAGAAAGCCTTCTATTCCAATTCCGGAATACATTTGGTGCCTGCTATTTTGATTTCACCAAATGTCAGCTGAAATATATATACACATACACATACATACCCATATTCTCTCTGTCTCTTTCTCTGACTCTGTTTCTCTCTGTGTGTATATATAATATTTGCGTGGGCACTGCATGAGATTTGTCTGTCTACATTCTAAATCCTCTCTCTGGTGCTGGCCCATTACTTTTCTGAATCAGCAACTATCTTACAACTGTCAGTCATTCATTTCTGTCAGTAAAATAAACAGTCCTTAACTAGAGCCATACAAATACGCAAAGGCATGAGCTGGGAGCTGTGCTGCCTTTCTCTGCTCTGAAAATGTAGCATGCAGGGAGTGGCCCAGGGTCCAAATTAAAAGTCTACAGGGTCCCCTTCAGACTTACCTTTTCCTAGTATTCAATAACCAAAAAAACAGTGTCAGCTAGTGTTCTTGGGGTTAGCATTGTTGCATTCTTTTTTTAAAAAATTTTGACAGCAGCATAGACAGAGTTACACTTCTAATAACATTGAAACCATGAATAAGCATGACAAATATCAGTAATGATGAATTCAGAACTGAAAAAAAACCACCCCTACAGAATATGAGACTGGGATTAGCCTGTTGGAGGTGCCTTAATCTATTCATTCATTGCAACTGGAAGTTAGATGTACACATCCTAATGGCACTTAAATTACGATAATAAATGCCCGCCACTTCATACATAAGTTATTCCACATTTGCATAGTTGTTCCTGTGCAGTTATTCCTAATTATCATACTGACGAAAAAGGTGTCAAACCCTGAATAACAACCTTTCCTTCCGTTAGTATATCTTTCCCCTTCATTTTGTACATTCATCTTTCATTTTTGATCTTACTGCCATTCCTATATACAGTTGTTTTATAAAAGCAAAAAAAACCAAAAACCCCTACTAGGATAGGAAAGAATAAGCAAATTGTTCTTTGGCCTGAGCTTAGCAATACAGTACTAACTTGAGGGATTTGAAAACAGCTACAAACTGAATAGGATATTCACCCATTCAAGTTAGATGGCCTTTGTATAAATATATTTGATATTTGTTTGTTGTATTGATGGACACCACTTCAGATTCCACTAGTGAAAGGTAACATAAAGGCTACTTTGAGTACACCTTGACTCCAGATGACTTCACAGACATATCTGTACAGTGTGGAAGTATCTTCTTTCGAATGTTTTTCTACTTCTCAATCTAACCTACAGCCCTGGAATTCACCCTTCCAAATACTGTCCAGGTCTGACTGCCTAGTTTCTGCTTAGCTTCTGAGCCTGATAAGGTCACCCAGGTACTTCCACCTGGTGAGACAACAAGAAAAGGGGAGAACAGCTGTTTGATTCAGCAGCTTGCAGGGTGCTGTAAGAACCTCTGTTGTGAGAAGGATTATAATTATAGATACTGGTGTTGTTTTATATTGTAGTTATATTCATACAATGTCCAGATTAGAATAAAGACCTGGTTCTTGTTCCTTCATTTTTCATATCATAATAATTCAGAAGGAGCATGCAAAGACCATTTCTGTTATGGAAGTATTCATAGTTATTGATACTGAAATGGTGTCTCTTTTCCTTCATTACAAAAGAAGTCTACTTCATAATGCAGAAAGAATTTCATACTGCACTAATCTATTTTTCACTTACAGTATATAATCTTTGAAAGCAGAGATACATTCTCAAAGAGTTTGGCAACTGCAGACAAGCCAGAGATCTCCCAGCCCTGCTGGAGTACATACCTTCTCTCTCTCTCTCTCTCTTTCCTTCCTATTAAAATATTATTATAATAACCATATTCAGCTCAGAATAAAGAGGCATACTTTTTAGAAAATAAAAAAAAACGTGGATCTTTTACATACTAACCTAATACCACTGCTTTGCAAGTTGCATTGGCTTCCAGTAGAGTTCTGGGTACAATTGAAGGTGCTGGTTATCATCTATAAAATCCTGTATGGCACAGGGACAGATTATTTATGGGACCACTTGTTGATGATGGTTTTCGCCCATCCTACCAGATCCTTCAGAGTAGGCATGTTCTGGGTCCCTTCCATTAAAAAATGTCATCTTGTTGGACCCCAGAGTTATCCCTTCTCTGAGGTAGCACCTGCCCTATGGAACAGCATCCCCTTGGAGACCCAGATGGCCCTGACCCTGTTAACCTTCCATAAGGTGCTGAAGACCTGGCTATTTCCCCAGGCATTTTAGTCAAAAGGTTAGGTGAGCTCTGCTGCTATAGATGGATTTTTTATGATTGGGGGTATAGTTTTATCTTTGGGTGCCAGGGGTCATATGCTGTGGTTCATGTTTTTATCCTTGTATGCCACCCAGAGTCACTATTGTGATATGGGCAGCCATACATGATTTAAATCAATCAATCAATCAATCAGCTTCTGGAGGACTACCTACAATTGGGGGAGGAGCTATAGTTCATTAAAGTGTATCTCCTTGGTTCACATCCTTGGTATTTCCACTTAATAGCCTTAGATGACAGTTAAGACTTCTACCAAAGACAGGTAGGTATCAGGAAATGCAATGTCTTTAGAAAATAAGGCCATTAAAACTTATCTTTACAGAACCATTTCATCATATTTATATTCTTTTGATGTATTCCCACATTTCAGTGAGCTCTGCCAGATTCTGAGCCCGGACTCAAAATGAAAACTGGATGTAGTGAATTAGTCCTTTAAAATAAGAACAGTAATAGTTATTTTAATTAGCATATTTGATGTTAATATAAGTTGAAATCTAATTTAGAACAAAGCTGGCTTCATATTCAGTGAAATACAGTCATATTTACTTCAGAAAGCATTTTAGGAAGGATTCAAGAAATATGCAAATACTTTTTAAATAATCTGTTCACATGCTAACAGCACTTGCTGATTTTTTATTGCAACTGTGAAACATATTGTGCAGTGCTAGTTGACGCTCTCTCTTGGATTTCATATATCATTAGTTACACTTTGAATTCTCAGTGTAGGGAAATTTGAAATTTGCAGTAGTTCTGAAAGCAAAGTCATACTCTTTAGTAATAGTGGCAGTATGAGGGGCTCAGTGTCGTTAGCTCTCTATCAAAACGGCAGTACTGTAGCAACTCTGCTATTATCCACTGCTAATTGTCAGGAGTTACTGAATCTTCTCCTTTTTTATTGTTGCTGCCTGTTCACCTGCACTGTTTTTTTCCTAACTACTGCAAGTCTATTCATCTATTTGTACATAACACATGAAAAAAAAGGGACCCCCCCCCCAAATTAGCCAAACTGTTCCATTGACACTATTTTTCACTCAGTAAAACCTCTTTATAATAGTTTTAAAAGATAGGTTCATGCATTACCGAGTTACAGTTTTGTTGAATTGTACCTGAGGTTGTACCTAAAACAATAGAAGCAATTTGTTACCATTTTTTACCATCTTCACCTTTGGCTTCAGCTAAAGAAATATTTGTCCTCCAATTCCTCTCCTTTGACAAAGAGTCAATTTTCCCCTTCTCTCCCCTCAGATCCTCAGATTTTCAATACATCATTACCACTACATAGTTGCATAGGTATAAATAACCATGCAATCTTTATATTTAAAAATATTCATAGCTGCTCAGGTGTTGTGCAATAATAGTCCCCCTTTTTAAAAAAAGAAACCTGAAATGGCTTTTCACTTTTCCTGCAATTGCAGCACTATATTTGTTTCGTGACATATTCTCTTGCTATAAATATAAATGATAAAGCTAAAAAGATTCCCCTATAGCTATAACAGATGCATTGGTGTGTTGCATTTGATAGTGTTAAAAGTGTAACAGATGCTGTGGAGACAACACTGACTAAAATATTAAACAAAATGTTCTAAGAAGAAACTATGGGAATTGGTGACTCCCTAATGAGGTTTAATAAAACTTTGTAAACTCACTAATTCTAATAAAACATGATTTCAGATGGTTGGGTCCTCCTGGCAGAACCAATCAACTGTGGTTCATCTTGTTTTCTTTAAAAAAAAAAGAATAATAAAGGTTCCTCAAAACTGCACCCCCATTTTCCTGCAAGCTTAGTTCAAAACACTTTCTGTTTGCCATTGAATTGCAAATATTAAGAACAAGTGCTATGTTAAATATTACAGAAAGAAAACAAAATCTGTGGGAGCATATCAGTGTAGTAAATGTTTTGATTTATTATTTTGGTAATCATCAGATTTAATTTGGATGGCTAGTGTCTCAGAGGTATCTTGTTTGTACTTCTGTAAAACATGTTGTTCACTTCTTTTGAAAGCAAAATGAACACAAATAAAGAAGTAGAGATCAAAAGGAAGCACAAAGTGCATGTGACACCTACCCTCTGTTGAGAGGTAGAAAAATGAAAACACGCTGCTAGATAAAAAGAAGCACAGTTCTACTGGTTTTGGGGCAATTACAGATAATGAGATGGGTGGGTGGGTGGATGGATAGATGGATGGAAGTAGATCATTTCAACATCTTGGAATACTTTAGGTGAAATCTTCTCCCTTGGGATTCATCCTGTTCCTCCCACAACCCCTTCCCACCACTTCACACAACATTCCCACTGGAATAAGAACTTCAGGCATTAGGAGAACTCATGGGGATCTTCTAAGCTTTATTTTCATTATAAACAAAGATTCAAAAGAGAGTAAAGGCTACATATAGAAGGGGGTTGGGGAGACCCAGGCTATAGTACATTTGTTTCTATGAATTTGATCTCAGATTTGAACCAAAAATGGGGACTATAGCAAATTTTCATATACGGTGTCTGATATATCAGCATCATGCAAAGGAATTAAATATATAAGCGCCTCTTATGTTTGAAAAATAGTTAAAATTGTCTCCTGGGAAGGAAGAACAGACTTGGGATGGATCATGGATATGAGCCAATCACAAGTTTTGATATGAACCAATCTGACTTTGGCCCTATTTTAGGCTGGCCTGTCAGATTTGTGGACAGATCAAGGTGGAGATCTAGCCACCTAAAATTAACTATTATGGCAAACTTGCCATTTTTTAAATTTTATTTTATATGGCTGTTAAATTTCTATTATGGATTGGACTTTATTTCTGCTTCTTTTCATGTCATTTTCAGCTGCTAGATCTGGCTGAAATTTGGAGACACAGCACTCCTGCCAAATCTAATGAAGTAAGCTGCAGCTCATGAAAGCTTATGTCTTTTAAAAAAAATTGTTAGTTGGAAAAAAAGTGCTACCAGACTCCTGATTTTTTTTTTTTTTTTTTACCAAATGATAAAAGAAATCAGTGCAGGCAATTGGTGCCAGCCTTCTTTAATAATTTTTTTAAGTGCTTGTAACATTTTAAAAATAAAATAGATTATATTTTAAGGCATTCCTATATCATAAGTGCTATTAAATTTCAAATAAGTAGGTGCATTGGATTCTACAAGAGTAGTAATTTTTTTTAAAAAGATCCAGAATTCCTCTATTGTCTGAAAAGAGTGAACATTGTGGTGCCACCTTCATTAACATTTCAAATTGCAGCATATTAAGTTTAGGGGCTTTTGTTCTACATTTGAAATACTACATATGCAGAAGTTATAACAAGACAGATTTAAAAATAACAAACTAAAAATAAAATTCCAAGGGAACATTAGGTTATGGATAGTTTGGAGTAGAAAAAAAATAGTGAGCAAGACAAATTTTAATGTATTTTTAAATATAAGATAATAAAAAAATTGGCATCCATTTCTGTTCACCATTTTTGTCATTAGGTAACATAGATTTTGAAAGAGTGCATGGGGGGAGAGCTATCCTTTTCTTACATATTTTTTCCTAATGCAGGCTTTTTACCTTTCTTCAGTGTAAGCTATTTTTAAGTAAATATTCCCTTGCATGCAATTCTTAGAAGCAAGTTTTCTTGACACTGTGACTTTTGACCAGAAAGAGTTGTATATTAGTAGACTTTTCAGTGTTGCCCTCCATGCTGTTCATGGAATCCATTCTGAGGGATCTTACAAACCCACTTTCATAGAAACCTGTAGCAGGTTTCTTTTACATCCTGAGTCACAACTCTCTCTCTGTCTCTCTCTCAGAGTGGTTTGCTATTGTCTCCTTCCTAGGGCTGAGAGAGTGACGGGCCCAAGATCACCCAGCTGGCTTTGTGCCTAAGGCGGGCCTAGAACTCATGGTCTCCCGGTTTCTAGCCTGATGCCTCAACCACCACACCAAACTGAAACAATAGAGTCACAACTCTACTATTTCATAAGCATCACCAAAACTGTTCATTTCATGTTGATGTGAGGTAGACCTATCAAGGAATACAGAATAGGAAAAAATATAAAATTTGACATTGTTTCTTCAAAGAACTGTGAATAGAACACCTCACACAAAAACCTTGTATTTCAAAAGGGGTGGGCAACCCACCTCAGATACCACATGTCCCTTCCTCTTTTTCTGCAGCCTTCTCAAGACTGCCCCCATGGTCACATTGCCAACATTTGGCTGTAGGCGATCATATATTGGTGTGAAATCCCATAAAATAAGTGAATTAAGCCTTCATTCGTTTTAATGAACCTATGGCATCTTTAACAACGTCACTGCCCTGCCCCATTATGAAATAATTAGAATTAAAATAAGCACAGTCCCCAGCATCTCAAAGAATTTGTTATTCAACCATTCTTTTTCCCTTCAATAATAGTTTGTATATGGAAACTACAGGGTCTTCAGCCCAGCATGCCAGATAATCATTGGAGAAATTCAGATGGGCCTGCTGTCCCATCTTTCAGTTCATATTAGCTTTCTTTTAAGAAATGATTCACAGCAACAATGTTCACAGAAGCTTGCTAACACAAGCCACAGTTATTTATAACTCAGTAAACAATGAGATAGCAGGGAGTCACATGTTACACACAAGGCCAATAGTACACTGCCTTCTGCTATATTTAGTTGGAAGCAGAAAATGGTTGCAATATAAGTGTTGCAGCTACATAGTTGAGTGGTTGACTTGATATCCGGCTGTGACAGCATGAAACATTAGAGGTATTTTGCTAATCACAGGTTCATGATAGCAGTAGATAGGGGTTAAATATTATTTGCAGAATCCTGGAACCAACTGGCTAGGACAGTTTTCTCTGAAATATGTTCAACAAATCTGTGTCACACAGATACACATGATTACTGAAGAACCAGTTAATTGAAATGATCTGAAAGTGAAGGTACTTGCATGTTGAACATTGATTGTTCAGAAAGATAGGCAGATGTTGATGGAGATTGAGATATTTTGTGCTAGTTGCATGTTGATTAAATGGCATTGAGAAAAAACTTGAAATACATGTTCAAAAATGCAAATGTTGATGTCTTTAATTTTGTAAATTTCTATGATTCTTTAATGCTATATGAAAGAAAATAATAATATCTAGCCATAAATAACCTTAGATGAGATACAACATTATGACTTAGTTGAGATGCTTCTTAATCACATAGCTAGGCTTTCTTGGTCCAGCCTTGTGCATTTATAGTCCTCTTCTTTGGATGCAATGATTGAGATAGCTGTAGTTTCTCAATCCAGTAATTATAGAGCGTAGATTTTCACAGCTGCTATTTATTGATGTGATGACTTTCAAGTAATGCTTTGTGAGACAAGGAATTCATTGTTTCACACAGTATTACCCAGATGTCATTTCATTAATCCACTAACTGTTGAATTGAGATATACCAGAAAAAAAGAGACAGAGGACAATATAACAATATAGAATCTTGGCACCAGGCTCATATATATATATATATATATATATATATATATATATATATATAGGCTTAATAAATCAAATATATCTGTTCATCATAAAGAAAGTATACAGATTTTTACGACCTTACAATGTGTGCATGTGAACGAGAAAATGGTCCCAAAGATTCCATTATCCATTCTGCTGACTTAAAATTGACAATTTTGCCAACCTGCTTAAGTGATACCCTCAGTAGCTAAAAGAAAGACTATAATGCACCAAATCATAACCGTTAAACACTTATCATAGGTCATTTCTGATTCATCACTAATGCAATATAAAACCTGTCCTCATTACTGCTATGGTAGCACAATGGTTAGATGACTCTAGAAGATGTTGTAAGTTGCTAGAGGGAAATTACCCCAGTAGCAACTTTTAAAAAATTAAAAGCAGAAAATGCCAATGCAAATTCATCTAGGACATTCACTTTAATAAAAGAAACTCAACAACCAAAAGCCACCCTTTCATTATTGAGAGGGTGGGAAACACTACATTTCTGAACATCAAGAATGGAACTTAAGAGCTCCATAATGATAGTGCCATTGCCAAAAAGGATTTCATGCTAACAGCATGGCTCTGTTCCCCTTTTAACTCTCTATTAAATCTGTCAAACTAAGAGGGACACACAATATAGGTGTGTACATCTAAAAGTTTAAAAATGCTATCAGTGCAAAAATAGAAAAACTAGTTCCAGTATGTAAGCCTGTTTCCTCTGATATATTCCAGCATAACAATCAAAGTGATCTAAAGAAACACCTTACCAGGAAGTCAAACTTCAAACTCTCCTTTCAGTTCTTCTGCCAGACAGGCCATAAAATAAGACAATAAAGTATGATGATTGTCTCTTCTATTGCTTTTGCCCCATTTTTCTTCCAACAGTAACTGTTAAGCGGCAACCATTCACCATCATGTGCACAAAAGCTTTGATTCACTATTAAGAATTAACCTGATCTAGAAACAGATAACAATATTACAAAAAGATGAATAATACTTAACAATGGTGCTTTCTAAGAACACCTGTTTTTTTAATGGGACCTATAAAATAAATCAGTACTATTAACTCTACTCCCTTGATTTCCCTTGATATGGGTGTAGGGGAGCTAAAGCAGAGAAAAAACATTTATTTATTTATTTAAAACATTTGTATAGCCGCCCTTCTTAAACCAATCTCTGGGTGGCTTACAATCAAGAATAAAATCACAAATACACAATAAAAACCAAAAACAATAAAACCAATAATGAACCCAGATCCATGGCTATAGAGGCATTTGAACCAGCAACCTCCTAGCTCATAGTGATAACTGCAGTATGCTTCAGCTTATATCAGCTACAACTCTCTGTTGGCATATTCTAAATACAACCTA
Organism: Python bivittatus; assembly: GCF_059951505.1. Taxonomy (NCBI): domain Eukaryota; kingdom Metazoa; phylum Chordata; class Lepidosauria; order Squamata; family Pythonidae; genus Python; species Python bivittatus. Next base: position 15,658,455 of record NW_028277098.1, read on the forward strand.
CAACCTTGTGACATTCATACAGTAAATGGCTATTATGGCTTGTATGCAGAATAATTTGTGCATTACATATATTACATTTATATTCCACCTTCCTCTAAGCCAGGGTTCCCAAACTGGAGGTGGGGGGTGGGTGGGAATCATGAAATATCAATAATACCATGAAGCTGTAAAAAATTTAGAAAAATATTCTGCATTAAAAAGTACAGTAATTTGCAAATGAAGTTCTAATCAATGTACAGGGAAGATTAGTGATGATGGGCAGATTAATGTACTGCAAAGGGTGGTATGGCCACATTAAAAGTTTTAAAAGTTCATGGGGCATGAAAATTACATTAAATTTAATTAAATAAAATCTTAACAGACACTACACTTACAGCAATTTGCATCCTCTCATCTCAAGCAATAGTCAGGTTCAAATTTTAAAGATTATGGGAGGGAGGGAAGGAAGGAAGGAAGGAAGGATAGGTAGTTTGGCTTCCCAGCAGACTCTGTGTCCCCTGAGCTGAAAGGTTTACTTCTCTTTCAGTGACAGCCTCAGGACAAGACAATAGAATATGTGAGAGAGTTCTTAATCAGCAATGATTAATCAATGGCTTAGAGCGTTTTGAATATTTCACAACATCCATTAGAAATCCCTCTGAGTCCACAGTCTAAAATTATTGTATTGCATCCCTGGCAAAGTAGTATAATTAAGTTCTTCCCCTCACCCGCACCACAACACCCCCACCTCTTCATTCTCACAACAAACCTGTGAGGTAGGCTAGGCTGAATGCTAATGTCTAGATCAGATCACCCACTGGGCTTTCTATTTAGTGGAAAGTAGTTAATTTTATCAGTTTTTAAATCTAAAGTTATATTGCCCTGTCAAAAAAAAACACCCACAGTTATTACACACATGGCTGGAAAACCATGAGAAAATAATTTATAATGTGGTATAAATTGTATTTATTTATTTTATTCTCCAAGGAGTAAGATCACATGAACTTTCAACTAAGAAAGAATGAATTATCAAAACGCTGAATGAGTTTTGGTTCCAAGTATGAATGGGCGCACATTGTCTGAGGAGTTTTATGTAGGCAAACTTCCTTTAGTTTCTTTTGAAAAATTCCACATGCTTTATCTGAGCAGGAATCTGCAAGTTTGCTTCAAATTTCTCCTGCTATTTTTTTAAAAAGAATCCCTAAATCCCTATAGCTTTTATTCAAGATTTCAGAGCTCTTTCGGCTTCCCTCCAAACTCCTCTGATGTTTTGCCTGAGGCAGTGCCCTTAAATTCATTTCTCATTTTGTCTGAGGTGAAAATGTGGGGGTCTCCCTGCTTAACATTCAATCCATGTCTTCACTGTTAATAGAATTAGGGGCAAAGGTTGCTCAAGAAATGCGAAAAAGAGGCACTGCCATGTTGATAAATACAGGACTGAGTTCTCCATTCCCACAATACAAATGAATCCAGGCCTGATCCAAAGAGCTCTGACTGACTCCTTGAGCGTGAGTAAGGGTTGGCCTTGGGCCCACGTTGCTCGCCATCTGGTACCTCAGCATCGTCCTAGTCTAAGAAGGCTGGAGAGGCTAACAACCATCACAGGCCCTGTTGTAAATCTCTGCTGGCTCCCGATGGTGAACGATTACTTACATAATTGGAGCTTTTTGCTGAAATAAGAGCTCTGCTATCCAGGCAAGGAATTGACCATCTGGCAGCTTGTGGCACAAAGCTGAGCTGCAAGGAGAGGGACTTGTGCTTGTATCTTCCTTCGATGAGCAGTTTTGAGCAGGCCGCCAAGCTCTCCGTTTGGACACAGACCAAGCTGGGGCTCATTCAGGTTTGACTTTGTCACAGCACCCTTAGGGAGGGCCTGGGGCTCTGGGGTAGGACATGTGCTTTATAATAGGTCTAGTTTCCAAAGTGAAAGAAAAGTTCCCCTGTTGCTCCTACAGCATTCTGGTGGCTGTATTTTTGGCCAGTTGCAATTTCTGAAGCATCTTTGAAGGCAGGCCAAGATATAGCACGTGGCGATGAGCCAGGCCTGACGTAACTACAGTAGAGGGTGAGCAATAGAAACAAGCCACCCGCTATGTTTTTAGGAGGCCATGGTTGGCAGACCCTCAGAAACTGCTAAAGGTGCTTCGAACTACAGACATCACCTGAACATCAGGGGAAGTGGCAGATCCAGAATTCTCCTGCGCCCCACATAGTATCTGATTCTTTAAGGAGAATACAATGCCAGCTAGGGCAGGATAAATAGATATAGAATAGATAAACCCTATCATGGGCAGAAGAAGTATTTTGTTCTTGTGCCTAACATTTCCAGAGAGCTCCTCTGATAATAAACCTATTTTGTTCCTAAAAGATGTGGCTGGATAATTATATTTGAGTAAAGCCTATGATCATCCACTAAATGCTTAGACATTGCTGCTTGTGCACATATTGTAACCATTTGTTCCTGATGTCTAGAGTCATTTAAAATGCTCCTTTACCACCTCACCACAGAGACAGAGAGAGAGAGGAAGTGCAAGCTTTAGAAATAAATCTGATCTAGAGCTAGTACTGTTTTTGTGATTAAACCACTGTCTCAAAGTAACTTCCAAAAATCTCCAAACACTTAATATGGTGGGTTAAATCCTGGCATCAGGATGAAAGAGAATTTAAACTTACTTTAAAACAAATCAAACGCCGTAATTAAGAACCCAAGCTAAACTAAGTTAAAATTTAAAACAATAGGGAAATTAACATAAATGATAAATGACTCATCTTAGAAAAGGTTTGTAAATACACAGGCATTTTACACACACCATCAAGGTGCACCCAGACACCTCCTTTTGGTACCTTTCAGGCCCCAGAACGTGTTTCTTTTTTAAAAGATTGTTAGATAAATACACAAGTAAATGGGAAGTGACAACCCTATAAGGTAGACCAGACAAATAAACCAATGCCATATACTATAGATCATGTAGGACTGCTTTTATTGTAACAGCCATAGTAACAGAATCTTGCAAGTGCAAATGTGCTTCATCCCTCTCACTTTATTTAAGGGCGAACTAGGGAGGGGCCTAAGACATTTACTCAAAACTAGTTTCTTGAGGTGGGTTCAAGCCTTGCTTGTCTGATCATTGCCTTGGCAGTGGCTCTTCCTCCTGTCCTTCAAGGCTATTCCTTGGTCAACTGGGCAATGGCTGAGATGGCAGGTGAATGTTCCATTCTAAAATGCACACCCTCACATCACTCTCAGTCATCTGAACAGAATGGAGAGTATGTAGAGCTCGCCGTGCATTTCCCTATGCAAACATATGCACAAATATATGGCCGCTGCTGATAAAGGTATAAGAAAGAATCCCATAAGCCATGGTTTATATGGTTTCCCTACCTTGTTAGATCTAACAAGAGCCTCCAGTGCAATGAAAAAGGAATTGGGAAGAATAAAAGCTATGAGAATGAATCAGAGAACTAAGCTGGTAAAAAAAAGGGGGGGGGGACGAGGGACTGGTAGGCTGTGTAAATTAGCCAGTACTTGGGGTTTTTTTGGTTTTTTTTTAAGAATGATTACTGAAACCATGTAAACCAAATTTTCTAAAACATTTGTAATAAGGTAGGGGTGTAAGTTTGGAACTCATCTGTTTTAGAAACCAAGACATGCTCTTTTTTCAGACCTATGAAAAATAGTTTAGGATTCACTAAGCAAAGTGTGTATAAAATCTCTCACCTTCAATGCTCCAGCATCCTCACTTATATTATATTAAGTAGCAGGTGATGGGAAAAGCTTTTCCCAGGGACCCAAGAGATCTGCTATCAATCAGAGTAGAAAATCCTGAATTAGAAGAACTGTCGGCTGGGATTAAAGCAGCTTTGTATGTTTCCATCACATTAAGTTCTTTAAAAACAATTCCCGCTTATGCCTGAGAGATGCAAAATGTGGCCTCCACCTCACTTGCAGGGTGGATCTCAACCTGCTGGCCATATTACACTCTTTTGAGTAACTCTGGGGCCTAGAAATGCACCCCTAGTAGCTAGGAATGGAAGATTTCAGAATGGGTTAATAAAGGTGCTCAGCTAAGGTCATGTAGACAGGAATTTGGTAACTTGCAGTCCTAACATGTCTGCTAGGCAAAGAATTGAAGAAAACTGCTGTATACCATCGCCAAGCCATATGCAGAAAGAGAAAAAGCTTAAATCCTGAAATAGAGTGAAATGATTTTTTTTTTTTCAAATGTTAAAGAAATTATGGTGGAAGGATATCCCATTGCTTCTCATCTGCAGCAGGACTGTTATCCAATAGAGGAGTGATTTGTGTGGAAAATAACACATTTCCTTAAAATCACAATGTATTCCATTTTCTCAGGCAGAGGAGAATTATGAGGGCAGGATCTTTAGATCGCCAAAGAGATTCCTGGAGCCAAATTTACATGGCTTTTATTTTATGGTGGTCCTTGACTTATGACCATTCGTTCAGCGACCATTCGAAGTTATGGCTGTTGCAGTGCCCCCAGGATCATGTGTTCAAAATTTGGGTGCTTGGCAGCCTGCCTGCACTTATGATCGCCACCCTGCACTCTGAGATCCTTGCCGCCATGCACTCCACCGTCCCAGCTGACCTTTGCAATCTTTTTGCTCCCACTGCTGACAAGGTGAGCCCGGCTTGGCTGCCAGACCAGGCTGGGCTGGGCTTTGGCTGCGGGAAAAAAAAGCCAAAAGCAGCCACTGAGCAGTAGCGTGCCAGAATGCCCTTTTGCGCCACACTCTTGGCCCAGGCCGGGCTGAGCTTTTGGACTTTTTTTTTTTTTTTTTGCAGCATGAAGCAAAAGCCCAGCCCTGCTCTGACAAAATGCACAAAGGGGCATTTTGGTGTGCCGCACTCCAGGAGCTTTTTGCAAAGAGGCTTTTTGGCACGCCACACTCCAGGAGCTTGTTGCAAAGGGGTGTCTCGGCACATTGCAGCTCTGGGGCTGCTTTGGGCCTTTTTTTTCCACAGCTGAAGCCCAGCCTGGCCCAGTCAGGCAGCCAGGTCAGGCTCACCTCATCAGCAGCAGGAGAAAGAAGATGGCAAAGGTCAGCTGGGGTGGTGGAGCACAGGGCGGCAGGGATCTCAGAGTACAGGGTGCTGAGGGCAACTGAGGCTGGGACTGGGCTGGGGCGGCTGCAGTTTCCAGGAGCATGACAGCAGCCCCAGAGCCATGCAGTTCTGGGATTGCTTGCCACTCTGCAAGGCAGGGTGCAAGGTGCCCAGAAGGGCAGAGATGAGGGGGAGATAGGTGGATGGGGGGAGTTGGAGGCAGTCTGTTGCCTTACTGAGGCTCCGGGCTTGGAGGGACCAAGGCTGGAATGGAATGGAATTGAATGGAATGGAATGGAATTGGGGTGGGTACTTGCTTAACGACCTGCTATTCTCGGTTAAAGATGACAACCGGGACTGCCGAGATTGCAGTCGCTAAGCAATGTGGTGACATGACATCTCACTTTATGACCACATCACTTAGTGATGGAAATTCCAGCCCCAGTTGTGGTTGTAAGTCGAGGACTACCTGTACATGGATCCACTGCCAACAATCCATTTGGGATCTTTCCTGTGACACTGTGATTCTCTTATCGTGGGAAAATAGAAACTAGATTACTGTCATTTCTATAGATGCTGAGCCCAAAAGTTTTGCTCAAAACAATTTGTAAGAGTCAATGTCAGAAATACTGCTCTGCAGATATAGTCAAATATGATTTCCTAATCTTCAGGACATGGCTTTTGAGAGTTTTGGTCTGTTTTTTTTTTAAAAAAACCTTCCTGGGTTCTTTTGTTTTTAAACATTTTTGGAGTTTAAAGTTATACCCCAAGCATATAATCTGTTTTTGACAATTCAATTGTCATGAGTATTCCAAATCAAAAGCACCAAAAGAAAATTGGGACTGACAATCAAAATTCTCCCAGGGTGATGCTGTCCAGAATGTCTGTTTTCCCATGGTACTTCTAGTCATCTTTGTGCTTCTTAATATAGATAGGGAAAATATCTTAATATCTTTCATAGCTCTTCAGATTGAAGTGTCCCTCAACAACTAATTAATGCAACTTGAAAAATATTTGATTTCAGTGGTTTTATTAGTACTGATGCCATGAACGTTTCCTACGCTATGTAAAATGTATTATTGAATATAATGCAACTTTCTCCATTCTAATATCCAGTTTTGTTTATATTTTATTTATTTCTATTATGAAAGCTTATACGCTGCTTCAACCATGCTATTCTAAGCAGCTTATAACAAATATACATTGCAATAATTAAAAAATTATTTAACTATAATAATAAATAATAACAATAATTCAACATAATCACAGTAACATTATAAAAACCATAATCTTTTATTATGTTTGACATTATAAAGACTGCAACACTCACTATCTCCTCATAACCAATGGTTGGTGCCTTCACAAAGCTTTAATCCTAACACCTCGGGAGAGTACTAGGTTAAAAAAAGATTCATATAATAAATTAATTATTCTTGCATAGTGTTGTCTTTATAAAGAAAAAAATAAACACTGGGAAACAACAGGGTGTAATTTAATATTAATAGAACTGTATGTGGGCTTAGCTGTTCTGATAAAATGAACTAGGGAACTCCTGCATATATAAAGCTCTGTTTGAAGTAACATTTGAATTTTTGTTTGTTCGATGGATTGATTGTGTGCCATAAAGTTGGTGTTGACTTTTTTAAAAAATGTTTTTTATTAAGCATTTTTTTTTAAAAGAGAGAGATAGAGAAAAGGAATAGACAACTAAAGGAAAAAAGAAAGAAGAATAAGGTAAAATAAATCATGAAATGAATAAATAGGGAATTTACAAGCATTGTAGAATTAAAGTTAGTGGAAATTTTCAATATTTCATTAATTGACTGAACATATTGTTTTGAAAACCTCAGGTTGTTCTTAAAATCTAAGCAATACAGAAATTATCAACAGCACAGTCAGCACAGTATAATTCATAAAGTAAGATTAAATTGTGTCCAAGCTACTGAAGATCTATTCTGGTTTAACTGATCTTTATAGACCTAGACTCTGGTACAAGTTCTTATATAGAATTATAGTCTAATAATGGTTTCCAGGTTGAGTTAAATTGTGTGTCAGATTTACTTTTGAGATACAAAGTTATTTTGGACATGGGGTGTACTCTTACAACTTAATTAGCCATTCTTTGGGGGTGTGCTGTCTGGACAGATGTTGCTTTTTTTCATATCATACACTTTATTTTGTATATTATTTGTTTCTTCCAATTTTGCAATCATGCTCATCTTCTTCCAATATAGTTTCCCATCCCTCTCCCAATTTATATGCATAATTTAGGTTGAATCAATAAAGAGCGAGTATACAGATTTGACTTACTCATTTGTCAATCCAGAGCCAGTCCGTTTCATCAAATTCTATCTGGAGTGTGGCTTTCTGACCTGTGTAAAGGTTTCCCATGCAGACAATAGAATGTTCTGGGATTCTCATTTTCCTAAGGGCATTCCACAGCTTGAAATGGTTGACATAATCAAAGGCCTTTCCATAATCAATGAAGCAAATATTGACTTCTTTTTGGTATTCTTTGGCTTTCTCAATTATTCAGTGTGCATCAGCAATAATGCACATTGTTGTTCTGTTATTCTGTTGAAACTCTTGTTCCTCAGCCTTTTTTAAAATCAGTTGAATGTCTAGTATCTCCCTTTCCATGTAGGGTTCTAATCTGTGTTGGATGATCCTAAACATTATTTTGCTAGCATATGAAATTAAGAATATTGTACAATAGTTTGAAAATTCTGTTAAGTCTCCTTTTTTTTTTTTTTTTTGGTATGCGTACTGTATGTAGACTGACCTTTTCCAATCTGTTAGCCACTGAGTCATTCTCCAGATTTGCTGGCATAGTTTGGTTAGAACCTTTACAGATATTTCTTATGTTGCTTGTCATATTTCTGTAGAATTCCATCAATTTATGTAGCTTTCCAACTTGGTAAAAATCAATAACAGAGGTTCTTATAAATAGGGACTATCTTCTAACGTATATTGGATGTTGACATCTCTACAGAATTTCAATATATTCCTTCCATTTTTGTTTGATCTTCTTGGAATCAGTTACTATTGGTTCATTTGTATCCTTTAGCATTTCAATTTGAGGTTGGAACCTCCTTTAGACTTCCATCTTTGATGTCTTTACAGATGCAATTACAATACTACTTTTTGTCTGTTCTAACAGCTCTCTGAAATTCTTTTAAGTTCCTTGCCAAGCTCTTTGCACATGAGCTATTCCACAGTCAGTCCCTGGCCATGCCTTTGCTGTTATAACTGACTTCTTCCACCTCTTGTATCAATAATATAATCAAAAGTATTTCTATATACTCCATCTTGGGATGTCCATGTCTACAGGTTAGGGTTGTTTGAAGACTGTATTGGCAATAAAGAAATCAATGGATTGGCAGAGACTGATAAGTCATTCTCCTGCTTCATTTCAGTTTCTTAGGTTATATAGTCCAACTATATTTTCCTCCCTATGTGGTCACTAGAAGTTGAAAATGGCTTTATGGTACATAATCAATCAATTTCCAACTTGGAAAAGTTTAGCATTCTAGTCTTCAATCACAAGCAGCACATCTTGCTTGCATGTTTGGTCAATTTTAGATTGAACATGACCATAAAACTCATCAGCTAATCCTTCTTCTTCATCAGTGTTAAAACATAAACTTGGATAGCATCATATTAAAGATTGCCCACAAAGCCTAATTGCTATTATTTGCTCATTGACTATGTAATACTCCAGTACTGTCTTAGCTATATCTTTCCTGGCCATGAAAGCAACGCTGTTGCTTGTTTTTCATGCCCTGAGTAATAAACAGTATGATCCTTTTACTGAAAGTGTCCAATACCAGTCCATTTCAATTTGCTGATGCCTAAGGTCGATATATAGCCAATTCATTTCATCTTTCATTCTGCTGAGCTTTCCTATGTTCATGCTTCTTACATTCCATGATTCCATTGTAATTCTGTATTTGCAGCTTTGGAATTTTTTTCCCCTACATGGTAACATCACCAACTAACTGTCCCAAAGGTTTTAATCTAGCTGTGTCATAAGCATTAGTAGTACTCTGAAGAATCTCAGCTTTTCCTTAGTAGCATGTTGAGTGCCATCCAACTGGAGGCCCATTACCTGACACTATGTTGTCAATCACTTTATCTTGTCTATACATGTGGGTGATTTTCTGTGTGTGTTGGGTGTGTGTGTGTGAAATACAGAGTAGTTTACCATTTTTCCAACACAGTAAGTTGTCACTAAAGTGATCATCTGCCTCCAGCATCTTCCTATATTGCTGCTGCCCAATATAAGTGCCTGCTTGATTTAGCTGGGCATCTGGGTACCTTCACACTTTGGATAATCTGCTGGGAGTATATACTCTTACCATTATCTCCCAGCATTCCTCACTTATCTCTCCCAAGAACCCCTCTCCACCCCACCCATCTCCCATAGCAATGAGACAGCATAGCAAGACATAAAACTACTTTCAGGATTCAAACCTCATAAATGTTTTCTCGTGGCTAAGCAGTTCCACAAATGAATAATATGAATGGTCTGAAGGTTTATATTATTAAAAAAAAATCTTTTCTTTTTAATATGCAGTCTTGCAATTTGGAAAATGATGCAGAAATTATTCCAAGTATATGTTCTCCCAACAGTCTTCACTAGTATCGAGTGTTCTGTGTTTTTCTTCTGTGTTTTTAAACTAGTCTTCAGTTTGATGGGAGAAATTGTCTTTTTTTCACCCCATAGTTGGTTAATTTCATTGATTTAGTTGTGATGGTATGTGTGGAGTTCTTGTACTTTTGACACAAGATGACTAAGGAATGTATGTGGATGTCCTGCTGTTTATTGGACCTCTCTAGTGGTTTGAAAGTTACCTGGCCCTCTAAGCTTCCATTCATCCTGTGGTGAGAATACCACTGATACTTTCTACCACTGTAGCTTTGAAGTGCAAGAAGACAGGCAGCCAGCCTTATGGCTGCAACATGATGAAAAGATAGCAGAAAAAACAAGCAGCAGCTATTGTCATTTTGCACAATAAAATAAGCTCAAAAACATCATCCAAAGCACCCTCAGAATCTGGTAGAAAAACAGAAATAACTTTAACAGAGGAATAAATCTGTTAGGAAATTGGACAAATTTTAATCTGGATCTTCTACACAGTTGTTGTTTTGTTGTTATTACTAAATCCATTCTACAGCAGATATATTGAGATGTTGCTGTACGTACACAGATAACCAGCTATATTTTGGGGGAAGAAGTATTCTGAAATATACTCTTGTGTGTGTTAGCCAATTATTTACACGGTGAAATTATATATATTATTTTTCTGCTTCAGTGCCATCATATTGTTCTTTCTTCCATTCTTCCAGCTGACAGCTGATCTGGCCTCCAATATATTTACCTCCATTGGCTCAGTGACACTGGCCTTGTTACTGATCTTTCTTCTGGCAGTCATAGTTTCCATCATAACTGCCAATAAACGGGCCACCCAAGGGACTTACAGCCCCAGTCGCCAAGAGAAGGAGGGATCCCGAGTTGAAATGTGGAACATGGTGCAACCTCCTCCCTTGGAAAGACTGATCTAATTGAAATTAAGACTGTTCTTCTCATTTGGAGACACACAGAAAAATGCTTGTTCTGGATACTGTAGGAGAATCCTATAGACCATGAGGATTTCTGCCATTAAACTCAGAAACCCTGCTTATTAGTCAAAGGGAGCCTCAAGACTGCGTGGAACTTTTCAGCTTTGCCGTTCTGCTGGTAACCCTTTGCACATTCAGTGCCTGTGGAAGAAAGAGAAAATTTAAAACAAAAGAAAACCATCCTTCTGCCCTTGTGTGCACATGAAAGCACTTTGACATGCAAGACTTGTCTCAGTCTTCATTCTGGAAAGCATTCATGATAGAAGTGACTGGATGCCATATCTCACTTTCTTGAATTTTTTATTCATTGTGCTGGAAATTATATTTAGAGTACAATCAACTTCAGATTGTGATGACTCCTGGGATCTGTGTTAAGTGCCTGCATTTCAGATGTGACTGAAAGCCACTTGTTTAGGTCTCGTTCCCTTCTGGTCATCACTGCAGAAGAATATTGTCACACAACGTTCCATGTACGCTCCTTGTCCTTCAGTTAGTGCCATATGCTTCAAGAGTCTTTAGAAGTAGAGTTGTTTCTCAAAAGTACATCAACTTAAATTCTTTAAATAGGGATTAAATCAATATTATGGGAGAAAGCTCTTCTTGCAGCACAATAAACGTTTCAAACCATTCTTCTCTTTGGGATGTTTTTGTCATCTTATAGATTCTAAGACTTAGACCAGAGGTGCATAACTTATGGCTTATAGACCACATGCAACCACCAGCACCCCTTTTGTGGTCTCCCTGAGCACCTTCAAAGTGAGTAGAGACAAACATTTTTAATAGTTGAGGAATTTGGGACAGAGTTCTCCTCACACTGAAAATACCCCTGCCCACTCTGGTTATGTCACGATGTCACCATCTATACCCACTGCAATTTTTGGAGACCACCATTTTCTTTTTTAAAAAGTTCACTTCCCAACCACAAGGCTGTTCCCTTATAGCAGCTAAAGATCACATTGGCTGGGATGATTAGAAGCTGCAGTTCCAATTGGATGCCTAGGCTGGAGAAAGTTATCCTAATGGGTGCTTTAAATTGCAATCCTGTGCACACCTGCTGGGACTTCCTTCCGAGTCAGCATGCATAGGATTACACAGACTGTTATTTTCTTGGTGAATAAGGTGGTGGCCATGCTGTTCTTCTGTTCATTGTATCCTGCTTTATAAAATTCAAAGCAATGTACAAGGGAAGGAAAAACCAACTATGCACTTCAGCCATTTGTCACTGTAATATAATCAACAAGTCCCCATGTCACACATTCGATTCCATTATGCCTCGGTTACTTTCCATTCAGACTACTGCAATGTGCTCTATATGGAGCTGCCCTTGAAGACCACTTGGAAGCTACAACTGGTCCAAAATGCAGCAGCCCGTGCAGTACTGGGTGCTTCCAGGTTTGCTCACGTTACACTCCAGTTGTGCGAGCTGCACTGGCCCCCAGTTTCCTTCTGGGTGCAGTTCAAGGTGCTGGTTATCTCTTTTAAAGCCCTACGTGGTATGGGACCAGGTTATTTGTGGGACCACCCTTCCTTGAGAGTATCTGTCAGTCCTACCAGGTCAGATGGGGTAAGCCTGCTCCATGTCCCTTCCCTGAAATGTTGCCATCTAGTGGGGCCTAGGAAGCGTGTCTTTTCCCTGGCTGCCCCCACCTTGTGGAACACCCTCCCCCTGGCAATCCAGCAGGCTCCCACCTCTTAGCCTTCTGGAAGACCATCAAGACCTGGCTTTTTACCAGGCACTGGGTAGGTAATGGTGTCTGTGGCTGGTTGTTGAGGCACCAGGTTTTTAGTCTTCGTTTTATGGTTTTATTAAGCTGCCCAGAGTTGTGCTTTAAGATGGGCAGCTGTACAGATCTTTTAAATATAAATAAATAAATACATTTTAAGATGTGCCAGAAAAAATCTAGACTAGTTTGGTCTAGTGGTTAAAGCGTCAGGCTAGAAACCAGGAGACTGAGAGTTTTAGTCCCGCCATAGACACGAAAGCCAGCTCGGTGACTTTGGCCCAGTCATTCTCTCTCTCAGCCCAACTCACCTCACAGGGTTGTTGTGGTGGGGAAAATAAAAGAAGGAAGGAGTATTAGGTATGTTCGCCACCTTGAGTTATTTATAAAAAATAATAAAGGTGGGATAAAAACAATCTAAAAAAAAATCAGAATGAAGATTGTAATGAAAATGTGGTAGATATGTATCTATGCATGCCTGTTGCCTGGGTGCGCTGTTAGTCTAACTGGCTGTCATGCACCTAACAGTGCAAGGCAGTGTGCAGATATGTGTGTGTGTTGTGTGTGCATGTACATGTGCATGTGAAAGACAGAGATGCCCAAACTATTTAATTATTTTCTAGTGTACTAAGATGAGCAAGCCTTTATTCACCAAGTTCTTGCCTTTTTTTTAAAATTCCAATTGGAATTTCTTTGCATTTTAGGATTAGACCAAAACTTTATTAATTTATTACTATATGTTCATTTAAATCCATGGGAAAACAGTTGGGCTTTGCTTCATTATAGTTGTTTTCATTCTGATTTTATTAGAAAATAATTTGCACCCTTGTTTTCAAATTGTTTCACAAAAACAATTCCATGTTTCAGCAATTCATCCAATAGTATCAAACAGCAGCAAGGCCAAAATTAAATTATCCTTTTGATTGCAATACATTTACCTGAGCCTTCATCTTGTTTTCATGCTCTTGGAGACAAGATTCAAGACCCCTACATTTTCTCTTCTTCAGTATGTGACTGGCCTTTCAAGTGTCACCTATAATTTCATATGAAGTGTAATTTCCATTGGCATGTATTTGCTATAAAATGCAGATTACTAGAATTATGAGGGACCCATCAGAATCCCCCTTTTATCCCCTTTTGTCCAGTGCCAATTCTTCTTTTTTAAATGCTGTTAAAAAGCAAATTAAAGGTAACTAGTTGAACAAAAAACACAGAAGAAAGTTTGGCACACTACTATATATTCTAAAACAGCCATGTGGTCACTGCATTGGTTAAAGAAGACCAAGTTCCATGTCTGTTGTTCTTGAATAAAAAGAATGGAACTGTTGACCCCTACATGTGAATAAACTGTCACACATTGAATAGAATAGGAAACACAGTTGTTTTGCTGCAGGTAACTTCAGAAATCTTTCCTGTTCACCTAAGAGCAACTGAATGCCAAGAAACTGCCATACGTTCATGTGAGAATTGGCCCTACATTCATTGATTGGTTCAGAAGCACATGGATAATTTACAGAGCTACAGAAATGTCAGCCTCACGAGGTAGACCAATCATCTCCACAAGAAATGTAAAACTACTTTTACTGAGATTGGCTATAATAACAGAATCTCATGAGTCTGATTGTGCTGTATCTCTTCCCCTTCTTGTAGTTCAGTGAATTAGGGAGGTGTCTGCTTGATTTGCTTCCAAATATTATCTTGTTGTGGACTTACAAATGCTTCAGCCCCTTTTGTCTAGGCAACAGCTCCTGTATATCTCCATCAAGGCCATCTTCCTTACTCCCTACAAGAAAGCAACACAAACCCTGTGTTGCATGCCTGTATTTTTTTTAAGAATTTGTGCTCATTGGTGGATTTCATGCAGAATTTGTAAGAAAACCAACAACCTCCAGGGATTTAAAGCTTTTAAAAACTCTGCTTCTGGCTATTTTTCTCCCTACCCCCCCCTTCCCTTCCCATATTCAGTTGATGAAAAACCACAAAGTCTTTCCTTAGTTTTCGTTGCATACCAGGAAATCCACATCATAACTGGAGGCACTGCTGTGGTTTTTATGTACATGGGGAGATTTAGGGTGTGGGGGTGTTTTTAGTTGTCACATTCAATCCAAATCCAAATCCCAGGGTTCGATATTGTTACTTTTCCTGTTATGATCATTATGATGATAAAAATACAGGGAATCCTGCATGGAAAATTCTTTCTCCGGTCTTTGGGAGTTGTGTTTGAATACCTAGCAACAGCAAAACGTGGATTGGCTTGGAACTACTGTACATACAAGGTGGAGAACAGCCACAAAGCCATACTATTTAGTACTATATTTCTAAAAGTATGGATCCATAGATCTATCAGTTTATTGCTGGTATGGCTGTTGATATATTATTATTTTTGTTGCTGCTATTATTATTTGTGCTACTGTTTGATTGATTGCTCCAAACTACTGTGGGCATGTTTCAGCCAAAGAAGAATTTCAAGTGAGAGGACCAAATGTGAGATTCATCCAAACTGAAAGTGTTCAAATTCGTTGGCTGTATCATGCTGGATTTTACCATCTGTTTTACTTCCATTTTACAAACATATTTGAATTAATTCTCATTGATACAGAAGCAATGAATCAGAGAAGGGAGTTGACCGAGAGCTACATAATCACAGGTTTTTAGGTGCCGCTCAGAAAACAGTTTGCTTCTGACTAGTTAAGGGAACTGGTATTTGGCAGACTTACCTATGCCCAAAGTGTTATGCAGGAAACTGCATGAACCAGAGTTCCAGCATTGCTTTGAATCCATCTGAATGTGATTCTGCCAGGAAACTTGTTAAAGCACTCTTGTCTTTTTTTAGGGTTCCATGCACAGCCAAAAACAGTGGTGCTGCTTTAAGTGTCATGCTGAGCTGATTTTAATGAATGGACTGTTTACAGCAGTGGCATTGTTAATGATTTAAGGAATGGTAGGTGTTGTATGAGTTCCAAAGTAGTTCTGAGTGATTTTCAAGGCATGCTTGACCTTAGTGTTGTTTGGGAAAAGTGGTCAAGAAGAAGGCTTTGTCCCTGTCAAAATATTATAATCCAGGTTGTCCACCACAGCCAGATAATGAGAAATTTAAGAAACAGTATCTATTACTTGTAGAATTTGCTCACTGTACCAGTGGAAGCTGATGAGGCAGGAACCAGTGGTTCCCAGTTTCGACAGAACCATTATAGAAACACTGAGATGGCCCAAAATTCAAGGCCAAGAAGAGAGTGGCAAAATTTCCATTTAGTGTTACCTCGGGTTACGAACGCCTCTGCTTACGAATTTTTTGGGTTACGACCAGCTCCGGCCCCAAAATTTACCTCGGGTTGCAAACTCCGCCTTGGGTTACGAACCGGATCTGTGGCCATTTTCCCTGCTGCCACGCGGTCGCGGCTTCCTGTGGGCGAGATCGCGGTAGCAAGGAGACGTTCGGTGAGGCTTGCGGTGTGTTTTGTGGCATTTTGGAAGGTTTTTGGTGTGCTTGTCAGCATGGCTCCAAAGAAAATGCAGAGCAGGCTTGGCAAGAATAATGATGATGAACGATAATGTGTTCTCTCATTTCCGGAGGGTTATGCAGCGCAGGAAAAAACAACTGACTTTAGACAGGTTTTTCCCCAGAACTGAGCCTGCAGCTAAGAGGCAAAGAAGAGAGATCTTTGAAGGAGATCTCCCCGATGTCCTTTTGGAGGGGGACTCTCCCTCCAAACAATAACTGCCTCCCCACCCCATTCTCCCTCTTCATACTGTGCTGTACTGTACTTTTTTTCATGTTTTTGTGGTTTACAAATAAAATGCATATGTTTCAGAACGGATTAACCATCTTTACATTGAACCTTATGGGGGAAATTTGCCTCGGGTTGTGACCAAATTTGGAGGGCGGATTAACCATATTTACATTGAACCTTATGGGGAAATTTGCCTCGGGGTGCGACCAAATTCGGAGGGCAGAACAGATTAACCGTATTTACATTGAACCTTATGGGAAAATTTGCCTTGGGTTGCGGCCAGCTCGAGATGCGATCAGAGTCACGGAACGGATTAAGTTCGTAACCCAAGGTACCACTGTATTCAAAAAGGCAGCAAGAAAAGGATTTAAACTCCAGAGTAGGTAGATTATAAATAGAGATGAAGATGGTTTATTTCTGTTCTGCAGGAAGCATATACTTTTTTGTAAGTATGATTTTTAATAAAGCAACTTATCCAGATGTGTAGACTCTATGAGTTTCTGCTGCAAGTCCCCAGGTATGGCATTAGGTGTCTAGTGAGTCAAATATATTGCAGACTTGGTGTGAAGCTTGACACTACACAAAATGTGATTTGGGTGATATCCAAAGGGGAGTAGGTACATTCATGGAGAATGAGGCTATGAATCATCAGTAGTATACATATTAGAAATTGATATTCTGACATTAGTACTATTGGCTGGGAAACAGGAGCCCAATGACCATCTACTATGCTTGTGTATTCTCTGTGACCTTCCCATTGGCATATGACTCATTACTATGGGAACCGTAGTGGATTAGATGGACTTTTAGTCAAATCTAGCTTAACTTTTTTCTAGTTCTGCTTACTCCAGGTAAGAAAGAAGGCTGGGATTGCCCAAGTGAATCATTGGAAGCTACAGGAGGATATCAGTGTTGCAGTCTAAGGCCATATAGCCCAGGGGTCTTCTCAAATTATGGAAAATGCAGCAAGCACACCCAGAATCAGTACCCAGGATGGCAGGGATATGCTAGAGTCTACCAGAGCTGATGCTGATTCCTGCAGCATCTTAATTTAAAAAAAACAAAAAAACTAATCTGGTATCGCCAGCTTGGCCTGTATATAGTTACTAACGGTTACTGTATATATTGTTTAAAAATATACTTTCTTACAACCAAGTGAAACTTATTATATATAGTTGTGCTTCACAACTATACAATTGTACAAAGGCTCCTCATAACGGCACTACAGGCATTCCTCTGGGCGTCTGCTGCAGGCTGGCAAAAATGGAGTATTTCAAATAAGAGATTAGCTACTTTGTAGCTCAGTCTCTTGATCACGTTGTGCTACCAGAATCTTTCTTCCAAACACAGCAATTAATTTGTGGCACACTAGTTATCAACAAGCAGGTTTTAATTAGTTGCAAGGGAGGGAAAAGACTTTAAAGTGAGGATAAGCCTTTTATTATACTTGATCTCTTGCTTCCTTTGTGAATATTTCTATGCAGTCAAATTTTGAGCACGGTGACAGATTATTAAAAAATAAAACATATTTAGCTGTTGTTGTTCAGTCGTTAAGTCGTGTCCGACTCTTCGTGACCCCATGAACCATATCATGCCAGGCCTTCCTGTCCTTCACTGCCTCCCTGAGTTTGCTCAGTTTCATGCTCAATTTAGCTGAATACTCCAGTAAAAATATAGAGTACAGCCGATGGAGGAAAAGACTGCACAAGGTTGACAACCTCACTGATTCTGGCAAGAGGAACTTGAAAGGTAAGTATCCTTATACCATTTATACATTTCCATCTTTTTATCTGCACACATCCATACACAGTATAAAAGCTGGAGATGTGATGAGATTGCTTGTCCCTGAAACTGTCAGACTAGAGCAATGACTAAGAGGATGTGATTTCTCTCTCTCTCTCTCTCTCTCTCTCAAAAGACTACCCGATGATCAAAGCTGCTAACCTGGATCTAGCAGGTTGGATGCTGCTCCCTATGGTGGGCAGCTAGTTGCACCTGTCATTTGTTTTCCAGTGAATGGTTGTTTGAATCCTGTGCCAGCCAGATTGCATGCTATGCCCACTACCTGTCAAATTCCATTTCTAGATGTTATGTCTTCTGCCATCTTGCTTAAACTGGGCTACATCCACAGAAATGCTATTCCCCCACTGACAAGACTGAAAGTGATGGAGTTAACTTTCAGCTCTTCATAATCTCATGTTCTTTAACACACATCACAACACGTATCTTTAGGGGTTCAGGAACACACAGGACTTGGTTGTCCAGGAGCTATACATCAGAGACAGTGAAAGACAGGCAGTGAAAGGTTTTCATTTCAGAGAAGTCAAGGATTTTCTAGAAAACCCTTTTCTTCATATTCCTCAACTGTCAAACTTGTGTGACAAGGAAGCTGGTAGGTAGGCAACTGGGTATTCTAATAGAACCCATTTCTATTCTGCATAAAAGTTCTACAGTAAAGGCAGTGATGGCATTCTTGAGATATGTTCTCCTCCTTCACTTGACATGTTCAGTAAAATGTGCACAACTATAAGCTCCCCATTTTGACTTCTGCACATTGAGAAATATGTTAAATATCACAAAATCATGTTGCTGCTTTCAAGCCTATTGCTTAGAACTCTAAAATTTAGACTCAGAGTCAAATGATGAAAAAAACACCACCTTAGTTCACCATTTGTGAAATTTGCTAATTTTTATTTGTTTTATATTACACAGCGGGGCACTTTATGGCAATGTGGAGTCCACCAAATACTTTGTACTGACATTAGCCCAAAGGATCAACTTAAAGTGCATAAAAAAAAAGTTCAAGTTCCAGTCTTTACCCTTCAGAGCAGCATTTTATACTTTTTCAGAGCCAGGACCCATTCCTAACACCAATTTATAATGTGGTTATGATTTTTATCTAGTAATTTTACCTTCACACGTCCATTTGAAAGCTGCTTTATAGCAGATCAAATCGTTGACCTATTATAGTTTCAGTTTTGTTTACATTGTTGGGAAATAACTCTCCTAGGTTTCAGGCAGGGAATTTTTTCAACCCTTCCTGGACTGAGATTTGACTTCTTGCATGCACAGCATGTCTGCTAAATTCAAACAATGTGTCTTTCCCCATCTTCTTCCCTTTTAAGAGCCAGGAGGACTGGTTCCTATGCATCCAGGGGAGGCAATCACATTGGCAAAAGGCATTTTTGGAAATGTTTGGAGATCAAGTAGTGGGAACACTCAAAAAAATGCTCTCTGCAATTGCACTAGGACCTTTGTGGACTCAAAGGCACTGATGCAAATAAACTGCTAGAGGTTGATGCTTTGCTTTTTATCTGTATCAAAGGGGGCCTTCTGGCAGATACTGGACATGATGAATTTCTCCCTTTTTTCAAAACTTGTTTAGCAGGAAAAAAAACTGTTTTTTTTTGGTTGGCTACTCTATTCTTCATTTTCTCTTTTTGTAACATTTTTATTTCAGTACATGCTAGTATAACTGGTGCAACTTTGCTTAACCATACTGGTTTCATTAATAATGCAGTTCTAGTCCCTTTGCAAATAGTACTGTATTGGTAGAAGTAGAAACAATTCTGGTGCAAGCAATCCTGGATTTTGTTGCTTAACTTGCAACATTCATAACATAATTTTTAAAAAGATTTCTCCAAGGCTGAGAATTTTTTTTTAATAATAAGCCAGGCTCTGAATGATTTGCTCTGTTCAATCGGAGATATTTTTTTCCCCACATTCTCTTCTTCAAGATAAAAGTTCATAAATATAGAATTGCGTTGCATCAATGAAATTATGTACAGGCAGTAGCACAGGTAAAGTACACTCTGCAACCACACCTATTGCAATACAGGGAACATGGTATGGAACACCAAATTTATCACAGTGCTTATCTGCAACTTGCAATCGGCTAGATTCCACAGTGCTTCAGTTAACTCAAGTAAGTTAATTCAAAGTAGCTCTTGATCAACTTTTAGCCATGGGAAGAAAATATACAACAAATATATAAAAGCTAATCGAACAAACAATTCAAATGTACTGGTGACATCTATTGAACTGAGCAATCACTTATCACAACTAGAGATGTCACACGCTGGATCATAAAAATTATACATATTGACCGTTCACTGCCATCTGGCATCAATTGTAAGAAGCAGCCATTTATTTGCAAGCTGAAAGAACAGTGAGACATGAGGATCAACAAGTACAAGTAAATTAACAGAAATCCTATTCTGCTGTGTACTTATAATGTAATGTGGGCAATACAGGTATTGCTAACTGTGAGCTTCTGATATCTATTAAGTAATTGGCAACATTTATGATTTGCATTATAACACAATAATAGATGTCCCTACTCAATTTCAATCAACTAAAAACTATTTGCCCACTGACAATGTACTGTACTTCTTTTTACTAGACAACTGTAATGAGGTGCTATGCACAATTTAACACAATCCTGAAACAAAACAGAAATACACCAGGGTGAAAAATAATCTCAAAGACTTACTGAGAAAGAAACAGATGCTTCTAATTGTCAAAACACATACATGCATACACACAAATATAAGGAAGGAAAAATATTGCACAAAATCCAATGCCTTTTTTTTTTTAATCCAGCACTTTCCCTCACATCCTAGTTGATGCTTTACTTATATCTGAGATGGGATGAAGGCAGAGCAGAGAGAAAGCATTTACAAAGAATCAGTATTTCAGTTTGGAAGTTTACATTAGCTTCTCTTTCTCCACCCCCCCCCCCCAATTAATACTGATTCTAGACTTAAAATGAGAAGAGTAAATCATGACATATTCATGCCTTACTATATATGGCACAGAAAATAGCAAGACCCATATTTCCACTAAGCCTGTCCCAATGTCAGTAAGTGGTAAATTTCTTAAGGGCTTTTTACTAAAACATTATTTTAGGTTCTTGAGGAAAAACAATCTATTGTTTTGGGTATTATGAACCCCTACTGCCCAGGGAGGAGGGATAGAGAAGAGGCACTTAAACACCTTTCCTTACTTTGATACCTTGCAGAGAGGCAACCCCCCTATAAGACAAGAGGACAAGGGCATATCAGCAGCAGACATGGAGCGCTGTTAAGGATGGTTGGCTGGAACAAGACAAAATCAACTTTTGGGAGCACAATCCAGCAAGGCGATGTCTTACATGAAGCTACTTGAAATAAATAGGGGGGAGATAACCACACAACCTATCCCTTATCCCCAGATTGAAAGAGTTATGAGAACTTGGGCAGAAGAAAGCACCACTGGAATTTTCTGTCACAGACAGCCATCCTTTTAAGTTCACGTAAGCCACAAGAACTTCAGCCTTTGTTTGCTTGAAGAAGAACAGAAATGGCTCCTAGTGACACCAAGGTAAATTAAAGTGAAAGCCAAAAAAAAAAAAAAAGCTAAAAGAACAAATCCAAGACTGTTTACCTTCCTTTAGGAGCCAGACAGTGATTGCTCATTTGAATTCAGCATAGGTTTGTTGTTGTTGTTTTCCAGGAAGTGAGATCTTTAAAACTGTTACCTTCTTCTTTGGACAAAGTGAACAGTACATCCATTCTTCTATACATCTTCTATTCTTCTATCTTATTATATGATATGATATATTATTATTATATCTTCTATTGGTACATCCATCAAAGCCAGCCAAAGTCCTGTTTGTGAATTAAAGTCTGATCTAGCTTTCCTCAAGACTGTGTCCTCCAGACATAATGGAATACAACTCCCACCATACCCAGCCATCATGGGGCAATTGCCTGAATGCATGCTGTAGTCTTTACCTTTCCCATAACAACAGATTAGGAGGACAGTTGCCCATTTTATTCCTTCTTCTCCTTGAATTATACCAAGGATTGGTAGCAAGGCACCCTGAAATGGTGCCCCAACATTTTTTTAAAAATGGCAGTCTTCACACATGAGATCTCACAAGATCTTAGGGATAAGAATGCTGAACCCCTGTGAGGTTTGGCAATTTTCTTATGGTTTGGCTATTTTAAAAGTTTTTTTTTTTTTTAAAGTTTTGATGCCTGTTATTGAAAAGGCTGACTTCTGAATTACATTCTACAGAGAAAACAAGTGTCAGGGTTAACAGTGGCATCTACAGTGTTGCTATATTAGAAGCAAAGATATATAAGAAAAAGCTTCCAATGACATAAATACTTTTCTAATTTTTTAGCTAAGGAGAAGCCTGGAATCACTTACGAAATGAGCACTAATATTAGGAAGAGATTATTACTCACCTAACTGGCAACTAACATATTACTATTTTTCATTCCCTGCTCAATACAAACTACTAAATATACAACTGACCTATGGCACAATGAATAAAAGGGAATATTTGTTTTGTTTCATCTAATTTACCTAATGCAACTTAGGTATAATTCTTTAAGCACTGCTAAAACAATATTAACAGGTTTTATGCATAAGTATTGCTTGATGGATTTATCTAGTCTATGAAAATTAACATTTTCAAAGGTGCTCATCAGTGCAAGCCGTCTATTCAATCAATTGGAAAATCACTGTTGACATCTTTGGAAGCAAACTTAGCCAGTACTGACAGCTTTTGATAATCTAACTCAGCGATCAAAAAGTAGTAATATCACTTTTTGAAATGCTAGGGAAATATTTAAAAAGTCAGTTAAAAAAAACTACCACCTTTCTCATTACTTCTACTATTCATCAAAATGGGTCTTATTACAAGGGTTTAATTTCTTTGTGTATCATTTACAGTATGTGACAACATATTATTTCACGTGACTCTATGTGCATAGAAGTACCTGAACACCTATTTTTCTAGTTTAAGCAATTTTAAATTCTGTAATGTAGCAAAGGCCCATCATGGCACAGGGCATGTATCTGAGGATTTGGAAAGGTGATAGCAAAGTAATCTCTCATCCATAAGATGCATAAGCAACTCTAAGCTGAAGTGGTTGCTCCTTCAGAACAATCGTCTCCATTCTTGGAAAAGTCATTTAGGTAAGGAAAGCTGTTGGTGGTAGATCTCTCTGCAACCATTCTAGATGCTGCCAGGACTTTTTAACTTGGGATACAGGATGAAGGTCTAAACAGATTTCCTTTTTGCACATCTGATGAAACCCATGATGGGTATAAAGCAATTAACAGCAATTTTATATTGTCTGTTAAAAGTAAGTTTGAATATGTCAACTAATCATTTGTGTGACTACACAGTACATTATTTGTTCTAAATCTGGACAGGCCACCTATTGCCCTCCAACTGTTTTGGACTACAACCCCCATATCTTTTCCACTAGCGATGCTGGCTGGTCTAATGGGAGTTAAAGTCCCAGACATCTTGAGAACACCAGGCTGTCCATTCAGATTTTAGATAGACTAATGGTATTGAGTAAATAAGCTAAATTTCAGTAAAATAATCCAATATTTTATAGAAGGAACTGAATGATCAACAGAAATAATTGCTGGGATTCCTGAGAAATATTTAAAAAAATATTTTTTAAAAAATTCTCACCATACTAAAAACAGTAATTTAGAATTCCCTGAAGCAATGACTACAAAATAGGTAAAATCAGCCATACATGGGAACTATAATATTCCTGACACTACAGTAATCATCAAAATTACTTACGTGGCCTCTACAGAGAGTTTTAGACTATAACTGGTGGAAAACAGAACAGTTGCTGGCTAAAGGTTTGAGAAACTGCTACTCTGATCCTTTGGGCATAAATATCCTTTTTGTTAATAATAAAAATAGCTGGCAACTGGACAGCACACATTTTTAAGGCACAATTATTAGCCTTAAAAAAATGACAAGTATGATAAATTCTGGCATAGGTGTAAGTTCAGACAGACATCAAAGAAAGTTGTATTTCAAAAGTTCATCAAGAAGTCTCATCAATACATAATCTACCATGTAAGAATTCCATTTAGATGGAATCTCAAAGCACATTCACTAACCATGAAAGTCACTGAAAACCTGCAAACTTTACTAGACAAAGCTTTTTAGCTCCCCCCACCCCATCCCCTTGTTATGTAAGATTCATAGAGATATCCATGCAGGATTTACCATTCTCTCTCTCTTTTGAAGAAGCACTTTATAGTCACAGTGGAAAGTTTGCATATGGACAGTTTTTCTACTTTTTGAATAGGAAACTCATATATGAGTGAGACTGTGGAACGTGTTTTGGATAAACCTCAGACTTGGAGAACGAAAGAAAGGTTCCAGTACAATAAAGAGAGGACCTTACATCTCAGAAAATAGGTGCTGTAAAAAAAAGGACAGTTTCTACATTCAATTGATCTAAAAGTCTATTAGCTGCTTTATATATATCTGGAAACAACTTCTGACAATTTCCGAAGTATTTGATCTAATGACAAATTTGAAGGAGCTTTTAGACATTCATATATGTGTACCAGACGATTGATTTTTAGATAGATTCTTTAGAAGACAACTTCAAAAAGCTGTCAATGGTTGGTAAGGACACTGTAATAGATGGATCTCAGCCTCTTAAAAAAATTAAACCTAAATGCTAGAGGTTGGGGTGGTTCTTTGACTCATTTGCCTATAACCAGAAAAGGATTTGCACCATGAGACTACCATATTTCTCTTTTTACTGCAACTGTCTCTTTGTTTTCTAAAAAAAAAAAAGGTTGATTAAGCAGCACATTTAAAACAACCCAATGACTTTACAAAACATATTAAAGAGGCATGATTTCCAGAAGAAGAGATTAGTTTCAATTAAAAATATTACATCTTTCAAAGGTTCATTCCATTAAAATTCCAGCTGTGCTCAAAATATGTATTTTAAGAAAACTAAAATGTAAAATATACTCAGTGAATAAGCTCTGAAAAGAGTTGTAAACTTTTCACTGCATTTCACCATTTCAAAATACAGTACCATTTTTCAGGGTCTGGAAGACAGGGGCATTGTCTGCTAGACTTAAAAAACAACAACATATTTTACAGTAAATCCCAAGCAATCATTATCAACTGGTGTCAATTCAAGTGGCACAGATACATATTAGAACTCTCACCTTACTGATGGGTAGTGCTTGACAGTGTGAATAGCCATCACATGTCCCATTTAACAAAGGATTACTAAAATCACTGCATAAACAAGGCTACACTAGTGATTATCCATAATCTTAAGAGTCCCCTTGTTTGGTAAATGGTCTGTATTTCCCTTTACTCAAGCACATTTTTTGCTATGAAATAATGGTGGCTCTTTTTCCCAAATATTTACAGTTCAGCCTTTAAGGTACTTAAATATGTCCTTCTAAGTTTAAGGCAATCAGATCATGGACTAAGTTCCAGAAAAGTCATGCTACACATCTTGGTTTGTGTTGCAGAAGGATAAATGTATGTGTCTGATGTGTTTCTTTTTGCATATACGGAAAGGAAATGATAAAAACTGTTCCATGCCACAGACCAGCTGCAGCTTAAATGTGAAATCAAGCTAGTACCATGATTCTAGAATGCTTTAGTTAAGATGGCATATTGTCTGAACTCAGTATTGCATACACTGACTGGCAGTGACTTTCAGGTTTTTAGACAGGACATTTCCCAGACAGAACTGGAAATGCCCAGAGGTGAAGCTGTAACTGTCTGCATGCCAAGCATATGTTGTAAACACTGTTACGGCCCCACCCCAAATTCAAGCCTATATTGTGAACTTAAATGGAGCAAAGATATTCAAAGGAGATAGGCTCAAAATAAAACGGTAAAAATACACAAATAACACCAACCAAAACTAAAGATTAGAAACACTGAAGATCTTTAACTTCCTTTGTTATGATACAAAATCCTGAGTTGTCTTCCATTAGTCATTGACCAGGCATGTAATCTCTCCCCTCCAAAACAAATAAAAAATCCTTACGTTTTATTCCCACTGCTGTTGGAAAACCTGTCCCCTGAAATGTTTAAACCTTGATTGAAAGCAGAAGTCAGTTTACATAATGATACTACTTCATGAAGAAGGCTACCCTCTTCAAGGACTTCATTTCCATCTTGGGTTTCCCTCTCCCATGGAACTAGGAAGGATGGATTTGGGCTCAAGCTTGGTGACATCTCATCTGCAGAGGTCCTGCTTAGTGTTTCATTGCATTTACTCATTTGCAAAGTTCCCGGAGAATGAGTCTGCATAGTTTCTTGGGGCGAGTTTGAAGATCTTGAGTGATTATTAAGCAAGGCCATGTTGTCAACACTGGAGGTAAGGTTAGGGTTTTCTTTATTTAGCACAAAGAGAGATTCTCCACTGCCACTAGAAGGAACATGTTTCCTTGGTGATGGAAGAAGCTGCTTCTCAGTGAGG
Source organism: Python bivittatus (assembly GCF_059951505.1). NCBI lineage: Eukaryota > Metazoa > Chordata > Lepidosauria > Squamata > Pythonidae > Python > Python bivittatus. Next base: position 15,684,853 of record NW_028277098.1, read on the forward strand.
ATGCTGTCATCTTGTCCCAGATTCCTAGCGGCCAGGTCAGATGTCCAACCACTACAGAGTAGAGCAAGATTGCTCTCACTTGGGGTGTTGGATTTATTCTGAAATAAAAAAGAATGTGCATCCTATCAGAATTCTTCCCCTTGGTATCTCTAAATAACAACTTTGTTGTGTTTTTTAATCAGAAAAATAACATATAAATATTACACTAAATTCTAAAAAATCTTGAGTAACCTGCCTATTTTTCATTGGACTGAATGAATCAAGGAATACATTACATAACAATTTTTCTTACAGAACAATCGTCCAAAGTTTGAATCCAACTTCTATTCCTATAAAAGACTTAAATCTGAGTTAATTCAGTTTTGGGACATAAAGAGATTCTAGGTGATAAAGAGATGAAACAAACACAACTCTTAATGTTGTAAAATTTAGAGGTAGTCTTTATCCTTAATCACAATATTTTGGTCTGATTATTGCTACCAGCTTTCTTAAAACATACAGTCTGGGATTTACTGTCGAGACTATCAATGGAATGAATGCTAAGGTGCCCTTCTGTACACATAAGGTGCGATAGAGCTTCATTCAGACAGAAGGGATCAAACTACTGCCTGCATGCAGCTCCTAGATCCATTTTTATGATCTGCTGAATCTGCCAATATAATATTATTGAAATTTGGTAGCAACAGGCAATTTTTATACCTTCCTCAGCTGCTATGTATTTTAAATTTTGCATTGTTGGTTATAATTGTTTTAATTTTATCAGAGTCACTTGTTGAGATGGGCAGCCATACAAATTGATTAATTAATTAAATAAATACAAATGGTATTTTTGGTGATATAATGAATTAATGGTTCTAAAAGCATGATTGATCTGATTTTGATGAAAGGTTGAGAAAATTATGAAAAGTGTAAGGGTGATGAGAAGTTTGAATTTTGGACAGGCCATTATTTGGTACTTTTAAAAATGGATCTGGGGAAGAATGGACAGGGAAGGGAAGGGAAGGGGGAGGAGAGGGGAGGGGAGGAGAGGATGAAAGAGTGATTTCTGGAAGAAAAACTATGATTTCTATATGACAAAGTATTCATGTATTAATCTCCAAACCAAATGAATGGAAAGTAGATATAAGGAAAAATGTTTTTGGAGGCTGCTTGGAACAGAGTAAAAATAATTATGTTACTGAATGTCACAGAAGCGTGTAGAGTTATACTAATGGGAAAGATGAAATTCATCTATCTATATACAGTGGGGCAAAAAAGTATTTAGTCAGCCACCAGTTGTGCAAGTTCTCCCACTTAAAAAGATGAGAGAGGCCTGTAATTTTCATCATAGGTATACCTCAACTATGAGAGACAAAATGGGGGAAAAAATCCAGAAAATCACATTGTCTGATTTTTAAAGAATTTATTTGCAAATCATGGTGGAAAATAAGTATTTGGTCACCTACAAACTAGCAAGATGTCTGGCTCACAGACCTGTAACTACTTCTTTAAGAGGCTCCTCTGTCCTCCACTCGTTACCTGTAGTAATGGCACCTGTTTGACCTTGTTATCAGTATAAAAGACACCTGTCCACAACCTCAAACAGTCACACTCCAAGCTCCACTATGGCCAAGACCAAAGAGCTGTCGAAGGACACCAGAAACAAAATTGTAGACCTGCATGAGGCTGGGAAGACTGAATCTGCAATAGGCAAGCAGCTTGGGGTGAAGAAATCAACTGTGGGAGCAATCATTAGAAAATGGAAGACATACAAGACCACTGATAATCTCCCTTGATCTGGGGCTCCATGCAAGATCTCACCCTGTGGGGTCAAAATGATCACAAGAACGGTGAGCAAAAATCCCAGAACCACACGGGGGGACCTAGCGAATGACCTGCAGAGAGCTGGGACCAAAGTAACAAAGGCTACCATCAGTAACACACTATGCTGCCAGGGACTCAAATCCTGCAGTGCCAGATGTGTCCCCTGCTTAAGCCAGTACATGTCCGGGCCCGTCTGAAGTTTGCTGGAGAGCATTTGGATGATCCAGAAGAGGATTGGGAGAATGTCATATGGTCAGCTGAAACCAAAGTAGAACGTTTTGGTCTAAACTCAACTCGTCGTGTTTGGAGGAGAGAGAATGCTGAGTTGCATCCAAAGAACACCATACCTACTGTGAAGCATGGGGGTGGAAACATCATGCTTTGGGGCTGTTTGTCTGCAAAGGGACCAGGACGACTGATCCGTGTAAAGGAAAGAATGAATGGGGCTGTGTATCGTGAGATTTTGAGTGAACACCTCCTTCCATCAGCAAGGGCGTTGAAGATGAAACGTGGCTGGGTCTTTCAGCATGACAATGATCCCAAACACACCGCCCGGGCAACGAAAGAGTGGCTTCGTAAGAAGCATTTCAAGGTCCTGGAGTGGCCTAGCCAGTCTCCAGATCTCAACCCCATGGAAAACCTTTGGAGGGAGTTGAAAGTCTGTGTTGCCCAGCGACAGCCCCCAAAGGATATATAACAAAGTATTGAGATGAACTTTTGATATTGACTAAATACTTATTTTCCACCATGATTTGCAAATAAATTCTTTAAAAATCAGACAATATGATTTTCTGGATTTTTTCCCCCATTTTGTCTCTCATAGTTGAGGTATACCTATGATGAAAATTACAGGCCTCTCTCATCTTTTTAAGTGGGAGAACTTGCACAATTGCAAGTTGTGCTGTTGCAAGTTAGGCTGACTAAATACTTTTTTGCCCCACTGTACTACTAAAACTCTCATGTCCGTAACCTTCAAGTGGGTGAACTGGTGCATCATAGGGCAACAATTTTTGAACCAAGGTACCTCAAATGGGCTAATTTACAGAATGTGTCCAAAATCCAGGACCCATTACTCTTGTGGGATTGAAATCTGGGAAATTTGTGGCCACTTCAGCACTGCTGCGCTGCCGCAGTCAACCCAGGTTAGGTGATTGTCATGCACATATCCCCGACCTCTTTCCTGCCTCTCTCTGTCCTCTGCACCAAATCAGCTGGCAACTGGGAGAGGTTAATATCAAGAGAGGAATCTTTCAAGGAGACTCACTATCACTACTACTGTTTGTCACTGCACTGACTCCTCTGTCAATGATACTGAACAAAGCCATGGCTATCAAACATCAAAACTGTCCCATCTCCTTTATGTGACGATCTGAAACTATATGGAAAAACACCAGCTGAAATAGAATCACTGCTCAACACTGCCCGAATACACAGCCAAGAAATTGCAGTGGAGTTTGGACTGGACAGATGTGCCACTCTTACCATCAACAGGGGAAAAACAGTGAAAACTGAAGGAATCAAGTTGACCTGTGGAAATAACATCAAGTGTCTGGATGAAAAAGATCACCACAAATATCTGGGTATCCTTCAAGCTGACAACATCAAGCACATTGAAATCAAGAAGGTTAGAAATGAATACATTATGAGAGTGAAGAAGATCTTAAGGTCCAAACTCAGTGGAAGAAGTACCATCAAGGCAATTAACATCTAGGCAATTCCAGTCATTAGATACACAGCTGGAATAGTGGACTGGACTCAAGCAGAAGTAGAGCCCTGGATAGGAAGGTCAGAAAAATAATGACAATGAATCATACCCCTCATCCGTGCACTGATGTTGACATACTCTACTTACCAAGGCGCATTGGTGGGCATGGACTGTTGCAAGTACATCAGACAGTTGAAGAAGAAAATAGGTCATTGGAAGAATATCTGAAGGACAGTGAAGAAGATGCACCGAACCTAGTACACCATGAAGATTTACTGAATACCAGAGAGACCAAACTGGCCTATAAGAAAGGCCAAATGAAGAATAGAAAACAGACGTGGCAAGCCAAAGTATTACATGGCCAGTACATAAAAAAAACTAGCAGGCAAAGAAGATAACAAGCCCTGGCAATGGCTAAGAGCAGGAAAGTTGAAGAAAGAGACAGAGGGGCTAATTCTGGTTGCACAAGACCAAGCCTTAAAAACAAATGCATACAAAGCCAGAATTGAGAAGACAGCAACAGACAGCAAATGCTGTCTCTGCAAAGAAGCTGAAGAAACAGTGGACCACCTAGTTAGCTGCTGCATGAAGATACCACAGACTGTCTGCAAACAACGGCATAAAGTAGCAACAATGGTGCATTGGAATATCTGCAAGAAATACCATTGCCTGCAAGCAAGAACCGGTGGGATCACAAAATACACAAAGTAATAGAAAATGAAGATGCTAACACAGACAACCATCTGCCACAAAACACCCCAGACTTAACAATCACTGATAAGAAGGACAAAAAAGTCTGGATAGTGGACATTTCAATATCTGGACACAGTGGAATACAAGAGAAAGAACTGGGGAAAATCACAAAATATAAAGACCTGCAAATAGAAATAGAATGACTGTGGCAAAAGAAAGCGAAGATAGTACCAATAGTAATAGGCACCTTGGGTGCAATCCCAAAACATCTGGAGCACCACTTGAAGACTTTCAGCACTGACAAAATCACCATCAGTCAATTGCAAAAGGCAGCTTTACTTGGAACAGTTTACATCCTGCAACAATACCTTTAACTCTATCAAACAACAACATCTGCCTATCCCAGGTCCTTGGGAAGAACTCAATGGGTAGACAAAAATGCCAAATCCAGGCTAAACATCTGGCTGACTGTGCAACCAACCATAATAAATAGTAGTAGTAGTTGTTATTATTTACACAGTTTAGAAAACAAAATAGAGCCATCCCTCCCCATAGCTCCATGCATAAGAATCTTGGAAAACAGTAATTCTGCAGGGACAGGTAGTGTAAATAAATAATTACACTAGTTTGGACTTGGTTTGCTTATGGAATGTGCAATTTAACAGAAGTGTGAAGACTGACAAATGGAAGAATGCCATCTCTGCTTCCCTATATAAAGGGAAAGATACCATGCCTGGGGAGGATATTTGACAGAATTCTGATTGAAAGAGTACATAAAGTGATAATGAACACATTTTGGAAAGTACAGTATGTTTTTATGCCTGACAGGAAAAATGCGGACCTAATTTCTGGTCTTCAGCAGGTCATCAGAACTGTATGAATGTGAGAAAGAAAGATTATTTAAATAAACTTGGATCAGGATTTTTGTCATGGATTATGGAATTGAAAGCTGGTTGCTGAATGTGATCAGAGAAACAGATAATGGACGTAAAGCATTCATGAGAATAAACTGAATGCTTCGTAAATGGTTAAGCACTTAGCAGGAATAAGACAGGAATGTGTCATGCTCCCTTGGTTTTTAAAAAAATTATTACAGATTACTATATGAGGTATGCTTGTGATAAAAGCAGAAGTGTGTTGATTGGGGATATTCGTGTATATGTAGTACAGTGGGGCAAAAAAGTATTTAGTCAGCCACCAATTGTGCAAGTTCTCCCACTTAAAAAGATGAGAGAGGCCTGTAATTTTCATCATAGGTATACCTCAACTATGAGAGACAAAATGGGGGAAAAAATCCAGAAAATCATATTGTCTGATTTTTAAAGAATTTATTTGCAAATCATGGTGGAAAAGTATTTGGTCAATATCAAAAGTTCATCTCAGTACTTTCTTATATATCCTTTGTTGGCAATGACAGAGGTCAAACGTTTTCTGTAAGTCTTCACAAGGTTTTCACACACTGTTGCTGGTATTTTGGCCCATTCCTCCATGCAGATCTCCTCTAGAGCAGTGATGTTTTGGGGCTGTCGCTGGGCAACACGGACTTTCAACTCCCTCCAAAGGTTTTCCATGGGGTTGAGATCTGGAGACTGGCTAGGCCACTCCAGGACCTTGAAATGCTTCTTACGAAGCCACTCTTTCGTTGCCCGGGTGGTGTGTTTGGGATCATTGTCATGCTGAAAGACCCAACCACGTTTCATCTTCAACGCCCTTGCTGATGGAAGGAGGTGTTCACTCAAAATCTCACGATACACAGCCCCATTCATTCTTTCCTTTACACAGATCAGTCGTCCTGGTCCCTTTGCAGACAAACAGCCCCAAAGCATGATGTTTCCACCCCCATGCTTCACAGTAGGTATGGTGTTCTTTGGATGCAACTCAGCATTCTCTCTCCTCCAAACACGACGAGTTGAGTTTAGACCAAAACGTTCTACTTTGGTTTCAGCTGACCATATGACATTCTCCCAATCCTCTTCTGGATCATCCAAATGCTCTCCAGCAAACTTCAGACGGGCCCGGACATGTACTGGCTTAAGCAGGGGGACATATCTGGCACTGCAGGATTTGAGTCCCTGGCGGCATAGTGTGTTACTGATGGCAGCCTTTGTTACTTTGGTCCCAGCTCTCTGCAGGTCATTCACTAGGTCCCCCCATGTAGTTCTGGGATTTTTGCTCACCGTTCTTGTGATCATTTTGACCCCACAGGGTGAGATCTTGCGTGGAGCCCCAGATCGAGGGAGATTATCAGTGGTCTTGTATGTCTTCCATTTTCTAATGATTGCTCCCACAGTTGATTTCTTCACACCAAGCTGCTTGCCTATTGCAGATTCAGCCTTCCCAGCCTGGTACAGGTCTACAATTTTGTTTCTGGTGTCCTTCAACAGCTCTTTGGTCTTGGCCACAGTGGAGTTTGGAGTGTGACTGTTTGAGGTTGTGGACAGGTGTCTTTTATACTGATAACAAGGTCAAACAGGTGCCATTACTACAGGTAATGAGTGGAGGACAGAGGAGCCTCTTAAAGAAGTAGTTACAGGTCTGTGAGAGCCAGACATCTTGCTTGTTTGTGACCAAATACTTATTTTCCACCATGATTTGCAAATAAATTCTTTAAAAATCAGACAATGTGATTTTCTGGATTTTTTTCCCCATTTTGTCTCTCATAGTTGAGGTATACCTATGATGGAAATTACAGGCCTTTCTCATCTTGTTAAGTGGGAGAACCTGCACAATTGGTGGCTGACTAAATACTTTTTTGCCCCACTTTGTATTGTAAACAAGACTGTCTGGGCTGAGAAACAAAATGATTTGCAGCAAATGTTAGGATGCATTATATCATGCAACTAGGAATATAGATTTGAAAATCAGTGTATGAAAATCCAAGGTAGTTGTATTTGATAGGAAAAAATAGAATGAAAGATTACAAGTTATACATGATTTAATGAATGAATAAATTAATTATTTTATTGCTGTCTTGGATTATATCAGAAAAAAATTAGAGTACCAAAACTACAATGTGACAATTACTTAACCATCTGTAAGCAAAGTTTACACACAATGTAACTTTGTAATGTTTAGGGAAATAAAATTAAAGTTATTGTGTAATAAATTGTGCAAGTAAAACATAGCAGAATGACCCAGAAATTTAGACAAAAGAATGGTGATCGACTGATTTTCTTTGCGCCAAACAGCTTTACTTGAAGATTTTATATTTATAGTTTCAATTTCTAAGGCAACCTGCTAGTCAACAACTCTAGGTGGCTTACAAGGGGTTAAAGCAGAAGGGGTTGAAAAAGCAGAAAGGTATACACAAATCCCACCATAAAAGCCAAGGCTGCAAAGAAGTTATTTCAGATTTAAGACTGAGAGGAGATAGAGCAACTAACCTTTGACTTGTAGTCAATGTCATCCATCGATCGAAAAAAGTCCAGACTTTTTGCCCCTGAGAGCTTCCCTTGATCAGAACTATGTGTACTCAGTGTATCCAAAATCTCTCCCAGCAGGTCCATTTCTCCAGGAGGAACAGACGTTTTGGCCAATTCCCCAGAGTCATCACTGTCATACAAATAGTAAGATGTTTCCTCACTGTCTTCAGATGACAATCTAAAGAAAAATATAGTCTCTTCACTACTATGACCATGACAATTAATCTAAATGTTCATGAAGCTCTGGCTTGCAGTTATTACAAAGAACTATTTTGGCAAAATAAACCTCTTAGCCCTTGCATTTATTATTAAAATGCATAATTATTTAGCTTTGTGGCTTTGGTCAGTAGCAGTGAGAAATAGCAAATTGTGAAATTCTCTTTTCCAATAACCTAGAAGGGTGGTGGTAGAGATAAATTAAACCCATTTTTGTCCTCAGGTAGGGATGGAAAGCAAGGAAATGCTGCAGGCAGATTTTTTTTTAAAAAAGTGTATACCTATAATGCATTGTGACAGTACTTTAGTGCATAGGCTTTTTGTGTGTGAAAATCTCACTTCAGAAAACAGATCAAGAATGAGCTCTTTCAAAACCTTGTATTTGCAAGTACTGTTCGAGAGAATTTTCAAATCCATGACAATAGGATTGACTTCAGTATGATCTATCTTTCATTACCATTTCCTAAGCTTTTGATAGTTGAAATGTACTTTATTCTGAATTTAAGAACTGGAGGCATATTACATTATTATCGAATATAGTTTTAATAAGTTACCCAGACTTGAAAGAGATGTGACCTTTGTTTCTTTTTGAACTTCTACTGTTACTTTATAATTTATAATTTTAAAAAAAGTCAAGCACTAGCCTGCAGAGGCAAGGGTTGAGAACTGCTACATCATTGCCTTGAGAGCAATACTCTGAATCCATTGAGTCAATCATTCCTGTATAAAAATGTATAGCAGCACGTTTCAACCAGGGTGCCCTCCAGATGTGTGGACTTCACTTCCCAAAGCCAGCATGACCATTGCTGACAAGCTGGATTTAAAATCCACACATCTGGAGGAAGCCAAACTGATTAAGGCTGGTATACAGGATTGCATCTAACTATACTTAGTGCAGACATGTAGGAACAGCAAAAATAGCACTAATCAGGAAATCATACACAGATGCAGTGGAAAGCCTTTTTTCGGTATATTGTTTGCACTCCTAGGAATAATTTTATTTTATTTTTTACAGAACACCAGCAGTTTTTTCCCCCAAAAAAGTGCCCTTGGATACAGGTTTTGAATTCCTGGTTGATGGTCTGCCTGTAATTCCTCCTTTTTATTATTAAGGTTCATCACATTACTTTTTCCTGCATACATCGTATTGTTCTACTTTACCTTTCAGTCTACCAGTTACTTTCTATACTCCCATCTGCAAGTTAATCAGCACTTCCAATATTTTCTTTATTTTCTGTCTTTTTACAACAAGCGGTATCGCTACTAAGCCTGTTTTTCCCTTTCCATCAACAATTTGTTCTGCTTTCTCCATAATTTAAGGTACTGCTCAGGATTCTTCTGACTTCTACCCTGCTTCTGAATGGCACTCAACACCAATCTAAGGTTTTCCACCATTTGTGTAATATTTGCTTTGCTGGTTGTGTAGAGTTCTCTCTAAAATTCTCAACTGGTTTTACCAATTGGTCTTAGATTTATAATTCTGTCAACAGAGCACAGCTCAAATCACACATAAATTAACTTACTTGCAGAATTTTGTGAAGGGGAATGTAAAATAAGTCAAGAGAAGATTTGGTAGCAGAAGGATACAGTTGTCAGCCTTACCAGGTAGGCCAGACAAGAAAGAATCTAAGAATGTAAAGAAGATGGGGATAGAATCCTACTTTCAGACATGCAAGATTCTGTTAATATATCCCCATCTCCTTTACACTCCGAGAATTTAGGGAGGGTCTCTTCTGACCTTGTTGCCCTGCCCACTATCCAGCTGTGGACTATGCTGTCTCTTATCTGACCATTCCTTAGGCAGCGTCTCTGGGCCCAGTCTCCCAGGGACTGGGAGTCATTCCCACACACAATTACAATGGTTTACATATGTACAATTATCAGAAAAAATTAAGGTAGATAAAAAATTTGTTGGTTTTGAGCAATACAAGACTGAGTTTGAAATAGAACTGTGTACAAATGATGAACATGTTATTGCTAAAATGTATAAACTTCCACTGAGATTTGAGACAGAAGAAGAACAAGTGAACAAATGTATGTTAAAGTGGGCTAAACACTTTGGCTATAATATTCAGATGGAACAATGTGAGAATATGTGGCTGAAAAGACTGAAATTTACACTACGTTATAATCTGAAAGAGAATTTTTATAAAATGATGTATCGTTGGTATATACCACCGGAAAAACTGTCTAGAATGTATAAAGGTACTTCAAATTTATGTTTGACACACGAACAACAAGAAGGGACTTTTTATCATGCTTAGTGGATGTGTAAAAAAGCCAGAAAGTTTTGGATTCAAATACACACACTGATTCCGAAGATTTTAAAGATTAATATACAATTGAAACCAGAGGCCTTTCTTTTGGGACTGATTGATAAACAATTGGAAAAAAGTCATGGAACTTTGTTTTTATACATGGTAACTGCAGCGAGATTATTATATGCACAGAGGTGGAAAGATCCAACATTACCCACAATGGAGGAATGGATGGTGGAGTTGATGGAACTTGCAGAGATGGCCAAATTGACATCTTTTAGAGAAAAGACATTATCTAAATTTACGACTGACTGGAAATCCTTTATAGACATTTTGCATGAAACAGAAAAAGATGAACTTATGACTTATGGTTTTGATGATTAAAAAAACAGATTATAGAAAAAAATGGAAACCATGAGGTAACCATAGGGTAAGAGGTAAATTTATACCTATACTTGTAGCTGTTGTAAAGAGGCTACTTTTTTATACTTTTTTTTTTCTTTTCTGCACTTTCGGCTTTGTTCTATTTCCTTTCCTTTCTTCTTTCTTTCTTCTTTATATTAGTTTGTTAGTTTTTATCTTTCTTTATAAAAAAATTGATAAAGTTATATATATATATATATATATAAAATTAATTAACTTACTTGCTTCCTTGGTCTAGTTCATCATCAGCATCTTCATCCAAGGCAGAGTCATTATTACGCATATTGGTTTGAACATGCGCAAAGCGTGTCTGAAAGGGGAAACATTATCTTAGTTGGGGAGGGGTTGGAGTTCATGGTCAATCTTCACACAGCCTGCCAAAGATCCTGATAGTGCTCTTCCTAAGCAAGACTGCCTAGCAATTCTAATCAACTGACTGACAGATGCTGTTAACCATGTGAAGCAAGCAGATTTACTGCCAAACTGACTAAGGTTAGAGTAATTCACATGACAATTCTTCCAACTATGAAAAGCAATATACAGTGCATTCAGAAAGTATTCAGACCCCCTTCACTTTTTTCAATTTTGTTATCTTGCAGCCTGATACTACAATTGTTCAAATTCATTTTTTTCCCTCATTAATCGACACTCAGTACCCCATAATGACAAAGTGAAAACAGAAGTTTAGAAATGTTTGCAAATGTATGAAAAAGGAAAAACTGAAATATCACATTGGCATAAGTATTCAGACCCTTTGCAACAACACTTGAAATTGAGCTCAGGTGCCTCCCATTTTGTTGATAGTTGCTGAGCTGGTTCTACACCTTGATTGGAGTCCACCTGTGGTAAAGTAAATTGATTGGACATGATTTGGAAAGGCACACACCTCTCTATAGAAGGCCTCACAGCTGACAATGCATACTGTATCAGAGCAAAAGCCATGAGGTCAAAGGAACTGCCTGCAGAGCTCAGAGACAGGATTATTGCAAGGCACAGATCTGGAGAAGGCTACAAAAAAATTTCTGCTGCACTGAAGGTTCCCAAGAGCACAGTGGCCTCCATAATTCTCAAATGGAAGAAGTTTGGCACAACCAGGACTCTTCTGAGAGCTGGTTGCCCGGCCAAACCGAGCAATTGGGGGAGAAGAGCCTCAGTAAGAGAGGTGACCAAGAACCCGATAGTCACTCTGACTGAGCTCCAGAGATCCTGTGTGGAGATGGGACAAAGTTCCAGAAGGACAACCATCATTGCAGACCTCCACCAATCTGGGCTTTATGGCAGAGTGGCTAGACGGAAGCCTCTCCTCAGTGCAAAACACATGAAAGCCTGCTTGGAGTTTGCAAAAAAGCACCTGAAGCACTCTCAGACTGTGAGGAACAAGATTCTCTGGTCTGATGAAACCAAGATTGAACTGGTTGGCCTCAATTCTAAACATTCTGTCTGGAGGAAACCAGGCACTGCTCATCACCTGCCCAATACCATCCCAACAGTGAAGCATGGTGGTGGCAGCATCATGCTGTGGGGGTGTTTTTCAGCAGCAGGAACTGGGAGACTGGTCAGAGTTGAGGGAAAGCTGAATGGAGCAAAGGACAGAGATATCCTCAATGAAAACCTGTTCCACAGCGCTCAGGACCTCAGATTGGGCCGAAGGTTCACCTTCCAACATGACAACAATCCTAAGCACACAGCCAAGACAACACAGGAATGGCTTAGGGACAACTCTGTGAATGTCCTAGAGTGGCCCAGCCAGAGCCCTGACTTGACCCCAATTGAACATCTCTGGAGAGACCTGAAAATGGCTGTCTACCAATGGTCCCCATCCAACCTGATTGAGCTTGAGAGAATTGCAAAGAAGAATGGTAGAAAATCTCCCAATCCAGGTGTGCAAAGCTTGTTGTGTCATACCGAAAAAGACTTGAGGCTGTAATTGCTGCCAAAGGTGCTTCAACAAAGTACTGAGTAAAGGGTCTGAATACTTAAGTACATGCGATATTTCAGATTTTTCTTTTAAATAAATTTAGACATTTCTAAACTTCTGTTTTCACTTTGTCATTATGGGGTACTGAGTGTAGATTAATGAGAAAAAAAATGAATTTGAACAAGTGTAGTATCAGGCTGCAACATAACAAAATTGAAAAAAGTGAAGGGGGTCTGAATACTTTCCGAATGCACTGTACAAAATATATTCAAAATGACATATTAAAAGAAATGTAGATATGTAACATCAGAAAATGAAAGGTTATTTATCACAATGTACATTGTGGCCATTGACTGCAAGTAGGTATATAACATTCTGCTTAAACTGCTCCTTTTCCTTTCCTAAAACTGGAATAATATTCACATAACTTCCTCCCAATTCCCTCCTTTCCCAGGGGATAAAAAATTTTTATGTTGAGAAAGTAAGTGATGGAAGGCCAACCAGCTGGAGCAAAAAAGGAAGGAAGGAGATGTGGAAAGGAAAGAATGAGACTGTGTTGGTTAAATATTGGTTAAATGGCTTCTTAAATATTTAGACAATTAAGAATTTTGGTTTTGCATTTTTTAAACTGATCATCTAAACATCTTAACTGATACTTGGGTTAAGTAAATGGATGGTTGACTATTCAAATCATTTAAAAGAAACTGAAATCTTACTGCAGTTCCTCACAAGATGTGCTTTTTGACAAGATAAATACTGCAGTGTACTTTTTAAATTCAGAATGCTGTATCTATCAATCCAACAATCAATTATGTATACATAAACATTTACACACACTTTAGTGGAACTATCTAGCTGTAAAGATTCCAGTACTTATTAAAACTATTTTCCTTTTTTCCATAACTATAGTCAAGATGGTATATGCAACATGAATTCATATTATCTTATTCTGCTTTTGCTGATTCTGTTTCTTAACTTACCTAATATAAAATATGTTGACAGTATTTCTTTAAAGAAAATATCACTATTATTTAGGACAACAGAATACTGTCTCATGGGATTACGGTTAAAGAATGAATTCTGAAAACAATGAATATTTAGTGTGTAAATAAGGCAGGATGGGAAAAAATGGGTAATTAAATAATCCAGTTCAAGGTGACTAAATTCCATCAGGAGTAGCATTTACTTCTTTTCTTCATTTCTTAAAAAATATCCACAGAAAATTGTGGTGGGCCAATGTTTTGCATGCTTACTATGCTAATTAATATTGAACAGAAGATATTCCCAAAGGAAAACAAAATTCACAAGTACTTCCTCCAGGATAACTGGAGACTGTGGCAGCATCTTTCATCCTGTTTTCCTTTATGAAGTCTGGCTAGCTGGCATGTTGCAATCCAAGTACCATCATCTAGTACAAATGTTCATTCCTATAAAGCACCCAGACCCAGTAAAAAGGTTCTAGAAAGTAAAAAAGGGACATGACTAAAACCCAATGGGTTTTGGGGGAGAATGTTTGCCTGCTAAGGAAAAAAGACAAAGATAAATTGGTGGGAAAGTCTAAGAGGTGCTAGAAAGAACATTTCCAAACCGTATCATCATGTACCTCCTGGGAAATACATACTTTGTTTTTGAATACACCCATCTTGTTCTGCTTCTATTGAAGCCATTTTGTGAAGAACAATACCTGTAATAAGGTCTTAAATGAGCCCACCAACTGAAAAACACTGGGAACTATTGGATTACTCCATTTCTGCTGTACTGAGAATCTTCTTTGCAGGCTGAATAATTTGGCATTTCAGCAGAAGTTTTGCAGACATTTATTTTCCTATCAATATGTACTCAGAGGAACCCAAAACAGGTTAGACAATCACTGGAAGTATTTCTTTACTATTCCTGCGGGCATCAGAAATTAATTATAGGTTAGGTAAAACTGCAAAAAAGCCCCTTTAAACTTTGTTTGCTTCTCTTAATGTTGAAACAAAATGCACTTGTTGGGAGCCTACAGACACATTGAAGACCACTCCAGAACCATGCTAAAACTGGTCAATTTCAGTGACAGACCTATACCTAATCCAGCGAAAGGCGAAAGGTTACAACTTATTTGGTGGTGGTGATAAAGTTGGTGGGGGCTGCATCATGTGTGTGAGAAGTACTGGGAATTCCTGGCCTTTCTGTGGCTTTGGAAATTTTTTGTCTTTGCTTTCTTTCTTCTTGTTTACTATGCTAACCCTATTTTAATGCTTATACTTGGGTTTTATGTATTTCCTTTCTCAAAACAATAGGAAACTGTGCTGCTGATTTTTGTTCAGAGGAATCAGTGAAAAAAATTTCTGGGGGGTGGGGGGCTCAGGCTTTTTCACCACTATTTTAAGTTTCCTTCTACTCAGTTACAACATAGGTAAGGTATGGATAGTAAGATAGTTGCCAGTGAAGAGACATGCAAAAGCTATGCAAAAGAATTTTACAGAGGTATTACGTAGGGTGTCACATGCTTCAGTTCTGAGCAATGTATCCTTTAAAAGGATAATTAATTACTCTTATGAAGAGAAGGAGCGAATGTTTATCAGATTTAAAGATGATGTAAAATTGAGTGAGAAAGCCAGCACCCTAGAAGGCAGAAATAAATTCAAGCTCATCTTGCTATGTTAGAGAAATGAGCTGACGATAATAGTATGAAATTTAACAAAGACCAAATGCAGAATTCTTCACTTAAAAAGCAAAGTCAAATGCACAGCTATAGGATGGAAGATATTTGGTAGATACCTTGTGGAATACTTGTGGAAAAGATATTGGAATAGTAATTGATCCCAAAGTGAATATAATTTAGTAGTATGATGTAGTTGCAAAAAAGGCAAATGAAAATTTAGACTACAGAAACAAAAATAGTTCACAAATCACAGAAAATCATAGGTCCACTTTCTTCTGTGTTGGGGAGATCTCTCTTTGAGTATCTGTCTATATCTGGATACAACATTTTAAGAAAGACTCAAATAAACAGAGACAGGTTCAGAGAAGGGCTAAGTTCCATGAAGTGAGGTTGAAGGAACTGGGAATGTTTATCCATGAGAAGAGTAAACTGGGTCAGGACACAATAGCATTTTTCATTTATCTAAAATGATGTCATATCAGTACCATATATGGAATAATGGATGCAAGTTACGAAAAGTCACATTCCGATTGAAAAACAAATGCTAATGGTAAAAACGGTAAAACAGGATAATCAATTACTCAGACAGGCAATGGGTTCACCTCTATTGGATGTTTTCTAGCAAAGGACAGACAACCATCGGTCATGGAAGTTATAATTTGGATCCTGCATCGCTCCTTCCAGCTGTATGTTTCTATGTTTCGCTCAGGTATTCAAGGACCAGCTTAGGGGGATCACAGCTCCCTGACTTCCTAAACTGCAAGAGCTCCTCAGAACTACTACTGGATAGCTCAATAAATGGGCAGGTCCCCAGAGCTTCTAAATCATCTTGTAAGGGTATTGCACGCTTTCTTCAAATGTCCAGGGTGAAAACTGATCAAGTTTAAAGAAAGAAATTAAAAACACATGGAAATAAACTAAGGTGCTTCTCAGTACTAATGAAAGTGGAAATGAAATCAAAGATAAATGCTCTGGCTAAGCTCAATTTTCAGTACGCAGAGGCCATGACTGAGATGTGGGCAAGAGAGATGATTCTTGTCACTTATCATCAGTGATATAATAGACAGTATGCAATAGATATCAGTTACAGATAATCTGCACCCCCAATTTTCAAAGATTATTTTTTTATAAAATGATAAGAAACAACATGGGGGGGGGGGACACCCAAAATAAAAAAGCAAAACTTAATAAATGCCAAAAAGTGTGTGTTAAGTGGAGAGACATCGAATGCACACCTGCTAAATTTGTCAGAGTCATTTATAGTAACTTTTTATTGCTGTTCCCTGCTATTTGCAGATATTGAACCTTTTTAATTTCTCTCTTTTCTTCATTTCCAAATGTGTACATTTTTCTCCTGCCATTTTTGGGAAAGGAAGGGGGGAAAAGAGAAGTGGATTTCTGTTTCCTAATAATAACCAGACCTATTCTGTTTGCTTAAGCAAGAATGGAAAATACAGCATTTGCTTCAAGAACTAGAAATTTTTATTAAGCTCTTCATTTCCATGATGCTTAGTAAATGGATGCAACAAATTGGTTTTTCCACTATAAATAGGTAAGGCTCTGTTTTTAACATGATTGCTATGTTATTACGATTGTTACATCTTTATGTAGAAAAGGGAGAAAATATGCTTCTTCAGTTTAATTAGTACAGTGTTTCCTAGTTTTAGGAAACTTCCCACCACAGAAAATTTACAAAAGCCTATGTTCATCATATATTTAAAGAGCAAAGACAAATCCCACAATTGCAGAATTCAATTCCCTCAGGAATTGTCAATGCCCAAACCTGTTATAATTTCTGGAAGAGCAATAAAATATTCTTTTGCCTACATTTAAAAGTTATAATTAGTTTTAATTGTTGGTTTTAATGGTGAGATTTTGTTTTATAACAGTCATATCTGAGTTCCCAGAAGGCATGGAGCAGAAACTGGATAAAGTTTCTTTAAAAATTTGCAATGGCCAAAGAAGAAATTTCTGTAATGTGAAAGCATCAACCAATCCTAGGACCAATTATAGTTTCTTTGAGCATACTCATTTGTGTTCCTGTCAGTGTAGTATTATGATTTTATGATACAGATTATCCAGGCCTGTATCTAATACTATAGGGGAAAGATTAAGACTGCAATTTGCTGGTTTTATCTCTATGATAAAGTAGTGTGTTTACTAGTATTGGACTATTCCTACAGAACTGTAGCGATATATCTTTTGAGCTGTAAACAAGTAAGCTTGTAAAAATGGGTAAAATGAAGGGAAATCCTCTTAAAATATTATTTGATAAGAAAAACTAGAAATTTAACATTAGCTGCTTTAATTCATAAAAATGAGTGGAGAGTAATTCATATTCATTCCTTATACTGAACTACAAAAACTTTTTGAAAATGAGCTTGGAGTTTATTACATTTTAAGAATCCAACTAAATAATAAAACCTATGTTTATTATGGCTAATTTGTATCAGGGTTCTTCCCAGCAAGCTGGACTGGCAAGATAAACAGGTATACAAGGATACAGCAATTTCTGAATTATTGTAGAAAAGCTAAGAAGACATTACAAAAGAATTCTAGCAACTGCTATGTGTCAAATCAAATGTGTTCTATTTATATTGTAATCCAGATTCAAATTGTTGTGCCTCTTTCTCCCAGTGACTGTATTTGAAGAGATAGAAGTGATTCTTTTAAGGGCAGGATGGACCATTTCCATCTGTTCCTTCTTTTGCTAATGTTCAGACCTAGTCTCAGGCTATTTCTTTTCAGTGTGTGAGAAGTGGCTTTCATGTCCATCACAGTGATTTTATTGGATCTACTCTAAACATAACTAATGGTGGGTCCAACTCATTACCAATTGAAAAATTAAAAAAAAAAATCATAAAATAGATGTAGTATTTTATTATGCTTACATTATTTGGATAATTAATTTTATGCAAGATTCTATGGAATCCAATCTTATTTTTTAAAAATTAGCATGTTGAATTGTTCTGTATTTGTTAAAATGTGTAGTGTAAAAGGCTGAATTGTACTACATTTAAAAAAAAAAATAGCTGCTGCTTCCCACCCCCACCCCATCTTTGGAAACGTTTTTTAGCTTTAAATCAGTGGCTGTCTATTATCCCTTTACTGTTTTCAAACTCTTTTATGGCCTCATAGAAAGCATGCTAATAAGATTCAGCTGCAAAATACTGTACAACAGAGATGCACATAAAAATGGAAATAAAATGATGTGTAAGCCATCAAATAGGAATAACACATGAGAAAAGTGAAATAAAAACCTTCTGAACTGCTGCAGAAAAACCCAGCCTCTCAACTCATGTGATGTCATTGTGTTACTGCTCCTCTCTGGCTGTCAAATAGTGACCTACCCTTGGTTTAAATAGAGAAAGTATCTTAATGCTCTTGTAAGCCACCTTTTGCTGACCATTTGGCTAAAGTGTTTCAAAACCTGCTTGGTAATAGTAATATATATAAGTAACGGAAACAAGATATCTCATATTAAATCTCTTTTTAAAAGAAAAAGGAATTTAAAATATGTAAGTGTTCAGGAAGGACACTATTATTGATCAATAGGAAGTTATTACAGTCCTATGTCCAAGAACCATTGAATCTCACCGACAGCTTGCACTCGTCCAAAAAGATGTTGTTTGACTTGTGCTTCTAATGCTGAAGATGTTACCTAGCTGGGTAACGAAATGTTTGCAAGAAAACAACCAAGCTCAGAGAACCCCAAGGACTCTACTTGTGCTTCTCAAAAAGCAACCCCTTCCTTTCCCTATGCTAGAAGATACGGTTTGTATCAACTGGAAAAAAATACTTTGCAAAAGTCAGTGTTGGAAAGCCTAGAATGGGTTCAACATCTAAAGATTATACTAGATAAATAGGGCAAGTAATTGTTGAAAAACAATTACAAGCTTTTTAAAAATCTGTTCTGCTTTTTTACTTGCTTTCCTACAGATACTAGACTGTTTATGTGTTAAACATGAAGACTTTATTATTTTATATCCTCCCTGAAAAGTCGTTTATACCACCAGAGGGCAGTCTCGTAATTTTGTGCGGCCTATATTTTCTATTTTTAATTAAAAGATATGCAGGCTGCAATATAGATGGATCATAATTGACAAGGAAAGACAAAAGATTGTCTCTTCAAACAAAAACTAACAGAGCCGAGCACATCTATGGATTATGCTTTCTTTTGTCTAAAACACTGTGCTAATTGACTGAATTTACCTTTTTTATGAGAAATCTTAAGCTAAAGCAGACTACCAAACTGTCGATTCAACAGTGCTCACTGTTACTCTGCATGACATCTGTCACATATAATATTTTATTCACATTACTTAAATTGCTAGATAGACCTCAATGCTGCCCTAGCATTGTGTAGAATTTCCTGCAAAAGGCAAAAAAAGAGGAAAAAGAGGAATACTGGGTGCCTGAAACTCAGTATGATTCCATGTGCTCTGCTGAATCTCATTCTGTGGAAAGCATACAGGTATTTCTTCATTTCTGAAAAATAATGATGTTCAATTTTGCTTCGAATCTGTTGTATGCAATCTTCAATTCACAATATGGGTGAATTCTGCCAAGACCTAGTCCTATTTGCTCAGTTCATTCCACCTTGATAGATAGAACAGGACACAACCTATACCATATCTCTGAGCTTGGGAATGGTGGGGGTGGGAAAGAGCACAAAGGGGGCTATCTTCTGTAGGGGACAGCCTGCTTTCAGGAAACAGTCAACCTGTCAGCCTGCAGGAGACTCACAACCACAGTAAAACAGCACCCATAGTGAACACATGTTGGCAAGCCAAATGATTTGTGTTCATTTAAAGACATTTGATAATTTGATTGCTTTGATTACTAATTTGATTATCATGACTAATTCAAAAGTAGCACCTGAAAATGTCCATTCAGCCACATTAAAAAAAAAAAAGATAATAAAGCAACATACACAAGTACTTAAGCCACCGTTTGGGATGGCTTCTGTATCACAAAGTGGATTTTGCGAATGACATTTCACATGTTTATTTTAAACTCATATAGTTTACATAGCTTTATGGCTATCACTGGAGCTATGTCCTAGCAACAAATTATATAATACAACAATAAACAAACCTTATAATACAACATCTTTATAAAAAGTAATGCACTTACAATTAAGATATTGGGATTCCTGAAAAATCTGTATTTTGTACAAAAGGCTTTTTAAAAAAAAATTCTTACAAGTTACTGAATACCCCAACTTACAAACCATACATAAACGTACATTTCACAAGAAACAAGGAAGGACTGCTAATTCTTCACCATACTGTATGCTCCTAGCGGTGTTACACAGGATACCACCAAATGTGTGACAAAGCTTTATAAGCCAGTATCTTTTTAAAACATGAAATGCTTCATTTAAAATGGGTCACAGCCATAGCTGAGATGATGTTCCTAAAGATATCTGTGATAGCTAGCAGATCCTCAAATATACACCTGCCTTTGTTCTGCCTTAAAACCTTACTTTTAAGCAATGCTGTAGAAACAGACCTGCATTTTAAAAGACCCACTCAGCTGATGCATCTATGTATATTAAAGAAAATCACCCCAAACTGAAGTAAGCTTCTCACAATCTAAGGCATTCCTACAGTATGAATTTAAAAAGGAAGATAGGGCAAACCGACATATAAATGGGAGAAAACTGCTGACATGCTAAAAATTCTGTAATTTGCTTTCTCTTTGCTTTTTTTTTTGTTAAAGTATTGTGTTCAATCTAAATTAATGCAGAGGGGAGAGGGATTATTATTTAACCATGAAGGGACGAAAGGGTTAACTGTAAAATACATGTCAAGATTTTAATAAGGATTAATAATAAAAAGCCTCTGCCTTTCACTAGATTTTGTAGTGGTGGCTTTTCCCTTGCTTAGGGCAATCCATCTGTTAATTTTGACTTGCAATGCAGTTAAGCTCTTCCTTCTTATTCTCCCTCTCCCTCCTCTACACACCCACAACCAAACAGCCCAGAATAGCTATGAGGAGGCTGGCACGTCTTACAGAAATAGAACAATTCCTTTCAGAATCTCTTAGGTGAAGATCAATTGGGCTGTCATGGTGTGGGATCTCTTCCCTGTTGCATGGAGAAGCAATCTGGTGTACATACAATAGAGAAGTTAGTACTATGAAACCCTTGGCAATACAGTTATTTATGTCTATTTTATGTGCATGTGTAAAGTATATATGCATATTTTAAGGCACTGATTTTTGAGGTATATCGTTGAATTGACAATGAAAAAAAAAAGCAGTCAATCTTGGCTGTGACAGAGATTAGTAAATATTCATTGTTAACAACTGATCTGCACTGTGACCAATGCCAATATTCTCACTGGGCCAAACTAGCCTTGTTTTCAATAAAAGCAGTGAAGTACCCTCTCCCTTGAGCCCTGTTAGACTGACGCTGCAGTTGGAACTGTCATCTTCACACAAAAGCAAAGGGGCTGGGCTTTACAAATGCAAAGCCTAATTGGGAGATCTCCATGTCTGTACCCTTGACATTTATTTAAACCTCATCAAAAAAACAGGAAATAACCAAACTAATTAGCAGACTGGCATACAAACTATTATTTGTTGGGGTAGAAAGCATATTCATATTCAGCTCTAGAAAACGACAATATTACTAATGACAATGTCAAAAACAGCACTAATGTGATCTTCCAGCATGAAGATGACTTTGATTTTTATGCACTATTTTATAAGGCCAACAGACTGGCCCTAAATTACTAATATCTTTTTAATTTGAACACATATAAAGAGAAAAATACTGCACCTTAAAATCCAGTAGCAGAGCCAGGGCTGAACAGAGAAATGTATGTACTTGTACTTACTAGGAGTCTACATAGGTAAATTTTGCAATAGAACTCTTAAAATTTGGCTGAACAGAATTCAGCATTAGGATAAATGCCACAAATACATTAATTAGTAATTGATACATCCAATAGAATACTCAAATCCTTTAACTAGCTACTAGAGATTTCCAGACTTCATTTTTCAATATAAAATCCATACCAAGGAATTCAACCTCACCTTGTTTGGGATCTATAGGCACAATTCATTATTTTAGCAATTCCATCTAATGATCCTTAGCCAGTCACTAAAATCTGAGCAGTTTTTAAATAAGATTAGCATATACTGCTCTGATCTATATATTGCTCAGAACCCACCCACTTTACCCTCATCTTGTTCTGCCAGCATTTTGCTCTCAGTAACAATGAAACATACACTGGTTCCATTACTAAACAATTAATGATTACTTAAAGTACCTAGAACAGACTGAAAAATAAATAAGTAAATCACTAACTTTTCATGGATACAAGTGATGTATACAAATAAATCCATCTGAAAATCTAAATTAAACCTAGAAACTGTCCCTTGCATTTAGAAGACAGCTGTATATTTAAAATAAAACCATGCAACCTGCCATTTCCATTTATATAACATAGTGAACTTGTGCTAGAAGATGGCATGCTAGCTGTCATAATGCTTAAAAGTGTTAACTATACATTTGCAGTTTTTTACATGCATTATTTGCTTTCTCAGTTTTCAATATATTAAATATTTACAGAACTAGATTTCTGAAAAACATGATATACTGTGTTTCTATTTCATATTGACACCAAGAAACTACAGACGCAGAAGTCTGCCACCACGGATTTAAAAAGAAAACTTTTACAGTAGATATAACTAATTTGCCTAGTTAAAATTCTAATATCCCTGCATTTCAGTTGACTGCTTTTGGACTAAGGATTTGACAGGAAGCTACAACTGCTCTCCATATCATTGAATCTATCCCATGCTATGATACCACTAGATATACATACGAAAATCCTATAGGAATTTTGCAAATCTAAATCTCTAAACGATATATTTTGGGCAGTCTATATATTCCAAGATACATCAACAATCAAAATCAAAGGGTCACATTCTTGATGTTTATATCTCTCAAAGTAAAGAATATTCATTTTTCAGCATTTATATAAAACTAAGTTTTATCAGCATTTTAATGTAAATGTAGCATTTATCAAGTTTTAGAAATTCACAGTAACGTTGCATAGAAATCACACTTAGTCTGGATTTTTTTTCTTCCTAGCATTTTCCCACAGGTGCAGGAAACTAAATGAGTCTTGGAGATGAAGCCTACCATGTTCTAGGCAAATACAATCCTACCCTTTACAGAGGAAATGCTTCTTTAAAAGACACACAATATTTACATTTCATTACAGCTTCCCTGATTCACAAGGTGGGGCACCAGCTTGGATACATTTGAGTTAGGTAGACTACTAATGGCTTGTAGTGATGTGTGTTAAGCAACCTTTTGGGGACCAGTGGGCACATTTGTAATTTTGAGAACATTTCTGGAATTCAAGATGGCTACAAAGGAAGAGGGGCTTATCTATTTTTAAATGCATTAACAGAAGAAAACAGGTGAGGGTGCTTCCAAAAATGCTTTATAACATCTCAGGTTACTTTTGCCTATTTTCTGAGCATGTAGGCAAACAAACCATCCAACTGTTTTTATTTGCTAGGACTGTCTTTGACTCATGTCAGGCCCAGATACATTCTTGTAAATAAAGATGATGCTAAAACATCCTTTGCTTTGGAGCATGCCAGCTTCCCATTGTATGCATACAAATCAGGGGTCAGGGAGTAGGGATCAATAGAGGGTTCACAATGCTTATTACTGCTGTGCATCCCCCATCATGATTAACCAATATCTTGTTTTTGTTAGTAACATCCAAACAGAAAACATTTTTAATTACCTGTGCAAGTCGTCTTTTTTCTGTGTTCTGTCTTGGAGAATTATGAAAGGTACCAAATGGAGCGTATTGCACTAAACCTGAGCTGCAAATTCCAAAGTCATCTTGTGTTTCCTATAGAGAAAATTAAGATTGAAAAACTGTTGTGACTAAACATTTATATATCAATCTAAACATATATACATACACAGCGTACTAAAGCTATTTTGCTGAAACAGAAGCATCATTTGTCACCAAAAAGATTCAAATGCTGGCATAACAACTACCAAATCATTTATAAATATGATGAAACTATCAAGTAAAATGAAACCCATTTCATATATTTGAGCCTTGACATGACACCTGAGGATAAAATGATATAATGCTCAAACTACTTGGTTTATAAATGAATACTGCAGGTAAACAAATAATACAATGAATAAATGAAGCCTTGATAAGCTGCCTCCAATACTTTTAGATCATACACTTGGAAGGTTTAACATGCTAAAATACTGCTGCCATTTACTGAACCAATAAAACCTAAACAGACAACTACACTTTCTGAATTATATTTCTCTGCTAAAAATCACTTGCCTTAAATTCTCAGCTAGAAGCAAAGGCTTCAATTGTGACATCAAAGTAATCAGCTTTATGAAAACATACATCCTGTTAATATATCTTTGAAGACTTCTGTTTTTCCATGATAAATATGCAAACAATAAAGAGATTATTCAAGTAGATGCACAGAATGACAGAGAGTTGCCAGAGGGCTTGTTATAAAAAATGCATTGTTGAACAAAGGGCTAAGCATATTTCAAAAGTCATTAAAAACACAAATCTTGTGGGATTCATAAGGTATATACTTCAAACTGAAGCAAGAAACAAGGTAAGAAAGTACAAATTTTGCCACATACCTTGTGTTTCAACTTACTCTTCACCTCCTTTATTCCCTGTTTTGCATGACTTTTTGCCTGGGGGAAAGAAGAGGAGGGAAAAAGGACTAACTCGATCTGCAAAACAATGGTTTGATAACTGCCCTAGATGAGGTGAAATAAAATTAAAAATTAAACCTTTCACATTATGTGGTATAACAAAAAGAAATCACTTTCTTTGTTAATTTCACACATGATTGCTAATAAGGTTTGAGTGCATTAAGAGATGGATCATGGCATAGGCATAACTGTGTTACAAAAACACACTAATTAAATTGGTATTTCCTTAATATAGCATTCTTGTGAAACGGTGCATCTGTAGAAATAAAGCCTTAGTTTAGCCACAAGTTGAGTAGGGAAAAAAGCTAAGGCAGTAATATTCCAATCTAGCCCTTTTTATATGGCAAAGCCATGTCAAAGTGTTGTGTTCTGCATAGTTACCATTATTAGATTTATATTTTGTTACACTGAAGTTTCATGCCATCTCTTCACATCAGCCTGAATAAAAATGACAAATAGTTTGCTTTTATATAAAGGTGAAGTAATCATTCTAGAAGCAAAAGTAATTGTAAGGAAGTTAGGGGTTTTTTTTCCCCCAAGAGGCAATGCTAACTTTAAAGAGGAACAAATAGCATTTCAATTTACTTTATTATTCAAATTCAAATTCCTGCAACTGAGTCTTCAAACAGCTACAACAATAGTTGGCTATTTTCTATCCAAAATAGAAGCTGGATAACAAAGCTATTGGAGTTATTTCCAACAGATTTCTAACAGATGCAGTTGAGACTGCTCTTCACAATCCCATAAGTAAAGGATATGCTCTTTATGTGTGCCAAGTACTCTCCTCTTAACTATGGACAGGATCTAAACTAAACAGAAAATACACCTAAATACAAATCTAATTTAGGATGAACTATACAGGAAAAACAACCTGCAACCCATGACTCAGATATGAACCTTAGCCCTATTTTATTGTCCTCACCAAGCCTCCGCAACTCCCAATTTCCCCCAAGATGTGCAATTTTAAGCTCTGTTTTCTCTGCCAAGTCATATTCCATGCAGTGTGTAAAGGCAAAAAATAGGGGGAAATGGAGTAAAAGCCCACCTTATGTGAACCATACTGGATTAAAAAAAAAAAATGCACGCAACGCAGATAACCTTATCCTCTAACTGCACACTCAGCTATACAAATGACTAAGAAGGGTGTCTCTTTGAACTGCATTGTCTTCAGCGGACTAACTTCGGAGTATACCCCAGTCTGCATTCTAATTTCAACAGTACAGTATACAAAGACTGAAAACCACATTTGGGACTATATCCTGATAGAAAGCATGAAGGTTTTCACCAACAAGTGTATGTTAAATATACAGATGTTGCCTGACTTCAGTGTTCTGTGATAAGTATGTATATATGTATGTAAGTGTGTGTAGGGGTGTGTGTGTGTATGTTTAGTTGGAGTATATACAAGGCGACCTTCACCACTAATTGCCTGGTGAGAGTGCTGTGATAATCTCCACACTTGATTTTCTATTAGCACCTGGACAGAATGTCTTGGGAGCCACCATTTTAACTTCTCACACTTCTGTAAAACAAAGTTATGACAGGACATTGGTGGAAACTAAGAGGTCCCTTACTAAACAGTTACCAGTTAAATGCCCAGAAGACACTACCAATGGGGGAGTCCATAAGGAAGAATTTTCCAGAGATTCTCTTAAAAAGCTAAAGTCAGCAGTGAATACAGGAATAGGTTCATCATTACAAGACTATAATGATCAAAATAAGATAGAAACCCAGTGGCGAAAAAAGAGAAGAACAATTTTTTACCACTCCATTAAAGAACTGTATATAAGTTATAAATGAGCACATGAATTCACAGTACTTTTAATTTATTTACCTGGAATATGGCTTCAGTGTGATTTTGAATTATGTAAATTTAAAAATTCTCTTTTGAAAATGAGAGTAAGGAACTAATTCATTTATTCATGACTGAAGCTCAAAGGAAGGAAGCAATTTTCAGACATCTCTCTGGTTTTGGTTCTTAGTGTTTCTTCACCCATAGCATCTTCCCAACACTAAGATAATTTTCATGTATTAAGGGAACAGGCTGTAGCATGATGTACTTATTAAAATGTTGGAATAGCATCAAGGAGACTAAGGTTTAAATTCATCAATCCTGGCCAGTCAGTATTTCTCAGCCCAATGTTATTTCCCTGGGTTATTTTAGCAGAATAAAATTCTAGGAGGAAATATTGTTTACATTGCCTTGAGTTCTTGGAGTAAATATGAAACATAACCTTCGTGAATAAATAAAAAAATAAGGAAATGTGGGAAAAAATATAAAACTTTTTATAATGGGCTTACATTACCTATATTTTTGACAAAGCATCAACTGCTGTAACATCACTTTTTGCAGTAAGTCAGTTTCCTTTTTGTGGGAAGGGATCTCTTAATTTTAAAAACATTCTAAGCAAGCAGTAGCAACTGGAATTTTCATAACACTTGTTCCAATAAGGCAAAGTTGTCCAGGTTGCCATTAGGACCTTACCTAATTATTCCTCAGTAGCAGCTGATCACATCAAGAACTGTCTGTGAACTGTTTGTTGATCTACTCATTTCCTGATTTACCCATCCAGGAGAGTACCAGACAGCTCCTTCAGTGTTAAGCAGCCAGGCTATTCCCATCTGGAACAACCACACTGATAAATTTGAAAATTACCTCAGTACTGACAAGATCATATGAAGTGATCATATGATGTTTAGGCTCTCCACACTCTGATTCATGTTCAGAATAACGTGGTCCATAACTGGACCTTTCTCAATTCACTCTACTCTTTTTACTAATCAAATGGGTCTTTGGGAGTGTTACTAATTCAAATTGCTGGTGCATACCTTTAGGCAATGCATACAAGAACACTCAGTTATTTGCCAATCTTCACAAATTCACAAAATCTGTCATTCGACAAATACTCTCAGCCAGTGTGGTCTGTTAAATTATTAGTCATTACTGTCCAATTCTTTGATTCATTGATGACCAACCATTTGAAATAGATTATTGGCATAGCCAAGTGAAACTCATGAAACTTTAGCTCATGAAATTATTACCTTAAATAATTTTCTAGCAAATTATTAGCTCTGTACTGGATTGTTTAGCAGCTAATCAAATTCCTTTTCATTATAACTCAAATGAGTATTCAAAATCTTGGTTTAACAAGCTCTGTGCCTTAGCCAAGGTCATGGTAATTTCAATTTACCAAAATACCCAATTCTGTAATGATTCTCCCTTCCAAGAAACATTTACTCATTTAAAAAAGAGTACAAAAGACTTTGAAGGCGAAAAAGTGAAGTTACTCACTAGCGAATTGGCCAAGGCTTCAGCAAGCGGTAGGAATTAAAGATAACCGTTTGTTCTGGCATCTTGTCTCTTGCCCCTCAGTTAAATCCAGCTTTAACGCCAACAACGTTATTTTCCTAGGGTCTTGGACCAAATACTTCCATGATTTAATCAGAGCTCCATTTGGTGGTAACTCTCACAGGTCCCTACTATCTGATCCATTACTGACTGGCCCTCAGTATCACAAACATAAATTCAAAAATTAATTTCTCAGTAGGTAAAGCCTCAGATAAAGACACGATTTCACAGAATTATTGAAAATAAATCCTGACTGGTAGGCTTCTGTGCTATTCTGTTCTCTGCTTTTTAAAAATTATTTATTTATTTATTTATTTTCAAATTTGTCACCGTCCATCTCATTGCAGAGTTTGGGCAATTTACAGTAAAACAACTCTATTAACAACTCTCCATTGTTTCTTAAGAGGTGGTTGAACTCTGTCACTCTCCCAATATATAAGAAAGATGACAGGCATAATCCTGTCAACAGCCATTCACCCTTTTGCCAATATTCAGCAATTTTTATGCTAGATTTCTCTACTATAAACCTTTAGACTGAATGAACCTGGAGAACAGGCAGGTTTCAGATCAAGATTTTCCACTATGGATCAATGTGCAATTCTACACTGATTAGCTGAGAAGTACTCTAACTCTCATAAAGGCACTCTTACATTGCCTTGATTGATTTAAGGGTGGCCTTTGATTCTGTTCTTCATGAGAGACTTTAGAAGAAATTAGCCACAATATCCATTGACCACCACTTTTTCAGGCTGATAATTTTGCTATATTAAAATACTATCACAGAAATTAGGGACAACTATAATGGAGACTTACCCACATTATCCCGATTTTTAAAGGAGATAAAGGAGTTTATTCTTGCCCTTTTAATTTCTATATTAATGACACCATTGAGGCCCTTTCTAAGCTGGAACTTCACTCTACAATTCTTGCTATTTGATCTATCTCCATTCTTCTTTATGTAGATGATGTGGCTATTCTATCTGTAACCGAAGTGGGCCTTGGCAGTTGTCAAGTTCCTTTACTGATCTACTGCTCTAGGGAATTTCTTGAAATTAACTATTCCAAAACTAAGGTTTTACACTTCTCTAGAAAGCACTTTAAGTTCCTGATCAGATGGAGAATTAATAAAAGACCAGTTAACCAGGTAAAGGACTTTAAGTATCTAGGCATCCATTTTCAACCTTCCACTTGCTGCAATAAATAACTGAGTGAGCTCTCTATAAGAGCCCAGAAAGCCTCCAATGTGATCCTTAAATTTGTGAGCCATCAAGGCAATAATCACATCCCTGCAGCAATTAAATTAAATAGATCCAAGGGGCTTGGTGCCCAGCTGTGGTGCCCAGCTGTGTGCCTGTAAGGATGCTTTGAATTTGGAAGCTATTCAGTTTAATTTTTAATTTAATTTTAATTTTTAAAGGTATACTTTGTGTTCCTTGCTCAACCTTAAATGCCCTTATTTGGTTAGAGTCTGGCTGGGTATCTCTTGAGGCCCACCTGAAACTTTGCTGTGTCAGTTTTGGTTGAAACAGTTTTTCTGGGGAGTATCCTTGGTTCACCTTACCCTACTAGATAGGCTTACTGATCCCTGATGAGGCAAACTGACTGTGACTTAGCTAATTGTGGCTTTTAGGTCTTGGCTCTATCATCTCTCAGCCCAGATAAGGTCTTGGCTGAACTTAAACAGAGGATCTGGGATTTTAGACCTTCAAAATGACATGGCTAAAATTATTTCTGTTGTGGTACAACTGCTGAGTCCCTCTTGGATGATCCCTTGATACCTCCATAACTTCTTACATATTCCTAACAGAATTTTTTGCCTTGGCCCATTATGACAACAAAAGGTAGATATACTAGTCTTCCACACGAAAACCTCATTTGTGTGTGGATCAAATCAGTAACACTGCTATTGGTAAATCGTCCATTGTATCACCATGGTGTCTGGCATTTATAAACCTAACCCATCTTTGGAGTCAACTTCCCCCTGAACTACTTAGGAGTCAGATCTCTTAAAGTTTAAAAAAGCCTTTAAAATGCTTTTCTTTCCAGGATCTTTACAAAGCTGGAGGCTTTAAACCAGAACTTGATACTGGCATAAATTACGGTAGTGCTGAAGGTTTTGAGATAATTCTATTGTTATACTGTTTTTATTGTTATACTGTTATATTGTTTTTATTATTGATTATTTTACTGTTATACTGTTGATATTGGTTTATACTGTATTGTGATTTTTCTTGTTTTACTTGTAGGAAGCTTAGGTATACGCACATACCAAGTAAAAATACTACTACTATTATTTCTATTATTACTACTACTGCAACTACCCCTACGCAGAAGAGGAGAGAATCTTAACACAAAGAACTGGAGAACTGTAGGAGTTTCACCTCTAGATTCAGTCAACCTGTTTATTGAAGCTTTAATGGTGGCTCTGCAAACAAGTGGTGTGACATAATGACTGGATTGACATCACCCTCACTAAACCTAATGTGTTTGATTTTGGCTTTCAGTGTTTTGAACTCCTCACTGGGGATTGTAAACCATGGTTATAGCTTCATGTTATATATAACTAGGCCACTATGAATTGTTCAAATTATGGTTAAAGCAAACAACATAGAGCAAATATTTTGTAGCATCTTGAAAGAAAGCAGAATATATACAGTCACAGATCTACAAAAGTGAAACAGGAAAAGAATAGCTCTTACATATCGGTATGCTGTTTTCATAGCTGGAGTAGCTTTGTTCATTGCTGTGTTGATCAAGGTTCCTCCTTTCTGAAATACAATATATATATATATATATACACACACATACATATATATACATACACACACACACACACATTCTGAAGTATGCAAATACAGTTTAATTCTCAGTTTAAATAACATGTTTAGGTTCTAAAAGAAAACTGACACCCCAGTTAACTTAAATTACAACCCTTAGCGTGCCCCCGAATATGCCACTTTGAAGATTTCTACAGCTGCCTTTCGTCTAGCTTTGTCTACTACCACCCAAGGGTTACAATATATCATCTCTACGGCTGACACATTTATCAGTGTACTCTAATGTACTCATATCGGGCACAATCCACCAGGAAATTCTCTTTCATAATGTTTTGATTATATAAAAGGGTGTCTTGCAAGAGAAGTTTGCACTGATCACTGCACGTATGCACTTGTATATATTGCACAAATTCTGAGCAATTTTCCTGCACATTTGTAAACAAGATTACATTCACGTGGTGATACTTTTTGCACTGCAAGATATATCCCAGTCTTCTGACATGTTTTCATACCTTCACAGTATGCATCCACTGGTGGTATGTTCTCGAATTTCCTAAAAATGTAAATTAAAGGGAAACAAAGGTTAGAAACAATTTTTGCTAGGCTTTTATGCATAATCTTCAATGTACATTAAATTCATGTTCATAATGAACATAAGAGTTTACAGTTTTGTTTTCACAGCACATCAGACTATATTATTTCCTCTGACAAAATCTACTGCTGATATGAACAGAATTTAAAAACATGGTAAGTTTAGAATTGGCTAGGACTTGAAAAAACTGAAAATATGTTTTGTTTTGTTTGTATAGGTTTAATTGTGTGTGTGTGCACGCGCGCTTACAGAATTGTATCAGAGTATTAAATGACATGTTTTGCCATCGACACTTGCTACAATCTTGCAGTTCAACAAAATTTTGCAAAGGGGAGAACAGCATATTGATATATGTTCCCTAGTGTTACTCTAATAAATCGTTCATTTAGCAGGACAAGTGAATATGGGTTTAGTTTTGAGACAATTAATGCTACAATAGTATAAGTGACAATGATAGTTGCTATAATGTCTTAGCCAATAACTGGAGCTTAAAATGAAAGTATAATGGCTTCTCATGGAAGATATGGGTTTTATAACAGCTTCTAAAACAGTTATGGCAAACCTATGACACACATGTCAAAGGTGACACGCCATGCAGTTTTGGGTGACATTCCAGTGTTCAGCAACACCCAACAACTATTCTCCCTGCCTGACTTACCAAAGAAACTGAGTTTGTTTTAGTCATATTTCCTTTCTGTAATTATCTAACATTTCTTTATATAATACATAGTGCCACACATAATTGGACTGCATTTTTAAAAAATAAATATGTAAAGCATTGTTTCTCTTTTGTTTGGGGGGGAAGTGACATGCCAGCAGAGTCAAGTTAGGCATTTGCCAAATTTTTGACATGCTGAGCCCAAAGGGTTCACCATC
Source organism: Python bivittatus (assembly GCF_059951505.1). Lineage (NCBI taxonomy): Eukaryota > Metazoa > Chordata > Lepidosauria > Squamata > Pythonidae > Python > Python bivittatus. The sequence goes on from NW_028277098.1 coordinate 15,717,277, forward strand.
AATGTTCTAAAGCCTCTTAAGCTCAGCAATACAGTGATTAAGGCAGTGAAACATCTTGATTTGCTCATATAACTATATTTGAGAGATGCTCTGGGTGGCCAGGTGGCTTCTGGGGGCAATTCAAGGTGCTGGTTCTCACCTTAAAGCCCTACATGTCTCAAGACCTGGGTATCTGTGGGTCACCCAACTGTATCTGTTGTCCAATAAAATCTGATAGAGTAGGCTCCCTCTGCATGCCTTCACTCAGGGATTATCAACTTCAGGGATCGTAGCACTGACCGTCCTCAATTGCTGCCCACTTCTATGGAACAGATTTTCTCTGGAAATCTAACTGGCCCATACCTGAATGGTTTTTAGGAAAGCCATTAAAACTTAGCTGTTCCAGCAGGTCTTGGGAGTTGAGACATTTTAATGTTGTTCCTTCTGGCTTTGGAAAAATTATCTAATGTAATTTATATTCCTGGTCTTTATATAAGTACCCTAACCCTAATATCGCTTATCCAAAAGGGAATAGCATGATGGGTATCCATGTATGTACTTTTTTTTTTTTTTTGCTGTATTCAAATCAATCTTGACTCCTGGCAACTGTCTAGACAAGTCCCTGCAGTTTTCTTGGCAAGATTTTTGGAAATGGTTAGCTGTTGCCTTCTTCCTAGGGCTGAGAGAGAGTGACTAGCCCAAAGTCATCCAGCTCACTTTGTGGCTAAAGCGAGATTAGAACTCACAGTCTCCTGGTTTCTAGCCTGGTGCCTTAATCACTATATCAAATTGGCCCTCATATACAATTACTAAAGTATTTTCATTTAAAACTGCAGATACTTGCATAAAAGCTGAGCATGTAATTTAGAGAAAAGGACATGTGAATCTGAAGAGTTAATGTCTTTCTGCCTCCTACCCTTTTTAATTAACCATTATATTAAATTCTATCAATTTACCATATAAATGTTTATGATATCCTCTGAAGCTGAAGTTATAAACCTTCATAGCAACACACATCGCACACACAGAAGTATAATTAGAGGCATAAATTTTAAAAAAAACACTCTTCATTCAAAAAGGGGACTTTAAATCAAGCCTCAATTGTGCTTTTTGGCATTAAGAGAATTGGTGTAAATTAATAGGAACAATTTCACACCAGACATATAAGGTAAAACTTTATTACAATCACAGACTAATTTCACACTCATCCCATAAGATTCATGAGTGTTCATTTTATTTATTACATTTTCAGATTAACTACTAAAGTCCTATGTCAGTTTGCTTTAACTTCTCTAACATCTATGATTTGTGGAAAACTGCAGTTATTTAAAATAAAAATACAAACAATTGTTTGGTAAAAGATCAGTAAGAACATATATACAGTAACAACATGTATTTTGTATAAACCTTTGCTCTACACAACCCTACACAAAATCAATCAAGAAATCATTTTTCTAATTTTGGATTTTCAGCAACATGGAATCTGATCAGTACTTCTATTATAGTCATTTAATCAAAAACTCTATACAGGGTCAACACAAAGCTGAAAATCTATTTAAAAAGTATTGTTATCTTCCATTATTTCAATTAATGCAGGAGGAATGAAAATACAGGTAGGTTGTGATTAGTGCGAGTTTGAATAATGTGATATTTGATTTAGTGAGAATTGTAAATTGATACCAGGTCCTATGCTGGTCTTTGACTGTAATAAAGATTTGATTTGATACCAGGTCATGTTTAATATGACCCAAAATTCAGTTAATGTGAGGCTAGCACAAGCGCAAATGAGGCTAGTGCATATGGAGTTGCAGTTTTAGATACTGCAAATCTTCACATACAAAATGGAAGAAAGGAAGATTCTGTCTAGAGGAAAACAATACAAGTTTAAAAAAGAAGAGGCTTGTTATTACATTAGAAAATTTGATGTAATTGAATTACGGTATATGAATGTGGTCATAGCAATGCTAAAATAGGACGAGATGTTTGAATGTCTGAATCTACAATAGAATTTGTTTTTGTTTGCTTTCTAAAACTACAGGTAGTCCTCACTTAATGACCACAATTGGGGCCAGAATTTAGGTTGCTAAGTGATGCGGTCATTAAGCGAATTATCACATGACCACTTTGCTTAGTGACCGCAATCCCAGCAGTCGTTAAGTGAATGCCCCTATCAAGTCAGCAGGGAAGCTGGGAGGAAGTTGCAAGCCCCAGGAGATGCTGGGTGGGGAAGGAAGCGAGGATGTGTATGGGAGGGTTGGTGAGGGTGCACAGGGGTGTGGTGTGAGTCAATTGCATGAAGGCCTCAGAACCACTTGGATTTTCAGTCCCAGGGTCAAGAGGATTCTGAAGCTGAAAAAGCTCCATGCCAAATTCCTGCTTGGATTTCAGCACAGAGCCTTTTCGGCTAGCCCCCAGGGATGACAGGGAGTGCTGTGAAGGAGAAAAAAAGGCTGCTTTCAGCTCTTTTCCCCTACTTTGCAGCGTGAAGCCAGCTCCACAGGGCCCAGCAGCTAGACCAGGCACACCTCATCAGCAGCGGGAGCAACAAGATGGCGGCTGTCAGGTTCAGCCCAAGAACCACAGCGAGACAAATCCAGGAACAGCTCAGTTACTTTATTAGCTTACACCTAGTAGACAGAATCTTGCCAGACTAACTCCAACCCCCAACAACAGCAACTAAACACTCCAAATTCCTTAGGGTGGTACCAGTCTCCTCCTCTTCACTTTCACATGCTCTGGTTGAGGGCTGAGGAGATGCTTGGGATTCCTCTCCCCCTCCCTATGACCTTGGACCTCCCTGCTCATGTCTTCCATCACAGAGGCAAAGGTCAGCTGAGGTGACAAAGCACAGGGCAGCAGAAGGGCCAAAAGGACAGAGATTGGAGGGAGATAGGCGGGTGTGGGGAGTTGAAGCGCCCCTGCAGTCGTAAGTGCAGGCGGGCTGCCAAGCACCCAAATTCTGATTATATGACCGTGGGGGCACTGCAACAGTCATAATTTTGGGCACGGGTCATTAAGTCCATTTTATCAGCACCACTGTTATTTCAAATGGTTGCTGAACAAATGGTAATTAAGTGAGGACTACCTGTACTCTGTGACTTTGTTAATCATAAATTTAAAGTATAAGTATATTCTTTTTATCTTTTACTGTAATATTTCATTGATATAATGTTTAAAAATTTTCACTGCCTATTTCCTTTGAGCTGGAGCCAATTACCATATTTCCCATAGAAATATCACTTCAAATAGTGCGAATTTGAATAATGCGACCATTTCGTGGGATTCATTAGCTGCACTAATTGAGACCTACCTGCAGCCAAGAAGTACGAAAGTATATATCTACCTGCACTTCCTGATGAGATTTCTTCTTCAAATACATCAGAGAACACTTTTCCTGCATTTAGCTTTGCAAGTCGACCTTCAATAAACTGCAATATAATGTGGATCAAAGCTGTAATAACTTTGTTAAGAAAACTGTACAAAATGTAGTTTTATTAGCTGTACCATAAAGTGCTAGAAATTCAGAGAGGTCACACCCACCTCCATTTCATCACATAATCATCTGTCCATCCACCCTTCACTATCTCCTTTATTCTTGACAGCTGTTAAAGCTGAATTGGGGAAGTGGAAAGGGTGATTTGAAACTTAATCAAGGTAAAACTTGTGGTAATTTTTGATCCAGAATTGGCAAAATAAGTGGGGGAATCATATTTTCCTTGACAATATAGCATAATGATTCTGTAGCAGAAGATTGTTGACATTAATTGTATTTTCATTAATCTCACATTAGAATATAACATTTATCTTCTTCATATTTTAAAGGCATGGTACTCAAAGGATTGTTTTTTCTGGCAACTGATGTCTAATTTGCTTTAGCTCCTATATCTCATTTAGCTGATTTAAAATGTGGGATATTTTTTTAAAATAATAGAGCCTAAGAAAAATTCTGTCCACCTGCAGGATATATGAGTCTAATCTAAATACAGGACAGTAATCTTAAACAATCGAAAGCAAATATATGGTGTCATTTTTGATGCACCTACATTCTGAGCATATTTTGTGAGAGCAAATCATACTAAAGTAATTCAAATGTATCAGCTTGAAAGCAATGTCTAAAATCTGTTTTCCCATTAAACTATTCTAAATTTACTATTTGCATCTCTCCAAATAGCATACAATTCTAGTCTATTTAATATTGGATAGGAAGAAAAACTACCTTCTTTAAACAACTCAGCAATAAGCTTTCATACTGTTATGTTTATATATCAATTTATATAAGCTCTCTCATGTCTTGCTTGCTAGATACAAGCAATGTCTGTAATTATAACCACAACAAATTGCATTTGAAACTAACATCTTCTTCAAATGTTAACAAACTAGTATCAATGAAGAGGACAGCAGAGTACAACAACTTGGACTTCTTTTATCCTCCCTGCACATGGTGCCTTTTACAAAGCAAAAACTTTCCTGTATCACCTTATGAACTATCAGAATTCCATACATGTATGGAATGCAAAAGTGGGGGAAACGTACAGATACTATTTTTATTGCGCAAAACATGCAAAGAAAATAATGCATGTCATTTTTATAAACCGTATTCTGCTGGAGTTAATTTTCCATTCTAATGCTTCTTTAGGGAAATTTCTAAGACAATTATCCTGATATAAATTCAGTTCATAAACTCTGTACAATTCATTGCCTGAGCACTACAGCTTTTTTCAGGCTGATGGAGATATTTAGAACTTTGTGAGTGCAAAGGGCTAATACAATGGACACAAACGAACACAAAACAGAAGGAACTGGGGAGACTGCTTCTTTCTGCCTCCTCTATATTCCCAGGATATTTATTAGTCAGAAAACCAACTTCTAGACATTTTTCTTCCTATGTAAAACTAAGAGACAGTCTTACTTTTTAAATAATCTTTAAAAAAATAAAGTTCCATGGGACAGAGAGATAGATGGGCATCAAGGGAAATGTTCACAGGAACATCATGATGTTTAGCTGTAATTTATATAAAATAATCTTAATCTATTTACTTAAGAAAGGAGAACTGTGACCTGATAAGTGATATTCTTATTCCAATAAGGATTAACTCATACATTTAGGATAGATGTATAAGTTACATAATCAGGATACAAATACTGGACTTTTTATAGAGCTTTATTTTCATAAAACTCTTATGAAGTCTTATGTATTTATGTGTACTGGAAAAATAAATGTTTACTAACTGATGAAGTGTCCAGAAATTATTTTTTAGCCCCTCCCAATTTTTTTTAATGCTTGGAGGACTAGAATACAAGATGGATGTGCATATGTCTTTCCTCTCACAATCAAATTATCCTTTTTCCACTTCTTTGTTCATCACTGCAAAATTAAAACCAATGGTTACTGCTAATCATTTTAAGCAATGATTGCAAACAACCGAAGTTAGCATTAATCACAGCTTGCCAGTTTAAATCTCACAAAAAGAAAAAAAAGGTAGTGCCAAAAGAGAGAAAGAAACGGATATATGAAAATGCAAGTTTCTAATTCTCCCATCTATGCTGAACTCTGAGTTCTAGAGGATTTTGAGCCTGGTTATACATAGTATATACATAGTCTGAAAATGACTATGAAACCTTCTTAAAACTGCCAGATTTAAATTACTGACAACCAGTATCTCAATATAACTCTCAAATGAAATAACAGTGTTTTGTAAAAATCCTCAATTTGCCTTAAAAGTTTCATAAAACTAAAAAAATAATCTTTCCCAACCCTCCAAAAGTACTGACATTTTTAGGATACTTTCAAGAGGCATTACGTTTTTTCTCAGGGCTAGGTAACCAAAATATGAGATAAACAAAGAAATCATTTGACTGCACATTTTCCAACATGAATTACCACCAAATCACTGTTAACTTGAAATAGTACATAGGAGCCAATAAAAATTAATTATCTGGCTGACTGTCATACGCTATCACAGATTATCCAAACAGGCCTGTCAGTGACAATCTGATGCTTGTCAATGGATAGACTGATGACATGAAACAAACTGTTCCATGAATACATTTTTAAGAGGAATAGATAAATGCAGATCCAGCAGTAGCAGCAAAGGATATGCTATCACTGATTATTATTTCCTCTTCTTCTCAGCTAACATTCTCCCCCCCCCAACCTTAACCTGGCCTTTCTCCAAATGGGTTGGTTCATGGTCAGACCACAGTATGGGATCACTGGATTATTTCACAGCAAGAATGAGATAAAGCACCTTTAGCTACCACTGTGCAGAAAACATTTTTTGAACCACAAGGCATTATCTATTTGGGGAGGGTTAAGAAATCATTCCTTGCTCTCAAACCAAGCACATGATTTATGGACGTCTCATCAGTAAGTAAAATTACAGAGTTAGATAACAGAGTGTTAAGCCTGAGCTAAAAGGGAGATATTTGTTTTTGGTCTAATCTTGTATGCAGAAAAATGTTAATACAAATTGGGGGTTCACAGAAAATTAATGCTGCTCCATTAATTGTATGTGGTGGATTTGTCAGATTTCATCAAGAATGAACAATATACTAAAAACAAGTATACCTTTTTATGCCCCAATTTTTTTTTTCTCACCTTGAGTTTTAGTAACAGATTTACACTTCTGCTTAAGTGTTATACCTATCTGATGGGTATTTTGTACAAGACACAATATGTTCCATTAGCAATTCAGACCACTGCCTAAAAGAGCCTCCAAGTTTAAATAAATTCACTTTGAACAGAGAGGTGACAACTAAGTACATAATAAAACAAATTTATGTGTCACATCATGCCATATTTTTGTTTGACCGGACTATAGCTTCAGTGATTCTTCTTGAACAATGCAGTACCAGAAGCACTTCCTATCTTCCTACTATGATTTCACTTTCCAAAAGTATACTGTTCCAGAATTACAATAATGCAAATGTCTGTCTTGCTGTCTACACACATACACCATCTATCTATCTGTGTACCTGTCTTTGGACTGTTCACAAGACTTCTTTTCTGTTTAAAAAACAGTACTCACCACTGAACTTAAAGTAGCACTTTAAATTCAAGTCTCTTATGACTCAAATAACCTTGAAAAGTGCCTAATTACAAACAAGAGCTCTTGGATCAGGAGCAGCTGGATGTGCAAGACAAGGAGGAGGAATTATATAAAAGTGAAGAGGCATAAAATGAAATAGTTTTGAAACTTATTTCTTTCCCTATTGCAGAACAACATTATTTCTGTTCTATCCAATTAGATGCTGCACATATTTCACTTTTACTGCCATAAATCTCTACATCAACCATTAAATTTCAGGGACAAAAGCTTTTGTTTTAAATGAAAGTTCCTAGCATCCTGTGAACTTCACTTATCTGTTATGTACTATATCTTCAAAGAGAGCCAGAAGATTAGTTAAACATGGTCTCCCCACCTAAGGTTCTGGCTGTTTTAATCAGAGGCAATGTTTTCCATTTTGTGCTGCAGCTTGGATTGCAGTGTTTATCCAATGCTTTTAATAAGCTTTTAGGACTGTTCATACTTGAATCATTCTGTTCTCTCCTCATCCAACAATGGTTTCCAACAGGCCAGGGAAACTAATCTTCCGGCATCAATCAATCAATCAATGACATGTGGCAGCAAGTATCAATAATGCAGTGTTTAGGCTACAATTGAAGTAGCCCTCCTAAATCCTGTTTATATAAAGAGAGTTCAAAACTAAGAATTTCTCCCCAATTCCAGATACACAATTTCAGTTCTAGCTTTTGAGATTCATCAGACGAAACAGTTCTGAAACACTGCATTTTCACCCTTTCCTCTCCTTCTCTGCTATAGCCACAAGGAAGAGATAAGAAGCACTCACTTCTAAAGAAGAAGTTCCTCATTATGTCTGAACTAGAGACAGGTTAGTTTTAAAAACTGTTTGAAAATCAGCCAGGATCATAAGATATGACCTGATTCTGGATTGTCTGAACAAACAGAAATTCCCCTGAATATGATACAACAGAGTACTAAAAAAAAAAAAAAAGTTTTCCTTCCTGTGCATTGGGAAAGAAGAGAGGTGCATAATTTCAAACACATGTCCCTTTGGATAATCAACGCTAAACTAGGATTTAGCTGTACATCTGAAAACAGCAACCGAAAATATGACTGAATGGTATGGTCCTACTGAATTGATTTCCATTTTTAAAGAAAGTCAAAGCCAACCCTATGGGACAAAATGCATTGTACTACCCTGACAGCAATGTGCTTATCCATAAAGCATATCTTAAATAATGCCAAAATGGTAATACTATCTATGACTATAACTATGAGCATCAAGGAGCTGGGTGCAGACTCCTGCTTCTGTTCTGTTTTTCTCACCTTAAGTTTTAGTAACATAGATTTTATACACCTCTGCTTAAACATTATACCTATCTGTTGGGTATTTTGTACAAATATGCCCCATTAGCAATTCAGAGTACTACAAAAAAGTACTCTGATTAGAACACATGCCTTTGCCCCAAAGCCATCTCACATAGCAAACCTCTTGGCCCTGAAGGGACCAGTTTAAGAGAGGACCTGGGTGGAGGCTAGCAGCCATAGGAACACTGAACTTCTGTTCATTTTTACTGATGATAATCTGCTTCTAAATCTACATGTTTATTCAAAACTTTTTTATACAAAGAACTACTCATTGAATAAGGGCTTAAAATTATGATTGGTTGAATCTTACCTGTAGCAGAACAGTTTATTAATACTTTCCCACATACTTGCCAGATCTGTTCTGGAGGATTAGAAAACCTGCCAAGACAGATTCTATATACTCACGGGAGGGTAGCAGATGAACAGCAGGAGTCCAAATAGAAATACAGTTGATTAATATATTGGAAGAAACCCAAGACCGTTTTAATTGAAGCAGGATTATCTCTTATTACTTCAAAGAGTTGTCACTAGAAAGAACCTTTTGACTATGGGATTATAATACAAACATACAAGAGTTTATCCTGGATATACTCTGGTTTCTCTTCAGATCATATAAATCCTTCACTTATCCTGGATTATTCAAGTCAAAGTTCAGAAATAAGTACTGAGAATGTTGTATCCATTTTTCTATCCTTGAATATGCATATGCTATGTACATTTAGAATGGTACTAGATCAAAAATCCCCAGAAATACCTGTTTAAAAAGCTGTAGATTCACTGCGGTTTCCAGAAATCGTTTAGTAGAACTGGAACGATGCTTGATAAAACTTTCCTCACAGAAAATGATAGGCTCTCCCTAAATTTGAAAAAAGGAGATTAGAAATATACATTTTTGTAAACAGTTCTATTTAGCATCTCTTTACAGTATACCAATAATTTTGCATGTAGCAGTACTCACAGTCAATATCTTTAAAGCTTGGTAAGTTTAACTTACTTTTTCACTAAGAACAGATTTGCTATGATGCATACCTAGAGAGTACTGCTATGTTTTAAATGTAAGGAAAATCAAGTGCCCCAAAGAAATTATCCTGTAAAACCTAAGTTTTTAAAATCTTCTGATTATGCATAAAGTGTGCTCAGATCAAAAACAAACTCTATCAATCACAGGCACAAAACAGTTTAGAAATAATTAACATCTATTTAAATTATTAAAAAAAAATTCCTGTTACTTTAATTAAAAATTCCTCTTTTCTGCAAGTCAAGGATTTTCTTGTTTTTGTTGTTATGCTTTGGAAATATATCAGAAATACTGGAAAGCTAAAGAAATAAAAGGACATTTTCATGGTCACAGGATTTGTCCTATGTGACCCACTGGGTCTCTTCTCAGCCTTTCTTTTCCTGTGATTCTGTAATGAAATACAGTGTGCCCAATAATCCAGGATGAATTATTCAAATCCTGTGATTATGCAAATTAGATAGGGATTTTCTATAAGATCCTCATGTCTGTTTAGTTCTCTGCTGGATGCATTTACATTTAGCTAATATTTTGATTATTCAGAAACTTTGAATATTCTCCCAATAATATTAAAATATTATTGAATATAATACGAACAACACTGTATTAAATATTTTCAATAGAATCCAGTTAAAGTTATTGATTTTTAAGTCACAAAGTTAAACAAAATTGTGTATCTTTCATGGGTTAAAATATTTAAGTTTGGATGCCCATGTGGCAGAAAGAAACCATATAGCAATAAGAATAAATGCAAAACTTAAAGGATTGTTCAAAATTATTTTCTGACATCACAAATATAGAATTATATTTTTTCTCCTAAGTCCCCCAAGATCTCAAATTACTATCATTGCTGTGTTGTTATAATAAATCGAGTAACAACAACCAGAATACTCTTGTATCAGCCAACCTGAAACCAGTTCATGAAGTTCCTTGATTCACTTTTAATAGGGCCAGCACAAGAAAATTTGCACTGGACAATTCCCTTAGAATTAAAATCTGGGTCATTCTATTTGTGTTTATATATTAACAATAATGTTTAATCCCTCTTACATGAGATACAAGGCTTGGAAAAGTCAACAGCAACAGAAAAAGAGGCTGACAGAAAAGGTGAGGTTAAAAGAACTCAAAAAAGCAGCTATTGACACTCATGAGAAAATAATGTCCATTGGGCCATAAAGAATTGGCTGACTGACAAAAAAGACACAGACAAATCAAAAACTTATTTCAGAAAACTACCAGCTCTCAGAACCAAAAATTCAAATGAAATATCAAGTATTGTGGTAGTTTCTTCTTAGAGTCACAGTCTGATCATCAACTTTGGTTACTACTACGAAGTTCTACTTTTTATGAACGCTGATGCAAAACATAGCAACTGGTGCACTGCTTTTTGAAACCTCTAACAGACGTAAGGTCAATGCTTCAGTGTCATTGCTGATATTTGCATATAATACTTTAAAAGACATGTAAAGATTCTGAACCTTTTTGTTCAACATCAATGTTGAAATAAAACTGCTGTGATAAAGTTGATTTGTTCAAATAGCTTAAAACTGGTTAAGCTGAAACACTAAGTGCTTTTATTTTTTATTACCTAGCTTTTGCTTAGCTGAGGCCTGGACAACAGTAGTGCTTTATAACCAATCTAAAATCTAAAATCAATTGACCGTTTTGTAGAAGACATAACACAAATTCAGCACAGGCAATTATCATAAGGAACAAACTATTAAGCGACAAGGGTAATTCAGAATATTTTAGGGCTTATATATCAACCTCTGCAATAAATCTGTATTCATTACTGACTGTTAATATCTGCTCTATATTGCTAGAGTACAAATGATTTGCTGGAATGTTTATGTAATAGACCAAATTGAATGAAAGGCAGGAGTATTTTATACCTACAGTGTTTACACAAACCCTGAAACTTCAAGAATAAAGTAAGAACTACGTCAGACCTTGGTGGATTGGAGGGGAATAACTAATCGTTTTGATTTGATATGCAGCTTTTGGGATTAGAAATACAAGTAAATGCAAGAGAGAGGGAAGACAATTGGACCACTTCATATTTTGCATTGCCAGGGTAGGACTCTATGGATCACAACTCATCCCCAGCATATTAACACTTAGATCTCTTTGGCAAATACAAACCAGCAAAACTGCACAAAATTGTACATATCCCAGCTATTATATCATCCTGGGATACGGCTACAAAACACCTATGCCTAGAAGTAGATTAAGGGATTCATCTCCTTTGAAAATGAAAAAGTTCAATATGTACCCTTGCTGGTGTTTCTGATATATAATACTATAATCATCCCCTGTAATTGTCTGTTTTATGTTAATAAAACTTATTTAGAAAAATGACCAACAGGAAACAACTACTGTATTAAAGTAGTTTTCAATGTAATCACATCAAGCCAATTCAAAGGTTTAAAGTTTCTCTTTTCAAAGAGTTTATCCCTTTTCCTCTAACATATCTAAGATCTCAAATATGGAACTAAAAGTCTTTTGAGATTACTTGAGCAAGGGAAGCTGCAGAGCTCTTGAAGGGACAGTCATTTTATCCCCAGTAGAACAGCAACTGGTCCTCTATCTTAATTGCTAAAAAAAATCCAGAAAACAGAGAAGCACCAACATTTTGAAAGGAGCCAGAATACTCCTTATTGGGCCCAAAGAAACACCGTGGTTCCAACTACCATCCTAGCTCAAGCAATAGAGTCTTGAGTCACAGTGTCAACCTCTGCGGTGTTTCCATGTTAAGGGCAGTCATGGACTTAATTTTTAAAAAAATTATGGTGCAACTATAGCAGCATGTGTGAGACACTCCTATTGTGCATGGATGACCACACGGGCCTTCAAAATAGAGGGAGACTTTTACATTGATTTTGGCACAAATGAAAGTTATGCATATTGAGCAGTCCTAAAAGAAACTGTGATTTTCAACTGCTTCCACTTCCTCCTTTTAGTCTTTTTTTGCTATATTCTCTAGAGTGAAATATGAGGAAGGGTCCATAGAGGAGACCAAGAAGGGCTGCAGGTACATGAGATCTTTGTAGCTTCTACTACCTGGTGCCAGTCCTTAAAGCATCCTGCTAAAAATGACTCATGAGAAGTAAGCTGTTTGACCAGGAGAGTATGGAGAGAAATCTACATGTCAAGTACCAGCAATATATAATATTCTGGATATTCCTCTCTCTCTTTTTGAAATCCTTTGGCCACTGCTTTAGATCTATTCCTGAGATTTCACAGAAATGATCATTTATTTTATTTAATTATTCAATTTGATGTCACCTGGCTCCCAGCAACTCTTAGAGGCTCACACTACACCAAAGAATATTTAAAAAATACAATAGGAAACAACAAACAACAAAACCAAAGTGGAAAACAAAAACAAAAAGAGAAATACGGCAACCTGGTAGATACCCCAAAACATCCAACATCTAACATCCAATGGAGGGGGCTCCAGCCACTCTAGCCCAAGGCCTGGGAGACAGCCAAGTCTTTATGGCCCTTCAGAACACCAACAGGGTGGGAGCCATCCAGATCTCAGGGGGAACCTCATTCCATAGGCAGGCACTGCAATAGAGAAGGTATGCTTCCTGGGTCCTGACAGATGACATTGTTTAATCAAAAGAATCTGGAGTTTGCCAATTCTGTCAGCTTGAATTGGCTAGGCAAACACCATATAGGTGGTGTAATAATTGGGCCCTATTCCATGTACTATAATAGACTTCAAAATTATATCCCATTTAAAAATGTTTGATTATGGCTAATACAATACTAAAAAAATTGGCCATGTAATCATTTTTTGTCATCACTTTCACCTTGATTGAATGCTGTGCTATTTGTAGTGGGACCAACTCTAATGTTCTTTTTGGTATTGATTTACATACTTTCAAAGTATATTTCTGATCAAGGCCTAGTAGGGATTCTGCACTGAAGAGGTGACTGCTAATATTTGTAATATTTGACTGCTGATTTTTTTCTTTTTGGCCAGACAAGGTATCTGTCCTCTTGACAACAGTTATTACAGAACATTATACATCCCCATTTCCTTTTCATGGGCTACTGGGCACAGCAGGACTCATTCCTTTTAAGCTGCATTCACATTTTAAACTATCTGCTTAATATAATTGTAAATAAATCTTGACATACCAGCTCAGAAGAAATCATTAACTTGAGTATAAATAAGCTAAAGCCATACAATTAAATTAAAAGCAAAAGCAAAACTGGACTCTTCAATAGACATCTTTGCTTTTAAAATGACATGTACTATGATTCTCTTCATTCATAACCAGGCACTTGGTTTATAGTAAATTATTTTTTATTAATTAGCTGATTTAGGAGTTTTGGTCTTTGATTAACATGGTTAGTCAAACTGTTGCAACTGTTACTCTTTAAAGGCATTTCACAAAGGTTGGATTTAGGTGGAATATAATAAGTTATTTAAAGACCATTTTACAGTAACAAGTACAGTACAAACTTTATTGTGCTCACTGATCAGAGTTCTACAAAAAGCAAATTATAAGTTTAAAATATAATAAAATGAGCAAATAAAACAAAAATAGTTACATAATCACAGCAAATTTTACAAACAGTAAAAGAAAATGTGCCTACATTCAAAGAAACTGAGACATATTGGTCAACTTACAGCACCTGCATTTAGAATAGATTTGAATGGCCTCAAAATTTAGTTAAAACAAAGTTATAAAACGTACTGCGTGTCTTTATAAAATGGACAGTGCAGCAAAACATTTTTAATTGTTCCTTTGTCAGAAGGGTACATAGTGACTGAGCTTGCTTGCTTATTTATTTATTTACATAGGAGATCTCAGAAAAAATGTGTAAGACATTTAGTCCCAGGATAGTAAAAGCCTCTGTCTGACTAGGAAGATTTTCTACCAGTCACAATACATGGGGAAGGAAAATAGGCGTACTCTGAGAATTTCTCAGTAAGGTAAAATAGTTGGAGAGTATTTATCACGCTTCCCATTTTTAGTCTCTGCTTTAATGGGCTATTCCAATCCTATTCATGACAGTCCTGATCTTTAGGTCAAAGTTAGTGGACGAAAAATGATGGCAAAAGTATGCCCACATTTATTATGTACAAAACTTATCAAGAAAACAAGAACAGTTAAAGCCTACTTGCTTTTGTGAAATATTTTGGAAAGGGAAAAAAATTATGTGCGATAAATGTGTAATTCTTCATGATAAAGCAGGAAGAAGAAAAATACTGTAATACACTAAACAAATCACCTTTCTTAAAAACCATATCATTAAAAGATTACAAAGAACATAAACAACTAACTTGATTTATACTTCACTTTAAAAAATCTGGCAGCATTTCAGAAACCTAGCCAAGAAAAAGATAAAGCCATACAAAAGATACTGGAACCTCTGTAAGAAGGATGAAACCCACCCACCACTTAACTTGAAAAAAATAACACAGAGCTATGTTTAAATAATGCTAAGGCTTGGCAATTATAGTTTGAAAAATTGGAGAAATTTCAAAGCTAAAAAAGTACCATCTCCTGTTTCAATTGTTTAACATCCTATAGTATCAGTGTCCAAGGAGATGATACAAGCAATGGTGGTATGAGAAGGGATAACCTAAATCTTTAGGATAGGAGAAATTGGCTTAAACAGAAGTTAAAGGGCATTTAGAAACTTTAACAACTAAACTCAAAAGGATGTGCATTTTTTAAAGTATCGAAAAGGCTACATACTTGCAACATACATAATTAATATACTTTTAAAATACAATCACACAAGTATGTGTAGATGGGGAGAAGGAACCTCAAGAAAACTATTTACCCTACTCTAGCTGAAAATTATAGTAGAAATTGAAAACATGATGCTACACAGACTACCACATGAAAAATGAACATACATTTTCAGTGAAATTCACAGGAGCTATACAATACTAGTTCAGCACAAAATACTAACATTCAGATAGCTAAATTAATATTTACTAATAAAATATTTCAGTTTTTAGGTGTTCATTTGTACAAAGTATATTTCCATTATTTAATTAATTATCCCATCTGCTACACACCTATTATCTGAACAAGATATAGTTAAGCTGGATTCTGCTAAATCTTAATTACAGTCAACTTGACCCATTAAAACAGAATTCCAAAATCTATAATTTGGTAACATATTTATTAGGACCCAACAAAATGATTCAAAAGTGTGGGCAAGATTTGAGTTCTCCAGAAATTTTCATCATAAAAAAAGTCTGGAACACAAAAGTCTGGAGAAAAAGCAAGGGAAGTCTTTTGGGACTAGGTTAGGTATTTCAGCCATGCCTTTTGATGTTAAAAATCAATCTCAAAGGAACATGTAAACTGAATTCCTTAGTTAGTTACATGTTATCTGTATTAGGATACCTCTAGCATTCAGAGATAAATAAAATTATTATTTTCCCCTCCTGTCACCTCTAAAAACACAAATGCCATTTATCTCCTGCCATAGATGAAGCTCAGGGATTTCTGGGCTAGCAGAAAGCATAAAACAAAGGAACATTAACTCTTTAAATCAGCTAAGGCAGAGATTCATTTGGGACAGGTAAAAAGTCAAAATGCATACTGAAATAGTATGCTGAGTAGGCAGAGGGCTCAAATGAACTGCTTAGCCATATTAAAGGTGCCAAGGTTGAAAACCACTGGCTTAGCCAATGACTTAAAGAAACAATCTGAAGAAAAGTCAGATGTATATACAGACAGGTATATATGCCCTTTCTCAACATATATCTCTATATATGTCTATATGCCAGGATCTTAAAGACATCAACCCTATCTCAAGCTGTGTTTAAACATTATATGTTATGCCCAGGCTGAAACCAATCTATTCCATTCTTTGAGGAAAGGCTTCTATTGCAATTTACTTCTTCTACATATTTGGTTGCTTCTGTTATTTAAAAACAGAAATAACACATATACCCCATCTCTCTAATACAGAGATGCATGAATGAAAATGTTAAATTATGAAGTAATAATGTCACCACAGATTCAACTTTAAGCAGCAACAAAGCACTATTTTATTGAAAGGCAGGACAGGTAGTCTTCACTTAATGACTGTTCATTAGCGACCATTCGAAGTTACAACGGTGCTGAAAAAAAGCTACTTACGACTGGTCCCTGCACTTACGATCATCACAGTGCCCCTGCGGTCATGTGATTGTGATCTGGGTGCTTGGCAACCAGCTCACACTTATGATGGTTGCAGTGTCCAGGGGTCATGTGATCTCCATTTGTGACCTTCCCAGCCGGCTTCCCGCAAGCAAAATCAATAGGGAACTGTATGGTTTGCCTAAGGACCGTGGTGATTCACTTAATGCCTGCCTCAAAAAATGTCATACAATCAGGTGTGGTTATGTGATGCTTTGCTTAACAACCGCCCTGTTTAATGAGAAATTTTCCAGTCCCTATTGTGATCATTAAGTGAGGACTATCTGTACTATAAATTAAGATCACTAGGTGGTAAAGTTACAAATTTCAGGAACGGCTTAAATTTACTGAATTAAAAGAACTAGCTTTTAATCAAGGTATTTATATATAATATATTTTAAAGAATGATTCATATACCATGCATAAAAATATAGACTACTTACCCACTTTTTAATTAAAAGAAAATTACATCAGTTGCTGTGAGTGCTTTTAAGTAAAAAAAGGCTGATAGGAATATTTTATATAAACAAACTATAATGACCAAGAACTGGCATCTCAATAAGTAAATTATATCTATTAGGAACAACTCTGGCTTATTCATTATTGACATAATTCTGACTCGTTGAAAATCATTGCTGCAAACTGGAAACCAAAACTGACATGTACATCTGTGGTCTCCAGTCTTCAAGTAATCTACCATTTCACATTAGAACTGCCTGTGAGACAAATAAAGACCAAACCAAGAACTTTCTTCTTCATCTGGTCACTGTATACTGCTTTCCATAAATAACATGGCTAAACATGAGAATTTTCTAAGTGCAGCAAGATAGATATGATTCAAATTTGCAAACATTCTTCAGAATTAGAAGAAAATAGACCCGTGAATAATAAAAGGTAGCTTACAGGTTTGTATCTTAGTGCATCTCTGTAGGATCCAAACAAGGCCACCTGAGCTCTGAGGAAGGCCCTAGCTACTCCATCACCAGTAGCAGTGGACTGCTTCTTCAGTTGATTTTTCAAGGCCGAGACCTGTGTGACAGAGAGGAGCAGTTAAATTAACACATCAGAAATTGGTAAAGGGAGGTACGAACCCAATCAGCAGGCAAGCTATGATGTCTGCGGGCCAGCCAAAAAATCATGCTCTTCCTTGATAGCTTATCTTTTTAACTGCAAAGAACACCTGCTGATCTGTTAATTGAAATGAATGCAGGGGATGCTGGTAAGTGCTAATGCAAATTGGTTTATGCTCTCTTTTTTTTCCAAGGCCTCTTGACATAAATAAGCTTTAATTATTTTACAGTAAGTGGCTTGCAAGATTCTTTTCCTGTAGATTTCTTGCCACCACCACAATGTTGTGTCATATAAAGATGAACAGGTATCTTTCAGTTGTGTTACAAAAACTTGCTTTATTTTTTAAATTTAGCTTTTCTCTTAGTGTAATCCCATTTATTCTGTGCTACCAAAATTCACAACCATGTGTTTGTTCTCCAACCAGAGGAGATTTCAGTAATGCTATACTTTACCATGAGCCAGAAATGTTTCAACTAAATAGTAATCACTGCGCTTTTTTTAAAATCACCATGCTGCAGCTTATGAGTTGTGTCTATCTCTGAATAAGCTAATAGTGTCAGAACTAATGGTAAGTGCCCTAAATTAAGACAGTAAACCTAAGAATGTATGTTATAAATAGGTGTCCATAGTATATTTAAAAATACCAGCTACTTGCTCAGGGGAATTATCAGAAAGTTGGGAAAAGAAAAAAAAAGGAGATGGAGGACAGGGTGGATAAAGAAAAAGTTGAGACACTGATTTGGAATATTTAGGAGCTGAAGTTTGAAGGGAAGAGAGACTGAAGTTTGTGTGTGTATAATATAAATGTATAAATACACATTTGCCTTTGCCCCTAATATGGCTATTGAGCACCAAAAGACTGCCCACTTCTTTTATATGTATTTTTCAGCCAACTATCACAAGTATAGGTTCCATGTACATATGGAGCTTATGTGGGATTCTTGATCTATAGTATCTGGATAAAAAACATGGGAATTGTGGAACAGCTCTACACTGCAGAAAGTATTCTGCCAATAATTCTAAGAACCAGAGCATTCCTGCTTTTGCAGAAGAATTGCATTAGTGTTAATAATCCATTAATGATTCTTCATATTTTGCAGACAAATGTGCAGGTTGCAAATATCACTGAATGCAGGATATGCAAAATGCCTCATTACAGCTAGTAGAGTATTTTCCCCATCTATGAAAATGGAAATGTACTACCAAAACAGATGTCAATCTTAAAAAGTCTACAAGAATGAATGTCCTTTTGTTTCTTCAGATAAGCAGTCATGATTATTCTTAACAATGATGATTGTAATTGAAGCATCAATTTAATTAACAATGAAGCTCTGAATAATGCTAATGAGAGCTGAACATGGCATCAGAGAAAAGACTATCTCTACAGGTGATAAACCTTCACAGTAGTGACATTTTCCAATGTAAAGTCACAGTTACTGTGATATGATCAAAGAGAGAGGCCCCCATTGGGTCTAATTATAACTAAAGTTCTGGAAAAGAATTATTGAGTTATGATGTTCATAATCTATGCAGAAAGGCCTTACAGTATAAGTCTTCTCCCTATAGTTGTGATCTTTTCCATTTATATTCAAGCACCATAGATTCAGATAAAAGAGTCTGATACCAATATCCATATAAGTTTAACCACCCCCACAATAAAAATACAACCCACAATTAAAAAAAAAGAGTTAAATTTGAAGTTTGTAAAATAAGTGATTCACTCAATGTATTAATAAATATATATACAGCTCTGTAGCATATACAGTCTTTTAAAGGAATCATAGTAACAGCATGAAGAGGGAACCTGTGGAATTTTTAGAAAACTGTTAACTCTGTTTCTACAAGGTAATTATTGGAATAGCATAAAAACCAAAGAAATAATCTTAAGCATTTTTTTAGGAATAAACTTTTTGGAATTCAACAGGTCTTACTTCCAATAAAAAAGGAATGGATCATGGTACAAATGAACACTATCATGTTATCTGCTGTTTTCTCTCGGATTAACAATGTTTTAAATTAACTTCAAGGAAGGCTAATGCATAGCAGAGGTGTGAAAAACATTTCATGTTGTTTTTTTAGCAATTCGTTTAAATCTAAGAGACAGCTTGCTGCTATTGAAAAGATACGTGCCTGACTCACATACTAACTCTAAGATGGTATCAACTGCTCTTGTATTGGGTTCTCATTCCTCCTTATCTTGTATCAGATGGGAAAAGCACTCTGTTCCTACAAAGCAAAGCTGGTAAACTGGAAAAAACACAGAGGCCAGAGTCACCAATTTTTGGATTCAGTGAAATCCAAGGACTACCCAGAATAACCAAAAGGGACACATGTGAATTTATGTGTATTTGTGTGTGTGTGTGTGTAAAGGAACACTAGGAACCGAATACCAAATCTGGCATTATAATGAAAGGCTAAAGCACTAAGTCATTAACTAGTAAATAGGATAGGGCACTGAAATTAACCTTCAGTCCCCAATGACAGAGGGAATGCTGCTATTCAATATTGTAGGTACATCCATGTATTATTAGGTACACTCCCTCCTTTTAAAAGAAGGGGGAGAGATATAGTTAAAACACAAAGTAGAGAGCAGTATAATGGTAAATCTTCACAAATCTATTCATTGGATGAACCATGGCCACAATGTCTATATCAAGATACATGGTACTTGCCTGTAAACATTCAAATGAATACAAGCGGGATCAGCTACCACAATAGAGCTCCAACTCCACACTATGCCTGGAAAATGGGCTTTCAGTGGCTAGACTTGTTGAATACTAAAACTAATGAAAGAAAAGTGTTTGGATTTGCTGAAAATTAAAAGAATGTTCTTTCTGGCATAATAAAAAAAGGGCATCCATATGTATAAGGTAATGATATTTTTGAGTCTGTTTTAAAGAAAGAACTGTTGTTAATCAATGTGTGCTTCGTATAATCATCTTACTAAACCCATCCCTTTTAAATGAGGTATCCAATAGACACAAAAACCATTCATTCATTCATTCACTCACTCACTCACTGATATATACATTTTTGGAGCAATTTCAATAATTCAAGTTACAGAGAACATTTTGAGAAATGGTAAACTTTTTGTTTTTGCTTTTAAAAATACTAATCCATTCTACTGCCGGTCTCTCCTCTTCCTTTTGGTGCCTACTGACTAGCATCTTCCACTCGTAACTACCAGCTATTTGCTTGAAATGAATACATTTCCACTTACTAGAATCTCAAGAATTTGATCACTGGGACACCAGTGCTATCACTGCAGGTCACCCTGCAGCAGTATGTCTTTGAAATACATTCAACAACGGTAAAAGTTCTAGAATACAGAAGTGATGTTCTGAAAGGTCTGAACGATCTATTACTCTAATTCTGAAAGAACTGTATTAATTACCATTTATTTCCAGTTTAAAATCTGAGTTTTGTTTTTTTATTCTAAAATCTGTATTGTAATACAGCCTGTATATCTGAAGGAACATTTCTTACTATGCTTGCTTGCCCCAAACTCCAATGTGATTTGGAAAGACCCTTTTTAAGATCATCATGGCGCATGAATTATTAATTCCAGTTCTTTTCTATTTGATACCCTCTCTCTACAGAACTTCAACCAGAAAGGGTTTGTCAAAAAAGTTTCCTTTCAGAGAAAGAGTCAGGTATTTCCTTTTTAAAAAGATTTTATGAATTAGACCAACCTGAATTTCGTGAGGATTTCATGCTCATTAGGTTTTACTTTAATTATCTTTTTTTGATGGAATGTAAATTATAAGCCTGTTTGAAAGTTAATTATAATAAAAATATCACAAGGCATTATATGTAAATGTTCTATGAGAATATACCTTTAGTCTTTCTTCTGGGCATTGTGAATGAAACATTAAATAATATTGAATGAATTATTGCTGTCTTATGCTTATGCTTTTCTTATATCTATCAGCAACTCTGAACATTATAGCCACATTTGAGGTCTTCAAATGTTCTGCTTTCAGGAGAGCATTATTTGACACAGCATTAGTCAACTGTTCTGTTTAACAACAATTAAGATCTGAGGGATGAAATTAGGATAATCTTGTTAGCTTCAACTTTTTTATTCTGCCGTTACTGAGAAGCACGAGACCTTCTCAAATTAAATTCCACAGAACCCTAGGGTTCCACAAGAAGTCACTACAGGTTCTACAAGAGATCATGATTTAAAAAAAAAAACTTTTTTTTTAACTATGTGCACTGCGCAATGCTCACACTCACAAAGGAAATGTTTACATGCCACAACTCAGCTGCCAGCTTCCTGCTCTGCTCTTGTTGTAAACATTGTAAAACATGGATTGTGTAGGTCAGAAGTGAACCATATTGTGAAGTTTTTGTTTTGTTTTGCAATTTTTATGCAGGGCTTCCCTGAGACCTGAAAATGATTTTGAGGGTTCCTCCAGAATAAAAAGGTAGAGGAAAGCTACCCTAGATGTTCCTAATGTGATTTGGAAAACAGTTATTAATGGAAACTTTGTTTGGAAAATTCATCTGCTAAGATGCTTGTGCTGCCAATATGTTGGAGCATGTAACACTATTATTCCATTAATTATCTATTCATATCTAAGCTCCATTTCAAGTGCTAGTAAGTATCTTAAAATTATTCTGGGCCAGGTTATCTGAATCATATAATTAGCATCATAGAGGCCATGATGTGATTTAATGTATCTATAAGGAGGAGAGTGATGTGGGAGATCAAGGCATTCCAGCAGGGGAAAGGAGGCAAAAGACAACACAATCTGCAGGGGGAGCATGAGAAGAGTAAGAGGTTCAGGATAGCCACTCCCTAGAATCTCGCAGGGTATATCCACTAGTTGCTGTAGTATAGATTTAGTTTGGCAAGATTCTGTCTATAAGGTGTAAGCAAATAAAGGAACTGTACTCAACTGGACTGTTTCATTGTTGTTCTTGGGCTGGGCCTGACACATAGTCTCAGGAATGCAGTAGCTTCCATCAGTGATAGCTCAATATTTAAACTCTCTTTCAGAAGAAATACTTATGATGTAATCTGGATTCTGTTTTAGACTTCATGTTATTATATGTAAGCCTGACTTATAATGAAAAAAATAACGATAACAACTGAATGGAAAGAGCATGACATTTATTTAACAAAATTAAGGTAAACTTTTATGAAAAAATGGGCACAAAGGTCAACTGAAGAACAAACATATAAAAAAAGAGATGGGATGACTGTGCAGAAAAACTCTACCAAAAAATAAATAAATCCTAAAATCAATGATATATACAAAGAGAGCTGAACTCAACCAGATATCCTAGAAAGTGAAATGGCCACTGGAAAACATTGCAACAACAAAACTGCTGATGTTGATAAGTTGCCAGAGAACATTTAAAAACTTATAAGATGATGACGTTAAAGTCCTACTGGGAGTTCATAAGCTAGTATAGAAAATATAACAATGGTCAAGGACTGGAAAAGACTAATTTATGTTCCAATATCACAAAGGGTAATATCCAGGAATGCTCACAAAACAGAACAACTGCACTTACCTCACACTCTAGTGTGAAAATATTTTATATTTTGCAATCAAGATTTCAACAGTATGTGGAACAAGAACTGCCTGATGTACAAGCTGGATTCAGGAAAGGCAAAGGCACTCAAGATCATATTGCTAACATCTGATGAATAATGGATGTTAGCAAAGGAGCTCGAAAATGATGTTTATTATGTTAAAAACTGAGAAAAAAGTGTGCTGAAGTTAGATATTGCCACCAAATGTTTAACTTATATACAGAATATATCTTGAGAGATGCTGGAGTAGAAGAAATAGAAACTGAAATTAAAATCACTGGGAGAAATATAAAAAACCTCAGTTATCCTGAAAGGGTAAAACAATGGGTGGCTAAAAACAATAAGAAAGAAAAGAGTGCAAAAGCCAGACTGATCAAAAGTTAAACAACAACAACAACAACCTAAGATTATGTCAACAGCAAATATCATACCAAAACAGTGAAGATGCTGAAATAGTAAGAAACTTTATTTTTCTGGGCTCAAATATTTAGCAGGATGATGATTGTGGTAATGAAATAAAGAATACCTGCTACTTCGGAGAAAGACTATGACAAAATATTGAAGTGCAGAGACATCACACTGATTTCAAAGGTAACGTTAAGGACATGATTTTCTGAGCTGTAATACATGGCTGTGAAAACTGGATCATCAGGAAGGTTAAATGAAGAAAAATAGATGCTTTGAAATGTGATGTTAGAGAAAACTGCTGAAAATACCTTGGACCACAAGAAGAACAGATACCAGGTGAAGTGAACCAGATTGCTCACTGGAAACTCTAATAATAGAGCTAAAGTATTGGACACAAAATGCCAAGGATAGAATCACTGGAGAAGACTTTGACATGTGGAAAAATTGAAAACAATTGAAAAAGAGATTGACAGAAGGCAGAGTAGCTAGATACTATTACTGATGGCACAAGATAAACGATGAGAGTTCAAAAAAGCAGTTACTGACAGATAATCATGGTGATGTGCGTCTGGCAATGAAGATTTGAAATTGACTGCAGTACTGACAAAGCTGCTTTTTAAATTTTGTTACTAGAATGTATTACTTATATTTTGCAAAATATATTATAATGTTTAAATTGCTGGGCACTGGAAGGTAACATATGAATATTTAAATAAATGAATAAATAAGATAAATTTAACATACAGTATTAAATATGACTACTTCTATTGTTCAAGTTTATGTATTTTGTAAAAAGAGAGAAAGGGGAGAAATAATAGAGGCCACAGATATTTTTCAGGTAATATAAAGGATCCATTATATATATTGGAACTATTAACTCTTCAAGAATAAGCTTTTGATAACTTGCAATCTTTCTAATTGCATTATACCTCTTTGAAGGCAAAAGGAAGATAGAGTAGCATTAAATAAGTTGTATTTTTTGATATGAAAGAGAAGATTAATAAAACATCAAGCAGGGAAAAAGAAAAGGAGATGGAAAAGAAACTGTAAACTGAAACATGGGGGCAGGTGGAAAAGGTGCTACCACAGAAGTAAGTAATATACTCAGCAGTATATTTAGTAGTAATATATTTAGCAGCTATAACAAATCTAACTTCATTTCCTCTCAGATAACAAAATCTTACAGAATAATGATTGTGGTTTCAGTCAGTTAAAAACACTTCTCTTTTCTATGACAACACAAATTGGCATACCAATACAACTCAACTAACCAATTATTCTTAAATAATTTAAATGTAACTTTTTAATAATATTTTATTTGTTAAGTAATTTTAAATAATGCTGTTATAGTATATAACCATAAGAGAGTAATGATACTCAAATGCTGACTGTCAGACAGCACTGGAAAGAAATAATGACAAGACACTTTCAAATAAATCCCCACTCCTTCACCACTGTATTTAAATATTTTAAGGCTCTGAACACTGCTTATTAAATGGAAAACAACCAGGTCTTTTGACCTTGACACATTTCAGTACCCATCGTCTGTTTATCTAGAAACAAGTAATTATGTTTACAATGGGATACCAAACCTGAAAGATTTTTGTGAAATACAGATATGACAATGGAAGAAAAACGTTATTGTGAAAACATGGGCTTACGTCCAAAGGATGTTTGGACTGACTGTTCCTCACAGGATCACATTCTTTCAAAAGGAGCAGAAATTTATTTATGGACTCTGCCCTGCTCCTGAAGAAAGAAATGGTAGCAATAATCAAAATTGTCTAGTAACATTTGTCTAATAAAATGAAAATCATCCCTCCTAAATATCTCAGAATTAGCCACCATTATTTATGTTTGTCAGGCTTTAGAATAGTCATTATAATACGTTCTATATAGTGCTACAGTTGATCGTTCCATAAGTTTGGCTGATGCATAACTATATAGGCCAGTTGCTGCTATGATCTGGCTGTGGAAAATGCATTACATTTATGCAGGTTTAATACACTGGTTATTTACTAGATTTTGTACTCAATTTAAGGCACCAGGTATTAGCTTTAAGCCACCATAGGTACTAGACACAAAATACCTTATAGCAAAGATAGGTATTTGAAAATGGTAGGTATATTTGGAGTGTTGAAAGCTTGTTGTTCACACAGAATGTCATGAAACAGCTTGCACATCCACAAAACAGTTACATTAAAAAAAAAAATCGATTTACCCAAGTTCATGAAGTTTCTTCCCCACCTACCCCCTCTTTTGCTCTGAAGTGAAAACAGGTCCTGTACCAAAAAATAGGGTCCTGTGCCCACTCCCCCAAAAGCTCTTATATAGCTGGTGGAAGAGCAGGTCTTCAAAAGTTAGGCCACAGACATTAAAAGCAAAAAGTTATACTTTATAGTACAATACAGTACAATCAGAACAGATAAACATATGCCTTGGTTGCAGCTTCACCTTCCATGGCCAACCTTTCTAGGATCTAACCATCTCAGAAGGTTCACAGAGGAAGGAGTTGAAGGCCAGAAGCACCAACATGCCCACTACTTCTCTTGGCACGCACCACCCTCTCTGATTCATCATTTTTTTATTTTTAGTCAAATGGGAAATCAGCATCTATAACATAAAATACCAAGCAATAAGGCCAGCTTCCCCTCCCCAGCAAAAAATTATCTCAATTCATAGCATGTTTAGCAAAGAAAAACATGTGGGGCAGGGGGAGGTTTGCAAGGTAATGCTTATTTCAGAAACGTGCCACAGAAATGTTTCCCAGAAATGGGAAAAAGGAAGAGAAAGCATCTTCAGGGGCTGGAAGAGGTAGTGGGAACAAAAAGATGGGAATTTTATGACTGGCCACACTCACCATAGCATTACATGACAAAACAACATGCTCTTCTAATGTGCCCAGTTGCCCAACATTTAGGGACAGCAATAATCCCATTCTGTCATCTTCCCTTCCTCATCTGGGACAACTGCTGCTAGCCATGAAAAATTCAGGTAAATCGAAAACACCAGTTGCAGATCCCACATGTCTTAATCATTACTACAGTAGAATCCACCAAATTGCTGAGTTTTATCTGCAATATGCCATTTTATATCAATATCCTTTAGCAAGCTCACCATGCTGACAAAGAGTTTTGAGAGTTACAATTATAACACATCTAGAGGATATCAGGCTGAGGAAGCTAATTTAGAATAAAACATTAAGCCAATGGGAGTTTTTCCTGACTGCTTTCCTGATTTCCCCTACAAATTCCAATCTGACTTATAAGAAAAACCAAATTACTAAATTAAACTAAATCTCTGTTTCTAAGGGAGCCACTGTTTATGTAAGGGAAGCATCTAGGTCTCTAAAGCAGAAGACAAATCCACAGTGAAATGATGAATTAAAAAAGCTAAGTATACCTGGCAGAAGACGGGTAAAGAGAAAGAGAAACAAAGGATTCCTGAAAACCATTATGTTGATTTATTTTTCCAATTCTGAATACTTTAAGAGTAGCGGAACTGCTACTGGCATGATAGTATTATTCATAGTCAATAAATCTAAACTATTATGTGTAAATATTGGAATGAAGCCATTAAGATTACAACACACCCCACAGCAGAGGGTCCACATGAAACAAAAAAGAAAGCTAATTCAGGACAAGTGTGACCACTGACCTTTGAACAGTTAAGACCACTAGTCAATCTAACAATCTAATGGAGTTCACATGTATAGAAAGTCATAAAGCCTATATGTATAATTTAAATGTTTTGGTGAACGAGTTAAAAAGGCCTGTTAAGTTTCAGCTAATTGTATTAAACTGTTGATTAGATTCGTGCCAAATAGTAATGTTTTTCAGATTGCTGCAAAACTAACTTTTTCTGGAAATAAAAAAAAGCCATTCTCAATAAATGAGATGTCATAACATGAAACAGCACTGTATTACAATTTTAAAAGTCCTGGGCTGTTAAATACTGTAACAATAGAAATAAATATCATATAATAATTTAAGTCTTCTGGTTATACAAAGATGACTTATAAAAGGAATTCAGGAATTTAGGAGTGATTCTGAATTCATTTTTTCATTCCTGTAGAAAATGTAAAGCTTCATTTATATACTCATTTTTTCAGCTGTCCACAGTAAGACACTATTTTATCCCTTGTAACATTTTAATAGATATAAAGAACAGTAGATGATATACAACAGGCATAAGAATTGAGACATAATGTACATATGGAAAGGAACCTTATTTTATATGCATCTATTCACATATTTTCATCTATTGTACATAAAATAATTACATAACTATTTATATTGATATCCTTTGCTCAGCCTTGCTTATTATTGTTTAATATTGTTAAACCCACCATCAAAACTGTTACCAAAGAGTCAACTTTGATATATGTACATAATATTTATAATGCAGTATCAGTTTTATATATATCAGTCTATAAACTACCAAAATTGCAGAAAGGACATACCAGTCAACTTTCAATCTATACTTACATGCATTTTTAATTAACAATTAAAATTTACAAAAAAGCCTTGTTAGAATGAAAGCTATCAGGACAGTTAAACATCTGGTAAAACAAATAAACTACAGTATGTTTTACCAGAAGGAAAAAATAAAACTTTATAGAGTATACAAAATAATATATTGTGTTATGTTAATATTTTACATGGAATGTTCATTTTTGTAAAAGGCCCACTGCCTGTTCCATGAAAGAGTAAAAACATTAAAAGATCAAATACACTTTCTACTAAATATATTTAGGAAAACTGGCAAATCATACTGTCTTTTAGAAAAACAGAAGAATCCAAAATAGAAATGCAAGGATCTTAGATAATCACCAGTAGGTTTATGCAAAATGTGAGCCTCCATACATCATGTGTATAAAAATAAAGAAACCCCTTTTGTGCTCAGAACTGTGTGTGCTTGGAAACTACTGAACTATAGCTCTATAGTTTAATTTATTTATATTCATTCATATGGGACATACATAAATGACCATTTCTTCTTAATGCAAGATCAAAATATATATTTCAATTAACAACTGCATAATATTTTGGGATTTAAATTTGTTCTGATATAACTTCTAGATAATGTTAATTATAATAGCAAAAATGATTTTAGAAGTGCATCTTGCAATCAGCTATGTGTTACCCATGTCTGTTATTTCCTTTTCCAAAGCAAAGTAGTAAAACATTAATCTGAATATTTATTATGCTTTTGTTATGTTTTAAATAATGTATAAGAATAAATGTCTTAATAATATAATAAATAAAACAACTAATGTATTAAAATTACTATAAACAGAAATAAGGTTGCTGTCATACTGTCTTGAGTGGTCTATACAAGTATATATGAATGCGTTTGTGTGTGTGCTCACATGCATATATATATTTCAGGAATAATGTAATATTATTTCAGTTTTACTATGAACCATTTGTTATCATCAACTTCTGAATTCTGCCTCAAAAATGAACAAAATGTGATAGGGAAAGGAGTTCTTTTTCAGAATCATGTTGCAGAAGACCAAGAGAAAGTGAAATGCTATTCTGGGGATGTCTATCTGACATGAACTGTAGAATATGTTCTATTATAAGCATCCAGGAAAAAAAATCTTCATGAGATCAAAGTCCAAGAGTAACTGGCACTTAATTTATCTTCCTTTACAGACAAAAGACAGTTTTCGTCATTTTCAAAAGGATCCAATGTCTTTTATGACAAACAGGGCTTGCAGTTTAATTTACAAATAGAATTATAAGTAAGGCATCTTTGCTCTGCCAAAGCAAATGACAAACAGAGTACGGTTTTCAATTCGTGCCATCCTCAGCAGGATGGAAGAGATTAAAATAAAACTGAAATAATTTAGACAAAACAAATAAATGTTTCAGAAAGTTGAAGGAGATCAAAGTATGCATTTTCTGACCCCACTCTACAAGCATTTCTTATTATATTGACCAATGTCATCAGATCATTAATTAAAAGGAGAAGTGCTGGCAGGTGGCAGGGAACCAGAAGCCGATAATTGGCCCCCTTCTTCTTTTTGCTTTCAAAAACTCCTTTTTTTTCCTTTGCAAGATATGCCACTAGGCAGACAGAAATGCCTACTTTGTAATATAATGATTAAGATGAGATGAAGAGACTCTTGCGTTTAAAGCTATGCCTAATGAATGCAGCTAGCTTTATAATTATGATCTCCCTTTTTCTTCTACAGTAAGAAGTATGATGCTCCACTCAACATTTCCTGAACTGTCAAAAGCAAGTAAAAAAAACAAAAAAACAAACAAAACAAACAAAACAAGACACCATTAAATAGGAAATCTATAGCGGATGGCATGATGTTCGGGGGGTACTCTTTTTTTTCTCCTACTTAGTATAGCAGGGAAACGTCAGTAATTCAAACACCCAAGAGGATAAAACCAACTTAGACTTACCACTTCACTTGGTAGATTGCTCAGGTCATTAAATGGTGTTTCCAATGTATTTGTGTCAACATTTAGCATCACCACATCCTCCAGTGATTTACATTTGACTCTCTGGATAGGGGAAAATATCAATGCAAGTATTTGAGTGCTTCTCTTCCTTATTTTAATACAAAAATAATCACATGTTCAACTTACAAATCTAAGTTATAAACAAACAAGGAAACAAACTGGGGATGCAGCAATCTAGGTCACAAAGAAATAAGGCAATATTTATAAAGCATTGGGTTCCAAGAACTTTCTTCTGTAACACATCGTTAATTAATGAAATTTACTAAGGTGGTGATAGACACTAGCTGAGGTGGCTTTAAAAGCAGAATTTATTGAGGATAGACCCATCAACAGCTATTTACCACAATGGCTGAATACGATCTCCTTGTTCAGGATTCTTCTGTCACTGAGTAAAACGTATTGGGTTACTCTCTTTGTGGAAATATTTGCCTAGCCACTGTAAGAAATGAGATGCTAGACACAAATGGACGTTTGATCTGGTTTGGCAGGAGACTCTTTACAGCCTTCCTTTTTTTGACCAATGCAAGCATGAACTGACAAAACGCAGCAAGCAGAGGCTTACAGGCCTGAATAACAATAAGAAATAGATGACGTATTATATTCTCGCGATTGCGTACATTCAATGTGTATAACATGTCCCCAATGATATCAGAGAAGCAATTCCATAATACTGCTGGACAGGCTTTCTAGAGTTTCTCACTCTTTTAAGCTCAGCCAGTGTCATCCTAGATGAAGCAAATAAATTAGAGAAGTCTTCCTAGTCCTAGTTCTGAGCACCTTCTATGCTGAATGAAGTGGTCAATCAGATATGAATATACTGAGGGGAGGCTTACTTTTCTTAATAAGGTTCCTGGCCATTTTCTTTCCTTGCTAGTTCTCATTCGCAAATAACTGCAAGCATATGTGAAACAAGCAGGTGATCCTGCCTGGTTCCTCCCCACTCAATAATTCTATCCCCCTCCATACAGAAATCTAGATATCATTAAATGGCATGCTGCCAAAATAGCTTGGGAGAATGTTCAGCATTCCATTTTGATGCTGATATATTTAGGGCTGCTTCAAGGGCTCACGTGAAAGAAACTTACTGTTCTCCTCCACTGTAGCTAATGAAGATGGGAAGTTCTCCCATTCTGTTTCTCAACTACAGAGAATCTCAAAAAAATGGAGGTTGTCTAAGAAATCTAAGGTTAACAAACTTGCTTCTTTTATGTATCCTACCCATCCAATTTCCCATAGAATTACTGTTTTCCACTGCTACATTTCATTTTTTAAATAATGAAGCCTTTTCAGGAATAGTATAGTTAGACCCAGCTACGCTTTCAAAATATTTACACAGAATGCAACCTTAACATGTAGCCATGCACAAAGAATAAAGTTACTCACCTCCATTAAACTGAAGTGAACTCCAATCAGATAAGGCATTGGTGCACTGAAATTAAGGGAAAAAAGAAAGAAATGCAACAGATACTAGAAAGATAAAGAACTGTCATCTTATGAGAGTGAGCATATTTGCCATTTCCAAATATTGCAGTGCACAAAAACCGTTCTGTGAGCTGGGAATATCTGGTTCAAAACCTAGCTATCATTCCAGCTATAAATTAAGGACTAACACAAGACTATCTTGCAGAGATGTTGCAAACCTGAGGACATATACTGAAGAGTATGAATACTTTAAAATGTGAGCTTTATCAAATAGAAGTTGCAGTCCTTTCCCCATATTTTTTCTTATTATGTATGCAGTATTATATGCTTGCTGATCCATCTCTCTCACTGAGTCTAAGTACATATTCAGACGAAAACAACTGGATTATCTCCATCTATTAATTACTATTTTGTATCTTCTACATCTTTGCCATTTAATTATTTGCTTAGTAATGTATTTCTAATCTGTGCTCGATCAAGAGAACTCAGGGTGGAGATAAAAACCAACAAACAAATCAATATGAAAGCACTTATTAATACATGAAGAACAGATAAACCAAGTAACAAAATGCTAAACTACCAACAGGCTTGGGTAAACTGTCAGGTCTCAATGCGATGTTAAAAGAAAACAAATGCATGCTTCAGCCAGGCTTTTGAGAGAAGAGAGTTCCATAAACCAAGCAGAGAAGTCCTCTCTCACATTTGCACTTCTCCCAGTAAGTGGAAGGTGGAGGAAAGCCCCCTCATCAAATTTTTATATTTAATATTTAGGCAGATGATACAACAGAGGCTGTCCTTTAAATATCAAGGTCCCCAGCTGTTTTAAAGCCACCATGAATACCTTGAACTCAGATCAGAAGCTATTGAAAGCGACAGCAGTTCCTGTAAAACTGAGATAATTTTGGTCAGTTTGGGCTACCTAGCAATTAAAAACATAGGATAGTCATCCCATAGTAATGTATGCTCCTATATTTTTAATCAGTAGGCAAGCCTAAACTGTCCAAAATTATCAAAGTACTAGAGCTGTAACTGACAAAGATGAATCTAGCACTACACTCAAAATACACTCTCAAGGAGAGAATATATTCATTTCAGTGCATGTTGGTTGCCCACTTCCCCAAAATAGGAACCACTGATCCATACAGACACCATCTTGTCAAATAGTGTTGTTTTATTGGCTGTGATGCAGCTTATTAAGACATCTAGACTGCAGTTTAATAACAGTAGTGATGTTGCACTGACTCTAAAGACTGGGAAAAATAAAATTGGGTATTATCATCACACTGATGACACCTGACTTTAAACCCCTGATGTTCTTCTTTAGTGTGTTCTTTTATATTTTAATAGAATGAAGGACAGAAAAGGACCTCATAGCACCTCCTAACTCAGTAGTCTTGAGATGAACAGAAATCCCCAAATAATCTCACTTTTGCAAGTTAATTCAATAAATTAATCTGGAGTAGAAGTGGATTATTTCTATTTTTCATTTGTTGATTTATTCATGGAATAATCTGTTACACTGAATCTAGCTAATGTAGAGTTCAAAGTACCAGATCATTTGCATTAATACGACAAAAAAATTGCCAGAATGGGAAAAATGAAAGGCCTTTACATGATCTTTCTAAAAGATACAAAGCTTCTACTTCTATTACTTTGCATCTACTACTACATACAAGAAGCCTAAGATGATCTGGCATTCTTGTAATGTGACCCTTCCCCCAAACCCGAGCAGTTGTCACAGGGGAGGGGACAAAAATAAACGCACGGAAGCAGCATGTGAGAAATATGGAACAATTAGATGAATAGTTAGTGGTTTTGATCTGCAATAGTCTATTTTTGCTACAAATTATAACTGTATATTATTGTGACCATACAGTGAAATTGCTTACGCAAACTACTTTAAAACATTCATTTACCTTCTGAACATCCTTTCAATAATATTATAGCATGTGTTCAGAATGCCTGCCTTCATAAGCAGATGATGTCCTCCAGGCAGTACTAAGTTTGATTAAATTAAATTGTTAAATTATTACAAAAACATTTTGGTTACTTTGTGATACTGAGATCTAGCTGTATGTATTTGTATGTATATTCAAGATCAAAATGCTGGGTTTAATCTTACCTTACTTAAACAGCTCTACTGTATGAATAATATGGTCACCTTGAACAGCAGTGGATTACACAAAAATAGCAAAATGCAAGGTGACCATGAAAATCTTACACAGGAATCAAGCAGTAGAATTATGCCTTCTATTACACCCTCATGCAAAGAAAGAAAACCCTGCTCTTTTAAATTTTAGGTAGGTAGGTAGGTAGGTAAGTAAGTAGGTAGGGCAAGAAAGGCATACAGTATTAAAAAAAGGATTAGATTTGATCAATAGAAGGCAGGGAAAAGTTGAAGTCTGATGTGTATTACAAGAATAAGGTTGGGTTCAAATGCAATTGTGATTTACAAAAGATAACAACTGTATATTTGTATATTTAGTAAATAGTTAGAAATACACTTAGTTTCTTTTACTTATATTTAGTATTTTTAGAAAAACACAGAATTGTATCACTTTTAATTTCAGCTTTCTTTCAGTATCTGACATTCTGGCCAGAGTCTTATCAAATCCAGTATATGGCATTGAGTTCTATTTGCTCACTACTTCCCAATGGTGCTAAATACTCAGATAATTTAGCCAATATGTATGCTTAAGCTTTATGTTTCTCTTTTAGTTACCCAATAAAAGTTCTTCAATATCCCCTAAAAACTTTCTTCCTTATGGGGAAATATAATTCATTTTTTTCTGCATTTATGCACAACAGCCTTAGGATAGTCAAAGAAAATGATTTGAAACAAAATGGAAGCATTCCCAGGATGTTCTTAAAATGTTTGTCTTTTTTTTTAAAAAAATCATATCTCATAAAGCTTGCCCTGAGTTTTACCTAAGAGGTGCCCATTTTGATGGTATTGATTATCTGTCATGGCATAGTCTTTTGTGCTCAGATGCACATGGCCAGCAAAATACAAGGGTCATAAGAGGGACTCAACAAGGGAATGATTTGCAACATAGGGAATGTGTGCTGGGACCAATTTATGTCCCTCATTCATGACATGCATCATAGGCACAGATGACCTAACACCAGGTTCACCTGAGACACAATGATATAGTATCACAAACCAGCATGGGGTTCTTGGTTAAAGCAGATAACTAATTGCTATAAAGCTTTCGCACACATCTGGCAGTAAAACTTTCCTTCGTACTTCTTTAATACACACTTCTTTTTTATAGTAAATACAACAGAGATATACAAAGTCTAAATGTACTTTATGACTGCCAGAGTGATATTATGCTACATACATACTATTGTTCAAAACAGCACCAAACACATTGAGGAGGCTGTATCGATTATGCATTTTTTCCCCATCTAGGGACATTTCTCACCTTGTGAATTTGAACTACAAACTTAAAATTAGGCATTTTGTTCTGCATGTGGGATGAACAGAATGATCAACCCATAGACCACCTACATTTCAACCCCCTTATTTTTGTGGCCCTCAGAGCCTTGGAAATTATACTACTAGATTTTAGAGAATTATACTAAAAAATCCCACAACCCCAACCAATAAAAAGCTATGAGTTTTTTTCTATTAAAAAAAAAATTTCAATTCACCCTAAATAAATACTCTCAGAATCTTAATCCATGCCACTTTTGGTATGTTACCACATTGCCATCCTTGGCCTTCAAACATGCAAAACAATAATAAAGAGCATACAAACTCCCAATGGCAAAAGCTTGCCAACTGGTACAAGAACCATGTTTACAGTTTACATATTAGTCAGCTCTATGGGTTTGAAATGTGACTTCACTGTAAAATAGAAAATAATATTATAAAATGTTACAGGTATTGGACTGGTGATTACAGCCATGAATTTAGACTGGAGGTTCCAATCCTAGCTATGATACTTTTTTCTAGGTAAGTTAGCCTCATTTTCTATATAAACTGGAGTAACAATAAATACTGTATGACAAAGAATACACACGTAAGATATACAAATGATTGTGTAGTTTATACTGCTTTACAATTTACTACAAATGTTAAGAGTAGTTATATACACTGACACAAAAGTAGTGTAAGACAGAATAAGATTTTTAGTTTCTTGGAAAACATGCCAATTTGTAATAGATAGGATGCAAGAAGTTAGTTTCCAAATCCCACTGAGCAAAACTGCATTCATGAAATTATTCCACTGAAGAATGGGAAGATGATTTCTGCACATTCCTCCTTTCAATTGTAGCCTCCTAAGAAGCTGATTAAGGTAGTTGGGGACATTCCCAAATCCATGAGTCATACTGCAGGGAGTGGCAATAAAAATTATCTCCCCAAAATCTTCCCTACAGTAGAACTCTTCTATTTGCAAAGCAAACATTCCAATTAACTATGGATCATAAACCAATAAATATTTTTACAGG
The DNA here is from genome assembly GCF_059951505.1 of Python bivittatus. NCBI lineage: Eukaryota > Metazoa > Chordata > Lepidosauria > Squamata > Pythonidae > Python > Python bivittatus. The sequence goes on from NW_028277098.1 coordinate 15,753,216, forward strand.
AAGTAGAAGAAATTGGTAGTATTTATGCAACCTTTGGAATAACAAACTTCAATGTCCTGAAGTTGATAGATTGATAAATCAATTTATGGCCGCTTTAAATGGTGTAACATTAGGTTCCTACAATCTTAAAATATGGTTGGTACTACTTCAACAAAAATCGCTTCATGTATATTGGATGTCTCAGGGAATGTTTACTAAGTGTTGGAAACCAAATGTGTCGCTGTTGGAGATGCTACTCAGGAATTGGAACATTAACCCATACAGTTTGATCTTACTCTATTATCAACATATTTGGGGCTGATATCAAATAGGATTCTCACTATGACTTTGTATTAATTGCTTTGTGTTAAAGATGTTCTTCTTAATAATATCTATAATATTTCAAATCTATCATGGAATCAAGAAATCTGCACTTTCTGGCCTGGGGGGTGGTAACAGAATTAACATACTACATGGGAAGTAGAAATCTATGTCCCATTTACAACAGTGTATTGTTGATACATGCTGTCTGCCAACATTTGCATTACTTCTTTTTCAACAAAAAGGAAATACACTCTAGGTTTTTGAAGTAATTTTGTTTATATATTAATTTGGTGGGTCTTTTTTCATTTGATTTACTTGTAATTAAGATGTTTATGTTAGAAGTTATATTATTCCAACTCCATTGAATGAGCATATACTTTTATTCTGTTAATTAATTTAGTAATATAACATTTATTTTAAAACCCTGGGGTATTTCTTCATATATGTCCAAGGTAAAATGAGATATTATCTGCATTAAAATAAAAATGCAGTTTTTTATTTAAAAACAATGCTTGATATGAATCAGTTTTTTCTTCATATTTCATAGAAAAGTAATACTGGGGAAAGCTTGGCATAATCAGTTTCTGATTAGTAGTTTATGTCATTAAAGAAAGTGTCAGGCACTTAAAAGGAGAAAAAAATAATCATGACAATTAAGACACATGCATATTTTTTTCTTCTGGTAATCACATCAATTTATGAAATCTAGTCCATCATTTTCCTAAAATAATTGCTATTTTATATAAAGTATGAACTGGAAAATTATTATGGCTTTATTATGAAAAATGTTTGTTCTACAGTATAAACAGGGAGAATCTCATAAGAAATCATTATGCAGTTCTAAGGAGAATTATCTAATCCTTCAGAGTGTTAATAGAGCTTCTCAAAAACAGACGCTTCATAAAGCAATGCATATAGTGCTATAGGTAAGAAACTATACCAATAAGTTAATGTGATTGTTTTTTCTTGTTTAAAAATTAAGCAACAGCAAAGCCTGTCAGACTTTTTATTTGGCATCAAAATAAATCTCAACTCTCCAGACACCAATTAAGCAGAATCTTCGAACACATGACACAGCTAGATAAGATGCTTTACTCCAGATAAGGAAGAGGAATCAAGCTGTCTATAAATCTGCTCTAGGCTTTAAATTCTAGGCCTTTTCCACACATCTTTTCAAGTGAACAGACTTTTGGCCATTCTTTTCCTGGCACTGAAAGTTGGACACACCTACTCAGTGTCTACATAAAGTTTACTCTGGCCTGAGCATCACTAGTTTCCCCCTCATCAGCATCACCAGTTACCCCTCATTATACCTATGAAAGAGCGCTGTATGATTGGATAATGACTCTAATGCCAGGAAAAGTTCAGCTCTTTTTGACATCTTAAACTTTTGCTGTGTATTTTATACAATATAAATGAATGAAATTATTTCATCCTAGAAGGGGGATGGTCCTTCTTTCAGCTATGTTAGCTTTGAAGTTCTATCTCTGCCCTTTGATTTCAATGATTTTTAGTCCCATTAAATCATTGCTTTCTTTACTGGGACAAGTATATTAACTTATAAGACTTCTAGATAAACTGTGCCCGTGAAGATGATGTAGAATCTTGGAAGTATTTGTGCTATTTAAATGCTAGGCCTATTTTGTGCTTGTACTGTAACATTTTATTTACTTTTTATTTATTTATTGTATTTATATATTGTATAACATACTAAGAGATATCAAATAAGCTCTGAAACACCACACGTAGCACACACAAAATATCAAACAGCCATTACTAGATTAGTAATGATGAAATTCAGTAGCTCTCAACTACTGACTACCTTCCCTCAACAGAGAAACATTCAAAGCTCACATTATGGAATCTCTACATCCATTTGGAGCATACAGAAAAGAAAGATAATACGAAATTTTGGATTTTATCTAAAGTCTGTAATTCACCAACTTCTAAGACCTAGTGATATAAACATAAGTCATGCAAGTCATATAAGTCATGTTTCACATCTTAGTTCTGCAGCAGTACAGTTTAAAATATGTTTACCTGTATTTGTTCTTAGTTTAAAGCAGTGCCAAATATGGCATGTTTTCAGTTTAAGTCTGCACTACTAGAACTGGGTTTAATGTTCAAGTGATCCTATGAATTTAATTGAACAGCAGTCTTGCTTAATTATTAGAGAGATAAAGAATAATACATATTTAGTCTCTTACCAGCAATAGTCCAGGAGATGTGGTGGGAGCACTGGGATGTATATGTGCTGCCAGTACATTGGATATAGCAATGCAGCTGACCCATGGACACAAGCAGTTAACTAGAATTCAAAGCAGACACAAAAGTGTAATGTTAAAATAATAAAAAAAAGAAACAAAGCATTACATTAAGTATGTCAGCAACAATAAACCTGCAACTAAGATGTATATACAATATTTAGATAAAACACTAAATTTCTGTGTACAATAGAAAGGCTGTATCACTATCATTCACATAATGAAATATCAGTATCAATCATAGTCTTATAAAGAGATGTAGAAACAGTTGCATCTTCTACTGAAAGGAAGCCAATTCAATCTATAAACGTTTCTTTATATATTGATTCATATGGAGAATGCTGTCACTCAAAGGGACAAAGCACATTACACGTTCTCTCTTTATTGTAATGTGAACCAGAATATAGGAAGGAAGATTGTATTGAAAGATTTTTCATGCTAAGAGACTGGATTCACGGCAGAACGTTGGGTTTTTGTACATCATTTAGGAGATTTATAAACTCTTTCAGTTTTACACACACTCAGACGCACACATGCACACAGGGATAGAGATATGGGAGATTGGTACAAGTTCAGCTAAATTATCCAAAATGCTTGCTGATTTTCAGAAATACAACTGGTAATTTTGGAAAAGAAATACAATGGTCTATGAGCATTGCAAATACCTGTAATAGATTAAGCAGAAAAAAGCCAATTCAAAGCCCTCCTCTATATGCTGCAATATTGGAAATACAAATAAATTATAGTAATAAAAGACAGCTATATTCTTTCTACTTCATCTCACACTGAGTTAAAGAAGAAGAACAGTTCTGCACATGTACATTCCGGGATTCTCTCTCAACTAACTATCTTGGACTACATCTCTAATCCATCTAAAGTTTGCCAAAAGTAAGTTTTACTACAAGCAGTAATATGCTCCTACTTATTATGGCCATTGTTAAAATTATGTTCTGAAAGAGATGCAAAAGAAATGAAAAGTTTTACATGAGGCATTTTCCACTGCATGGAATCTGTTGATACAAATGCTTTCTTTCCCCCTCCCACATACAGGTAACTTGGATTTGGCAGCAAACATTCTAACTCGCATCAAGAAATTATGTGGTGAGTGAAACGTTTGTTCTTGTTATAAAACCAAGCAGTCCAAATAGTTGATACATACTGGTCTACAATAGAGCAGCTTCCATTTTTATAAAACAGCATTCTCAGTTTTTGTCACACAGCACAGTGCCAGGAGACTCAAACAAAGTGAACACAAAACAAACAAACAAACGAGTCTGGACTTGCTTGGATCTCACCATACGAATAAAAATTCCTAGGACTGTGGATCCCCTCGGGATTCTTGTGCTAGAAAATAACTCTGGCCTCATCAAGGGACACCTCAAATGGATTTGAGAGCTTATGCTTCACATAGTAACAGTTTATGCTATCAACATCATTCTTTAAAGAACAATTGAAATAAATGGCTAAGAATAAATCTCTCTTCACACAGAAGTAGGGTTTATACCATACAAGAACATCTTTTCCTCTTTGACAAAATCCTTTTCTTTATATAGCAAAGCAGCAACAAATTAGCAGCAAAGAAATCAGGATATTTTAATTTGTTCTGTATTTGTCAGGCCAACAGACATTTAAAATGGTAGGGCAGAAAATGAGACAATTCTACAGCCAGTTTGGTGTAGTGGTCAAGGCATCAGGCTAGAAACCAGGACAAGGTGAGTTCTACCCACCTAGGCACAAAGCCAGCTGGGTGACCTTGGGCCAGTCACTTTCTCTCAGCCCTAGGAAGTAGGCAATGGCAAACCACTTCTCAAAAACCTTGCCAAGAAAACTGCAGGGACACACCCAGGCAGTCTCCAAGAATCAAACACAATTGAACGGATTAAATAAAAAGTGATAGTATAAGAGTATAATTGTGGCTTTCCCACCATTTCAGTCAGTCAGTCAATCTTTATTTGGTCACTGACCAGCATAAAATAACATTAGATGACAATTTACAACCATCCAAATATGATATGTGGAGTCCTATGATATGTGGAAAAATAACTAAAATTTAGAATTACTGACACACAGTACATACAATATTTATAAACTACAGTATTAAGATTATGGAAACTTAGAGTATAATACAGCGTTTAATAGAACTGTGTGATATAAGTGTTAATACATAAAACTATGTAAAAGCTAAAAATCAAAATTACCAGAAGAATACAAAATCATTATATCACATTTAGCACTGATATTTCAGCTATTTCCACTATAATGGGGCACATCTGAGGCATAAGATATGCATCTAAAATAAAACGCACATATCTCTAATAATAATAAAAGTCATAAAACTGCAGGGTTAAGACTAAAACAGGATTAAATCTCCCACAAGAAACAACGTGCCACCCCCCTGAAAAAATCCCAACACATCAGAATGACCTAAGCATGTACATTACTGTCCTACCCAGTGGCCTTCAACTTTCGTCAGATAGTTACTGCAGCTACAACCATCCCAAGGTTGCCCACTCCACTCCTGTCTTAAAGAAACAATGGCCTTTCTTTTGAGTAGAGGAAGAAAGAGGAGGCATTCTGAGATCTCTCTCTGCTGCCGGTTTGAGGCCAAAGGAGGCCCCTGGGATAACAATACCAGCTGCAGCGGTTGCCATGCAGGGGGAGACATGGCAGAAATGGCCCAGGTACAGAGATCAAACACTATGCCAAGGACAATATCCTAGAGAGAAAATGCTATTAAGACAAGCAAATGGGACAAAGCTGGCACTATTTTAAAACCTTTCCTGATAAAATGCTAAACAGGGGTCTTACTTTTATTAATGAGGAGTTAAGTCTCCACTAACAATTGTCCCAGGAGCCCCAGTCTGTTTTACAATTCACAAAGGGTACAAGAAATGCATCTTGCACATAATACCATTCACTTCTTAAGTGTTAGCCTAGCTCATATTGTTAAGAGAGTTATTTGAACTATGAGGGAAATTAACAAGGATGTGTTTCTCTGGGCAAACTCATTGCAAAGAAAACCAGATGCAGCCAGCAGATGAATTTCACATGAACTAGACCCTAATTCTCAGAAGACACTGTATGGTCACAATAGCCAGAATATAATCTACTGCTCTGCTTTCTCTTTTTAAATCTCTGCTTATCTACTATGTATTTCCTGATGCCATAATAAAGTACATTTATTATAATATTCTGATTGCAACGAGCTTAGGAACTCATACCTGGCATCAAGTACGGAACCTTTGTTCACAGGACTGAGAATTCTGCATAAAGCCCTCTTATAGTAAACATGCCAGAAGACAAAGACATAAAAGCACCAGAATGTAACTTTTCTTATCACTGAGATAACGGATCTCACAAAAGAAAGCTCCTCTCCACGTTGCTATACAAACTGGAGCCATATTAATGAGCAAAAGAGCCATTCCATGGATTCTATCTATATAGCCTAAGGTGTCTGACATTCTGCCAGTGGCACAAAAAACAACTAAGTACAGCATTTCCTACCTCACGTACTGGCAACTCACAACTCATGTAGTCATCAAAGATCTCCCAGGTGGCCTACCATAGATGCCTGTCAGGAACATGATTGAAAAAGAGAAAATAGCACATGGTTCTACAACACTCCTCCTGAGGGCGATGTGTACAATAATATCAATAGACAGGAGAGTTTGGAAGAGAAAGGGTATGCATGTGTAGACAGATGCATGCTTACATACACGTGTATATTAGACCTATGTGAAGTAGCACCATTTTGTAGAGGCTCCTCAACTCCAACTGATAGACTGAGCTGCTTCCACATGGTGTCCTAACACTGAAAAGCAAGGCATTTCACTATGATGTCTCAAGGTAGGCCACTATGCCTGGCCAATACATTTCAGTGGAAATATCTTCTGCAAAGCCAGGTGCCCCTTGGAGATCTCCCACAGGTCTAATGCAGCTGAGCAATGCCTTTAACAGATCTGGGGAGAAACATGCCCCAATTCAAAGTTAAACATGCATACCTACATCCATATACACAGTGAGCCTGTGTAAACCCTTAAAAGGATGCTTCACTTAACCAAGATTTCAAAGCATCCCTTTTAATATGGTTCCACCCCATTTCTAGGCACTTCTAGATGTTTCTAGGCATTTCTAGGTGCCTCCAGTGTACATTGCATCAGCCACTTTATTAGCTTTCAATGGTCTTCTATGTATGCAGAAACAAAGTAAAGCAACCAGCATCAACACTTTCAACTGGTGGGGTGGAGTGCCTTGCTTTTTCATGTTGAGAAGGTACCTTACCTGGAAGTGGATCACTCCAGCAAGCAAAGTTGAGGCAGTTAATGAAGTAGCACTCCTTTGCATAGCTATAAGATTATCAAGTGCCATGGATGGGGCATGATAGTCCAATCACATATGAAGCAAAGGAATACAGAGTTCTAGATCCACAAGATGAGACTATAAAAGGAAAGACTGTGGGTAAAAATAATACTTTGCTGTCCTCAAATTCATAGCAGTGTCATTTCCAAAAAAAAAAGGGTAGGACTGGGGGTAAAAAAGAAAGGGTAGGACACAGGCCACCTGGACTGGGGAATGGCTGGAAAAGCTCAAATGCTTCTGACAGCTCTTCCTACTTCATGTTTTTAGAGGCTTTTACTTCTTAAATATGAATGCAATCAACAAGCCAAAGATATTTCAGCGAACTCAGCTTCCACTTTAGAATTATTCAACCATTTGTGTTATGAATTTCCATCCTAAATAATGAGCAGAGAAAATGCTTTTAAAAAACGTAAAGCAGTAGAAAAACATGAGATTACAATTTTGAACAGCATTATATACTCTCATTCAGATTAATATAACAGGATTAAATATGGAAAAGAAGAGAGACTGAAAGCTCCTGAGGGATATCATTAGGGCAAATTGCCAAAGAATGAAACATGAGCCAGTCAGGAAAAATTGGAAGATGCAGTAGTACCAAGGGACTTAAATGTTCGACAGTTGGAGCTTCAGTAATGTGTGAACTGAGGGTTACTGTATCAAGAGACTCTGTTCACTGACACATGGAATGTCACTATTGACCACCAAACAGCCCAAGCTTGACAGTTATGCTCCAGTCAGCCAAAGATGTCATAATTTCTTAGTTAAGCTGCCCATTTCTGATTAAATTTTGTTTTCTTACCTCTGTGGAACAGCTGCAATTTTACGGAGTGCCATTACCATCCCCTTTGCTGCTTGCTGTTTTAATTGCTGTTTTCTTGCTATAGAGATAATTTAATGTTTCTGCAAATGAATAGCTTGCCATTCTCCATAATGTGTACTCCTTTGGATTCATTTCCAATTACTTTCCCATATAATTTATCTAATAGTCACTATTCTAATCATAGTTCTTAAGACATTAACTACAATACTTTCAAGTAATTTTTACATGCAAAGAGACAGGAGATTAACTATTAAACCCTTAGCAACTCTAACCCAGGAAATGGATTAGTCATGATATCAAACCTACTACTTAGTTAACAGCTATTTAAAATAAGGATGCAGCACCGTTAAGTACAGGTGGATTCACCTGAACTGAACTACCTATTATTAAATGCTAGACTTCTAGATTGTTACTACTGCTACCTTGAACAATAACCTAGAACATCATCACTGTCATAAGTCCAGAACAGAAATATATTTACATATTACTATCTATCCCTCTAGAAATAATGATTGCATTTAAGATTTCAGGTATTTCCCTGAATGTTGCTATCTTTCTAGCGCTTTCAATAGCAGAACAAACTGAAATAGCTGAAGATGAGCAATTTCCTTTGAAAAAGCCACATACTATTATATCACTGAACACAGATGTAAATTTCCATGACACAAGTATATAGAATTCACAGTAATATATTAAATGTTCTAGAAAGATATTAATTCATAAAGACAGAACTCCCCAAAAAACAAATAAGCAAAGTCAGATTTTAATTTTTGCCACCTGTCATTGCTCCCTCATGATGCATTACAAGTAATCCTCGACTTACCACCACAATAGATATTGGAAAATGTAAGCTACTCCAACTTATCTCAGTTTTGGTTTGTTTTTGTTTTTTTCCCCATTTCAGAGTTGGTTATATTCTAAAGAACTAGACTACAGCCATACACCCTTTTTAATTTTCAAGAATCCCTGTGGGTCCAGATAGGAGAGTAGGGGGAGAAAGAGCACTAAAATTTAGTGCTTTGCTTTGCAGCATACCAACTTCATATTTTATTTTAACTGAAACAATATTTTTTTTAAAAAAAATGGCACAGGGAGTCTAGCTGGTCTCAAGATAGGACTCTTTAGCAGAGGCATCCATTCCTATCCCTGGTGATGCCAAAATAACAAAATGGGCATTGTGACATCATGATGCAAACTCCATCCTTTCTTTCGTACTTGAGACATGGTGTGCATCACGACATCACATGAAATACCTAAGGTCAGAGTTTGTGTCACAATATCACAATGCATGTTATGCAACTTGCTACCCTTGCTGCTTCCCTGAGAATCCCTATAGGCATGTTAGTTCCCATGGACACCCTGCTGAACACCTGACACTCTGTAGCTGTATATACTGCTTCAAAGTGCTGCAGAGGTAAAACAATACACTTTTAACAATACAAATATATCACAGTTATGAAACATATTTATCTGATTGCTTACGATAGATAAAAATTACCACTATAATTGATTCTTAAGAATTAGAAGTGTAAAGTACACTGTTTTTACACACCCAAAGTATTTATATACTTATAACTGTATATTCTAAGTACAGTAGTTGTAATGTTTATTCAGTCAATGACCAGCAACATTTACAAAATATACAACATGATAGTCAAATTATTATTATTATTATTAGATTTTTGTCCTCCCCCCCCCCAGATATATTTGGTCAACTCAGGGCAATGAACATATGAGCTATCAAGTAGATGAGATAAAATATCAACATAGCAAGAAGTTTCTATAATAAAATAACGTAAGCTACTACAACAATATATATTAATAAACTGTGCAAATCTAAGTCTAAAATACTAGTCTATGAAGTAAAAATGCACATCATCTAAAACAAAATAACTAACACAACTGCTAAATCTGCATATTGAATCTGAAATAGTGAATAAATCAGAAGTAGTTATTCCTGAGATTGGTTATGCCTTGTTTTCATTGCAGCAACACAAAAGTTGACTACTGAGCAAGTAAGATTTCGAATCTTCTGGAAGATGATTCACACAAAAGCTGTCTGGCCTTGCTGGTAATATAGATATTAGGGGCACAATATTAGTAGACCTAATATCCCCATAACATTTACAGTGAAATGTTACATGAGAAACTGATTCAATTCCTTGCCATGTGGGCAGGTACACTTGGTTAATGGGTTTTGGAATATCTTCCTTGCAGCAAAAACATTACCTTCAGCCTGGGGAAAGTTAGGTTCTGTAAATATTTGGCTGGGGAATATTGGGGCAACCTATTAACTTTGGGCTGGAACTCCATGTCCCATGTTCTTTGAGTGAGTAGTTGTTTGGCTTAGTTATACCTAGAGAAATTAGAAATAATGCCAACTTCTGCTCTATAGTCTGTTTCCAGGGAGAACAAAAATTATCCATGAAAACTAGAGGGGTCAGGCCAGCTGGAAAGAACTGGATTTTCAACCAGTAGTTTATCATCTTTCTCCAGGCCTTCACCTGGATTCTGTGCATTCCCGTCTCAAGCTTTAACTGGACATTTGCTGTTCCATTTGGTGCTAAATCCCAAGAATTTTGTTTGCACTTATTCCAGTGCATCATTTTTTGTGTAAATTCCCACTAGTGTAGTGTAAAGGATTTGGGCCAATGATTTGGCCTTAGAAAGTTTTAATGTCACAAGGTGTTTGCATTTAAAAAGTACTTAATAGCACTTGAAGATCTATAAATTAGATGCGCTACATGATTTTGATGTGCATTTCAGGTGCTTCTGGAGTAAAAAATTAGCCCATGGTATTTAAAGGCAATAACCTGTTCTATTTTATGCCCTTCTACTCTTAGGATCACTGAGTGTCTCTTTGGGCAAAGACCAGAATTTTACATTTCTCAAAATTAAGTACCAATTTATTTTGTCTGCAATACCAAAATATTGTAGCTATTGCTCTTTTCAATCTCATAGGGTTTTGTGATATTATGGGAGCTTTATCAGCATAGATGAGTATGGTGACTGTTATTCCAACACCTTCCCTTCTCCCGTACATGTAATTTTCCAATGAAATGTTATTGTTGATTATGATGATGTGATTATATATTATTGTTGTTGTTGTTGGTCAGACAGTCAGACAGATGTTTAAACTGGATTTGGCATTTTTATCCACCTATCGAGTCCTTCCCAAGGACCTGGGATAGGCAGATGTTGTTGTTTGATGGTGTTAAAGGTATCGTCTCAGGATAGAAGCTGTTCCATGTAAAGCTGCCTTTTGCAATTGACTGATGATTTTGTCAATGCCAATGGTATTCAAGTGGTGCTCCAGATGTCTTGGGATTGCACCCAAGGTGCCTATTACTATTGGTACTATCTTCACTTTCTTTTGCCACAGTCATTCTATTTCTATTTGCAGGTCTTTATATTTTGTGATTTTCCCCAGTTCTTTCTCTTGTATTCTACTGTCTCCAGATATTGAAATGTCCACTATCCAGACTTTTTTGCCCTTCTTATCAGTGATTGTTAAGTCTGTAACTATTGGTACTACCTTTGCTTTCTTTTATTATTATTATGGTTGGTCTCACAGTCAGCCAGATGGTCAGAGTGGATTTGGCATTTTTATCCAGCTACCAAGTCCTTCCCGAGGCAATTATTATTATTATTACTACTACTACTACTACTACTACTACTAGAACCTGGGAGCATTCAATCATATGATCCCTATCTATATGCCATCTGATCTGATACAATCCAGATTCAGGTTTACAATCCAGATTCAGAGTGGACTCAAATTCACAAAGTACTGAAATTTACCAAAAAAGGAGGTAATTGTGAATTTAAAATTATCGCTCCCCAAAACAGAATTTTAGATAGAAAAAATGTGTTTGCCTCTACCATCATAATCTTGATGAATCTAAATTTACCCTCTCCATTATTTAAAGGTTAATTGAGCAGGGGGAGGTGTTTCTACCCAATGCAATAGCTACCTGAGCGAAGCATCCATCCAGGAAGCACTGATGGAATAGTACAGTAGGGATTTATAAATATTACAAAAGAAGCGAATTGACATATCACTACAAAAGTCCTAGATTTTTTTTCAAAAAAGTAACTTTCAAATTTAACATTTTGTAAGCATTTTACATGGCAATTCAGTGCTAGTAAGAGGCCTCAAATCAACTAAAGGTTAAAATCAATTCAGGAACTTCTGTCAAAGGTACATAATTTATTGATATCAAATGAATTGGAAGGGGGAAAGCTTTTGTATGTTTCAGGTTAAATGGCATAGTAACAAGGAGATATCATAGGAAAATGGAAAAACATTTGCAGAATGAATTACAGTACTATCTCAAGTAATTTAACTGAAAACTATTATAAAGTTTTATTCTAGTGGATTTTCTGTCAAATAGATAGGAATAAGATGATGGTATTCTGAATCCCATGCAAATGATACCCATCTGTGGTTGAACAGACAGAATTAAGTATCATTGAAATGAATTAGTAGCTTTTATTTTTTGAAACAGAAACATCTACGTTATGTTTTTAAATATTAAAATAAGTTTTACAGTTTGCACTGTGGATTATTAACCACTGTTAGTTAATTCTGCTTCGGTTGTCTCATATTATTCTACTAATTACTCCTACAAAATCTCATTATTTGTAATGACAACAATGGACATATTACTCTCATATTAGTCTATGGGAGCCAAAAATCAGGGGCACCATTGCAGACTAACAAATTTGCATCTGATGAAGTGAGTTAGAGTTCACAAAAGCTTATGCCTTTTAATAAAAAGTGTTAGCCTAAAAAGGTGCTACTAGTCTCCTGATTTATGTAACTGTGATATTTGCATATTCAAATTTCTTCTGAAAGTTAAAGCATAAAAGAACCATGCAGATAAAGTTCTAAGGCTAACAAGCTGTTTACAGAAAAAATAAAAATTAAGGGTCTATGTTGGAACACATTCCAGATTTCAAAACATTAAGGATGTTAAAATCCATCTGCAGGAAATGCACTAGCCAGATTGCTCATTGCAAAGGTTTACAGATACAAATATGTCCTTTAATAGGCTGCTGTGAAGTTGCTTAAAGCTTAGAATAGTATGTAGTACGTACACACCACAGCTTAAGCATTGTTTTTTTTATTATGTGTCTTGCCCACCGCTAGTTTAGACTTCTACTGAGAGGGTCATCTTCCATCCTTACATGAATTCTCTTCTTGATTCTCACTGTAATTTCCATACATCTAATTTATTATAGTCAATCTTGATCACTGAAATTACTCTGTCCTTATACTTTTCTTACTGTTTCTCAAAAGTTTAGAAATCCAGATACTACTTACTTCAAACAAAATCTTCCGTAACACAATTTGCAACTGCACATCTATTTTAACCAGATGCTGCTATGAATGTTGAGAATGACCTTGGTACCCATCTCTTTTTTAAGGAGAAAAATGGCTTGAATTGAATTTTTAATCTACTCATCCATAGGCCTTCACATGTAGTACTTATATCCATATTCCTGCATCTTTTCTGCCACAGAAACAAGAACTACAATTGACATTCAAGTCCCCTAAGGACATAAATCATGACTGGTGATATTCTTATTTGAAAAATGAAGGAATCTGAAACTGAATTATGTACAAATGATGAACATATGATTGCTAAAATGTATAAACTTTTGCTGAGATTTGAAACAGAAGAGCAAGTTAAAGAGCGCATGATAAAATGGGTTAAGAATTTCAGTCATAATATACAGATGGCAGAGAATGTGGCTAAAAGGACTGAGAGTCACATTGTATTACAATTTAAGAGAGAACTTTTATAAAATGATGTTCTGTTGGCATATGACACCAGATAACTTATCTGAGATGTATAAAGGTACTTCTAATCAATGCTGGAAATGTGAAAAACATGAAGGGACATTTTACCATGCATGGTGGACTTGCAAAAAAGCATGAAACGAATACATATGATGATGCAAAGAATTTTAAAGTTCAATGTTCAAATGAAACCAGAACTTTTTTTACTGGGACTTATGGTTATCCATAACCATAAGACTGGTTTTGTATATGGTAACTGCAGTGAGACTACTATATGCACAAACATGGAAAAATACTGAAATACCCATAATGGATTGTGAAGATGGTGGAACTTGAGGAAATGGCAAAATTGGCCTGTTTGATCAGGGATAAGACAAGAAGTACAAGACTGGAAAACTCTTATGGATTTTTTTGCTGAAAATGGAAAAAAATGAATCTGTGATTTATGGATGTGCTGATTAAAAAGGGTTTAATATGGGAAGAAGGGAATCATGTTGTAATTTCAAAGAGGAGAGATAATAAGTATGTAAGTGCTGTAAAGAAGATGAGAAGTTGTATATATATCTTTATATATCTTTTCTTTTTTATATCTGGACTGTTTCTTACATTTTTTTCTTTTTCTTTTCTTAATCTTACTCTATATAATTTCATGTTTACCTTTTACTTATGTGAAAATCTTTAATAAAAATTATTAAAAAAGAAAAATGTACATTGAATGAGAACATTTCCCTGTAGATAACTGATATGTATCACACAAAGTGCCCTACATATAACACATTTTTTTTTTATTTTTTCACACCTGAAGATTATTTTTCAGAAAGGTACAAAACATGAAAGGTACAAAACATGTTGCAGTGGGAAGTGTTCCTGTATGTGATATTTCATATTGAAAGATCTATGACATAAATATTTTTTTTCAAAACTATCAGTTTGCAAATGTCTTTGCAGTTTCAAGTAGTAAATTGCCTGGTATATTATATCTGGTATCCATCAACATTCCCTATCTAAAATAACTACATTTCTATTTCTGTCTGTTGACAAATAGATAAATAATAAATAATCACTTGCCAAATAGATGAATACTTTGATGGCGAAAAAGAAGCACAAATAAACAAACACCCTATTAATAAATCTTATGTCTCTGTGATTGGATTAAAATATGCAATGTGGTGTTTTAAAAAAGCTAAAAAGGAAATTCTTGCTAGGTATCCAATATAGCTCTCTGGAGACTGACATTAACATAAAATGCAAGGACTCTCATTGCTGATATTATCCAAAGCATTTCATTCTTTGCTCAATGTATTCTATAATTCTATTATATTTTGTCTGGGGATATTTTTGTCAAGTTTTTCCCTAATTTGAAATGGCATTAAGCTGAAAATTAATATAAAATACTATATGGCTTGACAGTGCATACACTGTCCTGCCAGCAAGATAGCTTTCATGAGTGCTGCAATCTCTAAAGAAATAGCTGAGAAGATGAAAATAGATGCAAAAATTGTTTGATGGGCAAATGTAGAAGAAGCATCACAAATGACACTTTTTTTTTTAATTAGAGCTGCAGAAATTTAGAAGGCATGCAATTTCATAACACTAAAGATATACCATTCCATTAATGCTCATAAAATGATGAGATTTTGGGGTCTGGATGCATGAAAGAACTTAAAAAACATTTTTATCTCTCAACAGTTAATATCTATTGCAGGAGTACATTGTAAAAATTACTGACATTTGTCTTCTATCAACAAATTAATTAATAAGCATAATTTTAGTTTTTAATGTCACCCCAAACTAGAGTTGCTTACATATTTAATATTAACTAGGCAACCCTGTGACATGCTGGGTCATCCTCTGAGAGAAAGGTAGTACAGTCTGATGTGACCAGAATGAACATTAAATTTTAAGTTGATTATACTTTTTTTTACCCCAATGCTTGATGGTCCCGTGATCATCTAAGAGTATGTATTATAATTAGAAAAATAACTGTAGTGGCAAATGAACTCCAATAATAAAAAATCAATATTTACTTACCTGAACAGATAAACAGAATGACCACAAGTGGGCAAAAAAAAAAAAAGCAGTGGATGTGGGAGCAACTTCCAACTTCCTGCTGGCTTTCCCATTGACTTTACTTGTGGGAAGCTGGCAGGCAGTGTTGGAAATCACAATCTGCAGGGGACACTGCAATGGCTACAACTTTGTGAATAAAACTGGTCTGAATATAGTGGAAATTTCAATTTCACAGGAGGAATGGGTCCCGGATTTTTTACGCATTCTTTAAGTTAGCAGATTTTAGGTACCTTGATTCAAAAACTTGTGGTATAATGCGCTGTTTGGACTAACTTGAGGGTGCAAAGAGACAAACAGATAAACACAGTGAGAGTTTTAGTAGCACAGAAAGCAAGATATTGGAAAACACACTACTATCTAGGCTTGACAGCTTTTTCGCTTTTATATTTTCAAAGATGATTTATTCTGATAAGTTTATTCACTAAATTCATATAATACAAATGAACAATCTGAAAACAGTTACCTTGGATATCATGTAGAAACAGTTTCCTTATAACTTGGCATTTAGCTTTTCACAAATACTGTATTTAAGGAATTTTAGCAATTTTATGAAAACTATGAATAAGTAATTTGAAGAATGTTTATGAAAATTAAATAGTGGCAAATTAGGAAAATACTCCTGTAACTGCACAACACAAATATATTTTTAGTACATTTAAACAGTGTATTTCTTTGTTCATAAATAGAATGCATATCTTTTGAATTTATGTCAACCCCCTGGTTCATTTTTCTAGGTAACAATTATCCTGCCTAATACAAGGTGATGTTTACACCCGTGCCTTATTAGCTAAACTTTAATAAAGTGCTTTAAATGAAAACAATTTTCTTTATGTTCTTTAAAAATTATCAATAAACTTTTAGCATATTCAGGAAACTTAAAAGCCTAATGAAAAGCAGCTTTTTATATTTCTTGGTTTAATGATGACCAGAAAATAGGTTTAAATCAACAAATGGGCAACATGAAGCTGCTAATTTCATGGGTGATTATCCTTACAGAATACAGATATATAAATATGCTACATTTATATTGGAAAAATACAATATATTTAATCCTAAAATCATTTTGGTCTAAGACAGCAAAGTTTATTCAATCCTATAATCATCTTTTTTGGATGATTACTAGGTACTCTCTCATTATGCTCCTCAATGCCACAACAATTTTATTCTTACATATTCTTTTATGGCCACAATATTTTCTTTTACTTAAGATTGCTTTGCTGGTTAATACAGCAAACTGGTCATTCTGGCATTATATTTAATGCATTCTCAACTGTTTTGAAACATATGCTTTAAAAAAACTTAATATTTCTGTTCTACAGCTATATCCTCATCTTAATTTAACTTTTATTCTTCCTATCCTATCACAGAAATAATTTCTGGATTAAAGAAGTTTAATCTGCTTTACCTCTTTTACAAGTGAGAAGCAAAATGCTCCCTTTCTGTATGGACCAGAAAGATGAAGCTTTTATTAGCAGCTCAGCTAAAAGCCAACTAAAAGCATAAAGGCCAGATGACCATGCAGAGAGAACAGACAATGGTCTGAATGGGGAGAAACACCAGCCACATTGTGTCCAAATTAGAAAATAAGATTCCACAGTAAGACTGATCATATAGAGGACTGGGAGGTTTACTTGTTTAAGTTCTTCTTTATAAAAACCATGTTTGCCAAATCCAGAAGAAGATACCAATTCATCTTGTATTCTTCCTACATACAACCTTCTGCTTTCTAAATATTGCAGAAATAAATAAACCAACATGTGAATTCTATTCCATTCTCTGCTGGAATGCTGTATTCCTATACTTTTGTCCTACGCTAGATAATTAGCTCCTAACACTAAAATGATTCCAGATTCAGGCTACTATAGATACTGAGGTGAAGATCCAGCATTATGAACCAGAACACTGCTTACTTTCTCCATTTGTACTTTCCACCAAGCTATTTTTGGTTCTGACACTAAACCTAAGCCCTATACATATACACTGCCCCAGATCCAGACCAACTCCAAGCTGAAATTAAGTACAAATCAGTTCAAATTTCTACTCATAGCAGCTTGTAACCTTGGCAGCTTTTTGCAGTGAGAATACTGATTTCTCAGTCTTCCGTATCTTCCAGGACACTGAAAGATTGATATTCCCATGGCTTGAATTTTTTAAAAGGCAATCCTTCACTGTGCTTCCTCCTCTATCGCCTAACTAATAAGGACAGCCTGGAGTGCCCACTGTCTGGCAACTAAGCTTGCCAATGGCTTAAGTGTGATGTGTGAACTATCCCCAGATGGTGCCCCTCTCCCAGGCGCAACTCATGAACAGAGGGCAAGTCTGGGAGGATGCAAGGCACAGGTCCAAGAGAGGAAAGGAAAGGAAAGGAAAGGAAAGGAAAGGAAAGGAAAGGAAAGGAAAGGAAAGGAAAGGAAAGGAAAGGAAAGGAAAGGAAAGGAAAGGAAAGGAAAGGAAAGGAAAGGAAAGGAAAGGAAAGGAAAGGAAAGGAAAGGAAAGGAAAGGAAAGGAAAGGAAAGGAAAGGAAAGGAAAGGAAAGGAAAGGAAAGGAAAGGAAAGGAAAGGAAAGATTCCTGTCCCAGTTATTTTAAGTCAGCTATGTCTGGTGGTAAATGGACCTCTCTGATTCTGCCTCTACCCCAGAAATTGGGAACTAGTATAAGCTGGTCCCTTGTATCGTTTGTTCTTGCACTGTCTGAGAAAGGTAATCACAGGAATGGAAGGGGAGGGGGAGAGAAAGAGTTACATCACATCACAGAGGAGATAAAGGCTAGGCAAACTATTGGGTTCAGCCTGCCATGTTTGATAAATAATTTTAAATTCTTCCTAGTGACAAAGTTGGTTGATGACCTTCTAAAAATTCCAGTAGCCTTAAGGAACCAAAGCATTGCCCCAAAGGACAAGAATGGTTGCTTGTTGCCTTCTGCCTATACACCAGTGCAAAGTAAGCAGTGCAAGGAGAGAAGAGGGATTGAAGCCAAAGTCTAGAAGTGAGAAAATCTTACTTGGGTAAAGAGCAAAAATACTCTCTCCTTCCTCCACTCTGCATTATCAATGTTTCTCAAGGCTTATAATTCATTTTCCTTTCATTTTTAAAAACTAGGAGAAAGGAGGAGTGGCCTACAAGACATCAGTATTCTTCTCTGAGAAAAATACTGATGTCTTGATCTTCTATATCTTCCATGAGAATGAGAGATTAATATTCCCATGAGAAGATTCCAAACTTTGACTCACCACACAATCAATAGAGAAATTGGTGATTGCTTTTTCAGTGGGTAGGTATTGCTGGGTGGGGATGGAAACTCTCTTGGGAGCTCTTCCCTCAAGCCCTGGGATAGTCAGGATGAGATGAGAATGTGGGTTTCATTAGGGAAATGCAGTTGTGGTGCCAGTTTTTTGTTTTTTCTGTTTTTTCTGTTTTTTAGTTTTATTGTTTTTTTCTTTTATGATTGTATTTATTGTTTTATCGACTATAAGCCGCCCAGAGTTGGTTTTAAGATGGGTGGCTATACAAATGTTTTAAACAAACAAATAAATATACAAACTTTAATGGTAAATTTACCATTCATTGCCCTGAAACTGCTCCACAATAAAACTGTACAGACAGCAACAAGTCAGCCTTGTGGCTGAGATTTAATAAAGCTAAACCATGGGAGGGACAACATAATTGATGCTGACATTTTATTAAAGCAGCTGTTGGGATACACTCAAGTGAAAGAGGCTATGGATGAGAAAAAGGCATATAAGATAACAATTGCTGCAATACACACACATACACGTTTCTGTATGGGTGTGTGTGTATACACACACATATAGTGTGTATATATAGCTACAAATATAGACAAATAGGGCAAGAAATGGTTAATATTAAAAGAGGCAGAGAAAATCCAGAGCAATTTTTATGGTAATAAAACAGATGTTTTGGAATCAAGTGAAAAGGACTAAACAAGGATCCTCCAGCATGGAATTAAAATTAAAAGTGATTTGGGATGAAACGAATTTAAAAAAAAATGCTGGCAGGAGTACTTTACATATTGGTATGGGAATGATGGTAATGTGTTGAAAAGTGGAACTGCAATAAATGCTATAAATGTTAGCATCCAAGAAAAAAAATTGATGGCACGAAACAGCAGTTCTTACAAGAAAACTTTTCTGTGCTGTAGCAATTTAGGAAGGGGGCAACTACTACTGGCGTAGAATTGGGTTCTTAAGGAATATATGGAAAGAAACAATTTTAAAGAGAAAAATCCTTTACGAAATACAAAATGATAGATTTTCTTACAAGATAACTAGTTTATTAATGTTTAGAGAACTAATTAATAAGTTTGTGGGGGCCATGACATGCTTTTATTGTTGTGGTTGTTTTTAGTCCAGACTGTCTCATTTTATATTTTTAATTGTTTTAACTGGGTATCAGATTTTGTAAGCTCTCCAGATTTACTGGAGTGGGCGCCCGTAACAAAGTTAATGAAATAATAATAAATGAAATAATATTAATATTTATTAATTTAATAGTATTAATATTTAATGGCGGGATGTGGTGGCGCAGCGGCTTAATGACGCTGAAAGTTGCTGGCCAGAAATGGTCAACACTTCAGCAGTTCGAGTCCAGCCTTTGCGCAGCAGAGTGAGCTCCTGCTTCCTCCCCCAGTTCCTGTCAACCCAACAGTTCAAAAACTTATGTGAGTAGATAAATGGGTACTCTCACTCCGGTGGGAGGAAAAATGCTGGCGGCGCCTTGCAAAAGGAGTCAGGAGCAGTTGCCGGTAGTGCGGAAGCCGCGCTCGCCCCCCCAAAAAAGGCGCGAAGCAACGGAAACCCCACCTCCTGCGCTCGCCAGCTGGGCTCTACTCTAGGAAGGAGACACTGGCAAACCACTTCCGAAACACCTTGCCTTGAAAACTGCAAAGAACTTGTCCAAAAGCAGTCACTGCAGAGTCGGTAACGACTGAGTGCAGATAAATACATATTATATATATATATATATATATATATATATATATATATATATAATATATTAAAAATAAATTAATATTAATATTTACTAATTATTAAATAATAAATAATAATAGCAACAACAATAATCCATTAGCTACTTATTTAAGAACAAAAAGTAGTTAATATCTTTTCAGTTTGGCACATATATTAATTAATGAACAATGGAATGAATAACAATATTGATCATGCTACATATTCATAGGGACTCTGTGATCCAGCAATATAAGTTTAAGTGGAAATTAAGTTAAGTGCCACTTATCATTATTACAAAACACTTGAATTAAAGAAAAAAATTCCAAAGAAATTCAAAATAACTTTCAAATTAAAAAGAAGGTTGGAACCAAACCACAATAATATGGAATTTTATGAAAATTGTAATTAGATGGTATGAAGTTATGAAATTTCTGCTAGCTATATGAAGAAGTAAAAAAAGAAAAAAAGAAATGATGATGAATAGATAAAAATTCAAAAAATTATAAAATGATCAATTTTAAAATATTTATTGCACCATATATAAAGCATAAGAAATTATTAGTGATGGACAATGAAAATATTGACAGGCTATCTAACAGGGAATTATATTATACATTTGCATTATTAAATCAAGATTTTAAAAAATGTAATGCACTTATGGCCAAAACATTAACACATCTGTTAGCAATTATATCTCTAAATGTAGAAAAGTAGCCTATCACTACTCTCTCTCTCTCTCTCTCTCTGTAAATAAATAAAAATTCCCCTCTCACCCCATGGGTGGTTAGGGTTAGGGTTAGAGGACTGGGAGTTTGAGGGTTCTGCGCAGTATCTTAGAGAGTTCTGATGCTGCTCCTGGGATCTGTCTCTCCACTCTCCCAGCTTAGGAGTCACAGCCCTGAGTGCTCCTACCACCACTGGAACCACTTTGGCCTTTACTTTCCACATCCTCTCTAGTTCTTCCTTCAGGCCCTGGTACTTCTCCAGCTTCTGATACTCCTTTTTCCTGTACACAATGCCAGCTACTTGATTGTGCCATTCAGCGTATGCTATTCCTGCCTGCATCTTATACCCTGCCACTATGTGTTGGACTGTCTCTGAGGCCTCTCTGCAAAATATTACAGAGGAAAGGGAAATAAAACTCAGCCTGGTTTTAGATATTCTAAATATCTAAATGCTTCTGAGATATTGCACAATGTATATAGTCCTCTGGAGATAGTTCCTTAGTTTTGAAAGACAAAATGACATCCGCATTTTATTTTTAAAAAAAAATCCAATTTTTCTTATTGAATAGTAGTGCCAGAACAAAAATATATGACTGAAATAAATCAATAAATTCATCTGAAATACCTGTCTTAACATAAAACAATCAATTTCATTTCTAAAACTGATCAAATTTAGCACAAAAGGAATTTTCCAGGAATGTTAATTTGAAACCCATGGAAATAGATAATACTTCTTGCAGATTAGTCCAGAGAGAGGCAGCTTGAAATGTTCCTAGACTTTTAGACCAGTAATAAATTCTGAAATAGGCAAATTACTATTAGCCATCTCAAAAAATATTAAAAATGTTCAAATTGAGCTCCTCATCAATAGTTTCCTACTTGTGACTCATTCTAAATACTTCTTAATCACCAGCTTTTTGGTTATTACATGGTAGGTATAATCTACAATTTGGTCCATTTATACATGTTGCCAGAGTCACTTGCTACTTTTCATCCCATTTCAAAGAATTGTTGAAAAGGGTTAGATAAAAAATTAATTTTTGATAAGGATGCATTCCCAGGGATAAGGGTCATAGGAATTACCTTAGTGGTAGCCTGGATCTCAGCAGGTGGGAATGGTTGGCCAACCTCAACTGGATTAGAAGCTAAGAAAGATCAGGTCTGGTTGGTATTTGGGTGGGAGACCACCAATCTTTGAGGGCTCTGACCTAGACTTGTAACTTGAAAAAACATCCAGGAAAAGGTAATGGGAAACTTTTTTCATTTTATAGTCAAGAAAACTACATGTAATGCTGGTGAAATCACAAGAGTTGAACTTCTTTTAAAGGTGCCTTTATATTTTTTTGCCTTGTAGACCCTGCCTGCTGACAAATGATGTTTGTGGAGGCTATTCTGAGAAAATGACAAGAATATATATATATATACAATGTGGAAAACGTGTACTTTTTCACTTAAGTTATTATTAGCAAACTATTTCAGCAACCTTTCAGGTGAAAAAAAAAAAAAGAAGTATGACAAAATAAATACACTGGCAACTATAAACAATGAACTGCAGAGAGAAATGCAACACATTAAAAACATTTTTTAAGTGACAGAAGGTAACCATCTGTCTAAAGTCTAAATATTTAATTTATGCTCATTTTTAAAAAATTAAAAATGCAGCAAAATTTAAGGCAGCAAACAGTACTGTGCCTTTAAAAGTATCATGAAAGTGAAGTAAATATTTGACATTGACATGTAGGAGTCAAAGTTTTCTTTGGTAGTAGACTTTTACTGAAATGATGATATAGTGGTTAAACTAAACAGCGTGCCAGTTTTCTGTGGAAGTGCTTTTTCAATTTTTTTTTCTAAAATTACTTTTGAATGGCACAAATCAACTTACAGGAAGCACTACTCAGAAGTCATGCCCTCAAAATAGTAATAATAATAAACAAGCAAGAACTAGTGGGACCACAAAACAGACAAAGTAATAGGAAATGAAGCCTTGCCAGAAGTAGCTCAGACTGTAGAGGCAAACCAGGGGAAGTTGGCAATAGAGGAAGCCAGCATAGCTACTGAATCGTTTTCATTCCTGAACCAGGTGCCCTCTCCTCTGCCTTCTCTTCAGAAAGAACAAAGTCCTCTAACTAAAAAACAAGAGGAAAACAAAGAATAACTGAACATCTAGAACAACACAAAAAGAACAGAATAAGGTTGCCTGCACTGAAGCTTGTTAAAAAGAAAACAGCTAGCACAAGTATTAAAAGATGCCAATACTGTAATATCAAATATAAACACTAGCTCACTGCAAGAAACAAACCAACTAATGTACAGTGTAGCTTCAGTTACGACTGAATACCTTGGATGCAAAATCAACAAACAAGAAAAAAAGCCAAACAGTGCACCACCAAAATGGAAGATCAGGTTGGAAAATAAGATCAGCATGCTAAGATCAGATACCAGCAAGCTAGTACAGATGAAAGAAAAGAAGGTGAAGAACAAGAAGACCAAAGAATCCCTGATCAAGGAATATCACCTAGAAACAAGGAAGATCAAATAAGCACTGGAAATAATAAAGCAGCAAACAACAGCCATAGCTAAGAAGACCAGTAGGTATGAAATTCAAATTGCACAATATAGGCAGAATCTCCAATTTCAGTCAAATCAGAAACATTTCTACCAATCCATCAGTGGAGAGACTGCAATGAACCAGTCAACATCTGACAAAGAAGAAACAGTACAGTTCTGGGTACAGCCATGGGACAACCCAAAGAATTACAAGAATGCAGCTTGGAAAAACGAGGTGGATAAGAATAAAAGAGAAGATGAAATGAAAGAACTTGTAATAATAGCAGAAATGGTGGAGAAACAGAAAGGAAGATCAAGAATTGGTCAGCATCAGGTGAAGATGAACTGCATGGTTTTTGGTTGAAACATCTGACTGGTCTGCACCCACCCATTGTCAAGCAGTTTAACAACATACTGCAAGGAGGTGAAATTGAACATTGCTTAATATCTGGCAATTCTTCCTGACCATGAAAGAGCCAACAAAAGGGGCAGCACTAGGAAACTACAGGCCAATTACCTGCTTGCCATCAACTTTCTAATTGCTAACTGGTGTAGTAGTTGATGCAGTCCAACAGCATCTAGTTGAAAACAAGCTCTTTCCATCTGAGCAGAAAGGAACCCACCCAAACAGCAGAGGAACAAAAGATCAGCTCCTAATTAACAAGATGATTTTGGAAAACTGCAGAAGGAAGACCAACTTGAATGTTGCTTGAATTGATTACAAGAAGGCATTTGACTCCCTGCTGCATGATCGGATAATCAAGTGCCTAGAAATAACAGGAGTCAATAGAAACATCAGAAGCTTTGTGCAAAGATCAATGGCACAACAGAAGACACAGTTGCTGGTCAATGGTGATAGATTGGGAGAGGTTAATATCAAGAGAGGAATCTTTCAAGGAGACTCACCATCACCACACCTGTTTGTCATGGCACTGATTCCTCTGTCAACAATACTGAACAAGTCAGTCCATCGCTATCAAACATCAAAAACATCTGCCAGGTTATGCCACCTCCTTTACATGGATGATCTGAAGCTGTGAAAAAACACCATCTGAAATAGAATCGCTGCTCAACACTGTCCAAATATACAGACAAGAGTTTGGAACAGACAAATGTGCCACCGTTACCATCAACAGGGGAAAAACTGTGAAAACTGAAGGAATCAAGATGCCCTATGGAAAAAATATCAAGAGTCTGGATGAAGAAGATCACTACAAATACCTGGGCATCCTTCAAGATGACAACATCAAGCACACTGAAGTCAAGAAAAAGGTTAGGAATGAATACTTCATGAGAGTGAAGAAGATCTTAAAGTCCAAACTCAGTGGAGGAAATACCACCAAGGCGATTAACACCTGGGCAATTCCAATCATTAGATACACAGCTGGAATAGTGGACTGGACTCAAGCAGAACTAGAAGTCCTAGATAGGAAGACCAGAAAAATAATGACAATGAATCATGCCCTTCATCCACGCAGTGATGTTGACAGACTCTACTCACCAAGGAGCATATGTGGGTGTGGAATGTTACAAGTACACCAGACATTTGAAGAAGAAAGGTCATTAGAAGAATATCTGAAGCACAGTGAAGAAGATGCACTGAAGCTAGTTCACCATGAAGGCTTACTGAATACTGAAGAGACCAAGCTGGCCTACAAGAAAGACCAAATGAAGAACAGAAAAGAGACATGGCAAGCCAAAATATTGCATGGGCTATACACAAAAAAACTAGCAGGCAAAGCAGATGACAACAAGACCTGGCAATGGCTAAGAGCAGGAAAGTTGAAGAAAGAGACAGAGGGGCTAATTCTGGCTGCACAAGACTGAGCCTTAAGAACAAATGCATAACAGCCTGAGAAGACAGCAACAGAGAGCACATGCTGCCTCTGCAAAGAAGCTGAAGAAACAGTGGACCACCTAGTCAGCTGTTGCAAAAAGATTGCACAGATTGACTACAAGCAATGGCATGACAAAATAACAACAATGGTGCATTGGAATATCTGCAAGGAATACCATTTGCCTGCAAGCAAGAACTGATGAGACCACAAAACAGACAAAGTAATAGAAAATGAAGAAGCTAAAGTGCTCTGGGACTTTAGAATTCAAACAGACAAGCACCTGTCACACAACATCCCAGACTTAACAATTGTTGATAAGAAAGACAAAAAAGTCTGGATAGTGGACACTGCAATACCTGGAGACAGCAAAACACAAGAGAAAGAACTGGAGAAAATCACAAAATACAAAGACCTGCAAATAGAAGTAGAATGACTGTAATAAAAGAAAGCAAAGATAGTACCAATAGTAATAGGCGCCTTGGGTGCAATCCCAAAACATCTGGAGCACCTGAACACTATCGGCATCGACAAAATCATCGTCAATTGCAAAATGCAGCTTTACTTGGAACAACTTACATCCTGCAACGATACCTTTTAACACCATCAAACAACATCTGCCTATCCTAGGTCCTTTGGAAGGACTCGACAGGTGGATAAAAATGCCAAATCCAGTCTAAACAACTGGCTGACTGTGGCCAACAACAATAATAAAAATAATGCAAAAAAAAAGAAGTAGAACAACTATGGCAAAAGAAACCAAAGATAGTACAAATAGTAATAGGCGCCTTGGATGCAATTCTAAAACATCTGGAGCATTACTTGAACACCATAGGCACTGACAAAATCACCACTGGTCAACTGCAAAACATCTTGCGATGATACCTTCTGTATTATTAAATAACAACAACGGCCTATTCCAAGTCCTTGGGAAGGACTCAATAGGTGGACAAAAATACCAAATCCAGTCTAAACAGTCTAAACTGTGCGGCCAATTATAACAACACCAGACATATCTCAAATAAGTGAATGCAGATGTTGAAATCTAGACAAGTTGACAAGTTCTTTACTGAAATAGTCTTGTCAAATATCAAAATCTGATAAGCAACAATCAAGATCCATCTATTCCTCTATTATATAATATTTTGAATTTCTCCAAGTGGAAAAGTACTATATAAATAAATAATAGATAAAAATAATGTTACCAGCACTAGCCTGTGAGGTTCATCTGTTACACCCTTGGACCAGATTCTGGACGTGCAGTTTCTGAACATTTACAAATCTTCAAGAAAGACTTGCTTAGGGTTTTGTAAACCAAATTGAAAGGGTTTGCATAATATTCTTCTACTTGAGTGGTATGTATATATGTTTGTTTCAACTATTTGTATATTGCCTGTTCAAAGGACTCCATATATGCCTATAATGAATAAAGTTAAATCTTGAAAGTTGAGGAACAACTTTTCTAAGAAGATTGTAGTTTTCTGCTTTCTAAAATGCTTTGTGTATCAATTATTGTTTGGATATAAAGACATGGGTTTGGGAAGGCATATACTTTAAAGGTGGCATATAAATCCCTTTCATTTCTGTCAGGCCTGATGTCATTTCTTTATTACTTAAAGTGAGTCAGAAACAGAAGTAACAAGAGGCACAGAAATTACTATAAAGTGGGTTATTCTCTTTTTCTTAAATCTGCTTCTCATTCAGATTAGAAACTCATAAAATGTCACTTTGGCAAGAGAGGCGGCCACATAAATAATTGACAATGCTTTATCCAAAAAGGCCTTGGTACTGCATGGAACTGGGCAGATCCAGTGGTGGAAGATCAATCCTTGGGCTCTGCTTTGAACTTATATACCAGAGGATGATAATCCTTTTGGGTCTTGAGAATGGATACTCTCCAGGGTGATCCTTGAGAGGTAGCAGATTGTGGAGCAAACATTTCTTCCCATCTTCTGATGTCATCCCCTCCCAGCCTTATTTCTAAGCATTTGCTGAAGTTTTAAAAGCATGATTCAGCATTTTGCTGAAAAAGTTATCAATGCAAGTAAAGCTTATATCCGAAGCAAAAGTGATAAAAACCATCAAGAAGTTATTTTATGAGTAACTGAGTTATGGTATCAGATTACAGGATCTGGATTTAGGAGACATTCATGAATCACTTCTTTAGAGTCAGCTGGAAGACGAGCATGTCGAAGGTTAATGCAATTATTAACAAATGGGGCTTGCTTTGCATTCCCTAGCATCTGGTCAGTTGCTCTGCTGCTTTCAAATGTCTTCAATTCCCTTGACAACATTAAATGAAATACCAAGTCTGTCAAAGGAAGGAGAACTGATAGGAAGAAATGTATCTTATTTGCAGATATCAACTAGTTAAGAGTTACCTAACAGAAGATATGGTCATAATTGATTTATTGGGTTGGGGAAAGGACACCCTCCCAACTGCAATGAATCACTCTTTTTTTAAAACTTTCTTATTTTTAGCCTCTTCCTTCTGCTGTTTTTATTCAGATGAAAAATTCTTTGTGACAAGATCCAAGATTATACAGTTAGAACATACTTACAAAGTTATCGGTCCATTCTCAAATAAGGAAATGCTGTGAGTGTGCATGTGTTTAAGCGGGGGGGGGGGGAGAGATAATATTTCGACCTCTGCATTAAAGCACAGCATCCTTTCCACCTGCTTCTCTAGCAGAGGCCCTGAAACAGACACCCTCTACTTAACATATTACTGACAGGATGATGAGAAGGCTCCTGTCAGGTACAGACCAGCTGGGTGTTGGAGACAAAATGCACAGCCCCAGCTGACTAGTTAGAGGAAGTCTGGAGAGGTACAATTACAGAGGCATATGACAAGCCTTCATGCCTGACTGACTTGAGAACCAATGACATGGCATTAAACAGCAATCCTTCCCATCCAGTGGTCACAAAACAGCAATAAGTCAACTGATGCACTGTTGTAAAATCATGATTTATTCCTTTGCTTTGAATACACAAGACTACAGCATGATGTTCTGGTAGAGTACCACAGCAGGTTCACTTGGGGCCCAAACTTCTCAGGCCTGTCTACAACAGGCATAAAATCAATGCTCTAGCACTGCCTTTCTGAAAACACTTCTCACACTAGTGTGAGGATAGGAAAAAATACTGAATTCAGACCCAGAAATATTAAAGCTATTATATATAATCTCATAGCTTTAAGAGGTACAGTATACATACAGTATGTACATGTGTTATGTGAGGGGGCAGCATAAAAATGTTGTAAAATAAATAAATGTGTTTTTAAGTAAATATTCATGATACACAACATTTAGTTACAGTTAAAAAGTAATAAACGCAAACATGCTAACAACTGGGAAGCTGAACAGTAGTGGAATTCCTCATAGATTTTTAAGCAAAATCTGCTGCTTTCCACCAGCAACCCCTCAGAGTCCTCAGTCTTTTCCTCTTTTTAGTTTGTTTGCCTAGCAAGTTTTGTGCTTTATTATCACAATTTAGTAGCACAGAGTTGCTAGATGTAAAGAACTGTGGATTAGAGTACAGCACTTTTGCACTCCCCTCCCCCAGAAAAAAAAGGAGAGCTTGAAAAGGAGAGAACTTGAATTATGTGTTTTGATGTTGTTCCTACTGCCCTTAGATAGTGAACCGAAACTGAGCTGATAACTTGGAGGTGACATCACAATTCAGTCTGCATGAACTGTCATAAACACTTGGTATTAAGTTAACCTCCAAAGATAAAGGACAACTCCCTCAACAAAAGAAGGGAATTGATAACACTCTTTTCTAGAAAAGTAGCCTACATAAAAAAGCAAAATTCCTAGCCTTACCAGGAAATATAGGGAAAAATTCATTTCTCTGTAGAGATAATACACTCTTATTTAAATATCCCAGATCTATACAAAATATTAAAAATAAGTGATAGCTTTAGGAAGCAATGTGCAATTTTATATTTAATATGAATTTTTCTGTATTTATCTTTCCTTAAAAGTGAGAATACTTTGTATTGAAATCTCATCTGTACCTTGTCAGGAGAATGAAAAGATATGGCTCTTTTCCCATTGGGTCTCGGGTTGTATGTGGGGCTGGAGATCAGGCAAGGAGAGTCCATTCTTCTCCTGCCCAGTGCATTTCTTGCCATCTTTCCAAGGCTGAAAAGCTGAGCATCAGCTACCAAGGGGTGTCATGTGAGGTGGGACGGAGGCAATTCATCCCACAGATAAGTCCTATGAATTGGAGAACTGGCAGTTACAGCCATTCACCCTCTGCTTCTTTTGCTGATCCTCCCAACCTCCTGCCAACCTCCAGCAGTAGCAGAAGATGTGAGGAGAAATAGCTCGTTGCCCACGAGACAAGCTTCATGGGTTTGGAGACCTAGCAAATACAGGGGTGAGCCCAGGTGGAAAAAATGGACTCTTCTACTGCCAAAAGTAGAACTGCCCAAACAACAGGATCCAGGCCACAGAGGTGAAGAGGAGCTCCTGTATTAGCCCAAGTGGCCACTGGAGCTGGGCAGATCCTAGCCCTGACAGCATTATCACCAGAATCACTGAGGAGGTGTCACAGATTGTACAAAAGCAAGACTTTTGACAGGAGAAGAGGGAAAACAGTCTTTCTAAATTGGAACTGCTAAGTAAAAAAGTAAGCTGCCTTGACAGTGGGCTGAAGATGAAACTAAGGGAACATCCTCTGAAAATGGTTAAAGGAGCATCTTCATGCTGTAGTTATCAGGGCAATGAGGATGAGCTCCCAGACTGTAAACCTATTAGCTTATTTTAATGTAACCTAAGAGTATAATTGATTGACTGCACTGTTGACCACAAATTGGCAACTCTTTGCAGGATTTTACTGATTTAAGCTTTTAAACTCTGCTCCAGTTATCAAGGAAATGAAAAGATAAAAACACCCTCAAGTCAACATATTCATATAATACTTTGGGGAACAAGTGTTTTGCCATTGCATTCTTCTGGGATGTTTTCTTTAACTTCCTAGACTAGCCCACACCCATACTGATCAAGTCTGAGCTTGCTTAGCTTATTTTCAAGGTCTGCCATGATTGGCCAGGTGCTGCCAGTAATCCTATACAGGTAGTCCCCAGTTTAAGAACAGGTTCCGTTCCCAAGGTCTGTCCTTAAGTTGAATTTGTACATAAGCTGGAACAGTATTATTGTATAATACTGTATAAGTAGTATTGTGTAATGAACTTGAACCATTGTGTATTTAACTCAAATCACTGTGTATTTAACTTGAACTTTGCTACAATAGGCTCCATTCTTCACTATGGGTCATCTGTAAACTATTCCTGCCCTTCTGTGGATTAGGAATGTTTCTCATTGCATACCTGCTTATAAAATATATAAAAATGTTTATGGAAAGGGAAGTCCTCTGAGCTATCAATCCCTGTGCCATGTGGTATGATATATGAGGTTTCTAAAGATGGGAGAAAGGCATCTCAGAGGTCATAAGGAAGTTCATTAAAACTTTGATTGCTAAAGAACAATTCTAGCAATAGCCTGGCAGATTGTCTGATGTGATGCATTTGATTCACTGCAGATAAATTTTTGCCAAGCTAGCTGAAGAAAAAATGTTTCTTTCAACACCAACATTGTATTTTGTGGGCATTCTACTTTCCATACTAAATGAGATCTTTATCTCCCTTTTTTTTATGAATGAAGAGGAGAAAGTGGTATCAATAGTCTTCCTAAGCAATTTGTAAGAAGAAAGTTAATGCAATTCGCTGATGGGGCAGCTCTTTTCTATTTTGGGAAGTGTCTAAGGATTTATATTCCGCAAATAAAGCCAACATATCATTCAAAAAGGTTTTAAAACTGATTAAAAGTAATACTGTTTCTGCAATGGATTTATCTTTCAATGAGCACTAGTTTTTGAAAATGTTAACACATCCACCTACCTTATTTTCCCTATGTTAACATAATCAGAGTAGGGAGCTCACATGATTAAAATCTAGCATTAGAGTATTTATTATCAGACTGAAAAGTAAGTAAAGCAAAGGGTTTGAGGGAGTTTAAGTAATTTATTTATGGGCTTAAATTAAACAGACGCTATGCAGATACAAATGATGCCCACTGGCATGAAGGCAATGTTATTTTCAACTTAACGGTGATGGATTTAGAGTTATAAATGACACCACAAGGGAAAAGCTGAAACAACAGGACTATCAAAAGATTTAGGCATGGATAAACACAGCACACCCTTTATCTCAGCTCCATCTGCAATGACACAAGAAAGCCATTTCAGCCTAGGCAGAGGCATAAAACCTGTAATAAAAAAAGACTATTTGGAATAGTAAGTCATTATCAGTCTGAAGAGCTGCTCAAAATCAGAGTCATTACAGTATACCTTCCCCAAACACTACTCTGCTACTAAGATGAATTTACTATTACTAGATTTAGGATAGCAGCTATTATCATGCCCCTTTGATTTCTTTCTAGTAGGTCCAATGGAATAAGCCACAAGTGAATAATAAAGATCTTATAATAGCCCTTAAGAATTCTTTATAGGGTGGAAGGCGCAGAAATGAACTCTAGAGGGTTAAAGAACTCTCATCCCTGGGTAACGAAAAGTAATTAACCTGCTTTAATGTATTTGAGTAAGCCTATATCAATCAGACTTTTGTGCTTCAAGAGTCAGATTAAAACGACATCTTTTAAAAAAAGTATGTAGATATTGTCTCATAAGTATGTAAGGAACATATTTAAATCTACAGAGATCTGCAAGCTTTTTTTGTGAGATGCTCAATATAGTCTACTTGAAAAGAGATGTGTGAAGTACTCACAGTGCTTAGTTTGCTGGAGGTAATAATGATGCGTCTCTCATGCAACATGCTGGCATAAAGTTGTAGCATGTTATTCACATCCACAGCAACAAAATATTCAGTAAGATTTCTCTAGTTAATGAAGAATAAAGTCTGTTAACACATTAATAATGGTAACTGAGTGATATATTAATTTATCTATTTCTGCCCAGTTAAAAGGGGAAAATAATATTTTTTTAAAAAATTGTCTCCTTAATAAGCATTTTAACTGAAATTCATCTAGTATCATTTGCATGTTTTGAAAATGTGTCCAAGATTAGTTTTATATTTTTAGAAAGGAGGCCTTATTTTTGATTTACCATATTATCTATAACTATTTATTTAAAACCCCAATTGTATACACATAGTAAATCCTAACTAAATCTTTGCATCCATTATAGCTAAATTATTTTAGCTGCATAAATGAAGGTATAATCACACACCCATTCCCACCCATACACCTACACACATTGTCTAAAATATCCAACATTATGACATGAATATTTAATTATGCATTTCATATATAGGTGAATGAAGCCATATGACAGTGAGGGAGTTTGATCAGTAGGTATATGATCTATAGATGTTTGTTAAATGATTTATTTGTAAACCTATATAGCAAATATAGTCAAAACTTACACTTTCAGGAACAGTTGGTAATCCAGTTATATCAGGAGTTATAAAGTATGAATGCTAGTCAAGGTAAAAACAAAAATACAAAATTATTATCCCAAAAGACAAAATCATTATAAAATACTGCTGTTGATATAAGGAACTAAATTTTACATTTGTTTTGAGAGGGCATATTATGAGCAATCACAAGCACCAGATAATTCAAGCCAACAGACCACATGCTGAAGTTCCCATTAAAAAAATTAACTTCTGCTGAAATCATGCAGTAGTGCTTATTCTGCACACACAGTCAACAGATTTATGGCATCATCAGTGCAAACGAGGATCAGAAAATGCATTTGAATAGTAAAGTTAAAATGAAAGAGCTTAAAAGAGATTAGAAGAAAAGTATCCCTTTAATTTCTTCTATGCACATTACAATTATCATTAACTAATTTTACAGAAAAATAGATAAATGGAGATGGGCGCTACATTAAAAAAAATCGAGTTTTTATTTTCTTGCCTCTAGAGTGACAAATGAATGGAGGAAAGGAAGGAGCACTTGATATGCCTCACAAAATTGAATTTTGCTTTGGGGATTAAAGTAACTGACCCTTACCATATATGGTTCTCATTGTGAAACATTTATGAGCAGTTTTCAAAACAAGACGTGTTCTCCATAATTGTTTAAAAGAAATGAGAGGTAACCAAACACAGTTAGATTTTTACAACAGAGTTTGAAAAAAAATCATTCTTCACACTCATCTGGGATGTAATTAGTAGCCTGGAAACGGTACTTCCCTCTACTGTTTCTCACTCTGAAAAATCTCACAGTGACAAAATGGTTAATACAAGCAGATGTATCAGCTATTTGTCACTGTGAGATTTTTAGAGGGAGAAAGTAACTTTTGAGGTTTCTCAAAGGATACCCAAATTTATTCAAATAAATGCACATTTGCTTTAATCAAAAAGTAGAAAGGAAGCAAATGGAAGTAGAAAGGAGGAAAAAAACCCAATAAGGATCCAAAATTAGAAAGGGGGGGGGGACTACAAAAAATTAAGGCATGTTTCACTACTAACAAACATAAGCAATACATATATTTTATGAATATTACAGAGGTAAAAGAGAACAAGACCTATTACCCCTTATGTTTGCAAGATATAATTTATATTTATGGAACAATTGATATGGGATTACATATTGAGGTACAGAATGCCATTATGCTTTTATCAAGAAAACTGGATAGATTGATACAAAAGCTGATTGAAATGAGACTTGATCAAACTGAAGGTTCTGAAAGCTTTAGGTGCTTGATACAGAACTACATTTCTTTTCCTTTCATTCATTAGTTACAATTTCTCATGACCTACTTTTGTTCTAATGTTGGGGGATGGGAAACCTTATTTCAAAATAGAAATAATCCTGATTGCCATGCAGCTCTATTTTCAATTTCACTTGCATAGCACAATGCTACTGAGAAGTCTCACTAAGCTCAACGGGGCTTATTCCTGACAAGTATTGGAACTCAGCCTTCATATCAAATTAACTGGAAAAGCTCACGGTTAGGTTCCAGCTTCTGAATGGATAAATATTACTGGGGCAAGAGAATATTGATGCGATACTGAACATGTCAGTTTTCAAAGTAACATTATTGTTCTTATTCAGGTTAATCTTATCTGGGCTGGTTTAAGAAGGTTGTAACATAGAGGGTCCAGAAAATGTGGGGCTCCTAAACATGAGCTCTTTCCCTACAGTATTCTGCCTGTTGGCACTGTATCGATCTCCAACAATGCACCTGTTCTAGTCCTATCATGAGCTAGCAACTGTGCATGCTCCCGCCTCCTTCCATGAATTCACAAAACCAAGCAAGCAATGGAAAAGCATGGAAGGCCAAGTGGCCAAAAATGACAACAATGAGTGTGGCAGAGATTTAGACCGAAGGAGTGCATTGTTCTCCTGTCTGACTGCTAGCCAATTTGTCCACTGCAGCCTAAAGTAAGCAAAGGTTTTTCTCCTCTCATGTAAGATGTAATCTGGAGACTG
Organism: Python bivittatus; assembly: GCF_059951505.1. Classification (NCBI taxonomy): domain Eukaryota; kingdom Metazoa; phylum Chordata; class Lepidosauria; order Squamata; family Pythonidae; genus Python; species Python bivittatus. Next base: position 15,788,377 of record NW_028277098.1, read on the forward strand.
GGGCTACTCTATCTAGGATGCATTCTACACAGCCATTAAATGGCAGTAAAGAGACAGAAAAAATTGTAACTTGTCTGAATTTTTTCAGCCCAGATCTAGTAAAAAAAAAAAAAAAAGCCTACATTCCTCTCAGTGTGTGTGTATGTCTGTTGTGCTTCAATCCACTGTAGGAAAGCCCGTCCTTAAGGAGACAAACTCGTACGGCCACAGCACAGAAAAGCCTTTAGATTCAGAATGTAAAGGAGAGATGCATCATAGCATTTTGCTATGGGACTCAACGGCATGCACTGGTTATCTAGCATAAGCAACACCAAAAGGCTTCGTTTAATTCACAACGGTCAAAAGAACACTGGATGGTCAAAAGAAACAGATTTATAACACAGTAGAAAGAATTATCATTTCTGCACTCGGTCACTATGAACATTACCAACAAGGGAAAAGCTATTCTTCACACTTTGCTAGACAACAGAACACTGCTAAGAGTGCCATGCAAGGGCATAAATATCCACACTAATCTGTACAGGTTGAGTGAACGTGCATCTAATAATCCTTTATTGTTTTATGGTTTTTTAAAGTTAGAAGTACATTTAACTGTAAAAAAAAAAAAATCACCCATCACTGTTCTCCTTCTTTCATTATGTCCCAACCATGCACCACCACCCCACTACCTAGGCCAGACCCCTCCCTTTTGTCAGTGACATCTGACCAGGGACTGCAAGGAGGAACTGACACATGTGTCTGCCATGATGGAGAGGTAAGATTTGTGGGAAAGAGTCTTACTTATTTGAGAATGTGAAGAAACGTGTAAATAGAGATGATTCACTTAAACTATATAGGTGGACTTTGGAAAAAAAATGGGAAAGTCTTTCATCAGCGAGTGATCTTAGAAATTGTAAATTATGAGGACAGATCCTTTTATGGATAGGTAATACCTAACTAAAGGGCAGGAAACAGGTTAGGAATAAATGGATACTAAGATAGTAATTCTAGAAGTAGGATAATTCCCCTTAGGATGTTGTTGTTGCTGCTGCTGTTGTTATTTTATCCTGTTTTCATTGTGTAGCTGCAAGGCAGACAATTTCTACAGCTATTCTTGTAGAAGTGTAGAGGACAGAATGCAAGGAAAACAGTACTTAAATAAAAGCAGTTAAGTATGTATGTATGTATATATATACTTAAAAGACTTATATAGCCACTCTCGGCAGTTTACAAAACAATAAAAACAGTAAAAAACAAACTACCACAAATGTAGTCTTTCATATGTTTCTTCTAGACCTATCTTTAATGTTTAGTTCTGGTTCTATAAAGCATTCCATTCTGAATATGTTAATTTTAACATATCAGGAACCCCTCTGCAATATTAATCTGGGACTTTATGTGAGGCAAGGCTCCAAATCTAGCATTTTTTGGATCTCCAGATTCCTTAAATTAGTTCTGAATGTTTTTATAAAAAGTGACAAATAAAATATTTTGAACAATCAAAATTATATAACTCAAGCACAAATAAGATTTGAAAAAGAAAGAATCAGGCAACAGTTACACTCAACTAAATATACTGTTTCCAGTATATACATACAGGAACAGAATTCATGGAAAAGAGAAAGGATTAAATACACCAAAACAGCCTATCTCAAATTCTAGAAAATATTTTCTGATATTATAAGAAAATTGTCTAGTTATCCAAAGGCAAGACCCATTGCAGTTTATGTTTAAAACTGAGGATGTTAAATTCTTTTTTAAGAATAGTAATGGTAATAACATATTTCAGCTGAACTTCAAATATTTATTGCAAGCAGACTTCAAAATACACAGTGCATTCGGAAAGTATTCAGACCCCCTTCACTTTTTTCAATTTTGTTATGTTGCTACCTGATACTACAATAGTTCAAATTCATTTTTTTTCTCATTAATCTACACTAAGTACCCCATAATAACAAAGTGAAAACAGAAGTTTAGAAATGTTTGCAAATGTATGAAAAAGGAAAAACTGAAATATCACATTGGCATAAGTATTCAGACCCTTTGCAACAACACTTGAAATTGAGCTCAGGTGCCTCCCATTTCTCTTGATAGTTGCTGAGCTGTTTCTACACCTTGATTGGAGTCCACCTGTGGTAAAGTAAACTGATTGGACATGATTTGGAAAGGCACACACCTCTCTATAGAAGGCCTCACAGCTGACAATGCATACTGTATCAGAGCAAAAGCCATGAGGTCAAAGGAACTGCCTGCAGAGCAAAGAGACAGGATTATTGCAAGGCACAGATCTGGAGAAGGCTACAAAAAAATTTCTGCTGCACTGAAGGTTCCCAAGAGCACAGTGGCCTCTGTAACTCTCAAATGGAAGAAGTTTGGCACAACCAGGACTCTTCCAAGACCTGGTCACCAGGCCAAACTGAGCAATCGGGGGAGAAGAGCCTCAGTAAGAGAGGTGACCAAGAACTCGATGGTCACTCTGACTGAGCTCCAGAGAGCCTGGGTGGAGATGGGACAAAGTTCTAGAAGGACAACCATCATTGCAGACCTCCACCAATCTGGGCTTTATGGCAGAGTGGCTAGACGGAAGCCTCTCCTCAGTGCAAAACACATGAAAGCCTGCTTGGAGTTTGCAAAAAAGCACCTGAAGCACTCTCAGACTGTGAGGAACAAGATTCTTTGGTCTGACGAAACCAAGATTGAACTGTTTGGCCTCAATTCTAAACATTATGTCTGGAGGAAACCAGGCACCGCTCATCACCTGCCCAATACCATTCCAACAGTGAAGCATGGTGGTGGCAGCATCATGCTGTGGGGGTGTTTTTCAGCAGCAGGGACTGGGAGACTGGCCAGGGTTGAGGGAAAGCTGAATAGAGCAAAGTACAGAGGTCTCAATGAAAAGGATTCCACAGCGCTCAGGACCTCAGACTGGGCCGAAGATTCACCTTCCAACATGACAACAATCCTAAGTACACAGCCAAGACAACACAGGAATGGCTTAGGGACAACTCTGTGAATGTCCTAGAGTGGCCCAGCCAGAGCCCTGACTTGAACCCTATTGAACATCTCTGGAGAGACCTGAAAATGGCTGTCCACCGACAGTCCCCATCCAACCTGATTGAGCTTGAGAGGATTTGCAAAGAAGAATGGCAAAAAATCCCCCAATCCAGGTGTGCAAAGCTTGTCGCGTCATACCGAAAAAGACTCGAGGCTGCAATTGCTGCCAAAGGTGCTTCAACGAAGTACTAGTAAAGGGTCTGAATACTTAAGTGCATGTTATATTTCAGTTTTTTCTTTTTAATAAATTTACAGACATTTCTAAACTTCTGTTTTCACTTTGTCATTATGGGGTACTGAATGTAGATTAATGAGGAAAAAAAATGAATTTGAACAAGTGTAGTATCAGCCTGCAACATAACAAAACTGAAAAAAGTGAAGGGGGTCTGATTACTTTCCGAATGTATTTACATTTAATTTTACCAACTGGCTTGTATTCTTGGGTTTTTACATCTTTGGATTATTTCCTATCACAAACACCTTTCCTGGTTTTTGGCAAGATATATTCCTTATGTTTCATTTTTATATATAATTATTCAACAGTAGAGAGCTTGATTTTGTAATCATTGAAAAGCAAATTATTCAACCTGCTGAACAATTACGATGAAAATGGCACTGAAATATAAGTGAAGATGTGATGGGAAGACATTGCTCACATACTGTCAACAGGGCCATGTGTAAATATATTCAGCGAAAATAATACAGTTTTGATTCCTAGGCTACTAAGATCCCTTCTATGAAATACATAAACAACGGAAACAGGGAAAAATACAGTCTCCGGATTTTTTTTAATAAACAAAAAAGGTGTAAGAATAAACTATTGCCACTTTATTAAATATTAAGACCCTTTTTAGTAGACAATTTGCACATATAGTTCCAAGTCTGATAATATATATTCTTGGAAAATATATTCAAGATTGGCTTCTTTAGACCAGAGTCCCAACATAGCAATTTCTCAGGGGGCATTTATAAATCTCTTGCAATCAATAGACATCATTTGGCAAGCAATTTTTTTTTTTAGGAACTGTGAAGAGTATTTTGCACTCACCACTAATGTACACAGCTGAGTTTTCAAAACTTGCTCACTTGCAAAAAACGCCTTGTTATTTTTCCAATATGGGAAAGAATGTTGAACAAATGCATTTTTGGAAACAAGGCTGATTTAACTTTTTAAAAAGCATTCCTGTCTAAAAGAATTTGTCTTTCTTCTTTTTGACACGGGATTATTTCATCCTTTTATGATTTTGCTTTCAAACAATATAGGATTTTTTTTTTGTTTTGCTCAAGAAAGAGTAAAGGGATTGCCAAAGATGGAAAAAATGTTAAAGCAACAGATGGTATGGTAAAGGACGGAGATATATGTTATAGTTGTTTGTAAGTACTTATTGTAAGCAGGCTTGAAACTAGAAAATGTTTCTGGAAAAGGGGCTTTTAATAAGCCCTTATAGGAAGCCCCTTTTTTCATTAACAAATAATTATATCCACTACTATGTTAAGTTTACATTTGCAAGAATCAAGGTCCACATTGTTGCACTCCCAACCTTTTAGGGTCTAAGGCAGTGTTTCTCAAGCTTGGCAACTTTAAGATGGGTGGACTTCAACTTCCAGAATTCCCCAGCCACTGTAGCTGGCTGGGGAATTCTGGGAGTTGAAGTCCACCCATCTTCAAATTGCCAAGCTTGAGAAACACTGGTCTAAGGATTGCATCTAACATTTTCGGGGGGAGGCAAGGGCTTGAAAGCCAATGGGACATCCCACATGATAGCAAGGTTAGGTTTTAAAGAGAATTTGGGTGACATTTTTTGTTTTTATTATTTTAAGGCTTCAGTATATGTTTATTTATTTTATTATTTTAAGGCTTCAGTATATGTTTATGTGCCTCATATCTCAAAATGTCAGGAAACCAATTTTCAGCCATTATAGTTAGGAGTTTCAGGGGCTGAAAAATGAAGGCACAGGGGCTGCAAATGAGGTCCTGGCACTGTGGGTTGTCCATCCATGCATTAGATCAATTTTTTAAAAACATCTCATTTTTTTTCTTCAAAAGTATTCAAAAAGGAAATGTGTTATGAGTTTCATCTGCAAGAATGAAATCCAGTATACACAAATCACAGCTGCTGCTAGGTACCAGGCTTCTAAAGAAATATCTGATTCCATACTAATTCTTCCAGCAAACTGGTAGACTACAATAAATTTCAAGTTCAAAATACTTTATGAAAAATTTGTGAGCCTAGAAAAGATTTCAGCTTTGCATTCAGATCCCTGGAGAAGTATGTGAAAGAGACAGAAAGGACAAAGTTACTTGTGGAGAACCAAATTACTTAATTCTAAACTGATTACAGTCAGACATGGCATTCCAGGCTGCCAGATTTTTAAGTACTTTTAAAAGTATGCTTATCATTTAATAGCTATTATACTTTTGGACACAATAATCTCTTATCTGATGAATTTGTATATCCATATACAATCAATAAAACAATAACCAATGCCCTACCTTTAAGTCTATGCAATGTAAACACTGATGGCTTGCAAACAGTAATCACTGATTTCATGTGCTGTGTGCTTGTGTATAAAAAAGGTAGTAAAACCATAAGGTATTTGTTAAGAGATTTAAGGGGGATGTAAAAAAGAAACATTAGCACATTTAAAAGAGATACCAATTCTTTAATCCCAAACTACTATCAGAGTATTTCCTAAAAATAAAAAATAGGTTGAAGAAACATAATAGCACACTTAACAGATTAGTATCATTTACAGTACTGTACAAAAGTTTTAGGCAGGTGTGAAAAAATGCTGTAAAGTAAGAATGCTTTCAAAAATATATATTGTAATTGTTTATCAATTTACAAAATCCAAAGTGAGCAAACAGAAGAGAAATCCAAATCAAATCAATATTTGGTGTGACCACCCTTTGCCTTCAAAAGAGCATGAATTCTTCTAAGTACACTTGCACACACTTTTTGAAGGAACTCGGCAGGTAGGTTGCTCCAAACTTCTTGGAGAACTAACCACAGATCTCCTGTGGATGTAGGCTGCCTCAAATCCTTCTGTCTCTTCATGTAATCCCAGACAGATTCAATGATGTTGAATCAGGACTCTGTGGGGCCAAACCATCACTTCCAGTACTCCTTGTTCTTCTCAACACTGAAGATAGTTCTTAATGACATTGGCTGTATGTTTGGGGTCGTTGTCTTGCTGCAGAATAAATTTGGGGCCAATCACACGCCTCCCTGATGGTATGGCATGATAGATAAGTATCTGCCTGTATTTCTCAGTATTGTGGACACCACTGATCCTGACCAAATCTCCAACTCCATTTGCAGAAATGCAGCCCCAAACTTGCAAGGAACCTCCACCATCCTTCACTGTTGCCTGCAGACACTCATTCTTGTAATGCTCTCCAGCCCTTCGGCAAACAAACTGCCTCCAGCTACAGCCAAATCTTTCAAATTTGGACTCATCAGTCCAGAGCACCTGCTGCCATTTTTCTGCACCCCAGTTCCTATGTTTTTGTGCATAGTTGAGTCACTTAGCCTTGTTTCCACGTTGGAGGTATGGCTTTTTGGCCGCGATTCTTCCACGAAGACCACTTCTGGTCAGACTTCTCCGGACAATAGATGGGTGTGCCTGGGTCCCACTGGTTTCTGCCAGTTCTGTGCTGATGGCACTGCTGGACATCTTCTGATGTCAAAGAGAAATAAGCATGATGTGTCTTCCATCTGCTGCATTAAGTTTCCTTGGCCAACCACTGCATCTATGGTCCTCAACGTTGCCCATTTCTTTGTGCTTCTTCAAAAGAGCTTGAACAACACATCTTGAAACCCCAGTCTGCTTTGAAAGTTTTGCCTGGGAGAGACCTTGCTGATGCAGTATAACTCCTTTGTGTCTTGTGCTCAGTCTTGCCATAGTGTATGACCTATGACATGAAACTGTCTTCCACAACCTCACCTTAGTAGCAGAGTCTGGCCGTTCCTCACCCAGTTTTAAGCCTCCTACACAGCTGTTTCTGTTTCAGTTAATGACTGTGTTTCAACCTACATATGAAATTGATGATCATTAGCACCTGCTTGGTATAATTAGTTAATCATACACCTGAGTCTAATGCTACAAGATTCTTGACTTTGTGCAAGTGTACAAAGTATGCAAGTGTAAGAACTGATGCTGGTTTGAAGCCAAAGAGTAGTCACACCAAATATTGATTTGATTTGGATTTTTCTTCTGTTCACTCACTTTGCATTTTGTAAATTGATAAACATAAACAATTACAATATATATTTTTGAAAGCATTCTTACTTTACACCTGCCTAAACCTTTTGCACAGTACTGTATATGGCCAATGTCACCACTTGGACCTTTGCCTTGAACCCCAAATTGGAGCTAATACTGTAGTACATAGCCACGACTCAATCAAACAAGTTGGTTTTAATTTATTCAGAAGCTTCCTTTGAAATGTAATAATAAAAGATACTGTAAACAGTTTCTATTTCATCAGAATTCAACAAGCACAATAGAACATTCTACAATAATAATCCACATATTTACTCTTAAGGCCAGTATCTATAAAAAGTGCTTTATGAGAAAACCAAATTCACTACCCCTTGCAGAGTTGATCTATTATAGGATCCAGTGTAGATGCTGATCTTTAATATTTGAATTAGAATCCAATTTTCTATAGTAAAAGCAGTACTTACCAAATTTAAGCTGATAGGAGTATTTGCCTCTGGCACAGAATGGCTATACCATGTTTCTAATAAATCATTCAAGTCAGCTTCCTATACAAAATAAGATTTTTTTCAAACTACATTTGGACAGCAAAAAATACGTACAATCACTTTCTATGCAAACAGAAAGAATCTCATTTTCCTTCTCTATTCTCTAATGGACACATGAAAAAGTCCATAGTTAATTGAAAAAAAATGGCAGTCTTTCCATGTGTTAATCAAAGCTATATAGATCATGAACATGTTTCTCCTAAAGCATCTTCCTGTATGAATGTGCAAAGAAATGCATTTTATAAAGTGAGGAATAAAAATATGAAACAAATATTGGTACAATCTACAATGAAGATAAACAAATGAACAATACAACAAAAAGAGAAATAATACAGATGGAAAGGGCAACCAAGCCAAATAAAAGGGATATGTATAGCGCATGCCAAATTTATTTATTTATTTATTTCCAGGGCAAAACCTTCCAAGGCAGCTGACAGAAACACTGAAAACTGTAAAATATAACAAAAGCAATCTATGTGCCTTTAAACTAATTTAAAAGCTTTACAGCCCACTACTATAACCTAGATAAAGCAGAATTAAAATTAAAATATTATATGATATTAAATATCAAGTCCATAGTCTCAGTTTAAAAAATAGAAGTAGTTTTTAAAGTTTTTCTACAAACTAATAAAGAATGGGCCCAAAATGTCTCTTTTGATAGTTAATTCTACAAATATCAATCCATTCCTGAATAGTGCCCACCAATTTAAAATAATGGCCCTAGGATTAGAGCCTCTAAAGCTAATCTTAATAGCCAAAGTAGGTTCATACTTATACCTTCCAAAAAATTATCCCAAACTATCTAGATTACTTTAAATATCAACAGGATAACTTAAATCTGGCAGAAACAAACTAGTAATAGAGTGATAAAAAGTTCTAAGTCAAAAGTATAGCCTCTCCAGGAATTCATTCTATATCCAAACCCATTTTAGAAAGAGTGCTATATAAGCCAATTCAAACATAAGTAACTAGGAAAATTCAGTCTTAGAGTAATTTATGGGACATGAAATGTTCACAATTATTCCCAGGTTTTGTGCCAGTGTGAAATCCAGTTACTTTTATCCTATACACTTTGAACTGTGATATTGAAATATGTCTAGAAGATATTTTTGTGTGAAGAATGGGATGCACTGAAGAATTCTATAGATGACAACTCTTGCATATCAATCTGAGATTTTTTTCTATGTCGGAATCTAACAATAAAATCACAGGATCAAATCCCAACTTAATAAAAACGTTAATTTTTCACAGTGTGAGGTCTTATAAATTCAAATGCATATCCATATTATCCTACAATGTTACACACAGGATAGTTTCCCCTGAGAGGCCTCAACATGCAATTGTGTTAGAACCAATTTGTATGTAACATTCCTCCACTATGAAACTGCCTGGAATCTTATTCATGCTAAAACATGGCAAGCACTGTAACAGAATTGAAAATCTAGATAGAATGTCCAGAAAATGAAGCAACCATTATAGTTTTTTTTTTAATTAATATCTGTACCTTCTGCATATATGTGTATTTGTTTATACGATCGGACACCAATTGCTGGTTGGTAATATAGCACATTCTGTAATGTGCATGCCATTAATTCACAGGAATTAATTTCAAATAATTCTACAGGAACTCATGTTCAGTGTTTAAAAGTGAGTTGAAATTCTCATACAATATGCTGTTGAGCCTTTATAACAAAGATATCACAGAAGAGACTTGACAAATTAAAATGCTATTTCAAACTTTGAGTCAAATTTGCCTGGATTGTGTGATGCTGATTCAGAATTAAAATATTGCTGAGTCATCAAAACAGTCAATGGACCATCCTGCCCAATGCTTACTATATTCAGCTATTTCATACCTAAAACACTCTTTTCCAGTTAAAAGACTCACGACCCTACTTTCCATGAATTGAGAAATTCCAGTCTTATTAGGAATTGGTTCTACTCCTTCCACTATTTCAGCACTTCTGTACACACTTCAGGATAAGAATTACTCCTCTGTACAAAAACAAATGTTGGTCTATGTATGATGGTTTAATCTATAATAAATGTTCTTACATACTGATTACTAGGGCTATTTTTTTTCACAAGTCCCCAATATAACATGATACCGAATTTTCATCATCATCATAGAATAGTTTCATGCCTGCCACGAAACTGCTCATAAACATCTTCTGCATATACTGTATGTGTATTTGTTTATAAATAAACTAAATAACTTTTAATACTATAGGACACCAATTGCTGATTGGTAATATAGCACATTCTGTAATGTGCATGCCATTAATTTCACAATCTCTGCAACTATAGCCTCTTCAGACTGACTGCTGGAGGGGTGGAGGAGGCAATGTCATCACTACAGTCTTGATTTCTATTTTTATAGTTCAGCTATCTCCGGTTTTGCAAATAACTGGGGTCTTTCTCAATAACACGCTATGTCCTATAGGAGGTCACAATAAGCATAAACAAATGACAATAACGGGTAACATTATCTCTATCCTTAACATAAATTGTGGCCCTTTCCTGCATTTCTTTAGCAAATTAATTTAATATTTTATAGTAAAGTATTAAAAAGTGCCTACACTCAAGTTCTATCCCATGGATTTAATACTCATTTATAATTTCTAGCATAGAAATCTCATTTAATTTCCCTACTTAAAAAAGTTATTTAAAAAAAATATTGAATTATTAAATTTATTTTTTTTAAAATTAATAATAGCAGTGGCCTGAAGCCTAAAATATATGTAATTCTTGATTTTTTTTTAAAGAGAGACTGATGCCTTAAAACAGTTGATGATTAGCATTTCTTCACAAAAGCAGTTCTATTTAATAACAACAAAATTACCTGTTCTTTAGCCAAATATTCTGCCAATGTATTTAAAAGTTTGTAGTACATCTCAAACCATGGCAAATAGCTGAAAAGAGAAATAGAATAGCTTTAAAAATGCAAACATCATTTGAAAATTATTTCACTGTTATGCACTTTTTGAAAAACCTTAAGCAAGTTTGATTATGCAGCTCTGGAAAATTCACAAGAAAAGATGACTCTGGAAATGTTTCAAAGAACAAAGAAGTACCAATGTTAAAGAATGCCTAAAGTTCAAGTTTTGATTAAACAGCTTCTCCCTATGGGGACCTGACTTTCCTGAAAGTAATAGCTCTTCTTGTCTACCTAGCTACAAAAATGCTAAATTGTTTCAATACAAGCCTCATTTTTGCAGTTTTAAATGTTTGTCATATTTCCATATTCATTTTTAAAACTGTTCAGAACGAAAAAAACTACTGAATTAGTCCTTTAGTTAAACATTTCTTTTTACCCAAATTTACCTTTCCGCTGCCAACTAGTATTACCACTCAATTTTATAATTTAAGTTATAAGGTGTATGTTTGATTGAGCTAATAAACTGACAAGTGTTGACATAAGCTTACATGACATTGACACAGAGTTAGTGGTATTGGCGGTAGGCCCCAGGAAGTATTGGCAGGAGAAAATTAAGATCCAGAGCTGATATAATGCCATCATACTCCTGATACACCCAGAAAAGGTAACTAATTCAAAACAATGACCTTCTATGTCACTGTGATCAGTTTTAAAATATTTAAGAATATTATTCAATATTTTGATATTTGGTGGAAAGGACATTTTTTTCTGAATTAAAAGAAGAATATTTTTTATAATTAAACAGTATCAGCAAACAGACAGTCAAAGGTAAATATATCTTTAGTTAGTACCTAAAATAATAGTCAAACATCTTGCTAGTAGCACTCATTTAATCCACCTACCCTCGCTTTTAATCCCATCAGTAAGGATTCAGGAGTAGGACCTGCTTTCAGAGCAATATGGATTTTTCTATGTTTGTCCAGTGACTAAAAATCAAGAGTGTAATTTCAATGGAAGCCTGGGGTCTCCTCTATGAAGAACACATTAATGGTTGTTTTAAATTTGTTTCAGAAAAATCTCATTTGCAACTAAATATAGGTAGACCCCAGGTTAAAAACGCCCAGGTTATAGACAACCCATAGTTAAGAATGGAGACTATTGTAGCAAAATTTGAATTAAATACACAATGATTCAAGTTAAATACACAATGGTTCAAGTTCATTACACAATTCTACTTATACAGTATTATTGTATAATGGCTTACATACAAATTCGACTTAAGGACAGACCTTAGGAACCGAACTTGTTCTTAAACTGGGGACTACTTGTACTTAAAAGAAAAGTTCTTTTTAAGAAATAGAGCCTATTTTGACCCTGGTTTGGGTTATGCAGTTGTTGTTTTTTAATTCTCAAAAGTATTCAGAATATTCAGTATCCCCCATTCTTTAAAAATATATAATTTCAACAGGTCTTAAAGACCACAGCTTCATTTTACAGTTGAAATGTGTCAACAACAGCAACCCCTAACCAAACATTAAAAAAAACAAAAACACCTAGATGTAAATGATTTAAGAGAATGCTGTTAGATATCAAATTATCAAATTGAATCATAAGTTAATACTTACAAAAGACTATGGCTATAACTATTACAATGCATCTTCCATACCTTCATCCAGATATTGGTGCCAATATTTCCATATATAAGATCGTGATAAACATTCCTACAATAGGCCACTATGTTTTATGAAAAGTGAATCATAGCTATGGCTATCCAGTTATATACACCCAAGATCCCTGCAAGACAGAGTTAGAGTAGGCAACTGCATACTTCCCGTTACTTGTTCCTAACATAAACCACCATAATGTCTAACAATGGTTATGGATGCCTCCTCAGATATCTATTTGCTCCTTCTTCGTCCCCTCATTGCCCCCTAACTACATGAATGGAATTCTTACAGAATGGGGCTTCCATCTACTCAGCTCCAGAAGGATACACAAAAATCCTTTCTGAAAACCAGGTTGTAAAGACTGGACTATCCTCTAGAATGGGATGGGGGAGGGCCAAAGAGGGGGACTGCAGTAAAAATCTAAAATTCTTGGGTGAGGATATCACTTCTGCACACATTAGGGCTGGATTCCAGCCAATATTTTCTTGTGTACCACAGATTACTATAAAGACATGCATCATTTCTATGCATCTGTGTAAAACTTAGCATATTTACTTCTTGTACAAAGCTAAACCAAAGATGAGGGTGCCAGCACCAAACCATAACAATTCTCAAACTTTTCTATGCCAATATTATTATTCCATATAATTCAGTTATTCATTGCTGAGATGATTTAGTTTACCTTCTAAATCCAAACTTTAGTATTTTCTTACTAAATCCTACATTTGCCTCATCTGAGGCACTTATATGTTAAACTACACATATTGATGTGGAAGACGATTAGGCTTTGAACACCTTTAAGTTATATACTATTGCATCCAGAGAAACCTTCAGCAATAATCACACAAAAGCCAACTCACAAAACTGGCTTAATTGGTATATCTTAATTTCAGCAGGTCAGCAAAAGTTTCAACAAATTTCCTGCCTGCTACATAAAACACAAAAACTGGAAATAGCATCTGCAAAATCAATCATGGATGTAGCAGTGTAATGCTTTTAAATTCATCAGATCCTACCCAAAATGTAGTCCTTACCTGTCACATAAACAACAGTACCAGATATTTCATTACTAACTAAAAACGTATTTAACATATTCTTTTAATCCAGTGAGCCACAAGGCAGGCGTTCAAGCCTTCATTCAAAGGCAGTCTTCAGCTTTGTTGCACTAGGTCAATTTCCAGCTCTCTTGCACTTCCACTACAATTCTGATAAAGCTTTTATATTCACAAGTCAAAGGTTAAATAAAGGAAAGGAAATGTTTTCTGTCAAACAGTCAGGTAACCACTAACAGTCCTGAACTATCAGCAGGAATCTAACTTCTAGTAATCAAATAAAACTAAGGAAACCGCCTTTCCGTAGCTAAATATCTAATGTCTGGGGGCTACTTTCTGTCTGGAAAATTGACACAAAATGTGTAAAATTGAAACATTCTGCTTCTGAGGGATTTGCTTGAAGTGGGGGGTGGGCTGAGATAAAGAACTACAAAGACTTCCCAAATAAACCTGTCTACCTTATTAGAAAATTTCATTTAGAAATCTAAGGGATTGTGTTATGGTAACATTTCATTAATCAGATCCGAGGCTGAACGTTTTAATGATGGCATAGGAATTTCTCAGGATGCATTACGTTTCGCAGAGAGTAATACAGTATTTTATCAAAAGGAACACCAGATAGATTATTTTTGAACACCTTATTAAAAAAATTAGAGAGACTGCTATCTGGCTTTCTTATGTGAACTTAGTTACATGCCCAGCTCAAACAAACCTCCCAAACTTCTTGTTTTTAACAGCGTTTCATATTACTGAAATTTATAATTATATTAAACAAGTATTAAAAAGCAAGGCTTGATACAGACTTTTCATGATGAATACTGAAAGACATGAAATCAAAGGTTTTGTGGACACGCTGACAACATTCGAAATCTTGGCTGAGAAGTCACATTGAAAAGGCGGAGAACTTTCACGTCAAATGATAAAAAGCATTACACAGAGCCCACAGTGTGCTGGCTGGGGAATCCTGGGAGTTGAAGTCCACACAGCTTAAAGTTGCCAAGGTTGAGAAACACTGTCTTAGAGAGTACCAATTTCCTGTTCGTTTGTAGTATGGTTTAGCTTTAGTAGTTAGAATGAGGAACAATCACATGTCCCCCTAAAAAAAGAAGCATAGATATTGTTTGAAATTTGTCATCATCTCAACTCTACATTTCTTCCCGCCTGCTCCTAATAGTCATTTTCCTCAATAATTTTCATTTTTCTCAACAAATCAATGAACAAATATGGTGTTTTTGACTCATTTATTTAATTGGGGTCTCTTTATCTAGTTTTCTAGTTTTAGTTTTAGGACTTCTGTGGAGAACAGATCATACTTTATGTCATATTTATGCAAAAATAAAAAAAATCAAAAGAGTTCACAAACTTTTAAGCACCACTGCAGTAAAGCAAATTGAGAATTGTGATATCACTAATTTATACATGTCTTTGCAACTAGCAGCCAGGAAAAGAAGTAGTAAAATCACAACTTGTTAATCTCTTTTGTGATTACAGGCAGTCCTCAGTTTACATCCATTTGTTCAGTGACTCTTCAAAGTTACGGCAGCACTACAAAAATAAGACTTATGACCAGTCCTTGAAGTTCCAGCTGTCACAGCATCCCTGCAGTCATGTGATTGCGATCCAGGCACTTAGGTACCTGGCTCACACAGAGCTGTTCCCTGCCAGCTTCCTACAAGCAAAGTCAATGGGGAAGCTGGCAGGGAAGGCTGCAAGTTGCCCCAGTAAGTCGCTCCTGCCGCTTTTTCTTTCAAGGACCCTGCTATTCCATAGCACCCTCCATCTGCCTGCACTCTGTAGTGCACAACGGCCCGCAGCACCCCCCCACACCCTCTGCTGACCTGCCCACAACCTCTGCTGGCCCAACTGCAGCTTCCACTGGCCCACCTCCACCCGTGGCACTTGTGCACCACCCAGCAGCACTCACACACACACACACACACGCTCTCCTTACCTGGGACTCCTGCCTCTTCCCGCTTAATGACCTGCGTGTCTTGGAGTTCTGATCACAACTGGAACTGCTGGGATTGCTGTTGCTAAGTGATGCAGTCATGTGACGTCGCACTTTATGACCACATTGCTTAGTGACAGCAATCCTCGTTCCAATTGCCATCATAACCTTAGGACTCCATGTACTCTTTCTCTCAAGATGATGCAAATCCTCAAGCATTTCATTTATTTATCTTTCCCAAACAAGATCCCAGAGCAGAATTATTAATTTTATGTTCCTATTTAATATAGTCTTAGTACAGAAACAGTTATAGTATAACTGTTGTACCATATACTTTGAGTGTATCCAGAATCACAAACTGAGCATATGACTGAAATCATTTTTCCAGTATAGAATACTGTCACATTTGTCCAGGAAAAAAAAAAAATTATGGGTTCTCCAGCCCTTTGACATTATATGGAAAAATTCTGACTGGTTCACTGGACCTTCAGGAATTGCAAAAGAGAAAAAGAAGGAACAGCCTGCTGGCATATCACAAAGAACCTGTACGTTACCATCTGTTGGAGCTGTACACATCTTAGTTCCTCACTAGTTCCCACAATGATTCCAAATATGTTAATCCAATGGTGGCCCGAACAATTAAGTATGCTAAATAAATGGTGTGCAACTGCCCTTGAGTTTTTTCTATACCCTACTGTAAACATGCAAGCCTGTTCATGAACAAAATTACTGTCTCTAGCAGTTTTATTCCAAATACAGTGGTACCTCGGGTCACAAACGCTTCTGTTCACAACCAATTCGGGTCATGAACAGCACTGTTCGCAAAATTTTGTTTCCCATCACAAACGCCGGATCGGATGACAAACAGGATCCGCGGCCATTTTCCCTGCCGTGACGCGTGGTCGTGGCTTCCTGTAGGGAGGCGGACTCTCCCTCCAAGCAATAACCACCTCCCCACCTGCCTTCCTGTCCTCCATGCCAGAAGTCACGTCGAGCAAGGTTAGCGTTCTCTCTCTTCATACTGTACTTTGTGTCATATTTTTGTGGTTTAAAAAAAAAAAATACTTATGGTTCAGAACGGATTAACCGTAATTACATTGAACCTTATGGGAAAATTTGATTCGGGTCGCAACCAAAATCGGTTGGCAACCAAATTCGTAGGGGTCAGAACGGATTAACCGTATTTACATTGAACCTTATGGGAAAATTTGATTCGGGTCGCGACCAATTCGGGTCACGACCAGAGTCGCGGAACGAATTAAGTTCGTGAACCGAGGTACCACTGTATGTATACAGTCGTGTGAAAAAGAAAGTACACCCTCTTTGAGTTCTATGGTTTTACGTATCAGGACTTAATAAAAATCATCTGGTCCTTAGCGGTTCTCAAAAGTAGGTAAATACAACCTCAGATGAACAACAACACATGACATATTACACCATGTCATCCTTTATTTTACAAAAAGAAAGCCAAAATGGAGAAGCCATGTGTGAAAAACTAAGCATACCCTTACTGCTTCCATAGGTAAGGAGAGGCTAAGTAGCAGCCAGGTGCTGCTAATCAAATGCTAATCAATTCATCATCAGCAAGTGTGACTACCTCTATAAAAGCTGAAGTTTTAGGAGTTTGTTGGTCTTGAGTACTGAGGTGTGTGTTAACACAATGCCAAAGAGTAAAGACATCAGCAATGATCTTAGAGAAGCAATTGTTGCTACTTGTCAATCTGGGAAGGGTTATAAGGCTGTTTCCAAACAATTTAAAGTCCATCATTCTACAGTGAGGAAGATTATTCATGACAGTTGCCAATCTTCCCAGAAGTGGACATCCCAGCAAACTCACCCCAAGGTCAGACCGTGCAATGCTCAGAGAAACTGCAAAAAATCCAAGACTTACAGTGGGGCAAAAAGTATTTAGTCAGCCACCAATTGTGCAAGTTCTCCCACTTAAAAAGATGAAAGAGGCCTGTAATTTTCATCATAGGTATACCTCAACTATGAGAGACAAAATGGGGGAAAAAATCCAGAAAATCATATTGTCTGATTTTTAAAGAATTTATTTGCAAATCATGGTGGAAAATAAGTATTTGGTCAATATCAAAAGTTCATCTCAATACTTTGTTATATATCCTTTGGGGGCTGTCGCTGGGCAACACGGACTTTCAACTCCCTCCAAAGGTTTTCCATGGGGTTGAGATCTGGAGACTGGCTAGGCCATTCCAGGACCTTGAAATGCTTCTTACGAAGCCACTCTTTCGTTGCCCGGGCGGTGTGTTTGGGATCATTGTCATGCTGAAAGACCCAGCCACGTTTCATCTTCAATGCCCTCGCTGATGGAAGGAGGTGTTCACTCAAAATCTCACAATACATGGCCCCATTCATTCTTTCCTTTATACGGATCAGTCGTCCTGGTCCCTTTGCAGACAAACAGCCCCAAAGCATGATGTTTCCACCCCCATGCTTCACAGTAGGTATGGTGTTCTTTGGATGCAACTCAGCATTCCCTCTCCTCCAAACACGACGAGTTGAGTTTAGACCAAAACATTCTACTTTGGTTTCATCTGACCATATGACATTCTCCCAATCCTCTTCTGGATCATCCAAATGCTCTCTAGCAAACTTCAGACGGGCCCGGACATGTACTGGCTTAAGCAGGGGGACACATCTGGCACTGCAGGATTTGAGTCCCTGGCAGCATAGTGTGTTACTGATGGTAGCCTTTGTTACTTTGGTCCCAGCTCTCTGCAGGTCATTCACTAGGTCCCCTCATGTGGTTCTGGGATTTTTGCTCACCATTCTTGTGATCATTTTGACCCCACAGGGTGAGATCTTGCATGGAGCCCCAGATCAAGGGACATTATCAGTGGTCTTGTATGTCTTCCATTTTCTAATGATTGCTCCCACAGTTGATTTCTTCACACCAAGCTGCTTGCCTATTGCAGATTCAGCCTTCCCAGCCTGGTGCAGGTCTACAATTTTGTTTCTGGTGTCCTTCAACAGCTCTTTGGTCTTGACCACAGTGGAGTTTGGAGTGTGACTGTTTGAGGTTGTGGACAGGTGTCTTTTATACTGATAACAAGGTCAAACAGGTGCCATTACTACAGGTAACGAGTGGAGGACAGAGGAGCCTCTTAAAGAAGTAGTTACAGGTCTGTGAGAGCCAGACATCTTGCTTGTTTGTAGGTGACCAAATACTTATTTTCCACCATGATTTGCAAATAAATTCTTTAAAAATCAGACAATGTGATTTTCTGGATTTTTTCCCCCATTTTGTCTCTCATAGTTGAGGTATACCTATGACGAAAATTACAGGCCTCTCTCATCTTTTTAAGTGGGAGAACGTGCACAATTGGTGGCTGACTAAATACTTTTTTGCCCCACTGTACATCTCAGATGCTACAGGCCTCAGTTAGCATGTGAAATGTTAAAGTTCATGACAGTACAATTAGAAAAAGACTGAACAAGTATGGTTTGTTTGGAAGGGTTGCCAGGAGAAAGGCTCTTCTCTCCAAAAAGAACATAGAAGCATGGGTTAGGTTTGCAAAATTGCTTCTGAACAAATGACAAGACTTCTCGAGCATTGTCCTTTGGACAGACAAGACCAAAGTGGAGATGTTTGGCCATAATGCACAGCGCCACGTTTGGCAAAAACCAAACACAGCATATCAGCACAAACATCTCATACCAACCATCAAGCACAGTGGTGGAGTGGTGATGATTTGGGCTTGTTTTGCAGCCATAGGACCTGGGCACCTTGCAGTCATTGAGTTGACCATGAACATCTCTGTATACCAATGTATTCTAGAGTCAAATGTGAGGCCATCTGTCTGACAGCTAAAGCTTGGCCGACACTGGGTCATGCAACAGGACAATGATTCCAAGCACACCAGAAAATCTACAACAGAATGGCTGAAAAAGAAAAGAATATAGGTGTTGCAGTGGCCCAGTCAAAATCCAGACCTCAACCCAATTGAAATGCTGTGGCAGGACCTCAAGAGAGCTGTGCATAAACAAATGCCTGCAAACCTCAATGAACTGAAGCAATGTTGTAAAGAAGAGGGGGCCAAAATTCCTCCACAATAATGTGAGAGACTGATAAAGTCATACAGAAAATGATTACTTCAAGTTCTTGCTGCTACAAGCTACTGAATCATAAGATGTACTTAGTTTTTCACACATGGCTTCTCCATTTTGGCTTTTTTTTTGTAAAATAAATGATGACATGGTGTAATATGTCATGTGTTGTTGTTCATCTGAGGTTGTATTTACCTACTTCTGAGAATTGCTAAGGACCAGATGATTTTTATTATGTCCTGATATGTAAAACCATAGAACTCAAAGAGGGTGTACTTTCTTTTTCACACAACTGTATATATTTTTTAAAAGTCCATTGCTATTAATGCAGTGTAATAGACAAGGGGCAATTTTGCAAAGCAAGTGGCTGCTGGAGAGGGTTTAAGCATGCACAATAGCCTCAGTCTGAATCAAAACCCCACATCCTTACAGTAGCATAAAGGGGGGAAAATGGAAGGGTAACCTGCATGCTTTACATTTAACATATTCTGCAGTTTAGCCCTTGATTGATTGTGCCATCAAGTTGGTGTTGACTGTTAGCAACCACAGATTGGTTGTCATAATTTGTGGGTCCACAATACATAACTCGATTAGTCATTTGGTAAATAAGATATTGGAGTACACAGATCTTTGGCTTGATCTGGCATGGATATTCTTATAGGAACCTGAATCATTCTCCCCCCCCAAAAGTTCCTTCCATCTATTACTTTTTCAAGAGAAGAGACTAAAATACAGAAGGAAACCTAAGAAATGTTCCTTATACATTACATTTATTTAAAAATTTAGGGCAAGGTTTTTGCATGCTAGGATTAAGCAATCGGGTGTGTCTGTTGATTCCACCTAGCTTCTCAAAAATTTTTGTTATTACTGACCATGGCAACTGATGTGACATTATTTCCTTTATTTTTATTCCTGTAATATAACTGTAACAAAAAGGAAGAAAACAGAATATTTAAATAGGGGAAAAAACAGAAAACTAAAGAAAAAAAGTAAATAAGTACTTGAACAATTGTAATTATACACAAATTAATACAATTCATTTTTTTAAACCTTGACCATATAGAATCATACCTGTGTAGTCTCTCCATTAGCCAATTCAAAACTGAAAGTGCACATATTTTACCAAGCCAGATTTCAATGTCTGATACACAAATGTCTTCCCAAGAATACATAACGATCTTTTTTGCAGCACTCCAAAAGTATCCTTTTTAAACAACCAGTAAGGGATCCAATAGACTCCCACAAGATTTTTTAAATTAATTATCTCATCTGAAGGTCTTAAGAAGCAGAGTTAACTTTTTTTTTAACTTTGAGATCAATGACTTCTTAAAATCTATTCAAAGGTTGGCATTGAATTGTCTCTGTTTCATATGGATATAAGAGTAACTCTTCTTCATATGATTATTATCCATAGAAAAAGAACTGTTCATGCTTATCCAAAATCACCTACTTGCACAAGTGTTGCACAATGTCTTAAAGTCCATGTCTTTTGCTATTTCCTGCATTTACTGCCAAGATTTTTTCCACTAGCATATCTCTGACTTAGTCTCAATTTCATTCCTGTGAGGTTCATGTTCTGTTTAGAAAGCAAGCTTGAAAGCACGCTAAATGCAGTGCTCTTCCAAAATATTTAAGTGATGGACAAGAGTGCATTTTTTCAATGGGATTTATTTGCTTGATCTGCAATACTAAAAGCCAAGACACTAAAGCTTGACCATACTGTTTGTAAGGTTTGTTGATATGGATTTTTATGTTTGTCCTTGAAAACTATTTGATACAAAAATAGTGTGATACACTGAAATATAAATAAAAATGCATACTACAGATAACCAAATGTATTCAATCAATATTCAATTTGCTGTGATATACTATTACATTTGCTTACAGGTTAAAATTGTTTTTCAAACTCTGTCTCTCTTAAGTGTTCTCCTTTCTAGAGCCTATTTATGCAACAGTTAAGACACAATATTTAATATTCTTTTAAAAAAGAACACAATAACGCACTTCCTGAACACAGCTTCCTTTGCTGACTCATTCCTCAATTCAAGAACTGGATTAACTGGACTCAGCAGCAAGGAGAAGCCTATTGCTTCACAGGTACACTAGATCAGTATGTTCTTCTGGGTATCTGAAAATACCTCCCACTGGCAGTCTACTGATGACAAAACTATTTTTTTGAAAATGATCCAATATAAAAAAGGCAGTGCAAGCAAGTCCTGAACTTTCAGAGATTATATCACCAGAAAAGGGAATCTAAAAAAAGGTGATTCTACCATCTAACCAAAAAATGCAAAGGGAACTGATTTGATATGAGTTTTACTCCCAAGACTTTGCACATCTAAATATTGCTGAAGTTATCATAGAATTAGCATGGCAAATCTTGGGATTTGTGGATTCAGTGTAAGATGGAAAGAATCTTCCAAAACAGCATTACTGGAAATCTAAAGTATGATGTCCCTGTCCCTGTCTCCTGAGAACAAGCTATACTTAAGGATGTCTGATTGTTTTGTTTTTGTTTTCTAGATCTGCCCTCTATTTCTGACACCTATTCTTTACTTCTCAAACCCACTGAGCTGGAATGCTTCCTTCTTTTGCATTATTTGTTAGTTTTCATACAATGGTATTTTAACTGCCCAAGTTAAGATTCAATTGTCTTTCTTGTTTATATGTGAGACAGGGTACTCAATAATTTATTCTAAGCTACTTATACAGGCACCTAGATTTTGCTATGAAACAGCTGAATGTTTCTTTCATTTGGTTTTTAATTAGAAGTTTATTGTGGTTATATCATTTATGTTTTAATATCTATCTTACAGCAAGCTGATGAGAAGATATTATTCACCATGAAACTATGCAGTGGTAGTAACGTTTTTAATCACTTTGGCCTGTACTATTTTGTTTATAGCATTTCTGTTTACTATTAAGTGTTCACTTAATTCTAGTGTAACTGAAACATAATAGCAAATGAATCACTTGCTCATGAAGTACTACTACTTCAGTTACTACAGGTAGTCCTCACTTAATGACCACAATAGGGACCAGAAATTTGTTGTTAAGCAGGGTGGCTGTTGAGCGAGTCACACCCCATTTTACAACCTTTTTGCAGCAGTCATTAAGTGAATCACCATGGCCATTAAGCAAATCACACAGTCGTTAAGCGAATCACACAGTTCCCCATTGATTTTGCTTGCTGAAAGCTGGCTGGGAAGGTTGCAAATGGTGATCATGTCACCCCAGGATGCTGCAACCATTGTAAGGGCAAGCTGGTTGCCAAGCTCCCAGATTGTGATCACGTGACTGCGGGGGTGCTACAACGGTTGTAAGCCCCTTTGTTCAGCACCGCTGTAATTTCAAATGGTCACTAAATGAATGGTTGTTAAGTGAGGACTATCTGTATACTGTTCTTCTTGAACAGCAATGCTGAGCCTTCTTAAGGAACCTAGGCATGATGCCATTTTTTCCTGCCACAGAGTCTAATGATTCTGAATCTTAATAAACAGTAATGCCTCTCCACATTAACATTTTTGTGAGTTAGGCTAGAGTTATCTTAGAAAGAAAAGCTTTTCCTTTTTTTTTCAGAGTGTCAGATATCAAAGTCTAGCTAGCAAAATGTTCAAGATCACCCAGCATAAGAGCCCTACATGAAAAGTGAAATCCCAGATGTTCAAGCCAGTTTTAGAAAATGCCAAGGAACAAGAGATAATATTGCTGATAATTGAAAAGGCCAAAAATATCAAAGTCAGTATGTCCTTCAGTGATTATAGAAAGACCTTTGATTGTGTTGACCATATTAATACCTTAGGAAAAAGGAAGCTCCAGAACATCTCATTGTTCTTACAGGAAATCTATAGACAGAACATGAAGTCATAGTCCAGATGCAACAAGCAAAACAGACTAGCTCCAGGTCAAAAAAGGAAAAAAAAACAAACCAAGGCTGTATACTTTCTCTTCATTTACAGAGATATAAATAAATGTTAACTATATACTAAGCATGTAATATACTATTATATATGTGTTGAATATAAATTGAGTGAAGCTGGATTGGAAGAATACAGTATGAATATGGATTTAAAATTTGAGGAAAAAACATTAATACCTGTGTATATTGATGACACTATTCTGATAGCTAAAAAAGTGAATGATCTGCACACTGCTAATGAAATCAAAAAGCACAGTAAAAATGGGCATATGATGAAATGTTAGGAAGAATAAACCAGCCTCATATTAATAATGAACACATTGATACCTCCTGCCTTTTAGAAAACAGTAAAGGGTCCAACAGTCGAGAAATACACTACAATCTAGGACTTGGTAAGATAGCAATAAGGCTTTGGAAAGGATGTTCAGATGCTGTGATGTGTCTATACCCACAAATTTGAGAGTGACTCAGACAATGGTTATTTAATAAAACTCTATAGACACAAAAGTTGGATTTTGAAGAATCAGGATAGATAGAGTATTGATGCTTTTGAACTCTGGTGCTGGAGAAGACTCTTGAGAATACCATAGGTAGCCAGGAAAATGGATCATAGAACAAATCAATCCAAGATTTTCATGCAGTGCATGAATAACCAGGCTCAATCTATCATACTTTTGGACATTATGCAAAGATCTAGGTCCCTTGAGAAATCCATAACATTAGGAAAAACTGAACAAAAGATGGCCAGTAGCATGCTGAATGGGATTGATTACAACAGCAACGAGTATACCACTGAGAGCTAAATGGCCAAGCCGAATACAGATCATCCTGCAGAGAATCTATCTATGTAGTGGCTAAGATCGACACCAACTTGAAGGCATTAATCAATCATTCCAGCATTTTGATTTTTAAAAAGTATTTTCAAAGTCATATAACCTGATGTACTTGAGGTGAACAATTTAAAAATAATAAAAATGCAAAACAAAAAACATGTATTCCTATTTTTAAAGTTGTCATTTTATATATAATAATGGTAAGGGGACTTGGTGGAAAGTGCAATTAGCTGTGTTAAGATAACTGAGCTTTCTCATCACAATAACAAGTCTACCTTCCCTTCTGCTAAATTCACAAGACACTACTTCTGTTTCATATTTTAACAGCAATTAATTTTGTTAAATGAGCATTAATCATGATTAGCTTTAACAATGATTAATGATAATAAGCCCATTTTAAAATTTGCTTATTGCATTTAAGATTAATAACACCTAATCCAGGTTCAAATTATATAATTTGGTCCATATTTTTAAATTAATTCACACTTTCTGGATTTCTATGTAAATTGGATCACAGGTACTCTTCAGCTTCTACACATATGGAATTTGTGATGTAATTCTCTGCTCAGAAACTAGCATTCAAAAACGTTAATATTTATGGAAACTTTCTTACAAACATGCATTTATGAGGAAGAAATACAGGGATGCATATGTAATGCAAAATTGCATAAAATATAAAACAAAGATACATACAAAAGTTATATTTATATGTTATAAAAATTTGCATGGAAGAATTTACATTTTTAAAACTGAAATATGTAAAACAACGCAGAATCCTATTACAACAGACACAAAACTAAAATGGAGTGGACACAAACTATCTGCACTTCCTTAAACTGGTTAATCAGTGTTGGAGGCAAATCTGTTTGTACTTCTCAAAGGAAATATGCTTCTAGGCAATACTAATAGATTTTCATATCCAAATTAAAAAAAAAAAATCCCACAATCCAATTATAGTATCAGTGAAAACCTTAGTGGTAGTCCCTGGATAAATTGGGGGAAAACCTTGCACAGTATCATGTGTTCATGGGCTTGAAAACAAACTAGGTCAATGGTAAAACATCAATTAACTGAATAAAAAGGGGAGAACTGAATTAATATTCAGGGTAGATTAAAATAACCATGTCAGATAGATATTCCTAATATTGGCCTTCCAAAGTGTTGCATGGATTACACACTTACATCACTTATAAAAAAGGAGACTTTGTCAGGAAAAAAAAATAACCCAGCTAGAGCTAAAACGGAAGGGCTGTATCTCTAGGGCACTTCCCATAACAGCGAGTCAGCCTCAGGAATTATATGAGCATTTTTTTCAGCTCATCTCATAGCAGTAAATTTCAACCTCATATCTTTGCACCATTAATAAAAAATGTTTATCCATAAGAACATTAACTGAGATTCTTATTTAGAACAGATTAAAAATCATAGTTTGAAAATTCAAACTTACAATTTTAATTAAAATTAAAGTTTGTTCAAATCTTGATTCATGAGAAGCAAATCTACTCCTAAGCAGAAAAGAGTGGGAAAAGAGAACAAACATTCCCATTCATACCATGTTAGAATAATATTGTTCTACTACCTAATTGGGTTTCATTATAGCCAATAACTTGTGTACCAGCCCATTAAGAAATAACATCTAAACGCCAACTACAGTAACATCCATATTTTTAATTGTATAAACTTTTGCATGAACTTGATACCTGAATGTTGTTACTGTTGCAAGTGTTGATGAAATGCTGAAACAATGGCATTAAGAAAGGGCAGAAGACAAGAATCCATCAACTTTGGTCACTTGCGTTGATCAGTCCAATTCATCCATTTATATATAATCTGTTTTCAAGATTTAATATCCACATGTTGTATTCAGATGGCCTGCTTCTCCACAGACAAGGCCACTAAGCCTATTCCACTGTAAGTTCAGATCAAACCTTCCAAGAATCAACTGTGATGTGCTCTACATGACCACCCAGAAGCTTCAACAGCTCCAGAAAGCGGTGGTGCCTCAGTATGCCCATGTAACACCTCTGCTTTGCGAGCTGCACTGGTTGCAGGTTTGCTTCTGGGTGTGATCCAAAGTGCGGGTTGTTACCCATATAGCCCTACTTGGCATAGCGCCTGGTTACTTGTGTGACCTCCTGTCTCCCACAGTATCTGCCTGGCTGATTGGACCCTGCAGGGTTGGCACGCTCCAGGTTCCTTTGATTAAACAATGTCATCTATCTGGACCCCAGAAGTGCACCTTCTCTGTAGCAGCACTTGCTTTCTGGAATGAGGTCTCCTCCCTCAAGATCTGGATGGCCCCCATTCTGCTGTTGTTTAGAAGAGCCATGAATATCTGGCTCTTCACTCAGGCGAGAGTGAGACTCCTCGTTTCATTGCACTTGCCATCTTTTATCTTTTTTTTTTTATTTTTGTTTTATTGATTTCTATTGTAGTTTCTTTGATTGTTGTGAGCCACCCACAGTCATTGAAAGTTGTGGCATACAAGTTTAATTAATTAATAGTAATAATAAATCCAATCCAATACTTCACTTTTTCTGATGTTCTGTGAAAATATTATCCTATGGCCTCCATCCTCTACTATTTTTAACTTATTTACAAAAGTGATATAGCATAATATATATTAAATTCACTTTGATTCAAGGCAAGTGCAAAAGCAAAGGTATAATGCAAAAAGCTTTGTATTAAGGTTAGGATGAAAATTCACACATATATTAATATACACCTTGTTATGTTGCAACTTTGCTTTTCCTCTGGGTCAGTCAGAAGATGAATTTCTATTAATTAGCACTAGGACTTCACTTCATTATCATAAGGCAATTTCATTTGCAGCTGCTATGTCAATTTTTCCCTTTAAAAAAAAAAAAGTTATACAACCATTTACATAACCTGCCAAGCCAGGCAAACTATGGAGCATTTGTAAAATATCTCATTAAAACAATTTCCTTCATATAGAAAAAAATAGTCCTTAATGTCAACCATGCTTGTCGTGATGGCAGCATATAACCATACATTCATACCATCAAAGCTTTCCAGCTATCACAGAGTCTACATTTTTAAACCAATAATTACCAATAACTGTCAAAGAAAGTAGCCAGGCATTTGTTTTTATATATAGCAACTTACCTTAGAATGCATAGGCACACTTTGCCCCCCGATGTTAAACGGCAAAATCCAAATCTTTGCTTGCTTTCAATGTCAGTAAGCACAAAAGTAAAGTGCTGTCCAACGTGTGTTACCCTAGGGGGGAAAACAAACTGTATTTAGGAAGCACTCCCTTCAACACTAAAGAGTAAACATGCTTAAAGGTAACATTAATACTGTCAGATTAATTGGTATCATAACATGGCATGGTTTCATAAAATGAAAAAAAAAATCTAAGTAAGATGGAAGATTATATGAATACCCCTTGAGGGAACAGACACTCTGTCAACCTACTTTATCCCACAACAACAATCCCTCTATTAAGTGCTAATCATCAAACAACTTTTTATGTCATCATAGTATAAGTGGCAATTATGTGAAATCCCATCTTCTTCTAAGGAATGTATGAAACTGTCTTATATTGAATCAAATCTAATCATCTAGTCATTTAGAGCATGTCCTCTAATACTGTCCTGCAACATATGTAAAATAACATTAATCCTACTATGTGAGCAACCGAATCATAGAAATCCCTTTTTAGTTCTTATTGCATTTGAAAACCCAACCTTTACTTGCATCAAAATAAAGATAAAAATCTTATTATACAAAAACACCCAGAACTATTACAGTAGCCCTTTTTCAATTCAGTGTCCTGGTGTTTTCTGAAGTGAGATACTAAAGTTTGCAGAGAGTAGAATGAACTATTTCTACTATTCTCATCCCTGGCTATACTGTAAATACTTTCTCAGTTTATCCTCACCCAACTGGGAACTTTGAGCTTCCTGCAAGTATTCTCCACTTCTGTCTGTTTCTCCAATCCAATCCATTCTTTCTAAAATGTTCATTGCCTCTTCCCAAGTCTCATCCCATTTTACTGGAACACAACCAGTGACACTGAACCCTAGGTAGTCCATAATTCCTGCCAGCTATGATTCAGATATTATGAGGTATTAATAAAGGTTCAGCATTAAATTCCAATATGGTATAATTCTTAAGTTATCTTACTATTCAAAAATATTTTAAAATCCTTTACAACCCTGTCTTCTTTTATACTGGAACAGACTCCAAAAGCTACATAATGTTATTCATCATATTTACACCCTACCTTTCTTAATACCAGGTGGAACATAATAAAAGAAAGGAACCAAATGATCCAAAGTTTGTTCAACAGAAGAGAATATGGAAGTGATAAGCACAAGAAAGGTAAGGGTTTATTGGGCATTTGATACCCTGTGAATAGGCTAATAGCAACACTGGAAAAAATAAAGATGAGGAAAATGACGTAGGGAGGATAACAGAATGTTTTTCTAAAAATTATTTAAAAAATTAAATGCATTCTTATAAGCAAACCCCCAATACATCCATAACTTGGTAGAATTAGCTAGTAATTCTGAGATGTACTCTGTCACTACTATGGAGAATTCTCAGAGAATTGGCCCTATCTCAAAGCTGGTTAATATATTTCCTTAAGGTGACTGGACATAAGCCATTATTCTTCTATTTGGTATTTTGATGCCTTTCTCCCACTATCTGTCAATACAGACAGGAAAAACTGTAGGATTTTACAGCATCACATTTCCTGGGCAAGAAAAACTCCCAGTCATTAGACTGTCTCTGTCTCTCTCAACAAGACCAGATTCTACCAGAAGAAAAGAAGTTCAGTACTGCCACTTGTCTTTCCCTTCCCTTTGATCTAAAAATCTTTGCTGCTATATTACAGAAAATGTACTATACCAAGTGTCAGGTTCAGCCCAAAGAACTCCAAGAGACAATGCAAATACAGTTCTGCTGCGTTTATTAGCTTCAATCTCAAGACAGAAATCTCACCAGACTGAACCCTAGTTCCCAAGCCAGCCAGCTACAACACCGTGAATTCCTTAGGGAGGTGCCAGCCTCATCTTCTTGAACTTCCCACACTCCTGTTGGGGGCTAAGAACACGCTTATCTCCCTGAGCCTGGCCTTCATAAGTCCATTCCATCACATCAAGCCAGAAATTACTAAGCAAAGGCCTGTTTACCTATCCTTCCCACTTGCTGAAAAAAGGCTCTTTGTAAGGGCAGGTATATACAGGTAGTCCTCGGTTAAAGGCCACTCTTTCAGTGACCAGTCGAAATTACGAAGTTGCAGTATCCCACAGTCACATGACTGCCATTTGCGACATTCTCTGTCAACTTCCCACAAAGAAAGTCAATGGGGAAGTTGGCAGGAAATGGCAAGTAGCTCGGGAAAGTCTCCCATGCCCAGCAGCAGCCACTGCAAGCCTCACTGCACTCACACTGCGCCACCCTTCACACACCCTCCTTCGCCTGGCAGCAGCTACCCCAAACCTTGCAGTACTTGCACTGTGCCAGACCCTCACACGTCCTCCCTCACCCAGCAGCAGCCACCCCAAGCCCAGCTGTCTTTCTGCTGTGCCGCAACTTCATGCAACCTCAATGCCCTCCCCTGACCAGCAGCAGCCACCCCAAGCCTTGCTGCACTCACACCACACTGGCCCCTCACACTCCCTTGTATACCCTCCCCCACCCAGCAGCAGCCAC
Organism: Python bivittatus; assembly: GCF_059951505.1. NCBI lineage: Eukaryota > Metazoa > Chordata > Lepidosauria > Squamata > Pythonidae > Python > Python bivittatus. Next base: position 15,818,232 of record NW_028277098.1, read on the forward strand.
CCAAGCCTCGTTGTGCTTGCACCGTGCAAGCCCCTTGCACACCCTACTCCTAACCTGCCTGCCAGCTTGCTTGCATGTCACCTGAGACTTGCAACTTCCTGCCTGCTTCCCCAATGAATTTGGTTGTTGGAAGCCATCAGGAAGTTGCGAGGAGGTCTTGCTTAACAACCCACAAACCCTGCTTAGCAATGGCAATGGGGACTGCTGTCGCTAAGCAATGTGGTCACATGACATTGCACTTTACGACTACATTGCTTAGCGATGGAAATTCCTGTCCTGATTACTATTGTTACCTGAGGACTACCTGTAGTGTCAAGATATAATCTTCTCAAGAAAACACGAGATGAATATTTTGTGCCTCTCTAGCACTTTGTTAATATAAAAGAGCCAGTGGGAAGATATCCTGAAAACTTTGTCATCAGAGTTGTGATTTTCACATTATTGTTCATTATTGATGGAACTTGAGAATTTGAATGCACAGTATCTAAGCAAGGCAGATGTAGTACAAGTAGTCTTCACCTAGCGACTACCTTGTACAGTGACTGTTTGCAGTTACAACAGTGATGAAAAAGTAATTTTGCGACCATTCCTCACATTTACGACCTTTGCAGATCTGTAAAGCGAAGGAAAGCTGAAGTATGATCATAAGTACAGTCACGGTTTCACTAGTGACCATTTCACTTAATGACCAAGTTGCTAGTCACAACTGTGGTTGCTAAATGTAGACTACGTGTATATCTTTTTTTAAGGATGTAGAATGTTTGTACTTCAAAGAATAGAAGGAAATTTTTATTTAGAAAAATTATGCTGTTAATAGTATTGATATTAAAATATTGCTTAGTAGTGGGCAATAAAGAACTAAAAAATGTTCAGTTTTTACTCAGACAATAAGACCTTAAAATGGTAATTGCGCTCCTGTGGATTGACTCAGGTATCCAAATTACAAGCCAAACAGTAAGAGGGAAAATGGATTTTAAAAGTAGCTGACATTACATTGAAGTGTAACTTTAAAAAAAAAGGAAATAGTGCTGCAAACTGTTTTCTAATAAAACTAATATTCTAGTACATACTTCTTTCATTGTTTCTTTGTTTATATGTATGTTTTAACATGATCTTAATAACTAAAATAATAAATCACTGAATGATGAATAATATATATAAATATCCATCAATCTTGTTGACTACAAAGGACTCTTTCAAGGTCACTATAATAGATGGCAACATTTTAAATACATATTTAAACAACAGGGTATACTCATCTGACAATGAAATAGATAGGGAGTATTTATATTTCTGTATTTATTATCAAGACATAATTCAAAGCTTTCTTGGAGGGCAGATTAAGAATTAACTCTCCTTAGATATGGATATGTAGTTATCAACATCAAATATGAGTTGTTTGCCCTTCAAGGAAGAATTCATTTTCCTGTAGATTTATATGAGTCTATGTAATTGTTCAGGAATGTGTAGCCATTCATGTGGCAGAAAGATTTACATAAAAGTTATGAGCTGCTTATATACCCTTGATACTGTTTTGATTAGCATATATAGCATACAATGCAGTTTTACAAAAACAATTAAAATTGCACAGGAAATAGTAATTTGGTTAACAATTTTATCTTTTAAAAGTACAAATAAAATAAAGAGCTACAAAAATAGAAACGATATGAAGAAAGTAAACAAGGATTTTTTTTTCACATATCAGCAAATGTAGTGACACAAAGTTATACCAAAAAGATGATTAAAAGTCATTTGGGAAAAGAAAAAAGGAAGCATATTATCATACAGTATATAATTAGATTATGAAAGTCACTAACTAGGAGCTTTGATAATTTTAATATTTTATAAAACAAAATACCTAAGATTTCTATTAGTTTCAACTGTTAAATGAAACTGACATATTCACCTGAATTCAGGATTTTGTGGACAAACACCTCTTTGTGTTTGGCTAGATGGAAATTGTGTATAATCCACAAAAGACACTTCCATATATTATTATTATTATTATTATTATTATTATTATTATTATTATTATTATTATTATTATTATTATTATATTATTATTATATTATTATTATTATTATTATTATTATATTATTATTATTATTATTATTATATTTTCTAAGATTTAATGTTTAAGTTTAATTTTCATATTTTCACTGCAAGGTAATCTATTCTCCCTTTAATATTTAATATTTATACATAATATAAGTAAAACAGTTATTAGAAGAGCAAACAGAATTAAATGAGTTTTTACTATTTTATTCCATATAGTTGGTATATCGAAAATTCAATATAAACAATCCCCTATGCTTAGTTCAGGCATATTGTTATTAATTCTGAAGCTACATTCTATGTGCCAGACTTGGACCAACTTAAATTGCCAGTGCTTTGCTGAGACTGGATTCTAGAAACTACTATCAAAATAGCCATAATTTATACCTAGATTTTTCAAATGTTTTCTATTATTTACCAGTGCATAATGTGACACTATGGAAGAAGAGTATGAAATTTTAACCCCACATCATGTTTCTCAATATCAGCCATTACTAGAGACTGAGAACAGCTAATTATTTCATCATATCTTTTGCTTTCACAGCATGGACATTATCAAATTATTTTAAAATTATACCAAACATCTATTAACTTCTGAAACAAAACTACCTCAAATATGTATACACTGTAGGAGAGCCATGTCAGTCTATGGGTACAAAAAATTAGAAAAAAAGTCTGGTAGGATCTTTTCAAACTAACAGATTAAAAGGCATAGCTTTCCAAGACCTACTGCTCATTTCATCAGATGTAATGGAGTGGCTACATTGATGTAGGATGTAATCTGAGATGGGGGAAAGGGGAAGGTTTGATTTGTCTATTGTTCTCATTGGGTAAATAATTTGGCATCATGAACGCCTGATATCGGTTGAGCATCTCTGTCAAATGGGTCAGAACAAATGTGGCTGTAGCATAAAGCCTGGCTATAAATGCTACATTTGGTGGTAGATTTGGATGGAAGCTGGAAGCACATAGAACGCATGATGATTTATAAGTTTCCTGTATAACATGGTGTTTATGTGTCCGTAGTATAGCTTTACCATGACATCAAAGAAGTGCATTCATTCTGTAGATAGATTGATGGTAGGGTAGAAGTTGAGGTCATGATGAAATTCATTGAGAGATTCTTTTCCATGGGTCCAGATGATGAAAATGTCATAAACATTTCTCAAGTAAAGGAGGCAACTGTTCCAAAAGTATCTGATTAGCTGTGATGGAAATTATAAATCCTATCTGCAGTGTCCTAATTTTGGTGAATATTAATAAATCTAAGTATGATTGTCAATATGTATAGATGAATGTCAAATCATATTTGTCTAATAAATACAACTCTGAGATTGTAACTAACTCATACTATTACAAATGAGTTTTCATGTGGTTTTTTTTTTTAATCTGTTTTTTAGTGTCTCACATTTGCTTAAATATTTTCCAAAATCTTGGCTTTGAGATTCTTTTTTGTCTAAAAAAATGACAGAAGTGATGGAATTTCTAGGAACAAAACGGCTGAATTGCTAGGAACAAAATGCTTTATTATTGCTTGCATAATTCTGCCAAACATTCCTCCACTAACTTAACAAATGAAAATGTCCTCAAAAGATAATATAGTTTTTGTCCCCATCCTATCAGCAAATGCTCAAATGAAGCTTTTCACTTAATTCCAGAGAGAAAAAAATAACCCAATCATAAATTGATCCCACCTCTTAACAGGCCACGAAGTTTAGAACTATAAGACAGTTCAGAACAACTTCTCTTGTTTGTAGCTGGTGACCTACATATTTCTAAGCAGTAAAAGATTTATTTTCACTGTTAAGGGCATATCCTTTGCTTCCTTTGTCTTGACAAAGAAAAGGTAGGGTTAATTTCTTTGAAATCTTTAATTAAGCACAGAATTAATTTCTTTGAAATCTTTGTACAAACTCTCAAGTCAGTTGTCTTTTCTTAGTCTACTTCTTGCTTTACATAAAATCTCTATAAATTGCTTTAGCTCACAAGTGACCCTAAGATCCTCTGTTCCACTTAGCACTATTTTAATTTGTTCCTTTATTCTCCTTCATAAACTGATAACTTATCCCATTTTGGAGGGTTGATTATGTTTCAATAAGCTTTTTAAATCTTTTGCACTTTAATACTTGACTCAATTATTCTCCAACACTTTTAACCACAACTGTTGAGCTAGTAGTTTTTTCTTGACTGTGAAATCTGAATATCAGTTTAAGCTAATATACTCCAGGTAAGGAAACAGAAATAGCCATTATGCAATGATTCATCATTGTATTATGGTCACATTTAACTTATTAAAAGATCCTTTGAAACTGTTTCTAGCCTTGTTCATGAATATATACAAATCTATGTGCATATGGAGTTGAATAATTTTTTGAAACTGTTAACATTAATATTTATTTTTACTGTATATATCATACATATTCCAGAATAAGTAGCAAAAAAGTAAATGTGGTGTTTAAATTTAACAATAAGAAATTGCCAAAGTCCTTGAGGACTTCCTTATCAAGGGCTATATCATTGGGCCTTTTATTTTCTTTTAAAAGCTCTCACTTCAAGTATAAAGCATTTTTTAAAGCTTAAAGTTTCAGAAACCTCAACAATTTCTATCACTGTTCTCTATCATAAGCTGTATAAGCTATACATTAGTAATGAGTTGTAGAGGAAAAAGAAAGTTATGCTATTTGTAAAATACACAAAGAATAACCTCTCCATGGCCTTTTCTTCCTTGCCTCATTCTGTTGCTAAAATTCAATATTTTTTTAGCCTTTTTCCTCTAACTTTTGTATCTTTTGAAACAAAAGCCTACTCTATGTCTACAAGTAATTACTACATTTAATATACCTCACTCTGAGGTAAACACTTCTACCTAGCTTAAGTAGGCTTTAAGGTAAATTGCCCACTCACATATTGCCGTTTTATTCATCATGTATCCATAGTGTATAATTGAGAATATCCTGGAGCAACTGTTCCATAGTATAATTATTAATTTTTCAGTGTTCAAAAGACAATGTGGTTGATTAACATATATAATGCCTATACTTGTTTGTACTTGTAAATATACTTGCCGGATTTCTTTAAAAAACTTGCTTTGCACTTATCCTCATAAAAATATCTACAACTGGATTATCTTATTCTACCAGTTCAAGTAATTACACTGATATTTCATTAATTCCTAACCACTGGATGGCACTAAGAGAGCCTTAAGTGCTTCATTGTTCCGAGTTTCCGTCACTCATAGATTTAGTAATATGTAGGTTTTAATGCTTTACCAAAAACGTTATCTAATCAAATAACTACATTAAACTATAGAATTTTTTACTTTTTTTTTACTTTTAAGGAAGTTCCCCTAAACTCAGTGGATAAGATAGACTGCATACCACATATGTAAAGATCTACAGACCAGTGAACAATTCCAATCCATGTCTATTTTCAGATAAACACTAAAGGAGCAATTGTTTCAGGAAAAACAACAAAGATGTCCAACATATACATAATGAAAAAAAAAACTACTATTAGACAAAAGACTGGCTGGCTTCATGGTCAAACACAACTGTGTTTCACAAAGTTTTAAATCTACTATAGTTCCCCATTAGAAGAATTTTGATTTGATGAAACTAACTTTTTAGAAAAAGACAGACTCTGAAATTACAGTCTCATAGTTGCTGTTTCTCAGTTCGTAATTCATTCATTTCCTCAACATTGTTATGATGGGGTTCTGTGATATATTCAAAATTAAAAGTGAGTATAAGAGGAGGGAAAGAGTGTGTGATTCTGAGACTTTCTTTCAAGTAACAGAAAATCACAATTCTTTGATTAATTTTGACTGGGTAGATGTCTCATAGCACCTTAAACATTAAAGAATTTATTGCTGCACAAGTTCTCAAGACCTAGAGCCCACCTTCAAATGACTGAAGTATTCATCAGATTAAAGTACTGTAATTGTATCCAATGACGTGGTTTATGAAAGCTGGAATAATAAAGATCTCTGGTATTTATGGTACCATAAACTTATATGGAAGTCTTTTTCAAATGGTATCCTTCAGGTTTGCTGGGATGTTAACTCCCAGAAATCTCAGGAGCCAAGTTTGAAAATACTGCTCTACAGTTTTTACTCATGGTAATCATCTGGATTTGTCTAGGCCTACCTTTCTGCACATTTCAGTTTCTATATTCCTTGATTCATATTGAGCTTCCAGCATTTTATGTTATGTGTAGGGTGCAAAACACACAGTGAAAAAGGGGTGGAGCTTTGATCACACAGTCACAAATAGGATTTGGAGTTCCTTTTCTCTTCCTTATTTCCCAATTTTTCATGTATCAACCTTAACATAAATAATACTAACCAATTTAATTTTCATTAGCTTTGAAAGCTCATATCAACTCCCATTAATTTTAATTATACTTGGCTATTTGAGTTTTCAACCTATATCCATTTCAATATATTAAAAAAAAATAGAACAATTAGTATTTGGAAACTGATGAAAAACAAGTAACTCATTATAACAATTGGCTGACTCTCTATGGAATCATTAAAAAAAATGCCCCCAAATGTTTCTTGAGTTTAAAAAAAAAATCTTATGTTGGGGGAAAAAAAAACATAATTACATTATATCATATGGGATAGAACAATGTCCTAGAGTTGAGAGAATGTTTTGTATATGAGAGGTTTTCAGATTCAAATCTCTGTCTGGATGTGAAGTTCAGTAGGTGTGCTTGGAATTTTTTAGTTCTTCTGACATGTGCCCTCCAACTGGATTAAACAATTGCAAACTATTCTGTTCATTGAATTGTACTGGTTAAAGAAACCTTCAATGACTAATCAGGTAACTTATAATTAAGTATTTAATTAAGCCTGTACAGAGTTCCACATAGAACAACAATTCTGCTAAGCTGGTATCACAACAGCCATTATCTTAGAAGGAGCATCCTTCCTATGATGGAATGAGGAGCAATGCCTCTTCTGATGGCATTTGTCACCCACATTAAAAAAAAAACAAAACTGAATGATTTTCTTTTAAAATCTGCTGCTCAATAAGCTGAAAAAACATGTTTGCTCTACCAATATGTCAATGTGAGTAAATGTTACAGTCCTATCATACAAAGCACACAATAAAGGGAATTTTAAAATTAAAATACAATCCTCAAAACACATCTGTACAATCTTCAAGAGATATTTCAGCTGGAAGCTCAGAAGTTGTGTATTTGGGTTTTTTTTTAACAACTGCAATGCAACCATGCCTAAGCATGAGAAAGGCTTGAAAGAATTTGCCAAAATATAACTGAACATTTTCATTCCTTCCTAAAAAAAAGTATTAAGAGATTTTATACTCAACAGTAATTATAAAATGACTTTTAGAAGGGAAAAAAACTGCATCTGTTTTAAGCCAATGTTGTTATTCCTGTTAGATTGGCAGTAAAAGTATAGTTATAACTAATGTCTTATCAACTTTATATTAATAAGAAATGCATGCTAAATATTTATAGTTATCCATTAAAAGCCTAAAAGCATACTGTGAACATATTGCCTATTGCCAAGGATAGAACCTAAAAGTTACAGTTCAGAAAAAAATTTGCTTCTTACTGTTTTTAATACAGTGAGTCAATCCATTCACTAGCTTCCTATAAAAATCAACATTTTGCAATGCAAATTGTTTTCAATGCATCAACTTCACTTATTGAAAAGCTGTGGTAAGACATACCTCGTAATGTCAAAAGGAAAGCAGAATTTAGGCATACTCTGGAGGATTGCCTGTAAATACAGAAAAAAAAATGTTATATGTATTCAACAATACCTGAATACGCCTGCAATTTTTTTTAAACAGAAAAAAATCAAGCAATATTTAGTGGGAGAAGGGACCTATAGTGCATGTTCCTGGACTAAAATAATTGATTATTAAAAAGGAATTAAGTTTGTGCTTTGGCAGATTGCAAAGACAATACCATAGAAACCCCAGGAGGGAAAGGCCTGGCCTGAAGGGTATTAACACCCTTCACATCCCTGCTGGGATTCCCTTCAACAAGGCCATATGGAATTTACAAGAAGCACCGTACCATATGGGTAGGCCACGTCTGCTGCTACTTGTACTACAGACTAGCCACAGGGACTTCTGACAGATCCTGGCTCAAAAATACAAATGTTGTTTCAATTAAAATGCAAGCAGAGAAAGGGGAACTAAGTTGACAGCAAACTGAATTTATTGAGAGCTAAACAACTCTGTATGCATTTTATAAGCAAATGTTTTAAAAAGCTGGAACTTTTAATTTGTTATAAGCAGAAAATTGGAGAGTTAACCCTTTAGGACAGTAGCACAAGGTTCAAAATTTTCCACCAGTTAAAAAGAAAATAAAGATAGTATACCTGTAATTTTATGGAAATTATACACTTATTTCTTCCTTTTGGGTCTGACATGCTGTTCAGTGACACATTTGTAACTATACGAATGGTATATACTGATTTGAAAATTATTATAAAGCAAAGAAAAATAGTAGAACAAAAGAAGCAATTATAAGTCCCAAGTGTACAATGCCAGTATGACAAAATAAGAAATAGGATTGCCACCTTTCCCTTATTTACAGCTCTAGTCTATAGAAATTCACCCAGAATTGAGTGGTTTTTAGGGCCATTAAGGTAAACTGCACTGAAAAGATTAATGTTGTAATGAAGGAAGATTCCTGCTTGAAAATGTACAATCTGAGCTTTAATAGAGAGGATTGTCAGAACTTCGAATCAGATATGGCAGTTATGCTCTCTTTGCATTTCCAAGCAGACACAAGAAGGCTAAGTAAGTAAATTTACTGCAAATAATTAGGAAGCCATATATATGAAGGAGTTATCCATCTAACAGCACCCCAGAATCCTGCCCTCCATGTAAATGTTATTTGCCAGGTTTAAATGCTGGGCCCCTTCCTCCCACCTTCTGAATCAATGGCTGTTAGCTGCTCCTTTCCCGCCTTGAAGGTTTCTGCCATCTGTCTTGTCTTGTTTACAAAATGGCTTCCTCAAGCAGGAGAATCAGAGATTCCCACCTTGCCAGCTTCATCCCTTACAAGAAGGAAAAATGAAAAGATCAGCTGGGAGAAAAACATACAGGAAAAGAAGAATGCCTGTATTTTCTTGCACTTACTTATATAAAATTCAGATTACTTCATAAGGGGGGTGAGTGGGAGGAATTTGGAGGAAAATGGGCGGTTATATTAGAGAAACACAAATCCATGCAGTATGGCAGAAATGTTTCAACAAATCATTGTTTTCTTACTGGATGCAGTTTAATTATAAACCCTGATCAAGAGTTTTCCAATTTCAATAGAAGAAAGGACTGTAAGACAACTTGGCATGCATCCCATGTATTATGAGTCCTAATATAGCTGGAAAAAAATCACTACCACAGGCATATGTCCTGTGTCCTTAGTTCTTAGGTTCTGATTAACAACATCAGGCAAAATATACATTTCTTATTACTGGATTTCAAATACATTGCATTAATTGCCGTAATCTGTTATTCTTGGGAAAATTTAATTTCCACTATTATATAGCTATAATTTCATGTTACATCTGTTGTGAGCAGATTCTTTCATAGCTATGTTTGGCTAACCTTCCAACTTGGGTTTCAGCCTCTAAATCAGATGTAAAGCTTGCACTGATAAAAATGCAGCATAAACTCACAGTGAAAGATACAAAAAATTTGTAAAATCACTCTAGAAAGAAAAGGAAACAAGAGAAAGTGCAGGGAGACAATGCTATAACTATTTGGACCTTCCAATATACTAAATTTTCAGGGAAGATTGCCATTCACTCTTTTATGAATCATCACTAAAATCAGATTGGGATGTTAAACATACCCACAATTTACTTAGACAGACATGGCAAATTAATGCTAATCTCATGAAAACAAGACAAAGTAATAAATATAATATTTAAAAGATACTCAATTTATTTAGATTATTGCAGTAGAGAATTCTGCATTTTCCCCTCCCTTCTAGCAGGCAATGTTAGTATTATAGACTCCAGACTTTCACAGTAATAAATACAAGTTTGTCTTTAACAAACCACCACAAACTATATTCCTTCACAATATTGATTAGTAAGCACATAAAATTGTATCTCTAGGGAACTGTATTTGCAGGCATTTGTAACATTCCTGCTACATTTCTGCTCTTCCACCAAAAATGAGAACACATGGAAAAGAGGAAAAACAGATATTATTGTATTTCACTGTAATAAATATATCAGTCCTTTCTGCAACACTAAGGGGCAAACGAACTCAATACTTTCCTTTCCATCCCTCCCCCATCCATGTATGTGCGCGCGCACACACACACACACACACTTCTGCAAAATATGGCCTCAGCTCGCTTCCCAACTGGCAGGATCATCCCTCAGGGGACAAGTCTTTAAACCTCCGCACTCTTTAAAATTCAACCAGCCAGCAAGTCTATAGACTGGTATATAAACAGTATAGGAGAAAAAAAATCCTCTCAGCTTATGTCAGTGACAAAGCAACTCAGCAGTTGACTGCTTCTCCCCTGACAGTATAAGCCAGATCAATAAATGGAAGGCTACCTAGCTTGTAAGGATCAGTTCTCTGCCTTAATTACAGGTGTTACTCGGATTTTAAAATAAAGAAAACTAAGATGCTGTCCAGAAAGTTTCTTAACGTGTAATATGCAATCAACTGAAAAACTGAATTATGGAATGTATTTGTAGAACGTATTATTACACATTTTAAAGTTGACTTTGTGTAACACTGAAATACCTTTTATGACAGATTGTGGTTCTACAAAGGATAAAAAACCATTAAACGTATACTTAAGGCATGCTTTGCCTAGTAGTCAGATCAATTTGACATTCTGGTAAAGAATTTCTATACCTAGTGCTGTAAAGAGATACTGAAATAGTCTTTCCTTGCTAATGATATCAGTAAAAAAGAAAGATGTCTAGGGGTTAATATATATGGGCTACATCATGGTCATTCAGGATGTTCTCAGAATCATGTGTGTAATTCATGTACATTAGAGAAATAAAGGCATTTTGTAACCTTCCTACAACCAGAAAAATTTTCAACTATACTTAAAGAACAAAGCTGTCAGACAAATCAGTCAATGTTTTACTTATTAGAAATAGTTTTAAAGTTTCACAGCTGAATTGATTACTATGAAATAAATGTTTCATGCTGTAAACAAAAACATATTTTTCTGAATTTGTTCTAAGAAAAATAGCTCTAAACTCTGAAGCACAAAAATGAAAACAATGTACCTGTGCTGAGTGAACAGCAAAAGCTTTCCTACCTCACCCTTTCCTATATACTGGAACATCCAGAATATCAGTGCTAGAAGGCACCAGACTGGAGAGAGCTAATTCAGAATACAGTCTTCTAGAAAGTCTTCTCCAACTTTTATTTGAGAGGGCTGAAAATCACTGAGGCAAATCACTGAGGCAAATCAATGGCATTCAGTTCAGAAGCAGAGCACAGAACAATTATTAATGAAAAAGACACAATCTGATTCTATGAGGGGAAATGTTTAATGAAAAAAAAATTATCCATTTGCTATAGATTCAGCAGTGGATCCAGACCAACCAGCGAAAAACTGCTGTGGAACACTAAACAGTCCGAAGTCAATACTAATTTTAAAAACATGAGGATTAAAAAAGTTCCATTAGACATCTTCTCTATTTCTCTTCTCATTCCTGATCTGAATTCATGTCAACTTAACTAGTGAATTGGGGAAGAAGGACATAAATCAAGTCAACAAAATTACTAACATTAGTACTTCTAGTAGTTAAGCACATGCAGGAGAGGTGCTATCTAAAGGCTGTTAGGAAGAATAAAGAAGGAGTTTAAAGGAAGAAAAAGAATTTGACTGAATTTCAGGAACCTCATATAACTGAGACAGCTGCCTTTAAGTTTGGAGTGTTTATCAGTGGGCATGTCTAGTAAAGGATATCACTTTTTAATAAGCACCTGCAACAAAAGTTCCTTCAGCAATTTCAAGATAGCTTTGGAGAATCTGAATTACTACTTCTAAATGCTTTATACCTAACTGGAAAGGTCATAAGTTTAAAGATAAAAAATAAGTACAAGGAGGAAAGCAATGTCACAGTGTTATCCATAGAATAACAGCGTGACTTACATTTCATTTAGCAAAAAGAATTAGTAAAAGCCACTGTCAAGTTAACCAAACACACATGAGAGCACATAATCATGCCTACTGCATGACAGGGAGGGCTGCAAGGAGTACTTAATTTACAGCCTCCATTGCATTCTCGAGTAGCCGTCCAGCAGACTCTTTAGTATGGTTAAGAGTGGCTTCTTGTCCCCAGATAATCCCATATTGAAGTTCTTGGAAGCTTGCTGTGACAAATTTGCAAGGCACTTCAAGAATAAAATTGTTCATCTTCATACAGATTTGCACTCTGCTTTTGACACAAACGAAGGTGTCCAGTGCATTGTAGCTCTACATAGGGCTACCCTTGAAGAGCATCCAGAAGCTACAGCTGGTTCAAAATGTGGCTGCGTGGACAATCTTGAGTGTCCCAGGAACAGCACATATCCTTTACTGCGTGAGCTGCATTGGGTCCCAGTCTGCTTCCAGGCCCAATTCAAAGTGTTGGTTATTATCTTTAAAGCCGTATATGGCATGGGTCCAAGTTGCCCGAGGGACCATCTCACCCCCATCACATCAACCTGCCCCACCTGGTCAGGCAGAGAGGGCATGATGCGGACTCCGTCAGCAAGAGAATGTCAGCTGGTGGGGCCCAGGAAGAGAGCCTTCTCTGCTGTCTCCCCTGCCCTTTGCAATATTCTCCCCCAAGAGATGCGGCAGGCTCCTACCCTCCTGGCTTTCCAGAAAGGATTAAAGACCTGGTTCTGCCAGTTTGCATGGGGTGACAACAATCTTACCCATTCCTGGGGGTGACTGGCACCTTGATGAAGCTCCCCGAGTGACTGCCAATTTTTACATCTATCCTTGGATTTATTTTCTATTTATTTAAGATCATTGCATATTGTAATTTTAATTGTTTTTAACCATTTTGTAAACTGCCCAGAGTTGTTTCAATGAGATGGGTGGTGACAAATTTGAAATATAAATAAATAAATAAATAAATAAATAAATAAATAAAATAATTGTCTGGCTCAGTTATATGGGTTTGTTTTGTATTTGTTATGCATGGCAATGTGGACAAGATGCTGGTAGCTGGGCAGCCTGCAACCTGCTGTCTTGTCCCTTACCCATCTTAGCTTACATAAATCAAGTTAACTGGGGAGATGAGGGAAGGATGATTGGATGAATCCAGAGAGTGGTAAATCTATCTTTGTGCAATGGAGTGGTTCCACCAGACTTTAAAAGAGGCAATAATGAATATACTCATGAAAGAACCCTAGTCTAATCGAGAGGTTTATAACAACTACTATTCCGCCACAAATGTCTCTGTTTGGAAGGCAAGGTTTTGGAGACACCACTTTTCTTAGAGCTAAAAAAAAAAAAATCCTAAGGAAGAAACGTAATCCATTTCAGCCTGGGTTCAGATCTGCTTTCTGGAATTAATCAGCACTGGATAATCTGATGGATGATTTCCTATGGGACAGAGACAGAGGAAATACAACTCTGTTCATTCTGCTTGATCTTTCAGCAGCATTTGACTGACCATGGAGACTTCTTCAAATGTCTCTGTGAGACAGGGCTTGGAGGCACTGTTCAGTGGTTCTATTCTTACTTAAAGGAACTATCTCATAAAATAGAGTGACTTCCTTGACATCAGGACAGTTATATGATGGGATACAGGACATTAAATTCTCTTTAACTTCTGTATGAAGCTAGGAGTTTGAGGCTGAGACATCATCAATATAGTAGTAATACACAGCTCTATTTCTCCATAACATCTGAATCAGGAGAGGCTCTGCATGGCCTAAACTGGTACTTACTATAAATGCATTGATGCAGACAATACATTGAAGCTGAATACATTGGAGCTGAATTCTGAGAAGACTGAGATCTTGTGGAAGATATATTAAATTGGGAGTCTACCTATTTTAAAAAGGGTATTACTTCCTCATACAGAATGAATTCTACTTTGCGAGTGTTCCTAGTGTCATAATTGCCACTAAAGTTGAACCTTTACCAGGTTCAGTTTATTACAGATATGAAAATCTTTCAAAAGAATCAGTTCACAACATGTAGGTACATATGCAATGCACCATTTTTCAGATCAATAAATCAGGCAAGTCTTTTCTAAGTTTGAGTAACTACTTGTAAGTTGCTTCTAGAAACCCCGCCCCCCAAGCCACTTCACTTCATTTTTTCCTAGATCAGTATAGTCTGGTGATTGTTGTCCATGTATCGGTAACCTCACGTTTGTTTGTTTGTTTGTTTGTTTTATTTATTTATTTATTAAACAAATTTATATAGCTACCCATCTACCAAAAGGAATTTTTTTACCATAATATGCTCTATGCGTGACTATCTTTATACCAGGTCTCGAAACTGCAGCTGGCATGGAATGAAGCAGCCAGATTGCTTAATACAGCACTTGGCCATGCACATATCACAGCAGTAGAAAGTAAATGCTCTGGCTACCAATCAGCTACCAGACACAATAAACGTCTGCTGATACACCGACATAAATCAAATCAAATCAAATCAAATCCTGTCCATTTCACCCAACATATGTACTGTTGCTCCCCTTTCTGAAAGCTCTCTGGAAAACAATTGTTTTTTACGTTTGAAATTATACTAAGAAAGTAACCTGCTCCAGTTTGAGGGAACTATGATTGAGAAAACCTGCTTCTGGGCTCCCACTCTTTAACTTTGGTGGTGGGGGATCCACAGTATCTCCTCTTCATTTGCATGATTAAGGAAAGGAGTTTTTATCAAAAGCAGGCAGTCTCACAGATACTGAGGACCCAAATCATAATAGAGCTTTAGAGGTAATAACCAGCACCTTCAATTAGAACCAAAATTCATATATAGGTAAAGTAAGAACAACCCAGAGATCCAAATGAAAATGTGAGTCTTCAGACCTCCAAATATAACTCAATCCCAGAACTCCAATTCCATAATCATACTAGATGACGAGACCTGGAGGTCAGAAATAATTAGAGAACTATAAACCACAATTACCTCCTGATGCCTTAATGTAAACAAGAACTTAAAACAAATCTTGACTGGGAAAAACTAAAAAAGTTATAGGTTGTATTAATAAATCTCTGCAGGAAAGACACAAGTTAACAATTACAATCATGTAAGACTAATTACAGGCACATATCATATGGAAACAAATATTTGTAACAACTTGTACTGTTTATCCTGTCACCCTTCTTTTTCTTATGAACTATACAGAATTTTATGTACATATGCATATTATGCTGGTAAAGACCATAATAAAGTTTACTTAACCTGTACTATCACTTTTAAATCTGCTACCTATTACAAACAGCAGCAAACAGTTATATAGCATTGTACATAGCTATACAGTGCAGACCAGTATTTTATAAATTAGCCTACTCCGGAGCAAAGTTTAAGTTTTCTTATCACATTTTAAGGAAAAAAATATAGGGAAGATTTCTAGACACACTAACTGAAAACTAGCTCAGAAAAAATAGTTGCAGGACTACACTGAAAACACAGAGAGCCGTGCAAAAAACAGAATCCAAACAATGAGCACACACCTGATTTTAAGTTGTTATGTGCAACTATTTCACTATACCCTGTGGTCGGCAAACACAGCAAGATTCAAAACCACCTTCTGTGAGTCATACTGGTATAGAATCTAATTAGTAGGGCTTAGGGTGCCTATAGTAAGAAAAATGAATTATTTATCCAATAACACCATCATATCTTTACATGAAAATAGGAGAACAGAGACAGAAGGGAACACCTTTTCCCCCCAGCCTTAAGATATACAAATGCATGCATTTTGCAGGGCTTTAGAAACACCATATGGAAGTTGTGAATACTAAAATAAGTGTGGATTCAGCAATGGAATGAAATACTAGATCTTATGAATTTCAGTCTGCTCCCAATTTATATAAGCATTACAAGGCAAAAAAGCAGCTATTAGCTATTGTTTAAAAAACTACCTCTTCAATGTGTGAAACACAACAGTAAATAAAGAAAGGCTAACGTGAAGATCAGATGCCAATGCAAGTTCTAAGAAGTGGTATTTAACATATCTCCATTTTTGGAAAACCTATGGATCAAGAAAAAATGTTGGCATCCTATTTAGCTCAATGAATCATATCAGAAACAGAGCCTGGGAGTCCCAGATAACATGAACAGCACACCATTAAAATTGTTTGCACATAATTCAGACAAATATGGACCAAGCTAAACTGTAACTGCTTTGAGATCTGCAATTTTGGAGAAAACTATAAAAATAGAAAATTGAGAAAAACACCACTTTTTCCCAAGGAAAAAAACAATTTCCAAGTTTTTACACAGGATAAGAAAAAACAAAATCAAATCACTATTTCTTCTCCTAGAACCTGCAGAGTTAATGAAAACAGCCAGAGTACTTCCAATTCTTTACTGACATTTAACAAATGTGTGACAAAGTTTCCTTTTTGAGATCTAAGCAATTCCCCCTTTTCCATGATACCAAGTTTCTATTTTGTCAAACAGCAGCATCTCAAAATCTTTAAATTATTCCTTCAACATATGCAATATATTGCTTGAGGTATGCAATATATCTGTAAATTAAAGGCATTTTTAACATAGAAACACAACCAAATTGATGGGAAGCTATGTATACTAATATATTGAATATTGCAGAGAGATGACTGGGGAAGGAGAGAGAACAAGAAAGGCAAAAGCTTGGTAATGTATGTTAAACTATAATTTAGCCACCCGAACAAGAGTATTTGTTAGCAATGTGGTTTTCTCTTATAGCAACGAATCAGAGAAGTTATATCCTTATCCAACTTTCATAAGCAAGGCATAAGGTATATATTTGCAAACAATTCCTTAAGAAACTACATGATGTAAAGGCAACCTAACTGAAAGAAGCAAGCAGAAAAACTATACTAGGAAGAAAGGAAGGAAGACTGACAATACTATGGGAGTATAAGCTGCTCTTTTTGCTGGAGGAGAATTAAGGAATCAGTTCTGAAGACTCTGCTCTGAATGAGACTTCAACAACCTATTCTAATTCTAAAGATACTACTCTATCACTGAATAGTAATTAT
Organism: Python bivittatus; assembly: GCF_059951505.1. Taxonomy (NCBI): domain Eukaryota; kingdom Metazoa; phylum Chordata; class Lepidosauria; order Squamata; family Pythonidae; genus Python; species Python bivittatus. The sequence continues at coordinate 15,835,466 of NW_028277098.1, forward strand.
TTTGTCCAGTGCACTGATTTTTAAACATAAAGCTATCAATAAATAGTTAGCCTTTTTTTATATCAGCTTTTTTTTTATAAGGCAGTGAATAGAGGCCAAATCCAGAAATCAATTTGTTTGGGTTAATGTACAATATCAAAAATTAAATTAAATATTACACTTGGTAAAAAAAATAAGCATTTTTTGTTTTTCACTAAGCAGTGTCAAATATTACAGCTGTACAATAAAAATGAGTAACATATGCATACAGTCTATTAAAATGCACATAATTTATCTTGCTCAAAATGAAAACATATCTAACAAGTAATTCTATTCATCTGGCCCTTTTTTACCCAGCCTTAAGATATACAAATGCATGCCTTTTCACCAGAACATAGCAGCTGGTAATGAAAAGGAAAGCATTCAAATGATCATTTTCACATCATATTCCATCGTCTTTTCTCCAGTTTCTCCTGTCTTTCTTAGAGCCCCATTCTATTACAAGAGAGCTGTTTCTTAGATCAATTCATATTTCCATAATCCACACTGCTGTTTCTCCCTCTTCTCCCCAGGGTAGACTACCCCCTACATCCAGAACTGTGGCTTACAACTGTCATTAAGACCTGTAACAATAACAAGATAACAAAAGAGTTTGGTCAAGATGAGGCTTGCCTATACCATATGCTGATCAAATGCAACATTTCAAACTCATGGAAAATGCTGTAAAACGAAACCATGATCCTAACAAGGCTTGGACTTGCCACCTGTCCCTCCAAATGTGAGAAAAGTCATCTTTTTTACAGTGTCAACTATATATTTGCAGTACACAAAACATTTAGGTACAAACAATACTAATATGCTCTCAGGGTGAAAGGATTCAAACTCTTTAGGTACCAAATGGTAGGGAGGGCCTCAGGTCTTCAAAATATTTATTTACTGACAAAAGCAAGAGTCAGACCTTAACTGTGTATATAAAGTAACTGGACTGATAATTAACTGTAAATTAATGATGAAAAACATAAGAAATAGTTCACATTTAGAACTGTTATTTGTGTGTCTTCCTGATATTTTCATAGTGCCATGTACATATTTTAATAAATGTTAAGGGCAATTGTCTAATCATAGAAACATTTCAAGGTTTTGTGTTACAGTTCTTGAAATAAGATCATATCAGTTGTTTATGATCCTCATCTGTAAAGTTAAAACAAAATTACATGCCTTTTCAGAGTCATTAAGGATAGAAAACGCATGTAATTCCATTGTTATTTCTCTGGAGTAGTCATTTTTTTCCCCCATTTAAGTATAATTCAGTTGAAGAAAAAAGAAGAAAAAAAGAACCAACAAAGAGGAAAATGGGCTTCTTCAGTCTTCATTCTTCTACCTTTTCATTCCCTCTTAACTAAAGTTCCTTTGAAATAAATGTCCTTCAATTCATGGATTATGAAACTGAATAGTTTCAGAAACCAACTAAGTTTAGGTTTTGTTGCAGTTAATCAAAAACAGGAGTGAAAGTTTCTAATATTCTCACAATCATGCTAAGAGAGAAGTGAGAGGGCATGAGTTTGAACCATAATTGATTGTGATCTTTGAACAAGCAATGCATAGTTCTGGGCATGTATCATGCTTTTCAGCTAAGAAAGGCCCATATTTCAAATTTCTGTCACAGTGAAATATCACCTTCTAACTACCCAATTTTCAGGAAGCACCCATGCTAAACACAAAGTTCAAGACAAGGATAGCCATCCATAATAAGCACATCACTGAACGCAATAGCACTGTATGGTGATTCCAAACTATAGTGAGATAAGCAAATGATGGGGACAAGTGTTGCATGTTCTCATAGAATGCATCTGCTGGATTCACTACGGACTTTGCTCCCCAAAGACCTAGTGCTATACAATGTTTATTTAACAATTTTTTATCCTGTAATTCCAAGAGCCTTGGTTCCTATTCAGAGGCTGGTTCCTCCTCTTCCTCCTCCTCCTCCTCCTCCTCCTCCTCCTCCTTTTGGCCTCAGAGACAGTATAAAGAGCAGAAGAGGCCCGCACGCCGCTTTCTGCAGTAATTTGAACCCAGACTTTGTTGGTTGGTTGAGCTCTTTTGGCATGATCAACCCACCAATCGCAGTTGGCGCTACTGCAGACTGGATGGGTTGTGTGTATGAAAGACAAGATACACTTCATGCAAAAGGAAGGTTGCCAGAAGAGAAAGGGGATCAGCTGCTTTTAGGGCTTAAACACTGCTTTAAACAATGTTGAAAACAGCAGGGCCTAACTTTTACTTTGGAAGAGAGACAGCGGCTTAATATTCATGGATTACTACCACCATGAGGTAGATATCAGTCAAGAAATTCAAGTTTTAATCGAACTGAAAAACTTTGAAAGACAAGCAACCGACTTGGATAGGTGAAGTCTTCAAGGGGCATGCTTATCTATGTCCTTAATAGCTCTCCCTTTCTTTCATTCACAGCCCAGAACTCAAAGTCTATCATCTTAATTTCTAGTTCTCTTCCAGGAACATGTATACAAATATATTGTGCCATGCTTGCTTCCCTGCTTTCACCTCTCATGCCTACTGTAACATTTCATTATCTTTGCTTCACCCTTCATTCTCTCCCCACCTGCCTATCCCAGATTTCCTGCTTTTCTTTTCCTTTTCATTTAAATGGATATTTGTTGCATCCTTTTTTTACAAAAACACAGTAGGTTCAATTCTTTCTTTGAAGGCACAAGGTGTGTTTCATCCTTCATCTGCTATTTCTACATCTTGATAAACTTTGTAGCTCCATGTGGACCTAAGGCATTAACTGAGGTGGCTCCATTATTATTCGTATCCACTCTTCGCCTAATATTTGTTCCTTTTTTAGCCTTGTGTTTTTATAGTTTTTATAGTTTTTAAAGTTCTATAATAATAATAATAATAATGGTTCTTTAGCCTTGTTGTATGCCGCCCAGAGTCACTTGTTTGTGAGATGGGTGGCCATATAAATTTGACGAATTTGACAAATGACCCCTGGAAAAGCAACTATGTCCAAACCAAATCCATTAACATAGCAGATAAGTTCAAGAAGACAAGGTTGTTCCTGCCACAGAATATTTTTCACCATGCTTCACCAGAAGTACCAGGTCTAGAGTTGTCCTGTTTCCTCCAGAAAGTCTGGCAATTTTGACTGTGTTGGCAAAGGACAATCTATGACAGGAGGTAAAGGAAGTTTCCTGTCCAAGCAGATTACAGGTAAACTAAACACTACTGTTGTCTCCTTACAGGCAGTCCTTGCTTAACAACCACAATTGGCATTGGCAACTCCGTCTAATTGATGCAGTCATTAAGTGAGATCACATGACTGCAACAGACTTACAACCTCACTTCTGCCATGGTTGTTAAGCGAATCACCCGCAGTTGTTAAGTGAGCCATCACGTGACCACAGCTTGTGACTTTACTGCCGGATTCTCTGTTAACTCTGCTTGTCAGAAGCCAGCTGTGAAGCATGCAAATGGCAATCACGTGACCACAGGACACGTTCTTGTCTTGTACATTGGAGGAAACAGCTCTAGATATCAGCCCTGGAGAAACTGCGCAAGCCCAAACTTGGATGGGAGACAACCAAAAAATCCTAGGGCTGTAAAGATGGGAAGTCAAAAACATCCCAGAAGAAGGCAACGACAAAAAATGTTTCTATTTAAATAATAATAATAATAATATTCATTCATTCATTCATTATTCATTCATTCATTCATTCAATTTATATAGCTGCCCATGTCAGACCAGTGACTCTGGGTGGCTAACAACAACAACAACAAATAAATAAATAAATAAATAAATAAAATAATAATAATAATAATAATAATTTGTAAAAATGGGGAAATACAAAATTCTACATTGAATAGTGATTATATAGCAAAGGAAAAAAGTATGTATCTTATTGTAATTAAAATTTGGCGGAGACTAAATTAGAAATATAAATAAATAAACAAATTAATTAATTAATAAAATGAACTAATATAACCCAAAAAAAAATCATTTACAGAAAGAAAGAACCATGTAAGTATAAATACCTATCTAAATTCAATTGCTAAGTTTATCATTAAGTTTACCTAGACCATATAGCAACAAAGTATCATCTCATTTTCAGGACAGACTTCTTGAAAACAGGTAAATACATATCCTGGGAACTGCTTTTGTATTTATTATCAAGATAATGATGTCACAGATGTATTGTTAGAGATGTAGTGTTACAGGGTCATACACGTATTTGATACTGTCACCAGGACTGAAGTTCGACCTGAGTCTTTACCTTTTTAAGTTGGCAAGGAAGACATCTTCATTTTATCGGACTGTTGAAAACTAGGATGGAGGAAAGTATAGTGGGTTTATTGTATCATTAAAAGACTGAGCACTCTGCACGCCGAATAGAAAAGCTGGCCTAAGCATGTGCTCAGTAATAAAAATGAGAGCAGCAGAGGATTACATAAGTATGGAAAAGTCACTCTGTATATATGTTTTTCTTTTCATATTGAAGAAACTACTTTGATTTAGAAACAGACTCCTGAAGGAACACTGACTAAAATTTAAGTCAGTAGGACAAACAAGAAAAAAAACTTACTTATAATCAGAAAGAAGAAGCAGGTTGGGGGTCAGGGACAAGAATGGCTGACAGAGGAGAAATGAACAGATTTGTGTGTGGTGGGGAACATCATAATGTATTGTCTGACTATGATTTGCCAGGGAGAGAGGTATGTCAGTGCTTATTTTATCTTCAGTTAGTTACATGGCGTATTAGAACAGCAGCTATAAAATAGGGACTGACAATGGGTACCTTCTCAACTAAACCTAATTCAAATAATGGTGGTCTTTTCCTTCACCTGGCAAATAAATCCTTCCAGGCAGCAGTGAGCAATAGCAAGTAGTAAAATGGATGCCAAAGATGCTGCTTGGAAGTGGCTTAACTTACTATTTGTGTGCATCTGAAAGCCATGAAAGAGCAAATAGGGCATTACTGAACAATGATCCAACATCCATCTGCGAGTAGATAAATGGGGACTCCCGTTTAGATGGGAGGAACCGGCGGTGCTGCGCAGGGAAGCAAAATACCAGTGCTGGCTGAACTCCGAATGCAGCCGGCATGAGCGGCAAGCGGCGAGGAAGATCTACAGAGGAGGAAAAGCCCGGATGACCCCCTAGCAACCCTGCCGGTCCCACAGCGTAATTAATTGTATAATTGTATTATATGTACTTTGTGAGCCGCCCAGAGTTCCCCATTGGGGGAAGATGGGTGGACAATAAATTGAATGTAATAATAATAATAATAATAATAATAATAATAATAATAATAATAATACTGACTGTATAGTTCCTTGCCTACTCATGGCGTAGGAGGAAGAAAGAAAGGGGGGCAATGAACATGCACTTTAAGCTTTTAACCTAGCTATTCAGAAAAAAGAACTTCAAATCCAGGGCCAAAAGAATAAACTTTTGAAAATCAAGCTGCTTCTATAGAGGAATATTGGAATGCACTATACTCACTATTTTGATCTTAAGGATGATATTTTGACCAAAAGTATGTCAACGAGAGTCAAACCAGGGTATTATATCAAATATTTGATGTAAAAATAAAAAAGGAAGATGTATTATATCAATCTGAGATTACCACAAGGATAAAGCAAAGATACCTATTTATAATTATTAAAATACAAAAAATACTGGACATGCATTATATAGATATAAATAACCATCGATTAGTTTCTCTTGAGGAAATCAGAAATCTACTAAACAGCAGGGCTACTGGTATCCAACAACCCAAGAATCAGGAAGAATACACATTTAAATTTATTACAGAAATACAGGGTCTGCCACTTTCAAGAAAATTGAAAACAAGCAGGTATAATTAAGAAAAAATACTGCATAAAGTTCATTTATTTCAAAAATTATAATGTGCATTTATTTAATCTGACTGTTCTCTCACATTATATATTCTGCATCATAAATGGTCAACTACAAGGTCTCTTCATATTTCATCTTCTCTTTGTGTAGAGATCTATGTCCACTTTTCCTCATCACTCAGTTGATCAGCAACTGGTTATGTGGTAGGCAGCAGAAGGCCGTCTACCTTGATCAGAATGATGGGAGTAGGTAGGAAGAGATTAATCTCCTTTTCTCTCCTTCTCCCAAGAAACTCTATGAAAAAGCAACCCCTGTGTTTTTTTGCTTTTTGTTTTCAGGAACTGCATCTATAGAGCTTCAAAGGGAAATCAATCTCAGTTCCTAATTAACACAGTAAAAGCAAATTAAAATATGAATTGCAACTGGTAAGGCAAGTGAATGATATAATACAGTCGTTGGACATAGTATATATATTTTATTGTGAACCGCCCAGAGTTTTATTGCGAACCACCCAGAGTCACTTTTTGTGAGATGGGCGGTATCTAAATTTGAAATATAAATACATACATACATACATACATATGTACACACACACATACACACATATACTGTTAGTATATGAATATATGTGAGTATAGCCAGGCTAAAATGTAACAAACATTGCTCTCAGTCGAAGGTAAATTAACTTAATTCCCAACCTATCTGCAAATGAAGTTCCTGCCTGCTAGAACAGAGTTCAACTCCTATTATTCTGTGAAAAATTGTTGCGATAAAAACAACAACCCCAGAATGAAAATTTTTCTGTGCTATTATGAACACTCACTGTTGATATTAGCAATTGGTGTTGTTCATTTTAATGGAACTCACATTTGCACAACAGTGCTTAGTACAAGAGCACAACAAATGCTGAGATGTAAACTGCATTGGCAAACATAGTTCTTATATAAATCCCCATAATAAAAACAATTAAAAACAGAATTCAAACTGCTGTTTATATCTACCTTATTGTTCTGCAAGTATCTGACATTTTTCAAAGCAAAACTGAAAAATATTCTTGAACTAATGAAAGATCAATTACAATTTTGTTTTGCTTTTTAAAGAAGTCAAATGAATTAAATAAAAATTTGTCATAACTTGGTAGCATGGATTTTTAAAAACAACGTGTACCAGGAACAGGCAACTTTTATCAGACTGAGGTCTTATTATAGACTATCCATCAAAAAAAGTAGGCAGGACTCAGGGTTAAAAATAAAAAAGCAGGTGAGGCCAGGGTAAAATAAAAATTTTAATTTATATTACATCTATTAAATCCAGTATTAATTCATACATTGAACTGAGTCCAATGCAAGTAATGTGATTATTCCGTGTGTATTTAATAATTTTCCCCTTCTGTCAAACTAAGTACTATAAAATGGTAGTAACTTTTGAAGGGACTCTGAAACTATGTGTCCTCAGAACTCAGACTGTACACCTCTGATAACTACAGTTATTTTATGCATTGAATTGATACTACAGATTTCTACCAAAAATGACATTCAAAGCCATTAATATTTAGCTCCACCTGTTTGGCTTTAGGTGTAAGACAAACTGACACTGTAGCATCAGAGTATGACATTTCTTTATATCACCAATGGTATTAGCTATCATGAAACATACATAACCAATGTGATTTATCAGTATTGACAGCAGGTTATGTGAACAAATATGTCTAAAATCACCATTTGAGCTTATTGCTGTTATGCACCTGGTGACAATTTTAATCTTGTATATCAATCATAATTATGCTGATATATTTCACAGGAAGCTTATTCACAACTGTAGTAGGAAAAAGAATCCATCAAAGATGTACATCCACCCATATTAAAATATTAACATAAGAAGGCCATGAAAGCAACTAATATCCTGTGCAATGTTTTATGCCACAAACAAATTCTAATAATCAAATCAGCTGGTGAAAATTCTCTTACTGCTATCCCCAACCATCTGCCTTTCTCCAGCTCAGTAGGAAAGCTGCTGCAGGGAGGGAAGTGATGTTGATATTATTATTGTTGTTATTACATTTACTACTCTGTCATTTTAAAAGGATCAATCTCACATGTCTAACCTGGTCTCCAAAGTCCTCCGGGAACTTCCACAAAACCACAGGATCTGTAAATAATTGACAGGCAGCATTAATCAGAGGCAAAGAAGCAGCATCTTATAGTAGAGTACATTAATATTAAAGAGGGGCAATGTTGCTTCAGGCTCACAGAGAGATACAAAAATGTGTCTAAAAAGAAAATACTAAAGTATTCAAAATATGTTCATAAAAATCATATTTATAATTATATTTGCATATTTGTTAACAGATCAGTAGGCTATTCTATGCTGATTTTACCCAGTGCTTTTTAACTGTATAGTTCTTTCAATGTTGTTTAAATTAATTACCCAACTGTTCAATTTATAAAAGGGAGTTAGAATTAGGAGGAAATGAGCTATTTCCTAATGTTATAAGTTAAGCACTGCTTTATTCTCTTCAATGACCTGCTATTTTCTTTCTATCCTCTACCTTCTGCAACATTTGGGATTTACAAAGAGAGAATAAGATTGTAAAAAAAACAACAACAACATATCAATAATTGCATCATGGCACTGATTCATGCATGCATATATTTGCTTTTGTCCCTGATTCTTCCACCGAAACTCCCACTGTTTCATCTCTAAGTAGATTCAAATACTGCATCCATTTAACCATACAATCTTTCAGATTTATGTGTCACATGGATGTTTGGATTCTGACTCATATTTTACTAGTAATTTATAAATTGCGCCTAACAAATGTTCAGTATTACACATTATAAGATTTTCAAAGTCAGGTACACCTCTCCCCTTCCCCCCTTCTATATTTCTTTTATTCCTGCATTGCTTCGTTGTATTTGGAGATACTGGAGCCAATTAAGTGTTGAGGAGCACTGTGTGGTAAGAGGCATTATTATATGACATGATAGCGTACAAAGAGTTTGTGATTACACCTTACTCATTTTTATACATTTACTACTACATCGTATCATTTTTATATACATCTGAAACATACGTATATTCAATTATATCTAAAAGACAGCTAGGCCCTGTAGATTATAGAGGCCCTCATAGTAATTTTATCTACCTGCTTACAACGCCATTAACTTTTAATAAATATTTAGTCAGAAAATTGGTAAGAAAATTGATCCTTTTCATTATAAACCAAGTTGGAAGAAAAATATTATATTCTTTTATTCCATATTATTTGTAAGGAACAGAAAGCCAAAAGAACTCTACAAGTATTACATGCACATTACATATTCATGTCACAGTACATATGCAATAACCAGGCAACTATTATTTGAATGCAGCAATAGATATACAACAATGGGAATTTCAATGGAAAATGAGTATTAAATTTATTCCACATATTATACTTAGAGAAAATTGATATACAGATACTCCTCAACTTACCACCGGTCATTTAATGACCATTTAAAGTTACGACAGCCTCGGAAAGTGTGCTTTACAGCCCGTTAAGCACTTCCAGCTGTCATAAAACATCACGTGCCCCCCCCCACAGTCACGTGACTGCATTTCAGGCGCTTGGGAACTGACTTGTGCTTATAACTGGTTGCCAAGTGCCCCACGATCACGTGATCACCATTTGCAATCTTCTCTGACAACTTCCCCAGAAAGTCAATGGGGAAGCCAGCAGGAAAGGTTGCAAATGGAGGGGACAGAGGGGAGCTGAAATCCTTATGCAGGCTGCAGGAACAGAGCTCAAATCCTGAAGATTTCAGCTCCGTTCCTGCAGCCCCATGAAGGATTCCCCCTCCGTGCACGGAGGGGAGGGGAAACCCTTCAGCACGCTGCAGGAATGTTTGAGAGCGAAAGGACTTCCTGTTGGGAGGATTTCACCTCCGTGTGGAGCTGAAACCTTCCAGCAGGCAGCCCTTTCGCTTTCAAAGAGTTGCCTGCCGGGAGGATTTCAGCTCTGCGCAGAGCTAAAATCCTTCAGCAGGCAGCTCTTTTGCTCAGTTGACTTAACGACCCAGGAGATCACTTAACAACTGCAACCAAGAGTGCCTGGATTACAGTCATTGAGTGAAGCAGTCACGTGGGCATCTCACTTAACAACTGCTTTGCTCAATGATCGAGAATCCAGTCTCAAGTGGTCATTAAGCAAGGACTACCTGTAAGATGTTTTACCACTGGTATCTTACTCCAGTTCTCACTGGATCATTAATTCCTATTTGGCAGCAATCTTTTAAAGTCCAACAGTTTTGGAAAGCACTTAATGCTACTTTGAAACAAATCTTAAAAGATGAATTCCCATTTCAATCTGCAATGTTTTTACTGAACATTACAAAACCACATATTCCTTCAAAGTATATTAAATTTGCTTTGTATATGCTAACTGCTGCAAGGAAGGCTGGTTGATTCCCCTCAGTGGAAAAAAGGCTAAGTTATGGGAGTCAGTATCTAAAATAACTATGAATTCTAAAAAAAAAAAAAAAAAAATCAGATAGAAGATTGAATTCAAACTGAAAATCATTTTTTTACTATGACAATTGATGAATTTATACCAGATCCAAAATGGGGTTTTTTCTATGGATAGTCCATATTTCAATTTTACAGGATATTTTAATACCATGGATTTAATTTACAGTAGCATATAATTTTATTCAACAGATTGATACTGTGTTGACTATCGTTCTTGATATTCATGTTTAGCTTAAAGTTCAATAGCAACTTTTAATCTTTTAAAACAATACAGTATAATATATTCAGTTATTCATAATTAACTAATGATATATTTGAAAACTATAATCCCTATGACATTTTAATTCTATTTCAAGTTTATTCATTTGTATTTTATCCATTTATCTTTTTTCTTGATAATGTCTGTTTATATGTCTTCTTTAAAATGTCTAATAAAAAGTAAGAAAGTTTTCAAGTTCCAATCTGATACATTAGTTTTTTAAGAGAACACACATAAAAATTACAAAAGGATTATGAAATATAGAAAAGGAGCATCATAAATGCCTATATAGAACCTTCTTACTCAGGGAAAGCTGTGAAGAAGCATAGAATACATTCTTGCCAGCTACTTGTCTGACTACTGTAGTTAAAATAGAATCGGGGGGGGGGGAAATAAATGCCCTCTTATATGCTTGCATGCAAAGTCTTAGCCAAGTCATTGGGGCTAGAGAGTAGTCTGGAGGTATAAAATGCACTTCTGCTGAAAAAAAACTAAAGCAGGTCTAGACTTGGAATCAATCTTGATTGAAAAATGCCCAGGAGCTTACTAATGTAACAGTAAAGTATAATACAGGTAGTTCTCAGATTACGATGGCAATTGGGACCAGGATTGCCATCGCTAAGTGATGTGGTTGTAAAGCATGATGTCATGTGACTGCATTGCTTAATGACAGCAATCCCAGTCCCAACTGCTGTCGTAACCCCAAGGCGCACAGATCATTAAGCAGGAAGCAGTGGGAATCCCAAGTAAGGTGCATAAGGGTGCCACAGAGGGTGGGGGAGGCTCTGGGAGGCCCAGCACAAGCCATGCAAATTGGGGGAGGGGGTGCTGTAGTGTGGCAGCTAAGGGAAGGAGGGTGTGTGTGTGTGAGCACAGGGAAGCCAAGGGAAGGACCTCACAGCATGGTGCATGCAAAGGGAGGCCAAAGGAAGGAGGTGACACAGTGCACAGGAAGGCCAGGGGAGACATACCAGAGCAACTTGCAACCTTCCCTGCTGGCTTCCCCACTGACTTTGCTTCTGGGACCCCGGCAGGGAAGGTTGCAAATGACAATCACATGACAGCAGGACACTGCAATAGTCGTAAGTGCAAGCTGGTTGCCAAGTGCCGGAATTGCAATCATATAACCATAAGCACTGCAATGGCCAAAATGTAGAGGACCGGTCATAAGTATCACTCATGACTCATTCAGCGCTGTCGCAACTTCAAATAGTCACTAAATGAGCGGATGGTGAGCGAGGACTATGTAATGGTGTGTGGGAAAGACCTTGGGAGACTGGGCAAAGAGACGCTGCCAAGGAAATTGTTAGAGACAGCATGGGCCACAACTGGATAGTGGGCATGGCAAGAGGTTCAGAAGAGACCCTCTCTAGTTTCTTGGGCTGTAAAGGAGACGGGGGGAGGATTGTACTTTCAGACTTGCAAGATTCTGTCAATGTGGCTTTACAGTAAAGTAGAATTAGCTCATCTGGTTGTGATTCCTATCTGGTTTACCCTGGGAGGCTGACATCAACCTTTCAAGTCCAAAAGTACAATCCTCCCCCGTCTCCTTCACAGCCTGAGAAACTAGGGACAGTCTCTTCCGAGCTTCTTGCCCTGCCCACTATCCAGTTGCAGGCTATGCTGTCTCTTACCTAATCATTCCCTTGGCAGCATCTCTTTGCCCAGTATCCCAAGGACTTTCCCACATCCCATTACAGACTACCTGTAAATTGAAACTATACCTATCCTCACAAATTTATCCTATGTGACAGGTGGGGTCTAATCCCAAAAGCACCAAGAAATATCTAAAAGTTTCACACCAAATTTCTGCAACTCCATTCACCAGATATTCTTCAGCCATAATTAATTATGCATTATCAGAGAGTGTTTCAGACCCATCTCCCAGAATAAATCTCTTAATAGAAAATTACTTGTTTTCCTTATGAACTATATAAATTTTATTCAGATACAATAGTACCCCACAGATTTACAAAAATCTTGAACTAATTTAGATTATTTTAACTGGATGAACTGGTATGTGTTAAAAAGGTATATGTTCTCCTTGATTTATCTCTAGTATTTGTAATCTACCACAACATCCAGAATTATGGATTTTTCATACATGGGAGCTGGCAAAATTATTATACAACATTGGCATGAGAAATCTACACCTACTTTACAACAAGAGATTTTTGATGAGCACTGTCAACAATTTTATTTTTTCAATAAAAGGACAAAAAAAATTCAGAGTATATCAGATTTTTTTTTAAAAAAAGATTTACAACACTTTTCTATTTATTTCTTTTATCTCTTTTCTTTATTATTATTACCATGAAGATTAATGTAGAGGTTATACAACATTGTTCATATTAATGTATGTATGTATACTTTTTCTTCTGTTTAATAGAATAAAATAAATAATTACTTCAAATTGAGTGCAAGTCAGATTATTAACAGTAAATACTTGCATTTTGCATTAAGTATATGAAAGGGGAAGCCCAGGCAATGATCACTGTATTGTAATTGCTATATTATGAGACAAGAAGTAGCCATATTTTCAATGAGAAAATGGAGGAAGTACTTGGCTACTGTGACCGATACTTAAAATAATTACACATTTCATGGAGCAGACCAGTTTATGGTAATTATCAACGCTACTGATGAACTCAATATTTTGCATTTGTTTATATCTGAGATTACATTTATTCTCTTTTTTAGCCAGTTCTACAACTGTTAGAAAGAAGATACAAAGCAGAAGATTTATACTATTGTGCAACTAAGCAGTTTCTCTTGAGACTGGCAAATGCTGAATTTATTTTTCCTGGAACAACTGATACCCATCTGACTGAGCAACGTTGGGTTGATGTTATGCTGATTTTATGGATGAGATGGCAAGGATAACTAGCAGAAAGCACAGTCGCCATAGATAATAAATACACTATGCATCTTTTTTTAGCTTCCTTTCTTTAACCTAATATTTAGTTACAGCTCAAAATTATTAGCAATATCTTGATTCTAGTCATGCCCATCTTTTAACTGAAGATCTTACATTCTAATTTCAATTTTCAATTTACCATGAGGAAACCACCATCTATTTACAAGAATGGCTTATACCATAAATATCATGAAAACTGGATTGAATCTAGTTTTATATAGCAATGGTTGTACCTGCGCATCACTGTTATTCAGATCCCTCTTTCTGCAGGACTCAAGTATACACATGCAATCAGGCCATTCAGTAATATATGCCCTCTGAAAAGGCCTGTCAAAAGCAGTAGAAATTGGCACCAGGTGAAAAAATGGTCCCTCTCGTCTACATAGAAGTCTGTTGCTCTCACTTAAGGAAGAGACTGGATCCAAGTCTCTGAGAATATTATCGTATCTGTCCTAATTTCTTCTGAAGACATAGGAATGACTTTTCTATTATGGTAATTTTAATATATTAATATATGATATGACTATCTTCCATATTTAAATCTAGATGTAAAATACTTACTTAAATCTAGATGTAAAATACTTATATCATTTAAATACCAATGTTGAACTGGAGACAAAGGATACAAAATTGTGTGTGGTTTATTTAAAAAGAAGTTTCAGCTGTGACCAACAAAAGAGGGGAAGTCATTCATAGTACAAAGCTATTATTATAAATCAATTCAAGAGACATTTCAAAGAAAATACTTTTTTATTAGAAAACGTATCTTGAAAACATTACTGTTATCTAAATTTGCTCACTGGAATCCTTGGTGCTCTCTGAGCTTGGTTGTTTGATTGCAGACATTTCATTACCTGACTAGATAACATCATCAATGCTAGTGAGTGTGGAGTTTGCTCCCTCTTTATATACAGTAGCTTGCCCTGCCAATGTTGCTGGGGTGTGGTTTTCTCCTTGGTAGTTCCTTGATTAAGGTATTGTTTGCTGCTTGATTGTTTGTCTTTTCTCCTTGGTAGTTCCTTGATTAGGGTATTGTTTGCTGCTTGATTGTTTGTCCTAATTCAAGCAGAATATAATACTCTAATCAAGGAACTACCAAGGAGACAAACAATCAAGCATACAAAAAAAGACAGAACATTTAAACAGTGCTACTTAAATGCTGAAAAAGAAAGGAGGGAAAAATACACATATGTTGCAGTTACTTATTTATCATAAATCCACTTTGAGGTTTCCATGGCTGAGTGACATTTGTAAGATATCCTCTGATTATGGGAAAAAATCATTTGCACAAAATAACTTGAGCAACAAGTAGCACAGAAGTTACATTCGATGCCTTTTGCCATTAATAGTTTTAAAAAACACCTAGCATTTTCTCAAAATATAAACATTTTGAGAAAATGAATTTGGGAAAATGATAATAATTAGAAAGCATATATTTTCCATTTAGTGTTTCATCACATAACCTATAGAATTTTGTATTTTGTATTATAGCATCAAATAACAGTGTTTTGTATGTAAGAACAGGATGGCTCGGTATTTTGCCTGCTTCATAATCAGAAAATTTACAGGTAGTCCTTAAGTTATGTCCATTCATTCAGTGATCATTCAAAGTTATGACAGCGCTGAAAAAATAGACTTATGACCAGTCCTTACAGTTCCAACCTTCACAGTGTCCCTGTGGTCACATGATAAAAATTTGGGCCTGCCTGCATTTACAACCAGCCTCCCTGCCACTCCCCCCAGCTGACCTTGTCTTCTTTGCCTGGGAAGAGGCAGGAGTCCCAGGCAAGCAGGCCAGCAGGTAAGAGCTACATGCAGGGCGGCAGGTGCCATGGGCAGGTGATAGGGAGTGCTGGGCTTGAAGAGATGCGGGGTTTCCTGCGGCGTGGTGCTTGCCATGGTGCTGAGTCTTGAGATTAGCCGGCACTGCCAGGGCTTGAAGCCAGCCCTGGGGCTTAAAGCCAGCCACTGCTGCTGGGACTCGAAGCCGATGCTGGGGCTTGAGGCAGGCCGGCACTGATGGGGCTTGAGGCTTCCCACAGTGTGATGCTTGAGGCGGCACTCTAGATAGCCCTGGGCCTGAAGTAGGGGCCTGGGGACACCAGCGGCAAACTAACACTGCTGAAAGTGCCGCATCAAGCCCCGCACTGTGGCAAGCCCTGCACTTCCTAGTGCCCACCTGCAGCACTCGCCCCCGGCCTGTAGCTCTCACCTGCCAGCCTCACTTAATGACCCGCATTGTCCTGGGGTTACAACAGCAACCAGGACTGCCGGGATTTCAGTTACTATGCAAGGCAGTCATGTGACATCATGCTTTGCAATCACATCACTTAGCGACATAAATCCTGGTCCCAATTGCCATTGTAAACTGAGGACTACCTGTACTACTTTCTAGTTTCAGAGAAGACAAATGAAGAAAATAACTATGGTACAAGTTATTGTCTTTTAAAAGACAATATTATGATATTAACCATATTTATTAAAATGAATGAACTCTTGTAGCTTTGAAAATTCCTGCACTTCAAATTAAAGTGTTCTCACCATTTCATGTATTTCACATGATAGGTATATATTAGAAGCTAGGCTTATTTGTATCAGACACATCCAAGATTAGGGGGGATGTTAGAATCCTATCTCTAGAGGATAAAAGCTTTAAGGAGTTGACTAGATCCCAGCACAGGCAAGCAAGAGAAAGCAAGCAATATTTGCTAAGCACCCAACATAATCAAAAGAAAGAATAGTTCAAAACAGAGAAGCTTAATGAAAAGAGTGATAATTTGGTAGAGAAATATTTGCTGTATGACATTTAAAATGTTATCAGATTAAAGACAATATGTAAATCTCCACATTAGTTTTATAGATACTTGAAAGCATACTTTCATGCAAATCACAGAGAATATGCATGTTTGCATAAAGAACAAAAAGAATTTTACTCTTATAACTTACTCTGAAGCCTATTAAAAGAATTCTCTGGCCAAAGAAGTATACATATATGTTTGTGTTCATGAGTTATACTAAATAACTTAATTATGCTGAATATATTGTTCAAGAAACAGAGAACCTCAATAAGAAAAAAATGAGAAAACTCTACCCTGTTTGGAAGAAAAAGAAAAGCTTATCTGATAATTAAAAGATTTAATTAAATTTAAATTAATTAATTAAAATTAGAATACAGGTAGTCCTCAACTTATGATCATTCATTCAGTGATCACTCAAAGTTACAATGGCAGTGAACGAATAATGATTATGACCAGTCCTCGGAATTCTGGCCATCCCAGCACCTCTGCAGTCATGTGATTGCAATATGGGCACTTGGCAACCTGTTTGCACTTACAACCAGTTGCCAAGTACCCTACGATCACATGATCACCATTTGCAACCTTCCCTGCCAGCTTCCCCAGAAACTCAAATGGAAAGCTAGCAGGACGGTTGCAAGTTGCTGGGGTAAGTCTCCCCCACCTACAGTCCCTCTTCACTTGCACCATGCTGGCTACTTGTGCACCCCCATGCACCCTCCCCGACCCTTGACGTACCTCTTTTGCATACCTCCTTGCACTCCTGCATGCAACCCCACACAACCTCCCCAACCCATGTGGCACTTCTCACACACCACTTCGTACCCTCCCCAACCTGTGCAGCACCTCTTGGGCGATCTTGTGCATGCTCCCCAACCCGCACAACACCTCTTGTGCACCCCTTCACACCCTCTTGGCCCCGCGTACCCTCATACCCCCTCCCCAACCCACGCGGCACCCCTCACACACCATGCATCCTCCCCAACCCACTCAGCACCTCTAGCACACCCCATCACACCCTCCCTGAGCAGCACCCCTTGCGCACCCTCTCACACCCATCCACATCCTCCCCAACCCTCCCCCACACTCCCAAGCACCCTTTCACTTCTTTCCCATCCAGGAGTAGCCACTTACCTGCCTCCTGGCCTGCAACTTGCAACTTCCTGTTAGCTTCCCCAATAACTTTGGCTTTGGGAAGCCAGCAGGAAGTTGCCTCACCTAACAACTGTGGGATTCAGTTAACAACAGCAATCAGGACTGCAGGGATTCACATCACTAAGCGATGCGGGTGCTTTACGACTGCATTGCTTAGCAATGGAATTTCCAGTCCCAACTGCTGTCATAAGTGAAGGGCTACCTGTATGGATCCCATAGTCCTCTAGATGTAGCTAAATTAAAACTCTCAACATTCTTTCACATGGATCATGGTACTTCTGGAACTTCCAAGCAGGTTGAATGCCACACAAGTGTAGCAAAATCTTTTTAAAATGGTCCTCACCAATACAGCATACAATGGTTCTCCTAGTAGCTAGTGAGAAACATGAGTTTTTCCCATTCTACCCGGAGTACAGTTTGGTGGGAATTTTCAAAGGGATTACTACCATGGAGACAAGAATTTACCTCTTCTCCCCGTAACATTTTCTTAAATATTGCTGAAATCACTTTATAAAAGTTTCTATTTGTTCTAAAATGAGTATACAGTCAAATAAGTTTCCCACCCCTACTAAAAATCATGAAAGGTTGATGTTATTTCTCTTTTCTAATTTGACTAGCAATGCTAACTACTGAAATATTGTTACCTTGTATCTTTTCTGCTGTTGTAAAAAAAGTCTGAGCATCATTTTTTCACCCTGGGCAGCAAATCCCTTTTGCCAAAAATTGTATTAGAGCATTTCAATGGGTAGAAAGCCATTTTCAGCTTCCTGGGAACATGAAAAGAAAGTATTTTTTTGCTGCAATGCCATTACTTATGCCATAAAACAAAAACCTTAATCTGGTAAAAGTTCATTGCACAGAAAGATGAAATTGAACACACCATGCTTTTAGCCTGCCTACAAAATGAAGGATTTTGAGAAAAGGATTCCCAGCTCATCTACTTGAGTTAACAATCGGGCCTGTCAAACACTATTCTTTTATGATCGGGCTCCTACCTGACCACCTTCTGCAAAAAACTGACGACCAAATTCTTATAAAGGCCATTTAAGTTGTGATGCCTAGGAGATAGGTAATATATTTCTTTTGATTACTCATTGGATTTTTGTATTGTATTTTTATTATATTTGTAAGCTGCCACAAGTTGGATAGATTTGGAGGGGATAAAACCTAATAAATAAATAATGCAACAATTATTTGCAAAATTAAGTGAAACAAAAGAGTAAATAATATTCATAGATATGTATTTTTAAAGGAGAAAAGTGGAATTTAATTCCTAAAAGGAAAATCATGCAATAAGACAAGACAGGCAAACAATATTCTCACAACACCTAATGTATCACTATAAAAATACTATATTACATAATACATGGATTTGTGAACATTCTAGTCAGTTCTATTAAAAGAAATAAACGGCGACATTCATTCTTTCACTGTTAACTATATTTTATTTACATTTCCACGTTTCAAAAAAGGAAAAATGCTGGCTAACAGCTTTCAAGAGAGTTTGTTCAGAAAAGAGTGCATTACGCTCATTTTGGAGCCTTCTCTCAAAATGTGTTTCACAGGATAACTGCTATGAGACATAAAGACTGCAAACTTGGCCACAATAAAACACACTGAAGCCAATGGGAGCTGCACACATGTTCAATGCTCTCATCCTTCTTGTCATACCCAGATGCCTAGGTATAGCTGTTCCACTCTCAATAGCTTCCACATGTGCAGCTGTGGTGGAGGGTCATCCTACTTGTTATTGATGAACAGGATATGACAAAAGGTTCATATTGCACTCTGGTACTTACTGGGATAAAAGAAAATGCCAGAGAGGTTTGCTGGCATCATCTTGTACATGGAAGCATTCTCTTACACCCACAAACCATCTATCCCAACAGATGCTGTGCCCGTGTAACTGGCCTGAATATCTTCATTTGAGGACCATGTCTTCATTTAGGAATAAAATACTACTTTGGTAGGTAGGTAGGTAGGTAGGTAGGTAGGTAGGTAGGTAGGTAGGTAGAACCTATCTACCTACCTACCTACCTTAATTATACTTCAATCCTCCTGATTGTTCCTCTCCTTGTAATTTTCTGAAGCTATACTTCTATACTCACAATAATAAAGTGGGAGATGGTAGGGACTGTTGTTTGGAGAAAAAAATCTACCAAGCAAGCATAAAGGATTCTATCCTTTACGCTTTCAGATATAATTCCAGGTATATATTATCTTGCACACAACATCGCTTGCCCCACATGCTCCCCATGAATGTCAATGGACTGCACTGATTAAGGACAGAATGCTTTAAATTTTGTCATTCACGTACTGAATTAAGGATTCTAAATCTAAAGCAAAATGAAAAATAATGCCGCTGGAATTAATTTTTGGAGTTTCTTCCAGATGTTCACAGGGATTGAGGGGTTATAAAGTTTGCTCAAGGGTAAAGATGATAGTTTTAAGATATTTTTTTCAGTACTGATTTAGAAGAATGGACATCCAAGATTCAAGATAAGTAATTCAAGATAAGTAATTTTGTGATAGTGTAAACACCCCACCCTAGTCCCAATTTTGATTCTGACACAATAATCAATATGAGCATTCTATTACTTTTTCTTCAGTCATATAAAAAATAGCTGGAATTGCAACAAGTCCTTTGGGGTATGCAGTTTGTGCCCCTTCTGATGTTGCAACCAGTTCCCATCAGTCCTAACAAGCCAATACCCAGATTACTACAAAGATAGTCCAACCACATCTGCAGAGCTAAAGCTTTCCCATGTATGATTTAAGACATTATGCCAATGCATATATGCATTTTTTCACATTATTTCTCATTTGACTTATATGAAATAAACAAAGTTCATGCACACACAAAATCAAACACACTGTAATTCTACATGTACTTGTTTTAACTTTGTATTGCATTGATATTTGGCGGGGGGGGCAGGAGAAGAACAGTCTTTGGAATTGCTCCAGAGCCTTAAACACCTTAATACAATGTTGGGAAGTCAATCCCCTTATTTGGCACATAATTCTGCTTAAGGAGCTGAATATGCACAAAGAGAAGGAAGAATCTACACAACACAGCACCCAGAAACCTCCCTTCCAAGACAGGACAGGCAACAATGGTGGCTGAAGATACATATCCCTGAACCCTAACCTTAAACTCCCTGAAATGGGTTGAAAAGCATGAAAATGAACCTGAACCTAAGAGGGGGAATAAGCAGTATGGGCTTCTGCAGAATTTTACATATTTTAAAATCTTATAAACCTTTTACAGTAGCACTTCTAAGTTCATTTAACTTTGTCCTGGGTTGAACCACTCCTCAAAAATCTATTGGAAATTGCATTTATATATGGAATTCTAATATACATTTTATCAATTATCTAGAAGTCTTGAAACTGAAACAGAGTTCAAATGTTAAAAAAAAAAGTATTACATTATTACTATTATTGTTATAATATTGTTGCTAAAATAAATATCTTAACTGAGATTTACTTTTCTGGGGTTTTTTAATATGAAATCCTTTCTAAAAAGATACTTTTCAATAATGACTATTTCGTTTTTTTGTATGAAGGAAATGGAAACCCTCTGTTTTTTAACACAGGTAATGCAGGGACACACAGGGGAACTTAGCTGACACTAAAAGCCAAATCTGATCCGATAGATCAATTCCCATTCTGGGAGTATCCAGGATAGCATAATTCAAACCACTCTGATTGTGACATTACCAACTGTATCAGATTTTATTTTGCAGCCCTGTGATTCCACTAGGAATTTAACTTGAGAACCTAGGGTTTCTTACTTGCACAAAGAGGTATTTAAAAGCTCTTCTAGCTTAAATAAAGAATCACTATCAAAATAGAGAATCACAATCATATTTAAATAATTCTGCTGATTCTTGCTTATCTATATAAAAATATATATTTTAGTTTTAGTTCACTAGTCTATTATTAAGCTTTTATTTTGTGTTGCTATTCACATTTAATATTATTTTACACCTCAAATATATCAAGCCAGGGGACAGATTAAAGACATTTTAGTAATCAATAACTAAAAACTTGATTTTTGATTTTCCTTTTCCATTTTACACCAGCCTATTTCAATAGCCAAAGAGAGGGAAATACACTCATCAGTCACCTGATGGAGTAATTCAGAACTTAACGAAATAGGGCTAATGGGTGAGAATTGAATTGAAAACACCTTGACAAAGAAAGCAATTTCTTTTCTTCACACTCCTCTGAAGCTGTGGGTGATCACTGAAATCGAACCATCAACAGTGAGGGGCCATCTGTCCCAAGGGCCTTCCATGTGAGCACAAGGGGAAAAAAATTAAATGCTGTTCCACATACATTTAAGTATTGATTTATCTATGACAGGCAACATAGCTGAAAATCTATGTTTTGACATGCTTCACATACCAGTCTTTAAAGTCAACACTAAACTTCTGATAAGCAAAGAAAACAGGTTAATAGGGTTGTTGCAGAAAAAAAAATCAGTGTTACTCCAACAACTAAAAAATATTTTAAAGGAATTATGCTATTAGGCTAAGTTATAGGCCTCCTCCCTTGTGTATGTGATCCAGAGTGCACATTAGTTTTTGCCCACTGCTCCATCTGGGATTTTGGTCCCCTTATAAGGAACTGTGGGCAATCATCCAGTTTTATTTCTGTTTTCAGAATTTTTTTTTAATTATATACTATGAACATTTACATTTCCCAGAGTTTTTCAAGTGGGGAGGCATATAAATGTTAAACATATAAATATCCATATTTCCCAACCCAAGTAACCCAATATACACTCTATGCTATTAGTCAGGGTCTTCCAATCCTTAAAAGGCAAAGTGGCTGCCAGAGGGAGGAGAATGTCTGGATATCAGGCATCCCATAGTTACTACTTTCAATAGTTCCAACCTATAGTTATTATATTCAGAGGTTTTAGTAGAGTTTAAAAGACTATCTAATATCTTAATTATTAATTTGTGCAATATAAAACAAAACACCCAAACCCTTCAAATTGTAATTATAATGTGACAGAATAGGAGAATTATTAAATCCTTGACTAGTGAGTAATCATAAAAAGTACAGTTAATTTGAATTAAATGTAAATCAAAACAAATTTTGTACAAGTCCCATCCATATTTTTAGACTAAATTCAAAATGCCTGAAATGTTGGAAGAACCAGCAACAGTAAGGAAAAAAAAACGGGATATATGAACATTTCATGAGCCACCCAGAATCATGACAGAATGGAACAACCTATAAATTCCATAAATAAGTGTATGTCTATCCACTTTTACTTCAGATAAAACAGATTTTCCAGGTCTTGCATTATTTCATTCAAAACCTACTCAAACAGGAAACAGAAATATTATGCATGAAATGAATAAAAAGCTCAAATCACTTACAAAAATAAAATAGTCCAAATTTGGGATTCTAAGATTAAATAAATTACACAACCCAAAGCATAAACTTTTCTACAAAAATATATACTTCATTTACATCTAAAGTAAGATTGTGGGTTCCTATTAAAGATTATAGATGAAGACAAAAAAGAAGACCATACAATATATCAGCCAACATACATCTAGCCAACAACCTCAAAACAATTTTCATATATATTTAATTCATATATATTTAAGAAGAAGAGTAAATGATTAGCTTAGACCAGTAAATCTGACTGTCAAGCATGTCTGTCTATTAACTGACACTCAGTTCCATCATATATAATTGGATTGTGACTAAGTTCCAAGCACTTTTAATGCCAAAACAACATCAGAGAGAAAAATGTCCTAATTTCTTTAGCATTACAACTGAGAACAGCTCTCCCCTGGTGTTGTACAATAACAATGACCACCCAAAGATCTCTGTGTTAACTAAGGACAATCTTCCCACTGCCTGCCAAATAAATTATCTGAAAGAAGTTCATAATGTAGTTTATTAACTATAAAGAGCCCAAGAAATGATACCATTTGTTACCAATGGAAAAAATCCTAGGAATTAATGTAGTTAACTTGCATATTTAATCAGTGAAAAGAACAAACATCCATACAAATACAAAGGGATGATGGCATTACTTCAGGAGGAAAACTGGTATAAAACTAAATTAAATTATAATTATGTTTGAACTAAAGACCAAGGGACAAAGTTTACTTTGCTCTTCCTTATACTAAAAGGGGAAGAGAAGAAATCTTCACAAGTCACAAGAAACTCAAAGTCAATAGAAATCATGCATCTCATGAGAATTCACATAACCACCCTGACAATCATTTCCTTGACCCGTTTTCAGTAAACAATACCCAAAGTACTTGGAGAGGATTTTCCCTGGCCTTGTTCATCCCACACTTTGCTGATCTCTTATTTTATGGTCAGAGGTTAAACTCCTGACCTCTCACCTCTAAGGAAAGTTCTTCTCCCCTCTTGCATAAAAAGGTTTTTCACACTGTGCAGCATTTAGATTAGTCCCTTTCCTTTGGAACAAAAGCCATGTCTTTGTACTTCTGGTTTGGGCACAGAATCTGTACATCAGAGGATGCTGCTCCTACTTAACATTCACAATAACTATATTGTGAGGCCCCAGTAAAACCTCATCTCTCAATGTCTAGACTTTCACCCAACCAGCCAGAAAAAGAAAATCCTATCAAGCACTCAACTGAAAATTAACTAAGGTATCCTGTGGTGAACCTGATGAAGATGTTATTTGAACATACGGTAA
Source organism: Python bivittatus (assembly GCF_059951505.1). Classification (NCBI taxonomy): domain Eukaryota; kingdom Metazoa; phylum Chordata; class Lepidosauria; order Squamata; family Pythonidae; genus Python; species Python bivittatus. The sequence goes on from NW_028277098.1 coordinate 15,859,661, forward strand.
AACTTTCCATTGTTTAAACAGAGAGATAGGAGAAAACTTTAGGAGATACAGGCTTTAAACAATAATGGCACTAATTTCTTTAAGGCTCAGTACATGTATTTTATTAGGATGCAGCAACTAGCATTGGTGCTCCTTTAAAAAGTACTCAGTATAAAATTCAAATTGTGTGTCGCTGGAAAAAATATTTTTCTCCAACTTTAAAACTAAAGGAATGTACTTAAAAAAAATCTTAAAGCTTTTATGAGTCAAAACAATGACAAAAAGAACCCTGGAATGGGATATACTCCACTGTTACATCATCACAAACAATGAGGTTTTTCCAAATTGAAGAATAATATGCCGCTGTAACTTTAGGCTTGGGGTATTAAAGAAAATGTAAACATTATATCAAATGATAGGCCTCTATGTTGTGGTAATTGGATCAGGCTGCCCAGATACTTCAACAATATATGCACAAAAATGCTTAAAGTTCTGCAGGAATACTGGTGGCTTTTGCTGAGGCAGGCAGATTTAAGAAACTCAGTTAATATCTAGCTTGCAGAAATCAAAGGGGCTCAAAAACTCTAAATTAAGAGACCCCAAGGCTTCTTTGTTTCTATGGAACTAAAGAAATCCCTCTCCTGTTTACATTCAGGCTACAGTTTAGCAGTCAGCATATGGACTTACCTGCAGGAAAGGTAAATACTGGACTTCCAGGGAAGAAATGGCAGACTGGCTCCCCAAAAAGCAGAGCCAATGGCCATGGAGGAATGAAGAGCCAGTGAGTAAACTGGCTCTTTGTAATTCCTCTCCAGACAAGGAGAGGACTTGAGATCACCCACAAGTGCTCCAGACTGTTGCTCCTCACAAGGAACCGCAAAACAGCGGTCTCTGGCGAGTTTAGGGCTCCGGGAGACGAGGAATAGCCATCTTACTCAAACAGCAGTCAGCACCTTTAAAAGGACACTGGGTTTGCATACTTCCTTTTCTAATCACTTTTGGAAATTGCTTGTTAACTGCTTTTCAGCTATTAGGAGCCTTTAGATCAACAAGTCTGAAAATACTGGGTGAGTTTCCTTCAATTCTTAGTGTAAGAAGTTTAAAATACAAGTTTAAAGGCTTTAAAACAAATTCTGGAATAAGCAGCAAAAGGGTGATTAAAACTTTGATTTTAGAAAGTTACAAATGGACTAAGGGTCCAGATAAACTTGAAAGAAGATTTTGGAATTAATTATGAAAAATCCTTCCTGTGGGAAAATGCTTTTGTTTTGAATTCTTTAAAAAAAAAAAGACTTTAAAAAGTGGGCACTAGAGGGAACTAGAAGGAATTAAAGATTGAATTAAAGGAGAACACTCAAACTCAACTTACTAATAAAGAATGAAGCAAAATATTTTAACACTGGACATACTGAAGGATATTTTTGAACAATGGACCCAGAAGTTAATTTTAAGAGTGTCTGCCTCTATAGAAAGACTGTGTTTAAAAGATGTTATGGATGAGGAGCAAGAATTACATGACATAATTGAGACTGATTTGAAAGTGGATTTAAAAATGACAGGCTACAAGAATGACATGGAAAAAGATGTTACACTGGACACACAAAATAAACTAGCTGATGACTTAATTAAAAGGGATATACAAATAACAAGCCAAGAGAGTGACCTGGATAATTTTCCTATATTGTATTTACGAAAGAGACTTGTAAAAGTTTTGAAGAATTTTGTGAGAAGGGACAAGAAAAAATGAAAACAAATCAAGTTCTAGAACATTATTTGGATTAAAAATCAAGATCGTTAGAAGTAAAAGGAATGAATACAAAGTTGGTTTATTTGATCATGGTTAAAATAGATATGTTGTTATCTCTGGTAACTCTTAATGGACTTTTGCTGACATCACAACTGAAATGACAAGGTTTTAAGGATTTATTTATAGATAAGAGATGGGATATGGGAAGAAGAGATCATTTGTTGTATTTTAAGAGAAGGTGATAAATTACTACAATTGTTTATACTTGTGATGAAAGGGGAAGTCACTTCTTTATATATTTTCTTTTTATTATATTTATATTTTCTTTTTATTCTTTTTTAAAGTTTGTATTAGTTTTTATTGTTGTAAACTGTAATCTTTAAAGAGTAGTATTTAAAAAAAGGAAAGGTAAATAAATATCAGTTAAATAAGGGAAAAAACACAACAGGAGAAGGACAGGATCAGCAGGTAGAGGAAAAGAAGGCAAGTATATCACTACTTCTAAAAAAATAAATTTTGATCTAGGCTTTTTTAGATTTAAAGCTCTTAATATTCTGTAACTATATTTCCAGTTCCATTTTTATTCACCTAGGAATTTATATCTACACATGTATTCTATTGCTATTTCAAAAGAATTGTGAGGACAAGTTTTCAGTTTCCCAATAAAAACCATACAAAGCTAAGATAGCTCATGGAAGAAGCAAAATTCAAAATCCATACTTAGAACATGCTTTTATTAGGATCAACAAAATGCTTGCACATTCTCCAGACCCTCTCATTAGGCAACATGTTACAAAAAAAAATAGGGGACCGGGGGGGAAATGACCTCTGTTTAGATCTCATTTTGAGCCCATTTTTGCTGCATGCCTAACTTTCAACAACTAAGATATGAGTGATCCTTTAACATACTATAGAGAAAGCACAGCTTCCTTTCAGCTGAATTTATCATTCTATTTTCAACATGTACATAATCATTTAAGATACATAAAAATGTTTTCATGAGCTTTCATTTCTCCTGAGATCACTTTTATGAAGTCTTCCAAATATATGTCAAAACAGCAGAATTGTGCATACCGTTCTGGCTTCCACTCTATGTTTTCAACTGAAGGTGACATGATCATCAACTTAAACATTAAGAAGTCTTTCACAAAAATGAAGGGAGAGTCACAAACATTAAGGCTGAATTTTAACCTTCTTTGAACATGTCAAATATCTTAAGTACAGTACAGCCAATCACCAATCCCTTATCACGCACTGGGAGCCAATAAATACGCCATTTTATTTTTTATATTTATATTTCAGATTTCCTGCAGGAGTTCAAGCAACATGCAAGGGCTCTCCCTATCTCCCATTCTCTTCATTACAACTCTGAGAAAAGGATTAGGTAAATACCCAAAATCACTTTATAAGCTTTCTGGTTGAATGGCTCTTTGAATCTAAAAAATCCTAGTCCCAGGCTTCAGCATTAAGCACTATAAAACTTCAGTTCTATATCTAGGCAAGACAAAAGTTCTCTTTATTGGTGGACTGTGTTATGCTCCCACGTTTTACTGGTACAAATCCCCTCAGAGAGGGACAGGTTAGTTCAAGAGAGTTTAGCAAGAACCCAGCTATGTCAATTCTGAAACTTCTTTACTAACTACTTTACTGGCACAATACAAAAGACTATTCCATTAAAATCACATACAGCTTGGTCTTGGGCTACCTAATGGATCATTCCCTCTAACTAGTGTATGCCCATACATAAATATAATTATAAAAACATTTTCTGTGTGCCCCCATACTGACAGCTAGCATGAGAGGACTTTGAGGAATACTCAAATCTCAGTGCTTTCCTTACTGAGATCCCACAAATTCTACGTGCTTTTTCAGGGTCAAAATCCTTTTCCAAGACCTTTTCTTATTTTGGCTAAAATCAATTTGTTTTTAAATATGCTGTGTAATTATTTTATTCTGAATTGTTGTCCTATGGATATTGGTATGGAAAGTATAATACTATCAAAGAAAGACTGTAGAATCTACTCTGAATCCTACAGCATACATTTCCTAATCCAGGTTAGGCAAAGGTTAGTGAAACAGGGAAAAAATGGTAGCAGATGAGACTACTGAAATATCTAGAGTACTGACTATGAAAAATAAGTAAAATCTATACTAGAATTGCAGGTCATCTCATGGACAAAACTGCAGGATATTCCTGTAAAATCCTAAGAACCAATGTGATTAAGTTAATCAAGCACACTAAAAAAATGCACATGACTACCAGCAATAGGGAACAGGTCCACAATACTACAAATGTGACCACTTTCACAAACACCATTCCAGTTAAAACACAGCATGGAATTTGATTATAAACTATTCAATATTTTGACCAATAGCTGAATATAAATTTTAGAATAAATTTGAAGAAGCATAGATAGCTTGTTTAACTGCCATTTAACACACAGGCCAGCATTTGAGTAGCTACATGCCTGGCTCACATTGTAGATTTCATAAAGCAGATGATCCTGAAGGCCGCAAGACAAGGAGGGAGGGAGAGACAGCTCAGTAGGAAATGCCATGGGAGTGCCCTACCCACTGCTAGGTATCTTAGTTGAGCATCCAATCAGAACTTTAATTTCTTTTTCAGAAGTAGAAGTAGAATCCAGAACTTCCAAGCCACAATCCTCCCCAGTAAAGCACTACAGATTATCCACAGGGGAAGGAGTGTAAAGGATTTTTTTTTTAAAAAAAATCTTCATATGTGAAAAATGAAAGATCGGTTATTAAAATATTGAGAACTATGTATCCTATTCTAATGTCATATGTCTAGTTTATAGCTTGATACCTACTCTGACATTGTTTTACTATTATTCCCAGATCCTTCTTTTTAAATGTTGTCACTTTTAAGCTTAGAAGGACACTGTTTCCATCATTAATTGGTCAAGTTCCTCGAGTTCTCTGTGAGCTTCATTTGCATAAAGATCAACAATTAGGAAGAACCACTTGACCAGATGCCAAATACCTCACTTATTTTATTGGTTCAGAAATTGTAATGGTATGTGGGAACGACCTTGGGAGACAGGAGGGAGAGTCACAGAATAGGCAACAGTCAGATAAGAGGCAGCTGAGCCCACAAAAGGAATGGGTATGAGGCAAACATCTCAGAAGGGACCTTCCCTAGTTTCTTAGACTGTAAAGCCGAGGAGGGAGAGATGTACTTTCAGACTTGCAAGACTCTGTTAATGTAACCTTACAATAAAGTTAGAGCTTGTACTTCTGGGTGTACTTTTTATCTGGACTATTTCACAAGGCTGAGAGAAATAAAGCGACTCTAAATGAAGAATATACCATTAAGAAAGTGAACACATGGAGGAATGTAACAAGCAGTTCAAATTCCTCCCTTGGTTCTAAGTTCAGTGGAATTCATTTCCATGTAAGTGTGCAAGGGGACTGCAGCCAAATTCCTCTTGAGTTGAATCCATGAGAGTTTCTTCTTAGATTGAAATCACAACAGTACCTTCTATTACTAGCATATAGTCCCCCATTCAAAGTACATGTCACAAATGGTATGACTAAAACAAGTACTCATGAATTTTATAAATTCCCATCCCTAACCTGAAGGAAACAGTGTTGGTTAGGATTCTTCTGTTTACTCAGTACCCAGTCATACCAGCATCCTATTTTTAATTGCACAGGACACTGCTAGATCAAAATGCTCTTATGCTTCTATTTTAAAAAATATACCTCCCTCCTTTCCTTGGTTGCCTTTTTTTTTTGGCTGACTGAACTGAATTAATTCCTTGTCAACTACTTTTATAAGACAAATAAATGAACAACAGTAATGTACTGAGCAAGCTTTATTAGGTCTGCAGACATGGGCATCCACATTAAACTCAGTGATGACAATTAACATAACTTGATTTCCAGAATGTTTTTTTTTAAATCAAAGCAGAAGACAGTAAATTATTTTAGCTCTGTTGTATGCTGCCCAGAGTCACTGGCTTTGTGAGATGGGCAGCTATATAAATTAGACAAACAAATAAATATAAATATAAATATAAATATAAATATAAATATAAATATAAATATAAATATAAATATAAATATACAGTACAATACAATACAATACAATACAATACAATACAATACAATACAATACAATACAATACAGAATTGTAATCATTCCTTGCAGGAAAAAAACAAGCTAGCAGGAGCAGGTTACAATTAGCTGCTCTTGGCCAATAATTGCCAATTACCAGCAGAAAAAAAGCTGGCTGTTTTTTGTCAGCAAGCATGAAATAAGAAGCACCTTCATGGTGACCGAAAGAATAGGGACATCACTATACAAGCCTTGCCCCATGGCAGTGTCACAACACAGGCACTTAAAAAGAGGGGCTTCTGCAGTGGTGTCACTGTGGGGCTGGAGTTGCCATGACTTGTCCTACTTTGCTGTTTGCAGATAACTTAATTTATTACATGATTTAAAATATTTATAGATAATTTGTTTCCCTAATCAGGATTATCTATTATTAAAAATACGGAACAATAAAATTGCAGCAAAAAAGCAAAAACAAAATTTGTTTTAAAACAGTACAAAATTGATCAGCAGCCATTAAAGGCCCAATGAAACAATACATTTTTTATTAAATGTCCAAAATTCTCAGGAGGGTGTGCCACTGCTGGGCCATACTGTAAGTTCTAGAGCAAAGGTAGGAATCCACTGTTCAGTGAAAAGGCCACATTAGCACAGGAATGACCTAGTGGGATCACAGTATATGCCAGTGGCAGGAAGGGCTGAAGCAAGTAGTGGCCAGAACAAAAGGTTAGCAAACTTACCATTATCTTTCTGGCACTTCATTTTCTATCTTTCTCTCTTTTCCCAAACCCCCTTTTTATTCTCTCCTCCTCGAACAGCAGGCTAAGCTAAGGAAAGACTAGAATTCACGGTCTCCAGGTTTCTAGCCTGATGCCTTAACCACTACACCAAACTGGCTCTCTCTTCTTAGTTTAGGAGTCAAAAACAAGCCATGATGCTTTCAGTTTTCTGATTTGTTAAGAGAATAATAAGACAGATGATCCAGTTTGGATACCCCCACAGATGAAAGTTCCTTCATTTTCTGAGTCATACTCGGGAGCCAAGAAAAAAAATTGGGCCATATGAACCAGCTTAGTTGCCTATACCTTACAATGTTTTAACAATAATATTATACAGACAATATATATATATGGTCAATATATAGTTAATGACCATAATACATTTGACTGAATGATTAAATGTTTTAATAATTACATCCAAAAATCTGCTTCAACAAATGGCACATTCACATTCTGAAAAAGAGTGGCAAATGTCTTATTAGTTATCTCATTTACTCCCATTCTAGATCATCCTCTTTTTAAACTCTCTAATAAATGCACTTTTAAGAATGGGATTTTAAAGGCTCACAGATCTTTATCATACTGGGCTGCTCCTCTCTAAAAGTAAAATAATTGTCAATGGAATTAATATTTAAATCAGTTTCAGCTTTATCGGGATAAAACTAGAAAGCTCTTCCAATCTCCTGATATTTATTAGAGCCATTACATAGTAATCCACATTTAATCTGATGTGCTCAGTCTCTGCCATTTATAATTTACATATCCCCAAGATTACTGGCAATTCATGGTATAAAAAAACTCAACTGGAAAACACATCTCAATGTGTCTGCTATGAAAAATGACTTACATACTCCTGGGTTTCATCAACCATTTAAATCAATCTCTTAAAAGATTGTGAACTATTTCCATACCATATTAATCCTAGTTTATAACCACAGTGTTAGAAGGGCTGTGGAAGAAAAAGAATATATTTTTGTTTGTTAAGCTTCTATCCCATATCTTCCAGCAGTTCAAGGCAGTGTACATAGCACTCCCTCCTGCATTTTTTCCCAACAACAGCAACCCTGTGAGATATGTTGAGCTGTGGAATGACTGGGCCAAGCTCACCAGCTTCTATGGGTAAGGATGTACTTGAACCAGAGTCTCCCTAGGCCTAGTTCAACACAATCACTGCATCACACTGACTCGTGTTTCTTTATCCAATCCTTTACCATAGATCTGGAATGATAGATGTACTCTCAATCACTTTCTGTGTAATACATGCATTGTGTAATCAATTACTTATGCTGCTCCTGTGAACAGCCCAATTAAAAAGGGCTTGTCACTGGATGCACGGGATATTGTGTTGGCAAGACATCCGATTCAGCAATTCAGTTATACTTGGCAATCAACAACAAGATACGTTTGGAGAGCCTTGGTTTCCATTTTGTTATTAGGCTAATCTATGTTGGACACCTTCTGATTCACATTTTTCCTGCTATAAAAAGTGTTTATAGGCGTTTTTACTACTGCAATTTCAAAATAAGGAGAAAGAAGGGTGAAAGAAAAAAACAGTGCATTCTAAATATCAGAAGGCTGTTAATTGAAAAGGACTCATACTAAACTATAGCTTATTGACTTAATCACAATTGACTACTTTTACAAATGTACTAAGCCAAACACAAATATTTACTGAGTACTGCCCAATGTTCAACTGAAATTGATAGCTGGATGCTAAAGTGTGGTGCTGAAGTATGTCCATGCAGAAAATTGCCTGGAGCCCCTTTTGTTTATTTACTTGACCCCCAAAACCATCTCTGAAATTCAGGTTACTGAATTACTTACTAAGGGATGGCATGAAATGCATACAAAGGGCTCTTACAGATTTTCAACAACGTATTTAATGTTTACTAAATAACCTTGCGACCCATTAGGTCATCATTTGAGAGAAAGTAGTGCAGTCTGATGTGACCAGAATGAACATTAAATTTTAAGGTGACCATATTTTTTTCACCCCAATGCTGGATGGTCCCATGAACATCTAAGAGTATATATCATAAATAGAAAAAAAAAATTATAATGGCAAACTAACTTCAATAATCAGTCAAGTACAGTGGTACCTCTACTTACGAACTTAATCCATTCCGTGACTCTGATCGCAAGTCGAGTTGGTCGCAAGTCGAGGTAAATTTTCCCATAAGGTTCAATGTAAATACGGTTAATCCGTTCCGCCCTCTGAACTTGGTCGCACCCCGAAGCAAATTTTCCCATAAGGTTCAATGTAATTACTGTTAATCTGTTCTGGCGTCTGCGGACCATGCGTCAGGGGCAGAAAAGCACCCGCGCACTGCGCGGCGGGGCGGCAAAACGCCCGCACGCCGCAAGTCAGGGGCAGAAAAGCGCCCACGCGCCACGCGTCAGGGGTGCGGTGGGGCGGCAAAACGCCCGCGCACCACGTGGCAGGGCAGAAAAACGCCCGCGCGCCTCGTGGCGGGGCAGAAAAACGCCCGCGGACCACGTGTCAGAGGCGGAAAAATGGCTGCAGACTACATGTCAGGGTGGAAAAATGGCCGTACCTCGAGGCGGAGTTTGCACATCGAGGTAAATTTTTGGGGCCAGAGCAGGTTGTATCTCAAAAATTTCGTAAATAGGGGTGTTCGTAAGTAGAGGTACCACTGTATTTACTTACCTAAACAGATAAACAGAATGATCATGGGCAGGCAAAAAAGCAGTAGGAACAGGAGCGATTTCCAACTTCCTGCCGGCTTCCCCATTGACTTTGTGGGAAGTAGGCAGGGAGCGTCGAAAATCACGATCATGTGACCGTAGGGATGCTGCAGCAGCCATGACTTTGCAAATAAAATTGGTCTGAACATCATGGAAATTTCAATTCCACAGGAGTAATGGGTCCTGGATTTTTTACATATTCTTTAAGTTAGTGGATTTTAGGTACCTTGATTCAAAAATTGTTGTGGTATAATGCATCGTTTGGGCTAACCTGAAGGTACAAATATATAAACACAATGAGAGTTTTAACAGTATATAGATAAATACAGTAGTTTATTTAGCTTCAAATAAAAATCTCTATTCATGAAGGTTTGGCCTAGCTTAACCAATCTTTTTTTTTTCAGATTGTGCATAGAACAGAAGGTGTCATTATCAATAGCTCTGCAAACTATTTCAAAGGAGGGGAAAATACAAAGGACATCTCATAGGTGATCATGTATCTGCTGCTGACCCATCTAGTTTGAACAACAGGTATAAGACCAGCGACATTTAAGGAATTATCCTACATTAGGGAAGTTTAATGAGATACTGTAAGTTAGACTCATCTCTGCATAAATAAGATTACATTTCATCTCCACTATTCAACTTGAGAGGAAAAAGGAAGAGACAAAAAAAAGGAAGTTATTTTTATTTCAACTATTTAAAATTTTCATGGAGAAAGCACTTCCTTTTAGGGTAACTGTATGCTGAATCTTATTTATATGTTGTATGTGGGCAGAAGGAATATGGCAGGAGCCAGGGGGTGGCCAACCTTGGTGTTTGGTACAGATATTCCCTTTTAGCTCACTCTGCTTGGCCCCAAGACCTGGTTATTGGGGCTCCAGAAACAATGGTTTCCAACTGTTGCACAGTCAGCCTGTAATAAAGCCTTCCTTATCCATGAATTAAATTGGAGATGAAAAGGCTGATCTTGCTTGCATTATTGAAACTTAGCTGGGTGCTAAGGGTACTGGGTATTATTTTATTTTATTTTAAAGATTGGCAATTTTAAAAGTTGATCCTTCACCACAGATCATTTGAGAAGCACTAGTTTAAAGCACCACTGGAGGAAAGCGAAGAGTGAACCCAACTGAAAACAGGTAAGACCCTTTCTTAGGCATTACCTTGTGGAAATACAGGCAGCAAAACATAGTTTTACACACTTATCACATCGACAGAGAACTGACTGACAGCCCTGTTTTAGGGTGACCTAATCCCTCCCAGCTAAGTGGGGTTTAGGGAAACACTTACAGGGTTGCTCTGAGGATTATTCTAAACATCTGTAGAATAAAATTGCTTGGATTCACTCATAATTAAACTCTATTTGTACAGGTCCTACAGAGATGCCTGAGGCACGGACTCACCCAGTTATCAGGCAAGAATTTGAACTGTTGGTCCTAAAGAAGTGAACAGGGTCCTCAGAGCTGTGATTTTGAGCACTGGGTTTCAGATCCTGTTCCTCCTGGTTGGTCAAGGCCTCCTGAAAGGTGACAGAAGAATACCTTTTTCCAGGAGAGGGACATACCACCTGTTCTGAAAAAGGCAGTTATCTACCCTCACCTCAAGAGGCCATCACTGGACCCAACAGAACTGGACCACTTTTGTCCAGTCTCCAAAGTTCCATTTTGGGAGAAGGCTGCTTAGAAGATGGTCAGCTTGCAGCTCCAGAGGGACATAGAGAAACTGGATTAACTGGACCCTTTTCAGATGGGATATGGACCTGGTTATAGTACTGAGACAGCATTGATCGCACTTATCAATGTGGCAGGTTCAGGATGGGGTAGTGTATCCATCCTGGCTCTCTTTAATCTCAGAGGCTTTTGATACTATTGATAATGGTTCAGAGGTTTGGGAGCGGAAAGCATGGTTTTGTAATAGTTCTCCCCTAGTCCAGGCCTGGTTTCAGTTGGTATTGTGTCATGGCTAGCTCTGACAGCAAGGAACCTTCTCTAGATATGCTGAATGAATGCCAGCTTCAGAAGACTGAAAGTAATCAAGCACATCAATATGACCCGGCCAGCAAATATCAAGAGTAGCTGTGCGCACAGTCAAGAGAATGAGCAAGAGGAGCTGGAGCAACCCCCAGGCACACCATAGATTATGCAGAGCTGAGCAAAGGCACTCTGCATGATCTTCATCTGGCAAGGGTGTTCTTCTTTGATTGAACCCCTGGTAGAGGCTCTACTTAACAGCCATAGGTAGCAGCAGAACTTTGTTGTGAACAACCTCTCTAACTGGACAACATGCGCCCTAAACTTTGACTCTCTTGCTCTTGAGACTGTTACTTTAACCTAGAATAATACTTTTCTCACAACATTTGACCTTTTGGAATAGAACCTGATATTACTCTCACCCACTGCTTTGAGCTCTGGTTGCTGGAACTCACAAAGGCAAGCCTCCGCCTTTGTTTGGACCTTTGCTGCAGCACACATGCACTTGCACACATGTCCTGCCTGCCACTGCTTATATTATTTAATCTCAGAAGTAAAGCCTCTGCAAACTAACTGCTATGGGAGGGCACATGCTTAACTTGGGAATCAGGACATAATTGGTAGGAGGGGACAGATCAAGCCCACGGCCCTTGCTTTGCAGGATTCCTCAGGGCTCTACTCTCTCCCTGCTCCTATTTAACATTTACATGAAAGCACTAGTGGAGGTCATCAGTCAGCATGTGATGAGGCATCATCACTATGCTGATGACACCCAATTATACATCTCCACCCAGGACCAAACAAGTGATGCCATTAAAATACTTTCCCAGTGTCTAAAGTCGGTCAGGGCTGGATGGGGAACAACAGGCTTTGGCTCAGTCTCAGACTGGCTCAGTCTCAGCTTTCTCATCTCTATCTCTGAACAGGGTCGCACTCTCCCAGGCAGAGTTGGTGCACAGTTTGGGGGTTCTCTTAAACTTGTGGCTCTTGCTCAAAGAACAAGTAGCAACCATAGCTAGGAGGGCCTTTGCACAGGTTTTATTTGTCCACCAACTGCACCTGAATTTGAATCAGAAGGATCACAGTAACTCATGTCTTAGTCATCTCCAAGTTGAATTCACAAAATTCACATTATGTCTTACTACTCATGCTGGATAAGGTCTCTGGGACTTGCAGTTCAGCAACTGTGGGATGGCCACAACTTCCCCTCTCCTTATGTATTTAGCATTTTCCCAGCCGTGATGAAGACTACCGCAAGAAATACCTTACTTATAAAAAATAAAGAATAAAACAATGACAATACAGGTAGTCCTTGTTTAGTGACTGCAATTAGTTCTGACAAAATAGCCATTAAGCGAACTACGGGATTGAGAGACACTGAAAAGATCGCTGATTGCTGCCATCTCATTTCAGATAAAGTTCTCTCATACAGTGTCCTGTGCCTGACCTGGTTCCCCTCCCCTTTTTTTTTGCCCCCTCACAGGGTGGAGAGAGTGCATATGCAAGCTATCTCTTTCTGACCTTAATAAGTTTCACACTGAAGTCTTTTGTTGTCCTAAATGCTCGCACTGGTTGGAAAATGATTTTTTTATTACAGTTTATCACCTCTGTATTTGTGAACGGTCGCTATCCGACGCAGTTGCTAAATGAGGACTACCTACTGTAGGAATTGATTCTTCCATTTCCAAGTTATAAGTTGAATAGACTTTGAAAAGTTTCCTACTCCAACTCAGAATTCTTTAAGAGCAAACAATATAAACATTTATATTTCTGTTTCTGGTAACCTCATTAACAGTAGTAATTACTGTTCCAACATGTATGAAGAAAATATTTTCCTCCAAACCTTTGGGCACAGGACAATCTCTAAAAATTAATACATTTCTCCTTCCCCCTAATTTTCTATGAAATTATACATCAACCTTATTTTGTACAAACAGAAAAATATAACAAGATAAGTTATTCTACAATGCTATGCTTCTAAACTGATCACACAACTTTATAAAGAAGATTAATATAAAACATAAAATAAGGTTTTTTTTATGGTCAAGATACATAACATATGAAGTTAACTTCCCTACAAGTCAAAAAATAGTAAGGTGTACAGATAGGTACAGAATAAGTGCAGATAACGAAGAGTAAACTACCAGAAATAAATGCTAAAAAAATTAGACAACTCTGAGCATAATTTCTTAAACAGTTCAGAAAGCATTTTTTTCTCCCTTTTTTATCATGTGAGGCTCCTACTGGGCAACAATTGTCTCCAAAGAACCACAGTAGACTATATGCAAGGGGCATAGTGAAACTAGAGTTGCAACAGCTTTTTGCTTTCTAGCACAGAAAGAACAAGACTTCATGTCATCTCACTGATAAATTTGTATCTGTAATCCCCTCTAGTGAACTGTTCTGAGCCATTCCAAAACCCACTCCCATAATTTATTTATTTCCTCCCATTTATATATGCCATCCCAATAAACAGAGTCTGAGCCTTCCAGTTGTGGGCTATGGTGACTGGGAATTGTGGAAACTGCAGTCCCAAAATTTCTAGATGGCATCTGGTTGGGAAAAGATGATCTAATCCATGATCCTGAACACTGAGACCAATATCTAAAGCATCACATAAGATCCTTGCACCCAAGAGAGCTTTGTAGTCTTACCTTCTATACTCATGGATAAGCCGAGAATTTTAGGTGCCAAAATACACCCCAAAAAATTGGGCTTGGCTGATCTATGGGTGGACCTATCTGCGAGTATATATGGCAATACTTTTGAAGTATCCATATTTCCCATATATTCTTATGGTTAAGCCCATCCATGGATAAGCAGACCATGAATTTTTAACCAAAATACCATGAAAAACATGCCACCTACAGATAAGCCAATTGTGAAAATTAAAACATATGAAAATTTCAAGGGTCAGCTTATCTGTGGGTGACACATTTTTCATGGTATTTTGGTTCAAAATTCAGCTTATTCGCGGATGAGCTTATACACGAGTATATACAATATTTCTGTATGTGCTGTATCATACTAATCACAACGGTGATTATACAGTGAGAAAACCTAGATATATTAGAGTAATTAAAATAAACTAAAAGTGACAAAAAAGAAAGCTAACAAAAACAAGATCCATATAATAGCTATAAATAGCAATATAAAATCAAAACCTTAAGCTTATCACAGACCATAAACCTATTGCTTGTTCTTCTCATTTTTAGAATACAGGGATTTTTCAAACATTCCTTAATGTCACAAGGATATTTTTTTTCCTGTTTGCATAAAAGTCACTTCTTTGCCATACCCCAGGCTTGATAGAGCCAACGTTCTTCTTGAGATAACAAATTCTACATTTTAGGAACATCACATTAAGGTCTTTAATGACAAGATTTTTTTCCAAAATTGTATTGACACATATATATAATGATATAAAACCAAAATGAAGCTATGCCTAAGCAAGACCAGATAATAAAACTTAAAGAACCTTCAAACTTCTAACAACTCCAGGACAAAAAATCTAATGACTTTTTAAAATATATTTTAGGGGTCCAATGAACATGAAATAATATTTTCTGATGAAATAATTTCATTGTTAAACCATAAGAAGTATACTCATTAATTCTCCACACTGAATATACAGGTTCTTGATTCCACAATTCAGTACATATACAATACAACTACAGGTGGTTCTCGTACTACTTGTTCAGCAATCATTCAAACTTATGAAGGTGCTGAATGATTGTTAGTTATGACTGGTATTCATACTTATGGCCATCACAGCATCCTGTGGTCACATGGTTGCCATTTTCAACCTTCTTTGCCAGCTTCCTACAAGCAAAATCAATGGGGAAGCCAGCAGAAGGTCGCAAATGGCAATCATGTGACATCCTCATTTAATGACCTGTGGTGATTCACTTAACAACAACCAGGAGTGTCAGAATTTCCATTGCTAAGCAGCGCAGTCACGTGACATCAAGTTTTATAACCACGTCACTTAGCGACAGAAATTCCAGTCCCAATTACCATTGTTAAGTATTACAGGACTACCTGTAATACTACCTTTCATTTTACTTTTCAATCCCTTATAAAACTGGATGGTTGGCTTCCATTCAAAACCTACATCTGTTAAGGATCCTAAAATTGCAGGTACCTCAGAGGATGACAAGCATCTCATCCATACTGTTTAGCTAATACATGTTACATTATACATAAATCATATTCAAAATGTAGTCTCTCAAAGTCTTTAAAACAACCATTAAAAGTCAACTGATTTAAAGTACTGATTCCTTGTTTGGCCCATGACCCTTCACAAGACAAAACAACAAAAACAACAAAACAGAAGTAAGAGAGAAAACCATGTACATAGTTTCAAGCACTTTCAAGAAAGGGTACATCAAAAATAAAATTAATTTGTATTTAAAAACTCATTATTCTAACGGTACCTAAAGTAGTTCATTTTTTTCAGTAACAAATACTGAGAATGTTTCTTGTAAAAACTGAAAAGCAGGTTGGTAAAGGAGCTAAAATATAAGATTTAGGCAAGGATAATAATACATACTAAAGCACTGCCATGCTCATTATATCCATGGCTAGCAATTAAAAGCATCTTGGTCTTCTGAATGGAAGAAAAACATTGTCACCAAAAAGGAAGGTACTAGTATCCTTAAGATCACCACCTGTGATTGTACTGAACAAGTATCCCACTGAGAAAGGAGTGCAGGTCACTGTCTCCTCTCTTGTTTATTTTGGTTCTTGAAATACTGAACAAAGATACAAGACAAGATGAGAGGATTGTGGGAATAACGATTAAAAAAGGAACTTATAAGTTAATAGTTTTTGCAGATGACTTGGTGTTGGTTTTGGAAGATCCTTTAAGGGAATTGAAAAATTAATGAGAAATGAGTACAAGTAACTGAAACAGCACAGAGTGCAGAACAGAGAAAGATAGGAATAAAGAAAATAATCTCCGGGTGCTATGGTTACAAAGATACCTCACATACACCATCACCTACTGCTACTACCACTGTTGTTATTTTACATCAGGCAGCCTTGCATGCTACCTCTACCCAAGCAATTGCCTTAAAAATTAAACAAAAGAAAAGTAAATAGAACACACTCAGGGCACTGAAGGAATTTAGTGACCAAAGAGGAATGTCTATACAGCCCTGAGACACTGGATACATGATAATGAGAAAAGAAAGAGACCTCAGAAAGAAAAAGAGAAAGCTGGAGTCATTTCTTCAATAACATTGTGTATTTAGTCATCATGGCTGAGAAAGGCTGTGCATGTTCAGGTATGTTTGGGTAATGACCTTGAGAAACAAAGTGTGTGCTTCTGCAGTGGTGAACTTGTTCAGCTTTTGGAAATGAGAATGATCACATTAAATAGAGATCAATCTTATTTGACATTTAGGGCTCAAACTCAACTTCTGCCTTGTTTTTGAACAAGTTACTTCTTTTTTGTGATTAGACAGGCTTCCTCACTAACCTCTAATAGTTCTCACATTTATAAATTTGTCCACAGGCTTAAAAAGATTTTTGTTGTGTCTTCGGAAGATAGTGAACCAACCACTAGGAGAAGGTACCATGCAATTTTTCCCATCTGGCATCAATCAGCAAATGGATGATCAGGCTCTTAGTAAACAGCAGATTATCAAGACCTCTAAATTTGACAAGATTTCACTGTTATATAATGCATTTGGAAAGTATTCAGACCCCCTTCACTTTTTTCAATTTTGTTATCTTGCAGCCTGATACTACAATTGTTCAAATTCATTTTTTTCTCTCATTAATCTACACTCAGTACCCCATAATGACAAAGTGAAAATGGAATTTTAGAAATGTCTGTAAATTTATTAAAAAGGAAAAACTGAAATATCACATATTTATATTTATATCTTTATAAATATTGGCATAAGTATTCAGACCCTTTGCAACAACACTTGAAATTGAGCTCAGGTGCCTCCCATTTCTCTTGATCGTTGCTGAGCTGTTTCTACACCTTGATTGGAGTCCACCTGTGGTAAAGTAAATTGATTGGACATGATTTGGAAAGGTACACACCTCTCTATAGAAGGCCTCACAGCTGACAATGCATACTGTATCAGAGCAAAACCCATGAGGTCAAAGGAACTGCCTGCAGAGCTCAGAAACAGGATTATTGCAAGGCACAGATCTGGGGAAGGCTACAAAAAAAATTCTGCTGCACTGAAGGTTCCCAAGAGCACAGTGGCCTCCATAATTCTCAAATGGAAGAAGTTTGGCACAACCAGGACTCTTCTGAGAGCTGGTTGCCCGGCCAAACCGAGCAATCGGGGGAGAAGAGCCTCAGTAAGAGAGGTGATCAAGAACTCGATGGTCGCTCTGACTGAGCTCCAGAGAGCCTATGTGGAGATGGGACAAAGTTCCAGAAGGACAACCATCATTGCAGACCTCCACCAATCTGGGCTTTATGGCAGAGTGGCTAGACGGAAGCCTCTCTTCAGTGCAAAACACATGAAAGCCCGCTTGGAGTTTGCAAAAAAGCACCTGAAGCACTCTCAGACTGTGAGGAACAAGATTCTCTGGTCTGATGAAACCAAGATTGAACTGGTTGGCCTCAATTCTAAACATTATGCTTAGAGGAAACCAGGTACTGCTCATCACCTGCCCAATACCATCCCAACAGTGAAGCATGGTGGTGGCAGCATCATGCTGTGGGGGTGTTTTTCAGCAGCAGGGACTGGGAGACTGGTCAGGGTTGAGAGAAAGCAGAATGGAGCAAAGGACAGAGATCTCCTCAATGAAAATCTGTTCCACAGCGCTCAGGACCTCAGACTGGGCCGAAGGTTCACCTTCCAACATGACAATGATCCTAAGCACACAGCCAAGACAACACAGGAATGGCTTAGGGACAACTCTGTGAATGTCCTAGAGTGGCCCAGCCAGAGCCCTGACTTGAACCCTATTGAACATCTCTGGAGTTACCTGAAAACGGCTGTCCACCGACAGTCCCCATCCAACCTGATTGAGCTTGAGAGGATTTACAAAGAAGAATGGCAGAAAATCCTCCAATCCAGGTGTGCAAAGCTTGTCACGTCATACTGAAAGAGACTCGAGGCTGTAATTGCTGCCAAAGATGCTTCAACAAAGTACTGAGTAAAGGGTCTGAATACTTAAGTGCATGTGATATTTCAGTTTTTTCTTTTTAATAAATTTACAGACATTTCTAAACTTCTGTTTTCACTTTGTCATTATGGGGTACTGAGTGTAGATTGAGAAAAAAAATGAATTTGAACGATTGTAGTGTCAGGCTGCAACATAACAAATTTGAAAAAAGTAAAGGGGGTCTGAATACTTTCTGAATGCACTGTATCTTTCTATTATACATCCAAAAGTTGGGGTAACTTCCTTTAGGCAGATGTACAGTTTTAAAAAGTCAGCTTCTGTAAATGAACTGTGGTTTACGTAAGCTTCAAAATACATTACAGTTATGACAAAAGTGTACCACAATTTGTCTATTTAAGGCAAGGCTGCTTAAAATGATCACATAAAACTTCCTGTTTGTTCATGGTAGTACAAAGTTATATGTCTAAATTTAAACTAACAAAGGAATGTACAAAAACTGTTTTCTTAATTGTGCCTATCCTTTCCTACCATTTCTATATTTAGACACCAATGTAGAAACATAGCTTGCAAAAAGGAAAGCACGCAAGCCGAGAATTTTCTTATACAGTCCACTTTCTCAGGTGATCTAGTCAAACCAAATATTGTTAATATTGCTTGTTAAAGAAGTGGACTCTGCTTATTTGCAAAACCCAACCTTGCTACTTCACATGGGTTAGTCATAAATATTCACTGAATTTTTGAGAAATATTCTTTTGACAAACAGCGCCACTTGATAAATACTTACGAAAAATCTACCAATCGAAAGTACGGAAAGAACATTTAAATAACTGCAAACAGTCTAACACTAATGACACTAAGGCACATATGAATAATTATTTGTTAATTTTATGTCCCTCGTTTCCTCCATGAGTTCAAGGTGGCTTACTTGGAGATCTCCTCCTCCTTCTTGTGCTGTTGTGGGGATCTCCTCATAACAGTAGCTCTCTAAAACTGGTTTGAGTAACAGTAGCCCAGAATTACTTAACCCATGGCTGATAGTGGACATGAATCTGTGTCTCATCAATTCTAGTATAACCCCTTAACCACTATACAACCATTAGCAACATGGAATGCTACTCCATGCTGTCCATTTCTCTAGTTCTTCCTCAGACCATGAAAAAAATTTGAGGCTATATATCCAGCCAGCAGAAGCTCTGATCCACCAAGCTCATCTGCTACAAATGGCAGCTCGTGTGACAGATTATTAAAACATTTTTTTAAAAACAATATCAGTACAAAATATTCTAAAAGCAGCTGGAACGATAGCTTCTATACAATATATCAAAAACTAGAGAGTCACAAAGCCAAACAGGCTACTTGGAGATGCTAATGCTGCATGGGTGAAATTACTGGAGAAAAAAATCACTCATGAGTACCATTGCAAAGGATGGAAAAACATGCATAACAGGGTGTTTCATAAAGATTTGAGTCGAAAGTATATAACAGTAACCCAGTTTTGCAAATCTGCCTTAGATCAAACACATAAGGTTTTGTTTTTTTTAAAAAAAGCACAATCTGGATGATCTACACTCAAGTTATATTGTATTTAAAAATGATTTCTAAAATGTATTCTTCCCACTTTAAAACCTTATATTCGGGGTTAGCATTTCAAAGTAACAGATCAATTAATCATATGCAATATGAAGGATAGGAATAGTCAAATTTTATGCATAACAAAAAACACAGTCTGCAAAGTACTGTTAATGTACATAAATTAATGCAAAGGTCCCCTCAGTGTCTGGTGTCAGTGAACATACGTGGATTACATGATAACAGGGCAACTCAAAGTATTTTTTAAAATTCTGTACTGAAATTATTTTTAAGGAATAATGAAAAATTCAGCAAAATACTAAAGCTGTATTATTCATATTTTCATCTTTTTGCTTCCTGTCTTTCTTGTTCCTCAGTCTTTTCAGAAGACAACATTCTCTGTTCCTGATATTTCCCCAGCAACATTTATGACTGTGATGTCATACACTAACCTCTACTTCACAGCAAGATCAAGCACAGAAAGCAGATGGGATACAAAAAAAGAACACCCATTTAAAATACAAATCTCTTTTATAAAGAAGAAAAGAGTGCAGGCACAGACAATGAATGGGTCACATTTTTAAGTATGATATATTCAAACGCTTATTCTAGCATGAAAATCTATTTAAAGCTAAAACTCCAATGCCAGGTAACTGATGAATATGTGCATTTTATATTAGATTCATACATTTAAGTGGAATATTTTTTAAAATGCATCAGTTAGAGACATAAAATGCTAGAAGAGCTAATAATAGAGTCTCAAATGTGTGTTCATCCAGTGAAAGGGTAATTCCCCACTATTACACATCAGTCAGTCCTTTATTATAGTCAATGACCAGAATTCCACCTAAAAGGTAGAAATTAAAACTTACAAAGTAAGTTAAAAATAAACAACAATATCTAAATAATCAATATGATTGGTTACACTGGGTTTTACAAACAATAAAACAACATTTGGCCACATTCAAAGAGACTGAATCATATTGGTCATCTAACAATAGCATATAAAATAAATACATATGACCCAGAAATTTAGTTAATATGGAAGATATAAAACACAACTGTGCATTTTTATAAAATGGGCAGTGCAGTAATACATGAACTGTATTTTCAGCTACTCCTTCACTACAAGGACAGTCTCAAAGAATAAGGAATTTTCCAGAACTTTCCTTCAAGGGCAGCTATTAGAAGTGCATTAAAATGTACTAGGTTAGTGCTCTCCTAAATTTAGGGATGTTTGGTTTAAATATTTTGCTGGTCTAAAAAAGGGAGACTAGCTACTGAAAAAAATCTTAGGGAGGACTGACAAATCTAATTGACTTTTTACATCCCTAACATATTGTGTAAGGCTTGACACCACCTACCTATAGCCCATCATCAGTAATATGTCCTGTGAAAAACCATGACTCTGCAAGTTCATATAAATTAATCTTTTCCAAATCAATTCAAAGTTATCAGCCAGGATCAAGGGACTTAATCCCACAGGAAAAAAAACCCCAGCAATTTCAACCAGAATGAAAATATACATAACCACATGCTGGTTTCCACTCTAATCATACCAGCTTCATGAGAAAGGACCACATTAGGCACACTTCATACCACTTGGAAAATAACCCTTAGAAATGTAGATTGTACTCTCCCTAATGGAGCAAAAGAGCTATATGGGTCTAAATGGACACCAAGAGCTGTGCACAAACATTTGCTGCAAATACTTTAAAAGCGGCCGGTATAAATCATGCCCCTTTAGAGTAATAGAACAATTGCAGGGCTCTTGTCAATTTTGGGACATTTTGCTCAATATAATCCTAATGGGCCCTACACTTACTGGAGAAGTAAAACGCTACCCTGATATACTTAACTTGGGTGTTCATTTAACTACCAAGACTCTAAGGCATTTGGCAAATACCAAAACCTTACTTTTGGAATAATTTATCTTTGATGTTTCTTCCTTACAATGCACAGCCCCACTATTACCACACACATATTACACCTTATTTCCTCCGTGACAGTAAAAGTTATGTAAACAGAATTAGAATTATTTTTTGTGAGCTGCTTCCCATGTTGTTGAGACTAAAACTTCATAAATGGCCCAATCATACAGGCTAGTTCCGATCACAGGTTCAAATCAGATGTGATTTGTGAAAATTAACTGATAGTCCTAACATATCTTCAGATTCTTCTAACTCTTCCTTAATATAGTTAGCTGAATGGGAAGCATTTGAGAGGGTCACAACTGTACCACCTCCAAGTAGACTTAAAAGAGACATTTTGTCTCCCAATTTTATTCCATAAATCTGATTCTTGGATCTAAGTTCTATTGCTGGTGCTTCTATAGCTAGGTTGAATAATAAAAGTGATAAGGGGCAACCCTGCTTTGTACCTCTTAAAATCGTAATAGAATCTGAATCACAACTGTTAAGTCTTATCTGAGCTTTAGTTGGTCCATATATATAATTAATCATCTTAAAAAGCCAGCCCCAAATTTAAAGTTATTTAATATTTGTTTTAAAAATGGTAGTTCCAGAGAATCAAAGGTTTTAAATATATCTAAAGAACATATGGCTAGTGAAGATTTATTAACTTTACTAATTTGTATTATATTTAATAATTTCCTGATACAGGTAGATATATTTCAATTTGGAATAAAACCAGATTGATCTATATGAATAATTTTACTTATAATCACTTTTAATTGGTTAGCTAACAATTTTTGTTGTTGTTGTTCAGTCGTTAAGTCGTGTCCGACTCTTCGTGACCCCATGAACCATATTGCGCCAGGCCTTCCTGACCTTCACTGCCTCCCTGAGTTTACTCAGTTTCATGCTCATTGCTTCAGTGATGCTATCTAACCATCTCATCCTCTGCTGTCAACCTTCTCCTTTTGCCTTCAATCTTTCCCAGCATCAGGGTCTTTTCCAAAGAGTCCTCTCTTCTCAAGCTAACAATTTACTATATAGTTTATAGTCCACGTTAAGCAAGAAGGGCCTAGAAGATGCCAATTCCTGGGAATTTTTACCCACTTTAAAGACCAAAATTATCTTAGACTGTTTCCAAGACTCTGGTAAGGGGTCCCCTTGGTGCAAAGTATTGCATAAAAATAGAAATTCAGGTATTAAGATCTCTTTAAATTCTTTATAAAATTTCCCTAATAATCCATCATGGCCAGGAGAATTTTCCACTTTTAACAGAATTAAAGACTTCCGAGATTTCTGAAATAGAGAAAGGAGATTCCATAAATTGGAACTAATTTTGGGAATGCTAATCTATTTAAATATTGATTCATTTTTATTGGTGATGGTTTATTTGAGGAATATAGTTGTTGAAAAAAAAAGTTTGAATTCTTTACTTATATCTTTGGTTTTAGTCACTATTTGGCCATTGCTGTTTTTAATTGCACTAATACATTTTTTCCTTAGCTTTTTTCCAATTTATTTGCCAGTATTCTAGAATTTTTATTATCATGTTCATAGTATCTTTGCTTGGCAAAAATAATTTAAGAGGACATTTTATCTGTCTTGAAATCATCTGTCTCCTTTTATTTACTATCTGTAGATACTAGCTGATCCAGTTGTGCTATATTTTGCTAATAAATTGTTAATTTCTGAATAAAGCTTACTTGCCTTTTGTGATGTTTTTTTATTTATACACTCTCCTCTTAATTCTGCCTTCATGGCATCCCACCATATCCTTACTGATGTTTCATTTATATTATTTTCTTGAGAAAAGTTTCTCAAAGTTTGAGTTAGTTGTTGCTTTGCTGCTGCATTATATACCATTATAGGATTAAAAGCCAATTATAAGTAAATGGAATAATCTCTTCTAATTTGAGCATAATAATCACTGGAGCATGATATGAGACAAGCATTGGTGCAATTTCAACTGGTTGCAAAAAAAGTTGAAAAAAAATTAAAAATCCTATTATCCATATGTAGTCTATCCTAGAGTGGAGGTTATGTCTATCTGAATAAAATGTATGTGCCTTTATTGCAGAATTCATAATTGTCCATGCATTTATGAACCCATGACTATGCATTAAATTTTGAAATCTCTTATGCATTCCAGTCTGAAGTTTTAATGCGTCAATATTGAAGTCCCCTCCTATTATAAAATTGGTTTTTTTTAAACTGCTCGTAACCTTTTGTAAATAACCAATCTGATTCTGATTAAGACCATATATAGATGCTAAAGTTAATGTTTTATTATCAAATTTCCCTTCTATAAATATATATCTGCCTTCTCTCTCTTTTAGAATCTTTTGAACCTTAAATTTATGCCAGCTTTGAAAAGAATAGCTACTCCCCTTGATTTATTAAATCCTGGTGTGAAAAACTGTTTATCAAAATGTGTATCATACAACCTATTTGTTATATATGTTTCTTGTAACATAACCACATGAGGCTTAAATGATTTGATATAATTAACAATCCTTTTCCTCTTAATAGGAACTCCCAGACTGCTAACATTTAGGGAAATAATTCTACATTGCTCTCCCATTACCTGCAATTTTTAGAACATCTCTATCTATGAATTTTTATGAGTTTATCTATCACTTAATTTTTTTAATTTATTGCTACATAACTAGAAAACAATCATGGACATTTATTCTTGTGATTATAATTCATCAAAAGTCTCTTGACTGTGGCAGGCAAAAAAACCCCAAATGAATGGATTAATTAATTGCATCAAGTTATGGGTGTCACATTTTTAAGAAAGACTGGGACAAATAGGAGCATGTCCAAAAGACAGCAATCATATTTAAAAACCCTAGAAGGAAAACCTTATAAAGAATGGTTGGAGACATACAGTATATTTGCCTGGAGAAGAGAAAACTACAGGAAGTCACAATAGCATTCTTCAAATACCTGAAGGGCTGTCAATGCAGAAGATGAGGTTTGTTCAAAACTGTTCAGAGAACAGGACAAGGAACAATGGGCTTAAATTACAAGGGTACAGATTTTGGACGGACATCAGGGGAAAAAAAAGGAATAGTATTTGTCATGAGATGGTGAACTCTTCTTCATTGGAGTCTGGATGGCCATCTATACTATAATAGTGGACTCCTGAGGTGAGTAAGGGATTGGATTTGATGATCTCAAAGGTCCATCACCACCCTTACTTATGTTTCTATCGCAGAAATACGTACAGGCAGTCCCCGGGTTACGACAGTGATTCAGAGAGGAATTTCCATCACTAAGTGATGCATTTGTAAAGTACAACATCACGTGACATCACTTAGCAATGGAAATCCCAGCAGTCCCCACTGCCATCATTAACCAAATCCCACCGGTCATTAGACAAGGACTCACTCCAGTTCTCGGCCTGGTCCCTCCCAGCCCCGAGCCTCAATAAGGCAAGGGACTGCCTCCTCTTGAACTCCCCCCACCTATCTCCCCCCACTTTTGGCCGCCCTGCACAGTGCACTCCTCGGCGGTGATGGCAGCACCTGCCTTCTCGCAATGCTTCTCATGATGCTTCTCACGATGTTTCTGAGGCCTTCTGAAGCATTGTGAGAAGGCAGCGCACAATTTGGAAAAGCATGCACATAATTCGGAGAGGCCGGGCGCAGCCTTCTCGCGAACTTTTGGAAGCCTCAGAAGCATCACGAGAAACAGAGCGAGAAGGCAGCATGCAATTTGGAGAAGGGCACGTGCAGCTTCGGGAAGATGGCCTGGTGGGGCCAGTAGCTGCCTTGCATAGGGTGAGGCCGGGTGCACCTCATCAACAGCAGGAGGAAGACGGCAAGGTCAGCTGGGGTGGCACAGCCGGAAGAATGCAGAGCGGCAGTGATGGCTGGAACTTTGCACTGTGGTGGCTGGCTACAGGGCTTAAGGCAGTACGCCTCAGCAGCAGTGACACAGCCATCAGCACTGGGGCTAAAGTAGAGGCCCGGGGGTGGCAGTGGCTAGCTGAGACTGCTGATGGTCCCAGGCCTTTACTTCAGCCTCAGCACCACTGGTGCTGTCACTGGCAACAAGGAGTGCCACTGTGCAGAGCAGCCAAAAGGGCAGAGATGGGGGGGGGGGAGATAGGCAGGTGGGGGCAGTTGAAGTGACTCTGTGGTCGTAAATGCAGGTGGGCTGCCAAGCACCCAAATTTTGAAAACATGACCACGAGGGCACTGCAACGGCCATAACATCGGGACCGGGCATAAGTACCATTTGTTCAACACCAAAGTAACTTCGAACAGTTGTTGAATGAATGGTCATTAAGCAAGGACTACTTGTACAGTCTAAAGGAAACCATGAAACAATATGTTCTACAAAAAACCAAGAGTAAGTCATGATAACATGAATAAGTATATTGCTGATAACTTAAATAATGACATTCTAGACAGGGTCTTTTATAAGAGCAATCTCTAGTATGACAAACCAGCTGAAAGAATTCACTGGCAGAAACAAATCTTGGTAGTATCCTACATGCTAACAGATTTATCAAACTGCTAATTAGTGATCAAGCAATAATAGACATCTTTTTAGTGCTTCTTCTACCACTTTAGAAATTCTCAGTGAAGGCACAATAACACTTGCTGATTTTTCTTCTTCCTATTGTAGTAAACAAGGCTAAAAGGCTGTGGTAGTATAAACCAAATCACACTATTTCTGTGAAGCAGTTTAAGAATAAGCCTATTATTTCACATCTACTAGAGAACTAGTAATCAAAAAGAAACACACTGTCTCATTATTTTTAACATATTTTTTCACTTCGTACTTTGATGTATCTTTGTAATATCATGTAGCATTAGAAACCAGATATTCTGCATATAACTCTAATATTTATATCATCTAAAAGTCCTCCAAACTTGCTGTCCCCCCAAAAATAATTAAAACTAAATAATTTATGAGATTATGACAAATAGAACCCTAAAAGTAACAATTTAAAACTTAATTTTACACATGGAGGATGGGAGAATTATATAGTACCACACCCTCTAGACCAGAAAGTTTGGTCCACAGCATCTTTTTTTTTTCCTGTGCCTTCAGGTCAGTTTTTGACTCCTGGCAACTGCCTGGACTAGTCCCTGAAGTTTTCTTGGCAAGATTTTTCAGAAGTGGTTTGCCATTGCCTCCTTCCTAGGGCTGAGAGAGTGACTGGCCCACAGTCACCCAGCTGGATTTGTGCCTAAAGCAGGACTAGAACCCACAGACTCCCAGTCTCTAGCCTGGTTCCTTAACCACTACACCAAACTGGCTCACTCACAGCACCCTTACTGTCTCAGTAATTCTTTCATAGCACTGCACAGTTCCCAAACTGTGCCCCAGGATGCCACAGCACAAAGTTTGGGAAACACGGGCATAACAGAAACAGCGATTTCAGAGGGGTGCCATAAGATATTTTATAATTTCAAGCAAAATACGGTGATACTGTGCTTTAATTGTAAATGGCCTGGAGTCATGAATGTGAGACTGGCAGCTATATAAGATAGATGGATGGATGGATGGATGGATGGATGGATGGATGGATGGATGGATGGATGGATGGATACATACTAGGCTATTCGCATGGGGTCCAACAGATGTTGAGTATCACTGTGTTTCCCTCAAAGATTTAAAATATCCCATGGCACCCCCTGAGTTTACAGTGGCACCCAGTTTGGGAACTGCAGCTCTAGACTTCAGGAAGAAGGCTGAAAGCAGCAAAAATCTTTTCCTAATAAAAAACCAGCACCACTGCTTTGTCACTGACAAACTAACTTTTCCTATATTGGTAATTTATGACAGGAAAGACTTTAATACACACAATTCCCATGCATGAATCATGAACAATTAAATTATATAGCTATTCTATCTAGCATCTGTTGTGACTGTTCAGAGTGAACTGATGGACTCAAGACTTTATGTGTTTGCTTTTTTAAATTACTGTGATATTGTGGGGAGGGTGCCATTTTTAGATGGGCTTTTTATTATCTTCTTGCTTTTTTTGATGCTCTTGGTTTTTTAGCTGCTCAGAGCCTCTGGGAATCGGCACCATATACATAAAGCAAATAAACATTCCCCCCCCCTGAAATCAGCACAAACTTGCTATATTCACCATATATTCCTGATTCTTGTTGGCCCCTTTTTATTTCAGAAATGGTTATATTCTACATGACTAAACTCTATAGAATTAATTCTACTTTTGATGCTAGGAACTTGCATCAAATATATATTAGGCTTCAATATATAGCTTTACACATGTATTTGCTATCCTTTAAAAGGAAATAATTAGACATATCTATTATCACATGCTGAAATTCTAGCTAAACTAAGTCCACATTTACCAAGCCTATACTTGGTAAATATTGAAGAACGTGTACCAAGATTTATCTTATCTCGGACTGAGACAGAAGTTATAAAAACAGAATAACAATATATTTGTACTTTTCCAGAGGATATAAACATGGAATACCATGCTTTTAACGCGTGGTGGTTATTCTCCCATTTACCCTGTCTGAGGGTATCTATATTTTCTACTCCTGAAGCAAAACACTGTTGGCTATGCAATGCTACACTTTTACTTAAAATAATCAGGTGGTATGATAATTTTAGATGCAAATGTCTAAATTTATTGCATAACAACTAATGTTTCCTTATTATTTAATGGTATTTCTCTGAAGAAATAAACTGCAGGAATGCTAAAAGCATCTTGGAGCCTGGATACCAAATTCAGCTTCTTTTAGCTCAACTGGAGGCCCCAGCAGCCAGGTGGTCCCCAAAACCTCGATACAGCCTTCAGAACCACTCCAGAAACTGCCACCAAACTATAACTTTTAATATGATAGGATACAGTACTAAATTTATGGGAAGAATAGAATTGTCTTTAGTGTTATTAAGTTTGAATAATTTAATTTGGCATTTATACTTTTATGTATGTATGTATGTATGTATGTTCTGGTTTTATCCATTTCTTTGTTCTGGCCCAACCCAATTTTTGGAATATAGCCCCAAATGTAAAGCCCCACAAAAAAACATGGATACTTGAATTTAGCTGATCCAGGTTTTTGAAATGCATCTCAGTTAGGTATTCTTTCCATAGCCAACTTTAAAAAACAGATGAAACTGATACAAAAGCTTATTTGGGGAGACACCTTGAGAAAAATATTTCTTTTCTGTCGTGTTTAAACAGGATTATCAGATCTAAGTTGAGAAAGCATAATGTTGCTACTTTCCATGAATCTCTCCTTCCTAACACGACAATTCTCAACTTGTTATTAAAACAGAAACACAGGGATGGCAACTGAATGATTTAAACTAGCAGCAGAACTGCTTATGTGTGCATAGCCAGAGAGGATTCCTGCTTAAATATCATAATTATATGTACTGCTAAAACACAACTTATGAAATCCATTATAATGTGCAAATTGAAAAAGGTTAAAGCACAAATTCAAAGCAAACTGTATGTCTCTAATTAATTATTATTGTTGCTATGGCTAATAATAGTAGTAGTATGTAAAACACATGTAATGTAGTAAGCTATAATTACATAGTTTTATTACTAAAAATAACTGTAATAAAAAAGCAATTAAGCATACTTCCTTCAGTCTAGCTACTTTAAAAAATATAAAATAACCTGTTACATTTTGCATAACTAATTTATATGCAGAATATAAATGTATGTGCATTACCTTCATTTTCAGAAGCCTGACATTTTACTTGTATCACCAAATCAAAGGTAGTCTCCGGATTTTCTCTGGAAATAAAAACAAAATATCTGACTAGTCATTACTTGGTCACAAACATTTAAATAATCTAATCATAGGAACTGTCTCTGTTATAACTGCACAATGGTAATGACTCATAATTATTTTGTCCCTTAGAATACAAAATTATTATTTTCTATCAGTCCTTGAAACATATAGAATTGCATTACAATGCAAGATCAACAAACATTATTTAATGTTGACTGATGAAATTTACTAGATTATGTAATGGCTAATTCAGCTCTACTAACTCTCAGCACTGAATGACTGGGGAGGACAAAGGGAATCCTGCTGAACTAGCATAAATAGAAGTAGGAATTGACACTGAAATTGAAGAGTGAAACTACAGCCTACTGCAAGTCAGAAATAACATTTTACATCTTTAGAAAAATAACTGTCTTCCCTTCCTTCATTAGGAATTAAAAGTAAATACAAAACAGAGATGACTGATCACAGAAAACTACACTCAACGTACACATGCATGTAATCTGTTGATATCCTTTATAATCCTATATATCAGCCAGTTCTTTTTTCAATATCTGTTTCAAATTCTGTAGCTGTAACATGAAGGATTCTATCATTTTGGAGTTGGGTTCATAACAAAGTGAGAAACTTTGACCATGGAATCACAATGTGATTCTTGCAACATTTCCAGTACGTCCTATTTATGTCATGCAATTTTTTTTTTATTCATTACCTCTCCCAACTCCTATACATATTATAATCCTCTATAAATTTTCAAAGCAACTGCTGTTGCAATTTTAATATTTATTTATTTATTACTGGCCATAGAGAATATAACATATTATCTCAAAGAGATTATGTATAACTGAAATAAACTGCATTTGATAAAGACTTTTTTTGCCAGTGGACTCCAATTTTTAAATTACACTCACCTAGTCGCTTAGGGAAGGGTTGCGCTCACATGTACAATTAAGGAAACTCTTTTATGGACTAGCATGGCTTTTTGTTTTACAATCAACTGTAATGGAACTTTGTTAACATTAGCTTTCCCTGAATCATGCTTTCCAGTTGTGTTGGAATTGCAACTTCTAGAATTCCCAGCCAACAACTCAGGAGAATTTATTCCCAAAACACTTAAAAAGTGCTAGAATGGGGAAGGGTGATCTAAGACAGAACAACAACTGAGAAGTAATAAGCAAACTATAACTTCATCTTCAATAATTAGTTGAGCTTGCAATTTATTAAAGTTTCATGCAAATGAACGTGTGAGCATCCCCTCGCCCAAAAAACCCACAGTCATCTAATCAAGAAGTCACCCTCTGCTTGGTTACGTGACTGCTTGACCACGAGAATGAATAATAAATATGTAAACTGAAGGCCAGAAGTAGCAGATATTAAAGAGCAACTGCAGCTGAAAGTGCTACATTGAAGAAAGTTAAAGTACATCGTTGTTTAAGGAACCAAAAACATATGTCCTATGGAACACAAATTCAATGTATTTAAAAAGTCATTAAATATTATTATTATTGTTGTTGTTGTTGTTAACCAAATTCACACTCATGGGTCTTCTACCCTTAAAAAATCAACCACATACAATTTCTAGATGAGATGTTATGCTTCTTTACACAATGTAATCCTATGCATGCTCAATCAGAAATTATTTCTTCTGTGAGACTAACTTATTCCTTAGTAACTGTACACAGGATTGCAGCTATAATAGGACTTGCAACTGAGCTCTCTGTTGCATTGGCTCATGTAGTTGACTCTGTTTCTAACTCCAGAAGTACCCACAATGACTGAAAAGAAAACTTCTATGATAACAGGTTCTCCAACTATAACCACAACTTCTTGACTCAGAAACTAGATAAACATCTCACAGGTCAATATTTCTGTTTTCAGTATAACTGCTTGCTGGCTTCCACAGAAAAGGCCTTTCAAATTTTCTTGGTCACTTTACACCATAAAATATCAAACCACAGCAATGCATGTTGGGCATGGGCTTTTGTGTCTATTCCAGCTGGCTCGCCATGAACAGATCATTGTCAGTTTGTAAAACCATTAAAACCAGTTCAGAATACAAAGTTTAGCAAGGCTTGCAAGGTCAAGATTTCAACTGCAAGCACCAGGTGGGAAGAGTTCATTCATTTTTCACTCTGAAAAAAAAAATCCTTGGAATTGTCATATACATTCAAAAGGTGCTTTTTTTTTTCCCAACCCACTGTGGAAATTATTAAAAACAGAAATTATTCATATCTATGCATTCTGTGGCATCATTCTACTCACATTTCCCTCAGTCATATGAATTTCCTTGCCAATTTTAACATCTTCCTGCCCACCATTGCCACATATGCTATCTTTCTAGAAATGCAAGAGGCTTTGGTGCTCCTGTCAAATCTTTACCTGCCATACAGTATAGTACTGTTTTCTCTTCAAAACCTATAAATTGGGGAAAGGGGGGGATGACATTTTAAGATACCCAAGTGCAGGTTGTGTGCCACGTGCTTATAATGAGGCTGAGACCTTGCACTAGAAACGGGGATAAAGAAGTTGTTCAGGCGGGCTGTAGGTTGCCAACCCATCAGTAAATCCCAGGCTCGGCCTATTGTGTTTCTTATAAGACTTCGTTCTGCAAAAATGTGCTGTCCGAGCTTTACCCAATAGGGATAACTGCACTGTCACTTGCTGAGGGTATGTGTCAAGTACTGACCAAGAACATAAGCAGGGCAAGGCAGAGCCAAGCAAAGGCAGACCAGGGACGGAGGAATGCAGGTATTACGGTCGGCCATTCAAAAAAATACTGTCAGATTTCATTCCGCGACAGGGGGGAGGGGAGGAGGGGAGGGGGAGGAAAGACAGGAAGAGTTGCTTTGGGGATAAGCTGGTTTTTCCGAAAGAGAAAGCAAGCTTGCGCTAGCCGGCGGATCCCACCTATGCAAGCCCAACTGCTTGCCATGGATTCCTCCCCGCGGAGCGCGCTTGGGATTGCAGCCCCCGACAGACGCGCGCCAGCAGCGGGCATGGGGGCTCCACTCCCTTCTCCCCCTTTTCCTGCTGACCTCAACTCTCGCGCCCCGGCCGGCCTCCTCCTCCGCAGCCGCGCACATGCAAAGTGGGGCTGGGGTTTTGAGGCCTAGCCTGACGCCGCCCCTCGCTCTCTCCGCGGCGGCCGGGGGCTGCCTTTCCTCTTCGTCCACCCGGCTTCGCCCTGCCGCCCCGCTTCCACTGACCCCCTTACTTGATCCTGCAGTCCATGGTCACATCTCGGGGTGGGGGTCCCAGGAGGCGGCGGCACCCCCTGAAGGGAAAAGGCAGGCGCCAGCCCGGCCTGGGCGGGAAAAGAGGACAGAGGGAAGGGACGCGGCAACTCCTCGCTCGCTCGCTCGCTCTTCCTCCCCGCGTCCCAAGGGCAGCAGGTCGGGGCGCGTGCTGCTCCCAGGCGTCTTCACCGAGGGTGGCCCGCGCCTCGCTGTTTCGCTTCCTCGGCCCGGCGTGACGGCGTCCGCAAAAGCAGCACCTCCCTCCCGGCCTCTCCTCTATCTCTCTCAGTTCCTGCCGCAGAGAAGCGGTTTGTTCGGCACCTTGTGGGAAGCAGGAAGCTCCGCGGGGGCTGGAGGAACCTTTTCCCTGGGCCTCGGCCAGGGCTGCTGCGACGGACGGACGCTTAGCCCAGGGTCGGGATGGAAAGGCAGCAGCCTCGCCATAGGGTTCCTTTAGCGAGGAGCTAGGATTGCCAGTTTACCTACACCAAGAGGCAGAGGAAGATTCCGGACCGGGCCTGTGTACTTTTAGCAGCTTAACTCCAGAAAAAAACAACAAGGGGATAAACTTTTAACATTGGACTGGAGCTGAAGATGCTCGTCCGCAAACGATGCATCCCATATCAAAAGTTAGGAATCCTAGAGCTGAATTGAAATCCCCGTTTACGGAGTCATCTGCTTGGTCCTAGTCAGCCCGTCTCTCTTGCTCTGATTTCAGGAATCTTACATGCTCATAAGGTGACCATATTTTTTTGAAAAAATAAAAGACAAACCTAAAAAAGGGGCACTTCTGAAAGAGATTCATAAGGATAAAAGCAAAAATGGTTTGTGTTTATAACTTTGCTTGACAAAGGAAAATTCAAGTGCAAAACCAAGAAAATAAACAAATCTGAAGGACAGCTTTCTGAAATAAAGGACGATGTTTTATAATAAAGGACGTATGTTCACTGTGTCCTAAGGAGATCTCTTGTTCTGTCCTTGGTATGCAGTCCTCCCAGAACTTGAAGGTACCATCTTGATTTTTCAAAGATTTAAGTATTGATAAGGCAAATAAAAAAAATAGATTGATAGTGGCAGAAATTTCCCACTATCACTATTTTCCAGTTAAGTGGCCTAAGCAAATTAGGAAGGCTGCTCTCTCCAAGGCCATGAGTTGGCATTACTGTATTTTCTTCCATACAGTACTTTTTAGCAGCTGTGACAAATCAATGGGTGTGCTAAAAGAAGCAAAAATTGAGGAAGTTGCTTACATTGCATGTTTCCCTCTTTTTGTTGTGTTCCATTAAATCTTGGCCAGTTCCTGTGATCCTACAGATAAAAGCTCTCTCCCTGCGTTATGCAATTCCTGCAGGTGCATTCCTGTTGTTTCCCATACTCTACTTATCCACCTCATGCACTGTTGGTTATTTTAGAAATCTCTTATCAGGAGGATCGAATCCTGGGATGTACCATTGCTCTGAAATATTTCCTAAGTTTTGAATGGTCCATACCACCAAAAACTTTGGAGTAATCTATAAAGCCAAAGTAGAGCCCTTTTTGATTTTCTCTTGCCGTTTCCATCAATATTACGTATGCAACCTCATGTTTCCCTGTTCTTTCTGGAGCTTGTATGTTCAATTGCCACTTCTTTCTCCTTATAGGGCACTAATTTCATCTGAAGGATTTTCAACAGTATCTGGAATGTGATACTAGGGCTGTAATTAGACTGTAATTGTATGACATTGTCCTTTAATTAGAACATTCCTTTAAACATCTGTTTCTAGGGACTGGATTATACAGACCTTTTTCAGTCTTTAAACCATGCTGTCTTTTTCCATATTTGTCGGCAGAGAACTATCAAGATATTTACAGCTTTTATACTGGCCTTTAAGAGTTCTATGGAGATTTCATGCATGCCAGGGTTTTCCTATTTGCCAGTTTCTTTTATAGCGCATCTGACTTCCTCTCTAAGCATCATTGATCCATCCTCAAATTCTTTCTCAAATACAGGCTCATCTGAGCTGGTCGTCTTGTACAGGTTTTCTGCACAGGAAGACCAACAGGTTTTCCGTGTATTCCATCTTTTGTTAACATCTTAGCATTATTATTTAACTTTTTAAAAATTATGTTCCATCATTAAATCCTTTCTATGTTTGTTCCTAATCACATTAACACCAATTTCTCTAATTTTTCTAAATAGATCTTTTGTTCTTCTCATTTATTCTGTGTCTGCAGTCCAAGTCCAGATATACTTCTTTGTCTTTTCTCACTTACTATTGGAAGTTTGCGATAAACTTTCTAGTTTCCCTAAGATCTCCTCTGACTTTTGTCAGTCTTCTTTCCTTAACTATTTCTATGGCTTTGTTTGATAGCTAGCGTGTCCTTCATTTGCTTATGATTCTTGTTATGTGCATTGTGGTTTCCTCTTTTACAATCATTTTAATTTCTTTCCACAGTTCCTCAGGTTTTTGATTCACAAGGTCTAGGTCTTTGAATGTTTTCTAAAGTCAACCTGATATTCTTCAGGAATGTGTTTTGAGGTTGTATCTTATTGTAATTGGATCCTTTATAGTCTTTTTCAGTCTGATGTATATTTCTGTAATTAATAGCTGAAGGTCTGTCCTAAGTCAATACTTGGCTATCTTTTGCAAGTCAGTAGACAAGTTTCCATCTGTTGATATGTAAAATGTAATCTGTTTGATTACAGTGTTGTCCATTTGAAAATGTCCATGTTTAGAGTTGTCATATGGGTTGTTGAAACAACGTGTTAGCAACAAACAGACCATTTTCTACACAGAAGTCTACTCGGCCATCGTCCTGGATCATTGCAGGTTTCTAGCCCATAGTTTTCAACAGTTTTCAGTACAAGTTGCTCTCCAACTTTTGCATTAAAGTTGTCAGCAATGATTAGAACAACGTTCTTCAGTGTTTAATCTATGATTTGTTATTATTTTCTTCCCTACTTTTTAATAATTGTGACAAATCAACAGGCAAAATCAGTTTTGCTAGCCAAAGCAATTATGAAGGAAGCAGCTTTTACTGCATGTTTACCTCTTCCTATAATCAATAAAAACACAAGCATTTTATACCAAAGGACAGATCGCATCTAAAAGGAAGTAGAATAAGCAATGGGAAAACATAGGATTTTTACAAGTAGAAAACCAAGTGAAGGGTAGCCCCAGATAACATCCCCTTCATTGTGCAGGCAGTGACACAATAAATGCCCAGTCTGAGTCATCCCCAAAAGGAATATTTTTTGAAAGCATATTGTAATTCATCTGTAATTAGCTTTACAGATAATTAAGAAAATTAACAGTGTATAATAGTTTTTTGGTATTAAGCAAACAATGCATAGAGGCATAATTATATAAGTATGTTGGAGGTTTGGATACAAGACTATTGGATTTGTACAGAAGACCTAACTGCAATACTTTAGAGGTCCTTTACAGAGGTATCTAAGGATCATTTTGCTAATCAGGCCTTGGCGTTTTCACTGTTTCCTCTATGAACTTCTCGTTTCAATACAAATAATACTTCTCTGTTTTCAACAAAATGTGGTATCTGGGGGAGAAATTTTATTGAAATGAGAAGAGAAGATAAAGTATTTGGAGTTTACCTTGGGGACATGTTCCTGCTTTTCACTGAAACATTTGCACAAGGATATGAAACAGTGCTCTGGTCAACTGAACGCATATCAATGCTATTATCACATTTTATCCCCAGCTAAAACCTTTGTTTTTAAAAAGAAGAAACTTAAAAGGAACTTGAATGAATTCAAGTTATCATGCTAAATTGCATGAACATTACAAAATTTTTCAGAGAAACACTATTATTTCTCTTTTAATCAACTATGGATCATGCACATAGTTACATCAGATTAATTATAAGTTTCAAAAACAACTTGAAGTGAAACATTAACAAAGGTTACCGCTGAACACACACACACACACAGCACCTATGAAATGTCTTAATGATTTCTGTTCTCAGATCCTTATAATAAACATCTAATTATGTGAAAGGTATATTAGATAAGTTAATTCTGACACGAGAGGGCAAAGAAGTGCATAGAACAGGAAGCAGAAGCCATTTGTGTTTCCTCTTCTTCTCAACTTGCATTTAGTAAAATCCAAGTTGTTCTAAGCAGAGTAGATTGTGGGATCAGGCATGTATTAGACCCAGCAGGAATGCACATTGGTTATTAATGTGTGCTTTCCTCTAATGAGGTCCAATGCCATTATTCCATTGTCAGATAAGAGTCCACAAGATTGGGCTGTTTGACTGTGTAGTTCCATGCAGCATCAAACCTAGAATTATTTTTGTATGAAACGTTGGGAGGTGATTTAGAAGTTCTATTTTAACTGCTTTTTAATATAATTTTTTATTAAGAATTCTAATTACAAAAGTAAAAACTAATACAAACTAAACTCAGAGAAAGAGAAGAGAGAGAGAGAGAAAGGAAGGAAGGAAGGAAGGAAGGAAGGAAGGAAGGAAGGAAGGAAGGAAGGAAAAGAAAGAAAGAAAGAAAGAAAGAAAGAAAGAAAGAAAGAAAGAAAGAAAGAAAGAGAAAGAAAGTAAGTGCAGGAGAAAAAGAAAAGAAAGAATGTAATAAAAACAAAAATATATAAAGAAGTGACTTCCAACTTTCATCACAACATGTATAAACAAACATAATAACTCTTCACCTCCTCTAAGGTTACAAACAGATATCTCTTCATCCCATATCCAATCTCTTATCTATAAGCAAATCCATAAAACATCAACTTTTCAATCTTGGTGTCAGCAAAAAGTCCATAAAGAGTTGCCAGAACTTTGCAAAAAATGTTTCATTTTAACCTTAATCAAATAAACCAAATTTATACTCCTTTCTTTTATTTTTAACTTTCATAATCTTTAATCAAATATTGTCATAGGATTTGATTTTTCTTCAATTCTTCTTTATCCCATCGCATAGATTTTTTCAAGGCTTTAACAAGCCTCTGTTGTAGATCCAATAAGAAAACATTTTCCAGAGAAAACATTTTCCAAGAAAACATTTCTCTTGGTTTATCATTTGTATTTCCCTTTTAATTTTTAAAATTTCAGCCAGTTTCTTTTGTATATGCAGTAATGTGGCCTTTTCCAAATCATTCTCTTGGCCTATCATTTGTAATTCCACTTTCGGTACTTTCTTTGTCTTGTCAAATAAAATTTGTTCCATATCTGTCATTCCTTCATTAACATCTTTTAGACAAATAGGTAGTCCTTGTTTAATGACCACAAGTGAGATTGGAATTTAGGTTGCTAAGCAATGGAGTCATTAAGTGAATCATTGTGTGACCAGACCCAATTTTACAACCTTTTTGTGGCAGTCGTTAAGCAAATCACCATAGTCGTTAAGTGAATCACTTGGTCATTAAGCAAATCACGAGATCAAGTGAATCACACAGTTCCCCATTGATTTTGCTTGCTGGAAGCCATCTGGGAAGATTGCAGATGGCAATCATGTGACCCTGGGATGTTGTAACCGTCATAAGTGCGAGCTTGTTGCCAAGCACCTGGATCACAATCACGTGACTGCAGAGGCACTGTGATGGTTGTAATTTCAGGCACTGGTCGAAAGTCACTTTTCTTAGTGCTATCATAATTTCAAATGATCGCTAAACGAATGGTTGTTAAGCAAGGACTACATTTAGTCTATCCATAGAAGTAGAAATCATTACTGTCAGTGTTGATATTTTAGTTACTAATTTCTGACTCATTCTTCAAAGATCTTTAATATTTCCGTTGTTATAATGTTTTGTGTCATTTTGTAAGTCCAAGTATTAACTGGCATCAAGAACAGGCTTGTATTTTTTTTCTTCTGCTTAGAATCTTTAGTCTCCTCTAGTATCCAGTTTCTAAAATCATCACTTATCTTTGTTATGACTTACAATAGCCAGGATAAATCTGTTTTCCATGAAAAGCTGTTTATTTTTTATAGTTAACTCCAAAACCTTATAGTAAAAGAGAAAAGAGATTAAAATTAGTAATCCTGTATAAATTTTAAAATGGTGATAAAATACAAAGAAATAGTGACAGATAAAACATCAAAATTATCCAAAAGAGATTTGAGGATTATAAACTTCTCTGTCAAACCTGAGAAGAATATCATATAATAGCTGATATGGCATGTACACACAGAGACATAAACACCCTCAAGAAGTCAAAAAATAGCCGATGGTTCATGCTGAACCTCAGCAATTTCTGGCCATCCATACTCAAGCAGGATCCAGATATGTGACAGAGCCCATGCAATGATTATGCTGATTGGTCTGTTGTTTGAGTTTTTTGGGGGGGTTTTGTTTTTGTTTTACTCTCAGTTGCCAATTACGTGTATGTTATTTTTATTGTTATAGGTTGTTATATGATGTTTTTAACTGCTGTTAGAAACCCAGAGTCATGAATTTGAGATGGGCAGCATTATAAAAAGTATGAGCTGCAACCAAAAACAAAAACAAAAAAAATCTGTAGAAAGTACTTTAAAAAGAGCAGTCTTATGCATATTTATATAGAAGTAACTCCCATTGCGTTTAATGACACTCCCAGTAAATCACATATAAAGCAACAATTTATTTGTTTTTTATTGTTTTGTTTAGTTACATAGAGGCTAGAACTCTGGTATTCAAACTGAGTTAATAAATATGTTTTCCAGCTGATGTTTATTAAAGCTTTACATGAAAACAAGTATGCCAGGCTAATGTACTTAGAAAAAACAAAGCTACATGTTCCTTCTTGCCATTGGCTCCTGTTTTACATATATTTTCAGAGATTCAGTGGGGTAATATATGCATCATGCTTGGACAAACTTTTTTTTTCCATCCCTGTGACTGGATACTAATGCCATCTTTGCCCTGACAGGCTGTTTGGACTGTTTTAAATCCATCTGGCCTACCTGGGGTTGGATGGCCCCTGGATGAGAGGACAGGGCAGTGGGGACAGCCTGCCTGCCATTACAATGTCTGGAGCCAATAGGAGCGAATCCGCTTCCATAATAATTTTATAGGTTTGGGGGCCTGGGGGACTGAGAGAAGGCAGTCACATGATCAAAATTCGGGCACTTGGCAGCCTGCCTGCACTTATGACTGCAGGGGTGCTTCACCTCCCCGCACCCACCTATCTCCCCCCCCATCTATGCCCTTTTGGTCCCTTGCTGTCCTGCGCTCCACCACCTCACCTGATTTTCGCCATCTTCTTGCTCCCACTGCTGACGAGGCATGCCTGGCTTGATCCTTC
Source organism: Python bivittatus (assembly GCF_059951505.1). Classification (NCBI taxonomy): domain Eukaryota; kingdom Metazoa; phylum Chordata; class Lepidosauria; order Squamata; family Pythonidae; genus Python; species Python bivittatus. Next base: position 15,899,714 of record NW_028277098.1, read on the forward strand.
ACGAGCCAGTTGCTAGCCATATGAGGCTTTCTTCCTCAGGTAGCAAACAGCGATTTCCTCGTGAGACCTGGGGAAGATGGCCTCAAGTGGCCAGCAGCTGCCGCGCAAAGAGCCAGGCCAGGCACGCCTTGTCAGCAGCAGGAGCAAGAAGACAGCGAAGGTCAATTGGGCAGCAGAGTGCAGGATGGCAGGGGCCTTGGAGTGCAGGGTGATGAGGGCAACTGGGACTGGGCTGGGGCAGCTGCAGCTCTGCGCTGTGCTCCTGGGCTGGGCTGGGCTGGGCTGGGCTGGGCGGGCTAGTCTGGGCTTCACGCTGTGCTGCGCTGTGGCTGAGCCCCTTTGCCTAGCAGCCCCAGAGCCACAGCACAGCATGAAGCCAGCCCCAGCCCAGTCCAGCAGCCAGGCCAGGCATGTCTTGTCAGCAGCAGGAGCAAGAAGATGGCGAAGGTCAGTTGAGGTGGCAGGGCAGCAGGGGCTTTGGAGTGCAGGGTGGCGAAGACGACTGGGACTGGGCTGAGGCAGCTGCAGCTTCCTGGGATGTGGCAAGCAGCCCCAGAGCCATGCAATTCTGGGGCTGCTTGCCGCCCTGCAAGGCAGCATGCAGGGTGGCCAAAAGGGCAGAGATGGGGGGGAGATTGGTGGGTGGAGGGAGTTGGAGGCAGTCTCTTACCTTACTGAGGCTCAGGGCTGGGAGGGACCAAGGCCAGAATGGCTTGGATTGGGGTGGGTCCTCGGCTAATGACCAGCAGAATTCACTTAACAATTGCAACAGGGAGTGTTAGGATTGCTGTCGCTAAGTGATGTGGTCACATGACATCTTGCTTTATGACCACATCGCTTAGTGACAGAAATTCCAGTCCCAATTGTGGTCATAAGTTGAGGACTACCTGTAAGTTTGGAGCTTGGAGTGACTTGACTTCCCTATTGTGGAGATGGTGGTTGGATTATTAGTGTTTCTCATTAATGACAGATCTGTTTGTAATGAGACCATATCCATCCATGATCTCATAGTGGACCAGCAGGAAGATCTGGCATGTAATATCAAATCCTATCTGAGGAAGGGTGGGGATGTTCATCTTCTCAAAAACGTGTACAGCTGAGTTTTAGTCTTGCATCAACTTTGACAGCAACACTCAACAATCCAGGGACATGGGGTGGCATAGATCTATCATGAGACCTTGTCTGTATCCAGAGTCATTGTTACTGAGGTGATGAGATGTGAGTGCCTATATGTTAAATTGGTCTGTAGAGTTAAGTTAGGGGTCCATTTGGTGTACTGACTGCCCTGCTGCTTCTGGGCTCCTTGATCTGGTCACTAGCTTAGTAGCAGAGATCCACCATTAGCAAGAGGCAGTGTTTGGGGCCTTTGACAAAATTGCTCCCCAAGTGGTCCCTCAATATCAGCTGATCCCACATGGATGGCTGCTTGGTTTTCTGAGGACCTCCAAGAGATGAAACTGTAGAAGTGATGCCTGGAGTACAAGTAGAGAAAGACAAAGTCTGAATTTGACTGAGTGTGGGTACATGCCCACGTTTGGGCTTACTCTGTGGGAGGAGGAGAGGATTGTCAGTGTTTTGCCACTTTTCAGTGTTTTTATTGCTTTTTATTGCAGTCTTTTATATTATGATGGTGTTGTCTCTGTATCTAGTTAATACAATTGCCATATATCTTCCTAGTCTTTATTTATTCTACTTCTAAGTTTGTGAACAATTCTAGAACATTTGCATTTTCTATTTAGTTTAGAAACTTTTATTTAGTAGTTTTCTGTTCTGTAAGTAGTTTAGTATTTTTTAGAGTATGTTGTATTCTGGGGTGGATAAGGGGCAGCCAATTCAGTTTCATATTTGTTTGCTGGTAGAAGTTTCAATACACTTGTTTCAATTTTGCTCTCTCTTTCTCTCTCTTGTTTTTGTGTTGTGTTGTCACTGGCTATGGCTGACTTTGTTACATACATATAAGGTTTGTTCCAATGTTTGGTGTGTGGTGTTGATGGTTTGTTGGTATTTCAGTAGACTGTAATGTCAACTACAGGTATTCCTTGGCTTACAACCATTCATTCAGCAACCATTCAAAGTTACAATGGTGCTGAATGAGTGGTACTTTTGACTGGTCCTCGGAGTTTCAGCCATTGTAGCGTCTCTGAGGTCACATGATTGCAATCCGGGCACTCAGTGCTCAGTTCGCAATTACAACATTGCAGCAAGCTGTGGTCACTTTATTACAATTTGTGACCTTCCCTGCTGGCTTCCCACAAGCAAAATCAATGGGGAAGGCAGCAGGTAGTTAGAAGTCAGAGTCATGCATGGTCCTCACTTAACAACTGGAATTGCCATCGCTAGGTGGCACAGTCGTGTGACGTCGCACTTTACAACCACATCACTTCGGGATGGCAATTCCGGTCCCAATTGCCGTCATAAGCCAAGGACTACCTGTATCATCAAAGTTGAGATGGGTGGCTATAGAAAATAGATAGATAGATAGATAGATAGATAGATAGATAGATAGATAGATAGATAGATAGATAGATAGATAGATAGATAGATAGATAGATAGATAGGCAGGCAGGCAGGCAGGCAGGCAGGCAGGCAGGCAGGCAGGCAGGCAGGCAGGCAGGCAGGCAGGCAGATAATCAGTCTTCGTATTTGGGGGTGTTGTGCTATTTTCTATCCAGCCATGCAATTGACTGGTGATCTGTATCTCACATTGGGTGATAAGATGTATTGATGTAAGAATAGCTGTTCTTTGGTGAAAATCTGCCTACTGACATAGCCCTTTTCTATCTTCCTCATCATACTGCATGCAGATATGTTATGAGTTAACATCACAACGTGCTTTGTCACTGTATCTCCCATACATACACGGACTTCAATGTAGGATGCCTCCAAGTCATAAACATCTGTCCTTAAGCATTTTTAAACTACCAATGCCAGATTCTGGTATGGACACTACATTTACAGTCACACAAGATACTGAAGCAGAAATCCACCAAGAGAGAAAGGAGGCAGATCTTACCAGTATTGTTAAACTAACTAGCTCCTTTAAAACTGGTTAACTGAATTGATTAGCTAATTCCTTGAAACCTACAGAGAAAAATGACTGAAACTGACAAATACAGGGAAATTGGCAAATAATAATAAAGACCTTTTGATATTAGAGAGGTCTACAGATACAGCCTCTTGTTCTATGAAGTCAACAGAGTACAGTACCAGTTCAAAACCCAAGGAAAATACACCCACCAGAGTTGAGAGTCTAATCATCTAAATGGAATTTATTGAGAGAGGGTGACAAGAAGAATGAATGTAATATTAAAACTCTCTGATTTCTTGAGCATTGTCTCCCACTTTTGTTTACATAACAGTAAAGGTTCAGTTGAGAGAAAATGATGAAAGTACATATGATAAAAGTATGGCATGATTTTAACCATGCACCCCAGCAGAATGAAACAGTGGTAGCTTCCTGTACTTAAAAAACGCAGCCCATCTCAGTTTTGGAGTATTTTTCACTTTACATAATTGGATATGTCCAGTTCCTTAGGGAAAATCTGTTGACATAATGGTGGTGGATGTGAAATGGTTAATCCATGAGCTGACTACCAACTGAAAGTGTGCCCAAAGCAACACAAAAGTTCAAGACATGTCTCCAATCTTACTTGCAAGCTGTCATTTAATGGATAGTGAAGTGTCATAGATTTTTAAACACCTTGAAATTGTGGTGGGACAATGTCAACTTTAGGGAAGGAAACTACTTTTTCTTCTATTTCACTAAGCAGTGACATAAAATTGCATCAAACAAGGGCTGGGGACATTATGTGAAGGAGGAAGATTGGGTTTACAGAGAATGATGGTACTGCGTTAACAGCAAGTGGGGACAAGGGTACTGGGAACTTAGGAAGGGCAAAAGAATACAGGCTAAAATTTCTGAGTCTTTGAAGGGCAACATGTGGGGGAAACCTAACCTTTTAAGACACTACAGATAATAAAGAAAACGCTGTTTTGGCTTTGAAGAGGAAAGCTAAGAACTTACAAATAATATCAGAGTTAGAATGTGTGTAGTGATTGGCTAGCCTCAATTCCAGCAGCAAGATCAGAAAGAGGATTTATTATTCTGTTGTCCTCATAGAAAGATATTGTGTTCCTCCCAGTATTTCTGTTTTCGTTCAATGTAATATATACACACACACTAATAAATCAATATCTGGAGTTCATCCAAAGAAAGCCATCCCTAAGCAAAGCATTATTTATAAAATGTGCAGCAAAGTTAGAAAATTTGGGTTACCTAACAAAAATCTATACTGGAAAAAGTTTCTGATGAAATGCTACATCCTTTGCCTAAAGAAAATGGGCAAATTTTTGGAAGAAAGCTTTGAATTATTTTTTGCTTAGCAAACTGAGGGAAAAGCCATGACACAGAACAAGTATAAAACTATATAAATTATAAATCCTCAGGATGTTGATATATTCTTAATCACATAGTTTGGGTTTCTGATGAAAAAAACATCTCTTACTTTATTGCTTGATATCCATTGCCTTGGACAAAAACACACAATACTGAATTATCAGTGATTCATGGTTTATTTTCTTCTGTTTATGCAAACTGATTTTAATATACTTGCGTTGAAGATTGGTATTTCAACCTTAACTGAGCTTTTCAAAAAGTCCCAAAGAATTCTGCTGACAGCTACATACGCATTTGCTTTCTTCTGTTGGTGACTGAACCTCTGCCTAATTTGAACCCACCAGTGGAGGAGGGCGGGGGTGCCAAGGAAACAGGAAGAAATTTTTGAAATAGAAAGATGTCAGTGACATAACACAGATGGTACTGATTTTTTGGTGTTTTCAATATTTGGTGTGGGAAAAAAAACTTTATTCAGTGACAAGCTGAATAGAAAGTGCAATATGCGTATTTCTTAGCACTCTCAGGCATTCAAAACAGATATTTTATATAAAACAGTTTTCTCAAATTGAGCAAACATGAGATTTGCTTCTCACATCTGAATATTTTTGAGAATTTTGCAAATATGTTATTTACTCATATCGGCATGGCCACTAAATAAATATATCCATTCTTGTATCATTTTTTTATGATGCCAGTCAGTTTCTTTGTCCTTTCAGACATTCAAGATGTTTTGAATGTCTCCCAAACATTTGAACCAAATAATGAAACGCAGATGGGGACTCCTCAGAAAATCAATGAGACTGTAGTCTCATATCACTGTTTACAGTATTCCTTTTATTTCTGTCTCTGATATGACAATACAACTACTACTGCAGTTTTCAAAATATATTCAAAATATACAAGCAGAGAATCTGTTCATTGAAAGCTGTTGTTACACAGTAGTAAGAGAATCCTCATTCATTTGTAGCAGTATTAAGAACAAAGACATACTGTATAACAGCATTGTGCCAGAGTTCCCATATTGGCTTAGTAAATGTTGGATACAGGAATCATGGTGTGGTTTCTTCTGAGACTGTCACCTTTCAGATGATAAGTAACCTAGATACAACAGGCTGTGTGATGGTGATTGTGACTGGGTTTACATGTATGTATATAAATAAATCCAGTTTTACTTTTGCAATGTGGGGAAGAGAACTGTGATGGTACAAGAGTAGCTACAGGATTCACCTTATGGAAGGAAGACCTGCTCAGTTATGAAGCTAAGGAACAAGTGAAGTATTAGGATGATTGTGGACACAATTTATCTCAATTTTCTTAGCAACATTTAATAATGTAGCTTAATACCATTGCATTTTCTACAATATCATATTATTTCAAAACTATATATTCCCAGGAAGGCATGAAGGGAGAAACGTGTGGTAAATAAATTATTCTCTCTCTCAACCTGATGTATACTACACTTGTGCAAAAATAAACTGGAATAGTCTCTAGCATATTGTGTTAATTCCATGGAAGAAAAAGAATAGGAAATTTTTAAAAAAGTATTTTGCAAGTTTCCAATTAATTTGCCTGCCAATCTGTTTCTTATCCAACAGGATTTCTAAGAATAATTATAACCCACGCATTCTTTTTAAAATTCACAAATCTAATAAGCAAATACTGTTCATTATTAATGGTAAGGCCCAGCCAATGAAAGAATGACCACCTACTAGGTGATAAGAGGGAGAAACCTTCAATGAATTTAGGCATGTTTAAATTTCAACCCTGGTTGCATTATATAGGAGCTGTTGCAAAAAAGCTTGAGTCACATTCCAAGCAGTTTATCCATTTCTTGGACCTGGCATTCTAGTGAATCCATTTGCTTAATTTTTTTTTCTTTTCCAGAATGGATTTCCAGCTTATTAATAACTGCAGCCAAATTTGTCTTCAAGAGGTGTTACTGACAGACATCTTTAAAGACTTACATGTAGAACTTTTTTAAACAGGCTGATAGCTTCCAAACATCTCTTGAGAAAATTGTGGTTCCTACCCTTCAGGAAGGAAATAAAGAGATTTTCTGTACTTTTTTTTTCTAACTCTCCCATAACAGCACAACTAAGCTTTTAAGGGAAAAGTTTAGAAGTTTCAAATCTCCCAGAAGCCCTCTGAGCACATATACTCTGCTGTTGCCTTCCTGCCTTGGTGTAGCTACTTGCTATTACTTATTTTCCAAGGGGATGTCTTTACCTGCTGTCCTTCCTCTCAAACCCAGAATATGAGAGAGACAGGACCCCAAAACCTATGTACCCTACTGGCATATATAAAGCAAAAGATATAATAAAAATGAAATGAATTCTATAGTTCACCTTCTTAGGCCTCTGAGCTTTGAGAAATGTGACTAGGGTAATCAGTTTCACTCCTCTGGGAGCTAGATCAACCTCACAGATATGAAAAACCAGATTTTATTTAAAAAGGAAAAAGGAAAGGAAAGAATGTAAAATGTCCTTTTTTAGGTTTAAGTGGTCATATGTATCATATGTGTCATATGACACAGGAGATAAAAAGACAGTGTTCAAATCACAGACCCGGACTTCAAAGGACCCGTGGATTATTCTGAAGGATAATGGAGAGGAACTCTGTTCTAAAGAGGTTCAGCATTGCACAAAAACATACAGTATACTGAGCATGTACAGAGAACATAAACATCAGAGATCATAAAATAGACTTAAGCACACAGTTAAAATAAGAAGTAATCTATACAGTATTCCCAACTACACTCCATTTACAACACCCCCACCTACAGTAACAATCCATGTTTTAAGTACTGCCACCATGAGATTTTTAAACCTGTTTCCATAATTAGCAGATGATTACTAATATAACAGCTGTAAAAAAGGATTATTATTATAAATTGGGGAATGTATGCTTGTGTGTGTGTGTGTGTGCATGCATGCATGCATGCACACCTGTGTATCTGCATCCTGTACTTCATACTCTTTTTTTGCAGTCCAGACACGCTGAGAAATCTTATGGATGTAAATTGGGAATAGATTTATAAGTTCCATTGTACTCAAGTTATGGGGCTTATTCATAGGAGATTTTTTCATTGTTGTTACATTTGTAATTTTCATCTTTCTTCTTCCCCACTATTCAACTTTGTATTCAGATCTTCAGACTGCCAAAGAATTATTCAAATTTCCCAACCCCAGTGGCTTTTAAATTCAGAATCCGTGTGAGTATCTAGAGATCAGTAGTAAGAGTATACACTAAATTTCAACAGGGCTTATCACTAGCTTGATCAGTGATGTCACTTCCTGTTTTTCATCTAATGAATGGCTATTCCAGTGGGGAGGGCTGGAAGTGACATAATGGAGAGGAATCCACTGATTGAGCTAGTGATAAACCCTATTGAAATTTAGTATACCCTCTTACTACTGAAATCAATGGAAAAGGAGGTAAATTATGCCATCCCCTTTCCAATGATTCTGATTGTAAATCTCCAATTTTCATCCAAGGAACCTATATACCATTTTTTTTCCATGGGTTTAATTTCCAAAAAGAAAGAAACAAAAAGAGAAAAAAGATTTTAAAGGATTTTTATTTACAGTTGAAGACCAATAAACACTTATGTAAGAAAAAAAAACATTGTAGACAGCTATGAAGCATAGGCAGAAGCATACATAGAAAGTATCAATGAGATGTTATTGAATTATAAAAGTTTTCCTATAAGTGAAGAAGAAAGATTTGCTAACTACTTGGAATGAGAAAACTGTTGAGAATTATTTTCAGCTTTGACCAAGTTCTGTCAGGTCTTAGCAAAGTCAACTAGCGTGCTCATAATCCATGTTTTAAGTGTGAGGATCTCTTTCTTCCATGAGGACATAAAGCTATCCTACAAGATCAAGCTGGGCAGTGCTGCCAAAAATAATGTTATCCAGTATTTCAAGTGACAAAGCCACATACAAATTAATGCAGAAATTAGGCCAATTTCCAATCTCAGGAATCTCAGGAGAGAATTGCTAGGCAATAAAGAACTTAACAGCAGAGCTCTCCAGAATTTAGGTTGGATTGTTTCTATAGAGCTTAAGTTGCAGTAGCGATAAATGTGCATACCACATAGCTGATAGCTAATGACCTTAGCTCTGAAAATTTTAATATTGCAGCAGGAACATTGTTATTGCCATTCTAATTAGCAAATCACATATAAGCCCATCCACAGAAAAGCCGACCCTTGAATTTTTAACCAAAATATCATGAAAAATGTGCTACCTGTGAGATTTGCCCCGTTCGACAGAGAAACTCTCGTGACACGTGTGGTTCACAAAGAAGGTTTACTCATGCGTAACGTAGTAGTCACAAGCAAAGCCAGGACTGGCTTGGTACAATTGCATCACTTGTTATATTCCCCCCTTCCCGCGCTTTTTCCCGCCTCGTGATCGCGTTGCGGCTGTGGGCTATTAGGCCCCCCAATGTCCCCCCTGATCGTTCATGATGGCAGGGTCGGTCAGAGTCCATTGTCCTTGATTGCCTGTCCCCCTCCGGCTGGGTTGGTCCCTCCCTGCTACGTGCAGACCCGCGGGTTCTGTGCTGCGTTGCGATCTTGTTTCGCTGCCCTGCGGCCCCGTTCCTTGCTTGCTCGCGCCGTTATCAGTTCATAGTTAAAAGCTTCCGCTGCGGTTTTCCTGTTTAGCTGGCCGCAGGTGGCTCGTTAATTAGCGGCACTTTCGGTTCCTCTTTTCCCCGCTAGCTACCGCCGGTGGATTCCGCGTGGTCTGGTTGCGAGCTTCCCTGCAACCCCGTGCTTCCCTGAAGCCTCGTGCTGACCGAACCTGACATGCCGCCCCCCTGACGACAACTCCCCCCCCTCGGTCCTATTTCGGCTTCCCGGGGTATTTACTGTAAAAGTCCCGCACTAGGTCCGGCGCCCTTATGTGGGTTTTACTCACCCATTCGCTGTGGGACTTGGGGAAATGTTTCCATTGCACTAGGAGCTGGGTCTGCCCCTTGTGCCTCCGGGCGTCCAGTATCCGGTTGATTTCGAAATGCTGCTCCCCCCCGACCATGATGGGTGGTGGTACTCCCTCCGCCTTGTGCCAGGCGTTCCCCGGCTGGTGCAACTTTAGCAGGCTGCAATGGAACACCGGGTGGATCTTCCCGAGGCTTTTCGGGAGCGTCAGCCTGACGGTCACCGGATTGATGACCTCCGAAATGGGGAACGGCCCCACAAACCTCGGGCTGAGTTTTTTCGATGCCTGGTGCGTCTTTAGGTTTTTGGTTGACAGATACACCTGGTCCCCCACTTTCCACTTTTCCTCGGGGAGCCTCTTGCGGTCCGCGTGCTTCTTGTAGTCGGCTTTGGCTCTTTGCAATGCCGCGTGCACCGCTCGCCGGGTCTCGTCGATTTGGGCGAACCAGGCGTCCAGGGAGTTGATCTGGGATTCCGGCTGAGGCAGCTCCGGCATGGGGACGAAATCTCTCCCGGTGGCTACTTTGAACGGAGAGAACCCGGTGCTCTTGTGGACGGCGTTGTTGTATGCCACCTCCGCGAATGGTAGTAGCTCCGCCCAATCGTCCTGTTGGTGTCCCACGTAGCAGTGCAGGTACTGTTCGAGCCCCCCGTTCAGGCGTTCCGTGGCTCCGTCCGTCTGCGGGTGCGCCACGGAGGATAGGGCTTGTTTCGTCCCCACCCGCTTCAGGAACTCCCGCCAGAACCGCGCGATGAAGTTGCCGCCCCGATCGCTGACGATACGTCGAGGTGCGCCGTGGAGTCGGTAGACATGTTGCACGAACAGTCTCGCCAGCCCCTCGGCCGTGGGGACTCGCCGGCACGCTACAAAGTGCGCTTGTTTGGAGAATAAGTCCGTGACCACCCAAATGGCGGTCTTCCCCTTACTCTCCGGGAGCTCCACTATGAAGTCCATGGCGACCTCTTGCCAAGGGCCGTCGGGTTCCGCTACTGGCTGGAGTAGGCCTCTAGGTTTGCCTTTGGCTCCTTTCGCTGTTGCGCACACCGGGCAACCCCCCGAGTACGCCTCCACGTCCTTCCGGAGCGTGGGCCACCAAAACTGCCGCCGGATTAAGTGGAGTGTCTTTACGAAGCCGTAATGCCCCGCGCTCCGGCTGTCGTGGGCTCTCTCCATGACCTCCCGTCGGCAACCCTCGGGCACGTACAGCTTTCCTTCGTGCCACCACAACCCCTCTTGGCCGGTTAGCGCCTCTCGGTTCTGCTTGAGCCAATCGTCCCGCTCCGCCGCCTCCGCGAACCCTTGCCTTACTTCAGACGCCGCGTCCCGTCGCTCCCCCTTGGTCTGGCTTCGGGTCACCGCCTTTGCAGCCAGCCTGCTGGCGGGGATGACGGAGTCCACGATCTCCTCCTGTAGGCTGGCGTGTTGGGGCATGCGAGACAGTCCATCCGCTAAGAAGTTGCGCTTCCCGGGGATGTGTTTCAGTGTGAACCTGAACCTCCCGAAGTATTGGGACCACCGTGCCTGTTTGGGGGATAGCTTACGCGGGGTCTTCAGGGCCTCGAGGTTCTTATGGTCCGTCCACACCTCGAACGGTTCAGTTGCCCCCTCCAGTAGATGCCTCCACGTGGCCAGCGCCCACTTGACCGCGTACGCCTCTTTCTCCCACACCATCCACCTCCTCTCCGTCTCGGTGAATTTGCGGGAGGCGTAGGCGCACGGGTGGATGGCCCCTCCGGGCTGGGTTGGAGCAGGACTGCTCCCGTTGCCACGTCTGATGCATCCACTTGGATTATAAACCGCCGGTCTGGGTCGGGATGGCGCAGGATCGGCTCCGCGGTGAACCGCTGTTTTAGTTCCTCAAACGCCCCTGGCATTCTGCAGTCCACGCGAGTGCCATGCTGGGCTTGGGGGTTTCCCAGTGCCCTTGGTTTTTAGCAGGTCGGTTAGGGGAAGGGCGATTTGGGCGAAGTTCGGGATGAACTGACGATAGAAGTTCGCAAACCCTAGGAAGCTTTGGAGTTGCCTCCGGGTTCGCGGCGCTTCCCAGCCCAGGACATCCCTTACTTTCGCCGGGTCCATCTCAATTCCCCGGCTGGATATTCGGTAGCCGAGGTAGTCTAGTTGCTCTCGATGGAACTCGCATTTCGAGAGCTTTGCGTACAGCTGTGCCTTCAGCAGTCTCTGGAGCACCGTGCGCACCAGGCTCACGTGCTCCGCCAGGGTCTCGGTGTAGATGAGGATGTCGTCCAGGTAGACCAGGACGCCCCGGTAGAGTAGGTCGTGCAGCACCTCATTTATTAGCTGCATAAATACCCCCGGGGCCCCTTTTAATCCGAACGGCATCACGGAAAACTGGTAGCTTCCGAGCGGGGTGTTGAACGCCGTCTTCCACTCATCTTTTGCGCGGATCCTAACTCTGAAGTAGGCTTCGCGCAAGTCCAGTTTTGTGAACACCCTCCCCTTCGACAGATGCGACATCAAGTCCTTCATCAGGGGGAGGGGGTATTTGTACTCCGTGCTGATTGCGTTCAGCCCCCGGTAGTCTACGCACATACGGAGCGAGCCGTCCTTCTTCTCCCGGAATAACACCGGGGCCGCTAATGGTGACTTCGCGGGTTGGATGAATCCCCGCGCTAGGTTCTTGTCTATGAACTCGCGCAGGGCCCCCATCTCCCTCCTCGACAGGGAGTACATTTTCGGCTTAGGCAGGGTCGCTCCTGGCTCTAGCTCGATGGTGCAATCACTGGGCCGGTGTGGTGGGAGCTGGTCGGACTCCTTCTCCCCGAACGCTGCCGCCAGGTCTCGATACTGCCTCGGGATTCCGCCGCCCGTCGGGGGTTCCCCGGGTCCGGCCCCTCGCTTTGCGGTTGCCTCGCCAGTCGCCGCTGCCTCCCCTCGCCTCGGGATCGTGGCGGGTCTCCGGGGTCCCGGCGCTGCTGCTGCTGTTGCCGCCCGGGTCTCGGGCCCCATCTGCTCTCGCCCCGTCTCCCGGTTTCCCGGACCCTCCGCTTGTCCGCCGGTGGTTGCGGCTGCCTCCGTCTCCACGGCTCGGTCCCCTCTGCTCTCGCCCCTCGCCGGTCTGTCGACCCCGAACCGCACTGCCTCCGCCGTCCAGTCGACTCGTGGGTTCCGCCGCCGCAGCCACGCCAAGCCGAGTACCACCGCGTAGTCGGCCACCGGGACCACCACGAACCTCAGTTCTTCCCGGTGACTCCCGATCGTCATCTGGACCGGCTCGGTGTAATACTGAGCTGGCCCCCCCCTGCCAGCGTGCCATCTAACTGGCTGAATGAAATGGGCTCCCGGAGGCGCCTCAGCTGTAGCCCGAGCCCCGAGACCACCGCTGGGTGCATCAAGCAGTGGGTGCAGCCCGAGTCCAGTAGCGCCCGTAGCTGCGCCTCCCCTCCGGATCTCACCCCCGGACGTGTATCCTCACCCGGAACGGTGGGCAGTCCTCGTCTCCTATTGGGTCCGCGCGCCTCGACTCCCCTGCTCGCACTGGGACACCGTTCAGTGCGAGCGCGCCTCGTTTCCCGCCGGCTCCGAGTCCTCTCCGGAGGATGCTGTCTCCGGGGTCGACCACCCCCCGCGTCCTTTCTCGGTCACCGCCGCCACTGCCCCCTTCCGCGGTCGGTCACCGGTCCTTTTCCCGTTCGCACGCGGGGTTTTGACTTCGGGCCGTGGTGGGGCGCCTTCCCGCTCCGTCGGGCACTGCGCCGCTCGGTGGCCTCTGCCTCCGCATCGGAAGCACAGATTCGGGGCTCTGGTCGCCTCTCGCCTCCCGGTGGACTGCCGTCGACCGCTCCGTCTCTCCTCGGGGTCCTCTCCCTCGGCCGGTCCCTCGTCTGGTCCCGTCGTCTTGTGCTCTGTTGGATCTGCCGCCACGCCGATTCCGCCGTTCCGGCCAGCCAGATCCAATCCTTCACTGTGGACGGGTCGTCCCGCCCCAGTGCCCGTTCCAGGATCTCTGGGTTGAGTCCCCTCTTAAAATACTTCACCTTCAGGGACTCCGGCCAGTCCGCGAGCTTCTCGGCCAACCTCCGGAACTCCAGGGCATATTCCGATACCGATTTGCCCCGCTGTCTGAACTGTAGGATGTCGTCCTCCGCCCGCTTGGCGCTCAATGTGTCCTCGAATCTGTCCCGGAGCGCCTGCATGAAGTCCGGGAAACTCCGTAGTTCCGCCGCGTTGGCATCGTACAGCCCGATCACCCAGCTGGCTGCTTGGCCATCTAGCAGCTCGGCCACGTAGGATACCCTGTCCTCGTCTCTAGCGAATAGGTGACCACCCCTCTGCATGAACCCCCTGACGTGCGTCAGAAAGTGCGGCAGCTGTTCGGGGTCCCCTGAGAACTTCCCAGTGATACCTCGAAGTCTCAGGGCGTCTGCCGCCCGTTGGTCCTCCGACCGGGGCGCCGTGGGTGGTGCCGGCGGGGGTGTCGGACCGCCCCCCCTGTCGCTCGCCTCCTCGTTCACCGCCGGTGGCCCCACTCTCTGTAGTAGGGTCTGGAGCATCGCCTCCACGGCGTCTAGGCGTCGCTCAACTCTCTCCTCTAGTTGGGCGAATTCCTCACTCCACTCACGGTTCCGGAACCCCGAACCCCGGGTCATCGTAACGCCTGAATCGTCTGGTCCTTGGTTCACGCCCATCGACCACCGCTCGGATGGAGTGCGCCCGGCCCTGGCCGCTGCCCCGTCGCTCCCGGGCGGCTCCGACCGCCCTTCCGCGAGCCTGGATCCCTCGCGCTCCAGCTGACCCACGGATTCCTCGTCGCTGGTCATGCCTGTATTGAGAAAGAAAACGCTCCTCGGTGGTACCGGGTAGCGCTGACGGTGAGTCCTGGCTTTATGTGAGATTTGCCCCGTTCGACAGAGAAACTCTCGTGACACGTGTGGTTCACAAAGAAGGTTTACTCATGCGTAACGTAGTAGTCACAAGCAAAGCCAGGACTGGCTTGGTACAATTGCATCACTTGTTATATTCCCCCCTTCCCGCGCTTTTTCCCGCCTCGTGATCGCGTTGCGGCTGTGGGCTATTAGGCCCCCAATGTCCCCCCGATCGTTCATGATGGCAGGGTCGGTCAGAGTCCATTGTCCTTGATTGCCTGTCCCCCTCCGGCTGGGTTGGTCCCTCCCTGCTACGTGCAGACCCGCGGGTTCTGTGCTGCGTTGCGATCTTGTTTCGCTGCCCTGCGGCCCCGTTCCTTGCTTGCTCGCGCCGTTATCAGTTCATAGTTAAAAGCTTCCGCTGCGGTTTTCCTGTTTAGCTGGCCGCAGGTGGCTCGTTAATTAGCGGCGCTTTCGGTTCCTCTTTTCCCCGCTAGCTACCGCCGGTGGATTCCGCGTGGTCTGGTTGCGAGCTTCCCTGCAACCCCGTGCTTCCCTGAAGCCTCGTGCTGACCGAACCTGACACTACCCACTGGTGAGCCGACCCTCAAAATTTTCATGTTTTAATTTTCACAACTGGCTTATCCACAGGTGGCACATTTTTCATGGTATTGTGGTTAAAAATTCAAGAGTTGGCTTAACTGTAGATCAACTTATACACAAATATATACAGGATATACAGGTACTTTAAAAAAACTGAGGGCAAAACCTAGCCTATATACTTGTGGGTAAGCCCATCTATGGAGAAGCCGAACCCAATGTATTTTGGCACCTAAAATTCTTGGATTATCTGCAAGTATATACAGTATATATTACCACAATGAGAGAGCTGTAATTTTATACTTGAATGTTATGTTTTGTTATGTTGACTCATGACTAAAATAAAGCAACTTGACTTGACATTAGATGGTGAAGAAGATAGCACCAATCAAGCGTCGAGTACCCTTCCCCAAAACTGGCTTGTTCCTTCATCAAGATGCTGTCCAATTGTTTCCAGAGAACAAGCTAAAAAGATTGCCACACAAAGAATCTTGGATATAGAAGCACAAAAAGATATTGCCACCCTTAGTAAGGTTGGCTCACTGAAATGGATGAGCCGTTATAAACACACCTTCCAAATTGCCAAGTATTTCAACACAGAAGTGGCCAAATATCTTAGGACAGTATTTATTTGAGCAAGATTGGAGCAGTTGGACACAATGGTTAAATATGGAAGATTTAACCAAGTCCCTTATAATGAATGCGCTTATATTTGCGGAGCTCCAGAAATAGAAGACATAACACATATATTATTTGAATGTCAACTGTATAAAAAAGAGAGGGATCAGTATCTTGGACCACACATTAGATGAATGATCTATTGGGATCCTTATATTAAAACAATATATTTAATGTGCGGTCAGAATTCAAAAATTACATATAACACAGCCCTTTATTTGAACAAAACAGTACAGCTGAGATCTGTATACGTATGTGGATCTGATCGGATTAAATTGTAAGGGTGATACAGAAATATGATTTGCATCTTTTTTCTTTCTTTTTTAATTTTAATTTGTTTTTCTTATCCTATTTTTAATATATGATCTTAATAATACCATGTTTCATAAGTTTTATACTCTGTATCTTGATATAGCCTAAAGGCTAATCAATAATAATAAACTAAACTAAACGTCATCCAGATGTTATCTTGCACCAAATCTACAAGTTTTCTATGAAGTCTATTATTTTCCGTGAAGTCTATTATTAGACTCAGCAAGTCTAATAATATGGCAGAGTGGTCCTTCCTATCCCCTTTTTTGTATACTGGGATTAATGATGGATCTACTCTAATCTTCAGGGGTCAGAAATGAAGAATCTATAAATGTGAATAGGAGTGCCAGGACTGGGGTCCATCAATTCCACATTTGCCTTTTGCATTTCTGCCAAGATTGTATCAGGTAATCTACAGCTGTCTTCTTCTTTTTTGTTTTAAGTTGTGAAATAAGTTTAGCAGTCTCAAGAAACACCAGGGGCCAATTTGCTATGTATCAGACCAAAGTTCCGGCATTTTTCAAAGCTTGGTTTGACCATGAATGCACTGAAGTTAGGGCCAATTTAATTGAAGGTTTAAGAGAACACAGAACTATCAATCCACATAAGGAATTTCTCTAAATGGAAACATTTGCTTACTCAGTTTGCCCACTTTGTAAACTACAAACAAAGCACTGGAACTTTATGGATAATAAATAGAATATGAAGACTTGCTATTAATCCATGCTTGTAAATCCAGGATGATACTGTCTTTCCACTATAAAAGAGTGTTTTGGTTTTTTTTAACTAGACCCCATGTTCAGTAAATTAATAGTTCTTCATATATAGAAAAATTCTAAATTTGGGATACAGAATTCAAAATCACGTTCACATTTTAAACCAGATTATTTTACCCAAAACCATATTAACCAGTTTATAGATATTGGAAAGCAGAATGTGATATGGCTCAGTGTTCCCTCATTATTTTACGGTTCCAGCATAATGACACTGACTGCCCATCCTTTGTAAACATTATCTGAGGTATTAATAAATATGAAAAATACCTTTTGTTGAGTTAGATATACTTTTTAAGATCATAAAAATATACTTAATCTTCTTTAAGACCCTTAACCACTGATTTGTTAATCTGAGGTATTCAAGAATTCAAAGATCTCCAAACGTTCCATGAAGGTTGCTCAATGTAGTATTTTCTGTGGGACTTCCTTACTGCTTTTAAAAGATCCCAGTTTAACCTAAAGCAGGAAGAGGATACCTGAAATGAAAATGTAAAAGGAACTTAAGGCCAGGGGCATTCTGCAAGTGACCCCCCCCCCTTTAAGATAACTTGAAAAAATTAATTTCTAATTCATATCTTTTACAATCAATCAATCAATCAAGTTTATTACAGCCCCTAGGCCAGATACAGTCCAAATATCTAATAAAAACACTAAGATATCCTTCTACATCTCTCTCTCTCTCTCTCTCTCCCTCTCTCTACACACACACACACACACACACACACATATCAGAAAAACAGTAAATATAATAGGGTCTAAAATAGTTAAGAATAAAATAAAGTACTATTGTAAAAAAATCCAAACCTAGGTAATGGTGTGGCGTATCATACAGATGGTAACACAAAACTGGGCAACTCGGGTGGATATTTTTGAATCCTTGTCCGAAAGAAGCAACATTAAATAAAAATCACATTTCCTACCTGGAAATTCCTTCACGATTGGATATATAAGGATCTCTCTAGAGTCCTTATATAGGGAGCAATAAAGTAGCATATGGCTTAGAGTGTATATTGAGCCGTCACCACATGGACACAACCGAAGGTGCACAGGAGTGCCCTTAAAACTTCCAAAAAGGACAGCTGAAGGCAAAACACCTATCCTGGCTAAGGTGAAGGCCTTACGAAATTTCAAAATTGTAATGGATGATAAATAGGAGGCTGCAATGAACCCTTTTGGGAGAAAATGAAAAATATTGGGATGTAGCACTTTATTTAAATTTGTTTGGAGATCTCTATCCCAGATTCATTGTTTAAGGGCAGTTCTAGCATTATCAAAACCTAATGAGCACAGACTTTCCATAGAGAAGCCCAGCAATTGAATTTTATCTAGGGCTTTTTTAAGCCATGATGATTTGAAGCGATCTCTAAATCCTACTGCGGCTAAACCTATAGGAAGTAAAATTAACTTTAACCGGAAGGTAAGAAGAAGAAACCATGCCCTAGCATCCAAAGAAATTATACCTGTTTCTACATGTAGGATGGCATTTTTGACACTTTTTGGAGCCATCAATATGGTCCTAATAAACTTATTTTGAATGGTTTCAATAATACTAAGCTTTGCAAAGGAGCAAATTTGAGAGCCATAGAGAAGCTGAGGGACTAACTTGGCTTGAAAGACTTTGCAAGCTGCAGGAATATAATGGGCTCCTTTTGAATGGTAAAATTTTATAATAGCTGAAGAGGTACGCTGAGCGACACTTGCCTGGAAGTAAAAATGAGCATTCCAGGATAAGGAAGCATGGAACTGTACTCCAAGGTATTTATACAGTAGGTGTGCACCTGTTCAATCTGAATCCCATTTATTTGCCATTTGTGGATTTTATGACAGTGTCAGGCAAAAACTAGGACTTTGGATTTCTGATAATTTATTGATAATTTATGTTCTGTGCAAAATACAGCCAGAGCCCTATGTGCTTTTCTCATTCCCACCTGTGAAGTAGACGATTTAGATATAAATTGAAAAGTAATGGAGGTAATATGGAACCGTGTCGTACACCTCTATAAGTTGGGACTGCTTTAAATAAGTGTCCCCAATGGGTACGTCTAATTTTCAGGGAGGTGTTTGAATAAAATGACTGAATAAGCATGAGCAGCCTTTTATCAATAGTGGAATGTCTCAGACTATCCCACAGTCTCTCCCTTGGTATTAGATCAAAAGCTGACTTAAAATCAACAAAGGTTGCAAAATGGACTGCAAGGGAGCACAGAATATTTTTCTGCCAAATGGTGGAGAACCAATGATCTAAAGTTGATTGTTCCTCTCTAAATCCAGCCTGTTCTTCAGCAATAATATTTTCATTTTGTGCCCAATCCACTAACTGTATGCCAGAAATCTGGCATAAAGTTTATTTATTGTGTTTAATAAACTGATGGGCCTATAATTTGTAGGGTCCAGTCTATTTATTTTTATATATCAGTACAACAATGGCCTGATTCCAATCAGATGGAAATTTTCCTGTGTTATTAATGTGTGTGAATAAGGTGGCCAAAACCGGGGCCCACCAATCTTTATTTTCCTTTATTAGTTTGGGGGGGGGGATAAAATCACCTCCAGATGCTTTACCTGGTTTTAATTGGGCAATAAGGTCTTTAACCTCAGCTATGGACACTGGCAGCCAATCCAGGAGGTTGTTACAAGAGGGAATCACATCTGAAATTACAGCACATTCTCTTTGAAAGATGTTACAGAAATGATCTTCCCATTTATCTGCAGATATTTGTGTGAAAGGACCAAAACGTCTAACTATAAGAGACTGATACATTAAGCACCAGAACCAAGTGGAGTTCTTAAGCTTTGCTACTAAAATTAAATTCCTCCAATTCTGTCTTATAGCCTGCCATTTCTTTATCTTCAAAAGATCTTTATAATTTTTTTTTTAATCTTAAGTAATTTAGAAGCACTGAAAGAATTTTCTTGGTGAAAGGAAGTTATTGCATTTAAGAGAGTTTTTAGCCTCAATACAATCATTATCATACCAGGATTTAGACCTTTTATGTTTATAAACACCATTAGCTGTTGAAAATCTTGTCAGAGGGACTTGAAGATTAACAACAATTGACTGATACAATGAAATTACTTGTTCATATGAATCAGCTGAGCAGATCTGGGTGTGCATTTGAAGCAGAGACTCTGAAATCAAAAGTTCAGACAAAACTTTAGCCAGACGTTGAGACCATTTGTTCTGTACTCGCCCCTTTGTTGTAATGTCAATGGAGCAATGGGCTACTTCTAATAATTCAATTAGATACTGCTAATATCTCTTACATATTCTCTTTTTTCCTTACTTTCACTCTGTGTATACTAACACCACCATGAAGATAGTTGCTGGGGGGGGGGGGATTGTTGGCAACCCTAACAATATGTTGGCGGCATATTCTGTTTCATGTGCCAAAATAACATGAAGGGATTATGAGGCACCATGACTTCTGTGGGTGGTATCTAGAGCAACATCTTTTGCTTCAGTGTGATTGCCCAATGGATTTCCATAAACAGAAGCACAGTTCTCAACTTTGGAAAGAAATTAGAATTATACTAGTGAAGTTGCCACTGAAATTTGCAACATTTGTCTCAGAAATACTGTGCATATTTCAACAGCTTGCCTGCTTGCAATTACCAAAAAAAATATATATCTGGTTCAAGATTTAATCCAAATTAGTAAGTTTAAATCCTTCCTCTCATCCACGCATTTATATGAAAGCATTGCCACCATCTACCCACCTTCCAGTCCTATGACTAATATGGTCATTGGCAGGAATCCTTGGAAATCTAATTTCCCCAGCACTATTGACTTGCATCCATTCCTGCCATCATCAAAGAAACCCTTTATTTTTCAGATGCAGCTATATTTGACCCTATTATTGCTGTCATTTTCAAATGTTATATTGTTTATTTTTTGGTTTTTTGGTATTGTTTATGTTTTAATTGTAAGCCAGCCAGAATGAGAGATGGGCAGCTATATAAATTAAATAGATAAAAAAATTTTTAAAAATCTGTTTTATTTTCCGTATTTCTACCCATGCCTGTTCTCTGCCTATCTCTTCTCAAATTCCTCTATATGGTTGAATGTTATTATCAAGGATATGAACTTTTTAATACTAATATTCACACCAGCTAATAGCTGACAAATATATCCTAACTCTGGATATGGTAGGATGGATGTAAAGCAGAATGAGTAAATAAGCTTGTAACATTATTTAATGAGTAAGCTTTAAACAAATGGATGCATCTTAATGATAAAAATCTTTTAAAATCAAATGATAAATCTTAACGATAAAATAATAAAATGATAAAATTTTAATGATAGAAATAAACCAATTAAAATAGCATTCTAATACATTTTACGGCCCAGTACAACACTGATAAATCCGGGTTCACCAATTAAAGAAAAAATGTGAAATCGGAAACAACAT
This sequence comes from Python bivittatus, assembly GCF_059951505.1. Classification (NCBI taxonomy): domain Eukaryota; kingdom Metazoa; phylum Chordata; class Lepidosauria; order Squamata; family Pythonidae; genus Python; species Python bivittatus. The sequence continues at coordinate 15,920,657 of NW_028277098.1, forward strand.
ACATCAAAGAGTGTGCAATCTGTGCTCCCTGTGATGGTATCTCTGAGGCCACAGAACATTTCAGACCTTCCTCTGAGGATGGAGAGAAAACTTCAACCTCAGAACAAGACACCTGACCTCAGATGCCCCTTTCTGGCCATCATGGAATAAGTCTAATTGTTTCCAACTTCAAGGAAGTGTACAAGGAGGCATGAAAAATGGTAATCCCTTGACAAACTGAGAAGACAAAGAACCTGGGGCTTTAGAATGCATGCAGTCTCTGTTACCCCCTAGAAACCACTACAAATTATTATCAGATTGCAGCTTTTAATGTGACAGAAGGGGGAATTTATTGAATGCATAAATATACTGAATAAATCAACTCAGATTTTGTTTTCATCTCAATCTGTCCTACTGCTTTTCAAGAGGGGGCTATGTCAAATCACTAAAGTCCTTAGCCTGAAAAAAAATACACAAGTTTGATTTAAAGAAATAGGAGCTGAGTTATTGAAGAAAAGCTTGGTCCCTGGAAAATTTCTGATCCAACTTCAACAGAAGCAAGTATCCTGACACCACCTTATAGAGTCCTTCTCTCCAGACAGTCTGCCAAGTTCAGGGTCTGGGTTCTCATTTCTAAAAACTGGCCATCCCATTGGAGATGAAGAAGAAAAACCAAGATTCACTTTTTCCAACAACAGTGGCCCAACACTCCCTGAGCTCCTGACTGTCATTACAGGAACCCAAATAGTTTCTCTTCAGGACTCCAAATTCCAACATCTGGATCGAATCTACAAAGTATCTAAATTGGCTATGACATACCTTTTCATTGACAGTGAATCAAGGCTCTAAAAGTTAAATGATTCCAAATTAATGAAGCAGAGTTCAGACAAGACATTAATCCTCATGGGGGAATGTTTCAAAACAAGACAGAATAGATTTGCCTATCCCCCACTGTGTGTGCAATGTTCTATTTTAAGGCAGATTATTGTAGCCAGAGGTTTCACGAAAAAGAAAGGCAAAGGAGACAATTAACAAAGTGGAAAATACATTAACTATCAATGAATTTCCTAGCTGAAATTATATATTTTGTTGATTTTCTAAAATATGGAATTTTTATCAATGTTTTTAAAGATGATTTAATTACCATCAATCTCGATATGTATTTGTGAATATATATGTTGTATATGTGTAACATAAAAGTCCACTCATTTTTCTATCTGTGTTCTGAACATGGACAAATTATTCCATTATGAAACAGAAAATATATATTTCTTGACATGTCTTTTGGCCATTTAAAATGCTTGTGCTCCTATGGGATTCAAGCTACTGTCCCTTAAAGCATGCCAGGGGCATGAGAATGATAATGCAGGCATAAACCACAGCCTGGAGAGACTCACAAACATTCTTCCTTGAATTTCCATCAGCTTTGAAAAACAAGATTTTATGGCTGCAAGCAAAACCAAACTTGCCAATGCTTCCAGCTCAGTTGACATTAAGCACCCCGTACTACTTTTCTTAAGTATGTCATTCAAACTCAAATGCAGCTGGATAGCAGGGAAAATTAGAGTACATGCCCAAGAAGTAGACAGCAAGTTGACAGTTCTAAAAGAACTGTGCATATGGGTATCAAAATGCATCACACCCAAGTCCTCATTATGCAGTGTTAAAAGTTTTGTTCTGAACAGAGATGACAATAATGCTGGACTGCAAAAAGTGCAGTTAAATTGAAAAAGTTACTGAGTACTGCTACAAAAGATGTTTCCTTAATGGCATTTAAAGAGATTTTGATGATTTCTATCCTGATTCAAATTTTAAGTTTGTTCTTTAAAAGAGATAAGGGATATAAGCAGAAGGATGGTTATTCTGTCCCAGAATAAAGTTTTAAATATTTAAAGAATGTTGAGTCCAGTTTAGCCCAGGTTTCTTTTCTAATTATCAATGATCTTTTAGAGATAATGGATATACTTTCAAGAAGCATTTGATTTTCTGGACTAGTAAGTTACTACGTCAGAATATTTCTATTGCTCAATCAGCCATTGGACAATTGAGAATTACCAAGTAATATGCATATTCATAAAGTCAGACTTTTACAGCATACCTTCATTCTTTCTACTTCTATCTCAATGATCTTGCTTGATTTGATGGATGAGAGGGGTAGCAGTCTTTCTAGGACTATTGTCTACTTACAATGGGAAACTGGTTAATTGCTAGTAAACTGCTAGGAGGGAGAAAGCCTCCATGCCTTCTCCCTCTCTCCCTTGCAAGCACATTTAAGATTGCAGAGAAGGAGAAAAAGGAGAAAGTTTGGGGAAACAGATTATATGTTACCAATAGAAGCAAACGTGTAGCTCAGGGTTGAACTGTGGAGTCCCTGGGGTTCTCTGCTCACAGAACCCCAAAGACTCCACAGATTATATGCTTTGTGTAGGGTATGTGTACTGTATACATCAATGGTTTGTGTGAAAAACAAAATGCTGTGTGTATAAATGTGTGCATGTGAATGTGTGATACATACATGTGGAGGTAGATGAACACCACTTTACACTAATCCCCACCTCTGATCCAACAACCTCCGCAATCCTTGGGGTCAAAAAGGTTGCCTATCCTTGCTCTACATAGCCATTCTCTCTGGTTCAACCAGAGCACCTTTGTACAAAGTAACTGCCTAGCATAACCATTTTTAATTCTTCATAGGAGTCCTGTCTTCCCCACCAAATTAATACAGAAGCTAGCCACTATATTGTGTCTGTTTTTCAAATTTCTGGCCCAAAAATATGTATAATAAAGAGATAAGTAATAGTAAGTGAACAATAAATGATTCCTGCCTTCATTTTTAAAGTCAGGAGTGTTGTATTCCACACAGCCATCAGTATTCCATCTCCTTTTACTATTCTAATTTTATTAGCATCTTCTGGCCAGAATTCCTCAACACATATGCCCTCCCTCACCAAATGAAATGGGATAGATTTACATTTTGGCAAAAACTTGAAGGCAGTTGTATTGTCACCTACGTCTGCTGTGACTGCTACAGAAAAATAATTGCAAGTGTAATTTGCATATGCAGACTATCTCACACATTTAGTTAATCTGTTGCCAAAAATGCTGCCAAGAATGTAGGATTTCTGTAAAAGGAGAATTCAACTATTTTCCGCCTATATCAAAATAGAAGTACAAATCAAAATAATTCAATATGCATGATTATCAGATTGAATATTACTTAATCATATTACCAGCTTTTGTGATATGACAGTATAAAACAGTAAGCATTCACTAGATCTTATTCTGTTAAGATGAATTACAAAGCATTACTAAGGATTAAATCTATGTAACCCTATCTAGATTAATATCACTCAGCAACAGAGAGCACAAATTAATGGACAAGTGACCTAGTTATAAAAATGTGGTGCTTTCCATACAACATTTTAATAAAATGTATTTTCAGCATCATCTTCTCTGACACAAATAATCCCTTATCTGAGGAAGTTGTATGTCCCCATATTAATATTTAATTGAAAAACATCTTGGCATACCATTTCATCTAGAAAAATATGGCTATTTTTGTTTCATGATTCTAAAAATTTCACTTAACATGAACAGGCAGTGCTGGCATTACTGTGAAATAAATTTAATAGTTCAAATAAAGCAGTCTCATTTCAAGAGGTTCAAGAAATTTGATATTTTCCTGCATTAACTCAATTTCTTTATGGGGGAAAAAATAATGTAACTAGACAAATTAGGGAAATAATTCCAAAATGAGCTTCATTTTGTCTTCCCAGTTCAAAAATAAGAATGTCTCAAACCAGCCTCTGCTTAAATCTTCTTGAGCCGCTTAGAGTCACCCTCTGGGGGAGATGGACAGCATATAAATTTAATAAATAAATACATAACAACTTTAAGGAATCACTAACCAACATTTTTATATAATTCCTGTATTAGATCTGTTAGCTAATTCTGATGATCACGTTCTAATCTAATGCATCAGGTTTTGTGTAAAATGGCATCCAAAAGTATTGGTTGTAAGTAGGGGACTTTGACTTGGTTTTTGTGTTTTTGTGTGTGTTTTTATGCCTACAACTGCTCTGGCATTAGATGCCCCTCTGGTTATTGAAGGGGGGAGGGATGGGAGGCTGGGATAGCACCAACCAGTACTTTGGAGTGCCACAAAGCCCTGGAAGGGCCTGAAGCTGTGGCTGTTAGGGGCACGTTTGGAGGAGCCATAGGAGGTGGGGCTGATGCTGCAATCAGGAATCACAGAGCTTGTGGAGTTGAATTTGGGACTGGGCTTATGACTGGAGCTATGACTGAGGCCAGAGGTGACCTGCAGAGTGCTGTGGTTGGTGTGGTCAATGCTGGTAGTGCCAATGGAGCCTATAGGACTGGCAGAGCTGTCAGAATCAGCAGAGCCTGTCAGGCTGAAGACGTCCTCAAAGTCAGCCGTGACAAGGGGGCACAGCAGATTCCCAGCCTTTGAGGGCCTTCTCTAATGTGGCAGACAGCTGCCTGAGGCCCCTTGTTTCTTGCCATTTCCTGAATCTTTTTTGCCTTGTGGGGGAGAAGATGTTCTGGACTCTGAAGCACTTCTTACCTGGTGGGGAGGACCCTGGAGGGTCTCTCTGGAGGGTGGTAAGAGGTCGTTGTGTGGTGCTTGTCAGTGCCAGGCTGGAAGGTGTTGCATTTATTTAACTGTCTTGCTTTGCAATCTGGAGACCCTAGATGGCCCTGAGGTGGCTGGGGCAGGTTGTTTAGGTGCATATGGTGCATGTTATGTGTGGTGTGGTTGGGGAAGTTGAATGAATAAGTGCTCTGACCTGGGAGGAGGGAGTGAAAGGTGAGAGTGGACTAGGGGGTGCTTGTCAGCCCTTCAAAATAGACCAGACTAGGAAACCAAAGTCATGTAGGCCAATACTACTTTTATTATAAGGAGTCTTGCAAGTCTGAATCTGCTCCCCTGCCCCCCTTTATCTTCCTGAGAACTAGATGTTTTTTCAGGTTACAGTTCTGCTCCAGACTTAGGTTTCTTTTATCTGACCATTGACTTGGTAGCAGCTGTTCCTTCTGTCCCCCAAGACCATTCCCTCTGCCCACTGTAGTGCTGAGAGAGCAGACAGGACGGTGATGGGAAGAGGTAGGTATGGTAGGAACCTGGGGGTGGGTGGCTCTCAGGACATCAAGCCCACTGCTTGAAAGTGGTCCCATGTCTGGCCCTTGATTTCAACCCTCAGGGGCTGGTTGGCAGATCCTAATTGGCCCTAATTGGTCCCTGTTACTCTTAAATGCAAATCAGTTTGTAATAAATTTGCCCTCATTCCTGATCTTATCATAGATGAAGTGTGCCCTCTCTGTTGCTGTGTCTGCCTTCTGGACTGAGAACCCCAAAATCTGTGTGGCACCTCCCCTGATGGTATTCCAGAAGGCCTTGAAAACCAGGCTGTTCTTCTGGGCCTTGGGATAGGGTAAATGTGGCCTCCTTGTTAGGGTTTTTTTTTGTGGGGGGGGGACTTAAGGTGGTGCTGTCCAGACAGATGTTTTTTGTATATCTCTTATTATACATTATATTGTATATATTTGTTTTAAATTGTGAGCCATTCAGAGTCACCTTGGAGTCAGGCAGCATCTCGACCTAATGAAATAAATAAATGAATAATACAGATTCAGATCCATGTTTTTTCAGTTCACCTTGAAATTGCCTATGCTACAAGATGGATCAAGATATCTTGATAAAAAACCAATGAATAGAGATGTTAACATTAATAGGAAAAATAAATAAACAAGCAAGAGCAGCAATGAATCATGGACATCCTTAGGGATCTTTCTGGAATCAGGAACCTTCACATCTGAGGCGTCTGCTAACGTTCAGGTAAAAGGGTGCAAAAGCTTCTTGCAGATTTCCCATTCAACAAGGGAAGGTTAGGGACAGAGGAATAGAATTAATGTGTACAGTTCCTTCATTTTGTTCAGATTAATTGCCTCTGATCAGGCTTAAAACCTGAAGGATTTTAATATTTCATAGAGACATCTGAAATATTAATAAAGAAGAGTTGCAAATACGCAAGTTATGTATTACAGTCATTAATGTTTTCTCCACATTATTACACCATTTCAGATTTTCATCCTTTATTCACCCCTATGCCTGCCAAAGTGGCGGGGGGAGGAGGGGTTATATTTATACATATACCTAAAAGGATAAGTGAAAGAATAACAGCCTTTACCTTCTCTCTCCCAGATTAACGTTGGTTAAGATTACCTTGAATATGAATCACGTACACTTTCTTGTATTGAAACAGCAGATGTAGGCTCCAAAGCTTGCTTTTGTGAGATTGTTAGCAGTAGGATTAGTCATCCCATATACCCTTATATGTTTAATCTGCATCAATTCTATTCATGCAGTTGTGTGTGTGTGTGAGATAAAGTATATAAGTCACTCAGTCTCTTTGGATCAGAGCAGCAAAGAAACAGTAGTAAATAAATAAATAAAACATATCAGTCTATGTCTGAATTTACGTATTAGTAAATTTCGCTCCACCTTCCTTATGTGTGAATATTAATAACTGTTAACCTTAGGGCAAATTCAGTGCCCTTACTTTGATGTATGTATATCAGCTGTTCAGTTTAGACCAAGGTAGGCAACTGGAGATCCTAAGATTGCATATGACCCTGAACTTTTTTTTTAAGCAGCCCACAGACCCTTTTCCAGCTCAACTGTCAAAAATTAATAGCATGTTTTCCTAATGTATTGATGTGGGAAATACACAGTATCTTAAAACAGATTTAATATAGATTTTTAGAGAAGAAAACACCAACTCATGCACTTGCACTCACATGCACCCATGCACAAGATCATGGGTGGGCAATCTTGTCACCTTCAAGGGACAAGCAAGTTACCTAATTGGGGTAGTGGCCACAGATATGCGCATGTGTGGATTAACTGACACACATATATCCGTACTCATTCATAATCAACAATCCATTTCTAACAAGCCAGAAGATCATGCTTTTCAGCTGGAAGTGAGAAAGAAGGCCTAGTCTCTTTGCAGATTTGTGGATCACAGTTTTTGCAACTCCAGCTCACCAACTGCCTATTCATGATAATCAGGAGATAGCTAGATGCCAACAAGGGATAAATCAAGAAAGACATGAACTGTAGCAACTAAAACCTGAAACGGAAGCAGCAAGAGGAAAAAGATGTGAGATGCAATCTAGTCCTATCGACCAAGCTTCTGTGAATCAGTTTGTGAGGATGTGGTGAATTCCTTTGTAGTACTGGCAAAAGTAATTTATAAACTATTTCATAAAATCTTCCTTGGGTTTTAGGTTTTAAGAGTCATATTAACTTTCATGCACAGCAGGAGCATCATTTCTGCAGGCTTATGCAGAAACCTGAAAAAAGTCAGGCAACCTTAGTGAATAAGAGGTGCTGTATTCGGGCTTGCACAAGATCTGAAGCACTTTTTATTAGTAATTTTCAAAGAATGTGCAGCCATAGTAAATACAACATCTGTGCATTTTATTACTTACAGCCTGCAGCAAACATGTAAATATGTTCCTCACAAAATGTCTGCATCAAGGGTGAGGAGCTTCCCATGGTCAGGGGCCACACCAGGTGAAGGGATGCAGGTAACCTCAATGGAAGACAGGTGATATCACCTGAAGAGGTAAAATCACAGCTTTAGGCCCCCTTTTTCCCAAAGGGGTAAGGACTGAGGATGGGTCTAGAAATCCTGAGCGCTCCCTTTATTTATATTATTATTTAATTATTAGTGTTGTAGATGTATTGGTTACTCCAATCCTGTAATCCATGTCTCCATATATTCTTGAATATATTCAGTGGAAAACATCATAAATCTATTTTGGCATCTGTAAGTCATTATTTCTGTATATTTAATATTATGATTAATTCAACAGGAAGTATTTTGTTACTATGGACCCAGGTGTGTCTTTTCAGAAAGAATTTGAGGGATTCCTTTAATTGTTGGAGATGTACTGTTCAAAATAACACACTTTTAGAAGTTATCTCATGTATCAATCTAGGTTTGAAAGTCTCGTTGGGTTTTTTGAAAATGCTCATCTTTATTTGAACTGCATATCAAGGGTATATAAACTGACAAAAGGATGAGAAAAATGGACATTTGAACAAGAGACAGAAATCATGCAGAGCTTGGCTTCTGGAATTCTTTCCAACCCTTAACCAGCAGTGACCATAGGAGGCTTCTAATATTTCTTCTGTGTAATGAAGTAATACGTTGCATCTGTTATGTTTGGGTTCCTGCTGTCCCCTGGAGTTACGTCTGTTTGTGTGTGTATATATGTGCTCTGGGAAGCAAAAGGAGGGCTGCATATGTGCTATTTTGGGTCACGTGACTCAGCAGGAGAGGGGCTTAAAATGAAACAGTTGGCAACTTTCCAGTTTGTTGCCCAACTGCCTCTCCCATAGAGATTCAAGGGGGGAACTTTCCCTGAAATGTTTTTTTCACAACCCCAGCCTGATCTGGCCCATGTTCCATTTTTCTTTGGCCAGCTTCTCCCCCAACACTAAATTTGTTTCCATGCTGTTCAGTTTTCAGAGACTTGGCCTGCTGACAGGCATGGTCTTGAGCCCCTTTACATAATTTATTTCTAATAATCCATGGAAATAAGACATTAGGGACAGTATGCAGAGCATGGTTTCTGGAATTCTTTCCAACCTTGTACATAACATGACCAGGAAGAAAGAGGACTGAAGCTTAGAAAGGAGCAGCTGGCAAAATTCCAAGCCACTGCCCAACTGCTTCTGTCCTAGAGATGCTAGAGATATACTGGGAAAATTCTTTCTACGATTCTTTTTTATGTATAGACCACCCAGATCTGGCTCATTTTCCAACTCAATTTTATTTTTGCTAACACCTCCTGCCCCCACCCTACCCTGGCAAATCCAATCTTGTTCTGTTCAGTTTTCAGAGACTTATTCTACTGACAGAGAGATGAACAGAGTCCTGATGCCCTTTACATAATTTCTTTCCAGCATTCCATTGGGTTGGAAAAAATGAAAAGGGTGATACCACAAGGATGGAGGAATACCTATTCTTTATAAAATATACAATGGTCTGAAGAACTTACCCGTGTTCATATGTGAGAGTCTGTCACATATGTGAGATTTATTTATTTATTTAAATTTATTTATTTATTTAAATTTATTGGCCACCCAACTTCGGTGGACTCTGGGTGGCATACAAAACTAGAAACAACATAAAAACAGCTAAAAACATTAAATCAAACAGACATCCCAGACTAAAAGGATCTAATAAACAACAAAATCAACAAAGCAAAACAGGGGCCATTAAACAAATAAACATCAACTCCAGGCCTGAGACCAAAGCCAGGTTTTCAAAGCTTTCTGGAACCCTAGAAGAGAAGGTGCTGTCCTTATCCCTGGGGGAGTGCTATTCCAGAGGATGGGGGCTGCAGCAGAGAAGGCATACTTCTTAGGTCCCACAAGATGGCAATGTTTAATGGAGGGGACCCAAGGCACACCCACTCTGCTGGAATGTACTGGGCAAGCAGAAACAGTTGGAGATAAGTGGTCTCTCAGATATCCAGGCCTATGCCATACAGGGATTTATAGGTAATAACCAGCACCCTGAATTGCACTTGAAAGTCGACTGGCAGCCAGTGCAGCTCGCATAACAGTGGTGATACATGGGCACACTAAGAGGTGCCCATTACTGCTTGTGCTGCTGCATTTTGAACCAGCTGTAGCTTCTGGGTGGTCTTCAAGAGCAGCCCCATGTAGAGCACATTGCAATAATCCAGTTGTGAAGTGACCAGGTGACCAGATGGGCAGCTATATAAATGGAAGGAAGGAAGGAAGGAAGGAAGGAAGGAAGGAAGGAAGGAAGGAAGGAAGGAAGGAAGGAAGGAAGGAAGGAAGGAAGGAAAAACATGCATTCTACTGCCAGAAGTCTCAGCCAGAAGACAAATTAGACAATTGATTAGGCTAGTCTGTATGTTTAAACTTCCATCTATTTTCCCTCCTTTAAATTTAGGTAAATGGAGCTAACTGTAAACAAATTGTATAATATATCATGAACATAAATGCAAAACTAATCTAATAGCCTATGAGAGATGAATAGTCAGATACATTTATTCTTCTTCTGTTTTTCTTCCTAAAAGTGGAAATGGGAACAGGAGGCCTTTGGAAAACCACACCACTGCCATTTCCATCATTAATACCTGCCTACTTAACCTCACCAAAAAGATGAAATTCATGCCTCTGAAATTCACCAGGAAAACAACCAAATGTTTGTGCTGTAATTCCAGACTGATCAGTGAGTTGAAGGGGGCTTAAGGGTGGAAATGGGTGTGGTTTGGCACCAGAGTCCTCCTGATCCCATTCCTACTTTTACTTCTGGAAAAAAGAAATGTTCACACTCTCAAAAAATCATTTTGTTACCCTGGTTTCAATCAGGTGTCAGGGCGTCAGAACGCCACAAAATGCAAACAGGTGATGGGAAATGCATCAAGTCCACAGGTTGCCCACTGCTGGCCTAAATCCATGTTGCTAACCATTATAAAAGCCATTCAAGCCAGAAGGTAATCAATAATATGCAGTAGCTATTAAGGGGCAGACCATTGGTAGCCTGCAGAGGCTATCATTCCAATCTAACTGCTCTAACTTCACTAGTTTATAGAGCACGCTGCAATATATTACACATCTATAATTGTTTGTATTAAAGAAAGCCAATTCATAACCAGGGGTAAGGAAAAAAAAACATTTTTAAATGAGGAGGGAAAATAAAGGTAACACTAGTGCAGCCATACTCGTAGAGAACAATATTATAAGTCTTGTTCTCTACTCCTCTCTAAAACCCAAACAGGAGTGTATGCAGCTGCACTCCGTAGTGAGGTACACAAGATGTCTCTAACTTAAAAGAGCATACATCTTACTCAGAGAGAAGATGCACAAAGAGCCATGAAGAAACGGAAGTGTAAGCCATTCACACTTATTGTGAATTATCAAGTATCTGAAACCTCAGAGTTAATGTTCAGATCAAGGGACAAAGAATCTGTATTTCATAGAGAGCTGGCATATAGACCAGCAGCTCCATTAGCAGAGAGTTTAACGAATCATGTGTCTGCCATAGAAGAAAGGAAAGAATTATCATTAGGTAATACTTAATCTTATCCAATCTTAGGTAATTTAGAAATACTGCATACATAATCTCAATCACATCTGAAGGTCAAAACAATATATGCAAAGTTCAGAATGCTATACCTATTTCATCTGATATTCTTTCTTGTGCAAATCACAATTAGAGGACAAATGGAAAATATTTATTTAAGAAACTGATAGCTTACATTAAAAAAAAAAAGCCTAAGGGCTATATACCAATAACTCAGATAAAATATGAGTTAAAGTGTAGAAGACAGGTCTTGTCATCTAATGAAATTAGGATTGTTTAAATTCAATTGACTTTAGCGAGATTTCAGGAGATGCACAAAGGGTTACTCAGACATTTCATTAAAAGACAAACTTTAAAACTGGAGAAAAATAATTACTGAATTTCATGGGAAGCAGGAAATGGCTTATTTCATTCAATGGCCCATTGATTGCCAGGAGCAAATGTGTATACTGATGAGATTTGTTTATGGCATCAAGTTATAAGACACTTAACATATTAAAGGAAAATTATCTGAGTAAGTGGCATCAATTCACTTTTTAAAAAAACATAACTTACGAGTCTTGTGCAGCACATAGCTGGTCTTAGATGGTAATGAAAAAGCCAATCATCACTAGGAATGGGTTAGAACTTGGATGGGAGACCACTAGGAAATTCCAAGGCTGTGGAGTAGACTGAGAAGTCAGGAAACATCCCTGAAGAAGACAGTGACAAACTAGTTCCATTTTTTTTTTTTAATTTATTTATTTATTTTCAGACTTGTATGCCGCCCATCTCCCCCAACGGGTGACTCTGGGCGGCTCACAATAATAAAAAAGAAGAAAAAACACAGGTCTCTCCAAACATGGATACAATCTATAAATAATTAAAAAACATATATTAAAAATGCCCTAAAAACCTCCTATGATTTTAGCCCTAAAAAACCTGTAAGATGCTGGGGGGGGGGACAACCCATCACCCCACCAGCCATCTCCACAGGTGTGGGCCCCCCTCTGGCCCCCAGGCCTTCTGGCAGAGCCAGGATTTGATCCCTTTCCTGAAGGCCATGAGGGAGGGGGCACACCGCACCTCAGGAGGCAGGATGTTCCATAGGGCGGGTGCTGCAGCAGAAAAGGCTCTCTGCCTAGACCCCACCAATCGAAATTCCTTGACTGGTGGGGTCTGCAACCTGCCTCTTCTGCTGGACCAAGTGGGGCGGGCTGAAATGACCAGGACGAGGCGGTTCCTCAGATAACCTGGTCCCGTGCCATGAAGGGCTTTAAAGGCGATGACCAACACCTTGAATTGGACCTGGAAACAAACTGGTAACCAATGCAGCTCACGCAACAGCGGTGTTATACGTGCCCTCCTAGGGGCATTAAGGACTGTCCGCGCCGCCGCATTCTGTACCAGCTGTAGCTTCTGGATACTCTTCAAGGGTAGCCCCATGTAGAGCGCATTACAGTAGTCCAACCCGGAGGTGATCAGGGCATGAGTGACCGAGCGGAGGTCGTCCTGATCCAGGAAGGGGCGTAACTGCCGTACAACACAAAGTCGTGCAAAGGCCCTCCTAGCCATGACTGCCACCTGCTCTTCGAGCAGGAGTCGTGAGTCCAGGAGAACCCCCAGATTATGCACCGGGTCTGTCTGGGGTAGTGCAACCCCGTCAAGGACCAAAGATGACAAGCTCCTAGATCTTGAGGCTCCCCGTACCCACAGCCACTCCATCTTACCAGGGTTCAGCTGAAGCCTGTTGTCCCCCATCCAGCCCCCCACAGCCTCCAGGCACCACGAGAGGGCAGTCACTGCGTCACTTAAGGCACCTGGGATGGAGATGTATAGTTGGGTATCAACAGCATACTGATGATACCTCACCCCAGCGGTTTGATCTCACCCAGCGGTTTTATGTAGATATTAAATAGGAGCGGTGAAAGCACTGACCCCTGTGGCACCCCACAAAGTAGGGGCCAGGGGCTGGACCTCTCGCTCCCTATCAACACCAATTGGGTTCGGCCTTGGAGAAAGAAGCTGAACCAGCACAACATTGTGCCACCCAGCCCCAACTCCTGCAGCTGACCCAAAAGGATACCATGGTCGATGGTATTGAAAGCCACCGAGAGATCAAGAAGAGCAAGGATGGATGCACTGTCCCCATCCCGCTCTTGCCAGAGATCATCTGAAAACGCGACAGAATACTGTTTCTGTCCCATAACCAGGCCTGAATCCTGACTGATAGGGGTCCAGATAATCCGTTTCCTCCAGGATCCTCTGAAGCGGCCGCACAACCACCTTTTCTACCACCTTTCCTAAAAAGGGGAGGTGGGAGACTGGACGAAAATTGTCCAGGAGGGTGGGGTCTAGCAACGGTTTCTTGAGGAGTGGGCAGACCAAAGCCTCTTTGAAAGGCTTCGGAAACACCCCCTCCTGCAAGGATGAATTAACCACCGCCAGAACCCACCCTAAAGTCACCTCCTTGGTAGCTTTAACTAACCAGGAGGGACAAGGATCTAAACCACAGGTGGTCGCACTGATAGCCCCGAGGACCCTGTCCACTTCCTCAGGGGCAACAGGATCAAGCCGTTCCCAGATAACTGGGCAAGAACGCTCCCTGAGCAACTCCCCTGGACCTACTCCACGCTTGGCTTCCAACTGAGAACGGATCTGAGCGATTTTATCCATCGGGTGTTCAGCAAATTCCTCTGCACGACCCTGCAAGTAGTCCTCCGCCCCCCCCTTTTCCCAGGAGGCCCCGGGAGACCCTAAACAGGGCTGCAGGGCGACACTCTGCAATAAGATGCAATAAGAGCAGAGAAATGTTGACGTTTCGCTGCCCTTACCGCCACTAGGTAGGCCTTAATAGCAGCTCTAACCCGTGTTCGGTCTGATTCGTCCCGTTTTCCGCCAGCGGCACTCTAGATGTCTCTTAGCCCTTTTCAGCTCCCTCAGCTCCTCCGTGAACCACAGGGAGCGCCGGGGGTGATAGGCCAAGAGAGGACGCACAGGCACGATCCTGTCCAAGGCCCCAGCCATCTCCTTGTTCCAGAAATTACAGGGACATGGTTATGAAATCAGCAGGAATTGGGCTTGACTTGAGGGAGCCTTTACCTTTGTGTGTGTGCTTGTGGTGTATGTATGTGTACTTTTGAGGCAGTCTTGACTCCTGGTGACTACATGGACAAGCCCATGCAGTTTTCTTGGCAATATTTTCAAAAGCAGGTTTGCCACTGCCTTCTTCCTATGCCTGATACGTAGTACCTGGCCCCAAAATCACCACACTGGCTTCCAGGCCTATGGCAGGACTAAAATTCAGGTTTCCCTACTCCTCGTCCAGCACTTTAAGCACTAGATTAAACTGGCTCTCACTTTACATTGTACTAGTCCTTATATGGTAAAGAGTGTGGACTGTATCTGATGAAATTTTGAAGCTTAAAAATGATTAAATACATTTGCGATTGCCAAAGGGTGGTACTTCCCTCTCTCCACGATAAGCACACACACAATACATTATGCAAAATGGCAAAAACTGCAGAATAAATACACAGTACTGACTTTAATAGATTTATCTTGCGGCAGCATTCAGTATTTATTTAATTTTTTAGTTTTGGTATACACTGCCCTGACTTTGATGGGAGAGCACAGATTTGTTGAAGACTTAATATACTTATTTTCTAATTTAACTCCCACCCTAACCTCTCTCTAAAAGCAAAAAAAAAATCAATGTTTTGGGAACAAAACAAAGGAACAATATGGTGGAGGGCAGGCTCACACCACAAAAAGATTGTCCTTTGTCATAAATTTTGCTTCACAAACCACAATGGCACAATTCATACAAAACATAAAGCCAAAACTAAACAAAAAATCACAGTATTTGGAGAAAAAACATTCTGGGTGGCTTCTGGGGATTTGAAAAGGCCATGTGGGGTTTAGGCCATGGTAGTCCGCATTCAGCAACCACAATTGGGACCAGCAACTTGGTTGTTAAGCAAAGCAGTCACTAAACAAAACCATGACTATGCTTATGATCTTACTTCAGCTTTCCTTTGCTTTAATGTCCAGACCTGAGAAGTCATCAGTGTGAGTTTTGGGTCACCAAATTACTTTTTCATCACCATTGTAACTGCAAACAGTCGCTGTACGAGGCAGTCACTAAACAAGGACTACCTGCACAGCTTTTCTTGGATTAGGAACCACACTTCACTTCCCTAACTAGCAGAACAGACACAATTGATATTGTAAAGGTAATAATATCCTTGAAAGTGGTGGACCAACCTTTTTAGCCTATTTTTTTCCCAGGGGCGAGAGGAACAAGGATGGGAATAGGAAAAACAGCTTCTATGCAGCAATTACAGGTAGTCCTCCGTTAACAACAACTTGTTCAGTGACCATTCAAAGTTACGATGGCGCTGAATGAGTGCGACTTACAACCGATCATGTGATAGCAATCCGGGCACTTGGCAACTGGTTCGCACTTACAATAGTTGCAGGGTTCCGCGGTGACGTGATCGCCATTTGTGACCTTCCCTGCCAGCTTCCCACAAACAAAGTCAATGGGGAAGCCGGCAGGGAAGGTTGCAAGTTGCTCCTGTAAGTCACTCACACACCCGTGGTTTTTTCTCCCAAGGAGCCCAGCTATAGAGTACAGGGGTCTCAAATGTTAGGGAGAGATGAGAAACATCTGTAGAGTAGGTACCTATTAGATTTAGTGAGTTTTGTGAATAAGATCCAGGTTTCCAGTCCGTAGGAGAAATTGCATCCCAGTGATACCTTTAAAAAAATACTAATTTACACATGTTAAGGAAGACAGAAGTTAAACCTCGAATTATCAGGTTTCCTACTCTGCATCATTTCTCACAAGCACTTACAACTAAGCAGATGTGACCATATTGAGATTCTGGTACACTAGAGTGGCTTTGTTCTTGCATTATATAATCTCTTCTTGAATACAGTTGATCATGTTACAACTGCCAGCAGGAATCCATCTGTTCTAATGTGATCCTTCTGCCCTGTGGGTAACAACACCAATCCTGGGTATAGATTTCTTTTTCATACCCTCTGTTCTGCCACAGCTACATTTATCCAGTCCATAAATCACATTATACTGTGATACTATTTGATCTTGCTTCATATTGCCTTCAGCTACAGAAAAACTACAGAAGTGGTCAATCAATTTGCTACCCTCTAATTTATTATATGTATGGACAAAGACTAAAACAATGATAAGACCTGACATGGATTATATAAAGCAAACAGTGGACTTCTACAAAAGTAAAAAGAAAGAAAAGAAAGTAAAAGCCTATCAAGCTGTGTAAGCTAGTATGGAACTGTAAATTTTTCTGGTCAGATCCAGCACCTATTGATCATGATGGCACTGGCATAAAATTCTGCAACTTTTATGGAAATTTTGCTGCACTAATCTCTTCATATAAAAACACAATTTCTGATTGGGACCAACCCAAACACTTGCTGATAATGGGGAAGATTAGTTCCAGGGACCAGTTAATTATTTATTTATTTTATTAAATGTATAAGGCCACCCAATTCTACAACTCTGGAAGGGCACAATGAAAACACCAACAAAATACAGATAAATACAAAATGACACCCAAACCATCCTAACATCATCATCACCATCATACAGGGGACTGACCACTCACTCAAACGAAGGCCTCAGGGATGAACCAAGTTTTCAAGGCTCTTTTAAACACAGTCAAGGTTGGGGGCTGATGTATGTCGGGGGAGATGGTGTTCTACAGAAAAGTAAGGGTACTGGAACATTACTTTTCTATAGAACAGAAGATGCATTTGTTTCAACCTTTGTGTCTGAGCATGGAGGATAAGGAATGACAAATGCATTCCTCCAGCTAGAGTTTGGCTGCTCCATATTAGAGGCCTGAATAAGACTCTGCCAATTGAAATATTGGCTGAAACAAGTATTTGAGGGCTCATTCCTAGCACAGCTTATCCTGGCCAACAAATACACTTCCTCTTGGAAGACACACAGTGAACTGCTGATTTGCTCACTGTGGACTCTCAACCCACACTCTCTCTATGCTGGCTTTAGAAGAAGAGTTTATTTGATCATAGGGCAAAATATTATATCACTGCTGTAGGATCCTCACCAGCACACCCTACATCATCCCTAAATAACTTCACACTACTTTCTCTGCCCCACACAGAAGACCCTTCACTTTGGCAAACTTGGTACCCAATCTTCAATGGTGAGGGAGGGGAGATTTAACAACATTCCTCCTATGATTTTATGTTTTTTTCTTCCTATCTACTTTGGTTAAGAAACTTTCAAGTGCAGCAGTAGACTCTCCTCATAGAAAATGAACACCTACTTGCTTTCTGTACTCAGAAAATATTACAACTAGTTTACAATACCAAACATGGAGAGACTTAATTAAATTATTTTATGTTGCTCTGTTTACTGATTACTTTGTATTGTTACTCTTGGGAATAATTTATTATTCTAGTCATAAGATTAGAAGAAACATCAAGCTAGATCAGGCCAAAGGCCTTTCTAGTCCAATACTCTGCTCCTATTGTGTCCAATGGCCAACCAAGTGCCTGTGAGAAGATCATGTTGAAAAAGCATCTTCTCACCTACTCCCCAGCAAGTTGAGAGGCATCCAGCTTTTGATTTTAAAATTAATATACAGAGCCATCACAACTAGTGGCCACTTATTGCTCTAATCTCCCGGATTTGATTA
Organism: Python bivittatus; assembly: GCF_059951505.1. Taxonomy (NCBI): domain Eukaryota; kingdom Metazoa; phylum Chordata; class Lepidosauria; order Squamata; family Pythonidae; genus Python; species Python bivittatus. The sequence goes on from NW_028277098.1 coordinate 15,938,481, forward strand.
ATCTCCTTGTTGATGGTCAATGTTATATCTTCTGGGAAAGCAAATTCCTTAGTTTTATTAATATAGGGAAAACTGAAAGTAAGTTTAGCTTATATGTGTGCATGCGGATATGAGTCATAAAAAATAACAGAGCTATGAATCCTTAAAAAAATTATTTGTAAGAACTGTATCAGAACTCCAGCCAACACAGCACCTTTCTGCTATTCATCTACAGAGACCAACTTTTTTTTATATTCCTGTGCTAATCTTGAAAAAGGTGGTACCACTTTAACAGTCTAAAATTTCATAAAGCAGCAACACCTGAAAAAAAGTCATGCTACTTTAATGAACAGCAGAGAGGTGCTGTGTTGGCTGGAGGTCTGAAGCACTTGTTCCAAATCATTTTTGAAACATGCACAGCCCTAGAAAATTTCATATCTGCAGTAGTTTATATTTACTGTCAAAGGAGATGTAATACTATTGCAGTAATTTTTTTTTTAAAGGATGCTTATGTTTCTCTCCCCATCTTGATATCCTCCTAATGTAAATCCATACTGCTCTATGAATATGGCTTTAAAATACTACCAATTTTTCTAACATCAGGAGGAATAATAGGAAGAAAAAAACCTATCACAAATCTCTGTATAAGTACGATAAGCTTCATAAAAAATTACAAAAATAACAGAAGAAAGAAAAGAGACTTTATCATCTTATGAAACCCTCAGCTACAATGAAATTCCTCTTTATTAGACAGATATAGAAATGTATATATATCTACACACATACACACATTTATACGATGTCATTATTAATAACATGTATCTGACACCAGACAGCATCCTTTACTCCCTCTCCATGATTAGCACAATGGAGATGCTTTTTAATGAGGTTCTTACACCACAACAACAAATGCATAGGATCTCCCCAGGGATCATCTACAATCTGATTAGATTTTCAGACTGCTCCCATTTTTAAACCTCCTTTCTGAGTATGTATAGTGAGGGGAGGGGAATTTAAATAGTTGCCAATATTTCCAGCTTTTCTGTTTATGATGGGAGAAGCAGTATGTTCCCATCTGTTCCTGGAACATGAAAGAGATGTTTTAATTCTATACTTTTCACTGCTAAAGAGTCAGTGTACAAAAATAGAAACTAAGCCATAGTTTGTTTTAACCATGGGTTGTTGAACAAGCCAGATATAAGCCAGGTTTTGCAAAGATAGTAATAATGGTTTGTTTAGCTACGTTTTGACTTGTTTTCCCTTCCTTCTTCAATCCTCTTGCCTTGAACCTCTATGAACTGATTAGGTATTTCAGCACCACACAAAAGTAAACCAGCACTAATCCAGGAAATCACAATAAGCCACAGTTAAAATCAGTAAGCCAACAACAAACCAAGTTTTCAGATTATAGTTTACTATCCCAAAACAGTAAACTGTATTTGATGTGACCTATAAACCCAGGTAGCAGAAACAAATTGGGGTTCCAGGTTTGTATTTCCAGTGCTAATTGTAAACACAATATACTGAACCCAAGATTTCTGCACTCAGTGCAGATGCTTTACCCCTGAGCTGTAGCTGTCATCATGAAAGGCTACTTTTTGTACCGCAATCCTAAACCATTCTGGGTTCAGCTGTTGCACTGAGCCACAATGTGATTTGTTGATTTTGGCTTAGCCTATTACGTGAACTCAACCTTTGCCATTTTTAAAGCCATGGTTTATGGTTTAGCATAATGCACAGTTCTAGGCAACTGTGATTTATTTAATAAATAGGTTTAAACAAAACTGGATTTAGTGCATTATGTGCACTCAGCCGCCTTCTATAAACAAATCATACATTCTGCCATTAAATATCTTTTGGTATTAAAACATAAAAAAAAATTAAAATAACCCAAAGAAACAAACTACAAGGCAGGGTTATAATTTGGGGGGAGGGGCTGATTGACTTAACTTTTAAACAATGTACCAATATAACATTTTTAAAAAAATAGTTGGGGCTAAAACAGAAAGTATAAGATAAATTTACATATATTGTAATTTAAATACAACTAATGTGATTCCACACTATATAACAACCGCCTTTTCTATTACATTGAAAATTATTAATTCAGTGGCAATTTTTGCAGAAGCTCTCAAGGTAGCACTCAAGGCATTAGAATGGATTTGCAAACTATATCACTCCTATATATATAACTGGGAAACCTATTGTCTTTAGATTATTTTGGATTACAAATCCCATCTTCTCTGACTGCTGATCCTACCGGCTGGCGTAGAAAGACTAGACTCCCAAGTGTCCTAGACAAGATGCCTTCCAGGAGTCCAGCTGTCCAACTCTCATAGTACCTAATAACTAGAGTATATAAGGCCAAATTCTTCGTCACTGCTAAAAAATACACTTTTCTTGAACATCCCAATATTCCATATTTTACCAAGCTGTCAGTTTGTGTAATTTTCTAATATTTCAAACTTACCTACTCTTCATCGGGAAGGCAGCTATTTTTGTAAGCTTAGAAAACATTGATCATTCCCAAGTCCTTGTCTGGAGATTTTTTGCAGTTTAGCAAACAAAGGAGAAATTGTGACAGGATTTTTTTTAATAGCTTATAAAAACCATGTATCTTTTCTCCCACTGCTAAACAGGTTCATCAGCTAACTGGCATACTGACTGTGTTCTCACAACACACAGCATCATTAACAGGCCAACTACAATCCAAACTACTGTTTTCTGCAAATCCAGCCCACTTAATTAAAAATCAAGAGGAGTCTGGTAGCACCTTTTCCAACTAACAAAAGGCGTAAGCTTTTGTGAGCTTCAGCTCACTTCATCAGATGCATAGAATGGCTAGGTACAGGGTATAAATTGGGGTGGGGGGGAAGGAAGGGAAAGACAGGTTGGTTATGCAGATGCAATATACATATGAAACATATTAAAAGTATCTTATCAGTTAATGAATGTAATGTGTTAAAAAACATTTTGTTGGTTGCGACCTTCTGAGATTGCTTCAAATCTTTTGATATATGTGAGTTCACCAATTTCTCACTCAGTGGTGCTGCTAAAGTCCCATTTTATTAAAATAGTCATTTTGAGGTCTGCCACAAAGCATCCCAGGAGATTAAAATGCACTTATATTACTTTATCCTTTTGAGTCTTGATGTCCATTAATTCTTTTCTGCAAAATCTGTCTTACACAGAATCCAGAGGGCCATTGCTGGCAGATGACGACATATATCACATTAAAGGAAGAACAAGGGAAGGCATATCTAATTTGTGTATAAAGTTCTTGGGGCCTATGCTGATGCTATTTATGTAAATATGGGGTTAAAGTAATCTGGTTTTGATGATGGTTCTGATACCCATATTATTATCATTTTCCTGTTGTTTCTTGTTGCATGTGAGAATCTGCTTCAGGTTTTTTATTTATTTTATTTCTATAGCCGCCCATTTCAACAAGTGACTCTGGGCGGTGTACAATCATAAAAACATAAACAATTAAAACAATACAAATAAATATATGTGGTCGCCAAGTAAAACTATTGCCATAGATGTTAATATAACCAAGAAACAGGGCCCTTAACACACTTGGGCCCCAGGCCTGGGCACATAACCAGTCTTCACGGCCTTATGAAAGGCCAAAAGGATTGGAGTCATCCTAATCTCTGAAGGGAGAATGTTCCAGAGGGCAAGGGCTACGGCAGAGAAGGCACATCTCCTAGTCCCCGCCAGCCAACATTCCTTGGCTGACAGGACTCGTAACATGCCCAACCTGCTGGACCAAATTGGACGGGTAGAAACAACTGGGAGAAGACAGTTCCCTTAGGTAACCTGGTCCCAAGCCATGAAGGGCTTTAAAGGTGACAACCAGCACCTTGAATTGCACCCAGAAGCACACTGGCAATTAATGCAGCTCACGTAGCCGTGATGTTACATTTGTTGAATATCTGACACCATTTACTACCCCTGCAGCTGCATTTCGCACCAACTGATGCTTCTGAATGCTCTTCAAGGGCAGCCCCATGTAGAGCGTATTGCAGTAATTTTGATGGAATATGAGGGTGGCCTTGGAAGATGGGGGAAAGAGATGCTGCCTAGGGAATGATCAGATAAAAGAGAAAGGAGTCCGCAACAGGGTAACACTCAAAGAAAGAAACTTAGGAAAGACCCGCCCTAACTACTCAGGTGGTAAATAGGGAGGGTGGAAGATTTGTGCTTTCAGACTTGCAAGATTCTGTTAATGTAGCCTTACGATAAAGTAGAATTAGTTCATCTAGTCATTTCCTGTCTGGTTTACCTGGGAGGGCTGACAGTAATCCAGATGAGAGGTCATGAGGGCATGAGTGACTGTGAGCAAAGCCCACCAGTCCAGGAACAGGTGCAACTGGCGCACAACCCACAGGTGTGCAAAGGCCATTCCAGCCATGGCTGCCACCTGCTCTTCTAGCAGGACCCCCAGATAGTGCATCTGGTCCGTCTAGGGCAATGCCACCCCATCCAGGACCAACGATGGAAAAACCTTGTCCTTGGAGGGCCCAAATACCCAAAGCCACTCAGTCTTATTTGGGTTGAGTGGAAGCCCATTGCACTCCATCCAAGCCCTTACAGCCTCCAGGCACTGGGATAGGAGATCCACAACATCACTCAGGCGGCCTAGGTAGGAGATATAAAGCTAGATATCATCATCATATTGATGATACCTCACCCCAAACAGTCAGATCACCTCACCCAGCAGCCTCATGTAGATGTTAGATAGGAGAGGAGAGAGAACCGAGCCCTGGGGCACCCCACAAAGTAGGGGGCACAGGCTGATCTCTCCCCCCCATCAACACTGACTGAAACTGACCCAGAAGGAAGGAGGAAAACCAGCACAACACAGTGCTACCCACCCCCAACTCATGAAGCTGGTCCAGAAGGATAGTATGATCAATGATACTGAAGGTGCTGAGAGGTCAAGAAGAGCAAGGATGGTCACATTGCCCCCATCCCACTCCTGCCAGAGGTAATCAAAGAGCGCAATCAATGTCATCTCAATCCTGTAACCCGGCCTGAACCCTGACTGAAAAGGGTGCAGATAATCCGCTTCATCCAGGGTCCTCTGCAGCTGCATGACCACTTTCTCCACAACCTTCCCTAAAAAGGGGAGACTGGATGAAAACTGTCCAGACTAGTTGGGTTGAGTGATGGCCCCTTGAAGAGAGGGCACCACCACCTTCTTAAGAGCTGACAGAACCACTCTCTCTCTCAAGGAATTACTAACTACCGCCCAAACCCAATCACATGTTCAGCCTTAACCAGCCAGGAGGGACATGGATCTAACACAGAAGTGGCCGAGTTAACAGCTGCAAGAGCCCTGTCCACTTCCTCAGGTGCAATGGGATCAAACTCCCCACAGACTACCATGCAAGACTTAGCCTCTGTAGCCTCCACTGGTGCTGCCCTAAAGCTGGAGTCCAACATAGAGTGGATGTGAACAACTTCATCACAGATGCACAGCATATTCCTCACAGTGACCCTGTAGATGAACCCAGTATTATCCCTCCATGGAAGAACCAGGTCACCGGAATAGGGCTGCTGGGCGACTATCTGCGGACACGATAAGAGTGGATAATCACATTTTGTCACCCTTACTGCCACAAGCTAGGCTCTAATAGCAGCTCTAGCTCTAGCTCGATCATTTTTGCTCCCTGTCTTCTGCTGGGGAGTAGTTGTCTGTATGCAGTTATGGACCTGCCCCTTAATGTCTGAGAAAGTGCAATATTGTTGTCCAGTATGAGTTGTAGCTCAATAATGTGTTTGAGTGGTTTAAGCTGGCAGCTGCAGGTGACAATGTAACCTGCATCTCACATGTAACCTGCATCTACATAACCAGTCTTCCCTGTCCTTCCCCCACCTCACCTCAACTTAACTCCTACATCAAACTAGCCACTTTATGTATCTGATGAAATGAGCTGCAGCTCACAACAATAAGCTTTATTAAAAGCTTATGTCTTTTAATAAAATCTGTTATCTGTTGGAAAAGGTGCTACCAGACTCTGCCTGATTTTTTGCCACCACAGGCTAACGTGTTTCTCTTCCTACAATGCTCATGGAGTTTGCTACTTTTTAGTGTGGTATCCCAAGTGTACCTTATGAACGTACAAGTCACTCAACCGGCTACAGAGCTTCATTCCTGTAATCACACTTTCATCAACGATGGATAACTTTTACAAAACACAATTTGAAGGATACTGGTTCTTTTCTCTTCCAAAAAAAAAAAAAAGAATGTTAAGAAGAATTGGTATCCCCTACTGAAACTACTTCCTCAGACCATTTATCTCATCCAAAAGTTATTACAAAATTCAAGGAGTATGACCTGACTTGCACTAGTCTTTTGGCACAAAGATGTTTCTTTGACATGTTTTTCTTCAGCTCCCTGCTTCAGCCATTGCTTGCCACAGGCGGTATCTCTCTCATATCTCACAGGTTCAAGACCTGTTAAAAGAAAAGTTTATGGGCACAATCAACAAAATATCTAAAATAAATATTTTCAGTAGAAAGCTAAAATATCACTGCATATTAAGAAGATAACTCACAGAATATCTCAGAATCAATATGAAGTGTCACAATTCAATGAGTTAAGTAAAAATAGATGCTCCTTATTTTAAGATGGTCCTTATTATCATTTTTCTATTATTTTACTGTCAAAAGTAACTACATTACTATATAAATTTGATTCCCATTCTGTAGTTTGGGGATGACTAAGATCCAGCAAGGTTATTGCACATGATCAGTGATATAGGCAAAAAAATATTTAAAAGATCACCAAATCTAGCAAGATTTTGATATTCTTACAATGGTAAGAGTTCAGAGGCTTCTGGGTGAGGTTCATGGCACACTAGATATCTCCAAAAGGGTAGAGACAGCACTGTGGCAGTAAATGGCAGCCAGCAGCAGTTTCTGGCCTGTGGAGTCTCTACAGATAAAGGAGAAACCAAGGGATTGCCCACCTGCACCCCAGACAGCTGCTCCTCATGAGGAGGCCATGGGAATTGAAGTCTTGCAGTCTTCCCATGAGTAGAGCAGCTGGGGGACAAGGGAGAGACAGCATGCTCACACCCATAGCACAGCCTTTTAAGGACATTACGTTTGCTCATACCTTCACTTTCTTAAACACTTTCGGATATAACCAATTTACAGTTAGAGAGGTCTTTGGAACAGCAGGTTAAAGAAAACAACCACTCAGTGAGTCAGCCTTCCTTCCAAATTACAGAAAGAAAAGAGGAAAATAATATTTTTAAAGACTTTAAAATAACAGCAAAGAGCTTAACAAAATTTTGACTTAAGAAAGTTATAAACAGATAAGGGGAACTATATAAATTTGAAAGATTAATATTTTGGTGAAAGTGCTTCTGATGTTATTTGGAATTAATTAGACAACTACACCAGACCTTCATGGGAAAAATGATTTCAAAATGATATTGAAATTACAAGATGGAAATATCATGACAGCAGACAACAAGGTTACAAAAAATATTCCATCAATATTATTTAAAATTATATAAAAAGTTTCCCCGGTGAAAGTTGAATACTTAAAGAAACAAAATTTATCGAAGATTAGAGATAAATAGAAACAAATTATGAATGAACCTATAATAATCAGGGAAATTTGTGAAGCAATAAAAAAAGACTAAAATAAGGAAAGCACCAGGACCAGATGGCTTATAAGATTATCTGGACAATTGTTTTTGTACATGGTAACTGCAGCAAGATTATTATATGCACAAAGATGAAAGAATCTGAAATACCTACAATGGAGGAATGGTTGGTGAAGATGACAGAATTTGAGAGATGGCAAAATTGACTTGTTTAATTAGAGAGAAGACAATAACTACATTTGTCAGTGACTGGAAACCCTTTATGGACTTTTTGCTGAAAATGGGAAAAATGTATTTGTGATTTATGAGTTTGATCATATAAAAGGGTAGATTATGGAAACAAGCGAGCTATGATGTAACCTTAGAGAGAGAAGATAAAATTTGAATGCATTTATAACCACCGTGAAGATCAGAAGCCATTTCTTTATATTTTGTCTTTTTCTTTTTTTCTCTATTTCTCTATCATCTTTTTATTCTTTTCTCACCATTTTTTAACTTTTACTCTTTTAAATGTTTTTATTCTGTAAAATGTTTTTCAATAAAAATTAATTTAAAAAGCAATGATAAGAATCCAAATAAAAACATCAAAGCATTTCTAATTTTTTAAAAAGTATTTAATTCTGGGGTCCCACTGATATGGGAGGGGACATCTGGGAGATGTCCCATGATGTCCCTACACAATGAATTGCTAATTTTGATTTAAATATGGATTCTCATAAGTTTTTATTGATGCTATAGTGATCACCCAGAAGAAAAAAATGGGAACCACTGCTGTGGGGCTTTTTATTTTCATTGATAACATATGAGCAATGGGGACTGATATGGTGCAATTTTCTAGAACCAGGTATCAGCAATCAAAAAGTTTAAGTTACACCAATCCACGGCCTAATTCACATTCACACAACACTAAGTCAAAATGTGATGTGTTTATTTTGGGTTTAGTGGGATGAATGAAGGCATGTATTATAATATGTATAAAGCAGGCCAATAAACCTGTTCAATAAATCATTATTTATCTTCATCAATAAACCATGATTTTATGTGTGAACCAGGCCTATCAATCAATCATTCAATCAATCCTTATATACATAACTCAAAATTCAAAAACAAAAAAGGAAATAGGCCATAGGTTCTGGTCCAGAAATGCCAAAACTCCCACTTGTCATTCATGGCCACTAGATATACAAAAATAACATTATAAACCAACACAGCAAAGCTAATTTATAGACAGTTTTTAAAAAGTATCTTCTTCCAGTGGCTGAAAAATATGACTTCTGAAATAAAGGTCATAATGTCTCACAAGCCTGCAGACATCTTCAGAAATATAGTATAAGAAAAATATTTTATTATTTCCAGGGGGAAAAAATCCACTTAACACCATAGTAACAACGTATGAGGAAACGGGTGTGTGCCAGGATCCAAAATTTTACTCAGTATTAAAACATCTTCCTCAAATTTAGAGTAAAATCTTTCTCCCTCATCTCGGAATTTTGGAGTACGATGCATCGCTCCTCCGCCACCCGAGAGGGAAACAGGTCTGCACCTACCTATTTGGAGGCCCTTTGAAGTTTCAACTATTCTTTATAAATTCCAGGGCAGAACTCTGTCTCTGAAAAGAACAAGAAGCATGGAGCAGTGATGCAAAAATTAGACGCTGCAGACCCACAAATAAACGTTTATTAACAGACTATCAGAAACGGTCCCGAAGTAGCTGGCGGGATCCGGCAGCGTTTCCAACCGGTTCAGACACAAAGGGGTGGACAGTCAGCCCAGGCTTGGCTTGAAAGGCAGCTGGCAGCTCCGCAGAGGCCAGGCGCTCGCGCCAGTCCCATCCTCCGCGCGCGCGGCTTCCAAGAGGGCCAGCCCGAAGCGCGTCCTGGCGGCTCGATGCCTCTAAGCCTCAAGCAAGAAAAGGCGGGCAGCAGTAGCTGCTATCCCGGAGCCAACGCAGTGGAGGCTGAACAACCAGCACCGCGCCAGAGGGCAACGCAGCACACGCGCAGCCACGGATTAACAAAGGGCGAAGAGGAGGATCGTGGAAGCCCACGCGAGGTGTGCGATTGCGCAGTGACGTGCTTTATTTTCGCCCAGCCTGGGCGGGATGTTGCAGCTGGTGTAACCGCTTTTCAGCTCCGGGCAGTTGCTTTGCAGAAAGTCAACTCAAGCGCCGCCTTAAAGAGTTCAGTAGAGTGAACCAATAGTAGGTGCTGAGTGGCAAAGACTGGGACAGCGAAGTGCCCTCTCTGTAATGAAGTGCAGTCAGATTTCCTACAACTTATTTGCCAGTGTAAAGACTGACCCTCTAGTTGGGATTCATATTTGAATGAGATAAGGATGCTTTAAGCCAGTTCCGTCTCTAATCCGAAATACATTTCTTCTAAAGCCTATTTTAAACCAATAGAATTAGGAACTCTGTGTGGTAAACGTTCAGTCTACACCCTAACCACATCCTGTAATTCGTTTTGTTCTTCATAAATGAATTTGATCCATCTCACTTGCTGGGCATGATGAAACTTTTTAAATCAACACATCTGGAAGGTACCAGGTTGAAAAGGTTGGCCTAAATTGCCAATGCAATTATTATTAAGCAGAATATATTATTTCCATTTACAAAAGTGATAATGGTATCTTCTTATGGGAGCAAAAAAGAAAACAAAAAAACCAGGAAGGAAACCAAGGCCCATTGTTTTCATCCCATACTGCAAATATTCAGAAGCATCTGGCTGTCCACTCTTGGGACTAAATTGTTAGGCTAGATAATTCTGGGTTCCAACTAGCACTATAATCTACACATTGCTAACTGCATAGACTGATTGACAGAAAGGATTATGTTTTATTTTGTTTACCACTTTGAGGGTTAAAACTCTCAAATTGTTAAAATGCAATAAAATAATATCATAAAAAGGTTACGTTCAGCAGTGACCTGTTTAGTGTTTAATGCCTCCTCTCCAGTAGCAGCCAGGGAAAAAGAGAAAAGAGATTATCGCCATGGTGCAAACAGAATGTGTCTTCTGTCCACATGAATGGTTAATTGAAGAGGAGCAGGTTTTTGGCCACAATTCTTGTTTATGCAGAACCTTTACATATCATCTTTTTTAAAAGTTCAAGTGGGCAGACAGAGAGAGACCTCCAGGTAGAACTATTAGAAGCTGGCATCTTTGAGCAATGGGTTACTGTTACTGATTTTGAGGCAGACCAATACATTTCCAAAGCATCTCTGGATTCCCTTCTACAGTTTGAAAAAGAAGTGGGCAGTGTGTGTATTGTTGTTGTCTGGCAGTAGTATCTTCCTGTTGAAAAGACATTAATATCTAACTGGTGGAACTTGCAAATCTGGACAAAACTACTTTTTTTTTTCTTTTATTGACCCCAAATTCTTTGAGCAGCTAACAAATTGATACAGGACTGATCTTGACACATGTTATTGTTCCATGTGAGATTCTTATCTCTTCCTCTTATTGATAAAATGTTATGTACAAACCAGAAGCAATAGATAACCTTTTTTGGACTAGGGAGGGTTGTTTTTATTCTTCTTGTTGTTGTTATTATTTGGGCCTCTGAGGGCACATAGGTTGTATACAGTAATACTTTCAGGGAAATACCTTCAGCCAAAGATTTGACTCCTTTCCTCCCTTGTCTGTTTGGGGGCATTTAAAGCATGAAAATAAATGTGTTAAGGCCAATCATCTATTTTCAAACTCCAAGCAGACAAAAAGGGCAAAAAGAATCATGTTGATGAAAACATGTCATTGGACTGTTGAATCTTAGCTGTATGCTGTAAGGACCACAAAATTGAGTCTTGATTTTGTCCAACCTAGTATAAATCATAATTAAATAATGGGAGTGCAAATAAATACTGCTTTTGTTCCAAGACAGAATGAAAGCATCCTGGATATATCCTTACTTGTACATATTCTGCAACATTTCTTCCATTCCACTGTCATCTGTAGTGCTCTACTATTGTGAGTTCTCTAGGAGTTTCTCTTGATATTGCTTGCTGTGCTTGTTGCTGTCTCTTGCAATGTTGGGTTGACCCTGAAAATCCTTCAGAAAAATAAAGGATTAAAAGCTGACGTGCACAGCTGGGAGAAGAATTTTAGTATCTATCTGCATCATAGGCAAAATCCCATTTTTTTCCTAGTTTGACCCTATCCTCCACTCTGGTCCATCTCTGCAAGTAATCATTTGTTTACCAAGAGATTCAGCTAAGTGGATAGAAGATAGATAATACAATTTATGGACGCAGCAAATTGAGCCTGAAGGGATTTCTCTCTGTGAATTTCAAAGACTGGGCAACCTGACTATAAGCATCTAGTCACTGAATACATAGTGCTCACTAAAGTTGCTCTGGCTGTTCCTGCAGATCTGTGAGTATGAAACCTTCCTGTGAGTAAGCATCTCAAACAACATACCATTTTGAATGAGGTTAGAACTTAAGCTCTAAGCCCATTGAAGTGCACGAATTATACACGTGTAATAACAGTAAGTCCCTCTGAACTCTGTATCAGCTGGGGGATGTTAGGCAAATAATGCATGATTTGATCTGTAGATATCAGACAGACACTGTACACACAGCCTGGAGAAACCTGTGTGCATGGATTCTAACCTGTTACCATTTACCCTACAGGTCAGTTTAAGCTAGAGTACTGGTACAATGCTTACCCATTTGAAAGGTAATCCTAAAAAGCTGTAAGAGAAGGATGGGCAACTTAACCACTGAAAAACAAGTATGATTTCTCATTGTTTTTCAGCAGTAACTTCTACAGAATCATAAGCCTTCATTTAGGTCTAACATAGTAAAACACACCCAGAAATCACACTCCTCAAAATTTCTGGAAATCCTTGTCGTGAGATACAGTAGTGGCCCTTGTTACTTCTACCCCCATAATAATGTGTAATCCTTGACTAATAAAAAAGTTGTGTGATCTGTTATAAGTCATTGTATGTAAATAAATACAAATACACAGAGCAGTATAAAACCAGCAAGTCTGCACTTACTTTGATGTGAGTTTATTGGGGCTTACTCACAAGTAAATAAGATTACAGCTTCTTTAATTTTGAATAGGCCTTATAGTGGTTCTCTTTTTAATGATAAGGACCAATGACACTCATATTTGCACTTTTAAGATGTTATAATCATATACATAGTTGCTAGAAAACAAATTTAATTTTGAAGTGGACTCTTGCTTGGAAGCAAAATCCATGTAACTTAATAAAATGTATTTTTTCAGTTATTATTTGTGATGTGTTTTGAAACATTTAAGTAGTATATGAATGGCAGGCATGATGTTATTTATATCCTGGATTTTTCTGATCAAGTCAGCCTCCAATTAACTTAAATTTATCCAGAGCAAATGAACAGCATCATGGTATAATGTACCCATTTTTATTTCATTTGCTGTTGGACTGGTCTAAAAAAGCCAAAAATAAGGGGAAATATCCAGGATCTTTTGCACAAGTATATTATCTAATCTGATTACAGATTACATTACTTATTTAAAAGAAACGTATACAAATATAACAGACTGTTTCTGTCTAGACAGCAGTTTACAACCCTTGTAAGTGTCCATGGAACCCTCAAAACAAATTTAAATAATTTTTCATGGCCAAAATCTTCTGAGATTGCCAAGTCAAATGTTAATTTTCCTATATAAATTTTTATGATATTTGGGCAAGAATATTAAAATCATGTGAGATTTCAAGTAAGTTTTCTGCAAAATTTGCCCCATCTTTTTCTTGTTTTCTTTTTTGACATATGCCCTTGTGCAATACACTTCCATACCACTCGTGGTCCCAAAACTACTACTGTAGTGTATAATGTAGCCCATTTTTTTAACCTCAAAGAAAATACAAGCCTTAAAGTTTGGTCCTACACAGCTTTGGTCAGAGATCAGCCCCAAGTGAATTCAGTGGGATTTATTTTCAACAAGTGCTTATAATACGGTTGTTTTCTTGAGATTAAACGGACTAAAATGCTATCGACCTTGAGCATTACAACTGCTAGGAATTCCTAACAGAAAAGGTTCAGTTATAACGACATCAGTGATCACATTCGTTACTACACTAATAACTGTAAAAACCTTTTCCTATTAGGTACTTATGTCAAAAATGGGTAATCAATTTGTTTTGATCTACCCATTGTGCTATAGCTTAGAACACACAACTTGGATGTGATTTTCATGAAAATGAACAGATTTTCCCTCCCACCCCAACTAAAAGCTTGATGTTTCTAACTTCATTATATTTTAACACATTCAGTGACCACCCCAATTATTATTTAAGCCTTAAGCAACAGCTTTAACTTCTCACTGTGAATTTTATTATAGGAAATTTTAAAAGCCGCTTTTGGAACTTTACTGAGAAACACAGCTCTGGGAAGAAGGGATAGTTACAGAAGATCCACAACAAAAACTGCTATAAAACAAAGCAAAACAAAATTAACAAAATAGTGAGTACTTAAGATAGGGCCTCTCTGTTGCCTTTGATCTTCTTTCTAATAGAGTCTTGGCTTAAAGGGGAAGATGCTAATCACTTATTTGATATCAGCAAAATATCCATCTGTTCTTGTTCTGCAACATTTTGGAAATATCCATTTTTATTCCCAGGGTCAGAGAATTCTATCATATCCACTGCAAACAGTGACAGCCTGAGTGGTCTTCACTCTGCCCACTTCAGCCTAGATGTTTGATACTGCTGTCACTGCCTGTAATTCCATGGGTAGCTGTTGGGGGAGTGTCTTGGCTGCAGGTCCTTGGATTTGGGCTATGATATAAACTGGTGGGAATTCCTGACATTTTAGATGATATACAAATGTAATAAATATATACATAAATGTCTAATGTTCAGCGCACCATAGTTTGTGGAGGGCAAATATAATGATACAACTTTCTTCACTTTGGACAGAGTTCAGAGTATTCTCTCTGACAGCATCTAGAGTAAGGGTGCAAAATGTACATCTGTGCTGTGGCCTGACTTGGGGGGGGGGGCAAATAGTTTAGTCCTGTTTATTTGGGTACTAGGGGGCAAAATTGGTACCTTAAGCTTTGCAGAAAGTGAATGCAGCCATTTCATCCCTTAAATCCCTCCTACATCCCCCCCCTCAAAAATCCTGACTGTATTTCAAGTCAGTGGAACTCATGTATCCCTGCTGTAGGGAATTCAGTTGAGAAAACAAAAGTTGCCTGGTTTAATCAGAGACACCTTTTTAAATCAATGGAAAGGTTTATAATGAATGTATTACCTCACTAAACATTGCCCTCTATATATGGTGGAAAAGCCAAAAATGTATAGCTCTCTTTCACAGTGTCAAAAATGTAGATGCATAACATTCTGATCATCCTCTAACTGCAGAGGAAAATCTATTTAAGGTTTTGCATGACATCTTAATAATATTTAAATGTGAATACAGCTTATTGTTTCATCCAAAGCAACACATACTTGCATATACCCATAATTCATTTTTGAGACTAGAGTAAATATATATAACCATACACAGTCTCCATGTCTGTTTTATTTAGTTGTCACTTACCAAGGTTTCATCCTTGTTTGACTTTTAATATGTTGTGACTAAATAAATCTTTACCTCCTCTTATTATGTAGATGTACAGCAAAATAAGATCTATTTTCTATGGAGTTCAAAGTATACTTTGAACTGCATAGAGTATATAGAGGAGAAATTGCTTCATTTACTAGCAAATAGGTCCATACCTAGGTGTCCTGAATAATAATTATTACCACTTGTCTGGGGAATAGGCAGGGAATAGTATATGGCTTAATTACTCCTTTCTTTTTTAATCCTAAAGCCAAAAATATTTTTTAATTTATTTTTTATTGCTTTTAAAATGACAGGAAAAAAAAGGGAACAAAACTCAAAAATACATGCATTGTCAAATAAAAATATATAAGTGCTTAAAAAAGAAATAAGTGAAAAGAATACACCAGAAAAAATATACTGTATATATAAAATATGTCATAATAACAATAAACAGTTACAATACGGTATATAATTTTATGTGTGCGTGCGTGCGTGTGTATGTGTGTGTGTGTGTGTGTGTGTGTGTGTATATATATATATATATATATATATAAAATACTTTTATATAACTATCATGCTTTTTTTAACCTATTGTATTTTGCATAAATTATTCCTATGTTTCATTGTACTTATCCATACAGTCTACATCTATAGGCAATCCACTCATAGGTGGTAAGTGTAACCATGTCTTCAATCCACTGAGTAAATGGGGCCATACATTTACCTCTCCAATGGTGCAATGTAAGTCTTTTAGCCAAAGCCAAAAATAATTTAGAGAACATCATTAACCATTCTTTCCTTAATTCTTGGCAATGTTGAAGCTTCACCAACAACATATTTCATCTTCCTCTTTCTCCAGTGTCCATATGGTCAATTGAATATCAAAGATCTGTACAAAAAGAAGTAGTTCAGTTCATTTTTCTGTTCTTGGTGATTGAAGTATTTTTTGTCATGCTATGAAAAGAGGCTGGGGAAGGCAGTAGGAGGCAGGAAAAAAACCATCACTCCCACCTCTTCTTTTTTTTTCTGCCCCCTATACTTTCCATGTTTTGCATCTTGGTGTCCCTTTACCTCTACTCTTGTTTATCCCAAATATTTTCTAATTGCACTGTTGAAAATCCATATGTGTGTCAGAGATTCTGAGCCATTAACAAGGCCTTTCCTGACAACAAATGGGTTACTGCTTTTCCTTTCAAAGTCAACCAGTAGATAGACAAACAACAATCTTGGAACTGCATTTGTGTTATTTCAGAAACATTGGGAAGGCTTGAGAAACTCTGCTCTGTTTTGCTAAATTAAGGCAGCGCTTCATGGAATCATGATTGATTTCATAGAATAACTGAATGTAAGAGGTGGAAAGGGACTTTAGAAATCATGTAGTATAGAATTCTATACTACACTGTTGCCAGCCAACGAAGATGACTATTCAGCCTTTGTTTAAACACATCCAGCAACGGAGAGTCCACCACCCTCCAAGGAAATCAGTTTCATTGTTGTATAGCTGTTGCTGTTAGGAAGTTTCTCCTGATATCCAACTGAAATCTCTTTCTTTGTCATTATTTTTTGTCTCTCCTGGAGATACTCTGAATAATTCTGCCCATTATTCTGCCCATTCATTCAGATGAACACAGCTATCATGCCTTCTTTCTCCAGGCTAAACATACCAAACGCCTCTAGCCTTTCCTTATAAATGTTCTTTCCAGAAAAATTTCCTTCCAGAAAAAAAAGCTTGTCCAAAACAAGACTAAAAGAACAGATGCATTATAAGCTTAAGAGCTTATAAGCCTGGCATCCAGATCTTGAACACACTTATATCCTATTCTTCTGTGTGTTCATTTGAAAGACTCACAGAGTTCACAGGTCCACATCTTAAGATCTTCTCCCTTTGTTAGACTGGAGAAAGAAATTAGGTCCAGTCTCGTAGGGAGGTCATTAAGAAAGAAGCAAATATATGATACATCCCTAGGTGCACAGCAACTAAATTTATGAACTCAGTGAAAAGTGTTTTATTTGAAAAGGTATGAAATAATATGAATCCTATCATCTAGTCTCTAAGCTAATTCAATCATATGTGAGCACCACTCCTTGGTTCTGCAAGGGTGCATATAGATAACTCAGCGAAAACAATGTTAGAGACATCACATCTGCAAGCCAACCTCCAGTTCCTTTCACATAGTTTGAAATTTAAGTCATTCGTTCTCTCATTGAGAGTAGTCTTAATCATCAAGAAGATTGGTTTAGTTATCCTGAGGACTGAACTGTGGGGCTGCAAACATTTAACAGATTTGTTTGAGGTGGAGGTTTCACTGGCCAAAAAATTGACTTTCAGAAAACTGGAAGGATATATTTTATCTAGGGTTATATATTTAACTGCCATTGTCTTCATAGGTCTTGTGTTAGGACCTATGGATTAATATCAAACCAAACAAGTCAGCATTTAAAAGAGAAAATCAAAAGAAATTATAGTCAATAAAAGATCCATAATTTCAATCTATAATTATACAATACAACTAATGCACACAAAAGATGTGATGTCTCTAACATCGTTTTCGTTGAGTTATAAAAAAAAGAGTTGTAATTCTATGGGAGAGACACATTTGTTCCCTCCTGTTTCCTTGGGTAACAGCTCCTATAGTCCCAAACAGTGGCCATACTAATTGGTGTATATGGTGGTTATATTCTAACCCACTTGGAGGGTACCAGCTCTTTTGCTATTCCATGTACACTAATATGGGACTAAGCTCTACTGAACTCCATAGGCCTTGCTTCTGAGAATATGTGTATAATGTTGCATTGCCAGGCTGCAATTTGCAATCAGAAGGTACTTACCTGAGATCGAGCCCTGTTGAACACAGTGGGGCTGTTTGCAAAACAAAGATGTGCAGGATTACATCACCTGTTTCTGTAACTCAAGAAGGCAGGTCAGTGTATCAGTTCTTGACACTGTCATTTGTCTGAAGACTAGCCAGTGCAGCAGAAGTAGGTGGAATCCTAACCACAGGTGGGCAGACATGTAGTTTAGGCATACCTCTCCTGTGAACAACTGATATCTCTGCCAAGTTGTTAAATAATTCAGACAAAACCTACAGTTCAAGGAGAATGTTTCCTATCTCAGTTTGTTTCTTGATAGGCTACCATGCTCCTTATACCCCAGGAGTATTTGACATTCAGAAGTGAGATTCATCCAACCCGACATATCACCATCTCTTCTGCTACTTCAACACTTTCCCACTCAGTCTGTATATGTTATTCTCCTGCATCTGTTTCTAAACTACATCTGCTTTAGATGTCTGAAGTTTGTAAATATCTGCATACTGATGGGGAGGGAAGAGAGAGAGAAGTGATAAGGAGAAAATGTTATGTACAAACACATCATTCATATATGCCTAATGACCCAAAGAGATTGTATACTGGTCAGATAGGTAATCAAAAGACATGTTGTTGCATCTGTCTTTCCTTTTATTAACAAACAAACAAATCAAGCATTTTGTCTGTTACATTTTGTCTTATGCTTTGATCACATCGGGACTGGAAGTATCAGTCAGGATTTTAGTTAAACATGACCATCCTTTGCAATTGCTCTGTCTCATCGATCCTAATGCATCACAGGGAGACAGAAAAGACAATTTAAACCCTAGGCAAGGAGAATCTTGCTGAACTACAACTCCGGACATCCTTCCCAGTGATCATGCTAATGGGCAGTCCTGGGTGTTGGGAGTTCAGCAACATCAGAAGGCTATCCTTGGTTTAAATGATAAACATTTCTCTCCTCAACCCAGATAAAGGATAGAATATACTTAGTCTAAAGCTAATTGGTCTCTGCTTGACTCAAAGGCAGGAGACAGCAGTTTGAGTTCCATCGGCATAGCTGGGACTTACTTCCTATTTTATGATTGAGGAGCTAGCCCCTTTAAAGCAAGGTGTGCTGGAGTAAGTTCAAGGGGCTCACAGGAGTCCTTCTTAAAATTTGGGTGAGTTACCATTTCCCCTTCTTTAAAACTTTAGTTTGATAAAATGAAGGGTTGTGCGACAATATGGAGAGGACTGCTGCGGAAGGACCCAGTCATGGTGGCATGGTCACATCTGCATGGGTGAAGGAACTAAGGCAGGTGCTACAAGCTCTCCATCAAAATCCCCCACAAGGGATGCTCGGAGGGACACTGTTCGAGGAAGACCCAAGAGAAGACAGGATCGTAACACTAATTACCCTTGGTTGGCTCTAGTAAAAGAAAAGTGGCAGAAAGAGGATGTCTTTGTTTTTCCAGGCCACCAAGCAAAGACTTTTCTTCCCCCTCCCCCATATCATCTGGGACTACAGAGCTCCTTGTTAACCAATTAACAACACACTCCTGTTTTGAAGCCAGTGTCTGAAAAATTAAAGGCTTTGTCAGTCCTGTTGTCTTTGAACACTTATTTGTTAATGGCACTTATATCCTGATACCACAGTGAATTTATTCAGTAGATCGTCCCATTGGGAGACTTGGTGGGAGATAACCAGGAAATCCCAGAAGAGTATGCTAGAATAGGGAGGAAAATCTTGAAAGAAGACAATGACAAACCATTTCTACATTGTTGCCAAGAAAACAACTATATTGTCATCAGGAGTTAAATCTTATTCATAACTCTCATTATGAGCCATTAATTTTTCTCTCTGATATAAAAATACGGTTTTAAGTGGCAGTCCTTAGCCCACTTGCTAGAGACTGAATGAATGCCCTTCATTTGCCATCAAGCCACTTATAGGGCTATTCTTCATAGCTGAATTAAAGTGCTATCCATCACCCCTTGAGCCCACAGAAAACTAAACCAACATAGAATTTGCTGTCTTCACTGGCAGTCCCTCTCCTGACACAGCCACAGTTCCAGCAAATGATGCTGTCCTTATTTACTATGATGGAATGGACTTATGAAGGCCAGGCTCAGGGAGATAAGTGTGTTCTTAGCCCACAGCAGGAGCGTGGGAAGTTCAAGAATATGAGGCTGGCACCTCCCTAAGGAATTCACGGTGTTGTGGCTGGCTGGGATTCAGTCTGGGGAGATTTTCTGTCTGGAGGTTGTAGCTAATAAACACAACAGAACTGTATTTGCATTGTCTCTTGGAGTTCTTTGGGCTGAACCTGACATTTACACAGTACAGGGCACATTGAGGACAGGAACTGGTGAATTCTAAAAAAATGTCATGAGCTGGTGGGGAAACATCCACCAGTCATTCCCTGTAACATTAGAAAAGAATGGGGCTGGAGAAGAAAGCAAGTTTTAACAGATGGCTAGGTCAGTGGCTCTAGCCATTTATCAAAACTTGCCCTCATTTGACACGAGTGTTTTGTACAAACACATTCAAAGGGATATGAGCTCATTTGGGCTCCTTTTGGATAAGGATTTAGTGCTATTTCAGATTAGTAGTATTCTGGATTAGTGCTAAACCCATGTTCAAAAAAAGCCTGGCCTTCAGCACCCCTGGAAGACACTTCCACCATACCACAGCTGATCATCAGAATTCTTTTGGAAATGGGTTTAGTGCTATTCCAGAAGAGCACTGACATCTATGTTTGAAAGCAGGTCCAAACAGATGAGAGGCAGATGGAGAGTAGCAGAAAGAGAGATGGCTGTCTGTTTGCTGTTTCACTGTGAAGCCTCAGCCACTGCCACTATAGCTGGATAGCAGCTGCCCAGACTGATCCAGAATTCCCAGCAGGAAATTGGTTCTGAGACCTATTGGGTAGAGATGAAGAAAGAACTGGATTCTCTCACTGACCAAAGCAGAATGGTCCTGGAAGATAATGTTCAGGGACTGGAGGGATGGGAGTGTCCCTTCATTAACCTAATATAGCCAAGAGTAGCTTGGCCCATCCTACCCCAGGGGGTCATCTGATGTGGGGAGAACTACACTTTCTGTTTGGCTCATCACCAGTGCAAGCCACTCACCACTTCCTGAGTGCAAGAGTAGATGACATCCTCCTCTTCCCACTCCCACCTTATTGCAAATGCAACTGTACCCATGTTTTTCAGCTTCATTTCAAGACTACTATTTTCTGATCCGTGCTGTCCTAAGCCTTCCTGAGCAGATGGCCATTAGCGCTTTGTTCCGTTTTAACAGCAGCCCCATTTCCAATTGGCTACAGTGCCTGCCACACCCTCTCCTCTCCAGCAGTTAGTTGTTGCCCTCTGCAGCCATTTCATCCTGGGCTGCCAGGCTGCTATGTTCTCTGCTGGTCAGCTGTTGGGGTTTTTTTTAATGATCTTGGGGATGATCCAACAATGGCCTGTTAAAACAATGAACTTTCTTCAGCCTAGAAGCTTATGCTCCATTCAACCCATTCACCTCCCAGTGGGCATCCTTTTGATTTCTGCCCAGGATGCATGAAAAATGCTCCCTTTGCTTTCCCATGCCCTGCCCACAATACTGCAAAGCTTCCCTTCCCTTCTCTCCTCCTTTTTAAACATCTTTTAAGTTGTAGGTAGGAACATTGCTCATTGCTGTTGTGTTTCTATGAAGCTGAACTTCCTTGCTGCAAAGGTTCCATTGACCTACAGAGGAAAGAACAACCTGTTTTTTATTGCTTTGATTAAAGCTAAAATGGGACCGTAAGGCAAAAATAGAAAAAATAGAAAGGGGCTATGTTAGTAAAGACATCCATGTGTGCAAACATCTATGAAAGCAGAGGAAAGGCACAAGGACCAGTGAGAAGGGAACAGTCCCTAAAAAGAAAAGGCAGGCACTGGTAGACCGGTCCATAGAGGACCCAACCAGTGAAGTATGTCTTCCCTCCATGGATGGGAAGGGCAAGAAGCAGAACAACCTGTCAGGTCTTGCAGTGGCCATAGTCCAGACTGAGCACTAGTCCAGCCCCGTTGCCAATCCGCTGCAGTCCAGATTGGAATTTCTGAAGTTTGTTTAGGAAACAGCTGGAGGCAACGTGATAGACAAGTAGTTTAGTCTGCAGGACAGAATTGCCTTCAGACAGTGACCAAATAGTCAAGGGTGAGTGTCAGATAGCACTCATACCAGAAATGCTTGCTGCCTGCTTAAAGGGGAAAATCTTGCCTTCTACCACAGCAACTAAGGTTGACTTTAAGCCACAACAGGTATGTATGGACTGGGGATGAGATGAAGGCAATGTCAGGAGGACATGACAGGAGAAAGAAAAAAAAAACAGGTTCCCAGGCCATGCTCAGGCCATAATTAGGTGTAAGAGGGGAATGGTATGTCTAAGGCTATTCCTCGTGGCTGTGTGAATTTCTTCCAAACTTTGAGTTGGCAGGAAAGGATGCTGACGTAAAGTGTGCTGCCCTAACATCTCAGCTCTATTCTGCTTTAGCACCGAGGCTGGAAAATGATGTTCTCCTTACAGTTTTGATGCAAGACAAGTTAAGCAAAATGATTGGTGGATTATCTGGCTTCATTTCATGAGCCTGCATTCTGTTTTAACGTGACTCAGCTGTCAGTGAGGCAATACAAAACCCTTTTCGGTACTGTTATATCCCACAACGAGGGCTGCCGGGCAGCGCTTGCTTCCCTCCGCCTGCCACTCTCTCTTCACTATGGTGAAGAACTCGCAGACTCCCTTTACCCGCGATCCTGATTTAGCTTGACTTCCCAGCGCATCGAGGCGGCACTAGGTTGCTGCTCTACCATGAGAGCTCACAGCCGCACCCCAGACACAATGAGAGACTCGTTCCCCCGCCACTGTACATGAATTGGGCTACTGGGGAGATCCTTGGCAGCCTACAATTACCGCAAAAGGTTGAAACACCTTTCTCCGCAGCGCTTTGCCCCGAGACCTCGTTTCCTCGAGGGCGGCGGAATTACTAGAAAGGAAGGCGGCGGAGAGCGGGTCGCTTTCAGCGCCCGATCCTGGGCACGCCTGAGTTTGTTGGACTTATTCTAGAAAAAAAAGCATTCTGGGGCTGCCCGGGGCAGCTCTGCTTCTCGGGTCCGGCTCATCCAGGAGGTACGGGGAGTGGGAAAAAGCCCCGGACTTTTGTTGGGGGTTAGCGGTCAGACGCTCGGCTCTCAGGAGTATCAGCGCAGCCTCTGTCCGGCTTCCTCGGAGCAGCTCCTTCAGAGTGGGGCGCCTTTTGCTTCTTCCTAGCCCGTGGGCTCTCCAGCAGCCTTGCTCTCGTTGCCGGACAAGAGGGAAGGGGCGCAGCCGCCACGGCCCACACTTAAGGCAAGTGCGGATGCGGACAGGACCCCAAGGAGGTGTAAAGCTCCCCCTAACTCTTAAAACCACAGTGGACCCCTAATCGTGGTCTACAGAATTAATTCAATTTTTCTGGGAGCCCTCGGCACAGTAAATTATAAACCAACTAAACAGATTGACTTCGGGCAACCCACTGGGCTAAAATGTGATTCGCCGGTTTGTGCGGTGCCAACGCAAATGCAAAGCGAGAGAGATCAGAAGTTAGAGCACTCTGCGGAAAGGGGGTCCCGGATGTTAAACCAAACTTAGCTGGCCACCTAGGGAGCAATAGATCAGTATAGCTCAGTGTTTCTCAACCTTGGCAACTTTAAGATGTGTGGGCTTCAACTTCCAGAATTCCCCAGCCAGCATGCTGGCTGGGGAATTCTGGGAGTTGAAGCCCACACATCTTAAAGCTGGTCTAGCTGGTCCTCCAGGCACTTAAACATGGAAATCAGCTGAACCGAAGTCTGGAAGGAAGAGGGTGGCTTCCTCGCCTCCAGCAACGATCGCATCTGCAGCTGTAAAGAGTCTCTGAAAAGTTGCCACAGTGCCATTGAAACAGATCGGGATGAATTGCTGCTAAGAAAACTAAGCTTTCCTGAATACATCAGGGTAAGATATATTTTCCAGTTCAGTCTTGAGTAACACCCCAGATTCACACACTGCACTTAACCTTGGTTTATTTTAGCCGAGTTTTGCTAAATAAACCAAATGGGTGCATTCACACTATAGGGCAAATCCAAGCCAGTCATGCTCTGCCTGTGTCAAACCAGCCATCCTGAATTAGCTCACACAGAAGGCTAAGCCATAAACCCTTGTTTACAAACCAGAATGGCTGGACTCATGTGTTACATTAAGCCACACACAAACTGAGCTACCTTTTAGTACAAGGAGTGAACCTAGCCACTAATGAGTAAGTCTACTAAAGTTAGGAGCACTTCCCTTTGAAAAGGCTTGGAGGTAGCTGCTAATGTATCAGCCTTCACCCGATGTGCTCCCCATTGGGTGACTCAAATAGCAGCTCCTGTCATCCCTGTCAGCCTGATCATTCTGCCTGAGGATGAAGGGATTCTAGTCAGACTCATTTGGCTAACACACATGGGTTAGTATTTGGGATGTGTGCATCTATAGACAGTTACTATTTACAACACAGTCCTACACATGTCCTCTCATGTTAACACGAATTCTCAGGCAAGTGGCAGAGGATTGTAGTGTAGGTTGAATTCATGAACATATTAAGTCAAAAGGTAGTATGTTGTGTGAATCTAGACATAAGCTAACAACTTCATGTGTTGTGTGAATCCTGCCAACTGGGGTTTGCTCTTTAAACTATGGTTAAGCACATCAGGGCTTATTGAGTCAGGAGAACCCAATAACCTTACCTTACCAACAAACTTTGTTGTGTCTGTATGCCGTCTTTTCACTAAGGAGTTGTGGTCCAGATGGCTTTCAATAAGAAAGTAAGTTTTTAAAAGCCAGTGAAAAACACTGTGAAATCAGCCTGCAAACACCTGCCAGATCAGTTTCCTTTCTAAAAGCTTGCCTGTGCCCTGGATCAATTTCAATGCCGAAAGATCTCCCAGCCTTGCTTTTAGTAGGAGAGGATCACCCACACGAACCCTATAGGTGTTACTCTCCTATAAGTGTTACTCCGCAGATTCTGCAGCAATGACATCGAACCTGAAGTTAAGTTTCTGAGAGAGCAAACAGGGATCGATCTTTCCTCCTCTCCTCCCCTAGAATCACCACAGCTCTTTTGGAGACCTGCAGGCAGAGCTGAATGGGGACAGGATGCTGGAGGTTGACCCCAGTATTAGTTCAAGCCCCACTGTGACCAGTGTTAAGTACTGTTACAAAGCAAGTCTCTGTCTCTACAATTCCACCCCATTGACTTACTGCCAATGGGATTTACTGACAGGTTAATGTGTAAAGGATCGCAGCCCTCTGTTTCCTTGCCTTTGTAGTTTTGCGTTCCGTCTTTTACAGCAAAATCAATAAAGGGTCTTGCACTGTTTTAAGGATCCACTAAGTTGTGCAATAAATGAATTGGGCTTTACGGAGCTACCAAAGCCTTTGTGTGCATGTCTGTAATTACTCTTTTAATAGGGACTGATGCATATGCTCCAACATGGGCTGAAATCTATGGTTAAACAGCAATCCACTTCCTCTGGATCAGTCTCTCATTTATTGCATCATTTTCCATGCATAATTGTAGATCTGTCTTGCTCATCCTCTCCACATCTGCAAGGCATTGCAATGTCAATTTTATCATTCTGTAAGTGTGGTTGAGAACCAACTGATTGTCCAGGGCAGCCTAAAAAGCTTTGACAAAAGAAAGAAATGATGCAGAGATGGGAATTCTAGCACCGCTTTCTACTTGATCAAGAACAGATTTGGATTAAAGCAATTCCCAAGTGTAAAGTGGTTTGGCTTCTCATAAACATCTTTAGGAAAAAGAAAATGTCCACTGAATCAATGGGGTTTCAGGTGAACAGTAGTATATAGTAGCATATGTCACCACCAACTCCTCTGATGAGCAACAAACTTTTTCCTGTTGCATAGCAGGAATGTAAGTATATTCCATGTATTCATAGTATTTCTTAATGCCTTTCTGAAAACTGCCACAACTAATTCAGAAATGGCAACAACTGAACACCAGTGAAAAATTAAAGTCCCCCTGAAGAAAAACAAAAAGTTAACAAGTTAAATTGAAAAGGTGTGTCTGCTTACCATTTCTAAAAAAGCAAATGGAGTTGGGACCAATGATGGCTCCAAAGGTTGTATGTTTCTCATTAGAGCAGGCTGACACGTGCCGATCCTAAGCCTTGGCAACCATCAGTTCACCAAACATGTGACTCGTCTCTACAGGAAAAGACCATGTTTTATGGGTTGAAGTAATAGGGAAGCTCTCTGGGATGGAGTTTTGGCTGGTAAAGCTCTTGCAAGGTAAGACTGGATGCTGAAGACAGCAAAGACCTGGCCAGCTGGGACTCATAACTAGATTCTGAAGTACAGGAGTTAATAGGTTACAAAGAAAGGTGTTTCTATGTGGAGGGGAATGTGCCAGGCAGATATGCTTGCCGTGCTGTTATCCTTTGGAAAAGATGATCAAAATTCCTCTTAGACAACATGGTCCAGCCTTTGATCTCAATGCACAAGCACACTGAACAGCAAACTAGCCAACCAGATTTAAGGCTTGTCCATTTTGGCAAGCCAAACCCTTATTTATTGTTCAGCACTTTGTGCAAGACCCAAAGAGTGGGTTACTTCAGTAAACCACGGGTCAGTCAGGGATGAGTAAGCATGCCATACAAACATAGGCAATGGCTTTAACCCTCCCATTGGACTGTGTTCCTGTCACTCCTTAAACAAAGTGATATTTCCTTGAGGGTATCTTCTTGATGTTAAAAAGTGCTTGACTTTAGATCGGCTGGGGGTTTATTGTGTTTCCTCTGCACAGCCCCATCCTCTTAGAGACAATAGAACTATATGTAACGTGTATTCCATTTCTAGGAATGGATATGGAGAAATACACTCCCCTTGGTATTCAGTGACGAATTGGCAAATGCAGCACATTAATGATTACAGTTTACTTCCTCCCAATTAAGCATGCAAATGTTCCAGCCTATAAACCCAATCCATACTTGCAAATCAAGCCCGGAAAGTCTGGGTCCTAGCAGGCTGTGTGCATTTATCAAAGGAGCAATCTCATAGGTCTGCTGGAAAAAAGAAATATATGGCATGTTGAGGTCTGACACATGGGTTGTGGCACAAGCTACCTAGTTTGTGCTACTAATGGCACTTGGCTCCAGATATGATCAACTGCACCTTCTGAATAGTTATCTCACTCTTCAGTCTAATCCAAGAACAAGATAAAGCCTGTCTTCCTAATCTGATGCTTCACAGCAACAGCTGGATAGCCCTATAAAGCCTTAGCACGTGGAAATACTGTTGTGGTGGTCGCTTGAACCAACTGCCTTCTACCCAGATTTGCTGAGGAGAGACACTGACTGCTCTTAAAGTGCCACCAGCACTGATGGGTTCTCTGCTTGCTTTGGCCTGGGCTGGCACCTGCAATAAATGAGACCTCGGAAAGGAAGAGAACAGGCACAAAGGCCTTCTCTGTCTGGAGAGCTCCAAGAAGAGGCTTTTTCTGGAAGCCTCTTCTTGGAACCCTAAAAAGCCCAAATACCCTCTTGATGGAATTCTCAGAGGGATTTTTAAGCATATTTGGAACACCCAAGAGACACACAACATTCTATGGCTTTCAGCAACTGCTCTACTTTTATCTGATAGAAAACCTCTACTTCCATTGTTCTCTTTTCAATGATTGCCCTATCGTTTTATCCAACACTCCGTCTATTTAGGCTGAGGAAAAATAAAATCTTGCATGAAATCTGTAACCTCACTCCTTCACTGTCCCAGGCTGGAATCCAACTTTTCCTTTTTAATAATACCTATCAGAGAAGAAACAAGAAGAAATATATCTGTGCTTCTAACGCCAGCTTTATCTTGGATATTGATGACAAACTAATAGCTTGTTAAATGTTAGCTGGGATGAATGTTTATTAACAGGGAAGTGATTTGTTGTTGTTGTTGTTGTTGTTATTATTATATCACAATTATGTTCTGTGTGTGAGTGCATGTTTGTGTAAAATAAAACCTCATCCTCAAAAGGTTTTTAATCCATTTAAAAAGCCAATAATAAAGCAGTGCAA
Source organism: Python bivittatus (assembly GCF_059951505.1). Lineage (NCBI taxonomy): Eukaryota > Metazoa > Chordata > Lepidosauria > Squamata > Pythonidae > Python > Python bivittatus. The sequence goes on from NW_028277098.1 coordinate 15,966,526, forward strand.
ATGTGGGCATAGCATCATTATAATCTTCTTCCTCTTATTTTAAAAGTGTTAAGGAACACCAGAGGGGGGTGGGGAGCTGGTTCCTCACAAAGAAGTGGGGGAAAGAGAACATAATCGAGGCGTAACCTCCTGCGGGACTGCTCGGGGCTCCGCCAGGAGTTTCAGGACTCCATGTGATGAAGCAGCAGAATGAGCAGGAAGCTCTAGGTTTGAGGTGGTACAATCTGGGATTGTACCACTTCAGATTGCAGGTGAGGGGTTGCATTTAAGAATATCCTCTTCTCCCCGACACCCGTCTCTTCTGTGGGCCCGTCTCTTATCTAAAGCACAGATTTGTGAATAATAAAGTAATGCACCCTGGAAAGGGGATGATGTTGGATGGGGCTGTTTGTTCTGTTTTGTGTATTTTAAATATTGGGAACTATTTAAGAGATGGCATTCTCTTCCCCACCTGGGAGCTGTTTGAAGTAGTACAGCCCACAATTCAGCCACCTCACTCTGGTTAGTGGGTCGAATTCATCAGGCGTGAAGTGATGGGTGCGCTGAGGGGAGGGGGAGGAAGAATCTAATTTTATTCTTTAGATATTCTAAGGAGAAGGGCAAGGAGCTCGAAATACTTAAGGTGGCCTTATTTTCACTCAGTCTCTAATGGATTTGCTCTCAGTGACCAAGAGTAGGAATAACGGGGGGGGGGGGGGGCTGGAGGAGAGAAGGTAAAAGAGACTGGAGGAATGGGCAGATAAGATCTTTTCTTGTTTTATTTGGTACACACCAAATCCTTACCAAAATAAATACATTTCAGCATTTCTTTATATTGAGGGACAGTGCTGGTTAGAATGACTGTCCCCTTCCATTTCTAATATTGCCCCTTGAGGTTCTACATGTCATCAGATCCATAAATGCAGGCATGACCCAGGCAAAGTTAACATCTCAGTCCCTCTCCTTTAATGAGGCACCACCGTGCTGGGCCATGCCTTTTGTTTTTGACAGTGATAAAGTATGATGACTGCAAACAGCAAGAATATCTAAAATATAGATTTAAGAAAGTAGAACATAAACAGGTCACCTTTTTTAAATTGAGAAGTCTCCCAACAGATATTCTTCATCTTTTCTTATCTAACAAAATCAGAAGATAGCCCTCTCCCCAATCCCTATGAATACATTCTCTACTTTTTAATTTTTTTCTTCCCAAATCTGAACAAGCTGCTAGAGGAAAAGTGAGATATAAATGGAGATATTATCCATTTATAATAAATAAAACAAACAGAACTATTTTAAGTGAAGTCTCTCTCGTATTCACTTGGGAGTTATCTCCCCTCAATATTAATAATTTTTCTGCCCCCCTCCTCCAATCATGTTCGAGTTGAAAGCCCGTATTTTTCAAATCAATCCCTAATGGGAAACATGTTATTTTGAAATTTGTATTTATTTCAGAGTCAGTCCTATGCGCCTGTGTAGGATCAAAGTTTCAAATTAGCTCCCATGCAGCGCAATCTTTTGCACGGCCTACTCAGAAGAAAGTCAGTTGAATTGACTCCGAGGTAAATATCTAGGATTGTTGCCTTGAAATTAGGATACACCCGCTGCGAGATTGATAAGGAAGAATCGACTGGGGATGTCACAAACTAATCGCTCAATCCTTTCGCCAGGGTTTTGCGCAGTAGATCTTCTCCAATGCTGGGCAGAAAGCCTTGGATTTCCACCTGTGTGATTTAATGCTGGGTAAGTCCATCGCTTTTTACGGGCCACTGCCAAGAGGAAAAACTCATCGGTTTTTGACAGCGTTTTCTAAAGCCGGCATTTCTTACTGTTTTGCCACACTGGATCATGTCTGTGGCCCTAAAAAAAGAGCCGTCACCCGGAACTCTCTCCACGGATCTCGGGTGGGGCTCGCTGTAAACGGGAAGCATTGCAGGTCTGCTGGGTCTGGGTGTGTTGGGCGAACGATCCCATAAGTAGGTTGCGCTTTCGTTGGCGGGCGAGGTCTCCACGCATCTATGGATCAGCTCGGATTAGACTGACGGCAGCGAGCAAGAGGTGTGGTTCGCTTTAGCGCGAAAGCTTTTGACGTCCCGTTACGCTTTCCCCTACTTTTCTTGTAACGCGTACACTCTTTCAATCCAAAAAGGCAACAGCCAGAAATCGGCGCTGAGATACTTCCGTCAAGAAGCCCAGTCAGATCTCAGTCCTGCCAAACTGAAGGACAGACCCCCAAGGAATCCCTCGATCCCTCCCCTCGATCCCTCCATTGGAGGGGAAAACGAAGGGGGGAGGGGAGAGCGAGCGAGCGGTTTGTCACTTTCATTCATCCGTAGATTCCAAACATGGTCGTGGCTCTGCTGTTTCCCTTTATTGGCAGGGCTTTCTTAATACCAGATCTCTGACTGCGGACTAACACTTGCAGGTAGGACGTCACCTTTCTACTGTTGGTTTTATTTCGTTTCTGATGGCTTGGGATATGATATGATATCTGATAATTATATAACTGTAAACAAGAAAGAAAGAAACTTGAAAGATTAGAAACTCATATCAGTTTTATGTGGAGATGTAGTAATAATAGTGGGGGGAAAGAAAGGAGAGGAAGGCTGTCTCCCGGTTGCTCCTGCCCCCTGTTTTGTACAGCCCTCAGCTTGTTTATTTAATTAGCACAGGAATCCTTTGCTAGAAACAGGGACCAACCTCCATCTCCCGGTTACATCACTGCTTCTCCCCTCCCTTCCCCTCCACCCCATCCCAAACCCATCCCTTTTATTCCTCATTAAACAAGAACTGGCTTAGGGTGGGGGTGGGCGGGAGAGTTGGCAAAATCAACACCCCTCTCTAATCGCTTCAACTAAGATGCTGCCCCAGGCTTTACTACCGTTCTTTAAAACAGGGAGGAAATCATAATGAACACAATACAATACAGTATCCCAGGCAGATATCTGTCCGAGGTGTAAATGTGTACTGTAGATAATGAAGCTGGGGTTCATCTGATTCTCCTTTATCTGAACCCGACTATGGAACCTCAACATGGTTAGAATTAGGCGCCGTCTGCCAGGGAAAGGTTCTTTCCCTCCTCAGGGTTTGAAACACCGCTTTGGGGCGAGGTGGGCTTTTTCTGCTGGGTTCGACGATTTTGTTCTCCCCCTTCATCTCCCCAGAACGGGCGCCTGGACCTCCTCGCGTCGGACTTGCAACCGGGCAGCCAGGACAGATTCTCTTCGCTTGTTAGCCCGGTTGATCCGCTGCTCCTCTTGAAGACTCCCTTGGGAGCGTTGCTCATGGTTTCCCGCTCTTTCCTTCCCCACCTTTCCTTTCAACCCCTTTTCTCTTGGCGGGCGGTGCGCTACAGACGTGCTCTGCGGGCTGCGCGCTGGGGCTGCCGGCTTTCGCCTTGGTTGGCAACAGGCGCTGCTCAGCTCCGGCGCATCCCTGCTGCCAAGCGACAGGGAGCGAAAGAGAAAGAGCTGGGGGCGGGGAGACACAGATCCAGACTTGGACGGAGACCGCCTTCCTTCCCCTTCTTGCGCTTCTGAAGTTGGCAGCCTCGGATGCTTCCGTTTCGGCTGCTTGTTGTTAGCGCACCCGAGCGACGTCGCTCTACCCTGTACCGGGTCGCCTCCGCCAAAACGGCGGCTTTTCGTCAAAGCTGTTGAGGGAGAGCAAGCGAAAGAGGGAGGGAGGGAGGGAGATAGCGGGCTGGACCCCCAGGATCCCCTTCTCAAGATTTCGTCAGATGCAGGTGGCCCTGTAAGAGGGAGGCTTGGTACGGATCCTGTCCCGCATGTAAAGTGCATGAGTACGAAAGGAAGCGTGTGAGGTAAAAAATATTCTCAGATCAACTCCCCTTCGGCGCTTCTGGAGTAGAGGGGTTTAAAATAAGAGCATGGATCGCTTTTGATCAGCCAGACTGGGCCCGTTGGGGAGAAATGGGAAAGGGGCTGAGGCGTTCAAAGAGGGTCGTCCTATTCTGGGGTGGAAAGCGCCAGTTCGGAATCGCTTCTTCCTATCAATGTGGCCTGGGCTGGGTTGCCCAGTCGGCCCGCTTTAGAGCCCAGCTGGGCAGATGCCAGCAGCCAAGGAAGAAGCGGGCACTTTTCAGGGCCAACTCGCGAGGCCTTAAAGTGGGTTCCCTCGATCGGGAAGCTGGTATCTTTTGAAGAACAGAGCCGGGGAGAAAGAAAGCTTGTATTTGACCCTGCAAGAACAACTAGGAAAGAACCGCCCTGTTCCCACTGAGATCGCTGCGCACTATTCGCCTGTCCGGCTGGGGCTCGCACACCCGGTTTTCACCGTCCCCACTTGGGCCCTTTCAATAGAGAAGGGCCGAAGCCAAGTGACTCGCTTTCCGATTGCCTTTCTTTCGCTGCTCTTGTCTTTCCTCTAATTCCGATTGTTATTTTTTGGCGGCTCTTAATCTGCACGTGGATAGATTTTCTATAGCCAAAATCAAGCTGCTCGATCCGCCTGTGGCTCAGCCTTTTTTCTTCTTGATAATCTTCCGAATATGTGTATGTGTGTCTTTCTGTCTGTCCACTCCGAGCAAGTTTCTTGCTTCTGCCAAAGCGTCGCTCCTTTCCCGGCTCGCCGCCAGTGTTTTGTTCCGAGGCTCGCTGTGAGGCTCACCGTCCAGTGCCCCCGAGCTGTCATCCGTCTTGGGATTTGCCCCTTGGCAAGCTGTCTTGACCTCCACCTTCTGCCCGGAAACTCAAAGTTCATAATCTGAACCTCAAGCTTAATTTCCCTTCTCCCCATCCCTGCCTCTGTGTAAAGCCTCTTTCCTGTCAAGCTCAACTCTAGCAACTTTGCAGAGACCTCTGTGCCATGTGCTTGGCAAGGCCTTTCTTTCAAGCTGTTTTCCCGATTTACCGATCCCTCCTATAACTCTGAGATTTTGGGGTGGTCTCAGATCCAAATACTGACCAGGCCCAATCTGCTTGCTTTTGAGCCCACACAGGGCCAGCCAGGTGCTGCCACCTGCTGAGACACCTGCTGTGCTACAACCACCTAATTGGGACATTTGGTCATCCTCTGCTAGCCTTCCTGGTTTAATCTAACTTCTTTGGAGAGCCCTGGATTTGGACCTTCTAACACTGTCCAAAGAAAAGTCTTGATCCCTCCCCCTCTGAGAATAATTGCAACATCGACCCCATGTGGGTAGGGACAGCAGGGGAGTGGAGTTTCCTGTAAAGAGCTCAGCCTTTTTCTGCATCCACCTGCCTTTTGCTTCTTCAGCCACCTCACCGAACGGGAGAGAGGGCTTTCTCATCAGGAGCCCATCTTTGGCCTCCCTTTCGAGCAAACTTTTCCGGTTTCTTGCCTTCACCCCCACCCCCCACCCCCGGGTGCTATTTGGGCCATTTTTCTCTATAGGCAGCTCCTCTCCTCTGTCCCAAGGAGAGAGAAAGAGAAGAGGGGTGTGTGTGTGTGTGTGCGCAGGTGCGTGTGTGTAAGGAAGAGAAGGCTTAGAGAAGAGACAAGGTGAGCAATGGAAAGTTGCCTTAAGGTGCCAACAAAGGCCTTTGAAAGCTTGGCGGCTGGGGCAGGAAACTTCTGACGCACTCCCCCTTTTGTAGAAGCCAACCAGACCTCACCCGAGGGTGCTTTGCCTGCGAGCAAGCCCTACTGAGTGGTCCCTTTCCAATCCGCCCTGTAGGGTCAGGCAGTGCCCGCACAAGATTCCCAGGCAGGGCAGGCTTCCAGGGGGTCCGCTCGGACCTAGCGTGTCCAGCGTGGAAGTGACCATGGAGCACGCAAATTGCATTATCGCATCACCCTCTGTCTTCTCCTGATTTTCATAATGACCCTGCGAGGAAGGCTGAACACACCAGAAGTTCGGATGGAAGTTGTTGTGTGCCCGAGCCATGATTATGCCGTGCAGCGAAATGTGTATATCCAGTTCGATGTGAATGGCTATAAGACATTAAGGAAGAAGTCTGTTCTTCTGGGGAAAAGCGAGGCTTGAGGTGTCTTGGTCCCCCCATTCTCAGGCAACATTTACAACATGATCCAGACAAAGGAATCCCTTCATTTCATTGCCCTTAAAAACAGACTGCATTTCTTGAAAGGCTCCAGAATCTTCCTTCTGCTCTTGCCACTATATTAATTTTACTTTCACATATTTCCTCTTTTTCATGCTGGGAGGGGAGGGGGAGAGGGAGAGGGAAGCAAAGAGGGAAACAAGAAAGGGATGCCTCACATTCCCATTGTGCTGCTTCAGGAAAACACACACACACACACACGCACACACACACAAGGTATCTAGAGAAGGAGTGATGTAGCTTAGGCCATTAGACCAGTTTAGACTCTGGCAATTCATGATCTTCAAAAGCCCCGTTTTCAGGGATGCTGTATACATTCACACAGGATGCTTGATCAGTCCAGTTAAAGACCAAGTTGCTGCTCTTGCCTGGGTCATGCTTTGTTAGGGCTTAGCGTGTTGGGCGAACCCAGCCCCCTTGCTCTGTGTATGGTTCAATATAGCCAGTACAGCTCATTGTATAGCTCAGTAACCCTTTTTCATTAAATATGTGGTACAACATGTTGAATCAGTTAAGCATGTTATGCAAGCAAAGCCACAATGAATGCCCTTCATTTTCTCCCAGTCTGTTGCATTAGGGACCCTCCTACTGTTTCCCCTGGAAGGGGTGTGTGTGCTTACAGTTCTATCCTAAGGTCTTGCCCTGATGACACCACTAAGCTTGGATAACTGACATCTAGTATTGATGGGAAACCATCTCCCATTACTGGGGTTTAATTGCCTCTACCAAAGGCAGACTGGCTCTGACCACTAATGGTCTCAGTGTGGGGCCTTTTGGCCTTTGTAGGAACAGCTAGTGAGGCCTTTCCTCTGATCCTGCAGGTTCCTTCTTGTGGGTTTCAAGGTCTTTCATTCCACCTCTTTTACTTGCCTCACAGACACAGACCATATGAGTTGAAAATGATGGATTCCTTATGAAGAGAGGTCCCATTGGGCTAATCTTCCCAAGGGAAAGGAGAGAAAGAGAAGATAGAAGAAAGATAGATTGAACTGTGGATTGATTAACACAAGTGCAGAGAACCAGTTTAGTGAAGGTTTCTGGTTGCCCCTCATGTCAGCACAACACTTGCTGGTCAGAGCCCACTGCTCAAATGAGATGGCTGCTTTCAGCCAGAATCCCACCCTCCCACCTCAGCTGCACAGAGCTCAGGGATGGGACTGCTCTCTTCTTCTTTCTATAGGCCAGTAAGTCTTGAGTGTAGAAATAAGCATTTGGATTTGTGTTTCTTGGGTTATCTTCTGCTCCATGACCAGATGGGTAAAGAAACATTATTTGTGGGAAAGAAACTATGTAGCACAGACCCAGTTAAGAATCTGGTTTCCAACAGCAGTCAGCCAGGACAGCCCTTTGTATGCACCATACAATTAAGATTGATAGAAAAGAATCTTTTGGTGGAAAAAAATAGTGAGAAAGAGGCTTTTAACCATAACTGAGCCATTAATTCCACTTCAGAACAAATTTCCTACAATACTATAAGTCGGATTTTACTTTTTATTTTTATTCAAAAAGGGGTCTAAATAACAGAAATAAAGGATGTGGCTTGTCCATCTCTTAAATTTCCTTGGTTTAGCCTTATACTGCAGCACAAACAAACAAACAAACAATGTCCTTAACTTCTCTTGCACAAGATCTTTATGTCCTGTTCAGACTGTAATCCAGCTTTCCCATCCTGGAATCCTCCAGCTGGCTTGGCCAGAATTCCATCACCACTTGTCCGGTGACCGTAGTCCAAAAACACTGGAGGGCAGGAGGTGACAGAAGGCTACCAGCTTCCCTTTCCCTGGCCTTGCTCTCTATTCTGCTGAGTTCTTAGCTGGAAGGAGTTGACCCAACTCTTCTCTAAGACTACTCAGAAGCTGCATTTAATTCACTAACACTTACTTTCTTGCACAAAATTGGGTACACATAATTGTAGACCACTACACCCAATTATCTGGGGATGGGAATCATAAAAGTTAGGCTTACTCCTGAGTAGTCAAGCACAGAACTGAACTCTAAGAAGACAAGAGTGCACATACCAGCATGCTCACCACACTTACACTGAACCCCATTAATTCTCATTAAATACATCGGACTGACTAATTAGCATGCACAGAAATTAAACTCAGCTCACTTCTGAGCAGGTATGCCCAAGATGACAAGGTAAGGTCTCCACAGTAAACACATTTGTTTGGACACAATTAGAGTCCATCACTGTGTAGAATTGCCAGGGTAGGACTTTGGGGCAGAAGTCCAGAATCCTGCTGAGCAGAATGAACAGGAAGAGGCCAAAATACAGCAGCCTGGCTTGTCGCATGTTGAAAACAATTAAGTAATTTCATGCAAGCCAAGCACATTTTAGCCCAGCCTGTTTATGATTCAGACTACACAGAGAATCCTGAACATTGAATTAATTCAGTAACCCATGGTAAAGCTAACTAGGGGTAAGCAAGTCCTACAAACACAACCTCTGACATTTAATTGGGGGGTGGGGGTTAAAATAATTAAGCCCAGTTACCCAACTTTCCTGCAGTGATGCTCTGCAGGATGACAATTTCTCCTCTATTCAAATCAATGGAAATTCTTCTTTGGAGTTCAAGAGGAGCAGAGCCATGCCCCCTTCACAATTTCATTCTTAGAACTCCATCTTGCTCAGCCATTCATTGTTTTGGGATACAGATCATGGAGAAGGTGGACAAAGGACCAGATCTGTATTCTTGATTTTTCCTAGTAGTTCCTAGAATGTATGTTTGGGATTCCTTTTTTCAACTCAACATTTCTCTCTTGATTGTATTAAGTCAGCTCAAGTTTTCTTTGAGATTTTTAGTAACTTCATGGACACTTCCACATCATTTTTAAGGGAACAATAAGGAAATTATTTGCTACTGTCTCCCTCTGGGATTTTTTTTTTGTTTTTGACTTCTCAGACTAATCTGACTTAACATCAACAGACAGTCCTGCTGTCATGGGCTTTTGAGTTCCATAAAAAAGAAAGAAAAAGGAAGTGTCCGTATAATATACATAGATACATGCACACATGCAGGCTTATTTCACTTGTTTGGGTTTCTCTGCTCTGTGGAACTGCATTGTAGTTCGTTTCTTGTTCTCCTTAAACGATGAAAGAGACGCTTACCCAGATGCAAAGAACATCTTTCCCATCTATCTCTTGCTCTTGAATTTGGATGTGTGAAGGACAGGCATATGAAGGGGCTTCTTTTCCTTCACAATTCAAAAGCAATGGGGTTATTATTTTTTTTAAAGCAACACGAATGAAAGAAAAGTTCCGCCTCCTGTCCCTGGGCAGAAAAAATGCAGGCGGCCAATGATGTGGTTTCCTGGGATGGTGATTTCCAAAATCTGGATTCCATCCAAGAGGATGGTGGGTTGACCCAAGCCCCAAAGGGAAAAATTGGAGGTGGCAGCGAGAATCTCTTAATTTTTCCTCCATGGACTCTGAGCTGAGAAGATCTCAAGCCTACTTGGTGATCAGCACTGTGTGATTCTCAAGTTTAGTATCAAAATCATTCACTCAGCTCATCCAATGAGCAACCATCTCAACCTCAAGAGATCACATGTGGAAGCAAGCATTTCCTACTAAATCCCACCTATCTTTTGGACATCCCAAACTTGATATTCCTCAATTCTCCACCAAGAGATACAGCACTAAGTCTCCATCTTTCTTGGCTTTCAGTTAACTTTCTTCAATTTGTTCTGTCCTTCACCCTGTCCTCCTAGCATCTTCAAATATTGTATTCCTTTGCTGGATTCCTTCTGGAGCTGGGTGAAATCAATACATTTAAACAGGGGCATTATACTACAGAGTTTCTCAGCTTGACAACTTTAAGATGTGTGGACTTCAACTCCCAGGAATTCTGGAAGTTGAAGTCCACACAGCTTAAAGTTGTCAAGGTTGAGAAACACTTTTATACTAGGTTGGGAAGATTTCTCCCCAGAAGAAAAGAGAAAGGTTACTTTGGTCCATTTGCAAAGAGTGGTGAGTTCTGCCAAAATGACAGGAATTGGTGCAACAGCTGTTTTCTCTGATTCCTTGCTTCCTAGGCAGAATTCCTTGCCATGAAACTCAGTGGGCCTTTCTTTAGAGGTATTAGAGCTAGGGAAAGAGTAGATGCTTTAAAATAAAATATTATTATTAAACAACATTCACTTTTACTCAAAAGTAAACCTCACTGAGTTCCTTCAGCAAGTCTAGAATTAAAACCTTTGCCTATATTCTGCTGGAATGTAAGGGATTACATTTACAGTCTCTGAGAAAGTCTGATCTATTCTAAATTATTCCTGACCTTGCCTTCGTTTGTCTGTCCGTTGGTTCCACCATACCTTCCTCTCGTCTTGGTCAGGGGCAGCTTTCCAACCAAGTTCCATTGAAAGAGACGCCCTTGCCTCTTTCTCTCCCCCATCCTTTTTCATTGTTAAAAATTATTTGAACTTGAGGTCTGAATGCCAGGCAAGAATTTGGAGGGGGGGTGGGAGAGAAGCTGGACGATGGGTGGATGGGGCACAGAAGTATAATCTAGACCCCCCCCCCCCATCCAGTCCTCTGAAAGATCCCTGGGAGGTGCCTCTTGTCCCCTCCCTAAACCCTAAACCCTTTCCCACCCACTCCTCTGGAATATTTGTCACTGCTTGCCCATCACGGTGGGGGCTGGCAAAGTTTGACAGCTCTTTGTTGTCTGCAGAGCAGGAGGAGGAGGAGGAGCAGGGGGCTGGTGGCAGCTCCTGGGTGAGGACTCCTCCTCCTGAATTATCCAAACTGGGTTGGCTTCTGCCTCCAACAAATTGGACAGAGCTCCAGCAAGCAGCAGTCCCACATCCAAGCGAGAGCAACAGGAACTTTCAAGCAAACGGAGATCTCTGCTTTAACCTACCCCACTCCCTACACACACCCACACTCATTTCCCTATCTTGTTTGGCTTTTCTTTGTCTTTTAACACCCCCATCCTTCCCTTTCTTTTGCCTGAACCGTTTTTTCTTTTGTTTTTTTGTTTTTTGCTCTCTCTGCTTTGCCCAAGTCTCAACTTCGTGTCTGCATTCTCTCTCTTTCTCTTCCCCCCTCCCCCGTTCCCCGTTCTTCCCCTCCCCTTTGGGTCCATCCCGTTCTTTGCTTGTCCTTTCTTCCCGAAGCAGCCCAGTCTTTTGCGCCGGCCAGGCGGGGGGAAGACCCCCAAGACCACCCCCGCGAGCTGCCGCGCTGCAGTCCTCCCAGTCTTCGGCTGCTACCTGCCCTCTCCCCGGAGCCACGAAGCTTCTCCTGCGGGCTCGTCCCGTCGCCTGGCGATTCGGATGCTCTAAACCAAGACTCTGGGACCTGTATATGGAAATAGTGGGGTGCCGAGCCGAAGGAAACGCGTGTCCCTTCCGTTCCCCAGCCATGCTTTTCCACGGCATCTCCGGAGGCCACATCCAGGGGATCATGGAGGAGATGGAGAGGCGGTCCAAGACCGAATCCCGCCTGGCTAAAGCGGGACAGATGAACGGCCGGGAAGCGGTAAGCAGCAGTGGAAAAAGCCGGGAGCTTTCACAGAAGAGGTGAAGGAAGGGTGGATTTTGTGAGGGAGAGAGAGAGTAGGACACCCCTCTCCCAATTCTAGAAGTAAAGTAACCAGAACCTCCCAGGGTCACTGGAATGTCTTGTGCGTGCGTGCGTGCGTATCTGAGAATGCCCAGCGAGACGTTCAAGCCTTAGTTCCAGATATGTTTTTTAAAAGAGTAGTTTCCACTTGTCTTTTTTAAAAGAGGTCCACCGTTTCTTCCTCTACTTTAAAATCACAATTATTTCTCTACATCTGGGTTATTTTTAAAAAAGACAACAAACAAGCGCAGGTATTACAGCGCGATTGTAAGGAGCTTTACTCAGGAGTAAATTCTACTGAATTTTTTAGGGTAGGCTTTCAAGTTCCAACCTACTTCATAAAGTGTGCATGTGTGTGTGCGAGCACGCAGGTAAGCAGGACCCAGCGCAGGTCTAGGATTTCCAGAAACGATTCTCCAGGGAAAGGGAGGCATTGCTCCCGAATAAACCTGCTTAAAATCGATTTGCCATTCTCCCCCTGATCACCCACCTAAACTTCAGTCCCTTTCGCTGACCTCCCTCTTCAAAAGGGTTTAGGGTGTTTGGATCCTACCCAGTTGCTTGAACATTCAGTCTCAGTTTCTGCACCAGCCCGGTCCCATCAAGGTTCCTGGGAAGCAAGTTCAGGAACGTTGCCTAGTCGAGGATCGAAGCCACGACTAAAGTAGGAGCGGCACAGCCTCGTTTTCCAGCCAGTTTCGCGCGAAAGAAATGAACCTCACGGGGCTCTGTGCCATTTGGTTCGGAGTAAGTTTGATGACAGTCAGGCTGGAAGGCGTTTAATGGGGGCGTCTACGAAGAAAGATATTCGCCAAGCCTCTCCAGGGGCAGGAGAGGGTAAACCCAACAGGCTCCAGAACGAAATTGCTTGGAAGACTTGAGGCGTCCAAATTTACTTCCAAGTAAGTTCAATACCCTTTGGAAAGACTCCGATGACTTTTATATTCCAGGTCATTTGTAAAAATAGATGCGACAGGGGAAAATTAAGCATTTTGATGGCTTTCAAACAGATTAATTTCAGTTACATTATTCGGGTGCTGCTGGAGATTCATTTTAACTTCTTGTATTGAAAAAAGAAACAAACGTTTATCCTCGCTTCACTTCTCTAGCCCATTCTAAAGGCTCAAACTTGTAAAAGTACCACCGAGGCTACTGAGCGAAATCGACAAAACGGAAGAAATAAACAATGTTCAGTTGAAGGTCTCCCTCCCACTCTGCTCCCAGATTTATTTTTCTCTTTTAAAATGCCTAATAAGTGGAATCGTTCTGAGTGTTAAGCAGAAAAGCAGAGCGGTTGCTTGAGCATTAGCTGGCTCCAAAACTCTAAGCCGAGGGGTTCCAGCGGAAAGAAAAAGGGCTGGGGGGTGGGCAAAAAGGAAATTTCCTTTGGTCCCAAATCCCAGGACCTTCAGTGGCATCCACCACGAATCCAAGTAACGGCCCACAGAAAGTTGTGCTTCTTTGAACTGGACTCTCCTGCATCCACAGCAGAGACCAAGTTAAGGCTTCGTTGGCATTTCAGTCTCTTTCACTCTTCCTAAGCTTTATAGAGGAGAGAAAGGAGGAGAGAAATCCCAAATAAAAGAGAAAGAAGAGAGATAAACAGAGGGGAAAAAACCCTACTCCCATTTGTGGTTCTACCACCATCCCTCGTTCTTGGTAGATTTAGCCCTTTGTATTTTTAATCTGTGGAAAGTTTTCAGTTGTTTCCCAGATGGTCTAAATCTTCCCCTTTCCTTTCTCAGATTCAAAGATAAACTGGGAAAGAATTGCCCAAAATAACTATTACCCCCCCCCCCAAACCTACCTGTTTTAATAGGCCACGTGCTTGATTTAAACTATCTCTCTGCAGCTGTTCTTCCTAGTGGACTTTCCCAAAATCCAGGCAGTAAGGACTTTATAAGTCATGTCCTCCCCCCACCACTTTTCCCCTTAAATAAACAACCCGAAGGGAACAAAAAAAAAAAAAGATGAAACAGGGCTTCCCTCTTTCTTTTCGTTCTCTCAACAGTGTGACACTTATTTCAAAATGTATTCTGTAGCTCAGCCCAGGTCAGGAGAATAAAAGCGAACGGCTGGGGCAGCAGTGCCCCCCCCCAAGCTCACAGCCCGATCTGTCCCAGGGTTGTTTCCTCGGAAATAAATCCCCAATCAAGAGGGTCGCACTTTGAAGAAGAACCAGCGAGAGCATGGCCTTCTGTGCTTCCAGGAGGCGAAACCGCCGAGCCTCTCGGTCTCCCTAGATTTTCTGCCTTGCTCTTGGATGCATCCCTTCTCTGTATGAAGGCCGGAAAAGGGATTTTGGTCTGGGACGAAGAAGGAACTGAGGGTTATATCTTCTCTGCCCAGAATGTAAACCCTGCCATTGAAACTCAGCCCTGGGAAAAAGGATAAGATCCTTTTTCAATCCCCCCTCCCCTCTCCAGCAACTAATATCTTCCGCGTCAACAGATCGGCTTCTCGCAAAAGCGGCTCTACGCAGCGTGCAGAGTGAAAAGCGAGCGAAGGAGCAAACGAGAGGTTGCCAGTTTCTGCTTGAGGCTGAGGCCGCTTTAAGCTTGGGGAGAGATCCAGCGGTTTCTCCCAGCAAAAGTTCCCTCAGGGAGGCCAGCATAAACCACGAATACTGACTTCACCCATCGCGTCTTTTAGGGTGTCCCCAATTTCCTGAGGACTCAGCAGCCTTGTGTGAACCCAGCCATTGCGCTCTGCCAATGGAGGGTGAAGAGTTGTGTGAGTCCAAAAAATTATGGTGTATTCGGTAACCCAGAGAGCTTAATGTTGAATAAATCCAGCCAATGGAAGGGATCCGGATTCACTGTGCAAGCTTATGCCTATCTATGCGGAACTAAATGTAATCGAATCCAGCAGGACTTACTCCCAGGTAACTTGTGATCAGGTACTGTACATGGAATGAAGCTCCCATTAAAATCCACGGGATGGAAATCATTCCTTACGTACCTCAGAAACGAAGCGCCACTAAAACATTATACACGAAGCTGGGAGTAAGACTGAGGGAATGCAGCAAGTTTACGTCAAGTAGGTCTGTGTAGAATCGTGCTGTAAACCTTCAGCTGAGGCCCGTTACCCATCTCTTGTGATTTTGCTTGGAAATGTCTCTGCTATTGAAATTAAAAAAAAACAAACTGAAAAAGTACACCTGATTAGATGTCGAGCCTGTGAGCCTTTGCCCGATCCGCTGACGTTTGCTTCCTTCTGCAGAACATGCCTCCGCTGAGTCCCGAGAAGCCTGCCCTCTGCGCAGGATGCGGGGGCAAAATCTCCGACCGCTACTACTTGTTGGCTGTGGACAAGCAGTGGCATCTCCGCTGCCTGAAGTGCTGTGAATGTAAACTGGCTTTGGAGTCAGAACTCACCTGCTTTGCCAAGGACGGCAGCATTTACTGCAAGGAGGACTATTACAGGTATAGCCCGTAAGGGGTGGAATGGGGGGTGGCGAATAAGATGGAATGGGGTGAAGTGCAAGAATTCCTTTTGGCTCAGAACTTTTCCTTGGAAAAAACATCTTCCAGGGAGCATTCACACATACTTGCAGGATACCTTAGTTTTCCTCCCTTGATTGTCTGAGGCTGAGTTTACGCGGGCATGAATGTCGACATGTAGCACAGATGCACCGCCCCGTTTTGGGATGGTAAATTAAACAACTTTGAGGGAATATTGGGATCTTATCTCCCACTGAAAATGGAAATGTGACATCCAGGAGTGAAAGGACCTTCCTCCTCACAAACATATCGGGAACTAAGCCATTGACCCAACTGCTTTGTTGGAAATTATGATAAAGGCAATTCACACATGTGCTTCCTTGGACGGAACATTTTTTTTTTATGCTTCCGGACCAAACGCGTGAATCACCGCTACTGAAAAAAATAAATACGTACCTTGCCTCTATTGGAAGAAAGGGAGGGGTGTCGTCAAGGGATTTAAAACCCTGTCAGAGACATTAAATCTGTTCCTCCCACCATTTCTCACCGGGCAAAGCCTGCGTGAGGGAAGCTGGCACTTTAAGGCCTAAGTGTTGAGTAGATTCTGTAGAAAAGTGTGGGGGAGTCCAGAGAAATCTAAATTACAGTGTTCGGCTTGTGGAGGACCATTCGCACGTGCGCATTCCCCTTTGAATTGGATGCACGTGAAAAGGCCCTCAGAAGCACAGGCAGAAAAGTCCAGGGCAGAGATCCCTGCTGGGCTGCAGGGACGCAAACATTTTACTTGCCGCTGGGAAATAACTAACTGCTACCTAGCGGGGCGTATTTCCTCTGCCCGGGCTGCTGGCCAAGGCCTTCTCCGCTCCACCGAGTTTTACAAAATGCCTTCTTCCTATAGGAAGAATGAGTTGCTCAGAACAGGCAACGGGGCAAAAGTCAAGCCACCAGGAAGGCCGCTTTCAAAACGCTCCAAAATACTCTCCCCGGGAATCAGTGCAACGCCAGGGGACACTTACTTGAATTGCACCGGTGAACTCTTACAGATTGTGTGTACACGCAATTCGCTTAATCAGGTCAGGAATGCATGAAGCAGAGGGATTCGCACAACCGGTTAAACTGGTTTAGTGTTAATCTCAGAAAAGGCTGGGTGTGCAGCGCGTGCCAGGGCCAGCGTGTTATGTGAAACCAGGCCATTAGAGTAGGTTATGTTTCAATGTATTCTGCCTAGTCAAAAAACGGGTTAACTAAGTAACCATGTTAGGAGTGTCATGTGAACGTAGTAACTTGCTGTCCTAGCATACTCTCTGCAGATTTCCTTGGTGGCCAGCCCTGCCATGTTCTTTTCTGAGTAAGGCTGGAGCGTGGTGGATCCATCCGTTCCTTAACTAGGGCCTGGAAATTAACTTGGCTTGGCACAGAAGCTCTCCCGCTGGGCAGCCTGCTCCGACTCGCTTGTTCATGAGAAACTGCCCTCCGACAAGCCTGGCTTTCGTCCACCTGTTAAAGAGATATATTCGGATTTTTATTAGTCTCCCTTCCCAATGCTTCAAATGAATATTCCCATTTTTATTGTTATTTTCCACCAGACCCTCAAGCTTCCTTGGAACCATTTCCTATAGATTTCAGGAAAGTTTCTAAGGTGTCCCCAAATGTGGGCCGTGCTCCTTATTTACTCTACACTAAATCCTACTGAACTCAATGAGATCTATTTCCAAGTATTGGTGGGTTAGGGCTACCACCTTTACCTAAAACCTTCAAAAAGTAAGAAAGCAACCATGGTGTGTTTTATGTTTAGCTTTATTTCTGAAAGGTATACTCAAAAACAAATTTTTTAAACTTAGAATTAAGCTTAGGCTTCATTTCCAGTGTTAGCTTTTCTCAAACAACCAAAGAGCAGCTTTGAATTACTAGGCTTTTCAATTTCGCGGGAGTCTTGCTAAAGACCGGTGCTGTTCCACGCAGGTCTTTTTCAAAGTATGACTCATTCATTTGCTCTCATTCAGGGCTCTCTCCTCGTCCTAATGAAAAGATAGAGGATTCCCCACATCTATCTGGGGCCAGAGTGGTGGAAGTTGCTTAGGCTCCACATTTCATGCCCCCGGGCTAAACGCCTTGTTGTGGTAATAAATCCCGCAGTCAAGGGAGAAGCAGACTCAGCTCCCTGCTCGCCCCCTCCTTTTGCCGGAGGGGACCAACGCTAAGCCGGTGGGGAAAGAGGCCCTCTTTCTTCGCTGTTCTTTGATTTTGCGCTGCGGGGAAATGAGCTTTGCCACTCTCCGGCTTCTGGGCTCTCTCCACCTGAGAAATCCCGAAGGAGCATCGTCGAATTGAGCCAGAAAGAACACCCCTGAGCGCACGCAGAGAGCATGTGCTGTAGACCCAGGACTGCAGCTAATAGGGATATTTGGAGTGGTTAGTTTGAGCGAGGGATGAAGAACGCGAGGCTGGGCTTCCTGATGTGCTTGAATCTCTCCTCCCACCCCCATTATTCCGGGACTCCAGATGACTCTTTGGGGATACCAGCTCCCGTTTCTGAGCACCACCTTCCATTACAAAACAAGATAGCAGCGCAAAATCAAGTAGATTGATTTAATAGATTAATCGGCTTAATTGCTAGATATGCTAATTTCCCAGGCAAGGGTTGACCAAAAGATGAATTTCCCCTTCTGTGAGGGAGAGAACACTTTTTCAGTGGAGGGAAGAAATTACAGCTCACTCCTGGTGGGCATAGTCTAAAAATGCAAGATTGTAACTCCATCCCACCCCAGAAGAATGTTAATTCGTCTTCAATTTCTGGAGCTGTTCAGCCTTAAAAGTTGAGCAATTAATCCAGTGATGTTTTCTTCCTCAAAAGCCATTGCTTCACAAACAAACAACAAACCGTTTGTGTAGGGATGGAGGTTGCCATCTTATATAATTTTTTTTTTTTTTGGGTAGATGGAAAAGGTACCTACTTGTGATATAGAAATACAGTATTTTAAGGGAAATGTAATAGGACTATCCTAATTCTAATCCTTGTAAATTCAAAAGTAGCCCCACTGAGTTTAACAGGTAAGTGAGAATGACTGTGCAGGACCCACTACAGAGTACTCCATTAACCCAATTTTCTGGGTTAATGGAGTACAAACGTCTGTATTTACAGGACATACTGAACCATCAATTAACGACGTGGGATGGGTGTGCACAACATGCCAGGCCGACTGGTAAATTGGGACAATGTGATATCCGAAGAAAATGGAACTTTGCCCTGGGGAAATTAATGAGATTGACAGGGTTTATCCACTCATATTTAAAAAATAAGTTCCGTAAAGTTCAATGGGATCAATTCACAAAGAAGGTGTAGTTGAGCTCAGTGCAATTCCCCCCTCCCTACAAAATGATGGCGTTTCCCTCCTGCTCCCACATCTGGAAAGGCTCTCCTGAAGTCTCTTTTTGCTCACCAGATTGTGAATTTAAAAGGCAAAAAAATCAGGTTTAAGGGTTTAATAAACAACCACAGCACTAAAATACAAGATCATCTCATTGTCATCCTTTTATAATTTTTTTTTTTTTTTTGGTGCCTTTGAGTCAGTCTTGACTCCTGGCGACTGCCTGGACAAGTCGCCTGGACAAGTTTTCTTGGCAAGGTTTTTCAGAAGTGGTTTGTCATTGCTTGTTTCTTAGGGCTGAGTGAGAGGGACTGGCCCAATGTCACTCAGCTGGCTTTGAGCCTAGAGCTCACAGTCTACCCCTTTCTAGCTTGACACCTTACCCATTACACCAAACTGGCTCTCTGCTATCCTTTTAAGCAATACTTATTTTCCTCCCTTGCCTGCCCAACTGTAGACAACCTTTCCCGTTTGATCTGTATGACACCGGAGTTCAGGGACTGAACCCATCCAGAAGACCATTTTCCACTCACTCCCTCTGGATTTAGGAGTAGTGCAGGTGAGATTCAGCCGTTTTAAATGCTTTTTGAGCCAATCACGTCACCCTTTCCCAAGCTGTAACTTCTATGTTACTTTCGCTTGGCCCCAACTGGTTTGAGCCCAACCAGACCCAACTAACCTGTCCGCCCCCCCCCCCCCGGCAGGCCTTGGGCTGATCAGTCTAATTCAGTCAATCAGGCCGGAGGGGCTGCAATACCGCTGCCCCTCCCCCCACTCTTGGCGGGTCTCCACTAACTCGGTGCGCTCTTCCTCCAGAAGGTTCTCCGTGCAGCGCTGTGCCCGCTGCCACCTGGGCATCTCGGCCTCGGAGATGGTAATGCGGGCCCGGGACTCGGTCTACCACCTCAGCTGCTTCACCTGCACCACGTGCAACAAGACGCTGACGACGGGCGACCATTTCGGCATGAAGGACAACGTGGTCTATTGCCGGGCGCACTTCGAGAGCCTGCTCCAGGGCGCCGACCCCGCCTCCTTCCCGCCCGCGTCACTCAGCTACACCGAGCTGGCAGCCAAGGGCGGTGGCCTGGCCCTGCCTTACTTCAATGGCACCGGTACAGTCCAGAAAGGGCGGCCCAGGAAGAGGAAGAGCCCGGCTCTGGGCGTCGACCTGGTCAGCTACAGTTCAGGTGGGTCGCAGGATAAGCCGCTTCGGGAGGAGCATGGCAGTGCCTTAATCGCTCTACCGCCCGGGATCTTAGTCGTAGACTGGGAGGCATGCTTGCTTTTTTCCCTGAAGGGTGCCGGATACCAGTTTTTTCCCTTGCAACCCTGTATGTAAATTGCAGAGCAGGATCTTTGTTAGGCCATTTCAGAGTTTCTCACCCCCCCCAACAATCTTTTCACCTTAACCTGTAATAAATATCTTGGCAGGAATTACTGTGGGCCAGAGGCTATTGACTTAAAGGAAGAATAGAAACCTTTAATCATCTGTAAAGTTGGCCTTCAAGCCTGAAAGGAAATATGCTTTTTGGAGAATAAGAGCATACACTGGGCAGAAGAAAGTTCCCCTGAGCTTAAGGGAAACATAGGTTATGTCCACACACACACACACACACACACACACATGAATCTATGGTTAACTTAACCCTGGTTTTCTCGATCAATCCAATTTCCTTGGTTCAGGGACATATGGAAGTATAAAATGAGTACAGGGCTGGATTCACACTGCTCATTAGGTCAAAATGGAGTTGGCTTGTTTTGCCAATCCAGCTTTTGCAGTTTAGGGGATTGAGTGAATCCATCCAGTATGTTTAGGATTGCAACCTGAAGCACTATCAGGTTCAGATGATATTTATTTCTGATAAATATTGCATGTTCCTCCAGCTTGTCTGACTTTTATATTTGGAATAGTTCTTTTTCTCTTGGAAATTTGCAAATGCAAATGTATTTCTTCTCCTCACTTTCCTTAGCAACTTCTTCCTGTCATGCACACTGAGTTTGGTTTAGTTTACAATAAGCATATTTTCAGGCAAGTACGATGAAGACAGAAAATAATATGCTGCTGATATTTTACTTTTAAATATACAAAGTACACCACTGAAGTATGCCTGTAAAGTTAAAAGTTAAAACAGCTTTGCAAGGTAGGACAGTCTGATTTGTTTCCTCTACCAATGATGACCTGCTGAAAAATAGGGAGGTTCTTTAGGCTTTAGTGTTTATGATGGCATGGCTTTGGATCTGGGGACTTCTTAGATCACAGGACTTTTGACTGCTTAGAGTGCAAACCTAGTTATGCCTACTCTGAAGTAAGTCCAATTGTTGAGTAGGGCTTCCTTCCTCTCACGAAAATAAAGCTACCGTTGTCCATTTACCTGAAAGTTCTGCCCAACAGAGTAAGTGGTATCTACTTCTGAGAAGACACAACTTTTTTTTTTTTTAATTCTTGGGATGTTTAGTTTCTGCTGTTGATCTTCTGTATAAGAAAAGGGGTAGTGGGTGTGTTGGATTAGACAATTTATCATAATTACTAAAACAATCGGAAAGATGTAATCTTAGTATAGTGTCATTACTGTGGTGGGATAAAGCCTGCTTTCATTGATGGTACATCACATCACCAAAACGATCACACTATAAATTTCTAGTGTGGAAGTCTTAACAAA
This sequence comes from Python bivittatus, assembly GCF_059951505.1. Taxonomy (NCBI): domain Eukaryota; kingdom Metazoa; phylum Chordata; class Lepidosauria; order Squamata; family Pythonidae; genus Python; species Python bivittatus. The sequence goes on from NW_028277098.1 coordinate 15,987,589, forward strand.
AAAGCCGAAAGGCTAAGGATGGCGCTGAGAATCGCGACCCCGCCACATTAAGCAGTTGAAACCTATTCGTTCAGTCAGAAACCAACAGCACAGTCTGGTTCCGAGGAATTTTGCAGCAAGCCCTGATGAATTACTTGGCGCTTATGCTCAGGAAAATGTGCGCAGGCTATTTCCCTGTTATTGTTGCAAAAGGCCTTTATGAGAAGAAGCGAGAGGTCCCGAAGACTGTGGTCAACCGAAGGGGCTCCGCGGGACCTCCCCTCCGGGATGTGTGCTTTGTCTGTTGGTTCGGTTCTCTTAGCCCGCGTGCAACTCGGTCTGGTCCAGAAGGATGGAGTGGTTGTGTGTATGCTGTGCATGAATTTGAACTTCTGGAAAGACAGGAAGGGAGCTTGGGGCGAGAAACACGGAACTGCGCGACTGGTTATTTTGGATCGGACCCTCTTGCATGAAATCGTCTTTTCGAAACGGCCCCGAGGCTCTGGACTTGCTGCTTGCTCTTGCGCGTCACTCTAGTCCCGAGTCTCAGGTCCAAGATGGGCCGGAGAACAGCCTTCGACCATGTTGATGCAAGCTAAATCGAGTCGGCCGAAAGCCTGGCGGTTGTCTTCCCAGCTGCAACACGCGAGGATTGAATGGGCTGCGTGTTCGGGGGCTGCGCAAACCAGCTCCTTCGGCTCTTTTAAAGTTCGAGGTCCTGCACCAACCCAGAAAAATGGGTTAATCCCGTAACCAGTTGAAGCCTTTGTTTGGAGAACCCCCCTCTGTGCTGCGGGACAGAGCGGTCTCAGGCGGGGGCAGAAGGAAGCCGAGCTGTTTTTAATTGTTCGCTGTTAATTGGAGCTGGCACCGGCACCTCTGGCAGCGGAGCCGCTTTGAGGCCAGGCGAACGGCCAGGGAGCGCTGGGGCCTCTTCCCTCCGAGGCAGGCTGGGCCGCATCCAGCGGGGGAGGGGCCGCCACAGGGCGTGTCGTCACTCGCGGGGAGGGCAGCTCTGCGCCCGGGGCTAGGCTTGCATTGAACCGGGCAGCCCCCGCGTTCTTCCCCGTTAGGAATGCGAGGCCGAGAATGGCGGGGGGGGGGGGGAGGGTGTGCGCAAATTTGGGCACCCTTCTCTAGGAGGAGAAGGCAGCGGCGGCTTGCTGTCGAGGAAAGCGGCCTTTCCTTGCCCCACCGCCCCAGCCTTATTTCAGAGCGAAATAAAGGGATTTGAAGTCATCCAGTGCTTTCTGAACAGCCCCAGGCTACCCAGGTTTACTCAGAAGTAAGTCACTTAACTCCCACCTTCGCAAAGTCCCCCGGGCTGCGACCTTCCCGGTCCAACTGGGTTGGTTTGCACGGTTTTCTGCAAAAAAGTTTATATAGGATGAAAGTGTAAGGAAAATTCAGAAGATATTTCTGAAAACGTTCATTTCACTGGGGCTTTCTTCACTGAGCTTCGGGCTCGAGTTACTTAAATTTCAGGGCACAAATATCTTAACGGTGCTTAATCCTGGGCTTGGTACCTTCGATTTCATTGCAGTCCTTTCATTTTTGCCTCGGAGCGACTCAGTTTTAGGAACGAAACACTCCTCCCACGAGAAGACCTTAATACTGCCCTTTTAGAGAAGAAGAAAGCAAAAATGTGTGCACAATAATTTAGAAAACAGCATGGGGACACCCCAGACTGGCAGAAAAGGGATACCTCCCGGTTCCTAACTTTCTCCAAATGACGTCAAAAATTGGCTCTGGTTTATTTCTGGGGTGGGGGCGGGGTGGGGTTGTGCAGGAGGATTTCCAGGTCTATCGCTACCAGAATCTATTCAAGAAACACTGTTCGATAGCTGGGTGTGTGAGGTCTGACTGGAATCGTTCATTCGTTTATAATCGTACTGAAAAATAAAGACAAAACAAAACCCGGGTACTTTTCCCAGCTAGAAAGCTTTAATCGCTATGAGTGAACGAATGCTTTATTGTAGAGAGCAGAAGAATAACTGTGACAGTTAATGATGAGCAAATAACCAAATATTTCTAATCAGGTAACCATAATTTTTTTATAAGATGGCACTGAGTAAATTTTAGAGAATTAAATGCTAATCCTGTAATGTTTTTCCCAAAGTTAGCAAGACTGAAGTTAATGAACACAGGGTTCCATCATTCAATTCCGGTGGTTTTCAATGGGAGAATTAAGTACTTCTTTAAACTTTTCTTAGTGAAATGAACATGACATAAACATTGTTAAGGCTGGCTGGGTTGTGCCCCAAATTAGTTGGGCACATTTTATTCTTTGAGGCTGTAGAAGTAGGTGAACTTTACAATCATCATGAAGAAATGATCAGGCCAATCAGATTATATACACATGTCTAATATTCTGTTCTGTTTCTGATCAAAGTTACTAGGAGCTGGACATTAGCATGTGATCCAAAAAAGGCTGCCATGCAGAGTGTTATATTCCTGCTCTATTATTGGAACACTGAATCTCACGGAAAATAAATGATTTAATTCATATTCATCCAATGCCAGTGTAATATTACACATTTACTGGAAAGGTAAAAACCTGTAACAGCTAAAGTGACCACTGCATTTTAAAGCTGCTATTTATCTATATATTTATTTATTTTGCTTTCTGTTGCCCAGATTCCCAAGAGATGCTTGCCATGATTGCTGTAGAAGGGGGAATATGTCTCTTTATTTTCCCCCATCCCAACACATATAAAGCCTGATTTTTGTAATCTTTCTGATAAATGGCAACCTTAAGCTGGAATCCTATTTATGCTTGAGTAAAGTAGGGCTTATTTCTGGGCTATGGATCAGACACACGGAGTTCAGTTCTCTGGACGGCAATGATGTGTTGCAATGAACTAGAGTCAAGGGCCAATGTTGGTAGAAAGTACCCACTCCCCCAAATGAAGGTCTCCCTTCCACAAACCAGATGAGACAAAAAAGAATGTCCAAGCAGGAAAAGAACTGCAATATCTTAGATTTTTTTTTGGCATACCTGAATATAATGTATGTGATATCGTGTATGTGTTATGTTTACACACATATACCCGAGTACCTGCATCTGCAGTTATCTTGGCTAGAATGTACCTCTGATATGAATCTGGCTTTTATTTTAACTTTTCCTCTGCATCTGCAGTGCAAACAGTATGGGAAACTAAAAAAACAAACAAACAAACTTGGCAAATCACTTCCATATTGTAATCAAGAAAACTGTATGGTCCATGAAGTTACCAGGAGTTAAGCTTGGCTCAAAGGAGAAATGACCATTACTCTGTTTTGTATGGTAAAAACCACTGTAAAGCAAATTACAACTAAATTCAAAATTTATATAGAAATATAACCTTTCAGGCTATGTGACCTGATTATGCTCTGAAAGAAGTTTTCCAGGTTTTCCAGAGAATTTTAGTCCTTCACATGGCCCAAGTGGAACTTAATTCTACTTGCCTCCAATTTCACCCCCTCCTATTCTAAGTCACTAGTGTAATATCTGAAAGTACAAAAAAAAAACACCCCTCCCCAATTATACATAACAATTGTTAAAATAGTAAAGTATTTTAATAGTTTTTAAGGTATCAGTACCTTTTTATGTCTGTACTTCTACAGATCTTTGTGGATAAGTCAGTTTCTTTCTGAGTAGAACATATGTGGAGATTCAGAAGTACAACAATTAATTCAGATCTAACTCACAAAATCCTTTCATTTAGTGAAGTGGCTTAAAACCTCTTTTTTCGTGATAGATGTTTTGTACAAGAAAGTCAGGGTTTTTGGCATGATGAATTAGAGTGTTTAAGGGAGGATAGAAAATCAAATACAACACAGTGGGACAAAGATTGCAACTGAGAATTGAAATGAATTGGATTTTCTTCTTTTATAAAGCCTGACTAAATAAAATTTATGTGGCACTTAACCTGCCCACCCCCCCACCCCACTTCCATATGAGTTCTGTAGCTAAAACAAGAGGCATCACATTTTCCACCAGTAAAAAATCATAAAATGTTAGCTCTCAACATCTTTGAACTGCCAAACAAATGTAGCAGTGACCTCTGGTGGCCTTTGAATGGAGAAGGCCTGCTCACGGAATGAGGGAGGAGAGTTTTTGTTTATTGTTTAATTTGGATGTGCTTGTGGCTATTGTGTTGGCCTTAAAATGCGATAGAGAGAAAAGTAAATGTGACATATTTTAGTAGGACTATTTCTCATTTGCCAAGCTTTCTTGTATTCAGATCAAAATCAGAAGTAAATTGAAACTTATTTTCTTTGTCCCACTTTAGGAATCTCTGAGATGCATTAATGTATAACTTCTATCCATTGTTGACTATGCTGACTGAAGATGATGGTAAATTGTAGTTCAGAAAAATCTATTGGTCCATTGCCTAGGAAGGCTGCTTTGTTGGATTTGGATCTAGGACCCTGGCAAAACTCTGTTTTTCAAGAGAGACTAGACTAGAAAGGAAGATTTGGTATAAGTGTCCTACTTCACTGTGCTGCAGGAGTAAAGCAAAGTAATTTTTCTAATTCCCATTTTAAAACATCAGCAGAGGTCCCTTGTCCTTTTGTTGAATTTAAGGCATTCTTCCTTTTTCAGGCAATTGAAGCTTGGTTTAGATCTGGTTTCAATATGCACATTTATAGAGATCTGATGAGGAACTTTGGCCTGCCAGTAGAAAACTCAAGGGGTGCACAGGATTTGGCAACCCTGCTAGGATATATAAAGCATATAACTATGTGTCTGTTTCTCTTCATGTGTCTCTAAAAATCATTAGTTATCAGCTATCAGTTAAAAATTGGAGGCAGAGATAAGTATTTGGCTTCTTTGTGATGGAATACATTCTCGTGGCTTTGGGAAAAATATATGTTGCTTCTGACAACATGTGCACTACATTATGGTAAACTACCAATCGTAGATATCGGCTTATTGGGTTTCTTTATAAATAGGGAATTTGTCTTGCCAAGGTTTTGTGGAGGGTGGTTTTGATATCCTCTCTGGCTTTTAGGGTATTTTCATATATGATGTTGTGCCTACCAATTGTCTTGCCTGGTTTTTGCTTTTATCAGAAATGTGGTCTGCAGGAAGCAGAAGCTTTTCATGGTATGGAGATAAATATTACCTGGCAGTTGCTATAGATGGAACCTTTGTTGTGAAGGAACACCTAAGTGATGGGGTGGTCTAATTCAAACACTGATGAGCCTGTCTAATACTTATAGTGACGTTTACTTTGCGCTTACTTATAATATGTGTATAAACTTACATTACAGTAGCATTAATGTTCATTTGGATTCTAGAAATGATTTTCTTTTGGTTTTTATAAGAGGCATTTATTTATAATATAAATGAAAGTGTCGTGCATATGAGTAAACACTCTAATAGTGCTATCCTATCCATTTCTACTCAGAAATAAACCTCACTGTATTCATTGTGAATTTCTTCTTTTTTCCAAATGAGCAAATTTAGGAACTCTTTGCCTGTTTGGTAGCAGTAGTTCCTGAAAAGTTCATAAATCTCTTATTACAAAAGGCAAGGGGCAAAGAAGCAGCTCCATTGATAACTGCTCAAGGTACTGGCTGAAGATATGGTTCCTAAAGATCCTACTTCTTCCGTTTCTGTTTGGAAAGATGGTGCTGGGAATATTTTTGGGAAAATGCTGTTCTGCAATGCTTTGAATAAGCAGTTTCAGAAGCAACAGTTCTCCATACTCTATTAAAGCTACATCAAAGAAAAAAAATGCTTTATCTCAATGTGCATTTGTGTGGGAATGATAGGAGACCAGACAAAGATGTGGGTAGCTACATGCCAGCAGTAGGTGTCTGCTTTAAGCTGTAGCCTCTGGCGTACTTGCTTAGGACCCATGTGGCCTTAGGGATGAAAAATGATCCTCATCCTTGCAACATAGGATTGTATTTTAGGTCTTTCTTAAAGCAACTAGAACAACCAGGGGAGGGAATCCTAGATTATTATAAAGCATCTCTAAGCAAACTGTTTACATAATTGACATGCCAACAAGCAAAATGTGAGCAGCAGTGTGGATAATTGGTAGAATGTCTTCTATGTCTGACTGTGTTTTCAACTGGTGGCAGAAATTGAGTAAGGCAGGTGTCCTTACATATGGACTCCAGACAGGGGTTACCAGTATGGAAAAGTTGTACTCTAATTAATCTCAAAACTGAAAGAAACAAAAAATTAGGAGCAAGGTTCTCTCTCTGGAACCAATGGAATTTGGAAGATACTTTCACTAACTGAATGCAGTCATATGCATTACAGAAAAAAATTAAGGAGGGTGAATGCCCCCAAACGGCATAATGAGTGCTGATCATGCTTAGCAAGTATAGTGTGTTAACTGTTTGTAAGGGAGCAAAATGTCATAGAAAAAAGGGGTAGCTGGGTGTTGGAATCTTGTACCCTGAAGAAGAGCATTCAGCATTGCTCATTTTGTTGTAGACACTTCTTGTGGAACTTAATCCCAAGTATATTTTGTAATGTAGGTGGAAAATGATTAATTTAATGCAAGTCTAGTTTGTTCCAGTTCTTTTTTTTTAAAATCAAGTAATGGGAAAAAATGTAACAGGTAAATCTGTTCTATTTGATTATCAACTTGTAACTGAGGACATATGAGAGGATTTGCATGACCGAGTCCCAGATAAATGTGAACCATGTATTTTCTTAGATTCCAATCCAATTAAGGCAGTTTGTACTAAAAATAAAAATAAGTCATTTATGTTAATGATGGTGGGCAGGGGAAGTGTTGAACATAGAGGTCTAGTAATCATGTGAGATTTTTTAAAGAAGCTGCTATTTCTGCAATTATGGAAAATATCCAGGGTTAAATAAAGGGATGTAACATGTGGATTCAGTGAACAAAGCAGGTATGAATGAATGAGATGGCAGGACTATATAGCCTCAGAACATTTTGAACATAAACACTTTCCCCAAGAAGAAACTTTCACTGATTTTTCTGGTGAATATAATAGGATTGCAGCAGCAGGTTATAGCATAGTGTGTTTTAGTATTAAGAGCTGAAATAAATGAAAAAGGGATTAAACAAGTGATTATGTGTTGCTTTCTCTGGTGCCACAGCATCTTTTTCTGATCTGCTGGTAGTCTAGTTGCAGATGGAAACTTACAAAGGCATGAAGAAAATTCAGTCTCCATACAAAATCAATGTGATTAGATATAATTAATCTTAGATTGTTGTCTACTTCTGTAATCACAAAGATCATTTTTATGGTCACTGCTAATATTTGATAGAGTAAGGAAGATGGAATAATACATTTACATATAAGCCTCTGGCATATACTGTATTCTGTGTATTATGACTGTGCATGCTTCAGAAATGATTCAGAAGAAGCTCTTCAGAACTCACGTGAGTACAGCTCCTCTCTGGTATTCATTAAAGCAGCTCCTTTTTTCAGGTTTGTGTGAAAACCTGAAAAATGACAGGCTGGTTTAGTGAATAGCGGAGAAGTGCTGTGCTCATGTGAGGTCCAAAGTGCTTCTTCTGAATCGTTTTTGAAGCATACACAGCCCTACTGTGCACTATATGTACTTTAAAATTATTACTGACAAGATATTGCCAAGGGCTGAGAAACATCACAAAAGACAAATATATGTAAGGATTGCTCCTAAGTCCAAGCCACTTCTTTTCCTGTGAATTTGTTACATTAGAATTACTTTAGAAGTCTATTTTTAACTATACATGAAGTAATTCAGTACCTTAAAACTGAGAAAAAAATAGAATAATTAAAAGAATACATAGTGCAGAAATGCTGTAAAATAATTTGGAGGAAGAGAATTCTAGCCATTTAGGACAGCAGATATTAAAGATTGCATGCACATGGTTCCAGGCTACCAGAGATATCTTCAGGTAGAAGATGGAGAGAAAAAGTCCTTTGCTAAGAATTGGGGACAGTCCGCACAGACAACATGGAGGTCAGTGGTTCAAGAGCCTGAAGTTTGAACCGCTAATAGGCAAAATGTGGCAACATATTGTAAATGTTTTGTTTTTAAATTTTTGTTAGTCACTGTAAGAAGAAATGGTGGTAAAAATCAAATTAATGATTAAATATGCAAGATAGCAAAATATGGCAACGTATTGTAAAAAATATTTCCTTTAAAAGCTTACGGAAATTATCTTTCCTTTGGTTGCTTTCAGGGAGCACTAAGGTCACTTCCTATTCTGTAAGCCCTGACAAGTCCTGTGAAATTGTTGTTCATGATCAATGGACTGTCAGCTGTTTGAGGCTTTCAAATAAGCAAAGCACATTCCTGGGTCATTGAACAAGAATTATATGAGTTAAGCTGTTATTGTTACGTTTTATAGATGGCCAAACGGGGCTGAGAGTCTATCACTTGCTTACTCATTCTCTAGAGAGATGTGAGGTATTTTGCCCAGGCAGCAAGACAGTTGGGAGTCACTGGTGGGCTACCACATATAGCGGGTAGACAGTGCTCCAATTTGTGAGTCATGACATTTGCACACCAATACTGAATATTGTTGAACTGGGTTTGGGCAAAGCCAGGGAATATTTTGGCTTTCTAGTGTGGTAGAAGATAAAGTATCTGCAACTTCTTTTGTTTGTTCTGTTCATTAACCTGATGTGAATGATCAAGGCCCAAGGGGTACCACATAAAAAGAAGAAAAGGAAGGTAACTCTGGGACTGAGGATGAAATGTGCAGTTGATTTCTCATTCATTTGGAAAATTGAAGGATATTCAAACTTTCTTCAGTTTTGAAATCCTAATTCTTATACCAAATAATTTTTTTTCATTGCACTGAAACTATTAGAAGAGCGTATTGCTGGAGAATATTGCTCAGGGCCAGCCTCATCATTTGGCAAAGCCATCTCAGAAAGCAGATGCCAGATACCAAGATTCAAGGACAGAGGTCATAAGCCATACCATATGCCCTAGGCGCCTTACACTAGCCTGCCATCCTCAGATACAGTGAAGAATGGTGTTCCACTGCCATAGTTGAAGTAGGGCAGAAGGTGCCATCTTGTCATTTTGCTCAGGCTGATGCCTAATGCCTACAATAATGGAGAATGATTGACAAGCTCTAGTGTTCTTGTTCTGTTAGAATTTCTCTAAGTGGCTTTGGAGGCACATGTAGTCCTTGTTTAGTGAGTGCCTCGTACAGCAACCATTGCATTTACGATGGTGATGAAAAGGTAACTTTGTGACCAATCCTTGCATTTATGACCTTCGCAGGTCTGTAAAGCAAAGGAAAGCTGAAGTAAGATCATAAACAAAGTTGTGGTTTCACTTAGTGACTGTTTCACTTAATGACCAAGTTGCTGGTCCCAATTGTGGTTGCTAAACAAGGACTATCTGTAAAAATGCAGGTAATTTAGCCATTTGTGGGAGTGGCTAATTCTATAGAATAACTACCCTGTGCTAGTATGCAATGTGTTTATTCACTTTTGTTCTGCTAAAAAGACTTCATTGTTTTCTTGTTCCACTGCTGCTAATGGAAATATAACCAGTTATTTCTTACTTGATATGAATGCCATTGGTACTACAGCAGCTGCTGTTCCTCTTCCAGAGAGGACAAAGACAATCTCACCCTAACTAGCATTTTTGCAAGTCATTCTGATAGGAAAACATGGCCTGCCCACTCCTTCCTCTCTACCAACACCTACATCACTGATGCTCCTTTTCTGGAGAAATAAAATTATTTGTGTTCTCCTGTTTGTATCTTAAAAGTGAAACTCTAAGTTTTACTTCCCTTAGTCTTTGCCGTGGATTGTGCTACAATTTCAAGGCAAAATGAGAGCACCACTGACATCAACATATTTGCCAGTAAACCTCCATCAAATTATTGCTGTATGAGATGTGTCTGATCAGGGTACAAGTCAGCCAGGCAATTGAGCTGTTTCCTTTGATATCCTATTCTGTTTTCCATTCACCCATTTTTCCAACTTATCTCCCCAGAAGTCAGTCAGTGTTCTTTGGACAATCAAGTTTCATTAGCCTGTTCTGAGACTTATGTTTTATTTAAGAGGTGTTTTATTGTATAAATTAGTTTGCAACCCCCCCCCCCCATAGAGGGTAATTGAGGAATATCAAAATTTAGGACTTTTCAACAGCAGCAGCAACAAAACTGCTACACAAATTATTGATAACACAGTAGCATACAGTATAGGTGATTGGTTTGGAATCACTGAATGAAGAGGTTACTCAAACATTTTCTGTTTGACCTTCAGTGGCATTTAATTCTTCCTTATGTAATCAGGGATATCATAGCAATAATACATTATGTAAAAGAGAACTTAGAGAGGCAGTTTGGTCTAGGGGTTGAGGTGCTGGACTGGGAACAGGGAAACCTGGGTTCTAGTCCTGCCTTAACCATGGAAGTGACTTTACTCACTTTCTCCCAACCCTGGGAAAAAGGCAATGGCAAACCATTTGCAAGAAAACTGCACAGACTTCTCCATGTTCTTGTCAGAAGTCAAGACTGACTTGAAGACCCCCCTCCACAAAAAAAGGTATGTAATCCACAATAAGACAAATGCTTTTTGAGTACAGATGTTTCTGGATAGCACAGAAGAACCACATTTGATCCAGATTCAGAACCAAATGAATGATGGTTTGCCTAAACCATAGGCATCTTCTAAAAATTAATGAATTAAAACAGCTTTTTTTTCATCCTGCACCTTCTTAGATGTAATAGGATTACAATGATGATAATTCCTAGTAAGCATGAAATTAATGAGCTGCTTGAAATTCTAGGAGCTGTAGAGTTGTAGTCCAAATATATTTGGTGGGTATAATTATTTTTATATTTAGTTTCCTTTGGCCTTCAGGTGAGAAAATATGTCAAATACTAAAGTGCTCTCAACTCCTGAACCTAATAGGACTCACTCTGTTCTTTCAGTCTTTTTAAATACTTTTTAAATACTTTTGTCTGCTGCTGAATAAAAGGCTGCCTCTTGTAGCAAAAAGTTCTGTTACCTCTGTCTTCCCAGTGTTTTTTCCAAATTATTTTTATTATATTCACAGAAAATACTTGTTGGGTGGGAGAGGTGAAATATGTTAGAAAACCATTAAACCAGCATTTGTTGGATTTTCTTTCACAAAGTAGTTGAGAAAATAGCATCTATTTCCTATTATCTTTCTTTTAACAGAAGGTAAACGCAGCCATGAAATGCACTTGCTCTCTTGCTCTCTCTCTCTCTCCCTCTTTCTCCCTGAAATAGTCCGATCTATCTCCATGGACTGATGTAATGTGTAGAATATAATCTATGTTTTCCCATCATACCGGGATGAGGAATAGCTAGACCTTATGAATAAATCCGGCCAACTGTTGGGGAATATTCCAAGGTGTCTCTTTAAATGAAAATCAAATGATACACATGTACTCAAACATACTTTAAATATGGACTAATTCAATTCCTTCCTAGAATCAATCATTTCAGTTAAATTTAATTTACACTCTTTATTCCGTGACCTAAACAGGATTGTTCAAGGCCCTCTCTATCTGTTCCTGCAGGATGAAATTGGCTTTGTTAAATCATTCCTGAAAAGTGAACTAATATTTCATGCTTAATAGTTAAAACAAATTCACTTGTACTCCAGTCTGAAATGTATTGATGGCACTGAGTCCTATTGATCTCTACAGGGATTCTTTCCACATAATAGGATCAGGGTTTTAGAAGGCTTGTAGTATTTTTTTAGGTAACTGGCTCATTTTTAGTTGTGCAAGTACAGCTGCGGTGTCAGTGACAGCTTAAAAAAGCCACAAGTCAATGGTCTACAATTTACACTTTTCTCAAAGATCTAATCCTGCTGAGGATTCATGGCCATGCTACAGCTAGCTGTAGGACATAAATCTACTGTATATAAAAGCAAGTTTACACAGCACTATGGCATACAACATCTGTACTTACTGAAGCAGGAAAGAAAAAGAAACCACCTCTTCCTAATATGCGATTATTGGATTCTTCCATCCTTTTTTTCCAGCAGGAACTGCATACATATATGTGTCTGCATCATACTATCTCTTAATTTCCTTGATCTTAATGGTCTAATACAGTACTTAGAATTTGTCATTTTAGCACCAAGGCTCAGGCCTCCCATCCTCAGAAGGGAGAGAGGACACTTTTTGCATGAAAAACAAAATCCTAGTATTGTCTCTCCAAGATGGAGCTGCTGTCCACCATAAACACCTGGGGACTGGTGATAATCCTGGATGAGGTCATGCTCCTCCTAAAGGAGATCTCTGACAGGAGGATATTACTGGATTTGTGGCTGTTGCACAGGCAGCAAATGGAAGTCATGACAGAGGGACTTCACCCAGCTTCATAACTGGTGGTTATGGTCCATGTAGTTATGGTCCAGGATGCTTTGGCAATGGTAATTCATGTCTTGATCACCTAGAGGATGGATTACAGGAGTATGTTCTCTGTAGGGTTGCTTTTGGAGATGACCCAGAAGCTGTAGCTGGAACAAAATGCTGCAGTTAGGCTACTGGAGGGACAGCCAATGTAGAGTAACACCTATTTTGGAGTCACTGCACTGTTACCAGTAGTTTCCATAGCCAATTCAAAGTGCTATTCATAACCACTAAAGCCCTGTACAGAGCAGCACTGACACATATCAGGCTCCTTGCCTGAATCAAATCTGCCTGCCAAGTCTGGTCATTGAGACGAGGCCTGTTGAGAGCTCCACCTCCTTGTGAGGTAGATGAAGCATGGAAAGAAAGACAGGCAATTCCTACTCTATGGAATTCTCTTTCTCTGAGGTACAATCAGACCCAACTTCCTTGCTTTTTGGAAGCAAATTAAGATGATATATACCATTGTGCCTTTGGTCCAAGCTGATTATAGAGGTAGTCTAAACATTTGATAAGAACATATTTAAGCCTTATTGCTGTGATCAGGATGGGCTTGGGTGCTCCAGTACTGACTTTTCTTCATGTGTGTAGGTGAAAGGAAAGTGTTAGCACTGGCCAGTTATGCACAATCATGGGTTTAGCATCCTCTCTGTGGGGAAATTATATTGATGACAGCTACAGGAGAAAAGTGATGATGGAGGAAAGGATACAAGCTGATCCCTTTTCTTGCAGCTTTTTCTCTGCTGCAGAGCACCCACTCTTATTAATTTGGATAAAGGAAGCAGCTTATAGGTGGTAGCTGTAATAACGTGGAGGTCTGCTGATAGTTGGCTGAGCAAAGTATCAGAAATACAACAAATGAAATTTGAAACCCTTCCTTATCTTCCTGGAGAAACTTGCCTTAAAAATAAAGGAGTAAAAGTTGGCAGGCTTTTTCTCAAAATACTGCACGATTAGCAGTTGGTGCATAATATATGTTTTAAGGAAACAGCCTTGTGGCTGCTTTTGCATTTTTACTGAATCATCACCCATCCCCTCATTTTGTTTATCGTTTAGAGCTAATGCTGAATGGAACAGTAGATTTCCAGACTATACCACTTCCAATTCAGCATTATGCTGGTGAAGAATATTTATCCATGCTGACTTTAATGCTTCTGCATGTAAAAAAAGTCCTATGCTAAATAAATGCATCAGGGCAAAGTATATATTAACTTTTTTTTTCTGATGGCCAACAGTAAGAGATCAGTGGAGTTTTAGTCCAAAAGATCTGGAGTTTGCTAGATGCCCTTCTCTTGTTGTATTAATTGAATTCAGAAGGAGATGCTGTGGATTGATGGCTCACATGTCTGGAATTGGGTAAGTATCTAGTCTGGATGGACGTCTTCTTCCTGGAGGAGCAGAAGTGTATATAGTTTTCATATACTCCTAGATTTGTTTCTATTAGTCAAAGATCTGAGTGGCCTTAATGGACCAGAATACATTTGGCCAGCTGCAGCTGGTCCATTGGCTGAGACTTTTCCTTAATAGGGATGGCCTTGTCACAATATAGGTAGTCCTTGCTTAACGACAGTCATTGGGACTGGCAACACTGTCACTAAGCAACACGGTCATAAAATGCAACGTCATGTGATCGCACTGATTTACAACAGCAGTTGTGGCAGTTCCCGGTGCTGTTGTTAGGCAAATCCTGCATGGTCACACCATCCTGCGGTCATGTGATCACCATTTGTGACCTGCCAATTTCCCTATTGACATTGCTTGTTGGAAGCTGGCAGGGAAGGTTGCAAATGATGATCACATGACTCGGATGCTGCGACTGTCATAATTGCAAGCCGGTTGCCAAGCACCCAAATTGTGATCACGTGACTATGGGGACACTGATGGCCACAACTACAAGGAACAGTCGTAATCCCTTTGGCGCCGTCATAACTTCGAATGGTCGCTGAACGAGTGTTTGTTGAACAAGGACTATCTCTAATCCTTGTTTGTCATATTCTGGTAACTCTCTGGTTAGGTGATTGCAGTACAGGTTTGCCCGTGAACAATTTGAAAGCTTTAGTTAATACTGAGTAGAGTAGCAAGACTGCTATCTGGGACATCCTTTATGATATCATATCTAAGGGAGCTCAACTAGCTGCCTGGGCTTCCAAGATGTAGTTTTAATAATGACATTCAAGTATGGGGCCCTGACGCTGGGGTACTGGAGTGCCTCTCCCAGTGTGTACTTGCCTAACCATGTTTTGTCATAAGGGCATTACATGGAGAGTTGGGGAAGACCTTCTCTGTCGTGACACCTCAGCTTTGAAAACCCTTTTTCTGAGAATCTAGGCAGGAATCAACTTTGTTTGCTTTACAGTGTCATGTGTAGTGGGAAAGTAAACCTAACAAACAAAATGGAGATGGCACCCTTTCCTCCACAATACAGCCCAAGAGAAGCCCTTATAAGAAAATTGCAACCTAGAGAAACCCCAACCGTCCATCCTCTATCAGTTGATGACCTCAATATTCCATCTCCTTTAACAATGGGCTTCCCTAGCTTTGCTGCCCTCTGAAAGGCCCATTTTGCCTAACTCACCCTGGGTACACTGAGAAGGACCTGCCTAGCCCCCCCAAACTGGCCAGCAAATTAGATCCCTAGGATTTTCCATCTTGTAGCTCTCAACTTCTGTAAAAAAAAATCTTTGCTTTTTGGGCAGGCACCCAAAATAAAGCTTGGTTCTTCTCAGTGTTGTGCTCCTTCTTCAGACTGAATCTATGTCACATGTAAAGGTCTGGCTTTTTATTCTTCCATTTGGGTCATAGCAAGTGATTCAGGGCTACTATCATTTTTAAAATTCTGTGCTTCTCTCTTATTGTATTATGTTTATTTTTGTTTTTTTAAAAATATTACTTTAATTATACTTTATTATTTTATACTACAGT
Source organism: Python bivittatus (assembly GCF_059951505.1). Lineage (NCBI taxonomy): Eukaryota > Metazoa > Chordata > Lepidosauria > Squamata > Pythonidae > Python > Python bivittatus. The sequence continues at coordinate 16,002,819 of NW_028277098.1, forward strand.
ATTTTATAGATTATACACTGCTTTGAGATTTTTAGAAATAAATAGATAGCAGGGATCACTTTAAAAAATGGAGGAACATGAAATCACTTTAAAAAATGGAGGAACATGAAAACATCCAACCCTTCCACTTCCACTGCCGTCTGAAACGATGTCCAGGATTGTATCACCTCATCCTCTGCATATTACGTAGACAGTACATTAAGTGATATTAAAGTTTTAATGCTGCAATGGAAGAAAATATGTTAGTGTCATATCTTATTTTTTTTGTCTATGTACACACAGCTAGAAAGGTTTCCTGCCCATTGCTTATTTTCAGTTTTCCAATTCTTTTATTGTTTCTTGTTGTTTTTCCAAACAGGCTGTAATGAAAATGAGGCAGACCATCTGGACAGAGACCAGCAGCCTTATCCCCCATCTCAGAAGACAAAGCGCATGCGCACTTCTTTTAAGCATCACCAGCTCCGTACCATGAAGTCCTACTTTGCCATTAATCACAATCCAGATGCTAAGGATCTCAAGCAGCTTGCCCAGAAGACTGGACTAACTAAGAGAGTTCTGCAGGTAAGAAGCTTCTGCTATAAATGTCCCCCTCCCAACCCTTTCTCTCTATTTAAAAATTGCATATCCCTTACATTTCCCTTGTGCTAGCTTAAATTAGCTGACTCCTCCAACAGATAAATAGGTAAACATTTACATATTCAGATCATATCCTCCAAGGTACTGAAGGTATATTTAAGTGGGCAATTATGCTACCCTCCAGAGCTACTGCTCTCAGGACTGAAGGAAAATCATTTATTTATTTTTTTGCTCTGATTGGGATGGGAAATGTGTAAAATATACTAGTATCCTTTGTAATTAAAATAGTAATTGGATATTGAATTTAAGGCAAATAATCTATCTTATTGCAGTTCTCCATTTTTATTACCCAAAAGTAACCTTGAGTCCTCTGTGTCAACGTGAACTGAGCTATACACAATCAGCCATCCTATGGGTGTATTTGTTGCTATATTGCATTATATTAGAATTCTAAGATGATGTGAAGGCAAATATTTTAGCTCAATAGTGTCACTAGCAAGCTGATTTGACACTATACATTGGAGATTTTGAGAACATCCAAAGATTTAATGCCCTCCGCCTGAATGCTGAAGCAGTGCAGTGTAGCAATCAATATATCACATGGGATTTCTGTTGTATGTAAAATACGTTAATCTGTTCTTTTTGAATTGTTCCATGAGATGTGATGCTCTCAAATCTGACTCTTTCATAACACAGTTGAAAGTAATAGTGATCTTGGAAGAAGTAATAACAATATTTTTAATGGATATAAGGTTCTGGCCACAGATACTACAGTGTATCACACCTGTAAATGGTTTACATCATTTCTTGTGGGCCAACTCCATAGAAGTCAACAAAAATGAATGGAAAAAGTTTAAGTGATCTCAGCATAGCAATAACTAGCTCAGTGTTGAAATAGGACACACAGAAACCACATGTTTTGAAATGATCATCCCGCATTTAGTCTCCATGTTTTGAAATGATCATCTGAGTTTGTAGTGGAATATTTATTTCACCAAGTTTCATTAAGATGTTATGGGACAAGTGAAAGAAACTAACCACAAGTGCCCATTAAAAGGATTATTGGCTAGACTTAGTGAATTATCATTGAAAGAGTCCCCAGATAACATAATAGTGTGACAAGTGCATGTGGGGGAGGGAGGAAAAAGGTAGAACAAGAAATCCACAATCCTTAAAAATGCAAACAGAAACAGGAAGAAACAAAAAAGAGAGGAAAAAAAGTTAGTCAAAAACAAAAGCTAACATTGGTAAAGAAATCAATTGGGATTGGTTTGCAGGTTTGGTTCCAAAACGCAAGAGCCAAATTCAGAAGGAATCTTTTGCGACAGGAGAATGGGGGTGTTGATAAAGCTGATGGCACGTCACTTCCGGCACCGCCCTCAGCAGACAGCGGCGCTCTCACTCCACCCGGCACTGCGACCACTTTAACAGACCTGACCAATCCCACTATCACTGTAGTATCATCAGTGACCTCTAACTTGGACAGCCACGATTCCGCGAGCCCCTCACAAACTACCTTAACAAACATTTTCTAACATTTGATTTCAAAATTCTTCTTATTCGTTACTTCTGCTTCCTCTTTTTTTTTCTCCATTATATTATTATAATTACTATTAATATTATTTGCAACATTTTAAAAAATAGACAACACCACAACATATTTGGGAAAACCAGCTTGGTGTGTAGCACCCACAACCACTTGGCAAATGAGTTTGCAGTAATAGAATTCTATTATAAAGCGACATGAACTTGTCTATAAATTGTTGTTGGATTTCTTTAAATCGTTGTCTAATTAAAGGGAAGGTTTAAGTGCCTCTTAAAATTGTATGTTCCTTATTTCCAGAATTTACTGGGGGCAAAATGGTTGCTATATTAGTCAGAGAACTGTATTTCCAAATAAATAGATCAGTGTTTGTTTTCTTAAATTATGCTTGGTGTCTAAATCATAAAAAACATACAGTTGTAAGGAAGTCCCATTGAGCAAGGCTGGCCAAGATCTTTTGGTGCCTGATGCAGAAAATCTAAAAATATTTAGCAGCACAAAATCTGCCACTTGAGGTAGGTGAATTCCTCTTCCACGTTACAGGGCTAACTCTGCCATTGAGTTCAGTGGAATATATTTCTAAATTAAGCTAGACTTAAAACTTTAATAGTGTATATTGGCCAGTTGTCAAATTTGGATCAGTAGGGACAGTTGTTCTAAGTTGGGTGATCTTTGTGACTTGAGTTCTTTATTCAGTGGTGGTTCCCTGCAATTTGGAAGCTGTCTTTATGATATATTTGCCATGCACAGAACCTACTCAATTTGCATTCTACCGTGTAATGATGTGACTTGGGTTGGCATGCTAAACTAGTGGTAGTTGCTTTTTGGCATCAAATTATATGACTGACCTGCCATTTACAAGGAACCAGCATAGCCTGAAGAAAAAAGTTGTAAAGAGCACAAAATTCAAATAGTATACACATTGGGATATATAGAAGGAACCACTGAGTAGGAACAGCCTAAAGAATCAAACTACCACACTCTGAGGTCGGTTCTTAGTATTTAGAATAATAATGTTAGTACACATCAGTTACAGATGTGTGTTAAGAGACTTGTCTGTATTGATTCTGAGATGTGGCATACTACATGTCCTGTATACGAGTCTCACTCATGTACAGGTCACCTAACTGAATCTCAGATGGGCTGAGCATTAGCATAATTATGTCAGAGAGATCTGTGCTCTGCCTAGCCCAACTCTCTGTGGCTATTTCCTTAGTCACTTTCTGGATGCCGAAATGCTCTGACCACTTTTAATCAATGCCAGTATTTCACTACTGAAAGGCTGGCCAAGAATCATTTGAGTTTCAGACTTCTAATCATCACTTTATTATTAAGATACTTACATTTTGTGCTTTACTTTTATTTTCTATGCATACAAAAAAGTTGCAAAACTTTTGTTTGGAACTGAGGTTTGCACAGTTTTATTAGGCTTAAAATGGGCAGGGAAAGAGAAGAGAGGGAGTAGGTATGCTCTGGAAGTACTGTGCTCTAGCCCCAAGAAATAGCATTTAAATTCTTCATTGTATTAGCTGGCTTCTGTATGATGCTTTATGCTATACTGTTTAGAAGCCTCTTCTGATATATAAGAGCTGATAGCCTAAATGCGAAATTCTATTTTTCATGGGGCATTATCTGCCCTTTCTAGCCCATCAACATCCTGTAAAGCAAAAGGCAATTTATTTTTGAAAGTGTGTTGTATGTAAGAGCTTGAGTGAGCAACTAATAGACAGGTTTCACGTATCATGCTAAACCATTGCTTAGTAAGAGCTTGAGTGAGCAACTAATAGACAGGTTTCACGTATCATGCTAAACCATTGCTTAGTGAATAAACCATAACTGACTGGGTTGGCTGAGTCATAAAGTCTTGATTTATAAACCATCACAGCAAACCTCACACATTACATTAAGGCTAAATTAAACATATGGCTTAATGTGGTGTATGTACCCTATCACTGACTCCATGCTTCAGATATTTATTCTTCAGGATTTGTAATACCCCAGCTATGTCTAAATACATGTGCTGAATAACATTTAGATATTAAGTTTTCAACTAACTTAGGCTATTTATGAATGTCAGTTTTTATCATTCTGTCCTGCAGGCTAGAAAATATTGCTAGAAAATAGAATAGCCTCAGAGAGAATGAGTGTCGGCTACGTGTGTCTAACACAAACTTTTTTTGGGTAAAACACATTGATCCTAGAAGCATAATATCCACTCAACTGTACAAACAAATAAAGTTTCCAGCTTAATCTGGCTTGCAGTGGAACTCATAGCAAAACATTAGCATAGCCAAGATTAAATTAAATAACAATTCTGTTGATTTAAAGAAAAGAATTAAATGTCTACCCAGTTTTATCCCATGGAAATAAAAAGGATTTCAAAGTAAAGTGCATAAATTTTGCTAGATATTATCAGTAGATTTGAGGCTAATATTATTTTTCCCTATTAAAATAGCAATGCTTTTCTCTTTGTCTGCTCTAGATTAATTATATTTAAACAAGTGGGTTTATTCTGAGCCAAGTGGCTTGGGAATTGCAGCCGTTACAATATCTGTCTTGGATATTGTTTTTTCCTTCAATAAGTAAAAAATCCAGCATGTGCATATCAAATGCTTTTAAATCTCAGTGGGACAAGGTGGAGTAAGTCTAGAATAATAATAATAATTTTTGCAAAATCACCAACACAACTTTTGGCTTTAAAACATGAATTTCCATTATTAAAGTTCAGATTTATTCAGATTTTCAATCATTTTCAGAAGAAGATGGAAATAGGCAAAACATAATTTCTTAAAATGTTTGAACAATTACTTAAATATATTTATTCACTGCTGTTTTGAACATACTTGCATTTTTTTTAACATGGGTAAATGCTGGCCATTTTAATGTATTACTTTCAAAAGGCAAGTTCAGCAAATATGTGAGTAATACTGTGCTGCTGTCATACTGTAAGTCTGCCTGTTTTAACTCACTGGGAGCTTATTTCCAAGTAAACATATATATTGTACTGCGCTACCTACATGGAACTTCACCTAGGGTTGATTTGTTTTGTATGAATTTATAATTAATATTCAAAATGACACATATAAAGGCAGACATACTGGCCATAGCAGACCCATAGCCACACTTGGTGAATCCAGCATAATTCAGTGGGTTAAAAATGTAATCATAATATGATTGAGAATCAGCCCCATTGGACCCAATGGAATTCATTTTTGATTAGACATTATTTGGATTGCACTGTATGTAAGTTTCATTCTGTGTTTGATGGTGGCCACTCCCCCACCCCCATTTTTTTCCTTAAAAAGGCAAACAAAAGCTCTCTTCTCAGTATGAGAAAATATTTTATGTTAAAAACAAAATCCTTTTGAAAATTGAAATTCTTGGAAGCTGCCAAACTCAGAAGCCTTGTGGATGTATTGCTGATTGGAAATACCTTTCCTAGTTTACAGTTGCAAGTGGTTGATTTTTTTTTTTTTAATTTAAGCTAAAGTCTGAATGGTCTGGGCAGTGGTGAATGTTCATTTGTATCCTTTATTCTGGTAAAACACTAATTAAACAGGGGAGACTTTCCAAAAACTGTCAAAATCATGTTTTGGATGGATTGTTAAGAATAACTTTTGCACAAATGTTTTATATTTTGTCCATCTTCTCTCTGTTATTCCCTTCCCCTTTCCTTTCAATCATACCTCTCTCTTTTTATTTAAAGTCTTTTTTTTTTTCATGATTATTTGAAAGCGGGAGAGGGGGCTTGATCTCCAATAATGAGTAGATACATACTGACAGTTCACTGCCCATATTAAAGTGCATTATTCTAACTTTTGCTCAGGGTTTTTAGAAAATTAGCACAGAAAAGTAGCTTATTTTTTAAAGAAAAACAATGGAAGAGATGTTAACACTGTAACGGAGAAAATGTGTCTTTGTTGTTATATATTTAGCCAGTGTGGTCATGATCTTCTAGAAGGCTTAAGGCTGCTGACCTAAAGCACATTTAGAAGGAAGGAAGTTCAATTGACATGAGTGGAATTTACTTCCAAGTTGATATAGTTAGGATTGAGGTGCCAATCTTGGACTTTTCCTGTTTCTATTACCTTATGGGCATTTACCACTAACCAGACCAAACAACCTTGGAAAGGCTGAGATCTTTATTAATACACTTTTACAGGTACAAAAAATTGATACGTATAAATTTTGTTCTTTGACAGAACTCTATGGTACTATAGATCTACTTTATTAAGTAGACTACTTATAACTCAGTTCTACAATGTGCCTTATGCTATAACTTGGGAGTAAGCTTGTGGAAAAAAAAAATCAGGATATATATGTGTTGTTTGTTAAATTAACTGTTTTAAACCCTTTTGACACCTCACTAGTTTTGTACTGTTTTACCTCTTATTTCTGAAACTCTTTTTATGGTGTAACCTGGTAGAGGGGACAAACATGTCATAGAAAGCAGTTGTGCACTCTTTCGGATATAGTTGATAAATTCAATAATCTTATATATTGAGCTTCGTGTTTATAGTACAGTTAAGTGGTCTAGCAAAGTTGTCCATGTTTTGTTTTATTGAAAAATGCATTGTATAGAAACTATTTCCCCTAAATATTTATGGACCAAACAATTGTGATATATCCTATTAAATTTGTGTGAATAAACCATTTTGAATCAAAGGAGTTTTATTTACTATCAGTTTTCCTTTTTAAAAATTGGAGTCTTTCCTGACTGTGGCAGTGTGTTGTGTTGCTTTACAGTATGTGTGAATTTGTGTGAAGTGCTTAACACATTAATGGGAATCTTACAGCAATTATAAAATAGGATTATTTCTAGTTTTTGTTTAATAATAATTTACATGATGCAATTTAAGATTTCTATTTTTAAAAATTGAAAATAATGCCCCACTGATTGATATTACAACCCAGTCTTAGTTTGCAATGTTTAATAATATGGCTCTGATCCATTGAGCTCTAGTTATACTTAAGGCCAATGGAAAATTGGACAAATTAATTGTAACTAACTTGAGTCCCATTGAATGCAAATGCAACTAGCTTGAGGTGGTTTGGAATGGGAATTCCTTTCAAGTCATAGAGAGCACAGTTCAGAATTTTAAACCAAATTAAGTCTCATTAAATGGAATGGGACTTAAATTAATATTGATTCAGTGCATTTCATTGCATTTAATGAGACTTAGTCACAAACAACAGTTACTGGGTTGTGCCTGTTTGTGTTTTAAGGACAGGTTGGCATATTTCTTTTAAAATAATTAAAAAATAAAACCAATCCCAACCCCAACCAAATAATCTAAAACCCAAAGCCCAGAGAATATAGGAATGGAAGTAGTAATTGCATGAAAAAATAATAAATTATGGTGAACTGCATCACAATTTAGTTGCTAGGTATATTGAACACAATCTAAAAGTACAGACCCCTAAAAGCCAGGTTGCTCTGTAGTTTAATAAATTGTCACTATGATTTCTTTCAGGGAGAACAAATCTTGGGGCATTACAGCCAAACATCCCGACGTTTGAAAATTCCCTAAAGTATTAAAAGAAGGGGAAAGTTTGATCGGAAATCCACTGCAGTGAAGACAAAGACAATATTAGGTTATGATAAACCATACATTCAAAATTTATTGAGCCAAAAATAATTTTTTAAAGACAGACTCAATGTCATTTCCTGAATGTTAACATGACATATGTGATTTGATGGTGTCTAATTAAACACTTGGAGGCTGTGTGTGACATCAGAGCAACCTGGCAGAACTACCCAGTCCAATTTAAGAAGATTTTTCCTTTTTTATGAATCTATTTAAATTCACATTTGTCAAGCAAAAATACCTGTAAAATAAGATCCCAAACCTGAATTCATTCATACTGCTTGCCAATGTGTATTAGTCATATATGTTCGATGGCATTTTGGTAAATTTAGAGAAGTTTCTCACTCATTTAAGATATTAGGGATCAACATTAGTATTATTTGTTTCTGACTTAAAATTTAAAGCAACCTGCATGCACTTTTTCATCTGTCACCTAGAGTGTACTTTTTCTGTATGATGCATTTCGCTTTGATGTTTCCTGTATAGTAGTTTCATTAATAAATATTTTACTTGATGCAAACCTAGTTAACCCAGACATAACTATTGAAATTATTATTATTATTATTTTTTACAAAATCATTTTTTTACAAAATCCATGCAGTAGATATATTCCCCACCCTTGCAAATGTTTTTGGAGCATATGAAGCAAAAGAGGCTATTGAACAACATAAAATTACTTCCTTGATATTCTTCTGACTTCCTTTTCTTTTCATTTCCCCCCTGCACAATTAATATAATTCATCTCACTCACAAGGGCACAATCCAGCCAATTTTCAATTGGTACTTCCCTTCTTGATATCAAATGAACTTTAGAATGTTCAAATTTGGTTACTTTGTATTTTGATTGCTTAAATATTACAACAAGAAACTTTGCATCCTGACCAGTGGCTACTAGCTTTCTGCACTCCTGTTAAAATATTTGATCCATTATTTTAGTAAAACTCGAGCAGATCAATATGAAATACCATGAATCATGTTAATTCTCAATAAGTTTACATATTCACTATGCAATGAAGAAAATCACTTAAGACTTCTTTTTAAACTAGTTCTTAGCAAAATTAAGCTGTGCACCATTCAAATCATTGGTGAATTTCAGTTATCAAGGTTAAGATGTTATTATTTCTTTAGCATTAAAAGCCTTGTAATTGTTAAAAGGCACTATTGCCTGTGGAATATTTGAAGAACTATATTCCTTTCAAGCTGTACATCCAAAGCACATGTTAATTTGTTTAATAGGATTGCCAGAAAAAGAGAAAAAAAACCCTTCTTTTCATTTAAAACATTTTTTCGTAAATACAAATGAACCCTATGTAAACAATGTAACTTTTATGAATATGATCTGACATTAAAATATTTCATTTATGTGTGCATGCTGAGCATTTTGAATGTTTTCTTAAACTCCTTCAGTTTTATGAATAATGGGAAACAAAACAACACATTACCAAACAAGCTAGAACATAAATTGCATCTATAATACTCTGGACAATGTTATATTTCTGATGGTCATAGCATGCAAAATGTCTGCAAATATGTTTTCTATAAAAAACCACTGGGAATTTAAAACAGGCTTTCAAAACAATGGTATAAATATATATCACACTATTTTTATTTTTTCTTCTTACATCATTAAAAACTTGTGTTACATAGAATTATTGTAAGTTGTTAGGGCAGGGGCCTCATATTGTTTATAATATTTTCTAAAATACCATGTGTTGCTTTCCCAACAATACTAATGAATTTATTCCCTTTGTCATATAATGGAAAGAAAAAGGCTAGTCTTGCTTTCTACTTGAAAAGATGATGGGTGCTTTAGATGGATATTGCTACAAAGGAAACAGGGAACCTTGCATTTTCTGTTTTAAAAAACAAAACAAAATGACAATGCTGCCACTGTTTCCTCTAATTCCATTATTCTTTATAACCTTAAAATGCAGGAGTTTTCTTGTTAAGAATATCAATAAAGCTCTCTGGAGTTATATAAAATATATATATATATATTTTAAATCTAGTATCAGCTGTATTACTGAAGTTGAACCTTTGCTGTCTTAAAGGGTGAACCCTTTAGTCACTCTGCAGTGGTGAACTGGTGCAGCTGCAGTTACAGTTTTGATGAACTCCAAAGTAAAGTGGGTCTAGCAGCTACAGCTTTGAAGAGACCCCAATAAAATGAACTCAGGTAGCTGCTTTTTTCTGCTGCAGGTTTTTCCATTATCAGCAACAGAATTCTGGCTAGTATTAAAAATTGCACCAACTATGAATAGCTGCCACTGGCAATATAGTGCTGTGTCAATGGCATTGTGAAAAGTTAATACATTAGCTAGATTCATCCATCCAATAGTATGCTGGTCTGGACTTTTTTAAGGAGAAGGGCAGGGCAGGTGAGCTATTGAAAGCGAGCCTTCTTGAGATGTAGGGCTGGTAACCCAAGGATCCCAGATATGGACACCTTTCCTGGGCTGACCAATTTCCCTTTGGAGATTGAGCAGAAATTCTAGGCTATGCTCTATTATATCACACAAAGTGATTCTAGATAGCCATGAGATTTCCCCAGCAGGCCTGAGGTAAGTGTTTCTTTGATATGGAGACTTTACAAACCATCACTCTGAAGAACTGAAATAAAGTCATCATATAGTTTTATAATTTGACACAACACAGACTTTCCTGTTGTCCTAACTGCATCTTTGACACATTCATATGCTACATAATGCTCCCTGAGGTGATAGTAGATGGGAAAAATACTGCATTTTCTGAAACATAAAACTCTACCCTTTGAAGGCTGAGAAAATGTGGTATCTCTGCAACATAAAATCTACTTTGGATAAAAATACCTCAGATCTTCTAAATATCAATTATGTACAAATTATTAACATGGAACAACAAGAGTTTATAAGGAATGCCAATGACAACAACATGATTATCATATATTATTAAAAAGTGATAATTCATTCATCAGTTGAATAGTACCCAAGGAGAGCAGATCCTCCTAGATGATGGTGAATACTCATCTAGTATATAGCATGGTGCAGATGTCATAGGTCATGATCATATTAGCCTGCATACCCCAAGGACTGCTGATCATGGTTCAGGCACCACTTTGGAGACTGCCAGCTTTGAAGCAGTGTTGGTTGTTTCAGAATAGCATTGTTGCATATCAAATATGTAGTGAATAAGTATTTAACATAAGACTATAAAATTAGCAAGGATATATTTTCATTAAGAAACTGCCCCTTAAGTGGTTGCTTTGTTTTAAAGCAACAATAAAAGGAAAAGGTGAACTAAAAATGTCCTTGAGTCAATCATACTAGATAAATAGAAAAGCAGTTGGAATTAAATATTTTTCAGCAACAAATAGTATGATTTTATTAGCAGATATTCACTTTAAAGATAATATATCGGTCTTCCCTAACCTTGTGCCTTACGTGTTGAAGTCTTACTTCCTGTCTACATTGCAGAAAAGGAATTTATCTTACCTAAATGGGTAAGAAATTATGTTTGTGTTAGACTATGACCAACAGATTAAGAATTTCTTCCGTTATAAACTTCATGACATGGCAACTGCTGGAGATACTTCTCCAGCAGTCTCAGAAATGATGTGTGATGATCCAGGAACATGGTGGCTTTCTACAACAGCCTCACCCATCCCAGAATCTGGAGCGTGGTAAACTAGAGCCATAAGAATGTACATAGGAATGTAAGAAAGATTGAACTGAATGAAACAAAATGCCTATTTAGCCAAGTGTTTATTTTCTGCAGCGGAAGAGGAGATACTTTTAGGAATATTATCAAAGTATGAGGGCAATTGTCATTTTGCATTCTTTGCTTCCAAGCAACTATATTCAGTGGAAAGTCAATTTAGCAATCATGGTCAATAGACATAAGAAGGATTATCTACTGCAACATTTTTTGTTGTTTTAAAATTTATTTCTATGTTAGTTAATTTCACTGGTTCAATGACATTAAAAGAACATGCAAGTCAATAGTGGACTTTACTGCTACAAATTCTCTTTGTTTTTATTAGTAGATTAATTAAATAAGGTGTCAATTATTTCTTGGAGACCTAATTTTCGTAAGTGATACTCATCACTTATTGCATTCACTCACTGCACTAATCCACAATGTGTCCTACAGGAATTTGTATGAATCCAGCCATTTGATTTGGAAAACTTGGTTTAATGACTTAGGCTAGCCGATTTTTTACACTGCAATCCTATATTTACTCATCTGGGAGAAAGTTCTATGAATTCTCTGGGACTTATATTTAAATATGTATCGTAAAATCATAATGTTAATCTCTGATTTGCATATTTAAAAGCTAAAAATATATTAACAATTGGAAATCTCCACTTTAATTTTAAAGTAAAAAAAATTATAAGTCAGGGAAAATGTTTCCAATTGCCCTGAAAGTATACTTATATCCTACCTTTTCTCTGGGAGCTCAAGGGAGTATACACAGGTGTCTTGCTAATTTTATATCCACAACAGTCCAATTAAGGAAGGTGGCTAAGAGACAATGAGTAGTCCAAAGATATCTGGTGGCCTGTGTGTTGAGAAGAGATTTGAACCTGAGTTTACTCAATTCCAATCCAACATTTTCATCACTACATTATACTCATATTCAGGGCAAGGCAAGCTTTAAAAACCTGTCCTGAAAAAAAAAAAAGACAAAACAAATATTTTTAACAAAAGATATTACATGAAAATTAATTTGTCAGCTTGAAGTGGGAATCTGGGTGATGAGAAAAGATATCATCTTTATGATATCTGGGTGATATCATAAAAAGAGTATTGTCCTTCATTGTTATATTCTGTTCTATCTAAAATTAAATTTACTTGAATTCAATATAGTTGTTAAGCATCTACACTGATGCTTTCAGGCTTGCTTACCTGGCACAGGGAAATATTGTAAATGATTCAGAAGCAAACAAGGATAAAATATATGATACAGTGGCTAGAAGCATATTTAAATTTCAGCTCAGACATAGAATCATGAGAAAACATCCTCATGTTTTAAGGAACTTGCTCCCTGAAATGAAATCTTCACTGAATATTGCCTTAAACCAGTACTGTTGGCACTCCAGAATTTCAAGCAAGGGTTTTTTCAGCCTAAGTGGAAATGACAAGAATTGAATTTAAGGCTTTTGGTACGCAAAGCACATGCTATATAATGGAGACATAGCTTTCTTCCACCTAGTGCCTTCCACATATGTTGGACTGAAACTTTTAGGAATTATAAGAAGTATTGTCCAAGGTATCTGAAAGAGCACCAGGTTGAGAAAAGCTGCTCCAACTGACTGTGAAACTTTGTACACTATCTCCCTCCATTTTTTCATGCTGTAATCTGAGATGGTTGCAATACTTTATTTTCCTACTAGCAGCAATTCCTATTTATCTATTCTCCAAATCCAGTAAGAGTCAAATTACTGAATGATTATAAGATCACTCAGGATCAATGAATGTTCTTATAATCAAATATATACTCAAAAATAGCACATTAATTAATTTTCATGTATTCACTTTCATGCTGCAGAAACAGCATGAACATACTGAACATTCTCAGATTATAGGGATTTTGGCAATGCATTGTCAAAAAGGAGATGTATCATGGGGAAATAAAAGGACAACTGAGGACAGATACTTATATGCATAAAACATGCATGTAATAATTATTCATACAATTGAAGAAATAATTGTCATAATTTAGATATCATACATAGTAAAGAAGATGGTGACCAAGTGATCACGTTCCCTTCTCAGCAAAAATAGACTGAGACTGGATAATTGTTCAGTCAGAGGATGCCATTAAGACAGGATTGTATTAGGATGTAGAACTTAGCTATTCACTAGTATTTAGACCAATTAAGTTGGTCTTAATGGCCCACTTGCTTTGGAAGTTATTGCAATGCATGTAGACTTTTGCACAGTAAATGATACTGTTTGCAACGGACACATATATAGGGTGATAGACAAGGGTCTGCTTATGAGTTAATGTTAGATGAATTGGATAGTAGAATACTGCGGCTAGTAGGTTAGAAAGCTGCGGTTTTCCAAAGGGCTGGCCCAAGAGAGTCTATAACACTGCTTTTTAAAAATCATCAGTGTTTTTTTCCGGCAACTATTGGCTTTTCTTCCACAGCTGTCTGGTTTTCCAGCTATAGCCCATGCTTAGGTGTAAATATCTCAGAAACTCTTATCAACAATTTTCCATTTCTATCTGTTGCTCCTTTGTTTCTTAGTAAGGACACAAACATGAATATTGGGGCCCATGATGCCCCTATAATAAATTGTAGAAATTGATGTTCAGTTATGCCTACTTCAAGCAACCTTCTTTCTCATCGCTATCCTATTGACACTCCTGCCACTGGTAATTTAAAAGGATTTTTGCTTTCTAACCTTGTATTATCGCATAGCTATTATGTATAAAGTTATTTTTGGTCCACCCATTTTGAATTTGTAACAAATAAGATGAGACTTGCATATACCATTCCCAAATGTTCAGTCAATCAATCAATCAATCAATCAATCAGTCAATCAATCATTCAATCAATTCTTTATTTCAGTCAAGGACCAGCATAAAAACAAGAACAAAAACTAAGACAAAGCAATAACAGCAACATACAGAAAACAGTTTTTTATTATACTCTAATCTAACATCAAACCTAAGCCCTATAACTGTAGGAGAAGATGAAATCTGTCCTACTTGAATTAAATGGTCATCACAACAGGGAGAAACACTGACTATCTGAGTCAGCATATCGAATTTACACTGCAGTAACGAATACTTCAAATGAGTCATCTATAAGCCACTGTTTTAATCTACTTCAGTTATTCCAATCTGCTCTCATATTATCTAAAGACTAGGAAAATATTGGTTTGATTTAGCTTGCTTGGAAGCTATGAAAGCCCTGATATGGCAACATTTCATTTTCATGCTGACATTGTGCCTTTTCATTTTTGAACTGCATCTGAAATTTGGGGCTTCTAATTCTTTTTTCTAATGTACTTTCCACCCTCATCTCCATTTCCCACGGTCTGTTTTCTTCCTTTAACATCTCTAAATATTCAGTACCTGAGTGATTTGACGTTTCTTTTCTTTTACCAGCTCTTTTGAAAAGCCTCTTTTTTTTCAAATTTTTTCAACGGTAACAGACTAATGTCTTCCTCACTGATTCCCTCAAACGGTAGATACTGGGCCTCATATTCTTTTCTTAAAGCAGCTTTGCTCATTGTCTGGAATCTGGCAGTAATTTCTGTTTACAGTATTGTTTTATCTTCTTTTTTCTGTGTAACTATCTTCTATATACTTTCTCTGTTGTTTTTAAATTTCTCTGGTTCTTTTTAAAGCATTTTTTTCCCTCAGACTTCATTGGTTCCTCTGATTCCTGCCCCCCTTTTTTCCTTCAATCTTTTCTCAGGGAAATTCCTTCTTCTGAATTTCACATCCCATCAGCTAAGTTGCGATATTTCTTTCTAGGAATTCCTAGCAGTAAAAGCAACTTTGAATGTTTGATAGGCAGAAGAAACAGGAAGAGACGTCAAGTGTTTTCTGTTTTAAATGAAAAAAACCCAAATAAGGGAGAATGGAAAACATGTTTGAAGTGGGTAGGCCCTAAGCCAGTGTTGTCCAAACTTGGCCACTTTAAGATGAGTGGACTTCAACTCCCAGAATTCCCCAGCCAGCATGGGAGTTGAAGTCCACTCATCTTAAAGTGGCCAAGTTTGGACAACACTGCCCTAAGCTGAAGGATGAAAGCAGAGAACGCACAAGCCTTTGCCAGAAATACTCACTTCACTTTATTACAACCCCTATGGCACTTCCCATTTGGCCCCATCACCTTCGAGCCATTTGTACCCACATAGGCTGGATTCACACATTCCACTAGACCACTGTTTAACACTGGCTTTTTGACTGTACCACAGCTGGAAAGGTGAACACTTCAGGCCGAGTCATAAACCGTGGTTTATGAACCACAATGTGTAACAATAGTACGGCTTAGTTTCAATGCACTAAGATACCCCCTTTGAGTTAGAGCCCTGTGAAATCAGAATTTGACATTCTGGATGAGGGAAAAGGTTCCCGGGTTTAGACTTCTGCCACATCAAAATGGTGTGCAGTGGGTCCAAAGGGATGGGAGCAAAAGTGCCAGGGCCTCATTCTTCGCATACAACTGCAATCAAGAAAATGCCAGAAAAGAGGTTGGATAATTCTCCTTTCTCCTTTTCCAACTGCTTTCTTTTCTGTGGGTATGTCTTTTGAGGGCAGATGGGATAGGGAAAAGGGCAACAGTTTTATAGTTCTTTTTGTCATTTGTGCTAGAAGACCAATTAAATCCAGTTGAAAGGGGACCCCCCCCCCCAGTGGCTAGCATTTCACTGTTTTTCTGCTGACCCTGTTCAAACAAAGAAATGGCCAGATTTTTACTGTTTCACCCCTGAACCTGTTAAAAAAAAGTCCATCAGCCTAGCAGCCCAGTACAAAAATGGCCATCAAGGGCAGAGAGCGGGTGTGTGGAAGGGAAACATTTCTGGAAGATGGACTGAAGCTCAGCAGGTGCACTGGACTGCTGTGCTTGAACCAGCAGGGTGGGAAAACTGATGCAGAGCAAGAAAATGTGAGTGGAGGTGGCCTTCCCAGCAGGGTAGATGCAGGCTGTGAAATACTTCTTTCCAAAATAATAAGCTGTCCTCATGTTGGGGCAAGGAGGAAGTGTGGATCAGTCCAGCTTCTCATCCGGCAGCCTATTTCTGGTACTTCCAAAATAGCAAACCAAGGACTAGAACTCAGGCCTCCCCACTCCTAGTCCAATACCTTATCCTTTAGACCAAATTCAGTGCTCATGAATGAGCACTAAGTTTGGTCTAGTGGACAAGGTATTAGACTAGGAGTGGGGAGACCTGAGTTCTAGTCCTACATGGAAGCCAACTAGGTGACCTTGGGCCAGTCACTCTCTTTCAGGAAGAAGGCAATGGCAAACCACTTACAAAAATGTTGCCTAGAAAACTGCAGGGACTCACTCATGTATCTGCCAGGAGTCAAGTCTCACTTGAAGACAAAAAAAAAAAAAAAAAAGGTTTCAGAATAGACTGAGCTATAGAGCATCATTAAGCAATCATAGGCGTTTCTTTTAATATAGCCTTCTTTTCCATACATATATGTATTATATACATGTTTGCCTTCAAATACTCAGAACATATTCTAACTAAAACCATTCAAATCAAAATAAACTTTCCTATGCAGCATACTAGCAGTTGTAATTTTCCTATTTGCTGTATAGCGCAGCATTGCTTTCAAAGCTTAATAGTTTCAATGAAACAAAGCATCCCTGCTCTGAAAATATTTTCTGTTGTGCACTTTTCTTACCTTGTATACTTCCAATGTGGCAGAGACATGAACAGCCAGGGAATATTCAGGCATTTGCCCACACATAGCATTCTGCAGCATTTTTAGATTAATTTTGTGCCTCTAATCCTGTGTAGTCTCCATTGGACAGCTAAGAAGACTTAGGGATGGTTCAACAGGAAAAGCATTCATTGAGTGAAAGTGCCATGTTTAACATCTTTTCTCTCAAAGGGTCAGAAGTGAAGCAGGAGCCACAGATCAGGAAAATAATTATTGTTCTTTTATAGCCCCACCACATACCTGCTTATGTGAGGATCTTGACTTTTGCCCACTGGCTGGAGGAATGGCTTCTATTTTTGATAGTGGATGGTCAGAGAGATATTATTATTATGGTTGGTCACACAGTCAGCTAGACGTTTAGACTGGATTTCACATTTTTACCCACCTATCGAGTCCTTCCCGAGGACCTGGGATAGACAGATGTTGTTTGATGGTGTTTTTTATTATTCTTATTCTTATTGTTGTTGATCGCACAGTCAGCCAGATGTTTAGACTGGATTTGGCATTTTTATCTACCTATTGAGTCCTTCTCAAGGACCTGGGATAGGTTGAAGATGATGATGATGATGATATAATAATAATAATAATAATAATAATTATTATTATTATTATTAAATAATAATTATTATTAATAAAAGAAAGTGCTTTGATATAATTCTTCACTAAGCCAGTTAAGGAGAATACCCTGGCATGGGAATGCTTGCTACCTATCTTTAAAGAGAGCATGTAATTGGTGGATTTTGCATAACAAAAGATAAGGTAAAGACTCAGACTGTGATATTTAGTTGCCATGGAGATGTGATGCTTGTTGTGGCTGAAATGAAAGTGGCTGAAACAAGAAGATAATAAGGAAAAAAAGGAGAGAGGCTTGTCTTTTTATTTTTCCTGCTTGGGACATTTTTACTTTTGGATTAAAAATGACTACTAGAAAAATGGCAGGAGAGGGCAGAAGAGACTCGTTAGAACAACCTGCAATTACACAAGATATACTTCAGACATGTTTCGAACAAATGTCAGATAAATTTGATCAGATGGGAAATGGATGCTTTTGGAAAAAGAATGGATGAAAGATTTGTAAAGTGAAGAGAGGAGATGAAAGAAGATGTTAAAAAAAAAATCTGGGGTGGTAAAACAAATTAATGATAGAGTGGAAATTTTAGAGAGTACGTCAGAAGTCCAAAGCAGAGAGTTGGAAAGAGAATTGGATAATTTGGCTTTACAGGAATTGAGAGAGAAAGAATTCTGTTTGAGATTTAGAGCTGTTCCGAAGGCTTCAGATGAAAATATTAGAAAGTGGTTTATTAATGTTTTGGCAATTTTTTTGGATCTGGAAGAGGAAGATGTAGATGCGAAAATTGATAAGATTTATAGAATAAAGTCCAGATATGCCAGATTGAGGAACATTCCTAAGGATGTTTTGGTGCATTTTGTTAGAAAGAAGACAAGGGATCAAGTGTTGCAGCAGTATTTTAATATAAGATTAAAAGTGGATAATAGTGGCATAATTATTTTGAAAGAGATTCCCATCAGAATTTTGCATAAGAGAAAAGAATATTCCTTTTTGGCTGAAAAATTAAAACAGAAAAAGATTGCATTTCGATAGGATAAATTGGAAGATGTGATTTTTACTTTTAAACAGCAAAGATTCAAATTGAACCCTGTTCAGAAGATGAGAGATTTTTTAGAAAGATATAAAAGAGATTTGGAGTAGATGGAAATGGAGATCTCAGAAGGAACTACACAACAGATACAACAGCAACTGGAAAAAGATGATATTGAACTAGGTGCTACAGGTTTGGACTTTTCTAAATTTTTGGACTAACTATGGATTACAAATGTTTAACATGGAATATAAATGGAGCAAATGCTCCTCAAAAAAGAAAAAAACCATTATTTGAAAAAATTAAAACAAGACATTATTTGCCTGCAAGAGACTCATATCAGGAAAAAATATATAGAATATTTGACCTACAAATCTTCGGGTGAAAATTTTATTTCAGCAGATATTAAAAAGAGAAATGGAGTTGCTTTGTATATTAATCCTCAACTGAACCTAGAATGTGTATTAACTGATGAACATGGCAGATTTGTTGGAATAGAAGTTATATTATATGGAGTTAAAATGATGACCCTGGGACTTTATGCCCCAAATGAAAATAAAGTGACTTTTTATAAACAATTTATGGAGGGACTAATGGATTTTCTTATGAAAGTTGGGGGGATTGGAATGGAGTGGTTTCCACCCAGCAGAACAGGACTTCTGAGAAAAATATTAAAATTACTCAGGGTAAGTTGCCAAAAGTTTTTTTTTTTTTTTGCACAATTTAGGATTGGTTGATATATGGAGACAGAAGAATGGTAGTTCAAGAGAGTATACCTATTTTTCAGAAAGATATAGATCTTTTTCAAGAATAGATATGATTTGAATTTCAAATGACTTGGCTACTAAAAATTCCAGAGTAGAGATTTTACAAAAGATTTTTTCAGATCATAATCCTGTGAGTCTGATTAATAAATAATAATAAAAAAGATTTCTTTCAGATGGAGATTAAATGAAGCATTGTTATAGAAAGATGAAATTGTTGAGGATTGTAAAAAGAAATTAAAAGAATTTTTTGAAAATAATTTAAATAAAGGTACTGATTTGAGAATGGTTTGGGATGCAAGTAAAGCCTTTATCAGAAGTTATCTGATACAATATAATTCTGAACTTAAGAAGAAGAGGCAAGAGAAAATACAAGTACTTTGGATGAAATAAAAAGAAAAGAAGAATTAAGGAACTCCCTAGGAAATATCTCCCAACAAATTAAGATTTTTATAGCAACAGTTATCTATGTTAACAATAAAAGAAATGGAAATGAAATTGAATTATAGAAAGCAAAGAAATTTTGAATTTGTGAATAAACCAGGGAAATGGCTGGCTTATAAATTATGAAGAGAAAAGAAAATGGTATTGAAACTACAGGAGGGAGATACTATGTTAATGGATAATGTGGCCATACAAATTTTTTTTTATCAATATTATTCTAATTTGTATAAAGGACATGATGTTCCGCTGGGGAAAATAGCTGAATATCTTAGAAAACAAAATTTACTGAGGATTACAGAAAAACAAAGACAAATTATGAATGGACCTATAATGAAAAGGGAAGTTTCAGAAGCAATTAAAAAGAGTAAATCAGGAAAGGTGCCTGAGTCAGATGGTCCATTGAGTTTGTATTGTAAGTGGTCTGAGGATGAACTTTTACAACCTTTACAAAATACGATGAATTCTATTCTGCAGGGAGCAGGATGCTGGAGTCTTGGAATGAGTCTAATATAATGTTAATACCTAAAGAGGGACAAGATTTGATTTCAGTAAAAAATTACAGACCAATATCATTATTCAATACTGACTAAATTGTTTAGAACAATTTTAGCTGAAAGATTAAAAATAATTTTGCAAGAATTTATTCATGAGGATCAATGTGAGCTTGTACCTAAAAGACAATTGAAAGATAAGGTTAGAACTGTGTTGGGCATTTTGGAATATTTGGAACAACATCATGAAGAACAAGCCACATTGATCTTTTTAGATGCAGAGAAAGCTTTTAACAATTTGAACTGGACTTTCTTGTTTAAATTTTTGGAAGCTATGAATTTTGGAGAGAATTTTATGAAATGGGTGAAATCAATTTATACTTCACAGACTGCACAAATAATCATTAATGGAGACTTACCAAACCATGTGAGATTCAAAAAGGAACAAGACAAAGTTGGCCACTGTCTCCTCTTTTTTTTAATTTTAGTTCTTGAAATATTGAACAGAGATATAAGACAAGATGAGAGGATCGTGGACATAAAGATTAAAAAAGAGTCATACAAGTTAAGAGCTTTTTGGTTTTGGTTTTGGCAGAACCTTTAAAGGAATTGAATTTTTTATGATTAAATTAAAGGAATTTGGGGCATTAGGTTTCAAGATTAATAAACAGAAGACAAAAATCTTAACAAAAAATATGAAGATACAAGATCAAACAGAATTGTTGAATAAAATGGGCTTTAAGATCGAGAAGAAGGTAAAATACTTGGGTATTACTATGACAAATATGAATTGTATGTTATTTCAAAATAACTATATTAAGACATGGAATGAAGTTTAAAAAGATATGTCAAGATGGGACAAATTATAACTGTCACTGTTGGGGAGAATTTCTGTGATTAAGATGAATGTCTTACCTAGAATGTTGTTTTTGTTTCAGACACTACCTGTTTTGACAACTGATGTACCATTTAAACAATGGCAGAAAGATATATCTAAATTTGTATGGCAAGAGAAAAAGTCATGAGTTAAATATAAGGTACTACAAGATGTGAAGGAAACAGGGGGATTGGGCGTACCAAATTTGAAATTATATTTTACTGCCTGCTGTTTAGTTTGGATGAAAGAGTGGGTGTTGTTAAGAAATAGAAGGTTATTGGACTTGGAAGGTCATGATCTCAGATTTGGGTGGCATGAATATCTATGGAATGACAAAGCTAAGATGAATGTAGTTTTTTAAAAAAGCATTATGTCAGTTAGGCTATTTTTAATGTATGGAATAAATATAAATTTAGGTTCTGCCCAAAAACACTTTGTGGCTTTCAGCACAAGAAGCATTTCATAGATGAGAAATGATAAGTAAACATAAATGGTTAACTTACTAATTTTCTCAAGGGGATTGTAAAATAAAATCTAGAGAAGATTTAACAATAAAAGGATATCCTTGTCAATGGTTTTCTCACGTACAATTCTTAGAAAGATTTAAAATGGATGAAATATTTTATAGTTTTGAACAATGTAAAACTGAATTTGAAACAGAATTATGTACTAATTATGAACATGTTATTGCTAAAACGTATAAACTTTTGTTAAAGACAGAAGAACAAGTGAAAGAATGTATGATAAAATGGGCTAAAAACTTTGGTTATAATATACAAATGGAACAGTGGGAAAATATATGGCTGAAAGGATTGAAGTTTACATTATGTTTTAACCGTAGAGAACTTTTATAAAATGATGTATTGTTGGTATTTGTCACCAGAGAAATTGTCTAGAATGTATAAAGATATTTTGAATCTTTGCTTGAAATGTGAACTACATGAAGATACATTTTATCATGTTTGGTGGATGTGTAAAAAAGCGAAAAAATTTTGGACACAAATACATATATTAATGCAAAAGTTTTTAAAGATTAAAGTACAATTGAATCCAGAGACTTTCCTTTTGGGACTAATGGACAGGCAAATAGAAAAAAGTAATGGAACTTGTTTTTGTATATGACAACTGCAGCGAGATTATTAGATGTTCAGAAATGGAAAGGTTTGACACTACCCACAATGGAGGAATGGGTTGGTGAAGATGATGGAACTTGTGGATATGGCTTCTTTGATCAGAGATAAAACAATACCTACATTTATGGCTGACTGGAAACCCCTTATAGACTTTTTGCATGAAACAGAAAAAAAATGCACTTATGAATTTGATGATTAGAAAAAAATTGGATAATAGAGGAAAGTAACCTTTTTTTTGGTAATCATAGATAATTTTGCCATTGCACTTGTATTTGCTGCAAAGGAAATCAGAAGCTTCTTTTCTTTTTATTCTCTCTGCTCTTTCTTTCTTTCTTTCTTTCTTTCTTTCTTTCTTTCTTTCTTTCTTTCTTTCTTTCTTTCTTTCTTTCTCTGTTCTTTTTACGTTCTATTAATTTGTGTTAGTTTTTATGTTCTCTGTAAAACTTAATAAAAATTTATAAAAAAAGGACAGATGCTAATCTTTTGAAAAAGTGTTGCTGTCACAGCTGCAGTTGCTCTTTTGGAACAGCAAGATGGTGAGTTTACAGTTTTCTTATGCAAATGAACATACACTCCTGTTACAGGTAGTCCTAGCTTAACAACAATAATTGGGACCGGAATTTCTGTCACTAAGTGATGTGGTCGTAAAGTGCAATGTCACGTGACCATGTCACTTAGTGACAGCAACCCCAGCAATCCCT
Organism: Python bivittatus; assembly: GCF_059951505.1. Lineage (NCBI taxonomy): Eukaryota > Metazoa > Chordata > Lepidosauria > Squamata > Pythonidae > Python > Python bivittatus. Next base: position 16,025,934 of record NW_028277098.1, read on the forward strand.
GTTGCGGTAGTTAAGCAAGAATCGTGGGTCATTAAGTCAAGACCTCCTTGCAACTTTCTGCTGGCTTCCAACCACCAAATCAATGGGGAAGGCTGCAGAAAGTTGCAAGTCCCAGGTGGCTCACAAGCAGGCCGGCAGGCAGGCAAGTGGCTCCTGCTGGGTGGGGGAGGGTGTGCAGACAGCTGCAGTGGGATGCACAAGCAATTTTGGGCCTGGGGGTGGCTGCTACAGGGTGAGGGAGGGTGCATGTGTGGTTGCAGCAGTGCATGCAAGTTATTTCAGGCCTGGGGGTGGCTGCTGCTGCTGGGTAGGGGAGACTTATCTGAGCAACTTGCAACCTTCCCTGCTGGCTTCTCCATTGACTTGCTTGTGGGAAGCCACCAGCAGGGAAGGTTGCAAATGGTGATCATGCGACTGCGGGGTGCTGCAACCGTTGTAAGTGTTAGTTGGTTACCAAGAGCCCAGATCGCAATCACATGACCATGGGGGTGGTGTGATGACCAGAAATTTGAGGACCAATCATAAGTACTGCTCTTTCAGCACAGTCGCAACTTCAAACAGTTGCTGAATGAGTGGTTGGTAAGCAAGGACTACCTTTATACTATTTTACCACTGGGATCAGTTGTTTAATGTGAAGTATAGGTGATGATGATAAGCAAGTGTTCAAAAATATATATATATTTGCCTTGTCAAAGAGATGGAATTGTATGCCAGTCCCTGCCAAATACAGCTCGTGGTCAAACCCAGACCTATGGATATATAATGGAAATTCCTGTGACTAAATGCAAGACCAGGAAACGTGGTTTCTTTAAAGTGCTGCTGACAGCTATAATATGGGTTCCAATACCAGATCTTTCCCACTTCAGATGCAAATATTGCACACCTCTACTTGTGTTCAATGTATCAAACACACAGCTTAAGGTCATCTTCCTTAAAGCTAGTAAGGAAACTTTATAACTATCATGCTGAAGAGGTACATCATGTACAGGCATGCTCCATTTAGGACTAGCTTTAATTCTATCTTAAAAGTTACCTAGGCTCTTCCCGGAATAATAATTTACTCCTGCTCCTTGCACCATTCAGAAAATACTTTGATGTGTTTTGTTGCTTATAGCACTCTCTGCCATACTAACATTTTCTTTGTTGCCTCCTCAAAGCATGTTTTCTCTCAGAGACGAATGACATGTTGTTTTCTAAATGTCATGCCAGCCAAAAGATAGCTGAGCCTCAAAATATGTTAGAAGCATTTAAAAGAAATAGTACTGTTTGTAGTGGATAAAAGGAATAAGGTGAGGGCCAACTTTCCCCTTGATGAAATTTTGTTTAAGGGAACATCCTCAGAATTGACAGAAATCTGAGAAATCACATTATGAATAGCCAGGAGCCACACTGTGGATAGTTACAAGTCAGCTTTATAGCTCCTCTATGAATCAGAAATAACATCAGGATAACCGTTTCTAAGACACGGAGGCATTCACATGTGGCATTTTGTTATATTCTGAGAACTGAATATCAATCATTTTCCATAAGTCAAATCTGAAATGGAAGCACAAAGTTTACACTGATTTGATAACACATAATCTAACATACATTTCTTAGCAGATGATGCATAACAACATTGCAAGAAAACTTGCTATCGAATGCTCAAAAGTGTGACCAGAAGAATGTACTTCATCAGATTCCCGAAATCTGATGTTCTCCATATGTGAACTACAGGTTTTGTTATCCCTAAAGAGCATGGTATAAACCAATAGTCCCAATTCAGATCAGGACCACAGCAGGAGGAAAAGGCATGGAAGCTTCAGTATCCCCCTTTGTTTCAGTTTCACTGTTGCGGTCAGTTGATCTGGATATTCCTGTGATTTGGTTTTACGTTACATGATTGTACTAATGTGTAGAATTTCATTATTAAGCTGGCGGAGGGGAAGAGGGAAAGAAATAGCCTGTTTGATCAAGGACTAGATACAGTAACAGAAACAGAAGCTTTTTCACATTAATTTTAAAGTTTCTTCACTTTCATAATAGTTACTGCCAGAATGTGGTTTCACTGCTCAAAATGGTACCAGCATGACCAGTACACAAGCTTATGTCAATATCTCATACATGCCATTAAGTTATGATTAAAAAAGGCAGTCAATGTTAAACCAACATCTATTTTTCCAGGGTGCAGGTGGCTGGGTTGTACAAATTTCTTAACATTTCTATAGGTGAAATCAGAGCTGGACAGTCTGTGGCCACAGCACAGCATGTGGCCCTCAACTTAATTTCAATCCCTCTAAACAAAATATCAATTTTAACATCTGAATACAATTATTTCTACGATCTCTGCAGCCTTCAATCTGAATGATAACAATGTCAAAAAGGGGAATTAGAGATACTATAGGTGTCCCCACTCACTTTGGCCTCTGTCATACACTACTGACCTAACTCTGCACCCTCCAAGCAATTATCTCTGAAGTTACTGCCCAGGATAAGAGGAACCCAATAATGTTTATGACACTGTCTTCCAACAAAGAATGAAGATGATTATTTTAATTTTTTAAGAATCCTTTTTGTTTTTTAACCAGCCAGAGTGTAAATTAATGATTGCATAGTAACTCTCAATTCAAGCAAAACATAGCTAGACAATGTTCCTATTTGTATACATGTCAGTAGCTGTATCACTGCTTTCTTGTTTGACCTCAGTCCTAATATACGGCAGGAGAATTATTATTGTTCTGTCTCACGCAAATTGGAGTATAACTCCCAGAGAACAGTTAAAAAAGCAAACCAAGCTTTGTAATAACTTTATTCATATTATTCTTATCTTTTTCCACATGATCAAAACATACAGCTATCTCCTGACCTTGCTGTGCAAGTGCTTATTGTCTGCAGTCTCAGCCACTGTTCCTGAAAGAGCTTTTCCGGGAAATTATTTTTTCCATGCCACAAAGCACAGCTGTGATTCATGAACTGAAAGTACAGGAAGAGGCATTGCATATACAAGCCTTCTTCTAGTTACAGGGCATGCTGGAGGAAACTGTTGGAGACAAAGCACCTCACTGAGATGAATAGTGCTACTACCATGGCACAATGCACTTCGTTGAAGCAAATGAAGGGCTTTGGACAGTCCTGATATTGTGTATTGTAAATTGGATACAGAAAGCAATGGGCAATCCGTATAGGCACTCAGCGTGGGGTTGATGGGGTACCTCCAAGAGATACCAGTCCCTACTTACTCTGTCATAGTTTGGGCCTACATACCAGCAGCTTGCTGAAATACAAGTCTATGCTTGTCTGAAAACACCAGATATCCTAGGAGTCCTTCAATGTGACGAACTGTGGCCTCTGCATTCCATATTTCATTTCTCACCCTGTGACTGATTAAGGTGACACTCAGTGCAAGTCAAACTCTCAAGTCCTGCTCACATTATTTTCAGTTGTTAGGCGGTGGTAGAACTTAATCAGCAAACTACATTCTGGTTATCTTTGGTCCAGAGGAATTATTATAGATGATGCAATCTCTAGGCTAAGAATATCATATATATATTGTTAGTTAACTAAAGCTAAATGTTATTCAGACTAGAGAACATACATGGTTATTTTATGAACAGGTTTTACCAGGGTAGTCTCACAATGAGAGAGCGTAAGAAACATAATATATATATATAAATATATATTTTTAAAAACCTGCTGATACATTGTGAGTGAATACAAATCAAATTACAACTCACAACCAGAACTAGCAAAAGCCAGCACATTCTCCCAAATTAGGGTAGGCAGCTAGCATCCTGCCCTCTGTTCTGTAGTGCCCACTGCTTCTCAGAAGTGCACCACCAAAATTTAGTGGCAAACTTGAATAACAGCAATGCGATTTCCAGCTGTTTTTTTAAAATCTGGAAATGAAATAGAGTAGGAGTGTTAAGTCTCCAGTTGGATTAATGAATCTATAAAACATTCTTTTAAAGAAACTGGAAAAAGGGTAAAAATCCTCTTATGATGATGTCACATCATCATCGCAATTATTTATTGTAGACCTTGGCAGACAAAATAATAATTTTTAAAAATGAGGGCTTTGGCTGAAAAAAAGCTTACTGACTATCGTAAAGGAGTGGTTTTTAAAGGCTGACACTTTTTATTTATTTATTTCTGTCGTGTTCATCTTGCAAAAACTAGTTTTTTTCAGCACCTACCTAAGCAGATGGAGTGTGATACAAAACTGTGTTTTGCAGCAGTCTCTATTTTAGACACGACAGTCCACAAAGTGACAGGCTATGCAAAAATTGAGGTAGAAAAGGCTGCTTTGAATAAGCAACAATGGCACACATAATATGAACATAAAAGCAACACCAAGATATTTGAACAACTCTACATATTTACATGAGTACATACTTTCTATCATAAAATTCATGTTGTCAAAACAAACTTCCTAAGCATGAAATAAAATGCATAAACTGTATCATGTTGGACCTTTCTGGGAAGCTTATGCAGTTAAATCATGGAAGAACAGAACAGATTTCAAAAGAAGCTGGCTTGAACCTTTCTTGCAACCTCCTCCAATCTGTATGTTTTCTAGGGAGGGCACCTGGTTCAGATTTGTGGCTCAATGCATCTGAAGGTGTAGCTTAATGTTTTTAATTTTTTCCCAGTTAACCTCTAGTGCAAGGGTTCCCAACCTGGGGTGCCCGCACCCCCAGGGGGTACGAGATGGAATTTCAGGGTGTGTGACAATTTTATGCACTGAGTTAAAAGCTTATTTTTTTAGATTCAATTTGTTCACCTGCATTAAAAATTAGACTACTTCATCTTCAAATGTGATATTACTTTTAATAGGGGGTGTGAACATTAACCAAACATTTCCTAGGGGTGTGGGGCATAGAAAAGGTTGGGAATCACTGCTCTAGTGTGTTGTGTTGTCACCAGGACAAGTGATATGCAGATCATAACATTAAAATATTTGCTTTAATCATGCCCAACAGCTGCATTCAAGTAACTTGGAACACAGCATTGCAATAATCAACCCTATAGTCCCTCCCAACCGCTCCCAAATAATCTGAGCACTCTCTATAGCAGTGTTTCTCAACCTTGGCCACTTGAAGATGTGTGGACTTCAACTCCCAGAATTCCCCAGCCAGCATATCTGGCAACAGAGGTGGGAGAAAATGAAACAACCACGAAGGTGGTTCCTAAAGTAGTTCAACTTTTGTAATTGATTGATTATGTGCCATAAAGTTGGTGTCGATTCTTAGTAACTACATAGATAGGTTTCCTTCTGGATGATCTGTCCCCAACTTTCTTCTCTTCCACTTTTCCCAGCATTATGGACTTTTCAGAGAGCTAGGTCTTTGCATAATGTGTCCAAACTATGACAATTTGAGCCTGGACACTTAAGCCTCAAGAGAGAACTCTGGGTTGATTTGTATGATGATTCAGTTGTTTGTTTTCTTGGTTATCTGTGGTATCTTCAGGAGTCTTTCCCAACACCAACATTCAAAAGCATCAATCATTTTTCTACCTACCTTCTTCAAACTCTGACAGAGTCACAAAGAAAACCATTGCCTGTAAATTCTGATCTTTGTAAGTATAAGCAGATCACAGCATCCGAATATATTTTCCAAAGCCTTCATTGCTACTCTATCAAGTGCTAGTCTGTGGTATATTTCTTGACCTCTGGTTCCTTTACTGTTGATAGTTAGTCCTAAAAGGTAGAAGCTATCCTACTATTTTAATATCTTCATTGTCAATTGTAAGGCTGGTTGCTGCAGTTGTTATCATTAGTGTGGTCTTCTTTATATTTAAAGTTAGCTCCATTTTTTTCATTCTACTCCTTGACTTTCATTATTAGTGCTTGCAGATAATTTGCATTTTCAGCTGTCAGAGTAGTGTCATCAGCATAGCACAAGTTGTTGATATTCCTTCCTCCAGTTGTAAAACAATGCTCATTTTCTTCCAGTCCAATTTCCCTCAATATATATTTCACATGTAGGTTGAATAAATAAGGGGAGAATATACAGTCTTGCCACACTTTGCCATTCTGAAGCCTGTCTGTGGCTTCTGGACCTGTGTATAGGTTACACATTACGACAATGACATGTTCTGGGATTCCCATTTTTCTAAGCACATTTCTCAGCATGACATGATTGACACTATAAAGCCTTTCTATAATCAATGAAGCACATATTGGCTTCTTTTTGATATTCTTTGGCTTTCTCAATTAACCAGCATGCATAGCAATAATATCCCTTTTCTAAAGCTATCTTGAGCGTCTGGTATCTCCCTTACCCAATTTTTGTAGGGCCTCTTTAAGACTCTTGATCACAGTTGTCAGAAGGGGGAGTGAACCCCCTGATTAGTTGGCACCTTGTGAAGGAATTTAGTTAAGAAGAGTTATTTTAGCCTCAGACAAGACTAGGTCTAAATCTACAGTACCTCCCTCTGGGTTCATTGACTGGTTCCCTGTTATTTTAGCACATAAAATTAAATAAGGACCATTCACATCAGTAATTACCTGTTGTACATCAATTGAGAATCCTTTTCGAACCAAACTGGCCACACCTTTAGCTTTTGTCAAGGTATCTGTGAAGTAAACCTGTCCCACCCAATCTTTCACTAATAGAGATTTATCCTGTTCCATTAAATGTGTCTCCTGTAAATAAGCAATGTCTGCCCTTAATGATTTTAAATATGGCAAGATCACATTTTGTTTTGGGATTTTTGTAACCCTTTTACATTAATACTAACTAATTTCATCCATTCATTTTGTTTTGGCCCACTTACCAATATTCTCCCAATACCAGTACCAGCTTGGCAACCAATACATGTTGTGAAAGCTGCAGTGTTACTGCCATCTAGTGGTCAAAATGCAAAAGGTTCCATTTGGAAGGTTGGGACTGAGCATGATCTGTCCATCAACTTTCTGGTGGGGTTCCAAAATGGATACAATCTATGAACAGGGAGTAAGAGCCTTACCACAGTAGTGAACCTGAGTGGAATTCAGTTTTTGCTCCGTGACCCAGCTGGCAGTATAACGATAAATTGCCCTTATTTTTCTGTTTTGTGCTATAGAAAACAAACTAAAGGTATATAAATTAGGAGGTATCCATTTTGGCCCTTACGGCAACTAAAAAAGAGAGATAATATTGCCTTAATTCTGTGGGGTTTTTAAAAGAATGCAATAAATTACCACCCGCTTGGAGTTGGGGGGTCTGGGGGCTGTACCCAACAGCCTACCAAACTGCATGTGGCTAGGAGGCTCAATTTTTTTGTACTCCTGGGGTAAATCATTGCTTGGGGACAAGACAAAGCCAGTATCATGGGGCAAGGGATAAAATAGGGAATGCCAGCCTGTTCTGGTGATGCTATGATAAGAAACGACTGAAGAAATTCAACATGTCCAGTAAGTGATATTTCCTTTTGTCTGTCCTAATGGTAATGTTGGTACTATCCCTTAATCTCTGGAGTGTTCCTTCCATAGGCTAGGCTTTAAAAAAGGAGGATTGGGGAGAAGAGCAAGCATTCAAACAGGTGCAAAATTGTAGTGTTTTTCCAAATGGCTGGCAACTAAATTTCTGAACTGAGATCAGAGAAATAATTTATATACCTCCAAAGGTTTATTTTTAGATTGAACCAGATTAAGAAATATCAATGACTGCATGAATGCTGAATACATTTCCTCTCATAAAAAAAATGGTTTTAACTCTACATTGGGAATAGCAGACGGTATAATGCAGTGATGAAACAAGTGAAACAATTACCTATTTTAAAAATTTTATACGTGGTTTTCTGACAATGCACTATCTGGGAATTACTGCTTTATAAAAATGAGGTGCTGCTGTAATCCTGGTTTTTTTGCATTGTTGAAATGGCTTCAGATAGTTATACTAATACTATGCAGCTGAAATTGGCTGGTGATTGGAGTTATTATCATTCTTAGATTCGATGCAAAAGCAAGTGTTTTGTTTTTTTTTTTAAGAAGAGGTTAATTTAATGGAAGAGAAATAAATAATGCAGTATTAGAGACCAGAAACCAGTGAAAATGCAATACGATATAAAGGAAAGTTTGAGAAGATGTGCTCTTAAACAGAAAGGGAACTGGGAAACTCCATGTTTGATGGGGACTGTATGATTTCATGGATCTCTTTTTAGAGGGGTATATAGAGACACCATGAAAGTAATTAATTCCGTGAAAGAACATGGGCAGAGTAATATAGGAATAACAACTTTTTTTAACTGCTGGAAGGTGTGTCCTGAATCTGTCAGCAAAATTTCATTCTGTGTTTTTCTGATAAAACAGTACAGCAAACAGATCAAACTTATTTCTGTCTGGCTCTCAACTATTCCCTGGAGGAAGTAGCAAGCTCTTTTAATTTTTTTTTAATCCCATCCCTTGTATAATTCTGTTGTCTCCTTTAACTGCTGTTGTAAAGGTTTTTTTTAATTGCCACTGTTAAATAGAATTATCACTTTTTCATTCAAATATTCTATCCAAGTTATGTATAAAGATGGCTGCCACATTTGTTATACATTTTTTTATTTAGTTTAGGCTAGAAGGTACCTATTTTTCATAATATCCCTTATTTGTCTTATAAAACCAGTCTCCGCTGGCATATCCTCCTTTCCATTCACTCCTAGTGTTCACTTATTCAAAAGAAAAGGAACTATAGATTCTTGTACAGAGCTTATGTATTAGTACATTCCAAATAAATATACTATTTCTGCTACTACAGAATGACCAACTGTCTCTATGTAGGTACTTTCTTCTTTGGGTGAAGAAGCACTTTGTGCCTCTGTTCATGTTTTGCTGTAGTGAGGAGGTGGGCTGGGGCAGACAGATAGGTGAAAGTAAAACAGGGACTTCTCTTTACCCCCTTACCCCAAGCAATGAAGTATCTTTTGTTCACTATCTTTGCTTGTGGAAGAGCTGTGTGAGTGGACTTTTTGTTTGGTTTTCCACATTTTGGGACCCTTTGCTATAGCTGTATGACACTCCCAGTTTAGGAGGCATTGTTGTGGTTTATCCAGAAATAAATCCCACTGAAGCATATGGAGGTTATTCATAAGTAAATACTCGACAACCTGTGACCTGTTGGGTCATCCTTTGAGAGAAGGGTTGTGCAGTCTGATGTGACCAGAATGAACATTAAATTTTCTTGAATGGTATTTCTGTTACTTTGCTTTGAAAATGACCACGGGCAGGCAAAAAAGCAGTAGGAGCAGGAGCAACCTCTGACTTCCTGCTGACTTCCCCATTGATTTGCTTGTGGGAAGCTGGCAGGGAGTGTCGGAAATTAGATAACGTGACCGCGAGGATGCTGCAATGGCCACAACTTTGCAAATAAAACTGGTCTGAACATCATGGAAATTTCAATTCCACAGGAGTAATGGGTCCTGGATTTTTTACACATTCTTTAAGTTAGTAGATTTTAGGTACCTTGATTCAAAAATTGCTGTGGTATAACGCACCGTTTAGACCAGTGATGGCAAACCTTTTGGACTCGGCATGTCAAAAATTTGGAAAATGCCTAACCTGACTCTGTTGGCATGTCACACCTGAACAAAAGAGAAACAATTCTTTATATATTCATTTATTTAAAAGAAATACTGGATAATGTATGGTGCTATGCATTATATAAAGAAACATCAAATAATTACAAAAATGAAATATGAATAAAACAAACTCAGTTTCTTTGGTAACTCAAACAGAGAGAATAGTTGTTGTCAGGTGTTGGTGAACGCTGGCATGTCACCCAAAATATTGTGGTGTATCACCTTTGACATGCGTGTTATAGGTTTACCATCACTAGTTTAGGCTAACTTGAGGGTACAAACAGACAAACAGATAAACACAATGAGAGTTTTAGTAGTATTTAGATTATGAAATACCCAACATAAATTGTACAACTGATGAAATAACCATTGAATTTGGTGAAGGAACATTTAGTATTGGTGGAGATTTTAATAATATAATTGCTACTATTCACAATTGGCAGTATTGGACAGAAGATTTGAATGTGGGAAAAAATATACTACCTTTAGGGTACTACGAGAATACACTTTTGGAAATATTTATGTTAACTCTATTAAGAATTCTACCTTTTGTTCTGTTTCAGATCTAATAGATCTTTTTCATGTACCTTATTTGAGTACCTGCAGGAAGTAATTACAGAAAGACAATTAACGTGACATAAGAACTATCATTTACACTCATGTATATAACTACGATGAAAAACTCCAAAACAGAAGGCATAACCCTGTTATGCACAGGTTTTACTGTACCACATGAGCAATATTTTATGTTTTTCTTTAGTTCTTGGACTGCTGTTCTGTGAGCCCACCCAATCTCTTCTCTAGGACAACAGAAAGAAAATGAAGGAATGATTGTGAATAATAGCATGAGTCTCTACCCTTCAGTATCTTGATTGGATCAGCATTCCTGCTCCTTATGTAAGCAAAATCGAAATCTGTTAAGCACCTTTGGAAACAGAACATCTACTCCAGAGTACACCATTACTACAATAATAAAGAAAAAGATTTGGATAACCTTTATCTAGAACAGCAGAGGACATCAGTGTCATTTGATTGGAAATGGTTAAATGGTTAAATGCTAACAAATAATTTGCATAACTATAATTGAGCTTTAATGACTATATTCTGAGAAGCCATCTTCATAGAAGCTGACACAGATAACCTATGTATCATTCAGGGTTTTTTTAAATGTAGCTCTTGGTTGGGGGCCCTGCAACATATCCAAACACACATATGCACTTGCTGTCTCTTTCTCATTCTCTTAGCAGATTCAGAGAATTATTATTTTTTATTCCACATGGGGAAAAATAGACAATATCATATTATCCACATTTACATCCTACTATACTAATATAATGCTCAAAAGGACTGACAAACTTAAAATTATGAAGTAATAATAGTAAATCTATTTTTAGGGAAAAGGTAGGAGAAACATTAAGAGGTTTCAAACCAAAAATAATGGTTTTTAAACATTATTTCCAACCTATTTAGAAGCAGTGGCCATAGGAAGCAGTTGTATCTTCAGTGTAATGAAAGAACGTGTTGCATCTCTGTCAGTTGTATTTGGTGTTCAGGCAAGGTCCAAGTCTCAGCAAATAGCACACGTGAATCCATGTAACAAGCATCAGTGGTCACAGCCAAGCAGCATTTTGGCAGGCTTTGGGTGTTGTGGCACCTGATTTACATGCCATCTAGAGTCTCCTGCAGGTGGCAGAATTTGGGTACAAATGGTTGGCAGTGCAGTTTTGCCATATCCTTGCCTGTGGCATTGGCACTACAGCATCTGGAAACTGAGGTGGATTAAAATCCCTCCGTAGGTATAGGTCTGTTAAGGTTGTGGTTTGTAATAAGACACATAGAAGTCTATTCTCAACATTTTCTTTCTGAGTTGGACTATGACTTTGTTTTAAGTGCTCCTTGGCTTTTGCGGATGTTTATCCGCTCTGCTGGATGGGAAATTGATGGCATGTCCCCTGCAGCTGTTTATTTTAATGTGTGGATTACACAGGCACTTGACTTTACTGCAGCCCATGTGTTGGGGAACTTGTGCAATTCTGTGCATTGTGACAACCTGCCACATGTGTTTGTACTTACTTAGGTGCTGTCACACTTTAGATAAAGTGCTAATGACAGACATTCACCTGCTGGTCTGTACTGGAACTGCCGTAGCCTTCACAAGACTATCGCTTGGGTCACTGTTACTCATGGCCATCTACTTTGCTGGTATTTTCAGCAATATAGAACCTGCTGAGGTTTTTAGAATGAATTTCCTTTGCTGATTCCGTAGCCAGCCCTAAAGCGACATGATATAGTTTACCTGTTATTGACTCTGTGCTGATGGAATTCAGGACCATGTAATTGTAACACCGTACCTTGGTATTTGTATTATACAGCTTCGCTGCACATTTCACATCACGTGGAAGATCTGCTTCAGAAAAGTTGTGGTCATGAAGCGAGGAAATTGTTCATGGCATATTGAAATTGGCACATTAGCCTTCAATCTCATGATGCTGGTTAGTTTGTACGTTTGAAAAGATTCCCCAGAACAGGCAAAATAAATGGCCCACAATAACAAAGTTGGCTGGAAAATTAGCAGAACTTTCACAGGAGGTAGCTGTCTGAAGTTTCCAAAGACAATAAGGCAGAGCACATTGTTTTAAAATATGTCTTGGAAATAACTATTGATGTTATGGAACTTCTCTGACCTTGATAAACAGCACCTGTGTTTTCATTAGCATGATTACTGGGACATAGGACACATCTTCAGGCAGGTCTGTTATTTTGGATGAAGTCCAGTTGATAGAAAGGGCAAAGGCTGAGTGCAAGGTCATGCCCTCTGTGTTGTTTACTGCTTTCTTTGTTGTGACACAAAGCAAGACTTTTCTGTCATGGAGGTCTCATCCCCGATCCCTGCTGTAGTGGCAAAGAGACAGAAGAGACCTTGGACAGCCTTTATTAATAGCATTTTTTTCTGTCCAAGCAGGTCCCCTAATAAAGTGGTTGAAGGGACCAGATACTCACTGATCCAGGCACATTATGTACAGATAATCCTGAATTTAAGAATGAGTTCGGTTCCCAAGATCTGCCCTTAAGTTGAATTTGTATGTAAGTGGAACAGTATTATTGTATCATACTGTACTGTATCAGTAGTGTTTGTTGTTTAATTAACTCGAACCATTGTGTATTTAACTTGAATCATTGTGTATTTAAATTGAATTTTGCTCTAGTAGGCTCTGTTCTTAACTACAGGTCCTCCTTAAACCAGACGTTCTTAACCTGGGGACTACCTGTATTCTCACCATATTGTGTTCCATTTCACAAAAGGTTTTCATAAGTCTGCAGCTCCATTTGACGATGAAGTCCTTAGTTGCGTTTTCCTTATGCCTTTGCCCCTCCCCTGAGAGGAAATTATCTTATACTTCCTCCTGGTAAGACTCATATGCTTCTCTGTCTCCACGTGTTTTACTGTAGCACTGGGCATGCAATAGTTATGGCCAATTGATTCCATTATGACCAATGGAAGAGGACAAAGGCAACCTAGTGAAAGGTGTATGCTTATGTACTTTCTCCCCAGGGACTAATGAGGGTATGTGCATAGTTCTTGCTTTTGTATGTGTGCGTATTGCATGTGAGGATCTAATTAGCATGACAGCATAGCTTCCATCTAAAATAAGTTACACTCTTGCCCTGAGATCAGTAGTCCTACCAACTGGAAGCATTTATAAATGCTCTGGATTAACCTTCAAGCCATTAATTACTTCAAATCCCAGTTCAGAGGCTCAAAACTATCCCTGGAACCCATTAGTTTAGAGAAATGGAGTTGCACGTTATATATGAGTGACACTTTCCCTTGAATCTTGCTCTAAATCTGAAAACAACTCCCATCAATTTTATGTAGATGTTTAAGGGCATGAAGGACAAAATTGAACTTGTGTCCTAAAATGGAACTTGTGTCCTAAGTCAGAGGTGGGGAACCGATCCAAATATTCCTTGCTGCCCATTGTCCTTGTCCCTTGACTATGCTGACTAGGGTAATGGGAGTTAGGGGACAACCATATCTTTAGAGCCATAGTTTCCCACTTATGCCATAAAGAGATAGCCAAGATTATCGGTCAAGAGTTTCCCAAGTCCATATTTTGGAATCTCTGAAGATAATTTTCTTGCTTGGAATTGGTAGGTACTACAGCGAAGGACTCAACCAAGCCTCCTACGACACTAATCAGGAATTATTCTGATTTTTTAAAATGTGACAGGCTTCCTATCTTTTAATTGAAATATCCCATTTGGTTTCAGATGCTAGCGTAGCAGTATATATTACCAATGCCTGCTGATTCAAGGGGGCGGTAGGGAAGGACCAAGAGAGAATATTTCATGCTACTTTAAAATCAAGAGATGATGGAGCAGTTTTTCAAAGGACAAATTAAAGCACTGTAGAGAAAAGGAAAGGCTCAAATACCTGGTCAAGGCTCTTCAGTTTTTATGTCTGTCATTCGATTGCACTTCAGGCCAAAGGACATATTGTAACCCAAACCTCTGCAGTGAAAAATGGAAGGCTAAACTGCCTCGTCTAATCAAGGCACCAATGCTTGCATGTATATTTAATGACAAAACAATCCCACTGAAGCAAAGGTGGATGATTTCTACAGAAATGTTCTTGCAGATGGGCAGCACTGAGTTGTGTTATCCTTCGCTGCCTCAGGCATCAGCAGCTCTGATCTCTCCAGATACCTTGAGAGAGAAAATTGAATAATAATTACCAAAACCTTTAGTACCACAGCAGTTCCCTGTGAAATCTTGGGTTGGGGTTTCAAGGATTGTCATGCAGCATCTTGTTCAGCAACAAGAAGGACCAGCTGTTGAGAACTACAACACTGCATACATCTGAGCAACCGATTGGCTGACAGCTTTTGACTAAAATCTTTTGCTAAGAAAGAGGCTTCATCTGTGTTGTTACACTGGTGTGTTTTATAGCTATACTTGTCAAAACAAAAATAATCCGATTTCTGGACACTTGTCAATGGACATACTGGTCCTATAAAGTTAATATAATGCTCGGTCCCATATAGATTATAGTTAAAGGTATTGACAGAAGAAATTTGAGAGCCAGTTTGATGTAGTGGTTAAGGTACCAGGCTAGAAACCGGAAGACCATGAGTTTTAGTCTCTATCTATCTATCTATCTATCTATCTATCTATCTATCTATCTATCTATCTATCTATCTATCTACCCATCTCACAAACATGACAGAAGAGTGACTCTAGTCCCAGTTGGGGTACAGAGTACAAAGCCAGCTGGGTGACTTTAGGACAGTCATTCCCAATCGGCCCTAGGAAAAAGGCAGTGGTAAACCACTTACAGATAAGGGCAGTACTTGTCAGCCCTTCAAGGAAGGCCAGGCCAGGAAACAGCCAGCCAGTACTTGAACTCTATTTATTGATATAGGTTATAATAGAATCTTGAAAGCTGACAGCATCTCCTCTTCCCTCCTTCTTATTCCAAAGAGAGTCAAGGTGGAGCAACTTCAATTTCTTTCTGATACTACCTTGTTTTCACAGATTGAACTTGTGTTTTGCTAACAGTCTCTGCATATCTTCTCTCAGTTCAGCTTGAGGGTAAATATACCATAAGAATACTGTGCTTAGTGAAAAATTATGCCTATGTGCAGAAAATACACTAGAAACAATGGCCCATGTTATTTTATGCTGCCTTGTTCATAGGATATTTGGAGAACCATAATAGCACCTGGATAAAAGAAAATCCTAGGTGCTCTGGACAACTTTATGTAAACTGTTTGCAGATAAAGACTCAAAATTACATGTCAAATAGCAACACTTTGTCATCGTGCCAGATAAGGTGCTGCTACAAGAGGAATATCAAGTGCAAGAAGATGGAAGCGAGTTTCTTTCTTTTATTGGCTTTTATATTGATCTCATGAAATTTTAAATCTTCAATATTTGTCTGTGATTGCAACAAAGTTGAGAAATTGATTGAGAAACAGTGAAGTATTTTAGCATATTAATATTTCACTAGTTTATTATGTTAGTAGTTTAGTATTTTATTATTTTATTCAATTAATAATGAAGTAATTTAGCAATTCAGCCTCTAGGTATTTTAGATTCCTCTTCGTATTTGCACCTATATTTTATTCTGTTTATTTTAATTTGTAGTTTAGTAATATTTATTTTACTTCTCTTCGTGCCTTGTAATTATTGTCATGAAACTGTATAACATTCTGGCAAGTGACTGTAATAAAGAATACCGATTAATTTATTGAATTAGGACACCTTTGTTCTTTATACAATGATCAATTTTATTTATTTATTAAATAACAGTGACAGTACTATTATATAAAGTACCTATACCCTTAATATGCTTTTCCTAATAGAATTCTCATTCACCAGGTGACTCCAGCTTCTCACCATATAAGGTATGGATTCATCTATCTCCTATTCACTGATTAGGATCATATTTCACTACACGTACTTCCACACACTTCTGCTATTTTTCCTCCCCAAACCCTCAGGGGCACTTTGAAGCTGATCTGTGATCTGAAATGCTGAAATTGAGGAGGGAAAAAACAACAACTCTGCTTTGCCTGGAGCAGCTACAAATCCTGTAGCAACAAAAATCTCTTTGCCTCCACTGCACATACAAAGGAAAAAGAGACAGAAAGATGGGAAGGAAGGAAGGAAGGAAGGAAGGAAGGAAGGAAGGAAGGAAGGAAGGAAGGAAGGAAGGAAGGAAGGAAGGAAGGAAGGAAGGAAGGAAAAAAAAAAACAGGACTCTAGAACTTTGCAGACTCTCATCGCCTACTGAAGAGAAGGGAAGACTCTAGTTGATGTCATTCCTACTCTTTTGTCTGGACTACTGATAGTTGCAAAGTCCTCAAGCTACCATTGTGACCACAGGGCCTTAAACCCAGGAACTGGAAGGAAGTGTGAATCAACAGTTTGTGCCGGTGGGGAAATGGAGCCACAACCTTAGCATCTCAAAACCAAAGCAAAACAAAAACCTAATGGTTTTGACCATACCATAGCTAAGTTGGGAATACATGAGCTCAGTTCTCTAACATTGCTGATGTAATGCTGTGTCTACTCCCCAGTCCATCCAAAGCACTTTGAAGCTAGATGTGCAATCAGCTTCACTTGTGCCAATCTCAGACTGCAAGGAACAGGGAGGAATCAGTGTTCCCTCAATCCAAGCAACAGAAGACTGCAAATCACAACAGCCGCATCTATGACACCCTCTTTTTCATCTCTCTTGCTTGAGCCAGAGTCTGGACAGTGGAGTGAAGCAAGAGTTTGGTGCAAGGGAAAATGAAGTTTTTTACACAGGTTGTAGAACTGTTTCAAGTTTGTTGATAAGGTACCTATGAAATCTACAAGCTCTGTGTTCAGGTAGAGGGTGGCGAAGAAAAGCAAAAGTTCCTGCAAATGGGGAAATGATCCATCCCAAGCCAGCAGAACTCCAGCTTTACAAATGGCAGAAGAGAAAATGGGCTTGGCTGCTGAAAGGGGAATGGTGTTATGGGCACATAGTGGCATGCAGCCAAAGCAGCCTGGTGCATAGGCTGCATGGAGGGTCCTGCCATGGGAACCCAGAGGTCAAAAGGTGCTTTCATACTGGCAAATGAATCTTCATGTGGAAATGCTTTTTACTGTGCTGTAGCACCTGTGCTGCAGATGGGGAAAATGCAACTTCCAATTAGAACATAGGAAACTTCCTTATTCTAGATCAGACCACTGTATGTCCATCTTAATAATGTTGGCGTGGACTGACAGCAGATTACCAATGTTGCAGACAAGAATTTTCTAGTCTTAACTCAAGATGCCAGGAATTGAACCTGATATTTTCTGTGTGCAGAGCCTGTGCTGTCTCTGATTTATAGGTCCTTTACTAATGGAACCAGTCATATTATCATCATATTTATGTCTTGCCCCTAGTATGTCACTCTGGCATATAAAGTCAAATTTCTTTCATGTCAGGTTCAACTGCTAGTGATTACATGGGCATGTCTTAGTGGTTTTTTTGACGACGACAGAGAAGTTGTTTGCTACTGACTTATGGGATGTTTTTTGGCTTCTTCCTCTAGCCTATAGTCCTGGTATTAGCCTCCTATACAAATAGTAACTACAGTGAACTAATTATGAATCCCTCATTTTTGTTTCCTTCCAGGCTGGAAGTTCTGAAAATGGGATATAATATAGGTAGTCTTCAAGTTATGACCATTCGTTTGAAGTTACAATGGGGTTGAGAAAAGGAGACTTATGACTGTCCTCAAAGTTGCGGCTGTCCCAGCACCCCCGCAGTCACATGATCACAATCTGGGCGCTTGGCAACCCATTTGCACTTACGACTGGTTGCCAAGCACCCTGTGATCACATGATTGCCATTTGCAACTTTCCCTGCAGGCTTCCCCCAAGCAAAGTCAATGGGAAGCTGGAAGGGAAGGTAACAAGTCATTGGGATAAATCTCCCCCACTGGCCTTTCTTCTCTCACATGCACTGCACCCTCCTTCCTCCCTTTGCTTGCACACACCCTGCACCCTCTTTCCATGGCCTCCCAGTGATTGCACACACACACACACACACACACGTACCCCATGCCTTCTTTCCTTGGCTTCCCTGTGCTTGCATGCACCCCATGCCCTCATTCCCTGGCCTTTGTGAACTCATGCTGCACTGAGTGTCCCCTCCCGTGACTCACGTGCTGCCTGCTTCTCAGGGCCTCCCCCACCCCCCTGCAGCACCTCGCACTCCTCACCTCCACTTGGACTCCCTCCACTTACTGCTTAATGACCTGCATGTCTTGGGTTACAATGACAACAGGGACTGCCTGGATTGCTGTCGCTAAGCGATGCGGTCATGTGATGTTGTGCTTTACGACCACATTGCTTAGCATTGGCAGTCCTGGTCCCAATTGCAGTCATAACTCAAGGACTACCTGTAATCTAACACTCCCCTATCCCAAGAGAAGCACTGACCTGTTCCTCTGCTATTCCTGCTGTAGTCCTGGAAGCGTGACACAGCGATTTCCAGAAAGGAATCTGAAGTTGGAAATTATCATTAGGTTTACATCATCCATTGTGCTAAGGCATAATATAACTTCGTTTGTGGCTGGTTGTGTGAACCCAATAATTATAGCTAGCAGACTATAGTTTAGTCTGCTAGCTATGCATGCATATTCAGGCAATTATGGCTTATTATCCTATCACTTATCACTTGATTGTATTGTTTGGGAGACCTGAAGGGCTAGTTGGGACGGGTCATACTGGAGAAGGTCTATCTATGTGATCACTAACAGTTGACACCAATTTGATTTAAAAAAAAAAAAAAACTTACCAAGCTGTAGAATCTTTCCTCTCAGCTTCAGCTTATGGCAATGCTCGAACTGACTTCGCAGAGGACCGAGAGGACAAGCCATATCTTCAAATCTCACCAAAGGTATGCATTTGTAGTATAGAGATACTTTTGTATATCCATTGCAGAAAAGAGGTGTAACTGTCATCTCTGGCACTGTAGAAAGAGGTGCTGGAAATATGAAAGCAGTCATGCATCTTCTTTTGGTTTGTTTGTGGAATGAATGAATGAATGAATGAATGAATGAAAATATAATGAATTATATAATGAATTTTAGATGTTTTGTTCCTGAGTGATAGAATAGTTAGGCTATATGCATTTTGTGTGTGTTCATTAGCTGAGTACACAAAACGGAGTGCATTAATCTGGCCTTGGGCTCGGGCTGCTATAATAAATAATAACTCAAAATTATAACCCCACATTGGAGATAGAAGGCCTTTGGGAAAATAAATGAAGTGCCCTTTCTGCATTAGATTTGAAGGCTATAAGCTTCTTATTGTTCTGTTTGCTTCATTAGAAGAGATTTTTAGATAGGAAATGTACAATCATCTTTTAGTTACTGGAAGAGCTTTGCCTACCAACAGCTAGGAGCTAAATGAACAAGTAGGATGAGAGGAACAATGTCTTTGAAATGAAAGTAGCCACAATGGAGTTTGAAAAGAGATTATACTTCTATTTTTTAAGTTAGAATTTCAGTCTTATTTTGTTTGTGTTTCAGATACCTCTTTTTTATCCCTCCTGCATCCCTCCTCTCCCTTTTATATAACCTGGATTAATGATTGTTGAAAAGTTTCAAGAAACAAAAGCTATAAGTACACAGAGGCAATTCCTAGGGAGCCATTTACAAAAATTAACAAAATTTCTTCTTCTGTTAGCTTTTGGCTTAGTCTATGAAGAAGCTAACTTATTTTTCCTGTTGAAAAGTGGCAAACATCTGTATCAGTTACAAAATAAGTCTGCTTTCTCTTATATTTTCATCTCTGTATATTATTATTATTATTGTTACGACTACTATTACTGCTGCTGCTGCTGCTATTATTAATATTCCCATCATGCAGAATGGCATGGCTCATTTTCAAGCAGTGATCTTGTCAGGAAACAATATTAATTTGATCAGGGATTTTGAAGCACAAATGTTGTCATAGAATTGTAAGAACTGGATGGAGCCTCCCAAGACCATACAAAAGTTGCCCCTGGAACAGTGAATATTTGATAGAACAGAAGAGAAATGATTAAATGCATAAGGAAATAAGTTATCTACTAATTAAATGGAAATTTGATTAAATTAAGTCTAGTTTTATTCTGGCTCCACCCACTTCTTTGATTTTGTGTTTTCCTTACAAGATTAAATTGTATTTTTTATTTCTTTGTTTATTTTTACAACTACATATTATAATTTTCAAAGCACAAAGGAAAAAATAATACAAATACGAGTTTAAAACAATATAAAAAATAGAAGGTACAGGTAATAAAACTTAATATAAACAGTAAAATAAAGATTGACAGCCAACAAATCTAAAGTATCACATGGCTAATATATTTCAACACTTCATTAAAAACTTAAAATACTCTAGTTGTTTCATACCCAATTATTAGTCAAAATATGTCTCTGTTAAATTTTTAAAATATTTAGTTAACCCAACAGGAATAAATAGAAAAATGAGAAATCCCTCATTTGACTGGTGAGACTATAGGTAAGATTTTACTATGTCTATTGTTCCATTGCTCAAGAAATGTCAGGGTCAAAATCTTGGCATATTTATTTCAAATGGTATGTCAGGCCACAACACTAAGTCACCCAGACATTTAAAGTAATATATGTTTCTGGTGATTCCATTTTTCCTGTGGTTCTCCCACAAACAGTTCCTATCAAAGCATTAGTCTCCATAATGGCAATATGACATCATCTGTCTTCCCAATTTGTTGTTTGATATACTTTATCACCTCCACCCGACTTTTTTCATTGTGTGACACTGGTTGTCTTCAGGGTCAGAGAGAATGTCTCCAGATGTTGTTTCAAAAATTTGCCATTGCTGTGTTGATGCAGAGAAAAACTCATAGATGCTCTGAATAATATTTTTTAAAAGTCAGCAGCTGCACTAGAAGCTAATGCCATAAGACCCACCACCAAGTTCAATGAATGAGAACTCCATGGGATAAAAAAAGCTTGAGGGTTTAACTCTCAGATCTGTGTCTGCACTTCTCTGTTCTTTCTTTTCATGTTGGCTTCATTAGTGTAACCCTCACCTCTCAGGTCAGTGATTGCAGTTCCCCAATCTTCTAGCTTTTTAAGAAGTACAATTTTTGTACCAGCTCCTGTAGTATCAGCAATTTTAATAAATTCTAGAAAATGCTTTCAACCAGTTGTCACTGCAGGAACCTTTTTACTAGGTTCTGTTGTTGTTAAAAATACACCATTAAAATCATTTGTTCCATATGGCTAATAGTAGGTGTGCAATCTAGAATCACAAAGTAATTAATTAATACTGTATCTTGTTGGCTTCAGGTCTGCCATAATCTTGACTTTACCTTTTGCTGCCAGCAATGATACGATCTTATTTTGAATTGTTATTTCAAAGTAATGGAGTATGATTCTTGGGCAGTGACTCTTCTTAGGTGCTTCTGGAGTACAGCATCAAACTCAGCCACTGATTTTCTATGTAGAGGCAGTTTCAAAGACATTTCTATTATTTGCCATCAACTGAAGTGTCATGCAGTGCTAGATTTTGGGTAGCAAGTATTGCAACAGAACTGAGTACATTCAGTGCATTTTACCTGGAAAGGGACTCTGATATTACTGTGTCTTGATGTTGATAATCTATGGTGACCTTTAACAGTAGCTTCTTCCACTTACAGCATGCTCTCTGGTGCTTTGCTGCCTCCTCACGGCAGCTCAGGTAATCCAGCTAGATGTTTCAGTTGTTTGTTTCTATAGGGCACCATGTGACTATAACATTAGACTGGAACACTGCAACAAAAAACCTGGTATGCCTCACTCTGGGATTTTAAGTAAATAATTAATGGCCTCTCCACTTTGTCACTATTGGGGATTTCAGACCAGTAAAGTGGTCTGAATGAATACGTTTAGTTGTTTTGGAAGGTCAATATGCTTTTCACTTGCTATGGCCCAAGCAGTACAAAGAGGTCCCTTCGGCTACTACCTAAGAGTGCCCACAGTGTTGGATCATTTAGAGTTAAGGAACTAAAGTTAACAGCAGCTGTTCCTTGTGCCTTCACCACGTTCCTTCTTGATAGACACCTTCCTTCAGGAATACTGTGGGAATATTCCCTTGAGAGGGAGATATGGACACTGCAGGAGCTGCCAGGGTATCTGCACTCTAACTAACTGGAAGATCAGGCATCTCTTTAACATTTGTATCCTCACTGGAGTCAGAACTTTCACTGCAAACATGTCTCTTCTCTTCTCTTCTCTTCTCTTCTCTTCTCTTCTCTTCTCTTCTCTTCTCTTCTCTTCTCTTCTCTTCTCTTCTCTTCTCTTCTCTTCTCTTCTCTTCTCTTCTCTTCTCTTCTCTTCTCTTCTCTTCTCTTCTCTTCTCTCTCTGATTCCTGCCTCAGAGGAGCATTTTCTTCTTTTGATCATGCTTGCTATTCTGTGCCAGCTGTAGTGGTTCTCAGACTCAGTGGAAGAGAACAAATAGGCACGCCCTGAGTGAGGGAAGACATTTGCATCTTAATGGCCTAACTCAGGGTTGTCCAAACTTGGCCACTTTAAGATGAGTGGACTTCAACTCCCAGAATTCCCCAGCCAGCAAGTCCACTCATCTTAAAGTGGCCAAGTTTGGACAACATTGGCCTAACTGGTTCCTATCACTTCTTCTAGCTTTGACTGCCTTTTCTCTTCAAGTGGGCTCAAGGAAGCAGCAGGAAATTGGAAGCTCCCTGAAAAGCTGGTGTTAAATCAGCTGAGGCTCCTGGGGATTCTAGAAAGGTACATAAGAGGCTCTTCTTCCATTTTATCCTGCAGATCTTTTTCCTTTTCACCTTCTCTTCTGCCTCCCTGTTATGTCTCTTGTGCCCACAGTACTCCACCATTCTCTCATACAGAGCAGAGAAAACATTTGCACCAGCAGTGGGCACAGTTTTTTACATTCTAGGACCTAGTCTCAGTTTTCCTCATGGATATAATAAAAAAGTACAGGAACTGTAAGATAGAACAGGGATTTTTAAATTTTGTAGGGCTGTGGAACCTGTTAATTAAAAAACAAACTTGGAATTCCTGATCTACAAAATGGAGGCACTGAGAGAGAACAACCCCCACCCTTTCTGTTGTACCTTAGAAATGTTGCTATGGATGCCCTTATTCATTCAAGTGAACTTATCTCCCCTTAGTGTCTCATGGAACCCCATTAAATTTTCACAAAATCTGGGGTTCTCTGGAATACAGTTTGAAAAACCCTGAGATAGACTAGTGGGCAGACCTGAGGTAAATATGGGTAGAAGGCATGTAGAAAGAAGGTTCAGTTCTTCAGTTTTATTGTGCAGGGATTGTGGAAGGAAAATGCAAGATATAAGCCATTGCCTCAAGGTCAGTCCTAGAAACAATACACTGTCAGAGTCATTCAGAATTAACATAAATGGGAAAATGACAATAAATCATAATCATAAATCATAAAAAAGTTAGGAAATTTTCGGGTAAGGCTAAGTTCTACAAACATGGAGCTACTTTTGCCTGTTCAGGTATCTTTAGTTGCCTGAACAGCAGCCTAAGTGCCACATGAGGAAATGGTTTTTAAATTTGAGAGGCTTTCAAAAGCAAGTTGTAACAGAAATACCTCCCCACCCAAATATGACTTTGTTAAAAATTCCTAGGGGAATGTCTAAGTCCTTGGATATATTCAAACACTCCCTTCCCTATAAATCCTTAGGTTTATAGTCTAAATCTTGACAGACTATGTAGGAATATGCCAAAAGGAAAATAGATGCAGGGGTAGCAGCAGAAGAGAAACTCCAAAATCCATGGAGACAATTTATAAAATACTTGCAAGCTTTTGAATTTTCAAGAAGGCTTTTTCAGGCAAAATGGTTAGAAGCCAGAAAATGTAAGCAGGAGGGAAGAATGTATCTGATCATTGAGCCAGGTTTGTGCTTGTTACTTCTTTGTGGCAGAGCGTCTCCAGACGAGCAAGCTGAGTCTTACCTGAACAGACAGAAAGGTGTTTGCTTGCACTAGAGGCTCTCTCAAAACTTTCTGGGTAGAAGAAACAAGCAGGTGTTAATGTTATTGTATATGGCTTCCATCTTATGGGAAATATACAGATCCTTTGTCAACAGAAATCAAGCAGACACTCTTTACAAAATTGGAGATTATTCAAGATAACATCATAAAGCCAATCTCATAAAACTGGATGTTTAAGTTACCATGCTCAATCAAAGATAATTCTATAAAATTCGATATTGAAGTTAACATAATCAAAGCTAGTTCTAGTCATGATAGGGAATGTCCCCTCAAATGTGATATAAAGTGTTCCTCTTCCTCCCATGTATGATCTTGGTTCTCAATGCCTACATCTGTAATTTTTGAAGTCCTGTAACAACAATAGCAGTTGTTGTGCTGCCTGTGATAAAATAAATTCCAAATCCATGGAGGCCAACTGAAATTTTTGAAGTCCTGTAACAACAATAGCAGTTGTGCTGCCTGTGATAAAATAAATTCCAAATCCATGGAGGCCAATTGAAATTTTACAAAACAGGCACTAATTTTTTGAGTTTCCACAGATTCTTCATTAGGCATGATGATTAAAGAAGTTATTGAAGATTGGTCACCAGAGTTAGCAAGGTTATGGCAGTGCAGAAAAGAAGGTAGATCACATTTGAGTTAGCGTACTGAACTGAGAGCCAATAAGCCCAGATTCTAAACCCAGCTCAGTTAGGAAGCTCAGTGATGACTTGGGGGCAGGCACTGGCTCAGAGATTAACATACTCTAGAAACTTGATATGTTGACGGTCAACAATTTGTGGCTTGAGGCAAATGAAAGGGCAGTAATTTGCTGCCCTTTCATTACATGCAGCATCAGCTGCCTAGGTTTGATTCATGGTAGGAATAACAATCTTTGCAAGAAACAAATAGAGTCACATATTCGTTCTTGAGCTCCTTGTAGAAGAAGTGAATGATGATTGCGGTGATGTATGAACAGCAACCCAGTTGTCAATGGAACAACTTGGATTTATATTTTCCAAGTAGAATATAAATAAGCAACTCTATAAAAAGAGACCTTCTGAGAGTTTTGAAGTTGTAGGGGTCATTTTTCCCCAGGCCATAAAAATGTGATTAAGGCAAAAAAGGGCAAAAGAAATCTCTGAACTTAATCCCATACTTGTTGCAATTACTTTTTTTGGGAATACCTTACAACCCAATTCTTCAAAAAGGTGAACGTTTATTTTTCAGAAGCTGTTAAAATGTAGCACATACATTTAGCAAACTTTAGATGTGATTCTCTTTCAACTGAAGTATGAAATATTTGAAGGATACCATCATGTCTTTGCCCCATAGTGAAATCCAACATCTGTTTTTGCCACTAAAATAAATAAACAAACAAACAAATAAATAGAAATCAGATCCTTGCTGCATTTTTATACGCTCTATGATTTTGGGAGTTTTTCCCCTCATCATCTAGCTTTTCCAAAACAATTTCTTTAATAATATTATAGTAGGGTAAGAACAGGAGGTTACAAATCGTTGATGTGACTGAGATTTCAAAGAATGTTTCCAGCCTAGCTGGATGCTGATGTCAATAGAACTAATAACCACATAACATTATTTCAGATGAGAAGGGTTACCATCCTTAAACAGTATATTTATGGCAAGACTGATATGATCAAACTAGGCAACAAGTTAAGTGCATCCTTATATTGTTTCCTCTCTTTAAGGCATCTTTTCCCTCTTTAAAACAAGCTACAGAGAATAAAGTGGGATGGGGAATCAGAAATGAGAAAATGGCACATATAGATGGATTTTTAATACCTTTCTTCCCAATTAAGGCCCTCCATCCCCAAATACTCTCTGAAGTTGTAATGTCTTCCATTTCCCTAACTTCCCTCTAACAGCAGAATTTTTATATGTACATATTTCCTGGAATGAGATCTGCACTGTAACATGACTTTAAGTTGACCAATGAAAACTTGCCCTAAATCTTACTTTCATACCAAATTGAACCACGGATCTCAAGGAAGTTTAACCCTAAATCCTATCTTTACATTAATCCATCCAGAAATTTTATACTCAGCAAGTTCCCCTGGCACAGAATCTGTTCTATCGTGTGAAAGTAAGACTACCACTTACTATAAAAATTAATTCAAAAGCAAAGCCTACCATTAAATTTCATCATAGACCTTGAAGAAGTCTCATCCTAACCCTAAGTTGACTCTAAAGGCAAAAGGAATTTATTTTAACCCAACATTTTTCAGAATCAACTCCTCATTATAACATGACTTTAAGACTACTATTAAACATTAAAACTCACCCTAAATCTTACATTCAAACCAAATTGAACCAGAGACCTCATGAAAGCTTATCCCTAACCCTAACTCCCTTGCTAACATTTTTTGCCATACAGAAAATTGCCACATGTCTCTAAGACTGCCACTTAGTATAAAAACTCATTCTGCAGCTAACTCTCACCCCTAATAGAATCACAGACCTTAAGGAAGCTTAACCCTAACTTTATCCTCCTGGCAATATAAATGTTCTTCCTGGAAAGTTACCTTGACCTGCAAGCTCTTTTGAAACTTGAGAGTAACAGAACCACTAAGCACTAACTAACCCCATCTGTGCCTTCTTCTTATATATATATTCACCGTAAAAAGGTGTTGCATAACAGCTATCTAAGACTGCCAACTTGAGTCCCTGAAATAAAGTTAGGACATAAATCAGTGATGATGATGATGATGATGATGATGATGATGATGATGATGATGATGTAGGCAGGTAACCTGGTGGCTTTCTGATGTTTGGGACTCCAATCCCCATCAGCCCTCAACATGATCAATAGCCAGGGACTGTGCAAACTGTGCTTCAAAATCTCTGGTGGACACCAGATTGCCTTTCCCTGGAATGGATATTCTAAAGATTTTGAAAACCAAGTGGTTTTCAATTGTTTGCTGTAAATCGTGTGTGTGTAAACATGAGTCCTGTGCAGATGTTCAGCTGCCTGTGTGAAGGAAAACGATGGGGAAGAGATGTGTGGTAGGGTGAGCATTATGGATGTCCCCAGTCACCCACAGGGTTTTACTTCCATTTCAGGGATTGTACGTGGAAGTGTCTTTAGGCCTGTCTGTCAATTCAGCAAGACTGGGAATACAGCCAGCAGAAGCACAGATGCTGGAGGCATGGTTCTCTTGCACCCACATCTCTTCCCTCTGTTAGTGAGCAGGTGGAGTGCCAGCACAGGGTAGCTTTCTATTTTGCTTTTCCATTTGAAACCGCCCTAGATAGTTTGCAAAGATAAAATAGAGCTTCATGTGTTCGCATTGTTTTACTCAGCAGTTGCAGCAATAGCAGTGTGCAGGAGTCATGATCATACAGTACTCTTAACTGGTACAGTTACAAAGAAAGGGGAACTTAAAACATAAAGGAGAGTAAAAATGCCATTCTTTTGTGTTGCTGCCATCTACAGAAAGTTCCTTTAACAACTAGAATCCTTTCCCTGCCACATTGTCATACAGTTTAAATGGAAACTTCATTTGTCTAAAAAGAATGAAATTAAATGAAAAACTGATCATGTTCTGAACTACAAGAGGCATATTTTTTATTTATTTTTATTTATAAATCAAATTTATGTGCCGCCCATCTCGCTATCAGTGACTCTAGGCAGCTCACAAATAAGAAGCATAAAATTTAAAAACCACAAAACACATTAAAAGACTACAAAGTTAAACATATCCTTTTAAGTGGTCTCTTTATTAATAAGTGCGCTATGTAACAGTGTCAAACTAATGCTATGTTGTCCTGTATCTCTCTCTTTTTTTTTAATGCAAACTATTGCTGGTAAATTAGCATGTGTAATTTAATATGGCAATAATACTTCTAATTGAGTGTTTTTATGTAATTAGGGAACCCACTTCAGGGATCAAGGGCAGCAGGTTGAGTGGAGGGGAAGTAGAAGCAATAAGGTAGACAGAGGAGGGGGAAGGATGCAGCAGAAAAGCACAAAAATGCAATGAGCTAGTACCATGTCGATGTTTGAACCTGAAATGGGAGGACTGAATCAATCCTTCCTTCCTTCCTTCCTTCCTTCCTTCCTTCCTTCCTTCCTTCCTTCCTTCCTTCCTTCCTTCCTTCCTTCCTTCCTTCCTTCCTTCCTTCCTTTATTTACAGGACTTATATGGCCACCTATCTTGTATAATGATTCTAGATGGCTCACAACAATCCATAAAAACATAGCTAAAAACAAAGGTAATAATGACATTTAGAAGAGCCCATGTTAATCCCAATTAGACATGGTAATTCCAAGCAAAAGAATATTGAATTCCTGAGTTAAAAAAGAAGATTTCAGCCTTTTTGTGTTTTCTTTGATCATCTGTTTCTTCTTTTGGAACAGTTGGATATTTTGTTGCCTGGAGCAGAATCCATAAATACAGCTTTTTTTTCCTACTCAGATCAAAGTTTACAATATCTCAAACTAACCAAATTATTTTGGCATCTTATGCTATCTCAAAAATAGTTAAATAAGTAGCAATTTGTTGGCAATTAATGATATGCCAGATATGCTGCCTGAGGAACACATCACACTTTGCCTAATGTTAGAGCCAATCTTTCTTCTGGTGAGGTTTAAATGGTCACTCTATTTATCATTTTACAGAATTTTACATGGCTTACTGCAAGAAAGGGACATTTCCACATCTTTTTAAAGAATAATTAGATATAGTCCTGGCATGCTTAATCTTCCCCAGTGATGATGGCAGGTCCTGCCATTGCTAAAAGCAGGGAGGCAAATTGAAGTGAATAATGACTCCCAAACTAATTTGAATCTCTTCTCACCATCTTTCTTCATTGATAGTACTTCTGCCAGATAAAAGTGATGGTAATATTGACAAAGATAGTAGCTTTCTTATTCTAATAAAGGATGACAAGAAGTTGTAGACTCATAGAACATGCTTATGTAGTCCAACTTCCTTGACACAGAAAATTTAGAGCTAGAGCATCCATACTAATCAATTTTTTGAAGATCTCCAACAAGGAAGAGCCGACCACATCTTTAGGAAATGGGTGTCTTGTCCTAAGCACAAACACCAAGGAGATTGATTGCAAGACCTTACTTTGGGTTTGTACAGTTCCAAGTAAAGGCAAGGAGGGCATGTGTGCAAGCACAGGCACGGAGCCACAAAGACCCAGTCCCTAGACAGCTTGCCTGCAAAGGTCCAAGAGGCCAGAATTCAAGTGGGGGAAGCAGAAGTATAGTCAGGTCATGGTCCAGAAGTCCAGGAGTCCAAATGTAGGTCATCAGCTGCTATGAGTTTGAAGGGGCAGAGTTTCCACAGGCAAGAGATTCAGGAGACAGAAATACAGAGTTCCAGTAAGCAGAGAGGTTCTTTCCAACAGAGGGTTGCTGGCAGCAATAGTTGTTAAAAAGTACCAGCCATGGGTGTAGGCAAACAAGTGGGAATGCCCTTGAAAGGCAAGAAGCCCTGTTGAATGCCTTTGCACTGCTTAACATCCTGCACAATATGCACTAGGGTTTGGAGGAGGTCCATATCCAGCCCCTTATCACCTGATGTGGCATGTTCCCCAGTTCCATCAACCTCAGGTGCCTGATTAGCAGGCTCTTCCTGAGGCTGGCGTTTGTCCGAGGCCTTTGGAGTGGCTCCCACCAGCTCTTCTTTTGTTTGTCTTGTGCCTCGAAAGGCAGCATCTTCCAGCTTAGACTCTTGTGAATCTGAGCTGGCCATGACACTTGGTTCCATCACTGAACTTCTCTTATCATTAAGAAGTATCTCATAATTTCAACTGAAAGCAAAGCTCCTTTAAACCAGTTGGGTGTAGTCCATTGTTTTATTGGGACAATAAAGTTAGAAAAGCAATATTTGTCTATTTCAGTGTGGAAAGGAAGCTCCTGGAGGTATTAAAGGTGGAATGTGGGATTCTTTGAATGAAAAGCACATGCTTGATCAATGATCTTTCCTGCCATTATATATAAATGAGACCCAGTTTGGTATAGTGGTTAAGGCATCAGGCTAGAATCTGGGAGACTGTGAGTTCTAGTCCCACGTTAGGCACAAAGACAGCTGGGTGACCTTGGGCCAGTCACTTTCTCTCAGCCCTAGGAAGTAGGCAATGGCAGACCACTTCTGAAAAACCTGGCCAAGAAAACTTCAGGGACTTGTCCAGGCAGTCTCCAAGAATCGGACATGATTGAATGGAATATACTGTATCTATATCTATCTATCTATATCAAAATCATTCTATTCAAAAGCTAATAGAACTACATGATGCATTGTGCTGAAAATGATTTTCTTGCCCATTATGTAAATTCAGTAGTGATGTGTTGGCATCTCTGTATTTCTGTATGTCTGTGAGGACAACCAGCAACAAGGTGGATGGACTCATCCACCACAGAGGTGATGAGTCCATTGTTGGGAGACTTGAAAGAACAGGTTAGGGATAGATTGTCATGGAGAAAATCTATCTATGTGGTCGCTAGGAGTTGAAAACAGTTTGATGGCACATAATCAATCAATCAATCAATCAATCAATCAACAGCAGAGCATTAAGAAATAATTAAAGGAACCCCAAATGTTACACCCCCAGAGTATTTACATTGGGTTTCTTTCTTGCTTACTTGCACCTAATTTACAATCACTGTGAAAATTGGCAATCCTAATTAAATTTGAAAATGTATTTGTAAGTGTGTTAGCAAATAAGTAAGTAAATTACTAGGATAAACCATAAAAAGCCATTTTTTGCACCCTGGAAACAGTCAAAATAAAAACAGAGGTAAAGCAAAATAAGTATTGTTTAACAATAAATTAAAATCAGAAACTTGAGTGTTCAACACAATAAAATGGAAAATATATTACAGTAATTTACAGTAAGATCAATAGAACAACAAAAAATTCACTGTTGAAAGCATAAAGAAATAATTAATCTGACCACTGTAAAAAAAAGAATTCCATAAATGTAGTGCTGAACAGAAAATATCTTGATTTAAATCCTTACTAACAAAACTCCCCAGAGCCTCTTTGATGATTGCAAATGGGCAGATTCATATGGAAAGAAGTGGTAGCCTGCTTTCAACCAGCCCTTTGAATTAGACTCAGAAAATCATGTCTGTAAAAAGGCACACTATAATTTAGCTGCCACACATTACACTTGTGTTAGTTTCCAAACACTATTCAAGGAGAGGCTTACTCAGAATCTACTATAGTAATCTAAGTCTGAGGTGATTAAGGGTTAGAGCGCAGAAGCCAAGTTCTCTTTCCAGGAAAGAGTGCTGGTCACCCCAGCCAACACTATGTGTTCCTAGCCAATAAACTCTGGGTTTTCTAGGAGCACCACTAAATCCAAGACCAACCACAAGCTGTGTCTGACCTTTCAGAAAAAGTGGCAGTTCACCCAGAATAGGTTATACTCCAAGCAGTGGTTGGATACCACTGCATCCTTGACACTTGCTGGAACATAGTTAATAACGACTGCAATCCTCTGTCAACTACACCAGGAGTAAATGATCCCATTCTTGCCCTGGGGGCATCTTTACTGCAGCCTAAGCACTCATCTGTGTCCCACAGACTAGATCAGCTGCCCAGAACTAGTCAAAGAGGCCATAATGGTTCAAACTGGAGATAGAGGGAAACTGGGAGAGCAACTAGCTGTAAATGAAAATCTTATCTCACAGCAGGCTTTAAATAAATATACATGCATATTTGATTATGTTCCTCCTATCCTGGAAATCAATAAAATTTGGAGAAGCATGCAGTTATATTTATGGTCCAGGAAGTTTGACAGAAGCAAATTTAATTGTGAAATGTTAGCGTCATTGATATTCATTATTAACTGTTGTAAAAAGAAGAAAAGCTTTTGAGGGAATGCTAATTATTATTTATGCATATGGACATAAAATATTTGATTTGTGCTGACTTCTGTCCTCCCTCCCTCCCTCCCTCCCTCCCTCCGCAGTTTGACTCAGATGTAGAAGCAAGCTCGTTTGTAGCGGAAGAGGTTAATTTGTTGTGCATGTGGAAAGCCTTACAGTATTTAGGGGCAAATCTGCCTCAGTTTGGTTAACAATACAAGGTTTTCCATATATGAATCTGAAAGTCCTGGAACAGTTTTATCTACATCAGGACTGCTCAGTTCAATTCTTTAAAATAACATGAGGGAAGGGGAGGGAGAGGTTGTCCCTGTCAAGCAAAAATTATGAAACTATAATTGCAATTGGGACTTATTGCTGAGGAAGTATATATTGGATTGCATTATTAGACTGCAACCTATATTCAGTTTCTAGAGACTTGTGTATTTGTGTGTGTGTGCCTTTGAGTCAGTCTTGACTCCCAATGACTGCTTGGATAAGTCTATGCAATTTTCTTAGCAAGATTTTCAGAAGTGGTTTGCCATTGCCTCCTTCCTAGGGCTGAGAGAAAACGACTGGCCCAGGGTCAGTCTTCGTGCCTAAGAGGAGCTAGAACTCATGGTCTCCCTCTAGCTTTTAACCACCACACCAAACTGGGTCTCTTTTAGTGAATATAACACTTTTTTTTTTTTTAGATGTTTATCCCACCTTTTTTTTTCATATACAACTCAAAGCAGAAAACATACCAATACTCCCTCCTCCTATTTTCCCCACAACAACAACCCCGTGAGGTGAGTTGGGCTGAGAGAGCGTGACTGGCCCAAAGTCGCACAGCAGGTTTTTCATGCCTAAGGCGGGACTGAAACTCACAATGTCCTGGTTTTTGGCCAACATCTTAACTACTACACCAAACTGGTTCTCGCCAAACACACACTTCAGTTATTGTTGGAGTTTTTACAACAAGCTAGGTCAGAATGTTGCTGGCCACTTGCGTCCAGTATAGGTGTGCTTACTTTACAGGTCAGTGTGCTTTTCAAACCAGAGCAGTTGGCTTAATTCAGTAAACCATTGTTCAGTTAGCCATGGGTTTGTATGTTGTGCAAATGCAGATAAAGGTTTTCTTGAGCTGAGCATGGCTGCTGGCCAGCTTTTGAGGAAAGCTGAATACGATTACATTGTTATAACACAGTCCTAAAAAGGCCATTTAATGAAGCATACTCCATTAATAGGTGTGTCTTACTGCATCTCTATAACATCCAAAAATCAAAATACAGTTGTACAGTTGCATTTATGTTTGGTTTTTATATTTTGTTCTGCACTAATTTTTATAGATTTTAGCTTCCTCTGGGGTGGCAAACTTCACCTTGGGCCCATGGTTACATGAGAGGGGTTTGTACAGATTGGACAAATATGGTCTTTGCAATCTGAAAAATATAACTGTTGTAAAACTGACAACATGAACAAGTGACATAGTTTTGGTTGGAGTTTTTTTTATTGTTGTTGCAGGAGATCCATGAAATAATAAATATTGATTTACTATTTCCAAGCCTGAACCAAGCTTAAAAACAAAAATTCAAGAATACTTGTCCTTTAAGGCTGTCATTTGATGTCCCACTATCTAGTTATGGTTTCACCTAATGTAGTAAAATTTACTTCTGAGTAGACATATATAATTTTTCATGCCAAATCAATCAAGTCCATTGTATGTAGCAAGCTCCCTCCTCCTAATAAAATAAATCCATTCTGTTCCATTGTCTGTGCTTGACGTAAACAGTTTTACCTAAAGTATTAATTAACAGTTATTTTCAAGGAATCCCAATCAACCAAAACCATTTTGCATTTGACTAGATGGGGACAATACAATTAACTATAACATTTCCTATACAAATAAAACAAATCTTATATGTCTTCTATGGAAAGTATGGAAGTTTTCCTACTGGAACATATGTCAAATGTCTCTGAGCTAAGGGGCATAACACCTATGCTAGGGGCTGAAGATTCCTGTCTGCAGTTCTAAGTGCATGCGGTGATTGTTTGCTGTGTGGTTTGTTGCCAAAAAAGATCTGGATTGGAATGTGGGGCGTAGAGAGAATGTACACACAAACAGCACTTCCTGGTTGGTTAACCTTTTACTTTTGTCTCCAGAAAGAGCTCCAGTAGTTGAAAAGGATGGATGGGTTTAAATCTGTTTTATATACTTTTGCATACATTTGCAAAGATGTAAATTCCATTTGCTCTCATATCTGCATTAATACAAAGTTGTTTCAACAAATCTTCACAACATTCTGAATTAAAATGAGTTCACAAAACTAAGTGGGAGGGAAAGGCAAAGTGTTTGGTTTGCTGGGTTGTTTGATGCCACCCTATGGATAAGTCTTCTCCCTATGGGTTAATGCTAAACCATGCTATGTATTATGTATGGATGTGCCTCATAACATCTCACTCATCTGTTCCTCATGTCTACTAGGGAAATGAAGGATGACTTGTCTCCACCAATCACCTTGTGTTCTTGGATCCCTGAAGCCCAGTTATCAGAATGTTATCCTGATCAGCTGCCTTTGACACCTTCTGTCAGCCCTACAAGATAGACCAGACCAAGAAACAGATGCCATGTAGGCCTAAAGCTACTTTTATTAAGGTTGGCTATAGGAACAGAATCTTGCATGTGCTTCCCCTCCTCCCTCTCTTATATTCATGTGAATTAGGGGGGGTGCCTGTCTGAGATGTTTTTGTAATCCCACCTCCCCCAATCTGGGCTTAAGCAATGTTCATCTACTTGTTGCCTTGGTAACAGACCTTCTGTCTCTCCATCAAGGTCTTCCTCTTTATTCTGTACACATCCTACTATGCCATAAGGTGGCTTGTTTGGCTTTAGCTTGGTGCTATGGGTGAACTCAGCCATGGTAGTTGTAGGACTGTATAATGACCCTTGTATATAAAACATGCTTCTATCCAATCATTTCAATTAAAGGAATTATTATTCTATAATAATTTAACTAAGGATTTCAGGCTCTTAGTGTGCTATTCTTAAAAATATTTGTACCAGGTTACATGCTGATCCCAAGTAAGCAATGAGTCATCTTTCTCTAGTGGTGTCGAGAAAGCCCATTTTCCTCCCCGTAAACTTAATTTTACACAAATTGCTATAGGCAGTGAACTGTACACAAGCTTACCAAAGCCCAGGAGGTGAGTTGCCTTCTGGCATGCAATTATAAACTATTTTTCAGACACATATTCCATTTTTTAAAATAATAATGACTATTGTTGATACAATTTTCAGTTGGAAATGTGCTGTATAAAGCCCATACAAAAATTGCCTTTGGGCTGGTTAAATGCAAAGTAAGTTCACTGTGGTGAATCATCCAGTGAATATTAGTCAGGCGCTATGGATAAGAGGTACTTTCAAAGAACCAGTTTTATCTTAGAAACAACAGAGGCTGAAGTTGTAAGTGGTTAACTGTGACTTATAGCAGCAGATATGAACAATGGGCTCCTCTGTGAACATCCCTCACGTTTTTATTCATTTATTAAGAAATAATTCTAGCAGCATACTAGCAAAATTCTTCTTTCGTCCTGTAAATCTTCTATTCCCCAATTAGGCAAAAGGGGGAGTCCCAAGCCTGTGGCTTTTTCAGGTTTAATATTGGTGGTTGCCACTTTACATTCATCCTCCTTCCATGAATCTAAGGACAGAAGTAGATGAAAAAGCAATGGAATTCTCTTGAGCATATGTTTCATCTCTGTATATCTTGGCTGATTTTATTCACAATAGCTGCAAATCTCTGATAAACTGTTTATTATATTTCAACAATGTTTCTCTAAAATAAATGCTGGAATAGTTTCAGTTTTGAGTGAAAAGTATTTAAATGTCCCATTTCTAGGTTTTCTAAGTACATGATGTGTCTTGGAACATGCTTACCAAATTTCAGATATTTATTTTCAGTTCTGTAACTCCTTGTACAACAGAGAACAAAGATCTCAGTGTTTCTCAGCAGTGTTAGTGTCCGGACAAGTGAGCATTCTGGTCTTAGACTTGCTAACTATATTTTTATTTAATTTAAATATTATTGAAATGTATCCTTATTTCTACATTCACATCTATCTGTCTGTCTGTCTGTCTCTCTACCTATGTACCTACCTAAATTAGCACATACCAATTTTTATATAAAATTGTGGCCTTTTTTGTTCATTTTAGCATCCACATCTTTTCTGTGAACTGAAATACTTGAAAAGGATGGTGAAAGAATATTCAAAACTCAGGTAATTACTTACAAATGAGTAATGGAAGGGCAACTGCTGGTGTAACTAGCTGATGAAAATGGAATACCTGTTTTCCCTCTTTTTCCTCTAGCCCAGAGTTCATTAGCAAGATAGGTAAAATATATGAATCAGTGACAAATGATCTGAGAGCCAGTTTGGTGTAGTGGTTAAGGCATCAGGCTAAAACCTGGGAGACCGTGAGTTCCAGCTGGGCGACCTTGGGCCAGCCCTAGGAAGGAGGCAATGGCAAACCACTTTTGAAAAACCTTGCCAAAGGTGGAAAGATTTGGTAATACCTACAATGGAGGAGTGGTTGTGAAGATGACAGAACTTGTTGAAATGGCTAAACTGACTTGTTTGATTAGAGAAAAGACAATATCTACATTTAGTGCATAAAAAAGAAAAAATGAACTCACAATTTATGGCTTTGATGATTAGACAGGATTAGATAGGATAGATTATAGAAAGAAGAAAGTCATGATGTAACTTTAGAAAGAGAGGTTAAAATACAATTGTACTTACAACTTGTGAAGATTGGAAGCTACTTCTTTATATTTTTAAATCTTTTTTTTTCTTCTACTTTTTTCTTTCTGCACTTTTAGCTTTTTCTTTTCCTCCTTTTCTCTTTCTTCTCTTTCATTCTATTTTAGTTTGTATTAGTTCTTAGTATTGTTGTTAAAACTTTCAATAAGAATTATATAAAAATAAATAAATGAAAAACCTTGCCAAGAAAACTGCAGGGACTAGTCCAGGCAGTTGCCAGGAATCAAAAACTGACTTGGAGGCACTAAAACAAAAAACAAATGACCTATGATAGCTCTTAGTGTAGGGTTTCTTAGAAGACCAGTACTCCATTTCTACTCTGCCTGCTATTTATTAGGATTCTTGCAAAGAATTCTAAACTAGATAGACTTCAGTCAAATCTGCTGAGAAGACACTTGTTCTCATCCTATGTAGGATGAGAAAGACTCTCCAATTTACTCCTGTTTCTTCTTATGCTTCTTGATTTCAGCACTCTTGTTTTTGAGACAAAACTTTAGTTTTTGCTATTTAAATTATTGGGAACTCTTATTTAATTGCTCCAAACCATCTGGACATCCACTCAGAGGTCCTAATCTCCATCTTCATTTGTCTTTTTGAAGATTACACAAG
Source organism: Python bivittatus (assembly GCF_059951505.1). Taxonomy (NCBI): domain Eukaryota; kingdom Metazoa; phylum Chordata; class Lepidosauria; order Squamata; family Pythonidae; genus Python; species Python bivittatus. The sequence continues at coordinate 16,063,233 of NW_028277098.1, forward strand.
ACTAAAGTTAGTCCATCTTTGTTAAAACACAGTTTGCGGGCTAGCTGAATTTGTACTGATCCTTTTCCTAAAGAAGCAGCCATGAAAAGCCCAACCATAGTGATGCCAGGAGAACAATGTAGTTTTGGGAATATGGCATGGTTATCACTTTCTCCTTGGAATATTTTTTCATTTTGCTCCCTTTGAAACTATAGTCATAGGACACTTATGGGTATATCCCACCATTAACTTTTGTATGGAATGTTCTAAAGTTGTAAATATATGGAACAAGAAATATATTTTTTAAAATCTGAATCTTGCAGTGTGTAGTAAAACATATTTTGTGGAAATGTTTGTTCAATTTCATGTAATGTGGAGTTTAAGTGTTCAAAAAGTATTCCATCTTTAAAGATCATGGAAAATTCTATCACTCACATGTAATTGTGTTAACATCTTTTCTAGGCTGAATACAGTATACCACCTAATTTTTCAGTATCGTTGCAAATAAACGCTATTACATTTCATGCCGTATCTTATTTTTTTTAATTTATGGGCCTGAACCTTAATTTTGCTTGTAGATCTTCTTTATGGCTTGTCAGATTGTACAATCTCTTTCTTTCTCTCTTGACTGCTTAATTTTAACAGCTACATTATAACATCCTCATTGTTCTTTGGGGGAAATAAGGAGCACACATTTAGCTCATGATCTGAGTTAGCTGGTTGTGCACCATAAAGAAAATAAAATTTGGAATACCTATATATAAAAAAGGGCCATGATCTGTTTGAGATTGTTGGGTATTTTTGCCTGATTTTTAAAGGAAACTATCTTTTTGTTTTTTTTAAATTATTAATAAAGGCTGGTTCACATACAACATGTCTATCATATGATGGCCACTACATTAGGTGAGAAGTGGAAGGTATGACTGAGCCATCAAGATGCTTTCTGATTACTTCACACTAGGAACTTGGTTTCCTAGTTTCCTAGTCTGGTCTACTTTGGACAGAATCCTAGAACTACAGAATTTAGGGGTTGGAAGGGTATTTGGAGATCATTTAGTCCAGTCCCCTGGCTATTGCAAGAATCCACTACTACAGCAATCCTGCCAGATGGCCATCCAGCCTATTTTTAATACCTCCAGCAAAGGAAAGTTCATCGCTTCCCAAGGCAATCTGTTTCATTGCTGAACAGCTCTTACCATTAGGAAGTTTTTCTGATACCCAGCCAAAATCTGCTTTCTTGTCATGTAAATCCATTATTTCTTGTCCTGTCTTTTAAAATAACTCTGAAGAATTCTGCTACATGACAACTTTTCAGATACTTAAAGACACCTATCTTGTCTTTCTGCAGTTTTCTTTCGTCTAGCTAAATATATCAAATACTTCCAAGTGTTTCCTCATAAGTTTGCTGTTTATTTGTTTTCTTTCTTTACCATCTTAGCTGCTATCCTCTGGACATACTCTAGTTTGTCAATGTCTTTCCTAAAATAAGGTAACCCAGAGGTGCAGTCTGATCAATGCAGAATAAAGAGGAATTATAATTTCTCTTGATCTGGTCACTTCTGTTGGGACAATCTAGGATTGCATTGTATTTTACATCTTGGCTCATGTTCAGCTTGTGAAATCACCAAGACACCTAGATGCTTTTTGCATGTACTGCTGTCCAATATGGTCCCCCCGCCCCTGCTGAATCTTATACCTTTGATTCTTCCTACCCAAATATAGGGCTTTGCTTTGTCCCTGTTGAAATGAATCTTGCTGGTTTCTGTTCCAACTTGTCAAGGTTCTCCTGAATTTTGATACTGTCATCTAAGATGTTTGCTAGTCCTTCCTATTTTGTGTCATCTGTAAATCTGATGTCATCCAATAGTATGTTGGATTTATATCTTGTATAAGGTTACACAATTTATATCTCTGTGTAACCTTACAGTATACCATTTGACTCATCCTTCCTGCTTGATGCATACTCATTAGATATGACAATTTAACCAGTTCTGTATCTATCTAATGGTAGCATAGTCCAGACCACATTTTGCCATCTTCTTTACTAGAATCTCCTAAAAGACTGATGAATACTTGCCCACTGTTGAAAGTTTTGTTAAAGACAAGGCACACTATGCCCACTACATTCCTGTGGTCAACTAAACTGATCACTATCAAAAAAAGAGATCAGATTGGAGTAAACTTGCTTTAAATATCATTTTGAAAGTCACAGAGAACAGATAACTGCACCTACATTCAGATAAAACTGTTTAAGGACTCATGCACAGATGATGTTTATTACTCAGTGATTCAGCATCAAGTGAAATTACCATGTCTGGTAGGTTGAACAGAGATGGGGGTGGTGGGGGGAGGATTTTATTCATTTATTATTTTACAGCATTTATATATTGTCCCAATCTAATGTTAGAATTTAGGTGGTGAAAGAATCTTAATATAATTACCCTAACTCTGCCCTTCTTAACCCATTAAAATATCTTAAAATGTAAACTAAATAGTCACCCACAATTCTTTACTAGAGGCCAAAAAACTCTGAAAGAAAATGATATTTGGTACTTTCCAAAACATCAAAAGAGAATGGGCCACACAAGTGCATTCCATAATGTGAGAAACAAAAATGCCTTTGCCCACATTTCTCTTACCTCCTTAGGGGAGGAACATAAATGGGCCTTGTCTAGAGATCTAGAAAAGATGGACAGGATTATGATTAGTAAGGCAGTCCCCATGCATAGAATAATTTTAGCCTTTATCTTAAATAGGCTAATTATTCATATGTCACACAGATCTTACAGCTTAATCTTCGATCTTACTACATTAAATGGCCCAAATGCAGGTAGAATGTTCTGTGCAATCAAACACTGCCAGGGAAGTAAATAGAAGTCCAATGGAGCCTATAAATGGTGAGAGAGCTCAGGTACTACTCTTTTCCCCAGGCTATGGCAACTGACGGTGGCTGGGAGAAAGGGGTCACACTGCTGTTTCTTCCTTATTGCTACAGCAGCAGCAGCAGGCCTGAGTTCTGCATGGATCTTTCCTTATTTCACGCACCCAAACTATCCGTCCCCCACTCTAGACCTAGGGGGAACTGCGTCTCCATTTGCCATTCAGAAAACCCCCTCCTCTACTGCTTTAAAATCTATCTCAGCTGCCATAATCTTGATGACCTCTACTTAGAATTGTCTGTTTCTTTTTACTGCCATCCACCGGGAGCTGAATTTTTGCAGCCCAACTATAGTTAGTAGCTGTTCTTAACCCATTAAAATATCACAAAATGTAAACTAAATGCAGTCAGGTTTGTTGAGAGCATGGGGCAAGGAAGGAGGGCATGGGGGAATCCAGCAGAGCCCTCTGTGCCTGTGGCTCCCAAGATGGCTTCTTTGCCTTTCATTGCTGTATTTAAACCACTGTTTGCTACTAAATTAAGGCTCTGGAACACATTGTTAATTCTTCTTCATTTAAGTGAGTAGGGTTAATCAGTGAATGACACTCCATTTCCAACTTTGCTACTTTGTGCCAAAGTGTGAGATGTCTGGGCGTGGAGACCCTAAGGTGACTCTGATATACTGTATGTAGCCCATCCCGCTTACAAATAGCCTAACCACCTGTTCAGGGCTTTTGCTGAGGGCCAGGGCATTCTAATAGCTTTATATGTACCTTGATGGTTTCCTTTCCATGTGTGTTAACAATCCACCGCAGGTCAAACTCTACAGATTAGTTGCCTCTGCCTCATTTCAAAAGAATATGCAGGCAACTGAGCATCATTTGCACCATTAAATGAGGAATAATCAAGGTTTAGAAAATTAGGTAACCCATAAGCATGTATGAAAGGGTCCTGATACTTTAGAGGCAAAGAAATAAAAAGAAGAAATTCAGCTTCTTGTGTTTTCCTTTATAATGTTGCTCTTCAATTTGAGACAATGAACCAAATATTTAAGGACAAAAGAATTAGAAATTAAAAGTTCATATATGGCTGAAAACTCACTGCTGATTCCCACTGTACTGTATTGACATAAGCCTACTGAAACTGAAAAGTTATGGATCTCTTTCTATATTTTACAACCTAACTTCCATTCAAATGCGTTGTGGGAATTGTACACAAGTTCCTTGCTATAATTCCAGGAAAAGAGATTTGTGTCCTTTGCAAATATGTTGCAACCGTTATGTGAACACATATTCATTGGAAGGGTCATTCCTGAATAACAATTCTACAAAAATCTTTTTTCTTATATCTCAGTTTAGAGATGTGATATCATTCATCTAGGACATCTATCTTGAAAGTCATATAAAAGAAGGGATACTTATTTAATTCTCTCTTCAAGGCTTGAATACTCTGAATGATGTAACAAATTCAAAACCAAAGCTTATATATCATGTGCACTGCACAAAAGTTCCAATATAAAACACTATTTTTAGTGTAGGACATAGGTAATACAGGCATGCATTGTGTTTGGAGAGTATCAAAGTTGTAAAACAATATACAGTGGTACCTCGGGATACGAACTTAATCCGTTCCGTGACTCTGGTTGCAACTCGAGTTGGTCTCAAGTCGAGGTAAAGTTTCCCATAAGGTTCAATGTAAATCCGGTTAATCCGTTCCGCCCTCCGAATTTGGTTGCAACCCGAGGCAAATTTCCCCATAGGGTTCAATGTAAATCCGGTTAATCCGTTCCACCCCCCGCCCGAATTTGGTCGCAACCCGAGGCAATTTTCTCTTCAGAGCCTTACTCCTGCCAAGCCTGCTCTGCATTTTCTTTGGAGCCCTGCTAACACGCATACCAAAACCTTCGCAAAACACCACAAAACACACCACAAGCCTCACCGAACGTCTCCTTGCTACCGTGACCTCGCCCACAGGAAGCCGCGACCACGTGCCAGCAGGGAAAATGGCCGCGGATCCGGTTTGTAAGTCGAGGCGAGTTTGTAACCCGAGGTAAATTTTTCCTGCCGAAGCTGGTCGTAACCCGAAATGTTCGTTAGTAGAGGCGTTCATAACCCGAGGTACCACTGTATCAGATACGAAAAAGCAATGCATGTTTATTTTAGATACCAACCTTTCCTAGATCTTCTAGTCAGGCAATCAGACTCAGTAACTCAATATTCAAATAAAGGTTTTACTTATTTTGTTCATAATTTCTGTGCCTGCTTTTCTTCAGACTTTGCAGTTTTTAGGACACATTCCAGCAAGGTGGGGGTGGAGGAAGCAGAGATGATTTGTCAAAAGGGAACACATTCATATTTTAACGCAACATTAACATTTTTGGTAATTAACATGGCAGTTAATGCTTTTAGCAGATGTAACAACATTAGACTTGTAAATTTTAATTAAAGTTAATGGTTCACGATAGCTGTAGGGATCAGGCATCCTCTCTGGATTCTAAAAACATGTCTAATGTGATTAGAAATACTAATTGAAGAAAAAAGGACTGCAAGAATAATTATGGTATTTCTTATAATCTTGCTTCATCATTATAAACCTTCAGTGATTTTTTTAAAAAGCTTTAGTGCAAGGGGAAAACCTGGAAAGTAAAATATTCCCCTTGAAAATTTTAAAAGAGGTCAACAAAAAATCCAGAGGTCTTGTGCACACAAAGCAATAAAATAAAAATAATGTGTCTGTAAAACCCTATTTCCTTGATTAGCCTCGAATTCCTACAAATGCTGTAAACCTCTCTGGTTATGTTTCATGCTCCTTTTTTTGCTTGATTAGAAAATGAATTTCTCTCTGAGGTCCTAACTTCAAGTAATGGGAGTTTCTTCTTTGGGGCCATCCACCTGTAAGATGTTGCTGTGGTGGAAATTATGATACTGCATGCAAAGATTTTAGGTTTCAATATTCTTGTTCACATACAACGTAAAAATGCAGAAAGGAGCTGAGCAGTGCCTTCCCTGTGGCTGATTTCCACTTTATAGTGAATATCAACTATGGCTGACAGAGGAAACAAAGGATGGGGTTCTTGAAATTATAACACATGGGTGCAGAAATTGCCATTCTCTATAATTCCAGCAGTTCTACCAACATTAACAATGGTGAAGGGTGTTAGGAATTATCATTTAGCGAATTGTAAATGTTCTCTGTTCCTGTCAGAATACTTTGGTAAAAGAAAGCATTTCAGCACAGGAGATGTAGTTGCTATTTCAGAGTATTCAATACAATATATAGTATGTGCATCATGGCAGCATATGCTCCACATTCCTTTAGATACAGCAGCCCTTCCAGCTAGCAACAACTATTCTTTTTGGGCTGTAAAAATCCAGATAACCACTAGATGGCAACAAATGTTACATTTTTGTGTTTCTAGTGACTGTCTAGATTTTTGGATTCTAGATATGGTAGCCTTAAGACATACATGGGATAGTGATTTAGTTACTAAAGCACTATAATTTTTATAGCTGTTGTAGGAAGAAAGCTGTGTTAGTCTATGGTAGCCAAAAATCAGAGGAAGTCTGGTAGCACCTTTTCAGAATAACATATTTTATTAACAGGCATAAGCTTTCATGAGCATCTGAGGAAATGAGCTGTAGCTCACAAAAGCTTATGCCTGTTAATAAAATTTGTTAGTCTGAAAAGGTGCTACCAGACTCCTTATAATTTTTATAGTGTTTATAATTGGGAACTATAATCTAGTTATGATACAAACTTTTCCTACATCTTTTAGCGCAGAAACAATTATTGTTCATTGTTCTGGGGTTGGGAAAACACATCAGGAGATTAAGATCTGGAATGAGTAAGAAATGGGTCTAGGAAAGCATCTGGGAGGGCAAGATATCTATGGCATCTGGGTGGCTGGGTTTGGCTGTGGTTGAACCATCACCACTACCACTCAAAAATTCCCTTTTATTTTAACCTAGTATGCTATATAATCCCTGCCTATGTAGTTGATTCATGCTTTAGAATGTTGTAAGAACATGGAGGTAACCGATCAAGTCCTTGTCCTTGCCATGCTCCCTGGGTCCTAATGCTAATGGATTTCTCTGAAGAGTAATGAACAACTTGGTGGAAGAAGCAAAAAACAAAACAAACAAAAAATAGTGCTCAGCAGCAACTTATGAAGATGAGTCTGTATGGGAGTGAGAAATCACCTGTTAAAGCAGATGAAGAAGCCTGGCTTGGTCAATGGCATAGAATGTGGAAGAGTTGAGGGCCTTACTACAACTTTCTATCTCATAATCATCCATGAGTTCCAGTGGACCCAGTGGAGATTCATATTTTTCAGCCTCCTGGAAGAGAAGATCCTTGAACAGAATAGAATGAGAACCCAGCAAACTGGGTCAACTGAGCAAAGTACTGTACACTAAAGTTTACCATGGGAAAACATTTTGTGTGCACATACAGGGAGCTATACACATTTCACAAAGGGCAATTTTTCCCCTGCAGAACATATAGCACAAAATTCACCAAGAAAGGCAAACGTCTTATCATTTCAATTCAATGTAAGGCACTTTCCAAAAAGGTAAGCATAATCCTATGATAATTTTCACTTGTTTATAGGACTTTCCTTGGGAAATTGACACTGTAGTATAACCTGCTGCGGGATATTGGCAGGGGTTAAATAAAGGTCAACTGTTAACAAGCAGAAAACATGTTGCCCTTAGGAGAGAAGGCAGGAAGGTTGCGGTCTTTGTAAAACAAAGGTCAGAGGCTGACTTTAGTTTATCTGGGCTTCAACCATTTCACCTGTTACATCTCTAGTGATCTGTGACAGAAATAAAGCAGATAATCACTACCAAGACAGGAGAAAGCAAGAATGAGGTATTACTCAGTTAAGGGTTGATTTGCTATCTTCCCCACTTGCACCTAACCGTGGCACAAACGTGCTCTGATGATACTTTTTTTTTTTTTGCTGCATCTTCTTATCATTATTAATCTTTATCTTGTCTTGAGCTTTTGAATGACACAGACTGAAGTTGTCATGAGCTGTATTGGTGTTAAAACAGTATTACAATGCTGTCCAACAACATCCATTACATGGGAGGGAAATCAGCTGACTGAAGTGATAATAGAGGTAGGATAAGGATTAGCAATGGAGACAGCAGATTTCATACAGGTATATGAAACATTCTTCTGGCTGGAGGACAGGTGACTTGCAGTATAACTCATCAGTGGGGTAAGGCCAGATGCATTTTAATAATTTACAGAGGCAAAAATATAATGTTACGTGTCTGCATACAGGTCAATGGTTTCAACATACAACAGAGTATTGGCTTTGAGCTTTGAGGGAGTTTAGGAGTGGCTAGTGGTCAATCGATCTGGATTTTTGCAGTACAAATATGGTAGCTCTAGTCCTGCCAGACAGTGACTACCAGCACGGAGTAGAAATAACTCCTGCTGCAATTTTTGAAACAAAACCAGCCCAAACCTCTAAGTATACAAGATTCTTTTAATTTCATTTGATGTTTTGGAGGGGGAGATGCAGGGGGATCATGAAACTGATTATACAAGTGGTCTTTGATCTCTTCCTTTAGGCTGATTTTGCAAACAAATTCCACCAACTAGCCATTACCTCTTTTTCTTTCTCTGTGAACAGAAATGATGTGTCCACTTCCCACCTAAATACTGCACAAAGTTTGTGCCCTTTGCCTGCTATGTAACATTTTAGTAGATTAGATAGCTATGCTGCAGTTGTCACATGATACAGTTTAACTATGGTTTTAGGTTTGCACTGTACACCAAGTTCCCACAACTGTTTTTTTCTTTTGGCTGGGGGGTGGCTTCAAGTCACTGTTAACTCCTGGCAACTGCCTAGCATAGTCCCTGCAGTTTTTTTGGCAAGATTTTTGGAAGTAGTTTGCTATTGCCTTCCTCCTGGGGAAGAGAAAGGATGATAGGCCCAAAGTCACACAGCTGGCTTCATGCCCAAGGAGAAGTAGAACTCATGGTCTCCTGGTTTCTAACCTGGTATCTTAACCACTACGCCAAATTGGGTCTCTCCCACAACATACTAGACTAAAATGTGGATGACTAGTTTGTAGCTCAGTGGCAAGGGCATCCATGGAAAGACAGGACAGGAGGAGGAAATGACAGGACAAGTGTCAGAATGGAAGTGGTATCCCCTTTGTAAGCATGTTATGATGTTGCATGCATGTAAGTTGAGGCACAGCTTGCATCACAACATTGTGACACTTGTTTTTCACTGTTATAACCCATAGGATTTTATGGATGCCTCCACTCACTGGGTCATGAGAGCACATCGTATTGTCTCAGCTATCACTCAAGAATAGAGAAAACAATACTTTGCAGGTCTCATATAAATTACACAGTATCAATCACAACATGTCATCTACATGGTGGACTATTTTAAGTAGTGGAGTAACTTTATTTTTCATTCATTTATTCAAGCTTGAAGGAAAGCCTAAATTAAAAAGACTACTTTGTGTTTCGAAATAAATCTAAGGGTGATGTTAAATGGGAATGCATATAGGCCCAGTTCAAAGTGTGAGGTTTTCCACCCAGATAAGCTACTCCAAGTGTCCTTGTATGTGAAGCAATTATAGAAGGGTACAATGGAAAACCTCCCCAGAGAGATCTTCCTGGTACTCACTCTGAAATGTCTTGGAGTCAAGGATAGACATTTTCTTTCACTGAGGTCTTTCAATTTCTGTAGTATTTTAAAAACTGTCTGTAGTTCTAGCTTTTAAAAAAAATTAATTATTATTTTAATTTGCTGTCTGATTTTTACTTATGCTTTTATTGTATGCTGTTTATAATTGCTGGAAGATGGATATTTTTTAGAAAAAATAAGATACATTTTTATCTCCCTCTAATTGCAGGGATATTTGATTCTACCATAACTATTCTCAAGAATCTGTCCCATTTACACTTGGATGCAAAATGTTTAATACCTGGATATATAGAAGGTTCAGTAAATATAAGTTTTAAACAATTAATGTCTGTCAGCCAAGAGATTGAACAGGTTTTATATATGAAAGCCTATGAATCTCAGAACAATTTATATATGATTAACAAATGTGATTAGTTCAGAATGAAAATGAAGAAATGTAGATGCTTATAATTATAGTCAACACTATTTCTTTTTAAAGCTACAGTATTGTGAAGAGGGTTTTTTTTGGGGGGGGGGGGTGCTTCCTAGTCAGTGCTGACTCTTGGCGACTGCCTGGACAAGTCCCTGCAGTTTTCTTGGCAAGATTTCATAAGTCCTCCTGCCTCCTTCCTAAGGCTGGGAGAGAGTGACTGGCCCAGGGTCATCCATCTGGCTTTGTGCCTAAGGCAGGAATAGAACTCATGGTCTCCCACTTTCTAGCCTGGTGCCTTAACCGCTACACCAAACTGGTTCTCTTAGATTTGAAAACATCTATTATATCCTCTGTAGCTGGGTTTTAAAATGATGGCATTGTTATCTAGAAAACAATCATTAGTAGCTTCATTAAAATTTTACTACATTAGTAGATGGGTGCATCTGTCTCTTTGTGCCACCTTTATATGTTAGTGAAGAAAAGAAGGTACAAAGGAAAATGGATGGCTCATATGAAGGAATGTATATAACAAAGTGTGTCTTTTTAAAATTAGTAGTAATCATATTAACCAGTACTGTACATATATGGTCTGTACTGTACTACAAGTATCTTTCGTGTCCCTTTGGATCAGTACAGATAGGTTAACTGTGATCCTCCAATGTGACAAATAGAATGGTATCTAAACAATAATCTTAGGGTGCTGCAATGACTAGAATTAGATTTAAGTATATTATTTTAATTTCTTTTACAAATCTGTAAGCCCACAGAGAGCAAATGATGTAGGAGGTTATTCCAAACAAACTGCCACCATGCAGCGTTTCTTCTCCTGCTTCCAATGGGCTGCCTTGAGCTCCTGAACAAAAGGCAGAACAGAAATATAAATTAATAAATAGGTACAAATAGAGAGGTAGTTGAATGCACAAGGTTTTTCTTCGTTCTGCATTCAGATGGTTTTGCTGAATCACACAGTTGTAGACCCAGAGATATTTCCCCTGAGTCTGTATTATGCTCACTGTCTTGGCTGTCACTACATTTTGAGGTGGATGGCAAAGTTTCCAGAATGGTTGTGTTTCACAGTTGGCATCTTCCAGGTAAATTTAAAACCAAACCATTGTGCATGTGTGTGTGCGCGCGCACACACGTGTATAATGTGATAACTTTACCCTATTTGAAATTTTCAAAGATGGGATACTCTTAAGACCAGTATACCTGTATCAGTATCTGCCAACTCATGTTGTGTTAATGTTTTATGCATGTAAGAGTAGATTCTCGCACTGTTTGTGAGGGTGGTGCCATTGTCTAGGCGCAGGTTGGCCTGCCTTCTTCAAAGAGTCAAATTTCCTCCTTACCTACAAAAAGGATGGGAGAAAAAAGTAAGAAGCTAACAGTTTTGAATTGCCTATGTATAAGGTTCACATTTGAAAGCAAAAGTACTGGCTGGAATTGCTTTAACCCTTTTCTTAATCATTCTTATTAATCAGAAACCACAAAAACATATTCTTTTAATGTCCTGATTATTGTTACAAAGTTCTAACCATATACCATAGTACATAGATTCAAATGAATACAGTATGAACATATACAATGAGTACTACTGAGTACAGATAGTCCTTGTTTAGCAATCACCTCGTACAGTGACTGTTTGCAATTACAGCAGTGATGAAAATGTAACTTTGTGACCAGTCCTCACATTTATGACCTTCGCTGTAAAGCAAAGGAAAGCTGAAGTAAGATTATAAGCAAGTCATGGTTTCACCTAGCGACTGCTTTGCTTAACAACCAAGTTGCCAGTCCCAATTGCGGTTGCTAAACAAGGACTACCTATCTATAGTATTAGTCTATGTGAGTTATTCATTGATTTTTTTTTTAATTGTGAGCTATAGTGTGTGCTGGTTCCTTAGATAAATTTTGAATATGTTTATATATGGATATTGTACAAATATATTTGCATTCCAAAATAAACATTGTTATTATAATTTGTATCATGAAAAATCTCCCATTTGGAGAGGAGGATAGGAAGACTAGGGGTTCCTCTCTTAGTATGGCAACAATAGGTCTGTGCTGGATTTCAGTGGCTGGCCTTGGCTTCTTCTATGCCAATTAGCTGTTGAAAGCAGAAAAGCATGCGCCCGGTTATTGCCAGTGGAGGAACCAGAGAGTGTTCAGATCCTGTGGCAAGGTAGCAGTGTCAGAACTGCATAGGTGTGTGGCTTGTGTCAACATAAGGATGGCCAATGTTGTGGAAGATAATATTTATGGTTGAGTGTCTGATGGTGTCAGTCCAAATTCTCTAGGAGAATAGTATTTGTTGACTACAATTTCCCAAACTGTAATTGTTAAATCTACCTATGGATTTAAAGAATGAACCATTCCCAGCCATTTCTGGATATTTAAAAAATCTGGACAGATGGAAATTTAAGGATAGAATGGAGGACATGTTGGGGAAAATATAGATATATAGTAATCGTAGCCTGGTGTTCACAATCCAGAATGGTATTCCCCCTGCCCCATCAAATCCTGAAAGAATAGTAGTGATGATCTGTTGATCAAGGATAAGCAACCATGTACTATTTTTAAAGGAAAAAGAATTCTAGAAATATAAGTAGCAGAAGAGATGCTGCTGTTGTGGGTACATGGCCAATAAGGATACTGATCAAGTATAGCTCGCCTTCCCTTCAAACCTGTGCCTTTATTGGCGGCATGTTTCCAGAGATAGTATGCAATTGATAGGATTGGCTGCCTGCTGTTTATATTTCTTGGATATTTTTTTTAAAAACAGTGTATTGTATAACATTCTGGAAACTGCAGTGGAAGTAGAAAAGGAAGAGGAGGAGGTGGTGGTGAGATCAGATGCACAAATGGATGAGTGTAAAGAAGTGATGAGTGAGGCAGGCATTTGAGGGACAGCTGCACAAACAGATGGTAAGATAAACTCCCTCAAAGCAGCTTATCCAGAACCGCCTCAGATTTGAGAGCACCACTAAGAATAGGAAAAGCTTCAGTGAATTGTTGGCTTAAATAATCATTTGACAAACGTAGGCAGTAGTGCTGCTCTGGACTGACCATAGGGTATAGTCCAGGATTCCCATACTTAGCAGAAGGAACAGAAACTGGCTATAGTGATAACTATGGGTAAGTGGCGGTAAGTGACAGTAGAAGAAAAAAAAGGGAAGGTTTAACTTGCTGCTAGTCAGGGGGTGAGGATAGGCAAGTCTGGTTGGGTGAGTATAAGGACATCATCAGGTGCTTGATCAACAGCTCCATACATGACATCACCATTGTTACCGGTCATTGTTAGGGCCACAAATTTCTAGTAGATACTTCAAGTAGCTGGATCTAGCTATAACTTGATTTTTCTAATGTCCTAATAATACATCATTCAGAGATATTGTAGAACATTAAAATGGCAGTTCCCAGTTTGCTCATGTTGTTGGAAGGCTGCTGATGCCATTACTGCTGCTAGATAAGCCTATCAGGGCCTACCAACAGTCACTTTGCTCATGGCCCCTCAAATGTTGCTTAAACCAATTTAATTATACTGTTTAGCTTTTAGAATGTAAACACTCTGTTTCATATATAATGGAAGAATTTCTTAGAAAGCCAAGGATATTTATTTATTTACTAGATTTATACGCTGCTTCAAACAGCAACTGACTCTGTGTGGATTAGAAGGATGAAGGATGCATTTCTTCTTCCTTGCAGCTATATTTATTCTTTTCTCTTCAAATATTACTAAACCTTTATCAAAATTATTGGATTTATATCTCACCTTCCATTTGGGAGCTCAGTGGCAGATATAACATTCCCCCTTTCTATTTTTCCCCACAACAATTCTGTGAGGTAAGTTGGGCTGAGAGTGACCACCCCAGGTCACCCAATGACTTCCTGTGATTGAGGATGATGGACTAGAATCTGGGCCTCTCTAGCATTCTCACTACAACACCTTAACCACAACACAAAACTGGCTCTTGATTATCAATTATCAGTGTCATCTCTAATGCCTCTAATAAAAAGTAATACCTGACCCTCGATATTTCTCTTTGCCCCCAGCTCACTGTTTTATAATCCATAATGATATTGTCAAACCAACTTATATGGTCAAAGAGTTACATGTCAGAAGCCTAAGTCGTCAACTATTCTGCTATATTTTTTTAAATGAATTACAAACAAAATAATTGGCACATACAAAGATGTTCAAAGTAATTTGAGGCAAAAAGAAAAAAAACACACCAAAAAACTTGGTATGAATAATCTGCTAACTGGAATAGCATTTGGATGACAATATTGGCTGAGGAAAAAAATTATCTCTTAAAAGTAATTATTTCCGATGCAGAATGGAAGACTTAGGAAGAACTAATCCCTTCGACTTTGTCACAATAGAAGATGGGCTCACCGAGGACTCAGTCTTCTGAGGTTGTTCCAGCTGTCATAGCAGGCTTATCTGGATTATGTCAGTGAAGCTATGTTGATGCTTAATTTTGGGAGAATGCAGCAAAGTTAGCTCTGATACACCGACATAATTACATAAATAGTGCAGAGTCCTGAGGAGTCAAGTCAAGTCATATAAAAATTCTGCATTCTGGGTCACAGTATGGCAGTGGTAAGCAACATGACTTCTGCAGGTGCTAAAGTTTCTGTGGCCCACCCTCCAAAGGGGATCTGTGCAACTTTCAGATTTTTAACATGTTTAATACTTTTTTTAAAAAAGTAAGCAAAAACGTACAGCGATTTTGGTGTCTTTGCTTGAAATCATTTCAGACGAAAAAGCTGAAATCTTCTGAGAGCTTGAGGATGTGTCACCTCTCAGAGATGAGATCAGTTAAGAGATATACTGATTTAAGAAAATCTTGCCATTTTAATTAACTTGTATCGATTGCCACCTCTAACATTGCACTAATGATGCCTGGCAGCAAGGTGATATGTCCTCTCATTCCATCTACCGGTTTATAAATAAAGGTGCTTGACACCCACATTTATCAGAAGCCTCTGGATTTTATGGCTTCCATAAAAAAACCACCAAGGTCTAGCCTGTGTGTGAGGGATGTCCTTGATATGTCCTCTGCTGCTCAAAAGAAGAGCAATCTGTGGAGTGGGAGAGGCAAATGTGACTGTATTGTGGTAAAGTCACTATCTCTCTGTCAGATTTTAAGCAGGCTTTGTCAGTGGTTTTTGTGACTTTGAAAGAAAGGGTCTCTATGAGAGATTTTTGTGTAAATGCTACCAAATGTCATCCATTATGGATAGCACTATTTTGAATGTTCTGATTTTTGGGGGCTTTTATGGTGATTATTTGTGAGAAAGACTTTTCTAAAATATGGGCTATCCCTTTGTATAGAAATAAATGAATATTGGTTAGAACTCTTTTCACGATGCCATCAGTCTGAAAATTTACCTTTGTTGGCTGCACTGGTTCTGGATATTTGAAGTTTCTGAGAAAAAATGTCTAGTAATGAGAATTGTTTGAGGAAATGCTGAAAGTTGGATGGAAATTTAATTTCCATCATCCTAATGAAGCTGAGGCCGTGTGGGAAATAGGGTTATAATTATTCCTTTACATGTAAAGTATGCTTTTAGTCTTGGAGATATCTACACTGGGAACTCCCAAGGAAAGCTGCAATAATAGGATGCCAGTATAAAACTGAAATATTGGCAGATGTGGCACACTGCATTAAGCAAGAATGTGGCATGTTTTGTTTTGCGTTATCCCACTGTGGTCTGTAAAGCATGGATTATGGCTTAGCATATCATGTGAATGCAGCCAAATGTGGTTTATACATAAGCCATAGTTAAGCAAACCATGGCTTTGTTAAGTTATGTGAACCTAGCTACTGTCTGAAGAGAAAGAATAAAAACAAAAACAAAAAACCAAGCAACTTGCCACTCCTCTGCTTCCAACTAGTTCTCCCAAAGATGTTTCATTTCTTTTGTTAAGGATATGGGATCAGCTTTAAATGTATCTTTAAATAATTTTTTAAACTTGGCCTTGGACGTCTCCCAGATAAACAGATGGTTAATGAATGGGAAGAAATACAATATATCCGATGCATGGGAGATTTAATGCAAGTATACAGTATTATCCGGAATAGTGTACCAGCTGATTGAAAATTAACCAAAATGATAGAAAAAGGACTTCATTTATATGTTACAGAGGCTCTTCACTAATGAAGAACAAAATTTTAATCCATTTCTGTAAAAAGTCCTATCATGAAAATGTTACCTTTGCTGCACTATAGTTGGTCAGAGTGCTTAAATCTGGTTTGGCACCAAATTTGACTCAATAGTTTAGTTTTTGAATGACCTTCCACTTTAACCCACATTCTATAATGTTGTTTCATATGGAAAATTCATTTGACTCATGCAGCTGCACTATACAGAAATATGGCTGAGAAGTATGGTTCTTCATAAGTAGGTAAGAAACCCATTTGTGAATAAAGCAACATAAATTTATATTTGCTTCAGCAACATTCCAGTTAAAAGAATCAAACATATCATTTTGTTTAATCTCATGGGCAACCAGTGGCTATGCTTACCACTGTGGTATTGACTGATAAAATGCAAATCCCGTAGCAAAATATGACCCGTCTTACACAGTAAGCCATGACATTTAAAACCTCCATTCTATCTTTGTTAGAAACATTTGGTATGAAAAACATCTTACTGTTTCTGATTTTATAAGGAGGGATTTGTATGTTAAAATGGCCACTGTCAGATTAAAGGAGTTGATGTAACTTAAAAAAAAAAAAAAAGCAAGTAACTATAACAATGAGTTAAATGTCAGTGCAAAGTGGTTTTGCTCAGAGTTCTTTCAAACAAGTAATTGTTTGCATTCTGCAGATTCGGCTGTCAATCATGACATGGTTAACTTGTTTTGTCTTTTTTTTAAAAGACAGTTGCAAACAAGGGATTTTTTTTAAGGGTGAACAAAATATATTATTGAAGTTCATTTATGATATTAGTGATTTTAAATAATAACATTCGAGCCCAGTAGTCAAATCTAGGGGGAAAAAAGCTTACTGATCTTCAGTCAGAACAGCTTACGTGGTCAGATCTCCTTAGCTACAGCAGCAGGACTGCATCACGTGGCCTAAAAACATCGCTGGGCAAACTTTTCATAACCAAGCCCTGCATTTAACAAGGGTGGGAGTTTGAGGGACACAAAGAAATTGGGGCCACTTCTTCTTCTTCTTCTTCTTCTTCTTCTTCTTCTTCTTCTTCTTCTTCTGCTTCTGCTTCTGCTTCTGCTTCTGCTTCTGCTTCTGCTTCTGCTTCTGCTTCTGCTTCTGCTTCTGCTCTTCTGCTGCTGCTGCTGCTGCTGCTGCTTATTATTATTATTATTATTATTATTATTATTATTATTATTAAATTTTATGCCACTCAACTCCCAATGACTTTGGGCAGCTTACAACAATCAGAGAAATTACACTAAAAGCTAAAAGATGGCAAAAGTGACAAACCAGATGGAATGAAGCAAGGGGTCTCACACTCCCTTGCAAAAGGCCTGGGTGAAGAGCCAGGTCTTCACCATTCTTCTGAACAACAGCAGAGTTGTTGGGAGCCATCTGGATCTCAGGGGGAACCTAATTCCAGAAGACAGGTGTGGCTATGAAGAAGGTGCACTTCCAGGTTACAAATATATGGCATTATGTAATCAAAGGAACACAGAGTGTGCCAACCCTGCAAGATTGAAGTGGTTGGGCAGATAGTATGAGAAACATGCAGTCCCACAAGTAACCAGGCCCTATGCCATGTAGGGCTTTATAGGTAACAACCAGCACCTTGAATCACACCTGGAGGAAACTGGCAACCAGTGTACCTCACAAAGTGTTACAGGGGCATATGGAGGCATGCCCATCACTACTTGTGCTGCTGCATTCTGGACCAGTTGAAACTTCTGGATGGTCTTTAAGGGCAGCTCCATGTAGAGCGTGTTGCATGTTGCAGTATTCAAGCTGTGAGCTGACCAGGGCATGAGTGACTGTCTGAAGGGATCCCTGATCTAGGAAAGAGTACAACTGGTGCACCATATGAAGTCCTGGAAAGGCTTTCCTAGCCAGATCTGCCACCTGCTCTTCAAGCAGGAGCTGTGTGAGGATGACCTTGGAAGATGGGGGTGGGGGGGCGGGGAAGAGATGCCGCCTAGGGAATGATCAGATAAAAGAGAAAGATGTCCACAACAGAGTAATGGCCACGAAAAAAAAAACCACCTTAGGAAGGACCCACCCTAACTAGTCAGGCGGTAAATAGGGAGGCCAGGAGATTTGTACTTTCATACTTGCAAGATTTAGTTAATGTAGCCTTACCATAAAGTAGAATTAGCTCATCTAGTTGTGTTTCCTGACTGGTTTACTTGGGAGGGATGACAAGCTGTGAGTCCAGGAAGACCCCCAGATTGTGCATCAACTTTGAAGGGGGAAGTGCAACCTTATCTAAGCTCAAAGATGGAGTATCCCCAGTTCTGGTGGTTCAAACACCCACAGCCACTTGGTCTCGGTAGGATTGAGTTGGAGACAGTTCCTCCCCATCCAAACCCACATAGCCTCCAGGCACTGGGGCAGAATCTTGACAGCCTCCCTTGGCTAGCCCAGGGTCAAAAGATATAATTGGGTATCATCAGCACACTGATTATACTGAACCCCAAACTGGTGGATGACCTCATGCAGCAGTTTCATGTAGATTTGAAAAGGAGGGGAGAGAGAGTAGAATCTTGTAGCACCTCACTTAGGAGAGGCCTAGGGAGCCATCTCTCTCCCTCACAACCAATACCGACTGGAATTGGCCCTGGGGAAACGAAGAGAAGCATTGTAAAATACTGCCCCCAATCCTCAACCCCAGCTCAGAATGATACCATAGTTGACAGTACTGAAAGCTCCTAAGAAATCAAGGAGCACAAGGATGGATGCACCACCTTCATCCTGGCTCTGCCACAGTTCATCAGCAAGTGCAACCAAGGCTGTCTCAGTACTAAAGCTTGACTTGAAACCTGACTGAATCCATTTCTTCCAGTTTCCTCTCATCAGCTGCAGAACAACCACCTTCTCAACAACCTTCCCCAAAAAGGGAAGGTTGGAGACTGGTTGGTAGTTGTTGTAAACCATTGAGTCTTGAGGAGGAGGGGGGCACCACTACCTCTTTCAAGGCAGGAGGTATCCCTCTTCCTTCTCCTCCTCAGGTTTTTATCTGTTTTTTTTTTATATATAACTTGAGGTGGTGAACACTCCTGCCTCCTATTTTCCCCACAACAACCACTTTGTGAGGTGGGTTGAGCTGAGAGAGAATGACTGACCCAAAGTCTCCTAGCCAGCTTTCATGCCTAAGGGAGGACTAGAACTCACAGCGTCCTGGTTTTTAGGGCATTACCTTCACCACTATACCAAACTGGCTCTTCTTCAGAGAGACTGCCACTACAGTCTGGACCCAACTGTGGGTCACCACCCTGACCACTTTTGCGACCTGGGAGGGGCCCAGATCCAGTAAACAGATGGTTGAGCTGACAATGCAGAGAACCCTGTCCATTTCCTTGGGAGTCACTGGCTCAGACTCATCCCAGATCACATCCTCAGACTACATATATTAGGCAGAACTTTTTTTTGGGGGGGGGGATTGGGTGTGATATCCTTCTTTTAGGATTTAAACTATTGTTTTAATCTCTTCCCCACTTCCAAATTATGAGAAAGGTGGTTTTCAGAAGCTAAAAAAAGATTGAATCCTGTCTAATCCTGCTTTAAAGATGCTTGAAACTATTCCATAATGGAAATGCATGTTCTTTTCAAACTTTAGATGCAATTTGGTCTTATTCCCATGCATTATTCCTCCAATAACTTTTAGAACAGCTCAAGCTTTCACTTTGCTAATTGCATCATGGAAGTTATATGCTTAGCCTTGTGCAGGGCATCTGTGCAAACCCCAGCATACTTGCCAGTTAATCCACAAAGCAAAACTGGTATTAGTTCCTTGGGGATTAAAATGTTTATATCCAAGGCTTGGAATGTAATGTTGTAAGTTCTGCTAGCAAACGCAGAGACTGCGAAGGCAAAACAGAGGCATTGGGCCATATGATCCAAAAAATCCATCATCTTCAAAACCTCTTGCAGCTATTTATCAAAGTAGTTATTTATCAAAGTAGTTATTCATATAGTTGTTTAGCTTTTATCATAAACTAACTTTTAAATTATTTTTAAATGCAATTTGTTCTAACTGATAGCATAAATATATAGCATAAACTTACTTTAATTTTATATGGTGGTTTCAAATTCCTGAATGGAAAAATCCAACTTTCCTAAATATGATTTTTAGTACAATTTTAACTCATCTTCCAAATGCTAAATATTTACCATTTGTTTAAAGTTAAATACAGTATGACTGCATCCAAGTAAGTCCTGCACTTAATTCTTCATGGGTTCCTCAAAGTTTGAGCTCCACTCCTAACTCTTATTTAACTCTTGCTTAACAACTACATGAAGCTTCTCATCCAATGGACAGGGAGAGGTATAATCAATACACAGATGATACCCAGTTGTAAATCTCAATCCCCAGCCAATTGGGTGATGCTATCAAAGTGCTATCTGTCCTGATGCTTGGAGGCTATTGTGGTCTGGATGGGGGGGGGGGATAGGCTTAGCCTCAATCCTTGCAAGACTGAGTGGCTGTGGATTCCAGGACCCTTCATTTTTGTGGATTTTCCCTCTCTAGTTCTTGATGGTGTTGTACTTCCTTAGGTGGAATGTCTGTGTAATTTGGGGGTCCTCCTGGACCTGATACTGTTGTTTGAGGAGTAATTGAAAATTGTGATCTTCTATTAGTTTCAATGGAATTGCAAACTATAGCAACATCTTTAAGAAATATTTAATAATTCAGTGTGCCAAATGGATGACTGAATGGACCCAAGGCAGCTTGCAGGAAGAGAGAAGGAAAGGGTCAAATCTGGCAGATCCTGTGAACAACTTTCAATATGATTAACTACTGATAGGCTGATTCTTCGTGTACCTGCCCACTTCACCTCTTAAAACCATACCAAATTGGCTGCCATTATTTCACTTTGGGGCAGTGAATTCTGCAGACTACTCATTGACTGGAAAGTTATTTCCTTCTGTCGGATCTGAATCTCCCCGCCTTTGTTTCTGTGGACGACCTGAAGTTCTGACTCTGTGAGAAGGTGAAACACTTCTCTCCTCTCTTACCCTAATTTTTTCCAAAGTAAAGAGACCCAATTGCTGAAGTCTTTCCTTCAGACCAGTTTAGGATTTGACTGGTTTTGAATGGAAACATTCTTGCCTGATATTGACTTTTTAATTGTTGTTGTTGTTCAGTCGTTAAGTTGTGTCCGACTCTTCGTGACCCCATGAACCATATTGCGCCAGGCCTTCCTGTCCTTCACTGCCTCCCTGAGTTTGCTCAGTTTCATGCTCATTGCTTCAGTGATGCTATCTAACCATCTCATCCTCTGCCGTCCTCTTCTCCTTTTGCCTTCAATCTTTCCCAGCATCAGGGTCTTTTCCAAAGAGTCCTCTCTTCGCATTTGGTGACCAAAGTATCTGAGCTTGAGCTTCATTATCAATCCTTCCAATGAGCAATCAGGGTTGATTTCCTTTAAGATTGACTGGTTTGACCTCCTAGCAGTCCAGGGGACTCTTAAGAGTCTTCTCCAGCACCACAGTTCAAAGGCATCAATTCTTCGGCGCTCAGCCTTCTTTATGGTCCAGCTCTCACAGCCATACATTACTACTGGAAAAACCATAGCTTTGACTATGCGGATCTTTGTCAGCAAGGTGACGTCTCTGCTTTTTAATATGCTATCTAGGTTTGCCATAGATTTCCTCCCAAGGAGCAAGCGTCTTTTAATTTCATGGCTGCAGTCTCCGTCTGCGGTGATCTTGGAGCCCAAATAAATGAAGTCTGTTACTGCTTCCATTTCTACCCCTTCTATTTGCCAGGAATTGATGGGTCCAGATGCCATGATCTTAGTTTTTTTAATGTTGAGTTTCAAGCCAGCTTTTGCATTCTCCTCTTTCACCCTCATCAAGAGGCTCTTTAGTTCTTCTTCACTTTCTGCCATTAGGGTGGTATCGTCTGCATATCTGAGGTTATTGATGATTCTCCCTGGAATCTTAATTCCAGCTTGTGATTCTTCCAGCCTGGCATTTCTCATGATGTACTCTGCATATAGGTTAAATAAGCAGGGTGACAGTATACAGCCTTGTCGTACTCCTTTCCCTATTTTGAACCAATCGGTTGTTCCGTGACTGGTTCTAACTGTTGCTTCTTGGCCCGCATACAGATTTCTCAGGAGGCAGGTAAGATGGTCTGGTACCCCCATCTCTTTAAGAATTTGCCACAGTTTGTTGTGATCCACACAATCGAAGGCTTTTGCATAGTCAATGAAGCAGAAGTAGATGTTTTTCTGGAACTCTCGTGCTTTCTCCATGATCCAGCGAATGATGGCAATTTGATCTCTAGTTCCTCTGCCTCTTCAAAACCCAGCTTGTACATCCGGTAGTTCTCAGTTCACGTACTGCTGAAGCCTAGCTTGTAGGATTTTGAGCATAACCTTGCTAGCATGTGAAATGAGTGCAATTGTGCGATAGTTTGAGCATTCTTTGGCATTGCCCTTCTTTGGAATTGGAACGTAAACTGACCTTTTCCAATCCCGTGGCCACTGTTGCGTTTTCCAAACTTGCTGGCATATTGAGTGCAGCACTTTAACACCATCATCTTTTAGTATTTTAAATAACTCAGCTGGAATACTGTCATCTCCACTAGCTTTGTTGTTAGCAATGCTTCCTAAGGCCCACTTGACTTCACTCTCTAGGATGTCTGGCTCAAGGTCAATGACCAGACCAGCATGGACATCAGGGACATTAAGATCTTTCTTGTATAGTTCTTCTGTGTATTCTTGCCACCTGTTCCTAATCTCTTCTGCTTCCCTGAAGGTCCCTGCCTTTTTTGTCCTTTATGATGCCCATCTTTGCACTAAACGTTCCTTTGATATCTCCAATGTTCTTGAAGAGATCTCTAGTCTTCCCCATTCTATTGTTTTCCTCAATTTCTTTGCATTGTTCATTTAAGAAGGCCTTCTTATCTCTCCTTGCTATTCTCTGGAAGTCTGCATTCAGTTGCTTATATCTTTCCCTTTCACCCTTGCTTTTCACATTCCTTCTTTCCACAGCTATTTGTAATGCCTCATCAGACAGCCATTTTCTTTCATTTCTTTTTCCTTGGGATAGTTTTAGTTGCTGCCTCCTGTACAATGTTACAGACCTCGGTCCATAGTTCTTCAGGCACTCTGTCTACCAAATCTAATCCTCTAAATCTGTTCATCACCTTCACTGTGTACTCACAAGGAATATGATCTAAGTCATACCTGAGTGGTCTAGGTTTTCCCTACATTCTTCAATTTAAGCCTAAATTTTGCAGTAAGAAGCTCATGATCTGAGCCACAGTCAGCTCCTGGTCTTGTTTTTGCTGTCTGTATAGAGCTTCTCCATCTTTGGCTGCAAAGTATGTAATCAATCTGGTTTCGGTATTGACCATCTGGTGATGTCCATGTGTAGAGTCATCTCTTGTGTTGTTGGAAAAGAGTGTTTGCTATGACTAGCTTGTTCTCTTGACAGAACTCTATTAGCCTTTGCCCTGCTTCATTTTGTACTCCAAGGCCAAACTTGCCTGTTATTCCGATTACTCCTTGACTTCCTACTTTAGCATTCCAATCCCCTATGATGAAAAGGACATCTTTTTTTGGTGCTAGTTCTAGGAGGTGTTGTAAGTCTTCATAGAACCGGTCAACGTCAGCTTCTTCGGCATCAATGGTTGGGGCATAGACTTGGATTACTGTGATGTTGAATGGTTTGCCTTGGATACGCACTGAGATCATTCTGTCGTTTTTGAGGTTGTACCCCATTACTGCCTTTCCCACTCTCTTATTGACTATGAGTGCAACTCCATTTCTTCTAAGGGTTTCTTGGCCACAGTAGTAGATATAATGGTCACCTGAATTAAATTCACCCATTCCCATCCATTTCAATTCACTGATTCCCAAGATGTCGACGTTCAATCTTGTCATCTCATGTTTGACCACATCCAGCTTGCCTTGGTTCATAGATCTTACATTCCAGGTACCTATACAATATTGTTCTTTACAGCATCGGACCTTCTTTTCACTTCCAGATACATCCACAGCTGAACGTCCTTTCGGCTTTGGCCCAGCCGCTTCACTCTTTCTGGACCTACTTGGAATTGCCCTCCGCTCTTCCCCAGTAGCATATTGGACACCTTCCGACCTGAGGGACTCATCTTCCAGCGTCATATCTTTTAGCCTTTTAACATTGTCCATGGGGTTTTCTTGGCAAGGATACTGGAGTGGGTTGCCATTTCCTTCTCCAGTGGACCACATTTTGTCAGAACTCTCTGTCATGACCTGTCCGTCTTGGGTGCCCTGCACGGTATAGCTCATGGCTTCACTGAGTTATGCAAGCCCCTTCACCACGGCAAGGCAGTGATCCATGAAGGGGGTCTTTTTAATTGCCGTATTTTAATTCTTATTATAATTTACTTAATGTATTTTGCTTCCTAAAATGCAAAGGCATTTCACTGAAGACAATCTCCTGGCTGACAAAAGTTGTGAATCACAAGAAGAGAACTTTACTGTCTTAACAAAACTTTTACCATCAGGGACTGTGTGGCCTTTATCAGTCAAGGATGACTGTAGGATTCTAGGGACATAAACAGCAGCTGCCTTATCCTGAATCAGACCAATGATCTATCTGGTTTTGTCCTGTTTGCTCCATTGATTGGAGCTGGTTCTTCTGGGTTTCATACAGGAGCCTTTCTCAGCCTTACTTGACGATGTAGGAATCAAATTTGAGATTTTTTGTATGCAAAGCACATACTCTCCCATTGTGGTCTTTGCCCAGAACATAATAGCAACCGCTTTGACTGTGTCAAAGCAGCAAACTTGGCTTAGGACACTTGTATAAAAGGTTAATGTTTTGAAAGTTCTGCAGGGGAATTGAGAGAAAAGGCCCCCTCCCCCTCATCCTCTACAGTTTTTTCCCCTTGATTCCATTATTATTTCTGAAAGCAATCCTCACACACACACAAAATTAGGGAAGGTCATCTTTCTTGGGCCCAAAATTGGCTTGAAAATCTAGGATGGCAGTGCAAGAGGATGGCAAACCTATGTATAGACTTCCAATGTGTAATGCATACAAAAACTACAATATGCATTACATATAAATATTACATACAGTACCACTATTCTATGACTGAAAGCTAATGGGTTTTCCAGAGAGTATATACTATCTTACACTAGTCACTAGAGGCCTCCTTGTTGAAAAATTAAACTTCTTCCCGTTATTTTTAGAACCCTGATAATTTCTGAGCTTGGGAAAGCTTGCTCATCTCTGACGTGTAAATATAACATGTGAAATATAAAAGCAACAAATACAAGTTTGGAAACATGTCCTATGCTAGTTCCTGTAACATTCATGCAGTTACCGCGGGCCTCTCACGAGTGAGGGGAAAGAAGACACCAAACTGATTCTCCTTCGAGGGGGATGAGAGTGCCCAGACCAGTCTCAGGCGGAGGGAAAAGGGGCCTTGAGAAGGTTTCCAAGTTCGTGGAGGTATGCAACCTGGGGCTTGGACAACCCGCCTCCGATACTTACGAGGGAGCCGACAGGCGGCTGGGACGCGTTGAGCCCTTTCTTGGGCGTAAGTATCGGAGGTCTCAGGCGGAGGGCGACGGACGATTACCCAGTTATTGGGGATCACGTCAGGGTCACCAGTTGTAACATTCACGCAGTTACCGCGGGCCTCTCACGAGTGAGGGGAAAGAAGACACCAAACTGATTCTCCTTCGAGGGGGATGAGAGTGCCCAGACCAGAGTCTGGAAACCTCTTTTATTGAGTACATCAGAGGGCTGGGTTAAGCATATATACGTCACACTACCTAATACAAGCTCATGACTATATATGGTAATACATGAAGCGCAAGGGATCACGTGCTCCGATTGAGCACGTGACAAGCTGCGGGGGCTTGCCTCCTGAAATTTGAGGCTTTTCCCCAGGTTGTGGCTGGTATTTTCCATGCTAGCTTCCTTGTTAGCGTACGACTGATTTTACTAGTCTGCACTGACAGAAATGCCTAGCATGTGATGGGGTGTTATAATGCAACAAGTTCCCTTGTCAGAAAGAAACTGTTTAAACAGATTCTTTGCTATGATGGCTGATATTTTTTTCACTGTGTCTTTTAAAAAAAATTCTATTGGTTTTAATTTGCTTCTGTTTTGTTTTATCTGCACTTACACAATATTCTTTCTTGCATTTAGTTTATGGTTCTTACTTGTTATGGGCAAGTTTTCCTGAAAAAATGATATATAAATTAAAATGGTAAAACAAGCCTCCAGAATGGCTATTAATTTAAATAGGAGGCTGCTGAGAACCATATGCTATAATTCAAGAGACCTATGTTTTGGATTTCAATGTTTGTTTTACTTTGAAGATTGATAGATGAAGCAGCTTCTTAATTTTCTTAAGAGGTTTGGATAGGTTTGCATCTGTAAAAAACACAAATCAGAATAAAACTCCACTATGATGATGAAATACATTCAAAAATATGAAGGGGAAAGCCACAGAATGTCCTTAAAACTTGTTATTATCTGGCTGCCTGAATATTTCTTCTACATGAAACTAAAGTTGCAAAATTTTCCATGTTCATCTGGAAACAAATCTCAGTTCAGTTTTGCTGTGTCTCTTATGTGTCTTTGAGATGAGAGTCTAAATGTAATGAATGAATGGTGACCTTGTTAGCCAGTAATTGGCTCTTCTTGTTAAATACCCTAAATAGCAAAGGGCCTGCTGTACTCTATTGAGCTGCATCCACACTGTAGCAAAAACATGATCATGGTCTATGTGCATGATCTCGCACGTAGGTCATACTTTTTTTCACGTTCACCAATTTTAAAATGATGCACTTCCAGAAACAAGTAAAGTAGTTGAGGCAGGACCATTTTAAAAACATTGCTGCAGAACTGGCAGTTCCACTACCAGAACGGCAGCCCTTTCCAACATCAAGGCTGTTTCTTTCAGCTGAATGTGCCCAATTACCTAAATGTGATATTAAACACAACGTTTGCTGAATTATTGATGATTCTGTGACTCTAGAGAAGGAAGGCTGACTGACTTACTAATTTCCTCCGGGCCTTTGTTACAGATATCATTGCCTATACTGCATAAATAGCTGATCTAAAAACTAAAAGAGGTTGCTGTGGGGATATTTTCATGAGAATAAGCGAAGGAGATAAATCTCATTTAAATACACAGGGATACCAATTCATTCATCTCACTACTAACTTGCTTAATAACATTTCAGTGATGCCTTCCAGAGGTAAAAGATGCTATGCTGTCTTCATGCTCAAGAGAAATATTCTTTTTTCCTCTCTATGTCACAGTGAATATGTGGTAAAACAAAAATTAGACTCACCTTTTCAGACACTAATTGTTTTTATTCATTTGCTTTGTTATTAGGAGATATGTGGATAATGATATATTTACATACCTATCACACCCTTTTGGGGTAAGCAACATTAGGCAAAGCACAGAAAAGGACTAAAACAATAATAAGCAAAAGAAATTAAAGGCATGAAATAATAATAATAATAATAATAATAATAATAATAATAATAATAATAATAATAATGAAATATAGTTAAACCTTGTTTACACCAAGCTCACTCAATATATCTCTCCATACCTTTCTACCCTTACAAACCATCTTTGCTCTTCCACATCTATACACCATTTCATAACTTGCCTTTTATTCTTTAAACTTCTCACTTTTCTCTTCTTTTGTGTTCAATCCATTGATTCATCATCAGTTTATTCCTGACCTTATTTCTTCCCTCTCCTTCTCTCACACACCCATAAATTTCCTTTTAACTCTGCTAGAGATAGTTTATATTGTTCTTTATGAAATGGTGGCAAAGGCTAAATTCCAAAACTTCTAATACTGCTGATAATTATAATGTTGTGTCAGGCATGGTCTAGATGCTTTTTCTTCCTGACACCCAACTCACCTCCATTCTCTTTTCTCTAGAATGCCTACAATAGGAAATGATGTCTGTAGCAAGGGAGCATCCTATTATTGTATGTATGACATCTCCCAGTGTTTTATTTTCCCTTCAAGGACCAAGTTAGATTTGAAAGGATAACTTGCTCTTAGATTTCAGTGCCACAAGCCTGTAGATAAAATTCTGTGCCAATTCAAAACCATGGTAACGTGAAACTCCAACAATATGTGCAATCATTTTGTGGCAGGAATTGTTCCTGTGCTAGATAATCTTAACTGCTGTAAAATGTCACTATCTTTACATAGACCATGACCATGCACGCACATATTTACTGTATTTTCTGTATTTTCTCTGAAATACAGAAAAGCATATATTGTATATTACTTTGTATCTTCTTGATTCTTATTTTATTTGTTAGTGTGCAGTAAGTTCATACATCTATTCCATGCATATTTTCCAATTCTGCTAGATTGCACTATAGAACAACTTTGCCACCTGTATATGGGTTTAGACATTCTGAAATATTTAGAAACTATCTTCATTGCATTCTAAAAATGATAGAGACATGTGGGATTTAAGGTTAGAGATGTATGTTTTCTAGGCTGCAGTGAAATGCTCATTTAAATATGAATGGCCACAATGCCAAGGGCCACATATAATTAAAAGAATTTTGTACAGTCTCCTGACAGTAGTACGCTGCGTAAAATAACAGTCTGTCCATCATGTTCATACTTTGATACAGAATTTATGAATTAATTTCCTGCTTCTTAGTTTGCTAGGGGAATTATCCACCAAGGATAAACTGATCATTTATGCAATCTCCAAAACTAAGAAACACTTCACCAAATAAATAAATAAATAAATAAACTTCACAAAAAAATACTTCACAAAAAAGATGTTTCACATATTTGCATAAAATCAACAATGATTAATATTTAAATTGTGAGAAAGACTATATACAACATATCAATACCTTCCATCAGTTTGCTGTCTGAGTGCTAACTCTTAATGGAAAAAATATGGTGATTAAGTTTGAAACAGTACTTTTTCATTAATGCTGTTGATACTTCAGACAGTCACTCATACCCTAGTCATCTCATGGTTGGATTATTGCAATTCAATCTACATGAGGTGTCCTTGAAGACTACTCGGAAGCTATAGCTGGTCCAGAATGCAGCAGTGCAGGCAATGATGGGCATGCCTTGTTATGCCCATGTAAACACCTTACTTCAGAAGCTGCACTGGTTGCCAATTTGCTTTCAGGTGTGATTCAAGGTGCTGGTTGTTACCTATAAAGTCCCTTCATGGCATAAGGCCAGGTTTTTGAGGGACTACCTATTTCCCATGGTTTCTGCCTATCGGGTAAGAATGAGCAGAGTTGGTGTGCTTCAAATCCCTTCAATTAAACAATGCCATCTTTCAGGATCCTGGAAACATGCCTTCTGTCACACTCTCTGGAGTGCTATCCCCCCAGAGATATGTGATTCTTCCACCCTAATGATGTTCCAGAAGTCTTTAAAAATGTGGCTGTTCTTCCACGTCTTGGAATAGAGTAACTGTGGGGCCCTGTTGGTATTTTTTTCCTCCCTTTGGGATATTGTTGTCCAGTTGCTTCAGATTTTTCCTCCATTTTTTTCCCTGTTTTTAAATTGTAACTACCCAGAGTCATTCTGGAGTTGAGTGGCCTTCAGATAATAAATAATAATAAAGAAACAAACTTGGGTTAATTAGTGTAGCATAATAAAGTTACATAGAACATTGGAAAAATTCAAGTACCTGCTCTGGGTCCTTTTGGTTCTTTTTCTTTAAATAAAACTTTGAGTCAACATTGATATGCTGGGAGTTGGTCTTGTAGTGGATCCCCTGGGTGACAGTGGGAGGGGAAACAAAGCCAGGAGAATCTATCAATTGCATTCCTTCACTTATACTACATTAACACTTTAAGGACATCAACATTTGCCAGCCTGATGCAGTTTTATCCTGGTACACTATTCTCCCAGTTCAAGGATTGTGGATTGCATGTTCTGAATTGTCCATGTGCTTTTTCGCTGTGGCCTTTCACTTCAGTTTTTCTTTATTTCCTGTCAGCTTTGAAGGACCTCTGGGGGCACATTCAGCCTGAAATAGAGGATGTTTTTTATAAACTAAGATACAGTATATAATAATTCTAACTAAAAAAAATTATGCATTATATAGATATTTTTATATGGATTTGAGGCCTTAAATCCAATGGAATTGAGAATATATTAATCGGTTGTTAATTTAGAATAGCTTTTTCATCAAGCAAATTACAACTCTTAAGCTGAATACATCCCACTAGCTTTTGCCCCATTGGTTTTGTAGTCTCAGGAGGCTTATTGAGCTGATGATAGCCATAAATAGCATAGTTGGTGTAGTCCAGAAAACATCTATTTATTTATTTATAGAGTCACATGCACACATTTTTATACTACCCAGCTCTCAGGATTTGGGTGGTCTACAATAATTATCAAATAAAATCCTAATACAATTAATACGAAGTTGAAGAAGACCAGAGGTTATTACCTGGTAGGCGAACATATTGACAAGTCCTTAACTTTATTTTAAACAAACATCACTGATTTTTTTAAGCAAGGCCTTAGATATTTCAATTATACTCTGAGCAGGTTGCTTTGGGCTTTGATGCCATTTTAGGAACCATCCTTGCCTGCAAACTTCACTAACCTTAGGGGGAAAATTTCTTTCACTTCCTTCCTTGCAGTTTCCTTTATTTTCATTTTCCTTTCTACTTCTTTTTAATATTGTTTGGCTCTTGATTACTGCATTCCTCTGGATCCTGTTCCTGGTGAACTGATGCCCCAGCGACATATGGCTCCCACTTGTTGGTGAAAGATGAGCCTTCCAAAGGTTCTTGTTTAACTGAAGAAAGCAGAGAGGAAAACTAGAAGCATCAGACAGTTATGATGTAGGTATGGGAAGGCTGGATCTTTAAAAAAATGCTTATTTAAAACAAAATTCTACAAGATGTAATAGAGTTTATTCTCAAGTATCTGTTCATAGGGCTTCAGCCTTAGTCCAACAGGCCTTCTGAGTAAAGATACATAGGACTGCATTATTTGTTGAGCATATTTGACTATGGAAAAGTAATTACTAATCATATCCTCTTCAATATTAGATGCCTGAATTTTCAGTATAAATGTATAGAATTGCACTGCATACTTATTGAAATAAAGATATCTGGAAGTAGGGATGGATACTCAATGGCCCTGAAGCTGAATATGGCTAATGAATTCTTTTCTGATTTTCTCTGAGTGCTGAGAAATTACACTAATGTCTTTGGGTGGCCAATCAGTTTATTAACTATAAACTGATAACGGCGCGAGCCAGCAATGAACGGGGCCGCAGGCAGCGAAACAAGATCGCAACGCAGCACAGAACCCGCGGGCTTGCACGTAACGGGGAG
This sequence comes from Python bivittatus, assembly GCF_059951505.1. Taxonomy (NCBI): domain Eukaryota; kingdom Metazoa; phylum Chordata; class Lepidosauria; order Squamata; family Pythonidae; genus Python; species Python bivittatus. The sequence continues at coordinate 16,094,685 of NW_028277098.1, forward strand.
GAACCAACCCAGCCGGAGGGGGACTGGCAATCAAGGACAATAGACCCTGACCGATCCTGCCATCATGAACAATCAAGGGGGATTATTGGGGGCCCATAATCCGCAGCTGCAACGTGATCGCGGGGCGGGAAAAAAGCGCGGGAAGGGGGGAATATAACAAGTGATGCAATTGTACCAAGCCAGTCCTGGCTTTGCTTGTGACTACTACGTTACGCATGAGTAAACCTTCTTTGTGAACCACACGTGTCATGAGAGTTTCTCTGTCGAACGGGGCAAACCTTACATAAAGCCAGGACTCACCGTTAGCACTACCCGGTACCACCGAGGAGCGTTTCCTTTTCCAATACAGGCATGACCAGCGACGAGGAATCCGTGGGTCAGCTGGAGCATGAGGAACCCAGGCTCGAGGAGGGACGGTCGGAGCCACCCGGGAGCGACGGGACAGCGGCCAGGACCGGGCGCCCTCCAGCCGAGCGGTGGTCGATGGGCGTGAACCAAGGGCCAGACGGTTCAGGCGTCACGATGACCCGAGGTTCAGGGTCCCGGAACCGCGAGTGGGACGAGAAGTTCGCCCGACTAGAGGAGAGAGTCGAGCGGCGCCTAGACGCCATGGAGGCGATGCTCCAGACCCTGCTACAGAGAGTGGGACCACCTGCGGTGAGCGAGGGGGCGAGCAACAGGGGTGGCGGTCCGGCACCTCAGCCGGCACCGCCCACGATGCCCCGGTCGGTGGACCGACGGGCGGCAGACACCCTGAGACTTCGAGGTATCACTGGGAAGTTCTCAGGGGACCCTGAACAGCTGCCGCACTTTTTGACGCACGTTAGGGGGTTCATGCAGAGGGGTGGTCACCTATTCGCTAGGGACGAGGATAGAGTATCCTACGTGGCCGAGCTGCTAGATGGTCAAGCAGCTAGCTGGGTGATCGGACTATACGATGCCAACACGGCGGAACTACGGAGTTTCCCGGACTTCATGCAGGCGCTCTGGGACAGATTCGAGGACACATTGAGCGCCAAGCGGGCGGAGGACGACATCCTGCAGTTCAGACAGCGGGGCAAGTCGGTATCAGAGTACGCCCTGGAGTTCCGGAGATTGGCAGAGAAGCTCACGGACTGGCCGGAGTCCCTGAGGGTGAAGTATTTTAAGAGGGGGCTCAATCCAGAGATCCTGGAGCGGGCACTGGGGCGGGACGACCCGTCCACAGTGAAGGATTGGATCTGGCTGGCCGGAACGGCGGAATCGGCATGGCGGCAGATCCAACAGAGCGCGAGGCGACGGGACCAGACGAGGGACCAGCCGAGGGAGAGAACCCCTGAGGAAAGGCGGAGCAGTCAGCGGCAGTCCACCGGGGTGCGAGAGGCGACCAGAGCCCCGAACCTGTGCTTCCGGTGCGGAGGCAGAGGCCACCGAGCGGTGCAGTGCCCGACGGAGCGGGAAGGAGCCTCACCACGGCCTGAAGTCAAGCCCCCGCGTGCGACCGGGAAAAGGGCCGGCGACCGACCGCGGAAGGGGGCAGTGGCGGCGGTGACCGAGAAAGGACGTGGGGGGTGGTCGACCCCGGAGACGGCGTCCTCCAGAGAGGACTCGGAGCCGGCGGGAAACGAGGTGCGCTCGCACTGAACGGCGTCCCAGTGCGAGCAGGGGAGTCGAGGCGCGCGGACCCAATAGGAGATGAGGACTGCCCTCCGTTCCGGGTGAGAATACACATCCGGGGGGTGAGATCCGGAGGGGAGGCACAGCTGCGGGCGCTACTGGATTCAGGCTGCACCCACTGCTTGATGCACCCAGCTGTGGTCTCGGGGCTCGGACTACAGCTGAGGCGCCTCCGGGAGCCCATTGCATTCAGCCAGCTAGATGGCATGCTGGCGGGGGGGGGGCAGCTCAGTATTACACCGAGCCGGTCCAGATGACGATCGGGAGTCACCGGGAAGAACTGAGATTTGTGGTGGTCCCGGTGGCCGACTACGCGGTGGTACTCGGCTTGGCGTGGCTGCGACGACGGAACCCACGGGTCGACTGGACGGCGGAGGCAGTGCGGTTCGGGGTCAACAGGCTGGCGAAGTGCGAAAGCCGAGGGGACCGAGCCATGGAGACGGGTGCGGCCGCAACCACAGACGGGCAAGTGGAGGGTCCGGGACACCGGGAGACGGGGCGAGAGCAGACGGAGCCTGAGACCCGGCCAGCAACAGCAGCAGCAGCAGCGCCGGGACCCCGGAGACCCGCAACGATCCCGAGGCGTGGGGAGGCAGCGGCGACTGGCGAGACAACCGCAAAGAGAGAGGCCGGGCCCGGGGAACCCACGACGGATGGCGGAATCCCGAGGCAGTATCGAGACCTGGCGGCAGCGTTCGGGGAGAAGGAGTCCGACCAGCTCCCACCACACCGGCCCAGTGATTGCACCATCGAGTTAGAGCCAGGGGCGACCCTGCCTAAGCCGAAAATGTACTCCCTGTCAAGGAGAGAGATGGGGGCTCTGCGGGAGTTCATAGACAAGAACCTGGCACGGGGATTCATCCAACCCGCGAAGTCACCATTAGCGGCCCCGGTACTATTCCGGGAGAAGAAGGATGGCTCGCTTCAAATGTGCGTGGACTACCAGGGGCTGAACGCAATCAGCACGGAGTACAAATACCCCCTCCCCCTGATGAAGGACTTGATGTCGCATCTGTCTAAGGGGAGGGTGTTCACAAAACTGGACTTGCGCGAAGCTTACTTCAGAGTCAGGATCCGCGCAAAAGATGAGTGGAAGACGGCGTTCAACACGCCGCTCGGAAGCTACCAGTTTTCCGTGATGCCGTTCGGATTAAAAGGGGCCCCGGGGGTATTTATGCAGCTAATAAATGAGGTGCTGCATGACCTACTCTATCGGGGCGTCCTGGTCTACCTGGATGACATCCTCATCTACACCGAAACCCTGGCGGAGCACGTGAGCCTGGTGCGCACGGTGCTCCAGAGACTGCTGAAGGCACAGCTGTACGCGAAGCTATCGAAATGCGAGTTCCATCGAGAGCAACTAGACTACCTCGGCTACCAAATATCCAGCCGGGGAATTGAGATGGACCCGGCAAAAGTAAAGGATGTCCTGGGCTGGGAAGCGCCGCGAACCCGGAGGCAACTCCAAAGCTTCCTAGGGTTTGCGAACTTCTATAGACAGTTTATCCCGAACTTCGCCCAAATCGCCCTTCCCCTAACCGACCTGCTGAAGACCAAGGGCACTGGGAAACCCCCCAAGCCCAGCATGGCACTTGCGTGGACTGCAGAATGCCAGGGGGCGTTTGAGGAGCTAAAACGGCGGTTCACAGCGGAGCCGATCCTGCGCCATCCTGACCCAGATCGGCGGTTTATAATCCAAGTAGATGCGTCAGACGTGGCAACGGGGGCAGTCCTGCTCCAGCCCAGCCCGGAGGGGGCCATCCACCCATGCGCCTACGCCTCCCGCAAATTCACCAAGACGGAGAGAAGGTGGATGGTGTGGGAGAAAGAGGCGTACGCAGTCAAGTGGGCACTGGCCACGTGGAGGCATCTACTGGAGGGGGCAGCTGAACCGTTCGAGGTGTGGACGGACCATAAGAACCTCGAGGCCCTGAAGACCCCGCGTAAGCTATCCCCCAAACAGGCGCGGTGGTCCCAGTACTTCGGGAGGTTCAGGTTCACACTAAAACACATCCCCGGGAAGCGCAACTTCCTAGCAGATGGACTGTCTCGCATGCCCCAGCACGCCAGCCTACGGGAGGAAATCGTGGACTCCATCATCCCTGCCAGCAGACTGGCTGCAAAGGCAGTGACCCGAAGCCAGGCCAAGGGGGAGCGACGGGACGCGGCGCCTGAAGTAAGGCAAGGGTTCGCGGAGGCGGCGGAGCGGGACGCTTGGCTCAAGCAGAACCGAGAGGCGCTAACCAGCCAAGAGGGGTTGTGGTGGCACGAAGGAAAGCTGTACGTGCCCGAGGGTTGCCGACGGGAGGTCATGGAAAGAGCCCACGACAGCCGGAGCGCGGGGCATTACGGCTTCGTAAAGACGCTCCACTTAATCCGGCGGCAATTTTGGTGGCCCACGCTCCGTAAGGACGTGGAGGTGTACTCGGGGGGTTGCCCGGTGTGCGCGACGGCGAAAGGGGCCAAAGGCAAACCTAGAGGGCTACTCCAGTCGGTAGCGGAACCCGACGGCCCATGGCAAGAGGTCGCCATGGACTTCATAGTAGAGCTCCCGGAGAGTAAGGGGAAGACCGCCATTTGGGTGGTTACGGACTTATTCTCTAAACAAGCGCACTTTGTAGCGTGCCGGCGAGTCCCCACGGCAGAGGGGTTGGCGAGACTGTTCGTGCAACATGTTTACCGGCTCCACGGCGCGCCCCGACGGGTCGTCAGCGATTGGGGCGGCAACTTCATTGCGCGGTTCTGGAGGGAGTTCCTGAAGCGGGTGGGGACGAAACAAGCCCTTTCTTCCGCGGCGCATCCGCAGACGGACAGAGCCACGGAACGCCTGAACAGGGGGCTCGAACAGTACCTGCGCTGCTACGTGGGGCACCAACAGGACGATTGGGCGGAGCTACTACCATTCGCGGAAGTGGCATACAACAACGCCGTCCACAAGAGTACCGGGTTCTCTCCGTTCAAAGTAGCCACCGGGAGAGACTTCGTCCCCATGCCGGAGTTGCCTCAGCCGGATCAACTCCCTGGACGCCTGGTTCGCCCAAATCGACGCGACCCGGCGAGCGGCGCACGCGGCATTGCAAAGAGCCAAAGCCGACTACAAGAAACACGCGGACCACAAGAGGCTCCCCGAGGAGCAGTGGAAAGTGGGGGACCAGGTGTATCTGTCAACCAAAAACCTAAAAACGCACCAGGCATCGAAAAAACTCAGCCCGAGGTTTGTGGAGCCGTTCCCCATTGCAGAGGTCATCAATCCAGTAACCGTCAGGCTGACGCTCCCGAAAAGCCTCGGAAAGATCCACCCGGTGTTTCATTGCAGCCTGCTAAAGCTGCACCAGCCGGGGAATGCCTGGCACAAGACAGAGGGAGTGCCACCACCCATCATGGTCGGGGGGGAGCAGCATTTCGAGATCAACCAGATACTGGACGCCCGGAGGCACAAGGGGCAGACCCAGCTCCTAGTGCAATGGAAACATTTTCCCAAGTCCCACAGCGAATGGGTGAGTAAAACCCACATAAGGGCACCGGACCTAGTGCGGGACTTTTACAAGAAATACCCCGGGAAGCCGAAATAGAGCCGGGGGGGGAATTGTCTTCAGGGGGGCGGTATGTCAGGTTTGGTCAGCACGGGGCTTCAGGGAAGCACGGGGCTTCAGGGAAGCTCGCAGCCAGACCACGCGGAATCCACCGGCGGTAGCTAGTGGGGAAAAGAGGAACTGAAAGCGCCGCTAATTAACGGGCCACCTGCGCCCAGCCAACCGGAAAACCGCAGCGGAAGCTTTTAACTATAAACTGATAACGGCGCGAGCCAGCAATGAACGGGGCCGCAGGCAGCGAAACAAGATCGCAACGCAGCACAGAACCCGCGGGCTTGCACGTAACGGGGAGGAACCAACCCAGCCGGAGGGGGACTGGCAATCAAGGACAATAGACCCTGACCGATCCTGCCATCATGAACAATCAAGGGGGATTATTGGGGGCCCATAATCCGCAGCTGCAACGTGATCGCGGGGCGGGAAAAAAGCGCAGGAAGGGGGGAATATAACAAGTGATGCAATTGTACCAAGCCAGTCCTGGCTTTGCTTGTGACTACTACGTTACGCATGAGTAAACCTTCTTTGTGAACCACACGTGTCACGAGAGTTTCTCTGTCGAACGGGGCAAACCTTACATGCTGCACCCTTCCCCCAATTAATTTTGTAAACCAGCCTTTGTGTGCCCTTGCTATCTAGGATTGTGGTTGCAGCTGTAATGGCCAGGAATACCAAATGTAATTTTATTAATGTTACTTTCAAATTACTTCTTGATTCATCTAAAAGTCTAACTGAAAGGACAAAACACTTCAGAGCCAGAGACAAAAATCACCATGCAGTCATGGAGATCTTCTAATATATTTAAAATGCTGGATTCCTTATAATGATTTATACGCTAACAACTTTCTTTGGGTGGCAACAGTGTTATTTTTCATCCAATTATAAAATTCGTATGCCATAAAACTAATTTTTTTTTGACATGATAAATATATTTCATTGTGTGTGTGCTTTTTTAAACATGGAAACAAAGGAAAACATTGAAGCACAAACCCATTAATCATCTTTAATCAGCCCATCATTTATTGCCTTTTCAAAACCGAAAATATTTTCCTTACTATGGTGATTTTATTATACTGAGCTTTCAGATGTCTTAGAAAAAGCTAATGATGGAATGTCAGATATAAATATAGCTTATGTCTGCTTACTTACTGTTGTGAATGTAGTAAGTAAACACTGTTGGTTTATAATGAACAAGGAAATTGATAAATTCTCAGCATGCTCTAATGTCTCTGAAACTTACTTCTAGACTGATAATAATTCATTAATAAGGGTAGCTTTCTCATAATGTATTTATTAACAGATTCTTACTGCTCTGCTGAAGTACTTCAGAATGATTGTCATTTAAAAGTTGAAGATTTAAATTATTTTTCCAGTTTTTCTAGGGTTTTTCAATTTTTTGTTGCATGTTCCAGTTGGGTGCTTCAGAAAGTTTTGATGCATGGCAGATAAACAATTCAGAATTCTTTTAAGCAGCTAATGAGTTTCCTACCTATTATTATCTGTGTGGTTCCTCTTCCACCCCAGGATCTTTTATTTCCCATTATACCTATAGTGTGGGTGAGGACATGAACAGGTTTTCTTTATTTTCTTTTCTTGAGCTGCTGCTATTATTATTATTATTATTATTATTATTATTATTATTATTATTATTATTGACAAATTTGCAGCAGTCAGAAAATACCATTTTCTGGGGAAGTTAGTTGAACAATAGATGAATGGCCCTCTTTATTTCAGTTTACCTAGCATATTAAATGATTAAATAAAGTCCATTTAATTTGTAATATCCTTCAGCCTTATATCAGTGTCAGGTTAAAGGTCTAACAATATACCTCTTCTCAGTCCCCACTTGCAGTGATGACTGAGGATCAGGATATTGCATGAGCGAGTCACACAGAAGACAATATGCTTCAGGGTAGAAGCTGTGGGACCTGATGGTTTCCATGTGCTTCAATGTATGGGATAGTTAATGCCCATAGAGAGAAAAGCTATGAGCCAAATGTCATAAGAGAGAAAAAGAATTTTACTACTTCTTTAGGAAAAAGTTGCTAATAGTAATAATAATAATCTTGCACAATATGGCAAACTTTGATTCAACATACCAGTCTCTAGATTCAAAGCCTTAAATTTCAAACTAATCCCAACCAATACTGCATAGGCATAATTTTACCTACTTTAGAGCTCAGCTGGGGGGAAAAGCTGACAAAAACATTACATTCTTTGTGTCGGGCTTCTCTGTTGCCGTCTTATGGGTGAGCCCATGTCCTACATGTGTTTGATGGGAGTTTACATAAAGGTAAACTCTGCAAGGTATACTGTACATGCAGAGACAACTGTGAAAAACAACTTTTGGATGTTTGCCACTATGTAATATGGGGGATCTGTCCAGTATGTGTTTCAAGAGTTTTATTTGTTAACATGGTCAACAAGTTCCCTAAGGACTTCTATCTGAATTGTTACTTAAGGAGGGCTCCCTGATGGGCTTTGTGTCTAAGTTAGAGCTCTGCCTTTTACTGATTTGCTGTCAGAAAGCTCCATAAGGGTTGTGACCAGTACATAGAGATAGGTCTGTTCTAGCCTTCTTTTTCCTGGAAAGCTAGCATTCAGGGCTAGCTGATGCAGTAACCAAATGGCTGATGAAGTGTCTTTTTGGATATGATCTTCTGACGTCAGTACATGACTCTGACTCAAGAACATTGCCTTTCATAGTTCTAGGTGATCAATCAAAGCAGTTTATCAAGTCCCTGATAGGCCAATATACAAGGTGGATGGCCTGTAAGATTTATAGTTGCAAAATGTGGGCTTTGAATTAAAGGATTGCAGAATCTGAGACAGAATATAACATTTTGCCACATGCATTTCTTTTACTGAAAGATTAACTACAAAATCAATACAAAGCTAGATCAAATCAATATTAAATATAAGCAAAAATGTATCTTTTATGCCTAATTTTAAGCTACAGTAACTCCTGAAGTATTCTGTAATAGACTTTACAAATGTGCAATTCAAGGTAGTGGATATTACCTATAAAATCCTGCATGGCTCAGGGCCTGGATATCTCAGAAGCCATCAGTCCCAAAACTATTCTGCCCATCTGTCCCAAATAATAATGAGCAGCTATTAAAGGCTTCCTCCTATCAAGAGTTATGAAGGGAGTAGGCATGAAAGTAGGCATTGTCTCTGTCTCTTTCTCTCTCTTTTAATTTGGTTTATTTATTTTGTTAGTTAGTTTAAAACACAATGAATAATAAAGTCAGTAAAAAGTAAAAAAGAAAGAAAAGATGAAAGATTTACATGCACCATAAAACTGAATAGAAATTTCAAAGTGACTTTAATTTGCTGATTCATATTAAGGTATCTTGTATCAGTTTAAGATTCAAAAGCATTATTAAAATTCAATCTTCAGAAATTGATAAAGGTTGTCAGTATGATATGAATCATAAGTCAATGAAGAATTAACAAAAGTTTCTGTCTAATACAGAAATTCTATTCTAGTTTAACAAAACTAAAAAAAAAAAGCCAATATATTAAGACTTTATGTTAAGAGAAACCCACATTTTGGAAGGCAGGTGTTTTCAGTGGCTGATCCCCTCTTTTGGAACAGCCTCTCCTTGAGGCAAGAATAGCCTCCAATCTCATGGTCTTCCAAGTATAGTTAAAACCCAGCTTTTCCAGAAGGGCTTTGGAGATAAGACTGCTGGAAAAAGATCCATGCCATTGCTTAGAATTTTACTCGTGTTTTATTATATTGTGCTTTGACCTTGTACAGCACCTAAAGCCTCTAAATTGAAGTGGTTTATATGTCTTATAAATAATAAATAATACTGGGTAACTATAAAATTTGAAATTCTGGCATTTCTTTAGCTGTTTAATTTCCTTTTCCTTTTCTCCCCATGTGCATGATGGAAGGGGGCATATGCCTCTGAGGATGCATAAGACTGTCTTAGTGCAACTTCCATTAGATGTTAGAGCTCTTTTTTTTTTAACATGAAGCCACAGATCCAAGGGGGGCACAATATTTTTATTCTTTCCCTGTCATGCTTGATGTACTTCAGTGGTAGTTATTGATTAATGCCAGCGTCAAGAATATTTTAGCATAAGCGTGTTACTTGACAGAATCAAACTTCACAGAAATCGAAGTTGACAGTCTGGAATACATTGCTTGAATGTATTATATAAAGTATAAAGAATTTACCACTTCAGGGATGTACCCCAAAGCACAGTCCTTGTGTAAGCTGCTTTCCTTAACTTCTATGTTTTGTAAGTGATTTGTAAGTAGTAAATACATTCTACAGCAGCTTTTCCCATTCAGTTGTCTCCTGGAGATGTTAGGTTGTCTGTCTGTCTGTCTGTCTGTCTGTCTATCTATCATCCCCAAACCACATGAGCTATGACCATGTTGGTAGGGATAGTGGGGATTATAATCTAATATTTCGAAGGACAAACACCTTCCTTTGATTATATTCCTAGAAATATAGGGGATAAAAAACAGAATATGGAAATATTGTTCTTGAGCTGCATCTGTCTGGGTGGCTGAATCTCAGAAGCTTACCTGGAAGGTATCAGGATATAACAACAGGGAACTTTCACCAGACTCTGCTTACAAAATGAACCTCTGCCACAGAGGGCAGAGGACTGTAGCAGTGACAACTGGAAAGCTTATCAGGCAGAAAACTGCTGCTAGCAGTTCTTGTATCAGGAGTGGTAGCCAGGAAGCTCTGAAAATAAAGCACTTCAAGGCCAGCTCAGAAACACTTTAAAAGTTCAGGATGGAGTGATGCTAGAGGGAGGATACATTTTAAAAAGTTCCTCCAGGGAAAAAGAGGAATAACAGTATCTCCTTTACAGTATATGATGACTGCCCTGAACCCAGCGAGGTTGGGGATAACCATAACTTAGAATGGTTTTGTCCAGAACAACTCTAATTCTGTGAATTTACTCTGTAATAGAAGAAATGCCTGCATACATTTGATTTAAAAATTGACGTTCCAGAGCTGGTGTATAAATTAGTTAGCCTTAGTTATTTGAAGCAAGCATATCTTGCTTTTAATATAATATTCACAGATGTCCTATGTGTAGAAATCTTGACATACAATGATGTAACAGTAGACAACACACACACACACATACACACATACAGATATATACACAGAGAGAAAGATGGGGAGACAGAGTGCTTTGTGTAGGTTTACTACAGTATGTATGTATGAATAAATGTATGTTACAATGTAAAAATTAAATTGAAATCCACAGAGAGAAGTGTCACTTTGAAAGGACTAAACTGACCTTAGGGGAAAGGTTTTATAAATTACTTTTTATATGTTTTCATGTTGCTATAAATATTCTGGTCAGTCATTATTTACTTTTGACAGAAAGCTCGCTTTTGAAATGAGCAACGGTGTTAAAACTGCTAAAGGTTTTGTAAAAAGACATGGAAGTAGAAAGCTGGGGAAATCACAGTTATTCAAATTAAAAGTTAATAACCATGAAGTCTTCTTTATTATTATTTGTGGAAGCCAAGACATCTGTTTTTGTCCTTATGTATTCCTTATTCACAAAGACTTCTTCCTGAATAGATGTTCTGAATGCACTGAAAAATAAATATCCGGAATAGTCTTGTCTCTTTTGTTCTAAAGCTTTGGCCTAGTAGTGGGAGTGAATTCCAATTAAAATCCTTTTCTCCATATCTTAAGATTTTTACCCATTTTCATTACTACTGTAAGATGATCTGATATTGAACTTAAATGACACTCTTGCCAAAGGTCCTACTGTCAGAACATGTGCTGTCCAATTATCATTTTTGCTTCCTTAAAATAACTTTTTGTGGAAGAAAAAAGATAACAAAACATAGGAAGCTTCTAAATGAAAGACACTTAGGTCTGAATCTCTTTAAAAACCGAGTGAATGGAGTAAACAGTGCAAGGCATAATAAAAAGTTCTTCTAGAAGTAGACCAAATCTGACTGTTTAAACTCACCATCATACTTTCCTGTCATTTATTCTGCCCTCCTAATGTCCTGTCACAAGATGAAGCCCTCCATCATCCCAATAAGGAGAATACAAATTAATATTTTAGGCAGTGAAGAAAAGGATGTTAAAGATCTCAATATTCATGCTAACCAAGACATAGACTGCAATACATTTCAAGCATGTTTGTATGTGTGTACACACAAACACGTGTTTGCATGTTTTCATGAAATAATAAGGCAGAAGGAAAGATGAGAAAAAGAAAGGGAGAAACAAGGAACTTGAAAGTGATGATTTCCTGGGAAGAAATGGCGAACGATGGCTCTGCTAGAAGTGAAGCTGAAGACTGCAGTGGAATGAACAGCCAGCGAGCAGACCAGCTCTTCATAATTTCTCTCTGGACAAGGAGAGGACTTGAGTGCTCCAGACAGTTGCTCCTCATGAGGAGACTGCAAGACTAGTACTATTATCATTTTATATGTCTGGTAAGAATTGAAGAAGCAAGAAAGGAAGAGTATTGACACTTTTGAACTTTGGTGTTGGAAAAGACTCCTGAGAATACCATGGACAGCCAAGAAAACAAACCAATGGATCATCGAACAAATCAGTTCAGAGGCTTTTCACTTGAGGCACAAATGACCAGGCTCAAATTATCCTACCTCAGACACATTATACAAAGACTTAGCTCTCTGGAGAAGGCTCTACTGTAGGGAAAGGTGGAAGGAAAGAGAAGAAGAGGATGACTAGCAGCAAGGTGAATAGACTCTGTTACAGCAGCAATGAGTGCACTGTTGGAAGCCCTGAAGGACCAGATTAGGGACAGATCATCATGGAGAAAATCTACTTATGTGGTTGCTAAAGTCAACAACAACTTGATGGCTCATCATCATCATCATCATCATCAAGAATTGAGAAATAAGTATCATTACACAGATTCATCTTGTGCACCAGCTGTGCCCATTCCTAGATTGGGAAGCTTTGCTCAGGGTCACTCATGTCTTGGTCACTCCTGGTTGGACTACTGCAGCCTGCTCTCCATGGGACTGTCCTTGAAGTTACAACTGGTCAAGAATGAGGCAGCATGTGCAGTGTTGTGTGCCTCTTGGTTTGCCATATTGCAAATCTGTTGTGAAAGCTGCAAAGGCTCCCAGTGTCTTTCCGAGTGCAATTCAATGTGCCGGTTATCGTCTTTAAAGGCTTACACAGCAGAGGGCCAGATTATTTTGGAACCACCTCTCCCTGAGGGTATCTGCTTGTTCCATTATGTTGGACAGAGTGGGCATTTCCCTTAAAGGTTGTCATTTAGTGGGACGCAGGAAGTGTGCCTTTTCAGTAGTGGTCCCTGCCCTGTGAGGCACTCTTCCACCTGGGATCTGGCAGGCCACCACCTTCTTACCCTGCTGGAAGACCATAAAGATGAAGCCTGAGAATGGTTGGGTTGGATGCATCAGAGGAGAATGCCACCTTTTGGTTGCTTTGTTTTTATTGTGTTTTGTTTTTTATTGCTGTTGTGAGCTGCTCAGAGTTGTGCTTTCTAAGATGGGCAGCCATATAAATCTTTTAAATAAATAAATTGATCTAATGGTATGGTTAATTAGTAGTCTTATGTGAGCGGGGAATAAAAAAATCATAGCATTTTCACACATCCCTTCTGAAAGTAATCAGTCTGCTCCTGTCTCTTCCAAAAGAGTACAAACTTTGGAAAGCTTGTAGCTTTGACATCTCTGAATGACATAAAATCATTGTTTGCTTGTATTTTGCCTTGTGCACAATGTTTTTTTTTTCTCCTTTGAGATGTATTTGTCAGGAAAGGGCAGAACAAGACACACATCTAGAATAAATGGTTGAATCTTGAAATTAAGGCAAATTATCCTGATCTATAGCTGATTTATATCTACATCTATATCTATATATCACTGATGTCTGAAAAAATATTCTGTGCCTGATGCTAATTAGTTCCATAAAAATGAGTGGCATAGTATCAGTGTAGAGTAACTTTTTCCAAACTGCTACCCCCTAAAATTCCAAAACATCTGAATGGGATCAGGTTAGAGAAGGTCAACAACATCTATGGTGTGTGTGTGTGTGTGGGGGGGGGGGGGGTTAAAACAGGGAAAATGGTGTACATGGCAAGGCAAGCATAGCAAAGGGGTAGGGCTCGCATTGCAAGCCATGTGCACCATCAAGTAAAGGATGGATGTCTAGGACCACCACCTTGCCTAATATAAGGCTGATATAAAGGATTGGAAGACAGAAGAACAATCAACAGAGACAATGTTCCCCCTGAGTGAGCTGTCAGGGTATTAAAACCCATCAAGAATAACAGGATTATGAAATGAATGCAAACAGTGTTTTCCTATTTGCAGAAAAGCAAACATTGTTGCATTCAATTTTCTGCCATTGTTAATTTCTACTGTCTGTTTCTAGGCATGTTCTGGGTTCCGCAGCAGGGGTGTCAAAGCTCTACCCACCGCGTGTGACAGAAATAAATCTCTTCAGAAACTCAGTTCAACTGCGCTCAGGAGCTTGTAGAAAAGGAATCAAGGACAAAGCTTGGATGGAGATAACGTTTATAATTCATCAATCTGCTTAAAATACTTTCAAGTTATTAACAGTAGAATACCTCTAAGTACATAAATCAATCTTGAAGCAATATCCATTTTTACGATATTTGTCTTCCTCCATAAATTCACTGGGATTTTTCACCATTTGTTTATATCAATGTGTGACGGTTCTTTTGGGGAAATGGTGCAGATCACAGACAAGGACTCATTTTTTCCCTCCCTTTGTGGCAGGGCAAGATTTAATATGCAAATATAATGATTCTTTCCAAACAAAATTGAAGATACCCACTTATTTTCTAAATTTTATCCCTCTCTATATGTATCTAACAGATATATTTATATAAATATACAGAGTTTTTAACTACGCCTGTGATTTCTATGTGTTTCTATATTAATTATGAGTCTAAGAATCCTTTATCTATAGTTTCTATGGGTTTCTATTAACTACTCACACCTGTGTTAATTACCAGGGCTTAGTTGGCCCCATCCTTGGCCACTTTCTCATGTGGGGAAACTCCTCAGCCTGAGTTTTAGTCATGCTTTAGCCATCCCAAGTTTGACTATTTTGGCTGCTGGCTGGTATTTATTTATTTATTTGATTTACATGGCCACCCATCCCTCACAGGTCACTCTGGACAGTGTACAAGGACTAAAAAGACAAAAAACCCATGACATTTGTAGCTGAGGTACTGCAGGGACTTTAGTGTCTCGTAGACTCTGACCTGGGAAGGGGAAATTTGTAATCAGCACTAATTTGGCACCCCTGGCTGCTAGGCTCTACCTCTTACTCAGTGTGTAACTGCTCATGCTTCTGAATCAGTGTCCATTTTTTCCCTGCCTCTAGTCACCCACTTCATGCTGGATCCAGGTGTGCATGTCCTAACCCAGCAGACTTTTGGAATCTTTTGTTTTTCTCAGCTCTGCAATACTATCCTTTTCTTCTCTCCAGTACACACAGAGGCAACCTCACCTCCCAATACATCCACTTCCAGGTCAGGAAGGCATTATACTTTTATGGTTGGAGTACAAGTGGGGTCCAGCTAATTCAGCTGCCTTAAAGGACTGGAGAGAAAGAAAAGGAAAAGGGAAGGAAGGGCTTGTGATGACCCATAATGGATCTCATTTTGTTTTGGCTTAACATTTTAGTCAATTCAGCCATTGTGATTTGCAAACTGCATGTTCGGAAATTGCATGTTGTATGAATTCAGCCAATTGTGATTTGTTAACCATGGTTAAACAAATTATGGCTTAGAGCCATGCTCAAACTAGGTTTACAATTCAGTTCTAGATCCAAAAAAGGCAGAACATTGTGGTTTCTTACCATGTAGAAATACTGTAGAGAAGAATTGTTTAACTGGTATAAATTACTTGAAAATATTTTATAATAAAACTTAAATAAAACTCCTCTGTTGACATTTGCTGTGATTTTGCATAAATGACTGTAATTGGAAAGTTCAAAAGAGGCTGTTCAGTAGTTTCATGTTCTGTATCACTTGGAATGTCAGTTTTGTTTATTATATTTTTAAACCAGCCATTGAGCGAAGCACATACATATTAAAAATATAATAAAATAACCTATAGAATGTATTTATTTATTAAATGTTTATTCCACTACAGTTTAAAGACTCTTGTTTCACATAATCAGAAATACAATATTAAAATGCTATATATAATAAACAATAAACCTGCAGCATTAGGCAAAGCAATAAGATCCTCAATAATAACAATAGTGACATAACAGCAGATATAGCTCCCTCAAACTAGCAGTCACTAAATCAATTACAGAAACAGAAAGGTATTTGCCTGATGTCAAAAAGATTATAACGTAGTCAGCAGGTGAACCCCTTTAGGGAAAATCTTTCTCAAATAGGGGATCACTATTAAAGATGTTCTTTCTTTTATCTCTACCTACCTTACCACATTCTCTAGGGCAGAGGTTCTTATCCTGGGATGCCTTGGGGGTCCATGGATAGATTTCAAGGGGTCCATGCACTTGGATGGGGAAAAAATCAGCACTTTATTTTCACTAAGCTCTCACAGAAATTTAGCTTGTTATTGGTTTATTGGATTAATAAATCTCATATATTACTCTATTACATTTTTATTTATTTATATTTCAAATCTACTCACCGCCCATTTCACTCAACAAGTGACTCTGGGCAGTTTACAATAAAATAAGAATAATAACCAATTAAAATTCAATAAAAACGGTAATCAGAAATAAATAATATGATCCAAGGGATAGATGATATAAATAAATTATCAACCTCTGGGAGCATCTTCAGGGTGCTAACCACCCTGGGTTGGGTACCTCTCCTTGAGCCCCACGGGAGCTGGCAGAACCAGGTCTTCATGCCTTTCTGGAAGGCTAGGAGAGTGGGGGCCCTCCTCACCTCTAGGGGGAGAATGTTCCATAAAGCGGGAGCAATGGCAGAAAAGGCTCTCTTCCTGGGACCCACTAAGTGACATTCTTTAATTGACGATGCCCATAACATACCTTCCCTGCCTGTCTGGGTAGGACAGGTCGATGTAATGGGGATGAGATGGTCCCTCAGGTAACCTAGTCCCATGCCATGTAGGGCTTTAAAGGTGCAATAACATATTAGTTATTTTTAATATTTTGATAACTGTGTTTGAACATCATTGGATTCCTTTGTAATACAATCTAGATCTATGTATTTTATGCATTTAAATATGTATTTCTGAGAAGGGATCTGTAGATTTCACCAGACTTTTGAAGGGTCCATGACACAAAAAGATTAAGAACTCCTGGTGTGAGGAACCTGGAGAAGTGACGAAGATCTCACTGTCTGGGTAGAAAAATGTGAGAGGAGATGCTTCTTTGTGTAATCTGGCCCCAAGCCACTTACGTCTTTGTAGGACAGCACAAGTACTTTGGACTGAGCCTGGAACTGTAGTGGAAGCCAGTGGCTGCAATGCACTGGCCTATGATTGCACTGGCCAACCCAGCTAGTCATTCAGCTGCTCTGTTTTGAAGTAATGGAGGTTTTTGAAACCATGTGCAGTCACAATCCCAATTCAGCATATTGCGATAATCCAATTAGAAGTCGTCGGAGTGTTCTGCAAGGCTCTCTCTCTCCAGGTGGAGTTATAGCTGGTGTTGTAGCTGGTGTATCAGTCTAGACTGGTACATAAGCCCTCACAGCCACTGAGACTGCAGTGATGAGTCCAGAAATAAGAACATAAGAATAATCCTGCTGGATCAAGCCAAGGGTCATCTTCGTCCATCACTTTGTTCCTTGTAATGACTAACCAAATACTGCTAGGAGGTAGAGAATATGGCATTTGGAGGAAGGCTGCTTCCAGCCCAGGGGTAACATTGCATGTTAAGACAAGCAGTATCTATGGGAGAGGCAGGTAAGGAAGGGGCAGAATGACCAAAGCAGTGTACATATAAAAGATATGGAGTGATGCTGCACATATGTATGTGCAGCTTGCAGTGCAATGACACATTGTTTCCATCATTTTGATGAATGTAGCAAGATCCTTTGAACACCCATGTTCCAGAAGAACAGATCTCTCCTATAAATGTATCCAATCCCCCTTTGAAAAAATCTATGAGCAAAGCTTGTCTTTAGTGTTGGGAACAAATAGTAGTTCCAGCAATGTGATTTTCACCAGGGAAACAGCATGTGAAGTTAAATCTCCTTGTTTTACACTGCAGTCTGGATCCCCCCCCCCCCCAATCTTTCTGGGTGGTTTCTATTTATAAAAGTTCCAGTAGAGGATTTGGGAAACTCTAGATTTCGCTGAAAAAAAATCTCAGCAATTCTCATAATTGGTTGTGACATCTAATGGAAAATGGAATTCAACATCTAGAGGGCCACAGATTCCTCATTTAAGACAGGATGGAGAAATGCATCTGTGTGTTTCTATTGGCATATGGAAGTAAGGTCCAACAGGCTTGGCTATGAAATGTAGGCATCAGGCAGCAACATCTTTGGGTTGTCTATGACAGCTCCTCGCAGATGAGCCAAAAGCAAAGAAAGGCTTCTTGGAGGGAAAAAAGTGTTATGTAACACGACAAGTACAGTAATAAAGTAAGTGGTCCAATTAGCCAGATGTGCTTCTCATACCAGGTGAAACACTGAAGGAATTAAAAACATGTATCTCTTATTTTGCTAAAATATAACAGTCAACAACACCATAAAGATATAACTTCCTTCTTCAGGTGTTTAATACTAGTCTTCCTTTTTAGCAACTTCGAATTGCAGTCACAGAAAAGGAAATAAACACCGTGGCTATCCCTTGAGAGGGTTATCCGAAAAAACCGCACGGCCAGGTGGCTACAGTCTACGAGTGTGTCCCTGTCAGAGCTGAAACAAAAGTTCAGGCGGACAAGATCTTAACACAAGAACGACTCTTTCCGGGCCTTGAAAAGCTTCTGCTTCCGTCGCTGCCAACCCGGGGCCGGGCGCTGCTATCCCACCGTCGCCCCTCCCCAGACGCCACCCCGGGCCGAGCCAGCGCGCGATTCCCGGGCGTCCCGTGACGCGTCCGCTCTGCTGAGCTTCCCCGACTCCTCCTCCGCGACTCGTCCCCGCTGGCACCCTTCGCCGCTCTTCGGGCGGTAGGTAGCCTCTCCTCGCTTGCAGTTTTCGGAGATGGTGGCAGGGCTTTCTTTGCTCACGTGGTGGCCGCCGGGAGGGAGGGTCTGTTTACTCCTTTTCTTTCTCGCTGGAAAGAGGAGAGAGCAGCTCGCGCGACGCGAGAACCGGCGCACCTTTCCTTCCTTTCTTTTTTTCTTCTCTCTTTCTTCCTTCAGCCCGTGGTGTCGCCAGTCGGCGGCACTCGCAAGAAGGACCCGGACTTCCTGCGACTGCAGCCGGCTGGGACGGTAGCTTGAAAAGAGAGAAAGAGTGCTCGGCGGTTGTTGGGTTTTGGCTTTGCAAGAAAACAAGAGAACAGCCAGCCAATTAATGCTTGGCTAGCTAGTAAGTAAAGTACGCAGACGGGCACCCCCATCTTCCCCAGATTTGTGGGGATGGCATCCGCAACTGACGGCTGGAAGCGGAGGTTTCTTGGTGGGAATGTATCCCCAGTCCGAATTTGGTCCTTGCTCCCATCCTAGTTTTAAGGCAACATGTAGGCCTTACGGCCGCAGACCTACTTCAGTATTTAACCCAGCCTTATCAGGTTGAGGCTAGTAGAGAGATGCGTTTTTCCGAAGAATGTGTTGCCAGGTTTTGCAAACCTAGGTTCATTTATCCAGGAGTGAACCCCACTAAACTCAGTGGGAATTTGACTTATGAATTCTTTGCTGTTTTGAAAGCGTTGTGTTGAGAATACATATTGGATCTTGCAAAGAATTGACAACAAATCCAGAATAGTTTGTGCTTGTCAAAAATGGGGTGGGGTGGGGTGGGGAGACAGAGAAGGAGAATAATGATTTCTTTTGACTTTCGTTAGTTAGATCTCTTACAAAATTCTCAGGCCCTTTACTAAAGGAATTAAAAGGAGATGACATTCATGGTCAAACATCTTGGAGTTTTAAGTTGATCAGTGTGTGTAAACAAGCTGACCTAAACTTGGAGAAACTGACTTCTAAAGGCATTTTCAAGTGAAAGTAGGCAGGCTTCCAAAAGTAAGTTTACAGTGTGCTTAGCCAGAATCTGCTACTTCTCTCTCCCTCCCCCTCCCCTCAAATATATTTTTATTCGGTTTGAATTGAGATATTATGTCGTAGTTAAATACTGGAGAGGTGCACTGGCATTGTTTGAAACTGTGATTCTGGATTAAGTGTTCAAAGCAAGTAAGAAAATGAACTGCTTGCCTAAACTAGTGGTTTGCTGACTCATTGACACTGTAGAGCAGTGTTTCTCAGCCTTGGCAACTTCTCCGCACTAATTGGATGCTGGTCTGGTGGAGATGCCTGGGGTAGGTTCTTGTCCAGTTATCTGGGTACGGTTTGACCCTGATGCTCCTGAAGAAGTGGACAGGGTCCTAGGGAATATGAGCTCAGCCACCTGTGTGTTAGATCCATGTCCCGCCTGGTTTGTGAAAGCCTCCCAGGAGGTGACCTGTGGGTGAATACTGGCGGTGGTTAATGCATCTCTGGAGGAGGGGGTGGTGCCTCAGCCTTTTAAAGAGGCTGTAGTTTGCCCACATCTTAAGAAATCATCCTACCTGATGGACAATTTTCATCCTGTCTCCAACCTTCCCTTTCTGGGGAAAGTTATTGAGGAGGTGGTCATGCTGTAGCTCCAGAGGATCCTGGATTAAACTGATTATCTGGCCCCTTTCAGTCAGGATTCAGGCCTGCATATGGGATGGAAACAGCATTGGTTGTGCTTTTTGATGATCTCTGGCAGGAGCGGGATGGGGTAGTGCATCCATCTTTGCTGTGCTTGACCTCTCTGCAACTTTCAATACCATTGGCCATGGTATCCTTCTGGGTTGGCTTTGGGGGTTGGGAGTGGGCGGCATTGTGTTGTCCTGGTTCACTTCTTCCTCTGAGGCAGTTCTCAGTTGGTGTTGACTGGGGGCAAGAGGTCCAGCCCTCGGCCCCTGCTTTGTGGAGTTCCACAGGGGTCGGTGCTTTCTCCACTCCTGTTCAACATCTGTGTGAAGCCACTGGGTGAGATCATCCGTCACCATGGGTGAGATATCATTAGTATGCAGATGATACTCAGTTGTACATCTCTGCCCATGGTGAGTTAAGCGATGCCATGACCCCCTTTCTCAGTGCCTGAAGGCTGTTGAGGTCTGGATGGGGAACAACAGGCTGAAGCTGAACCCTGGCAAGATGGAGTGACTTTGGGTTCAGGGCTCTTTGGTTTCTGGATAATTACCATCTTTGGTCTTGGTTGGGGTTGCACTGGTCCAGATGGACCCAGTACGTAATCTGGGGGTTCTCCTGGACTAGCGACTCCTGCTCAAGGAGCAGGTGGCAGTTGTGGCCAGGAGGGCCTTTGCGCAACTCCCCCATTCCTGGACCAACCTGCCCTTCTCACAGTCACCCACGCCCTAGTCACCTCCCGCTTGGACTATTGTAACGTGCTCTACATGGGGCTGGCCCTTGTCAGTGGGCCTGGGGACCCCAGGCTGGTTCAGGGCCGATCAAATGGTTAATTTGATTTGTGGCAGCTGGCAGGGGGGATGTGGGGATTTATTGGTTTTTGCACTATGGGTTTTAATTTTGTAAGCTGCCCGGAGTCATTGTGCTTGAGTTGGGCAGCCACGTAAATGTAATAAATAAATAAATAAATTTGAATAAACTTTCTCTCTCTGCCTCCAAAAATCTATATTAATAATGGAATTCTTTTAGATTGCAGAACATTCTGTTCTAAGAGCTGCTCTTTCGGTACCTAAAGTTGAAACAAGGCCTCTCTTTCCCCAGAACACATATTGGTCTAAATCAGTGACAACGATCAGATTTTTGAAAGCATCTGTAACCTCAGGATTCCTTAATACAAAGTTTATATGAGTGGCTGGATAGCATAGTGGTTAGAGTGCCGCCGTTTGATGCTGATAGCAGGTTTGAATCCCAGCTGGTACCTACCTTATCGGTAGGGGTCCTTGGGCAAAGACCCCTAATGCTTCACCTGCCTACCTAGGATATGAGAGTGACATGAACTAAGAGAGTCATGCTGCTTGATGTCACCCAGATTAACAATGTCCACGCCAGATGTTGGGGAACCAGGACAATCTGACAATAAGTGGGCTACTGGAACAAACCATACATGGACAAGACAAGAGAACCTGGAATTGATATAATTCTATATAAATTAGAATTATACATAATTCTATATACAATAGCAGGCCTAATGAGAGGGGATACATAAAACACATGAGGAAACTACAGAAGATCTACATCCACACTAACTGAGAAACAGTTAGTTACCCAGTGCTTCAACATAGTGAAGAGGAAGCTGCTGTCACAACTACACATTACATCCTGGACTCAAGAAGACCTGGAAGAACAACTGGATGTGCACCCAACACCTGAAGCTGGAATGTCACTGCTACCCCCTCCATTACAGAGCACAGCAGCTGATAGGAGGCATAAGATCTTGGATAAACTAGTTACAGTCAACCCTCGAGACCAATTACCAAGGCTCAGTGGAGAAGTGCCATCAGATAGTATGCTAGAAGATGCCAATAGAGCCCTCCAGACAATCCCTACTACCACCATAACTCAAACCAATGAACTGGTATTTGCTATAGCTGCTGTAACCCTGGAGACGCCTAGCTACACGATCAAGAACAGCAGTACAAAATGAGATTGGAAAATGAGATTGGAGGCTAAGATCAACGCAACTTGGAGAAAAGTTAGCTTGTGGAAGTACAGAAAGGTGTGGAGATTAAGGATAAGACTTAGTTACTGAAAAAATACAAGGGCCTGACTCCATCTGAAGCCCTAGAGACTGCTCACAGCACTGGCTACCAAGCTAAGAAGATACACTACAGAAGCAGAGGCCAAGAAGATAAATACCCTGTCCTCCAAAGAACCATCCAAGGTGTACTCCCAACTGCAGTGCAACAACACAGTAACAGCAGAGCCATCAACAGCAGAAACTGAACAGTACTGGAAGAACATATGGGAGGAAGAGAAGACACATAATACCAGTGCAAAGTGGCTGCAGGACCTGAGAGCAGATTACAGCAATCTCCCAGAACAGGAACCAGTCACCATCCCAGTAGCAGACATCCAACAGAGGTCAAGAACATGAAGAGCTGGACAGCACCTGGTCTGGACACCTACTGGCTAAAGAAATTAACAACAGTGCATGAACCCTTAGCAGCACAGATGATCCGGCTGGTAGCAGCAGGCTCCCACGCAGACTGGCTAACACAAGGAAGGACAGTGCTGATCATGAAAAAACCCCACAAGGGAACAGCACTATCCAACTACCGGCCAATAACCTGCCTCCCTACAACATGGAAAGTCCGATCAGGCATCATAGCTGCCAGGCTGCAGGGCCATATGGGCCAGTACGTGAGCACAGCTCAGAAGGCTGAGGTAGCTAACATTGGGAAATCCTACCAGTGGCTGGAAAGGGCTGGACAGCACTGAGGCACTGATGATAGCAGCAGCAGAACAGGCAATAAGCACCAGATTCATAGAAGCAGGGGTCTCCCATACTAGACAGGTCCCAAGGTACAGGTTGTGCAAAGAGGCCTCAGAGACAGTCCAACACATAGTGGCAGGGTGTAAGATGCAGGCAGGAACAGCATGCATGAATGGTACAACCAAGTAGCTGGCATTGTGTACTGGCTAGACCCTCCCAAGTCCAGATGGGAGATTCCACAGAAGGTTGTGGAGAATAATGGGGCTAAGATCCTGTGGGACTTCCAGATCCAGACAGATAGACACCAGTCAACCAGACATTGTGGTAGTAGACAGCAGTGGTGATAGATGTACAGTAGCAGTGCCAAGTGACAGCAACATCAGGAAGAAGGAGTATGAGAAGCTGGAGAAGTACCAGGGCCTGAAGGAAGAACTAGAGAAGATGTGGAAAGTAAAGGCCAAAGTGGCCCAGTGGTGGTAGGAGCACTCGAGGCCGTGACTCCTAAGCTAGGAGAGTGGCTCCAACAGATCCCAGGAACAACATCAGAGCTCTCTGTCCAGAAGAGTGCAAACACTCACAAAGGTCTTAAACGTACAGGCTGTTAAGATGCTTGCTGCTTGCCACAGTGACAATTATTTTGAGATTAAAAGCAGAGGGAAATAACTGCTGTGGAACAGTTTTCCTGTCATATTTCAAGCACAGTGTAAAGGCTTAAGGTCTAGCTATACAGGCCAGCTGTAGAAAAACAGCTGGTTTAAGAATTAAAAGGTGAAAGTAGAGATGTTGCCTAAAAACGTGTAGGAATGATTATTTGTACTGTAGCTTAACTTACATTATTTACAGCACCTTAAAAACGTTAGAAAGGAGTTTTCAATTTTAAAAATGCAGTAAGGCTGTTACGTGTTATTTCTCTGTTGGACAGAGTTTTTCAGTGTTTCTAGGTTAAATATATTTGCGTTTCTGGCTTGCCTTTAATAAGGAGCTGTAGAAATGTATTTTTGTTATTGTTCTTTGAAACAATTTTTTTCATATCCACCATAGTGTTTTCACATTTAATGCTATTTCAGATCTACATGACCTGAGGCAATACTATTGGGAAAAATTATAATTAACAAAATGTACTCATTTTTTTCATTTAACTTGATGCTGACTTTCAATCATAGTTTCTTCCTGAACAAATGGATAATAAGGAGTAATCTTTGTGGGGATATGCAGTGCCTTTTAAAAATAGTCATTTCATATTGCTACTGGGAGAATATTCTTATTGCTTGAACAGAACTCTCACATCTTGCTCCAAAAGCTTCAGATGCCCATTTGGTAACAAGACTGGCAGGATAAAAACATTGTCACTGCCTTTTTTTGATTTGGGAAAAACATTTCCTCTCATTGCTTCCAATGGGAAGAAATATATTTGGACCAACTGTCAAGCTGATCTAAATGTTTATTGCCTTTGGGGCTCTGGAAGTGGGAGAAACTGAAGAAATCCTGTTTCTCTGGGAACCCATCCATATGATTTAATTCTGGGCAAATCTGTATGTACACTTAACCTTTTATTGTTTTATAGTCACATGTCTCAGAAAAAATGCATGCAGATCTACAATCCTATATACCCTTAATTAGAAGTACATCATTGGCAGTACCTACTTGCTCTGCTGGGATTTGCATGAGAGAGTTACACATTTACAGCGGATTTACCTGAGAAAGTTTGTTAAGCAAAATTGTGTGTCTGCTCACCTTTGAGAGGATCCCATTTATTTATTTATGAATGAGAAAGAGTATAATTGAACTCTTATTTCTAATCTGTTTACAGGGCTTCACTGGCAGTAAAAATGTCCTCTGGAACATTTTTTTCCCTATTTCAGTAGGATTTTTTGTGATTAAATGGATTATAGATTACATTTACAGATTTTTTGCTTGGCCCTCAGTTCCTTCGAGAAGTTCGTTTCCTATGGAACAATGTTCCTCCTGAGAGCTGAATGGTCTTGACCTCTTGGCTTTTCATAAGGCATTAAAGACCAGGATGTCCCCTCAGGCATTTGCGCTGGGAAGTTAAGTCATCACTGTTAGTGAATTTGTCTGTTCTGGTCTTTATCAATTGAAATGGAATGATTTTTAGACACCAGGCATATGCTATATTATAACTACTATTTTAAATTAGTAGGTTTTGGATGTTTATTTTTTGTACATGGTTTATTTTTTTGGTTTTAATCCTTTATGTGGCATCCAGAGTCACTGCTGTGAGATGGGTGGCTATATAAATAAAATCAATAAATAATTCATGGGATGCTCTTGCCAGTGGAATGCTGCTAGGCAATGATGATGATTGCCAGTCCTTCTTCCCCTGCTATGCTTTAAATCCAAGCATCTATTCTGGAAGGTATGAGGAAAATCTAAACTATTTTTCACAGGAACTCTGTGCAGGATATATTGGCATTTTTGAAGTTGAAAGATGCTCAAGTGGTATGAAAGCTTTCATGAATTCTCTTATGAGTTGTGAAGCCAGTAACTCTGTAAAAGTTGCTGACTAACTACGCCCAGCATCCTTCTCCATTGGCCATGCTAGCTGAAGCTATTGGAAGTTGTAGCTCATCAATATCTGGAGGTTGGTATATTTCATGTCTTTTTTTTTTTTTTTTAGCACAGTATCTTTGTATTCTGAAACTCCAGGTTGCTTCTCATCCTTTTAAACTGCTTCTGCGATTGCTTGAATGTGAAACTGAAAATGAACTCTGTAGGAAAATTATGAGGCAATTAGAGGAGATGATCAATTACTATGGTGACTTATTTCACTGATTTTTAACATTTGGATTAGGACTTATTTCTTGTACAGGTTAAAGAAACAGCTAAGTATTGTCATATAAGTGACTATGGCAGATGTTGAAAAGTCATGGTCGCATCTTGTTGATTCATTGATGTGGAACGATAAGGAATACCAGGGTTGTGGCTAGACTGGGAAATTAAATATCCCATGAAAAGGCAACAATAAATGATGTCTGTATTCAGAGCTATCCACTGGGGAGGGGTGTGGAGTAGCAGGGGGCAAATGATGAAAGCAGTGTTGCTCTGTTTGACACAACCCCCATTCCTTTTGTGTATATATGTTATAATATGGCATGTACAGTACAATGTTGGTTTAATCATTTTGATGAATCCCTTGGATCCTGCAGATGTCTCTGTAGTTCCAAAAAGATTACATGGATGACATTGTGAGCCACCAGGGCTCAAGCTTTTTATTTTTAGAAAATGAAAAGAAAAGGGCACAGATATTTAAATACATGCTTGGGCTAAAGGTTATATGCAAAAGACCACTTGATGTTTCTTTGGCTGACTGAACCTGCTCTCCCTGTATGTAAACACATTGACTCATTGTCTTCACTTTTATGTAGCTTCCTCTTTTGTCAGTATTAAGATTATAATCCTTTGCTCATGTTAACCCTGTAAAGTGTCTCATAAAAATGCAAGTAAAAATCTGTTTTCATTGTATCCTGTTTTAATACAGGTTATTCAGAAGTAGTGTGATTTGAAGCAATGGATGAACAGTCACAAGGCCTGCCAGGTCCTCCTGTGTCTCAGTTTCAATCACAGGTAAGCTAATCTAATAGAAGCAAGTAGTCAGGAGTACATTAATATTAAAGGAACAGCTGCCACCTGAAAGGTGCTTTGAATGCCAGTTCTATATCTATCTCAGAATCTCTGAAACACTGATTCCCTTCTCTAGAACCAGAGGGGACATGGGTGGGGGGATATGGACAGGGCTGAATGGGGTAATGTAGTATGAAGAACACTGTTGGAAAAAAAGAGCAATGCAAAAGTGAAGCCTTTTATTAATGAGTTAAAAAAATAATTCATCCAAGAACAGAGTTCTTTCGGAGGATTATATAATGAAAACAAATCACAATAAAATTATTGACTTTTGAGATAGTTTTTTTTAAGCCAAATTGAAATAATTCTCCTGAAACTAGCAATCTCATTAACAGAAATTACACAAATTTTGCATTTGCAAGGAGTGTGTATTTATTTCCTTGTCTTAAAATTAAATCTGTAGTGCTATATTCTTTTATTTCTGATTTGGGCAAAAGTTCGGCTATCCAAATTGATAGAAGAGGCTTTGTTAAACTTCTCTGCATATATATGCATCCCAACCTCATTCCTCAGAGAATTGCCCCTTCTACCCCCAATTTTTGCTCTTAGTTCAATACATCATAATGGTGATTTTAAAAGTTTTGGTGGGGGGGTTTTTTTGGGGTGGGTGGGTACGATTTTCCTTTTTTCCCATTTTTAGTGATGTGGTAAAAAGTTTGGTTTAAGCCAATGGTCAGTTTTTTCAAAGAAGGGAATTGAACTGGAGCTCCATAATTTAAGCATATGATTGCAATTAACTGCTTCAGTTTTTTCTTTGGAAATAGTGACCTTATCTATACTGTAGCTCTAACAAAAATTCCCATTGCGTTTAATGTTTGTTTATTTATTCAATTTATATAGCCGCCCATCTCAGACCAGTGACTCTGGGCAGCTAACAATAATAAACGCAATCAAGCACTTAAAACAATACAGAAAATATAAATACAGCCAAGAGATCTTAAAAATGTTGAGGCTCGTGAGGTGGGCTCATGAGGTGGGAACCGGTGATTCTCAGGCAAGAGATAGGCATTCTGTAAATATATCACAATTGTCCAAGGCCATTAAGGGATGTGTCAGATATGTTGTTGTGGGCTGCCCAGAATTGTGTTCTGAGATGGGTGGCCATACAAATATTTTAAATAAATAAGTTTATTTGGAAGGGCAGTAGGAAAAAGTCTCTTGAGAAAATATAAAAGTCCCTTTGCATTACAGTGGGCTATCTGTGTGTGAAAATTCATTCTTGTCTGCAGTAAAAATTCTCATCTAGCTGAGCGTTGTCTGTGAGATTCTGCCAAGTTAAGCTGAGAAGCTGTAATAAGGGTTACATAGCTGGAGATTGGTGATTTACAGCTAAGTCTGGCTGTGAAGCCTAACAATTTATCCCAGGAGGGACCAGGTTATGGAGAAAAGGGATTTTTGCCACAATGGTTTCAATACCACAATTTGTATACCCCGGTCTTATTCTTGGTCTGTCCTCCTTACTTTGGTTGTCTTTTTTGTTTGTTTGTTTGAAAAAACCCTTCAGCATATTCTCTGTAGTGA
Source organism: Python bivittatus (assembly GCF_059951505.1). Taxonomy (NCBI): domain Eukaryota; kingdom Metazoa; phylum Chordata; class Lepidosauria; order Squamata; family Pythonidae; genus Python; species Python bivittatus. The sequence goes on from NW_028277098.1 coordinate 16,122,653, forward strand.
GATGGGCAGTGACAAATTTAAAATATAAATAAATAAATAAATATTCATATAGCTGAACCTGTTGCCTTTCTGCTGAAGTGGATAGGAATAGATTTTGTTATTTGGCAATAGAATGTGCTCTTGCTCAAAGGTACTTTGGTTTCTACTGATATGTTCTTATATTAGTATTCAGGCAGGTTCCAGAATTGAGCATTGTTTCAAAACGTGGAGACAACTGTTGTATTCTGAGAAGAGTAGAAATGTGCAAGTGGGTTGAAGTTGTTCAGTGCTCAGTGTAATGTAGAGAAAACATCTTGTACCTTCAGTTTGTGCTTGGAAGTGAGTATTTCTGCAGGCTTCATATTGAAAGTGACATAGAAATTTTATTTTTCGGCAACCTAAGCTTCAAAAGTGTATTCTGTTTTGAACAGGACAGTTCTTTAAAGTGCTTCAAGACTGATGAAGATAAATATAATGAAAGAAAAACTAGCTTAAGATACAATTATGATCATAATTTCTGTAGGGGTAGAGTGTGATTAAACATCTGCAAAGGATGATTTGGCCTTCTGACTTTTGCTGCAGAGCATAATGTTAAATCATAATTTTGAAGACTGTCCTTGCTCTCTGATTTGTGACAGGGTTTGTGTCAGACAAATGTTGAAACCTCAGCTGACTGAAAAGAGACATGTAACGTGCATGAATAATACCAGAGATGAAAATAGAGACTGGAATATATAGAATCGGAGCAGCAAAATAGTGTAATGAGGAGAAAGGCAGTGTGTAAGGTGATTTTTTAGATAATGTGCTAATACAGTATAACTGGAATCCCTAGAGCGTTTTTTTCATAGTCCCAAGGGAAAGCTACATGTTAGAACTCTTTTTTATTGTCAGATATTGCCCTAAAAGAGAAAATGTACTATGTTAGGTCCCCAGAATGTTAAGTCAGTGCAAAATAGTGCAGTTATAAATAATTGAAAGAAATGGTTAACAAAGCAAAGTTGCCTCTTGGATTTTGGAAATCATTAGCAAGAATGTGCTTCTCTTAATCTTTTGCAAGCATAATTTTCAAGGAGCCATGAAAGTGTTGTGCCCTGCCATTGTTGGAGTATTGGACCTCCACTGTGGTGGAATTGAACCATTTAATTAAAATGTTGAAAACCTGATCTATAGTTGCAGTTCTTCAGTGAGGAGCGGAAAGGTTTTTGACAGGCACCAAATTTGACAAAGCAGTTGATTTGGACTGGAATCACATTTTACATATTAGTCATGTTTTCCTCCCTATAAAGATAAAGTGAAAATATTCTTGATATGCTGTGCCTGCTTGTTTGATCATTTACACTTTTGATGGCATTTCTGCAACATTTTCTTCTTTTTTATAGAGTTTACATGTAAAAAATGGGCAAATCATGACTGACAAGGGAAAGGAGGAAAGAATTCATGCAAAAGAGGCAAAGAGAGTGGGAGTGTATTCTTGTAGCTCTCTTCTTATCTCATTCACAAACTATGGGTTTATTTTGAACATGGGAGTGAGTTAAAATAGGTCATTTTAGTTCAGCATATGAATTCCTGCTTTCTTTGAAAAAAAAAATGAAAAGCACCTTGTTAGATACTATAGAGGATACTGCCATTAAAAAAAATATGCTGGTTTATTAGTGCAATCTAATCATTACAATATAATATGTTCTCTGACCAACTGATGGCCCTATTATTCATGAGTTTATTCCTTTTCCAAATTCCTTTATGTCTGGGAGGGAGTCCCGCAATACAGTTGGAGATGTGCAGCTATGTTGCTTCTCTTGTCAGGTCTCTGTGTCTGAATTGTATGACAGAACAAGGGAGCAGATGAGACAAGCTGTCAGTCAGCCACACTGCCCTTTGAAGGAAGACCATTGGGGTTGGGGTGGGCAGAGAAGATGCTGCAAATGGGCTGTGAAGTTTACATACAGTGCCCACTGTTAAACAGATTACCTCTAATGAACTGTCTAATGCTCAGGCTATCTCAGTCTAATGCTCAGTGGCAGTTCATCTCTCAACTGCCAAAAAACCCCACCACCCTCTGGCCCTCTCTCGCCACTCTGGCCGCCAAGCACAGAGAGGTGCCCGGTCTTAATAAAGCCAGACAGTGTGTGATCTGACATGCAAATGTAGGTCATTGCATATGTAAATGTGTGATTACAAACCTGCATGCCAAAACACATTAGGGAGACTTTGCTCTCAGCATGCGGCTGTCACACTGCCTTAGTAGTTCATGCTAATGTTTGTCAAGTTGCTGTGCAGACAGAGGATGCAATTCCCTATTCCAATTTTGAAATATATGCTGGTTAAACAACCACAAAAACTCCAAACTTAATGAAGCTACATCCTGTTTCTCTGTAGCCTGAACATTTGAATAATAAGTGAACTCCCCAACTTTCAGTGTTTTTCTCTTAACTGCTAAAGCTAAACTCATTAAACCTGCATAGGCACTTGGAATATAGTTTCCTGAATTGGTACACTGCCATTCCTATCAATGCCACTCGATGTTTGGATTCGGGTTCATCTGGTGAATATTTTTTATTGTGGGGCTGAGTAACTGATGAGACAAAAGTCTAGGTAAATTTTTAGTAGCCACTGAAATTTTAAGAAGAGTATTTGTGTTCCCAAATCATTTTGAATTGCTACTCCTTCTTTTTTGGAAATTCAAACATAAAGTCTGGAAATGAGAAAGTTGTTGTTATTCTCCAAATCTTTATTTTGTTCTTGTTATTTCTATTTGGACTATTATATTTAGTGGAGAAATGTGCAAAACTTTAATATACGGACATACAGGATAACGGAACAGAGTAGAGTCTGCAGTATTATCTTAACTGATTGTCTTGCCCTGTACATTTAAAATGTCAGCTGTATATTAATCAAATGGAGTGTGAATCTGTTTAAAAAGAAAATTGTAAAAAAAACATCAAGAAGGGAAGTGGATGAAAACTGTAGATTCTATTACTGTGCTCAGCTTCTTGATTTGCTTAAAGTAGCATAGTAGTGGCTAGTTAATTTTGATCTCTTCATAACATTTTCACACAGGTTCTGATTGTGGTTCAGTACACATTCCTCCATCTATTTGCATTAGATGCAAATAGATTGCTAAGATTGCATTGCATTGCTTGCATTGCTAAGATAAAATTCTAGTTATTCTCTGGAGTAACTAAATGTTATGCTGTGTTTCATTTCTCTTTCATGTTTTCTGCTTCATCTGCTGTAGACCATAGAAAGCTTTGTTTTCTCTCTAGGAGATATCTTCTGAATGTAAGACCTATATGAACAATATTAAACTGACTGACAGACCAACATAGAATACATATATGTATTCCTCTCAATTTGCACAAGCATGTATGTATAGTCACATGCCATGCTTAAGGCAAAGAATTTGTGGAGCCTCCATTAGATGGAAATATTTAGAAGGAATATTCCAAGCCTGGCACAAGTCTGGCACCCACAGATATTTTGGAGTTCAGCTTCCACCAAGCCCATGCAAAATGGCAAATAGCAAGGAATGGTAACTGAAAAAATTAAGAGGCACCTTCACCTTCCATGGTGTCCTTTCTTGATAGAAGTGTAATCTGTAGCTCTTGAAGGTACATTTTCATTGAATCATAGAGTTGGAAAGGACTTTAGAACCCTCTAGTCAAACCCCTTGCTTAGTGCAGGAACCACAAGGGCAGTTTTTAAACAGATGATGACCCAGCCTCAGTTTGAAGACCTCCAGTGAAGGAGAACTTACTCCTTCGTATGGCAGCCTGTTGTACTGGCTGACAACTCCTACGTTCTTATCACACCCTTGAGCAGCCTTGTGGAATAGTTGGGCTGAGAAAGTGACTGACCTGACGTTACCCAGTAAACTCCATGACTGAGTGGGAACTTATATATCCGTTTTCCTGCATCTATTCAGAACCATAACCCTTGGCTTTTAGGACTTCAAAGGCCAAAGCTAGTAGCTTAAACTGAACCTGGAAGTATGTTGCAACTATCAAACTTTCCATTGCTAATACAGACATGTTTGTCAGTTCGGAGAAGACAGAGGGAGTTGTAGATCTTTAGATATAAAATTACTGACACTTAGAATTCATTATATAAATTAAATATATGCAGACTCTCAAGTTTGGATAATCCCATTTCTCAAGCGAGCATTTCAAACTCAGAACAAACACATGCTTGGTGTTTTTCAAGTAGCCACTTCAGTATAGCTGGCGATAAAGAGTATTTCCTTGTTCCTTCCAACACAACAACTTTCCTTGAATAGCTCCTCCCACATTTATGTTTCTGGAGCTAATATTCTGAACAGCTGGCTCTATTGGCAGAGAGAAAATAATGTTTATTTAATTGTTTGTTTTTGTATCTTGGACTGCAGAAAGCCTTACGACCTGACATGGGCTACAATACTTTAGCCAACTTTCGGATAGAAAAGAAGATTGGCCGTGGACAGTTTAGTGAAGTGTACAGAGCTACGTGCTTGTTGGATGGTGTGCCAGTAGCTTTAAAAAAAGTGCAGGTAAGCATCTGTCAGGCAGTAGGAAGTGAAAAACATCCCTGTCAATTCTGAGATGGTTGCTTAAATGTTATTTCATGTATTAATTTAATTATTCTTTTCAAATCTCACCACTTAGAGTCAGTTCTGATTGAAGAACTACAAATGCTTCATAAATAAATAAATAAATAATGCTAAGTTGCTGGAATACAATATTGTAAAAAGAATAGTGATTATATAAAGTGATTATCAGCAAAGGCTTTCCATTTTTAGGAAGCAGTTGGGTTGTCAGCAATAAATATGTTCAATATAACATTACATTTTATAATGGAATTTACTAAAACTGTGTTGTGCTTTGGAAAAAAATGGAAAATGGGTTCAAAGCATGTGAGAGTGCAAGTGTAACCTGTCTTTAAAAGAGTCTGCATCTCTTTTCCGGGGATCATGTGGTTGCTCTCTGCAGTTGCCACAGAAGAAAAGATGCAGCTGCTTTAAGAAGTTGAAGAAAGGTGCTATGTCTGCACTCCCATTTGTTCAAAGCAAGAATCCAAAGCATTTCAGAGCCTTAGGAATTATATCTCAACTCAACATCATGTACAACCATTGTGGGAAATTCTACCCACAATGAGTGCGTTTTATTATTCCTGTTTTCACTGTAAGGTTGTAGCTGTCTAGTAAACTTGTTTTACCCTCTCTAACATTGTTAAGAAAATCAGATCTAAGAAAAGGCTGTGCATCTCTGTTTACCATTTATTCCTTGGATAGCAATTTCTGTATTGCTTTTAGGTCAGTTTGTAGCAGATAATGTTTGGCACTAAATAGTACTACTAGCTATTGCTGGGGAAATGGTTAGGAAAGAAACTTAAGAGTTCTACAGTCTTCTTACAATAAAGCCAGATTGTGGACTAAAGTAAGAAATTGACCCTTCCACAGTACTGTTTGGCTTTCTGCTGATAACCATTATGTTTTCTGGTCCTAAGGCATCAGTGTCAATATAATTTGTTCCAATGTATTTGCAGTTGCAGACTAAAGCAATTAGGCAAGATTTGTAGAGAATCAAGATTAAGTTCGTTAGAACAGCTTCTTGCACTGCCAAATATGTAGATCAGGGTGTCAGGAAGTAGGCACTCTTGCCCCTTTTCCTAGATAAGAAGATTGCCTGTGTATGTATTTTGAGAGGGTGAGAGAGAACAAAAGCACAATGATCTCTGGTGCGTATTATGTCTCTGTCAACTTCCACTTCCTCCCCACCTCCCCACCCCAACTTTTAGGTTGTTTTTTTCCTCCCTTTCTACTTAATAGTTACAAAGTATTGTCAGTGTTGCTTCATTTTCTTTGTATTAATTTTTTCCAAGTCCCATGTGTGGTAGCATGGTGAGTAACTTTCAAAATGCGTTCTTAGCAGTGGAAAATCCCTGCCCATATTTGTCTTAATGAATCACTCCCTAGTCTTGCTGCCATCCTGTAATCAGGTTAATCCATCCTGTTACCTGTCGAGCCCTACTGTGGCAGATCATGACAGGATTTGGATGGGATGGTTTTATAGTTTAATCTCACTGTTTTATTGGACCAGTTTATTTAAAAAGATTATTCAATTCTTAAATTGAATTGCTAGCCTGCTTCTCATCAGGAAATCTGTAGATCAATAGAACATTACTTAAATATTCTTGGATAGGCCATGTTTAAGTCTCTTCCTTTCTTTTCCTTTTTTAAAGTTACATAACCAACCTAAGTGAACTCTTTTATTGAGGTATAAGAGAAAATGGGTGAAGAGGAGAAAGCAGGGTACAGTGTTGTTAAATCATCACATAAAGGAGTCAAAAAGAGAACTGCCAAAATAAACCCAATGTTGTGCGTTTACTAAACTCTTTTTAAACTTATGAACTTAGCAGGATTGTGCATTGCCCAGTAACAGCAATAAAAAAAAGTTTAAGATGTATTGCTCTCTGTACACTGTGGCGGTTTTTAGTATGCTTGGTCTTTCCAGGAACTTCGCCAGTTTCAAATTGGTACCTGTCTGACAACAGCAGAAGCGTCAGGCCTGTAGGGTCGAACATGATTCTGAGTCCTGACATTAGAATTCTGGTCCAGGCCTGGGCCTTAATACTTGGCACATTAGCTTCAAGCCTCAAGACTGCATTAAGGATTAATTTTGGGGTACTGAACAAAATCCTAAGGAAATTCAATTGCATAGTTTCATAAGCCCTTAGGTTTGTATATGGGCCAATATACCCATATCCTATGTAATAGTTGGGCAACTGTTTTAGTCATAAAAAGTTTGATTGCTGCTGGAATGTAATTTGCCCCTGTTGCCTGTAAAATTTAGTTATTGCTATTATGTTCTTTTGGGCAGTAGAAGTGGCATAATTTACCTGGGCTGTTAATTTCCTAGAGGCCAGAAATATTTTAAGAGGCCCAAGTATTTAAAACATTTGACTTGCTCTAATTCATGGGAATCAACTGTCCACTTGTGCCTTTGTCTTTTGTTGGAAAAAACTAAAACCTTAGATTTATCATAGTTGATTACTAATTGTTCCTCATTACAGTAGGAGGCAACACTTGAATATAGTTTCATTTGTTCAGTTTTTTTAAAATAACTTTTCTCTGCTTCTCAGCTTTTATGAGCATCTCTTAATACCTAAGATACTGTCAGGTTCAGCCCAAAGAACTCCACGAGACAGTACAGATATAGTTCTATAGCCTTCATTAGTTTTCACCTTCAAGACAGAATCTTGCGAGACTGAATTTAAACTTCCCAAGCCAGCAAGCAAACACTGTGAATTTCTTAGGGTGGTGCCAGTCTCATCCTCTTCACCTTCCCACGTTCTTTCTGGGGGCTAAGGAAATGCTTATCTCCCCGAGCGCGGCCTTCACCAAACCAGTCCATCACAGATGCAGTGTATCTATATCAGTCATCGCTAGCTTACGTTCTTAAAACATAGTCTACTGACTGTGACCAAAATCCTAATATCCCAGCAACTAACAAATGATAGATTCTTCACCAGAAACAGGTCTGTTCTCTGTGTGTGTGCTTTGGAGGCAAAATGAACTGCATTTAAACACATGAGAGTAAATATGTCTATTTTTTATTATCACAAATAAAGCCATGGTGGCCTGGAGGAGGCTAATCAGGATCAAAAATGATTTGTGGTCTTGCCAAAGATAATACCCCCGCCCCCCAGCTGCTTGTAGTATAACAGGAGAAACATTCTTTTGTGCTTTTGACTGCTTTTAAATAGCTCTTCTTAGTTCTTAGATGAGCTTTTTCTGCCCATGCTTGCTTGTGGGCTGTTTTGTATTAGTTATCCTAAAGGATGAAGGAGTGTCTCCAACTTTGTGTGAAAGGTCCCTTAGCTGCAGAAGTAAGAGCTCTCAGGTTCACAAAACTGGAATTCTGTAAGATGTTGAAGCTGCTGGAAAAGGCAGAAGCACCTGAAACTGATGAAGAGGGCAAGTCTGGAGGCCAGAATGATAGCCTAAAGTCATAATTGATGTGACAGGTGAATATAGTCATTCTGCAACCTCTAGAGAAGGAACTAGGAAAGAGATCCTCAGGAGAAGTTTCAAACCTTTCCCCTACCCCAGGCTGCTCAACTGAGGCATAAAACTCCCATGCATGAAGCAAAGAAAAGGCAACCCCATCATTTTCTGACAATTCAGCTGTTTTGAGCAAGTAGCTAAAGAAGCAGGTGAAAATGCCAAGTAGACAAGATTTAAACCTCATCTTCCCAAAGTTGTCCGTGCCTGCTGCCAAGCTTTCATTAGGACAGAGATTCTCAACTTTTAGTATCAAAGCTTACAAATTATATGGGTCCTTGCCAGATCCTATCAAGATATAAATAAAACATATTTTTAATGAGAAGGGCACATATTTATACAGGGATTCTGTTCTTACATTTATTAGTTCTGGTAAGTTTTAAGAAGAGAAATGCAATAATGCTGTTAACAATACAACTGGAATTGTAGAACGATGAGTGAAAGATAACTGGGTTTACCACTATGGGAACAGTCTTCCCCTCAATGATTCGAATAATCAGAGGAAGTAAACTTCTTTAGACAGCAAATTTATTTTGGCTCTTAAGCCCAAATCTCTCCAATCCTTGATTCTAGGAAATGCTGAGACCCATTTCCTTAGTAAAGTAGTCAGTTGCATGAAAACTGACATTTGGGGTAGGGCTATGAGGCAGGAGCTATCCTAATTGATAGAGGTCATAGTACATTTGTACATGCAATTTTGCAAATTTGTATGCAAAAGGGCATATATATATTGCTGTTTCTGCAAGTGGAAAGAGAATTGCACACATGGAAGCAGTTCACAGATTCTGCCAGTTAGATCAGAGTGTCCTTAGTTTGCCTCTTTTCTGTGGAACCTAGGATAGTCAAACAACTATTGTAAAATAAGTAAACAAACACATTAAGAGGCTTACAAACCTTCTGACCAACAGGTTTACAATATTCTCTTCTAGCAAAAGAACTGTAACAGGATGACAAAGAACCCAGTGTGCGTCAGTCTGATGGAAACATTATCGCTCAGTAATGATAACCCAGATACTTAGATACAATCTAATATTCTGCATTAGATTATATCTAAGTAAAAGAATATCACTACTGCTTCATAGAATCATACTGGGATTTTTCATGGTTTTTTTTTTTTTTTAATCTGCACTCAGTCGTTACCGACTCTGCAGTGACTGCTTTTGGACAAGTCCTTTGCAGTTTTCAAGGCAAGGTGTTTCGGAAGTGGTTTGCCATGGCCTCCTTCCTAGAGCAGAGCCCAGCTGGTGAGCGCAGGAGGGGGAATTTCCGTTGCTTCGCACCTTTTTCGGTCGAGCGTGGCTTCCGTGCTACCGGCAACTGCTCCCGACTCCTTTTGCAAGGCACCACCAGCATTTTTCCTCCCACCGGAGTGAGAGTACCCATTTATCTACTCACGTAAGTTTTCGAACTGTTGGGTTGACAGGAACTGGGGAGGAAGCAGGAGCTCACTCTGCTGTGGGAAGGCTGGGCTCGAACTGCTGAAGTGTCGACCATTTCTGGCCGGCAACTTTCAACGTCATTAAGCTGCTGCGCCACCGCGTCCCCCTCTTATCATGGGTACTCCCCAAGATATTTTTGCCTTTTTAGTAATTCATCTTTTATGAACTGATTGTGTATAGCTATAGCTTTTAAGTTGATACGGTGAAATTAAGATTGTTGTACTTTGCAGAGAAAAGTCACTTTTTAAAAAGTTTTTTTTTCTGTAATGCATTTGTAAAGTCTGTGATGTATAATTTATACAATATAAGATTTAGATATTAAACCATGTAAAATAATTTGTTCAGTTTATATGAACATTACAATTTTGAAAGGGAGAGGGACGCTGCTGGAGCAAATGCAAGTTCTCTTAAAAACCATGTATTCATTAATACATGATAATTAAATTTTCTTTGATTTCCCATTTTACTTTAATGTTTGATATAATTAAACATTAACATATTAAACATTATTAGATATTGCAAAGCAGGTTCCTGTTTCTTTCTCACTTTCTTTGAGTCTTTGGAATATTATGAACTGTTAATTACTTATTTGGGTGTCCTTCCTTTATAAGGCTGTCATGTGCCTAATTGATTTCTGGATTTTAGGTCAAGTGATACATTATGTTATACATATTAGTTCAAAATGAATCAGGGCTTGCCACTTCTGTTTTCTTCACAAAATGTAGGGTGAGAGTAACTCAGTCCAGATCAAGACCATGGTGTAGAAGGGAGCAGTTTTATATCTCACTAATGCCATTTTTCTGCCAGAAGCTACTGAGAGTTGTCATGAACTTCAGACATTCCATTACTTAGTTTATCGTTGGGACTATTCAGAAGTTGCCTACCAGAGAAAATAAAATTTCAGCTTCAAAGAGCTGTTGGAAGCTTCTCTTACATAGTTCCTCCCATTCAGTCTTCACTGAGTTTATTTGAACTAGTCTGACTCATCTCCCCATTTTTTAAAGCAATGGATCAAGAAGCTAGAGAGATAATGGTATACAAATACATTTGAAAAAGTCAGAAGTGCCAAAGGCAAGGAAATTTCTTTTTGGCAAATAATAGTGGGATGTGCCCATTAGATCTTTTCAGAGACAGTCAGATCTTTGGAACATGAGTATATGTGCCAGATCTTGGGATTGTAATGCCACAGTGCTCTAAGTAAGACAGTGTGTTCTGTATTCTTGTCCTGAGGGCTAAAGTAACTGCAGGTGTTTGCGCACTTATAGACCTGAAGCTGTAAATCTATTCTTCTGTGTTTTCCATCTACATTAGCTTTTTTTACAGTGCTCATTAAAAAAAAAAAAATCTGAATATACTTCCCCCTCCATTTGTCAAGTTTTAATCTTAACATTCCATTAAACTGACATATCCTACTATTGTACTGCTCTGTTACTCAGTCTTCTCCCTGAGTCATAACTTCCAGATTAGAGGAAGTTTATAATGTATGAAGGTGAGAAAACTCAGGGCTGTATTCCTGTTATTTTTTTTTTTTGACAATTAGATGCATTAGTCTGTTGGAGGGAAAAAAGAACGTTGAATATTGAAAGTTGATTATGAGACCTGCATCATCCTAATACCTTTTCAGTAATCAGAAATTTCCTTCTTCTGAAATACAACTTGTTCAGGATTCCTGGAAATTAAAAAGAACATTCTCACTGACATGTTTTGATATGTTGTTAACATTGAGACAGGGTGTTTTCAAAAAGTGTCAGTAAAAGACATCATATATCCTTGTGAATTTGATCTAGTAGGATCTTTAGGCCACACCTTTCTATACTGCTCTTCTTACAATGCTAGTAGGTCTAATCTTATTGTCCTCCTACTGGCTGAAAATGCACTGGCAACTTCTTTATATTGTATCTGTTAGCAGATAGAAATGTTTATCATGCATACTTATGTATTTATTTAATATACTTACATGCTACGTCCTATGCTGAAGCATCTCAAAATACTTTACAATAAAAAAGAGTAATGCAATACGTAGTAAATGATACATTAAAAAGGCATAAAACAATATGTTGATAAATTATGTGCTAGAGTTTGTTACCTCTGAAGGTTAATGATTACTCAGTACTGAATGCAGTCATTCTTGTCCTTTTAATTTGTATTCTTTCTACAGTATTTCATTCCTTTTGTTTTAAGGATTGAATGTGTACACTTGGTAGTGCTTACAGTGTCTTGTAAAATGAAATAAATGGAACTTATTGAGGATAGAAGAATTGGGAATTGAGTCAGAAGGAGAGAATGGTTGGAAGAATACTATCCTTTTATCTAGAGAGGAATCCTTGTCAAGAAAAAATACCGTGTATGGGGAGGGCTAAACTTTTCACTACTATTTTTTTAAAAGAAGATATGGACCCTTAATACCAGTAAATGTTGTTTAGTGCGTTATTGTAGTTTATGCACACACTGAAAAAGTGAAAACGAATTAAGCAGTCTTGTGCAGAAGCTAATTATGAGGATGTTTGGCTTTCTGGATTCTTGATTAAAGCTATGGGGGGAAAAGGAAATATTTGGATATTTTAAAAACTTCAAGGCCTTTTTTTGTTTGTTTCTGGCAGATTAAAAAATGGTATTATGAATATGTCCTAATATTTTCTTTTTAAATGATACATGAGGTAATTAAGATGAGAAGGAAGTTGGTCTATGTTTGGAATACTCACACCAAATCAAATTAACCAGTGAAAGGGTAGAGAGGCTTTTCTTAATATAGACATATTTTACAAAAGAAGTAGAAAATAGTAGTAGAATCAGAAAATAAAATTAATTATACAGTGCTTCATGTGGTAAAAAGTGTATACTGAGCTTTGGTTTACTCCTATCTATTTCCTCTGTCAATTAGTGGTTCCTGTATTTCTTAAAGATATGTCTCTTTGTTTTAATTATGTTGTTTACTGATGTTTTTAACATTAAATTTCTGTGCTTGCTTTTCCTAAAATAGGAAAAATGAAACAATAGTATTTTTCAACAGGTTGTATTTCATTTATAACAAAAAATAAAAAAATATTCAAAGTAAATTCAAGCAATAGGTTTAAAGTTATTATCTGAGCAAAGTGTACTTGTCAATTTATAAAGTGAACATACTTTTTTGAACAAACCAAATTACATGCAACACAGTTAATAATTAAAGTTACAATAATGCTGAAAATGAGCTGCATGTTTGCATTTCCTCCAACATTTCTAGTTTTTTCCTGGATGCTTCAAAATTTATAAAAACTTTGCATTTCTAATCATTACCCTGAGAGGTTAGTTTTAGACTAGGAGTGGGTGAATTATCCTCAGACCTCTCTCAGCAGTTGCAGAAAATTGGCAGCATAATTTCTGCAATTTTGGGTGGCAACACATAAAAAAGTAGTGTAAACCCTAAGTAGTCTTAATGTAGTTTAAAAAACAAACCCAGGAAGTAGAAAAATCATGACTCCACACAGATGTATAAGAATTGACCCTTCCCACTTGGCATCATCATCATGTGTGTAGTGTCTCTTGTTTTCCCCAAAGGTTGTATACACAGCCTCTGGTTTTGATCCTTATTTACAGGGCCACTGTAGAGGCATTAGAATCCCTATGTTAAAAAATTCTCCTTACATGAAATATGTGTATTGAAACCCAGCTGCAGAATTACATCACTACTGTATCTTATAATTCCAAATGCTTTTAGAAAATGAATGTCACACTTCATAATTTTGTACCTGACACTGTGTCTGAAATGTCATGCAGCTGAGATACACTTATTTTCTGAATTAAAATTTCAGGTACTTGTCTTAATGATTTTGGAAAGTTTACACTGACAGTGTATAGAACTTCCTGTGGTAGAATGTAGTTATGAGTTTCTGAACATCTCTCACGAATGGGAGGAGATGATAGAGCGCTGACTCCAGGATTTTCCTTTAAGAACATGAGTTTCTGCTGCATCACTGTGGCTGAATGATCCATTCATTCAGAAATTATTCATGAAGGAGGCAGAGCTGGAACAGCAAATCATGCTGAGGTGCTGCAAAGATTTGTGCTGTCTCATGGATTTATATCTTGGGCTTCCATAAGGCTTTAATTTAATTTGTGTAATGTATACCTCATGGCTCACCATTTGAGAATTTGTTCTTTATGCAGTTGACTGCTTCTATCTTGGACACTTTCAGTTAAAGAGAAAACATTGAAGATGCATATCCTGTAAATATATTATTACTTAGTAATTTTCCCTTTCTTTTCTTTAAAAGATATTTGATTTAATGGATGCAAAAGCTCGTGCCGATTGTATCAAGGAAATAGATCTTCTTAAGGTAATTTTGTCTTTTGTGGTATGAATCAAATATATTTCAGCATTACTGTTTTGATAATAAAAGAAGCAATGAGTTATCAGATACAGGTAATTTTATGCATGTCATTTCATATGAGTAGCAAGGTATATTAACTTAGAGCTTCACTGAATAGTCAGTAGGTCATCTTGAATTAAAATGTTTACATCAGACCCACATAAATCTGTGGAATTCGGAGCAAACTATATCTGGCCAGTGACTTTCTTCCTGGGGAAAGAAAAATGAATCATGAAAAGACACCACAGGTCTTCAGCTTCTTAAAACTATGACTGAACAGGCCTCACCTACTGATCTTACTATACACCTGGTGTCCTTGACAAAGTGAGCTATAATTTAAGAATTTTACACAACAATACATTGATCCACCCTTTAATCCAAAGATCTTTAATCTTTGATCTTTAAAATCAAATTTAAATTTAACCCTGTAATCTTTGTTATTTTTTTGCTACAGACTAATATGGCTCTCTGTTTAGAAATTAATTTAAACATGCACATGTTATCAGTTTTGGGGGCCTCAACCTCCACTTGATAATAGATTATATGCTGTCTTTTAAGTTAAGGTCTAAGAGTCACTTTAAATGGAAATCAGTATTCACCCATGGATTATGGAGTTCTTTTTTTAAAAGATGCTACCTCCTTCTACTGCCTTCCCTTACTTTGAAAGAGAAGTTTGTTTTATGGGTGGTGATAAAGGGTATAAGCTCACTGTTCAAGGAACATAGACATGTTCACAAAAAGAATAAACCTTTGGATTCAATATTAAAATCAAAGTCTAATGTAGCAGAAAAAAGTTGTGATTTGCAATAAGACAAAAACGATGCATATGCATACCCAAATCTTTTGCACTACTTTTAGCTATAAACTGTACAGATACAGGAATGTATAGGGGAGAATATTTATATATATTGTATTATACTTGCACCAATTTCTGTATTTTTTGTTGTCAAACCCTGCAAGGTGATGCGTTCCCATTTTTGTTTTATTTTTAAAATAATGTTTCTAAAACCTGTCGAATAGCAGATATTCTTTGCTAGAGAGAAATAATATCTCTTGCTTGTTTTAAAAGATTTAGACCATGTGATTTGAAAAATACGTTAGGTACGTAACCTGTTTTTAGTTCTTATATTTACAACTTTCATTCCTAAAAGGAACTCAAGGTAACGTACATTAATCTCTCCATAATTTTATCTTTTCAAAAGTTTCTTCTGCAGCAAGCTTGAAATGGTGTATCAAACATCTGTGCTTTACCCTGGAAAAGCTAACCCTTTTAGGTTTTAAATTATTTTATGTTATGCTGTAACATTCCATTAAAAAGAACAGCATTAGTTACAGTTAGTGATTGGAATTGGCCACTGCCAGGAAAAAAGAGAGGAATTTTTAAAAATTGCCCTCAAACACAGCAGCATTGGGCATTGGCAGAGGGTACATTTCAGCATAGAGAAAGCCTACCTCCTAATTGTTACTAAGCAGTTATTTATATGCTGCTGTACAGGCAAAACCTTCCAGGAAGATTGTATACATGTGGGA
The DNA here is from genome assembly GCF_059951505.1 of Python bivittatus. NCBI lineage: Eukaryota > Metazoa > Chordata > Lepidosauria > Squamata > Pythonidae > Python > Python bivittatus. Next base: position 16,137,985 of record NW_028277098.1, read on the forward strand.
ACTGGTGAAGTTGTTCTCTGAAGTAACATCATCCCAAATACTTCCAGTTTCTGTACAGAGGTCAGCATCTTGAAAGTAGTGCAAGATCTTTTAGCACAGGTATAAGAGCAGTAAAGCACCCCAGTCAGCAACCTAGCTGCTGCATTGAGTTATTATTTCCAAAATTGAGGCTATGAGGACAGTAAAAGAATTGGGGGGGAGGTTGTTGTGGTGCCTTGAGTCAGTCTTAATTCCTCATGATTATTTGGACAAGTCCCTGCAGTTTTCTGGAGAAAAATTTCAGAAGTGGTTTGCCTTTGCCTTCTTCCTATGACTGAGAGAAAGGTCACCAGGTGGCTTAGTGCCTAAAGCAAGACTTAGAACTCAGTCTCCGGTTTCTAGCCTCGTGCCTTTAACCACTATGCTAAACTGGCTCTATAAATAAAATATAATAAATATATGTTATATTTTAAAGACAAAATGCATTTTACTATATTATAACAAATATTTTAAAATATTATACGTATTTAAAATAAAATATATTTTATTATATTATAAAAATATAATAAAAGAATGATTAGATCATTGAAAACTTGAGCTTTGGTTTAGTTCAGCTTCCTTAACAAGGATTGCATTGATTTTTAAGGGGTTCTTTAAAATAGGAGTTCTGTTTTTTAAAATAACTGGTGAGTATGGAAAGAATGAATATGAAAATAATCTTTTAATTATAGAATAGGAAAAGTCCTCTTCCCAACTGGGGAGATTTAAATGGCAGAAGATACAGGTCACCATTTTTACTAGGCTTCTTCAGTCTGTGAATAGTAGTCTGTAGACTGAAATATGTTTGTTTTCCTAGCAATTGAACCACCCAAATGTGATCAAATATTATGCATCATTTATTGAAGACAATGAACTAAACATAGTGCTGGAATTAGCAGATGCTGGAGACCTTTCTAGGATGATCAAGGTATGACTTTTTCTTGTTAGAAGGAGTTACACATAGGTATTTATTTTGATTAATTATAAAAGAGTTTATTTTATCCATTCAATCTAAAAAGAATGAAATAGAAACAATAGCTGCTGCTGTATTTCAGATAATAGGTGTATGTACATCTTATCCAGTGAATTGATACTTCTACATATATAACCAGCTGCCAAAGATTATATCTTATTGTCAAGTAAATTTTATAATTATAAGAAAATATAGATTGAGACAAAAACTTAGAATTATTCCCCAGATTTGACACTTGAACCACAATAAAATAATTGGATTTCTATTATTAATTCTTCCCTTCAAATTTTACCCAGAATTCGGTTATAAAAACTAATTAGAAGTTGAACATGTGATGAATAAGAATGGGTCCATCAGACATATATTTGGGAGCAGTTGTGTCATCTGAATGCACATGCTGCCCCCAAAAAGACGTTTGGATACTTTGCAGTAGTCACTCTCCAGTCTAACATTTGAAAGGTGTTACTTACAAAAATTCTACAAGATTTTTTCTCTGTTGGGAGTGGGGAAAAGAGGAATTGGGAATCACCATGGCAGTCAGTAGAGTGTTTTAGCTGTTTTTGGATCCCCTAAAACAGAATTGGAATCAGCACTAGGCAAGCAATCTATCTCAGGTCCTTGTCTCTTCACCTATATTAATCTACTTTCTTCCCCTCTCCCCACAATTTTCTTTTATTGATTTTTTTCTATAACATTATAAGTGTATAACACTAACTATTAACCTGTGAAGTTTTATCTTACATGTATTGTGCTCCAAAAAAACCATAATTATTTAATGATCATTAAAAGTAGACTATTTATAATGAGCAGGCAAAATGAAACATTTCTTGGCTAAATTTTGTAAATCAATGCAGTATATATTTTATACAACATATAAAAAGGTACTCATCTTTCAGTGTTGTTTACTGGTCAGTGACCAAAATAAATATTATTTATGTTTGTACATGTGTGTGTATACACACACACACATGCACATGTACACACACACACTTTCAGTATTGCTTTTATTCATATCTCTAAGAGATTTTATATTGAAGAGGAAAAGTATATAAGTATATGAGGATTCTGTGAATCCCCAAAGAAATGAATACCAAAGAATCAGTACAGATTGTCCTTGCATATTTGCACTCCTCTGCTGTAAATGACAATCCTTAACATAGTTTTCATATTATTATTATATTTAATTCACATATTTCATTAAAATAAGCTAATTTATGTGGTTTACTTTTGATTCCAAGAATCAGATTAGCAAAATTATAAACAACTAAGTCTTAATATTTTTCCATCAACTTCAACGTTTTCACAAAATGTTCTTATATTTTGGTTCTCAAGAAAGTAGCAAAAGTGAGTAGAAAAATTTCTAAAACCAAGTTCTAAATCAAATTCTGTCTTCCTTAGGGTATACTCATACTCAAGAAGAAATACAATTCTTAGAGAACCATTGTTTACCATTCGTAGCAAAACAAATCATAACCCAGTTCTGCAAACTAGCAATCTATATTCACTGTATAAAGTTCAGAGATAGAAATTGGAATTACTTGGCAGTTGTAGACTGAACACGAATAGTCTATAACCCTACTACCATTTCATGTTACCTCTAATAGAGATTTTCCAGTGAATTCATATATTAACAATATGTAAAATTTACCAGTAAAACAGGTAATTATGGCAACACAAACAACTGTATTCCCAACTTTATAAAATATTTCAGTAACCAGATAGTAAATTTAGAAATAAACATTTGGTGAATGTACAGATAGACAACCTATATGAAATTATATTCTAAGGAAGTCTACTTATCCTTGTTTTTGCTAATTGATATGCTTTTTAAAAAATTACCCCCAAAAGCCAAACATATCATTTTTCCAATTTTTATATTCAAGTGAATAACTACAAGATGAATATATGTAGTGTATATTTCATAATTATGCAATTTCTTTGCTTCATTTCATCCTATATAATTTTTCTTCCACCATAATACATTGTTCTCCAGACTAGTTTAGTTAACAATTAAATACATTGGTGTCTCAAGTTTGTTGAATATAAAAAAATGAAGTATGATTTTATTTAGCTCTTACACTTTGAACATAGAAATTTATTTTGTGTGTTCCTTGGAAGAGAGTACAATAAATTTATTTTTTACTTTGAATAATGTTTCTTGCCAAAATGACAATTTTAAGTTAATTGTGAAGTCCTTGGGGTTGTCTGAGCTTCGTTGTTTTCTTGCAGACGTTTCATTACCCAGCTAGGTAACATCTTCGGTGGTAGAAGAGAGTGGGGTTTGCTCTCTGTTTATATACAGTAGCTTGCCTTGTCAGTGTTGTGGGGGTGTTGTTTTCTCCTTGGTAGTTCCTTAATCGGGCTGTTGTTTACTGCTTGATTGTCTGAGTTGGTAGTTCTTTGATTAGGGTATTGTTTACTGCTTGATTGTTTGTCTGGTGTTGATCCTAATCCCTGCTTATCTGGGTGTTGATTGCTGGTGAGGAGGTGTTCTGGTCTTTTTGTTTCCTTTTATTGCCTCTTTTGAATACTGTGTAAATGTTGTTTATCTCTATGTGTCTGTTGATGGCAGACTTGTCTGAATACCAAGTTTCCAGGAATTCCCTCACATTTTTGGATTTAGCTTGGTCTAAGATGCTGACAGTTTCCCAGTTGAAACTATGGTTAAGTCTGTCCATGTGTTGTGAGATTAAGGAGTTTTCATCGTGTCTTCTGGCTGCTAGTTGGTGTTCATTGATGTGCTCTGCTAGCCTTCTGCTTGTCTGTCCTACATAGTGGCTGTTACAGTCCTTATACTGTATGTTGTAGATGACTCCTGTTTTTTCTTCTTGGGCTACTACTGGGTCTTTTGGTTTACTTAAGATGTTTTGAAGGGCTTTAGTTGGTTTGTGTGCTACAGTGATGCCATGTGGTTGTAATAGTCTCTTGGTTGTTTCTGAGATGTTTCTGATGTATGGCAGTGTTAGCCTTTTTATTGCTTGTGTTGGTTGTGTTGTAGTAGGTTGAGTGGTCAGGCACTTTTTGATAAAGTTGTGTGGGTATCCATTTTGTTGGAAGCTGTTGTATAGGTGGTCTGTTTCCTCTTTCTGGTGTTCTGGGTTGCTGCAGTGCATTTATGCTTATCTGAATAATGTTCTTACACAGCTCCTCTTGTGGGAGGTGGGGTTGTTACTTTGGTAATGGAGCACTTGGTTGGTGTGGGTTGTTTTTCTGATAAACTTGTGTTTCTAATTTGCTGTTATTTCCTCTGCTGATGTGGATATCCAGGAAGGGTAGTGTGTTGTTGTTGTCTTCTTCCTTTCTTAATTTTATTTATTTGAAGATGTTGTTGATTATTTCATGTGTCTTCTCTAGTTGTTCCTTTTTTTATTATGAGAAATGTGTTGTCTACATACCGGATCCTTACTTTTGGTTGTATGCGTGGAGGTGCTATCGTTTCTAGATGCTGCATTACAATATTTGCAATGAGTCCTGAGAGTGGTGATCCCATGGCTGTTCCTCTGATTTGTTGGTATATTTGTCCCTCAAACTGGAAATAGGTAGTGAGGCAGAGGCTGATGAGGTCCATGATCCTGGGTATTTCAATCTTAGTGTATTTGGTTAGGTCAGGTGTGTTGGGTAGTGCTGCTGCCATCGATTCTTTCTCTAGTTCTGGTTCTTTGGATGTGATATGAAATGAAACCATAATTTCATTTTCATCTATTTGTAGGTCTTTGATTTTCTGGAGGCACTATAGTGGGGAGTTGATAGAATATTCGCTCCCCTCTGTGAGATGTCCAAGTTTTTTTGTGAGTTCTTTCACTATGTTGTAAGTTGGTATCCCTAAGCTAATTAAAAATAGGCCACATAGATGGATAATGCTTTGGTAAATTAACCAAACTGAATGCATTTGGTTAAGAAGTAATACTTTTTGACATTTTTCTCTTTTAAATACATAATACATATTAATTTTATTTATTTATTTATTCAGTTTATATAGCTGCCCATCTCAGACCAGTGACTCTGGGCAGCTAACAACAATAAAAACAGTCAACATTTAAAACAGTACAAAAAATTAAATATAAATATAAATACAGCCAAGAGATCTTTAAAAACTGTCAGTATCAGTACAACCATGAAGCAGGGCCCTTTACACGCTCAGGGTCCCAGGCCCGGGCATAGAGCCAGGTCTTCAAGGCTTTCTGAAAAGCCAAAAAGGTCAAGGCCATCCTAATCTCAGGAGGGAGGATGTTCCAAGGGGCAGGCGCCACAGCAGAAAAGGCACATCTCCTGGTCCCCGCCAGCTGACATTCCTTGGCTGATGGGACCCAGCGTATGCCCATCCTGCCGGACCAGATTGGATGGGTAGAAATAACTGGGAAAAGACTGTCCCTAATGTAATCTATCTCCCTGATAGATTTTATTTTGGCCTTTTTGTTTGGCAGAGACAAGGCATTAGGTGGTAACCTTGCTTTTAATTCCCTTGCTTTTAATATATTTAAAATAAATATTCTTTTATTTTGATTGCAGTGATATTTTTGAGGCTATCTAATGATGATTAGCAGTTCCTGATTGAAAAATTAGCTACAGGTATATCCTTTATAAAATAAAAAATTATTTTATATAGTTTTCTAGATTTACAGAATTTTTTTTTTACAGGAGCTTTCCATAATATGGCAATTGCAGGGATGTTAGGCTTCAGTTCCAATTTTTGGAGAGTACCAGAATGAGAATGTTGGTTTACCTTTAGTACTGTTAACTCTTAGGTAGTTATTCATGTTCTGATTATAATCATGTTCTTTTGTAAATCACAGTTTTAACCTATGGCTAGTGAATTTATCAGTTAATACGTTAGTCAACTCTATTAATTTTTTTCTTTGCTGTTTTCATCTAGAGTAGCTCACAGTCAGATTTGATTCCAATTTTTTCCATTCCATTCCATTCCATTCCATTCCATGGTATTTTAAGTTGCCTCTTAACATACACATCATGTTTTATATAGTGAATTCAGATTACCATTTGAAGTTAATGACAGCTTATCTGGCTATGTTTAAATATGCATAAGGTGTCATGGTATAGAAACATTTTCATAGTTCTTGTACTATGAATTTATGTTAGAAATATAGGATGGAGGGAGGGAAGTGCAGTAGATGCATTCCTAGCTACTTTTTAGATGTAGAGCAGAAAGGCTATAACACAATAGAAAAATGATAATGCCTCTGAATGTATGTTGCTTATTATGTGAATAGAGAAAATCAGTAATTATACTCAGGAAGCAGGCTCTTGGAATCCAATCAGGGTATTATGGGCTCCCGTCCCTACTTTCATTAGACTCTTGGTCAATGTTTACCATGGAATTGTGCTATCTTGTAGCGCTATGCATTCTTTGAAAACAGTTGGAGTTCCTGGTGACTGCAGGCATCATACCTCTTAGCTAGTCATTAAAGAGCCCAATCTATGTTAGGCTTCTGGGCAGGCCTGAAAAAAATGGTGCTATGTTTTAAGGCTTGCCTGAGCTATAATGAGTGGATTTCTTAAACCAGTGGCATCTTTTTTTTCAGGCCTTCATAGAAGTCTGGAAAAGATCAGACTCATTTAATGGTCAGCCAAGAGGTGCTGTGCTTTCATGAGGTCAAAACATTCCTTTAAAACACACACACACACATGCACATACACACACATTACAATAAATATTCATTTTGTAATATATATGTAATATTATGTCTATTTAACTAACTATATTATTATTATATATAATATTATATGCTTTAAGAGAAAAACCTCTAATTTATTACAATAATAAGCGATATGGCTTAAAAAAATAACCTTACAGTTCACTACGCAAGCAAAACAAAGAAAGAAACAAACAAAATATTTGGGGAAAAGTCTCATTAAACTGCTAAGCAAACAAAACTAGGAAACACCCTAAATTAGAAGAAAAGATATCCAACAAAAAGGGAAAAAAATATAAAAATCAGTCTATTCAGGTATTTTTTCTATTCATTTTTAAATATTCACAGCCCTCCTACCTTAATGAGCAAAACAAAATATGCTAGATTATATGCTAGGTAGGGTTATGAAAAATGTTCGAAAGAGATGTCTTGCAAAGTGCATTATAAGAATGAAGCACCTCTCTTTGAAGTATTAAAGCAGCTGCATCCTTCGAAGCTCATATGGCTGTTTTGAATGTTGTCCCTGGCTATCTTTGTATGTGTGTGCATGCATAATGCCAGGAAAAGTGTTGGCTGTATATGCATGTACACGCACACATACAAACACAACATTCAGATCACAGCTTTTGTGACAACCACAGAATAGTAACTTCAGATGGCCATTTTGAATGTTCTTTCCCTGGTGCAGCTCTGGATTTTTATGTTTGTCACTGAGTTAACCAATACAACAAATTTTGTTGTTTTTTGCCATGGTAGTGCAGGACGACAATGGTCCAAAGGATTTTGTGGCAAGTCTCATGTTCTGGTTATACAATTCTTGTGAAATTTGGGCTTACTGTGGCAGTGCTGCTCCGCAAGAGCATGATGACCTAATAAGATGGCTCCCTGATGGATTCTGGGTAATATCTGAGAACACTTTGAAAATTTTCTGTCAGCAAAGTTGACTTTCCCACCAGAGTGCTGGTTTAATATGGAAATCAGAAATGACTCGGAGTGATTACTCTGATGCATTTATTGTCACTAAATAGAATTCATTTGGCTCTTAGCATCTAGCAAGCAGTTGGTATGTTGTTGTGACGTAGTAGTAAGATAATAGAATGCAAATGGGGGAAAACTCAAATCAGGTGTGAGGAAACATAACTTAAGAGCTTAGCTTACTTCTGTGTCAATACAAAGAAGAAATATTTTTCCAGTGCTATTGCATCAGCACAGCACAGTCCAGTAAAGCTGTTTTGAGTGCTTGAGGGGTTCCTTTAATTTGATCCCATGGGTTATCTTAGAGAACCTCAAATGCCCGCTGTGAATATTTGCAAAGCACTTTCAGGATAAAATTACTCACACCCATCACAATAATAGGATATAAAAGTAATTCTTTTGTTTCTTTACAGTGAAGACTAGGCAGGCTTTAATCCTCAGAAAGCCTGAGTAAGGTTTGAGGCTGCAGGAGAAACCAGAAAGAGTAGGCATATATTTTAGTTATTTTTTGTGTAAATCCATCTTGATATCTGAACAACTCTGTATTGATGTGAGAGTTGAATAACAGTTTGAAAAGTAGTGCTGCTATAGCTATATTGTGGCTATACTGTCAAACTAAAACTAGCCTCCCTTCCTTCCTCTTCTCATATATGTTGCTCTTTGGCAGCATTTCCAGCTAGATATATACAAAATAAAAGAAAACCTAATTAGAATCTTGTGCATTATCTCATAAATAAATAATAATTCATTTAAACAATTGGGAAAGCAGCTTTATCTGGCACCAAACTGAAGTAGGGCACACTTCACTTAGAAGTGTCTGCCATGAACTTGATGCTACCACTGAAAGGATCCCAGACCTCAGAGTTTGGAAGCACCCGGAGGAGAATTTCTAAAGACAGATTTGGGACCTTGCTTGCTTGATATTTCAGCATTCCATCTGACATACTTGCAGGGCATGTGAAATGTGCAAAGGGAGCTCCTGTTCTCCACTTGTCCAGAAACACTGGAAAGTATAGAACAGGTGTAAGTTATACCTACCTATATTCTGGTGGTGTAACAATTTCTAATGCACTAAGAAGAAAGTGCAGCAACATCTGTTTTTTATGCCTTAAAGACAATGTAAAGAAAAATGTTTCAGTTTGGTTGTAAGTTATGATAGGTATCACAGTAAGCTCAAACGCACCACTAGATCTTCTGAGGATCTGGTAAGATGGTATTGGGGATGAAGATGAAGGGGCTGGAAGTGGGAATTGGTCTCAAGTAACTAATCCCCCTTCCCTAATAATGGCCCACTCCCCATTTCCCACCATATCTCCCTCTGCTTGTCACTACCCTAATTCCTGACTGTTCTTTAACACTCCTGTTCCATCTCCCAATCCCTGCCCCAGTATTGCCTACTAGGGGTTTCCATGTACTCCTCCAAACAACCACCCTTCCCTTCCCTTCCCTTCCCTTCCCTTCCCTTCCCTTCCCTTCAATCCCTATAATGAACAAACTCACTAATCCTCAACTTACATTCTCCTCTAATCCCCTCCAGCTGCACCTGGGAACAATTCTATAATCCTTCTCAAATCACAATTCACACAAACCCCACACCCCCCCAACTCTACTCTTTGATCTCCTTTTTAAAATAATACTTCTTGAGGTGCACCAAGCAGCTATAAAATTAGATGGCAAGATCTCAAGTTGGTGATGATTTTTGTAAGAAAGTTAAAAATAATTCCTCGAACTGTTTACTTGTATATTTGCTGCTAAGAGTTCTAAAGCTATCTCTAATTATTGTCGATTTTTGTGTCTTTATTCGGCCAGCTTTTTTTATTTTGTTTTGTTTTGTTTTAAATAGGCTGCTCTTTCAAAAAGATTTGTGGGGGCAGTAGATAATATACTGTTTCTGTTTACTTGAAGGCCAGTCCTTAACTCATGTACTAAAAGAAACATTTGCCCACCTGTTTGGTGCTCTTAATATAACAACCTTCCTCTTTTGGTCAGAATGGCAATAGTGGTGCTGCAAATGCAAGTTTCACCCTTTCGGAGGTGTCTGTGCAATGTTACAAAGCACACAGAAAAAGAATGGGGCTCATGCCACAATGCTATTCCCAATTTGATCCCCCTTGTCCCCCCTGCACATGCTTCTGGGTTCCAACTAAAGAAAAGCTCAGTTAATGTATGTCTAAAATGCCATATTTTCCCCCCTTTCTTAAGTAAGAAGAACTCTTGTTCTTGTTTAGAACTCTCAGCATATCCTCACTGAAATTGGTTTCTCTAAATTGCCTGCTTTCCTTAGTCCTGATAAACCAGTATTCTGTGATCTGGTATTCTCCAAATAGGAAGCCTCAACACATCTGCAAGGTGTCAGGTTAAAAAAGGCCCCTTAAGTAACCCACAGTGTTCTGGGTTTCCAGCTTGCCTTTCAAAGCTTGTGACAGATGGAATGTACTTCCTGGGATATTCTTGCTTTTCACAAGAATGGTTTACAGTACTTCATTGTCAAGTGCCATTAATATGCTTTCTTCTTCCAAAAGTGTTAGCTTAAAATCAAAGTTACCATTTTTTAATTTATTTATTGGATTTGTTCTAGCTGTCCAACTCCAAAAAGACTCTGGCCAGCACATAAGTTACAAATACACCTAAAAATCACGTAACCTTTATGAGAGGAAACCATATTCTGTTAACAAAAAAGCTGTTTCCAACCAAGCAGAAGAGCACTGAATAAGAAAGCTAACCATATTGAAACAACTTATTCAATTTTGCCAAAATTACCTACTGAAGTATATATTCTGTATTTCTTATTTTCTTAGATTGTAAGAGCATTGGAACCGTACATTCTAGAAGAACACTTCCTCTAGTTTGTGGGAGAGTTCATGGGGCATCACCAACAGAAGTGTCTTCTTCTGCAGTTAGATTCTGAGATTTTTGTTACAGTTCCTAACTATGATACATTGCATGATTTTTAACTATTTTGTTTTAATGTATTTATTAAAAAGTATTTTGTTTATTAGGGTAGCTTTTCTTTTTTCAATACCAAAATGATTCAAATAAATAATATCTAAAAATACACCATGAAGAACTCTTTGGAGTTACCCAAAATCAGAAAGCTAGATTCTTCCTTCTCACATTAGAATCTCTGAGCTAGAACAGATCAATGGCTGTCTAATCCAGGATTCTGTGCCCATAGCAGTCAACCAAATATCTATAGGAAGTCTATAAGCGGGATACAAACATAACAAGCTGCTCTTGTGCCCCTCATGCAAAGGTCAGCACTACGCTTTATGAAAATAGTGTAATCCAATGATGTGCTAGGTCAGGAAGTAACCTACCACCATTTATTCTAAATCTCTGACCACTCAGTTTCCAGCTCCTAGCATTACAAATGGAGCTGTTTTACTATATCGTATCATGTTACTATATCTTAATGACAGAGTTACAACAATTCTCCAATCATTTTCACTGTTCATCATGCTATGGTTGTTTGGTTGTTGTTGTTTTTTTACTTTTTAAAAATTGAAACATTGGAGGTTCTTGAGAGAATCTAGTAGTGTCAAGGATGAATGTTGCTCCCATGATCCCTTTTCCAGCTCTTTCTTGTGAGCAGGAGTCAAACATAACACCATCTGCATACAAAGTATGCCTTCCACTGTTAAACTTCTACTAAACTCTATATAGCACATTATGAGGTCAGACTCTGGATTTTTCTATTGTGGTGCTCTATGCCTATTTGTTTTTATTGGATGCAGTTAATTTTATCTTTAATTAAAACAGAGACAAAGAGAGATTTCATAAAGTCAGTTGGTAAGTTTGTTGTAAATGTTATAAATAAATATTAATTTAAATTTTATGTTGCCTCAGTTAGTGAAGCTAAATTTTCTGTTGTCTCTGCTCAATCAGTTTAGAATTCCTCTTACCTGCATCACTAGTACTGAGTCAAGTTCAAAGAGGGAAATACAGGTAGTCCTCAGTTAATGACCATAATTGGGACTGGGAACTCTGTTGCTAAGTGACACGGTCATAAAGCAAAAAATCACATGTCTGCGCTGACTTACGATGGCAGTTCTGGCAATTCCAGTCATTAAGTGAATCACATGTAGTCATTAAGCATGATGTCATGTGACTGCAACTTGCAACTTCCTGCTGGCTTTCCTATTGACTTGGCTTGTCAGAAGCCAGCAGTGAAGGTCGCAAATGGCAATCACGTGACCGTGGGATGCTGTGACCATTGTAAATGGGCGCTGGTTGCCAAACACCTGAATCGCGACCACATGACTGCGGGGATGCTGCGATGGCCACAACTTTAAGGACCAGCTATAAGTCTCCTTGTTCAGCACCATCACAACTTTGAAGGAGTCACTGAATGAGTGGTGGTAAGCGAGGACTACCTCTACATGCTAATATTGTATGCACTAATGTCCATATTATTTTGCATCACTAAGCTACTCAAATTCTAGTCTCTGCTTCAGGTTAGGAAAAAAGCCCTTTTCCATCCTGCTTTCAAGGAACATGAAATTGCCTCCTTTGGGTCAAATTAATTTTGTCTCCTGATGCAACGGCTACTTTTTGCAGATGAGAGAAGTAGCCATGCAGATCTATTTTTAACATTTTCCATTCAAGTCAGGCAAATGATGACTTGGATATTTGGTTAACCAATGGATATTTGATGTTGTTGTTTTTTGTTATATGACTGGTAAAACAGAGTTACCACAATGGAAATTTACCATAGCAAATTTTGAGTGGTGGTAATAATGGTGATTGCATTCCATGCAGTGTCCCAACCCAAAGAAACGTGAAGCAGAATACAAATACAAAATACAAATAAGTACATACTGTACTATTAAAGATGTAAGCAAAGGATGGGATATCCAGATAGGTAAGCATTTTGTAAGTGGTTGTTATTTTTAGGGAAGTTTGTTTAGAAGTACATGCTGAAATCTTCAGGGATAATTTTAAAAACAAAGAAGTACACTTTATATTCATATACTTGAAGCTGTGTATTCATTCGTATATAAAAAGAATTCTGGTCTCTGTCTTCTTGTCAACATCAAACAATTCTCTGATATGCAAATTTCAGCTATGGGGACAACAGTTCACAGAATTTGTTTGGATTCAATCCAGGTCTCAGCAATGGCACATTCAGGGAACTGGCATTTAATTGCCTCATTTGAGCTTTTAAAAATTGTAAGAGGAAATAATGTTAAAATAAATATAAAATACTTTTAAATATTTTATGCTACTGCCTGTCTTAAGGAAAGTGCAGCCATAATATCACTCTCTTACTCTCTCAAATGGCAATTGAGGGGTGAAAAACAAGTTTCAGGATTGCACCTCCCTGCCTGTTTCCTATTGCATGAAACTTTCTCCCTATTACTCTTTCTGTTATCCACTAATAAATGTTTCATTTGCCACAAGCCAGGCTAACGAGATTCCTTTCAAAAGCTAATTTGGTCAAACTACCAGTAATACCTGTGTCCAGATCTGGATTATGATCAAAGCCTGGTTTATTTAATTGGTTAAGAAAGAAATTGATGGGCAGGAGTGAAAACTCCTTGTTTTTGAAGCAAGAGGGTCCAAAATGCAATTCGTAGATTGCTGATCTCTCCTATTATGATCTGGCCTACACCAGGTGCAGGGACAAGCGAATTATGATGAATAAAAACAGTTCAAGGCTCTTTGTGCTTCTCTCAGTAAATGCCAAAGTCACAGAAAGCAGAGTAGGATAACTTGAATGATGGATGGAGAGCAGCAAAAGGATATGAACATCCAGCCATTCCAAGCAATCAAGTATCCTCATGGTTCTTACAAACTCCTATAAAACTTTTTGGAAACATCACTGAACTCTGGAATAATCTTTGCTGAAATACTGTCACTGAAGGTCCTGAGTAAACCTTAGATCAGATTTATAGTCTTAAATCTCATCCTCCCACTTTCAAATTTTTCTTTGTTGGCATTTTCTTGATAGAAGATTTGAGGAAAATATTTCGCAGATACTCTTCTGTGTCGTTCTGAATTCTGAATCACAAGTAAAGCTTCTGGAGGATTCAGTTTCAGACTGGCCTCCTTTAATAGCCCTATCTTAGCTTAACTTTTTGAGTTAATCTGATCTTTCAGCATTTAGCTGTCTCTGATGCACTTGCTTAATATGTGTACATATGCATATATACATACATGTTGCCAAGCTAGATGTACTTTAAATATTACCTATTGAGAATCCCTTTGGTATTTGTACACGGAGAGTTTCACTTGCAATTTTCTTTCAGCTTATGCTTTCCTCCAGGGTTGTTAAGAGGAAAATACTGGAGCAAACCCATGTATATTTCTTGGAGAAAGGGCAATATAGATTTTAAATGTATATAACAAAGAAGAATTGGGGCAACAAAACTGTGTCATTTCAACCAATTATTATTAAGATTAATTGCAATTTAAGATTCAGAAACAATATTAAATTATGATTAATTAAAAAATTGAAGCAGCGACTTCTTATTTCTTGCATGCAGTTGTACTGAAAGAATGCACCAGGAGGGGAAGGTGTGAGCCTGAAGTTTCCTCTGTCTCATTCATATTATTCTAAACCATGATCTAATATCTAATTATGTTCATTATTAGGAAGAGGGGAGAAGGCAGACCTAACCAAATGAGGGATTATCACTTGTGAAAGTAAGGGTTCAGTTTAAGTTACACATAAGTTTCCAGTCTCATCTTGACCTATCAGTCTTTCCCTTCGTCCAAGCTGTTTTCTTCAACTCTTGTTCTTTTCATGGAAAGCACATCCCTCGGGAACCATCTCTCTCTTTGTTAAACATGGTCCTGCCTCCTCAGTTGTGTTAATGATTTCTGGGTTGAAAAGCTGAAGGCTTGTTCATTTTAATAATCTTCTGCTTCATTACTTGAATAACAAATCCAGATTGCAGTATTATTTTATTTTATTATTTCAAAGCATTTTAAGAAGCAGAAGAGGCTGATCCCGGAAAGGACAGTTTGGAAGTACTTTGTTCAGCTGTGCAGTGCCTTGGAACATATGCATTCCCGGCGTGTCATGCATCGAGGTAACTTAAATTGCATTTCACCCCAACTGCTGTAGTACAGCTGTCGGGACGGAAGTATATATTACATGAACTGCAAAAGAATGTGATGGCCTCTTCCAGTTGTTCTTATTTGTTAAGATAGATAAGTAAGATACATTTTTACGTATGTAATTTAAAAAAAATAATTAACATATTCTCTATTCTCTAGTTACATTTGTTTATTTTTTTATGAGATATATCAGCTGCTCAATCAGTTACGTGTGTGTGTGTGTTTATAATATCATTTGAATTTATCATGTGAATTAAAATGAGTAATCTACATTCATATGCATGCTGTTTTATGTGTGGTAGATGTTTATTTTTATCTTAAAGATTTGTACCCTCCCTTTGATTACATGCTTCTTGGGGGGCCTATACAAAACCGGTAATGCTTCCAAAACGGAAACACTCCAGTCTCTGCAAACATATGCACGCATACAAAATCCAGGAACCCTTTTTACTGTTTCTGTGACTGGTGGATGGAGGCCAGATTATACCTCTTTGGGCTCTGTAGTCCTATTGCAACTGGCAGTTAGATCAAACTTTTCTTCCTTGCAGGAAGAATGGAAGCATGCTACCTCTAGCTGCTCCTTCACTGGCCAGAGATGCAGCAAGCCTTGTCTTTTCCTTGTCATTGGTGCCCTGGATGGTGGCAGAAAACCCAGGCCCAACTTTACCAGTGAGGCATCATGTATAGCAGACTGGCCCATCTCAAGTTTCTTAGAATTGTGTTTTCCAACTAAAAATGTGTAGGAAACAACTTTTCTGTTTATTGGCCTGCCGAATTATGAAGTACAGGAGAACATTTGATAAGTTCTGTGAGGCTAGATTTTAACATTATATCTTGGGCTTATTAAAAATCTTATTATATAGAAATCATCTAAAGTCATGGTGGAGAAATCAACTAAGGACAGTTGTAGCATATTGAGTAATTATACTTTGCTTCAGGAAATCTTATTCCTGGTCAGTCAGTAGGATTTTAATACGACAGTATGACAAACTGAAGTGCAAATATCAGTTACTGCTGGTTGAAAATAAAACTAATTCAATTTTAGAAATCTCTCCGATTTCTTAATTAAGTTATAAAAATTATGCTTGTGTTATTTGAATAATTGAACTTCTTGTCCAAGATCCAAACAGAAGAACCACCTATATGAATTTGGCTCTAAAAACAAAACAAAACAAAATGATATCGACATTTAATGGCCATCCTGAGGAATAGCTGAATGTAATTTAATCATTAGTTATTCACATATGGGTCTACTAAAATTAAAAAATAATAATAAAAAAACCTTGCTTCTGTCTTTTTGAAGGATGTAAGAATCATCCCCTCTTAATAAGGTATATCAGCCTGACTGGTTCTTTCCTAGTGGTCCAGTCAAACCCAGATTGGTAGGGCTCAAGTTCATATTGGTTAGAGGGTGCTTCCTTTCCAAGGTTTGCATTTTTGTAGCATCTCAGTCAATACTCATTTAAAGGTAGCTTATTCATGGATTGCTCTTGTACAGAAATTTCATCTAAGTCAGCATGGGTGTGAGCAATTTTATCCACCAACAGTTTAGCTAACTGTCACCAAGGACAGAAATACGATGAGTGCTAAGTCTAAGTTGTAATAACTCATTTACCTATCTGGAAAGTATGATATAGTCACAGTGATTGAATGAAATAAGATTTCCTCTCCATTCCTAGAATAGGCCTTCAAATGGTAGTTTGTTTTTGTAAAATTTGTTTGAAAATTTTCACCATTTTTGGATTGTAGTTCCTTCTGTTTCTTGGATAACCAAGATGAATATGAGCTCCAGCCTTTGAAATAGGAGTACCTTGTTGCTGAATATATATTAAATATGCATATTCCATCCTTGTTCGTCACTTAAGAGTTCCCATTCCATTTTAAATATTTTTTAAATAGTATAAACATAAGAGCAAATAATTTCTGACAGTGAGATGTGTAGATTATACATATTAGTGAGGTTGAAAGTCACTGGAGTGGATCTAGAACAGGTTAGATAAATTTACTTCTCTCTGACATCAGTAAGATGGCCTCATTATGACTTAAGGTTTTCATATTAAACCAACTTGGTCTAGATCCTGCTTTATCATTAAGGTAGCTGCCAAACAGAAGTCCCGAGAGTTCCATATCTGGACATAAGCAACTATGTTCAGAACGTGACAGAAAAGTGTCTTCTGTTAATCTGAGTGGACAGCTAGAATAATCACAGAGAAGACAATCCTTTGCATAATCTGGTTTCAAAATGGGTTAGGCTGTTATATCAACCCCTATATCAACTCCTTATTCAAACATTCAGCAACATAGCTGGCAGCCCAAAGAAGTTGTAGAAATCTCCCAGAACATTCAGGGAATGGATTATTTTAATAGGTCCAGCAACAAGAATGGCGCAATATGGTTCATGGGGTCACGAAGAGTCGGACACGATTTAACGACTAAACAACAACAAAAAGCAACAAGAAAGTTCTTATAACCACCATGATACTATTTTTTTTTTCAGGTGATAACATGGTTAATAAAGTCATTGTTACCACCCACAGAGCATTATTTTTTCACTATCTATAGAATATACTGTGCAGAACTATCCAATTCAGTGCATATCTTTTCAGAAGCAAGTCCTGCTGAATTCATAGTGTTTATTCCCCAAAAGTGGATAGAGGATTTCAGCCTAAAACTAGTGCAGTCATAAACATATTTATTGTTAATTAGTAACTTGCATGTTGAATTCAGCTGTGCATGAAGTTGGAATACTACTTGTCACAGATAACAGTTCATAATTTTAAAATATTTTTGTTGTATTTTAAAAAAAGGAAACAAAAATTGATCAAACAATAATACTTGATAATGCTGCAAATTGTGGGTTTCTTTTCTGTTAAAAATATAGTACAGTTCTTTGTTTTTTCCTTACAGACATCAAGCCAGCAAATGTATTCATTACTGCTACAGGAGTAGTAAAACTTGGAGATCTTGGATTGGGAAGATTTTTCAGCTCTAAAACCACAGCTGCACATTCTCTAGGTCAGAAAGTTTTCTCTGTGTGTATAATTAAATGTAGAAGTTAATATTATACATATCCAGAGTGTATGCAGCAAACCTTATGTTTGATGTATTTTTTAATTAAAGAATTTCAGTTGTCTGTTGGTATAGATTAAAATATGTTTAATTGTAAATCAAGTTCATTTACTATGGATTGAAAAATGCTCATTCAAAATTAAGCTGTTTTTGTAATGACTGATTGCGATGGCACTCTTGTTGAATGGGATTGTTAATAGATTACTTTACAAAACAATCTAGTTTTTCAAATGTGGCCGTCTTTACTTTTGCTTTTGAGTGCTTGATTAATGCAACATATTGTAGAGACTGTACTGTTTCTACAAGAAATGTGTTTATTGGTGAGGTGGGATCCAAAGCAGGTGGAGATCTCTTCACGTCAAGATTTCCTGCTATTACCCTGTGTACATTCACCATGTAAGGAAACCTATGTGGGTATGTGCTTGGATCATACATTCCTGCATTGATTGTATGGAGACTGGCATGTAAATTGTCATACTGTTAAGATAGAGTAGAGGTATTATTTTTATTTTATTTATTTATATATCAAATTTGTCACCACCCATCTTGTTGAAATGATCCTGGGCAGTTTACAAAACTCTTACAATCAATTAAAATTACAATGTACAATACTCTTAATAAATAGAAAATAGATCCCAGAATAGATATAAAATTGGCAGTCACTCAGGGAGCATCATCAAGGTGCCAGCCACCCCCAGTATTGGGTAAGATATATATCACCCCACACAACCTGGCATAGCCAGGTCTTTAATGCTTTCTGGAAAGCTGGGAGGATAGGGGCCTGCTGCACCTCTGGGGGGAGAATATTCCAAAGGGCGGGGGCAGTGACAGAGAAGGCTCTCCTCCTGGGAGAGGTTTCTCTCAAATATGGTATATCTGAATGAAATGAAAGCAACAATAAAACTTAATTAGAAAAAAAAATCATAACTTCTTAGAGCAGGATGATACATGCCTTACTAAACTTTCCTGTTTTTTATATGTATCTTATATTTCCTCTTTTGTTTCTGTTAACTGCAGTTAATTTTTGTTTTAGTTAAATTTAGTGAATTGGCAAATATTAGAATGATTTAAAAGGTGTTATAGACAGACAGACAGACAGACACACATAACCCATAAACCCATTATTTTAGGAAAAAGACTTTAAAAAATATTTGCTTTAGTAACATGAGGATGCCACTTCCTTTTAAAAGTTTTATTGATTATGATAGAAACAGCATTTTTCTGCTCATTTTAAATAATGTAAAGATGGGATTGGTTGTTGGATATACTTTTAAGACAGGATGTAGATGTAGTAAAATCATGTTAACTAGTTTCATTCAGTGAAGGAAATAAAAATAAATGAGAAACCATTTAGTTATGAAACTAATATTTGTTTTTATTTAACAAAGGCTGCATAGATAAAACATATTAATACAGAATTCCATCAGTCTGTGATTTGCAACATTGATAATATTAATTAATGTAATCTTAAATTGCTAAATTACTAAAAATTGAGTTTATTAATAATTATGGAAAACTTTATTATTACTTAAATGGGTTATCATGAAATTAATTTTATAAAAGAACATTTAAATTATTTGGAATAATTTTTCCATTACTTAAGTTTACCCTTTTGTAATTAAACATTGAATAGTAAATTTTCAAGGCAAATGTTGGTATATACATTATTTAAAGTTGATTTAATTTTTTGTGTATTATGTATTTATATTTGTTGTAGTGGGAACACCTTATTATATGTCTCCAGAGAGAATACATGAAAATGGGTATAACTTCAAATCAGATATCTGGTCTCTAGGATGTCTGTTATATGAGGTAATACTGACAACTTTTAATAAGAATAATTTGTTGATGTGTTTTGTTGATGAAAATGTTTTTCTACTTGTGTTACGATTCTATTGAATTTTCATTCTTTAAATCAGTACTAGCTGAAAGTATGCAGATATGCATGGTGAAAATTGCACATGTGCCTTAGTTCAAAATATAAAGAGAATGTAACACAAATATTTGTAAGAATTTGGGCATATACTTCTCAAAATGCATCACACCTTTCCTTAGAAATGATCTCTTTCAAGGTCTTCATCTTTCAGTATCAAGGATAGCTGCTAAGTTAGCAATTTGAAATTAAAAACTTTATCCCACATGAAATGGAGATACCAGGCTTGTAATAGAACCAACAGTTGTAGTGTCATCTGTTATTTCATTAATTATTAAACTCTTGTTTTGTGAATCTTAAAGTATAGCATCTTTAAACTTTGCTAAGTCTGACTGTAGCTTGGGAAACTGGTATTCTGTCCTTTTTATATGGTATATCAGGGGCTGCCCGTTTGTTTATAGCTGATTAAACACAAAATCATTAATACTTTAATACAGAGCTAAAGGAGCTATAGAAAAATAATACCAGGAACAGATATTCCTTCATTTGGCTTGCAGTATGCTAGTTGGAATTCTAGCCTGTAAAATGTTAATTATACAGAGATCAGTAAGATAACCAAGTTCTACCAAATCCTTCTGGATGTCTCTAACTACCTCTAAAAGTTTTATCTGCTGGCTTGCAAATCTTCTACTCAAATGTGCTCTAGAAAATTGCATTGCGATTCAGCAGAATTCACTAAAGCTCTGTATCAAAAACCCCCCTACAATATTAGGATTTTTTGAGCTGTTTATATACTGTGACAAGCACTTTCTTAAAAAAAAATTCAGTGCTAAAATGATTATCCTCTCTCACACTCATACAAAGTAAGAGACAGAAAGAAAGGACACTTGGTTTAGTTTACCCCTGTATATAATAGCTTATCTCAACTACCACTTGATGATTGAATTCTTAAAATTATACTGTGGTTTCGTTTTAAATAGATTCCTCTGCATTAGGTCCATTAAAGCAACTTTTCTAGCACCTACAGGGAAACCCATTGGAACAAGTTGATATTTAAGATTTCTTTTGTATTGGTATTGTGAATATACATAAAATGCATTTTTAAAACAGTGTGAAGGAGTGTTATAAAAATAACTTTGTCCTAAAGCTTTCATCCTTTTTTGACATAAAATAAATCTAACTGTGTGACATAAGAATTGGTAGAATTTAATAATGAGATAAGGTTTTTACTGAAATGTAATATGGATGCATATTCTGTTTAATGTGTAGTTTGGATTATTTACCAAGACATGTTCAATAATCAAATAAAAACTTAATGAGAGAATTCCTTTGGAGATTTATATATTTTAAATTAGGGGTTTTTTTTAGAAAAATCTCCTTTTTTCTGTGATGCTGCTATTTGTATAACTGCTATTTGTGAAATTAGTAACTAAGATTTGTATTTACATTATTCTTTCCTTTCTTACAGTTATCATGTTGCCTAAGTTTTTGACAGAGAATTATAATTATGTAGTAAGATCATGTTTTAAAGAATTTAATTTTTCTACTTGCCTTAAGAATAGGATGCTGTTCGCTCTTTAGATTTGCAATTTAGCAAGTATCGGGGCATATTAATGGCATATTATGCAGCAAAATGATAAAGAAATGTGATGTTGCATCTTAACTAGTACAATATTAATGTTATTAATGATTATAATTTTATTTTACTCCCTCAGTTTTTACTCACTCAAAATCCATTCAGCTGTTGTATCGGTAAATAGCAGAAACTTGTGGTCCCTTAGTTTTGTAATAAAAATTAAGTAATTGTAGGGTAGTTCACAGAATAGTAAGATTTTATTGTAGTGTAGGTACAATAACATCAGTGGGATAGAAAAGCACGAATATTGCAACTTAATTATGATACAGATTGAATTTTTAAATTTACTCTTGCCTTGCTCAATATGTCCAACATAAAATGCATTTAATGATTTCTAATCAACTTACATTAGTTCCATAGGTTTATATTCTCTTCAAATTAGCAGTAGGAAAATTTGTAGCATGTACATGAGATTTTCCTAAAAGATTACGTAGCTTCCCAGTAAATCATTCTTCAGTTAATGCTTTATTTGAATATTAATATCTGGCAGTTTGGTTGGACTTTAACTGAATCTAAAATGAAATTTACTTTCCATTCACTGCTGTTCTATGGTGTATCACTTCCTCAACCTGCTGCCTTCCAGATGTGTTCAGAATGCAACTCCTGGAGTTGCTGCTTGGGAATTCTGGAAGTTGAAGTCACAACACATCTGGAAGATACCAGATTGGAAAAGGCTGGTTTTACAGTTTGTTAAAAATCGCTCTCTTTCCTTAACTACTTACATTTTTTTGTTGTTGTTGAAGGTTCATTTTACAGTCAGAAAATTAGACTTTCAAATATTCTGGAACTGTTTTTTAGAAAAGCCATCCAAAACACTCTAATCACCCTGTGTTAATTGATATGCAACAAGGTAGACTTTACTAATTAAAACCAACATGCCATGCTTTCACTACATGGACCTTTACATGGAAAAGTAGATATTACACATTTTCTTTATTGTTAGCACAGTAATTGCATCCTTACAGGGTCGTAGGTTGGTGGCTTACAGTTTCCCCCCAAAAAAGAGAGTGAGTGAGAGAGGTGGTGGGGAGAGCATTGCCACCAGCCCTGAAGACAGACAGTGGGCTTTCGTCCCTCAGACACCCCTAGAATACTAATCAGGAAAGTCAGACCCTGGAGGTCAGGGAGCAAGTCAATCATTCTCGTGATCGTCTCAGTGTGGAGGATCAAATTAGCCTGAAAAATTCAGCTGCTGGGAGGAGAGGGCGAGCAGCTGTCAGGGGCAGCAGCAAGATGCACTAATGAACCAGATGAATAGTGCAAAAGCTTGAAAATAAAAACAGGACAGTTGACATTTTTCATCTGTCAAAGCAGGAGATGCATGAAAATATAGTAGTCCTGTTTTAACTCCTTAGGGGACATTCAGCTTTTTCTCTTTTTTTCCTTCATTCCTTCCCTTTTTTTTAAGCATTGAAACAGAAGTACTTTTTAATGAACGTGATTTCTACAGTGCTAAGTATCTCTGTGTTTATTTTGCAATTGTGCATATGCGCTGATTGTATGGTAAAACGTTCTAATTTTGTTTTTGATTGCACTGAAGGACAATATGCTGCATGAGTTATGTTGTTTCGAGATTTAATATTATGGCAATTGGAAAACGTTGTTTTCCTTGAGAGCCTTAACCCCCTGGTTTTCAGCAATTATGATATCCAATTAATGTGTGCAACTCTGATACTCTTTCAATAAAATGAATTTGTTATTTTTCACATTTTCTTTCCTTTATTGATGTACCATTATCAAAATCAGTACCCCTTTTTGGTAGGGAAGGAGTTAATGCTCTGTCTCAAAGACCACAAGACAGATGAGAGCCATTTTCAGCTTGTCCTGTCCCTGCTGAAGCTCACTGAGTAGCTCAGCGTGGACTAGCGTGTTTCACACCCGCTTTGCCTGTCTGGGGAATGTACACATTGTCCTTCCAAAATCAAACTTATTAGCACATGTAGAAAAGGGTGACTGACTTTGGGGCAGTACTGCACTCTGAGCGGTGCTCATGCTGCTGTGGTTCAGAGATTTAAAGGCTTTCAAAGGCAATGTGAACATTTCTGTACAAATTTCTTGAAGCTTAGCAGTATTGTTGCATTTGTTTGCTTTTGAAAAGCTAAGCAATAACATCTTGAAGTAGCAGTGGAGACACTAATGATAATAGTTCCAACATTGTTGAAGTGTTTTTAAAACAATTGTACCAAATATATGGAGTTTGGGGGTCCATGTAAAACCAGGATTTTACAAAATGGGCTGCTCCAATAGATTAAATTTTTTATTAGAAAAACACTAGACATATAACTTGGACATGCACTTGCACTGCATATGTTTAATTTCAGGGGAAATTCGGGGGAATTTCAAGGTAAAGCAAGCAGTTCTTTGCAGAATTGCATCCCCTGCCCCTTGTGAAGAGCAAAGTGCTTTCGAAATAGGGAATTACCTTCTGCCTTAAAGTTAGATGCTATCTTTTTCCATATTCCATTAAGAACTTAGTAAGATGTCTGGAACATTTTCTGTGTTCTTTGTTTGCCAAATGCAAACAAAGAGAGTAGTAAATGTGTAATTTATTTATCATTTATCATGGTGTTTTCAGCTTCTTGGTGGTTCTAGAAAAGTAATTCTTAAATTAATGGATAACTACATACATTCTT
The DNA here is from genome assembly GCF_059951505.1 of Python bivittatus. Lineage (NCBI taxonomy): Eukaryota > Metazoa > Chordata > Lepidosauria > Squamata > Pythonidae > Python > Python bivittatus. Next base: position 16,161,875 of record NW_028277098.1, read on the forward strand.
AATATATTTCAGTATACATCAGTTGATCACTTTTACAACCTTCAGAAATATCCTTATGAGTTGAAAGCTGACCAAGATTGTAGGCAAAAGATGGGCTACAAACAGAAGGAAGTTGAGCATTCAGTAATATTTATATTTATTCCCACCCCCATTTTAAATAATAAACTTTTTTCATTCATTTTTACTGCTTATTATTGGTTGTATCTTGGATTATAGTTGTATCTCTCATAACTTTTAAAAAAGGATATTTAAATACAATTTAGAGCAAATGCATCCAAGATGCAGAAAACACTTTTTGGTTTTGAATATAATTCTACCTGCCCATTGACAATTTGTAACATAGAATATCTTACTATATCCGAATTGTATTAAAAACTCCTTTCCTGTTAAAAAGTAGTTTTTCTTGCTACAAAGTATGTCAAAGGGGACAGAAAATTTATCAGAGAAAAACAGACTCAGAGCCTTTGTGAACTAGGTAAATTCTACCAAAGTTCCTCTGATTCCTGATTAAAATTTCAAGATATAGGTGTTTGCAAATGGCTCTTGGTTTTTCTATAGGGAAAATATATTTATATAATATATATTTTATAATATAATTATATAATATATAAAATATAATTATATAATATATATTATATAATATATATATATATATATTATTTCACAAAATAAATTTGTGAATAATCTGGGTTCAGAAGAAATTTCAATTAATTTATGCAACAGGGATAAGTGTAATGCTATAGAAACAACCTAATCCAGTATTCTGAGTGTCAAATTTAAGAGAGAGGTGACTCAAATGAATAGGATAGAGAGGAAACAAGTATTTACCTCAAATTTAAACTGGATGTTTTAAAAAACAAAGCCAAGCTTCTGCATTTGTGACCTCTCGGCTACACCAGTGCAAACGTATGTCCTTTCTATCACTCCATACAGATGGCTGCATTGCAAAGCCCCTTCTATGGTGACAAAATGAACTTGTATTCCTTATGTAAAAAGATAGAACAGTGTGACTATCCACCCCTTCCGTCAGATCACTACTCAGAAGAAGTAAGTAACTTCCTTTTGATGGGCTGTTTGAACTTGTGTTACTTTATAACAGCATCCTATTTCTCCTGGGATCTGGCATGCAGTTTCCCACAGCTGGGATATTCTTCCACAGCTCTCATTCATTTCAGGACTTTGCATGAGAGGACGTTCCCATGGTCTCTTCCTGCAAGCAGAACTTTCTTTCAAAAAAATTGTCTACTGTTTAAATATGGCTGCAAATGTGAACTTTAAATGTGCTATAGTTCTGAAATAACTGGTATAATGTTGTACATAGTACTTTTTGTATCTTCTGCTTGTGCCTTCTTTGTAGTTGCAACTCTGTGCAAGGCATTAAAATTCAAGCTATAAGGGGGAAATTGCTTAAACTGAGTGCAGTTAACCCTGAAATCCTCTTTGCTTAGATTGGTTACACCACAGTGAACAACATGAATTTCTGATTTTCAGCTATATGGCATGTCTTCTGAATGATATATCCTGTGGTGTTCTTATTTACCCTTTTGAAAACTTTGTGAAAGAATGAAACTTTCTCTCAGTTTACTATGATCTAAGTGCCAACATGGATGTGAAGAAAATGCAGTTATGCTCTATTCATGAGTAATGACTAGAGCTGTGCAAAGTATTTGAGAAGGGTGCTTTATGAACACCATCAAATGCATTGTTGCAAGCAAGAACTCCTTGAAGCGTTAAAGCAACTGTGTCCTCTGAAAGGCTCAGCATGGAGGTTTCAAAGGCTTACCCTGGTTGTCTCAGTGGGACAGGGACAGTGAACAAAGCAATGCGGCTGTGCATGCAGAGGCATGGGAAGACAATTGAAGTCACTGACTGAAATACTCACATTGGCTGTTTTGCAAAGCAATCTTTGTAGCCCTAATAGCAATTTTGCAGCATGTGTGATCCCTTAACCCACAAAAAGCACATGTACAAAAAAACCTTGGAAACTTCATTTTTATATCACAAATTGTATTCCAGATGCAAGGCACCTTTCCAGCATGGTGTACTTCTTCATGGACTTACGTATAGAGGAATCGCCATAACCCTGTTTACTGTTCTGTTTTCTAAGTGTGCATTGAAAAGATGTACATGGAACTACCACATCAGGCTGCAGCAAAACGGGCACTTATGGTATGCTTTCCATTCCCTCTCTAGCAATTTTGGCTCTTTGGACAAAGCTAACAGAGAATGGAAATGCTCTCCCTTTCTTGGACAATCAAAGCAGTACATGTTTGTATATCCATATGTAACTGCAGAGGAGACAGGAAAAAATGTGCTTCTATTATTTACAAGGATTCTTGTCCAGCAGCATGCTGTGCTTTTGTGAGGAAGAGTCTAGCCTCCAAAGTCATAGGATAAGAATCTACTCTATCCACATCGTGGCATACTTATGATGCTGTTTATTCATTTTGATTTAGATACTGAGCATTTTACACACACACACACACACACACAGAGAGAACAATAAAGAAAGACAGTATTTCTGTTAAGTGATCTAAGTTGGTATGAGATGGACATGTTTATGTCTCTGTGTCTTTAATACATAGATGACTGTGTGTTTGTGTAATTCTAGTATCGTGTATGGAACTATTTTTTGAAATTTAGGACAAAGTAAAATAATAGAACAAGTAAATTAAACTTTACGTAGAAATGCATATAAAATCCTCATATTTTGTAAACAGTAAAACTTTACAGCGTTTACAGAGTTGGGGAATAACGTAACTCCGAACCCTGAATCTCATTGCCTTTCAAGATTTTAGTTATTAATTAAAGACTGCAGTCCATGAAGTTTGGGTCTCTTTAAAAATCCTTGCATGATACTTGCAGTTTTATTACATGGAGACTGTGAAATTCTGTGTGTATGTTTTTAAAGATGATTAGGAAGATGATGAAGCGAATGTGATGGTCTCTGTTGGTGTGTGCAGCATATACTTAATGTAGCTTTTCCAATTAACTGTTTTTTCAGTGGCCATTTTTAATTATGACAATTGTGCAGAATATAAATATGGCACTTCATATAGGCAATTTCAGAACCGGAGGCCTAGAAATACAGTAGGGTGTGAACAATAATGCAAAATGATAGCAAGAATGTCAGGGGCCGTTCTTTGTTGTGTCATTCATGCTGTCTTCCTTTTTCCATGAAGCGCATGAATATTTCACGTACCTGCATCCTCATCCTCTATTCTTCTTGACTAATTTTCAGACTGTCTGAATTTGCATTTCACATGGTAGCTGATTAGGAGATGCCGCGTGCAGCAGTGAAGCCTCAGCAGGCGGTTGCCATGGTGACCTTCAGCAGGATTTTAATGATGATACCACTAGTGGTTCGTTGAAGTCGGCCTGCCTGGAGGGCTACTTCACTGCAGCTAAGTGTGAAGTTGGATATATAGATTCTCAGCCAAGGGGCAGATATCAAAGTTCAGGCCTGATGGAAGCCTTGCTATTCAGAAAGGAAAATAATAATAATAATAATAACAATAACAATAATAATAATAATTATTATTATTATTATTATTATACAGATTGGAGATGGGGTATTGTAAAACAAATAATACTCCATTTTCCCCTCATTCAGAAACAAGGACTTTCTTTTCACAGCCTTTGTTTTAAAAATCCTTTTTCTATACAATAACATTTGGAAGAATGAAAACTCTGATCTATTATAGGTATGGAAGTAATTTCCTCACAAAGTGAAAGGTTCAGTAATAGAGGGTGTACTGTTACTCTGAACAGTTCATTGTTCCAAAATTTTACTTAGAACAAAACTTTAAAAAATGGAGTATAGTTATGATCTTCGTTAACTGTACATTTTAGTGTTCTATGTTTTGCACAGGCTCTGTATTACAGAAGGAGTCATAAGCTGAAGTGTATTGTATTACACTCCCACAACATCCAAAAGACTTCTAGAAAATTTAGACTATAAACTTTTCTCTAGACTGAAAAGTTCACCCAGTTGAGCAACAGAATTGAGGGATCACAGAACAAAGAAACACACACACACAAATATGTGTTTGGTGATGCTATAAATTATTTTGCATCAACCTCTGCCTACTTTGACACAAGGCTTTTAGATAAAGAAAAGAAAAAATTTAACACAAAATCTGTTTTAATGTACTTCCATTGCAGTACAGATTTATTCCATTTGATAGTTTTCAGCATTTGAACCAAGGTATAGGTTAGTTTTCAGCATTTAAACCAATTTATACTTCCTAAGTGAGGATCTAGATTGATAAAACCATTAGTGTCCATTTTTGTTTCTTATCCTCATGTATACTCCTGTTCACACCCTCATTTTCACATGCCAACACAGTATGATGGGATAATGTTACTTCTTTCCTTATCTGAAGCTCTTTCTGTGAACAGTTCCATTGCTTCCTTAGACGCCTTATGCTGACAGCTGCATTTAATTTTCATGTTTCTTTAAATGTCTGAACAGTTGGAGTGCTCCCAGTTGATGAAAAGGGAGGTCTTTTCAGTATACTGAAACTACCTAATAACTGTGTAGGTTTCAAAGACTGCATGTTGTTTTTCACTTTTTGTTGTTAAAAAACTATCTGATTGGAGGATGGAAATTAACAAACCAGTGTTTTACAAATCCGTGTTCTGGGCAGTAATTTTATATATACCCTTTGTCTTTCTGTAATTCTAGTGAGCGCACTGACTGCATTTAAGGCTGGCTTTGACTGCAAATCAATAGATACCATCCAAAAACTAGTATAGGGATATGTGCTAGATCTCAAGGTCAACTCATTAATGAGAATTTCACTAGCAGAGAACTCTGACAGCCTTGTCTTTGGAGCCCTTTTTTATTTTTCCATTAATGATGATAGAGAAGAAAAAAGATGATAGTAAGTTTGCTTCCCCAAAAGTTTGTGTTTTCCTTTATGTTGTTCTTAGGCTGTTACCATATAGGTTGCTTGCTCTTGGTCTTTCTTCTAGCTAGTCTCTAGATTGTCCTTTTTCTGTACATACAGAACAAATCCAATCAAAACATGAATTGTAACTGTCCATCATTTTTATTTCTATCCATGTTTATGGGGCATAGGTGAAACCTAGAATTATTTAAATATCTAGCAAGTCGGGGACAGATCAAGGAATACATGTGTGTATATGAAAGGGGGAGAGAGAAAGAGAAGCACATGAGTGCTAACTTGATATTGGGGACCCTTTTAGGAAATGGTCCATACCACACATATATCATCAAAGAGAGGAAGTTCACAGAAAAGAAACATTTCAGTTTCTTCCAATTGTATGTACCTTTATTTGTAATGACTAAAGATTGGCCTTCTTGCAAATGCTCAGTTGCAAATAGGCTGAAAATTTTGATCTGTGCTTTCTTTGTTCCAGCTTTCCCACAATTGAGATTCATTGGTTAAGTATTACAGTATTATGTAAGACAAATAATAAGCATTCCCTCTACAAAAAGATAAAGAATGGTGAAATAATTTCTGGAGTATTGCCCTTTTTGGTATCTTTTCCAACACCAAACAGTCTGTTTTAAGATATGGCAATCAAAACTGCATATTATATCTCTTACATTGTTAAGTGGAAGTCTATAAACTTTATTTTCAATCCCTTTTATTTTCAATGCCTTTTTAGCATGGAGTTTCCCTCTTCAGCATTGGCTGTATGAATTACAGAGCTCGATTTTCAAAGCAAAATATTATACCTTATGAAATATGAATCAGAATGGAATATACTTAATGTGAAATGACCTACAATAAGGTTTCCCCTGTTATTTAACGCTTACTACCATTCCATCCTGTTGCATTGATCAAGTAGGCAAAAACTTCATTTCCTCTGAGAACATTTTTATATTTTGACTGCAGGTGTATACAGTATTTAAATACAGTTCACAAATAGATTTTTATATGATATCAGCAGTTTTATTTACAATTCCTTTCTCTTTTTTCTTTATTATATTCAAACAGAAAGGGAAAATTGAGACCACAAGAAAGATACATCTCCTTACTAAACAAAACTAGTCTTAGATATGTATTCTTGTAATGTTATACAATTAAATTATTAACATTTAAATCAATGTTTAACAATAAGAAAAATTAAAGATATAAATGTGTGTGGAGGGGTACCTTTGAGTCAGTTTTTGACTCCTGGTGACTGCCTGGACTAGTCTCTGCAGTTTTCTTGGCTCTCATAAATTAGTATATGCAGTCCATATTTCTAAGTAGTCTTTGGAATAGAGGTCCTGGAGGTAAAATACTTCTTCATATACAGTAAGAAATGAGAGAGAAATTTTCTAACATAAATCTCCAAAACAGTGCATTAAATTTCTTAAAATACATCTAATATAAAGGCAAGGCAAGGATTATATAAAATGGCTGTGGCAAAACATTCACTTTAGAAGTGTGATTTCACTTCAGTTACTCCATTTTAGTAAGACTCCTTTATGTAAATCTGTCCAAATCTAATGATAGTATTTTTAAATATAGTTTATATCATTTGAGATATATTTCTAAGGACTTACATATTGCCTCTGGCTGCCATTGAAACCATAGCAAAAAAGCTGATTTTGATAAAACAATAGCTGTCAAAGGCATCGATTCAGAATCGGGCTAATTTCTATTATATCTAGAAAAGAGTCCAAAACCATCAGTGGGAGATTCAGGCTTATCAGTTAAACCAACGTATCACCAGCAAATTTACCCTTCTTTCCTGCATGTGTCAGACCAGAAACCTTACTACAGTTCCTAATAGTACTCACTAAAGGTTTCAAACAAATCCAACAACTAAGGAAAAAGAGGGCAGTGCAGCCTTAGGGGGATTAAAAGAGTTTGATTTGAGTTTTTTTGGAAAAGTAAAAAATATATAACCTTAGGATTTTTATTAAAATTTTAAAATTCAGGAAAAGAAAACAATAGAACTTAAATATACTTAATCATATGGAATTTATCGTTTGTACTGCTTCTGTGCACCGAACTGACATTCTGCACTGTCTACCACACAGCCCTTTCTGGGAGGCTCCTGTCAACCTTCCCAGTATATGTGGGATTCCACGGTTTTCCCACATTGGTCACTTGACAGTGCTGCTACTAAACCCTTTCTTTTCATTTTAATCACTATTTATAGTGAGTAATAAGTTGAGTATGCCCTCACCATAATGAGCACACATGCATTCTTTTTACTTTAACTAGAGTGTTTCACCTGCATAAGAGTTTCCAAATCCTGTTTGCTGGTGTCATGGCTGGGGTGCTTTAGTCCCTTTTTCTCACTTTCTGTCCCCCACTCACTCTCTTGGAGACTGACAAACCTGTTAAAGTAAAAAAAGAAATTTGTCCCACTGCCAGGCTAAGCTTCAGGCAAAATACTGTCACTGAACAAAGTTCACAGAAAAGGTTAAGGGAAATAATCGGCCATCCTGACTTCTCCAGTTCAGCCCAATTCACATTACTGTTTCTGAGGTCTGCCAGATATGAATGATGCCATTTGCTCCATGTTAATAGAATAGCTTCTTGGCAGTTTCTTAGACCAGTTTGGTTTGCTCATCACGCTACTGGACTATTGGACAAGAAGTCATGGTCTTTCCATATGCCTTCTTATTTATTGATCATATTTGTGTAGCTGCCCATCTCGCAAAATGTGTGGTGTACAATGCTCAATTAAAAAGAAAACCAATAAATATATATAAAACAGTCATTATTAAAACTATAAAAACTATTTAAAAAGCACATGGAATAAGAGAGGATGATGCGGGCATTCAGGGAGTACAGTGGGAATGCTTGTATCCTGACAAGGTTTTCAGAAACAATACTTAGATTTAAATCAAATCTACAGGCCATTCTTCCCAATCACAACTGTGAAAATGCATGACATCTACCCAAATTCTACTCCAATTTTAAAGAAATAGTTCAGCCTTTTGTTTCATTTTCAAACCCAGGGTTGATATTCAGAACAGGAACAAACATTAGATTATATCTATTTTCTTTCTTCCGTGCCAGTTAATCAGCATAGATAACATCTTGATCAGAATATAGGATTAAGAGATGTGTGTCTGTATACATACTCATTCCCTTCAACTTTAGCTGAAAGTTTGATTACAGGAGAGGTTGCTGACATACAGTATTTTCATTAGTGAATATTTAATAACTTGTAGATTAAATAATTATTTTGCCTTTTCTCTCTTGCACACATTCACACACTTTTTCATATGGCTGCTTGAGGAGGTCCATAGTGTATATCCTGTTTCTTTAAGCAAAGTCCTATGGAAATTCAGAAAACATTACTAGCTTTCTGGAGCTAGCTCAACCAATTGAGGAACTCACATTATTCTGTAACAACCTAAGCAATAAGTTGACTCCTTTCCTTGCTTGGCTTTGAGAACTAACTGAAAAGCAGAGATTTTTGTCAGTCTTGCTAGACTTACAGAAGTCAGTTCCCAACTTCTCAGTGCTTGAAGAGTTACTGCTAAGAACTTTGTGGACCAATTTAATAGAAATGGTGTTGTGGTATGCATGTTTGTTCTTGATGCACTGGCAACAGTTGTTCACACCCTTGTCACTTTCATGGTTGAACTACTGTAATTCAATCTATGTGGGGTTGTACTTGAAAGCCACTCAGAAGCTACAGCTGCACAGTGCAACTGTCTGTGTGTTTATGGGTGAGAGCCTTTGAGTTTGGATAACATCTTTGATGCTGGAAATACATTGGTTGCAGTTTGCTTCCAGGCACGAGTCAAAAGAATTGGGCAGCATATCAAATTATCATCATCATCTATAAAGCTGTACAAGTCTTGGGTCATAGGTATATCCGGGACTGTCTGCTCCAAGTGTGGACTGGGATGGTATACTGCTGGCCTTGTGTTTACTCTCTAGGAGATACAAAGTGGGTGCCAGAAGTGAGCCTTCTCTGCTAATGGCCTCCTCACTCTGAAATGGTCTACTGCCAAAGTTAGGATCACTGTCTTCTATTGATATTCAAGAGTACTATTAAAATGCTCCTGTATTGTCTGGAGATTTATTGATGTTGCTGAGGGAAACTGTGTTTTATTATTATATTAAAATTTGATCATTCTATTGTATTTTATTATTTTGTAAGCCTACCATGGTCTAGGGCTGAAGTGGCTTGCAAATCCTAGCAGATGAACAATGAAATGAATAAATGCTACTGTCTCTGTATAGTTTGTCTTTTTAAAGTTATTTATTTTTTGAACATGTATTTTAATCATGAGTTGCATACTTTCCTTATTGCTTTATTATATTGAAAACAGAAAAGAGGGAAAAAAGGATTCATTTTGTGGAAATATTTTGTACCATTTTTACATATCTAAAATAAAACTCAAAACTAGATATTATCAACACATATTAGACCAAATAGTTAACAGTGTTTGTGTTGACTTCAGGAGTGTTAGGTATAATAGATTTGTAACCTAAAGTATTTATTTTATGACGTTCACCTAAATCACATATCTGCCCTTTCTGCTTAGCAAGTCTTGAAACCATGAGAATATTTCCATCCTATGCAGGTATTACCCAGTTAGTGTACAGTTCTCCGCAGAGGCACTGAAAAAAGAATTCAGTTTATGTTTCCATGATAGTGTTAAGCAAATTTAAGGTTAGTAAAAATCCATTATGGAATCATCATTAGGTACCCTTCAGTCCAGTATGGCCATTGTATGAATCTTGCACTCAGATGTCATAGGAGATTTGTCCCATTAAATACAGTCTGGAGTCCTGCAAAACTATTGTTGATAGTACTGTGACTAAAAGTATGTAAAGAATTATATAATAAGGAAATGTAGTGTTTAAAGAATATTGTACTTATAAGAAAGCACATCTTTAACAGTTACTGCTGTGCTATTTTACTTTTCCAGCATTTAGAACTTGCAGTAGAACTTGCAGTAGAAAAGGATTCTCATAATTTTGTCTGCAGGTGCATTTTTCTTTTCAATTTAATTCCTTGTTCTTCATATGCTGTTTTTTTTCTTTTTTCTAGCTCCGACAATTAGTTAATATCTGCATCAACCCAGATCCAGAGAAACGACCAGATATAACCTATGTTTATGATGTAGCAAAACGCATGCACGCCCGCACAGCTACCAGCTAAAAGACTTGCCCCATAGGAAGAGCAAAAACAAGTTGGGAAAGTTCAAGCACTGATGGGCTTTCTCCCCATTTTTCTTACTTTTGTCTATTGCTTTAAATTTACTTATGTGCCAAGAATGTGTTCACACTTTTCTTACAGAACTTAAAAGTAAAAGATATTTTTAAGATTTAAAGTATGAAATGGTTTTAAACGTAAGTAAATTATGCTTACAACTTAGGGTAAGCATATTTCATTTATATATTATGTAATTATTGAATAAAGGTCAAACATTTTTATATAGTTTAATTTTTTGTCCAACATACCTGAGTTACAGGTTTGCATATAAACATAACTGTTTAATTCCTACAAGCAAAACTTTAAAATCTGTTCCTTGACTTTTGTAATAACTTATGGATATGGATATGGATATGGATATGATGAATCAGCATAATTACTGAATTTATTATTCATTAGTAAATATATTGTTGGTTTTCTTTATATCCCTCACCCAGGCTATTAATAGAATTTTTAAAAAATAATTGTTATAGTTTTGCTTGTCAAGAAAATGTATATTTATTTGCCACTGAGTTTTAATGCAGTTTTTGAATGTGAAAAGTGGGTTTTTCTTTTTCTGTTTTTTGGCAGATTGTTCAACACTGGGGGGAATAAAGGAGAAGAAATCCTGTCAAACTCTTTGTTATCTAGTCCTGTGCAGTATTGTAACCCCAATCCCTAACCTTGATTTCAACAATTGAGAGAATTTGCACAATGTCTAGGAGTCAGAATCAATCACAAGGTTGGAAGGGACCTTGAGCATCACTTGGTCCAGTTCCCTGGTTGCCTCTGCTCTGTCCCAGACAGATGGCTTAAATGCCTTTCAGAAAGGAGCACTTAACGACTTCCCAAGTCAGCGTGTTCTGCTGCCCTAAGGCTCTTGTTGCTAGGTGGGATCACTCTCCAAATCTGTAGCTACTAAGCTACTTATACAGTTATAAATTAGTTTTTCATGTTTAGATTGCTAAATACATAAAATTAGTGCACTAACAGAGTGCTTAACTTTGGACTGAATAGTTGTGTATGTTAATTGTGTTGGCATAGATGACTCCAAGAATCTAAGAGATTGGGTTTAAAAGAAATTTGCTTTGAAAAACAGTACTTTCTACAACTCAAACACATTGGATGAACCAAGGCCACTCTCCAAGTTGTGAAATGTAGTTTCTTCATAACAACACCCAGCCATTGTTAAAGTGATACAAAACCTGCCCTCATTCCTACTATTTTGGCACTCTGTTGTTTTGATGACTATAGAAGATGTTACAAGTCACAGAAGTTGTTACAGGTGGGTAAATGACCCCAAGATATTTAAAATATAAGGGAGACTTAAATGGCTGTCATTTGGAGGATCCTTCAAATGGCCTGCATATAATAATGTCTCCATATGTTGTGACTTCTAATGCTGAATGGAGGCCATTGTGTGTGTGTGTTTATGTCATTGGAACCTAATGATAGGGGTATATTATGGCTGAGTAGGGTTAAGACTCATGGCAATAGATAATCCACTCCTAGGCAGGATTTGATATGATTTATTTATTACAGTGAAGGCATCTGCTCTGAAAATCCTTTATTAATTTAAAAGACAGTAATGTTTTGCATCTCACTTTATTAGGAAACATTATTTTCTGGAAATAGTTGGCTTGAACTTTAAAAAAACAGTTTTGAATTGGTGAAGTTTGTGTTAGCCTTTAGAATGTCCTAAAATGAAATTGATCAATAAAACAATAAATGGCATGTCATTATGAAAGGGAAGAATATTAATTTATAACTGCGAGTGCTTGTGCAGATAAAGGTCTGATTGTTTAACATTTTGAAGATCATAAAGGAGCCTTCCCTAACATAGTATCCCCCAGATGTTGTGCTATAATTCTCATAAACTACAGCTAGCATGCTGCAGACATTTTGAAATTAGAGAAACATACGGAGTTGATGTGTATAATATTATAAGAAAGTGGTAATGAAGAAAAAGGAAGCCTTGCGATATTTCTTTGTGAATATTAATCTCAACAGATTAGTACCAATTCAACTTTTATTTCAGTCACATTCATAACCATAAAATGATGTGTAGTTTCATGACTACAGCCAGCCCTGATCTGTCTATCTTGCAAGGATCTAAATAAAACATAAGATACATACCCAGTGGTCTCTCAAAGGCTTAGCAGCATTGTCCATCCCTCTGCTCCTGCTGTTCTACCCTAGATGGAAAACTGATTTTTGTATCAAGATTTTTTATACATGATTGGTGAGAATAACTAGGCATCGTGGTCACTAATTGGACAGATACGAAACAGATGTGTTTTGTTGCATCAGCTTATGTTAATGTGACTTAAGTTCTATGTCCAGTAATTTTTGGAGTATAATTAAAACTTTACTACAGTATCTAGTCATATAAGCCATGAGGGAGCAGCTTGAAATTATAACTTCTCCCTTAGCGCATGTCTGACTTCACAGGAAAATTCAAAGGAAAATGAAAAATGTTAATGTCTGTAAGATTCTTTACATATTTTTTTTTGGCTAGGGATGAGGCTAACAATATTTTCTAAAAAACTAAATAAAATAATATCCCAATCCCTTGTTCCCACCTCCACATTCACATTTTACTATGCAAAAATACTTCAGAATTCTTTAAGTCTATATTTTCTCTCTCCCCATTGAAGGGAAGAAGCTGTAGCATTTAACAAAGTAGCATAATTTTCATGTGGCCTTCTGGCATGCTTATTTGAAAAGAAATTTACTGAATTTACTCCCAATACATGGCATTCATTGTAGTGTGTGTGTGTGTGTGTGTGTGTGACTACCTTACACAAAATGCTTTGGGAAAGTTGTTTCTAAAAATAAATGTTGGGAATAATTATGAAGTTAATTCCAATGTAAACCAAAGACATATTTGTAAGAATCTGCCTGATATTTTTAATAAAGATATGTTGAATGAGTATTGAAATTAATTGTCTAAGTACAAAAAAAGTTACAGGTTTCATAGATCTGCTGTTAGCATCAGAAGTAGTGGATAAGTTTAAGCCTTATTAAGAAGAGCAAGCTTGCCCCTGATCCCACTACAGTACTGGCAAAACTATTTGGTATACCACAAAGATCAAGATAATCCTTTCTCCTTCTTAGTACCCTCCTTTTCTCAGGAATCAAGTCACCGTGCAGGGATACAGAAATCCCATTCATGCATTCCAATAAATAGCGAAGGTCATATTCATAGGGCACTAGCTCTATCCAGAACACTCTGGTATAATGAGAAGAGCTATTTCCAAATGTGTTGGATACAACTCCCATTATCCCAGTGGCGATATTGGTTGAGGAATCTGGGGAGGGGAAGCTTCCTAGGCTAGGGAAGCCTCAATAGATGAATTACATATTCAAGACTGTCAATGTAGGAGCTTCCAGTACCATCATTGGATCATGTTCAATGCCTTGCTAAGAGAAGGGCCCATCAAACAGTGCTAGAGCAGTGTAGGAGCCATTAAACTTTATCTCCTTGAACTATTAATGATGCTTTGGAATATAAAATAGATTTCTTAATAATATCTTGATGGGGGGGAGATATGCATTTGTGTGTGGAATGGCAATCATCTGTTTGATCTCACCCAAGTAATGGAGAGTGGTAACTTGAATAAGAACCAAAAAAAAGCCACGTTCCTGATAGCATAAGGTAGGAGGGTGGCAGCTGTGGCATTTCTGCTCCTGGGCCTTCATTCTCACTCAGTTCTGATCAAACACCAACAGGACTCCATACCAAGAACCTAGAGAACAACTTACTCAACTTCTCCATCATTGGGTTACTGCATCTGGGCTGCAAATATCTGGACAATTACCAGATGGCAGCCATGAGCATTTTTCTGTATTGTTCTGCTGCTGTCTAGTAGTCTGGATTTTTACGGTGGAAATAGGGTAGTCCAACTCTGTCCAGGCTAAGCTCTTTTACATACTTAGCAATTGCTAGGTAACAAATGCCTTAATGTTTCTTCTGCACTATAAGAAAATACATATATTTTTAGATTCCATGTATGGATAGATACTGTTAATACATTTGCTGTATTTATTTTAGCCAAACTGCATAAAATTGCTTCTTTGAAATGAATGTATTCTATACTAAACAAAATCAAACAAAATATGCATAATTTGTCTCAGTTTTATATCCAGAGTATTGTAATATTTGTGGCTTTATGAATATTTGTGTGTTGTGTTTGCTTTCTAAATCTACTCTTGCACAAGAATTGTACTCAATGTTTGGAGTTCTATGTTGTACAATATCTTAATATAAAGAATACATAGATTAAATATATGGTAAAATAAACTCACCTAGATTTATTTTCTGTCAAATTGTATTTATTAGAATGCCTGTGTTGATGTGATGATGATGTGAAAATTAAGCATTTTTATTTGCAGTTTTTAGAAAATAGGTTGGCCTTAATGAAGACCAACCCCTTGCACATATAATTTCTGTTTTGATAATCTTAACAGTTGCTGAATATAATGCTGTTTTCCTCTAGTACAAGAAAATAATTTTGCATGTGGTCCTGTGTACTGAAAAATACATACAGTAGAAAAGGGAAGCAAAAGGCTGTGTCATATGTCATATGCATGTATGTTGTCATTCACACGTTATCTTCTACACATTATCCTACTCTGTGGGGTAATGTTTACATGGGTGGCCTATATGTGCTGTAAAATAATCCTTCAGCATTGTAGTTCATAAACTACATCAAAATATTGCTAACTGGTTACACAGTCACGTTATTTATAAATGACTATTGGCTTCTTGCCCCATTAGAAACATTCCAGATACATCTTTTTTTTTTTTGCACATGCTCCATGCTAATGACTTCAACAGAGATGCCTTCATGGATACGACTGAACCCACATTGGTTTCCATCTGAGCCAGAGGTGGGGTGAGGGAAAACTTACAATGCAAGGTCAAACAAGATGGAGTAGGTTGAAATTACCGGAAGCACCAATAGCAGTTTGTAAATGCATAATTTCCAGAATATGGGCAAGATGGTTATTCTAGCCTCTGCTTTCAGTCCCGTTTGGTATCCGGTTGACTTTTAAAATTAGGTCAATAAAGTGTTTTTGAAAAAAAAATCCCTATGGAATTTCAACTAAAATGAATTGGCTTTAGAAAAAAGGCACTTAAAAATACAGCTTAACGGCTAAATTTCCAGTTGCTGAATTGCCATGGGCCATAAATAGCTCTATCTAGTTCTGCAGGAAAGGGAAGTTCACTAATTTTCCTAATATGCATTTGCCAAATGCTGGTCCATGATGGAATTAGAATAACAACATAAAACCGGCCTGCGCTGCATAAATTTGAAGCTCCAACCTTTCTGTCTCCTAGCAGTTACTATTTTTATACCTTTGGGAAATATACTAACAGAAAACCATAATAAACTCACGTTATCGTTTTTAGTATAAAGTGGATATTATTTGGGGACAACTAGATGAAATCAGACTGAGGGGATGGTCACTCCTAAATTAAAGTGTGGATATATAACATTTATAATATAGTTAACATTCTATGTGTCTGTGAGTGAGAAAGGTTCAATGCTCAATTAGACGAGCTTCTCCAAAGGAAGTAAATGAAAACTCTGCTTGTTGCATTTGCTGGGTAAACCTGTACATAATCAGTCTCCTAACTGTTTCCCTGTTTAATTGGTGGTTTTGAAGATGTTCAGGTACTTCCCTTATGCAACTTTATACAATAGCTTTATGCAATTATTTAAATCGGCTGCTGTGTAGGAATCCAAGAAAATTAGTTTCAAAGGATGAAGCAGGGAAACACCCCTTCCAGTATTCTGGAATCTGAAAGAGGTTCAGTGAGGATGTCCTTGGCTGCACAGTGGTTTTGGCTAAGAAAAATAATGTACATACTGATAAAAATATCTTCCTATTGCTTTATCAACATGACTTCGGAAGAACAGCATGGTTACCTTAACAGTTTTACAACCTGCAAATTTTGCTCATACACACTAGCAACCATCTTTATTTTCAACTGGCGGTTTGCTCTGTTCCACTACTATTTTTAAAGATGGGCATATTTCTACATGCACTGTGGTGTGGAATCCCCCTATTCCTGTCTCTGCATGGGATGATGCTTAACCCTTCCTCCCCAATAACTTTGTATAAGTATTCACCACCTGAGGGTTTTTTAAAAAGAAAAAAAAAATATTGAATGGACTGTTGGGTCTGAGAGAAGGGATAAGGCCTTTTCTACCCTGCTTCCGGTTATTCTGATCCAGCTTATTCTCTTACAATTTTTTTTTAATGGAAAGAGATTGTCGAGCAGGATGATTCAGGGCCTTCTATTTTATGAGAAGTTGGGAAGTTAATTAAATTAGAAAGAAGACAACTTTCATCTGCCTGTCCTACCAGATCCAGCAGAGAGGGCATGTTACAGGTTCCATTGCCTAGGGAGATACATTTGGTAGGCCCCAGGTGGTGGGCCTTTTCTGCTGTGGCGCCAGCACTGTGGAATCTTCTCTCCCCTGGGGTGAGACTGGCCTTGTCATTGTTGAACTTCCAGAGGTCCCTTAAGACTTGGTCATGCCAGCAGGCCTGGGGATCCCAGGGGACAGGGGAATTAGTGAGGCAGTTCCCTTATTTTTAGCATCTTTTTATTCTCTTGGTTTTATTTTGCTTTATATATTTTTAATGTATTTATTTATTGTTTTTAGCTTTGTTGTATGCCACCCAGAGTCGCCTGTGGGGGGATGGGCGGCTATATAAATTGATTTAATAAATAAATAAATAGAAAGGAGGCCAAGTTAAGTTTAGAGTTATGTAACAAGAACCAGTAAGATCAGAGCAAGGAAAAATAATAAAGACTGGTGATAGTTACAAATTTTAAATAGGGACTT
Organism: Python bivittatus; assembly: GCF_059951505.1. Classification (NCBI taxonomy): domain Eukaryota; kingdom Metazoa; phylum Chordata; class Lepidosauria; order Squamata; family Pythonidae; genus Python; species Python bivittatus. Next base: position 16,178,869 of record NW_028277098.1, read on the forward strand.
TATTACACAGATTATTTCCATTATACATTTGTATGAATTATACATTTTATAATTAATTCCTTTGGTTTAGTCTGGGTAGATTCTATTGATGGCCTTTCCAAATTACTTCCAATAGACTTTATGAAGATATTTCATCACATCCAATTATTAGGAGACAGAGTTGTGCCAAAAGCAGCAGAATCATGCTACTTTTGTAATATACAGTTTACTGTAGTTCAAGCTCAGCTGTTGCACTTACATCCATTTTCTGACTCTCCACCATTTTGCAAATAAGCATACAGTATTACATTTTCTTATAGTATGAACATTGGGTTAAGATTACTTTAGTCAGTGATAATTCTGTTAGAAATAGTTATTTAAAAGCAAACAGCAGTAGAGATCTCAAATCCTTGTTAAGAAGATTTGATGTTTTTAACCCATAATCAGATAAATATTAGAATATTCAGAAATTTCCAACAAGTAGCTTAAACTATGAACTGAAACAAATTCTGTTAAGTCTCATATTCCCAATTTTGTCATGTATCATGCAGAAATCAGAGAGGAATGTATCTACAATTCCACTGAAGCTTGAAATGGGGATGTTTGTGTGTGAGATTTTTTAATTTCATTTTTCTTGCAGTGCTAACAGCAGAATTGACTTTGGGTCTTCCAAGCATCATTATTTCTACAGAATGACCTAGACATTATTCCAGTGACTTCTAGATAACAACTATCACACACACACACGGCTGTTCCCACAGACAGCCATCTTCCAACTTCATATGAAAGAGAGTCTTAAATTGAGTATAAATGAGCCATATTTATGGTTCATAAATTCAGCATAACTATAAAATTGTTGGCTATCCGTATGGAAAGTAAAATAGCCAGCTACATCAATTCTTGTCTTTGCACTCTATTTTGCTGTCCTTCAGATGACCTGAGAGTTTCTCCCTAAACTTCTGAGAGTTTGAAGCCCAGTTGTCTTATGCACATTGTACAATATCTTCATAAATCTCTTTGGTAGGAAAAAAAATGAAGCAATTATTTGGATTCAATGGCTGTTTCTATTGGAATTGGTGTTAACTTACAGCTGTTAGCAGACTTATGACACCAGTTCAAGCTTCATTAAGTAGAGTCCTGCTGATAGAGGCTATTGATCCAATAGCTAGCACAGGTGTACTATGTCACAATATGTTCTTCCTCCACTATCCTTTACTTCCCTCTTGGGATAACCAATCGGAAGAATTGACCCACTTGCCCAGAATGTGGAGAAACTAATGTGCAGTTTGATTTCAATTGTCAGCCTGATTGTTAACCTTGTAAATCAAATTCCAATTCTGCAAGGATTATAGCTTCTGCAGTTCTTTGTTACATATAACTAATTTGAAGAGTGGCCGAATTAACAATGGCAGTATCACTAATACTAAATAAGTCAAACGTTCATCTGCTAATGTCCTGTCTGTGTCCTAACTACCATAGGAATAAGAAATGTTCCATATGATCTCCCTAAATATCATGATTTAGAATGACCAGTGGAAAATACATGGTTTCACAATTAACTTTTTCTTTAAAAAAATTTAACATCTTCTAAAAACAAGCATTTACTGTTATGCATATGTAGAGGTAGAGCAGGAAGAACCCAATAAATGAGATACATTTCTATACAGAAGTAAGTTCCAGTGATTCCAATAAATCATAATACCAGGTATGTGAAGATGGGACTGTACGCTTAAGCTCTATAATCAAGATCTTACTTTTCAGTTTATTGAAACCTATTCAAGCAAACAGACATGTGGAGATGAGGCTAATAAAGCTTCATATACATCCACCAATTTACCTCCTTTTAGACCTGTACAATGGCCTGCTAATGGCTTTGAGAGGGATTCAGCTATCTTTTTTTGAAAGTGACCTATTCTTTCATCTAAGCCCCTTCTAAATAGGTTAAGGCAAAATGTTGCATGTGGAATGCCTGTATGAGTGTAACTCCCTGTTATGTACACATTACAAAATAGTGATTAGTCAGCTTAAAATGTGGGAGGGGGACTGGACATACAGTACCTATAAGGCTTGCTTGCTTCAAAAATTACTTGGAAGAGTTTTAGACCATATGTACCTCTGTGTTTTTCACTAAAGCAGACATATCTTTATTCAGACTTCTGTATGAGTTGCTTCCTTAAAGCAATAGTATATTTTCATGCAGAAGTCTGAAAAAAGATGTGGCTGCTTTAATTAGTAGCAGAGAACTGCTGAAGCACTTCTTCCAAATCATTTTTGAAGCAAGAACAGCCTTAGTATCTATAATGATTATAACATGTCCCCATACCCTTTGAGCTATGGCAGATGACTATAGAGGAAAGGTTCTTCAACGTGATGACATGTTGATTATGGGATGCCATTCCCTAATGCCATTTGTTTAGTGCATATTCTATACTTTTAAAAACTCAGTCACTGTGTAGTATAAGTGAGGACGGACAGGTCCCACAGTGATCTGAAAGACAGCAAGATTCCATGCAATTATCCAAGAATTCTGCAATCTGATTTTTTTCAAGTTCAAATCCTAAAATTAAAGTTTAATTAGACAGTTAATTTACAGTTATTTCCATATATCTCTGTGTATGCAATATGTATGTATATGTGTTTACTTTTAATGCTGTATACAGTTCTTTCAGTACAATGCTTAGGCTTTTTGTGATGGCAGTAAAATTGCATTTTTCAGAGATCACAATTATTCCCTTTTTATATTCAGTATAATCTCATACACTAGGAAAGTCAAAATACAGTCTTTGGTTCTTGACATTTAATCTATTAAAGAGTCTTTGGAGATCCATTATTTCTTTCAAAAATTTATGTACATGGTAGGATAACTATTCCTCTTAGAAAACATCTTGGCATTATTTTTACTCTGCAACAGGACATACAAAAGGAATACTGTCTTATTTTAAAACATTCCCAAATAATTGTTAGACAGAGGGAAATATGTCTACAGGAAAATGGTCAGGATTCAAATTAACAAATGCATGGGACATTGTGCTCAGTTTGTATACCAGCTGGAATATTTCATATTGTTTGAAGTTACCCCAGATAATGGTGAGTTTCAGTCCACCATCAGAACTCTTGGCATACATCCCATGTAGTTCTTTGATTCCATAACCAGCTGTTTGGTAGCATCTAGCTCTGTCTTAAGTCTCAGGGCTCAAAGTCTTCAAATTGAGCCTACTATTATTCTTTTATTCTTTTCATCATTTATTCTACTTCATAACCTTACTAACGAAGCTAAACAACAATCTGTTAGGAATGACTTAGCTATTGATTTCTATTTTTAAGGACTGGACTAGATGACTGACTGGCAAAGCAATATCCCCCTCATTACTGGATGTGTTCTTTTGGGAATGGTGACTTCATTCTTCATCCCTGAGAGATTTGTGTCCGAATACAGTAATGTCTGAATGGAAGCTACCACATGTATAAATAATAATTTCAATAATTCAGTAATTTTCTTCTTTATTCCCCATCAAAATAGCATGTCAGAAGGGAAAAAATGTTTCAAATGTCCATACCCAATAAAGTTTTTCAGATAATTCTTACAGATGTGAGAGCCTTGCCAAGTGGGTTTTTGCTATCGCAATAACAGCTGCCTCTATGGATAAGATTTTTCTTGAGAATTCTGCAGTCAACTGACTTTTTTTTTTTTTTTTTTTTGCACTGTTTAAAGCAGGGGAGAGTAACCTGTGCTTCAGGGGCTTATGCAGCCCTCATTTTAATTTCCTTTAATTTCAAAAGCCTTTTGCAAGAGATCAATTCAGATCACTAGTTAATGTGATTCCCTGCAGAGTGGAGCTTTCTGCTTGGGCTTGGCAGGAGGAGAAAGAGAGAGAAGAGGGCATAGGTCTTATAGATCTAGGCTGCAAAATCAGTACATCCACTAAATGGCAGCAAAGTGATATAGACAATTCAGATTTTTTGCTGCCTTTTCATGTTTCAGCAGCAGTCCAGCTATGGTAGGCCTAAGAGAAGAAAGAAAGAAAGAAAGAAAGAAAGAAAGAAAGAAAGAAAGAAAGAAAGAAAGAGGGAGGGAGGGAGGGAGGTGGGAATAATTGAATAAAAAGCTAGTGTCAGAGAAATGAATCTATCCTATGTTAATATATTTTTTCTTAAGTTTTAAGTCAATGGCCCAATAAATAGGAGCATTTATATGTGGGAAAATTGAAAATACCATAATAGCTCCTAGGATTATATTTTAATTTTAACACCTTAGTTTAGTGCTTTGAATTCAGGACATCAATATATCTAATCAAATGTAGAACCATATTTTGGTTCTAAATCCCTCCACATGTGGGGCCTGTGACAGTTATCCATCTAAAAAGAGGCTTAGTTTTCACCCATTTCTGACTCTGCCCCACGTTCTCCTTGTTTAAGGCTTAACCATCTTCTAACAGACTATTTGTGATGGAACCAGGCCTTCAACAGTAAATAGCCTATCCTTTCCTGTTGTAAACTTCTGCAGTCATTCAACCAATCAATGTTTCAAGCTGACGAAGAATATTTACACAGCAACAAGTATCAGCTGATATAGAGGTCCTTCTGAGGAACGCATCTACTTGCAACTGACTTACATTGATTTTATTCTAATTATAAGTAACTTGATCTCGCTAATGAACTACAAGAACGCTAATCTTATCATAAGTCTTTCTTACAGATCCTTATTCACATTTACAGTCTGGAGTTTCAAAAATTCCCTGTGTTGACTTACATCTTTTTAAATAATCTGTCTCCAAGATTTATTTATCCTTTGATTCCTACTGTGTTGTACCTAGAGTCTGAAGTTGGGTCTCGTTAAAATTTGACATATCTTTTAAACACAGACCTCAGGTTTAAACTGGTGGTTGTTATGCAACATTACTATGCCAAGGCATCATAAACCATGCTTTCAAAAAACAAAATAAATCACTCAAAAACACCCACATACAAAGTCTCCTGGATCAAGAGCTACGTGCTAGCATTTCTACTTGATTTCAATATAGCCACTTTGAGCTCACCACTCCCTATGTGAAAGTGGTTCAACTCCATGTTTTTATGTATACCACCTTGAATTGATCAATACAGACTCTTCCATCCCACTACCATTGGCCATTATGAATTCAACCATTTATTTGGCCTTAAAGGCCCATTTCCCTCTAATTATATCTATCCTAAATAATTATGTCACTTGCAAATTGTTCACCCTCTGTTTCCACATCGTTAATGAGTATATTAAACAACACCATCTGTTCAGATTGTCCTTTTCTTAATTATAACTTTAAGCACAGGATTAAGGAATCCCCTGTTCAGCCAATCCTAGTAAAGACTCCCATAGTAAACATTTTATTTCTTGCAGCAGTCAGCTAAGGGTTTGTTTGAATGGCTGGGCCAGACTGGAATGATTTTTTTTTATTTCACAGGTTTGTTTCTATTTGCTGCCAGAACCAGTAAAACTAAATGAATTACAGATCTAATTTAAACATGGTAGCCCTGAGTCCCACATCCAGTTTTAAGAGGTGAAAATTACTTGAGAAGGTCTGTTATGACTGACCAAAAATCCAACCTTGATCTAATGATTCCGCTTCCTTAAACCATGTATTGTAACTCATTAACTTAGAGCTACCACCTCTGAGGTGCAAAAATCTGTGAAATTTCTAGATACATTCTGTCTCTCTTTGCTGCAATCTAGTGGTTATTCAGATTAGACAAAGAGAGGAACTGGGTTTGACCCTGGTAATATCTAAAGAACAGGGGGAAGGTTGCAGTCTCCATTTTGTTTGTTAGGTTTATTTTTTCAACTACATTTCCAGCCCAGATTTCATAGTCCCACAATAAGCTAACTTCTGAATATATTGCCTTCCTTTCTCCTAAGAGCTGCCTGTCATTTAAGTAAGAGATGGAAACTGTGGACCTCTGAATGGCCTTGCTCCATGCTGGTTGGGGATGCTGGGAGAGTCTAACAGGAAACTGGAGGACTACAGGTTGTTTAGCCCAATCTAAATAAAATAATAATTAGGATCAGAACAAGCCAATATTCAGCAACGTCCATTCAAAATGCTAGGTTTCATTCAAAAACTGATACAAGAATATTTCTCCTTATACTGTATAGATGACTGACAGTAATTTTCCAGAGATGTATTGCAGATAAACAGTGTACATTAAAAGTGAATTCATTGTTATATTGCAAGGTGTGGTGCAATTGTAACTTACAGTATAACAAATATTTGTTTTGTTCTGCTGATTCCTACCTGTCGCTTTTGTTTGAAACCTCTCACCTATTCTTATACTGTTTAACAGGCACATCTGTTTTTATCTCTTCACACTCAGTTTAGCTTTTCACTACATAAAAATATTTCTGCTTATTGCAGACCAAAATCAGGGGATAATGAACCAATGACCTGTACAGTATGTCTAGAACAGAAAATGTCTCATGAGATTGAAAAAAGAGAAGCTGGACTCCCAAACCAGAATTTAGAATTTAGCCACTGTGTTTTGGGGCCTAATGCAATTTGTGAACCCAGCCAATTATGGTTTAGTCAACAAACCATGGTCTAAAAACCAGGCTTTGCACAATAGCTGAAATCAATGAGAGTATCACCTCCAATCTGGGACCCTCGAGGTGCACAGGGACAGCACTCTCAGAATTCCTAGGCCAAATTTCCACGTTCCCTGCCAACTCCAGCAAGTAAGGAAGAATACTAATAAGACTGACACAAACTACATGCAATATTTTATTTTCTGAACTTTGTAAGAGTAGGAGGAGAAATGGTCTTGAGCGTTTTGTTGATAGCCATCTAATCCTATATCACTAAGTTCGTTTCTCAGTGTCCTGTTAAGAATCTAATGCTTCTATCACAGAGTAGCGTAAGATTAAAAAAACAGGAAAAACATAAGAAAATGGTGGAAAACCTCCATGGAAAGGATCCTCCTATGTTTCATAATCCATCAGTTTGAATTTAGTCTAAGGAGTCAATAAAACCAATGTTTCCTAGAAGAAAAACACAGGAGATGTATCAGATGCCTTTCATTCTGCAAGGTTGTTTGGTTTGTGGTGACCAAATTATCATTAATGCTATTCTGATCTTTAATTGCTCTCCTGATGTGCAGAACTTACCAGTAAAGAACAAAGCATAGAGACAGGGAAGCACCTGCTCAATGTTTACATGATGATTCTTTTTGACCTGAGCACTGCTGGATCATGCCTCACCACTTTCAGCCTGTATACTGGGTGTTTCGTGATTTACTACATCCTCCATGGCAGCCGTTCTGTGAAAGTTCCCATGGCATGTTCTCAAAATTCCAAATGTGCCTCCTGGCCCTTGCACTAAAACATGTTCAAGTGCTGTATGCAAATTAGAACAGTATGTATGAATGAAAACTAACCCCATACCATCATTAAAATTGCACAGCTTTTATTCATAGAGAGCTCTGAACTATTCCTGCCTAGCTGATCAGCATTTCTCACCTTCTCTTTGCAAAAGATAAAGCTATAACAAGTCAACAGGTGCTGTATTCAAGAAACAAGCCAAAAGCTTACCATCTGAGATAGACACAGCCCTCCTGTTTGAATAACTGCCTTTCCCTCTTCTGCACACCACCACCCAAACCCATTCAACTCCCAAATCAGTGCTATCAAGCACACAGTTATAGAGGCACACATATACCACTCCCTCAATTTGTACGAAGGGGAGCATATTTTATTTACTTATTTACTTATTTACTTATTTATTTATTATTTATTATTTGTTATTTAATTTATATGCTGCCTGACTCCCAATGACTCTGGGCAGCTAAGAGGCGTCTAGGCATCTCCAATCACCCAATGTATGCTAATGAAGGAAATACCCTGAGGGGTCCCAAATGTCACTGAGAGGAGAATGACTTTGTTTTCCAACATTTAGTGATGATTTGGGAGTGAAAGCTCAAATAACGGGCTTGGACACACTGAGATCTTGTGTCCAACAGAAACCTTTCCACGTGTCCTTATCAGACAACCTCGTCCTGGTCATTGTTACTACACTTCTGCTATTTTCTTCTGACATCCTTTCAAACTCTTACCATGGTTTGGCTCTAAAATATTCTGAGCAATGAGAAATCACTTCCTTCTAGGCCTTGCTAATCAGCTGTGACAAGATTTTAAGAAGTTATTATTATGTTGCACTCAGCAGGAAGTTTTTAGCAGAAGCAAGATTATCAATCCAGAAAGCCTAACCAACTTAGAAAACCACCTGTGATGGTTGCCAGTATCTGCATCAGGAAGCGTTAGAGCTTTTTTTCTTTTTTCCTCCCTTCCCCCTCTTGAAATTGATTGCATTAGATATTTCTGGCCAACACATACGCTCCATTTTTCATCAGTATCCCAGAAGGATTATTTTAGAGATTCACGTTAGATTCCACACAGAATAAGTCTTTGATACTGTAATAGCTTTCAAAAAAGAGAAAAGTAGAGTAAAGGGGGAAAAAAGTACTCTTTTGATGTCTGGAGCTGTGTGGAAACCTTTCTTTTGATTAAGAAACGCTTAAATAGATGAAAAAATCCTATCAATGGATAAAAAGAGAGGAAAATGATTGTCAGCTGAGCTTTGCTAGACAAGATTGACAGAAGAGAGACCATATACTATATGCTTGTGTATGTTATTTCCATCTTCTCCTGCGTGGTAATGTTCTGGGGCCTGTTTCTATTATATTACATATTATGTGATCATGATGATGACTGATGATATACTTAATTCTTCCATTGGAGGCAATATTGCTACAATTCTACAATCTTAGCTACACCTATTAGCAGTACTTTTCCGTTGAAGCTAACAGCAGCTTTGATGGCGGAGAAGGTGATTTCCATTCTGACCCGGGTGTTAATCTCCCTTTCTATGCATGGCAGTCCCACTCCTAACCCAATGCCAGCATTATTTTAGGGGGGGAAATGGAATGCAACTTACCCAATGCAAGCTTTGCAAACAGGGGTTGAGGAATTAAAGCAGCGTGTGGACCATACTGCTTTAGTTTGTTCCCATAAATGCTACAGTAGTGTAATGTCATACAGAAGCTTAGGATAGTATTTTCTCCTTTTCCTCTGGTGTATGTATGTATGTTTGTGCATGTGTGTGTACATACGTGGGAAAACACTTTTGAAACCCTCACGGTCTGATATTGTACATCCCAGAGAGGGCATCTTCATCTCCTTATTTTCCAGTAAGAAGGAAAAAGAAAGGTAATGTTGCAGGGAACCATCGGAGGTCTTTCTCTGGCAGCTGTTACACTGGTTTATGCCTAATATTGCAACTTGGATTCCAATCTCATACCAACTACATAAAGGCAGCTATTGACTCAGCCCCAGTCTTGTCTTTTCTGTGTGTCTCAGATAGACTGCCCATCGTTTGACTTTGATTTGATATTTGTTTATTCATCTACTCTGCATCTTATTAGAAGTAGGGAATGTCCCAGCATTTCTTTTTAAGTTGAAATGAAGCTCTGGAGAGTGAACAGTAGAAAGACTGGCTAATGTTCCCATAAGTGCGGCCTGATTGGGTTTTGCCCCAAGCAGATTTTCCTTTGACGCATGCTGCAACTTGCAGAACTGGGGGATGGAGGACTTTGCTAACATGCATTTTTTTTGTGCCATGATAGCAAAGATACATGTACTTTTTTTTCTTCCTGATGAGCAGATCTCATGAACACTGGATTTTATTGTGAATTACTTCCTAAATCACAACCCTTATCCTCAGCTGGATTTGGCTGGAGAGAAATCTGTGGGAGAAAGATGGAATTTGGCATAATAGAATTCAGTGTAAATGGAATGACCAAAATGTGAAAGGTACTAGTTAATTTCTCCTTCTCCCTTTCTTTTAATTTACATATTAGTTTGTTTCTCTCCGGCCACAGTCTCTCTACTGTGAATTTTCAAGGCAGAGCATGAACTTTTTCAGTGGATTTAACACAGAATCAGTTGTTTGATCAGTGCTGTTATTTTATTGATCTACTTCTGTCTGAATTTTAATTGAAGGCAAGGATTTATACTGAGTCCTTAAATTACTGATGGTGCTCTAAAGCTGGTGCGTGTGCAGTGTATAGATGGAAGAGTATGTATACCAATTTGATTTACGGCAATTTATTAATCATCCCCAAGATGTGCTTCAGTGGTTTCAAAATTATAATGTGCGGCCAAATACAGTGCAAAGTTCACTCCACTAAATTTGCAACCAAGTGTCTGTAAATAATTGTGTGGAATATTTATGTTCAACATATGAAAATGTTGGGGGCTTTTTATGGTTATCTGGCTGCTGTGTGTTTTATTTCTTGTTTTATTTTAATATTTGTATATATTTTATTTATTTTTAATGTTGTGAGCCACCCAGAGTCATGTACTTGAGATGGGTGGCTACAGTAAATAAATCGAATAAATAAATACATAAATACATTTAAAAAAAAAACCTGGAATAACCTTTAAATAGAATGGCATATGCAGAAGCAAACAGAAAGAAACAGATTAGAGATATATATTTGCCTAGGTCATCTACTGTTATCTAGAAGTGATCAGAAATTAACTTCTACAGTACAGATTCTGGCCAATTGTATGGTTTATTGGTTATTTAGGGGCTCTAGTTTGCTGTCTACGAAGTCCCAAGAAATATAAGATTTATATGGCAATGATGTTACCTCTCACTTCCAAGTATTTTAGAAATATACATAACTGTCTTATACTGAATCCAACCACTGACATATCTAGCTTGATAGTCAGAGACTGGCAACAGCTTTCCTCAATTTCAGAATGAGAAGTTTTCCAGCCTAAACTGGATTTTTTTTGTTTTTAATGAAGTACCGGTATAATAGTTTGCAATTGGAAATAAGCAGATATTATGCTTAGGGTTTTCTTCTGGTAGGTGGTAGGAAATGTAATGATTTGAGGCAAGCTTGCGCACATTCCCATGTGTTTGATAGCATCTGATTGGTATATATGTGAATGGAACTGGAATTCTTTTCTCAAATGCAATGCTTGGTGCAGCCAGCTACAGGCTAAAAACTGTGCTGAAATCAAAATATATACTGTAGAACTCAGAAGCTTTGTAAAAAGTCACATTTTTTTAACAGCTAAGAGGCAGTACAATAGAAAGATGATAAAGATCTGTTGCTGACCTTTTGTTGCTTTTCTGCTAAAAATAAACGTCACAAAACTCATCAAACCTGAACAATGGAGAATGGTATCTTATACATCCCCTTCACGGATCACTGCCTTGTCGTGGCGAAGGGGCTTGCGTAACTCAGTGAAGCCATGAGCTATACCGTGCAGGGCCACCCAAGACGGACAGGTCATGACAGAGAGTTCTGACAAAATGTGGTCCACTGGAGAAGGAAATGGCAACCCACTCCAGTATCCTTGCCAAGAAAACCCCATGGACAATGTTAAAAGGCTAAAAGATATGACGCCGGAAGATGAGCCCCTCAGGTCGGAAGGTGTCCAATATGCTACTGGGGAAGAGCGGAAGGCAATTCCAAGTAGCTCCAGAAAGAGTGAAGCGGCTGGGCCAAAGCCAAAAGGACATTCAGCTGTGGATGTATCTGGAAGCGAAAAGAAGGTCCGATGCTGTAAAGAACAATATTGCATAGGTACCTGGAATGTAAGATCTATGAACCAAGGCAAGCTGGATGTGGTCAAACATGAGATGACAAGATTGAACATCGACATCTTGGGAATCAGTGAATTGAAATGGACGGGAATGGGTGAATTTAATTCAGGTGACCATTATATCTACTACTGTGGCCAAGAAACCCTTAGAAGAAATGGAGTTGCACTCATAGTCAATAAGAGAGTGGGAAAGGCAGTAATGGGGTACAACCTCAAAAACGACAGAATGATCTCAGTGCGTATCCAAGGCAAACCATTCAACATCACAGTAATCCAAGTCTATGCCCCAACCACTGATGCCGAAGAAGCTGACGTTGACCGGTTCTATGAAGACCTACAACACCTCCTAGAACTAGCACCAAAAAAAGATGTCCTTTTCATCATAGGGGATTGGAATGCTAAAGTAGGAAGTCAAGGAGTAATCAGAATAACAGGCAAGTTTGGCCTTGGAGTACAAAATGAAGCAGGGCAAAGGCTAATAGAGTTCTGTCAAGAGAACAAGCTAGTCATAGCAAACACTCTTTTCCAACAAAACAAGAGACGACTCTACACATGGACATCACCAGATGGTCAATACCGAAACCAGATTGATTACATACTTTGCAGCCAAAGATGGAGAAGCTCTATACAGACAGCAAAAACAAGACCAGGATCTGACTGTGGCTCAGATCATGAGCTTCTTATTGCAAAATTTAGGCTTAAATTGAAGAATGTAGGGAAAACCACTAGACCACTCAGGTATGACTTAGATCATATTCCTTGTGAGTACACAGTGAAGGTGATGAATAGATTTAGAGGATTAGATTTGGTAGATAGAGTGCCTGAAGAACTATGGACGGAGGTCTGTAACATTGTACAGGAGGCAGCAACTAAAACCATCCCAAGGAAAAAGAAATGCAAGAAAGCAAAATGGCTGTCTGATGAGGCATTACAAATAGCTGTGGAAAGAAGGAATGTGAAAAGCAAGGGTGAAAGGGAAAGATATAAGCAACTGAATGCAGACTTCCAGAGAATAGCAAGGAGAGATAAGAAGGCCTTCTTAAATGAACGGTGCAAAGACATTGAGGAAAACAATAGAATGGGGAAGATTAGAGATCTCTTCAAGAAAATTGGAGATATCAAAGGAAAGTTTAGTGCAAAGATGGGCATGATAAAGGACAAAAAAGGCAGGGACCTAACAGAAGCAGAAGAGATTAAGAAGAGGTGGCAAGAATACACAGAAGAACTATACAAGAAAGATCTTAATGTCCCTGATGTCCACGCTGGTGTGGACTGACATTGAGCCAGACATCCTAGAGAGTGAAGTCAAGTGGGCCTTAGGAAGCATTGCTAACAACAAAGCTAGTGGAGATGACAGTATTCCAGCTGAGTTATTTAAAATACTAAAAGATGATGCTGTTAAAGTGCTGCACTCAATATGCCAGCAAGTTTGGAAAACGCAACAGTGGCCACGGGATTGGAAAAGGTCAGTTTACATTCCAATTCCAAAGAAGGGCAATGCCAAAGAATGCTCAAACTATCGCACAATTGCACTCATTTCACATGCTAGCAAGGTTATGCTCAAAATCCTACAAGCTAGGCTTCAGCAGTACGTGAACCGAGAACTACCGGATGTACAAGCTGGGTTTCGAAGAGGCAGAGGAACTAGAGATCAAATTGCCAACATTCGCTGGATCATGGAGAAAGCACGAGAGTTCCAGAAAAACATCTACTTCTGCTTCATTGACTATGCAAAAGCCTTCAATTGTGTGGATCACAACAAACTGTGGCAAATTCTTAAAGAGATGGGGGTACCAGACCATCTTACCTGTCTCCTGAGAAATCTGTATGCGGGCCAAGAAGCAACAGTTAGAACCAGTCACGGAACAACCGATTGGTTCAAAATAGGGAAAGGAGTACGACAAGGCTGTATACTGTCACCCTGCTTATTTAACCTATATGCAGAGTACATCATGAGAAATGCCAGGTTGGAAGAATCACAAGCCGGAATTAAGATTGCAGGGAGAATCATCAATAACCTCAGATATGCAGACGATACCACCCTAATGGCAGAAAGTGAAGAAGAACTAAAGGGCCTCTTGATGAGGGTGAAGGAGGAGAGTGCAAAAGCTGGCTTGAAACTCAACATTAAAAAAAACTAAGATCATGGCATCTGGACCCATCAATTCCTGGCAAATAGAACGGGTAGAAATGGAAGCAGTAATCTTTGGGCTCCAAGATCACCGCAGACGGAGACTGCAGCCATGAAATTAAAAGACGCTTGCTCCTTGGGAGGAAAGCTATGGCAAACCTAGATAGCATATTAAAAAGCAGAGATGTCACCTTGCTGACAAAGATCCGCATAGTCAAAGCTATGGTTTTTCCAGTAGTAATGTATGGCTGTGAGAGCTGGACCATAAAGAAGGCTGAGCGCCGAAGAATTGATGCCTTTGAACTGTGGTGCTGGAGAAGACTCTTAAGAGTCCCCTGGACTGCTAGGAGGTCAAACCAGTCAATCTTAAAGGAAATCAACCCTGATTGCTCATTGGAAGGACTGATAATGAAGCTCAAGCTCAGATACTTTGGTCACCTAATGCGAAGAGAGGAGTCTTTGGAGAAGACCCTGATGCTGGGAAAGATTGAAGGCAAAAGGAGAAGAGGACGGCAGAGGATGAGATGGTTAGATAGCATCACTGAAGCAATGAGCATGAAACTGAGCAAACTCAGGGAGGCAGTGAAGGACAGGAAGGCCTGGCGCAATATGGTTCATGGGGTCATGAAGAGTCGGACACGACTTAATGACTGAACAACAACAACAATCTTATACATGTCTCTCAATGAAGAAAGTTGAAGCTAATTCATTGGGATTGAAGCCTTATTCCAGATCTGGGTCTGTGTGTTTATGTGTATAGTGTTATAGTCCCAGTAAGAACTGAGTAGGTTTATTAGCTAGCAAGTTTATTTATTAGATTTATATCTCGCCTTTTTTGTACAGGAGCTCAAGGCAGGATGTTTTTCCCCATCGCAACAATATTGTGAGCTAGGTTGGGCTGAGAAAGAGCACGACTAGCCCCAAATCACCCAGTGAGCTTCCGTGGCTGAGGGTGGGCTAGAACCTGGTCTCCCAGCTCTGGATCCAACACCTTAACCACTACACCAGTCCCAAATGCAAAATTCACCTCAGCCTTGGTTCACTAGAAAAGCAATATTGTGTCTGTTTACCTGGGATAAGGCTTATATTTTAATATAAATATTTAGAAATGGATATATAACTATTCTCAGAGAAGCCATTTCCTATCATAGTATCCTTTCTGTAAATCCAGAGATAATATTACTGGCCTTGGTTATGGATATATTGTTAAAATTATTGAGACATTGCTAATTTTGAAATACAGTGTCACCCTTGTATATGAGATTTCCCAGCCTTCTAGATTTATCAGAGGATATCTCCCATCACCTGCACTAGTTTGTAACAATAAGATACATAATCCTGTGTCAACCCTACAAGGTAGACCAGACTAAGAAACTAATGTCATATAGGTCAGAATTACTTTTATTGTAACAGCCGTAGCAACAGAATCTGGCAAGTCTGAAAGTGTTTCCCCCATCCCTCCTTTTATCTTTGTGTGAACTAGGGAAGCACTTGTCTGAGACAGTTTTTCAAGTTACTTTCTTAGCCCAGGCTTAAGCCCCTCTTATCTGACCTTTGCCTTGGTAGCAGCTCTTCCTCCTGTCCTTCAAGGCCATTTCCTATGTCCTCTACATCCTGTATGTTTGAAGCATACAGGGTTGGATTATTGTGGTACACTGTATTTGATAAAGCAAAAACGAAATAATTGATAACAACAATAGGAAAAACTAGCTCAAATCCTGTCCTCTGGAGTTTATCAACCTCCCTGGCAACTGTAATGGTCTGTGAGAATGTCCTTGAGAGACAGCAGGCGCAGGAGCAGGGCAGGAGCAACAGACTAGGCAATGATCAGGCAAGAGGCAACTGAGCCCCCAGAAGGAATGGGGGTGTGGCAAACATCTCAGATGGGACCATCCCTAGTTCCTTGGACTATAAAGGCAAGGGGGGAGAGATGTACTTTCAGACTTGCACGATTCTGTTAATGTAATGTAATGTAATAAGGGTAGTGTTAGTATCCATGGTTGGTGCTTCTTGTCTGGACTACCGCTAAGGGCTGACAACAACAGGAACACAAAAGACAAAGCAAGAAAGAAGAAAAAAACAATTATGTTTCAGATACAGTGAATATAAGGTGCTTTGAGCATTGTAACTGAACTGAAACAACTTGCTTTCTGTTATGTGCTTTTTCTCAAGTACTGACAAATGAATCTTCCTCTACCACTTCTGTGGCAAACAGAATCATGCTATTTTCTTACAATGGAAATTAGAGTGGAATTTACGGTGGAGGCAGGGCTAGGAGAGGTTCTGATATTGCTTCCTATAGGAGGAGATAGACCTTTTCTGAGGTGCAGCCCTGCCCTACTTTGTAGAGCATTCAGATCCATAGGTTCCACCAAGCCTTCCCTAAATCCTGATAGATTACCACCACCTCAGAGACTATACAATTTGGGGTGGGGCCAAAAGAGCAGGAAATGCAGTTTTAGGGCTTCCCAATTGGATTGAACTATAAGGGAAAGGGAGAGGGGGAAACACCTCTACTTCTGGGTTTTCCCTCCTCATCTTCAGAGGCATCCTTTTTGGATTATATTCACCAGAAGGCAAGGCCTAGGTTGCCACTGCAGGAAGAAAAGCCAGATATTCAAGCAAAGGAAAAACACCCAGTCCCCACTCCTTATTGTTACAATTCAAGGCACCTCCATGCAGAACCAGTCATACAGAAAAGAAGCGAAGTTGTCCTTGAAGATGAAGACCAACAGATGGCCTCCACATCTGCCAGCCCCCCTTTCAGACTTTCCACAGCTCCTGAGGAAACTCTGCAAGACCTGAGGCCTGAAAGAATCAGAATGATCATTACCCAAAGTTCCCAGAGTCCCTAACAGGCTCACAGTACTTCCTCTGGCTGGCAACCGTGCCCCCGTGTCTCTCCTTTCCTAAAGCATTTAACCAAGTCCTTGAAGCATTTCTTCTAGAATGCCCCGTTTCCACTGTAGAAAAGAGACCTTCCCAGTAACTCCAATGCACTTTATGTTGGTTTTCTTAGGGAACTTTTCTTCCTCTTCCCTCTACTCTGGAATTCTATTGGGTGTTGTGAGTTACATGATTCTGCCATTGGCACTGCGTAGTAATGACATCCCAAACGTTTGTCCACAAGAATATATTTGTTATCTCCCAGCTAATCAAATTGAACAGCAAAGCAGATAAACAAGACTGAAGATTTGTGAGAAAGAGGAAAATGCTGAAAAGAAGAATTAGGTGACAGCAGATCAAAAGTGTGTCAACCACAAAAGAGTACAAATATTAGATATCTATTTCCTCCTCCTTACCCAATCTATTTAATTGCCTTATTTTAATATAAAAATTAGACTTCAGTAGCATAACTGGGCCTCATAGTTCTCAGAATAATGCTAATCATTAGTAATGTTTATTCCTTGCTTCAACAAGGTCTGGTTTGGATGGAAGTGGCATTTTGTCCATGGCACGACTGGGCCAAGTCATCTGATTGCAATGAATTTGAGTGTGATGATATGTTTTAATGATCTGGCTGTTTGCAGTTAGGCCATTAAAATGCTCCATTATTCAGACATTCACAACCAAGGAACAGTGGAGGTTTTGGTCTATATTTTCTTGGTGGGATCTTTTAAGAGTGGATGGAACAAGAAGGGAGAAGAGAGGGGGGCAAGAAAATACTGTCTTCTCATCCATTCAAATGTCTCCTGTATTGATAATCAGTTGACCAAATTCCTGAGGGACAAAACAGTAAAAACAAGAACAGCAAACTATATTGGGGTTCATGGGGATTGGTACTAATGAAGGCTAAACTGCCAGAAATCCTGCTTACCAGCTGGGGGAATGAGAGCTCCCTTGAAAGCTTGCTGAATAAAAATTAGAGATTTTAAGTTAGGGCATTTTTGCCATGGCTTAACTATGCAGGGCTTTTTGGAGGAGGATAATTTGTAGCAAAACAAAAATAATGATGACAGCACCAGACCATTAGTAGATAATGCTTTTTGCTCCCCTTCCTCATTATTGCACCTTGACATCAATGTTCCTACTTTATTTCTGGTTCTTCAGTGAGCCTCCTAGATACCTTTTTTGTTCCATTTTCTGCCCCTACGCTGACGCAGCTCTCTTCCCCTTCCCCTTCCCCTTCCTCCTTTCCTCTGTTGTTTAAGCATGCTGTAAACTTATTCTTTCCCTGAAGGCAAAAACAGCTATCTGAGCAACACTTTGTCAGCATAATACATTTACAGAATGCATATTTATGAACCTTTGAGCTTTTATTGTTCCAAAGGGCAAATAAAAAACATGAAAAGTAGCAATATAGCATTTCAAAGGTCCCTCAAGGAAAACAAAAGTAGCTGGAAATAAATCCATTTTGGGGGGTCGGGTTCTCCAGAAAAGACCTGTGAATTAAAACATGTAAAATACTCATTTTTCCCCTTCTTGGAGCTCATAAATCCAAATATTAGGAAATGTTAAGGTTGTTAATGATTCTAAATTCTGAGGAATGTTGGGTTTGAACAGTAATGAGGCTTTATATTACGTATCACACAATCCCTTCTTTAGGATTCTTACACCTCGATTGGTAGCTGGACCTAAGGGAAGAGCGAGCATTTTCTTCCCCTTACGGAAGAGGGACATTTCATTTTAATGGCTTCTGATTTAGCCATGGGAGGTGTGGGAATGGTAGGTAGGATGAGGTGTTCATCTCTTTTTTCTTTGTTGAGGTTTGGGGTGATTTCTCTGTTTTATGGCTTAATATACCAAAAATGGGGCAACAATGCCATGACAAATAGCTATTTAGGTGTCAGATTTTACCTGTAGACACCTCCACGCCCACCAATATTGGTTGGAGGGATATATATGACTCACAGAGTCACCCTACCCTTGCCCCAGGAGATCTGTTGTTCTCCATTTCTTCTGCACAGAGAAGTCTTACAATGCAAAAAGATTTTTCACCCCACAGGGTAAGAGGTGTTATGCCTTTTCTTAAAAAATCCAAAATGGATATTAAGAAGGTAACAGGTTAAAACAGGCTGCCTTGTACTGTGCTTGAAGTAGGAATGCCTAGAATACTAACTCTTAGTTAAGCTGGTTGAATTGTGATGTAAAACATCTGGAAGTCAGCAGGTTGTCTGTCTGTAGATTATAGAGTAGGCAAAGATCAAGGAGACCTGGCTTCAAATCTCAATTCACCAATATTCATGGATGACTTTTTGTTTATTACACCTCACCTTGTTGTGAAGATTATGAAAAAATGGGAGAGGAGTGGTTTGTATACTGCCCTTTGCTCTTGGAACACAAATATACTAAGTGATAATAATATAAAAACTGAACAGAGCATTCCAGGTCATGCTTCTCCTGGAATGCCAATGTTGAGATTGAGTTGTTGCAAGGCATGTGTGTGTATGGGGGTGGGGTGGGGTGGATGTGTGTGTGTGTTAGTTAATCCTGTTAGAGAAACCTCTGTCTAAAAACCTAGAGATTTGCTGTCAAGCAATGTAGAAGATGTGGTAATGAACTAGATGAGCCAGTGGTCCAGTTCTCTACCTTATTGTTTTCTAAGTTAATATACAGGTAGTCCTCATTTAGTGGACTGCTTCATACAGCAACCATTCACAGTAACAATGGTGATGAAAAAGTAACTTTGCAACCAATTCTCACATTTACGACTTTCACAGGTCTGTAGAGCAAAGGAAAGCTGAAGTAAGATCTTAAGCACAGTTGCAGTTTCAATTAGCAACTGCTTTGCTTAATGACCAAGTTGCTGGTGCCAACTGTTGTCACTAAATGGGGACTACCTATATATGGAATTTCTAAAATTAATTGGTATCTATAGTGCATACAGATTGAAACCTAGTAATAAAAAAATGGAAAAGAGCCTGATTCTTATAGCCAATGATATGGCAAAAAAGTAGTAATCATTTTTAACCTTTTCTTCTAGAAATAAAAGAAAATACTTACAGGTCAATCTAGAAAGGTTTTTATGCAATTTATATAATTCACTGTGTTATTCCTAACCCTTAATATAGACCGCATAATGCAGCATATTATTCAGATATATCTCACACTTACATTATACACAATTATAGTCTGTCCTGGGAGTATCAAAAGTTTGAATTCTTCCAGAGATCAATCATATACTATACATGAAAACTCCTTGCACATTATGTAATAGTGACGTTAATCACTGAGATTTCTTCTTCCTAGGAACAACATATGACTAGAAAATGGATAGTTTGTCTTAGAAGCTGACTGCACTAGGCTTCCAAAATATGAATATGAATAGCAAAACAACTTACAATCTTGTATTTGTGCTAGTTTTGAAATAGGAGATTTCAGCTGGAGAAGATGATACACTGTTTACACTTGTTCTCATACATGTATTGCCAGAACAATCTGTTTTGCCTCTCAGTTCATATTACGTTCATGTATTTATTGTCCTTCATGCAGAGATCATATATTTTAACTCACAAGATTATTGATATACATGGTCTCACATGCATAACTTTTCTCTGATCAAGTGATTCCAACCCAGTGAGGTTTGTTCACATTGAACAAAGCATCAACAGAAAGGATGATCTATAATAAATCTATAGAAGCCATCACTTTTGCACTGTATTTATTTCTTGCTGAGTAGATAAGACTATCATTTTTTGGAAACTTGTTTCCTTATCTTGCATAGAAGCAACAAAGGCTGAAGTGGGGAGATAGATTATGTATGCAGCTGATTTTTTTTAAAGCAATGAAAAAAATAAAAGATAATTAGCAGACAAGCAGGTGTGGGATTGGGTTTTTTAAATATTGTACATATGTCCAAAATCTGGTAAGCTAACAGGCACTCTTCTTATTCTGTTAACTTGGACCCTAGATTTATGTCCCCACATTTTGTCCTGTTGGCATTTTATTTTATTTATTATTTATTAAACCAATTTACATAGCCACCCATCTCACCACAGGCAACTCTGGGCAGTGTACAACAAAACTAAAAACAGTCAAATACATTAAAAATATAAAAAACAAAATAAAACAGAGAATAAAAGGATATTAAAAATAAGGGAGCCGCCTCACTACTCCCCCGTCCCCTGGGTCCCCAGATCTGCTGGCATAACCAAGTCTTAAGGGAGGTCCAGAAGCTCAACAATGACAAGGCCAGTCTCATCTCAGAGGGGAAAAGATTCCACAGCGCAGGTGCCACAGCAGAAAAGGCCCACCACCTGGGGCCTGCCAAATGTAGCTCCCTAGGCAACGGAACCCATAATATGCCCTCTCCGCTGGATTTGGTAGGACGGGCAGATGAAACTGGGGAGAGGCAGTCCCTCAGATAGCCCTGCCCCATGCCATGAAGGGCTTTAAAGGTCAACACCAGCACCTTGAATTGGACCTGGAAACAAACTGGTCACCAATGCAGCTCATGAAGCAGAGGTGTAACATGTGTTCTACTAGAAACACACATAACTGCTCGTGTCGCTGCATTTTGCACCAGCTGAAGTTTCTGGATACTCTTCAAGGGCAGCCCCATGTAGAGTGCATTGCAGGAGTCTAACTGGGAGGTGACCAGGGCATGAGTGACCATGAGTAGGTCCCTCGTTTTACTTAGACCACTAAGTTAATATGGCTTAAACTGCTGATATATGAAAAATACTCCTCAATACTTGGCAATGAGGGTAGCTGTAAATATGAAATGTAGAAATACAATAATTTCTGGTGGAATACAATTTAAAATGACTGTAATAACAGTTGAAAACAATTTTAAAAGATTTGCCATTTGGGAAGATGTTAACAAAATTTGTTTAGCTTTCTTCGGCAGATGCCCGTCACAGTCTATATTTCAGCTCAAATACAATTGTATGCAGTTCTACAAAATGTAGAAAATGTTTTAGTGAAATCAAATCAAAACAACTTTAATATGTCAATCTATTAGAAGTACACAGGCACTTTCACACACAGAAATGGACACACAATAGCTTTATTAATAGCAATATTAGTAGCTATTCAAAGTTTTGAATGGATGGAAGATTTTGTTAAAGAAAACTTGGGTTTTCAGATACTTGGGTATGATAACCTTCCTGGCAGTTTGCCACTGAGACATATTTGGCTCAGAAAAAAAAAAAAATCAATGATAAAAAAAATGCGTAGAGCTTCTAGCAGAAAATTATAATGATGTTGAATGCTATTTATGGATGCCCAGTTGATATGCTTCCCCAATTCCCAAAGGACAAAATTAGACCATTTGAAAGGATATAATAGATGATAGCATGGTTTTATAATACATTTTTGTTACAATAAATACTACTATAGAGTCAAAACATGACAGTCAGTTGTGGAAAAAGCTACTGTATGGAGTTCTTCAGTAGCCAATGTATTTTTTAATCCTGTATGTTATTAACAGCTTTTTGGTCCACTCCAGCTTATGTAGTTTGAAAACCGGTTTGTTGATTGGAGTTCTATCAGCATTCTTTTCAAGCTGATACAAAAAAGTTAGTTGTGTTTGAGCTATGTGCAATTTTCCAGTTATTTCTACTACAACAGAGCACATCTGTGGTGTTATTGGAAGAGACCTGCATGGTGGGTAGCCAAAATGTCAAGATAAGAACATCTGATGGCAATAGAACTTGCTTGAATCACCAGCAATTCATTTTCCTCCCTTCCTATAGTTAAAACAAGCCAGATCAATCCTGGATGCACTTTTAACTGAAATAGAAGATTTCTGATTGTCTAGAAGTTCCTTTATGAAGGGAGAGAATGAGATTGTACTCAACTGATTTTCTTCTTGTCTCCTTATTAATTTGGCTACTCTGCCACCAACATAATTGAGTGGATGGAAGGAAGAAAGGAGACTGCTTTATATGTATACATTTCTTACTTCATTTAGAAGAACCTTCCCAAACATAATGCCTCTTCAATGATAACCATGCTGGATGAGGATTCTATGAGATGTAATCCAACAATTGGAGATACTAAGTTGGAGAAGACTGATTCAGAACTTTCATACTAACCTATTTCAAGAGCTGCATGAAAAGCCTAGATCCTTCACATTTTGTATTCTTGTTTTGCTTCTCTGATGTTGGGTAGTTAAAGTATGCACAGATTTCTGTGACAGCTGGAAGGTAGACTCTGAGGTAGACTCCTCTGAGGTAGATTTCTCTGTTTTGGGAATTGATTGATTGGTGCCATCAAATGGGTGTTGATTGTCAGTGATTGCATAGATAGACCTTTTCCAGGATGAGCTTTGGGAATAGGAGATCCAAAAGAATCCTATGGACTTTAAGATGTGCTGGGAAATTAAGTGTGTCAGCTCCAAGGTTGATATGGCTCTCTCACTTTTCTGTTCTGTAGCTGGAACATAGGAGTGAAGTTGAACCTGTGGATTCACAGCTTTTTCTGGCAGGTCCAGGGCTGTAATTCAGTGCACATTGCTATTGCCAGCAACCTTATACAGGTTTTTGCTATGTCTTATCATCCTTAAATGACCCTCTATCTGCTATATCACTGTGCAACTGAAATTATGTCATACTAGCCTTCTATAACCTGGTAAATCCAACAAAAATGGTAATCTCATTATCACTAGGATAGAGGGAGAAATAATGAGGATACTTCCTCCCTTGTGGCCACCCTTTTCAAGGCTGCTTGGTCCGCATTGCTGAAACAGGATCACCAGGAGGGAGACATGGTTTCCTGCGTCATGCAACAAACTCCTGTATATGTATGTGCAGCCCCTAACCACCTACTATCACATATGATTTGGGTCTAAAAACCTGCCCATTCCTACCACATTTCATGGAACTCAGCTTCATCAGCTTCTTGGGACACCTTTTTGTGTATAAGCATTGATGGAAGTTCCTGGGGCCATAATTCATTAACAAAAATACTCTGTTGTTTTTGTGAATGGACAACTCCTTTGGCAGGAAAATATGAACTAAAGTAATGTGTGAACTAACAGTCTGAGCTAGAATTTCAATGTTTACAAAACAGATACTTTCATCCATGCAATATAAATTATTTGATAGTAACTACCGATTGACAAAGCCAAAAATACTCTCATCCTATTAATTTTGTGATAAAGAGGACCTCCCTTTCTTCTCTGGATTAGAATCCTGGGAAACATTGCCACTGCCTGTGACTTGACCAGCCCAGGTGCTATTTCCTTCCTGTGTAGAATTTCTCCCAGTCTTATTAATGCCTCAGCGTGGCATAGAGCTTCATTCATTATTCATAATAATACAGTCAGAGGGCACCCCAAGACCAGATAAATTCTCACCTAGATGACAACAGCTGACAGGGCCTAGGGTTTTATAGCCCTTTTCCTGCCACAGCAAGGTGCTGTGGGCAAAGGTCCAGAATGATCTTCCACTAATGACTAATGTGATATATGAGCAGCTGCTGATTTCCTGACACAGAGTCTACTCAGTGGAGCACCCAGCCTGGTCTCAGTAAGAAACAGAGAGAGAGAGTTGATAGGCGATATACCTTCTCTTTCTAGCAGGGAGTGAATGAGTTAATTCCAGGCTGGATAACTAAAATCCCAGGAAAGGGATGGGGAGAGAATATATTGAGAGAAATCTGTAAATCCTGACCATGCTGATGGCAAACAAACATGTGATTCTCACCTCTAAAAATCAACTTCCTTTTTTTATCACCTAGGGCTGTGTATAATTATGACCCCAGAAGCCCATCGACTGCGTGATAAAAATCAGTCTTCAGAAACTGAACCATATTTAGAATGTCTTTTTCAATACTATGATAAATAAACAAAAGGACATATTTTTCTGCATAATCACCCTTGATCTTTGCTTCCCACAAAGGAGCTGTGTGTCTGTGTATGTCCCATATGCTTTGTTTCTTATAGATACATAATCTGAAACAGAGAGAAAACAAAAGAAAACAAAAGAAGAAAATATTTGAAGAAAGAAAGTTGGTGCCTCTGAAATGTTGGGTGCCGTGGGAGCCTACTTCTTTATTTAATTGATTTATTCAATTTATATAGCTGCCCGTCTCACATATGTGACTCTGGGTGGCTTACCGAATTAAAAACACACACAAAAAAATACAAAAATAACTAAAGTCATAACAACAAAAGACCATTAAAACATTGACACAATAAAAACTATTAAAACCATTAAAAAAACCATAATCTATGGGAGAGCATAATCAATCTCATTAACAGTACACCCATTTTGCAGGCTCTACACCACCACTACCAGATCCCCTGGCCAGATAGCAAAACCATGTCTTCAGGCCCTTCTGGAAGGTCAACAAGGTCGGGGCCAGTCTGACCTTAGGCGGAAAGATGTTCCAAAGGGCAGGTGCCATGGCAGAAGAGGCTCTCCTCCTGGGTCCCATCAGATGACATTACTTCATGGATGGGACCCACAACATGGATGGGACCCTTTTTGCCAGTCCTGATGGGATAGGTGGACTGGGGAGAGGTAGTCCCTCAAATAACTTACACTCTGTGGGTCATATAAGAGACTGCATCTTCCACAGTTGTTTCCAGACAACTATGCATTTATTTATTGTTTTTAAATGTATTTACTAAATTGATGTTGTGCCTTTCTTTACAAGCTCAAGTGAACTTGAACCTTGGTTTCCCCAGTCCTAATCAAACACTTTAACTACTACATCACACTGATGGGGATTAAGAATGCACATACATCATTCCAGCTTCAGTCCTATGTCAACTTACTCTGCAATAAGCCCCACTGAAGTTACTAGAATTTACTTTTGAGAAAACAGTTGTAGGATTGTGCTAGAAGAGCATCTCTACTTATATACTGGCTTCTTGGCTGCTTATATATTTGATTGTTGAATTTATAGCCCACTTCAGTTAATGAGCTGAAGTCAGCATGTGTTATACTCCTGTGACAATTTTTGGGGGGCAAAATTTGAGGAAGGTTAGGCTGTGATGTGATGTGATTTGTTTGGTTCTAGATTAGCATGATGTACAAACTCAACCATGGCTTGTGGCTTAGAATTATGTCTGAGTCCAGCCCCTGGACTAGAAACTTCCCAGACCTAGGCAGGGGCCTTGCTGATATCTAGAGTCATCCAACCATAGATGTGCTGATATAACAGTAACAAGGACAGGTTATACTATATAGCCTCAAGAATGGGTGGGTGATGCTAGGAGATGGTATAAATTATTCCCAGGGAAATTGCCTTAACCCAACCCTTTAATCACTACACTGCACTGTCTCACTTGTCTGACCAAGCTGCTATCTGAACCTTACCAACTAGCACAGCTTGTATTTTGTCTTTATGGCTATTGCGCTGCCCTTCTCATGAAATGCAGGGTGAAAGGCCCAGGGCTTCTTCAATCCTGGCTCTGCCCTGGCTCTGCCTCATGCTGTAGAAGGGTTGCTGCGTGTCAGGATGCTGTGGTAGGGCAACTGGGAGTTTTGGTTCAGCACTCCTGAAGGGTTCTAGGAGGTGGATGATAGCAAGAGTTCCTGCCAATCAAGCCCCTGTGATCTCAGCATCTGAAAATCCCAGTTAGAAAAGTTGTGACTTGACGTTTGGGGCAGTTAAGTCAGAAGATTCAGCTGCCGAAAGAGTACAGACTATGATGCCAACCTGGGAGAGGTGCCAAAGAGCTTGATGGCTGCTGGACTGGGGAAAATATGGCAACAATCCTGACAAATCAGCAGAGCCAGGCTCTAAAAAAGCCTCTGCCACATTGAGATGGAGGGTGTCTTTGTGTGTTCTGACACCAGGTGTGTGTGGAGGGGTGAACACAGGAGGATGTCTTTGCAAAATGCTCAGCCTGTTATCCCGCTTCAGATATTGTTGAATGGTCAAGGTTTCTAAGCAAAGAAACAAACATTAAACGACAGCAAAAGTAATTCTGGGAGGTATGGTTTCCAACCTAGGCAGCAGATTGGAAAAGCTAATCTAGAATGGTGACAGAAATGCAAGTGGGGGTGGGATGGGGGAGACCCTTTTCCCAGGTCATATATAATCATACATTCTCTACCTCCCTTTCCTTAACTATCTTAAAAGTCTGAATAATTTTTGTTTTCCCACAGGAAGGTACTCTGGAAATTTACTTCTTTATTTGTCCAATTTCTAGGCCACCCAACTCCCAGAACAACTTTGGGTGGCTTCAGAAGAAAGAATATGAGTGAATAGTCTTACCACTGTGATTTTTATTCAGTTCTCCCCACCCCAGTTTCCTTTTTCTTCCATGACAGCTCTTGTTGAGAAGCATAACAAAAGCAGGAGAAAGATACAGCATTCCCCCTCAAAACTGGAAAAATAACACTTCAATCATCTGCAAATGTTTATTTGATAAAACTCAACATGTATACAACTATAAAGCTCCTTTTTAGTACTACTGCATATACCAGCTATCCTGCACAGATGTATCTTCAAATAAAAGCTGCAGCCCTTCTCAAAGATAATGGTTGTTTTTCTGATGCTATGTTTCTCTTTTTTGTTCTTTTGCAACCAGAATATTGAAGATGCTGTACCAACATAGCTATATCAACCCTTCATGGGACTGGCCCCTTAATCTTTAATTCCTATTTCTGTATTTACCCATGTGAAAACTGTTAGTGCCATTTTACAGAAAGACTGATCAGAGTCATATTTATTCAGAAGATAGTCTTTCTGAGTTCAGAGGAAATGGGGCTTGATTAAGCTTGTTTATTCATGAGATGTCTCCAATAATGTGTTTCTGGGTTGTCACAGCAAGTTTGATGGGTTGATGGGTTGTCCATCAAGGATCCAAGAATGAATTGGGAAATGCAGTAAAATGGATGACTTAAAGCTGTTCATATGGTATTAACTTGCTCAGTCTGCAAGTGGGAGTCTGAACTCAATGACTGAGTTTTTCAAGGTGCACAGAGGTGGTAGTCATAGAACAGAGACTTAAGGGAATGAATGGAAATATGACTAGCTGAGTATTATGGAAGGCCAAAGGGAGAGAAACATACCCTACCGATAATGGCCTCTTTTAGGAAATGCTTGCAGTTTCTCAGATATGCCCGTGAGGCCTAGCAACTTCCCTAGCAACTCTAAATGAAGTCAGCTCACACAATTGTCTCAAGTTGTAGTAAACACATTGCTTCCCCGCCATGCCTCTCAACAACACTTCTCTGAAGTGGTAAGTTTCACACCTTGGGGCAATTAAATTATCATATGATAAGGTGGACCCTTCTGACTACTCCAAGGGAAAAGGAGAAAAAAAGAAAAACTGGTATGACTGACCACCATTATATCAGGTTTTAGCCAACTTTTCTCACGACTGTTCAGAAAATGGGAATAGATTCTTATGGTATATTTAGCTTCTTTTTTTGGGGTAGCCTTTACCACACTAGGAGGGAAGTTTTGAGTCAGGTTTCAAGCCCTTATCTTAATCATCCTGCAATTGGCCTTAAAAATAGAGATCTCGCAAAAATAGAGCAATCTGTTAAGTGCTGCATAATGTATGCCAATTGTTCATGCAAAATGATGAAGGAAAGGTACCAGTTCTATTTCCTTGCCTCCTCCAGCTGATGATACATCCCTTAAGAACTGCTGTAGCCATTGGAAATGGCTGATAATATCTGGATAACATTTTGTGGAAAGGATATAATGGTGATGCTCTCCTCCTTTGTTTCTCTGCTTTGTTTAGCTCTGTCACTTCTTCCTGCGCATGTTTAGGGTGGATATTGTCCTTATAACCTCAAGATAACAAGTTATCTTAAAACTGAAATCCAACCTGTAATGCCTTTAACAACAGGCCATGATAACCCTTCTTGTTTTGCCTGTCCTCACTTGTGTGGTCTTAGTCACTCTGCAAAGTGTCCCCAGTCTTTGGCTTTGGGCTAATGGTTTGCAAGAAACTCAGGCTATAAACCAGTGTTTCTTAACCTTGGCATGCTGCCCGGGGAATTTGGGAGATGAACTCCACGTATCTTCAAGTTGCCAAAGTTGAGAAAAACTCTTCTAAACCAGCAGATATAAATGGATAAAGGAATCTCATAAATTACACAGATAGAAATATTTGCCCCTAGCTCTTGAGTCTCGGTGCACTATGCACACTTATCAAGTAACTACTAAGGTGGGTTTGCAGTCAACTATTCATTGATCTACTTGGCGGCCATTTGCTTTCACAAGCACGACTGAGGATGTGCTCTTTAAAGGAACCTGGTATAGAACAGTTTAGTGCTGATGCTGGTTTTGGGATACTTCAATGTACGCAATGTTATTATCTAGCCTTGGAAACCTTTTTGAGACAGTAAAGCATGCTGTACATGGAGAGATTAGTTGTATCTTTATCAGTTGTAGTGCAGATCTGAAAATAGTTACATTGTTCTGAATTTTGAAATATTTGTTGACGCCTCAGAAATATTCATAATGTATTAGAATCAGGGTATCCATAGGGTATGGTCCAAAAACTCAAGATGACGGTTGTGGTGGTACAATAAAAACTCTGCATGTTTTTTAATGTGCTTTTTAAAAAAATGCCATACAATTCTTTGTTACTTGTTCTATGTCAGTCTAGCACTGACCATTCTCTAGAACTGCCAAATATTTGATGCTTCTATCTGACATAATATTTGTTGTTGACAATGATAAACACTAAATACAAATACTGAGTATTATTACTGCCAATTATTAAACTTTCAGTAGTTGGCATAAAATGTAAATGCATTACTGAACCACCCTCAAAACAGTATTTATACTTGGTAACAGACACTTAACAGTATTAGTATCTCACTGTTGTGTGATATAAAATGCAAGCATATTAGTAATTGACACTGACAGTTAACAGCTTTTGAGATTTCATGTTTGATACGTGTCAAACTCTAAAAGAAAGGACAATGGATCTGAAACTCCTTGAATTTTAAGATAAAATGTTCCATTAAAAATTGAGTACCCAAATGTGAGATGTCAATTACTTGTAAAATTTCAGTTCTCCAGATACCATATCAAGATCTTTCATTTCTTAGGCATCTGGTTTTATTTTATTCCTGAGAGAGTTGGCCGACTCTGATTATTTTATATCTGACACCTGAAAAGTGCTAACCTTGGATGAACTGTGTCCAGGTGAAAGGGAAGGTTATGTGTAGCAGAATTAGGTGACAAAGCATTCGCACAAGGATTCTTAGAACTTCTCCCCAAGCCAAAGCATTCACTACTGGATGTTTTGCTTGCAGTTCCAAACATTCCACCTCCCCCCAACGGGGGATTAGGGTTAGGGGGGAGCACTTACACCTTCACATTAGGTGGAACGCATATTTCAGTACATTTCCCCAATGCTTTGTTTTTTTGTTTGGAAAGACTGACCACTCATCATGTCTCATCTCACTTTTTATAGCCTTTCAACCAGTAGTAACAAGCTCCCAAATTCATTTGCAGTCCACAATTGGTGATGACAAAGAAGGTTGAGTTACAATGCACTGGAAATGGCTTGCAAATCTAATAGGTTACAGTGTGGTAGGGATTACAAAACTTGTGGTTTCTGTTGATCACTTGATACTGTAATGAATCTGAAACCATGGACTTCATTTTCCAACAGCTTCTGTTGTAACTGGTGTCTCTTCCAGGACAAAGGAAAAGTAGAGGGAGAGGAAAAGATATGGTTAGAGGCTGGGAGCAAATTATGAGGGTTGGTGATTCTTATCTCCCATTCTGAGGCCTTGTAAATTTGGGGGTTTTGCTATAGCAACTGACTGGAAAAAACTCTAGGAAAGGGAAAATTACTGTTGACGTTTTGCAGGCCCACTGCTTAATAGGCCAACACGTAAATATGAACCAATAGATTTTAAAATCCTGTTCTTTGGTGTGTCAACTTCCATGCACCTGCAAAAACTTCCTTGGGTACTTACTCAATTAAAGCAACTGTTATTTGTTAAAACACATCTCTGGGCAATTGTTGGAACGCACTAGGGTTAGTGTAGAGGATGCAAATGCTGAGGGCCCTTTTACCACTCATCCTAATTATCCTAATTATCCTAATTGGCTTGCTACCAATGCATATGTTTAATATACCAAGAGGAAGGTTGTGTTCAAATGTTTCATTTTAACTGGCTAATACTTTAGTTGTATATTTAGATGAGAATGCAGGCAACTGTAACAACCCTAATTATCTCTTGAGCCTGTTGAATTAACAACCTGAAAGAAAGATAACATAAGCTTTAATCAAGAAAAAGCTAGTATATGATAGATAGTGCTCTCAGGTATTCCCTGTTTTAGGTTTTCCCTTCTCTCTTCTAGGAGCCATGACTGCAGGGTGTAGGGAACACAGCCCTCCATGGACTGTCTCCTTCCCCTTCCCAAAGCATTTCACAGCATTCCCAGAGTTTTAAAGAGTTGGATTCTTGGGAAATTGGAATTCCTTTCAAATTCTTGGTTGTGGTGGCAAATTTCCTTGAAAAGGCTTGTGATGACTGAAGTCTGGCTTAACAGTGGCAGAACTACCTAGAAGCAGTGGATTTCTTATGTGCCAGCCTTGTTAATCCTTATCTTTCTCATCACAACACCTTGTTATTTGAAATTGAAAAGTTGATCACAATCAAAGGACTCAAGAACAAACTTAACAACAAAGAAAGAAAATAGCATACATTTTGACATTTCATGGGCAACAAATAATTCAGGAAATAGTTTTCTTCCTACATCTAATCACAGCAGCCGAATATTTGGCTACCACGAGAGTCGCGTTGGGCCTTTTTTTTTTTTTATCTGCGCTCAGTCATTACTGACCCTGCAGTGACTGCTTGGACAAGTCCTTGCAGTTTTCAAGGCAATTGTTTTGGAAGTGGTTTGCCAGAGCCTCCTTCCTAGAGCAGAGCCCAGCTGGCGAGCGCAGGAGGCGGGGTTTCCGTTGCTTCCCGCCCTTTTCGGGCGAGTGCGGTTTCACGCTTACCGGCAGCTGCTCCCGACTCCCGTGCAAGCGCCGCCAGCATTTTTTCTCCCACCGGAGTGAGAGTACCCATTTGTCTACTCACGTGAGTTTTTGACCTGTTGGGTTGACAGGAACTGGGGAGGAAACAGGAGCTCACTCTGTTTAGCGCGAAGGCTGGACTCGAACCGCCGAAGCGTCAGCCATTTCTGGCCAGCAACTTTCAGCGTCATTAAGCCGCTGCGCCACCGCGTCCCCCGCGTCCAATTCAGGAAATAGTTTTCTTCCTACATCTAATCACAGCAGCCAAATATTTGGCTACCACGAGAGTCGCGTTGGGCCTAAAGTCAAGTAAAAGAAAATTTGCATGTACATGGTTTAAACTGCCTGGCTGAAAAATCAATAAAGGGGAAATAAAGGTTTGTCTCAGTATATAATTCATAAATTAAAAATATGTGCTCCACCAATTCTACTTTTGACTTATTGCAAGGGAAGAGATATACCCTGGAATCTTCCCAACAGGACCTGTGATGGAAGGTCTTTGCAAATGCAATCTGATAAGTACTATGACTTAGACTGGTTAAATATGAGGCTGTATGCTAATGGTTTTGATAATAAAGATCTCAATGAATAAGTGGATTGGAAGAAGATGGACGTGGCTTTAAAACTGGAGGAAGAAACAGCAATAACCTGTGCTACGCTGATGACACTACTCTGATAGCTGAAAATGGAAAAGATCTGTCAGCCCTCATACTAAAAGTCAAAGAACACAGTGAAAAAATGGGACCAAAATTAAATATAACAATGACCAAGCTAATGACAACAGGTAGAACAACCAGCCTTAGAATTGACACTGAAGATATCAAAGCTTCTGCCTTTTAGGATCAACCATCAACAGTAAAGCAATCAAGAAATACGCTGCAGATCAGCACTTGGTCAAGCAGCTATGGAGGCCTTGGGAAAAGATATTCAAATGCTGTGATGTGCCTATACTTACAAAGATCAGAATTGCACAAGCCATGGGATTCCCTGTGACACTCTAGAGTAGTAAAAGTTGGACTTTAAAGAAGCAGGGTAGGAAAAGTATTAACACCTTTGAATTTTGGCATTGGAGATGATTCCTGAGAATACCATGGACAGCCAAGAAAACAAACTGATGGGTCATCAAACGAATCATCCCAGAGTTCTCACTCAAGGCACAAATGACCAGGCTCAAATTATTCTACTTCAGACACATTATGTGAAGACCCAGCTCTCTGGAAAATGCTCTAATACTGGGAAATGCGGAGGGAAAGAGGAGAAGAAGATGACAAGCAGCAAGGTGGATGGACTGAGTTACAGTGGCAATGTGTTGGGAGACTTGAAAGAACAGGTTAAGGATAGGTCATCATGGAGAAATCTAGGAGTTAAAAATAACTTGATGGCACATAATCAATAAAAAAAAAAAAAGAACTGGAGAACAGGGCAAGTTAGTTTTACTAATCAACTCCTGCCAGTTTATATCCCAGCATCTTTGCCTAATTAACAAAAATGCTGAAGTAGGTGATCTGGAGAGAAGCCAATTTGACGAATTTTCTGAGCTGTAATTTTAAAACAGGAACTAATAAATGGCTTGACAAGAAGGTAAGAAAGTAATCTTGAAGCGGAATGGAACACATACTTTTTGAACCAGAGTTTAGTTGCAGCTTACCATTCCTTGGCTTCCAGTGAGCTTTGTCCTGTTGCTAAAAGGAATACGGCATTTGGTATACAGCACGGTAGTGTTAAGAGGGCTCTCAAAAAGCTGACCTGAGTATTACAGAGCCCTTGAAATGTGATAGTTATCCACACAGAAGCCCTGTATAGGAGCTGTGATTGAAAGCTTTAGTTGTGATTGGCATGTAGCATCTATCTTTCGAATGGAAAAAAAGGCAGAAGTGCCAATAAAGGGGCACCTAAAAGCAGTGGATTTCTTATGTGCCAGCCTTGCCAAACCTTGCTTTTCTCATCCAGGCACCTGGTTACCTTGAAGCAATTTCTTCCTTGGGAGGCTACTGAGGGGGTAGGCTTTGGGCTTTTCTAGGGCCAAGTTTTCATCGCTAGTTGCAAAGCCTCCTATTTGCACTACAGAAGCTTGACGCAAAAACTCCATTGGACTATTGTGGCTAGGAGGGTATGGGGAGGAGGAGAGTTAAAGGGTCAGGAGGCAGGGAGTAACAAGTGTCCCCAACCATGGCAAAATGGCTCATCTCCAACTTTTTGCAGAGCTCCAGGGTTGCAATGTGTGTAATGGAACTTTTGCAAGTTTTGTTGAGCTGCGGATGTATTGGCAAAAAGCTCCTTGTGTGACCCTGCTTTTAGATACAGTAAAAGGTTCTTGCCTGCTCTTTTTGCCTTATGTCCTATTTGGTTTTACGGTTAACTCCTAAAACCTTGGAAGATGTTTTTCCTTATAAATGTAATTATAACATCTGTTTAACCATTGCATTTCAAAAACTAAATTACTGGTTTTCGTTTGTTCTGATGCTTTGATCTTTTGCTCATACTAATTGTTTTACTGCAAAATCCACTGTAGAGAGTTTGTGGGTTAGTAACCAAACCACAAAGGATAGGGGGAGACGGAGCAAAAATAAAGTCATTGTCTTCTTTGTAGTCAAGGAGGGAAGGTTAAATAGGAGATAAAGTGGATTGCTCCCTTCTACTGCAGGTTACATGTCACTCTATGAACAAATTCCATAAACTCTAATAATTTTAAAGGCAACAGCATTGTGACACAAGGAAATGTATTACAACAAAAGTTTTCATGGTTTACCGTCCACTTTATCAGATGTGGTTTAAGTTGAAAAGAGACCAAGAAAGGTACTTCCATAATTAGTTCTATAATGATTTCTTCATCTTGAAGGTGCTGTTTGACTGTCTTTGCTGAAACTGACAACACAGCTAACCATCTGAAACTTGATTTATTTAATTGAACATTATTAGGTCTTGTCCAAATTCACCAAGGTATAGGGAATGAGGAACCAAAAGAGGAATAAAAAAATCATTTGGATAGTCAAAGGCCAAACTGCAGCACGCCTTATTGCTAAGATGCTGAGGATGAACATTATTTGCAGCTTAATTAGAATTAGACTGGGTCTGATGCAAATGCCCCAAGTATTTAAGCATAGCTAATATGATATACTCCATCTTTAGTTCTTTGCTACTTCAACCCAGCCTGCAACTAGGATGTTTTGTGTGTTGCTGTATATTTTCTGCTCTTGCCAGAGGCCTTGGAAAATCCAAGATAATGAAAATCTCTATTCAATACTGCCTGCTGGGCATTTAACAAGGGTTCTTGTAAGAGGGCCTGGTACAAGTGCGTACATGAATGGAAAGTGCAGGGGCCAATGCAGCATCACAGGCTGCCAAGTAGCCAACTGAAAGTAGCCTGTGACAAACAAGAACAAGTAGACAATGACTTCTAGCGCCTGAAGGCATTGCTTCAAAAGGTGTCAACACCAATTAAATTGTAAAAGCACTGTCAGCTTCTGAAAACTTACCCCGACAGGGACAAGACAGAACAGAATCAAAGCATGGTTTTGTGTATTTCACAGTACATGAACGTTTGTGATCCAGATGGGATCTTCTAAAAACTGGAGCTGCCTTTCAGTGTCTATGAGAAAACTGAGGCTAAATCGCGAGAAAGACAGATTTTTCTGAATGAAAACTTGGTAGAACTTTTCCTCAAAATCAGAAGCTTAATTATATGTGGGTCAATATCCACATGGGAATGCTAACCACCCCAGGCTAATAGTTATGAAAAACTCATGTTCCAGAGAGCTACAGTGAAAAATACTGACCAATATTGAAGTGCATTCAGCATCCTTCTTAAGTGTTTTTTTTTTTTTTAAGTTCAAAAACTTTTCAGACATCCCCAACGTTCCTCTGGGATAGTCTTTAATGAATGAATGTCGCTATTCTCCATATGCCGAACGTTTACTCTTGCTGATACTTTCTTAGACATAAAAAAAAACCCCAAAAACCCTGCTTTCCTTTGCTTTATCATACATTCAGTTACAGATTTTATTTGGGGCATGTCTCCTTCTAGCTTTCTTACCAATGACAGATGTCTTGCCCTCCATTAATGTATCTTCTGTCCGGTTAAAGCTCAGCACTCTTTGTAAATTCTGAAAACATGATGGATAGCCAGCTTGCTTCATGCTAAGGTTGGCAATCTTCTGAGCACTGCAAAGAAAATTTATGTATTTATTTAGATTTAGGCCCCGCCCAACTCCAAAATGTTTTCTGTAGACAGCCATGTTGCACTGTCTCATGCTCCCTTTTTAGAAGTAGACAAAAGGTTGCATGATCTAAGTTCCAGAATGAGAATTGAAAATTGATTAAATAAATACGTAACAGTTACTTTTGGATCTGTTTTTATTAAGTCAGGTTTATTTCATTTAAAGTGTAAGAAAAAGCTAATCCACCCCTAATTGTTCCATTTTGGGGGAGGATCTAGGGAAGCTTCTTCCACCCATTATTCAAGTTCCAATTTCCAGTTCTTTGCAAAATGTGTTCCTTTCTGTTCTAATCTCTCAGACATTCAGATACATGCAGTAGGTATTATCCATTGATTGTTCATGCCAGAAGGTCAGCTCAAAAAGTGAATCTTCCACTCTATCCTGGATGATACCTATGTAAAAACAGTTGTACCTGTTGCAACTGAAGAGGGTCTCTCCTCTGTCCATCCTTTGATCCCCTTATTAAGTAGGCCACAAAGCACAGCATTGAAACCCTCAGATACATCTGCCACCATAACTTTTTCCTGATCATAGAATGGGGAAAGCTCTACAACTACAAACTGACTGAGGGGGCACTCTTGCCTTCTTCCATTCAAACTTAGCTCAACGCAGCTAATATTTTCAAACTATCCGGGGATATAAGAGGAATAATTACTTAAATGTGACAATAAATCCATATTAGCCTACTAACCCAATAATATGTACAAGGATAAATAAAAGTAGAGATGGAGGAGAAAGGTAGTGTTGTAAAATTATAAAAGTAAATAAAATCCTACACCAGGAAGTTGTCTAGTTAGATCACAGTACTAAAATAAACCTTTGTTGTTCAGTTGTGCAATTGCTTCTGAGTCTCTGTGACTGATGGGACATACTTTTGTCATGATTGTCAGCCAGTAACTGCTTTTTTGAGCTCTTGTAAGCTTCTGCCTGTGTTGCCATACTTGTTATAGTATCTGGTCACTTTCTCTTCTCTCAGACTCTTTGTCAATTGCCTTTGATTTTTCCAAGCATCAAGATCTCTAATGACTCTTATCTTTATATTTTTTGGACAAAATGTTTAGCTTTAGGCTTAAAAAATATTTCCTGTGAGCAGTGTGTTTTTACTTCTTCTAGCACTGAATGATTTAGTCTTCTTACGGTCCAAGATGCTGTCCACAAGTTCCTCCAGCACACATTTCAAAGGCAACAATTATTTATGGTTCAACCTTTCTGACTGTCCAGCTTTTACTACCATATGTTAGAACAGCATAACCCATGGCCTTGACAATATGTACCTTTTTTGTCAGTGTGATGTTTCTGTACCTTAATATTTTCTCTAAATCTGTCATAGACTTTCTCACAAGTACCAGATATCTCTTTATTTCATAGCTATAGTTGGCATCTCTATGATTTTTTGAGCCTAGGAAGATAAAGTCCTTTATTACTTCAATTTCTTCTCTGACTATTTGTATTGGGTTGACAATGCCCACTGATGTAATCTTTGGTGATGATGATGATGGCACTCCAGTCTGCTTTTTGCATTCTCTTCTTTCACCTTCAACAAGAGACAAAATTACACTTCCTTTTAAAAAATATTAAAGGAGCCTAACATCAAACTCCCTGCACATATTGTCCTGAAATTTGGTACTCAACTTATCAGAAGAGTTTTATATGCCTTGGAAGTTCATCCAATTGTTTTTTAAAATGAAAAAAAGCTTATAACCATGTGTGGATTTCCAAATATAGAATGGAAAGTAAATTTTGCATTTTGAATCCTACTTCAGATTCAGCTCTAAATCAAATTATTAGCTTCTGAATTGGCCTCACTCAAATTAGATTGTTTTTCCAAATATTTTTTCTGAGGCCTAACATGAAACAGTCCAAGTTTAAATAAATTCAGTCTCAGACATTTAACACTTATGTGGTATTTTGGAGCAATGTTTCATAACCTGGTTCACTTTAGATGTTTGGGATTGTAATTCCATCAACCTTAATAACTGGCCCTGATAACTGAGGCTGATGTGAGCTGATAATCCAATGCAACTCATTTAAAAGACATCATTTTCTCAGAAACATTTACAACACCTGTCCAAGGGAGATAAGCATTATAAAACTTCTAAAAGGTGCAATAATTCTGCTTTTCTCTAATTTTACATTTTTGGGGAATCTCAAATACTTCATCAAAGCTGTAATTCTTACCCTATTTAGAATCTTAGAGGCATACCACTATATGATTGATTGATTGATTATTACATTTGTATGCCACCCATCTCCCCCCAACGGGTGACTCTGGGAATTAATTATATATGTACTAATTCCTTCTGAGTTTAAGTATAAGCAAGTCTTTCAGTCATTCACCATGGCATTCTCTTTTGACAGAAAGCTTTTTTACATAATGTATAGTATGTTCATTTTATTCTGCTAATAGGTCTTTTTAAACCTGAACTTGAAAGTTCTGTATTTAAAAGCACTTTCCCTCTCTGTTAGGATTGTGATGACAAAAATTAAATCCTGCTTTTCTTTTATTCCCAAATAGAGATCTTCTAGAATATACTTCATTGACTTTCTCCTTTCCCATACATAGCAATCTCATTCCTGATCAACTGCAGAAAGCATGCTATTAAATCCTGTGTTTAATATCACATTCAGTTTCTCCCTAGATGTCTAAACTAAAATGAATTTGAGATGTAAAACAAACTTGTGAGGTAATGTGTGAAGTAAAATATAACTTGTGAAGCAAGCTCCTGAAGTAAACCAAACTTGTGAAGGAACATAGCCTTTTGGACTAAAGTAACATAGACTCCTGAGAGGCTGCACAGTTCAAATGTTAAGTGTGAATGTCTATAGGGAAAAGGCTACTCACATTAGAAATTAATACTTGCACACTAAGGAGTTAGTACATTGAGTCAGGCTGTATATGGAAGCCTAGGCCTTGACAAACAAGTCCATTTTAATTAATTTTAAAATAATAGAATGGAGAAGGCAGAATAAGAGTTTCATTATAGAATCTAGATGGGTTTAAGAGTGAGTGGACTATTATAAAGTTGACAAACATATCAAATCATGTAAAGCAAAACCATATTAATCACTGATGTAGACATATTGGAAATACAAAGGAGACAACAGCATGTTTCAGAACATTCCAGCTGGCCCGAGAAGGACCAATCAGGAACCAGGGAAGTTGGTTGGCTGTGAAAGATGACCAATCAGAAAAGGAATGGAACCTAGCAACTTGGACCTCTGAGGCTATAAAAGGTCTGGATTTTGTGGACCAGAATTTCAGAGGGTCTCTGGTAATTGCTTGACCTCTTGCTGTGCTGATTTGCATTTTTGCTGTATTCAACAAGATAATTAATTGAACTGACCATTCAGTTAAGAATCTGCAACTTGGTAAACATTTTCTTTTTATGTGAATACATATATTAACTGATTTCAAATTTGTATAGCTGCCCATCTCACAGAAAAGCAACTCTGGGCAGCTTACAACAATCCAATAAAAACAGCACATAGATAAACAATCAGTATAAGAATATAAAAATCAATATTAAAAGATACATATGATAAAAAAAAACAAATATACAAACCCTAGGCAAAAGACAATAAGGATCGCTAACTCAGCAATGGAGCCATCTACGCACATCCTACTCTTCCACACATGCTCTGAAAAATTGCCATGTTTATTATTTTACACATTGTACAATTTAATGCATCTTAATTTTTCTAACTCTTTTCTCTCGCAGCAACAGAGAAAGAATTCCAGCCTACTCTTCTTGTAATCTGAATGTGGAAATGCATAGCAAAATATACTTATTTTCTAGGTGATCTCTAGATTCACAAAATGCCCTCTTAGATCAACAGAAAAAATTGAAGCTAGGCATTATGTGAAAAGCACAAAGCATGACCCTTTGCCTACTTTCCAACATTTCCCTTTCTCACCTCCAGAGGTACATTTAAGTTGTTTGAATATTTTGCTCATAGAGAAGGGAAAAGAGGAGCAGAAGACATGGGTTCTGTTCTCACCATACAGAAAAATATTTTCACAGATTATTCTATTTTTTTCTGCTTTTAATCAAATATGATCCCCCCCCCGTTGTAATCATGTAAGGGAAACATTGTTCTAATATAGCAATGCTTTTTAATAGCCAATATGGCTATGTCTCATATAAATATAGAGAAGCAAATGTCATTAAAAAGAAAATGGGAAAGCTTAGTCTCTTACTGGGCTGAGACTTGCTATGGTGATCTGTCATTCAAAGAGATCCAATAGCCATTGATTTAATTAATGTTAATTCAATGGCTATTTGGACTATGGGGACAGGCTGTGAATGAAGTTTTGGATACTGGCATTTTTGGTGGAATTCTGCAATCATCAAGCTATAGTTAATGTAAAGAAGCAGTCGTGAAACCACTGCAGAAGCTGTAATTGATCACCTGTTTTGAAATTCTTTATTATCCTCATTTCTACCTTGCCACAGTGATCAACACAGAAAATACAAAATGAAGGTAAAAAGGAATTTAAGACCTGCAGAAATGTTCTCTCTCTCTCTCTCTCTCTCTCTCTCTCTCTCTCTGTGTGTGTGTGTGTCTCTGTGTGCCTTCAAGTCAGTCTTGGCCCTGGTGACTGCCGGACCAGTCCCTGAAGTTTTCTTGGCAAGATTTTTCAAAAGTGGTTTGCCATTGCCTGCTTCTTCCTAGGGCTGAGAGAGAGTGACTGGCCCAAGGTCACCCAGCTGGCATGGTGCCTAAAATGAGACAAGTACTCAAGGCCCCTCGGTTTCTGGCTGGATGCCTTAACCACTACACCAAACTGGCTCTTTCACAGAAATGCTGAGGTCATCGTAGAACTGTTGAAAAGTAAAACAGTAACGAAGATCTATCTTAGCTCCTTTTCTGAAAGGTGGAGAATTCAAGGCCAAAGCTAACTCCTGAGAGATTGTGTGCCATTGTTTCTGAGGGAGTAAGGAGAAAGCCTTCTTCCACTGGCCTGACATTTACAGCATTGGCTTTCCTACATATGAGGAGTATGAGGAGAGATTCATAACAGGAGAAGAAGTCAGATCTGAAGGCAGGGATAAAAAATGGATAATCGGTGTAGATTTTTTGATATGGGCGTAATAGAATCAGGGCCTTGTATACTAGTTAGCTGCTTGGCTGCTGGAAGCTTTCCTATATCTAAGTAGCCCTTGCTTAGAATGATTGGAGTAGTCTAGTCCAGTGTTTCTCAACCTTGGCAGCTTTCAGATAGGTGGACTTCAACTCTTCAATTCTTCACCTAAGAATCACTGCAAATCAGATCCATCAGAGAACCCTGTACAATGGCTGATGGTATTAAAACCTGCCAAGAGGGCGAAGAGAGGTTAAAGCATCACAGTGCTCACATATGCAAGCACAGCAATCAGCTTTGTTTCCTTCTTGCATTTTCCCAGGTTTGACTCCCTAATTTCTGCTGCAGGTATTGTTATAAGAGTGTAGTGGTTACATAATTTGCCTACCTCCAGAAGGTTAATTGGCAGAAAAAAAAATTTAATTACTATTTTTCCTTCCCAGATCCGCCCACTTTTTGCTGTTCGTTTTTTAAAAATCGTCCTCTGGTGCATTCTTTCATCATTTTTGTTGTCATTTGCTACATAAAATTTTCATCCTAGCTTCCCAATAGGTCAAACTAATAAGAGGAAGGAAGGAAGGAAGGAAGGAAGGAAGGAAGGAAGGAAGGAAGGAAGGAAGGAAGGAAGGAAGGAAGGAAGGAAGGAAGGAAGGAAGGAAGGAAGGGAGATTCTAGTATTTTAAGAGTGTACCAGTGGACTGATAAAAAAAAAAAAGTATAATTCAGGGAAAGAAAATTAATCATTAAAAATCATTTCTGCTGGTTTCAAACAGTAGCTCTCTGCATGTTAAGCCTATGTTGCAACCATGAACTACTGGAACATTAACAATCATGTTAGCTACAGCAGGCATTACAGTGTCACATTTGGAAAATGGAAGAAAGGATTTTCTTTTAAGGTGATTGCTATGTGTGTGTGTGCATGTTGTTGCTTTACGTTTGTAAGCAGCAATCACCTTTAACAGTATATATAAATAACAAAGAAGCAATAATAAACCCCAGGAAGGTATTTGTGAATGAGGCATCCAGTTCAGCAGGTCCAGATAAAATGGCTGTAGAGGGTAGCAATCAGGGATTGGAGGGAAGGGAACATTCCTGCCACTGCACCCAGGAGTCAATCAAAGTACAGGAGTTTACCTAAAACAGTGTTGTCCAAACTTGGCCACTTTAAGATGAGTGGACTTCAACTCCCAGAATTCCCTAGCCAGCCATGCTGCCTGGGGAATTCTGGGAGTTGAAGTCCACTCATCTTAAAATGGCCAAGTTTCGACAACACTGGCCTAAAAGATAGTCAATTACAGCAAGCAATCTGGTCAGCACAAGCCAGCATAAAACTCTACTGCACGGAGGAGGAAAGCATGGGTGGAGAAGGGCTTTCTTTTTCTTTTTTTGTAATAATGTTTATTAAAGTTTAAAGACACAAAGATAAAAATTTAATACCAACTAAGAAAAATATTAAAAAGTAAAAAGAAAAAATAAAGTGTGCAAAGAAAAAAAGAAAAATGTTTTGTGATGTGGTACTGGATCAACATTTTCCTTAACATGATGAATGACTACTGTTCAAGGATCTATGAAGGGAGAGAGAAAAACCAAACCAAACCAAACCAAACCAAACCAAACCAAACCAAACCAAACCAAACCAAACCAAACCAAACCAATTCTTATTGTAGAAAATAGGGTAATA
Source organism: Python bivittatus (assembly GCF_059951505.1). NCBI lineage: Eukaryota > Metazoa > Chordata > Lepidosauria > Squamata > Pythonidae > Python > Python bivittatus. The sequence goes on from NW_028277098.1 coordinate 16,221,449, forward strand.
ACAGTTCTTTGATCCAATGACTAGGAAATATATTTTATAGAGGATTTTACAGAGAATCATGAAGACATCATTGGAAATGAAAGATTTATGGAATATATTTTAACCAGGCCTTAGATATGTACAAATGGGTGAATTCAGGATACTTTCCTCTCCCCATTTTTATAACCCTTTAATAAAAGAAACAATGTCTTCAGCTGCTGGTTTTGTATAGGAAAATTCAAAAACTCCAGTGCCAATAAGTGTTAAAAATCCATGGATTCCATCTTTTACATGTTTCCAAGTTACAGGCACAGCATTGTCCTCTAGTCGTTTTTTATAGAGCAGTCCATCGTCCCGAAGTATGTCATATTCACAGGTCAAAATGTATGTCTCAGGGAGTTGTTTTATAATGACATCCTCATCAAGAATTGGTGACAGCAGTGTCTCGTCATTCAGTCTGGTTGCTTCATAAAGTTCTTTTGAAAATGGAGCTGGCGGTGGGGGTTCATAACCTCGGGCTTTAAATTCTCTGGGGATAAGATCTGCGCTAATCCATTTCTTGAATTTCAGCTTCATGTCTTCAGGAACGTGCGCATTCCTTGCAACTTGTTCTAGGTCTACACCTTCCACCTTTACATATTTTAAAGCAAGGGTTAAAGCCAACTTCCTGGTTAAAAAAGGACCCTGACAGTTTTGAAGATAGGATGGCAGCAGTAGATCCAATATCTGCAAGAAAGGATATATCAAGATCTGTGCTCGGATCTTTGGCTGGTTCCCTTTTTTGACCAGTTCTCGAGAAACAGCAGCAGTCAGTGCTCCTCCACTGCTGTCCCCAGCAAGGAGAATGCAATTTGGATCTACTCCATAGTCTTTGGCGTGTTTCATAAAATACAGAGTGGCGGCTAGGCAGTCTGACAACTGGACAGGATGTTGGTGTTCAGGACCTAAACGAAACCTGTAAGAACAATCAGACTTTGTCAGACCTTGAAATCTTCTTGGGAGGAATTAGGCACCCTGAGACAGCCCCCTGAAGGCAATATATTGCTGGGTTCCACTAAAGGGTAGCACCTTACAATTGTTTAGCTTGTTAGTACATTTTTACCATTCTGATAAGGAGATGCCAGTTGCTACTTGAATGTCTTTCACTATTGATAGGATACAGCAATTCCCTTCTCCATGGCTGTCTTTCTCTGCTATTTCTCCTAGTGCTTTTGAAAAGCATATTTGCTCCAGACATTCCTTCCACCTGTTTGTTTCAGTGCAAAGGAAGGATGGGTAGAATAGGGCTATAGAGCTACATACAAAACATAAAGTGGAAAATATTACAGATGGTCCTCACTTACTGAATGTCATATGACCACACTAACTTATGACATTGGTTCTGCTGAGTTGTTAAGGGAATCACACATGGTGGTTAAGCAAGACATCATGTGACTGTGACTTGCAACTTTCTGCTGGCTTCCCCATTGACTTTGCTTGTCAGAAGCTGGCTGTGAAGGTCACAAATGGTGATCACGTGACTGTGGGGAGACTGCGATGGCCGCAATTTTGAGGAATGGTTGTAAGTCTCCTTTTTCAGCGTTGTCGTAATTTTGAACAGTCACTGAATGAGTGGACAGTAAGTGAGGACTACCTGAATTGTATTATTATATCATCAGCCCAGTGGCCAAAATAAGCAGGAAAAAAAAAGTAGAAGAGACTCTCATGATGGGATGGTGTTTGCAACTATTTGAGGTCAATTTCTGTCACTAAGTACATCTGCTTCCTTAATTTCTTTCTCAAGGATAGCATCTCAAGGATAGCATTTCTCTGCCACCAGGGGGCACAATAAGGGAAAATCCTCATTACTTAACTATAATTTGTGTAATTCTTTCCAAAGAGTTCTTGAAAAAGATTCTTATTCTGACAAGGTTCTGAGCTGCAAAGTGAATTTGGATTTGTGAGCCTGATTTGCACAAGGAGAAGGAGGTTCAATCATATGGCAGGTTTGGCAAAAGTACATAATGTGGGGTATTTTGTTCTGCAGATCCTTAAAGTACTTTGCTAATTTACTTTGCTTCTCTTTGTAGAGAAAGTCCAAGGAAGGGAGCCCTTCCCTTTTCTCTGGCTCAGCTGGGAAAGAGGCAGAAATAGCCATTTTTTACCTCTCCTTTCCCGCTTTACTCTTACAACTGGAGGTGAGGGGGAAAACATGAATGCCAGCTCCAGGGCTGACAGTCCTGCCTAGGAGTTTTTGAAGAATAGAAAAACTGCGGCCTGTGCAGATCCAAATGTTCCCCAACCTGCTCCAATTATGCTGCTTTGCCTTTCCCGATGTTGAAACACCACTGATGGAGACTAAAAAACTACTGATGATTCTTGGGAGAGCTGGTTGGAGAGAGAACTGGGAAATGGAATTTCTCACTGAGGCTGAAAATACATTCTGTGGTTCCTGGGATGATCTTCCAGGGACACAGAACTGCAGCCAAACTTCTTATTAATTATGATCTGTAATACATTTTTACTCCATCTTTCCATCAAGTAGTGCCCAAGCCTAACAACTGTAAAATACAAAATAAAATGAAAAAATATTATAGATGCATGAAAATAAGGTAGACAAAGCATATAAATAAAACCACTTACTCTACATGTACAACCACTGAATCACTTTCTTGAGCAAGATGGCAACATAGTGGTTCATAAGTTTCTAGGAAAAAAAAGGATTACTGTTCAGGTAGTTCCTCATTGTAAACATGTCATTGATATTGTTTTGTTTCAGAAAGTAAACACTTATTTAGTCTGTATTTTTCTTATTTTTTTAAAGGTTTAATGATGGATAAATTTAGAGGACAATCAATTTGAAATCAGTGAACAGTAATACCTGTTATTATAAATTTCTAAATGTTGTGAATTCAGCAAGCTCTGACTATGCAACATGAATTTTTATGCATGCCCTTTTTCTACTTTTTGGATGTAGACTAGAAGGTCCCAGCTGTCAGATTTAGGTGACTATTTGTGTTGGGCATAGAGAAACATCTTCAAAATTATTTTAAGGTAAGTTCCAAAGACATATTACTTTGAATTAAATATTGTTTACTGAAATTGGGTATTTTGCTTTAGAATGAAATTTCCCCTGCAACAGAAAATCTACTGGTGGGGTTAAAATGATAAATTAGGCACACGATTTCATTCATGTATCTGTCTTCAAGACAGAGTTGAAGATACATCTTCATATAGCCTGCACTGCAGGAAAGGGTTTAAATTCAATCTATTAATTTCACAGGTAGGGATGTGCAAACCGAGCATGAAATGGTTGTTTCTGGTGTCTGAACTCCATGTCACAACTTCCATGTTTTGGAAGAAGGGGCAAGGTGAAAGTAGGCAAGAGGACCTCAACTGATACCAGGTTGCTTTTGGTAGAACCCAGAGGTAGGCTGGACCTATTGCTGAAGCTGTTGTTGTGAGTGCAAGGCTGCTGAAAAGGAGCTCTGACTCCCGGAGCAAATTCTGGCAGCAATTCAGCTTTGGGTGTGCTTCCAGACTACATTCCTGCACTGCCTGGACAAGGTGATAGCTGGCTTGAAACAGCAATTATTATGTTTGTGGTCTTTTGGATTTCTGCTTCCTAGAGAGGAATACAGAAATTGATTGCTCCCCATTAGGTAAAGTTTATTGCGGTTTTAAAATTCTTTTCAATGGGGAAGTTAGAATTCATGGATTGTAAGATGATGTTGTTATCCCAATTTGTTCTCTGTATTGTGTTTTCTTTTTTGGACAGGTCATCACACTGAAACTCAGGGTACTTACCAACTTGAGTTTTTAAGAGCACTTTGATTATTGTGTGAAAAAAGGTGTATGTAAGAACTACTTAATGAATTTTCGGTTGTAGGCCATTTGGAAAATACAGACAGAAACATGTGCTTTCATGATATGTTGAGAGCTGCTCTTTTTGGAAGCAGGTTGACAAGTGCAAAAATTATGTATTATACATTTGTATTAGGAAGAAGCCTTAAACCACCAGCCAGATAAATTATTTTCGTGCTTTCTACTGTAGCATTTGAAGCATCAGTGGGTCAATTAGAACAATATAGGTATTTCTAAGCTCAGAAGAAAGGGGTTAGTTCTAGTCCTAACCGGTTTAGAATCTGTCTATCTGGCATGGTATCTGACTGGTTATGAACTCATCCTGATCCTAGGATCTTCAGGAGCAGACCTTCTGAAGATGTCTTTGCTTGTGAAAACAACTTTTGAAACAGATGGAAAAGGATCTTTTCCTGGGCATAAAATTAGATTTGCAGGGTAGCCTATTTCTATAATTGTTTATACATTCCAGTTTCTGTTGATTAGTTAAGCCTCTTGTACTTAAATTGTTTGGACATCCAGAAAATATGGATGTAGCATGATGGTTTAAGTGCATAGCTATGCACATTCCTAATTCTGGGAGATCCATCTTTTTTTCTTCTTCCTCCTTCACTTCTTCCACAGTAATATTGATTACAAATACATTCCATCTATTAAGGAAAAGTTAATATTATATGAAATCTCTTACTGCTGGATCCAAATACGCAACTTCCTCCATGTAGGTAGAGTACTCCTTTTTTTAGCCCAGGATTTAGCTTTTTTGGCTGGTAAATCCTCACTGGTACATGTTCAAACTTTTCATCGGTAATGGAGATTTTTGATTTCTTCACAAGTGGTGTAAAATTAAGTATAAATCTTAGAAACTGGATTTGAGTGCAAATGCCTAATTTCTCAAAAATCGTCCCCTGTTTTAGAATGAGGAAAGAGTGGTAAATTAGAAATTATGAATAAAATTTTAATTTATGAATATATTTTTTTCCACTTGTTGCACAATATAAAAAAACTTCAACAGGCATAAAATGGCAGTTTAAGCCATGATTCGTGGTAACTAAACTGGTACAATGCAAGTTTCTTTTTAGTATTTATAATAACTAAACCTTTTTGTAAGAATAGCCTCAGAACATAAGAGAACATTTAAAAAATCCACCCATGAAGTTTCTGTGTAAATCAGAGTTTCTCAAACTCGGGGGCGGGGGGACCAGGGGTGGGGTGAACAAATCTGAGAGAAAGCACACTCACTCTTGCTCTACCTGGATGTGGGTAGCCTTCACTGACTTGTTGCTGATAGACTGGGATTGCAGGAAGTGTTGATGTGAGTCCAAAGCCATTAAAGGGAGCCCTAGCCCTGGAAGCAGTGATCCAGCTTTGGGTGTGCTGCTCAACTACACTCCTGCTCTGCCTGGAGAAGTTGACAGCTGGATTGTCCAGGGGAGTGGGTGCCTTGCACAGTCTAGTGAACACAGTCTGATGTTATTATTTACGAATTAATTTAGGGGCTCATGGATCACAAAGTTTGAAAACCATTCGTGTAAATGATTGTAGTCAGATCTGCCATGTTCAAGAGAGTCTAGGCTATTGCAATTGAAATACCCACTGAAGTCAATTAGAGGCAGACATTCTTGGTGACTGCTGCTACATGAGCATCAATAATCAGCACTGGAGAAAGCTGTAAACCTACGTCTTCAAGGGAAGGTAACCCATTCAAGACAGATTGTAATTACTAAGATTGGGTCAGCTGGGACAGGGTAATTAGCGTGCACAAGATTAAATTCTAAATTTAACTAAATGTTATACTCTAGGATTTAACATACAAACATTTAATTTATACACCACTTTTACAGAAAAAAATGTGGCTCATAATATACAGGTGGAAACAAGAAACAGTATTGTGTTAAAAATGATAATGAGTAGGCATTTCAGTTACCACACTGACATTCATTCATTCATTCAAAATATTTATACAGAGCCAATTTGGTATAGTGGTTAAGGCATCAGGCTAGAAACCGGGAGAACATGAGTTCTAGTCCTGACTAGGCACAAAACCATCTGGGTGACCTTGGCCAGTCACTTTCTCTCAGTCCTAGAAAGGAGGCAATGGCAAACCACTTCTGAAAAACCTTGCCAGGAAAACTGCAAGGACTTGTCCAGGCAGTCTCTGAGAATTGGACACGATTGAATGGATTTAAAAAAAAAACAAAAAAATCTTATACAATATAATTCTGGGTAGTTAACAACCACAGCATAACAAAATACCCCCCCCCCCGCCTCCCTGGCCAAGTTAAAACCTTCATACACAAGCAAGATGCTGTAGCACTCCTATACCAAGTACACAGGTGCTGGCTTCAACTCTCATCCTGGCCCAATGTCTGGGGAAAGGCCAGGTCTTCACAGCCTTCAGGAATTATGTATTTCCAGACATATTATTTTAATATTTCAGTAACATTCATGGAAAAAAATAAAAATAAATTTGGTATACTAAAAAGTATTATCAGCAATAATCAGAGTTTTTTTTAATGTTATCACACTGGTTTGACAAGCTTCATCTCAGATTGGCTCACCCCATTTCTTTCCTCGGGCAGTCTTTCATATCGTGCCTCAACTCACATTAAGTGCATTAACCAATTACTCTCACTGAAAGCTGCCTTCTCTTCTGGAACTTCATTTATGGTCCACTGTCTTGAGGAGTGGTCCTAAGGTAGATATGGTGGCTCCTGTAAGTTTAGCTTTTGAACTTAGTGGAAGGATATGGATCTTGGCTTCTAACAAAAACAGATTCAGAGACTTCAGGGGAAAACTATTTCCCTAGAAGCAGATTTATCAATCATGTATTGTTCTTAAGGACCCCAAATCACCTACAAGGAAGGAAGGAAGGAAGGATCTTCTTACCACATAAAATATCCATAGCGTCGTCACATGAAACAGCCAGACTTTGACAGGCTCTTTGTCACCGAGAGGAATATCTATTTTCCAGAATGCAAAATAAGGAGTCAAAAAATATTTCCAGAACAAATCCAGAAGAAGTGAACAACCAGTGAACAACTGCATGTTCGGTGGCGAAGAAGGACCGAACTGAATTACGGCTTTTTGGGCAAGTGCTACTTGAGAACTCTTGTAGCAATTACTGCAGTGTAAGCAAGCTTTCACCTACAGCCAGTTAAGAATGAGTAAGGTTTTGGAAAGGAGGCATTTATAGTGACTGGAGGTGGAATATATGCATCAGATGATCATCCTTTATTAATGAGTAAGTTACCTCAGAATGTCATCACAACTAGGAGAGGATTGCAACAGAACAAGCTAATTTACCTGGGTATTATTTAGCCCCTGTTGGGAACACCTTCAAGTAAAGACACTTTTTCTTGGGATCATGTGTCCACCATGAAGGGCAGTGCCCTGGGTCTGACCCATTTTTTTCTTTTCAATGCCAGAAAGGCATTGATGTCCTCTGAGCTTGGTTGTTTTCTTGCAGACATTTTGTGACCTGACTAGGTAACATCTTCAGTGTTAGAAGGGAGTGGGGTTTGCTCTCTGTTTATATACAGTAGCTTGCCTTGTCAGGGTTGGTGGGGGTGTTGTTTTTCTCCTTGGTAGTTTCTTGATTAGGCTATTGTTTACTACTTGATTGTTTGTCTGGTGTTAATCCCTGCTGATCTGGGTGTTGATTGCCAGGAAGGAAGTGTTCTGGACTTTTCATTTCCTTTTTGGCTTTTTAAATGTCTCTTTTGAATGGTGTGTAAAACTGCTTTATCTCTATGAGCCTGTTGATGGCTGAGTTGTTTGAATACCAAGCTTCCAGGAATTCCTTCATGTTTTTGGATTTAGCTTGGTCTAAGATGCTGACAGTTCCCCAGTTGAAACTATGGTTGAATCTGTCCATGTCTTGTGAGATTAAGGAGTTTTCATCATGTCTTGACTGCTAGTTGGTGATCATGGATGCGCTCTGCTAGTCTTCTGCCTGTCTGCCCTATATAGTGGCTGTTACAGTCCTTATACTGTATGTTGTAGATGACTCCTGTTTTTTGTTCTTGGGCTACTGGGCCTTTTGGTTTACGTAAGATGTTTTGGAGGGCTTTAGTTGGTTTGTGTGCTACAGTGATGCCATGTGGTTGTAACAGTCTGTTGGTTGTTTCTGATATTTTCCTGATGAATGGCAATGTTATCCTTTTCATAGCTAGTGTTGGTTGTGCTGTAGTGGGTTGAGTGATCAGGCACTTGATAAAGTTGCGTGGGTATCCATTTTGTTGGAAGATGTAGTATAGGTGGTCTGTTTCCTTTTTCTGATGTTCTGGGTTGCTGCAGTGCATTTGTGCTCATCTGAATAATGTTCTTACACAGATCCTCTTGTGGGAGGTGGGGTTGTTACTTTCATAATGGAGCACTTGGTTAGTGTGGGTTGTTTTTTGATAAACTTGTGTTTCTAATTTGCCGTTATTTCGTCTGCTGATGTGGATATCCAGGAAGGGTAGTGCGTTGTTTTCTTCTTCCCTTGTGAATTTTATTTCTTTAAAGATCTTGTTGATAGTTTCATGTGTCTTCTCTAGTTGTTCCTTTTTTATTATGACAAAGATGTCATCTACATACTGGATCCATATTTTTGGTTGTATGTGTGGGATTGCTATAGTTTCTACATGCTACATTACAGCCTCTGCTATGGGTCCTGAGAATGGTGACCCTATAGGTATTCCTCTGATTTGTTGGTATATTTGTCCCTCAAACTGGAAATAGGTAGTGAGGCAGAGGTTGATGAGGTCCATGATACTGGGTATTTCGATCTTAGTGTATTTGGTTAGGTCGGGTGTGTTGTGTAGTGCTGCTGCCATGGATTCTTTCGCTACTTCTGGATCTGTGGATGTGACATGAAATGAAACCATAATTTCTTCATCTATTTTTAAGTCTGTGATTTTCTGGAAGCCCTCTAGTGGGGAGTTGATAGGATATTTGCTCCGTTCTGTGAGATGTCCAGCCATCAACAGGCACATAGAGGTAAACAATATTTATACCCCATTCAAAAGAGACAATAACAAAAGCTAAAAAGGAAACAAAAAGACCAGAACATCAATGTGGCTAGAGTGGAGGGAGAGGTTGAATTCAGGAAAAGGATTTGGGGAGCTTGCTTCTTTCTCAGGGAGTTCAGGTATGGGAGCCATGCTGCTTAAGGCTGCAAGGCAGAACACCCTCCATTCAAGGTGGTCATTCACTAGCACAAGTTGAAATGCTGCTGTCATGCCAATTAAAGGCCTAATTCAAAGTACTGCTTTTGGCCTTTAAAACCTTAGACAGCTTGGGAGAAAAGTTTTTAAGGCAAGGTATAAAACTCTTTATTTTTATATACAGGTAGTCCTTGTTTAGTGACCACAACTGGGACTGGCAACTTGGTCATTTAGTGAAGCAGTCGCTGAATGAAACCATGACTGTGCTCATGATCTTACTTCAGCTTTCCTTTGCCTTACAGACCTGCGAAGGTCATAAATGCAAGGATTGGTCACAAAGTTACTTTTTTATCACCACTGTAACTGCCAACAGTTGCTAAACAGGGTAGTCGCTAAATGCAAACTACCTGTATTGCATATTCTATTTAGTATTTAAGTATTTTCTTATCAATTTATTCTAAATTTCATTGTGCCTGTTCTAGATTTTGCATTTTTATTGTTAGGTGCAACAACAGAGAATTTCTTTATTGGGATGATTAAAAATATAATAAATAATGTAAAGTGAATTTTTTTTTAATATAAATGTAGATGATAATTAAGCAAATGAGTTCACCTGTTGGTGCACTAATGAGGAATTTTTTTCAACGGAAGTAACATTTTCAGACGAGTTTTTTTTTCAGGACTACAATTGGGAAGAAAATATTTAATATTCTCTCTGTGTGTTTGCTACAGTTCAGGTAATTATCAGCCTACTCTTCTCAGCTGCTACTGTTTACTTTTTCAAAGTATGCATGTTAAATGCATAATAAATACAAAGAAGCATATATAACCTTATCCACTTTGACCTTGAATGCAAATCTGTCACTGTCAGTGAATTAAGTATGGAAGAAAATTATTTCATTTTCATTTAATTCCATCATAAACAAGTGGTGTTAATTTTTGTTATGGTACCTAACTATATTTGATATTTTGTCAGTGTGAATTTTCCTTTTTGTTATTATTTACTAACCTTTCTTGATCCAATCTTGTAATATGTGCTTGCTCACAGCTTACGTGTCTTCAAAATGGCCTGTGTTCTACATAAACAGCAATAATGATCTATTATGCACAAGAAATTATAGATCATATTTTGTTTCAAATATCAAAACTGGTATAATTCACCCCACCCCAGCATTCAGCTTGACTCAGTGGGCATTGTATTCACGGATTTTTTTTTTTTTTTTAAAGCCTCAATCAGTGTTCTGTGGTTGTTATGGAAACGTATTTCTGGCATAATGTATGTCTTTCTTCTGTGAGGTCCTCTTCCTTGGCACACACTTCTCTTCTTGTGGGGAGAGTTGGACATCGTTTTGCCACACCTCTCAGCTGTAGAGCAGCTTCTGCTGTTTGGCATAGCCATGGACGCTAGCAATAGATGGTTGTGGGCACTTAAAAAATACACAAAACTTACAAATAACTCCAGTTTCTCAGCAAATCAGTTTATTAAGCTGATTCAATTCATTGTGGCTTATTTCTAGTGGAATCCTGTGTGCTAGCGCTGCATCCTAAGACTGTTGCTAAAGCAGCCAGGTTATCTCTTTATCCAGGCCATGAAAATGCAGGGTTCACAAGCAGATTAGGTTTGGGATGTGTGTACCTTTTAATTTCTGTGCTGACATTCATAATACTACATTCTATCCATTTTGGGGAGTGGGTGGGAGATAGAATTATGGAATAATTGGTGATTAGCTTAACCAATTAGTAATGGCTGTGCTGCCCTCCAAGTTGTTCTATAGATGATTATCCCCATCCCACATTTGCAGGTCCTTCCTCTCAAGCATGCATGAGGGACTGGGACCACCTCCCCTCCTTCACACTAAAATAAAAATAAAGAATTGTCCTGGTCCTCTCCCTACCCATCCTTAATCTACTTATATGTATCCTATTAACACAATGCATCACCTTTGGAAGCTGGCTAGGCAGATTACAGGTAGTTCTTGTTTAACGACTCCCTCATACAGCATTTGCAGTTTGCAGTTACAGTGGTGATGAAAAAATAACTGTGACCAATCCTCACATTTATGACCTTTGCAGGTCTGTAAAGGAAAGGAAAGCTAAAGTAAGATCATGAGCACAGTTGCAGTTTCACTTAGTGACCACTTCACTTAATGACCGAGTTGCCATTTCCAGTTGTGGTTGCTAAATGACGATTACCTGTATTGAAGGAGTGCCTGAACAGCAGCATTCCTTACAGGGCAGAAACTGTGAGGACTCAGGAAACTATGGAGACTGGAAACCATAACTGATGGCTGATTTTCTTAGAATGGATTGTTCATACTGACCTCCAAGTTGGCCAATTAACACAAGTCCCTTCCTTGATGATTGTGCAATCACACATATTGCTGAAAAGCAGGGATCAAACACACTGAAAATATTGCGACGTCTTGTTTAAGGCAACCAGGATGTCTTAATAACTGTTATAGGAGACTGAGATATCAAAGCAATTACAGTACACCAATCTTTGGAACAAGATGAAAGTCAGATATTGTTATTATTATTTTAATCGTTTTGTCATTTTAATTGCTGTTGCTCAACTGTTGGAAGTTGTAAGGATTTGATGTTCTACTGCAAGCCAGTAGGAGATTGTTGACTAGATCCTGACTGAGCTTCTGCTCACCTCTGGCTTAAAAGAATACTAGGGAAGCTGTGTGGCATAGAGACCTCTTGGCAGATATACTGTAGTCCTTCAGCATCTGCTGCTTGAGTGATTGTCTCATGCTACTTAATAACAGAGTCACCCTGTTGGTGAATGCATAGCTAAATAATAGAACCCTGAGTCACAAGCCTATTCAGTGAAGGACCGGAGATAAAGAGTAAAATGCTTCTTCCCACCCTCACCACCACCCACCCCTGCCTCCTTCAAGAATTTCTTGCTCCATGCAACGTAGTGAACAGGCGTGGATTCTCATCTTAGTGTTAAGCAAAAGAGGACTGATATTAATCAATAGCTTTTTTTAAAGTGCTTTTTAGTGAAGATTTCTAACAATAATAAAAGCTAATACAAAACTGCAATTCAAGAAAGAAAGAGAATAGAGGAAAACGAAATATAAAGAAAAGATAGAAAGTGCAGAAAATAAAAGAAAAGGAAAAGACAAAAAGAAAAAAATATTTAAAGAAGTGACTTCCAATCTTCTTTACAGCAGGTACAAGCAAACTTGATATCTCTTCTCCCCTTCTGAAATTACGTTACATATATAATTTCTTCCTGTATCCCAACCCATTTCAATTTGCAAATCCAAAAATCAGTGACAGTTCTTTCCAGTTTCAGCAAAAAGTCCATAAAGGGCTTCCGTTATTTTATAAAAGTACTTATTATTTTTTATCAAGTCAATATTATATTCTTTGCTCTTACATAGTATTCTGACATTGTTATCCTTAACCTGACATGGAAATACTGCTGTACGACTTGACCTCCATCAGTATCTTCTTCTGCCCATCCTAAAAATTTTTTTGAGGCTTCCACAGCCCTCTCCTTAGTATTTTCACCGAGTTGTTCTGTAAATCCTCCTTTCTCTTGTAAGTCCAATAGTAGTCCATTATCCATCATTTTTCATGTCTTAATGTTGGTATCTCCCCTCTATTATCTCTGTTTTGTCTTCCAATATTTCTGTTTTGTTTTCCAAAATTTCCACCTTGACTTCACTTTGAATTACTTCTTCACTCAGTTGTCCTGTAAATTCTTCAAAATTATTTTTCATCTCTACTTTTATCTCCTCTTTCTGATCTCTTTTCAATGATACATTCACATAGGCAGTTATTGATGCTGTTATTGTAGCTATAAAATTGTTTCCAATTCCTCAAAGATCTTTTGAAATGTTTCAGGTGTGATCCTTTCTTTTGGTCATTTCTATAGGTTTCACTACTTTTCTAAGAACAGCCATTTCATCAGGTACAAAAGTAAAAGTAAAAATAAAAGTGAGACTTCTCCCCCCCCCCCCCCCGACCCGTTTCTCTAGTCCTTAAGTCTTTGATCCCTTCTGGCACTCTGTAATTCTATGGTCACATGGTTTGTCTCAGATTTTTTTTACCTCTTTGGTGTGCAAAATCCACCATCCTCTTTCCACTAGAACTCTAAACTAAACAGTCTGAATTCCCACAAAGGTATAATTCTATTTATTTAATTATTTTAAAAATACCTTAGTAAAAATCCTAATATTTCAAATTTAATTGGCCTCTTAATCTGTTGTAAATTTTCGTAGGTTAAGTTCTTGTTAAGCTTTTTTTCACTGATCTTAAATTCTTTAAATTCTTATTTTACTCTTTTCTTTAATCCAGAATGTAGTGTCACCAGAAGGTGTGTTTTTTTTAATCGCTGTTATGAAGACCTCTTTCAGCTTTGAAATAATTGTAATTCAAACGCGCTTTAAAAAGTGAGGTTTTAGCAAACCCAGGGTCCTTACAGGCGCCACTGTGATAGTGAGCTTGATGTGTTTTCTGCAGCTCCCGCATTCTGACTCATGAGTTGACCTCAATCCTGTGGTCACCTTGCAAGGAATAGCCATCCGGAGCACAAGTGGGTGATCTCTTGGCCTCTCCTTCTCCGGAGAGGCTCCATTGGCTCAGGCCTATCGACCAGCCATCAGTCTCCCCTGCAATGTCATCTCCACTCCCTCAGAGATGTCTTAGTCTGCCATTATCCTCACTTGGAAGTCCAATATTAATCAATATCTCAGAAATGTGCATGCACACATATGCACTCACACACATGACTTCTATACTGAGTATTAGTTGCGTATGTATTTCATAACTAAGAAAAACAATGCTAGATCTATGCAAGAGAAATTGTGTGGCATTCTGGGGTCAGGGCAGAATGGGGATTTTGCCTCTATCTCAAAAGTCCATGCATTAACAGCTGTTATTCAACCTGCTATATAAAATGATATATATATATATTTTAAAAATAAATTTGGCTACAGCTGCTTCTTGAGATGGAGGCTCTGCATTTCATTCTGGATCTGAGTGGAAGGTTAGGCCTTAGATAGGACAATCTCCAGCAGAGCTGAGCAATGTCGAGTAATGTTGTGTGGAGATCATGTGGTAGATGAACTGACATTCTTTTCATTGTTTGGCTTAATCATGCATGGAAAGAAGCTCCTCATTTATTGGCACTCAGCTGAGGACAAAAATATGAAAGGAGATGCTATCTCTTTAGTACAGGTTGGGCAAGATGTTTTTTTAACTCCCAGGCCTTCTGGAACTTAACAGTATTAGCTGATTTTTTCGCTGAATATAGTGTTTGTAATACTATGGATTTGTTTTGTAAGCCCTCTGCTGACGAATAATTAAACCAATTCATCACAATTTCTCATACTCCTTTCTGGAACAGAAGGTAGGCAATTCTGGACTCATCTCTACTTAGTCCAAAAATGTTGGCCCTGCTGCTTCTACCAAGGACTTATCCGTGATCTCTGTGCCAGCTGGAGGCCAAAAAAGAATGTTTAAACTATTTTTTAAAGGTGCAGCTTCCAGCTGTAAAAAGATTGCTTGTTTCCGCTCTAGTCACAGCAATCCAAATCAGTCACAACAGCTTAATTTATAAGTAACTTGGAGTAGTTACTTGGGAGTAACTTGGAGATTGCTAATTGCACCAAAGAGTTGCACAAAAACACTTTACAAACTTCCCTGGCAGTATTGCACTCTGCATACCTGGTTCCTTTCAACCTCACAACTTGCCTGTTACTAAAATTATTCAATTAGTATTGAAATCAAAAGAGTGTTAAGTGTCCTTCCCTCCCTCCCCCCAAAATACGGCAGTGCTTTTTGTTAATCAACTCCCTCTAAAGAAAATCCTGAAAACCAATTTTCAGTTTTCTCCCCACCCCTCACCCCCTGCTCTGTCACACTGTTAGTAACAGTTGGGACCTGGGTTGCAGAAAGATGACCACCAACACCATGGGCTTCCAAATCGGAATAGCAATAAAACACTTTTTAAAAATGCATTTCACAGTTTATTCTTTGTGAGAATTGCTTCTTTCGCCATGAACTTGCTTCTCCTGGGGAAAAGAGATCAAGGGCAGTTACCCAAAAGGGTTTTCTCTGTTGGTGCAAAGAAGGGTCTCCTAATAGAGGAAGTCCAGCCTGTTCTGTGAACTCCACCAAAAGTGAAAATGGAGTCCTAATAAGGATGCCTGGCCTCTGACTTCTTTCTGAACAAAACCACAAATATGGTATATTTATTCCTGTTCAGCATCATCTCATTGTAAGAATCTGATGACATGTTATACACACATCACCTTCTTTAACACACCTGGTAAAACTCCACTTGTTTCTTTAGGGCATCAAATGGCAGCCTATCACATAATTACACAGCAGTTGAGTCCAGTGGAGCCTGACATATATGAAAAAAAAAAAATGCTTGCATTCTCCTCACTTGAAAAGCTAAGCTTTTGGCAACTGGCAGATTCTGGGCCAATCTGCCCAGCAAAAACAAATGTATTTTGCCCATCTGCCTGTGTGGAATTGGTACTGCCTCCATGGTGGGACTGTAATTTGTTTTTCAGTGACAGAAACCTTTTGCTTCCAACCTTTAGCAGAGGAGGAGGAAGTTTGTCTTCCTCAAGGAGGAAGAGGGAGTGCAAGTCAGTTTTCTCCTACACTGTAATGGTATGTGGGAATGACCCTAGGAGACAAGAGGAAGAGCCGTACACTGGACAACTGGCATGTAAAATATTTCTCAGCCCACAGAAGGAGAGGGGGCTTGGGAAGTATTTCAGAAGGGACCCTCTCTAGTTTTCTGGACAGTAAAAGGGAAGGAGGGGGGAAATACTTTCAGTTTTGCAAGATTCTGTTAAAGTAACCTTACAATAAAGGTAGAGTTAGTACTCATGGTTATGCTTCTTGTCTGGACTACCTCAAAGGGCTAACATACATGTGATGAGAAAGGAAGCTGAAAACATTTTTACAGCTTTCATCTTTGGTGTAATAAGCAATAGGCATTATTACAAGATGGTCCTGGTGGAATGTGATAACCATTTCATCTATAAAAGGAATTCACTGTGTAGGTGTGCTTGTTTTTATAAAGAACACAGAAGCCAGAAAAGTCAACAGAGTTGATTGCCAGAGGTTTGTATGTGTTAACAGAATACTGGGTTTGCTGAGAGAAAAGAAGGATATCTACAAGTGGAGCTCCTGCTATTCAGAAAGGTGACCCATCTTTCATAAGCCCTGTGTGAGCTATTCTCCTGGTGCTGGTTTCTTCCAATGCACACATTCCCCACAGCATGTGCTCGAGCCACTCAACTGGAAGTCCTCTGGTGAACACAGCTAGGGCTCTGCAAGGGTAGACTAAGAAGGACCCTGAAACAGAGAGCAGTGAAATGACACGGTCACATTGTTTTGCTGTTAGAAGCAAGTGGGCCATGTTGCTTCATGAAGCAGCTTTGTAGGGTTGTTCAGTTCAAACTTCGCAGAAGCAAAGCACCCTTTCAAGGCTTTACACAGCCTTGTTGTGTTGGTGCCCCGGTGGCCAGTCAGGAGCCAGTAGATTCTTTAGGATTCAAAAGCAATAGCCTCAAACCAGGGTGATATGCCAAAAAGATGTTATTGAATAAATATGAAGAGTTAACACAGAAGGAAAGATATACCAATCCGCATCTCTTCAGCATGTCAGGAATCCTAAGAATGGCAGCAGATGGACCCTCTGGAGCCAATAGTTGGTTCAATACCCTCCCAGGACTTTTGGTCTATGCTGAGGTTCCAACTACCTAGGGACATTGCCACCTTTCTATACTTTTCTCAAGAGACAGGGAGCATAAACAATAACACCTGGGGATGGTTTGGTAGCATGTCTTATCAAGAACTTGATCATAATGTTAGACAGTAGAACCTCTGCCAAGAATATTTTTAGGGAAGACCGGGTCTGTAGCAGACAGAACCTGTAAATGGTCTGCTTACATATTTGGTCAATACCTTGGGAACAATGAAAACAATGCTTTTAAGCATTTATTGTTCCTCCTTCCCTTGGCAGGTGTTAGATTAGGGAGGTGGTGTGGTCCTCTTATTCTAATAGTTACAAGTAAGAATACAGATAAGGGGCAAGCAAGACTGATTAACAATAACAAGGATACAACCTACCAAGCTCTTGAGTAATTTCTTCTAAGCACATGTGTGGAGGAATTTGCTAGACACAAATTGCCTCAGCTGACTAAATACCTTTCTGCACAGGTATTTCTTGTATGTGCAAAGGAAAAAAGAGGTCCACCCCACTAACAACTTGCCAGTCTTCCATGATACCAATACACCTCTCCAGCAGTAGAAGAGGACTTTTGTATTAACCAGGAAGTGCTTTGGTGAATATGGCTACCTAAGTAAATTGAGTGGATTACTAACAATGGTATAACAACTATTTTAACACGAAAATTGTCCTGAGTTTGAGAAGCTGAATCCCCCAAGATCTCTCAGGCAGGACCTCTCTAGCTCTTTTGCAATGCACTTTAAATAAAGCCTGGGGTGAGGAGCTTTAAGGGAAAATGTCCCTCTCCCCCTCCTGGTTATACATAAGTCTCTGGTTATGAATGAACAAGAACAGCTTTACTGGTATAATTAAGAAACAGAATATAAACATACAAGCAGTACCACAAAGATGTAAGAGAAACAGTAAACAATACTACTTTGAATTCAACGGAAGTCCTGCTGAGAGGGCTTGCTGACAAATTAGCAATGGTTCCTTTCTCAGAGACATATTCACATGAGACTAAGCAGCCTCCTTAAAGATGCACTCCATTTCAAAAGCACAGTACATATTTAAACAGACGATCTCTCCTCTCTTGCAAAATGTTTAAGGCAACAGGTGAGCTAGGGAGAAGTTTTCTTATTCTGCTCTGCCTGTCTGCTTGATCCCAGCTTGGGATCCATTAGCTTAGTAGTCCTAACCATGCCTCTTTATTCCTTTGCACCCCCAAGCTGTCCCTCTCTTTTGCAAGTCACAGGGAGTAGATTATGATTTATTTGTTTGTTTATTCATTCAATTTAGGCACCACCCAACTCCAAATGGACTCTGAACAGTTCACAATATAATAAACAACAGCATCATAGTACAAAACAAAAACAAGATGTGATCTGGTCACTCAATACAAAAATATGTACCAAAATACCAAAAAACAAACAAACAAGCAAAAAACGAACAACCTCACATCCAACAAGAGGCTCCATCCTAGCCCAAGGCCTGGGATAACAATGAGATCTTCAGGCTTTGTGAAATGTCAGTTGGGTGGGAGCCACAGGAATCTCAGGGGGATCTTATTCCAGAAGACAAGCCTCACGAGAGAGAAGGCATGCTTCCTGGGTCCTGATAGATGGCACTGTTTAATTGAAGGCATACAGCATGTGCCAACTTTGCTGGCATCTGCCAACTTGGCAGAAACCGGGGGGATAGAAAGTTCCTCAAATAACCTGGCTCTATGCCACGTAGGGCTTTATAGGTGATAACCAGCACCTTAAATTACACCTAAAGCATATTGGCAACAAGTGCAGTTCATGAAGCAGTGGTGTCACACATGGGCATTTTGAAGCATGCTTATCATTGCTTGCACTGCTGCATTCTGGACCAATTGAAGCTTCAGGTGGTCTTCAAAGGCAGCCCCATGTAGAGCTGTAGCATTGCAGTAGTTGAGCTATGAAATGACTAGGGTATGAGTGACTGTCTGAAGGGCCTTCCGATCCAGGAAGGGGCACAACTGGTACAACAGATAAAGCTGTGCAAAGGGCCTCAGGTTGCACACCATTCTTCCATGGGGAAGTGCTATCCCATCCAAGAATATAGAAGGAAAATCACCAGATCCAGGGGGGGCTAATATCCATAGCCATTCTTGGTAGGATTGAGTTGATTCCTTCCCATCCAGGCCCACATAATAGCCTCTAGGTGCCTGGACAGGAACTCAACTGAGTCATTTGACTGACCTGGTGTTGAAAGACATAATTGGGTATCATCAGTATATTGACGCTACCAAACCCCAAACTGGCAGGTGACCTCATCCAGCAGCTTCCCGTAGAAGTTAAACAGGAGGAAAGAGAGTGTTGAACCCTCTGATACCCCACATAAGAGAGGCCTAGGGAATGATCTCTTCCCTCCTGACAACACTGACTGGAACCGGTTCTCAAGGAAGAGAACCACCACAAAACAGTGCCCCCAATCCCCATAGCTGGTCCAGAAAGATACCGTAGTCAACAGTAGTGAAGGTCGCTGAGAGATTAAGGACCATGAGGATTGATGCTCTCTCCTGGCTCTGCCACAGGTCATAACAGGTGTGACCAAAGCTGTCTTTGTACTGAATCCTGGCCTAAAACCTGACTGAAATGGGCCTAGATACTCTGCTTCCTCCAGGGTCCTCTGCAACTGCAGTCCAGTCACCTTTTTTATAACCTTTCCTAAAAGGAAAGGTTGGAGATGGGATGGTAGTTGTCTAAAATTGTTGAGTCAAAACTGATCTCTGGAGGAGAGGGAGCACTACCACTTTCTTCAATGCTGAGAGCACCACCCCCTCTCTCAGTGAGGCTGATTCTTCAGCATGGACCCAACTAAGGTCACTTCCCTGACCATCTTAACAACTCAGGAGGGACCTGGGTCCAATAGATGCCTGAACTAATGGTGCAGAGAAGCCTGTACACTTCCTCAGGAGTCACCAACTTGAACTCATCTCAGATCACATGTCAAGATTAAGCTCCAGGAACCTTGGCCAAACCTGCCCAGTTGGAGTACAACCTGGAGAAGATCTGAATGACCTTATCTGCCAAATAGCAAGGATATTCTTCACAGTGTCCCTGCAGATGATCAGATGGGCCATCCCTCCCCAACAGGGATGGGTCACTGTAAAAGGGGCAGTTGGACCACTATCAGAAGTTGCAATAAAGGTGGAGATATACTGACATTTTGCTGCCCTTATTGCTTCAAGGTAATTCCAAATATGGGCATTTACCTATGTTTGGTCACATTTGCTTTCTTCCTCCAACAGCACTCCAGGCATCTCTTCTGGTGCTTCATCTCCTGGAGCTCCTCAGTAAACCAAGATGTACTTGGGATCAGTGCACAAGAAGATGCTGCATAGAGGTGATATGGTCCAAGGCTCAGCCATCCACACTTTCCAAACTGCGAGTAAGGCTTCAGCTGAGCTGGCCATCACATCCTTATGGAAAACACCAAGCTCCCTCTGGAATCCCACCGAGCCCATCAGTCTCCTGGGTCACTTGAATGGGGCCTATGTAAGCTGGGTAGAAGACAGCAGAGAGAAAAACCTCTTGGGCTTTTTCCCTTTCTCTCTTGCATTAAAACTTTGTTATTCCATTTTCTCTTAGGCTGCCCTCTCTAAGACATTTTTCCTTTCCTTTCCCCCCCCCACCTGCTCCAGACTAAACTTCTTCTGCATCACTCATTCTTCCTGGGTTTTGTTTCTGCCTCTCTGCCCCTTAGTGTCACCCCTCTCATGTCCAGATGTCCAAACTCTAATTTCCTTTATTGGCTCCAAGGTGTGTAACAGCAGCCATTTGTTTTTTCCTTGACCATAACCTCTCTGGAGGTACTTATTCACATCTGATTCTAATTTCTAGTTACAGACCTAAAAGTTGGTACCCAAGCCAAGCAGACTATATAGATAATAAAGTACAAGGTTCTATCCTGCAATGTTCACAGAACACCTACACAGAGTGAACCATTAATTATGGCACCCTACTGGATAAACCTGGGAAGAAGCTAATCACTGACCTTTGTGAATTTAAAGGCTGATACTGTTTGGTTGTCATCAACTATTTTTCTAGATACGGAGAGATTCTGTGCCCAGTGTTACTTGCTATAGTGTGCTTGTACAATTAAAGAATACCTTTGCCAGGTTTGAGATCTCAGAAGTGCTCATGATGCATTATGCTGACCATTTCATGGCAGCAGAATTCATTTTATAACTTCCACCACATTGTTGGTCTTCAGTATTTTCAAGGAAATGGGAAAGCTGAAAAAGTGGTGCAAATGACCAAGATTTTGTGGCAGCATGACCCATATACCACCCTTCTGAGTCACAGATCAATACTGGTAATTGCTGATAGATATAATCCTGTGTAATGATTAATACAACAATACCAGGTGTCCCTCTTAAGTCTTGAGACAAATCTGAATCTATAGTAGTCCAGTCTGTAAAAGGTCAAATCTACACACTATAGAATTGAAAAGGATTTTTGTTTTTATAATCTATGCCTGTTGGAGGCAAAATCTAACACAAAGTGGAAGGGAGAGAAAATATGAGATTCCAACTACAGTTAAACGGTACAGGGAAATATCCAAATTGTATTCACCCAAGATGTAAGGGGGAATAACTAATGGAAATTGAAGCCATCTTCTCAGTCTCCCTGCCTAAGCACCCTTAAGATGCCAGAGTTTGTGTGCGTGTGTGCCTTCAAGTCATGACTGCCTGGACAAGTCCCCTGACGTTTTCTTGGCAAGATATTCAGCAAGTTTTGCCATTGCCTTCTTCTTCCTAGGGCTGAGAGAGAGTGACTGGCCAAAACCCACCCAACTGGCTTCATACCTATGGCAGGGCTAGAACTCACAGTCTCCCAATTTCTGGCCTGGTGCCTTAACCACTGCACCAAACAGGCTCTCAGGACACGAGAGTAGCTATGAAGAATTAAGTATATATGGATATAGATACTACATTGGACTCAGCTAGCCAAACTCACAAAAACATAAATATCCAGATTACCACAAATAAGTGATGGAGTGATTGGAGGCCATTGAGAGACAGAATTGAGTAATTTCTACACAGAACAGCCATATATTAAATATGGTGTGGAGTTCTGAACATGATGGATCAGTAGAGAGTGCTACAGGATTTGGAAAGTAGCTTCTTGATTGAAAATAAAGAAGATTAAGCACATTTTAATGGCATTTTAAATAAAAAATCTAAGTATCTTTTAATGAAATTGTGGTGCAGTTTTATCCAATGATTCCACAACATTATTAACAGTG
The DNA here is from genome assembly GCF_059951505.1 of Python bivittatus. NCBI lineage: Eukaryota > Metazoa > Chordata > Lepidosauria > Squamata > Pythonidae > Python > Python bivittatus. The sequence continues at coordinate 16,243,403 of NW_028277098.1, forward strand.
CTCTGTTTAACACATTATTAACAAAGTGCTCTGGAATTCCAGCAAAAATTAATTTGGGCTGAAAAGACTACCTAGCCATGATTTAGAGCAGTGCTTCTCAAACTTTCATATCTTAAGTTCCACCATCACGGAACTGGTCTCTCAAGATAAAAACAAAAAGCCATTTTTTCCAAGAAGGACATTTATATCTTTACTGGCATTCTATTATATTTATCGTTTGCATTAAATTAAAAAAAAATAAGTACAATTTTGGTGACTTGCCTTGGATTGCAGCTTGGGTACATCTGACATTCACCTGTGGTACGTGTAGCTGTAAATCCCTTATTTAGAGCAACAGTGCAGGTACACACTGCACACAGTAACAAACCTGCAAGTCCTTTCCTTGACCCCACCTAGTTGCTAGGCAGCATGGGAGCAGAGATCCTAAAGAGGTCAGGAGCTTCAATCACCCCTGCTGGTATATTTTTAGGACAAAGGAAACATTAACCTTTAAGGCTATACTTTTTTCATTCCAATAATAGTACCGCATCAACACAGGAACAAGTGAAAAAATAACATGAATGTTGAAATGCATAGCATACCATTTACTCAAAAGCCACTGCAAGTTATTTGGCCTTATTTCTTTCCAGTTTTTTAAAAAAGATTTTAACAAAAATTAATCAAAGTATGCTTACACAATTGTATCAACTGCCATAGCAATTGTACGATTGTACTTCTCCTTAGCTGTACTCTTATTTGCAAGGATTGGATGAATGGGCTTGGCCTTTGATTGTTGTTTTGATTAGTGTGCCCATATCTGGGCTGCAAAAAAATGGATGACTACTAGTTGACCACAAAGAAATGGAGAAAACTCTTTGGTGCCATCTAGTATGTTGTGGTTTTTGCAGCCCTGCTGTGGCAGTCTTATTATCTGTGTGCATCACACCTACATTATGTATGTCAAAGTCTGTGGAGGTTGTGCATGTAGCTACCTGCAATTGGGTACAAGTGGGTGGCTGTAAAAGTTGAAAGGATAAATAAACATGCATATGTGTGGCCAAAGGTAATACTATCAAAATAAGGTCACAATCATGTCAGCGAAGGTTGTGACCCTATCAACTTTGGGTTGAAACTTGAACATGTTTGCTTGGAACCCTGTTTAGGCCCTACAACAGAGATAGAAGCAACACTCTGTCATAATCTGCTTCTTTGGGGAATCCATTCATTCAGTCATCACAATACTTAGAGAAATACCACACCGACTTCCACCATGAGTTCCTACCAGTTGTGTGGCCAAATTTCTTGCAGTCACTGTTGCTGTGAAGCAAGCTGTATAACAATTTCATGAATCTGTTTTCCCTACACTGATTCATATTCCTTTTTTTTAAATGCTCTTTTCTCAGTCTCCTGATTGGTTTAATACATGTAGTATCTTAGTTTTGCCTTATCTGCTTCATCCTCTGATTTCAGTTTTAATTTGTAAACCATTCCAAGTTTAATAATTCTTTAATTCCTGTTCTTCCCCCTCATTTTTACCTGACCCTAATGGACTGCATTGTATTGTAATAGGCTTGATACTTTGGTGTTTGACTACAAATAAGCTTTAAGTAACAAACAAACAAATGAATGAATGATTTGGAGGTGCTAGGAGCTCCTTGAAAATTGATTAACCTTCTGCCTCAGAAAACTAGGAGCATCCAAAAGCAGCTATTGGTACAGTCTGAGAAAGGCAAGGAGCAAATAACCAGTTAATTTCCTGCTCCTTCACTCTCTTCTGAGGGAAACCATTTCAGCTACTTCTGTAAGCCAGATAGCACTACTACTGATACATATTACTTTGGTAATAATAATTAATTTTCAGATATAGGATCTTTGCCTCTTGGAGGTCAAGATTGCATTCATGGTCCTCTCCTCTGCCCCCATTTCATGTTCACTGTCACAACCACTCAGTGAGGTAGATGGGAGGGACTGATTAGCTAATGGTTACCCAATGAGTGTGAATAGAGGAGTGGCATGAAAATTTGGGATCTCATCAAACATTCTTGATTTGTTTGATCATACTCTCAGGATATTGTTTGGCTCTAAGCTGTGTAGCTGAGTTGACATTTTGAACCGAGTTCTTTTAAAAACAAACCCAAGGGCAGAAATCATGATAAATAAGTAAATACATAATGTCTGACATTTCATTTAAACATCCTACATGACTTTAGCTTTGCAGAATTCGGACTATGAAGAAGTTGGAGAGAAAAAAACAGGTTCAGATGTTGTAGGAGGATTATTTTTAATTATATATTATGGTTATTCTTTTATTTGCACTTTGATATTGGCTTTATCATTTAAATTGACTTTTTCTGTGAACTTGTTTTAGTAAATGTATTTCTGAAAAAAAATGGGCAAACAAATTCATGGTTAAATACTGCTGGTGTGTCCCTTTGTCACATTCTCATGATAGTATATCCTGAAATAGTTAAATATTTAGTTTCAGATTCTTTCTCCAATCTCTGTTGAAAAGTGATTTTAAATGTTACAGTAAAAGGTGATCTTTCTCTGCTTCTCAGACTGTGCAATGTGAATTATAAATGGGTCCCAATATATCCCTAAAGGGATTAGACAATGAGGGGATATTTCACCATCTCCAGATGTTTTCCTCTTTCCTTAGACTGACAGCATGTGAGTCCTTTAAGAGAGAAACTGCGATAGGACACAATATATCTGTATGCCTATACAAGCCATCAGCCATTTTTTCAGGGGGTGGGCATCGTTTTGTGATGTCATATGTCATGGCATCTTCCCCCAATAAAAAAGTTATTTTAAAAAAAATTTTTTTTTTGAAGGAATAAAAACAGTCAATCTTAATTTTAAAAAGTAACAGTGAAATGGCCCATTGAAATCTCATGAGATCACCAGAGAGAACATAGCAATCTTGTGAGATTTCTCTTTCATGCAACATTTTGACCTAAATGGGTTAATTCATTAAATTTTAAGTTTTAAGTAGGACACCGGTGGATGTAATTTAACAGCATTGTGGCTCACTTCACCACACTCAAACCACAATGGTAGAAGAGTATCCTGAATAACTTCTGTCTTCCCTTATCAAATCAATACCAAAAACAGTTTTTACTTTAAATAGTAAACTTTATTCCCACAGACCTCCGGACTCATTTCCTTAGGCCTTAGTTTACTTAAATAATGAACAAAATAGAGAGGGAAGTTTACTCATTCTTTCTAAATCAAATCTGAGTTCTCAGTCAATCAAGAGTAGTTCCATTTTTTTAGGTTTAAGCTGATTTTAAGTTTTTCTGAGCTCACAGTTTGACCTTTAAAATTATTACATGAGTATAAAACATTAATGACTTAATAAACCACTTATATTATGCAGATGATAATATTCTAATAGCAAATAACAAACAAGGTTTAAAAATATTACTCAAGCAAGTAGATCAAATCCTATGGACTAAATATAAATTGGAAGAAAACAAAAACTAATGATTATCAGTAAACAAGTGAATGACTATTATGATAGCCAGAAATCAAGTACAGAGAGTGCAATAATATTTTGGGTTTTATTTTGTTAGATGGTGTCATACCATGGAAAAAAGGTACAGGATTAAATAGGGAGAAACGCTTTTTGAAAAATAAGTAAACTTGTTTGCTGTCAAGCTTAAGATTAGAATTTCACTGGTGGATCTTAAGTTGTTAACAATTCTGAATGGAGTAAAAGTATGGGCAATGATCCAAATGACAATCAGAAGAATAAAAAAAACCTTCTGGACTTTCAAAAGATTACATAAAATATCATGGGTTGAACATGCATGAGATGAGATGATCCTCCAAAGAATGGACAAAGATAGGGAAATTTATTTATTTTATTTATTTTATTTAATAGACTTGTCCCCGCCCATCTCTCCACAATGGGGGACTCTGGGCGGCTTACAACAAATTAAAATCAGAAGTACATGATTAAAAGTTATAATTTATTAATATCATCAAACAAAGGAGTGCAATGATATCCAATGAGGAATATTAATTACTGTACTTCAATTAACTATACAAATAAAATTCAAGGGAAACACAGTTCTGCAAGATGACACATATCCTTGCTGAAAAATCTATGTAGATGGATTGGCAAAAATACAATGCCTGCGTTGGGACAGACTCTCAAAAGAACAAAAAAATATTGATGGTCACCAATCTGGAAGAGGAGGAGGAGGAGGAGAGTGGCAATAGTAAGAAAATTAGGGCAGTAATCTGTTAGGATTGAAACAATACTCTGATTCAATTTTTGAATATAGTTTGTTTATTGCATTCTTTCCTTTTATTTTATAATCTGTATTTTGGAAGCACAGCCAACAATCATATAACCAGTTTGTTTTCTTGGCTAATGAATGAACTTTCAAATAAACACCTGACACAGTCAGAAGAAATTGATAATGCATGATTTTCTGCTTTTAACAAATTTTAAAAATCTGCCAAGAAGAAATTAAACGTATGGAAATGTCTATAGGTTTAAAGTTATAATGATGTAATATAATAGAGTTCATGATTATAGTTATGTGATGTCACAAATCTCCTAAAAATGCAAAGGGGTACGGTTAACTTTAAATGTCAGAGTTGTGATAAGAGACTCTGATGAAGAGTTGAGAAAAATTGCAAAGTAAAGAAAATGGGAGAAATCACCAAAAGAACAGATGGACAAAAGGGAGTTGCACAACCAAAGTGTGCATGGAAAAGTGCGAAGCTTACATCTTTTACAACAGCACAGTCTGATGGTGGGCGAGCTCATCTTGCATGTTGCTTGGCATGCAGGCATGAAATGTGGCTTCTTTTAGCACTTAACAGCCGTGCATGATGCATTTGGTTGGGTTTTGTTGTCTGGAAGAATGGGAGTCAAGGGCAGCCAAGTACAGAGAGATAGGAATTGTCATTCCGATTGAATGTGATCCTTGCCTGCTCAGGTCTGAGAATGCTATCCACCGAACCGAAGATGGTGGCGATGGTAGGGTGGGTGGATGAGCTGTTAGTTTCAATAGTATTTTGCCATTGATTCAGAAAAAAATCTGTTTAATTAAAATAATAGTTACTTAGGACTTGCTGATAAGCAGGTTTTACTTTTTAAAATTATATTTTTCTTTAAAATGATATTGGTTTGCTCCATATCAGCTAATACAGTCCTCTTATGCTTTTTTAAAAAAAATATTCTTAGTACAGTTATACTGCCCAGATATAAAGTTTAAGCTATAAACCTTCAAACTTTTGTTTTGTTTTGTTTTGTTTTGTTTTGTTTTGCAAACTGGGGGAAATTCCTTGGAGTATTAAGCCTGAATGGATACAGAGACTCTGCTTTGAGGCTCAAAACCCTACAGAAGGGTTCATGAGTACTCAGCAGTTTTCCCCTCACCATTCTCTTAATAAAAGGAAGCAAAATGCTATGGACACAACCTGTGTGAGAGAGAGAGAACACTGCATAGCTCTTAGAGTGGAACTATTTAGTGCAGCTTAGGAAGACCTAAAGGACAACAGGCTCTCAGAGGACATATTTTTGCTGCTCTTTTTTGTAGGACAATTGTTCCTGGTGGCCCATGTCCAACTCCAAGTGGCCTGGTGTGGTATAAACACTAAGGACTCTGCTGTCCACTCTTTGCTTGGGTACATTTTATCTACCACCAGCACTTCTTCTACACAATGCTCTGACTCCAGCACGAGAAAAGGTCAAAGTCTTGGGCAGAACATCCATTTGGACCAGTCCTTAACATCTGGTGCAGAGGAAATGTTCAAGTGAAAACTGAATGTGCTACCTAACAGGATTTTGTTGTTGTTTAGGATCTCTCACTTAGCTCTGACCTCAAGGTAAGATTTGGAGCTTTCTTATTGCAGCATAATTATGGGCTCCTTCTATTACAGTGTTGGCCAAAGGATGTCAGAGAATGAAAATGCGCATAATTGTATATAATTTCATATATTCAACACTCACAACAACATTCACCTACTATTCTTTACAGATGAGGTGCGATGGGCTTTTGAGGCCTTGGTATAGCAACTTATAAGAGTATCTAATACACAGTTGTCAAGCGTGTTATGTGTTTTCAGCAGGACACTTCCTGACTTGCAGTTAATTCTCCCTCTGTAAAGTCCTAAGTGTGCCTAAGTGATGTGTAAAAAGTTTAAGTGTGTATCAAAGAATCTCAAAAAACCATATCTGTATATCTGTAGCTTTTTTAAAGCAATCTAAATAATTCTCACAGCAGTTGCTAGATTGTTTTAGCATGTTTCAGCAAGGCTGTTCTGAAATATCCTTCCTATTTTCTTCCACATACAGGTCTTGGTATTGTTGGTGTAAGACTTTCAGCTTGAAGTAAGCCACAATCTTACTGCATTTCTATGACAATAAACCCCAATGGACATAGTATGGCTCACCTCTGAGAAGTATACATAAATACTGACAACTCCACCTTCTTCACATAGAAGGCTAAACCTGTCTAGGCCCTACCAGTTCTGTCTACAGATAAAAATTCTCATTCCAGAATGTTTACTTGTGCATGCTTACACCAACATACTGAATATAGAACAGATACCTGAGATAGGTTTTCTAGCTTAGCTGGTTCCTAAAATGCTGGTTTTCTATATAAGAGGGTGTTGGCTTATCTCTTCTTGCTTTCTTTGCATGAATAAGCTTTCAGTCATGCTAGCTGTCCTCTGCAGGCAAGGCACAGGTTTATTACTTCATTTGGAATGTGGCCTTCTTGTTCTGATTCAGCTGCCTTATGTTTTCTTAGATGCTCTTGGATAGACAAGAATGGATCCGCACAATTTTCCTGGCCTTGCCAGAGCAGAAGCCTTGGAAGAAACAATCAAAAAGAGCCACAAACACCAAGACTGTGATGACATCACAACTGGTTTCATAAATATCATTCATCTGCTGCCAGTGGTAAGCTGCGTTGTCATGCCTGTGGAAAATCTCATCTTGCACAAAAATGTTCCTTTTAAGAGCTGATCCAGCCCCCATGAGCAACTCCAAGTGACAAGCAGTAAGGATATCAGGTAGGAATGGTAGAGAAATCCATACTTTCCAAATGGAAAGTAGGTATATGCTGATATTCAATGCACATTTTTCCAAATTTTGTGATGTGGTTCACAGTTCAGTAAAATGTAAATACAGATGCATGTGTGTGTTAGCAAAAGTCAGCCCAATAATATATTTATTAGGAGAAAAGTACATATAAAATATGCCTATTAGGAGAAATGGATGCAAAAATATATGGATTTTGTGCAAATCATTTTTAAAGAAAGATTGTAAACTGATGGGGAAATTGGAGCTAATGTACTGTAATGTTTGAAAAATTAGAAACTGAGTCTATACCATACCTGGTATCAAGATGCTGAAACAATGAGATAATGTTACAGCTGTCTGTCTTGGCTCACATGGCTTATTTTTCTCATCACCTTCCTTTGCTATTTTGTTTTAAATATGGAACATATTTAACATATTGAAGGGCATTGTTTTGATACACAATTTTACACTCTCTCATAATGTGTGGGCATGCATGTGATAGTGCACTCTATCTTATTTACAAAGGATTAACTTGCTTTGTAAAGAGCACAGCATTTCTTTCCCCCACCTTATCTCTTTGTTGAATGCCTGATTGCCTTCTAAGAGAGCACAGCATTCTCCCACCCCATTTCCTTAGAAGCAATTAGCCAGATGCCTGAAGCCATAAATTAGATCGGTACCAGGCAAAGAAGTTGCAACGAGAGAGGCCCTACATTCCAAAGAAGTTAGGTATTTCCTTGATAACCAGAAGAAAAAGTTAAACTTAGATTCACCTCTTTAGGCCCACCTTTACTTTTCCCTGGGTCATCCCAAAATTCCCTTGTATGGATATGAGGGGATGTACTATCTGAATACATCTGAATATGCCTATAAAATCTTTGTTGCTTGCTTTGCAAGGTGTGATTCTGGGCAACACTCCTTGAGCCATCCAGAAGGTTTCCTTGGCCAATAAAACCTCCGTTAATTAAAAGCCTCATCTCAAGTCTTCTTATTTGGCTTTATTGAAACTTGGGAAATAAAAGGTGCCATACATTTTCTAACCAAGTGGAAAAAAACAGGAGCTTAAAACATGACTCTTAATCTTAAAGAGAGACAGTTTGGTGTAGTGGTTAAGGCCCAAGGCTAGAAACCAGGAGACCGTAAATTCTAGTCCTGCCTTAGGTGCAAAGCCAGCTGGGTGACCTTGGGCCAGTCACTCTCTCTCAGCCCTAGGAAGGAAGGCAATGGCAAACCACTTCTGAAAAACCTGACCAAGAAAATTTCTGGGACTTGTCCAGGCAGTCTCCAGGAGTCAAAAAGTGACTCAAAGGCACACATATACACAAAAATATTTAAAACAGTACAAGCTACCAAGAAATCAATACTGGTTGATTTGGATCTGCCAAATTTATTTTAGCTATAGCAGCTATTAAAATAGGACTACCTTAGCTGAGTTGCAAAAACTCAGATAACTACTAGGTGGCAGCCAAACAATGGAGAAAACTGTTAACTCTTTACTATCATCCAGGGATAATCATGATTTTTGCAGGCGAAATATATCAGCTCTGATTAAAGACATTCCTTATGGGTCAGTTTATACAAGATCTTTTGTGATATTGGGGAGTGGGGGAGAAAAACCTGGCACTTAGCTGATTCATAATTGATACATGTCAAAATATGTCAGATCTATGTAATTTTTGAAATAGGTTAAAAGGAGTCAATTGATTAGTTTTTATGGGTTTTGTTAATCCGCAGCGCCATCTAGGGTTGAGCTGAAGCATTTAAATCCACTTGTAACTTGTTTAGCAGAGATATAATAATTTAAGAAAGGAACTTAAGTTGTTTATAAAATAATATGGGGTGTGTCTCTTGTGGGGCAAAAAATAAAAGAAACAGAATGGGGATTCCTAATTATGAAGTTAAGGTTCTGCTTTTCTCAGTGAAATTATTATTGGTTTATTTAGGGGACATTTTGAGCCTGCTAAAATAGAAATGTGGGTGATAAATTGGAATAACAAATTATGTCAGCACCAATTCTCATGCCACAGCTTCTCTACTTCTGTACTCTTCAAAAATCAAATAGATCAGGACAGCCCATATAATAAGTATTGCATTAATTTTCACCTTCAGGGAGAGATTCTTTTGGTGCAGGAACTTAATATTCTCTGGTGCAGCCTTCTCTAACCTGGCACTTTATATTTTGAAACTGCAAATCCCAGAATTCATCAGCTCCCTTGCTGCTTCCCTAGCCCAGCCATTAAGCCAGCTGCAGCCTGAACACATCTGAAAGTCACCAGAGTAAGGTAGGCCGTGTTAGTGTAATGTTGTGAAGGTAGATACTGTATAACTTTTATTTCTTTATTCAATTTCTATCCTGCTGCTATCTAGGTCAGATTCTCACCAGCACACAATAGTTAAAACTGCAGTAATAATACGTTAAATATTAAAAACTACTGAGAACCGACAATTAACATACCAACAATCATTGTGATCCACCAATCTGCAAAAACTCTCTGGAAGAGGTTCATTTTTAATGTTTTCTGAAACATTCTTAATTGGAGGGGCAGGCCTGATTTCTAAGAGACGGCTGTTCCACAGCACAGGAGCAATCACGGAAGCCACCATCTAATGGCTTCATTCACCTTAACCTGGTGCCTTAACCACTACACCAAACTGGCTCTCACTCCAGAAAATCAGATATGAATTAGAAATAATTATGTAAAGCTTTATGTGATTTGTAGGGAAGGGCAAATCTTTGCCTGGAATTCCAGCCTCTGTTTGCAGTGCTGTGTTCATTGCCTCTGCAGCTTTTCAGGTCTCCTTCCATTCACTGACCTGGTATTCAGATACTATGATACTATGTAAAGCTTGAGGGAATATCTAGAAAGGCATAAAAATCTCTGTCCAGAAGGTGGGCCTTCCTGGGCAAGTGAACATACTTTCAATCCCCCATCCTTAAATGTGGGAGCACAGAGCATTCTCTGAAGCCTTCTCAATACTGATGAGAGGAAATACAAGAATCAAACACTGAGGGTCACCTTCCCTAACAATGACTTGTTGTGTTAGTTATTCTTATATTTCAAGTCATTTCACACTTTGTTCAGTCTTAAAAGGTGCCTTATGGAATTGTTCACAATTTGTTAATTTAAACACAGAGTATTTGTGACTTTTTAATCCCATGACTTGCTTGTTGTATATTTAGAGGCCAGGATGTAACATTAAGAATTGGAAAGGAGCTGTGGGGGGCAGAGGTAGCTCTGAAAATTCAAATTGCAAATACATTAGGATTAAATTTAGCTGGTTTAATATATGTAGATGATGTGGCAATCTGCTCCAGGACAGAAAAGGAATGTTGCAGTCCCTATCCAAAAGGAGCATTTCATCCAAGATGGAGTTCACTTATCAGAAAATAAATATATTGGTCTGACAAGAAGTCCTTAAGAACATTGTCCATTAATAGAGTAAGACTGGTTTGAAGCTTCAAGTCCCTGGGGATTATTGTTCTCAGTGCTGTGTCCTATAAAAAGTATACAAAGTTCACAGTCCAAATGCCCAACATAGTATTGTGGTAATATTGGATTTATTTATTTTTTGTTCCAAATGTTCTCATTTTATTCCAGCCTTTTTACTTTTTTTTTTTGAGGCAAAAACTCTAGCACAATTCTTATATGGATTTTAACTTGTATCACATGCTAAATTATACCTTTTGTAATTAATCCAACTGAAATTTTTCAGGGCAATTGTTCAAGTTCCTGGTTTGGGTTTCTTTCATGATTTCTATCGATCTACTTGGAATCACCTTTGATAGACTAGGTTTCAATGATATGGGTTCTCTCCAGGGTACTTCTGGCACTAGTGTTACAAAGTGAATATTAAGGGATATGGATTACCAATTGGATCTGTCGGTGGTTCCAGTTTACTATAATTTAGACATAACAAATTGTTCTCTGAAGCTATAAAATTATCTATTTGATATATCATTTCCTAATTATAGAAGAATCAGTTATGTTTGGAACAAATAGGAGAGTTTGCTATTGCGGCTCTTGGGAATCAATAGGATATGTCCTCCTAAATTATGTATTTGATACTGTCTTATCATCACTTTTTTGCTTGTCCATTCAGGCAAGTGTGTGTGTGTGTGTGTGTGTGTGTGTGGTGTGTGTGGCTAAATTTTGTGCATCAGAACAAAGCAGGTTTCCCTAATTTCTTTTAACTGTGAAGCTCAAATAAATTTGTTATTTTAGATTGCCATTATTTTATGCTAATTAATGTCACCTTGAGTATACATGTATACGTGTTTTTGATCTGATCATTGACCAAAGGAAGATGATAATGATCTGGAAGAATGTCCATTCACCTGGAGCACAGGTGACAAGGAGATGAAAGCAACCTTGTTGGAAAAGTTTGCTAAGAAATTGCCTCCCATTACACTTTTTTTGCCTCAGCAGATGGCAACTGCTGGCTGACCTTGATCACAGCAGAAGAAGCGGAAGAGTATGCCGGATTAATACGTGGAAGGGAGACCTCTAGGAAATAACAGCTCTGTACTTCTGACCGGGAGGTGCAAAACACTTGGAAAAAGGCTGGGGCGTACTGCCTTCTTCCATGCTGTAACTAAGAAAAATGGATGGCCGTGTCTACAAGTCAGCAGTTCCATTCAAAGCAGACCGTACGTCACAGTGGCTTTGCTGTTGGAGATGTGCAGTCAGAAAAGGGTGTTGAATTCTAGGGCCAGGATACTCCTGATGCAAGGTAGCCTGTCTTATTAGCTGATCGTGCTTTTTTCCAAGTTGTGAAATGCTGTACCTTCTGATTTTTGCAGATCACACTATTGTGAAGTGCTATACTTGCACAGGAAAGAAAAAATCCATGTGGAGTCCTTGGTGTTCTCTGAGCTTGGTTGTTTGGTTGCAGACATTTAATTAATGAAACAGGGTAATTTAACATCTGTAAGCAAACAACCAAGCTCAGAGAGCATCAAGGACTCCAAAGTTCAATAGAGCACATATAGTCTCTATTAGAAAAAATCCACTTCATTTTCTTTTTTCTGATCAGCAATCCTATTTATAAATGAGTAACATGAGTGTTCTTTATTATATGCTAGTAGCTTGCTTGCCTCTTATAGCATGCTACATTTTACTTATAGTGGAGCATTGGTGATTATTTATAGTGAAGAGCATTGATTGTTGTGCCTATCTAGGACTCGACAAAAAGAAGAAAAGAAGCGTGGAAAGCCACTGTTTTGCACAGAATCATAGCACCGAAGTGATGTCAAATGGTGAATGAAAGTGACCTGTTTATGTGCTGCAAATCAGATTAATTTATTCTTTATATGTTGTATGTGCATGCTTATGCTGCTTAATGAGAAGAAACATAGATTGCATTTGATTATTTGCAGGAAGTGTGTGCATTTATTCTTCTCTTGATCTTTCCAGCTGCTTCAAGGCAACCAGTCCTTTCCTTTCCTTTCCTTTCCTTTCCTTTCCTTTCCTTTCCTTTCCTTTCCTTTCCTTTCCTTTCCTTTCCTTTCCTTTCCTTTCCTTTCCTTTCCTCCCCCTCCCCCTCCCCTCCCCTTTCCTCAGAGTAGAACTGCAACCTTTATGTATTTGGACGAAATTAAATTAGCAATCTACAAATAGAAAAAAGAGAATGACCATAATATGAACAAATAAATATGATTAATTGAGAAGAAAACATATTTACAAGTGAAAGCATACTCTAGCCATAGTAAGGAAAAATACTCCCATTTTCTACTTTTCCTTATTCTGCCTCTGAGTCTGTGTAGGTGTGGTCAATCACTGTGGTCAGCCAGCAACAGAACTGATACCATGTCTCCACAAAAGCACCCCATCTGTAGATTTTTAGACTAAATTGCTACTAATTATTTCTTTATTCATAGTATTTATGGAGTTTGCTGCTACACGATGTAATGATGACCTCTGGCTTATAGCTACTTCAAGGGGAGTAGAGAAGTTAATGGAAGAACATTTCTGGGTGATGTTTATCCATGAGATCATGGCTGAATGTAGCTCAGAAAATAGGATCAGAGCTATTCCCACAAAATGTCAATTTCTGAACGGTTATCACAGAAGAAGATTATTCTGTCATGCTGTCCTTATGGGCTCTCCAGAAGCAATTCATTGATTATCGTGGGAAGTGGCTGCTCCTAGCTTTATTCTTCCTAGGAAGTCTCTTAAATCATCCTTCCTCTTGGACATTGTTCCTGCCCTTTTCCAATCTGGATATCTGTCTCTGATTCTAGATTCTAACTATTGGAGCAGGCAGGCCATTCAACTTTCTTTGACTTGAACACGAACGGCAGACAGGCTGGTTCTTATCCTTTTGCTGTTCTATTGCAACCACACAGATTCCTTATAGTACAAGGAGTTCCTACCTTTTTATAATATTATTGCATCCACTACTAGTGCAATAGATTCCAGATTCTTTATCATTCTGATTTTGAAAACGAATGTTCTAAAATTAATAGCGATCTCTGTGTCAATAATCCTTACAAAATTAAGTAAGGCAGTAACACAGTTATTACATATGCTTTCCAAAACAGAGCTTCTAGAGCAGTGTTTCTCAACCTTGGCAACTTTAAGATGAGTGGACTTCAACTCCCAGAATTCCCCAGCCAGCATGAAGTCCACTCGTTTTAAAGTTGCTAAAGTTGAGAAACACTGATCTAGAGAGAAGGATACATATGGACCATAAAGCAGCATTGCCCCCATCTCTCAAGAAAAAAACCCAAAATACAACATGTATTTCAATAAAATTCACATATGCTTATATCAATAATTTAAGTATTTTAGTAAATTTGAACAGACATCTTCTGAAGAAATGGAAGATCAGAAAAGTGGCATCCAGATATTCAACTTTCTATTATATTCAAATTGCCTTCAAAAATAAAAATGTGTATTTTACCAATCATGGGAATACTGCAAGTAGAATGGCAAATGCTAGAAAAACTTGGAGCAGAATCAAGGGCGGGGGAGTGTTGCTGAAAATATTACCAGAGTGACATTTGTTTATAAGTAAGTAAAATCTTAACAATTTTGATAATTATTTTTTAAAAAGACTTTAGACAGAATTCCATAGCAACTGTCCATGGAATTCATCCCACAACATTAATTGTAATATCATTAATTAGGAATATGGGAACCGTCCTAGGTGCTTTGCAGAATTTAACTCTTAAAAGAGATTAACTTAAATTAATGGAAAGAATATTTTCTCTTCTCTCTTCCAACAAGTCACCCCATAGATCATCCTGCACTATTCAGCTGCAGAGCTCTGAGAGGCACAAGTGACTGCAAAGGGAAGAGGAAAGGATAAGAAACTCATCTTTTTGAATGTCCTTGATCATGAAAGCCTATATTTATTTGCCTATAAGTAAGTTCCAGAGTTTACTCACAGGTAGGTACGTATCAGACTGCAGCCTCAGTTAATTTCTCACAACACACTGGCTATTCACTTTGTTGAGTTATGACCTCCAAGCAGATCACTTCTTGACATCAAAGCAGTTTCCAGAAGCTCACTATAGGCAATTATTGTAAGCCCTTTCAATTCATATCTTTGCACTTCCTATAGATCTCAATATAGAAGCAAGATCGAAGAGCCCTTCTCTCTGTAAGTTGCACTGTGTCAACACTGAAGAACTGATCTCCACAGCATGATCTTCAGCAGCAGAAATTGTCTTTGTTGACTTGTTCCTATGCAGTCTACTGTGCAGGACCCATGGAGAACTGAGTTATGCCATCAGTTAGACTTAGAGGTGAAGTTGCTTACCACTTCTTGTGAGTTGAAGTCTACATTTAACATATCCCATGAATGTATTTCAGAAGTGTTTGATGCCTACCCATGTTGGGACCAAGCAAACTTGTTTTTGATACTATGCATGAGAGAGAGGATTATTTTAGCCAAATCCCAACTCACAGACAAGAGCCTCTAATTCTGAAATAACTCAGGGCAATTACTCTATGTCTGATATGTAAAGGCATCCAATAAGTATGATGGTTGTTTCTCCATATGTACCACACTAGAGACACATGGTTAATTTTAAGTCTAATAATATATCTATAATATTTATTGTATACTTAGTTATTTTAAACCTCCACATATTGAGGCAAACAGATTTCCTACAACAAGCCAAGTCATATGACAAAATACTTTTCAAGCACTAGAGAACATCAGAAGAAAAAAGACACCCACTTAAAAGCTGCTGGTGTCAAGCAATTCTTTTTTCTGTGTTTGCCCATATTTAAGTGATACATTCTTTGCTACAAAAAAAGAAGAAAAAAAGGTGAGGGTAGAAATTTATGATGCCAGAGAGTTGCCTACAGGAACTGGCCACATTACAAATATTACGCTCAAGAATATGCTTTGGCTTAATGATTATATTATATATCCAGCTGGAATGCAGAAAGCAACAATATATTTTTTTAAAAAACTCTAGTAAAATAATGTGTGACAATTTGGCTGTTGGAAACAGAAAATCCAAATGGATTCTGTTGGGTCCTTGCTGGTGATAAAAATATAATTGGTAATAAGCTAATATGTAATGATACTTCCAAATCTGCCACCTTCATCAAGCTATCTCATTCTGCAAGTATTGCTCCTTTTAAAATATTCCCATGGAGGATTTAAATTGTGTATGTATAATTTTGATGGATATCAGGGTTGATCTCATATACTTTGCCCAAGAGATGACCGAGCACATTCTCTATGTTCTTATGATAATTATTAGTGAGGCTTCGGATCTTTGCTGCAGTTTCTTCATCTATTTTTGTTGATAGATTATCCTGAGAGCCCATTATCTACAAAGACAAAACAAGGTATAATTTGTAAACTAAACAAAAACTTCCATACAGGTTTCAAAAGAACTCATGTGCTCTCTGTGGTTTGTATACTGCTCTTTTACAGCATGATGCTGTCACTCAAAAAGTCCTTTCTTAGGTAGTTATCTTCCTTGTCCATCTTGCCTCTGTTGTGGTGGGTCATAGGATTACAGGATGAAGAGGCATGTGTTGTGTGTGCGTCTCTCTCTCTCTATCATTTTCTGTCCAGAAAAACAACCAAAAAATAGTGAAGTTATTCTAAAACTACTGCATTGTCTACAAAGCTGGCGCAGTTTGCCATCCCCTGCTAAACTAGCTTCATAATGTGTTGGCAACTGTTAAAATAATGGGATTAGGAAACATATAAGGAAGCTTTTGAATATAACCATTGCTTAACACTCAAGCTCTGTATTTGATGTTCCAGTGTCCTACTCCATCCAGAAGAAGCCACATTGCGTTGTCAATGGTCAGTTGACCAACAGGCCTCCACCTTATAATTTGTACAATTAAGCAATTACAAATACCCAGTCCCTTTAGCTAAGCTACAATTTAGGGTTTTCAATTGCTTCATCAGCATCAGTTAGTAAAATATTACTCACTCAGTGGAATAAGTTAACCCCTAAATTCGGACACATTTTTATATGTACTTTAACTCAAAAATATACTTTTTATCTGTCTTTTTTTCCCAGAAAAGAATAAAATCACAAAATTTGGAAAACTGTGAAAATGAAAGGGGACAGTGCAATCATTTGCTTCACTTAAAGATGTGGATTGAACTAAATCCTCAAGCATCTCTTAGCAATACATAATTTCACATTATAGCTTGGAAAATAATTAATGGGAGATGCTGGTAGATTACTTTTAGATAACTGTGAAATACTTTTAAAAGAACTGGTAAAAATAAAACACTATGGGATGAATAGTAATGGTAATAAAGCTTGTAATGATGCTTCGTTTTTCACAACAGTAATTATATAAATTAGAGGTGCACATCAAATGTGGAGAAGGCTCAGAGAGAGAGAGAAAGAGAGAATTATTAATGCCTCATGATGATGATCCCAAAATTTGATTTAGGTGTTCTACACAGAAGGGTTTATTATCATTACAAATTTAATCACACTGTTCTAAAGCAGACACTTTTTTAAAAATAACATTTTAAGATCAGAGTTTGAAAACATGTACTGATTTTAATGTAATTTGGCAGGTTTGAACCTTTAAAAATGTCTTTCAAGTATAATTTGATTCTGTTGAACAAACCATTTATGCTTCTTCCATGCTAGACAATGAAATAATAAAACTCTGTTTTAATTTTATTCTAGATTTGGAAACCTGATTAGGTAGGATTATCTGTGGTTCTATTTATGAATAAAGGTCTGTCTGTCTGTCTGTCTGTCTGTCTATTTCATATGCATACCTAATATGTAAACCAAACCCATAGTTCCTAAATAATTGATTATGTGCCATGAAGTCCTTGTTGGCTCTTAACCACAGCACAGATAGATTTTCTCCATGATGGTCTGCCCCTAGCCTGGTCTTTCAGGTCTACCAACAGTGCACTCATCACCACTATAACTAAATAAAACTAATTCTAATAATCCCGATATAAATGTAAGTGGGACAATAAGAAATGGTGAATATACTTAGGCAGCTACCAACCTTCATGCTTAAGAAAGATTTGCAATTTGGTTACATTGCCCCAAGTCTGGCACTGTTTAGCCAGCTCTCCATTGCCATAATCTCATGTAGTTCGAAGCACATGGGGAATATTACTTTACCTGCCTTAATTACTAGAGCATAGGTTTTAGGTCTCTGTTTAATGAGAGACAGTGTAGTATAGTGGTTTAGATGCTGGGCTAGGACCAGAGATACTGGGGTTCAAGTCCACTCTCAGCCATGGAAGTTCAGCCCAATTTACCTCAAAATGTTGTTATTGTGGGCAAAAAATAGTAAGAGGAAATGCTAACTATGCCATTTTGAACTCCTGAAGGAGGGATGGAACATCAATCAATCAATATACTTACAGACATACAGACACATGCTTTTAAAAGCTATACATAAAGTAGAGAAAATTCTCCCCCAAGGCCTCACACAATTAATCTGGGTTGGAAAAAGGGGGGTTGATTTATTTTATTTTTTTCTGGTATTTTGGTGTAGGAATTGTGGAAAAGTAAAGGCAATCACTTTATCGAGTGGATATACTTACTGAAGGCAATGCAATATTGGTGTAGCAATCACTGGTGGACAAATGGAAGAAGTATGTAACTGTATTGCGCAGCACTCTACACTAAGCATGAATTTGCCTGAGCAGTAAGTACAGGGTTGGGGTTTCATGATTATTTGTTTTTAATTGACTAAATATTTGACAGATTGTGGTGGAAACAACGTTGACCTACCATGTAATTAAATGATATTTCTACGTCAACTGAACAATTTAGCAAGGTGATGTTATAAACAGATGCATACATTCCAAGCTCTGACTGCTTTCTTCTAGTTTTGTGATTCCTTTTCACACATGTTTAAATGTTTTAACCTTACAGAATTCTAAGTACAATACTGGAGAATTGCTGCCAAATATGTGGGCAAACCCTTTCACCATTCTTTTTTTCTCTACTTTTTCAGAGAAGATCTTCAAGAATGACTAACATGAATGATAGTAGATATAAGATTAAGTTTTCTACTCATTGATTCCTTTAGTGTGTAGAAACAGTGGCTTCATATGAATTTAATGCTAACCCAGGGATCACACTGTGACCTTTGAGAGATAGGCAGCCTTCATCCAAATTTCAAAAGTTCATTGTGTCAATCAGTTGAGGTCTCTGGCTAGAATGGTTTCTTCTGTCTATTAAGATAGGCCAGATCAGGAAACAGCCTCCTTAGGAAAAGTTGAACTAGGCTTACTGAGGTAGACTATAGTAACAGAACCTTGCAAATCTGCTGGGGTTTTACCTTCCCTCCTTCTTATACCCCCTTTAATCAAGGGAGGAGCCAGCCTCAGCCTCTTCCTAATACTATCCCTTTTCCCATGGCTTAAGGAATGTTTTTGATGATGATGATGATGATGATGATGATGATGATGATGATGATGATGATAATTCACTACTTGAAGACCATCGGCATTGACAAAATCACCATCAGTCAATTCCAAAAGGCAGCTTTACCTGGAACAGCTTATATCCTGTGACGATACCTTTAAGACCATCAAACAATAACATCTGCCTATCCCAGGTCCTTGGGAAGGACTCGATAGGTGGATAAAAATCCCAATCCAGTCTAAACATCTGGCTGACTGTGTGACCAACCATAATAATAATGAGTTATATGCCCCTGACTCCCAGCTTCTCTGTTATTTCTGTAGTGGTTTCTGAATATTCCCTTCAAAGCCATGTTGGGCAAGGAGGATGAAAGAAAAAAATGTGTCTGTGGGGTGTGTGTTTATGTGTGGGTACATGGATATATGGGTGGATGTGGATGTGAGAAGGAGAAAGAAGAGGGCAGAAGAAGAACTCTCAGAAGGAAAGACACGTCATGCTTCCACTTACATTTGGGCCTAGTTTAATACCCCTGGCTCCCTTAACCCAGCTCCTCTATCACTGATATGTGATGGGGCCTCCAACAGATTTTACAGGAATGCTATACTTGAAAAAAAAAGGGTGCCTATCCTTCTGATAAGTCAAAGTGTCATGTTAAGTATATGAACATACTTCCTATTTCCCACTAGTTTTTGTTTGCAACTAGTTGCAGTTTTATCATTAAATATTAACCTGGCCTGCTGTTTCTTCCTGGTCAGGAAGAAGACAAACCGTTGATAGTTGAAAACTGCTGCACATATTTCTGATTTTTTACTTGTGGCTGTGTGGCAGAAGGAATTGAGGAGATTCCCAAAACAGTAAATCAGTGTTCGGTCAAATGCAGTCAGCGTGAAGACTGCACACTAAATGCAACTGTTCCTTTGAATATGGTTTCAGAATTTTACGGTGCATGAAAACTTGCAACAGTTCACCTAATTGCTCTTAAATATTGTCAGGATTAAACTACTGCAACAAAGCAAAGCACAAATATTGAGAGCCTGTAAAACTAATTTCTTGAGATGCATCTCCTGCTGGGCCAAAGAGCTGTTAATTAATGAATTTCCTGTTGCTATTTCTAGGAATTTATTTGTTTTTCAATATTTTGTATTATTTACATCAAATCAACATATCAGATCTGGTAGGTAAGCCTACTGTTATTTGCTCAATAAAGGAATTTATGCAGTTCATGGTTTGCATGGAGAACCAACTTAAAGTTTAAAGTTGTGGAAACAGAATCACAAAAGGATTGTGGAATCTGAATACATGAAACGTTTGACCAATTCTTAAAATGTACTGTTCCTGCTTTCCCCAATGGGTGATTTCCAGACACTTTGATTTTCATCTGCCATCAGCCCTAGCCAGCATAGCCAGTGTGCTAGTCAGAAGCCTCTGAAAGACTTCAAACTGGAGAAGTTTCATTGATCTAACCTTTCCTTGATATTGTCACTTACTTTAGACTGCTTCCATCTGAAATCCTTTTCCCTCTGGAGCCTATAATGGTCTATCTCTGCTGTGGCTTCTTCCTTGGCCTGCTTCAGTCTCTTTCCTTTTCCTGAAAAAGAAGCCAAGCCATTTTAATTGGATTAGTTTGTGCACAGCATTTATTTACTGTGGGAATCCCTGCCTGCAGGAGGGTAAATAAAACACAATCCCTTCCTGTATGCGAGCACAGTTAGTTAATTGTCCTGTTTTCTTCAGCAGAACCCAGACAAGAACCTCAAACTTTCTTTCTTGTACTTCTTCCTCCTTCTCTTTAGGAATAGAAGAAATCCCACTTCCAAATTTCTCCTGCCAAGAGGCTGCATATAACCTTACAACTAAACTTTTAAAATTATACATACATCTTTACGGAGTCTGACTGCAATAGTTAGCGATTATGCCATTCATTATTTTGCTTCCATTAGAGAGATTTGGGGAAGGGCATTGCTCTTTATTATGCTGGGGACAGGGGCAGTGTTTTGTTGATCACCATTTAGATAATCTTTTAAAAATAGATTCCCATAATTTCTTACAATCTTTGGAAGCTTCGAATGGGAATGATCTCAAGGGCTTATGTGTCTGTCACCATTGTCTTATACAGAATGACCTGGTCCCCGTGTCACATTAAGCTCTAGGTAGTTTAAGCATGGTTGACCTCCTGGGTTCACACACAGCACTAAACTATAAACCATCATATAAAAATTACAAGGCTAGATTTACACAACATGGTACGTCCAAACTAGACAAATCACATTATGATCCTGAACAATACTATGTTTAGACACCCTATACTAACAAGCATATTCTTAATTCATTGCCAGTAATAAGTTAATGGATATATTAAAGGGACAAAAGTCTTTTATCCTTTATTTTTACACTATATCTTTACACTTTCCATGTTAGCTTAAACGAGTGGTTCGAAACTGTTCTGTATAGTTCCTTATAAGAGAGATGAGCGATAGTGCTATCCCACTGAGAAGTTGTGTATTTATTTTCTATTTATTTCTTTGGGTTTTTTAGGGTTCTGTCCAATTTCTATAATAATGTTGTTTGTTGTTTTATTGTTTTGCACTTAATCATGTTTTTCTTTTTCTTTTCCAAGTACAGATTCTATATACATATGTAATTCAATGTTATTTGAATATTACTTTGAGTTCCTATGCAGGTTCTACGTCTGTGAGCAATATTAGAAAATATGATAAATATTTAACTATAGAAAAGTTCATTACTAAATATTTGTTAAAAGGTACAGGTTATAAAATAAATTGGTATTGTGTAAATACTGATAAGTGGGCCAAAATAAAATTAATGGATGAAGTTAGTTCATCTTAATGTAAAAGAGCTGCGAGAACCTAAGAAACATATTGTAATTTTAGCATATTTAAAATTGTTAAGGGCAGATATTGCTTATTTATAGGAGACTCATCTAATGGAACAGGATAAATCTCTATTAATGAAGGGCTGAGTGAAACAGGTTTATCTCACAGATAGTTCAGCAATAGCTAAAGGTGTGGCCATTTTGGTTCAAAAAGGATTCCCGATTAATATACAACAGGTTATTACTGATGTAAATGGATGTTATTTTATTTATTTGTCACATTTATATAGTCGCCCATCTCACATGAAGTGACTTTTTATATATATATATATATATATATATATATATATATGTATATGTATATGTATATGTATATGTATATAATTTATATTTATATATATAAATATATATATAAATATATATATGATTTTATGTGCTCAAATAGCAGGGACTATAATAGCTATGGTTAATGTTTATGGACCTAATTTGGACTTTCCTATTATGTTTCATGAATGTTTTCAATACTTGCATGAGTGCATTTGTGAAGTGGTAATAGGAGGAGATTTTAATGAAATATTGGATCCTGAGCTTGATAGAAATACACTGGTATGAAAAAAACAATCATTAGTGAAATAAACAATTAAGACCTATATGGAAGAATTGAATTTAATTCAAGAATTGAATTTAATAGACCCTTGATGTACCCACTAAAAGAGAATATACATTTTATTCAAGTATAGACCAGAATTTTTAAAATTCTTGATTATTTTTTAATATTGTTGCCTTTATATCATCAAACTCAAGAATGTAATATTGATATACATTTTATTCAAGTATAGACCAGAATTTTTAAAATTCTTGATTATTTTTTAATATTGTTGCCTTTATATCATCAAACTCAAGAATGTAATATTGATGTTTGTTATGTATCAAATCATAGTGCAATTATTTTGAATTGTGTGTTTCAGAAACCGGTCAAAGTATCGAAAAATTGGTATCTCAATGTCTCCTTATTGAATGATAATGAATTTGTACAACAAATGCAGGTAGAGACTATGTAATACATCATCAAGTGTAGTGCCTCCACATTAGAATGCATATGTCTATCTTATTAGCCATGAAACTAATAAGTGCATCTTGCATTTTAAATATATATATATATATATATATATATATATATATATATATATATATATATGCCTTCTCAATCTAATCAAAAGGAATCTTATTCATTTTCCTAATTTATGTGAATAAGGGATTTTTAAATAAATATGTAGTTTTTAACAAGTCTACCTTTTTAATGTTATGGAAAAATCTAAGACCAAGCACAATTGCCTTTATTGTCCTCTCTCTCTCTCTCTCTCTCTCTCTCTCTCTCTCTATATATATATATATATATATATATATACATACAATTTTTATTAAAGATTTTTTGAAAAGGAAGATAAACACTAATATAAAGTAAGAAAAAGAAAAAAAAGAAATCAAAGAGAAAGCTAAAAGTGCATGAATGGGAAAAAAAGTAAAAGAAAAATAGAAAAGAAAGAAAAAAGATTCAAAGAAGTAGCTTCCAATCTTCTTTATAGCAGTTATAAGTAAAATTATAAATTTACCTCTTATTGTATGGTTGCAACATAACTCTTTTCTTTTTATAATCTATTCTGTATAATCATCAAAACCATAAATCATGTGTTCATTTTTTTCTGTCTCACTCAAAAAGTCTATAAAATTTTTTTTCTCTTCTTTCCATTTGTGTAGATATGTCTGTCTTTTATAAATTTTAATTATGTATTTATTGTTTTAAATTGATGTAAACCGCCCAGAGTCCTCCAGTGGAGGGAGATGGGCGGGGATAAGTCTATGTATAAATAAAAATAAAAATAAAAGGTTTCCAGTCAGCAGTAAATGTAGATATTGTCTTTTCTCTGATCAAAGAAGTCAATTTAGCCATCTCAGCAAGTTCCATCACCTTTACCAACCATTCCTCCATTGTGGGTAGTGCTGAATCTTTCCATGTTTGTGCATGCAATAATCTCACTGCAGTTATCATGTACAAAAACACAGTTCCATGACTTATTTCCAACTCTTTGTCCATCAATCCCAAAAGAAAAACCTCTGGTCTCAATTGTATATTAATCTTTAAAATCCTCTGACTTAGTGTATGTATTTGAATCCAGAATTTTCTACCTTTTTTACACGTTCACCAAACATGATAAAATGTCCCTTCTGGTTCACATATCCAACATAAATTTGAAGTGCCTTTATACATTCTAGACAATTTTTCTGGTGACATATACCAAAGGTACGTCATTTTATAAAAATTGTCTTTAAGATTATAACAATGTAAATTTCAATCCTTTCAACCACATATTTTCCTATTGTTCCATCTGTATATTATAACCAAATTTTTTAGCCAACTTTATCGTACATTCTTTCACTTGTTCTTCTTCTGTTTCAAATTTCAATAAAAGTTTATACATTTAACTATTACATGTTCTTCATTTGTGCACAATTCTATTTCAAACTTAGTCTCACAATGTTCAAAACCATTCTTTTTGGTTTTGTCTACTTTAAATCTTTCTAATAATTGTAAATAAGAGAAGTATTGACAACTATAACCCTCTGCCACCAGTTCTTCTCTTGATTTTATTTTACATCCCCCTTGCCTCTTTCTCTGTTCTCCATGTCCTAGCCACAGGGAGGACATTTCTATTGATTTTATTAGGTGTTCTTATTATGTACTGACTTTAGGATCAGAACTATTGTGTTTACTTACTCTCACATCAACAATCAAATATTTCCAGGTTTCCTTATTGAAAAACATTGACATTGTCACAGTGCAGTCCTCACTGAAATGTGGACAACTCCTTATATGACTTGAGCTTTAAATCAAACACTTCTTTTTCTTTCTTACATTTTTGCATTAGTGAGATAACAGATTTTAGATGTTGTTATCAAGAAAAATACATTATTTTGCAAGATTTGCCCTGTTGATTTGCTGACAGGAACTCTTCAGTTCACAACAATTGAATTTTGTTAAATTCTGGCAGAATTCCAGAGCACTACAATGTTAAATCTCAGACCTCCAAATTGGAATATTTACATTTTATTGAGTTTCCCCCTCCCTTTTTTCCACTGTTTGCTAGATGCAAAGGTGAGTGAGAATTTTAAAGCACATTATTAAAGGACAACAATGATTCCAGCTAATTTTTTAAGAAGTATTGGAAACAGTGCTTGATGTCTTGGTCTTGCAAAGAGCCAGGTAAGTGCCAATTTAGACAGGAAAATGTATTTATGTATTTATTTGTATTCATTATTCTACCTAAAGCTGAAATCTGAAAATAAATCCTATGAATTTTTTGAGCCCCATGTGCTGTTTCCCTAACGATGGAGCTTCAGTACACAGAAAAGAAAGCCCTCTCTCAGATGCAAGAGGGTGGCTTGCACATCCCATTTTAAGGGTATGCTAAGCAGTTTGTAAAGACATAATAAAGACATTAATTTAGGAATGTACTGAAACAAACAACCAAAGAAATAACCATGCCTGGACAGGTCCTAGCAGCCAGAATGTTCTTACATAGAGATTCCACTTCTGTCTTATTTAGATAAGAAAAAAAGGATGAAGAGAATCATTCTGAAAGGGTTGATTTCCCCTTACTTAGACATTTGGTATGAACTTTGGGTGATCTATTGGAGTTAGTATAAGCTATAATCTCCTCCAGTTCTTGAGCTTTGTCTGAGAAGGTATGTAAAATTTATAAAATGCCACCTTGCCTCCAATGATCATGCCTCAAAGAAAAACACAGCTTGGGTAGAATTGCACCTGTGGAGTTCTCATCATTCAGAAATCTAGAATGCCCAGAACTATAGACTGATTGTCAGCATTCTGTGTTCTTTATACTTACAACAGCAGAGACCCACCATTAGTAATGACACCCAGCAGTTTGAGTATAAGCTTTTCAACTTGCTTTGCCAACAGCCCAGACTACGCAGCTTGCATTGTTTCGTACAGAATACTATGGAAGATGCGATAATGCAAGCATGGTTTTGCATTGCAGGCAACACCCAGATGTGCATATAGGAACTGATCAGACATGGCTATTGTTGTGACAAAGCATATAGGTAAGTCGTTCCAAGTTTCAGTATAGTCATGAGGGATTTAGCCAGTATCTGCAGTTAGATGCATTCTGTGCCCTGTACCTCACATTTATCTCCTCTGCCTGAATTTAAATTTGAAGTTCCTCAGCTGAGGGGATCTTGTCTCCATAGAAAGGCAATACGGTGCTGTGTATAGTGTCATGTCAATCAGAAGAAATGCTCTCAAAAACAAGTGTATAGAAAAGTGGAAGAAGAGCTGTCACACCACAGTACTGCAAAAAGAAAGGGGAACCAAAATTGTTGGAGACAAAGATTAGGCTTTTGGCATACTGAAAATGTTACATGGCTTCCTATTGCAGCTGACAGAAGTAAAAACTATCCATGGTATGGAAACTGAAGATAAAACAGAATAAGAAATCAGCATAGTTTACTTCTCAATAAATTACAATACTAAAACATCCTGGAATAGTGAAATCAATAGCATCCTTCAACTGCATTCTTCAGAATCCAAAAGGTTTATTCTCTATGCCTTGAAAAAGTAATGCTTAGGTGACTTATTGTTCCGTGGGCACATCTGGAATTTTTAAAACAATTTGTGGGCATTCTTACAAAATGGCTGCCCTTATTCACAAAATGGGTGCCATAGGAAGTATGTCCTTCCAAAAAATGCCAATTCACCATAAGGCTAACTAGTGAAGTAGTCTTTGCCATTCTGATTAGTTCTCTAGAATAATATCTTACTATCTTAGCTCATCATAGATTTTTTTTCCTGTTTAGGTGGGCACAATTATAAACAAAGCAGCAGGCTTTAATCACTCATTTTTATTTTCAGCAAATGCCTCTGGGTTTATGTAGGGTCTAGAAACATTCTTGGAAATAAGCATTATGTAAGAAATGTCTTTTCTTTGCAGCATTCCAGCTTCCTTGAAAAAAAAATAAAAAGAAACTTTAAAACAAAATCACATGGGTGTCAAATGTACATCAAATGAGGTATTTGGTGGCATCAAATTGTCTGTTCTGAGTCCAATGATGTGGCTACAAATCTTGAAGCTCGCATGCTTTCTTTTCTACTGGAGAAGAGAATTCCCTTCCTCTGGAGTTGAAGGGGAGATTTTTTTGTTTGTTAACCATAGTTAATAATATATTCCATCAAAAACAATGGTTTAATTTATCTTTGTTTTGAGGAAGCATGTCCTCTTCGTAAATCATAGTACCTTTGTTTCTCTAGAACATGATAATAACTTTGGACATGAGACTAACTGTGGTTAATTAAAAGTAAGGGAGCACCTTCATTTTCTTTCTAGTGAAGATGTAGAAAGTGAGATGTGAGAGCTGATAATCCCCAAACCTATTCCTGGAATTTTAAAGTACGGTTTGGAGTAAGGTCCAGATGAGGCCTATATGGAATATCCCATATATGTTCAAAAGTAGACATTCCCTGTAGGCCTATAGTAGTTGCTGTATTAGCCTGTGTCACAACTATACAAGGAGTTCAGTGATAATTATAGAGTACACTCATTCAGGTACTAACACCATTCATTAGTATTTTGCAAAATAATTTGCACAATCAGTGAAGGGAGGAAGAATTTAGAAGGCATCCATTGGCTGCATCCTATGCTTATACATACACCTTTTCTACTTGTACCTAGCCATGACACAAATATGTTCTGGCATTATCTTTTTTTTTTTTTGGCCATGTTCCCAAGGCATTGCCTTCTTCTTGTCCCTAGTCCATAAGTGAGACAGGCTTGTCTTGAGCTGTCCTGAGGTTAGTGGTTTTTTCCTTAAGGCAACAGTATTCAAGGATGGGGATAACTCAGGTAATCAATAGTGGGTGGGATCAGTGTGGTGCTGATTGGCTATTTCAAGCTGATGCTGTTCTCTTTCCATTCCAATCTCCCATTCATTTTATCTGCCACCATTCTCTTGTCAAGTCCTCCCTAAACAGCTGGAGTACCAGTGGTCTTTCAGTGGCATATCAGAATGGTGCAATTATGTTAGACTGCTCAATTGGTTGTACAGGTAGTCCCCAGTTTAAGAATGAGTTTTGTTCCCAAGGTGGTCTTTAAGTCCAATTTGTTTGTAAGCTGGAACAGTATTATTGTGTAATACTGTACAAGTAGCATTGTGTAATTAACTCAAATTATTGTATATTTAACTCAAATTTTGCTACAATAGGCTCCGTTCTTAACTATGGGTTGCCTGTAAACCAGGCATTCTTAACCTGGGGACTACCTACTGGAAATATTTTAATTCTATGGCCTTACCAGCTTAATGCAAATCTGAAATATCAAAGTAGTAGAAGGATGGGACCAACTTATTCCCCCACTGCCTCCTGAGTAGAGCACAGATGAAGCCACAAGTGGACATTTGTTTACTTTATAAAGAAAGAAAACAAAGACAGAGAAATCCCTAGGAAAAGTACTGCTTGTGACTCAGGTCTCTTTGTGATTCTGATCTCTTTCCTTTTTGAAACACTAAATAGCTCCAAATATGAGAGAAAGGGATGTGCTAGGAGGAGGAGCACAGAGGCAGCGGACAGAGTCCTGCAGCCTCTCCCCATTCCTGCTGCAGCAGCATGATTAGCGGATGGCAGATGTTTTTCTCACCAGACATGCAAAAGGAAGAGGACGGCAAAGCCACAGGACTTGATCAGTCACTGTGCCAATTATGCATTGCGCTCACAAATTCAGGACAGCACTATTTGGCAGTGAGTCAGAATAGAGTCAATAGAGGCAGGATAGGGATTGGCACTGGGGACAGCAAACTGCACGCCACTATAGTTTGCTGTCGACTCAAGGCTATACAGAGAGCACTTCAAAAAAGCAGCTGAGAAAGGCCTATCCTAAGCCATTGTAACCTTAAATCAACATCTGTAGGTTGGAAAGGCTATTGGCAAGAGTGCCCACTCTCTTCATGCTGATTCTAGGGGCAACTGATACTTAAAAACAGTTAATATTGCATGGAGGCAGAAAAGAAATGCTGTAAAACCCAAATTAGAAGACATCCTTATAGTTTGGGGCTTTCGATCAATGTATTCAGGACGCTGTGATCACAGAAGAGCACAGAAGGAAGAAAACACAATCTCTTGATAGCCTGTATTGATTAGCAGGCAGCCTTTTATCCTATGCTACGTGCCTGGGTATTTCAAATAGTTAGAGAGCAATGTGACTCTCCTTTAATAGTGTTACTTGAAGTTATAATGGCAATATGGAACATGAATATCGTTGTAGGCTGCTCTCTGATTATTGGAGGAGGTGAACTATGGACTTAATGCAATACCTGACTCAAATTTGGGCCCTAACAAGCAAACGCTGATGGCTCAGAACGGCTGCCGAATTACAGATAGTTACAGACAGCCACTGCATGCTTATGTATGCTCATGCATACACCACCACCAGGGATACAGGTCATATCTCTCTGGATTCATGCTTTGCGTAAAACCCTAATATTGTTTGTTTGGTATGACTAAATATGTTGTATGGTTCTAATCCAACAGTAGTGTTTTATAAATGGTGTTTTCTGGCTTAGCTTACAGTATTCTGTAAACCCAGGCAATTAGTTATAGTCAACAAACTATAATTAAGCAAGCCATTGCAGCATGATGTGAGAAACCAACCACCACTTGGATAGACTAGCAGGAACGACTGTTGTGCCAGAGGAAGTGTAGCTTCAGCAGGAGGGATCCAAACAGCTAGTTATGGGTTGTCAGACTGTCAGTGGGGCTGGTCTGGACATCTCATAAGAGGTTGTGGATTTGTTGCTTACAAGGGTATTGTTCTGTCTCTGCCTCAACACATTACATCAGACATGGACTTGAGGTGTTTATTTTGCAGGATTGGGGGTGTGCAGGATCTTCCTTGCTGTCTGTCTGTCTGTCTGTCTGTCTGTCTGTCTGTCTGTCTATCTATCTATCTATCTATCTATCTATCTATCTATCTATCTATCTATCTATCTATCTTTCTATCTATCTATCTTTATTAAATGTATATGCTGCCCATCTTCCCCAGAGGGGGAGGTCTGAATAACTAGTACTGCTAGCTAGTACAACATTGCATTTATAGTATAGAGGTAATAGGAAGCACTCACAAATATATATATATATATTTCTGAGAATATAGTTAAGTTTTACACATCACTTTTATAAAATACCTTTGTTTTACAAATTAAAAAGTCTCCTTATCCATTATAGGGAGATGTAAAAGAAACCACCTGGTCCAGGGTCCATGCTTTTGTATCGCTCTTGAATCTGGGTCCATCTAATTGGGTATGGTGCCAATTTAATGATTGTCAAAGCAAACTAGAGTGGAGCCATCTTTAGAGAAGCAATATAGTATATCAGTATACATTTAAGAAAGAAAATTATACGATATACTGTTGGCATTTTACACAAAGCCAAATGAACAAGATTTTTCTAGATGAGACAAAACCTATCTGAGATGCAATTTATCTACATTATCTAATGCTTTTCTAGTATACAAACATTTTAGATTTGTATACATTTTAGAAGAGAGATCAGTCATGATATACTTCTAGTCCTTTATTTGTGCTACTTGAACTCGTTCATTCAACTGCATAAATTACATTTGCCTCTGATTTTAAATGTATGGTTGTAAAACTTAAGTGAAGATCTAAATAAAAAAAGAGAGAAATATAGTATCCTAAAGCAATCACCTAAAACAATTAATGGTTCTGAGATGAGTCATTAACAGGCAATAATAATTAATTTTTTTAAAGTTATTGGATGTAATGCAGAATTTTTTCTGGCTTTGATATGCTGATTGATACGTATAGGATGCAATCATTAGATTACATGGGTAGAATTTGCTGTCCCATTTTGCACTCTCATGCAAAATGAATTGGCTGTGCTTTTTCCATCTCATCACCATCCTCCTTGTAGGGTATTGAATGTGTTTGGAGAGACACTTTACCAATATTCCAAGAAGACTGCCGCAAAATGCAGGAAATTGTAAATATATTGAGGCTTTAGCCACACTATCAGAACAGAACATTTTCTGAGACAGTGGGCAGATGACATCAGCTTTTATTTACCCCCCTCTGTGCAAATTTGACATCTGGGTACATTTTCCTGCTCTGGTTTGAACACAGTCTTTTCCTCTTCTACCTTGAATGTTCTTGTCCGTTCTGCTGGAGCACTTGCTTTCCTTCCCAGCTCACCCCAGTAGCAAAATGGCTATTTCATAGCAGATGGCCCACCCCTTCAACCGAGGCAATACTTGCTCTGGTCTCTAAGAGCTTCTAAGGCCTTCTCTTTACTATAAGTACTAAAATAGCCCTGGGGTGTGAAGCTTTTTATCTCAGGTCATCAAAGAAATGACAAAACAGTGCAATCCTGCACCTTTAAAAAAACAAACAAACTGTCAACTAGTTAGGGAAAGCTAGCTAGGGAAAGAAAGAAAATAGTAATTTAAAGACCTTGACTGGGTTTCTAGCCAGCAACTTCTTACATACTAGGCAAATCCCTTACCCAGCCTCTGTGCTATTTTAGCACTGATGATAAAAGGGAATTTAATAATAATAATACTACCTGGAGACAGCAGAATAGAACAGAAAGAACTGGCGAAAATTACAAAATACAAAGATCTGCAAATAGAAGTAGAATGACTGTGGCAAAAGAAAGTGAAGATAGTACCAATAGTAATAGACACCTTGGGTGGAATCTCAAAACATCTGGAGCACGATTTGAACACCATCGGCATTGACAAAATCACCATCAGTCAATTGCAAAAGGCAGCTTTACTTGGAACAGCTTATATCCTGCAACGATACCTTTAACACCATCAAACAATAACACCTGCCTATCCCAGGTCCTTGGGATGGACTCGATAGGTGGATAAAAATGCCAAATCCAGTCAAAACTGGCTGACTATGCAACCAAAAATAATAATAATTTATTAAATTTATATGTCACCCATGCCAATTATTAGAGTGCAAAAAGACTGGTAAGAAAGGGGGAAATTCTATTTTAAAGGTGGTTGTTGTGTCTGCATTTTGATACTTTATATATATAAATTTGACTTTACTTTGTATAAATATGTTTCTTTCTGTATTAAGGCATGTCTGTACTTACTATTTAAGCTGTCCTGTCTTGTGTTCATGACAGTTTGACTCTAAAGTGGCTTAATAAAACATTGCCTGGGTTGACACACTTTGGGAATAAAATATTCAGTCCATACTTCAGGAGCCACTGCTTTGCCAGCTGGCTATTTCACTGAAAATGTATAGACTAACCCCAAATCTATTACTTATAATCACATCCAGTCTCAATATCACATCCAGTATGAAGATGTTTGGACTTTCAGCCATGGATACAAAAATCTCTTGAAAAAGGGGGTGCCATTTGAATAGAAATGAATAGAAATGGAAACTACAGTTGGAACATCTACTGTACCACACAGATAAAAGGGAATCCAAGGGGGTCTTGCACCTAAGAAGGCAGAAATGTATGACCTGAGCCTCCAGGGCTACATGTGGATCCTGAAAGATTCATTCATTCATTCATTCATTCAATATGGCTGCCCACTGCCATGTGGCCTCTAGAAACCTCCAACGGTTGTTACCAAATTATAATGTTTAATATGACAAAGAAAGCTATTAAACACATAAGTGAAGAGTAGAACTCTGCAGATCCTTGAGGGGGTGATTTGCTTTGATGAAGATTTGAGTGAAGCATGCCTTTGAAGCTACATTGCTCTCTAACTTCTAAGCATGAACCAAGATTGAGGGCAAGATGACAAATGCTACTTCTTGCATCACTTCTTATCTTCAGTGAGGCAAACTGAAACCACCGGACTATATTCAATGTTAATTAAATAGATAGCAAATCACAATGAGGTTTTGTTTCATCCTCATCCATTATTTTTTTGAAATATGACTAAAGAAGTTGCATGCCCTTCCAAGAAGATAACTAGCAATATTGAGATAGATGACAATAGGCACTGAAGAATCATGTGAGTTTCATGTAGGGATACGCCAAATATTTCTGAGAAATTTCAGGATCTTTTCTTTTTCTCCTAATTCCTTAGATTAGCCTTTCCCAACCTGATATAATTGGGTTTGGACTTGCACAGAAGGTTGCCTTTGAGTAGAACTGTCCAATTCATTTTGAAAATCCACTTTGGCATAATTGTTGGCTACTGTATTATTTTTTGTGCCCCATGTTTCAATTTTTGGTGGATTTCCTGTAACAGCTGGTTTCATTACTACAGGATATATGGTAAGAACTAGACTATATAAAAGTTACATAACATTCCTTAGGCACATAAGTCACATTGTATGTTTTATATATAATACCCCAAATTTATTTATTTACAATTTTTGCTAGACTGTGGCACTTCAAATAATTCCCACATAGCTAAGAATTTTCCATGCAGTCATATTGCTTCTAAGTTAGGCATGACATTTTAAAAATCCTTAAGAACATATTATCAGTGACGACTGAAATTATTCACTAAAATATTGTAGCAATCTACAATCTTTGTTAGACCAGACATTGGTCTCATAAAATGGCTTCCTCTCTCTCATTTTAATCTTGCAGAATCAAACGAGGTGTGCTTGTTAATATATATTTACAAGTCCAGATAATACTGTACTTAACATCTGTCTTGGGTCTCCCACCATGTCATTGCTCTACTCATACCAATGATATGTGGTTTCTCACTTCATTTATTTTGGAAACTGTGAGTAAATCAGTGCAGCTTTTTCAGTGTAATGGATAGTTTTCAATTACTAGCAATATATATAACTGAGCCTATGTTATACCCGAGTGCATCTGAAGCTAGAGCAAAACCTGTTGCTTACTCAAGGTGAATGAAAAACTGATGGTTGGTTTGGATCCCATTAATCTTTACTCCCCAAAACATTATGGCCCTGCAGTTTGGTCATTTACAGACATAGTTGATTACAAAGAGTGGGTTCCAGTAAGCCTTGATTCATGGACTCATCTCACAAAAGGTGAAGCTGGGAATATGAATTTAGGCTGATATTCAGTCCTAACACATTTAGAGGACATATTCATGTTCTGCACTGAAATACTGTATGCCAGCAGGAGAAGCCAAATTTGAAAGAGCCAGTTTGGCGTAGTGGTTAAGGTGCTGGTCTAGAAACCAGGAGACTGTGAGTTCTAGTCCTGCCTTAGGCATGAAAGCCGGCTGGGTGACTTTGGGCCAGTCGCTCTCTCTCAGCCCAACTCACCTCACAGGGTTGTTGTTGGGAGGAAAATAGAAGGAGGAAGGAGTATTAGGTATGTTCGCCACCTTGTGTTATATAAAAATAATAAAGGTGGGATAAAAAAAATCTAAAAATAATTGCAGGTGATACTTGCTCTGTATTTTGAAGGCATACAAAACAATGATGAGATACTTCATGATTTTCAATAGATATTTCCTTTGAAGGCTTAGTTTCTTCTCTGATTGAGTTTCAAATCCAGAAATAATTTGCAAACTTGCTTACTTTAAACATAAACCAGTATTGTCAGAGAGACAGACAGACAGACAGACAGGCAGAGAGAGAGAAAATGCAGCCCCTTAAACTGACAAACCCAATGCATGCAAAGCTGAATTTCACTAGGCTGTGAAAGCTTTCTACATATACTTTGGAAGTCTTTTTGTGTGCATGTGTGGGTGTGGGTGTAGGCTTCCTTCTTCAGAGCAAACTGGAAGCAATAATTGAAACAAAACTTTTTTTTAAAAAAAGGTTGGGTGTTAGACAATGATCTGTTCTTATGAATGTGAAGGTCATGTTTTCAGTTTACCATGCTTCTTCAGTTCAGGAAGGGCAAGCTTGTTTCACATTGCAACTGAATCCTGCTGATGGTGGAAGAGCTGTGGAAGGGTGCACCACTTTGAACTGGTACAGATTGCCCTGGAACTGGTGCTTTCTGAAGTGCAGTAAAAGTAGCTTTGGCTTATGGCACAGGCTTGTGTCTGTGTGCCTTTGAGTCACTTTTGACTCCTGGTGACTGCCTGGACAAGTCCCTGCAGTTTTCTTGGCAAGAGAGGGACTGGCCCAAGGTCACCCAGCTGGCCTTGTGCCTAAGTGGGACTAGAATTCATAGTCTCTGGGTTTCTAGTCTGGTGCCCTAACCACTACACCAAACTGTAACTTGGCAGCTGCTAATCCAAAGCCCACCCTCCCAGGCTTGCTGGCAAAAGGAAGGGGGACAGATACCACTGCACCTTGGAGCAGAGTCTAAAAATGCTATCTTGTTTCCCAAAAGAATACTTGAAAAATAATTGAATATTTTTCTCAGACCTCATGAGATTTTGTTGGCTGGGAATTCTGGGAGTTGAAGTCCACACATCTTAAAGTTGCCAAGGATGAGAAACACGGGACTAGATATTGCTGAATTACAACTCCTGACAGCCCCAGCCAGCATGATCAACCGTGAGGGAATCATTATCTCAGCAGCACCTGCAAGGTCACACATTATGCACCCAGATAATAATTCTCAGATTATCTCCTTCATAGAGGGCTGGTTACACTCCTGGGTAACCAATAGAGGATCAATACCAGTTATAATGGTAATCTGGAATGAATGAAAAGTCCATTCTGGCCAGATTTGTATTAACTGGTGATTTTTAAAAGAATCCTAATGAATATTAAGGCAGTGCAAAGTTTTAATGGAGTGCTTTACTCTGAAGTTGCTCTATGAAGTGATGTAGCCCCCAATTTCAAAGAACAAAGCAAATCTGTCATAGCACTTTACATTTCTCCTGGGTCCTTCTCTGAACTTATAGTAGAGAGAAAAGGCCTGTGTTGGAGAAAGCACCCCAAAGTGCATTCATGAAACAAATCACAACATCACTGCATCTCCACAAGGCACACTGTGTGCCCACTCCAGTACAAAACATCTACAGAACTGAGACTAACAAACCCGTATTTTGAACATTTTGTCACAAAACATACCTTGAAAAGTATCCTTTAGTTCAAAGTATCTGTTTCTGAGCCTACTATTTATAGACTTTTTTTTGGATTTTGATTTTTTTTGCAAAATCAGATAAATGTGTAATCCCAAAAATGATTTCCTTACTTACTACATTTATATCCCACCTTTATTTTATACAACTCAAGGTGGTGTACATAATTCTCCTGCCACCTATGTTCCCCACAACAACCCTGTGAGGTGAGTCGGGCTGAGAGAGAGAGGGACTGGCCCAAAGTCACCCAGCTAACTTTCATGCCTAAGGGAGGACTCGAACTCACAGTCTCCTGGTTTCCAGGCCAGTATCTTCACCACCATACCCAACCGTGTCTCTTAAAGGTAATTATATCCCAAGCAGCCCATTAGATGATAAAATGAAGACAGGGCAGGGTTCATTTTCAGGGTTTCACAAAGATGGAATTCCTTTAATGTCTCTTCGTAGAAGCTTAAGGAAATGAATGAAAGTACTCTGTAGAAGATAAAAGAGCTATAAGACATAAAAAAGTAATAGCAAAACTTAATTTCATGGAAATGAAACCAATTTAATTGACAAAAATATTAATAACTCCTGGTAGTAAATGCAGAGCTGCTGACAGGCCCCAAAATAGTAAGGAGAAATAGATCTAGTGAAATAAGACATCAGGAGATGAAATCTTGTGTGAAGGTGAACACTACTTTATAGAAGTTGCTGCAAAATAAAATTGTATATGGTTTTATGTACTATGTAACTTTCAGCAAAACCTAGAATGTATAACTAGACTAATGAAATGTTAGTAGGTGGGTTAAAATGTGATAAATAATGTTGGAAATTCATACAAGACTACCCTACATAGAAGATCTACAAGAACTAGTATTACTAACCACTGGCCATGTTGGCTGAGGCTGATAGGAAATGTAGTGCACCAACAGAGGGCAGTGTCTCCTTTAGCTCTGAGGTGCAACCAACATTACAGCACAGATCATTGTAATGGCTTAGTCGGAAAGAATTATTCCATTCACGTAGTGAAAAAAATGCCACGTAATATGTTAGTTCTGCCTCCCTGTTACAGACCCCAAAGTAGAAGAAACAATTCTCCTTCTTAGAGGACCAGAAAGAACTGTAGGTTGTAGAATAATTCCCCATAAGGAAATAGGAGAAGGATGACTGTTGACTTATATGTATTCAGCCCTGAAACTAGATACCAGATTATCAAAATGTTGAGAAATAGACACTGGAGGTAGTTTTAAAAATTAACCCGATGGGAAGACAACAAATTACGATAATTATTTAAGTGTATTACTACATTTCTTTGCTGATGCCTCTGTAATTTATCTATAGTTATATATAAGAAAGGTTTCCTGGAGATTCAGCAGAGAAAGAGTGCCACCCTCGGCTGTAACTTACTCTTTTTGGCTTCTTCAAGTTTATCTTTGGCCCGCTTTTCTGCCTGCAGAAGCTGTTGTATTCCCTGAGACTGGCTAGTCATTTTGCCTCCTTGGATTCAGGAAATGCCTGTGGAAACTACAAAGGAGGAAGGGGGCTTTATGGAGTGACTCCATATTTATTCAACGCTTCTCCTGTTGTGTCAATAATCAAAACATAAACTTTGCTCTGTCCCCTTTGCAGGCTGAAGCCAGATTAAAACTCTGGAAGAAAACAAAAAGCAGGTGCAAAGAAGTGGATCAACTGGTTTGAGGGAGTTCCCCCCACGGCTGCCCTCTCCAACATGGTTTACAGGCAACCATCAACATAAAACCTTTGCTTGCTTTGTTTGCAAGTGATATTTATGATATTTAATGTTTAGAATAAAAATATCAAGGTAGCAGCCTGACTTAACTCAGAATGCACCTGGATTATTCCTTAATAATTGCTTGCATTGTAGATCTTCTCCTGTACAGCAACTGCCATCAATGTAGGCCTATCAATCACTGCTATTACATCAACACTTCTTGGTTTAATATTGCAGGCATGACACCTACACATGTCAAGGGTCCTCGAAATCAAAATTATTTGCCAGATATTGAAGATATTTGCAAAAATTTCAGTGACGATCTTCTCTTTATTTTTTTTATTTGTTAAAAAATAGGGTTTTTTCATGAAAAATATTTATGTTAATATCTAATGGGTTTAATATTGTTATTTATACATGATTAAATAAATACTCTATGCATGCATCAATGTTAATTTTAATACAGTAAATATTGATAAATATAACTCATACAAACAAAAGCTATTTTGGGGTCCTCCATAATTTTTAAAAGTGGGAAGGGGTCCTGAGAGCAAAAAGCTTAAGAAATGCTACTATAGAAGATAGTAGACTAGGACCTCTTGACACTTATAAACTGCATCCTACAGTGTGACCTACCTGCCAGGACCTTTGTTTCTTCATGGACTTGACAGGAAGGTTGCCTTAAAGAGGACCCTTCTCTATTACTTCCTCTAGCAATCTTAGTGCTGCTGTTTCTGTCCTGGGGCCATGTCAGTCCATCAGCACAAATCAAAATGGACATGGAGGGGAGTCAGCAGCAACCAGAGTGGAAAGCATTTACAAAGAGAATCAAAAGAAGCTAATAGGAGCTGGGCAGTTCCCAGCCGCACCACATCATCACCGCAGTTGTGCCAAAGTGTCACACTTCATGCAACTAGCTAGTCTTGTGTGGGGAAAATATGGAAAACTCAACATCCACAAAGATAAGAAAAATAAAGTTAGCCAGCCTTGGATATGGCCTGAGGGGGAGAAAAGGATTTTCAAATATAGTTAACAAGGCCTTGGTGGCTTTCAGTTAGGCAGATGTGTTGATGTGCCCCTTGTCTGCTGGTCTGTGCTGCAGTCCTGAACAGCTAGCCAGCTGCTGCCCTGCCCTTCATTTCAAGCACTGGCCAGATCAAAGCTCTGCCATGTGACTCCTTGTAATAACAAGGCCACAATCATGCAGTGTGCCTGTTGCAGAAACAGTGAATCATGTATGTAAGCCTTTACTTATGTTCTTGCAAGGCAGTTTTCTGCAGACCAAGGTGGCTTTTTCTCTATTGTGCTTTATGAACAAGGAAGCATATAAACTTGGGTTTACTTTTGCATCAGCAGACCATCAGAAATATATTTCGATTGGCATAAGAGTAGTTCAGTCAATTACTGTTCAACAATGCCATATGTGAATGTGCATGCTTGTTTCAGCAGCAAGGTCTTTATGAAATCAAAACTAACTATCGTTGTTACGTAAGATGACCATTCATACTTTTCAGATGATAGTCCTCTTTTGAAGGGCAAGGAATAGCATAAGACATTTTCATACCTGAGGATAAGGAGCAGAGGACATCCCAATTCCACCTGCAGAAGTGAGCAGAACTGGTAGCTGGAACTTTCTCCTTGCTCTTCTGGTTGAAATGAGCTAGCTATCAATTCAAGGTGTAAATCTGTCAGATAAGGTCATGGTGGTGAAATACCAACTGAATTCAAAAGCTGTCACAGCTCTCATTAATAGCCAGAATACAGATGCAAGCAGATAGCTTTTCAGAATCAGCAATGGTCAAGGTTTCTGAGGAGACTGCCCTACTGGGAGATGGATTCAAGGTACAGAAGATTAAAGTGTAACCGAATGTTGTTCCAGTCTGTAATGGTATGTGGGAATGACCTTGGGAGACAGGAGGAAGAGACACAGACTAGACAATGTCAGATAAGAGGCAGCTGAGTCTGCAGAAGGAATGGGGGCATGGCAAATGTCTCAGGATGGACCCTCCCTAGTTTCTTGGACTGTAAAGGTGAGGGGGAGAGATGTACATTCAGACTTGCAAGATTCTGTTAATATAACTTTACATTAAAGTTAGAGCTAGTACTTCTGGGTGTGCTTCTTGTCTGGACTATCTCGCAAGGCTGACACGGTCCAGGACTTCAGGCAATGCCATAAGTACAGGAAGCTTGTAGCCTCTGCCTGCATTGGTCAGCCAGATTCACGGCTACTCAGGAATATACCTATATGATACATTGGCCATAAGCTCCTTTGCCCTCCTGGATTTCCATGGGCAAAGAGGACATTGAGGATTTCACTCAAAGTCTGAGTGAACTGTTCCAAGGGCAGGATTTGTGCCTGGACTTCTTGTGTCCAACTTCCTGAGCATCTCATCGTGGTCCTCCTTCTCCCTGCTTGAGAATGACTTCTTGGCCATGATAACTGCACATGACTGCTGGTAATGGAAAAGTGTCCATCTCTCCTATCTTAGGGTGTCAACCCAGGTTGTCTAATACACACAATACTGTAGTCTAGGGAAGGGAAATGGCTATAAAGCTGCCAATGTTGCTTTCACCCTACCATTTTGCTCTGCTCTGAAATCATGGCTCCCTCTGCCCAGTGGAAACAGTGGCCACTTTAACACCTGTGCAGTCCACATCTGCTTGAAAAATCAATAATAGTAAGAACAGCTAGGAGAGGCTACAAAACTCTCCATTAATAGTTGGCACCCAACAATAAAGTGGAGGGCTGCTCAGGTTACCTACTGTAGTATAGAGTGACACATTTTATTGCTATTTCAGTGACTGCAATTCCATTCAGCAACTTATTCTGTGTTGAGTCACATTCCCTCCCCCCATTCTCTGAGGGCTGCAGGGGACATATTCATTGATGTGGAGGAGAGGGCAAATATTTTGGAAATGTTTTCCCTCCCCTTTTTCCAGTTTTGGGGTTAAAAAATTAACATACAACATTTATTTTGCAGTTTGGGAGGGGGTGGAATCCATTGCCAACAATCCATAGCAAAGGCATCCATGGGGCACAGTCAAAAAAATGTCAAGATGGGGGTGTGATGATGAACTCCTACCCATTTTAATGTGCACCACACACATGTAAAAAGGGGAGGGGCTTTGATAACATGGTTGCACCCCACAGCTTGATTTTTTTTTTACTCTCTTCCCATAGATGTCCCTGATAGTTTAGTTTCCAAATTTTGGCAGTGAAGTAGAAGTACATGAGGGCTGCAAAATAGGAGGTAGGGGGCTGCATATGGTTTACTCCTGACTGATAGAAAGCATTTCTGGATGTTCCAGTAAAGAAATAAATTAGAATATGCAAAATGTATGCAGGCATCTTTTTCTACAGCTACATTATATTTTCTTTTGGAGTGGAATGTGTCAGTGTGAATTTTTATGTCAAGAAATGTCAATTTAGTTATTTGGTTCTGGTGGCTCACAAGATGTACATACAGCAGCTTCTATTTTTATATAAATTAATGGAATCTTCCTTCCTTCCTTCCTTCCTTCCTTCCTTCCTTCCTTCCTTCCTTCCTTCCTTCCTTCCTTCCTTCCTTCCTTCCTTCCTTCCTCAGACAGTGAAGAGGGAAGTGCAGGTCATCTGACTAAAATGCTTGATGCTTCATTTTTCAGCTATGAATGCTGAACAGAACCCTTTCCCAACAATTTTCCTGGAATCAAAAACACAAAGCAGCAAAAGAAAGTGAATTGAAATGATGATTGGGCTTACTTTTCAGATATAAAGCTAGCAGCCCACCCAGGGCTCCGTCTTCCCCACTTCTCCTCTCTGGAATTTCCCTTCTAACCAGTTTACCAGTTCGGCCCCAGGTCCTAAAGACCGACTTCTGGCGCATTGCAGAAACTTGCTCCTACAGACAGAAGGCTCTTACAGAGAAAGAACTCTTTAACCGCTTCCTATTCAGAATGCATGAAAGACAACAGATGCTCTGTCACGTGCTTTGGCAGCCCGGCTGCTCCACCCCAGGTACAAATGGGTGTTGAACAATTGTGGTATCTAACTACAGCATTCTGCCAGGTGTGATCTTCCCCTTCAGAGATCACTATCTTCTGAAGAGGGTTGCAGAGGCCAAATGACAGGCTCTGTTCTGCTCAAGCTACTGTGCATTTTCACTCTCTTCCTTATCACTTAAGGGTAGAACACAGGAAGAAGACCGGGTGGTACTATTCCAACTAGAGGAAGAGATAAAAAAAGTCCCTCTGGCTTCTTAGGAGTTAAGTTAATAGTCTGTTGGTTTTCCTGTCCTTTGTTCAATTCTAAAAATGTCCCCTGTTAGAAACTGGTTGCCAAGCATGGAACGGTTTCATTATTGCTGAAACTGGCAATGTGCTAAGGAGCAGATGCACAATTGCTTTGCCATTCATACCATTTGCTGCTTAGCCTGCATATGCACGCGTGCACATGCATGCACACACACACACACACAGAGGCACACATAGAGTGACCCCCCCCACATTATGCTCTGTTTACATGGCCAAGTAATCAAATAAGTATTTCAGCTTGTGGCAAATTGGAATTGCTTCCTTTCATGTCATTATGCAATCAGGATACTAGTGAATTCTATTTGTGAGCATCACATGGAAGCCTTCCATTGTTCAGAGAAGTAGATTTCCCAATTAGTAACAAACTGGCTGTTATTAGTTTCTGCAGATGAGAAACAAGCCAACCCGTCTGGATTATTTATCTGTTATTGGCCTAACAAACCAGTAGAGAGAGAACATCCAATACCTTCATTATCTATCACTTTGTGGACAGAAGTATAAAACTAACCAACAAGAACTATTTACAAATTAACGCTGTTTTGTTGCTGGGCCACTGATGATGAAGCTCATGTTAGCCTTTCCTTCCAATGAGATACAAACCAGCAGCTACATTCTTTAGCAGCAAAACGTAGGAAGCTTTCCAAAGACAAAGGGAGAAATTTCATCTTTTCTACTCTTCAGCTCTTGGCAAACAGGCTGAAAACCCCTGTAGCTGTGAATGACAAGATGGCAAAATGACACAGATGGATAATGTGTATCACTAAGTAAACAATGTAGTAAGGATATGCCGAGACCACTGAGTAATATCTGGGGGCTCTTCCTGGAGCTTGAGGCAGCCAGATCTATTGTATGCTGCTCATGCACTGGAGTGAGGTCAGAAAACCACCACCACTAAGCATGATATAACATGGTTATATTATGTTATAACATGACATAAAAGTTTCTTCAAAACATGAGGAAAATGCAAATTTTCAGGGGAATAAGCTATAATTTGTTTCTAATCAAATGGATATCTAGAGTTGCCATTGTTCCAATCATTTCCTACAAATTTGCTGATTTTTTAAAAATGTGGAATTAAGTCAGCGACTAGAAGAGAACAAGCATGTTTTGGTTTCCTAACCTACCCAGGCACTCTTCAGTTGCATTCTCACAACAAGCTTAATCTGTATTTACACACTTTTTTTAAATTTACACAAATGACATTTTATCACACATTAACCAGACTTGGCTGGGTTTGCACAATACACTAAGTCACCAAAAAGAAAAAGAAAAAAAAATCAGGGTTAACTGTAACCAAAGTTAACATGGTGGTGGCAGGGCAGAACCCATAGGAAGGGTGGGGGTTTCAAATCTCCTTTTCTAGAAGCCCTCTGGGTCTTCATAACCTGACTCTACCTTCAATTCCTTGGAATAGGTAATTTCTTGCTGCCACCAACTAACTTCTAGAGTCCACCTTCTCCTAACACTGGTACATGAGAGGGCTTCACATCCTGTGTTTCCCTCTCCAATTACTAGGTCAAATACTAGGAAAAATGTTATAGTGCCATCTCCCAGTGGTATAGCATTGAGGCATGGGACTATAAATATCAGCTCTTTCTCCCATGGAGATAAACCAATCTCATAGGGTATAGGCAAAAATAAACTTTATTAGAAGAAA
The DNA here is from genome assembly GCF_059951505.1 of Python bivittatus. Classification (NCBI taxonomy): domain Eukaryota; kingdom Metazoa; phylum Chordata; class Lepidosauria; order Squamata; family Pythonidae; genus Python; species Python bivittatus. Next base: position 16,286,808 of record NW_028277098.1, read on the forward strand.
ATAATTTTTATAAATCAAATGTAAAAGCCTTATCTCCTTTTAAATATCAGAATGCAAATATTCAAGATTAAGGGGGGGGAAAAATAGTTTCCTGAGCTGCCCAACTTACAACTAGCCCCTTGGTTTTTTTTTTTAAGAAAAATGTAAAATAAAATGTAACCTCCACTCAGAACACAAATTGCTAAATTTACTGCTTTGAGTAGATTTTACAAGGTTCCAGCTTATCATGGAAAAACAATGAGATAAAGTCTGTACAACTACAGAACACAATCCAACAAGGATGGCTATGATATGCTATCCTCCAACTTATACAAAGAGATAAATACAATAAACGATAAAGCTTTAATCAGCATACACATGGGAAAAAAAAAGGTATTATTGCAGATTCCTGGCTAAATATTTCCCTGTTTCTAGGAAAATAAACAAAATTCTTAAAACATGTATTCTCCCTTATTCCCTTTTACCTGGAGTTCCCTTTTTCCTGGAAATTCCAATCAGTTAATTCTGAGAACGTGTGATATGTTCATTCTCATTGTTTCCTATCTGGTCCCCCCTTCTTTCAGAAGAACCTCCAATTCCCTAACTAGCAAAGAGGGAGGGGCTCAGTTAATTTTTCTACTTGATGCAGAGCATTCATTTATGAAGATGTCTGAGATAAGTGAATGTGTATTCAGAATCCAGGGTGATGTGCAACTGACAGTTTGGAGCACTATACTGTAAATTCAGGTTGGCTTCGCAAGTGTATCGTGTGCATGTATCTGCCCATTCTTTACCTGATTTAAAGAGTGTATTGTGGGAACAAAAACTCCAAGTCTAAGTAGCAGTTTCCCCTAAAACCAGATGCTATGCCTTTATTGAAGCTGATGAACAAGCTATCTTGCCCACGCATTGTAGCATAATGACCCAATTCTGCAGTAAGTAATTCAGTCCTTCTCCATGTTAGCAAATGTTTAAGTGAGCCTGATGAAGAAGAGCACACGTAGAAGGCGAGTCTTCTTTCTTTGTTGAGGAAGTTGTAAAAACAAAGAAAGGAGGTACAAACACCAGCATGTCTGTGACATTGTGGGTATGAGTGTTTGTGGTTTTGTGTTGCTATTGCTTTAACTCAGAAACTTTCTAAAACAAATTTAGGTGTGTTGTGTGTTGAGAAAGAAATATCACTCTTTTCACCTTCTGTGTCAACTAAAGAAATGCTGGGATTTTGCATTTACACTTTATTTTATCTTGCAGAACAGCGTTTCTACTTAACATTGTCTCTCACGGCTTCTGTCACTAACTCTTACCACATCCTGCTTGATTCTTGGATTTTTTTTGGGGGGGGGTATTTCTTAACATGGGGCTGCGCTCCACTAAGAGCTTCTTTATTTTGTCGTTCAATCGTTACAAGATTGGGCTACCAGATCTAGGAGGTAAAATTCAGGTGACCAATAGATGGCAGCAACCATTGATGGTTTCTGCCCATCCTACTAGATCTGGCAGGATGGGCATTCTCTGGGTCCCCTTGGGAAAGCAGTGTCGCCTGTTGGGGCCTTAGAAGCATGACTTCCCTGGCATGGTGACTGCCTTATGGAACAGCCTCCCTTGGAGACACAGAGGCCCTGACCCTGTTGGCCTTCAAGACAGCAGTGAAGACCTGGTTTTTCCCCCAGGCACTGGGGCCATGAAGTTGGTAAAGCTGACACAGGGTGGCTGGATGCAACAACTTTTATCAGGCCCTCAACGCTGTTTATTGTTTTAAATGGTCATTTTATTGTATTGTGTTTTTATTTTGTTCACCACCCAGAGTTCCTTTTGGAAGGAGAGGAGAGGAGAGGAGAGGAGAGGAGAGGAGAGGAGGAGGGAGGGAGGGAGGGGCTAGGATATTTGCAGCCCTGATAGAATGGAATGCAAAATACAGAGGCTGAAAACTGTTGGGACCTTAAGAGAATAATACACTTCTTTTCTTCCAACACTAGAGGTCATTCTCAAAAAAGAACTGAGAGCGTCTTAACTGGAATTTGCGATGTTGCCAATCATCACAGGAAGGAAAGAGGAAAGGTCTCCCTCCCAAGATAGGAACTTGATGCCACCTGTTTCCTGGGATCAGTGGGTAAAATAACTAGAAAGAGGGTGGGCCTCCCAAGTGGGGTTGTCCTGCTCTCCAGTGAGTGGCCTGACTGATGTGAACAAGGACGTGTCCCTGAAGAAAAACGTTTTTATGCTATTTTCTGAATAAGATGCTGGCCTTAGTTTTTAAAACATAGTGAGTGTAGGTTAACTTATGCATAAAAGTCACCCACTGGGGGAGATGGCTGGCATGCAAATTTAATAAATAAATAAATAAATAAATAAAATAATATGGCAACTTATCCTAATTGTGATGTGTACCAGGTTCTGGGTAACCATTTCAGAATGGAAGGAAAAATGAAAAGTTGAAAATAGGCTGAAGCCAGAGAGGCTTGCAAAAACAATTAGACAAGAGCTTAGACATGAGGAAGGAAAGTCTGGAAATAGCTATATAAATGTGATATATAAGTAAAAAATAAATAAATAAACAGCCACGTAAGGCCTGCAGAGACAAATGTCAGATTCTTGGAGAAGTTCAGTGCAACTTTTGGAGACCCAAAGGGAATAAATCAGAAGCCAGAAAACCTATATAGACATAGCATAGTTTCCCTGTGGCAAAGATCAATCTAAAAAATGGGCAAGATACAAAAAACAGCCTGAGTGAGGAAGTGGGAAACGAAAACAGTAAAGGCCAGCAATATATTATTAATAACAGCAATAACCTGTCCTAGACAATCTGTTTTTCTTTTTTTATTATATATTTTAAAAGAATATAGGAAATAGATAATACAAATACAAGTACAAATTTAAAAGATTATAAAGAATATATAATACAGATAATCAGATATAAGCAGTGAAATATAGGTGGATAGCCAACAAATCGGAAATATCATATCAACAATGTATTCTAATACACAATTAAAAGTTTATAATACTATAAGGCATTTCATATCCATCCAGAGTTGCTTTGTGAGATGGATGGCTATATAAATGTGCTGTATAAATAAATATAAATAAAACATCCACTTTATAATCAAAATATGTTCCTATTAAGCTTTAAACCCAAGGCACTTTGTTAACACAATTCAAATAATTAAAGAAGAGAAATTGTAAGTGATAAGTGCTGTAGTTTATATGTCAAGGTGACATATAAATTCTAAAACCTGAATTTTGGATGTGACACAATGCCACATATAAAATTGTAATCTAAAAGTGATTTCCAAATAGAATTGAATTCTAATCAGATTTACTTTTTAAATATGAAGTTATTCTTGATGTCAAAGTATACTCCTTTGGTTGACCATTCTTCTGAAGAGGGGATCAAAGATCTTTTCCCAAAAAAGGCATATGGAATCCTTACCACCATTAACGTAAACAATGGCAGTTCAGTATATTTTGAAGGAATATATTGTTTAGGGATATTTAATAAAAATACCTTAAAATGAAATGGGATTACAACTTTCAGAATTTGTTCCATTCTGCAGTGAACCATTTTCCAGTATTGTTGAGCTTTACATTTTTACCACGTATGGAAAAAGATCCAACCTGGTTGTTACATTTCTAGCATTTTTCAGAAAATAAATTACTCATTTTAGCAATCAAGGCTGGAGTGAAACATCTTCTATCAGTTCTGAGTATAATATTCAAGGTAAATTTGATGTTCTTATTCCATTGAAATTCCCACTGTAGCATCTCTATGACTATGTTCAAATTCCGCATCCATTTAATCGTACAGTTTTTGACTTATTCAGGTTCTGAGTTGTATTTCACTAATAAATTATACACTGTGCCTAACAAATGTTCAGCATTATAAGATTTTTGACAATCTGAACAACCAGAAAGGGCAGAATAGGGTATCTTCCTAACTGTGTCATCAATAAGAATAGAACAGAACTTCCACCTAAGTGTGAAAGTATATAGAAAGGTTAGCTATATCACAAATATTTGGGAACTGGTTGATGACAAGAAAATATCAGATTGAGGCAGTTGAACAACAGAAATGTTTCCTGTCTCCTTTTTTTCTAAAAGTCATCCTGAACAATGACCAGGGATGTCTTCAGCCATTGATCCTTCTGTCCCCACAAGACAAATAATCCAGTTCTAGTTATCTCTTTCTCAGGCACAGACTCATAATTATGCATTGGCAACTAATTTAGGGATGGCTGGGTCTGTATTTCCAGCTAAGACAGCTGGAGGCCTGTCGATTCCACTTTCTTTCCCTTTTTTCCAATAAGGAGTGAAAAGAACAAAATAACAACAACAAAAACTGCTACTTGTGACATAGTGGCATAGTCAGGTTTGTTTCATTGCAGTCAAATTTGGGACCAGGATACAGATTGTGACCATGGAATGTGAAAACCAAAGCAACCATTGATACACAGTGCCTAGAGAAGCCCCATTTCTACATGGATTCTCTTGCACTTGGTCTTATATCAAGAAAAGTAAGAGTTAATAAATCTCACTCATTAATTAATTAATTGGCTAGTTAATCCTACAGCTCCCATGATATTGCTTAGTGGGTACAATTAGTTCAGCCCTATGAATCACTGGATATGTTCAAGGCTAAATCTAACCCTTTGGATACAAATACTGGTTGTCCTCATTTAGCAACCACAATTGGGACTGGAAATTCCATCACTAAGCAAAGAGGTCACTAAATGGGAAATAATGAGACTGTGACTGTGCTTTCCTTTCCCCCATGAGACTGCTAGAGAGGGGAAGGAGGAAAAATGGGTCAGGCACAGGAGAGATTGCCTACAGAAATTGCTTGGCTTTTTTTCTAAATCTAAAATGGATTCCCCAATTCTCTCTCTCTCTCTCTCTCTCTCTTTCTCTTTCTCTCTCTCTCTCTTTCTCTCTCTCTCTCTCTCTCTCACACACACACACACACACTGAATATTTACAGAAATGGGTGTACCACTGAACACAGCTACTAAGCTGAAACATTTTTCTTAACACTTTTCTAAGATGTTTCTTTGTTAAAATACCCATTCAGAAAAAACTACTTTATTATTTTCTAGGTATTCACAACTTGTGTGTGTGCGCATGTGGTGACCATGATTTACTCCTCAAACTTCCCAGAATAATACTTGGATTCAGGTCATAATGGAGGGTGCAAATTGATGGCCAGATCTCCAACACTACTGACTGATGACACCAATGATGATGAGCCATCAAGTCAGTGCCAACTCTTAGAGACCGCATAGATTTTCTCCATGACAATCTGTCCCCAACCTGGTCCTTCAGATCCTCCAATGTTGCACCTATTGCACTGTAATTGAGCCCATCCATCTTGCTGCTGATCATCTCTTTTCTTTCCTTCCATCTTTCCCAGCATTACGGATTTTTCAAGCAAGCTAGGTCTTTGCATAGTGTGTCCAAACTATGATAATTTGAGTCTTGCCATTTGTCTCTCAAGTAAGAACTTTGGATTGATTTATTTGATCATCCATTTGTTTGTTTTCTTGGTTATCCATGGTATTCTCAGGAGTCTTCTCCAACACCAAAGTTCAAAATGTCCATACTCTTTCTATTCTTCATCTTCAAAGTCCACCAGGACTACTGCTGCCACTTAAAATCACACACACAGGAAAAAAAAACCTTAGAAAAAAAAACACGTTAAGCTATTGCGTTGCTAAATGTAAACCTTATTCCTGAGAAATGGTAGGCAAATTTCTCCACCTCCTGGAAAAAGGTTTTGAAATAGTTCTTCCCCTATTAGTCTGGCCACAAAATTGAAGAAGATTTTGAGAAGCCCTTTGTAAACAAAACAGACCATTTCAGAATCATATAGCTTATGATCTGTTGCTGTTGGTGTAATAAGACTACAGTGCATACCTAGGAAGGTTAGAAAAGAAAAGAAAAAGAATTTCTGCTGATGGAGAATATGAGATAATCCTTCTGCCTGTTTTCTCCCATTGTAACAATGACTGAATCATGGCAGTGTATGGAATCTCTCTCTCTCTCTCTCTTTCTCTCTCTCTCTCTCTCTCTCTCTCTCTCTCACACACACACACACACACACACACACACACAGATGGAACCCAGTAGATTTAAAGGGTTACAAGCAATGTATTGAATAGACAGCTCTAACAAGAACAATAGCAGAACTACAGCATCATTGATAATTCTGGCTAAATCCTGTTGGATATTATGTGTTTTTTCTTGATTGGCCAAAGGCTGTAATAAAATATGTTGTTGTTGCTGCTGTATGCATTTTTTTTTTTTTTTTACGAAACAACTTGAGCCAAATAATGTGGAGTGAACTATTATGGCACCTTTTTCTGACTGATTCCTACTGTAGCATGGAAATAGGATCCAAGAGTGTGGGGCTGGGAAACAGGTCATTCAGCAATATAGCATTTGAAAGAGTGGGTATTTGTGTGTATGGCATTGATTTTTATGCCTCTGAGACAAATATGACTCGACCTCTACTTACAGCTGTTTTTGAGATCTGAAGCTCATGGGGCTTGATTTCCATGGACCTCCTTGGAAGAGGAAGTGGACTTCTGGGCACACAGCAGGTCCTGATGGAACCAGGGTGCTTTGGCATCTAGGAAAGATTTTGGAAAACAGGTAGGAAGATACAAGCCATACCCCATCTTAGGATTAGGTCATATCTGACACAATTATATATCCTTGACCAGACCTGATTCAGAACATTTTATTGCTTGAGAAGGAATGGTGACTGGTATCCACACAACTCACCCACATAATGATGCCTATTATTCAATGCTGGCCAATCTAGTTTCTCACATGAGGCAGAATTTTCCACCTCTCCCTACTCCTGGCAATACAACTGAACAATAGCAAACTAAAGAGCCAGTTTGGTGTAGTGGTTAAAGGCATCAGGCTAGAAACCGGGAGTCTGTGAGTTCTAGTCTTGCCTGAGGCACAAAGCCAGCTGGGTAACTTTGGGTCACTCATTCTTTCTCAGCCCTAGGAAGAAAACAATGGCAAACAATTTCTAAAAATGTTGCCAAGAAAAGAAAACAAGATTGACTCAAAGGCGTATGCACACAACTGCCCCCCCAACCCCTATCCACCAATACACACATTAAAAAAAGAAAAAAAATCATTTACCAATTGCAAGGAGATTGTAGAATTAGTTTAGAGATGGGTGATGACAGCAAACAGACCAAACCTTAATCAACAAGACAGAAGTCTTTTGGGTGGGGAAAACTGCTGATTTGGATAAAGGATTCACATGGTATAGGATAAAATCTCACTTCCCTTAAAAGGATCAGGTTCATAATCAGGGCCTGATTATCTTCAAGATCACGCGCTCCAATCTACCTGTACTGTAAGATGTGGGAGGATGGCCCTGCAGAGAGGTCCCATCTCCTGTGGACTTCCATTTGCAGGGACCCCATAGCACAGTCTTCTCAGTGGCGGCACCCTTCCTGTAGAATAACTTGCCCCTGTATGTACAGAATATAACTTTCCTGATGAGCATCTGCAGAGGAAGAGAGCATTTGGGAGATGTTAAATTCGGTACCTGCCATGCAGAACATATTTTATTTCTTTCATTAGGGATGAGTGAATCTGTTCATTTTGTTTTCTCTCAGATTCGTATTTTTCATTGGTTCATCCCATTTCTATACCAATATGAGATATTTTTTAAAGTATAAATAAAACAGTGCATGCCTTTTTGTACGCATTTCTCCAACACATTTGTCACTGTAATGTTGCTTTATCTATAATTATAGCTCTCAGATCATATATGTTAGTACATTATTCTCCTAAATATATGCATTTGTTATGTAGTTTTTTCCCAAGTATGTGTTATGTGAATAGGTGAACTGTTAACCTAATTCATGTTCAGATATAAAGTGAACAATTTTTCCCCCATCCCTACTTATACTAAATGAGTACCAGCTGTATTTGTTTCTGGTTTCCTTGAGCTAGGGTGACCAGATTTCAAAGAGTAAGACAGCAACACATTAATCTATATAATTTACATTCTTGGTAATGTTAATCCATAACTTATTTCCAAAGATCCCTGAGCAAAAAATCAAGAATATGATTACCTGCTGCCATTTCTATAATGATTTCTGCCTCAATTACTTAAGTCAGGACTACCATATCAGGCTGCAAACATTTATATAGCCACTAGATAGCACCAAAGAATTAGAATAAGTCTTTCTCTTTGCTGCCACCTAGTGCCTGGGCAGATTTTACAACCAACATATGTTAGTTCTACTCAGGTTTCCCCCAGAGCAAAAAGCGACAAGCGGAAGCTGTTTCCCATGTTGTGGTTTGCCCAAGCCTTGTGCTGCTGCTATCCAGCTGTCCCAAAAACCAGGACATTTTCTGGTTTTGTGGGTGGGACTGGAGCCCAGGATCCCCCTCCCTCCCCCCCCAGATTATTCTCTTGCAAATTCAGGATGTCTTGGGCCAGTTCAAAGTACTGAATTTTAAACCCTAAAATTGTTAGTTGGCTGATTGGAAGGACTATCTATATCCTTAATCCTCTAAAAAGGGACTATTGTGCCTATAATCCACAGCTGCTAAAAAAAGAAAACAATATGAGGGTTTGGTAATTTTATTTGGAAGTCAGACTATGAGGAAGTCAGTGGGGAAGACATATGAAGTTGTGGGGTGGAGTAGTGTAAGGCAAAGTGTCATTTAAATTTGAATCTTCAGGACTCAAGGTTATATGGAGAACTCCAGATGGAAGACGGGAGAGTAAAAAGAAGGTTTTTTATTTATTTAATCTTAGGTAGATTGTCTGCTTCCTGAGCAAGCCATTTTTCTGTAGACAGCAATGTGTATATCCCATATACACATACATCTTACATATATGGTGTGTGTTTATGTGTGCGCATATCCCTGTCTCCTCCTTTTTTAAAATAGAGAAATGCAAATTTCTATTACCAGTGCTCCTTGAATAAAAGGCCCCAAACATTGCCGTTCTCCTATTTCTTTCCCATTCTTTATTAATTGACACAATTCAGAGGTGTGGTTGATGGATCTGACATAGCCCAGGACTCGTTCTATCAGTTTTCCCAGGATTAACATTCACCTGGGGATGCTTTTTCTCTGCAGGGCAAGAGACATGTTGAAGCATCATTAGATTGGCAACCCTCTGCCTTAGCAGTCAAAGATAGCAGCCGCTGTGGAGATTAAACCTTTTCTGATAGGGCATGGCAGGTGATAATGGAAGACTCACAAAAGGAAATGGGCTGCTTTCAAGTGCTCCAAAGATTCCCTTTCTATCAAAAAGAAGCTTTGGGCGAACAGTAAAGTAATATCAGATTTTTAAAAATGCCTGAACAATGCTTGCATTTGAGATCTTTGCAAAATTAATTAAACCACTTGATGTTCCTCCATTGCTAGTCTTCAAATGGAACATTTTGTTCATTACTTTTCAATTTTCATTATTCTTCCCTGTTCTCAGTCTCAGGAACTAATACAGGTAGTTGCAAATCTGCCTTGAAGAATATTTTAGCAGGAGAACTCATTCCTGCTGGAGAATTCACCAGTCTCAGCTTACTGCAATAAAAGCTAACTTGAAAAATCCCAAAGGATCATCTCTAGGCCCATACAAATCAGTCCTGATTCAATTCTCTTTGGAGATTGGAGACTTGAGGAGGGCATGGTTTGATTCAAACATCTGCATCAAGATTTGAGAGCAAGCTGACTTGATTTGAGTTTAAGATTCATATTTAAAAAAAAAAAATTCTTTCATAAACTATAAAAGAAAAGCATAACAATCCTGGCAATACTTCATATTTTGGGCAGAATGAGATGAAAATGGGACATTTATGTTTAGAACATTAATTTTTAGAGCACTGTTTTTTAATCTCAGCAATTTTAGGATGCGTGAACTTCGACTCCCAGAAGTCCCAGAAGCAGCCAACATGCCTTCTAGGGAATTCTGGGAGTTGAAGTCCACCGTTCGTAAAGTTGCTGAAGTTGGGAAACACTACTTTAGAGGACATTAACTTTGTCAGGTTTCAGCCAAATACCTTCAATGGTTTCACCACAATAAATGGTTGGATATATTCCTCTTGGACTTCTTTTAAGGCAGAAATAGTAGAGATAAGGAAAGGAGAGCACAACAGCATTTTGTTTTCTCACAAAAAGCCCACGTTGTGCTGATTGAACCAATGCAGAAAGTATCCTGCTCCAACCTAAAAATAAAAACTTTCAAAAACTAGAAACATAAGTTATTTTTTGGTGGGGGCGGGGAGCCAGGCTTGGCATGACACTAAAGAATACTAGTTGACTTGCCCTTGTGATATAGCTTTCCTCAGGGGGAGTTGTAGGGTATGGTCCAAAATTCAGGGAGGTAGCTGCAAGGGTGTGATCAAAGTTCTGCATGTGCAACACACATAAAAAAACAAGCAGCACTTTGATCACACCATCATGGCCGGCATCTTAACTTTTTGGAACTTTTGCTGCTTCTGGTCACTGGGCATTGCAGGATGCTAGAAGGGATGGCACTGCTTAGATGGGATGCCAGTTTGGGCCAGACATATTGGCAAACCTTGGCTAGGATTTGGATGCATCCAGGGTGTGGTTTGTTGGAAATCCTCTAAGTGAGTTACTTAATAGGCAGCTAAAGAAGGATCACATAGGGAGATACAGTGACACAGAGAAGTGGCATTTGTACCTCAATTCACAATGAATTTCAGCTGTGAATTGTCAGAAGTGTTGGTAATTAAATAATGACATGTATTTAATGTCCACAGGGCGTCTTATATATGGAATGGAACTCATATATTTCAGGAAACTACTGTTGCATAAGGGACCAAACTAGAATTTCAGAAGTCTGCAGTACAAATGTTGTTTCTACCAAATTCAGACTAATCATTGTGAAACATGTCCCAATATAATGACGCCATCCCACACATATGGTTCTGTGAGTCATGAGAGAAAAGTTTCTATTTTAATTCTAAAATTGTTTTTCTAGATTTCTGAAATTACAACACAGTAAGTCTTGAGACTCTGTAACGTGTTCCGCCCCCATATTTTTTCTGCTATTTTTGCTTGATATCCAATGAAGAAAAGTTCTAGAAATCTTGCTGATTGTTGTATCTTTTCTTGTAGGTCTTCACAAATGTATTGTCCGTTGAAACTATTGATTTTTTTAAAGATATAAATATACCAAGATGAGTATAAACATTTTCTAAATAGCACAATTCATTTTAAAGGTTTGTTTCATAGCAAATTCATGAATAATCCCCCCAGATAAATTATTTCACAAGTTTACAAAACAACTACTAAAAAAAATAGTTTTGATGTGTTATTGTTATTACACTGTAATAGAAGTCCTACTATTTTGATGAACACTCATTTTCTGAAACTTAGTCTGGCTTGCACAGTCATTGGCAGTGTGTAAAATTCTAAATGGAAACAGACTTGATAAAAATGAATTGCAATTGTTTATTGTAAATCTCAGGATTGACAATGAAGCTCAAGCTCAGATACTTTGGTCACCTAATGCGAAGAGAGGAGTCTTTGGAAAAGACCCTGATGCTGGGAAAGATTGAAGGCAAAAGGAGAAGAGGACAGCAGAGGATGAGATGGTTAGATAGCATCACTGAAGCAATGAGCATGAAACTGAGCAAACTCAGGGAGGCAATGAAGGACAGGAAGGCCTGGCGTGATATGGTTCATGGGGTCACGAAGAGTCGGACATGACTTAACGACTGAACAACAACAAAAATTGTAAATCTCAGATAGTAAATTAAGGCAGTTCATAGTTTTCATAGAATTACATTTGTTTTGTTCAGATGCTTCTACACTCCTTTGGATTAGTGTCCCTAATTATGGTATTTGTTCTGAGAAGTATCCACCTATCCTTTACAAGCACAGTGAACTGTGGGTTACAGAGTTCTTGAGAAAACATGGCAGAGAGGGAAGTAAGAGATTTCACAAGTCCTAGTTTAACTGCACAAGCACACTGTTCCTCTCCATTCCAGAAAAGGACCTAAGTCTTATGCTGGTTTATGAGCATAATAAAGACTTGACTTGACTTGACTTGACTTGACTTGACTTGACTTGACTTGACTTGACTTGACTTGACTTGATTTGATTTGATTTGAAAAGGCCTAAGCCAGCAACTCATTGTTCAGACTGTTGTTTGCTCTGTCTGAAAGATCTTTCAAACTGGCTCCTGAAAATCTCACAAGAACTGGATAATAAAAATGCAGGGGGAAAAAAAATAAAGATGCTTAACTGTGAATTTAGCTTCAGTTCCTATCCTCATGGTGATGGGATTACACTCCAGGATGGGCCTCTCTAGATCTTTGAGCAAATAGTATCCTTTTGTACCACTCTTTCCTGCTATATATGAGCTCTTCACTTTTGCCATGATATTGCTGTGACTCAGTCCTCAGCCTCAGACATCTCCTGTCATCGGATAATATGATAAATCAAGTGCTGTTAATATATTGGTTATCTCCTATGAATATCAGAAAATAGCTTTCAATATGTTTTAGTATATATTATTTACACATGAAACTAAGTTAAAACAATGCTATGTAAGCATGCTTAGACTATTCTTCTGGCATGTGCAAATCAAGGCAGCCTTGCTGCATTCTTTTTTTGGGGGGGGGGTACTATTTTAAATGCATTAATTTATTTTAAATAGTTTCTGCTACAATGGGATACATCTATGGTAACACTTAACCAACTTTGTCTGGGCTTGGCGGGTAAGCAGGGTTTGGCTTGGTTAGTTCTTGGATGGAAGACCACCAGTGAATTCTAGGTCCATAATCTAAACTGAAAAATTGAAAATAGCCTGCTGGAAAAAGGCAGTGACAAATCACATTGGTAGTGACCTATTTTGCACCGCATACTAAACTAAAAGCAAACCTTCCACAATATGGCTTAGCCTTATATGTGAACCAGTTCAGTCTCCCCAGGTGTAGAAGAACCATGGAAGTGCTAAGCCATTTTCCTTAGTTCCATAAGAACCAAAGGTTGCTCAACAGCTGTGTTCTGGAAGAATAAACCTGTGATTTATTTATTTATTAAATTTTTATTGCCACCCAATACTTCAAGAGTTTGTATTATGAGGAGCTAGGAATGGTGGATATGGTTTCCCTAAATTATATCCATCTTTTGGGAAAGAGAATCCAAATGCTATTTCATTATTTCATCTTATTCCACTCTGCCTCTTCTTTAAGACAGTGTTGTCAATTGGCACATACTATAGACTGTCCAGCAAGTGAGTTTAGTTTCTCAGTGGTAATATATTCAAAATGAAACAACTAATACTGTATTATCTTCAACCTCAATATATTTGGTGTGCTGTGGTTACTCTCACCCTCTTTCAATGGAATTGTTGTCAGGGGGATATCTATCCATATCTGTTTGAAGTTGTTGAATGTTTAACCAACTTAAAACTAGCTATTTCATGTCAGGACATTGGTATCCCAGTGGTATCTCCCAGCAGATACACAAAGCATGTTGCTTTGCTTTGTTTTTTTAACTGAAGAAATAATACATCAAGCCAAGGACTAAAACAAGACAAAAACAAAGAAAAAGAATTAAATATGCAAGTGTGGATAGACAGTAAAATGCATACATGATTTTAAGGAGAAATGCAAACATTTTAGATAATCTGTCGTGAAGTCAACCTGCATTCATAATCGTCCAGACTGTCAGGCCTTTCTGCTACATATAGGAAGCACATTCACCCACTTCAGACAGAGAAGAACCTATTTCTTCACAAGGAAGAAAAGTATGTTCTGAAATCATGTTCAGAGGTGGGTTTTCTCTAGCCCTTCCCTCATGGCTGGAGATAGAAAAGTTTTGATCCTTTGAGAATAAAGACAGGTGCTGGGTACTGGAGCTAGGAAAAGGAGAGAAATAACATTATTCTGCTGAGTTTCTGATTAAAGGTTGGAATCTAGAAGCAATCTCCCTTCCAGGATCTTGCCCAAGCTCACTAACTGAAGCAAACAAGCGCCATCTTGTGGTCTGCCTGGAACTTTGCATGTTCTTTTGTAATTATCATTTGAAGTAGATAAGGTTTTATGCCTCTTATATATTCACTTCTTTTTTAAAATAAAATTTGCTTTTAATGATTTCTTGTGAGATTGGTCAATCTCACAAAAAGGGCAAGGAACATCTGAAATCCCTAGTCACACACTTGTATACTACAAGGCCAGGAGGGTGCATTATTTAAAAAAAAAACAGTTTAAAAATTTCCAATTGCAGTGTCAGGTTATAGGAATTCTCTGAGGATCATAGGATTCTTTGAGCTTGGTTTTTCATTTGCATAGATCTCACTACCCACCTAGACAACATTTTCAATGCATGTTACCCAGGTGAATAATGAAATGTCTGCAAGTGAAAAACCAAGCTCAGAGAATCCTACAATTCAATGAAGTTATGTTTTCTCTTGTATCCTTAAATCAGTTGAAATCATACTTCTATTTCCAGCAAGAACTTCAAGTGGGGTGGGGGACAGCCTAATAAAAATGGACTTAGAGTCCAAGACTTAAAGGAGCACCTCATTCTGAGCAAATATATCTATGAGTTGTGACCTAGTTTATTCATTTTACTTTATTTATTTTTATTAAATTGATTATGGGTGCTCACTCCAAAAGACTCTGGGTAGCTGTAGCTGTGGACCTGTAAGGATGGTCCCTGGTGCAGCAGCTTGAGAAAGGGCCTTCCTGGAAATTTATGTACTTATTTATTTAATTAGGTTTAGGTGCTGCCTAACTCCAAATTGACTCTGGGTGGCTCACAATACAGCAAAAAACAACATAAACACAAAATAGACAAACAAGATGGGATCTGGACACTCAATAGAAATCATTCAAAGAAACACATCCAACAAGGAGCCCCATCCGCTCTGACCCAAGACCTGGGAGAACAGCCAGGTCTTCAAGGTCTTCCAAAATACCTTCAGGATGGGAGCCACATGGATCTCAGGAAGGATCTCATTCCAGAGGTCTGGTGCTGTGACAGAGAAGGCATGCTTCCCGGGTCCTGATAGACGGCACTGTTTAATTGAAGGGACCTGGACCATGCCAACTCTGTTGACTCATACCGGCCAATCAGAAAGCATAGAACATAGACAGTCCCTCGAATAGCCTGGCTCTATTCTTATGAAATGTTGTAGGTGCCCTGATGATGTCATTCTCAACTTGTAGTTAATGCCAACCCTTGGGAGTTTCCAGCACCAAATGAAGACTCATCTGTTTTTGCCAGGTTTTTGTTACCACATTACTGTGCTCGTTGCCTCTGTGTTTGCTCTTGCTGTATATGCTTGGTATTGTTTGGTTTTTATGATTTTAAATTGTAATTTTGTATTGTTTTTATCTTGCTCTGTACCTCCATTTTAGGGTTATTGTTTAGTGACGAAAACCTATGGATCTATACTAAGCAATCAATTTTCTGGCTGCTGGTCGGTAGTAACCCCTACAGCTTCATTTCCAGCATTTGAAAGCTACTCACTGGAGAACATTTTCAGAAACCTTGCCTTTAATATAAAACTTGGAAGCATTTGTTCTGACTTTTTCCCCCTGGTGAAATGTTCTGTATTCAGTCCTCAGTGGCAGTTTCACATCAGGGAAGAGACCTCAGCAGAAAGCATATTTGTCTGTTATACTGTCTGTGAATGCACGTTGCTGACAGTTGGGGTTACGGAGAGCTGGAACAATGATTTCAAAGTCTCTTGCCTGTCTCTCCTGCTTCTGTTTTGAAAACGGCCTTGGGCTAGTCCTGCATAAAACGGGAGAGATGAAATAATAAACACCACAGTCCACATGTATTGTGGTACAAATAAAATTTCAGTCACTTTAAAACAAAGCAGTAAGAAAAAAGGAAGGCAACAAACAAAAAGAATTTAGACAGACTTTTGGATCTATTGAAAGCAGGAGTCAAACATCCATTGATTGCAACAGGAGCAGCATTTCATCCACACGGTGATCTTCGTGAATTGCCTAAATGGCTTTAACTGCTCACCTTTTCCCTTTATCTCTCTCTCTCTCTCTTTTTCATTTGCTCCTCCTGGAATTCTATTTTAAATGCATTTAAAAAACGGATAACAAAACACGCTGTAGCTAGGTACCCTAAAGAGTTAGCATCTAATGAGCATGCCACAGGATATAGTGTGGCTATGCTGAAAAGAAAAAGGGACAGTCTTTGTTACTTATTTGAATCGGCATACTTGGCATTCTTCCCCCTGCCCTTTGATTATTCAGAAAATAACTCTAGAAATATTTGTAACAATTCACATCAGTACAGGTGTACATCTTTCCAAGACCATGAGTTGTGATGCCATGAGTTGTGATTTTAATTACATGTTTTATTAATTACACTTATACTTTATTCAAGGTGCTGGTAGTTACCTTTCAAGCTCTACATGGCTCGGGGCTGGGTTACCTGTGGGACCATTTCTTCCTGGTTATCTCTACCTACCCTGTTGATCTGGCAAGAGGAGTATGCTGTGGGTACTGTCGGCCAAGGAGTGGTGGCTGGCAGGGCCCCGTAGGAGAGGCCTTTCTGCCGTGGTGTCCACCCTTTGGAACATCATCCTTTCAGAGATTACATTGGCCCCAACCCTGCTGGCCTTCTGCAGGCCCCTGCAGACATGGTTCTGTGCTCAACCCTGGGGCTCCAGGTGTGTGGTGGAATCATTACCTGGAGGTATGCACATGTGTGCCTATACACATACATGTGCACATTTACACAAATATTTCTATTTTCTTTTCCTCTCATTATTTTAGCACCATTTTGTCTATGTCTGTTTCAGTAACAAGTAAAAGAAAAAGAGAAAGATCTAATTCTTCTTTCATTTATTTTTTTATCTGTTCAATTGTGCCCGATTCTTGGAGACTGCCTGGACAAGTCCCTGCAGTTTTCTTGGCCAGGTTTTTCAGAAGCGGTTTGCCATTGCCTCCTTCCTAGGGCTGAGAGACAGTGACTGGCCCAAGGTCACCCAGCTGGCTTTGTGCCTAAGCGGGACTAGAATTCACAGTCTCCCGGTTTCTAGCCTGATGCCTCAACCACTACACCAAACTGGCTCTTGATTCTTAATTTTCCACCATGCAAATTGTATATCTTTTGCCAGAATGGTCTGTTTTCAAACTTACCTGTGAGAGAAAAATCAACCTTCATATAACCCTACAGACTATCCTAACAATTGGGTCTACCTTGATTATTCTAAAGTAAAGTTATTGAAAAAACAGAAAAGGAGGATAATATGGTTCCATGGTTTGGAATCAGGTATATAAGCAGTTTATTTTTAGAAGAATGGGGAAAAATTATTATAAGGGGGAAAATTGACTTTACGGTAAACCTTTGTATGAAAGGAAACTTATTCTACTGTGGTTTTCAGATACTTTGATAACTATCATGAAGCAGCTCTCAATAGCCAAGGGAAAAAAAAGATATGCATGATTCTTCCATGATCTATTCTGTATACATTTCTGTTGATGTACATCATGGAAACCAATGTTGTATCGCATCCCAGCAAACTTGTAATATACATTTAGACAATACAAGGAGTGCTGGAAGAAACTAATTCTACCACCACTCGTGCTTTGCCTCACAGGATAATATTCTATTGATAGTACATGTAGCCATTCTATTCCTCAGACCAGGATGGCCTACCTTGCCCAATGGCCTTACTAGCTAGGAATTATGAGACTTACAGTCCAGTACTTCAGGAAGTGAAGCCTGCCTTGATCTTGGTATAAAATGCACATTTAGCCTCTTACGTCCCCTTTTTCTCTTCTTTTATGTGGTCCTTTCTAACCTCCCTCCTCTGTCTCCAACTGTTTGAATGATCTGTCAGTTACAACAAAATGGACATATTTTTGCCAGAGTATTTGGGGAATATGCTCCAACAAATAAAATCAGACATCAAATCAATAGCTTTTAAGAAGGATATGCTGCATTTTTCTTCCAGTTCTTTCATTTCTAAACTTCTGGTCTGTCTTTCTTCTAACATATTTTAAATAGCCTTTTACTGTCATGGCTCTCTGCTATTAGCACCTCTGTATTAGTAATTTTGTTGTTTTCTGTAACATGTATTCTGCACATAATCTCAAGTCTAAATCAGAGAAATAGGTTTAATTGAGATATGTGCATTCAAAGGCTGGCTTGAAATGGTATAGCAATTTTGAAGCTGTTTTTAGTTGTATTGAAATTAATTCTGTTGTTTCATTTGGTGCAAATTTAGGAAAGTGTCTTGCAAAATCTAGAGGTACTTTATTTAAAAGCAGACCCAAAGATTAAAAACATATTCCATGAGCTTGAGATTGTGTATTTATTTATTTATTTATTTATTAGCTAGTTAGGGGAGAGACAACAGATTAGCACAGTCATCCTTTGCATGAGTTCAGAGTCATACTCCTAAGTAAATGGAGCAGTAAATGAATCAATGAAATGAAACAATGACTCTAAACTTGTTTTCCCCTAGGAAATCAAGCAAGTATCTATTTTATTTCATTCCTCAGAATTATTTCACAAAGTTATTGAATCACCAACTTAGTATTCTACATTTGTTGATGCCTTATATATATGAATGACTCTTGGTGGATTAATTGCAAGATCAAAATGTTTATATCTTGGGGGGGTATACAGTATACTCATACTGATAATTTGAACACTGTTTAAACTGAACAGGGAATTGAATTGAATTGAAATAGGTTTAAAGATCTGCTTAGGAGCTATCTAAGTTTAGCCCTATCAACAGGCCAGACCAGTCAATTATTATTTCAGAATTCATTTCACACAAAACTATTTTGGTCTTTTTTGTTTTGGTAGTACTAGTCTGCTCATAGCTTCTTCTCCAACTTCCTGCTAGAAGAGCTTTAGAAAAGTTGATATTTAGCATATTCTTTCTTATTGGGTATATTAGGTTTATGTAATATTATAGTTATGCAGCATGCCATACAGTCCCCAAATATACACAAATATACATATGAAACCATCAGTTTTCTATTGCATCATAATCAGGTTGCAAAGCCCTAGTGTTCCTCTTTTCTTGTTCTAACTCCAATGCAAATTTATTTTGCTGCCTTAGTTTCATTTTTTATAAAGTTGCCCATATAGGCTAGTGCTCTGGAAATACTTGGTCAAAACTCTTTCCTTTAACTGAACCTACTGTTACAGACGCTGCTCCCAGGTTCGGCTTATGGTCACTCACTCACACACTCACAGCCTGTTGAGGCACACGGATCTTGTCAGCCCCCCTGGCTTTCTACCTGGGTTTTCCAGATAGGGGTGGCTGGAGCAGACAGACACACAGCCCTGGTCAACAGCCAGGAAATAATTGGGGAGACACACAAATCACTTCCAACCGAACACTGAGGCACGAGAGGTTCTTTGTAATACACGGAGACCCAGTGAATTTAAAGTAACAGCAAAACTTTACTGGTTGCAAGGTACATTTGCTCTTTCTCCTACACACACACACGCACTCATCCACACTTACCCTCATCTTTCCCAACTAGGCTGCCAGGCACTAGCTAGAGGAAGCTGCCAAATCTGGATCCAAAGGTGACTCAGATGACTCAGCTCAGACAACTCAGACGACTAAGAGTGGGCGGGCTTTGGGACCCCTCTTATCCCCAAAAGTCCTTGCTTTGTTGATTCACAAGTCTGGCAGTTGTTGATGGGATTGGGGTTTCCATGTGCTCAGGCCCAACTTTTTTTTTCTGGTTTAGGTCCTTTGTTTTTTTCCTTAACGACTTGCTTCCTTCTTATCTACCTCCCCGAAGGGATTCCATAGATAAGTTTCCTGGCTTTTGCCCTCTCTGCTTACGTGCCTGCTTCATCTTTAGGTTATGGCAGCTTCAGCCTAGTCTCACACTACCTGGGACTTGAACTTGACTCAGAGCAAGATGAAATTTGGAGAGGCTAACAACAAGGACAGTGGTCCAAAACTGTAGTTGTGAAGCTCTTGGATACATCAGCAGAACTCCTAAGATTTCCATGTGATAGACCTAACTGTAAAAAATAACATGGCCATGTTTCTGTGTGAATCTAATAGCTACCAAGTAATACATAATGATGGACTAGCTAGGTGGCTTGAGCCTCGGTGGTTTTCTTATGCTCGTAAGAAATTGTCTGGTTACCTACAATGAATATTTCAAAGGGATTGACACTCTTTGGGTAAAAGGATTTGTTCTTGCAACTCTTGATACAGGTTCAGTGTTCTCCCATAGAGATCTATCACTGAGTAGAATTTACTAGGAAATTGGGAATTAGATTGCCTATAGGGGAAACATCACTAGAAACATCCTTTGCCAGCTTTAATGAAGGTAGCAAACTCTCTGACAAACATAGGAAATCAAAACTAATTCATCATACATGTAGGTGAAATGAAAAACAGATTATATTATACTCTGAGCTTCCTGTTCTGCTTTGCTCAGAGTGTAGTATCAGCAAACAAGATCAGCACGCACACTAATTTTGTGACTATTTGGTGCCTCCTTCATCAACAAATTGAAAATTAGCTTCTTCTCCCCCTCTCTCTTCTGGAGCGCACACACACACACACACACACACACACATGCAGTCAGAGAGAATCAGCTTCGGCTCTTTCAGTTTTAGCTCAGCTATATAGTTTCAGTTTTCTTTCAAAAAAAAAAAAGCAGCTTATTTTCACCTGTTTATGGCAGCTTCCTTTCATTACTAACATGCAGATTACAGTGTATTAAATTCAGATCCACGGTGACCCATCTCGGCTCTGCACAAAATGGCAAACGCAAAAATGACAATAAAAAGCAGGATTTGTTTAGTAAGTAAAATTGAAACTTACATATAAGCTCATTATATACACTTGTTAACTATGTGAAATAAAGACTGGGTTTGGTGGAAGAGAAGACAAACACAAAGCCATTTCTGGAACTCCCCTTCTTATTCTTATCCTACATGCCAACAAAGTTTCTAGAAAGAAGTCCTAAACTGGCCTCTCTCCAAAACTACGTATACCTTATTTTTTAATTTCCCTTCGAATCAGTATTGACTCCTGGTGACTGCCTGGACAAGACCCTGCAGTTTTTTTGGCAAGATTTTGGAAGTGGTTTGCCATTGCCTACTTCCCAGGGCTGAGAGGGAATGACTGGCTCAAGGTCACCCAGCTGACTTCATGCCTAAGGTGGGACTAGAACTCATGGTCTCCTGGTTTCTAGCCTGGTGCCTTAACCACTACACCAAGCTGGGTCTCAATGCTACTTTATTTGGTTCTTATTAGCTCTGTGGAATTTGACCTTTCCTTGTATTCCTATTAATACTCAATTAGTTATCATCATCATCATCATCATCATCATCATCATCATCATCTATTACTTTCTATCTTGCCCACATAAGTGCCAATGTCCAGTGGCATACTTCTAGTGAGAAGGCCTGCAGACACAGAAGCACGGTGGTCTTCCCCTTGCCCTACTCCCTGTGCCTTCCATCAACAAAATCAAAGCCCAGTAGGATCCATACTGGAGGAGCAGTGTGGGATAAAGGAGGGAGTGAATGAGGAAAGAGCCACCGCTACTGCTGCTACACCACAACTACTATACCTCAGCTGCAAAAATCTGAACAACTTCTAGATGGCAGCAAAGGTAGCTTCATGGCCATCTAGTGGCCACCTATATTTTGTCCTACAAGGGACCCTTCTTTCTTTCTCCTGCTAGCTCTCAGTTGCCAGAATGGTGGGGCTGAGAGCTTTGCTTTGAGGCGTATAAAGCTCCCTTTATGGTTAATTTCCAATAAAATTTAATAATAACCTATCCAGTTTTATGCTGGGCATATATTCTGGACTTGGTTTGTTGACCTTTATTCTACATATTATTCAAATTGTCAAACATCTCAGCAGATGTTTGGTGCAGTTTAGAAGTAAAACCCTTTTGAAACTAGATAGCTAAGCAAGCATTTTCCATCCTTTGGTTTCCTTTGCATATCTAACTTTTTAATATAGCTTGACAAGTAAAATCAAAAGTAATCCTATACTCTACAAGTAGTGTTAGTAGATTACTTCTACATGAATCAGAGAAACATCTAGCAAATATCCAAATAATTTGGCTTATGGCAAAATATTAGAACCATGGTAGAAAATGGTATATTGGTGAAATATAGTCAAAATCTTCTCTTTTATAGACAGAGCAAAATTTTATATTCATAATCTAACATAATTAATTGGTGAATTTAGGCTGGTTACTTTATAAAATGGAGTAAATCAGATTTGATGGCTCTGTGTCATAGTAATATATAGGCAAGTATAAAGATTTGGACTGTAGGTTATCCTCTGATTGCTTTATCTTGGTATTAGACTTCTTAGGAAGCTTTCTGAATTGTTAAATAAATTGTCATGACCTGATGCAAAATCACATGAACCTGGGACGCTGCAACCGTCATAAGTGTGACCTGGTTACCATGTGCCCAGGTCGTGATCACATGACCGTGGGGATACGGCAACAGTGGTAACTTTGGACACTGGTCATAAGTCAGTTTTTTAGTGCCATCATAACTTCAAACAGTTGCTAAACAAATGGTCATTAAGCAAGGACTATCTGTATTGTTTTCTGCTTGATTGTTTGTCTGGTGTTAATCTCTGCATATCTGGGTGTTGGCTGCTGGAGAGTATGTGTTCTGGTCTTTTTGTTTCCTTCTTAGTTTTTTTATTGTCTCTTTTGAATGGTGTATCAATGTGATTTGTCTCTATGTGACTCAATGTCTCTTTGTCTCTAAACAGGGAGCAAACCCAACACTCATTCACACTGATGATGCTACCTACAGTAGTTGGGCAATGAAATGTCTGCAAACAAACAACCACGCTCAGAAAACACCAAGGAATCCAGAGTTTATTATATTATTTAAACAAATGTACAGAATATCAAATACATTTTGTTGACAAAGGCATCCTTCAAAACTTGCATTTTCCAAATTATATCTATATGCAGAGAAAGGTAGATTTAATTTTTCACACTTTCTAGTTTATCATTGGCCATTTATTCTAACTTTGGACAGCGGTTGTAATAAGGAACTTCAGGATTCAGATTCTCTTTTGTTCATCTCTAGAATTATTATTTAACTCCTTTGAATCCTGGCAGTTATAGATAGTGCTATTTGTCTGGATAACAATTCTAATAGCTGCACTTAATGCTGCAAGATAGAAATGAAAACTATTAGGATGCAGATATAATTCTGGCCTGGTTTCTCATGAGATAATTGCAACATAAAAATAGTAGGTAAATCCATATTTGGGTAAGTTAGGCCCCTCACAATATTATTACTTTGGAGCAACTCAGTTCTGAGGAAACTGTTTTTAACATTTAATCGATTTACATCTGAACACTGTTAGTTTACTCAATTTATATTCAAAATATGGTCTGTTTGACCCAGAAGATGCTATTGCTGCTTCTAAAATTCCATTGCTATTGGAGGAATTGGAGAAATTAATTGTGACCTCTAAGCTAGTAAGAATCAGGACAGACAAAAGGAAATATTTTACACAACACATAACTAAACTTTGGAATTTGCTACCATGAGATGTGGTGATGGGTACCAGCTTGGCTGGCTTCAAAAAAGGGTTGGACCAATTCATAGAAGTCATGGGGAACCGTGGCTGTTAGCCTTGATGGCAGTGTCGCTGTCTCTGAAGGCCATCTGCTAGGACACTAGTGGGCTTCCTTGTGCAGTTGATTGGCCACTGTGAGAACAGACTGCTGAAGTAAGTAGGCCAGGGGTCTGATCCAGCAGGGCATTGCTTATGTTCTTGTGCTCTAACTCTTTTTTTGCAGGAAGTTCAGGAAAGTTGATTAAATTGATAGTTATTTATATAGTCTCTGGAATAATGAGCTTCAATGGCCTTTCCTGGTAAACCAATAGAGGGTCACTTTAAAAATCAAAACAAGCACACAAAAATGTTTTATATATATTGAACACTTCAGAAAATGTTTAACAATGCCTATCTACCTCCTGTTTATATCCCCAGTATTTGGAATCAATGAAGTCAGCAAGAATTGTGGGTTTTTCCAGTATGGGATAGGCTGAAAGAATTATCATACAATAGTGAAAGGAGACATCTGTCTGATTAGCAGCAACAAATTATTGATGTGTGCCATTTGCCAACACTGGAATTAGTTTTTTGTGTGTGTGTGTGTGGTTTTCGAGAAAGAAACAAGGAGGAAGACATTCAAGCAGTATAGTCAATTTCTGTGGGAATTATTCTGTTTACAGTGTAATTTCTCAAGTATTTTTCCTTTCCATTCCTCCTTTTTAAATTATTATGATAAATAATTTTAAGAGTAAATTATATTGTTAATATTGTATATATCTATCCTTTTTGTTATGTCAAATCGTTTAACATAATAACATAATGAAATAATTAAAATGCATCAAGGGCATCCGTTGGAAATTATTAAATAGATGGTGGACTGAGTGAATTTCTGCTCACATAATTATTCTGGGAAGTTTAATTTTAGAGAAGCACAATGTGTTGTACAGATGTATATAGCATGATTTAGTCAGGGTCATCTTTATCAAAGGTACCCTTCTTCAGTATCTACCTGATGCTAAGTTTGACTGGAAAAGCTGTGTGATTTGTTCAACTCAGCTGTAGCAAGTGCAGCTGAACAAAATCTTCACGGCTTTTGAGACATTTCCTGATGTTCTGAAGCATGACTGAAATTTGTAAGGTTCCTATGTTTCACAAAATCAAAAGAGTTTAGATTATTAAATGCGTGTGCTTTTTCGTAATGACCAGTTTTAGCAATGCAAGCATAGGACAAGAAGATTTTTTACAGGTCTAGGTAAACTGAGATCTTGTCTGTCCTGGTTAGCTTTTACCATCCTGTCCTACATGCAGATACTGCTAATTGGTTTAATTTTAAACCAAGATTAAAATTAACCAAACTCAGCTTTTTGTGTAATTGTAATAATAGGTGAATGCCCACACATTCACATATACAGTACACTGTCTGCACACACTTCCCAAGACATAATGCTATCTGCTATGGGGACTGATGAGATCATAAGGGTTAGGGTATAACCCTAATCATAAGGCAAAATGAATGCAGATGGTTCAATCTACTGGATCAGCTCTAACTGCTCTCCAGTTGCATACTACACGTGAGACTTAAACGTGCAAAATGCAGTTTAGAAGATGTTAACTACCAACACCAAACTACACTCTATCTCATGAGAATATTGTGAGAAAAAAGAGATTGTGGGGAAACAATAAATGTTTTGGACAAAGGGGAAGATATATATGAAATAACGTGATAGAAATACAAAGTAAGGTTTGTACATTTGCACTAAACAAAAACAAACAGGCAAACAACTCCCTCATACAAACATACACACACACACACACACATACACACCTATACAGATATATGGAAACAGTAAAATACAAAGAAACATACACATGCACATAGATGCATACAAATACTGAATCACAAACAGACACAGAGAGATCCCTAACGTACATATACATTAGGATTAAAAATCACGGTAACGGAGACATAGATATACAGATACATCCATTCACACAAACACAAATAATAAATTAATAAATATAGGGTAAAACACACACAGAGAAATAAACATTCTACAGCCATCACTGGAGAACATGATGGGAGAAGGTCCCAAGAAGAAAAAAAAACTTTGGCAGCAAAAGAGGTGATGGAAAATAAGAGGATAGAAAGGGAACTAGAAGTGATACAGAGGGAAAACAATGGACTGATGAGATTGAATGGAACATTACAGAGAAAAATGGGGTGGGAAACAAAAGAGTGGAGAGCTTGCTGAGGAGAGAACATAGATGTTGGGCTGATGGGTAGGGAAATGGGAAGAAGGCAAGACAAGAGAAGAGCATGGTGTGGTGGCACAGATGGGCAAAGATGCAGTGGAAAAAGAAGTTATAGATAGTGGCATAGAAGATGGATACAATAGAAAGGATCTGGGACAATATAAGTGAAGAACAGGACATACTGACAAAATGCCCTGTTGAATGCCACCTACTTCTTTAATACTCTCTTGACTACAAGTCAGAGTTCCATTTTTCACTCAATGCAGTAGGTAGCCTCTTGCACATATTTCGGAGTCATTATCTCAATCACTGCAAAAAAGTAAAAAGTGCTGCATGCAGGATTTAATGAGAAGATCCCTCCATTTTTTTCCACATTTAAATACTTACTTGTTTATTTCTTTATCAACCCATATTTACAATCCACTTCAATATATACAGATTCTGGGTGATAAATGACACTTCAATATAAAATTAAATCAAAACAAACAAAAATAATAATAGTAAACTACCTACAATCGTTACTCAAAACCACTAACAGCCAAAAGCTCATTGAAAGTGTACAGATTTAATTTGCTTCTAGAAAGCAAAGAGGACTGGGGCCACCATACTTCTAGGAGACAGGGTTTCCATAGAATGGGGAACTTGATCAAAAAAGCCTGTCATCTGCTCCACACCCCATACGCTACAAGCCAGGGAGACCCTCAGCAGAACCTCTCTATTTGTCCATATTTGATGGCAAAGTCTTATTGTTTGTTTGTTGTTCTGAAGTACTTACAAAGCTGCCCATCCCAAAGGACCCTGAAGAGTGTGCAACTTCAAAGAAAAACTTAATAAATAATTAAGTCTAATCAATAACTAAAACAAAGCTTGACCCACCCCCCCCAAAAAAAACCCCCAGCACCCAAAGCACACTGAAATAAAACAGCTTTAGCTTGTTTTTGGAATCGCAACAAGATGAGAGCTGCATGTCCTTCAAGGGGAGAGTACTCTCTAAGGTGGGGGTTCTTCAAGAGAAGGGCTGCTGCCTTACTCATACATGTGGACTCACAAGCAGAAGGAACTTTCAACAGGCCCTCTCTTGGTGACCAGACCAGATTTTTGGCAGGTCTTTTCCTGATACATCATGGTGCCACACTCCTTAGGGTAACTCTGAACAGAGCCACTGAATGGGGCCTGGAGATTCAATAAGCTAAGAGAAGAATCACCACTTCACTGCTTCTATCTCTACTGAGCAGGCTCAAAATGTTCTTGTACAACTGCTTGGTTGCATCCATCCCTGATTTTCCAGAACCATCACTGTCTTTGTTGCCCTCAGCATTTTGGTAAACATGGAGCTACCTGAGATTGTTACCTGGGCAGCAGCTTCTCAGAAGTAATCTCATCCAACACTCTAGCCTTTTTCACACCCCACAGATTAACCAGGCATAAGACAGAACCGTCCATCAAATTGTTGGACAACATCTCAGATACCTTCTGGAAACCTTCAGGATCCATTAGGTATCTGGAGCAGACATTTTTAATAGGTCCCCTGCCCTTATGTAGGTCCAGAGTTTCTCTGAATCACAGCTTAACAAGGATATGATCTGACCACAGCAAATGTGACTGTAATCATATTTGGATTACGTCTCATCTTCTGCAAAGTGAAGACGAGATCTAGCATGTACCCTCTCATGTGGGTTGGAGCCACAACTGCCTGCAACAATCCCACAGTTGCCACAGAGGTCATGAATTCACAGGCTATACTGGACCCCCCTTCTAGGTCATGGAGTTACCCAAATCTGAAGCCTTGGGAACTCCAAACTCCACCCTGAGTCCAGACCCAGAAGCTCCTAACGGGCTGCTGATGGGTGGGTTACTATGTGAGCAGCAACCCTAGTTTGTCAGGGCAATCCAACTCCATGCATTGGTACTCAAAACAAATCGCTTTGGAGCAGTGGTCCTTGTTATTGTAAGAGTATCTTGTACGATCATAACAACCCTTCCTCTCTAAACTTAGTGTTTAGGCTGCCTTAGGACCTAAAACCCAGTCAGGCAGATTTTCAACAGGGCTATATTCCTGTCTCTGTCCAGCCTACTCTCAGTAATATATGCCATATCGGCATGCTTATCCACCACTATGTTATGAACAGACACGGTGTTGTTGTGGAGAGACCTGGCATTTACCAGCAGAAGCTGGAGATCAAGACCCCAGACAATTTGGCCACATGGGCCCAGGCCAGGATCAACTGGCTAAGTAGAAGGGACTTGCAGTTCTGCTTGGGTCCCTCTTCTCCTACAATGGTCTTTCCAGTGTCCCTTGCCATACCTCCTTCTGCCCATCACAGTCCCAATTTGTACCTCCACCCTTCTTTCTCCCCAGACACCCTTCAAAACTCACTCCAGCTCTTGAAGTCACTAACCCTAGCCTATTATCATCCACCCTTCCACACACCTAGTCTGGCGCACACTCCTCAACATCCACAAATAACCCAGTCATACTGAGCAACCATCAAATTCCCACTTCCTACAATAGCTCTCCCCACCTACATTCTAAAACTTTTTGCCCTCTAGGGGATTTACAGCTCTCAGACTTCTAGTTTTGGCAAAGATCAGCCTTGCATCTTCAGTGCAACTTCAAATGGCCAAGTCTGATCACTACTGCCTAATTCTTCTTCTAAATGTCACTGACTAGGTCTCAGAATCTATTTTTTTAAGCTGCTGTCTTTAGTCACAAATCATCCCTGATAGTTACAAAATTTAGGTTTCATATGAACCAATTTTATAAATGTGAACTGCATACTTTTAATTTCATAACCATTTATAACCAAAGAATTTTCAGAGGCGAAAAAGATGAAGAGTACTTTCTTAAATGCATGACTATATGTTTGTGTATATCCTCCAGATATGTTGGACTAATTCTATTCAGTACTGTAGTGTTTAATATATATTTCATATTAAGTTTATTTATTAAGATTAATTGTGCACTTTGGATTCCTGTGTTTTAATTTAGATTTCAATCATTTTTATACCCTATGTGCTTTGGGGTAATTTTGGATTATTGAATTAATTTGTTATAGTTAAATAAGAATATTATATTTCTATCTTGCTCCAATCAATTCGACTCTCTTTGAATTATTATGGTATATATATGTTTTTCGCTATTAAGTTGTTTTAATATTCTTTATTGTTCAGTGTCTGTAATCAGAAAGCTGGCTAAGACTTATGGCCCAGAGCTATCATCTTAAGGCCTACCATATAGCTCCAATCCACTTATCATATAATGATTTTAACTATCTAATAAAGGCTAGTTTAATTTTTGTTATTACTAAACTCTTGGGTGTTATTTTCACTTTTCAGTTTTTATTTCCAAACACCTTAAGAACTCTTTAGCATAAATTTTGGGTTCTGATTTTTTAAAAAATCTTACTACGGCCAGATATAGTATTTATTGCTATCCAACATGCAATAAATGAAAAACAGTGCAAATGTGAAGGATTATTTAAACATGCCTTTAACAGATTCAGTTCAAGGGAAGAGTGAAATGGTTCTAATAAGTGTAACAAGCAGCCCTCACTGCTTAACAGATGGCAGTGATCCTCATTTCTTTGATCTGAAAATAAGTCAACACACATATGTATATGTATGCATGCATGTATAGACCCACAGATACGTACATGATGATCAGGATGCATAAAAGAAGAGCAGGAAACTTGTTTGGCCTAAAAAGAATGTTAACATTCTACACAACGGTCAGTGAGACCCAGTATGGTGTAATACTTAAAGGTTGGACTGGGTCTACAGAAACTTCAGGCCAGTCCCAATCTCTCTGAGCTCAGGGTTGTTGTTTTGGGGGAAGAACTATGGGATGTGTACCACTGTGGGTTCCTGGAGAAAAAAAAACATTTCTCAGTTATGTTCTTGACTATTTCTCTTAGATAACTTTAACCAATGTAAAGCCTGACCTCTCCACTCCTCCAAGACACAAATTTTCTTTGTCTTTTAAAATATCACTCATGATGTCCTTTTTTTTTTTAGCTGAAATCCTGTAAAACTTTGCAGGGGAGGCATTATTAGGGATGTTATATACAAATTTAAATGTATTCCATTGTATAATAGGTTACCTTGGCAACTACTGCGAACAAAAATCTATGTAATTGACAGCAAGGAGTGCATGAACTTGGGCATCTTCAGCTTCTTTGCTGTTCCAGACAATCATTTTATTTCTTCAGCTGAATGTATGATTCATAAAGCCCGCTCTCTCACACATACACATAATTCATATACCGAATGCAGACATATAGAGAGACACACACACACACACACACACACACATCTACCTATACCAATATCTTAATTTTCCTCCAAGATGAACTGCAAGGGGAAATTAAATATAAGTGCAGAAGTACTATTAGAGAAAGATCTGTAGAAATAACATGGACTAATGGTACTCTATATCCTTCTCATCCTTCTTTTGAACAATGTCTGATGCACTAGAAGTTGGTTAAAAGAAAAAAAAATGTGGAAAGTTGCTGAAAAAGAGGCAGAGGGTACCAACAGCCAAGACATGTTACATATACCTGCTGGTGAACTTTTTTCTTGGCCCATCTGTCTCCTCTTTATTTCTCCCTGACTCCCCTTCTCATTTAGTATCTTCTTCTATCTTCCTGATAGAGGCAGCTTCACCCAACTCTCACTTTTTGTGGTTGGGAAAGTTATGGATGAGAGTAAGATGACCATATCAAAGCTATCAACATCTGGATGACTACAAGATGACAGCAAAGAGTTAGAGGTTTCAGTATCTCTTTTTTGCCCACTTTTGGTCATCTGGATTTCTACAGCCCACCTTTGATAGACCTAGACAACTAGAGGCATTGGGAATGTTTCTTTCATGAAGTTTCTGGCCAAAAGCTTCTTCTGAGAGGAACCATTTGAGGCATGTACCTTGTGGTGGCAGGTTCTGGAAGATCCATCTTATTTCTCTTCCAGAGAAAGTAGAAAGAATACATATCTAAATCTCTTAAGATACCATGATTTGGACACAAAAGCTCAATGACAAACAAAAAACTCCCCACTCCTATCACTGATATCAGATATCAGTTATGCAGCTCTGTTTGATGGGATTGTCAATGGGCTTCTGTATTCTTTGAAGCTAAACAGCAGACAGTTATGCAGTAGGTGACAACATTCACAGCATGAAGATGGAGAGAGGAGTGTGGCTAAATACTTGGTCTGCCATTTAATTGCACAAAGTAGAACAGCTCCCCTTAAATGATCATTTGGCAACAACATACTTGCTTTTGTCCTTTCAGAATTCTATCTACACTTGTGAATCATAAAAGCTGCAGTTGCTATATGTCTTGTTTGGTACATTATCCACATATCATAATTTAAAGTCGTTTCAACTCTTCCATGATGTGACTAATAGCAGGGAAGCTTGTTTTTACTAAATCAGAACAAGTGGCTCCTCCACAGAAATGGAAAGTTTGTTGTCCTGAGAGAGAATCATGGAAAGTGCATTAGTTCCTTCCATAACTGGCTGGTATTCAGGCATTTGAGCTATGTCATCAAACACATTACCATGTCGTCAGGTTATCATTAAGACAGATCTGAAGAGAGGTTGTGTATATAGGCTCTTGCAGTGGAAATTAGCGTATCTACACAACATATTATTCACATATAGAGAGCCTTGTGAGACATAGCTTTACATCCTCTTGGGAAATGAATGAAGCACACGATCAGTCAAAGGAATCATCGGAAGTTTATCATTGTCCCACATTTCAGTATCTTCTTGCTGCAACTTTTTTTATTGTGGCAGGAGAAGTTAGCACCTGGCACAACGAAAGTGCCCATTGATACCAGCAATAGATAGGTGGGGGACTCAATTTTGTCTCCCCAAAAATCCAGTGCCATAGCACCAGAAAGATCAGCTACTCTCCTCTCTCTTTCAGCACGGATGCTGACAATACTCAGGGCATTATGGAAAGGAAAGTTTTGCCAACCTTTTCCCAAACCAGCCCTCTTGTCAGCTTTGTGAAAATTGCTCCAGATCTACTGTTGAACAGACAATTCATGGCACAGTTACACAAGTTAGTTCTACAGAAGATAACGAAAACTACTTCTGCATAAGAATACTCACTGAGTAATTGACATGGGAGATAGGATTGGAGAAAAGTCACATGTACCCTTTTGTCTCCATAGTGACATATACTCTGTGTGAGTGAATGATTGCATGTAAGGGAAGCAGAGGAAACAGGGCGAGCTGAGACTTTTGATGGACCCTTCACGTATTGGTGCTGCACTATACTCAGATCAACCTGCAAAGAGCAGTGGATACACGCCAGAGATCCCCTCTAGAAGTTGCTGCTGAATAGTAAAACTGTTGGAAATTAAACATTAAATGCATACTAATATAAATATAATTGTAATTACCGTGTAATTTAGTTTTTAGCTTTTTCTTCTAACCTCATTCATTTTTAGAGGGCAGCCTCTGGTCTGCTACTCAAAGGCCAAATATGACCCTCAGTCTGAAAAAAAGGTTGCATACCTCTAATTCAGATGGGTAATTCTTAAATTAGTAGTTCTCAGCCTCGGATCTTTTCACATTGTTGTACTACAATGCCCCTGAACCCTAGCTAGCATACTTGACCACGAATGAGAGCTGCAGTACAGTTACTTCATTTATTTTAGGTTCATGAAAATATCATTCTTTTGGTCCACATCTGTTTAACCTAGTGAACATTTCAAAGAAGAATTAGATCATTTAGCTAGCCTTGTTTTTAAACTTGTCACTACATTATATCATGGAAAAGTCTGCCTTATTCTCTTTTTGAACAGCAGTATTTTAGTTTTGCTTTGTCCAAAGACAAGAGCGCTTAAAATTATTTCAACATATGAAAGAGAAACCTCAAGTCTACAGACCTTCTCATGTCAATTGCTTTTTAAGCAGGATATCAGAACAGCACTGCAAAAACTTCAGGAAAAAAAACCCCCTCTCTGTTACTTCCTGGAAACTGAAGACAGAAGAAAAAATGGTTTTAGAGAAGTGAGTAAAACTGACATCACTTTGCTATAGAGTGTGACTGCCAGTGGTTACATTTTGCATGACAGAGGAAGCTGCTCTTGGATTATAAAGACGCATTTCAATGTATGGGTACAGCCTATTCTACATTTGATGGGGACTTTGCATGACTTTCATAGAGAGCAATAACTTTTATTTTACTTTCCAGAGACAGACATCCACATGCTGTTTTGTAAGGATACATATAATCTCTGGATATAACCATGTTTTTGTGGCTAAAACTCTTGGTGTTTGGCTTGGCTCTTGTGGACGTGGATGTTTTCATAAACGGTAGGTGCCTTCATTTGTTTTGATACCACAGGTTCTCCTTGTAAATGTAGCAACAGCACTCTGTTGTCTTGAATCAGTTTGATCAAATAATTAGCTCTACAGTTGAAAGCCAATTTCTCATGCTTCGGTTTTTGGAGAAAGACTAGGCTTTACCATAAATTTAACAAGTCTTGGGCCTTGAACTCAAAGGCCTCCATATCCCTCCTTTGGAGTTCCATGATTCTATGATCATGGAGAATGGCAAACTAAGCAACACCATTTGGGTGGGTAACATTAGGACCTTCAAGTCCAGCCTGTGAGTTATAGAAACAGGCACATGCTGAAATGAGCTGTAAAAACTCCTGCAACATTCAAGGAAGCAGAGAAGTCAGCATGGAAACAGTTCCCGTAGCATAGGGTACCTTTTTAGCCCAGATAACTTCATCATTTGGGTTCTTAACCACGTGGTTTGGTTATTTTTTCACACTGAATCTGAGGCTGTCGACCAGGGGTTGAGGTCTTCATTCATTACCTGTGTGGTCTTTGGGTTGGGTAACTATGAAAGTATATGCACCACAGTGAAGGTAAAGCTACTTTTCCTAGATCTCCTTTGAAACAGATTTTGAAAAAAAAAAAAAAGGTTTAAAGTTTTCTCTTTTTCAGTGCCAATGTGCTTAGAATTTGGGCTTCTTTGTTAAGAACATTTAAGACTGCAGTTCTGGTGCTGTTATTCCTTAGTAGTATATATAATCCAATAGATTCACATTTGAATGTTATATAAGTACACAGCTGTTTCAAAGGTTGTTTAAGCAATAATGTTACAGTGAATTTCCCTTCCTTTAAAATGGACTTCTGCATTACATGTTGAGCCACTCCCTAATCTCAGATCCTGTATTTAGTTCCTCAGATTTCAAGCTCTACTGCATCACATATTTTTTGTTCTTCTTTATCTAATGTTCTATGATCAGATTATAAATAATGCCGATATTTTACATATAGATAGAGTCTTATACAAGTCTTAATTACTGACACATCAATATTTTTCGTTCTATGGGGTCATGACTAACCATTTTTTAAATGTCACAAACTAGAAATCTCATTTTATATGTGTTCTTCCACAGATTGGGTTATTGTGGCTTATTTGGTTAACAAGTCAGCATGTACTGCCATTTTATTTCAATTGAACATGGCTCCTTAATCAGGCTTGTGAACCATTTTGAGTGTCTAGAAACCTGAACTTGCTGTAGAGTACAACTCTGTTATTCCAGAACCCCAAAGATAACCATTTTGGATTCAGGCAAATATATAGTATGCCCAAAAGCTGTTTTGCTTGATAAAAGAATCTGTTCATCTGTGATGTCTGGCTGGTGAAAAGATGCTCGTGGCCTGGGTTTATAGTGATAAAGAGCATGAACAGGGGAAGGGTTGAGCCTTCATCTGTATCTTCTTTGACACTATATTTCTCCATGTTTTTGCAGCCTAGAAATAGCCAGTTTTTAAATCTATGTTTGCTCTGAATGTATGGTGTAGTAACAACGTAATTGGCCCTCCAACTTTCAAGAATTCCCACTCCCATTACTACGTTTCAACAATTCCTCCAATGTTTAGAACATTTTGAGGTCCCACAGTTTACATCTTCTGCTGGTGGTGGTGGCGGCAACGGTGGTTTTGTTTTGCTTTCCTTTCCACTGGTGAAATCTAACCTGATCACAAGAGTTCACTAACCATTTAAGAAACAAAGCAAAGGGGGACTTTGAAATTTACATCAGAAAATGTGCAGAGCATTAGCTAATAACAATCACAGCTTCTCATAAAACGTATGGATTTTTTTTTTCAAATCCTAATATTACAACAAATGAGGGCAGATTTAATTCTGGAATAAATACGTTGTTATGGGTTGTATCTGCATAGAGATGGAAATCTGAAGGTTATAGAAGTTTCACAGTAGGCGAAACCTGAATGACCCATCTTGCACCTGCTGATTTCTACCTGCAAAGACTAACAGTGCATTCCCCACTAATGATTCCTTCCTGCAACAAACCATTTTCTCCTTGCCAGATTAGTGCTGCAAGGAGAGTGTGAGATTGGAAACTCTGTGTTTCTTTCTGATGCCTAGTTCTATCCAGCCAGGTGATTCTGCTTTCGCTTAATTTAAGTCCACAAAATTGCTACAAAAGTTTTAAAAAGTTTCTGTCTGTATGCATCTGTATTTTTGGGGAAATCTTATTCTTCTGTGAGCATTAATTACTCAGTTTAATTCACTTTTTCATGAATGAAAAAAATTGTTTGAAATGTTAATATTAAAATTTTAAAATATTAATATGTCAAAACATAATCATAATTCATCATCCATTAAAATTATCCTCATTTTACTTTTTAAATATGTGGAGATAATATTCTGGAAATCTATTAGTTTGTCACCTATGTTTCTCAGTATTTATGCCTGAGTATTATATGAGTGAATCTGTTTAAGATTTTAAGATTGAAAAAAAAGAAAGAAAAAGAAATAATCTGAAAATCCAACACCGACAGATTTTCTTGAATAAGTGTATCAGTGTTAGATTTTCAGCTTCTTTTTAAAAAAATTTTAATCTTAAAAGTAATTCATCATCCCCCTGTAGTCATTTTATAAAGCTTTGCATGCAAATTTGTCAATACATTAATGTGCATTTCTCCTAATATATGCTTTATATATGTAATTTTTTGCATTTTGCATTTTTGACAAGAGCTACATCATAAAATTCAGAAAACTGAGAATTTCAAAGGAATTGTACTTACATACTAACTTGACAATGTAAAATTAGATAAAATAAAATGCACACAGAATAATTTTCTTCCTGATATTTCTGTCAAAATAGTATTCTTACAATATTATCCTTGTTAAAACAGACATTACAAGCACATGGCGGGTAAGAATACTTTTTGTACCTATTCTTTTAAAAAAATTGGGGAACTGGATTGCTAAATTCCAAAAAGTACACATTTCAAAGAAGTCTCAGTTTATATGTTGCTTCACAAATATGAAGTTAGAAAAATGAGCGTTACACTGTTTTCTGAACATGTTTCTTTCCAATGGTCTTGTTAAACAATAATATCCTTGTTAAATTGGTTATCGAGAGAGACGATGTAACTCTTGAATGATTGTGGTATGAAAACAAATATGTACAATATAGCATAACATGTTGCTGCTCCTGCTCCTGCTGCTTCTGCTCTCCTCCACTCCTCTTGCTTATGTAGCCCAGTGTTTATTTCTGCAGCTTCGCTAAATTGTGACTTCATGCAATGTCTAATAGGGCAGGAAGAGAGGGAAAGGTGTACAGCAATAATTTTCTCCAAAAACCAGATTGTCATCTCCTTTGTCTGCCTGAGATAGATATCCAGGACATTCTAACAAATTGCTGTTATAGAAATGCTGACTGTTACCAAGAATTAGGAACTGTTTCAAAGTATATTTTGCTTCATAACGGTGAAATAAGTAAGAAAGCCTCTTTTTCCTCCCTCCATTATCATTTTTGAAGGGAATAGTTGCGTGTTGGTCTTCTCTTCTGTGATTGTGCCTGTGCCGCATTGTCGTTTACAATGATACTATCTGTACCTTTCAGCCTGATAGGCAGCCTCTTTTTGTGAAAAAGGCAAGTGTGTGTTGCTCTGTCTCTTGTATACATGAATAAATGGGATATACACTTCTGAAAATAAGCCCAAAAGACAGCATTTTCAAGTAGTTGATTAATCACACTGAGATCTTCCCAACAGAATATGTGCTGCCTTTTGCAAGTTCTCATATTCTAACTTTCACTTCTAATCCTGCCACCTAAGTTAGCCAGGGAGATACTTCCTCCCTTGCCTAGTTTGTCACTAGGGCAGGACAAGGGAGATTCAATCCTGGCAAGGCTGAGACACTGCTGGTAAATAAGGAGCTTCGGATTCAAGCTCAGTCTGCTTTTAATGGGGTTGTATTCTCTCTGGAGGGATAGTTCTGCGGTCTGGGAATGGCTCTGGATCCTCAGCTGCTATTCAATTTGCAGGTAGCAACTCTGGTGAGCAGCACCTTTGCACAATTATAGCTGGTGCAGTCAGATCTGGCAAGAGTTATTCCCACCTGGATTACATCCTGCCTTGACTACTGCAACAGGCTTTCTGTGGAGCTATCCTCAAAAAGGGTCTTGAAGCTGCTGTGGATGCAATGTGGTTGACCAACATTGGGGATCAGATAATGACTCTGCTAGTTGCCGATTGCTTACCAGGTTGTTGGAATTGACCTTTAAAGGACTAGAGGGCTTATAGCCTATCTAGGGCAGCATTTCTCAACCTGAACAACTTTAAGCCTCCTGGCTGGGGAATTCTGGGAGTTGAAGTCCATACAGCTTAAAGTTGTTCAGGTTGAGAAACACTGATCTAGGGACTAGCTCCTCCCTTAGAAAACTGTCCAGATATTAGGACAGGAAAGGTCTGTTTGAAGATGACCCTAGGATCAGAAGCTTCTTTTTCTGACACATGGAAGAAGGCTTTATCCAGTATTACTCCATTAGAAAGTGAGTAAAATGCACCTCTTTCCCAGGCTTTTGTGGCATTGTTACTGCCTGTTTAAATGTTAATTTATGGTTTCTAATCATATATTCTATTTTTGTTTTTCTTTTAATTTTGTTAGCCACCTTGAGTACTCACCA
Source organism: Python bivittatus (assembly GCF_059951505.1). Taxonomy (NCBI): domain Eukaryota; kingdom Metazoa; phylum Chordata; class Lepidosauria; order Squamata; family Pythonidae; genus Python; species Python bivittatus. The sequence goes on from NW_028277098.1 coordinate 16,324,552, forward strand.
CAGTAGAAAGGTGGAGAAACCCAATCAATCATTCATAGCTCCCCCTATCATAAAGTTATAATTGATAGCCTGGCACCTCACAATCCTTCTCAATTACCCGTTTGTTTGCCTTACTACATTCCTTTTAATGTCTTCCTAACTATTTGTTAGATTTATTCATTTATTAATATCCAGGAGCTCAAGGTTACCTTCTCTCTTCCATGCTTAACTCCCCAACAAGTTTGTGAGGTAGATTGGAGTGAGAAGTGAGATCAGCATGTTCATCAGTCTTACTGCAGATACCTGCCTGGATCTGCCAATAAAACCAACCTCTTCCTGTGTTCTGTGTAACACAGGTAGTTGGGTCTAGCTGTTGCATTAAATTCCTGCAATGCCCATGAGGTAGTGGTACACCAAGGCATGGTGAGAGGTTTAATGGTGGTGCTGTTCATAGCACTGTTCAGATCTCTGCTGCCCTCAGATGACCCCGAAGGTTCCTGCCAGCAGAGAAAGGTTTTCCATCAGAGTTTAGCTGATCCAAGACACACTCCAACTTGCAACATTACTGGTGGAGCTTCACCACAGCTATAGATAATGACCAGAAAGATTTTTGTCATAAAGGAATGAGATGTTAAAATGTAGAAAAAGCTGTTTCCAACTGCCTGCCATGTATGTCACTAAAAAGTGTTTCACACTTTAATAGTAATAATAAACAAGAATAATGTAAGAAAATGACAATTCCATCTCCCTGCATGGGCCTCTATTAATTAAAACCCCCTAATAAGTATGTTTAGTAAGGCTATATTTCTTTCTCATGTGCACGATCAGGAGGAAATAAGCTTCAGAAAGATTGCCATGTATGAAATCAATCAAGGAGAAAAGGGAGAACCTTTGTCTCTTTTCTCGACTTGCAAAAACCAGCACCTTTAAAAGAAGTGCCAAAGTGCATTAGGCTGTTTTCTAAAAATAAAGCAGGGATGCCACAGTCCTGTGAATATTTTCCTCTAGTTTTTACAGTGAGCAGGTGCAGCTCCATTGAAGCAGTGGTTTTCCTTGGTTGCTCCAACCAAATTGGCCAGAGTTTTAGGGTGCTACAAATTTCTTATGGGTGGTGGTGGGGATATGAAAGTCTCGCATATGGATGATGTACTTGAGAATTATTGAAGCATTTATAGCAGGGGTAAGAGAGCTGTGATGTTCCAGATGTTGCTAACTTGGTCAACGTCAGCAACCTCTGCTAGCATGGCCCGTCATGAGGGATGCTGGGGGCTTACAATTTAGCAACAGCTGAAAGGCTGCAGCTCCTCCTTCCCAGAGCAGTAGATGCCCAGATCCTTTGAAATGTGGGTGTCTCCTTGCCAGAGCAGGCAGCTGGGACTGAGAGATCTCTGTGAAACCATTTATTTCAGGCTTTTGTTGGAGAAAAGGATTGATGCTGAAGTTGATAATCAGATGATACCACTTGATTAGAGGTCCACAAATACTATCACCAATGGGACCAATAGGGTAACTCTGGCCTATATGTAGATTGTACCTCAAGGATGATATTTTTTAAGCAGAAGTCAGACCTGAGAAGAAGGGTACTCTTTCAGAATGAAACCAGGCTGGGAGGTCTTCTGATGAGGTCAGGAGCTAAAGGGGAATGTTAGCTACAAACAAATACACACATCCTGTATTTGTTTGTAGCTAATATTCCCCTTTAGCTCCTCTTCCTCCTCAGTGTATTGGGGTGCTTTAATGAGGAGGAAGCAATGGCTGCTTTCAAAGCTGTTGAGAGGCCCCAATGATACACCAGTGTTTCTCAACCTTGGCAACTTTAAGACGTGTGGACTTTGACTCCCAGAGTTCTGGGAGTCAAAGTCCACACGTCTTAAAGTTGCCAAGGTTGAGAAACACTGCTTTATATCCAGCTGGGTTAACGTGTACAAGTGGAAGCTTCTGGTCTGGACTGAAAATTTGCTTGGTTTGAAGACCCATTTTCTAGAAACAACTTTCTAAATAACTAAGAAGCCTTTCCTCTTATTGTATGGAGATTTTTTTTTAATAACGGAATGGTAATAGTGTTGATTGTAACTTTGAGTTTTGAACAAACTGAGCCCCACCTAACTCCGGATGTAATTTTTTAAGGGTTTGTAACCGTTATAAAAATTGTATTAAAATGAACCAATATTTTTTATTCCTACATCAGGGTCCATGGCATTTTTTATTTGTGTAATGTATTTTTATAAAGCACATTTCAAGCAAAATGTAAAAAGGAAGCGAAGCTCTCAATCTATGTCTTGATGCAGAGACAAAAAAAAAAAAAGGATGAAAAGAATTTAAAAAAAGAAAGCTTGGCTAAAATAGAAGGTCCCTTGAGTTGAGCTAAACGCCTGGTGACTTCATGAACAAGTCCATGTAATTTCTTGACAACAGTATGGAAGTAGTTTACCATTGCCTTCTTACAGGATTTGGGTTTTTTACTACCTAGTCTAGCTTAGTCCTGGGGGTCTCCAGTCCAACCAAGCTATTAACTTTTTGAGACCAGTGAAGATGTTGCCAAGCTTGATTTTAGCTTACAGCCCTGGCATTTCTAGTGGATTCTGCCCAAGATTTAACCAGGTCTGAGTCTACTTAATTTTGGGGGATCAGCTTTAATTTTTTTTTTTTTCAATTAAAATTAAGTACATAGATGGATGTTATGTGAGGGCTGTATTGAAGCAGACAACATTGCTTTAAAGCCAGTTCCTTGGCTAAAATTTAAGCTTCTGCCTTGCCATCTTATGTCTAATGTTCTTTAAAAAAAACTCTCAAAATTTATTATAATAGCTACAGATCTTCCTTATATTTTCAGTGGTTACTTTTCTGATAATAAGGAACCCAAACAATATATACGTAACATTGCAAAGAATGATTCTAAGAATTAATATTATTTATTTCCATTGTTGTGATGCACTGTAACCATCTTGAAGGTTGGCTGGCTTTCTGAAAGGATTTATTTTGAGGAATTTTTTTTTTAAAGTGTACTTTTCCTTATAGATGATTTTCCTTGTACACTTTGGATAAGTAATTTCAGCATTAGGTTAAAAAGCTTTGACATATTCTGTATTTTATTTTCCTTGTAGTTCTTTAAATTCATTATGGTCTGTGGTTGAACCATTATATTTTGATTCACTGCTTACTGCATTTGTTTGTATCATGCAGGCAGATGTTAGCTTTTAAAAAAATATTTTATTTTAAATCAGAGGGATAAATCATAATTATAGCTTTTCTCTGTCTGTCTGTAGTAGCAAAAATGTTACATGACTCTATGCCACAGTGGTGAACCATCTAAAAATGCCTTGACATAATTATGATTGCTGCATTATTTATGGATTATTTATATTGTTTATTATTTCAATTGATATGGCCACCAATCTCAAATTCATGACTCTAGGCAGCTAACAATATTTTTAAAAATAGCATTAAAAATAATAATTTTTTTTAAAAAAACAGGCAATGATAACACCTATATAAACAGCAGCCGGGGTACAAAACAAACTCATCAGTAACAAACCAGCATTAGCAATGTACAGGCTCAACTACACTTCCTGACCCGTTGAAATAATTTGGGATAACAATGGGAAAAAGAGGCAATTCAAAGATATGCCCTGTATCCTTTGTATATTTCCATATCTTTCTTTTTGATTTAAAAAAAAATCATTTTGTTTATTAACTTTAAAGGGCTTTTTAGAATTGGGGAGGAAAAGGCTGTGATAAGAGAGAAATGGGAAGGCACAGCTGGAGAATGAATTTCTAGCAGGAGATGCCATCTGCTGAGTTTCAACCGCATATATCAATAAAATAGGACCCTTGCAAGCAGGTCACGCTTGCTGGCCTTTTAAGAACTACTAAGCCATTTATCTGTTTTCAGGCATTTTCTCCATTCTTTGAAATAAAAAAGAAATCCTTTTGTGGCTGTGGTTATCTAGATGTTTAAAAACTAGCTGTGACTCTTTCAGTACACTCCACAAATGTACATAATGTTAAAAAGAAAAGCGGGCTATTTTTGAGTTCTTCTTTTTCTATTTCCCCTTTCACTCTTCTAGGGTAGCCATTATTCCCTCTGTGTCAACATGTCCTTAGTTGATGTGCTTGCTTTTTTCTTATTTTGCCAGTTCAAAGAGTTTGCGTCCTTTTACTCCTAATTCATGATCTTGTAACTCAATAAAGTTATTAGTCAACGATATCTTGTTTTAAACATATGGAGCTGGAATGCTTGTCTGTTTCACAAAAAGTAGATTCTGTGGAGCAGTTTTTAAAATTACCTTTGAAACATTCTTTATTTTAAAAATGTGAAAATAATCATACTCACTGGTAGATGAGTTGGAAAATGGAGACAGATCAAAGCGGCTCTTGCTAAGAGATCTGCTATCGCAACGTTAGCGATAGCAAATAGGGTTCATGAAATGCACGAAATGAATCACAAAGCCAATGTTGTTAGGAAGATTTCTGCTGGAAACACAGTTTGTTATCCACAAAGGGTGTGAGAACGTAAGCCCGTGCAAACTGTTTCAGATTACATTTATGAATGAAAAGGGTTTTAGATAAGCATCACTTATGAAACACGTATCAATGAATTTACGGGAAGGTAACTTAATAACTAGAGTTATTTAAGCACAGGAGTATATATGATTCTATGCAGAATTCTTCTACATATACTTTTATCTTATGCAAAAAAACCAAAAAAACAAAAACCAATAATTCCCCACCCTCCACCATTAGACCACAAACCTGAATTGTTACACATTAAGATAATGAAACATAGGTCCCTTTCTTGAATGGGAATTTTCAGAACTGTAAACTAGGTATCAGTAATTGCACTTTCAAAAAATATAGTTTTTTTAAACCTCCTAACCAGATACCAGAAAAGCAAATTGGAAAGAAAGGCACCTTCCTGCTATTTTATTGTCCAAATCTCTCAGGAAGAAATAGCCTCCTATGATATGTAAAGCTTCATTATTTACATCAATATAAGCAGTGTTTGAAAGTGGACTCCTCTGTCAGGCATACATGCACCATTTCAAAATTTGGGGATTGGGAAGATGATTGCTGCTTCCTTTTCCCACTCTAAGTGAACTGGAAAATGAAGATTTATCCTAAACCAAATGGATTGGGGGTTGGGGGTGGGGTGGGGGAGGTGAGCCTTAGTATCTCAGATATTAGATTTACCTTCTCATTTTTTAATTTAACCCCACAAACCAATGGGAATTAGGAACTAAATAAATTTGCCCCATTCCTTGCCTCAGTTACGCTGAAGGGTCAATGGATGTTTCCACATTAACAATTCCTAGTGCAATTAATCAAACAAAAAGCATTGTATGCCACTATTCTGTGTTTTTCCTTGTCTTTTTTTGTAATTGAAAGAACAAAAGTCGGAAGAAATAGAAGACGCAGGAAAATTATAAATGGAAGATCACATAGTCTCAATCCCCGCCTTCTCCAGCACCACAAAATTCCACAAATAAGGGAAGATGATTGGACAATTAAAAAAAAAATCTCATCTAAGTAACCCTACTCTAGTGAATAAAGTTTCCTGTAGCTCAAATAATAAAAGTTTTATAGAGGTACAATTTAAGACAGGGGAGAAGAGACCATAGAGCTAGGTCAGGCTTATTATAGGTGGATGTGTGAATATGTCTGTATTTTAACAATTTGCTGTGGAAGATGCTGTTATTCTTCTCTCTTTTTCTCCAGAAAAGTATGCTTAAAATGTGAGGGTCATCTTTAGGAACTGTCTGTTATTTCTCCACTTGAAAGATGTGTTCTCCTCTCCCAGGAGAATGCAACCTGACCTGCCGTCTCCTTCAGGCCTTATCCTGTGTTGCAATTAGGCTTGAAAAAAAGCCTCCCGGTTTCTCAAATAGTTTTTTTTTTTTTCAAACCTAATTCTGTGTGTGGGTGAGGAAAGTGAAAGTTTGTGGGTAGATCCGTGCTTCCAGCTAATCCTGCCATTTTTGGAGAACAGGAGAGCATGATGGCATCCTCAGCCCACCCCTGGACAGCAGCAAACATAAATTTCAGCAGGATTTCCTGGTATGGGATCCAAAGGAATGGTCTCCATCTTGGTCCATCTCAAGCCATGCTGTCCAGTGTGTGTGCTGAGTTTCAATTCCTTGTAAGCAGACTCCTCCATGTCATTTGGCTATTGTGGCCTTTGGTGCAAAAGCTGTCTCTGCTCCAGTCACAGGCTGCTGCATTCTGCTACCGTTTTTGGGGGGGAGAGTGGTGAAAAGCAGTGTTTTTCTCCTAAAAAAAAGTAACGATGGAACAGTGAAATGTTGGCTCTCTCGTTTTGTTGGTTTTTGCATATTCACTGATGGAAGAGTGTCACTGAAATAAATGGGGTTTGCTTTTGAGTAGATGCGTAAGAGCAGCAAGTCATTTTAAGGTACACATTTTAAAGTATGTAGATGTAATGGTGCATGGGAAAGACCTTGGGAGACTGGACAAAGAGACACTGCCAAGGGAACGGGGGGCAAGGGGAGGATTATACTATCAGACTTGCAAGATTGATATTGGCCTTGCAAGGTAAACCAGACAGGAATCACAACCAGATGAGCTAATTCTACTTTATTGTAAAACTACATTGACAGAATCTTGCAAGTCTATAATACAGCCCCCCATTTTCTTTACAGCCGGAGAAACTAGGAAGGGTATCTTCTTAGCCTCTTGCCCCACCCACTGTTCAGTTGCAGGCTATGCTGTCTCTTATCTGACTGTTCGCTTGGCAGCTTCTCTTTGCCCAGTCTCCCACATACCATTATAGTAAGCCATAATAGAATTGTCTGCTATTCTGCTGTACAACCATTCTCTGCACAGACCATCCCCTAAAAACCAGCTTGCTTCACAAAAGTGTTGTTGTCCTAGGAGACCACATTAAAGGCTACTGGTCTACCTTCAGCATGGGTCAAAAACTGTGCAGACTTCTAGTACTTTTACTGTATATCCAAGCTGTAAGCTGCATCAATCTTGCTTCTGACAGAAGGCCAAACTGAATGGACTGCTTAGTTCCATTTCCACAATTTTTTATTTCTATACTCTCCTTGGAATTATTCAGAATGGAATCTGAAGCCTTTACTTAAGGTTTTTCACAACAGGCGTTTTGGATCATAGAAATAGCTTTTCATTTTGTTCACCGCCCAGAGTTGTTTGTTGAGATGGACGGCTATACAAATGGAATGAATAAATAATACAGAAATAATAATAGGATTGACTATCCAGGAGGACAGGAAAAATGGCAGGAAGAGAAAGCAAAGTTATACTTGGCCATACAAAGTATGTCAATCATCTTGCATCATCATCAATCAAGCAGAGGTCAATCATCCTTCAGTAAGATCTGCAGGAATGATTTCTCTCTGAGCATCACTAATAATGGAAGGGTTGCTGCTTGGAACCGATGAGACGTCCTTATCTGCCACCACATCCAGAGTGTGGCATTCTCTGCATTGAAAAGTGCATTGGCCCTCTTTATCTGTTATGGTTTTTTGAAGTAATTTTTGTCTTGACAGATTTTTAGTGCTGATTGATACACATGCTATACTAAATCACAGAAATCCTAACCAAAGTTAGTTTAGCATGTTGTGTAAATGCAACCATTAGGTGTGTATTTGACATGGTTAGGTGAACATAGCTAATTAAAGCATTGCCACTTTTGTTTAATATAATATAAATGTTCAGTAGCACATAATGTTATGTGAGCTTCCTATAGCGCATCAGAAGTCTCTCTTCCTCTCTTGCCGCACTCTGCAATTATGCTCTGAAGGTCCTTCAACCTTTTATCTGCAATTCTAATATCAGAACTCACCTTATGTACCGTACTGTGGTAGCAGTTGAAGAATAGCATTAAATCAGTCAGAATAAAAGAACAAATTAAATTAAAATGATCAATGAACTTAAGTGAATTGAATTCTTTATTGATTTATGACCAGCAAGTTAGAATTAAGGTTGTTCTTCCTCATCATTAAACTCTATTCAAATAGTAAAACTAAATAAATAAAAAAACCCATCAGTTTTCACAATATAATGATTGAATAAAATGTCAGCAATCAGATATTATGCATTTGCTTTATGTAAAAGTAAAATAGGCTATAGATAGAATGACCTGCGTAAGATATGCACATAACATATGATAAAAACCCTTTGAATTGATCAAATGTCTTCATCATGACCTTTTAATGATAAGGAAGCGGAGTGGGTCATGTGGAAGCACAAATATTATGGCTGTTAAGGAATGCATGTCATGCTGATAACAGAGCATTCAAAAAGGCTTGTGGTACTGCAGTCTCTCACTGCTTAGGACATTCAGCCACTCAGTCTAATGAGGAGTGGTTTGAGCTTCATGAATTTTCATGAAGTGAGTATCATATGGCTTTTAAAGTAGAAAAGAAGGCAGTTTTACTACTGAGTAATGAAAAATTGCTCAGATAGCCATTTTGAATGCAGCACAGGAGATATCAAATCCATTGGACCTTCATATTACACTTCAGGAAATTCATTTACATGTATCTGGTCAGTGCTATAAGAGCCAGGAGATCTTTACTGTTTAACAAGAAAAAAAGAGAAAGAATTGCAAATGCTGAAACTTCATTTGTTTTTCTCCATGATTAATGGTTGATTTCAAGATGTTTTGGTAGTGATTCAGTATCTGACCCCTTATGTTGGTACAATATACGTGGCTATGGCTTTGTTATCTACCTCCCTGTAGATCTAATCAATGCAGATAAATTGATGGCATATGCTTCACTGTCAGCAGATATTAAGCACTCCAGCAAATAAAATTGAATTAAAGACAATCTAAGGGCCTGTTTAGCCTCACAAAGAGACTTTAAGAGATTCTTTCTGAGCATTATAGGTGTCATTTGGAAGTAAGCTGTGTGAACCAAGTGTAAGTACATTCTGTAAGTACATTCCTATCAAAATGTCAGTGAATAAGAATTTTGCCTCTTATAAAATTAAAGATATCATGTCGGCTTTCTTTGTCTTTGTTGTATAGTAATTAGCAGCCACAATTTACCAACTCTTCAATCAGAATTAGCCTGAGCATGGGATCACGTGAAAGCCATATATCAATTTTGGGGTAGGCAAGTGTCAGTTTTGCTTTAATTTTGTGGGGGGTTTTCCCTAAACTTGCTTCAAGTTAGTTTCCATCTGAGTTTATATATGTATCCGAAAAATATCCACAGAAAAATTCATTGGCATTTTATGTGCTAATATACATACATACTTGTGTGTGTAGTTTTCCTAGTGGGCATACTTTTCATAAGCATTTTTCAGTGCTTATGATATATTAAAAACATATAATATATAACTGTTATAATAACATGTAAATATACTAACTTTGCTCGATATCTATCCATATTCCTGCATTCATCTGCAGGAATTTTTGGGGATAATTTGTGAATTATACTGTAAACTGTGTCATAAAAGTTTGATAAGTGCTAACTTTGGAGGGCATATGTTTCATCTTAAGGTTTAGAAGATGTAAATGAAGTAGATCAGCATAAATATTTTAATAGACTCAATTTTTCATTCCTCCCTATTCTGGACCCAGATTTCCACTGAAAATCCTTCTAGCATTCTGGAATTTAAGGGGAGAGAGGATAACTTATCAATACAGAGCAAGCTTTCTAGAGATAAGGCTCCAGTTTTAATCTCCAGGTAAGGAAGATCAGAAGTACAGATACTTGGGGATATCTCTGTTCGTGGCCCTACCCATACCAACTGGATCACTACCAATCCCCATATTAAGATAGAAGGATAGTGATCTGATTCAATACAACACAGCTTTGTGGACACAATCCTGGAGCGAGATCCAAACTGCTGATCATAAGAAACCAGCTTTTATTATTCATCTAAGCAGCAACATTTATGAGATGATTCTATCTCATTTTTTTTCCTTATAGGTCTCCCCACAGAGTTTGATAACTCAGAAGCCAAACTATTCAATGAGTTGAATTCAGATTTAATCATGTTTACCCTAAGTACATTGAACTTACTGAGACTCAAGTTATCCGTTAGAAAGGTCCTTTCAGTATTAATGTGCAGTATTGTACTAAATATGATGAAATCTGTATCCAATCCTTTGTCTTTAACATAATGCTCATAGAATTGTAATTTGATCTGCATCACAAATTCCACTCCCATTTTCTATCCCTTTACTCAGTCCCACTAGAAAGCTTAAGAGGGTCCCTCTCTTTGACTTTTCCTTTTTCTAAATGTGAGTTTAAAACAAACTCGCTTTTGCTTTTGTTGTATGGAAAGAGCACTTGGTCTTCTGAGTCGCAATCTACAGTAAAATGTGGTACAGTTCCCAAAGGGAGCTCATCTGTCTGTGGAATCTAGTTGATACTAAATTTCATATTTCTGTTGTTCCAACAGAAATGTGGGTGAAAATGGGAAGGGTGTGTGTTTTCTGTGAGCCTCCATAACCATAACACTCTTGTCTTTGCAAAATCCTACAGGTTAGTTTGTTGAGAGTCACTCAGGATCAGACTAATCTAGTCTAGTGGTTGGACTCAGAAGGGTTAATCCTCACTCAGCTATCACGTTCAGTAGGTGAGTTTGGGCTATTTCTCAGCCCACGCTACCTCACATGGCTCTTGAGAGGATTAAAATGAGGGGGGATCCACATATGCCACATTGATCTACAGGAAAAGTAAATAGCTATAATAAACAATAGCTGCATTGTTGTGACATTTCTATGGCATTCCTATTAGTGTGGCTGATATGAATTCCCTGTCATAGGAAGGCCCATGTTTTAAGAATTTAAAATGTAAAAAATACAAAACTCTGTCCTACGTATTCTTGGCTGATGGTGTTATTTCAGTTTTTTGAAGGAAATTAGAACTGGGTCAGGGATTAGGAAAGTGTATGACCATTCCCATCTATACTATATGTTTCCAAGCTCATTTCCCCTCTCTTTTTGTTAGGCAGACCCTTTGCATTAAAATGTTCCCCAATGTTAAAGAAATTGCAGTCTGCAACAAGGTTTATTCCTAGGTAAGAGGATTACAACTTTAGCCAATTAAACTTCCAGTTAAAGACTAAAGCCTTATCTGCTCCATAGCGATACCATAAAGGAAAAGATTTGGGAACATAAGACCAAGCATGTTCTTGGTCTTCAAAGTAGTAAGTCTGACTCAATGGATTTGGAAATAGGTAAAATAAAATTTAAAGAGACCCCAGCAGCCCTAATAGCTCCGCCAATTTGGGTATAATATTTGCCAGTTTTATTTTCAAGTGTTTTTGTAGACTATGAGGAGTCAATAGGAACATTTCATGGACTGAAAGATTTGTTGCTTACTCTACACTTTGTGCATCTGTTGCTGTTTTAGCTCAAGATGGTTTTGCAATGAACCTTTCTGAACCTAAGTCAACAAAGTCGAAGGGCATCTGTTGAAATGATTGATCTTGCCTTCGGGCTGAATCTAACAGCAATGAAAGGAGAAGTAAGGAAGGAGAAAAAAGCCTTTCAAATACTTGACTCTGGGGTGGCTAGTAACCACATGTGGTACTAAAATCAGAAGATATAGTAAGACAAGAGCCAGCAGCAAGCAACTGTGCTTTACAGGCATGTATTTCTGTCGAATGGATGTAGTGAGAAGAAAACCGAATGCATGTGTATAGTTAGTTAGCAGGCCTTTGAGATGGACTCATTGCCACATGATTCAACAATAGCATGCTTCTTTTTAAATATGAAATGGCAACATGCTGTAGATTACTTGATCCAAGGTGCAGAGTTCAACCTGGAAATATTTTGAAACATAGAGACTTGAAACTAATCTACGCTGATTACATGAACTCATTCAGACGCTTGGGAGAGATTTATTTATTTATTTTTCACAGTTCTATTGCCGCCCATCTCACACAAAGCGACTCTGAGTGGTGAGAGATTCTTATACTGAGCAAAGATGCAAGCAAAACTCAAATCCTCACATGCGAGGGAAAAGGCTAGGCTACAGATCTTGACTGTGTGTTCGCTGGCCCTGCTATTAGGCGCAATGAAGTGGTCACTTTGGGCAGCAGACGGTGAGGGGTGGAAAATTGCCGCTCAGCCCATGTGCACGTCTTTCTGACCCTGCAGTCCTGAAAGGCTGTACCAGGTTCTTATAAATGTAGTTTGAAGGATAAATCTCTTTGAGAACAATAAAGTCTCTGTCTCCCTCATCCTGGACTCACTGAGCATTGAGCTGCATGGTTTGGGGATCCATGATCTGCCTTTTACAGGCTCTCTGTGTGCATATGTGCATGTAACTTTTTCTCTAGTATTTTGCTGGCCTGCTATTTGAGCCTAAAAACTCTCTAGGATGGTGTTTCTCAACCTTGGCAACTTCAAGATTTGCGGACTTTGTCCCCCAGCATTCCCCAGCCGACACTGCTCTAAGAGATTAGGAGTCTCATGGAGATACTTTCCCGAGTCTTCAGGTCAGACAACCCCTGACAAATTATACTATCTGAACGACTTTGTTTAGGGCGTCTTATCTAAGTATAATACATACATTATATAGAAAGCAGTTTAATATAATGTGTCACTTAACCTGAGGGTGGATTCAGGCAGGCATCTACCATGATAGTTCCAAAGGTTTTGCTAGGAACATCTCCCCCATACAGTTCTGGCGTAAGAAAGTAATTTCCAGGAACGTGAATAGCAAAGCCTATTGCTGTTCTAAGTTTTGTTTTTACTTGCTGCTTTTCCTCATTTGTGCACCACACTACATGCTGCTAAAAATAGCTCTCTCCACCCAATGTTTCTTTCTTTCTTTCTTTTTTAATAATATTTTATTGAAATTTTAAAGTTACAAAGTTAAAAGTTAGAAATGAAAAAGAAAATTGAAAATACAAATTATAAAGAAAAGGAAAAGAAAAAGTGAGATAAAGTAAAAGAAAAAGAAAAAAGATATGAAAAATAGATAATTTCCAATCTATCTCTGGTCTTAGGAATAGCAAGACTATCATAAGTGCTAGTTTTTAATACATTAAGTAGGAGTAATTCTTTGTCAAAACATATCCCATTGCATTTATAATCTAATTTTCAAATCCCCATGTAAGCTTCACCCCACCTGTATTTTGCAAATAGTCCATCAATGGTTTCCACGCAATGTTTCTGTATGATTTCAGGGCCCTCACACATATACTTCCCACATTTTGTATCTCATTTTTAAGTAGGATTTTTAAATCTTCAAAATGCCTTCCATACATCTGCAAACCCCAAAGACTGCAGACTTTGAAATCTGTATTTCAGAGTTGTCTTGTGGCAATAATTGCAGGCCTCCCTACATTTATATCTAATTTCCCTTCCTCCAAACTCTCAACTTATTTAATCAGCTCACATGCCTATTTTTATCTTACATCTTGTCATATCTGATTAATTACTTGCAGATCAGAAATTCTATTATGGGGTCTGTTTTGTTTTCTTTTAACAGTTTGAATGGTTAGGAGGGCTTTTTTCTGGGTTGGACATTTGAAGGATGTGGAGACATCAGACAAATAGTCCTTTTTTGTTTCAAGAAAATGCAGGTAGAACATTCCAGTATTTCTGACAGTTATACAGAAAGGCTGTTGGTATACCCGGAAACATTCTGGAATCCGTATGGTAGGAAATGTTTTATGTTTAAAACATAAAGATCAGCACAGAGTAAAATGTAATTCTAGCTTAAATGAATATTCAGGTTTAAAAAAAACAACAGTCCTTTAATATAGCAAGTGGTTGGCTGTTTCATTATCTGACCAGTGGCAGCAACACATATTTTGGTGCAAAAGAAAGATTTTAAGGAATAATGTCTTACACCATTCCAAAGAGGAGAATTAATTTTAAGTGAAAAGCAAATAAATTAATTTGTAAGAAAGCAAGATGATTCAGGACAAAATTGTGTTCAGTGCTGTGACCTTACAGACTTAGCATACCTGATACCTGATGTCCGCTAAGTATGCTAAGCTTCATTTTGCAGGATTTCCAGCCTGTCTGGGGAAGGCTGCCATACACCAGCCTTTCCAAGTCACTGCCACATGGAAGTATTACAATGCAACTCTAGCTATCAACAAATAAAGGGCACTAGATTGGAAAAATATTGGAAGGAATCATGTGAAAGAGCCAACAAGAAACCAACTTTGTGTCAACAACACAAAGGGTTTAGTTCTCATAAACTGCTGATGGGGCAATGATAAAAGAAGTTGATTATGCTACTGTATGTAATGTTCAAAGACTTCACACACAGTTATCTTACTGCAATTCCTTAAAGTGGGTCAGAATCATTATCTACTTTCCCCATGAGCTTCTGCAACATCGCTTTTGCTCACTGGTGCTCATTCACTTGTTCATGTACAAGAATCTCATCTTGGAAATGAGAAGGTTGCTTCTGAAGGCGTAGGAGCTGAAACACAGGTGCTAGCTCCACTGCAAAGTGGAGAGACTCTGTATGCTGAAGATAAAATTAACATAGCCACATCCGGCACCAGTCTGTTGTTCAACACATCAAGCCTGTGCCAGGAAATAAACTAATGAAATGCAAAAAGCCGTATTTACATATATACTGCTAATGGGGTGGCCAAATGCACAGAAAGATTAATTTCTTCAATGTTGTATAGGAAGAGGGGAATTATTCCTCCCATTGTGTTCCACACTACACTTGGCTAGAATGTCTTCCCTCAAATTTCCAGCAAACTATTTCAACACTTACCATGCCCTTACTGAACAAGGTTGAACAAGCTCTGTGAATTCCTGCTGCTGAAATAGTTAAAGAGCCCTTCTACATTTTTTTTTTCTCATAAAGGAAATATATTTTACCCCTATTCTCTTTCTCTCTCCCCTTACTTACAGTATATAGGCAGGGGAACAGGACATCCTTTACAAGACTTGGCATAGGCACATCTGCAAATGCTGTTGTGACCAAACTGCGTGTGAGTCAATGCCTAGAGAATTCATTGAAGGGCTTAGAAATCATACCCAAATATTGATCCTTATGAAAAGCAAGACTGGAGCTTGTCAGAGCAAACAATTTGAGGTTTAAAGTTTCTTTCTGCCCATGGAGAATGTGAACGATGGTTGCTTATCTTTTCTGGTAAGCCTTCCATTGAAAAATGATCTGTGATCAACTGAACACCTTGGGAATACTTTCAGTCTCTTGTCAGGGAGGGAGGGAAGGAAGGAAGGAAGGAAGGAAGGAAGGAAGGAAGGAAGGAAGGAAGGAAGGAAGGAAGGAAGGAAGGAAGGAAGGAAGGAAACACACAGTAAAGCATGAGTTTTATAGGCCTCCATTTGGCTAACTTAAGATACTATGGACAAAATTTTCCTTTGGACTTTACTTACAAACAATGGACAAAGTCTGCTATTTCTGAAATGGGGGATATTGATCTAACTGACATCATTTATGTTGTGACATAATTATGAGAGGTCATTATCGGTACAGATGTTACTATACGTGGAAGGCCCACTGATGTCAAGCAGGAAAGCAAAACTTGCTTAACTCTCTTATCAAAAGGAATGGGATTGAAAATGAAACAGGATTACACCCTGTGGCATTATTCATTTTAATCAAGAAGATGAAATTAATAACATGCAGAAAGTATTCTTTCCAGCTGCTGCTTAAGATGGAGCACTTCTCCAAATTCATACTGAAATTAAGTTGTTAATTCTATTAAAAGTGTTTAAAAGGCAACCTTAAATATATCAGGTTGTTTGGACTTAAGGCTTGCTGCCTTATGTTGACTTATAGTTTTCCCCACGAGGCCCAGTTCAAAACTCTCTCTGTTTCCTCTTGGTTTCTCAATACGTTTGTCTGTCATCAGCACTGTGCTGCTTTCAGGGGAATGCAGATTGTGAAGGTCGCTCCTGACCTACTTTTCAATATCATGCTTTGTCAGTGGCAAATCCATTCAATGAAATGTTACATCACCATCTCAATTTTGCCTACATTTTTTTCTCTTGAAGTTTGCATCTCTGCTCCCAAACCCCCAAACAAGGACCTCAGCCCCAATTTTTTTTAGATCCCTGGCCAACAGGAAAAGCGAGCGACTTATCATTTCCTGCATTAGCCATTGTGTGCTGTGGATAGCCATGTGAGCACAGGCCTGACTTTAGCTACAAGGAACTGACTTCCTCATTGGATGCCCCTATGCAGTTCAACGTTATAGGAATTTAAACAAGATGCACTGTACAGCCAAGACTCCACTATGCTTCACGAAGAACTGCTCTGCAAGTCAGGAATTAATTTAGATTAATTCAGCTGGCACCCTTAAAAAACCTTGAGGAAGGTGAGGCAGACAAGAACCACTGTACCATTCCTGTAGTTGAAATCTGTACAGAAGGGCCTCTCGTTTTTACAGCAGCATGTTCGGAAGTTTTATTTTTGGACAGCCTGCTGGCGGTATTGCACACAAATCTACTGCCAAATGTTTATCTTTGTGGATGCACACCAAGGTTTGTTCTGTTGATAAACCTAATAACACTGATGTCCTTTCCTTGTGATAGTTTGCTCTCTCTCACTTTCTCTGTGTGTCTCGCTGGTAATAACTGAAATGCCACCTTAGAGATACCTTGTTGTCAAGCCCAGGAAAGATGTTTACATGTCTGCTGAATTCTCTGGCTCTTGTTTCTCAGAGACTGGAAGTAGAGTTGGAAAGCAACTGGAGCATGTAATCATATGTTCTCTCAGCAATTGCCCGAAGGCTTTATCTGAGGCCTGAAGCAGAGACTTTTAGAAGTCCATGGCAGACTTTCAAAGCCTCAGCTTCACTCAGGATTTTGCACCTCAACATATAAAAGTAAAACCACACACTAACTCTTTCATTTTTCCTTGCCTGCCACCTTTTTTCAGTATGGTAGAAATTAAGTGTGTGGAATAAAAATGAATAAAATAACCGTTTGGGGGAAAGGGATAACAAGCACGAGCGTTTCTTTCTTATTCATTGTTTTAGCAGCGTTGTATAAAACAGGTGCAATGGCATATGTAACTACAATAAGATTTAATACGTTTTTTAAAAAAGATTTTTGTGGCTATAAACATTGCATTTAGGAACAAATTAATCCATCCTGCTAATTGTTTTAATTTGAATGAGAAAGTTATAGCCAGGCTTATAGCTCTCACTGAAATCAGAAATGCTTTCATTTTGTTGGATCATGCCCAGTTTTGTAAAAGTAAGACTCAAGTCCTATATATACTCATACAGAATTGAGTTCAGACCAGCTTATATCTGAGTCAGCCTGTTTAAGTTTGTGCTGTAAGATCTTAATGATGATTAGAATGATAATATAGCCTCGGTCATGATGACTGCTTATTGTAAGCATAACTCTAACATTTCAAAATATTATTTAAATGCATTTCCTTAAATTTAGAAAAATATTCAATCTCCATTATTTGCACAACTGAAACAAAATGCAAAGATTAATTTATAAGTTAGGTGAGTCTAAGATATAAGAGAAGGATGGAGGAAGCAGAAACTAAATGTAGCCATCTTTGACAAAGTCTATGATACCGCAAGCTGTACTGGCTAGGAATTTTGCGTAGCGGGGCATTTCTTTATTTACAATATTTGTAGGCAGCACTCAGTAGTAAGACTGGCCAGTGTACAATAAGGTAAACAGATAAAACAATAAAAATCAATAGGCAAACAGGAATACAAAAAACAAAAAACAAAAAAAATACACACAAGAAGGAAAACCCAAATCAATCTGTTTAATCAGGGCCAAAGGCACAGTGGAATAAAATGCCACTGCCTTGCAAAAAGCAAGGAGGGAGGATATTATATGTACCTTGGGCAGAAACATATTCTATAGCTTGAGGGCTCTACAGAGAAGGCCTGTGCTTCCATGCATTTCCAGAGAGTTTCAGTAGGCCCTCTTGAGATTTTTGCACAAGATGGGCAGACTCAAGCTTGACAAGGCAAAAGCTGATGGAGGGTTGAAGTTAGACAGATATAGAATGTGTCATATCAGGGAGAATGATCTACACCAGTGATGGCGAACCTATGACACACATGTCAAAGGTGACATGCCATAATGTTTTGGGTGACACTCCAGCATTCACCAACACCCAACAACAACTATTCTTCCTGTTTGAGGTATGAAGAAACTGAGCTTGTTTTACTCGTATTTCATTTTTGTAATTATTTGACATTTCTTTATATAATACATAGCACCACACTTGACTGGACTATATTTTTTTTAAATAAATGAATATAAATGTAAAGAATTGTTTCTCTTTTGTTTGGGTGGGGGGTAACAGGTCAGCAGAGTCAAGTCAGGCATTTTCTGAATTTTTGACACGCCAAGCTCAAAAGATTCGCCACCACTGATCTACACAGACAAAATCAATTCTCAGTACTCATGGCACTGACTCAATTCTCCATCATATCTAGTGTACAAAACCCCATACAAACATTAATTTAGGGACTGTGCTCTTTTGCCATTGCTTCTGGTCTTGCACACATTAGTACAGAAGTCTTCACTAAAGAAATCAAGCAACAATGGTTGCTCCCATAAGGACAACCAAGACTCTCTGAATGGCATTGTCCTAAAGCTTAATGGTTGCAGTGAAGCAGAGTTCAATAAGGGGTCAGCAATGTGGTATCCATGATTGCTAGGGTACCACAAGACATGCTCATTGGTGACACAACTCATCAATATTTTCACCTGTTATTTGTCTCACATCACATTTTGTGACATCACATTTTAAAAGCTGCTGAAAACTTGGTTGTCTCAGATTATTCTGGACAACATTTGGGATAGTAAAATAGAGCAGTCAGACCATTGATGAGTGATGGCACCATTAGTCTAAATATGGAAATGTGTTGATGGATTGGTTACACAACTGTTACTATGATATTGTTTTACTGATATTGTTTGAGAAGATGTGGTTTAATTGATTTGGTTTTAGTGAAAGATGGAGCTATGAGGATTAAATGCAAAGCTAATAATAGCTGGCTCAGTTTTCATGGGCATCTGTTGTAAAACAAGGTGCAACTGGTGCTTAAGGCCGTCGATAACATCCCCAAACATCTATATTACTTGGGATGGGATTTTGAATACAATTCAACACTGAATTGCCTACATTGCCAGAAGAATGGTGACAGAGACAGAAGAGTCATGTAAAATGTCTGTTGATCCTTGAAATTATTACAGTACTAACTATAGCTTAGGTGCTAAACTAATGGATGTTTCACAGTTAAAATGTAAAAAAAGTCTATAAGGAAATTGATGTTAGTGAGATTGTGTTCATATGGTACCATTTTTGGGTGCCATCCAAATATTGCAAATGTTTGGAAAAGAGTTCATAATGTATTAGGCACTTCTAAGTATACTTAGGCGACCATGGCAATGGCTTGAAAACAGGTACACGTTTATTAATATTGGCTTGAATCTGCCTTGCGGAAAAGTAAACCTCTCCTGGATTCCTTTGAACTAATTTCTTAACATTTGTTTAATTTCTCTTATAACCATATTTACCTGTAATACAAATCTGAAAAAAGGAGCAATTTCAGACAAATTTAATGGATATTAAATATTCAAAAATTTAACTGTCATGAAAAAGTATATGCATGTTTATTATATTTGCTCCTGTAAATATTGCCTTTCTTTACATTTACATTTGGGGTCACCTGAGTTTGTGCTTATTAATACATTTCTTATACAGACTTTTCCTTTCATTCTTGTACTCTGGAAAATAATTGATTTCAGTTGAAAAAGAAAAAAAAAATACAAGGGTGTAATGTGGGCTCTGTTCAGCTTGGTATATGCTGCTCACATAGGACGAATATCTAGATCAAGATCTAGATCAAGACCTAGATCTATATTCTTCTCATTGTCGGTGAATACATTCATTCTTATGGAGGACAGATGTTCTTGATTAGCATCCCTCACTATTGGGCATGCTGTCTAGAATTGCTGGGAAGTGTGTGTAACCAAGCAACATCTGGAGAGTCATGAGATCTCATTCATGTGCTACATTTGGACCAAATATTGAGTGTATATAGTGAGTGCACTCACAAAATAAGTGGCATGAAAAACTTGCCTATTCCCAAAATGCTCACCATGCTGTGCATAGCAGCCAAGAAATACTGCTTCTTAGAGGTTGAACTAATGCTCTAGAATGCTATTATTGCAGTAGGGTATTTATGGAACCCAAAGGCATTGGAGGGAGATAAACATGATTTTAGATGCTGGTACTTTGATATGTAGTGTTTAGCCTCCTATATAGGTATTTTAATTAAAAGAATCTTAAGAACCTGGTCACTATCAAGGCAAGTTGCCTACCACTGTACTAAACACTGTTGTGTGAAAAATTTGCCTCTGATCTTTAACACTGTTGAAGCCCAATTTACGTGTCTATGTGTATGTCAGAGATATGGACAGTGTTACTTCTCTCCTTCAGTTCCTGGATACATCTCTATAAAGCAGGAAAAGACAAATATTTGAGTATCAATCAAAAGAAAATACTGCTTTTGGATTTATCCCATTTTATCAGGCAAGTGCTTGAAGCCCAATATGCAGTGTTGTGGGGATGTACACATATTCTAAATAACTGATTTCAAGGGCCAGTAGTCTACTGCTTTGAGCTAACTATATACAGAAATGATCACTCCATTTCTGTGACCGTGTGTGTGTGTATGTGTGTATTTGAAGGAGCAGGTGCTAGATTTATATCAGGCAGTGGGATTGTAGGTACTATCATAAGGAATCTGGGTCATGGCAGGTGAAAAATATGAGCCACGTGGTAAGAGACCACCAGTTCTGGTTCCATTGAAGCCAGGGAGAGAAGGAACAGGATCCTGAGGAACAATTTGTTGGGAAACAAAGTTCCTGTACAAGACTTACTGTAATATAATATTTATTGTGATTTGGAGAGCTTCATGGTTGCTATGGTTAGCCCAGATCCCTCCCAGCATTATAATAGGCAGAGAAGTGTACAGTGTTGTGTGTTGCTGCCGGAGAACAGTCATGTTTGGAATTTTTTCACCCAGAATGAAGTCCACCATATTTCTATTATCTCCATTTACAAAGAAAGAAAAGAAAAGAAAAGAAAAGAAAAGAAAAGAAAAGAAAAGAAAAGAAAAGAAAAGCACCCATCGGAATGCAAAATTAGGGATCCAAACTGTCTTTGAAATCAAGGGCTTAAATGATAGACTATGGTCAATGTTTATTTCAAAAGAAAATAGTTTTTTAAAAAGATTTTTAAAATGTATAAAATGCAGTTGAAATTAGGGTAGAAGTTGCTTTCTTTCCACAATTACACAACAAAGAATATGGGAAGCCATTTGCTCCTCCTTTTTTTTTTTTTTTATCATACTAAACATCTATATTTTTAGAACTTACAATGATTGAAATGATGTCAATCATATTGTTACTGTTATTTTGGGCTATTTCCTCCATGCTATATTCTAAAGAAATTAACAGACTGCATTTTTTACAAATCAAGATAGCTGAAGTAGCTTATCTATGTTGGCTCTAACAGCAGCCTACCCATGTGTTGGATAATATGTTGGATTATATCAAAGCAAAACCAGACAACCAGTGGGCTTAAGCCACAGATGCTAGGAGGAAACAGCAGGAACAGAAATGGTTTGTTCTGCTGCCACTAGGCTAGACTGTTGTCTTCCAATTCAATAGTGTCTAATCATCAGTGTTCAGGAAAGATTTAACTGCCAGTCAGGTTGTGGTCATGGAACAAGAGGGAATGCCATTCTGTTCTTCAGCTCAAAACAGGCCCTGGGGAAGGTGTGTGCACACACACAAACACATGCACGCGGGCGGGCGGGAATATGCCATAGGACTGCTCTTCAAGGCCCCAGTCATTCTGAAACAAGAACCTTGTAATTTCTGTTTCGACTTCACCAGGTTCTCCAGAGTAGAGGGAGGGAATGCTTACATCTTCCTCTGTGATGTCTGATGGTGTCAGAGGACACAGCTTCAGACTACTTGTGGGCTGAGCTTGAGCAATGTCTTGCCATGGAGAGAGAGAGAGCGGTGGAGCAGTGCAAAAGCCACCCTTGGAAGTTCTGCTCTCCTACAAACTGAAAAAAAGACCAATCTAGTTGCCCACAATGTCTAACAATAGTGCCCATTCTCTGGCCCAGAGGGAAATAGGGCACAGGCCCTACCACCTTCCTACAAAAATTCTGGGCTATAATATAGCATTATATTCATAGAAAGGCAGTGCCCAGAGGCATTGAGGGGAATGAATGTGGTAATCACTGCAGCTGCTTAGTCCATCTATGCTCAAAGCCAGGACCTACTTTTTAAAGAATAACTGGAAAAGATTGTCATCCATTATTGACTATATTAGACATCCATTTGGGGCCTTCATAATAATTCTGGGGAATATGGGAAATCATTACTGCCATGGCCAGAGTATGCAGATATTCAAAAGCACAACCTACATCCTTTAATCTTAATTCTTCTCCCCCCACTTCTGATCCCCTCCCTGAGAAGGAGACTTATTATATCAGCATGAGGAGTCCCTGGCCAATTAACACTTTTCCCTAGTTGACCATTTTTGTTCTTTTAACAGCTCACCTTAATATCCCACAGCTTACCTGCTTTGCCATAGATTTAATTGACAGACTCACAATCTGGCTGACTTCTCATTCCTTTAATAATTTGTTTTCTTCCCTTCTGGGGTAGGAAGTGGCATGAGAGGTGCTCATGGGAAACAGTGGTGAAATCTGGGGCAGAGATATATGGGAATCTAATTCTCAAATTTTGGGGTACAAAGATTTTTTACACAACAAACCCTCCACACCCATCCCAAAATGGCAGGAGATTTACTAACTCATAAAGAGAACAATGTCCATAGATAAATGTAATTACTGAAATTATGTTAAAACTCATTTGGATACTGACTAGATTTCCACTTTAAATTTTTTTCAATGGTCCATATCCTACATTTTGACTCCCAGTCAGTGAAGAGAATTTATCCTGAAGAATGAATCAGAATTCTTTAAAATAGCTTCAGATACCTTTGGTTGAAGTCTTAAACAAAGTGCACTGGGAAATCTTATTTTTCATTAAGACTTATTTATGATTCAGCACAGTACTTTGCATGAAAAAGTCCATTCAGTTTCAAGATTTTAGGAAACAAAAAATAAAAGATTCAATAAACTACAACAAAAATGAAATTCATATATCAAGTTTTAGCATACCATAATAACCAAAAGGTTCCATTACTGCTCTGTGCTGGCCTCCAATTCATGCACATGTTTTGGTCTTCAATCAAATACACCTCCACGAGTTGTGGTTGTAGCTCTGTGTTGGACATGCACTAAGTCAGGAACTAGTAAACTTTTCTGGCTTCAGGGACAGTCACACAATTTTGTGTGGCTGGGAAATTCTGGGAGTTGAAGTCCACACATCTTAAAGTTCCAAGGTTGAGAAATACTGGTCCCAGGTAACCCTCAAATAATTTATTTTTAATGACAGAAATTTCACAAGGTCACAAAATCATATGCAATTTATGATCTAAATTGTTATCTTGTGTAGGATTGCCAAGATCCTATGAGATCCTGTGACTGAACTTTGAAATGCCACACCAGCATACTAAAATTCTATGGAATTTTGCTATTTTGTACAAGTCTTACGAAACCTTGGGAAACATAATTTTATTGCATGTATTTATCTTGGGTGGCCTGGGTACTACTTGACGACACTGGCAGTGCTGTGGCACTCACAACCAGACTCTAAATGCTGGGCATATATTCTGCAGTTTTTTTCTGAAAAGTTTTCAAAGTGGTCATGCGTACTTAAGCCTTTTGTCATTGTTACAATATTTCTGGAACAGCCCAAAGACAGCAAAAAGAATAAAGACTTTCCTTGTTTCCTTATGTTATGGGATTGGCCATTTTGTGTCTTAGTGCATTGATAACATTTGAAAGTGGAATAGAATGAAAGTTTAATTGTTTTAGATTAATGTGTTTGTATTTCAGTGTGCCGAGGAGATACCAACAAAAACACCATGGTGAATCCAGACTATTTTCTCTTCCGGCCCATGATCATACTTTAATCAGCACATATTGGGTCAAATAAATTGTAGCTGAGAATCCCATGGCCTTTCTTTCTCATAGGGAAGGACTTCTTCAATTTTCTTTCAGCTTCTCAATTTTCCATTTTTTATCTGATTTATTGTGCTTTTACATGGGTAAGGTTTTTTTTTAAAGCCAAGCAATAATTCATATTTTTCCATGTGCATTTCTCCCTTATATCCATCTTGTAAACATTTCACCTAAGACACTGCATGTTTGTCCATTGTTTTCAATTATACCTCTTTCTGTGCACATTTCTCCCTTTAGTTTTGATGTCTTGATTGGTGAACTTCATCACAATATTCAGGGAAGAAACACTTCTAAGGAATCATGCCTGTATTTGCATATTGGCTTAGGGAGCCTACAGTATGTAAATTCTCATGAAATATTAATTAAATTAAATTTAATATGATTTAATATGATTCATTAATATGTGAATCAAATAATCCACCTCCCCTCATTTCCTTTTTACTTTTATTTTCTCCATTCTCCCTCTGTCTATCTTCCTCCATTCTTCCTTCTATTCTTTACTTTCCAAACTAGGTAGCTAGGTTGGTTTCAGGCCTTAACCAAGTAATTTGGTATTTGTGTATTCAGACACATGCTGAGAAAATACTGCTGATATGTCATATATTTCAGCAGTGAAATATTTCTAAGCCTAAAATATGTAATTTACTGAGGAGCCTTCCTATGTGCCTCTGTGTGATTTACTGCTCTGGATTTCCTTCCCTGAAACCAGCTTCTCTTGCAGCAGGTCCTTCCACACTCTTTCTGCATTAGATACAGTATATAAGATTGGATTGTAATGAAGATACACAGCAGAATTTCTAACCTGATCACAGGCTGTTTATTGGCTCTCTTTATGAGCTGTTCCTCTGCAAAGAGCCTCTTTGAATCAGGGAACATACCTTGATAAAAGCCCAGGAATAGTAGACTGAGCTCCTCTGGAGTCAACAATGCTTATTCTTGTGCATTACAAGATGTACGCTAGAAGCCTTTAGCCTTTCAGAACTGTCCCTTTCTCCTATCCTGAACATCAGAGGTCAGGTCAGTAGACTTTCTCATGAGCAAGTTGGGGCTGGTGCAAAATGTATAGGTTGACTCTCGTTTTCTGGGATCAACCTGCAGGCTTTTTAGTACAACCACACAGAATCTGTGAGCATCATTGCAAAGGTACATTTGTAGCAAAGAGTGAGAATCAGGAAACTCCACAATTGCACTGGAGAAGTTGTGGTTTAGCACTCAGAGTGGGCTGAGACTCTGAGACTGTTGCTGCTATGGAAACTGTTTCGCCACTTAGACGAGCTTATGTTCTAAAACCACAATGTGCTGCACATCCTCTTCCTTTTTATACGGGCTTCTGAAAAGGAAAAACAGAAATATGCATAGCGAAACCACACATGTGTAACTATGGACTCATTTACTGCAACTACACTGTTTGCTGTACTTGTTCTAAATTAGTTTGTTAAAGATCAGATAAAGGGGAACTTGCAGTACACAGTGAATGGCAACTAAGGATTAGAAATTAACTATATTCCTATTTCAGTGCAAATTGGACTCATTTGTACTTTCCAAATGCACCCCTGAACTGGACCAGAGTTATATGCTCAAAACTGCGCTTTTCTGGATTTTGTGATGTAGGTCTTAAGCTACAATAATGCACCTAAAACGCCTGCTTTACAGAAGAATGTCTACAAAATGCTTATATTACAGGAAAGGGTTTAATTATAGCTTAACTGGCTTAGAAAGTGTGTACGTTAATGAAAGTGCATCAGAAGCATACAAAATCAGGCTTGCATTTTATGTTGGAAGAAAGAAAAGCAGCTTGAAAACAAGTTGAACCAAACTTAAGGTTGAAAAAATCAGACGTCGTGAAATTGAAATGGAGTGGGTTGTCCATCCCTAGTTACAAGTGACTTCAACTTTCAGTTCTCTAGGTCAGAATTACTTTTATCTTGGCACATAATCATAGGTTGGGCCAGAACTTTGATATTCCTCTCAGGTAATTGAAGAAGGATGGCTTCTATCCATCGATGTCTTCTTTCTTTATTATGTCTGATGAGTTTCATTACCAACATGTAAACTTTGCAGAAATATCTAAGCTGATTTTTAAAAGCCCATCAAATGTATATTAATAAATTAGGGAAGACTTTGCTACATGTAGTATTTATGTTTAGGGTCATTCTGTTAATAACCTTAAATGGTTGTGTTTATCTTAATTAAATCCAAACGTATCCATACAACTATATACAGTAAGTTGAAGGGTGATGCTGGTTAGGCATGTTGCTCCAAGTCAGATGTCCTAGCAACTATAGCACTGCTAAGATATTCTTTTCTATGTTCAGAAGTTTCTACAGGGTATGGTCAAAAAAGGCAAGATGGTGTGATCCATTGCTGCTGTGATGGAGTGTAACACATAAAAAACAGGCGGAGCTTCAATCACGTCCACCCTCTTGACTTTTTTGACCATACGCTGCAGATACCCTGGTCCATGTTAAAATAATGGAAGGAAGAAAGAGGAAAATGGATTGTTTTGCAAATGGAGAAAGTGTAAAAAGAGGTTTTGCCCCCTAGATGACTATGAACTCATGTCACTTAATTCAAAATAGATGGGGCCAGGTCTGATCCTTTGTCTGAGTTCGGATTCAGACTGTATCTAGCTTCCGCCCAGCAGAACTTGAACTCACGCTCAATATTTAGCAAAGCTCTTGCTGGTTTCAACCTATCCCAAAGGTCACAGTGGTCCTTCTTTTACAGCTTCTGCTGATGGTGGGTGCTCATCAGAAGAGACTTTAAGAATATTCAGGCCCCTTCTAAATATCAGCTGCACTTAGGAGGTTAACTGGGGAATTGTGCAGGTTGTAAGAGCTTGCTAGCAATGTAAGTCATAAGCTAATATTTGCAAAGCAGTTGCAATATTCATAGCTTCTCCTCACTGAGGCAAACATATTCTTGTCTCCTTGTGGTACAAGAACACTGCTTGAGTTCCCTGGCCATTCTGTAAAGTGTCACCCAATGTTTTCTCTCCAGTTGCTACATTCATTTAATCGGCAACAGCTTGTGCAATACTAGCCTTTGAATCTAGCAGTTTGATTACAGTCTTCTTTTAAAGCAAAATGTAACACTTGGATTGAGACGGGCAGCTATAGAAATTGCATCAATCAATCAATCAATAAACAAGCAAACAACAAACTAGTTAATGTTCAGCTGAGTTCTTTATACCAGCTCTCTCCAGCCCTCATCTATTGCCCTTGAGATATTGTAATGGTACGTGGGAAAGACTTTGGGAGAATGGGCCAAGAAATGCTGCCTAGAGAATGATCAGATATGAAACAGCATAGCCCACAGCTAAATAGTGGAGAGGGCAAGAGGCTCAGAAGAGACCCTCCCTAGTTTCTTGGGCTGTAAGGGAGACGGGAGATCCCTACTTTCAAACCTGCAAGATTTTGTCAATGTACCTTTACAATAAAGTAGAATTAGCTCATCTGGTCGTGTTTCCTGTCTGGTCTACCTAGTAAGGCTGACAAATATGTCTGACTTCAGTTTGGACATCTAGGGCATCAAGCCTGGAATAGCTGCTGTGTTGTACAGACTCATTGGGATGTAATCAGAGAAGGATTTACTTCTCAGTAAGTTTGCATAAGATGCTTGTTTTACAATAGGTTTGATTGTTGGCAACTCAGTTCAATCATCTTCCATGATGTTGGGCTGCCTGGATAGGCTATTTTCAGTGCATTGGCATTTTGCATGTGGGCTTGCCCTCTGACACACAGGTACATTCAGTCTGGGATGCATCAGGAACCAATCCATTTTCCCCTCCTTGAAATTTATCTTATATACATTTCAAAAGTTTGAAACTCCTTCCAGTTTCAGAGGAACTGCTTCTATGAGCTGCAGAAAGGTTAGTTCTGGGCCTCCAGGGTTTATATCCATTAGCTCACCCTGTGTGAAAGATGTGTCATGTCAGGACATGTCAGTGGCAGCCATCTTCTTCTGTTTAAGAAAGGCTTAGCACTCCGTTGAAGGCAAACCACATGTAGGCTGGAAGAATTAGATGGCAGCAACTTAGACTTTTTGCTGTTGGTCACCTGGATTTTTGCAGCCCAAATCTGTTGCATCTACCTATAGGGGCAAATTCAAGGTTCAAGGGTGATGACTTTAAAAACCCCAATGGCCAAAAATTATAAAGCCCTAAGGTGATCTAATATCAGTAAAACAGGATGACAAAGTTAGCAATGTTTTCTCACCAATATCATGTTCATGTTGAAGTTCTAATCACATAAGCTTCTCTGAGCAACTGTGGAATACGTGAAATATAAACAAACAGCTAGATGTGATCACGGCCATAGGATGTTTACATCTTGCTCTTTTAAAGACCGGCTCTCCTCATCAGTTGGCGGGGTGGCTCATTGCTGCCTTGTTATAGTGAAACTGATTCCTACCATGTGGAGTTTGCTGCAGTTTTTTTATGTTATGGTGCCATCTACTGATTTCTTGTTAAATGTCTTTAAAAACCTCAAGGATGAGCAAAGGCAGCGAAAAGAATAACCTGGTGAGTGTCCTCTAGTTACTGCTTACCTTTCACAGCTGAAAACTCCAAAATAGTTTATAGGTACTAATAAACTTTCTATCCCTTCACAAATATGAATTACATATACTCTTATGTGTGTATACATGTCTGTATACTTTATCTTGTATCCAGCTGCATCTGGGTAAGCTGGGCTCATCCGCCATACTAAATCATAATTTGGTTTGCTTGGTTTGGGTTTAACGTATTGTGTGGACCCAACCACTGTGGTTTGTAGCCTGTGAGTTATGTCTTACTGTGACCTAATGAAGCAAATCAGGACATAGTACAATCCGTATACCGGTTTCTGTATGTAATGTGTGTACATCCACTGCTCATACAATGTGTGCTTGTGTGTGTACCTATACACTCACATATTTTTCCTGCCCTACATTTGAGAAACTAAAAAGGGTCGATTTGATTATCATTTTCTAACCTGAAATCTGATGTGCAAATTTCGAAAGTGTCACCAAGGAGATCATCTTACTGTGAGTTCTGGGACAAGTCATTTATAAATGCCGCATATTTTCTATGGATTCTAGAATGCTGTTTTTAGGCAGAGCACTGACTTTATTTAAACCTGTCCTTATGAGAAGAAGCTGTCATCTCATTCAATTCAAGCAATATGATCATGCCAAAGAAACTGTGGAGGCCAATCACAGGATTAACAGTGGTCTTCCTAAACTTGAGATAAGAAGTCCTAAGTAAGGGGCTTATTTTTCCCAGCAACCCACAAATGAATCCAATTCTGAACAATCTCATAGCCTTGAACCTGAACCAGCCTGGAGTCTATTTTGCTAGGCTGTTAATTAATTCTAGCATTCAGTTTAATTCACATTTTAAAATTTTATTGTATACTTTAACTTTTATTAGCCTCCATGCATAAAAAAACAGGATATAAATCAAATGTATCACTAACTAAGAGGTAGGGAGGGAACCGTCAACTAGTTCAAATGATAGTAAAATAAAAACTGTCATTTGAAAGTAGTAAAGCTTTCAAAATAGTTTTACTTGGATAAGGGGTGGGGGGCAGTCCCCTACATTTCATATTTATAAACCTATGTTAATATTTTTAAAATATATTGACAGAGCTAGTCCTGGTTCCCAGCAAAATCACGAAGGTATTATGTTGGGTTGAGGTCTGCTTATGGTTGAGTTAACTCACTGAATCATGGAGTCTCTGGCTCTCATGACGTATTAAGAACTATGTCTCTCTCCAAGAGCTTAAAATAAGGAAGGTATGCACCCGTTGTACAGAAGCTACAATGTCATCATGAATGCCATGTCATCATCATGTAAAAATGTGGATTTCTGCAGATTACATCATTTGAATTATATTTGGTAAAGTAAGTTTGACCAGTATTGGGTACTAGAAAACACTACCCTTCAGTTACATGTAGCCATGTGGCACAGTATACTTTTCAAATAAAAAATAAATACATTTTGGTCTTGCAAAGTATTTTTCTGTCTAAAAAATGTCTCTCGATCCTTTACTAGTAAAACAGCTGGATCCTTTTTCTCATACTACAATGTTTTCATGTCTCCTTTTTAGGCCAATCAACAGCATCATCTTCTATGAGTTCAGCAGATGGTAAGCAATATTTGTATTTAATTTGTATTTGTGACATCTTTACTATATGATCATATGCCATAATAGCATTCATTAGCAACATTCACATAAGCAGAACCCTGTACAGAAATGAGGGGCAATGAAGATGGTGATGAATTAATACAGCTTTGAAATTGGAATCAAATTGCTATAAAGTGGCCCAAAGCAGAGGCTTTGCAATCTATCCCTATATAATTGACTTCATTACACTATTCAGTGACATTAACCTTTAATGATTCATTATATGCATCTGTCTACATTTTTTAGAAGTATTGGTTTAGCTTAGTTTCCCTTGGATTCCCTGGTTTTAGTTTAATTCTGTTTTAGCACCTATGGGCTTATCTGCACTGCCCAGTTGTCCTGTTGCCAAAATAGGAAGGCAACTCTTTTTGGAAGACAAAAATGGACAATGTCACCCTCTATGGATCCCAGACTCATCATAAAAGGTGTGATTTTCTACCCTACCTTGAAATACACTTTTCTACCTCATGTCACCTCAAGCATTCCTATTCATTTAGAATAGCATAATTCAGTTTCTTGCAGACGCCATGGTGTGTAAGTGTGTACACAAATACACAGTCCCATATACTTATACACAAGAGTGTAGATATGTGTGTGTGCCCAGGAAGACTCACTCACGTGAGGGAATGCAGTTCACAATTGCTTTTCTGGGAGAGAATAATGGTAGGACACAACAGCAGAGAGATTGTCCAATGGAAGGATGTGATAGCTTATTGTTTGGAATGAATACCTTGCAAGCTGTTGTAAGAGTATCTCAATCTGGATAGGATTTTCTTAAGATGGTTTACAGTCAAGCTAGCGTGAACACAGGATAGGAACAACGTAAATGGTAAGTGCGGATATGCCCTATCTTTCTATCTTATACTTTTTATGGTTTTACTGTAAACTGCACTCAGAAATGTGGTTGCTGGATGATATGCTAATAGTAT
The DNA here is from genome assembly GCF_059951505.1 of Python bivittatus. Lineage (NCBI taxonomy): Eukaryota > Metazoa > Chordata > Lepidosauria > Squamata > Pythonidae > Python > Python bivittatus. Next base: position 16,355,684 of record NW_028277098.1, read on the forward strand.
AAATGAACACTGTTCTTTCTCTCTCATTTATGTTTAACCAGCTTCTTTCCCTGGGGTAAACACTGAAAATTTTTCTTGGGTTAATTATGTTCTAGTTGCTTTTGCTACCTTTTGGGGTGATTTCCCTGACATTCTGATCAGTGAAGCTAGTCTTATTTTATTTAAAAATATAGTGGAACTTTCAGGAAGTTTTGCAAAAATAATGACAATATTATTGAAGAATTAGAATGGTTAAAAGTGCTAAAATGCACATTGTGGATACAATAAACTTTATCAGGAAGAAGAGTGTTGTATTCATCTAAAGTGTAATTATGTTTAAATGTTAAACTGTATTTAATATAAGCAGGATTGTTAAATTTAAGAATGGAAATGATATTAGAGTAACAAATGAGGAGTGTGTGAGCAGAGCTGTATTTTGCGATGTTTGGTTATAAAGCCCCCGAGAAGTGGTCTCAGGTCACTACTATGTTCTATACATTACTGGGTGAACCAGATCAGTTTGTGGGGAAAATTTTGGTCTGTGTACAATAAAGCTGATCTGTTGTTTTCTATTCCTTATCTGCCCTCCATAGGAAGAGCAACTCCTGACTTTTCACTGATACCTTCACGCACCACTCCATTCTCACCTGCAAGCACCTTTGAAGCAAAGCCTGGTTCTACAACCAACGAAACAGTGTCTCCTCCTGTTTCTCAGGCCGTTAATTCTACCTCCCTTAGCAAAGAGAGTGTTGCTTTTATTGCTACTCCTGCTTCCCTCACTATCTCAGGTTTGCTTTAGAGATTCAGGCATAAGAAACTAAGCTAAACTTAGAGATTCAGGTCATAATGCCTTGGAAATATTGTGTATCTGTCTATATTGCAAAGTTGAATTCCTTGGGGCTGGAAGCATCTTGTTGGAACTCTTAATTATATAGGGTTGTAGTGCAAGAAAGCAGGAAATAATGGTGACAACTCTAATCTTTATTTGGAGTGACCAGTCTTTATGTCACTGTCCCCCAACTTGGCACCTTTCAGATGTGTTAGACCCATGATTCCCCAAATTCCCACAGACTGTGGCTGGTACACATCCCAGCTGAGAGTGCTAGGAACTATTATCCCAAGCCATCTGGATGGCATCAGGCTGGCAAGGGTTGTTTATGTATGTAACTATATGATGAAGCAGGAAATGAGGCAGCAGCTCTTTCTGTAGTGCCTGAGAGGTAAATGCATGGAAAAATGCTGAAGATGATGTATCTTGTTATATCAGGACAAAAGCTGGTCCTTAAGTCTACTTTTTTTTTTTTTTTTGTATTATGCACCAGGAAAGCCTGAATCCCTAAGGATCCTTTTGTCTTTAGCTAGTTCTGTCTGTCAAGTTATATTCAGAACCATTCTTCTCCTTCTCCTTCTCCTTCTCCTTCTCCTTCTCCTTCTCCTTCTCCTTCTCCTTCTCCTTCTCCTTCTCCTTCTCCTTCTCCTTCTCCTTCTCCTTCTCCTTCTCCTTCTCCTGGAAAGTGGGGGTGGAAGTCAAACACTTGGTGGGACACCTGTTTCTCTGCTGTGCTGTGGCTGTGCACACAAATAACCATGGTTGGATACTCAGATGACTGGGCTAATATGCAACATTATAAAATATGCGCGTGTATATATTTCTCTTTCTCTGTTTGGGTAAGATAGACTTTTTCGCTCTCATGAGTAGTCCATAGAATTAACATTTCCAGACTTTAAGTATAGCACATGAATTAGTTCTATAATGTATTTGAGATGCTTCTGATCATTCAACTGCTCAAGTGTCCATTATTTAGCAGAAATAATGCCAGACTCTCTGTGTAAAAAATGATTTTATGGAAGCCACAGTCAAGACTGGATGGTCTTTTCCATCGGTGGAAAATCCTAGATGCTGTGGTAGTTGTGCTGTAGCAGTTGTGACAAAAAAAAAAAGAAAGAAAGAAAGAAAGAAAGAAAGAAAGAAAGAAAGAAAGAAAGAAAGAAAGAAAGAAAAAAGAATTGGCTGTTACACACATGCTCCTTTCATGTTAAGGTTCCAGTTCAAAACTCCAAATATAATTAAACCAGATTATTAAAGAAGGTTAGTCAGCCCTATCAATCTTCTGAAGCCTGAGACAGGAAGCTGTGAAACAAGGATAATGAAAAGGATAGCTTTCTTCAGGTTGGTATAAAATATAAGTTACTTCACCAGATATATAGGGATGAGAATTTCAAGAATTTTGGGAGCTGACACCTAGGCAAGTTTAGAAGGCATCTGGATTGGAGAAACTGGTAATAAACTCTAAACACCCTCTGTTCCCTTTATCTATTTATCTCACATGATTTAAGGCTCTAGAAAATTATACTTACCCTCTTCGTGTGGAGGGTGACATGGAAGGGGAATAGAGCCAAAGAATGAATTCTCACTCTGCCTGTTATGCCAAAGATGTAAAAGGTTGAAGAAAACATATATATGTATATCTGTGTGTGTATATCATATATCATAATCATATGTATCATCTGAAAAGCAAAGCTGTGTGAATCCAGTCATGACATTCATTTTCCATGTATTCAGCTCTTAGTTTTTCTTCAGAGATCACCAAGAACACTGCTCTTTCTTTCTTCTTCTTACTATTCTTCTTTGATCTTTAATGTTTGCCTTTCCATCATAGTAGTTGCAATACACTGATTGTAACTTTTTTTACTACAGCAAAAGATCTACCCAACGACTCATTCCTCAACACTCAGACAGTCTCAAGAGCTTCCAACCTTTTCACAAACAGCAGCGCTGCTGCCACCCCTTCACCGTTTCTCTTTGCCCGCACGCATGCACCAACAGGTTTGCTCACTTCTTTTCAGTGCCCAGACCATCAACAGTGTGTAACTGTTTGACATGCTATTTATGTTTTACAAGGGTAGAGTATTAGGAGAATGCAAATGTACACATTGCAGTTGTGGTCTATTAATGACTGCATAGTTATTGAAAGATGCATGTCTGCCTTTGGTTTCATCATATCAGGTCAATGGCCAACTCTTTTTTTCCTAAACCTTGGCCTTTGTTGAAGATAGATAGCTTTGATGGTTTCATTTTCCAGACTCAGGGAATTTTCATCAGGGCCTTTTTAGGGAGGGGAGGGGCACTGGGGATAATTGTCCTGGACTCTCACATGAAGGTGATTCCATGGATAGTATGATTCAGGTTTTTAAGTAATCAGATAAACTTATACATTTCATTAAAGGCCAGTACACCTGATTACTTAAAATATAGTCCCAAGAGTTATTTTAGTACTTTATCCTCTCCCTACACTCCTGTTTGTAGAGCCATTGACTTCGGTGGGAAAACATTAGCACTGGCACAGCTTGCAATGAGAAAAAAGCAAGGGGAGGGGCACTTCAGAATCTTAAAAAGGATCAGACTCTGATTCGTATTGTTCTGCCTGTTCCATGATGCCTTTATGAACAGGCTTTCCATTTGCTTTCCATACCAAGTCTTTTACTGAAAATTTGAACCCAGAATGCAGAAAAGCATGTGGATTAGCAGTTTTTTTCACTGACCCTGTGACTTTTATGTAATTCCGTACCAAGCCAGAAAAAGCTCCATATGCTGTACACAACCCAGATTAAAACACTGAGAAGCCTACATATACAGGTAGTCCTCAGTTAACAACCACAATAGGGGCCAGGAAATTTGTTGTTTAGTGAGGTGGTTATTAAGTGAGTTGCACCTGTTTTATGACCTTTTTTGCAGCGGTCATTAAGTGAATCACTGCAGGTGTTAAGTGAATCACACCGCGGTTAAACAAATCATGGGGTTCCTCATTGATTTTGCTTGCTGGAAGCTGGCTGGGAAGGTTGCAAATAGTGATCATGTGACCCCGAGATGTTGCAACCATCGTAAGTGCAAGGACCACGATCATGTGACTGCGGGGGTGCTGCGATGGTTGTGAGTGCAGGGACCAGTTGTAAGTCCCTTTGTTCAGCACCATTGTAACTTTGAACAGTCACTAAACAAATGGTTGTTAAGTGAGGACTACCTGTATGCCTTTGTATGATGTGCAAAAGTTCTTCTGTGTCCAAGCAGTGCATTTTAAATGAAAACATTTTGAAAATGTCAACCTCTGTTTGTTTTTTTAATAAGGTAGGGCATAAGTTGCAGGAGATCTCTATTTGGAAAAATGCTTTGCTGCATCTCCTTTTTTTCACAAAATTGCAAGAGAGCAATATTTCAACCAATTGTAGACATGGCAATTCTTAGCAAGTCCCTTTGACTTCACTGAAACTTACTCTCAGATAAATGCATATAGCAACCTTCCCCAACCTGAGCATTCTTCTGATGTGTGGACTTCAACTCCCATGATGCCTAGTTATTTTATCCTTTAACAATGCTGGCTGGGGGAATTATAGGAGCTGGTCCAGCATATCTGGAGAACATCACATTGGGTAGGGATGATGTATAAGACTGCTGTCCCATTAAATGGAGGTATCCTGCCAGACAAATTATTTTTTGTGCTATGACCATGGAAAGTAGGAGTCCTCAAACTATGGATTAGGATCCCCCCAGGGTTTCAAGCAACTTGGGTGTGTGTGTTAAAATTTACTTGATTGGGCTGAAGCAGGAAAAGTGAAAGTGCTACGAATACATGCTCTTGGGCTTCGTTCCTTCTTTTGTCTGCCAAGCCTAGAGTGAGCACTTACAGTACCACAAACCTTGTGCTATATAGATTAGTAGTAATATCTTTATTATGGTCACTGACCAGCATTATATATATATATATATATATATATATATATATATATATATATATATATAATATATAAATATTATAATATATTATAAAAATGTTACTAGATTCAAATTCATAGACAATGTCTAGATGTTTAATAGAAATAAATAAACAACACTATAAATACTAAAAGAATACTAAAAATTCTAAACCCTTCAAAATAGCTGAAAGAGAGAAAGAGATTAACATCTGATTATTAAAAATAAGTGGGGTGTTATTTCTTGTTCAATTCTAACACCAATGTGACCTTTAATTTTAGAATTTAGCCTTAGAATTTAGTTTAGAATATTGCAGTACCATGAAGTTAGAAAACCACTGATTTTGTGGCAATGAAATCAATGTATTATTAAATTCCAAGGATACTGAATTCAGCTATTAAAATTCTGTGATGGGCTAATACATATTTGCTACATTGGAACCAAATAATATTTTATACAAATATCTTTGTATGAAACAGAGGCATTATTTCTCTGGCTTCAGATGCTTTACAATCTTTTAGCACACAGGTAACCTGACTGCAGTCTATTTTAAAACATAATTTAACTTTAACTTCCCAAAAGTTATCCTGTAAATAATAATGGAAGTTGTCTTAAGCAAATAATATTTACAGATTCTACAGTTCACACCTTCAGAGTTCACAATTTGTGAAAAAGAAAGGAAGGAATTGTTTTCTTTTGTTCCATACTTGAGATGCTACATTTGTTCCACCACTTCTAATTCTCAGTATCTACAGTATTCCTGTACAGATTTTCTCAGGAGTAAGATCCAATGGTGAAAACCAAATAACAAAATAAATATGGTTTATCATGGTGAAAATTAGCCTACCTTCCCATGGAGTTTGCATCCCATCTGCCCTTCCTCGCCATCTTCCTATGGCAGGGCTATGCATCTTTGCTTCTGTTTTCAATTCATTATAATTTAAGAGATTTTCTGAACCCTGAACTCTGCTTAACTGAATTTAGCTGTGGTTAACTTTCTATTTACTTTCTCACAGCATGATTTTGTTCAACGGAGTCACTGATTGGTTAATTTTATTCTATCTATTTGTATCCTGCCAAATTGATAAAGATTCCGCCCACTTTCCCCCCATATGTTCTAGCCTTTACTCATAAGGAAGGTATTTGAGGCCTTTGATAATTGGCTCTTTTCTCGTTTTTTCCCCAGCTCTATTATATCCTTTTTCAAATGTGGTTCCAAAACTCTATATGTTATTCCAGATATGCCATACTATGGACCTATCATAGATTTGTATAGTGGTATTGTAATGTTGACAGTTTCATTTGAAATTTTGTTCCTAATGACCCATAGCAAAGACTTGCAATTTTCACAGCAGAGTTGATGTCTTCATTGAACCACCCACTATAACACCAAGATATTTTGCTTGGTTAATTACAGATAGCTTAGACTCCATCACTATATATGTAAAGTTAAGGTGTTTTTGCCTCAATGTTAATCATTTTATACTTACTAAAATGAACTACATTTGCTACCTGGTTGATTATTAATCTTATCTAAAGAGATCCTTCAGCAGCTCTTCACAATCACTTTTGGTCTTTACTATCCTGAAAAATATGGGGTTATCCACAAACCTGCCAACAAACCTCTAAATCAAGAACACTTATGAACAAATTTAAAAGCACCAGTCCCAACTCAAATTCTTGAAGGATTCCACTTTTAACCTCCTTCCATTGGAAAAAATGCCTATTCATTTTTACTCTTTACTTTTTGGTTTTAGCAATCCATAAAAGGACAGATCATGTTTTGTCAAGCCCATTAAATTTACTCAAATGTCTTTGAAGAACTTGCCATGTCAGCAGTGTTATCTCCATCCACATGCCTATTGACACTCTAAAAGAACTCTAGAAGACTGAAGTATGATTTATCTTTGCAAACTCTATGCATAGCTTCCAGCTGTGGTAAATTAAAACAGAAGATTCTGAATGCTACTTTATAATTATAACCAAGACATTTGATTGATTGGTTGGTTGATTGATTGATTGATTATGTGCCATCAAGTTGTTTTCAACTCTTAGCAACCACATTGATAGATTTTCTCCATGACAATCTAATCTGGTCTTTCAGGTCTTCCAACGGTGCACTCATCACCAATGTAATCCATCTGCTGGTCATCCTCTTCTTCTCTTTCCTACCACCTTTGCCAGCATTAGAGCCTTTTCCAGAGAGCTAGGTCTTCACATAATGTGTCCAAAGTAGCACCATTTGAGCCTGGTTATTTGTGCCTCAAGTGAGAACTCCAGATTGATTTGTCCGATAATCCATTTGTTTGTTTTCTTGGTTGTCCATGGTATTCTCAGGAATCTTCTCCAACACCAAATTTCAAAAGTGTCAATGCTCTTCCTATCCTGCTTCTTCAGAGTTCAACTTTTACTTCCATAGAAGTAACAGGGAATCCCATGGCTTGTGGAATTCTGATCTTTGTAGGTATAGAGACATCATGGCATCTAAATATATTTTCCAAGGCCTTCATGGCTGCTCTACAAGTCTGAGTCTGTGGCATATTTCTTGACTGCTTATTCCTGCTGATAAAAAAGCCCAATTTGGGCCTAGGCTCATTGCCATCATGACAAACCATTGCTTATCATGACCTCTGATGCAACCACTGTGAGGTGTGATTATCTCCAATTAAATAGGTGGAGGATTGCACTTTAAATTAACATTAGCTCTACTCATGTTTATTCAGAAGCAAGCTCTGCTGAATTTAGTAGCTGTTATTGTCAGAAAAGCATGCAAAAGATTGCAACTTAAGTTTTCTACTTTTGATCTGAAAAAGCGATGTGGCACACTTTCTTTCCTTTCCGTTTTGTTTTATGTTTGCTTCCCTAGATGGGAAATAGTAGTTATTCATGAATGTGATGCTAACGTTCTGTTTATTTCTTGGCAGATGGTGGGAACACTCCCTTTTCTGCAACCACTGGCACTGCAGCAAACATCTCTTCAGCTCCTCCAAACACCACCTCAATAGGTGACAAACCTGCACTCATTTACACGCCGCCGTAACACTGTGTGTGCGCATAGTTTTGAATGCAATCGAAGTTTGTTTGGATGAGAACATTTTCCTGTGCAAGACAATTGAACTGAATGGAAATCATGTAGAAATAGTTTCTGAATTCTGCATTCATCCCTATAATTTGATTGAAGAGCTAAGACTCATATCAAGTACTTGGTTTAGGTGTTTCGTTTTGGTGCCTTCGAGTCCGTGTTGACTCCTGGTGACTGCCTGGACATGTCCCTGAAGTTTTCTTGGCAAGGGTTTCAGAAGTGGTTTGCCATTGCCTCCTTCCTAAGGCTCCTTCCTCCTTCCTAAGGCTAAGAGAAAGTGACTGGCCCAAAGTCACCCAGCTGGCTTTGTGCCTAAGGCAGGACTAGAACTCATGGTCTCCTAGTTTCTAATCTGATACCTTAATCACTACACCAAAATGGCTTGCTAATGATTTAGATGTATCCAGTTTGTATTTCATTTTAAAGAATTATAATTATCCCATCACACTGTTCTAATTTTATAAGAAGAGATAGGCATTAAAACATGCTTACCTTAAAACAATTTTGGGTTTTTCCCCCTTATAGTGGCACTTGGTCCTTTATTTATTTATAAAATCAATTTATATGGCTGCCTATCTCACAGATGCAACCATGCAGCTAACAGCACATGAAAAACAATACAGAAAACAATATCAACCAAGCATAAAAAAGCTATGATGGTCCCTGAGAACAAACCCAATAAACAGAACAATATCAATATCATTTCATGGGCCATCTAACCTCCTATGCCTATGCCCCGGAAGGCATCCAGATCTTCAATGCTTTGCAAAAGGCCAGTGGGGTCAGGGCCACTCTCATCTCTAATCTCAGGGGACATGGTGTTCCAGAGGGCAGACTCTGTGACCGAAAGGCCTGCTTCCTGAATCCCATTAGATGGCATTCTTTAATTGAGGGGACCTCGAGTGTGACCTTCCTATCAGACTTGGTGGGACTGGTAGAAACAATTGGAGAAAGGTGGTCTCGCAAATACCCAGCCTCATACCATGAAGGACTGGGTGACAACTAGCACCTTGAATTTCACCAGAAACACACTGGGAGCCAGTGCAGCTCACAGAGCAGAGGATTAGCATGGGCGTAGCAAGGTGCCCCATAACTGCCCACATGACTGCATTCTAGACCAGTTGCCACTTCCAGGTGGTCTTCAAGGGCAGCCCCATGTAAAATGCATTGTAGTGATCCTAAAATGTAGTTTAATCCTATGAAAATATGTATTGGTCATAGAATTTCATCAGAAGGATTAATCTTGATCACTATTTTTATCCACATGCATTGTGACAGTCATTTGCAGTAGAATGAATCTCCAAAAGCAAGATTTTACAGATCCTTGAATTTTTATTCAGGAAAATCCTGACAATTAGGAAACTATATATAGCCTAACGACCATACAATGGCTGAAAAAAAAATCAGAAGGATTGATATTATAGACAAAATGAGAAGTGTATAAACTGAAAACTGCTCAGAAAACTGGGGCAAGGTCGAGTGGCAAGGAGGGCCTGTGACCAGCTTCTTCTGATGCAGCAACTGCAATTCTACGTGGACCAAGATAGCTTAAGTTGTTGTGGTCCGTATCCTATTAGCTTCACAAGTGGCTTACTAAAAGGCATTCTGCTTTTTGAAGATGGGAGCGACTTTTAAAGATCGTCTAGAAACTGCAAGGGCCAAAGAGAAATGAATGGATTATTCTGTGGCCATGCCCCTTGTAGAAACATCCTCTCCCTCTTCCATGCAGAGATCCAAAATGAAACAAAGAACAAAAGATTAAAGCTGCTTCCCCCCTTTGAAGTTCCCATCCTGATAAATCCCCCCCTCCTTGCTTGCTTTTGAATAAAAAGAAGAATTAGCTGTGAGCTATGTTTTTACAAATCAAACAGGTCAGATCCTTTCACTGTCTTGCAGTTTGCTTTATTGTACTGAATGAAGAAATGCCCATTTAGAGGACGTATCTCAAAGAACAAGAAGGAGCCTTGTGGCAATCCAAACCTATTATTACTCTAACAGTGGCAATGTATTTCTGCACGATTACTATATGGGTCTCAACTGAGTACATATATAAATATAACAGAAATGATCAATTAAAACCTGTGAGGGTGAGCTTTATAAGTGTCCTAATGTGTTTCTAATATAGTCTTAAGATTGGAGGTTGGAGTAAAGACTTGCTTAAGCCTCTCAATCTTCAATTAGCTTGAGCGATTTTTTCATAGGATGATCTAATCCCACTGCTGCTGTTCAATAATCAGCAGATCCAGTGGAAGAGGGTTGTTAAGTATAAACTGGTTCACCATGGTCTATCCTGCAAGTTGCTGTTGTCTGTAGATTATAATTCTGCTAAAAATATTTTCAAGAAGCATACTGTATATGTGATATGGAAGGTTGGCTGGAGATGAATAGAGTTTCTCATTATACTAGAATTTGCTGCTATATACTTTCCACCAAAACAGCAGATTACTCCCTATCAATAACTAAAGGTCACAGAGCATTTACACTGTGATGTTGTGATGTCTGCCTTCCACTGTAATAGAAGGAGGCTATAGGAAGGTAGGGTATGTGGAATCTTATCGCCTCATGTGGGAAGGACAGTAGAGAACAACACCTATGTCCTACTGTGCCACAACCTTCACACAGTTTTCAGAGCAGATTTAATTTCTTCCATGTTGGAAAACTTCCTGAAAAAAGAGGATGGAGGACATATTATTTATTATCTGACTTCCATTCAATGTTGCATACAAGTGCAATGTACATCTGGTCAACTGTGATGCATGTTTGACAAACATTTTCCTGAAGTTTGCATAAGGCAAAGCTTACAATATGGTTGCTCTTTATGTGGTTATCTGAACAATCTACTGACCAATTACTACTACTACTAATTACTACTACTAATGTTTTACAAGCAATGTGTAAGTCCCCCACCACCACCACCATAGCGATCTAGTTTAATAGCTGTGCAGCTGTTACAAACTCTGCAACTGATTGGAGCAGGTCCAACTGACCTTGTCCAATGTAAGGGGCCTGGGATGTCTGATCTGGCCACGAATTATTGAACTAGCTACTAAAACCACAAACAGAGATAGACTATATTCTGGAATTAAGCTATGCTTGGTGTTTGCTAGGGTCTGATGTCATTCATGTGGCAGATCACTTCAGCACAGCAAGGTTTATTTGCCACATCCTAAATACAGTGAGATGCTGAATACCCAATTATTGTTTTCATGTAATTATAAAACAATCCTATTAATACAACGTATTATTAAATTTTCCTCCTTTCAACAAGAACAGAGTGCAACATGTACATGAATGCATACATCCAAAAATATTAATATTAAATAAACCCATATTTTTTCTCTTAGGGGCATTTGCTATAAATGACTTTCTCATATTTTTGTTTCCTTCTTTGCAGAACATCATAATAAGACCTGTGGTAAGTTTTTTATGTTTTTTCTTCCTGGAAGATGGAATACAATCATTTGAATAGGAAAGAAGACCTATCAGTTTGAAAGGCGGTCTCCACAGTTATTCTTTTACAGGCTCTTGTATCTTCAAAATATACAAGACACACATATCATATGAATTAGTTATATCTTTAAAAAAAATAAAAGAGCTTTTGCTGGAGTCTTTAGCAGAGAAACATTCTCATGATCCATTCAGCTGTATTTGTGTACCTGGGAACAAAATAGGTAGCTTAAAAGGTGCAACTCCCATCCGACAGCCATATACTGTATATAGCAGTGTTGTCCAAACTTGGCCACTTTAAGATGAGTGGGCTTCAACTCCCAGAATTTCCCGGCCAGCCATGCTGGCTGGGGAATTCTGGGACTTGAAGTCCACTCATCTTAAAGTGGCCAAGTTTGGACAACACTGCTATATAGGATGCCATTAGCTTTCTGATGATCCCCAGCTCTGCTCCTCCCTACCATCTAACTCCAAGAAAGCAACTGCAGTTGCTAATGTCCAGTATGGCATTATCAGTAACGGGCTGGACAATAAAGGAGAAAACTGGACTCACAAATTGAAGTGCACTGCAAATGGTGCAAAATGGTGCAAAAAGTGGTAGCCACCCTTCTGATGAGTGCAAAATGTGGGGATAATATGATATATCTACGGAAAGATCTGCACAGCTTGCCCATCATCCATCAAACACAATTTAAAGTGTTGGTGTTGACCCTAGAGCCATAAATGGCCGAGGGACTGAGTAACTGAAGGACCACATTGCTTGCTGTAATGTGGATGGTTACTCAGATCAGCAGTAGAAATCCTTTTTGAAGAAGCTCTGGTAACAGGTATCACTTACTGCATGAGGCTCCCAAGTTATTGAAAGCTTTCCCCAGGGAGGCGTGTTTCGTTCCCACTGTCTCAATATTTAGGAAAATGACCAAAAAAAACAACAACAACCCATCTCTATTTCCAAGCATCTGACTGTTGACTGATTTCAATGATACTGATTTAAATTTAGTTATGACTGTAATAATTTACTTATGTATTTTATATTTTATTCTTGTCAGTCAACAATTTTAAAAAATGCTTATATAAACAGAACAGCAGAGTACAGGTACAGATTTTATAAAATAAAGGTGAGCTCTGGATAATCCCTACCTGGCAAAGTCACTCTGAGCTTCCCTTCTGCATGAAGATTTGCAGTAGAGGGCTCACATTGGCTTTCACCTGAGCCAGAACCCTGTTAATATAAGATACTGGCTGGCATGGAAGTCAATGCATGCATGAATATATAGGTAGTCCTCACTTAATTACCACAATTGGGACTGGAATTTAGGTCGCTAATCTATGCAGTCGTTAAGCAAATCATCACGTGACCAGACTCAATTTTACAACTTTTTTTGCGGCGGTCATTAAGTGAATCACCATAGTCTTTAAGTGAAACATGCAATTGTTAAGTGAATCATGTGGTTTCCCCATTGATTTTGCTTGCCGGAAGCCAGCTGGGAAGGTTGCAAATGGCGATCACGTGGCCACAGGACTTTGCAACCGTCGTAAGTATGAACTGGTTGCCAAGCGCCCAGATGACAGTCGTAACTTTGGGCACCAGTCATAAGTCACTTTTTTTTTAGCACCATTGTAACTTTGAATGGTTGCTAAATGAACGGTTGTTAAGTGAGGACTACCTGTATAACTGTGATCTTTGTTCCTATCACATTAACCACAGAAATATGAGCATGGCAGGGAAATTGTTATAATTTGAGTGAAGTAATTCCTTTGATGGAGGACAAACCTTAAATCTAGGTCCATCTGGTTTAGAAAATATCTAAGCAAACCTTAAGTAATTCCTGAATCACAGCATAAGATTTCCTATAGTATTTGATTCTAAAAAAAATACACACGCAACAGATAGAATAAATTAAAAACACATACAATCAAATAAGATATATGCCTAAGTACAAACAGCAAAATAGCATGGTGATAAGCAGTAAGGAAATAATTGACATTAAAAGACTACCATTTTAGTTCCCTAAATGACAGGCAACCAATCTAGGCTGGGGTGAGTTTAAGCCCATTGACCTCTGAATGCAATTGCAGCAGAGTAGAAGCCAGATTTTTTTTTCAGAAGTTTTTGCGGAAATATTCACCACAAGAATGGTATAATCTTGGACTCAGTCCAGACCCTGCACCTAGCAAGGAATAGCTACAGTAATGGAGATCACCAATCCTGATATAGCAGGCACTGCTATTTTGATGGCTGCATCTGAATGTATGCAGAGGTGATCTAGACCAGTGTTTCTCAACCTTGGGAACTTTAAGATGTGTGGACTTCAACTTCCAGAATTCCCCAGCCATTATTGTTCTTAAGTCCACACATCTTAAAGTTCCCAAGGTTGAGAAACACTGGTCTAGACAGAGAATATTGTTGAGCTACTCCTCTACTTTGCTGGAGGATGGAGCATTAAAACTAGCTAATGTAAATGCTTTTCTATCTGAGAGGGAAAATATCCATAAAAGATCATTTGGAATTATAATTTGAGATTTCAGATCTGCTAGCACCTGTTGAAGTCAAGGATATGTTGTATGGTCTCAGAGATAGCTTTCTCCAGACCCATAATTGTTAATGCTTGAATTGAGAGGTTGCAGGGGGGAAAATCATTGGCTATATATTTTTTCCTATAAACAATTATATTTATCTGTAAGAACAAGTTGGGTCAAGCTTCCATAATTTACTTTCAGCCAATATCTTAAGCAGTATAGGAGAGCCTAGTCCAGATCCAGTAAAACAGGGAATACATCAAGGGCCATGAAGAACGATTTGGGGGAGGGGGGCTTTATAAATCTAATCAGTAACATTTGGACTGCACCAATTCTAAAAGTTTTGTGTCTTTATAAGAGCAGAGTCATTGCCATAGAGCAGAAGTGGAATCATCTGGCTCTGAGTAGTTTAATTGCCACAGGAATAAAATAGTTAACTTATGACTTATAGATTTAATTATCTCATTTGCGGCCTTCTGTGCATTTAATTCTTTTTTCTTATAGTTTCAGAATGATTGCATCCAACTTTTATTTGTTCTTTTGTCTTGTAGATAATATTCTACTTTCAGAGAAGTTTATAAAGGATGGTCGTACTGCAGTCCTTAACTTTACAGGAACATCAGATGTTCTAGGTGTTAACTGCACTGATTGTGTTTGGGACAAAAACAGCAGGACCATATCTGGTCTGAAAGAATGTCAAACCTATGAAATAGAAGCAGAGTTTACACATTGCAAAAAAACTTTTCCCATTTATGTTCCCGTTGATGGTAATTATAATTCATTAAAACAAAATCTGCATTATTGTTCTTAAGTGCTTTTGTTCTCTGAACTCTTTTAAATCTTGCACTGAACTATTAGAAGAACATCATGTTGGGGCTGGGAGTGGGTTGAAGCCTTCAAATATGCTTCTTAGCAATACGTAGTACAAATTGGTCAGTCAAAATTAACTAAATGAGATGGACTGATGAATAGACATGCCTTAATGCTGTGGTACCCAACCTGGGTCTTGGGAATTTCCTTGGTGCCTCCCTGGTTGTAATTGTGAGAGATTGTGGGAACCAAGCAGAGGAGTGAGACTTCAGTGGGTGTGAAAAGAAGCAGCACAGGCCAATGGTTGGAGGCTGTGGGAAGGAAACCTTAACCGGCTTTTATCTTCCTTGAAAGATACAATGCTGCTCATTGTAAGAGTTTCACTTCTAGCTTTCTTTTTCCTCTCTTGCCTATTGAAAACTTGGTTAATTATTCATCCAGTGTACAATTTTGTAACCCATGCATGATATGTAAATAAGGAAATAATTTTCCAGCGTTCTTTAAAATATGAAAATACTGAAATGGATTCATTTTTTTTCTCTCTCTCCCTCTCTTTTAGCTAATAAAAAACTGAATGAAACACACAATGATACCAGCGTGACTTTATTCTGGAAGACTGATGCTCAGTGTAATCTGAATTATTCATATTGCTGTTACTTGAATGGTAGGAATTTTTTTTTAAAGAATCGGTTGGCATTTGATCTAAAATTGAGAGAGAATTAAAAAAACACTTTATATATGACAGTGATGAAAAAGGAACTTTGTGACCAATCATTGCATTATGACCTTTGCAGGTCTGTAAAACAAAGGAAAGCTGAAGTAAGGTCATGAGCACAGTTGTGGTTTCACTTAGTGACTGCTTCACCTAACAACTGAGTTGCTGGTCCCAATTGTGCTTGCTAAACGAGGACTACCTTTAGTGGTATTATTTATTAAGAGAAATACAGCCTTTTGGTGGGTTGTTGTGCTTAGAAATATATCTGTGCCATAATTTTCTTTTCTTTTTTTTTTCTCCCTTTTTTTTTTTTAAATCTCAGCATGCAAATTAAAATTTCCAACCCTGGATGTTCTTGAGATGCATGCACTTGAATTTGCAGAATTCTCAGTAATACTTATACTGGCTTGGGAATTCTAGGATTTAAAGTTCACATATCTGGAGGACAATTATATCCAGACTTGACAAGGCTGTTAAGATGTAGAATCTCCCAGATGCCTAGATTTCAGGATAATAAATTCTTTTAATTCCTTACAGGTATTAAACCTATTTCTGGCTGTACAAAATTTACGAATGAGGCACGCAGGGAATTTACAGTGTTACCCAATACAAAGTACAGTTGCAATTCAAGTATTCTTAATGAAAAACCAGTTGATACAGTTAAGATAACAACAGACTATGGAAGTGAGTATCACACCATGATTTTCTTATGCTTTGTTAGTTACTGAATTTGCTCCGAAACCAAACATTTCTACAGAGAAAGTGTATGTGTCCAAGCAGGAAGAAAGATGTATTGAGATCTTAATAACTGATAAGGTCTACCAGTTATTATAATGGTAGACAGGCAAATTTCACTATAAGCAGCCAGATCCATGGGAACACTGGAGGCAGAGTTCTCATGTGCAGCCATTCTCCCCAGCCTGCATTTTAGCCTTACTAGCCAACATCTGAATAATTTTAAGGGAGAATAAGTGAACAGATTCAGGCCCTGAAAAGATGTGATTTTCAGAACTGTTGGATCAGGCTCAAGGATTACATTTTGAGGACATGAAATCTTGAGTTCAGAAAACTGCAAAACAATTCTCAGGTGGGATGTGCTTAGAATCCTTGTTTCCATACAAGGAATGCTGGGCAGATGTTGTAGACTGGTTTAAGAATGAGACACAACCACACACTCACAGATATCTGGGAAAGCAATGCTTTACTTTTGCCCAGCTGATTGCAGACCAACGAAGCTTTATAAATAGGTTGGAAGACTCCATAATTAAAATCCTCTGACTAAAGCGTAGGATGGCTCGATTGAAGGTAAATTGTTTGAGAGAGGTCCTCACAGGATAATGGGTTAAAGGGGATTAACAGAAGACGAGGTTGCATGTAAGGATAGGAATGGCACCAGTGTGTGATTTCCTCCCAGTCTAAATAACCGCTTCAGAGAAGTTACTTTTTTTCAGGACCAAAGAAAGCATGCATATGAAGTGCAAAGATACGTTTAATGTTACCTCTAGTTTGGCCCAAAGCTTTTGAAGCATTTCTGTCCGTGGTCATCTAAAAAATGATTTATAATACTTAGGACCTCACTAGGTTTTTATTCCTTTTGGAATAACATTATAATAAATAAATACATTCTTTTGGTCTGGGAGCAACAGTATAAATATGATTGGCTGATCTTGAAAGCACCAAGAATCTCAGGGCTCTAGACTAGACTGGGAAAATCCTGGAAAAAGGCAATGGGAAATCACTGCCATTAACTGCTGCCAAGACAGTTACATGATTATGTCCATAGCATCATAAAGAGTCAAGCTGAATTTGATGGAGTTGTTACCCTGATTAACAAGAAGATTAGATGTTACTTAGAGAATGTAGGTCCTCTGTATTTTGATTTTCCAAATTCTTCAGTAACATGGAGATTCTGTTGTTGTTGTTGTTGCTATAAATACTCTCCCTCTGCACACAGACCACAGTGCAAGGTGGCAGGGCTAGTTGCTCATATTTATTTCCCTGTGCCAGATTTAGCCCATGATATGTTGACCTTTTATCTCATTCCATCAGAAGTCATTTGGAATGTTATACAGCTCCTATGATCACCAACAGAAAATGTAACTGACTAGAAATAATGAAAGTTTGTGATTCATTGCTCATGGGCCCAACTGGCAGGAGACTCTGAAGACCAATATGTGATTTCTAAAGAGATACAGTATCTTGGGGGGAAAAGAAAAAGCCCCATATGCTTTCCAAGAAATAATAATAATAATAATAATAATAATAATAATAATAATAATAATAATAATAATTTATTATATTTTTATGCCGCCCAACTCTCAATGACAGCTATTATCACCCCCCATCTTATCCTGAACCTAAGGAATAAATATCACCTCTGGAGACTAGGGCAAGTGGAAGTACAAGCAAACTGGCGTTGAAATGGATGGTCTAGGTCAGTGTTGTCCAAACTTGGCCACTTTAAGATGAGTGGACTTCAACTCCCAGAATTCCCCAGCCAGCATGGCTGGCTGGGGAATTCTGGGAGTTGAAGTCTACTCATCTTAAAGTGGCCAAGTTTGGACAACACTGGTCTAGGTGGATAGTCATTCACTAACCCTACACAGGGCTTCCTAGTCTTGTATTCTGACTCTGCTTGGAGTAGATAACCTTTTTTGATACCTGAAATTCCTGGCATTTTCTGGAAATATACCATGTTGCTTGTGAAGCTATCTACTACTGGACAGTGGTTGTATTTTTCTTCTGTAAAACATAGTCATGGTTTGTTTTGCTCATATTTTACTTATTGTTGACGTGTCCCAGAGATCATTACTTTATGATTACTTGATAAAAGTGGTTTCTGTTAATTTTTGTGTCAGGACCAGACCAACCTGAAAACTGTTTAGTCAAACCAACTACAACAAATGTAACAGTTACTTGGGAGGCACCACAACATCAAGCACAAGGCCCTATTGATGGTTATAAAGTCAAAATAGATAAGAATCCTGATGGTATGTATGTATGCATGTGTATGTATGTATGTGTATGTATGTATATGTATATGTATATGTGTATGTATATATTGGTATGTACTACTGGTATGTATTTATAATTGTTTGAAAGCACTTTTCAGGATTTTTAAAAATTGTTTTTAAAATTTTCTGGATGGACCATTTTCATAACCTTGGCAAGTAGCTGCTCTCATTTGCTCCTTCTTTCAGCAATCAGTTTTCTCTACTGGAGGTGAGTAACATAGTTAATTTCACAGGTATTTGCAGAGTAGTTTTCTCATCTCTACCACTAACACTGAAAATAGTTTGATTCTGTATTGACTCCTTCATACTGAAGAGTTCTCCTTCCCGTATGATCCCAACGTAGCTTGAAGGCATCGTACCTCTTTCATTCAGTAGATAGAAGTGGCAGAAATTGGGAGGGGGGGGGGAGGGAGGACAATGGCTACTACTCAGCCATTCCTTCTGGACCTCAGATTATTCCCTTTCTCCTGGAGGAGAGGGCAGTGGATGCCACACAACCAGTACTACAGCTCAGATATCTTGGCACCTGTGCACTGCATCAGTGCCAATATAAAAGTCAACTGCCACTCCAGCTCATATTGATATCTATTGTTCAATAGAACAGATAGGGATGTCAACATGTCCTTTATGGCAAAACATCTCTGGCCAATTTTGCCTTAGGCCACATGAAACCAGGTTTGTTCACAAACACCACTGTTTTCCCTTAGATCTTATTGACTTCCTGTTTTTTCTTGGAAAAAAGGACAAAATTTGAACAGGACTGGACTGAGATAATAGAGAGAGATTGTTTTTAGTTTCAGGTAAAGTTCTGTCATATAGACCAATATAGAAATAAAGGAAAAGTCAGTGTTCTGGCTGGAAGTTCAGCAGTGGAGTTCGGCAGTGGAGGGAAAGAACAGGAAATCTATATCTATCTCTCTGTCCATCCATCATCTCCAGTTAGGGAATTAATCTCCCTAGATAGGTAGGTAGGCAGACAGATAGACAGACGTAGAATTTATTGGAACTGGAACCTCCTTCTTCCAAATTCCAGCACTAACTCCAATAATAATTGCCCTAATGTTTAAGTAAATAATTTAAATAATTAATTTATTGTTATATGAAAAAAAAACTTGTTAAATAAAATAAATGTTCTGAGGTAAAAATCAACTGAGGATAAATTAACTGAAAAAAAATGTTGGGGAAAAGGCAAGAAATTTGTTTAGTTTGGATTTGAAAGTATATTTCATCCTAAACCTAACTCTTACTAATGTAGAACAAAATGCACACTTTCACAGTTTTCTAATTTTAAAAAGTATATTAAAGAAAAGTATTTACAAAAATGCATATATTTGTGAAAATAATGTGCTGTACATAAATGCATTGTGTTAAAGAAAATTGCAAAACTTATCTTATGCAAAACTGCAAATGAAATGGATATGTTTGGAAAAAATATACATCAAAATGCATACAAATCTTAGTGTAAACTTTTTTAAAAAAAATAGATCTCACTTTGACAAATGAAACTTGCTGGATTAAGAAAACATAAGAAACCAAATTTAATATGTTCATCCATCTTAATTTTGGTGATTTTAATGGGAGATTGGCTTCCTTTTGTGAAAATGAAGTGCCAATAATTATCTCTGATTTTGTGTGTCTCCATCAACATTACTTATATTTGGGTATATTTATGTTTTTAACATTTCTTTCCATTCTAGTTCCTGTTCTAGCAGAAGTTTCTAATAAGATGAACTATACAATGACCGGTTTAAAACCCTACACAAATTATTCAGTGAGTGTATGGGCATTTACAAACACAAAAAATGCCAGAACACTTATGGGGGATGCCTGCACCCGCATTATTATGACTCTACCAACAAGTAAGTTGTGAATATTTAATAGTGGGGTAAGGTCATAACTGTAAGTTTCAAATAGTAGTAGTAGTAGTAGTAGCAGTAGCAGTAGCAGTAGCAATAATAATAATAGACTGCAATGAACCAGTCAACACCTGATAAACAAGAAACAGTGCAGTTCTGGAAGCAGCAGCTATGGGACAACCCAAAGAAATACAACAAGGATACAGCTCGGATAAAGGAGGTAGATAAGAATAAAAAAGAAGCTGAAATGAAAGAATTTGTAATAACAGCAGAAATGGTGGAGAAAAGGACAAGGAGGATCAAGAATTGGTCAGCACCAGGTAAAGATGAACTGCATGGTTTGTGGTGGAAACATCTGACTGGTCTGCACCCACTCATTGCCAAGCAGTTTAACAGCATACTGCAAGGAGGTGAAATTGAAAATTGATTAACATCGGGCAAAGTCTACCTGTAGAAGAGAATATCTGTAGCTCAGGGTTGAACTGTGGAGTCCTTGGGGTTCTCTGAATTTGGTTGTTTTCTTCCAAACATTTTATTACCTGGCTAGGTAACATCTTCAGTGCTAGAATGGAATGGGGTTTGCTCTATGTTTATATACAGTGGCATGCCCTGCCAGTGTTGGTGGGGGTGGGGGTGGGGGTTTTGTTTTATTTTATTTTTTCTCTCTGGTAGTTCCTTGATTAGGGTATTGTTTACTGCTCGATCGTATGTCTGGTGATAATCTTGGGGTTAATCTCTGCTTATCTGGGTGATGATTGCTGGTAAGGAGATGTTCTGGTCTTTTCTTTTCCTTTTTATTGTCTCTTTTGAATACTGTGTAGATGTTGTTTATCTCTATGTGCCTGTTGATGGCTGCCTTGTCTGAGTACCAAGCTTCCAGGAATTCCTTTGCATTTTTGGATTTAGCTTGGTCTAAGATGCTGACAGTTTCCCAGTTGAAACCATGGTTAAGTCTGTCCATGTGTTGTGAGATTAAGGAGTTTTCATCATGTCTTCTGACTGCTAGCTGGTGATCATGGATGCACTCTGCTAGTCTTCTGCCTGTGTATCCTATATAATGGCTGTTACTGTCCTTACACTGTATGTTGTAGATGACTTCTGTTTTTTCTTCTTGGGCTACTGGGATTTTTGGTTTGCTTAAGATGTTTTGGAGGGCTTTAGTTGGTTTGTGTGCTACAGAGATGCCATGTGGTTGTAATAGTCCGTTTACAGTAAACAGCATCCATGAACACCAACTAGCAGTCAGAAGACATGATGAAAACTCCTTAATCTCACAACACATGGACAGACGTAACCATAGTTTCAACTGGGAAACTGTCAGCATCTCAGACCAAGCTAAATTCAAAAATGCAAGGGAATTCTTGGAAGCTTAGTATTCAGACAAGGCAGCCATCAACAGGCACATAGAGATAAACAACATCTACACAGTATTCAAAAGAGGCAATAGAAAGGAAAACAAAAGACCAGAACATCTCCTCACCAGCAATCATCACCCAGATAAGCAGAGATTAACACCAAGATTACCAGCAGACATACAACCAGTAAACAATACCTTAATCAAGGAACTACCAGAGGGAAAAAATAGAAGAAAACAAAACCCACACCCACACTGGCAGGGCATGCCACAATATATATACAGAGAGCAAACCCCATTCCATCTAACACTGAAGATGTTACCTAGCCGGGCAACAAAATGTTTGCAAGAAAACAACCAAGCTCAGAGAACCCCAAGGAGTCTGCAAAGCCTATCTAATAATGAAAGATCCAGCAAAAGAGGCAGCACCAGGCAACTACAGGCCAATTACCTGCTTGCCAACAATTTTCTAATTGCTAACTAGTGTGGTAGCTGATGCAGTCAACAGCATCTAGCTGAAAACAAGCTCTTTCCATCTGAGCAGAAAGGAAACCACCCAAACAGCAGAGGGACAAAAAATCATCTCCTAATTGACAAAATTATTTTGGAAAACTGGAAGGGAAGGAAGACCAACTTGAATGTAGCTTTGACTGATTACAGGAAGGCATTCGATTCCCTGCCTCATGATTGAATAATCAAGTGCCTAGAAATAACCGAAGGTAGTAGAAACATCAAAAGCTTTGTGCAAAGATCAATGGCACAATGGAAGAGACAGTTGCTGGTCAATGGTGATAGACTGGGAGAGGTAAACATCAAGAGAAGAATCTTTCAAGAAGACCCACTATTACCACTACTGTTTGTCATTGCGTTGATTCCTCTGTCAACAATAGTGAATAAGTCAGGCCATGGCTATCAAACATCAAAAACATCTGCCAGGTTATCCCACCTGCTTTACATAGACGATCTGAAGCTGTATGGAAAAACACTATCTGAAATAGAATCACTCCTCAACACTGTCCAAATATACCACTAAGATATTGCAGTGGAGTTTGGACTGGACAGATATGCCACCCTGACCATCAACAGGGGAAAAATAGTGAAAACTGAAGGAATCAAGATGCCCAATGGAAATAACATCAAGAACCTGGATGAAGAAGATCACTACAAATACCTGGGCCTCCTTCAGGCTGACAACATCAAGCACACTGAAGTCAAGAAGAAGGTTAATAGTGAATACATCAGAAGAGTGAAGAAGATCTTAAAGTCCAAACTCAGTGATGGAAATACCATCAAGGCAATTAACACCTGGGCAATTCCAGTCATTAGACACACAGCTGGGATAGTGGACTGGATTCAAACTGAACTAAAAGGGTAGGAAGACCAGAAAAATAATGACAATGAATCATGTCCTTTATTGACTCAGCAATGCTGACAGACTCTACTTACAAGGAGCATAGGTGGGCATGGAAAGTTGCAAATACAGCAGACAGTTGAAGAAGAAAAAAGGGCACTGGAAGAATATCTGAAGGACAGTGAAGAAGATGCACCGAAGCTAGTACACCATGAAGGCTTACTGCATACCAAAGAGACCAAATAAGAAAGACCAAATGAAGAACAGAAAAGAGACATGGCAAGGCAAAGTATTGCATGGTCTGTACACACACACACAAACACAAACACAAACGAACAGGCAAAGCAGATAACAAGAAGACCTGGCAATGGCTAAGAGCAGGAAAGTTGAAGAAAGAGGCAGAGGGCTAATTCTGGCTGCACAAGACCAAGCCTTAAGAACAAATGCATACAAAGCCAGAATCGAGAAGACAGCAACAGACAGCAAATGCTGCCTCTGCAAAGAAGCTGAAGAAATGGTGGACCACCTAGTCAGTTGCTGCAAGAAGATCACACAGACTGACTACAAACAATGGCATGACAAAGTAGTAACAGTGGTGCATTGGAATATTTGCAAGAAATATCATTTGCCTGCAAGCAAGAACTGGTGGGACCACAAAACAGACAAAGTAATAGAAAATGAAGAAGCTAAAGTGCTCTGGGATTTTAGAATTCAAACAGATAAGCACCTGCCACACAAAGCCCAGACTTAACAATTGTTGATAAGAAAGACAAAAAAAGTCTGAACAGTGGACATTGCAATACCTGGAGACATCAGAAAGAACTGGAGAAAGAACTGGAGAAAATCACAAGATACAAAGACCTGCAAATAGAAGTAGAACAACTGTGGCAAAAGAAAGCAAAAAGAGTACCAATAGTAATGGGAGTCTTGAATGCAATTCCAAAACATCTGGAGTACCACTTGAACACCATTGGCATTGACAAAATCACCATCAGTCAATTGCAAAGGGCAGCTTTACTCAGAACAGCTTACATCCTGCGGTGATACTTTTAATATTGTTAAACAACAGCATCTGCCTATCCCAGATGTTGGGAAGAACTCTATAGGTGGACAAAAATGCCAAATCCAGTCTAAACATCTGGCAGCCTGTGCGACCAACCATAATAATAACATAAATTTCAGCTTTATTGCTAATCACAGTGTAGATATACAGTTGCAAAATATAATATTAGCTACATTTTATAATTTTATTATAACCTAGTGTCACACATTCATCTGTTTCTTTTACACCTCACCTTTCCACTCAAGATAGCAAACAAAGTTTAAAACCAGTCAAGACACTTAAAGATATCCTGATCGTCTTTCTACCAACGATATCCTGATCATCTTTCTACCAAAGCGTACTGTTGCCTCCAAACATTGCCTAAAGTGAAATTCTGAGGTGAATTTTTCATTCCTTCTCAGGCAAAACTCCAAACATTTCAGGGCAACAGAAACAAGACCAAGACCATTTTCCCCAAGTTAGTATTGTTACTATTAAATACCTGCCACAGTTTTGCTGAAGTTTGCAAGAAGTCCTCATGTTTGGGATAATCTCCCTTTTCTTAGGTGGTACAGGCAGTATTGCAAGCAGTGCCAAAGAACTGACCAGGCCTTTTTTCACACTGTTAATTTCCTACAGTCTCCCAGATGGTAGAGAAATTAAAAAGATGGCTAGCTTTGGTTCTCTGTTACTCATAATTTTGACCAGGAATGCCTGTGGGGTATGGTAAAAGTCAAGATGGTGCCCATAATGGTGTGATCAAAGCTCTACCTGGTGGTTATGTGTGTTGCACGCATGATACATGACACACACATAAAAAAACAGGTGGAATTTCAGTTGTACCATCCTAGCTGCCATCTTGACTTTTTGGACCACATCCCATGGGCACCCCTGGTGTTAACCCAGGAAAGCAAAATGAGAAGGAAATTGACAATCAACCAAAGCCAGGATTTTATTTTGAAAAATTATTTTGGTGATTTTTCCAATTTCTTAAAAATGATCCTGCCAAGATAGTCTAGGAAGGTTACAATTAATATAATGCAGTTTTGGTGGATTGTAATCCCTCTTATGAATTATCTTTGTGATCATTTCCTCATAGCTTGTGGAAATAGATTTTAAAAGGAAGGAAGGAATTCTGTGCCACAGAGTTCCAATATCCAAGCATATAAATATCATGGCTAGCAATAAAAAAGTATGCATTTTTACAGAAGAGAAAAGGAGGAGAAATTATTGAGAGCAGTGGCCCGTTTTCTTGAAATTAAATCCTAATGAAAATAATCTAGCATCCGTAATTCATACAGGTAGTACCAGGGCAGTATATTTTATGTACAGGTAGTCCTGGTTTAGCAACTGCCTTGGATATTGACCATTTGCAAATACAATGGTAATATAGGTGATAAAAAATTCATTTCCCAACCAACCCACACCTTTAGGACAACAAAAGCCTTCAGTGTGAAACTGATTAAGGTCCAGTCAGTTTCAGGCGGCAGCTGCCAGCCAGCCCAGGGTTCTAATCAACTAATTAAGGTCACAGAGCTGAGCTTGTTAATTGCAGTTGTCACTTTTTAGGGAACTGCTGAAGCTGCAGAGAAAAGCAGCTCAGGAAGAGATAGCTTGTTTAAGCAATCTCTCCTTCCTGCAAGGGGGCAAATAAAGGGAGGAAAAAAGGCCAGGCACAGGACACTGTATGAGAGAACTTTATTGGCAGCAACCAGTGATCTTTGCAGCGCCTCTCTCTCAGTCACATGTTCACTTAACAGTCATTTTGCATAATGACCAAATCATCAGAACCAATTGCAGTCGCTAAATGAGGACTACCTGAAACTGTTGAAGTATTCTGATTCCTATACCCTTAACACTGCTTCTTTTCTTTTGATGGAAACCATTTTAATTTTCAACAGAACCAGATGCTGTGAATAATCTTCAAGTAAACTTATCTGATGAAGCAAACAATGCTGTAAAAGTTACTTGTGTGGAACCAAAGGAATTAAATGGACCTAGCAAAATATATATGCTGAAGTGGGATGGTGGTGGAATGAATGGAAGCAGCTGTCTATTCAATGTGAAAAACCTGCATTTTTTGAAAACATATAATTTTACAGTAAGTTGCATTGTTCTAATCTTGAGACTGAGATATTTAACTTTTTTCCTTAAATATATCTATCTACTTATTAATCATTAAGCTCAAGATTTTGAGAAAATAATGAATTCAGTTAAGCTGATGTTCTGAATCAGTCCTTCAGCAGGCTAATGGATTGGATGAGGGCTGACATGCAGACAAGATGAAAATACTGTTTCTGCTTGGTTAATCTAATGATTAAATTCAGGATACCCTGCTATGGAGTGGGTTGCCCTCACTCTAAAGGATTAGGGTTACACTTAGCAATATTCAGATCTATCATTTTCACAAGAAGCTCAAGTGGTTTCAGGGACCAGTTGCATCTTTTATCCCTTTAGTCCGATGTAGTAACTACATCCTATCTGGTCAGGGGGACCCTGCAACAGTTTTAAACAGAACTAAGAATTGGAGTGCAGTCCAATTGCTAATTGAATAAATAAATTAATTAATAGCCAAGCATCCTCAGGCCATTTCCTCCAAATTAAGTCAACAACTTCCATCATCCCTGCCACTGAACAGTTTGGCAGCTCCTCTGTTCCAAAAGTTCTGTAGTTTTAAAGTTTTCATCTCCTTCCCCATAAATGAGGGCTGGGTGAAATATTTATTTTCCTTCTTCTATATTCTATTCTTGAGCTGTTCCTTATATCATCCCATAAGACATTTATGTTCCTTAATGAAGGTCTCATAAGGGAGGGTTTTCATAAAAGATTTTGGAAGATTTATTTAATAGTTCATCTTTGGCACATTTCAAATCTCTACATTTGTTATTCCTTCTACTTATTAGGTTATTGTTTTCAATGGACATTATTCTTCAGACCCAAAATGGAGAGAAATAACCACCAACTGTACGTTAAGGTTTAACAAATTTCTTTTAATTTGCTGATCAGTTTAATTTGTATACTGAAAACACAAGTTGATAAAACATTTTTGACATTTCCTAAAACCTTAGTTTCATTTCATTTCATTTTGTTTCGTTTCGTTTCATTTCATTTTGTTTCATTTCATTTCATTTCATTTCATTTCATTTCATTTCATTTCACAGATGATGCTAAAGCCGTGATTGGATTCTTGGCATTCTTGATTATTGTAACATTTTTGGCTTTACTTTTTGTTCTGTATAAAATATACATCCTTAACAGAAAGAACTCAAGGTAAATTTGTAAAATGCTTTTTTTTCTTCTCCTAAGTGTGTATGACAAAGATGGGAAGACTGCACCTTGTCACTCTGTCTGCCCCATTACTATTACTGTAATTGCATTCTAGAAAATCATAGAAAATGTTGCACAAAATCATAGAAAGAATTTTTCATTATTATTACAATTACTGATAGTTGCATTCAAGGTAGAGACCAATTCCTTCCAAATTGTAACTAGTCACACTTAAATTCCCCGCCCCCCCCCCAAATTGATTGATTTCTTTTGATTTTATGGAAGCTCACTGTCACTCTGATTTTCTGGGGGATTATTCTTTATAAAGGTTTTTTTTTTTAAACATACTAATATTTTGGTGTTCTTAATTTAGCTCTTAATACTCAAGTAATTATATTTTATTTAACAACTTATTTCTCTTTAATATTATTTTCCTTTCTTTTTAGTATCTTAAGTACTTTTTGTGCACTTCACTTATTTATTTGCCTTTTGGTTTGGTTTTATTTTCCTTGGTACTTGATAATTTTAGATTTATAAAAAAACATTGGTCAATGACCATATTGAACCAGTACTTAGATTGAACATTTAGAAAGGTGCTGACTGGATGGCTCAGTTCCAGCCAACAAGTCTTCTTTCAGGAAATGACCTTTCATTTTCCTGTCCTATCCTTGGTTTGGTTTGTTTTTTCCACTTTTTCCCCAATAAATATCCAGGTTTCTGTGTATCAATTATGTATGTGCAATATGCAGACCTTCAATAGAAGAGAATATGTGTAGCTCAGGGTTGAAGTGTGGAGTCCGTGGGGTTCTCTGAGCTTGGTTGTTTTCTTGCATGTTTCGTTACCTGGCTAGGTAACATCTTCAGTGCTAGAAGGGAGTGGGGTTTGCTCTCTGTTTATATACGTGGCATGCCCTGCCAGTGTTGGCTGTAAATTTTAAGAATTAGATCAGATATGATTTTTTTAAGTTGCATATTTGCTATTAGTTGCATATTTACTATTTATAGCTTAATAATCAGTTATAAGGTTTAACATTTAAAATTGTTGCAAATTACTATACATTTCAGCCTCAGTTACCAAATCAATTTTCCTAAATTAAGCGAGAGGGAGAAAAGGGGAAAGGGTGAGGGGAAAGAGAGTGGAAGATTGAGAGGAGGGTAGACCCTCTGGAAGTTCCCCTGATGAACTCCAACTGTAACTTTTCTCACCATCCATTGTCAAGTAATTCAATGTTTAATAAATTGCTCAAAATCTGGGTGGGGTGGAGAAGGGTGATTACAGAGAAAGTTCAGAACAGAGTCCTCCATCTAGGGCAAAAGGATCTTCTTCCTCATTGTGCAATATCTCTCCTTTAAAAAAGTGAGGGAAACATCTCACTCCTTATCTCTCATTTGGCTTTTCTTCTTGGTCCTTTTACTCCATTCCTCCCATAAATGGCATGAACTCACATTCCTCCTTTTTCCTTTCTCCCCTGAACAGTCCCCCAGCTCTGATCTTTTTTCAGCTGGTCTGTCAGCATCTTGGCTTCTATTCCATTTTGTGGGTAGACTCTATTTCCTGTGTCAATGTTTCTGTGAAATCAGCATGGAGAAGACAGGGTGATGGGAAAATTGGGTTAATGGGAGAGGTTTGGGGACTTGCTCTTTTTCAAAGTGGAGTAGCAGAACTAGAAAAGACGCTTAATGTGGCTACGCTTTGACCAAGCCAATATACTGGTCAACTTCCACTGAAAAGATCTTGAACAATAATAATATTTTGTTCATATCATTCAATCATATCTCTTGATGTTTTTGCAGAGATGAAGAAGAAGGACTAAGGCTTGTTCCCAGAGGTAAATATTTAATTTAGCAAGTACAGGCATCCTTGAAATGGTACTGTGAAAGTTTTCTCCAGGGGTTCATAAAACCCATTCCCTCATGGAATTCTCTAGCCTGATGAGTTTTCCTGGCCTACTTCTGAACTAAGTGTAGTAAAGGGAACCTCTAAGCCCACTGTTTTCATCTTTTTCTTTTTACATTAGTGGAGACATGGCTTATATCAATGGAATTAACACACACCCATTATTGTCATGAAAATAACAGTGACAAGGGGCAGCCACCACAGAATATGGGGAGGAGTTCAACCCTTTCTCCTTTGCTATGGTCCCAATGCCCCCATGTCTTTGACTTTTTTTCTTTTTATTAGAAAACCATGTTCAGCAATCTGCATTTCTGCATAAGAATCTAGGATGCTTTTCATCCCAAGACAAATCAATGTACCTTCTAGTGCTCCATTAACTGCTAGTCATTCTTCAGGTTTCCAGCCAAGAGTTGTCCCCAGCCCCACTTGGAGATACCAGAGGTTGAACAAAGACCATACGCAAAAGCTGTCAAACAATTACAACTGTCCTCCAGCTTGTGGTTTGGCTGCAAGATGTTCTCTCACTGCTTCCTCTGATATTTCTGTTCTATCCTTGATCTTGCCTAGGCTTGGTCAGACCTCTTGGACAGGCCTCATTTTGTAACTTACATGTTTTTTTGGTACTTGGGGAGGTAACTGCATGCAGTTCTGCAAAAGCTGAAGGTGAAGCAGTATGGCATGGAGAAAGGAAGTCCTGAACTGTTACTGACTTTGCCACCTTTTACTCACAACTTGCTCCCCAAAATGCTTTTCAGCCATTAGGGCTTACCTTTGATTTCAATACCCCACTCACATAAGCATGAATATAAGGGTGTCACTGTGCCTGAAAAGCAACAGACAGAAGAGCTTCTTCTTTCCCAATTGGATTACTTGAGCATCCTTTAAAGCAGTATTTTGCAAACTTGGCAACTTTAAGACATGTGGACTTCAACTCCCAGAATTTCCCAGCCAGCATCATATTCTTGCAGTGTGAACCTGCTGGAACTTGTTGGATTCATCCTGTTGGTGTTTTTATTTGTTGCAGAGCAATGATTGTGCCTGATAGATGCAGACAGTGACTAGGTGCCCTTAATTTGCACAAGATTTGTATGGCAGCTACAACAGTCCCTCTACTGATGAGTTTGTGCTGAAAGAGGTTCCAGAAGGGAAGATGGGAAAACTGTTGTCATAAATTGCAGTTGCATGATCATATTAATTTTAGGGGCTGTTTTATTCACTTGCTCTACTGTCACCATGAAGGGTTAAATGCACGTGTCATAAGTGACTTAAATGCTGTTGTATTATTCATTCAAATGAACAATTTGGTGGTAGGTTTTAAAGCTTAACTCATTGTGTTCAGGCAGCAAACCCATTCAGTA
This sequence comes from Python bivittatus, assembly GCF_059951505.1. NCBI lineage: Eukaryota > Metazoa > Chordata > Lepidosauria > Squamata > Pythonidae > Python > Python bivittatus. The sequence goes on from NW_028277098.1 coordinate 16,386,126, forward strand.
ATTGTGAGACATGTGCTCAAGCCTGTATTGAATTAATTTTTCATTATACATATCAGAAGCAATGCATATATGTATATATGGAAGTGTTTCTACCTCTTTTAAAGATGATGAAAGACAGATGAAGAACATAGACCCAATTCCTGCGGAGTTATTGTGGGAAGCATATAGGAGAAAAATAGCAGATGAAGGAAGGCTGTTCCTGGATGAATTTCAGGTTAGTGTCCCACTGGAAAACCTAAGGAGGATCTATGTGTGTTAGTGGTTGGGTTTCTTTAGGAGATGGTTCCCACCCTAAGGGTCTCAGAGCTCATTTCTTTGAAATAATGACTTGAAGGAGAGGAATCAAGATAGAATGCTGGGAAATTTTAAGATGCACACTTACAAAGCTTTGCAATCTTTTTGGTCATTAGACATTATCATACATTTTAGTTCATTTACCCCATTCAATGTGGGGGAGATTTGGTATGTCTGAATAGGGCTATAATAGTCTCATAGTAACCTGAGGTATGTATATGGAAACTGAAGATAAGTGTCTGTCTGTCTCCATTCAGATTACCTTATTTATTTAATAGGGTCTAGGCCTCAGTTCTTGTATTTCTATATATGTTTATTAGAAATACATGCTACTGAATACTTTGGGTCTTACTCCTAAACAAATGGAAATAGAAAACTGGATTCAGAATAGCAACCAAAAACAAAGAATCAAACAAGAGTTCAACAGCTCATAATCTCTATCTGTATTTATAACGATTTTTACCTAAAACTTTTTGCTCAGATGAATATTGTCTTTTGCAGAGCATTCCCAGAGTCTTCAGTAAATACTCTATAAAAGAAGCACGCAAGCCTTATAACCAGAACAAAAACCGCTACATTGACATCCTCCCCTGTAAGTATATCATGCAAACTGAGGTTTTCAACTTATTAACCCCCCACCCACTTGCAAAAATTATACCAAACTGACAATATTGATTAACATTCTTTGTCTTGATTTTTGTTTTCATATGAAAAGATGATTATAATCGTGTGGAGCTTTCCTCAAGCCTTGGGGAGGCAGGACATGACTACATAAATGCGAGCCATATCGATGTGAGTGGCTTTCATTTACAACATGCAAACTCATAATCAAACATTATTCATAGTTTTCTAACTCTTAGACTGTACAAATGTTAATTTTTCTGAGCCCTTATTGCACGATAATAATATATGATTTTCTATCATAGGGTTTCAAAGAAATGAGAAAATATATTGCTGCACAAGGTTTGTATTATCTTTCTGACTTTGACTTGCATGTAGAAACAAATTAATAGAGTCATAGCTACCTCTATGTTCTGTGGTGGCTATTGGTGGCCCCCTTCACACCACCAAACAATTTGGTATGTCCCAGTAGCTGTGAAGTTTTCCTTCCCATTCTACATCACTCCTGGGCCATCCATTACTCCTTCTATCCTAGACAGCAATGCATTCCTTATGTGCATAAGAACATGCAATTATATCTTCTTCACTTTGTTCCTTTTCTGTCCTGGGCAAATTGCAACTTATAAAATGAAAACCGCTTCCAGGTGAAATGATAAACTTTTGAGTTCCATAGATTTACCTTTCGCTGGTTCATGATAACCATCACTAAGGACTGATTTATTTATTTATTTCATTATGGCCGCTCGCTCCAACAGACCCATGGCAGCTTACAAAATCCAGAAAACAATAAAAACAGTTAAAAACATAAAAAACAAGAAAGAAACCTGAAATTCACTTTCTGTTTAATTTTTTAAAAAATCTTAAAAGATATTCAATTTAATAGCAATTAATAACAAATATTTAATTTTAATTTAATTTACTTTAATTTAATTTATTCAATTTAGGCACTACCCAGCTCCAAATGACTCTCTATGTATATATGTAGACTATGTAACAATAATATAATAAACTATATGTTTAAAAAGAGAAAACCTAAACAGAATTTAAAAAACGGAAACATTTTTTAAAAGTAAAACAAATTCTTTTGTTACATGTAATGTTACAAAGTTATACATAGAAGCTGTCAATATTTGTAACAAATATCAGGTTTACCTTGGGTTTTATTGAGATATGGGTCTCTAAGTAATTGTTGATAATAAATGTCATTTTATCTTTTTCATTTCTGATCTTTAATCAAAATAAATATATTTGATCAAAATAAATGGAATTGATTGACAATAATATAAAACAAATAGAAAAGAATAACAAATAACAAATAAAGGAAAAAGGAAAGGGGAAAAATAATGAAAATACCAAACCTTTTGAATTTCAAAATTATAGTACAATTTAAAGCTCTTAATTTGATATTATATGATGGTTAATGACAGCAATTTCATTTTAATTTTACATTAATTCAAAGGTTGAATTGAATTGAATTGAATTGAAAACATTGAATTGAAATTAGACCAAATGAAATTGTATTCTTCAATCTTGCCTCTCAATTGATACAAAATTAGTTCAAAGGCTGAGAGTCAACAAACTTTATTAAGCCAAATTCCAGAGTCTAGTACACAAATATCCTTCAGGAAATGCTTAATCACTTGTTTGCAGCAGTCCATGCAGAGTATTTCACCATTATCAAATCTACAAGGAAATTTAGTAGCAGGATCAGGAGATTTTGGGGACCTGTATCTAGAAGGCACATGAAAAGCTGTTTCAGTCATTTCAGTACAATCTATTTAAAGCAGATCCTGAAAGACTTTTGTTGCAGATTTGCCAAATATCATTTGTGTTTCAGATAAAAAGTAAGCAGCTGATTTTTCCCCCTTGTTTGCTTCATCTTGGGTCTGATCCAGAGCTTCATGGCAGGCCAACAACCAAAGCTTGCAATCAATTCTCATGTGCTTCATTCTTAGCTCCTTGTTCTTTTGAACTTTTCTTAAAGTCGTTATTGATTTTCCCCATTTCATCAACTTCAACAGCATATTCTGAAAAGTGGTGGTTTATTGCATGTAATATCATGAGAATCTCATAATAACTGAAATCCTATTCTATAATGTCAGAGGGAATTTTAGGGCTTAATATAGCTCTTTGGATATTCTCCCATTTGAACAAGAGTTTCAGCCAGAATTTCTACCTGATGAGAGATGGTGGACTATTTCTCACTTGAAGCCTTTCTCCCAATTCTATAAAGTATTCTGCAGAAGCTGGAATTGCAGGGTGGGGGCAGGGGGGGGGGCTATCCAGGAGAATTCTGTGCCATGGGAGAAGAGTTGCCAGATCTATATGTGAAATGCAACACAACTGTGGGCTGATTATCTGCACTTTTCTGGATTTTACTTTATAACAAGAGCAACAGAATATAGAATATATTGTTTATTTTTTAGGATCATTTATTTTCCAATCTCCTAGTGCTAATGCACTACACATACAGTGTATTACAAATACCAACTGATTGGAGTGGCCTATGAGTCCTGTAAATAAAATTAAATAAATGTGCACGTATGTTAAGGAAAATCCCTTCCAAAGCAAGTATATATTAGGGAAAAATATAATTGAGAATCAGGCAGCATGATTATTATTAAAATGTACAAAAATGCATGAATTAAGGACCCTTTCTTACAAAATGCATACAATATAGGAAAATATGAATACTTGTGCAGGTTTTCATATATACTTATGTATGTATTCACCATGCTAGTTTCCTCTGGGGAAGGTACTATTCTGCTAAGCACAGAAAAAGACTCTTGCTTTTGCAAATGCTGAGGTAAAAACAATTACAAACCGGTGAAGGAATGAGATGCAATCAATTTAAGGCTGGAAAAAGGAAAACTCTGATATTACAACTGACAAATTAGCCCTTCCCTAATCATCACCTCAAAATGTTTCAAGTGATCAAGGTAATATTTCTGCCAGGTCCCAAGGAGGAGACAACAGATGATTTCTGGAGAATGATCTGGGAACAAAAGGCAACCATTGTTGTCATGGTGACTCGCTGTGAGGAAGGCAACAAGGTGAGAGGAACAGATCCATTGTGTTATTTATTACTTTCCTTACTTGGAAAAATCACTTTTAAACCATCCATTATCCTAGTGTGCCACCATATTGCTATGGCTACTTGAAAGTGAAAGTTGATCTAATTTGCTTAGCTGATTCATTTAGTCATTCTTCTACAGAAAACGTCTTTGCTATAAGCTACCTGAAATGATACACAAAGGCCTCTGAGGCCTTGAGGTTTTGCAGTCTGCCTTTTGTTTTACTGATTTTATTTTAAGCATTTTAATCTGTTTCAGTGGAAAGTTTGTTACAAAACATTTGTACAACTGGAGTGGGAGAAACAAGGGTGAACTAGTTCTTACCTATAGTAATGTTAAACTAGTTTTGAACTGCTGCCATTTTTTTTTTTTTTTTCCTGGAGAGACCTGCATTTTTACTCATGCTACCTGGAAGGAATAAAAGCCCACAGCTACTTTCGTGTTTTCACCTGGCTTTAGCCAGGTTTGAGATGTAGCATGTGCACATCAAAACATATTTTGCCCTAGCTCATAATGTAACAAGCTGTCTTTAGGGTGGTATACCCAATAACAAAGACAATTCTGCTCTATGCTTTGAACAAACTGAAAATCTATTCAGTTGATCAGTTTAATGAGCAGCAATAAAGTGTCTGTTCCATTCTGCTAAAATGGTTGAGCTTCTTTGTATTTCTGTAGATCAAATGTGCCAAGTACTGGCCATCAATGGAGGAGGAGATTGCATCTTATGGGGACATTATAGTAAAGATAAATGAATGCAAAGTTTGTCCAGATTACATCATTCGGAAGCTGCATATCAACCATGTAAGTAAGAATACCAAGACTTGTAACAGTTTGCTCAATAATTATAGAAAGTAAGGGAGATGACCTTGACAGAAATATGCAAGGCCATTAGCTGAAACATTCTTTAAGTACTGGGAAACAAGATAATATTTGGAAGCAACTCAGGCAATGTTTATTTATTTAATTATTTATTTTTCAAATTGATATATGCCGCCCATCTCATTATACACGTGACTCTACAAATGCCTTCCTGATTTTCTGAAGTATAAGAAAGAGGAGCACAAGATTCTGCTATTATAGTCTATGTCAATAAAATGTTTTAGTTTTCTTGTGGAGTTGATTTTCTCATCTGATCTATCTGAGTCTGACAGTAGTGGACATTCTTCTATGAGACATTTCATGTAATATCCAGATGATAGTTATAATACCCAAATGGCTAGAATCATTTAGGGGATTCATAATTAAGATGAGATGTGAACCAGTGGTTTCTTGATTTGCATCTCAATTTTTTAACCATTATCCCATACCTATTCCTCTACTAAGTAGATTTTGTTTGAGTGATTAACACTGGATTATCCTGAAGGAGCCTTCACAAAAGTTGTTAGGATGAACAAGTGTTGATGGCATTCCATAATTTTGTTCCCCTCTGGGCAATGACAGACTAATCAATGGTTCCTACATGGACTTTTTAATGTTTATCTGACATTAGAATGGTAGCAACTCATGTTGATATGTTCCCTTTTTGTTTTTTTCCCCAGAGAAGAGACAAGGCAGCAGGAAGAGATGTGACCCACATTCAGTTTACAAGCTGGCCAGATCATGGAGTACCTGATGATCCCCATCTGCTGCTTAAGCTGCGCCGCCGAGTCAATAATTTAAGCAACTTCTTTAGTGGCCCAATAGTAGTCCATTGCAGGTGAAATAAGTTTTGCTTACAATCGATACTTAATTGATCTTCGTCTACCCATGCAGTTGGATGAGACTGATAGAACTCAATACCATGGTGATAAGAGCACACAATTTTTAATCAATAAAAGGAATATTACATTATATGTAACTGGAGGAATATGTTTATCAAACATCAAACTCTCTGTGAGTTCAGTTAAATAGATTTAAAAGCAAAAATCAGCCTGTTTCCCATAATATGTCAATATTAACAGCAGCAACTTGAATGATGCTTGTTGAATTTTCTTCTTTCTTTACTTATGACTATGATCATGACAGTGCTGGTGTAGGACGCACTGGAACCTATATTGGGATTGATGCAATGCTGGAGGGATTAGAGGCTGAAGGACGAGTTGATGTATATGGCTATGTTGCAAAATTACGACGTCAGCGATGCCTTATGGTTCAAGTGGAGGTATGTTTTCAGAGCTTGATTAATTAACATTGCCTCTCTGTAATGTATGGAATGATCCTCACCTTTGTTATATTGTGGTATTTTACTTGACATGCCCACAGCTCTGTATAGTTTTGCAATAACAACCACAGAATTCAAAGGGATTTGTCCCCACTGAACTCTTTAAAAAGAGAGTTCATATAAGCTCCACTTAACAAATATGCCATGGGGCTTTTAAAGAATATTATTTCAGGTAGAATATTTTACTTCATGTAACACTGGATTTATTCAATTATCAATTTCTTTTTTACTGCAACTTTGCATTTCTATCATCTACAAAATCTGCAATCCTTGGATAATCCTATTAGGCACAGTACATCTTGATCCATCATGCTTTGGTTGAATATGTCCAGTTTGGCGAAACAGAGGTCTGTGTTTCAGAACTGCACAGCCATCTCAATCAGCTAAAGAAAAGAGATTCTCCCAGTGATCCATCTCTTCTGGAAGCTGAATTCCAGGTAAATAGCGTTTCTCTCTCTGGCAATACAGCAAACGGTTGCGAAACTACACAATTTAATTTTAAACAGTTATGGGAGTGTTAATACTCCTCGTTATTGCCAGGTGCTTTCCTCTCACTTTAAGTTCCCCTACAGAGTAAAATTGGCAAGACAGGGAGTTGATTTCCATTTAAAATTATGTAAACATAGCAAAATGGTGAGATACAGTTTAGCTTTTCTGCTTAAGAATAACTTTTATTTGGTACATCTGTTTTTTTAGCGGCTGCCTTTATACAAGAACTGGCAGAATCAGAAAGCTGGCAGGAGAGAGGAAAACAAAACGAAAAACCGGAGTTCCACAGTAATTCCATGTGAGTATTGGAGGGGGAAATCTGCAAACAGTATATTCTGTGTCTCACTGTTTTAAATGATTCATGGAAAATGTAAAAAAATATATATTATATTTTCAAGCAATTCACGTAGAACTTTTATAACAAATTGTATCGTAAACATTCTTTCTGCATCTTCTGCTCCTGTCTCGAAGTCTTACATTTGTCCAAGTAATTTCCAAAAGCAAAGGCCTTTGCAAAATATTTGTTTTTGCCTTACTCACCTAAGCAATACAATTAATTTTCTTGGGGCCAAGAAATATATGATGAATGAATGCATATTTAGTTGCTTTGCAATTTTACAAATCCAAGTTTCCCCAATCACCTTTATTTATTAATTTTATATTCTATCTTTCATACAAGACTCACAATGTTGTACAAAGCATTTCCTCCTCCTATTTTTCCCCAGAGTAACAACCCTGTGAAATGGCTTTGGTTGAGAAAGAGTGCCTGATCTTCATGGCCACAGTATTTTAGAAACAATTAAATTTCCTTCCCTTGTATTGCAGTCCTTATCTAGATTAGGTAAGGAAAGATCTGTGACTGTTACAGAGATACAGTCACATACAACTATATCTAGTTTGGCAAGCTTAAAAGGAAACAGTGGCTTGACTGAGCCTTTTATTTCTGTACCCCTGTTTTGCATGTGTGTGTGTGTGTATACATATATAGTATGTATTCATACAGTATCATCAGCCATACAGCTAGCATTTTAGAAGGTAGGGAAAAAAATTAAAAGGTGTCAATTACAAAGAGTTTGCTCATAAATTGAAAAGGAGAGGTGATGTGATTAATTTGTTACTCCTTGTCACCAGTGGAGCAAAGACAAAAGAGAAGCAAAGGGCTGAGGGAAAAAGGGAAAGAAAATGACAGTTAATAGATTCAGAGTAGACGAGAATCTTCACATGTTCAAATCACAGCTCCTGTATTGAGCAATGGCCAGGATAGCTCAGACTTATGGTAGCTGTAATCACGAAGATTGGCTTTGCCAACTCCTGGTGTAGATATTGTGGAAGGAGACCCAGGCAGAGGAAGCGTCTTGTCTAAGGAGGAATGGCATTGGAGAAGGGAAGATTAAAGTAGCAGAAAGTTAAGTGGAACAAATTAACATGTAATTACATCAGCCCCCGTATTTCCAATATTCAGACTGTGAATGCTATTTATATAGCAAAAAAGTTGCTACTCCTTGAAAAAAGAGAGAGATCAACAGGTTGGAGAAACTCCAAAGTTTGGAGGAGGAGGGAATCCTGTATGTGTGTGGGTGTGCCTAAGTCATTTATATCCCACCTTAGACTGCAAGGACTAAAACAATACTAAAACCAGTGCAACAGTACAATACTGTAACAATAGATTACAATATTATAGATGACATGCACCTATCATCCCCCTAAAGCTGTTCCATAACATAGGGGCTGCAACAAAAAAACATGATTACTCTCCCAGTAACAAAACACTATAATCAGATTTTGTTGATGGGCACGCAATGGACAAAGCAGTCCTAAAGGTCTCATGGGGCAAAGCCAGTTAGGATTTTATACGGTGACACTAGCACTCTAAACTTCACTTGGAAACCCAGCAGGAACCAACTCAAAGCGCATAGCACAGACACTAAATAGCTATGGTGGCCCTTTTTTGACACCAGGTGAGCTGCTCCTTTTGCATCCAATGAAGGTGGGAATTCTCCAAAATAACCCAATAAGACTGAGCCACTTTAGTGGTCAAGTAATGCTGATTGACTGTTGTAGAAGGCAAAAGAGAGAAAGAGAATCAGAAGAGTGGAGGAATGGAATGGAATGGAATGGAATGGAATGGAATGGAATGGAATGGAATGGAATGGAATGGAATATCATGGGCTCAAGTAGGCATGGCTGACCAATTGGGACACCGATGCAGATCCTGCTTGCATGATTATAATAATTCTTTGTGTAGTGTCCTCAGAACTATCAGGACTGATAAACTGCCATAGCTTTTGCAGTGTTGTAATGAATAACTGAGTTGTGCTATTAACTTCTATGAAGCTATTTGATTTGTGTGTTCTGCCTTTCTTGCTGTGCAGATGATTACAACAGAGTGCTGTTCAAACACGAAGAAGAAGGGAGCAGAGAGAGTGCACACGATGCCAACGAGTCTTCTGATGAGGATAGTGATTGTGAGGAAGAACCCAATAAATATATCAATGCTTCCTTTATACCTGTATGTGGACTTGGATCATTTTTCTCCCTGCCATAGGTCTTTGAAGTCACAATTATTTGCCTACTTTAAAAAATTATTTAGTGAAAAGGCATTTTATATGACATAGAAACCTAAAATGTCCTTAGATTTCCTTGATGGAGGTAAAAGATCTGATTTCTTCCCATCCTCGTACCTTTAATGGATATATATATATCCATAATGTTATATATATGGATTAGAACTAAATGTATATTTTGCTTTCTTGAATTTTGTATTAGGAATTACCTAAAGCAACAGAGATTTGCCTTTTTTGTTTTTGTTTGACTTCTCCCAATTGCATGGATGGAGTTTAAACCAACTTACAGTCTTTTAAGGGATTTCAGACAGTGATTTATCTTCCCTCCAATTTACCATGTATTTAATTTATGTGCACTGGTATATGTTTCTCCCTGCATATTTTCATACTATTGCTTTTGAATTATTTCATTTTTTATTTTTTTATTTAACAGAGTTACTGGCTTCAGAATGGAATTATAGCAACACAAGGTCCACTTCCAGAAACAATAGGTGACTTCTGGAACATGGTCTATCAAAGGAAAGTTAAAGTTATTGTTATGCTGACAGACACTCAGGTGAATGAGTTTGTCTCTGTATAGTTATTCTGTGACATTTCTGTTATAGAAAAATGCCTAAGTTTAACACTGTAAAAATACCCTGATTGAAAGCATATCCATCAGGAAACCAAATATACAGCTTGAATCAAGGCTCAGTGGGACCTACTCCCAGGTTGAAATCATAGGATTGTAGCCTTTAAGTGATTTATCAAAGGTTATATAATTAGAAAAAGGCATATATTGTTTTTTCAGATGTAATATAAACATACTTATGTATTGAAACTGTCATTTGTGATAAATGCTATAAATCGCTGCTGTTTTGCTTTGCTTTGCTTTGCTTTGCTTTGACTTTCTGGCAGATATCATCCCTAAATCTGCTATACCTGAGGATTAAATCTGCTTTGTATCTCAATAGAGTAACAATACAATTAGGAATGAGTGAATTTAACCATTGTAGTTTCCCTTTCATTTTTTACATTTTTGAATCTGTCAGTTTTGATTTCTCTTAATTGTTCATTTCTCCTTACCATTTTTCTGCTTGGGCCATTCTATAGAAGCTTAAGGATGTGCACCGTATTTGTGCACATTTCTCCAAGCATACACATTTGTATTTGCAAGTTTGTTTAATCTACAGATGGATTTTATTCTTATCAATTATTTTCATGAGGATATGTATTTTGGTTTACAGATTTTTTTTTCTGGATATATGTAATTTTTTGAAGTTGCAAACTGCTTTGCAAAATTTGTAAAGCCCTGCCTGTTCTTGGAGCTCACACAATGATTTTGGGCTAGTCACTCAACCCAATCTGCCTTGCAAAACTGTAAGCTTAAGGAGTGGGAAACCTTCAGCTGTTAAATGAAAAACAGTATAGAAATGTAACATAAATATGTTAACATTTTAAAATCTTAGTATTGAGTTCATATGTTAGTTTGAAAATGAAAAATTAGGTTAATTGAGATTACTAAACGAACTTCTCCCTAAATATCATCCACAATTAAGCATGAAATATCCTGGAGCTCTCTGGCCTTTCACATTTACATTAGCATTTCCAAGAATTTGTGGCACAAGAATTCATCCATTTCATTTCTAGTCATCCTCAGGCTGGTCTCCTCTGTGCACACATCTGACTACTCATAAAAGTAGTAAAATATGGGTGCATGACTAAGCTATGCATTTTCATCTGTCTGAAAAGATCTTTAATGCTGATGCCCTATGATCCACTGTGACCTTATTCAGAAAGCAAATGTCTGTTTTTTCTCAATGGAATACCAAATACACACTCTTGCATAATTTGGTTCAAGGCAACTCAATTTTATTTTGTCCATACTTTCATGTCTGCTTCTTCCAGATAGGAAACACTGATTTAGTCTTTCTTCAATTCTAGGAACTCTGTGCACAGTATTGGAAAGAAGAAAAAATGACATATGATAACATCACAGTTGAACTAAAAGATAGCAATTTTAGTCCCAGTTACACCATTCGTGCCTTTGAATTAACTCATATAAAGGTAAAAGGTCTAATTATTCATCCTCATTGGATTCATATCTGGCTTTTGGTTGCACTTCCAAAGTTTTATTTTCCACTTCCTTTGGTGTCCATGTTTGTTGCTATATGTTGTTAATATCATTAAGCAAATCTGGGTTTATTTTAAATTGGTGAATGAGCAAGTAAGACTTTGGCAAAACCATATTATTAGGACTAGATGCTAGATGCTACAGTACTATAGATTTTTCCATACCCAGAATCCATTGGGATACATAAAGAACATACTTATTCCTTTCATCCTACATGTCCTGGAGACAAACTATAGCTGTTCAGATGATTTAAAGTAGCATATATGAGAAAGCATATTTACTGTAGTGTAAATAGGATTCAACATTCATAGCAACCTTCCTCAACCTGGTGTCCTCCAGCTGTGTTGGACTTCAACTGTCAGAATTCCAGCCAGCATAATGGAAGAAATAGGATGTCCAATTTTGAGCAGTCATACTACCTGTCTCTAGCAAAGATTCCTGGATATATACAGCTTTTTTTTGCAACAGAGTTTTGGAACTCTGGAATACTCTCCCCATAGTATTGGAGAAGCATCTACTGTTATGTCTTTAGGGCATCTGTTGAAGACCCATCTCTTTATCCAGATACCCCCTACAAGAATGATTGTTTTTACAGTAATTTTATTTTTCTATTTAAATGATTTTCTTTTATTTTAACTCGTTCAAGTTTATCTTTTCAATATGTTTTAACACAAGAATATGGTAGAGAAATAGAAACAATAACAATGAAGTTGTGAGGTCTGACCTGTTATTAGGGAGAAGGAAACTGCCACCTCAAACAGCAAATATTTTGGAGAGAACCTAGACAGTGAGATGTTCAAGAACAGAATGGTGAGAGTCCCATATGTGGGTGCTGAGTCCCTCTTAAAAGTCTGTGTCATTCACATCTAGTTGCAGGTCGGTGTTTTTCTCTACATGGATACATTGGGACAGGAGAATTCTGTCTCTACCTCAGGCAGCAGATTCCACAGATAGCTACAGAAATGTTAACTCATGTTTTTATTTAGCATTTTAAATTAATGGTGCTAAGCAATTAAACACTTTTATAATCTCTGTAAACAAGTTGATAGCTCCTAAGTTTTTAGATCAACTTCTGATGAAGCATTGGCAAAGTCTTTTGCTTTTAGCAGCAAAAGGAGTCATGGGTCAGTCCTACAGTATCTTGGACTTTCCAGGTAAGCATTTTGTTCTTTGCGCGTGGACAATTAAAGGTCATCAGCTCTATAACTTGCATGGATTGTTTTGTTCTATCTGCATTTGTTGCAGAGGAAAGACATCAGAAAAGTGTTTCAGTATCAGTACCATAAGTGGGAAAACTCCGCTCTCCCAGAAACCCCCCAGGACTTAACCACCATGATCCAGAATCTCAAACAGAGGTTTTCAGCTGAAGATGCAGCTGAAGCAAATGTGCCCAGCCAGAATGTTCCAGTTGTTGTTCACTGTGGGTAGGTATCACTTTTAGAGGTATGGCATGTTTTGAGGTCTGATGTGGGCTAATTTGCCTGTTGTATGTATAATACTTTCATCTTTATATTGGAATAGGTTATGTTCTGTAGTTTTTTATCCAGAGGCAGAGCTACAAATTTATACCATAAATGAGAAAGCTCTGCCCCTGTTGAAAAATGTATGATAGGAATTATCATGAATCTTGAATGCTATAAATTATCTGTCCAAATAAGCATTATCCATTTTATATCCATTTTATAATTCTGTCTGAATCCCACCCAAAGGAAGATTTCTATACTGCTTTAGCCTAGAGTCTTTTTTCCCCCATGGCATCCTTGATCTTGATGGCTACATATTAGTGAGGAGCCAAACTCTGGAATAAGTATTCATTCTCTTTGAATTCAAAACTTTTTTATCTGAATCTATGAAACATCTGTAATCCTGTACAGTGTAGGCTCTTATGGAATGCCTACAGTCCTCCTGATTCATAAAGACAACACAGCAACAGGGTTACATTGTACACACAGCGTACACACAGATTAAACTATAGTTTGTTTTCTCACCTATCTTTACACAACTATGAATAATTAGAAATTTGGACAGGGCTCAGAAAACTGAAATGAATCAGGAAAGCACAAACCCATCATATATGCTCAACTGTGCTTTTTGTTAAGTCATAGATGCAGCCAGTAAGCCAGCAACAATCTATATTTGGAAAGAGCCCTACATCAAAAGCAGGACTTCCACAACTATTCAAGGGATCAATACTGAGTCTTGCAGCTACTTCCAAGACCTGGCCAATAGAACCAGATATAAGAACCATGGATTACTGTACTTAATCCCCCCCCCCTTTGGTTATTCTTTGAACTGTTAATTCATCTGAATGTTCTTTTTGTTTCTTTGCTTATCTTCAAAAAAGTAATAATACTCGTTTCAAATTAAGTTGTTCATTTGTTTTTTCACCTACATTTTAAGACCTTCTAGTGAGCCCTCCTGTTAATTTAGGATCTAGAAGTTCTTTCTCATCCCTCCAACACCAGTTGTATATATATTATACCATACATCAGGGCTTTGCTGATCTTTCTATTTTACTACTGCTATAGACTAATATTTTTTGTTTTCACGTAATATATTTTTATAGTGATGGTTCCAAACAAACAGGAGTATTTTGTGCTTTGCTGAACCTCATGGAATGTGCTGAGACTGAAGGTGTAATAGATGTTTTCCAAGTTGTGAAAACTCTTCGTAGAGCCAGGCCAGGAATGATTTCCTTCTTTGTAAGTAAATTATATTAGTAGTTAATTTATTTTATTTTCTGTTTTAAAGTCTGTCTGTTCTGTAGAAATACTTCCATTATCACTATAGTTCAGTAAGCAGATGTTTAAAGTCCAAAAAATGATTGCTTTGTTGGTATTTTATTTGACATTTGATTTATTTTGGAGGATCATTTAATTCTTGAATATTGATCATATTTGCCAGTAGTAAAGTAGAAAACACTTACTTTGTTGAACCAAAGAAGTAACTACTAGGTAAATTTTGTTTCTATTCTGTATATATTTAAGGGAGGGGACACTTTCTTGTCCTGCTGTGCTATAGCAGGGAAGAGTGGTAAGTGGCGGGCAAGGAAACCTTGCCCAAGGTTCAGGAAACCTTGCCCACAGTTACTCAGATCTTCTACTTAAGAACTCTTCATAAAGGTTTCCTGTATCCATGAAAACCAAGTGTGAGACTAGCAGACCTTTATGAACACTGAAATGTGTGAACTAATTAAGTTTAGGCATCACATCATGTCTTTCTCACATTCTTTGGTGCATTATCATATCACAAAGTGAAACTACTTGGGGAAAGAAAAGTACACACTATGGGTTTGCACGTATGCTAACTCTCTCTTTTTAAATGCCATTTAGGAAGATTATCAGTTTCTATATGATACTATTGCAAGCCTGTATCCTGCCCAGAATGGACAGCTACAAATGGCCCAATGCCATGAACGCATCATTAATAACCAGAATGAAGTCAAGAAAGAAGAAGAGGGTAACTCTTTGGAATCTGATGTCCAATGTATGCCTCAAGAAAATGGAAATGATGCTGAAATGTGTGACGATTCTAAAACCAAGGATGCATCCAGGGAAGCAGAGAGTTCTTTCAATGGACCTGCAAATTCAGTTTTAAGTGACATAGCCTAGAATTCTAATCAAAGTTTCTGTACATGCTACAGAGAATCTTCCTGCAGAAGAAAATTGAAACCAAAATATTAGAAATGGGCATTCCTTTACAGAACACATCTTGTAAATCTCAAAGGATTGTTTTCCTCTAAGGAACAATGTGGAAGAATGTGGAACTTATGGATAACTATAGCACACTGTGAATTTTGTATGTGTGTTTGTGGGTAGATTTGCAATTTTTACTCACTAGGTATAATTTGTACTGTTCAATATTTTTGTAAGTACAGCATTATTTTTATAAAGGGCTTTTACATAGCTCCAAAAGGAACAACTGCTCTACCGTTCCCTGGTACTGTTCTTTTAAAGAAGAAAGAAAGTAGTTCATACACAGCTTAGATATATGTTTGCCTGTAAAAAGATTCAGGTTGGTATCCAAAAAGAAAGTGCAACTGATTCTGAATGTCCAGAGTATGTAAAAAAGGGGTGGGGCTTCAAGTGTAAGCTTGTAGTCACCATCTTGACTTTTTTTACCTTCCATGAAGATGCCCCAGTATTCTTTGCAGATGAGAGTTACTGTGTCATATTTCTAAATTGATTTGAATTTTAAAATGAATTTCTGATATTGCATGAGAGTTACTGATAAACATTTCAGAGTGGGGACAGCAACTCTTCATCTTTGGTTGAAACCCATAGAGATTACATGGTTTTTTAAAAAAGATTTTTTTATCCCACCTTTATTATTTTTTAGAAATAACTCAAGGCGGTGAACATACCTAATACTCCTTCCTCCTCCTATTTTCCCTGCAATGACAACCCTGTGAGGGGAGTTGGGCTGAAAAACAGTAATTGGCCCAAAGTCACCCAGCCGGCTTTCATGCCTAAGGCGGGACTAGAACTCACCGTCTCCTGCTTTCTAGCTTAACCACTAGATCAAACTCTAATTAGTCTTGGCCCATTGGCTCTAATGATCAGAAAGTAACTCCAGTGTAAATGTGGCAAACACAAAGTATAATGTTCACTGCAGTCATGGGATACTAAAATGAAACGAACAGCTTGCAGTCCTGCAGGTTTACATAGTAATGATGAACTGTGACAACTTGAGCAAATGTTAACTAAGCAAAGAGAGATTCAAAAGGTCTATGAAGTGTATGAACTGGGTTAGTATAAACTAGGTCACTGAGCAAAGGGCCTTAAAAAGTTAAAACTCCTTTGAGTAAGGCTAGCTAGTGAAGGGACAGCCAATTCCATATCCTTTTCTGGACAGCAATTTAGAAGTGTTTTGCCAAAGCACAACTTTCTGATAAAGTTTATGAGTTGCATATCTAAACATGGCCTCAAGGGGTCACTGTATGTACAGAAATTCATCTGAATCCACAACAAATCTGATAAATTATGAATGCTCAATGTTTTGCCAAATGCTGGATAAACTTTATTCAGCTAAAATTTTGACTATACATGTTAATACGGCTGTTCTGTTTTGTACTCTTTCTCTGGCTTGAATAGAATTTTTATTTACAAGATGCTTCTCTCTTTTTATTCTTTATAGTTTACTTCTTTGGAAAGGTTGCACTTTTCATAAATTTTGTATGAAAAACAGTTTCAGATATTATATTTTTGGACCATTCCTATTTTAAAATAAAAGTAATGTATTGGTTTTTTTTTTTTTTTTTGTAAAAAAAAAAAAAGTAAAATCATGATTCAAATGTCAGACAATGAGAAAGGTTGAACATTCATGTTTAAAGCTTTTAAATGGTTATAAATTAAGGAGGCTTCTGAATGATGGTTTCAGAGCCAGGAGGCATCTCACAGGAATAGGGAACAAGAAAGCATGCAATTTGCAGCGGAGCAAGGGCAAAGGGGAGGGCTAGCAGCGTCACAGGGCTACGTGGTGCTTCACATCTGGAGGGGAAACCTTGCTTCCAGTGCAG
Source organism: Python bivittatus (assembly GCF_059951505.1). NCBI lineage: Eukaryota > Metazoa > Chordata > Lepidosauria > Squamata > Pythonidae > Python > Python bivittatus. The sequence goes on from NW_028277098.1 coordinate 16,402,999, forward strand.
GGGAGCAGGGGAGACTGACACAGCACCTGTTGGCAACTCATTAAAATAAATGCAACTTTTCTCCAGATCAGAGTGCAGCTGTGGAGGACAGCTGCATGACCCCAGAAAAAAAAATACAGCTGCTTTAAGGAGTGGCAGATGGGTGTGCATAACCCATGGGCTGTGAAAAGATTACTTGTGACTGGGTGTGGGCGTCATCTTACAGCGATGATAAGCATGAAAAAAACTGTTGAAAACATGCAGGATGCAGATCAGTGTTTTTCAACCTTGGCAACTTTAAGATGTGTGGACTTCAACTCCCCAGCTAGCAAGTTGAAGTCCACAAATCTTGAAGTTGCCAAGGTGGAACTCTACACTGGTGTAGAGGCAAATAGCTGCAGTCCTGAGAACATCTTTAAAATTAGCTGGAAGATTAGATTGCTGGCTATTGCTTGGAAGAAGTGCCTGCCAGGTGACTGTATCCTTTTTGCATTGCCTAACCAGGAATTTTCTCTCTCTCTTTTAACACTTTAACTGTCCAGTTATCTCCTCACCCCCCATTTTGTTCTTCTTTGTCCTTCCTATCTCACTGCAGTTCCTTTCACTACTATTTTGTGGTTTTTGGTGGTGTGTGTGTGCGTGGTATCTTAAATGTAGAGTCATCTTTCTGGGTAAACTATGTACAACAAGTGGGCTTCATCCTTTATTAAGTAGAAAAAAGGAAGTGTGTACAGCCCAGGTTCTCGGTCCAATTCTGGTAAATTTCAGGTACATGAAGATAAATATAGGTTTCTATTGCACTTCATTAATTGCCCACCAGGTTGTGCTAAAGCATTTCCAATGTATGTTCATCTTTAAACATTCACTGAAGCAAATACAGAAGAAGGATGAAAAGGCTATAACCCAGCTATTGATGAAACTGATAACGTGATTGCAAGGGATCTTCTATTGTACTTCTAAAAATATGCAAGATCATGGCTATCCAGGTGTTTGGACCAGTTTCTAGCTCAGGTGTTTTTGGTAATAGCCTGTCACAGAAATCCACCCTGATTGTACCTGCTGAAATGAGTCAAGTGTGCAAACACACTTCCTCCTCCTCCAGTAAAAACTAATACAAACTAAACTTAGAGAAAGAGAAGAAAATGGAAAAAAAGAATAAAAAGTGTGAGAAAAAAGAAAAGAAAAAAGAAAGAATACAGTAAAGAATATATATATATATATATATATATATATATATATGACTTCCTACATTCACCACAATAAATATAAACAAATTTAGTAAGTCTTCACCCTCTATAATAGTGGTTCCCAACCTTTTCTATGCCCCACACCCCTAGGAAATGTTTCCTTAATGTTCGCATTCCCTACAAAAGTAGTATCACATTTGAAAATGAAGAAGTCTAATTTCTAATATGGGTGAACAAATTGAACTTAAAAAAAATAAGCTTTTCACTCAGTGCCTAAAATTGTCATACCCCCTGGGGGTGCAGGCACCCCAGGTTGGGGATCACTGCTCTATAAGGTTACAAACACATATCTCTTCATCCCATTTCCCATCCCTTATCTATAAGCAAATCAACTTTTCAATCCTGGTGTCAGCAAAAGGTCCATAAAGGGTTGCCAGAACTTTGCAAAAAAACCCCAAAAACTTATTTTAACGTTGATCAAATAAATCAACTTTATATTCCTTCCTTTTAACCATCTTAATCTTTAATTCAGTCAAATATAGTTGTAGGATTTGATTTCTGTTCAATTCTTCTTTATACCATTGCACAGGTTTCTTCAAGGCTTTAACAAGCCTCTTTTGTAATTCCAGTAAGAAAGCATTTTCCAGGTCATTCTTTTGGTTTATCATTTGTATTTCCCTTTTAATTTTTAAAATTTCAGTCATTTTCCTTTATATATCCAATAAAACATCCTTTTCCAAATCATTTGCTTGGCCTCTCATTTGTAGTTCTACTTTTGGCACTTTCTCTGTCTTATCAGATAAAATTTGTTCTATATCTGTCATTCCTTCATTAACATTTTTTAGACATAGTCTATTCATAGAAGCAGACATCATTACTGACAGTGTTGATATTGTACTTACTAATTTATGGCTCCATTCTTCAAAGATCTCCTTTAATATTTCCATTGTTATAATGTTTTGTGTCATTTTGTAAGTCCCAGGATTAACTGACAGCAAGATCAGGCTTGTATTTTTTTTAGAATCTTTAGTCCCCTCTGGTGTCCAATTTCTAAAATCATCACTTATCTTTGTTTTGTTTTGATTAACAACAGCCAGGATAGCCAAAATAAGTCTGTTTCCCACGAGAAGCTGTTTATTTTTTTATAGTTAATTCCAAAATCTTACAATGGAAGTCAATATTCCAAATTTATCTGGACCCTTAATCCATTTATAACTTTCTTAGATCAAAATTTATTTAGCTTTTTGCTGTTTATTTCAAATGCTTTAAGTTCTTAAGCTTATAATTAATTTTTCTTTTGTTCAGAGTTGAAGATAAACTCACCCAATGACTTTTCAGACTGTCATTCCAAAGGTCTCTAATAGCTTTAAGATGTTAATAGCCAATTTCCTGAAGTGATTAGAAAGTGAGGCTTGTGAACTTAGTGTCCTGTAAAAGGCACCACTGTGATTGTGAGCAAGATGGATGACCCCATCATCTCTCAGTGCTCAAACCCATGGAAAACTGCTGTCCTGCAGTCTCCTTGTAAGGAGCAGCCATCCAAACCTCATATGGATGATCTCCCATCCTCTCCTTATCCTTTTGCAGAGCTGTTTTCAGTTTGCCATACCTCCCCTTCAAGTCCTCTGCAAGCAGACTTGCTTCTGTAATATCTGAAGTTGTCCTACTGGAACTCTATTAGATATGAAAAGGGAGGGTAGATATATGATGGAACATTGGCTACATCTTCAGTCCTGCCAGAGTGAGTCAAAAAAACTGTTTCTTTGACTACAAAGGGAAGGAAATACTTTGCCAATTCCAAAGATGGTATAATGTTGGTCACTTTAGAGGCAGGTTATCTTAACAAGGGGGATTGTGCACAGTCTCAATGGAACAATAGTCTTGTTAGACTTTTGTATTGCCATTCCAAAACATATCACTCTACCCATATTGTTCCCTCCAGTTTCTCTACTTGTAGAATTATTGATCTTTTTCTTCCCAAAACTCTTCTGCCACTCTCCTAGGCTGCTTATGAGTGCTGTACAGGTCACACAAAAGGAATTCTCCTGTTAAAAATATTTATACTTGTTAATAATGCTACGCAAGAATGTTATCCTGCATTTTTTCCCCTAACAAATTTGATTCAATATGATGAAAAGCATTTGCTTCTGATTTTTTTTCTGGGAGCAGGAGGCAATTTCAGCAAAATTCTAATAGCTGGAGTGTGATAGTCATGCCCTTAGTTAGCTACAAGGTGGCCAGGTATGTGTATGACTGTCCTGTCTTTTTCTCTCCAGCAGCCTGGAGCCATCTGCTTCTCCCATTTCAAATAAACCCCAAGAGAACATATTCTGCCATTGGACTTTTATAGATGGGATAAGTCAAGATGGCTTTGGATGGGATAAGAGGGTGGGAAAATCTACAGCAACAATACAGCATGCTCAAAAGCACCATCAAGAAACCTTCAAAATGTTCAAGCCTCCTGAGTGTAAGGTTGAAAAACAGAACTCTGTTTCCAAGGGAAGACAAAACAAAAAAAAAGAGAGAGAGAGAGAGAGAAATTGCAAGCCATATTTCATCAGAACGTTAATGCTGCAATAAAAATGAAGTGCAAACATTTTAAAGGGGGAAGTGAATAGATTTTGCAAAAGGGAAGCTATAACAACATTCTGGACTTTTAAAGCAAAACACACAAAACTAGCTACCTTTATTGGCAAATTTTTGAAATGGACGATGAGGCTTCTTCGTTTGGAGACTTGTTACAGAGAGACACTAATGGTTTCAGGCAACTGGAAAGAGCAAATGAGGGTAAGACCACACAAGAAAACAGAGTTTAATAAAATATAAGCAGAAGTACAGGATATAGATTGAGCTTGGCCAAAAAAGAAACCAAAAAGAATTTCTCTATGCAGGTGTGCAGCTGTTGACCGACTGGACATCTTTGGAGGAAGTGGATGTGCCAAATTAAACAGTATATGTTGCTGCCAACTGTATGTTTGTGAAACCTTTTTCAGCAGAAGCTTCTATGAGGGAAGGATTCATTTGTCATCGTAACTGAAAAGTTGGTAGTTATGGTAATAACTTTTTGTGCCAGTTCACATGGTAAATTTTTCCCCTGTCAGATGGTCAAGTGTGAATTGTAGCTTGCGCATATATGCGCTTTCATGACTTAGTGATTTTGGCATCTGCTCATTATTTTTATATGTCTACGAACCTGTCATTGCAAATGCAATGCTTTTCATCCTGAGGCAGTAGCGGTGGGGGTTGCTGCTGCTAGTCCTCTTCCTGTTCCTCCTCCTCCCATTTACTCCAGCAGGATTAGCCTCATTGCCACTGATCTCAGTGTCCCAAGGGATGGCCTAGCATTTAATTTACTTTATTGTTCTTTAATTCCTTGACCCTTCCTCTGTTCAACCATTTAATCTGGCATTAGCCTACTACCATCTCTTGATGCTCATCCAATACTTAATCAAGACACTACTCCATCTCTTGGCACTGATCTAATACCAAAATTGGAGAGAGCGCCTCTCCCCAGTTTCATCTGCCCATTCCATCAGATCCAGCAAAGAGAGTATGTTACGAGGTCTGTCGTTTAGGAAGCTACATTTGGCAGGCCCCAGATGGTGGGCCTTTTCTGCTGTGGCACCCGCGTTGTGGAATCTTCTCCCCCCTGAAGTTGGCCTCATCACTTCTGAGCTTCCAAAGGTCCCTCAGCACCTGGTTATGTCAGCAGGCCTGGAGACCTCAGGGGACAGGTGGAGTAGTGAGGTGCCTCCATTATTATTAACATCTCCCTGTCTATTATTTTTTTGTATTAGCTCTGTTTTTATAGTTTTTAATGTTTTTAATAATTAACAATGGCTACATTGTTTTAGGTATTTATTAATTGTTTTAGCTCTGTTGTACACTGCCCAGAGTCATTGGCTTTGTGAGATGAGTGGCTATAGAAATTAGACAAATAAATAAATAAATACTGGGGACATGGCTTATTGTTTTCATAGCACAACACTGAGGAACAGCAGGTGGGAAATACCAGTGAAATAGTTCCTTATATTTAACCTCATCTTCCAGAGTCAGCTGTACCATATTCAGGAAAGTACATCATGGTTCTTTATAATCACTCCTTTCATTTGCAAAAAAACAATCTTAACCTATCTGTCTAAAGTTTGATGGAGCATTTCCCATGGAAGGAACTACTATGTAAATTGCATTTCATCTACCCCAAAAACCACAGTTACAAATTATGTGTAGCTTTATTTCCCCTGAACAGTTTTATTAAATTCTGGTAGGCTTCAGTCTGTTATAAATAGTGAGTCGCTTACCAATTAGATTATATACATTCATGTTTCTTCAATACTGGGTGATTTTCTGAATTTCTCCAGCTCCAGGCATTGGATCAGACTGTGTCCAGATTGATTAACCAGTATACATGGATACTGTTCGGCTAGATGTATACAATCAACTCTCAGAATGGCCTCTGTTCTGGTGAAGCTTATGATCTAAACAAGTTACATGTAACTCTGTTATTATAAGCAAATCATTCCCTGATTAGCTTTAGACTGGCTGCTAATTTAAACTTCTGCAGAGAGGGTGGACCAGAAAAGATGGTGCATTAATCGAGGACATGTCACAAAGAAAATACCCATAAGGAGGGGAATCAGACAGAGATGTGTACTGGCTCCAGTTTTATTCAACTACTATATAAACTCATTAGTTCTTCACTTAAGTAACTCTACTTTTCATCCTCCTAAATTAGCCCAAAGGCATATCAATTTATTACTGTGTGCCGATGATGCAGTAAGTCTGTCATTAACTTCCATTGGCCTTAAAAGAGCTTTACAATCACTTTTGCATTATTGTACTGAGGAAGAACTAATAATAAACTACACCAAGGCTAAGATTGTTACCTTTTCCAAACACCCAAAACAGAGTAGCTGAAAACTTAGGTGGGCAGTCCATTGAGCAGGTTAAGATTTTTAGATAACTAGAGATAGTATTTCAAGCTTCAGGAAACAGAAATGCCCACCTGGACTATGCATCTCATAATGCACAGAGATCTGCATCAGCTATCCCAACTTACTATTTTTCCAGAGGAGCACAGTTTATCCCTGCTGCAATTAAGTTGTTTGCAGCTAAAGCCCAAGCACAACAGCTATACAGGGCTCAATTAGGACCATATAACAGCATGATAACCTTAGAAAGAATTCAAACAAAATTTCTAAGAAGCATCTTCCAAGTTCCCCACTGTGTTCCACATGCAGTACTTCAACAAGAAGCAGGAGTCAGTAAACTTGAATCTAATATCTGGATAAATACCTACTGGCTAAAACAATATTAGATGGGTCAATCCACTGGCCCTAGTGGATTGACCCATCTAATATTGGCAGACAACTTTAAATCTTCTTGGGAAATAGCTATCCAAAAGAAACTGAGCCTTTATGGTTTTTCCAGTAATGCCATCTTAACTTTAAAGTCAGATCTAGCTAGTTCAATATTAAGGCAAAGGACCTTAGATATAGAAGGCCAAACAGAAATTGCTGCTTTTTTTCCTAATATAATTGCAAATAGCCAAATTTTAGCACCCAAACGAGCCTCGTATTTATATTAATCACAGTTCCCAAATTCAGGAGAGCCTAATCTTTAGCTCAATTTAATGCTCTCCCCACAGATGTTTTGGAAAGGAAATATGAAACCTGATATGGCCCCTGTGACACGGGCACCATAGAAACCACAGCTCATGTTCTTTTGTATTGTCAGTTTTATAGGGACATTCGCCACCCATTGATTACCCCCCTTTTATTTAAATTTCTGGGGCACTTCAATAATTTGTATCTATTAAACTACCAAGATACATTTATTTCTCTAAAAGTAGCAAAATTCTGCTACCTTATGTGTAAGCTTCACCCACAAATGGTTGCCAACAGTTATTGATCTTAGGGGATAATTTTGCTTTGCTTGTTTTATTGAATGTATTTTTATTGGTCAGTGACCAAAATAAAGTTCTGTCTGTCTGTCTGTCTGACCAAAAATGTTCATCCTGGGTACCTGATGGATCTAAATGGCTTCCCAAAAGAGTGTGAGTTTTCCTGCCTCATTTGCTAGCCTACTGTGACTGATATACAAAATACTGCAATGGCTTAAGCAGTTCACCTTTGCGTTGACATTTTCTTCCTACTTTCTCCAGAAATAGAATTGCTAAAAGTATTGTGGGGCTTGGGAAAGGCCATCTGGTAACTTCCAGTTATTTTGGACTTCAACTCCCATAATTCTAGCCAGCAGAGAGAATAGCAAGGAATTATGAACATTCCTGTCCCTACATGTTCATTATATTAGCCACATATAGTGAAACATAAGAACAATTTTCTGGCTATAGACAATTAAAGAATGGAATGGAGAACAGTCAGTCAAAGGCCACGCAAATCAAGTTAGAAAATTCTGAATTACTAGGAATTCACACTATAAACAAATGGGGGAAGAAGGCAAATTGTAATTTGTCTTTTTCTCAGTTAGAGTTAGCAGGCAGTGTTTTTCTAGATAGACAGTAACCTGACTCAGCAAAAATTACCGAGGGTCTTGGTCACTTTAGAGTCTAAGAGTTTTGTAGAATGATAAACTTTGGTACACGGAAGTCCACTTTTTAAACCCTTTGTTTAAAATGGAAACAGTCCTTCATCAAAAGAACTCAGTGAAACAGTGAAATCACCCATTTTATCCTCTCAATAGTGTGATATGGTCAAGCTACTCTGGTACAAGTGCCACGCATATGAAGGCACAGCATACCCCTGAGTGCAACTTCATGCCCCTGCTGGCCAGTGAACCCAGTAGCCACACACTGGAGTGAAGTGTTTGTGGAGAGATGCCTCCTTCACACACACAGACTATGCCTGCTCTCTATCATGATTTAAAATTAGGTGTTCATTTCACAACGTAAATGTATACATCAGGCCTACTTAATCCTCTCTCATATATAATTATTAATCACATAAAAGAAACTCCCAAATAAATGTACAGTGATCAGGCCAAGTCACCAAGCCCACTTTATATTGTGGTTTGGCATCTACTTTTTTTTTAAAACTATGAACAGTAGCCACAGATTGATCATCAGAAGATTGCATCATGCCAGAGATGGGGCTGATTTACCTTGTCTGTACCACAATCCCAATAAAAGGCTTTTTCCTTCTCATTTAATGACCAACCCCCCCCCCCCCCCCCGTTAAACAGAAAAACATTTGCATGCAGCCCGGATCTAGGCTTTGCTAGAAAGAACATAGCTAAAGTTAAAATGCATGCTTTTTTTTGAAAAAGGTTCTTGCAAACAATTTTGTAGAAGGTCCCTGTAATCACAGAAAACTGTTGCCAAAGAATCCAGTTTTCCCAACACAGTGATCTGGAGCATAGTATAGCACTCCCAGTCAGTATGGAGGTGGCAGAACATGGTCAAAGAAACATTCCTGCCTGGCATAACTTGTTTCATATGAGCAGACAGTAGAGAGAATTTCTACCACTTCAACTAATAATATTGTAATCCCTGATACCAAACTACTGTGTTAACTGACTGGCTTGCTTGCTTATTTATGCTGACATTGTGTTATTCCTTTATTTATTTATTTATTTATTTAAGCTGACATTGTGTTATTCCTCACATTTGGGTTTCATGAAGAGGGTGGACCTTATCCCCTGAGTGTTGTTTGATATTCTATGTCTGCTAAACTGAAATACACTTACCATTAGTTACACCAAAGCTTTTAGCGGTAGCTTGGTGGCTAACACGATTAACTAGGCTTATTTCAGGTTCATGCTAGAGATGGAAGTCTGCATATGAAGGGTAGCTTCACTCAACAAAACATTGCAGGCTTTTCTCCCCCCTCCCATGGCAAATATTAGGGGGGGGGATAAGAAAACAACTATGGTTGAGCTGCATTTGTCCTTGGTTTTGATAAAAGTGTTCACTTCTATTCCCTCTTGCAAATTCCATCGCGTGAAGCCTTACTCTGGTGATGTTTACCAAGCATCTTTGATACTTATGGCTGAATCTGTCCCTACCAGACACTCTCTGCTCTTCGTACATACCATTCTTTCTCTCTCACACACACACCCCAATGCTGGAAAACTGATGTGCCATGGAGTCAGTGCCTCTCATTATGAGCTTATCTGGGATGAGTGAAGGCAGCTGCTGAGTTTCAGCAGCTAACCTCATTAGGAGTGTGAGAGCTTGTCTGCAGGAGGGAAATATGGGGGGAGACCTGAGGGAAAAAGCTTTGCATAATTTCACGGCGCCTTTAAGGAAGGGTAGATTTTGTGAGAGGGAAGGTGTGAACAAAGGTACAGATAGACAAAGTGTGGAATGAAACACAGGCAGCTTCAAGAGATACAGATAAAGGAGAAAAATAAAGGAGATACATGAACAAAGATGGGGGAAAAAACCTAGCTGGAGAATCAAAAGGACCACTGATGATGGAGTGAAAGGATTCCTTTGGTATTCCGAAGTTTACCTACAATCCTGTTGAACCACCTGAGAAAGGATACCTTGATAGGAACATTAGTTACAGCTTATACATTGTTTGTTCTGCCTAGAAAAGGATACTGATAATCTGTAATGGGATTGATATCTAAGCATCCGATGCCTGTTCCCTTAAAGAAAATGGGAAGATGCTGCCAACAGGCTTTCAGAGTTCCAAAAAGATGGGTAAAAAGAAAAGAAGGGAAATGCTAACATTATCTTTAATCATCTTTGTATGCACTGTTTGTTGAATCTTATTGTATGACTAGAAGAACACTAAAGATTGAACTTCTCTTGCTCCATCAGCCCATCTAGTTTGCTGAAATCAGTATTATTTCTGAAGGTATTGTTAAACTGGCCAAGAGTGGTTCCCTCCCCGGTCCCTTTATGCTTCTGTTCAGAAATTGGCTTTGCTGGGCTTAATAATGCCCAAACCATTTTCACATAATCCACTGAAAACTGAAGTAAGTTTCAAAAGAAGGACTCTCCAGTCATATCTCTGTCATCTCAAAAGCTATGATCACAAGCACAAGAGTAGGCTTGTTAAATCTCTGGATTGCTAAGGAAGCAAATGCACTTCCATAAAGCTTTTGTTTAATCTCCAGCCCCCAAACAATTTGAATTCATTCTTATGTAGTTTATGCTTGCTCTTCCTGTACCTCAACCCCCCACCCCTTTTTCATCCTTTAACATGCTTTAAAGAAAGCTAGAACAAACTCATGCACTGTGTGCACATTGTTACTTCAGGTTGCCTTAGTACAGCGATGGTGAAACTTTTGGGCTCAGCATGTCAAAAATTTGGAAAATGCCTAACTTGACTCTGCTGGTGTGTCACCCATCCCCACCCGAACAAAAGAGAACCAATTCCTTACATATTCATTTATTTTAAAAAAATACATCCTATCATGTGTGATGCTATGTATTATATAAAGGAATGTCAGATAATTACAAAAATGAAGTACGAGTAAAGCAAACTCAGTTTGTTTGGTAACTCAAACAGGGAGAATAGTTATTGTCGGGTATTGGTGAATGCAGGAGTGTCACTCAAAACACTGTGGCATGTCCCCATTGACATGCATGTCATAAGTTCGCCATCACTGCCTTAGTGGATCACCCTGTCATGGAAGGCTCAGAGGATGCCCTAGTCAGAAAGCTTATGTTTCATCTTAAAAGAACAGAACAACAGGAAGAAATTCCTGGCTTAACCTACATGTGGCTAAGCTAGTGCTGTTTACTGACAAAACTATCTAATAACAATATTCACATGTACAGGAATGTCCAGAAAAATCCTCCTACTTATTTCCAAGCACCTAGCAATTAACATATATTAGGTGGAGTCTAGCTGTTCAGCAACAGATAATAAGCTCTTTTCTGCTCACCCCATCTTATCTGCAACTGAAAGAAAGCCGAATATGAATAGCTGTATTTTCTCATCTCATGCTATACATTCAACAAGAAATATTGGCTCAAATTTATTACAATACTGTACGCATAGCATTTTTAAAAATCTTCTCTCTACATCAATTCAAGATTTAAGATTCATGACATTCAGTGACTTTTCCAAACTATGTGTTCTTTTCTGAAATATGTATAAGTACTCTCAGCCTTCCATGCCATCTCCCAAGTGTTTTGCTTCATTCTACTTTTTTCAGTCTTCTTCAAGATAGGTTTAAACAATATTATAAAGGAAGCTGGCATGTGGCATCATAAAACATCAGCTATGAGATTCATTTCCAGAATCACACTAGAAAATATAAATGGCTGCAGTCCAGTTCTTTGCTTACAGAATTGCCCTCTTATTCAGAATATATTTACATGAATGAGTTGATAGGGAGTTTACTGAGGGCCAGAGAGAGTGGCAGGGAGCATTCTCATGACTTTGGGTCTGATAACTTGGTGATTTATACCTAGCAGTACCCACTGTGTGAATGAATAAGCCTCTCTTTTCTACAGCAGCCATTTTATCTGATGAACTCACAAAATGTTAATGTACATATTGGCTGCAAAAGACAGGGAATCCCTGCTTTGGATTTGAACTCCCTGTTTAAAAATGCCTGCTTGATGTATAAATAACCAGGCTCAAATTATCATAGTATGGACACATTATGGGAAGACCTGGCTCCCAAGTCCATAATGCTGGGAAAGGTGGGAAGAAAGAAATGAAAATGTTGAGGAGTGCAAGCTGGATGATTTTGATTAGAGCAGCAATTGGTGCACTGTTGGAAGGCTTGGCCAGGTTAGGGACAGATCATCTTGGAGAAGGTCTATCTATATGGTCATGAAGAGTCGACACTTAATTTGGTGGCACATGATTAATCAATCAATGGGTATGTGTGTATGTCTTTAGGCATTTACCTAGTAAAAACTATCATCTGCTTGCTATAGCTATGTAATAAATATATGTGGAAAGTGTAACCTTGAATGTTGATATCTTGCCCTTTTCTGGGATAACGTCAGAGTTAACTACTGATAGTCTTTAAAGTGTACTAACATCTGTGAAAATGGGTGGTAATGCATGGTGATGACAACACAACATTGGTTCAGTTAAACTCGATCAGATCTGCTTATGAGCATTATTTTCTAGATTTATGCATTTAGGTTAAGTATGATATATGAGCAAGAGTCTCTTTAACTGTGAAACAGTGGTCTCCTCTACTATCAATAGTGATAATATGGTCCACTCTCAGTTTGAGAGAATTGCTATGACATCCAGTACTGTAATAAGTTTAACAAAAATAATAGTGAAAAATATTGAAAGAATGTTGAAAGGTTGCACTGGTGACAAATTGTTTCACAGCAAAATTCACAGAGTTGGTTTTAATATTTAAGGCCTTAAGCAGAATCATCCATCTGAGGAACCACTTACGTCAGTATGAATCTACCTGGAAAATGATGTCAGTAGGAGCTCTCTTAAAGATGATTGCAGTTTTTTTTCTGCCTGGGAGTTCTGTTATGCTTTATGGCCTGCCTGGGGGTTGCAGGTATAAATCATGATGTCACCAGAGTGGGTGGGGACAAAACTTTTGGCCCAGTTTCTTTGCACTTTGGTGGGGAATGGGAGAGATTTTAAGGAAAAAAAATGAATATGAAGCATCTGCAAGGCTTACAGTAGTGTTTTTCAAACTTGGCAAGTTTAATGTGTGGACTTCAACTCCCAGAATTCCCCAGCCAGCATGAGTTGAAGTCCACACATCTTGAAGTTGCCAAGTTTGAAAAATGTTGCCTTAAAAACTCATGTTGCTGCTTAAAAGTCCGATAAATTCCCAAAATACCAAAAAAGGTAAAAATATTCAGCCTACTCAACCCAGGGAGGTTCAAGGGTGCAAATGGATGCTGGAAGCCTGCAAAATATGTTTTACATTTTTCCTTTTTGGTTTTAAGATTCACATTGTCTTGAATATTCAGTCTGAATAAAAAATGAAATGTAAATTGAATAAACAAAGAAAAAACTAACCACTGCTGTTTATTTGCAGAAAGGACATCATGTTCATTAATCCAAATTTAGTTTAGGTCTACCTTCCTATAACAGTTGTTGTTATAGCTCAGAGGCACCATAACTCTTTGCTTGCATTGTTATTTATGCATTTATTTACAAAGAAAATATATTCCTTTAACACTGTGTGCACAAAGATTATGAGTGTTGAAAACTAAATGGAGGGTACTAGCTCTTGGGCTCATTATGGTCTTGATCCAACATGAATATAGAAATTATGTCAGATATAACAGGAAGTAGAAACTACACACAATACAGAAAAGATACTGTACACTGGAAGCAAAGCAGAATTTACATTACCTGCAGAATTCAGAATCTTATCCTAGACGAGAGCTTTAACAATTTTACCTTTTACTTTGGGAACATATATAATCCTGGAAATATGGCACATTTTCTCAAACAAAGCAAAATATGCTGACTCTTTAAGTAAATATCTCCTGATGGAGACTCAAGACTCCGTTAATAGATTTTATAGTAAAATCTCTGGTAATCTTAGACATATGTTTGTATCTTTAATTGCATTCCTTATAAAATATAGACTTTGTACAGTTATGACTAACAAGCAGGCAATTTCTGATTTATGGCCTGGAATGCGTGGCTTTAATCGTATTTCCTGCTGTGTTCAAGTAATTCATAAAGATACACTGGTTGGTGAGCAACTTAGATATTTAGAGATGAAAGTGATTCTAAAAAAGCAGTTCCCCCATTTTACTTTTTAGCAGTCATGCTGTCTGCAAACATGCAATGTATGAGCAGCTTCTGAGACACCCAGGCACCATTCTTGGAAACTAACTGCTTACTTTTTCTTTTTTTCTTTTTTTCTTTCTCTTTTTTTTCCCTGGTGGTGGGTAACTGTAATGGAAATGTGTGAAAAATTGCTTCAAGGATTTTATGTCTCCAGCTTAAGGATCTGAAACTAACAACAGCAAGCTTGTTTTAAAAGTTATATGGGAAAATGTAGTGGACATATCGGCCACTTTTGAAATATACCGGTGCAGTTCAATAGGATTTTTGCCAGTTTGGTGAGTTATAGCAGTGTTTCTCAACATCAACAACTCTAAGAAGTGTGGGCTTCAACTCCCAGAATCCCCCAGCCTGTTTCTCAACCTCAACAATTTCAAGATGTGTGGACTACAAGTCCCAGAATTCCTCTGCATGCTGGCTAGGGAATTCTGGGAGTTGAAATCCACACATCTTGAAGTTGTTGAGGTTGAGAAACACTGAGTTATAGGAACAAAACTCCCATCAACCTTAGTACATCTGTCTGACATAATCTGATCTGATTCCTCTGTGAATCAGATAATTTCGTTCACAGAACTGATACTGTAAGGATAAACACGAAGGGGGTTCTCCCCACATGCATGCTGCCTTGGTTTTTGTTAGGAAACACAGGATATAAATTAATTAAATAAGTAAAATAATTTTGAGAAATTACTGACAATACATTTAGCCATCTTCAAAATTCTTCAGATGATTTTCAGGAGCCAAAATACATAGAAGGGAAAAGGTGAAATGACTTCTTTTTCCATATGAGGTTTTCAACATGGTTTAAGAAACAACTTAAAAAAAAAAAATCCTATGACTAATTTCCTCTGTCTTGTTCCCCACTGAATCTGAAGCAGGATGGCTGATTTTGCAGAGCCAGTTGGTCTGATGGGCTTCAGGCTTGTTGATCCTGATGGAGCAAGGAAAGACTTATTGATCCTGATGGTCTTCACTTCACCAGAACTGTCAGCAACTGCTTCTTTGAGATCTTGTAAATTCCTGTTTCTAACTGACCTATCTTCTGTAGATCTCTTTTTCTATTGTCTTTGATTTTTCCATTTAAGCTTAAGCTTAAATATTTTAAACACAAATGCAAAGGCAAGGGTCACCAGGGTCTTCCCTGGTGACCCTTGCCTTTGCATTTGTGTTTAAAATATTTAAGCTTAAGCTACATCATTAGTACTGGTGAGTAATGAGCCATCTGATTTTACTTCATCTAGTAGTGAATGGGAGCTAGTTTGGGGTAATGGTTAAAGGCACCAGACTAGAAACCAGGAGACTATGAGTTCTAGTCCTGCCTTAGGCATGAAACCAGCTGGGTGACCTTGGGCCAGTCACTCTCTCTTAGCTCTGGGAAGGAGGCAATGGCAAAGCACTTCTGAAATCTTGCCAAGAAAACTGCAGGGACTTGTCCAGCAATCTCCAGGTGTTAAAAAACTGACTTGAAGGCACAAAAAAAAAAAAAAAAAAAAGTAGTGGATGATTTGTTCTTATTTGTAATCCAAGGTATTCTCAGCGATTTTCTCCAGTGCAACAAAAAAGGCATTCTTTTTACTTCCTTCAGCTTCTCTGATCTATGTTACAACTGAAAAACCACAGCCTTGACGATACATCCCTTTATTATCAGTATGATATTTTTGCATTTTAAGGAAATGCTATCTCACTCCAAATTTCACTCCCACTCCCTCCAAGGAGCTGCTTTTTCTTTAGAAAAGATCTGCCATGCATCTCTTTCTTCTCCCAAACTGTTTCAGAGAAACTTAAGAAAAGTCCTGCTGGAAAAAACATGAAGCTTTCTGCTTTCTATTGTATTTAACCATTAAGAAGTTATTTCAACCTGTTAATTTAGCCAAGATGCAAGTTATATTACCCTTGGAACACGACAGGTATCTCAGAAGCTGTATTCTCACAAAATGCTTATCAACAGTTTAATGCCTCATGAGATAGTCAATTAACCCAGTTTTTTGAAGTTCACATGACTTACTGTATGACATATAAACCAACCACACAACCTGAGTTTGAAAAAAACAGTAGGCTAAAGTGTGGACAAGAAGTTTATTTATTTATGAGATTTGGGGGCTGCCCAACTCCAGAATGATTCTGGCCAGCTTACATCAAAAGTAGGGGGAAAAAAACCAATACAAAATTTACTTTCTGCTTCAGCATGTTTCATTTAAGTCACTGGCAAATTGTAATGTTCTGTGATTTTTCATTTGGGTTCTGTTTTTTCCTTTTCTTTCTTTTATTTGTTATGCAGTGATACCCAAGGCAATTTAGTTTTCTACAGTATCGATCAATCATACTTATAACACACCCAGTCTTGGAAAAACCAGGTTGATTAACAATATAAATCAACCAAATGACAGTAATTTCAAAGAGATATTTGAACCACAAAACACAGTATCAAAGCAGTGAATAACAATACCTGGACAACTTCAAACTCTAAAAATATTTGAATGACACTCTTAAAAGCAAAGTTCAAAAAAAAAAGGAAACTGAAGTATAAATGTAGCCTTTAAAACAAATCTGAGAAGGAACAATCCAAATTTTGATGGGAAGGGAGTTCCACAAAGCTGGTCTCACCGAGAGGGCCCATCCCTTAGTGAATTTTGAATGGTCTCCTTCTGGGTCAGCACTTGCAAACAACTATTCAGAAATGATTGGAGTACCCACTACGGCAAGGTTTCCCAAACTGTGAGATGTATCTGCCTTGGGGAGGTACAGACAGAGTCCAGGGGAAGTGGGCAGAACTTTTCACTTGTATATTGTTACAATAAATCCACCTTTCCCAAAGTTTCATTGTATTGTTTTCATTGTTCATTTGCGTTCATGTTGGTGTTTGGATTTTTAGAGTAGGCATGTACATTAAGATGACACTAAAGGGAGGTGGGATGGCAAGAAGTTTAGGAATCCCTGCTCTAGGGTTACTTAAATGGACTTAAAGTCATTTAAGGATATATTTGTCAAGAATGAATTTAATATGCATTAATAGATGTAATTAATATTTAAATTAATACTAATTAATGACTCGATAATTAATGATTTAAATTAATCTTTATTGATATTATATTTATTTAATTATTAATTAATACTTTCGCCATGAGCTGAAGGGAAATGTAAACAGTATGCAACCAAAATGGCCATCTCAAAAGAAGTGTCTTATGCTTGAGAGGTTTGACTGCCGTATTCTGGACTCATGGCAATATCTGAGCTTATTTCAAGGACATCAATGGGCAACATTTTATAGTCACTGGATCAGAAGATAACCTGTGCCTGGTGATTTCTCTTTCAATTGCAGCAAGGTTTTCATGAAGGAAACTCTCCAAAATGGTCTTATGTATTCCACTCCACCCCTCTAAGCTTCTAAGTCAGATCAGGCCCAAATAATCAGAGAGTGAAATCCACAACATTGGAATTTGTTCCAAATTCCTGTAAGGTAGACTTGCAAAGTACTTAAAAGAGGTTCTTCTGCAGGGAAAATTTGCTGGGCAAATGCCATAGGTAAGTAGCACATAGTTAAGTAGAACTGTGTGCTCCCAATAAAAAGGCAATAAAAGGCAAAATCCAGCTGCTTTAGCTGATCAAAGAGGGTTACAAATTTATTGTGTATCAGTGCTTGAATGGGTAATATATTGATACTAACACTACGATTTGTCTCCACAGGATTATTCTTCACCTCTCCTATTGATGCCAGTGGGGAAATTTCCTTTTCTTGCATATACATAGAAATGCATTTAACTGTGCAAACAGAATGAACATTCAGAACAAGCCCTTGAGAGCTCAGTAGCTTTTAATGCCAGGACGAACTGAAGCAGTTCTCTCCCTAGATTAATAATATAGAGCGGTGTGGTACAATTTATATAACAATTTTAAATGCTCAGAACTCTGTGTGTGTGTTAGGTATATAGTTCCTCATCACTCAGGCGAAGTATGTGGTCTTCAGGTAGCTTTCATAACTAGAACTAGAATGAAGCATGTTTCCCGTGTGAAAACAATCAACGTCATTGCATATATGGATGAACACATGACATTAGACAGGCTAGTAAAGCTTTTCCTATTGGTTGGAACTTCTAAGTCTTCTTGGTCTCTCTTTTGGTGATCCCAGTGGTTAACAATTAAGGGAGGAAAAAAAAAGATGAAAGACAGCACCTGTGTGTCATTTTTAAAAATGGCTTAACATTTCTCTCTTTCCATCTTTCTCTTTTGGCTGAGCCTTAACAAAGACGAAGTTATTGGAGCAGAAAATGCCCTCCTCTGCACAACTTTTGCCTCTTTTCTGGGATCTGCACAGCTTGAGACACATAGGTCAGGATGTGAAAGCTCTCAAGATTGGCACAACCACCTCTCTGTTTTCCTTCTCATAAGGCTCTGGAGTGGAAGTGGGGAAATGTACTAACTGGAACCTTTACAATGATATCCACAACAGCACCTGCTGTTGGCTATGAGTACTGTATCCGCGCAAGACAACTTCCTTTCTTGTGGCACTGAAACAGGTGCGATATCATAAATTTGTCTGGGATGAATAAGCTGGCGTTGGGTGTTGGTTTTAAATTTCTCATTGATTTCAGCAAAGAAATATTGCCTGTGTCTTGAAGCAATTGCTGCTGTTCCACAGCAGAATTTGGCATTTTCAGGAAATCCTTTACATGTTGAAAAAATGTTGTTTCCACAGACACTCTTGCACCTTCCAGAAGTTTCTGGAATATGTTTGGCGTGCAGAAGAAGTTCCCACAAAATGTTGCACCAAAATGTTGATTTTCATGAAATGAGAGTTTTCTTCTCCTAAACTTTTGAATGCAGGACCCACCTTTAATCTACATATCCAATTTGGAAACAGCCCCTGACCATTGTTTTTTTTAGTAGGTATCTCTCATTCTCTGTCTTTGAGAGGTAGCAGAAAAAATCCATGCAGAATAAGTGACAGTATAATAACAAGGGAATTTGAGCAGATGTAATTTTGAGATGTACCAAGTGCTGAATTTCTTCCTCCACCACCACCAACCCAACTGTAATGGAATTCTTCTGTATCACTTTTTCCCACTTTGGACTTTCTATTAGTGTAATGTTTTAATGCGGGGCTGGCTCACCATTACTACAACTCACCTTAGGATAGACAATTCCACCTCCCACAAAAAAATCCTTGGGGGTGGGGTGGGGATTGGCAGGCAGCCCCTTGGCTGTGGGAAAGGCTTGGGTGTCCCAGTGGTATAGTTAGCTTGCTTGCCCATACTAATTTGCCCTCTGAGTAAATGCACTTTGCAAAATGAGGCCAGTATTAAATACTGTATCTCCTTTTCTCATCCATGTCCATCATACAGCATTATACTTTTATCTGCTGGAGTAAAGTATATTGGAGGGTGGGAGGAGGTAAGGAAACTTCTACTCAGGAGTAGCATGAGCACGTGTACTCACACAGATAAGCAAACACTGATCACTTCATCATGCACTCCTAGGCAATCTGAAATAATAAAATGTATTTTAATTCAGCCGCAAGAGTAACGGCCATGATAAAGCGCACCCCTTGCACATAATAGATGATCCCAGTTTCCCACACATCTAATTAAAATGTTCTCACCCACCAAACTCAAGAAGGACTTTATCTGCAACCCCTGAAAGCTGTTGCTGCTCATGGAACATTTGGAACTGGGTATATCAACAACTCCTTCCGTTACCTTCTCGTGCAAGATTTGAGTTTTTTATGGTCCCAGAGTCTTCATTTGCTTGCCTGATTTATTCATGGTATTTATATGGCCATCCAACTCAGATTGTGACTTGAGGTGCTAGCATAGGATTAAAAACAAAATAGCCAATAAACATTAAAAAAACCCATAGAAACAAACAACACAAAACCTTGTTGGTACACACAACTTCATACTATTACGTATTGTAATCTATAGGAAAAATAACTCAGCTAAACTCTTTCAGCCACCCTTCTGATTACTCTGGATATACTTCAGTGTTACTCTGGAAGATTTTTTTTTTTCACACCATGTTTCTCATAGAATATATGTATAGTTTCACTATACATTTGACCTGCTCCAGTTGTGCAGGAAAAAACTAGGCAATCATACAGTTGTTGTATCCCTCCAAAATATTTCCCTGCTTGCAGAGACTCAAGCCATTTCCACACACCGTACTGGGAATCAGTGATAAATGGAGCAGTGTTGCAGGACTTCTGGTGTGGGATTAATTCTGTAGGTTAACTGGTTCAGCTCTTGCTCAGGAGAAAATGCTGGGCAATAGTTTTGTGGTGTTTTCTCTGCAGCTTCTGTCATCTTGGGATTCCACCCCCCCCCCCCCCATCTGCAGGGAACAAGGCTACTTGGCACTTCCCTCCCACACCCCTTTCCTGTTAATGGCACTTTTGTCCAGTTTAATTAATGGAATTTTATAGGGAAGGATGATTCTTCCAAATGTCAAACTTCCATTTGTAGCCCTTATTTGTTTTCCAAATACTTCTCTAGAAATTTCATTAAGAAGGGGGAAAGAATTAGCTCATAATATCTGGCAGAGGTCAGAGTTATTGGTCTGTGGAGTCCTTGGGATCCTCTGCGCTTGGTTGTTTTCTTGCAAATCTGTTGTTACTCAGCAAGGTAACATCTTCAGTGCTAGAATGGAATGGGGTTTGCTCTCTGTTTATATACTGTAGCATGCCCTGCCAGTGTTGGTGGGGGTGGGGGTTTTGTTTTATTTTTTTCCCTCTGGTAGTTCCTTGATTAGGGTATTGTTTACTGCTTGATTGTATATCTCGTGGTAATCTTGGTGTTAATCTCTGCTTATCTGGGTGATGATTGCTGGTGAGATGTTCTGGTCTTTTGTTTTCCTTTCTATTGCCTCTTTTGAATACTGTGTAGATGTTGTTTATCTCTATGTGCCTGTTGATGGCTGCCTTGTTTGAATACTAAGCTTCCAAGAATTCCCTCACATTTTTGGATTTAGCTTGGTCTAAGATGCTGACAGTTTCCCAGTTGAAACTATGGTTAAGTCTGTCCATGTGTTGGGAGATTAAGGAGTTTTCATCATGTCTTCTGACTGCTAGTTGGTGCTCATGGATGCCCTCTGCTAGTCTTCTGCCTGTCTGTCCTACATAATGGTTGTTACAGTCCTTACAGTGTATGTTGTGGATGACTCCTGTTTTTTCTTCTTGGGCTACTGGGTCTTTTGGTTTGCTTAAGATGTTTTGGAGGGCTTTCATTGGTTTGTGTGCTACAGAGATGCCATGTGGTTGTAATAGTCTGCTGGTAATTTCTGAGACATTTCTGATGTATGGCAGTGTTATCCTTTTCATAGCTTGTGTTGGTTGTGTTGTAGTAGGTTGAGTGGTCAGGCACTTTTTGATAAAGTTGCATGGATATCCATTTTGTTGGAAGATGTTGTATAGGTGGTCTGTTTCCTTTTTCTGCTGTTTTGGGTTGCTGCAGTGCATTTGTGCTCGTTTGAATAATGCTCTTACACAGCTCCTCTTGTGGGAGGTTGATGTGATGGAATGGTGTTATGAAGGCCATGCTCAGGGAGATAAGCATTTCCTTAGCCCTCCACAGGAGCATGGGAAGTTTAAGAAGGTGAGACTGGCACCACCCTAAGGAATTCACGGTGTTGTGGCTTGCTGGCTTGGGAACAAGTGCAGTCTGGAGAGATTGATGTCAGGTTCAGCCCAAAGAACTCCATGAGACAGTGCAATACAGTTCTGTTGCATTTATTAGCTTCACCTCAAGACAGAAATCTCTCCAGACTGAACTTAAGTTCCCAAGCCAGCAAGCAACAACACCATGAATTCCTTAGGGTGGTGCCAGTCTCATCTTCTTAAACTTCCCATGCTCCTGTTGAGGGCTAAGGAAATGCTTATCTCCCTGAGCGTGGCCTTCATAACACCATTCCATCACAGCTGGGTTGTTACTTTGGTAATGGAGTACTTGATTAGTGTAAGTTGTTTTCCAAAAAACTTGGGTGTCTAATTTACTGTTGTTTCCTCTGCTGATGAGGATATCCAGTATATAAACAGAGAGCAAACCCCACTCCCTTCTAGCACCGAAGATGTTACCTAGCCGGGTAACAAAACATTTGCAAGAAAACAACCAAGCTCAGAGAACCCCAAGGACTCCACAGTTCAATCCTGAGCTACACATATTCTCTTCTATTGGTAGTTATTTGTCTCGAAGGACCTTTACTAAACATTAGCTAAATTAATGTGCTTAAATTATGCAGTTACTGAACAAGTTTAAAAAGATATGAGTAAAACCACCCAGATTTTGAAGACTGTGATACGGTTATCATAGGATGTGAACTGAATTTCCATCCTGAAGCAAGCCATAGTTGGCTTGGAGTGATGGGATTGGCTGGCTTTTAATCCAATCTGTAATGATACAGTAGGCCACAAATTTTTACCAACTGTGCCTTTGCTTCAGAATTTTTCTTTAAATGTATAGAATTTAGTTATCAAAATAACAAATACACTAGAGGCAAAAGCTACTGACCTAGAATATTACTTTCCAGCTTCTGAGCATGGCTGACTGTACAGTGATGTAAAGTGACATGAACGCCAAAAGTATATTATTGTTCATTGTGGGCCTCAATTTTTATTTCTAATATTACTCTGAAAGATGAAACAACAGTTGTTTATTTTTGGCATATTTTGTCTTAGCAAAACTAAGCCCACTTTCCCCTATTATGGGGATAAATCTGAATTAAATTCCAAGGGATTTATTTAATGTCCCTGTAGAGCAAAATCTAAACATGGCCTTCATCCAAAAGCTAATTTAGTGTTTTCAGAGACTTACAAACTATAAGTAGGAAGCCAATTAGCATGCAGCCAAAAAGAAGAAAAAGAGAGAGAAAGAGAAACAGTAGAGGATCCAAAATTCCAAGTTAGCCTAAGCTGAAAAAGCAGCAGTTATAGGAACATTCAGTTAGCAGCTGATAAAATTCTAATTGTTTTGGAATTTTTTTTTTTCCTGAAGAAGATAAATTCCTATATCCTACCATTTGCCTGGGTTGGTAACAGTTGCTTTGCAAAATATCTGTTCAACTGTAATTTATTAGAAAGGGTTTCTCTCTCAAATGTTATTGGATTCCAAGTCCCAGCAGGCTTATCCAGTATGGACAATAGTGAGTTGCTGGAGTTTCTCCATTCCATCAGAGAACATGTTTTAAAAAAAACCTTTTTCTCTGTTCCGCCAGAGGATTACGTATAGAGGATCCTAGAGGAAGCAATTTATCTGGATCCATTTCAGTTGAGATGAAAACTGTGACAAGATAAAAAGTTATTCTGGTAGATGATCTTCACTGAGGTCTAGATGTGATATGTCAGCCTTGGCCTTAGTAGATTTCTCAGCAGTGTTTAATACTATTGATAGTGGTATCCTTCTAGACTGCTTACAAGGGTTGAAAGTTAAAGACATCATTTTACAACTGTTCAGCTCCTACCTGAATGGGTGGTTCTACTCAGTGATGCTAGGGAAGATATACTTGAGTCCACAGAAGCTCCAGTATAGGATTCCACAGGCTCAGGGCTCTTCCCCCTGCTGTTCAACATTTTCATTACATGAAACTGCTGGAACAAGTCATCCATCAGTATAGGGTGAGGTGTCACCAAACTACTGATGACACTTGGTTCTATTTCACCACCCTGGGTGAAGCTGCTGATCCCGAGGAAATGTGAATCAGGGTCTGGAGGCTATGACAATCTGTATGGGGAGAAATTAAATCAGATTAAATCCTACCAAGACAGAGTTGTTAGTGGTCAGTAGACATCTGGGCCTTCTGATATCATCAGCCCTATTAGTTACTCTGGATGGATTTCTGCTTTTTCTCTAAAGGACATGGTTCATGACTTGGTAGAACAACCACACCAATATAGAATTAGACCAATATTAAAGTCACTGCATTGATTCCTACAATATAGACTTCCAGGCCCAATTCAAAGTGCTAGTCATTACTTTGAAAATTCTAAATAGCATAGCACTGGAATACATCTGTCAGCACCTTGAACTGAATCTGCCCATCCAATCTGGCCACAAAGAGAGTATCTGCTAAAAGTTCCCTTGTGAGGTCCATGGGATTTAGATAAGATGGCAGGCCTTTTCTGTAGGAGACCCTACCTTATGGAATATTCTCCCCTAGAAATACATGCAGCCCCCACTTTGTTGTAGTTTCATAAACAAGGTAAAGCTGCTTTACTAGAACGTGCTTTTGGTCCCAGCTGACTGACTGTGGACACTTATCCTGAGTTTTATCTTGGAGTCTTTGTTTTTCTTTTGTTAAAATTGGTTAATTTTTGTTTTTGATATCAATTTGGATTTAATTATTTATTATGTTTTTATTTTTGCATGATGTTGAATACCACTCAGTCTTTTGAGACTGGGTTGTGTTATAAGTCCTGTGAATGAATGAATGAATGAATGAATGAATGAATGAATGAATGAATGTTCAGCCTTTCACCATTTAGCAGCCCAGCTCATTTCCTCTTGGTCTTAGGATAGGCTACTAGTTAAACCTATGACATTGGGAAAGACATGTGACCCTCTCAATCTTGGGCTTCTTTTCTACTCATCTTGAATTAATCACTGGGAATGCAAACATGCCATAAGCAGAAGTGAGAGGGAGAGGTGGTCACAGAAAATAGCTGAAAGTCCTTGGGTGAAACAGAGAACAAACAGCAACAGTTCATTATCAAAAGCCACTCCAAAAGGGAGCAGGCAGCCTAGCAGCCCACGACAAAGTAGTAATGGAGGGCAGGAACCAATGACCATAGCCAATTGGAATGGAGGTGTTTGCCTACCTTGACATGAAGAGCAGCAGGTTAAAGACACCATTGTTTATGCCAGCACAAGTCAGAAAACATTAGTTGTACATCAGGAAAAGATAAGCAGGGTTTCCTTTCCAGTAGGCTGGAGGCAGGCAGAGAACATTTGTGCATTTCTGTTCTAAAGAATAGTTAGTGGCCTGTACTTGCACTGTGGCAACCTGATCGTGCAACTCATTCCCAAGAACAGATGTCTGTAAGAAAGGAGTGTGAATTCCAATCAGTTTTGCTGCTGAAAACAGAGCACTGGATGCCAAACTCTTAATTCTGAAAATGGATTTGTACCTGTGGGATTAGGCTAAAATGGGATTAGGTAATTTGTGGTCCAGCATTTTTGGGGAATCCAGCCATTTTATTAGTGTGTTGTATGATCCATGCCATCCCATTCAGTTGTAACATGGCTTATTTGAACATAGTATGCTTTGCAAGCTCCAATGTTTGGTTATCCTGGGTTCTGAATTTATTACATTGTGTGAACCCAGTCAAAAAGTACTGCAGGTAGCTCTCATTATTTGGAAGTACTGTAATTATTATGGTCATTTACCAGAGTTTTGCAAATTAACAGCTTTTGTTTCAAGTAAAATAAAGTACAAGTATAAAATTATAATTCAGTCATTGAGGTGATCAAGGTGTGTTGAGTTTTATGGACACTGTAATAACATTTTGCCACATTCAAGGAACCTAAATTGTACTGGCTTGATAGAAGTAGTTGTACCTAAATTAAGCCTAAGTACTTCACCAGATGGGCTTATGAAACAAGCCCTTGCATTCTTATTGAAAAATGCAATATAAAAGAACATAGGCTATAGATTCAATGATTCTTTCTCCACAAGGGTACAACCTGTCAACCCTTCACACAACCTTAGTTCATATGGAACTTTTTAATGTTTGACCTTGAGAACAAGACTTGGGAAGACACTAAAACACACTAGAGTATGATAATGGTTATTTGATTTAAATATTTTGCCAGTCTGAAAAAAGAAAGGGTCTTCACTGCCCAGAAACATATTCCTAGGGTATGGTAGATTGATACAATTTGCCTTTCAAATGCTTTGCTTGGGTTTGAAACATCATCAAAATAACCTCTTTTGAGAACCTTGTTGTCTTGCAAGGATTATCATTTCATGTTGATTTAAAATTATCCATCATAATCAAAGAGCCTACACATTCAGAAAAAAAAAAGAAAAAAAGAAAAAGGAAAAAAGGAAAGGAAAAGGAAAAAGAAAAAAGGGAAAAAAAGGAGAAAAGGGGGAAAAGGGGGGGGGGAGAACAACGTGCAAGAACTTTAGCCACTGGGCAATAATACAGATCCATGCACCCATCTCTACTTTAATCAGACCAGCCTCCTTTTTTAGTGCCACATTAGGTACACATAATTGAAATTTAGTCACTTGGATGACTTAGCTGAATATAACTTTAGCACTGCTGGAATATGCTATGCCCCTCTGGCAAAGTAGAAGTCTACTTCTGTTTGAGCTTAGAAGAAGATGGTTCCCACCATGGCAAACACTGCTTCAGCCCAAGTGACTAATGTCCTACATTGTTGAATCTATTCTGTCAGAGCTGGAGAGTAAGAGTGCATGCGGAGGTCAAGGAAAAGGGTCAAAAAATAAATGTGTACATACACATTTTCTGTACTGTACAATGTGCAGCATGTTGAATAAAGTAACCACCACTAGAGGAAGCCTTCTTTTTTAAAGTTCAACTACTGTAACCCTGAATTTACGCCTTCATCAAATTTTGCCTTAAGTCAGGGAGGGTCACTGCTTAGGCTCAGGTTAAATACTGCACCCTCAGTGTTGTTGTATCAACAAAGCCAAAAAGTCTTACACCAGCTTCCTAGAGATGGAGTTTGGCTAGGTTCTGTATTGCCCTTATAAACTGTAGCTTGCCAGGCAGACTCATACTTTTGAGAGGAGCTCTGTTGTAGCAGAAGGCAAGTTTTGTTTTTGTTAGTGCAGAAGAAAAGAGCTTGCCACCCAGTACAATGAACCTAAGTTAACTCTTTGTGTTAGGAAATAGCTAGCAGGAGTCCCTGTGGAGGTTGCAAATCTCTCTGGACAGAAGATGTGGACCCCAATAAACACACAAGGAAACAACTTATTTAAAAGATGGATATGTTGGCCTGGCATATTTTGAAGTTCGTTACATTTTCCTGAAAGGAAGACTAGGTCTTTCCGAAATAAAGTACAGTACTTTTAAAATTAGGAGTACTGTATCTGGGCTGCAGAAATCAGACAACCACTCACTGGCAGCAAATTGTATCAATCTGCCATACCTAGGAATAGGTTTCTGAATTTTATGTATGTCTTCACTGTCCTTTTATGGTCACCCAGATTTTTATATCCAGATATGGAAGTCCTATTTGAAATGGCAGACTACTCTTTGATTTACTGAGAAACTAGAATAATGGAAGCAAAGAATGTTATCTTTCCTTGGTAGATGGAATATGGGGGGGCTGGAATGACAAATGCTGGGTCATTTTCCTTTTGACTAAATATGGTTATTCCTATGCATCTAAGTAAGTGAGCTATCATGACTTCCTATGTTCTAAGACCTATAACAATGCAAGGAATAAAAACGATACAAGCCTACAGCCTCTCATGTTTTAAGTCAGTTGCTTTTACGACTTCCTGCTCCTATTGGTCCCAGAGTTGAAGTCCACACAGCTTTAAATTGACATGATTGAGAGACACTGATTTATACAATGTAACTAAGTCCCTTCTTTTTCTTATATGAATTACAAGTGATGAGTTAGTATGCGAAGATGGGGACTTCTTTTTCTTTCTTAGCCAGGATCAAGCCCCAGGGTGACCATAATCTTGGGGCTGCATTGTTTGCATCCAAAATAGTTTGCCTGAATAGAGTGGAATTTTATGAAGTTTTCATCATCGAGATGGAATCAGCTGCATGGAACTTTGTTTTTTAATTTAGGCCTAGAGATTCTGTTTTCCAGCTCAGGGCCCCCGAGTTTATAAATTCTGTGTATTGACTAGGTAAAAAGAAAGAAAGCCAAGTTTCGAGTATTTGTATCAGATGCTTTTTCTCGTTAGGAAGTCACAGAACTGAATAATATAAAACACTGTTTCCTTCAACCTGATGAAGGGCTTTGACATCTAAGCACATGTCATTGATAGTCATTTTCACTATTAAGGTCTAATTACACGTTATCCTTAGTCTATATTCACATGACACACTGGACCACATGCAAACCTGGTCTGTGTGGTCAGTGTGTCACAGAAATACAGAAAATTGAGTAAATCATGGTTAAGTATCTATACCAGTGTTTCTCAACCTTGTCAATTTTAAGCTGTGTGGACTTCAACTCCCACAATTGTAAGAGTTGAAGTCTATACACAGCTTAAAATTGACAAGGTTGAGAAACAGTGATTTATACAATTTAACTAGGTCCCTTCTTTTTCTTATATGAATTACAATATAAATTAGTATGTGGAGATGGGGACTTCTTTTTCTTTCTTAGCCAGGATCAAGCTCCAGGGTGACCATAAGTAATATTAACCAAGACTCTATTGATTGGATTAGTGTCTGCTTTTACTATCTCTTCTGGAGCCACTGGACCACACCAATCTTATCTCCACCTGCAATTGTCTGCATAGCTAGAGGTAGTTAAGAAAACATTAAAATCATTCTGTAGGAGTGAGCTTGTCATAGTGCCTTATTTCATCAGAAATGCATCAATTAGCACTGATTGTACTTGATAATTAAAATGATTTACACATCAGATGGTGTTATTGACATTTGGGCAACCACCTGTGCCATCTCTTGTAGCCAGAAGTGATGAGATTTGTAGTGCTTCCCCCTCCTCCCCTTAGCAGTACGAGATGGGGAAAAATGATTTTAAAATAGTTTATTTAGCCTTGGGATATCAGCCTTTTCTTTCTTCTAAATGGTAAATTAGCTCAAGGTAATTCTTTTTCTTTCAACAAAGCTTTTTGTAAGGTTGGGCATTTTGTTACTGAATCTTTTCCAGCTTGGGAGAAAAAGGTAGTACTGATATGAATGTTTCTTTTTCAGCTTTATGGGTTCATATGTCTAAAAATGTGAATGTTGGCATCTGAGGAACAAAATCTGGCTCAGCCTCAGCTCTCTTCTCAGTCATGAGCTCCTACAGAGAAATGTTCAAACTTCATTATAAAGACAAGTTGGGAGAAATTAATGGCTGCAAGATTGTAATTTTGACAAGGCTGTTATTGGCAATATCAGGATTTTGTCACTCCCTCTCTTTGCTTCCGCTGAATTCCCTGGTGTGTTTACTTCAGGGTGAAATATTCTCAGTTCATTCAACAATTCTGTGAGGATTGCTTTCCATAGCTAAAAAATAAGGTCTACCTGAATGCTCACAAGCAAATACCATTAATTAAGAACTTTCAGAGGTCCAAGCATGTGTCCCCTCCCACTTCTCTGGGCTAGAAACATTTGTCAAGAAAGGGTCTATTAAGGAACAACATGAATAGCATAAAAAAGGAGCAAAATTAGCAAGGAGTGAGTTAGGTAGCGTCATTTCTTCCTTGACCTTGAATTTGGTAATAGGCAAAGTACTAGTCATAGAGTCTATGTGATTTAAATGAATAAGCTTCATATTTTCAAAACATATTTTTTATTGAATTGTATTAGGCAATCATCCTGGAAAAATAAGGAGAAGTCTAGCAAGTTATTGGCTTTTAGTTGTTAAAGACATTGAGATGGAATGTGAAACTCCCACAGCTACCACAGTTCCGGGTTCTCTTTCTCAAGAAATAGTGTCTAGTACAGATCAATCTATGGCATTGACCCTGATGAATTTATCATTGGATGGTGTAACAGACTCTTAACTCCCGTAGTTAAGATTTTAGTGAGATTTTATATCATGGCCCTTCCCAAGCAGGGATCAAAACCGGTTCTGTGTCCCAACTATAGTCTCATATCCAAATGTAGACATGAAGCTGGTACAAACCCTCAAAGGGACATTTCACTTCATTTGAGACTCTGATGCACCAGTGCCTTGCTTCTAAGCAGCGCAGGCACCACGACATATTGAAGCTACCCCTCACTTCCTCATAAGCTAATGTCACTTCACACTTGTGTTTGGAGCTAAGGTGACTCCAACAGCCCTGGTAGGCCTTGAGATTTTAACTGCTGCCTTACCACAGCTTATACTTTTCAACACTGTGCATGCAGTTCTGATTGTCCAGGTTTTGATGATATTAGAATCCTAGCGGACATAAAAACCTTTAACTCAAAATGGATGGAATCCAGTTGCCATAATTTCCATGCATGTTTTGAGCACTTTTGAAATTATTTCTAGAAGTGAATTTGGAGATATTACAAATATGCACCTGGGCCCCACTGTATGAGTTTTTAAGGCTGTATTCTGATTCTTTTATCTCAGTGTAGTAATTCCTAGATGATTTCTCAGTTGGTAAATTTATCTCTAACTTTGGCACAAAGGAAGCCAGACCTAGACAGATGGTCCAGAATTTCTTTGCATATTTGGAACAAGATACAGTAAATGTTATTAATGTGAACTGAACTTTGAAGCTAAGCTGTATTTCAAAGGCCTGTTTTTATTCATTCATATTATTTTCAGTAAATTATTGGTACTAAACAATTTTATTTGGCAGAATCATCCTTTAAAATTTTCATGCATAGATTCCAATACCCTGTTGGGAAATGTGAATTTTCTTCACTTCCAAGCTTCTAATTGATTATTTAGCTTGGCTTATAAATTAACTAGGAATTTTAGAATGTGCTTCTCTTTGGATGTTAGGCTCTGTTGCAGCACTTTTTAAATTTGCAGAGCATAACATTAACCTTAATTTACCTCAAAATGCTTCTTGGCAATTAATTCAACCTAAGCATTGTTGTTTAGATGCTTTTAATGTCTTTGCTCTCTCTGCATATCTTTGTGAAAAATCCGGTCTAGGTTTCTTGTGTTGTTTTGTAAATGATGCAAACTCCAAGGCATTTTATTTCAATGTTATTGACAGTTCATATTTTAACTGTTGAGAAAATATGGTTTAATATTTATATATCATTGAAATATGAATTTGCTAATTGCATTTTTGTTTACATTAACTTTATTACGTTACTATCACTATTAGAAGGTAGGTGAAGCAATGGGCAGAAGGAACAATGGGAATCAGAAGGCAAAAAGCAGCGTTGTGGCATTGTAATGTAAGCACTACCCCTTTCTGATGCATTATGTTACACATGCACCCAAAAAGGGCAGAGATTGTACAGTGATGCTTTCATTGTTCTGATGAAAGCAGCAAGGTCCTGTGGATGCCCATAAAACTAAGTATAGATACTTCAATCAGTATTTCAAAAGAAGTTTTGTTCAACCCATTTTCACAAAACCCCAAATGGCACTGATTGCACAGCTTCTAGGCCACTGATTTGGAACAATTCTAGCTAAACAGTATTTGTTTTATGCAAGTATCAAGAAAAAAATATGTAGGAAGGAACTAAGTATCTCGAGAAACTATCCACATGGATATTATTTCTCATGCTAATGATGGCTAATTGAGAATGTCTAGTATGCAACTCTCAAGAGTTCTCTGTCACATAGACAACTAGTAGGAACTATGGAATAAATACATAAATTATCCTCCATGTGTTCCAGACAATTTACACCCAGCAAATAAGTGAGACTATTTTGGAAGCAGCTGGAATTTCCAAATTGGAATTTGGGGATTACAAACAACACTAGCCATCTTAAACTATTATTTGTTAACACCAAGGATCTTTCCTATCAGTTTTGGAAAAAGATGGTATCCTGGAATTGCTTGTAGATTCTATACCCAAATCACAGAACAAATATTCAGCATATAATACACCAATAGCACTGTGACAAGGCATCTCAAAAATGATTGGCTGTAACTTATTTGCAGTGTAGTGTTTTAGGAAATAGTGTTTTGTCCGTGAGTGGATACAGGTAACATTTCCTTTACCCATCTAAATGCATGGTGCATATTTCCTTGCTCCCATTAAGAATTATACAGTAAGATCACCTGGAATAATGTGGTGATTTGCATGTCCGCCCATGGGGAGAAAGGTAGGAAAGAACATCATTTTCTGTGATGATCTGTATAACAGTTTCATGGCTTGGCAGAGTAATAGTGTCATCGATTGCTGCGTGATTTGGGAGAAACATTGAGGTTTGTCTGCACAATGAATTTCCTGTGCTTAAAATATTGAGCCTTTCTTTGTGAGAGGCACCCTTGTAATCTTGTGGGAGTATGACTTACCTAGTCTTTAACGGTGTCAAACAAAAGGATTTTCACAACAACTGCATTATGCTTTCTGGTTCCTGTAATCAGGGGTAATGCTGAAGTTTTATCCAGGCATCATAAATACAATGGATTTAGTTTCTTTTCGACTGTGTCCACTTACCAGGCTTACTGTGTCATAACTGATTCTGCTCCTATTAAAATCTAGGTGTCCAGGCCAAATCTGACTGGGGCAAATTTCATCTGTATTGCAGTCTATGACCAGAGCCACAGACAGTAGTCTGTACAGAATCTGCGATCTGATATGCTGTTATTGAAGTTCATTTCAACCCAATAGCAATCTTGTCCAAAACAACAGCTTTAACTATTAAACTGTTAACTATTAAACTGGGGATAAGTTTCACCTGTCATAAATCTAACACTGTGTGATACTTTATCAGGTCAATGTTGCTAGAATAAAAGACCACCTATTTGTAAACACTGGCAGTTTTACTGTGCGTTTGAGTAAGTTTTTCCATCTCTTTAGAGAGCATCCAAACAGTAACAGACTAAGCTGAAGAAATAGTATTATTGAATATGAATTTCCCTGCACATATTAGATGCTCTGGGGCACAGCAAAGGGAGTAAATGTAGAAAATGTCCTCTTTTTTACTTTTTTATCAGTCTCCAAAGGGTTAGTTCTTCCTGTAGCTGAATCAGGATAAGAGGCCATTCAGACAAGATGTACTGTTAAATATGAAGAGGCTCCTTACTCTGATCTACCTTGAATTCCCATCTTTCACTTTCCCTATTTAGTGTTATTATTATTGTTGTTTTGGCAATTGAGATTTCTAAGTCTTTGGAATGAAACTTTTTGCTATCCATATAAAAGATTTCCAGGAATGCTTACAAAGTGAAGAACACCTGCGAACTGATTTGCAGTAAATTCTAAACTGTTGTAAACATTTTCGTTTGGTTCACTGATATGGAGGAAGAAGTATGCTATTTTCTTGTCCTAAGACATACTTCCTCTCTCTGTTTCCCAAGTCTCATAAAGTGTGTTGTGTTGTGGTTTTTTTTGTCTTTTTTGAACAGTTTGAAAAGAAAAACACATCCATACACATGAAGGCCTATTTATATACTATCACACATCAAAATCTGGTGCAAATTATTTTTTTTGAATTGCTTTAGTTAAATTAAACAGTGTTGCATCACTGATTCTTATAAAAGAAAATATAAAGCACTAAGAATTCATAATTCATGACTTAAATTTGTGACGTGGTGTATAGTGAGCTTTTATTATTATTTTTTAAAAATTTTTGGAAAGTACTTTTTTGATCCTTTGTAAACTCCATACAGAGCAAGGGTGACTACCTAGAACTGCCCTAGCCCAGGAACATTTCCTGAGCAGCCAGGTCTGTTTCTTTATGCCAGGGAGGTATCTACACTATAAAGCTGCCCTAATCTCTGAGGACACTGATGTTAGCATGGTTTCATCCCTCTCTATGGTGGTTCTTGAGGTTATAAAAAAGTTCTTTATTGTGCCCTTGTGGAGAAAGGAATATTGAATCCATAGTCTACATCCTGTTATATTGCATTTTTTAAATAAGGATACAAGGATCTGCCTTTGAACTCCTCGTTTAACAAGTTACCCGGGCAATTCCGATCTATTCTATGTACAGCTGCTATTATCACACCAGTATGATTCATTTTCTATGAACATGGCCATATTTTACTATACGGCTTATAAAACCAGACATACTTTGACTGCATCAATGACCCTGCCATAAACTATGCTGTTTTATTTTGTTTCATCTGCTGTTAACTTATTGAATTCTGGTTAGTGACCATAACAAAGTTAAATACAAAAAAATACCCAGAATAGTTAAAATCACTCTGTTGAAATATCTGCCATAATTTTTAAAAATAAATTAAGCAGTAAAATAGATATACTATGTCTCTCACAGGTTTAACCTACCCATTTTACTCTGCAACTATCAAAGGAAATGGGTTTTGTCAGATGATGAAAAAATATATACAAAAAAGTGCACCCTCTGATTGCTAAGAGATGTTAAATAACTTCAGAACTGCCTTACTGTATTCTGAAATATTTGGATATATTTTCCTTTGAAATCACATTCCTGAGCCTAGCTAGAAAATGCTTTAAAAACAAGACCCACAACAAGGAAAAAAACAACATTAATATACAAGAATCACAAATGGGTCTATATATATAGTACAATAAAGAAATTTATGCAAATATTTATACTTCAGATTCAGAATAATTTGTTGTCACTAACTGCACATGTACTATAGATCAAGGTTAACAGATTATTA
The DNA here is from genome assembly GCF_059951505.1 of Python bivittatus. Classification (NCBI taxonomy): domain Eukaryota; kingdom Metazoa; phylum Chordata; class Lepidosauria; order Squamata; family Pythonidae; genus Python; species Python bivittatus. The sequence goes on from NW_028277098.1 coordinate 16,437,248, forward strand.
TGTTTCAGTGGCAATATACTATGAATATCAGATGTTGGGGAACATGAATATTGCAGTCACATGGGTTTCCTAGAGAAATGTGGTTGACTACTGTGGAAAATAGGATGCTGGACAAGAAAGGCCTTTGGTCTAATGTTAGTCATTTAGATGGGTGATCTATTGAAGAAAATAGCCTCTCATTTCTCAGTACATCTCAATTTTAGGAATATTCATTGATGTTCTTTGGAAGTAGATTCAAGATTCCTTCATACAGCGCATAATTCAAAATTTGGAGAAAATCACGTCTGAGATACGTTTTAAAAGAAATAACCATATAGAGGCAGATGGGTCTAGCAATGCCTGTAAGTTCCCGTTTAGAGTCAGATACACCAGATTTTAAAGTCAAGCAATAAGAGCACCTGTTGACTTCATGCTTCCTTGGAAGCATTGGATGAAATGCTGGGCTAGAAGACATTCAATGGCCTTTATACTTCAAATGAGCAAACAGCCATGGAAAGATGTAGGCATCCAAAACCACTGTTGTATCAATCGCAAGCCTTTCCTGGATTGTCACCTCATTTGATCTCTGCTAAAGTTGATACCTGTGGCAAACTTATTTTTCATAACTTCCTCTAAAGGTTCTAAATCTGGCATTACTGTGTTATTCTGGAGTCACTTTGAATCTGTTGGTTCAAATGCCACAAATTTACCTGCTGAGTTTAAGCTGAAATTATACTGCTGCCATCTTGTTCAGGTCCCACTTTTTGAACTTTTTTCATACTCTGAACATTCTCTCTCAATGATTCATTTTATTTCATTAAAAAAGAAAAATCTAAATTTAAATCTAAATATCTAAATCTAAATAAAATCTAAATATTTTAAAATCCTGTTCCCCTCCTCCCAGCATAAAATGGAGATAGCTCCAAAACAGGCATTGTCCTTTGGCACTGATTCTGAAATACATTTTTGGTGCTTCAGCGATAACATGAACTCTCCAAAAGACCTTTGAGATGCGGTTAGTCTGCGTGCGGATGGTACTTCTCTTGCTGAAGTACCCACGGGACAAATGACAATTGCTGCTGAGTTCTCTGGCAGAGCAAGGAAAGAATAAACTGTGTTGAGAAAGTATATCTACACATAATTCCCCACCAGCTCTAAAGACAAGCTGCCCCTTTTCTTTGTTCTACAATAATGAGTATTTTATTTAAGGTTTTCATGTATTGCAGGAAATACAGTGCAGCTTAAGATATAAATCACTGAAATGATATATTTTAAATATTTAGTCAGCCAAATAAAATGACAGAATAAGGAATGAATACACACCTTTTCATTCGTAACAATCATTACACCTAGAATTGTCCTTCCAGAATTTTAACTACTGCCAAATATCAATATTTGTTTTAACATCCACTTAACTATGCAAATATTTCTTAAGATGTCTCAATGTCTGCCTTTGATTCCTTTATTATGATAAAAAAGAGATAATTAAAAATAGTTGCAACTGCATCAGTGTACATTAGGTTATTTTTATGGTAATTATAATCATATGTGCTGTGTTCTGAAATTAACTATCTCAAGTGTGCTTTCTGCAATAATTTGTTATATTCACTTGGAAAGTACTGCCCTGAATCTTACAAGAACAAAAAGATCTCATGATTTTTTTAGAAAAAATATTTTGGCAAGTGGATATTGTTGTCAATTATGAAAAGGAATCTTGCTGTTAGAAAATTAAGCTTCTAAATTATTGAAACAAAATATTCAACAGAAATCAGAAATAACATGCAAATGCAGACTCTTGATGTATATTATATGTAAGTTAATCTGTGAATTGCAAAAGGGATGTAAGTATATAACAAAATTTAAATAATCTTTTGTTATAGTAGAATATGGGGATTCTAAACTTCTCTCTTTGTGTTTTTTCAGAACTCATTTGTGCACATGTATCCCAATGGAAAGGCTGTATCTCAAGGCTGAACACTCACCATGCATGCCAAAGATACTAGATTCCATCATCTTAATTCACCAAGATATTCAAGCCAGTCTCAGTACTATATACTGGCTAACATCCTACTTGAAATAAGCTTCTGAAAATCAGTATCATTCAGATGTATCTGGAGCTGTAAAGGTGCAACATTTCTGAGCGCCTTTCCCAGACTTATAATTGCAAAAGACTCCTAGTCAACTAAGGACTTGAAATTGACTTAATTAAGTAGGAGGAAACAAATTCCTCCCACCACAAGGCCCTTATGACCATGGGTCTATTCTGTCCTGGTTGAGTGTGTGAGAGAGCAATAGCCCTCCTCTCTACAGCACTCTGCAGAGAGTTGTCTTCAAGATAGTTGGATTAAATACTAGGTACTTTCTTAGTCTGTATTTTTTGTTAGATCAACAATTCTCAGGCAATTTTTCTTAGAAGATATAAGCTTGTTTCTAATGTTTTTCAGCATTTGCCTTATTTGGCCTTCAAAGACGTAAGTTTGACTAATCAGCAAAGTAAGGAAATTGTGTTCCGCAGTATGTGGATAACTGTTGAAGTAATGTTTAGATATGCCCCCTACAACACGTTTCATGCACATGATTTGCTTCTTTTTCCTGTTTGGAGAACTTCTAATCCAGGTAACAAATGATAGAGAAAAAGAACATGCTTTTGTGTCATATCATAATGAGATGCTGTAGATAGCATTTTGCATTTCCTGACTACCTAACTCTATCATGCAAACAACAAAAACAAAACAAATTAACAAAAAACCCAAACATATTTTAAACAGACAGCTGGAAAGTAATTCAGTCTCTTGATCCAAAGTTTTCAGTCAAAGATATCCACTTCAGGTGCTGCTTTCAAAGGCAATATTCTTCTTGGCTGTGATTGTAAAATGTGGGGCCACAGTTGCATTCATTGTTCAGTGAGCTTGTCCACAAAGTTAAACCCACCGACAGCAATGAATGTTGATTGTGACCTTTTTTTGTGGATATAAGTGAAACTCTGCAAGGGAAGACAAAAACAAATCATCTTGGGTGTTGGCTTTATGACTATCTTCAATGAAATTCTGAAAGCATGAAGCAATGAGGAGGATGGTTAGCTGGAGGGTACAATCAACGGTCGATGGTTTTCACTTTAATCCCAAACTCACCGACAGCGTTGAATGTTCACTGAAGCAACCATAAGAAACAGAATTCCAAAGACTTCTGTTACTTCACAGTATTCATCCTTAAATGTCTAAAGTGAAGAAAAAAAAAAAAAAGAAAGACAAGACTTTTAATTTGGTAGATTAATTCTGTTTAAAATCACTGTTTCCATCACATTTGACTGTTGACTTATCCATCAAATCAATCTATTGAGGAATTCTCAACAAAGTACTGCTGCTCCATATTTAATGCACTTTTCTTGTTTGGGGACTTTAAGCAGAGGAATAAAGAGAAAGGTATCCATAAATCTCTGAAAAAAAAATTACATCAGAACAAAGTTCCTCTCTATTAAAATAAAATAAATCAAAAGTTTATACAAAGTAAACTCAAAATAAAATAATAAGTTTAATCTATTGTTCAGTCTTAAAAATAACACCACTTTTACAATACTGGCTCCAAATTGACATCTGTAATTCTTATAATACTCATGCATTTTTCTTGAATATTTTCACAATAATTATTTGGCACTTATTATTATTGCCTAATTATGCCTAAGGCAAATGTAAATTTAAAGCCAACAGGCTTGTCTCCTGACATTCGTTCTTTCATATTTGGCAATCCCGTAAAGCTCAACAATTCCGGAAAATGATTTACACTAGAATGAAACAAATCTTAAAAACTGAATTCCCATTTCAACCTATGAATACTTAACAAACTTTACCAAACCATTTTTTTCTCAAGTATACTGAATTAGCTTTAAATTTAACTGCTGCAAGGACATTACATGGCTGTGCCTGGAAAAGTTGTCTGATCCTTTCAGTGGAAGAATGCCTAACCAAGTTCTGGGAATATGCTTCTATGTTTAAAATAACTTTGTACCTTAAAAGTAAATCTGATACAGATTTAAGCTAAATCTAGAAACCTTCCATACATGGATTGGTACCATATCTAAAATTTGGGTTTATCTATGCATAGAATTTATATTTCAATTTAATGAGCTATGTAAATCAAAATAGGGTCTTAGTAATATGGACTGAACTTACAAAGTATAATTTTATACAGTGATTTATGTCAACCATGGCCCTTGATATTCATTAGCTCAATGAAATTTTGATTTTGGGATTTGATGATTATTTATTCTATAACTACAGAATTATCTTGTATTACTCTTTTTATATTTCTTGTTGATACTTATTTTGTAATCTTTTTAAATGTTAGAGCAAAAGATAGTTTTTATTACGTGAATTTTTAGATATTGGAGTAAGAGGTGAATGTGTTTTATACCTATGCCTGTACCAAAGAAAGTCAGAAGTTACTTTTCTTTTTCTGTACTTTTCTCTCTTTTGTTGTTTCTTTTCTTTTTGATTTTTCTGTATTTTACTTTTTTCTGAAACCCAATAAAATTTATTGAAAAATGTGTTTAGAAAGATACTCATTTTTAGCTCAATATCCACATGAATGGAACTTGATTCATGGTTTACAGTTAATCACGTTTAACATATCATTATTATATCCTTCCTTCATTTTTTTCAGTCACTTTTTTCTTCCTGTAACTTCTCCCTTCCGCAGTTTATTATTTTACTTCCGTGATATCAATCAAGCAAATGAGCTCCTTAGTTGTCGTTCCCTGAGATTCTATCTCCTAACAACAGAGTTGGCTGCTTTTTGTTTCCATTTTTTTCTTTTTTTTACTAATAACATATTTGAAAGCTCAGTACTACTACCATCCTTCTTCTGTTTATTTCCCACCTTGAGTGCAATTTGAAAATCTCTGCTGTCTTCTGAACTTTCAGTTCTATAGTCTGCGTTTTACATTATTTATTGGTTAAGAGTGACTTTCTCCCCTTCTTCCATCATCTGGTTTCCATCTTCTTTTTTAAAGAAACCCTGTGGATTGGCCATGTGTGCCTTTGCTAGTCTGTGCTACAAATGCCAGATTTATTTTATGTACATTTCATATCTCCAGGCTTCTGAGAACATTCACATTGGCTGAAACTTTTCTTTTTCTTTATTTAAGGTTAGTAGGTCATAAATAAACCAAAACACTTTTCCTTGCTCTGAGCAATTTGCTCATAAGAGTACATGAAATATCACTTCTAAAAACCAAGGAACCTAACGTGACTTGACAGGAGTACACGACAAAGTAGTTCATTGTGTTGCTTTAAAGGCCATAGGGATTTCAGCTGTGGAAGTTGTCTGTCTTAGGAATAGATTAAATATCTTGTCTGATGACCTGTGCTTAATTTAAGTGGTTGCCTTTGCCAGCCCTTCCAGAGGGCATATATGTGAAATAGAGCATCTCATCTTCCATCTTCGATTCTTTTCATTGTCCTGATAGTTTGACCTAAATTGAAAACAGGAATGCTGCACGGTACAGAATATTTAACAGTTATGCCAAGTGGCATATTTAAGCCTGTTAATTAGAAGGAAACAATCTTTAGTTTTACATAGGAAGCTGAAGGTCAAAATGAATACTGTTACTTTATTTAAATATGTTTTAATTATTTTAAATTAAAATAATAAATAATTATTAATAAAATTATGTAATAAATAAATAGTTTACTAATGTTATATAATAAAGCAGAGCACTGCTGATGTCATAAATTTCTACCAGTATCTGGACATTTTCAGATTTGTTGTTTATCATTTCTACTGTGTATATTAGAGCAAAATACTATGATGATGATTTGTTTCAGCCAAAGTAAGTTCAATTGATTTCAGCAGAAATGAGAAATACCTTTTTAGGACTCTCATACTGAAATCAATCAGGCTTGAAATGTCTGCTGGATTAGGCCCATCTTAGCACAACTCTGGGCAACTCACAACCACAGTAAAATTACAAAAACCATAACACCATAAAAAACAGAAACTGTGACTGATGCAAATTATGTCATTTGCATGATGATGTCATGGCCTGTGTGACATCACTTGCTCCTCCTGTGGATGCCCATGTTTTATGGATAGCTGAATACTGATACTGCCAGCTGTAACATACAATGAACTAGAGGTGACAGACTGTAATACTACTAGACCAGCTTTTCCGCATCTACTGAGAATGCAACTTCTCAAAATCAGGAGTCTGGTAGCACATTTTCTGACTAACACATTTTATTAAAATTTCTATTTGATTAAGTGGGCTGCAGCTCACAAAAGCTGATGTCTTCTAATAACATTTGTTAGTAGGAAAAGGTGCTGCCTGACTTCTGATTTTTTGTTAGCATTGCCTAACACGGCTCTTCTCTTGCAATGCAATTTCTTAGAATCCTAAAGGCAGGCCTGTATTAGGAATTGTTTTCCCCAAAACCTGGAGGCTGCCAGGAGGAAGAATGCTGCCCTGATTTTGCTTCTAATCATCACTGTTTATAAATTTCAGCACTGGGTATTTTAGCTTTATTTAACACAAAGTTTCTATTTAGTTAAAAAGCCACCTGTAGATTGTATTTTGTGAATTTCTATACTCCTTTACACAAGTCAACTTAATTCTATATATTCATTGTATTGTGAGAAAGAAAGCGCTGGAAGCTATAGTTCAATATTGGGAGGTAGCAGTTGTATTCAACTGTGGAATAATAAAAAATTAGATATTAGACTGAAGGTTTACAGATGAAAAAATATGTACATACAGAGGCAAGAAAACTTCTTAAAGGCTAGGATCATCGTGGGTGTGTGGCTAATACAAGCTTTATCCCTCACAAGTCACCATTACTGGTCGGGGTCACAGAAGATGAGATGTATCTCAAAGGACTTCTATCTCCAGCAACTATTCGTAGTGACTATAGGTTTGTTAGATTTTGCATCCCTAGGCAATTACTTTGTAATACAAAAATGAAGCCTCATAGTGGCTGATACATGTTTAGGCCTGAGTTTCATTTTAATCTCCTCATATCTAATTCTTGTGAGAAGATGGGATTTCAATTTGCCCCAGCTACCATCACAGGTCTTCAGAACTGTCATAAACCTGTGCTTTCAAAGCTCCCAGTGTACCTGTCATGAGGTTTCTAAGCAATGTTTCATCATAGTTACAGCCATACGTTTGTTGGTAGGAGCTCCTTAATTTTTGTTAATTATCTGGAAGGGGTTAAAATGAAAATTGGACATGACAAAATTATTCATTTGGAATGATCTGAAGGAATGCTATATCATTAAGTCTCATAGTGACCAGCACATATAGGATAAAGACATTTTGAAATATTTCTTGGAGCCATACATGGCTTAGGTTCTACTTGAACATGGCAACACAAGATGCCAAAAATGTTAACTTATCTTAGTAAAATATGTATTAAAGAACAAGATGCAGGCGTGATGAGCAAACAAAAGTATGGTCCCAGTAGAGAATGGCATCCCAGGGACCATTAGATACATTGGTTTCTGTCTTTGTGGTCAGAAAGAAAATCCTATCCTCGTAGGAAGGAATCTGGTATCAGATCCTCTTTCCTTGTCAGATGCTGAGATTAATTTTTTCTGAGGTCAGGAAATTCCAGTCCCCAGAAAGTTCCCACAGAGATGTGCCTAGGGCTAGGTCTGGCCAGAACACCTTATGATCTAATGGAACCAAAGCTCCCTCTGGTTTGCTGCCACAACCCTGAACTGAATCAGAATGTATACCAGCTGTTTGGTCTGTGTCCCTTCTCACTGCCTGCACCAGAGAGTAGCTTTGTCCAAAAGTACACAAAGAAACAATTTCACAGAAAACAGAGGACAAATCTCTCTTTGTCCTCATTTTTGTTCTGCTGGCTATAGCCAACAGTGTAATTGTACATGTCAGAGCACTCCAAACTAAACTTAAACTTGCTCTGTTAGGTACCAAAGTATTAAACTAATTGCTATCATTTCTGGTTCACTGCCCCGTCTCAAGGATGGGATATATTTTTGATATTTGAAAACAGTATGGAGGAAGGAAATAGGATTATGTGTGAACAGAAGGCAAAGCATCCTGCAGCAACTGCTAAAATAGGGCAACTTATCTAGGCTTTTTAATGGTTTCCTTTTCCTTATAGCCCCAACAAATACGATTTTCCACAGCACGAGGACTGGAGAAGTTTAACACTCATTATTTCACCTTGTCTTCTCCTTAACTGTGCAAAGAACAGAAAGCATAGCAATTTCATAACTGAGGTTATTCATTGCAGCAAACTCAGGAAATACTAGCAATAATTCATCTAGCTATGAAAACATTACAAACTAGAAATCAGGAAAAATATAAAATAGTGGCTGGTGCACTTATAATCATTTGCTTAAACTCAACAGATCTTACTAACACAATTTCTTAACAAGACAAGGTTTGTTATGTTTCTAAAGAATCGACAATGTCAGCTCAGACACCATCAGCAGCACCAGTTCCTCAAATGCTAATCTGATATTATGGCATAGGGTGGTTTAACTGAACTATATCCCTTTAATTGTTCCTATAACAGACCCATTATGGCCAAGTCACAGAAAGTGTTTACAGTTGTCATCAATTTATCACAAAACATTAGTTCTGATCACCACAGGTTTTAGCATCTCAGTTGAGAGTGTCCACAAAGTATATGTGATTCTTTTTCAAACACTGTACTGATAACTACTGATAGTACTTTCCTATGTCCAGTGCACAGTTCCTAACTACTAGATATGCTGAACTGATTTTTCTAATGATATATACACAGCCAGATTCCTTCAAATGAACTTATATTTTATAGTTGTACTTTGTAGGGAAAGCAGAGAAAGATCAGGTCCAGCTGCCACCAGTTGCCATGAATTCTTAAATAAAAGAATGTCAAAGCCTACGCAAAGCCTTTTTCTTAGTGCTTAGGAATGAACCAGGAGAAAAATTCATTTCTCAGGTTCTACTTCCAGAAACCAGAAAGCAAGACTGAACCGTTTCCCATTTTTTTACAAGTATTATCTCAAAGCATAACTGTGAAAAGGTGAGGATCAGTACATATGAAGTTTCAGTGTCAATCATTCTGACACATTATGTTACACCATGGAAGCACGAAGAAATGAATCATATTAAAGCTCCACACTTACAGTTGCTTGAGAAAAGTGATTAGGAATCTTGATTCTGATATTGTGTTCCTCACCATTTTATTATTTCAGCAAATTTCCACTGAACAGCTGCAGATTTGGTATGGCCAAGACCTTTAGACACAGATGTTTGTGATGTTGCTATGAAACTTGGTGAGAAGACGAAAGTAATTCTATTCTTTCATGAAATCACATTGTGATACTATACTACCATATGCAGGAAACCAGGAATCACAGCATGGGACATGTAGTCAGCTTTCAAGATTTTAGCACATTCAACTTACTTTCACAGTGTCAAAAGCCAGGAAGCTGAAGAAGTATTTTTAAGAAAAACCGAATGCTACACTGTACTGATAAACAATTGCAACTGTGAATGAAAATAGAGTAACATTGTTTTTCACAAGGTAGCTACATCAAGAGCATACTACCTATGATAGAAATCTTGTAGGAGCATAACATGTGTGCCATTTTTCAGCTGTTCCTCTGTGAGAGCGAGGAAACAGTTATTTACATTTTCATAGGATTGTAATTAGTGTAGCAAGAGGTAAAATCCACATTAGACTGCTCTTTCACAGGTTTGGGATTCTTGCTATAGACTGATGACTGTGAATATAAAACAGATTGCCTTGGAACATGTCTGAGTTAGAAGAATGAAATACAATACACATCTGTGTTCACATGCATGTCACTATCATTGACACAGGTATGGTATGTTGGGCAGTCATATAACCCATACCTCCCCAAAAGTATGCAATATCAAAAATATACATAACATCCTATACCATTTTTCATTTGTTAAGACTTTTTAGTATCTTAGAGTTGGTGAGTTTTTTCCTCTCTCACATTTTTGGCAATTTCTACCATCCATGTGGTGATTTAGGAAAGAGAACACTATAGGTCGTCCCCAGGTTAAGAACGCCTGGGTTATAGACAACCCATAGTTAAGAATGGAGCCTATTGTAGCAAAAGTTGAGTTAAATACACAATGATTTCAGTTAAATACACAATGGTTCAAGTTTATTACACAATACTACTTATACAGTATAGTGTTATACAATAATACTATCTGACTTACATACAAATTCAACTTAAGGACAAATTGTGGGAATGGAACTCATTCTTAAACTGGGGACTACTTGTGTTGCCAAACAAGGCTGATTTGGGGTTGGGCTGTTAAACAAATACATAAAATGAGGCATCTGTATCCTGTCAAAAATAAAGTAGTAAGAAATTAGAATTGGTTTCAAAATGTATGTGGACTGTCAAATGCATCTAGTGCCCTCTTCAACTTATTTAAATTATAAATAGATCAGCTTTACTCTCTCTGCATAGCTACTGGTTGCTATATCCAGTCCTCCCAACTGTAATGAGAATTTTCAACACAAAAGAGAGAATGTAACACTGAAAAGAAAAGACTGGGACCAATTTTTTAAAAAAACCTCACAAACCTGATACTTTTGTTTTTTCAGGAAGGCCTCTAATGCTTTGGTCAAAATGTTTGTGTATTTGGCCATGTTTGTTATGCTGAATCTGGACAAGCAAGTATTTTTAATAAGTATTTTATTCTTAGAGAGCCAGTTTGGTATAGTGGTTAAGGCACCAGGCTAGATGCAGGAACTATAAATTCTAGTCTTGCCTTAGCCATGAAGCCAGCTGGGCCAGTCACTCTCTCTCAGCCCCAAGAAGGAGACAATGGCAAACCACTTTTGAAAAACTTTGCCAAGAAAACTGCAGAGACTTGTCCAGGCAGTCGCCAAGAGTCAACACTGTCCTGAAGGCCCCATCCATCCATCCATCCATCCATCCATCCATCCATCCATCCATCCATCCAAATATATAACATGGTTCTTACAAGGAGAACCATAGCTATACCTGTTGAATTTGTAGAGTGGTGAGAATTTCATTAGGTTTGGTTTTGACAAGGATATACCAATATCTTAATTTCTTTCACTTGAAGGAATAATAAGACTGAAAAAAGTGGGAGGTTTTTTTGTTGTTGTTGTTTTATTAAAATTGAATGGGGGAGAAAACAAACTAATCTACATTCACAGCATTTACAAGTAGATATGGGGAAAATTTTAGTTGGATACATATTTTTAAACTAATTTATGTTAATTGGAAGAATTCTGCATTATCGTTTTTAGGTCAAAATCTATACACAATAATGTGCATATTAGAGAAACCTGACATAAAACATGTGCCATAGTCATTTGCATATGGAAGTATAAATGTTAAGAAAACTGTATACAGAATTACTTATCAACATTTTAAATTCATAGGCTAACAGAAATTGGAACAAATGTTATGAATACACATATGAAAAAGTGAACTGTCCTGCATAAAGAAAAATGTATTCTTATTTATTTTTTAAAATATTATACTTTCTGAGAGAAAAAAAGGAACGCATAAAAGGAAAATTAAGAATGATCACAGAAGGAAAAGAAAATTGCAGCTAGTTTGCAGAAAAATATACTTGCACTAGTTCTATCTTTGAAGGCAGATAAAGATAAAACTTCACCACCTTTTCATTATTTTTTAAATATTTACCATTCTCCCTTTTTCAGCTCCATGCTCTTTAAATCGTTCTCTTGTACCTCCCCAAAATTTTACAGCTTGACAGGCAATCTGTGGGGATAAAAATAGCTTGTTAGAAGATTTTATACCTAGTACTAACAGCCATTGACCATTAAACTTCTTTTCACTGGTTACATACTTGGTTCAATCATGTTTGAGTCACAGCAACTTCTTGGTTGAAATAAAAAAGAAGTCACAGCATAGCTTCTTCCTCACTCCCTTTCTTTGGTATGCTAACTGGTTTATTTTTGTTTTATTTACCCTCTCCTTGCAGAGGAACTCAATTTGTGAATGGTGTAAAGCACACTGTAATCAAAGTCCAAAGATAGGAAGCCTAGAAGAAGTTGGAGTGAAGTTAAAAGTTGCAGTGGCCTATGACTGGAAAGAATAATACTTTGTTCAGATAAAATTGAGGTTCACATGATAAAACTCAGAAGAATATAAAACAGTCATTTTACAATTGTGAGGAAACTCAATTTATAACTCCACATTTTTTAACTGATTCTTCATCAAATCTGAAAATTTGAACAGCAAAACCACTCTGGTCAGCTACCAAAAAATTACTTCCTTGAACACTAGTAATGTTAAAGTAGTAGTTGGTGTCTGTTTCTTACTGTCATTCTTCTTCTGTATAGGTAGAAATCTGGCAGATTTAGACTCAGGATTTCTAGTTGCTGAAAGCTAATTGTAAAATATCAATATAGGATTTTTTTTAACAAAACTTTTTACAGGTCATTATCTGGCTGTTGTAATTATCTGTGGTTAAGGCACCAGGCTAGAAAGCAGGAGACTGTGAGTTCTAGTTCCACTTGGGCATGAAAGCTGGCTGGGTGACTTTGGGTCAGTCGCCTTCTCTCAGCCCAACTCACCTCACAGGGCTATTATTGTGGGGAAAATAGGAGGAGGAAGGAATATTAGGTATGTTCGTCCTTGAGTTATTTATAACAATAAGAAAGGTGGGATAAAAAAAATCTAAAAAAAGCCGAACAAACAAACAGGAGAACCAGTTTGATACAGTGTTTAAAGGCAACAAGCTAGAGACCAGGAACCTATTAGTTCTAGCCCTGTCTTAGGCATAAACCAAGTTTTTGTTGTTATGATTATTTTATTTAAATATATTATAGCCGCCCACTCCCATAGCCTCTGGGTGGCTTACAAGTACAAATACAAAACAATAAAAGCAGTTAAAAAACAGTTAAAAAGTATAACCCCACAGGCAGCCCAAACTAAACAATCATAACCAGTAATAAATCAAACCACACCAGGGGCCCCACAAGCACATCAACCCCAAAGACCAACATCAGTTTTCTGAAACCCCAGGAGAGAGGGCACTGTCTGTATTTCTGGGGGGATGCTGTGGCAGAGGGTGGGGGCTGCGACAGAGAAGGCACACTTCCTCAGTCCCATAAGATGACAAGATTTAATAGGAAGGGACCTGGAGTGTACTGATTCTGCCAGAACATACCGGGTAGACAGAAACAGTTGGAGATAGGGCCTGGGTACCTGAGGGACTGCATATGTCATAAAGGGCTTTACAGGTGATGACCAGCTGACTGAATTGCACCCAGAAGCTGACTGGTAACCAATGCAGCTCACATAGCGGTGGTGTCACATGGGCATACTGGGAGGTGCCAATTACTGCTTGCATTGCTGCATTTTGTACCAGCTGTAGCTTCTGGATGGTCTTCAAGAGCAGCCACATGTAGAGCACTTTGCAATAATCTAGTCTTGAGGTGACCAGGGCATGAGTAACAGTCTGAAGGCTGAGAACAGGGTGCAACTGGCGCACAAGATGTACCTGTGCAAAGGTTTTCCTGGCCACAGCTGCCACCTGCTCTTTGAGCATTAGCTACAAGTCCAGTAGAACACCAAGTTGTACACCAGTCTAGAATGGGGAAGTGGTACTTCATCCAAGACCAACAATAGGAATGTCCCCAACCCTGGGGGGCCAAACAACCATAGCTCAGTCTTGTCAGGATTGAGCCAAAGTCCCCTTACTATGGCTAGAAGACTGATATTGCAACACTGGAAAGATAAATGTATGGCCCCACTCACTCAATGGATTGAATACCTGATTACACTGGCCACCTATGAGCAGACTGCCTATAGACATAGTCTTTGTACGGCCAAGTATAATGAAATATGGGATTCATTTATATAAAATACAGTAGGTTAGGAAAAAGCACGATTGTTATATTCACATACTATTTGCATTAGATAAATATATATAGAATTGTAACTGTTTATTGTTGTAACAATATATATATATATAATATACTTGATTTTTTATTATTTTTTCTGTTATATTTTTCTAGCACTTTTTAAAGCACTTGTTATATTACTATTTTTCATTTTCATAATGTATGTATCTTGGTGTTTTGTTCCTTTTTGCTTTTCTCTTTTGTTATTATTGTAAAATAAAGGGGGGGGGGGAAGGAATGAGCCAAAGTCTGTTCTGCCCCATCCAGACTCGTAAAGTTGGGTGACTTTGGGCCAGTCACTCTTCTCTTCTAGGAAGAAGGAAGTGGTTAACTACTTCTGAAAATGTTACCAAGAAAACTGCAGGGACCTGTCCAGGCAGTTGCCAGGAGTCAAGCTGACTTGAAGGAACAAAATTAAGCAAATACATTGTTCTAAAGAAAAGGTTACTGTACAGGTAAGAAGATGATGTGTTCAGTAGGAAACAATGCCATTCCATGTTGGCTAAATTCTATGAATCCCGTAAGAAAGCAGTAATGAAAATGTGCAGAAAAACAGAACAACATAGATGTTTTAACTCCTTTAAGGTTGTCTTTATTCTTACTAAAAATTCTAGTTGGAAGCAAGGCAGCAGTTGTGCATCAGAATTTAAACTGTTTGACATGAATTCAGCGATCAAGAAGGATCAGCAAATCAGCATGTATGCTCATCAGTTCCTATAGTCTGGGATCCTATTACTGACAGGACTTTGAAATATATTTGGAGTTTAAGTACTTTCTGAAAATAGACTGCATGGTTAAAATTAAAGCCTTCAACTGATAGGACATATATGTAACCCAATCCTGCAGAGATGGGATACTGATCAATTATTCTAATTTCAGAACAAGCTTTTGCATATGAACAATTGTTAACTGAATTGCTTAGTAAAATGCTGTTGGAAGAATTATCAGATGAGATTCTGATTCTCTAACTTTTTTACCTGAAAGAATTTTCTTCCAAGGACACTTCTGAATGGACACAAGCTCCACTGCATTCTCTGGGTTTTACTACTGCAACATCTTCATTTATTTTAATGGAAAATGCTAATCTAATTTGTCATTTACTATTCTCTTCTGAAAATGAATTGAATACACAAACGCATATTACACCGATGTGTGCAACTGAGCACCCATACTGGATGGCTGCACCTGTAATCACTAGCATATGTTCTACACTAATTAGTTCCAAAGATGAAACTAGGTTGACATATTAATCATACTCACATCTCAGCACTCACAGCTGGACTGCATGCTATTTGGGATGGTGGATGTGTCAAATTCCCATCTTCCAAAAACAGAAAACATGATAGAAGAGCTCACAAAAAAAACCTACCAAAGCAAAAAATTAACATGCACATTCCTCTCCAGTCTAAGAAAACTGAGACTCTGCATGGAATAGCATCTGAATGGTGCTGAATACCAAACTTTTTTTCTGTCAGAGGAAGACCCCTGTAGGGATTTATATTACTGAATATTAATAATGATGATTCCAGGGTATCTACAATGTGAATGACTGTTATAATTCCACATCAGTGTACAGAGTATACATCAGAGTATAAATACATGCTAAGTGTAAAACAGTATAATGGATTGCTTAAAAATATTTCTTCCTTATTTCTTGGATGATTAGACCTCCACAAACTTGGCTAATGAAATAAATTAAGTACAAAATCTGCTTTTCTCATTATTACTGTAGAAGCAAATTTTCTCATACTGACTTCATATTTAGGTTCTAATGACTTAACAAATATTTTGGCAATCTTACTTTCTAGACAGTGGGAACTGGAACCAGATTCGGGTACAGAATAAATATGCTAAATCCCAAAAGCAATCCAAAGGAAATAATATCATAGGAAGCCTGATAAAACCTTGAAAAACACTTAGTGACCACTAAAACACACACACACACTTCTGTGTATAGATTCCCATACACATTCTCTCTCTCGGATGGGAATACAGTATATTATTAACAAGAGCTGTCCTGATCTGGCTTGGAAAGAAATTCTCAGTTCTTCATTTACAAAAAACTGTATGTGGGAAAAAATATACTAGGAAAATTAAATATTTATAGCAAATACCTTCTTCAATAACCTAAAGACAACTCTACACATGGGTATCACTAGATGGACAACCAGCAAACTGAGTATCTATTGTGTAAGCAACAGTAGGGAAGCTCTATATAGTAAGCAAAAGCAAGTTCTGGTGCTGACTGCAGCTCACATAATAAACTCCTTGTAAATTTACAACTTAAGCTAAAGAAAACATAATATCATCAGATTAAAAAGGTATAATCTCAGCAAGATTCCATATGATTATATGGTGAAAGTAAAAATATATATTTAATGGGCTAGATCTGATAAACAACATTTCCTGAAGAAGTTTGGACTGAAATTCATGACATCATCAAATATGAAGCAAACAAAATTATCCAGAAATGCAAAAAGGAAAAGACAGCAAAATGGCTGTCTGTTGAATAGTTTAATAGAAGCAGAAAGGAAGAGGAAAAGCCAACATATACAGAGGAAAATGTGTAAGTGCTGAATTCCACAGAAGAGCAATAAGAAGTAAGAATTCATAACTAAAGAAACAAACTGAAAATAATTGTGGAAGATGAGATATTTATTTTAGAAATCAAAGTAAACAATATGCAAATATGTGACCAATAGAAGACAAAGAAGGCAAATATCTACTGGAGAAAGAAAATATAAAAGAGAGATGGCACAAATATATGAAGAGTGGTACAAATAATAATAGTCCCAAAATCAATTACATGTTTGAAAATTTGAGCACTGAGCTAGAAGCAGACATTTTGGAAAGCAAAGTTAAATGGGCCCTAAAAATATAACAACGAAACTGCAAGAGTTGATTAAATGCCCACCAAACTTTTGCAAGAAGATGCAGACAAGCATGCTACTTGCATTTTTAAGCAGATGGCCAAGGAACTGGAAAAGATAACTTTATATTCAAATACCAAAAAAGGACTAAAGAATGCCCATATGATTAAACAATTACATTTACCTTACATGATAATAAGATAATGCTCAAGATTTTGCAATGTAGACCTCAATAAAAGAAGGATTAAAAACTGCTAGTTATTCAAGTTGCAGACGCACCTGAGATCATTTGCCTAAGATTTATGCATTGACTAGGAAGTAACACTGAGAACAAAATAGGGAGTAATTAAATGGTTCAAAATAGAGAAAGAAGTGCATCAAGATCTACCTTATTTATATAACTTATATGCAGAATACATCATAGGAAATGCTGAACTTGAAGAAATTGAAATTGGAATTAAAATTGCTAGGACAAAACATGAACAGTTTCAAATATGCTGATGATACCACTTCGATGGCTGGAAATAAAGAACTCTTAAGGAATCTCTTGCTGAAGAAAAACAAAAGAGTAAAAAGACAGTCTGTGAATTGATAGCAGACTATCTTCCTAGTCTCAAAAGTTCACTGGAATGGGTGTTTGCTACTGACTATGAGAGATCTCTACAAGTATTAATGTGTAGAGACATCATGCTGTCAACAGAGGTATGTTTTGTTCAGGCTAGAGTTTTTCAGTTTAACATATGGCTGTGAAATCTAGACTATCAGATGCCTTTGAACTGTGATGTTGGAGAAAATTGTTGAGAATACCTTAGACTGCAAGAAGAACAAATAATTAAATATTAGATGCAGTAAAATTAGACTGGTTCCTGGAAGCACTAATAACAAAGCTAAAACTTCAATAAATTAGACACATAATGTGAAAGTAAGAATAATGGGAGGAGACCCTGATCCTTGAAAAAATGAAGGCAATAAAAAAGAGGCTGATAGAGACAAGGTAGCTAGATGCTATTACTTATGACACAAGCAAGAGCTTACAAGAACTCAAAGAAGCAGTTAGACAATTCTGGCAAAATGATGAGAGTCAGAAATGACTCAATGACTGAAAAACAGGTTTTTGAGTCAAGAGAGCTCTACCCAAAAACATCTACAGCATCCAGACTTTTGTCAAAATAATGAAAACTTTGTGCCGTAAGCATTGTGCCAAAAGTAGTCCTTTTGCACATGTGTGTGATGTTACACTACAAAAGTAGCAGACCTCGCATTGTGTTGGCATGGTGCTGCTTTTGTCATTTTGTTCCCCTTGTCCCTACTGTGGATGCTTTTGTCTGTACTCCAATTTTTTTGAAGGAATTTACATGAGTCTTCCCAACGTCAATTTTTTCCATGTATGTAGACACGTTCAGGATAAGCATGTCCTTAACTCAGTGCAAGGAGATGTACAGATAGGTATATTTATAGCTATTTTACCTTTCTGTTTTATTTTGTGACACAGTTATCCTTTTTTTACAGCAAAATGCATGCACAAATCAGTGTAATGCATGCATCTCACTGGGTTAAGCCTGCAATCATTTATTCAAAGAAGGGACAAAGGAAAACTAAAGTCACTCTTCCTTCCATCTACTCTTTCCCCAGAAGAGATGATCAGTGATACTGCACACATGACTAATCCAACTCATTTGTCAGGCTTCTTCCCCAGTCCCAAAGGTAATGCATTTACTCCTCTTTCTATCAGATCAGACTGAATGGCAGCATTGAGAGAGTTCTCAATATATACTTCAAATCTAGCAGCTGCATTATTGTTTTGGAAAAGTAATTATTGCTACATCTGATGAAATGTCAAAAGATCAGCAAACATCTATCATATTGTGCTCCCCTGATATAGAAGTCCTACATGGAGAGGGAGGGCAGATCGAATTTTTCTCAAATCAAACTCCTGCTTTTTTGTTTTGTTTTGTATAAAGTGACCTTAAAACAATAATTTTAGAATCAATTGAGGAAACTGGTTAAACCCTAACCATGTTGGGTAATAGTGCCATTGGAAAAACAAACAAAGTAAAATACACATTACACAGGTACTGCCAGACTAAACTTTTGACAAGATCTCATGAATTCCATATTGGTTACTATTGTATCAGTGGGTGGGTGGGGTAGGTTCATAAGTTTATTTAATCATCCTCAATGTTTATTTATTGGTTCTAGGTATTTATAACTGCATTTCAAGACCAAAAAATCCTTATCTGATGTTAACAGAATATAAAAAAAAATGGTGGAACCATAATATTTTATCACCACTTCACAAGATGGTACACCTTTCCCCTGCATATATTGTGTTATTATTCATATATATCACATCATTTTTGCACAATAACACTGCCCCTTCCTGGAGTTTTGGTAGAGAAAGGAGGCACCATGACTTGCGGCTTTTAATATGAAAAATAAAGGAACTGTGTTGCTGTAGTTGCCATGCTATGATGAACAAATCTGTATAAATTTCATTCATTTTCCTATCCAAGTTAATTAGGCAGTTTTCTGGCCTGTTTGTTTTACTCATTTTTAAAAGGTTTGTGAACATTTTTAAAAAACGAAAAACTGCATGTGTTGCTCACGTTTCTCTGACATACTTGAGCTTTTGTATTTCACTTTTCCTACTGTATGTGTGTTTTACACATAAATCTACCAAACGTGCTTTTTTTAAAAATGCAAATTTCCCTAGTGTATGTTATTATACAACTTTCTTCAATGCAAATTTTGAAACATAAATTGCCCTGGTGTGAACTCCCTCTTAAAGTTAATCTTTCTGACTTACCTTTTTAAAAAGTTCAAATACTTCTCCATGTATGCTTTTTAAATGCAACTTTCAGAAATATACCGTACATCCTTTTCTGCATATGTATTTTTGCAAATATTTTTATATGGATATTGGTCAAGAAAAAGAGGGACACTAGAAAATTTTGGTTAATGCTGCTTTCTATGCCATTGTGGTATTTGTTTGGTGGGACTGGACAAATAAGCTCCTGTATGAATCCATGGAGAATTTACAACCTTGCTCCATACCCTACTCTAACAAGTGGGATCACTAATAGTAACCCAAACAAGTGTTTGCATAGCCATTCTGGTAAGTCTGAAGTTATACATGTCCAGCTCAATGTTTTTCTACTGTTATTTACAAATGCACAGAACTGCAGCCGGTATACCAAGTGGCTTTTCACTGGGAAATATCATAATCATGATGAATAAATGATGGCTTTTATCTTTCCAAAGATGATGACTATCACTAAGTGTCTACTATAAAGTATACTGACATTCATTCTAAATACATTATGGGAATGCATTTTTAGGAAAGAGGAACTTTAATAAGTTTAGCAGTGAAAAATACATCATTTTTTAAGTGTACTTTCGGGAGAGGAAAAATTCATGTGTCCCTGCTTGATTTGCATCCTTGGACATTTAAGCCCTGTCTTACCAGGCAGAAGTTAGTAGACTTTACAGCGTGTGCAGGCTTGCAATCATACTGCTTCCCTTCATCGCTAAATGTTCTTTTAAGAGCTTTCTGTGGTTCGACGACCATATCAATTTCTCATAGTCTAATGAAAGTTCCTTCCCTCACCCTGAATCACATATACAAATTCTTCAGTGGAAACTGTGATCAGTGGAGCAGACTTCTGCTTTTTTTGAAGATAATAAAGAGGTAGTGCATGGTGGATGTTATGGGTTCTTCTGAGCAGTACTAAAACGTATAAACTTAGTTTTTTGTTTCTTGCAGACAAGAAATAGACTGTTCCTTGTCCACTGTTACCCCATTCACATATCTTATCTCTGAGTAAATAGTGAGCCTTCAATGCTATTCTGGTTACTTTTATAGTGGTGGCTACTTGATTTCCCCATCTTTGTTTCTCTGACTAGTACTTAGAACAAGTTCTTAGTTTGTAAGGGGGGCTATCACTGGATCAATTTTCTACCTGAGCATTAGTGACAATGTTCTTCATTACTGATTCCTTATATTCATCTGGAAAAAGATTACTAAGAAGCCTTTCCAGAGAAAATGTTTGCACTTCTCTATTTATGATAAACACACTTGTAAAATGTGCTGAACATTTCTGCTTCTCCATCCTTGAAACATCAAGCTCATGAGTCTGTATTAGCAAGGAAATGAGAATGAGAGTTGGGACTTTCAGTATCTCTGGAGCCCAGAAAACTACTCTTCTACTACTGGCACTAACAATATAGCTAAAATTTCAGTAGAAAATTAGTAACTTTTAAAATAAAAGTTGAATGTACACTGGAACCCCGGGTTACAAACGCTTCTGTTCACGAACTTTTCGGGTGACGACCAGCTCCGGCCGCAAAATTTTGCTTCGGTTCACGAACTCCGCCTTGGGTCACGAACAGGATCTGCGGCCATTTTCCCTCCCATGACATGGTCTGTGGCCATTTTCCCGCCCGTGACATGTGGTCCGCGGCCATTTTCCCACCCCTGTCACATGGTCCGCGGCTATTTTTCCGCCCCTGACACGTGGTCCGCGGCCATTTTTCCGCCCCTGACACGTGGTCCGCGGCCATTTTCCGCCCCTGACACGTGGTCCGCGGCCATTTTCCGCCCCCGACATGTGGTAGGGAGGGGGACTCTCCCTCCAAGCAATAGCTGCCTCCCTGTCCTCCATGCCAGAACGGATTAACGGTAATTACATTGAACCTTATGGGAAAATTTGCTTCGGGTCGCGACCAATTCAGGTCGTGACCAGAGTCGCGGAACGAATTAAGTTTGTGAACTGAGGTTCCACTGTATTTGTTTTTTTAAAATAAAGAAATTATCTTCAAGCATCCTGAACCAGTTTGTCAGAATTATAGTAGTACAAGTATGAAAGAGCAATGTAGTTAGCATGATTATGGAAAACCTGTGGCAGGGTGATGCCTTGATAGCTATCCACAGCTTAATCTGTCTGTTTCTATGCATGCTCAACCAACCCTGGGGAGCCCCCTTGTAATGTTTTGGCAAGTCTTAAAGAGAACATGCTATAGTATTTCAAGGACCAGGTCTGGAAGACTTTATATAATCTTAGTAACTGGATGAAAGCTAAGAAGACCCATGTTTGCAGTAAGGGCAGGAGAATAGACATTAACAGTTATGTAAACAACATCAAAGTATGCAATGCTTTTTTCCACTATGATTAATAATTTTAAAATTGACACAACAGGGTGGAAAAACTTTTTCAGTGTCTTGGTAGATAGCACTATGCCACATTTTTTTTCATAATATTTTGTCCTCTCAGCCATGGCAAACCATTGGCACGGAGCAGAAATCCAAAATGCTCTTTTAAATCCAATAGCTTTAAAACAGGAACAGGTTATCAGAGAAATGACAGATTTGGA
Organism: Python bivittatus; assembly: GCF_059951505.1. Classification (NCBI taxonomy): domain Eukaryota; kingdom Metazoa; phylum Chordata; class Lepidosauria; order Squamata; family Pythonidae; genus Python; species Python bivittatus. The sequence continues at coordinate 16,459,374 of NW_028277098.1, forward strand.
TTTCAACTGCAGTATCCTTAAATAACCACAATCATTCTTAAGTCTGGGTTATGGATGCATTAGTGTATAACTGGAAGTCACATGTATTGAATTTGGGTTGGCTTGTGTGTCTTCCTTTTCTGAATACCTCCTTCAATCACTTGAAAAATAGAGCTCTCCTGAAATAAATGTCGTCAGTCAAAACTCTCCTTCTCAGATATTTTTTGAGGCTGTCTGTGGTGAGCCCAAATGGGGAATATTTTCAAGTGCAAGGGAATGCTGAATTTTGGAAGGTAGGGGCACAAGAAGGCTAGTTTCATGGCAGGAAGTAGCAGAGGATATCTTTTCATTCTGTAAAGCAAAAAAGGAAAAAAAGAGTTTTGCCTCCGTTTCAAGTCCGATATTTAAACATTTAAATTCTTCACTGGGAATGCCTCAAAGGGAACGATAACATGTCACGACATAGCAATGTCCTCAGGAATATTGGTAGGGAGAAAAGGAAGAGAGAGGACAGAGTATGACTAGCCCAAAGTCACCCAGTGAGCTTCTATGATTAAAGATGGACTTGAAACTGGGTCTCACCAGTCCTAGGCCAATATCTCCACTATTTGTATATCTATGTGTGTGTGCGCGCGCACCCTGCCACATGTGTCTATCTATCTCCCTCCATTAACACACCTGTTACACATTTGCCCTTGCCTCAGATATGCTGAAAAAGTACCCATGACATATTTTGGTTCAACCCAGTTCCAGAAAAAGAATTTAATCAATTTCACTTCAGAAAAATAAAGTATGGAGTTAAGGCACATCTCTTGCCTACTTCAGGACCTGGTGTTCATGGGAAACGCCCTGTACAATACTGATTTCCAGCTGCTTGAGCCATTGGGTGAATATTCTTTTACCTTGGTTTCAGTGGGTCTCTTCAAGTTTCTCAGACCGATCTGTAGAATTGTCCCAAAGATAATCCTATACATAAACATACAGTAGTTTGGTATGAAAATCAGCTACCCGAATCACCTGGGCAAAGGTAAGAGACATGTGCAGAGACAGAATTCATTATATGGGCATTATTACTTCAGCCCAATCCACCAGCCAGAACTCTGTGTACATAGCTGCAATGAGACTGATTACAGAAACACAACTCTCTGGGAGGGGAACAATGGTACTGTCTTTCCTGCCAAAGCCCTGATTGGTAGTTTTGCTGAATCTTTGGATAGAGGGAACTATCCATGCATGGGTAGAAGTAAATCAAGGCCTGTACGTACCAAGCATTTTCCACATGTTTCTTGCCCAAGGACTGGATATATAATATTTAATGAAGCAGGAACTAAAAAGCACTGCCTGGAAAGCATTACAGTAAAAATAATGATATACATCATATGGAGATGTCTAATGGGTTTCTGTCAAATGTTACCTCTTTCCATAAACCCGCAGATTTACTGCTTCTCTCTACAACTATACTGTAAGGTGAAAGCCCCATCTAAGCTTTTCCAAGCACACAGAGAATGACTGCAGTTTTACCTATTCAACTAATTAGCCCCAAAGCTACTCACTGCTGCTTCAGACAAATGCTATATCCCCAGCATTTTCATTTATATTTTGGAAAATGATCTGAAGCAATTGGGAATACCTCCAAAACACCTTCCTGCTGCTGTATTACACAGTCACTATTTTTATTTTAAAATGTGGTAATTGCCATTAGTGAGCTGTTCATACTGCCTGTGCACCTTGATAAACCTGCTCTCTATCTGAAGTTTGGAGGATTTCACATAAAGTATAAATAGCATTGATTGCCTCTCTTTGCAGAACACAACAACCCATCCTCTCTCCCAGTAAGATGGCTGTGTCTCTCTTTGCCAAACACAAAACCATCCTCTCTTCCAGTGGGATGGCTGTGCCTATGTTTTCAAAACCCTCAGCCACTGCAAATGAGTGTGTGTGTATGTGTCCGTCCATCCGTCCACCCACCCACCCACACACACACCCTTCCTTCCCTTCTGGAGGTGATATAAATAGGATTGATACTACTAGGGACAGGTTCATGTTTAGGTGTATAATTGCCCCTACCTGTTTTACCCCTTTTCATCCCCATCGGAGCCATAGGAGGAAGAGTTAAAAGTGGAATGGCCACAGAGATAGAATGCCTAGAGTCCTCTCTAGGACTTTCCCTTGATCATGGATGTTGGTAGGGGCAGTGAATCCCCACTAAGTAGTTCACATGACAAATGGGGAGTTAATTGGGGGTGGTGGTGTTAACTTCAAGCAGGCCAGGTTTAACTCTCTATTATAAGATAAATAGCTGGGCTATTTGACCTATTTTGCCTGTTTTCTTGACATACTTACTCCTATGATCCAGTTAAATGCTGTCTGTTGCATTATTAGATAATTATGATGTGTACAAGGCAGGGCGTATGCGTTATTTTTGGTGTGGTGGTAGTGAAGGATCCCCCTTCCCAACATTCTATGGAAAGAAATACTGGACATTTTTCAAAATGGGATGCTTTGCAAGACCAAGAGGTTTATAAAATAAGTTTATAAATGAGGTTCTAACCTGACCAGACCTCATTAATCCTTTCCATTCTCATCCTTTTTTGATGTCAGAAAGAGTGAATGAAATGTATGTATGTATGTATGTGTGAATCACCTTCAGACTTGTAGATGTGTGTGTGCATCTGTGTGTGTGTGTATGTGTGCGCACGTGTGTGTGTGTGTGTGTGTGTGTATATATATATATATATATATATATATATATATATATAATTTGATTAATAACAAAAAAGAAAGAGCAAAACACAATGATAATAATGATGGAGATATATATGCTGTCAAATAGAAAAAAAACAAAGTGCTTTCCAAAAAAGCAAAAGTAGCATATGTCATTATAACATAAAGTTACAATTCTATGTATACTCATCTAATGCAAATATCACTCAAGTACGTATATATTTCTAATATACTTATATGATTATCATGTTTTTAGCCTACTGTATTTTGTATAAATGAATCCGATATTTCATTATACTTGGCCATACAAAGTCTATGTCTATAGGCAGGCTGCTTATAAGTGGCAAGTGCAATCAGGTCTTCAATCCATTGAGTAAATGGGGCCATACATTTATCTTTCTATCAATATCAAACTTGTACAGATGAAGAGGACTTTTTTTCTTGATAATGGGCAGGGGAAATTCTGATTATTTCTCCAGTTCAGGGACTTCCATGTTTAACAACAGAGACGTAAACAGAGGCTTCTTCTTTTTAAACTTTGTTTCCTGTTTTCTTTTAAAATTTTATAATTTTTCTCACAGTGGCAATGTTCCTCCTCTGTCAGGGCCTTCCAGTTTACCTGAGGTATCCTTAAACTACTGATGGAAAAGGAAGGTTTTTGCTACTGTAACAATAACAGTTTAAAAGTAAATGGGAAGAAGTTTAAAAAGAAACTTTTACATGCACTGTGAATGTGTCAAATTATAGGATTTTAAAATTCCCCTTTCCCCTTTTTTCTTACATCTTCCCCACTCCCCAGTGTTGGTGAGATCAAGAGAAGGATTTCAAGGAAAATTCTTAAATCTGAGGTAGGCTCATGCTGGACAATATGGGAAAATATTATTTTTCAAATATACTGGCCCCAAGGTACACAGGGCTTTATGGCTTATAACTTTCAATTTTGCCTAGAAATGGATCACCCACCATTGGACCTTTTTTAAATAAGGAAATCACCTGCCCCATATACATGGATTTAGTACTCTGGACCTGCTAAAATTTCCAAAGATTTTAAGCAAAGAACAGCCCCATTCAACTTTACTGTGATTTAGTCAGAACAGCCCCATTCAACTTTACTGTGATTTAGTCAGGATGTATGAGTCACTGTGGCCAGATCTACCTTTTTAGAGAAAAAGCTGGCCACCCTTGAAATTTGGGAATTCAGGTTCCAGGCAGCATCAAGGATTACAACCAGGGATCCTACATCTTAAATGGTTTTTAACAATTAAAATTGTATGTAACAATAATAACAGCATATACAGATAGAAATATATATTCATTTCCCTCTTTTAAAAGGGAACATCAATAGTACTCTTGCTTTATTTTTAAGTCTTATTATAATACTTTTATTTTATTTAAAACAAAGGGGTATTTTCAAAAAAAAGATATTATCTGTGAATGAACAGATGGTTACAGGTTATACAATTATTGTTCAATATAACATTAGAGAGTTACCAAGCAGAGTGTATTAAATTGTTTTTCTGATATAAAAAAGAAGTAAAATTTTCAACTTAATGCCAAAATGTCCACTGTATTATTGCTTATAAGTGCTTAAAAAAGAAGAAAAAGGAAAAAAAAGGGAAAAGGAAGCCCGTAAAAAACAATGTAGACAGTTTGGAAATGGTACATGATCCCAGTAACTTTAAGCTATTATAACAGAAGTAATTTAAAAAATTGTTGGAGGTGTAAAAAAGAAATTGGGACTTATTTGCATTTATGGTCGGAATGTGAAAAGGTAAAAAAAAAAATGGGAAAAGGTTTTTGTTGAGATTAATGAAATATTATCTATTAATTTGCAAATAAATCCAAAAATTGCATTACAGTTAAATTTTGGAAACATGAAATTAGAATGGCAAAAAAAAAGAGATGATAATTTTTGTTACTGCCTTAAGACTGATAATAGTTAAAAAATGGAAAGTGGATTTTGAGTATGAGCTTGAAGATTGGTTTAAAGAAATATGAAATATTGCTATTAATGATAAACTGACATGTGAACTAAAATATAAAAAGGGTCTGGTGAAAAGGAATGATTTTGATGTTATATGGGGTGAATTTCTGGAATATGTTTTGGTTAAAGGGAAGGGAGTAAAACCAGATCAATATGTATTATCCTTTTGGAGAGGAGGGCTTATTAAAAATTATTAATAATAGAGATCCATGATAACAAAAAATAAAGAGATAAGGATGGTTATAAGTCCCACGAGTAATGGGTGCATGTAGAGATTAAGTTATATGTGTTTTATTTCGGTTGTTTGACTGAATTATTTTACGTTTTTGTTATTACTGGTTTTGTGCTTCATAGTTTGTATTTTAAAAGAAAAAAGGAAAAAGCAAAAAAAAAGGAAAAAGCAAAAAAAAAAAAGTAGGTAAATATTCAATTTCTGATTTTCCCCTTGTTTGTACTCCAACCGGTTTGCAGTATCTGTTGGCATAAGCTTTAGAAAGCATATTCTAAATGTCTGTACTGACCTTGCTGCTGCAACATATAATATATATGGAAGCCATTCTTGCTTAAATTTAGTTAAACTTTGGTTATGTATATATACTGTTAGTTTTGCCATTGCTGTATATTCTCCAAGTTTAAGTTCCCAATCTGATATTGGTGGTACAACTTCTTAAATCTTAACCAATGTATTATTAGTCAAGGTCCAGGAAGGGAAGACACCTTACTTTGGTCAGTGCCAATGGGCCTTTTTTCCCCTTCAAAAAGCTCTCACAGCAATGCAAGTAGTCTTCTCCTCCATGGTCTACCTTGGGAGACTAATTACTTGACCATGTCATGCTGCGCCATTATGATGACAAGAGCCTTTAAATGCTGTGAAGATATTTGGGGACTTTTTTTAAAAAAAGAAAGGTAACTTGAACTCTTGACTAGCAGAACGGTGACCTTCTTTCCTTCAGAATACAATTCTGAAAGGAATTCTGTCCCCTCTTCAGTTCACTATGGCATTATTCATTTTCACACAAACTTTCAGAATGCCCCCTTGTTTCTAAAATAAGGAACATTCTAAAACCAGGAAATCCTTTTCCTTACAAATCAAGGGATATTGTCAATGTGATATAAAAGATGTCATTGCCAGAAAATATCCAACATGTAAGAATGCCCTATAGTTTTTATATTGTTATAGAATATGACATTAATTCAAAACATATAGTTCTAGAAACTGCACAGTTTTACTGTAATAGTTCACTCTATGTATACAACTTAAAAACATGATCTATCCTTTCACTTGAAAAATGTTTCTGAATGTCCTTGGATTATGTGCAATCAAGCGATGCCAGGAAATCCACCTGGTTCCTAACATCTGTGGCTGTGGAAGTTTCTTGTTTTATCCACAAATCCCTTTCCTGAAGCCCTGCTCCTTTTCCCAAGGCCCCAATTGTGACTCTCTCTCTTCTCTCAGGGCCCTCAATTTTCCTTCTGAGATTCCCAATCCTACCCCATCTTAGGGGAAAAGGGGGGGGGGAACCTTCTCTTTTTTGCTTCTGGACTTTAAAATAGTGTCCATTGATACTAATGGAAGCCATTTTAAGACTCACTGATACAATGGGAGAGGAAGTGAAGAATTAATTGTCCCCTTCCCTTCTGAAGGGGATAAATTACTCTGTGCTGCAAATATGATGGCAGCATTTTTCCTGTGAGACTGTGATATAGATTTGTAATACAAATGGAGTATGAAAACAGAATGTAGTAGTGTTAAAGATGTATACTTCTTTGTAAGACAGTAGCCTGTTTGTTGTAAGTGGAATGTCTCTGTGAATAGGGACAGTCATCCAGCCTCAGTGCAATGTTTCTAACAACTTTGTACAGTTGCTCTACCTGTGGCCGGCATGCGGCTCCAAATATACTTGCCTGAAATCAGTTTGACATTCCACTCAAAATAATTTTCCATGTTTTTGATACTAAGGGATTTTCTATTATTCTTACATAATGGCCTTTAGAAGAACATAAGCTTTACATTCTAAAGCTTAACGGTATGCTCCCACCCCAAGTCCTGCTACTCATCATGGCAGGGAGATGTTCCTGGGACAGATGAGAGAAGAATGCTTGGGGTATATGCCAGGAGTATATACTCCCAGCAGGTTATCACAAAGTGTGAAGGTCATCCCAGCTGCCTACCTAAAACAGGCACCTACGCTGAAGAGCAGCAATACAGAAAGATGCTGGAGATAAACTGATCACTTAGTGACAACAACCAAGGCATAATTTCATACAGCACAGGAAAAGGCAATAGTAAAATAGTCCTGTCTATCAAGAAAACCACATGGATAGTCAAGATAAAATGACTGATGTTATAGTGCTGGAAGATGGGCCCCTCTGAAAGAACTGTTAAGAGAGGAGAAAAATTACTAAGATCTAGGAAAGAAAAAAGTGTAAAAAAGAAACTCAAAATAACACTGCCTTGATTTTGTTTGGTGTAGATATGTAGAGAGAAACTCTGACAGGCTTTCAAGATTGATGTCAGCCCTTCAAGGTAGGCAAGGTCAAGAAAACAAGAAACAGAAGCAGCAGGGACTTCAAGAACGCTCTTTATTATTGTAGGATATAATAGAATCTTGAAGAATACCATGGACAGCCAGGAAAACAAGCAAATGCATCACAGAATAAATGATTCCAATTTATTCAAGAAAAATTACCAGACTCAAATTACCATATTTTGGACACATTATGTGAAGACCCAGCTCCCACATGAGAAGTCCATAATGCTGGGAAAGGTGGAAAGAGAGAGGATAATCAACAGCAAGGTGGGAAGACTCAATTAGAACAACCATGGGTGCACCAGTGGAAGATCTGAAGGGCCACGTTGGAGACAAAACATCTCAGGGAAGGTCTAGCTATGTGACTGCTAAGAGTCAACACTGAACATGATGGCACATAACCAGTCAATCAAAGTATAGGCTAAGGAAAAGGAATACTCAGGAGTGGCAATCAATTTTTCATTATAGCAGTGACAATGAACTTAAGTTGAGCTGTAGTCTTCTCTTTTCCTTGCAGCTCTTCCCCCCATCCCCACACCAATTGTTTCCACATTTGTGAGAAAATGCTAATGTAATTTTGCATTCCCATTGGGTGCCATTAGCTAGAGGTGAACTATTGAAAAGTGGTTTACAATATGCAGCCAGTGATGTAACTGGACTTCTCATGTTTTGTTAGCATCAGACTGAATCCTTTATGGTTCTATGAGATTATCAGAACCGTGTATCTGGAAACTATATGTATTTCAATATGCTATTTGGCAGCTTTGGAGTGATGAAATAATCTTTCTTTTGGCAGAGCAGAATATTGATGATCTTCTACTATACTGTGACACTTTGTTGAGGGAAATTATGGTCCTTGATTGCCAACAGATGTAATCTTGTCAAATCAGGACAGGAAGAAAGGGCCTCAAGGTGAAAAACCATCATGTAGAAAAATGTCAAAGCTGTCTGTCACCTGTCTGTCCAAACTTTTCTTAGCATCCCTTGTCTTTAAGAAATGAAGCAAACTCTTTTGAATTGGGCATACTGCCATTCTAACAGATGGCTATAAATATGGGCAGCCAAGAGACTATGCCTGTTGTAGGCAGCACAGAGAAGAGAAGATCTTAATGTGACAGCTAGTCAGGAAAAGGAAGTGCTGTAGATGGGAAGAGATAATTGACTGAATGAATTATTCCTAAAAAATACTTTCTGTAAGCAAATAATAATTTTAGTAAATATGAAGTTAATTTAAAAAAGACTCCAAATAAAGACTGCAATCCTAAATCTCCAGGATCCCCAGTGTGACACCTATAGGCATCAATAAGCCTATAGACACCTCTATTGGCACCAATCAGGTTCTCTGCTCCCTTAACTGTTTAATTTCATTAATTATACTTTTTCTTTAAAAAGAGAAGTTGACATGCTGAAAAACCAAGTATCAGATTAAATATGGCATCATATTTAATCCCAAAAACACCTTGGTGACATGCCTGGGTCCATGAACATACTTAATGGAAAAAAAGAAATTGGGGGGGGGGAAGGAATGTGGCTGCAACCCAATACTCTGTTTATTTATTGATTTGATTTATGCTCAAAAATCAAAAAGATGGATCAATATTTATATAGAACCAAACACAATATACTGAAAGAGTACATTGAAAATACAAAAATAAGGTTGTCAAAGTTACTACACTCTTAAGCATAAAGCAGTAATGACTAAATAAAATTTGGAAACTTTTCTGGAAATGTCAGATGACCTCTCAGTTAAAACAAGGAGAGTATTCTATTCATCTGTGCTACCATGATGATGAGTTAGTATCTGTGTTATTAGGTCAGCTCAAACCATCCAAATAAAAAGAGCTGTGCAAAAGCACACGTGAGGCTGATTCTATTTCCCATATGCACATGGGATCTTGCACAGGAAAATCCTTCATTCTTCCCACTAGCCCTAAAGATAGCAAAACATTAAGCTGAGCAAATGAAAAGAGTCTCCTGTGGGTTGAGGAAAAGTTATGGGCAAGTAATAGGCATAGGAGAAGAGTCTGAACAGATTCACTTCAAAGCAGAGATTATGCTGGATATCACAAAGCAGAGATCATTCCGGGTATCGCTGTCAAGAGCTATTTAGGCTCTCTCAAGGCAATCAAGGCTCTCTCAGGGTAATCAAAGTCAAATGTTTTAAGTCCAAATTAATAACTGCCTTCCATGATCATATAAACTTATTGTGTAGCATCAGGAAAGCATGAAGCTAATTTGAGCCAAAATTTAAGGCAGCAAAATGGCAGGAGATTACACCAGATTCCAGTCTCAGCAGACAGCTGATACACACTGGATAACTTGCAACAGGCTCTTAAAAACTAAGAATGGCTTCACTTGAATTTACATCATAATAATTACATGCGTATTATGTAACCAATGGCTGATAACCTTTGCTCCAAATTTTTTTGCTGCAATTGGAACATAATTATTGCCATTGCAATTGGCATAACATAAAATTTGTGGGCTCAGACAGTGACAGCCCTTTGTGTTCTTTCCAGATTGATGAGGTTTAAAAAGAAGCACTGAGATATTTAAATATTCTAATTTAACTAAACAAAATACTGATTTTTCATATGTGACAGAAAATAAGAGTTTTGTTTTGTTTTTTTGATGGAGAAAGTTATAACTTTACGTAGTTTTCTCATAGTTGATGACCAGTCTTTCCTCTCTGCAACACCTCAGGCCTATTGTTGAGAGGACTCCTGTTCCATTAGCATACAAAAGAACTGAAATGGGTCTGTTGGCCAACCACTTGGGAGTGAAATTTAGGTTTTGTCAAGACTTGCATCAGAGAATTAACCCAGACATTAAAAAGAAGTGAAGTTCTACCCATGGTTCAGTCCTTTTTTGCTGAATTATTTTCATGCAATTTCATAATCAACAAAAGAAGTCATTGTTTCATAGAGAAAGCAGCTACCTTCTGCTTATTTATCTCTGGGAATCAAATCAAAAGCTGCTTTTAAATCAATGCAGGCAACATTAAAAATACTCCCAAGACTAGATGATGGAGAACAAGACATTAAACATGTGTTTGTTGCCCCTGCCTGAGGTTTCTCTTTAGATCATATAAATCTTTTGCCCCTATTTTGTCTGGATATTTGCTCAGTTTTCCACAAAAAAAGACAAAGGTAATTAAGATCGTAATCCCATTTTTTTGTGTGGAGTAATTATCCCTTTAACCAATGATGTGTCACTTCCCCTCCTCAAAATATATTTGGAAATGCAGGTAGTCCCTGGTTTAAGAACACCCGGTTTATAGACAACCCATAGTTAAGAATGGAGCCTATTGTAGCAAAATTCGAGTTAAATACATGATTCAAGTTAAATACACAATGGTATTGTGTACTGTTTCAGCTTACAAATTCAGCTTAAGGACAGACCTTGGGAATGGCACTCATTCTTAACCTGGGGACTACCTGTACTTATTTAACTTTCACACAAAGGATGAGTCCTCAGTTTGCTCTGAGGTTCTCACTGGATGAAAACTGGTGGCTCTCTAGCCCAGAAGTTCCCAAACTTTCTCAGTTTGCAGTGCCCTTAGTGCCTCAGTAACTTTTTCACCTCACCCCTAACAGTTTCTAAACTGTACACTGAGGTCTCTTAGGTACAGTTGTAACAGTTCCATTTCTTAAGTAGCAAAACATCCTGCAGCATACCCCTGAGTGCCTCAGGGCACTGCAACACAGAGTTTGGGAACCACGGCTGTAGGCATATGAGGAACTGAATTCCCTTAAAAGCTTGCAGAAAACTACAATACACCATACAGATTTCTATATCCTTATGGTGCTTCTGAAGTTAAAGGCCAACATTTTTTATTGGACTGATAGTGCTTATTTTTTATAGAAAACACATTTTAGTGGACACTATTTTATTTCCTTTAATATCCATCATGTTGTTCATCTGAGGAGGTCCCTTCCATTTTCATTAAACAGCTCTATCAAAATTGTTACAAAAGTACCCATCATAGTTTTTATCCTCTAAGAATAAAGTTCATTCCACTCAACTCTTGCTTTAGAGATAATCAGAAATAAAAAAGGAATGACTACAGAATGGGGAATTTTATATAATTTAGAAAAGAAATGAGTCTTTCTGAGATGAAGGGTTAAAAAATAGGAAATGCAGACAAAAGCTTAGATTGATGACAGTATAAAGAGGCAATTCTCCAGTTTAATCTTTTCCATTTTATTTTGTACCACAGATTTCCACTATTGTATTATGAAGCACAGCTATTGTGTATCATTTAATAGGCTAAATCTTGAGCCTTTTATTGTATAACATGCAAAGCAAATGGCTTTTGGAGCCAAGTAAACTGAAGATATCATTTTTGCAATTTTCCTCATTTGATTTCACAACACCCATGTTGGACTTGCAGTGCAGGAGGCTAAGTGTTCTGCTTCAGGCAGGACCCCAAGGGGAAAAAGGAATTAAAAGATTAGTTTTAAATATGGCCGTAGTGGGGTGGACAGATATGAGCAACACTTCAAGCAGCAAAATGGTTTGGGCTGCTAGTACTACTGCTCAAACAAATATCCTGATGAGAAATCTTAGTCACTTGTGTAAATGCTTTATTGAGATGTGTTCATAAAAAAAAAAAAAAAAGCCAACAGGAAACTTGATGGATTAAATTGATCTTTCTACTGCTTCAACATTTCTGATATATCTCACTGTCAGATTTTAATTAAGAGAATCTGCTTCTGAATATCAGTGACTGAAATTTTGTTACTTAAAGCACTATAATGTGTCCTAATCTCTACTTGTACATGTGATTTTTTTACTTTTGTGAAACAGTGAATATGCATCATTTAGTGAATGCAGATTAATGTCCAACATTGGAAGTTTGATATGTTTCAGAATATATCATTGATGGATGGATGTTGTGGTACTATCAATTTTCAGAACGATATTCCCTGATTTGTCAAAGACTCAAAAAAATGACTATTATGTATGAATATACACATTCACAAACTTCTGAATCTCCACGGTTAGTTTATCTCCACTGTTAGCTTAGATCTTCCTAATGATACTCTGGACTGATTGATACAGTCACGTAAGTCATCCTGGCCACATTTGGAACTTTCCTAATTCTGAAACTTCCTCATTATGTGGAAAATAAGATGATTTGGTTTGTAGGGACAAAAAAAGTGCTGCCACCATGATCGTGGAAACTGCTTCATTCTGTAGCTATAATCCACAATATCTTATATAATCCACAATATCTTATATTACACCACAAAGCTATGGCTGTCCTTCAGGTACAGGCATAGCTTACTAGTTTAGTGGCTTAATACAGTTTAAATGCTTACATTAAATCAATGGGAATGTTTTTAACTATGAAAATACAAGAGGTCTTTAAAATAAATAATAATTATTCGTTTAAGTTGGTTTTGCTTTCTTAGAAGATAAAGGATAAAAGAACCAGACTCTAATAATTGAAAAATTAGGACCGAAAAGTAAACTTCAGTATTGTTGTTTAGTCGTTAAGTCGTGTCCGACTCTTCGTGACCCCATGAACCATATTGCGCCAGGCCTTCCTGTCCTTCACTGCCTCCCTGAGTTTGCTCAGTTTCATGCTCATTGCTTCAGTGATGCTATCTAACCATCTCATCCTCTGCCGTCCTCTTCTCCTTTTGCCTTCAATCTTTCCCAGCATCAGGGTCTTTTCCAAAGACTCCTCTCTTCGCATTAGGTGACCAAAGTATCTGAGCTTGAGCTTCATTATCGATCCTTCCAATGAGCAATCAGGGTTGATTTCCTTTAAGATTGACTGGTTTGACCTCCTAGCAGTCCAGGGGACTCTCAAGAGTCTTCTCCAGCACCACAGTTCAAAGGCATCAATTCTTCGGCGCTCGGCCTTTTTTATGGTCCAGCTCTCACAGCCATACATTACTACTGGAAAACTTCAGTATACATGGAATTAACTACAGTACATGGTTCTGTAGAACCAGTCCTCAATCACAGTCCAGTCAAGTGAATATTAAGAATATTACACTGAATCTGGTGTTCCTATCGGAGCTGTGGCTATATGATCTGAAATTGGGGAGCTTGTGGTGTCTCCCCGTCATGGTCAGATCACACGTTGATTTCCATGGGATTCTCTAGTGACGTTATCCATGCTGGGAGGCTAGACCCATTAGATTGGTCTGCCCCTGGTGACTGATGGACCCGAAGGGGTTTCAGAGGGAGCTGGGGGCTGTTCCTCCTGGCCTGCTGCACAGTCCATATGAAGCCTTGATCACCACTTGCAATAAGAGAGCGGCTGAGGCATTGGATTGGATTGCACCCATGTGACCTCTCCCCTCTCGGGGATCCTGTCACTTTCTGTGGTTCACAGAGAAGTTGAGGGAGATGAAACAAGAGAAGAGAGGTCTAGAGCATCGCTAGCACTTAACAAAGGACAGACTCAACAAACACAGGTTAGAGCCACTATTAAGGCCTACCTTGTGGCAATAAGGGCAGTGAAGAGTCAGTACTTCTATGCTCTTGTGTCCGCAGATAGCCACTCCTCAGCCCTGTTTCGGGTGACACGAGCCCTCTTGCGTAGAGGTAGAGGGGGCTTGGAGAACCTTTTGCAGGGGCGTGCAGACGGATTTGTTCAGCATCTGTTGGACAAAGTCACTTGGATTTGCTCACAGTTGGACACTGGCCTTGTTGCAGGTCCAGAGGAAATGCCTGGGGAGGAATCTTGCCCAGTTATCTGGGAATGGTTTGAACCTGTTGGACCTAAGGAAGTGGACAGGGTCCTTAGGACTGGGTGCTCAGCCACCTGCTCTTTAGATCCATGCCCCTCCTGGCTTGTTAAAGCAGCCTGGGGAGTGCCATGTGAATGGGTTCTAGCAATAGTTAATTCTTCTTTGAGTGAGGGGGTTGTTCCTTTACGTCTTAAAGAGGCTTTGGTTCGCCCCCTCAAGAAGCCATTGCTGGACCCCACCATACTGGACAATTTTCATTGAGTATCTAACCTCCCCCTTTTGGGAAAGGTGGTTGAGAAGGTGGTTGCGCAGCAGCTTCAGAGGACCTTGGAAGAAGTGGATTACATGGACCCCTTTCAGTTGGGATTCAGGGATGGATGCGGCATTGCTTATGCTTTTTAATGACCTCTGGTGATGGCAAGATGGGGGCTGTGCATCCATCCTTGCCCAACTTGACCTCTCTGCAGTTTTCAATACCATCAACCATGGTATCCAACTGGATCGGCTAAGAGGATTGGGGGTGTAGTGGCACAGTGTTGTGCTGGTTTGTTTCCTTTCTCCGGGGTCAATTCCAGTTGGTGATGACTGGAGAGGAGAGGTCCCGCCCTTGGCCCCTACTGCATGAGGTGGCACAGGTTTCGGTACACTCTCTTTTCCTTTCTACATGAGGATGCTGGGTAAGCTCATCCATTGCCATGGGGCAAGGTATCATCAGAAACCCATTATATCTCTCTGCCCCTGGCGAATTAAGCGATGCCACGAATGTTTTATCCCAGTGCCTGGAGGCTGTGAGGGTCTGGACAGAGAACAACAGACTTCAACCGGCAAGACTAAATAGCTTTGGGCTTTGGGGCTTGCCAGTTCTAGGACTATGCCATCTTCAGTGCTGGATGGGGTTGCACTGTCCCAGACAGACCCGGTGCGCAATCTCAAAGAGCAGGTGGCAGTCGTGGCTAGGAGGGCCTTTGCACAGTTTTGTGTTGTGCCAGTTGCACCCGATCCGAGATCGGGGGGCTCTGCTCACAGTCACTCATGCCCTAGTCATCTCCAGATTGGACTACCATAATCTTCTGTACATGGGGCTGCCCTTGAAGAGTATCTGGAAGCTTCAACTGATGCAGAATGCAGTGGCGTGGGCAGTTATGTCTGCTTCTAGAACAGCACGTTACACCTCTATTCCGCGAGCTGCACTGGTTGCCAGTTTGCTTCCAGGTCCAATTCAAGGTGCTAGTTTTAACC
Source organism: Python bivittatus (assembly GCF_059951505.1). Classification (NCBI taxonomy): domain Eukaryota; kingdom Metazoa; phylum Chordata; class Lepidosauria; order Squamata; family Pythonidae; genus Python; species Python bivittatus. The sequence continues at coordinate 16,474,541 of NW_028277098.1, forward strand.
TTTAGGGCCCTTCATGGAATGGGACTGGGTTATCTGAAGGACCGCCTCTCCCTGATTACATCTGCCTGTCCCATTAGATCTGGCAGAGAAGGCATGCTGTGGGTCCCATTGGCTAGGTCTCTGCCATGGTGTCCACCTTATGGAACATTCTCCCCCCCCCCGAAGTGAGGTTTGCTCTATCCCTGTCCCTCAAGACCTGGCTATGTAATAAGGCCTGGGGGTCCCAGGGGACTGGCAACATTCTAAAATGGCTCCATCACTGCAGTTAATATTCGCTCTCTTCTATGGCTGGTGGTTTGTATATTTTAATAATTACTGTTTATATTTTTAATAATTGTTTTTATATATTTATTGTTTTACTTAATTGTTGTACACCCAGAGTAACTTCTTGTGACATGAGCAGCGATATAAATTAGATAGATAGATAGATAGATAGATAGATAGATAGATAGATAGATAGATAGATAGATAGATAGATAGGCAGGCAGGCAGGCAGGCAGGCAGGCAGGCAGGCAGGCAGGCAGGCAGGCAGGCAGGCAGGCAGGCAGAATAAAGGAAACGGCTTTATCCTGATTCTGTCTACTGGGTTGTGGTGTCAATTATTGTTTATCCTGGGAACTGTGTTTGCATAGGTTAATATTTCTGTGTTAGTGATAGGCAGGATTCTACATTCTCCAGTTTATTATTCCACAAAAATCATAACAGCAAAGTTGATTTAAAAAGGGTAAAGCCTTTTCTTAGATGTTGGGTTACAATGCTTTTCCATGTTTACTCTGTTCAGTTCATGCAATGGAGCTCAGAATCCATACCTATACAAAAGTGCATGTAGCTTTTTTTAAAAAAACTTTTCCTCTTACTGCTCACATCTTCTTCCTTCTTTCTGATTTTTTCTAAAAAGTTGGCCTTACAATTTCATGTTTTTAATAATGAGAATAAATATCTAGTTTTAATAAAGTTTTTTTTTTTTTAATCAGGCTTGACTCCTGCAGTCTCATCAACAACAATATGGTAATGGTTTCTTCCAGGATGTTTTTTTCAACTTTCCAATCTAGCCTATAGCCCTGGAATTTCCTGATAATCTTCCATGTCTGATCTTGCTTAGCTTGGACAGCAATGTGCTTCTACTTGCTGGAACCTACTTCTCATAATAAGTAGTCTTGCTCAGATAGTATAAACTAACTCCAGACCTGAAGTGTATTAAGATTTTCAGGAGCACAAAATAAACTACAAAAATTCTGTATTATGGCAACATAACTAATCATTTTTTAAAATGTATGTGGTAAAAGGCAGCACTGAATGCCTCATACAAATTTGTGTCTGCATACATTTATGCAGAGGAAAATTCAATTCTAGTTTAAAAATAACAGTCCATACAAAAGAAGAACAGGACCCACGAAGTGGTCCACCAAAATTTATTTGACTGAACAGTTTACCAGGTGACGATCTTCTCACTATGGTGACTGACACTGTATTTCTATTTAAAGCATTTAAGTGGGAAATACAGTCAGGACCAGAAATATTGGAACAAGGATAACTGTTTTGGCATAGTTCCAGAATTTAAAAAGTTCCAAATGTGGTCAGGATGACTTATGTGACTGTATCAATCAGTCCAGAGTATCATTAGGAAGATGGGGGGGGGTATGCCACTGGCTGTACTTCCTGAATGGTTAGTGCCCCACTTTTGTCAAACCCCTTGAATTACAGAGGAAAGTCCTGACTTCGCTCCCATCTGGGCGTGTTTCCTTTCAACTTCAATGTGGTGGTGTACAGAGGCCAAATGCCAAAACAGTTATCCTTGTTCCAATATTTCTGGTCCTGACTGTATATGTGTAAATTGGTGTACAAAATTGCATGGAAATCTGTGTCCTCTTTTTGGCTGTTTACATTTCACCACTCCTCATCAAGTCTATATTGTGTAATTAATCCCAGCTCCAAGTATAGTTCCTCTCCTCTCCTCTCCTCTCCTCTCCTCTCCTCTCCTCTCCTCTCCTCTCCTCTCCTCTCCTCTCCTCTCCCCTCCCCTCCCCTCTCTTCCTTTCCTTCCCCAGTTATTTCTTTTGACTCACAGGCAAAGTAGGTTGAAGCTGCTGGTCAAGGAGAATGCAGGAAGAATCCAAGACAGTCAGAAACAATTGATGACAGATTTTATTTGGAATTTCCTTTGATATCAGAGGTAGAAAGAATCAGTTGCAATTTTTGTTGATGAGGCATTAAAGTAACTGATTCCACATTAACTGTGATACCTTTGCACCAATTAGTGCTTGCCTAATGAATGTAATTGCAAAAGGACATTATTGTGCCCATCATGTATAGGTGTATGTGATTTTTCCTGTTAGATTTATGGGGCCAAAGCTAATGAGATTCTAGGATAGAAAAAAAAGCAGGTAATTATGCAAGAAATCTGTCTACTGCTGTGACCCTATGTACAAAGTCTAAGGCAACTGCATCCTCTACAATGTGCCCTTAAAAAATAGCTAAGTGCGGAGCAATATCCTGCACTGAACTCTCTCCTATGACTTCTGCAAATCTTAATTAGCATCTACACTGGCTAGTTGCATTTAAGTAAGCATTACCCATTTCTATTGCTTTTCTCAGTAGAATCTTAAGGTAATACATGGATTTTTTCTCATACTTTTTTATTTTTTCTTCGGAACAAAATGATGAGGGAGAGTAAAAATGAGGGAGGAAGAATACTGATTTTCTAGTGGTTAAGCGGAGATTAAAATAACTTGGACTTTCCCCAATTCTAGTCCACCACTCCAACCTAGCTTTCCCCAAAGCAGTGGTCTCCAGATTTGTAAGACTCCAACTACTAACACCCTTGATTCCTCTAAGGCAGTGTTGTCCAAACTTGGCCACTTTAAGATGAGTGGACTTCAACTCCCAGAATTCCCCAGCCAGCAAGCTCTAAGGTATTGCAGCATGCACACAACTTTGATAGGGGTAGGGAATGGCTGAATTAAATTTTCAAAGTTAAATATGGTTCTCTATTAGGGTAATGGGAAAAAAAAGAGTTGGGACAGTACAAAATGTCTTTCCCCCAAATGGCATTAAAACAAATGTCAGTAAATTAAATATTAAAAATAAATAATAAAATTTTGGAGAAAGTTATGGAATACTAGGATCTAATCCCATTATGATGTTTAACAAATACAAAAGTTGTCTAATCTCAATAAAATGGTCAAGATTCATTTACAAGTGAAATCTATCTTTAAACATAAGTATTGAAAATGGTAAGCGATGGAGAACAGAAACAGAACAAAGAAGATATCTAAAGACATCTTCTGTAGCATCATTGTAGTTAGTCAGGAAAAAAAACAGTTCAGCCATGCTCAGATTAGTTCTTCATGGGCATATGGAAACAATAGCTGATTGCTTTAATAACAAGCTATATATATATATATAAATAAAAGAGTTATAGATATAATTTGTGGGTTTGAATGTAGTTAAATAAACTGCTGCCTTCACTGACATTGAGCTCCATGAATATTCTGCTATTTGTTTTCCATTAAAGGGAACAGACAAGGTTTCACAAAAGCCATGATTGCAAGGACATGCATAGACAGCTCTTTGGCTTTGATAGGTCTTTGCATTTTATAAAAGGGCTGAGGATAAGCATAAAGATCCCAAAATTACCAATACAAATGGAAATAAAGGGTATTGAGAAAAATGCTCACCCAGAAGAGTTAGCTAAAATGGCTTTGGCTGCAAATCAGACAAATTATATTTACTTCCCAATTACTAATGCTGAGCATGGTGGTGCTGTGTTACCAAGCACATATCAGACCCACAGGCAGTTGCAATCTGATCTGTTCATCTATGGCATCTCAGGATTATGGTATAGATGTTAGATCAGAAAGTTTATTATGATCACGCACAAGTACATTCATTAATGGCTGCAGCTGTAAGGTTTTCTCTGAGAAGAATCTTCATGTGAACACAAGAGATGCCTTGCTGCATCAGATCAAAAGCCCATCTATTTCAGCATTCTGTTTCCATCAGAGGCTGGCCAGATGTTTTGGACACTCCCAGCATCTGGCATTTAGAATTATACTGCCTATCGTCTTAGGATTTCATCAGTCTATCATTGCATGTTACTATTTTTGAAGTTCTTTGCTGATTGATTTTGATGGCCACATCCCATTTCCGGTATTAGATGACAAAATGTAATAACTATTGTTTGACCAAGTACCTTTTTTTTTTTTGTTACAGGGAATATTATGTCAGTTTCAGCTGTATAACTTGTATTTGTATATACCACAAGAAACCACAAGAAAAATAAAATCAAAACCATTTAGATTCTGGTTTATTTCTTGATCAGCTACCCTTTTCCCCCAATCAATAAAACTCCAAATAATTTACTTATCTTACCAAATAAGTCTTTATTTTTACTTGTTAGATTTATATCCTATCTTTCCTCTAGAAGCTCAAGGAAGATTACTTAACACACCCACCTCCTAGAGCAGTGATGGTGAACTTTTGGGTTTAGCGTGTCAAAAATTTGGAAAATGCCTAACTTGATTGGGTGGCATGTCACCTTCGCTCTCAAACAAAAGAGAAACAATTCTTTACATACTCATTTATTTTTAAAAAATAAGTCCAATCATGTGCGGTGCTATATATTATATAAACAAACATCAAATAATTACAAAAATGAAATAGAAGTAAAACAAACTCATTTTCTTTGGTAACTCAAACAGGGAGGATAGTTGTTGTCGGGTGTTGGTGAATGCTGGTGTTTTACCCAAAATGTCATGGCGTGTCATCTTTGACATACGTGTCATAGGTTCACCACCCCTGTCCCAGAGCAAATGTAGGGCTGAGAGAGAATGGCTGGCTCAAAGTCACCGAGTAAGCTTCCATAGCTGAAGGCAGATTTGAACCTGGGTCTCCCCAGTCATCTAACGCTTCACTATTATGCCTCATTTCCAATGCCATGATCCCCCCATCCCAATTTATTATTTTGAGCTGGGGCAATAATTATATACAATATTCTAATACACTGTTCCATAGATAGGCAACACTGTACAATACTGCAGGAGATCTGCTGTCTTAATTTCCAGCATGAATTTGTTTTTTCTCTTATGGCACATTAGATTATTCCAAGACCAGGCGCTTTAGGCCCATTAAGATTTTCAGCAATGGCTAGTGGAAAATGTTGTCTCTCTTTCTTTAACAGAAGATTCTCATGCCATGTCATGAAATGTTTCTGAATGTTCCCTCATCTTCAAAAATCACTTGACAGAGTATTTGTGCTTGAAAAACTGAAGTGCAAAGTTTCTAGACAGAATGTTTTGGTATTTTTATACAATGTTCTTTTGATCTGGATCAAATGTATCACACTTGCTGATATATCTGATGTTGCTGATATGATATAGGGAAGTAGCCCCCAATGAACAAGAGCCTCTTAGCAATCAGAGGTAGAATAAAATCCAACTTTCCTTTAAGAAAAAATTGAAGAAAATTACTTGGACTGACACCATTCCTCAAAGCGTTGCAAGGCTGACCTTCACCAGGCTAATGAGGAGAAATAAATTGCATTTGACTGGCCTCCAGTGACTATGTATTGTGTCTTTCTTTTCATTAATCATATGTGATGGATCTTAGCAGATGTTGTTCCGCAGTCCAGTTACAGGTTATTGGAGAGCTGTTACAGGTTATTGGAGCACTGCATAAAGATAATCTGTGTGGTACTTTAAAAGACAAATATATTTACTGTAACATTGGCAAGAACACTCATTATCAGATGCATGAAGTGGATAGTCAAAGTGTTGAATGAATTAGCAATGGAAAACATTTAACATACCAAAAATAAAACATGAGAGAACATGAACTCCTATAAATAGAAAGCTAGTGTGGTGTAGTGATTAAAGTGTTGGACTAGAATTTAGCTCAAGTCCACCCTTAGCTGTGGAAGCCCACTCAATGACTTTGGGCTGGTCTCTTTTTCTTAGCCCATCTCCCAAAGTCATTGTGCAGACAAATGCTGCCTTTTGCTCCTGAAGAAAAGCAGAACATAGGTAATCCTCATTTAGCGACCACAAATGGGACCAGCAACTCAGTCGTTAAGCAAAGAGGTCGCTAAATGAAACCAGGACTGTGCTTATGATCTTACTTCAGCTTTCCTTTGCTTTACAGACTTACAAAGGTTGTAAACGCGAGAATTGGTCACAAAGTTATTTTTTCATCATTGTCATAACTCTGAATAGTTGCAAAATGAGGCAGTTGCTAAATGAGAACTATCTGTATTATGTAACATGTAATACATAAAAAGAGGAATCAGTTAATGACTGATCTAATTTGGCAGGAAAAACTCTTCATTTTTCCATTTTGATCATAAGTATACTATTTTTATTATGTTGCCTATTATGTTTAACTTAAATTTTTCTGAGCCAACTAAAAGAGTGGAGAAACAATTCAACTTCTCAGGACAATGTCACTGATCTTAAACTGACCAATCTTGAAAAAAACAGATTTTATTTGAAAACAGCTGAGCTATAATTCATCAACAGGTTTAATTCAGTCTATATTGGCTTCAATAAAGACAGATTTTTTTTTTAATTACACTGGTTGTAAATTAATTAATTTTGTGTTCAAAATTGTTCTGTGAATCGCCATTTTTATTAAGATAATTATTACAATCTATATAATTTTTTACCTTACTGTTTACCATTCATCTACCCTTTATCTCATGACAATTCTCATGAATCTGATGAAGTGGACTAGTCAATGGAAGCTTCCAGCATCACTTATGAGTCTTTAAGATGTCAAGGTATTCTTAGTTAATATCTACATTGTTGTGAACAAATAATGCTGTTAGTATCATTTAAAAACTTGACAGGAAATAATTCAAGATTAATATTTTCCTTTAAAAGTCTGTGTTTATTCCACTAAGAAGTTAATGGGGTGATTTTTGGGCCAGTTAGTCTCAGCCCAACCTACCTCACAGGGATGCTGATGTGGGAATATCATTAGGGAAGACTCCCATAAATACTGCATGAATTCTCAGAGAACAGACAGTATATAAGTGTACTAAATATATTGGTTCCAAGTCTAATTAAGCTAGTTGTGATGAAGTTAAACTGAAACTAATTGAACAAGCTAGTCAGGTTAACTCATTTCCCAATGCTTTCAGAGTTCATTTTAGTTAGTTTTTCTATGACAGCTAATTTTCATCAGTTAAATAATTATTTTTTAAAAAAATGTATTTCAAAGAAGCTAAACTTGTGATTGAAGTGCTTATTAATTTTTGAAATTTTTAATTCAGTAATGAAATTATTTAATGAAGAATTCTGAAATATCTTCAAAGATATTCTATTAATGATAAGGCAGCTTTTTTCAAAAGGTTTCTCATACTTCCCTTTAAAAGGGACATATATTAAGTTTAAATCAAATAACTGAAATGCAAGTGATCAATCAAGCAGTCATTTTCAAATCAATAATAACCTAATAATATGTGGTCAAGGCAGGGAACTGAATGTTTGTTCCAAACAACTGCTATGTTGTGTGCAATTGTTCTGTAGACTTTTGTTTTTGGTTATCCTTAACTGTTCTACAGATATTACCTTCAACAAACGTGAAACATCTGTATGACACTGGAGTAATTCTACTTAACCGAGCAATGTAAAAATATTGTATGCATGCAGTATGTAGCTTGGGATCATTTTCCTCAACAATGAACAAGTACATGTAGTCCTCACTTACCGACCACTCATTCAGTGACTGTTCGACATTACAAATGCGCTGAAAAAAGTGACTTACAACTGGGGCCTGAAGTTATGGCTGTTGCAGTGCCCCTGGGGTCACATGATCAAAATTCAGATGCTTGGCAGCCTGCCCGCATTTACGACTGCAGGGGCGCTACAACTCCCCCCTCCCACTTATCTCTCCCTAACCTAAACCTTCTTGGCCCCCTGCCACCTTGCGCTCTGCTCCCCAGCTGAACTTGCCGTCTTCTTGCTCCTGCTGCTAACAAGCTGTGCCTGGCCTGGTTGCTGGGCAAGGCTGGGCTGGGCTTCAGCTGCGAAAAAAGAAAAACACAAAACAAAACTGAGCAGTCCTTTTTTTACAGAGCTCTTAGGCAGGGCTGAACAAAGGAAAAAAATAACCAGCAGTCCCTTCGCACAGACCTCTTGGGCAAAGGAAAAAAAACGATGCAAAAGGACTGCTTTTTTCTTTGCAGCTGAAGCCCAGCCCAGCAGCCAGGCTGGGCATGCCTCATCAGCAAGTGGCAAAGGTCAGCTGGGGCGGCACAGCACAGGGCAGCAGGGGTCTTGGAGTGCTGGGTGGCAAGGGCGACTGTGGCTGGGACGGGACTGGGGTTACTGTGGCTTCCTGGGGCATGGTAAGCAGCCCCAGAACTGCACAGGGCAGCCAAAAGGGCACAGGTGGGGGGGGGGGAAATAGGCAGGTGGGGGGAGTTGGAGGCAATCCCTTGCCTTACTGAGGCTCGGGGCTGGGAGGGACCAAGCTGGAAATGGCTTGGATTGGGGTGGGTCCTTGGCTAATGACCGGTAAAATTTGCTTAACAGCAGCAACAGGAATTGCTGGGATTACAGTCACTAAGTGATGCGGTCACATGATGTCTCGCTTTATGACTGCATTGCTTAGCAATTGAAATTCCGGTCCCAACTGTGGTTGTTAATTGAGGACTACCTGTATAACATTTTTGACTCATTTGTTTAATGGGGTTCTTTTTATCTAGTTTTAGGACTTGTGTGGAAAACAGATCCTATCTCTGATGGTTTCTACTTCTCCTGTATGACTGGACAGTATGGGCATGGTTCCATGTCCCACTGATTAAACAATGTAATCTGATTTGATCCAGGAAGCAGGCATTCTCTATTATCTTGCCTGCCTTTTGGAAGAAAGATACTCCTCACCCTGACTGTGTTCAAAAAGTCTTTGAAAACCTGGCTTTTTCTCCAGGCTTTGGGTTAGGGTGGGTAGAAAACTCCGTACAGGATTCTGCATGTTAGTCTGAATCATTTCTCTTCTGTATCTACATAATTCTTTTCTTTGTTCTATTGCTCTGTTTTAATGTTGTATGCCACCCACTCTTCATGGAGTTGGGTAGCCTTCTTAATTTGACAATCAATCAATCAATCAATCAATCAATCAATCAATCAAATAAAAAATCCAAGACTCTTGAATATGTGGATGATTGTAGGCTTTGGTGGCTTTAAACAAGAAGAGATAAATTCATGGAAACAGCTATATGAATGGCGGTTATATTTGATTAGGAACTGATGGATCAGTCTAACTTCATATATCATTCACAAGGCCTATGTCTTATTTCTGTATCAGTATTCTGCTTGAGTATTCCCAGAAACACTTGGATTACTATTTTAGGAAGCAAGATCATCAAATAGATAGACTTTGGTCTGATCCACATTTTTGCTGCTTAATAACAGCAGTTTGAAACAGTTCTTTAGATATCCCCAACAAAACCTACTGGCCCCAGAAAAACAGCTTTACATTTTCTTAGGGTTTTTATATTTTCAGTGGTAGGGAGAGAATGTCCCACCTTAGCACAACAGTCCACTGCAGGCAAAGGCTTACTCTGTGAATATATGCAGCAATTTAAAGGGGCCTCTAAGTAGAGGCAGCTTTCGTGAGTTTTGGTCCTAAGCCATGCAATTTTTCCCTGAATAAAAAGAAAAGATCATAGTAGGGGAACTGGGCTGGGGCTCTTGACTTTAGCTGAATCTCGGGAATCTTATAGTTGAAATCCACACAGAGGAATATCACTGAATGAAATATTTGGGGGATAGATTTCCTGACTAAGAGATGAACACTCATTTCAGGATTATCCATCCTGAGATTTGAAATTGTCTTTATTATTACTGTTTTCCTTTTTTGGGAGTGCTTTTCTTCAATAAATCTGAGCAATATATTATTGTAAATATATTTTTTGGTAGATAAAATCTGATTATGGATTAATATTTTGAATTATAATTTTGATGAAGTAATTTGATATTTTATTGATCTGGGCCACTGAGAGTTCTATTAATAGAACCTCTCCTAGATTAGGGGAAAGTCATTCAGGCAGTCATTCATGCTCTAGCCATCTCACAGCCTAATTACTGCAATGTACTGTACACGAGGGTGCCCTTGAAGATCACCCAGAAGCTTCAGCTGGTCCAGAATGCAGCAGCATGAGCAGTAGTATGCCCATGTAACACCTCTGCTTCACAAGCTCCACTGATTACCAGTTTGCTTCTGGGTGCAGTTCAAGATGTTGGTTGTTACCTATAAAGCCCTATATGGCATACGGCCTGGTTACCTGATGGACTGCCTGTCTCCCATAGTATCTGCTCCACCACTTCAATCTTGCACAGTTGGCACACTCTGGGTTCCTTCCATTAAATAATGTCATCTGTTGGGACCCTGGAAGCGCACCTTGTCTGTAGCAGCGCCTGCCCTCTGGAATAAGGTTCCCCCCAATATCCGGATGGCCCCCACTCCGCTCTTGTTCAGAAGAGTGGTGAAGAACTGGCCTTTGGTAAGGGAGCATGAGACTCCTTGCTTCATTTCATTTGGTCTGTCACACTTGCCATCCTTTATTGTTTATTGATTTTATTGTAATTTCTTTGTTGATTGTTGTGAGTCACCCAGAGCCATTGGGGTTGATTGTTGTGAGTCACCCAGAGCCATTGGGAGTCAGGTGGCATGCAAGTTATAATAATAATGATAATGATAATGATGATGATGATGATGTTGCTCATTCGTGTCTGCAATCCTAATCATAATTGCAATGAAAAAGACTAACTTAATTTAGTAGAACATTTCTGAATAAATATTCATTATATATGTATTTTTCTTTGTCCATGGGACAATTAATAATCTACTTGAAGGAAAATTATTGTATTGATTTCATTGGCTTATTACCAAATCAGAATTTGTTTTTTCCTCTCTCTCTATTTTAGCCCTCAGAATAGGGCAAATGTGTATTTTTCATATGTCTCAATTCTGTCTTTGCCATCTTAAATTGGGAGATAACGAGTGTTAATATCTTTAGCTAGACTGCGGTTAAGATGATTCAATGGCTTGCAAAATCTTCTGAAGTGCAAGGAAAAGTAGGATTTTAATTCTCTTGATTAAACTAGCCCATAGTATTTCTTAAGTTAAACAAATGGTTTGGAATCAGGCAAAAAACTCAGTTGACTTCCTGATTTAGCACAGGAACCACAGCTGTTACTTATGCAATAAGTTTTCCAGAAGTCTGTCTGTTATGTGGAATAGTTGTATAATTTCAGAAAGGAAGGGATGCAATTATGCCATCAGATGATGTTGTCAAACACTGCATTTCACTACACTGATGTGGATGTAGACTATACTGCATGTTTGTTAACAGTCCATTAAATTCTTGGTCAAAATCTGCCTGTCTTCATTAACATGGTGTATATTATTTAAAAGCAAGGGTATATCTCAAATCATTTTCCTATCTGAATATAATGACTAGTGCAGAGATCCAAATTCAACAGGCAAAACGTAATTTGTGCACTCGACACTAGTCAGGAACAGGTTAAGCCGTCTGCATCATTTCCTATGCTTGCATGGCTGCCCTGTGCTGCTGACACATGATCCCAGGAAAAGATGTGTTTGATTTAAAATGTCCATGACAAGTGCTCTGATTTACATTTTGCCCTATGAATCCAGATCCCTGCATACCCTTAATCAATATATTCAGAAACGCAATAACATTTAGTAAACACTACAGAAGGGGGACGCGGTGGCGCAGCGGCTTAATGACGCTGAAAGTTGCCGGCCAGAAATGGTCGACGCTTCAGCGGTTCGAGTCCAGCCTTCGTGTTAGCAGGGTGAGCTCCTGTTTCCTCCCCAGTTCCTGTCAACCCAACAGTTCGAAAACTCACGTGAGTAGATAAATGGGTACTCTCACTCTGGTGGGAGGAAAAATGCTGGCGGCGCCTTGCAAAAAAGGAGTCGGGAGCAGTTGCCGGTAAGCGCGAAAAACCACACGCGCCCGAAAAGGGCGCGAAGCAACGGAAACCCCGCCTTCTGCGCTCACCAGCTGGGCTCTGCTCTAGGAAGGAGGCTCTGGCAAACCACTTCCGAAACAATTGCCTTGAAAACTGCAAGGACTCGTCCAAGTAGTCACTGCAGAGTCGGTAACGACTGAGCGCAGAAAAAAACAAGAAAAAAAAAACACTACAGAAGGATACAGATATAGACCTTTTAGTAACAGTGAGAGGTTCATCTGCATATAATCGCACACATGGGCATTCTCAGAAGCTTTTGTATGTATGTGCAATATTGCAACATCTGTACAAAAGGGGCACGGCTTACACCACAATGCTGCTTTCATAAGGCTGTTCTTGCTCCCCCCCCCCCGATGCGGCTAGCTACATAACTACTCACAATATTAATTTTAAAATAGGAGTTGTCCCTGGAAAATTTGATAGTATATAAGCAACATAAACAATAAAATAAAATAGGTGGATTAAATTGTTTTAGTTAGATGATAAATCATGTTAAATAATACAGCCTTGCTTAATTCATCTTCTAATATAGATCAAATCAGAGAGTGGAACTGCCACATTACATCTTACTTTAAAATAAGTATTTTTGTGTATCTTATAGATAAGAATAAGCAGTTGGTAATCTGCTGTTATACTTCTAAGGTTCTTCCATGCTTTTCTTCCAGAGATACAACCCAATGCTTGCTTAAACTTAATAAACACAGCATCTAAGGCAAAGCTTAATTTTTCTGTATATTTCTCCATCAAATAATTTAACATTCCCTGCTGTATTGTACTTCAACAGAACTGATCCTACCTGCTCATCCCCAAGCATATTTTCCTACTCCATCTAATTTAAAACTGTCTTGCATACATTTTGCTAATGGTACTTAATAGACTAATTAGGCAACGATAAGTATCCCTTCCCTTTCTAAAGACTGGTAGTTATTGCTAAACCCCAGTCTTTATGTAAATAAATGATGAGGCCAGAATTCTTTTTAATCAGCTCTGGGGAGAGTCAAAACCGTTCCAGGTTCCTTTCCAGAATTTAGCTGACTGATCAATTTGGAGACTTTTGACACTGAAAAGTATGGCTAATTTCAGAAGGATTGACAATCCTTCTCCAAGAAGATTACTAAACCAGATTCCTCCACATACATTTCACAGAAAAATGCTTCTTTCAGGAATATGACATTCAAGATATGAGGGCTCTATATACTCATGGATATACAGGCAGTCCTTGCTCAATGACCCTAATTGGGACCGGCAACTCTGCTGCTAAGGAAGCAGTCACTACGTGGGAAATCATGTGCCTGCAACTGTGCTTTCTGGCTGGAAAGAGACAAGACTAGTCAGTTTCATACCCTTTATCTGCCTCCTAACCACTCCCCCGCCCTTTGGAACACTGGAGTGCCTGCTTACTGTCTTGTACACACTGAAAACAATGAAATCACACTGCAGCTTGGGGTTGGGAGCCACGGGTGTGCTATGCAAACAGGTTACTCTCTTGAATTCCCTTGTCTCCAATCTCTCCTCTCTGCTGGGGGTGGGGGTTGAGAAAAAAAGCAAGTGATTTCTGTAGGCAATCTCTTCTCTGCCTGACCCTTTCCCCGCTGCCGGCACAATCGCATTGCTCTCGGTGTGTAGAACAGCAAACAGCTTACCCTCTTGAAATCTCTTTCCAATTTCTCTGCTCTGTGGTGGTGGTGGTGGTGGGGGTCAAGCAAAAGAGAGATTGCTTACAGAAATTGCTAGGGTAGAGAGATTGGAGAGAAAGAGATTTCAAGAGAGTACTGTAAGCTGTTTGCGTAGTGTGCCTGCAGCTGCCAGCCTCAGGCTAACGGCATGATCGCATTGCTTTCGATGTGTAGAAGAGCAAGCAGCTTACTTTCTTGCAATCTCTCTCTTCAATCTCTCTGCTCTGCAAGAGGGAAAGAAAAAAACTACAGGTCAGGCACAAGACAATGCATACTGACTGTAATGGTGATCATGTGACTGAGGGACGCTGTGAAAGTCATAAATGGGCCATAAAGTTATTTTCTCAGCACCATCATAACTTTGAACAGTTGCTGAATGAATGGTTGGTACATGAGGACTACCTGTATACAAATCTGCAGAAGATGGAACCATCATTAATTTATTTGCTTCTAGCAGTTGATTCCACTCAAGCATTATGGTTTTCTTCTTTTTGATGCTTTATTCTGTTTATGTTTTTTTAAACATTATAGCACCAATTATATAGGCACTTGTTTGGGTCTCACTTTACAGCATGATAAAATGTTGCTGATTTTTCTTGGTTTTAACATGTTCAAGTCACTATTTTGTGTTATGTGCATGTTTCTTACTTTACCATAGTGCCCAATTAATTATGAGTTATGGTTTTCAATCTACATGGAAACAGGCAGTGGCAACTAAAATCATATCCTTGGGCTTTTCTCCAGGTCTTCTACGCGGCATGGAATATGATCAGGCCAAAGAACTCATTAATCGGTGTGTAGCAGACACAGAGCACCAATTGAATCTAGCTAGGACCCCAATCTTTATTGCCAGTGAATCCAACAGGTACTTTGCTTCCCCTACGGCATACCTAACTAATCTAAGTCTCTAAACACCGGAGGGCCGTTACTCTGGCACGATGTCATGCTCTCCCTTCAGCTGTCCCTGAAAGCCAATATAAGAAGATTCCTTATCTGAAGAGACAACCCCCCTCTGACTCTGGAGACAGAAACAATAGAGCATGTGCTTCTCCACTGCCTGTACTACAGAGGTATCTGTATAGTCTCATCTCACCATTACTACACAAATGCTCAGGGTACACAGGACAGTTCTACACCTTCCTGCTGCTTTCAGATACCAACACTGCTGCAACATACAATCTTGACAGGTTATGCGCAACAGTGCTTAAAATTTGTCACATGATGACCTGTGCCATAAACTAGACTTAGAGCACCTAGTTCGCCATATTAGAGTGCTCTGTAATTTCATAGAGTCTTCCACACCTTTTATGCTCCTCTACACCCATCTAATGCTCATACCCCTTCTTTTAGATTCTTACAAACTTTTATATATACTTTGTCTTAATATCTTCTAGCTTTTCATTTTTTAGACTCTGATGTATCTTCTATGCTTTTTAATTGACTGTACCCCATCCTCCTTATGAGTGTCTATGAGCATAATAAAAGCTTGATTTGATTACCATGGTAACTACACTAACAGGTTTTGGAGATAAAGTTGCAAGTTCTTGGAAATACTGTAGCAAGTCCTTACATTAGGTCAACATACTGTATTTGTCCTAGGCTGATTATCTATAAGTGAAATAAATTGCAAAAATTCAATTTTCAGTTTCCCCTTCATAGAAGCATTAAGTTTCCTAGTCCATCTCAGGCATGAGGCCCAAACCTCTGTTGAGGAATTACAATAAACCTGCAGGTGGTAGCCAGATAGTCTAAAGTGCTCATAGTAGTACCTCTCTTGGACTGTAATTTCCTATCAAAATCTATCTCCATGCCTGCCCAGCTATGGGTTGATTCAAAGTTGGTTTGCTGAATTTCCACTTTCATAATGAATCTTCTTTATGTTTGATCTCTTAAATAAGCCATACTGGGTGAGAATTCTGGGAGTTATAGTACCGATATATCTGGAAAGTACCAGGTAGGGAAAAGCTGTTGTAACCTCAAGGGAATACTCATGTCTCTCTAGGGTGTAAAGGGAGAAACCAACTGTCATTGGGGTTATTTCTTATTTTCTGTTTTAGAGTCACAGTCTTACATCTGAAAATATGTGCCATTAATCTTCCACAGAGCAGCTGCTTCCATAGGATAAGGCAACAATGCTTGGCATGTTGCACAAGTAACTTCTTTCCCTCCAGGCCTAAGAAAATGCTTAAGGTCAAACTTTTTAAGTTGATGAAAACCAACAGAGGTCAAAAAATGATCTTTCTGAGCTTCATGTAACTGCTACAAGGAAATAGGCCATATAGGGAAAGCTTACACAACAGGCTGAGATTTCAGAAGCACTGAAATTCAATGGACTGGAGAACGTAATGGCAGATGTAGCACTGAATATCCTTTCTGCTGTCAGACTTATATTATTTTAGTAGAGAAATAGGTCATCATTGGATGATCTGATTAACTCCTATTCAAATTCCTCACATACATATTGCTGCTACTTAACAAGGATTTTTTAAATGTCCAGTTCATTCTAGTAATCGAAAAATTAATGCAAAATAGACTTTTAAAAAAATTGGTATTGAAAAAATGGGAGTACTGCTGAAAGTGTTTTCAAGAACCTGATATACCTTTGGATCTCACCTTTCCATTCTAATTATAAATGTAATTAGTTATAGACTATAGCTTGATATTTCCTATCAGTGTCAGTAATATAAAATGATTGAGCACTATGGGGAATCTAAAGCCCAGTCCTCATTTAACATTGGCAAATGAGGCCACAACTTTTGTTCTGCCCCTAGATTGTTGCCCCAAATGCAGTTCTTTGGATCAACCCATCTCCATGCAATTATGGTAATGCAAACTAGATTACTACATATTTCTTTTAAAAAGAGGGGATTTTTAATAAATTGTAGCTATTACAACCAGAGGGAAAGTAATTCCACTGCATATCAAGCCGTAACTATGATGCAGACATTATGTATGAATGGGACAACTGTCATTACTATATTCATAGGGCATAATATACAAAAGAAACTTGTATATATATTACACAACCAAACATCAATATTGATTAAGCAATTAGACATTGTACAGACAGAGTTAAAATAATGAACATACTTAAGTGTCACAATAAACCATAATTCTGGCTTTCCATTAATTACCATTAATGTGAATGGGCTCAGTTTCTTCTATAAGACTCCTCTTGCCAATAGTAACAGCTAAACAACCTGTAAAAGTTCCTTCCATTGCTGTTCTTCATGATAGCTGCCAACACTGATTTGCTAACACCTACTAAGCCAGGCTTGGAAGCAAGAAACATAGTTTCCAATTCAAGCTTGCTAGGAAGAAAATAACCCAGAATTCCCAGTCTGCATTCACAGCAACCAAACCAAAGAAAGAGTATCTGTAATTTATTTAGTTCTTCCGGTTGGGCAAGGAGCTATGAATGAGAATGTTTAGGCAAATTCTTCAAAATTCTGGCTTAGCATGAAGTGTGTATTCAGTGAACAGTACACATTCCCTGAAACTTACACTATATTTTAAAATATAGTATTGTTATACTTGATAAAGTATCAACCAACTTGATGAAGTCCAGATGAACTGGATTTCATTTCCACAATCCCATTCAATGTAATATCCAACTTTGGCAAAGGGTATCCATAGGGGGTAAGATGACACATATGAGATGGCATTATGCAAATACCACAAGCTGTGTCAGACTTTGGGTACAAGTACATAATGGCACCATTGGTGTGATGACATCATCTCATGCGTGTTGTTGTTTTGGGACTATATAGGAATGGAAATCTATACACCTGGAGAATTCCATGCTGGTCAAAAGTATTACAAACTGTTTTCAAATACTTGGCTAAGAGATAACCCAATTCTAATCAATGATTGAGTAGAAAGGCATATATTGTGCTAACCTACCTCTAATAAAACTGAACAGAAAACTAGGATTTGGGGCTGGAAAAAAACATTCTACATTTGGTAATGGAAAACCACCTTTTCTATGACTGAGATTACATTACTGTAGGGAAACTTGAACACCAGAATTTCTGTTAAGGAAACAGACTAGCTCATCAGTGTTCTTAGTAATTAACAGAGTGGTTCATGTATACCACTGATCATACAGATTTTGGTACTATTTGAAAAATACATTATATTAACCTAAAGCAAATTAATTCTTCAATTGTAATTCCTCCTAAATTATAAAGCTTGTGTAAACTATACTTCTGAAATCTAGACATATATTTTATCTTGTTATTGCTTTTTTTAAAGGCATGAAACTTCCTGAACAATGAGATAAAAAACATTTTTTAAAAAATAAAGAATTCAGGAAATGTATCACACAATGTTTCCCAATCTGCTGCATCCTAGATGTGTTCAATTCCCAGAATTCTTTTCTTTTAGACATTTTGCTGGCTGGCAATTAAAGCCCAATAAATCTGGGGGGCACCAAGTAGGAAAAGGATTATATATTTTTAAAAATTGAATTATATAATCCAAGTAGACACTTAATTTACCTTGAAAAAAATGTTATTTTTAACATTTTCAAATCATTTTCCAAAACCTTAATCATCATATAGTGGTCAGTGAACTGATATTAAATTCTGCAAGGGGTGACATATAATGAGGACAGTGTTTCAACAGATGAACCAAGAATTTCATTTCATGATTTCTGAGGATGATTAGAATGTTCATGAATCAATGAATCCAGTGGATTTATAACAAAATAGGAGACATGAATGCAAATAGTTGGGTTTTGGTTTTTAAACATTATTTATTAAGCATAATTCAATTCAATGTTTATTACCATTATAGACTAGCAGATATTAAGCAACATTAATGGACAAAGAATACTAAGGAGATTTAAGATTAAAGCATGGAACAGATTCCAACATTTTATTAAATGCTGGATTAAAGCTGCTAACCGATTTGTAATAAAGATGATGAGTACATGGATTATCCATTGAACTGTTTTGGAAAACCTTTCATTTTATGTATGTGTCTCTGTGCTTGCATTCACACATATGACACACAGAGACCAACACACAGATATACCTAACAATTAACAGTGTACATACAATGGGGCAGATCTTCTATTGTGGCACTACTTTCATTATCGTGATGGAAGCAGCAAGATCTTACAAACACTTCTGCCATCATGGAAACTGAACAAAAGAACTTCGTGCTTCCACAATTAATAAATCCTAAAGGATTGGTGACAATCTTACCTAAGTATGTTTCATTACATTATAATGGCACTAATAAAACATCTCTTGTCTATATTAAAAATAAACTGCTACTAAAAGCATAAAATACCATGCTATATTTGTTTCTGAGATATGGAGATATTCAATAATTATTAAATTTAAACTAAATTATTAAATTTAAGCTAAACAGCTTATTTGCTATTTATGACAAGTAACTAAACTTCTTTAACTAATACATGAACTGGAATGTAATTATCCTTCATTTTTTGGCACTACTCTGAATTTGGTTCTTCCGTTCTTTGGTTGAAAAAGCTATATAATTTAATGAAACTCATGGACAAAAAGGCATACTTGGATAAAGTGTTTCAAATGCGTACACTAGGGAAAACTCTACATACAAATGAAAATGTAACACACACCAAAATCTTCATGCAGAATATAAATAACATTCCGAAATCGATAATGAAAAATGTGTCTATTCCTGGGTAATAATATTATGAAAGATCTGAATAATCTCTTCAAAATATGTAACTCCAAAAAGTTTCTCTTTACAAATCGTATATTCAATGTGTAACATTAACGATGGTTCTTTATCAATCTAGCTCTATAATCCCGCACATTTACACTGGAGAAAACCCCACTGAAGACACTGGATTCCTTTTAAATAAAGTTGCACTTGTGCAGCAGCATAATGTGTATGTTTGAGAAAAGCATGAATGAATTTATAGGTACTGCAAAGACTGCTGTCAAATTAAACAGTAAACTAACTTTGAATTAAATTTCTAGCCTCTAATTACAGACTTACATCATGTACACAAATTGGCTATCTTCACAGAAATGAAATTATGTAACATGCAGTATATTTTTGCAACATAAGCATGAAATGTAATAGAAAAATTGGCTTGATATTATCATTTTGTATGTTGCTAATCTAC
Organism: Python bivittatus; assembly: GCF_059951505.1. Classification (NCBI taxonomy): domain Eukaryota; kingdom Metazoa; phylum Chordata; class Lepidosauria; order Squamata; family Pythonidae; genus Python; species Python bivittatus. The sequence goes on from NW_028277098.1 coordinate 16,494,343, forward strand.
AAGTTGCTGACTCTCCCACCTTCCCTCCCTTTGTGTGTATGTGCATATGTGTTTGTGAGAGAGAAAAAGTGAGTGACTGACAGAGAAAGACAAAGAGACATTACGAAAATGCCAGGACAACCATTCATCTTATATCCCATGGAAATGGTATTTCAGTAAGTTGAAATGGGAGATGGCGCATGTACTGAAATGACTTAAGTCATCTGCTGTGATAATTAAATATTAGAATCCATTGTTGGATCCACTAAACAATGTTACATCCACAGGTGTAACTCTTTTCAAATCCAACTTCTCTAGAAAATATTTCATTCCCTTTGAGATGGATACTACACAATATGAGGTTGCAGATTTTGCAATTTTGGGACTGATTCAACACAACTGTCTGGATTTTTTTCTATTTAGTGTGATGATGATATGATGATGATTTTTAAAGTAAAAATCCATGAGTGGCATTAAGAATATTTTTCAGGCTACCTTCCCAAAGGTTGGTATAGTTCTGATCCTATCTACAGGAACTGGATGTGCTTTATGAAAATTTTTTAGAAGACTTCTAACATCCTTTGGGCAGTGGATGTGAAGAGAAGAAACATAATTCAGAAAGCAAGCAATAACATGAGAAGCAGCAATTGTGTTCCCCCCCCCATTAAAAATTGAGTTCTGTGTTGTAATCCTGGCTCCCAGGCAACCTACCCGCAGCAAATCTGGGATGACGGATTTGTTTTGACTGCAGAACCATGCAGACAAATGGAACAGGCAGATGGCATGATGTGTATTCATGATACATGTCCTTGTATCAGAATCGAGTCCATACTGCCTTTTTAATATAAAAAATTAGGCCAGAACTGAAATCCCAGCAGTGTGAAGAGCTTCAAGCTATCCGAACCAGAGTGGGGTGGCTCTTTTTAAGTTTGAATGAATTCATAGACAGTATCATGCTGAGGGATATACTAACATTTTTTTCTCCAATGGTTCTTTTTTTGTAATGATAGAGCACCCTGCCTTTAATAAATTTATATCAAAGGAGGGGGGGGAGAGAGAGAGAGGGAGATATTGAGAGAGAAATCAATGATGATTAGAGAAGGCTAAGATTAGGATCATTCCCCACTGCGATAAAAGGTGGATATATTATTGGAATGCCAGATATAAACAATATAACACTGGAGATATTTAGTTCAGTCATATTAAGCAAAGAATGAGGTGAAAATCCTGCGGTGGTTTGTCTCTCCTCACTGCGTGATAAAGAAAACCACCCCCTCTTCTTTCCAAACTTCTTTTATCTGGAAGCCTGGCTGATTAAACACAAAGAAAGCAAATGCTTGTCAGCAAATGCAGTGAGCATTGTTCAACATAAAAGAAGCTATTTATTCCCCAATGTAGAATCAGCTGGGATATGATGGGGCCTCCTCTCTCTCCACTTGATCAAATACGCTTTTCTTTTTGTTTTATCATCTCTGCTGTGTCAAACACTCTTCATAATCTGCTATCAGGTCCAACACCAAAAGCCAGAGAGGGTTACAGGTACCATTCCTATGCCGAATATTGGCTTCTTTCAGATAATTTGTGAGAACAATTAACCAGGAAAATTTCCCATTCAAATCTCACCTTGCCTTTGAATTCACCAGAGTTATTAATTTAATTATTTTTCCAATTGCCATTATGGGAATAGTAATACTCATCTTCCATAGGAGAATGTTATAATATTGCTTGAAAACTGAGCAAGATGTTGCACTGATCATATCACACATTTCCACACCAGGTTTTTTCTATCACCTTTATCACATGATTTTATTTCATCATATGAACCAGCCATGACAGTACAGATATAGCAACCAAGTGCTCTCCATCTGTTTTGTACTTTAAGTTCTATCTACCTAATCAGAATGGGAAATGGCAAGGAATGTAAGAAATATAGTATAAACTTCTGGACAGCATAGGATACTATCAGTGACTTAATGTGTTGTACCAGCGATCAATAATATGGGACTGAAAATGGGAAACTTGCAACATTATAACCTCAAGTTATAAGGTCAGTTTTAGCAAATACTGTAGCAGAGGCAGGAAGCGCAAAGAAAACATGCCATATGAATTCAACCTAGTTTATAATTAATATTTTTGAAACACTAAGAATATTTTCAGTATACAAGCATTAATTCTAACTGTGACACCACAAACAATAACAGGAAGAGTACCACAGGATCAATGTATATTTCAGGAAGAGCGTTTTGCCCCATATAATGGATTTGCAGGACTACTAACGTAATAATGTATTGCATATTAATGCTCCCATCCTGAACATATTTTCAGTGGAGTCTAATATATTTTAAAGGAATTTATTTTTAAAAAAGTGTATTTAGAATTTTAGCCTTATTTTAAATTCAGCTCATGATACAGTTATAAATAGTATGAATAAAGGACTTTTCCTTCAATTAGACACAAGGGTCTAGCCAGAGAAGAGGCACGTTAGTTCTATGGGGCACTATGTTTGTTCCCCATCATTCCTCTCATCTGACATAATCTATAAATGCTAATGTCTAGTATCATTACTATATGGAAGGGTGAATTCTTCAAACATAGTTTGTAAAGGAGAAGGACCTTATCCCTTGTTGGAACAAGAATTCTACATGTAACTCAGCAAACATCAAGGTGGTAATTTGACATACCAAAGTTTCTGCTTCTCAGAGGACCAAGAATCAATCAACTCAGCAATAAAAAGATAAATACTCCCTGAGTTGATTTCGATTCTCGATAATTATTTGGGCATGTCCATACAGTTTTCTTGGCAAAATCCAGGACACCTTTTTCCAGGATGCTTTAAAAAAAAATCCAATGTACTAACCAAGCTGACATTGCTTTTCTCTGGAACAGACAAGCTTAGCTAGGTGCTGCCATCTAGTAACATCAAGAGAAAAGCCATTTAAGGCTGCCATCTGTGGGCATTTCTATTCTGAAATATTTCTGTGAAGGGTGAGATAAAAAGAACTAACTAAATAATATGTGGGTACAAAAATAACCAAAGGAATAGCTGACTTGAGTTGAAAATCAGGAAGGCAGGAAACAAATGTTTAGAAGCTACTGATTTTTTTTTCAGAATGAGTACAAAATTATTGTTCTTTTCCAGAGTTTTCTACTCTTACGCTAGTGGTCTAAGAAAGCCTAATTTTTTAATTTGCCTGCCTCTAACAGTGGCTTCTGACCACTGTTATCACCAGAAATAAATTAATTACAGCTTTCATACCTGCATTTCATTTTTCTTTCACCTATAATTCTCCCATTCTAATCTGTCTGAATACTCAGTGAGGCTTTTAAAAACCAGTTGGACTTTATTTCTCACTGTGGGGGACAGGATGGAATGGGAAAGAAGAATCTTAGATGTGTGCGTATTTATTTATTTATTTATTTATTTATTTATTTTTCAAATTTAGTCACCGCACATCTCACTCAAAGAGCCACTTTGTGTATGAAGAAATAGTAGATGTCTACAAACTTTTAATCACACAAAAATATCCCGCTGGGAATATAAAATGGCAAAGTATGTGTCATAATGATACATTTAGGTAAAGGAATAAGGCTTATTAAGGGTGTAATTTATGAGGGATACATAGTTTTTATGTGAGTTTTCTTCCACTCCTCGTATTATAGTCTCATACATATTTATTCATAGCTTATTCATTTGTATATGGACAAATTAGGAGTGGCCAACCCACACCCATGGAGTATACACTCCAAACTCCTTATATGGGGATCCCCAGAGATTGCAATGCCAGGAAAACAAGTGAAAATAATTTGTTTCTGTTTAATAAACTCAAGAGAGCCAGTCTGGTGTAGTGGTTAAGGCACAAGGCTAGAAACTGGGAGACCGTGAGTTCTAGTCCTGCCTGAGGCACAAAGCCAGCTAGATAACCTTGAGCCAGTCCCTCTCTCTCAGCCCTGGGAAGGCGGCAATGGCAAAACACTTCTGAAAAATCTTGCCAAGAGAACTGCAGGGACTTGTCCAGGCAGTTGCCAGGGTTCAACACTGACTCAAAAGCACAAAAATAAGCAAACAAATAATAAACCCAAAGTGTTGCCAAACCACAGGGTCTACAGCAGAATGCAAAACCCTATCTACTTTGGGGATAGCAATGTCATGTATGGGTGCAGAGAAAAACATTTTTAAAATGTGGCTCTTAGTCACTGGAAAGTTGCCCACCCTGGTTTAAACCCAAATTATATAACTAAGCTTTGCTAACGATGCTGCTGCTTTCCTACTTACGGCTTTCTGCTTTGATACCTCTACAACACTGTTATACTGCAAGCTCTACATGTGCTCTCATATCTTCAGACAGATGACAACTGATCTCCGTATCTCTGAAGACTAGCAAGTTCATTATTTGTTTAAAACCATCCCTGGAACCAAAATATTAAATTCCACATCAAACAAAAGTCATGGGGCTTCAAATGATGAATAGTTCGAGCAGTTTAAAAAAAAAAAATCAAGAAACTCAAGAAAGTTCAGTTTGTCTGTATTCATGGCATTTGGACACAATTTATAAAAACAGCTTACTTGAATCATTTTTAGTAACATTATGATAAACCAGGCTACTGTACCTTGGAATTCTGATAACATGCCTCATCTGCTTTCCTTTGGTAGATACAGAAGATGCTGAGCAGATACAGAAGATGCCTTGAGTTAATTTAGTTATTCATCTGGTTCTCTCAATTCCACTGGCAAAAGAAAGCAAAGGAGATTTTGAGTAATTAGTTTGTGTGTCTGGGCATATGTGCATATATGAAACAGTATGGAATGAATTGTAGGATACCTAGATAAAGGTAAATATTTATGATAAAAATAGTAAATAATTTGCAGCGACATCACATTTTTATTTTTAAAAATACTAAGCACAAGAAGGAGATGCTTATTGGTATGCAATATACAAGTAAGAGAGGTTTAGATTTTTACCCCAAAATCCTGACAAGAAAGCCCCCTGTATTCAGATACAATTTTAAAACAAGTGTGATGCTGTATTTATGCACCTACAAGATTTCAGATTTTTGCAAGGATGCAAGTAACTTGGATATATTTTACATTCCATATTCTGCACTTCAATTGTTCTTATAAGAGGTCCCACATTTTGGTCATATATAATTTGATAAAATGAATGGTGATACTATAGAGATAGGAACAGACTTTCTCATCGGTGCACATTTGCCCCTCAACTATCGACTCCTTTTACTTCTCCCATATACGTGAATAGAGACTATTATTTTGTATGGGGAAAAAGGGATACACTTCTCACTGAATCTGTCTAACATGCAAATTCTTTTCTCTTTACAAGATTGGTGCTATTGTTAGGCCAGCTAACATGTAATGGTGCCTCATGTGATGGATGCTATCACAATAAGGGACTGGAGAATATTGTTAAGTGTGCTGTATCAGTAATTCTGTGTCCCTAAAACTTGTCTATTTTCTAAAGTGCAGTAGAAGACACTGTATTATTGGTTAGAATATAATATTGGTTTGGTCAGCAATTGTACAGGAAATAGGAGGGAAGAACTATCTTGCTTTTTTGTCTCAAAGGGCAAAATGGATGAGCTGGGCCTTCCATAAGAAAAGTAACTTGATCCTTTGAGTCACTGAAACAGCAGGAGAGAATGCAGAGTCCCATACTAGCTTAACCGTATTATTTCCCGTAACAGATTCTGCAAGCGTGAGAAAGGACTTTTGTTCAAGTCCGAATATACACGCCTGGAACTTCAGCACGATAGGGGATGAATGACATGGTCCATCCCCATGCAGGAAGGGTATATAGATCCCCCTCCCATGCCAGCAAAACATGTAGATGGCAGGTAAGCAGTTTATTTTCATCCCACAACCTTCAGGGCAATATTTCCTGTGTTCCATACTTTACTGAGCCTTTTCTTATTTTTATATCACAGCCAGTTGTATTTGAGGTTGTGTATGTCCAAAGATGGCAGGGATGGTGTCACAATCCAAGCCCTGCCCCTTATGGATGCACCTCAATATTGCACACATGTACAAAGAGGGCTTGGATTGCAATATCATGCTTCCATCTTCCAAATGTTGACATACAGGGGCCCCACAGATGCTCATGATCCCAGCAGAAATGTTAGATCAGCTAAAATCAATAATTTACAACGTCACAGTAATCTTCTCCTTAAGCTTTTCCCATTTTATCTGTAGAAGCATATCCTATAGGTATTTCCTAATAAATTTTATATCTGATTCACACCTCCAAATTAAAAGAATCTGTAATTATGTATCTATTTACTTGTTATGTTTATGTTCTTTTAAGTGAAATTTTATTTTAAGAATTTGAATTTGAGTCCTCTTGGACTAAAGCAATACATAAAAAACTCATCTCACGTGGCCTCTCCCTTTGACTCCTTATATTCTCTTGATTTCACTCAGACTAGGAGAGTTATTAAAGAAAGCCTTTTAGTTATTGAAAAAGGACCCAGCCCAAATTCTGCCCAAACTCAGTTTAACCATGTTAGGTGGAAACCAGCCAACTACATCAACTCACTCATTTCTCCAGTCCAATAAAGGTTCTTCTTCAGAACCAGGTATAATGGTCTCCCCTCAGCACTTTTATATGGGAGATTTAATAAAACTCCCATGATCAGCTGAACCTGCCCGTGATGATGGTTCAGTTGAATCTATTCTCCATGTGCTGCTTCACTGCTCCTTCTACAATGATAATCCAAAGAAGACTCATCTTCCCTCTCTTGCTACATGCACCAAATTATCCTGAGGAATTTCATGCCAATACCCTCTTATCGGACAAGAAAAGTGTTATTGCCCATAATGTAGCAAAGTTCTGTATAGCTGCTGTGAATGTGCACAAACGACTACTGCACATGACTAGCATCCTCATACCTGATTTGCTGAATTTATGGCTATGTGGATGGTTTGCTTGTTTGTTTTCTCTTCTCTTTGCTGTATTTAATTTATATATGTTCTGTTTTATCTGGTCACTGACCAAAATAAATACAGGTAGTCCTTGGGTTACAATGGTAATTGGGACCAGAATTTCCGTCGCTAAGCAATGCGGTTTGAAAGCACAATGTCAAGTGACCATGCCACTTAGAGATGGCAATCCCACAAATGGCGTTCACATGTCCGCAGGACACCTCAAGCGTCGTAATTGCAAGCCAGTTGCCAAGTGCCTGAATTGTGATCATGTGACTGTGGGGACACTGTGACAGCTGCAACTTCAAGGACTAATTGTAAGTCCCCCTCATTCAGCACCACTGTAACTATGAACAGACGCTGAACAAGTGTCATAACCTGAGGACTACCTGTATTATCTATCTAAATATTATTTATTTTTTAAGCATTGCTATTACTTGTTGGGATAGCAAGGCACTTGGTGTTTATGCAGCAGAAACAATTATTTTATAACTTTATAGCTACTGCTTCAATAGACAAGATTAGACTATCATAAAAGCCTGTGCTAGTATGATTAGTGGTTAGCATCAGGGAGAGCTGGGTCCAAGTCTGCCTTCAGCCATGGAAACTGACTAGGCCACTTTCTCAAACCAATCTATTCCATAGAATTGTTGTTGAGGGAAGAAACTAGAAAAAAGAATACTGCATATGCTACTTTCAACTCCTGAAATAAAGATGGAATATAAATCTAACAAATAAATAATAAATTAAAAACCACTTGCTTATTGGTGCAGGAAAACCTCCAGAGGTAGCGCATAAATAGGAGAAGCTTCAGCAGATTCTATCCAATAAACACAGAACTGTGATCTCTGTATTCTCTTACTGGAGTTGTCTTCCACTAACTAACCAGACTACTGAGGGTTCCAAAATGGTTTAGTGTTTTCTATCTCATTAACGTTGATTTTTAGAAAACTGTTCATTATTATTAAAGGTTGTGTCCTCTATTCTGAGATCGAAGAGAAAGATACAGAAAAGGAAAACATTTTTCAAGCAAAAAATCATGCATTATCATTGCAATGACCATACATTCTTTATTATAAAGGGCAAATCTTTATTTCAGAAAGGTGTTCTTTAGATTTATTTAATTATTTATTCTCTTGGTTTTGCTCTTGAATTTTCCTTTCTAAAGCTAAGTTATAAACATAAATTGTTTTTTTTTTTTAATCTTTATGAACCTCTTTCAGATTTGCCCCCCTTTCAGGTTTGTCCTTTATTTTTTTTCAAGAAAATATGGTCACTGTAATTATGCAAAATCATGAAAACTTTTTGGCTTTGGCTTTCTGTGAGAATTTGAAGAATAGGAAGTCCTACTTTTTGGAAATTGTATTAAGAATTCCTATTCAGTGCCTCTGGACTGCCCTATATGATTTTAAAAACTTCCCTTCTATGGAATTATAATGACACAAATTCCCATTTTTCCTGTTTCTTTTATGGAAGCCACTGACAAAGTGCAGAAAGAAAGGAAGAAAGGAGGAAAGGAGAGGAAAGGAGAGGAGAGGAGAGGAGAGGAGAGGAGAGGAGAGGAGAGGAGAGGAGAGGAGAGGAGAGGAGAGGAGAGGAGAGGAGAGGAGAGGAGAGGAGAGGAGAGGAGAGGAAAGGAAAGGAAAGGAAAGGAAAGGAAAGGAAAGGAAAGGAAAGGAAAGGAAAGGAAAGGAAAGGAAAGGAAAGGAAAGGAAAGGAAACATACATCACTGGAAGATGATGAAAAAAAGACAAGGATTTGTATGGAAAATCCAAATGGGGAGGGAGGGAGGGATGAATACAGACAACTATTTTAAAAAGTAAAACATTCTTTGAATTGAGCTCCATCCTGGTGATTTCACGTATGTGTGCACAAAGTTTTCTTGCTAACAATATGTAATTGATTTACCACTGCCTTTTGGAATATGTGTATGTGTGTGTGTGTGCGTGTGTTTGTGTGTTTATTTTCCAGTCTAGCCTACAACCCTGGTCCCATCCAAGTATCAATCAGGCCAATCCTGCTTTTTTGAGATCAGCCAAGGTTAGCTAGGTACAGCCACCTAACAAGGCTAAAAGTAATTATTTTAAATATAAATATAGTATAACTCATCATAGTAGGAAAAACTATTACCATACTTGTGGAGTTTCTTAATTGCTAAAAGGCAGCTTCAGACTCTCCCTGTGGTTATCTCTTTTTAAATCAAGCATGGATTGGAAGGAGTGCTTCTCCACTGAAGACAAATAACAGATACATAGAGTTTCATTTTCCTTCTCTATAACTCTAGAGCAGCTACATACACAAGGGTTGAAAACCTATGGCTTGAAAACAGATGTTGTTAGACTATAACTCCTAGGAGGCCCAGCTAGTATAGTCAATAGCAAGCGGTGTAATGAGTTGTAGATAGGGAGAAGACACTAATTCCTATGAAAGAGATGATGTGTTTAATCTTGAGAAGACAAGACTAAGGAGCAAATATCTGACGGAATGTCACACAGAAGTAGTTGAGGACCTCTTCAAATGCATCCAGTTAATTACTATACGACACAGAATGCTTGACTAAATGAGCTTTTCTTTTCTTCTGTTTTTTGGACCTGTTTTGAATCACCCAACAGTGCAGGTTGAAGAATAATGGATTTAAGTTACAGGAAGGCAGAATACAAAGAAAAAAGGGACCTTCTCTGATATGTCTAAGTCTACTGATCACCTGCAAGGAAACCAAAGTAATAAATTAGGGTGTTGTTTTCTTGTGCCTTTGAGTTCACTCCTAGTGACTGGCTGGACAAATTCCCGTAGTTTTCAAAAGTGGCTTGGCTTTTTTTTTTCTTTTCCAAAAGTGACTTGGCAGTTTCCAAAAGTGGCTTACTTTCAAAAGTGGCTTGCCACTGCATTCTTCGACACATTATGCTATGTGTGTTTATAAATGCTGTTAAACATCCCAATACTAGAATCTGCTTCGTATGGCAAATATCTGATTGTTATTGAATAAAGTATCATCTTCACCTATTGGCCTCCTTTCCTCACTGCACATGGAATCATTATTCCAGCCACAACAGCAGATTCAGCTGAAAGTTGGGAAAACGTTTCCTTACAATAGGAACAGGTTGACAGTGGAATAAATTACCCAGCATGGTGGTGAGCTCCTCTTTACTGAATGTGTTCAAGCAAAACCTCAACAGCCATCTTTCAGGAATATTTTAATTTGGATTCCTGCACTTAGCAGGGTGTTGGATTCTTTAATCCTATAATCTAACACTGTTTATACATATTTTAAAAAATCACAATGTATTGAGATGAAGAGTTTCCCAGCCTTTCCTTCATTTCATAGGATGACATTTCCTAAGGCAGGGAAAATGAACATGGCACGTATATAATTGAACAAACTATTATATTGGGAGTTACTAAAAATAGAACAAAACCTTTTTTTAATAGCCACGCCATTTTTATATTTTTTGTTTCAACCTTGGTTTCTCTTGTTTGCTTTATCATATTTTGTTCATGCTATGCAGATATGTGTTTTGAAACTGGAAATCTAATTGCAGTAATACTTCTTATTATAAAATGTATGCAGCTCCCTACAAAGGTAGAAAAGATTAGAAATTGCAAAATGTTGGTTAAGAATTTTTTCTTGTTGTACTTCCAGCTAACAAATAACTTGTTGGGTTGACATCATGATTCAACTACATTGTGCTAATACTTTTCACTCAGAAGGAAAGTGATACTCCTTTCTCTTTAAACAAGATTATCTAAAAACGACTGCAACATTTGTAAATCATTTCATTCTTTAATCTAGCATTAATTTCCCCACAGAGAGCCTTTTTCCATAATAGAATGTATGTGCAGCAAGGTACAAGAATGATTTTCTGGTTCATACACTATCCCTCCATCTCTCTGCCACATGAAGAAGCATTAATATGAACTTGTAGATGCAAATTCCTGTCCTAATGCCTCCAACTAACAAGATTAGTGTGCCAAGTGGACTGTGACTAAGGTCAATTTACAACATTTTGTTCTATAAACAGAATAAGAGTTAAAAAAAACTTTCTTCAAAACATTTCTGCATGCATCCTGCATGCCTTGGAACCTTACAGTTTGAATCACTGAAGATATTTGTGGTTGTGCTAGGTCTGAACTACAGGTGGTCTTTGGTTAACAACCACTCAATCAGAGACTGTTTGAACTTATGATGGCACTGAACAATTGGTACTTATGACTGGTCGTTGAAGGTCCAGCTGTCGCAGCAGCCCTGTGGTCATGTGATCATGATCCGGCCGCATGGAAACCAGCCTAGATTTCCAAATGTCACAGCGTTCCGCAGTCATGGGATCAAATTTGCAACCTTCCTTGCCTGCTTCCCAAAAGCAAAATCAATGGGGAAGCCAGCAGGAAGTTGGAAGTTGCAGTCACGTGAGGTCTTTGCTTAACAATCCACAGTGATTAGCTTAATAATGGTAACTGGGGACTGCTGGAAGTGGCATTGTTAAGTGGCGCAGTCATGTGACATCACATTTTACCACTGCATCGCTTAGCGATGGAAAGTCCGGTCCCAATTACCATTGTTAAGTGAGTACTACCTGTATCTCATATAGTAGGTAGGGCATTTCCTCAATTTGTACTCATGAAATTCATTTATGAGTATCTTATAATTATTCTTATTTCTTCTATTCTGATATCCAATTCTCATTTGAACTTTTTTCACAATTTCTCACAAGCAAGAGTTTGCTCTATTCCTAAGTATAATTCACATTATATTTTGTATACACAAAAGCTACCCTGTAAAAGCTCTCTGAAAAATTTCTCTATCACTTCTTTTACATTACATACAAATGGAAATAAAATGCTAAATGGATTTTATGGCTACAGGAAGACAATTTCTGCAAAATTTCATATGAGAAAAACAATGCATTTTTCCAACTTTGTACATAGTTATACAAGAAATAAATAACAAGAGTATTTAGTTACTCAAAGTAATACATAAGTTAAACCAGATGAATTGATACAAACAAACTTGACAATTTCTCTAGTCTCCTGGGGAATTTATCCATTGGGGCAAAATATAAATAGATCTTATATCTGTATAAAATTTGCAATGTAATAAAACATATGAGATCCTTTCTACTTCCTTACTGCCACTTGGACACATGCACTCCACTATGGGGGTTTTATTATACTTGCCTTGAAGTACTGCTGATGGAAGAATGTTGTATCTAGTTTTAAAAAAAGCTATTCTCAACTTGGAGAAAGTCAGGGTTTGTAAAAACCATGCTGGTTCCCATACAGTGCATTCCGAAAGTATTCAGACCCCCTTCACTTTTTTCAATTTAGTTATGTTGCAGCCTGATACTACAATCGTTCAAATCCATTTTTTTCCTCATTAATCTACACTCAGTACCCCATAATGACAAAGTGAAAACAGAATTTTAGAAATGTCTGTAAATTTATTAAAAAGAAAAAACTGAAATATCACATGCATTTAAGTATTCAGACCCTTTACTCAGTACTTGGTTGAAGCACCTTTGGCAGCAATTACAGCCTTGAGTCTTTTTCGGTATGATGCGACAAGCTTTGCATACCTGGATTGGGGGATTTTCTGCCATTCTTCTTTGCAAATCCTCTCAAGCTCAATCAGGTTGGATGAGGACCGTCAGTGGACAGCCATTTCCAGGTCTCTCCAGAGATGTTCAATAGGGTTCAAGTCAGGGCTCTGGCTGGGCCACTCTAGGACATTCACAGAGTTGTCCCATTCCTGTGTTGTCTTGGCTGTGTGCTTAGGGTCGTTGTCATGTTGGAAGGTGAACACCTTCGGCCCAGTCTGAGGTCCTGAGTGCTGTGGAACGCTCTTCATTGAGGATATCTCTGTACTTTGCTCTATTCAGCTTTCCCTCAACCCTGACCACTCTCCCAGTCCCTGCTGCTGAAAAACACCCCCACAGCATGATGCTGCCACCACCATGCTTCACTGTTGGGATGGTATTGGGCAGGTGATGAGCGGTGCCTGGTTTCCTCCAGACATAATGTTTAGAATTGAGGCCAAACAGTTCAATCTTGCTTTCATCAGACCAGAGAATCTTGTTCCTCACAGTCTGAGAGTGCTTCAGGTGCTTTTTTGCAAACCCCAAGCGGGCTTTCATGTGTTCTGCACTGAGTAGAGGCTTCCATCTAGCCACTCTGCCATAAAGCCCAGATCGGTGGAGGGCTGCAGTGATGGTTGTCCTTCTGGAACCTCCACACAGGATCTCTGGAGCTCAGTCAGAGTGACCATCAGGTTCTTGGTCATCTCTCTTACTAAGGCTCTTTTCCCCCAATTGCTCAGTTTGGCCAGGCAACCAGCTCTTGGAAGAGTCCTGGTTATGCCAAACTTCTTCCATCTGGGAATTATGGAGGCCACTGTGCTCTTGGGAACCTTCAGTGCAGCAGACATTTTTTTGGAGCCTTCCCCAGATCTGTGCCCTGCAATAATCCTGTCTGAGCTCTGCAGGCTGTTCCTTTGACCTCATGGCTTTTGCTCTGATACAGTATGCATTGCCAGCTGTGAGGCCTTCTACAGACAGGTGTGTGCCTTTCCAAATCATGTCCAATCAATTTAATTTACCACAGGTGGACTCCAAGCAAGGTGTAGAAACAGCTCAGCAACAATCAAGAGAAATGGGAGGCACCTGAGCTAAATTTCAAGTGTTGTTGCAAAGGGTCTGAATACTTATACCAATGTGATTGTTCAGTTTTTCCTTTTTCATACATTTGCAAACATTTCTAAAATTCTGTTTTCACTTTGTCATTATGGGGTACTGAGTGTAGATTAATGAGAGAAAAGAAATGAATTTGAACGAGTGGAGCATCAGGCTGCAACGTAACGAAAAAAGTGAAGGGGGTCAGAATACTTTCGGAATGCACTGTATACCCCTGTTTAACCACATTCTATCATGTTGGGAGAGCCTACTAATTTCAGTTTGGAACTCTACATCCCTTATTCTTTGAATAGTTAAATGCTTGGCTTGTTCATAGCACACTGATATCAAAGATGGAAGAGAGAGCCCATATGAAGCAAACTTACGTTCCACCTCCTGTTTCCAAGGAGAAGAAAAATTATCTGTTAAAACTAAGGGAGTCAGTCCGGCTGGGAAGAATTGTATCTTAAGCCAGTAAGTTATCATCCTCTTCCAGGCCCTAACCTGAATTAATGGCATTCCTGTCTTGAGTCTTAACTGGGCATTTGGAGTTCCACTGGGAGCAGCTAAAATTGATTGCAAAAAGTTTGCACAAAAAATTTTGTTTCCTGTGGCTCCTTAAATTCCTGTTTGTGCTCCATAAAGAATTTGAGACAATGTTTTGGCCCCGAACAGTTTTAAAACATATTTCATTGCTGTCCTTTGGAATTGTTCTAAGCTTTATCAGATTTGATTTCCATTGCAATAAACCCCAAACTCAGGACTACTGGGGATATGAAATTAGAACAGATTTTGATTTTGGTTCTGTGAGAAATAGTTGAAACCAATCAATCTAATTCAGATATATGGACAATATATTCTGGAGAACTTTATGGAAACCCTTTAATCATTACGTTGCTATGTTTGGCTAGTTATACCAAGGTGTGAAAAGTGTGTTCTAAGACAATTAAAAATCCAATATTCTGGATTCACTATTTTTCATTGGTGTGAAAAATGAAATCCCACCTCTTTCTGGTCAACTATTGACCATCTTTTTGACCTTCTAAGCTGGAAAATCATGCTAGCCTTTCAAATGGTTCAATTCATGCTAAGGTAAGAAGTGCTCAGATATGTTCAAATATCACTATTTCCACTTGTGGATAAATTCATATTGTGGTTAAATGTGTTATAAAAAAACTGAACAATACCATAATATTTTAGCAGGTTTTGTTATATGATATCTTTCCTTACAATATTATGTCTTAACTATCAACAGTTTTTTTTTTAAATATTATCTGCCTCTTTCATGGCTTTCTTTTGTCAACTGAACCACTGACCTGTTAGCTAAAATGCAGACTAAACCCTACTGAGCAGAGAATGCCAGGGGCTGGGTTATTTGAGTGACCACCTCTCCCCAATTACATCTACCCGTTCCACCAGATCCATCAGAGGGCATGCTGTGGGTCCTGTTGGCTATGGAGCTTCATTTGGCAGGTCCTAGGCAGTGAGTGGGCCTTCTCTACTGTGGCTCCCGCTTTATGGAACATCCTTCCTCCCAAAGTGAGGCTGGCCTCATCCCTTTTAACTTTCCGGAGGTCCCTCAAGACTGGTTGTGTCAGCAGGCCTGGGGACCACAGAGGACTGGCAAAATATTGAGATGGCTGCCATGTAATTAACACCTGCTCTTCACCCAATCTCTTTTTTATTCTGCTTTAGTTCTGTGCTTTTCATAATTTTAAAGTTTTCAATATTAATAATATTAATTTGTATATATTGTTCTTAACTTTGTTGTATGCCGCCCAGAGTCACTTGATTGAGAGATGGGTAGCTATATAAATATGACAAACAAACAAATAAATAAATAAATAAATAAATAAGACAAATAAATAAATAAATAAATAAATAAATAAATAGCCCAACAGTAGCCAACATACTGAGATTGTAAAGATTGATTTGCCATGAATTATAATTCTGCTGCAGTTCTTACAGATTTTATAGTAAAAAAAAAAAAAAGTTCACTAGGATTTATGTACATTTTTATATTTTAAGTACCACAGAAGTCTTCATTTTTAAAATTGCTTATATCTGTGTATATCTCATAGCGCTATATACTGCTTATATACTATACTTTTTTTAAAAAAAAAAATCTACCCATCAACAGACGATTAAACGCCATGAGAATTTTCAAACATTCTTGAGTATTCAACAAGAGATACACTGGAGCATTAGACAGAAATAATCAATGACATAATTACCTTGTGAAATCCAGAAAGCAAGGTATCCCTTCTTTTTCCCCCTTTTACCAGCCCTTTAGAAAACCTACCAAATTCTGAGTGCTTGAATCTCAAAAAACTAAATTATTCAAACTTGGCAAATACATGAAGACGTGGTTTATCTGCATAATTTATTGATGGCAAGGATATTGAATTTCCTCGTTTCGGTATTTGAAAAAAAAATCTCGGCAAAGAGCATAAATAGCTTGAAGTAGATGATTGGTTTCTGTTCTACAAAATACAATACTTCATATTCATTCTTCTTAATAAGTTATCATGCCTCTATATTGTCTCTTGGCAATTCTTTTGTTGAGCTCGACATATACAATTTTAATCTTTCTAGAAATATTCTTCCTTGTATTTTGTCTCTGAAGCCATGGTCCTCTTGCCAGCTTTCTATTCTTCTTGCTAGTGTTTTACACATGAAGTCTGTTTTCCTTTAGCAAGTGGGATCTTTGTGTCTTTGTCTTCTTTGCTAGCTTTCAGGCATGTTTTGGCAGAAGCTTTGACTGCTGAGGCACTAGAAAGCAGGGAGAGGGAGGGACTGTGCAGTCATCTGTCAGCTTTTCCCGCATCTGTAATTTTTTGTCCACTCAGCACTCTTACAGGGGCTTAAAAAGGGGGAATTCTCAGAGCTGAAGAGAGGCAAAAGCTCTTTAAACGTCCACCAGACAGTAACAGTCAAAGTCAGCAGGAGAATGGGCTGGATTTAGGGGAAAATCTACTAAATTATACGCTGAGTATAGGACAAGGTTTCACACATTTTCCTAATATTGGGTCAATGCAGACTAGAATCGCAGATTTTGGTGAACAAAACTGCAGCTCTCAGATACTTCTTTCTTAGGTGACTTAAGAAGCATTTCTCAAATGATTCAACCAAAGAAAACATTCTAGAGAGACTGAATGGAAACCTAAGTTCCTGTATTATTTCTATAAAAGTAAAAGCCATTCCACAGGGCGCTGCTATAAGTTGTTTCTTTTGATTTCTATGTTCTTCTGGAATCTGCCAACTTTCAGAAAAGAAAATGTGACTTCAAAATATCTCAGGAAACAGCAAGATATCACAGTTTTGGTCTTTTCCCCTCCTGCCACATATTGATTGATTATCCAGTATGCCTCTATTTTATGAACCAGTAATGCTGTTCTGTTACCATTTCTGTAGGCTGTTGCGATCTGAACTCCTACTGTGACTGTTAATTAATCAGTCTGACAAACCAAGGAAAGACCGAGCTATGTAAGAAATTACTTCTAACTCCAGTGACTAATAAGCGATTGTAAGGTATCTCTCTCTCTCTCTCTCTCTCTCTCTCTCTCTCTCTCTCTCTGTCGAGGGAATAAAATAAGAACTCTTCAAATTGTGTTAAAATGCATTGTTATTTCAAACTTCAAGCAAAAACATGAAAGGGAGCATAAAAACTTTCTCTGAAAAAGCTAGACATGAGTTACAAGAAAATCTTCTCTGGACTGAAAGGATCCTATTCTTGAATTCATAACAGGGAGCAAATAAAGTTTTAGTGACAAATGAAATAACAACAGTAACATGTGTCAAAATGTTAGATCCTGAGAGATGCAATGAGACATTAAATGTACAGGAAAACATGATTTTGCAGTCATATTAGAGAGCCTTTTTTAGTACCGTGTCCTACCAGAGTTTGGCAACCATGAGCTTTTTTTTAAAAAAAAAAAATAAATTAGGACACTGTATGTTTGCCAAACCTTTTAGATAGATTTTTCTACCAGGATATGTATTTTTAAAAAAGCCTACTGAAGCCTAATGTAAGTAAGTGACATCAGAAGCTATATTTGCAGCAGCTGTATTTGAATTACTGCATGAAATTTTTGACCTTCTCAAAACTCTGAACTGTTACAATCTGAGCACATTTCCCCTTTGTCACTATTTGAGATATACTGATTTGCAAGAGAGGTTTTCTTGTTTATTTTAAAGCAATCAGAAAGCATTCTAGACATTTCCTGGAATAAATATGTGAAGATAAGGAACAAGAACTACTTGGAAAGAAAAAAGAAGCTATTATTGCTTTCTGAAACAGTTAAACCCCAAAATGGGACACTTTTTTTAAATACCCAGAGGGAAGGCAAGATCGACAATCTTTTTTGCATGATGTCAGGTGAGTTAGCAGGATGATGTAGTGAGTGATCTTTCAATTAGACTATCAATGATTGTCTAGTCAGAGTCCTGTGTAATACACAGTTGCAAACTCAGATCTCATGGCAAATCTCTTCCAGGATTCTACTATGGCAGATAGCAGGATGGGAGAGTCTAGGACTGTTTCTGACATGCTAATTTTCATAATAGATTTTTCTTAATTATTTGAGAGCTACGGAGTTTTCATCACCTTCTACAATCCTAAATGGTATGATGTGGAAACAAACTTTTCGTGCAATCTGCAGATTATCTGTATATACATCAACCAGGCAGATATTTCATCATACTTAAACTGTGGTCTGTTCATTAATAACTGTAACTGCAATAATTAATAAAAATAAACATAAAGGTGAGGACAGTTTGATGGCATTCTTTTGATGTAACTGTAAATGCAATTATTAATTTCTTTGCAGTAATAATTTCCATAGTGTTGCCTCTGGAATATCTGAAGTCAGGATTGGCATCAAGCAATTTTGTTCCCTGCTTGCAGGAAGGCTGATATTTATGGAAATTAAAGTCAATGGTGAACCTCAGAAATCCAATTGGCTCCTGAATTATGACTTCATCTATTCCCCTTGTCTCTCATACAAAACATGCTATATGAAAAGTAGTATATGTTGTCTTGGTTGTGACCCTGAAAAGAGGATGGAATGATGCCTTGCTGACACCATGGTGCACAAAGTTGTAAATAAAGTTGTAGATCTTTACAGGGTTAATTATTTACTATGTAGTTAATGGCTGGAGTTAAATTACATTTTTCTTCTGCCATCTTCCTATACAAAACTAAGGTAGAATCAACAGAAGATATATAAAAATAAATGTTATCCCCAACCTTTTTTCTTAAACATGGGAGATAAACAGCTATAATGTACATCCATGAGGAGATTAATTATCTATATAGCAGGTTACCTACTGGTTTTAATAATATAAATAATCTAATTAAAGGACATAAGAGAACATAATAAAATGATGCATTTTTTATACACTGCTTTTTCTACCTAAGCTGTGTGGTTCCTTGTTTTTATTCATATTGCTAGCAACTTATAAAAAGAAACTGTTGCTGAGCATTTTACTTCATTTTAAAATGAATCATTCAATGTATGTAGTTTATTCAAAGGAATCATCTGTCTTTTTTTGACACTGCAAAATCTTCACCTGGACTAGTGAACTACAATCAAGGAGAGCCACGTACGAACTCCTTCTTCTCATTTTCTGGTGCAATCACATAGTGCCAAGGGTAACAAATGCTGGTGCCAGCCTTAAGCAGTGGTGTATTCTGGACCTAATGATCTTGCATGAGATTTTAATCACCATACCAGACAATACTGTAGAAAAGGAGATGGTAGAGACAGAATTCAGATGTCACTCTCCAGGTAGGAATCACCAGTCCTTTTTTTTTTTCCAGCAGTAATTGTAAATTATGCTTCTTGAACATGGACTGCCAGCAAAAACTTGCAGTAACAGCTACTGGCAGCTTAAGTACAAATTTGAACCACTGGGAGGTTCGGTCATTACAGGTGAACCAGACTGCTTAAAAATGTATGTTCAAACACTTAAGAACATTGCTGAATGGAAAACTGATTGCTTTGAAAGATTTACACATATTTTCTTAGAAATCATGTCAGTCTGGTAACAAAAATAAAAAAGCATTCTTTTCTTACTATAGAATGTGATCTCCCTGTATCTTGCCTACCAAGTTCCCATCAGTATAAATGAGATATAGGATTTTTAGAAATGGTAGAACTTTTTTGTTGGTTTTGCCACAGATGTTTGTCACTATTATTTTCTGAATTTCTAAACAAATACATGTAATTGTGAAAAGGTAGGAGGAAGAATTCAAAAGTATATATAGTTTGATAGCACCAGAGTCAACTTGAAAGAGAAACTTATAATAAGCATTTGTCAAAGAAGTAGCATTTTTAAAAATAAATTTTACTTTAGAGTAAATGTGAATTTGCTACACTTAGTTTCACCATCCTACAATTTTCCCCCAAATAAAGTCTTGCAACTTTTGGAAAACGTATGTAGTAGAAATCCTACACTAGGAAAGACTGAACCTTGACTAGGAAGTAGCACCAGAATCACATAGTGCAGCTAGCTCTTAGGCCTACAAGTGCTATTAAGCGCTTCTTTTATACAAGCAGAGGACAATCCCTGCGGCATTAAAACTTTTTGAGGCCAAACTACTGGCCGAAATCCTTTATGAGACACAAATAGGAATTTACGTGAAGAAGGATGCACTGGAAGCAGTGCAAACAAAATTTTTGAGGTCAATCCTTCCGGCGCCCAACGGAACAGCAAATGCTGTTAAGATCTGAGACAGGAATGCCTGCAATCCAAGTAAAGGCCTGGAGGATGATGTTACTACTGGCTGAAAATCCAATTCTTCCCAGTTGGACTGACCCCTTTAGTTTTTATAGACAATTCTCCTTCTCCCTGGAAACAGGCCATAGAGCAGAAGTTGGTATTATACGGACTTTCTGTATCATTCCTTTAGGATATGACCAAGCCAAACAACTGCTCACTCAAAGAATACGGGATATGGAGCTTCAGACTGAAGTTAAAAGGCTGCCCCAACCTGGTAGAAATTGGATAAATAAGGGCACTTGAGAACCAGCAAGATACCTACAAAATCTAACTTTCCCCAACTGAAAACAGCATTTTTCAAAGCCAAGCATAACGTCTTACTATCCCCACTGCTTCAAGGCAGATACTCCAAAACCCCATTAACTGAGTGTACCTGCAACTTTTGGAAAACGTATGTAGTAGAAATCCTACACTAGGAAAGACTGAACCTGTCTGGCGACAAGGGTATTGAAACCATTTTGCATATATTATTACATTGTAAACTCTACAACGATATCAAGTCTGCTTATATTCTGCCCCTAATATGTAAATTTGCAGGAAGGCCAGACAATTTCTATGTGAACTATCTTCTAGAAGATTCGAAATCCTTTATCACCTGTGCAGTAGCCAAATTCTGTGTTGCCACAATGAAAATAAGACATAACTTATTTTACAGAAATAATCACTTGTTTTATTTATCACTTTAGGTTTAACACATACTAGCCATCTTGTTTTTAGATGATATATATTTTACTTCATAGTCTGTAGTATTTTAGATTTATACTTGCACAGGTAATTAATGCACCATTTTTACAGCGTATGTCACATTTTTATGTGTTATTTTATCTTTGTTATGCTAGTATTTTATTTCATCATTTTTTTCTTATTTTTGCTGGTCACTGACCGAATAAACTATTATATGTAGGCTAAGAAGTCAAAAATATCACAGAAGAAGGCAATGGCAAACTATTCTCATTCTCTTGCTAAAAAAATTTCATGTGGTCTATGAAGTCATTAGGAATTGACCTCAACTTGAAGGTGACTTTATCTTTACCTTACAAATTCATTATGGCAAATATGATTACCTTATTACAAGGAGCACAATTTTAATATTTTTGAGAGACAAAAGCTTGTTTACCCATTCACAAAAATGGAGTTAGGATAGAAAGGGGATACATGTTTGACCTCACTTATAACATCCTTGTTCTTGTCCCTCCCATTTGCTATATTAAACTTTTCCAAATTGAACAGAAAAGTATGGAGAGAAAATCTACTGAGTGTTCATCTGAATGTGCCTTAGAATATTCCATGCAATCGAGAAATGTAATCATATATAGCTCTCTATCATCCAGAGATTTTAAAGCATATTTAGCTGAATATACACTTTCCTCCATGTCACCCACTCAAACAAGAAAGTCTGAAACTGTACCTGGTCAGATAAGATTTGAAATAGGGTTAACATGTACAGTCCTGCTAATCTCTATAGTTATTCTCAAAATATATGGAAGCAAATGTCTAAAGATACAAATAAAAAAGTTAAGATCTTGACCCAGAGTGGCACTAAAATCAGGTTAAAGATCCACAGAGATCTGATTTGTCAGTGATTTTTTAAAAAATTTAGAATACTGGTCTGTCTCTACTTAAAGCAATTTAATTTCTAATTTATTTAGCAATTTCTAATTGTCAGATTATGTATTTGTACCTGCACTCTTTTATTGTAATCTTTTTATTGTAATCTTTTATTTAATTTGTATTATAATAATTTTTCATAATTCTGATTTCAGGAATGTAAAAGAGTAATACTTTCACTCCTCTATTGCTATGGCCAGAAGCCAGTACAAATAAATTTAACACAATCATTCTGTAGTTGCATAATGCTTATTCAGCCACAAATTGAAACTGGATCCAAATAACAAGATTAGTCCCCCCCCCCCCATTTGTATTCTTCATATGAGGTATTAATTATTCTTTACATTTCACTTCAGATGTGGCAATATTCTTAGAATGATTCATCTTACTTTTTGAATAAAAAATTTCTCGCATACTCAATAGAGTGGATCAACAGCAAGCAGAAGATGAGTAAATTAAAGGATACACATTTTATTAGGTTTTTTTTTTAGCATATCAGGGAGGAGATGGTGGCCATTCATCCCATTTCAAAGATGATGAGTAAATTAAAGGATACAAATTTTATTAGGTTTTTTTTTTAGCATATCAGGGAGGAGGTGGTGGCCATTCATCCCATTTCAAAGATGCTTTCGAGTAAACTAGCTGCTAATTAGGTTTTACACAAAATGAAGTCAGATATGACTATCTAGAAATCAGGTTTCCAACAGGACATCCACAAGACACAAATGTTTCTGAGGGCTTTTTCCTTGATGCCAAATAGATTCCCTGCCCACAAAACACACACACACACACACACACACACACACTTTTTTTCTGTCTCCACACACAAAGACCGCAAAGGGATTGCTAGCTACCCAGTATCATGAATATCTTCAAGAATGCTTCTGGTCCCCAAATGGGCCCCATCAGCTTTCTTAGAAAATAAAAAGGATTGCTGTCTCTTTCCTCCACCCTCCCCAAGGACAAAAGTAGTAAAGAGGATCCTGAGAAGGATCTAGAAAAGATGGCAGATAACATTATTGTAATTTAGTCTGCATAATTAACTGTATTTCATTCTGTGACAGCATCTCCAATATTATCTCAAAATTTTAAATGTGGCCACCAACCAAGAAGTTTGAAAATCTGTGAACCAGAAACTAAGTCAATCAACGAAGAAGCTATCAAAAACACATAGAACAAAGTAAAACACATATACAAGTTATTTATACTATTTTCCTCTAACTGTCCAATTCTCTGAACATTTGTGTCCAATCCAGTTTCAAGAACTAAGCATACTGAAGGTTCCGAACTTCTGTAGCAAACTAAATGAAAACAATATGTTTGTCACTCTAAATTGCCAAGGAGTGTGTAAATAGACATCAAGCTTCTTTAAGTGCCTACTAAGGGTGAGGAAGAATTTAGAGTGCACAAAATAAGTAGAGAATACAGGAACTTAGCAGTGATAGAAAGTTTGACTGAAGATTCCCAACAGAGGCTCTTTTCTCCTTGCCAATCAATCTCTATCAATAATGATCAATACTGTTAGAACTTTAGAAGGGAGAATGCAAGATATAATTAACAGATGAGAGTACAGGGCTGCAGTTTCCATAATAGCCAGACTGCACAAATTTAATGAAAATAAACACCCCTTTTGAAGGAAATGCAATTTTCTCTTCACAAAACTAGCCGACTCTACATGCAAAGTGCTTTGTTCTGTTCCTTCTTCACAAATATAACACAAGATTTGTTGTTAACAGGGAACACACAACTCATTATTTTGTGAATGTCTTTTATTTACAGATATTTTTCACTATGTTTACCTCTCTTCTTTTACTATTCACTGTCATCACCACTGTAGCTGCAAATCTATAAAAATTTTCTCATATTCTACTTCTTTGTGTTGACTTTTTCCATAACTTAGTAATTACTGGTTTTGCCACATTTCCTCTACATTCATCACAACTGAAATATTACTCTTTAGCCACCACTGTATATACACCTCCATTAAGAAACTCCTATATCCCAATATAAGATGGCACATTATTAATTTTCTGTTGCTTCTTTTTTGATAGGGTAGCTTTAGTAAAATTTCTTTTCCTTCCTGGAATATGTTCAAATCACATATTACATTCTTGCATTAATGATAACCATTAGCCCATTCACATGTTCATTAGTAAAAGTCTAAAAGGTCCAGGGGGAATACAGAGAGCTACAGTTGCCTGTACCCATTCTCTGACACTGCCTCCTTGATGACACACACATGCTGGGAAGATTCTTCAGTCAGTGTACTATTAGGTCTTTATGAAGGTTATCTTTACAGCAGTCCAGGCAAATTGGGGGTTCCATTTCCACAGAGAAAACCCCATGCAAAAATTCCTTCAAATTTGGGGAAGGATGGAGCTATACTCATGCGGTGTTGCTGACCCTATATATATTTAGTAGGTATGGTTCATAAATGTTTAAATCTGGATCTGTAATTCTGTATGTGTATATCTCACAGTTTGCAACCACTGCAAAATATGTCTGCCCATCCCAAAGATTCTATCTTACACAATGCACAATTAGAGAAAAACATTAATTTTATGCTAATTATTTTTTTTCCTCCACTATTGCAACATGGGCAGGAGAAGGTTCTCTTCATAGGCCTTGTCAAGATGTTCTAAAAGACAAATAAAATCAATCCTGGCAAAAATAAAAGGCTTCAAAAATTTGCATTTATTTATGTATTTATTTAAATCAATTCATATGGTTGCCCATCTCTCTGAACACAACTCTGGGCAGCTAACACAAATGAAAAACAATACAATAAACAAGGAACAACAAGAGCAAAAACATAAAATGACTGCCGAGAAAACCATACAACCAACAGATAGCGGCTCAACTAATCTCCTGAGCCCATGCCCAGGAAAACAACCAGGTCTTAAGAGCTTTTTGAAAGGCCAGCAGAGTTGGAGCCAACCTAACCTCTGATGGTATGGTGCTCCAAATGGCAGGCACCACAACAGAAAAGCCACCTGAATGCTCTTACAGACTGTCTTCAGATCTAGCTGTCCAAATTCATGAAACAGAGGTTGAAGAGCCAACTCAAATCTTAAGTATTATTGCAATATGCTTAGGACACAAACATGACTCAGGACTACATTTCCTTCATTCATATAGTCCTGCCCCTGAACCAACAGCTTCTAAAGATTTGAGCTGTTTATCCAAGTACTTGTAAGGTGGCAATAAACACAAAGGGGTTGTTTTTGGTCACAAGATGAGGTATTGCACACCTGGCACACTTGTTTGGGTTTGGAAGCTAAGTATGTTTGAGCTTGGTTAGTACATGAATGGGAAATCACTAAGAAAACCCAGTACTATAAGTTAGCCTAGGAAGTTTAAAATATCCTTCTTTTCCAAGCACTTCTATATTGTTGCAAGAAACTATGTGGATGGTCACCAGGAGTTGGAGTCACTTTGAAGGAGAAATTAAGATTTTTATTTTTAATCAGATTTTCAGGCCCTCCTAAATATTTCGGTTGTGGTGAGTTTTGTCACTGTATTTAGTATATGCTGTTTGTATTATCATAGCAAGATATACATTACTTTAATTAACTTCCTTCCTTAATATGCTGTGAGTTATCCTGCTATCTGGGTTTTATCTTTGTTATAGATCCAAAGTGGTTTGGATAAATCAATACCCACATGGCTGGAGTGATGGGATACAAAGAAGAAACGCATCTACCTTCATATACCTGTGATCACATCAATGGCAATTTGATAGTCTGTAAAAACACTCCTCTCTCCCAGCACAAAAAACAAAGTGGGAACCAGACTTAAAATCAGGAGATTCATTAATTTAAGCAGAAGAGAATTGGAGCTGAGGCAGCATCTTGACCAAAGCTCCACAATTAATTGAGGACAGAGGTGAGGTTTGCACCCAGAATCTTAGGACTGAACTCTAAGTAAGTACTGATAGCAATTTTCCTCTTGTGGCAAATAGCAGGTTCAGACTGAGGCACGCAAGACAGAAGATTAACCCACATATGACATGTCATTGTATTCTTCTTGAAGTAAGGAGGCAATTTAATCACTGACTGAATTACCCCACTCTGTTTCAGTCTACTAATTTAAGCTGGGCTTTGCATATATTAGACTGCAGTGCCTCACATCTTCAACCACTGTACCTCAGTCTTAGTTGCCATTCGACCTGCAGAAAAACATACATACTCAGCTTTCTACCAATGGACTAAGTAGTCCAAATAAACCGTACTTGAACCTACTCTACAAGGTAAAACCATACAACTGACTAGTTGCAAACTTATGGGGAAATAGTTTGCATTGTGCAAGAATTCAATTTCTTTATAAGACCTGCAGAAATACTTGTAATAACTTTGTTATGGTCAGAAATGGTTGGGAGGAAAATATTTTCCCCTATTTCTATGAACTATTTCTATTTAACTTTTCCTATCTGCAAAATGTCATAGTTAGGTTTGACATACCAGTATAATATGGGAAAGACAGTTGCCCAATATGGGCAGAACAATTGCCCAAGCTGTTGACTGAAGTGAGAAACTTGAGGAATGTGGTTTTTGTGGATTCTTATAAAGAATATCTGGAGCCATATTTTCTGACTAAAGCACACAAAAGAATTTAGCAGCTGCACTTTCTAATCTGTAACACAGTTTTTGGCATTTTACGTCATTTGAGAGGGAAAAGTCACTTAAAACCATATTTTTAAATAAACACTCATTTCAGTACATTTTATGCATTATGTATTTAGTACATATTTAAATATATATTTGATAGAAATTTAAAATTGCAGATTAATGTGGAGACGGAAACTAGGATTATAAGTAAAATATACAAAAATGGAAGTCCAGAGTAATTTTTATTCCCTTGGATTTTTTATTTTTATTTAAGCGGGGAGTGGAAGTGTTTTGTTTTACCTCCACTGGGCTCTGTTTAATACAGTTTTTTGCCATCATGCTTTGAAAATTGACTTCTCTGGACAAATTTAAGAAAGCAGGGTGCCAGTGAAATTAGGCTAAAATATATTCCATGTTTTGTTTGCTTTTAATAATCATAAATAGATGTTAAAATCCTCAAATGCAGTCAATAAACTGATTTATAGGCATAAAAAAACTGTTCAAACACATTGGGAAATCTGTAGTGTTTCTTAATGATGAAGACTGAATAATATTACCATGACATTAAATAGCATGGTATCTACTCTTTCTACATTTTATATCAAAGTTCCTGGAAACAGATGTGCTATTCAAGCATTTCATTCAGTTTTATCCAGATGCTGTGCTCAGAGAAGTAAGGGGCTGGGAAATTTGCTTTCATTGTCTTACTGACTTCTAAAGAAATGCTAAAATATCTTGATGCTATCCAATTTGAGTAACAAACACATGCAAAACATATTCAACTGCCACTTATCTTCATTTGGTTTAAGCTCACTGTAATTGCCGCTCCTATGTCCAACATGCACATAAATCATAAACTCATCATCCAGAATTCCAATAAGTGCATCCTTCTGAGTTCACTGTCCCTCTCTGGTCATTATGATCTAATTGTATGAGTATATAAAACATAAATCAAACTGGAAGCTAATTGATTGTACTACCTGGCATACTGTGAAAAAGCAAAACAAAGGAAATGCTACAGATATGCTGTGAAAGGCAAAATAATGGAGAAATCAACACAACAAATGCTGGTTTAAAATGTAATGTCTAGTAATGTCCAATGGTGAAAATGTTTGGTGGAATCAATGAAAAGAAACAGAGAGCATTTCTGGAAATGTTATATGTTTTTAGTATACCTTGATTTTTTTTTAAACGTGGAAGTTACTGTATACACAAAATACTAAAAAATACTTATTGGCCATGCATTAGCTGAGAATGACAAAAATGAATTCTCTCTGGAAGGGGATAACAGTAAATAGTAATGGGTAGGCCCCATGGAGAAACTGAGGGTCTTCATAATCAACTGGCTTTTGAATTCTACAGACAAATGGGTTAAATATGAATCAACCGTGACTGATTTGCATTTATCCGACTACAATGTTAAGAAAATTAAAGATATACGGGCAGGAAAACATTAAAATGAGAACCGCTACTTACAAATTCTGACTTCCCAGGCAAGATGGGAAACAAAGTTAAAAGGTGAGGACTGAAAAGTGAAGTAAAGCCATGGAATTTGCATTTCACCACTATCTTAAAATGAAATGCACGAACAGACTGTAGACATTTTAATTAGGCACTATGAAGTGTTGCAATGGGTTCAAGTTTGTTCCTAATACATTCTTCTTATGACTGGGATGAGAAAATAAAGAATGATGAATTGCTTATGTTTAAAAACATAACATCTGTTATTCATTACCTCTTTTATTAAAAAAATAAAATAAAGAAAACAAAACCAGGAGCTTAACCATTGTTTGTTTGGTTCTTCACCTTACAGAGAATTTACAACTTATAATTTACAACTTGAATCACAGCAGTATCTTATGGAGTATAAATTAATGTCTATAATATCTACCAACATTTAATTTTAAGACTGTTCAGGATGACTTGAAAGCTTGCAGGTGATGTTTGTCACCGTTGAATGTACTGCCATAACATGGAATTATTCTTATAACCAATGTGACTAACTTTGCTTTTTGTCTTATTAGAGCATTTTAGCACTTCATGAGAAACCCCTGTAGCAACAAAAGAAAATATAAAATACCTCACAGAGAAAAGCAATGCTATAAAACCCAATCTATTATGGCAGTCGATGAAATCCCATTAGATTTAATTGGATTTATTTAGGAAGGATACATGCTTTGGAGTATTTACCAAAATACAAATGGATCATGCAGGATCTTTTTAATCAAAATTAAAATATATTGAAATAGTAGGGGTTTCTTCTAAGCTCTATCAGAGACTATACAAAGAATGTGTATCATGATGTTCTTTTTTGCGTTTAGCAGATCCTGCAGTTAGACTAACTTTTGACCTTAAAGTGAGGTCCAATGCAGCAGCAATGGGATGGAGCACTGAGTAACTGAAAAATATGTTTGGACAGCTGGTACAGTCAGAGGCTTTCTTGAAGAAACAGAATTCAGGCATGAAGGTCTTCATTTAGAGATGTGTTTGCATAATGGGGTAGGGGTGGAGGAAGCACCATTGTCTTCATAATGTAGGAAAACATTCTTGAGGAATTACATGCAATAAAGTAAAATACAGAAAAAGGTCTGTTCTATATTTTTAAACTCTGAAGAAACAATTCTTCAGAGGCTAAATCCTAGTCATGTTAATCATGACCATCTTCCTTGCTCTCTCTTTCCTTTTATATTTTTTTAATCCCTACTCATACCTACATCCTTCTTCTCCAACTTATATTTAAAATAATGTGCATGCCTTGTCCTGGTGCTATCTCCTCCAGAGTTAGCAACCATTGGTTCCATTTCTTCCTTTGATGTTACTGACTAGAATATGGACGTATTTTGCCAAAACATTTTTCCAGCCAGAATATAAGTCATTTTTCAGCACTGTGTTTCTAATATTTTTCTCTGCATATCACATGTCCTAAATATTCCAATTTCCTTTTCTTGATGGTATTCACAATTCCCCTATCTTCACCCCTTCTCTGGAGGAAAGACTCATTTTGTGCAGGGTAAGCCTATATTTTAAGCAACTGCCATATCCATATTTCAAAGGATTCTATTTTCCAGATTATCATTTGGGACACTGTCTTTGCTTGAACTCCATACAAAAAAATGTAAAAACACAACAGCATATAATGTGCCAACAAACTTCCAATCCTAGGCTCTGACAGCAAGTCTGTTTACTTATTTTTTGAAAAGCTACTATCACCTGTTCGTTCCAATTCCTTATTCCCATGCTGTGATCCCATGTACCATTCAAAATATAGCCCAGGTATTAATACTGTTCCTATTAGCATTATAACTGGTTCATAAATTTTATTTTACTAATAATCATTACTCTTTGTTTGCTTCTGATTCTGTTTAGCTCATAAGGGTTATTTGATACACTTGACTGCATAAAAGCTGTAAACCTTGCTTATTCTTTGCTATAGAATAGTATCATCTACATAGCATACATTGATATCAATATATCAATAATGTCTATACCTTCTTGACATTCTTCTAAAGATTCTGTGAAAATAACTTCAGAATAGGAAGAATTCAAATTCTATATAATATTTGAAATTGTGTTGTTTCTTTCTTCCTACTTAAACAGCCACTGCTTGTTTCCAGCATAATTTTGTAATAATCCAGCTGTATAGTTTTCAATATATCTAGCAACTTGCTATTTTCCACTTGGTCAAATGCCTTTTCATAAAGTCAATGAAACATGCATAAATGCCAAAATTTACACCTTTACAATGTTTTACTAAATTTTGTATACCAAAAAGGATATCTCAGGTTCCTAACCCATTCCTGAATTCAAACATTAAGAAAGCTTCACTTTTCCAATAAATCCTGTTGTGTATTATTTCAATAAATATTTTTAAAACATGACTCATCAGGCTTATCATACGGTATTCAATGCATTTTTTCAATGCACCTGTTTGTTTTGGGTAGTGTAATAAACACAGATATTTGCTAATCAACTGGAATAATCCCTGCTTTGTAGATTATGAACATTTTTTGAAATATCTATGACATTTTAATCCATTAGTTTCAATATTTCTACTGGAATGCCTTCAGGTCTCACTACCTTGTCATTTTCAATGTTTTAATTGCTTGCATTACTTCTTCTCTACATAAATAAGATTTTGTATCCATGTTTCTATAATTAGGATGTAATGCTCTACTGTGTTTTGTATAAGTTGCTCCACATATACTTCTTATGTATATTGTTTTGCTTTTATGTTTTGAAGGTCTATTAGTACATTGGCATTTGGGGTTTTATGTGCACCTGTAATTTATTTTCATATGGAAGTTAAAGTATCATATTTAGATTCTAGTACTTCAGTTTTACAACAACTATCCACTACACCTTAATATTTATGGCATTTATTTATTTATTATTTTATTCAATCAATTTATATAGCCACCATACTCTGCACATGACTCAAGGTAACATGCATCCTCAGTAACAGAATGAAATCCAAAACCACATAATGAAGCAAAATATAAAAAACATAATACAAAGCAGCAACATACAAACACATTAATGTAAGAAAAAAAAATTAATCATCACACTCCTGATCAATACTTGGTGGAAAAAAACAGGCGTTTAATGCCTTCCAAAAGACAGGCAAGGTTGGAGATAGCTGGGATGCTGTTCCAAAGGGCAAGAGCAGCAACAGAGAAGAGATGCTTCTTGGGCCACACCAGATTACATTGCCTGTGTGACAGGACCTGAAGGGTGTCAAATCTATAGTCACCAAGCCATATAGAGCACACTGCAATAATCCAATCAAGGCATGAATGGCCATGAGCAAGGCCTCCTGATTCAGGACTAGGCACAACTGGTGCAAAAATGAAGCTGTATAAAGGCCCTCTGTGCCATGGCTGCCATCTACTCTTTAATCAGGAGCCACAAAACTCAGAGAACCCCTGAACTGCACCCTGGGTCTGTTTGGGCAATGTAACTCCATCCAGAACAAAATTCCACAGATCTAGGTTTCCCACAAGATTCAGTCTTATGAGATTAAGCCTGTTTTTTCCCATCCAGACCCCCACAGGCTCCAGATACTGAGACAGAAGCTCAGTAGCATCACTTGGTAAGCCCAAGGTTGAAATGTACAAATGAATATCATCAGTATACTGATATTTAACCCTGTACTGATGGATGACCACACCCAGCAGTCTCATAGTATTTTACTTTAGATGTAAAATACTGTGATTGAGTCTTAAGTATAAATCCAACTCAACCACTGCATCCTATTTTCAAGATCTTCTCCTGCCAAGTAAAGTACAACATAGTAGAATGCGATGTATCATTTGAAAATTATATTATATGCCATATATTATATGTTTACAATACTGTCCTCCATCTGAAGTTTGAAACAGCTCCAATGTTTATCTGAAAATGACAGAGGAAAACATGAAAATATAGTGTGCATATTTGGAGACTGAGTCAGAAAACAGCCATGTAAACAAATAAATAAAAAAAGTATTAGCCTGCATGTTCAGAACACAATTCTTCATTTCTTGTTCAGAGCCAAGCTTGATGTTTCTACTTGTTTCCAAGACAGTCAATGACAACCAAGGGCTCTTTAACTTTAGTAGTTTGCATAACTACTAAAGTTTACTATCATATATCTGACAATGGACAAGGAGAGATACTAATAGAAGAGAATATGTGTAGCTCAAGGTTGAACTGTGGAGTCCTTGGGGTTCTCTGAGCTTGGCTGTTTTCTTGCAAACGTTTCACTACCTGGCTAGGTAACATCCTCAGTGCTAGAATGGAGTGGAGGTTGTTCTCTGCTTATGTACAGTGGCTTGTGTATTTTTGTATTTCAAAATACAAAAATATTTGTGTATTTTTGTATTTCAAGGAGGGAAACTCCTTGAGACATGAAATATCTTGGGCTTCCAGTAAACCTACATCTTTACTGCTACTTACAAGACTATAAGTTTTTCCTTGCCTGCATTAAGCCTGTTCAACTCCAGTCAGGGTTCTCAACTTTATAAAGGGCAGTCCTTTCTTTTGAATCCAAAACTGCCACCCCATTGAGGTAGGCCAAACTAGGAAACTGACTCTACCAGTTTGCCTAGAACTACACTTCACTGATATAAGCTAACAGAATCTTGAAAGCCTGCATTCTCCCTTCCCTCCCTCTTATACCCCAGGGAATTAGGGCAGAGGCAGCCTGAGTGTCTAATGTTTTCTATCTTACCTGGTTTAAAGCATGTTTTTGTACATGTTCTTGTAAGCATCACTGCATAGTTTCTCCAAGGTCATCTCTATGGATCTCTACAAATATAAATCTACATAACAACAAAGGAAGGCAATCTTGAAGTTTCCCTTCTACATTAATACCTGGATTTGAGACAGAACAGCACAGAGTTACCTTGTCAAAGTCTTGGCCAGCCTGATGATATATCTGTTGCATTTCTATTTGAATGATAATTATTTTGAATATTTGTGCCAATATGAATTAATTAGTATACATAAATGTTATATACATTATCACAGATTTTCTCTTTTTTGTGTTGCATAAGTTGTTACCTTAGTTGTTACTGATCTCTTCCATGTTACTGCACATATTAACATTTTATTTCAACTTTCCATAATATTCTCTTCAGTTTTATTAAATCCTCTGTGCTGTAGGTCAAACAGTGCAACCTGAATAGATTCTTGATTACTGCTGAAATGAATGTTCTTTTTATAAGCTATATTTTTCAACATGACACTTTGAAGAAATCTATTATTATTTCTCAGTGTGTATAACATTAATGGAAGGTAAGGTACGGATGAATTCAGAACTCTAAGGAATTTTCATAATGATGATTCTGTAATGGAGAATAAATTCTTCTTGCTACAGTATCAGTGCTTATTACTTTATTGATTGAGCCTAGAGTGGCCATTGAAATTTTTTCCAAAGGAAAATTTGAAGTAGCTTTGGGAATGGTGGAAAGTTTCGGCAAGAGTTGCAAATTTCTCTGGCGATGGAGGCATCTTAAATTGCCACTGAATTTGACCGAAAATGAACACAATTTGACCTAAAATGAACACAAATCAATTTCTCCTGAGCCAATCATTTGGGAAAGTCTGCAAGTAGGTATACAACTTTACTCAAATACATGTAGATGTCATTTCCTATGGAATTTTCTTTCTAAGAACAATTCTAACTTGAGGTCCTAGAAATTGAATCCACTGTTCTCAGTGTTTAATTTCTAAAACAAAAAGAATCAAGACCAAAACCTATTTATGAGCACATATATTGGCTTGGGGTAGAATGAACAGAAGCTGTTATATTGGCTTCAGCCGTAATCTGGGGGGTTGATGCTTCCATTCATCCAGTGAACCAATTAGCTTTGAGTGCTGATTCTCTTTGACAGTCTTTTAAAATAAACTCTGCTATATTCTTCAGCATTTCGTAGTATTTCAGTTCAGAAGCTGAGTTGTTATCAGAATTCCTGTCCATCAACAATATTAACATTGAATTCATTATTAAGCAGGATACTACGGCTCTCAACTAAATGCATCTTTTTAGCTCAGACTGGGTAATTCTTCAAGGCCTCAAGTAGAAGATGCCTTTTATTTCCATTATTATTTCATATTTGTACCTGGAGATGCTAAGGATTGCATCTAGATCCTTCTGGATTGCAAATATTTCCCATATGACTGAGCTATGAAACAGTAACCTGTATCAATTCTCCACCTGTAGAGGAAGCAACTGGAATGGCCATTACTGTTCATTTCCAAGTATTACTTTTTCTTGAGAAAGATCTGGAATGTGAGAATTCTTGCTCAAGGGAATGTGTTAGGCAACTTTTGATAACTGCTGTACATTTTTTCTGAAATAAACTGGGAAACCCATTCTTAAATTTTAAAGTTAAAAATTAGGCACTGACAGAGGAATCTACTCTCTGTGCTTTGTGTGGTCTCAAGTATGTCTCCACATTTAAAAGAGGCAAGTCCAGCTCATGCAGAAATATGATAAACAGCTTTCTTCAAGAGGTGAAATTCTTCTTTGTCTCTGCATTCAGTCTGATTGAAATCTGAATCAGAGATATGGTAGAAATACTCGTCCCAAAAGACTAACTACAACCTAGCAAATTCCAGGCAGGAACTTGGGGCAAATGTCCAAGACCCCACTAAACAAAATGAAAAAGAAGGCTTAGTACATTGTGAAACACATATACTCTCCTTGCTTAGAAAGACTTTGGGATCAAAACTAACATACATTGCCTTTTGAAGAAGGAGAAGCACAAGGTCATTCAATTTAAAATCAAAGGTTATCTAACTGGACGTAGATCAGACCTGCACAATATGTGGCCCACCAAGCAGCCTTCTGTGGCTCGGTGGTATTTTCTGAAAAATAACCAATCTGCTGCGCCCCAACATCACCACCGCCAGGAAGGATCTGCCACTACTGCCTAGCTTTTTGCAGCCAGTTCCACCCCAAAAGGCACACTGCCAAGTGCCTCTAGGTCAAGTCACCAAACAGCTGATCGGCATGCCAGCTATTTCTTTGCACATGTAATTATTTTTACCGTATTAATCTGGCCCATTCCCCTCTATGAGTTATGCAGGTCTGCTTTAGATAAGGATGTCTTACTTATGCATCTTCAAAAAAGAAAACATAACCTGTGTATATGCTAATTTAGATGCAAATTTAGAAATAGTGTAGTTACCATGAATCTTTCTCATGATTCCTCACCTTAAAGTGACTTGGGCAGTGATGAAAGGTAAAGGTAAGGTCTTAAACTTTAGGGACAGGGTGAGTGTAAAGTCTCCTTTTTATATGTTTTGGTTTTATCTTGTCTTGCTTTGTTTTGTTTTATTTTGATCTGATCTGATTTGTTTTGGTTTTGGTTTTGTATTTTGTCCTCTTGGTCGGTTGTATTTTTATATGTTGTTTTTTTTTAGTTATAAGCTACCCAGAGTCATTTAGGAGTCAGGAGGTCTATACATTAAATAAATAAACAAATCTAAATTTTCTGGACTCAGTCTTGATTCCTGGTGACTACATGGACTTCCTGGAAGAATTCTATGGCAAGCCTCCTCTGTACTGCAGCAAAGAAGTTTGCCATAGGATTCTTCCAAGATGTTTTTTGATTTCCCAGTTTAGCCCACAATCCTGTGATTTCCTGGTTTAAACTTCTGCAGGTTACACTTAAGGAAACATAAATTCTTATAAAAGAATTACTGACTAAGCCGTCAATTACTATGGAAGTTCATATCTTTTTAACTTCTCAGCTAAATGAAATATAGGAACTATAGGATTGCTGTAGACAAAAATTGGTTAACTGAATTACCTGAATATTGTAGAAAATTACTAGGAGTCCCAGTGCTGATGTCAGAAGAGCATCAAAAACAAATGAGATTCATCTTCTGATCTGAACAGTTTGGGCTAATTAACAATAAAACTTCATTTAATTAACTAGCAATAACACCGAGATATGCTCAGCACAGCAAACACTCCATACTCAAACAATGATTTATATGCATTTATGGGACAATTAATGCCTAGTCAATATTGAACGTCACACATATATTGGGGCTTACCTTTCACTTTCACTCAGCTTACAATTTACAAGACATGGCATAACTTTCTTTCTGCCTTGGTCTGATTCAAATGTAGGGAACAAAATGTTAGATTTGGTTGGCAGAATCATCAAATATGAGGCTTACTATATGGACACTCCCTCCCTCTTAGTCCAGGTTACTATATATCATAGGGTTATTATAAGAATCAAAGGGAAAACACCATTCTGAGTTACTAAAAAAAAATATAGTATTCGTATGAACTTGATGGCAAGCGGAATAAAGGAATTCTTTCATCCTGCTATGCTGGAATGCTCATTTTATATGTCTCCTGATCATAATGATCATAATGATCATAATGAGATAATATTAATCTCTCTTGTTTTCTCTGAGCAAAGCTTTCTTCTAGAAATAAAGGGAAATTTTTCACTTGAAATATGAGAATATGACCCTTTAACTGCACCTGTGAAAGATCCTTCCCACTCTAGAAATAAAGATCTCTCCTGGATGCATTATATACCTGGATTCACAATCATTCCCATGTTTAGCTCTTTTGAGCTCAATGGCTATGCAAAGGGACCTATTGGATTACTTAAGCTTTTGCCCATCATTACATCTAGTTCAAATCCAAAGTACTAAATAATGTTCCTAAACAAATCCTAATTTTTATGATCTACAGTGGGGCAAAAAAGTATTTAGTCAGCCACCAATTGTGCAAGTTCTCCCACTTAAAAAGATGAGAGAGGCCTGTAATTTTCATAATAGGTATACCTCAACTATGAGAGACAAAATGGGGGGGAAAATCCAGAAAATCACATTGTCTGATTTTTAAAGAGTTTATTTGCAAATCATGGTGGAAAATAAGTATTTGGTCACCTACAAACAAGCAAGATGTCTGGCTCTCACAGACCTGTAACTACTTCTTTAAGAGGCTCCTCTGTCCTCCACTCGTTACCTGTAGTAATGGCACCTGTTTGACCTTGTTATCAGTATAAAAGACACCTGTCCACAACCTCAAACAGTCACACCCCAAACTCCACTATGGCCAAGACCAAAGAGCTGCTGAAGGATACCAGAAACAAAATTGTAGACCTGCACCAGGCTGGGAAGACTGAATCTGCAATAGGCAAGCAGCTTGGTGTGAAGAAATCAACTGTGGGAGCAATCATTAGAAAATGGAAGACATATAAGACTACTGATAATCTCCCTCGATCTGGGGCTCCATGCAAGATCTCACCCTGTGGGGTCAAAATGATCACAAGAACGGTGAGCAAAAATCCCAGAACCACACAGGGGGACCTAGTGAATGACCTGCAGAGAGCTGGGACCAAAGTAACAAAGGCTATCATCAGTAACACACTATGCCGCCAGGGACTCAAATCCTGCAGTGCCAGATGTGTCCCCCTGCTTAAGCCAGTACATGTCCGGGCCCGTCTGAAGTTTGCTAGAGAGCATTTGGATGATCCAGAAGAGGATTGGGAGAATGTCATATGGTCAGATGAAACCAAAGTAGAACGTTTTGGTCTAAACTCAACTCGTCGTGTTTGGAGGAGAGAGAAAGCTGAGTTGCATCCAAAGAACACCATACCTACTGTGAAGCATGGGGGTGGAAACATCATGCTTTGGGGCTGTTTTTCTGCAAAGGGACCAGGACGACTGATCCGTGTAAAGGAAAGAATGAATAGGGCCATGTATCGTGAGATTTTGAGTGAACACCTCCTTCCATCAGCAAGGGCATTGAAGATGAAACGTGGCTGGGTCTTTCAGCATGACAATGATCCCAAACACACCGCCCGGGCAATGAAGGAGTGGCTTCGTAAGAAGCATTTCAAGGTCCTGGAGTGGCCTAGCCAATCTCCAGATCTCAACCCCATGGAAAACCTTTGGAGGGAGTTGAAAGTCCGTGTTGCCCAGCGACAGCCCCAAAACATCACTGCTCTAGAGGAGATCTGCATGGAGGAATGGGCCAAAATACCAGCAACAGTGTGTGAAAACCTTGTGAAGACTTACAGAAAACGTTTGACCTCTATCATTGCCAACAGAGGATATATAACAAAGTATTGAGATGAACTTTTGATATTGACCAAATACTTATTTTCCACCATGATCTGTAAATAAATTCTTTAAAAATCAGACAATGTGATTTTCTGGATTTTTTCCCCCCATTTTGTCTCTCATAGTTGAGGTATACCTATGATGAAAATTACAGGCCTCTCTCATCTTTTTAAGTGGGAGAACTTGCACAATTGGTGGCTGACTAAATACTTTTTTGCCCCACTGTATTTACTGATGGGAATGTCACCAATATTAACTTACTGGATTAAGGTTGTGCATGAAGAAAGGAAATGTATTTTAGGTGCAGAAATTATTAACACAGTAAATACATTATATTGTTTCATTAAGAAGAAAGAAAGAGTTCTTGTGCTAATTCTCTGACTCTTACGCTTCCTCATTCAAGAGAATAGCACTAATTATCCATGATTGCTTTAATCATTTTCCCATTTTGAACAGTAAGGAATCACTATCCTTACACACCACTACTAGAGAAAACAGATTTTAAGCAAGATCAAGTACAGGATACCTAGGGCGTGAGTCAACCAAGATGTTTTTCAGTGGTGATAGTTGGGGGATGGCCACAAAACTATGGTGTTTATCCTCTAAGCTGGAAATGTTTGTGCCCTAGAAGACTAGAAGCTTCTTTCTTAATGCAAAAACGCTGTTATCTCAGGGTTATCAGTTTGTAATAAATACATAAAAACAGTAGATTATGTTTCTGAAAGATCTGATTATATATTCAGAACTCCTCCCTATTCTTGGCTTCAGGATACAGAACATATTCCTATTTTGTATTATTTAGCATAATTAACAGAACTGAGTGAAGAAAACTTTTGGAAGGGGGAACTGTTCTAATTCAAGGTATCAGCAAGTAGTTGCAAGTGTGAATATTCTACCATGAACAATCCCTAACCTACACCCCCATCTTAACCTTTAAGAAAGAAGGGATCTGTATAATGATGTATTTGTTTGATAGAGACTTCAAATATGACATATGTGCATATATCCACACATACGCATGTAGCCAGAAGGCATACAGTTGGGTTAAATTTCACATTTGATTCTGTACATTGCTCCCTTCCACTGCGAACCAAAGAAATAATAGAATCTCATGGGCAAGACAGATATCACAGTATTTGACACAAGTGTAGCAAGTCAGGAAGCTGGTGGGAATCTGAGTCTAAGCTGTTTTAGTCTTTGTGGCTAGAATGAAGGGAGTGGAAATCTTTAGCAAACATATTGGACATGCACTAAAATATACACCTTGAGGTCATGTTTGTGGGACAGAGTCTGTGCTGTAGAGTCTGTACTCTGCAGAATGTATGAGTAAAACAGGCCCAAAGTAATTAACAGTGGGGGGGGGGGGGCAGAGAGATAGAATGTTGCACCTGGAACAGGGAGGCGTGACAAGGGGAAAGGTTAGCGTTAGGCATGAAGGCACTGACTAAACAGACTTTACACTCTGTTGAAAGTCCAGGCAATCCCGACAGTATTATTCCATAGCTCTGAGGGTGGGTTTTTTGTTTTCTGTTTTGTCCTAATCACAAGCGTAAACATAACTGAAACTGCTAAAAGCTCAGCAATCCTTGAGCAAAAGAAAGCACAAAATAAAAACAAAATCTGGATTCCCTCCCCACTCTATTTATTCATAAGGATCAGAGCATGCAATTTTAATTAAATAAAATAAATTGCTTTATTTCCACATGATTATGCACTAGCTTCACCTTTCTTCTTGAATAGTGGTTTATATAAATCTGATCATGAGGGTGGAGCAGAGGGAAGAGGAATGATAATGTGGGAAGTAGAAGTTAGAAAGAAGCTCAATAATGTTTCTTTTGACTTTCTGTTTGGGTTTTTTCCCCCTAGCATAGAGATGCACTGATAGAATTTCCTCTTATGCAGCGATTGAAGGGAACAGAGCCCTACCAGGAAAAGAACGGGGGGGGTGGAGGATGGGGGGGTGGAGAGAGTTTTGCTCCAACTGGAAAGCACTTTTTTCCGCATTTTGTCAGTCTAACCACTGATAGCAAAATGCCCTGTTCTGACTGTGAAACGGACTGTTTTCAACTTCTTGGAAGTGCTCTGAGCTCAAAACATTTTCAAAATGCTCAAAATAGCCTGCTTCAAACTTCATGCTTGAAATGGTTCAAAATTAAACCCCCCAACCCTGGGAGACTGTACCCAAAGCACTTCCCAGATAATTTACTGAGACCAAAGAAATTTTAATATTTCTTTATATTGTCTAATTAGCCTATCTCAGGGGCCTTATTCAGGCTAATAGAATCTGATGGACTGTCATTAAAATAAACTAGCAAGGTAAGCCTTATCATTATTTATTTTGTAAGCAAACTCTATTCTTTTTTTCCCTAATGCTTTGTTTGCATCTAAGGTTGCGTATAACACATAAGAATAGTTGCCTATTTCCCTCACCATTCATGCTATAAAGAGAAAAAGACAAGTTGAAAATCCTGTTCAGCATTCTTAATGCGTTTTATATAATCTGGAGGCCAAGCAAAAGGTGCAATGATGAAGTGCCCACATACTGTGGTTAATGCAAACTGTTCAGTGTGGATAGAGCAAAACTTTTCTTGTCTTACAGAGAACATAACTGTTTGCACAGAAGTGGAAAAAGACAGTGAAAACCTAATTTTCTTTTAAATATCGCTAGTCCCACGTATGTGAGTCACAAAGCAATTTTCTGCCACCACAAAATGGCAGGCTGCAACACAAAGTGTTATTTCAGACTTCAGGCTCCGCTTAGCTATTAAATGTGTGTTGTGAATCTGGATGTTTCCATTATTTGATCTGGACTTAAAATAAATAAAAAAGAGGACCTCAAGTTAGGCTTTCAGAAATAAGTGCTAGATTTTCCCTTAGAAAGTAATAGCAATTGTTCTGATTTTAGGGGCAGAAAAAGAGGAGAATTTTAGGTCTCTTAATAGATTGAGATCTAAACTTCCTCTCTGCCCCAGGTATCTCTGACGTATGTTGAGAGGAGGCACTGACTTTACTTAACTATATGTCAGCCAGTATTACCTGGACTCAAGCTTGGGGGCACACAAGTAATAGAAGCACCCGTATCTTCAGCAATGTGAGAGCTTAGTTCCGTAACATTGCCAAACAAGAAAACAGAATTCAATCAGTCTGTTGCACTGCTATTTCTCTTGCCAATTCCCACTTCCTTCTTCAGAGACTGAGTAAAATGAACTAAGTGAATCATAGTTGGGTATCAGACACGTTTTTCAGGATCCTCTCAAAGCTTTTCAAAGGTGGAAAAGTAGCAGCAATAGTGGTAGAAAGTGAAAAATGAACCGAAAGGGAAGACTTCCAAGCTCTAAGCTATGTTAAAAATTGGCTTCAAATTTAGAGTTTAGGTTCCAATAAATGCTCTCATTCAAGCTGATTAATATATGGTCTGAGAAGAAGAGGATGACCAGCAGCAAGGTGGATGGACTCAGTTACAGTGATGATGACTTCACCGTTGAGAGACTTGAAAGAACAGGTTAGGGATAGATTGTCATCTAGAAAATCTATCTATGTGGGCGCTAGGAGTTGAAAATGACTTAATGGCACATAATCAATCAATATTTGCTCTAGAATTTAGTGTATCTGCCCCAACACTTATAGCAATAGGTATAGCAGAAGAGTGTTAGTGAACCAAAGCCATTTTAAACTTCCTACAATACTCAAACACAACAGTATAGCGATGGGTAGGGTTTCTCTACCTTCCAGAACTTTAAGTATATAGGAATACCTATTTCACTATGTCCTTCTGAGACATTTAGGTCCTTGGCTATTGCCTTCCTGAATATACTTAGTACTTCCATTGTCTATAATCTATAGTCTATAGTATATTTAATATACAGGCGGCAACTGTGATTCCATTTCCTTGGCTAATTTAAACCTGCCTACACTTTTTAGCCTTCCTACTCTGTACTTCCTCTTTTTAAATAAGTACTTGTAAAATAATTTATAGTAAAATTATATTATCAATGTCTATTTCCTTCACTACATTTCTTATATTTTTTTCCCCAAGAAGCTGGGATTAACTGAAGCTCTATCTTGTATATGGTATGGGATGGTAATGGCCTACCAGCAGCAGGAGATTCTTATTTTTTGCCCCTAATTTGCCCTTAAAATGTATTGCCCCCTCCCCTAGTTATATACAGGCCATGAGGCACAATAAAAGTTTTCCATTAATAAACAATTCTGGGGGAACAAAACATCATATTAACTCATACAATTTTAAATCATCTAACCTTCAGAATCAGTTCAGAAAAACAAAACGCTTAAGGCCTTCTCAAAGCTATAGCTGCGCAATGTTATTTTCAAGCATTTTCAAGATCCCTCTTTCCTTGTTTTATTCCAAGGGTTAAATCTGCAGTATTTTCCACAGATATAGTATATCTGAGCTGAAGTCTCCAGGCAGGGTTGCAAGTACGCCTTCACTGTGATTTCTGCCCTGCTTATTAGTCTCACAATTTTCATCCCTTGCTGTAGTCATAACTTGATGTTTCAAAAATAACACAACAAACCTACCATCAACGTTCAGAAGTAACTCACCCCAGAAGATTGAAAAAGCTTAGCTCAAGGCCAAGAATGACAAATGGCAAGAACCAACACCCATTTGATTTGTTGGTTCTTTCCACACAAATTTAGATTAATTTAGCACATGCAGGATTAGCAGTATAGTACTGTACCCAAATCATATATGTTATTTCATATATGTGACAGCATAAGCTGTTAATCAAGGACTGATAGTGCATTTTACTATATTTTTACAAGCATTCATAGATAATTGTTGTGGTATATAATCTTTTTAATCTTAAAATACAACCAAAGCTTACAACAGGAGAGTATTTAAAAAGCAACTAAACTAATCAGCTGAATTAAACCTGATAAAAAGGCCAGAAAAATAAGAGTTTCTTTCTAAGTATTAATTATAATAAGGTAGTGTCTGACAAAATATGTTGGGGAACAGAGTCAAATGATAAAATTATTCCACAATAAAGCACCTTTCCTGGATCACTGCCTCCCCACCTCATATCAAATGATTCGACAAAAACCTTCCCAATGGGAATCTTA
The DNA here is from genome assembly GCF_059951505.1 of Python bivittatus. Lineage (NCBI taxonomy): Eukaryota > Metazoa > Chordata > Lepidosauria > Squamata > Pythonidae > Python > Python bivittatus. The sequence goes on from NW_028277098.1 coordinate 16,537,579, forward strand.
ATAACCAGAGAATATTGTGGAGAAAGAGATATTCCTTCAGATACTTTGATTTGGGATATTAAGGTTAAATATAGCAGCCTGAATTTAGCCCAGAAAAGACTGGAAGCCAGTACAGTCATTTCAAAATTGGCAAGATGTATTCCATATGACAGTTTCAGCAAGCAAATTAACTGCCATATTCTGTACTGCCTATGTGTATTTCTGGCCATCATTAACGGCAGAACCACATACGTGTATTAGAAGAATTTAGCAAGATGCTGCTAGGACACAACTAATAGCATATGTATGTTTAGTAGAAAGCATAGCAGGAAAACTAAGTAGGGCTACAAATCTAACCTTCTCAACAAAGCAACATCTACAGAAAAGGTATAAGTGCATTTTCAAAACAAGGCTTTAAGTCTCACATAATAATGAAGGATTATTTCTGACAGCAACATTTTGGGAAAAAAGATAGATGACACTATTTTCTAGGGGGAGTCGGAGGACATTCTCACCAGTCCTTTGCCAAGCATCAGTCACTTCCTGTTCACTGTAGAATTCTCTGTGGTGCTGCCTACCGCAGGGAGGAGGATCCTGTTCAATTGGTCCGCCCCAGGAGCTAATGGACCTGGTAAATCCCAGAGGGAATCTGGGGTTGCTCCTGAAGCTCTGGTGCACAGTTTGGCCCAGGCCTTAGTCATTGCTTTGAATGAGGAGGCAACAGTGGCCTTGGATTATGCCTATACAGACTTATTCATGTGGATCCTGCAGGGCCCCTTGGTTTTTGAAGCAGCTCTGGGAGATGAAATGATGGAAGAGATGCCACTGAAGAAGACAAAAAGCTAGTCCGACTTAGCAAAGGTAAAGCCTGCATAAAGGACCACCTTGTGGCAATAAGGCTGGTGAAATGTATCTTTCTGCCCTATTGTGCCTATAGTTCTTTCTAGTAAGCCTGTTTCAGGTGACTTTGTCCCTTCTTAGTAAGGAGGACTTGTGGAAGCCCTTGCAAGGCTGCTGTGAGGATTTAACTGTCAGATAAAGTTACTCGGATCCACTCAGAGTTAGACTCTGGCTGTACTAGTTCCTATGGAGATGACTGAGGGCTGGGTCTTGTCAGGTTATCTGCGCTGAGTTCAACTGAGTTACTCATAAGAAAGTGGATAGACTTCTTGGGTTGTTGAGTTCTACCACCTATATGTTAGATCCATGTCCCTCCTAGTTGGTCAAGCCCTCCCATCAAGCAGCTCCTTGTCCCTTGAAGGAGATGGTAGTTCACCCACTCCTCAAGAGGTTCTTACATTGTCCAGTACCCAACCTTCCCTTTTAGGAGAAGGTTGTTGAGAAGTTGGTAGGCCTATAGCTTCAAAGGGCTCTGGAGGAAGTGGATTATCTGGATCCTCTGTAGTCAGGTTTCAGGCCAGGATACAGTACTGAGACAGCATTGATCACACATGTGGATGAACTCTGGTGGGCCCATGATGAGTTGATGTATTCATCCTGACCCTAGATTCATTGGCTTTTGATACCATCAAACATGGTATCCTTCTGGGCTGGCTAAGAGGGTTGGGAATGGGAAGCATGGTACGTTTTCCTCCTTCTTCCAAGGTCGGGTGTTTCAGTTGGTGTTCATAGCAGGGCAGAGGGCCTCTGTTTTGTGGGGGTGGGGCATAGGGCTTGATATTCTCCCCACTCCTATTTAACATCTACATGAAACCACTGGGCAAACTTATCAGTCACATGGGGTCAGATGAAATTCAGTTGTACATCTCAACTGTACATCCCAGATTGTCCAAGTGATGCTATAAAGGTGCTTTCCCAGCGCTTGGAGACTGTATGGGCCTGACTGGGGAAGAAGTAACTTCAGTTCAATCTTGACAAGATTGAGCAGTTGTGGGGTTTAGGGCCCCCTAGGGGTCTGCCATCTTTAACTCTGGCTGGTGTTATGGTCACCCAGCCAGACTGGTACACAGTCTGGAGTTTATTCTGGACTCACAGCTCCTGTTTGAAGAATAGGTAGCAGATGTGGCTAGAAGAGTATTTACACAAATATAATGGGAGGCATTGCACATGCTCATGCCTTAGTCAGCTCCCAATTAGACTACACCCTCTCCTCATATAGAGACCACATTCCCTTCCAATGACTTGGTCACTAAGCAAAATGGTTGATAAGTAAACAAAGATCACTAGTTGCTGCCGTCTCATTCATGTAAAGTTCTCTATATCAGTGTCCTGTGCCTGACCCATTTTTTCCCCGTTTTTTGCCCCCTCGTAGGGCAGAGAGATTGCTTAAACAAGCTATTGCTTTCTGAGCTGCTTTTCTCCACAGCACAGTACTACCCTAAAAAGTGCTAACTGCAAGTTAACAAGCTCAGCTCTGTGACTTTAATTAGTTGATTAGAACCCTCCAGCTGGCTGCACTGCTGCCTGAAACTAACCAGACCTTAATCAGTTTCAAACTGAAGGCTTTTGTTGTCAGGTGCATGAAATTTGGTCATAAATGCATGCATTGATTTGAAAATGATTTTTATTACCATTTATTACCATCATATTTGCAAATGGTCATTAACCAAAGTAGTCACTAAACAAGGCGTGGCTGTACTGCAACACACTATACATGGGGCTGCCTTGGAAGAGCGTTCAAAAGCTATAGCTGGTCCAGAATGCAGTGGCATGAGCAGTAGTGGGTGCCTCACTGTATACCTACAAAACGTTACTGCTGCGTGAGCTGCCCTGGCTTCCAGTAGGCTTCCCGCTGCAATTTAAGTTGCTGTTCATCACCTTTAAAGCCCGACATGGCATGGGACTAGGTTATTTGCAGGACCACCTATCCCCACCCCAGTAGATCTGGCAGAGTGGGCATATTCCGAGTTTTCTCACTTGGTGGGGTCTCAGAACAGTGCCTTCTCTGTCATTGTGCCTGCCTTACAGAACAATCACCATTTAAAATACAGATAGTTCTGATCCGTTGGCCTTCAGAAAAACAGTGAAGACCTGGCTTTCCCTCTAGGCACTAGGGCTAAAATGCTGATAGAGTTGGCATAGTGTGGTTAATTGATGGATGCAAGTTTTATTGGGGCTTCAACATCATTTTAATTATATTGTCTTTTTTATTCTTTTTCACTGCCTAGAGTTGATTCAGTACATGGGTGGCTATATATGTTAAATAAATAAGTAAATGAATAAATAAATAAATGGGATTGAATTTCATGAAGAATCTAAATACAGCATAGCAGGCTAGACTGTATGAACCAACTGATTATTCATCTGAACTGCTAGGACTGAACCATGAACCTTTGTTATTTCATAAACTCAATATTTTCCTTCTTGTGCACTAATCTTTCAACTTTCTAGAGATTCTTTCCTAAACTAAGGGAAGGAAATCTATCAAATGTTATTGTGTTCAGTTCTCATTTTCTCAAACTCATTTTCCCAAAGTTTGCTCCATCTCATTTCTGTTCAAATTATTAAGCATGCACAAACATTTGTACATATTTCATGAGAATTCCTTCTAATATGCACATTTATGCACTTTTTAAAATATAGATATTTGAAATAAAATCATCAATTAATCTAGTTATATAGACACTCATCAAACATCAGCAAATAATAGCAATACATTTTATTAAACTACATAATTGGAAAGTGTAAAAACATAAACTAAAACAGAAATATATAAACATATAAAGTCCCAGGAAAAAAACACATCCAGTGGGTTATTCCACTTCTAGACCCAATGCCTGAAGAAAGAACCAAGTCTTTAATACCTTCCAAAAGGCAAGCAGGGTTGGAGACAGCTGGATCTTGAGAGGAATGCTGTCCTAAAGGGCAAGAGCAAGAACAGGGAAGGCATATCTCCTGGGTCCACCAGATGACATCGCCTAAACAACAGGACCTAGAGCATGCCGATCCTGTCAGATCTTACTGGACAGACAGAAATAATTGGAATTTTGCAAGTAGCAAAATTGCAACTAGCATGGCCCTGCCCCATGAAGGGCTTCATATGCACCTTGAACTGAACAAGGAAGCAAACTGGCAATCACTGCAGATCACAAAATAGAGGTGTTAACATGGGCATGCTGAGTTATGCCCATAACTATCCATGGAGCTCCATGCTGTACCAGGTAAAGCAGAAACTCTTGTAGAGCATCCTCTTGTAGAGCACACTGCATTAATTGAACAATGTGACAAGGGATGTGACAAGGAAATCCTGATCCAGGACAGGCACAATTGGTGCACAAGTATAAAGGCTCTCTGAGCTATGGGTGCCACCTGCTTTTTGAACAGGAGGTGTGAGTCTTGGAGGGCTCCAAATTGTGTGCTGGGTCTGTTTGGGGCAGTGCTACCCCATCTAGAACAAAAGATGGAAAATCTCTGGACCCAGGCAGTCCCATAGTTCACAACCACTCAGTCTTACAAGAGTTGAGTTTGAGCCTGTTTTCCCCATTCAGACATCTACCTTCTCCAGATACTAAGACAAAACCTCAATGGTATGTATCATTTGGAGAGCCCAAGGTTGAGATGTAAAATTGGGTATCATCAGCATACAGATGTTATCTAACCTTGTGCTAATAGGTGACCTAACCCAGTGGTCCCACAGAGATATTAAACAGGAGCAGGGAAAGAATCAAACCCTCACCTACCCACCCCTTCGGCTAGATCTCTCCCCCCATCAACATTGACTAGAAATAACCATCAAAGAAAGTGAATCACTGCAACACCATGCCTCTCAGTCCTAGCCTCCTGAGCATGTCCAGAAAGATACCATGGTCAGTGGTACTGAAGACCACCCAGAGATCAAGGAGGGCCAGGATGGATGCACCACCTCCATCTCAGTCCCACCATATGTCATCCACAAGAGCAACCAATGTGGCCCCTATACTCTGTCCAGGGGTGAAACCTGACTGATAGAGATCAAGATAATCCACTTCATCCAAGACATTTTGGAACTGCAGCTTGACCACCTTTTCAACAATCTTCCCTAAGAAAAGAATGTTGGAGACAGCTCAGAAATTATCCAGCATGGTTGGGTTGAGCAACGGCTTCTCGAGACTGGAGATGACCACTACCGCCTCAAGTACAGGCAGGGCCACTCCCTCTCTCAAGAAAAATCCACCGCCACTTGGACCCAGCCATGCTACCTTCCTGGAGGCCTTAACTAACCAAGATAGGCAATCTAAAATGAGATGGACCCACTCACACTCCAAGGACCCTGCCCACTTCCTCGGGGCCAACAGGATCAAATTCTTCCCAGATAACTATGTCAGATCTTGAATCTAGCCAACTCTGCAAGATCTGTATAACTAGAGTCCAACTCCAATTGCATCCCAGTGATTTTAACTGACAGGCTTCATAAAAAAATTCTCAAAACAGCTCTGCAGGTGATCTTCCAGACTGGTCCTCCCCAGCAAGATGCAAGTCATCTTGAAAAGAGTCAGTGGATGCAATAAGAGCAACAAAACAATTATTTTTTTGGTATAAACTCTAACAAAGACTCCTGTGTCTGGTCATATTTGCTCTTCTTTTTTTCTCCAGCATCACTCTAGGCATTTCTTCTGATTCATCTCCCAGAGTCCCTCTGAAACCTGAGGACCCACAGGGATCCATGAACAAAGAGAGGCCATGCAGGACCAATCCAGCTTAAGGTTGTCACCATTCTCTTTTTCCAAGTTGTGACTAAGACCTTAGCCAAACTGTACACTAGATCCTCAGGAATTCCACCAAGTGTTCTCTGAAACCTAACTGTAGAGAGTAGGGAAGGTGATCTTGACAGAGATAGGCCAGATCTGTTACTAATGCAACAAGGGCAAAAAACATGAGTCACAGTATGCAAGAGCAGCTCAGGCAGACACCTCCCTAATTCACATGGTTGGGGGGCTAGTAAAGGACAATCAGATTTGCAAGATTCTGTTATGACAGCTGATATCAAAAGTAGTGTTAGCCGTCATGTAGAGTTGATTTCTTGGTTTGGTCTACACAGTGTGGCTGACATCAATCACCAATAAAGTATCTGACTATACTTTATTCCCCACTGTGGTAACAAATCTGGCTTACCTCTGTCAATCAAGGCCATCTTCCTTACTCTTTACACCAACTGGGTCTGTTAGGTGAACAGGTCCTACTTCCCTGCATTGGGGAATGGAGATGGAGAACTCCAAAGCAATCAAAGAGTGACCTGTCCATGACAAGGACAGAAACATTCCCCAATTCCAGATCACATTGCCAATGCCAGATCAAAAACCAGATCTAATGTGTGATCCTGCAGTGTGTTGGGCCCTCATGACTTGGGCCAGGTCCATAATGGCCATGAACTTCTGAGCCACTCCAGACTTAGTGCCCAAGGATGGTAGACTGAAGTCTCGCAGGAGCATAAGCCTGGGAAATTCCATCACCAAGCTTGCAACCAAACTGAATAGCTCAGGCAGGGATGCTGCTAGGAAAACCAGTACAGAAGCAGCAATCCTATCTATTCCCTAGAGTCCAGCCTCATAAATAAGAGCTCACATTGGGTTATCTGCAGGGCAGTGCCTCTGAAAGGCATAACAATCTCCCAGATAATAACAGCCACTCCCCCATCTCTGCCCAGGGATCACAGCTGGTGACACACTCAAAACCCAGGACGGCTTTCCAAAAGGAGAAGCCTTGTTCCATACCCCCCTGCTACAAAGGTTTTGGTAATTCAATTTTTGAAAATAGTTTTCCACTAGTCAGTACATTTTTATGCTAACATTTTCCTAAAAAAATGGATGCACAAACTTTTCCATAACATACATATTTTATATGCATTTTGGAGCTACAAATATCACTATAAATTTGGGAAAGGTATAAATATCTCTATAAAATTAAGTTTAATTTATATATAGATTTGAGCACTGTAAATCAGATAATTTCACATTAAAATGCAAACTGAATTTTTCCTCCATCTCTACTCCTAACTGCATATAAAAACAGGAATAAAAAAGAGTGGCTGACATCCTAGTTATTCTGTTCACATGCCATTATCAGATCTCAAATATGTACGAAATACACAATGCTTGCCTATTCCATTTGTCAAAGAAAAATAAAGCATACAGGAAGAAAACCACAAAAGATACAAATAAGAACATGTTATATTCTATACTCAGTACAGAAGCAATATTTTTAAGGATGACAACCGAGTTAGCATGCAAACAAAGAGATGTGCTACAGGCTGCCTTTCAATGTTGAGTATGATGCGAGAGCACCCTCTTCAAGCTCTATAGTACACCAATATATCTTGGCTCTTCTCTGACTAAATGTACTAAGCTATTTATTTAAGGCAAACTTTTAATAGGTCAAGAAGACCATACAGCCACATGCAGCCCTCGAGACCCCTTTCATGGCTCCAGACACAAAAGCCTGACTACAGTGTTAAAATCAATGTCCCAGATTCTTGACATTTTAAAGCCAGAAAAAACTCTAGTGTAATCCATAACACAGCCTTAACCCAATTTTAAAAAGACAGAAAAAAATATCACCTACCCCTCAGAAAAAGGCTACAGGAATTCAGATTACTGGGTACAACTCTTCATCGCAGGAAGAGAGTCTGTGTGGTAAAAAAACAGAAGGAGTCTTGTAGCACCTTTTCCGACTGACAAATTTTATTAAAAGCACAAACTTTTATGAGTTGCATCTTGCTTCATCAGATGCATAGAGTGGCTACACTAATGTAGAATTTAAATTGGTGTGAGGTGGGGGGGAACAAAGCGGAAGACACATTGATTATACAAGTATAGATTACATGTGTACAGATTACAAGTACTTTATCAAAACAACTGTAACCATCTTTAGTGTGATTAACAATGGTCAAATATGATGTGCATGCATAACTTGGTACACAATGTAAAACTCCTATGGCAACAACTTCAGAGAAAGGCTGAAATGATGGGTGTGCTGAATTTTCATGAAACTCATTCACTATAACTGACATTCTAATTGAGATGGTCTTGATCAGCTTCCAATGAACTACAGTTTCCCCCATTGGGCTAGATGTTTATTAAGAAATTCTTCTAGGTATTTCTGAGATGAGAAGCCACAAACTGTTGCATATGCAGTTAAATGTTTGCATGTGTGGTGTTGATTACTGCTGATGAATGTCTGCCTAGAAAAAAAATTCTGGTCATATATTCATCAACAATAATCAGAAGAATTTACTGATTCAGACATTTAATGATGGACTTTAATATGTGCAATGTTTCTCTTAGATATGTCTAAAAGAAATTTCTATACTGTTATCAGTATACGCTCAAATACTCTGAATCTTGTTAGAAATATATGAATCCTGAAATAGTGTCTGTAGCAACATTTTGAAATTTCTCCAGGAACAAATGTTTGATCCTCATGATTAGTTTGTCAAGGCAATAGAAATATTACAATGTAGGAATGATTTAGCAACAATTTCAGCAGTGTATAAAATGTTTGACAAAGTTTAACTTTGACCAGGTTATATCCTAAGTTTTCATAAGCAATTACTATAAAGCATGTGACAAGACTGACACCATAATAAAGCCTAATCTTTATTCAATTTTGAAGGGCTGCCATGTGTTGCAAACTATTTAAGAATATCATCTGAATTTTATAGATGTATGTGACATCTAGAATGTACCTATAGTTTAGTATTTAGCCCAGCAAGTGATTGTATGTTTCTGTTGAATAGTGCTGTATCTTTATATTTGTAAATTGCCTCTCAGCAATGTCTGCTGAGCCACACACACACTTTAGTTAACAGTCAAAGAATTGAGCATACCTCTAATATACTCATTCCCTTCATCATAATGTCCATTGTTTTTCTAATACATTTAGAATAAGCACTAAATAAAAATGTTCACTGGGTATGAAATATACCAAAGATATTCACAGAATGTGATCCTAGTGAATTCTGATAGAACCTGATTCACACCACTCAGTATAATGTGCAGCTAGAAACTTAAATTATCTACCAGCTTGCACATTTTCAATTTCCCAATTCAAGACTTGCTTAATAGAGATATTAAGATGCATCTAGGAAATATGTACTTTTGATGAAAATGCAGTTTCTCTCATTATTTAGAAGATTTTTTTGGTGGGGAGGTGGATTAAAAAAGTCACAGATCAGTAGAGGCACATGATGAAATGGAGTACATGTGAAACTGACATAAACTGGAGATAAGAGCAATACCCTTGTACCTAGATGGCACCCCAAATGGGCAGCATCTGATAGAAAAAAAAATTCACCCACCTATTCTTCCCACCCCTATACATTAGAGCAATTCTAATACAACTCATAAAAATAAAATATTCCTAATTATTTCAGCTTTAGCTAGCAAGTATGCAAGACAAAGGCGAGATTGATGTAGTGTATCTCACAATGGCCCTACTGATTTCTCCACTAACCCTTCCTCTGCACATGGTCAATTAGCATTGAAAATCCTGTGCTGATTTCATTCGCTGGAATTTTTAAGCAGGTCAGAAGAAAGATGTTATTGAAAGGAAAACTCTCATCTAAATAAGAAAAGAGCACGTGGCCATCTGGTTCAGTTCTACCATACAGAAATGTCACTGAACTCAGACACAGTCCTCATCGCCCTCCCTTTGAAATAGCTGACAAAGAACCACAGAGAAATATGTATACATTGAGGTTCCCCTTAACATTTTTTTAATCTTACCAAATGCATTGTGCAGCTCATTTTCTTTCTACAGAAATGTTAGTTTCTATAGCTGCGTAAGACAAGTTCACCTCTTCATGTTGTTTCCTGAGCTAGATTTGCATTTTGCTGATAAAGATGGTGGCAGTCTGAGCAGACTTTCGAACATTCTAAAATTGCAGAGGTACCTCTACCCATAGTGGTAAGGACAGCTTCTTGGCATAATCACTTTTGACAGGTAAAAGACTTCTTCATTGAAAACATGAAAACTGATTAGTGTAAATCATAGTACAACAGACCTTAAGGCATTCTAGGAAGCAACAATCCACGTGATACTAGACTTTCATTTCTGTCTAGTACCTAAACTCACAAACACATTTTCTCTACATTCCCAGGAGGCATGTGAATCAGTTTGCCTTTCTACCCAATCACTTCTCTCCCTTTCTGAAGCAAATCTGCACTTTTACCCCTATATGTCAGTGTTAATTTTCTTTCAGACGAAGCTAAATTCAATTGTTTCTTGATCCCAGGACCCAGCAATTTGTCTCTATAATCCTCCCTTGCCCATTTTTTAACAGCTGCATAACCACAGAATTTATTGAAGAAGGAAGAACAATGCTATAAGAAGAAACTACAAGCACAGAGAAGAAATTACAAGCACAAAGTAAATGCACTGATGGACAAAGCTGATATGTGACAAGACCGTTTGATAATACTTATTATATGAACCCTTTTGTAAAAGGGGAGTGCAATGTGTGTGCATATGTGTATGTGTAAATGTTGTACAGCTTTTTTCCTTAGTTGTTGCTGTTGCAGTTGTACAAAACAGAGCAACCTAGGTTCAGTCTAAAGAGGGAAACTCCTGGGTGGAAGTGTAATTATTTTCAACTAAAAATACCCTGAGTACTTTTCTCAAATATGATGGGGGAGAAGGGAAAGAAAAGCTACCAAAAGGTAAAAAGGTAAAGATGCCCTCAAGTCAGTTTTGCTCCTGGTAATTGCAACCATGAAAGCGTTACAGGATGTTTTGCCCCAGAATCTTCCCAGAAGATTAATGAACCTCTTCATTCACCAATTCTGCTGCTCTTTCACTCCAGCTGTAACCTCTATGCAGGTCAGGCTGCTCTATGAATCCATCTTTAATATTTTGATTGTCAGCTGTCTCCAATGTGATGTGCTTTTAATAATTTCAGTTGTATTTTTTAATGTTTTTAACCTCTGTTAACTGCTTAGTCATATGACGGCAGGTGGGGGTGGGGAGAAGCATATAAATTGAAATAATACATAAAATAAACATTTTAAAAATGGGTGGTTTTTTCCCCATTAAATTTATATTCTGGCTTTTCTAAAGGAGCTCAAGACAGCACACAACCCTGTGAAATATATTGAGCTGAAAGAAAATAATGGCCCAAAGTCACCCAGTGAACTTCCATGGCTGGGATCTGAACCTGAGTCTCCATGGTCCTAGTGAAACAACTTTTAAAAAAACAAATAATATGCAGCTGAACATTTCATGTAATTTACCCATTATGTTTAGCAATCACAGCATGGCAGGAATTTTTTTCCACAGGATGTTGAGTACAGTTACCAAAGCCATATTCTAAAGACTTTCTTTCTCACCAGTTTGCCAAATCAAAGTACTTACAGTTTTGTAAGAGTTTTAATAACTCTTAATCTCATATGTGGAGGAGAGACAAGAAATCAATCAGCGTTCTAATCACCACTAGTTACAGGAGGACAAGTTCAGTGCTCCTCTCAAAGAACTGAAACCCTAAATCTTGCTGAAAGTACCTTTCCAATTATGTGGTTTGTGTTTGCTTGCTAACATACCACCGAAGAGAAGTATTCTTACAATTCTAATTATTTCCTATATCTGTAATTTCTACTCTAGGCAATTACTGAAAGCTAGCCAAGATCCAATTGCTGGATTCATTTAAGGATGATAGTTACCTCAACTGAGAGATGAAGCAGATTTCTGATCTCCATTTGCAAATACTGATGGCAGTATTAGAAAGAGAAGATGGCCTCACTAGCATGTAGCATGTCTATTGTCGCCTTTTGAAAATCCCAGGATGGTCTAACTTGGGCTCTTTTTCTGTCCTTTCTTCTTTTCATGTAGTGACCTGATGACCAGATAGAGTTCTAATGGTTATTATCAGGGAGGAGTTCTGATGGCTATAATGTAGGAGACTATAGCCTAAAATCTACATATTGGGAAAAGAAGTTGGGAAAGCTTTATCAACCTCTAAAATGGTTGCCAAATTTACACCATTATGAGGTCTGAGAGCTGATTCAGATTTTGCGGTCAGAACTTTGGTACATCAGCTGGAATAATTGTCCATGCTTTTAATGTCAGTAGCAGAAATATTCATCTGTAAAGATGCAGTGTAAGAAGGCCACATTCAACCTCAATTTCCAGTCTATGCCTACTGTAGCTTTTGCCAGCCTGGTAACCTCCAGGTGTGTTGGAATTACAACTCACAGAATTCCAAGGCAGCATTGAAATTGCAGTGTCAATTCCTTGAAAGTGTCCCCACACAACTGGTGGGTACCATAATTATAACTATTTACAAATGTTCAACACTTGATGACGCTACTGCTAAAAATACTGATGTCTGTCCATACAGGAAGCAAGTGTGCTGATTTGATTCTAACGAAGAAAAACAGAAGTTGGCATATTAGGAAGATATGGCAGCACGTGCAGACACACAATAGAGTACATACTATTAGTACAGCGTCATTTTTCAGATGACAGAAATATATTTTCAAACTGAGAAGTGGAAAACTGCCTAAACTACAGTTGGTATTTCATGTTGCCAGATTTTGTACCAGAATACCAGAAACAAAAAAGTTCTTCTGAGCCACTGTGAACTCCTTAATATTTCTTAGAAATGTGGATTTTTTAAACTTAAAAGCTTAGATTAAATGAATATATGAAGGTGTACACAAAGCTAGTGATTGAATTATTACATTTTTCAAGACAGTAGAAAATAAATGAAAGCAACAGACATTTAAACTGAATAGAATTATTTGATCCTTGATAGCTTTATTAAAGTACAGGACATTAATACATATATTAAAGCAATACAGAAAGATTTTTATGGAAAAGGGTTTTTTAATGACTGAATTACTCAAGTGCATATGATTACTCGCCTTGAGAATAATCTCAGTAAAAACTTTTCAAATCATAACTGCTAATATAGATATAATATACAACTTCATTTCTATGCATATCTACAAGGAAGAGTTCTGTGGAGGACAGTGGGCCTAGGTAAAAATGTGCACAGCTGTACTATGCATGTCAAAATCTCCTTTTAGGTAACATGCCAGAATTATTGCCTTTGAAGCCCATCACCAACTTCATCAATCAGTATATTAAATCAATTCAGTGGGATCTGACTGCTGCGTGAAACAAATATAGTTGTATTTCCAGGGTGCATAAACATTCATATTGGTTACATAGGACATGCAGATGTTTGCTCCTATTAAGCCTTAGTGGCTGATGTATGTTCTATTTGTGAACAATTACAGAGGCTATGTATGTTGTATTTTGTTTCCTATTCTAGGATTATCTCACGACTAGTTAGGGAAGTTTTGGAAACAATTTGGGAAGCAATTTTTTACTTTTTCAGATCACAGGTTCACTTAAAATACTTCAATTCCCACAGAAATCTGGTAGTGAAAGTCTCGCTACAGATAGAATTTTAAACCAATTTCTAATTATAGAATCATATTTAGTTGGTATGGAAAATGTATCTGTGTATTTTACTGAAAAAAAGGATAAGTTCATCTTTTAAGAGGCCATAACTTCCTATATGTTTTTGAACAAAAACCAACTGAAGTGTGTTAAGTGGTAATTAACCTAAATCAATAATAATGAAAACAAAAGTAGGAGTTACTATTTTCTTTGGAATCAGTAATGCCAGAATGATTGTATTCTCATGAACAGCCTTAAGAGTCTTATATAGTGAACAATTGCACTGGAGTAACTTTAATGCCTTTACCGTTAGTAAAGAGGTTCTAAACGTTTTCTTTTAAAAATAAATTTCAGACACATGCAAAACTGGACTCTAGTCCACAAAATCGTAATAAATCTGTCACAGTTGAAGGCACCACAAAACTTTTTTACCTGCAACAGACTAACATAGTTACCATGCATATATATTGCAATACACAGCAGCAACATTATTCCTCTGCTTTAGAGAGACATTTCCAGAAAATATTTGTTACACCTATCAGTTTGTACATTAATAGATGTAAGTTTGCCAGAATATTATTTGGAGAATGACATTACATTTATTTCATACTTCTTTTACAGGGGCAGGAAAACATTTAATTTGATTTAATTGAATTTAACCCTATAAGGTTGTATCAAAAACAAATCCCACAAAGAGATAATGGACTAGTTTGAATAAACCTAAATATACAGCATAATGATCAAATCTGTAACTCTTTAAAATTATTAATTAAAATAATTAATAATAAATTATTTATTTTATATATAAAATAAAAAATAAAAAATAATTAAGATTATTTTGATTGGGGAGGGCATTCTCCTTCATTGTACCCATTCTTTAGCAAAGGTTTGCTATAAATTCATTATAAGATGTATTATAAGATACATTATATCTACTGGTCTATTTTTACAATACATATTTACTGATTATGCTTTTTTTTTTGGCATCTTGTAGAAAACTGGCTTTGAATGAAAAATGTGTTATTCTCTTTGTTCCAACACTCTTCTCTGACAAATGTATAAATCTTTTGATATCTCTTGAAATTTGGCTAGTTAGAGGAGTGTAAAACTCTTCTTGAAATATTTTTTGAGTTTTAGCGAAACACTGTTAACTTCCTGAAACACTGCTACAGGTATTTATTTTGTTTGCACAGGACCCTGTAAAGTCTTCTTTGAATCAAGCAAAATTAGATGACAAATTTAGCTAAAATAAACTGCTCTGAATAGTTCTTGCCTTTTAAAGTTCTGGACCCTTACCAGAGAGAAGCACTACTACATCGCTGGAGTTACTTTCAAGAATGCTTGAGTAGGTGTACACAGTTAAACCCATCCACATATTATTAAATACAATTTCATGTTAAGAAGGGAGCATCAACATTTTGCCCCAAAGTCAAATTTCATGACATTGTTGGCATACAGCCAAGCAGTGTTTCTTTCAGACACCATCAACCAATGAAAATAACAGCTGACTTCACAAGGCTTCAAACTTCTTGCAACTGTGTTGAAAAATATGTTCCTAAATTCTCCTGACATTTTTGTCTCTAATATCCTAGTATTATAGCAGAATATAACACATGTAAAACACATATGAACAATTTTTCAATATGGTACACATATTTTCTGTAAACAATCTGTGTGGATTCTCTCACAAAATATTACGGTATGTGTACAAGGCACACAAAAACTAAAGCAAATTGTAAGCATTCAAACATGGAATGGGGTAGCAGACAGTGAACCCATGCAAGCACTAGTCATAGACCATATGTGGGTACGCACAGAGGAGCTACTTTCAAATGTATGTGAGAGAAAAAAATACATGTGCTAAAACTGATCCCTGACCAGCTAGAGAAAGGGGATATTGTTTGGTTTGGTCTTGCCACAAAATGGGCAAGACTCCCACCCTTCTTCTGCACGCAGTTGAAGAATAAGCTTGGCGTGCATTGCGTGCAGGCTCCTCAACTAGAGAATAGCGGGGGGGGGGGGGGGAGGGCAACCTGGCTGGAATCCAGACAGGCTGGAGTAAAGCGCTCTGTTGATCATTATGTCTGGCCTTCAGGTGTCTTAGCTCACAGTGGGCGGTGGTTGGGGGAGGTGTAGATAACAGTATGGCAGACAAAGAAGGGGGGGAAGTGTGGCTTTTTAAAAAAAGCCATGAGATAATGGGATGCTGAATCCTCCTTTTTTTGAAAATGTATTCCTTGGGTTCAGTTCTGAAAACCATAGCAAGCAAAAGCTTTTCCCACAAAGACTTTATTTCAAGCTGTAATTAGGAACGTCTGGAGTCTGTCTCTCATACACAAACACGGATTTGTTTTATTCATATTTTAAGGGGAGTGGTTGGATTTTGTTTAAGGAAAACCAAATAACAGTTTTGTGTTGTTCTTGTTCTTGTTGTTTTTCCCTTAGCTTGCACATTCATGGAGATGCTGCTAGCCTGGTCTGAATATGAATCCAATTTCTATTGTCCTTGCCCTCCCTCCTCTCCCCCCATCCCAAACCACTCCCCTGTAAAGCTAGTTTCAGAATGCAACTTTCTCATAATGGACTGCATTTTTGTTTTACTTTTACTGCCTGATATGAATTATTTTTACATTATGAAAACATAATCAAAGTGCATTATTCTACTCCAAGACTCCGGAATTTAATTTCATTTCTAGAGAAGAAGAAGAGGAGGAGGAGTAAGAGGAAAACACCCTGTGCTTTGTCTGTTGCTTCTGCTTGAGAACTCATAAATCTCCTGTTCATGTATGCGAAAGCATCAGGACTGCTTGGTATGAATGTCTTATTCTTCCCCCCTCCATACTTCTGATCTTATGCAAGGAAGAGTTCTACATCCCTTCCTTGAAAACGATTAGGAATTTAACCAAATTCTAAATCAAAGTCAGGATTCCGATGTTAACAAACAAGCTCAATCTCTACTCAACTTGAACTTGTCTATACTCAAAAGCATTGCCCATTTATTCAGTCATCATGAGGGAAAAAATTGATTTACACATTGCATTCTGCTTTACACAAGAAAAATGGGAAAAAAGAAAGGAACTGTGTTTGTGAATGTTGTCTAGGATCTAGGAGCAATTTGTCCCAAAGTGTGTATGCTAGCTATCACCCCCCACACGCCTCACACCTAATTATAATAACTGTCAAATGTCCGTTAAGTGTGGCAGCTGACTTGGCAAACTTTCCCTTTTATTCCCCACACTCCTCCCATTTACCATTATTAGAGACGGTAAATAAATAAATAAAATGATTTGTTAAAAATCAAACTCTTCCCGGCAAGGAGGGAACTCCCTTCTTTTTCTTTTCTCCTCTTCCCTCGTCCTCTTTTTAATTAAACAAAGCAGAACCCTGTCTATAGCAAGAAACAGCGTCGCTGTGTCGCACTGTCCCGAGGAGAAAACTCTCTCTCTCTTTTTTTTTTAAAGAAGTGGGTGTATAACTGAAACCGCCGAGAAATACCCGTGCAAGACCTCATAATAACCCTCCTTTGAAAGGATGTCCAACCTGCACGAGTACTGGCGGGGAGGGGAGGCGAGGGGAGGGGAGGACCTGCCAAAGGAGAGAAAGGTTGGTTTTGACACATGCCCGAGACCAAAACTGAAAAGAAAACTAAGTCCGGAGGACTCACCGTTCCCCACTGCGGCGGAGCAAAGTCACTCGGGCGTCCGAGTTGAAGGTTGCGTGAGAAGAATACCAAAGATGCAGAATCCCACTCTCCTGATGCCGTCCCGGGAAGAAGGCCCGGCGGGCAGGCAGGCGGGCGGGCGGACGTGCGTCGCAGGGAAGAAACGGAGAGGAAAAAGTCTGGGTCAAGTCAGCGGGCACCTCTCCTGTCCCTCGCACGGCGCAGACGTCCCACGGCCACCACTCCGGCTTGTCCGAATTGGAAAACTAAATACTGCCCATGTGAAAATAAGACGTGGGGGGTGCACGGTCACGTGAGGCGTGACGAGCCCCCCCCCCCCGGGCCGCGGAAACCCAACTTGGGCATCCTCCCTTTTTCATTCGGAAGAGTTAAAACTGAGCAAGCGGGAGACCGGGAGAGCCGAGGCCCGTCTCCCTTGCGTGGAAGGACGACTGTAAGATTCTACCGTGCATTAGCGGAACGAGAAGCAGCGGGCGTGAAGTCATTCCCGGACGGAGAGAAGTGGGTGGGGACTGAAAGCTGAGCCGCCGCCCTCCGGCTCTGCCCCCCCCTTCGCTCCCGCCCCACGGTACGCGCGCTCTTGCGCGCGCACGCACATATTGTGTGGGAAGGGAAGACAAATCTGTCTGAAGACACTACGTCCTATCACGTGCTCGCTAACCCCTGCCTGGTTCGTATTCTAAGGAATGTTTCCAATCTTTGGAAAAGAAAGAAAAGAGAGAGATCGGCTTCTGTTCAGGGTTCATTTAAGGATGGGTGTGTGTTTGTGTGTGTGTGTGTGTGTTTCTCTCTATGTCTTGAGTAACACCATACTGTCGAAGGGATATTTGGGCGTTCCATTTAGGAATTCTCAAGGAAAATCTTGTCTGCGTTCATCGTCTGTTAAACAAAAGGAATTTTCAACGTCGTTCCTTCTTCCTTCTTCTCTGTAGTTCTTACACGTATTGAGAATTGGAGGTCAATATAAGACTGATTTACGGCATTTATTTTTCGAATAAATGGCAAGCGCTTTCAGCTTCAATTCAGTGTCTTTTACAAAGGCGTCCCGTTTCTTCACAAATTTATCTTTTCTCTTTACTCATGCATAATTACCTTCAAGATTAGCGCCATATCTGATAACACAGGATCAAAAAAGCCTTTAAAGGTTTTAATGTTCTTTCGTTAACAGGGTTTACATGTAAAAGTCTGGCCACTACCAGCAAGCCTATTACCTGATCTTGAATGTTTGTATTATTGCACTGGTTAGCAAGAAATAGGAAGGGTCCTAACTAGTATATAGTAATATTTTTCATTTTTTTCAATATTTATTTACACAAACATGCTGATACCACTTTTACTGACTTTTCATATTTCTAATTTGTTTTTATTTTTATTATGTAATAGTTCTGTAATAATGATATACTGTGTACTATATCATTAATTAGAAATATATCTTGCATTGATACAGGACATTCTTCAGTTGTCCTATCTCAAAGTACCAGTTTTCAATCATTAGTTCTTATAATGTAAAAGAAACTACATTAATGTGTCATCCAAAGTCATATGAGAGACAAATGAGCTAAACTGACTCCATATGTAAAATGGCACCCAATTCAAAATTGCCATTACTGTATGTATCATAAAAGTCTGTGGCTAAACACACTCAAACCACAAGGAATTCTTCTGTCAATGTTGTTATCCTTAGAAAGCAAAACTTAATGGCATGATCGCAGTTATGAAGCATGTTTAAGATGCTTCTAAAAGAAGCCAGGGAGTAATACCAGTTCCAGTTCAAAAGGTTCCTGCCTACGTTCTTTATGTTATCAGTGTCCTGTGGCTGAGCATGACCATCAATGGTGAACTGTTGCTATGAAGACCAATAAGAGATTTGATCTGTGCAATTCTTGATAAGAGGAAAATTTAAAAAGGAAAATTATAGCCAAGATGCCCTCTTATTAAGTTTGCAGAGAAACATTATATACTTGAAATTATTGTAGGGAAAAGGAAAGATAAATCTTCAGAATGTAAAGCAGACCTGGAAGGAAATCTATTGAATGGAAGCCAAGAGTAGGAGAGTCCTTGATTCAAATCCCATTCCACAACTTAATTCATTGGCCTTGAGACATCTATTTTTTTTTCAACCTTAGCCCCCTGAATCTGCAATGTAATTCTGACCTACTTTAGAAGGGGACTGGGCACATTGCCATAATTAAGTATTGAAGCAGTTAAAACACCCTAAAATACTTTGCACTTTTATTTTTAAAAAATCATGACAATTCTTTTAGAAGCTGGCTCTGTGAATTCACTGTACAATGCATTTATCCATGAGTGGCAGAAACCTTTGATGGTATAGGCATGATCATATTGTGAATTCTAGAATAGATGCTGCATACTTTTATTTTGGGAATAGGAAAGTGAGTACCCCTGAAATTCATAATCTTTCTTTTGTTGAATGTGTTGTGGGGAAGTTCTTTGACTAGATTTTCCACTTGCTACCCTTTTGTTCATACTACAATGATCACATCTCATAGGAACTGTAATAAACTGCTAAACATTGAGCTATAGCTATGTGTAAAGCTCTTTCCTCTCCCCGATAATGTTCACGTGATAGGCAGTTTGGTGTAGTGATTAAGGCACCAGTCCAGAAACTGGGACACTGAGTTCTAGTCCTGTCAGGCACAAAGCCAGCTGGGTGAGCTTAAGGAAGTCACTCTCTCTCAGCCCTAGGAAAAAGACAGTGGCACACTGCTTTTGACAATGCCAAGAAAACTGGCATTTACCAGGAATCAAGACTGACTCAGACACCAAAAGGAAGAAAAAAAATTAGGTACCTGATCTCTTTCATGTTAACATCATGATGTGTGTTGATCTGCCTTAGCCATCACAGCTAGTGATGGGGAGAAATGAAGCACGCAATGTCAGTTTCTGTCAGCATAGGCAGAGAGTATATTGCATGATAAAGAGAAGGTAAGAGGGCAAATCCAATATATAGATGGTCTTTTTAGCAGCATCTCATGATGACAGTAACATGATTTCTATTGCCAAACAGCAATATCACTCATGTAAGTAAAGTACATATTCAGAAATAGCTGACTGATTAATTATGAGCACCATTTGGAATATGTATGGATAAGTAATATGTAGGTAAGATAAATATTGGGGAACAGGGGCTTTGGATCAACCAAAGTTGAACAGAAGCTATAGCAATATATCTTGTGTCTACTGGACTATGTTGGCAAGAGGCATCTTAAAGCCTGGGGAAGATAGCAAAGGGAAAAAAAATTTGAGAACCCCCTACTGCAAAGAAACAGTAGATGGTAATTCTTATTTGCCCAACTAGTATATTTCCTATTACTTAGTTTGTAGTTTGAACATCAAGCCAAAGTTTGATTGCAAACAAGGTAAATGCTCTTCATTGCCTAATAATTAACTGATATGCAGACATCACAAAAACATGATATAGATGGAAGATGGGGTTATGCACCCTGGCATATCACTTCCATCTCCACTTTTTCTCTGCTCTGGAGAAAGATCCGACAATAACTCATAACCAAGCCAATGTGACTATGTTCTATATCACTGGAAATACAGTAGGGTTTCCGATTACCTGGAGGCCTATAATTCATCAGAACATGTACAGTTTTCTCTTCAAACTCCCCATTAACACAGGAAAGTCAGGGCCAGTGCACTCACCCTGATGTCCCTGTCCCTTAGCACATTAATAGAAATTATTTGGCCCTGCATCTAGAGCCCAGATGATTTTATAAAGGGTAGATTAAGCAAATCCATTTTTAATGACAGAATAGTACTGATGTAGTGTAGAAATCAAAGCAATATTAACTGTCCAGCTTCCTTTGTAGACTAGTTATGTTGATATGATATTATACATTAGGGGGAGATGGGCAGAGATAAATCTAATAAATAAACAAACAAACAGACAAACAAATACAGAAGCTTCCAGTCACATGAATGATCATGACTGTTCCTCATTTTCTAGCGCCAGGGCTCAAGCACTGATGGGAAGCAAAAGTGATATAGGACAATGTTATGTAGTGCTGTATGGATGTGGTAAATGGAAGCAAGCCTTTTTCTTATTTTTTAAATTTCTTTGGCTTACTACTAATTATTCCTTTTCTGTGTTTGCATAACATTGCTCATCCCTAAAGGGATTAGTCTAAGAGGTACGTATGTATGTATGTAAATAGCCAGCCACTAGGCTGCAGTTCTTCAGCAGCTTTTCAGTGCTTCATAAACATGTGAAGCAGTCTTTTGATTTGCATTGTTGGTGATATTCCTTTAAATATACCTTTTTATTTCCTCCCTCTTATTGCTGGCTAAGACTGGTTGTACTGGTTTGTGCAATCCCTTTCACTCCTTGATGTTTACCTCTTAAACTATTTATAGACTTTATCATCTACGCTCATATCATTGCTTCATATCATTGCTTGAACATAGTTTTCCAGGTATAATTGTGCAAGAATCATATTGGAGGATTTTTATGCTCTTAGCCTGCGATTTGATGCTGATAGAGTTAATTGTTTAGTCCTCTTTTTAAAAATTGTGTTAGCTATTGCACTTGACATGGTTCTTTATGAAAACTCGGTACAGAAAATGTGTATATTTTATTTAAAGGTAGCAACCATCAGTTTCAATCTGCTTCAAGCCCTTTTCCATGGACAATAATCATTCTTGAAGGATTTGGAGCAATAAAAAGAAGTTATATTAAGAAGCATTGCAGTGCCTGTACAACCTTGTGACTGTTTCCTTTCTCAGAAGAAATTGTATGTGCTTGTTTGTTAGATCTCTATCTCACTTTTCATACAAGAGCTGAAGGCAGTGTGCTTAGTGCTGCTTTCTCCTATTTTTCCTGTAGCAATAGCCCTGTGAGGTAGGGTGGGCTAAGAGAAAATCACTAGTCCACAGTTAGCCAGAAAGCTTCCGTTGCTGTGGGTGGATGAGAAGCTTGGTATCCCCAGTGCCAGCACCTAAACCACTACACCACACTGGATCCAACTAGCTGGATAAATGCTTTTGTTAACTGTGGGTTTATTCTCTGCTTTCTGACTGAATAACCCCAATACTGGTAGAGTGCATAAGACATCAAAGTGGATGTTGAATTTTGAATAAAACTATACTGGAAAGATATAACAGACCTGGACATAGCAATAGCTTTATTACAAGTCTTAGTTCCTTTGGTTCTTTAAAGATCCCCAACTGTTGGCCTTCCATTAGTAAGTGAAATGCTTTTAGTAAATATCAGGTTAAGTGGATTATGATCCAGGAAGGTGTATCAGTTTGATAGCCTTTAAGATGTCACAAGCCTCTTTGCTGTCATAAGATCCTAGCAATAAGGCTGCCTTACACTGAGTCCATTTATTCTTGACCTGAATGGCAACAATTCTCTAGTCATATTTGAAATAATAAAGATTGAGTTTCAGCGTCCCTATATGTAAAGCATATGCTCTACCACTAATCTATGAATCATGGAAGGAGGGAAAGAAATGAAGACTTGCCTGCTAGCGGGTCGGTTGGAATGTCCTCTCCTCTGCTACTATGCCATGAAATATAAGGCATCTGCAAGCAACCATGTAATAAAGGGGGCCAGCATCAGATGACTGCTAGAAGATCAGCTCAGAACTAGAGATTCTATTGCTTTCCTTTCCATTCAAATATTTCCCATTAGTTATATACAGGGACATCTATAAGGGGAGGGGGTGTTAAAACAGACAAAATGAAGGTCATAGCATTGAGAACAAAAACCAGCCCTTTTGCACGTGTGTGTGTGTGTCCTTGACACATGTACAAAAGGGAAGGGCTTGGATTATGATGCTGTGACCGCCACCTTGCCTGTTTTCACTCCCACTGTGGATGCCATTTATTATCTATCAGGATTTTTTTTCCTAAGTTTAAGCTTCTAAAGTCTCAAGTTCTTCCCAACCTGTTAATAAAGACATTTGTGAATTTTGATAAGTACAAACACTTATTCTATTATTTTGGACTTTTTCCAATTTAGAAATCTTGAGAATGTGGGTATGTGGAAAAATTAGGTCTACCATTTGTTTATTGAATTCTTACCCTGCCTGGCTGATTGAACAAGGCTGATGAGACAGCCTAATTAAGGAAACTGTCAGTCTCTCCTTGTGGATAGGATAGGTTCCTCAGTCCTTAAAGAAGGCAATTTTTAAAAAGCCCACTTAATTTTTTTCTCTTGACTTGCAAAGTCTATATAATTAAAGACTACTCTCAAACATTTTTGAGGAAAAAATTATTGAGAAAGTAATAATTTCATAACTGGAGGACACAGCTGGAGGAGATAGACCTGTTTCAATTGGACTTTTGGCCAGGATTTGGGACTGAGACTACTTTGGTCAATTTAGAATACGACCTGTGCCAGCAACTGAAAAGCAGGAATACAGCTTATCTTGGGGACATTCAGTACCATCAACCATATCATTTCTCTGGACATACAATGGGATTAGACCTAGCAGACACTGTTTTTCAATACTCTAGTCGTTCTTATCAGGTAGTACCTAGGAACTGTTGCTGAGGATTAGTGAGCAATGGAGCGTCACAGGAATCAATTTTGTTCTGTGTACTATTCAATATATGCATGACACTGCTGGGGAGGTCATACAGATATTTGGAGTGAAATGCCATCAATAACAAATAAAACCCACTTCTACTGTGTTTTACCATTTAAGATTAAGGAAACCATTAATGGCCCTTGATGTTGGCTAAATTTGATAAAAGATTGCATGAGCAAACATGCTGGAATTAAATTCTGAGAAGATGGAGACACTGTTGAATAGTAGGAAGGAAGGAAGGAAGGAAGGAAGGAAGGAAGGAAGGAAGGAAGGAAGGAAGGAAGGAAGGAAGGAAGGAAGGAAGGAAGGAAGGAAGGTTTGTGAGACTCCCTGCCAGCTTCCCACAGGAAAGTCAAAGGGGAAGCCATCAGGAAGTCAGAAGTTGCTCCCACTCCCACTGCTTTTTTGCCTGCCTGTGGTGATTCTGTTTCTCTGTTTAGGTAAGGAAATATGTCTGAAACGGAGACCCAACGGGTCACAGTTTGTCTAGTAGTATTTATAATTGCTGTAAAGAACATCAGAAACTTTCTTTTTTCTTTCTTTTCTATTTTTCTTTTGCCTTCCCCCCCCCCTTTCTTGCACTTTTAGCTTTCTCTTTGATTTCTTTTTAAATTTTCTTACTTTATATTAGCTTGTATTCATTTTTAATCTTCCTTTTTAAATTCTTTAATAAAATTATATAAATAAAGTTATCATGAAGCACCAGTTGAGAGTGCTCTGACTGCCACTTGCGGTGTTGGTATAAATCTTCTCAAGGTTGAAACAATTTAGTGCCTGATAATCTGAATAACTGCCTCTTATTATGAAAGTTTCCCAGTATTAATTTATTTTACTCATTTTTAAAAAATGTATATCCCACATTTCCTTCGGGAACTTGCACAGGAATCTCCCTTTCATTTTATTCTCTCAAAAACAACCTGCAAAGGTTGGAGGTCTAAGAGAATGAGTGGCTAATTATATATCCTGTGAGTTTCCATTGTGAAGTATGAATATAAACCTGGGTATCCCCAAATCCAGTACAATACCTTTACTACTATGTTGCCCTGGTGCTCTCTCCTTCTCTCTCGCTGTTTGCATTACACTCTTGATTTTGAAGTTACACACCTTTCACCTATCTTCCACTTTACACTTTCATCCCATTTTGAATGTAAATGTCTGACAGAATTCTCTTGTAGGCTGAACTTCATAATACAAATGCTCTCTCTCTTTGCTTATACTCTGAGAAAGAAGGTTCCTATCGCAAGTGTAGTGCCTGATATGGTCAAAATGAAATAAAGCTGGGTCAACAGCAAACCTTTCTCCTCCCTTTCCCCATATCCTGGTCTAGTCAGCCTTTCACATCTGGGCTCCAGAATGCCAAGGGGGCAAAGTTACATATCCTAAGAGACATTTTCTTTCTTTTTTAGTTACTGCTGGTGGCCTTCATTTTTGTTTCTCTCTTTCATTCAATCAATGCTTACTTGGATCTGTATACTCATGTGTAAAACTGAGTATTAACATTTGGATTAGAAATAAGTTGAGAATGCTCTTTCACAATATGTCTGTATGATGCATATGTATGTGTGTTGTGTGTAATTTATTTATTTATTTATTAAATTTATCTCCGCCCATCTCCCCCTAATGGGGGACTCCGGGCGGCTCACACAATCCATTAAAATAATAAATACATATAAAATTACAAAAGACATAAAAAGTGTAGAAAATATTACCAAGAGGAAAAAGTCCAAGAGGCTGATGGTTTCCCGGGCTGGAGACAAAAGCCATCTACGAGATTAGCTGTCCCCACACTTGATGTCTCCCCTCCTCCCCGCAGGCCAAGTGGCAGAGCCAGGTCTTCAAATCCCTCTGGAAGGCCAGGCGTGAGGAGGCCAATCTCAACTCCAGGGGCAAGATATTCCAAAGGGTGGGGGCTATAGCAGAGAAGGCCCGCCTTCTGGACCCCACTAATCGGAGCTCTTTTACCGAGGGGGTCCGGAGCATGCCGTCTCTGTGTGATCGGGTGGGATGGGTTGAAGTCATGGGGGAGAGGCAGTCCCTTAGGTAACCTGGTCCCATGCCATGTAGGGCTTTAAAGGTGATAACCAATACCTTGAATTGAACTGGGAAGCAGACTGGGATCCAGTGCAGCTTGCAGAGCAACAGTGTTACATGGGCCCTTCTTGGGGCTCTAAAAATCTAAAGAACGCGTGGCTGCATTCTGGACCAGCTGCAGCTTCTGGATACTCTTCAAGAGTAGCCCCATGTAGAGCACATTGCAGTAGTCTAGATGGGAGATAATAAGGGCATGAGTGACCGCTCGAAGGGCATCCCGATCCAGGAAAGGGCATAACTGATGCACAACCCGAAGTTGTGCAAAGGCCCTCCTGGCCATGGCCGCCACCTGCTCTTTGAGCAGGAGCTGTGAGTCCAGGAGGACCCCCAGATTACGCACCTGGTCTGTCTGGGGCAGTGCTACCCCATCCAGCACCAAAGATGACAAAGTCCCTGATACAGAGGAGCCATTAACTCACAGCCACTCCATCTTACCAGAGTTCAGCTGAAGCCTGTTGATCCCCATCCAGACCCTTACAGCCTCCAGGCACTGCGAAAGGGCAGTCACGGCATCACTTACCTCATCTGGGATGGAAATGTATAATTGAGTATCATCAGCATATTGATGATACTTCATCCCATGATGGCGGATGATCTCACCCAGCGGTTTCATGTAGATTTGAAAAGGAGCGGATAGCGAACCGAACCCTGTGGCACCCCACAAAGGAGGGGCTGAGGCTGGGACCTCTCGCTCCCTGTCACCACCATTTGGGAATGGCCCTGAAGAAAGGAGGAGAACAAGCACAAAACCATGCCAGCCACCCCCAATTCCCTGAGCCATCCCAAAAGGATACCGTGGTCGATGGTATCGAAAGTCACTGAGAGATCAAGGAGAGCAAGGATGGTCACACTTCCACCATCCCGGTCCTGCCAGAGATCATCCATAATGTTAGATGAATTGATAGAATGAATACACACACACACACACTGAGAGAGAGAATATAAGCTTCATATGATATTTGCTTCCCATGATTTTTGACTGTTCTCCCCATGTAAACTGTAGCACAATTAACTCTTCTTCCTCCTCCTCCAAACATCCACAGGATATGGAGATCTTCTATTTACTGTGGCAATTTCATAAACATAAAAGCCAACTGAATTTCATCTTGTGTGTTTAAGACAGTTCCATATATAGTATACTGTTTCCTTGTTTTGAATCTGTAAACAACTGCATGTAACTAATAAGTATGTATTCTGATTTGTAGAAATATGTCATATCATCTATATGTTGTGTTTGTACCATGCAAAGGTTGTAGTCAATTTACATTCAGGGGTTCATGGAAACATTCAGTTTAATCAGGGATGCCTAAACTTTTGCATGAAACAGGATGCATATCTTGTACAGAGAGATATTGATACCATGAGCATATATGAATAAGAAAGTATGCATTTTAATATCTTTACATGCTAAGTATATTAAAAATTATATATATATATATATATATATTATAATATACTTATTATACTTTATATATATATATATATATATATATATATATAATATACTTATTATACTTTATATATATATATATATATATATATAAAATATACTTATTATACTATATATATATATATAATATACTTATTATACTATATATATATTATATATATATATATATTTAATATATATATATATATATAAAAATAAAATATACTTATTATACTATATATATATATATATATATATATATATATATATATATATTTCAGTATAAAGTATATAAATCAGTGTCATATCATAAATCTTGCTCTATGAAGAATGTTTGTGCATCACCACCAGTGTCTTTGGTGATAGCTTATGGACCTGCAGAAGAATTGAAAGATTATGCCAGAATATAACCAAAGATTATGAAATACAATAACCCTGACTAGACATCAATGGGTGGGGATAGTGCAGTTTTGTCTAGGCTGCCAGAGGAGGTAATCTGCTGGGTCACATTTCCTATAGCTTTCAGAAGAAAATGTAAAATATACTTTTTTCAAGAAGCATATGCTAGCTGGCAGTTGGTCACAATTTTGCTTATGATAGACACTTCCAAAACAGAGAATAAAATAGGAGATACTTTTATATAACATCTGCTTATGCTGTACTAATGTATGCATATAACTTAGTAATAACTAATACTTGCTTAAGAAGTGTGTGTGTATATAATCTCTGTGAATTAATAGAACCATAAGAGAATGTATAAAACTATAGTTATGGTTTCAAACACAATAACCCTTAGCCGCCAGATTTCCCTACAATTAAGTAAAAATCCTACTGTCTATATAATCTCCAAAAAGTCCAAATTCTTCTCTTGAAAAATTTTAGTCCTTCAACATTCCTGTAATTTTAGAAGTACCTTTCTGCCAAATGTTCTATTCATTGTCTCCTATCTTCTGTAGGAGTTAAGCTCTAATTACTGCAGAAATGTCCTGAAATCATTCTCTCTCTCTCTCTCTCTCTCTCTCTCTCTCTGTGTGTGTGTATGTGTGTGTGCACGTGCATGTTCTTTTACATTTAGCCTCTTTGGTGGCTTTCAGAAGGTTATCAAAACTGGTTTTCTGGAAAGTGTTGCAGCAATTTTCACTCACTTACTACATCATCTTTTGCCTTTTTAATTCTTTAATTTTCTACTGTTATGCTGAACTGTATGTTGTTTATTTTTTCTACGTTTTTTATATTTTAATCTTACTGTAGATGTTTTAATTTTTTTTTCATATCTTGTATATTGTCAAGAGTTATGAGATGAAGGAAGGAAGGAAGGAAGGAAGGAAGGAAGGAAGGAAGGAAGGAAGGAAGGAAGGAAGGAAGGAAGGAAGGAAGGAAGGAAGGAAGGAAGGAAGGAAATCTCACCGTAAGCAAGAATGAAAGGCTTAATACGGGTATTTTATTTATTTATACATACATACATACATACATACATACAATTTATAGGCTATCCAACTCTAACAACTCTGGGTGGCTTACAGTGAAAAAAGTAAAACAATTACAAAATACCAAAAGAAATCATGGACATATACCCAAAAGTGTCCATCTAGCAAGGGCTCAACCTTCACTCTGCCCCAGAGCCTGGGAGAATAGCCTGGTCTATAATACCTTCCTGAACATCATCTGGTTGGGAGCCATCCAGATCTCGGTGGAATATTATTCCAGAGGGCAGGCACCACTGACTTCTGCATAACCATCACAGACTATATGCTCTTGCTCTACCCCTGCTTCTCTTTCCTTCTCTCTGACAAGCCCCATACATTGGGAAAGCTAAGGACTTTTCTTCATGGTCAGTTAATGTGCTTTCCTCCCAAGCCTTTATTATCTATTATGCACTATAGGCACAATGCCTAGGGCCTACTAAACTTTGGGAGCTTATATAAAGTTTTTAAAGTTCAAAATAAGAAATCTGAAAATAGGGAATCAGTGAAGTCAACTTGCAATCACAATTACAAATAAATTCATGTGGATACATGACCTGAAAATATTATGTGCTCTTGAGCAGAAGAAAATTCCCTGCAATTTACTGAAGAATTATAGGCCCAGGGAATATGTTTATAACCCTAAGCATCTGGATTATTACTGCAGTGAGGATAGTCAAAGATAAATGTGTCTAGAGCCTTTAAGGACTGTAGCGTAACACTGCTTCCTCTCATCCTTGAATCAAAAGTAAAGTATATGGACATAAATTGTACTGCACCAACAGCCTACATTTACTGGAATTCAGAACAAGTCTGGGCAATATGGCTTCCTTCATATAATTTAAATTGTATGAAGGCAACAATAGGTGGATTCCCTGCTATCCTTTTACCTTCCCCCAACATCACCTACAATTGCTCACCCATACATAAGATGGGATGGAGTTTGGGATTCGAACCTTAATTTTTATTATTTATCGGATGCTTCTAACAGGACTGTCAATTCCCAAGAGATTGATAGTTGAAATAATTTCATAGATTGTGTCATCTGAGGTCATCCAGATTACTGCAGGCTGGAAACAGATTGGAATTCCACATTTTATAGGTGTGTGGGTGTGTTGTCTGTCTCACATGCATTCCCTACTTTATGGTCCTTCCATCACATACAAATACACACACTTGATGTACACACATACCAAATAACAAGATTCCTGGCAGACAGATCTATCTCCTGAGAGTTGGACATTTTACTGTAAAGAGAAAAGAACCAGGTATCCAGTTTCTCTTGCAGCCAAAGCCAAAATAGCTGTGAAAATGTAGTTCCCTGTCCCTGGTCACATCAGCCTCAAGCTCATCCATACATCATCCTAGATTATCTCCATGGGAAATTTTGTATCAGAAGAAAGAAAATGCTACTTCCAAATTGGAACAACTGCAGATGTGTCTAGGCTGCTTCAGCAGCAGGCTGGAGATAAAACGGAGGCAACATCATGAGGACCTGTCCCACAAAAGATGTAAGTAAAGTGTCTTGTGCTTCAGCAAGTATGACATGAGGATGAGCCGTAAGAAGAACCTAACCATGGCAGTTACAAATGCAAAAGTGAATGAGAAGTATGAAAGAAATATATTGAAACAATTTGGTGATATAGTAAGAAACAATGAGGATTAAATCACAAAATATATGAAGGAAGAGGGAATAAGTCAAGAAAATCAGAAAGACCAAGAAAGTTGGGTGGAGTTCATGGGGCTCTGAAAAAGAGATGTAAGCAGTATAAAGAACAAAAGGCAATGTAAGAATAGCGCAGAAACAAAGATAGTTTCCAAGGATAGAAAGGTATGGAGAAGTATAGTGAGTGGTGTTGGTATAAATTATATTTTTCTTTTCTCTTATGTCCCATCTTTGATTACTTTTGCTTACTATGTCTTATCCTTTTTCTGTACAATGCATAATGTTATGTATCCAGAAAGTACTAGCATGATGGATACATTCATGTATATAATAAATAATATCATTTAGAGAAAAATACCAAAATGTAAGGAGACCATGTGACTGCTCTTATCCAATGCTACTCTTTCATATTGTCGCCTTTAGATGGAATTTGGAGTAGACAGCCCTACAGGCTGAGGATGGGTTCACAGGATGTCTTTTGTGGACAGAACACAGAGGCATCCTTGCAGCATGACTGTAATCCTGTATGAATGTAACATGAAAATCTGCATTTGTAACACTCCCTGTATAAAGGTTTTGTGAATCCTAACCAAATCTGCTATATAAGCAAAATAAATGTTTCTTAAGCCATGGAAGACAAGGAATATGCATTATCATGGTGAGTAGGTATAATTAGAGGTGGGGAGCTTGTTGATGCTTTAGGACTTTCCCCCAGTGGTAATTTTCAGAATTCTCTTTCTAGGACCTGTCTGTAGATATTATTTAGACTGTATTTCCCTCTCTCCACCTTCTCTCCTCCATGCAACATAAAAACATTGCTACGGCTATGGTGGAAAGCAACTACTTGCCAAGTTACTGGCATACTACCCTTTTACCATCATAGGCTTTTAAATGCAATGGAAGAATTTTGGCTTGGAAGTTTCACAGCTGCCTCTTCAGGGCAACTCCTCATTTTATTTTTGTTTTTGTTTCTGTTTTCCAAATGTTCAGTCAAATATATACAATATGTTTTAGAGATGTAGGTGATGATGATTATGTGCCATCAAGTAGTTTTCAATTCTTAGTGATCACAGAGATAGATTTTCTCCATGATGATCTATCCCTAACTTGTTCTTTCAGGTCTCTCAATGGCGCACTCATTGCCACTGTAACTGAGTCCATCCACTTTGCTGCTGGTCGTCCTAATCCTCCTTCTTTGCACCTTCCCTTCCACCTTCCCCAGCATTAGAGCCTTTTCCAGAGAGCTGTGCTCTTCGCATAATATGTTTGAAGTAGGATAATTTGAGACTGGTCATTTGCGTCTCAAGTAAGAACTCTGGGTTGATTTGTTTGATGATCCATTGGTTTGTATTGTCGAAGGCTTTCACGGCTGGAATACGATGGCTGATGTGGGTCTTCCGGGCTGTGTGGCCGTGTTCTGGAAGTTTTGGTTCCTAACGTTTCGCCAGCATCTGTGACCGGCATCTTCAGAGGACACAGAGAGAACTGCTCCTGTCTGTGCCCCTGTCCTCTGAAGATGCCGGTCACAGATGCTGGCGAAACGTTAGGAACCAAAACTTCCAGAACACGGCCACACAGCCCAGAAGACCCACATCAGCCATCCACTGGTTTGTTTTCTTGGCTGTCCATGGTATTCTCAGGAGTCTTCTCCAACATCAAAGTTCAAAGGCATCAATATTCTTCCTATCCTGCTTCTTTAAAGCCCAACTTTTGCTTCCATAGAGTATCACAGGGAATATCATGGGTTGCACAATTCTGATCTTTGTAGGTATAGACACATCATAGCATTTGAATATCTTTTCCAAGGCCTTCATGGCTGCTTTACCAAGTGCTAGTCTGCAGTCAGTGTATTTCTTGACTGCTTGTTCCTTTATTGTTGATGGTTTATCCTAAAAGGCAGAATTTATCCACCACTTCAATATCTTCATCAGTTAGTTCATGTTATCATTAGTTTGGTCGTCTTTATGTTTAATTTTAGTCCCATTTTTTCACTGTGTTCTTTCACTTTCACTACTAGGGCTTGCAGATCCTGTGCATTTTCAGCTATTGGGGTAGTGTCATCAGCATAGTGCACGTTATTGATGTTTCTTTGTCCAATTTTAAAACTGCTCATCTTCCATTTCAGCTTCCCTTAATATATATGAAGCATATACAGTAGGTTGAATAAATAAGGGGAGAGTATGCAGCCTTATCACACTCCTTTGCCAACCTGGAACCAGTCTGTTTCACCATGTTCTGTCCATACTGTGGCTTTCTGACCTGTATATATGAGGACAACGATGGAGATGTGGAGAGGGATTAGAATTTCATTTTATTTGCTTTTTGCATGTAGTAAAGGAGAGTGGTGTGGGGATTGGTTGTTTCATGATCTGCAGTACCTTGAGGATTATATTAATCAGCTGCAGGGAAAGCACATTAACTCTTAGTATTTTGTGCTGCTTCTATGCATTCCATGGTATGCAGAGGTGAAGACAGCTGCACAGTCAGCTTCAAAATGGTTTGGAGGGATTGTGGAGTAAAAAAGGGTTGTGTGGAAGTTCTTGGAGTGATTGATATTATTTTACCAGGTGCGATGAATTGGCCACCTGTATACAATTTTTGACATAAAAGAAGACTGATGCACTTGATCAAGGGTTTTAAGTTCTTTTCTTTCTTTTCAAAAAAGAAAGTAAACTGTTTATATAAATAGTAGGCACTTAGTCAGTGGTGCCTGATTCAGAATATCAGAAGAAAAAAGATAGTAGCTCTCAGAGAAACTGTGACTATCTTGCTTTCAAGTATAATATTTTGCTCCCACCTAAAAGCCAGATTTGTCTTTAAAGAAGGCTAGAAAGAGTGCATGATGGGTTTAGATAAAGCCTCCCCATTTAAAAATGTTAAAAGGGAAACATCCCTGCTTGCTCTTTTGAAAACCTGTTACTTGTTAAATATTGTACAACACATTGTTTTGACACCATGCTCTTCAGTGGATACACAAACTGTTTCTACACATTTAAACAAAGATTTCATCATGCTAATATTGGAATTTTATGGATCACTTGCATAAAAAATTGAATATTTTATATTATTCATAAGGAAAAATTAATTGTTAATTTCACATTCTTCCATGGATATTTTCTGAAGGCACCCAGGACTTTGCTTTTGCTACAATGGCCATCCATTTGGATTTCTGGAAGTTCTTCTTGAAACTGCCTTCTATAAATAGGTTACATAAACTAACACTAAATATTTCCAGAAAATTCACATTGCCTTTTTGGCCATACAATTCACATTTTACTTTTTCTCTTACAAGCACTTCCTAGATGATCTTTTGATGCATAATTTCTGAGCAGATTCCTGATTATGCAGAATTCTAAGTTGTATAAGTAGCCTCCATGACTAGAGGAAATGCATTGCTCCAGAAATCTGCCTTTCAGCATAAAGAGGGAAACAAATTAGAGGAAAAAGAGGAAAGAATTTGTCTCTATGTCTCCAGTCCCCATCGTATGAGGACTCTTTTAATATGATGTTGGTGGGGTAGCTAGCAAGACCTCCCTTTGGTGAGGAATTATGAAGCCTGGGATCAGCCATTGTATAGTCCCTTTATTTCATCCTCACCACATATGCCCTCTCGTTAGAAGTTGGATCCAGAGGTATGGCAAAATTGCATTGTGTTGTGTTGCTGACTTCTTCTCTTAGTACTTCTCTGCAATTTGCTCCACCCTCTTATTATGTTCTTGTCTGGTTTTTACCTACATAAGAATATATTCATAAACATGTAATTCCTCCAAAATGCCTCTTAGTCTGCTCTTTGATATGTTTCTGAACCTGAGGAAATCCTAAAATTTAAATATTTATTTGCCCAACACTCCGGGATTATTTATTTATTTATTTATTTAGCGATCATATTTATATACAAAGGCTGAAACTCTATAATTGAGATAAGTCTGTGAAAATCACTACTGATATCATGGTAGAAGTGCTGAAGAATTCCATTTTGGTCTGCATTTTTCAAACTAAATTGGCTGCAGGTTGGCAGGTTCTGGGTTCCTTCAATTAAACAATGCCATCTATCAGGACCCTGGAAACAAGCTTTCTTGTAGCAGCATCTCTGGAATGAAGCTCCCCTTGAGATCCTCATGGCCCCCACGCTGCTGTTTGGAAGAGCCCTGAAGACCTGGCTATTCACCCAGGCCTTTGGCACGGGAGAATGAGATGCCTTGCTTTGTCATGCTTGCCATCTTTTATCTTTATCTTTTATTGATTTTATTGTAATTTTTTGTTTGATAGTTGTGAGCCGCCCAGAGTCATTCAGAGTAGGACAGCATATAAGTTGAATAAATTATTATTTCCCATGGTACTACACAGATAAGATTGCACATTCTCTAAATTTTATGGTATTATTCTTAGCTCATAAAATGCATATCAAAATATGTATTACAGTAGTAAATCCGTATAATTAAATACGGTATATTTTAAGGGAAAGACATGAAACATATATTTTAGGTGAAAATGTGCAGAGTTGAATTGCAAACTTTCAATCTTTTTTTTTTTTTTTAATCACAAAAAGCACCCTTATTTTTAAAGTACTGTATAACTGTAGACCAAAATAGATCTGCCTACCTCTGCAGCATGGGCAATCCATATTTCTGCTAATCCTTAACTCACTTATTCTTTCATGGAGATCATATTGTCATACAATAGCCTCTGATTCCTTGTGACCCAACCGACATCATTTCACCAGGACTGACTGTCAGTAACTGCTTCTTTAAGCTGTTGTAAGCACAAGATACCTCATAGTATCTAGCCACCTTGTCTTCTACTGGCCTCTTTTTCAATTGCCTTCAATTTTTTTCAAGCATTGGAATGCTTTTCAGTGATTCTTGGTTTCACATTATATGTCCAAAATACTTAAGCTTCACTTTCATTATTAGTGCTTCCAGTGAGCAATCTGGTTTTACTTCATCTAGTACTGAAATATTTTGTTCTTCATGCAGTCCAAAGTATTCCTAACCATTTTTTCCAGCACCTCAGTTCAAAGGCATAATTTTTTCTTTGTTCAGCCTTTCTGATGGTCCAGCTTTCACAACCATATGTTAGAACTGCATAACTCATAGGTATTATATACCTTTGTTGTCAGCATGATGTCACTACATTTTAATTATTTTGTCTAGATCTGTCATATAGTGCCAAGTAATAGATATCTCTTTATTTCATGGCTACAGTCATCATCCCTGTGAAGTTTTGAGCCTATAAAAATGAAATATGTTACTACTTCAACTTGTGTGCTTATCTGCATTCTGTTGACTTTGTATGTTCACATAATATTGGTTTTCTTTTAATACTGAGCAGCAGACCAGTTTTTGCACTCTCTTCTTTCGCATTCAGCAAGTGATTCCTTAAGTCTTTCTCCCTTCTAGTCCTCAAAGTGATATTATCATTATATCATTTCTATTTCTTCTAGAACAGCACTTCTCATGCTATATTCTGCAAATAAGTTAATTAAACTTATTTGGGTCCTAAGCCATTTAGGATATTAAATACTGCACCAGAATGCTGAATTAGACCTGGAAGCAAACTAACAGTTCTGCAAAGTTCTTTTAGGACAGAATTGTGCATATAAATTTTGCCATGGCAGAAATGGAAACTTCTGACTCATCTCAGGGGCTCTCTCACAAAGAACACATGGTGGTAATCAATTCAAGTTGATTAATTAATAGATTAAAAGTTATCAGGAGATAGATCATCCCAGTCATAAAATGATCACAGCTGATGTTCAAGCTGAACCTGATGACACACATTCTGTGTCACCAAGGCCACATGGGCTTCTAGTGGTAAAGCTGGATCATTCATCCTCTGAAAGTCAAACCTATTTCTCTAAACCTATGTCTACAGTGCTTCTACCCTAGTTCAATTCATTACATTTCATTCCTGTGGCCATCTAAATATTTGCAGTTACTCCCAGGTCAGTAGTTAGAATTATAGCCTAAGAATAGTTGTGTTTATCTTCTTGGGTTTATGCAGTTTTTTATTTCTTTATTAGATCGGTATCCTGTTTTCTGTCATAAAATTCTTCTATTATCTTCCCTTTTTTCCCATGTGAATGAATTCTTTATTGTACTGGACCGTCCATGAAACATGAAATTATAAGCAATACCTATGGATTTTAGTTTAAGAAATTGCTCTTGTGAGCAGCCCACATTTTCTAACTCATCATCATAATCTGTAAGAAGGCAATCTATGCATTACATTAGCTATAGGTCTCAGATGTAGTACATTTTGTGTATCAAATCTCCTACAAAGAATTCCAACTCATTTGCTTTGACTTATGTCTACAGTGCACTTGCAGTCCTTTCCCAGACAAT
The DNA here is from genome assembly GCF_059951505.1 of Python bivittatus. Taxonomy (NCBI): domain Eukaryota; kingdom Metazoa; phylum Chordata; class Lepidosauria; order Squamata; family Pythonidae; genus Python; species Python bivittatus. The sequence goes on from NW_028277098.1 coordinate 16,574,131, forward strand.
GTTAGCAATGTTATTTGCTACTGAAGAGGTTCACTGACAATTCTTTGTATGTGCAGAAGACAATGCATTAACTTGCGACCCCCTGTCAGATATCAAATTTATTGTTTTCTGCTAATTTCTGAGAACATTTCTCTCATGATAAAAGCAGGAGAAATCAGACTACAATGAAGAAAGGCAGTCATATGTTTCCTTTTTTAAAATCAATTTTTGACAGTGCAAGAGTAGCCTTTGCATTTCACAAGATCTCATTTAAAGAAATTATATCCATGTTTTCTTTTCAATAGATCAAAGCAGAATTCTTTTAAGATGGACAAGTGATGATATGACTGAGGCCACACTTTTGCATTCATTTTACTGAAATACTGACATTTTGCAAACTTAAAAACTCTAAAACAAAGATGAAGAGTGACTTTGGGATGGTAGGTTGCCCCTGACCCATGTATATTAACATTAGTAGAATGCCCCATATGTACTGGATCTGTGAATATGCACATACATTGGGTAGAAAAGCAACACATTATAGTTCCAATGCATACATTCAAATATGATGTCAGGACAGAAAAAGACAGTTGGGGTTCTAGCATGAGCAACAGAACCTTATGCGTTTGAACATTTGGGTATATGGCTTAAAAAATTTGGCTGCTCCAGCTTTTCAGTCGGCATCTGTTAAAAAGATCTTTCATATCATGCATCTGTTGGAAATCAAAATCACCTGGAAGCTAGCTCACACCATTTTCCCGGCCAAAGTAAAAAATCTCATTATGTTGCAGTCTGCTTAGCAGAAGTTCACTCTTACTAGCTATTTTAGGACTATTCTATCCTGTTAATATCCTCTTTAAACTTCAGGCAGCAATGCTGCAAAGTAGTTCTTCAGAATCACACTATTACAGAATTGTAAGCTATTTTTTTTTTAAATAAACTGTAAAAGAAATTAACATTCTCTCTTGCTGTTCCAGAGCTGTTAGTCAAAAAGGTTCCAAATACTAATTTTAGGAAATATCTGTGATTGAAATGGCAATTAATATTTTGACCCAATTCTTATACTATATACTAATTGTTATACCTCCTTTTCAGTGGCATCCATGGTGTGTGTATGTGTGTGTGTGAAAACAGACAAGATGTTGGATGCAGTGTTACTATCCAGTCCCTGCCCCTTTTTGACATGAACTAACATTGCATACCTGTACAAAAGGCGCGGGGCTTGGATTGTGTTGCCATTTTTCCATCTTGCTCATTTTGACACATGCATCCATGCGTGCACACACACACCACGGATGCTGCTGAAAAGGATGTATAAGAATTAGTATATAGTATAAGAATTGGATAAAAAGATTAAATGCCATTTCAATCACAGATATTTCCAAAAATTAATTAATAGCTTTCACAGACACAAAGCAGAAATTAAAAACACCTGATAAATAAAACACCTGCTCTGTATCATGCTGGCTGGGGAATTCTGGGACTTGAAGTACATACCTCTTAAAGTTGCCGAGGATGAGTAACACTGTGCTAGGATCCTTTTAATTTCTGCTTTGTGTTTGAGAAAGCTATTAACATCTGCTTCCTAATTCTTCCTCCATTCCCATTTCCATAAATAAATATTTTCTCAATTCTCTCAAATTCTGACTAAATAAAAGGTAACTTTTGGTAACTTCATGGACACATCCATGAAGTTTTTTTGATAACAGTATGGAAGCAGTTTTCCACTGCTTGGGATAGGTCCTCTTAATTCTGATTTTCATTATTTATATTAATTATTCCCAGTCACCTCAATAGGACAATACACAATAGGACAAATTTGCTCTCATGAATTTGAAGATAGCAATAGGATATGAATTACTATGCCAACAAGCATGGGATAGGTTTTTCTTTTTTTTATGGGATAGGTTTTTCTTAAAGTCTTCAGGGAATCATTTACTTCAAGTCAGGTTCAAAATGGTCTATTTTCAAATAGGATATTTGATTTTGAGAGCCAAGTCAAGCTTCTTTTATATATGCATTCCTGCTCTAGAGATGTGGCTAGCAGATCTGAACTTCAAAAATCTAGGAGACCAGATGTTAGCAAAATGTTCCAGAATTCTGAATCTCTTTGCTACCATCTAGTGGTCTTCTGGGGTTTTGCAGTCCAGGTCCAATAGCTGTGTAGAGATGAGCACACCATTTTGCAAGTGTTTTATAATTACCTCTTCGCAACACTGATACAATTTACTATTAAATAAATTCAGTTTTATTAAAAGTACCTATCTGAAAAATGTAATCATATTAGCAGTGAAATAGATCAGTGGAGAATAATTTACTCCCAAATGCTTATTATTAATATAGCATATCTTCTGGCAAGATGGTGATATGCTAAGATGCAGTTTATTCTCTCTCCCCCATCAGCTGCAAAAATAAAGCTTATAGACTGTGTTTGAAGAGAGCTGGTAAGCTGAAAATCTAATTAAACTTCTTCTGCCACTTAAGGTAATTTGGGATGATAAAAATGCCTCATAAACCTAAGATGCAGCTTCTTCCTTCTCCTCAGACACTTATCATTCAGCTGCTCCTTTCCCAACCCTCAGCTTCTGAAGAGACTGGGAAGTGAGTGAGGCTTCAAGTAAGAAGCTATCTACTTCTTCTCACCAACTGGAAACTCTGGCTGGGACTCTAGTTCAAATGGAAGATATTCAGAGAGCTATATTTACTCCATAAAATCCATCTGATGTCATTCCTCATGAAGTGAGCAATTTTGAGATTCTTCCTATGTTAAATTCACTGAGTAGATGTTTCTCAGATCTTAGAGATAAGATTGAAAAGATTGGGAGGAGATATGGTGAGATCAAGAGGCAGTTATAAACTAACATTGAAGCCAATGAGGAATTTATTGCTGCTTTAATTGCTTGAGACATAAAAGAGCTGGTGTCCTCCCAGGAAGCCTTAGACCCTATCCAAGGTCAGGAAAGAAGGGGGAAAATCATATACTTGGACTCTCTTATCAATAGTATAAAGAGACTTTGATAAAAGCTATTAAAAATGCATCTTAGACCTGTTTCAGATAGATTGTGCTGAATCTAAAAGGTAGCCTATCATGTGCCATCTAGATATAGGTCTTTACAATCTATTGATTTTCTTGTCACTGAATTTCTCCAGAGCTGATCAAAACAATATATTTAAACAGCCAGAATGGCAAGAGATTTGGAATAAGAGGGAAAGAAGTATGGGTTGTTTCGAGCTCTACCCTTCAGAGTGGTACTCAAGCACAGAGAATTCCACCAGGCTCATCTCAAGGCCAGACAACAAACGATAAAGACTTTCCAGCAATATTTGACTTATCTTTATCTTATCTTTGGCAACTGGCATGAGGAAATTTAACAATCTTGAAAAAGCTGATAATTATCTCAAAAAACTGAAGGCCATATGTTGAGATGTAGACACTCTAAACATGTCCACTCAGAAATGATCTATTGATTTGGAGAAATCATGGGGTTATCAACTGCTGCCATAGTTACCCTTTGATGGGCAAGCACTCCCTGTTAGGAAGCAGGTTAACAACTTGGAGTCCTTCTGCATTCATGACTCCTGCTGGATCATCAAGTGAAAGCCATCGCCAGAGGGGCTATGCCCAGTGCCAATTGGTGTGCCAGTTGCAGCCTTACCTGGGACAGGAGGACTTGAAATAGTAACTCACCACCTACCTAGACTACTGTAATGTGTTGTACTTGGGGTGGCCCTTAATATTTGGAAACTGCAGTTGGTTCAGAATGCAGCATCTCCTTTCCTTTCAGGCTGTCCATGCTGGGAACACATAACACGAGTTTTGCGGATACGCATTTGTTGCCAATTGATTTCTGAGCCCAATTTAAGGTGGTGGTTTTGACCTATAAAGTCTTTCATGGTTTGGTACTTGAATATCTACAGGATCATTTTGGTAGGATTTTGGGCCTACGGGTTCAGGGACGATGCCAACTTTGGTACTGGATGGGGTTGCACTGCCCCAAACAGACCCAGTGCGCAACCTGGGGGTCCTCCTGGACTCACAATTCCTGCTTGAAAAGCAGGTGGCAGTTGTGGCTAGGAGGGCCTTTGCACAACTTCACGTGAATCAGGAGGCTCTCCTCACAGTCACTCATGCCCTGGTCGCCTCCTGGGTGGACTACTGTAACACCTGCTACATGAGGCTGCCCTCAAAGAATATCTGGAAGATTCAGCTGGTACAAAACGTGGCTGTGCGGGCAGTTATGTTTGCCCCTAGAATGGCACATGTTACACCTCTGCTCTGTGAGCTGCATTGGTTACCAGCTTGCTTCCAGGTCCAATTCAAGGTGCTGGTTTTGACCTTTAAAGCCCTTCATGGCATGGGGCTGGATTATATGAGGGACTTCCTCTCCTGATTACATCTGCCCATCCCATCAGGTCCGACAGGAGAGGTATCTTGTGGGTCCCATCTGAGAAGGAGTTACATCTGGCAGGACCTAGGAAACAGGTCTTTTCTGCCATGGTACCCACCCTGTGGAACATCATTCCCTCAGAGCTGAGACTGGCCCCATCCTTGACATCCTTCCAGAAGTCCTCCAAAACATGGTTCTGTCCACAGGCTTGGGGATCTCAAAGTAATGGTGAATTAGTGAAGTGGCTGCATTGCCTATAACATTGCATCCTCTCTGCTAATCTGTTAATAGTAAATACTGATGGATGCTTTTAATTGTAGAATGTTTTTAAATATTGTTTATTTTATGGTCTGTTTTTTTTATTGTGCATCACCCAGAGTCACATTTTGTGAGATGGACAGCTACTGTACATAAATACAATAAATAAATAAATAATTTTCCACAGCCAGTTTTGGCCTGACCAATTAGATCTCCCAGGGAGAAACTGCTTCACAACCCACTCTTTGGGGAGATTCAGGGGACTAAGGCTAGGAAGTCTCCTCCCAGAATCTTCCTGGGAATCCCATTATCCATTTGTTTTTTCTTTTTTACAAATATTTATTTAATTAATTTCAGTTTTTATTTTTATTATTTTTCTCTTTTCCCCCTTTTTCTTAAAATCAGTATTTAGTTTTGGTAATAGTTTTGGAAATTATAGTTTAGTTACACATTTTTAAATTTCTTTCTTTCTTCCATTTTGGATTGATATTCCATGTCTTTGAGAGACTACTCATCACTAAGATTTTCATTAGCCATTACATGCTATATAATTTTTAAGACAGTTCCATTTCTTGGTTATTTGTAATTTATACTTGAGATCTAGTCTGGTTGCCACTTCAATAAAAACATACTTGAGAATTTTTAAATGATAATGAATTTTGTGTCATATTAAACTGCTGAGAGGGGCCACTAAAAGAAAGCAAATTCTATTTAAACTGACATTAAGGAAATCCAGTTTCTTTTTACAAGAAACACATATTCTTCTAGATGAGAAACTGCTTTTGGAAAGATAATGAACAGATTTTCATGAGTGGAAATTCAAAATCTGCAAGAGGAGTGGGAATTTTAATGAGAACATCTTCTAATTTTATAGCTGAACAAGAGATTTTAGATTCTGAAGATCACTTTATAATTTTAATAGTTAAATATGGAAATCTGTTATCAATGGCGTGGATAAAATTTTATCGTTCAACCAAATATCTTATATAATTGTTTTGCTAATCTTTTAGGGTTACAAGTAGATCAGATAATAGTTGCTGGAGACTTTAGTTTAGTTCTGGATCCATTATTGACTAGAAATAAGATTTCCAGAAAGAAGATGAGTCCCCAAAGTGGATATATGGAGACTGTTTAATCCTAATACACAACAACTTTAGCAAGTTTTACAGAAAGAAATAGAAAAATAATACAACGTATGAAGTGAAAATTATTTGAGAGAGTGGTTTGTACATCACCAATAGTTGCCCAAATACTGGTGCCTTATTTTGTTCCTTTTTGCAATAAAAAGCTGCATATTCTCTTAGCTAAGGCCCTATATAATTTTCCTTTCACACGGAAATATTGGCTAGTCTTACTTGTTTTAAAAGGCTAGACTGAACACTACAGCTACATAGATCAGGCTTGCTTTCTTCGAAGTATCACATTTCAGAGCTGAACATAATTTATGCCTATACATGCCAGTCTTTTCAAATTCAGAAAGCCCCTTTTATTTCCAGCATGTTAAGTTAATCGCTTGAAAACTTTACTAATGCATTTAGGTATCTTCTTTTCAGTTCTTATTCTACTTTTTGGGTGGTCTCAGATCAAAAAGGTGTTCATTAAAACTTCCATCTGAACGGCATCTGCCTTGCACATTTAATATCTCAGCCATAGCTTATTGTGAAAGAAATTGTTACATTTTATGTAGGGGAAATGCATCCTCTAAAGATAATCTTCTCACCTTACTTGCATCATTTGTGAGAAAGTTCAGTGCAAAGTGTGTTCATCATTTAAATAGCTGCCTAGTTTGACACAACTTGGAATTCAAATATTACTGCAATTACTTATGAAATATGCATTATTTTTATAAATGACACTTGATTCTTTGCTGCTTTAAGTGACTTTCCAAGATAAATTACAGATTCATAGAATGCAGGGATGAAAAATGGCCTGGGGTCATCTCAAGTGGTCCTCTTTATGCTCAAGTGGTTGCATAAGTGCCCTACTCACTTCATAGATGGGTATTACAGTGCACTACAAGGAGAGAGCAGAGTTGATGAAAGCACAGCATGTCAACGCTGCCTGTACAAAAAGGAATAATCGAAGGTACAAGCCAGCATCCCAGGTTTGTAGACACACTCTAGCATGACAAAGAACGTAACTCGTAATATGTAACACAAATGGGACACTGCCTAAGAACTAATCAGACAATTGATAAGTAGCTACAGTCCAGAGTTTTAGATAAGAGTGTTTCTTAGGCCTATCTGTAGATTCAAGGGACTGAATTGGGAATTTGGCATTGCACTGATCTACAGAGCAGATTTATTTCCCATAAGTGGGGTTCTTAAGTCAAAGAGACATTTTAATCCAACCCCACTGGTTGATGTTTCGATTATATTTGGTGAATGATTGACATTTACTTCTATTCCGAAAAGAAAAGTGCTTTCATTTCAGCAATGAGGACAAAACTCAGACCCTAGTCCTGGAATGTTTGGCCTTCAGTGACAGAGATTCTTCTAGAAATGCAAAGTATATTTTGAATATATATTTAACATATATTTCCATGGTTCAAAACAATAAGAACAGAACAGAATCCAGAGCAGTTTACAAATATTTTGAATCCCATATCTAGAGAAATAAATCAAAATAGCATATTTTCTCTAGTATATAGATACATTGCATATACATAAAGACTGACTGAGAAACACAAGGTCCTTACAGTAATACAGTATAAAATTCCCCCCACCTCTCCTAATAAGACAGAATTGTCCTATTTATGATGCCTATTTTTCACCTTATGTAGATACCTCAAGTTCTTACAGTAAGGCCAGCTTTCAATTTATACTGAAAAAACCACTGTTGTTAGGGGAATATTCATTCTAGCAAGCTTCTATGCTATCCATAAAAACAAATGCAACTGTCCTAAAAGCAGAAGTAAAACGGAAATGGATGTTTGAAATCTCTTTGTTAAAGAGGACTTCCCCAATGTCTCTTGATAAAGAGATTTTCCTGAAACAATCAAAGGAATATTTTTGATGCCCTGTTCTTGCTTTTATTTTTAATTGTTTCCACACTTACTCGTTACTCTGGGATATCTGTTTTTCACTCCCTCCCCTTTATGCCGCAATTAGACGACAGCATCCTTAGTCCATTTAGTCCATTTCAGTGTTTCATAAATTATCCTTGTGACTTGGATTTTTGCAGTGGTTTTAATGTATTAGGCCCAATTGCAACAAAAGTCAGTTTAGAGCACAATCATGCAAAGCGCTATTGAATCTTATTAAAGTGTTAGCGACTGATCTTTTTGAAAAAATAATGAAAAATTGGTATATAAATTTTGTAAATAAATAAGCAGTTTCTTCCCTCCCACTTAGTGCATAACAGTATCATTAGCAATTTGCCATTATGACTGCCATCTTCAGTTAACAATGACTCAACATTTCCTTCAGCAATGCAAAATCCCATCTCTGTACCTAGTTCCAACAGAATCTCCCACTCCACACTGCAGTCCTTTATCTAATACCTGATATCCCCTCCATATCAAAGCTAGCTTATCTTCTGCATGGCAGTAGAGAAGGGGGGGGGGGAATGGAAGAATTCCACTTCTGTTGCCAGCACCATCTTGAATAAACTGGTCTTCACTGAGACAGTTGCTTCCTTGCAGTGACTTTCAGCGTCTACACTTTCACATTATTCCAAGACCCAGATGCTGTGGCTATTTGGAGCTCTGGTTCTATCAAGGCAAAGCTTTTGTTTCCAATCATGTGACTCAGAAATTATATACTTATGTGTAACTTGCACAAGGACCAGCCCTGCTAAATCTTCTTGTAAGTAAAAAATAAAGTAAGGGGGGCAGAAAAGAGAAGGGAAGAACAGGACAGTTAGGAAAGTGAACAGCCAGCTTTTGTAGAAACTTTTCTGATAGCAAAAAAAAAAAAAAAAAAGTCAGGGCAAATGTTGTAATGGCTCTTTAGAATGAGACAAACATCTCAGGGTAGGGATGGTGGAGAAATTAAGTTTAATAAGAACTTACCTGATTCTCACTTGTGAATCAACACGCAAAGTGAGATTCAGTTATTTTTGAAATTCACCGTATTCTAGACCTGAGATTAAGTTTCCCACTACAGAAAATGCATATAAAAATGAATGACAAAAAATGAATAATGCTCAGTCAAGTGGCTTACAAAAGTAAGACCATCTGGCAAATTGCATAAAAATGCCTACATTAGAAAAAATGCAAGGCAATTTTTGTAGAAGCTTTTCTGGGGGAAAATCTCAAACCGATGCAGATGGAAAAAAAGAGAAACAGAGAGAATCCAAAATTGGCAGATTTCCCCATTCCTACAGATAGTAACTGCTAGTAACCTACAAATACTGTGGTATAAATATAAGCTATGTGACTAACCTTGTGTCTTTAATCTAGCCTTCTGCTCTTGGGTACAGTAGAGGATGCTGTCATGTTTCTAGTGTTGAAGTAAGGTTCAGCTGCCAGTCTGTTGGTTATTCACTTCAGGCACCAATGCCCTGAGCTGATCTTGGACTCCCAAACTATTGGCTAGGCATATCATATGAAGAAGCTGCATCATCCAAGAAGGATGGATTGAAGGACAATTGGTTGAGAAGAGCTAACAGAGGACAAATGAAGCCAGCCATCTTTATACTGCCATCCTTTCAATTTTATCTTGAAAGGTATTAGACTGGACATTTTACTGGGTTGGTTCAGATATGGATGCTGTACATTGGGGAAGATAAATCAGTATTTGGAATCGCTTATCTAAAGTTGTAGTCTGATTTATATGCTTAAAGGAGTAAGTCTCATTGATCATGATGGGAAATATTTCTGAATAAAGTGACCTTGGATTATGCCCACAATGTTATTGCCCATCCTAGCTTGCTTGCTTGCTTGCTTCCTTCCTTCCTGTCTGCCTGCAAATATCATATATAACTGTATTGCTTTCTTGTACATTTTAATTCTGAATACATGGTATTTTTGTAATGCAACATTCTAAAGTGAAAATACCTAGGATTAGCACCATGCATCCAGATGCTGACTTGTTGGACTTTAGTTGGACTCTGATGAACAGCTATGCTTCAGATAAAAACCAATTCATGTAGAAATGTGTGTGTGTGTGTGTTCCTTTGAGAGAAGTGAATAGATAAACTGCCCAAGTTAAAAGGAAATAGAGCATGGATAATTCTAGCTTGAGATATTCTGTTGCTTAAGCGATGCATTAAATCAATATTTTGCAAAGCTTTTCCTTGTTACGTTATTTTACTGGCTGTTGTCAGAATTAAGTATTTAGGTCATCAGTTTTTAGAAACAAATTTTATTTTTATGGCCTTAGTGACTTCATCTTCACATATTTTAAACCAATTTCCTGATGTACTCTTTGGATTTGGTTGCTCTGTACTAACTGAAGAAGGAAAACATACTTGCAATGTTTGGTGGAGGTGATAATCAAGAACTGAAAGTTTTGTGCACGTGGGTCTAAAAAATATGTAGATATAAAGCTGGAGGGCCCTAACTTCCAGAGCACAAATCTCATCTGCACCATCTTCCTGGTTAAATCTAGGAAGGAAGGAAGGAAGGAAGGAAGGAAGGAAGGAAGGAAGGAAGGAAGGAAGGAAGGAAGGAAATGATTGAGCAGAAGAACTTGGGGAGTTGCTTCCAACTACATCTTCCTCTGTTCCAATGGGAGTTTCCCTTTAAATTGAAACAGCAGCTTTAAAGGTGACATACTTTTCACCTTTAAAGAATTAAACATCTCCTGTCTCCCACAGTCCAACAGCTGCAAAGACTTCCCTGTGATTTCTACTTACATAATAAAAATATGTATGTTAGTTATAGTCACATGTATTAGCTTAGTGATTTCAGTAAAGCAAGGACAGAGAAACCACCCCTTTGGGCCTCATGCCTTATCAGGGTCTATGGTGCAAATGTCAACAACTCCCTTTGCTGCCCATTGCCAATTACCTTCTCTCCTGACTTTCCAAAATTACAGCTTCCAAAATTTTGAAGAAGGCTTCGTTCTCCAAGAGCCAGGGATTAGACAGCACCCCCAGTGCTGAATTCAGAGTGTTGACATTCTAATTTCTGCAGTAAGAGGACTCTATGGTCACTGGAGAAACTTGGGTCAGTTGGAAAGGAACATACCAGTGGCCAACGTATCTGTCTGTAATATTATAACTAATGTTACGTTAATTTCACAACCCATAATATATTTTTGGTTTATCCTGGAGTGCCCAAGTACCCTTTACAGAGGAGAGTTTTCTTTATGAATAACCTCTCTAGGGATAGACTACTTACTTTCAGGCACAGGGCCATCTTTGTCTTTTGAATAGTGTGCTGAAGGTTACATGCCAAAACAGTTGGGGGGGAAGTGGACAAATGCAAAAGTTTATTTATTTATTAATCAGATTTGTAGCTTGACCGCTCCAAATGGGTGGCATATAGATTAAAAACATAAAAAGATCAATACAACCATCAAAATCAGGGAAAGGAAAGGTTCCCCATGGACCCACCACATACCTTAACCCAATGCCTGGGGAAAGAGTCTCGTTTTTAAGGTAGTTTAAGAGAGAAGTGGATTCTGATGAGATGCTCGTTGTGTTTATTTAAATAGTAGTGATTACTGTCTTTACATTAATATACAGGTTTGTGCAAATTTTATGCAAATCTGCCTGTTCCTGTCCTGGTTTTGGATTATACATTTCTGCTACTGTTATAATATGTACATAACTAGTGCAGTATATTCTGGTTTTTGTTTAACTAGAGAAGGAAAGTTTTCTTTTATGCAGATCCTCATATAAACCACTAGTTAGTGCATATTATTAAATGACTAGAAGTAAAACTCCATGAAGGAAATTAAGTAAATCCCAAACGATATACATTATGGATGGGAAGAAATTAGATCTCTGGCAGCTGGAGTAGATTGACAAAGTTCTCTAAGTTCTAGTTGTTTAACCATTGCAACAGCAAGTATGTATCCATTTTTTTTTCCAATTGAGCAATGTATGGGCATTTAGCTCCACATCAGTTGTGAGCATGAAAGCCTATTTCTCTCTTTGTGGATCACTTTTGATGAATCAAGGTGGATATATCTTGTTTATAATATTATTTCTGCCTTGGTAATATCATTGGTCAAGTTTAAGATTATTGTTAATTGTTACAGGGTACAGGTGCCATTTATTTTTAATTTTTTTAAATTAATGACTTGCTTTAACTGGAGCTTTTTGACTCTGTGCATTTAGTAACTGTAATGATTCCACAGGGAAACTTTCATCCAATCATCACTAAGTGGCTGAGATGTCAAATAAATGCCATAGAACTTTAACAAGTTGAGTTATTTTACTTCATAGATGTCTCCTTAGTCATAAATCACCTCAGTTACACAAAGAATTTAGCAAGCTCTGAGATAACAAACACAAGTTAAAAACATGCAATTTATACAATTAATTTTTCCTTTAATCAAGACTTAAAAGCCTAAGATCACACACTTCCTATTGTAAACTGTGGCTTATGGTCTCTCATTTTTCCACTGCTGTTTGAGATATTATCCATATAATTAATTGCAGGGTCTCCAAATGCTTGTTGCCAAGTCTGCACTTAAGCTTCTGAGACTCTCTTTTGAAAACGTTTTGGAAATGCATTTAATTGTAAATGACAACCATAGGGGTGTTGTATTGAAAATAGATCCTTTTAATTTGTAACTGGACCTAGACATCCATTTTATTTTCAAAATGATCAGTCATTGCTGTCATATACAGTATACTGCACGCAAATTAACCAAATCACTTAAAGTCCCTTCACATGGTGTAGATTTCATAATGAAATAATAGGTTATCAATGGGCTACATCAGACATAACTCCAGACTATGATTTGGAGCTATGTGAATGAGTCTTCAAAGACTATTGGGCTTACAGAATTTCCCTTACTCTTTTCTTGTTCTCTGGGAAGCCACAGCTTGCCATTTCATCTGCTATGTTTAGAAGCTCCTTTGCAAACCAGGACTGGAAATCAAGGTTTGATCCTGATTCCAAGTCCAGAACAAACAATAATTTGGTAATTATACTCTTATTTCATAGGCAGAATATAATTCAATAAATAAACATGCAAACAACACAGAAAGGAAGGAATAAAATTGAGGATGGAGCTATGAATGGTTACTAATAATGCTGAATATATTAAGCCTGTGTTTACAGGACACATTTATCCACTGTTAAGGAATAAGCCACAATTTACTCCATGTAATTTTCTGATTCCGTGTGACTCTGTTTCTCTTCATCTGTTCAGTCACATCCACCTTTCAGAGACTTTATAGATTAGCTGTCTCCAGTCTTTCCAATGTTTTACAACTTAGTTTAATATTTCTATGTTTAAATCAGATTCTTGTTTGATGGTATCTATCCAGCATGTCGGTTTTTTGGCCTTGTTTTCTAGCACCTGCAACCATTCATAGCATAACTGATTTCTCTAAGAAATATAGACAGCCTTACTTTGGTAATCTTAGTTTCCAGTAATATTTCTGGCTTGATATGTTCTAAAATCATCTTGGTCTTCATTTTTGATGTCTAAGGTATGTTGAATAGACATCTCCAGACAACCTGAAGGAGGCTAATTTTCTTCTATCTGCTTTTTTATTGTCCAGTTTTCGTAACAGTAGGTAGTTACAGGAAAAAAACAGTAATATTTATTACTCTTTACCTGATTCCTTGCTTCCAGGACTTCTCCATGCTAGTCATTGCAACTCACCCAAGTGATGTTCTCCATTTATTTTCAGGTCCAGTAACTCCTCCTTGGTCAATTTTGGAACTGAGGAAATTAAAGCCCTGGACTGATTCAACTCCTTTGTAACTGATTTTTTTCCCCTTGATGTCACTATTTCCAGCTGTTGTCATTACTTTACTCTTCTTGATATTTAGCTGCAATCCAGCCTTTTTACTTTCCACCTTGACTTTCAGGATAAGTTGTTTTATATCCTCTTCATTTTCTACCATAGAGTGGGGTCATCTGCATATATTAGATTGTTTATGTTTCTGCCACAAATTTTTATTCCAGTTTCCAATTCATCTAAGTTAAAGTTCCTCAAAACTGCCTCTGTATATGAATGAAATAGAAGTGGCAATATAATACAGCCCTGCCACACACTTTTTCCTGTCTTGAACCAGTCTGTTGGTCAATGAGTTGTTCCAACAGGGGCTTCTTGCGTGTGGTGCTGGAATTTTGTGAAATCAATCACATGTTCCGGAATGCTTATTCCTTTCAGATACTTCCAAAATTTTTCATGTTCAAGATAACCGAAGGCTTTGCCATAGTCAATGAAGCATAAATATAGAACTTTTTGAAATTCACATGCTTGTTCTGTGATCCATCAAATATCCGCACTATGGTTTCAAATGCCTCTTTTTCCTATACCTTGGGCAGCTCTCCTTCCATGATTGGGTCCAATTATTGTTGTATGATTTTCAACAAAAGGTTGCTAGCATGTGATACCAGGGCTATTGCGTGGTTAAAACAGATGTGGGTGTCACTCTTCTTTGAGATTGGGATCAACACTGATCTTTTCCAGTCATTTGGCTAGTCATTGCAATCCCATATTTTTTTGACATAGTTTTATATCTGCTGCTGTTGGTACTGATTAAAGCAATTCTGATGGAAAGCCATCAGTTCCAGGGGCTTTTGTTTCTGGCAACTGTTCTAGTGCCCATGTTATCTTGTCTTCCAATATATCTGGCTCTGAATCAGATTTCTGTTTGTTACATGGTTGAGAAACGATGCTATTTGTATACAATTCCTCAGTATACTCCTTCCATCTATTTTTGATTTGCTTCTAATCATTCAGTTCTTTCTTGTCCCTGCCCCTTATTGTTCCTTTGTGTGCAGTAAATAATGCCAAGTGTTCTTTATTAGGGCAAAAAGATCTCTAGTGTGTCCTTTGGGGGGGTTTCCCTTTATTTCTTTGCAGTGCTCGTTCCAGTAATTTTCTTTGTCTTCTCTAAAGAATTTCTAAATGAAATTCCACATTTAGCCACCTTGCTTCAACTCTGGATATCATCTTTTTTGATGATATCCAGCTTCCCAAGGTTCATGCTTTGTATGTTCCATATGCCAAACTTGTTTCAGCACAGATAGTTTCTTTTCTCAAAGGATTCACCAGCATTCTGGCTGCCCAAGGAGTTTCCCCTTCTGTGTCATAATACTCAGAGCATATAATTGCTCTTTCCCAATAGCATGCTTGATATCGTCTACCAGGGTGTATGTGTGTATTAGGTACCATATTTGAGCTTTTCTTTAGGAACTTTTCCATAATTTTTGTGGATAATACTGGAATAAATTACCAAGTCTTTCTCCAGGCCTTCCTCTTAATCCAGCCCTGGAACTGGAATATAGATGTGGCACCATCTATATACTGGGTTCATATGACACCAGCAAACCCTAAATTAACAACAGATGCTGGGTTTATAGAGTACACTAGGTTATAATGTTATAGTTTAGTACAGGTAGTCCTCACTTACTGATCACTCATTCAGCAACTGTTCAAAGTTACGACGGCACTGAAAAAAGAGATTTACAACTGGTCCTCAAAATTGCAGATATCGCAGCATCCACGCAGTCACATGATTGTGATTTGGGCTCTTGGCAACCAATCTGTATTTATGTCAGTCACAGTATCCCACAGTCATGTGATCACCATTTGTGACCTTCACAGCTGGCTTCCAACAAGCAAAATCAGTGGGAAAGCCAGTAGGAAGTCACAAGTCATGGTCACGTAACATTGTGCTTAACAGGCATGGGTGATTCGCTTAATGGCTGCAGCTGGAACTGATGTTGTAAGTTGGGTGTGGTCACGTGATATTTCACTTTATGAGCATATCACTTAGCGATGGAATTGCCAGTCCCAATTGCAATTGGTAATTGAGGGGTACCTATAATAGGCTAGGTTCAATATATTTTGCAAAATCAGCCCTTGCCCCCTGTTTAGAAATGTATGTATGTACCTACCAGTTGCTAGGCAAAATTAGTGGGAATCACACTCATGTCCCACTTTCCTTAGACATCTGTTTGGACACCATGAGAACAGAATGCTAAACCAAATAAGCATCTGATCTAATCCACCCATGGTCTTCCTGTCTTTTTATGTGTTACTGATTAAATGGGCCAGTGAGCAAATCAATAATTGGGTTTCATACTCTGATCTTATCCTACATCTTCACTTACTTATCTTTCCTTCTAGTTGACATACAGTACATAGTATGGAATGAAAATGAATGCTGAAAGGCTATGAGTTCTGTACAGAGCATAGAACAGCTGGTTCAACTCTATAGTAATTGTCAACTTGTAGACTAGATGTTCAGTATTAGAACATCTAATGTTCAGTATTAGAACATCTTCTCTAATGTGAAGTCCAGATCAAAACTGGAAGATAGGAGGACAGGGATCTTCAGATTCATATTTGAGCCATCCAGCTTGTGAATGTACTGTTGCATCTACTTCACATAAATGATGTGACCCCGCCCTCTGGAACAGCATCCCTCTAGATATTTGAACAGCGCTCACTCTCCTGGGATTCCAGAAAGTGCTTAAGACCTGGCTGTATTCACAGGCTTGGGGTTTATGTGGGTATGATTTATTGCTTGAGCCCCTGTTGTATTGTTTTTTGTGCTTTTTGTACTGTTTTTTGTTCTAGTTGTTTTAGTCCAGGCTGCCTGCTTTTGTGGATTTTAATTGTTTCACTCTTTTTATGGATTTTGCAAGCTGCCCAGAGTCTTCCGGAGTGGGTGGCCATATTAAATTGAATAAATTAAATTAAATTAAATTAAATTAGGAAATGAATATTGGAAATAGTTCTGAAGTAGTGATGAGAGACTAGGCTATGCAGAATTTGACCCACAGCCTGCTGATGCAAAAGACTAATGCTACTAGTTTCTGCACTGATTAATAAGCTACAATTTATTTCAGCTTGGAAGTTTTCCTTGTATGAAAACTGAACCCCCCATTAAAAAATGTTGCTGATTTTTTGCAAACATGTATGCAAAGTGAAAACAGATTTTTAATATTCTAATTGCTAAATGAATTGCAATGGATGTAAAGATCCATCCCTGAACCCATTCCTGGCTTGCTTGTTTACAGTACTACTTCTTCCATTTTTTTTTTTTTTTTTTACAAAGCAGAATAGTTCAATGAAATGTAAGAGGAATTAAAACAAGCATCCATTCATTAATCTGTCTTTAAGAGGGAACATTTGAAGATTGTATCTGTTTCCTGAAGAAAGCGCCTATTATGTTTCCTTCATCTTTGACTAGAAGAGGAAAGAAAGCTATAATAAAAGAGACAAAGCTGCAAATACAGACTAACACCCGGAATTAGATTCATAAAAGTTTAGCTGTAATTTTGCTTGTGTCTCTTTTAAAAAGAAAGAGGAAGAAGAAAAGAAAAGAAGAAGAAAAAAACCCCCTTTCCATACAGGATTTTGGAGATGGGAATCAAAACTCAGCTTAGCACATAATGTTCAAAGAAAAGAATTGGCTCATCCTTTCAAAATAAGACTTTGAAAATGTAAAGGCTACAATATATATGTGCGTGCGTGTTTTAAAAGATTCTTAAAGCATCAAATAGTATTTTAGACAAGTTTGATCTGGATCCCAGAAGGATGTGGTTAATTATTTAAACAATATATATTTATTGGAGTGACTAACAAATACCACCCATCTACTCACCCACCCACCTCCATATGTACATATGTTTAAGCTTTTGGTGGTGAAAAAAAAAAAATACAAATGTTGTCATGAAAACTTATGTGAAGTTTATGCTGGCCACAGCTGTATATGGTGATATAGCTGACTGTAAACTATTAGCTAATAGTTATATGCTTCTGGCAGTTGTAAGCCAACATATCATATATAATCAGAATGCAACTCCCTGATTTGATGCAAATCCAATACAAATAGCCAATTCTCTAATACAAAGGAATGTCTTAATTTTATATTATGAGCCCCTGAATCTCATAAATAATGCGTGTTAAAGTCATCCAGATAAGTACTGACTTATAATACTGCTGAATATTGAATATAAATACTTCTTTTCCAAATAGAGACAGCTAACAAAACTCAGAATGTTATCAAAATGCCACCCCCAAAAAAGTATTATTTTGTCATAGGGCATATTGTATGTGAAGATGCTCTGTTTTTCTGGCTCTGGCTGACTGTTTTTGTAATTCTTAATACTGTTTTTCCTTCCCCAGAGATGGACTTGTCCATTAATTTTGTTTTAAGCAGACATTCATTAAAAAAAATGACTTTCACTCTTGTTTTTGAAAAAAAATAACAAATTTCTAAGTTCAAATTAAACATACATATCCCACCCCAAACAAAATTCTTAACAAGCCACTCAAGACAAGGAGGTAAGTTTCTTCTATATTATAGTTATTTACTTGCCAAATTGCTGTTAAAGTTGAGAAGCCTATGAAGGAAAAAGAACTGGAAACCTAACTGATTTTGCGATTCAAACCTAGACCTTTAAGAGCTAAACATTAAGAACGACTTAGGTTAAAAAAATCTGCATTTTTTTGTTTTCTTCCACATTTGGATTTTAGAAATTCTAGATTATTTTTAATCTTATTATTGAAGATATTTGTACTTTTCAAAAACTTGGGCACAGCATTTTAGTATCCAATTTTATGTGGCTATCCATGTGCTATTATTGATGAGAAATTATGACACTATTTGAAGATGTCAGAATTAGATTGAAAGTTTGGCACAAGTTGGGAAGATGAATTTGGTTCTAACCAAAAAAAAAAAAAAAATTGCCTAGTTTTGATATTTTCATGGTTGGGGCGCATGGCTTTTCAGGAATAAACTCATATAACTGCTTCAAAGCCAAGTCAGGATTGATATGCACGTATGTATGTATGTATGTTAAGTATTTGATTACTTCATCTTAATTTGTTTCCTACAATAGTCCTGTTGGTAGGGTTGAACTGAGTGTGACTGGCTCAATTCACACAATACACAGTGAGCTTCCAGAACTGCCTCTCTCCAGTCCTAGTCCAATATTTTAAACATTATATCACACTGGCTTTCCTGATCCAAAGGATGGTTGCCATTAAAAAAAGACACCTCCAGTATCAGCTCCATTTGTGGTAGCAATTCCTCTTCCTGTCACCTATTCTCCAATGAACCTTGGATATAACTTTGGGATAAATTGTTGATTGTCTTTTTATATTGCTATTTTGTACTGCTATTTTATGGGGGGTGGGGGGGGGTTATTGTAGGCTGCCCAGAGTCACATTCTGTGATGTGGGTGGCTATATAAATATGATAAATAATTAAATAAATAATTAAATAAATAATATTCTTAGGAATCTAAAACGATTATCACTAAAGTGATGGACTCTTAGTAATCTGTAGTAAAATTACATGTTTTTAACCAAAAGAAGGCCCATTCTGAAAAATAACCAAAATGTCATCCTATTCTCCAGGAAATTCCTTTAATTGGTATTAACATAAAATAATTGCTTGATGTACTAGTGGCCAGAAAGCAGACCTTAAGATACAAAAATAGCAGAGGAATATGTTAATTCCCAGCAGCATTTCATTCAAGCATGTGTGGTTGATTCCTTATAAAAGTTCACTTTCCTGTCCAAAACATGTTGTTTTGAATCCAAATTGTCAAAGTTCATGCATCTTTATATATATATTATTAAAGAAATTTTTAAAAGAATAAAACAATACAAATTTTGAAAGAGAAAAGTAAGGAAAGTAAAGAAATAGTAAGGAAGTTTAAAAAGTTCAGATAAAGAAACAGAAAAGAGAAAGAACAGAAAAAGTTATAAATATGTGGCTTCCAGTCTTCTTAACAGTAGTTACAATTACATTTGTATTTTACCCTCTAAGGTTACAACAAAATTTCCTTCTTTCCATAGTCTACCCTTTCTAATCATCAAACTCATAAATCACAAGCTCGTTTTTTAATTTTTTCAGCAAAAAGTCCATAAGGGGTTTCCAGTCACTAGTAAATGTAGTTATTGTCCTTTCTCTAATCAAACAAGTCAATTTTGCCATCTAAAGTTCATGCTTCTTTTGTATGGAAAATCCCCTTCACTTTATACAAAATGTGATTCCAAAGATACATGGCTTTCTGAATTATTATTTTAGTTTGAATGACTTTGTAAATTGTTCTTCAGGTTTTTGAAGAGCTGAGCTGAAATTCTATAAATGTGAGGTGTATCTCAAAATGTGTATATTTGGCAAGGAAAAGTTTCTGTTTGTCTTATTTCCTTACACAACATTTGAACACAAAGAAAGCTTGAATGCTAAGCTGTATAGGAAGCAAGACCAGCCCTCATTGCAAAAAGTTGTACTTCCACTGTAAAATCTAGTCTTTTAATCCTGAATCTAAACAAAAAATAGATACTTTTATAGGAGCTTTCAGGATACTCTGAACTAAAAAAAATGCAAA
The DNA here is from genome assembly GCF_059951505.1 of Python bivittatus. Lineage (NCBI taxonomy): Eukaryota > Metazoa > Chordata > Lepidosauria > Squamata > Pythonidae > Python > Python bivittatus. The sequence continues at coordinate 16,594,193 of NW_028277098.1, forward strand.
CCACAACAGTTTTTGAAAAAAGAGAAGGTTTAAACTACAGAGAGTTTTGGACTGGTTTTGGAGTAAGAGGAGAGATACATTCCAAAGTTATTTCTACTTTCTTAAAGGATCGAGGGAGACATGTGGAAACTCTCCCCTGTGAAAACTGAAGTCATCATCTTGAATAATTACATAGCTGGAAGCTGGGGAAAAAACCAATAGAACTATGGATTTTTTAAAAACACTGGTATACTTATATAATTATTTTATTCAAAATGTTCATATGCTGCCTTTCATGCCATGCATCTCTAGGCTGTGAACATTAAAATACCTTTATTACACTTTCAAATACACTAGAGGCTATGAGTATATAAAATGGATAACCATTGTCAGACTTTTGCACGGACACTGTGCAGAAGAAGAGAAAGTTGTCAAGAGAGATCCTATGGCTTACCTTTTCCTACTTTTCTCCCTCTGCGCAGGATTGTGTTCAAAACCCCATTTTTTGTATGGGATGGCAACTGTGATTGCAAAGCCATATGGCAATGTAAGCTGGGAACTGTAACCTAAACTTTTACACCTATTGCACATATATGATCTTCTGGCTGCTTGTCCCTGATACCCATCTGTTCCAGTGGCAAGATTCCAGCTTCAGAGCTAATCATACAACCCTCGTCCCCTAGCTTTAGATGGCAATCATAATTGAGTTTCAAAGGGAGGTATTTTAAACTGCACAGATCTAGTTAATTTGTGCCAGAAGCTTTACTCTGTTCTATTATTAAGAGATTGGTATCCTGTGATAACTTTAGTTGTTTGATCCTCAGAGCTTTCGTATTCAGGGAATTCTATGCAGAAATTGATAAAATATTTATGTGCTACAGTCATAGACTTCCTGTCCTTGGATGTCCTTATAGTGTTTATTGTGGTGAGAAGAAACTATTCAGCTGCTTCTAAGGGCAGGCAATCTGCATAAGGTGCTCCATATTGGGTGGAATTGGGCTTCATAAAATAAATGAACAACCATACTGCCCTACCTTTCAGATGAGGGATGCAAATGTCATCCCTGCTAGATATATTTCAGAAAGAAAACTATGTTCAAAGACAGCTGAAGTTCATTTAAATTATTCATGTCCTGACTTTCTATCAGGTGATCTATAAGAAGTCTTAAGATAAATAAAACTATCAAGATCATATAAGAACAAAATATTAAGGATATGTTTTTTTCCTCCCAGCTCTTATCTCGGACAGGCAACATCACTTTCACAATGGATGGCTTGGCGGTAACAATGCAGTCCTTGGGTATAGGAGGACAGTCAGCCAAGCACTGAATTGGTTTTCTAGATGAGGATCCTGGCCAGTGCTGAGTGTACGCTAAGTGTGTTTCTGTACCCACTTTCTTGTTTCACACCTCTGGTTTTATACCCAGATGGATAGCAAGTTACAAATATTTCTTGCTGAAATAGCTCACTCTAAAGAACAGTCTATATCCAGTTCAGTTTAGTTTACCATGTGTTCAGTCATAACTTTATTGCATCAAATTCTCCCAGTATCCTGAGAATTATTTTAAAATCAGACATACAGAATAAATGTATTTTTATTTGTATACACCATTTCTTCTATGTGTATTATACACATCTTTAACTTCAGAATGCATTTCAAAATTTGTACAAATGCATAAGTTGATGGCTATCTGGCTTCTAATCCACATAGTAGCCTGGGAAGCATGAATTAGGCTAATTTCCCTAAAAATTCAGACCATATAACATTTTATAACATCTCTAGTGAATTTTTTCCTGACCTTCTCTTTCAACACCTTTCTTCTGCATTCAGTTGCAAAGTCTAATTCCTGCTCTCATTAAACCAGACCACATTTCTTCATTATGTTAGAAATAGAGAAGCTGGAAAATGTCTCTAAACAAGAGAGGAAATGTGATTTTATATTCGTGTTAGTTAACTGACATTAAACCAGTGTTCCTTGTTTTATGTGTAACAGAGAATTCTGATTTAAACAGAACAGGAATGAAATGCTGAAGCCAGCCTATAAAGAGATAATGTCATGGTAGAATAAAAGATAACTGGAATAAAAGATAAACTCATCCATGATTTGCTAAGCCATAATTGAACAAATTCAGATTGTTATTACATCATTATTGGCTATTAATTATTCATATCAGGACTAAGTTTGAGTGACTTTTTTTTATGGAAAGGGAGTGAATGTAATCATATTCAGCTAAACATAATTCAATTTGATCATAAGCTCTTCTTCATGAAAGTTTCCAGTTGTTTTGATTATGTCTATGGTTTTCCTTCAAACTTTCCCAATCAACACCCTTCAAATTTCCAAATGCTTGAATACAGCTAACATCTACCTTTATATAATGTACTCTTTAAAAAAAATAAAAAATGGGAGGCACACTTCATTTTTACACCTGAAAATGCTTTAGAATTTGTAAAAATAATAATGATTGTCCTCTGATGAATCTATCCTCTGTGTTTATGAATGAGTCTACAGCTTAGATTTGGACTGAATAACTTTACCTGGTGCTGCAGTGCATACTAGTTACTAATCACCAAGGAAGACCAGACCATTGGAAAGGTTTGTCAAAGAGAAGAAGCAATAGAAATAATTTAATATATACATTTTATGTTTACATGCAAGTAGTTCTTTGGGCTATAGACAAAAGGAATTTTGTAAAATACAAATTAACAGCTACTGTGCTGTCGAATTCCTGGCAAAAAATTATATATCCACAATAATCCTTAATTTTTTTTCTATTTTTTAAAATTAAAAACACAATTTGTCCTTATAACGTTATTGTTATGATGGATAAAGAAAGGGTGAAATGTTCCAATATTTGATAATTATTTTGGAGTCTTATGTAACTGATGAATAATGAGAAACTCCTCACATCCAATATCCCATATATATTATCGATGAATTTCTTTTTTATATTTTTCTCCCATCTTCCATTCTATCTTTTTAGCCTTTTAGGAAGCTAAAGTATATTTTCTGATATTGAATAACTACAGAAAGTGAGAGACAAAGAGACACCCCAGAGATATGCTTTTGACTCTTTCATCAATGTATCTGACTGAGAAGACAGATTCTCCTTCCCCCCTCTTATACTCTTTCTGCTGGATTAACCCGCTCCCCTTTCTCCTTCTTGGTAAGCTTCCAGAAACGCTAACCTAGTTTGATCTGACAAGCCATATCACATTCAGACTCAAATGGCTTAGACAGAGATCACATCCAATTCTATTGGGAGACACTTGAGCAGTACCGACTAGCTGCCAAAGGACACCATTTGTTCCTAACATCAAGTTTGCCCCATTTAGGACAACAGTCATTGAAATGGGAGGGTCAACACACCAAAAATCCTTTGTAGGAATTAGTGAGTGTGAAAGCCATCCTCTGGTTTGTTAATAAGTTTTCAGTTACTGTTTTCTTATCATAACAAGTCTATCTCTCCCACCCCATCTTCAATCATAGTTTGTACAGCCTCCAGTTAAAAATAGCACAATGGCACAAGTTTATTATAATTAGTAAATCAACATACTGTGGGTTTAGACTTTGCATTTTTCAAATGAAAGGCATCTTTTCACTCTAGGAAGGCATTTCATCCAGAGGAGGGCTCCTACCAAAGAAAAGTCAGGGAAAATAATTTTTATTTGATTTTCCATCACTTTTAGCTTTTGTGCTAATAGTCCTTATACAGCTAGAATAGGTTAACTCCTGTATTTAATGAATGTATAAGGCTTTTATTTGCTTGGGAATAAGCACCCTGGTAAAGTAGTAACAATAAAAGCAAAGCAGCCACAATAGCAATACAAACAGTTGTAAATGTTTATTTACAGCTGAGTACTCTGTATCCATAACATGTTTCTTAAATTAAGATGAATGAATGGATGCTGTAGTGAGCTATTTCAGTCCCAGTGTTAGTCCAAGATACATTGTTGAGCCTACCTCATGCCCCTCATCTTTGGATGATTATTTTCCTTCTCCCAGCATGGAAGAGCCTGAACTGTCATCCCAAAGGTAGAGACAGAACATTCTTAGTTTCGTCATTAATTTCAATTAGTAACCTGGATGTGTCTCCTGACAGGAAGAAGACAAACCCAAAATACAGAGACGCAGCAGGCGTCTTTCCGTTCACTCTGCTTAAGCATCACATCTCAAGGTATGCTAACATGAGTAAATGGGATCATGCACTTCAGCCCCGCCCTCACTTTCCTCATTTGCACAGAACTGATAGCATGTTCATTTGCTTATCACAGTTCCCAAGTACACATATAGTTCCATACCCCTCTCAAAATGAGGAAGTTGGGATCACTGGAAGCAGGACGGTGGGCAAAAAAGCAGCACCAACATGCAGAATCTCACATTTCTCGTTCATCATCTTGGGCTTGAACAGAAACTTTGTAATCCTGCTCTCATGGTATGAATGATGGAAAGATCAGTCACAGCTAATGGCCAGTTATGGCATAAATCACCCCACAGCAGAGGCAGGTTAAAAAGAGAACCAAGCAATGGGTCATGCATACAGGCAAAGGGTAGCTTCTCTCATAAATGCAAATACAAAGAAACTTTGTTTCTTGTAACAGAGGAATAGTGGGTTTGTTTGTTTGTTTGTTTGTTTATAAATTTTTGCACTTGAGATTTTCTGAAATCCATATTAGCAATATTTGGAAGGAGCATCAAATGGGTTGCTCTTGAAATCATAATCAAGGCAGAGCGATATGATCATTAGGTTGGAGCAATAGACACGACACATTTCCTTTCTATGCAATAAATATAAGGACATATGTAATAAATAAATACTAACCTCTTCCTCCCCAAACTTGTGTTTGTTTTATAGGGAATTTATTTAGGGGCCAAAAACTTTCCTACTATGCTCAGCATCTTTCACTAGTCATAGTAGTGTAGCCTGATGTGCTCAGCAGCTTCTTAAGGACCATGGATTCCCACCTGTAATGAAGGTTCAGGCAATGTGCCTTCAAAGCTTTTATAAACTTATCTGTTAAAAGTGAAATTGATCCCTTTACTGTAGTTGTTCTCAGGTAACAGTTATACTGAATGTACCTTCTTAAGAAAAAGATTTCAGGTTCTATCTCTAGAGGCTAAGCTATTAGAAGACTGTGGTAGCAATCTTAGACTCAGTTTCCTGGGAATCATCCCAAGTGATTTAGCAGGACTTATTTATAAATTGACATGACTAGGACTTCACTCTTAGATTTCTTGGCCCCAGAATTCTTAGCTGCTCCCTGGAAAGGTGAATTTAGTTTCTAAATACTAAATACATTTATTTCAAATAAATGATGGAGTTAGAAATAGTTAACGACCGGTAGAAAAAAAAATCAAGGAAAGCTGGGGGACAAATTCAAATATATTACACATTCAGTCTAATATCCAGTCTTCTTTCATTAAAAATCAGTTTGATGTAAATGGGAACTCAGAAGAGCTGCTATGGGTTATATTCAGAGATTTTAAAACTGAGCAGGATCAAGGCACCTCACATAGAAAGTGTGAGCTTTTTCTGGATTTGCATTGGAGAGAGCATATTCTGGAATCTGATGGGTTTTCAGCCTATCAGCAAGAGAATAAGAGGACTAAGCTAGTTTGATATTTCTTACTAAGCTAGTTTGATATTTCTTCTCAGTTTCTCTCTGAGGCTCTCTAATAGAGGTGGAAAGGAACAACGAGGCTGGTAAGGTCATGATTGTGGTAGAATTTAACATGACATTGGCTTTAATGTAGATATCAGTAAAAAACTAAATCTGAGTATTTTTCAGGTAGCTTGTATATTTTGGTTCTAATTACTTTTAGAAATACATATTTCATAAACTAACTCAAGCTGTATTATGTTCTCCCAAAAGTTTGGTCACCTGTGGTCAATGTTTAACAATGCTGATGCAAAATAAAAATGTTGCTTCCAGTTTCTGCTTTCCCCAGGAATATTTCAGGATGTAAATAAATTTGCTATTTGACCTGTGTTACATTCATTTTAATCACTTAAATGCTGACTTTTTAATCACTTAAATGTAAAAAATGCTGGATTACAGTATGTTGTATGTGTATGTCTTAGCTTGAGAAACATGAGATATACCTAAAGGAAAACACTTTTCACCAGTGGTTTTGTGGTGAATGAAGAGTAAACCCCATTGTAATGCTTTGTGAATCTGAGGATACTGTGGCAGAATCAGAATGTTATCCATTCCACATGGACATCCACAAGTCCCTCTATGTGAATAGGTTGTTTTATGGTTCTTGTTTATAGATGTGGGTATGTGGGTGTGTGTTCATATGCATGTGTGCCTCAATGTATTATATGCTGGTCTTCTAGAATAGTCCAGGTTATGAATTCAAATTGAAATTGACTGTGATGAAGTCTGGCAGTGATGGGTGGAGGTTAGGAGAATCCACTAATATTTGACAGGTTCTTTTTCCTCTGGTAGACTTATTTGATACCACAAGTACTAGACAAAAACAGCTGGGAGATCCCATGTTACTTTCTTACAATGTCCCTAGTTAAGACTGTTCTCCATGTTGCAATTACAGAACTCAGCTGGACTGGTAGTTGAATTCCTTAACATAGGTGAAACATCCTGCAACTCCAAATTTAAATTCAATCTGTCCCATTTCTATCCATTTGCAAGATTCTGGATTTAAATTAAACCAAAGGACTGGTAAGAAATATTAGTTTTCAGTGAATGAAACAATGTCTCTGTGGCAATCACAGGCAACAAAGCATCGGGAAAGAAATATGCAAGGAGATGAGCTGACATGAAATTGTGACTATGGCAATATTCTTGTGAGACCTAGGCAGTTGAAATATAAACAGGTGAATATCACAAGATTAAAGAGAATTAGGTTAGCTGATCAGCTCTGACAAAATTGTGAGAGCATTGACTTTTTTCCTGAGATCCTTTTCCTTCCATCAAACTTAGATTCAATCTTTTAATGTTCTTGTAAAGCATAATGTTAGGTTAAGTGTAAAGGGCAAAGTGATCAGTAATGTATGTTTCGCCGACAAGCACTTCCCTGGTAGATTTCTGGCAGTGCTGAATAATGGAGATTATCTGATGCTAGTAGCTCCACCTCTTTAAGATTAATGGAGAGTTATGATGCTTCAAAAGAAAAGGGTTAAGATAGGTTTCTGTGGAAGCTCTCTTCTAGAACAGTGCCTTAAATAGGGATAAATTTGATGGCAGCATCAGACACTACCTTGGTCTGCTTCCTCTGGATTAATGTAGAGATGATGAGACAGATCATTTGCTTTGTAACTGTAGAAACTGAAAAAGAAAGAAAGAAAGAAAGAAAGAAAGAAAGAAAGAAAGAAAGAAAGAAAGAAAGAAAGAAAGAAAGAAAGAAAGAAAGAAAGAAAGAAAGAAAGATCTCCAATAGTGTAATTCAATAAGAGTATTGCGGAGAGAACAATTCTTCTGCGTTTGTCAAATATCTCTTTCATCTACCTTCTTTTTTAACTAATTTCAGATCCTTCTTTGTGCAGCCAGAAAAAGCAGTAGGTCTTTAAAGACACAAAATAAATCCCATTTACCAAGTCGGTAATCATTCAAGGTCATCTGTTCGTTGTCTTTGTCTTGATTGTTGGAATTAGTAGCTAATAATGGGGCCGAACTGTGAATGAATTATCATCCATGGGGCATATTTCGGGGAGTGTCAGGAAATATTACAGGGTAATTAAGGTTATCCAATAGCAAAACGGAGTAACCAGCAGATGTCAAGTAATTATAGTGTTTAAGAAGTGTGGGGGTTAAACTAAGATTATAGCTTTTATATTGTCTGCCTTTAGAAGTCATATTTGGAATTTATTCAGATGTGGTTTTGCTGCCCTTTTTCCTTTTGTTCTGATTCTGTCACTTGAATTTTGACTTAAACAAAGGCTTTTACTGGCTGGAGGAAAAAAATAAACATCAGCAGATGGTATGCTATGTCTATGTACTAAATAGAATGTGGCACGTGAAAATTTCAAAGTTGATTTCATTTATTAGCAATCCATGGCTATTCATTTGTATTAATTTATTTACTTTAGTATCTAGGTCATATTTCTGTTCCATGGCACTCAATCCTATGTAAGCAATTGATGTCAAATAAAAAAATAAATTTCATTGGTATTTCAATTTAAAGAATAATTATTATTAAAACTATATTCAACATTGCAGGTTGACAGAGTCCCCGGGTTAAGAATGCCCGGTTTAAGGATGACCCACAGTTAAGAATGGAGCCTATTGTAGCAAAATTTGAGTTAAATACAGAATGATTCAAGTTAAATAAACATTGATTTGAGTTAATTGCACAATATTACTTATGCAGTGTTATACAATAATACTGTTCTGGCTTACATACAAATTCGACTTAAGGACAGACCTAGGGAATGGAACTTGTTTTTAAACTGGGGACTACCTGTATCCTCTTTTGATTGTGCATTCTATATTTCATATATATATATCTCACATATATTTCACATATATACAGATATGTGTACACACACACACACACACACACACACATTTCATAGTATGTAATGGTTAAGAGAGATCACCAACATACCTATGGATGCTTGGTGGTTCTTATGTCATCTGAGTAATGACATTTTTAGTAATTGGTTCGTATGTGCACTAGTATGTGTGATAATTTCATATACTGTACATATTAGAATACTGTTGGTTATGTTTATGCCTGCTTTACATTGTTCTTGTTGTACACCTACCAGAATTGCTTTGGCAACTGAGGCAGTTAATAAATTGGTTAAATAAATAAATAAGCAAGGAAGCAAGCATCCTTGTACTTGTTGAAGCATAAACTTTCACACATAAATTCCTTGCTAGTGGCAAGGAATTTGGGGAATTGTAGTCCAGATAAATGGAGAACACCAGGTTCTTTATCCCAGATTGAAATATGTGATTGCACAGCTTCTAATAGGTAGCCATCTCTTCTTTTATCCTGTGATGTTTCTAAACAATAAAAAACTTGCAAAATAAATCCATTTTGTCACCTTTTTTTTTAATGGAAACAAATAATAGTTTTTTGTTTTTTTTTAAGAAACAAATGACAGATTCAACATGTTTGCAATGATCTTAATGTTACTGGTTTGTTTTTGTTTTTTTCCTGTGTGCAAGGCCTTGGATCAAGTAAAATCCAGGGAAACCATTTGCCTAGACCCTGAGCTGGCAAATATGATTTTAACAGATGGACCAAAGAGGAGATAATGTAATGGAGAATTACTTCTGGCATCTGGAATATCTGGAAGTATCACAGCTAACTGGCACTTATAAATCAATTTCTATAAGGAAGTGATATTGGGGAAAATTCATACAAATTATCTGCTGTTGATAAAAAACAGGCACTGTGGAGGTGTTTGAAGTTCTTCAAGTGACAAACAGGAATCGAAGTAAAACCTGACAGCTCAGAAATACATGCATGAAAAAGTAATAGCAGAAAAATGATGCATGGGCCAAAAATGAGAGGAACCAGAATTTTAATCCATAGGAAAATTATCAAATAATCAAAGCCTTGTTTCAGAAGCTGAGCAGATCTTTATGTTTTAAAAAACAGTGATTGCAATCCTATGCATATTTAATAAGAAATCATATTAAGATAGCATTCTTTATTTTTTTAAGTTACTACTCAAACTGTTTAATGAACCAGATTTTTAAAATTTGTTATTTTGCAATGTTAGCAACATAATAATAATATGAAGTGGATTTCTCTCTCTCTCTCTCTCGCTTATGGAATTGCCTGTTTTACAAAAACTGACTGAATCAGACTTCTTACTCCAAGCCTTAAAGTAATATTTCATTCACCACTGTGACCGCATACACCTGTTTCACTCGTGTTGGATAACAATATTATTATTAAGTCTGACTGAAGGCAGATGTTGTCCTTGGACAGACAAATGTGATCAGTACTATTAGCCATTACTAAGTGGCTACTTCAGTCTTTATCAGCCTGGAGTTCTCCAGATGTGCTGGTTTACAGTTTTCATTACATCAGCCAGGGAAGATAGGGAAGGCTGGATTAGAAAGATACAATTATAAAGTGCTCAGCTAGTTCTTTATAAGCTTTGAATGGATGTAAAATACAGAAAGACGCAATTGGAGAGAGGAGAGAGCTCATCTTCTGTTTTTACCCACGCTGTATGAAAGCAAGCTGTCACACAGCATCAGGAACACGCATAGGCCCCTATACCGGAGATGCATGAGTAACATCTATTTTAGGCATTACAGTGAAGCATTGCAGCAGGAAATATAAATGATTGTGCTTTCTGTTCTGCCCTGAAAGTTTGAATATTTGAAAATTTAGTGCCAATTTTAGTAGAGCTGTTATAAAACTAGGAATTTGAGTTTGGGTGTACAGTACATTCATACCATTTTAGTTTTTCCATTACTCTGAGTTTTTTATATTTTTGAAAGTGATAAAAATGCCTAATATATGGAGATGTTTATATACTATATCTCTTTTTAATGTACATTTTATCAATTCACTATTTAACATAAATTATCCTGATGTACAACTTTTAAAATACATAATTAACCCTATTTTTTATTTATTTTTTTAAAGCATATATACCTTTTTTTCTCTCTTCTCTTTTTTTGGGCATCTTTTCCAAATAAATGAGCAATGTTAGCAGATTGTTTTCTTTGCTGTTATCTGTCCTATGGCAGAATCATCATCTTTGGAGGCTGGTGCAAATTTGCTTCTGTAGAAAATTCCTACCAGTGAAGATTTTTTTCATGGACTTTTAAAAGTTGTCTTTTAAATGTACACTTTGCCACTATTTTAATATACCCAGTGCAAAGATTATATATGTACTGTATAAACAGACAGACATAGATACATGTACAGCAATATATGATTTCAAAATATGAAAAAATAAATTTATTTGTTTCTCTTTTGGGTCATCTTTTTCAAATAAATGAGCCATTCTTAGCTGCTGTCGATGCCATGCTAGGATCAATTTTGGAGGCTTGTACCAATTTGCTGCTGTAGAAATCCATGGCAGATTTCTTTTACATCCTGACATGAGAGATCCAAATCAAACAGTTTCTATCTGCCTGTACTATCTCACCAAAGAAACCTGTAATTGCCTTGGCTACTTAGACTCAATTTTACTCTGAAAATGGATTGACTGTAGGAATGTAGAAAAATGAATGTACTGATGATCAGAAAGATTTAATTAAAAAAAAATCAGAACAAAGATAGTGGTTAGACTTGAATAGAAGCAGGGCTTTATGGTCATGGCAGAGGATATGATATGAACTTTGAGAAAGCACAGTTTCTTGCAAGCTAGTAAAAAAAAAAATGCAGAAAAACCGGATCAAACCAAAATCTACACCTATTTCAGAATTAATTAGATTATGTAGTTGTGGTGTTTGCTATTTTTGTTGTATTTTTTTCTTGTTAAGAAGATGTAGATAGGTGTCATGGAAAAGTTTAAACGTATGATGGCTTGAATCTGTACAGAGGATGGGGACTTGCAGCTATTCTTCCATCTGTCCTTAGGTTCCATTGGCTCCTTCCCTATTTCTTCTCAACCTCCATGCATTCAGTTAGGATGACAGAAGAAAGGAGGGCTGTAACCACATTCACATTCACTTGAACGCAATCGTAGCTCGCCACATGATTATGCACACTGCTTTGTTCAATGTGAGAAGGTCAGAGACACCAAGAGGCAAGATGGAGAAGACATGTGGATATAGGGAAGAGAACCAGTATGACCTCCACACAATGTCAAGCCCTCACATGCTTGGAGAAAGGGTGTTGTTAGAAATATGAAACTTAGCATAGAGACTCCTACCTCCACACTCAAGACCCTGAATATCCCCCAAGGGAAGCTCTTTATCTTGGATAATGAGTTAAATTTGCAAGTGTGACAGTGTTGATTTTCTGATCAGGAAAAGTTAGGGTTGCAAACTAGGCAACTAATTCAGAAACAGTGAGCCCATAATATACCTCAGAGACACTAATATTATTCACCACTGGTATAGCAGTTCTTATGCCCAAATTTCTTCCAGTGTAGCTTTGGTTTCAGTTGCAAGAGACAAACATGTAATGGAAATAATTCTTAGCCATCTTGAGATTTTGGTACTTTTCTGTAAAAGAGCAAGAACCTGTTACAAGTCAAAGGTAATACACTTTTGACATGTTAAAAAATATAGCCAGCCAACTGTGAAAAAGTTATGGTTTTTTTTCAATGAAAAACAGAACAATTAATGGCAAAAATCAGTAGTTAAACTGCCAGCCTAACCTTCCTCCCTCATGTATGGAAAACAGGGATTGATTAAGTCATAGGAATAGTTGAAAAGTTATATCTTCTATCATGGGTGCAACAGTAGTTGGGGCTCTGCAGGCATGAGGGAAACCAACATACCTAGAAGAAAGTACTCCAAAATCAGACTGAAAGGAGGCAATGGCAAACCACTTCTGTATGGACATGGCTGTATGAACATAGGTGAAACATTTAGATGAATTTGGATGCCAGATGATGAGGCCTGAAGTCTGAAGTCAGAACATTAAAGACAGTAAGTGTGTCAGCAAGGTTTGATCTGGAAGACATAAAATCTAAGATCAATATAAGGAACAGATTCAGTATGCTGAACTTATGCAAAGGGAAGCTGAGTAGCTGTGGGAAAATAAGAGATGTTGTGCAAACTATCAATGAAATTCATGAAATCAATCCATGAAAGTCAGAAGATGAAAGCCCAGGACAACGAGATCATATTTCAGGGGCATCCACAGTGATAGTCATTGGCTTGCAAACGGCAGGTGCAACCAGGTAATCAAGCTGCTGCCCCTTTTGAACCTGTGCTGCATGCTCTACAGCCATGTAAAAAGGGACAAAGCTTCACTTGCCCAGTGGCACCTACTATTTTAAGCCAGTGACCATTGTTGACACATATGACTCTTGGACATATGGAAACTGAACACAAACTTGAAAATCCAGCAAAATACCTTAACCAAGAATGTTCACCCCCGCCCCAAGGAAAGTAAGAAGAAAAGAAAAATGAAAATTGTTTTTAAGAAAACCTGAGAAAGTACAAGGAGATACGGAGCTAAAGTAGGACTACTCAGTTTGTACAATCTAATAGACACAAATTATTTTAAAGGAATATGGTAAGATTATACTGAACCTTTTACAAATGGCCCAAATATTTAAATCATTTTGTAATCCTAACTGCCCAATAGGAAAGCATCAGGCCCAAATGAACTCCTCTGTTTGAGCTTGCAGGAGAAGAAGTTATTAAAGTGCTCACAGCTCCATGTCAACAAATATGGAACAAGACTGTGTAGCCTAGAGAGTGAAAAATATTGGGTGTGTATACCCATACCAAGGAAGGGAAATGCAAGAAGAGATGAAAAATTCCTCATGCAAGCAAAGCAAATACAAAAAAGAATAGAGGGATGACATGAATAGGCAGTTTTCAGAAAAGGCAAAGGGACACAAGGTCATATAACTAGCATAAGATGGCTAAAACTGTGTAGCGAGCAATTATATTGATAGTCAAAAGAAAAAATATTTATAAGAGCATATTCTACTGTACAATAAAATGTGTGTGAAAAATCTGGATCAATATTAAAGATTAAGAATATAAATGCCAACCAGCATGCATAGTGAACTCATAGTTGCTGGTAAGGAAATAAAGAGGTAGATAGTTTGTTTTGTTCAGTTGAAGAAGAGATAAATCGACAATCTTTACTGGAGAAATAAAGAGGCTATTAACCCTAAGGAGGCAAGCAATAACAAATTTAAAGAAGACTGCATAGGTTAGGGTTACTATATGTCTATAGCGTTAAAAATCAGAATAGTTAAAGCAATGCTTTGCCCAGTGATAATGTATGCCTGTGAAACATAGACATTAAGAAAGAACCAGAGGGGGGAAAAAGAGGCAGTGAGACTACCACAGATTCAAAAGAACTAATCAATTAGTCCTGGACCAAGTAAGTTGGCTATTGCAATTTACCTAACAATCAGCAAACGGTATCTTTCACTGGGGATGTGGTGCTAGCTGATGCAGGAGTAGGAAAAAAGACTACACTTGGCAATGTTAAGGAAAGCAGAAGAAGATCAAGGCAACAAATAGCTTAGGGAAGTAGGGAGATCAGTAGAATAGCCTTAGTGGAACACTAGATTGTTGCCAGTTCCACTATCCAAACAAGCATATAAGTGGAAAGGATGCGTCATGGAGGAATTTTTGGTTTTCCTAGGGGGAAGTGATAGGCAGCTTCATCTGTTTGTGAGGCGGTCAAGGTGCTGGGCATTTGTCTGTACTGTCACCAGAATCAGGCTTGATTTGATGGCATCTAACCAGTTACATCCTCTCAGAGCTGATCTGCTGGGAATCATATTGAGGTTAGGAGTGTGTGGGGGCCAGAACCAAAACATAGGGAGCTACCCATTGTTTCCTTGGAGCCCTTTTCTGCTGGTCTATGACTGTAATAAAGATTTGATCTTGGGGGGGAGGTGTCCTTTTTTGCCCTTCTTTTGACCTCCACTTCTTCTATTCTCCCAAGCACCAGGCTAAACGAAAGAGAGAGAAAGAGCTCTTAGCAGCCCTCCTATGGAAAACTTTGGAAACTAGATGAAGTTAGATTTAAGGCCCCACAATGCTGGATTGTCTTATGGCTATTTGCTACAAGTAGTGTATCAGATGTATATTAATGTAGACTAAGCTTCATAGCAATTCATACTGTCACTGGCCAACAGCTTTTGCCAGGGATAGCATTCATTCATTGTTCAAACGTTGACTCAGAGTCAAGACAGAGATTCTTACCCAGAAAATCTGGCAAGTTTCAACAAGCCCCCAGACAGACTGAGGATTTGGAAGGAAGGGTATGTTAAATGCCGGAGTCATCAGAGTTTAAAAATAGCTGGTGTGGTCTTGTTTTTAGTGAAAAATATAGAGCAATGTGTCTAAAAGCAGAAAGACAAACCATCAATTCACTGGCTCCTTTGTAGCATACACCACCTCTTAAAGTTTGAGAAAAATATATGGTTGACTGAAAAAAAGAACACACACTAATTTGGCCTTTATGCTTTATTATGCAAGATGAAGGGGCATCTTGCATTTGCAAAGCTCATACTTGTATCTTTAAATCCATGTTTTTAATGAAACCTGTTCAACATATCATCATGCTTCCTCCCAAATGTTAAAAAATGCTTTTCAAACATGACTGTTTCTCAGTTTTAAAGTATTTGCCTTGTATTCTTGGAATACTGTAATAATTATTGAAAACAGTTTTGTCCACCTTAATCCCTTTTCAAGCCTTAGGTCGAAGCAGGGAATCCCAACATGTGTAGGAGGCATGGATTTATGTGCATCTCTCATACCCCTCCTGGCCTTTCCTATTTTTAAACTTCGTACACTGAGCAGCAAAGATTAAAGGGTGCTGCTATGTGTAACCAGCTTGTTATTGGATAAAGCACATTTAAGTTCTAGATCTTCTTTAAAAAATTGAATACAGGTAGTCCTTGGGTTAAGAACGCCTGGGTTACAGATGACCCATAGCTAAGAACAGAGCCTACTGTAGCAAAATTCGAGTTAAATACATAATGATTAAATACGCAATGGTTCGAGTTCATTACACAATACTACTTACACAGTATAGTAATACAGTAATACGGGTCCGGCTTACATACAAATTCAACTTAAGAACAGACCTTGGGGACAGAACTTGTTCTTAAACTGGGGACTATCTGTATTTAAGTTATTGAGGGCAGTAGTTAGTCTTAACTTCTAAGTTCTGTGTGTCCAAAATCCAAAAAAACAGAACTGTAAGCATAACTAGCCTCCACTAAGGTAAAGAAATTAATTAAATTAGTAATTTCCCAAGATTGCCCAATGTGTGCTTTAAGAAATGAAATTAATTAAAATTAAACATACACATGAATTCAAAAAAAATCCTGCCCCCTCACAAACAGAAGAAGCTGCCTATCGCTTCTTCCTAGCAAAACCAAAAATCCCTCCACAGTGCATCCTTTCTCCTGATGTCCTTTTTGTGATAGTGGGACTGACAAAATTAAGGAAGTTCTGGGCAAAATGCCATGACCACCACCCACTTCAAATCCTGGAAGCTCTAGAAAGTTATCATAACAGAACTGGCAAAGTTATTCTTAAGTGTCATAAAATGTATAGTAAGCATTTAAAGAGTAAAAACATATTCAAGTCAAGCGTGATTCCTGCTGACTTACACCGATATATCCATGCAGTTACCCTGGCCTGATACAGAAATGGTTTCCCACTGCTTTTTTGGGTTGTTTTTTCAACTTGCCAGTTAGCATACCAGACTAGACCATTCTAAAGCACAATATGTGTACTAAGTGAGAGAATCTATCCAATCCTCTCTGTTAAAGAAACCATTTTCCATTGTTTTTCAAAGAAGAATCTCTACTGTAATTAACCATCCAAGGTTTATTGGCATATACAATGATGCCTACATCCATCATGAATGGAAATTATTTAGCCTCATACTTTACGATTCTTTCTTCCCTAACTATAGATATTGTTTAAATGCCCATTACATACTCCCTCTTTTCTTACCAAGTAAGTTGGAATTTGGGACTCGGCTATTGATTGGCAAAAACCTGAATATTTAATCTTTAATCATTCCTGATCTCAACTGGGAGCATTTTTAAAAATCCATCTTACAAATGTCCTGCAATATTTGCCCTATATTTGTAGTATAATTTGTTCAGAAGTATTTGCTTTCCATGTTATAATGTCAAGAGATGGGATGCTTACTATGGAAATACTGTTATAGATTTCTACCTTTTCTGAAATTCCTAAGCTGGTTTAGGAAGTTGGTTCTCAGCCACCTTTCCTTCTACTCTGCACCAGGTATATCAAAAGATAATAGTCCCTTAATATATTATGAACATTCTTTCCAGCCAGGTGAAAACATGCAAGACACATTTTAGGAGAAGGTCTGTTTATTTACTAAACTGATAGTTTGCTGCAACCCATTTATAATTTCAGATCGTGCCCCTGCTGCTTCATTACTGTGTCCTTGAACTGACTTCTTATTTCACAAAGATCTTTGAACTTCTTGCCGATTCTTAACCAATAGTACACATGGTGCAGTTATAATATTATCGGATCTGTAATTAGTAATGTAGGAAGTTGCCTTACGCCAGATCAAACGATTAGCTTGTGCACTATTTTTTATGTGAAAACTGGCAGCAGCTGCTCAGGATTTCAAAAAGCAATCTTTCTCAACCTTCCTGTAGATGTGATACACTGAACTTGAGACACGTGTTTGCAAAGTGTTTTTCTTTGCTTTTGTATTTATTTTAACTGATTTGCATCCTGCTTGTAGTGATTGTGGAATTCAGTTGCATAATATATTTGCATGCTGCTCCTGCTGCATTGCCAGATAGGTAGCCCTTCTCCTTTCTTTTCAGGTTCAAGGAGAATAGCTTTCACACTGTATGAAGCATAGTTGATTATAACACAGAAAGGGAGAAGGGACATCTTGACAAAAGTAGAAAGAAAAAGTATGAGGGGAAAGTCTGTATCAGTGATTAGAGGACCAAGCAGTTCTGCAGAGTGATTTTGTCACAACCCTAAGGGTGTCCTAGCACAAGAGTTGCATTGTTTACTCTTTTATTGCATTGCTTTTTAGACAATTTTAGAATTTTCATATGCTTTTAATAATTTTCCAAAAAGCAGTTTATGAAGTGAATTAGAAAACAAAAAAGCTAACTAATTAACATTTAATGATACTTGTTAACTTTATGGAGATAAATATAAGGAATATATGTACACGTTTCAGCAATTTGTGTGGGGGTGGGGGGGGCTTCAAGTCAGTGTTGAGTCCTGGCAACTGCCTGGATTAGTCCCTGCAGTTTTCTTGGCAAGATTTTTTCAGAAGCGGTTTGCCATTGCCTCCTTCCTAGGGCTGAGAGAGAGTGACTGGACCAAGGTCACCCAGCTGGCTTTGGGCCTAAGGCGGGACTAGAAACTAGAAAGGTAACTCGTGGTCAAAAATGCAAATAGAGAATTTATTTATTTATTTCTCAACTTTTTCAGTTTCTTTTTAAATGTTCTTATTCAATGCAATGGAAGCAATTAAGTTTCAGCCAACTCTTAGATCCCTTCAAATTCTGCTAAGTTTACGTCTAAACTGTAAACTTAGGAGGGCTTTGGAAACCTTGAAACCTGCATTTTCCTTTCTGGGGCACAGCATTCCTTCCATGAAATGCCAGTTTTTAGAGGCTCCTTGGGGCAGGGGAAGGAGATCAAAAGAATTCTAGGAATACTCATAGAATCATAAGGTTAGTTAAAGTTAAGGGCCATTTAGGCCACTGAGTCTGATTCCTTTCTTAGGGCAAGAATCCAGTTTAATCCTTCTCCAGAAGATGGCTATCAAGCATTTGAAGCATGAAGGAGAGCCCATCAGCACCCTGCCTGATTATGCTGTTGAGCTGTTATTATTGGTAGGAAATCTTGTCTGATGTTCAGCTGGAATCTGCTTTCCTAAAATAAATGAGCGGGATTATTCTGTGTCCTACACTTTGGAATTATAGACCACAGGACTTGACCTTCTTCTATGGGATATCCTTTCATGTATGTAAAAATGCTATCATATTCCAGCCCCTCCTCTCTTCTCAAGGCTAAACATTGCCAGTTCCTTCAATCTTTTTTCATAGAATGTGGAGGGGGGAGGAGGGTAGAAATTGGTCACTGGGAATCCCCTCTAATGATTGCTACCTGATATTAGTATTTTTTTTTTCATTTATTGGTTTATTATTTTTAATAGTATTCCACCAAACTCTCTGCCATTCACTGAACATGTAAAAAATGTGATGCAAATCTCTCCATAAGGAGAATACACTAATGGAAGCTGGCAGTTGCGCGTGAGGTCATAAATGTGTATCTGTGCAAGAAGGCTGACACTGTGCCCTGGAAGTGCTGAGATCAGATTATCTTAATGTTAGAAACTCAATTGTGAGGAAGCACAGGCTTGTTGATTCTTTTTTTTTTTTAATTGATAAATAGTGCTGAATTGTTAAAGAACAACCTTTTTTTCCTTCCAAATACCCAAGCCCTTGTTTTTAAATAAAAAATATTTATTTTATAGGAAGACTGAACTTTAATAAATTGTATAAAGGAGCCACAACAAAAAATATTACACAGCTCTAACAAAATAATTATTTATATTAACCATACAGGGGAATAGTTGGCAACCCCACAGATGTGTGAGACTATAGCACAGAAAGAACAGAAACTAACCAATCCTGCTAGCTGTTGGAAATAGTAACTCCTGGGAAGAACATTGTGTTGAGGGAAAGATCGGATGCCATATCTACAGGCCAGAAAAGAAAAGGCTGCAGGGAGTTTACCTCTCTCCTCCCCTCAAGAAGAATACAGTTGCCAATTTCTTTCAAACTCTAGAAATACATCCTGGCTTTTGCTAATGGCCAGACAGAGCATGGCTGCTGCATTAAATATGGTACTTCTGTTGAAGCATAGCCATCAATCACCAAACCTCTACTGCCTATATAATTGCTGTTGAACAGTCAGTACCTTGTCTACTCGTTCTATTACCTGCTCCATTTCTCTTCCCTTTCATCCTTCCTTTTGGTTTTTGTTGATGTGAATTGCTTATGGAAGCAACATTTGAAAAGTAGGATGAAGATATATTTGAATCAATTATGTAACTTTTATCTATACTGAATGCCCAAGGCCAGTACCAGCTCTTTCCAGCAACGGAAGTAGTGGAGCTGGCCACATAAATTCTCCTCCAAAGAGTGGAAGAAACTTCCCTCCGAGGGACCCACTCTTCCAGTCACCTCCCTCTTCTCTTGTTGTGGTGACTGCCAATTTTATTGGCTGCTGTGCACCTGCCATTTTAGCTTCCTGGCTTTGCAGGATCTTTGTAGGGTTGTCTGAGTCCAGTTTAAAAACCAAGCAGCATAAAAACAGAGAATAAGAGCTCCATCAGCTGTTTGCTCTTGAAGGAGGCTACTGGTTCTCAACCTCTCCTCTAGGGCAAGATGTCTTTCTGTTTAGAGTATACTAAAGTACCTAAATTTGCATCTTTACATATGGATAAGGATGTACTTTATGCAAAATAATATCTTCTTTTGTCTTTTTTTGTGGTGGGGGGGATAGGGAGACAGGATGATAGATTCTTTTCCTTTTGTACAATGTTTGACAGTTTATCTCCAGGAAACCTAGAGCAGGCTCTTTCACTTGATTTATTTAGCAAGTTTCTCATATTCACCCTTTACAGTGCAACGATCCCAGGCAGCCCACAAGACACAAAATTCCTTATGAAAAAATCTAGTAAAAATACAAAACCATTTTTCAGAACTGGAAAGCTTGCCTACTCGGTCATAGTGTCTGCTGTCTGGAAAGATCCTCCAGAGATCTGTGTGGCTCCCATCCTGATGGTGTTCCAGAAGGCCTTGAAAACTAGCTATTCTTCCAGGACTTGGGGTAGGGTGCATACAACCCCCCTCCCCAAGTAGTTAGGTGTGTTTTTGGATTTAAGAGTGTGTTGTCTGGATGCATGTGGGTTTCTGTATATTTTATCATGTATAGTATATGATAAAATATACTAACCAACCAAAAGTAGTCTAAGAGATGCAACAGACAAACTCATTTATAAGCTCATTTTGGGATGTATCCACAGGAAATATCCATCCATCCATCCATCCATCTATCTATCTATCTATCTATCTATCTATCTATCTATCTATCTATCTATCTATCTATCCATCCATCCATCCATCCATCCATCCATCCATCCATCCATCCATCCAGTCATTTCATAGGGCATGCCAGTCATTTACTGTCTGCATATTAATGTGTCTGGGCACATAGACTTGGTGTACTATATTGACTTCAAATTTATAACAGAAATCTTTTCCTTTAGCCCTTCTTGTTTGATGTTCTAGCTTTTCAGTAAAATCTGCTAGTTTGTTTCCGCATTTGTAATAAGATATTAGCTATGAGTGATAACTTCAAAGAGCCTTTATTGAGCATGATCAAGGGAACCTCTAGTGTCAGTACAAATGGGAGGGTTTTCTGCAGCTGACTGGCAACCAGCCAATTAACAAACTGCTAAGAGGAGCCTAAAATGCTAAAATGGCATTCAAAAGGATGTGGGGCCTGTAACTTTGGAGCCTGTAACAAAAGGCAACAAGGTGGTGTGATCCTTTCTAGAATTCCAACTTTTTATGTACTCTTTCAGGGCACTCCATTCTATTTTCCACCTCTCCTTGTTTTCCATCCTTGGCAATTGAGGTCATGCTCAATTCCTACTAAGTATTTTTTTTCCCCTTCCCTTAGTAATTTCAATTTATTCTCTCTTTCTCTCTCAAACTCTTGGGAGTCCCACCTGGATACAGATATTATTCTTGTGTATGATATCCATGGGTTGGCTATGTAAGGTACACTATTAGGGAAATGAGTTAGCTATTTGTTCCAGAGAAAGAAAATATAATTATGACAGGACCTTTGTCAGAAGTCAGAATGATCAAGCAGCTGCTAAGAGTCAATATTTTATTTTTTTCTATTTTAAAATGTTGGATGCCACCCTTCAAAAGTAGGGTTTCTGAATCCATTCAGAGAGACCAAAATCAGACCCTAAAATGCTTTTCAGAATGGTGCAAAATAGAACAGACCCCCCCCCCCCCCGGCTTGTTGAGCTCTTGTTCATAAGCACAAGTGCCTGCTGAAAAAAAAATTAGCGGAGGTGGCAAGTGAAGAAACAGAGGATGCCTGTCAAAGGAGGCAGGTGAGAAGACAGGAAGAGAGCGTGGGACAGTGGATGGTGAAGAATGGAAATGGCAAATGCATGAGGAGACTAGAGACCTTCTGAAATCTCGTTCTGATTCACACTTTGATTTGAAATGAGCATTGGCTTTGTGGGGGTTTTTTCCCTCCCCCACCTCACATTCCATCGTGACCCTTGTTTTTATTAGCCATCTACTCTGACCCAATCACTGAATGCTTGACAACATCTCAAGATCAGAAATAGGGACATGGTTTGCACAATGCACCTCCTGCCCTCTCACTACATATTCTGTCTCACAAGCTCTGAAGGGATAGGATAGATCCAGGAAAAGAAGACATTAATACTGTTTGACGCTGTGGGAGCAGTCTTCCCTAAGCCCAGACTAAGAAATGCATCTAAATATTAAAGCATAATTCACAGGGACTGAAGCAAACTCTTAAAAAGCTTGTTTCTTTGCCTGTCCGTTTCTGTTTTGCTTTTATGTCCTTAAATATGTGGTTAGTGATCATTAACTGTATTGTTCTGAATACACTGATCTGGATGCTGTTGCTGCACACAGACGGTTTCCAATAGTTTTATATTCAGTATATTCTTCCACTGCATCATCTGTGTCTGCTGACTTCTCAAAGGAGCTTCTTACTTCAGTTGCATTTTTTCTAAGCATGCCAAAAATATTTTAACAAGAAAACATTGTTCTGTGGATGACCACCTCCTAGTAAGTGTGATTGCCCAGTAGATGGATCTTGTAGCTTCAATAGCTGGTGTCAACACTGATAATCCTTACCTCCAGTAGATAAATGACAGGTAGATCTGTAAAAACGTTGCTACTCTCTGAATTCTATACAACAATAATTTTAGCTCTTCTCTGGTAATGCACCAGGATATTGTGCAAAAATTTTCTCTCAGATTTTCCCTCAAATAGCACTGTTGTTTCCTTCAGGACTGAGTCATTTCATGGAAGTTTTTACGTCATAGTGAAGCATTTTACACAGTATTCTGATAAAATCTCTTTGCTTCTGCAAGGAACCTAGTAATTCTGGATGATCTGTCAAGATCTTTTTGATCCACTGCAATGACATATAAACAAGCATTATTCTTACTGTACTTTTGAAAGTTTTCCTTAATCAACGAATATTATCTTTGCTGTTCAGTATGATCAATGATAATGGCATCCTATTAAACCAATGTACATGGTGGCTATAGTCTCTGAATCATAGATTCCTCATCCAGTCCTTGAATAGAGGTATAATTACATGTATAATTACATGTAGAAACAGAACAGTGAAACATTGAATATATTGGCTAGTCTACTTCTCGGATTTAGATGACGTATCTGTTCCTCATGATCGGTGCTGTTTTGATGGAACAGGCTTGTTACTCTCACCACAGCAAGACACAAAATGGTACTGAAGGCTTTCTCAAATATTTAGGGGCCATTCAACTCTGCGTGGTGTCCTCGGCAACTGAGTTGCAGCAAGATTAAGGAGCCTTCTGTTTCAAAGAACTGAATTCCCCGAGGGATTCTTTTCTGCTGGCACTTATTTTTTTCTCAAAACAATAATAGCATTACACCAGAAAATCATGTGAAGGGAAGGACAGAGCTTTGGCCCCATGTTTTGCTGCTAGATGCACTAAATGACATAAACAGTCAACACATACATTTTCCCAGCACTTCATTGCATCTGTAGAAGCTTTGGATTCCTTTATGTTTGGTAATCATTACAGAGGCATTGTCTGTGACAAAAGCCACACAACAATTCTCTAGGCTGAGTCCTGAAACAGATAGTCATTTTTTTCAATGGCCTTTGCAGTATTTTCAGCATCTGCCGAGTGAGCATCTCCAGAAAGTGAGTCCTAATTGAATCTTCAGAACCTTAAAGGTCAACAAGTATTTGTCATCCTTGTCCAAACTGTCATCTGTTTTTAGTGAAAAGAGTTTTTAAATCCTACAACTTTGTAATAATTGCTTTTGGATAGCACCCATGCTCTCTTTTGCAATGCAGTGGATAAGGTGACAAGCTTCTGCATGTCTGTGTACATATTGCTTAGCTATTTCACTATCTAGAAACATACTAGCTACCAGTTTACTGAAACTATTAATCACAGAAAATGGCAAATAGTGCTATAGTTTAAAAATCTTTGAAAAAATAGTCTGTATTCATTATCTGGGATAATGGATGACATGTATGCCCCCCTCCCCCTCAGGCAATCGTCTCACCTTCATCTGCTGGCAGCATTCAATGTAGGGTGGCAGGGCTTGACGTACAGTGGCCATTTTTCTGTTCCTCCAGATGACTGCAAGGAAGCTGGGAAGCTGTCACTACCTCTCCAATTTCTTGCCATTTTTATTTTTCCCTCTTCTGCAGGGATTTTTTTTAACGGTCAGTATCACTGTGTACAAATTGGTGTGTGTGTGCTCACTCTCACTCTTGTATAGTTGACTAATCTAATCCTTTCTAGGATGAGTTATTTGTGCAGGTTAAGGTGGTGGAAGAAGTGGGCCTAATTGCAACTGTGTGGTAGGGTCTAGGCTAAGATCCCATCAGTACTCTGGAAGGTTTTAAATTCTTTTCATTTTCCAAATTGGTCTTGTGCTTGGCAATACCCCTCTCCATCATGAATCCCGAGAAGGGGTATCAAGAAGTCACAAATGCGTGTTTCACAAAAGGCATATGTGTTTCCTTTTCTGGATGTCCCTGCAGAGTATGAGAAACTGCAGATTGTTTCACATTGTTTTTGCTTTGATTTCTGTCTGGGCCAGAGTGGAACAATAGGATTTTGAAAATAAAATACTATATAAATAAGAAAAGTTCTTGACTGGATCATATAGACCACTCAATATGTTTGCTCTTCAACAGTCTCCTAATCTCAGATCAGACTAGCAGTTCTTGGCCAGCAGTTTCAGGTATATATCTTGGCCAGTCTCGCTTCCTCTCCCCTGATGATTTTCCTTGTGTGCAAAAGAGTGTCCACTGGAAGTCACACTGGTCTCCACAGGAAGTGCAGCACACCCATCCAGCAGGGTAGCATTCCCAGCATTCTTCCACTCTCAGAAACAAGTCAGTCCCGTGCACATGGCTGTTGCTCTGTGCTGCTCGTTCTTCTCTGCTTGTTTTCAGTTTCTCAACTCTTCCACTCGCACTCCCCATCTCCCTCCAGCTGTTTGAGTCACTCTAGGAGAGTTGGCAGACACGACACTCTCCTATTATAGTTAATAAACATGTGAAAGAACGGGGTGAGAAAAATATGGACAAACAGCACAAACGTTCCACCCTCCCATTGAGGTAGAACCATTTAGTAATCACAACAGGGTTTCTGTTTTCCACCTTGAAGACTAATGTCTGGTTTCAGAAATGTACTTGCTGTGTTTTAAAATGAATATGATAATTAAACCTAGTCTTAAACAGTCTCATTTTTATGCCAGCCATTTTACATAATATAAGCACTTTAAAAATGTACTTGAAAGCTGAATTTCTCAAAGATTCACATGATGTGAAAAATCTGCCGATTTTGCTGCCATGCATTCAATTTCTCCCTAAAATGAAGGTGTTCTTAAGGTAAATAGATATTAAAAGTTTGCTGGAAGGCACTAAGTTAAGGTTTTTGATTGATTGTTCGTTTGTTTAATCCATTACTCTGATTAAAGAAGTACTAATTTTACTAACTGAATGTTGGTTGGGTTTTTGGGGGGGGGGGTCTAGTTATTTTTTGCAAAAAAAATTAATATGTTCTAGGCATATGAAAAAGTAGTATAAACTATGTGTGGATTTCTAAGTCCATCTGAATTCCAATTTTGGATATTTCGTGCATAATGGAAAAACTGAAAGCTACTGAACAAGCAGTGTCTACATCTTGAACCCTCCAATACAAAAAGAAAAGGCTACAGGACTGATTGTTTAGTGCAGAAGAAATTAAGATATTACCCATAATTAGTGATTTTCTTTGCTAGCTTCATTAAGTAATGGCATGTTAGAAATTATTCCTACAGATGTACTGCACATGATATCTGTACTTCTTTATACTACTTTAACATAAAACAGTTGTGTGCGCTTCTCAGAATTCTTTGCTCGCTCTATTTTGAGTAATTATATAAATTGCTTACATTTTAGGATATTTTGTTCATTCCATCAGCATATATTCAAACTAGCATGGAACAAAGAGCAAGAAAGCAAAATATACATTAAAAACTGGACTGAGGAAATGTCTAATACATCTGTACAAATGTAGCCATCATTTTCTTCCTTCAAAATTACTTTTCAAGGCTCTGTAGACCATTTCTGGGTTACTTGAAGTTTCTGACAGTTACACAAAACCAGCCAATGTCCTGGAAATCTAAATGCACTTGGATTTACTCTAAGCACATACTTTGCTTATGTACAGACATCAACATTCTCCTTTGAAACATTTGAACTGGCATAATCTGTCAAAGATGTCAAATTGGAGTTCTGCAGTGCTGATATAAAGCGCAGGTCTCCTGAACTGAATGGAATGTATACCTCTTATAGGAGGGATTTTGAAGAGCCCCATCTTTGCCAACTCTGATACAGTGACTTAATTTGCAAATCCTGGCGGAATATGCTGATCAAAATGCATTTATGCAGTTATGCTCTGGTTTTGTTATTCTCTACTTTTATGCCAGATGAATGCCAAGAAGCAAACATAAATCTAAGGATACAGAACATGATGTATCCTACTTCACTCACTTATTCAGAGGAACAAGGTGCTATTTTTAGGGTGTTTTTAACTGTTTTAATTCTTTTAGTCTCTACTGTGTTTAGTTTTCACTGATTTTTATTGTATCATGTTTTGACTGATACAGGGTTGACATTTCCCTGAGAGCTTTCAGCTATAGAATGACTAATGCATTTTCAAAGTAAATAAATACATATACAAAATCAATGGAAATCTAAATAAGATGTGTGTTTGATTTTGAACCTGGGATGTCACAAATACTTGTTGATGCCTTATCCTGCAGTGGGAAATATGCATGCCACCAACGTATTCTTTAGCAACTGTTCATGCCCCATTGATATATTCGCATTAGCTAATTGGTGTGCCATCAGCTGGGCTATGGGAAAGGGCTCGCCATTTCCCCACTTCAGGTAGCAGGGGAAAATATTGATCAGGATCACTAGAATTGGAGGTTGAGCTTCTTCTTCAATAACATGGTTATGTTTACTTGCTGCTAATTTCCCCACTTTCAGCCACTGTGATCCGATACTTGGGGTAGTAGTGGTGGAATAGATTTGTCTTCTGTCTGAACCTATGCTGCCCCACCATATTTGTAACCCCTGCCCCCAAAAATGCATGATACCAAATGCAACCTAAGTCAAACAGAAAGCTGGACAGCCTGAGGCCACCCTGTAGCCCAGAAAGCCATCTTCAGTGCCCAGATTTCTCTGGCGGAATTCTTGCAACAATACAAATAGATTCCATCTCTGCCTTTTAGCTCATTTTGATACACATATGATTTATCATCATGTTTAGGTCATTAGGATGTACACCACCTTTATTTCTTTCAAGAGTGTAGCTCTTTCAAAATCAGGGTCCTACCATAGAGTTGTTCCTCTCTTTGGTACAGTACATGTATTATGTACTTCTATAGCCTGATTTTGGAGGACTCCTTTCATAATATCTTAGTCTGGTTTCCACTTTATAATGCAGCTGTACATGATTCTCACTGGATTAGGCTGTATTTATTTTTTTTTTACTTTTTTTTTTAGAAATGACTGTATCTTAGGTTACACTATTTACTTCATTAATTTCAGTTGGAAAGTTCCATCTACATTTATACAGTTTTTCTTATAAATTACTGGTGCTTAAAAGTGTTGAATTTGATTGGACTGTGCCCATGAAACATGCCAGAATTTATAGAACTATACATGAAAGCTGGCTGGGTGACTTTGAGCCAGTCACTCTCTCTTAGCCCAACCCACCTTACAGGGTTGCCGTTGTGGGGAAAATAGGATATTAGGTGTGTTTGCCACCTTGAGTTGGCCAAAATATGTAAAAGGTAATAATAATAATAATAATAATAATAATAATAATAATAATAATAATAATAATAAGCAGAAGAAGCAGAAGAAGCAGAAGCAGAAGCAGAAGCAGAAGCAGAAGAAGAAGAAGAAGAAGAAGAAGAAGAAGAAGAAGAAGAAGAAGAAGAAGAAGAAGAAGAAGAAGAAGAAGAAGAAGAATGACAATGAATCATGCCCTTCATCCATGCAGCAATGTTAACAAACTCTACTTACCAAGCTGCATAGGTGGGTGTGTAATGTTGCAAGTACACCAGACAGTTGAAGAAGAAAAAAGGGCATTGGAAGAATATCTGAAGGACAATGAAGAAGATTCACTGAAGCTAGTACACCAAGAAGGCTTACTGCATACTAAACAGACCAAACTGGCCTACAAGAAAAACCAAATGAAGAATAGAATAGAGACATGGCAAGGCAAAGTATTATGTGGTCAGTATACACACACACACACACACACACACACACAAACAGGCAAAGTAGATAACAACAAGACCTGGCAATGGCTAAGAGCAGGAAAGTTGAAGAAAGAGACAGAGGGGCTAATTCTGGCTGTACAAGACCAAGCCTGGAGAACAAATGCACATAAAGCCAGAACTGAGAAGAGAGCAACAGACAGCAAATGCCACCTCTGCAAAGAAGCTGAAGAAACAGTGGACCACCTAGTTAGCTGCTGCAAGAAGATCGCACAGACTGACTACAAGCAATGGCATGACAAAGTAGCAACAGTGGTGCACTGGAATATCTGCAAGAAATACCATTTGCCTGCAAGCAAGAACTGGTGGAACCACAAAGCAGAGAAAGAAATAGAAAATGAAGAAGCTAAAGTGCTCTGGGACTTTAGAATTCAAACAGACAAGCACCTGCCACATAATACCCCAGATTGAACAACTGTAGATAAGAAAGACAAAAAAAAGTCTGGATAGTGGACATTGTAATACCTGGAGACAGCAGAATAGAAGAGAAAGAACTGGAAAAAATTGCAAACTATAAAGACCTGCAAATAGAAGTAGAACAACGGTGGCAAAAGAAAGCAAAGGTAGTACCAATAGATCCCAAAACATCTGGAGCACCACTTGAACACCATCGGCATTGATAAAATCACCATAAGTCAATTGCAAAAGGCAGCTTTACTTGGAACAGCTTAGATACTGCAACGATACCTTTAACACCATCAGACAAGATCTGCCTATCCACCAGAACTCAATAGGTGGATAAAAATGCCAAATCCAGGCTAAACATCTGTCTGACTGTGCAACCAACAATAATAAAAATATGTACAATCATTCATTAAGGAAAAGTAACCATTTAGATGTGTCTAAGTATTTTCTTAAATAAAAATATAACATGTGAGTTGGATTTATAATCCCTGTAAATGGAAACCAGATCATGGGATCATTGCAGAATAAAACATTATTGATTAACTAAAATTGGCTGGATTTAGACTGATTTGTACATTGCTAATGCTCACTTTTTGTGCGTGTACATCTTTGAGTCAGTCTTGACCCCTGGCAACGGTTTGGACAAGTCCCTGCACTTTTCTTGGCAAGGTTTTAGTAGGGTTTGTCATTGTCTTCTCCCTAGGCTGAGAGACAGTGACTGGCTCAGTGTTCACTTACCTGGGGATAAATCTGATTGTATTCAGTTGGACTGACTTTTGCATAGAATAAGAATTTTAGGCTGAAGTCTTTTATGTGATCAATAATAGCACTCAGTAAAATTTGTTTCTGAGTAAACACAATGGGATTGTTTTCCACTGTTAAATTATTTTAATTTCCGTGTTAAATTATTTTAATTTCAATTTAATTAGCCTGTCCATATTAAAATGTTGAAAAGAAAGTTAACTAACAGGATTATGCCTGAAGCTTCAGATATTATGTTTTCTTTTTAGGAAACAGAAGATGGAGCATAGGTTTCCAATTTGTGAAACAGAAATGATTAGTATCATTGTAGTTACGGGGGCGGGGGGAAAGAGCAGGGAAGAAAACATATTCTGATATCAAGTATTTTGCTGTTATACCTTCCTGCCTACACATGTTCAAAATATTTTTTCACATCATTACAAGCCCCTCGAGATGTTATCTATCGCCTCCACAGCCCTAGAAATGAAATATTTGTAAACCTCCTTCCAAATTAAGTGTTGTTGAGTCAGGTGGAAGTGGTAAGAAACCGTTAAACCAACAGGGAGGCTTCTGTGGGCACTGATGGGAAAGAGTCGTTAGGACAAGGTTCACTCACCACACAGGAAGAAATATTCAGTTCTTGAAAGCATGTTCTCCAGCTGTGGCAGAAAAATAATTTGCATAGCAGAGTCAGAGAATCACAACTCTTATGCACAGATCTTCATCAAGGGTACTCTTCCAGGCATAGCAGGGTCATTGCTATGAATTGCAGCTCTCAGAAATTCAATGATTGTCATTGTGAAAACGAGAGATTTAAAAACAAATGAACAATATGCATAATATGCTTATCACATGGTGGAGAGAGAGCTATTTATTCATGCAACATTAATGCCATGAAACACATGGTAAGATATATCAAAAGGGTTGGTAGTAGCTCTCAGGAGCTTCTCGGTATAAATCTTGTTGAAGAAGTAAAGATCCCAAAATATATTTACAAACATCTTACCAAAGAGAAGCTAAGAGTAGGTAATTTACATTAGATTATACCTTCAGTGCAGTTCAACACCAGCTACACCATGTACACATTTACACCAAGTGCAAATTAGAGATAAATCTTTTTTTTTTTTATAATGTTTTTTTTATTTTTACAACAAACACAAAACAAACATGAACAAACAAAAACATAAAAAGGCATAAAAAATCATCTTCCATTTTATACCGTGTGTCAACCAGTTAAACTCGTTGGTGCCCCTTTCATAATCTTAAATTCTCATATCATCTATTCAAAAATATACTTGTATACTTATCAATTAACAATTATTAATCATTCATAGCTAATCTATAAAATCATATATTACAGAAAATTTTAACTTTCAATAGGATTAGTAATACATCTCCATCTATCTATTATATGTGTATATATATAATAATTAATATCAAATTTCTATTATAAAATTTCCTAATCTATTACATTACTATATTTTCTCATCTAATCATTAATAAAAACAAATCCCGTGTCATATAAAATTGCTTATCTTCTTACTCTAATTTCAAATCTCAATTTAACTCATCTCTGCACATTCCATAATTTTGAATAACTTCCTCCTGCATAAGTACTTTTTAATTTTTCCAATTCTTAAGAGTTACAATTCTAACCAATATCAGTTACAGTATCAATTACAATTCTAACCAAGTTACAGTTCTAACCAGATTTCACTACATGTTATACAATTTTTAACTATATATCTCAGATTTATACTTTATTCCAGCACTTGCATAATTTTGAGTTCACCCTTTTCATTCAATGTCCCAAAATATCTGGCTGTTCATTCCTTTTTTCTATATTATTGGATAAGAGAAAGCAATAATAAGTGTCCTTTTGAACATTCTGCTTTTGGAAGCTTCTGTCAGTTCCATCATTGTTGTATTCCCCTGATTTTCTCTTTAAACATCTGCAATAGTTTCTTTCAATATTGTTTTACTTCTTCTTTTTGTACATTCTCTTAGTACGATTTTCCATTATAATCTTGTATAATCTTTTTCTCACCCTCAGTGCCAAGAACAAATCTGTCTCTCTTCATTTATCAGTTGATTAACCCTTTTAATTCTCAGTTTATAGGCCTCACAATAATTCCGTTTAATGTTTCTGATTTCTTGTACTATTTCTTCCTTTTCCAATGATCCCGTTTTATGTTTAATTAAGTCCATTTTAGCTTTAATATCTTTTTTCTTTTCTTTTTTTTTTTTGAGAGTTTCTGCAGCTCTTCTTCCAATTTTTTATAGTCATCCTCAATAGTTTAAAGATCTTTTTCTGCATTGTGTTTCTCGTATAGTCTATTATCTTGATAAACCTTCATTGAGTCAAAGGATTCTTTATCTTTGTTCTTGCCAAAAATAAGAGAAAAAAAGAAGCAAAAGGAGAGAGAAAAAAAAAGAAGGAAAAATAAAAAGAAAAGGAAAAGAAGGAAAAGGCTAAGCCTCTTTAAAAAAAATCCATCTGGGGGGAATAGAAAGCAAAGCAGAGCTTCTAGCAGAAAAAAGAGCTACTGCCACTAATCAAGGCTCTTGTGACTGGCTCAAACTTTCCATCTTAATGTTTTCAAGGTCGCTTTCAACTCCACTTTCTTGTTTATAGTTACGGATGGCACCTGTATAAACATGCACATCCCACTATCTTTTTAGAAAGCACAGGGTCTTTGAGCGTGCGTCACAATGAAAAAAAAAAGCACTAATTCACGCCTCTAAATGGCAGTGCAACTTTCTTTCATTTACTTTCTCTTAACTCCACTTTCCCCATTTCAAAGTCAAAAAGATATAAATTTCTTATAACAATAAAAAAATCTTAGTAAAAAAAAAGGCTTAAAATAAAAAGTTATTGAGTATTAAAAAGAGAAAGCCAATCCAGTTAAAAATATATTTTTTTTAAAAGAAAAACATCTTGTCAATTCCACTAAAAAGGGAAAGTTGAAAAGAAAAATTTTCTCCCCCTTCTTTTTTTTTAATAGGGTTCAATCTCGCCGCTTAATCCACTTTTCTTCACTTTTAAAAATCTCTTTAAGTTACTTAAGGTGTTCTCTAAGAATAGTTGAATAGTAAAAGTCCATCTCACCCAGTTGACACCCTTCTCTTCCATCTTCCTTTGGAGCTGTCCCGGCTTTCGCAGCCATTTTTGGCTGCCTCTCCTCCACCGGCTTCAAGAGCTTCTCCCCGGATCGATCTGGGACTTGCGGCGTCCCTGAGATCCGCGGGACGCGCCCTTTGCGTTCGCCATCTCTACGGGACGGCTTAGGTCCATCGGGACCGTCCGGGCGAGGAGATATCGGCTGCCATCCTGGGAGCCCAGGATCGCCCGCCGTATCGCCGCGACGCCAGCTCCGCCCTCCCCGCAAATTAGAGATAAATCTTGAACCCCAGTCTCCTAGGACCACATCCACCTATTTAGCTTCTAAATTATACTGGTTTGTACTTTATGAAGCTTTAATAAAGCAAGTTACCTTTTTAAAAAATGAACAAACCTGGGAGCAGCTTGATTTCATTCCCCTTGGACTCCCACTAATTGCCATGTAACCCTCAAGGAGTAAAACTCCTTCCTAAAATAATAACAGCAACAACAACAACAATTTTACTTGGAACAGCTTACATCCTCCAGTGATAACTCTAACACCATCAAACAACAACATCCGCCTATCCCAGGTCCTTGGGAAGGACTCAATAGGTGGATAAAAATGCCAAATCCAGTCTAAACATCTGGCTGACTGTGTGACCAACCATAATAATAGTAGTAGTAATAGTAATAATAATAATAGGAACAGCTTATATCCTCCAATGCTACCTTTAACATCATCAAAAAACCACATCTGCCTATCCCAGGTCCTTGGGAAAGACTCGATAAGTGGGTAAAAATGCCAAATTCAGTCTGAACATCTGGCTGACTGTGCAACCAACCAGAAGAAGAAGAAGAGCAAAATCTTTTGTCACTTTTTATGGTCATAAGCCTCTTCCCCATCTCCTGAAAAATATTCTATTAACTGTCCCCAAGGTTCCAAAACTTTCATAGGAGACAAAAGGTTCCACAAAAATGGGTAGGAGGCAATTTTGGCTCTGGATGATTTTTTAGTGTTCTGTAAGGCTTGTTTTATTGTTCTTATACCAAGATGCACAATCAGCTTGGTTGCTGCCCATAGAGCTCCTCCAACAATTGCCCCCAAATTGTAAAAAATTAATGTGATTTTTAAAAAATACACAGGAATAATCATATTAGGTATATTCAACTTAAAAGTTATATTTACATTTACATTACGTTATATCAAACATTATTTTAATTGCACTTTTGTCCTGGCCTCACTTATTTCAGGGATGTGGAGGTGTGAAGGGAGGGCAGTTTTTACCATTCAAAGGCTCATGACCTCCCCAAAATTGCTCATTTCTGTGAAATCTTTTAAAAGCCATTTCCACAAGATTTTCTTCTGGAAAGATGCATGGAATGGCAGCTTTTACAGCCAAGCTGTAGAATCTTAAAGGATGTTTTTAAGAGATCACTTGTTACAAACTAATGGTATCACATGTCTTTGCCCAATCTTGTCAATAACCCACTTTCAAAACAAATTGTCTCTTCCTGTAATATATATGAATCTTTCTTTAAAAGAAAGTTATCTAGCTTTTATGTTAAAGAGTTAAACATAAGGTGATTGTACGTGAAACTCTATCTCTCTGCAAGTTCCCAAGATTCAAAAAGCAAGAAATCTTCTGAAACCCTTCCAACAATAACGTTGAACTTGTGCCAAACTTATTTCAGAATATAGTTTCCAGATGGAAATGCTATGTTCTCTCAGCATTAGTGAATCGGATTGAACACAGACAGTTATTGCACCCTGTGCCATTTTTAAGAAATGCAGTTGATGGATGGTGCTGATATCTGGAGTAGATGGTAATGGAAAACTTTTTGATTGTGCTGAGAGCATGCGAACAACAGGTTACTAGCAAGCCAAGCGCAGTAACAGCCTAGCTGTGCCAAACCATAGCACAGGTTCTTACTTCATGATGATTGATGAATAACTTTCAGCAAAAAGGGAGAAAGAAAAAGAATAGGTATCCCAAAATAAATCCCATTTCCCTCCAAAAATACTTGATGGAAACAAATCCACAACCACAAAGTGATTAGGGTTAGAAATACATTTCAGCTAGCCAAGTATCCCCTCTCAGACTCCTATTCTTTCATATAATATCTGCTTAAATCAGACAGGTCTGAGGAGTTCCAGAAAGCCACAGAATTAGCCAGAAAGTTGCTGGATGCTACTGTTCCCTTCCAAAAGTCTGCTGCGTAATGCTTTTGCTCTAGAACACTGATACCACAAAACTGTCTTCCAGAAATGAGCTACAGAACAAGAACCACGCACTTGTCAACACTATGAATTTGTGGGTAACTCCCAAAGAAAGATGTAGCAAGTGGGAAACAATGAACACCTGGCTTAGGGTGCCATAGTCCAGACCAGAAGTCCACTCATCTTAAAGTTGCCAAGGTTGAGGAACGCTGGTGCAGACAGATGACCACAAAGAGTTATTCTGCTTCTCTTTGCTGTCCTCTTCTACTCATTTGGATTTGTGCAGTCCTACATTTATTTGTTTGTTCAATTTATATCCCATTTTTCATGCAGGCACTCATTCTTTCCCACTCCAACACATTTCTTCTCATCTAAGCTCTGATAATGAAATGTACTCATTTGGGAGAAAAACCCTTGAGAACAGGGTAAAATAGTATAAAATTATGGAAAAGAGAAGGCACTACTCAAATTACCGAGGGTGCACAAGAACCAGCTTCCTTAGTCTTTATGATACCATTCTTTGGTGCTCTTTTAAAAGGTAGTAAGGAAGATATATTTTTGTTAAAAAAGGAAGGAATAAGTAGATCGGATATCTGCGTTTTATTGACAGCCTTCTTGTCTTCTCACTCTTAATTTAGGCACTTGAAGATGGATTCTGCAGTGTTTCACTTTGTACTAATATCTTACACCTACACTCTGTGTGTCTGAGAGAAGTTAGTATTGAGGGCAAGCTGTATGATTTCCTTTATACTAAGAAACCCAGCCAGAATCAGAAGCGTTACAACAGGGATCTACCACGTTTTGGGGGAGGGGGTGCATAGAGTCTCACTTAGCCCTTAGTGCATGCCAGGAATTCTAACAATTTTTTTCAATATTTACAATATTATTGTGCCCCCTAAAATGATGAATGAATTTGTGTGAGCCCTGTGAATAAAACCAAATGATAAATAAAAGTGCTGTGATTGAAAATTGGTTTTGACAGATGGCTAGCCCTACAGTTTTACTAAGCCATCTTTCTCAACTCACTTTGGGCTTTATTTCCCCCTTTGCCCATGGAAACCCTTGTGAGCTCACCCAAGGAAAACAAGATTGACTATTGACAGCCCCTTTTACCTGTACAAACCGTGATCAATGTTAATTAAAAAAAAAAGCTGATCCCCTTTTTATGCTGCTTATGGATCATTTTAATCTACAGTTTGAGAACCTTTGGTTCTGAGTTCAAAAACTAAATCTGAGTTAGAAGAGAAATCAAATAAATGAAAAAACATGTAAAGTATTTATTCTCCATGTTTTAAACTCTATTATGTTCTATTACATGGTGCGGGGGAGGATTCTGTGGGCTATATTTGGGTTTGGGGTCAAAGAGTCTTTACCATCCCTAGTACACTAGATCTTTAGTCCTTTTTGTCCCCTAATGCCTGCGGTATCACTATCTCCTATGGGCCATCTAGGGTGGCCATTAAAGTACCCAAAGAAGGGAAGACATGATGAAAGAGAGGACTATTCTGGCTAGTGATTTTTTAAAAAAACAACTAAAATGCATTTCTAAGTTTAAATATATATATATAAATATAAAGAGTAATGTAAGATGTGTACTCACCAGACCTATCTAGATTAGTATTGACATTTATGTCCTTTCCTGGCCTGGTCTAGCAGCTTTTTGTTGTCTATCCAAAATTTAAATAATATTCTTTTTCTTGATGCTGATGTTTGTATCACAGTGACATAGAGTGCAGAAAACATGATGGTTATCCCTTTTCTGTGTCATTATAATAGTGTGTTCTTTTGACCATTCTGAATAAATGATTTTTTGTTTTAGACTTTTTAACATCTCTGCTTTGTGAGCTCACTGGTTTTGGGGCACAGTGTCAAGGTGCTAGTTACCACCTCTAAAGCCATTCATGGCATAGGACCTGGCTATCTGAGGGATTGTCTATCTCCAGAAATTTCTTCCCACCTTGTGGAATTG
The DNA here is from genome assembly GCF_059951505.1 of Python bivittatus. Taxonomy (NCBI): domain Eukaryota; kingdom Metazoa; phylum Chordata; class Lepidosauria; order Squamata; family Pythonidae; genus Python; species Python bivittatus. The sequence goes on from NW_028277098.1 coordinate 16,630,873, forward strand.
GACAGGGTTGGCATGCTCCAGGATGAATCAGTTAAAGAATGTCATCTCATAGGATCCAGGAAGCAGGTGTTCTCTGTCACAATGCCCTCTGGTACAGCATCTCTCCAAAGATATGTATGGCTCCAACCCTGATCTTACGTAAAAGGTCATTAAAAACATGGCTCCCCCCACCCTTCCCAGGATTAGCTTGGGTGGCAAGCCTCTTATGGGATTATGTATGTTAAGCCAGATTTTTTTTTCTCTTCTGGATGTGCATTGTTCTTCTCCTTTGTTTTGTTGCTTCTGTACTCCTTTTATTGTTGTAAGCTGCCAGAATTGTCATGGAGTTGGGTGGCCTTATAAATTCTGTATAAACAAGTAAACAAATAAAAATAAATAAACTAGATAACCAGTGCTGTTTCTAGCAAAAATGGTTCTTGGGTCTCTGGGCAAAATGCTACAATACATCTTCCATTTACATTCAGTTTAATTAAGCAACATATTTTTACTTGACATACATGAGTTTCGCTGTTTCTTTTCTTCTCCCTCTCACACAAACTTTTATCCATTAACAATTATCATTTTCTCTGTTTCTTCTTTCATCTATCCTCCTCCTCCTCCCTCCACTTGGCTACCTGCAAACATACACAGTTCTGGAATTTTTGGCTTTTTTAATAAAAATTAAGGCTACATTACCTGAGTTGCAAAAAGTCCAAACCACCACTAAGTAGCAGACAAGATGTCTTTTCTGTCATCAAGGGATCTTCTAGATTTTTGAAGAACAGATATGGTAGCTTTAGCCTTTAAATCATGTCCCACAAAACTTTGGGAGGAGACAGAAATAGAGCAGACAAAAAAGGAGAACAAAAGGTGAGTTCCCTAGAGAGTGGAGACATATGGAGGGTGAACTTTTACAAATTGTCTGAAATACCTCTGGACATCTGGTCATTCTAGGGCCATCAGTACTTTTAAGTCCTAAGGAGAACAAAAAGCAAAACAGTAGTTCGCTCATCTTTCAGGCCCCTACAGCGATATTTGAGTCTCTCAGCTCTAGGTAGTTCTGTTTAGTCTCTGATTTCAGATGCCAAAGGACTTATCAACATTGTCAGGTTACCCTGTTGCCAGGACAGGCCAGCAACCATTTTTGGATGACAGGTACAAACATCATCACCTTGTACTGACCCCTCACTCTCCATGTGTGCTTTCCTGCTTTGCTTTCAAAGTACTGTTGCTTCTGTTGCCTCAGGCATTGCTGTTTGTTTTACCTGTGGTATGTTACTTATTTGTAGGCTAACTCCTGCACTTTGACTGACTGTCACAGAGTCAGAAGGCCTGCTCAAGTGAGTCACTGGTTACCATGGTCTCTAAAGCTTCTGGAGCTATTTGTAACAGCAGTTCTACAATAGGACAGTGGTTATAACACTTGTCTGGCCTTTATAATATTGCTGGTTTGACATCTGGCAGAAATGCTTTTTTTTTAAAAAAAGGACAAGAAAAAGACATGTGAGAATTATAGGAATGCTATTCTACTGTTGCAGAATGTAATAACAGAATCTTGAAAACCTGCTACAGTTTCTCTCTGCCTCCTTTTATAACAAACAAAATCAAGATGGACTTATTTTGAGTTCTTTAACCATTTTTTAATCTTATTCTTACATAGGCCTGGATTCCCTACGATGGTGTGTACCTGTGGTGTGTTCCTATGATGTGTGCCTATTTCACCTACATTGTATCATCCTTTACTGTTCATATTATAGATTTATACTTCTATACCCTTTTTATATTGTATTTTAATGTGTTTGATGCTGGCCTTTGTCTGTAATAAGGTTTTGTTTTGTTTATTTGAGTTCTTTCTCATGTCTTTCATTTTCCCATGACTGAGTTGCCACTTTTCCTCTTAACAGCTCATTCATTTCTTCATCAAGTTTATCTTCACATTCCTCCACACTATTTTTCTCTACTTTTCTATTTTTCTTCTTTTATTAAATAAATCCAGCAGTGTGCTGTTTCATTAGATGCACTACTGGACTTATTTAAAAAAAACCTGGAAAATTAGGTAGCTCCAGGAAAGAAAAATCAGAACAATAATTCATCCATGTTTTAAACCAGCAACTTTCTATATGTTAAGCAAGCGTTATAACCATTGTGCTATTGTAGAACCACTGTTCAAGGTAACTCTGGAAGACATTAGAGTCCAATAGATTAATTTAATTAATTTATTACCTGGGTTATTGTTTATAACGGTTGGTTTTAATCTTTATACACCGCCCAGAATCACTGTTGTAAGATTATTTGTTTAAATTAGTTAAACAAACAAATAAATACATTATAGGAACTTTTATTTTAAAGCTGGTTGTTGTACTTGCATGCATACACATTTAACTTTAACTTTGTAGATTTAAATTTGATTTAACTTGTATATGCTTGTGTATGAATATACACACATAAGCACAACCACATACAAGTATACATGAAGACCCACCCACAGAAGGGAAAGGACAAAATAGTGGGAGGGGTGCAGCAGCAGGGAGGATACGGTGGCTTGCGCCCAAGCTGAATACTTTGCAAGTGGGTGTCTCAGTCTGGGCAGAATTTTTTTGAAAAACCAGCTTACAATCAAGCCAACCATGAGCACAGGACAGGAGCAGCTTAAATGGTAAGTGCAGATATGCCTTTACTCATTCTCCTATGTAGTCACAGAGATACTGATGAACCAGCTAGATCCACTGAGGTTTGCACAGATGTAAAAGCTGCTCTTTTGCATAGAAAAGGCTTGTAACCACTGAGCCATGAATCTTTAAAATAATGTTTTTAAGAAGTCGTGGAAACTTCTGAAAGTGGCCTAGTTCAGAGATATGCAGATACCACACACCAGCTGTTTCTAATTGCTGAATAATATGTTCAGGATTCAAACATCAAGAACCTGGGAATAGTTCCAGGAGACCTAGATGAGTTGAAAGCTGATACCTTATAAAGAAATATAACATTCAGTTTTATCAATCAGCATACCGTCTATTATTGCCTTGGGATTCTTGATAGAGTTTCAGATTCCCTTGTTTCCTGAGCACTGCCAAAACTGAAGAAAGACAGCTCTGTGTTCGGTGTGGAAGTCTGGCTGCATATCTCTGCACTCAAGGATGCAACATGTGTCAGATTTAAGCACCAAAGAAAATTCTTCTGTAAGATCCTGAAACTTGCCCTGCCATAGATAAAACTTCAGAGTTTTCCATTTCTACTTAAATACAGAGTTTGCCCCCATGTCCAAATAGCAGAAAAATAATGCAAGAGATAGCTGTTGTGGAAGTCTAAATGTAATAAATATCACAGCCTGTATAAACAACACCTACCCTAAGTAAGTCATTGTGACCTCTGCAAAAGCTTTCATAATGACTTGCAAAGTATTAAATTTGACACTTGCTCAAAATTGATAACGGGGATTTAGCAAGCATTAGACACTTTGTGCTACTTGAACATTTGCTTGAGAACAATTGTAAAGAAGAACCTATTTAAAATTAATGGAACTTTCAGTTTGTGATAAGTAATCAATACTGCAAGATAACATTTCTACTTTACCTATCAGAATACTCAGTAACACAGATATGATTTTTATCCTTTCTCTGCATGTTTGATCCTGAATTTTGTAATTCTAACTCAGCTCATTGCCTGGAACTAATTTTTATTATGTCTGAAGTAGTAAAGATTATAATATTGCTAAACACATAAGGTGCCTTTTTAATTATTGTAATTTCTATCCTGCTTTTAAGAAAATAATTCAAGACAGCTTTTCCTTCATTAATCCAGGGAAGGGCTTGGTAGTTATTGGATATGGAGGTCTTAAGAGTGAAGCCCACTTTGAGGGAAGTTTTATTTAAGAGTCCCAGAAGTTCAAATCCAGTCTATTTCATTATTCCAGACTAATATATAAAAATATGTATACGTAGGTGTGTATGTGAGTGAGTGTGTGTGTGTGTGTGCATTATTCCAGGGTAATATATAAAAAGCTATGATTTTGTTTGTTTATTCAGGAAATAATAAAATAATAAGTAAAAACATGAATTAGTGCTTCATCTCTGATCTTTTGTTCCCTTTACCAAGAGGTTCTGCTGAATGAATGTGTTTTCCAGGTAAGTGTGCATAGAGTGACAGTATTAAAATCTTTCCTCTATAATATTTAATATTGTTATAGTCAACCTCTCACACTGTGTTTTGTTTAATATTGGCTCTTCATGCTATTTAGCTGAATGGTTATCCTTTATAGATTATAAGAAGTTAGATGCCACAGTGTTTTTGTATGCAGGCACTGTGTCTTGAACCAGGTCTATCTGAGTGGTAAGATTAAAAGTGGAGTTCAGTTTGCATTTCCTTGAACGTGAGCAGAATGCTGCATACAGCTGGAAACGGCTTCATCAGGGTGCTGTATTGTGCTAAGATTTGCATCCCCAACTGTGGAGATGTTCCATTTTAAACCTTGAAAGCCTAATTTGACAATTTGAGACTGCATATGGATAGAGGGATCTCGAGTTTATACTAATTTTAATGAAACTCAATTAGGAATGTAGTTTTTATAATTTTTCATCATTTACATAATAACATGTTAAGGTACTTTGTAGTGCTGAAAAACTTTTTGGTAGCGATTGGCTGAGCTGTGTATTTGCCATAGGGAGACTGGGCAACAGTAATTCCTCAAAAAAGCCCCTTAGGTGGCATTGCCTGAGCTGCTAGATAGGAACAAGAGGTGATAGAAATTTTTAGAAGTGAGGTAGGAGAAGGAGGGTCTTAGTAAAAGGCTAGTTGGAAAGAGTCTCAGCATTATAAGAAGAAAAGACAAGAAGGTGGAATTCTGGAAAATAAAATTGGGAGATAAAATATGCAAACTGATGCATTTGGTCAGAGGTCTTGAGGTTGGTTTTGAAATAGCCAGACCAATGGCTGGAGGTCTCTGAGTTTGCTTACAAAGCTGCATATCCCAGCCCTTTTCCAAAGACAATGGAGGGACAAAAGGAAGAAGAGATTCAGCTCGATAGTAACACACTTTCAGATATATTAGGAATTTAATCAAATGTTGGGCCAGCAAGAGCCCTTGGACTCTTCTTAAATACACTGCATTTTGCTGAGAAATTAAAAGAAGAAAGAGTTGTCTGGTTTCCAGTTTGTCTGGATTTCATTTAAACTTATTATTTTAAAACCAGAGATGGAAACCTTGTATCCCGCCTTCCCTTTTAAATAAAAATGAAATCATATGTAGATATAGATACCAATCTGACGGATTTTCCATTTGAATAGACTTTCCTTGTTGGATGCTCTAGATGAAGGGGTAGCCTATAATACTTCGTTTTGGGGTGATACAAGAGAGAGAAGGAAGGTTGCACGCATAATTTTAACACATAATAAGGCCTCTGTCAAAACTTTTCTGCTGAAACTGTTGGTTCAATACAATTTCCTTCCCTGCCAGAAATCCCCACACTCCAGTGAGTGAAAACAAAATTATGTTCATCTATTTCACAAATGTCAGCAAGTAAAATTTTACACTAAATTTAAGGAACATATTTAACACAGGTTGTTCTAAACTTAGGGCAGATTCATATTTTCTGCTTGCCCCAGTGCAAGAACAGGCCACCTATTTTGGAGAGAGGATAAGAATAGATTACATTGTCTTCAGCCTACCCCTAGCCTGCTGGAAACTAACTTCATCTAAGTTTTCTTGCTCTGCAGGAAAAGTAGTGTTTTCCCTCCTCTGCTGGTACAAGCTAGGCTATACAGTCCACCACGTGCAGCACCTCGTTCCATTTTACACAAATGTCTACATTCTGATTGGCTAGAATGTGCTCTATTGGGCACACCCCCTCCTGTCTCTGCTCTGCCTTCCATTGGCATTGCATACTGGGCTCCTGGATTGCCTGGAATGAAAGGCTGGAGAATGGTGGGGTTTTTTGCACTTCCATCATAGAATAGTGAAGTGCTTAACCATACCTTTGTCTCTTTTTAAACAAGGCTCAGCAAATTAATGCTGGTAATTTCTTTGCACATGTTTTCTTCCAACTTAGTGAAAGCTGACAAGAGTTCCACCAAATTTTTGCTTCTAGAGCAAGTGAGAAAAAGACCTGTAAAGCTGTGTTGTTGTTTTCCATAACAGGTGTAGTACTTAAAAGGTGAAATTCTGGCTGTTTCTTTGTTTGTTTACTATTTTACTCATGGGAGATGAGCAGTTGGTGACTGCAGTGTGGAAAGGCTCTTACAATGACAGGATTGATCTGAACTACAGTCCTGTACTCTGGAGTAAGGACCACAGAACTGAACAGACCTCTGAGGTAAGATATATACAACTGTACTGAAAGTGAATTATTTGGAGAGTGAAATTTCACATATGATGGAATCCATTAAAGACTGAGCTGATGATACTGTAAATCTCACAAAAAATAATTAAATAGATATGGTATGACAATTTTAAACTAAAATGGCAGGATGCTAAAATAGCATTAGAATGTAGCTTCAAGAATTCAGCATTTTCCAATTTGTATATGAACAGAATAATCCACACCTTCTGGATTAATGTGTGGATCAGAACATAATGATCTTTCATACTTCACATATTTCTACAACACTTCTCTGAGTGTTATAACTCAGCTAAAATAATATATTGAAACATTTTTCAAAAAGCATATTTTAAGATAAAATACATTTACAGAGTCACTTGTTAAGATGGGTGGATATAGAAATCAAATAAACAAATAAATTATAATCAAATTCTACAGAAGTGAGGTGAAAAGAGGCTGTGGCTGAGAAAATGCTATATCATATTCCTTTCAGGCTCATACTGGCCAGGATGAAAGAGGGGTATTGTGTGTGGTGGGGGTGGGGAGGCAGAATCCCTTTTCACAGTGCCAACTCCACATGCATTTACATTTACATTTACATTTCAGAGATTTTGGGGAAGTTATGGGAATTTGTAAGGACTCTCTTCATCTACCTCCCAGCACACATCTAACATGTTGTTTTTTCTTCCTCACCACTTTTAGAGGCCCTAAAGGGACAACATCAACAGATGTATCCACCAGCATAAGAGGATTTTCAGTACTGGACCTTTTCCTCTGATGTGGACTATTTCCTTTTCCACCTATGAAAAAGTAGATCCATATAATCCTATAGCCTTGTGATATCCTCTTAGAAATCATGGAATTTCACTCCAAGAAATGTACATTTAAAAGAAAATAAATTGCAACGTGTACCATTCAATGCAAGTGAATCTTCAGATTAATGTGGAAACAGTACAAAATAGACCTCATAGCAAACACAAGGGAAATGTCTCCAGCAAGAAATAGAGTGATTTAGTCATCCCTATTTTGTAATGAGAAGTAGTTCTCACCCAAATTAGTACAATTTCACTGTTGTTATGATGGACATATTTAAATTCATTGAGTAATTCCCCCCTTTTTTTAATGATTAGGATCAAAACTGTACTCGGAATGAACCCTTTAAAATCTCAATGATTTTAATGGATCTACTGTAAGAATGACTAAGTCTGGATCCACCCTAATATGTTTAGAGCTTGTTTAGTTTTGTTTTTAATGCTATATCACCCCACATTTAAGTCACCTCACACTATTAAATCTCAATCTACACATAGGGATGTTTTAATTCTTTTTTAAATTAAACAGGCTTAAATTTTGATAAATTTCTTTTTAAAAGGTGGCCTACCATTTAAGGACAGGCACAGAGAAAGCCATTCTACACATGCTTTCTTGTCAAGAGCAGCATACAGTTGACAAGTAAGTGACCTCAGAGGAAACAGTGGTTCAGGTAATTATAATAATATAATGAATGTAATATAATGAGTATAATATAATATAATAATATACATAATGACAGTTGAACCAATATTTAAGGACCAAATCATTAAGGGGTATCTAAGTCAAAACCAGCATCATGAATTACATATATTGGTTATAACTATGTGATATGAATCCAGAACAATTTTAATACATTACCAACAGCAATTCAGAAATCACTTTCTTCTAGGGTCCCCTCTCCCTGGCCCAAGGAAAATAGGCACCATCCCAAATGGATACAGTTTTAATGCATTTTTAAAGTGGAAAGCTATGTAGATAAATAATTTTTAAAAATTGCAGATTGAAAAATAAGAATGGGTAAAACCAAGCAAAACAAACTTCTCAATTCTTACTCCTCCACTTGCATCTTCTGTTCTAAGTATTGACCAAATTCATTGTAGTGGACTTGCCATCGTAAGCCACCCTATACACAGCAAGAACATGAAAGAGTTCATTTGAAAACTGCATCCTCTGACTCACAGCTACACATATAGATTATGTCAATGCAAAATAGTAGTAGTAATGATAATAATTTTGTTCTGCATATACAAGAATCTCCTTATTTAAAAATAGTTTCTTATATATAGTTTCCTAGGGAAGTTGCCATTTAATTATTCATAATGATGTTCTATAGATCGACTTCAACTAGTGGCTATACTGCTCACTGAATGGCAATCTAGTTTTATCATAACATCAGTGGATATTTGCATTTTATTGAGCAAATTATCTTTTTGGAAGAAACACACATATATTTGATGATCTATCATTGCTGTGGCTCTTCAGGCACTGTCAGAATTGCAGCCCACTACCTCAAACTGAGATAATTGCTCCAGCTATTTAAGAATCAAATTGCAAGGCTGGAAGGGTTTTATCCATGATGAGATGAAATGCATAATAGATCTGATGACCTGTTCTTTCTGTTTTCTTTATCTGCAGCAGTTATGCTGGGTTACATATGGACAGTACAGTATTGAATTTGTGGCATTAGCTTTATTGACTTTTGTGGTGAGGTAGGTTATTGTCACCATGATTTGAGGGATGGTGGTACTTGAAATCAGACCTTGCTCAGTTTCTAATTGTTCCATGGTTCTATTCATTCCATCCCATTTTCTCATAAATGTGTTTTTTTAAATAAAAGAAAAACATTCCTACAAATGTGGAGTCTTTGGTATTCTCTGAGCTTGGTTGTTTTCTTGCAGACGTTTCATTACAGTAATGAAACGTCTGCAAGAAAACAACCAAACTCAGAGAACACCAAGGACTCCATTGTTCAATCCTGAGCTACAGATATTCTCTTCTATTGATATTCCTACAAATTTCTCCTTGATATATGCATTTTTCTATGTATGTTTCTTGCTATATGCAATTTTTAGAAGCAGAATCGCTAATATATTTATGTTTGTGCATGTTTCCCATGTATAATTATTTGTGCATATATTCCTTGAATTGCAGGACAAAATTTGGAAAGATGAACATCAGTAAATAATTACTGGAAGTTGCAAGGCATGTAAGCTGAGTGAGTTTGTTTTGAAATGAAAAGTGAATCAATGTCCAGGACTAGGTAGTAAGGCAAAAATGTGACATTATTGATCTTCCAACAATGTATTTTTTATTGTAAAGGATTTGGTCTATTCTTTGCTCGCTGTCTGATAGTGGCAGTCCCTAGACATTTCTCTAGCTACTAGATAGTGTTGGTAGAAAATAATCTGAAGGTAATCAATTTCCTTCAACAATTTGGGTTGTAGGAATGGGATTTATAGAAAAAACTGTCATAGAAAGAGTAAACCCAATGTAGAAGATCAGTATTAAAGGCAAGAGATTTAAAAATGGTGATTCCAATGATCCTCATCCATTAAAGATAAATAATGATAGATAAGGTTTCCTATACATATAGCTCCCAACCAGATATTGATCTTTCCTTGTATTGTGCAGGTCCTGAAAACTATAGAATAAGCTTTAGGCATTCCTTTCAGTACCAATAGAAGAGAATATGCGTAGCTCAGGGTTGAACTGTGGAGTCCTTGGGGTTCTCTGAAAACAACTAAGCTCAGAGAATCCCAAGGACTCCACAGTCCTTTCAGTTCACATGGGGCAGTCTTTCCTAATCTCATGCCAGATTCCAGAATTGCCAACCAGCATGGCCAAGATCTGAGAATTCTGACAATTGTAGTAAGACATACTATGCTGCAGAAGACTGATGTGGGCTGATGGTGCTCCACATACATTGTATACTGTAGGATATGTCTCCATAAATATGCTTCTGTGTATGCCATAAAATAGGTCTTGCAACTTTTGTAGAATCCACAGTCTTGATAGGTATTTCTTAGTAAACAATGGAAGCATATCCTGAAGGCTGAAAGCTTGAAAACCATCAGCTAAACAGAAAGAAGCAATTTTGAAAATTAGGCATGCTTTGTAAGATGAAGAACAGTTTGTAATAGGTAAACATTGTAGACTCTGTCGCCTGATGATAAGCAAAACAATTTAAAATGAATACAGTAGAAAATGGCATTATCAGTGGGATATGTTAAATTACTTAATTGCTAGTTTCCATCATTTGTTCTTTACATCACTTTGCTATATTAAATTATTCACCAGAGATTTTCCATCTTTGTTCCCTACTGCATCTCTGAAATGAAGGTTAGACAACTAAAATGATAGGAAATTAACTGCATATGATCAGATAAACCATTGGGTGGTATTTTTAATTGATTATGTAAAACAGAAATGCAGATTTTGATTTTATAGGAAAGCTCACTTTTAACATAGTAACAATTAGTATACATGGGTGATATACTGATTGATTGATTGATTATGTGTCATCAAATAGTTGTCAACTCTTAGAGACCACATAGATAGATTTTCTCCATGATGATCTGTCCCTGACCTGGTCTTTCAGATCTTCCAGCAGTGCACTCATAGATACTGTAACTGAGTCTATCCACTTTGCTGTTGGTTGTCCTCTTCTTCTGTTTCCCTCCACTTTTCCCTGCATTAGAACTTTCTCCATAGAGTTAGGGCTTTGCATAATGTGTCCAATGTAGGATAATTTGACCCTGTTCATTTGTGCCTCAAGCAAGAACTCTGCTTAACTCTGGGTTAATCTGTTCAATGATCCATTGGTTTGTTTTCTTGACTGCCCATGGTATTCTCCAGAGTCTTCTCCAACACTAAAGTTCAAAAGTGTCAATGCTCTTCCTATCCTGCTTCCAACTTTCAGTTCTACAGAGTGTCACAAGGAATACCGTGGCCTGCAAGATTTTGATCTTTGTAGGTATAGAGACATCACAGCATTTGAATATCTTTCCCAAGGCCTTCATGGCTGCTGTACCAAGTGTTAGTCTGTGGCATATTTCTTGACTGCTTGTTGTTTTACTGTTGATGGTTGATCCGTAAAGGCAGAAGCTATCCACGACTTCGATATCTTCATTCTCAATTCTAAGGCTGGTTGCTCTACCTGTTATCATTAGTTTTTACAGTGCTCCTTGACTTTTATTACTAGAGCTTGACATGATCAATACAATCAAAGCCCTTTTTATAATCAATGAAGCACATAGTAACTTCTTTTTAATATTCTTTGGCTTTCTCAATTATCCAGTGTACATCAGCAATTATGCCTCATGTTCCTCGACCTTTTCTAAAGCCAGCTTGAACATCTGGCATCTTGTATATTTGATGCATATATATCTGTGTCATCACTATGCATATCAATGTGCTCCACAGTTTGTGCATGTGCATGTGTGTGTGTGTGTGTGTGTGATATACATATATTCATAAATATGCTCAGAGGTTGCAGCTTTAATCTGATAGCTGTACTCTAAAATACTAAGACAGCTAGAAGAATTATCATTAGGTTAGCAGTTATCTGTATCACCACTTCACTGTTAGGATGAAACTGAATGGCCTTGAAAGAATAGTGGACTTTGACACAGGAGTTCACTTATGACAGCAAATCAAAGTTGACATGGTACTAAACAAAAAGGGAGCGATAGCTTGTTTCTCATCTCTACCGCAGATGCCTTTGGTTACCCTGTTTAAAAAAATAGAGCTCGTAGGGAAGGTCCAGTGATGACATCCAAAAGCCCTGTCTCCAAACACTCCCAGTTTTAGTCAAATTACAGATACCCAGACCTCTTAAGAAAAAAGAGTTCAGAATCTAAAAGATCAGAGACTACCTCCCTTTCCGAAAATCAAACACTTGTGCTTAGTTAAACAAAACAATGCAAACCTGGAGATCAAATTCAACCACTCAGCAAGGAAAGCCTTCTGTACAGAAGATAAAGACTGCAGCTGTTACAGAAAGTTGGTAGGTCTGCCAATCATGTAAACAGCGTACTCTTCTTAACACTATCACTTATTACAGTGGTGAAGATAGGAGTCTAAGCCAGGGGCCACATGCAGCTTTAAGAGAATGAGATGAAATCTTGTGCAGCAGCACTTAAAATTTATGGTTAGTTAAAGCTTATTATGATTGTAGACCAGTATCTTAAAACCTATGTGTAGGTGGAAAATGGGGAAAGCAAGTCCTCATCTTACTAACTAAGTAGAGTATGTAGCATATGTCTTAGGCAGCAGTGCTTGAGTACAGCAGAAGCACATTCCCCAACAGATGCTTCTGATACCCTGGCCATTCCTTTTTGGGGGGCACCTGTTTCCAGTGTGAGCACCTGCTTCTGGTCCAGATTTCCCAACTGCTGGGTTGTACCCTTCATTATGGTGGCCGATGATGGTACTGATGATTCGACTTCTATCAGCTTCTGCTATAGGTAGCAAATTATCAGGGTTGGTGCTTTACTACAGGATCTATTTACTGAGTCATTGATTCACTCAAAAAACTATCTATCTATCTATCTATCTATCTATCTATCTATCTATCTATCTATCTATCTATCTATCTATCTATCTATCTATGATTGTTCTCCAAATACTATTGCTTTTAAATTTTCAGTTTAGATAGTGTATTTTTTTTAAAAAGTCCTTAATACTTATTTTTGAGTTGATTGACTGTTTTAATGCTTTTCAATATAATATGGTACTTTCTTTTTTGTTGTTATTACTTTTGGGGGAAAAAAATAAGTTCTAGATGAATGGGCCATTTGCTTCCAAAGTAGCACTATGTAAAATGTATTCAGTATTCTACTCTATGCTTGTGATTTTATAAACATGCCTAAATTTAAAAAGTCTGAGTCTAAGCTATAGATTTGGGAAAAGGCTATAACCTTATAATGCTGATTGATTTGATAAATTTTATTTTCACTGCAATGTAACACTAATTGATACTCACCATAAATATGTAAAGACTGAGATAACCTCTTTTATTTTTATGCATTTTATATCTCATTACAAGCTGCTGCTAGAGCATGTTGAAGGCGCACTTTAAACTTGTTTTTAATTCACAGTGAGGCTGAACATTAAGAAAAGATAACATCATCACCAGCCTTATATTCATCAGACCAAGGAGAATTAACAAGTCATATTGGCAGTGTTTGTTTTAATTTGACATTTTACATTCCATTTATGAAAAATATTCTATTAGATTTGAAATAAACATCATACTGTGAGGATTCTTTCTTATAAATCTGGTCTACTTAGTTTTGACAGAGTACATTCATATATGCAGTTTAAATATAACCCATCAGAAGAAATAGAGAAACAAAGCATATTCTTGATCCCTGAAAAGCCTTATCATTTGACCCCGTAACACACTGCGTCAGCAAATAAGAATTTAAGGTTAAGTTCCAGCATTGTTATTTTTATCTTAGTTTTACAGCTTAATATATGTTCTGGATTTGTAATTGGAAATTGCCTGGACTCACATACCGTTTGTAAGTAGATGCATACAATTGTACCCCAACAACATAAATGCAGATTGCCAGTAATATTCACCAATATGTAGTCCACCAAAGCTTCAATGAACCATATAAGGCTGGGAAAGGTGGGGGGAAAAGAAGAAGAGGACAACCAACAGCAAGGTGGATGGAGTCAGTTAGCATCTGAAATTAGCACTGTGTCAATCCCCAACCCAGCTGGGCAAGGAAGTAAGAAATTGCTGATTTCAGTATATCCTTAATAATGATCTGGACAGAATCGTGGAAACTGTAAGAGGAATGTCCCATCCTCATTTAGAGTGAGTCAGTTAGGGCAATGTCTCTTTGAATGATCTGAAACACTTTTTTCTAGGTTTTTTACCATCTGGGGTAAGTTGCCATTTATGAGATAAACTGTCAGTTGACTCACCCACTGAATCTTGATTGTTTATGTTTTTCTTTTTCCATTCATTCTCACACAGAGATTGCTTAACCTGAGAGTTAACCATAGTTCCTTTCTGTTTCACATCTTATGCTAAGCAAACCAAGAAGGGAAATTGTGCGCATGTCATGCTCAATCAACAATACTGAGTGGATAATCTTAGTGGAAGCTATTGAACTTCATATAAATTCTGGCTGAGGGTTGATATGCATATATGTCATTTTTTTTCTTTGTATATGAAACTTTTTTACTTTACATTCTTCAAGATGAGAAAGAATAGTAAAGATACAGAAAATCAAAATATCAAACAAAATTTTTAAAAAAAGAAAACATTAAGTCTAAGCCTGACTTGCTGGGTGATATATCGTATGTAAGGGAGCCATTCCTGCTTGAATTTAAACTTCCAGCATAAATATATAAGGGCAGTTTTGCCATTGCTGTGTATTCTCTGATTTTGGTTTCCCATTCTTGTATGGTCTGCAGGGTTTCATTTTCCAGTGCTGTGCCAAATTGGTTCTTGCCACTGTCAGCATGCATCTTAGACGATTGTGATACTTTTCATTTAAGCTCTCTGGAATTATTCCTAGTAACATATTTGTGGTTTCAATTCAAGTTTTATTATTAAAATTTTCTGAATGTTTTGGTGTATTTCCTTTCAATAGTTTTGGGATTTTTTATATAACCACCACATATGGTAGAATGTTCCTTTGTTATTGTGGTATTTCCAGCATTTGTTATTGTATGATTTGTCCATCTTGTTAATCATTGATGGGGTTGTATACCATATATAAGACATTTTATACCAATTTTCTTCAAATTGTAGCTTGGAGTAAATTATATTGATTTTTTTCTATAACTCTTCCCATTGTTTCACTGCAATTACTTCTCTGATGTTTTGCATCCGTTTTATCATGCAGTTTTTAATTTGTTCTGTCTCTGCATCATATTTCAATAACAATTTATAGATGCACCCCAATAAATTATAGTATTTCTATATGAGCATTTCAAATTATGTCACCTCTCTCAAGACACCTCATTCTTTCTTCAGATCACTTTTTATTCTTCCAGTAACTTGTGGGTACATTAACCACAAAAAATTCCTACCTTCATTAATAAATTCTTGCTATGTCTTTAATCTGTTTTCTGCATCTGGATATACCATATTGGCATATATGATTACATCTTTTTTACTGTAATTATCCTTGAAATAAAAAGCATTTGACAGCATCATCATCATCATCATCATCATCAGAAGAAGAAGAAGAATAGAATAAATTAGAATAAAAAACATTTGACGAAATACCGGGACTTGCAGATCGAAGTTGAATGCTTGTGGAAAAGAAATCCACTGTTATACTGATCATTGGTTAGGACTTGAATTATTAGGCTTCTACCAGTCTTAGACTGTGAATTTAATTGTAGATAATAATAATAATAATAATAATAATAATAATATAGAATGAAACTAGAATAAAAATTATAATAAAAGTAGAATAAAAAATATTTGATGGTATTCCTCAACCTGGTAACTTAGACTGAACTCCCATTCCAATAACCCCCTGTTATAGCTAGTTATGGCAATTATAGTCCAGCATATCAGTCAGGCACCATTTATTTATTTATTTCAAATATTTGCAACCCACTCCCATCTGAAGACTCTGAGCTGTATACAACAAAGCAAAGACAAAAACATGACATGACTTTGATTGACCCTCTCCAAGATGGACACTACAAAACAATCAGCTAGGGTGAAAACTGTGGTGGAATAAGGTGGCTTTAACTGCCTTGCAGAATACTGAGAAGGAGGGGTCTGCATGAGCCTCCAAAGGAAATGAGTTCTACAGCATGGGGGGTCACAACACAAAAGACCTGCCACCTAGTCCGTGTCCCCAAGTCCTCATGCAAAGGGAACACTCTCAGCAGGCCTATAATGTGGAAACTGATCAAGATCTTTGGGTTGCTCTGATTTGCTTGTTTGAAACTAAGCCACTTCTCTGTTTGATTGCTGCCTTGTCTGTTGCTTATTACTTTGTTGGTCTTACATAAACTTAGAACGTTATCTATTCATGAAGCTCCTATTTGTAAGCTCTGCTATATCATAACTTGACAGATCTGCAAAGCATTCTTATTAACTGGAATCTGCTTTTATTCTACATAAAACTACCTAGAGATCCAAAGCACATTCTGCACTGAGTTGCCTATATGTATATACACTGCAGCTCCCAGAGGAAGCCTTCAGCCAATTGCTGCCAAGCCCAAGCAAGCCAATAATACAGCCCAGCCAATCAGCACTCACTCTGTCAGCCTCCAACTTGCTAATCACTGAGCTCATTGTGTTTATTGCCTTCTTCCCACCGCCAAGCTTTGAGCATTCCATGAATAACCAAACAATCCTTTTCCTGTCTTCAAAGCTTTCAATGTTCTCCAATCACACATACAATCCATGAATTTTCTTTATGTGCATTTGCCGTCCTCCCTATGGGTTGACATGGAGCCACTTTGAGGGGGAAAATAAAAATCATTTTTACAAGGATTAGCCAAGCCTTTGTGAAGCTCAGAATGCTTCCTTGCAAACAAGGCTTCATTGTTCATGTAACCCAAAATGCTTTCTTCTCTCCAATATACCAGGGCTCCCATTTGGGCTTTGAGTATAAATTCAATAAATAATAAAATAAATGTAGCAGATCAGCTTTGCTATGTGACTGAACTCTGGAAAGATTCATGTCATAGGAAGACCAGGAAAGTCATCTTCTCTGCGTGCTTCAAGGTTGCCTTTGCTTGTAGTAACAGCAACCCAATATATATTTAATGTCATCAGGGCATCATTTCTGGGCTTTCCCCCAGCTGATTAAAATAGATCTGGGAAGTGGAGACTTGGCAGCAGATCCTCTTACCAGAGAACACCTGACCAGAAAAGTAGGATGGACCTGTTGAATGTGCACGTTCTCCATCCCAGGGACACAAAAAAGAGAAAAAGACCTGCAGCTTGAGGCCATGTTCTGCTGTAGGCAAGAGGCCCAGAACACTATTCCAAAGGGGCAGAACATTAACAGGGTTGGTTTGTTTGTTTTTCCTACTAGGAAAAGATGAGCTTCGGAAGCAATTCAGGTCATTGGATTGACAGTAATAGCACTGGGCTGTTGAATGAATAAGAAGAGCTTCATAAATTGGCATCTGCTTCTCAGATGATAGGGCAGATCTCAGGATATCATTCTGGCTGTCCTCTGCAGTCTTAGAAACCATTCTAAACTTTGTGTCTTCAGTATAATATTCTTTTCTCTATTAAGTGGAAGATCCAGTTTTAATATTCATGTCACACTTGCATGAAGACAGGAAAAAAATGAATCTGGAAAGTTCAAGTATACAGCTGTCGTAAGTTATATTCAGGGTCTAGTTCACAATAACATCTCTCATAAAATGACTTTGGGTAGCGAAGATAATAAACTTCCAACTGTGAAAGTATGAAAGTGACCACAGAAGAAAGAAAGTTTTACATTTGTTTGGATTAGGTGGCTTTATATATGTTTGTATTTTTCAGATATCTATAGCAGAGTCTGATAATGTAATTATAATTGATGAATTCAATGCAAATTAGCAAAGGCAACAAACGTTTGGAAATAGGGACTCATCTTGACATATGTAGAGGTTACCTCCCCTCAATTCTTTGAGTCAAATTGCAACAAAGTTTGGGTTTGTCTCATAACGAAGTTGCCAGTGCTGTCACTTTCTTAGCCCACTAGCAAAAATAGGGAGGCTGAAATAGAGAAGCTAGATTTTCTTAGTGCTTATTTGATGGATAGTTTTTTCCCCCCATTGCTAATGAAGACACATATTTCCTTCCTTAATAGACTCACATAAGATAGAGTCCATCTTCTCTACCCCCTTTTGAGTTGGTGAAGAATGTGAACTTGACTGTGTACGTGGTAGAATTGCTACAAGCTGGTGGTGAGTTTGCATGGTGATGAAGCAGTGCAATAAATGTTGTAACTTTTTGAGATTGTAGCTTAATATCTACGGCAGCATTTCAAAGAGGTATTAGTACATGGCCTCCAACCAACTAGGTGAAATATAAGTTTGCTTGAAATTTAGGGGCTCAGGTAGTTCACACCTAACTTCTACAAACAATGCAGGTTGTTCTTACTGGCAATCCTTTCACAGCAAGCAAAAAAAAAAAATCTTGAAAGAGTTTTTGTAATGCCCTCTTTCAGTGTGAAGGACAGTGGAGGCTCTATAAATGTCTTTCTCCTCCCCTTTAAGTAGACAGAGAGACAAAGAGCAGCCTAATGAAAACTTTGCTTACATTCTACATGAGTGATCCATCCACAGTAGATCTTCAGTAGTTTCGCACAGTTTTATGCATGCTGTCGAGTTAGTACCTCATGAAACAGCAGATCATGTGTCGGGCTCTGATCATTCATAATGATTATCTAGAAACAGCACTGGCATTTCATCTCTAAAAAATAAGTAACAAACAGTTGCTTATAAACAAGCCTATAGTGTTCCATTGTTCCTGCTTCAGGGTCAAAATGCATCTGTAATTACTTTTTAATATTCTCTTTAACTAGAGGATTTATTTTAAAATAAACACTTGTTAGATATGTAAATATAAAATGTATTGTGAAATCTAAGGTAACGTTAGAATTTACCTGGTATTCTGATACCTGTCCGCATACATTTTAACTGCTCGTACATTTTAACTCAAAATTATAAGGTTTGTTGAGTTGACTTTCAACAGTTCTAGAATGTGGCTTTGAATTCTTTGATTTGTTTAGTGCTGCAATGATTTTATGGAGAGCCATAAGAAAGCATGAGAAAGATCTATCGTTCTAAGTCGATCTGTATGAAAGGATGTCCAATTGAACTCCATGAGACTTTTGAATATATCTTCACAGGACTGCACGGCGACTCTCCCCCTTCTCCCCCTTCCCTCCCCAAGCAAAGCTGTACCACCCAGAGTCTCACATCTGTACATAACATCATCAATTGTCTGCATGTACAAAATTGTTTGAATTATCTTATCTAGGTTTGGGGGGAGGGAATTGCAGGCTCGTTCTGACATCTTGGAATAGTGGCAAATTGTTTCTGTGGTGCAACTACTCTTTCAGTGCTGCACATAATGAGCACTTTGTTAATACATTCCAAGGGCAATAAAGTCACTCTTGGTGCATAGGCTGAGGCTGAAGCTGTTTTTCAGCTGGGCTGATGACAGCATGTTAAAATTGTAAAAACCCAGAGTTACAGTTACTGTTTCAGCACTAAGCTCTGTGCTTCACACATGCAGCGACTGAAAACTAAATGAAACCATCATGTGGGATTTAGCTTTTGATCCCTGCTTTCTCTTTGCTGTTATCTTATGGATCTATTTTCCACCTGGTGGCATCTTGGAAAATATGACTGTTAGATTTTGCCAGGGTTTTATATACCATTAGCAAATTCCATTCCAGTAAAGAGAGAGAGAGAGAGGAGAAAAAGGGACATATTGGTGACTATATTTAATTAAGCTGCAAAACCTGGTTGCAGTTCTGACTTCTATATTTGAAAAAGATTGTTAAATTTTACATTTGCCATCTGAGACTTTTAAACTGGACTTTTAATGCTAAGTGCTTTCTTTGGACTTTCCTTTTAAAAAGGAAAATGTGGAAGAGATGCAAATCAACAAACACCATATACAGTAAATATTTAACATATTCTTTTATTAATGTCATCTGAGTGTCACTTTGCATGTGTTAATGTTTTATCTCATAGTTATGTATTATTCATGTTGTTTCTAATTATATTTGGATAAGTTATGTTATTCCATCTTTCTGGTATGGCTGGGCATTGCTGCTATAAAGGTTTATTCCAAGGATAATTTTATTTTTTGTGCATGCTGAGACATTTTGTTCCATCATGGATTGTTTTCTTTATTGTGGTGATGGAGGAGAAGATGGTCAGGAAAATCTAGTTTCCTAGGAGAAAGAAGCACTGAACAATAGGAGTAGAGAGAAGAAACAAAATGTTTCCTTGTCTCCATTTGTCACGTGTCAGTTGTCTGCATGGTGGTAACCTGAAGGGCAAGAACACATATGCCAACCATTTCCAGTTATTCATCTTTGGAATGACCTTCCCCCAATATACTACTAGCCCTAATGCTGCAGGCCTTTAAGAAGTCAGTGAACACATGCCTTATCTCTTGGGGCTTTGGGCCAGAATGATTAGAGTCCCCATTCTTAGGAGTTGTAGTAGATTCAGTCATATAAGTAGTTCTCACTTAACAATGGTAATTGGGACTGGAATTTCCATCACTAAGTGATGTGGTCATAAAGTGCAATGTCACATGATCATGCTGCTTAGTGAAGGCAGTTCCAGCACTTAAGCAAATCACACACCATCTTTAAGTACGATGTCAGTGGTCGCTATTTGTGACCTACTGCCAGCTTCCCCGTGGTCTTTGCTTGTGGGAAGCTGGCAGTGAAGGTCACAAATGATAATCATGTGACCACAGGACATTGCAACATCACATTTGCAAGCTGGTTGCCAAGTGCCCAGATCATGGTCACGTGACTGCATGGATGCTGTGACTGATGTAAGTACGAAAACAGTTGTAAGTACCACTAGTTCAGCATTGTCCTAAGTTTGAACAGTCACTGAATAAGTGGTCATTAAGTGAGGACAACCTGTATTGCCATTTACTATTTGGTTTTAATAATATGTTTGTTTTGTATTGTCAGTTTGATTTCCTTTTTCCTTTTGTACACTGTCCAGAGTCACATTGTTTGAGAGGGGCCGCCATAGAAATGCTTTACATGAACAGATTAATAACCAATCCTGCACATGAGATATTCAAAGGGTGATGAAGGTAAGGGTCCTCACGCAGACCTTCCCACAACATCTCACTGTGACTGTAGATCTTTTTGAGCTGAATGCAAAGATCTGCAGGAGAAGGCTTAAGCATATTCAGAGTGAAGGGCAGGTTTGTAAGGACATCTTACCAGACATGTTTACAATCCCTTTCAAGAGCTTGATACTCAATGCATGAAAGCCTGCTGAAGCATCAGGGATGTGGGAATATTGGGGGCTGCACTGAGGACTATATTGGGAGGCTTATATGCATGTTCTTCTTGTTCTTCTCCCAACACATTTTTGTGGGTATGGATATCTATAGAGGGTGCTCTCTCAGACTGATTCAGCAGCTGCTGTATGACAGGCAGATGATGGATGGACAGAAGTATGGGCCCAATTTTCTTTCTCCCTGCTGTCTGTATTTGTCCCTGATTACTGTGACAAATACAGACTTTTCTGATTTCCCTTTCTTTTTAAGAGTCATTGGGAAAGCTGAGCAAGGTTAGCGCTCTCTCTCTTCATACTGTACTGTACTGTACTTTGTTTCATATTTTTGTGGTTAAAAAAAAATACATATGGTTCAGAACGGAATAACCTTATTTACATTGAACCTTATGGGGAATGTTCGGTTGGTGACCACATTCGTAGGGGTCAGAACAGTTTAACCTTATTTACATTGAACCTTATGGGGAAATTTGATTCGGTTCTTGACCAGAATAGTGGAATGAATTAAGTTCATGAACCGAGGTACCACTGTGTAAGAACAGCATTTATGTGATGATGGCACCATGCACATATCATCATTTGGACATTAGTACAGTTGGCTGCAGACACCACCCTATCCTATAATATCATGTAGGAATCTGAGGATGTTTTTCTCCACTTTGTATCTCAGACTTATTTATTTAATATGCTAATAAAAGGATATCAGGAACTATATAGGTCTCAAGGGGTTTCTGAAACTGGGAGAATGGATGAAAGTAGGTCACTCAGTTTCCCAAGTCCTGCATTTCCTGAGCCTCTTTTGATTTTTATGGATAAACGTTTATGGATAATGACATATTTTTAGCAACATAGCATTCCATGTTGCTAAAAATGACTCTGCACAGTTCCTAAGTAGATGAAAATAAGCTGCTCTTCCTTTGATCTGACTTCACTGCACACAAAGTACACAGATAAAAGACCCTTGTGCTGTTTATTATGGGAATTTGTTGAGCAAAAATTAGAAAACCTTGGGATATGCTTGGATCTTTTCCAAAGTGTAACTTATTGAGCCTTTCTAGTAAAAAGAATAGGAGAAAAAAGTCCATTCTGACAACTCCACAGTCTTGCAAAAAAAACCTCCAATAACTATAAATTGGAAAAAGAAAAGCGCATTTTAAGCATACATAGTGGAATTTCAAGTATTAGATCTTGGGGCAGCAAATACATTCAGCTTCCATGTCTAGGCCAACATATAGGCAGATTACTCCCAGCTGAGATTTTTTGACTACCTCATTTTTTTCATCTTTTATAAATAATTGAGTGTATCTGACTCAGTTATTGCCAAACCCTGCAAAGCTGGCAAGCTCAGGAAACTTGGATTTCTGGAAGAATCTATCCTGCTAGTAGACTACTATAATAGAAACTTGAAAACCTACCAAAGTAATTCTCCTGTGCAACTTATATCTAGTGTAATTAAGGCAACATTACTCTGAGTCTCTTTGTCACTCTTCTCTTCTTCCCACTCCTGAACTCAAGAATCTCTTCTCTAATGGATCTGTTTCCTCCTCTAACTGTCTTGTTGCCCCTCTGTGTTCCCAAGATCTGTCAAGTATTTCATCACACTTATATTCTATAGGGGTATAGATTGAACCTTGTTGCTTTAACTTTTAAATGTTAATTTGTATAACAAAATAGTACTTTGGAGTCCTTGGGGTTCTCTGAGCTTGGTTGTTTTCTTGCAAACGTTTTGTTACCCAGCTAGATAACATCTTCAGCGTTAGAATGAAGTGGGGTTTGCTCTCTGTTTATATACAGTAGCTTGCCCTGCCAGTGTTGGTGGGGTGTGAGGTTTTTTTCTCCTTGGTAGTTCCTTGATTAGGGTATTGTTTACTGCTTGATTGTTTGTCTGGTGTTAATCTTGGAGTTAATCTCTGTTTATCTGGATGATGATTGCTGATGAGGAGATGTTCTGATCTTTTGTTTCCTTTTTATTGTCTGTTTTGAATAGTGTGTAACTGTTGTTTATCTCTATGCCTGTTGATGGCTGACTTGTCAGGCTTATAAGCTGCTTCAAGCATAAACTGATTCTATTGTCAAAAAAACTCCAACAGATAGAATAAGTCAGAACAGTTGGCACATTTGAAGCAGCCATTTTTTTCTGACCCTGACGGTTAAAGCATTTTGTTTCCTACTCATAATATCTGAAAAAGCAATTTCTAGGTTGGAAAGTTTCTAGGTCAAAACATTTTGTAGATCCCTAGTTGCTACTACTACTGTTCAGCCTAAGACAAGCCTTTAAGTCTTTCATCCATCTAGCTTCCATCATAGTTAGCAAACACAAGAATGACACTTGGCTATGCTTGAACCCGAGTTTTTCTATTTAAGAGTCAAACATTGTCCTAAGCTCAGTGAGATGTGTCTTGGAAACTCTGAAATGATAATACTGTTAACACTTCAAAGGCTGTCTCTTGCAAAATGCTCAGAAACTAAGCTGACCCTGGATATACCAGCTACATTCTTGATTTAAGCTGGCAAAGAACAGTATTCCTTTCCCATTACTAAAATACTAGCTTTGATTTTTAAATCACTGCATGTCAGAGTCTTGGCCACCTGAAGGTTTGCATCATCTTCTGCATTTCATCTGTGAATTGAGAATACAGAGTACTCATTTAGGCCTGCACAAAAAGCCACACAAATTCATTTGATGAAGAGATTCAGGCTGTAAAGGTGAGCTGATTTGCTTTGTGCAAGCCAAGAGGCCACCCAACACACTGGAATATACATCCTGTTAAACTGAGGAAATCCCTTTTACAATCAGGTGCCACAGCCTTCAAGCAGGTGACTTGTACTTTTAAAGTTGCCATGGTTAAAAATAACCCAAAACCCAATAGTTAAAAATCTGATAGAAAGAACTATATTTTGTTCTCATCAGTATTTACACTGGATACTTTTCTGTATGTGTAAATATAATGGACAGTGAAACAAATAATCAATCTGGTAGATCTTCAATATTGGATCGGCAGTATAATAGAAAACATTTGTGTCACTAGCATTTGATAATATCTCCCACTATTCATTGCTATTGGCTTGACATGATATCTTACAAATGTGAAATCCTGGCACATTTTGTATGGATCTATATCTATCCCATATCTAGCTTCTTGGTAGCCTGTTTTTAGCATCCTTATAGTGGGCAAATCTAGAGACTTGACTTTTTAGTTCTAAAATTGTACAAAAAAATCTAGTCTCACAGCTCTCCTGGGTAGTTTAACATAGACATAGCTGATGGGTTGAAGAGAATATAATTGGAATAGATCATTCAATGCCAATTTCCATAGCCTCTTCGATGTCCTTCCAGCACTTAGCATTGGTAAATCAAGGAGCTACTATCCCTCAGCAAGATTCAATTACAATTAATTGTCACTTTATGAATTTTTGCTCAAGATAGGCCAAGCTTTATCTACTGCATGTCTGAGTAGAAGCACCAATAGTTATTTAAAATGTCATTCTGTATTATTCTAAAGGTTGGATAACATGATTATTCCAGACTTTGGACCCATTTACAATTTTAGGGGATTTTTTTAAAAAAACCCAATAAATAATAAATAATTAAATGAAAATTAAGTTGAATGTTTGCATTTTGCTCTAAGAAACGTTTGTATAATGGCCAATCAGCTACATTTTAAATAAACTTGAAACTTAAATTAAGAATAGGCAGTACCTGAAAAGATCTGGGGGAACCAATTTTTTGAAGTAATACAACACCCCTAAATTCAGCAATAAAAAGTTTACAACTCTGAATATGCTTTCTTGAAAGCTTTCCATCAATAATCAATAGGATTAATTTCAGAGGGACTTTATTAGAATGTTGATACTGAAATGAAATAAATGGTTACCTTTCTCTTTTTCAAATCAGGCATGAGAGCATCTGTGATTAAGTTCTCCCAGTTCTCACAATGAACATAATGTGTCCCATACAATTATGTCCCATACAATTATTTTTTCTGATAGCAAGATTGGACTCTAATATTTCTGAATGTTTTCTGAGGAGTATCTGTTGTGTATCTCTGTTGTCTGAAAGGTCAGGTATTCTAAAGTTTCCTATCAGTGATGACTCTGCATTTAGGATCTGAACCTATATTGGAATTTGAATTGTATGTGCAATTGTTATATATTTTATTCTTTACTGCTTTGGGTCCTGGAATAAAAGCAACCTAAAAAAATGGTATTTTTATTTCTTTAAAAGTTCTTTAAAAATAAATAGAACATCAAAATGTAATAAATTGTCTGTCTTTCTCATCAGTTCATTTTTCCTCTTACTGCTAGTACCTTTCCAAGAGGTAGATTCTCATATCATGAGCAGAATTGGTAGGCTAAAGCATCAAATATGTAACATGCATTTGTGGGATTATT
The DNA here is from genome assembly GCF_059951505.1 of Python bivittatus. NCBI lineage: Eukaryota > Metazoa > Chordata > Lepidosauria > Squamata > Pythonidae > Python > Python bivittatus. The sequence goes on from NW_028277098.1 coordinate 16,656,366, forward strand.
TGGAAAGCAGCAATTACAGGGTGGCCCAAGCATCATGCTTCCTTGGACTCTTGCTACAATTGGAACATTGAAATTTACTTTATGATGATGCATGACATTTGGACCACCCTGTGACACTTGATTGTTTCAAATTCCACACTCAGGAAAGTGAAATATGATTCTCGGTAATCTTTCTGACACTAGACATGCAGGGTCTGCCGTTAACAAAAGTGTAAGTATTTCACTGGATGGGAGTTTGTTGACACTACTTGAATTCCATATGCACACAACATCTGTGGATGTAAAGAACAGCCATCATATATTACTTATAAGAAACTTAAATACAGCCTCCTTTCTTTTCTGTTCTTTTCCCTGAACATGGATACTGTCAGTCTCTTTCTTATAAGATAGATAGAACAAACAAATCAAAACACCAGCTGGGACAATTTGGAGCTGACTTCCTTCCCTCTCCAGATGAAGTGCTTGAGTAGAGACGCAGCCAGTTTTTTACCTATCCCGTAGGTCTGAACGATAGGACACCAGTGTGGGATGTTTTTACTTCGTAACTTTCCATATTAATATAGTGCCTACAATATTGCATAAATATTTCAGTCCAGCATAAACCAATACTGAATTCAACTCTGGAGTATTAGACTATCTCCCTAGTATAAAACATACACAGGTTTATTAGACCTGTTTAAAATCCTGCTACCCAAAAGATGCAAAGTTCTTCTAAGCTTAGTAGGGAAGTGGATTTCTCGGTATGTGGGTGCATGTGTTTGTAGAGACCCCGCACATTTCAGACAGTAACACATTGGAAATTAAATTGCAGAATTTTAAGTTGCGTTTGTATGATTCTTACCGTTGATGTGTTTCAGCAAATACAGCCCTGTTCTGCAATCTGATGTCCTCCCAAGACACCACATTGCATAAAGTGCCACCCCCTAGGTTTATATATATCAACAAACATCTGAACACACACACACACACACACACACACACACACATATATATATATATATATATATATATATATATATATATATATCAACAAACATCTGAACAAATGTGTCTGAAGCACAAGTGGTGTTTGTACGTGCATCTTATCGAGCTGAGGTTTTAGGATTAATAGATAAACATCTGAGAAGTATCAACATCTTGTGTTAAGGGCTTTTGAAACACTGGAGGAGATGTCATGGCTACATTTGTGAATGACACATCACACCTACACAGAATAGTTCTTTAACCCCCAAACTGGCTGTGATTTATTATTTGAAAGATACATGTTTTCCCTGAAAATGGTGTAACCACAGGGTTATGCTTATTTTAGTTTCCATAGTTTCTATGTAAACTATGTAAATGTATTGCCTTTAATTCTTGTCTATTGCCTGTGATAAAATTCTCGAATCCTGGAAATGAAAATGGATGTTTCCAGAGCACTGGAGAATGAGAACAGATGGACATTTTTGTGGTATCAATAAGCGATTAACAGCCTCCCCATTATGCCAAGATTCTGTAAGAAAAAAACATGAAAGGTAATTGGGAGGCCACAGTTAAACATACTCACCGATAAATGAGGGCCAAGGTACACAGAGCCAGTTCCAAGATCATGTAACCTAACCCTTTGCTTATTGCAATGAACCTGTCTACTCTGAACTTGTGAGGATCTTGGTTTCTAGACTGTGAGCTGCTGTAAAGGGCTTGGCATTGTCTTATACCTATATCTTGAATATTCTCTCTCTCTCTCTCTCTCTTTCTTTCTCTCTGTGTGTGTGTGTGTGTGTGTGTGCGTGTACACACCTTTATATATCTTTATTTCCTATTATTCCTATTCCTTATATGGATGTATTGCTATGATCAATTACCTTATCCACATTCTAGTTCTACCTATTGTTCTATAAACCTATGACATGTTCCTGTTTTCTAGTAAGCTTGGGCCTGTGCACTAACTTTCTTTCATCTCTACCCTCCTTCCAACAGCCCTTAACAAAGTCCTTTCTAATTGCTTGCAGGTTTTCTTTGCCTTTTTATTGCCAGGCTGTAGAGTCAGCTTAGCAGCCTTCATTTCTGGCCTGTTGCAATGTTGACTTGCTTCTTCAGGCTTCACATTAGATTTCTAGGCTTCTGAGTAGTGTCCAGTACCTCCCTGGGCCTCCATCTGCAGCCTGGCTAGTGCTTTGGGCTTCACTGGGGGGATAGGGAGGAAAGGAGTTCTAGGTTGTTTTCAGCATGGTACCTCTGTCCTCTGAAGTTTCTCCTGTTGCTTCTGATTCTCCAACTTGGTTGCTCTAGCTGTTACGTTCTCTGGTTGATGCTGCAACTGCCTCTGAGGTCCTCAGTGATGATGTTGTCCCAAGCTTTTCCTTAGTGTGCTCTGAGTCTCCTCCAATGATTCTTCAGGCAAAGCCATTTTTACTCACCCAACTGCTAATGCTAATCCTTTAGCCATTGATGACAATCTATTGCTCCCAACATTCACCAATGCTCTGCAACATCTCCCTCTTTCCTCTCAACATTGCCACTTTATGCCAGATGGCCTTCAAAAGGGGAAGGAGGTATTGTGGGCTGGTTTTCCTTCCTCAGGGTCACAATGGAAATAATTGTATGAGTTTTACAATTGCCAGTTGTATGCTTATTTTGAATGCAGCAGCCTTCCCCAATTTTATAACTTCCAAATTGTTGGGATTACAACAACTCCCTGCCCGTCCATAAGTTTACAAAAAAATGACATAACATATAATAAAAATAGAAAAAGCAAATAATGCAGCACACAAATATTTTATACTAGGCACATACAGTAGAAGTTTTCTTTATATCAATTCAGATATTCTGTACTTTTACTCTTGCATTGTCTTCTGACAGGAGCTTCCCATAATACATACAGAGCCTCTCACCTCATTGACTGGGAGAGGCGTCCATAGAATCCAACAGTTTCTACAGAATGAGAAAACAAGCATCACAATCTTGCAACACAAGCTCTGCCCCTTAGCAGTGTGCCTGCAGTGTCAGGACATATGTACAAAAGAGGTGGCCCTTGTGTCAATAGGTTCCAAAATTAATTTTGTCACTTCCGCCCTTGCCCCAACCATGGATGTTTCTGCTCTCTAACCTGGTCCTGATCCTTGCTGATGCCAGAGGCCTTACATACACAAAACAAACAAGTGCCAATATTCACAAATAAAATATTAAATATGAAGCACTTCTGAGATCATATGCAGGTGTGTAGAAAAGAAAAGGTATGTTAAGGTATGTTAAGATGAATTCTGAATCAGTTCAAGCACACCTGGAGAACACTTGCTGTAAGTGGCCAGTCTAAACTGTCTTGAACTGCTCTGACTAGAAAGAGCTATGAGAGTGCAATACGGAAACATTGTTTCTCAGTTCTGCACATGAGTAAAACCATCACTACCCACCACTATGAAGTAGTTCGGAAAAAATAGGTGAATAGATTCCTCGGAGCATCATGTTTCTCATGAGTAACCCATAAGAATGGCAGAGCAGAGGGATAAAACTCTTCTTTGAATTGGTCCCAATGATTGCTGAATAAGGTACAGAATGACTGTGATAAAGCCACGTGCACAGCCATTCTAATTTATTTTATTTTATTTTATTTTATTTTATTTTATTTTATTTTATTTTATTTTATTTTAGATTTATACAGACATCCATCACAAATATATAACTCTGGGCGGCTTACAACATTAAAATAATAAAAACATAAAACTCTATACTCTAATAGTCATAATATTTTAAAAATGAGATGGGTTGTCAAAACTATTAACAAAAATATTACAGGTAACATTTTTATCTTACATTGTTATAAGAGGGGGAAAAAAGCTTTTTTTTCCACATCAGTAAATTGTAGACTTTAAACAAAGTAATTACTATATAGAATGTCTCTTTCTTAAAGACAAATTAATGATAGATTACGGTGGTTTTTCCAGAAGATTTTTTTTGTTAGGGGGAGAGATCTGTTTTTGAGCACACCTGATTAGAGAAAAGACAGTACCTACATTTATTGCTGACTGGAAATTTAGGGACTTTTTGTGTAAAACAGAAAAAAATGAACTTATGATCTATGATTTTGATAATTAGATAGGATAGATTATAGAAAGAAGAGAGTCATGGTGTAACTTTAAAGAAAGAGGTAAATCTACAGTTGTACTTATAATTGCTGTAAAGAAGATCAGAAGCCACTTCTTTACATCTTTTTTCTTTCTTTTCTATTTTTCTTTTACCTTTTTTCTTTTCTTTTTCTTTTTGCACTCTAGCTTTCTGTTTTATTTCTTCCTTTTTCTTTTTCCCTTGTTACTTTATTTTAGTTTGTATTAATTTTTACTCTTTTTAAAACTTGCAATAAAATTATATTTAAAAAAGAAGCAAAAGATTAATTAATATAGTTATACATCCCCTTTGTTTTTATTTTGTAAAGAAATGAACAAAACATCAAAGTTTTCATTGAGTCTACCTGAAAATGCAGAAAAAGCTTTTAAATTATCTAAACTCTTGGGGGAAAAAGTCCTTTGTAGCATAATATACTTTTGCATTTCTTTAGTAATGCCTATAGTACATCAAAACTTAATGCAAGGTAGTGAGATATGAACAATTTAAGCTATAGAACAGCACAAATATTTTCCAGCTATCTTTGAAAGGTCATGAATTAGATTCATGAGATTTATTGTGGACAGCATTTCCTTCTTGTACAAGTTATGGGAGACAACATCTCTAATAACACTCTTACTTCTGTTTCCCACCAATTGGGGTTCAGGGCACAGTGAACCTGATCAGGAGGTAGACTGCAATTGTAGCTTCTGGTAGGGTTATTCTTCATGAATTTGTCTAATCTCTTTTTAAAAGCCATTTGGTAGATTAATAATATGTTGTCTAAAGCACACTCTCCATTGTTCAGTGTACTGGATAAAAAACCTCCTAATGATTAGTAATGGAAATGTATTCTTCCCTTATTTAAAAAAAAAAAAGCAAACTCCAGAACATAATACTATTTCAAATAAGATTGTATAGCAACCAGTATATAACCATCCATATTTAATTTACAGTGTTGTAAAAAATGCTGCTTGAAAATCAGTAGTCTTATGGCTCATCATATTGCTTGTTAAGAAAAGTTCCTGATAAACTATGTTCCTTATTTATTTCTCAGAACAGACTTTAACATTCTATAAATATTACAATTTTGATTAGATCAATATTTCCACTCACCCCTGGCTAATTACAGTAACATAGCCTAATTAATCCATGTTTTTTGTGGGTGGATGTATACGTAATGTGGGTGGATGTAATGAAATTATTGGACAACACTGTACACATTTATTATATTTGTTGAAAGGCTTGTAACATAAAAATAGTAAAAAATAAAATGAACTATGCTTTTAAAAATGCATCTCTTATCCTATATTTAGTTAATCCTGACCACTGTACTCTAACCCGAAGAGCTGTAGGCATTCCAGAAACTATACTGAATAACTTAATGATTAAATATTTCAATTAGGTATATAAAAATTGTGAACTTCATTATATGCTAAAAAAAGTGCTTTCATGCTTGAAGAAGATAGGAAGATGGACACAAATATATATACGATATATAATATACATTTACATAACATAATAACATATTTATATAAAATATAACATCTATAAAAATCACAATGCTTATTTTCAAAGTACACTATAGTTACAATAACTAGATAGATAGGATACTGATAATTTACAAAAGCGATAAAGAAGGGTTGCTTCATATAATTAACTTTGTTTAGTCAAAGTTGATACCAGGGTGCATGGAATTATTTTCACACTGAGCAAGACATTGTTGAGAAGAGAAAAAGCTAAATCCAATATTGATTTATATTTATACATTAGACTTACACCCTGCTGGAGTCCAAAACATACTCTCCAAGTTTACATAGGTCTGTTAAATTTATCGTAAATATAGAACACTCAGGCATTAACACAACTACATATAAGGAATAATCAAAAAGAAGCAATCACGTAATATATTTCTCCTCTTTCCCTTCCAATCTTAGCAAATGCTTAGAATGTTGTGGCATGAAATAGGAGAGTTGAATTAGCTATTGCCAGTCCTGGAGTTTTCCTGTTTGTTGGTGCTGTTGTTCTTCCTACGTGGACAGCCTGAACCCTTGATTCAAACTGGCAGGTCAAAATGGAATGTCCCAGTTATGTCTTTCATTGTCAACAGCTCGTCCATATAACCTGCAGCTTCTGTATGTGTCATCCTGCTCTAATTTTTAACCTTATCCTCTTGATGGTTTGCCAGGAAGAAGAAAACACACCAATCTGCAGGAATGAGCCCTATAGACGTTAAGGATAAAACTACTTACTTAGGAAAAGATCTTAGTCTAAATTGGGGACGAATGACATCTTGATAGGAATCTGTGTACCGAGGAGACGTTCAGGGGGGAAAGTCTTGGTTTGTTCAACCATTCACATTATAGGATGGAACAATGAACCTACATATGCGATGTATATTTTTTGTCAACTTTTCAACTTTGCAGTTGTAGGTAGGCAGGAAACAGATTTTGGGTAGAGTGCAATGCAGGGCTCTATACGAGACTATATCTAGATCTATCTGTCTGTATTTCAGTGAATCACAAGATATGCGGACCTGTGGCATAATGCTGCGTCTTTAAAAAAAGAAGAGTATCGTCAGCATTTGAAAATATTTAAACTTTTCTTCGCAATGAACCTCTAATTTTTTTAAGTATATGGTATATTTCCTTAGTAGATCATGAAAGAAAAGCAGCCTTATATTTTCTTTTCTATACTACTGAAATAACTGCCGTTATTGGGCAGTGAAGAAATAAGAAATGTAAACAGATGGGGTAGATACAGAGATAGAGATGGAAAATATTTCCCTGTTATAATCAGCAGACTTCCAAAAAGAACAGAAGTCCAGTATTTGACATCTATTTTCTCTCCCCACTTTCTTTAGTTGGGGTGACAAAAGTAAGCACAGTATACTTTCAATTATTGCCTATTTTGATATCATTAAAATGATTATTGGTATATTATTCACTGTAAGATTCCTTTCCAGCACAGAAGTAGCATGAAGAAGCTATAGTTTTAAGGACCAACTTTGATTTTTTTTTTTCTGCCATTGTTGCTGCCTGTGGTATGATGATAGTCATTGAGGAAAAAGTAGGTCAGTGAAATAATGGCAGTTCTGAAAATAATACAGATTGACAGTTGTTGAGCATAATCTGCTGAATGGCCGGGGGGGGGGGGGAGTATAGCAGCAAAGCTCATGTGTCCACATGTATGGCAGCCTGGCGTAAGGGGCGCCCATAAACCCTCTGCAAACTGAATATGCAATTAAACTGATTAACAGAGCATTTTAACATTCTTCCATAACAAACTGAAATTTTAAAACTCCAAATACAGTACAAAGGATGGAAAAAAGTATGCATTACCCTTACATGTTTTATTCGTTGGCATTTCTTAATTTGATTTTTTTTATAATTCATTTTATTCAGAGTTGGCCCTAATAAACAGAGCGGTCCATTGTAATGCTTATCTAAACAAAGGCTTTCATCACAGGATGTTAGCGAAACAGAAAATTAAATACAGACCCAAAGCCCAAGATACAAAGGCAGAAGACAGAAGGACACAATTATCCCATTTCTCACAAGGTTCTTTTTCTAAAGAGAATGACAAAGTTAAAGGAGGGCGACCAGATTTGGAATGGAAAAAAGATTCGGTGGCAGCAAAGAATCATGATGTTTTGTACCTACTTCTTCTGATCTAGTCACCCAGACTTCACAGCTAAGATCTGGAAGCCCTCGTGAAGTATTTCCTTGAGCCACATACGATTGCTATTTATTTTAGAAAAAGACTTGTGAGATAAAGTGTGGATCAGGATACATCCTGTTTATCTTTGATTATGTGTTTATATGGATACAGGGATTATTATTTGTATATAAATACAAGAGGAAAAAAGTCTTAAAAGAGGCTTGAAAATCTGTGGATCAAACTAGATGTGACAAGCACTTTGGGAACACCAGGGACAGATAGTTAGGGACAATGGGCAGGAAGTTCTTTTATGTAATTTGTTAAAAGTTGGATGTTACAATTTTTTATTACAACAAAATATCAACATCTTTGTTGTAAATACTCTTTCTAAGTCACGCCCTGAGAAACCTCTTTTAGAATTTACTGTTTCTCTCAAAATCATAACGCACTCTCCCATAATTTTAGGATTATCCAGTCATTCTTATAACCTTGGATAATTAGTGATGAGGGCTTTTTTTTCAAGATTGTTTTGTAAGTTTCTCCAAGACTTCTAGTACAACAATATTAAAGTTGGGTTTGGGGGTTTGGGGTTTTTTGTTAACGTTGGACTCTGAATTTAAGTAAGCAGTGATAGAAATCTACTGCTTTCTGAAAAGGCGTTAATCTTCTATTTATTTCCCCTGCCTTGTATATGTTCTGTGTACCAGCTGTGATCAGTTGGGAGTGAGCAGTTTTGAGTCTAAAAATGTCAAGACCCACATTTTATGATCCCAAGCAAATCCCAGGAACAGAATGGAGTGCCCGATTAAAGGAGGAATTTAAATCTATTTGCGGGCGTCCTGTTCCCTATCTGATTTGCATAAAGTGAAGATTGGAGAAGGAGAATGGTGGGCTCCAAACAAAAGCTGATAAACAGCAAACAAGTGTGAGTTGCTCTGTTTAAACAGGATGAAAATATATGATTTACCCAAAGTATTTTTGAAGAATAGCCTTAAAACGGAATAAAACAAGACCAAATACACAGGATTAAAGTTCAGAAAGGCATGTTTTTGTGCATTTTCCTTTAAGCATTCTATTTTTAGGCCTCAGAAAGCAGCAGTGGGTGCCAAAAAGCTTTTCTTTATGAATAATGCATCAGTGCTCTCTCATTCTCTTGCTTGACTACAATCCCTTTATGTTAGACCACTCTTTGTGAAAAAGACGACACATGTATGGAGAGGTTGTGCCGTAATGCCTACATGGATCTCTGTGTTACTTCGGTTATGTGCTGCGCTGATTACAAATAAGCAGTATTTTCCTTCTGATCAAGCAAAACAGTTCTTTTTGTTTCTGTTTTCTTAAAGGTTTTCCTAATCTAAACATCCAGAGAGGATAAGTAAAGAAGGTAGATCAACAGAGAATACGGCATGTCTTTTGTACACACCTCCATTGACTCTACGTAAAATTGGTGCCTGATTCTTCTTCTTCTGCTTTTCCCTCCTTGCCCCTTTCCGGCTGCATGGCATCATCTTAGATTGTAAATTAGAGGGTCAGGAGCATTTCTGTCATACTGATCTGTTACTAGGGCAGCTTTCTGGCTAAAGAGCAGACCAGTGCTCTAAATAAATAAGTAAATATTGGATACGACTTAATTAAAATTCCCAGGTTTTCAAACCAGGACAACTGCAATTAAATTTAATCCTGGATGCCCCTGAAGGGTGTGAAGAGTTCAGATATTTAAAATGGCCTAACTTGAAGTTTACAACAATTATATTATTTTATACTGAATTATTTGCACTGTGTGAAGAATTCATAAATAGAAATTGTTCAGCTGCTGCCAGGATGTGGCTGAGACCCAGTTAAATGGAGGACGTTAAAGCAAACTTGATTTACTTTGTTTATATGCTTGTTCTGAAGCTGTTTTGAACCTTTGAAGCCCTTAATGGCTTGGGCATTTGAGTGATCATCTCCTCCTGTGCATATTCCTCCTGGCAATTTAGATCTTCCCCAACTAAAGGGGTGTAGCAGATATTTGCTAGAAACATGGCCTTTTCAGACTGAAGTACTGTCCTCAAAGAGGCCAACAGACCCAGATTTTATGTATTTCTAAAGGGAACACTTTAACCTTCTTTTTTTAAAAAAAACCTGGGCTAAACTGGTGGCAAAAGATTAAACATCTCAAAATAATGCTGTGGTTGAATTTTTTTGCTATCACACTTTACACATTTTACAATTGCTTAATTCATTGTCAGCTGCAGTGGGTTGCTTTATCAAGAAAGATAAATGTAAGTGTTAAACAAGGACATTTAATAAATCTGTGCCTCATCAGTTACAAAAGGGCAATGAAAGCATATGAGAAATCTGTAAAATTATGGGTTTCAGGAACATTATGTTAAGAACCTGTCTGACTTAATATCTCTAGGAAAGGTTCTTATGAAGAAGCCCGGGCTCTTGGTGGCCCCTCATTTTGGTGAAAGGGAAGGACCTTCTCTTATATTAATCCCTGGCTAGGGAGTATATTCCCATGTCCACTCAACATTTAGAAAAGTCTGTCAAGATGCATTTCTTCCACTAGGTTTTTTATTGTCTATTTATTTTATTTTTCTACCTATTTGAATGTTAGTACAATGGAACCTCAGGTTACGAATTTAATTCGTTCCGTGACTCTGGTCGCACCCCGAATTGGTCGCAACCCGAAGCAAATTTCCCCATAAGGTTCAATGTAATTACCGTTAATCCGTTCTGGCGTGGAGGACAGGGAGGCGGCTATTGCTTGGAGGGAGAGTCCCCCTCCCTACGACCACGTGTCAGGGGCGGAAAATGGCTGCGGACCATGTGTCAGGGGCGGAAAAATGGCCACGGACTATGTCATGGGAGGGAAAATGGCCATGTATCTTGCTCATACCCCGAGGCAGAGTTCGCAAACCAAGGTAAATTTTTGCAGCCGGAGCTGGTCGTAACCCGAAAAGTTCGTTAACAGAGGCGTTCGTAACCCGAGGTACCACTGTATGTACCTTTAACTTTTTATTATCCATTTTTATTCTTAAGTTAGCCCTTTTGGGGCTCACCAGAATTGAAAGGAAGGCTGTGGATCAAACAAATAGTTTGACTCTTGGTGAAGGTCCTGAAATAGTGTTTTCTTTTTATTACTGTAATATGTTCTCATACTATTTGTATAAAGCATCATTTCAGCCTTCTCTTATTTCCCAGAAGCAATCATGGTTTATATTACAGATGCATCATATGTTTACAGTGATAAGTGTAATTTTTTTCAATTTACATTCTCTCAAAATGTAGCATAAAGGTAGTACAAAATGCTCCATACAAGTCAGCACAATATAGTTTTAAAATCTATTTCAAAGTTCATCAATAATGTATTTTTACATTTTACTATACCAATCTCTGATATGCATTATCAAATCCATTTAGAAATTGCCCCCAAATAAAAATACTTAATCATGTTGTTGTCCCCCTGCATCCAGTGATTCACACACAGAGTCAAATCAGACTTGCTCATTTTCACCCACAACATTTTGATTTTTCCTTAAATCTCTCCTCCACTTCTAGATTTCCATAATCTCCAAATTGGGCAAATCTATGGCCCTGCTTTGACTGAGGGATCACTGGGAGCTGATACAAGTCCTGTGCCAAAAATCCAAATACTTTTTTCTGTGTCTGAGAAAAATATTGAACTTTAAACCTAAGATTTCTTTTTTCCTTTTCCCCATTTCCATTTATAAATGGATAGACCACCTTTCTACATAATACTGTTCTCCCACATTCCTTTGTCTTTGTATAATTCCACCATCTTACTCATAGAAAGTATTTTTCCACGGTTGTTTACTAGTTATGGTGCCCAGTATTTCACTGCTTCTGAAAAAACTGAAGAATATTCAGGAAGACTGTAATTTTACTAGTTTACCCTCTCCCCTGTCCCCCCCCCCCCCAACAACTCTGCCAATCAAGGTAGATCCCTAAAGTTCAATTAACTTAGTCTGGAATAATTCAATAAATTGTGAAAATCCACTACTGAGTTTCTCAAAGACAACAGAGTTTGCCCCTGTGGATGAGAGAACTAAGACTTAATAGATCTTTTGATCTGATTTGCTGAAATTTGCATTATATAAACAAATCATCTTTAAAGAATGGTGCTTTGCAATGTGTGGGCTTGTGCATTAAATGGTTATTGTAATTATGTTAATAAATGTAGGCAAAATACTGTATCCATGGGCTGGAATCCAAAAAGGCCACCTTATTCCTTCCATTTCATGGTTGTTGTTTTTCCTTATGTCATTGTGCATTTGTTGTTGTTTAGTCGTTAAGTCGTGTCCGACTCTTCGTGACCCCATGAACCATATTGCGCCAGGCCTTCCTGTCCTTCACTGCCTCCCTGAGTTTGCTCAGTTTCATGCTCATTGCTTCAGTGATGCTATCTAACCATCTCATCCTCTGCCGTCCTCTTCTCCTTTTGCCTTCAATCTTTCCCAGCATCAGGGTCTTCTCCAAAGAGATCTCTCTTCGCATTAGGTGGCCAAAATATCTGAGCTTGAGCTTCATTATCGATCCTTCCAATGAGCAATCAGGGTTGATTTCCTTTAAGATTGACTGGTTTGACCTCCTAGCAGTCCAGGGGACTCTCAAGAGTCTTCTCCAGCACCACAGTTCAAAGGCATCAATTCTTCGGCGCTCAGCCTTCTTTATGGTCCAGCTCTCACAGCCATACATTACTACTGGAAAAACCATAGCTTTGACTATGCGGATCTTTGTCGGCAAGGTGACATCTCTGCTTTTTAATATGCTATCTAGGCTTGCCATAGCTTTCCTCCCAAGGAGCAAGCGTCTTTTAATTTCATGGCTGCAATCTCCATCTGCGGTGATCTTGGAGCCCAAATAAATGAAGTCTGTTACTGCTTCCATTTCTACCCCTTCTATTTGCCAGGAATTGATGGGTCCAGATGCCATGATCTTAGTTTTTTTAATGTTGAGTTTCAAGCCAGCTTTTGCACTCTCCTCTTTCACCCTCATCAAGAGGCTCTTTAGTTCTTCTTCACTTTCTGCCATTAGGGTGGTATCGTCCGCATATCTGAGGTTGTTGATGATTCTCCCTGCAATCTTAATTCCTGCTTGTGATTCTTCCAGCCTGGCATTTCTCATGATGTACTCTGCATATAGGTTAAATAAGCAGGGTGACAGTATACAGCCTTGTCGTACACCTTTCCCTATTTTGAACCAATCGGTTGTTCCATGACCGGTTCTAACTGTTGCTTCTTGGCCCGCATACAGATTTCTCAGGAGACAGGTAAGGTGGTCTGGTATTCCCATCTCTTTAAGAATTTGCCACAGTTTGTTGTGATCCACACAATCAAAGGCTTTTGCATAGTCAATGAAGCAGAAGTAGATGTTTTTCTGGAACTCTCGTGCTTTCTCCATGATCCAGCGAATGTTGGCGATTTGATCTCTAGTTCCTCTGCCTCTTCGAAACCCAGCTTGTACATCCGGTAGTTCTTGGTTCATGTATTGCTGAAGCCTAGCTTGTAGGATTTTGAGCATAACCTTGCTAGCATGTGAAATGAGTGCAATTGTGCGATAGTTTGAGCATTCTTTGGCGTTGCCCTTCTTTGGAATTGGAACGTAAACTGACCTTTTCCAATCCCGTGGCCACTGTTGCGTTTTCCAAACTTGCTGGCATATTGAGTGCAGCACTTTAACAGCATCATCTTTTAGTATTTTAAATAACTCAGCTGGAATACTGTCATCTCCACTAGCTTTGTTGTTAGCAATGCTTCCTAAGGCCCACTTGACTTCACTCTCTAGGATGTCTGGCTCAAGGTCAGTGATCACACCAGCGTGGACATCAGGGACATTAAGATCTTTCTTGTATAGTTCTTCTGTGTATTCTTGCCACCTCTTCTTAATCTCTTCTGCTTCTGTTAGGTCCCTGCCTTTTTTGTCCTTTATCATGCCCATCTTTGCACTAAACGTTCCTTTCATATCTCCAATTTTCTTGTAGAGATCTCTAGTCTTCCCCATTCTATTGTTTTCCTCAATTTCTTTGCATTGTTCATTTAAGAAGGCCTTCTTATCTCTCCTGGCTATTCTCTGGAAATCTGCATTCAGTTGCTTATATCTTTCCCTTTCACCCTTGCTTTTCGCATTCCTTCTTTCCACAGCTATTTGTAAAGCCTCATCAGACAGCCATTTTGCTTTCTTGCATTTCTTTTTCTTTGGGATGGTTTTAGTTGCTGCCTCCTGTACAATGTTACGGACCTCCATCCATAGTTCTTCAGGCACTCTGTCTACCAAATCTAATCCTCTAAATCTATTCATCACCTTCACTGTGTACTCACAAGGAATATGATCTAAGTCATACCTGAGTGGTCTAGTGGTTTTCCCTACATTCTTCAATTTAAGCCTAAATTTTGCAGTAAGAAGCTCATGATCTGAGCCACAGTCAGCTCCTGGTCTTGTTTTTGCTGTCTGTATAGAGCTTCTCCATCTTTGGCTGCAAAGTATATAATCAATCTGGTTTTGGTATTGACCATCTGGTGATGTCCATGTGTAGAGTCGTCTCTAGTGTTGTTGGAAAAGAGTGTTTGCTATGACTAGCTTGTTCTCTTGACAGAACTCTATTAGCCTTTGCCCTGCTTCATTTTGTACTCCAAGGCCAAATTTGCCTGTTATTCCGATTACTCCTTGACTTCCTACTTTAGCATTCCAATCCCCTATGATGAAAAGGACATCTTTTTGGTGCCAGTTCTAGAAGGTGTTGTAGGTCTTCATAGAAGTGGTCAACTTCAGCTTCTTCAGCATCAGTGGTTGGGGCATAGACTTGGATGACTGTGGTATTGAATGGTTTGCCTTGGATACGCACTGAGATCATTCTGTCGTTTTTGAGGTTGTACCCCATTACTGCCTTTCCCACTCTCTTATTCACTATGAGTGCAACTCCATTTCTTCTAAGGGTTTCTTGCCCACAGTAGTAGATATAATGGTCACCCGAATTAAATTCACCCATTCCCGTCCATTTCAGTTTGCTGATTCCCAAGATGTCGACGTTCAATCTTGTCATCTCATGTTTGACCACATCCAGCTTGCCTTGGTTCATAGATCTTACATTCCAGGTACCTATACAATATTGTTCTTTACAGCATCGGACCTTCTTTTCGCTTCCAGATACATCCACAGCTGAACGTCCTTTCGGCTTTGGCCCAGCCGCTTCACTCTTTCTGGAGCTACTTGGAAATACCCTCCGCTCTTCCCCAGTAGCATACCATTCCATAAAATTTCTTGTTCTTTAAAGGATAGCCTTTTCAAAGAATGACAGTGTGAGTATGGGAGAGTTCTGAAAAGTATCTACAGTAAGAATACTATACCTTCTGGATGCCTGCCAGTATTTTGATTGGATCCGTGGCCCCATACCGACACAAATGGTAGCACTGGAGCAGCAGCACTCATTTAAGCAATTAAAATGTGAAAACTACTTATTAAAAATCAAATATAATATTTTATAGGTTAATACTTCATTGAGTGGTTTTATAATAATGAGGAGCTTCAGAATTCTAGTGGTGATTTTCTAATTATAATGGTCACAGTAGGGGCTAGGCTTTATCCAAACTGTCAAGTGCTGAGCTCTCAAAAATATATTTTAAATAAAGTTACAGTCCTGATCGCAGTTGTGCATAAATAAATCCTACTTATTTCAGAGGGATCTGAATGCACCCAGCTGGGCAGGATCCTAGCCAAGGTCACTGAGAAGCTGAGTCAGAAACCAACAGAGCTGCTATAATGCAGTGGCTAAAAAAGTGAGGCAAAACCACCATTTTCAGAAAAATCATCTAAGCCAATGACCTGGGAAAGCCATACTACCAAATTATGTGTGCTAAACTACATATGTTCCTGAATTTGTATGCACAAAGTCTTTTTATGTTATAGGGAATCAACATTCAGTTCAACATGTTGAGCTCCCATTTTAATATACCAAGCCCAGCCACTTTTGTACATACACCAATGTTGCGTGCATATACAAAAGTGTTGGAGCCTAAGTCACAATGCCATGCCTGCCATCTTGCAGATTTTAATCTCTCCCCTAGCAGATGTCCTCTTTTTTGGTGCTTTCATGTCAGTGATGATTCATGGTGACTGGATTAATCCCTCCAATTTTCTTGGTAAGATTTTTTGAAGTGGCTTGCCATTGCCACCTTCTTCCTTCTTTCGTTGTCATGTCACTTACCTTGGTTATATTATCTGATCATGAATCTCCAGCTAAACATTTCACCTCATACACCAGCAAATGCTCATAGCCTCAGTTCTTGCTTCCTCCAGTTCAGTAATAATGGGAGTAATAATATGGGCCTACTTTGCTAGCTTCTTAGGACAAGGTTATATACTGTACATGACATACTTTGAACACTCAAAATATTAAAGTAAATGCTCAGTATCTTTGTATGCATTATTATGAACTTGCAAATGACAGGTAGGGGAAACGAAAGCGAAACGTTTGAATCTATGAGCATAAACAAGTAGTTGGGTGCACGCAATAATGTACCATGAACTGAGCAAGTTGACAAGCCCAGACAAGGCCTTAGCTTCTAGAGTGCACTGCCTATCCAAAATGCTAAGTAGTAGACAAGTTTTCCATGGGTCTCAATTCATTATACATCCATTCAAAGTAAACTGCTGTCCCCACTTGATGCAACCAGGCTCCTAAACCTCATTCTACTGAGCAAATAAACAGGAGTATGCAAAGTTTTCTCAGTGGTGAGGTGTCCTATCTCTGAATGGCATTTAGAGGACGGTGTTCCAGAAAGCGGTAAGACCAGGACAAACCCTAAATGCATTTACATTTAAATAAATCACAATGATATTAAATTAATTAAACGTGATGGCAATCGCTTCTCATGCAGCGAACATATCCCCCTTCTGGGACAAAAAGAATCATCATCCAGGAGTAACTCTGGGAGGAGCTGCGGGGGCTGCAGGGATCTTTGGGGCTGCAGTAAAGGAAGCCCTAATATTAAAAAGGAGAGACTATAAGGTGGGGGCTATTATTCTGAAAGCTACCGAGACAACAGAGATCAAATATATGAAACAAAGCTTGAAGTCCTTTAGGAAGAAGAATAAAACATGTTTTCACTTGATAAACTTTCTGAGAACACCAGACTCTACCTTGACCAATCATTTTTTTAACCGCATTCTTTCTTAACTGATTCCCAGGACTGATATTCCTCACCTGTCACTCACTCCATACTCACTATACTACTTTAGAGACACCATATTTAGCCTAAAAAAATCTAAACCGCCACAGAATGGCAGCAAAGAGAGACCCAGAAATGTTGCTCCCCTCTAGTGGACATCCAAACTTTGGCAGCCCAGGTATGATAACTCAGTTCCATCTTTTCTTATTTCATCCATTTATAAAGATCGGGATTGTATTGTTTTCTTGCCATATAATAATTTATTTTCGTATCAGCGTATCCCTCTGTGATAACCCTTCATGAGAATCTCACGTAATGAGTTTGGGGTTTCCTTTTTTTTCTTTCCTTATGTCCTTCATGCTTTTAAAATGCTTCTATATTTGTCTTTATTGAGCTATTAATATCTCTGATGAATTGATGCATTTGGCTGAGCAGTTACGGTATTTACTTTTATGGTTTTAGTATTTTGCACTCGAATGTATAAAGTATGAAAAAAAATGCTGTTATTAAGTAAACCTGGAAGCAGAATAACCAGACATCAGCCCTTAATACATCAGTTAGATTTGATTTTAAAAATATATATTTAGCAACAACTTCCCAGCCTCATATATCATAAGATGAATGACCTCTGCTATTGCTGCTATCAGTGCTAATTGGTTATCAGTGGTAAGTTTGGATAATGAAGTAGCAAAAAGAAACTTTAGAATAAGACTTCCTTCTGTATTTATCAATGTATTGAGAAAAAACTAGCTTGCAGATTTTTTCTGAGTTTGCATTATGAGATCACAAGGCTGTAAGAGAACTTGCTGCCAAAAGAGGCAAATATTAATGAGTTGCTGGTCCCAACAACTGCTATGGTAGTCGTGGTAGCTGATGGTGGTCAGCAGTTCAGCCAAGGAGAGCATATAGGTTGGCAAAGAGAACAGAAATAACAAATAAGGTGCCAGATAAGATGATGTTGTTCATAATGTTCACTTACTTAGCTTTTATAACACAGAGGATTAAAACAAAATGTGTTTCATCATTAACATTAATATCAAGGACAATGGTTTAGAGATATTAGGAAACATCGCCAAGTTTCATTGATAACTATCACTGAACAGCAGTTGTCCTGCACTACTTGCAGTTACCACTACTAAGCTAAGAGGTTTCAAGATGATAGGAAATGTTTCCATTTTTTTTATGAATATCTTGAGAAAGTCTGTTTAGCAGCAAGGCACCCCTTTGATTTTTAAGATGCATGAATATGCCTACTTACAGTCCATGACACTCTTACATGTTTTTAATCCATCATTCTCCTCTTTTGATATCTGTGTTATCAGTGAAGGTTTTTAAAAAGGGGAGTCCTCCAAATATGCACATTTAAATATTTGAACTTGTACTTTATTCTGTGGTTCCTGTTAAAATGCATATTAAAATGTAGATTTTTCTCTATGTAAACTGCGAGAACTCTGTCACAAGATTGGAGTGTCTTACACATTAGTCCAAGTGGTATTTAGGATAAAGTAATTTCATATGGGTATTCGTCAAGATCAGATTTCTCAACTGTCTCTATTCCATGTAAGTTTGTCTGTATCTTTGAACTTGTTTTAGTGATTTTGCCTCTTTACACTTATTTTTTAAATCAGTCTGGAAGTAGGAATGCCAAACAGTTAAAGGATAAATATTTGAGTATATATAAATAATGTGTGGTTTCAGAGCTCAGATGATATACAGTCTTTAAACCAGGCTTCCCCAGCTTCATATGCTGCAATTTCCAAATATGCTGAGACTCTTAACTCCCAAATTTCCAAGTCAGCGTGGGAATTCTCAGAGTTGTAGATACAGTACAGCTGGAAAATTCTAGTCTGAAGACAATTGCTTTAGACTTCATACAGTAGCAATGGGTCTGGTATAGCTGAGGTACAAGTAATCCAACTCTTTGATGACGCAGTTTTTCATCGTTGTCATGTAGTTGCAGACAACTTTGTTGTTTAAGTTCCTCAGAATATCTGCCCTACACAATGCAAGTAAAAAGATCCAGTCACCCATAAATGAAACTAAATGAGCTGTAGAAGCATTAAGCATGTGCTGACTGATGATCAATTTCAGCTAAGGTGCGTTCCTTTGTAACAGCAGATGGTACCCAGACTCTAGGGCTATGTACCAAGAGGAGAATGCTTTCAAAGGCAAAAATCTACTGTGGCAATGCCCATCTCCTCTCTAAGATGCCATCAATATCACAGATAAAAAATGGAGAGGTGCTCACATTGGAACCCAGCTAATCATGGCCTTGTTCAGTCTTTCCGATTTGCCCTTTCGAATGCTGAAAATGTGTACCTCATCGGTAGCATCCTCACTCTTATAACACTCTTTGCAAAGTAGGTGACCCCTATAAGCATCAGGCTCTCTATGATGCCTAAAGGGGGCAGGCTTCTCTGTGTTCACCAAATGGATGGCCTGATTCTCACCTCCCATATTCAGGAACAAGCAGATAACTGGCGGTGGGGACAGGGAGGATGTAAAGGTAAACTCTGTTCTGATTTCCTAACTAAGGAGCTATGGAAAGATGAATGGAATGGAAATGATTCCTATTGCATCGTTAAAGCATTCGGCACTTCCGAGTCTAGGTTCATGTATGCAGCTAGTGGCTAACTTGTAATAGCAGGTGGAGGAAGTGCTACCTTGCCATCACAGCACCACGCTTTGTGAATTCAGCCCTGAGCATAAGGCCCAGGCATGCAGGAGCACCATTCCAGTGATTCTGCATTGCCGTTTTGTGAGCCAAGGATCACGTTAAGCAAGCGTCTGCACATTCAGCTGCTCTTATTGAAGTGACTGTGACTCTTAGAGCAGTGGCGCCTTCTTTTTCAGGCTCACGCTTAAGCCTGGAAAATGAGCTATTATCTTGAACAGTACAGGGGTGCTGCACATAGATGAGGCCTGAAGCCCTTGCTCCAAATGATACGGAGTTGTACATGGGCCTAACATTAAAATCCCCTAGTGTGTGCCACTCCTGTATGCAATATATCTGTTGTCACTCGTAGTCTTGCTTTGGCACTTTGGGGTGCTGGAGGCAGAAAGTCCT
Source organism: Python bivittatus (assembly GCF_059951505.1). NCBI lineage: Eukaryota > Metazoa > Chordata > Lepidosauria > Squamata > Pythonidae > Python > Python bivittatus. The sequence continues at coordinate 16,676,346 of NW_028277098.1, forward strand.
TCGTGACATCCTTTCAGCTTTGCTTCTTGGTTGTTCTGTCACAGCCAGTCCTCTGACCTTCAAGGGATAGAACAGAGCTCCTCTCTTCAGTCATGTTTTGGCCTGAGGATCATCGATGGAAAGGAATCAGGAATATCTTGCTATTCAACTATATTTGCTTTGACGCTGTCAGAAAACATTTATGTTTGGTTCTAAATCTTTCTCTTGCTTGTGCTCAGAGCCCAGTGGGTTGCCGGGTTTTATGGAAATAAAGAAAATAGAAAGAGTTAAAAAGAGACAGCAGAGAGGCAGCGTGCTGCAATGGGAACTTAACAACCTGCAAGCTATTAGAGACTAGGCCATCTCTAATACGTATAATATCCTGCTGCTTTTCCTTATAAGCTGGACTCCCTCCCTCCTCCAAAAAAGAAACAAAAATAGACTGGAGAAAATATATCTATAGATATAGATATTTATGTCACAGATGTGTGTATGCATGTGTGTTTGTGTGTGTCTGTGTGTCTGTGCGTGTGTGCATGTGTGGTTTTCTGATGTGCTGAAAGAACAGGTTAGGGATAGATCGTCATGGAGAAAATCTATGTGATCACTAGGAGTCAAAATGGGGCTGTTTTACTTGCTGAGATATAGAGAAGAAGTATACATTTGTTCAGTTTGCACCATATTGTGAAGTTTTCAGTTCACAAAAAATTATGAACTGAAACACCATTATGGTAGATATTCATACTTTTCTAAATTTTATGATGCAGATCACAACTCAGAAATGTCAGGTATTAGTGGTAAGTATACGCAGAAATGCATTGCATTGGGTTAAATCATTTGCAAAGTAAAAAAGGATATATCAAGAAAATTTGTGTGGTGGCAAAAACGTACAATGAATTCTCATGTTGTTATTATTGTTGTTCATGTAGAAGGATGGAGTAAAATGTAGTTAAAATTGGGAAAAAAGTTATTGAACACATTTAAATCCTACTAACATTTCTTCTTGACACATATATTAAAAATACAGAACACCAATCATCTTTTGCAGATGATCAGCCTGGACTTTGATCACACATCCAGAACCATGTGCAGATAAATATAGGTATATATCTCATATAGGTATATGTCTGTTTAAGTATGCAGGAGTATATATAACGGTGTACTTATAAACATGCAAGCATTTTTTCAAATACACATATGTCATAACGTTCTTGAAACTGGATTAGGTGAAGAATTTAAGTTAGAAACAGATTTAGGCACGCTTATTATAACTAACCTAAATTTTCTCAATAACTTTCCAGCTTATTTCTGCTGCAGCAGCATAGATGTTATAATGGGATTAGCTCTGATTTAGAAAATGGCTTCTCCAATTTAATGGTAACTTCCTGGAAAGGAGTAACATTGCAACAATAGCAAGGAGGCAATGGGGGAACTGGGGCAAAGCTTGAATTGCAACAGTGAATTCTTTCCAATGAATTATGTTGAACTCTGTTCTTACCGATTGGAATTTATTCCAGTAGACAAGAAACATGAATAATTGTCTTAAATAATTCGTTTCTAATTCAAAGGAAATTGAATCTATGTTTCTTTAAATCAAATTTGAGTCCCACTTACCCATGGAGCTCACTTGGTCATTTGGAGTCAGTTGCCCTCTCTCAGATCAATCTACCCGACAGAGTTACAGTATTGTTATGGGGATAAAATGAGAGAAGACTGCATCTACCTCACCTTAAACTTTCACACACACACATGCACAAAAAGGCAGAACAGAAACAATACCATAAATAAATAAATAAATAAATAAATAAATAAGTGAGTGAGTGAGTGAGTAAGTAAGTGAGTAAGTAAGTAAGTAAGTATATGGGAACTATTACCTCCTTTAACACTCATTATTATGTTTGGACAGAGTATTTATGATTGGCTGGCATAGAAACTAGTCACTAGATGAGAGTTTCTCAACCTTGGCAACTTTAAGATGTGTGGACCTCAACTCCCAGAATTCCCCATGGCTGGCTGGGGAATTCTGGGAGTTGAAATCCACATATTTTAAAGTTGCCAAGGTTGAGAAACACTGCATTAGATTTTCTTAAACGTGATTGAATAAGTTACCATCTGCCCCTTAGGTTGGGAAAATAAACATTTACTCCCCATTTTTCTGTGATGTCAAGTGAAAACATGCCTGTACCCTTTATATTCTACTCCAGACTTATAAAAAGTAACCTGGACACATGGATTTATTACAAACATAATGAAGAGCTCACTAGAGAATTATTACCAAATGGGCCCCTCCAATATTGCTAAACACAGTTCAAGGCCCAGCCCGGCATTTCCTGATTTGGTTGATGTAGGACTTGGGCAGAGCAGGGAACACAAGAGCAGAGCGAGGGCTTTTTATGAATGAATAAACCCTACAAGCCCCGGAGCTGTGTGGATGACAGTTGAGACCCGCCGAGGAAAATCCTTGGAGGAAGGTTAAAAGCTGCAGGAGTTTAAGGATAGTGCTGAAGAGGAAATGGGAAGGGAGTATGTAAGGAAAACAGAACTGGGGAATAAAAACAAAACGTTCTCCATAGGAACCTTTCTGATGAGCTAATGCAGCTGCTCCTAAGAAATATTAATAGCGGTGAAAGAAACCCATTCTCAAGCAAACAGAGGCAAAGCTAATGCAAATGTTGCCTCCCCAAAAATTATTTTCCAGTTCTCTTTTTCCAAAGATTTGACTCACTGCATACCTCCAGAGCAGGAGTGATTCAGCTAAAGGAGGGGTCCCGCAGGAAATATCCACCCATTTATGGAGAACGTTTGGGTTAAATATGGAGTTCCTCCCTTTTTAAAAAATTAATTGGATGAAAATGTGATATTCTAATTCTTCAGCCAGGGTTGTTATAAAGAGAATTATCGCCTCATCCATTAAGATGTCACATGGAACTCATTAAGATTGTCCTTTATCTCCTCTTGTATTTAGCTTAATATGGAAACCATTAGTCTATCTTTATTAATTTCTATTGCAGCTTTTTTTGTGTGTAGCTCAAGGCAGCATATATAATGTTGCCTCCTACTTTGCCCACAACAACAACCCTGTGAGGTGAGTTGGGCTGAAAGAGAGTGATTGCCCCAAAGTCACCTCACTGGCTTCATGCCTAAGGGAGGACTAGAACTCACAGTCTCCCAGTTTTTAATCCAGAACTTTAACCACTACACCAAACTCTCCCTTACCAAGCAATTGAAAGACATTATGGCACAATAGTGGTTGGAGCTGAACATAGGTTGTTATTTTAAGCTGATAATATATTTCATTGATCATAATGCTCTTTATCAAAATGTATAGATATAGAACCAAAAATGCTAAATTATCAGGCTATATAATTAACTGGAGTAAGACAAATATTCCCTGCTGATTCTAAAGTGTCTGTGGACATTTGTAAAAAGTGGGGGTCTATTTGTGTTTGAATCTCTTTAAATATTGTGGAACAATTTTGTTTGTAAATACAAGTGTTTGAATTTGTTTATCCAAGATTGATTATAAACTGATGCATAAAAATCCCCAAGAGTATAAGGAAAGAGATAAATATTATAAAAATGATTATTTTTTTGAGATTGATGCTTGGAGGGATTCCTACGTTCATATCTTTAAGGTATTTTAAGCTGACTGATATGTAACTAAGAAAGTTTCTATAGGGAGGACAAACCTTTTTTCTCAATTATAGCTACTTTAATGGACTTTCTTGTTTTTCTACTATATCACTAGACATATATATAACTTTCTGTTTCCTTATGAAATTCAGACTGAGTTATTGAAGAAGGAATATGGAATGTCTAAAAATGCAGGATAGCAGTGTATTCAGTTAAAACACATTTTGGTTTCACAATTGGCTCCATATGCATTAGCAGCATCTAAAATTCCTGATTTCTTTCAAGAATGAAGTGTTTTTGGATAATTCTAAACCTCTAGGTTTTTTTTTAAAAAAATTGACAAACAATATCTTTAAGGGAGGGGACGCGGTGGCGCAGCGGCTTAATGATGCTGAAAGTTGCCGGCCAGAAATGGTCGACACTTCAGCGGTTCGAGTCCAGCTCCGCGCAGCAGAGCGAGCTCCTGCTTCCTCCCCAGCTCCTGCCAACCCAGCAGCTCGAAAACCTACGTGAGTAGATAAATGGGGATTCTCACCCCGGTGGGAGGAAAAATGCTGGCGGCGCTTGCACAGGAGACGGGACCAAGTTGCCGGTAACGCGGAAGCCTTGCTCATCCGAAAAAGGCGCGAAGCAACGGAAACCCTGCCTCCTGTGCTCACCAGCTGGGCTCTGCTCTAGGAAGGAGGCCATGGCAAACCATTTCCAAAACACCTTGCCTTGAAAACTGCAGGGACTCGGCCAGGCAGTTGCTGCAGAATCAGTAACGACTGAGTACGGATTAAAAAAGAAAAAATCTTTAAGGGAGACATTGGTTATTTGCAAGAACTTTGGAATAAAGAGTTGGAATACCCTAATGGATAAGAGTTTTAAAGACCTTAAGTAGACTTCTTACGATCTTAAAATGAAATTAATTCATCAAACATGTTTTCATGTTTTTCATGTTTCACGTTAGACACCCAGAGGATCTTTGGAAAGGATTTGCTGTATTTCCTTCTTGCTGGAAGTGTAAAATAATGGATGTGACACTTAACATGCAGGATGATATGGTCTTGCCCTACTGTACTCCTATTTTAGTTTAATATTCATGCTTGTTACTATGGTTGGAAGAAAAGTAGTACGTTGCCAAGATATGAATGTGATTTTGAACTGTACATGAAAAATAAAATGGAAAGGTTATACCTCTATGGATCTACTATCTTGGGCTAATAATATGCGCTCACACTCTGCTTTTGAGCTGACTATCAATGCAATGGAAGGACTGATCAATATTGTTCCATATTGTGCAGTATTTAAAAATTGAGCTATTTGCTATAAATATGGTAGTATGTTTTTGTACATTTTTCTCTCTTTTTAAAAATTTGTCTTTTTTCTTTGTTCCTTTTCTTTTCTCCTCTCCCCTCCTCTTCTTCCTTCCTTCCTTGCAATAAAGATTACATTAAAAGGGAAATATCCCCACAGCAACCAGGAACAATTTATCACATTAATCTAAACGTGTACAGTAAATGGTCTCTAAGGATACAATAGAATAGAAACAGGTTGTGTATATTTGTGTGTGTGTGAGAGAGTATGTGTGTGTGATGAAAGAGGCTAATGTGGCAATAACTGAACATGTACTTGTCATAAACAGAGTCCTGCAGTTCTACAGCATCCGCTGCAGTGCGTGTGATAAATGCTGCAACATAGGGCAGATCCATACAACAATCAGCTTCATCCATTACTATATATTCTTAACAACAGTTTCAAACAGCTGCTAATGTCCCCTTTCTTGGGCTGGATCTTCCTCTGGAGCTACACAGCTATGCTGTCTCTTATCTGGCCATTCCCTTGGCAGCATCTCTTTGCCCCGTCTCCTAAAGTCTTTTCCACATACCATTACATACACTGACCTACAACAGGAAAACTGGCATATGTGTATCTCATAAAAAGAGACCAAAATAATAATGTTCATCAAAAAGTGGTTCATTACTGAAATTTACGTATGAAGCCAGGAGTTTGCAACTATCATATATAAGGCCATCCATGGATAAGCTGACCTCAAATTTTTAACCAAAATACCATGAAAATTGTGCCACCAACAGATAAGCCAACCCTCAAAATTGTCTTATCCACAGGTGGCACATTTTTCATGGCATTTTGGTTAAAAATTTGAGGGTTGGCTCATCCGAGGATGGGCTTATCCATGAGCATATATGAGATATACAGGTACTTTTAAAAAAAGTATTACCATATATACGTGCAGATAAGCTAAACCCCATGTTTTGGGTGCATTTTGACACATAAAAATCTTGGCTTATCAGCAAGTATATACGGTACATGTTTATTTAAAATTTATAGGGTTTTTGTTTTTTTAGTAGGCAGTCATCAAATAAAAATCCTACAGACATCTGCTGTAACATACTGTAGCGGAGTACTATTAAATAACTGCATATCTTCTTTGAAAGGGTGTGAGATACTAAGTATCATACCATAGCAATTATCAAGTACTGTGAAATATTAAATTAAATACACTATGCATATAATCAATCAATAAAACATGAAATTGTAAAGTTTGGCAAATCATACCATTCTTCCTGCTTAATCTCCCTACTCTGCTTCAGTCTGCACTTCCTGGACATTTGGTGTATTGTACTATTGTATGTGTGTGTGTGTATATATATGTGTGTGTGTGTGTGTGTGTGTGTATTATGTATATCTCCTCCCATTAATTACTGAGAACTCCAGAATATTTCCAATGTGTTTCTTTTTCATCTTAAGGTTAAGCAATTATGTTAAGTACTAGAAGACTGAAACCGTTCTCTTTTAAGTTAATGTAAATTTTAGCAAGTGAGTGGTTTGGCTGTAAAGTAGCCCAGTTTCATCCAATCATCCTTTTAAAAAAATAGAAGTAGTTGTAAGCATTTGAGGTTTATTGAAGAATGGTCATATATTTGTCAGTAACATTTCCAAATGTCTGTACATTTCAATAATTTATTGGTTAATTTGTTGTTTTAAATTCCCCTTCTTCTTAATGTATTATATTAGTTGCAGATACTCAAACCACAGAAGGTTATAATCAGTGCTTTTTTTGTTACAAAGGTGCCAAGGAAATGGAATCATGGTTGTAGAAATCCATAAATGTAGTAAACCTGGCCTTGGTCCATGATACAAATAGGCCTCTTCATTATGTCTATTAAATTAAGTAAAACAAGAAAGCCAAGACAAGGAGCAATCATTGGGGAAATATGATTCTACCACTTACTTCATAAAGCATGGCCTATCATGGGAGATCTGGAATGTCTCCATTTGGATGACACTTTCCCAAGCCTTTATTTCTTGCTTGCATAATTTGCTAATCCAGAATACATACTATATATTAATGGTAAAAAGGCAAACTAACCTTATGTCCTAAAACACATTTTGTGGCTGTTCTCTGGAGCATCCATAGGAGAGGTACAAAAAAGTCAAGATGGTGACCATGACCACATGGTTGAAACCCTGCCCATTTTTTACATGCATTGCATGTGTAACACACATTAAAAGTTTGTGATGCTTTGATCACGTGGTTGCAAGCACCGTCTTGATGTCCTTGACTGGCATATATCTATATCTGGATTGTGTTGATTCCTGTTGAATAAAACTCTTTAGTTAGAATTTAGTGAAACGTAATCTCCATTAAGCCTAAGGCCTCATATACTTACTGATATAACTTCTGTATTGTAAAGCTAGCAACTAAGTCAGGTGTTTTATCCACAATATCATCCCTCATAATGAACTAGCTTTGTTTGGATATACGTAGCCCGCTATGCAATGTATTACCTATTAGAAAATAGAAATTAATATTTTTCCTGTTTTAGCACAATGATTGTTTGGTGAGAGTTTACATGCCAGTCCTTTAAATCATTGTTCTGTGTCCCTCTTCTCTCAAAGAGCAGTTCTATGCAGCACCCTTAATCTGCTCCTGTCCTGGGCTGATGTTAGCTGCCTTCTAAACGGGCTGAAGAAAATTCTGTATGGGTTGAGACACTTTCACAACAGCCTGCAAGGTCTTCACACTACACTACAGGCTACCATATCTTCCATTGGATAGTGTCCTTGCTGCTGCACGTTCCTTACTTTTTGTATTGAGAAAGCAATTGCCAATCATGTTTCTTTTTGTGGGCAGGTCTTACTGGACACATATACTGTTGGAAAAACTTAGTATTGTTTACAAAGTTAAAGCAGCAGATGCACATGCCCTCAGGTGCACCAATCAGGTTTAAAATAAAAGTTCCTTTCTTGTATTTTCCCAGGTTTGGCTCCCTAATCTCTGTGGCAGCTACTGGTACAATATTATCCCAGTGGTTATAATATTTGTCCAAAATGCAGAGTCACCAGTTCAAAACTCAGATATTTTTCATTGCTATTTTTCTTTCCTTCATGCTATCCACTTTATTACTTTAAAAAAAGTTCACTGATGCATTGTTTGATAGTTTTTGCTGTCACTTGAGTAGAAGAGTTTCACCACAATTCCCAAATAGCCCAGATGAAAGAGACCTGCAAAGGACTTCTCACTATATTTTCCTGGAGCTAGGAGAAAAAAAAGAAAGGAAAAGTCAAGTGTTTCAAGTCTGGATGTTAGGCAGATATTATTACCAGTGTGCTACTGGGGCACTACTATCATAGTAGTTGCATCAGACATTAGGGAGTAAAACCAGAAAAAGGCAACAAAGGAATGTTTATTTATGGCTCCAAACCAATAAAACACAAGATAGAACTTAACAGCACATGGTAAATGAGTCCTGAAGCAATTAGTAATAAAAAAGAGATACCAACTGGAAGCCATAGCTATGTAATGGTATGTGGAAATGACCTTGGGAGACAGTGGGAAAAGCCACAGTCAGGGGAACAGTTGGATAAGAGGCAGCTTAGCCCACAGAAGGAATGTGGAAATGGCAAGCATCTCAGAAGATCTTGAGATTCCATCTTGTTTCTTGGGTTCTAAAGGCAACGGGGGAGAAATGTACTTTCAGACTTGCAAGATTCTGTTACTGTAATCTTACAATATTGTAAAGTAGAATTAGTTCATCTGGGCATGCTTCCTATCTGGACTACCTTGCAAGGCTGACAAACTATTGCTAAAAAACATGGCAAACTTGCCCATATTTGGTGTTATAGGAGGAAGGCTGCAATGTCTGGTCAGAAAACAACAACTAAAATTCATGACAATCGGAGTTACAAGTAGCAATCAGATTTACCCATGCCATGGGTGATCCAATGGGCAATTTAACAGTACATGGATTTACTGACTCAACCTCTGTGTATGAACATACACAAGTATAGTTATTTTATGGAAGACTAGTATATCTAACTGTTGGCATGACAGGTGATGGACCAATTCAGGCCAAGGTTTAAAAACTTCCTGTGAGAAATATGTACCATGTTATAGAAAGTATCTAGGGATTGTCTGGAGTAGCAGTTGTACCATAATGAAAGTTAATAGCCTTATCACCTTGAAGATCTAAATCCCAAATCACTGAAGTCCAACCAAGGCCTGATCTGGGCCAAGGAATGATATAGCCAGGACTGAAAAGCCACAATATGCTGAGTCTGAGTCTCTTTTCTCCTCAGGGATCAGGTAGAAGTAGTCTTAAATCTCTGCAATGAAGGTGAGGGAGGGGTTAGGTTTAACCTTTTCAACCCACCAATTAAAATAATATCAAAGAAAAGGCCAAATTGTTTGGTTCCACCATCCTGTGTTTGCTGAGGGACGCTAGCAATCACAGTCCAGTGTGGTGCAGTGGCTTACAGTGTGATCCAATCTTTATATAAACATCAGTTCCACTGAGGTTGTTAGGTCTTAACTGGTGTTTAGGATGACTGCTTCAATGGTTAAGTGTTTGTCTTAATTATATTCTGAAGGAATGGACTCTTTTCAGAATTCATCCATGAAGGGTAATGTAATAACAAGGCTCTTACTGCTGGATAAATATAATATAACAGGAATTTGCCCTTAAATTTAGAGAAGATCAAACTTATTTAGCCAAAAACTGAGAGAATCTTTACATTCAACTAGCTAGTGGGAGTTTTCAGGGGCAAATAAATCTGAATCCACCACAGGCTAGTCCTACCCAAGAGAATTTGATACTGTAAGCAGATTGGGTTCTCTTCTTTGATATTGATAATAATAAAAAAAATACCTATGACATTTAGAAATGCCTTGTGCATTAACTGCAAACACTGTTCTGAGGAAACCATGAACTCAAATGCCTTTTTCAACATTAAATATTTAGAAGTAGCAAAAAATGCATTGACTTTAGAAACGTTCATTCTTTTGAAGGATAACGTGGGGTAACAGAGTTTTTCTATTGCTGAGTCCTCACTGTTTGCAGTAAGGTTTTCTTTTCTATGTAAGTTATCTCATGCATAACAATTATCAGATCCAGATGGTGTGAAAATCAATCATAAACAAAACTCAAAATGTGCAATATAATTGTGAGATGAGGAAATTATGTCTTCTCACATATCAAATCCAGCAAACAATGAAGACTAACATTTTTTTAATGCTTTATAAAGCTCATAGCTCAGCTCTTACATTACTTTTATATCTTTATATCTATATCTTTTTATATCTGTTGAAATAAGGAAAAGACAATTTTGTATGGTTGACAGCAGATTTAAAGTATGGAAACCTGGGAATGAGAGCCTGTTGGTGTAGCGGTTAAGGCATCAGGCTAGAAACGGTGGGACCATGAATCTCTAGTCCTCACTTAAGCACAAAGCCAGCTGGGTGACCTTGGGCCTCTCCCTCAGCCCTAGGAAGGAGACAATGGCAAACTCTTCTGAAAACCCTTACCAAGAAAACTGCAGGGACTTGTCCTGGCAGTTGCCAGGAATCAAGACTGACTTGAAGGCGCGCACACACGCACACACACACAACCCTGAGAATGCTTCTTAGTTACTTTTAACCAGTTCCATCTGCCTGAATGGATCTGGGAATATATATATATATATATATATATATATATATATATATATATATTATTATTATTATTATTTAAAATATAATAATACACTGAATACCTTGGAAAAAAGAAAGAGAAAGAAATAGAACACATCAGAAATGTTATCACTGTGCTATAGAGTATCAGAAAGTATTAGTGGCTAAAATGGAAATATCTGGCTTGCCTGTGTGAGTTCATAACTGGGGTGACATTTCTGCCAGAACTTTCTTGATTATGTTTAACTACTAAGTTCCCAAAACAAATCAGAGAAGATTCAGGTAAGTGGGAGATAATGTTAAAGGGTCGGGGAAAAATAGAAAGAGCTAAGAGGCAGAGAGGTGGATCTGTGCCTCTTCAGAGGTTGCTGATCACAACCCTGGCAGCCCCAGCCAGCATAAACATAGGTGAGGAACCCTGGGAAACACATTTCAGTAACATTTGGATCAAAAAATTTAGACATCGGAATAGTTTTTTCCCTTGTGCCATTGCTCTGTTAAATACTACATGACTTGATATGTGCTGGACAGTGGCTTCTCCCTTTGAAAAAGTTATTTTACTGTGTAGTGTTATTGTTACTGTTTATTATTTTTCTGTTGCTATCCAAATGCACCGTTGATCTTGCTGTTCGTCACCGAAGACAAATTCCTTGTACATATTTTATACTTGGTCATTAAAGTATTTGTATTGTATTGTATTGTATTGTATTGTATTGTATTGTATTGTATTGTATTGTATTACCAGCTTTCCAGCTCTGATCTAAGAGAGGTTTATCCTGATCTCAAAGTCTTCAAGGACTGGACCAATTAGGAGGAATAGCCTGTACGCTGTGATGTGACTGGCTGAATATGGCTCAACCAATATCAGAAGTTCTAGAGATTGATCCTGTGAAGTGGGCATAACTGCTTGGACAAACTTTCACTAGAAACAGGTTCCTATCTTTAGCTGGCCTTATGCAGTTGGAATCCTTTTGTTTTGCTCCAGGAATCATGGTTTGAGCTCCAAAGCACCTTTAAAAAAATCTTGTTATTCCTATTAATTTAAATGAGCCATATTCTAGGAAGCTGCCTTACTTGGGATCAAACCAAAGTCCATCTAGAAATATATGGTCTAACCAAATAAAAGTAGCTTTCCAAGGTTTTAGGCAGGCATCTTTCCCAGCCTAAATGGATTGAGCTAGAGACCTTTGGTCTTCCTAATGAAAGCAGAGAAAGAATTTCCAGAGAAACAACCCCAAGAATTCAAAGGGACCATATAACACATCTTTGAAAATGTATGTCATATCATTTACATAGTATAAAGTGGAAATGTTACACTGTAACATCAATTAGTTCAAAGGCAGGTGGGAATATTTTAAGGCCAGTTTTTAAGGCCCCACATTCCTACACTGTGGGGATTTCATTGTTCTTCCATCATTGTGCATACAGTAATCTTGCTGCAATTACCATACGTAAGATAAATCTTATACAGACTGTTCTCCACGATGAACCGTGATAACACTGTTACAGTGTTATCATCTAGTACCCAAACATTTACACAACCCCTTATCTTCAAAGACTTTCTCATACGCACACATAGACACCCAGCCAAATTCACAGAAATACCATAAGGTCAAATATTTGATTCACAGCTAACTTCAGAGAAATTATCTTGGTATGCATTAATTTTTTTTAATGTTTTCTTTAAAAAAAAAAACCACCCAACTTTAGCAATGAATGTGATGGAGAAAATAGTTCTAACAAACAAAATGGAGGCTGTACCCTTTTTCCTCCCTGTCTTTTGGATGTGACTAGCATCAAACCTAGCTCCTCTCTTTGTCTAATCCTGTCAGACCAAAATTGACCCTCCCTGCCCCAGGCAAATCCCCTTGCAATCCCATCTCAATCAAAGAAAATGAAGCCTCGCTCACCAACTCACAGTACAGCCTAAAAATAGCCCTAACAAGGGAATTGCAACATACAAAAACCCAGTGTTCCATCTTGAATCTTTCTATCACTCTAATGGACTTCCACAGCTCTGCTGCATCTCCTCGAAGAGTTTCTTTTTCCCAGGTACAACCCCAGGTACACAGACAAGGACCTGTCCAAAACTGACCAGCAAATCAGATCCCCAGGATTTCCTGCGTTGTAGCTATCATTTGTGTGTGTGTGCCTTTGAGTCAGTGTTGACTCTTGGCAACTGTGTGGACTAGTCCCTGCAGTTTTCTTGGCCAGACTTTTGGAAGTGGTTTGCCATTCCTTCCTTCCTAGGGCTGAGAGAAAGTGACTGACCCACCCAGCCAGCTTTCAGGCCGAAGGTGGGCCTAGAACTCACAGTCTCCCAATTTCTAACCTGGTGCCTTAACCACTACACCAAACTGGCTCTCTTTTGTAGCCCTCAATTTCTATACAAATGTTTGCTTTCCCATTGTTCAGGGTTCCTCTTTCTTGTAAAGCTGGCACCAAGCAATCTTTGAAGCAAGCATGGTTCTTTCTCCTCAGTGTTGTGCACTGTACTGCAGAATTTTCCATGACATGAGGAAGATGGGACAGTCAGCTTGATCGAAGATTATGCATTTTTAAGACTTATTTATTTATGACTATTCCGCTTTACAACAAAGCTGCCGAATATGGTTGACATACTGCAACTCAGTGCAATTGAAACCATGTTCACGAAAGTTGTCTGCTTTTAACTCACCTGACTTAATTTCTTAGCAAGTGTGCTTCAGAGGAATCTTAGAATTCAAATGCACGTTAGAAAATTCACACTAGAGGTCTTATGAATTAATTCCTTGTCCAGCATTTTTGGTGCTGTGGATTTCCACTTTTAAATTACTGTCCACTAGCTTTGAGTCATGAGGAAAGAAATATCTTCTATTTTAGTTCATGAAGACTATTTTTTTCCTCTGTGGTTTTTCTTAATCTACAGTAAAGGCCATCCAACCTGAAAATAAGTTTCCGTCTTTAAATATAAAAAGAATTACAGTTTAACCAAACCCATAATTGAATCAGAATTCAACTTTCACTTAGTGTTGGAAAGAGAGAAAGAGAGAGGACTCAATAAAAATGGGAAAGATGACAAAACTAACTTTCATTTTAACTCCACTGAGTACATTTTTTGCCACTTGGTTTAAAATCCTGAGGAGAGCTGAACCAAGTTATTTTCCCCATAGTTGTGGAAGAGACTCCAAGAAGACATCTCAAAAAACTGAATAAGACTCTCTGTTCATGGATAATGATTATATTTCTTGTCATCATTTAGGTAAAGCAGGTTAATGAAACCTTACATCGATGCTAAGGTTTCATTTTAACAGGCCATCAATTTGCCTTGGGAAATCTGTGCTGCTTTTCCCATTGCTGTTTTGCAACAGAGAACAAGAGCACAGTTTTCCTGCATAATGCTTAATTGATGGGTTGAATCCAAAATTGTACAGAAGGGATCTCCAGAAACTAGAAACTTTTGCAGTGGGGAGAAACCCTTTGCATGCATTCTTCCTGCAGCCCTACTTACCCCAAAAGAAAATCCGCTCTGGAAAATTGGGGGAAACTTCAAAACTATGTTTGAGCAGCCCCATCATTTTGCTAAGGAGGAAACGCTAAGGAGGGTGTTTGGAAAGCAGCCATGGAGCTCTTGGTGCCCTGCTCTGTGCCCAGCAGAACAGAAAAGGTGTTGCGAGTAGCTGGTGTACCTCCTATACTCTCATTTTTGACATGGATGATTCAGCTAATGGGAGTGTTCCACATGCTTGCCTGACTTCTGGGCCCTGCTAAAGCCTGAGTAGGCTAGTGCTATCTGTGGCTGTATGTGTGATGGTACAAGAGATTGCAGTCATGTTCCCATCAAATGATTCCCCTTATTTTTGTCTAGGATATTCCTAAGAATAAGCTTTAAAAGTTGTTTTGGAACAACTCCTAGAAGTCTGTCTTGCATGATCTCCCATTTAATGGCAGAGTTTCCAACCAGCTAAGTAGTAGCAATTAGTAATGCACCTACCCATAAACCCTGATCAATATATTGTTTCCTGAAAAGCAGGAGTCTGGATATAGCCCGCAACGTGCAACTACTAATGGATTCCTTATCAGAAATATTTATTTTAAATTGTTTCAGATTGCTTCAATTAGTGCTATCTCTTTTTCCTCCCATCAAACTGATCTCAGTAACAGGAGAACTGGAGATTAGCCTCTCATCTTTAATGGGCAGAGTGCAGAGATATAATTAGTGTGCAGGGGAGAATACCACTGCATGTGGTCTGGAGTATATGGATATTTAAAAGACAGCCAGATGAAGTCTGCATGGATCACTGGATTCAAACATTTTAATGCAAATGATGTTGGAGGCATAATTCAGCACATCCAGACTGACATGGAAAAACACATGCTTTGGGTAAAAACAACAACAACACAGGAATTTCTAGACAGCAGTGAAAAAACAACAATGAGGGTTGTAGGTATAATAAGGAAGGCCAAGGATACAGCAATAGAAATTTAGAAGATGAGGTTTTGTTTCTTGAACATAGAGAAAGAGATGACATGTTGGCTGGGACAGTTCAGGAAGAGGGAACAGTGTTATAGGAAGCCACAAGGAAGCCTTATCTAATGAAGGAGCTATCTTGTTGGTTGATATTGTCACAGCAATACCTCTTATTTGTACTGCGCATTAAAATGGGTGAGCCTCTGCAGATAACATTTTCACATTAATTCTTATGGCAAGTCTGTTAAGTAAACTAATGTATTCCCCATATTACAAACAAGCATTGATTGATTATGTGCCATCAAGTCACTGTTGACACATTGATAGTTTTTCTCCATGATGATCTGTCCCTAGTCTAATCTTTCAAGTCTTCCAATGGTGCACCCATCACCACTGTAACTGAGTCCATCCACCTTGCTGCTGGTCATTCTCTTCTCCTTCCTTCCACCTTTCTCAGCATTAGAGATTTTTTCAGAGAGCATCTGTAGTACCTACAGCGTAATACTTAAAACAGGAATATGGCTATTTTAATTTATTTAAGTTTGCACATGGGCAGGATAGCAATTTCCACAACAGCCATGGTATATGTAGAGGAAAAGTTTGTTCTTTTCCTTCCCAGCTGTGCCCCTACTAGAATCTGAGCCTGGGATCCACGGGAGGGAGTGTGTGACTTTTATTGGAAAGACAGATGGAGAGGGAAAGGTTAATTCAGTGGTGTGCTGGTAAATGTTTATGGACTGGCTCTGCTGATTGGTGCACCATGGGTAGTGGCTCAGCTCTTAACTGGCTCGCAAAATTTCAGGAAATTTAACAGTTGGCTCTTGCGAGTCCGTATAAGCCAGGTCCAGCAAATCACTGGGTTAATCACTGGCCTACACAACTCCCACCCCCCGTGCAGCAATCCCTCTGAAAACTGGCTCCCTCATACCACACTTGCATGCTCCCACTGGCATATATGCATATGCTTTATTGTCAGTGGGAGCATTTTTTTTCTTCAAAAATCTTCATCTAGTTATGTCTTTCTTTCCAAACTTAGGGGCAAAGCCTGGATTCAGAGACTATGTTTTTGCTATGGAAAAATCCATCTGGTGGTACAAAATTATGGTCCCAGAAATGTTGCTGTGCAAGCATGTCATATAAAGGAGTGAATTAGGCCGAAGGAATATTTTTAGTTTCAAGTCAGGAGAATGCAGCTGATTTCCTTGCACTGTGTGGTTCTTTCAAATGGGGTTGCTGAATATATACGACGTGAACTTTCATGGCAGAAACACTTGCTAAGATATAGTTGAACTAGAGCAAAATGTCTCTCAGGTATTTCAGATTTCAGTGGTCAAGAAGAAACAAAGAGAAGGCTATATCATACAAGACTCAGCAAAGCTTTAAGACTTTATCTTTCAGTACTACCACAAGAATGTGTGCAGCTTTTTTTTAACCCTAAAAATCAACAATATAAAAATTCTAGATTACTAAGGAACATTCCCATATGTGCCTTCTTGATCAGCTGCTAAGAACCTGTTCTGGATACTATTTCCTACCGAAGCAAATCTGAAGGTCTGTGGGTCCAGACCAAATGTGAATCATTCCACCTTTGTATAATAATAATGCCCCATTGGCATCTTTTGGCATTTCTTTACATTTACCTCAGATCTCATTAAGCTGAAAGCTGGCTATTGCTTTTCATCATGCACACATACATGCGTGCGCACATACACACACACATTGCTGTAAAGAATTGTGTTGGTTATTTTGTCCTGATGTAAGCAACTGACTTCCTCTCCCTGAGTGATCTGCTGAGGATTATTCAGTGAATCAGGCATCCTCCAAGCTCAGCATTGTAATGCTAATGCTGCCTGATATTTTAGGACCCAAATTGGCCTCTCAGAATCTTTCATGTCAGCGTTCAGATCCATCACTGAGAGAAGCAGCATTGAAGCTCTTGTAAATGATGGTACATTAAAGGCCCTTGTTATCTGACTTTTGGAAATGAGGGCATCTTAAGTGTTAATTGGTACCAATGTGGTTAAAGGAAAGGACATTTCTTTTAAACAAAGGCTGTCATTTTAAATAAAGCGCTACTTAAAAAATTTAATGACTTTTTAAAAATGTCTCTTTAAAAATGCACAAGTCTCCGGATCCTTCAAAGCCTGAAGCATTTGATAGTCAGCTACTAATCAAACACTATTTGATGGGAAAACAGAATCCAATGCAATTGAATTGAGTAATACAATTTTTAAAGATATTTTCATGTGTAATGGGAAAGATTAGTCACTTCTACCTGGGAGAGTAGTTTTCAATATGTAAGAATGTATTTGCTTGATCGCATAACTCTTGTTAACACTGTAACAGGTACCACCAGCAATCTAACTCTGTTTTAGGCCAGGAAGACAGGCATCCTCTAAAAAAAATTTGACCAAATTAATGCTTCTATGGGGCATTTTAAAGATATTCAAGCAAGCATTTCTTCATGCTCCATCTATTTACTCAAGTTATTTCAAACTGACCCACATTTGTCAATAAACAAACAACAACAAATATATTCTTTTGCTTGGCTTTTTTTTTTTTTCTCCTCAAGAGCACAATCCTTAGGTTTGCATGCATGTGTGTGTGTACGCACACACACTTTTGAGTCAGCTTTTGACTCCTGGAGACTGCCTGGACTAGTCCCTGCAGTTTTTTTGGCAAGATTTCAGAAGTGGTTTGCCATTGCTTTCTTCCTAGGGCTGAGAGAGAATGACTGGCCCAAGACCACCCAGCTGGCTTTGTGCTTAAGGTGGGACCAGAGAACTAGGGACTCTAGGGAAGTAGAGATTGACCAGGCTGTTTTTAGATCTCTCTGGATACCAGGACACAGTGGGAACAGGGACATTTACTCCTTTGCAAGCCTGTAATGGTGGCAGAAGACTGACAGCTAAAGAGAGCTTGCCCTTCCTAAGCAAGAAGGGAGCAGAGAGAACTATCTGTCACTTGCTGGCTAGTAATAAGTACCTCATCTACCCTCCTCAGTTTTTGCTGAAAAACAAAACAAATTCCTTTCCCCGCTGAAAAAAAATATTTTAAGAAAAGGACAAGGGAGGACACTGCTGTCATTTCTATGCTCATCAGGGGAGCAAACCTTGTCCTACAAGGTTAGAGAGCAAAGAAGATGGCCTTGACAGACCTGGACAAGACCTGTTATCCAGGCAAAGGGGGCTAGTCCTGGGAAGCAAGATAATTTGGGGAAGCAGATCAGGCAGGCCCCTCCTGGATTCACTGGGGTAAAACAAGAAGGATAAAACAATCAGGCTTGCAAGATTCAGTTATTAGGACCTATCTCAATATATGTAGCTCTGGGCTTCCTGTGGACTTGATTTCCTGATCTAATCTACCTCATAGGGCTGGCAATAAAACTACTTATGTTATCATGACATTGGGACAAGTGTTTTACTCAGGCACAACACCCTGGTCATTGAAGAGGACATCCAGCCAAGTGGCCTCTCAAACAATCACTCCTGAGACATTTGTTGCTTGAAAACAGTTTTCCCTGGACAGTGGCAATTTATAACCTGGACCAGGATAATCTGAGATTTAGCACAATAATAAGCGACCAAAAACAGTGACATCTAATGATGGAGAAGTCAGTTCAACCTATACAGCATTGCATCTCTGGCTAGAGGTGACAGAAGATAGTCAGTTCCCAGGGGTGTCCACAGGGAGGGGAGAACAAAAGTCAAGATGGTGGCCACAACCATGTCACTGAAGCCCCGCCCTTTTTACAATACAGAGCCTTTGACTACATGGCTGTGGCCGCCATCTTGATTTTTTCGATCCCTTGTGGATACCCCTATAACCTCTGCTGGAAGGGATTGGCCTCATTTATAACAGCTGTAACAATATAAATATATTGTTAAAATATATTGTCCTGTAAAAATTATGTTTCTTGGAATAATAATAATAATGACAATCTTGTATATTGAACAGCTGGAGATTAATTTCAGGGTAATCCAGCCCTCCCAAAACTAAAATTAAAAAAATAGAAATTCTGCAAGAATTAGGGTTTCCTGTTCTAATTTTTTGAGACAAAAGATTAACAAAACAAAATTAATCTGCATAATAAATTGTGGGGGATGGAGCAGTTCATATCTAGTTCATGTCCGTTTCACATGTGTTTGGTGATAAGCCTCTTATATCCCATTTCAGTGTCTGTCTGCAATTTAAAAAATAACAAAAATAACCATAATTGCCATTATTTTCATAGGCAATTTCCCCTAAAATATTCTTTGAGTAGCCATTTACCCCTTATGCATATATATTCATCAACTGAAGGCTTGCATAGTAAAATTCACAAAAATATAGTATTAAGGATAACTCCATTCCAATCTTCTTCTTGATCCAGAATGTATGAATTAATTCAGTGTGAATTAGTGTTTAAAATCATGGCTTAAATGAGGTTATTTCCATAATAAGAAGTCATTTTCTCCATGGAGAAGATTTGTGGAAATGATTTGGGTTGCCTCTCCCTATGTATCATACATACAGCAGACCCATTCTTTGAAAAATTCTTTGAAAATTGTCTTGATTACAGTAACACTAATTGATCCTTGGACTTGTAATAGATCTTTTCCAGAAGAAAAGTATGAGACTGTTTAGACAAGTTAGGTTCAGAGAAAGAGGTTCAACATTTTTTAAAATCTCTTTTTAAACTGATTCTGAATTCAAAGTCTTATTAAGAGTCTTGGTCTTTGAGTGCCACACTCAATATACTGAATTTTGAGAATACTTCTGTGGAGCGTAAATCCATTTTCATTTGCTTTGGGAAGAATACTAAGGGATTAGTAACATTATGTATCTAAGATCTTGGCTGGTTGGCTGGCTGGCTGATCAGAATGAAGGTTGCGGACTGTCTCCAAAATTGTTGATGCTACGATGCACATAGTGCGGTGTGCAAATTCTGAAAGTGCTGTCTCAACTCTTCCCAAACATTAGATTTGGTGCAACTGTTTGGGAAGTTGTGATGGAGACACAGCAAAGTTGTGATGGAGACACAGCAAAGACAACTACAACTGCTATACTCTTATGGTTTTGCTTAATTCAGAATATTTAGGTGGTAGTGAGGGTAGAATCTAGCAGACGTCCAATTGAAAATGCCTGCAGCTAGATACATAGCAGGGTTGTGATAGTAAAAGAAAAAAGTGCCACGCTTTTATGGGCTGCTTTGACACAGAACCCCGCAAAAAGGTTTGAAGAATAGCAGAGAGGAACTGTGGCCATTCCAGATCTGGAACATTTTTATCCATTTTTTTTTCAAAGCTTGCATAATCCTAATAGAAAAGAAAGGTTGTTTGGAAAGTTTCGAGTGTTTGTCTTTTTTTACAAAAATCTCATGAGCTGCTCATGTCTTTGCTGCTCATTGTCTCTCCTTTTTCCAAAAGTCCATAAAATATTCTACAGCCATTTTAGATAATGGGGACTTGATGTTCAAAGAGCTCACACCCTCCCTGCCTTTGCTGCCATTTGGAACAAGCCCCAGGCTTGTTGAAATCCTTGAAGAACTGCAAAGTCTACATCATCTCACCATGCAAAATTAAAATCAGAAGTGGCATTTCAGATTTGATTCTCCAGTTAATGGGCTGGAAAGACTGTCAGTCTGCTTACCAAAAGCCCTACAGTTACACACAAGCTCAAGGAAAAAGTGTTGTGCCATCTTATTTGCAGATTTATATTGGCTGGGTAATACTTGTTTCAATAATTAAAAAGAAAAAGGATTTAGTAGCACTTTGGGTTAAAGGGAACCTGCTTGATGAGGACTCCCTAACTAATTGCAAGTATATCTGCTTTCAAAAATATAGCATTGCTCTTTTCCTTGTACTTGTTCAGATTTCATATTTGTTCAGGAATCAAATATTAGCTTCACAGGATGACATGGTTTGAAATGTAGACTCAGGCAACTTCCCTCATATGATGATTGAACCATCATGGTGAGCAATGTCTAATTTGAGGGTCAGATATAGAAACAGGTACCATAGCTAAATGCATCAATGGGTTTGCTCTATTTTTATGGTTGCCTGGCAGCATCTAACTGTGGCATCAGGTATGTGTGTGAAAGAGGTTCTACAAAGAAGACTCTTGACAATATGGTTTTAGACGGTAGGAAAATATTGCCTACAACTTTATTAGTTACTATTGGCATGAGGTTTTGGTGCAACATAGGCTCTAAATCCAAATTCTGTGCATGGCCAGCTTTTTTGGGGGGGGGCAGGGGATGATAATCCTCATTGGTCAATTCTCCCCAGTCAGTTGACTGAAAACAACCACACTGACAATGTATATTCATCAACTTTGCAGAAGCCTTCCTACCATCATGGGGGTGGAAAGAACAGCCCCTAATTCAAAGTAGGCTGTGCCTTGAGACTTGCCCTCAGATTAGCCCCCTGACTGAGGTCATCGCTCACCTGCCCACCATAACCCTGGAGGTAATCCAATATCCCAAAGATTGTTCTCTGTACAAATGGACAGATTAATTGTCCAGAACAATTTGGACAAAACAAAGCACATATTAACAGAATTTCTAGAAAGGGGGAAACTAATGGTCAATTGAAAACCCTGGCGTCTGGCTGGATCTCTGGTGGTCTTCTCCTCAGCATGCCAAGCGTCTAGGAGGAATGAGCTGCTATGCCAAGCAAAGTCAGGGTGGGGTCACCAATACGCCTCTGAGCAGAATGGCAGTGTCTGATAAAATTCAGCCTAGCCTCTTAAAAACTGAAGGATGTAAAACAGATGCAATATAGCTTTTTGCAAACATAACAGAAAAGCAATATATTGATGCAGGCTTTCATGGCCAGCGCCAAACCAATGGTGATGAGCTTCCAAGCTAATAGGCTGTGATCTAATTATCTGGTATCCTGATGTTTCACCAGCAACTGTGGCTGGCATTATCAGAGGTAAAGTGATCTGCTGTGTAACACACTTCTTGGCAGCTCACAGGCAATTGAGCAGGAACTGATTGAGCTCTTGTATTTGTAGCAGAACTAATCTGTAATTGGACCATGTCACACCAAAGTAAAACATGCTTTAATTAACCAACACCATATAGAATCTACAGCAGTCTCACCTGAAAGAACAATAAGCAGTAACATGTTTCAGAGATAGACCACTAAAAAATTAGCTCCACTGGAAGTTCTTCAAATAAGACCAATTATGAATTCACCTGGACAAAGAACCAATCAGAAACTGGCTTTCCAGAATACCAGTGAAAGAAAATAAAGAAAAATAGATATTATGCTGTATATCTGTGAAATGAAGAGAAAGAAGGATGCAATAGATCCAAGGGAAGGTGGTCTAATCTCATTGAGTTGATGAATGCATGTAGGCAAAGGAAGGTGCAGGCTTAGTTATAAATGAAAGGAGCTAAAGTGTATGTCAGAAGGAATGAATTGGTGTCATCCAGATTGTGAGTGCATATGAAAGTAGGAACCCAGAAATTGGTAATAGCTGCATGTAATGCTCCAGTGAATCATGATAATGAAAGAACCAGGGTGAGGTTTGGAAAAAATTGTCCAATGTTCGCAATGAATGCAATCTGGGGGGAGGATAATTTTTTAGGCAACATCTATGCATTACCAAAACTCTCATGTCTGTTTGTTTATAACCTTCAATTGGGCAAAACAGTGTATCATAAGGCAACAATTTTTCAACCAAGATTCCTCAAATAGACTAACTTATAGAATGTGTCTAAAATCCAGGACCCGTTACTCCCGTGGGATTGAAATTTGGGGGAGCTGTTGCCACTGCAGCGCCGCCGTGCTGCTGTTATTTCAGCACCACGGCTGCGCTGTCACAGTCAGCTGTGGTCATGTGATCCTCTTTCCCAAAACTCCCTGGCAGTAAGTAAACTCAATTGTGGGAGGGTGTGCAGGAGGGGGAGACTTACGAGGGAGGGAGGGAGGGAGGGAGGGAGGGAGGGAGGAAGGAAGGAAGGAAGGAAGGAAGGAAGGAAGGAAGGAAGGAAGGAAGGAAGGAAGGAAGGAAGGAAGGAAGGAAGGAAGGAAGGAAGGAAGATTTCCGATGCTCCCTGCCAGCTTCCCAAAAGGAAAGTCAATGGGGAAACTGGCAGGAAGTCAGAAGTTGCTCCTGCTCCCATTGCTTTTTTGCTTGCCTGGGATCATTCTGTTTCTCTGTTTTGGTAAAGAAATATCTCTGAAATGATGACCCAAAGGATCACAGGTTGTCTAGTGAATCAACAAATGGGAACATGACAAGAGAATACAGAAAAAGTTATTTCGGCCAGTTGGAGACTCAAAAATGAATGAAAACATTGACTGGTACATATCTCTTCAGAAAAAAGTCTGCATTTGGAATACATGATTTAAGTATAAGTCTATTCATATATACTCATGGCATAGGAATGAATATAAATATAAAAACATCATTGATTTGGTTATGATGAAACGTGAGAATTAGTGAAGAATATAAGGGTGTTTAGAAATTTTGAACATTGGACAGATCAGTTTTTGGTAGTCTCAGTAGTGGACCTTGGAAAAAAATGAACATGACAGGAAAGGAAAAAAGGAAAAAAAACTGGAGTGAAAATAAAATGACTCCAGGTACAAAAGTGTGTAGTTTCTCTATGAAAACATAGATTAACCTCCCCAAATAATGAATGGAAATTGTATGTAAGGAAAGTGAATGCAGAAACTGCTGCAAATATATAAAAAGGATTATGTCCCAGAGTGCTACATAGGTTTGTGGAGTTACATTAATAGGAAGCATTTAAAAAAAATCAGTGCTTGATGGAATGATAAAGCTGTGCATGAAAAGGAAGAAAATCACTGCAAGGGAGCGCCTCTCACTCCCAACCTCAGAAGCATCCAGTAAGGTACAATAATAGCTGCTGAGAGCTCCGGTAAGACCAGTTGCACTTCCATTGACTCCGCCTCGCCACAAGTCACCCATAAGAGTGATCAGTGTGGGCCTAGTATCCTACCCAGGCCTGAAACCTGACTGGAAGGAATCTAGATAACCCCATTTCTTCCAGAGTTCTTCATTTATAGACCCCCCGACACACCTTCTTAATGAGAGTTATCCCATATTGCTGAGTCAAGTAATGGCTTATTGAGGAGAAACATCACCCTTTCTGTCAAGGATGAGTTAACAGCTGCCTGTTGCTTTCACCAACCAGGTAGGGGAGGACTTGAAACCGCAGGTTGCCAAGCTAACCTCACAAAAACCCCTGTTCACTTCTTCAGTATTAATAAGTTCAAATTCCCCCAGTCAACTCTGCAGGATATAGCTTCAATAATCTGAATAGCATCCACCCATTTTACTATATTTTATTTATAATTTATCAGTATTTTATTATTGGTAGCTATCTTCAAGGCTATTTAATTCATACAATAACCAAATTTTCCATTGCCTTTTTCCAATATATATACATACATACATACATACATACATACATACATACATACATACATACATACTGTACCCAGTCTAGCCAGCATTTTCCAGTGGTCTCCCATCTGCACACTGACCAGGTCTGGCTCTACTTAGTTTTTTCCAAGATAAATCAAGGGTGCTACCAATACTAGTGATGCTAAGTTTCCTGAAAGTCAATCTACCAGCATTCTTTCTATTTTCATATTCTGCGTGGCCGCTAATATCCAGACTTTTTATCCACAAAAAATAATCAAGGAAAGGTCCTGGCGGAGCAATGTGGTGTCAAGCATAGCAACATCCTCCTCTCCCTATTTTTAAAAAATGCAGGTAAATGCCTCGAACTAATTGCCTCTGCCGGTTGAAGAGCCAATCAATATATTCCTGTATGCTCATGGTCAATAAATAAACATGGCCCATCTTAAACCTAGTTCATAACCTGAAGGACACGTCCTACAAATTCATGTAGCTAGACCAGAAGAGTCAGAAGAGTTGGTCTCAATGCTGGAGTCTTTTCAGATGCACTGTTGGATCAGACTAAGTAGAGAGTAGCTCTGTATGTTGGGACAACTCAGAGTCAGTGATTACCATGCAAACATACCATTCTGGCCTGCAGATGCCATATAATGAGACAACAGAGCTAAACAAGTAGGACTAAATTGTAAAGTTTGGAGTCTTCTTGTCCAGAATTCCAGGCAGCCACTTAACTATGCCTTTATATGCCACCCCTCTGATTGTTAGTCTATATCTATATCTATATATCTATATCTATATCTGTATCATCCATATCATCTAATCATCTGTATCTATCTACACACACACACACACACACAAGGTGTTCTGAAATTATTATTGAGCATGTTCAGTTTTCCTCATTGGTCTTATTTGGGGTCTCCCACAATCTAATTTTTCCCTGAGACTGTTTTTGTACTTTTGCACCTTTTAGCATTTCCCCCAAACCTACTGAACCTCCTTTTTAAAGCTGGATGGTGCAGTTCTGGCAGTTCAAAGATTGGAAATTAGATTGCTACTCATATGCACGATGTATAAGAATATATTCTCATGAAAACATCTTTGTTTTTGATGGAGAAATTTGTAATGCTACAAATTTCAGTTGCTAGCCACTGTTAGATACAAGATGCTGAACTAGGCATTTTGGTCTGGTTCAGCAGGGCTATTTCATTACTTCCCCTTTCTCGGTAGTCCTGGCTAGAATGATTCTGCCTGAAATCTGTGAGACCAACATCCAAAAAGTTTACTTATCTCATTTAAATGATACAAGCTTCTTTTAGAAACTCTGCAAGTGTATTATGTTCAGAAGAGCCTTGGATTGGTTTAAAAATTTGAATTAAGAAAGAATTCTATAAGAAGCATACAGAAATACCCACGAGCAATGGATACTAACTTAATCAAAATTAATTGAAGGCTCATGAGAATCCTAACCAATATTTCTTCTGGCGGGACGGTTGAGATATTCTTAGATTTGTGTTTGATCGCCAAACAAACAAACAAACAAAGGGACAATTCAGAAGCCCATAAGGGCAGGCAGAGACAATAATGTTATCTTAGAAGACTACAGACTATTTCTGACTGCAGGAAGTAGACAACAGCATTGTCAAGCTATTTCCACAGCTTTTTTCTCATGCCCTTGCTCTCCCCTGCTCATTTTAATATCCCCGTTCTCCCACGCTATACGAAACGGCCATCATGGCTTTGGAAAGACTGGGGGGAGGGGGTGAAGGGTGGAACCCAGCAGTGGAAATAATAACTCACACTGTCTACTAATTCAAAACATTCCTAGGAATAGCAACATCGCTAGTTGCTTCTCGCTTCAAAATTTCCCACTTACGTTGACTTCTGCTGCCGAGACGATAGATTCCTTTCTGACATACGCAGCCATTTGCTGCATCTGAAAAACGCATGTGGGATGAGATGTCATCAAGTGTTTTTCTCTCTAAGAATTCCCATGGTGTGATAAACTCAGAGAAGGAATCTTTCTGTTCCCAAGGATAGTACTGTCATTTTTTTTTTCCTGTTTTTTATTGCAGTGTATTTTCTTGTTTGGATAACGGCCTTCGTTGGCTGCCTTCATTTTTGCTGCTTTCCCATTTGGTGACAGAGAAACAAGGATGAATGAATGATTCCATTCCTGACAGCTTATAAGCCAGTCCACTTAAATGGGATAAAGACATATTTCATTCATGTTTATCTTGGTCAATAGAAGGTGACTGGCCAGCTTCCAGTTTTAGCATTAGCTTGAGTTTCAGTTATTTGAATGGTGGTTTGGTTTAAGAGTTTTTCCTTTAACTTCAGTCCCATCCCCACTCCTCATTTTTATAGTTAGAGCTCATTGTTTTGCCAAATGTCCAATATGACAATTACCTTAAATAAGACTATTTTTATGATGTGTCTAGTAAATTTTTTAAAATGTTGCTTCAAAATAACCCTTCTTAAAATAATAGTTTACTGGCTAGGGAATTCTGAGAGTTGAAGTCCACACATCGTCAAGTGGCCAAGGTTGAGAAACACTGGTATAATTGCTACTCCAACCAGCATTCCGCTTAGGGCCAGCCCTACTATAAGGCCACTGAAGCGTCCCATTTCAGGCAGTGATTGATGATGGCTTCCACTCTTTCTGTAGGGCACGGCTTATTAAGATGGGGTTCCCAGAATCCCTTGGGAGTTCGTGGATAAATTTCAGGGGGTCCATGAATTTGGATGGGAACAAAATTACAACATTCTTTTCACTATTTTATTTTATGCGTTTAAATTCATTTTTTGAGAGTGGGACCATAGATTTCCCCAGACTCTAGAGAACCCCAGCCTTTCCAGCTATTCTCTCTATTAGAGAACAGAGATGTGTAAACCAGAAAGTATATTCTGGGCCCCCTAAGCATGGATGGAGGATGCCACCCCATTGCCATATTGAAGGATGGTTCAACCAATGAAAAGTCCACTTTATTAAATTATATCTATGATATATTATATGTATGACAAAACCACAAAGCCCTTCAGTTATTGTAGGTGAGCACTACATACAGAAATGTATCATTTTTATGTTCACATTATAACAACCAGAAGCTGGTTCCTTCTCCTCCCTTTGCCCATGCATGATAAGCTTGTCTTTTGTTTCTGGCATCCAGATATCTTAGACTATGTCTGCTACTGTATTTAATTAATATGAAGTTACTGCATATATACACACATACGCACACAGACTACCAATACATATGAACATATGCATATCCAATATAATCATTCTAAATAACTCAAGGCTGTTAATCTATCATGGGTAAATCTAATCAGGCAGATTTTCTTTTGACAGGTGATATTTCTCTCTTGTATGTTTTAGTTGTATATCTATCTCCATTACTTTCATTAGAATAGCCAGCCCAGTCTGTATTATGCTTTTTTCCAAATATAGTGTTTTCTTCACTGCACAATGCATACTATTTTTAAAAAATAGCAATACTGGTCATGGAACTGGGGGAACACTACATTCAAATAATGTTTTCTTGATAGGAGGAGATTCTGAGATTTCAATGTCTTTTTAAAAATCGTGCCTGAGCAAGTTCTTTGGAGTTTAATTGATCTTCTTTTTGCCATTATCTCTTCTAAAACAAGTGATGGTGATGGTGATGATTTCAGTAGGTCTAGATTACAGATCTTACTTGCCTTCTCTTTTCTCTAAACATGTCCAATTCTTTCACCTTTAAAATGTCTTATATTATATGAAGACAAGACACCAGCCATGTGTCTTGCTTTAAGAAGGCAGTCCTGTAAGTTAAACTTATCCTTAACAAGAAGAGCTACTAAATCCAAATCTAATTTAAAGAAAAAGCATAAAAATACAAAGGAGAAATTTCTCATTTCCCATCAAAGTTTGCATATGACTACAAACTAAGCAGGTAAATAACTTATTGGTCATAATTTTCACACCGTAATGAAAACTTATAATAATGTTTTTGTAACTAATTCTGAATTACTTTTCTACTTATACATGCAAATGTTGTATGCAAATTTTTGTTCTTTCTTGATTTCTTCAACTGTACATGGGCATATTAGGACATAATAAATATAAGTTAGCATCTGAATTTAATGAGGGATGATTTTAGATTTACTCATCTCTAATATCTTACTGTTCTGACAATATTTTATGACCATGTATTGTAAATCCAGGCAGAGGATTACCATATAACTCAATGATCTAGAATGAATAGAGATTTGGCTTCCTCACTTTGATTTATACCCTGCATTTATTATAATAATTCTAATTATGAGAGCCACAGGGAAACACATTTCTGGCAAAATATTAAGTTCTAATCAATTGGTCATTGCATAGGTTTTGGTGATTTTGTTTTTACTCTGAGAGAGGCGTATATATACATCTGTACCTGTAAAAGAACAATAAATAAAAAATGTGAGAGGAAAATCAAATGTAGAGACACTTTGCTCAAGCACTTGTTTAACTGAAGCACCCTCACTGAGGAACTGCATAGCCCTAGCAGTTAGTACATAGATGTGCCTTGCCTCTGAACATTGACTGGCATTCCTAAATGAAGCACTTGGTTTTTAAAGTTTGAGAGAGCCAGTTTGGTGTAGTGGTTAGGGCATCAGGCTAGAAACTGGGAGACCATGAGTTAGGCTTGAAGCCAGCTGGGTAACCTTGGGCCAGTCACTCTCTCTCAGCCCTAGGGAGGAGACAATGGCAAACCACTTCAAACGTCTTACCAAGAAAATTGCAGGGACATGTCCAGGCAGTCGCCAGGAGTCAACACTGACTTGAAGACACCAAAAACAAAAACAAATGTGATATGTGTGGAGAGTAACAGTTGCTTACATAATGGCCATTCACAAAAGAGTCGTTATATGTGACACAGATATTCCTACATCAATGAGAGAAATAACTTATATAGATACGAAATAATGGGGTGAGCTCAGCTGTTTCACCCTTAAACTGGTCTTTCCAAGTCCAGTAGGCAAGGATGCCTACCTTGGAGTTAGAGACAGACTTGAAATGTTCTTCACTGCTTTTAGGGTATTGGCATTTGTGTCCAGTTAGTCTTCTACACAGAGAATAGCTACTTCATCCAGTGGAAATTGCAGTGGGCATTGTTGGCAATTGAGTGATAACTGCTATGAGATAGATATCTTGTATAAGTAACAGAACTGTGATCACAGAATGAATTAACAAGCATATCAGTAATCCATGGGGGCTATATTCATGTCCATAGCAGTATGTCACTGCATACTAGTTGGGGAAAATGATAGGAGACAGCTTTTGCTTCCTGCCCTATTTTGCAGAGGCTTGTAACTGTCCAACATGAGAAACAGGAAGGATATTTTGAATTAGATGGAACTTTGACCTGATCTAGCATTGTTATTCTTACAAACATGAGTCAACTAACTTCTAGTCCCTGAGGTCCTTTTCCAAACTCCATTCTAGGTACCAGAAATATTTAAGTTTAAAGCCTACATGTTATTCTCAAATGATGCAAGTTGGATATACTGTAGTTCTGCATCTATATCTGTGTATACATGTTTAAGGAAACATATCTGCTAAGGTTTATTTGAACTTGTTTTTCTCACTAATGGCACCCTAATCTGATATCTCCTATTTTCCAGAAAGCAAATCTCTGCTTAACTATAACATCTTAACCTTGAATCTACTCCCACCATTTTCTAGTTGTCTCCATAGTGATTTCCTGGGCCAAAAGATATTGGTCTCTTAGTATTTTAAATTAAAGATCTTCATTATTTATTGGCAGTAGCACATCATACTGATTTCTGCTCAGGTTTTACTAATGTCATTAATAGTTAAGTAATTCAAGAAGGTTTTCTTGTTACGAACTGTATCCCTGCCAGGAATTGAATTCTTTTATTGCCCATGGGGAATTAATAACTTCAATGTTCATTCTCTTTTATTCAGGGGGATTTGATTCTTTTTTAGCATAGACTCTGATTAGTCATATTTTCTTTTCCTTTGATCTAAACTAGTGCTTTTGTTTTTTCAGAAACCTTGCTGGAAGTTATCCTGGGAAAAAATGTTATGAAATATAGTGAAGGTGCCAAGTTTCACTGTTCAGAAGATTCCTTGGGGTCCTGATCTATAAATCAGTTGATCTACTAAACCATTGTGCATGGTGAGGAATATGCCTTTTTAGGTGTTGAAATTTGTCTAAGATACCTGTACTCTTACAGCAAGGGTTGCCAAACTATAGATCAGGACTCCCTGGGATGTAATGAGAAATTTAGGGAGGGCTCCCATTTTTTAAAAGCTTCATCAAGTTTGTGCAGGCAACATGGGAATACTATCAACACTCACTATAGACTTTACTCCCTGTTTTGCTCATGAGGAATTGCGAAGAAGAAGGAAGGAAGGAAGGAAGGAAGGAAGGAAGGAAGGAAGGAAGGAAGGAAGGAAGGAAGGAAGGAAGGAAGGAAGGAAGGAAGGAAGGAAGGGAGGGAGGGAGGGAGGGAGGGAGGGAGGGAGGGAGGAAGGAAGGAAGGAAGGAAGGAAGGAAGGAAGGAAGGAAGGAAGGAAGGAAGGAAGGAAGGAAGATTAAAATGTAATTATTAAAAGTAGTGTATTTATTTCTTGCCCACCCCTAATATCAATGAAATCATTACTTTTATTCATGAGGAGAGTAGTGTTGCACAAATTAATTTATCATTACAGTGGATTGCAATATCTCAAAGTTTGAGAATCCAGCTCTTAATCTATGGGCGGATATTACCAACAACTAAGAACAAGAGTCAGGAATGAGTATCAAGATAGTAAATAACCACTGACTTCCAGGTATTCATGAAGCAAGTTTCTCTAATTGGGAAAAAAAGACCCGTAAAGAAATACACGTTCTTAATGCGCAGATAATCTTGGTTATAGGATTGGATAGCTTTCCTCTATGTGGAAAAAAACATGTTCAATTCTAGGATAAATTTTTATACACAGAAGATTTAGGTTCAATAATTGGCATCTTCTGTTAAAAAGATCAAGTAGTAGGGAATGAGAAAGATCTCTGACTGAGCCCATGGAGAGTTACTGCCACTCTGAATAAATATTCTTGGCATAAGGAGACAAAGTCTAACAGTCACTTTGGTGTGTTGCCTCCAGGTTCAGGGAGCCCTAGGTGTAATACTTTGGGAGTCTCCTCCCCTCCCCTCCCCTCCCCTTCCGTCCCCTCCCCTCCTCTCCTCTCTTCCCCTCATGACCGTTTGTTTAACGATGGTTCAAAGTTATGAGAGCCTTGGAAAAAGTGCTTTATGACCTGTACTTGCACTTTCGACTGTCGCAAATCATCGCACACCCCCTGCGGTCACGTGTTTACGATTTGCGACTTTTTAATGAAGGTTGTTAAGCAAAACACATGATTGTTAAGCTAATCACATGGTCATTAAGCAAATTCCAGTAAAAAAAAGTCCATTGAGGAAGCTGGATTCACTTAACGATCATGTGATTCACTTAACAACCATGGTGATTCACTTTAGAATCATAAAATGGGTCATAAAATCAGGTCCAGTATGTGTTGACTTGCTTAATGACCGCCCCATTTAACAACCATTTTTCAAGTCCCTATTGTGGTTGTTAAGCGAGGACTACCTGAAGAGATGAATGTAAATTTTGTACAAGAGTAAAAATTCTCCTTTCCAAAACTTGTAGACATTCTTGATCCTACCACTTTAAAAATTTACACAGAAATGTAGCATAGTACCAAATTATTTTGAAACAACTTTCTTAATAAAAGAAAGATTGCAAGATTCACCTGGGGACTTTGCTCAATGTGGCAGCTGCTCCTATGAAGCACTTACGCTCTTTTACTTAGTGATATTTCATCCCCCGACCATTTTTAAGGGAGTTGCTGCCAAACCATTATATGCAGAACTGCCACAGAATCTGTGGCTGAAATTAGACTTGAGGCAAGTTTAGAGATTCCCACACAAGGGGAAAAAATACTTTGAGGAGACAGAAGTGTCCACAACTGTCTGTGTTTGGGTGCATGTGTCAAATGATGAAAGCAATGTCATGCCAGTGCAATGCAAGCTCTTTGTACATGTTTCATGATGTTGCGTGGACATTCGAAAGGGGTGGAGCTTGCACAATGATGGTATGATAGTACTTGCATCATTTTGACAGTAGTCCTGGATCCTTCAGATGCCTCAGGGAGGAAAAATAATATTTCAGGATGGATGTGTCTGATAAGAACTCAAAATTTATTTTATTCAAAGATTGCATCAGACAGTATTTACTGCTGACTGCTAAATCAAAAGGAGTGATATCATTTATTTATTTGTTTGTTTGTTTATTTATCTTATTTATATAGCCGCCCATCTCACACAAGGTCATTGGGATTTACAAGTTGACACTCCAGAAAGTGATGCATGTACGCATGTGTGAATAAGTGCATTTGGAGTGTTATACTGCTGACTATCAAAGTCTTTTGGCAGTTTACAATGCAAACAAATTTGAAATGGAGATGTTCAAAACAGTTAAAATAGCAATTAAAACGAACAAGGAAAACAAGTAGAATTAGTAACTGAAATTAACACATAAAACCAAGAGTGGAAAGCGTGCACAAAGAGAGGCGTTTTTAGAAGCTAATAGAAGTGTTAGGCCCCTCAACTGTGCAGAAAGTTATTTCAAGGAGCTGTGGCAGCCAAAGTGAGGGCTTGATCTCAAGTTGCCACCAGACAAGTTCACAGCAACTGTAGGCGAATCTACTCAGGTGACCTCAGTAAGTGTGGAGGATCTTCTAGAAAGAAGCATTCTCTCAAATGGATTTAAGTGGTGTGAAGCTTTGAAGGCAACAAGCAACTATTTGTATTTTGCTCAAAAATGAACTGCTATCCAGTGCAGTGTTTTAAACACCTGTGTAATATAGCCTCTTCACATTCTTCCCAAGACTAACCTAACTGCCAAATTTTGTACCAACTGAACTTTCTAGACTAGACACAAAGGAAGCCCCGCGCAGAGCACATTATTGTAGTCAAGCCTGGGGGTTACCAACACATACTACTGTTTTAAGGTATTTATTTATTTATGTATTTATTTATTGATATGTCGCATTTATATAGCTGCCCATCTCACACAAAGCAACTCTGAGTAGCGTACAGTTAAATAAAATAACAAGCAAATAAAAACAAGCATTATAAAAAGATAAAAAGTTATTATTAAAATAAAAACATTATCACAAATTTTAAAAAATTAAGATTTTAAAATATACAAACCCCATGGAGAGAGCAGAATATCAATTACAGTGGAGCCATCGAAGAATGTCTCTGGTTCCCAAAGACCCCCAGGCCTTATGACACAACCAGGTCTTGAGGGACTTCCTAAATGACAGCAGGGGAGGGGCAAGCCTCACTTCAGGGGGGGAGAATGTTCCACAAGGAGGGAGCCATGGCAGAGAAGGCCGCCTCCTGGGACCCACCAAATGCAAGTCCCTGACCAATGGAACAGCCTACTTTCCATGCCGTATCTAGTGGGATGGGCTGATCAGGGAGAGGTGGTCCCTCAAATAACCTAGCCACATGCCATGAATTGTCTTCCAGACAATTAGCATATCAACCAAATCTGAGAAAAGGGGCTCCTGGCCATTGCAAAGCCTTGCCTCCTATTCCCAAATTCTCTGATGATCTAGGAAACTCTAGCCCAGGGTTCTCCAAAGTGGTCAATGTCAGCTCACAAGGGTCGATGGGATTATCCATTATTGTTATTATTATTATCTGTAGTACTATTAGTTAAAGTAGTATTTATTAAATTAGTTTCATATAATAAATGATTGGGGGGGGTTAATGAACAATCTGAAACTTCATGAAGGGGTTGATGAGCTGAAGAGTTTGGGGACCTTCATCTAGCTGATGGTATCAACAGCCAAGTCAAATCCCTCTCTATCAATCCCCAAGTAACTTCATGTTGACCAAGGTAATCTCAACCTTGTAGCCCACCCTGAAGCCAGTTTAGAAGGGGTCAAAATAATCTGCTTATTCTAGGATGCCTGCTGTTAAAAACCAGCACTTGTTCTTTTCCTTTTCGTATTAACAATTTAGAAAAAGAGATGAAATACATGAAAAAAGAATAAAAAAGTAAAATACAAATAGCAAAATACATAAACAAGTGTTCTAGAATGTCATGGAGATAACAGTTTTTTGATATATCATTAATTAATTATGAATTATAATATATTTTAATTCATGATCAATAATATATTGGAAAATTAATTAATTATATATCAGTTTTAAAAAACTAGGAATCACTATTAAGTTTTAATCTAAGAATATATACCAAAAACCATGGTCACCATAGTGTAAATCACAGACTGAAATTATAAACTATAATAAATTGAATCAATACTGAGAACCTATTCAAATGGGAATATCCCATGAAGTTAAAATATAGCCTCTATCCACAGAAAACCCCGAATTTTGGTTTGGTACAAGTCAATGTATTAAGTTATAGTCCAAGAATGGTTTCCAATTAGAACTGAATTCTGCATCAGATTTACTTTTAAGGTATGAAGTTATTCTGGATATTGAAGCAGACTCCCCCAGCTTGGTTAACCATGCCTCAAGGAGGGAATCAAATAGCCTTTCCAGTAAGAAGTGTATAATATCCTTGTGGCAGTGAATATATACAAGCCAGTTCAATGTACTTTGAAGGAATATATGGTTTGGCAAAATTTAATAGAAATATTGCAGGTTGAAATGGGAATTCAACTTGAAAATTTGTTTCACTCTAATACAAATCTTTTCCAAAATTGTTGAGCTTTACAACATTGCCACCACATATGAAGAAAAAATATCTGACCTATACATTACATTTCTAGCAATTTTTAAAAAACGAATAGCCCATTTTAGCAATCACAATGGGAGTAATATACCAATGGTACAACATCTTGTACCAATTTTCTCTAAGTATGATATGTGGAGTAAATTTAATGTTCTTCCACTGAAATCCTCATTGTTGCATCTCTATTACTGCATTCAGATTCTGCATCCATTTACTCATACAATCTTTGGCCTGTTCAGATTCTGAATCATACTTCAACAACAGTTTATAAACAAGATCCAGAAATTACGTTTTATTTTCAGATTCAGATTTTCAGATTCAGCCAGGTGTCTCAATATTCTCCCTTGTTTCTGTGCTTTATTTGAAAGTACTGAATCAGTCTGGTAGACTAGACCCTTGTGAAGTAAGAGTCTCAAGAGTTTTTATCTTCATCTTGCTGAAAATTAATTCTTGCAATCTGAATAAGTTATTAAATTTCCACTGAATGAATTTCTTGGTCTTTCCACCTCATAAAATTAGACTTTTAATCACAAAGTAAGGGAACAGAAATTTGGACTTCTTTTCCTGTATTTGTCCCAGAGATTCAATATGTTACCTATTATTCCACGATCTGTCATAAGTTACTGGTTTCTGTTTGCATTGACCCAAAGATATTTATGCAAACCGCCTGGAAGTCCTGCCCCTTTCATAGAGGTAACTGGGCCGTAAGGGAATATAGTCCACTCTGAGAGCCATGTTAAGCAGCTAGCATGATACAATTTGAAATTCAGAGCTGCTTGCACCCCCTTCTTCTCCAGCAGAAGCACTAGTCTTGTGATGGGTCAAAACAGGAGCTTCCTCCCTAGTTCATTCTCCAGTCTTCTCTAACACATGAAGGTGGATCCAGTCTGCCTTACTGGATGTGCTCTTTAAATGCTTACTGCTGCAACCTAAAACTTCCCAGGTTGTGTCCCCAACCTGTCAGTAGTAGCAGAGACATGGCCAGTCCACCCTGCTGAACAGGCTCAGTCAGGAGAGGTCAATAGATAACACCCATTGCAAGAGGCAAGACAACTTGAATCACATCAGTTAAAACAGAACTGAATATTCAAAACCTTTTTCTTAGGAAATGACTGGATTTATATCTGAAACTAAACAGCCCCCATTTGGCTTGTAATCCAAGAGTGACATTTACCAGAGGGCAAGTGTAAAAGAAAGTCAAAAGAGCAGTCATGATCGTGCGATCAAAGCCCCAATCTGTTGCACATGCGTATGATGCTGACACATGTACAAATGGGGTGGCCTTTGACCCTACAATTGTGACTGCCATCATGACTTTTTTGACCCCTTATCCCCTGTGGATGCCCTTCTACTCTAACCAAAACATCCAAAACAAAGATGTGCTCTTTTGTACAGTACATGAACCACTTGAACCTGCTGTTTTGGGCTTGAAATTGTTCATATTTGATCATTTTTTCACATCTCTAGTAGGCACCATATGGTAGTATATATGTACAAATATGCACTTACACAAACACAGATGCAAATGTATTTAGATGCTGAAGTGTTAGAATGTCCATTTAACAAAGTGGGAAAATTAATAGACTTCATCCTGGCTCCTTCAAGAAATCTTTCTCTTCTCAACGTAAATATACCATATGGGAATGCTTGAATCAACATTTCCACATAATTGGTTTCTTATGCCATTGTCAATTCTAGTTTATGTTACTGTACTAAATATCCTCCTACTCTGTTATTTTCAGGGAAAGTTGCTGTGGCAGCCACAATGATTTGAGTGTTAAGGTCGGCTGCACTCACTCTAGTTAACAGAAAAACACTAAAATACCCACAATGAACTCACAAGCTCATTATTACTGAACATCAACAACCCTCTCCTCAACCAAGGCAGAGGCACAGCTGGGTTGTATAATCCATTTTTATTCAGATAAGGAATAATAACTTCAATTCTGTTCAGACCTGGGATAAGATGGAGGTGCTGCTTGGGTAAATGAATGATATACAAGCTGACCGATGGATTTGAAACATTCAGTGGCTTCCGGAGTCAGGGTGAATTCCTTCCTATCATTGTCATGATGTTCCCATTCCACTGCAGAATGTCCCCCAAATCTTTTTGTGAAATCCTGGGTCCCCTAAAATCACACTTGGCAAACCACTACAAAGCAATGGCATACTTTCTCTCTCTGTGTGGGAGTGAAGTCCATGTATTAGGCCTCTGTAAGGCTCAGCGCACCTATTTTATATGACTTCACCAACCTTGGGGGAAAGGCCTGAATTTTAAAATTCAGGCTGTGCCCTTTCTAGTGATATCAGCACATCATGTCCTCTATGGTCCCCTGCCAGCGGAACTGGTGAAGAAAAAAAGGGTGTGGCTCCAGATTCCAAAAAAGCTGCCCACCTTGGATAAGACAATCAATCTGAAGTAGTGAGGACTTAATTGCAAGGACTTAAATTGAAGATGAATTGAGGATACCTGTCTGGGGCTTCATTGGGATGTTACAAGTGTGTACAGCTTGTATAATGGGAATGAACTTATTCTCCCCACTGCCACCGCCACCCTTCTCTCTCCATCTCTGACGCAGTTGGGAAGAAAAGTTTGGAAACAATCACTTCCCACCTACGTGGAGGGAAGTACATGAGTATTTTGTGTGCTTTGTCCTGAGCTTTTCAGTTTGGGTCCGGTTCTGAGTCTGTTGCAACATACTTATATGAATGACTCTAAGCTCCATGCATAAAGTACATTCACTGCAGTTATATCGAAACTTTAATCCTCCCTACCTGTCCACTTTGCATCAAGAAACTTTACCGAGAGATTGTGCAGAGCTTTAAAGCCCTCTTAATCTTATGCTCCAAATGTGGGACATGAAATCTGAGCAAAGCTGGGTGAATATTGGGGTGGGGGGAGGGTAATCTCATAGTATCCTTGATTGCTTTTAAATCAGTCTGAGTACAGTTAGAGAAAATGATTATTCAGAAGACAAAAGTCCTTTGAAATGTAGCATGGGAAGGAAGGAAGGAAGGAAGGAAGGAAGGAAGGAAGGAAGGAAGGAAGGAAGGAAGGAAGGAAGGAAGGAAGGAAGGAAGGAAGGAAGGAAGGAAGGAAGGAAGGAGGGAGGGAGGGAGGGAGGGAGGGAGGGAGGGAGGGAGGATCTTTAGAAATAGCAATGTGGGTAGGGAGGTGGGGAGAGACAATTTACATTAAGGCCATGCAGAAATGACATTTGAAGCAGAGGATGGGTAATCTCAAAAGACAAGCTTAGCAAAGTGTTTTGGAATCAGGGTGCAACAGTTCTTTCAAAAATAGGTCCCCTTAATCTCAAATAATTGCATTAAATTAATACTTGCATTGAATCAACTCGAAAAGGAGACCTGCTATGTTTGTTTTCTTTTGAATCTATTGTTTCTGAGTTTAATGACAACCATTCATGGACATAGAAAGAAAGAAATATTTAGAATTCCATTATTTCTGATGCTTTCTTTATCCCTGTCTTTCAGACTTGTAACCATTGCATCTAAGGAATGATAGTTTTTCATTTTATTTACTTCTTGAAACTTCCTTTTTTATAGGAATCATGATTGTGACTGGTTATGCACAGCGGGACCAATGGCGTGTGCAACTGAGGGGAAGAAAAGATTTTGGGAAGATCAGGAAGAAGTGATTTCACAGCAAGCACTGGAAAAATGGAGATGGGGAGAAGTGCACAGCCACATAATATCCCCCCAGATTGATCTCAACCAAAACACACAACAATCTAGATATTATGAGTTCTATTTCAGATCACCCAGAATGGTCTGGCCACACTTCTGAGCCACAACACCACTGTTCTGTGCACAGAAGAAAACCCATTTCTCATTTTGTGCACACCCCTAACAAAGAATACAAATTCTTGGAGGAAGTACTTAGAAAGTCCTCTTATCCATATCATATCCATCTAGCTCAATATGTTGTCTACGAATCAGCACTGGCTCTCTAGGGCAGAGGTAGACTGTGTGGTGCCCAAGAGAAACAGAGGACTTACCGATACTTCTCTTTGCGCCCCCCAGTCTCCCTGCCTCACTGACTTTATTTACTCTGAAATTTTAAAGAATCTTTTTTTTTTTTAATGAGAGGATGATATGCCACAAAGCACAGCCTCTAACATTCTCATCCCCTCCATCTTGCCTAGAAAGTAGGAAGGCATATGACAAGGGGCATTCATTGATGGCAAGCCTCACAGTAGCCATTTGCTGCCAATCTCTCCCCACACTGCAGCAAGAAGGGGTTGAAAGTTATTACCAAGTAAGTTGGAAATATATCCAACAGGGGTAAACTACTTTGTGTGCCCTAGTGTGACCATCAACAGGATCCCTCTTCTGCCTGTGTGATGGAATGGAATTATGAAGGCCAGGCTCAGGGAGATAAACATTTTCTTAGCTCTCCAGAACAGCGTGGGAGGAACAAGAGGATGAGACTGGCACCTCCCTGAGGAATTCACACTGTTGTGGCTGGATGACTTTGGGAGCTGGGGTTTTAGTCTGGGAAGATTCTTGCTAGAGGTTGTAGCTAATAAACATAGCTGGACTGAATTGGCATTGTCTCTTGGAGTTCCTTGGGCCTGACAGCCTGGCTTTAATTAAACTATATGGGAAAGTGGCATGCAGCAAAACATCATCTTCACTTCCAAAAGTACTTCAACGTCCTATGGCCAGTTTTAGAAAGTATTAAAGTTGAGTGGCTGAATTATTTTGGAAGTGTTCCTATTTGTCCAGAACGGCATGGGGGGTGGGGGGTGAGACAAAAATAAATCAGGTAGAAAAAAGTATTCCAAGAAGCTAGAGTGAGGGACAAGGAGCAAGCTTGTCTACTGGTAAACTGGTAAACGGACGTTTTTGCCCATGTCCATCAGGGTAGCCATTTTATGAATAAGCAAGCATCTCATCTTTTGTAAGAGCATCCATGAAAAGCACTCAAACTTCCAAACGTGCCTGTTGTGTTTCTTAGATGGTTCTTAACACAGATTTAACTTGTAATTTAAAACATGTTACTCTATAACACTTGGAGGCAGAGCATTCTCTCAGATCTCCATGTTGGCCCTTTCCTACTTCTCTCCTAAATCCTTCTTCTTCTTGTCAAATTCAGCACTCCCAACCTCTGTCATGGCATATGGATCGGGTTCTGTTCAACAGGTACAATGGGCTCATCCACTGTAATTTGGTGAGAATATTCTGTAATCTAAACAACCATTCCGCCAGTTGATCCAGCTGGCTCCGAGGATGAACAGGAATACTTATAATAAGTTTCACAGTTTCTGAAGAACATGAAGGTCAAAAGTAGGGGGTTTGGGGCTCCAGATCTTCTTTGACAAAATATATAAAATCATAAACCATATTCTTCCAAACAAATTGCACTGTAAAATAACCCAAACACCCAACTGGGTGAGCCTGACCATATGCAAAAAAAACCAAAAACAAACCCACCCCACACCCTTTAACCCTTGCAAATACTGCATAATAAAATTTGCTACAGATGAAGTTCTGGGCACTTTCAGTATCCATCACCATTCTTAACTGCTTCCAATAACATTCACAAATTCTCTTTCTTCAGAATTCACAAAATAAGCAAACTTTTATGTCTTAACAGACTTACAGACTTGTTCCTTGCATGTGGTTATTTTAGTCCCTGGTTATGAAATGGATCTTTGGTTTTGTGTAACAATCCCAAACTAAGTGTCCAGGATTTCCTTTCCTTTCCTTTCCTTTCCTTTCCTTTCCTTTCCTTTCCTTTCCTTTCCTTTCCTTTCCTTTCCTTTCCTTTCCTTTCCTTTCCTTTCCTTTCCTTTCCTTTCCTTGTGTAAGGAATGGTTAGACTAACTGCCTATTTTGCTTCTGTACTTCAAGCTTCTGCTGATGTAGGAAGGTTAGTTAAAGAAACTGGGAATGCTTTTGGCAGCTAGGAATCTTATAAAAGTTATAGGGTGCTACTCATATAAGAATTATGCTGAATGCTAAAGGAACATTCTGCAGAGGTATGAAAGGAAATGGAAAGGTGTGGTTAAGCTAATGTCTCGCTTTAGAGCTCCTGGACGCATTTCCTGAGCGTGCATGAACTTTTGCACCTGCTCTTGCTTCTAACCACATCCTCTGAACGATTTGGGGCAAGCTAGATTGCAAAACCTTTTATGAAGAACCTGGAGCAAGTGAGGGCTAGAAACTTGACTATTAATTTATACTGCTTAAGCTAATCTTTTGACAACCTTGGAAGGTGGGCACACGGGGGGGGGGGTGTGACCCTCCTCCTAGATGCTTCCTGATGACAAAAAGGTATAAAAGCTGTTGTAAACTGTTCTGGGTGTGGCTGTTCTCTGTCTTTTCTCTGCCAGCCAGCCAGAGAGTGGTCCACCCTGCTTTTCTCTTGGCCAACAATAAAAGGTGAACTTTCTTCGGAAAAACCTTGGTCTGGAATCTCATTGGAAATCATGGAATCCAGGCTAGCGAACCTTACACTTGCAATGTAGACAGGCAGTGTTCCCTGCACTACAATGTTCTCTGGAATGATGCAGTAATCCTCAGCTATGACAAGGAATTTCTGTCTGTGATTGGGTTGAATCCTGGAGCACTCTTTCCCCAGATACCTTTTGACTGCATTTTGCTGGCCTTTACAGCACATTTGCCAATGAACACAAGTAATGGAAGTGTCTATAGATACTACTCACTGTTTCAATTAGGCATCTTTTTTCTTAGGCACTTCTGTATAATCTGGCCACAATAACTGCTTCTTGCTTACACTGGAGTCAGATCTTCCTGCTGCAGGTAGTTATCACACAGTGTTTTATGAATGTGTTTTTCCACCACTTAACCTCGAATCAGTTCTGCTTCTAAGTCTCCATATTCACATGATTTAGCTAATCCCCCAAGGCCTTATCAAATGCATCCCTCCATTCATTAGGCACTTGTATTCCATGTCCAAACCGAAACTATTCCATCACAACATTTTTCCATGAAGTGAAATATTGATCAAAATCAGTTTTGGCTTGTAAAAATATATCCATTTTTCCTGGTAAGCCTGGAAAAATCCATTATACTGGAGTTCCTGAGCAGTGCAGGATGTAGCGCTTTGAATAGCATCTTGTTCTCTGGCTAGCTTGATAGCAATTTCAGAGAATGTAAAAGTGTCCATCCACAGCTAATAATCGTTTGCATTAACATTCAGAAGCTGAGGAGCATCAAGACCAGAGGGAGCCATTATGTTACGGGATCCCATCCTCATTGCCAATCATTGCTTTCTTTCTTAGAGAGTCCTTAACATAAACTCTGGAGTAAGCTGTAACTTAAAACTTTTTATTATATAATACTTCATAACACAGCACAACCCCATTCTTCCATTTTCTCTTCTCCCCCACTCCTGCCTCAAGCCTTTTGCTTCTTTGCTGCCACAATCTCCCATGACTTGTAATATTACAAAGCCCACCAAGAGTTTGCTTGCTTCTGCTCAAGGATATCAAACCTGAGTCTTTCACAGCCTTTTTGGGAAGCATCAGGTACTGAATGTTAAACTTGCATGCAGAGCAGATGCTCTAATACTCTGTTGCGGCAAGTAAGAGAGGAAGTTGAGAGAGAATGTGTCAGACAACAACAGTGTTCTCCAATCTTGCAGCAGCTTGTATATCAGAGCTTCACAATGGGTAACCTTTTTGGGTTAAGGGCCTTGTTCAAGGTAGATATAAAAAGTGGATATAAAAAGATTGGAATGGCATCCAAGCAAACACAATGGGTTAGAAATTAGTACAGAGAACCCTTCAAGTGGTCCAGAAGAGTCTCAGTAGCCAGGACAACAAATTATATATATAAAAAAAAAATTATGGCAAATTATGAGGAGGGTCAGGAAGATCCCAGTGGGGATTTGGGACATAATATAAGTAATCAAAACTTCAATTTTGTCCTTAAAACTTATTTTAATCATAAATAGAACAACAAAAATCTTGTAAACATACTGGTTTTGTTTCTACCATGGTGTGGCTCACGTTCTTTGATATGACTGGTCTAGCTTAAGAAACAAAAAGGTTGAGAACCACTGGAGAAGTACCTGTGGGTGGGGGCATGTCAAAAAGGTCAAGATGGCAGCCATAACTGAACAAATTGTGCCCCATTTTAACACATGCAAAAAGAGGGTGGGGCTTCCCACACCTGGACTTTTTTTACCTTCCCTGTGGATGTCCTGAGCACTATCCCAGCCTACTGAGTTACCTAGAACACTTGATCTCTAAGACTTTTTAAGTTATAGAAAAGGGTTAGAAGAATAAGGCCGTATGAGATCTGACATTGCACTAGCAGGCAATATTAAGTCTTTGAAATATTTCAGTGAGATAGAAATCTTAGGGGGTGCTCTTCTATCTTCAGTTAGTTAACAAAATATTTTCAGTGCTGTATTTTAGCGTCTAGTTTTCAGCCAACCCACTGAATTTTGGGGGGTGGAGGGTGGGGTGGGGTGGGGAACCAGACCAAAGAAATCTCTGCCATATCTGAAACGTGTGATTGCACATAAACCTGAGTGACCTCAGTTGAAAGAGATGTTGCCATAAACTGCTCAATACTATTCTAACAGTTATATAAACATATATAAGGTAAATGCCTCATTCACAGAGGCTGGCTCTTCCTTGCCAGATTTAGAGAAGTGCTTGGATCCATTACCCCTATACAGCAAATTGTTTCTTTAATGCTTCAGAATAGAGGAAAGATCATCTTATGTCCTACTTTTCTATCTCTTTTCTGCTACTGCTATGTACATAAAAGAGTTAAGTCTGGAATATGACCACTCCTTTTGGAGATGTCCATGCTAATTATTCACAGTATTGTTTCCAATGTCTCTGTGTAGATAGATAGATAGATAGATAGATAGATAGATAGATAGATAGATAGATAGATAGATAGATAGATAGACAGACAGACAGACAGACAGACAGACAGACAGACAGACAGACAGACAGATGATATAGG
This sequence comes from Python bivittatus, assembly GCF_059951505.1. Classification (NCBI taxonomy): domain Eukaryota; kingdom Metazoa; phylum Chordata; class Lepidosauria; order Squamata; family Pythonidae; genus Python; species Python bivittatus. The sequence goes on from NW_028277098.1 coordinate 16,720,527, forward strand.
GATAATGTAAATTCTTATCACTCATTCTTGCTCTCTCTCTGCTTCTGCCTGTTTTTTATCCCATTTTTGCCAGTTAACTGTTTTTGTTTTTGTTTTTTTTAATGTTTGCTGATGTTTAATAAATAAACATCAAGCTACAGGTTTTTTGCTAGCTGAACTGAGTGGTGTGTGTACTTGCTCTGATCTGGATATAGGGATTGACTGAGAGTAGGCTGGGTGCAAACTAAATCAGAAATTACCACAGTAGTTTTTCAACATGATCTGATGAGAAAGTTTTGTCCTGTTAGCAAGTTAACATCTTGCATTTTTTGTTTTTGCTAAATATAGAGAAAAATGTTTGTGAAGGGGAATTTCCCTTAGTTTAGCTTTCCTCTTGTGGCTTGGAATCAGTAATTAAAAGTTCAGTTTTGGCAATTGCCTATTTTCTCTTCACTTTTATAGGAAATTATCCTGAGAAACCCAGAGAAAGTGAGGCACTTTACAGAAGAATGGATAAATAGCACTGTCCCAAGATGCTGTGTTTTGCCAAATTCAAGAGAATTGGCTTCATTCTTAGCCTGATGTGTGATCTTGTAATGCCAAATTTTACACATCGCTGACATGTAAAATTAACAAACCAGCAACAGCCACTCAGGATGATAAACTGGTGGCTAGCTGGCAGATCCTTCACAAAATAATTTCCAAATGGATGATTAGGGCACAGTGATGGTAATACAGGAGGTCTGCCTGAGAAATGAATTAACTGAGTTATTAACAAGTCATTGTGTGGGTCCAAAGAGCTCACTCTGGGGCAACAGTGCTTGCCACGCTTCTGGGTGCATAATTGGTATGGCCTTGCATCTTTCCGTTTAGACTTTGCCATGGGGTAAGACATTCCGTCATGTCTCTGCATAGAATTTATTTGTGTTCTTTAACGCTGGGAATTATGCCCTATCCTTTGTGAAATTTCCAAGGGTTGCTTACAGTATTTATGAAAACACATGCTTAAAAAAAAAAAACCTAAAATATAGCTCCTTCCCCAATGCTAAAAATAATAAACCCATTCAGAACAGGATAAAGAATGCCACAAACACACCATAAAGTTTTGAGAAAATGCAAAGATTGTCACCTGGCACTCAAACAGTATGAAGTTCAGTACCAGGAGAGCTCACTGTGCAGAAAAATCTACATTTGAAGCTGTACTAATAAGAAGGCTTTGCCCTGGGCAGATGATGGGGAAATCAAAAAAGTCCTGGGGTTCTTTTTGTGGTATACTATGAAAAAGTTCATAGTATACAGCAACGAAGTTATAGAGACAGTTGTAAAACAGATCATAAACATCTTCAGCTTCATTTGCATGGTGCGCAGATCATGACTGCATTTTTGTGGTCTTTGCATCACGTGCAGCATGATTGTGTATATGTGTGTGTGTGCACATTTGCAAAAACAAGCATCCAAACAAGTCTTTTATGTTAAGCCTTGAGGCTCAGTCCATCTATTTTACTTTTTAAAGCCCCTCAAACACAAAAAATTGCATTAAAATCACCTTACACTCTACCACATCACCACCATGCTCCCTTTAATCAACAGAGGTTATGGCGTGTCCATGTAAAAGTACAGCTCTTAACCACAAAAATTGTTGCCCGCCCTAAGTGGAAAGTCAGCACTTTCAACTGACCCCAGAAATAGCCCAAAGCCAATAGGAATAATGAAACACTAGACATAATATGATGGTCTCTCGTTTCTTCCTCTATGCAAAAAGGCAGCATATAAATTGGAAGATAAAAGTAAATGATGGATCATTCAAGATCTCTTGATATGGATACACATTTTGCCCATTTTGTCATTTTGAGGCCTGAGATGAAAAACAGCATGGCATACTTTCTAGATTGGCAGCTGACTCTTCCTTCAGTAGAGTGAGACACCAACTTCCACATCCCCAAAGCCAGTGAGATCCTCTGAGGGCCTGGGGGCCCCCATGTGGCACCTGTATCATTGTCCTCCAGCCCTTCATTTTTGCCTCAGGTGACTCCCTAGCATTGCCTTATAAAAAGCCAACCATTCAGAATCAAGGTTCCATTGCACTTTCTCTATACCCCAGATGTTAAAGTTATTCTAAGCTCTTCTTAGCATCTCAAGAATGCCAGGTCCTGTTCTTAATTACAACCACATCAGAGAAAGCCAGTTTTTACATGGTTTCAACATCTTTTAATGTAAGCTCATTCTAGAATACCAAAATTCTTTGCATAACGTTGTATAAATATTTCAATGCCTAAGCAGCTCTGGTTTATGTAGTTTGGTAAAGTTAACTCAAAGTAAATTGAGAAGTGGGAGAAACAGCATTACACCAAAAATTAGTACATGTAGCAAACTCCATTCTCTGACAGTGTCTTTGCCTTTCCCTTCAACGATGTCCTTAATTCACCTTATTCCGCTCATCAGAGGGAGATCAGATTTAACAGCCTCCTATCTCCCCACTCCCATTCTAATGTAAACATCCCTAAAATGCCATTTTGGTCTAGATTATACCACACTGGTCACATACATTTAAATTAATGGGCTCATATCCTGTCAGGGAATCAGCCCACAGAACTGAATCCAGACATGACGTTGGAAAGCCAAGGTAACTAATGAGTAAAGAGAAAAGGAAGCAAACAAAAAATTCAGTGTGCACAAATAATACACATGAGCAGGCCTAGTTTAAATGCCCCAAATCATGCATGAGGATAATGTAGGTTGCTTTTTTTAGCTCTACAAGACGCTTTGATGAAGGCAAAGGAGGAGAAAAAAAGTCACTTCTGAAATGAAAAATCCCTCTGTCAGGGCAGAACTAGATCTATAATTGAAATGTGGGTTTCAATGTCAGGAAGGATAGTTTAAATGTGAAAGAGAGGATTAACTCATACCCTTCCACCATCTTTTTTCTCATTGTAGTTACTTTCCTTCAACCGTATGCCCAAAGGTAAGAATGCGTGCTTACCAACTTTGCAGAAGAAATCCCCTGCAGATTTCAGTGGGAGCAAATTGGTACAATCTTGCTGAAACACACTCTGCACACAGCCTTGATGCAGTGAATAGAAACTTCTAGTGTCAGTTGTTCCCCAATTGTTTAAAATGTACACATGAAAGGATATGAAAGGAAAGATAAAAAACAAAAACCCACTGAAAAAGAATGCATATTGAGAAAAGTTTCATATAAAAGTCTTTAGATTGGGGAAAGGTCTGAACAATAACAACTACACAGTTTTCACTGGTTGAAATTAAAAAAAAAAAATCCTTGCTACAAAGGAAAGGAAAGGAAAGGAAAGGAAAGGAAAGGAAAGGAAAGGAAAGGAAAGGAAAGGAAAGGAAAGGAAAGGAAAGGAAAGGAAAGGAAAGGAAAGGAAAGGAAAACAGAACCTGTGATGTTATTACAGGCCCGATTTAGACTGATGCAAACATCACTTCACCTCTCAGGCAAAAGGAATTGTAAGGGGAAGTCACAGATGAAAGACTATAATAATATCTCTACTAGTTCAGATCAAAGGCCTTTTTGGTCCTGTTATTTTGTTTCATATGTGGCCTATACCACAATTCCACATATGGTTGCTACTTTGCTTAAAATTGCACCTCTTTCTCTGTTACTATGCCCAAATTCATTAAAGTTTCAGGCTTCCAGACGTATAGATCTGTAAAATGTCAAATTTCATCCTCAAGCTTCAGATAGCAGGGAATGCCTTGAGAGCAGACTAGATTTAGGATTTGGTATGAACTGCATTTCCCAGGTCAGTCCTGAAGTTCTCAGTTCAAACTAAAATAGTGCAGAAGTGCATATTTTAAGAAGATAGTTTTAAGTATGCACTTTCTGAGATAAAAATACATGTCTGCTTGAGGAAAAAACATGTGAATTTAAAGAAGATTTAAGTATCAGTTAATGTGGTAACAGTATAGAACAGACTTCTAAATGAATATGGATGAACCTGACATAGTAGGAAGAAATTGGTCCACTCATCCCTAATAGAAACAAGGACCAAAAGAAGCTGTAATAATACTTCAGAGTTTGAATAAAATGATAAGATTCTCACCTACTTAGTTTTCTCAACAGATTGTTCTGTTTCAAGCCTCTGTTTTCCAGTGCCTCTTACTTCTCATTTCAAACATTTTTTTTTTTTTGAGAAATTGTTGGCAAGTATAGCTCTAAAGTACGTACTAAATATTCCTGTTACTTTCTCACTCTGCCAGATAGATGGTGGGATATTTTAATTTTTCCACAGCTACATGCAAACCTGTAAAATGGCACATTACTCGTAGACCATTTCACTTAGACCACGGCCAACTGCCTGTTTGAAGCTATTTTTATGGAACCACAGAAATGTTTCCACTAATAAGGCACATGATGGGGGACAATAGCATAGCAGATATGGAGGCAAATTCTCTAGCAGTTGGAATGCCACATAGACACTAAAATAAATTAATAACATAAAGAGCAAGCCAAAAACAACAACAAAAAACCTTGCAATATCTTCTGCACCCTACCCAAAACATGCTTTCTAGGTTTCAGCTGCTTATAACAGCATCCAGAACTGAAACTCTTCATAGATTCAAATAGAAGATATTGCAGAGTTTGGAGATCTCTTTGGGATGGGTGAATGCAGCCTCCATTCCCTGGTGATTCAAAGTGATTGGTTTTTAGTCATGACAGCTCATTAAACTTGTTATATTAAAAGGGCAGAGGGGATTATGGAGAAACCTGACTTTATTTAGGGAGTTTCACACTTGATTCTGTTTCTTGATTTTTTTCCCTAGTTTATTATCTCCCAGCAGTGATGCCCTCAGTCCCCTGGACCATTTTGCTACTACACAATCCCTTTTGATGGTGTAACTGAAACTTGATAGAAAAATGTGGCAGTTTTGTGTGTATGTGTTTATAAAGCATTTTTTAAAAATTGATCAATGCATCCATCATAATTTAAATCTCCTGGTTCCTGTATTTATTCCACCTACATTTCCTTTACTGGATCTCCACCATACTTGCTCTATTTTTCTTTTTTTGAAGTCCACCTTTTGGTGTCCATGTGAAGTAAAGGGAGAAAACTGTAGCAACGAAAAAAGAAAAAGGTAAATATCAAGATTCCAGATTTCATAGAACTAAACAGATTTATGATAAATTTCTTATGGCCAAAATACCAAAGAAACATGGCATCCACTATCAAAATTTGCAGCCACATTTCAAGCTCATTCTACCCTTGGACAATGGCTGAAGATTTATCTTCTGTAGTGACATCATAATATGTCATGTTTCCCCACCTCTCCCCTCCATCAGCAGCCAATGAGGTTGAGCAAGAAAAAGTTTTGCTAAATAAAACAGAATGGAATGAAGCTCCTCTTTTGTTGGCAGTCACATACATGCCTCTTAATATGTAATGTGACTCTTAACAACAAGCAGTGGTTGAATTGCATAGGAATAAGAAGAGATACATGTTTATGTCCTTGCCACTATAAAACTGAAGACTTGATCTCTGAATTTTCTGTTGATTAAGTCTCCATTTCAGAAAGTGTTTACACAGTGGAGGCCTCTTTGCTTGGAAACCTTTGAATACTCATCCTTGGGCACTGTAGCTGTAATCCACCCAGCATCAGTTTCTTCACTGAAGTTTGCCTGCAAACCTCTAACAGATTAGCAAGAGTTGCTCGTGATTCATTAAGCTTTTGGAAATGATTCATACAATGTGTGCAAGATATAACATTTCCAAAACAATAATTTAATGCATGTTTGCAGTTATTTATCAATGACACTTTAGAAGTAAAATTTAAGCAACCTTATGCTTATCGACATTAATATTTTAGAAATCGTACTTAATATTGACATAAACTTTTCTTCTTTATATATAAAGGTTTAAGTTATCTAAATCATCAGAGTTAATAATCTCTAGGCAACAGTGTGCTGGACTTTGTTGTTCAGTTGTTAAGTCGTGTCCGACTCTTCGTGACCCCATGAAACATATCGCACCAGGCCTTCCTGTCCTTCACTGCCTCCCTGAGTTTTCTTAGTTTCGTGCTCATTGCTTCAGTGATGCTATCTAACCATCTCATCCTCTGCCATCCTCTTCTTCTTTTGCCTTCAATCTTTCCCAGCATCAGGGTCTTCTCCAAAGAGATCTCTCTTCGCATTAGGTGACCAAAGTATCTGAGCTTGAGCTTCATTATCAATCCTTCCAGTGAGCAATCAGCGTTGATTTCCTTTAAGAAATTGACTGGTTTGACCTCCTAGCAGTCCAGGGGACTCTTAAGAGTCTTCTCCAGCACCACAGTTCAAAGGCATCAATTCTTCGGCGCTCAGCCTTCTTTATGGTCCAGCTCTCACAGACATACATTACTACTGGAAAAACCATAGCTTTGACTATGCGGATCTTTGTCGGCAAGGTGACGTCTCTGCTTTTTAATATGCTATCTAGGTTTGCCATAGCTTTCCTCCCAAGGAGCAAGCGTCCTTTAATTTCATGGCTGCAGTCTCCGTCTGCGGTGATCTTGGAGCCCAAATAAATGAAGTCTGTTACTGCTTCCATTTCTACCCCTTCTATTTGCCAGGAATTGATGGGTCCAGATGCCATGATCTTAGTTTTTTTAATGTTGAGTTTCAAGCCAGCTTTTGCACTCTCCTCTTGCACCCTCATCAAGAGGCTCTTTAGCTCTTCTTCACTTTCTGCCATTAGGGTGGTATCATCTGCATATCTGAGGTTGTTGACGTTTCTCCCTGCAATCTTAATTCCGGCTTGTGATTCTTCCAGCCTGGCATTTCTCATGATGTACTCTGCATATAAGTTAAATAAGCAGGGTGACAGTATACAGCCTTGTCGTACTCCTTTCTCTATTTTGAACCAATCAGTTGTTCCATGACCGGTTCTAACTGTTGCTTCTTGGCCCGCATACAGATTTCTCAGGAGACAGGTAAGATGGTCTGGTACCCCCATCACTTTAAGAATTTGCCACAGTTTGTTGTGATCCACACAATCAAAGGCTTTTGCATAGTCAATGAAGCAGAAGTAGATGTTTTTCTGGAACTCTCGTGCTTTCTCCATGATCCAGCGAATGTTGGCAATTTGATCTCTAGTTCCTTTGCCTCTTCGAAACCCAGCTTGTACATCCGGTAGTTCTTGGTTCACATACTGCTGAAGCCTAGCTTGTAGGATTTTGAGCATAACCTTGCTAGCATGTGAAATGAGTGCAATTGTGCAATAGTTTGAGCATTCTTTGGCATTGCCCTTCTTTGGAATTGGAACGTAAACTGACCTTTTCCAATCCCATGGCCACTGTTGCGTTGTCCAAACTTGCTGGCATATTGAGTGCAGCACTTTAACAGCATCATCTTTTAATATTTTAAATAACTCAGCTTGAATACTGTCATCTCCACTAGCTTTGTTGTTAGTAATGTTTCCTAAGGCCCACTTGACTTCACTCTCTAGGATGTCTGGCTCAAGGTCAATGACCAGACCAGCATGGACATCAGGGACATTAAGATCTTTCTTGTATAGTTCTTCTGTGTATTCTTGCCACCTGTTCCTAATCTCTTCTGCTTCTGTTAGGTCCCTGCCTTTTTTGTCCTTTATCATGCCCATCTTTGCACTAAACGTTCCTTTCATATCTCCAATTTTCTTGAAGAGATCTCTAGTCTTCCTCATTCTATTGTTTTCCTCAATTTCTTTGCATTGTTCATTTAAGAAGGCCTTCTTATCTCTCCTTGCTATTCTCTGGAAGTCTGCATTCAGTTGCTTATATCTTTCCCTTTCACCCTTGCTTTTCGCATTCCTTTTTTCCACAGCTATTTGTAAAGCCTCATCAGACAGCCATTTTGCTTTCTTGCATTTCTTTTTCTTTGGGATGGTTTTAGATGCTGCCTCCTGTACAAAGTTACGGACCTCTGTCCACAGTTCTTCAGGCACTCTGTCTACCAAATCTAATCCTCTAAATCTATTCAACACCTTCACTGTGTACTCACAAGGAATATGATCTAAGTCATACCTGACTGGTCTAGTGGTTTTCCCTACGTTCTTCAATTTAAGCCTAAATTTTGCAGTAAGCAGCTCATGATCTGAGCTACAGTCAGCTCCTGGTCTTGTTTTTGCTGTCTGTATAAAGCTTCTCCATCTTTGGCTGCAAAGTATATAATCAATCTGGTTTTGGTATTGACCATCTGGTGATGTCCATGTGTAGAGTCGTCTCTTGTGTTGTTGGAAAAGAGTGTTTGCTATGACCAGCTTGTTCTCTTGACAAAACTCTATTAGCCTTTGCCCTGCTTCATTTTGTACTCCAAGGCCAAACTTGATTATTTCTTGACTTCCTACTTTAGCATTCCAATCCCCTGTGATGAAAAGTACATATTTTTTTGGTGTTAGTTCTAGAAGGTATTATAGGTCTTCATAGAACCGGTCCACTTCAACCTCTTCGGTATCAGTGGTTGGAGCATAGACTTGGATTACTGTTGTTGAATGGTTTGCCTTGGATTCACACTGAGATCATTCTGTTGTTTTTGAGGTTGTACACCATTACTGCCTTTCCCACTCTCTTATTGACTGTGAGTGCAACTCCATTTCTTCTAAGGGTTTCTTGCCCACAGTAGTAGATATAATGGTCACCCGAATTAAATTCACCCATTCCCGTTCATTTCAGTTTGCTGATTCCCAAGATGTCAATGTTCAATCTTGTCATCTCATCTTTGACCACATCCAGCTTGCCTTGGTTCATAGATCTTACATTCCAGGTACCTATACAATATTGTTCTTTACAGCATCGGACCTTCTTTTCGCTTCCAGATACATCCACAGCTGAACGTCCTTTCGGCTTTGGCCCAGCCGCTTCACTCTTTCTGGAGCTACTTGGAATTGCCCTCCGCTCTTCCCAGTAGCATATTGGACACTTCTGACCTGAGGGGCTCATCTTCCAGCATCATATCTTTTAGCCTTTTGACATTGTCCATGGGGTTTTGTTGGCAAGGATACTGGAGTGGGTTGCCATTTCCTTCTCCAGTGGACCACATTTTGTCAGAACTCTCTGTCATGACCTATCTGTCTTGGGTGGCCCTGCATGGTATAGCTCATGGCTTCACTGAGTTATGCAAGCCCCTTCACCATGACAAGGCAGTGATCCATGAAGGGGTGTAAGTACTACTGTACCCAAATAATATAATGCATAGCTTGTATTTTATAATAATACAATAAAACAGTGTTTTTCAAACTTGGCAACTTTAAGGTGTGTGGACTTCAACTCTCAGAATTCTCCCAGTTCTGGGAGTTGAAATCCACATATCTTAAAGTTGCCAAGTTTGAAAAACACTGCAATAAAACAATATTTAAATAATGAAAACAACAATTAAAAATAACATTTCCAAAACCAATCGTGTCAGGCACAACAATGAACTCAGCTTTCCAGGGAACTGGAAAAAGGCTTAGCCCAGATGGGGCACATAGCAAATGACTTCTGTCTCAGTTCTTTTCAGAATGAGTTGCTGATCTTGGCATCTCCCAGCCTCTAGTGTTGACCACAGTTCTGTTTATTATGCATTCATTTTGAAAACATGCTCCAATGACAATGTGATTGGTAAGTAAAAATCAAGATAATGATTTTTTAAAAACCTTCATTTATTCCCCTTTTAAAACTGATTTCTAGGAGACAATATTTCCATTTTATTGTTTATTTGAAACCCAAATCTCCGCTATCTTCTCATTAGCCTGTCGAATGCCAATCTACGAGATTTTGGCAGTGCCCAAATTTTGCCTTGTCAAAATGATCTGTTGAGTGATCTATTGCACAACATTTGATTCTTCTTAATTCATTGACAAGATAGTATTCTTGGGGTGTTTTGTTTTCTTACTGATTTGAAATTCCAAATTGCATTCAGTATGATTTGACTGGTGCCACTACTGCTTCAACATTAAATGAAACAATATTTTGTTTCAGTAGTGAGAGAAACCAAAGAATGAAGTGGCTGGAACTTGTCTAGGATCCCTTGCAGCAACATTACTTTCCTGTGTAAGAATGAATAGCAAACAATCCCATATATGGAAAAAAAGAAAGGATGAAATACTGTAAGGGCTAAATTTGTCCCTCCTATACCCATCCTCTGTCCTTTTGGTTACATTATAGTGTGAAAGGATGTTTTGAGTATCAGGCTGAGAAATGGTTTTTATGTAATATAGAAAATAATAATATGCTGTGCTTAAAGCCATCAGCCTGCAGTTAAATTTATAGTCAGTAAGTACCAGTCTAATGATATTTTTCATCAATCCCGTTGTTGTTGTTTTTTGCTTTTACAAGTGGATGAAAGGCTGCTAAAGTAGCAGGGAGTCAACGGAGTCACACTTTCAAATGCATGAACATTCCAAGGACAGAACTAGTGGAAAGTTTTCCCTGTGCAAGTCCTCCTAAACTGAAGTGACAGCCACAGAGGAGCTTGGTAGGACTAATGTACCCTTTGCGTTCATTTAGATGGAGGTTAGCACAGGACATTTCTCAACAGATTGTGTCCCAGAGTGATTCTTAGTCACTCACGCTAATGTTTATAGTCATTACACATGGAGGAAAAACAAACCATTCATAAGCCATAGGAAAAATAAATCTTAGATTCATACTCTGGCAATACTTATATTAGCCCAGCTGAAGATTTACAAAATTGTGTGCAAGTTTTCGAGTTTCCAAGGTAACTGAATTTTCAGACTGGTTAAAAATGTAGAATAAAGAGGGTTGGAAAAATGTGGCCAGTGAAAGCCATTCATGCTCTCAGGTTAATTGCAACAAAGACTCTCTCCAAAGCTGTTACAGTCAAAATTGTTTCCATCCTTGGTATGATATATAGATCTCTTAGCTGACATAAAATAGAAGAAGGATCAGTTAGGCACACAACTCAAAAGAATGTAAGCTATTGTACTATGACTGTGTGACATATAAGCTATATGGAGAAGTACTCTGCGACAGAGCATTATTGTAATAGAATGTGAGAATGACCTTGGAAGACGGGGGGAAGAGATGCTGCCTAGGGAACGATCATATAAAAGGAGGAGGAGCCCACAACTGAGCAATGGGCAAAGAAAGAAACTTAGAAAGGACCTACCGTAACTGATCAGGTGGTAAAAGGGACGGCAGGAGATTTGTACTTTCAGACTTGCAAGATTCTGTTAACATAGCCTTACAATAAAGTTAGAATGAGTTCATCTTGTCGTGTTTCCTGCCTGGTCTACTTGGGAGGCTGACAATTATAGAGATGATATGTCTTTTTGTTAATTGTTTAACCACTTTAAGAAAAGCTTATTTTCACAACATTTTAATTTTGCTTTTTGGAAAGCACACGTGCATACAAATGCATGCAGAGGGACATAGCATTCACAGCCATTTGTCATCATATTGCCTAATGCACAAATATATACAAGCATATATTTATTTAGTCAATTTATAGGCCGCCCATCTCATATACATGACATGTGTTTAAATGTTTGGAAACTTAACAATTGCAGATGTATTACATTGCCATTCAAAAGAATAGAAGGCCTCAGCACCATTATCAATAATGTATATTCTCTTTCTAAAAGCTGAATTAAAACCCAGAGATTCCTCAACTGTGTTTTCAAAGTATAATCCTTTCTAAGGAGATAGAAACTTCTAAGGCAGAAGTGGCATGAGACAGATTGCATAGGCAGCTGTGATATGAAGGAATGAAATTCAATTTGTCAAAGTATAAGCTGCAGCTTATACATCTAGACTTTAATGCTCCTGAAAGACCAGAAGATTGAGCTGTGATTATATTCATGTGTGTGCATGCACGCATACATTTGTCCTTCATCAGTTCAAACTGACCTACATTGTGGATTTTATTGCATTCTTTCAAAATTGGATTTATTTGGACATTATGGTTGCAGGTTTGGTTCAAAAACATCGACAGTTGCTCTTGTATGTGGCAATTATATTCAAGAACAAGCAATACTATGTCTTATGGATACCAGTCATTACTGCAGCAGATTGGTCTAAAAGATGGTGGCTCGGTTTCCATTTCATTGTCCTGCTTGCCTTTCTATAAGCTGAGACTTTTTGCAGAAGAGATACTTTTAGACATCTTGATCTTACAATGGAAACAAATCACAATTAGAGCTTCATTCCAAGTTTCAGAGCTTCCATAAGTTAAACCCAAGGAATAGGACGCTCCATCAGAAATCTTGTTCTAGGGTAAGAGTACAAGAAAAGGGAGATTACAGTAGAGGAGAGAAAAACACTCTTTCATATGAATTATGATAGGCTGCAGAGCTAGGCACATTTTTGTTTTATTTCATGGGAAATGCCAGACTTCACTTTTTTTCCCTGGATTGAAAGGACACTAGAGAATACAACCATTGCTGTTAGAACAACTGTTAAGTCTATTGATTTCAAAATGTTATGTACATTGGGGGGGGGGGGGGATCTTACAATTTATTTACCAGTAAATCAGCTGGCAAATGCCCTTCTCTTTATCTACCTATATCTCACTGTAACTACACACCAAAAGTAGATTGTTTCTGGATGGCAATTCACACCCTCCAAATGTAATGATCATGGAAGGCATGGTAAATGTCAGCATTTAAGCCACCTGTTAATATAGGATTGCAACAGAATTTGCTTGCCACAGCTGAACAATTGGAGGAGAACCAGCCTATCTTTACATTCAAAATTAAGGGATATCAATACAATTAAGTTATTGTTTGAGCTTCATGAGACCTACCAAATCACAGAGTCTGTCTTGAAAAATACAATGTACTGTAAGTAGATTCCAATTATTTTCATTCTTGTCCAGAATGATATGCATATTACTGGATAATATTTGAATTATTACCAGACTGTTTTAATTAGAATAAATTAAATTAAATTATTTTAATTAGAATAAGCCAGCTGGGGCTTCCTAGATGTTTTGGACTTCAGCTACCCAACCATCATGGCTAGTGGCAAGGATTATGAGTCCTGTCGTATTATGAGTCCATAATAGCACCAAAAATGTCTAACCCTGCCTAAAGTCACAGATATCAGAATAGATAACCATACATTTTTTGTTACTTTAAACAACTGTGTCTCATTCCAACCAGTAAAGACAAACGTGTATGAAGATAATTCTGGAGCTATAGATTAGACTTTAAAACTAGAAGCAGTTGTACTGATTTAAGTGAAATTGCATCATGTTCAAAAATCATAAGATATGTGGCTTACGTTGTCAGAATTCATAAGTGAATGTGACTGCATTTTCCAGTGTGATTGTTAAGGCTTGCCTGACCTCATCAGTGACAGAAAATAAATTTCTTTTTTAGCAGATAGAAAACCTGATTCCTTTGTAATACATTAACTATGTACTTTGGAATATTATTTTATTTTTTTTACAGAAGAAAGGATCCTCACGTGCTGCATCTAACCAGAATGAATAAAAACCATCTTGAAAAGGAGGGGAGGGATCATTGCACAGGAGTAGAACATAGATGATTTCCTGTGTTGAAAGTTAAACAGCTAATGCAAAGACAAATGCATTGTGGAAACAAACATCTGATTTATGGGCACGCCTTTCTTCCAATAAATGTGGGAAATCTCTAGTTTAGTGAAAGAGTGGGAGACTCTTCTATTAAAGATTCTTATCATGTTCTCTTAGACCACTAGTTCATTGGATTCCCACACCAAGACAAGATTGATGGGTCTTGGTTTTGTTTGTTTACTGTTTAGAATTAATCACTTTTTAAATTTGCCTTATCAGGACATTGATAATCATTCTCTTTCTCTCCATCTCCACCCCCTTATTTAAAAAGCATTCAGGCCTAAGAGATTGTATGTGACCCACAGTCCTAGAGGCACTTGATTCTGTTTAAAAGCTTATTTTCTCATTCTGTATAAATAGGAGGGCCCTTACAGAGTCCTCAGATAATGTACAGTTCATCTGGAGATAATAATAAATTGGTTACTCATACCCTCTCCTGTTATTCTTGGAAGAAGAAAAAAATATTTCTCAGCTTCCTTCTCTCTCTCTTCCAGATACTCATCATCTTCATTTTTTAAGACTTGGAGTAAAAGTTGAAGATGCTTCATCCCAAGACAATATTGTCCCATTGATTTCAGGCTGGTTGTGCTGACATGGTCTTGTGGCAGAAAGACACAGAATATATGTCTTGATACCTAAACCTTGTTTTTATGAAAGGAACATTCCTTCTTCTTCATAGAACTATCTTTTTAAAATAGAATGGGATACTGCAATCTATTTGAAAATAATCAATAATGTCATATATTTTTATAATTTTAAAATGATTTTCTCCAGAGGCATTTTAATGCACTGACCTTGTTTCATTGCTTCCTGGCCCATCTTCTTTCTTTTAGGGGATTTCTGTCAACTTGCTTTAACACGTAACTTCAGTTCAGCTATAGCCTAGAATTTTTTTCAGATAGAAAGAGCCCATTCTTACATGAAGAGGTTTTTCAAAATATAAATTCTGAAAAGCTGATTAAGTGATACATAGCAGAAAAGGCAAAGACATAAAATGCTTAAAAGACATTTGATATAGAAACTCAGTCATATATTTAAGTTAAAAAAAAAAAAAAACTAACCTGCTCGTATTGCATGCATTTTCACATGGTCCCTTTAATATTCTTTGTTAAAAAAAAATGAGAAAAGAAACATGAATGCTGGCCTTGTGGATCCTGGAATCAACCTCACTTTTACTTTATCATGACTCCACTGGGCTTGATTCAGGGAAGTAAAAACATTTTAAGATCTAACTGAATATCAAAGGAGGAGAATAAAGTAATCAGATAGCCAATCTTCTGATTAGGAATATAATTTGGTCTAAAAGGTAATGCCATCTTCTAGTTAAGCTTGACTCCTTGTGACTTCATGGATATGTACAAAAGAGAGCTTTGCCACTGCCTTTTTCTGAGATTTTTTTTTTTTTCTTTTACACACTGGAGTTCCCTAGAAGTCTCCCAGTCAAGTACTAAGCTGGTCTGATCCTGCTTAGTTTCTAAGATCAGACAAGATAGGCCAGATGCTACCATCTGGTGAATCTAATTTGGGTGAAGATAGTGCAAAATAATCCCAACAACTTCCTTCAGCTTGATCAAGCATTCCTAAACAAATAGAAGAGGGGACATGACTGTGTGCTTCTGCTCTTACAAATCTGCCATCTGATTTTGCTTTGCTCGCTCATTTCTCTGGTATGTGCAGCTAGGCAGCTACTAACATTATCTGGATGTGCAAAGCACATTTTTGCACAGGGATGGATTCACAGCAAAATGCCAGTTAGAATATTTTCCTCAGGAACTCACTGGAGCTTGGCTTACAAAGGCTGAAGATGAAATCAAGCAAAACAGGTCAAACCTGGAACTATATATCCTTATGAATCCTTTTGTCCTCTTTTGTATCACAGCACATAGTTTTGTTCAAACTTTAAAATCCATTTTTGTTTAACGGCTTTGGCCAAACTACTGTATTCTGTGAAAATATTTTCAGGTGCAACTTCAACCTTTTGTAGTAACTCTCTTATCTGAAGAGTACATTTTTAGGGATGGGTAAGGATTTCATTAGGCTGGGAGAATTTTGGCAAAACATTGACCCAAATGCTCAAATGTCTTCATTAAAAAGAAAGCAAGAACAAGTTTGAATTGGAGAGAAAGCAAACAGATGCACCCATCTGGCAAGGGCATTGAATACTCAGCTTTTGCAAGACTGAATTTGAATCCCTATATATTCAAACATGTTCGTAGTGCTAAATAATTGTTCCCAGCCTTATTTTCTGATGAATTCCTCACCATTAATAGTTATAAGGCAGGCAAGTACCATATGGTCCTCTCTCTTGGATCCAATATCCAGCTAAGGGGGCCAGCTCCTAATTTGCCATGCAGAAAGGAATGATGGATAGCACTGACCACCAGCCTGGGAGTGAGAAACCATGAATGGGAAGGGAGAAGCAAACAAGCTTTCTCCTCTTGCTCTTTTCTCCTCTTGGAATGTGATGAGCAAGCTTGGCAGCAGGCCTTCTCTCAAGGAAGCATTGTCATTTGTACTGTGTAATGTTATTGCTCTATTACATTGCTCTATTAAATTGCTTTTTTATACCTTCAAGTCATTTTTCACTTCTGCCGACTGCCTGGACGAGTCCATGCAGTTTTCCTGGCAAGATTTCAAAAGTGGTTTGCCATTGCTTGCTTCTGAGGGCTGGAAGAGAGTGACTGGCCCAAGGTCACCCAGCTGGCTTCGTGCCTAAGGCAAGACTAGAACTCACGGTCTCCCAGTTTCTAGCCTGGTGCCTTGACCACTACACCAAGCTAGCTCTATTACACTCTCTCTATTATACTAATATTACTAATTGCTTAGTAATATTCTTCATCTGTTTTGTTTTGTTGTTGTTGTTTTTTACCAAGAAGAAAAATGGAAGAAGATTCTGGTGGAAATGATGCCTTCCCCCCACCCTGATGGGATACAGACTGTCCTATCACCCCCTACATCAGTTCTGCATGTTTAGTGGAGGGGGCATACTATGACTATGATTATACCCTTGAACAAATAAATGCATTCTTGGAGACAGAAACAGCAAGGCAGAAACATGTGAGAAAGGACATCTCACCTTTTCCTTTAGAATGCAAAGCAGTGGATACTATCTTACTGAGACATAGTGAATGATTCATGGTTGACTGTCAAGTTGAATCTTATGTCCTCTGTCTTGATCCAGCATCCTAAAGCCAAGGTTGGTGAAGCAGCACCTAAGGAGTCACAAAATGGATAGTAAAATATCAGGCACAAATGTTATGAGAGTTTAACATTGACTATCATGTGACATGACATAGTAAACTAGATTCAGCTTGTGAGCTCCTTCTCTTCTGCAGATGAGTCTTGTGATGAATTAGACTGCATGTTCATCTAACCCAACATGGTTTTCTTTGGCTGATACCAATCCTCCAGGGTGTAAGGTAGAGACAGCCTTTCTTTCTTTTTTCAATAATAATTTTATTAGAGTTTACAAATATAAAGGTAAAAGACTAATACAAACTAAAGAAAATATAAAAAGAAAAGAAAAGAAAAAGAAATGCAAAGAGATAGAAAGAAGAAAAGGAAAAAGGAAAAAGAAGAGAATATATAAAAAATTACTCCCCCCTCCCTCTGGACAAGTATAAACAATTTCAGTAACTTAACCCCGGTCTCTAGTATTTCAATAAAAAAAGAAAAAGGAAAAAGATCTCTTCTTCCCATAACTCATCCCTTATCAATAATCAAAGTATAAAAACTCATAATTCAATCCTAGTCAGCAAAAGTCAGCTGGCTTCATTTGCAAATCCAATTTGGCATCTTTTTCCACATCACTCTTATACTCTGGCATTTTCAAATCCATTTTCAAATCCACAGCATCTTTTTCCATATCACTTTTATAATCCAGCATTTTTTAAAACTCCAAACCCAAGTTCAAATCAGCCGCAATCTCTGTTTTGTACAATAAAATCTGTTGTTCTTCTATATCCTCTGTTATAGTATCAGACAACCTTGTAAATAATTTCTGAGTACACTGTTCCCAAACAGCCTTAATCTATGGTCAGATAATATTGCTCCGTTATATTAATGGGTCTCTTCTCCTTTAATTGTAATCATTTGTTCTCTCTGGTTCCCTCTTGACAACTTTCAAGTCCCTTCTTATCACCTGTTTATTTTCCAGTCAACAAAACTTTCCCACAGGAGGATTTCTTACAATTAATTTCAGAAACTTCATATATTCTTTTGTAAATTTTAGACACCCACAGGGAATATTTTTTCATGTCCATCTAGCCTCTTAACTTTCCAAAATCTACATTCTTGTCTCCCTTTTGCTGTTTCCAAAAAGTAAATCTTTTCATTTTAATCCTTACATTTACATAAAGCTTCTTTCATCCAGGGTTGAAGGAGATTCTCCTGGAGTAACAAAACTTGCCCTTCAGAAGGTTCTTAACTTCTAAGAAATCAGTAAAAAGCAGCTTCCTAAAGTAATTAAAAGAGGAAGTAGGTGAACCCAGTGTCTCTTGAAAAGGTGCCAAACCATGGCTTAGGCATGATGTTTTTCCCCCGGCTCCCAGAACTCTCAAACCCGCTGGAGGTTGCTATTTTATGATCTCTTCACAGGGAGATTCTGTACAGAGCAAATTTTGTGAGCAATCCTTGTCCTCTCCTTAATCTGGAGAGGGATTCCAAGGAGCTAGTACATTCACCAGCTCCTCTTTTCACCACAGTTGTCAACTCCACAAAAGCAGAGCTGTCTTCAGTCCACCATGCTGTCCTCAGAAGTCCCGCAGAGACAGGCTTTCTCATTAACTGCTACCTGATCCTTTTAAGTAGAGTTATCAGGGATGAAACGTTGGACATTATGTGTATCTAATATATGCCTGTCAAGAGAACTTTTTAATTAGAAATGTAAGAACCAGAAGCTAAGAACCCCTCCATAATGTAAATGTAAACCTCTGTAACTGCTATGAGCCTTTTATTTACTGTAACCTTCAGCTTAATTGTTTTCCAATGTCAGCCTTTCCAAATGTGATGCCCTCCAGATGTATTGTGCCTGAAACTCCCAAAATTTGCCTTACTGGTTAGAAATCTTGTTTTCTGCATATCTGTAGGACGCCAAGTCAAGAAAGGCTGTAATATATTCTACTTTTTTTTTTTTTTAGTTACCATGAGGGATCGGAACAAAAAGCAAAAAAGAGGCTGAGTGTGAAGTGAGCTTTTGTTAACTAAGAATGGCATTTGGTGTGAAAGGATCGTGGGCCTATTTCCATTATTTATTTATTTATATTTATATTTATATTTCAAATTTGGTCACTGCCCATCTCATGAGGAAGTGACTCTGGGCAGTTTACAATAAAAACAATAAATAAATATTAATTAAGATACAATAAAATAGTATAAAAATATAGTAACAATACAATAAAAACCAAATACATACATAAATAATAATATCTTCCAAGGTTCTGCTAGTAGAAAAGATATTAACATACAGTACAGGAGCATCTTCAAGTTGCTAGCCACCCCCAGGGTTGGTTGCCCCTTTTTTCGCCCCATGCAACTTTTCAGAACCAGGTCTTAACTGCTTTCTGGAAGGTCAAGAGAGTAGGGGTCTGCCTCACCTCTGGGGGGAGGGTATTCCATAGGTGGGGGCCACAGCAGAGAAGGCTCTCCTTCTGGGCCCCACCAGTCGACATTCTTTCATTGACAGGGTCTGCAGCATACCTTATCTGCTTGACTGGGTGGGACAGGTTGATATAGTGGGGGTGAGACGGTCCCTCAGATAACCTGGTCCCATGCCATGTAGGGCTTTAAAGGTGATAACCAACACCTTGAATTGGAACCAGAAGCAAATTGGCACCCAATGCAGCTCCCACAGCAAAGGTGTAACATGTGCCATCTTTGGGGCATCCAAAATTGCCTGCATGGCTGCATTTTGAAGCAGCTTCAGCTTCTGGATACTCTTCAAGGGTAGCCCCATGTAGAGCACATTGCAATAGTCTATATGGGAAATGACTAGGGAATGAGTGACTGACTGGAGGGCCTCCTGATCCAGGAAAGGGCATAACTGGCACACAACGTGTAGTTGAACAAAGGCCCTCCTGGCCATGACTGCCACCTGCTCTTTGAGCAGGAGTCATGAGTCTAGGAGGACACCCAGATTATACAAGGGATCTGTCTGGGGTAGTGCATCCCCATCCAGAACCAAAGATGGTAAACTTCTGGATACAGAGGAGCCTCCAACCCACAGCCACTCTGTCTTACCAGGGTTCCGCTAAAGCCTGTGGTTCCCAGTCGAGGTCCCCACAGCCTCCAGGCACTGTGAAAGGGTAGTCACAGCCTCACTCATTATGGAAAAGAAATTCATTTATTCCAAATATGCTACTCATTCTTTAATTGAAACTGTATGTGTCTATTCCAGGTTGTGTTGGTAGATCTAGTATGAAATATATCTAAGAAGATAAGAAAGGCACCTTTCTATGCTCCCATATATCAGGGTTACTATAGATTAGTATTTATTAAGAACCTGATTATGTGGCAATAGCACCAACTTTTTTAAAAAAAAGGCAGTCAGAGAGTAAGCTGCTCAGCAGATGAAGGAACAGCTCACAGGACTGAGCAGTGGCTTCCTTGAGTCATGGCAAAGAACAGAGATATGAAATTCACTCTTGCATCATATGTTGATGCCTGCTAGCTGAGACAGTCTTAGAAAAAGCTTGGCATGGGATCTGCTAAAGAGATGGAACACATCATTATAATGGACAGTGCTGATTTTTTATCTTATGGTTAGTGTAGTGGGTTACCAAATGAATATCCATAAAACTTCACAATGATACTAACCGATAAGTAAGAATTGAGAGCTAGTTTGGTATAGTGGTTAAAGGCACCAGGCTAGAAATAGGGAGACTGGGAGTTCTAGTCCTGCCTTAGGCACAAAGCCAGCTGGGTGACCTTGGGCCAGTCACTCTCTCTCAGCCCTAGGAAGAAAGCAAGGGCAAACCGCTTCCCAAAAATGTTGTCAAGAAAACTGCAGGGTCTTGTCCGGACAGTTGCCAGGAGTCTGACTTGAAGGTACAAAATCAAGCAAATAAACAAACCAGGTGGAAGATAGCATTTTTGGTTTGCACTCTTAAATCAAGCACAAAGCCCAATATTGAGAGGACAAAATCATGACTTTACTATAGTTTTTAAAAACAGAAATGAGCTTTCTAACATAATCTACAATATGAGCATGATAAATATATATTGTGTTAAATATTAGGGTGGTGCACCTTCAGGACAGATACTTTGCTTATGAGAGTACAACCAGCTTTTTTCACTTCATTAAAGCCACCATGTCTTTTTCCAAGCTCATGCGGCTGTCTCTGAAGGTCTCTGCATGCACAGATGCTTCATCTTATCTTTTTAGCAGCTGCATATGCCTATATACGCCGAAACAGCCAACAGCTTCCAAAACAGCTTTGTGAATCTAGAAAAGCATATTGCTGCTTTGATCATTCAAAAAGTGCTTTGTACATGTTCCCATACATTCTATCCTTCTTTTTCAAAGAATCTTTTTCTTTGAATCTTTTTCCAAGGACTTACCTAGAGGTGTCCACAGGGTATAGTAAAAAAAAAAAAAAGTCAAGATGGCAGCCACGATGGTGGGATCACAGGTCTGCCTATTTCTTTACAAAAAACAGACTTAGCTTTGATTACACCATCACAGCCACCATCTTGACATTTTTACCACACTGTGAAGGCACTCCCAAATTTACACAACTCTAATACATTGATGTCGTCATAGCACAATTGGAGATAATTTGAGTAACCTCATTCATGTTAGGAAGATGATAATAATTCTTTCCTATTAGACAAATGATTCAATTGCCAATAACCAATAACGAGAAAAGGAATTTTCTTTTACATACTTCAGAGATGAGGTATTCATCAGATTATTCAATTTTCTCACAGAATAGACCTTTGAACAGAATGTTACAATTCTAGTTAGGTAATAACTAGAATAACTAATGAGAACTATATTCTCAAGGAAAGGGCAAACACTGTTAACAACAAAATCAGGAAAATTCTGAACAATTCAGATTGATCATTCAATTCCACACAGAGTACCATGAAACTATCTCAGAATAAGACATAAATGGCATGCCACATTGAATTGTTTTCCACCATCTGGTTAATTCCATCACTTTGAATAATTCTACCCAAGAGCTGAGTTCATCTTTATCACTGAAAACCCACTTACCCATCTGGAACACATTATGATTTATTAAACACAATCCATACTTAATCTAGAGCTCAAATTTGGATAGAAACTTGTGGCATATACAAGGAGGCACTTACGTCGGAGAGTAAATTTTCTCCAGGCTGTGATTGTGATGAATTTATCATGTACTCTAAAAGGGATGCATTGACCTACATTCAGAAGAAAGTACCGTCTTGTGTATTGGTTGTCATGAATCATGGCCGAGACTTAGGAAATGTATTTAAAAAACTGTGGATGAGATGAAGGCAAAGAGGGAAAGCATGGATGGGAGAAGTAAGAAGGCAATCCCAGCAAAGTCTCCTTTGAAGCAGAGGCAGGTGACAGGATATTGCTTAACCCTTCTATTGAGCAGAACAGAGTTGGTTACCCCTAAGCAGCAGAATTGGGAATTGTATGAAGTGGACCAAAAGGGGCTGCATGAAGCCAGGACGAGGTGTCCTGGCTTCCCCCAGACAGCTGCTTCACCCCAGGGGGCTTGCTGTTCCATTTCTGAAGGCTTTGCCGGCATCCAAATGCTAGCACAGCCATAGCTCTTCTTTGCTGCTTTTCTGTTATTGACTTTTTTCTTCTCCTCTTTCTCTTCCTCCTCTCTGCCAGACATTAATTCAGGGGCATCCGCAAATTGTTCAGATGGAGCCAGGCCAATGAAGGAGCCCTTCTGCCAAACAGCATGTACTTCTCACTCTGCCTTTTGTGCTGGCCTTCTGTAACCAAGACAGCATGCGTTCTGAGAGCAAAAGGTTTGCTGTACTATTGTTACATCCTGTGTGAAGAAGCTGTTGTGTAGAAGCTGTCCCCGTGAAAGCCTCCCCCAATCCATTTCCAGGATTATTCTTACTATTTCTTAGGTAGTTGCTTCATGATTAAATAGGGAAGCATGAAATGGCTTGCAGTAGTATTACACTGAACTGAAGAAGATTGGATGCCCTAAGATAATCGTATGATATGTGGGAAGCCTTTCTGAAAGTCTCAGTAAACATTTACCCAAAGAAAATAGGTCAGTTATATTGTCAGCTGAAGGGTTAATTGTATAAACTAGGTTTCAGTGAATTTGTGCTAGAGTTTAGACCCAGAAGTTGTTGGTAGTGACAGAAGGTAGGCACAGGAGCCTACATGGAAGTAATATGAGATTATGGCCACAATCCAGCATAGTCTGTGCTTACTTAACAATACAATTCTACTTGTGTTTTTAATAAAACTGACCTTTGGTAGATGAGGCTAATATTAGAATATGGATAATTGGGAAGGAGGTAGAATGTTGCGAGTATCCTGATAAATAACTTCTAGAAGAAGGAAACACTGAGAGAGAATAAAAACCAGGCAGAGTTAATGGGAGAGTTGTGAGAGGAGAGGTGGTTTGTTAGCATGAAAATAAAATTAAAAGAATTATCTAGTCTAAATCATCATGATTTAGAAGATTCAGACTGACTGAAACTGACTTGGTGCACAGAAGAAGAGAGCCAGTTTGGGCTAGTGGTTAAGGCACCAGGCTAGAAACCAGAAGACCGTGAGTTTTAGTCCCTCCTTAGGCTGGGTGACTTTGGGCCAGTCACTCTCTCTCAGCCCAACTCACCTCACAGGGTTGTTGTTGTGGGGAAAATAGGAGGAGGAAGGAGTATTAGGTAAGTGTGCTGCCTTGAGTTATTTATAAAAATAAGAAAGGCGGGATAATTTTTTTAAAAAAATTTTAAAAGGGAGTTCAAGTAAAGACAGAAAAGATTCTGTCAAATAAGAGATCTAACTCTAATTCATTTGGCTTCCCAGCATAACACCCAAGAGCACCTGTGCATGTGTGGAGAGCCTCTTTAGTGCCTATAGTGACAGATGGCTTCTCTGCCTGTTTGCCTGCTTTACATTTTTTTTTAAATGAAACATAAAACAGAAAGTTGAGATGCTACAAAGTGAAGTGCCTATCTCCGGTCTCATCTTCATTTCCAAGAATGTGTCTGGACCCCAAACAGACCCCACTAAGTTTCTTAGAAAATAAAATAATTATTTTATAGAAAATAATTTTAAAAATCCATCAAGCTTTTAAAAGAAGTTTAATTTTAATTCACATGTTATACTTTTGCATTGCAAAAACAGTTTCTTGTGGCCATAGCACAAGAAACATCCAGAGGATTCCAGGAAGTGTATAGTTAGAATTGCCTCCTTGCAAAACGTTTTGCACGTCTTTTGCTTTTCCTGGATAGTTGAAAATTCTGCCATTTTCTATCAACCTATTTTTTTCTTTGATTCTCTTAAGGAGAGGGAGACAGCAAATATAATACAACAAATAATACAATATAAATAACAAATAATAATACACAAATAATAATAATAACAAATAATACAATACAAACAATTAATAATACAACAATACAAATACATTTTTATGTTTGTTTGTTTTTTTAATTGTTGTACGCCACCCAGAGTCACCTTGTGTGAGATGGGCGGCTATATAAATATGATAAATAAATAAGAAGATTCTTTGAATTACTGCTTTAAGCACTATTAGTTAACATAACATGAACATTATTACTGGAGAGCTTCCATACCATGGACTGGAGAAGATCTTTGCAGCCTCCTTAAATCTGGGGCACAGACAGTGTATGAGACCACTCGTAATACTATTATACAGTTGTACAGACCTAAGCCCAGTTTAGATCTTAGTCTTCAGTCCAGGGCTGAAAGGAGATAATGATGGACCTGACTGGCCAAACAGTAAAAGGACTGGCTGCAATCGTGGAGCTAGGGCTCTGCCTCTGGGCCAGAATGCCATTTTCCCCACTTCTTTTGCCACCTGTGGAAGGCGAGAGAGGAAGAAAGGAGGCAGGACTTTTTGACACCAGTTCTCTACTCCCCACTCCCAGCCCTGAAGGTCCACTTGGCCAGCAGAGGTGCTTTTCCCACCTAAATTGTCCACCACCCCCTGCAACTTAGGTGTTGCAGCTTTTAATGGGTGTGGGGTGAGTGGGGGCCTTTTATTCCATGTGCCAGTAGTGTGTCAACAGAGTACCAACATTTGTCAAGAACAGCCCACATTATTCCTGTGGGAAGTACAGTGGCAGAGCCACTTTCGGTAAATGTAGCTTTCACCTGGGAAGGTGGACAAGATCTTCTTCCCCTCCTTCTCTCCTCCACTGCAGCTGCCACCCATGGCAAGAGAAGTGTGGAGACAGAAGGGGGGAAGCTAGTCTCTTTTCTCCCCCTATTTCTCTTACTATGGGTGACAGGAGAAGCAGGGAGGAGTGTTGGGTAGGGGGAGAAGCAGTGGTGAATGGCTTCTTTTGATGTCGTATCAGAGAACTGAGAACAGAAGACTCCTCACCTCTTACATCTTCTTCCTATATTCTTTTCTCCCACTGAATAAGTATAATTTAAATAGTGAGCCTGCTGTATCACAGGAGATAAGATTTTAACAAAGCATCATTCATTTGGAATTTTATGTAAGAAAAAAAAACAGTTTCCCTTGAAGTCAAATTGTTTTCAGAGATGTATTCTGATCATTCCACTGACAGATCAGTGTTCACACCTACAAAAAAGGATTTTTTTCATTAATAGTTGTTATACTGTTGAAGAACTATTATTGATACCCAGAAAAATGGCTCAGATCTAACTTGAGTGTTTAAAAGAAGCATCATTGAGGAAGGAAGGAAGGAAGGAAGGAAGGAAGGAAGGAAGGAAGGAAGGAAGGAAGGAAGGAAGGAAGGAAGGAAGGAAGGAAGGAAGGAAGGAAGGGAGGGAGGGAGGGAGGGAGGGAGGGAGGGAGGGAGGGAGGGAGGGAGAGAGAGAGAGAGAGAGAGAGAGAGAGATGATAGATGTTTCCTCCTAGGTAAAAATCAGTTGCCAATATTGAAAACAGCCCTAAGTTTTTAAACTGTCATACCTTGATCAAATCTCAAGCAATCTCTATTAGGTTTGGCTTACTAATGGAAGGTATCCCCAACTTCACAAATACCAAATTTCACAAAGCTAAAATCAATTTGATGAGTAACAGAAGTTCAGAAAATGAATGGTAGAATGCTAAAAACTCAGTCCTTACAGTACAGACATGCTATCATGAATCTATTGTTAATTGCAACAAATATTAAAATAGCCACAAAGTTTCTCCTTTGGCAGGTGCCCTTATCAATCTATCCCTATTATATCAATGTAATAATTGAACTGAACCATACAAACTGCAGGATTCAAATCCCAAATTATCCTGGGTTGATCTCAAATAGATTTCTCTTGGTCTACGTGAAGGTGAACAGCCGACAGTCTTCAGGGTACATACATCCATTAAATCCCTTATTTTGCATCCCCCAAAGGCCTCTGATCATAGCAGCCAAATTCAAAGCCTAAACGCTGAAAAATAAAGGCATGATTTCTCACTGGTTTTGGTAAAAAACAAACAAAAAAGGTATATTAGCTACAGAAACAGTTTAACACACCAAAAAAGCAATAACAACAAACCCCATACTCCTCCCCTCCAAGAAAATCCTCAAGCCTGGAGACTTATTCTTACTGTCCTGTATAACATCATTCTGTAATTGCCCCATCCTCTGTGGTCTATCAAATTTTAGAAGTATGGCACACAGCGGCCAATTAGTTACATATCTTCTCCTCTATACATCCCTCCTCTTGAATTTGGAGGTGTGCTAATTATGCAAACATGCTTAACACCTTCCTCCCTCCCTCCCTCCTTTCCTCCCTTCCTTCTCCCTCCCTCCCTCCCTAATAAGAACTAAACATGGAATTTGTCTCCACAAAAGTTGTCTTTGGGAAAAAAATTAAATTAAAGTTGTCTTTTATTTTTTTGGTTGGGAAGACATTTAGCAGCTGTGTTTATATTGGCACACACTTTGGCTATTAGGTGGCTGGGCGAAGAACTAAAGATGTACAATATTGTTCCGACATTGTGCACTTACAGCCCATTTCCTTGGAAACGTGTTATTTTATATTTCCCTTGGTGGCGTTAATCACATTTCATGATGTCTCACTTTTTCAAAGTTCTTTTTTGTTTCTTGATTCCATTTATATCTTTCCTCTTGAGCAGTTATTGAATATTATTTGAACACAAGCATAATCTTCTCTTGGAGATGGTTTACTTTGCTTTAAACAAAACAAATCAATTAAAGTGTGGCTCCAAGTAAGTTAAAGTCATCGCTAATATTCCAAAAATCTACAGCATATCAAAATAGTTGCTAGAGTTGAATAAGAGGGCACAGGTAGAGTCTCTGTTCTTAAATGGAATATTAAAAAACAACAACACAGTACTACAGTATGTAGAGTTCCTCCAAGAGACAATGAAACATTGACAGAGAAAAATCTGGAAAACCTAAGCCTTCCATTTGTTTGATATTATTGTATCATCATCCTGGCCACCCAATCATGGGCTGCTCAAGTATTTAAGAAAAATATCCTGGCCCTACGTGGCAATATTCAGTAAGAGAGCCAGTTTGGTGTAGTGGTCAAGGCACCAGGATAGAAACCAGGAGACTGTAAGTTCGAGTCCTCCCTTAGGCATGAGGCCAGTGGGGTGACTTTGGGTTGGTCTCTGTTTCTCAACCCAACCCAGCTCATAGGATGTCATTGTGGGAAAGTAGAAAGGAGGATTATGTCCACCATCTTCAGTTGTACAAAATGAAGGCGGGATAGAAATCAAATAATAATATCCAAGATCAAAGCACACAGGAAGCCTGAGTCAAAAATATTTATTGATAAAAATGTCTAACGCATGTCAGAGGATTTTCTCCTTCAGAGTTCATTTGCTTTCAAGAATCAACATTCTTATGCAAATGACCTGTTATAAAACAGCCAAAGTATAAACAGATGAGGAAAATACATTTCCTATAACTAACCTAGCTTGGGCCCCTCATGGTAATATCCAAATTTAATCCTGAGGTTCTGTTCCTCAAAATCATTTAAGAGCAATTTCTTTCAAGATATTTGGCTGCCTGAGATAAGTATAATGGCTGTTCAAAGTGAATTGGAAGGCTGTGGTTAAGAGTAGATAGATAGATAGATAGATAGATAGATAGATAGATAGATAGATAGATAGATAGATAGATAGATAGATAGATAGATAGATAGATAGATAGATATGAGGGGGGGGGAGAGAGAGAGAGATGAAGAATTGAATGAGAAGCCACTGTAAAGATTTGTACAAAGTTCTTATATGATCTGGGCAAAAAAAGAGGCAAAACATTCTGTTTGTGTGTGTTTGTGTGTGTCTGAGAAAGGGAGAAAAACAGGGCTGTATGTATGTGAGGAAAATAAAAACAAACAGAAGCCGATGGATGTATATGGAAGAAATCATCAGCATTTCAGATTCACATCATGTACTGTAATACAGTTGGGAATTTTTGGGCCCTGAGAGCATACTGTCTCAGCTACTGATGTATATAGATCAATCTGCCAAGTCATACACTGACAATATGAAAAAACAATCTTTCTGAATTCCTGTATTACAGTACACACCATTTCCCTACATGGAACACAGAAAGACCCATGGAGAAAAGTTGTAAAATGTGAAGCAGCTTCCAGTGATTTAGCCTTAAGGCAGTTTCTTGTGTTACATTTTAAAAGAAGCATATGTGATAATATAAAGTAAAAACTGGGAACATATTTGGACTTGAATGCCATTTCCCCAAATCAATTGATATTGAGTGGCTTCTCCAATTTAGCTCTATATAATTGCCACTCTCTAACTATAATTTCATTTACATAGTGATACAACTCATAATGTAGTTGTACTGCAGTCACATTAAAATATATTTGGGGTATTTACAATATTGGGGGATAGATCATAAGATTAGGAAACCATCTCAGTTTGTCTTAGTCTGATCCAGAGGAGCACAACTAGATGCAGGACCCAAATTTGAATCTTAGTTCAGAAAATTTTTATCTTCCATTGACTTAAAAGTGGAAATCAGTTTTTCCTAGATGGATATACATATGTTTCTCCTGACAAATATGGATGAAGTTTTCAGGACAAGTCAACTTCTTGGAGAATGACTAATACCCTTGGGAGGTCTTATGAAACAGCAGCCATTGCCTGTGCTGGTTGAAGGTGATGGTAATTGCTTGACACATTAGAGGGCACCAACATGGGAAATGCAGCTTTACAGTATGTATTTATAAAGTGCATCCTGAGAAATAACCCTTGGCTGATACTCACTGTAATGACAAAGCAAGCATGCTGAGAAGGGAAACGGTTGAAAAAACTATTTCAAAGTATTAACTATGCCCTTGTGAGATCTCGAATACAGAATTCTCTCCTTCTGTTCACTGATTTCTCTGAGAATTCTGGAGGTGGACAGCTTCCATTATTTTCCTCTTCATTTCTGACCTTAAATTCTTGTGTTTGTAAAAAGAACTATGAAGAGCCTTTGGGAAAAAAATACAGGATATGCTGATACAACTGTGCTCAATTTTCTCTGACACAAGCTTCACAATCTTACAATGAATCAGTAATTTGTGTTCAGAAATCTAACATTTGTACTTTGAAACAAAATGTATAATTCAAATACTATAGAAAAAAGTATATGCCTAGGTGGAGGGGTCACATGTTGTGGTCAAAGAGGATTTGTGGCTGCGAAAGTCTGAATATTATTGTATTAAGATGACTGGGCCAAAGATTCAAAATATCATTCTGTGAAAGGAAGGAAGACTTATTCTTTTTCCTGTAGCTGGGCTGGCTATTGGAATTCTCCAGTTCAGTAAATAAACTGAGTCACTATGAGTGACTAGGAAAGACCTAACCAGCATATTTACAAATTGCTTTTGGAAGCCATCAGATCTAGCCAGTTCATTTTCCATGACTTGCTTGACAAAAACTCTAAATTTCAGTGTTTTTAAAGTATAGTTTAATGCATAGTATATAGGAGAAAACCAATTCTATTTACAGTGTATGTCTGAGTCACACCTAGAGAGGTCTGTTCTATTTTTGACATTTTTATGGCCCTACCAAGCTGCTTTTCATGTCTGATAGTTGCAGACTACCTTGAAAAATGTGGCCTTGTGTCTCATCAGCAGGAACAAGACTGTTTCTAGGAGAGACAGTGACTCATACTGTGCACATTGAGGTCTTTTAAAAATGTTTACTTGGGCAAGGACTTGCTCAGATGCAGAGTTTTCATTCCTCAGAGCAGGAACAGTTTTTTAAATAACAGATATACTCTAGGACCTTTTCTTCATTATGTTTAAATATCTGCAGAAATTCATTCAAAAAAATTATTTTGCTGAAATTCTACTTACCCTTATTACAGAGCAGAACCTATTGCGTGTGAACCTATGTGATTTACTATTCTTGAATATGAATAAAATTAGTCTATAGGGTTTGATTTGGATAGTGACTATTGTAACAAAGGACATTATATATGTATGTATGTATGTATGTATGTATGTATATATGTATGTATAGCATACTGTAATGTAGTTAGTGGTATTGCTTGAGGCTGGGTTGATTTGCTAATTTTTCTTTCCTGTATTTTTAAAAGGTTCTTATCCAGTTTAAGGAAAAATGAATTGCTTTCAAAATCTGTTTAGAGAAAAGCATTTCAAGAGAATTCTTATGAGGGGGGATGTGATTTTTGCATTTACTTTCGCTGTGAAGTGATTGAATGGTTGTGTGAATGTCCAATCTTCTATTGTCAGCAACTTTCCTATATTTCCATGGTTCAATTAAATCACAAAGTAATGGCATCATTTGGAATGCTTCCTACAGGACTATCAGCTACAGTGATAAGAGATAGATGTATACCAACATTGAGAGAGGGGGCAATATGCCAGCATCCTCTATCCCCTTGCTGCAACGAAGTATACTTAAAAGCAGTTTTTACAGCAGTATTTCTGTGTTTCTTGATCAGTAATTGCTCACTTATCAACAGTCATTTTACGGGTGAAGAAGGTCTAGATTTATTCAGTAGTGCCTCTGTGCATACAATTTTCTCTTTTATGATTATAGCATGTTCTACAATGCTTCAAGTGCAAAATATTGTTGAAGAGCATCAGGAAATATGTAAAGTATTCTCCAAAATATTTTTCAATGGACAAAGTGAAAGTCATCAGTAAGTTTAAAAAAAAGAAAGTGCACCCTCTTGTAGAAACATTTCTACATTTCTAGAATTCATTTCTGCATTTGGGAGAATTCCCTACCAGAGGCTTGCTAGCTTCAGGCACACTGTTGGCTGATAGTGATTTAATAGCTTTCTCATATAAGGTGCATAATCCTCTTCAGTTCTGTACCACAACCACATGCCTTCTTTAACATTATAGTTCTTTTCATTCCCCATAAGTTTTCTGTATATAATCTTCTACGGAGGAAAGAAGAATTCAACCTTAAACTGATCCAGCACTGTTCAGTTCTCAAATGTGGCAGTGCCACGGTAACAACACTGGTCAATGACCAAAATGAAGATTTGAATGATTGAACAATCATGCCTCTAACTTACTCTTTTTGTGTGTAATTTTTCTCTAATATTATTTCTTAATCTGTTAGATTTATATCCCATCTTTTCTTCAAAGGCCCATGGAAGCACGCATAGCTTTCACTTCTTCAGTGGGCTGAGAGAATGGTCTGAGCCAAAGTCACTCAGAAAGATTCCGTGGCTGAGAGTGGACTTGAACCTGGGTCTCACCAGTCTTACTACACTGGATCTTTCCCCAAATATACATTTTTGCATATGTTTTCCTTGGCTTGCAAACTGTATTACAACATTAGAAAAAGCACAGATTTCAGTGTCTGACTGCATTCCAGTTCAGAACAGATTGGAAGTCTGAGTTGAATAACTTGGCATCGAAATGTGAATCATGTTAATCTCTTCTCTACCCATAGCAAGTGAGCAATTAAAGGAGCAATGAGAAGGAACAGTAACTTCTGAACACTTTGACCTCCAATAATAAATGGTGTAGATTATTCTCAGAGGGAGTAGCAAGCAAATGGGGAGCAAAAACTGAAGCAACCAGGGAGGTTAAAGACAATTAAAAGGATGCATTGAGAACATTTTCCCTATCTCCCCCATTGTCAAAAGGGATACTAACTAGACGAGGCCTATGTTGGCGTAATACAGTGCACTAAAGGAATCCAAAAGGCCTGTAGCAATGAGCTAACATCTGAGGCAGGTGGAAGATGCATCTGGATAGCCTCAAGCAATTGGCTTTGAACTTGATCTAAATTTAGCATCATTCCAGTTTAGCCATGGAAGGGTGTGTGTGTAATAAGGTAGGCAAAAGTCCAAGAAAAAACAATGGAGTTAGATAAGGAGGCTACTATACCAAAGAGGAGCAGTAGACTAGGAAAAAGAGGATTTTTTAGTGCGAGAATGATCTTGTGTAATGGGGGAGTGGGCAGGGAAGGGAACAGAACCACCACAGGGAGGAGAGGAAATCTTGTAGAAAGAACCAGCAGAAAATAATCTTCAGGATTTCATCTACTTATAATAACTGGAAACGCTTTATGGACTTTTTGCATTAAAAATTATGATTTATGGTTTTGATGGATGCATTATAGAAAGAAGAGTGTCACGATGTAACTTTAGAGAAAGAGGTCAATTTATAATTGTACGTATAACTGCTGTAAAGAAGATCAGAAACCACTTCTTTATAACTTTTTTCTTTCTTTTTTACTGTTCTGCTACTCTTTTTCTTTTTGCACCTTTAGTTTTTTCTTTTTTCTTTTTTCTTTTTTCTTTTTCCTTCTATTTTAGTTTGTATTAGTCTTATACTTGTGTTTAAAATTTTCAATAAAATTATATATTTTTAAAAAAAGAATTTCATTTACTGATTTTAAGCAATGCTTCAAACGGTTAACTTTCAGCCTCATTTTAATCTCTATTTTAATCATTTCAAGAATATCTCATCTGAGTAAAGAAGGTCTGTCTTTACCTGACAACTACCAAGTTTTGAAATACACCTAAAAGTAATTTTTCCCAATTTTTTTCAGCTGTTGGGGATGGGGTGGGCTTTTAATTTTTATGATTGTCTATGTCTTTTGTAATCCTTATTATGAACATTTGGGAATTTCTATTATTCATTTGCCAACTGTCTGTGATCCTCCTAACAACCATTTTATGCATAGCCACTATCAAGAAAGTAGTTATCACTGTCTGGATCTGCTACATTTGATTTCCCTTCAATTTACTAACCTCTCTTTTGTATGTGGGTATGTGTGGCCATCCACCCACACACACTTACACTCATCTCTGTATCAGAATAATGGTCCATATATCTGAGGACATGGACCATAACCCACAATACTTTATGCCATAATATATTAGTCTGTCAGGTGCCACAAAACTCTTTTTTTTTTGTTATAACAGACAAAAAGCAGCTAACATCCTGGAAATTGTGAATGTGGCTAATATTGTAAAAGCGCTGTACGTGCTATTTAATGTATACTTAAAACTGTATACTTAACAGATATTGAAGGCTCGGAGTTTGATGTGAACAGAATGCTGAAGACATCTAACTCCTATGTTTCTTTTCCATTAAAAAACAATGAAGTTACTAAGTTCTAAATTGTGCCTGACCTCAGTAAGGGATTGGATGAGGGTGAACAAGCTTGAACCTTAATCTAAACAAAATAGAGATGTTCATCTGAAAGATACTCAGTTTCATAGTTTGGGTGTAATCTTAGTTTGCCCAGCTAAGACAAGCACACCAACTGCTCCCATTCCTGGAAAAGTCAGACTTAATGACACAAGCCAATCCAGCTCCCGTAATATGCTGTATGTAGGTCTGGCCTTGGCATTTCATCAGAAAATTCAGTTGGTTTGGAATACTGCAACCAGATTGTAGTTTTGGGCCAATTATGCATTTCCTTCTTAAAACAGTTCATTTGGATATAATTGAACTCATTGGGGGTATAATTTGCAGACTTCATTATGATTTGTGAAGACTTTTATGATTTGTAAGCACAATTTTTGAAAAGCTATTTACTTTGGAGTGAATCTCACCAGGTTGGCAGCTCTTCTGAGCTTAAACTCAACGCATCTGGAAAAGATGCATCACTATCAGAGTGACCTTTGGTGGGAACACACGTGAGGGCATTCTTGTGTCTATTCTAGGCTTTAGAACAGTGTTGTCCAAACTTGGCCACTTTAAGATGAGTGGACCTCAACTCCCAGAATTCCCCAGCCAGCATGGCTGGCTGGGGAATTCAGGGAGTTGAAGTCCACTCATCTTAAAGTGGCCAAGTTTGGACAACACTTGCTTTAGAACACCTTATCGAGGAGGATCAAGTTAGCTTCATCTCTTGTCCTTCTGCTGACAAGCAATATATGAGTAGGCTTTTGGTACATCACAAGGTGGGCAATCCATGACTTCAGGGTCATGTGCAACCTCCAAGTCCTCTTTTCTCCACTCTTAGAACCTCCATTGGACATGACAGCAGAAAACTGAGAACATAATTTCCCATTATTTTGAGGTAGGAAATGTATTAAAAATGTCATTAAGCTCTAAATAGTGATATCACAGTTAAAAAAACAAGACACACTTTCATTGTTATCTAGCTAGATCTTTCTTAATCTCTCTCTCTCTCACACACACACACACACACACATACACACACACACAACTGTTTTCCCAATTATCAGTGGCCCCTCACCAGTAGAGCAGCATGAATGTGCAGCAGTTGACCTGGCCTGTGTTGATTGCTATGCTGCGCAACCACAAAGAGCCCTGGAGCAGCAAAATGAGTTAAATCCCTAAGCAATCACCAAGCCTTTAGAAGCATCTAAACTGCTACAGTCCTGCCCACTTGTGGTGACTCTTCTGCTGCCAGCAGCACCCTGGGAAATATAGGAAGAGGCAGCTGGACTTGAAAAGGACATGTTTCTTCCTTGGAATGCATTTTCTTCCTTTTTCTTTTAAACTTTCTATTGATACCTTCCCAGAAATACTTCAAAGACCATTATCCTTCCTCATACTTCAAGTCAAAAAGCATGCATTGTTTAGAACAGTTAAAATACTATTTCTGAATTTGAGCATTGTCAAGAGACAAAATTTAAATGAAGAGGAGGGGATCCCTAACTAATTCACATCTGGACTTCCTATACAGATTGCGTGGCTACCTTAGGTTAGGATTTTTTTAATTGGTCAAATGTCTTTTTAATAGCATACTGTGATATCCTTCATTTTCTTCATTTCTGATTCTGTCAATGTTATGAAAAAGCTTCAGTGTGATGGCCCTTGGGCTAATGAACTAATTCTGATGTGGTTCTTGTGATGATTTGAGTTGGAGAACTCCAGTATATAGTATAAAGCTGGTGAAAGTAGCATTTGGTGCAGGAACCAGAGAATGCCACAAGCACTTTATCCATCTCTTGTGTAAAATAAGACAGCAAGCAAAGATTTGCTACCATTTCAAGACACTGCCTGTGGTCACGGCTTCACTTTGCCCAAAGGTAGGGCTTTGCTATTTTATCAGGTATGATTGTCTGTCAACAAGTTGATTTCTTTAAATAATCTTTTCATTTGTGCTAAAATGCCTGTTCACATACAGATAATTAAATATATACAGATAATTAAATATATGTGTAACAGCAATGAAATAACATCATTCTAGTGCATATTGATTAAAAAAGCAAACCCAAACACGTGCTAGATTTCCCAAGCTTTCCATTAAGCACAATTTTAGCACTTCGTTCCTCTTTCCAACCTGCTGATTTACCATAAATATTTGTAAAGCATTTCAAAAGAACACTTAAATAACTGTGCAAAAAAGACGTACATATGAAAACAACAATTCGGTGCAAACAGAATAAAAAATACAGGTGAATTCTCCAGACCTCATCCCACCATGGCTATATCATGCCAACCATACAGATGGAACATGGAGGTTTGCAAATAGAGGATAACCAAAATGTAAAAAGTCAGATGTTATAGAGGACTTTTAACAGAGCAGCCTTAGCCTGACCTGCTAACGTCTTTATCCAGTAGCTTCTGACAGGAATGAGCCTTAGATGTGCTTTCTTTTATTACAGAGCAGTGAATTCCAGACTGCTTTCCACACTCTACTCTTCCAACACATCAAGTGCTTCCACAGAAGAAAAAGCTCAAGATTTTGTAGTCTGTCAAGGTGAAGGACCAGAAGATGCTTCTCCTTGCTCCCAATCCCTAAAGTAGATACAGGTGAGATCGGTTGTTGAACCTTATATTCATACTGACAAGAGAGGGGAGTATCTACTGCTATATTAAACAGCATTAAGATCATTTAGAGAGTGGAAGGCAAGTAGGGTGGCACACGAACCTTTCTTCTTCAAAAGAGGCAATTTCCTCAGCATTGTCTAATGGTAGGACCAGCCCTGGAAAACTTTTTAAACCACTGATGGGTCATCATATTAGTATGCTTATATATTTCTTGCTGGGTATTAGTGATACATGATGATCAGTATACAATGTTTACACTTTTTCTTACAGGGAAGTGCTTTTTTGTGAAACGGGTCAGTTCTGCAGCTCAGCATATCAGCGTAATCCTTTGGACAACAGCAGGATGTTATCGAGTAGGTTCAGTGGGGTTTGTGTGAATCAGTTGTTACTTTGGTTTAGCTATTCCTGAACTCCTTCCTGAGGGGTGGCACATCAAGTACTGGTGCTGAACTTACATACTTGTTGCAAACAAGGGCTGTGCCTTCTACACATTGGGTGTGTGTATGTGGACACGTGTGTTGGTGATGTCACCATCTTCTGTCCAGTTAGCAGCATGAGGAATTATCATCAGAACAGATTGTTGCTCAGTTGAAATAGAGTCCATCAGAGTTGGGCAGCTGTAACAAATCTAAATTAATGAATAAATCAATATAACCACCCCAAACCTCCCCCCATCTAGCCCTGTCCACATGTGCAGTGTAGCTCCAGCCCCTTTGCAGATGGATGTGGTGTCTCAGGCCTCACCTTCTCTACATAAGTAGTTTAGTAGCCCAACCCTGATATACAAGCTACTTTGCTAGTTGGTGTCGTTTTATCTGTGCTTTAAATTCATGCCTCAGCTGAGCTTTTAATTGCGTTCTTTAAAGTCCTTTTAAATTATTATTATTTTTACTTCAATTATTCTTAGTGAACTTGAGTGCCACTCATGGTGGAAAAAAAATTAATTAAGCAATTAATTAATAATAATGACAACATACATCAACAGCATGGGAAGAAACATGGACAGCCATGCTCAGGGAGCCCTCTTAGTATGAGAGCTATTATTAAGAGAGGTTGAAAAAGATGGAAACAAGTAAATTTGATTAGTCTAAATTTATCTACAGTTACAAACTTCCAATCAGATATACAGATAACAACCATTAAAGTTTAACCTTTAACATGTGAAAGCCTTTATGTGAATAGTGAAATAAATTGGATCCATTTCACACTGTGCAGCATAAATGCAAATACTCTCAAAGAGATTTTCAACAGTGAATTTTTTTTAAAAAAAGCATGTTACTTACAGCGTTAAAACTACCATACATAGGAACTGGGTCTGCAGCACTCTTCCCAGTAGGCAGCAGACCTACAGACATGTGGGCCAACAAATGCAATCAAAATCAAATTCTTGTTCTAATTATTGCACTAAAAAAACTATTATAGTCATCAAAGGACTAAGGGAGTGATGCTTTTATGGAAGTCATTTGGAATTGGCATCCTGTTGACATGAACTCATTAGTCACTGTCCCTGTTCACCTGCACTAATATGTCACTTCATCAAGTGTAACATCAGTGCCCTAATTTGAAGAGGCATATTCTGTTATCATTATGGTCAAGTATACATTAAATGGTTGGAT
Organism: Python bivittatus; assembly: GCF_059951505.1. Classification (NCBI taxonomy): domain Eukaryota; kingdom Metazoa; phylum Chordata; class Lepidosauria; order Squamata; family Pythonidae; genus Python; species Python bivittatus. The sequence continues at coordinate 16,757,983 of NW_028277098.1, forward strand.
GAGAATTTGGCCTAGCCTCTTTGGAATTTCGGCTTTACAAAATGCCTAGCTAATTGTTAACTGTGTTTTAATATACCACAATATGCAAGAAGTGGGGGTTTGGCTCCATTTCAAATTAGATTTGGAAGCTGTTTTTTTTTTTTTTTTTTGCAGAAATCAGAATCAGGAAAATTAAGGGTGCTGTTAAATTCCACAAGCAGACTGAATGTATCTGTGGATTCCTGGAAAGCATCTGGACCTCCCTGATCTATTGAGACTATAAGTCCCTGAACTCCCATCTAGTACAACCACTCCTGAAGGAGACCAAGTTGGAATGCAAGAGGAATTCAGACGATGTTGTCCTAGGTGACAATTTGATGTAGATTTAGAAAATTTAACAAGCTTCAGCTAGATATGTGTAAAGCAAGTGAAATGAAATCCAAATGAAATCAGGTAAGTGCCAAATGTTTCTCCAGTTCATTTTCCTAAAAATCCACAGGCAAATTCACCTTGAAGATCATAGGCACGTACAAATCAGCCCTGATTCAATTTAAATGGGATAATTGAAATTTAAAGAGTACATGATAACAACTTTAAGTTTATGGGTCAGGATTTGAGACACTTCGGGACTCAGTATTTGATCTGAAAAACAATGTATCCATAGTCTATAATGGAAAAACTTCCAAATGCTTGAAGCCGCTTCATTTTTTGGCAGAATGGGATGAAAATTGCAGAATATGTCAGAACAGGTTAACCTTGAATAACCACATTCATGAATGAACCATGTATCAGTATATTAATGCATAATACTAATCAGTGCACAGGTAATCCTCGCTTAATGACTGTTTGTTTAGCGACCATTCAAAGTTACAACAGAACTAAAAAAAAGTGACTTACGACTGCTGCCCAAAGTTACGACTGTTGCAGTGCCCCCGTGGTCATCTGATCATGATCCAGGTGCTTGGCAACCAGCTCGCACTTACAATGGTTGCAGCATCCCAGGGTCATGTGATCACCATTTACGACCTTCCCAGCTGGCTTCTGGCAAGCAAAATCAATGGGAAACCATGTGATTCACTTACAACCATGGTGATTCATTTAATAACCACCGCAAAAAAGTCATAAAATCAGGTCCAGTCACTTTATGATTCACTTAATGACTGCATCACTTAGCAACCTAAATTCCACAACCCAGTTGTGGTTGTTAAGAGAGGACTACCTGTATTTTCATCATTATATTGCACATGATTATGTGTACTTTCATTCTATGTACTTATGTGAATTGGCATATATGAAAGATAAATGTGAGATCCATTCAATAAGTCAGTATTAATTAAATATTAATCATTCAATAAATATAGAAGGAAGATTCCTGTTTATGCAAAATGTAGAAACATCATGAATGTGAAGAAGGCGAGAGACTAGAGATACTCGCAAAAACAATAGCTCCAGAACAACAGATAGTTTCCACATGAATTGAATGAAAGTACCAGAAAGTGTGGGAAAAGTGACAAGATAGGTATGTCTGAACCTTGATGGATCAATCAAGTCTTTTGGAAAGTATGAAAATGTCAGGAAACTATCAATCTTTGTAGCCATCATATAGAATGAGATATCATGCTCAGTGGTTGTCCCATCTCAATTCTTCTGGAACTCTCAATTCTTCTGGAACTTCTGCCAATTATTCTTGGATCTATTTGTTTTCTATTTATTAATAGTAGATCATAATTTTGTAATTTTAATTGATTTTAACTGTTTTGTAAACCACCCAGAGTCATTCAATGAGATGGGCAGTGACAAATTTGATATATAAAATAAATAAATAAAAACTCAAAACCAGTTTGACCTCCTAGACTTGGGTTGAAGAGGTATGCAGGATATATGAATAGATGGATGACTGAAGCTTTTAGTTCAGAAAGTGAACAATAAATAGTAATAACCTCTGTCTGTTTCTAAGTGATTTTAGAGCCTATTCATACAACCTGCTTATCCTGCTTACCCTGGAATAAAGATTACCATGTCCTTACAATGTTACTTCTGTCTCTTTATCAGCCCATTGCTAAGGCAGCCTGAAGACAGCCTTAGGTGTTTTAGTGTCAGAGTGGTGTTTTCCAAGTTAAACCAATATTTCACAGGGACAATTTAGGGCATATGGAAGAAGAGATATGAGGTTACGTATTTGGGATTGGCAATCTGTTTAGTTCCAATTGGTCTGGCAGGTCTGTTATGGGACTGCCGTCTTCCGTTCAGTTGCTGGACTCTGCTTCTATCCTGTAGCCACTAGTTTTTGGTTTTGTTCTTTGTTTCTAACATTGTTAGAACAAGATGATCAGTGGGCCTAAGAGTGGTCACTGCCTTGTGCAAGTGACCATGCAACCCAAAACATGTGACAGATGGACATTGTATGCCCGTCACTCCTGTTCTTGAGTACTCTGCAATGCTGTGGAATGATTGGTCCTGGGGACTTTCTGTGTGCGTTAGGGTGAAGAAGGGGTAGGTGACTTCCTCTGTATTTACCATTCCTACGGCTGCAAGAGATACCTGAACCCTGGCCTTAGTGGGTGTCCTATCCACCTATACCTACAGAGTGAAACCCCTTCTTCAAAGTCCAGCTCTTCTACAACACTTATCCAGCCAAGAGGTACATAAACTCTGAATCTTTGCTGCTACGAAGCGATCAATAGGTAGACTATTCAATCCATGGGTTCATCATTTGGCAAAAATTATGTGGACATGCTTGAGAGCACACCCCAACTTAACCCATCTCCCTCAAACACCCAAACTCCAAGAACATTTATGCAGTGGCTACATCTAGCCACAGAAATTAGGGGACATCCCATTGCAGTCAAGAAAGATGAACTGTTTGCTGCCATCTAGTGGTTGTTAGACTGATAGGATGGCACTCCTTTGGGGGAGAAAATTGAGCAAAATCAATTACATAGATTTCCCAGATCACACAAACACCAACCAGCACACCTTTTATATATTAGTTTTTCCTGCAGTTAGTGATGCTTGAATTTGAGCCAGGGGAAACTGCCAATCACTTCTCTTGCAGTAATGTATGCAGGATGGGCCCGTTTTGGATCCATTGTAAGGACATGCTGTGGGAGTAAAATTTAAGGGGACAGGAATTCTTCCTGGCTCTGGGACAGAAGAAAACATGGTGAAAGCAGCTATGTGGATGAGCCCTAGTTTCTGGATAAATGAAACAAACAATTAGTATTACTAAAGGGGCTTTCTGGCTCTCAGCATGGTAAGAACTGAAAACTTGCCAAGTTTCAGCTGGATATCTTCCAGGGTTTAATAATGAAGAATGTCCCAGTATCTCTTTTAGGGCAGAAATAGTGCAGATGAGGAAAGGACACCATAACAGCCTTTGCATTGTCCAATAAAAAGCACACAGAGAAATTGGCTGAATCAGTACAGAAAGTGCCCTACTCTGAAACTTATAAAAAATACATTTTTTCATAAGCTGTATTTTTTTAAAAAAAAGAAGTCTTACCTTTCTGCTTGGTTTTCTGCCTGATTTGTTACCTCTGATCACTTGGGTTTTTTAAGGGCCAGGAGAGCTGGCATAACTGGTTGGCAAGTTGGCAACTCCTGCAAAGGATCCTCTCGTCTTGGGCCTTGGTGGGAAGCCTGGCTGAGCAGGACACATTGGCAAAACTTGAACTATTCTTGGAAGGACTTGGAGAAATAGCTTCTGACTTAGCCTTGCAGGGTGTAAAGCTTCGCTGTCTTTGATCATTGGCTTTTCATGAGTGCCCAGAGACCAGCACAGGTGGTTGGCCAGCTTGATCCCGCCTGAAAAAGACCTCCTCATTACGGACAGGGATTAGTTGTGTCTGACTTGGGGCATGCTGGCAATGCTCTGTGTTTGTTTGTGGGGCAGCAGAAGCAAGACGACACCAAAAAATACAGTGCAAGCCTCAGAGAAAAAGGGTGGCATAAACAAAGTAGCTTTTGTACCTTTGCTACTCTGCCCTTATTTGTGGAGCAGCAAAACTTTGGGCCAATGCCTGTGCTAGCCTGGCACATAATCACTCATGGTGAAGATCCTGCTCCAGTCTTGTGCAAGGCCAGACATGAGCCCATATTCAGAGTGCTGAGAGCTGAAATGAGCTCCTAGTTATGTTGCCAGGATCAGCACAAAAATGAAGCATAAGAGAGAGCAAAGTTAGGGCTAATGGCTGGCCGTATCTCCGTTAGATGTGCTTTTTAAAATATTACTATATTTATTTAAAACACATTCCTGTTCCCAATATATGATTTTTATCCATGCAATATCCCCAAATATATGCTTTTTTTTTTAAAGCATCTTTCTCAGTTACATGCAGAAATAATGGGAAACAGTGGGCACAAGCAGACTTGGTTCATCCATGCAACGACATTCCATTCTGGCAGATTGCACTATTGATTCCCCACTGAAATCTGTGGCAGATTCCTCTTGCACCCCTAGTCACAACAGCCTTTTGAAATCAAGGTCTTCATGCCTTGCGCACACTAGTAAGAACATCAGCACAGTCGAGGGCTGGTAAGACAAACAGATTTCTGAAAACGGATCCCTGAAAGAATAATCAGACAATCCAAACAATTAAAAAACCACAACCAATAGCGCACCCATCCATAGGCAACAAGAAGGAACTTTAAACATAAATCCATGGGTGCCTGAGTGCCCAAGGTTGAGGTCGCAGTGGCTAAAACTAAATGATTTTGAAGATGGCCTAAATTGTTCCTGTCAGACATTATATCCTCTGTTTTCACCTTCATTTTTTTTCACCTGTTTGCAGTGCGTGTAACAATTTATTTATAGTGTTCATAGGTCACTACAGATCTTCAGAGAATATATGATTTGGCTCTGAAACCCCTCTCCCTTCTTTTTTTAACCTAAAAGCTCTTTGAAAATATACACCAGTTCTGAAATGCTGCCTTGTAAAATATGGATGCAATGAAATAATGGATGGTTTAATTACTTTCTCACAAGCAAGATAGAATGGGGCACCAATGTTTGCTTCCAAGATATTGAGTAAGTGGGTTTGTCAGTCACTGATGGAACAACATGGAGCAATTTCCTTTTCTTGAAAATGAATTCTTTTCACTTGAACTGTCTGTTATACCCATAATCCATATGTCATGATAGTTCAAAAATACTCACCCTATGGGCATTTAAAAAACAAAAATCTGTAACCATTAATCTCCATTAATCTCGCTGAAACTTTTTTGGAATTCTGTGAAATTCCTCAAATACCGCGTTGAGAAAGAAACCTTAACATTTATTGCAAATTGCACAAAAGCTGGTGACAATATAGGAATGCACCAAGTCCATCCTACTAGACAGTGGAAGTACCCTTAAAGAAACAGCCTCTCCTCAGCACTTTTCAGAATCAGGTGTTTGTTGATTAAAGTCAGCAGGATCTATGTAATATACATTATATCAGTATTTCTCAACCTTAGCAACTTTAAGATACGTGGACTTCAACTCCCAGAATTCCCTAGCCAGCCATGCTGGCTAGGGGATTCTGGGAATTGAAGTCCACATATCTTAAAGTTGCAAAGGATGAGAAACACTGCATTATATAGAGAGCCTCTAGAATTCATAACTTAAATGATAAGCAAGTCTTGCTGTTGCATGAATGTTTTGCACAATCTCCTTTTTGACCTTGTGCCTGGCTTTGAATAACCGAGGAAACAAAAATATTCATTTCCAAATGAATCACTCAGACCATTCAGAACGGATAAAATATACATTCTAGTTAAGCAACAGTAAGAACATTATCAACAGCGTTCATTATAGGATTGTACATGCTGGTTTGGCAACACTGCATTGTAATTTCTTGTTAACAGAGCCTTTTCTTGTTCTGTCCCCTATCTGCGTACATGTGTTTTGTTGTTATTTTCAGTTTGAAAGTTCAAAAGGACAGAAAATATTTAACAATGACCTTAGATTAGCTAGAATATTTTTAAAACATCCCTGAAGAAAAGCTACCCAACTAGGTCTACTAACATCTCAATTAAAGGCTCTAGGAATCCATTGTTCCCTCTAATTCTGATGTTTAGTTTGTCGCTTATATAACCAGAATGGCACCGCCTACACACAAAATGATGGTAGGAGCAGACTTGGGGGAACCACAAGGTTGCAGAAGTACAAAAAACTTTAGGAATCTCTTTCCAAAATGTTCCAATGTGGGCTGAGCATGCATAGTAACTTTAGAGTATTAGGTTAAACGGCACTTTTTTAGTTTAGCAGTTTTGTTTAGGCAGAGGAGAAATGGGGAATGAAATGGGATGAATGCATCTGTGATCAGCACTATCCCAGAAGGCCCAATTTAAAGCGACCTGCATTCTTCTTACAGAGGACAATAAATCAGAGAAAAGCACACTGTTAGTCTGAAGGATGTGCTTTTCGTTTGGGTGGCGTGCCAAGGCAAAAAATCTAGGCAGTGCAAAAAAAAAAAAAGTTTTTGCAGATGTCCCAAATTCTCCTTTAAAACCTTGACACTTTCAAGCAATTACACTATGTAAAATGTGTTAAAATCTCATAAAGTTGTTCTGCAGCTAAGAAGGTTTAAAGGACTGATTGAAAAAATTTAGAGGGCCGTCGACTTCACATCCTGTTGTAAAATAAGAAAATCCACCAGTAATATTCTATTTACAATATATGCTGCCTACTTTTCTGTAACACATTTTATCCAAGCAAGTTACATTCGTTGTTCACAGGATCTTATTTACCACTGGACAAAAAAATAATGGTCATGACTTGTTCATCATCAACGTTCATAAGGTTTCCTCAGGGACCTTGTGAAATTTTGCCTGAAGAGTCACTTACAAATTTGCTTCTGACTACACACAAAAATCAGTGGCCATGTAGTGCTGAGTGACTAATGTCTTCAATCTAAGCAGAATTTTTACCTCAACATTCCTCAGACATGAGGAAGAACTCCAAAATTCCCTTCAGATGTTATTTTGGTTGGTAATTGGGTTGTAACTGTAATTATTATCTCTTAATCACCCATTAAAGGAATGCTTGTGATTTCTCTTATTTCATACCCATTCTAAATAATCACTATATGGGAATTATATGGAGAGAAAAATTGAGAAAGAGATTAAAGTGCTGATTAAAACCTAGTTATGAATTATTTTCCTAGGCCCGCTAACTTGTGGGAAAAAAGATGATGAGCCTCTGATCTGATCCAGCAGGTTCCCCCTTAGGTTCATATTTCCTTAACATTGGCAGTGCCAAACAAGCAGCTTCTTTTGTGAAAATGAGCCCATAAAATAATAATATAATGACTTACTGTGTGAATTAGGTTTGTCATAAGGATGTTTCATGCTGTTAAAAAACTATTTTAAACTCTAGTATTTTACTGAAATTGTAAAAAACAAACAAACAACCAGACCTGGGGATGTTCTATCTCTCACCTAGAATGGGGTTGCACTTCCCCATTCAAGAAAGGTGCACAATTTGGGGTCTTCTTGGACTCACAGCTCCTACTTGATAAGCAGGTGGCAGCTGTGGCTAGAGAAGACTTTGCACAGCTTCATCTGATGTGCCACTTTCACTCTTTCCAAGATAAGGAGGCTCTTCAGACAGTCACTCACACCTGGTTACCTCTTGGCTTGACTACTGCAATGTGTTCTACATGGGGCTGCCCTTAAGAACCACCTGGAAACTTCAAATGGTCCAGAAGGAAGCGGTGCAGGCAGTGATGGGCATGCTTTGATATGCCCATGTAACATGTCTGCTTTGCAAGTTGCACTGGTTGCCAGTTTGCTTCCAGGTGTGATTCAAGGTGCTGGTTGCTATCCATAAAGCCCTACATGGCATAGGGCCTGGTTACTTGAGGGACTGTCTGTCTCCCATTGTATTTCCAATAGAAGTGAATATATATAGCTCAGGGTTGAACTGTGGAATCCTCAGTGCTCTCTGAGCTTGGCTGTTTGCTTGCAGACCCAACTAGGTAACATCATCAGTGTGAGTGAGTGTGGGGTTTACTCCCATTGTATCTGCTTGGCTGATTCAATCCTGTAGAGTTGGCACACTCTGGGTTCCTTCAATTAACAGTGCCATCTATCGGGACCCAGGAAATGCCCCTTCTCTGTAGCAGCACCTGCCCTCTGGAATGAGGCTCCCCCTGAGATCCTGCTGGTGTTTTGAAGGGCCTTTGAAAGGCTCTTCACCCAGGCCTTTGGCGAGGGTGAATGAAGCTCCCTTTAGGTTACGTGGATCCATTTCTTTTTTGTTCCTGTCCATTTTTGCTTTGCCATTGTTTATTCTTTTGCTGTTGTCTATTATTACATTGTTTTCTTGTTTTTTTAAAAAATGTTTGTTACTTGGGAACTGCCCAGAGTAATTGGGAGTCAGGCAGTATATAAATTAATTAAATAAATAAATACTCCATTTGCTAACGTTAATCCTATCTTCCTTATTATAGGTAGATATTCCTGGATATCCATACACTCGGCTTTTCTTTGAATTTTTGAATTGTTGTCTTTCTGTAATAAGTTGGGGGAAAGGCAAAGAACAATCTTTATCATGAATGTATTTCTACCAGTTTAGAAGACTGTTAAAATATCATGATGTTAGGCTATAAAATAAGTCAGACAGGAGTGTAAGGTATGAAATTTCCACAGAAGTGAACAGGCCCACACATATCTTTAACAATCTATTCCCCTTTCATATACTGGCCAAAGTACTGAAGGGGGCAGGAATCCAATTAAGGTAATTTCTGTCTCATCATCTGTAGGGAATTTTTCCTCATCACAGCCAACCATGCAAAACCTACTGATATCTCTAAAGTTATATGCCACCTTTAAAGGCAGCTTAAATATAATATAAAACAATATGTATTTCAATTGAGCGGCGAATCCAAAATTATGTGAGTAGAATTAAGTTCCTTAGTGTGACTTATCCCCACTGTCACTCCCTCCCCACTTCGCCCCCTGACTGCACTCCAAATCTGCTCTAGGAACAAATTATAAGGAAGTGCAGGGAAATAATAAATGTTTTCCTCTTCTAGCTCTTGAACCAAACTATTTCCACGCAAAGAAACTTACCATTGAATTCTGCCTGTCATTTGTATATGCAGAATGTATCTTTGGTAGCCATAATTATCTCATTAAAATTACTATGAGACACTTCTTACCTTATTGTGCAGTTTTAGTGATATTAACGTCATGACTAGAATTGTCAGGTACAAAGGGTGTAAGAAGTAGTCATATTAGTTGCTTCTCACTCCCAGGCCAGAGAAAAATTAATTTTGCATTTCTGTGCTCAATTGAGAAAGCTATGAACATATGAATCACACATACATTCGCACATCTCTTCTTCAGCTCATGTCATCCTAAAGCTGCAATACTTACATTTTTATATAGAATTAAGCTTCAGTGAGATTGGTGGGATTTATTTCTCAAAATACATGTTTAGAATCAAGATGCATTTGCATCATAATCAATTCAAGCTTTAAAGTAATCTTAAATTAAGATGAAAGTAATATCTCACATTTCTCTTAGGGCTAATCTCTGGTCATTACAGGATAGACTTAATTTGTTCAAATCAGTAGGGTTTCAGTTTATGTAACATGTATGCTGATAGGAACATGTCAGAGAAATCGGGTTGAGAGAAACCAAATGGCTGATCCCCTCTCAGTTTCTACATACTCAGTGGAAGGTCTTTGAATAGAGTCTTTTAGGGGATTTACAATCTCAGGCCATATCTCTAATTGAACATCTTTCCTTTTTTTGGTTTTTGATCACACAGATAAAATGTGTGTCTGTGTGCGTGTGCTTATATATTCCTGCTCTTCCATCTATGCATGCATTATTATCCGGAGATGTTTTAGGAGTATGCTGAAGTAGTTCCACTGTTGGCTACAATTTGATTGTCCAAATTACCCTTAAAGCAAGTCAAGTAGATGAGACACAAACGTTAGGATGTCTTACTGTCAGCTTTTACTCAAAAGGAAGCACTTCAAAGAAACCCATTTGACACGCAGCTGAAGTCTGTGAAATGTAAATATTTGTTTAATTTTTGTTGTTGTTTGTTTTACTTGTAAGTAAGGCCATCTGCTCTGGACATCCAAAGTCCTCTCTTCTCTTGGGTGCCCATTTTCCCTTTGCCCCTTCATCCTTTCTCCAAAAATTCAGATGCCACATAGCATGAAAGACAAAATCCGGTGCCTTTCTGGGGTCTGTATTAAATCTGATATGATATAATGTTAGATTTATATTTATCTTATAAATTGCAATTAAAGTTTTGGCAGCAGGAACCCAGGATGAGGTGAAAAAAACAACTTCTTCCTTTCCCCTTGTTTTATCCCGGCTCTTTCCTTCCTCTGCCAACAATCACAATTCTCTCTTCAAAGGAGGAACATGCAGTGAGGCAGAGGGCTTGATTTTCCCATGTGCCTTTTGTGCTGTGTTGATTGATTCCTGTTCAGTTATGGTCTCTCATCCCTTTGTCTTGAAACCACTGATGCTGTCTTCCTGAAATGGCTTCCTCTTTTCGGCAGGGCCAATGGCCACCCGAAACCAGATGCACAGGCTGAGATCACCAGGGTAATGACATCAGTTATAACAAAGGCCTTCCCAACAATAACTGGCTCCATAACGTATCTGGGTATGGGGAAGACCAAAGAGAAGCATAACTGGGGACACTCATGTGGAAATTGATGCTGTGGATGGGCTCTTTTAAGAGGCCACTTCATATCCTTCACGGGGCAAAGAGATGGAGTGGGTGAAGAAGGTATGAAAGCATCCAATGGTTTTCATATGATTAATAAATGCTAATGTTATAGAGGTATCTAGGGCAGGGGTCCTCAAACTCTTCAACTCATCGACCCCTTCATGAAATTCAGATTGTTCATCAACCCCCAAACATTTACTGTATTATATGAAAATAATTTAATACTTTAACTAATAATTTAATATATTAAATTTTAAAAATTTAAAAATTAAATTTAATACTTTAAATTTAATACTTTAATAGTAGTACAAATAACAACAACAACATCGACCCCTTGGATAGTCCTATTGATCCTTGTGGGTCAATATTGTTACCTTTGGAGAACCCGGATCTAGGCGTACCAGATCTGGATTGCGAAAATCTCATTAACCACCAGATGGGACCTAAGGGAGTTTTATGTAGCTCTTTGTTGCCTTCTAGAGGTTGTCTCGATTTTTGCAGCTCTAACTGAGCAGCCCTAAGATTGCCCTAAGATTACTATGAAGAGATTTAGGAGATCTCTTCCATTTCCTAATAGTGACTAAGCATGCCAGTCTCGTTTACAGTTTTGGAAATTAAATGGCTCAGAATGGCTAAGAGAGACATTTTGGTGAAGATGATTCTTCCCTCCCAACACACACAGACACACATACACACACAAGCATTACAACTGAAGAAAAATGGAAGCTAGGGTTATAGAGTGGGAACAATGGAAGCATTTTTGAGAGAAAGAGGCTGAACCAGGGAATGAGTTGGCTTTGAAGATTGGGAAACATCCCTGAAGGTGCTGAGCTGTTTCTCTGAGAACCAAATGTAGAGGACTTGGTTTCTGCTATTTGCCTCAGTCTATGCCAGTGTTGTCCAAACTTGGCCACTTTAGATGAGTGGACTTCAACTCCCAGAATTCCCCAGCCAGCCAAGCTGGCTGGGGAATTCTGGGAGTTGAAGTCCACTCATCTTAAAGTGGCCAAGTTTGGACAACACTGGTCTATGCCCAACAAGTGTGTTTTCTGTATAATGACACCATTTCCAAATAAGCTCAAAGATGCTGTTAAGTCTCCCAGGAAATGTTAAACCTAAATCTATAGGCAAAGTGTCGTGATCCCGCTGCACGCACACACACACACACACACACAAAGGAGTCTATAGTCCAATCCAATCACCAGCTTGCCTGACAGCAGCGTTGTCAAGTCCAGTCCGGGCAGTGCAGGAAGTAGGAGTGTAACCAGTCCGAGACAGGGCACATGGCAGCAGTTTCCAGAGGAGACACGAGGAGTCACAAGTGAGACATGAGCGGGTAACTAAACGGTTGTCGTTACCGGAGACTCCCCTTCTACTGAGCCTTATTTTATAAAGGCAGCCAGTGTTCCTCATTTCTGAGGGTGAGGTTCCCTTCTCGCAAGTAACCTCACCAAACGCCTTTGCAACATTCTCTTTTCAGCGTGCCCCGTTCTAACATCAGGTGGTTTCACATTTTCAGCCTCATTTTCTGAGACTGACCCTGGCTGTTGCTCACTGTCTGACCCCACCTCTAATGACCGCTCAGCCTGCTGTTCGTCTGGTACTTCCTCATACTCTGACTCCAAATCAGAGCAGATCATGACGCAAAGAGAGCAGTCATTATTGAACATATGCTTTCTTATATTATGGCCAGATGTAAAGATAACACCAAGTCTATTCTTTTTTCAAAAAATACAGGCTGTTACATCATTATAACGGGATTCCTTTTCTATCTTCAGTCTCATTTAAATCAAATGAATTATCCCACCCATCCATGCAAAACTACTAAAATTAATGCATCAGGAATTTATAGCCCATGTAGCTAAGAGCCCAGTTCCAAAACAAAGCCAAACTTTAGAAATACCTGGAGAGAGAGAGAGTCATGTGTGCACTGGGGTCATGTCATTGGCCCTTTCATATGTTGTAGTATCTGCTGTGGTGGTAATGACTCTACTAGTTTTCTACAGAGATCTTTAAAAATAGGAAATATTTTAAAAGACTGATTTGAAAATTGATAGGAGGGGAGGGGAAGTTGGGATAATATAACTTTAAAGCAGGAGGGGGAGAGAGAGAAAGAGAGCAGCAGAAGCAGAAAAAAGAGCACGTTCGGACTAAAATGGGATTGAGGGTGTGGAGACTATGGCGGAAGAGGGCAGCCAAATATACTCAGTGGCTCCAGCAGGATCAGTGAGTCACACAGTTCTAATCTCAGGTCCTTCACAGCGGTCCGATGAGTTCCCTTGTCCCTGAGTTCCCCATCAAGAAGTCAAATCCAATATGTGCCATGTGCTGCTGTTAAATGTCTCCTGCTTTACTCCAATCTCTACGGTCTCCAGATCAATCCACCAGCCTAAACTAATAACTGTGGTCATGAACAATCCCTGCTTCTGTACTGGTCCAAGCAGGAAAATTTAAAAGGCAACACTCCAGAAGCAAGAGGTTAGACAACGCTTCAATCATCCTGCCTGCCTGCCCACCTGAAGGGGATTCATGTTGTTCCAAGTATGGAATACTCAAAGCATTTCATACTCCAACTGTTTGCACATTCTTACTAATTCCCATTATCATCCCTGCTCCCCAGTTCCCTCTCACACAAAGAGAGTAAGTCAGTCACATCAACCTTTTTCTTCTTTGACAGAATTGTTCACTTGGTAGATAACAGGAATGCTGCAGGTGTAGTGTATCTTGACTTGAACAAAACAGGTGATCACATGAGTCTGACCAATCAGATGTATTTTCTGTAACATACACATTGGCAAGCTGATCAAATTTGAATGAGATGTTATCTATGTTAGGTATAGCCACTGGCATTTTACTAAATGTCTGAAATGAATATGAATGAGTGGTTCTGGAGAGAGACTACAATTGAACAGGCTCAAGTCTAGCAACTCAAGATGCAGCAAGGATGCTTTTTCAAATATACAGATGATAGAAACATCAGAGTGTTAGTTAATATCACTGAAGAGAGGATTAATATTCAGGGTTTAGATTACAACTCCCATTATATCTGACCATGACCACTAATAGTGATGCTAAGAATTCTACTCCAAAATTTCTGTAGAGGAGTGCAAAATGGTTGTGATTGATTTCTTTAAAAGGTGTAGGTAGGTAGCCTGCACTCAAACTTCAGAGCTATGGTGTAGTGTGCTTTGCACCCATTTAGACAACCAACTCAAGTGAGGATATCTCTAGCTTGGTTCTCAATCTGGTAATAAACGTGAGCTACCCCAGAGTGCAAGTGGAGCATGCTTGATTGGACATAAAACAAAGCACTTCATTTAGAAAGCTTGGTTTCAGTGAACAAGCTAATATTCTACATAGAGGGAACTGTGTTCATATGCATAACAAACAGAGGGAGGGAGAGAGATGGATATACCATTCACTCATGTGAATTTCCTCCTACAGTCTAATGGGATACATCCCAGACTCAGGTTTTCCACCTCAATGAAAATGAGATCTTTGTCTCATGTTGTTGAGTGGAAAGCCTAAGATTATGTTAACTTTAAAATAAATCTGTAACATAAACAGAAGCATAAGATGTTGCTTTAAGCCTTTAAAACAAGAGAGATTGGAAATAAATAGGATGGTTTCCCATAAAAATATTGCCTGGGTATCTCTTTAGCAAATGAACTCTCTAAAATGTCTGATGTACTTCCTGCTGGTAGAAATGAGGAAACTTTGGCCCAACAGCATGTTCTATATTCAGCAATATGACAGCAATTAAGTGAAATTAAATACTGTTCTCCTTTGAGTTATTTATTTTTACAATACTATAACTATGTGTTATTCTGTATGCATGCAGCTTACGTGTTAGAAACAATGGTCCAAATGAGATTTTGTTTTTAGACTATGGCTTGATGAGACATCTGAAGTTACCTGCTCTATAGTCATTGCTATTATTTCCTTATTTTATCAGAATAAAGGAAATTATCTGTTTATCCAGCCAGCTGATAAAAATCTGTCTGATCTTGGCTAATCTCAAAAAAGTTAGCCAGGAACAGATATGGTTAGTGCTTGGATGGGAAGCCACCAGAGAACCCAGGGCTCTTGGCTAGATCAGGGATTCAAAGCAGCATCCTAGAAGAAAGTAGCAGCACAGGACTTTTCTGTTAGGTAAACTTCAAGGACATATCCATGAAGTAAATAAAACTACAGCTTGATTTAAAAGATAGTATTAGAATTAGTATTAGTATTATTTACACGTATTGACCTGCTTGGCTTTAATCTTCAAAATATGCAATCCCAGCCCTCCTTCCTAGCCAGCGGGGTCCTTATTTTCATTGGGAAAACTTCCAAAACGTTCAAGATGAGTATGCCTTGGAAAGGTGCATTACCCGCCAAGTGCTGCATGAAAGAATCACAGCTACCTCTGCACATTTTCGCAGTGCTGCAAGATGTGTAAATGGCCAACCAGTTTTGGTTTGTTTGTTTTTGTGCCTTCTGTGTTGACTCCTGGCAACTGCCTGGACTAGTCCCTGCAGCTTTCTTGGCAACGTTTTCGGAAATGGTTTGCCCTTGCCTGCTTCTTTCCAGGGCTGGGAGAGAGGGGCTGGCCCAGGGTCATCCATCTGGCTTTGTGCCTAAGGCAGGACTAGAGCTCATGGTCTCCCGGTTTCTAGCCTGGTGCCTGAACCGCTACACCAAACTGGCTCTCTCAAGCTTTAAAAACCAAGTGCTTCATTTAGGAATGCCAGTCAATGTTCAGAGGCAAGGCACTTCTATGTACTAACTGCTAGGGCTATGCAGATCTCAGTGACGGTGCTTCAGTTAAACAAGTGCTCGAGCAAAGTGTCCCCTTCCCCAACTACTGTAAGAAGCAATCAGAATGGTATCTACGGTCCACCTTCCCTTAAGATCTCAGGGCAGAGAGACTCCGATCTTACATTACATCATGCCCCCAAGTATGGGGTTTTACATGACTTCTACCACCCCTCTTGGAGGGGCGGGGAAAATTCTCCATTTTATGCAATATATATCCTGTGTGGTGTTTTCAGTTACATTGGCTACCAGGAGTTTATGAAGCAATATGGCCAACTTGCTTCTAAGAGCCAAGGGAATCAGCTCCTCTGTTGCCCTTAGCTTGATTCACTTCTCTCCTCCAGATTTTAAGCTACCTGGGAAGGGCTTCTGGCAGGAGCCTTTCCCAGCTTTTGCAAATGTAGAAGAGGTGGCAAGGACAAAAAACACAATTCCCATTCCATCCCCATATCAAGGAGATGCATTGTGTTGTATGCATGGTACAAAGGACCTTGTGGAAGCAATGCAAAGCCACCTTGTAGAGCCCTCCTACCTGCCTTGGACCAAAACTACAAGATACAGATATTGCCTCCATAGTTTTATGTGCAGAAGGAGGAAGACTTAGTCTTCTTTGGTTATCTCCTATCTGTTCATGCACTGCAACGTTGCTTGTTTTAGCTTTCTTGTCTTCTTGGCCAGTGAGATCAGTCCTATATTCCTTCAGCTGCACACTTCCAAACATTAGGTTCATGCTATACACCCTGACTCTCAAAGACACACACATTCCCCTTGACACTACAAAAGAAATGCCAAGCAGTTACATTACATGTTCCAGTGAATATAGATCCTATACTCAGATCTATGTCCCTGTATAAACAGTGATATACCACTAGTCTATATATGTAATGTTTGGAATGCCTAAGCATCATTAACAGTTTTCATATATGTCTTTTTTTGTTTATTTGTTTTTGTTTTTAATACTGTTCTTTGGGGAAATCGATTATGTTGTCTAAAACAGATGATTTACTGATCCTTGACAAGAGTTCAGTCTTACTACTCAGAGAAGAAACATAGCCAATGTATCACATCATCCTCAGGAGAACCTACATTTTCAGTCACAATCCTTGAAAACCCAACGGAAGGGGCTACAAATAAATGTTAACAGTGGACAAATTCAGGGGAAAGGTGGGAAGTGCTGTCTTGGCTGTGAACTGTTTATGTGACTTCTGATTGGTAGCGCGACACATTTTTGATTTCATCATACACAGCATCAGCTGAGTTCAGAGTCCAGAAGCTCTTAAAATGGTGCTGACAGAGAAATGAACAGGCAAGGGACAGTTGTTGAGAAGAGAGGCCCTCAAAGGAAATATTTGCTCCCCCCTCCCTGAAAGCCATCTTTTTGCACTGGAAATATTCCCATATGAATATTTAATATAACATCCCCTGAATAAACCAATACTGTAACATATTCCTTCCAAAATATCCAATATATACTATTCGTTTTTGTTTCCCTTAGAAATGAATTTGTATATTATTGTACTGATATTTTTCCCACAGAAAAGCTTAGCCCTGGTGAAAGTCTCAATGTATCTTGAATTTCTTGCATATAATCTACCTGATCAGGGAACAGGGTCACTGAGATTTGTCTTGTATTTCAGTCTTGGCAACTCAGGATGTATGAAATCCCTTGGAGAAGTTTTTCTAATCTTACCCTCTTAAATCACCGTCTATGAAACTCAAGTCAAAGGTCATAACTGAGGCAATGAATATATACTGCAATTCTATAAAGTACAGGAAATACAGATGCAATACTCGTAATCCTTTCACTAGGGCTAAAATTTGCCTGTGAACTGTATGGGCTGATATATTCGTCCTACTCCAGTTCCAAACCTTTGTCTTTCCTCTAATTCTGCTTCTTGTAAAGCAGGGTTTGAAACCATGCACAGTTCCTGTTTAAAATGAAATATGGTTACCAATACTTGACTCAAAGTTTATCATTTGTTTCTTAAGAAAACGCCCACACTTTTGACTAAAAATCAACTCCTCCCAGGCAGGTTAAAATCAGTCCATCAGAGTTTCATTTAAAACAGAAAAGTGGCAGATAAACACTACAGAATAACTAAAATACCATATTTTCCCCTTCCTGCTACGCCTAATTAGCACAGTGGGACTAGAAGGGCAGTATTGGGACAGAGAACTATTCACTGAGATTTGGAAGGTGACAGTGGTCAGAAGGGACTTGTGACTTGACTTGATTGCACAATCACATGGCAGTCCTGTTTTTCTATCTTTTTCTTTCTCTGACAGGGGTATCCACAGGGTATGGTCAAAAAAGTCAAGATGGCAGCCAGAATAGTACAATTAGAGCTCCTGGTTTTTATGTGTGTCAAGGGTGCCAGGCAGAGCTTTGAATCACACCATCGTGGCCTCTACCTTGACCTTTTTTGACCATACCCTGCAGATACCTCTGCTTTCGGATCTTTGTTGGTTAACTGGGTCTATGACAGTCACTCATTCAAATACCCCAGAATCCCAGATCTGGCTCTACATTTTACAGGATTTCTCCCATCTTTATATTCATGTGTTCTATATTTTGTGGGCAAGTCAAGTTTTCTTCAGTTAATATTTATTGTGCCCTTTATGCCAAGAGCAAGAAAAACACGTAACAATTAAAAGTTGCCCTGCAAGATAGTTAAATGGAATACAGTGCAGTCATATAATAAGATGCGTCAATTGATTGTGGTAAGAATTTTTTGCATGTTAAAAAAAACTTTTCTTAAAAATAAAGGAAAAAAACCCCCGAGCATTGGCATCATATCCAGCTGCACATTGAAGTTGGCAAGAGAGGCTCTGAATTTCAAGTGTGAACCTGAAAACACTGAATGTGCTGTATTTTTTAAAGAAATCCTCCTTTGTAGAAGATATGTAACATCCCTTTGTGCCAGGGTAGTTTGCATAAGAATGACTCTCTTTTGTGGCTTGTGCTCACGTGGTGGAATTCACAGTAAGTAATGAAAGAAACAACGTAAATGATCATTTTCCATATTCTCCAAGTCTTCCCTCCCCCAACAAGCATTTTTAAAAATTTCTTTTAGAATGTAAATACTGTTAAGTGTTTAAAAGAGCTATCTGCTATTACCATTTCAGGCTTAATTAGTACTTTCCTGCATCTACACCTTCTCCGTTCTTCTGTCCTAAGCAAGATTGTCATTAGCTTTAAGAAACTGGAGAGCCTCAAGGCTAAACAGAAAAATAGTTTTCTGCCCCCATGTGGTGAGATTTGTCACCAGGGGCGCAATCCAGCCAAAGTTTAGTACTAGGAACAAGTGAAGGGGAAGAGAGATGTACTCAGCTGGAATTTCCATGCAAATTTCCTTTACCAAAATGTATCTGTGAAGAAAAACTCATAATCCAAACTCATATTATATTAGGAAAATGAAACGTTGCAGAAATGTGTATCTAACAAAAGCACACACAAAAACGTACTCATTTTCAGGCAGACTTTCAAAAACATTTTCCACCTGATGCAGAAATGGGATACATTGAATTAAAAAAAAAAGAAAAACTGAGAAAAGGTACATTAATGGATCTGTGCGTTCCATTTCTACAGACCCATTTTTTTCCCATCAAAACCAATGGGTTGTAAAAAGCTTGACTATGAATGGGCCAGCCCACACTTTGATGAGAAATGTATAAAATGATAGAATTGCTTCCCTTGAAAAATAGATGTTTGTACCTTTATCAACAGCCTGACATCTACAAATTTAGCAAGAGATTTTTCTTTACATGTTATGAAGCTAAAGTGATAGATAAAAGTTTCCATGGTTTACAGTAATTTCTACATGCTAGGCTGCCATTCAAAGGACCAGAGCTGGCACAATCAAGAATTTGGGTGTCTCTAGGTAGGAATGCGATATATATAAAGAACTGAAGTATGGTATTTAGCAAAGCAGTTCTGTTAAATTAAACATCCGGAGTCACATACTTTAAAAAAAAATCTTCTGCAGGGCTGCATATAATTTGTCATCCACCAAAGTGAATATACTGTAGACCGCCAATCTTATATGGCAGCCCAATGTATGCTCAACAATGTTGCATTCAATTCATTTGAAAACTGTAATTAAAATTTGAGGTCCAAAACGATTTTTGACTTCTGGCAGCCTTCCTTGTCCATAATGGGGAGTTATAGTCCAATAACCTGAAGCTGAGGGTGTCTAATCTAGGAGCTCTTAATTTGGAAATAGTTAAGGAACACTGTTCATATGATGTTTTTCCTCTGGTATGGTCCTTCTGCATTTATTGTCTTCATGATGTTCCAGCTGGTTGGCCATGTTGGTCTCAAAGACATGGGTTCTTTACAGTTTCCAAGGTAATGAAATTTAGGACAGGCACAAATATACCATTCTTCCAAACTGCTCAGAATAATTGTACATGTAGATCAGAGTTTCTCAACCTTGACATCTTTAAAATGTGAGGACTTCAATTCCCAGAATTTCCCAGCCAGCCTTGGCATTATGCCATCTTAAAGTTGCCAAGGTTGAGAAACACTGCTGTAGATCCTGCTTGCATGTATTTGGACACAGACACTCACTTTTCAAGTGGCCATTAAGTAAAATGCTCACAGCAAACCTCTTAAGCATCATGTAATTATCACATTAAGCCCCTCAAGTCATCATTTAAATTTCATTTTGGATATTGCTCTTATTAACCGCATACATGGCTGCTTTGAGATTGATATACCAGGAGTTGTACTCCAAAGAGGAATAGGCAGGGCCAGGACAAAAACAATATTTGATTTAATTTCATAATACTTATATTTTATGGCTCCATTTTTATTTTATTTATTTTATTTTATTCCTGACTTAATTAGAAATGTTTATGTATTTCATTCAAGCTCTGTACATTCTATTACCTAACTGTATACTTTCCTGGTCAGGGACCCTAATAAAGATATTCTGTTCTGATTTAATTAATTCACTTTTGAATTTAAATTGAATTAAATACAGTTAACGTAATTATTCACCACAAGTTTAATAATAATTCTGACTTGGGGAATGACTTTGAAGGTTACCCTCCACTGGGCTTTCAGGATCTGCCTTAGGATCCATGGTTTCAAATCATGCCTTCCATTCTGGTCAAAAGCTTACACTCTGATACATTTACAGCAAAGTTAGCATGGATGAAGTGAAATGATGCTATTTTTAGATACAGGGTCAGGCATTTCACATTATGCCATAGCCGGAGAAAAGAGTCAATAGAACTAGCCCCAGCTATATCTATCACGTTAGTTTACATGAGGAAAGCAAAGAGTTAGAAAAGATGTTTTCTATTTCCTCTTACTTTTTTCAGAGTCAATGCTTTTCTCAAGGCCAAATCAGCTAGATGTAAACACAAAATAAACCAGCCATTGTTGGTGGAACAGACTGCAATCAAAGGGACACGTGGACAAAGATAGAGATGTTTATACCCTCACACTTGTAAAGACATAGCTAGGAAGATGTAGCCACCTACTCAGTGGCTCTCTGAAGCAGACGATTACAAGCTTTTTCAGGCTGTGGAAACTGCTAGTTAAAATTTTTTAAAAATCCAGATCTCTTGATCAAGAGGCTAAGCTCTAGTGATAGAAAATTGACAATGGAATGAAACTTCTGCAGTGTATTTGTGCACATTTCTATAGTAAAGTTATTTGAATTTTACAAAAATGGATGCATCAATTATCATTCCAGAAAGTTACTGTAAGTACCCAAAGTAACCTGTTTACTCTAAGTAGAAAATTAATGTTTTCAGTGTACAAAAATTAAAATTTGAATTTCACAATGACTTGGGAATTTAACCAAACAAATCAATGTTCAATGACTGGAATATTATAGCTTTTCCTTGGAAAAATTGCTATGGATGCCACTGGCTGTGGTTGAGTGAACGTTTTAAAAATATTAAGTCTGTCATAGAATTCTAGGGTTCTATAGAACACAGTGTGAAAAAGCTTGTTCTACTATACATGGCCATAAAATACTCCCTTATTCTTGCATCCCTTTGTTCATCTATGCCAGTGTTTATCAAACTTGGCAACTTGAAGACGTGTGGACTTCAACTCCCAGAATTCCTCAGCCAGCACGTCCTATATTATCCATTGGAATTTCAGTGTCTAGAGTTTCATTAAGAAAATCAATACTAAGTTTTAGAAAGAAGAGACAACGATTTAATACTAAGAGTAATAGCATTTTTTTTCCAGTGGAAGAATATACCAGCCAGGCAAGCAATTCTCCCCTCCCCTCCACTTTCCATTGTTTCTTATGGAATAAAGTTAAAACGTAGTCTTTAGCTTTTGTTGATAAGCTAAAAACTACATTTCAGTGAACTGACTTCTTTCTGGATTACATGCATGAAGAGGCAGTAAAGGTCACCCTGGTTTGAAGATCTAGAATAAATGAAAAAGAAAAAGAAGAAAAGCTTTGCTAAACAGCCTGTATTAGAAATTTGCTGAATTAAGAGAAACATTAAAAAGACTCAGATCTTTGTTCATATAAAAACAACTGTTTTATTCTTCTTTGCTAATGCTCTCTCTTCAAGGATTCTGTTTTTCATGGCACTAAAAACAAGACTGTACTTCTGGGTGCCTATGGGTTTAATTGTAAGTCACCTTGGCTCTAAATGTATAGGTTATTTGTTGTTCATGCAGAAAAAAACCCAAAACCTAATGCAATGTTTACTTAAATCCCTGCTGAAATTAGGGACCACATTTATTTATTTAATTGAAAAGTTACAGAACCATTCCTAATAGTGCCATTGAGAATATTGTCAAGCTTTTAAAAATATGTGTGCTGCTAAATACAGACAAGTGCAGAATTGTGTCAAAATTGACCAAGTAAAAATAATCTGTTCCCCATTCTCTGCTCTGATTTAGTGGGCAAACAATTGACTTTTTGAACGAGGTCAATAACAAAGAATGTCAAGTACATTTCCCGATTCAGTGAAAGACTATTGTATCATGATCGGAACTTCAGCTACTAGAAAAAACCAAACGATCTTATTACGTTTTATTAAATGTTTTTGCAATTTGTAAAATTATATATAGCAGAACTGAACCCAGAGAAAATGGAAGGAAGATAGTCAGCCAATTCTTGAATGCACTGGTGCAGACATAACAAGGATCATTTTGTGTATTCACCCCAATACTATATGTGCCACCTCTTCCCTGTTTGATCTCAAGATTTTCTTTAAGTCTACCTTAAACACTTACACTGTAAATATAACTGCTTCAAAGCCCATCTATTCAGCAGGCTTGATTTCCTTTTTTTAATGTTGACCGGTATCGCCATTAAAGCAACACATTACTCAGTTCTACAGATCCCTAAATTTTGCACAGAATAAAGCTCAAAGCAAATTTTAAAATGTATCCTTAGGCAAAACATAAATGGATTTAGAGGGTTGTATTTGTTTGTTTTTAAAGGAGATCTTCATAACTTCTCCAAACATTTCCTGCTAATACAGTGGTGGGACAAGTCTGTAGTCAGAGTTGAAGAGCAAATCAGGCTGAAGGGATTTAAACAGAGCAAGGAGTGAGCTTGGAGATAGACATTGATGGAGACCTGCAAATGTGCAGGTCTCCAGCAAAGGGGTAATTTTCACTAAAATCTAAATCGGCAGCAGTATAAACTGTAATAGAGAACAGCCCATCTTGAATCTCCAATAATATATGTGAATCCCAAAGGCCTTGGTTAGGGTCCCAGAACTCTCTCCAAATTTTGCAACCAAATTTTAATCTTTAATGAAATAGAAGGAATCGTTGGGAGTCAGGTGGCATATAAATGTAATTTATTACTATTACTATTACTATTATTATTATGGTTGGTCGCACAGTCAACCAGATGTTTAGATTGGATTTGGCATTTTTATCCACCTATCAAGTCCCTCCGAAGGACCTGGGACAGGCAGATGTCATTGTTTGATGGTGTTAGAGGTACCGTCGCAGGATGTAAGCTGTTCTAAGTAAAGCTGCCTTTTGCAATTGACTGATGGCGATTTTGTCACTCCCAATGATCTTCAAGTGGTACTCCAGATGTTTTGGGATTGCACCTAAGCCGCTAGTTGTTGTTGTTATTGTTAAATATATGGCAGTTGTGGCCAGGAGGGCCTTTGTGCAACTGCAGGTTGTGTGTCAGTTACACACTTTCCTGGACCAACAGGCCCTGCTCACAGTCACCCACGCCCTAGTCACCTCCCGTCTTGACTACTGTAAAGTGCTGTACATGGGGCTGCCCTTGAAAAGTATCCAGAAGCTTCAGCTGGTTCAGAATGCGATGGCCCACATAGTTTTGTGAAAGTCTAGATTTGCACATGTGTCACCTCTCTTGTAAGAGCTGCACTGGCTGCCAATTTGCTTCCAGGTCCAATTCAAGGTGCTGGTTGTCACCTTTAAAGCCCTACATGGCTTGGGGCCAGGTTATTTGAAGGACCTCTTTTTCCGTTTTATCTGCCCAACCCACCAGATCAGGGAAGCAGGGTATGTTACGGGTCTCCCCTACTAAGGAGGTCCATCTAGTGGGACCAAGAAGAAGGGCCTTCTCCATGGTGGCTCCCTCCCTGTGGAACATCATTCCCACAGAGGTAAGACTGGCCCCCACCTTGATGCTGTTCTGCAAGGCCCTGAAGACATGGTTTTGCCAGCGGGCCTGGGGATCCCAGGTTGACCCGGAACCCATCAAATGGCTAGTGTAAATGTATTGTTGTCACTGGGGGGGGGGGGTTGTATTTGGGATTTTTATTCCTGTAAGCCACCTGGAGTCACCATGAGTTGGGCAGCCATATAAATTGCTTAAATACATAAATAAACAAACATGGGCTGTAATCAAATAAACTATTTTATTAAATGCAAAGTACAGCCTCAGATACACCACTCAAAAGCCAAATGCAATCTTCAGCTTCCTTTGGTAACTAGTCACTTATGATTCATAATGTCACTAGGATATAAAAAAAAGTAAACAAAAGCAGGCAAAGACACCAGATCAAATAGAGTGGCATGCAAAGAAGGAGGACCTCTTAATATTGAGTCAAGCAAAGATATTACCTGTGCATTCTGCATGTGAAATGTTAATTTCTTACTAGGACATAAATATTTTAAGGCGATTTGCAAAGAATAAAATGAAATTCCCTGCCACCATCTATGCCAAGTTTCCCAGTATTTTATTCCATTAGTATTACTTTTCTCCTTTGACAGCAAATAGTGATCAGTTAATTGTTAAAAATTCATTTACTTTACAATCCTAATCTTTTGGATGGGAGACATAACTTATCATGTGTTTTGGGGATTGGGGAGAAATATTTGAGTGTGCTACGTGCTCTTGTCTAGCCTTTCCCAACCTCCAGTATATTGGACTGTTGGTTGGGAATTTTGTGTATTGCAGCCCCAACAGTGCTGGAAAGTGCTATGTTGGGCTGGAAGCTGCTATAACAGGATAATAAAGGTATCAAAAGAATCCTCCATGTCTCTTGTCCCTGTGATACCAGATCCCATATGTAGGCACTGAAGCTTTTAGTGAAGGTCGTGAAGAAAACAGCATTTATGGTTTTCTTCACTAACCTGTGGAAATTGCTCTGAAATCTCTATATATTTTGGGAGTTTACTGCACCATTGGTGCAGATGAAAGATTAATGTTCACTGTGTGTTGCATACAGGTTCCTCTTCTGTTCAAAACTCACTTTTTCTATGCAATGTCATGCCTAGGATTTGTAGTAAATGCCCCCCTTAGACCTCTGTGTTTCTGCTCCTGGGTCTATCAGAAGCTTAGTGTTCCATCTGGGTCAACGCCTCTGTGCCAGCAATAGATTTCTTCCCTGAAGTCAACCAAACAACTACCAAGACATTTGAAGACAGGGCCAATGGTGGGTTTGGAATGCAGGAATGTAGCCCAGTAATTATGTTGTGCCCTTTCATGCAAATACATTTAAAAAAAGCTCAGGATCAATAATTGCTTGTCTTGAAAGACAGAAGTTTGTAAAATTTGATATGAGTTGACTGTTGCATTTCCTGATTGGACTGATATAATTCATGGCTCAAAAAGGTGTAAGGATGTATTTAATGTGCCTATTTTATATCAATATTCCTATAAAATGTTTAATTTTGAATCATGTTATGTGTGTGTTTATGTGCATAAATAATTTAACTGTTAAAGATAAAGAATCCTAAGAAGTTTGCAGAATCTACTTGGTCACTTAATCACAGCCTTTCCACTGTGCTGAGATGCATTTATTTCTATTTAAAGTATAGTAATAATTTCTAAATGTATTCTGTACTTTTTATGCAAATCCATGTCCTCCTCCTTTGTATATCAGGCAGAATTATTTGGGAACATGTAGTATTATTATTATCTCTTTTCCACAGTGCCATCTCACTCAAAGTAAGCCATGATGAGGCCATTAGTAAAGAAAAGTTGCTCTTCATGCCCAATTCCCAAGATGGGAACTGAAGGCCTGTTTTGTGTCTTATATTTTTAAGCTGAGGTTGTAATACTACACTTTCTTATATACAAGTTTTCCAATGTAAAATTCTCACATCAAGAAACAAATGTTTCTTCTGTTATGATAAGCAGATTCTTCAAAAATCCATATAATGATGCAAAAGATATTGCGGATTAATATTATGATGAAAGCAGAATTATTCCTACTGAGTTTTATGGACAAGAAAAGAAATACGGAAAATTAATATTGTATATGGTAACTGTGGCAAGATTATTGTATGCAAAAATTTGGAAAAGCAATAAAATACAATGGAAGATTGGATTATAAAATTAACTGAACTTGCAGAAATGGCGAAGCTGACCAGTCTGGTCAGAGAAAAAACAATTAAGACTTTTTTGAAAGACCTTATATGGACTTTTTGTTAAAACAAGACAAAAATCAAATTGATGATTTCAGGATTTGGGGATTAAAGAGGGACTAAGAGGTTGGGGAAAAGATTAAGATGACAATTACTCAATAGAAAGAAGGGCAGAAGGCATAATTGTATTTTTTTCTTATTTTTTTTTCCTTTTTCTTTATTTCTTATTTTCTATCATTGTTTTGTTTGCTTTGTATATTTTTACTATATTGAAAAATCCTAAATTCTACACACACACACACACACCTGAGAATCCTGTAACTCAATTGCAGTCTCTGGAAAGATCTACATTGAAAAAATTTATATATACATACACACACACACACACATAGATGCCTGAGAATCCTGTAACTCAGTTGCAGTCCTGCATACATTCAGGCAAACCCACATACAGTTGTGATTCTCCTCTGATCATTCATTTTGGCATATATAAACATCTGAATACAGCATTTGAAAAGTAATCTTATCAAAAGAGTTTTCTAGCTCCAGAATTAATGTATCTCAAATGGATTTTTCATACATTGTCTTGATCTGTGGCCCACTGTCATCTTTCATGAACTCCATAAGATTATCACCTTGAATATTTCCATATTTGAATGTAAAGCATTTTTGAAGGCAAGATAGAAATTTAACAAATCAATCATTCAGTGAAACTCCTTGTACAGTACTGTCACTTGCTGCAAGGATAAACATCATATCATAAACAATATTATACCACAGAGTTGCATAGAGACTCTATTACTTCCCTCTGCTCCAACAATAGATGTGATTGTCCATTGTCCTTGTCTGGATCAGTAATTCTGCCAGACACACAATCAGCCAAAAGTCTTTTGTCATTAGTTACTCTTTCTTCTATAGCATTATTAAATGTGAATGCTGTCCACAACAAGCTTCTGTATTCCACCCAAATGAGAGATCTCAAACTGTGCAGCAATGTTCTCCTGAGCATTACAAGCAGTTCCTGGGAAACAAGAGAGATCTTCTTAAATGTTTTGTCCCCCAGTTCATATGTTGGCCCATCCTAGAGCAAATATGTACTCTCCAGTTGCAGAGTTTGTGTCTGCTTATTTTCTTGTGGTTTACTGGAAGTTGAACATTATGAGTTATACACACATTTATATACATACAAATATAAATTTAGGTATGCAACTATGTGGATATTTATCCAAAACACTTAACTAAACATAATAGACTATTTTTTCCATATGAGAACTAGAAATATGAGCTGTTAGCTAAGACTGCCATGGCCTAAAGAGAAATTATGCATCAGTGGGGGTATTCCTCAAGTTCCTGTCTTGATTTCCAGCCTGCAGTAACAGCATGATAATATTGAAATACTTTCAGCAATTTAAATGGTCTTGTTGGTACAAAGAATACAGTACTTAGCCTTCTCCAAACTCCTAGTGTGGAGATCATTAATCCACATCTATATTAAGCTCAATGAGAGCTGTAGTAATGCCAAAAAAGAAATAAGATGGATGGATCCTCTATTTCTCTATCAGTGAAAGTCTAGAAAGGTCTAGTTACATTACAGCTCTCTTCAACTATTAAGTTTAAACATATGAAGAGATTCATATCATACTCTAGTGAACTATCCATGTCTTTGGATACTGGGACATTGTAGATACTAGTCTGAAGAGAGATCATTTCTGGATCCAAGACCATCACAGGATCCTACTTGATGATTCAAGTGCCCTCTCCCAAACTGTTATGACCAAACATATGCAAGATCACAAAATTTCTCAATCTTTTTGCATTATTGTACCACAAGACTGCAGGGAATTTTTTTTTTAATTTGGAGGTCCCATGAATGCCCTATTGCTAACCTCTTGTCTAAAGGCTATTAGTTATGAATACTTACTCCATTGAGATGTGAGCCCTGTTTGATCAGAGAGTTGTTGAAGCTGCCCAAGTTGGGAGTATAACAGATGTGTACATCAGGATTGGGAGGGGGTAGAATAAACCCATCTTTGCATGAGATCCCTTCCCTCACTTTTACTGAAAACCATGTTAGAGAATCCAAGAACATTCAAAA
The DNA here is from genome assembly GCF_059951505.1 of Python bivittatus. Lineage (NCBI taxonomy): Eukaryota > Metazoa > Chordata > Lepidosauria > Squamata > Pythonidae > Python > Python bivittatus. The sequence goes on from NW_028277098.1 coordinate 16,786,330, forward strand.
GAAATCATTCTCAAGGTTTCCTAAAGAGACAAAAGAAGAAATCTGGGAATGGCTGAAATAAACAATTTCATATTTAGGATCCCCATTTGGGACACATCAGACTATGTCATCTATGAAAGAGAGACAGCATTATGCAGATGTTTGCTTGTTTGAAACAAGCAAGTTCTTCCATGTTTTAATCCTTGATTAAAACATGTTTCTGACTATATTCTTCTGCAGGGGCTTGAATAATTTTCCATCCCAATGAGAACCATCATAATGAAGAAACTTTCTTATGATTAAGAAGTAGAATATCTTAATTAAGAATTGGAAAGTGTCCCCATGAGTATGCATTGAAAACTGAGCAAAAGTCATTTCAGTTCTCCCATACAACTCTTGCTCTATGAAAGAGTACTAGAGAGACCTTTGGGGTTAACTAATCCCGCCCTAATTAAACATAACTTAAAATTGTAGAATAAAGATTTATGAGGAAATGAATAGCCATAGAGTTTAAATTTATCACACAATTTGTTTTCTTTTAAAAATACACTAAATACCACTTCATGTCCCCTGTTCTCACTCATGCAGTACCAAAAAAATATTACCCAAATATTGACAGCAAATGCCACTAGACACCAAATAAGGTACTAAATATTTGGAGCATGCTCTACGTCAAAATGTACAGATTAGAAATTTTAAGGAACAGATTAGCTATGGTAGATATTCCAAGCCACAAGAATGATAGCATATATTTTATTGGACATACTCCTCCCACACTGCCTTCTATTATTTTCAAAATACTGCAATTAAACTCAAGAGACTATAGATTTCTACAGAGCAGTTTAATGTTACATCTGGTGCAACTAAATGCCCTGAATCTAATAATCTATTGAAAATTCTATTCAAGGATTCCAATAGAAGTAAGTTTCAAAAATAAATGTTTCAGTTTCATATATGAGATATGGTTATTTATTAGATTATGTACATTATTATTGTTTCATTATCTCAAGGCATGGTACATGCTTTGTTTATAATGTACAAACATGTTGAATCAGATATAAGGGTAGATACATAATCACAACAATCATTTCTTCTTATTTGGTTATTTTTCAAAAGGACTTTCATGTTCTCTTCATTGAATGTTACATATTAAATTCTGTGCATGTACTTAACTTTCAGATTTGGATTACAGAGTCAGGAATTAATGAAATGAAGTATTTCTTTTGGATATTAAACTGACAAGGCAAAGGAAATCCCTTGCTAAAAAATATTACAGTTCTGGGTCGCAAGCGTTAAGCAAGAGTTACTGCCATCCAGAGGCCAAAACCCATACGCTGTCATCCTCTGTGATCCTTTAATCCCAAAAGGTAAAACCAAATGAGCATGTGGTTGGTTCATTTTAGTTTGGACTCAGACGTCAAAGAGAGAGTAATACCGCATGTAACCTGAAGTTTTTAATGTCTTGTTTCATTTGGTATATAATTTAGACATTTGTAAACTAGGTGCCGTACGCTGGTAAAAAAGACTGTATAGAGCACATGCCAAGAAAAATAAAGACAAGTCTTCTTGCTACATTGTTTGGATTATTTTCTAGAAGAAGAAGGTGATAAATGTCTGCAGGCAGAATGGGCAAAAACGAAACAACATCTGTCAATGGTATTTATGAATAGAGTCCATCTCTGTTTGATAGGTAGCGACCAAAGATATAGGACAGCCAGCCATCTGGAACTATGTCAGACACTCTAGATTTGTTAATGTTTGCCTTCCTCTGGCGGACTCAGATTTTGCCTGTGTCTTTGTCCTGCTTCAGTTTCAGTCCTGCTTCCTATCTTGTAGCACTACCACATTTGGACTATAAATATCCAGATGACCACGAGCAAAGAGTTCCAGCTTTCTGTATCTCTTCTGTAGCTCTCCCGTGATCACCTAGATTTTTGCAGCCCAAGTATGGTTGTCCTACTCCCCCTACATCTTTTGGGACAAGATTTGGAGGCAGCAAGAGTATACATGGTTATGAGACCAACTGAGCTGGCCTTCAGGAGTCTGGTTGTGTTAAGGGGGAACAGTCTAGAAAGTCTGAAAAGAAGTGGGTGAGGAAAACAAGGGAAGCAAGCTTCCAGGCCTTTCTTCTTTTACTTGGCAATTGCTTGTACAAACAGTTCTCTCTCCCTCTGTCAGACACTGCCATCCCCTGCTAGTAAAGCTGCCCCAAATCACACACGTATGCATATGTGCATTTGGGGGAAATATAGAGAAAGTTGTCCATGTATGTAAGAGGAAACTGTGTGTGTGAAGGTGGAAAATCTGTACGGGTTTGGTGATTATTATGGTTGATTGCACAGTCAGACAGATGTTTAGGTTGAATTTGGCATTTTTATCCACCTATCGAGTCCTTCCCAAGGACCTGGGATAGGCAGATGTTGTTGTTTGATGGTGTTAAAGGTAGTGTCGCAGGATATAAACTGCCTTTTGCAACTGACTGATGGTAATTTTGTCAATGCTGATGGTCTTCAAGGGGTGCTCCAGATGTTTTGGGATTGCACTATTGCACTATGTTTTGTCGATAACTATTGGTACTCTCTTTGCTTTCTTTTGCCACAGTTGTTCTATTTCTATTTGCAGGTCTTTGGATCTTGTGGTTTTTCTCCAGTTCTTTCTCTTCTATTCTGCTGTCTCCAGGTATTGCAATGTCCACGATCCAGATTTTTTCATCTTTCTTATCAACAATTGTTAAGTCTGGGGTGTTGTGTGGCAGGTGCTTGTCTGTTTGAATTCTAAAGTCCCAGAGCACTTCAGCTTCTTCATTTTCTACTACTTTGTCTGTTTTGTGGTCCTACCAGTATTACTATTACTATTATTATTATGCATTTACTTGCTTAAAATTAGTCATCTCTGTCCTTTTTCTTTTGTTATGTCCTCCTTTTTTAATGTCCAACCTAGAGATGTATGTGTGTTGGCAGTTTGGGATAACAGTGAATCAATAGGAATCAAAAGGTGAAGTTCTAGAATGCTGTGTTGTAAGTGCTGAAAGGAAGAGTATTCTTTTTCCTGGTTTATCTTTAGAAAGGGAGGCTGACTTAGGTTCGCTCAGGATAAAGTTTAAAAAGCAGAAGAAGTGTAATTTTTTTTTCCCTTCTGTCTAATCCTCTTTTAGCAAGGGGCACTTGTCTTACGCTCAGGATCTTCTTCCTTTTGGATATGCATAAGTATTAAGCTTCCACCATGTATAGCTTCAGGTTCTGCAAGCATCACTGCAACTTTGACTTGCTCGTTACAATTTCCAATCGTTTGGGGAACAGACTGGCTTCCTGTGCACAATTTGGGACTGAGAAAGCATTTGCAGGCATGTCAAATTCACCACCTGCGAGGTCTCAAGCCCCTGCTCCTGTTTGTCACAGCACAGCAGGAACTTCCCCCATCTTACTTGCCAAAGATGCTGATTATGCTGAATGTGTTTGGGGAGTGGGAAGTGCAGATCCTTTCTCCCCCCTGACTCTGTGTAATGGTATGTGGGAATGACCTTGGGGGACAGGAGAAGAGCCACAGACTAGACCACCATCATGCAAAAGGTATCTCAGCCCACAAAAGCCAAAGGGGCGTGGGAAGCATCTCAGAAGGGACCCTCCCTAATTTTCTGGAAAGTAAAAGTAAAGGAGGGGGGAAATGCTTTCAGATTTGCAAGATACTGTTACTGTAACCTTACAATAAAAGGTAGTGTTAGTACTCATGGTTTGTGCTTCTTGTCTGGACTATCTCAAAGGACTGACATTCTGTGACTGTACAATAAACCTTATTCCTGTGGCTCAGATTCTTGAAAGGTGTCACTATCCCATGTCTGAAAGAGAATAGAGCAGTCTATAGAAATTGATTGATAACAAGTTACAGCCCTTTTATCTTTTTTAAAAAAGATAAAGACATATGGCTCCATATATATGGTTCATGATTACAGGCTCTGAAAATCTGTAACCATTAATGCTTCTTACCCTATTCTCATTCCAGTCTCTTAGAATGATTGCACAAAGAATACCTTTTTACCAAGCTGGATCCCAGAGAGGCTTGCAATCTAATTCGCATGAAGGAAGGTCATGAATATTTAACAGCCTTTGTTACCTCTTATAGGAAATTTGAATACAAAATCATGTGTTCAAATTGTCTTGAAGTCCCTCTCTTTTCATGAGATTTAAGAATCATGTTTTTTAACAAACTGCTGGACAAGTTTGTAATCAATATTTGATCATACAGCATGCTGTTACCCACTCAGAACAGGTTTGGGTAGTTCTTCAACAACTTTGCAAACTCAGACTTTGAGACTGACAATCATCTCATTGCAGGTAGAAGCACATTTTTGGAAGATGCGATTTCGACTATTGGATGTTAAGCCCCATTTGTCTTTGGCCCAACACCTCCAGTTAGATGGAGAAATAGTATAAATTCCACTTGGGAGCAATGTGTTTGTTGCTAGATAAACTATCATCAAGACAACTGGCTTAAACATTTGCCTGTGGCTGAGTTCACTTATAGTAATGATTCAACTGGATTGTCTCCATTTCAGGCTACTTATGGCTAACTACCCATACCTGTTGCCAAATATTTTCCAATTCTTGCCCATTTCAGTAGCCTCTTATTAATTTCCAGAAATAGGAAGTACACCTCAAGAACAACTGGATAATGCCAGGGCCTCCTACAAATTTTCTACTGATGGCAATTAGCCCAAATTTCCCCCTGCCAAGTAGTGGCTATGTATATAGCTATTTAAGAAACTGGATGTCAGTTTCCAGAACTATTTCTAGTACTTGCATAGAATAATCCCATCATCTTTTCCCTGCAGCTTCCAACTACATTGAAAAGACATCTGGTCTTCCTCCATTCCTTTATGGTCCTGGATTATTCCCCTTTCCCTTGCACACCTGAGCCCCTCCATAGCAACCCATCTTAGGCAGGAACAGAAGAAGAATTTGAGGTGGAAGCTATTTTGGAATCCCAGCACTGGAAGGAGAGTCTTGAATATTTAATTCATTGGAATTAAATGAATTACATTGGCTACCCTGCCATGGAGAGATCATAGGCATGGCCTGCCTTCCTCTGTCAGCCCCATTTGTAAACTCCCCACAAATCCAAGTCTCCTGAGTTGCCTTGAATTCTGGCCTAGGCGCTGGCTGACAAGTCTAACTCTGAGGAGTAAGGGGAATGATTTGGGGAGGACAGATAGGCAAGAGAGAGAACAGCCTCTGAAGCCAGAGAGTTCTGGCTGAGTGGGGTTACTGATCAAGACATTGAGGGCATGGAAGTTTCCATTCTTGCAGTCTTTTTTCAGGAGCTGGGGGTGGAAACTCCAGAAAGAGGAGAAACCTTCTTATCTTTCCTAGGAGAAAATGAAACCCTTCCTCTTGGAATCTCCAAGCACAAGGAAGGAAGAGCAGAGATAGCCAAAGGGAGGGAAGCTTTGTCAGCTGTAACCAAACAACGGAGGGAGAAACGATGGGATAGATTCAGGCTTTTCCAGATTCTCATGAACATGAGAAACCAAAGAAAGAGAAATGCCTCTCCAGGTTGACAGGGGGAAGGAAAGGAGAAAAAGAGAAAAAGAAAGGGAGGTTGTATGAGGGCTGAAGCTACTCAAAGAAGAGATGGAGATCAGACAAAATTATGATTGTAATGAAGCACTGCTGCCCTCCATGCCTAGGTCAAGAAACAAGTGGCAAGAAGTCTATTACCATGTAAGGGCTGGAGAAAGAGATGTAAGATTTAAAATTTGTGGCTCAGGTCTGTAGTAACTGATCTTCACTATGCAGTTCTCTTGTGATTTATTTTATTTATTTATTTAACTTATTTATTGGATTTCTCTCCCACCCATCTCCCCTACAATAGTAGGGGATTGATTGTAGTAACTTACTTTCCTGAGCTTTATTTTGGACTTTTCTGCTGTCATCTCCTGCGTGATGGCTGAGTAGAGAAGTTTATTGCTCGGTTCTACATGAAGGTAGGATACCTGTGTGGAAAACTTCAGATAGCCTTTGCTAGCCAAGCCTTAATTCTTCTAATAGCTGAATTCAACAAAATAGGAAAGCTTATTCTGGGAATATAGAGTACGAAAGTTTAGCCTCCAAAGATTTTGCAGCATTCTTGCCCATAGCATTTTCAGTGAGATTGGAATCACCTGATGTTACAAAACGGGGGAATTCATGCACTGCCTAATATTATTAGCCATAATAGTAGTAGTAGAGCTGTGGGTTTGTTTTAACATCTTAAAGCTTATTTGACTTGGTTATCATGCCTCGGTTGATTACTGTATGTACTCCTCATGTGCTGTGAAACGGGAGGGAGCAGGGAAGGATGCTAAGCTAAGATTGCATTACTTTTTGAAACCCCAGATGGTTATCCCTTTGTACATTCCTTTTGCATTAATCTCAGATATCAGAAAGGAGTCTCTTTTGGAATCAGGTGAATTTTTCCAGTCCTGTGAGTCTTGTGCTTTTTATAGTAGATTTTAAAGAAGGTTCAAGAGCGCCCTCTGCTGGTTTTCTCTTCCTGAAATGTAAGGGATATTTAGTTAACATTTGAATGGAAAGTCATCTCGTTCATATTTCCCAAACCAGCATGTGAAACAAAATACAATGTAAATTCCCATTTTCCTGAATATTACAATACTGTTTTCAGATTAAAGAAAGATATGAATATATGCACTTGGGAGGGTGCACAGAAAATTAATATAAATGGGAATCAAAGAATATGGATACAGGTAAAACGCACAAAAAGTTCTTATATTAAGGGGAACTGTTTGCAAAAATGTGTCTATTAGAATAACTACAAATCAACATGCATATGCTTGGAAAACAGAATCACAAGGATGCATGCAAATTCTTAAAACCCGGACATTCCAGTTATTCTACATATTAAAAAGGAATCGGGTGTTGAAAAGGAATCAGGATTCTTCCCAGAACCATACAGTCCACCTATTCACAGATGAAAGAAAGAAAGAAAGAAAGAAAGAAAGAAAGAAAGAAAGAAAGAAAGAAAGAAAGAAAGAAAGAAAGAAAGAAAGGGAGGGAGGGAGGGAGGGAGGGAGGGAGAGAGAGAGAGAGAGAGAAAGAAAGAAAGAAAGAAAGAAAGAAAGAAAGAAAGAAAGAAAGAAAGAAAGAAAGAGGGAGGGAGGGAGGGAGGGAGGGAGGGAGGGAGAGAGAGAGAGAGAGAGAGAAAGAAAGAAAGAAAGAAAGAAAGAAAGAAAGAAAGAAAGAAAGAAAGAAAGAAAGAAAGAAAGAGTGTGGGTGGGTTTAGACCAAACAATATTTTATTTCTTGGGGGGGGGGAGAATACCTATGTGTCAGATCTGTACAATAAACAAGAAAAATTCAAATGTCCTCCCTTAGCCAAGAAATGTATGTTTCTTGAGAAACAAGTGCCTTTCCATATTGAAGTGGGCCCATTTCCTATACTGAGACAGAAAAGTTCCTTTATCTTATTAGCAGTTAATGTGATTGTTAATATGTGGGTTAATTAATTAAAATTAATGAGGTTCATTAAAAAACAATGCAGAGTTTTTTATTAGGATTTTGTTCTGGCTGGAGATAGATGAAAGACCTAAAGGTGACTCACTCACTCACTCACTCACTCACTCACTCACTCACTCACTCATTCCCTCCCTCCCTCCCTCCCTCCCTCCCTCCCTCCCTCCCTCCCTCCTTTCTTTCTTTCTTTCTTTCTTTCTTTCTTTCTTTCTTTCTTTCTTTCTTTCTTTCTTTCTCTCTCTCTCTCTCTCTCTCTCTCTCTCTCTCTCATTCCCTCTCTCTCTCTCTCTTTTTTTCTTTGGAAGGGGAGTTGGTCTTTGAAATATGTGCAATCATATTGTATACCTCTGATAAGCAGGTTTCATAAAGTTCAACTTCAGCTTGCATAGTTGGACAGCAATCAGCTTCTTCAGCACTCTGGTGGTTTCTTCCCATACCTTTAGCAATTAAAAAAAAAAAACAGTTTTAAATTAGCAACTGGTTTCCTGGATCTGGTAGCTTCCATTCATTTCTCCATGACCATTATGGGAAATTTAAATGGCAACCCAGCATTGTTCAAGACACTGTTGCTTACTGTTCCCCCCCTGTCAGGTTCTCCAGCCAGAGCTCACTTCTGCAACAGGAGATCCACTGACATAGGAAGATGCCCAGAAGAGGGCACATTACTGAGAATCACCATAGATCCCCATAGATAAATTAAAAATGTAATTTTCTAATTCAAGATAACAATGGGAAATAATAAATATGTGCTCACTGTGGAATGTAATAAGAAAACCTGGCTTAAATCATGTTTTAATTTTCTTTTTAACCAATTTCAGTGTCAGGATAGTTTAGATATAGGCAACCTGGTGCTCCCAGATGTTTTTGACTGCAGTTCCAAACTTCCCAACCATTGACTGCTGGCTGGGTCTTATAGGAATCATAATTCAACACATATGGATGACAACCAAACTGCCTACTTCTCGTAGAATGAAACAAATACTTCCTGTTTCAAAGGAAATATTACCTTTCAAATATGCTCCTTACAACCCACGTTCATGAGCAGAACTTTCATGCATTTCATGAGATTGGAAACAAATGCATTTAAACTTTTAAATTGGAATATCACATGTAGCCTGCATTGGGTTTTGCTGAAAATGGGCATTAGGGCACAACTCTTCTACTCTGCTGAATGTGAGAAACTCATGTTGTTTAAGGGCTCAGAGGATCTAGCTATCAGTGATACAGGATGATCAATAATACAGAAATATCTAGGGTAGCTGTAATATTCCTGTTTAACTCAATGGTATGCCTACTTAGCTTAGAAATGTATTGACTAAGGTAACAAGGAGGTCAAAGCCAATGAGCCTTCGACTCTAGAAAATTATATATCTGGAGACCTAATACATGAATAATAATTGATCTTGTCTTGTAACTTTTGCATCTGTCCCATGAGATAGTTAAATATATTTATAAATGTAAGCTTGCAAGCTTTCAAAAGCTTGTTTTGCCCTTTTTAAGAAATCTACTATTCATAATAAAAGATTACTTTTAAAAACAAATAGTATTCTTTTAACTGACATGCAGCATTGTTATTTTCAGGTCTCCTGTGCTGACCTTAAGGCCTAGTTAGAAAACTCCAACAAGGATGATGAGATTGGACATTGACCTTGAATTCACTGCATGGTTATTCCTTTTACCATGTTTCTGAATAAAGGAGGTAATTCTGAGAGAAAGAGAGAGAGAAAGAAAGAGAGGGAGGAGGGAGGGAGGGAGGGGTGAGGTCATACACAATCAAACATAGGATTGCTAGATTCAGTCACTGCCTTCTGAATGAGAAAGAGAGAGACAAAATGGTTAAGCCATTGGGGTAGGACATTGGTTGTCATTGTGGGGAAAAATTGGAGAAGGGATCACCATGTATGCAATCTTGAGCTCCTGGAGGAGAGGTGGGATAGAAATTTAAAAGCAAACACATAAACAATTGTACCTGCATTGAGAAAAGTGAAAAATTGGGGAAAGGAGTCCAACTCTTGATTGCAAAAAATTATTCACAGATTTCTGTGGGAGCTGATTGGCAAGATCTGTGAAAACAGATTGCCATACCACACTCAAAAGTCCTGAAAAAAGTCAGCTTGCACCTGTCGTTTTCCTGTCAAAAATCTATACAAATACCATCTGTTTGCAAAGGATCTCTCCATAAATAGAACATATGGTTGCAAAATTTGCAGACAAAAGGAGATAGCTACAATTTTAAAAGTGGTTTCTATCAGAGAAATCTATGTAAAAAATTTTCCATCAGAAAAATCTATGGTTAAAAAACAAAGCAGAGGAACTTGCATTTTTTCAAAAAGGTTTCTTTAGAAATTTAGAAACATAAAAACGTGTGCATATTAGAAAAAGTTGCAAATATATGTTTGGGAAGGTTGTAAATGAAAATAAATGGAGATTAAAGAAAACTAAAAAGAAAATAAGTCAGGTTGGGGCAATACTGTAAAAATGTGGATTGTATAGATTAACTAATCTGCACACTGTGTTCTTGACTTTAGGTGAACCTCAGGAACAGAGTATCATCTTATCAAGCCAAAATTCAGTAGAGCATTTAAAATAACAAACATGAAAAGTAATCATCCCATGTTCAATTAGATTTCCAGGCCTGTTTCATCAAAAATAGAGTTACAGATTAGTATATTCAGTTTTGCCTATGTTCATTTAGTCATCAGTTTCATAACCCATTTCCATGCTAACCTGCATTAAAAAAAAAAAAAAAAACTACAGGAGCTTTCAGAATTAAATGAGCATTTAAACACATATTTTGATTTTGTGATTTGTTTGTATTTTTATAAAGGAAAACAGAACTTCAGCGCAACACCAAAAATAAAATAAACCAGAACAATAAAAATAGAAAACAAAAGGGCAACACTAAAAGGAGGGAGGGAGGGAGGGAGGGAAGGGGAGACAAACCAGTTTGGGAGTATATGCATCCATGAATAAACCTTTATTTTTCTAATCTTAAGGAGACAGACAAAGATTTTCAGCATATCTATTCAGTGTTTCTATTAAAAAAGACATTTTCTAATGAATAGATATATTTCACTGACGTAACTAAAAAACAGAGGCCCATTTTAATGAAACAATTCTCAGCTGAAAGGTTCTTTAAGGTTCTTTGCTATTGTGTTGACTTATCAGTGATCACTATTTACCAGACTTTAAAATACCATTGATCCAAAGACAGAAATACCTTCGTGTTTCAGTGTTTTGCAACTGCTTGCTAACAGGAAAAAAAAAAAAAAAAGAATTAATTTCTTGGGATTCAGTGGTTTGTAAGTTTAGGGGGAAATGGACAATACTGCAAACTAACCAGATGATCAAACAGATGATCAAATATTACTGAATGATTTTTCCAGTTTCCTTGGAAATTAGTACCTGTTTTTCTTGACATAGCATTGACATCATACACTGGTAATACAGTATGTGCCAACTTGACTATAATCCCTCCAATACTATCTAGAAAAGTTTTGATTGATATAATGTAATTTAAGGAGGCAGGTAGAGTGCCATGTATGAATTATTTTTATAACTGATTACTCTCAAATTTGAAGGAATTGTATAAAGTTTTGCATAACATTGAAGGGGTTTGTATGATTTCAGAAGATATGGGCATACGGCATTCTTCAAGTACTATTAATGGACTTATTTGGTGAGATCTAGGTATTTTTAAAAAGAAATGATTTTACGGTTTGTTTTTGGTTACATCTGAAATCAAGGTGGAACTTGTGACTAATTCTTCAAAAGAGCATTACAGCAATATTTTTCTATCTTACCACTACTTCGTATAGATCATATTTATTCTCATGCTTAATTTTGGTTGTGGAAGTAAAGCTGAAAGATCAGGACTAGAAGTGTTTACATCTTTTTCAAACTTTCTTTCTTCATTCCTATGCAAGAGTTAAAAGACAATAAAGTATTGGTAAGTTTTTTTCAAAGCCTGTTCTGAAGGCCTTGAAAAGGTCAAATCAACTGGAAGCAGATTCCCTCTCAGTGGGATCATCACTGAGTCACATCATGCATGCAAGGAGTCAAATAAAAGTAGGTATCACCTCAACTTTAACTGAAGAAGCCAAGGTTGGATCAGACACTTTTGAATAAGAAACATGTTCTCCCATAAAGTTATCCCCATCTCCAAATGATTGGAAAAAAATAGTTCATAAAATAGTGATTTCACACTATTCACAACCCACAGATATAATAGAGCTACCACAACCATTCACAACCCACAGATATAATAGAGCTACCTGATCTTCACTGCAAGAATCCAGATGGCATCCAGAAGACAGCAAAGAGGTAAGAAGACTAATTCTTTCTTCAGCATCCACATGATCCTGCTGCTTTTGTCAAAATGATGGAAGGACCATGGTGGCATCATGCTGAAGCCCTGGCCCTTTACAACATTGGGACACAGATAGAAATGGGGAAGGGCTTGTGTTGTAATGCTGCAACACTGCTTTCATCCCTCTGACCCACTGGACCCCTCTGCGGCAGCTGCTGAACTCTTTGTTGTTGATTCCAAATCCTAATGAGTATAATGAAACTAACTTAGTGCCTGGTGAAGTGTATACATCCTTGTCATGACTGTTTTTGTTTCTGGAAGTCTACTTTATATGTCCATAGTTGTACTATGACAACTTCATTCTGCAGTGATTGCTTTCAGCAGGCACAATGGGCCATTGATCTTTCTTGCCCAGATAAATCTTCTAGTTGTATGATCCAAGAACCAGGAAGCAGAAAGACTCAGCTGTTTCCACCTGAAAGAAAGCACAGGGCAGTTGTTCTGTTCTGCTCCCTGTTTTATTGTAGAACCAGAGCCCAAGCTATAAACTTCAGTAGACTCCATAAAATGTAGAGGGGTGGCAGTGTTTACCCTCAAAAGAGATTTTCCAGCACTTCAGATCGACTTAAAAGAGCCACCCTTTCAAGGTTTCAGTGGCAAGAAAGAGTGTTTTATTTCACTGGCAGAACTCCTAAGGAGGAAATCTCCTGGTGAATGAAATCATTGCTTGTATATTTTAAGACAATCAGAAGCTGAGACAATGCTTTGAAAGCAATTTATGGTAGTACGAGGGTGCTTCCCTTCTTACTGAATGCATCAAGTTGCCCTGACCTGGCTTCCTATGTGGATATAAGCCAGTACAAATTGTCTGAGCTAGGGGCAGCCAAAAGAAATTGTCATTCATTCCAGGCTGACTCCATCTTGCATCCTCCACTATACAAACAAGCAGATGGTTGGACTCCTAACTCAGGAAGTGACAGTGAAATGCAACTCTCTGTATTATACATTTCCTGCAGCACTGCTCTGTACCCCAGGCTCTAGGTCATTCTAAAATACTTTTTAAGGTATTTGCAGCCCATCATTTTGATTTTGCGGAAAGAGGCTTTTAGCTCTTTGGGTCTGATTCCTCTTTCATGCTCATGGGCAATTATCTCCTCATCTCCCTTGCTCTACCTCCTCCACTACAACATCGGCTCCAGCAGATGAGAAATCCTAGGAAGATGTTGCTTTGAATTATAGCAGACTCAAATGTTTCTGTTCTGTTAAAATATACTTCCTCTCATATGGATGTATATTACACGTGCAGGCAACATACACATAAAAACACAAAATCAGCTGTTAGTAATTATAAGTGTTTCAACCCAAGAAGGAGCTTTCTAGCAGAAAATATCATATGTCATACTACAGATTTTCATCAAGAAGGTACCGAATAAATCTTCCTTTGCTACATTAGTCCAATCAACATGTACAACATTCTTACTCATTCTAAAGTTATATTAAACTCCTAGAAATGAAGAAGACTCACTCCATAAATGAAGTGGTTTCAGATTCCTGAGGTCTTTTTAGATATCCAGAAACATACACGCTTATAAATTAGAAGAGAAAGTGAAGTTCCTCCACTACCAATCAAGTAAAATTCCAGACACTGCAAGTTTCCAGAACTTCAGAGGCTGTAGAGATGATACAGTTAAGAAATCACAGTTTAATTTCTCTCAAGAGGAAATTTATGGATTCTGCCTGAATATCATTTTTGATGTGCAACAGATTAGAAGTGAGAGTTGGTCTTAGAAACTTGGGAACTATAAGACTGAAGTGTCGTGGTGATAGAGGTATCATTGTTCATTCTTCAGTAATTACTATTTGATAATTATTAATATTTGATAGTTCATTTTTTACATGAATTTTCTTTCTTTTTTATGTGGAAATAATAAACAAAGCACTTTTTAAGAAAGAATAACAGGTTGAAAAATTTGGCCAACACCCTATGCAGTAATGGAGCGCCAGATTACCACCATGTGATTTGCAGCCCTCAAAGGACAGATGAAAAAAAAAATGGCATTCCAGTCACAAATATTTTGTCATCTCTGGCCTTTAAAATATCTACTGAAACATCTATTTGCTTCATTGAATTTTGTATATTTTTCAGTGGACACTTTAAAGGGAATGTATGCAAAAACTCTAAATCTGACATAATATCACAGGTATCTCCAAACTCTTTCACTCACTCACACTTAGAAGTTGAGACACAATTCCAATCTTTTGCCTTCTATATTATGTAAACTGCACTTTCTCTTGTTCATCAGATAGCACATATTTCCTACAATTATAAACATTTTCTATTCTTTTCAGTGCTCATTATGGGAGCTATCATAGAAAAGGAGACAAAATGCAAGCAATTACTTTGGAAAATAGCATACCTATTTCAGTGCTATGCTAGAAACTAAAACCAGAACTAAAAGGGTATGCAGAAACTTAGCTATATATTTTGTTCTCCTGGCAACACTTTTTTTTTCTTTGCAAGAGTTGAGAAATGAGTCCTCAGCAAGAGTGTGGATTATTCAAGGATCAGATATCTAAAGGAGACTTAGATGCTGGAATGCTTCCTCATTCACCAGACATTTGAAAAAGTTGGAAGCCAAAAACATCCATTTGGGGCTTTGTGTGTGCTTCTTCCATTCATGCTTTGCTGCTTGAAAGAAAAGAGGTCATAAAAAGAATTCAGAATTGTTGAAGAACTCCAATGGCTCTAGTCTCCCCAGAGCAGTGTTTCTCAGTCTCAGTAATTTTAAGATATGTGAACTTTTAACTCCCAGAATTCCTTGGCCAGCTGGGAATTCTGGGAGTTGAAGTCCATACATCTTAAAGTTGCTGAAGTTGAAAACACTGCCCTAGAGAAATTATCATTAAAAGGAGTATTTCTTAGTGGCACTGGTCATACAATTTTGAACTCCTTCCCTAGAGGCAGCCCTCATTTAGCTTTTCTGATGAGAATTAAAGAGCCTGAGTGAAGTTTCAAGTTGCTAGAGGATTTTTTAGGCAAGCCGCTTCCCTTGACAGAATTAAGCTGCTGTCAAATGAGGCCCAATTATTCTGCGTTTTCACTACTGACTACTTGGACAGATGAAGTTTCTTGATGAGATGCAGTGAACTTTCTTCACCTGCCATCTTCAGTCCTTTAAACTGGGGGGACAACCCCTAGCCCTAGCTTGCCTGCAGCCCTCTTAGCCCCTAAGACGGTACCACAATTTTCATGGGTTATTGTAAGGAAATCTCCAAAAAGAATTCTCCCATAGGCTTAGCATGTCTATTTAACTTAAATAAATTCCCAATCCTTCCCCAAAAGCATAAGGGAGGGGACAGACATTCTGGGTATGCCCTTTCTGGAATTATCACCATCATACTTTATCTCTCGGAAGGTATTAAAAATAGTGTGTCCTCCTCACTTGTAAAATGATCTCTTGCTCTACCTTGAATTCATGCACAAAGAGCATTTTGTGGTTCTTGGGATATACGGGGGTTATGAGCTGGCTAATGAATGTAATCAGGGAAAGAGAAAATGGGAATAATTAAAACCAAAAGTTTTTAATAATCCCAGATTTTTCTTAAATTAAATTCGTAAATTAATTTTGTTACCATCTACCTTCTTTCACTTTATCCACTTTTAAATCACTAACCTGAAAGTTAACTTATTGAAAGTTGCACTGATTGGGACAGGCAGGTTCACAGAAAGATTTGGATGGGACTTACAGTCCCCCCCTTTACTTTATCTGGAGTTATCCAGAATGCAACCAGGAAATGAAAAAATAAATGATGATGATGATGATGATGATGATGATGATGATGATGAACATAAGCTGATACTATAAAAATCCCCATATTTCTGAGCTGCATGGACCTCCCTATCTGGTTGACTGCTTATACCAACAACTGCTCGTATATTTCAAGGGATTTATTATAATTATTGCTGTCAAAGTCCTTGTTTTTGAGGATAATTCACCTCCAAAGCAAGTTAATTGCCATAGCTTTCCACATGTCTCCAGCCATAGCCGGAGAAGACTATGTGATTATCTTAATTCACATAGATGGCACTGCTTTTTTATCCGAAGTGGAATTTCAGAGTGAATAAGAAGTTCCTGCTTTGAAGAAACATGCAAGAAAAACAGAGGGGACTACAGAGAGTTTTGATAAGACAGGTAGCAATTTCTGAGATGAGAGTGGGAGATTAATCACATTCATATATGGGGAAAAAAGCATTAATACTTTGTGAAACTAAGCAGTAAGTGTCATCTAGTATTCAGTGCTGCAATGTCCTGTTAAATACATAAAGAAAATCTCTATGCAGTGAAAAAAATTCCCACTGAAATTCAGTGGAAGAAAATCGATGCGTTTATTCCAGAGATTGATACTTAGTAAAAATGTCAGACACAGTTCTTCAACTAATATGAAAGATGGAGTGCAGTTACCCTTTCATTTATACTTCATTGAATTCTGAGCTGTAGTTCAAGAAATAAATACAAACATGTGACTTTTAAGGGAAAACATTGATGACAATGTGTGTGGAAGGTTAATTTATACAATATTGCATATTTTAGGAGAAAAATATATATCAAATGCACATTTTAAGGGATAATTTGTACAACAAAGGTGAACAAAATCGAAACTACACCAAATACACAGTATTATGTATGTATACATACAATACAGACAGCAAATAAAAAGAAGACATGAAAAAATAGCCCGGAACCTTCAGTGAAAGGATATAGATCTTCATAAACATCAGTTACTCAGTTCAGAAATGGTTTAAGATTTTGTGCATTTCTCCACAGATTCTGGCTTGAGAAACACCAGAAAATGCTACCAAATGAAATAGGAACATCTGACCTGGTTCATCCTTGAATACAGCCTCCAGTTCACAGTGATTCATATGAGTTCTTTAAAAAAAAGAAGCCACTGTACTCTCAAGACCAGGAATGAGTGCCAAAATAAGATTTTGTTTCCACCTGATAGTTGTAATATACATACAAAAATCTGTTTTCTCCTTTGAACCGATATCACCGAAATTAATCCATTCAACAAAGTTTATCTTGTTGCTTTCAATAGGATCTCATACCAACAAAAACAGGAGAACTTGACTTTGGCTGAGCTGAGCCCTTATTTGGTCTTATGAATTTTCAAGACATCTTTCTACACAAATAGTTGCCATGTCTTTAACTCTGTGAAATAAGCAGAATAGTCTTAAGCAGCTCTTTCTCCCTAATAGTGTTTGGTGCTGTCATGGTAGAGCTGATGGAGCTGCGCATTTGAGGACTTCCTGCTTGAACTTTTTGTGGAAACGTATCTATCATACAAGGTGTGCAAATGCCCTTCCAGTCAGGTACAAAAATATCATAACAGAAACCTGCTTCTACATGCATATATCCCTAACTGGGTCAGGCAGCACCCACTACGCTCATTTCTGTGCTGGTTTCATTCAAAGCTTGGCAGATGGCAGACATGGGAATCAGCTACTAGCTGAGTCCCATTTCCATTTTTTAAAATCATATTTATCATTTCAGTTTGAGGAACTGACTATATTGAAACCTCAGTTTGCACAAACAAACAGACTATCTTCTTGCCACATCCAATCTAAAACCATGGTAATAATGCAAAACCTTGTTTATTTCAGGCAAACAATATTTACCAATGTAAACCATACCCAAATGGTAGTCTGAAACTTCCTTACCATTCCATTTTTTTTCCCTCTTTAGATGGGCTTTCCCTGTTAGAAAGATATATCCACACATAATTCAAAGTGGCTTGTTTAAAACTTTATAGCTGGTAGCTTAATATATATTTTTGTGTGTTTTGAGTACAAAGGCTATATTGTGCTTTTGTTGGCATCCTTGCTAGTCTGCATGCCAGCGGCATAATTTTCTTCTCTGCAATATGTCAGGGCTATGAGTGCCGAGGGCTCAACAGGTGGCGCTTGGATAAAGTTCTGGCAAATCAAAGAGGTCATGTGGTTATTTCTTTTGTCAAATTATAATTAAATGCAGAACAGAGTCAAATGAATCTCATATTTTTGCTGGTTCAAAACAGAGTGTGAAATTAAATATAATCAGTTTCTAAGGCCTAGGCACATCCCGGTGGAAGTTGGCTCCTTGAACAAACATACAGCACCTTAACTTTGATCTGGAATAGGACTAATTGTGTGCAAAATGTTCCTCCTGAAAAGATATCAGTGTCAACATTGCTTTAATATTTTTTTTCGGCCTCTGACATATTTAAAAACAGGTTTCACTCATCAGTTTGAGTTTGTCAAGCTCCCCCCCTCCTCCCCCAAACATCCTTCTTATCAATTTAATCTCCATTGTGAGGAGAAGAAGGGGAATTATTTTATTACAAACAACAATGCTGGTCCTGACCACCACTGGGAAAAAGCTTCATCCCATCTCCCCCAGCTATTCCTGTTTTTCCTAGTTGATACACACCTACTTCTTACTAACCTCCTCTTTCTACTCTTCTCAAATTTAAAGAGCTCCTGGGATAGCGAAGTCCAACGTCAGATTGGTACACTCAGTTTGTTAATAACTTGTACAGTTGAACATTTTTGGAATAAGAAAAGAAGAGTGTCCTTGCCTCAAATGTCATCTGGGTAGAATGATGCTTCAAAATGGTTTATTCTTGTTGGCTTAGTATCCATCTAATCAGAGAACATATCATCAACATGACATCATACTATTTAACAACACTGGATTAGAGAGAATCCTATGCAAAGGCTTGTAAGATTAAGAAAAAGGCCATATGAAATAAGGCTGAAGGCACCACCCTGCAGACTAAAGTCCTCTTTAAAATCATGCCAGTACTTCTGAACTGAAAAGAAAATAAAACATCCTCCATATGCTTAATAAATGCTGAGGAAGCTGCTTTCAGTATCTTCCAGATTATAATCTAAATGCTTCTGCAAAAAAGGTCCTGTCTCTTACCTTCACCAAACAGGTCTGATTCAGCAGGAAACCCAGAGAATAATGCCATGGAGATCTTGGAACTGTAGAATTCCAGAATAACCAAAAAACTGAAATGAATTGGGAAATGTGTGGTTCAATCTGTTTTGGGAACACCCAAGCACAGCCATTGCATTTTGTTAACCCAACTTTCATCAAGTCACGGAGAACATTAATCCAAGCATACAAAAGAGGTTACTAACCAAACCAAAACTTTTTCTACTGCTCTGGGGGGCAGGGGCAGGACACTCCAGGGAGACCAAAGGGAAGGGGAAGGACCCATGCTTAATAGGGGGGAGAGAAGCAGGCAGGTAGGAGAGAAGGGGCAGGGATGGCACTCTATGGTGGGAGGGAACAACACGCTGCATGGTGGGCACTGGTGTTCCATGTAGTCAATGTTCCCTTGATCCTGGGGGGAAAAAATGGTTGCTGAGGAGGTTCTGGTCTCTCCAGCAGCCAAAGGAGAAATGGGCACAAAGGCACAGAGCCATGTAATTGGATGAGAACGTGGGGCTTTACTGCAGGACCATTGAAGCCTTGCAGATCATCACCTCCCTCACTAGAGAATATTCAGGTAGAAGACGGCTTGTTCCATTCTCCCATGAAAAACACTAGTTCCCTGCTCTACCCCCCTCATCCTGTTTCAACAGCAAGCAGCCACTGAGATGGAGCCTCAGCTGTGAGGATATGTACTCAACAAACCGTCAACAGGCCACCTTAGCACTGGTGTAAGAAGGGCATGGATAAGCCCTGATCTAGGCTAGCCTCATCTGGCAGGGGTGGTCGCAGGGAAGCCACTGAGGGGTGTTTAAAAGCTGGGCAGAATGGAAAGGAGAATGTCTCTACAGCTCCTTACTTCCAGAGGCTTCTTCTCTCCTGGTGGCATACTTCCATGAGCCCCAGCCGGAGGGCAGGGCAGACACGCAGGGTGGATGAAGCAAGCCCAGCATCATTCAGGACCTCCTCACCCTCTGCAATGGTTAGTGGAGGTGCAGTAGAATAATGAGGAAGGAGGGTAGAGGCAGGAAGCAGCAGCAATGTGGGAGCTGGTGAGCTGGGCTGGGAGGGGAACGTATCCCAATGCAGGGAGGGGGCAGAACACCACCCTGCCTTGCTTGCCATGTTCTGCTGCTTGGGGCTGGGTGAAGAAACTGCTTCCTTCTCCACAGAGCCTCCCTTGACTCTCACTCAGGTGCAGACGTGGACGGGGGACTCCGGAGCAGGACTGGCCTATCCCCTTCTTGGCACTCATTTCGCCATTCCCTGGCGCTTCTCAAAGGGGCCGGTCCTGCTTTCTGCCCCAGCCTGACTCTTTTCACCCACAACCCACTTTGAAGATAGACAACGCTTAGGCTCAAACCTCCCATCTCCAATGTGATTCAGACCCCCAAGCTTCCATGCTTCCCATTAATTAAAATTGGTAAACACCAAATGGCAGTTGTGTTGTTTTGGTGTGACAGAATATACTTATTTAATTTACTTTCCATTCAAAGTTATCTGAAATTGCAGAAGATATAGCTTTTTATGAGAGGGTGATAATACCAAATTGAAGACAAAGCTTGGTGGGTTTTTGTTTTATTTTTTTCCTTTGAGATTAGCCAATATCATTTTTTCATTATTATTTCTTCGGAGAAGTGGAAATAATCTTCAAGCGTATTTGCCTCTTCTCAGGAAATAAATCACGTAAATGATTAAGTTCAAAGTTTTTATGTTGTTCTTCAACAACACCCAAACCCAAACAACACCCAAAATTGATGTTCTGGTTAATGAAAAAAACTGCCAGAGGGTGCCAAAGCGAAATAGCAAGAAAGTAGCTCTATTTTAAGTAATGATGTCTTTATTGACTACATTTCTGTTCAATGGAATAGCATGATACTTTTCATTTTCTTCATTTCTGACTTAATAGAGATTTTTATATGGACGGGCTTCACTCTTGTGGCCCCTGAGCTCATGAACCAGCCTCCTGTGGCCCTTGTGAATTTGAGACCTTTGATCTAACATTTTTATTGGAATGTATGGGGAGCATGGGGGTTCCTCGTATGTTTTGCTGATCCTAAAAGGAATAGAAAATATATCGGTATAGGAGGCCCATGCCTGTGACAACCGTTTCTACCATTTGTGATTGGCCAAGCACTTGGGATAAGAAAACATCATGAAGGACACCTAAGAGCAACAGACTGGCTTCAAAAAGCACTAGCCAAGCGGCATGCTTTGCTCTCTAACACCTTGCCACAAAACACTCAACATCTTACTTTAGGAAGATGGGAACATCTTCTTAGCATCTGCTACCTGCTTCACTCAATATATTTACTTAGCAGACTGCAAGTTGTGCAAGCTCAGTTACCCAGGTAAGTCACATGTGCATGCTTGTCCAGTGAAAATCTCAAATACCAAAAGCAGGACCATGGTTGACAGTGAAGAAATCACCAAAGGTCTGCTATCTATCATCTATCTATGCATACATCTTTCTATCTATGGAAATATCTTCATAGTATACTTATGTAATAGCTCTTGATATATATGCCTCCTTCCTTCCTTCCTTCCTTCCTTCCTTCCTTCCTTCCTTCCTTCCTTCCTTCCTTCCTTCCTTCCTTCCTTCCTTCCTTCCTTCCTTCCTTCCTTCCTTCCTTCCTTCCAAGAGCCAGTGTGCTGTAGTGGTTAAGTTACTGGACTAGGACCAGGGAGACCCACATTTGATCCTCCCTTAAGCACAGAAACCAGCTGGATGACCTTGAGCCAGTCACTCCCTCTCAACCTATTCAGAGTCTGCAACAAGCTGGCTGAAGAACAAAATCCTTGCGTTGCTATAAGAACTAGGCAAGTGCAGTGCAAAACAAGTGGATTCTGCAACTAAATGGGACATGTGCTAAGAACATCAACCACCACCCTTTTTTTTTCCCGTATGCATTGAACCAAATCAGACACTTACTCAGACTCTGCAAATTATCACCTGGTGAAGCAATGGTTCCAAATCATTCTCTCCCATGGTGCATAGAACATGTGAAGTCTCCTGGGCAAACTTTTGAATTGGGCTTCTCCTGATTTGTCCCCCCAAATCTTGGAAACTGCAGTTGAGGGAGAGGCAGTACCTTTCTTTCCTTTTTTTTTTTTAACAGTAATTTTATTAAAGATTATGGTTATAACAGTAAAAGCTAATACAAACTGAAAAAAGACAGAAAAATAAAAAGAAAACATAGAAGGTGCAGAAAAGAAAGAAAAATTAGAAACAGAAACAGAAAAGAAAGAAAAATAAGAATATAATACAGGAAAAGAAAATACATATATATAAAGAAGTGACTTCCCACCTTCATCACAAGTATAAACAATTTTAGTAACTTATCACCTTCTCTTAAAATGATATCTTCTTCTCATATCGCATCTCTTATCTATAAACAAATCCATAAAGCATCGTCATTTCAGTCCTGATGTCAGCAAAAGTTCATTAAGGGTTATCAGGGATAACAACATATCTATTTTAACCTTGATCAAATATACCAACTTTATATTCTTTCCTTTTGCTTCTAACAATCTTAAGCTTTAATCCATTCAAATAATATTGTAGAACTTGATTTCTTTTCATTCTTTTCTTTGTCCCTTTTCACAAGATTCTTCAAAACTTTAACAAGCCTCTTTTGTAAATCCAATATAGGAAAATTATCCAGGTCACTCTCTTGGTTTGTTGTTTGCATGTCCCTTTTAATTATTAAGATATCAGCTGGTTTCTTTTGTATGTCCAGTGTATTTCTTTTGTATGTCTGTATGTATGTTTCTTTTGTATGTCTATTTTAACTGTGAACCACCCAGAGTCACCCTCTGGAGGAGATGGGCGGCATATCAATTTAATAAATAAATAAATATAAACAAGTAAATGTCCTGTATCCACAGAGGCAGACCCCATTAAAATTAACTTTGGGTCCGTTGTTCAAAAATATCCTTCAATATGTCCAATGTTAGAATATTTTGTTTCATTCTGTAATTGTAAATTGAGTGTAAGTGTTCTTCTCCTTTAACTTTAATCTTTAGTTCCTTCTAGTTCCCTCTAGTGTCAATTTTAAAATCTTATCTTATTATTTAAAAAAAAAAATTCAAAACAAAAGCATTTTTCCATGGAAAGGATTCTTTATCATTAATTCCAAAATTTTATTTCAAATTTATCTGGACCCTTAGGCTGTTTGCAACTTTCTAAAATCAAAGCTTTAATCACTCTTTTGCTGTTTATTCCAAAAAGACATTTTTTTAAGTTCTTAAACTTGTGGTTAAAACTTCTTTCACTAAGGATTGAAGGGAACTTACCCAATGCTTTTAAACTGGTTGATCCAGTGGTTCCTAATAGCTGAAAAGCAGTTAGCAAGCAATTTCCAAAAGTGATAAAAAAGAAAGTATGCAAACCTATTGTCCTTTCAAAGGTGCCGACCATGGTTTGAGCAAGATGGCTATTTCCTTGTCTCCCAGAGCTCTAAACCTGACGGAGACTGCTATCTTGTGGTCTCCCTATGAGGAGCAGCTGTTTGGAGCACTTGTGAGTGATCTCAAGTCCTCTTTTTGTTTGGAGAGGAGTTATCGAAGAGCCCATCTACTCACCGGCTCTTCATTCCACCATGATCGTCAGCTCCTCTTTCCAGAACCGTCTTCAGTCTGCCATTTCTTCCTCTAGAAGTCTGAGAAGCAATACCTTTCTTAAAGATATTCTGCGCCACTAAACTACAAGTCCCATGTTTCTCCGTGAAAAAGGCATTGCTACAAACCATTTCAGTTTGGAGCACAGATATGCCTTACAGAAACTGCCTTTCCTTTTCTTCCTAGCAGTTCAGTTTTAACAATACAAAAGTATTTTTTGATTCACAGATTTGTCAAATGTTTGCCCTGGTTCCTGCATACACAATGTAGTAAGTTACATATTATTTTTAAAGATCATATAAGGGACAAGCTTATAGCCCAAGCTATGTCCCTTTCCTTGGTGCACATAACAAAGCATCCTGGTGGGCAGTTTATGGCTAACAGCATGTGGCACCCTGGCTGTTTATCAGGAAGACTGAAGACTGTTGCTCCCACACCTCTTGAGGTGAAATTTAACCAGTCCTATTAAAATGAGCAAAGATGCAAAAGGTGATAAAATTCCTTCCTGAATATATATATGAAGGCTACAAAGCGGGAACAAAAAATGTACAACTATGTCAGCATATTTCTGATGACCTTCCTTTGCAGCCATCTGTCTCGATGCAGAACCCCTCCCCATCACAACCCACCCCAGGAGACTGGGTGAAGAGTTCAGCTTCAACACTGAGCCCTCCTCCCCTACAGCTGTCAAAACTATTGTATTTGGGCTCTGGCATATGTATCATTAAATTCCACACTGCCAAGAAAGAAAAGGAAAGGGGGGGACCATACAAAATCTGTGCAATTTTGCATTGCTCAAATAGACCCTATGGTTGGATTTTTCTCTTGGTTTCTCTTTTCTTTCTGGCCTCCCTGGGAAACAAAGATTTCAGGCCATGCTGAAGCAGTGATTAATAAGCAAAAAGTCAGGAGTACAACATACAGCAAGCAAATTTCCATGTCATAGACCATGATTCATGCTAAATCAATAGGTTCCCTATCTCAGCAAATAAGATCTCTTTTGTATAAGGCAAAGCATAAAAAGGGTTAAGAAGTAGTAGCAGTAATCTACAAATAAGATATGACATCCACCAAAGAGACAAGTAAATTCAGGATCCCTGGAAAAGGATAAAATTGAAATTGTTAAAATCCAAGTTTATTTATTTATTGCTATTTTTCATCTTAATAATACCAGAGCACTATCTAAAATGCCATTTGAAATACCCTAATTTGATATATAATTGTAAAAAGTCAAGACATATATCAGCTAGATAGCCCAACCACCATGGAGCTGAGTAGAAGAATCTCCAATTCCACTTTCTGAATGTAATCTTGAAGGTAGAAGCTGAACCAAGGAAGTTCAGTGCCTCCAACAGCAAATCTACAAATCTGATCCAGCAAAATACCATAGTTAGTGATATCAAAAACTACAAGAAGGATTACATTTTGTTTTGAGGAAAAAAAAAAAAGTCACACAATCAGTTTGCATGCATCCTCACTCCCACGAGATGTCAGGGGCAAGATAGACAAGGAACAAGAACCATGCATGGTGCAAAACATAAGTCTGAAGTACTTTGTCCAGATTTTCCAGCAGATCAACCGAAATTGATCCCACATAAGACTAGATGACACCCTGGACATCTTATTGGAACCATTATCAATCACAGCATCCAGTTCAGAGCCAATATGAATTATTCAGTCTTCAAATGAGGGATAAGTCACACTGGTCTGCTAGTGACTAAAACAATGTTTCTCAGAGTAAAAGCCAATGATAATTATCATACTTGCCTCAAAATGTGAAAGGTGAAAACATGGGAGGAGGGTGTTTGTTTAATCGGATGGGCTCCACATTTTCAGAATGTTTATTTAGAAAATGGGAAACACTAGACAAAGAGGTGAGCTGAGAATCAGGAAGCACACACATTTTAATCTTGCCCATTACGAATTCATTAGTTAATCTGAAGCAAGCAATTTTCTCTCAGCCTCAACCTCCACCTCTGCAATATGGTATTAATAACGCTGATTTATTTTACAGGATTATCATATTAGAACCATAGGCAATCCTTGCGAGTGTTATGTAAATGCTTCAAAGTGCCTACAGCAGTGGACAGCTGGAAAACATGGTAGAAGTTTGGGAAGAGCATTCCTTCTCCCAAATCCCACCCAGTGCCAGGGGAAGTGATGAAGGTCATACCGTGTATCAATAAACCACTAATGGCATCATCTGTTGTATGCCGTGATGTCAGCAGCTGTGGTCTTCATGGCTTCATGGCTCTAGCAACCAGTAATGGCATTTGTGATGACATTTGCTCCTCAACAATTGGGGGATTTATGAGTGTGTTTGCTTACTTTTTTTTTTTTTTTTTTTAAGTTTGCTTACTCTGGCTCTTCTGCTGACCTTCTGCAGTCCTCTCTGGACCTCAGGATGCTGTTGATACAAATATAAAACTGTGGCATTTGTATTATGACATCACCCATGCATCATTTTGACATTATAGCTTGCTATATAATTATGATTGAATTGACAGAACATTTAATCCAAAACCAAAGAAACCATAATTTGGCATGATATGAATCTAGCCAGTCAAAGAGTGCAGTATGGCTGAGATGATTTTTTTTTTGACAATTTATTATTTTTTGGGTAGACCTTTTTGCTGTCTTTTCTATGTCCAGGCTGGCAACTTCCAAAGATGTTGGACTGTAACTTCCATCATCTCTAACCATGCCAGCCATTGAAAATGTGGTCTAGTGTTAGGAACTGGTCTGTTAATCATGCACTCTTGTTTCTGTGAATATTTGGGATTCAATAAAACTTTTGATGTTCCCTTATGGAAGTTGAGCTCAACTCCAAAGACTCATAACATGACCATGAGGACTTTTTGGTAACAGCACAAAAGTAATTTGCCACTTCCTTTTTCAGACTCCAATCCCTTCCCCCCCCCCCCAAAAAAAGTGTTGGGTACAACTCCTGGCCAAGCAATTATTCCAGAATTAGTTTGTGACAGAGTTGGGAAGTGATAAGCAAATAGTTAAACTAATGGGTATCTAGATAGGCACGCAGAACACAAGGCAAATGAGTACAATTTGTAGTACTCTTTATCTCAGTCAGCTATTCCTCTCCAGGGCTGGGCAATGAAGGAATAGCAGAATTATGCAGGCCTGAGTCTGCAGTCAATGCTGTGTGTGTGTACTATTGCCGCCCATTTGATTCATTTATCGCCAATAAATTATGAATGAAACGGAACTGATTATGGAGCCAGCTGGGCCCATTCCTTGAAGGATCACCTCCATTTATATAATACTGGCTTGCACCCTGTTTGTTTTCTCCTCTCTGTGTGCATCTCAACATTTTTCTCAGCATATCAAACTCTGGTGAGGTTTGAGGCCAAACCTTTGGAGATGTGTTCATAATTGCCCTGTTTGGATTGCACATGATTAGCATCTGCTAAAAGATAATGCAGGTCTGCATTTTTGCTGTTAAGTGCTGGTCACGTTATTAACTTGTGGCCAAACCAGAAGAAAATACTCCAGAGACATCACTTTCCCTTTGACAGCTTCATTTTCTTCTTACCGTAATCTCCATTATAAATGAAGCACTTTGGTTTCGGTTTAAAGAGACATAAATCCTAAAGCTTGTCTAGTAATGAATCCACTGATTTCCCTGTTCATTATTACAGAACTTAATGTGCTATAAGGTTATCGGTAAAGTCAGATGATTTAACCTGCTGCCACTGCTTTAACCACTAAGGAGTTCCCTAGTACCACAAAATTGACCTGATGGTCTCAAGAAAATGAGTTTTTGTAAGAAAAAAAATGGACTAGTAAATAAAATGAGGTAGGATGAAATTGCTCCCATATTGACTCTTAGCCTTAGATTATACTTTCAGAAATCCCCCATGTGGAATGCCCTTTGCACTACAATTACACTCAGCATGGAAAGGAATCTATGAGCTTAGATACACACATTAGCCTTGTCCAGTCGGCCACTCTCCAGTTATGAGGAGACCACAATTCCCAGAATTCCAAGCCCAACCAGCTATCTGCTCTAATGCTAGGAATTCTGGGAGTTGCAGTTCCCGTACAATTATAGAGCATCATGTAGGAAAAAGCTGATCTATGTTAATAGCCCAGTAAATGGAAAGCCTAAATTTGTCCCTCTCAGAACTATGCAAGCAAAGCTCTGCAAGGAATATCCAGATTTTGCAAAACCTTCCATGTGAGGTTACATAAACCATATGTGAATCAGGACTTTTTGGACTGCTGTACTAGGGACTGGCTTAAGCTATAAAACTGTGAATAGATGTGGAGATCTTACAGTGCTCTTTCTATCGCTGTTGGAAAAGTTTCTATTAATAAGCTGTGTGACAGGCACCTGTACTTCCAGACACAATTTAAAGTGCTATTCTTACTTTTAAGGTACACAAAGGATGAAATACAGAGAGAGGAGGGTATTTTGACAGGGGTTTTTTTTAATTATTATTTTTGGTACGAGAATAACCAAGGTCTGACGTGAGTAGAGTGATGATTCAGTGACATTATTAAGATGGGCACAGCTGAGATTTCTGGGAGTTTGAGGGATTATGTATAAATGAAGGTTATGTATGTATGTGTATGTCTACAATAAAATTACACTTTGGTTTCACCCTCAAAAAGTAGAAAATTGAGTCTCTGTTTTTTGGCAGTTTTGCAGCCTAGTTTCTAATATCTGCCAAGGTTATAAAAAAAAGGGGTTGCTGTAAGGTGCATATATGCTACAGGCTATAGAACTATGCATGCCCTAATGTAATATCTTCAAATCAGCCTGCCTAAATGTGAGCCATTGCCAGATATCTCCTCTTGGTACCCCCATTGTCTATTCCAGTGGTCTTCCAGTTGTGGAAAGCTTCTCCAGAAAAGTTTTCCTGGTACCTCCCTTTTCCTATATCAAGAGTAGGACAGCCTCCCTTTTTATTCTTCTAAGCTTACTCATTCATCCCTAGTCCTTGAAGGGAGGATTTTGATCCTGTTTCTATCTATTATTGTGCATTTTGTATACCACTGATTTCTTTCATGGAGCGTTTTTATGTGCTGAGAAAGCCGTTCTGGAAAACAAAAACTGTTTTGGAGAGCAAATAAAATGAATGATTGAATCATTTTAATAAAAAAGTAAAAAAAAAAAAAGAATATATACTAAAGGAAGCTTATTACTAGGACATTTGAACATTTGTGTTGTTGATAATGGTATAAATAATACACTTCTGTTTCTTGTTACAAAAGACTCCTATCAGTGGACAAGTATCTCCTCCTCCTCCTCCTCCTCCTCCTCCTCCTCCTCCTCCTCCTCCTTCAACAAGAATATCACCTTGCTATATTCAGCAATGATTTTGACAGAAACATAAGCAAGTCTAATGAACTTAAGCCTTTTATATGCATTACAGTTGCTGTGTGTCAGAAACAATGCTTGATATCTGAAACGGAATCACAAGGAACAAAAAAAGAGCTTTTTAACTGTATAAACCACTTGATCCTTACCTCAAAAGCCTGTCATGAGTAGGGAGCTTTCAAATGCAGACTTAATCCACGGAAATTTTATGTTGTGCATAGCATGTAAACACACAGCAGACTTCCTTTCGTATAGCAATTTTTCTCCTTTCTTATTTACTACAGAAATGGCCAGGTTCTTGCATGTTTATGGGCCAGATGCACCATAAGCAAGGCCTTCAGCTACTGATCTCCGTGTAGTACCTGATTTAAAATCTCTTTTTCCCACAAAATAAATCTTTCTATTTAGTAGTCACTATTCTTCTTTTGTTGATTTGTTACGAGGTGTTTTTGATTCATATTTCATACTTGGAATTTGAATTTTCCTTTCATAAGAAGCTGTTCCAATGGCTGAAAATATCAAAAAAAGCAACCAAGGAAATCCTTTTTGGCAATCAGAAAAGTGAAAATCTTTTTCCACTGGACTTTAAACCCCGGTGGTACTATAAAACTATCAAAGATCATATGGTGGGTCTCCAACTGCTGAGCTGAGAAGTTTCAAGCTAAGATGCAGCCAGTGTGTCACTGGGTGCTACTACCCAACTCTGCTTGAAGTCAAGAATTGCAAGAGAAGAATTTGCACCAAAACCATGAACTTCCTTTTACCAGTATGGCAGAGCAAATAAGGTGATTCCTAAAAAAGCTTCCAGGTCATGCTTGCTTAGTAGTCTGAAAGCTAGCAGATGTTGCTGCTGCCCAGAGAGCACCTAACACATTGTGCTCCACCTTGACCCATTGATGCCTACCCAAGAATTATAACTGGCAAGAATTTGGGACCTCACTTCATGATTATGCCTCTTAGAAAGGATTAGGATCTTGTTAGGCTAGGTCAGCCTTTCCCAGCCTGATATACTATGAATATGTTGGATTCTAATTCCCGTAATCCCCCATCAAACTGGCTGGGGCTGATGACGGTGCTCGAAGGCCGCAAGGTTAAGTTTGCACTAGATATTTTCTGCCCTTGTGTTTAATCCTGCAGTGCCACAGTTCGCTGGGCTTCGGTGCCTAGACTAGCTCTTTATGGCCTCACAGTTTCTCCTTTCAATGATTTAGGCCTGTCTGCTCTCATATATTACCTTATGGCAAGTTCACAGATGACTTTCTCTTTTGTTTGTCAGATGTAACTACTTCCCCATAACTGTAGTAACCTCTTTAGCATTTGGAGAAGATTAAACTAAATACATCTTGCCAACGGCAAACAGTCAAAGGGTAACTTTCATTTTAATTACTGCAGACAAGGAAGAAAGAAGCTCGCGGAGAAGTCTGTCAATTTGGAGCTATATATAACTCTTTGAGGAATTCCTTAGCGATTTCCTTGCTTAAACAGATTTCCGTTAAAATACATTTGTTTTCTGTACAGGCTGGAATTATTGTAAAATCAAATGTTCATTTTTCAAAGGTCTCTTCAGAATTAGAAATGCTGGCACAGTATGTAGCATGCCTGCACTGCTCCCTGTACTGCTCAGGTTTTATTGAATTGCATTGAGGAGAGGAAAAAGGATAGGTTTAAGCAAAAGATTGACTTTGCATTATAGAGCTAATGCTCTTTTCCCCTCTCACAAAAGCTAATTACTGCAAAGTAGAGTCAATAGCCAAGTGGGCATTCTGTCTGGGCCAATTCAAAAGAGCATAGGAAGCCATGAAGAGCCCTGCTCTGGTCTCCATCCTGTTTCCAAGAGTGGCCAGCGATATACTTCCAGGAAACAGGGCAGAAAGGTAACATCTCTGCCCCTTTGTTTCTTCCCTAAGATGGATAAACAATGAGAACAGCTAATAATTTAATGATGGCCTTTATTACCTATGATGTTTCTGAGAACATCTAGTTGGTTATCAAGATTATGTGAGACTACTGCTTCAGTAAGGCCCTATGCAACCATTGTCAGGAATATCCAGTTATATCCAGAGGATTATAGGTTTCCAGACGCAGACATAGGTCCTTGGTATCATCCCACTGGCCTCTTCTTGTATTTTACAATCAATTTACATATTGTTTATTGATTGACAATGTGCAAACAAATTGATGCCAATTGATCTGGCCCCATCATTGGTCCTTCAAGTCTTCCAGTGGTGGACACAGTGCCACTGTAATCAAGTCTATTTAGTCGCTTCCGGTTGTCCTGTTCTTCTTCCTTCCTTCTATCCCAGCTATTAGACTTCTCCAAAGAACTATTGTAGGTTTTTGCATAATGTGTCTAAACATGATCATTTGAGTCTCAAGTGAGAACTCTTGATTAATTTGTTCTATGGCATTTGTTTTGTTTCCCTGGCTATCCATTGATAAATAACTATCCTCTGTTTTTTAAAAGATGTGGCGCCCTCCATGCATATGCTGAATGCCTAAACGCCCTACTGTGCTAAATTCTCCTACAAATTATGAAGCCCCAAACATGTGGCAAGTACCAGGTTATGAAGGCTAGCTTGGAAAAAGCCATCCTTAAAGTTGCCTAAAACTGCCAGCCACACCAAAAAGCCCAGATGGCCTGTGGAATCTAGAACGGCCTGCAAACCAGTCTGAGAACGCACAGACTGGTTTAGGACATGTAGGCCTCTTTGCACATTATGTGATGTTTTAAGGTCAGCGAAAAATAATGATTGAAGGTTTACCCACACTGTCCAATTGCTCCACTGCCAGAGTAGTGGAGGGCAGAAACAGATGATGCCACCTTCTGTTAATCCCTTGCTCACCATCAAAAGAACCTCATGGCATGTTTCTTTGCTCTGCTTCCTTTTTCTCCTTCTGTTGTCTCAAGTGATCCTGTTCTTTTGCAAAAGAGCACATCAGGTTGTCACCTGCTAATCTCAACAGTTCATTGGGCTGCCCCTTCAACTGAGCAAATGCTTATGATGCACACTAGTAGGTTCTACACTTTCCCTTACCAGCACTGCTGAATAGCATAGTAGTTAAGATGTCAGACTACTGGAGAGATGGGGACAAAAAAAAAAAAAGCTCAGAGAGAAGCAGGAGCCTGAATCATCATCATCATCAGCAGCAGCAGCAGCAGCAGCAGCAGCAGCAGCAGCATCATTTCTGCTGGGTTTCAAACTAACAACATTCTCTGTAGTAAGTGAATATCTTAAACTACTGTGCTATTTCAGCAATACTGGTACAGAGAGAGATAGAAACAATTCGAGTGCATGCTAAAAGAAGGGGTTCCTTTTTTAAGCTGCTTGTTGTGTCTGCATGTACCTGCATGTTGATGTTCTAATGTTGTATATATAAATTTAACTTAATTCTGTGTGTGATGGTATGTCACTCTGTGTGTGTGTGTATGAAGAAAGTAATACATATATACTCAAAGACACACACACACACACACACATGTATATAGGGGGGTGGAGTCAGGGAACAACCTGTCCAGAAAGAAATTGGCAATCACTTTCTTGGAAGAAACAGGTGGGAGGACAATGGGAGATGTCATAGCTTATAGTCTGGACTAAATACTTAGCAAACTGTTGCCAATTTGTCTCAGTCCATGAAGGATTTTCTTAAACTGACTTAGAATTAAGATGGCACGAGCACAGGACAAGAGCAGCTTAAATGGTAATATGGACATACCTAGAGATGTTCCTGAGCTGCAATAGTTGTCACCATTAAGGCCAAGGGCTTCTGACATAATAAAAAATATTACACTGATCTCATGATGAACAAGTCCATCCCCCATGGCTTAGTAAACTTAGTAAAAATCTACAACTCTAGCCTAGATTGCTGTTAGGCGGAACTTCTCCCCAATACCACAGGCCAGTTTTCCCAAACTTAGTATCCTATAGGTAAATTGGGACTGCAACCCCAGATTTCTGGAAGTTACCATCCCAACATATTTGCCCTGCCTTCAGCAGATATTTGATGGCTTAGGAACTCTCATTGACTGGACCGTGCATTAATATTTGAAATAAAGTTTCAACATGACTAGATCTGCAGTCCAAACCATAATACTAAAGAATCAGGCCATCAGAGGATTTTCTGTTTTTTAATCGTTAGTGGCAATGAGGCATGTTCTAAATCATAAAGTTGCCATCTGAATTTTCTTCACTGACTGCAATGAACTCTGAAGCAAGCCAGCCTCTGAAAATCACTCAGGGGCAGATTTCAAAACTTGCGCAGCTCATATTTAAACACAGAGTTTAAATACCAGATTTTCAGAATTGTTGAGGTTAAATCTGCCTTTCTCCCAAATCATTTGAGAATCTCCAGATGTTTCCAAAAGCCCAACCAGCTGAATAAATGAGTAGTAAGTTATTTCTGAAGATTGTAGATGAAGTCAAGAGTTTCCAGAGGAAGTTCAAATTGAAACATAATGGTAGGCCAAAGAAAATTTTAAGTAAGTGATTGCTAATGGATGTTGGAGGTAATGTATCACAGTGAAGCATTATTAAATGTTGGGTAGAAATAATTTTCATGATAGGGAGAAAACAAGCTAAAATAGTTCCAAAACAAAGGTTAACACATCTGCTATATTAATTGGACATAGAAGCAGAGATTATAGATTGCTCTAAACCACAAACCAGCAACCACACTTTGTCTTAACATGGTGTGTGAACCTAGTCAGCATGTTCATTATACTGACTATACCTCTGATGTCTGAGCAGATACCAGCAAGCAAGGGAGAACTGTTTTTCTCATTACTTGGAAAGGTGTAAGCACAGGAAAAATTAACCAAAGCTGTTACATTTCACAGCTGGAAGGAAGCTTATTTTTTATATAATGGCCATTTGTTATAGTAATTGTTACTATAATACAGTCCCCCTACCATCAAACCTCACCCCCCCCCCAAAAAATTACATCTACCTATCTGCAATATAAAGTTAACAGTGACGGAAGACACTTGGCATATGGTATCTTAAGTTCTTAACTCCACTATTTGCAATTAGTTTGGGTTGCAATATGGCCAGAGTGGGCGTTAATCTATGAAATCTATTACCGTCATCTCCTCAAAGAACATCATACCACAATTTGTCATTATCACTGGAGAAGAGGATCTTAATTTAAATTTCTGACTTCTTTCCAAGTTCTCATAGCCTGCAACAACTTTAGTGGAGCTTAGTTATTAACCTTGAAGCACTTAAGCATTTAATCCTGTAAATAGTTACTAACTCAATGTGGATTTATTGAAGATGAAGCATTAATATCATAGTATGTTATATCAGCCCCAGAGAGAAGCTTATGAAATTTTATGATGGACCGGATTACTGTTAGGGCACTCCCACTATCCTGGAAAGTGACAGTCCTGAGCCAAATTCATTATGATATACTTGGGAAATATCAAGTTGTAGATTAGTACAGGGTTTCAAGGAACTTAGTGGAATAGATGGTAATACAAATATGTGCCCTGAAAGAGACAGAATAAAAATGAATCACTCTGCAAAATTGCTGGAACAGATATCAACAAGCATTTGCACAAAATAATTCATTTATAGTTACTAATTTGGCTCTTTTTATATTCTGAACATACAACCCCAAGTTTTTCATTCTCTAAATGAAACCTCAAATTTTGGTTGTTCTATCTAGATGCATGTAAATATTTATCCTGCCTCAGTGTTTTTATGTAAGTAGAAAACTTGCATTGGCTGAATAACAATGTCTTAATGTGGATTTTGGTTTTGTGTTTGTTTTAGTCAGGGTCAACATGGCTATATTTGTTTCTCTTTTTTAATAAGTACAAATCATAGCTGATTGTATTAGGATAGGTTTTTTTATCATGTGTTTCAGAATTTCTTCAACTTATAGTATTTGATTATAATCAATCACATGGACAATTTCTAGACTAGCAATTTGTAATGTCATCCAACCATTCCTACAGCACCAGAAAACTCATCTGCAATAGTAATTTATTGCCATAATAATAGTGCCTAAATAATATTATAAATTGCTAATGTGGAAATCCTCAGAGAGGAGGACATTGTATCTTGTAGTGTTAATATGTTCAGAATTTTAAGTTTGTCCCAGTGAATAAATCATAAAAGGGAATACAGTGTGAAGGGGAAAAAAAGAAAAGCTGAGGTAAAGGATGTAAAAAGGAAGGTTTTTACAACTATGAAGTTCTTGATCAAATATATCAGTATGGTCCTATAATAAATTAGAGTAAAAGATAAAATATGCTATAATGCAAATTATTGTCATTAATCCTTCTCTCCCTCTCCCTTCCCCTCCCCCTCCCCTTCCTCCTCCTCCTCCACCACCTCTTCCACCTGAAATATGGAAGCAGACACAGCTGCAAAATGAGGACAGACAGAGAGAGATTAATTTTTTTATTTTTATTTATTTATACATAGACTTATCCCTGCCCATCTCCCCTCAATGGGGAACTCTGGGCGGTTTACATCAAGTTAAAACAATAAATACATGATTAAAATTTATAAAAAAACAAACACATCTACACAGATGGAAAGAAAAGAAAAAAATCCAAGAGGCTGATGGAAGTCGCACCAGGCCGCTAAGGGGCTAGCCAACCCCATTTCTGACATCCTCCCTCCCCGCTCCAGGCCAGATGGCAGAGCCAGGTCTTCAAATCCCTCCAAAAGGCCGGGAGTGAGGGGGCCTGTCTCACCTCCGGGGGCAAGATGTTCCAAAGGGTGGGGGCTACAGCAGAGAAGACCTGCCTTCTGGACCCCGCTAGTCGGAGTTCTTTTGCTGAGGGATACAGAGCATGCCCTCTCTGTGAGATTGGGTGGGACGGGTTGAAATCGTGGGGGCAAGGCGGCCCCTCAGGTAGCCTGGCCCCATGCCATGTAGGGCTTTAAAGGTGATAACCAACACCTTGAATTGGACCTGGAAGCAAACTGGTACCCAGTGCAGCTCACGGAGCAAAGGTGTTATATGGGTCCTTCTTCAGACCCCAAAAATAGCTCGCGCGGCTGCATTCTGGACCAGCTGAAGCTTCCGGATACTCTTCAAGGGTAGCCCCATGTAGAGCGCATTGCAGTAGTCTATCTGGGAGATAACAAGGGCATGAGTGACCGTTCGAAGGGCATCCCAATCCAGGAAGGGGCGTAACTGGTGCACAACCTGAAGCTGTGCAAAAGCCCTCCAGGCCGCGGCTGCCACCTGCTCTTTGAGCAGGAGCCGTGAGTCCAGGAGGACCCCCAAATTAGGCACTGGGTCTGTCTGGGACAATGCTACCCCATCCAGCACCAACGATGACAACGTCCTGGATACAGAGGAGCCATTAACCCACAGCCACTCCATCTTACAAGGGTTCAGCTGGAACCTGTTGTTCCCCATCCAGACCCTCACAGCCTCCAGGCACCGCGAGAGGGCAGTCACGGCATCACTTACCTCACCAGGGATGGAGATATATAATTGAGTATCATCAGCATACTGATGATACCTTATCCCATGATGACGGATGATCCCACCCAGCGGTTTCATGTAGATGTTGAAAAGGAGTGGAGAGAGAACTGAACCCTGTGGCACCCCACAGAGGAGGGGCTGAGGATGGGACCTCTCGCTCCCTATCCCTACCCAACTGGGACTGGCCCCGAAGAAAGGAGGTGAACCAGCACAGAACTGTGCCACCCACCCCCAAATCCCTGAGCTGTCCCAATAGGATACCATGATCGATGATATCGAAAGCTGCTGAGAGATCAAGGAGAGCAAGGATGGTCGCACTTCCACCATCCCGCTCCCGCCAGAGATCATCCATAAGTGCAACCAATGCCTTTTCCGTTCCATAACCGGGCCTGAAACCTGACTGATAAGGATCCAGATAATCCGTTTCCTCTAGGACCCTTTGGAGCTGTGATGCCACCACTTTCTCAACCACCAATTTTTGTCCAGTCTCCCACCTCCCCTTCTTGGGGAGGTGGGAGACTGGACAAAAATTGTCCAGTACAGTAGGATCCAGGGAGGGCTTCTTGAGTAGGGGGTGCACCAACGCCTCTTTAAAGGGTGCTGGAAACACTCCCTCCTGCAAGGATGTATTAACTATCGCCTGGATCCAACCACGTCACCTTCCAAGCTGCTTTCACCAGCCAGGAGGGACATGGGTCCAGATGACAAGTGGTGGCCCTCACAGTCTGGAGGATCCTGTCCACTTCCTCAGGAACAAGAGAATCAAACCATTCCCAGATAACTGGGCAAGAACGATCCCCTGGTATCTCCCCAGACCCTGCGCC
Organism: Python bivittatus; assembly: GCF_059951505.1. NCBI lineage: Eukaryota > Metazoa > Chordata > Lepidosauria > Squamata > Pythonidae > Python > Python bivittatus. Next base: position 16,823,334 of record NW_028277098.1, read on the forward strand.
ATGCTCGGTGTCCAACTTGGAACAAATCTGCACGATTTTATCCTGCAGGTGCTCTGAAAATTCCTCCATGCGGCCCTGCAAATGAATCTCCAGCTCCCTCCTACCAAGGAGGGATCTAGTGATCCCAAACAGGGCCGCTGGGCGGCACTCTGCAGACACGATAAGAGTGGAGATAGAGAAGAAAGTGGTACTACCAGCCTTCCACCAATGAAATATTCTTCTGTGATAGAAATAAAGTAGGGGAACCATTTCTAGAAGAAACTTAAGGGAGAACTGCATAGAGAAGTGCTCCTTGGCAAGATCAATCAAAAGAATACATAAAGTTTCCCCATGCAATAGCATAATTTCAGCAATGCTAGCATGTACTATAGACAGAGGAGCTGCTGATTAATAATATTACAAGAACATGGAATTCAGAATCATCAGCTTCTTAGTAAAACTTTCTCTTTTGGTAATATTTTTGCAACAACCTCAAGATGCATTGGAGGTGGGTGGATGGAATTCCCTGTTGTGAATTTGAATTTTGGCAGAGGCACTATTTGGAATAAGTAAATAAAGAATATCATCAAGACTTTAAAACCCTAATTCTGAAGAAACACCTCAGACTGCCCTCTTCATAGCACATCCCTGCTGGAGGGACATGAGGACTAAGAGCTCATTCAGGTCTCCCCTTTGACTTCAGCTCTGGACTTGTGCAGATTCACATGCTCAAAACAGGTTCGTTTCACAAGCAATGTTTTATTCTGATGAGACTTCATATGATGGGTTTCTATTTTGATGTGTTTGTCAAGTTTTATAACATGATTATTTCATTAAAATCCTTAATATTGTTGTCCATTAGTTTTAGTACTATTTTAGTGGAAAGGAGAAGAACAAATAAAGGCCATCAGTGAAGGGCCATCTATTAGTGCCTCTCAGTCTGAAGGATAGAAGATGGCCTACAAGCACAGGACTTTTTCCAAGATGCCCACCTCCTGGTTGTGAAGGGTTCTCCTTAAAGAAAGCTACATGTTACCCATCTTCATGTCATTCTGGTGCTAGAGAAAGCCTTTTAAAAAAATAAAAGCAAACTTCCCCTGAGCATTTTAATATCATTTAAACATTGTTTCATGAGTAATATTTTTAACAACTCGTAAATAAAAATTAATAATACAGTATTGTTAATCTTTGCTTGATGATAACTGATTATTTTTGGTCCATTCAATGTTGTTTTTGCTTTTTATATGTAATTAAGTGATTTAACCATACCCAAGATTATATTTTTGAAATTAATTGTTCTATTTGTATTTTATATCTTAATTTCCTTTCAAATCTGAAAAATTTAAGATGTTTATGAATTACAGATTTCAATAAGAAATACTTGTTAAAAACTTGTTATGATAAAAAGGCTTCCTACAGAAAGAGGGAGAATAGAGAAAAACTCAACGCTCTGCCAAACTATCTAGGGAGCTGAGTTTACAGAAGATGGATGTCTCCCAATGTTAGAAGCTTCTGAACTTTTTTCAGCATGGTGAAGTATCTAACTATTGCCTAATTATTATCTAAACATTCAATCTATCCTGTGGGTTAATTAGCAAAGAATCTCCCAAACCTGGACTGATTCCATCAACTCAGGTTGGCCCTTGCTTGAGCAACAAGAATCTTCTTCAGGTATGGTGTGACATCACTGAATAGGTACCCTTTCATAGAGACAATGCAATTGTCTGCAGTGGAGAATGAATGAATGAATGAATGAATGAATGAATGAATGAATGAATGAATGAATGAATGTTGTTAGAATCTGCTCCAGTCTGAAAGGGCTCTGGGCAGCTTACAACACTCTAGGTTAAAGATAATAAACATAATTTAAAAGGCAAAGAAAAGACACACACACACACACGCAAAACAAATGACTAAGGAAACCATAATCACTCTGATGGCAATCAATAACCAACCAAAGCCATTTTATCATGCTTGGTGGACTTGTAAAAAAGCCAGAAATTTTATGTATTTTACAAATACATATAATGATATAAAGAATTTTAAAGATCACAATTCGATTGAAACCAGAACTTTTCTTGCTGGGATTAATGGCAGCCAATTAGAAAAGAGCCATGGAAGATTATTTTTATATATGGTTACTGCTGTGAGGCTATTATATGCATAAAAATGGAAAGACTGAAATACCTAAAATGGAGGAATGGTTGGTGAAGATGACAGAACTAGCAGAGATAGCAAAATTGACTTGTTTGATTAAAGATCAACAACTACATTTATTGGTGACTGGAAACCCCTTATGGACTTTTTGCTGAAAAAAGAGAAAAATAAACTTGTGATTTCTGGGTCTGAAGATTAGAAAGGGTAGTTTATAGAAATAAGGAAATTATGATGTAACTTTAGAGAGAGGGGGCAAAATATAAATGTATCTATAACCACTGTCAAGAAGATCAGAAGCTGCTTCTTTATATAACTTCCTTTTCTATTTCTTTTTTCAGTATTTACTATTTTTCTTTATTTTCTTTATGTTCTTTTATGGTTTTTACTTGGTTAAAAATTTCCTCAATAAAAAATTATATTAAAAAAATAACCAACCAAAACCAAAAGTCCATTGGAACAGTATTGATTTCAACTGTTTTCTCAACACAATCAGGGTAGGAGCCATAGGGACTTCTGGGGAAGTGTGTTCAAAAGGGTTAGGGCTATCACCAAAAAGTCTTGTCCATGTGCCATGAAGCTCTTCAACAGTGAGGATTCTTAAAAGGCTTTCTCTAGATGCCCTCACTGGACAGGCAAATTCCATTTTGGCAAGGAGTTTGGAGCTTTCCACATTGCACTTTTTGCTGGAACTTCACTCTACCAGGTTACATGGAAACCCTGACATGTATACTAATGCACACAGTTGTGCTGTACCTATAGACACCAGCTCTCTTAAGTGATAAACCAGCAAGACTTAGAGAAGGAAGGGGCTGGTTTTTTGCCTGTTGGGATCATGCAAAGATATTACCTGAATAAAACTAAAATCTATTGCTGTGAACCCTTTAAAAATGATTTGGACAAAGTGGTTTGGAGCTTATTGGAGTTTAGGTATAGCTGCTCTCTGCTATTCATTAAAGCAACTCAATTTTTTTCAGACTTCCATGTGAGCCTAAAAAGAAGATGCTGCTGCTTTAAAACACATATGATGGTGGCATTGGTGATTGTTGTAAAGGATGCTGATTAGATGGTTTAGGAGTTTCTTGGAGAGAGTATAGCTAATCTTTGGTTGTAGTCTGAGTAATATGTAGACTGTAAATGGTTCTTCACTTTCATAGTGAAGATATTGTAGGAGGAGAGCCTAAACCATCATAAACCATCTAATCAGCCTCCTCAATATGTCAACAGCTTCATGGCTGACCTAAAACAACTCTTACTTACTGAAGCCCTTCCTTTGCTTGAGATTCACTGTATCATCACATAGATTCAGGAAAACAAACTCCTCATCAAATTCCATCATGACTTCAACAACTTCTGCTCCACCATCAACCTCAGCCTAGACCTTTCTACAGAACAAGTGCACTTTCTTGATGTTGCTGTAAAACTACACAGTGAACATATAAACACCACATTATACAGATTGCTGTGCATCTGTAGAGGCATGCTTCCGCCTGCCACCCAAGAACACATGACTAAATCTACCATCTATAGCCAGGCTCTATGTTTCAACTGCATTTGTTCTGATCATCAGAACAAATTAAACCAGGCATTTAGGAGAGTGAACTACCACCCAATGAGATCAATAGACAAATCAATACAACCAGTTCAATTCCCAGGAAATGCAGACTACAGAACCCAAACAACAGACCACCACTGGTTGCCATCTACAGCTCACTTCTCAAACCACTCAAACACATAATTAATAAGCTATAGTCCATACTAGAAAATGACACTCTACTTTCTCAGGCACTAGGTGGCAGGCCCATACTTGTATACAGACAACCACCCAACCTGAAGCAAATTCTTATAAGCAACAAGAAACAACAGGACAATGATGCAAACTTGGGAACCAGATCCAACAAACCCAGATGACTATTTTAACCCTCCATTTACACCAACAGCACTATCATAGCCCCAAGAACTTGACATATAAGGTTACAGCTGTTCTTCCTCTAATGTGATATATGCAGTCATCTGTCAGCAATGTCCCTAAGGACAAACTGAACAACCTTTGCACAAAAGAATTAATGGAGAGAAGTTTGACATCAGTCTCAAAACAAGAACAAAGTAATATCAGAGCATTTCAACCTCTCAGGAAACTCTATGGCAGACTTCACAGTGACTGTTTTGGAAAAGCTAGACTAACAACACCATTGAGCAAAAGACTGATGAACTCACATACTTCAAAAGGTTTAAGGCAACCTCAGAAGGTCTCAACACACACAAAGGGTTTTTAACCCATTATAATTGTTAATTAATAAGGCCCTTGCAATCTGCCTCACTGCAACCTACATCTGCATAATCAACCAGTCTTCCCCACTTCCCCTCCTCACTCCATTTGAATCCTACAGCCCAACTAGCCACTCTATGTATCTGATGAAGTAGGCTGCAGCTCATGAAAGCTTATGCCTTTTAATCAAATTTGTCAGTCAGAAAAGATACTACTAGACACCTCCTGATTTTTTTGCCACTTTAGACTAACATGGCTCTTCTCCTACACAGAATATATTCAAATAGTTCTTCCACCTTCTAAAGCTCAAGTGACAGGGCCAAACAAAAGTTATTTAAGCTAAAATCCATAATTTAAGTGAGAGAGCTCCACCCTTTTGTCTGCCAAGCACAGTTCAAAGGGTTAACACAGAGCAGAGTCTTAAATATTGGAGCTACTTAACATAGAGCAGAGTCTTAAATATTGGAGCTAGTACATAAACAGGCCCATGCAAGAGAACTATTTGTCAAACAAACCTTGCAAAATCTTGTGCAACATTTAAGAAAATGACTAAAAAGCAATAAAAATGTCATTGGAAGGCCTACTCAAAATAAAAGAGCTAGGATCTCCCAAACTGTTGGAATAGACATGAACAGTCACAATATCCATTTAACAGAAGATAAACTAAAGTACTAGCATCTCCCCAAATGTTTTCTATCACCCCATCTACCTTTTTTTGTGAGCCAGGAGGGCAGTTTTCGAAACAAAGCTCAGGCTTTCAGCAATCCATCATTCCCCCCAACCCAGCCCTGAATGCCTTGGTAGTCTATCTGATACTTGTTTTGCAGCATACTGATTTCTGATTTTTTTTAATAAAAAGAATCTGATAAAATAAGGTTGGGTATGGAGTCTGGGAGACTCAAATGGAGATAACAGAGGGCTCTCTAGTGTCTCTGGGTCGAGGCCCATGATGAGAGTGCAATGAATTAATGTTATGTTGAAGTACAGGTAGTCCTCATTTGATGACTGCCTCATTTAGCAACCATTCACAGTTATGACGGTGATGAAAAAGTAACTTTATGACCAATCCTCACATTTACGATCCTTCCAGGTTTGTAAAGCAAAGGAAAGATGAAGTAAGATCATCATAAGCACAGTTGCAATTTCACTTAGTGACTGCTTTGCTTAATGACCAGGTTCCCAGTCCTAATTGTGGTCACAAAATGAGGGCTACCTGTATCTTTTACAACAACCATTTTGCTGCCTCATTTGCAAGCTATTTTGGTAATGTTTTGAGTTCCCCCTTTTCATAGCACAGGAGCTTTGTGTGTGTGTGTGTGTGTGTGTGTGTGTGTGTGTGTCCATGCTCCCTAACCTGAAAAGGCCTTGTCAGAGGAATTACTTCATGATTTAATTGGATGGCAGGAAACCGAGGAGGCAGCAGAGAGACAGAGAGATTATTGCACACAGTCAAATGCGTTAAGTGCAATCTCACCCATGAGCATTTCACTGAGTATTCCTTCCTTGAGAAAAAAAAAAACAATCCAATTTTTCCATCAAACTGAATGAGAAGGGCTTTCATAAAGTAGAAAAATTACAGCAGCCTTGCACTAAGACCAAATGATAAGACTCATTCTCTCATCACTAGAATGTAATGATGGAAAGTAAGAGTTAAAACAGGCAAGGTTAAGAAGATGAACACACTTCATTTATCTATAGGATAGGAATCCTATCAACAATTATGTCTCTTTTTTCATGAGTACTTTTCTGTTTCTCCTCATGCTGAGATTTTATTATTCCAGTGATGCTGATAGACTTTAAAGTGAATACTTTAAAACCAGTCACAGAACCCTTGAAAAGAGGTCATCCAATATTGCCCCTCTCCTCTGCTCCATGCATTTTGTTCCCTCTTTTTGTGCCCATAAGCCCATTCAAAAGTTAAAAAACAAACTTCCAGGGGTACTTTGAAAGGAAATTATGTAAGGGAAGGCCCATTGTTTAAATATATAAATAAATGTGTTGAAAACTCTAAAAAAATCTTTCTAGTTACTATGGCAACAAACCTCTGTTGCTTTCTAGATCCCTGCAATTTGCGGTGTTAGAATACCAGCATTTTGCTTTGATATCTGAATTGGAAGGTGGATGAATGAATAACCTGATATGTAATCAGGAGCTAGGAGGCAGGGCACGACAAGAATGATCTCTCCATTTCCATTAAAAATTACCTTGCCAACATAAGACCTCCCGTGGTCCTCTGGAAGGATGGAAGGTAGTGCTGTGGCCTGTGACCTTTTAAACATTTATTCTTTTATTTATTTTAATTTATTAACTGCTCAACTCCAATGGACTCCAAACATCCCACCAAAACAAAATAGAGGATGTGATCTCAAAACGGAATGCAATTGCCTCAAAATATATTGAAGAATGTATTGAAAAAGCATATTATAACATTATGTCATGTATCATGTGACCACAAAGTGAATAAAAACTCTTGGGAAAAATACATTGCAGAAATGTTGGGTTAGCTAAATATAATTTCTCTTTCTGTGTCTCTGTCTCTCTCTTCAACTTTTTCTCTCTTACGCACACATACACCCAAGGTTCCCAAACACTCAACACGGTCCACAGTTCTGTAGCAATCATAGGAATTTACAGCCCTGGCCTTAAATTATCTCAAAATGAGATATTATTGGTTTGCTTCTTTGGAAGAAGCTGGATTTTGCATTTCTGACTCTTTGCTTAAGCATATTTTGGGAAAGGTAACAAATATCTTTACCTTATTTTGTCAGCTCTGGTTTCATGTTCTACTTATTGTGGGTACACAATTACATGTTCATTTCTTTAAGCACTGTTTAGGGCTTACCCATATACTAAAAGATAGATGAGAGACCCTCATTGTAATCTGCTTTTAACCTCTCCTCTCCTCTACCATGACGGCAGAGCATTACAGTAAATGATGGCTACCTTGTCTGTAAGATGGACAATTGATTTGACCTGACGGCCGCTGATGCACTAATGGACTTGTGGTTGAATCCCTAGAGATATAAAATATGTCCAAGTGAATTGGGGCAGGTTAAAGAACAGACCAGGTTTTTTTCTCTCCCTTGGCTGACTCAAGGGATAATAGATCTTCCAGTTGTTCAGAAAAGAAGATTAAAAGTGATCAATACCCAAATCATTTTTAAAACTGTTGACTTCTGTACATTCACTTTTTACTTTGAGGGAAAATGGTTTTCCAAACTGGTGAAAAAGTATTTGAAGGGAGAAAAGGGAAGTTGAATAAGGCTGGGCAGAAATTTTCATGAGTTTCTGTGTCAATGTCGAAATTTGTATTCTGAGAACATTTTTTTTTAATTGCAAAAAATCAAAAGGGTGAAAATATTGGAGGTGGAGAGGAGTATCAAAACACAGTAGAAAAATTATAGTTAACCTAATTGTTCTAAAATCTGTTGCAGGTTATGCAATGCTAGGTGGATGACATGTAAGCCTTTCTTGCAATCTGAAGATAAATTTTTACCAGGATTTTTGGCAGAACTTCTCCATATTGTTTTGCAAATGATATAGATTACCATAGCCATGGGATAAGAGATAAGATGAGATGAGGAAGTTGGGGAGTAATATATTTTTTTGTTTAACAGAAGCTCATTTCAATGGCTGCTCTTGGAAAAACTGCAAACCCACATTCTCATTCAGCTGAGTACTCACCTCCCTAAACCTCCCCAATGTCACCTCTCTTCCCTACCTAATGGTATTTTTTTTAGCCACAGCCTCCAAAAGAACCTGTGTACAACAATTACTGTCAACTGTTTGCACAGGGCTGTTTCCAAAATTGCTCTTCAAAAAACTATTGTTGGGATCTTCTTTGCTGCTAGTTCTTTCAGAACAGAAGATGCAGGCAGGTGGTTTTTCTAGGCAAAGAGAGCTGGGGGGCAGGGCATAATGGAATATAATCCAGGTAGATGACAGGTTTTCTCTATCCAGTTTTTAATTTAAGCTAGAAAGAAATTGAGGGGCTTCTTCCTGAAGTTTTATCCTAGCAAATGTTGGCTGTCTCTATTAGCATTGTTAAGATATTACATTCCAAAACTCATTCAAGACACACTTATCATCTCTAAATATGTGCTTATATGCAAAGCCATTCATGTACAAATCTCAAATCTTCTTGTTGTTCTATGTATAAGCATCACAATCCAGGGAAGGTTGTTGTTGTTACTATACGAAGTTAAATTTACCATGTGTCTGCACCTCCACCCCAAATGTAGATACCAAGCAATGGCTACATTTTTTACTGGAATGCCCTTCACAGTGCTTGTTGACAATGACATGGTGTCCTTTCAAGGGCATTTGAAGGAAGGTGATGGAAGTCAGACAACTTCATTAATTGTTGCAAAAGGAGCAATGAAAGTAGAAATTCAATGGGCAGTAAAGCAAAGATGATGACACAGGACCATCCTCCATTCCCAGATAGTTCTCATTCTCAATCAGAGCATTGGTCAATGTAGCCCAGTACCATAGATATTAATTGGAAGCACTTTTCTAATGTTACCTGGAAATGTTATGGTTTGAACCTGGGTCCTTTTGAATGTGAATCATGCACTCTAGCCCTGAGCTAGGCCCTTCCTACAAACATTCTTGGATAAAGTTTACTTAGTCTGTTTTTCTTTACCATAGAATTTGTAGACAATCTTACCTCACTAACATTTAGCAAGGCTACATGAACAGACTAGTTCAAATTACTTCAGGAACCAAATACAATCCAAGAACTGCTGTTGGCTGTCTCCTAGTTTGAGTTACATTGACCACTAGGAGGTATCACATGACCAGTTTTATCCTTAATAAGTCTCTTCAGATGTGGGTAGCCAGAAGTTATTCTATGGGGTTCAAACCCTCTACAGGGAATTGAAGTCACAGATCAACACACTTTAGATGATTATATGTACATAAGCTTTAGGAACTACCCAAGTCCTGGTGCTCAATGGTCTAGGAAGGGATATCCTGAAACCAGGCACACAGTGCCTCCTGCTAGTCAGTGTAACTGAAAATACCACACGAGATATACACTGTGTAAAAATAAAGAAATCCCCTCCCTCTTCAAAAGAGAAGTGTGGAAGTCATGTAAATAGTGTACATGGGGCATGACATTATGTAACACTGCCCAGAATTGCTGGAAGTCAGATGGCATATAAATAATAATAATAACAACAACAACACTGTATCTTTCTTCTCTGAGAGCTTAAATGAAGGTTGGGTAGCATATAAATTTTAATAATAACAACAGCACCTGTATCTGTCTTCTCAGAGATCTTAAGGGAAAGTGGACCATTCTGACAGTGCTTCTAGTCTAAGCTAATTTGCATAAATGTCTTTGTGTAATATTTGCTTCTTGTAGGTGGGAGCTACACAAGACAAAATCAAACTCCTGGTAGATGACAATATGGAGGAGAGCTGATGACCTTTTCACTATGCCTGATTTTGTATTTGGAAGTAGAGTCAAGTGGCAGAAACACCAAGGTACGTAAAAGGCCAAAGTTGAACACTACATTATCTGAATTGGTGACACCTTATTCTTATTCCTCCCCAATTTCAACAACTCTCAGTCTCTTCTCAACCTCTTTATGAACACAGATGTCATTTTAATAGGGGTCCAGCTGAAAGTGACAAGAAACTGACCTGCGGGTGAACTCATGAGCAGGTGAGGCCTATCAGTTTCTAATTCGAAACTGTTGTCAGTCTTGAGGAATGGCTGCTATAATGATATTTGTAACTGATATATACTGCAAACACCACAATCATTCAGCATGTGTCTGCTATGGGCTGTATGAAATTAACAATTCATGTTTATCACTATGGATACCAAACTAAATCAAGTAGATTAAGTTATCTATATCATCTCGTGTGTGTTCTTCTGAAAAGAGATTACTTTGGCACAATGATCTATTAAAGCTTAATTTGTATTAAAATATGTATGGTTTTTAAAATTCGAACAGTATAAAATGCAATACATCTAGAAATAAGTGTGTGCATGTCCCCTTTGTCCAGAAATTTCCCCCTCAAATTTAAGGGTCGGTCTCTCCCCCCCCCTCACACACACACACACACTCTTTCATTATACAATTGCCTACATCTCCTTCCCAAACCACTACTCCTCACCCTTAGGGTCAGAAATGTCAGCTAACACTTGAGCTTCCCCAATCTCTCCATGTTTGGGTAGCTCTTCCAGTGAGTGACAGAGAAAGAGACAGACAGAAACAATCCTGTCTGTTCCTCTTGCATTAGGAATCCAAACTATGTTCTACCTCAAAATTCTTTCACCTATCGCCACCACTAAGATATGAGAGACTGATAAAACAGAGGCACGCAAGGAACAAGCAGTTGGTCCAGCTCCAGAATGATAAAAGACTGGATATATTTTCAGTGTAGGTAGAAGTCACGAGACTGATCTGTGTAATTTCAGGGAATGGTCCAATAAGTTTGGCATCTAGCTTCTTAGATGGTCATGGGGAAGGGAGAAAAGTGGTTGAAAGCTAGACCTGTTCTTCACAGCAATGGAAGAGCCTTCCTGATGATTACTTGTAGAAGGTTTTGGCATGTTCCAGTTACTCCTTGAGGGTGGTGAGTGGCCTGCACTTTCTGGAGAAAATAGGAATGGGTAAGGGTGGGGAGGTATTTAGCAATAGGCATGGGTGGTAACTATGTATAGTCAGGAGAAACAAAATAAGTAGAGACATCAACTAACTTATTATAAGTCAACTCAGCCATAGGCAAAAGTTCAGCACTGTTGTTTTGCTGGTAAATTTCATGAAGGTAAATTTCATGAAGGTATGCCTCCAAGATGGTGTTGTCCCCTCTGTTCATCAAACTGTGGCCATGGACTGAAGTCAGGTAGAGCTTAACACCTAATAGTTGAGATGGTGGCTTCCAAAAATCTATCATGAGTTGTAGAAGCCTACCTAAAGGAAAATTATTTTACTTAAAGGAAAAGCCTCTCTTGTCAAGTTAAGCCAACAGTATCCTAAGTGCAGCAAATTAGGAAGAAACTTGCAATAAAAATGAGCAAAGCCTGAAAAATGCATGGTCCAGTTAACGCACTTGCAGTATTTAACTGACAGAATCTATCCAGATTTCCTTCAAGGAAATAAGGTAACCCAAAGTGTTCAGGACAAGCAGATCAAAGGTACAAAGCTATCTTAGCTTAAGATTGTATTTGTGAAGTCACTGAAGAACTGCCTCAATTTGCTAGGTGCGGATAACAGAATCCTTACAGTAGATCAGCAAAACATCCAACTAAACTACTATCCAGTTCCTCTCAAGGTTCTTGGTTTCTTCTGTTAATGAAGAATAGCATAACTCCTTCACTAACATAAGAACAGACTGCTCAGCTGCAGTATTGCAAAGAAAGGTCCAGATCTGCTCCAGTAAAAGAGAAACAGATGGGGGGATGTAGGAAGTGAAAGAGCACCAAAACTGTTATCCAAACACCACAACATTATGCAGATAAGTGGGTCCAGAGCTGCTGGTGGAGCAACATAAATAGACCATCCAGAAACCCCCTTCATGAGCAAAAGTGATCTTATTACACATATAGGAGATGTAACAAAATGGGCAACTATCTTTCTTAGCTCTCAAAGGATGGTGCTTAATTCTTTCTTTGCCTATTGCTTCTCTATTCCAAGTGTTCCTCAAACTGCTTTTCTCTTCTGTCCCACATTGTCCTGGAAAACATACATCTGAAATCCCTGGGTGGGTTAATCATGTTTAGGCACATACATAGATGCATGTACACACATACAGACATGCAAATAGCTGTTCTGCCTATTGGAGTCAAACTATGGGATTCTGTTAAACACCTTCTCTACATGGATAGCAAATTCCTCCCACAAGTGCCACCATCTTCAGCCCCAACCTTTTTCAACAGACTTGGAAGACTAGCAGAAGTACTCTCCAACCCCCTATCCCCCCAAATAAGAAATGAACATCCTCAGCAGCAATAGAAGGGAAGGGAAGGGAAGGGAAGGGAAGGGAAGGGAAGGGAAGGGAAGGGAAGGGAAGGGAAGGGAAGGGAAGGGAAGGGAAGGGAAGGGAAGGGAAGGGAAGGGAAGGGAAGGGAAAACAGGTAAAAGAAATCAAATTGATTACAGTGGAGAAAGACATTGCTGGCTAAAGCCCTGAATTTTGTTGCTAGTTTAATTTATATGTAATCAGCCTTCTTTATTTTGCTCCAAATCTTCAGGATTACTGTACATGCGCCTGTACTATCTGGTGTTGATTGGGATAGCAGTCCAATAAATCCAGAGGGCACTAGATTGGCAAAGGCTGCACTGAGCACTGAATGAATGAATACAGTTATTAAAATGATTGTTGTAAGGGTCAACAGTGAATTCGACAATACATTCAACAGTGAATTGTTTGTTTGTTTGTTTACTATATCACTATAATCTACATGGAGTCTTGGTGGTTTACAATATAAACCCTCCACAGTATATTTCTTTCCTAAATAATTTCTTCCTATCTTTATATTTCTAAATCATGCTACTTATTTGGGGTTTATGTTGAAAAGCAATTGTTCAATTTAGGGCAGTATGCATAATGATGTCCTAGAAACAGAGATTGACTGATTGATTGATTGATTGATTGATTGATTGATTGATTGATTGATTTGGCACCTCCAAGTCAGTGTTGACTCCTGGTGTCTACCTGGACAAGTTCTTGCAGTTTTCTTGGCAAGATTTCAGAAGAGGTTTGCCATTGCCTCCTTCCTAGGGTTGAGAGAGAGTGACTGGCCCAGGGTCACCCAGCTGGCTTTGCACTTAAGGCAGGACTAGAACTCTCAGGTTTCTAGCCTGATGCCTTAACTACTACACCAAATTAGCTCTCAAGAAATGGAGATATCTTGTGCTTATTACTGCAAAGCCTCAAAAGTCATACTTGCTTTAATTCTCAAGATATCTTTTCCTAGCAGTGAAGTCAAATGACTAGCCATTGTGTGAGAGGAATTTTCAAGAAAACAGCTTGTTATTTGATGTCTCTAGACTTCACCATGGTATCATTTCTTGCCTGGCTACCTATTTGCTTTGGAGAATGTGTTAAGTTCTCATAAAGAGATCCATAGAGGTATGAAAATTGGGGGGGGGGGGGAGCAGGCAAAACACCGCAGCTGAACTCAGCTATCCCAGTGCCAAGGAGAAACCTGCTAAGCAAAAGCTGTACATTTTGTTTTGTGACACAGAGCAGAAAGTCTCTCTCTCCCTCATTCTCTCTCTCAATTAACACTGGGTTTCTTTTTTAATCATTCAAGAAATCTGTTCCTGCCAGGAATATGATTTATTAGTAGAAAGCATTGGTTCACAGAGATTATTTCACTATCGCAAGAATATGATGTGAAGATGGGTCATTATTTTAGATGGCTTCTTGAAATATTTAGTCACCTTCATGTAGAATAGGTCTTATCTTATTGGCATCCCAATGTTGTGGATGCCCTAGGTTTTGGATTTCAACTTACAGAATCCTCAGCCAGCAAGGCCAACAGCTACATGGATGAAGAAGGCCCCAGAGAGCATCACATGGGAAGGGATGAGCCATTCAACTCTGATAACTAATGAAACCTCCAGTACACTTTGTATCAATGTCAGATGCTGACCTCAAGCCAGAGGAGATGAAACTGTACCAAGCCAAGCCACTGGGCCATCAATATTGTCTGAATGAGGGGCAGTTCTGGTCCAGAACATTTGGAAGCCTTCCACTCCTCCTCCCAAGTCTGGAGGAATGTAGCAGTTGTCTGCATAGACCCAGTTAGTCCATCTGCAGCGTGACTAACATATGTGGAAATTTACTTGATGTTCCTCTATATCTACTCCACGTCCCATCCTATTTAATAAATATCCATCTCCAAATGCTGTGCACAAAATTTGTTTCAGACTAGTGAAGGTGATCTGTCGTATATAAAATAAGTTTGAAACATAAAGAAACTGCTAAGAGATACTAGATACTAGCCCTGTGAAGTTGTGAGAATTGGATAGGGGACACACAAACCTACACTATGTTTTGAGGGGGGAAAATATCACAATTTTTAATCCTGCATCTGACCTAAATATTAATTTGGTCTAGTATCCTAGAATGCAAAATCAGGTAGTGTGGATACTGCTGTGAACACTATCAAATATCCACAGATGTGATCACTATAGCGGAGGAATTTATTTTGAATATTAAAATTATCACAGTGAAGCAGTATTATTTGGTATTTGGAAAAGGGAGAGTAATGCACAATACAGAAAACTCTGAATCATAAAAGTCTCATTTGCAATCACTCCTTTCCTAAACCAGCAAAACTTATTATATTCTGCATTGCTTATATTCAACATATGTTTTAAATAGAGGGCCTACTTCAGCCAAGTTAAACAACATATGTTCTATTGAGTTCAAATCAGTATGAAAATATTGGCAGCTATGCAGGGAAATTTCTTAAACCCCTCACCAGTGTCTTTATCTTCCTGTGGCTTTATCTACAAGGAGACCCAATTTGGTGTAGTGGTTAAAAGTGCTGGATTGGAGGCTGTGGGTTCTTGTTTAGCCATAGGTATAAAAGCCATCTAGATGACTTTGGACCGGTCACTCTTCTCAGGCTTAGGAAGAAGATCCTGATAAGCCAATTCTGAAAATGTTGCCAAGAAAACTGCGTGGTATTCCTGCAGCTTTGCTATTCCCAGGAACCAGGGTTCACTCAACAGACCATAACAACAGCTAAGTTCCAGCTAAGAGGAGCAAAACCATAATCAGCCAGAATCTGAGGAGTCACCTGTGTGAGGGGATGCTGTGTCACCTTTTCTGTCCTCCAAACACTAGTGAGTGGATTTATCCAGTGGCAACAGAATTCTAATGAATCAGGCAATTCAGCAACTGCTACCTGAACTCGAGGGCAGGAAAACTCCATCCCTGGCTGGCTTTGCAAGAGGGCACAAACTTGGCATACAGCCCCACATGACAAATAGCTTCCAATGCTACCTAAGAAAACTGCAGTTTCTCTGGTGTCACTTTAACACCAGAGAAACTGCAATTTGCTTGGAATGTGGGATGCTATTCAGACTACCATAAAAAGAAAAATAGAATTGGCAGGTTTTTCCCCTGCTGATTTCATGGAACTAAGGGCCAAACTAGATCTGCTGTTAAACATGTGTAAGCACTTAACAAGTCTGAATTCTGTACTTTAAATAGCAGCCACAGGGGGAACATCAGGATCAAGACCACAGAGTGGAAGGAAAAGTGCTGATATCTAAGGCTGCACCCAGAGTTTAAGAAACCCCATGTCATATGAATCTTGCAATTACACAGACTTCCTGGAGAACCATTCCTATGAGAAAAGGTTAAAGGGGTTGGTTATGTTACTCAGGATCTAAATGAAGCTGATGGAAAGGATCATACACGGATTCAGAGCTAGTTGCCACCAATATGATGATGCCACCAATATGATGGAGATACTTAGCTATACTTCTTTCCTGCAGGCACAGGCCTCAAAGTTTTCAGAGCCTTTGCACATCCAGGAAGAGATAGGATGTGAGAGAAGAAGCTGAAGCTAAATTTGGACAAGATGGAGTTCTTGCTGATTATAGAGGCTGGGCTCCAGGATTTGAGGGGAGGCTGGGTGCCTGTTCTGGAGGAGCGGGGTGGGGGTTGCCACTACTTTTAAGGAATAGGTTCACTTCTTTTAAAGAGTAGGATTCCTCTTGCATGCTGGACAATCACATAACATATGTGGGAAGGGGGAGGGCATTTATCGGCTTCCTAGTGGCACCCCTAGTTGGAGGACACAGACATGGTGTCAAAGGCACATGCATTGGTTTACAGCAAAGTGCTGTTCTTGGGGCAACCCTGGAAGATAGTTCATTGTGGAAAAAATTGCCACGGGAATTGAGGCAAGCTTCCTTTTTACTACCCCTAAGTTTTGACTCAAATCTTTTAGAGTTTCAGAGATTTTATGCTATGCTTTTGTTTATATTTATGTCTTTTTAGTATCGATTTATTGGTAACTTAAACCACCCATAGCATTTGCTATGGGCAATATCTAAAACTGTAAAAATAAATAAAATGATATATTCCTAGGCTGGAAAAGAAAAAAAAATAGGTGGTCATGAGGTAACAATCTTAAAATATTTGAAAGGCTGACAGGTAGATTAGGGATCAAGTTTGCATTCTGTTTGTTTCAAAAGGTAAGACCCAAACTGATGGGTTCAAATTACATGAAAGGCTAACCCCGAGAAAAAGCTTCTTGATGACACAACATGTTCTTCGGTGGAACAAACTGTGATGGAAACTGATGGATTGTCCTTTGTTATAGATTTCTAAGCAGACGCTGGATGGCCACCTGACATGGATGTTTCAGCAATGGAGTTATTGCATCTGCAGGGTGTCAGACTTCATAATCTAGTGAGTCCCTAAAGGAAATCCATATAATTCTATGATCCATCTTGCACTGCGCCCAATGAGACAGAGAGAGACTGATGGTACAGTCAAAGCCTCTACCAATTGTATCTTTGTATATAGGAAAGACTGTAGAAGAATTTTGATTCTAGTATCTAACTCCTGAGTCTTAGCATCATTTCTTTTTTTTTCTTTTTTTCTTTTTTTCTTTTTTTTTTTTTTTGTTAAAAGCCAACATTTAAGAGAAAAGGTCCATAATTGTTAACAGCAACTCTGGCAAACATCCACTAGATGTCAGTCATGCAGCTTTACATCAATTTACATCCATAATAAAAGTGGACATGCAGCACTTTCATATCTCAAAACACAACAAACAAAATTCCCTTGTAATGCATTTTAATTTGCCCTGTATGTGACAAGGCCACCAAGAATTCAGCATTCCCTCTGCCCCAAATTGTGTTCTTAGACAACAGGAAGGTAGCTGATTTTATTTTATTATTTTTTTATCTCCCAGAAAGCTTTCTTCTTTCCCTTAAAGAGTTGTTTGCCTTAATATGCATGTAGGAAGACTAACTTTTGAAGTACACTATACTCTGTCCACACTAATTAAATTGAGAGAAGAAGAAATAAATGCAACCGGTGAAGGGGATAAAAAACAAAACAAAAAGCACTTTAAAATCAAGACTCAACATCAGCCATTTCATATCTTCATATTTACATGCTCTGTAAATGATTGTGAGAGTAACAGGTAGCTTCATGAACTCCCTTCTCCAACAAAAGTCACAAATTCTGCCTATTGTCTCATTTGGTCTTTTGTTACAGATGAAAACTAATAAAGCAAGACATGTGAGGTCTCTCATTGTGTGGGTTTATGCAATGAGTTTCATTCTTAAATTACTACATTTATTATAATACCTTCAGTTGTGATAAACTCCCTTTCTTTTCGCTGAAGTATAACCCAACAGCCATAGAGGGCTGTGTTTTTTGTTTTTTGTTTTATAATATTTTATTGAAATTTTAAAGTTAACCATAGAGGGCTGTGTTGAACTAATTTCAGATACAGGTCTGTTTTTCTCTGGTCTCAGCTAAGCCAAAAATACAGGAAGAACCCTACTAAATCAATCCCCAAGCCTTTCCACTTCAACATTGTGGCATGCACTTAACCAGATGAACCTGGGAAGCTCATAAACAATAGCCCATACCATTTTGCTTCCAAGCAACTCAGAGTTAGGGTATTCTGACATTGGGTCTGAGCAGATAGCTATTGAAAACAATATCGTACCTTCCATGAATTTGGTCTCCTTTTAAAACATTGAAATATGAGTTCTGTAAATAACTGCTTCCTTTTTATCATTCTTAAATCTTCTCACTTTTAGTTATGCACATCAACACTGCAGTAGCAATGACAGCACTGGCAAAAGATGGAGGGCAGGGAAGAAGAATTAAAGAAAGGGCATTGTAGTTATGCTGATGAATAGAGTAGAGATATTTCCTGGAGTATAAATAAGTATAATTTTCCTGGATAAGTATAATAATCCTGGAGTATAAATTTATCAGCTAAATAAATTTAAGAACTCCTTCTAGTATGAAATACCTGAGGGATTTGATGGGAGAAGGGATTCAAGAGATTTTGATAAGATATTTAAAATGTAATGAACACAGGAGATCTCCATACATTGCTAAATTTTCCTCAGCTGTTCATGTTAAGCAAAATTTGAAGCAAACCTAAAGTTTCCTCCTCAACCAAAACATCTGAATATTTAGGGAAAGTCAGAAGCTCCAATAAGACTAGATAGGTTTGTCAAGAGGAGATTTACATCAGTTCATATTGTGTAATAAAAGAACTGTTCCTGCATCATTCTGTGATGTTCTCCATCAGAAGACATCCTCTTGGATGAGATAAAGAGAAAAGAAGAAGATTTAAAGAAATGTCCAGAGAAGATAAGTATTTCTCAACAAATTAAGATTTTACAATGTTATCTATGTTAACAGTAAGAGAAATGGAAATAAACATGAAATACGTAAAGCAAAAAAAAATTGAGTTTGCAGATAAACCAGGGAAGTGGCTAGCATATAAATTACGAAAAGAAAAGAAAATGATGTTGGAATTACAAGAAGGAGATACTGTATTAATGGACAATGTGGCCATACAAAAAGCATTTCATCAATATTATTCCAATTTGTATAAAGGAAGTGACATTTCTCTAGAGAAAATAGATGAATAACTAAAGAAACAGAATTTACCCAGGCTTACAGAGGAACAGAGACAGATTATGAACGGACATATAACAATAAGTGATCTTTCTGAAGCTATAAAAAAGATGAAACCAGGAAAGGTGCATGGACCAGATGGAGTATCAGGTTATTATTGTAAATGTTTTGAGGATGAACTTTTAAAGCCTTTACAAAACATTATTGTATGCACAAAGATGGAAAGATTCGGCACTACCCACAATGGAGTAATGGTTGGTGAAGATGATGGAATTTGCTGAGATGGCTAAACTGATCAGAGAAAAGATCTTACAGGGAAGAAAGATGCCAGAGAGTTGGAAAGAGGCCAGTATAGTGCTGATACCTAAAGAGGGACAAGGTTTGACTTTAACAAGAAACTGTAGGCTAGTACCATTATTGAATAATGATGGGTAGACTGAAGGTGATTTTGCAGGAATTTATTCATGGGGATTAGTGTAGGTTTTTACCCGAAGGACAGTTGGGGGACGGTGTTGGAAGTACATTGGACATTTCAGAGTGTTTGGAGCAACATAATGAAAAACAAGCCACATTGACTTTCTTAGATGCAGAGAAAGCCTTTGACAGTTTGAACTGGGCTTTCTTGTCTGAGGTTTGGAAGATATGACTTTTGGAGAAAACTTTATAAAATGGGTAAGATTGATTTACAATTCACAAGAACCACAAATAATTGGTAATAGAGATCTAACAAAGCCCTGTGAGATACAAAAAGGAACAATGCAGGGATGCCCACTGTCTCGTCTCTTGTTTATTTTGGTTCTTGAAATACTAAATAGAGATATAAGACAAGATGAGAAGATTGTGGGAGTGAAGATGGAAGAGAAACTTATAAATTAAGGGCTTTTGCAGATGATGCTGTTGGTTCTAGAAGATCTTTTAAAGTGAGTTGAAATATTAAAGGGCAAATTAGAGAAACTTGGTGCATTATCAGGTTTCAAGATTAATAAACAAAAGTCAAAGATGTTAACAAAAATATGAAAATAGAAGATCAAATAGAATTGATGAATCAAACAGAGAAGAAGGTAAAGATTGAGAAGAAGGTAAAATAGCGGGTATCACTATGACAAATATGAACTCTATGTTGTTTCAAAATAGCTATATTAAGACATGGAATGAAGTTAAAAAGACATGTTAAGATGGGAGAAACTACAACTGTCCTTGCTGGGGAGAATTTCTTTGATAAAGATGAATGATTTGCTTAGAATTACATTTTTGTTTCAGACAATACCTGTTTTGACAACTGATGCACTATTTAAACATGGCAGAAGGATATATCTAGATTTATGTGGCAGGGGAAAAAAACACAAGTTAAATATAAGGTGCTGCTGAGAAATAGAAAGCTAGGAGTTAGAAGGACATGACCTGAGATTTGGGTGTCATGGATACTTGTGGTACAGCAAAGTCAAGGTTAATGTGGATTTTAAAAATCTTTATGTTAGACATGCCATATTAAGAATATGGAATTGATACAAATCCAGGTTGTGCCTGAAAAAACCTTTGTGGTTCTCAGCACAAGAAGCATTCTATAGACAAAAAATAATAGGCAAACATAAATGGCTAATTTATCGTGAGATAGTAGAATTTTGTCAAGAGGAATGTAAAATAAAATCAAGAGAAGAACTGGTGGCAGAAGGATACAGTTGTCAATGGTTCTCTTATTTAAAGTTATCAAAAAGATTTAAAATAGACAAAAGAGTTTATGATTTTGAACATTCTAAGAGTTTGAAATAGAATTGTGTACAAATGATGAACATGTAATTACTAAAATGTATAAACTTTTATTGAAATTTGAAACAGAAGAAGAACAAGTGAAAGAATGTATGATAAAGTGGGCTAAAAGGTTTGGTTATAATATACAGATGGAACAATGAGAACATATGTGGTGGAAAGGATTGAAATTCATACTATGTTATAATCTTAAAGAGAATTTTTATAAAATGATGCACGGTTGGTATATTTCACCAGAGAAATTGTCTAAAATGTATAAAGGCACTTCAAATTTATATTGGAAATGTGAACAACGAGAAGGGACATTTTATCATATTTGGTGGACATGTAAACAAGCTAGAAAATTTTAGATTCAAATACACTGATTCAGAAGATTTTAAAGATTAATATACAATGGAGACCAGAACTTTTATTTTTGGGACTGATGGACAAACAGTTGGAAAAAAGTCATGGAACTTTGTGCATGATAACTGCAGAGAGATGGAAAGATTAGGTACTACTCACAATGGAATAATGGTTGATGAAGATGATGGAACTTGCTAAGATGGCTAAACTGATCAGAGAAAAGGCAATATCTATGTTTATTGCTGACTGGAAACCCCTTATGGACTTTTTGTGTAAAACAGAAAAAAAATGAACTTATAATTTATGGTTTTGATCATTAGATAGGATAAATTAGAGAAAGAAGAAAGTTATCTTGTAACTATAGAGTAAGAGATAAATTTATAATTGTACTTATAACTGCTGTAATGAAGATAGGAAGCTACTTTTTTGCATCTTTTTTCTTTCTTTTCTATTTTTCTTTTACTTTTTTTCCCTTTCTTACACTTTTAGCTTTCTCTCTGATTTCTTTTTCTTACTTTATATTAGTTGGTATTAGCTTTTATCTTCTTTGTAAAAATATTTAATAAAAATTATATATATATATATATATATATATATATATATATATACACACACACACACACACACACACATATATATATATATATATGGGGACACAAAAGGGACGCAGTGGCACAAGGGCTTAATGACGCTGGAGTTTGCTGGTCAGAAATGGTCGGCACTCCAGCGATTCGGGCCCGGCTCTGCGGGACATGGTGAGCTCCTGTCCCTTGTCCTAGCTCCTGCCCACCCAGCAGTTCAAAAGCTATTCCATCTGTGAGTAAATAAATGGGGACTCCTGTTTAGATGGGAGGAACCAGTGGTGCTGCATGGGGGAGCAAAATACCGGTGCTGGCCGAACTCCAAATGCAACCGGCACGAGCAAAGATCTACGGAGGAGGAAAAAGCCCGATGACCCCCTAGCGACCCCTACTGGTCACATAGCGTAATAAATATAGCACTAATTGTAAGATTTGTAAGATTTGTCACTGTTAGGTTTATATATATGCTTTGTGAGCCGCCCAGAGTTACCCATTGGGGGGAGATGGGCGGAGAATAAATCGAATGTATAAATAAATAAATAAATAAATAAATAAATAAATAGTGTGTGTGTGTGTGTGTGTGTGTGTGTAAGAAGACATCCTCCAGGATCATCACAGATAGTGGTGCCATCTCTTCTAACAATGGTGCCCATTTCTGGAACAGTCTTTCCAGAACTGCTCACATCCTGCCTAATTTGTTTTTGGTTCCTGGTTAAAGCTATTTTACATGATCCCCAAACTTCTGACATATAGTATTTTCATGTTTATTGCTTCTACCTTTGTTTTATTTAGTTCTCATATCCTGCCTGTATTTTATGTTTATTTTAATGCCATTGCTATAAGTTTAATATTACTTCAAAACTGCCTTGAGGGTTTAAAAATACCTTTAAATTGAAACATGGAGATTTAAAAAAAAAACCTTTAAATAAATAATTAAACTTTCCCCACACACTTGCTTATAAGGGAAGCAAATTATGTTTGGATTACTCCCATCCCCATCAGCAATTTAATTCATGAGACTGCAAATGTCAATACTTCTGTTATGAAAAGTTTACAAGTCAATTACAGTGAACAACAAGTGATCTGACTTTTTCTGTACAATCTTACGTATAGAAAACCAAGCACCTATCTTTAGTGTTGAATATTCATTTACTGAAGTAAATTGCAAGCTTTTAAATTTGTCCTTCTCTGATGGCTATTCATTATGTCTCCATTTAAAGAACACAATTTGAAAAAATACGTAAGAGCTTGGAAAGTTTTTTTTTTCCTTTATAATATACAAACACAATCGTTCTGTTTAACACAATTACAATTGTGCTATTACTTCAAAAGCAGCTATATTATTAAATTGAATAACAGGAAAATCTTGATTCTTCTGACACAGAGATTTTTCATACTTATATCTAACAAGTTGCCATTAGAGCAGAAAAAACTCACCTGAAGCTTCACATATGTTCCAATATGTACAATGGAGCTGCTCCATTAACAGATTAGATATATCAGCAAAATCTCCTTTGTCTTAAAAACAAATGGGTACTTTCTTCTGGATTTAAAACGTCCAGATGTTCAACCAGATTCCTTGAGCAAGATATTCACCCCAATATTCCTAGATTTCTAGTGAAGTGGGATTGCCCCCCTAACTGCATTTCCAAGCCTCCTCATGCATCTGAGCCAAGGTATTTGCTTCAGTGCTGTCTCAAAGTTTGATTTTGAGTGTTAACTAACATGCTGCCTAGTAAATGCTGAGAGTGAGGACAAAAATTGAAAAGTGAGAGCCCAAATCTAGCATCAGGCTAGATTCTGAAAGGTAAATGAAACCCTTATGGAACAGATATGTTCAATATGGCAATTTACAATTTAGAGAGGGTGCTGAATATTGTGGTTTAACAGAACATGGTAATACAACGCATGTTCATGTTTATGAAATACACTCCTAACACATTACCATATTTGTACATCTAGCATCCCAGTGGGCTGAAATAAAAAGCTAGATACAACCCTAACACCAGAGCCTGGCATAACGGGGCAACCACCAGGGCTCAGCAGGGCACTCTGCTGTAGTTCAGCAAACTGCTAGAGCATGGTCCAGTGTTGCCCTATTAATGGGACACTTCCCCCAATGTCATGGTCAGGGCAAACTAGTACCATAAAAGGGCAACACTCAATTTACATATATTGAATGGATCTGAAACATGAATGTCTTGCTTACATACACTCCCCACCAGTTTTTGCTTATCTACTACCTGCTACCAGGCTGACCCAGCACAGGTACCAACCAGTATTATTCTGGCAATAAAACTGGCCCAGTGTATGTATATTAATGGTAGGGCTGACAGTCTGTGCAGGCCATAATCATTAAGAAAAGGATGATAGTCAATCAGCATGTGTCGAGCAGCCCAGAACTCCACTCATCACTGCAACCCTCAGGCTGGCTATCAATAAGTGGGATGGGGCATAGGGCCTTCATAAAACATCGAGCCTTAACTGCATAGCACCACTGTTGCTAAGTTTGCAGAACACAGTAGACTAGGTTTAAATGGGTCTGGACAGTTTGCAGCTCAACTCTTTGTGGGAAGCCAGGGACTGTCTCAGCATACTGTGTGAGCCAAACAACTACATTAATCCATAATATGATTTACTTTCAGCACAGTATCTTATGTCTACCCATCTTCAAGACATATGTTGTCTGAACCCAGCCTTTAAGTTGACAAATACATGTAGATATTTCTATCTATAGCCTGCTTGGTCTTATTGGCTACACAGCTAGATAGATTTTGATTGATCTTGACTGGTCTTGAAAAGTTAAGCAGGGTCAAAGCTGACTAGTATCTGGATGGAAACTCATGCACGAAGACAATGGGAAACCACTTCCGTATTGCTGCCAAGAAACAGGAGTCAAACTGAACTAGAGGGAGTCTTAACTGGCTCTTCCCCAGCAATGTAGGTCAGGGAAGGGAAATGAGGTGCTGTTGCCATATTAGGTTCCTGCCTACAAGCAACATCCAGTAAAAAGGTGGGACCAAGGAAGTCTTCATGTAAGCTGATGAAAACTTATATTTGGGGCTGAAGCCCCCTACCCCATCATCCCCTGTCAGCACAGCTGTGGATAATGTTTATGCATTCAAATGTTATGCTTTCAAGGGACAAGCAGGTGAACGCTCTCAGAGTGAAGGACACCATAATGAGTCATTTTATGATACTTTAATTTACTAATCTGTCTGGAATGAAGGATATTCCAGGACTGGTATTTCTTGCCAAGGCACTAACTTGTCTAAATTAGGTGGGCTACTCAACCAGAGTGGTGCATGGATGTCAGAAAGGCATTTTTATTTACCCAAATCCCTGGTCTCTCTCTCTCTCTCTCTCTCTCTTCTCTCTCTATCTGTACACACACACAACACATCCCTATATATTTCGTTCCAGTGGACAATGCATGGGTCATGAACTTTAAAGATAGTAGAAGCTACTTACTTTAGCTGGTGTGGGTCTTCTGGGCTGTGTGGCCGTGTTCTGGAAATTTTGTTTCCTAACGTTTCGCCAGCACCTGTGACCGGCATCTTCAGAGTGCAGGAGCACAGACAGGAGCCTGTCTGTGCTCCTGCACTCTGAAGATGCCGGTCACAGGTGTTGGTGAAACGTTAGGAAACAAAACTTCCAGAACACGGCCACACAGCCCGGAAGACCCACACCAGCCATCGTATGCCAGCCGTGAAAGCCTTCAACAATACACTACTTACTTTACTTCAGTTGCCCTTACCTGCTTGCCCATGTAGCCCTTCTGGGATAATAAAATATATTATACAACAGGAAACATGGGTAAAAACATCCTGGCTAAGCATCTCAGTAATGTGCTGTTAAATACTTTCTGCTAAGAAGAGTATATCATCAGCTTTTGATTCTCTTTTCTCACCCAAGGATCAGGAAAAGCCTTCTGCTTGCAAAGGACAGAATGGAAATAGCTTTGCATCCAACCCATTATATTTACTTAGTTTAGGATCTGTTATCAAAGACAAACTTGGAAATTACAAACCATGTTGCACCGTGGCTTTTCCCTTGATTGAGACATAATGTAAATTGCCAGGTTGAGAAATCTGATGAGGGGTTTGTTTTTTTGTTTTTTGAACCCTTGAACATCCGACCATAATTGGCAAGGCGGGAGCTGCTGAGTGCTGGTCCCTCTAGAATGCCTGACTCTGAGCTCTTTTGCAAATCTGACCTCACTCCTCTACATTGTTATCCCAAGAAAGCTTTGATGTCTTCAGCATAATCATTAAGTTACAACAATTTCTAGCAGCAAAGGGTGAGGCAACTTGACACTCTGTACCATCTGTATGAAACCCTAAAACAACATAGACAGTTGTCAACTAGGGTCTGGTTGGGGGGAAGGAGAGAATCACCAAGCTGGTCTGCATTTAAATGTGTTTATGCTAACGATGCATGTTGCTGAAGTGTATCTTCTGTATTTTGTATGCACTACTGAACTAGCCAGGGAAATTCCAGGGGAAAAAACTGCTTTAGGGGAAGAAGCAACAATTATTGGGGATCAAGAATTTAATCCATGCTACTTAAGTCAGTGTTGGTCATCCAAGGACCAGGGCCAACCACAAATAACTTCCAGGGTCCCCCCAAACATCCCACTGACTTTTAATGTTTAAAGTGACAGATTACTAAATGTAGGTTTTAAATTTAGTCATTTAGGAAAATTTAGTTTTTATATAAATTTTAAACTTCAGCTCTTAGCATATCACAATAAAAGATGCTTAGCTCAAAAACAGTTGTGTAGCCTTGATTTAGGACTTAGTAGAGTGTGACAGAGAGGTGCAAAGGTGAATGGTAGATTTATAAGGAAAGTCCTCACTACTATTTCTAGCCATCTGTGACAATAACACAACTTCACAGTGTGAACTGCCCCCAAAAGCCATTACTTTACTACTGTTACGTTGAAAATCCTTTCTTCATAATTTTGAATATATCCCCTTCTATTTTATTATTTATTCATTCATTCGTTCATTCCTGTTATATGGCCACCCATCTCAAATACCTGACTGGGTGGCTAACAACGTTTAAAATAAGATAAAAAACAGCGTAGCACAATTATAAAGAATGTTATGGATATGTTATTTATAATTTGATGGACAATAAATGGATTTCATCCTTTTTTTAAAAAAGGAGGTGAACATTTCAGTGAAATTCCAATCAGTGGGCATGCGATTGTTTGTCCAAGACATTCTTCCCATGGTCTTTTTCTTAACTGGGGATGAAACCTGCTAGGGAATCCACAAGGTTATGAAAAGATTTGTAACTGGAAGCAAAGACAACTCAGTGACCACCCTGTAAAGTACAGCAAACCCGAGCAGAGCACCAAAAGTAACGAGATTGTAAAACACCAAAAGAATAAGATAGAAAAGCCAAAGCTGCTTTTTTTTGTTTTGTTTTTTTTAAGGGGGGAAGAAAACATTCAGGAAATTACAGGGCAGAATATACTCTGCTTTCGTTTTACCCCTGCTGGCAGCTGGAGATGTATATTTCTCATTGATTTAAAGACCGAGCATCTCCATGCTTTAATAATCAGGTCTAAAAGCCTTTATCTATATATTTTAGGTTGGCACGGTTGGTGAATGATATAAAAACTACCAGCTGCCTTGGACAGTTCTTGTCACATGTCACAGTCCCATGCTCCACTTCATCAAACTCTCCAATACACATCACTAAAAGATGCTGCCAATCTTGCAGTAAAGTTGGCCACTAAGGATCTCCCATCTTAAGGGATGCACAGATATTATACTCCAAGAAATGTGTAGCACTGGGAAAGAAAAAAAAAATGCTCGGACCATTATGTGGCTTATTCTTTCTGGATGTCTTGGTTCTTCCAGTGCAGCCTTGAGAGCTTAAAACACCGAATTTAAATAATGAAAGATGATATTGTTGGGGTTTCAGAGGTGCCTGCTAACTGTGCAGAAATGTCCTGAGCCATCCACAAGCTGTATCATAACTGTCCATACCCTCAAGCATTTAATGGATTTTCTATCCACTTCTATTTGTTTGAATGCAAAGTTTCCTTCCCAGTGTCAGTGGAAATGAAACAACAGCAGAGATGCATGAGGAATCATTCATATCAAATATCACCAATATGGGAAGACCTCATATACTGTATCTACAGCATGGAAAATCAGGGACTTGATTCTCTTAAAAAGCCCATCAAAACAGATAGATACATGTTGATTTGTTTCTCAAAATCAGTAAAAGAACTTGTATTCTCCACCTTATCTTTTCCTTGCCAATAGTGTGAGCCCTCCACTGTACGGTATATTGGTAACACATTATGCATTATTGACATCAATGGACAGATTCCAGTTGTGCCCTTAAGCCTCCAGACGGTAAACTCCTTTCCTGAACAATCTGGTGGGTGAAAACCAACATGGAGAAGAGAGGGTCAAGATATAACTAGTTACTGCAAAGAGATGGATGCATTGTTTTTACTTGTCAACAAGAAAACAAAACTAAAACCCAGCTGTCTGGTTATGTGTCACAGTTGGAACAGTCAGTATCTGTCAGCTTTATTCCATATTTTGAGGATATATTGGGATATGCTGAGAACTAATTATGCAATTTTATGTTCCTTGGAGGAGAGGTTGAAAGCAAATGTAATGACTAAATAAATAAGATCTATAGAATTCTGGTTCAGGGACATGAAACGACATTAATTTTCTGCAAATATTTGAAAAAGAAATCAAGTCTGATGGTCAGGAACTATTTTCCATTGCCACAGAAATTAGGACCAGAAATAAGTAGCGTAAGTTTATTTACCTCAATCTTGCATAAATATAAGGAAAAACATCCTGATAGTAAGATCTGTAGGATGGTGGAAATTCTGTCTATGGAAAAGTGGTAAGTTCTCCATCTCTGGAGGTTTCAGGAAGAGGCTGCACAACCACCTCTTAAGGATGGTTTAATTGGTGCTCTTAAGTGTTGCAGAAGATTAAAGTGGAGGGTCCTTGAAGTCCCTTCCATCTCCACAATTCTATGATTTGATTCTATGATTCTATATTAAGTCTTATGCTAATTTTGCCTGGTTAAAATATATGAATGTGTACTTATACGTTTCCAGTTATTTTTATATATTCCTCACTAAAATAATTCTCTGTTTATTTTCATTGCCTACTCCTTGGTCCTCATTCTTTAAAAAAAGGCAGTAATAACCATCCTGGTTCTGATTCACTGGGCTGACCACACAACCAGCTATCTTGGATCCATTTCACTTGTCTTTCACAATCTCATTATATATTCAACAGTGTCTGACTATAAATTGCAACAGAGCAAATGGCACCTAAATACCAAGAAGCATATGGGAAGTACAGGTAGTCCGCACTTAATGAACACAATAGGAACCGGAAAATTGGTCACTGAGTGGGGCAGTCACCATGTGACTGGACCTGATTTTACGACCATTTTTATGACAGTCATTAACCAAATTACTGCAGTCGTTAAGTGAATCACATGGTTGTTAAGCGAATCTAGCTTCTCCAATGGACTTTTTTTGCCAGGTTAGGGTTAACACTTAACAACCACATGATTTGTTTAATGACTGTCATAAAAAAGGTTGGAAATTGCGATCACATGACCGCGGGGGGTGATGTGATGGTTTGTAACAGTCGTAAGTGCAAGTACAGGTTGTAAAGCACTTTTTCCGAGGCCATCGTAACTTTGAACCATCGTTAAATGAACAGTTGTTATGCAAGAACTACCTGTAATGGGGTTGAACAAAGTTGAGAAACTATTTAGATTAACATAGTTACATATACCTGTAAAGGACAAAAATGATATAGTTGAAAAAAAGAGTGACAATCACTTGGATCTTTGTCTAATATATCCCCTTATTTTGATCATTGCAGAGCCCAAGGCTTAAAGAACAGGAAAAAAAAACCTATAATGTCTTCTGGTTGTTTTGTATCAAGGCATATTCTTCAGATAGGAATAGATTTCAGTCTACAAGTTGCATGCAGATGGCCAGCTGCTCAATCAATACAATGACTTTTTAATTATTGTTGCCATGATGAAAAACTGAAAAATACTGCATATTTTGATTACAGTTCTTTTCCCAAATATTTGCAAAATCATCTGCATGTGCAAAGACTAAGGTTGGAATTCAAAGAGTAACTTTGGGACGTTAAAAACAATTGCAGGGATCTATCCTATATCTCCAACCATTTCTTCTACACAAAAACCCTTTCAGCATAACATCAGTGGAGGAAAGCCCTGCCCAGATCCCCCTTCTGTCTGCTATATGGCTCATTGGGGCCTGGCCTTATTTTTCTTTTCTTGATTCTTCCCTTTTGTATTTGCTGATGCTAAGGGGCTGATGTTTGCCTTACAACTCAGCATCTGTCAAGTTGTCCTTCCTTCTCTGATTGTGCTTCCCTATCAGGCAATTGGCTGCATCCAATTCACCTCAGTAGCTCAGCAGCCTGGTGATTCCATTGCACTAAAAGGCAGCACATCTGATGCTTCACAGCACCAGCCTCGCTGTTTTATAGGCAATTGATCACAGGTCATTGTTTTAATAGGGCAGGGGGATCGTGCTTTCTCCATATCCTCAGAGTGTGTGAGTGAGAGAGAGAGAGAGACAGAGAGACAGAGAGAGATACTCTTGTCCATGTGATTTAACTGTTGTTCTGAGCTCTGCTTAGACAAGGGCAGATGATAATTACACTTCTCTTTTTAGACTGTAGGATACAGTTTGCAAAAAGATAGTGTTGCTACTTGTAGTGTATAAGATCAGAGCATTTTGCTAATTTGCAAAGCCTTATCTTATTTCACCAGAATTCAAAATCTCATGAGGTAATAATGGGTCAGATGCCTACCCCAGAAAGGAAAGCCTCTGATCTGTCATTTCAATAGCTATCTATCATCTATCATCCTTCCTTGCAGAGATGTTACTATACTGTATATCAACAGTTAATGTGAGGTTTAATGATAGGCCTTGTTTTCATCCATCCATCCTTCCTTATCAAGGAGAAAACCTGGGACGTACATTGAGATCATATGAACTTATATACAGTATATTGACATGTGAACACTATACCATATTACAAAGCCTGAAAGAGGCTTATTGTTTTAAAGTTTCTCCCAGCTAAACAAATCTTTATTGTAGGAACCACCAACAAGACCCAGATTGGGTTAGCTAGCAACTATTTAATGATATTTTCTTCCTCCCTCCCTCCCTCCCTCCCTCAAAAAGAAAGATGAATATCAGATCAGAAGGACTCTGGCCATTCTGCCACCAAACATTGTGGCTACCTTGCAGGGCATTCCACTCCCATTCTCACCCTTAAAACCCTTCAACAAGCGCAAAAAGGGGTAAAAATAATAAGCCCTGTCCTTCTAGTGACACCACCATAACATCAGAAAGCATCCTTTAACCCTCCAGTTGGTCAAGAGGCTGAGTGGTAGCCCCTGGAGAACAAAAGTTCCCCACCCCTGATATAAAATGACCACCTGTGAGGCGATCAATTTGTGAAGATACAAAAGAATATGGAAGCTGTATGCTTCCGCTTCAAGAACAACATTCCCACAGATATCACAAGTCTATGAAGTAGATAGAACTAATACCTGTATCTACTTCAAAATGATCTCAAAATCATTGGTGATTTTCTTGTCTGAATTTGAAGTCAGGCTTTCTAAGTCCTAATTCAACATTTAAACCTGAAGTCACTGATTTATCTTTCTCCAGCACAATAACTTGCCGCCTTTTAAAACTACTGCTCTCCTATTGTGTTGTCGCCATACTAAACTCATTGGCATCAGCATTTAACCCAAACCAAAGTTCTTATGGAATATAAGATCCTCACCCATCACCTGCACACAGGCCACCCGACTAACTGATGAATTAGGGGGCTAGCAAGCTTTTTTTCACATAACATTTTTTTTTTAAAAGTCTGGCCTTCCTATGTGTCAGCTATAATATTATCCACAGTTTCTCTTCTAAAAATGGTTATGAAAATTCAAAGATTCAAAAGCCTATCACTTGAGAAGCCATTCTTGTTAATCCTGTTTCAATAGAAACACAGTAGGGGATAAAATTATTCACTGCCCAGGTTTACTCAATTAACTACTCCCCAGGTTACCAGATACACTTCCATTATCCAACCCCACCCAGGGAACACCCATTTTTCTAAATCCATTTGTCTGCCAGAAAGGAGGATGGGAGTTGATCACTTTCCAGAAAAAAATTTAAAAATCTGCATTGGCCCAGGCAGGATAAGTGGCCACAGCAGATGGAGTTAGGGGTTTTACCCCTCTCCCTTTTAAACCCTCTTATAGGTGCCAGGGATGAAAGCTAAAACACCAACAGACATGGAATTTCTTTAAAAAGACCTTGGTGATGGGGGCGGGGGGTGGGCAAGGTTACTTTAGGACTTGGAAAAGGGACTCAACAGCTGGCCAGATGACATAGCTGACTGGGATTAGTTATTTTAGCTCTCAATAGGCCTGGGGTTGTTTCAGGATAAAATTAATTCCCTTAGGATTAGTTGCTTGGGTAAGGTATTCACACAGTATGCTACCTATCAATACTATCTGGTTAAATATGTTGTATGAACAGGGTCATTCAATGTAAATAACAGTGTTGACAAATATCCAGCAGTCCTGATGTCAGTTCCAGAAAATCATGAAGTATGATTAGAATCTTTTAATATTTTCTTTACATAATGACTACTGAAGCTGTATGCATCATCTAAATCATCTATCTTATGAATAAACAACTTGCTCTGATAGGTACCCTTTGATTTCATCTCATCAAAGAAGTTTTTACTGCTTACTATTCTGTCACCTTCCTTTTCCACACTCTCAGGATCACAGTCTATTTTATTCT
Organism: Python bivittatus; assembly: GCF_059951505.1. NCBI lineage: Eukaryota > Metazoa > Chordata > Lepidosauria > Squamata > Pythonidae > Python > Python bivittatus. The sequence goes on from NW_028277098.1 coordinate 16,855,900, forward strand.
CATTTTTCCCTTTGGTTAATTCCTATCAATCTCCACTTGCTTTCATATTTTCCAGGTTCCATGTCAATTGGTTACCTTCTATGATGCTATCTATGAAACCAGGTGATTGAAAAGACTTTACTGTTTGCCTGATTCATAATGCCTTTCTTCACTTTTATCCTGAAAATTAAAATCCAACTCAACTACAACTTCCTTTGTAAGGCATGTGCCACATTTCCTGTTGCAGGGAACCATGAATAGTCCAAACATAGGACAACTCTTTTTTCAGCATGCTTCTAAGCAAACAGAGTTTAAAGCTCCAGGGAAATTTTGTTGTTTACCATTAGTTGTAGGAATTCAATAGCATCTACTGAGCCAAGTTGTCTACAGAAACTATATTTCTCAATGCAAGAGCAAGAATAGAACTGGAAGGTGTTATAAGTATCCAACACTGGGTTCTTCCATTTTCTCCTTACACAAAGCTTGGTACATGGGTAGCAATTGTCCTGGATGATGTGCTCAGGGATGGAAACTGTCTCTTCATATGGGATGCTTTCAGTTGGTTATAGATGCCACTTCCCCTCTGATCACTGGGCTTTCAATTTGTGTTGATGGACTGACAACGCTTGGCTTTTGCAATCAGCCATCCACAAAATGCCTGGCTAGCATTTTCTGAACTGGTCTAATGCAAATTCCTTATTAACACATTTACTATTCTTGTAAAGCAGCTCTAGATTCTTTCAAAGCACATGTTCAGCACTCTTGTGAGAAAGAAAATGTTAAACCATTCATTCATTCATTCATTCATTCATTCATTCATTCATTCATTCATTCATTCATTCATAGCTAGTTCTTTGCATGGAAAGTTGATTTGACTAGGAAAGAATTTCTAGCAGTATGAGTTGCCCACTGCTTCTACTGACAGGGGGGCATGCTTTTTTGTTTTTAATCTGGGGGGGGCTCTTGTCTACTCCACTGATTCAATGTTCACTCACTGCCTGGACTTCCACACTCTGGTTTTGGTGGCATGTCGATTCCTATGAGCACCTTCATTTTTTCTCAGAAATCCTGCTCAGAAACCATAGAAGTTTTTATTGACTGCTTCCACCACAACATTCTGGTAGCATTATTCAGGAAAGAGGTCACTCCTTTTGTCTTGCAGTAGCAGCAGCAGCAGCAGCAGCAGCAGCAGCTACAACAAGATCATCGCAAGGATTGACAGATCGATTTATACGAAGAAAACTTTCCGCCATTGCTGTGGTTGGATGCAGGAGGAGCAACAGTGGACATTGATCTATAAAGCAATCTTGGTGTTGAACTTTGTAGTGGTATATCAGAAAAGGATATCTGGGTACATGGTGAAATGGGAGAGACTTTAGCTGGAGTTTGCTCCTTGTTCTTCACCTTCTATCGTGCCACCAACCTATCAGCCTATTTCTAGTTTGGGAGGGACACATGTCTACCACTTTCCCAAATAATACTAGTGATGTGTTCAAAACCAAGTGACAGCCCATCATCACAGAGAACCTCCATGCCAGCAGGCTATCATTTGGGCACCTTGACAGTTGGCACAGAACGTTTATTTTGTTGTAAATATCATTGTCCACATAGCCATTTAATACCTTATGATAGAAGAAGAATGCTAGATCTCTGATTCCCAGGTTCCGATCATCCAATCCCACCTTGCCATAATGCCAAGCAAAATTATTGGTTGTTTTTGCTGCCTGGCAGATGGGAGTGGAAATGTTGGTGGGAGAGAAACATGCAGGCATCAATCACTGTTATTTACTTATCCCACATTAAAATTATGAGGACAGCACCACTCAGCTACCTTGTTACTGAGGCAGAATAGAAATGGGTTGTCAGGACAGAAGACAATACGGTGGCATAGCTTCCCCCATTCGCACTGCCTTGAGTACACAGAGAAATGCAGGATATAAATGAAATAATTAAAATACAATTGATATCTACTTGCTAGTGTTGCTGACTGTACTACAATGTTTTAATTTACAAAATGAGATGTGTTGTTTAATCCATCTGTCCATTAATGTGATCCACCAGCCAAATCTAGCAAGAGGGAAGGAAGAGTGGACGCAAACACATTTTGCAAGTCAGCTCTATTCTGAATTTTTGCTCCATTAATTATTATGCTTAGGAAATTATGCTTGTTTCCATTTCTGCTTGCCGGTGTGTGGTTTGCTTTGTTCTTATCTTAATGAGATACTGAATATGTGCTAAACATTTGCACCTTAAAGACCACTGTCTTCCAGCATGAAGGAAAGTATACATCAAGAACTGCTCATAATGTGCTGGGATTCCCAAGATTTCAATAGATAAGTTGGCATCTATCCAACTTGATAGAAGCACAGGAGTGAAAATAATGCAGATGAATTATTTCATAACATTTATGTAGTGGGAACAAAAGCTTTCCATGGGTTGTAATTCCTCCAAAAAAAATCAGTTGGTCTAAAGCGGGGGGAAAAATAACTGAATTGAAAATTCCAAAACATGGACAACACAGCTACTTTTGCTTTTCATGTGCCACAACCCTAATCAGTTTTTGGTCACTTTTGACATCACACATCATCTGTGTGAAGTAAAGGAACAAGGGGTGTTGGATTCAGCTGTATTTCCAAGAATTGAAAATATTGTTACCCTAACCCACTAGATATCAAGGAAAATAGTAGAAAAGACCTGACTGTTCGGGGGAGCTGTTCAGAAATGGATACTCATCCCCAAATACGAAATCTTAGCAAGTTGTTCTTCTTTGCATTTGTCCTGCTTAGTTGCAGAGTCTGCTTTCTTTTGCATTGTACTCTAAGTTCTCAAAGCAAAGCTAACAATACATGATATGATGAGGGGATTTGTTTTTCAGCTGACTTGTTGCACAACCTGATGCTGATTAGGGCTGAGAGGGAGTGACTGGCCCAAGGTCACCCAGCTGGCTTCCAGGCTGAATGGACAAATAGAATCACTCCTAGTCCAGCACTTCAATGGCTATGCTATGCTGGCTCTCTCAAATATGAAATATTTGCCTATTTCATATCAGTTATCTTCTTTTTTTCCTGATATATTTTGTTTTCTTTTCATTTTTCTCTGTAAGCTACCCAGACTCACTATAGAGACGAGTGACCTCAAAATTGAAATAATAAATAGTAGAAATATTTTCCCAAATATTCACAGAATGTTGGACACATGAATATGTTTGATTTCAACTGCAGTATTTGAAAAATTGATCTCTGACAGTGTTTGATTGATAGCATGCCATGGTATCCCTGACTTTCAACAATACTTGAAATACAGTTGTGTTTCATATTTCATTGGGCTAGATAGTTGATCTGCAGTGGCATGTAATATTTGAGAACTATTAACTAGCAGGCTACCACATTGCACATTGGGCATGGAGGGTTTTTTATCTTTCTTTATCCTAGTTTATCATTATGGACAGTTCTAGGTAACTTAAAATCAGTGTGATGATGGTACAAAATAATTTCAGCAAAGTTGATTTATTGGGAATAATTTAGAAGTAAGGTGAGAGAGTTATCTGTAATCAACCCAAACAGAAATAAACTGTTATGGGGCAACATCTTCAGTTTTATTACTTATGAATATGGCTGTTAAGTTGATCTTTGCAGCTGAGTTCTCTTTCTGGGAGAATCGAATGGAGTTTTTCATTTTTAACCAACCAAGCCCATCAGACAACCTCACAAAGAGTTCAAAAGGTAAGAATTAAGCCTGCAACTAAAATGCACTACCTTTTCCCAATACTCCAAAAGAAATACCTATATAGGTGAATATGTGTAGCTCAGGGTTGAACTGTGGAGTCCTTGGGGTTCTCTGAGCTTGGTTCTTTTCTTGCAAACGTTTCATTACCCAGCTAGGTAACATCTTCAGTGCTAAAGTAAACCAAAAGACCCAGTAACCCAAGAAGAAAAAGCAGGAGTCATCTACAGCATACAGTGTAAGGACTGTAACAAACACTGCGTAGGACAGTCAGGCAGAAGACTAGCAGAGCGCATCCATGAGCACCAACTAGCAGTCAGAAGACATGATGAAAATTCCTTAATCTCACAACACATGGACAGACTCAACCATAGTTTTAACTGGGAAACTGTCAGCATTTTAGATCAAGCTAAATCCAAAAATGCGAGGGAATTCCTGGAAGCTTGGTATTCAGACAAGGCAGCAATTAACAGACACATAGAGATTAACAGCATCTGCATACTATTCAAAAGAGACAAAAGACCAGAAGATCACCTCACCAGCAATCAACCACCAGCAGCCATCACCCAGATAAGCAAAGGTTACCTCCAGGCACACAATCAAGCAGCAAACATATGCTAATCAAGGAACTACCAGAGGAGCAAAACAAAACCCCCACCCCACCAGCACTGGCAAGGCAGGCCACAGCACATAAATAGAGAGCAAACCCCATCCCATTTTAGCACTGAAGATGTTACCTAGCCGGGTAATGAAACGTTTGCAAGAAAAGAACCAAGCTCAGAGAACCCCAAGGACTCCAGAAATACCTATATGTCTAGGGAGACATTAGAATTTGAACTGGACAATACTGGGAAGCTTGAATTGTGAATACTTTTTGGTACTTTGCAAAGTGAAATGGTAACCTTAGAGGTCTTTATTAGTTACAGTCACCCACAGGGTTGGGCATTTTGGATGATCAAAGAGCAGATAGATTGAACAGTGTAATGTTGGCCTAATCATTAGCTGTTTTGCATAATATCCTCCAAAACAAATGTAGGAGAAATGAGTGTTTTTAACTGTTCGATGTTCTCCTTCTGATTAAAAAACATTGCCCTTCTGATTCCAAGCTTAATAAATTTTATTTTAATTTTAATTTATCTTTATTTCCCAAGAGGAATTCTTGATGTAGTTGAATGTATTATGTTTTCTAATGTATATACTTGTGTCAAATTGAAGTTTCTGGAACAAAAGCTACAAGTTTTGCATTTATTTTTCCATTCCATTTGTATTTCCATTCATTAGCTAACCCTGTTTAAGATATGTTTTGCCCTGCTTGTTTGCAAGATGGTAAAAATGATTTTGCATTATCAGAAAACTGCTACTGCATCTACTTAGAGCATAATATGTTCTGAGCATATTTGAAATTATTTCTCTGCTAGGGAATAAGTCCCTCTGGAACTTGAATGTTTGAAGGTAATTAGCTTCCTGCTATTGTATATTCTACCAAAGAATAGGCTGTCTACCTGAAGAGATTGCTCCTCAAAATACACAGGAGAACATTATTAGTATCATTACTAATAAATGATATCATTTATATCATTTGTAATAATACTATTATTTATATATTGTATTTCCTCTTTAAAAAGCTCAAAGTGGTACAGAAAGCAATAAAAGTACATCATCACTGCACAGCAAATAAAAGCATTAATTGAAAAATTAAGAACACACACACATACATTATATCAATAAGAACAGAATTCAGACCTACTTAAAATGTAGTTCAGTAGTTATATATGAAGGCCTTCAGAGCAGAGAGGAGTAGATAATTCATTACATTTGGGCAGATTATCCCCTTTTATTGGAAAAGAAATCTGGCTCTCTAAGCAATGAATTGGGACCCGATCCTACCCATTGCCTTTCCAACCTGCCATCTGCAGCAGCTGCTTCGTAACACTTAAGATACATAGCTGTCCGGAATCAATTGCAACCTAGCCAACCATTCTGTATCATGATTCTGGAAGCATCCTCAAAGTGACATCTTGTAAATGCTCCTACTGTAGCATTCAGTAGGAAAGACAGCTGCCACAGCCATCTCACAATATCTTACTCTAGAGGTGCCCTCAGATCAGCCTTCCCCAGTTTACGTGGACTTTAGCTCCCAGAATACTTGAGGGCAGCTAGGCTGGGGGAGACAGACTAATAGGAGGACATATATGGGAGATAATAGTGGGGAAGCACAAGTTGTCTTCTCAATTTGGGCCCTATTGGGGCATTTCTAGGTTGCCAGTTGCTATTCTATCTCAAGTAGTAAAATATCCTAGGTTTGTGCTATAAGAGAGAAACATGAATCATCATCAGCTCCCCCCCCCCCACCCATAGCCTATTAATCCCTAAAGCATCATGGGAAAAATACCCTGAAAGAGGCTCAAGGGATGTTGGAGTCTAAGGGGAGATCTATAACATCGGTGTGAGCCCCCATCTGCAATTTGTTCAAGCTGCACTTTGAAGGTTCTTTTTTTTTCCCCCAGAACTGTAAAGTATTCATAAAAGCTAACAACTGAGTAAATTAGCATTGATGGATGTTTTCTTGCTCTCCATCAGGAAATGATGTACTTGAAACTCATTACAGATCTTCACAGAATTTCTGTCGATTGTGCCTTGGGCTTTGTGTGAATCAGCACATGCTGCTTTTGCTGCATAATTCATATCTCTTGTGTCATGTTTAATGTCTAACATGCATTCCTTGTTAATTAGCAAATCAAAAATTGCCCCCTTTACTTTGAAATAGAACCAGAGGATTGCTGTAAACATCAAGAAAAACATTGATTTATTTTCCACACTATATATTTTGAAATGAAGTTTAATGGCCACCCTATCATTTTTTAAAATGGAGCATGGAAGGATTGGACCTAATTCTGGAATCCTTATCCTAGATATTTTGTGTCTAGCATTTATTGATTGATTGGTTTGATTTGATTTGATTTGATTTGATTTGATTTGATTTGTAAGGCCACCTATCATACCTAAGTGACTCTGGGTGGCCTTACAAATAATAAATTTTACAAATGAGATTGATAGCTGGATTCCTGAGTGGATTGCTGTTCTATTTTATCTAGCTTGTAACATCTAACTAATGGGAGTTACTAAGTTACTGTGAGTTTCATGGGACTGTGAGCTATTCTTCCTTCCTTCCTTCCTTCCTTCCTTCCTTCCTTCCTTCCTTCCTTCCTTCCTTCCTTCCTTCCTTCCTTCCTTCCTTCCTTCCTTCCTTCCTTTCCTTCTGCTGTAAAGCACCAGGTCTCAATGATGCTAATGCTTTAAACAACAACATCAGTACTGAATCCAAATTTCACAGGCTTTTCTCTTATTGAACCTCAGAACATTTTCCTTCAATCTTTTGTCAAAAGTTTAAAAATCTTTGATTGTACTTGATCTGCAGAATTTTGAGTCAGCTCAGTCTTAACCAAAAGATTACAGTCCAATGGAGATATTATAGGGATCCCAAATAATTTGTAAGTAATTTGAAGATGTGTTACTTGTGCTCCTTAATAACTGTTCTGACAATTTCTCAATTTCTGTCATGTTTCTGTTTCAAGACAAAGGAAACTGGTGGACCTGATAGGAAGCCCGGAATCACTGAAGGAAAGAAAGATAAATCTACTTGCAAGGGAGATTCTACCCAGGAGGTGATAGAGGTGCAAGCAATGATCATGAGGACCAGGAAGAGTGGGATCTGGCACTCTGAACTTTTGGTGAATTAATAACTTCATGGAACTCATGAATGTTCTGCTTCTTTTTTTAGTGGTTCAATTCCTGCTCTAGTCTTGAAGCTCAGATCCAGGAGTCCTTGACCCAACTGCAAGATTCCCTAGATCAACTCCTCAAATTCTAAACCATACTCACAGCTATATCAGAATGGGTCATGGACATCAAGGAATACATCTCCTGGAGGAAGGAGGGGAAGTATTTTTTTTAATGATTTTTCCATCCTTTGAAAAAAGTATTCTGAATCATTTTGGAAAATGTTCAAAGTTGCCTTCCTCTCCTGATCAGTGGAAGCCTTCACTGGATCTGTCCTTTCTCTGACCACAAGGATCCTTCCAATTGCACAAGGCCAATTCCAGATTGTCATTGCTGACTGGAGCAAAAACAAATAGTTTTTCCTGATGTAGTAAGCACTGTGTTTAGTTTTGTGTTTTGCATGGAGAAACATTAAAAATTATGAACTTCTTCTTTCTACCCACATGCAGTATAAATGATACAGTCCTGATTGCACAATTGGATATTTTGTGATCTATGGATTCATTACTGTTTAGGCCAACTAGTACCAATTAAGAAATATATGTAAAGCAGGGAGATGGGCAGAATGAACAAAGATTTAACAAAATTGACTGTGAAATATTCCTTCATTTATGAACTGCAGCATTTTTTGCATACAGTAGTTCATTTATAATAAAGGTTTTTCCCATCACTTTAGCATTTCACCTAAGGGCAAAATCATAGATTTTTTTCTCCCAAGTATTGATTCTTTGTTCTTTCCTAAATGAGAAATAGGGATTATTTTTTCTTCCTCAAATCTAGCTCTGTTTTTGAAATGTATTGTCTTGGCTCAGCTCAATCCAGCATTTTGAGCTGTACTACATCTTATCTTAACCTCCTTGTGAGGATTTCACTGTTAAAAATGTTTAATTTCTTTTGACATAAATCTTACCATTTTGAATATTGGTTAAAGGTGAAAGAAAAGCAATAGAATTATTAATAAATTGAGGTGAGGAATATTCCTCAAGGAAAGAGCGTGCACGTTGTTAGCCTAGAGCTCTCAAATAATTTGAGACAATAAATTGTTTTCATTCCTTATCTGAGCATGATGTGGAAATTCTAAACAATATTTAGAGCTGTGTATTCAACATACTTCCTAGAAAGTAATCCGGTTGATCTCGATATGCATTGACTGAATTTAAATATGCATATTATTGTATGTTTCTGCAGTGGTTTAGCCAAATAGTTTATAGTTTATCAAGGGGATAAATCCATACTTTGCATACTTGTGACAACTTTGTGTGTGTGTATGTGTGTGTGTGTGTTTGTGTGTGTGCACTCCTTCAAGTCAGTGTTGAGTGCCTGGACAAGTCCCTGCAGTTTTCTTGGCAAGGCTTTTCAGAAGTTTGCCATTGCAAACACTGTGACAACTTCACCTGCTATAATTATATACATTATTAAAAGTGTGATATTGTGGTAATTGCCACTACTATTTTCATTGCTTACAATAAAACAATGATTCTGTATTCCAAAGGATACAAAGATTCTCCTGGAAATATATTTGGGGGATCAGTAATAGGGTACATTCTTCCTTAAAAGACTTGCTCATTGCTCTGAATCCCAAGATTACAATTTACATGAAACTATACAATAACACTACAATAGTGTTGTGCAGCATCTTTTCTGCATTATCATTCTGCTTCAGATTAATGCTTTGGGCCTTCTTGATGCTGGTGAAATATTCATCAGTAGACTGCATTTTTGCATTAAACTTACAAGGTAACCAAGAAGTATGTATAGCAAAAAAAAGTCAGAAGGAGTTGGTATCACTTTCTCCAGCTAATAAAGTTTATAATATTACAATTGCTATTTTTTAATAATGATTTTATTAAAGATTACAATATTCAGACTAATACAAACTACAAAAAAGAAAAAAGAAAAAGTGGAAAAAAATTAAAAATTAAAAATTAAAAAATTAAAGAAAGAAAAAGACGTAACTTCCCCTTTCTTCCCAGGTATATACAAGTTTAACATCACTATCTCTTAAAATACAATACAAATCTCTTCACCCCATATCTCACCTCATTCTCTAGAAACATATCTAGAAATCCTCGTCAACCATCCTAATCCATACTGCATGTGGGTTATCTCACGATCTCTCCTTTCTCTGGAGAGATTTCACCAGTCCGGATCCAGCATCCAGCTGCGATTTCCATTGTAAATGCCGTCCCACATCAGCAAGACATCTCGCTCGCCATAGCTCTCACTGGAAGTCTCACATTACAATTGCTAATTGATGAGGTACTTGCTGTATAATCTGTATACATAGCCAACCTATCTTCCCCTTCCTTCCCCCTTTACTTCATCCCACCTCATCGCAATTTAAATCCATGTCAGTCTAGCCACTCCATGCATCTGATGATGCTCACAAAAATGTATGCCTTTCAAACATATTCATTAGTTGGAAAAGGTGCTACCAGACTCCTGATTTTTTGCCACCATAGACTAACACAGCTCTTTTCTTACAAGAAGTCTGTATATAAGTGTCCTACCTTTGATTTATAAAACACAATACCATTTGAAGCTGATCTCTGCTGATCATGATGTTCACCACAAGAGAATAAAATGTTACACAAACCAATGTTTAGTTTTTCAACTCTTCTGCATGATGTGGTCCTATTATTGAAGTAAGCAGGTCTAGATCTGAACTATCCCAGGCTGCTAAAGTCCATGAAAACCATATGACTTTTGATTTGGCTTCCATGTTGAAAGAAAGGTAAACAGAATATTAAATAAATGCATGCTTGCATGGTAAATGATGATTCGGAAAGTCCCTCGTTCAAATTTCACCTGATCTATCTGTCTATCTATCATTCCATCTATCTATTCAGTTTATATAGCCGCTCATCTCACATTTGTGACTCTGGATGGCTTATAATTAAAATACAAACAATACCAAAAACACAGACTAAAACAACCATACAAACAGTACAAAACATTAAAAACAATTAAAACAATTTAAACCATGCAATACAGTCATCAGGAGAGCACAATAATTTCATGAACAGTACAACCATTTTATGGGCTCTACATACTCTCTAATCCCCAGGCCAGATGGCAAAGCCATCTTTGAACATGCTAACAATTTTACATACATTTATCCAGAAGGAAGTCCAATTGAGTTCAGTTGGCCTTATTTCTAGATAATTGAATTGGTGATTCATCTACTATGGATTCTTTCCCTCCTGCTCCTATTCAATGGCTGTCAAAAGCTTTTGAGAAACCTAAGGATCAAGTTCCTTCTGTCCAATTTTCCTTTTAAAAAAAAGGAAATGCATAAACCACCTTTTAGTCAAAGCTCAGAGAGCAATATATCCTTAAAAATATTAAAAATGAATTCAGCAAAGCAGAAGCACAAAATCAATTCAACCACAGAAGCAGCAATTACTAGTGTTGATAAAACACAGGTGAAGTTTCTACTTACTCCAGAAATGCACAACAACACAGCTTTTCATCAGGCAATTAAAAAAACAAAAGTTAATATTGATGCTAGGTGAAAGTTCCTAGGCAGGAACTTATTTGACTTCATGACAAAGAAGGTTCAAAGACAGGTCTCTATGGAGGACCATAAAGCTCAGGGACATTCATGCATTAGAACTGGAGCAAGCCAGAGATCACATTATGTAAAAAAAATTAAATGACAAACTGACAAAAGTTTTTGTTGGCATTTTCCACAAGTTTTCTACAATTACCTAAAAGTGGCTAAACAAAGTTGAAGCGTCAGAGAATTCTCACAACCTCCTCTCCACCTTCCTAACATGTTCTATATGTGTTGCATGACACCACAACTACAATATTCATGAACATCTCCTCTTCCAGTACTCTCCCCTCAAAGCAATCTTTCTATAAGGGTGATGATGGAGAGTTCCCAAATTAGGACTTCTTAAGGACTTCTTAAGTCTGATTTGGTGATCAGCTTGAAAAATATGAAGTGGCTGCTGTTCCCAAAACTCACTTCTTCTTTTTTTTCTGGTTTGGGGAAGGGGACTTCCAGAATTGATATAAAATTCAGCAATCCCTCATTCATCTTCCTGCACTGAATGATAGCAGGGACTATCAGCCTGATATTCACTTCACTTGAAAAGTAAATCTGGAAAGCAAAGTTGTCCAATGTTCATATTCTCCTGATAAGAAAGTGATTTCATACACTGTCAGAAGAGCTCCTCCTGCTGATATCATGAAATATTGCAGATATTAAATACTGACTTTAAGCAGTGAAGTCCATTGCATTTAGAGGCAGTGGTGCTCCAAAACAGAGACAGGCAAATAATATTAAAAATTCACATTTCCACACATGCAGCTAAAGGCAAAGGCAATAGCCTAGAAGTAAATTATTTTAATCAACTATAATTTAGTCATCTTTCCTTTGTATACAACCATTTAAAATATCCAAAGACAAAATAAAGACAGCATGTGGCTAATAAATTAACTATTTATTTATTTAAACAATGTATATGGCTGCCCAACACACTCATGGTGACTCTGGGCGGCTTACAAAAATAAAAATCCTAATACAAAACCCACTCCACCCCCCCGCCCCGGCGACAACAATACATTTACACTAGCCATTTGGTGGGCTATATTCCATTAACTGTAGATAATTTTCTTTAGTTTTTTCTTCTAGTTTCCATCCCCAGTCACCACCTCTCACATTATTTCACAATCCTTTTGGAGCATATTTTCAGGGACATAATACTGGGGTTTTGTAGTGATCTCCTATCTATCTCAGTGCTAATCAGGTCTGATTCAGCTCAACTTTTCAAAATAAGCCATTGATGAGTAAAATCAAGATGTCTATTATATTGTAAGATCTGCTAAATGGACACATGGGTACAAAAACATAACCTGTGGGTTGAATCCAGCTGTTTCCATATTTGAAGTAGACTCACTAAAAACAATGTGAGTCAAATTAGGAAGGACTAACTTAAGTCTCATGATTGCAATGGTAAGTTCTAAATGTTACTAAGTCTGAATCCAATCCTGTAAATTTAGATATATTTTTTTTATTTTTGTTTTCTTCACCTTTCTCCCCAATCTCTCCTTTAATCCTTTTTGTCTTATCTTTTCTAATAATTTGTACTGTAATTACATTACTGGAATGTTTTTTGTTTGTTTGCTTATTTATTTAACATATATGGTCACTGTTAATTTTATATGACCATTGTTAATTTTATTTGTGTGTTAATGATACACTAATAATTTCCTGGTTCAAAAAGTGCTGCTTTGACACAATTATAGAGATCTTAAAAAAATTTCACAACACACCTGGAACGTTTGACTTAATCATTCCAATAAGAAGAAAGGGATTTAACTTCAAAATAGTTTCTGGGAGGTCAACTCAATTACTCCCAAAGGATTTGACCTCTGTTTCCATAAAGTCTGTTTCTTCTGTAGTTTTCTACACTTGAAAGTCTATGGCTATTTCCTCTAGAGAACTTTTTTTTTTCCCTACTGCTACAGCTATAGCAATGTCAACTGTGCTGGCAGCCTGGCTATCATTTTACATCTGACACTGTGCACCAGGACTACTAGGAAGGGGAAATTACATCTGCTATACAAAATGTGATGGAGAATATGCAGGAAACTTTCAGTAAAACGGCTCAGTGGAGGGCAAAAAGAAAAAAAAAGCCATAAAAATGTATTCTGAGAAGTGAGACATAAGAAAACAAGAAATGTAAGGTTCTGGTATCTTAAGAGGGTGCGCCTAATCCAATATCTAAAAAAGACATCACACTGGCTGGCTGTTAAACATCAGGCTCTATCCTTGAAAGTTGGCTATTCCACTCTCCTTTGAGAACAAACCTATTTTGCAAGCATTTCTAAAAATCTATGAATCGTGCTTATAGAGAATGAATGGGCATACCTCAGGGAAGAGCACTCTCGTAATAACATTTTCAACTTATGTAGGAGTAATAGCTACAATTCCACTCTGAAAGCAGATCTTTCAGACTCACAAAGATAGACCTGCTACAGCAATGCACAAAATTCATCTCTCTCTCTCATCAAAATCCTTACAAAGACAGCAATATTCATCTGCAAAACTCATGTCAAAAAGGAATACATGTTTCCAAATATTTGGGACCAAAAAAGTAGTTTTATCAGGGCATCATTTTATAATTAAATTTTGTGGAATTTACATCACACAAAAAAATGGTATCATGAGACATTAATTTTTAAAATGTTAACTTCAGGGAATTTACCTTCAAAAACTTCACATGCTAGAAGAAAACTCATACAAAGCTCCATTGCTTGTGAAAAATCATAAAAGACAAATTATTTAGATTGTTTTAGAGCAAAGGTCCAGAAAACTGCCCTATTCATGCAGGTAACAAAAAGGACTTCATTGATACAGTATTGATCTGCAGTACATTGGATCTGACTTCAGCCTCACTAGCAAAATGGATGGTAAATGTAAGTTGGGGAACATGGATCTTTACCAAAGATCTAAATAAGCGGAGGAGCACAATACGCAGGATGGAAACTGGGAATGAAGGAGTCATGTTTGGCTCTCCCCTTTCAGGCTGCTTCCCCCTTGTTACTTCTGTCTTTAATTAGTTTTCTTAACTTCAGTTCCTGAGTGTCGCCATGGCAGAAAAATGGTTGCAGAAGATTTAAGTTGTCCTCCTCTGCCTATTGCTTCTCCTCTCTAAGTTGCATGGTCCCACTATTTCCTGGTTAGCATCAAATCAGACATGGTATAAAAGATCGGTTTAATACCTTATTGTTTCTCCCAACAGGTAAATAGCAGCTTTAGGGAGAAGTGAACAGAAAGCACAGAAGCTACAGTGTTGCAGCTCTGCAAACCTGATCTGAAGGAAAGGAGGCACAGCTAAATATTCCAGTAGGGCAGCGGGGGGAGATCGTATTTATGGAACTCCTGTATCTTGTCTGCTTCTTTCATAAAGGAACAGACACAGAGATCAAGGTCTCTACCAAATCTCTAGTGTTGTCCTTGGAGAGAATCTTCCTAAATGCACACATATTACTTTCCTGGGACACTGGGTTGAACTTTTAACTCTTTTTTGGATGGAGGGGCAAAAGTGATCCCCCAAACAGAGATGCAAACTTTTTTGGAGGAGGAGAGATGAATACTTCAAACCAAGTTCATTAATATTTTTTCTTCATAACCTTTTTGTCTCCACTTATAAAAGAAGCATAATTGTTTGCTGGAATGTGACTTTCTTCAGCTAAAGGAATTCCAAAGGAAATAGAAAGGCAGATGACCTGGCAGTTATTGAGCATCACAAAGAAGTCTGTTGTCACCATTTTTATATTTGATAGCAAGACAGATAAACCTAAAAAATGTTAGCTGCCAATGCTTTCTATCTGACAACAAAAATTCCTCCTTAAAGGGAAAGATGAGTTGACCTTGATTCCTCGTGGATGTGTTGTTTTATTTGCAAAAATATGGAAGTGGTTTGTCACTACTGCTTTCTGTTTTTTGTTTTTTTATTCTCCAATCAGACTTGACTTAGAACTTAGAGCTCTGGGATACTCTGGGGTTCTCCACTAAAGCTTAAATAGTTGACGTTTCTTCAGGATCAGCCAAGGTCCCCTGCCCTTGCTGACAATGAAATATTCTTCTAGCCACATGCAAATGGAGCATTGAATGCTGGAAGTCCCTTTGGCAACAGTTTTATTCTTCCTTATTCAGTACATAAATATGGAATAAATATATTTAAAACAATTTTGAACTTCTCTTCCCTTATTGATTTTTTTAATGTTATGGTTACAAACGTAACATAAAATTTTGGAAAGTCTAAAAATCACATCATCCTGATAAAAACAGAGATGGCAATGAAGGCTATTGAAACAATAAAAACAACCAGTTCAAATGCTCAAAAAGATTCAGAGCTGGTATGAACGCAAGTGGGATGTTAGTAGCAATTCACCTCCATGAGGATTCAGCTATAATTGGGGGATTGCAAGCAAGAGTTTTTTTTCTTTCATTGTTATCCAATGCACCCCAAATTCTTGGAGAACAGCTTTCCTTATCTCAGACTGCAAGCAAGCTAATAATCCAGACAAGACATTCTGTAGCCTTTGTTAAGGACAATGGGTTGTTTCCTGTATTTTATTGAGAAACAATCGACACTCACATGTTTAAGATGCATTGTTAGAGATAACTAAATATTTCAGGAACAAAGATGTTTCAGCTCATCTTTAATACAATTCTGGGAGGACAAAAAAAAGAGAGTTTTCTTCAACTCAGTGAGCTGAAGCAGACCACAAGACCAATTGTCACTGAGTTGTCAATGCCCTCTTATTAATAGTATACAGGGAGAAGAATTAGCTGACCTTGAGCTCAGTAAATGTTTTATGACTAGTACCCAATTTTTGGGGTGGGGTGGGTGGGTGCAGGAATGATAGAAATATGTTTTCCAGATTTTTTTTCCAATTCTTTCCTACTTTCCTTCAGGCTTCCTTTGGTACCAAATGCTTTTCAATCTGATCAAAATGCTTGGTATAGAGAAGGTTTGGAAAGCAAAAGGCATCATTTTAATGATAAATTGAATACTTGGAAAATGCAAGGAATTGATGCCCTGGGAGTCATGGTGACTGAAGTTTCCCCAAAGGGTGTGCAGAAGGTTCCAGTTGCAGGGCTAATGATGGAACTCTGTCACATCACGCTACTGCAAAAGATAATTTATTTTCAAAGAAATCTCTCTCCACAGAGTTTAATCATTCATAAATACATAGAGAAACATAAATCAATCTTGGGCCAAAGCTATATTTTAAATAAAAGTTATTTAAGTATGTCAGACCCAAGCAACATTGGTTCTGATGTGTCTAACATAGGCCATTTCATGGGATCACTTATTTGTTTTCATTAATAAGTCTACTCAATTTTATCCCAGTGGTGTAGAGTTGCTGTCATGTCTTGTTTAATTTTATATTTAAACAAGGAAGAGAGAGAGAGAGATGTAGAAACTTAGGTCAGGAACCAAAAAGTCCCAGAGGGACCTTCTAGGCCCCTTTTGGAACATCAAACTCTTTTTCCAAGTTTTAGAAATACCCTCTAATTTTGAGAACCATTTACCATATGGAAGAGGAGCTGCTTTTTCTTTTGTCTTTTCCTTTCCTTTTTTGTTTTGTAAAAATACTCTGAGTTTTATTTCAAAGTTTTCCTGAGCATTCCACCTGAGATCAAAAATCTCCAGTTATGTTTGTTTCACTTCTTTTTAAACAATAGGCTATCCAAAATTCGGGGGGGGGGGCATCATCCCACATTATAAATTAAATCAATGCCCATAAATCAGGAACTTATTAGACCAAGTAATTCTGAATAAGCTTCTTGCTCACAGCAACCTTCATTTTTTTTTTTTTTTTAACAGAGGAAAACAAAATGGTGCACTATCTAGAGTGATAATGAGTTTACCCAAGCCCAGGAAAACCTGGCTTCCAATATAGAATCTGTAACCATGACTTATTTATTGTAGCCCATCTTTGTCTTTTTTGCTTCTTTCAGGGTTAGCATGATCAAAGCGGGTAGTTGCACTGACTTGTTCTGCTATGTACGTTTCCCAGAAACAGGGGAGAACAAGGATTTATAGGGAGGCAGAAATCATTCTGCATATTCCCTGTTTTTTAGGAACTACTCTATGATTAAAGTTTTCCTCTTTGCTTTTATCAACCTCTATGAACTCATCAGACAAAGAGAATTGTTTCTATATAAAGACATTGCTCTTTATCTTTTCTACTGGAAAGATAAACCAAGCAGTATCTTTTTATGTTGTATTAATAGTATGAACCTCGTATTTTGGGATGGAAGGTCCCCTTAATGGGCTTTCCTTCCTGTAGGAGCTTGCACTGCTGCACATCCATTTAGTATCTCTCTCTGGGACCAAATTCCATTACTCAGAGAGAGAACTGAGACAAGTACAGCTTGCAGCTCCTCCTCTTTGCTCCTGTGACTGCCCAGTCAGTTAGAAAGGGCAGATGAACTGACAGTGGCAGGCGAAGTGCTGAAGATAATTCCAATGAGCCCCTGGGCTGGGCAAGGACTTGTTCTTCTTAAAGTTCACCCAAAGGCCAACAATGGAATCAGATCAGGCAAAGTTCATCGTGATTCTCTGAATCCTCTCCTTTTCATTGCCCACATATTACAGCAGTGTTGTCCAAACTTGGCCACTTTAAGATGAGTGGACTTCAACTCCCAGAATTCCCCAGCTAGCATGGCTGGCTGGGGAATTCTGGGAGTTGAAGTCCACTCATCTTAAAGTGGCCAAGTTTGGACAACACTGTAGTACAGTATCTCCCTGACCTTAAACATGAAGCCAGCATCGTTATGCTCGTGAGAGAGTGGAGAGAAGGGGCACTTGCCTAAACATATCTGGTGAATTTGTATGGTTAGTGTGGTGTTTCAGTTGAAGACTTGCTGCTTATAGCCTCTTCATGCCCAAGATAACTAGCTCCCCTTCCCGCTCAAAAATGGCATTTCAGAACTGCCCTTTGCCCATCTTTGCACCCATCTGCATGTTCTTCTTGACCCCTCACCAATACAGGCTACGCACTGCTTCCCGAGTGCAGGAACAGATGGCATTGTCCACCTCTCCCAGCCCATGTCCAATGCACCCTGCCCTATGTTTTTCAGCTCCAATTCAAGGTTGCTGTTGTCTGATTCAAACCATCTTAAGCCCTTTGGAGTTTCTAGCACTTTGGTCCATCCTAGTAGTATCCTCCATTGGCTGCAGTACCAGTATCTTTCTGTGCAGCCATTTTATCCCAAGTTGCCACACTCCCATGATCTCTCCATTTTTTTTAATAATCTGGCAGCTGATCCAACGATGGCCCATTAAGACAATGAACTGAGTTCTAGAAGCTCACGTCCTATTCAACCCTTCCATCTCCCAGTGGGCCCTGGATGAAGCATGCTCCATTTGGTTTTCCTCTGCTCACATTAATGCAAAGCCTCCCTTCTCTTCCCTTTTTTGTTTAACGTCTTTAAGTTGGAATCTAGGAACATTCCTACTTTGTATTTATGAAGCTGAATGACAGTGTCAGTTTTTCCTGGCTACAAAGTTTCCATTCCAGAGGAATGTAGGCATGAAAGAGCAACCTGTTCCCTTGTTACTTTTATTCTTGTTGCATCAGAGCAATGATGAGACCCTAAGGCAACCCTCCCCCCCCCCACAAAAAAAAGAAAAGAAAAGAAAAGAAAGGGTCTGTGTTAGTATCCAGGGAGATAATTTGGGAAGGGGCGGGGGGGGGGTGTGTGCAAAAAAAAGGTAAGTGTAAGAAATCAAAGGAAAGGCATGGGACTCATAAAAAAGGAACAATTCCTAAAAGGGGGGTTTATGAAGGAATTGGGGATGCAGACCAAGCAGGGGGTTTATTCAGGCTTCAAGAAACCTCCTTCTCAAAATCCAGCTCTTCAACCAGATATACCCAACAGCTGTTTTTCAGCTGTACAGATTCAGTCATCCACCAGATGGTAGTTAGGTGATACAAAAACTCTACTGTCACCTAGTGGTCAAGAGGCTAACCAATCATTTTGGGATGGGGGGGGGTGCCTTCAAGTCAGTGTTGATTCCTGGCAACTGCCTGGACTAATCCCTGCAGTTTTTTTGGCAAGATTTAATAAGTGGTTTGCCATTGCCTCCTTCCTAGGGCTGAGAGACAGTGACTGGCCCATGGTCACCCAGCTGGCTTTGGGCCTAAGGGGGGACTAGAACTCATGGTCTCCCGGTTCCTAGCCTGATGACTTAACCACTACACCAAACTAGCTCTCTGAGTCAATAGGTTGATAATAATTTTGAAAAATGTTGTGGATGTATCCAAAAGCACCCCACAGTTTAACACCTCTCTCGCACAACCAATCCCCCCTCCCCTCATTGTTAAGCAACAACTGGGCAACCACTATGTCGAAGTCAAGAGAAATTAATTCATTGCTACCATTTGGGGGCCAATAGGTCAACAACCCAATTAAAAAAAAAAAAAAGATCAAACATTAATTGGACAGAGTACCCAGCCTATACAAGCATTGTCCCAGCATATGTTCTGTATGGTGATTAGAGTCACCTTTTCCGGCAGTTGATGCTATTTGGATTTCAGCCATGGGACTCCACCAATCACTGCCTGTACCAAGACATGAGGCACAGCTGTATGGCCAGTGCAACTGCATAGTCCGATATGGATGCACAATAAGGGAGTAGGTCAACAGGAATCTACCCCCCCTCCAGCTGTAGATGGGAGGAAAGCACACCAAGAGCAGCTACTGTATATGTATAAGCCCCAAGTCTATAAAATCTACTGCTCAATATTCTTGCTCAAATGGCAACAAGAAAAAAAAGCATTGGACATGGTGGATATTTTACAGATGGCTATCCTGTAACTGAAACCTAGAAGGCCAAACAGCTGGGAAGGAAAATATTAAAATTCTCCTTACACAACTGTAGAGTAAATAAATACCAAGAAATGAAGCTACGTGCTACATAATTAACATAACAGGTACTTTGATTCCAGATAATCGTCTCAAATGGTTCCTTTGGTGATGGTCAAGAAGAAGAACTAGGTCTTTCCTTCAGGGACCCAGTTTTCCAAGCAATTTGTCCTTCTGAGGCACACCTACATCTAACAAGCCAAATAATGTTCACTGTAATCACACACCCCACAAGTAGCTCTTGGAATCTAAGGGCAAAGTGTTTCATAAGGCTGCAACCTCAAATTCTTTAATCTGAGGTGCCAGAGATTGAAACTCTGATCTCACCACATTTGACTTGCATGAACTCTAATATATAACCAGCATTCCTCTCTCATCTCTCTTTGCTTCTATTTTACTTGATTCATTATAATCTATGTCCCTTCGCACCAACAGTCTGATCCAGATATTTTATCATTGCACAGAAGGAACATTTGGGTCATTCTTGATTTCCAGTTCCCTCCAGAAAAATTGTATTGGCTTTATTTAAAGCTTTATTTAATTAAGCTTTTTCTTAAAACGGCTCCATTTTTGCTGGAGTTGGGCCAAGGGATTTTGCTGTCTAAAGGACATGACATACTCCTCTATTCCATAAACAGAAGCAAAATGGCCTGAGAGTTGAGTCTTCTCTCCCTACTGACAGTAGACTCCTTCATCGCACCTCTAAGGAAAGGTAGTTTGGGAGGGTCAAAAGAGATTGTGAGGCAGACACAGTTTTGGCCGCCTGAGAAAGGAATGTTTGGGGAGGCTCAGAAGGACTCTGCTAGCTGATGAAGTTGCTGCACTCTGCCTAGCAGAAGAAGTTCCCACATTGGCTTCATGTTATACTATAAACAAATATAGAAACAATCCAAAAGAATATGTAGGGAATATGTTCCACTCCTGAAGATATTTTGTTGTTCAACTCATTCATTTTCCTTACAAATTGTCCATGTTTTGATTGCACAGATAAACAATTTTGTTCTGGGCAAAACGTCAGCAGTAGCACAATTCTACACTCATGATATGAAGAGAACTTCTGCCATAAAGCGCAGTAGCTACACGGACCCAGGGAAACTGGAAGTCTCCACTTCAGATGCTACCTGAGCCTCATAATATGGCCTTAAACAAACCTCTCTGCCATCCGCAATATGAAGATAATGATGTTGACTTGACCCAATTTACAGAACATTGTGTGTTTTATCAAAATAATATAGATAAAATGGTTTGATCTTTTGTGTTTATCTTGCAGTATGTCTCCAATTATTATCTATCGTATTAGTATTATGAATAACACGTAATACTTTGTGAAACCCCCCTTTTCACTGGGTTTATGGAGGAACCTCAAAGGGATTGTGACCTCCTCCAATTTCCCCTCAAGTTCAGGGGTTCAATTTGTTCTATTTAGAAAGTCTCCTAGGCCATTTCATTATTTGTTCAATTATGAGGACTGATATGAGCTGCCTTAAAAAATGAGCAGCCTCAGCTGGTTACTGGAAGTGGAGCTATATTTTGTAAAATAGCGCTAAGAAAATTTAGATTGTCTGTATCATGGAAAACAATTTGATGAGACATCTTGACCCAGGATTTCCATTACCCGTTTCAATTGAAAGCTTTTACTTTTTTTCTGAGGAAAAAAAAAAAAGACAAGAAAACAATAGTTCAAAAATACTCTTCTGCTGTTCCAGTCTGAGTACTCCTCACTTGTTCCTGCTTTGTAACAATGAAATATACTTGCCGAGGTTGCTGCATAGATGATTCTTTGGTCTCAATGTCCCAGGCTAGGGACTGCATTTTCTCCTTTCATGTTCGAGGGGATCTCTGTTGCTTGATTCTCGAGTGCTGTTATGTTTATCCTGGAGGAGCATGCCAACTTCTGTTTATAGTCTGGCTAATCTTTTGCCTGGACAAGAAGTGGTTCACTAATTTTGCTCACTTGAAAAAGTGCTCATCTTCCATGTCTGCTCCCTTCCTGTTCCTGGCTGGACACAATATGCAGTAAGAATGTTTTAGCACAGCCTTGGCTGTTGTGGTGACTCTTATCATATCAACACTCTTTGTTACCAATGGATGAAGCAGTCAGAATCCACTTCCCACACTAGGCATTGAGGCAGGGAAACCTGAAACTCCTTTCTTATCTTCTGACACACTTACAAGACACACACATGCTCCATTAAAAAGAACACTGCTCCGCTAGTGTTCAGCTGCTTCCTAAGATATTATGATGTTTTCAGGTCAGAGTGTTATGGCTTACATTACCAGCAGAGGGGGTCCACCGCAGACCCTGATAACAAAGTTGAACACCCTTGTCCTATCTCATGATCTCATTCCCTACTATTGGACTTTGCTTTACATATTTCTTGAATTGGGCGGGTTCTATCGTTGACAGGTTCTGATGATAGAATTGACTTCCTCTATCTTTGACACTGACAGCTGCAACTGAAGAAGAATGAAATGCATTTTGCTTGATTTCCTCTGCTCTGCAAGATGATGGTGACCAAATGTGGAATCTCCTGGATAGCATTACTTGCCCTAAAAAGCACTTGGGGAGCTGGTAGGTTAGCATTGCACAGGACTTTTTCTAGACAATATCTATTGGAATATTCTCTGGATACTAGCCTTGCTTTTCAAGCACTGGACTGGTATTACAGATTGCTGCATTAGCATCAAAATATCCATGTCTAATGGCAATGGAACTATAGCTTTGTAAGTTCAGAAACTATTTTAACCCATTTTCTATTTTATTTCATTTATAAGATCCTAGAAATTAATTATGCCCACTGGAGAACATCTATTTGGATGGAGGACCTGCATAGAGCTGATGTTGATCGCAGTGTGAATGTAGAGCCAAGGAGCTCTTTGTTTTATTTCTCTGGCATTCTTGGAACACTGCAGCTTCAATCCTACCTGGGCTTCTTTGTCAGTCCATGTGGGGTCTACAAGCTATAGTACAGTTCTTACCTAGCTAGCTTTTCTCATGCTACCCTTGACTCACCTAGGGGCCTTG
Organism: Python bivittatus; assembly: GCF_059951505.1. NCBI lineage: Eukaryota > Metazoa > Chordata > Lepidosauria > Squamata > Pythonidae > Python > Python bivittatus. The sequence goes on from NW_028277098.1 coordinate 16,878,807, forward strand.
TTCAATGTTAAGGACTGCAGTCTCCAGCATACTTCTCTAAAGGTAATTTCTACTGAATGTAGCAGAACAAATCTATGTCCTACAAGGATTCTAATATGCTCCTTTTCTGTACTTTATGTCCTGTTCCTTTCCTTGAATTTCTACTGTTTATCAATCCTTTTTAGCACTAGGTATTTATTTACATCAACTATTCTGTGTGATTTCCAGAATCTGAATGCTGATTATCTCCTAGAATCCACAAGAATATCTAGAATGCCTTGCCCCTTTTGATGCATTTCTCTGTTCCGAGTGTGCTAGTAACTCCTATAAGTAAAACAAAAATTCTAGGATAACTATGTAGCCACTCATCATTGGGAGTTCAGAATCATCTTTCCATAGATAAGCCATGCTGACCAAGGATGATGGGTGCTCTATTTCAACAAATTTCAGAGCATGAGATTGAGGGAGGTTGTCATAGAAAAAAATCACAATAATGCTTAAGCAGCATTTTATGGAGGAAACAACAGGATAAATTTGAGGAGAGTCTGGAGTAAGACATATTCAAATAACTCTTAATTGCCTCTGTGTCATGAACAACCAAGTAACACCTGTATTTTAATGTATGATGATTTTCTGAATTTGTCGTTTAATGGTATTGTGTATATAAAGTATCATCTGTGATACACACACGTACCCACATACCCCTTTCTATTTTTGTATATAGAATACACACACCACCAGTGATAGCTAAAACAGCAAACTAAATCAATGGGGTGAGGGGAAATACCAGGACCCAATCCATAGTGTGTGCTAAAGCACAGAACAATACTAAATGGGGCTATGAAGAAACCAAACAAGGGAATCTGCACCGCATCCCAGACCGACCTGTTTACTTCTGCTGGACTTTTCAGCCCATGAATGTTTGCAGATACACTCTCCTGCAGGGGCATCTGTGGGGAACAGGGGTCACAAAGTAAAACTGGTGGTTTTGGTTATGCAGTCATGGGCACCATCTTGACTTTTTTGGCATCCCTCCCCCAGCAGATGCCTTTGTTCTCTCATCTTTAATGAAAATTGGAAGTAGGATCAGCTATCACAGCAGGGCAGATTAAAACAGAGCAGATTTGAATCCAGGAAATGTGAAGTCAGCCTCCCTCAATGTTGAATGCCTTTCTACTTTCCTGAGCACATGGAAGATTCTTCTATGACTAAATATTCCTCCTAACCTCCCAGTGGCAATCTTCATGCTAATGGCCAAGGAGAGTACCATTGGCTCACCACCTAAGCATCTCCAGATGTCTTCTACAGGAAATAATGAAACTCTAGCCATTGTTTCTGAGAAATCGTAGAACCTGGGTGAAATATAAAATGGCTGGAGGATGGCAAACTTTATCCCTATCTTCAAAAAGGGGGGAAAGAAGGATCCATAGAATTCCATACCAGTCAATGTGACATCAATACCTGGAAGGTTTTCAAAGCAGATCATAATGGGATTGATCCATAAGCACTTTGAAGACAATGCAGTAATTATCAAACATTAGCACAGATTTGACGAGAACAAGTATTTTCAGGCTACGGTAATCTTATTTCATGTTTTGTTTGGGTAACCTCCTTAGGGGGAATGTTGTGGGCATAATATATATTGTGACATCAGCAAAGCATTTGACAATGCTTTGCCAATGGATAAATACCACCTGAGATTATGATTAGCAAATGAATTTAAGTATGGGTTGGATGCCATACCTGTTAGGTGAATCCATCACAGATTTGAAAATCATACTCCAAGAATCTTCATCAAAAATTCCTTCAGTCTGGAAAGAGGGATCAAGATAGGTGGACTTGGATGGAGTGGTAGAAACCCCATGTAAATAATTATCTTATTTGCAGATAACAAAAAGCTGGGAGAGATAACTAATACTTGAAAGATAGGAAGAATCACATGTTCTTAATACATACATAGAAGGAGGTTGAAAATAATAGAATGAAATTTAATTGGTACAAATGCATAGTTCTTCGTTTACCAAAAATAGAATATGGAGATTAATTTGTATTGCTAATAATACTGGTGGGAACAATACTTAGAACTGTAGTTGATCACAAACTGAATAGCACGACATGGCTACAAATATGACGAATGCAGTCTTAGATAGCATCAATAGAAGTACAGTTTCCAAATCTCAGAAAGTAATAGTTCTACTATATTCTGCATTGGTCAAATGCGTACTGTGTTTATTTTAGAACATCAAATTTTAAGAAAGTTTCAGAGAAATGAACGAATGCAGAGAAGAGCAAGAAGCAAAATCAAAGGACTGCAAGTTAAGTTCTCTGAAGAGAGACTGAGGGGATGTTGGTATGTTTAATCTGGAGGGGGAAAAATGACTGAGGGAATATTTAGCACTTTTCAGTGTGTCTGATAGAAGGTTGAGATCTGTTATCTATCATCCCAGCGTACAGAAACACAGACTAATGGCCATAAGTTAGAAGAGTAGAATGTTTTTAAAAAGATCCTAACTGAGAACAATTTGACAGTGGAATCAGTTACCAAGAGAGGTGGTAATATACCCTCACTGATTGAAGGACTGAAGGAAAGTCTGGGCAGCTATCTTTTGGGGATTTCTTCAGTTGTATTCTTGCACTGAGGAACAGTGGATTCTTGCATTGATCAGCTGGACTAATAATACTTACTTGGAGAAAAAACAAAAACGACAGACCAAGCCAATTGAATCCATCCCAGATACTTAAAGACTAACTAGAAAATAAGTCTTTTAAAACCATTTAACAATCTAAGTCATGGTATCACCTGGCAAGCTTCCTCAGGAACATGATTTTATCTGTAAATGTTGAATGCTTGAGAAAGCTTTTTCTAATTAGGGATGCTGAACAAGTCCTCTTGAGAAAATCCCACAAGCTTAATATATCATTCAGGGTGAACAGTCACCAAAGGTATCCTGGGTTTGGCTCCTTTGGCTCTGATGAAAGCAAGTAGTGTCCTTTGCTCTAGGAAGTACCTGTCACTTTGATGCTCTTACAAAGAAAGAAAATACTTATTAGGAAAAAGTTTCCAAGAGATGCAGGCTTGGATAGGTTCCAGTAGAAAGTATTAATAATATTTCAAATAATTAATCTAATTGTAAGGAATGAAATTTATGTGCTCCCTACCTCTTTACTGATAGTTACTTACGTATTTATCACAGTTATAGGTACCAATATACACAATTTAATGGTATGAATGTATAGATGCCAGATACAGAACTGGATTGTGTTAGTATTACTGATTTTCTTAAGGCTCAATTAGTTATAGTATATATTAGGGCATTTTATCTGATCCTGCACATTATTTCATGGATATATTAGATTAATAATAATGAAAAGAAAGAAATACCAGTGCTGCTTTTTTTAGTTAAAGAAGTGTTCATGTATGAAGGAACAGAAGTTTTTTTTTTTCTCTTGTTTTACCTCCATTCAGCCATCGTTTGGAGAACATAGCCATACTCCCTACAACAGGTGGCTACCAACAGCCCCCCCCCAATACACAATCTTTGAAATACTGAGTAAATTATAAGAGTAATTCACACTATACAAAGATAAAAATCAGAACACACCTTCAGGAAGCCCAGAAACATGAAAAGAGGACTAGGCGTGGGACCACACCAAGGGCTTTCAGGAGCTACATGCAGCCCTGAACCGTCAGGTTGTGCACTTCGGACTTAAAGGAGCAGGTGCTCACCTGGAACGAAAGTGCTGTATGCTCACAGGATGCAAGGAAAGGAAGGGGAGCTCTGTAGTAGGAATGGGGTGGGGAGGGGAGGAAAAGAGAAAATCTTCCTTCCTTGATCCGTTATAGATGCTAAAGATTCAGATTTGGGCTGCCTGCCAGTTTGAACCTGGATGCCTTCTATCTACAATTATTTGGGGTACAGCCACTTACATGCTATGCAAAGACCAAGCGCAGCCTTCGGCCAAATGTTGCATATTCCCACTGTGTGGCATGGAGGAGAGTCTTAAAAATTCAGGGCATCCCCATTCCCTATTTCTAATTCCTTGTTTTGCCATGGTGCTATTCTGCCTTACTGAAGAAACCCAACTGAAGGTCTGTTTTAGTTGACAGCCCTCCACATGGTGGAGGATCTGCAAAATTCTCCATGAAATATTGAAAGATTTCTTTCTAAGTATGAACTGCTAGACTAGGCTATAAATTATTTTCAAAGGGGGAAAGGGGTTTGTAGATTTATTTATGGAAGAGTAAGTGCTGTTCATAGCCTTTGGGGGCAATAACTACTCAAGCCCTTAGATTCCAGTGGGAGGTTGTAGGGCTGTTTTGTTTTGTTTTTTAATCCTGTCTTCTACAATGATCAAGGCAATCGCTTCCACAGAACATAATTGCTTTAACACAATGACTTGTAGCTTAAACACTGAAAGGTAACTGGGAGTTTGGCTCTGTTAAAATTTAGTAATGTATCCATCAGTCTGGAGCTCTCATGTGTAAAAGACTTCAACTCTCAGCCTCTCCATTCATCATCCCTATCAGGCTGGCCATGCTGTCTGAGAATTATGGAAGTTGTTGTCCAACACATTTGAAGGGCATCAAGCTGTGGAAGATCCTGAGATAACTTCAGGATGACAAGTCACATTCCATTTCAGTCCATATCACTTTGGGGATTTATTTGGTAAATACACATATAAAGAGTTAAAGCATCTCATGTGCGTTTCTCCTGCTATGTAAAGTTTAATATACACTTTGCCTCATATGTACATTCATTACAAACATTTTATCTAATATAATGCCTTTTGGGGCCTTGCACTATATATAAGGTAAACCATATGTCAAAACTGAGGAAAGATGTTAGCATGTAATCGCATTCTTGTTTATGTAAGGTTGCAGGAAGTATAAATTGGCTAAGTTCACCTTAACATGACAATCGAACACATTTCTTCACTCTGCCTTCCCTATATGCCTATCTTAGCAACTGAAAAAAGATCATCTACAAATATATATATTCCAATTTAATGGAAAACAAATATAAGTTTGGTCACCAATCTTAATAAAATCTGGATTGTCATCATTTCATGATTACATTTATTCAGTTTCAACATCTCTTCAGTGACTTTTACTGTGGAATGTCCTCAAGAAGTTTGCAAATCTTAAATTTTATCTGGGAATAGATTCCACTGAATTTGGTAGAATTTAATTCAGTAGAACTTCCTTTGTAGAAATATCTATCAGTGTCTTTCTCTGAAGCACTACTGTATTTGATCTGAGTACCAGAGTATCAAAGTAATAATTTTTTGAAAGTATTGCAGTACTAATTTATCATTTAGCTATTTTAATTAGATAAATCCCTCACTTGGTTTGCTGCTAGACATGCTGCAAGGGCTTGGGTACATCGATGATGCTGAGAGCTATGCTCTCAGTAGATTGACTATTGGTAGAGTCTCCCAAGGTAGAGAGGTCTCAGTTCAGATGTCATACTAAAACAAACCATCTATACTGGTAGAAACAATATGGGATAGAGTTGGCAGCAGAAGATCACATTTTTATAACAATGACAACAACATCGGAATTATTGGCATGGAAGAAAGGCCTGGCAATTTACTTCTGTATCTTGACATGAAAACCCAACAACAAAACAAAAAGTGATATAATGCTGGAAGATGGGCCCCTCTGGTTGGAAGACATTCAGTGGGTCACTGGGGAAATGCTGAAGACACATTGGAACAATGGAAGATGCAAAGCACAAACCAAGAAAAATTGAAAATAGTCCAGAATGAAATGGAACACACTCAAGTTGACCTGTTGAGGGTTAGTAAACTGATAAGGGCTGGCACTGGGCACTGTGAATATACCATGATCACATGGTATATTATGCTGAAAATGAAAGACAAAGAAAAAATGGCATTGCATTTATAATCAAGAAGAAGCTTGCAAGAGTTGTAATGACATACAATGCAGTCAGTGAAAACATAATTTCTATTCAGCTTCGAGGAATGCCTGTCAACCGGACTATTATTCAGTATATGCACCAACAAAAAATGCAGAAGACTATGAGGTTGCTTACATCTATGAACAAATATGAGCTGAAACCTACAGAACATGCAAACAAGATATACTGATCGTTATGGGTGACTGGAATGCAAAAGAGGAGAATAAACAAGGAGGTCATGTGGATGGAGAATATAGGCTTGGCAATAGAAATTAAACTGGAAAATGTTTGACTGAATTCTGCAAGAGCAGCTCTTTCTTCCAGCAACACAAGCAGAAACAGTAGACATGGACTTCACTCAATGGACTGTATAAAAATTATATTGACTACATCTGTGGAAGTCAGTGATAGAAAAGCTCAGTAACATTAGCAAAGACAAAACCTGGAGCAGACTATAGTGTTGTTGCTGTTGTTCAGTCGTTAAGTCGTGTCCGACTCTTCGTGACCCCATGAACCATATTGCGCCAGGCCTTCCTGTCCTTCGCTGCCTCCCTGAGTTTGCTCAGTTTCATGCTCATTGCTTCAGTGATGCTATCTAACGATCTCATCCTCTGCCGTCCTCTTCTCCTTTTGCCTTCAATCTTTCCCAGCATCAGGGTCTTCTCCAAAGAGATCTCTCTTCGCATTAGGTGACCAAAGTATCTGAGCTTGAGCTTCATTACAGATCACTAACTACTAGTAGGCAAAATTAAACTAAAGTTGAAAAAGATCAAGCCAGTCATGAATGTAGCAAACTATGACCTTGAAAATTCTACCACCTGTATTTAAAGGCCAGTTGCAAAATAAATTCACAGCGTTGGATAATAACAACATGATACTAAAAGAGTCATGGGAATACATCAAGAAAATTACGGTCGAAGAAAGTGAAAAATATTTGCAAATGGTAAAAAGCAAAAATTCAGTTTAACTGAATAAACTCTCAGAATTGTTCAGAAATGGAGACAACCAGGGAAACGAGAGAAACAGTTGGAGAAGTGAACTAAAATTTCCAGCATTTCCAACAAAGAGAACTACTACAACAATGCTTGGAAGGAAATAGAATTAGAAAATATTAGAGAAAGAACATCACTTTCCAAATACTACAAGAATTACAGAGAAGATTCAATGTGATGGATTGATACAAAAACAACAGCCGTGGATGCCACTGTAACAATGATTACCTACCTGGATAAAGACCAAACAGCTTTCAGGACAACTATCCACAGCATCACTCTGAGTCAACATTGACGTGAAGGCAATTGATAGCAACTAGCAAAATGATATGCAGTGTCATTTACAATGTTACAGAATTCTAGCAAACCTGCTATGTAATAATTGAATAGCAGCTGGCTGTTCTTGAAAAGCTAAGCACCAAGTCTGGGGAGTCAAAAAGATATCCAGAAAGAACTTGGCCATGCCAAATCACTTCCATATTGTTGCCAAGAAAACAATGTGAAAACAGTTCACTTCTCCAACTGTTTCTCTCGTTTCCCTGGTTGTCTCCATTTCTGAACAATTCTGAGAGTTTATTCAGTTAAACTGAATTTTTGCTTTTTACCGTTTGCAAATATTTTTCACTTTCTTCGACCGTAATTTTCTTGAGGTATTCCCATGACTCTTTTAGTATCATGTTGTTATTATCCAACGCTGTGAATGGAGTCTCTAGGAATTAAGCTCAATTCCAAGAAGTTTTTAACAAAAATTGTGCTTATAAGCAGTTTGCGTTTTATAGCTCACAGATTATGAGATTTCATACTTGAAACCTGCCAGGAATATTCTGTTACCAAGAGTATAAAGTGAGCACATTTATAAGGAAATTTTTTAAATTTAAAAATAACACTCAACTTAAAATTTCACATTTCTTCATTTTTAGCATATAACATTTGGGAGCAACTCCAGTCTTTTTGCTACATTTGTGAGTGTGTTCCTTAAAGATGGTGATAGTAATTTTATCAATAAGCCTTTCAACAAGACAGTCATATCCATAGCATTTGATTTCTTAAAACTGTGCATGCCTGCACTAGCTGGTTTCTCCTCTCATAAAATGGTCACTCATCAATAGGGAAGCAGCTTTTGATTCATGTTCATCAGAATTTTTACCATGATAATGACACCCATTCCCTCATATTTTATTCATTAAATAATATTTGTCAATGCATTTGACTATTTTAAACGCTTACTGTAAAGCACACCATTATCACCTTCATATTTTGAGCATTTGTCAATATGATTCAGACAACCTGTGTATTTAGAATTATATACATTTTCTCCCCCTTTCTAAGAGGCCAGCAATATTTCAATCAAGCCTAGTTCAAGTGGCCTTATTTAGCAACTTTGTCCTTCAGGCTACAGATTACTTTTTAAAAAGAGAGAGATTTGGGAAACAATTACGTTGTTTTATTCTGTCACACTTAGAATAAGAGGTTGTCGAAAACATGAAATCAATTTAACTTTTTACTCCTGCAGAACGGAAGTATGGCATTGTTCTTCACCCAAAGACTTAATGTGTTGTAAATTAATTATCTGCAATTAATTCAGGGTCACTGGATCTGGGAATGATGAAGATGTGATGTTTAAGCATTGTATTTCCTCCCACCAATTCGCAATTCTCGTTCTGAGGTTTTAATATACTGGTCAGTAAGGCCTACTTTTGTAGTGGGTGTTGTTAAGGATTCTTAATGTTCCTCTAAGGAGTGATAGATAACCAAAGCAGGCCAGAGCATAAATTTCTTCCCAGTGTTTTTAAGCTGTCCATTGAAAAGAGTTTTGTCAAGAGTCTTTGCTTGAAGAGATCTTGATGTTTGAAATATAACACTGCAATGTTATTCCTGAAAAAGTGCAAAGGCAAAACTCCACTGACTAATACATCACAACTGCTGTCCAGGGCCTGAGCACACTTTTTGCACACACGTGCATACAGCCTCAGTCAGGTATTTAAAATAATGTTAATCAACTATTTAATAGAGAGGAGAGAAAAAGAAGGGATTGAATCCAGTACTCTATGCCTCACCCTGAACTTATTAAGTAAATTTTTGGCGTTTTGTTTAGATTAATACTTTGCTTTTACATACAGAGCACTCATTCCTCCATTTTTTTCCACAACAAAACCTTATGGGATAGGTTAGGTAGAGGGAGAAGGATTGGCCCAAAGTCACCAAGTGAACTTCCATTGTTAAGGACAGACATGAACCTGTGTCTCCCAGGTCCTAGTCCAACACCTGAAGTAATACACCATGCTTGCTCTCAACTTGTAATCTGTGCTACTGTGAGTAACTTACACAGATTACGTTAGATTTCAAACACAGCACCCTTGCAAATGTATTTTGTCCTTCAACTTGGCTTTATGAAATTCATTGTCTGCATAGCTATACCATTTCTAACTGGATCTATGCCTGCCCTTGGGGTTTCCTTGAGTCTTGTAATGGAGACAGAGGTAGAGATATATTGTTTGTGTGTATAACTTGTGGGGGTGCGTGTGTAATAGTTCCACAGGAGAATTAGGCTACTTAAATCACCTGCAACTCATGGAGTATATTCATTTTATTTAAGGAATAAGTTCTGTTTCATGTGTAGAACTTTCATGTGTAACTTGAACAGTGAGAAAGGGGCACACTTTATAAACGGTGGATGGATGGACTTTTTTAATATGAAAAACTGCTATCGAGAGTAATGGACTCTCAGTTGTGAACACTTCAGTTTAAAAGCTTGAGATGCCTAATTCTAAAGTTCTCCTTTAAAAAAGTAAAAGAGAAAGGGTGGGGGGGACTCTATTATTTCTCCAGAATTGCATGGCTATTAGTAGCTATAGAAACAAGATTAGTGGATAGGGAAGACAGCTCTCCACACAACATGATGTTGCTTATGTTTGAGAATAAGGAAAAGAAACAAAGTTGCTGTTTCAGTTAGAAGATGTTTACTATGATAGACTAGGAGATCTTGATAGACTAGGAGATCTTGGAAGAAAAGAAAATCCATGCAAAATCTGCTTTATTACTACATTCTATTTTGATCATTATTTCTAAATATTTTCAACATATACATTTTAAAAATGCATTTTGGGATTAGGTTTTGGTGGAAAAGGGTCTGATAAATGCATTATCAGAGGGGTCACCACACTTCAGTGTGCATCTGAATAAATTCAAACTGGAATTTGTCTCAACTGAGATGCTCAAGAATCCCTACAAAATCAAATTCACCTGTTGTGGATCAGATGCTGCTGATTAAATCTTCCTTTTGGTCTCCCTCCTAAAGGACTGATCAATGGATTTGTTTGCTTGCTTGCTCTTCCTGTACCTTACCTTGGGTGTTCAAGGGAGGAGAATAGTTATGTCCAGTGGATCATTTGTGTTGGTCCCAACTGAATTAAGACATCTGATGCTTGATCAGTGGTTGGGTCAAACAACGTGCTAAAATTGTGATCACCTTTCTGGCTTAAGACTTACACTGGCATTAAATGGCATGCCAAGACTCATACTCTGAAAAATAGTAAGTGGGACTAGGACAAAAACTAAATTTGTATCTCATTTGATAATAACTTCACTCCACAGAAACCATATGAGAGACTGGGGAGATGTGTGCAGCCATGGTTCTTCAGATTGTACAGCTTTATGTCAGGCCACAACAGAACATGTTTAGTTTGGGAATAATGTGTTGTGTGAACCCAGGCACTATAGTTTGTCTTGGCAAGAGACAATTACACCTTGTTCAGTAATCCAAGGTTAAACAACCCTTGGCTTTATATGATATGCAAGCCAACCTTTACATTTGGGGAAAGCATATTATCCTGTTGTTCTTTGCTTGTTGCTGTCTTTGTGATGAGGGGAGGTTCCGTTGGCTTTGGAAAATATATTCTTTCAACTAAATGTAGAAGGAAAAGAAAAGAAAAGAAAAGAAAAGAAAAGAAAAGAAAAGAAAAGAAAAGAAAAGAAAAGAGAAAATTATCCTATAACTTAATGTGCTGGTATTAGGGTCAACTGACATCTGGGGTCTATTTCAGTTCAATGTTGAATGATGTTGTCTTATTTCGGACAGGGCCCCGAGCCTACTTCACTTCCCTTGACAAAAAGGTCCTGCCACTTATAAATCTGTTCTCTCCCAGTGCAGTTGTTAGTGTCAAAGTATGTCAGCTCAGCAGGACATAAAAGTTACACAACATCAGGAGAATGCAAGTATCCGTACTTCCCTGCTCATATGTTCCACTCCCCAGACCTCTGATTTTTTATCAACCTTTTCTTCATCTTAGATCTCTTAATAATGTAACCTTAATGGTTTGTCTTTAGAGAGGATATCATCATGAGGATTATTTCATTTCCAGCAAAATGCCTGCTCTAGAAACATGGGATTTCAAATGTGCAAATAGAGAAAAGGGCAGAAGCAAATGATTGGTCAATATGCTGCTGATCTCACAACAGTCTTTATCTGGACTGCTATTTTTAAATTATTATTCCTAAAGGGTTGGGAAATATGTATCTTTCTTTCAAATGATTCACCAGAGCAGTTCCATACAGATGACTTATATTACCCTTATTTCCTTTTAGTTTTCTTTCTGCTTGCACCAGAGACATTGCTTAGGAGTAGAACATGCTTATCTGTTTTTAGGAATTGAGAAACTGTTACTGAAATTTAGGCATGCCTAATTTTTTGGTCAATGCGCACCCGTTTTTGCAGCCCTTGGAAATTGCCAGCATGAAAAAATCAGTGGTAAAACACTGAAAAATAGTAGCTCAATTTTCAGTAGTAAATTAAGCAAAATAGAGGTATCAAGTCCCTAATAAATTGAATGCATCCTTAGTAACTCAGCCAAGAATCACAGCCCTCTCTCTGTCCAGTGACATAATTATATCACAGCTCTTGGCCATCAAAAAAAAAATTTTTTTTTATCCTACTTCAAAAACTTTCTTGTCACTCCTACCAACCAATTCTTTTTATTATTTCAGTCTGAATTTTGTTTTTCTCATTCTGTGTTGAGTGTGTGCGCATGTGCTATCATGAGCTACAGAGTGGAGAGGTGACAAGAGAATGAGATTAAAACATTAACTATACATAATCTAACTATACATTTCCAAACAATTTACATGGAACAGCTAGGATGTTAAAGGCCTTTTCTGTGCACATCACGAACTGTATATCCATTTCAAAGGGACCTAGCTGAACATCTTAATATAAAATTCCCAGCGTTCCTCACTGCTGACTGCGCTGCCTGGGGTACTAGAAGCTTTTTTAACTTCCAGCAGATTTCAGGTTCATCATGCCTGATATAAGGCATTTCCATTTATAGAGGCTAAAGTCATGTAAACCTTTTATATAGATATCTGCTGGGTTGTGCATATCAAGTACTGTCATATATTCCTCAAAGAGAAAGAACATTAAATCCTTAGACTGAAGATGCTTTAGAATGGAAGAGTCCTTACTGTATCAGTCCAGCATCCTATTTTTTTGTGGTAACTAGCCAGATGTCTATGAGAAGTTCCAAAATAGGGCATAAGGGCCATAATTCCTTCTTGGTATAGTTTCCCAGCAACTAATGGTCAAAGGCATGCTACTTCTGGTCCTGAAAGTAGTCATTCATAATTTTATTGTGAATTTGTTTAATAACCTCTAATGTAATTGAATTTGGCAGTGCTTACCAGCGTTTGTGCTAGAGAAATTCAAAGCTAAACTGTGGGTTATGACAAAATATACTTGGTTTCATAAAAGAAAATATTATTGGGGAAGTCCCTTTTTTTCTTTTTTTACAGAATGGTTCAATACGGTACCATAATTTTCATTTTGAATAGTTTACAGATTCCAAAATAACGAATGCCCATGGTCTGTTCTAAGCAGCTAAACCCCTAAGTTCAATTTTACTTTTAATCAGTTATTTGAAATTGATACATCAAAGTAAAGATGCTTTATTATCCAAAGGTTTTACACGAGTCCCATAACTGTGGCTTACAGGAGGCCTATAACAAATAAGGAGGAACAGCAGGAGTGCTAGTGGTAGATATTTCATGCTGGTAATGATCAATTGCATCATAAAGAGTGTTTGAAGCCTTCAGTTCTTGACTGTACAGGAGATGAGTGTCAGCTTTTAGTGTAGATCATTTCCCCAATGTTTTTCACGGTTGAACTCTTCCATGTGGCAAACTTGTCTGCATCAAATAGACTGCATCTATCTCCAACCAGCAAGGAGTTTGCTTTATTTATTTATTTACTTACTTACTTACTTACTTACTTACTTACTTACTTACTTAAATTTGTTATAGCTGCCCAACGCCAAGGAACTCTGGGTGGTATCCAAAACTGAATTATCAGGAAATGTCACTAAGATTGAAAATGAATTAGTTTTGCTGTCCTCTGTATGGTTCAAGAGGCCAAACAAATTACATGACAGACGTGCAGCCAACAGCATTTTCTGATTTAAGATGAGTACATATTAGAAAAAGATTATTACTGAACGGGACCTATTTGTAAGTAATGTTACAGTAGAGGCTTAGCTGTGGGTTATGCTTTTGTTTGGTTATATAGGGCTATACTAACTCTTGTTGAATTTTTCATTTCCTTTCATGGCAGCTGATCAGAGAACAATCTTGATAGCTCAGCAGCACTAAAAGGATTCCTATGGAAGCACTCCTAGTAGGCCTTCTGCACAATTTACGGACAGGAGTAACCCACAAACCAATTCTTAAGACAGTTCTCAGTTTTTGATAGAAATTGTTTTGATCACAGAGAATTATAACTGATAGAATGGCATCTACCATAGGAAGTAATTCTCATTTTGCTTTGCATAATCATACCCAGGAAATGTTGGGGGGGGGGTAAGGTAGAAAGGTAAGGATTTTTGTGCAGCAAACTCTTGCTCACAATACACTGGATTGTATCCCAGAATGTAATATATAAAATTTGTAATTCATGGGGTAGAACCACTGGCTTTCAGTATTCCTTGGACTGTAATTTCCATTACTGGCTGAAACTAATAAGACGTTAGGTCCAATTATATCTAGAAAGCAGTGGGTTCCTCATCCTACAAACTTTTGCTATGCCGCACATGGAAGAACAGATAGATGAATATTCTTCTCTGCATATAGATGATCTCAAGAATAATTTTTGAAGGTGAATGTTTACATATATAAGAATTAGAAAAGTATTTTCAATAAATAAAACATCCTTACAAAACTGATGTCAAATGGCAGTAAGGTGGTGCTAAAGTATTTAGGTTGCAAACATCTGAACAACAACTAGATGGCACAAAAAAAAATAGTGTTTTGTGTCTTTTTGCTACCAGATACAGAGGAATAGAGAATAGATATAGACAAATAAAGAATTGTGTACTCTTTTGTCCTGGATGAAGCTTACCTGACATTGTAGGGAGATGAAGAAAATAAAAAGTTGGCTGAGATCAGATTAGAAGAATTCTCTAAGCGGCACATATGTGATCCTTTTTCCTGGAATCTGTAGGGTGATTTCTTCATTCCAGCAAAGTATTCTATTACTAACCCATGACATATCCCTAAGCTTTTTTGCCAATAACGTACTATGGTCCATGATTATTTCTTTGTGTTGGTTTCATCATCCCAAAAGTCAAGACTGGGGTACATGTGACACTCCAATGTAGCTGTACCAAAATTCCAAGTATTTCCAGGTAGCAAGACAAATAGGAGCATAGGTCAGAGACTCTCTGTCCATCATAAGCCCTCATAAAATAAAACAAACAAAATACAGCTTAGTGGAACACTTATTGTTTGGAGGTTGTATGGATACATGATCAGATCTGATCTGCAAAAAATTCCAGATGACCACTAGAGGCAACAAAGAGATACATGAAACTATCTTTGCTGCCATCTAATGGTTGTTTGGATTTTTCCAGCCCTTATTGGTAGCCCTATACTGTATTTGGGCTATCTGAGTAGCGCTTCCATTCCTGAATCAGCCTGTTTTACTTTCTCTATCATGATATGTCTCCACAATTAGCTATTTCCCAAAATTGGCCTGTTTTTGTTCTGAATCCCACTCAATTCTGCCATATTTGAATTTTCCTGTCCAAACTATCTCCTCTCCCCAATCTACTGGTCGTGTTTGTTATGATTCAACCTTCGGGGTATAGATATGCTTGCCCACAAATCATCAAAATATGGTTTGGCTTGTTTCTATTCGTGAAGTTTGATTCACAAAATTCACAAATTTTTGAAATCTACAAATGAAGCCGCTCTGAGTATAGAAAAAAAAAATAGGGAACTAAAAAAAAGCCAACAACAGATTGGAGCAGGGAGATGACAGGTGTTTTACATAAATATATGTGGGATTCTTCCATGGAAGAGGAAACTGCTTTCAGTAAACAGGAAGGAAGATTGGGAATTCCCTTGTTTTATATATATCTTCACTTATGACTATCTGCAGGTCAGACAAATAAAGATGTAGGTGCAGTAGCTGTTATGGGAGAAATGCAAATCTAATGTTTGAAATAAAAACAAGATGCATTAAGGTTTTTTTTTTTTTTTTTATGGAGGTATTAGTCACTTCGGTAGAGAATTGTGAAAGACTAAACCATTAGGGATACAGAGTAGGTTCCAAGACACCATTCTCTAACCAAATCACTTATATTGGCCTGCACTGAATGAACTCCAAAGTTCAAGTTGGTCTGTTTCAGAATAACCAGCTATGCATATTGCATATATTAAAAAAAAAATCTATGGAATTCATGGGTCATTATTCTTTGTAGTGTTTTCTCTCCATCTTTTAAGATAGTGGAACAAAGACCACACAGAGAAATTACATACACAAATGTTGGGAAAATGGAGTGTTTGAAATCAATTCTAATGTTAAATGCAAAGGACATCCTCGGCTCATTAAGTAAAAATATCTCATTTAATGAGCAGGAAAGCGCTGGAGCACACTGAACCTTGACACAAAGCAAATTATTTAAGTGATAAATTATATTTTATGGGGAATGTAAAAGTTAATAATACTCTGGAGTAAGGTAATAAATGCAGAGGTGTAACTAACATCACTGGCAGCTTTACTTACAAACATGCCATATGTACTCAGTTACTTGCAAATGTAATAAAAAGGGAAGCCACAAATTCTTCAGGCAAAGACTCATATCTCCTCCAAAGTAACTTCCATTGGGTTCTGTACTTTCAGCTATTTTTCCTTCTCTCTCTCCCTCTCTTATCCAGACTGTTTATATCTCAGTAAACTCTATGAAACTCTTCACCTTTCTGAACTCTACCTCTTTTATTGTGCTCCTTTTGCTAACTAAAAATTTCTAGGCACACAGGGGACCCTCTGTACTTAATAATATTATGTGAAGTTAATATTCACTATGGTCACACAAAAACATATTACCAAGTATTGTAACTAGAAGGATAAACAGAAATGTTTGCATTTAAAGAAGCCTGGACTTATCCTTATCTGATCAGAAGAAATCAAGAACTCCTTCCTCCTTTTTTGTGGAAAACAATAAAGCCACGAGGGCTAGAAACCAGTTCTTCAAAAATAAAGGATGATCAGAATGTGACAGATGGTTAGGCCAGGCATGGGATTTTCTTTCTAGATTTCTTCCCAATCAATACCGCCTTCCTTTCTTCCAGAAATTATTATTTATTAAGTTCCGAATCACATGAATAAAATATGGGATGGTACAAGTTAGTCCTGCTCTAAAACTCCCAACTCCCCCAGGCAGAAGTGCTTTACACAGTGGCCACTTACAAGTATCTTGCAGGAATGCTCATGCAAGAAACTGGCGAGAGACAGAGGAGTA
This sequence comes from Python bivittatus, assembly GCF_059951505.1. Lineage (NCBI taxonomy): Eukaryota > Metazoa > Chordata > Lepidosauria > Squamata > Pythonidae > Python > Python bivittatus. The sequence continues at coordinate 16,895,484 of NW_028277098.1, forward strand.
CAAGCCACATGATTTAAATTAATGAAGGCAGGCATTAATGCCTCCAGAAGAGGTTGCATTATCATTCTGAATCTTTGCTGGGGGAAAGCTATAATTTACATGTACAATATCCTTTCCCACTGCCTATTCATTATAGGTACAGTGTGTCTCTTTACAAGCAATCCATTTGAAAACATATGCTGCAATAATTAAAATGTTATTATGCTGACAATGCCTTTCTTGGAGGAACTTGTAACATCTGTATTGACCGTGATAAGCATTGATTATCTCAAGTGATATAAATATTTGAGGAGCTAATAACAATCAGGTAGGAATTCAGTCCATGCCATAGGCAGCAGGAATAAATTACAGGAAGCCTGCATCAAAGCCTAGTGCACAAGTTTGTTTTTATACTTAATGGCTCCTAATAAAGCACACAGAGAGAAAACTCTTTGGAGATTTAACACATAAGGAAGTGCCGTCAAAACACTTCCCATCCTGTTGGCATCTAACATTTCAGAACATCTGTAGAGACTTAGAAAAAGTGGTGAAATTAGAAAATTAGAATGCAAAAAAAAAAAAATGCCCAGTGTAACAATACATATAAACCCAATACAATCCTATACAGACTGAGCAGATTGTGTTTGAAAGAAGAGATAATAAGGCTACTGAGACATTCTGAAAGAATTTACAGGACGGAGGAAACTACTTTGCATCCATCAGCCCTACATCCACGTATAAGACCTGTTTTACATACTCTGCATGTTAAATTGGACGCCTACCTCTCAGGTGGAAAGAATCAATATGTATCCAGTTTATGCAAGCATAGAGTTGGTGGTAGATATTGCTAAGTCGAGGGATAAGAAGGAGTTACCACTGCTATCCCTGCCTCTCCCTATTGTGGCCATCTCAACAGGCACAGGCTTTCAGAAGGTCCATTCATTTCTAAAATAATGTTATATCACCGTTCAGCATTATTCAGCCTCAAAGCAGTTTGCCATAAAATTATATTGATATGGATAAAAATGTATCCAGAACCAAAATAACACTATTTGGGGCTGTTCGTTTGTTTATTGTGCTTATGTGCAGCCCATCACATCAAAGGCTCCTATTCAAGTGGCTTTCAAGATTAAGATTAATCAAATGAATAATAATATACAATGGTAAAGCAATGAACTGAGCAAAAAGTCTGAAATCAAACGTAAATATCAAACTCAACCACACCAGAACAATTTCCTTCAAGCTGTTCTAAAGCCTGCAAAGATCTCCCTACTCTCCCTACTCTCCCTACTCCCTACTCCCTACTCTCAATGGTCTTATTAATGGGATGCTGCCACCAATAATCAAGCTTAAAGCTTTGCAGAACAGAACTTTAAACTGGGCACAGGAAGACACTGGCAATCTGTTGCATTGACTAGCAGGAAAATACTGGAAATACTGAAAATACCACACAGGATATACACTGTATAAAAATAGAGAAATTTTCCCCTCCCCGTCTCCAAGAGGAGAGGGTGGATGCCATGTAAAACCTTGTACATGGGGGCATGACATAATGTAACATCTGTACATCCCTTTGAGAGTTTAGGGGAACTGAACCGTATATACCAGTGTTGTTCAAACTTGGCCACTTTAAGATGAGTGGACTTCAACTCCCAAAGGCTGGCTGGGGAATTCTGGGAGTTGAAGTCCACTCATCTTATAGTGGCCAAGTTTGGACACACTGGTATATACCATCCTGATAGCACTACTGGCAATCTGTGTAGGTACATGGGTGTCATATAGTGTAGCTTGCATCTATCAACATGCAGGCAGCCACATCATACAGCAGATGATGTTTCTGCATCATCTTTCAAGACAGCCACTGACAAAACATGTAGCAGCAATTCAGTTCTGTGTGCACTGTAGCAAAAATGCTCTCTTGTAGTTGTTAATTGTTCAACCATAACATTAACTCAGTGTATGGCCACTATGAACATGATAAATTCCATGTTGGGTACCATTAGGAAAGAAGTAGAAAATAAAACTGCCTATTCTGTAAGTGCAAACCATGGACTTCAATTTCCACTAACCATAGCCAGGATGGCTAGCGTCAAGGGATTGTGGGAGTTGTCCTCCCACAAGTTGCATACTTAGGTAACATACACTTAGACTACTATAAACAGTCCTGGTCACTGTGTGCCTTAAAAAGGATATTAAAGAGTTGAAGAAAGTGTGTAAAAAGTGAAGCACAATGATCAATGGATTGGAAGGAACAATCAATCCAATCAATGGATTGGAAGGAACAAAAAGATGACATCTAATTTCAGTTTAAGCTTTCATAGATGACTAGTCACTTTCTCACAGCCCTACCTACCTTTCACAATTGCTGGGAGTTCCAGAGATGGGAGACAGAATCATGCTGAGTTGCTTCTAGAATGAGATACAATCACTAAGTAGGTACCGTTCATAGAAACACAGCTTTCTTTTGCATATTATGTCATGTTCTGTTCCATCAAAGGAGCGATTCCCATCAAAGTTGAAGTCCACAACTCAACCTCCCAGCATTTCAGAAGGTTGCAGGAGACTATCCAAACTGATGTGTGGGTATGGCCATTTTTTTTCTTTGAGGGGGGGATTTTAAGGTAGGGCTGGGAGTGGAATAACACTGAAAGGTAAAGTTCCCCCCATCTAAAAAATGTCCCCAGATTGGGCCACTGAGATTCTATTATTCTGCTGTTGAATTTCAATGGCATCATCTCAGGGTGTTGGGGGTCTGCCTGCAGCCTGAAAAATGGTCAACCTCTGCCCTTCATGCCAAAGCAGGTATGTTCTTCAACATGGAATGGTTGCCTTATCAGACCAACACCAGCTTCATTTTTCCATCACTATCTTCTAGGTATTCAATCAAACCAAGATTTCATGCAAAGATGTCACATGGCATAAACTTACATATGCTCTGGGTTCCTTCCTCTATTCTTGTAACAGACTGGAAGGTTTCTAATGATCCTGGCTGACGTTGTTTGTTTCTTTCTCACTGAGCCAGACGTTATCTTGTTTCCTTATAACCTCTGCACAGTTTTTCTATGATTGCTGTTAATAGTTTGTAATGTGCAGAAATGCACAGATTAATTATCTCCCACTATTATCGTGTCCTTGTTTCTTTCAGACAAGTGCCCTCGGATTTTATTTTTTCCCCTTCCTAACTGTTAGAAAAATTTAAACACACACAGAGAGACACTGTAGCTACCTTGAGCATAAGTTAAATCTTCCCAGACACAACAGCCACTGCTTATTGTTGTTGACATAAACTTGGTTTAAAAATTGGTCATATTCAAAGAATCATTAATAGCTGCAGAAATGTAAAGTGACTTTTACAGCATGCTGCACTGGGATGGAAGACAATATTTAGAAAACCATAGGAAACTGTGGAAGGGAGAACGGCACTGACATTTTAAAGAAATAAAACAACCACATTTTGTTTAAAAGGTTTCCACCAACCGTTTCAGATAACCTGTAAATTAAAGAGAACTTTTTATTTAAATGCTCACAGAGTTTCATTGTTTTCTGTTGAAAAAACAACAGCCTTACATGTCACACATAATACACTGAAAGATGACTATGATTTAACGTTTTAAAATATGGATGTGGTTTTCATAGGCAGTGATGCAATTCCATTCATAGACATAATATGCTAACTGCATTGCATACTGTGTTTTTAGCTCAGCAGTCAAACAGATAGTTGTGACTTTGCTTAACTGGAAAAAATGCTGACCCAGATTGCTCTGGAAAAGATGTCCTGTCGCTTTATTGTGCCGGGGATTGAGATTTTTTCCCCTTTTCCCTGCAGTTTATGCAGTATTTTTGATGTCATGTCCTGCTCTATGCCAGTGGCTTTAAGTATGTCAGCCAGTGTTGCAGTGTTGTTTGGTGACATTCCCTGGCCATGCTAGGACCCTCCCCACAAGAGCTGATTGCATCCTATACTGTGGTAAATTCAACAGTGGTATTTCCTAGTCTTTATTTATACAGTACAGTTAGAGTTTATCATGGAATCCCTACTGCAAGATCTCCCATCAAAGATGCTGCATGGAGAAATACTAGCCAGACAGCCCGTGTTTCATGATCACAAAGCACTTGAAGCGCTTGAATGAAGTAATCTCTCCATTTACTATCTGGGTGAGTTTGCATCAGGCTGCCCTTATCTAATTGCACTAGTAGTGAAGCTCTTTTTACAAACTTCCTATTGCAGAACCTCCTGGTCTTTTTCCAGATCTAAGACTAAGACTAAATCTATCCATTTAATTATATTATTCATAATACATATAAGTGGAAAGGAAGTAGAAAGGACAGTGGAAAATCTAGGAAAGCCGCATCAATTTTAGCTTGTTTGAGAGTCAGTAACATCTCTTCTACTTTGTCACCCTCCATGCAGAGTGGGAGACAAAATGGAGTTGAAAAGCAGGTGACAAAGATTATGAGAGACCATGAGCAAAAATACAGAAAATAAATGTCCAGGCAAAACTGCCATTAAGAAGTTATTGATATAGATGGGTCAGCTGCCTTTATTGTTATAGTTAGCCTTTCTATTAGAAGTGGTCAGTTTGAAGGCTAAGGCCTGTGTATGGTCCCGTTACTTCCTTTCTGCTCTCTAAAGATTGCCACCATTGTTCAGTGGCACAGTTGATGATTCCATTGACAGCAGCACCTCTGAATCAGTTGGCAGAATTTTCCATCAGTTTTCACTATGAAAACAAGTTAAACCTCTAACAGACGCAATGCATCGCTTAATTAAAGCGGGGGAGGGGGCACGACTCCAATCTTCTTCAGTTTGAAAAAGGCGGGAATTCCAAGCCATTCACTCTTCTGATTTTATGTGCTGTGTCCCTTGGCCGTGAAAAATGGGGGGGGGGGTGAAATCTGTTTGATTAAAGACAATATCTATGTTTATTGCTGACTGGAAACCCCTTTTTGCATAAAACAGAAAAAAATGAATTTATGATCGATGGTTTTGATGATTAGAAAGGACAGATTATAGAAAGTCGTGATGTGACTTTAGAGGAAGAGGTAAATTTATAATTGTACTTATAACTGCTATGAAGATCAGAAGCCACTTCTTTACATCTTTTTTCTTTCTTTTCTATTTTTCTTCTACTTTTCTCTTTTCTTTTTTCTTTTTGCACTTTAGTTTTATGTGTTATTTCTTCCTTTTTATATCTATCTATCTATCTATCTATCTATCTATCTATCTATCTATCTATCTATCTACCAATCAAATTTATATGCTGCCCATCTCACTATATAAGTGACTCTAGGCGGCTTTCTACAAGTAAAAAGCAATAAAAAGCGATAAAAATTTTACAAAATTAGACAAAGTTAAAAGATGGAGAGAGCGTCCTCAGGCCACCAACCACCCCCAGTGCTGCAAGCCCTCGTTGGATCCCCACGCTCGTTGGCAGAGCCAGGTCTTAACACTCTTCCAGAAGGCCAGCAGAGTGAGGGCCAATCTCACCTCAGGAGGCAAGATATTCCAGAGGGCAGGAGCCATGGCAGAAAAGGCTCTCCTCCTGGACCCCGCCAATTGAATTTTTTTTCTTTCTTATTTTCTTTTACTTTGTATTCACTTTTACTCTTGTTTTTAAAGCTTTCCATAAAATTATATTTAAAAAAATAAAAATGGGGAAAAAATCAAAAGTGCAGGCCCGGGATGAAAAGATTACCTACTCTTGATTTATAAGATACATTTTAAGTGCTCAAAGTGGTTCAGAAACACTTATGTTTTCTCAATAATCTTTATATAGACTTTGCAGTATAGACCAATTCAGGGTCAAGCAGACATGCAATAATATTGCAGTTGTTGATGATGATGATTGCAGGGCGATTGTATAAGAAACAAAAATACTTAATACTTTTCCAGAAAGAAGTTTTTCTAGTAAAATCTCCTTCCTTTTCAGTTACGGTAACTTTTCTCACATTGCCCACCCCTCCTGCCAAAAGTCAGACTAGATAGGAAAAAATGTCCAGCTGGAAAACAATTAAATTCTCCTGTGCACAAATATGCATCATATACATACACAGAGTGCTACTTCCTTATGGTAAGAAGAAGGCCTGGACAGGGTCAATTTCAATATGAAAACTGCGTGGAACCTACAACATTATGGAGATTGTGCAATGAAAAGAGTGGAGTAAGATGTGTTGAGTATAGTATATTAAAATTCAATGCGCCTGTCTATAATACCATATTCCATTTCTCTTCTCACCCAGGTTTTGCCCATCTGTCTTTCAGTCAGCATGCTCTGACCAAAGTTAGTAAGTATATTTCTATAAATTTTGAGGCTCCCAAGCCTTTCGTTACCTTCCTTTTCTGTATGGGCTGTGCCATTTGGCTATTTAAGCAAGAGAACATGCACTTGAATACAAAAATAAAAAAATTACAGACTTGAGGCTGTAAACACAACTAACACCCTCCTCTGTGATCTTTGTGGATTTGCACTCCTAGCAAGAATTTCCTGTGATTTTGGGGGTAGGGGAATCCAATGACTTTGCATTACATTTGGTTGAACTTTGTAACCTCATGGGCCAGGTATTTGGGTATTACTAAAAAGCCCTTCTTCGGATATTCCTTTGTTCTGTCAGTGAATTTGGACAATGTGAGATTGGAACTGGAATTGTCCAGCTTGTAACTCATACTCTGAGCTCCTATTAGCAGCTTGGCTATAATACTAGTGTTTAGGATTATAACAGCATATCATGGTGTTTAAAGTGCAAATAGTCATATAACTAGCATATTCTTAATGAGGTTACCAATCTAACAAAATTGTGTTTGCTTGACCTTTTGCTAGAATTAGAAGATGTCACACTGGAAAATAAACACAGGCATGGTGATTTTGCTGATGATGTAGACGTGAGAAGGACTTGCACACAAACTGGTCAGAGTGAGAAGAAGAAAGGGCAGGGAAACATATTTTTCTTTGCTTTCTCCACCTCCATCCCACTGTGCTACATAGCACTGGTTGCCAGTTGTCAAGCACAGCATTTTATTTATTATTACAACCAAACTGGTGTCTGGTTAACTGTTAGATTACAACTCCCATCATTCCCAGATAGCATAGCCAATGATGGAAGTGGTAGCTTGACATATTTGGAGGGTCAGTAGGTTAATAGGAACTATCTGGGTGGAATTGTCTTGAGAATGGGCCGATTAATCATCATAGAGATCGAAGAAAGTGCTTTTTTAAAAACCAAATGCACAGATTTAGTTCTGATTTCCTATTCCAGGATGTGCAGGTGGTGGCTTCAAGTTCCCTTGTTGTAGCTGCTGCTTCTTCATCACAGTCCATTCCAATTTTTCCTCTTTTATTTCCCCTCTTCCTCCCACTTCTTAGCTGACATTCAAATATTCCACACATCTTGAAAAATCACACTTCATTGTCTAGCCATTTGGGGGAGTTTTGTCATTTTCTTCTTCTTTAAATTTAGTTACAAAGTGATAGACTTTTACATTCCTTGTCTATATCATATCAACTAACATACTTTATCCAAAGAAAAGCTACTTTGAGACATAAGGTCAAGGCCATTTTTATCTTTGAGTCCTTAAAAAAATGTTGCTCCTTTTGAAGTGAAATAACATTGCATCTCATCAAAAGCATCCACCCAAGAAAAGAACTCATGAATACAAAATGTTGGCAATCTTAACTCTTACAAACCATTGTGAAGATATTCAGAATTTTATGTGGACAGAAGAGCATTATAACAGTATGATCTGTGCTCCATCAGATGCTGTTGAACAGCTGTTTTCTTACAACACTGGCTGGTGTTATTGGGAGTATGGTTCAGGAACATTTGATGATGTACAACAAGTTACTTATCCCTATATGTTGATGAAGATGCTCAGTCATCCAGGTGGAATTATCTGGAGGTTGAGTCATGGCAACTGGACTTTTCTTTTGGTTAGATAAGCTGCTTGGACAAGCAGCGAAACGTATCTAACCAAAAGAAAAGAAGTCCAGTTGCCATGACTCAACCTCCAGATACTTATCCCTATAGGACATTATAGTGTCCAGAGCTTCATGCCTCCAGATGTGTTTAAATTGCAATTCCCAGAATTTATGGATCAATATGGACAATGTGTTGACTGGGAATGCTTGCAAGTTAGAACTTCAGCATCTGGAAGATACTAGATTGGGGAAAGCTGGGTTAGAGTGTTTTAAAATAGAAATATAATATATTAACATTTAAATTTATTGAGGTTTCCTTTTGTTTGTGCTCCAAAAAGACTATACTTTCATGCTAGAGGGTTGTAGGCCAATTTTAACTATTTAATCTTTACTCTTATTAAGAAAATTGGTGCCACTTCTTAAACATTATATGCATCCAAATTATTGAAAATGCTTGGCTCTAAATAAAAGGAGAAGGATTGTGATGAATAAATGCTGAACCAGAAATAAATGGAGAATAAAGGTGAATCAAAATTAAAAATAAAATAAAATGTATATAGTCTGTTCTAGAGACCTTGGTGTGGAATGAATTACTTAGCTGCAGCTAAGTGTTCTCACTGAATGTGGGTAATTTGTGAAAATGGAATAATTTTTTTTGGTCTCCTTCTATAATAGTAATAGTAGTAGTAGTAATCATAATCATAATTATTCCACCCTGTATAAATGCATCTTGAGTTGCAAAGACTCCTGTACTATAATTGAAGAAAGGAATATAATTTGTACACAAGGATAAATTTTTCATGCCTCTATCAAACATTGATAATAAAGGTTTTAATATTTATTGTTACCTATGGCCAAAATCAGTGTTTCTGTTCCAAAAGGGTCAACACATTTAAATGAGGGATTGCCTTTGGATATAGTTGATTGGGAGGCTGTTTGTGTTCAGGATTCCCCCCTGGAATTTCACACTGGTCCTCAATGCTGCTTAATCTCCTTCATATTCATACTTACATATTCATCCGTATTGAATTCTAATGTATTCTCAATTTATTTTGCCTCTTTCTTTTAACAGTGGCAGGATGCACCCTTGAGGTATTCCCATTAATATCAGCAGGGCTCGTTCCAGCTTCATATTCAAAACCAATCGTCTTCTGCATTAATTCTGCAGAGGTGATTCTCAAAGCAGCAAGGAAAATTTCACTTCATCATGGTGTTCAGGCAGAAGTTTAAAGATTTTATCAGACTATTCATGGCTTTTATTAAAGAACGGTGCAGATGCTTTGGTCAAAAAAGTGAGCGCTCCAAAATGCATGCTTCCCCACAGTGCCTAAGCAACTGTTCAATGAAATGGAAAGACACCGTGCTGGCCAGAGAGAAGATCGCTCCAGGGAGTTACGATGGGTTGTAATTTTGACCCCTAGGTCATTGTTATGAATATGACCCAGGAAATGGAGAGATCAAAAGTTACTCCTACCTGACAGCTGGTGAACTAGTTAGATATCTTTGTATGTTTTGTAGAATAATATGGTTTTTATATTTTTATTTTTAAATATTCTATGGAAAAATATCCATCATAATACTAAGAAAACTTTCAAGTGACTGAATGTATACTTTAATTCAAACAGCACAGTTTTATCATCTGCTATTTTACTGTGCAATTATCTGTGAGCTGTAATTAAAGATCCACTACCCAACTGCATGGGTGAATTGGCCAATATCCAGCTTAGGATCAACTCTTCTGTTCCATTCAGCACTTCTATTACTTCCTTCTCACTTTTTTTTTTTTTTTTTTTTTTGGTACTGCAATTTGGCTGTTTTAACATTAATCACTCTTTTTATCTTCCTTCCTTCCTTCCTTCCTTCCTTCCTTCCTTCCTTCCTTCCTTCCTTCCTTCCTTCCTTCCTCCCTCCCTCCCTCCCTCCCTCCCTTCTTCCTCCCTTCCTTCCTTCCTCCCTCCCTCCCTCTCTTCTTCCTCCCTCTCTTCTCCCTCCCTCCCTCCCTCCCTCCCTCCTTCCTTCCTTCCTTCCTTCCTTCCTTCCTTCCTTCCTCCCTCCCTCCCTCCCTCCCTCCCTCCCTCCCTCCCTTCCTTCCTTCCTTCCTTCCTTCCTTCCTTCCTTCCTTCCTTCCTTCCTTCCTTCTTTTTAAACCTCTACAGTAATCACTAGCTATCAACTATAACAAATATAATATGAATGACTTCAGAAAGTGTTTGTATGTCTTCTGTAGGATTCACTGTAGTCATGAATACTATAAGGGTATACGACATATGTCTGAGTCCTGTGCAAAAATATTTTGGCATGTGCTGTTTCTTCTTTTGTATAGAACAGGTTCTTCATACATACCCCCATCTAGGATGGACACTTTGTTATTGCAACATATTTGCAACTGCCTATTGAGATGACTGATACATTAGCTGCTCAGTATCACTTTACAACATTTTATTAAATAATTTGAGACAATATAAGATACAGTGGAAAGAAATATTTATCACTGTATTACGATAGGTACTCGGTATAGTGATTCAGAGGGCACCAAAATGCCTGGGAAACAAATTAATTCTATTTGTGTTATTCAGAAGCAAATCCTATTTATTTACATGTGTATCCTCTGAAATAAGTAGTTGTAATGACAAATAATGATGACGTTTATATCTTCTGCTACTGGAAACAATTAAAATCTTATTTCAGTATGATACCTCAAAAAGCTAACATCGTAGATTATGTGTTGTGATGTAAGTATCACAAAATTACAATTAGCAATAAATTAATACAAAAAGCAAGTGTATCATCATTGGCCAAAAGAAAAATCCAGGAATCCATACTGGAACAATACTTCTCTTTCACCAAAAGATGTCATAAATACTGTACACCAATGAATGGTTTGTTGAAAGGCCACCTGTTGCTATTTTTAACCTTCCCTGAGATTTATAATGGTGTTAGTAATTCTCAAAATCAGTTCTTATGGAATAATAACTATAATCTGCATAATGGTAGGCAATCAAAAATTTCACCTGCATAGTTTTCTTAGCCCATTTCTATAACCTATGTAATTAAACATTAAACTTTCCAAGTCACATCTAAGATTACTCAAAGGTTTACTTAATGGCCTATTAAGTTACTTGTTTTCCTGCTATGGGAAAGCAGCACAGATGCTCAGTTCTCTTAAAAGTCACATCAAAGAGGCCACCATGAAGTTGCAGATGTGATCCAACAGTGGGTTGAGTCTTGTCTGTCATTCTTTGTCGAATGCCTTGTACAAAACATGATTGGGATAGTCTTCAGTTTTTATATGATGGAACTGTTATTGTAAACCTCCATTCAAAGTGGTGTGCCAGTTTAGTCTAAAGTAGACAACATGATTGTTTTGGAATAGACAAGGCAACTGAGGGTAATAAACAGTACCAATTGTCAAGCTTTTATATTTGAAATGTTTTCAATTTTTCTTAGAATAAAATATCCAACACAAAGCTTCCCTTTAGACCCAATATTTATTTAAGAGAGTTCCTATATATTATATATTAATATTATAGATGTGCTGTATTGCATTATATTTAATATGGTTATTATTATTAATTGCTTGGGGGTTCAGCCACTTTCTGTTTATCCACAAGGAATCTTCTAAAGTACAAGTTGCAGCTTATCAGTCAGGCTATGGGTCAAATTGCTCTCCTGAGATAAAGACTTCTAAGAGAGAGAGACATAGTTCTATGAAAGTTCATAAACCCTAACCCCTTAAAAGGTCTGATAGCAGAAAATGCAAAAGATCTCTGTCTGGGTCCCTGGAATGTTGCTAAACCATTGTACATGTTGTTAAGTTACTTTTAACTATTTTTATTTCTTGTATCTCTATTATATTTATCATATGGTTTAGTAAGGCAGGTCCGAATGCCCCTCTAGGGCTTCTGGATCTGGGCTGAGAAAATCCAGACTATAACTTAATGGTAGCAAAAAATCAGAATTTTCTATTTATTTTTGCTGCCATTCGGTCGTTGTCTGGATTTTTGCAGGCCAGATCTGGTAGCTGGAGATCTTCCAATATTCAGTGGTTTAGTGGGCAAATTGGAAGCTGGGGTGGGGGTGGGGGGAAGGAAGCAGGTAAAAATCTTTCTGAAGGATATATGAGCAATATTTGGATGAGGGGAACAGAATCTTCAAGTATTCAAAGAGGTTACAAAATTATGCTTATCATTTTCCTTCTTCTTTATTTTATCACATTAAATAAGGGCAAACTATCTCCCTCAGCTGCTGTCTGACAAAAGCTATGTTAGCTTTATTACACTAACCCAAGGTCTCAAAACTGTGCGATGCAAGCTTTCAAGTTCTCTAGAATGAAACAAAAGGAGGCGGGGGAGGGAGAAGGAAAAAGAGTAACTGTTATTCCGGCCATGGCATCTCCATCTAGTTACAGAATGTGGGAGGAATTCTGGACGATTGGGAAATGACCATGTGGCCCCTTTTTTGAATAGCAAATTGTGAGAGGTACAAGGATAGAGTTTTGTTGTTCGTTTAATACATCTGAAGACAATTATAGCTTTAGAGAAATGGAAGAATGCCATATATCAGGAGCATCTGGTGAGCCCAAGTCACAGAAGATATAAACCCAGGGGGAGGGAAGAAAAAGGGAGAGAAAGCAAGTACGCATACATGCTGGACATCTTGGTGATGGATGCCAGGAAGGACAAGGGAAAGCGTTACTCCTCCATAGACTTGGAAAGGTAAAACAGCAGAGAAAGATTTCCTAGATTAGGCAAGTTTTAAAAACCTTGACCTTGGTGACAAATAAGGCTTTTTCTAGGCCATAGATATTTAGTTCTCAAGTATATTAGAAAAGGTAAATTAATTTTGAGAGGTCTTATCAATATGTGAGTTTATCACATAAGTACCTTCTATCCCTCCCTTGATAGAGTCATGATCTTTGTAGGAAGCCTAGATAGACTGCAGACACTTTCCATAGGAGGAAGAAACCAGTGAAGGTAGAAACAATGGAAGGAGTTCCATCAATGGCATCAATAATGTAAACAAAAACTGAGTAGCTGGGTATTTTTTTACATTTTTAACTGATTCAGCATTAACAGCAGAGAAGTTTTTCATGTGCCCCTCTTCTTCCACGCAAACCGTGTGCCTCTTTCCTCTTTTCCTGCATTGGCTAATAAGGGATGACAAAAATGGGAATCCAGCTGAATGAAGATTGACAATGCTTAGAATTGTCAATGGGATGTGGGATGTCAAATGCAGAAGAAAAGCTAAAAATTGGAGGGCAGAGGAAAGTGTTGAAAAAAAAATAGAACAGTCCTAATAAAATTATACTTATGATTTCTCCATATAATTCTATAACTATTATGGACAGGGTCTCATGAAATCATATTGTGAGGTCATCTGTGACTCCTTCAAGCCTGTGACACTTGAAGAAGTAAACCAGAATGAATTCAGCCATCTATAAATTAGATCTGTGCCATCACTCAAGATGGTTGAGCTGCAACTACAGAAGACCCTGGATGAACTGGATTATCTGGATCCCTCCCAACTGTGGTTCAAGCCTAATCATGCCATAGAAGCTGCACTAGTGGCCCTTTTGGATGACCTGCAGTGGGACTTGGATGGGAGTGATGTATCTAATTCTCTCAGCAGCATTCAATACCATGGTAAGCTTGTGGACTGCCAATGAAGATTGAGTTTAGGCTATTGTTCTGCAGTAATTCTTCTCCTTCCTGAGTGGGCAGTTCCAGTCAGTACTGATATGGGGGAAGAGGTCAAGCCCTTGGGCACTAAGATGCTCCAGGACTCAGCAGTCTTCCTTGTTCATTTTAATATCCACATGAAGTGTTTTGGTAAAATCATCCATAACTCTGGGGTGCGATACTATCAGCATAAGCTGATGTTGCCCAGTTATATTTAGCTACCTCATGCAAGCAGAAAATGTGGCAGAAATCTTAACCTGGTGTTAAGAGGTCTGAATTGGGTGGAACAGACTCAGACTGAATCCCCTTGTTGGTACAAAAGTCCTCTGGTTTCGTGGCATTCCATCTATCACTCTTGGAAGAAATACACTTATTTTGAGGAGCAGGTTTGCAATCTGGGTGTCTGGATCCCTCCCAACTGTGGTTCAAGCCTAATCATGGCATGGAAACCGCACTAGTGGCCTTTTGGATGACCTGTAGTGGGACTCAGATGGGGGTGATGCATCTAATTCTCTCAGCAGCATTCAATACCATGGTAAGCTTGTGGACTGCCAATGAAGATTGGGTTGGACTCATAGCTCCTGCTAGAGCAGCATGTAAAGACCATGTCCAGGAGACCCTTTGGTCATCTCAGCTGGTCCACCAGTTCCAGCCTTTCCTGTATCAGGAGGCACTGAAGACATATCTTCAGTTAAACTGCAACTACTCAGTTTGCGGTACATGGGGCTGTCCCCATGTTCAGGATAACCCAGAAGCTGCAGCTGGCACACAAAGCATCTGCCTGCTTGCTGACTGGCAATGGCAGCTACCTCTAAAGACTTATATAGTTTAACTTGGACTCTTGTCACCTTAGGGACTGCCTACTCCAAGTGGAACCTGTCCACTCTACATAGTCTAGCTGGGAGGGGACAAACAGTGAGTGCTCAACCCTCATGAGATTAGGGGTGTGAAGGCCTTTTAGTAGCAGCCTCCTCCCTTTAGAACAGCTTGTCCCTGAGGTCAGGATGGCCCCCACCTTATTGTTATTTAGGAAGGGGGTGAAAACAGGGCTCTTCTACAGGGCTCTTGGAAAAGGAAAGGCTCACTAGGTAATACTAGGGGTAAAAGATAACTGTTTTGAATTGGTTTTTTATGGTTTTATCATGGTAAGCTACCAGAGCCTGGGAAGTATGACACATTCCTAGTTCTCCTGCAGCCATAGGCATGTGTGGGGGAGGAGGGACAGGGGGAAAGTTATGGAATGTGCATTATGACATCATTATGCAAACCCCATAACATGAGCCCAATGACCGGACCCAAGCACAAAAGGCCGCAATTTGCATTGTGATTTCATGGTGCAAGTTGCATCATTTTTTGTCTTTGCAGCTTGTAGCAGATATCTGTGCCTGCAATTAAATCAAGAGAGGCACCTTCTTCAGTGGCCTGGAATCATATACTCACATTTAGATGTGCAGCCCCATTGCATCCACCTATAAAATGCTAATTTACATTATTTTATGGATGTTCCACTTCTAATAGTTTTATGGAATTGCCTGAAGTGTTTGGAGAACAGTATCATGCTGTTAATAAAGATAGAATTTTTTTTCTTTAATTTGATGCTCTTCAACATGTTATAGTGTCTGGAGACCATGTGGAGTAGTGGTTAAGTGTTTGGTTTAGAACTGGAGAGAGCCAAGTTCACAGCTATAGAAACTCACTGGTGGCTATGGGCCAGACAGTTTCTCTAGTCCCATCCCACTTTTCAGGGTTGTTGTTGTACAGATACAATAAAGGTAGATTCCCAGGTAGGTCAGAGGAAGCAAATGTAACAAATAAATAAGTGCCAACTGTCTCCTTCCAGTAATTTTCTTTCCTGAGCCACTAAAATGTTAGGATCACAACAGGTATTGTCCAAAGTTCCAGTAAGGATTCCTTACACTTTCCACACCTTAACTGATGAAAGTAAAATTAGATCAGTATCTCTGTACTAATCAAACATCTGCTTTTCTTTCTAGTTTTGAATAACCAACAGGTTAGCCAGCACTTCACTTCCATTGTGATGGAAGACCCAATCAGGGAGTGACCAGTTCATGAGGCATCTTCTATCAAAGAAGTAAGTGGCTGAGCATTCATATTCATATGCATACAATATATTAGTAATGGTTAAATTTTGGGCCCAGAGTGTCCTTCTTCTGCATAAACGTTTGCTAGAAATGTGGACCAACCCAAAGTAACTCATGTGTAAATCCTACTGACTATTCCTAATGTGTACTTAGTGACAAACTTGTATATATTTGGTTAGGTGTGAAATGACCTATAAGGATTAGCTGAACTCCCCAGTTTTTCAATAAAATGAAAACGTAAATGATGACAATAGGAGGTTTCTATCACCAAAGATCATAAACAACAAACAAACCCCAATAAAATAAAATAACAATTGGATGCCAGCAGTTTAAAAGTTATCTTAAAAGCCATATACATAATTATATTAGGAAATCAGCATCAACTGTTTATGGATGTTTACTGCTGCTTTACAAAACTTGGCATTATAGAGGGTGACCGAAATTATTTTATCTGAGAGGAAAAGATAAACATAAAAATCATCAAAGCAGGCATCTAGTAACAAGGGAGAAATAAAGTTGAGGGTTTTTTTAAACCTATCACTGTAAAAGGAGCAGTATAGCAACACCTGGAGAAGGGGTTTAACAGCATCAGAGCCATAGAGACAAGCACTATAAGAATGTTATTAAATTTCCCTTAGAGAACTGTACTTAGTTCTAAAAAAGGAATCTTTGTGGGGGTGGCAAAATAAGTTTAAGTGGTATTCTTCTCTTTGTTTCCTCTGAGATCTGTCTAAGCTCATTTTGATGTTTAGTATCTGTTATTTTCTTAGCCTGGCTGAAGTCTATTTCTTTTTTTATAATAATTTTTATTGAAGTTTAAAAATACAAAGATAAAAAACCAATACAAACTAAGAAAAATATAAAAAAGAAAAAGAAAAAAGAAAAAGTGCAGAGAGGAAAATAAAGGGGGGGGAATACAGTGGTACCTCTACTTACGAACGCCCCTACTTACGAATTTTTCGAGATACAACCAGCTCCGGCCCCAAAAATTTACCTCTACTTACGAACTCGCCTCTACTTACGAACCATTTTCCCTGCTGCCACGCAGTCGCGGCTTCCTGTGGGCGAGATCGCGGTAGCAAGGAGACATTCGGTGAGGCTTGTGGTGTGTTTTGTGGCGTTTGGAAGGTTTTTGTGGTGTTTGGAAGGTTTTTGAGGTTTAAAAATAAAATGCATATGTTTCAGAACTGTTTAGCCGTATTTACATAGAACCTTATGGGGGAAATTTACCTCGGGGTGTGGCCAAATTCGGAGGGCGGATTAGCCATATTTACATTGAACCTTATGGGGAAATTTGCCTCGTGGTGCGACCAAATTCGGAGGGCGGAACGGATTAACTGTATTTACATTGAACCTTATGGGAAACTTTACCTCGACTTGAGACCAACTCGAGTTGCAACCAGAGTCACGGAACGGATTAAGTTCGTAACTAGAGGTACCACTGTATAAAGGAAAAAGACATATAAAGAAATTACTTCCCCGTTTATCAAGACAAGTACAAACAATTTCACTAACTTTTTACCTTCTCGAACATTTCAACCAAAAATCTCTTCATCCCATATCTCACCTTTTATCTATTAGCAAATAATAAAGCCTCATTATTCAATCTTAATCAGCAAAAGTCCATTAAGTTACCAGAAATAACCATATGTATATTTTAACTTTAAACAAGTAAATCAATTTCATATCCCTTTACTTTACTTTACATAGTAACTTATCATTTTCTCTAAAAATATAACAAAAAGAATCTCTTCTTCCCGTATCCTATCTCATATCTATAAACAAATGTTTAAAGCTTCATCATTCAGACTTAATCAAGAAAAATTCCATTAAGAGCTACCAGAAACACCAATATATTAAATATCTTGATCTTTAATCCCTTCAAATAATGTCCCACAAATTAATCTCTTATTGTTTTCTATTTGTCTCCACTCAGAAACTCCTTTGCAGTTTTAACACTTTTCTTCAATTTTAATACCATAACTTATCGCCTTCTTTAAAAATACAACAAAAAATCTCTTCTTCCCATATCTTATCTATAGACAAATCTTTAAAGCCTCATCATTCAGTCCTGGTCAAGAAAAACCCATTAAAAGCTACTAGGCAAAAAATCACATATTTTAACCTTGATTGAATAAGCTCACTTTATAATGCTTCTTTTTGTTTCTAAAAATCTTGATGTTTATTCCTTTTAAGTAGTGTTCTAAAAGCTTATTACTTTTCATTCTCTCTTTATCTTTTCTTAGGAACTCCTTCATAAGAATAACACATCTCTTTCATAGGTCCAAAATAAGGAAGTTGTCCAAGTCACTCTTCTGAGTTGAAATCCACAATCTAGATCACTCTTCTGATTTATTATTTGGGTGTCCTGTTTAGCTATTAAAACATCAGCTGGTTTCATTTGTAAGTCCTGTGTAACATCTTTGTCAATATCATTCTTGCAGCCTGTCATTTTTAAATTTATATCCAAAACAACCTGATTCTCAGTTGTATCCTCTTCTATCTCCTCTTTTAAACCCATTTTTATAGTAGCAGATAAACTTAAGAGAAAGTTCTGAGTATATTGTTGCCAAATATCATTGAATTTTTCCAGAGTTAAAATACTTTTCTCCATTCTGTATTAGTGGGTCTTCTCTTTTAATTATAATCTTCAGTTCCTTTTGGTTGACTCCAGTAACCAGCCTTCAAGGTCTCCCCTGAACATTTTTTTTCCTAATCCACAACATTCCCATGAAAAGGTTTCTTACACTTTGATTCAAAATTTTCATATAGTTTTAATAGGATTTTAAACAAACCACAGGAAGGATTCTTATAATTAATTTCAAAATCACCTTTTTGCTGCTTATTTCCAAGTATTTTTTTTTCTTTAAGTTCTTAAACTTACATGAAACTTCTTTACCTGAGGATCGAAGGAGAATCACCCAGTGTAATGAAATTTGTCCTTCTGAAGGTTCTTAATATCCAAAAAGCAATTTACAAGCCATTTCCAGAAGGGATTAAGAGAGGAAGTGGGCAAATCCAGCATCCCGTTGAAGGCTCTGAACTGCGGCTTGGGCAAAGCTGACTCCTGGCTCCCAGAGTTCTAAAACCTGCCAGAGACAGCTGTTTTATGGTCTCATCATGGGGAGCATCTGTATGGAGCACTGTGGGCAATCCCAAGATCTCTCCTTTATCCAGAGAGGAATTTCAGAAGCACTGATCCATTCATTGGCTCCTCGTTCTGCCACGGTCGTCAGCTCCGCTAAAAGCAAAACCAGACATGAGCCTGGCTGAATTCTAAAAGATGTAAGAAATATATCAAAAGACCACATAATAAGAGTTTTCCTATAACTGCCTACGACCGTGAGGACCGTGTATTTGTATAGGTGATGAAGCATAGAGAACAAGTGTAGTAGGATGGAATAATTTTTTGACAATGACAATGTCAACAATGACAGTTTAGCTATCCACACTGATACAGATGAGATGGCTATAACTCACCCTGATAATGGAGACCTAGCCGAGATTCCCCACACCATACTTCCAGTGGTTCTCTCAGATTTTAGGGACTGTGGATGAGGTGCCCTTGAGGGACCTTCAGAATCAGTTGCTCACATCAGTTCCTCTCCTCACCAGAGCAGTCTAGAAGGTTTAAATTATCATTGCTTCCTCCAGTTAAGTATATAAATCTGCAGCTTTGCTGAAACTAATCAATTACAGATTTGACCAGTCTCCTAGATAAGAGAACATAAGTGGGATCTCATATAATTTCCGAATATAATTAACCAAAAAAAAAAGTGTTTGTTTGTAGTTTTAAAATTTCCCAGTAACTTTCCCTAAAATGGAAATAGGAAGCTTTTCAGTAATAGACACTATATTTGCATCAACCAACATGGTTTTTCTAACTTGGTTTTTATACAGTAATGTAAAAATATCCCATTCTGTAAATGAGCAAGTAGAAAATATGTACCTCTGTTTTAAGTATCATTGCCTGGAGTCTTAAACTGACCCCTTTGAGGAATAAAAAATGCTTCTGTCTAGGAACTTAACAATCAACACTTGCTGTAGCGCAGAAACAACTCTCCCCTTTCACATACACAACCCCTTTGCAACCTAGCAGAAGAACTGCTCTGCGAGACTAATTAGTATTCTCTGAAAATGTCTAGGATATTGATCTGAGATTTGAAGACTCTATTGATGTACAGTCATCAGTTACAGTTGAATGAAAATTACCTTTAAGGGGAATTCAGAAGGAGAAAACATACATTATGGTTTTTGTGACTTCTATTGTTATGTAAACTGGCAACTCAGCTAAGAAATGAAATGCATATCCTTTCAAATTCTATAAACTTTTTTATAATCCCCAGAAGATCAGAAATAATCAGGCATAGAGACTTTTTTTTACAGGATATACTTTGCCATTCCTTTCCTGTTTTCTACAAACCTGTTAATATCTTGAGGATGTAATGCCCTAATATATTTCTTTGTTCATCAGAAGAGATATTTCTAATGTGATCTACCTTATGTAATAACCATACAGAAACAAAATTATACATGAATTGCAAATCATTGTTCATCACAAATTGTAATTGTAATTTTACATCCAAAAGCCAGAAATGAGTTTACGAAGAAAAGTCCTATATATTAAATCTTTACCTGTTCTCACAAAAATACAAAAGGACACGACAAGAACCATGTTGGCATGTTCTCCATTCTGGTCTCATAGTGGCCAGTCATAAGAAAGATGAGAAGCTAAGAGAAGGAAACCATTGTAAGCCTGGAAAGTCTGCATCCCACCTGAATTGTCATATTTCATACTCAGACCATGTACAGATGGAACCTGATATGAAACACAGAATATTCTGATACTTTCATGTGTCTAAGTTTTGATCTGGTGTCTTCTTAGAATCTAGAAGAGCCACAGGAATGTTTGTGGTCAGATAAAGCTATCCTCATATCTAACTGAAGCCAAATGATGCAAATTAATGTTAACTATGAATGCTGAAAAGAATGGTCCTATTCTCAGAATTTTGGTGACCTGGCACTAGGCACCTTCATCTTCTTCATCTTATTCTTCATCAACCACTTAAAAACGCCATCAGTTAAAGCAGTTAAGCAGGCCTTGAAGCAATGCTTTCCTAAGAAGTTATGTCTATCAGTGTTCTGCATTTCCAAAAGATATTAACTAGCATCAGTTCAGAAAACTGGACAACCATCCTTTCTCAATTCAGATTTTTTGTGCATTACATTGTGGATTTCATACAGTCTGTAATAAAATCACTCAAGAATTCATTCAGTTTAAGAATATACATTTGTGCCAGATCTGCAATCTGTTTTCAACAGAAGAGGATAAAAGTCTACTACAAGGTGAAGGTTTTTACAACCCTGCCCGCCCGCCTGCCTGCTTGCCTGCCTTCCTCTTTTCTAGTTTTATTTTTGAATGTGTGAAAGGGAGCAAATAAGCGCTTGCCCTCATTTGCAAATATCATCTTCAAGGGAAGCAATCTGCATCAAGACCACATGGAAAAGAAGGGCTCTGTTGTTCTTCTAGAGAAATGGTTGGTAACTCCTAGCCCACGCTGATGGCATGCAATTCTCCAACTTTTCTATGTCTCTGGAATCCTCTACTATCATATCACCATATTTCTTCCAACAGATTGAACACATCTTTCAAATTAACAGTTCATCCTCTCAAAAATTTCCAAGGAAGGAAAAATGGGTCTAAAATCCCATGTGCATTTCAGTGCCCCAACCCAGCAGCCCTTTTCAATAAAGTTATGGCCCCATTCCAGGAAGCTAACTATTCCACTAAACAGTCCAGACAACTGCTTTCTCTTCAATAAGCATGTTCACTGCATTTAGGCTATTTACCTGTTAAATAAATACATACATACACACACACACACACACTTTTTCTTGGGTTAATGACTGGGAGAAACATTCTAAGAAAGATGAAATGACTTCCTTGAGTCAGTTACAAGAGATTTTCATCTTTATTTTTTGATGGGAGAATTAGATTTAAACATAAAGTTTAAAGTATCTTGGATAATTCCATGCTTCCAAAACGATTCAGAAGTACTTTGAACCGCATGCAAGTGCAGCACCTCTCTGCTATTCATTAGTGGAGTCTGATTTTCTAAAAACCTTCCCCGTGAACCTGAAAGAAGGATGCTACTGCCTTAAAAAGTCCATTAAAGTTAATGCAACTCATAGCCCGGTGTCTCCCAAATATTTTGGAACTGTAATTGCCAGAATCCCCAGCCAAGGTAGCTGAAGACCATGCACTGTGGTCAGGTATGGGTAATCCTTGGGATCAAGACACCATCCTTGCATATCTGGAAGGAGCAATTTCTATCAATCCAGGAAAGAGAACTGGGTGGGAATATCTGTCAGCCCTTCAAGGTAGTCCAGAACAGAAAACCAAAGTTACAAATGCTAATACTACTTTTATTATAAGGTGACAGGAACAGAATATTGCAAGTCTGAATGTGCCTCTCCCCTCCCTGCCTTTGCGTTCAAGCGAACAAGGAAGGGTCAAATCTGAGATGTTTTCCAAAATTGTATTTTGGACTCAGATTTCTCTTACCTTACCATGGCCTTGGTTACGACCCTTCTTCCTGTTCCTCAAGGTTATTCTCACAGCCCATTACAATATTGGAGATATATTTCTCCAATGAATGCCTGTGTAGATGTGTAGCTAAGGAAAGCAGGGATGGAAACCTCACATATTCTCATATGTCCATGATGCATGTAATTATGCTTGAAGAGAGAGCTGGTTTACTCTCCAGAGATAATTCTGCAAAACCATTTTAAACAATATTTTATTTCTAAATTTGAGAAGCCAGGAGTATCCACAGGGTATAGTCAAAAAAGTCAAGATGGCAGTGTGATTAAAGCTCTGCCTTTTTTTTTTTTAATGTGTAGCTTGATGGCACATTGCACATAAAAACAGGTGGAGCTTTGGTCACCAGAGGTTTCTCTGTTAATATTAATATGTATATTTGAATCTCATTCTGATTTATGATTTTTCAATATATATAAAACCATGAAAAAGGACTGAGATGGGAAGGGATGGGAAGGGATTGGGTACGGTGACATATCCAAGAAACCAAGGAGGCTTTTAACTACAACCTGAACTATGAGTGCAATTTATTTAATTATTTATTTACTCAATTTATATAGCTGCCCATCTCACTTTTATGTGACTCTAGACAGCTCACAATAAAACAAATAAAAACACAAAATACTTGATATAAAACAAAAATAAAAACACATAACAGCCAGGCATGATCCAACCTATCACCCATGCAACCAGGAGATGGGCTCTAACCCACACCCAGGCCCCAGGCTCGGGCGCAAAGCCAAGTTTTCAAGGCCTTACAAAAGGCAACAGGGATGGGGCCAATCAAATCTCAGGGGGAATGATATTTCAAAGGGCAGGTGCCAAGGCAGAAAAGGCTCCCGCCAGCTGACACCCCCTAGCTGATGGTACCCGGAGCCTGCCCTTCCTGCCAGATCAGATAGGATGGGTAGAAACAACTGGGGGGATATAGTCCCCTAAGTAACCTGGTCCTAAGCCATGAAAGGCTTTAAAAGTGACAATCAGCACTTTGAATTGCACATGGAAGCACATTGGAAGCCAATGCAGCTCACAGAGCAGTGATGTCACACGTGCCAAGTAACTGGCACCAGTAACTGCCCGTGCCACCACATTTTGTATCAGTTGAAGCTTCCAAATACTCTTCAAGGACAGTCCTACATAAAGCACATTGCAGTAGTCTAATCTGGAGGTCACAAGGGCATGAGTGACCATAAGCAGGACCCCCTAGTCCAGGAATGGCTGCAACTGACGCACAGCCCTAAGCTGTGCAAAGGCCCTCCTGGCCATAGCTGCCATCTGCTCTTTGAACAGGAGCCGGGAGTCCAAGAGGACTCCCAGATTGTGCATCAGGTCTGTCACGGGCAGTGCTACCACATCCAGAACCAAAAATGGAAGGTCCCCAGAACCAGGAAGTCCAAAAACCCAGAGCCACTCAGTCTTGCTTAGGTTGAGCTGAAGCCTGTTGCACCCCATCCAGGCCCACACAGCCTCCAGGCACTTTATATCTCCACCAGGGGAATAGTTAACAGTTGCCTTTATTTAAAACAACAAAATTAATACATGATTATTTTCAAACACACAAACATGTCTGCATTAAAATTTTAATATCAAGTATTATAGAGAAGCATTCCAAAGGTCTAGAATCAGAAGCCATCAGCAGGTAGCCTGGATTGCTACCTTTAAAAACTGCTGAGACCTAGCATTTCACAATTTAATATTTGGTAATATTTCCAAAAGAGAACGATAACCATTTTTTGCTGTTTATCCAGATAAATAGATAAGTCTTATATGAACGAAAGAATGATGGAGGTCAAACAGGAAAGAAAGAGTTGATATAAGACTAAAAATGACTTATCATGTTTAAATAAACAAATGAGAGAGAGAGAGAGAGAAGGGGAAAATTTTAATCTTCCAAAATAAATAGCACAGCATTGCCTTCTTTGAATCATTACTCCCTCATCCTATTGCAGCCCTTGGCCTCCCCATAAAACCATAAAATTTGATCTAGAGCTAGGAAGAGGTTGCCTACATTTTTATCAGAATTATCCACAGATAGGTACCCATTTTGAATCTTACCCTGATCTTTTAGCAAAAAAGCCTAGTACAATCTTTCTGGGAAGTTTCCTGATTCTAAATTGATTGCTAATGACCAGGGCTGTCTGTCTCTATTGCTGTGTCAATAGAAAAGATAGTATTGCTGATGGAGTACCTCAATACAATTGATATCTGTATTAAACACTGGCTGTTACATTGTTGTCTTTGCTAACAACTCCATCTTTATGACAAAAATGGACAAAAGTATTGGAAGCAAGACGTTATATTCAGCAAGTATTCATAGAGTCTTGACAAATATCATTCTCAGTATTCGCATAAATTATTTGAGTATTTGACACAGGTCTTATTCAAGGATACCCATCATAGCTTCACTAAGGGAAGGTCCTGTCTAACTAATCAACTAGAGTTTTTTGAGGGTGTTAATAAACATGTGCATAGAGCAAGTCAGTAGATATCATCTACTTAGATTTTCAAAAAGCCTTTGATAAAGACTTCTCAGTAAGCTTTACAGCCATGGAATAAAAGAGCAGGTCCTCTTGCAGGTAAACTGGCTAAAGAATAGAAAACAAAGAATATTCAAATACTCTTTATTTGTGGGTTCAGGATGATTGATGTCTCTGAAGCTAAAGCCTTGCAAAAGGTAGGTGTTATAGGTTTTGGGGGGAGGGGAGGGGAGTTAGAGAATTAAGCTATTCAGAAATAATGTCAGGTTCAAAAAATGCTGAGACAACTGGAAATTATTAAATACCAACAAAATAATTGTACTGATTGCATAATATGAGTGATACTGATAATATTCAAAGCTTAGATGACTCAGAAGCAACGTCCCTCAGAAATCATATTCAGTATGGACCACATTTAGTATTTCAGAGCTGTCTCAGAAGTCCCATTCCAACTTTTCTGTTATTGGCGGAGAGGTAGAAATCCATGGAGACAGAGCCTGTCTTATAATGGCACCCCAACCTTTTAACCTTCTCCATGCTAAATTTTGTTTATTTTATTATTTTGTTTAAATTTTACAGAAGATTATTGTCCCTTTTAGTTTTGGGGGGTTGTTCTTCATTGCTTTTTTTTGGCCTTTAGATTTCTGCTTTTAACTTAGATTTTGTTTACTGCCACTATTTTTCATTTTCACTCATTGTTTTATGCTTGTGTACTAGAATCAGCTCTAGTAATTTGCTCTGGAAAGCAGAATATTAACCATCTAAATGAATGGATGAATGTGGTGACAAAACATCAAGAACAGTTCTGCACACATTTTCATAATTAATTACAAAAATAAAATCAGTTTCCTTATTGTTTATCCACTGTCTGTGTACTGCTGAATGTTTTTCTTTTGGTTCAGTAGTTGTGAAGGGATCAAATGCACACATTCTCTACACACTTCCTTACTGATTACTGTAAAAGGTTGAGATAATTCCTCCCCACCCCCTTTCTCTCTCTTACACACACACACACACGCACGCACATGTTCTTTTGTTAAGTGCACTGTTTATATATCTGAACAATAGAAAGTTAATATAGTGAGTTTGTTTAACAGGAAATATCCTTTTTTATGAAGAAAGCTGAAATTTCTCCAACTCCTGTAGCATTTCCGATGATTCGGCAGAATAGTCTGTAACTTTGCACCCCAATCCTGTATATATCTATTTAGAATAAAGCCCAATTGAGTTGAATGGGATGCTCCCAGGAAAGTGGGTAAAGTATTTTGATATTTTAGTGGGGTCAGATTTAATTTTAATTGTCTTGATTTTACAGTTATGTTTGATAGTTTGTATTACTTGAACAGTTATGAACTAATTGACACCCTGCTTATTCCCAAGTAAGTGTGTTTAGCATGCGGGCATGAAAAGCAAATATTACTTTACTTATATAGCCACAATGATGTAAGTTACGTCATTTTAAAACTGCATATTCTGAAAATATTGCATTTGTTTAAAAAAATCATGGCCAGCTTTTTTTCTAAGTTTTCCTGAACTTAGAAGTAATTGTAAAGCATGGAATGATGGATACTGGGGAAGTAATGAAATATTACGTCAATATAGATTTCAAAATCAGTCCAAAACCTAAAATTCTAGCTGCTTTCCTGACATCCATGTCAGATTAAGAATTGTGTATGCCCATAAATGGGGCACTGTATGCACATACTAGCTAAAATTGGAGCAGAAGCTATAAACACAATCCTCAGGCTGAAATTTGCTCCTGTATTCATTTATTTGGGGAAGGAATTAGGCCTTTCTTTCAGTTCTCAAGACATAATCGATACAATCAGAACAAACAGATCAGGAGAACGATGCAAGGATGGAAGTAGCTGAGGACTTGGCTCACCCATCAGAAAAAATCATAATAGGATTAGTTTGCTTTTAACCTAGCATGATGTTCAAATGAGCTATTTCGGTTTATAAACTGCAGTTTGTGGATTAGCAGTATATGTAAATCAGGGCATTATGTTTTCTTTAGGAAATCATGGTTAAAACAAGCCACAATGTGGTATGATGTAAGAGCCTATGGTGTAATGTATTTGTTCAATTATTCACATATTTATCTCTCACCACAATCCAAAGATGTGACTTCAGACTTCCAGTCTTACTGAGAAACATAGGAAGGAATCACTCTGCTCAAAGTATCATTGCAAAAACCTGCACAGAATGTGATGCTACGCATGTGCATGGCTGGGTTGGATCTAAGGCATTGTCCTGCTTCAGAAATAAAGAAAAAAGTAAATAAATAAACACACTTCCCCACAAATCTATTTTGTCTCCCTAAAATCGTTAAACCTTCTGGAAATGAGCCCCTTCTTTTCAATATTGGCAGATATATTGTTGTGGACTGCCTGCTTTAAGGAAAATATCTCAATTGATAAATCCTAACTGCACCATTTGTTTTCAAGGTCCCTGCAGCATTATCAATATTTGGCGCTGTTTTACATCCCTTGATCCTATACAGAAGAGTGCTGTAATACTATATTAGCTATTTCTAAGAAAATTCTCCAGTCAGCTCCCTCAGCTTAGAATTGCATTTAAATTAAAATACTGCCTTTTTTGTTTTTGCTTGTCTTGGTAATTTTTGCTCTATATTGAACACTTATGAGAAAACAAAGGCTGAAATACACATATTCCTATAATTATTCTGGATGAAGTTCATTAGACCCACTTTATTGCTTAAAGTGAAAGTAAATCCATTCATTGAAGTTTGCTGAACTTCCTACAACAATGAAATAGTCTCCTCTACCATGTGACACTGTAGGATAAATTGCGTGATATGCATATATATGGGTCTGCAACCAGCCACAAAACATGCATCGTGGTGTCACAACACAAGCACTGCTCTTTGTACTTGTGTTGTAATGTCATACAATGCACGTTTCATCACTTGCTCCAAGTGGATGGCCCTTTCCTGAAGATGTTTAAAAAGCTTATAAAAGTTTTCATAGTTTTCTGTTTTGAAGAGCCTTTAGGAAATGGCCTTGATGATGTTTGTATTATTTTGAGAGTCACACAGGATGATGGCTTTCAGGAAGATTTATGTTTTTTGTTTTGTTTTGTTTTATTATTTTATTTGTTACCCAACTCCAGCTTCTGACACCAACTCCGGTTTCTGACGATGTCTTATTGTATTATTATATTGTTTTGTTTGCTGATGTAGTTGACTTGTAAACCAATTAGAGTTGATCTGATTGAAGCAGTACAGAAGTTAAAGTCAGTAAATAAAATAAGAGAGGCTTGCAGAGTTAGCACCATTGGCTCTACACACAGTTGAGCAAAGAAGTCTTGCTAACTCCAATATCTCCTCCAAAACTATTAATGCCTCTTCATCTAACTACTTTAAACTTTCAACCAAGACAAGGTAAGTCAGCATCAATCCATTTACTTTGCCCTCTTCTTCTGGGCAGGATGGACTGAAAAGGATTAGAAAACAAATGAGCACTGCAGGAAACAACAGAAATGAAGCCACTTGCGGAAGACTGACCCCAAACTATACCAAACTGGAAACAATCAAAGGCCTGTTTCTCCCCTCCATCATCAAGCATACCTTGAAGACAACACACGAGGACTATTCTGGGTAAAGTGTGGTCATACCATTTCTCATGTAGTCCTTTCATCTCTGTGGTGTAACTTAGTTTCTGGATTGAGTTCCAAAACGCTCTGAAAAGCTAGTTTAAGACATACTGTGTCCCAGAGTAATGGAAGCTCATCCTTACATTATGCTTTCAGATGAACATTTTGCTGTTTTGTAGATTTGCACCACAAAGAAAAAAGAGGAACATTTGTTTCCCAAAAACTGGTATCTGCAGGAAAGCACAACCATTAAAGATAAACAGGAACACCCTGCACACCTGACACCAATGAGGAATCCTGGCTCCAAGCGCTACACAATTAGCTGACAATTTTTATGGGATGACAGCTGCATGACTCACTTATGTATGGAGAGGGGGTGGTTTTGTTTTTGTACTATGTGGATATTTTGCCTGCCTTTGCACTAAGAGGACTGTGTAAATAGGAAGTGATGAGGGAAATCAATTCAGAGCGAACAGAGTCTTTTTATTATTATTTTTTTCCTCAAGGATCAAACAGGAAGAGATAGGAAACCCAGAAAGATACTTGACAGATATTTAGCTCAGTAAGAGAAAAAGGAAGTCAGCATGTTGAAGCACCCGGGTGGTTATTTTTGAGTTGTTGAACGGAAATGGGATACAGTGCAAAAAGGATGCAGATTGGATGCCTGGGGTTGCATAGCAACGCAAAGGAACAGCAGCGCCTGGGCAAAGCGAAGACCATCTGTGGGCATGAAAGGGACAGGGAGGAACTTGTGAGTCAAGAGGGAAAGAGAGAATAAGTACAATGCTCCAAAAGGAAGTTTCTGCATCAGCTGTTGAAGTCCCTTACAACACTGCTCTCCAATATTTCTTGAGAAATGATATCCAATCTGACCCATTCTGCCACAAAATGTCACCATGTTAGAATCCCTCCATTTTACCTCCTCCTGGCTTTCCACAGCTTTACATTTTCCACCATGCCCAAACAACTGCTAGTATGCATGGCTAACGGAGACTATTCCTTTTATTCCTCTAAGGCAGTGTTTCTCAACCTTGGTGACTTTAAGATAAGTGGACTTCAACTCTGGGGCTGGGGAATTCTGGGAGTTGAAGTCCACATATCTTAAAGTCGCCAAGGTTGAGAAACACTGCTCTAAGAAAAAAAAGGGGGGGGCAGTGCTTTCTAAAGACTTGTTATATTTCTCTAACACCGGAGCTTTCCTGTAAGCCTGCCTAACATTGCCCTTTGCATGTGAGGGCATTGTTTGACTAATACAGTATGCAATGGCACTCTCAGTCTGGCCATTGAAACTAGGAGTTTCTATCTAACACAGAGAGCCAGTCTGCTGTAGTGGTTAAGGCATCAGGCTAGAAACCAGGAGACTGTGAGTTCTAGTCCCACCTTAGGCATAAAGCCAGCTGGGTAACCTTAGGCCAGTCACTTTCTCTCAGCCCTAGGAAGGAGGCAACAGCCAACTGCTTCTGAAAAATCTTGCCAAGAAAACTACAGGGACTTGTCCAGGCAGTCTCTGAGAATCGGACACAACTGAACAGATATATATATATCCCCTCTCACACCTATGAATGGATGTGTCTTCCTCAATCTTGGGTCCTCTATCAGAGGCCTGAGAGTTTTAGGATTCTGCGCAGTATCTTAGCTGTTCCTCACACTGCACTCTTCTGGACAGAGAGCTCTGATGTTCTTCCTAGGATCTGTTGGAGCCTCTCTCCCAGTTTAGTGGCTCCTTCCACCACTGGGACCACTTTGGCCTTTACTTTCCACAACCTATTTAGTACCTCCTTCAGGCCCTGGTACTTCTCCAGCTTCTCACACTCCTTCTTCCTGATGTTGACTTGGCACGCTACATCTATCAACACCGCTGCCTTCTGGTCCACGATGTCTGGTTGATTGGCCAGTACCTGCCTGTCCATCTGGATCTGGAAGTCCTACAGGATCTTAGCCCTGTTATTCTCCATGACCTTCTGTGGAATTTCCCTTCTGGACTTGGGAATATATCTATATATCTATAACTATATCATCTATCTATCTATCTATCTATCTATCTATCTATCTATCTATCTATCTATCTATCTATCTATCTATCTATCACACAGGGATTCTAGTACATACATACTGCAGGCCCTGCTGGGAAGAACTGGCTACACCTTCTGTATACAGTGCATGTGATTTACCTTCTCCAAGAGAACTATTCTACTACAAAACTGTGAGAAACAGTAAAGAGAAATTGAAAAAAACCACCTTCTACTGAATTCATTTGCCATCCAACCAGCTCAAAGAAGGTCACCTTCCTCTAGTCCCATCCTTATGGGATTGTCACTAAATAGGGATGTGGAGGTGGGCATTCTCAGTGGCTGCCCCCATTCTTGGGAACTCCCTCCCAATGAAAATTCTCATCCCTCTTGGCTTCAGGAAAACCTTCAAGACCTACCTGTCCCATTTTGCAGAGAAGAAGGGTGGTCTTTGCCTGGAAGGTGGGGTTGTGGGATGTGGTATTTATATGTGCTGGTTCTTCATTTTTTTTTAATTTTTATGCTTTGATGTATCTGGGGTTCCCTGAGGTTATTTTATATGCTTGTATTGTTGTTCACCTAGATCCTGCAGGAAAGGGGCAGCATTAAACATAAATAAAATTAAATGTTTTTGCAAACCCAAAATACATCTTCTCCCCAAGAAGAAGGTTCACATTTTTCCTGTTGAATCACTCCCTGCTCTGGTTTGGCCTCTGCTGGAAGGTAACTAAATTTTGATAGACAGATCTCTTGGCTGCATGGAGGCTTCAGGTAATCATGACAGAGAAATGCAGTAGAATAATCTACTGCAAGTTTCAGTCCTTCCTGAGTCACTCTCCAGCTTTGATTTCTTCCCATCAGTAAGCACTTCCTGAAAAGTGACTCATGAGCAACACAGCCAGGAGGTATCCTCTGAAGACTGGTAGTTGTCTTCATACATCCCAACAATTAGTTTGTGGATGCATAGATGCATTGTGCTTCCCTTTTTTAAAAAACTAAATATTTGCTTCATATGCCTAAAGTTGTTGGATGCTGATTTGAGTGCTGTACAGCCAGATTTGTTTGTTGTTGTTGTTGCTATTGTTGTATTTATATCCTGTCTTCTTTCTCAAGACACCTTACATGGAGGTCTCTCCTAATATTAATGCCAAAACAAAAATCCTACAAGGCAGTCTGGGCTAAGATAAACCAGCTCCAGGTGACTCAGTGTCCTCTGTGGTCAAGTAAGGATTTGGTCCTTGGTCTCTCTGGTCCAAATGCAACAGCTTGGCAGTATACATAGTACTAATAGAAGAGAATATGTGTAGCTCAGGGTTGAACTGTGGAGTCCTTGGGGTTCTCTGAGCTTGGTTGTTTTCTTGCAAATGTTTCATTACCTGGCTAGGTAACATCTTCAGTGCTTCAGAACCCCAAGGACTCCACAATACACAGTACTCTTATACTTTCCTTGGCCCAACAGTGCCCATCTTCCCAGATAAAAACAGGCTGTGAGCTAACACTTAGCTCAAACCTATTTAATGCATTTTTAGTCCAAGAGGTCCCTAAGTCTAGTTCTCAGGGTTGCAATATATGAAACAGGAATGTATGGGTAATAGAATTAATACTGATCTGAAGTTAAAGTAGTTTTCTAAACATTTTCAGCAGCTACAGAAAGATTTCTCTTTTTAGTAATATTTGGGGAGCTACGTTAAATGCTGGTAAAAATAGTCACCCATTGGGATCGTCCAATGGTTTGCTTTCAGATATCATAAGGATAAGTCTGTGCTAAAAAGCTCTGTGACATCATGTTCATTACATGATCCCTGATTGACAGGGAACACTTTAAGGAAGGACAAAGGTAGCACCAAAGAAATGGTAGATATCCAAAGTTTGAAAACAGAAGTGGCAATATTGTTCAAGAGATATCCATTCCCAAATATATTTAGAATAAATATTTGGTGTAGTTCCAGTTTAATGTTTGAAAGCTTGATAATGTAAGATAAAATCATTCAAAATATTATTCCAAATTTTGTTATAGAGTTTCTTGAGAAGAGGTTGCCACTTGTATTTTCCTACTTTGTTCTTCCACATAAACAGTTCTTTGAATATTGTCTATTTTAGAGTCCTTGCAAGAGCTCCTAATTGTAAGCCATAAGAACTCATTTTGAATGCTCCTATTTTGAGTGCACCTACTTCCTAGTAGTTCAAGGAAAAAAGAGAAAAGTGTTGAGGATAATCAACATAGATTAAAAGAAAGATTCAGCTTAAGCCACACAGGTCAAAGCAAAAGCAGGGATACCACTATGGCAAAGATGTGCACAGCTCAACACATCTTCAGGCTGCAAAGGAGACAATGACTCACTGATGGTTGAGGCACTGTTTAAAAAACTGTTTCTCCAGAGGTTTACCAGGAATCAGCTGCCTCCTCCTCACCACCATTTTCCCCTCCTGTAGATCTAAGTGTTCTCTAACTAAAATAACATTGCTTTGATAAGATTTCAACAATCAGACAATACTATATGTGTATAGGAAAAATCTTTTTCCCCCCAAAGGCATAGCCTAAAAACTATTCTTAGGAATGGGTGAGGGACAATTCAATGCATAAACAATTCAGGCACTTGTTGAATGAAAAGAAACGGCCAAGGTCTCCAGGCCAAATTGTTCCAC
Organism: Python bivittatus; assembly: GCF_059951505.1. Classification (NCBI taxonomy): domain Eukaryota; kingdom Metazoa; phylum Chordata; class Lepidosauria; order Squamata; family Pythonidae; genus Python; species Python bivittatus. The sequence goes on from NW_028277098.1 coordinate 16,928,504, forward strand.
CTAGGATCCCTATAGTTAGAAAATAAAAACATACCTGGCACCAACACAGAGAATCAAAGCAGCGATGTGGTGAACTTTTTCTAGGTTTTGGATTCAAGTTGAGGATGGCATATTTAGATATCTTTTTCCTTTGATAGTAAAAAGCAGAAAAACAAATCTAAGACATAAGAGCTTGATTTAAACTACCTCATATTACTGTTAACATATAAGAAACTTCTATATAAGGAGTCTTCACACTTACAGTCATAGTTATAATGATTATCTGCAGGCAGAAATTGTTGCATCACATGATTTTACCCTGTTCTGATCATGTGTTCTGAATATTTGCTATCCATAGAGGGAGGGAGGGAAGAGATATAATACTGCAAAACAGCATTCACATCATTTTGATTTTGAAAAATGCCTTTGGGCCCTACGTAGACCTCAGTGGCATTCCAGAGGTCTGGTAACTGTATCCTAAATTTCTTAAGTATGCCTACTTGCTAAAAAATGTTTCACACCCATTTTCAAGCATCCAGTATCAAATAAACCTTCTTTAGTCACCATGTTCCATGGAAAGTGAGGAAAGAGTCTGACTCATTTCTAGAATCACATATATAAATGACATTTTAGAATCTTTACATTGGTTAAGACCCCATTTTATGTAGACAGTAACGATCTTAGATTACAGAGACCACAAACTATATTTCCATACATTTAATGAACTGTGATTCTTAGAAAGGCTAATACATTAGTTAGCCTTTACGCTGCCTCAACACTCTTTTTTGTTGTTGATGATGAATGTTTTCTTTGAAAATTATTTTATGCTATCATTTACCATAGAATAACCTATTATTACCGACAATAATTGTAAAATTTGATTAAATATAAGGGAACCAGCCAATTGAAGGAGGTACAGAAGCAGGGAGGGCACTTCTTCAACCATTATACTGCAATAGAAGGTCAGCTTTGGTTGTTGAGTTTTTGTGCCAAGGTTTCCTTTTTTTAAACTGAACGTTCAGCTTGTTTTAAATGCTAATGCCTATTATTAGTGCTATTTTTTGAGCTACTTCTTAAAATGTTTCTGATGTTACAATTGGATGTGGAAATGTTTTTACTCTGAAAGATATTTAGGGAATTCAGTTTTCAGGTGGTATCTTTAGCCTATACTGCAAGAGCAGAGCAGAGAAAATGGACAGAAAAATTCACATAGACATGGAACATATTGATCCATATAAATATCGTATTGGCTGGGGAAGAGGTATTCCAGAACATATCCAAAAAAAAAAAAAAAATCAAGATAGGGAAAGGCTGATTTTAAAAAATCAAAGAAGGTTTTGTTTCTGTTTTCAGAAGCTGCAAAGAATTGGAAAGGACAGGGGGCAAGTGAAAGAAAATCCACCACGTGGAAAAACTTATCTTGACTCCAAAACTCTGTTTCTCTTTTTCTTCTCTTGTTGCATTGTTGAAGGTGAAGCCAAGCCAAGTGTCCACCTCTCACCCCTTCCTCCTCACCCTTCCCATTTCTTAAAAAACAATTTCCAATGAGTGTACAGCTAAGCACAACCAGCCGGTATACAATTGTGAAGAAATAACCATAATAACTGTCCCTGCAAATTTATAGCTGCCTATTGTGTTGCACTGAATGGCTTGTAGCTTACATTGACCAAGTTCCCTGTGATACTTTTCTTCATCAAACTGTAATGCAACATGAGCAAGGGGCAAACCTTATCAGACTGATAAGTGACACATGCTGTGTCAAGCTCTCCAAGAGCTGTCATTTTACTATCTTCCTGGATCTCCATCAGGCAAATTTAATCAACATAAACCGAGTTCCTCTTCAGTGGCAAAGGGTGCTTTTTATGTTAGGTAAACAGTGTGCTCACATGCATGACAACACTCATAGACAAAAGAAATCCATAAGACTTTTAGTTTACCATGGCTTCACATGAGTTACAGTAAGATCTTGCTGGCTCAACACATTTTGATTTAGTTTGTACAAATGGGACCTTGGCAAAGGAAAACTCTGCTTTGGCTGTCCTACCTTCTACTCCAGGGAGACGATTACATGACTGAATCTTCTTCTGGGAAAATACACACACACACACACATGCACACACACACACACATCTATATAAAGCAACCTGACATGTCAAATAACTAGACTAGAACACTTTTATGTTAACCTTCCACTTGCTGTATAAAAAATTTGCTTTCTTTTTAATAAGAACATTCATTTATGTCATCCTTCCCCTTGTAATCCAAATGATAGAATCAAGGAAAATCTGTGTTTTGCTGTTCCTATTGACCTTAACAAAGGGATGGGCATGAACATAATAAAGCTCCACTGAAATTAATACAAGGTGGATTTCCCCCATCTACTTCCTTCATCTGGTGCTTTGTGTTCTCTTACACATCATTCATAATCTCTAGTCTTTGGACTATAACCATAAAACACGCATATTAGAACAATATATATCAGATTAAGAACTTTCCAGGGATAACATTAACAATATAAAATCTTGGACTTTAACAGCATTTACAAAAATTCCACTGAAGTGGTCATCTGGAAGTTCAGATACATCATTGTACCCTACAGTTTGTTCTATTCTGCTGCTTCTGGTGGGAACCTTCAGAGCTACATTAGATGTGAATGAGGAAGTAGTAAACAACACTAATATCTCATGCTACTAATCCAGCTGCATTATTAGAATGTACAAAAAAATTTTTAAATCTGTAACAAGATGGACATCCCAACAGAGAGAATCTGGTTCAAGGATTCCAACCAGCCACCTTGTCCTCTTTCAGCAAGGCCATTTATTCCCCCTCTCCCAATTCAAAATTCTCTATTTTTCTTTTTCCAAGTTGCAGTCAATATTTTTGGCTGCGGCATAACCATAGTCTTCATTGGGCATTATTGTTATTGTTACTGATTCCTTGAAAGAGAATATAGCACCACAGACATCAAGGTCTCTCAGCCATACCAATATCTCCTTGCTCCTCAGGTTTTGCTGTTTTGAGTTTGCTATTAGAAAGAATTTCATAAAAGGAATTCTCTAACAGTTCGTGCAATTATTTGCTGTGGAAGATTCAAACTATGTATTTTGGACACAAAAATGATGGTAATATGGAGGAATGGAAAGAATAAAGAATGCATGTTTTCTAATCCTACCATGGCAGTGTAATATCTTGAATCACAACTAAATTGTGTTGATTGTATCCATGATTTTTAATTTAGTGAGTGGTTTGTTGCCTTGGCCTAAAGGAAGCATTTTATATTAAAACATACATATATAAGGTAAGAAGTTCTCCATCCTGTTGCCGCAATGGGATCTTAAATTACCCAGCACTTAAAACATAACCAATGTGTGTCTGCTAGAAAGAGTCATTCTGATCTATGTAAGTAGTAACACCTGTAAATGTACCAGAGTATTAAAAATGGAAGTGGCTGGATTTCCAGCTGTGTAAACAAGTATAATCTGATCTCATTGGCATGAGAGACTTTTTTCCCTTCCCTACAATCTTCAGTTATAACCTCTGAATAATTCTGCATGATCCCTCATCCCAAACCATATGGTTAATTTCCATGGCCACAATGCCATATAACCAATCCTTTGCCAATCACTACCTGTTGGAGAACCAAAACTTGTGTCCGTGGTCATGTCTATATATAATTCCACCAATCAATTGAGTCTCAGAAAGAAAGAAAAAAAGCAATCCATGGCCTTAGTCCATATTCTCCTCCCCATATTATCTTTACTACAGAATGTCTTCAGAAGCCCTGGCTCAATTTTCTGCATTTCACCCTAACAACGCTCTAGCTGTGGAAGAAAAGTTGTTTTTAACAACAGATTTAACTCATTATTTGTCAGCTTGTACTGCCTTAAGCCTGAATTTCTTTGTGTACGGCTCCAACTGGCAAAGTGACCCTTATCCATTTTGCAATTTCTATTTTCTCCTTTTGCTTCCAGGTTTTCTGTCATATATTCAGGGATTACTTGGATGTATTTTTTGCTGCTTATTGTTTAATATTTCAAATCAGAGTTACCACACTTCATACCCTGTGTGTTGAATTACAGTTCCCATATTCCTGGGACATCTAAGGATGGTAGCCCACTGTAATTGAAAGGCGTGAGATCAGCAGAGGCTGGACTAAAACAACAAACAGCATAAAATAATTTTGTGGAGGACCAGAGCTGGTAACCCAACACTCCTGGAAGACGTTGGCTGACTGAGGCTCTTTCTAATATTGACCTCTTTGAATTTTTAAAGAAAGTCAGAGTATAAATAAGCAAACTAGTAAATCTATAACTAAACAGATAATGGGTCGCAGCAATATGGCATAATTCCCAAAGCAGAGACTATCCCCAAAGAAAGGCTATTATCCAAATGTGTGGCATGGAAGAAAGGGTTAAAATTTTCCAACCCGCCTGCTACAATTCCCATAATTCACACCAACAAACATAAACTGTGCTATTTCTGTTTTTCTAAAGTCAGGTAAAGATGCATGTAACATGTTCTTTCAACCCTGTTTGTCATATAAACAATTCCTGGGGTTTCTATCCATTAACTTTCAGTGTAAATGTAGTTTTTTGTCTAGCTCCATTTGCTTCAAAGAGTGCATGCTCTGTCATGCCATGAAAAGTCAGGTAGGAACCTTGATCCCAAGAAACAGCACTCTTCTGATATCTAGGCTTGTATCAGCAATGTTGGTTATTCCCTATAAAGCTCTTCATGTCACAGGGCTGGATTGTCTTCAGAAGTGTCTCCAATTACTTCTGCTCATCCCACAAGTTGTGGCAGGGTAAAGATGCTCCAGGTTTTTTCCATTAAACAAGGCCACCCAATGGGACTCCAGAACCACATCTTCTCCCTCGTGGTACCTGTCCTTTGGAACAGCATCTCCCTCTCCCCAAGATTTGGATGGCCCTAACTTTGCCAGCTTTTGCCAGGTGCTAAAGACTTGGCTCTTCCCCCCAGCTTTGGGCCTGGGTTCTGGGTGAGCCTCTTTTGATATGGTAACTGTTTGGGGTTTTTTCCTAATTTTTATTCCATATAAAATGTTAATTGTTTTCAATTTATGGGGTTTACTGTCAGCCACCTTGAGTTGTGTGTCAATTGGGCGGCTATATAAATCCATATAATGAATAAATAAAACACCCGAGGCTAATTTGATCTGCTCTTTATTTAGCAGTTTGCTTTTCTGCTTTAAATGCCTCTCTTTGGATATAAGCATAGTGGATCATTTGGTGGATAATATTATTTCTGTAGGTTAGTATGACAAGGCCATCTGGATTCTGATTCCACCAAGCCTGTGCCTAATATTACCTTGCAGATACAGGTGGTCCTCAGGTTATGACCACTCATTCAGCAACTGTTCAGACTTGCAACGGCACTGAACAAGGGGGACTTACAACAATCCTTGGAGTTCCAGCTGTCACACTGTCGCCATGGTCACATGACTGTGATCCAGGTGCCTGGTGCCCAGTTCATGATTATGATATCGTAGTGAGATGCCGTCACGTGACTACGGGTTCCCTGCTGGCTTCCCACGAGCAAAGTCAATAGGGAAGCCAGCAGGAAGTCAGAAGTCTTAATCACGTGAGGTCCTCACTTAATAACTCACACAGTTCTTGCTTAACAACACATATAGTTTGTACCTGTATTTTTTCTGATTCCTGATTTGCTGAAATGGAGAGAGGGGGGCAATTTCTATGGTGAAAGCATAACTCTAAGTGTGGTTGTGTTGGCCATTAAAAAAAAATCCAAACTCTATAGAAGCTGATGTTTGGAATAAGGCTGCAAACTTTTGAATTTCCAGGAATTCTTCAAATATGGCTGACATTAGAGTCCTGAGTGTAGTTTACATTCATAAATGGATTAGGGGGAACCTCCAGATATGAATACTTGTAGCTTTTCAGGTAACCAGTACTGTTAAGTTGTGCTAGAGTTCTCCCAAAGCTTGTGGTGAAGAAGAAATAAGTAAATATTTGTGAGACCCCTTTTGTAGAAATACAAATCCCAGCTGTTAAAATCAAAACTGTGATTGTGGCTAGGGAGAGGATTACTTTTTCATTTCCCCAAAGGGCCCTCCCCCACATCCCCACACACAAGCACACAGACTCACAAATAATAGCTTTAGGGAGAAGAACAATCTCCATTGATTCCAATGGAAATTTCAATTCCAAATGCACCAAGGGAACGAAAAAAGCACGTAATCACCCTTCAGATATTGTTGAATTTATAAATAAACCTCAACTCCCAGCATCCCTCACTATTAGCCAAGCTGACAGTAACTACTGGGAGTTATAATTCAGTGACTTTGTATGGCTGCAAGTTCCCCCACCCTTCTTGTATTCTGATTTTAGACTAGGACTCAGCTCTGTTTCTCAGTTATTAGTTCAAACACACACATGCATAGACTAAACAACCCTACAATTAATTCAACAACAACAAAAAAAGTATGTAGGTATATTAGAGCTATGTATTTAGGCTTCCATCTGGGCAACCACCAGATGGCAAGAAAAACATACAGAAAACTCAAATACTTTTTTACCATCTAGTGGATATCTGGATTTTTTCAACCCAGATAAGGAAGAGGTGGCACATTTTTGCCTTTCATGTACAGAACCTGACACAAAATTTGATACCTTAATTATCTCAGCTTTGTTTTAAAAAATTGAAATCTAGTCCTCCTGGCTGTAAAGAGATTTAAACCCATGTGCTGAACCAAGTTAATTACTACAGCCCTACAACAGGGCTGAGCAAGGGAAATTCACTGCCTCTGCTTTGAACGCAGTGCTAAAGAGGTGTTGTCTACATATGTTTGTGTAAAAGGAGCTGGAAAGATATTAGAATGAATTATAGCACTTCACTTCGGGGTAGGAATTGTAGCTGTCTGCAAATCATAACATTAGACAAGATTTTAAAGACAAAACATGACCCTACAGTTAAACAAACAAACAAATTGGTATCTTTATGTCTGAAAGATGTGCTATACATCCTTAAACTGTATGTGTGAGTTAAAGTGTTGTCTGATCATTACAATCTATTCCATCCATTAGCAGTGTCTCATCCAATCTGGAAGTCAGATCAGTCTTTTGGGGAAAAAAATCAGGAAGGTCACCATTTGTTTTCAATAACAGTACAATCAATATTATGCTTAGAAACTCTTCCTCCCGTTAAATGACTTTAAATGGAGTAGAAGTATGATAAATATATTATTTTATCATTACTGAGTGTGATAATTAAAATAGTCATAAAGAAATACTTCAGTGAATACTTTTTCCCATCTTTCCCTCCCTCTCCTCCCATGTATTTTGATCTTCTGGACTCATAAAAGTACCTGTGATTTTTTTTTTACCCAACCCTTGGGTAATTATGGTTGTGTGAGTATATTGTTCATTATATGCCAGCCTACAAGTATTTTATTATTTACTATGTATGCTATTGTTACCTGCTTTAGGAGCATGTAAATTAGCAGTAAAATTAAATAGATAAATGACAGACAGACATATAGACAGATAGACAGACAGACAGACAGGCAGGCAGACAGATAGATTCATTTAACAGCATACTACTGAATAAACTTGTTTTCAAATGAAAAGCCATTATTAATAACCTTGCTCTGGTCTCATATCTTTCTGGCCAGCTATACATTCCATCATCCCCAGCACCATGGCTGTCTAGGAATTATAAAAATTTTAGTACAACACATCTGGAGAAACCAGGTTGGAGAAAGTTGTCTTACTTCATTATTAAATGTAGGTAGATTGATTTCTACCAAGACCTGTTTAGATTATGGCTGTACCAAATTATTTTGCATGAAGAACTCACTTTGAGCAGTTCCAGCAGGAGTATTACAGAAAGAAAAGGGAACCAGGACCAAAAAAAAAAAAAAAAGAGTGGGGCCAGGGCCAAAATTTCATTTCATTTAAATATAATGAATTAAATCAAACCCTTTAATACATTTGTTCCCCATATATTTAATAACTTTCTCCTTCTGTCACACTAGATGGCAATTCAGCATTACCCTTTGGAGAGGATTTAGGAGTTATACCCAAAACTTTGGGGATGGAATTACATACAGCCATGCTTGTATATTATATATTGCTGGTTTAGGTGCTACCTACAGATACATGAGAACTGGAGGAAGAACAGATTTTTTCAGAGCTGTTCACCAAAGGCACTACCATTTGAGTATTACTCTTACAGCTATTGTTATACTTAATCATTGAACTCCACAGCACATCAAATTTGATTCCATTTGACTTAGTCTTCACATTTTTTTCCAACCTAATACCCTTCAGCTGTGCTGGACTACAATTTCCATAATTCCTAACCAAAGGCCATACTGACTGGAAATTATGGGAGTTGCAGGACCACTCATGGTTGAGAAAGTTGCTCTCCCAAGAAGTATGTATTTCTAGCAATACAGAGTGAAAGTTGAATTTGGTAGTCCATCTTACCTAGTCAACCAAACCTTACTTGAGGATCAACAGCTTCCCTGTCAAGAGAGTCAACAATGCTTACCAACATGTAGTTTAATGTTTGGTTTTGATTTTCTTAGAACGTTCTTGTCAAGATAGGACACTCATTAGAGGGATAAAGCATTGGACAGTATGTGAGGCTCAATCTAAACAAGAGAAGGACATTGGAATGGCATGTCCAATATTAGAGATTAGAAATGAGCCAATTAGATAACATGACTAATAGGGTCGCCTTGCATTGCATCAAGGAACATGGAGTCTTTTTCATGTCACAATGTGGCTTTTCTCAAGGACGGGATTACTATGGATAGTTATTTTTTATGTTGTGCTTTTACATATTCTATAGACAGGAAGCCTTCATGTTTGCCTTCAGTGTCTCTGCCTCTTTTATCTTATCAAGTAAGCTGAACCAAATGAATCCACACCCTTGAAGGGGGGGGTTGTCCTATGCCCCTTGTCCCAGAATGTGTGCTAATCAGAGTTTGATTTTCCAGTGGTTCTGTTCACATTCCCAGAAATGAAAAGGCATTTTAAATCTTGTATCTGTACTGCTGAATCAGTGCAAAAATTATTACATTTCATACATACACTGGGTTGGCACTCCAAGTCACATGTTAGCACATCCAAGTCTCATACATGTATTACCACACACAAGACTACTGCTCCGCTCAGCTGGCTGTATACAAAAATGCCCAAATCACAGATGCTTTTTATTATTCGATCAACAGCCAAGAACAGGTAGAGTTTTATTTTTATTTTTATCTCTGGGTGTGTATGTTTGTGTGTGTATATCTCCCCTCTCACCCCTATGGGTGGTATGCATCTTCCTCAATCTCAGGTTCTCTACCAGAGGCCTGAGAGTTTGAGAGTTCTGCGCAGTATCTTAGCTGTTCCTAACACTGCACTCTTCTGGACAGAGAGCTCTGATGTTGTTTCTGGGATCTGTTGGCTCCCAGCTTAGGGAGCCCCGAGTGCTCCTACTACCACTGGGACCACTTTGGCCTTTACTTTCCACAACCTATTTAGTACCTCCTTCAGGCCCTGGTACTTCTCCAGCTTCTCATACTCCATCTTCCTGATGTTGCTGTCACTTGGCACTGATACATCTATCACCACTGCTGTCTTCTGGTCCTGGTCTACTACCACGATGTCTGGTTGATTGGCCAGTACCATCAGTCCATCTGGATCTGGAAGTCCCGCAGGATCTTAGTCCTGCTATTCTCCATGAACTTCTGTGGAATCTCCCATCTGGACTTGGGAGGGTCTAGCCCATACACTGTGCAGATGTTCCTGTATACAATGCCAACTACTTGATTGTGCCGTTCAGCATATGCTGTTCCTGCCTGCATCTTACACCCTGCCACTATGTGTTGGACTGTCTCTGAGGCCTCTCTGCACAGTCTACACCTTGGGTCCTATGTAGTGTGGTAGACCCCTGCTTCTATGGATCAGGTGCTTACTGCCTGTCCTTGTGCTGCTATGAACAGTGCTTCAGTACTATCTTTTAGTCCAGCCCTTTCCAGCCACTGGTAGAATTTCCCAATGTCAACCACTTCAGCTATCTGTCAATGATACATCTGATGCACTCTTGTCTTGCCATGGTACTTCCTCTGCTTGAACTTCCTCCCATGTCTGCTGTTGCCTCAGGCATTCTTTTAGTAGCTCATCTTTGGGTGCCATCTTACTGATGTACTCCTGGATGCTCTGGGTTTCATCCAGGACAGTGGCTTTGACACTCATCAGACCCTGCCCGCCCTCTTTCTGGCTGGTCTACAGTCTCTGGGTGTCAGTTTTGGGGTGGAAACCTCCATATATTGTGAGGAGCTTCCAGATCTTCATGTTGGCAGCCTCCATGTCCTGCTTTGGCCAACTCACTATACCAGCAGGGTATCTGATAACTGGCAAGGCATACAGACCTATCTTATCCTTTGGTGGTATTTGGATGTTGCTGTCTTCCTTGCCTCCTCATCAGCAGCTCATCTTTGGTGCCATCTTACTGATGTATTTCTGGACGTTGTGGGTTTCATCCAGGACAGTGGCTTTTACATTTGTCAGATCCCACCTGCCCTCTTTCTGGCTGGTGTACAGTCTGTGGGTGTTGGACTTGGGGTGGTTGCTATATGACCCATTGGTCGTTCCACTCCATCAGCCTTAACTACCTTCCCTTTCTTTACTACTACCCGGCCACACATTTCCAGTCCAAATGACATCCCAATGTCCTCACTGTAGATCCATGTCAAGTGGATCAGTGAGTCGATGTCTTGTTCACTCTTAGCATACAGCTTGATGCCATCCATGTAGAGGAGGTGGCTGATGGTAGTTCCACTCTTGAACTTGTATCTGTATCCAATCTTTGTGTATCTGGCTGAGGAGGGTCAAGCCTATGCAGAACAGCAGTGGGGACAATGCATCATCTTGGTATATGTCGCACTTGATGGCCACTTCTGTGAGCTGTTTTGAGTTGACTTCCAGTGTTGTCTTCCACAGTCCCATTGAGTTCTTGAGGAAGGTCCTTAGTGTCCTGTTGACTTTGTATAGTGCCAGGCATTCACAGATCCCACAGATCCTACCCTTCCTTGTGTTAGCCAGTCTGGGTGGGAGCCTGCTGCTAGCAGCTGGTTCATCTGTGCTGCTAGGCATTCATGCACTGCTGTTAGTTTCTTTAGCCAATAGGTGTGGATCATGTCCAGGTGCTGTCCAGCTTTTCATGTTCTTGACCTGTTGTTGGATGTCTGCTACAGTGATGGTGACTGGTTCCTATTCTGGGAGATTGCTGTGGTCTGATCTCAGGTCCTGCAGCCACTTTGCACTGATGTTATGTGTCTTCTCTTTCTCCCATATGTTCTTCCAGTACTGTTCAGTTTCTGCTGTTGGTGGTTCTGCAGTCACTGTGTTGTTCCACTGCAGTTGGGAGTACATTTTGTATGGTTCTTTAGAGAACATGGCATTTATCTTCTTGGCCTCTGCTTTTCTAGTGTATCTCCTTAGCCTGGCAGCCAGTGCTGTGAACCTTTGTTTAGCAGTCTCTAGGGCTTCACATGGAGTCAGCCCCATGTATTTTTTCAGTAGCCGAGTCTTATCCTTAATCTCCACACCCTTCTGTAGTTCCACCAGCTGACTGACTTCTCTCCAAGTTGCCTTGATCTTAGCCTCCAACCTCATTTTCCGGGGGAGGCAGGGGTATGTACTGCTGTTCTTCTTGATTGTGTAGCTAAGCATCTCCAGGATTACAGCAGCTATAATGTATACCAGGTCATTAGTTTGAGTTATGGTGGTAGTAGGAATTGTCGTGAGGGTTCTATTGGCATCTTCTAGCATACTATCTGATGGTACTTCTCCATTGACCCTTGGTAATCAGTCTTGAGAGATGACTGTAGCTAGTTTATCCATGATGTTATGTCTCATATCAGCTGCTGCACTCTATAATGGAGGGGGTGGCAGTGACATTCCAGCTTCAGGTGTTGATTGCACATCCAGTTGTTCTTCTGGGTCTTTTTGAGCCCGGGATATAATGTGTAGTTCGTCTGTCTCAAGTTGTGAGAGCAGCTTCCTCTTCACTATGTTGAAGCATTGGGTAACTAGCTGTTTCTCAGTTAGTGTGGATGTAGGTCTTCTGTCCATCCAGTTCCCTCATACATTTCATATATCCCCTCTCATTAGGTCTACTGTTGTAGTAGCACTCCATGAATTTCAGGTTCTCTTGTCTTGTCCATGTATGGTTTGTTCCAGTAGCCCACTTCTCATCAGATTGTCCTGGTTCCCCAACATCTGGCATGGACCTTGTTAATCCAGGCAACATCCGAGCTGTCATGACTCTCTTAGTTCATGTCACTTTCATATCTGAGGTACCAAGTGAAGCGTTAGGGGGTCTTTGCCCAAGCACCCCTACTGATAAAGTAGGTATCAGCCAGGATTCCAACCCCACTCTACCATGTCAAAGGGCAACACTCTAACTACTAGGCTATCCAGTTGCTATAACATAATATAATACATATATATGTTTGACTTACTTGTAACATGTCCACAGAGCCAGAGCAGAGCATGTACATCAAAGAAGAATCTTATTTGCACTATTAGAAACAAAATGTTGGACCAATTAATAATCATTAAATCATGTCCCAGTTACTATTTTCTGTTGTGCATGACTCAAAAAACAAACAAACAGAGAAGAGATGATAAACAGGTGACAAGAGACAGAAATAAAAGGAAAGAAAGAGATCTATATTAACACATCATAAGAAGAAATGAACAGATGATGAACAATGGGATTGATTGACAGATTTATACAATTTTTGCAATTAGTTCCACCACATCAATGCAAAATGGACTCTAGGATTACCAATTTACCATTGCTAATAATGCAGAAAATAATAATTCATTATACAACTACATTAATTCATTAAAATGGTATTGAGCAGGAAGAAAACAGACTAGACTGCTTAAAAGAAATCACTATTGTTAGGGAGACTGAGAACTAAAGTTCCCAATGAATTTGGATTCCTGCACTAATCAGCATTAAGGCTCCATAGCTCACACCAACTCTATGATTGTAAGAAATTCTGTGTCTCCATCCTCAGGGACATGAGCAGTGTGATGCTGAGAATTCTGTAATTCCTGTCTTCCCACAGCAATGGGGAATACATTTTTTCCTGAGTAAAAATACCCGCATTTTCATTACATTTGAGATCCTGGAAATTCATTCATGCCAGGCTTTCTTCCCAGCATCCTTCTTCCCAGCCAGGATAAAATTTGGGCAGTGGGACTTACAGACATATTTTCCTTGTGTATGAAATCTCAAGAATACTCAGACCAGTGAAGACGCTATATGGAGGGAAGTAGTTTCACCAGTAGATGGTATTGAATCCCAGCACAGAGGAGAGATTTGTGGCTGAAGATATGTAACATGAAGATTTAAAAGATGTATAGCGTACGCTCCATAGACAAATATTGGGATAAGCCCAAACACATTAAAAGTGCACACTAACTATGGACCTAAATGTAATTACATCAAATGTTGGCAATAGCAAGCCACTTCCTTTCTCTCATGAGAATCTGACTATAAGCTTGTTAGTAGCAGAGTTAAAAGAATGTGTGGCACAAATCTGGAGAGCTTCTAGATGCTCAATCAAATTTGCAATGGATGTTGAAGAGTAAATACATGGTTGCCACGCAAAAACTAAACTAAGCAAGATGAAATAGGAAAAGGACTACAAAAATCATCAGTTTTTGGATATGTTTGGACTGCTACAAGCATTCAGTAGCCAGATTACAGCACCTGTGTAGAGGTAAATGTTAACAACTAATTGAGTTTATACTATTAACTTTTTATTTTAAAAATGAATGTCATCAGCTAAATTCATTACACTTCTCAAGGGGTGGTTACTGAATGTTGACATGGAAGAGCTGCTAGTCAATGATTTAAAATTATTTCAGATCAATATATGAACTTTGCTTCCTTTCTCTGTTGCTTTTTCCCTCCCTTCCATTCACTTTAACTTTCTTCTCTCTCCCTTCTTGCTCTCACTAACCTTCTATTTCATCTGAATTATTCCCAACTTTCTTTTCCCAAACCCATTTAACATGATTTACCTTCCCAAATTCCTATATACAGTTTTCAAATGTCCTTGTTTCTTGTATTCCATTCCCTCCATTGTTTTTTTTTTTTTTTTTTTTTTGAGAATCAGATTTCTATTGCCAAGTGTCGGCTAGAAAAATCACAATTTGTTCCATCTGACTGATATTACAGTAACTCAACTAATCCTAATCATTTCCATAACATTTGATGTTTCACAATCAAGATCTTTAGATGTTCACCAGTGGGGCATATTATTTAGACTTTGGAAATAATAATCTCATTGGGGAGGGCTCCTTTTTTAATCAGTTAATGAGCATTACTATATATGTTTAGGAGTTGTCTTTCCCATTCTGATGAGGAGCTCTAGGTGAGTCCCTAAGTTCATTTCTACTGAATATTTCATGAATCTTTAGACCTACCACTCTATAATTTTTACCAAAGAAAGAAAAATCTGATGACCTTGTTAAATGCCACAAGCTGATTTTAATCTCATCAAGAAGTAACACATGTACTTCCCTGTGTAGAGGGCAATAACAGAGGAGAAAGTATAGACTTCATAATGCTTTCTCATGCACTAACAAAGCTGGGTGGAACCCATCCCGAACAAACTTGAAGTACAGATGTAATCATACAGTTGATTGATGGTTTTAAAGAAAATAATGCTTTGCCTTCATGGCTTGGTTGTAAAAACATTATTTAGCCACAAATATTCTTAAAGCACCATAAAAAACAATCTACTTGTGTAAATCAAAGAGTAAACCTTGCAGAGCAATAACACTGATGTCTATTATCCCAATATGATTGATTATTCGCTTATCTGAAGCTCATCTAAATGCCAATCTCCAGTGCACAGTGCAAGCAGAGCTGTTCCTATAAATAAATGGAAAATAACTTGACTTGGCTGAATCTAGTAGCCAGGGTGCGCTTCAAAAACACACACTACAACTAGAAAGCATTTTACTTATATAATAGACAACCAGATTCATTATTAACAATGTTTCCTTAAAAAATCAATAACCCCTGCAAAAAGGGGGTTATTTCTTTCTTTCTTTCTTTCTTCAAGGAAAAGAAGTTAAGTCACAGTGAAAACCAACAGGACAATTTCAGCTATTAAGACAGAATTCCCCAACCAAGCAGAGAATTAAGGAAGTTTGTTTGTTTGTTTGTTTGTTTACTTACTTATCTGACATATTTATATACCACTGCAATCAAAAATGACTTTCAGTGGCTCACATATAAAAATACAACATAAAGCAAAAACCAATTGTGGTCCAACACATCAGGAGGATTCCAACTTGTGGAAGGCCGCTTTCAGAAATACACTTAATGCAAACCTGTTGGCCATGCTTGCATCCAATATTAATAAATTCTATTATTTCTTCCTTTACATTCTTTATCATAACCTTCCTACAATAACCCCAGTTACTGGGGTTGTTCTGTCATGTCACAGATTTCAAGATGGACTAAAGCACCAATAACTTTATTAAAGATCCCAAAATAATAGCACTGTGAATAAATAACAGACCGTGGAGTTCATTAAATCACTAACATTAATCTACATCTTGATCACTGTATCTAGAATTGTGCACCAGCTACAGCCAAAGGCAGAAGAACCTCACAACAGTAACTCATGCTTTCACCATGTGCCTGCACTACAGTAATGGACAATATCTTTCGGCTTACTAAAATGGAATCCATTGTCATGCGTACTAAAAGAACTCCTATAACTATGGGGCTGTTTGGAATACCAATATCCAGCTAATATCTTGAATATAATGTTCTATGATATGCCATTTGTTGTTTACAAGTCTTGTTTTTTAAAAATAAATACTGAAAATATTAAAAAAATATTGATAAGAGACATCACAGCAATTGTATTTATTATAAGCTATAACAGATGTTAATCGCTTGTGAATCCAGAACATATTAATCAGTTTAAAATATTTTGATTGCAATTTTTCTTCATTTTGCTTACTACAGCCCTTCCTTCTGGTCTCTTCAGAAAGAACCAGCAATTTTGCTATCATGATAAATGACCCTCATAGGTAAGTTTCTCTTTTTTACCTAAAACCACAATTTGCTTCTTCTTTTAGGTCACAGAATGATTCTTTCACCTCCAGCCCCCAGGTGATAGATTGATTACTTTCTCAAGGGGAAAAAAATTGCCAACCATTGTCCAAAGCACGTTGCCATCATAAAAAAATTGTTCATTTCCAGCCCAAAAAAGACTCACAGTGTTAGATTTCTTGAATTAATCTAGACAAATCATACACACACATTTTAGGCCTTTCCTGAGAGAGGAAGAAATAACTGGATCATGTAAGAAAAGTTGTTGCATTCCAGCATTAACTTTCAAAAAGAAGGCTCAGAGTAAACTGCTCATCATATATCTTACCTGCTGTTAATTGAATATGAGTAACTAAACAGCATATTCCACTGAAATCCTTCTTGACCTGGTTCTAAGTGAAAAATGGAAGAAGTTAGGCATGATTAACTTAACTTTCAGTGGAGCTTATAATGCAATCCTGGGCATGTTAACTCAGATGGAAATCTCATTCGGTTTGATGAGACTTACTCCTAGCCGAGTGTGTGCTTTTCATTATTCACATGTTTACTTGGAAGTAAGTCCTCTTGTATTCAGCAGGCATTGCTTTTGTGTATATTTTAGGACTATGCTTAAAAAACAAGTTCAGAATCTCTTCTACTGCCTGGCTTAAGATTGCAGGTAGACTTAGGGCATGCTTTTCATTCAGATCCAAAGCATAGTTAGCTCAGATCAATTCTTTCTGCTTGCCTATCACCAATAGGGCCACTCACCACTTCCTAAGTACAGAATCAGTGATATTATCTTCTGTCTGCAGCCCATTGCAAAGGCAGCCCATACCCATGTCTTCTGGCTTCAGTTCAAAACTGCTGATTTCCAACCTGACCCATCTCAAGCTCTTCAGAGCAGGTGGTCCCCAGTGCTTCTTTGTTTCTAGCAGCAGTCCGCTGCCTGGCACACACCTTTAGCAGCTGTTCAGTCCTGTATGGTAATTTGTCCTGGGTTGCAGGGCTGTTACATTCTCTGCTGGTCAGCAGTAGTTGTTTCTTAATAACCTTGCAAATGATCCAACAATGGCCTGATAGGTCAATGAACTATCCTCAACCCTAGAAGCTCATGTTCTATTCGACCGTTACAACTTCCAGTGGGCACCTTTTTCCATTCTGTTCAAGTGGAGTGAAACATTTTCCCTTTGTTCCTCACTCCCACCCACTATTTATAGTACTGCAACACTTCCCTTCCCTTTTTCTTTATTTTTTTAAACATCTTTAAGTTGCAATGTAGGAGCATTATTACTTTGTTTCCATGAAGTTGAACTATCAGTCCTTCTACGTTTCTATAGATCTACACAGGAATGAAAGAACAGCCTAATCTCTACAGGTAGTCCTCAATTTACGACCATTTGTTTACTGACCATTCGAAGTTACAACAGTGCTGAAAAAAGTGACTTACAAGCTGTCCTCACACATACAACCATCACAGCATCCCCACAGCCACGTGATCAATTGGGTGCTTGGCAACCAGCATGTATTTTCAATGGTTGCAGTGTCCCAAGGTCACGATTGCCATTTACAACCTTCCCAGGGGACTTCCAATGAGCAAAGTCAATGGGGGAAGCCAGATTTGCTTAGCAACCATGTGAGTCACTTAACAACCGTGGCAAAAAAGATCATAAAATTGGATGCGACTCATTTAACAACCGTTTCACTTAGCAATGGAAGTTCCAGTCCCAATTGTGGTCTTAAGTCAAGGACTACCTGTATTGCCTTGATTACTGTAGCATCGGAGCTATGATACACCATAAGAGGAAAGAAGAAGAAGAAAGAAAATGTCTTCATTAGTGTCAAAGGAGATATGTGGAATGTGAAGGCATTCATGGGTGCAAACATCTGAAAAAAGCAAAGGAAAGGTACAGGAGGGAACAATCCCTAAAAGGAAAAAGGCAGGCACTGGTATCCAGTCCTCACAGGAGCCAGACAGCCTGCAGGGATGAGAAGAACAAGGAGAATGACCAATCAGGTCCTACAGTGGCTGTATCTAGACTGAGCACCAGCCTGTCTCTGTTGCCAGCCCACTGCAATCCAGGCTGGAATTTCAGAAGTTGGCTTAGGAAACAGTCAGGAACAACATGGGAGACAAGCAGCTTAGGCTGCTGTGTAGAACTGTCCATTGACTCAGTTTGAAACTCCAGCTGTTTTTTTTTTCTCCATTGATTTCAAAAATAGGAAAATCAGCAAATATCTATAATTCTTTTTATTTGGGGTTGGGGGTTGCATGATATTGGCAAACATTATAGCCCCTTTCAAAAGAATGAAAATGTCCAATTCTATAAAAATATCTGCAGGAACCTTTCGGCAAAGAGGTCTTAACATTTATTTGGAAGAACAGAAAATGAATCCAGGTACCACTGTACCTCACAAAATCTTCCTGGAGGATACCCCAAGCTTTGCTATGCTTCTGTTTAATTTTTGATATGAGAGATGATAATTACATGTAATTTGAATGCATGCAGCAATAAAACACTTCTGTCCACTATAATAATATAAATCTATTGTATTAAAAGCTTATTAAAGAACTTAAAATTCTTTTGTTCCTGGCAAATAATGATTGCTGTCTTGGAATGGCAATATAGAAACATCCTGAATTAATGTTCATGGAGAAAAATGAATAGAAATTATATACCAGAGGTTGGTGACACACAGCACCAGAAGATGTCAAAGCAATGATAAAACACAAAACAATGCCCCACCCCCAGAATTAAATTAAAATCAAACACTTTTAACACATTTAAAAAGCCAAAATCTCACTAAATCACCAAGATTTCAGCCATCTCATGAATTCTCACACAAGAACGCCAACATCTCATGAGATCTTGCACAAAACTACTGAGATCTTATCTGAGATCTCATGAGATGTTGCTGTTATTAACACAATCTCAATCAAAACTGTAGGGTGAGATCACCAACATCTCATGAGATTCAGGGGAATGCTTAGGACACAAGATTGCATGATGGTAGTCAGGCTGTGAAAATGTTGCCATACTCTGGGATATACAAATATTTGTTGCCTGGATCAGTTATTGTATAAACAAGCCATCAGTCGACTCAACAAAATATTGCATTTGGCTGACTAAGGCTAACACCTGATATCTGCCTTGGCAGGACTAAGCTCCACTCAGGACCAGCTTCCTCATAAAGCGGTGGAGACTGTTGCCACAGGCAATAAATCAAAGGAGTGGTTAAGCAGAACCAGCAGCACTACACTGACCACTACAACCCCTCCTTCCCTTCCTCCCTGCATCATCACAAGACCGCCTACTCCATCCATTCTTCTTGTCTCGCTGCAACTATCTAAGCAGAACATTTACTTATTTCATAATTACAATTATTTATATCTCATATTTCAATACAATGCAGCCAACACAGTTTACAAGCAATGTAAAGTAGTGTAAATACAAAAGAAATATACTTTAAAAAAAAATCCCTTTTCACCCCTATAGGGGGTATGCATCTTCCTCAATCTCGAGTCCTCTACCAGAGGCCTGGGAGTTTGAGGGTTCTGCGCTGTATCTTAGCTGTTCCTAGCACTGCACTCTGGGACCACTTTGGCCTTTACTTTCCACATCATCTCTAGTTCCTCCTTTAGGCCCTGGTACTCCTCCAGCTTCTCATACTCCTTCTTCCTGATGTTGCTGTCACTTGGCACTGATACATCTATTACCACCACTGTCTTCTGGTCCTTGTCTACTACCACGATGTCCAGTTGATATATATAATTGAAAAACAAGTAACTTTTATTTTTCTCCCCATAAAGCAGTTGTTGATAATGGGCCTCCAGAATTCCCACCCTGCTACTTAACTTGCTCCGAGATAGAGATCCTTCCCCAGAGGCACTATTAATGGGTAAGATGATCCACATTGCTGATGCTAATATAGGAACAACATTTGAAAAAAAAAGGGGGGGGGGATGCAGAGAAGAGGCAGGTAAAAAAGGAGATGAGTAAAGGAAATACAGTATTTTACACCAATTGTGGCCACACTGAATGCAGTGGACCTATTTCTGAGTCAACATGCATAGATTTCCTGTGTAGGACTGCAATCCTACACAAAATTCCTTATGATGAAACCCACAGCAGTGTCTGTCTCATAAACCAACATTTTGAAATCAGTAACTGCTCTTTGAGGAACATAAGCTGTCTAAATTGCTTTTTTGATAGTCAGCCATTTTGTTGATTTTTTTTAAAATAAATCTTATCTTGACCAAGGATCCTCCTCAAATCCAGAACTAGCACTGCCCACGCCTTTCTCATACTTTGGCTTAGAGTACCTGGAGCTGATAGGAACCTGAATGCTTTTCTGCCTTATGTGAAGAAGCAGGTTAGAGGACAACACATGAAAAACAACAGAAACTTGTAATAGTTAAACACCCGCCGATTAGATTTACAGATTATATAAGCATACCTAAATAACAATGGCTAGGCTTTATTTACACTCTGTTATTGCGTTAATTCCTCAAATTGTTCCAGATTAGATTAAACAGAAACATTAGGGTGGATATTAAGATGGAATCTTCTACCCTGGAAGGTTTTTTATTTCTGAACACTACTATCCTGATTTTTTTCCCCATATACCACTACTTAATTGTTGCTTACTAATGTAAAGGATAGCGAATTTGGGGAGCTTATGAACACAATGGGAATTATGTCTTCATGGGGCTCATGAGCATATCAAATGGCTGTCATGAAGCAGCATATCTGTTCCCAATACAGTAGGTGATGGTTTTCCCAGCATCCTCTTCAGCACTGCCTACCTCCCAGGATGCCTTTTACTAGCCCAGCTTAGATTTTGTCACTTCTGCAGGCCGGTAAGCACTTTTTCAAACAACATCCTGAGCTGCAGCCTAGGGCTCCCAGATCTGGCTGCAAAAATCCAGACAATACTAAAGGGCACCAAAGAGATGTAGAAAACAATCTAGTGATCCTCTGGATTTTTGCAGCTGAAATCTGATCATCACCACCAACCATTTTTATTTTCTAATATGTTATGAGGAGCCCAGAAACATTATCATAATTAAAGAGAGTACTGGAGTCTGACACTTTGCTTTGTAGAATGTAGTTCCAATTTGTTTTCTTTTAAATTAAAATAATTCTCAAAATTTAAGTTGGATAGAGAAAGGTGGCTGGTGGACACCAAGAGAGGATTCCATGGTGCCCAGAAGTACTCTCTTGCTTATAAGAGAGTCTATAATAAAGTCTATTTGAATACACTATCCACTAAGTTTCTATAGCAGTCTATTACTGCTCATCAATGCATAGTGTTCTATTTGTGAAAGGTTGTGCGTGCTTATAACACAGCAAATGTCATGAGCTTAACACAGGTAGCGTGAAGGAAGATCACATATTGTCCCCAGTCCTGCTTCCTTCCACATGTATAGACATAGATCCTATATAGTGCTCTATGGAGGCGGGGGTATCTTCCCATGTATTTTAAGGCAAACCTGTATTATTAACAGTTTTTGCAAAGGGCTATAATCAAGTTCAGTTTAACTATTCTACTTCCTTTTTGTGCCAACTTAGAAATCCAAAACCAGCTAGTTTCTTTTATTTTCCCACTTTATTCACTGAGGATATGTATAAAAGAAACTTGTCACAGATTTCTTTAAGAGCAAAAGTAGGGACTTTCTTGCAGCACAGATAGAAGATAGAATTTTGCCAGCACCTATCATCCTCAGCTCAAAAATGTTGCACAAGATTGGGAAAGCTGTATGTCAAATAAGCATAGTTATCAGCCATTACATTTTTTAAAAATGTATATGTGAAAAGTTGTATACAGAAAAGAATATACTAGCAAAATTGTGTGCAAAATTCCTATTATTGGAAAAAATTGCAGCCAACATTGTGTATAATATGGACGTCTTCATAAAAATATATATAATATTTTCTTTTTCATCTTTCACAATAAGTTCAGTGGAACTGACTGATGAGAGAGAGAGAGAGAGAGAGAGAGAGAGAGAGAGAGAATCTCGTTAGTATCAATAACATAGGCTGAATATCTTTATTTATTTACTTTATTTGAATTTGTATTCCACCCATTCCATTTCTGGAATGAGTGGGATATATGGAAGTCAAGAGCAGGAAAACTATACAGTCAAAGGCCTTTCAATCCTATCTGCATGTTCACTGTAAAGTTTAATTCAAATTCAGAAGGAACTATTTTGAAGTGGAGGAATGCAGAGACTATAGAAACACAGTTCCTTGGTGCAATGTGAAGTGATCATTATATTCAGGTCGCTTTGTGCATTTCAACCCACCCAATCCTTCAGTACTGTTCATTGCCTCTCATGTATAGAGGAGTATCGTGAAAAAGATTTAATGGGATTTAAACTACCTTCCTAGCTGCATTAACGCATGCATGCGCTTGCACATGCAACAGACAGCAGTTCCCAGCTGACAACACTCAACTTGCTTCTTTCTCGTTTGAATCTCCTATGATCTTAATGCAAGATGGGTTCCCCTTCCTTTTCATAGGAGTTATGCATGGGTAAGGAATGTCAGCTTTAATTATATACATGCTTTACATGTTTCATGAGAGCTACTTGCCTAGGAGTGGCCAGCTTTCTTAAGAACTGCTTATCTTTATTGATTCACAGGGAAGTCTGTTTTCTCTAAGATGCTTTCAGGACTGTTGAAAGAAACAGCTACCCTCTCATTCTCTCTCCCCCCTCAGCCCATTCTTTGTAAGAAAAGAATATAAGATTGGTGATCATTAGCCAGTTTTTATGTTATTTACCAAGATAAGGTTTACAGCTCTGCAATAAGTCCCCCAAACCCCACCCATCTTAAGTCCTGCTAAAACAATTTTTTAACACAGAACTGCAGATACCAAGATGCAAAAGAATGATGTCATTTCAACAAAGACTCTGCTATTGTTCAGAAATGAAATTGGACTGATGACAAAAGAAAAGATTTGGAGTGGTTAGGCACTTTCGCATGACAGGGCAGAAGCCTACGATACATAGTGATTCACAATATTTTCAAGGAGCCTGTCGTTGCTCCTTCCATTGCACATATGGGAACTTCAGTGTACAGAGTCATGAAGCTAGTAGTAGACAGAAGTTAGGAAGAACTTCTGGGAAATATAGTGACAGGCGGCCAGCCTCACTGGAGAACCTCTCTAGGTGGGCTCATCTGCCTAGAATATATACCGAGTTGGGCTTGCCTATCTAGCTCACTATGTTGCCCCAACTGGGCACTTATACTTATGAGAAGCCCGCAAACAGGTCACCAATTGCAATAGTATTCAGACCTAGGACACCATTTGAATCTGGATTGTACCAAGGCAATTTGGGATAAATTTACAGTCACTTAGGTAAGACTGATACCTCTAAACTGCTCTCTCTTGATTCACAAAACCTCTGCAAAGCTCCACCTGCAATTTGTCATTTGAGACTTCCACTCTACTGCAAATAATTAGTGCTCTCATACATGTATCCATATGGAGGGGGGAAAGAGTAAAAACCTTTAAGCATTTGCTTGGATATGACGATGAAGAAAGGGGGCAGGAGTACTGGACTCTTGCTCCTATTTATTATTAATTATTTAATTTGCAACACACCCTTCTGTTTATACCGCTATTCAAGGCGCCTTACAATGATAAATTACAGAATATAAAACAGAAGAATAAAACTGATGCGATTAACATCAAAACGAGGAAAATCAAATTCAGTTTTATTAACATAATTAACAATTAAAGGCTTGGCAAAAAAAGAAAAAAAAACCACGTTTTTTTGCCATTTTCTTATATACTAGGAGAATGAGATGCTTTCATCATCTTGGTGAAAGTGTTCCATAGTCTGGGAGCCACAAATAAGGCTCTGATCCTGCATTCCAGATTGCCAAGCTTCTGACAGAGGGGGAATCTTCAGAAAGGCCTCTTTTGCTGATCTAAGAAACAAACAGGTTCATAGCAGAAGAGACAGTCCTGCAAATAATTAAGCTCTAGGCCTGCCTATTTGACTTCTTGCTCCTCTAGGCTCAATTGCACTGTCTCCCAGAGAGAGAGAAGTTCTATTTCTTGTTTCTAATGTCGTCACTGTCCCCCTGGGGAGCACCTGAAACCAGGAAGCATTCTAAAGTTTAGAGACATCAGGATTGGCAGTAGGAGCACTACTGGAATGTGAATTTCCATGGGTATTTCATATCAACTCCTAATGTGATCCGTGCATGCACGGGCTGCCTTCATAATATAAGATCTCATACAAAAATACAGTTAGTGAAGATATGAGACAACACATGTGTCTCTTTGCTCATCCTTTGATTCACATTCGTACACACGAAAATGTTCATGGCTGAATTAAATAAGATTTCCAATCCACTTACAACTGTGGTTAATTTAAAGATTGGCTTTTGCCAGAAACAAGAGTCACAACTTAAGACTCTAATGTAATCGTGATGTCAGAAAAATCTGCGTTTGCATAAAATGCATCCTGGGAAACCTAAGTTTCTCCCTTAGGTCTAGTTTACCTCCAAAGACTACGGTGAGGATACAATTTGGAAAAATGCTTTATTCTGTCCTGAGCCCCTTCAAATGAAGATGGGATGCAAATGTAATAAATAATACATTTCCAAAGAGAAACAGAGGGGAGCAACTGACAAATATAATAAAATGAAACTATTTATCTCTTTGTCACTAGGCAGAAGCTGCTCTCCCTCAGGCAAAAGTGGAGAAAGAAATTCCAGTCTGACAAATGTCCACTTGATTGATCAAGTGAGAAATGCCAAGATCAATATGAAACCTCTGATGTCATGAACTAGCTGATGGGATTCCAGGGGAACTATCCATTGAAATCAATACAGCCATGATGACTCTTTGCCCACAACTCAAATGTTCTTCTAGTCTGCAATGTCCGCTGGCCACTTCCAACCAGTTAGAATTTGTTCATTCCAGTCTCATTTAAAATACCGGAACCGCAGACCTGTACCTTGTTGTGGGAAACACCAACTTTCCTTTGCCGCCTTGACAATGCAGTTACTAGGACAACAGTTAATGGGCTGAGATCACTACATTCTGATCCCATTCTGAAAATTATTGATTAGAATTAAATTAAATGAGTGGCATATAGCAAGAAGAGAGATAAGGTGGGGGATAGGGCTATAAAAGAGGCCCATGCCAAATTTACTTA
The DNA here is from genome assembly GCF_059951505.1 of Python bivittatus. Classification (NCBI taxonomy): domain Eukaryota; kingdom Metazoa; phylum Chordata; class Lepidosauria; order Squamata; family Pythonidae; genus Python; species Python bivittatus. The sequence goes on from NW_028277098.1 coordinate 16,953,771, forward strand.
CCTGTGAAATAAGTGGTCTGTAAAAACAGAATTCACCACAACACAATTGCCTGCAGAGGATGGAGTTTACTCATAATTATTTATCCTGGTATTAAAAAAGGCAGATTTTTATGTGCAAGTCCATTCATACAGCTGAGTAATACATGCAAGGACTGTGAGCTTTCAGCTGCTATCTAAGTACAATTATGAGAAAGTAAGCCCCACTGAGTTCCATAGTATCACTTCTGGATAGACAGGCTTTAGTTAGTTTTGCCCATCTGTGGAATGGATAGATTTATCAACCCATTTCTTTCATTCACTAATTCCCTGGGGCTAGGACAAATTTTGACCCCAGAAAATTAATGATACATTGCACTTTTGTAAAAGCATTTTCATTTTGGTGTGTTGACCTAACAGTCAATTTTATTTGTAGTTACATTCATCATTCATGTATTGCCTTTCAAATATACACTATTGCAAAGTAGGTAAGCAAGTTCTCATTGCTGAAATTGATAATTGGGGACTTGTTAATAAGCAAATTAACAAATCAACTGATCTATCCAATACATTCCAGAGGTTAATCAACTACAAATCTTTAATGAGTTACAATTTTGATAAATATCAAGCTGGGCAAGTGAATTAACATATTAACAAAATGACACATTTACTCTATAGTTTCTTTTTTCACATTATCTCTGTGAACTTTAGTTTGGTTCATTTTCTATTTTTAAGCTTTTTTTTTCCCCCCTTAAACAGAATAAATTGGCATTTCAAATTTGCAGAGTTTATGCATTTGTGAAGTGCTGGGTGATATATTATTATTTTTTTCCTTCTTGGAACACTATCATTACTAATTTTATGTGCCTAGAGTCTAACTTATATGCCAAATTCATATGAAAGTGATTAAATACATTATATTTCTCTTATTGTTTTCATTTATGCTATATAATCTACATTTTCTGACTGCAAAATTCCATGTGTCCCCAAATAATTGGCTTATAAGGCTCTCCAAATTATAAGAGGTGTTACTGACTTGAAATAGAAAATACATCTTATAATATAAACTTCAGTCTGAAAAATTAAATTCTTTTCTGATAATTGGAGCTTCTTGAGTGAAAAGTGAGGGTGAGAATTTCTCCAAGTAAACCTGTGGAATACTGTGTTGCATTTCTGAAAATATATTTTAGGATTATACAAAGGAGTAGCATATACAGTATGGTATATTTTATCTGTGACACATTTTAAGTGTTTTATTTTACCTCAAATAATCATCTGATTGCAGCCCATCTATCTAAGGGATCACTGTTCAAAACAGATAGAGCTGAACCAAGCACTTATCCAGCATTCTCCTCTCCTTCACTCAGCAGTGGAAATAACCAATGATCTTATAGCACTTGTCCATAAAAGCACTGGTGGCAACATCAGAGCCTCCTGAAATGATCTTAATGCTGGTCTCCTCTACTTCAGTGCCGTCTTGTACCATCAGATGGTCAGTGCAGCTGATGCTGACAAAGTGTGCCAACTTGCTTCAAGCAAGTTGGTTCTGCTGTTCATAACCATGAAGCCATATCTGAGACAGCCAGTGCTAAGTCATGGGCATCATGGTCACACTTGCCACATCTGTCACATGAACCAGATTCAGCAGCGTGATGTGAAGCATCACCCATTTATGCCTGGTTCTGTGTCACAGATATGCCCAATGTGTGTTAAGGGAAATGTAAGACACATGCACTCCACTTTGATTGGACTGTGTCTGAGAGAAATGAATGTGTTATGGCCCACCACTGGCAGTAGCCCCTGAGCACTCCCAGCTTGCACTACTGATACAGGAGTGCACTACTTGTCTGCTGAAGATGGCACCAGAGCAGTCAGAGGCAACCAGATAAAGGAGGTGCTGTAATCCAACAACTTCCATCATTTTGAAGGATACATCATCTAAAAGTTGTGTCAAGTATTTGGACTGCTCTACCTCTTATTCTTGACAGTGGTTTTAACACTTTGCCAGGACCTTGCTTTGCTTGAAAGTAGGTTCTTTGCCTCCAGCCAGAACACAGAATGCATATTCTATCAGTGCTGGCAAGGATGCCAGACTGACGCCTAAGCAGGTGCTTAAACATTTCTGAGATCAAAAGATGCTCAGTGTCTTTCCCTCCTGCTGAGCTGTGCCTTGCAGTGGTTATTACATGGTGTAGCATGGGTCTTAAAGCTTGAAGGGTTCCTATCTCTTTCTGCCCTCAGGACCAAATATGGCCATCTTCTTGGCAATGGGAGGTATTCTGGTGACTTTAGGCACTAGTATCAACCATGGACCTAGATACAGGAGTAACTCCTCCTCTGGACTCTGCCCCTCAGGCCCCTGCATTGATCATGGGAGATAATGAGATGACTAGATGAAGAGTTTGCATCTCTACCTCCTCTGCTTGGGCAGACGAAGAACCCTTTCTCAGCTTCACCCACAATTTGAGGTGATGGAACCATTACTGCCACAGAAAGAGCAGGCTTTTCTTGTTGGAGAATTTAAGCCTCTACAAAGCTGTCACCCTCATCCCTTGACCAACCAATCTTTGCTTGGCCTTCAGCCTCCATCTCTTGCATTTATGATGTGGGAGAGTGGAGTGTTTTTATGGTGAAGGTAGGCAGATGCAACTATTCAGCAAGCCCTGAACTGGTAGAATCAGGAGGAAAGCCTTAAAAGCAAGCTTCTGTTTAAAAGGAAACAATAGTTGTATTCAGTGTGTGTGTGTGTGTGTGTGTGTGTGTTGTTAGCAAGTAACACAGAAATGCTGCCACTGTTGTATGCATACAACACCTAGCTGGAAAAATTAAATTCCCCAAATAAGCAAGAAAAACTGGGGTGTGGGGGTGTGGAATGGGAAATGGACTTTCGGCTTTAAAGGGGCAAAACAGAAATGCGGTGGGTGGGAGTGGGAATCTTTCTTCTCTTTAATCATCCCTCATACCTCACTTTAAAACCAGGACACAAAGCCAGAAAGCAGCACACACTTGAACTAAAATGGGATGAGAGGAATGAGGTTAACATCAGAAGCAGACACACTCACCAGTTCCAACATAAGCAAAGATAGCATTACTAGCCCAATGCAGAAAGTCTCCTTGCAGGGCCATATGCTGTTTCAATACCTGCTGCTGGACTCTTAGCCCCCCTCCCAGATCATCCCACCAAGCCTAAGCCAAAAGTAGCAACAACGTGATTAGTGGCCCAAGACATAAGATAACATTGTACTGATATTATCCGGAACAATTCAGAGCTTCTGAAACACCAGCACTCAAAATGGCTGTGTTTGGTTCTGAGTAAAATTCTCAAAATATTAGTATTTAGATCCAAGCGAGGAACAGGCATTCATGCTTCTTTTTGCACAACCTCGTTCTCACCTACCCAAAGGTCTTCATTACTCTGAACAACTCCATCTTTTCTCCCTTTGTGACCCTTCTTCTAGGAGCCAATCTGCAAGAGTGTAACATTAACATACAGGGTTTATGGTTCCAAACTAAAAACCTATGGCATGTCTACTTACAGGGTTGTTGTTGTGGGGAAAACAGGAGGAGGGAGTACTGTGTATGTTACTTTGAGCTCTAGATCAGTGTTTCTCAACCTTGGTAGCTTGAAGATATGTGGACTTCAGCTCCCAGAATTCCCCCAGCCAGAATTCTGGGAGTTGAAGTCCACACATCTTCAAACTGCTCTAGATCAGTGTTTCTTAAATTTTGTCTCTCAGGACCCTTTCCCTCTTTTAAAAATTATGGAGTACCCCAAAAGAGTATTTGTTTCTATGGGTCATATTTATCAATATTTACAATACTAAAAATTAAAATTGACGCATTTGCTGCTACTACCACTTCTCATGATTGTTTGATGGGATTTTAATATTGTATTATTTTGCAACAAAGGCTGGCAAATAATTTTGAGTTTGCAGTCCCCTGAGAGGATCTTGAGGGAGCCCCAGGGGTCCTTGGAACCCACTTTGAGAAACACTGCTGTAGATGAGAGGCAGGTTTTTAAAAAAACCTAATTAAATAAATAAAGCCACTGTTGGGAAGCATATGAATAGATTAACATACTGATGGGTTCGGCTGAGTACATATCAGGGTTGCTCATTATTTCCCTCCAAAAATGGTTGCTGGCCTGTTCAGGTGGCAGGGCAACCAGGCAGTGTGGTTAAGCCTTAAGGCAGGTTCAGATGCCACACTAAATCACAATTTGTCGATTGTTTTAACTATACATGCCAATGCATTATTTGAATAACTATGACAATTTTTAACCAAGTTTTCACCATCAGCAAGGTAGGGTTCAGCCATCACATTCAGCCAGTTTCTTTAACCATGATTTATTAAATAAATCGTAATTGTGCATGATTTACACATTATGATGGCTGGGTGACATATTGTATTAAGCGAAAAACCAAGAATTTGCAACTTAACGTTCTGCCAGATGTGAACCCAGCCTAAGTCGGAATCCAATCCTAAGTCAACAGTCCTTTAAAGCTGATCATTTAAAAAAACACAGTGTCACGAATTGCTACAGAGCAATAGTACAGGAGGAATTCTGAAGTTCACAGAATTCTTTTCTTTTTTCTTCTTTTCACTAGGCTGCTTATTTTCACACTTAATTGTACTGAACTATAGCTTTGGCATCCTGGGCTTTTTTTCCCAGAACAAGCCTGGATGAATCTTAAGTGTTATAAACATAAACTGTGTAAGTTCACCCTATTTCTATTTCATTTATCCTGTCCAAAACATGTGATTGAGAGCAGGAAGGCCAAAGTCTGTTTGGATAGGTGGAATCGGCAATGGTACATTCATGGAAAGGGGTGGGTTCAGCCTGGGCGAGCTGCAGTTGCGAAATATCTGGAGAGATCCAAGTTAGAGGAAAGTTTCTATAGATTTGTTCTCAGATTGTGCATAATGGATCTTTAGGATGTCACTCTCTTCCCTTTATGTGTGCACTGAATATGCTAAATGAATATACCACCAATAATATGCTTCTATAAGATATTCAGAAAAGGTTCCCGTTTGTTTCTAATATTAAAAATCCAGGTTTTGATTTAGTTCAGTTCTGATTCCAGAAGTAAATCAAAGCAGCAGTCTATATCCCATGAGTCAGGGGACTAGCTTCAGAATAATCTTGCATAAGATGGCACTTAACAGTTCAATTATTATTTACTCAAAGTATTTTTACTCTAGTCATCAAACAAAATCGTTCCTGGTAGTGTACAGCTCAGTACAAAAAGCAAAACGAAATAAGATAATCCTCAGCCTTTCCCTGGGAGTTCAACACCCAGTGCTAATTAGGAAGAATGGGAATTGAAGTCTGGAGATGTTAGGCAATAAAAGCTGAAAAAAAAGTACCTTGTTTTGCAATTAATTATTGGTGGGATAGGTTTTCTTTTCCTTTGTCCAAACTGTTTTTTGCCAGACAGAATGGGAGGATTCCAGCCAATTCTGTTGCAAATGAACAATATTAGGTAGATAAACCAAAAATTGCATGTTTCCATCTTTATGCAATGAAATGGCATGCATACAGTTTATGTATTATTTATATTACATATCTGTACAATGCTTTCTATAAGGTTTCCATGTTTCCATATTATTAATATGTATGAATATATGGATATGTCAATACAATGTTTCTTAACCTCAACAACCTTAAGATGTGTAGACTTCAACTCCCAGAATTGCCCAGCCAGCATATATTAAAATACACATGTATATATACATATGCATATATCTATTCATATACATATCAATACATTAATATCAATTATTTACATATTTTTTAGAATTGTGCTATCATAAATGAAGCGATGCTTCAGAAGTAACCTCAGCGGCCTATCTTTCCAAGTTAGCATTAGATTTTCTTTACATTTTTTCCTAATCCACCCCTACCAAAACCAAATGTATCTAAATATTATTTGTGAGTTATGGCTAAACATACTATGGAGCCATTAATATGAGACAGGCAGCCCAACTGGTACATCTGTTGAAAGGGACCAATATGGTAAGCATTCAAGACTTTATTGAAACATACCTATCAAACACAGAGTTACAAATAAGAGCTCTGGTTCATCAAAATAGTATCACCTGCAGACACTGCATGTTATTCTCTGCAGTCTTTGCCTTACTTGAATACTTTAAACTGGAAATCTTCTCCAAATAGGCACACATCACTTCAAAATGAAATTAGATTCAGCCAAATGAGCATGATAACACAGAGCTTCTGATCAGTGATGAGTTCTGAGTAAACCCAACCTCTAAGGGGTAAGCTAGACTCTGGAGTATGAATCTGAGTTTTCCATTCATCATCTGCAAAACAAGGAAGATACTGTTTGCAAGGGACTGCATCCAATGGAGGCCCCTTGCCTTCACTTGCCTCTTTCCTGAGGACAAATCAAGTCCTATCCTAGCTTTTCCCAAGTTGTCCCTCTCTAGATCAATTGGGAGTTCAACTCACTGGATTCCCAGACAATATGATACATATTTTACATATTACAAAGTTTGCCTCAAGTTTCTCCACTCCTATGATTCCAAACTGCTATCTTTGTTAATATATAGACAACTGGATTATCCCATCCTTTGCTGGGAGAGAGAAAAATCTGTCCCTTTCTTGGATCAGGTTTTCTTATGCGGAACATTCCCAAAATGATCCTACAGCAAAAGGCAGTTCTCAGTATTTCATTCCCATGGAAAAATGTAGCTATGTACTTTACATACAAAGCATATGCCCAGCCTTTTAATCTAAGCTGCATTCAACAGTCCTGCTAACAAGGGAGGAGAAAAATAGAAGACACATCATAGCAGAGGCTTGCTAGAATTTACGTAACTGCAATCCTGTACCTTGAAGGAAGATAATCTTAAAATAATTGAGGCAATGAGATCTTTTCCCCCCCAATAACTATCTGTAATATGGTGGGGAGTTACAGAAGACCAGGTAAATCAATAAAGATGCAAAGAGCTGCAAATAATTGCTCCTGAAAACTTTGAGTGCATCTGGAGTTAGCCTCAACTGTTTTTAAGGGGCTCCTTGTCCTGAGAAAGGGCCTCTCTCTCTCTCCTTTTTTTCCTTCTATGTTTACTCCCCTGTTCCTTACTTCATCTCCATTTAGTTTTGTTCCTCCTTTTTCTCTTTCCCTTCTCTAATTTCCTTCCCTCCCTTTAATTCATTTCCTTTCTCTTCCTCCTCTCTTTGCTTTTTCTGCTGGAAGAAAAGAAGGAATGTGTGTATGAATCAATTAATCATATAAATGGTGTGCCTTATTTTACAGGCAATTAATTTTAATCAATCATTATTTAAGCAATTAAAATAAATGTGTATCATACTAAGAGAGCTAGTTTGATGTAGTGGTTAAAGCAACAGGCTAGCAATCAGGGGACCGTGAGTTCTAGTCCTGCCTGAGGCACAAAGCCAGCTGGGTGACTTTGGCTAGTCATTCTCTCTCCGCTCTAGGAAAGAGGGAATCACAAACCACTTCCGAAATCTTGCAAGAAAACTGCAGGGACCAGTCCAGGCAGTGACCAGCCAGAGCACTGGATGGGATTGCCCCCACATGGCCTCTCTCTAGTTGCCTTGATTCACAGAAGAGCTCCAGGAAATAAAAGGACTAAAAATATAGCTAGACTGACAGTGGCGAAAATTGTGAATGACTATAACCAAGCACAGATACTGTATAGGCCTGCATTCAGGCATACACTGTGATGATAAGAGTGGTGAAATGAATATGCTTCTCTGCTCCTATTGTGTCTGTAGACTCTCATCAAACAACTTAGCTCCAGGATGGTCAAGCTCTAATTAGGGAAGAGCAAGCAGTATATTCCTCCTGCAGGTTGCTCTGACATGTTTGTGAGATTCCTTGCAAAGTCACTCACATTCACTCAAGGTAAAATGCCTCTTGGGCCGAATCTGGTGAGATGAGCAGGGTAACGTCTTGCAATGTGTTCTGGGATTCTTTGGATCTCATGGACTCCAAAGAAGTGGATAGTCTCCTCTGTCGCATGAGTTCTATCTACTACCTGCGGGCTGTATCTATCCCCAGGCTGGCTGCTTTAGGCAGCTGGTGTGTGTGGTTGTATTGCCACCTGGGAATTGTGGGGGGAGGGGTCACCTTATTATGAAGGAGCTGTCTCTTGAGGTAGCCATATTGAACAACTTTCATCCAGTCTCCAATCTTTCCATTTTGGAAATTTTTGAAGAAAGTGGTGGGATGTCAGCTACAGAACATTTTAGCCAATCAGGGCTCAGTACTAATCATTCTAGTGGATTAACTTTGGGGCTTGGAAGGAGAGTGTGTGCCCCTTCAGCTCTTTTTAGGCCTCTTAAAAGTTTTCAACACCACTGATCATGGTATCCTTCTGAGCGGGCACAGAGAGAACTGCTCCTGTCTGTGCTCCTGCACTCTGAAGATGCCGGTCACAGGTGCTGGCGAAACGTTAGGAAACAAAACTTCCAGAACACGGCCACACAGCCCGGAAGACCCACACCAGCCATGGTATTATTATGGTTGGTCACCCAGTCTGCCAGATGTTTAGACTGCATTTGGCCTTTTTATCCACCTATTGAGTCCTTCCCAAGGACCTGGGATAGGCAGATGTTATTGTTTGATGGTGTTAAAGTTATCACTGCAGGATATAAGCTGTTCCAAGTAAAGCTGCCTTTTGCAATTGACCGATGGTGATTTTGTTAATGCTGATGGTGTTCAAGTGGTGCTCCAGATGTTTTGGGATTGATGATGATGATTTCCACCTTTTTTAATATATAGCTCAAAGTGGCATACACACTTAATGCTCTCGTCTCTTATTTTCCCCACAACCCTGTGAGGTGGGTTGGGCTGAGAGAGTGACTGGCCCAAGGGAGCTTTTCATGCGTAAGGGAGGCCTAGAACTCAAAGTTTCCTTGTTTCTAAGCCAGCACCTTAACCACTACTCCAAACTGGCTCTCATCCTGAGGTGTTTCCTCTCCTTCCTAAATAGATGGTTCCAGTCAATAGTGGGGGGGGGGGGAGTTGTGTGACTTGTCAAGTTAATGATTGGGAAAGGAACAGTATCTAAATAAATATATTAAATTATTTACATGCACAGACATTTATGCATACAAGTATCACATGCATACATTTATGGGGAGCAGGGAGTCTCCAGGACTGGTTTCAGCTGACAAGGTGGAAAAGCACAACATTGCACAGGATTTTTGTTTGTATATAATTTTTTTCTACCCCTTCAAAGAATGCCAAAAAATGATATATGAAGAGACACTTGGGACAGAGCGGGCTGCTGGTTGATAATCCAGCAACATTGGTCTCCATTAACTAGCTGAGCAGTAAATGTCTGCTGGGAGAGCCCTTGCTATTTGGTAGAGTTTAGCCACTGTTGAAAGCTTTATATGTTTCAGTTTCTCTGACTAATGTGATGAAATAGCCGTCAATGTAGTGCAGGTGCTCAGGAAACCCTGCTGCCAGCTGGTTCCTCCACAGTAAGATTAAATGAGCTCAGCGGCTCCATATGTGCACTCTATATTTTCTCATGCTACTATCTTGTTTAATAAAAGCAGAGAAAATAGTTGGCAAAACTTACAATCCAAAGGCAAAAATAATTCACACTTAAGCTCCATGGGGATGTTGGCTATTCAAAGGGGAAAAGAATTAGGAAATCACATATTGAGAAGAGATCAGGATTATTCTGGACATAAATAGTTCTGATTTCCATCACACTAGACATATTATGAATATGTCTGCTTCAGAGAAAGATAAGGAAATGTTTAGAAATGGATCTACCACAACTATTCTCTTAATTCCAGTTTTATAGGCCTGGCTGAGCCAAGGTGTCTTCCCAGGCAGCTAAACTGCTCAAATTCATAGTTATACTCCAAGAATTTTACAAATGGATTTGAGATCAATTCTATATGCTGCTTCATTTGAATTGGTTGTGAAAGGGTAGGGAATTTGAAGATCTCCAGATGTTGCTAAACTGCACTTTCCAGCATCACCTTTGGCCATAAGGACTAGGGCAGTTAGGACTATGACCTCTGTTGACCACAGGTTCTCATCCCTAAAGCCATTGGGCAAACAGTGAATATCTAGCTTTTAAAATGGTCACAACACTCAACATCTCCTAAAAAGATAAATCTCAATATATAAATGTAAAGTAGCATAGGCCTCCTATTTGCAAAAAAAAAAAACAGTAGGGTCAATCCAAAATGTTGTAGAACTTAAGGAGGACAAGTGCACCTCTGCTCCAACCCATATACAGTAACCGGCTGAAAGCCTTCAATACTGGCAGGCCTATCTGATCTGGGCGGTAAAAATCAAGATGGTAAGCTTTCTATACTGTATCTCTTTGCTGCTATCTTGTGCCCATCCAGATTTATGCAGCTCAGATTTGGCTGCCCTTAACATTGCCAGAGGAATAGCAACCTCCACATCTGAGAAGCGGGTTAAGTTTAGGGAGTCCAGAATAGCTTGTGTGGCACCCCTAATGCAAGAGGTTGCCATCGTTGTCTACCAATATTTGCTGCCTGAGACAACAGTCTCACTCTGCCTATGAATGACAAATTAGCTGCAAAACATACTTGAGATGCTGTTTGCAGTCAGCTTTTATTATATAATTAATTTAATTTAATTTAATTTAATTTAATTTAATTTAATTTAATTTAATTTAATTTAACGAAGAAGCAGAGGGACATTCTTTCATGCATACCCACAGGGATATCTATTCCTATCAGTTCAGATGTACTTTTCAACAATCTACAATCCCACTCTACTGGATCCCGATGAAGAAAAAAATACATAACATTTTTTGGTAAAACACCAGATTTGCATCCTGGTATATTTATGAAAGACTCCAAAGTCCAAGGCCTTGCTAGATCACACTTTCCCATGTCTTATCTCCATGTATGTTAAGATGGGTGGAAGCTTAAAGTAGGCCATTGTTACCCATTGGGAAGCCATGGGGAATGAGGCTATTAGCAGTTTCTGCTGGCGAACATGGGTGTTAGTGGGAAGGGAGGTAGTTTGGTACCATTTAATAATATTTTAAAATATTTAATATTTAAAAAGCTGTAAATTGGACTATTCCTCCTACATTCCCCTATAAGGACAATAAGCACTTTGTGTACTTTAGGTCTGTAAGACTACCTTATGCCATCAGTGCATCTCAAAATACCCTAAACAGCTTATTGAAACAATGGTGTCGAAGCAATAGAGGCTTAAGGCAAAGTACAAAGTACCATCACGTAGCAGCCACTTTCAACATTGTTGGTGATCATATTAAACAAGATAAAGCAGAGAACACCTAAGTCATTATCAAATCACACACAGCCCTATTCTTTCAGGGAGATTCCCTAAATCTTTCCTCACTTTCTGTAAACTGAACCCTGCAGCATTCAGGAGGATGAATGCTCAGGTTTGTTGTGTTCTGAAGTGTTGCAGAAAAGGTTTGAGATGCACACTGAATTGGCTGCAGAGCAGGATCATTGCAACTATCTCTCTGATACACACGCGCACACACATATCCAGACATGATTTAATATCTCACTTTGGGAACATCACTGTCTGTGGCAGCACAGAGGTATTAGCATATGTGACCCCTGTCAGCCCTTTTGAAATGGTAGTTAGTTTCCATTTTTTTTAATTAAAAGGGAAAAGTAATATGTTTCATGGGCTTGAACAGTCTTTAAACTTATGATTGTCACAAAACTCACAAGAATTAAACACATTTGGAAGATTTAATTAAATCTTTGAACATATATTATGTTTTTCAAAAAGATTGCCATTCCTCACTTGCAATATTTCTTTTAAACTCCAGCAACAGTATCTCTTAAGGTGTGTTCAGGCCCTTCTAGTTCCAAACTCAGAGAAGAAGGTTTTCCAATCTCAAAGGAATCCTGGGAATTTCAGTTCTATGACATCATGTGACAATTTACTAAGCAAATTATCAGACTCATGCAAATCCCTGGGGCTTTTTACTGATTACACAAATTACTCGACTACAGATTTGGTCTAAGTCCCAAATTTGAAATTACTGGGCAAGGCTTAAGCATATAAAATGCGCCTGATTGAGCCAAGGGTTTTTAGTAAAAACTGGTGGGATATTAAAATCTTATGAATCCTTTATTTCTGTTTCCAACCATCTTACCTCATTGTACTGACATGGGATTCATGGCAAATGCCTGTAAGCAATCACCTTTTGAAAGACTAAAATAGAAGGAAGATCTGAGTCAGTGATTTTCCTGCAACTTTTTGGACCTTTTCAGTGAACCAAAATATGATTCTTTTATGCACAGTCTCTTAATTCATGTATCTGCAATCATAGAAAAGCTGGAATTTCTTCTTTCCCTCCCCACAAAACCAAGCACTGCTGTGAAAAATGAACAGCAAGAGAACCAAAAATGATCAACATTGGCCATCATTTTTGGTTCTCTTGCTGTTCATTTTTCATAGCAATGCTTGATTTTGGGGGGAGGGAAAGAAGAAATTCCAGCTTTTCTGTGTAAGTCGTCACATTGGCCATTGAATGGCTGATTTAAGTTTAGGCTGCATTCTCCCTGTCTTTTTGTTATTATACTTTTTAAACTGTTTTTAATTGTTTTTTAATGGACAAATTACATTGATTGTTTAGTTTTTGTTTTAACTGTGTACGCCGCCCAGAGTCACATGCAAGTGAGATGGGTGGCTATATAAATTCAAGAAATAAATATAAATTATCCACAGAAACACTTTCAGGATACAGTAGTTGGGCTTGCTTTCACCTCAACATCACAATGGTAGGTTATGTTGTTTATGCATTTGGATGTAACCAACTTTGGATGGTTAGGGTTAGCATTTCTGAACTGTAAGGGTCCAGATGGCCCCTATATGGGTTAAGGTAAAAATCAAGTTTTTATGTATGTGGCCATCTGCTGGTCATCCAGATTTTTGCAACCCTAATTTAGCAGGGCCCTAGAAAGATCACTTCCTGAGACAGGTATGAAAGGCTGTAGATACCAGTGCCTGACTTTTTTTAAATAATCTGTATATATGTGTGTCTAGAAAGAGACAGAATGAGAAAGGACCACTTGTCCTAAGTTTGTCCCCACCCCTCTATTCAATCTGGCAGGAAGGGCATGGTTCAGGTCCTGCCAATTAAAGATTGCTAGGAAGTGGGCCTTTTTGGTCATGGCATCTACCCTCTGGAACACCTTACCCCCTGTGGGCCTTCTGGAAAGCACTTAAGACCTGGCTATTTGTCCAGGCATTGTGGTATTCTACCATTAATTTTTAATTTTTATTTTAGTTTTAATTTTTTATTGTCAGCTGCCATCTTGTTTTCTTTAGATGATATGTTTTGTGTTTGTTACAACTATTCATATTGTTGTTTTAACCCTAAATTCTTTTCACTATCCAGAGTCACTTTGGTCCGAGGGGCAGCTATATAAATCAAAATAATAGAGAGAGAGAGAGAGAGAACTAGCAGAATCCACAGGAAGTCACTACAAAAATTATAGTATCCCAATGCAAGTACACTAGTCACAGTATTGGCATTGTAACACACACATTTTGTTGCTTGCCCCCATTTGACTCCCCATGGACACCCATGTATAAGTATAGATACAAAAATGCTACATACATGGCTGCTCAATATCACTGAAATGAGAATATTTTAATATTTCTCTTATATATCCTTAGATTGCATTTTTACAACTTTCAGTCAGCCTGTCATTTTTATAAAGGAAAATCAACTGAATTTTCTATTCTAGGTATTTGCCAAGTTCCATTAGCAACAAGAAACCCACCAAAATTAATTGGTGAGATTCATGCTGCCAACCCAAGCATACCTATCTGATGATAAGCCTTACTGTACCTTATAGAAATTACTTCTGAGTAACTATGAGTAAGATTATACTGTTAATCTGCAATCATATATTACATGACATAGTAGAATTTATTTCTGAGGAAACTTGCAGAGAATCTGTACATCTGCAATGTTGAGCATTAATTATGTATATTTTCTATTGAATTTTAAACCTGGGTAAGAGTAAGCTGCATATCAATACAGATCTTAAACTGCAATTTGGCAAGTATTCCAAAGTGTGTTTACTCAGAAGTAAGTTGAAAGTTTTGTGTACCTTTGAGTCATTCTTGACTCCTGAACTGGACATGTCCCTGCAATTTTCTTGGCAAGGTTTTTCAAAAGTGGTTTGCCATAGCCTGCTTCCTAGGGCTGAGAAAGAGTGACTGGCCCAGAGACATCCAGCTGGCTTTGTGACCAAGGCAGAACTACAACTCACAATCTCTTGGTTTCTAACCTGGCGCCTTAACATTACACCAAACTGACTCTCATCAGATTTACTCTATTTTAAATTAGATGTATTTCCTAATAAACATGTGTTGCATTATATCTTTTTTTTCCCCCCTCGGCAATTACAACAATATGCAGTTATCTGTTTCTTTCTATTCCATCATATTTTAAAGCAGGAATGCACAGCTTCAGGTGGTGTGCTAGGGACTGCAGCTTAGAAAGGGTCAGGTAAAAAAATATTAGTGAGGCCAGGATAAATACTAAATTTGATTTCATTTCATTTAAATATAATTAAAATCTGATTTAACACCATTAACTTATTTGTTGCATTAAAACTTCCAATTTAGTGGTTATTTTGGCAGGGCTCTGGGGTCAACACCCAGAACTTCCAAGGGCTGCATGTAACCCTGTGTTCTCAAGTTGTATACTTCATATAGAACATTATATGAAGCATACAGGCCTTCATATCCGTAAATGTTCTATGTGATCTTCCAATTATAATAGTCAAATGAGCTTTTAAGCATACTATCACCAACTGAGAGGTAAAACTGTTTCTGAACATGCTATGCCAGGATGGAAGTTCATCCAATTGGGTGGTGGAACCAAGTGTTATAGAAACAAGAGACAGAAGATGTAAATGTCTGCTGGCTTCTCATATCTATTTGTATGTTGCATGCCGATAGATAGAGTGGGATCCTTACCCAAAGAAAGCATGGGGGGGGGGTCTTTCCATCACTTTCCATCTGATACAGTCATAACCTATTAACCTATTTTTAAAAAACTAATGGAATCATAGCCATTTCACCTTCGTTTTCACTCAGGAAGGGGAAAAAGAATGTCAGATAGCAACCCAGAGAGAACATCAAGCATGAGAATAAAACAAGCTCCCACTGGAGAAGCTCATTAGTTCAGAGCTAAAAGCTCACACAATCCCAAGCATACACTTTGGCTTCATTAAACCAACAGCTATTGATTGTACTAAAAAAAAAAAAAAGCAGAGGTGTAATTGCATGAAGTCTTCAGCAGAGGCAAAGATGTTAAAGGAAGCCATCAGGACAACGAATGCAGTGTTGACTCTACAATTAGAATGAGCAGAACCGCATTCAGCCCACAATTCCTCTTTTGCAACTTCCAAAGGAATTCCCTCCAAGATTATACTGCCAAGAGTGGCAAAGTGGCAACATTTGGTCACAGGGTTCACTCTATCAAACAACTCAGTTCCTTTTTATCTGCAAACAACAGTGGTGAGCAAGATGTGTTTTGGGCATGTGTTGCTTACCATTATTATCTTCTCACTGTTGTAGTGTGAGAGCCTACTAAACCTCCCAGGGTTATTGTCTGAGAAGAACTTGGGAGGAGGATGGTATGTGTGCCATTCTCAGCTCTTGAACAAAAGATGGGATGTACATCTAACAAATAAATGCAGTTGAAAATTTTCCAGAGTGAATGCTTACGTGAGGGTTAACAATTCAACTGCAGAACCTTGAAACCATTATCCATTTCCCAACACATCTCTCAATAATACCAGTGACATAGAATTTTTTTTTGTTATTTTTTTCAAAAAAACCATTCATTTCAAAGAGAGAATATATGTAGATGGGTAGCAAAAGCTGTAAAGTGGTCCTTCTCCATGTGTAAGGTTCTTTCAAGTCTATAATCTAGAGGAGTATATGGATATTTTCTTTCACTGGCAATTCTTGGTCTTTCATGGAAAGTCATTCAAGGGGCAAGCTTTTCAGATATCAATGACCTGCCTCTGGTGGCAAATTGTTCAAAAATATTCTACAGTTGCTTCTAATTTTGAACATTCCTCAGACCTCCTCAAAGTTCCTTCAATAATGACAGATAAATGCAGTTCTCAATTTCAGTGTACAAATATCTAGTTGGCCTATACAATGCAACCTTGGCACTTTACTTCAAGAGCTGGTAGCAATGCAATGTGCCTCAGGGTTTAGAAGGAAGCACCACAGCAGGTGCTGTGATACACCTTCAAAAATAGGGCCAACCTGCCTTGACCAGCCACTCTACTGTGGATGCCAGAGTAAAGCCAAGTGAAGCAGAATAGCCAAAGGAAGGAACTTCCTTGACCAGAATAAATAAATAAATAAAACCTCCATTTCCCTGAATGGATCTGCTTCAATTAGGCTCATCCCTAATATCAAGTGTACAACCATAGAATTATAGTGTTAGAGTGGGTTTTATATCTCATCACATATAAAGCTTCTATTGTCTATATTCTTGTTCATTGCAGGAATTCAGAACGTCCACAATGGATGCCCACCAGCCTCTGGTTAAAGATTTTCAGAAAATAGGAACTAACCTCCCTAGAAGATAATTCTTCTAATGGTCTGCTTAAATCTGCTGTAATTTCTTAGCTCAAGGCTGGGCAGCCTGCAGGTACAGTTTTGTGATGGTGTGACTTTTCCCTGTTTTCCAGTTTTCTCACTAAAACAAGGATCAGCTATGGTTGAGCTAAGCCTTTCAAGTTTTAATGTATCCATTTGTACTCCTTAACAATCCCTTCATAAGCCCTCTCCCCCCTGCAAAAAAGAAGGTTTAATCCTGCTTAATGATTAGTATTTTCCAGTATCTTCCTGGCTGAGGTTAGAACTTTGTACAATTGATTATTTTTCATGCCAGGTGCTGCAATTCTCACAATTTCAGGTAAGATGCTCATAAATCTAATTGACATATCTTCCAGGTTACTCATACCTCCTCAATATTAGCTGCTCTGAAATCTCTTCTTGAACATGCCGCTTCCTCATCTGCTCTTCACCAACTATTTTCTGGTGTCCCCTTATTTAAAAAAAACAGCACTATGGCAATAAACCTAACCCTAACCCTCACCAGTTACCGATAGGGTTCCAGGCACATTTCAAGGTGCAGTGTTTAACATTTTTCATGGCTTGGCAACATGCAGGATCATCTTTTCTAACCAGAATCAACTTGGCCTGTACATTTAACTTAAGAGGGGCTGCCCAAGTCCCCATCTCATATGAGATAAAGGGGGTGGGAAGCCAGAGAAGGCTTCTTTTTGGTGGCCTTCACTTGATTGAATACTTGTCCTCAATGTTACTGGGAGTCTCCATCATGCTTGCATTTCACAAAGCCATGAAAACCACCATGTTCTGATGGACTTTTGGTGGACCTGACAGACAGTGGACCTAGGCTGCAGGGGTAACTTTTCTGTATTACACTGAGTTATCATAAAGTTCTACTGTGTAAATCAGCTTAAGTTGTTCAAAGTAGAGTACTATAAAAAGGTTGAAATAAATAAATATTTTCCTGCAGCCACAATGATACTATGGTCCTACCTCCAACATGCCCATTCAATACAAGCCTGTCTCTCTTCCCAGCTCACTCCACTGTATATATTCATTTACACAATATATATTCATTTAATATCCCTCCTTTCATTTCTAACTACTTGATAGCTCGGTCTTTGACAATGGATAGCTCTGTGTGTAAGTGTGTGTGTGTGTGTGTGTGTGTAAGCGAGAGAGAGAGAGAGACAGACAGACAGACAGACAGACATCTAGAGCTCTTGGAATAGCTGACATATAAATTTATAAATACAGTAAACACACATTCACACACACACACTACATGATTGTTTCAATGTAATACAATCCTAGTAAATGTGTAACAACAGTCACTATTGACTTTTTTAAGCTGTTACCCTTAAATCATGAAATACCAATAAGATGTTAGATGCCGGAGTTGTAAATCAGAGATAGACAGACTGTACCCCTCCAGATGTTACTGTACTATAAACCCCACTAAACTGACTGGAGCTGGTGTTATATTACAAATGTCCAAGAACACATGGAGGGTGACCATTTTTCTCCAACATAGTTTTAGAATATGAACAGATAAAGACACACTATTATAATGCCTATTCTGCTATTTCTAGGTAGATTCCTATTTTAGTTTTGGCTGACTGTGGCTTCTACTTTCCAGGCATCCTAACCTACTGATGGAAAGGCAAGCATCTGTGGCTTGTTCCAGAAATACAGGTTCTTTCCCACCCCCTGCCTGTTTAATGACTAAAAAAACCTGGCATTTTCTCACAGTGTGATCTGCAACACTATCATTTCTAGCAAATGAGCCTTCCAGATAAGCCTTAATGTAGCTAATGTAACTCATTAATATCATTTTTCTTAGCATGCCAATAAGTTAGACTGAGGAGTGGTTCAAAAGTCTTTAGAAGCTGAGGACAGGAGTGGTTGTTACAGGTTGTTTGAGCAATCTTTGTCTGTTCAATTTGTCCATTTCCTGACTAGCTATACGGGATATTAAGCCTGTTCATCGCCAAAAGCCGTCAATACTCTTTTAATTAATTATAGGATAAGTCCTCCCTTTATGAATGAAAAACATAATAGCAATACTAGTTCAGCCTAAGAATTTCTCTCCTGCAAGGACAACATGGGTCTTCCAGATGTTGTTGAATTGCAACTCCCATCAGCTCAAACCAGCATGGATAGGGATCATGGGAACTGTAATTCTACAAATTCTGGAGAGACTGAGATTGTCCATCTCTGACCTACGTAGCTGAAATTACCAGCTCCATCAGATAATAACCCATACTTGGATCAGCAGAAGATAGATTACCACCTAGTAGATGATTTGCAGGAGCTCAAGCCAGGATTCTGACTCCCAGCTATCTAACAATAGCAATAAATATTTCCCCTTCCCAACAGTCCCTCTGTGTCTGTGTGTGTATGTGTTTAATCTAAATACCACTGTGCCCATGGGATTTACTCTCAGATAAGAGTACAGTTAGGATGCTGAAATTTAAAAGTTTTAGGGGAAAATCAGAAATAGATAAGTGTGTGACAAAAGTTTGAGTATAGTTCTGGTACTGAAAACAGCTCCAGCCAAACATGCACTCAAAAACATATTTTTTTTCCACATTTCTTAAGGCATGCTTATGCTTAAGTTTTGCACTTGCTATTCTCTAGATTCTGGTAAAAACAATGACGATTATACAGTATAAGCATGAAGTCTAGACTTAAGATGATGTAACTTTTAGAACTAACACTACTGTACCAGGTGATTACACAAATCATTGTGTTCATGCTCAATAAAATGCACAAACTTTCTTCCACTTCCCCAAGTGAATTCTGAAATCCCAGTGGCTTAATGTTAATTAATACTCTTCAGATATCTGTCCACCAATTTCCTAGATGTTTCATTCCTCTGTAAAAGAGGCTTCTGTTTTTCTACTAATTTTCAGGATACTTTGGAATTTCTTGAGTTTTTGAGCATGTTTTTAAAAAACATGCTGCTTTTTAAACACTTTTTATAAGGAATGAATCTGGTCTGTGAAAGAGGAATGATTAAAAAATGCTGCTCATGTTTTACTCTACTGTATCTTTTATAGAAACTATCACACCAAGTATATCATAACCCTTCTGCATTTTCCAGAATGATCAGAGCAATTCTGTGTTTCTCTGTTATCAGACAAAAATGACTTCATTATATAAAGTATCACAACATTTGTATAATAGCATAAAATCTTATCTAGTGAATTGTGAATTGGCCATTTGTGGATTGGCTATTTGACTGTTAGTTGATCACAATCTAATTTTTATTTTGTCTGTCTTGGAATGTTTTTAGATTAAAAATGTGTATATGTATTATATGTATGTTTCTGTGAATGTATATATATAGATGAATAAGTATTCTCCAGTTAAGTATTTTTTACATTATTGCTCAGTATTATAAGCATTTTATTTGGCTGGCCTTTGGCTGTGATAATAAGAATTAATCTGATTTATTTTATTCTGTTACATATCTGCTTCCTAGCTGTACCTGCTTTCCAATGTGAAACAGATCTGTGAGAACTCCCTAATTATATTTTTTCATGGGGACTTAATTGAAATGTGGAATGCCAATATTGGTGCAAACTATTGTAAAATTGTTGTAAAGCAGGGATAAACCTACACAGCTTAGGGCTACATGTGACCCAACAAAGAGTTAACTACACACACACGCACCCACTTAAACCAGCTCTCTCTGCATCACCCTACTTTCTTTACATAAGACTCATGTCCACGTATCTGTAACTTGGAGAGTATTTGCTTGTTTGTTAGATTTATATCCTGCCTTTTGTTCAGGAGCTCTAGGTAGTATACATAAAGCTTCATCCTCCCCAATGCCAATCTAATTCTTCAATTATTATATCACACTTGGCTCTGTGTATAACATAATAGGTTCTCCATTTTTGTTCATATTATTTCTTAGTTTAAATTTAGGAATTAGTTGAGATGTGAGAGGATGAAGATCATTATAAGTGTGGAAATCTGACAAATAATCAATTGAACATAATATTAATATTGAATTAATTTTCAACCTCTTTTTAAATCTGTTAATATCACCCCATTGCCCCATGCAATAAGCCCCCTAACACAGCATTCAAAGACTAGCATGACTCTGACACAATGAAATTTTGTGGTTGAAAGGACACCCCACCTACTCACATCCATCCATAAGAATGTGACTTCACCCATGAGAATGTCACCCCACCTCTAAGAATGTCACTGAAATGTTCTTCTCCTATGGAAAAGCCAAAGGCAATTTCTTTTTCCCTCATATTAAGTGAGTATGATTGAAAACAACGTAGAATAAATTTCCAGCACAGTACCAGATTCCAAGAAATGTGTATGGGGGGATTGCAACGAGAAAAGATAGCTAGCCCAGAGTTATGAATCTTCCCTGGCCAACATGCAGCTACAGGAGAGGGCTGGGGCTTGTTGAGGGGCTCCCTCCAATCCATGATGATAGTGGGATTAAGTAGTCTCAGCCTGTATCCTACTCAAGAAAATGCACCAGAGATGAACAGTTTCTTCACAGATGAGTCGGTGTAAAAACACCTCCAGAGATGGAAAACATGAAAACCTGACAGGTCTTATTGTGGCACTGTAATAAAAGAAAATGCTACAAAACAGAGAAGAAAGAACTGGGCCTGAAAAATATTAATTGGATTAAAGTCACTTCCTAGTTTATGCAGGATAATGTGCCAGGAAACGTCCTACCAAATTCAGACTGAACCACTCAAAACATCATATTTCTGAATGTTTCTCAAAGTATGTTCCTTTCCCCCAATAAATGTGTACAGATTATAGGAACAGATTACGTCCAGTATGATTTACTACATGCAAGATATTTACAGAGAAAAGCTTTCAACAATATTACTTCCCATCAGCTCAAATTGAAGTACCTCAAGTGGTATCTACCTTACCCTATCATTTTTGGCACCAATGGCAGTTTTTCTAACTGAGAATTTGCTCACTTGGAGGAAAGGAAGTATAGGATTAAATCTCCTGCACACTGAATGTCAGAAGTAGACTGAATGTCATTTGGCATGAGAAGAATCATAAATAATGCTAAATGTTGTGAAAGGCATTATAACTTGACACCTAAATGCAATGCTTCAGTTAAAATGTTAATATTGTGGTTATTATTATCTCTATGTTTTATTCTTTTAATTATTATGATTTCCCCACACATTAGAATTACAGTTGATTGGTGATGAGTCACAACCAGTCCCTGGATGAATTGCCTTGTTGGCAGCAATGAATAATCCTACAGCATGCCCCACAGGTATGAAGTGATCATTTAGGAAAGAAGAATCACTTCATAGGAAGCTGCCTTATAGATTCAAAGACCCTTATTCATCCAACCCAGTTTAGTCTACACTGCGTGAAGTTTCCCCCCCAATCCTACCTGGAGGAGCCAGGGATGAAATTTAGGCAAAACACTGTTGCTGGGGCCTCAGTATAATGTTTGAGGAGATTTGAGGAGTCCTGAAACATATTTTATTCAAGTCAGGTAACCAAACTAAACACAAAAATCAGTGCAACTGTGTGGATGCCACAATTTTCCCTGGACAATCATATTTAACCACGCAATAAGGGCTTTTAAGTTATGGGGGAGAGAGAGTTTATACATTTAACTGCTGCCTATCAGACAAACAAGCTGGGATTAGTCTCCTGTCTAATGAATAAGTACAATAAAATGTTTGTGTCAGACAGAAAATCACCATGGGTTTACTCCACAGTATGGCTTTGGGATATGGAGCAATAAATATGTTGCAGGCCAGGTTAAGGCAGGAATGTTTGCTTGCTGTGGCTTCCCAGATATTTACAGAAGCCCCAGGAGCTCAACATTGTTGTCCACTCAGTAAAGAGATGATGACATCAAGAGGCAGGTCACCAACATGAGTTTATAGGTGTTACCCTTTACATTGGGATGGAGATGGGGGAGGTTATCCACTCGGTATGATCTTCTGACCCCCACAGGTTTACAGCCTTCTTCTCTCTGCTTCATAGCACCTCTCCAACACAGAGTTAATCATTTCTCTGTTGCTATCTGCCAAGAGTTCTTATCTTTTTGCTGTCACTTTATAACAGGGTCTGCTTATCAACCTGTTGGGGGTCACGTGATCAAGTCCAGCCTATCCCAGCTCCTGATTTTCCTGATTAGAGACCATCATGAAATGGGATGGCTGGTTTACAGAGGGTCACTAATGCTGGAAAAAGTACAGAGTCCATTGAAAGCCTGGCCTGTTACTTTCTGAATTATTGGATTTTTCGTTTGCATGTGTGTGTTTGTGTGTGCGCACCGTTGATGGACTGCTTCCTGACTTTCACTGAAGGTTACTGTAGCCGCTGTCCCAAGGCCAGAGAAGTTTACAAGCCTCACCTTTTGCTGCGTTCAATGCTGTATACCTGCAACCCAAGGGCACTATATATTTGCGCTTAATTATGTCTTCTGGTTCGGATACTAGCAACACTCAGGAACCTATAAAACATGGGCTTCTTCCAGGTGGTAAGTAAGACTTTTTCTGACTGTTTTGATAAACCTTATCAGACAGAATTAAATCCAAACCTTACTGGGCATGCCACAATGGAGAATAATCATTATGGAATCTCTTCATAGTTAATGAATTGATACTTCAGAAGCATTCAGTTGCATTAAATATTTTTAAAAGGACACAGCAATTATATTGATGGTTGAATTAGCTTGTTTTTCTTCAAGTGCAATAAATTTATCAAAAACAACTTGAAGTCCCAGTTACTTCAGCAAGGGAGCTGAACATATGCTGAAACCTCTATCGTTAAGTAAATAGGAGTAAATGTTTTAAACTGAAGCTCAGAGATTCTTACTGAAATAAAGTAGAAAGAAAACATATATTATACATTACACTGGATATACTGCATTTATATATGAAGTTCTGAGCCAACATTTATAGTAAAAGAAATATTTTCATAGCAACTGAAAGTCAAGCAAACCTTTGGAAAACTGCACTAGGCAAAATCTAAAAGCATTCTAAGTTAGAATGATTTGATCTTTAAAGCACCATGTTATAAAATAGCATTTTAAACAGATCAAATACTAAATGGGAATGAGAAAGCACCCAAAAAGGATTGTATAGTATCATTTTAGATTATCATATTGTTATATGTTATTTTTTATCTTTCATGTGCAATTTGCAACCCATTTCTGGGTGTTGCTAAACATTCTGCCCAATTCATTTATCAGTTTAATCAACAGGAAAGTTCTGGATACTTTCAAGTCATGTTGGACATTTGAAAGGAACATGGATTAATATTTTACTAGATTCATTTCACTGAAGTGAAATATGACTTGTATGCAGTGACAGTTTGTCATATTATGGTCTCTGGCTGGAAGTTTACGTATATGTGCATGTACTTGCTTTTGGGTTTGTGGTCTTCCCAAGGTGAATGGCAAAACTTCCAAAAACTTGCTTTGTGTCAGTTTCCTATATATGTAATTACAGATGGGCTGTAACATAACAAAATTAGGGACAATAGATTTATCCTCAGATATTTATTCCTTTCAAAACATGTAAGATTACAGTCCTGAACATACTTTCAGTAACATATAAAGGACTGCATTCTTTGCCAGCAAATGCATTTGATTCGTACTGATTCGTGCCTCAGTACAGGAAGGATCTTCTCTGAACACAGTTGGACTTACTTCTGAGTAACACGCATAATGCTGCTCTGATACTGAAATTGTTTTAAGATGTAGGGGGGTTTTTTCTTGCAATGAAAATCAAGGCACATGGGTAATTGTTCAATATAACATATATCCAGCAGAACACTTTGGAAACAAAACATATGAAATCTTTCTCTTTTATTTCAGTGAAAAGCAAATATTGTATCTAGGACTTATCTTACATGGACATTTACAAGGGAGATATTACACTCCCCTGTCAGGGCTGATCTTCCAAGTTTTAAAACTGAACTTCCAACCTCCCTAACCTTGTTTTAAAGTGTTTTTTTCCCCACATATTTTTCTGCCTGTAAACATTGGCATTTTAATTTACCACTGTTTTGCACCAACCTCTAACAACAGAGTTGCAATCATTTGCCCTAATTATACTGTATACTCATCAGTAGGAATTTTACATAGACAAATGTTTAATTCCCGCAATGATTGTATCATCAGTGTTGCATCAGCTGGAGAGATGTTCTAATGAAAAGTGGGTGGTAACTAAATAAGTGGGAACACAGATATGTCACTCACTATATGAATGTTATATTGAAATAAACCTGAATGATCAATATATGATCAAGGTTTTTTTAACAAATTATTTGTTTAATACCCTCTCCCTTTCTGAATGAATCCTATCACAACCATATTATGCACTGTAGCTGAATTTACATATACAGATTTGAATAATGACTATTACAAATAATGGCTATTACAAATTAGACAAATATCAGCATGTGTTCTTTACAAATTCCAGTTGCTACTAATCTGGGAAGTTCTGAAATACTCTCTATCCACTTTCTTTGACTAGCAGCTGAAACGGTTGAACCACAATATTCTTGACCAACTTCATACAAATTGGAGACCTTTCAGGTTTGGATTTTAATCTCCAGGAATTTTAGCAACAGGTATGCCAGGGAATTCTGGGACTTGGCCCAGACAACTGGAGGGCACCCAAGTTGGAAGACTGCTCTTAATTGTCAAACTGGGTTGGGTTTTTTAGCTATCTATTTTTTGAATATAGATCAGATTCTTAATGGAAAGTGTGTGTGTGTGTGTGTGTGTGTGTACTGTATTGCAGGAGCAGTGTACAACCAGTAGCCACAGAAACATTTCATCTCCACCCAAATACCATCATTGGAGCCTGCAAAACCTCTCCAAATGTTGCTGATGAATTGTAATTTTGAATGAGACAGAATGGGAAGATTATTGAACACACAGAACCATATTCATATTAATTTTATTTAATTGATTAAATTATATCACTTTTAGCTCTTATCAGCATTGTGCCCATTTTCTGGGGTGTGTTATTGACCCACTAAGTACAACCCTTGGACCAAACCAAGGTTTGACATCTCATTCTAGATTCAGAAAATAGTTCAGTGCGCAAATAGTTCAACAATTTGTATGGGGCAGAAAAAAATATTGCAAGTAAAGAAAATTAACCCTGAAGTTAAAGTGAAATAAATTTAAATTAATTCCTATATTAAATCAACTGATATAAAACTTTGGTTTTCTTTTATCATGATAAAAGAAATAGAAGAAAATGTGGAGTAAATAGAGTGATTTTGATTTCAGTTGTCTTAATATACATTATCATAATTATGTATTTCCACAATGTCATTTTAGATTAGATTTAGAAACTAATAGGAAGTGACATTGGAGTTCATTCGTGGAGTTTTTGCAGTTTCAGATATGACTGCTATTGCCATTATTTAACAAGTATCTAATTCCAGCAATTGCAAGATGCAACAAAAATCATCATCATCCTACAGTTGACTTTAATTGCTGTTGCCCTAGTAATTTATGTTCAGTGTGAGTTGGGCAGGTAAATGTGAATTATATGATTTTGTTCATGGGATAAGAATTTAAGAGCGCAGTTCAATCAGATCAAGATCCGTCCAATTTAGAATTCCATTTCTAATACTGAGTTCTAAAACTCTAGAGTTTAGAGCAGTGTTTCTCAACCTTGGCAACTTTAATATGTGTGGACTTCAACTCCCAGAATTCCCTAGCTAGCATGCTGGGAGCTGGAGTCCACACATCTTAAAGTTGTTAAGGTTGAGAAACACTGGTTTAGAGGTATACTACTGCTGAATAAGGAGCATCCTTTCAACAATCATGCCTAGCAATTTTTTTTCTAGTTCTTCTTAAAGCTGTAAATCCACATTTAATGGAGATGTTGTATATCAATACCAGATTAGCAGATGAATCTTATTTCAGTATCATGCCTTGCACCAGAAGGCAACACGGTACCTTAGAGGCACAGAACTT
This sequence comes from Python bivittatus, assembly GCF_059951505.1. Lineage (NCBI taxonomy): Eukaryota > Metazoa > Chordata > Lepidosauria > Squamata > Pythonidae > Python > Python bivittatus. The sequence continues at coordinate 16,980,324 of NW_028277098.1, forward strand.
CTTTACAGAGAGAAAGGATGAAGCATGTAATAGTTTGTTCCTTGCTCTTCTTTTTCTTGCTTGCTAGAAAGGTCAGTAGTAACAATGAAGAGAAAGAGAGCCAAAAGACTTTGCAGGGTTAGCAGTGGGCCCTATACCACAAAGCAGCCTTCAGCAATTTTATATAAACTTTTCCCATTTTCTGCCCCTCTTGCTTTTACAGTATACACAACTCTTAATATTGTTCTTTGAGGCAATGTGAAATAATGTCTCAAATACTGAGTTCTCTCCTGAACTTCTAAAGCGTTATATCTATTATTTCTTTTTTTCCCCCTCAACCCTTATAAAATCACATGCTTTCTGATAATATATTTGTAATATTAAGGAATTTTGCCCGTTTGGCTAAAGAAGGAGGAAAGACAGCCAGCTAGCAATCAAGCCAGCTAGGTGGGAAGAGAAAACAAACCACGTCACTTTTGCTGTGAAATTCTACAGCTTGTATAATGTTTATGGCCATCCTGCCAATACAAATGGCCGCCTAAAGCATTAACTTGTTGCTGGGAAACTTTCCAAACAGGTCCACTTAAGCACCATCATTGAGAGGTAGTGCTTGAGCAAGGATTTGCCTTCATTTATGTGTTTGCTTTAAACCACATGTATTGCATTTCTCCCAGAAGTGATTTAAAGTGTGACTCTATAGACCAGGTGCAACATTTTTTATTCTAAGAGCCGCATACCACTGATAGGCAGGCTCTAGGCGAACTGTGTAAACGAATGGACACTGTTTAGCAATAAATATTATGACTCAGTCATATAAATAAGGGAACTATTAATTATACTAACAAACATTAGGTCTTGCTGAAGTTATAGACATGGCAAAGCTTGTCTAAACTATAAATTCAATGGCAGGATTCATGCCCCACGCTAAGCTGTAATGTGGTTTGCGTGCGATATAGCAAAACGTGTGTACCCATCCACCATGGTTTGTCAAACAAGCTTTATGGTACAGGGTACTGGGTGAACCCAGCCAATATATGGCAAAAGCCATTTTCTTTAAATTCCTATATGTCATTGTTGTACAACAGGGGCAGATAATTTTATTCAGTCAATAGCACATTTGGAATTTTGAGCGTATTTAGTAGCCAACCTTACAACAGGCTACCATGGAGGATTTATTTGTTCACAAAATGGCTGCCATATATTAAGCATGGCTAGTCCATTAACCAGGATCCCTCTACCTCCCTAGTGAGAGTTTTGGGAGATCCAAAGACCCTGCTGAAAAATATTTATTTATTTATGCTGCCCGAGCCAATACTTTGCTTTAGAGTATGCCAACCACATATTTAATTCTTTTCGGTTATTAAAAAACTGATGGACAGCAAGGCAACCCTTGTTGTACAAATATTATACTGAAGTGTAATGTAGATCAAGTGCTTTTAAAACTCTGAAACCTAATTATTTTTGCATGATTTCCAGTTAATTCCCAAACTGTGACCCTAACTCCAAAAAACAGAGAGCTTACGAAAAGAAAACCTGGATCTAAACACATCGACTCTAATCCAACTAAAGGCAGCGATGAACACCATTAAAATCATAAGCAAACTTCTCACTCCTTGTGCTTATCACCCAAGTAAAGTACTTCATTGCAGCAGTTTGAGAATGGATACGTTAAAATTCCTAACAATCCCAGTTTCATTCATTAAGGCATATTGTGTCTTGGTTCTAAAAAACCATATAACCAACAGATGGCAGGAAAGAGATACAGAAAACTGATCTTTATTGCAATCTCGTGGTCTTCTAGATTTTTGCAGCCCAGGTATGGTAAGCCTAATATCCAAGGGAAATCAAAGAGAAAGCTCAGTCCAGCCTTTCTCAACCTCCTGATCTGTAGACTTAACTCCCAGAATTATCCAGCCAAGGTAGGGGAAGGCTAGCTCAATCCTATGAGTGAAGGTGCCTTTTCAGTAAGACTTCCTTCCAGATATGTAGTAGGTAGTCCTCCAGTGCTGAAAAAGGAGATTTATGACAGGTCCTCAAAAACCACATGGCCATGTGATTGCGATCTGGGTGCTTGGCACCCATTTGCACTTACAACCAGTTGCCAAGCACCCTGTGATCACATAATCACCATTTGCAACCTTCCCTACCAGCTTCCCCCAAGCAGTCAATGGGAAGCCAGCAAGGAAGGTTGCAAGTCAATGCGACATGTCTCCCCACTTTCTTCGCTCACACACCTACCTTCCCCCCTTTGCTCACACACACCCCATGCCCTCTTTTCTTGGCCTCCCTGCGATCACATGCACCCCGCACCGTCATTCCCTGGCCTTGTTGAGCTCACATAGCACTGAGCATCCCCCCTCCCCTGACTTGCTCACAGCCTGCGCTGGGACACCCAGGGCCTCCCCCAGCTCCTGTGGTACCCCCACGCTCCTTACCTGGGACTCCCTCTGCTTCCCATTTAATGACCTGCATGGGTTATGGACAACTGAGACTGCCTGGATTCCTGTCGCTAAGCGGTGCAGTCACATGACCTCATGTTTTACAACCACATCACTTAGTGATGGCAATCCTGGTCCCAATTGCAGTCATAACTCAAGGACCACCTGTAAGTATGCACAGGATTGTAGGGCATTTCCATATGAAGTGTTTGGACTGCTTCCAAATAAGCTTCAAACCAGTGACCCCAGGTATCATTATTGCTTTTCGGAAGCCAAATTTATTTATTTTATTTTTTATTTTATTTTATTAAATTTATCTCCACCCATCTCCCCCAAATGGGGGACTCTGGGCGGCTCACATAAATATGTAAAACATAAAAACTATACAAAACATTACCAAACAAGAAAAAGTCCAAGAGGCTGATGGTTACCAGAGCTGCAGACAACAGGCCTCTAAGGGGCTAGCCATCCCCACACTTGGTGACTTCCCTCCCCACCCCAGGCCAAGTGGCAGAGCCAGGTCTTCAGATCTCTCCAGAAGACCAGGAGTGAAGGGGCCAATCTCACCTCGGTGGCAAGATATTCCAAAGGGCGGGGGCTACAGCAGAGAAGGCCCACCTCCCAGACCCCGCTAATCAGAGCTCTTTTACTGAGGGGGTAATGAATTCACTTTTGGCTAAGCGGCAGCACAACAGCTGAAACTCAGGTGTTTGGAGACAGGTTGTTTGCCACTGGAGGAAAGATTTGCGTCACCTCCCAGCTCCTGACTCTAATGGGTTCTTTAAGGGCAATACTGTCTTGATTGCTGGCTTCTCTCACCCAGTGGCCCAAAGAAACCAAGCTGAGAAGATTCCTTCTCTTGGGGAAAGCTTTCCTTCCTTAGCACAACGTGGGCAACTCCAGTGATTTCCACAGCTTGTTTTCAGTGTTTAATCACCGGTTGTTTTCAAACTGCTTTTGAGGATTACACTGGAAATATCTTGAGCTGCAAGGGGGCGGGGAGAGAGAATTATAAAAAGTTGCAGTGAGGCCTAACACTCACTCCTACGCTTTCAACTGCGTTTACCTCCAAGCTTTAGATTGCGTAACTCTTCCCGCTTGCCCAAGAATAAACGAGCGGAGTACTCTTTCCAGCTCAACCCCGGATGGCAAGTCTTCTAGTTTGCCAACGGGGCGCATTTCTGGGAAGATACACCATGCTGTATTTTCCGAGTTTGCCCCGCGCGTGCGCGTTTTGGGGTCGGAGGGGGGGGGAAAGCGCCTCCCTGACATCCGTTGGCGCCGTTGAATGCAAGTTTCAAAGGGCCAGTTGTCTTTGATTGCATCTGCACCGGATAAGCAATTCGGCGATCGGGCAGGTGTGGTGGAGGAGGATCTTAGGCAGCGGCGGGAGTCTTCGGTACAGCGGGCGGTGGCGTTTGCGCTCTCCTCCGCTTCCTTCTCCTTTCTAAAGGCCACGGCGTGCTAACGCGCCTCAGAAGTTTCGCTTCGTGCCGGCGTTTACGTGACCGCTCGGGGGGCAGGTCGATTCAGAGTGGAATTTTTTCTTTTTGAGAGAGGCGGACTTTTACAGAGATCCCTATACAAGGGGATGAGGGGGGACTTCCACAGGCGGAGGAGGAGCTTGAAAGCTTGAGGGGCCGAAGCTGCTCGGAGCTCTTTGGTCTTCCTGGGCTGCAGCGCGCTCCGTCGAGTTCACGCAAGCCTTCTCCCAACCCGAGCGCCGTGTTTATGAAAGGAGCGCCGGGTGGACTCTGGACGAAGCGACTGAGAGTGACTCTTCTGCACGCGCCTGGCGGAATAAAAGGCGATCTTTTCTACACCCCCCCCCCCCGATCCCGCCCCCCGCGCGCTTTGTGTGCTGATGTGATCTTTGCATCCTTTTCGGGGAAGTTCACCGGACGGAGATAAACTTGGCAAGCGGGTTGTTTGCGGTATGCCCACTGGGAAAAAACGCCTGGTGACGAGGGGGAAAGGAAAAAAGAAAATAAATCCTCATTGTACAGAGGAAGGGGAATAAGGCTGCAGTCTTAAGTACATTTACCCTATATATGTCTTACTGAATTCCATAGTAGAACTTTGAAGTAAATAATAAATATGCATTTTTGCTTATTTAAATCCAGCAGAGAGGTGGGTTATCAACGGTGTAGCAGCCACTGCTGCAGTTCTTTCTGTTTTGAATTTTATGCGTCTAACGTTGCACCTTTTTACAAAAAGCTTGGAAAGATAGGTCACCGTATCCAAGCTGACAGCTGAGACTGCGAGATAAGTGACATATCCAAAGCTGGCTAGCGAGGCCATAGATGCCATCACATATCTAATCATGTTTGTTTGGAAGTGAGTTAGAAGTTCCAGTGAAAAACAACCCAACTTACTTTCTGAGGACAGTTTATTATTTAGGATTAAATAAAGTGTCTTTCTTCTACTTTGCAGTACTGATCTACTCAGAAGGAAAAATGATACCACCCATAGTTTCTCATTTTTCCCCATTCTTTTGTGATATAATGATCTAATGGAGAAATTAGAGAAAAAGTTTGCTTATCTGGAGTATTATCAAAGCAGGTCGGTTTATGACACAAACTCAGGGGTGGAAGCCAAACTCAGCATATTCAGAGTAGACCAGTGAATTTGATGGAATATCATCTAAGTAAATTTACGGACCATTAGGCTGAATGAGGATTGTAAGCTCCTTGGGAGCAGGGAATGAAATGCAGACATTACCTGGATTAGGTATATCCACTGTATTCAAGAGCTCTGGAGTATTCAGTGTTTTAATAGGCTGCTTTCCATAGGATTATCTAGTTTTCATCCTCTGCTCCATCTTCTGTATGTTTACTCAGAAGTAAGACACACTGTCCAATTCCATTCAGTCATGTTATTTCTTTTCGTGGGGAAGTTGGAAACACTATGTGCTCAAGAATGGTGGTTTAGCCAGGAAATTGCCCTCTCTGGACTTAATGACTTTACAACACCTCCTCTCTGAGTGAGTAGCGCATTTCAAACTCCCTTGAGTCACCACAGGCAAAAAACATGATTTACCGTGATTTAGGGAATCACTAACTTTCAAGATAAGCATAATTTTATTTAAAGTTAAAAATAATAAACGGAGTATTTACTACCCTATATGGCCAATGTGGGAGGAGGCATCTTGTTACACACACACACCCCAATTCCACAATGCTTCTAAAATAGGAATAATAAAAAGAGGATGTGCTGAGAAGGCCTGCCAGGCCTGGTGCTGATGCTGGCATTGCCTCTTCCTGCTGGGGTGGGGTGGGGTGGGGTGGGGGGGTGAGTTTTATTTGGGGACTTCTTAGGCTCTGGTCTGCTAAAGTCAGCCCTAGCAGTTCCACTGCTTGAGAATGGGCATCAGTTCCATCATTCATATTGAAGGTAGTGAGAAATTGCTGAATACATAGATTCAGGGGGGCTTTGCTGAGCTACAGAGGCTGATGGCCAGTTGGTTATTGAACTACAATTTCCAAAACAGCTGGGCATCAAACTCTAAAACATCTGGAGGCATAGGGATCCCTGATTGCTCCCACAACAGCCCAATCAGCTGCATGGGGTAGGGACTGAGTCCTAAACCTGGATCCCTCCACTTATGGTTGGGCATCTGTTCCGGCACACTGATGGCTGGCTATAAGCTGAGTTTTAAGACTTTGGAAAAGAACAAGATTTGGAAACTTTTGGGAGGGTTGAAGCTGAAAAGCACACCAAACCCAGAGAACTCAGTTTACAAGTCAGATGCATTTTATTCACTTCAAGAGGGATCATTATTTTTAAGTAAGGTCCTTCTGTCTAGAGGGGAAAGGAGAACAGATCCCTACTTTCTTCTCCTGACCAAGGCTTTCCAACATTCATTTTTTGATCTGCCATACAACATTTTTTTATCAATCAAGGGTCGACCAACCAAGAAAGAGATACATCACGCCAGGAAGAGAAGTTTGGAGTGCTGGGTGAGGAAAGAAGCACCTCACCAAGAATAATAATCGAGATTGCCTGAGGCAAGTGTAGCCATGGAAAAGTTGTGGGTTTCATTTAAGGCAGCTTCAGAAGACCCTTGTACTCCAAAACATCTTCACAGTAGTGCAGCTGGCTAAGCTGGTGCTTAAAGTATGTGGTCCCCATTCCCTTGAGGCCTGAGAGAGTGGCTAGCTATCCATCTCCGCCTCCTCCTCTCCTCCTCCTCCTCGCTTACTCCTGATTAGTTAGCATTTGGTCTAAGCAAGGTGCCCCAGATAAATCTTAAGTACTTAGAAAAGATGGACAATGATGTTGGACTGTGATTCTCATCATCCCTTACCACTGGACATGCCAGGTTGATGGATTAGGAGTTCACAATATCTGGCCACACCTCATCCATTCTTGCCTCTTCTGTTCAGGCCAAAGAATCTGTGCATATTTCTTAAATACATGCCTAATGTGTGTGAATGGACAATCTCAGTTGTAGCTCATTACGGAGGTGAGGAAAAGGTGAGCAAGTTATTTTGTGTATGGGTGAAATCTTATTCCATGGCCCTTAGTTCAAGGCTCTTTAGAGTGGCAGTTATCCAAAAAGAGGCCAAAACTATTCAGCCAGCCCTAGTCTTTTTTCCTAGGAAATCTTTGTCATCTGTGGAGAAAATGCCACTGTTACTGTGCCCATTAAATCCAGCTGATCATTTGCCTTGCAAGTCTCACTGTGCTTTCTGATGCAAGTTCCCAAGTTAGCATGCATGGGGCTGCCCTCTGAGAAACTCAGTGCTGCAGGCACTGAAGTCTCTTCTCTTGGCAATGGGCACAAAGGTTTTAGGAAATTATCAGTGCTTCCCTGGGAAGGTAAGAGAAGGTACTGATTCTGGGTCTGAAATCACTTAGGAGAGAGCACCAGACATTCAGAAGATTAAACTCTCCTTCATCCCGGGTACAGCAGGTTTTGCCTGCCAGAGAAAGTCTTTGAGAGCCTCTCTACAGGAACAGAGTAACACCTCCTATTGGGTGGCCTAGAAATAATGCCCTGGTTGGCTATCAAATGTACTCACCCCACAAATAAGGTTAGAAGGGTGCCACCACCCCTTTCTGAAGGGAGAGGAGGCAATGGGCCCAGTTTGTTTTTCCAAGCAGATCTAGGACTTAGCTTCTGGAGAAGTTCTATACACAAGTTCTGATGATTGTATTTAATATTGAGGGGTTGACTGTAGACGCTGCCATAGTTCAAGCCTGATAGCGTGTCTTCCACATTCCTCCTCTTAATATTACTGGAACATGTGGTGATCGCTAGCCATGCTGCTCCAAAGGTGAGGATTTAAACCCTTTCTGTTCAGGTCAGGTGGTTTTGAATGCAAAACACATCGATAAGTCTCATTGGTGTAGCTAAGCCATGTAAAATGCAAGTGTATTTTCCAGTTGGTGTATCCACAGCCTGCTGTGGCAGTTTTTCTGTGGTGACCCAGTTTTTAAAGATGCTTCAAAGCAGAGTCAGGGTGGACATTAGAAACTGGTTCATGCTTGTCAGCACTGAAATGGCCAAAGAAAAAAGTGCCTTTAGGAAGAAAGGCCATTGTAACACAAGTACACAGGAAGTGGTGCAAATGCTAAGTAGTATTACTGTCACCATAGGGCATGATGCCAAAGATAACCGCAAGGCTAGATTCACACAACATGCTGGACCAAGTTAAAATACAGCTGGATAGCTTGTGGTTCAGTGTGTTGTGGGAATCCAGCCATTGTCTTAGTACGTTGTGTGAACCAGGCCATCATATGAAACCATTAAAAGGCTTCGCCATAGTATTACATGTGTTGGGAAAAGAGCATGTGTGCTTTGCTAATCTGAATTTGAGTGTGTAGTTCATTTGAATTTGAGTGCGAAAAAGCAGTGTGAGGCCCTCCCCAGAGGAAGAAGTTCATCTGGTCCTTTTGCAGCATCACTATGGGGCTGAGAAGCAGTAAGTTGCAAGGAAAGAAGGAAGGAGGACCCTTTGAAGGAAAGACTGATCAGGGTTTTTGCTAATTGGCGGCCTTAATTTGCTGCACGAGCCACCCGGAGGTCTGCTGCGCGGCTGGTTCCTCTCACTTCTAGGAAAGTAACAAGAGGAGGGAAGGGAGGAAGGTCATTTCTTGAAAGCAGATTCTCTCCCCACTGAGTAAAGAACCAACGATCAGGACCTTAAGTGAATTTCCTTGTAGAAGCCAAAGGGGTTGTTCTAGCCAGTATGAAAAATTTGTATTCGAGGAACATCACATCTTTGAAAGCCTCAGAGTCATAAAACAGTCACAATATTCTGTGTAAACTTCCCAGCTCTCCAGGGACTCTTTTCAAGCAAGATGAGGTTGGAGCCTAGAAGCCATGAAGTTTGGGCATAGTCTGAATATCAGCTATTTCTCTGCCTCTCCTTATTTTGTTTACATCGTGACTAATAAAGAGCTCTGGAGAAGAACCCCAAAGTTTGCATGCAGTTTTCAGTCTTGTAGCCATTCTAAGAAAAGTCTGCCCTGATCTAGTTTTGTGGATTATGTTAGTATATGAGAAAATCAGCACCTGCTTCACTGATATTTAGAAATGCATTTCCTAAAACTCAGTGCAATAAACCCTAGGTCTTTAATACCACATTAAGACTACTGCTTTTTTAAGGGGTATTCGTTTCAACAAAATTGATCTAATTTGCATACACTTGCGGCACGAATTTGTTTTTTGGTAAACCTAAAAATTCATTCATAATTCGCCAGCACATTTCAGCTTTGTAGCGTGTGGTGCGTTATTGTTTCAGATCTGAACGGTAGGGGAAGTCTGAATGTCGTACGAAAAATATGAATGGCAATCAAATGCTAGAAGCTGTTCGGGGCCTCCAAAAATTGGGTCACACGTGAGAATGAACGTTTCTCCTCACCCAAAGAAAGTGCGCGCATAAACTAGGACTGCAGGATATAAACGCTAAACGTTTATTCCCTGGCGACCTGAGAGAGTTCAGGAGAACATAGAAAAGTTTTGCTTCGGCTTGGTGATTGACCCGCTTACCGCACTGCTGAGTTCGCTCGGTTGTTTTATTTCAGCTTGTGGGACACAAGCTAACACCTTTAAGCCCCACTGATTTCACTGGAAGTCTTACACAGCAACTAAGTACGTTTCCCCAGTTGGAATCTATCGAAGGCAAACGCGTTTCCCTTGGGCTGTGTGTGCCAGAAAGCAGAACGCTAGAGGCGGATTCCCATGGACCTCCTCTGATTTCTTTAAACTGGGTCCTGGAAACATTAAGAGTCATTGGGGATGGTGAATAAGGAGACGGTGGAAAAGAAAAGCTTTGGGCACGTTAAGATCAACTTTGCAGCATCCAGGGACCTAACGAGGATCTCAAACTGTTGCGAGTCAGAGTTACAACCCAAAAAAGACGGGAGGGAGGTAGAAGCGGGCTTTGACAAAGAGTAGGGTTAGAGCTCTCTCTTTCCCACTCTCATTCTCTCTCTCACACACACACTCTCTCTCTCTCTCTCAAGGCTTGCACCGAGCGCAACGGATGAGCTCATTCTCAACCTATACACTGCTCTCCATGCATATAGCTCGGTGTAGATTCGGGGACGATTATCTGCCTCAAAGTCCGTTACTCCGGGAGCAGTGGATGACCGCCCATCTCTCTCTCTCCTCCCACACCCCCGCCTCGCGTCTCTTGGAGGTGGTCCGAGTAGACCGCGGTTCGGAAACGGATCCCTCTGCTCCGAGGAATACAGCCCGGCCCTCCGTAGGTTTCTTCCGAACGAAATCGGGTCTTTGAATTCGCGCTCGGAAACGCCTTCCCAGCAAAAGCGGTCCCAGGGCTGCAGCAGCTCCCTGGCCTCGCTGCTCGGAAGTCGGCGGCGGGGAAGCAGAGGACCAACTCCTGGGTGCTGGGGGAAATTAAGGCAATGAAACAGCCACCCCTGTTCCGCGCTTCGCCCGGGGAAGGAGCTATTCACAGTCACGGCGGACCTTTACCCCTAAACCCTCCCAGCAGAGTAAGAGAAGCGGAAATGCTGCGGGACGGGGGACCGTAGGAAAGAAAAAGGAAAAGAAACTCCGCAGCCACGGCCCGAGCAGAATACCGGCGCGCGCGCGTTTCCCCCCATCCACTGGGAAGCGGACCGACCGTCCGTCAGGCAGGTTTAACAACGCTGTCTGATTGGGCGTCTTCCTCATTGGCTGCACGGGCAGTGTCAGCGCCCCCCTTCCTCTCCCCCCACCCCCCTGGACACACAAACGCTCACGTTCACACGCTCGGCCCGAACCCCCGCCTCCTCTTCCCTCGGCTGGGAAGTGCCCCTTCCTTTTTGTACAAGTGGAGTCCATCCGCGAAGCAGAAGCAGAATGACTCCGGAGTAGGGAGGCTTGTAAGTTCGCCATGCCCCTGCGGCGCTTGGGACAGGGAGAGATGGCCGGGCTGGGCAGGTCGCGCCTCTCCCCACTTGCTCCCGCCCGCTCCTCCCAATCTCTTTAAGCCGATCCGAGGGAGGGCTGAGAGGCCGAGCGAGCGCTCCTTTCCCATCTGGGATCGGGGCGCTCGGAGACCCCACCCCGAGGGCTGCCAAGCCTGCCCCGGCGCGGCGACCGCTGCGAGGACGGCGGCCGTGGGCAGGAGCGGCCGCTGCCGAGGCGCTCTCCCAGTTACAGCTTCCCGGTCTTCCCGCCGCTTTCCCTCCGCCCGCTTCCCCGACTCGCCGCTCCTGCCCGCCTCCAGGTGCTGCTCTGCCTCCGGACTGACAGAGCCGGCGCGCCGCCTAGCCCTGCCCGCGGCCGCCTTGACATGCTGCCCAAAGTGGAGACGGAAGCCCTGGGACTCGCCCGATCGAATGGGGAACGGGGGCACATGCCGGAAAACATGCAAGGTAAGGAGCGAGCGGACTGGCGGGCGCCCGGCCGGCCGGCCGGCCGGCAAGAGGGCTTGGATGTGCCCAGCCGGAAGGCGGGCGAGAACAAGCTAAGCCCAGGCGCCTCTTTCTCCTGCGTGCCGGGCGGACTCGCTCGCTCGCTGCAGGCGGCTCCTGGTTTGAAAGCGTCGCCGCGTCGCGAGAGGCTGCCTGCTTTGGGCTGCGATCCTCGGCTCCCAGCGCGGGAAGCCCTTGTCCCATATGGGACTTGCTTCGCCCTCGGCTGCCTTGATCGCAGCCTCCTCCCGTCTTATTGGCAGGGCTGCTGTCAAAGCCGCCTCGTGCTCAACCCCGGGCGCCCCTTTACTGGAAAGTAAAGGAAAGTAAATGCCCTGAAAGTCGGTCCGAGCGACTTTCAAGTCGGACGCGCTGGCGGTCCAGCGGCCGCCGGAGGCGCACTTCGAAGGAAGTTCCTCCCTGAAAACGCCAGGGGACTTCTCTCCTGGGAGAATGTAGGGCGGGGGAGGAGGGGACCAGAGGCGGCGGCGGCGGGGGCGGCCAAAAAGAGGACTTGGGAGCCGGCCTTCTTGCGAGAAAGGCTGAGAAGCGATCCGAGCAATTGACATCTCTTGGGGATGAGAAACAATCCGATCCGATCGCTGCTGACTCGGAGGTCGGCGTCCTTCAAGGAGCACGGGGTGGAGACTGAAGAAATCATCTGCCCACGACTAACTGGGATATTGCAGACTAATTCGTGAGACTTATTTTCAAGTTACGGAGGCGTTTAAATCGTTTGGGGGAAAATATTTCACTTTTAAAACAAAATTCTGATGGACTATGTGCACTGCGCTCTTTCAAGTAAGAAGAAAATCTTCACGAGACGCGGTGTGAAAGAAAGCACTCGCCCACCTTCCTTCCTTCCCCCCCCCCCTTCTCTCTCTCCGTCTCTATCTCAGAAAGAGAAGGGTCAGCCTTCCCAACAGCGTCGCTCCAAATCATTCGCTTTAGTATGATTGATGGGGGGGGGGGGGCGGAATGAAGAAGGATGGAAGAAAGGCCGACGAGGAAACGTCTAAGAATTTATACGGAAATTGCCCTGCCTGCAGGGGCAGGGTTGTTTTTAAAAAGAAAAAAAAACGAGCGTTTGACTGATTAAACTAGGGAACTCCAGCGCTTTCCCAACAGAAGGCAAGAGGGTGGGTGTGCGCGCTTGACCACTTCGGCCGGAGGAGGTGATTCAAAGGGTTTGGGGGATGAGGAATTGGTCCTGGGAAAAGGAGACCGAGCGGGAAGTTCCCTCCAATCTCTTTCTCTTCTCTCTTTCTTTCTGTCACGCGCGCGCACACACACACACCTTTTCCGGGACTGAGTCTGAATGCTGCTAACCGCGTGCCCTGAAGCATCAGAAGGGCAGAGAGTTTAGTGCGGCAAGCCCCGGCTTATGGGTTTGGGCAGCGGAGGGTTGGGACACCCTTTAGTGGACCAGTAAGGTACCCCTTTACCAGGATCAGATGAGGCGAAGACACCGAAGGAGGAAGTCACTTGAAGATCTCTCTAAACTTGAGAAGGATGAACAAAAGAGAGTTCAGGTTCCGGAGGGATCTGGTTGATCCTATGCCGTCCATTTCACAGATCCCAGTGATCACAAGGGTGAGAGAAGCAAGCAGGGGAATGGAAGGGCGGAAACATCGCAAGGAGTTTTCTAAGTTTCTTTCCTCTGGAGCAAAACTCTCCTAGAGATGGCTGGGGACGGGACCCGAAGGAGTGCTCCCTGCAATGGTGCAGGCTCTTCTTTCCTTCTCCCCCCCCCCCCCGCCCTCGTGACTTTGGAGTTGAGTCTGTTGCTGTGCTAGATCCACATTTGCTTTCTGTCGGGGCCGCGGGGCTCAGGTCGCTGTCCCCGGGGTCCTGCGCGCCGGGAATATAAAATCTTGGGGGCAGTGGATTGGCTTGTCACTATTTTTAATAGCTGCGGCGAATCAATACCAACGTGTTAGGGGACTTCGCTTCAAAAGTGTCTGGGAAACTTTACGAAAGGAAGGGCAGAAAAAAATGCCAAGGTGCTTTTGGTTACAGCTGGGCCGGGGATAAAGAAAGTAGGGATCGGGGGCGGGGAAGTTGCTTGAGCCTAATTGCTACGGGGAAACCAGAAGCGCCTCTGGTCACTTTGTTAGTCGCCAATCTCTTCAGACTCGCCGCCCCCTCCATCACTCTTAGATTCCCTCAATGAAAATTCAAAGGGCGGGTTTGAGATCCATTTTAACAGCCTCCCCTGTTCTTATCTTGGGGGTCTGATCAGTTAAGATATAGGGGCAATTGGGGCGGGGGAGGGAAGTAAAATCATTGACGTAGGAAGACGTTTAGGGGTAAAGTCCCATTAAATTCCATGGTGTTAACTCTCCCTAGTACTTGTATTAGGGAGAAGCCTCATTCCGTTGTTTTCAATCGGGTTTCCTCCCAACTTGAGCCCGAAGTCACATCAGGCTAAGCTCTTAATTGCATTTATTTAATCCGAAGGGGGGGAGGGGATCTGGAACTCCCAGTCATGGTGTCGGCAAGCAGCAAGTTTGCCAAGGCTCTTGGTGACACTGGCGCGTAGCTCCTTAATACAACACGCTCTCTGGAAGGGCTTAGCCAAGTAATTCGCGGAAGCCTCTGAATCGCGAGGAAGTCGACTGCACTCGTACCAGTTTCAAATCTGATGGAGGGGGAAGCTCCCATTATGCAAAGCGAAGGCTGACTTGTGGGATCAGAATAGGGCGGAAAACTGTGATTACCATTTATCAGCGAGGAGAAGTGCAATGGGATTAAAACCAACCAACCAACCAACCCCTCAAGTCTCAAAATAACTTGGTGCTATGAATTTTGACTGAGGGAGGAGGAGGGAAGAGATAATGTGATTTGCTGCTGCGGTAGATACCATAGTGGCTGTATTCCCCCATTAAATGCTAGCAGCTCAGGTAGAGACTTAGTAGATGCATTCGCACGACATGCTAAGTTTGGTATTCAGTCTGGTGAACCTTTGGGGGAAGGGGGAACATAAGTGCTGTGCAAACATAGTCCGTCTGGTTAGTTTCTGCTTCTGCCAACCCAGAAAATGAGTTAATTTAGTAACTTGGTGAAGCGGGTGTGTTGTGTAAATGAAGTCATGCCCCGAGATGCCCGCTCCTGAGCATCTCTGTCACCTTAGGAAACACACTTGTCCGATCTTAGAGTGTCTGTACGTAAGGAGAAGATGGCAGCAGGAATCGCCAACAGCACTTTTATTTCGGCATAAGAGGGACACGGATAGTTGGGTCAACGTGGATGGCAGTGAAGGGGCGGGTCCGTTCTCTCCTGTGAAAGTCTGACCGAAAACACAATAAGGTAATTATAAACCCTGGCCTGTCCCCACTAATCGCCTATGGCGTCTTCTAGAGGCATCCCGCCAGCAGCAGGCTTTACACCACCTCGAGGACGGCTAGGGGAGGCCAGAAGATGCTCCAAGAGATTCGCGGGCGAATGAGCTACAAGACTGCCTTCCCCTTTACTTCATCTACCACAAGCATTAGGTGACGTCCTGTTGCTTCTCCGGGGGCCGTTGGCAGCTAAAGTCTTGCTTTGACGGCTCCGCAGGGAAAACTGCAGTCGGAAGGGGCGGACAAGTGACTAAAAGCCTCTTCCTGGCGAGCATGGTGTCCGCCAGCTCAGAGTGGCCTTCTGACGGAGCAAGCAGAATTGCAGGCGCCCATCCCGGATGGAGAAGCAAAGCCCTTGGCTCTCAGATCCTGACGATTCCTTCGCCGCTCCTGCCTTCTGCCCGGATCCGCCCGTCCATCCCTCGATTCAGCCGCGCGTCCCGTTTCGGAAACTCCAGAGGAAGGCGCGGGGCTGTACGAAGCGTCCTCGGCGATGCGTGCGTGAGGAGCGGCAAGGGGGGAGGGCAGGCGGGCAATTTTAGGTTTCCCTTTCGTGGCTTGCCCCGAACGAAGGATTTGGAGATGGAGTGACAGCGTGGCTTTCCGTCCTTCATTTCCTTGAGATGAAGCCCCTTTGGGAATCGACCTCTAAAAGAACTGCGTGTTCGCAGTCGGGATCCAAAACCAGTTACAAGTCAGGCACTGTGCCTGTGTGCATGTGTGTGTGTGAGAAAGAGATTCTCCAACTCCTACCTAAAAAGATCCCAAAGCAAAACTGGGCAGTTGCTACCCGTCCAGTGGCATCTGCACTTCGCCTTTCCCTGATAAGAATGTTGGGGTACCGAACAATTTGGGGTTGCGCGCAGCATTTGTTCTGTCTTCCTCTATCCGAAAGAGAAAGAAGAAAGAATTTAACTTCCGAGTATACGCTGAAGGTCCCAGGTCGGACCTACGGCATTTGCATAGGTCCCGCCTAAAATTCCCGCCTAAAAGCCGCTGCCAGTCAGTGCCGCCAATGCCGGGCATGTCGGGCCAATCGTCTGCCTGCGCTGCTCCGGTGTGCCTGCAGTCCCTCTGCCTCCCGGGAAAGGCTTTTGGAGGGAACGGCACCGCAGATCTCCCGGTTCTCCCGTACTCTCGCACTACCCCGTTTTTTCGCACCTTTGAAATTACGCCTCACGCTCCTATTCCTCGACGGGACCGGGTTCAGGTTTTAGCTACTTCTCTCCCTGGCCAAAAGTCCTCTCAGAAATTCCTTGTTTCCCCCCCTCTCATCCCTCTCTCTTTCCTCTGGAGTCTCGCATTTCATACCCCCGCAGCTTGGGGACGCCTCGACAGGCGCATTCTCCTTTTTCGAAGCTCCCTTTCGGTCAGTTCTGAGAAGTTTGACGAACTTTTGAATCCCTGGGCTTGATGGAAACTCCCACCCCAGTCGAGGAATAGAGGGGACTTCGGTCATTTTTCTCTTTTCCCTCCCTCCTTCCCACCCACCCACCCCCTCAGTAGACGTTCGCGGTCATCTCTTACAGCTCCTTCCTGGGATTCTGGTCATCTGGGGAAGGGTCCCTTCCTTGATGGAGCAAATCGGTGGGAAACGAGGTGGAACTGTGGGCAGGGGCAGAAACGGTAGGTCTGGAGCCATCAGCTGACTAAGCTCCTTCGGGGTGGGGAAGATCCCTCTCTACCTGGACAACATCTGGCCTTCCTTGCCTCTGGCCGGCTGCGCCGACCCGGGTCCAGCATAACTCTTTCTTCGCCTCGGCCGCCAGAAGACAGGCGAGCGATCTCTTCAAGAGGTCAGCCCGTTTTTCGCCTCAGGTAGCCCGGGAGGCTGCAAAGGGCGGCAGGAAGCTGGGGAGTGGGGATCTCAGACCTGCAGATCTTCCTGGAGGCTTTTTCCCCCTTGAGCCGGTGGGACACCGATTCCCTCCCCCTCTCCCCGGTCAGGAACCGGGTTGTTTCGCGAGGATCTCGCTCCTAAATCAGTTGGGACCCTCCACCCCACCGAGTTTATTCTTAGGATCGCACCACAAGGTTTCTCTCTCTCTCTCTCTCTCTCTCCCTCCCTCCCTCCCCCTCTCTCTCAGAAAAAGAAAGATTTCACCTCCCCCACCCAGAAAGAAAGAAAGAAAGAAAGAAAGAAAGAAAGAAAGAAAGAAAGAAAGAAAGAAAGAAAGAAAAGCAAGCAAGCTTGCCGTAAAACTTTCTTCTTTTGCCAGCATTTGAAGGAGTTTGGAAGGGAAATGTAAACCCTTGAACAGTTTATATATTTCCTCTGGCCAGTTGAGATATCAAGAAAAAGAGTTAAGGCAGAAGAAGGTTTTCTTTTTTAAAGACAAATTTGATGGATATGTAAAAATTACAGCTCGTTCTCTCCCCCCTCCCCTTGATCCCTCTTTCTAAAATACTGTTTTAAGCTATTGATTTTTTTCCACTCAGGCTACTGGTTTTGTAACTTTGAAATGGGGTTTAGGTAAACGTTTTTTTTTCAAAGGTGACTTGTTATAGCAGAACTTTCAAAATAGAGACAAAAGTTACTTTTCCACTTAGTCATCTGATTTTTAATTTTTAAATGCAATTACGTTTTAAATATATTACAAATAAATGGTGATCTTTATCCTAAGAATAATAAACTGAAGAAAAGTAAGACTGCAGCCTCAGGCATGTAAACTTCGGAGTAGGATGTCTTGAACTAGTCCTGCCTACTTATGTGTAAGCACAAATAGGAGTGAGCTAAGAGTTTAATATTTTGGAAAACCAGGTTTTTGGATTAGTAAGATAAAATGCTTACTGTGTTTAGAACTGTGGGTAGTTTTAACAGATTTTATTTTCCTAAATTGAATTTGGAGATAATATTTTTTGGTTGCTAATAAAAATCTGTTGTTTCAAAATTGGGCTTTCCTGTTTTGAGGATTTAAAGGGAAATAAAACCCATGGATGTCCTGGAATTGTTTCCCTAGTGAAGAAATAATGCATCAAAAGTTTTTTATACATTCTCATGGGGTTTAATTTTCCCCCTATTTTTCTTCTTTTTTCCCCAGTGTCTCAGTTTAAAATGGTGAATTACTCTTATGATGAAGATCTTGAAGAACTGTGTCCAGTCTGTGGAGATAAAGTGTCTGGGTATCACTATGGACTCCTTACCTGTGAAAGTTGCAAGGTTTTGTACAATTTATTTTCATGGAAAAAGAGGGGGGAGCTGAAAATCAGAGCAAGAAAAATGCTAGATAATCATGCTTCTGTTTTTTGTTTTTTTGTTTTAATGGAAAAAGAATATTATGAAGATGCACATTAGCATTCTTGGAAGGCAGAAGTTATGCAAAGAGTCTCTTTTTTAGCCAATGAAAAGAAAAACTCGCCCAGGGTGTTCTGCACAGAGTGGCTATATTTACTGCCTTTAAATATTTGGTTGTCGTGAAGTGATGTAGTTGTAGAGAGACTTTCATTCTCAGCTGTCCTCAATATTGATTTTAGTTGATTTATATACATTGAGTATTATTGTTGCTGCATCTTGTTCCTGATAAATTTCAGGGCTACAATATTGAAGGCGACTGTTTCAAGTTTTTCATCTTTCAGGATGCAAATGTAAATTTCTGTTGTCATTCTTTTTATGCTTGCACATACTTATAAATGTGCACACATACTCATACATACACAGCATTTTATGCCCATATTTATTTGCAAGGTGATTAAGTGGAAATCAATTAAATGATTTTTAAATGCCATACATCACTATGAAGAATATTTTTTGCTCATGCATTCCATTTTATGCATATCTGGCTAAGTCTCAGTTATAGGTCAGTGCCATGCACAGCCATACCTTAAATCTGGACTAAATAATTGCAGTTGTGTAAAATAATTCTGTATCAGTGTAGAAACCAAGCAAATTGTTTAGTTCACAGTAATAAAGGAATGTCATTTTAACACGGCTTTCTGGAGTGACACATACATAATTTTAGGACTCTATAGAAATATTTATGCAATAGCAACCTGTACCTGCCAATGTTACATAGAAGGAAGTTCCACTTAGATAAAGGAAATATTGAGCAAGTCAATATTCATGCTGAATCAAAAGTTAATCACATTATAATATTACTTCTTGTGTAAATATGCTTATCATCCACTATTCCCAGACCATAAAGAGACATGAGAAACAGAATATCTGTTTGTTGTTTAGCATATGATTTCAATCATCATTACCACCAGAAGTAATAATTTATGCAGCTGTACCTAGTGTTGGGGGGTGGGGGAGAAAAAGAGCCTTGCAAATAACACATACACACACACACACACACACACACACATATCCCAAATAGCTGAAGACGATGCAGAAGGAGTGGTGGAAGATAAAGTGAAGAATACTGTCGTACACCAGCGGAAACAGGAGTGACCATAATAACAAGTGGTAGATGGGGGAAGCATACTTAGGCACAGTTTCATTTGGGGTTTAAGGCTGAGTTAGGATTCATATTGATGAAGCCTAAAGAAATAGGCGAATACTAGTTTGTTTTTTTACATCTTGGGAAAGTTTGTCTTAAAGTGCTGCATTAAAAAAGGCCACTCTAAAAATGTTAGGATAATTTGAAAGAATTTTAATTCATTCTACAAATATGACAGCTTGCTATTCGTAGATGATGGCTAGGGAAACAATGAAGATGCCTTGCCAGGATCTGATGTAAATCAATACCAGTGCAGACTAGCCTCGGAAAATTTCTGCCTGTGGCCTAGTGGGTTTCCTCCAAGGAAATCTGGAACCAAACCAGCCATTTCAGAAATGCTGAATTAGCATGATGAAAGTAGAAGAAAGGATTTGGTGACTGTTTTCATAATCTGAAGTAAATACCTGGCTCAAGCCATTTGTACCAAATTTGTAAATATGTTCTATCTATTTTACAGGGATTCTTTAAACGAACAGTCCAGAACAACAAAAGGTACACATGCATAGAAAATCAAAGCTGCCAGATTGACAAAACTCAAAGAAAGCGCTGTCCTTATTGTCGGTTTCAAAAATGTCTAAGTGTTGGGATGAAGTTAGAAGGTAAGGTCTACAGTTGTTTCCACATAGGTATAAAAAAATCATTACATATTATATACAGATCCTTCTATGTACACTATTTAAACTGCTGTCATTTGAGGCATTATTCCAGAGGATTATTGCATATGATGTGTCAAAAAGAATTGAGGCTTACAATTCACTACTACAACTTTACGTCAAAGAGCTTTGAAGGCTTCCTTGACACATTTGCTGCTGTGGTACTTCAAGGCTCATTTCAGATGTGAGCATCAGAACTTGCAGGGTCAATATGTATAATTTTACAATTACAGTATTCCCAAAGAATGCAGACTATCCAGCATTAGCTATAAATACTTAGAACAAATAACACTGATTCCTTTAGGCAAACAAAATTCAGTCAGGATAGGCAAAATACATTATTGAGGGAGAATTTGATCATGATTTCTAAACTGAAACCATTTCAGTCCTATCTGAGATTTATAAATACAATACAGCATAATGGGCATTTTTTCCTCTTAGGGACAATTGCTCATTTTTATTTATCTGTGGAATTCTTCACATGGAGGGGTTATGCAACTGGACTAATCATTGCCTAAACAATCATTTAGCACTTCACAGAAACAGACCCCAGATTTCTTTTCTCAAAAAAACAAAAACAAAAACAAAAAAACCTCGTTATATATCCAATAGAATGGATTTCAGTTTTTATGAAATTTTTCAGCTATATTATAATGCTTAATAGTCCATTGTCAGACTACGGGCTACATCTTGTCAGATTATTGTATTCAGAGTAAGTTACTATTGCAGAGTCTGAAAATCATTCATATCTACAAGGAAACAAAAGTTAGCTTGAAAAATAAGTAGCATTTAATGCTGCTGTCAAAAAGTTTCAAAACTTTTTGGATAAATATGTGCTCTGCAAAGATAATTAGAAGTATTTTTTAACAGTGAATATTGATGGGATTCCCGTTTGCCTTTTTTTATAACTACAAATTCAACAGTCAACTTGGTTCTACTTCAATTAGGTTAAATCACTGCTAGTTTGAAAATAATGCTGTATGTCATTTTCATTAGTTTGTAAGGATTCAAATGATGGGGGAGTAAATTCTCATCCCAAATATTTACATTTAGATATATGACCCCAGTTACGTATTCTAATATATTTGTCACAGATGCCATGGTTGGCTAATTCTTCACTACTTTTCTTCATTGATATTTAATAGTCCAGCTGCAAACAAAGCACAGAGAAAATCCCATTGATTACAACTGATCTTACTTCTAACAAAAACATTTAGTACTGTGCTGTTTATTATTTTTAGTTTTAGTGTGTTTTTAAAGATGGGAAACTATAATGTAATTATTAATAAATGCAATCTTTAGTCAACAAATCAGTAACTTAAAGCTTGAGTTTGTTTATTGGTAGGGACATTTGTTTATTTTTTGAAGTTGCTTTAATTCTCAGATAATGTGAAATATTTGTTGTCTGAAAATGAGTTAGGGATTGTTATTATTATTTAATTGTAAAAATTCTTACACTATATTTGCCATTTCAAAAAATCACCAGCATTGGTGTCAGTTTATTTAAGGGCGCTGAGGGTTCTGTTCATTAGTTACCAAGATCAAAGCAGCAAATCAGCTAATTTTCTCCATTAGAAGTTGTCCATTTTCTTATGTGTAGATGAAGACCATGTGAATACAGATTGCAGTCCATAAACTGCTTATTTCAGAATACTTCTGTTTATGCCAATTAAACCTAACTTTGAAGCTGTTAAAACCCCTTGAACTACAGCAACCTAGATTGGAATCAACAAAGAATATCAGAGTAGAGATAAAGTGATCACATCAAATGTATGTTTTGAAATCTGTGTTTTCCAAGATAATGCTAATACAGTAAAGGGGCATCTGGTGGGTAGATGGAAAACATTCTCAAGTTATCCTATACCTTCTACTCCTCTTTTGCAAATGCATCTTACAAGGTCATCCCCCCGCCCCCCCTGTGCCCAAGGCAGGCTTGCTCCTTGTTTAGGAGCAAAAGATATTTCGAAGATTTGGAAGGGGAACAAGAAGATAGGATATAAGCACCTGTCTACAAATTCTTCTCAGAAGGGCTCTCCCTCTCTATATTAGTATTACACAGAAATGTTTTGATATTTTCTACCTTTGTCTTAACCAGAGAAGCTATGATATCTACTACTGGCTTAATAGTCTTTCCATTAAAAAAAAAAAAAACCAATAAGGAACACAAAACTATAACAGAAGGATGTGACAGATTATATCACTGAAAACATGAATATTCTGGAACAAAGTTAGAAATGATAGTTATGTTAGGAGGGTGCCTGTGCATAAAACTTCTGTGAATACACTAACGAATCCTATTTACCATTTTACATACAGCCCCTAATCTTCTTGTTCATTGAGGTCCACAGAGCTAAAAACCTGCTGCTCATACTAAATAGTGCACAGAGACTTTTAAGTGCTAGTTTTCAAAAGAAACAGGACCCGACTTCTTTGCTGAATGTGTTGTTACAGCTTTTGTGTGGAGATGATAATTAAGAAAAAAGGGCCGCATACCTTTTCTTTGCCAGCAGAAAGTTAAGAGAGGATGTGTTTCTGACCAATGTTTGTTTGCTTATTTAGTTATTTATTAAAGATTACTTTGCTACTATTCTCCTATACAAACAGGCTTCCTCTTTGTTATCAGCAGGATGGGAAGGAACTCATGCTTTCAGCTGTAAATGTTCACGATATTTATATGCATGTTTCCTTGATTATGATACATAGTCTTACATTCTAGTTCATAAATTACATTTTAGGATCAAATCATTAATTGTTAACATCTTTATGATAGTTTTATAGGTCTCTGTATACCTAGGATTTCTAATACATTTTTAATGGCATGCTAATCCGTAAGATAAAAGCTTAGTAACATAACCTCCAGCGATCTCAGCATGTCACCAAGCTGTCAAAGGCCTTCTTACCGTCTGAATGCCTTTGGGAAGGATAGTCTTGGTAAAATACTGCTGCTTTCAAAACATGTTTTGGCAACATAGTACTGTAACCAAGACCAACACTTTTTCTCCACAATCCTAATTCTGATATGATATGAATGCATTGGAAGTTGCAAAATCCATCCATTTTTGGCATGGGTGACACTTTGCTCTTTATCATATGCAATCTAACTGAGGAACTAACAGTAGTGCAATTTATTACCTCTCTTCAAAATTGCCAGGCTTCATATTTTCAGAGTAAGGGCCAATGTGAAGAGCATTAAATGCCTTTGAATAACATCCACTCAATGGGTTAAGCCAAAAGGTGATAAAAAAATAGTTAGGAAAATTAAATCATGAGCATTTTAAAAAGCTGTTATTAAAAGGTCTTGTACAGCACCAAATAAGCAGTTTTGAGTCCTGTTGTGCCTAGTGGAAGAATTTCTTAGCCTTCTCCTGTTAGATTTACTAGAAAATTTAAAGCACTAAGCTTGAATTATGCTCTTTGGATTCCTCACCAGTGTTTTTTCATCCAGCTATATAACAGGAAAACAGTAAATGCTTTGCAAATTAATACAATATATTTATTCACAGTGTTAGACCTTCTCAGGTGGCTCATCAAAATTGAAATCACAATAAAGCACATTAAAAGAAAATAAAAATCCTTAAAACAGTAACATTAAATCCCTACAATATAAATTTTGTGCTACAGGTTGATCAGGGGCTAAAAATGACGAGATTCGTGTCAATACTTGTATTTGTGTCATATCTGTAATGTGATGCCTATAACTTTTTTCACTGCTACATTCAACAGCCGTGAGAGCTGACCGAATGCGTGGGGGTCGGAACAAATTTGGACCCATGTACAAGAGGGACAGGGCACTGAAGCAGCAGAAGAAAGCTCTCATCCGAGCAAATGGACTCAAATTAGAAGCCATGACTCAGGTGATTCAAGCAATGCCCACTGATCTAACAATATCTTCTGCAATCCAGAACATCCATTCTGCCTCCAAGGGCCTACCTCTGAACCATACAGCCTTGCCTCCCACAGACTATGACCGAAGTCCTTTTGTAACCTCTCCGATTAGCATGACAATGCCACCACATGGTAGCCTACAAGGTTATCAGAGCTACAGTCACTTTCCAAGCCGTGCTATCAAATCTGAGTACCCCGATCCTTATACTAGCTCTCCAGAGTCGATAATGGGCTACTCGTACATGGATGGTTACCATCAGACCAGCTCGCCAGCAAGTATTCCTCATCTGATTTTGGAACTCCTGAAGTGTGAGCCAGATGAGCCTCAAGTCCAGGCCAAGATTATGGCCTACTTGCAGCAAGAGCAGGCCAACAGAAGCAAGCATGAAAAGCTCAACACTTTTGGGCTTATGTGCAAAATGGCTGACCAAACCCTCTTCTCAATTGTCGAGTGGGCCAGGAGTAGCATATTCTTCAGAGAACTTAAGGTATGTCATGCGACATGGATTTTGGTATAAGAAAATGTGGTTTGCATTTGGTTCACAGAGCTTATATTCATGTATTGTTCTTTGACAAAAAGCTGTTGAAAGAGATGTTTCAAAATGTTATGACATTTTTTATTTTCTCACTAGTTCTTAGTGGCAAAGCCAGGTCTCTGATGTTCAAATCAATTTTTTTCTAAATCTAAGAAATTTGGGGGAGCTCTGAGGTTTCTCTTACAATATACCTTGCCCGGCTGACTTTATTATGATTATAGGCAGCTGTTGAATAAGAACAGAAGAAGTAGGACAGAACAGTTGCTGCAGGGGGTATGAAAAGCTCTCCCTTTGCTTCCATATTGCATGTTTGCTTGTTTCTTGGAAGTGGAGACAGAAAAAGAGGGGTAATGATAGAGAGACAGACAAAAAAACCACATATAAGATATTTTGGAAGCAATATTGGGAGAAAAATATTCATAGGTCCTATGACTCCTGAAAGAAAGGATTAAAAATATAAACTAGGATGAGGAACCTAGGGCCTCCAGATGTTGCTTGAACTTCACCACCATTCTGACTTGGCCTGCTAGAAGTTGGAGTCCAGAACATCTGCAGATCTCCCAGGTTCCCACTCCTATTAACCAATCCTTTAAGCTATTGTCAGTGAGTCATAAAACCAGAAAAAACTGATATCTGTGTTGGATCCATGAACTTTCAACTATGCTGAAAAATAAGCTATGTGCACTTGTTACATAAGATAACAAATGTCTAAGGCTAAGCCTAGTTCTCTGATCAGAGATATTATGAAATAAGAGTTGTTATTCTGGTTACTGGATTCAGGATGTTTTGAGGGAAACACACAAGAAAAAGCAACTGGTAGATAGGAGAATAGTAATACGTGCATTAACTGAAAATAATATACTTTGAGTGCTCCATATGTGCAGTATGTTCAAGACAGAATGCAGGGTCCATGAGTATTGCATACACGTTTGATAGAGAAACAAATATCCTGTTAGTATGTAACAGCTCCGGAGTCTTTTGAAAAACGTTACAAAAACAGGTCTCTAGACAAACTGCTGAAGTTCCTGCTCGAAGCCCAACAAAAAAATCCATATTCTGGAGTAGCAGGCTAACTAATTGGTGAGCAAGCCGAGAAGAAGAATCAGAGCAAAATCATAACTGAATCTTTTTGGCCTGTAGAAGAAATAATGTGGGATGAGAAGATGGACTGCTTTAAAGAAGACAGGGAAAGTGGGGAAATATAATTGCAATCCATTGATGATAGGACAAACAATGGGTTTAAATAGCAGGAGAATTATTTTTATTTGGAGAAAACAGTGCTGTATAAGCTATTCACACATAAAAACAAGTAAGTATTAGGAGAGACTGGGAATGGCCTTTTGGTGAAATTTGGAAAAGGATCTCAGATTTCACATGTCTTTCCTAGGGTAAAAGACTAGCCTTTTAGAACCCCTTCAGTTTTAAGTCTTCTGCTCCAAAATGCTACATGGATTGTGCCACACTTCAAGAAAAGACAGAGACAGCAGAACCATGACAGATATTAGCTAAATCCAGAGATTCATTTTTGTAGCATAATTTTTTACTTAGGACATTGTTCCTTATTGCCCAGAGACATACTTTCTGCTTTTCCTGAAATTCATAACATTCCCTCTTCCAAGAGTTATTTTGCACTATGTAGCACTTTTTGTGGGTAGACTGCATATTTATTTTATTTATTATAGTTATTTTTATGCTACCTCAAAAGAGCTTAAGAGGATTTTTTTTTTAAATGTACATATAACGTGCACTTGAATAATTCAAAGGACAGCGTATGGGAAAAGAAAGCAAGATGCTAAAAACCAGGTTAAGTTGAGAACTAAAATGCTATCTTAAAGCTGTGGAAAATATAAAGGCCCAGCATTGCAAAGAGGCTCTCTGAAAATAACATTTCCTAACTGGAGTGCCACTGCAGTAGATTCTCTCCATTCACCTGGGGCATAGGATACCCACATAACTCCTTCTGCTTTTGATGTTCACATACTGAGATGCATAATACGAAAGGCACAATGGGTACTAGCAGATTATGATCAGAATATCCAGTCTACGTAATCAACCCGTTCAATTGTGATTTAAACAGATTTTTTTGGAAACTATTTTTAGGAAATCTTCCCAAAACTTTTACGGTCTTCTTCTAATCTGGAAGTTCCCAATATATGGTTACCAAAGCTATGGGCTATCTATGTCGCATTCTTCTGGAATGTATTGCTGAAGGTCTGCGGTTTTGCACCATCAAAAGTTCCTGTGTGATAATAAATTATCACATTATGGAGTACGACTACATTTTTTCCCACTTATTAGTTTTCTGTGTGCTTGGGAGGTTTGTGGGTAGTCTTTTATTTGTTATGTGAAAGAATGTTGGAGTTGATACAGTCATAGACATCATTGGTGAAGGAAAGTTCAAGAAATAGGGTCCAAAAATTGATGGAAAATAGTGAGGATTGAGTGTTCAAATTCCCTGGATTTCACTATATGCATTTGATAGAAGCCACAATGTCACATGCATCATGACCTCATCAAGCAAATCATGCAAATTATTTAATTTGCATCAGTTGCATCATAATATGAATGACATATGGTGCATTAGTTGCATAATGTGCTCAGTGCTATTATGCATGATGTCACTTCTCTCTTTACTTCCTCTACAAAGAAGCCTGCCATAGGCATCTTCACAGGGGCAAGCATCTAAACATGCAGTCCAAGAATGTGACAGAAACTCTGCCCCTTACGTACCTGTATGTGACATCATGACACAAGTGCAAAAGGGCAGGATTTGCATTGCAATATTACAGCGCACATTTCATCACCTTGGGTAGGAGCAAGGATGTCTGCCTTTATTCTGGAAGAGGACACAGCTGACATCCTGAACACAAATGTACCAAGCTGCAACATTTTGTTAGAGAAGGCTCCCTTGTTCATTTTTTATTCCTAGTCATCAATGAAATTCAAAGCAGCATATACATGATTCAGAGGGATTAACCCAGCCAAATACTGGCCAGGTTTGCTTAGTTGCAGCATGATCATGGTACCATGTGCTCTCAAACCCTGTCTTGGGGAAGCTCCTAAATCCCACAGACTTCTGTGTTATTCTTTCGCATTGGCTTCCCATCTAATTATGTTAACCAATGTAGTAAAGCTGGCAAGAGATTTTTCTTGAAATACCATCTTCTTTTATGGAAATGTTAAACGCCACGGACAATTCTGAAACAGCTATTCCAGACAGACTTTCAGCAACTTTTTTTAGATTAGTGGGCAGATTTGGAATATTAAGGGCACCACAAGACACTTTCATAATTAATTGTCATGGGAAGAATTTGCATATGCACAAAATGGCTGCTGTGATGGGCATGGCCAGCCATAAAACATCCATTTATAATGAGATTGCATATCCCTGCTTTTTAATTAAAGTATTTTTTTTTAAATATTAAAATCCAGTAGGTGCTATGGGCTGTATCTATAAGCCTAATGGTGTCCATGAATATCACACTGCATATCCTACCTTAACTAATGAGGAGATAACCACAGTACTGTGTAATCAGGCACGAAGTAGCAGAAATGGATTTCACTGGTTTTCTTTTCAAACTTGATACCAACAACAAGAAGATCCAGGCAGATTTCCAAATTATATGGCCATGCTCTCTCAGTATGGGCTGTCTGGGCCAATCGTGGCCAAAATGAAAAGCAAGGAATCAATCTCTCGGTTCCATACACTATGAAGAATGTAGTAGTAAATTCAGATGTGGCACCAAAAAAAAAAAAATCTGAATTAAATTTTCTAGAATATTTGTTTTACACACCCTCGAATAGAATGATTGACTAGTGAATGATTGAATCCTGGGCAATGTCATGACAGTGGCTTCTTTTAGGAAGTTTTTTCAGCTTCTCAGTAGCCCAGGCAGTCACCCATCCAAGTATTACTCAGGGCCTACCCAACTTACTTTTAAGTTGAGTCATGGTCAGCTACATGCTGCCAGAATATCTATTTACACATTTCTACCAACAGCATTTCTTAGGGTAATGATGCTTAGTCCTTAGTGAGGTGTTTTTTTCTTTTTTTCTCATACAGATTTTTTTTCCTCCTAAAGATTCTGAGTATACTTGCTATACAGCATAATTCTGAGAAAGTTCAGTTTCAAAATTTGTACTGAAAACAAGGAGGTTTTAATAGCTTTAACCACTACAAACAACATGAATATTCAAGCAGATGTTTATTTTTGTGGATATGAAAGGTGTGCTCTTATACCTAGCTCCTCCAGTTACTGACTGTTGAAACACTTTGCAACTGATGGTAATTTAGCTTTTTTGCTCAGCGGAGCCTCCATGTTCAGCAGCAATATGCCTCTGACTAATAAATGCAGAAAACAAATAATAAATGGCTGTGCTTTAGTGCCCTGCTTCTCAGTTTACCAGGAGCAACAGATTAGCCACAACTGAAAAAGATGAGCAGAACTCTTACATTGTTCGAGTGTGTGCGTGTGTGCGGAAGCAACAGGAGCACTCAACAACTGGATCATTTGTTCCATTAAGAATTTCTACTGTATTATCATCCTAGAGACAAAAAAAACATTAGATTATCATTAATACAATGCTTTCGGCTTCTGAAGACAGTGTGTTATTTTTTTAAAGGCAATTAATCCAGTAGGCTTTGCCAACAGGAACTTTCTGAATAGCCCTTGTCATAAAATGAATTTCTTATTCATACCGGTGTGATTGCTGGGAACTGTTTTGCATATATGTGTCTGTGAATAAGAGAACCCCTTTATTTTTGCACTTCTGCCCATGGATGTCACGGGATCTTTTGAAAGTTCTTTTATATGATTGTTTTCACAGTGAATTTTATTGTTTGCTGTTAGTTGTATGATTTATGTCATTGCATTGTATCGATATGCTTTATTTGGAAACCAGTCTGGGCTGATAAGCAGCTAACAAATATTTTAAATCAATCAATAAACAAGAAATCTATCTACATGGCACTTAAAGTATAACATTAAAAACAGACTTCTCTAAATTCAACTGGCTAGATGGTGGCATAATTAGGAGAGGATGCATATACAATAGTATCAAATGCACTAAAGTAGCAACCATTGCAGATTTTCAAACTTTTCCAAAAGATAGGCCCAACTTGACTGCAATTTTTTATTTCAAATCAACTTTGCTTTCTTGTTTGTCCCCCCCCGCCCAAACTTTCATAATTCTCACAAACAAAGATGCTTGGGTGGACCTGGACTGATGATTCAATTATTATAAGTATATTTGTAATTATTTGGAAAGTGATTAGCATCTTGCCAATATTGAAATATTGGCAGAGGCAGGGGGGACAAAAAAGCAGTAGTCCAATTCATTCTGTCTCTTGAATTACTTTTACAAAAGACCAACTTTGCAAGTAGGTAGAATTACAAATTTTAGGTTTCTTCTAGAGACAGCCTCAGCCATTACTGTGACTGAGGTAACATCGAAATGGGATTCCATGATGACAAATATACATTAATGATGATTTGCAGCCCTTGATCTGCCAAATGAGGTAGGCCTTCTTATTCTGTTTAATAGGGGAGGCTGCCATCTGATTACTTGTATAGTGTATGGTCAGCTACACTAACCTCTTAGTCCCATTTGTGATGCTGATTTGATTTATGCATCACATTAAGCTATGTTTTTTTCCCCCCAGTATAGTATGAAGTGTGAACATAGCCATGTGACTTACCTGCAGAGCAGTACCCCAGGACTCAATTAACCAATTTTTTTTAAGGTCTTAGAGTGGAGTGTTAGACCATGACTGCTTTGCCAACCTCTTCTTGCCATGCCTCAGAATTTAAGTTTGTGCCAGTAAAAGAGGAAATCCAACCGGATAATGTAGCAAATGATAGTATTTGTGGAAATATTCTGGGAGGAAATTGAGTATTAAAAAAAAGGTTGGCCAGATGGACAAAAAAGCTTTTAGTAAAACTTTTTATTTATTGCCGCAAGTTCTAGTCCTGCTCTTAACAACTGGCAAGAAACAGAAAGCTCTCTTCTTTGACATG
The DNA here is from genome assembly GCF_059951505.1 of Python bivittatus. Taxonomy (NCBI): domain Eukaryota; kingdom Metazoa; phylum Chordata; class Lepidosauria; order Squamata; family Pythonidae; genus Python; species Python bivittatus. Next base: position 17,010,486 of record NW_028277098.1, read on the forward strand.
AAAGCGATACCCACATTTTTCTCAGTTCACAGGGGACGTTCTAACTAAACGCGCATAGGCTGTGTCTACCCAAGGGTGAAGTTAAACGCTTTGACCAAATCTGGCTTGCTCGTTTGATAATGGGAAGGTTTCTGTGAAAATGAGTTGCTAAATAAAAACCTTGGATCAGAAACATCTTAATGATGATAAAAAAAAGCGTTAAGGTAACAATAAACAAAGGAAATATACATGAATAAAGTGTTCTGAAGAGGCAGGCACAAGTCTTTAAAGGCTATAAATACCACCTAAGCTAGGTCACTATTATTAGCAAAGGTTGAACAAAAGAAGACATCCAGAAATAGATACGGTGGCCTGAGTAAGGGATAGTATGAAATGTCTTGTTTAACCTTACGCAGATATTGTTGCCATAGCATAGGAAATGGTTTTAGCTGGCTCATGAGTTCTGCGGAGTTGAAGGATGTTTCCATGTTGTCCGTTTGCCAAGGAAATTCCTTAACAGGCCTGTTTGCTAAACAGAGGAAATATCAGCCTCTGGGGGTGTCATTGGATGAGATGGCAACATCCATCTTCATTCTGTGGTTGCTGCGTTGCTGATTTGATGGCTTGTAGGGGTCTCCTAGTATTTATAGGAATATTTCATGTTTATGTTGCACTTTTGGAGTGCCCAAGGTTAGTAGTTTTAAATAGTAAAAGGACTGGTTGCAAAAATTGTAATACAACGAGAGCAAAAAGCTCCTTCTATCTTGGTCTTGTCAAATTCTTGTGTCATTGCCACCTTCTCCAATTTAACACTATCTGTAGCCGTGTTATGTGGTTGTTTTTAAATCGTGTTGTATTATATGGTAAAGATGGGTTGGAGTATATGCTGAGTCTCCATCACATCTTGAGCTTTTCTTACAATTTTTGCCACTGTAAAAATGAATATGAAATAAGATTGATGCTGGATAGTTTTATATCCAGTCTGTTCAAGGATGGATAACACAAGAAGCTGTTTTTTCCCATACTTCCACTAGAAGCAATCTTCCCATAGGCAAGTGTGCTTAATATAACCTCTGCTCCTAGTCTTTGAGAAAGATACAGAACATCCCAGCATGCTGATAAAGCTTTCCTGTGTTCCAATAATAAAGCCTGTCCATTCTGTACCAGCAGTTTCCAGTTCCTTTGTAGCTGGACAACTTGTGAAGACAAAGTCACTCCTAAGTAACCAACCTGCAGTATCAGTGAGGGAGCCGGGAAACAGATGTTCACCAGGCTATACAATTTGTTGTCACTGTCAATATTACATGGCCCTGTTCCCAACGGAAATTGTTTGTGGATGGAAAAGAATGTAATGGTGGGGGCATGGTGGGGGGGAGGGATCATATCACAAAGGGTTTATATTTCTTTCTCTAGCTGCAGTGCCCATTCTAAAGAACAAATTGTGAAACAAGAGTGGTCTTAGCAATCACAATGAAGGGCATTGGCTATTTAGATTTGATTAGTATGTAATAAATATTTTGCCACATTCACCTCTGTGTTTGTTCAGAGCTTTCTCAGTTCCCAGAATTCTTATGAAACCACGTAATCCACCCAAACTTTAGCATTCTTCTTACTTGTTGATTTCAGTTGGGGAGATGTGGGCATACAGTCAATTTAACAACAGGGGAAGATTTAGCGGGCTTACAGAGGCATATCAGTTTAAAGGTAGAAAGTATTTTTTTTTAAAAAAATATTGTGGTCTAAATGCTGGCTATGGTAAAAATAACCCATCTTGTTCCAGACTCAGTGGAACAAAAAGTTTGTATTGAGAAATCAATACAGTTTGCGCATGTCCTTTTAAAATTCTTTTTTCTCTCTCTCTCTCTCTGAGAGAAAAAAAAATTCTCAGAAACTCATTGTTATACTCTATTTAGCTGTGGAGAAAACATTCTCCAAATCTGGAATAATTTTCCCTATCCATAAGTATTTATTTTTAAAAGATACATAATATGATTTCTAATATAAATGTTAGGCATAGTTTTCATTTTATTTGGAGAATCCAGTTTATGTGATTCTGTTTATCCAACAGTACTTGGATATAAACTTTAATTTTTAAAAAATGGTTTAAAATACTAATCAGCTGATAAAAGATAAATGTCAGGCAATCACAAAACTTACTTTGATGTATATAGGTAGACCTCAAGTTATGACCATTCATTCAGTTACCGTTCACACTTACGACAGTGCTGAACAAAGGGACTTAGGTCTGGTCCTCGAAATTCCAGCCATTGCAGTGTCCCTGTGGTCACGCGAACAAAAGTGTGCACTTACAACCAGTTGCAGCATCCCACAGTCACATGATCACCATTTGGGACCTTCCCTGACAGCTTCCCCCAAGCAAAGTCAATGGGAAGCTGGCAAGGAAGGTCGCAAGTTGCTGGGGTAATACTACCCCACCCAGCTTTCCTTGCTCGCACACACCGTGCCTCCTTCCCCCCTTCACTCACACGTACCCCACGCCCTCTTTCCATGGCCTCCCTGCAATCACATGCACCCCATGCCCTCTTTCCTCTGCCTCCTTGCACTCACACATGCACGCATGGACCTCATGCCCTCTTTCCACAGCCTCCCTGCGATTGCACATATGTATCCCCGTGCCCTCTTTCTCTGGCTTCCCTGCACTCGCACACAAGCATGCATGGACCCCCGTACCCTCATTCCATGGCCTCCCTGCAGTCACATGCACCCTGCGCTCTCTTTCCACGGCCTCCCTGTGACTGCACACACCCCACACCCCCTTTCCTTGGCCTCCCTGCAACTGCATGTGCACACATGAATGCATCCCGTGCCTTCTTTCCACAGCTTCCCTGCGATCGCATGCACCCCACGCCCTCATTCCCCAGCATTTCTGAGCTCACGCTGCACCAAGCAATCCCTCCCACGACTTGTGCATGGCCTGTGCCAGGCCTCCCAGGGCCTCCCCCACCCCCCTGCGGCACCCCCATGCTCCTTACCTGAGACTCCCTCTGCTTCCCACTTAATGACCCATGCGTCTTGGGTTACTATGACAATTGGGACCACCTGGATTGCTGTTGCTAAGCGATGCAGTCTCATGACGTCATGCTTTATGACCACATCATTTAGCGATGGCAATCCTGCTCCCAATTGTAGTCATAACTCAAGGACTATCTGTACAATAGCTATTTTGATCTAGCATTCATCTATTGTTACAAACCTCAAATATGGGTAGAAAATTATAATGCCATCCAAATAATAGTTTGCTCTATTTTCTTTTATTAAAAGGGCATTTATGTTTACTGGCATTCTAAGCCAGATAGATTAATGTTTAGTGATGTTTGCTATAGGATACTAGAAATGCTTTTTGTCGGAAGAAAATGAACTTCAGAGTATATTATATTTATCTGTCACATCATCCTTTTCAAAGATTGTTCAGGTTTCCAGAAATCTTTATAGTGATAGACATAATCTCAGAGTGTATTGTTAACAGTAAATGGTGGTTTCATTAAATGATTTCCTTTAGATGGGCAGCTTCACTTTCTATTTTCATTTGTGGTAAGAAGAGAATAAATAAACACACGACTTAGGTAATGGAAAGCATAGATCTGAAGGGATATCTTTTCTCTGTGTGAATGTTGTCTAATGTAGTTATCGGTCTGGCTTCTTTTAAACCAGGGTTTGCAAATCAAGATCTGGTCTTGAAGAAAGTACCCCTCTTTCCTCCTCTCATTGCCGAGTCAAACTTCTATTCTCCTCTTCTTAGCATCAGTTGATAATATATAGCTACACCTGTACTGACATAAGGAATGATTAAAACTAATCAGGTTCTCCCTTAACCATCATTTGAAAACTCACTTCAAACTATTGCTTCAGCACACTTAGAAGCTGTGTCTGGACATAACATGGTTGTTAACTTCCTGGAGGAACGGCAAAATAAATGTTCTGTGGAAAAGGGGAGAGCAAAGGAAATACTTCTCTAACACACACGTTTTCAGTGAATTAATATTATGTTTGTACTGAAACTCATTCTTTTCCAAATTATCGGCAAAATCAAAACAAGCTTCCGATATTCTCAGATATGGAATATGTATTCTTCCAGAACTACAACGACCTTGGAACATTGTTATAGTATTAATTGCCCTTACAGAACTAGGTGACCCTCTGTGGTTGTCATTCTCAGGAACTCTGGAACAGTATTTAATTCCACATTTTTAAAATGTTTTTATTATTTTATTAATTTTATTATGTTTGCCCACTTCAATAGACTCCTTAAGAGTAACTTAATTAGATTTTAAGCTGGAGACAACCTTAGCTCCAGCTGTTAACTCTTCTAGTTGAACAAATGTTATAATGAGAAATGGAATAAACTTATCAGCCAGGTTTTCTTGGGTCATGCAAATAGCAGGAAAAATCTCATGTAGGTATATGTACATCTTTCTTATAAATCTCAGTATTCAATCATTCATGCCTCCCATCTCTATTTTACTGATATCTTGTTCTTAAACAGAATCTTTGGCAAAATATTATTGTTGTTGTTGTTGTTGTTATTAATTCATTTTATATGCTGCTGAATCTTTGAGAATCATGGCAACTTACAATGGCATATTAAAGACAGAAGAATAATTCACAATAAGAAAGTAACACAGCACACAGTAAGGACAAAAAAAAAATGATAATAAGTGAATAATCACATCATAATGGCAACAATTGCCCCACTACCACCACCACCACCAGTGGCCTTCTGGAAAAGTTTGGGCTGTAAAAAAGCTATCACTGAGCCAAGAGCAGCCTATAGAGAAGAGGGAGAAAATGTTAAATAGAACGGGATATATATAAGAGAAAAGGAACATGAATTCAGGCATATAAACATATTTTGAATCCAGGGGTCTCCCAGTTTAAGCTAAAACTAGGCAAAGCGTCCTAAATTGTGTTAATTCCCAAGAAAATGGTATAGAAAGAGATTTAAAGTGTAGCCTTGTGAGCAGGGATGGTACATTCTTTCAATTCTTTTGTCTTTTTTTTTTCTTCCTTTTTAAAGCCATTTTTCTCACAGCAGTGTTAATTCTAACGGAGCCCACAACAGAAGAAAACAACAGAAATAAACCAAGAGGGGAAGAGTGCAGGTTAACTTTCCTCCTCAGCACCACCAACTTACCACATCAGTCCAATCCCCGCTGTACTTTATATTTCCTTCCTGTCTGATGACACAACTTTGACTCTTAGAGAAGTCTGATTTATATATAAATTTTGCCCTTTATGTTTTGAGATCAGCCTTCTTCAGCATTGGCACTTCCAGGAAGGTTTAAACTAAATCTTCCATTAGCCTTTATTTACCATAGACCAGTGTTTCTCAACCTTGGCAACTTTAAAATGCATAGACTTCAACTCCCTGTCTGGTGAAGTCTGGGAGTTGAAGTCCATGCATCTTAAAGATGCCAAGGTTGAGCAACTCTGTCATAGACCAACAGGAGAGGTACTGATAAGAGGTGATGGCCACAAACATATCAAACGTGCCATCTAGATCAATTGTATGCTAGAGCCCCAAAGTTCAGTGTGAATTTTAAAAAGTCAGTCATTTTATCTCTACCAATCCTTAAAGAAAGAATGAAGTCCCATCATAGCCATGTAGAGATACATCTTCAGAAATTGGCCTTTAAATTTTCATTTGGGGCACCCTTTCTGGGGTGTAATAAATAAATAATGTTATACAGTTCTTAGATCATTTACATGTAAAATGAGTTTTTGTCTTCTTTTTAATTGTAGACCATTTAGAGTACCATAATCTGCAATATAATTTGTAATATAAACAATAATAATAAGAACAACAAGAAGTCTGCCTTGTTAGACAAATTGTAGAGGTCTGTGATGAGGTCTCCCATCACATTTAATACTTGCCTTAAAATACTTTAATACTTGCCTTAAAAAAAATCTGGAAGAGACAGTCTAGAAAGACCTAGGAGACCATTCGTATAATTAGCATCTTCTCTATGTAAATTCTTCCAACTTCTGGAGCTACTGTTTGCTCCATTAGGGAAAATATATACATACAGTACACATTTCCCTAACATTTGAGAAAAAGCCAATTAAAATAAAGACTCAAACACTTCCTGCAGTGCCACAGTCCCATTTCAAACTGATGTTGCACTTTTTAAAAGAAAAAAATGGGCATTTTTATTTCAGGTCTCTGCTATCTAATCTAGTTGGACTTTCACTACTTAATGTACTTGAGTGCCTGAGAATGAATTGCAATAACATTTACATTTAGAATGTAAATTTCATCATCACCATATCTGGATCATAATAGCAGGTAATAATTTATGAAAAAGAAAAAAAAATAAATGTCCATACCAGACAAGCCATTAAAGTCACAGCAGGGGTGAAGGTGGGTTGTATTAGAACTTTCTTTCAACTGCATCCAACAGAGAAATCTTCAATGTATAAAACAGCTGTGAAGTGTCATGTATTGTACAACTTGAATTGTTGAATCGAAAGTAGAAATTAATTTTGATTAAGGCTTGTTCCTTTCCGGATGACCATTTCCTGAAGTTTAGGGCCATAACTTTACATAGCATACATGGGTAAAGCAGGGTTGTGTTGCACATTAAGTGTTTCTGTGGCATGAATATAGTTTCAGTTGTCTGCAAGTCCTTTTTTTTAATAAGTATTCCTTGAAACTCCTTTAATTTAATCTTAAGAATGTGTGTGTACGTATATGTACATACATACATACACATACATACATACTCCGACACATTTATAAGGTTGAGAGCATTTTGAAAAATAGATCATACAGTTTCAGAATTTATTAATATTTCATAATTATGGTTATCTTGTCATTTGCCAAGATACAAACACATGCAGAGAGAATTCATATGCCTATTTTCCAGCTCTTTATCTGTAATTTTAAAATTACATACTTGAATCACAAAAAAGAATTTAGTTCATGGTTGTAAGGTTGGCAAACTATGCACTGTGAATTTATTAATCAACTCTCTTTTCCCCTCTCCTTCACCAGACTAGCTGCATCATATCTGTAACAAAAGATACACTAATCTATAACTGTAATTTTAATTTTAAAATTAAAAGCAAGAACCTCTAAAAACCTCACTCCCCCCCAAGTCATGTGGCTGTAGCTTGGCCAATATGTCCATCCAATATCATGTTTGTACAACTTCACACAATCAAGGTTGATCAGTGCTGCCTTTTCTGAGTGGGCCAAAAATAACTGGGCCATTTTTCTTTCCTAATCATACTGATAAAGTGTGTCACTAATCAGAATTCAAATGTTTTTAAAAAGAGCTCTTAAGCAGCTACTGTAGCACCAAACCATATGCAGACTTGCTACATTTCACAAAACAGAAAAAGGAAAGCTGGTTCATGGCACATTTTGCATATCTGTATCTGTCCATGTATAATTTCATATGTTTGTGTATATGTATGTATATGTGCATATATTATATTTGTACGTGTTGTTGTTATCAGCTTGAATGAATCCACTGCAAAATGAAGGCCACTTCACTGAAAGTGATGGATTATCTACCACGGTGTTCCTCAACCTTGGCAGCTTGAAGATGTGTGGACTTCCAACTCCCTCCCTATGCTGGCTGGGGAATTCTGGGAGTTGAAGTCCATACATCTTCAAGCTGCCAAGGTTGAGGAACACTGATCTACCATACTAGTTCAGTATGTGTTGTTGTTTCTATCTCCCAGTCCAGAGCTGATAGACTGACTGGTCTGAAGTCACCCAGCCAGCTTCTTTGCCTAAACAAGGACTAGAACCTGGGTTTCCCCATTCCTAGTCCAGCACCTTAGCATTACACCAGAGTACACTGGCTGTCATGTAGAGTGTGTAAGTATTTTCCCTACCATTCTGTGAGAGTTATCCCTTCTCTCTGCCTCTTGGAGCAATTATGGTGGCACTCCTTTTTCAAACCATCGTCACTGTATATGCCCAGGCTTAGTTTTTGTCTGGTTGCAGTCCCCCCGTTCCTGCTCTTTAGAAATACAAACCTCCAAATGGTGAGAAGCATCTTGAGAAACAGAGATGCATCTAGCAGATATTCACAGAACTGGGTATGTGCATAAGACCTGTGATTGTGCATTATATGCATATACACAGTGCCATAGAACTGTGTATATGCATACAATATGGCTCACGATGCCAATGTGCTCCTTCCTTCTTACCCTTATATTCAATATAGTAAACCCTGCTGGCTGTATTTCAGATGCTAGAACTATAGTCAGGTCCATTACTCTGAGATTTAATATTGTAGGAAACACGAATGATCCAGGCTGCTCCAGAGAGGCTATTAGCAACAGCAAGAGGCTACTGCTGTACAAAAATCACATAGAGCTGGCTAAGAGCCCTCTACAATGCTGTCTATTTGTATAAGCATATATGTGGTTGTACCTCAAGTAATGATCCTTGTTGTAAAATATGAGGGCATTAACAAGTACTGTACGCAAGATTTCCACTTGTGAAATGTTGCAGATATATGAAACTTAATTGGGGGGAGTGGAGAGGGGGGGAATCACTCTAAAGACTTGGAGAAGTCATTTTTTCCTTCTCCAAATTTAAAAATATCTGCGGCTAAGGACACCCTTCCTTCCCTTATCAAGGGAGGGGGGAAGAGTTTTTCAGAAAAGGGGACGCTTCAGATATTGTTTAATATCACTTTGCAAACTGCACCCCCCCCCGAAGTTAGCTACAGCCCTCCGTGTCTCCTCTTTTGATCTCTGGCCATATTTTTCTCTGTTATGTCATAGAGGTCACCTGGCTCATGTGTGACAAACTGCCTGCATAAGTCACAGTGCCAGTGGCAGAGATTTGTAACCATGTCCCTGGTCCATTGCCTTTGAATTATTTCGCAGGCCCTTTGCTTTACATTTGCACTCTGTCGGAAGATGAACAAGGGAAGGGAGTAAAATCAAGGGCAGGGTCTCCTCCTGAAGGACAAGGGGAAACAGGTGGAAGGTTAATGGCCGTAGAGCGTATCCACAAGCCTCTCGGGCTTGATATATGGGCCACGGGCCTAAAACAGGCATTGGCTTTCAAAGATATATTATTTCATTTGAGGAGAGACATTCTGGAGATCCTGCATTTGTCTGCTGATAGATGATACTCTGTCCACAATTGGTTATGGCGTGTGAGTTTTCCTTGGGCCTGCTCCCGTACATAAAAATTTTGCTGAGCTCTTCAACCTTTCACATGCCTTAAGGATGGGACGTGTGCGTGTTCTTCTGGCAGGCTGTAGGCTGGATTTTTGTCGCTGCTATTTTAGTCATTCCTTTTGAAACACTAAGGCAAGTTTGAGTGGAGGGGGAGGGGGATGAAAGGCCCTTCTGTTCATTCATACATAACTTGATAAGGGGCGGCCTTGCAAAAGGAAAACAGAAACAATGTTAGGAATCAATTGTGCGTACGTCTCCATGTGCTGGGAAGAAGAAATCTTTAATGAAAGGCTTTATAGGGGCTGATGTGTACATAAAAATGCTTGGAACAAACATTTTAGAGCTTCTAAGAATAAGCCAGCCTTCTATATTTTTGACAATTATTATAGCTTTTGTGCAAGATGTTATTTCCTTGTTTTTCAGCATGACTGAACAAATAATCCTGATCCAGAGGTTAGTTAATACGAAGTACCATTTCTTTTCCTTTTCTCTCCTTTAAAAGCTTATTAAAACCTGCATGTATATATTTGCAAACAAATCTCACTGATTCTAACACATCTTAGCCCTCTGAGATCCACAGTTTGGTTCTTTGTCCCCTTTGTAATATTAAGCAATAACTCGCTGCATAACCTCATTACTGTAAAAACAATTTTCTTATTAAACAAATGTTTAATATTTCTGGATTTTTTAAAAAATGGAATAATTAAATAATAATTCTGCTAACGAAAATGCAACAGAGAAATGTGATTCAGATTGAATAGTTGAACACATCAGGACAACTCAAGTCAATTATCTGCACTTTGTTTCATCAGTTTCTATCATTCCTTGAATGCAGTTCCAGTATAGCTAATTTTAAGAAAGGGTTTTAAAGCAATGCATGGAGACAATATTTAATATTTGAGCAGGGCTCAAGGCATTTTAACTACACCAATTTACCAGGTAGAATCCAAGCTTAGTGATGCAAGAGTAGACCCAATCAAATTTAAGGAACTCACCCTGACAATTTCAGTGAGGCTACTCTAAGCATAATTAAGACTGGATCCAATCTACTAATTCTTATTTCATCCACTCAGAATTGGAGAGAATCTTAGTCTTAGAGTACATATTAGGGGGATAGACATGTCCAGGTTGAGTCCTAGCCTCTGGACAGACTGAAAAACTAGAATATCAGTATTGGTTTGAAATTATGGACTGGATGGATTACTACTTTGACTTTGAATGTTTGTTTGCACAATGGGTCTTTTCATCTTTCTATTACCAAAAGACACTTGATAGTGAGGGATAGTAACTTGTGTAAAGGAAACTTCATGAGCTGTTCTTGAAGCAGGAACTTCACCCTGATGATATTCTGGTTCTCAGGGGCTACACCATTCATTTCAGGTACTGCATCCAATGAATGCTGTAGCCTTCTCTCTTGAGACCAGTGTACCATCTTAGAAATTTAAAAAAAAAAAAAATCCTGAAAAGCAGGCTTGGTTTGATGGTTGGGGGAAATGTATATATAAGAGCAATTCCACTATCAAATGTGGGCTGAAAGGTAGTGGAGAAAACTCCTGCCTCTGAAGTTTTCAAAATTTGGTGGGGTTCCTTTGTGTTCAGAATGCCCTCTTTTTAGGATGTTTGTGCAGGAGCAGGGAAGCATCCAGCAAGATACACAGGGTAGATCATAATTGGCAAGATGGTATTCAGAGGGTTGCCGTGCAAAGCCCATCTCTTTTGCATGTGCGCCAACATTGCACACATGTTCAAAAGGAATGGGCTTGTGTGATAACCTTTCGCCACCATCTTGCCAAGTGTGACACCTCCCCTCCCCACTGATGCTGCTGCTTGCATTCTTAATGACTGCAGGAGACTTTACTTAGGAAATTAGTTGTATATTTTATCCTACACCAAGATGGATGAAGACCCGCTGAACGAAGATAAAGCCCTCAATACAATATAGAATTCCATTTTGTGCTGTGTCACAAATGCAGCTTTGAATATTGGTGTAGCTTGCATCTGTACACTAGTCATATCTGCCATCTATCTGGCTGCAAACTAGTGAAACGTCATAGCAGTGCCAACGTGGTTCCCTATATGCTAGCTCCACAGACTGGAATGTCCAGTGTATATACGTCATTGTGGGGTTAGGTTTAGAACTGGGTCATAAATCACTAACATTGGCTTGGATCATTTTATGCAGTGTTGTCCAAACTTGGCCACTTTAAGATGAGTGGACTTCAACTCCCAGAATTCCCCAGCCAGCCATGCTGGCTGGGGAATTCTGGGAGTTGAAGTCCACTCATCTTAAAGTGGCCAAGTTTGGACAACAATGATTTTATGTTAACAAAATTGTGTTTGAAGAAAGCCCCAGCTTATGTCCAAAGGTTTGGAATGGAGGGCTGAGGTCCCAGCCACTTGTACTCCTTCTTGGTATCGCTGCCCTCCCACCCCCGGCCACTTTATTTCTGTATACTTAATGGTACAGAGAAAGGGGTGCACATCCATACTCACAGCATTTCTACACATTGAAGCATAGCCTATTCAAGTGTGCCACAGCAAACTGGTAAGGACGGCTTACGTTATTTCATCTAGCTTGGAATCATTTGTTTGGCTTCAGATACATTTTTTGTAGGAAAGGAAGGAAATTGGAACAGCCAATTTTTGTTTTTGTCAGTAAGCCTCTTTTTGAAGCACTTTTTGAACGGGGGGACTCAAAATGGCTGCCACCATTTTAGGAAGTGACCTTCTTTGCAGTTCAAGGGAGTCTAAAATAAATAAATCAGTCTAAAATAAATAAATGCTTTTGAGGAGCAGACAGAACATTATTCCAGTCACTCATTTCCTCTAAGTGGGGTTTTATTAAATATCCCTCGAAATTAAAGGTATTGATGAAACTTATAAAAAAGTTTATACTAACTATTTTTAACTAAACTATTTTTAAACCCAAGGTACTAAGCCATGCAATATACATTTTTATATTGACAAAAGAACAAACAAATCATCCCAAACAAAAGCAAAGATGTTTAAATGAAAAGGAGATCTATGGTTTAAAAGAATTCCCGCACTAATGTGAGAGGGTTTCAGAAATAAATAGTGAATTCTTGTGCACAACTAGTGAGAAATAAGGTCAGTTGGGATGAATGGAACTTAATCTCAAGTTGGAAAAGTGGCCATTTCATTAAATACCAATTTTTCTTTGAAGTACTGGGTCAGTTTCATTAATTTTTTAAATGAAGACACTATGTCCCTTGCCTTGCTCCATACATATTCATTGTACATAATTCTTCTTCACTTGCCCTCCAGAAATGTTCACTTGGATTCTCCCATATCACATTGGACTTCAGCTCCCATTATTTCTGTGTTGCTTGAGAATTGTGGAAGTTGATATCCAACCCACATGGAAGCCTCTAAGCTGTCCTGTATCATTCCTATTCTAGTTCACTCTTTCAGGAACAAGCTGTTTTAACAGGGTAAGTTTATGATACGTCCTTCAGCTTTTGCTTCTCTTACTAACAGGAACATGATTTGAGTGTAAAAACCACAGAGTACTCTGAACTATATAAAAACTTTATTACTGTGCAGAAAGATTGTTGACTACCTTTCATGTTTTAGGTTAATTTAATGAAAATGTCAAAATTCAAACCAGATCTGCTATCATTTTGAAAACCTAAACATTCAAATATAGTATCTTCCTCACAAGCTAGAATTTTCCAATTTGTACTAAAAAAAAAAAGTGCATATTGGTCTATGGTTCGGTGGACCTGAATTTAATCTACTAGGGACTCTGCTACAGATTTGTCCCTTCTCCAATCTGGTATCTGCACTGACATCTTAGTGTTCTCATGCTTGCAATTATTATAAATATTATATTTGTGGACTTCAGTGTGTTGGATTCTTCAAAGGTGTTATTCATTCAATTGGCTTGCAGGAAACCTGAGCCAGCCAATGAGCTTGGCTTCTGTAGAATTTCTATTTTATTTCCTGCATTGCCGACAATTTTAAGGAAAGGTAGCGAAGCTCCTCTAGATGTGATTTTAAATAAATGAAAACTAAAAATGGGTAAATGAAATAGGGGAGCAACTCTATAATGATTTGATTAGTCTGTTCCATACATGCTATGACAAATTTTACCTAAATTGATAATTTCCTGCGTATTCATGCTGGACCTAGTTTAGGTATTTCTGTTACTGTGTTCAGAAATGAATTTGAAGAGGATGTAAGTACTTCTCTAATGGATGTTTGAAAAAAGGCATTCCTTGTGAATTTAGTCTCATTTTTTTTTTTTTTTGGCCTTGGTTCGTTTACTCTTTCTTCACTTCTTCCCTATTCTTTAGATGTCTTCCCACTTAAATCTCCAAAGAGTCATGACCTTATTTTGCTTCTGTTACTCTTCACGTTAAATAATGCAGAATGCATCCATAAAGTTTCAGATATCCTGTCCTCTTCCCCATTCCATAAATATACTATCTTTGCCTAATCTTTTCTCCCCAGTTTCATGTAGGTTGTTCATAAATAACAACAATTATTCAACAGCAAACTGAGTGTGGCAACACCTATTCTTAGGGTTAATACGAAGCAGTTGTCCAAAAAAACCCCCCAAAAACTCCATAACACAGCAAACTTGTTCTCTTGCTCTCTCTTTCTTTTTGGCTGGCGCTGCTTTCCAGTTACCTACCTTTAAACATAGGCAATATATTGCAAACAGCTCCTAATTTTCTGGTATCTGTCCCTGGTAAATAATGATTCATATTCCAGATACTGGAGAGACTTTAAATAATAATTTTTCAATGTAGTATGTAGGTTGTTAGTGTTGCCGTTCTTCAGCCTCCTTCCCTGGACCTCTAGAAGTTAAACATCTGAATGGGCAGTAGATACTTTTTGAACTTGGATCGTATGCAAATCAGTTAATGGAGAAAGTAGAAAGTCCCATTGTATTCATTCCTCTCCCTCTTACCCTAGAACATCTTGTCCTAATTGTAATGGCTATGGAATATATTTCAATGCAGCTTTTCTGTACTTAGTACAATAACAGCTACTGTAGAATCAACTGTTCACTATTCTTAATATAAGTAAAGCATGATGACCCCTGACAACATCCCCTGAAAAGGTGGGGGGGGGGTAGTTGTTTATGCTGCAGGAGACATGCCATTAAGCAAACTCCCTAAATGCAAATATCACAACAGCTGGAAATTGTTGCCTTCAGAAATGTTATTTTATTTTATTTTATTAGTCAATTTGGCCAATAACAGGAGTTTCTTGAATGGCTTGCAAAGCAATTAAAACAGTAAAAACAGAAAAATGCTAAAAACATTTTAATAAGCAAAGATCAAATACATATGCATAACAAGTACTGATGCCACCATATAAAAGACATTCTCCCAACTGCAGTGAGAGGAGTTGAATCAAAGCTCCACTATGGCAACTTAAGATAACAAGGTAGGATTGGGGCAATGCCACAGGAAAACCTTATGAGTATAAAATTCTGTTGCATTGTTTTTCTATCTTTCTGCTTCACTGTTATATTTCCCAAACAGTAAATTGGAGATACACAACTTGAAATCCCTGTTCAGTGCAGCCCACAAAGGCTTCCAAAGTTGTCACAAACTTATTTCTAATGGGACAGGGAAAAATAATTAAACACTTGAAGAAAATCATACTAAATATATTTAATTAATGTAATCAGGCTTTCATTAAATTTAAATTACATTGAAACAGACTTGGTTTTTTCCTGGCCCCAATGACTTTTGAGTATAGCCCCCAGCAGGCCATTCAAAGGCCAAATGCAGCCCTTAGTCCAAACAAGTTGTGTACCCTTGAACTAAAAAACACTGAATAATTCATATGGCTTGAAGCTGTTCTATAATGAACATAATCAGATACCCTCTGTGAGTGTGAGTTAAAGATGCTTTAACGTTCTGAATTATAATGGTCAGTTCACTAACATGCTTCTGTTCAGAATCAAGAGTATGAAAGATTGTGGCATTTGTAGCGTTGCCAGTTTAGCATTGCAATATCTAACCAATAGCATAGCAACCTGTCCTAGAGAGAGATGCCCTTTCTGTTCTCTGGACATTTTGTGTTTGCTTTGTTCTACATTGTTTGTTAAGAGATATTAAAGTCTGAGATAAGATGAGGCCAGCACAGTTATAAACTTCAAAGAGATATACTGCTCCGTACAATTTTACCTATCATTTCAGGGTACGCTCCTGTTTCTGCTACAGTCACTGGAAAAACACACTAGGGTTGCAGGAGGGGCAGGGTGATATCTTCCTTTTCCCGCTCCCACTCCCTCTCTGTAGATAATATACAGTTGTAAAAACAAATGATTCTCCATTCCTGTGGATTTCTGCTGCGTTTAGGTTAGACAAGCAAGCTAAGGAGTGGACAGAATCTTTAGAGCAGGCAGCAGCAACAGCAAGGAAATCCGAGGGCTTGTTAACAGGAAGATATAGCATCCGAAACTCTACAGAGGAAACTGAAGAGAGCGCATTAGAGATCAGGAGAATCTGCTTTTCTACTTGTTGCTTTGATAATGGATAAAAGGCTGTCATGAAATATAAGTTACCAGCTGGGAACGGACAGTATAATCTCAGCAGAAAGTCTGGTTGCTCAGTACTATAAAAAAACAACTTTCGTATCAACCTTATCTATTGTGGAGAATACAAAGGAGTTGTTTATATCACAGACATCCTCCCTAATTGGGGAGGGGGACGGGAGGAAACCATCTTCCCTTCCCGTAGAGGAAGCCTTACAGGTTTTCTTTCAATTAATTTTTCATTGACCCCACTCTGCTCTTTGACCAAGCACTCAACTGAATGAAGATTCCCATAATTCTACAGCATCAGGTGAAACATATAGCCATCTTTGATGGATTTCTGGGGGTTGATCTGAACAGAATGATAAAGGGCCAGAACGTTTAAGGAATTATAACTACAACCCACTCCCCTGGGCATTTGTTTGTTTGACTCTTAATTTTGGCAAACATTCTCACTCCACAATAACATCAGGTTGGCTTCCAAAAAAAACATAAGAAATACCATACTATACAATAAAGCAAACAACAATAAAACAATGATAAGAAGCAGCTGATAAAACAATAATCATAAGCCAATAAAACCAGGTCAAGAAGGTGGGACTCCTATTTAAAAGCTATTAAAGCTTCACGATAACACAACAGAGTGCCTGGTATTTGAAAGGTAACAGTAGTGGGTGTAAGGAAAACATGTCTAGAAATGTAATACAATAATTTGAAAAGGTCCTCTCTGAGCATTTCTCTAATTTCCAAACATGGAGGTTATTAAAGAAGGGCATCAAAGGGAGATCTTAATTGGCAAACTGGTTCATGTCAGAGAAGGCATAATATTAATAATAATAATAATAAGAGCCGCCTAGCCTATTTTGCAACTGTAGATCTCTTTATTGCTAAGACAGCAATTGTATCTGCTGCCCCATTAAATGAGCTAATCACTGTGTACTGCATCAGATGAAGCTTCTGAGCATTTTTCACAGTTAGTCTATATATATATAATACATTACAACAGTCTAGCATAGGCATATTAATATGTTCAGCCCCTCTCTTTTTATTTATTGATTTAGGTGATTTATATGGCTGCCCATCACTCAGCAGCGATTCTTCAAATAGCGAAGCCATTTGTGACTAACTAACATTGGTGAAAGGCCATTAAAGTTAACGGCATAACGAGTAGCCTCAATGAATCTCAGAGTTTTCTCTAGCTACCTTAAACTGAAGTGCAGCACTGTCCAGAGGAAGTAAAATACCATATTATTGGTGTGGCAACATAACAGCATCTCATCGTGCCTAGACTGAGCTTCAGTTTATTCATCCTCTTGCAATCTATTGCTGAATTCAAGAAATAATTCAAGATATTTACAGTGGCAATGTAAAACAGAGATATTCCCTTTTAGGCTTCTATTGAATAGAAGCCTAACAGGGAATTTCATGGAATTTTTGGAAGGGTTTGGATGATGTATTTATAAATTTCCCATTTCCCCATCATTTCCTTCCTTTTTTCCCTGAAAAAGTGGAAAAAGGGAGAAGATGGAAAAGTTGCACAAGGCCTTCTGATTGATAGCACTAGATAGCCTTCATCTTTTTTACATCCAAGGATCATAACAGCTGAGATCCATCTACAACCAGACAAATTTAAAGAATATTCTGCCTCTGTGTTTACATGAAGACTAAGACCAATCAGATATAAGGGATTTATCTGCAAAAGGGTTAGGAGAGCAGGGTTTCTAGAATTTCTAGAATGACATGGGAACTGATATTCAAGGCCAGTCCAAATTTACTCTACTGGTACATCATCCACTATATCATTCAGCCCTAAGTTTGGCCCAATGACATAATTTCTTCCCATTCTAGCTCCCCGTGGAGAGGAAATGCTGGAATGTAAAGAATTACTTTGTTTGGCCCACTTCAAATTACAGTAATTTCAAAGATAAAATCTTGCTAGGCACAAAGAATGGACACCCATATTTGTTTGAGTAACATTGAATTAGTATGAGTTGAGAACACAGTATATGAAAACTGCTTTCAGTTTTGACATGTAATCATGTTTAAATGGCCCACTGCCCCCTCCCCATTTTCCTGTAGCTCTCATCAATCTGCAGATGAGGAACTCCAAATCTCAGTTCACATGTTTTGCAGTATTCATGTTTGCTGCAAGCTAGTCACTGTTTGCTGCACTAAACTTGTGAAAGAGAGAGAGATTCCCCCATGCTTCTATGTACATGGGCCATTTTCATATGTTTAAGGAGACTCCATACTACTGCAGAAAGCTGTGGTGGAGGTTTATATGACCTGAATGCTCTTCCATACTAAATTGACCTAAACTTGATAAACAAAATATCAGAGCAAAGAGTTTAAGTCTGATTTTTTTGGTGAGATACTAGCTTTCCATGTATAGGAATTTTTCCCCCCATGATGGAGCATTCTGTCATATGATCTTGATATGACAATACAAAAATGTGGGTTGCTGACCTCATCTGCACTTTGTAAGAACCAGGCTAGGGTAAACATTCTATGAAGCAATGACTGATTGTGGCTCTCATTTGAGTTTAATTGTGCATTGGAAGAGATTTGCTACCACACCAAAGACTACTGAAGTGTCGATGTCCTTTCAACACAACTGATTTGTAAAATATGCATCAGCTCTCACTGGGAGGTCTTACATAAATTGATGATTCTAATCAATCACATAGGATTGGTATGCCCATAAAATGATTTTTGGAGGATTAGAAATAAAAATGTGACAGATTGTTAGATCAGTTCATATCTTACTTGGACATCCATATCCTTGTACTCTGGTTTAAATAATTATAATATCAATTACCATTGTGATTATTTAAAAATATATACCCCAAACATTTTTTCAATCCCTTTCATGTTATGAATCACAAAAGTCAAAACGCTGTATGAATGTAGACATTTACCAACCATTCTTACAATTTGTTTTGTTTTGGTGGGGACATGTCAAAAATGTTCTCAGCATCAGTGTAGCTTTTCACATTTATCCCAAAACATGATAAAACGTTTACTGGTGAAATATGGTAATATGGAAGTATTTTATGAAAAAAAGATGTTATAAGATTTGAACGGTTTGGCTTGGAGTTCCCTGGCAGCTGCTTGTATATGTGGAAAACTATCATCCAGGACATCACATCACATCTCATCATTTTCATATCATTACATACATATATATGCACCATACCATTTCTTTCTGGAGCAAGCAAATTAAGTAGAGCACAGAAAAGAAGTAATAAACATAAGCCAAAGAAATTAAAAGCATGAGATGGGGGGGGGGGGGGGAGAGAGCTAATACTAGCTTACACCAGCACCATTCACAATGTCTCACCATACCTATCTGTCTTTACAAACTATTCTTGCTTCTACCTTATCCATGAAGCGCTTCATACATTAAATCCTTAGCGTGCGTCAGTACACTGCATAGACCCCCTAGTTTGTGGATACGGACAACAGTATGGTGGACCACAACAGAGTCTAGATTAGAGATCCTAGCTTGCTTAGCGTAACATGAGCATGCTTGGGATAAAGTAGCTTTGGTTGTGCTTGTAATGTACTGGCCAAAGTGTGTCAGAACTGAATGGTAAATTGTTACCGGTTTTAAGTTGCTGCATGTGGCACTAGGCTAGTTACCTAGTCTACACCTTCCCTATCTTATTCAAAGTGTTATGTGAAAGCTTCAATATTCATCTCACTTGTCAAGTGCCATTTACCAAGGAGGGCTAAGGGTTGGAAGAGCAACACGAGCAGATTTTCTGGATGGTCTGCTCCTATCTTTATTGAAAATATTCTGTGGGCACCAAAGTATGTAAACATGTTAAAATCCTGACAATTGCCTATCAATATTAACATTCACCAAATTTGTATCGTGAAAAATATACAGAAACATATTTAACATTAAAACACTGTATGTTCCATTTATATAATAACAATGTGCTTTATGGCTAGAAACAAGTTGATCAAGGCACATTCCAGATTCTCCTTGGGAAAATTCCCAGAGAAACTGAATGAATTTTAATCTTGAAATGGCTACAAAACTAGCTGGCTGTAAATGGAAATGCTTTGTCAAAACTGAGCCACTAGAAACTTGCATTCTTCATTTTAATGACATATTTAGAGCCTTGTCTTACTTTATATTCTTAGGTGTAATTACCCATATTAAAAAGAAAGAGAACCACTCATTAGTGTTCTGTTCCACTGACTTAATTATATCCTTAATTAAATCTTGACAAACTGGGGGTCATGGTTGTGTCAGTGGAATTTGTCACTGTTCATCAGCAGGTGGCTGGTCATGTCTATTTCTGATGTCCTTTTAAAACCCTGCTTTTTTTACAGATTGCAGGATAAAATGACAAACAAATGCAGATAGCTCTTTCTCCAAAGTCTCTCCCTTTCTGCTGAGCAAAAAAGGAAGCCCCACACTGGATTGGGAGTATTGCGCAAATAGTTACAGACATCGTATGTATAGATCTTATCTCCTGTCCTTCCTTTGAACAAATTATCAACTGCTTCTATTCCTGATGAAATCAGGACTGGCTACAGGGACACATGCATCAGTTAATCTAGATTGGATTATTGCAATGTGCTTTACTTGGGGCTATGTTTTAAAAGTGTTTGGGAAATGCCATTAGTCCAGATGGAGGCGAACACACGATTGGATGCTTTGATCACGATGATGAAAGCAATGTTCCACTGTCACATTGCAAGCCCCTCATCTTTCATAGAGGCATAACGTATCACGACACAACTACAAAAGGGACAGAGCGTGTGGCAGGACACTACTTTCATATTCATTGTTCACACACACACACACACACACACACACACACACAGGCCTCTGGGTCCAGAATGCAGCTGCAAGAATGTTGGTGGTACTCCTAATCAGAACTGTAGTAACTTACTCCTGCAAAGTCTGCCCTGGTTACTAGTTTGTTTCTGGCACAATTCAAATTCAAAGTGTTGATCATTATTTTTAAAGCCCTAAACAATTTAGGTCCCAGATTCATCCAGGACTGCCTCCTGCATATTGGTGTATTTGCTTCCTAAGTTCTGACGGAGATGTCTTTTCTTTTGTCCCAACTGTAACAAAGTCATGTCGGATTGGGGCAAAGAAATATAGTGAAATGGCCCAGTTGGAATCTTTGGAAGACTGTTTTTCAAAAAAAGCATTCTTTCCCCAAGCAACTGAAATGCTATCTCCAGCCTCCTTTACTCTGTTTCTTAGAAACTCCTGCTTTGTTTTTACTCAGGTTTTTAGCTTTTTCTTTGGGGTTATTGTTCCGTCTTTTAATCATTTTAAAGTTTGCATTGCTTTTAAATGCTTTGAGCCCCTCACCCCAAGTAAGGCATATGCTCTAGAAGAGCAGGATACATACATGCTGAGCACTGTATTGTTCCTCTCACAAAAAGCAATTATGCAGAGTTCAGAAGAGAAGCAAAAAATAGCAGAGCAAAGAAATTGTGGTCTGAAGTAATAAAAAAAAAAAAAGGAAGAGAAATTAAATTTAGTTTCACTAGGTGGGCACCATAGATGATGACCTCTACTGCCTATCATGGCTTTGGTCAATCAAGGTGTACATATGACACCTTTAGTAAAATAGAGAAGATGTAAACTAGTTGGTAAAGATAAGTACTGCTTAGTTTGAACACATTTTAGCTATTATGCCACAAGCACAACCAAAGCCTAATTTTACTCCAAGCATGCTTACCCTATCCTATGCAAGCTAGGTTCTCTAATCTAGAGAAAATGTTGCATCCCCTACAAGGAGGTTACATGCCATATGCACTCAGGATGCAAAATGGATGGATAGCTATTTTAATATAAAAAAGAAAGAATTAAGGATAGAGCTTTTACTCAAAAAGGATGGAAGAAGGTTAGGGGAGGTCAAGGATCACAGCGGCATGCGTTTAGCTTTCTGCAGGTTTTTTAATTTTTAAAAATTTTCCTCTTGACATTTTGGTCAGGATGGCAAACCTGCCCTTTTTTGACCACTGTGGCAGCTGCCTGCAGAAGAGTGGTAATTAACTTTGATAGCTAGGGGTATTTAACATCTGGGAGAGGAACAAGGGCCATAATAGGTTGGTGCAGCTACAGGATGCTTGTTGGCAGGATCAAGATGGAGTGGGGGAGGAATGAGAAGGTTAAGCCAGTTTTAGCCGTACCCTGCATTTTCTGTGGCTTTCCCGACTCAAAATGGCTTGACTCCATCCCATTGATTTTTGACAGTCACAGTGAGAGAGGCCTCCAGAACCTGTTAAAATGGGTCCATGGACCATGAGGCTGCAGATTTTTCAGAGCTGCTTTGAAGGTATGGATTTGCACCTTCGCAGCCCAGTTATTTATTCCCATTGCATTGCAGTGTTTTTAGTATTTTGTAGTATTTACCAATAGGTAGCATTCTGTAGTATTTTAATTTGTTTCAGTGGCTATGTTGAGTCTTTTTTTCTTATGTTTTATCCACCAGCCCACTGGCTTGAATGGTGCAGACTAAACTCCAGATTGACAGGATGTACAACATGTGACCCAGTCTACCAGCTACATGCTGTGGCATACTAAGTGTGCTTCCAGTGACTCCAGTTTGTGTAATCTTAGGCTACCAGTAAAACCTGAGGATGATCAGGTACTTCGTAGACTGATGGGCAATGTTTACTTGCTGCCTGATGGCAGGCTTGCCCT
Organism: Python bivittatus; assembly: GCF_059951505.1. NCBI lineage: Eukaryota > Metazoa > Chordata > Lepidosauria > Squamata > Pythonidae > Python > Python bivittatus. The sequence goes on from NW_028277098.1 coordinate 17,032,835, forward strand.
TCTTACACCTGTGATAGCAGAAGAGGGCATCCATCTGCTTCTGCATGAGGCTCATTCACCTCCTTGTTGGGTCAAGGCCCTAGAGTTTTCAGACAAACCAAGGAAGGTAGCTGTAACTGAGCTATGTTAGTTCAGTCCTGTCCATTCACTATACATAACAGGGGCAAGGGGATAGTTGTTATTTGGGGATTCTACTTATGGGAAAACAAATCCCCATATTTAGGTACATAATACTCATCTGAATAATTGAACAGCATAGTCAGTCTTCAGTCAAATCAAGCTGGCTTAATTAGATGATGGCTTTCCAGGACATCTTGCCCAAAGAAACCACCTTTGTTTGGCAATTAAAGGAAAATGCGTATTATCAGAAGGGCTTTGGTGTGAGGAAAGGCCACTATATTATATATCCATCACTGCAGATTAAGGAATAAAAACCAAAGGACTGAATGACTAGTTCTGTAACCTAAAAGGGTTCAGGGCCCAACTAGATCTTTGTTTATATCTTAGAATTATGGCCAAAGGACAACTTTAAGAGAATGCTGGATTTAAATTGGAGGGAGGCTGTGTTTCACTCCTGGCATTTTTCTTTTTATGTGAGAAATAGACATCCACACCTACTCTCCTCCTCTATACATGAATTGATCAAATGTACGTTGATCCTCCCACGTGTCCAGTTTGGCCCTCATACAGCTATCAGGATTGTATCTCGTCCCACCTCTTTTGAAACTAAAGGATGTTTCCAAAGGAGTTTCTTGTAAGGCCTGGGGTAGGATTGTCTGCTATTAAAAATAAATATCTTCCTGGGCATAATCAAACCCTTGGGCATTCTGTTTCAATCCTATTAATCCACTTTGTAAAATATTTATTATGAACAAATATTTATTACCAAAACGCATACACTTGTAGTGGAAAGAGAAAAGAATCATTCCATTTAAAGAACGGGAGAAACGTAGAACTTAAAAACATTCCTTAATAACACCCTAAACATTTACAAAGCCCAGTTCAAAATACTAGTTAAATTTAAGTTAAATACTTTAACAGAACTAAATGTCTTATGGTGGAGGAGACTAATACCTGAAGGCACACCTTTTTCATGCCATGCTGCCAATGCATTAAGATTGCTAGAGGAGGCCCATCTTCACATGTGTACTTTAAGAGATACGTGTTACATGTCATAGAGAGAGAGAGACCCTTCTCTGCGGTTTCACCCACATTTTGGATCTCCCCAAGGGAGGCATGCTTGATCTGCACCAACTTATAATTTTCAGCACCAACTTCACCTCTTCTTATTTGCCCAGGCATATTAAATGCAGGCATTTCCAATGGGATGAATTGTATTGCTCCTTTCAGTTTTACTGCACTGCTACATATTGCTTTAGGTATTGCTTTTTAATTGTAGTGTAGATTTTTGTTGTTGTTATACAGTACATAACATTATGTACCAGAATCCTTTTGTTTAAAAAGTTTATAAACTGATGAATTTATTAATTAAAATACATACTTATAATCCTTGGCCACAAGTATTTTCTCATTCCTTTGGGCTGGCTTCAAACTTCAGGAGGCCCATGACTAAGTACTTCCTAGTGAGCCAAAATCTATTTGATGGACCCTGGTGACAGGCTATAATAGTAGCAGTTTTAATGCAGAATATTATACAATATTAAAATGGCAATTTCTAGGTTAGGTGACAGGAATGGAATGCAAACTGATCCCATGCCTGGTTGTTTTATATCGAAAGGCACATTGTAATTCACTGTTTATATTCAGGCAAACCATGGGTAGAGAAATTGTCAATGAGTTCTGTGAAGTAATTTTCATTCCCTGCTTCCTTTTTCAATCAAATCATAGGCTTCCATACAGCTGAACTGGCAAATTATGATTGTTGTATCCTTCCAAAATATCACTGTAAGCTGAGACCAGATCAGTTCCTTACCTCTCTGCTTCTAATAGTTGTACTACAGAAGGAATTTGAATGCCCAGAAGTGATGCATAAATGTTATTATTGGTTAGTTGGTTGATTGACTGATTGATTGATTGATTGAATCGATATATATGGTCCCTCACTCAACATGAAACTCAAGGCAGTCCACAAATAAAAACAACATTTAATAAAACATTAAAAATAATAAAAAGATTTTGCACCTGAGGCAACTTCATCCAACCAAGAAGAATTCAAGAGCAATCAAAACAAGCACAAAACTTCTGACCCAGTGCCTGGGGGGATCTGAAAGGTGGCCAGGGTTGGGGCCATCCTACTCTCAGGGGGAATGTTGCTCCATAGGGTAGTCATAGAAACAGAGAAGGCTCATCTCCTGAGCCCCACCATATGACTCTACTTAACTGATGGGAGCTGGAACACTCCCATCCTATCAGAACTTATAGGCATAAGTAATCAGAGACAGGTAGTCTCTTAAATAACCAGTCACTGTGCAATGAAGGTCTTTATAGGTCACAACAATCATCATAGTAATCACCATCATAGTAAAACTATAAACATCATAGTAATAGTTGGCTATTCTGATCTCCAAGGCCTACATTAGTCAGCTATCGACCATGTCAAGGCAATGAGGAATCAGAATTCTGCACAAATTGAAATATTTTTCATTGTTACTGCACATTATCTTATGTAATATAACCCCAAAGTGCAGATGCAAATCCCTATGGTGAGGTCTGAGCATTTCAGCCCTTACATCTTGATTCTATAAGAATATCTTAAAATGCATATTAAGGTGAATCAATAATGTATATTTATTAAACAAATTTTTATTTCTTTGTTTAGGCTTCTGAACTGGTTGTAAGATAGAAGAAAGCTCATATAAATAAACAATGAATCAGAAAGTAAATGGGATGTCTACCGCTCCTTCCCCCCACCCCCACCACCAGTTATGGCTAAATGAGAGCCATTATGAGGCTTTCAGATAAACTTACCCAGCTCTTATCTGTACAAACCTGATAGATCTGCCATTATTCTTAGTGAATAACAGAAGTTATATCATTCTGTATCATTAAAAATGCATCAATCCTTTTTTTAGTAACCTTCCTCTAATTCATTGATTCAATTATACTCTGAAAGATAAAGACATTTTGGTAGAATAAAAACAGAGTATTAAAAACTATGTTTTATGTATAAGAGGTGTATTTTTTAGAGATGTTAATGGAATATCTTTTAAGAAAAAACAAACTATATTAAAAAAAAAATTCAGAAAAGATGAGCACAGTTCAATCAACATTCGTAAAAGATTGCATCAACACAGTTCTACAGAGAGTCCTGAATCTGGGATTACATAACTATAGGTGAGGATTCTGCCAATAATCCACAGTCATTGTGATCACTAGAGTCAGAAAAATCACAAAAGTCAAGAAATTTCCTCGCACCAATTAGCCATGATATTCTGTACTGCCCATATTAGTTTCTGACATACATTTATTTACTAGTAAACAGGCCTACACCTGTTGAGTACAAAATATTATTTCCAAATGTATAGAAGATATACCTAATACATTTATTTGGACTAGGGAGTTAAATCTAGCTTTTAAAGAATGCTTCATTTTAGATGGATTGCGATTCACAGTGTTGATGGGCAGCCCCACACTCCCCATTAAACAAATGATTAATCTTTTTAAAACTGAAAATACTGTATGAGTCACTGCATAAGAGGTATGAACTGTTACAACTGTTTAATGAGCATAAACAAGCTGTGTATGGATATGCAGGGTTTCAGCTCTGAGTCTTCTATAGAAGTTGTATTTACAATGAAGTAGGCTGTTTTCCTGTCCAGACTAGCTTCAAAGGGAGCTAGTTCTATGTTTTGGTGCCAGTCAATGTTTAGATGAGGGCTCATTAGAAAATCTATATACCAGTTAGCATGATTCTCGAGGGATCAGCTATCCAGGGGTATCTTCCTTATGTGAGTTCAGTGGAGTCAGAAGAAAAGCACCCATTATTTGACATCACAGTTTCAGCCATACAGGACTAAGGAGGATTTTTTTTTTCAATTCTCTCTTTCAATATATGATTCCCCCTCATTATAATAGTGGGACAGTAGTGTAGCAAGTATATTGCACTATTCATGTAGAAAATCTTGAAATTCACCCATACGTACACTCATTTATGGGTAAAAGTGAGTATCCAGATCTAGTTAGTCATCTCACTGAGACCCACTTATTTTGCTCTTCTTTGACTTTAGTTATATTGCCTAACAATGGAACATATTTATTAAAAGTACAATACTCAGAGGCCTTTGTTCAGATAGGTGGTTTGCAGAACTGAAGATAATTTGCACTGCAGGTGAGAGGTCATTCTCCTACTGGTCTGTTAATGGAGTTGTGTTGGGATAAGATCAATTTTCATGCTTCATCATATTGATCTAATACCTCATTGGCACTTCGCTTCATGGATTGGTTAGCTCAAGTGTGAAAAATGATTGATAGATCTCTGACCCTGAGGATTTTGTTTCGGATGAGATTAGGACAGACTTTTATTATTATGAATCCAGTTAAACTAAGGCGCCTCATGTTTTAAATTTTAAATTCTGGTTAGTTTCGCAAGAATTAAGGACATCTAAAGCATAGACTTATGAAGAAAAGATATTCGGTATCAATAAGTCAAAGTTAATCATCTTAATTACAAACCAATGTAATAATTTACATGCTTCCTTTGATTGTTCTCTAGGTGTAAAGGCAGGATACAAATTCATATTAGAATTAACAGCAGCAGCAGCAACAACAACAACATGGTTTTCATTAGCATTACTGATGCCACAATAGTACTGGTGATATTCCTGGCATACCCATTCACATATCCTGGTTTCACAGAGATGATTTCCCAGAATTCCTATGACCATTCATTATAAGAGAAAAGTATTATTTTAAGTGGCCATTCAAACTCACAAAGAAACATTGAATTAGGGATCTATTTACTCTCTGATTTCCTACCCATTAGCCACATGTCCACATTTATCTCTATACACAAAACTACACACTACACCATTCTCACCAGCCACTGCTGGAATGAATAGTCATTTTATGCAGTTTAATCTGCTGCTAGACTGTTCCAGTTCAGGATACAGGAAGAATCGCTACGTCACTCCATGAAGATGAAAGTCCTATAGTCCAAAGTCTACTCACTCTTTTGAAAGAAATGTATGGGTAACAGTTGGAATCTATTCTTAAGAGGATGTAGCTTTGTTTAGTGTTTAGATGTCACATTAAGTAGTGATTATTATCATGATGGGGTTGAATGAGGCCTTTCTCTTAAGTATATATCTTGTAGTACATTTAATCGCCAAAGCTTATTAGGCCTTTCAAAGGTCTAATTGGCTAACATTAACTATGACTTGTTGAAACAAGAGGTAATATTTTTGAATGCTTTAAAAAGTCTACAGGTAGAAACCTAGGATAGCAGGAAGTTCTGAAGTGTGTGCATGCGTGAGCTCTCAAGCTTTTCTGGATTTGTAGTCACTTTTTCCAAACAGGGAAGTTCCCCTTGATCAGGAACAGCCCTTCTGAAAGTAGACAACGCTTTCAGCTAGTTAAAGGATACAAATGCGATCTTTTTGCCTTAGGGTATGTCTGCATCTGTACAACTGTGTTTTTCCGATTCTTGATCATTCACATAAATTCCCCAGTATCAAAGTTCACATTATTCCCCACAGATATCGTAAAACCTATATCCTAAGCAATTACAATAGAAAATACCTAAATTCCACGAAGTGTGCATCAAGGTTCTGGCAGGGACTTTTGAAATGGAGAAGTGATGTAAGAAACTATTCAGTATTGTTTCCTTTTTAACAGAGGTCAAAATCAATAAGGTCAGCTGATCAAAAATGAAACAACCTGGTTAACATACGCATTCATTCATAAACCTGCCAGGCATAATGCTTCATATATAATGTATCGATTATATTTAAGCAAATAAACAGTACATGCACAATATCAGGGTTTATTTATGGAAATCCACATTTAGTAAATATTTTATTAAACCCTAAAGATTTTTTTCTGCAGTGTGAATAACTGCTGCTTTGCTTATCATTCTCCGTACTTTTGCTTTGTCAGATATAAACATGTAATATGTAAAAGTTGGTATAGCATACAGGGGGTAGCACTGATACACAGTACCTTTCAAAGAAGTGTCATGTGATGCTTTCAAAGCTCTAAAATAAAATAAAATAAATAAAATAAAATAAAATAAAATAAAATAAAATAAAAAATTCTCGGCTGAGAAAAAGCTGAATTCTGCAATCTGTTTCAGCTATTCGGTTTGGGATTGTATTATATTATTTATTTTGCATAACTGGCTTCCAAGCATGATTTGTGTACTTTTTACTAACTTTATAGCAAGACAAGAGCCAGTTTGGGGTAATAGCTAAGGCCCCAGGCTAGAAACCAGGAAACCATGAATTGTAGTCTTTCCTTAGCCATAAAGCCAGCTGGATAATTTTGGACCACTCAGTCTCTCTCAGCCCTAGGAAGAAGAAGGCAATGGCAAAGCCCTCCTGGAAAACTGTAGGAAAGAGGACACCAGGTTATCTGAGGGAACATACATACATATTGTACACATTTCTGCTTCCACGCATAAGCTATGCTTCTATCAATACAAAGTCTTAGGTGTCAAATTCAACCTCTTGTGGTCTTTCTTTGTCCAGGCAGTCACCAGGAGTCAACCCCGACTCAAAGGCACAAAAACCAAAAAAGAAGACATAAATTTTAAAGTCTAGTTTCAGTCACTTAGATATTTGATTCAGCCAGGATATTTCAGCAAGAATGCTTTTATACATTATCTCCTGAAGTATAAGGAGCTAAACACATTCTTTAAAATAATAATAATAACTGCAACACTGAAAGACCACAAGAGGTTGAATTTGACACCCAAGACTTTGTACTGAAAGAAGCATAGCTTATGCGTGGAAGCAGAAATGCGTATAATATGTATGTATGTTCCCTCAGATAACCTGGTGTCCTCTTTCCTTTCATCCTAATTGACTATTTCATCCATCCAAGAAGCAAAAAGCATGGGACTCCCCTTATTTTGAACAGGAAACTGCTACATTTTTATTGCATTTATTAAAGTTTCACCTCACTTTCTTCCTTGGTTCAAAGAGACTTCATTACAGTATGTTTGTGTATGGAGAGTGAGAGAGAAACAGAGAGTACTGAAATCTCCATAATGGAATACCTAGTGCTTATTAAATGGATTTCTACAAAAGGGGAAGGGAAATAATTTTTATCAGGACAAATGTTTTCCTTTTTTTAAATTACTAAACAAATCCCCAGTAATAATTGATTTTCGGTCACTCATTGTATCATGCAACCTTTTATATCATGTGTTATATATGACTTTACATTAAATTACTGGAAGTACTGTATGTTTTAGAAGAACTATATCTATGTAATTCCATCAGTGTCAAAGTCTGTAACTTTGGTTAATTTGGGCCATTACCTGTTTTGTGCATCATACAGCAATATAGCATTATCCAGCAATAAAACCCTATTTTCATGACTCTTCTGGACTGTTCTATCAACACAGCAATGGTTAGATGGGCAGTATGAGAAAAGGGTTTTTCTTTTTGCTTTTCCACTGAAGCATTTCTCTTTCACATCTAGCAGTAGCAATGCAGCATTTTCTCTTCACACAGCGGATTAAGACAGCATTCCCCAAACTGCAGCTGCAGCCATCTTCCACATATTATTCTGTTGGAGTATTTGGAATATAACCTTTAAGTGTACTCCAGTTCTAGACTCAAAACAAAGAAAGAGATATTTTGCCAAAGGATGACTAGCTTTACTACAATATACATTTCCTTTGGTTTGGTTCAAAATTTCAAAAAAGTACTCGAACATTTCTTTGGAGAGATGAAATGGCCTTTGAAAGAGTGTAATGCTTAATTACTAAAAAAAAAAATTAGTACTTTTCAGACTGATACACACTGATTATTTATTTGTTCTATTAAAAATGTTTCTACTGTGCTCCTCATTACAAAGAAACCTGAAGCAAGGAAAATTGTGTCACCTCCAGGGATGTCACAGGAGCTAGACAATAGTGCCCTTGTCACTGAGGCAACCTTTATACAAACTAGGGCTCTACAGTGCTTCAGCTTCAAAAGCAAAAAGGTTCTTCAGAGTGCCTGAGGGCCCTAATAGCTGAAAATACAACAGATACGATACTTCAAAAAGTACTAACATTTTGCCACTGCAATTTATTATGAGAGAACTATAATTTATCCTCAGTAGGTGGGCTAGTCAGAAATGAAGAAATGTTCAAAAGTTTGGAATCGTGATTCCCAATAAAAAGTGCCATTTGTTTTGCGCAATAAATCATTTTGTTTGGAAAAGCTGTAAGATTTTGGTTCGTTCTTTTGTAAAATATGTAAGTGGAAAGCTTTACATATACGTAATTTATTGAAACCTATTCCATTTGAAAAATTGCTGTGGAGAACAATGAGAGAATTACATTGGATACATTGAAAAACAGGAGAAAAACACAAAATCAGAAGTATTTATAATATATTGTGGTCTATTGCTAATTTTTGATACAATATGCTCAGAATATATTCACTACTGATATTTTAAATTTTTCATTCATCTCTAACCTGTTTTATTGTACCCATTAGTAGAATTCATTCTGTTCTAACCTGATGCTCTCCAGATGATCTGCAATTATCAGAGAGCATGGCCAGCAGCTAGGAATTCTGGGAGTTCTTCCATATCTGGAGGGTGGTGGGTTGGCGAAGTTTTTTCCAATCTATTTCCCTCCTATTATTACTCCTTTTTTCCTGAACAGCACAGCTAAGCCAAGTCATTCTGGCTGAGGTTGATAGGTATAAAGTACAAGAGGTCAAGTCAAGAAAGCCTTACAGGGAAGGTTCACCATGAAGGGGTTTTCTTCAGTTGGAAGCATTATAGGTGAGACAGCCATGGAGAATGCACTTGCTACCAAACACAGGCAATGTCCAGGGTCACCTTAGAACAGCGATGGTGAATCTGTGACATGCGTGTCAAAGGTGACACGCCATGACGTTTTGGATGACATGCCAGCATTGACCAACACCCAACAACAACTATTCTCCCTGTTTGAGTTACCAAAGAAACTGAGTTTATTTTACTCGTATTTCATTTTTGTAATTATTTGACATTTCTTTATACTACGTATAATACTACATATAGTATTATATTATACTATATATATATACTATTATACTATGTATAAAGAAACATCAAATAATGATTGGACTGTTTTTTTTTTAAACAAATGAATATGTTCGGGGGTGGGGGTGGGGGTGTGACACACCAGCAAAATCAAGTTAGGCATTTTCAGAATGTTTGACATGCCAAGGCCAAAAAGTTCGTGATCACTGCCTTAGAGTAGGGCATTAGTGCAGCCTGTCTCTCTGGAGGGCCTCCCTAATGTCTTATTCTGAGGGATGCTCCACAGCCCAGAAAACTGTGCTTCCTCTGATGGGCATAATCTGGTGGACAAATGGCAACAGCCACAACCTGCAAGAGAAATGCAGTGGTGGTGGTGATCTGCCATCTGAAGCAACTAACTCATTTGCTTCACAAGAGAAGAACCCCAAGAGAAGAAGCAGTCAACACTATACATACTTCCTAGCACTGTGTCCTTTCTTAACTATTTGTCCTAGCATTATGCTATCAACTGGAGGCTGCACCAGCATTGCAGACATGTCAAAAGATATATTCCAAAGGCACTAATTTTGCCACCTAACTTACTCTGGTACTCCAAAAATGCAAAAAGTGGGATTAAATGTTAGGCCTTACCCACTGAGAGGGCTCTAGGGGTTATAAAAGGGATACTGGTGGGCTGTGTGCAGCCCAAAAGCCACTTTTTTACACTGCTGCACTAGATGAATCACAATTAATTTCTTTTGCAAAGAAAACTAGTAAAAAAAATAGAAATATAAGCTATATTTCTACATTTCTTCTTAAAATGATGGAACTCATCATGTAGAAGGGTTTTGTCTGACTTTTTCATGGGACAACATTCAAGTCTATGACCATTCTGAATGCTAAAAATCTCTTACTTGTATCGTTGTATGATTGTATCCTAATGAGTCTAATAAATCTGTTTCACAAGACATATTTAGTTAGAGCTACCAGATCTGGGCTGTCAAAATCTGGATAATCACCAGATGGCTGCAAAGAGATGCAGAAAACTCTGCATTGCTGTATCATGGTCATCTGGATTTTTGCAACCTATATCTGGTTATCCTAATTTAGGTTTCAGTGATCTCACTGGAATTACTGCCTAGGTAAAACAAAAATAATAATTAAAAAGAAAGAGTAGGAACTCTAAATATCTAGCTCTTTTCAAGAATGTTGGCAAAGCACTTTTTTTATATCAAACAGCGCCTAAATAATCTGCTTTCAATGGGATTTTCTTTTTAAAATTCTGCCTTTAAAAAAAAGGAAAAGAAACTGTTGAAATTATATTTATAATTCATCATAAGTAATGCTCAGTGTCATACATGGATAACCTACATTTGATCTAGCAAGCAAAGCATAATCAAATCAAAAAGCCCACAAAAGCACATTTTAAATGCCAGGAACTACATTTGATGCTTTGCATAATCCAAGTACCTGCTGATGGATGGATGGATAGATAAGTTACAAACACACACACGGACACACATATATACATACATGCATACTTACATACGTACATTTAAAAATCATCCATAGTCTTGTATGAAATGCTAAGAACTTATATTTGTCTATTCTTCAGCAGTCTGAACTTCTGTTGAAAATCAGCATCACATAAAGAGGGAGTAGGGAGAGAGAAACAAGCTATATTGGGATAAGATTGTTTTATTCAGTGTTTTTCCAAACTTCTGGAGGGATATGTTTGTACTCATGTATAATTCCATCAGCCTGGAAGCAAACCTCCATGTAGAATAGCTTTTCCCAACCTGACCTTTTTGATGTGCATGTACTGCAATTCTTAGAATCCCCAAACAACAGGATCACTGTTTGGAGAACCTTTAGATGGATACTATGCCACTTAAGTATCTGGATCAAATGTTGGATGTTCTTCTCTGGCCAGGTTGACTTAACACCATACTACCATCTGTTGCTTAGATGATGGCTAGGATTATTTAGTAAACCTCTGGAGACTTCCAGGCTAGAGGTCCTAGCTGTCTTGTTGCACAACCTAGCTAATGTTGCAGTTTCTGATTTTCCTTGGGTTTTGTTCCTGCTGGAGCTAACACTGGCATATAGGCCTTGGTCAGAGGATATGACTCATATGGAGCTGGTAAATGAATTCCTGGCCCCACACAAATGGACAGTGACACCCCAAAAATATGCATTAGATTGCTGAATGACATGCTTTGTTATAGGCATGATTGGTGCACTACACCATGGGTCCAGGTCAGCCAAATAAGAGACATCTCCCAATGCCACTCTAACCCCGTTTGATTCAGTTCTGTTGTTTTTCTACTGCTTTAGGTTTTTGAAATAATATTTCAAAGCATCGATTTCTGGTAGCCTAGTGACTGCAACAACAAGGCCTTTCATGATTCATTGAGGGTGTCAACTATCCATTTGGAATAAATTGCCTGAGTACATTCAGAATGCTCTGAGTACATTCAATATGTGCCCAATCATATTAGGAAATTTGAAGAGTAAGGCTTTGTCTTCTGGTATTTTCTTTCCCCTTTTTAAAAAATCACATGACTCTCTTGACGTGTGGGAGTTGGATTGATATGGATGATTGTTTTACTTCCAATGGGCCAACCAGACTTTTAGCAAACCTGCCAAATAAGACATAACATGATTAAATAAGATCTTAGTGTTAATAACAACTAAAAGGGAATCTCTATCAGCTGCACACCACTGGGAGAAGGAGAAATAATTTTTCCCCTGGACATGTTTCCAAATGATGCTATTTACCCCAAAGGGGAAAATACGCAGGAGCATCTAGATGCCTAAAATGGTTTATCCTATACCAAAGCATAACTTCAGAGGTGCATTATTAATTATGAAAATAATATAAGAATTTCTAAATGTTTTCCCTCTATATGTGTATTTGCTAGTGTTCCTTTGACTTCTTCAACATGGGGTTAATATGCCCTATATTTATGCATTATCAATACATGTAAATGGTACTGATTTTATTTAAAATATTGATACCAATCCTTAGTACATCAGTCTGGGATAGTTTCAGAGTTTGGGGTTATCAGACAGTGATCTAAAGCAAGAGGCAGAGCCATTTTTTATTTTCCAGTGTCTTCAGCCTCCTGAATTTTTTTGTTTTCCTGTGCTGTAGTGACTACTCCTTCCTCCCTCCCTCCCTTCCTTCCTTGCCACCAAGTAAACACCACTAGGAGCTGCTGATTGCCACCATTACTGTTTTATCTACCCAAGCTGGATAAAAAGGGCTGCTAAATTCTGTTGCCTTGAGCTAGAGGGAGACATAGGCAAAGAGTCTCTATCTGTTCCAAACAGCCTTTCAATTGGCTCAGCATTCATTTCAGTGGCACAACCACACACTTGTCTGTCTCTACTTCTGGTTAGCAAGAATTGGTGGCCACAAAGGCTACAATTGTCTCCTCATTGTCTTGGAGGAAAGGACCATCAGCACTGAGTTTTAAGAACATAAGATGATATTCTGGATCAGGCCAAGAGCCTATCAAATACTACCGGTGAACCAGATGCCTGTAGAAAGTTCAGAAGCATGGTGAGGAGGTCAATAGCCACTGGCAGCTGCATTTAAGATACACTGCCTTGAAACCAGAGATAGTAAACAGCTATCAAAACTAGCAGCCATTAACAGAGACTAATAGCCAATGATCTATTATCTATGATCTAGTATGATCTAGTAGGTGTAGGAGATAGCCAGAGATAGCCTCCCATCAAAGTCCTAAAATTCAGATACAATAGGAAATATTGATTTAATGCAAAACTCAAATAAAGCTCAGAAACTAGGAGATAGGAAAGAAAGGCAAGGGAGGAACACAAATTTTGCTTGGTTTTATAAACCATGATTTATAATAGCAAGGAAATAACAAATTAAATAATAAATAATAATTAAATAATAATAATAATAATAATAATAAATAATATAAAATATTTTAATTATTTATAAAAATAAATTAGGTCTTTCTGTCTTTACACCGAACTAATCATTAGCGCTTGGGTTGAGGGGGAAAAGGGCACAAATCAGTGACCCAGTTTTGAATTATTTTTATTCAGTTCAGATTCTGCAGCAGCTCAAAAGCTACCCAGTGCGTCCTGTATCATCTTTTGAAATTCAATATAAAAGCAAAACTTAATTTGAATACAGAAATGACCATTTAAAAAGTTTGTCCAATATTAAATGCTCTTATTTAAATTGTAACTTGAAAACCCCATTTCTGGTTCCATCTCCCACCACAGGGAATTAATAGTCATAGTCAAAGTGTATACTTTCATTATATTACAAAGCACGCTTCTATAAAAAATATGCTCTGTTGAAAAAAAAAATCAAAGCTAATGCAAGCAGGCTGAAGTCCTGTTAACTTGACAACTTTGCTTATGCTCAGGGCAGAAATTGGTTTCTTGACTTTTGAATGTTTGGTTCACTTCGCCAGTACATAAGTAAATATCCAATCTGCCTGAACGTTAGACTGATAACTACTTCTATGACAAACTGAAACATCTGTAAAAGAAAATCATCTCTGCTACTATTATATTTGATTTCCTGCTTTCATGTAGCATTTAACAGCGGGCTTAAAATGGCTGGGAAGACTAACATAGCAAAGGAATTGCAGTCTTAATCTGAATGTAACCTAGTTTGATGCTGCATTTTATAGTGCTGTGAAACAGGCTCAGGCCCTTTAAACAGAAAGAAATCATAGAAAAAATAATAATAACCTTAACTAAGGTTTCAGATCTTAGGCATTACAAATGGAGTTTTATCTGCTTTTCTGGAATATTTACCCGCTTGCAATAGTGGAAGTGCCTCTGTATCTTGGGAAATGGGGTGTATGCTTCTGGAAGTACCCCTGCTTTTAACTATTTTGGTCAATTCTGCAAAGTATGTTTTTGTTATTGCAATTATTAAATATCACTTTAATTTTTTTTAAGGTGAAAAGTGATTTTCATAGAAGACCAAATGTCTTTCAGTAAACTCTACATGCCCCCCCACCTCTTTTTCTGGTGCTGAGAAAGCTTCAGAAACAAACGTTTAGGATGTTTGATAGGCTCTGGATTGTGGGAAGGCAGAACTCTCTGACAATATAACCTTTGTGTTGTTCTATCCTTGCTCATTTATAATGCCAGCATAAAGCATTTTTCAAATGTGTGATCAGCTTTTCTGAGATAAGTCTTCATTTTAACTATAATTGATATCTAGTTTCTGGATTTGGGTATTAACAAAAACCTAGTATTTCCAGTAGCACTTCTCTGAGAAGAAATTCTAGACTTTTTTTTTTCCTCTATTTTGATTCTGTATTTTTTCTTGCCAGTGATACAGATTATTTGTAAATTTACAGCAATCAGATCTTTCACTGAATCGTTAAGGAATCTATATGTATGAGCCCAAGCCCAATAAAGAAATAATTGACACCTATAATCCTCTATCTAGATATTTAGATGTCAGTTTTATTACATTAAGTGAGAGACATTTGGAGAGAATCAAACTACAAATATCAGTCCATGCTGGACTATACACAAACATTGTTGAGGAATAGTAATAATTCCATTAGTTCAATTGGTAATTTTGTGGCATGGAATGGATCTTTAATTATGTGACAAAAAGATATTCTTATTCCATCAGCTTGTCTCTTACACAGATTCACAGCACAAACTCAACGAAGAGAGAAGTAGTGAGGCACATTCATTTGATCTGATGTACTGATAAGACTACATATGCAGTTAATTTCATTTGTATCCCATTTGTCTTCTAGGACCTTAAGGTGGCACAATGGGGGCATAGGCATTTGTAACAAGATATAATGATGTCAAAATGACACATGCATCTTGCCACCATCATGCAAATGACATGATTATGTAATTTGTGTCACTCATATCATGACATCTGACACAACTACATAAGGCATATCATGAGTGATGATGTTCAAGTGTGGTCTTTCCTTCCCTTATCCTCACCCATGAACTCCAGTGTCTGGAGGAGTCCCTTCATTTTACCTTACCAGCAACAACACTGGGAGGAAGGTTGGTTTGAGAGTGTGATCGATCAAAGTTACTTAGTGAGCTCCATAACCGGTGAGCTGAAAGTAGGTCTCCTCAAACCTAATCCAACATTTTAACTACTGTGTGGTTCAGTAAAACACCTGGAGGACGTAATCTGCCTATCCCAGATCTACACAGACTGAGGTCAGGTCTCTGCTTATCAAAGCAACAAAATAGTTCACAGATGATACTGCAGCAGCAGTTGACGGTGACCTTCAGTTTTTGAAATAGGTGGAGACCCGACAACATTTTAAAAACCATCTCACGCACAGAAATATTAACATGGAAAAGATATGTTTCAGATATAAGTGATTAGACAAATAACTGGCATGACTTTTGGTGGCGGTAAGGGAAGTCTTTGTATCAGGTACCTAAAAATATCTCTATTTTTTAAATTTTATTTTATTTTATTTTTGTTGCAACCAGTATGCTTAGCTTTCTAGGGATCAACAGAAAATCAAACTGCACAGGATACTAAACCTTATCAGTTTTATTTGGCATTATAGTGAATTGTCAGAAGGGAGGTAAGAAAGAGGAAAATTGTCAGAAGGGAGATAAGAAAGAGGAAAACTGAAGGGAATTCAAAGAGGATTTTAAGATTCATTGTAGTGAATTACCAGTGGTATTTACTGATGATTTCCCTTCCTCTTTCTTACCTCCCTTCTATCAAAATTCCTGCCTTTCTTCTGCCTCTCCTTTGCAAGATGGTTCAGAGAAGAGAACGCTGCTCATTTGTGGTTCCCATCCAAGTGCTCCCTAACGTAAACATCAAACCTTGCCTAGTATCATAGTCAATCTTGGCTGCTTTGAATCACTTCCGTTTCAAGGGTGCAAAAGCAGTGGCATAAAAAAAAAAAAAACAGGTCACAAATTCCTAGTGAATAATCAGCTGAGGTAGGCTAAGAGCACTGCAGGAAAGAAAGCAATAGCTGTCTCACTCTGTATTGCATAAAAGTCTGATCATAGTTCGTGATTCATTAATTAGTGTCCAAGTCCATTTTGGAATATACACTTGCAAGGGGGGTTTCTCGATTGGTAGGAAGCTAGTCTGGTTGCCAGATCTTTATTTGTTAATTAATGAGATGTATGTTCTGTGCTTACTCACACATTTACTCCATGTAACTAAATATTTAAAAGAATAGCGTCTTGTCTTCCTCTGTCCAAACCCATGAATTAGAACTACTGTTCATCAGTAAATAGCACTAGTAATTTGACACCTATCCAGCAATGTCTGAATTTCTCTGTTCATTCCCTGCTTCTTTTAATCAATTAATCTGCTGCTATAATCAACTTCAGATGCTTTTTCTCCCTTCCTCAAAAAAGAAATCTATCATGTTGAGAAACTGGTTAATACTGGCCTACATTACAAGAATGTTGTATGCTACTCTAACTTCCCCACCCACAGTTAATTGGATATAACAGTATCAGACTATTCTGCACAGCTGGCAAAACCCATGCTTTCTCCACAAGTTTTCTTTCTTTTTCATGTGCTTAGACATTTAGGATTTATTTATTTAGTCAATGAAAGGGCTCCATGTTTTCAACTCCCAACTTTGATGCTACTTTTAGATTTTGGATATCTATTATGTTTCAAACAGCAATACACTAAA
Organism: Python bivittatus; assembly: GCF_059951505.1. Lineage (NCBI taxonomy): Eukaryota > Metazoa > Chordata > Lepidosauria > Squamata > Pythonidae > Python > Python bivittatus. The sequence continues at coordinate 17,049,631 of NW_028277098.1, forward strand.
ATTCTGTGAGTACTAATGTATGTGCAGAGGAGGGAAATAATGTCTCCACCAGAGAGGTTTTTTTGAAGAAAGGTTTGAAATAAACTAGACAGTTGCAAAGTTTCTTCTCAGGCAGAAACTGGGATTATCAACTTGATTCCCTCCTTTCCTTCTGACAATAATTATGACATTATTCACTGGATAAAAACATTGAAAGGCAGAAGTAGAATACATTCTTCACAATCTAGATGGACAGCATAAGTAATAGCCTAAATTTTTTGCCTGATGTGTGAGTCTCAGAAGGACTGAAAATCATTTTATTAGCATGAGAGAAAATGCAAATTATGGGATTATAGTTTATCATAGGGGAATGTGGTTCCCTTCCAAATTGGGGTTCCCTTCCAGAATCTAATGTCTTGGTCTCCTTTAATGAAAATTTGATCATCTCTTTTCAGAGGGTTAATGGGGCAGAGGGTGAGGCTTGTTCTTAATGATTAAAACCCAGTATGAAGCAAATGTGAAGCACAGGGTAAGGATGTATCCCTCAAAAGACAATATGGAAGCATTTATTAATTATGTCCAACATAGTCTTGTGCAATTGAAAATTTTTTTTTTAATATTTTCAATGGTTTTGTATCTAGATATTCAGTTTGTTTAATTAATTAAAGTTCCATCTTTCTGCTAAAATAGTGCCCAAGCTAGCTAACGGTAAAACAGAGATGAAATTATATATTGAAAATACAAAATTCAGTAAATTAAAAATCATTGTATCAATGACAAAGAAATAATTTTTGTGAGATTTCACAAACTAATGATGGCAGCATTAAAAGTTAAAAATAATATGGCTTTTTCTATCCTAATATCTGTACTGTAGTCATACCCTGAGTGATGGATATATATAGACAATTCCAACTGTGAAACATAGGTGGGAATGTTTTAGAGTTGGAACACTTCAAGTAAGTTCAGAACAACTTCATAACACTTCCTATTAGAACCAAATGGGACGTTTCAGGCTTAGAACACCGTCCACAAAATTCTACATGTCTTTGAGGCAAAGTAAATTGGGGGTTACCCAAAATGCTACCTGTTTCATAAAAGCAATTTCTTTTAGCCTTATTTACAACTTTTTGCATTATTTATGATCTTTTAAATGCTTTTGTTCTTGATTGTATATGGCCATTCCTCAATAGGCACTTTGTACAGGGGAAGGGCATATGCATTGCACAATACAAATTGAGAAGCTTTCTTCAAACCTGACCATATTGGATGACATAACTCATAATTGCCAGTAAGCATAATAGATAACTGCTGATTGTGAATGATGTAAGATTATAATTGAACACACCAATTAGTAAGGTGGGAATTGTACTCATGCTGCCTTTCTGTACAAACTCTTGCTATTTTGGCACTCTCCTGAGATGTTAAAATGGCAGCTTTCAAAACTTCTGTGCTGGGTGGAAATTCCAAGAGTTACAATTCTAATACTGGAACTTCTGTATTCAGATAGCTTTCCCCTGCAGAAGATTGCCCAGGGTCTTTTTGATAATGCACTGATAATTTCTTGATGCAGTTTTAGCCTCCCAGCATTTCTCATTAGAATGGTTTTAACTCTATTTATTTGTTACATTTTATATGTGATATGTGATATATTCTTATTTAATACATTTATAGCCAAATAATTTATAAAGTCATGATACCCAATGATTGGATGTACAGGGCATAGGGAATGACCTAGACGAAGAAGGAAGAGCCACTATCAAGGCAACAGTCAGATAAGAGGGGCTTGAGCCCAGGCTAAGGAAGTAAACTGGAGAAAACATCCCAGAAAAGCCCATTGTCCCTCCCACCCCAATTCACACAAAGATAAAATGAGGGAGGAGGGAGCACATTCAGAATCACAAGATTCTGTTACTATGGCTGTTACATTAAAAGTAGTCCTGACTTATATGGCATAGGTTTCTTAGTCTGGTCTACCATGTAGGGCTGACATCACCCTAGTAATATTGATTACTGAGATTTGAAGTGGGGGGAGGGGAGAGGGAGAGAGAATGGCTGTGCAGTGGTCTAGATAGGGTTTCTGCAGCTGTCCTCCACAACTGACACACAATCCTGGAAAAGCACATTTTGTTTAAGGTGTTCCCAACAGGTACTCATCAAACACCATGCTGTTGCAATCACACCTTGCCCTTTAAATTGAGATTGCTGCACAGCACACAGTTTGTGTATGTGTGTGTGTGGGGGGGTGCATTTTGTTGCAAGATATATTTTGGAACATACTGTAGATAGACAGCTCTATTTATTCCTAGCCTGTCAACTATCAGTCTTAAAGATAGTTATAATTTATCTTCACCCTCCAATAAAATAGCACCAAAAAGTGTTCTAAACTAAAACTGATAGGACGTTTGGGGAAGAGATGCTGAGGACCTGGGATTCATCCTTTTTTGACAAGGCCTGATGCACTCTTCTCTTCCAGTTGACTGTTGGCTTTGTTAAGACTGGCACGAGATAGAGAAATGCAACAGGACAGAGTAAAACAAATGTTGTTTTTTGCAAAGTATAGGTTCAACCTTATTCTGTTATCTACATAGAAATGAATTATCATTATGATATTCATATAGTGTGGGGGCAGACCAAGGTTGTTCCTGTCATAACACAGGCTACATTTTGACTTATCATGTATCCATCTGCTATCTCCCACTCTTCCTCTTTCTTTCATCCAACCATATTGCCAAAGTGGGGTGTGACTGGTATGCAGTGGTAGAGTAATGATAATTAATTGCCTGTGCTGGCGACTATACTAGGTGCTGTTGAAAACTCACACGATCCCTTGACAGACGACGTGGTACTGCTGAGTCCAGTGTGTTAATTAATAGTTTTACTCAGGCTAAATTAAATAACAATTTTCAACATATAGCTATTACCAAAAACAAGTTTTAGGCTCCTCTGCCATCCCTGTAACTTCCAGAACAATTCACATTGGATTGCTATGATATCGTGGACTTTGAGCTTGCCTTCCTGTCCCCTAAAAGTAACAACCATAATATGAAGTCTTAGCGTAGATGCATAGAAAATGATGTTATAAAAAGAGCAAATTCTGTTGACTGAACCTAGAAAAAGGTGGGGGATGCATCTGCCATTTTTTACTCCAAAATCAAAGGAAAGCCTGCCATGCGTTACTTTTTAAATGTTCATGTTTTAAATATTGGCACTACTGTACTAGGAATACAAGCAGAATCCAAGTAGATGGAGGTAGAAACAGGTTACCAAGTTCCAAAGGTATCATAGTGCAATCTTTCATATTTGGAGATTCTCTTTCAATTTCTCATGAACTATTCCACTAAATGACAGATGTACCATTTAAATAGATACTTGAGTTTCAGATCATATTTTACTACAATGGCTGTTAGAATTGCTGCTATTGTTGTTGCTGCTAGCATTATTATATGGGAAGTTTGTTGCGGTGGTATATTTTAATTAAATAATTAAATTTTATTTTAATTAATATTTATTCTGTTCTTACTGAAAACTGCCCAGAGTCACTAGATAAATACCTTAAAAAATATTATTGTTGCTATTGTTATAGGGTTTGTCAAACTTTTAGTATTTTCAACAGCCTTCTCAAAGTGACTTCAGATATAAACTATACAATTCAGTAGGAATATAACATGTCTGGAGAATGATAAATCAGCTTTAACAAAGGGAGCTTCAATATTCATTGTTATCATGAGGTATTTTAAAAGAAATGCTCATACAAAATGAAAGCTTTTGAACTTTGCTGTGAATTTTCTCTCCAACTTACTAAAATTTGAAACAGTTTCCTTGCTGATTTACACCAAATGAAATTCCAAACTCCTAACCTTAATTAGTTTTGTTTATTAAAATATACAGTCACAGACCAAACACACATTTTTTAAAAAAAGTACATAACACAGATGCTTGTTTAAAAGCCTATTTATGCCTGAGATGCATGCACCTAGGAGATTGATCGAGTCCAGCAACTTTTCACTGCCATTGCTATGGTACAAAATTTAGCTACAATTCTTGAGACTTCCCAATCCTGTTCATTGAATAGGTAGTGTTGTGAGAACTATCTAAAAATTTTGTAATAAAAGGGGAGATTAACTCTAAAGAGTGGTAGACAGGGCAGTTCAGAAATATGTGCGCTACTGTTTCAATTTCAGAATCTGAGCAAATACATAAATGCTCTTGATAAGGAGTACCCTTGAATCTACCCAGCAGTACCATTAAGGGGAGAGCATTCGGATGTGCCAGTATGAAAGCCAGAACTAATAAATGATATTGATATTTGGGAATAATGATGGAAGAGTGCATGAGCTCATTCTAGTGGAGAAGAGAAGTGTTGGTTCTATCTCTTTGTAAAACAAGATCTAAAATTCTTTGCCTGAACATTCTTCAAGCTTTGTTCATGCCTAGCATAGATACAGACTGGGGTGAGCCAGATTATCCATTATTTGTTTCTTCCAGGGAGACTGGTATCTGCTTATGAAAACTAGTAAGACTAGATGCAACACCCCCCCCCCCAAATTTGTTTAAGCCAGTACTTCAGCTGGCAGAGTACTAACCCAGCCTCAGCTAAAAAGCTGGAAAATTCCCTTAGCTACAATGCAGGGGACTCAAAGTAGAGATCTGAAGAATTTAGGCTGAAAGCTTCCAACATACAAGTATCCTTACAGGCATAGCCTTGCACAGTATACAGCAAGAGCCTTGGCACTTTAGCTGTAAAATGTTTAATTGCTGTGGACACGTAATTGTTGCCCCTACGATTGGACGGTTCAAGAAAGAATTCTAGCAGTGGAAGAGGCTGGCTTCAGATCACATTTTTCGATCACTGACCAATGTATCACTTTGCACCACCTCTCTGCGAAGTACACTAACTCTCCTGGAGGTGCCCTTTATGCTGTTTTTATAGATCTGAAAGCGGCATTTGATTCAATCCTTCATGAACGGCTGTGGCAAAAGCTGGCAGCTTCCTCTATTGAATGCCGCCTCCTGCAATTAATTATGATGTTGCATGAAGGTACTACAAGGCAAGTCCAATGCTTAAATAGTGGAGAATTGACTGACCTTAATCTTAATCTTAGAATGTGTTTACTGTTATGATAACACTGCTATTCATAAAACTCTACTTAAAGCTACCAGATGATGCTTCTGTACTCCACAAAAACATAAAAGATACACATTCCACCAGAATAAATATGTATATTCAAGATACCAACAGAAATATTTATAATGGATGTTCTATATGTCTGGAAAAAAGAGTTTTATTCTCAATTTTTAATAAATCTTCTAGGAAAAGGGTTCTGTGATACTGTGAATCTCTAAACTGGTAAATAAATTTATGGGACCTTTCTCTGAAAATAAACACACACACATACTGATAGAATATTACAACTTTATGACATAAACATGGATTACAGTACTGAACTTCACTAATATGTAGTTCTGGGCAAATGACTAATATTTATTTATTAATATTCAATGTTCCATCTCTGCAGCTGCCCACTTATACAAAACTCTGTGCTGCTTACAAGTGTTAAGACTAATAATATAAACAGTTTAAAACAATAAAGATGCCCATGCCATTTTTAATCAATACATGTAAATATTTTGGAAAACAGGTATGTGATTATAAAACACATTGCAAAATAACATTTTATAGGACAAATTTAAAAAATACAATGTTGGTGGTGCTTGCAAATTTTTTGTATCACTACTAAGAAAAGGAAGCAATTGGAAAACTCTTTTTAAGCTTAATAAAGCTCAAAACTCCAAGTGCAAGCTCAACAGCAATGCCTAAGATGAAATATTAAAAAATATGGACTTCCTTCCGTTGAGGTTGCCAGAGTTTGATAATCTCTACTCTAGATTGCATTTAAATCACTTTCCTTGATCCCAAGAATCTCTGTAATTTTCCTAATTATGAGGAAATTGCATTCTTGATATCAGCCTTCCCCAATGTGGCACCTTCCAGATCTGCTGGAATACTGCTCTCACAAGCCAACAGCTGGTACAGATAGTGGATGTAATTTTACACGTCTGACAAATGCCAGGTTGCTTTATATCAATCATATTTTTATGTTAGCTATGTTTTATTTTATTTGTCTATTCACTGTGTTCCATTATTTCGTTGGTTGCAGCAAACCAAACTCATTCACAAAAAGCCAAGCAGTAATTTCACATGTTCATATGAAAGCTTTCACATAGGGTCACACATTGTTCCTCAAGTTCTCATTTTTCATAAGAGAACAGCTCATTCTGAACATGTTATATTTTTACGTGGCTTTTTACGGAAGTCAATTCTTAAACAGTTTACAAAATTATGAAATACTGTTCATTAGATTGATCGTCCCCTGAACCACAAATTATGTTACATATAAACTTTACTATATAAACTAAACTAAAAATTATTCAGTTGTGTCCATCCTTTTTCTGAAACTAATACTTAATTGACACAACTTGTTTCATGTAGCATGCATGCAAGAGATGCTCGTCCACCATCTGGAATAACTGATTCCCCAAAGGAAGTTCAACTTGTCCCTTCTCTTTTGAAATTTTACTGGTTGGCAAAGCCTGTTTCTTTTTCGGGATGGTCTTTGATTTGTGACATAAAAAACTGAAGCTTGTAATGATAATGCTGGAAGGTTATTGATACTATTTTATGCTGGCCTTTTAAGATATTAATTTACATTGCTTTAATTCTCTCTTTCAATGCTATTTCTACAGCATGTATTTTATTTCTCTGTTTTATACTGTGTACCTCTGCAATTGAATCATTTTTGTGGTTTTCATTATTGATCTTATTAGCCACCTTAAACTAGTTCTAAGATAGATTTTTTTTTCAAAGAAAGAAGATAATCCCTTCTCCTTTTTTGGCTCTCAGTGTCATTTCTTTCATAGGTACATCCTTACACAAGAGAGAGACTAAGCAGACTCAATTGAATGCCAAAGTTTGTACAGTAGGAAAAAAAAAAGTACAGAAATAACCCACTGAAGATTAGTAAAATACCAGGAGGATGTAAACTGGAAATATGAACTCTCATGAAAACTTAATATCCATTTATCTCATGATGCTGCAATTGTATCTACTCAGAAAAAAAAGACCTATTAAGTTCAATAGGACTTATCCCAACTGGGAAAATGATTTCAGCTTTAAAGACTTACAGTAACATGAGTACCCTTTTCTAGAAGGGAAATGCTTTTGCCGAATGGACAGTTGCAGTAAAACTCATTAATTCAGTTGCAAGATATTACAACAGCAGCATGAAAGAATTTTTGAGAAAGTACCTCCCAATGTGTTTTTGATCATGTTTAAATGGTGGCTGAATTGCATGATTTAAAAAAAAAAATCAAAAGAGAACAACAACAATAACCCCAAGGTATCTTTCTGCTTGTTTGTTTGTTTTGATACATAGGTTGATGACCAAATGAAGCTCCTTCAGAACTGCTGGAGTGAACTCTTAATTCTAGATCATATTTATCGGCAAGTGGTACATGGGAAAGAAGGCTCCATCCTTCTAGTCACGGGGCAACAAGTGAGTTTGCATAGTAAAATCACTGCATTTTGGTATTAATTATCTTGCAAATAGTCCGATTTTAAATACATCAGAAGCACCGCTGGGTCACACTGAAAGCATTTTCCACTGAATTGAGATATAGGTTCCAGCAGACTATAAGTAAAATGAAAAGTGTTCTCTCTGTTGGGCCCAACAATAAAGTTATACATAAAAATAAACAAAATCATAATGTATATAGTTTATTTTTAAAATGTATTCATATGGTAGATATAGAGGATGAAATCTGTAGCAAATGCCTGGAGCTAGAAGAAATTACAGTGAAATAAATGTCATTTTCCCTTTATTTCCATGGATTTATGTCAAGTAAATCATGGATCAGGCTAGCCCTTTGCTAATTGTACAACTTTTATAGAAAGAATTAGTTTAGTTGAATTTAAAGCAGATAATATGCTCTCTTAGGAAAACAATATTTAGTGCAGAGGAGACTAGATAGATCATTTGTGATGATAAGTATTGAAGGAAAACCTCCTGAAACTGTTTAACTTATATAACTTACAGCATAGGAATCTTTCTATTTTCTTCAAGAGTTGGTCTGCACACTCTACAAATATAGAATGTTGAACTGAATACAGAGTTCAGTTCAGATACATTGCAGGCAAAAATGCCTAAAGCATAAGAGAGCAAAAACACGCTGAAATACAAACATGCAGCGCTGGCACAAATCTTACAATTAGATGAGACTGAGCAGAATGTCCAGTTGTCAGAATAAAGCTGTCAGCACCACGGACGGCTCTTTCCTCTTCCCCATGGCTCTCAAAAGACTGGATAAATTAGGAGAAGTTAAGCATATTCACGCATCTGTTCAGTGTGCACAACTCACATAGGTAAGATAATTCATATAGCATCCACAGAATTTGCATTTACTTACCTAATCATTTTAATTGTGGAGTGCATGCAACCAATCTACATTGTTCTGTTCTGTTCTGTTCTGTTCTGTTCTGTTCTGTTCTGTTCTGTTCTGTTCTGTTCTGTTCTGTTCTATTCTATTCCATTCTATTCCATTCTATTCCATTCTATTCCACTCCACTATTGTCTCAAGTGTTGCTGTCCTGCAACTGAAGCGCAGTCCAGAGACTTGAAGAATGGGACAAAGTTGGGACATTTGTGTTATTGAAAATTGAGGGCTTGTATGAATACGAGAGGGAAAGGCGGGTCAAATTAGGGAATCAGAAACAGCTTTAAAAGTGAAAACAAATGCCCTGTAGGGTTCATTTCTTCAGGAAGTTCCCTTGCACCGTCCTGAATAAAGTGAATGCAGCCTGCTCCGGAGCACTACAGCTTGATAGGTTGTCACAAGAGAACATCCTTGTGTCGTGGCCATACTCATTTATAATTTTCAAGTAAAATAAATGAGAGTGACAAGGCAAATTAAATCAAAACCTTACCCTTTGAACATTTATTTCAGCTCTAATGGAAAAGAATGTACAGTGTCATGGGAAGGCAGAGTGGATTTTGTGCATTTTATTTCTGATTCAAAGTGAAACCAAATGATGGTCCACTGGCATTTAAGTAGCTGAAACCTAAACTGCCTCAATTTAAATACATATGAGGAAACAGTTGCTTGTTTTGACTGCAATCCACATTATTCAATTGCTCTCCAAAATTTACATAGAGAGTCTAAGCCCTAATTTAAACCATGTAGGTCATTCGTTTGCATTTATATGGATTGTTGTATGTGCTATACATTAGGTAAAGAGACATACATTATATATGAAGCAGGTGAGTTCAACCCTTTGATCGCAGCTTCATTAACCATGGCCGTGGTCAAAATTAAGATGTTTAAAAACCCATTGATGTCAATAAACAATATGCTTCAGTTCCCCCCTGAAAATGTGGGCCCTTTTTTGCGGGGGGGGGGGAGATTCAAGGGGTAAAATGGGTCCTTTGAGCCTTTGAAAAGATTAAGGCACCATTTCATCCATTAAAATACATGAAATCCCCTCCCAAAATGGGATCTAATCCAGTCCAGTTTGGAGTGCAACCCTCAATGTGGCATGCAAAGCAAGCTATGGCTCTTGAGCTGGTGGAAGTTGAACAGCTCTTTCTTAGGAGAACTTTCCTCTAGACATGTTGGAATTATAGTGCCTCAGTTCTGGTTGGGAACTCTGGGTGATGTGGTCCCAACACAGGTAGAATGCATGAGGCCAAGAATAGACTGCCTCATAGATTGTATCATATGGGACAATTTTCCAAGAGCTGCCAATTTCTTTGTTCAAACCCCTGCCAGGTATTTTCACAAATCACTTTCAAAGCCACTAATAAAGGAGCACGGATTGCTACAATATAATAAAGCATTTAGTCACATTTAAATAATAGGCACAAGCACTAACTGTGAACTTGAGGAATCTTTAGAAATGTTTGTTTCTTTTATTCTTAGGCAGAGATACAGTCTCCAGCTAAATCAAAATCATGTCTAGATTGGACTAGCTTCACTTTTGGCCCTGCCTTGTCAAGCTATTTTCGACCCAATATCACATATGTTTCTGATGGCATTCATCACAGTAACCTTGAAGGCTGTGCAGATTTCATTTTCAATTTTAGTCATCATATAATCTCTTTCATAAACTTAAAATTTAATTATAAATACAAATGGAAAGAGGGATGGGAATGGAAGAGGAAATAAGCAAATTTAATATACAAATTCTGACATTAAGAATTATGACTTTTCAGGTATTCCTTGAAATCAGATTTTGCATCCCCCTACCCCACCCCATCTGATATTAAATTAGGGACAGGCAACATTTATGCAGTGATATATTGATTTTTAAAAAATCTTTGTGGGGGAGGCTGAAAAACATATAGGATTTGTAGTAGTGACATGGTGTTGTCACCACATGGGTAGGACCAAAATTATTAAAGTCCCACTTTTTGTTTTGTTTCTTGTGTTTCAGACTTTTAATAAGAATAGCTGTTTTATTTGTTGTACCTTTAAAGATAGTTTTGACAGTGCAAACTTGAGAATCTTCTGGGGACTGAAGAACAGGGACTGGGGTCTACACGTGGACTGTGATCCCTCATTACCACTCCTGTAATAAATGCTGCCCAACTGCAGTTATCATTTCTGATTTTTTTTTTAAAAAAAGGTACTGTTCCTTGTGAAATGCACAGTACTGTAAGGTTTCTTCACTCATATCGGAGCCAGCTTTCAATTTTCATTTCCCCAAATTGCAGAGCGTGATGCCAAGTGCACTTGTCAGAATTGCCATCTTCTCTTAGTTCTTCCCTATTACCAGCTATGGCCAGCCCACAAAGGTAGGATCAGCAGATGCCACATTTACTACATGGTTGCTACTCTTATTACCCTGAGAGGGATCCCAGCTCAACTCATTTTGTTTTCATCCAGTGTTATTTCTCCAACAAAACTCTGTAATGTGCAGAAATCTGGGAATAAAAATCCTTCCTCTTTAGAAAAGCCTAGCATTCCTCTAACATAACAGTCGGACCTTCCAATATCATTTGTGCGCAGAAGACAAAGTCACACACACACAATCCCATCTTCGAATAATAGATTAGAAAACCTCCCTATGGGTCACCTTTTCTTTACACCGTCCTGGGTTGTTGGAAGATCTAGAGAATGCTCTACTGTGCATTAGACCTGGTATTAACTCTTACTTTCTTCCTGGGCAGATCTGCATGCAAAGGCATACATGAATGGTGCCTTTAGTTAAACTGGCTGGTGAATTGGCCCATATGCCATTGTGGGTGTGTAAACACTTTTTCTTCTTGCAAAGTGGCAGCTGTTAACATTGTGCTGGTACAGTAGCCTCCGTAGCCAGGGTCTATGGTTTGAGGCTTCTGGCCATAAATCTTTCAGACCCTAGCGCATGTGGTATGTTTGACTTGTTGATTAACTTTCATAAGATAGATCTTCACTTGTCCCATGTTAAAGATGCAGAGCTCTGCTTCACAGCATAACTTAGTTCAACCATTGTTACAACTGAAACTGGTAGTTTCAAGAATAAAGCTCCTTATTTATACAGCTTCTGGCAGGACCAGCCTTTGAACAAATGGCCCCCCAAGAGAGGGGCGATTTCCTTCCATTTGTTCCATTCTGGAATAGCTTATTGCTTACTCCCCTTGTACCCCATTTCACAATACTAATGCGCTCTAGGCATGCAAGATTTATCTCTGCCATATGATTTGGTATGCATGGATCTGATCACAACCCCTCACATGCGTGCCATTTTTGAATAGGCACCAACACTGTAAATTTTCCCCAAATATAACATGCATACCAACAAATGTTCACACAGTGCTGACGATGCAGTTCACTGCTGCCAGCTCTCGAAATGATGATGAACTGCTCACACTGTTTGTTTCAGCTGTTGAGCCCATAATTGAGCAGATAACAACAACAGGCACCCTCAAGCCCAGTTTCACAGGATTGCTGTCTCTAAATCTAGCCCTAGCACCTGGCAAGAACTATCATAGGCATTCTTTACAATGGCAAGCTTTAATTTGTTTAGATAGTAGATCTGACTTGCAGGATGCAACCCGCTGTGCCTGATACAAAGTACTGTCCACATCTCAGGGATTTCTGCCCATCAGCAAAAATAGATTTTTCAGGTTTTCTTATCTGGCTGGTGAGATGCATTTTGCTTGATGGGTCACACCTTTACCAAACTGACACTATAGACCAAAACTTCTTTATGTAAAGAGTCAGGACTAATTTTAATGGATGACCCATTTAATGAATGACCCAGATTCAAATCCGCCCTCAGTCATGGAAGTTCACTACATAACTTTAAATTAGTCACTTCTCCTTAGCCCAGGTGTTGTTGCACAGTTGAAATGAAGAAAGTTCTCTGAGAAAAGGAGAGATTTAAAATAATTAAATAAATAAAAGCAGGAACCGTGGATACATCCACCTAGGTGTACATAAACAAAGGAAACTTACATACAGATTAGCAATTTTGTACCAGTCTACATTTCATGAGATGGAATACGAGTGTATACAGTCATCTGGATAAATGAAATTGGGGCTAGTTTTTTTTTTTTAATTCTCTCTTAATATAATCACAGTCCATAAACTTACTAGATGTTTTATATCACTTTGAAGAGTTATCAGTTTTACTATTTGCATATTAGAACTAATTAGCAACCTCTCTAACATCATCCAGAGGGAGAGGTCTGTGCAGAACTTAATTCATTATCTTCTGTTATTGGCATATCATGTTAAAATGACAGGCATTGTATATTGTACAAGTCATCAAAATTTTAATTAATTTAATGAAAGCTGATTTCATTCTGCCTGCTGTCTCTGTGTAGGATGAACCCCTGTGTAGACTGAACCCTTTTTCACACAGAATATTTGAAAAGACTCTGCTTTGTTCCCCAAAACCACTTGCTGGAAATATTTTTGTAAATTAATATATAGTATCTCTTTAAAAATATTTCTTGAAAAAATATATATTTTCATATAATTTAAATAATCTGCATAATGTATTCTTGGTAATGCAGATTTGTCTTTATGGAATATTAAATTAATTTCACTGATCAATATAATCTGGATTGAAATTATTTGTCAAAGGGAAAAAGCCCCCAAAGATAGATATCTAGATATCTGCTTTTAGATAAGAAAACTGCACTCTTGAAAGTCAACTAAGAAATGCATTAAGCAACCAAACAGATGAAATTACTTGTGAAATAGAACTTATTCCAAGCCCAGATACTTGTCAAAGTGTTTAGAAGCTGGTTATTTTATAAATATACAACACATTTTTTATAAATATGCAACCATAGGAAACTAAATCACAAACTAAAACAATGAAATGAGCACAAATACGTATTTGTCTCAAAGTGGTTTTTATTTTTATAACTAGAAATATATTATAAGGAAAGTGATATATAGATTGATTTAAGAAATAATTAAATAAATTACTGCTTTCTCATTAACTACATGGACCATTAATTTTAACTTCCAATTCCCACTTCTATTTATTCTAATAAAGAAAATAATTTTCTAACAACATATCAGTATCATCATTATCATCCTTCAATTAAACTATTATCATTTCAAGCCCACTTCTACTGCCCATAGCATCTTTATAAGCCTTTCCTTTGTGATGGGATTTGGGAAGGGGTAAAATAGCCGAACTTTGTAATTACCTGTTCCTTGCCTATTTGATTCATACTCCTTTGATTTTTTCTTAATACATCCTAACAGCTGGGAGTTACTATCTTATGAATGCATCTTATAAGATAGTAAGTATAGTAAGAAGAATGTAGTAAGATGAGTGCAGTTTTTCCAGCCAGTGACAGTCCAGATATATTGTACTGCAACTCCTATAATTCCCAACTATTTTCAGTATTGCATTTCCCCTCTGAGGTTGTCATTCCTCTTGGATCTCAAAGGGAAAAATCTGAATTATCCTATTGCTTCTAGAATATCATCCCTGGGGTCCCAGAACAGCAACCCAATTTTTCTGTTAATGGCAGTATTATAATGCACAAATTATGATGATAACATCTCACAGATGTTGTTCTATAAGGAATCATTCAGTGAAGTCAGTCAAGGGTAAGTCTTAAATATCAGAGTAAAATTTCTCTGTAGATCAGATTCAACATCAGGATTCAGCCTGCATTTCCCCCCATGATTTTCAATTATACATTCTGAGCTAAATATTAGCTCCAAAGGATATGTTTCTTTCATTGGCATCTAGGCCATTGACTAGGCAGCAGAGATAATATTCCCTTTAACAAGAACGCTCCCCCCACCCCCACTCCAAGAGACATTAACTGGGGCTTTTCATGCACCGTTGAGTTTATATAAACTGATTGACACCTTTGGGGGTCATCTTTCCACTGAGTCATAATTTTGCTCACTCGTGAAAAAGATTTTCTTGGCTCTCCGTATTCTCTAGCTAAAGCTGAAAATTCAACTCATCATATTTACACAATAAAAAAAATCCATTCTGCCTTGTTTTTAATTGCAAATCTGACTCAAGGGACCAATTCTCCTGCTTAGGAGGCATCCCTGTGCCTTCTACTAGGGAACCAAGTGCAGTCAATTATGGTAATGAAATGTCAATAAATATAAAAATTTAATACAGTCGGCTCTGGTTGAGTGGCAGATGAAGACTTGCCTCCCAGACAAATCTGCTGGTTCTGCAAATATTAAATGCGTCTGAAAGAGGAGTTAGTGCCTAAGAGCCCACCAGTAGCAGTGGGTAAGAGAATCTATCTATTGGGGTTTCCCATTACATTATCATTGGAAGAGTATAGCTCCAGTAGTATTCATGAGATTCACTGGAAAATCCTGACGTATTATTAGGAAGAGAAGATGGTATGTTCTCTTTTATAAAACCAAATACAACTGGTTACCTTATCCAGGGATAACCCCTTCCCAGTCTACTTTCCTGACAAATTGCAGAGAGGAAATTGGCAGCATTTAATATGTCTTTGCAGCAATTCTACTTTTGCTAGTTACAGCCCACAAATAGGATGTTAAAAGGCCATCGTATTTAGAAACATTTGTTTACTCTGGAAGTGTAGCTGTGAATCTTTATATATTCAGATGTGATTTCAAATTATAGATAGTTCATGAGCCAGAACTGGGGAGCAGAAAGGCCTCTCAACATAAATGTAACTTTAAACACTGAGTTTACCTACATGTGATTCCTTATCTTAGTTTTCTAACTTGTAAAAAAAAAAAAAAAGACCATACTTACTTTCCATTGTCTTAAGATAATACAGACAATCACATTGAGGCCAGGTAGATTTAAACAGTAGCTTTAAGAACTGTCATGAAGATAATTTAAACAGAGTATTCAAGTAAACATATCTCCTGTTAATATACAATTACTTCTTTTCTGGAAGCTGAAATCCAGCACATTTGTTACTCATTAAGTTGGAGAAGGTTGGTTTAAATAAGTCATTCTGCAATAAAATGTTGTAGCTCAAAATACTCCTGTTCACTGTTGAGTCGTTCAGCTATGCATTCCTCTTAAACAACTCAGTTCCATTTGTCCCTGTACCTCCCTGCTGATTTTTACAATTACCTACTCCACTGTTTTTTCCCTGTATTGTTTTTTAATATTTGTTCAAACCAAAATACTCCCTGCCTTGTTCATACTTCATTTTTGTGTTGAGGTGATATAATCTGGCTACATAAGCAATAGTATTCATGTCACAATTTTACAAATAGAGGATGTTACCACAGAATGGTCCATACAAACAAAACAATAAATTAACAGATGAAAAATACAGATTAAAAAAAGAACTACTGTATATGACAGTAAGAGACATGTGTCTGTGTGTACAGTATGTTTATCTAGAAAGGTCAAGATTTTACTTCAGCCGACCTCTTGAGAACAGAAAGAGTAGATAAGATGAGATGAGATAAGTGTTTAACTCTTATCTCACAGATAGGCAAAACAAGACAGAGGTGTTATCTAGCCAATTTGATCCATTTTCTGAGAACTGATAGTTAAATTTTGGGGCACCATAAATCAACAAAACCAAAACAGTATTATTTTTCCTGCTTGGAAAGAAAATGCAGGAAGGACAACTAAGACTGTGTCTGATGAGCTGCTATCTAAGTTAAATAACATCTCTGGGATAATGTACTGACTGTGTGATGATGATTGTCATCCAAGATTGAAGGGTGCGGTTCAGAGTTCGCCAGGCCAGGAACAGCCTGAAAACTGTACGAACAGATTGATTGATTGATTGATTGATTGATTGATTGATTTCATCTATTTATTTATTTCATCTATCTAACAAAAACTTTCTATGAAAATGCCCCCCTTTCTCCTCCTCCTCCTCCTCCTCCTCCTCTTCTTCTCCCAGCACTTCAGAACCCCACATGTGGTAAAATGAATCAGTTTAACAAATGTATGAACTAAAAGCAATGTGCCTGGTTAAGGAGAGCCAACAAAATTCTGATACCCTTTTACAGGTGGATTATTCTGTAATCGCATCTCAGGCAGGTGCCACCCTCAACAGTCTCATGAGCCACGCACAGGAGCTGGTAGCTAAACTACGATCTCTGCAGTTTGATCTACGAGAATTTGTGTGTCTCAAATTTTTGGTGCTGTTCAGTTTAGGTATGTACCCTTATTACTTAATCTTTACTCAGATGAAAATAGATTGACTTTATTCTGCTGTTTAATCTTTCCCAATTGTGTAAGCAGGTTCTTTTTATTCTCTCCAGCCCAACAGAATGTTGGAAAGGAATTACATTAAGGAGCTCAGAACTCTGTCCATCTCTCTCTCTCTCTCTCTTTCTATCAGCAAGATTACTCTCTGAAAATTGAACAGAACAGGACCACATCTTTTTCCTTTGGATATATATTACATCTCAGTGGCAGTATGAGTCAATATATTATGAAGTTTTCTATTATGCAACAGAATGAGATGAGAATAGAAATCTAACAACTAAAGAGAGAGGTCTAGTTCATTCCTTTGCTGACTGTTGGTGTTCTGTTTTATGGGGTTATATGGGAGAGCATAGAATGTGACACTCAAAGCTCATCCACAGATCTTCCTCACTGCAGCTGGAAAATACCTAATGTTAAAAATGTTTTTAAGGAGATGGCCTAATGACTTGGCTTTCATCTCAGTCCATAGCTGAGACTATCTAACTCCAGATTTATCTGATCTGATGTTAGAGTGACGTTTCCCATCTTCTCTCAACCAATATTTGCTGTATGCATGATTCGTGCACCTCAGCAACAATTGGGTTGATGGTGCAGTGGGGGCTCAGGTCTGCCCAGCTCCTATCGGCTATGTCTGGCTACTTCAGACACACCCCTCCTCTCTAACTACTGGTGGCTTCCCTCCATGACCGTTTTGCCTTGAGCATCATGAGTTATCAGGACCAGGACCAGTCGTCTGATGCAAAGTATACCAGTGTCTTATCTACACAGACAGAACAATGCCCAGTTGGTATGCCAATGGGATAATACTGAAGTGGGAGAATCCTCCCATCGGCTCATCTCAACAATCCCCCAACAGGTGCTTTTAAACAGAGCAAGAGAGACAACAAGAGAGAGAGAGAACAAGCAAGAGATCAAGAGAGTAATAGAGAAAGCAATACAGCAAATGAGAGAAAGTTAGAGAAAGGTAAACAGAAGAGAGGAGCAATAGATATAAAGCAGCAAATTGATAGTAGAAGAGAGAGGTATGACAGTAAGAAAACACGAGATAAATGAAGCAAGAGTAATGGAGTGAGTGACAGTGAGTGAGACAGACTTGTTAAGCATGAGACAGAGCAACCAATGGAGGAGGCAATAGAATAGGTGATAGAGCAAGTGATAGACCAAGAGAGGATAATGGAGTAGATGGTAGAGCAAGGGTGGATGGTAGAGCAGTCAAGAGAAGAGGTGATGGGAGCAAGCAGTAGAAAAAAGGATGATGGAGGGTACAAGACTATGCAATAGAGCAGATGATAGAGTGAAAGTAGGTGATGAAGCAAGTGATAAAGAGGCAATAGAGCAAGAGAAGTCAGTGGAGGAGGTGATAAGAACAAGAGGACAAGCAAGGAAAAAGACCAAGCATACATGTCTAGCAAGAAAGACAGTGTAAAAGAGCAAGAGAAATAATCCATGAATTACCTACAGGGTTGGTGGGACTGCACTGCCTTAATAGGGGTTGGCTGCAGGTTTCTGATAAAGTAAGAGAAGCAGGAAGCCTCCAGTCCTCCTGGAGTTCTGACAGACAATTAAACCCACTGGTCAAAAGTTCCACTTTCCCCAGCCCTACTCCAGGCTAGTAAGAACAAATGAAAGTTGTTCTTCCCACCAGCAAGAGATCCATCAATCACAAATCACTTAATTTGTCTCCCATAAAAGCTGCCAGGACAGCACCACTAACCAGTTTCATTACCAAGGCAAAACAGAGCTCAGCTGGCATATTTTTGCATCACCTTGAAGAAAGCAGGTTAAACAGCTATCTGGGCATATTCTCAGTCTGAAGAATTGCAGTCTGTTCTGTTACTCAGCTAGATACCTCCCCATTCAGCTTCCATGTATAGACTAGCCTATGCATGCAGTATGGAGGGACAGTGGAAAGAAAGCTAAGCATGAGTCAGAAGAAAAACTCGGAAGTCAGAAGTAAAAAAAGCTCCTAAATTAAATTAATGTAATTTTTTTTAAAAAACCTATATGACTAATTATATATACCACACAGACTATTATATACACTACTGGATCTATTTTTTGTTTAGCATCTGATGATATATAATCTATCAATCAATCTCGATTTTGATGGGTTCCAAAAGAGAGGAAATCCCATGTCAAAGCTGTTGGATGAACATTTTATGGGCATTCTCACAAAATGCCTGTATTTACTTACTGGAAAGCTAACTCTTGATGTTCCTTCCTAACCTTCACCCCCATCGTCCCACAGTGCTTCCACTTCATTTTCCCAATAGCATAGATACCTTGCTGGAAATTCAGACTATGCCTGAGGCTGGTGTTTTGCTTTGCAATGTGTGAGGTTCCCAATTTTAAAAAATAAAGCAATAAAAAAAATGAAAATTAGGCTCTTGTAGGCACTCAGACTCAGCTGTTATGGAGTCTGCACAAGATAAGTTGAAAGGTGAGGATTGATCTTTTTGCCTCCCTCCTTCCCTTTTTCTTGGCTGTTTTATTGGCCTGAATATCCTTTCTTATTGTTTTTGTCTCAATTCCAAATGTGTCCAGAAAACTAGGAAGGTTTGGACTGAATGAATTCTAAAAATTCCTCCAATCTCCTCTTATCTCACTCCCTGAATGCCTCTTTTTTGTTCTGGCCATTTGTGCATTAGTGTGGCAAACAAGGCAACTAAGATTTATTTGCTGCTGATCAGGAGGACTTCCACAGCAAACATCTCTCTTTGTAGCTGGATCTCCTTCTCTGCCTACCAAGAGAAAAATCCATAGTATCTTGGAACTCCAAGTATCATAATATTGCACTTATTAAAATATATATCCACGGTAGTCTACTGCAACTAACGAAAGGTAATATAGCAGTATCTATATATTAAAAATTACATATTTTAATTGTAACTAGTTTGGTGGCTAAGAAAGAACTTGTCTGGGTTAGGAACTGTTCCCTAAAATGTATACAAGAAACAAAATCAAATGCCGTATAGCAAGGTTTTGTTATAAACACCATATGGCTGAAAGCTATTATTGTACGTATATTAAATAGAAACATAAGTTATAACCTTCTAGCCATGGAGTGCAATTGCAGGCCCATGATCTACACAGTGCACTTTGTCCTGCTTTAAGAAGTCTGCCCTCAGAAGATTTAGACTACTTATCTTCAATCCTGCCTGAAGTACAAATAACCTTCTTAACTTCCAGAATTCTAACTTACTCTTCAGACTTTCCCTCACTTTATAACTCATTCTTGCTTGTGGCAGGCAGGACCAAACACGTTGCCTTTGTTCATATTATAAACCATGGTGGGCTGATTCAGCTGAGATGCCGTTGAACTACAACTCCCTGCATCCTTCACCGTGATCCTTTATGGCTGGGACTGCTGGAAATAAAGTTCAGCGACTTCTGAAAAGCCACAACTTTCCCGCCTCTGATTTAGCCAAGAATATTTAAATCAAACTACGCAGAGAGATACACACACATCAGTTTAAAGCACAAATTTAAGGCAAAAAAAAAAAAAGACATGTTTTCTTTAAATCCTTCTGAAAACACATGCAATGCTATACTCATAGAAGCATCCTGATGTATCTATAATCAGTGCTGATTATTTAAGAGATCAAGATGGTTACTAGGTATAAGGAATCTCCACATTGAATCAGTGGATAAAACTGAGTGGTTCTACCCTGAGTGGATTAACCATTGTGATGCCAAATGCTGAAAGGTGGTGGCAAGTGGTCAGATAAGGCAGATTTTGCTAAAATTGTTCCCACTTCCTTCTGCTGGTTTTTTGCCCTTCCAGGATGGAATGAAATTTTCAATTTTAAAGGCAGTATAGATTCAATCCAGAGAATTTAGGAATCCTGAAAAATCTGTTGTGTCTCTTAATGTTGCATCTGTATTGTTAACTATAATAGCATATAGATTCGGTTTAAAAATCTGTTTGGTGAATTATATGCATTAGCTTTTTAGAATCACAAATCTGAAAAAATTAGAACAAAGTTAGGCATTAGCTAATCTTAAAGTTCTGAATTGGAGGTTACTGACTCTTTCCAGATGTTGATGACTAGGAAATAAAAACACTACTGTTGCAGAGGAATTATTATTTTCTTATAAATTAACTAGCTAGATAGCACAGCACCTCTTGCCATAATTTTGCATGTAAGATATTTTCACACGTGTTAGGCAATGCAGCAGAAATGTCTAAGGAGTTATGTAGCTTGCTCTGTGATGAAATATTTAAAGCAACTCTTCATACTTCAGTGATATTCTAAACAGCTGAACATCTGAATTATATCTGAAAAGTGCTCACATTTATTTTAAATAATTATTACATGTTGTCACTTTCATCGGCCACTTCAAGTACGTTCATTTATTTAGAATGCCTGTTATTCATTGCTCTTATTTTTTAGACTACCTGGCTGCACGTTAATTGAGGAACAAACTGTGAATCACACAGTAGGGACTTTGTTCTCCCATTCAGATCTTTATTTTTCTAAAACATTTATAATGGTTAAACAATATAAGCTAAAAACAACATTAAAGAAACAAAAGGGGATAAAACAATAATGCCGCCCAGAGTTGCTTTGTATAAGATAGGCAGCTATATGAATGTGACTAATAAATAACATAATATAACATAACATAAGATAACAAACAATACAAATATTAAAAGCATTGTATATATTCACAGATAAGCCGAGCATTTTAGGTGCAAAAATACACCCCCAAAATGGGTTTGGCTTATCTGCAGATGGGATTATCCATGAGTATATGCAGTAATACTTTTTTAAAAGTATTATCCTTGTGGATAAGCCCATTTGTGGATAAGCAGACTCTTGAATTTTTAACCAAAATACTATGAAAAATGTCCCACCCATGGATAAGCACAAGTTACCCATGGATAAGCTAACTGTGAAAATTAAAACATAAGAAAATTTTGAGGGTTGGCTTATCCACGGATGGGTTTATATGCAAGTATATATGATAGAACTATTACCTACACCTTGATAGGCACAGAAGGGAGGTTCCCCTCTCAAAAATGTACCTACCTGCATTTTGAGCACGGCATCAGCCATGACCCTAGAGCAGGAACGAGGGAGTGGTTATTGCCATCCCAGAGATGCCTTCTACTTTCAGAGGCACTATTCCACAAATAATATGATGTGAGATCCTGTTTGTGAAGTTGGGCTGTAGGGAACAGATAGGACATGTTATCTGAGAAGAGTTTGAACCTATTGGTCCCAGCGAAGTGGAAATGTACTTAAGGCTGTAAGTGCAGCCACCTGTTCATTAGATCCATGTCCCACCTCATTGGTTAAGGTTAGATCCATCCTTGAGTGATGGGCGGGTTTCATCCTTGAGTGATGGGGGGGCGGTCTGCCTGTGCTTAAGGAAGCATTGATCTGCCTCCTCCTCAAGAAGCCATCATTGAATCCCCCAGCATTGGACAATTTCTGGCCCATCTCCAACTTTCCTTTTCTGTGGAAGTTTGCTGAAACAGTGGTCAGGTTGCAGCTTCAAAGAGCTCTAGAGGAAGTTGACTATCTTGATCCCTTCCAGTTGGGTTTCAGGCTTGGGCAATTATTGTACTGAGATTGCATTCATCATGCTTGTGGATGACTTATAGCAGATTGAGATGAGAATGATTCCTCCTTCCTGTCCCTCCTTGATCTCTTGGTAGCCTTCAATAACATTGATCATGGTATTCTTCTGGAATGGCTCTGGGGGCAGATAGGGAGCAGGAGTTACAGTGGTTCTCCTCCTTCTTCCAGAGCCAGTTCCAGTTGGTGTTGATGCAGGGAGAGGTCTTGCCCTCGATCCTTGCTTTGTGGGATGGCTCAGGATTCAATTCTCTCTGTAATACTACTGTGAAGTTGCCGCTGGGTGAGATCATATATCAGCATGGGTATAATTAAATATCTGAAACCTTGGCTGACCAAGCAATGCCACTGAAGCTCTGTCTGGAGGCTGTGAGACTTCCAGGTGAAGTAATGGCAGACTAAGACATCTCCGAAGGAATGGAGATGATCCTATGATGGAGATAGATGGCCAGGCCACAAGCCCGGGCCAATGGAGCCTCTCTGGATGAGTAGAGGCCAAGAGATTGTCTGGAGGCTATGGAGGTATGGATGGGGAGGAACAGCATATCCCTGAAATCCAACCCCTGCCACCTTTCTGAAAGGTTCTGAAGACCTGGCTTTTCCCCCAGGGTGAGTCAGGAGATTTGGTGAGCCCATCTTGATTGATTATTCCTAATTATCTAAACCACCTAGGATACAATAGGTTTTACTATATTTTATTGATTTTTTTTTTTTTTTTGCTACAGGATTTTTTAATTATGTATGCTACCCTGAGTCACATGTCAAGCGGGCAGCTATATTTATTGGATAAGCAAACAAACAAACCCCCAAAAGATAAAATTATGAATAATAGCCAGTTGCTATATTTTTAAAAGGTAGACAGATATTGCACAGATTCCACATCACCACCGAAATATCAGATGGAAGGAGTATACAAATCAAGCAATTATCTGTACAAATATAGGTGAGAAATGGTATCCCTTAATCTAGTCCAGAACATTTATGACAGCAGTTTACATCCAAAGGCCTTTGTGCCATACGTAGCCCCTTGTGAAGGCAGAAGAGGTTAATTGTTTAATATGTGGGGAACAATCATATGACTTAATTTAATTTAATTGCATTTTTTTCTTGGCAAACATAAAATTGCAACTCAAAATTAAATATTCTTATTGGGCATAGAGCAGTTCAAACTTCACCCAAGTACAAGCATAGCGCCTTTCCGCTCTTCATTAGAGCAGCTGCGTGTTCCTTTTCAGGCTTCCACACGAGCCCACAAAAGGTTAAAGGTAAGAGCAGCATTAACTTAAACGAGCAGCTTGTTTTTTTCAGACTCGCACAAAAACCTGAAAAAGTTGTGTGCTGTTCTGAGGCTTCTCCTAAATCATTTCAAAGGCATGGACATCCCCAGGGAATAAATCTTGGAGACGCAACCATTCAGCCACCACAAAGCTATAATGCGTTCTGTTAAACAGTTAATAGAAGATAAAAACTTCTTTTCCCCTTTCTTAAAAATATAAATGTAGACTGTTCTTGTTTAGGCAGGCCTGGCCTTTTCCCTTGTTTAGCGTGTCCTCTTTCTGGCAGTCCCAGCCATGTCAACAGCAATCCAGTCCTTGTTTTCTTTTCCCCAAAATTTTCCATTTGTCCTTCTAGCTTTCCTTATTTGAAGTCAGCAAGGATGATTTGTCAAAGCTTCCATCGGAACAGCTTGTAAAGTGAAATGCCAATACAAGGAAAGTTAGACATCACTTGACCCATGTCCAGTCACTTGTCTGTCCACCAGGCTTAATGCTAGGATAGGCAGCGACTGATGGGCACTGTTTTCTTATCACTGTCAAGACTACAGATAAATGTACTTCATTTAAGAAATGAAGGCTTTATCAATGAGCAAATAATTGCAGAGCAACTATTGATCCACGTCTCACTTAACAAGAGACCACTGGAACTTGTACAAATGATAAACATTTAATCATTATGTATGGTAAACAACAGGCTCTTCCTGAACACAGAGAAAGCCTCAGTTTTCACGTAGACTCTGGTGCCTCCTTTTGCAACACTTGTGAGCAGTTTGTGCAAACAAACACAACTAAATTTAAGCCACTGTCACCTAAACTGTATGAATACTGTGAATACAGAATTCTGCCACTTGTTAAATTAGGCCGTTTGAATGAGTTTTTTATCTTTTTCCTCTGCTTGTAGAAAAAGGTGTTGCAACTCTTCTAGGTGGCTTCATTTTGAAAGCTTCACTTATGTTTTTTTTTTTTAATAGTTTATTCCCTTTTGTGTTTATTCCTAATTAGGTTTTTCCATATTTAGGAAATCTTCTGTCTGTAACTTAGTGATTTCTTCTCAAAACGCATTGATTTTTCTGCCATTATATGATAGTGAGGCTAATTTGGTAAGCTAATTTTTATTTTGAGGGGGGGAATAGCTCACATAATTATTTACCAGAAAGTATTTAAAAGTTTTTTTGCTGGTCATATTTTATTGTTTATTGTAAATGTTTTAAGAGCAACAAAATTGAAACAATGTCAGATTTAAAAATAAATTACGGCAAACTGGAGCTTTTCTTGTTCCATGCATCCATTCTGCAGTAAAAGATTTTATAACACATTTTTTCTAAAATAGTACCTCATGAGTAATTTTTTATTAAGGTAATTTTTTCTTAAGTAATTTTTTATTAATCTAATCAGTTCCCCACAATCAGAAATACCACTCTTGCTAGTCATATCTGTTGCCCATTATCAGTTCCATCTGTATGTATGGTTTATTGCTTTAAAATAAATATAAATAAATAAATAAAGTCCCATGAGATCATTGGCAGATTTCCAATGAACGTTTAGTAAAAATGAAGAATACCTGTGAACTATGGATAAGAATCCGACACAGTTTTTTGCAAGCCCTAATATGTTTCAGCTGAAGTCTCCATGGGCAGGTTGGTACATGAAATGACACATAGGACAAACACAGAATATTAAACCCTTTAAGTGTTTTTCATATAGCATGGATTACAGTATATAACATTGAAATACTGTGAGGTATAAATAAAATATACTTTAGTCTGCTTTAAGAGTTCACTCATTACAAGTAGGAGATATGCAATTCTATATTGACTGTCATTCTGTATATTTACCTAACAACTGCATGGAAGTCTTGGAAGGCAAACAGTGAATTAGGACAACTGGGAGATAAAACACTGATGGGGTTGATAGATGAGAAGTTCCACATTTCATTTGCTTTGAAGGTTTGTCAGTAACATTCACTGATTCCTATTAAGCAACATAGCCACTTATCATCAGAATTTCTCAAGCCTTGCCCAGAAATGAAGCTTCTGAAAGCCAGAGATCCAGCTCTGGGTAACAAGAATTAGAAGGATTCCTCCTTCTAGTTCACTTGCTGCCATATCAGGATTAAGAAGGCATCAAATCTTTCGTACCTGGTGACTCATACTGGGAGAAGCTCTGTGGATATCCACGCACTTTTTCACAGTTCACCTCTGTTGGCATGTGCCCATGTATTGAAGCTATTGTGGCCAGGAAATTGTGGTTAGCAATTTCAAATTGCTCTTCAGAGACCTGCACCATAATATTGTAAAAACAACTTGCTCTGAATGAATTAATTTGGTTGCCTTGAACATCTTAAAATTTCTCTTTTAATCTGCATCAGTACTTAAGGGAGGAGCTTTTTTATATTTGTAAAAGACACTGAAAGTCCTTGTCACATATGCTTCACACTTCTTCAGCTATTACTTTCCAAAATCCAGGTAGACTATCTTAATGTTTCTACTACTGTTAAAATTTACATTTCATTAACTTCCTGCCCATAATATTATCACCTGGGAAAAATATCTAAATTGAAGTCTCTCTTGGCCTTTGTTCCTGAATAACATGTGTATTGAATGGTGATGCCAGCAAATACATTTCTCTTGAAATTTATGGAAATGTTTAGAATTCTGAAAGGAGAAAGGATTACGCATTCAAGAGAGCTGACTGCTCATTGTTTACATCACAGAGAGCTGACTGAAGCAAACAATTCTACAGAAAGGTGAAGCTTGTCTTAATTTAAGCAGTATGATAGGTGTTAAGTACAGTGGGTTTTGCGGGGGTAGGAGTTAAGCAGTTCAGTAGTAACCAGATATACAATAACTCATTCTGAAGATCCAAATTTAAACTCAATAAATAATTATAACAAGAAAAAGTGAATAACATGTATTACACAGTTGTAGTTAACAGTAATAGATGAAACTTTAGGTGAATAAATGAAAAAAAAAACACTTATGCTTATATAAAAAACTTCTATTAGTTTAGAATATACATTTTCCCCCCAAATACTTATGACGAACATTTATCTGAGGGCTTTTATTACAATTGTTCTTCTTAATTGGTAGCTTATTTTTCAGTACAGTGAAAAAATATAACAAACTAAGTGTGGGTTTATACTGCCTATAGTTCTTATTCTAATATATACAATATGTATACCGCATTTGAACCATTTGGTGTATATGTATAAAAGCTGACAGGCCAGAAGGAAAGAAATCACAGTCATCTCAGAACCCATCCAATAGTGAAGAATTCATTATTGTATAGGATTTATTCCCTTTCAATATGGTCAAATTCAATATTTTTCTTACTGCTACATAAGTAGGATATATAACAATCTATATACTTCCCTTACACTTCATTGTCTGAAACTGAATAGTTACTTCCTGATGGTATTTCACACATTTAACATCAGTTAGAGCCTTCAAATATACACTTTCAGTAATGTTTCAACTTCACTGAATAACATTAAACCATGGTGTCAGGGGCAAGTAGCTTGCAACCCTCCAGATGTTGGATTGCTGTCCTACCAATCCATTGTGATTGGCCACGCTGACTAAGGCTAATGGAAATTTTATTTCACTGTCATCTGGGCAGTCACATGATATCCATCCCTACATTAAAAGTCTATTTCCTCCTACTCTTCTTTCCATCAACTCTGATCATGTGTACAGGCTACCAGAAAGCTTTTGTACGCATGTGGGTAGAAGAGGAAGAGAATGGGATGTGCCTCATTATTCTTGACACGTACAACTGTGATTTTGCAGTACAGCCAAAGAGAAGTGTTTATTGATTTGATTTTTTTTAATATCAACTGAACACGTATCAGTGTCCTGTGATTATCTTTAGCCAGTTTAAAGCCACATTGATTACTGAATGTAGGCTTTTCCCAGTCTTTGCTTTTTGAATTTATTTACAAGGAAACTAACAAAACCAAAGCACCAGTGTCAAATCCCATATGGTATACCTATCAACAGGAAAAGCATAACATAAAATGAACAGTAATTCCTAAAGTTGTTAAAATCCTAGATGGATTTGACTACGCATTACTATTCCTTCTTGAACAAGGGGGGGAAGGCTAAGGGGAGAGGAAACTCCATGCACAACTTCTTATCTAGGGCCTCAAACTCATTTTTCCTAGCAGGGTGCGCTCCTGTTTCCTCCCCAGTTCCTGTCAACCCAACAGGTCGAAAACTCACGTGAGTAGATAAATGGGTACTCTCACTCCGGTGGGAGGAAAAATGCTGGCGGCGCCTTGCAAAAAGGAGTTGGGAGCAGTTGCCGGTAAGCGCGAAAAACCGTGCGCACCCGAAAAGGGCGCGAAGCAACGGAAACCCCGCCTCCTGCGCTCGCCAGCTGGGCTCTGCTGTAGGAAGGAGGCTCTGGCAAACCACTTCCGAAAAACAATTGCCTTGAAAACTGCAAGGACTCGTCCAAGCAGTCACTGCAGGGTCAGCAATGACTGAGCGCAGACAAAAAAAAAAAAAAAAATCTGCAGGCCACTAATTATATAATGAAGAAAATAGAGGCTCCTTTCAGACACCATGTCACATCATGCTTAAAGAAGCTTAACTGTGGCAGAGTTGCTCATTGAGTGAGATGGGAAGGGACTAAATTTAAAATATGAATGAATGAATGAATGAATGAATGAATGAATGAATGAATGAATGAATGAATGAATGAAGTCTGAACAAACAAATCATAGTAAGGCCAGCAAACCACAATTTTAAAATGTAGCTTGAATTTGGCTATAGGGGCTGTGAAAATCCACATGACCACTAGATAGCTGAAAAGAGATTTTAAAAACCTTGCCAACCCTTTGTGGCCATCTAGCAGTCATCTGGATTTTTTCAGACCAATCCAGTAGTCCTACCCACCTGAGACAATGGGATGGGATCACAGGGATATGGGGCTGATTCAGGAGTGGTTCAAATGCCACATCTCAGGTACCTATGCTTTTCTACATTTTCTTCCCTCTATGTTTTTTGCTTGGCACTTGAAAATACGACCATAGTTGTATATATCAATCATATATTTTATTCTATTTTATTTTATATTTAATGTAATATTTCAATTTCGAGGCCACCTGACTCCACAACTTGGGAGGGTTACAAGTTTGAAAAAAAAAATTAAGAAGAAAACAACATATATCAAAAGTTAGGTTTGCAGTGTTTACACTGTTCCTGCAAGGTAGGCAGTTTTCCATCTCACCTTGTCTTGCATCCTGGCTCCTTGACTTTCCTGCTGTCAAAGTGCTATGTGCCTCAACACCACATTATTGTTTCTTTTAAATTAAGCAGAGAAATAATATTGATGCTCTCCAGCCCAGTGGCCAGTCATGATTTGTATAATCACCATGTAAGCAACCATAGGTGAAGCAGGGTCTCCTGTTGACCAGTTGAAGAGAGCACTGGTTGACTCATTCTGAGATTTTGGCATGTGAAAAATTGTGGTTGGAAAGTACCAGTTTGGGGGTGGGGGCTGAGGACTGAAAATGATGTATGTTTGTAAGGGTTGTTATAAATCCTGCTTATTTATAACAATGTTTTAAAAACTGAAAATGCCAAGAATGAACCTAGAATCTTATATATGTATGCTTTGCAATGTTTTCATTTCACTTTTTCTGATGTTAGGGATCAAATACTTTATTCTAGGTTTTGATAATTAATATCAATGATTACATAAAGTAAAATGTATTGCTGAAGAAACAAAACCTCCAGCAAAATAATTTTTATAAAGCACAAAGACATATGCACTAACCATGATTGGAAAGCCAAAATTTAGTTAAATACTGGCTAAAACACAAAATCATATTGGGTGTCAAAGGGAGCTGGTGTTTATGGTTTTATCTCATGCTAATTATTAGAGGGGGGGAAATTGGGCTTCAATATACATTTTTAGGATTATTGGAATGCCAATTTTAGGATTTGTTACACTTAACAGTTATGGAGAGTCTTAATATAGATTACCACTCTAGTAAGAAATTCTGCTTTTGAACTGCAGAAATCAGTTCAATAGATCTATGTATCCATAGATTGGCACTCATAGACCTGTCTTCTCTGTTGAATCAAAATGTATTTCTTTATATATAGGGTGTATATGTAAAAATGACTAATTAAAAAATGACTCTGTATGTAGCATTCACTCCAGAATGCATTGATTAGATTTAAAGAGTACCATTAAGGTCACAATCAACTTATTAGTAAAAGAAAACAAAACAAAACAGCCAACAATCATAACAAAAACTCTCCCAATCTCCAACAGGCTTCACTTCTTTGGGCTTCATTATTCCTTCCATACTATTCCCAGAGGACCCAGAAGAGCCAGATCATAATTTCCCTTCAAATACAGAAGCAAGGAGGAAGCCACCCTTCTCTCTGGGGGTACTCCAGGGTTCTGTGTCAACTTTCTCTAGGGACTGGGACCCACAGCAAACCTCCTCTGTTCAATCTTATTGGATAGGCAGATTCCACCCAGAGAGCCAGTTCTGCAGACAGCCAGGTCCTGACCCATGCATAATTTTAAAGATAATAATAACCAGTACCTTAATTGTACTCAGAAGCCTACTGGCAGTTAGTACAGCTCCCAAAATAGTGATGTCATTAGCAAACAGACTGGACCCAGTTATTACTTGGACTGTTGTATTCTGGACCAGCAAATGCTTCCAGATAATCTTCAGAGACAGGCGCTTCATGTAGAGTATATTGCAATTGTCCATATATAAGGTCACAAAGGCATGAGTGACTATCAGAAAAGTGTCCCAATCCAAGAATGGCTATGGTTGGCATAACGTGTAGAGCTAGGCCAAGGCTCTCTTGCTTCACCTGTCCTTGAAACAAGAGTCATGAATCCCAGAAGATCCCCATATTGCAGACCATCTCTATTCAGGGATCACAACTCTGCTCAGGGTCAAAGCTAGAAGAGTAGTGGAATTTTCTGAACCTATAATTACTCCATCCTACCCATTCTGCTGCAAGGATAAAATTGTCTTCTAAATTAATGCCTTTAAACAGAATCACACTTAGAATCATGAAGAAACATCCAGTTCTAATCAAATCCACAGATTTCAATTAATTCATCAGCAATTAATTCATCAGTAGTTTCTTCTAATTAATGTATTTTTGCCTTCCTATTTGGACTGCAAGATATAAATTCATAGTGAGTTGATTTTTCCTATATAAAGTAGACAAATTTTGGCAATCTAAAAAAAACCCACACACAATGAAATATTGTGTTATGTCCTTTAGTGCTATTATGGGCACTCAGTCTGTTAGGACATATTGGGTGATTATAGGCCAGTCTTTTCAGAAAAAGCCATGGGTTTCAAGTTAGCAGTAACCATCTATCAATTCTAGAGATTATGGCATGATTTACAGTCCCAGCATGGTGTATTCTCTGATTTTCTGCCTCTCTATGAAACATTGTGCTTTCCTTTTCTATTGATGTATCAACTATAATAGTTACAAGCAGCTACAGAAAAATCAATAGTGGACTTTCATTACTGAGAACATAAAGTAAAAGAGGGCCACGCTGTGAGAGTCTTGCTGTTAAATAGTCACTGACTGCAAGGTACACAATAAATGTCTGTTATTTTGGTCTAAATGAAAGATGTCTGAATTTGAAACATCAAGCATCTCCAATTCTGGACACAACCAAAGCTTAGGTCAGGTTAGCTTAGCTAGCAGTTCTTCCTTGAGGCAAGGAGCAAGACGGATCTGTCTTTCCAACAATGAGACCTGGATTAAAGACAAAACAAAAAAGCTAAATGAGAACTGCAGATGGCGTTTTTCTGTAAATTGTGTCACAAGCCTTCTGGCATGCTCACCTGACCTGAACTGGACATTTTAATTGTAGGGAGGTTCACTATATCTCAAAAGGGTGCTTTACTCTAGGATGAGCAGAGCAATCATCTGAGGCTTGTGCACTTTGATAAGCAGGAGTTAGGAGAAACTGCTTCAAAACTTCATTAAAAATGAATTAATGTAAGGCTGGAGATTGCATCTGGCATCAGCAATGGAATGCCTTGGAAAAGACTTTAGGCTATTGAAGCTATCTGAGATCTTTTTTTTCCCCATATCAAATTTCCTGGTCATGTATGCACAATACTACCAGCTGGGAGTTCTGGGAATGACGGACCTTATATGTTTGAATATATCTTGTAGGACAGCATGTTGGGAAAGATTGCTTTGTCTCTGTGGTGATTGCTGAATGTTTATTAATTTCCATTCATGTTTCAGAATTACTTCAGGCCTACTGAAGTAGTATTCAGGAACACCTTATCATCTATAAAGATTTACCAGCAGTTGGAGACATCAGGGAAATTTATCTTGCCTTAGTGTCCAAAACCAGATCATTCCTCAGGGATCAATATCAATATCTATATAGAAATTTGTGTTTCTGTGATTAATATTTTAAAGAGGTAACATCACTTCAAGGTGCCACTTCTTCCACTAATTTTTATGTGGTGATTCATTCATAAAATTAAAATGTAAGACTGTGAAACTTCATCACTGGTATTAACCCTGCCCCATAAATCCTTGGCAGCGGCAGTATAGCAGTAGTAACAGTAACGTCAGAGGCAACACAACACCAAAGACACTCTGGTACTCTGTTGTTGTTCAGTCTTTCAGCTGCCTCCAACATTTTGTAAGCTGATGGACACAATCTGACCTGTAGTTGCTAGATGGAGAAACCTAGTTCATTAGGACACCTGAACTGGTCCTGCCCTGCTAACATCAGATGTTTGGTGGAAAGGGAAGCAGGAGAAAGATTATGTTGTGTTTCTGACAATATCATCAGGAATGTGGCTAAGTTTCTGAATTTGGAACAGGAGCTGGAAAAAATTAGCTATTTCTAACTCTTTTTTTTTTTAATGACTCATTTTGTTAAATCCAGTCCCAAATCACCCACCCTTTAAGTGTCAGCTTTCTGTGGTTAGTCCACATGTTCTGCTGTGCACAAGGCAAATTTATGTATTTCCTATGGCAATTAGATACATTTTTAATTTACATAGGCCAAGATCCAAGGGCTGGTAAGTGTTCCACTCGCACTATGAGTCTCTTCCAGCCTACACACTTCTCATTGGGGCCTCTTTCTCCTTTTGAAGGTTAGACAACCTTCTGCAAAAGCAGTTAATGAATCACAAGGGAATGCAGTTACAAAATTGGTGACCCTCTGCATGCCCTACTTGTGCGTACACACACACACCAATGTTCTTTTTGCTTGTAATGGAGTTCTTTGGATTTTATCCATTCAGTCACAAAATTATAAATATATGTTTGGTGTTAATGGCTTCTTTAGGATATCAAGACAACAGTTTAACTGTCATCTCCTTGTAGCTGTTTGCTTAGAATGAAAATGATAGTCAATCTCCAAATTGTCTTTCCTTTCTTTTGGCTTATAAGCTTATTTCTTCAAGGAAGAGGAAACACATAATAACTGCTGAAGTTCGATCATTCTTGGCTTAATGCAAACTGGGATTATAAATGTTGAAACATTTTCTTCCAATGCTGCAACAGGATTAAAGATAGCTTAGGCAATTGATGGATAAAGCCCCCTTGGCCAGAACTAGAGCACTTCCATATGGTTTATTGAATTTTGGAAGAAACTGAGGCAGCAGTAAATTATTTCTTATCTGCTTATGTTACTTTGTTTATCATCTTGATATCACTGTGGTGCACCATTGATGAGCATCCTTTCCCAAGCCTACCAATCTTCTCTGAAAAGTTTTTGAAACATAAATGCTGTTTGAAACCCTTTAAAAAAACAAAGTGAAGGCTTTGGGAGGAACATTGCCATTCACGAAGTCACCTCTTCTACCTTCTCAGAGTAGATCTTAAATGTGGAAAAAGGGCTAAAATAATAATTTCCAAACAAAAGGTCAAGGAGATAAATAAGAGTTTCAAAACAAAACAAGGTGGGCAGAAAGAATCCAGAAATCAGCATGAAATTTCCATTTGAGAAGGAAATGGGCATAGACTTTCCTTTCACTCATTTTGACATATTCTGCACTCAGCATGTTATACATTTCTCTTGACACCTGTGGCTTTTCAGATTTGTCTTATGAAGCATCTCGTATTGTTTGGAGAGGTCACTAGCATGGTAGAATTCCCAGTCCCATGAAATAATTATCTAAGCCAATGTATTTAGCCAAGCTCATAAAAGCTTGAATGCCATAATTACATGCAAATATCATTCTCTTCCCAAGAACCAGAAGAATGCCTTTGAGAATATTTATAACAAGAAGTGTTCGACTGAGAACTCTTGTAATTTTTATCATACCTGAGGCTGTTTTCCTCATTCGATTAGCTGAATTTATCCTGAGGCAAGCCAGACATCTAGTACCAGCTAAATTCAGCAACTGGAGCTTGCATTTTCGCTTAATATATCCCCACTTGGATCTGCCTATTTAATTCTCTTTCATATGATAACACTAGTTTATTCATAGTCTGGACTTGCCACCTGAACAAACCAAACTACGCATCTTATTCCAAGAGCATAAGAAAACTTGGGAGGGAGGAGAGAAAAAGAGAAACAAATATGAGTTCATCAGTGAAAATAAAACGAAAAGTTTGAGATTTGGTTTATTTTCTAAACCGATGACAGATTCCCCCCCCCCCCCCGCAATTAGGTAAAGCTGTTTTTGTGTTCTTGGGTCCCCCCTCCAATTTAGTAGATACAGATTAATTTTATGAATGCACATATTATACTCAAAAGAGGGCTTTGCTTTAATGTAAGAAAAATGTATCGAGAGAAATGTCTTCAGAAAGTAAATGAAAATCCTTGTATTTCTTCTTATATATTCATCAATCTGGCTAGACTGCTCTGGCATCTTCAGAATAATTTGAAAATAATTAAAAGTTAAATTTCCAGTTGAAGGTACCTACCGCAGAGGTCAAAAAAATTATTTGTAACCACACAATCAAAGCCCTGCCCCTTTTTTTATAGCTCTTCAAGTAGCACAGTCTAGACGCCCCAGTTTCCATTGGTTCCAGTCAGTTGGTGCTCTAATGAACCTACAGCTCCTATTCACTTCAAAGGGGCCCTGGTCTTTATAATACAAAAGGAGCCACTGTTGGCTCCATGTATGGTTTAAGGAAGCCTATTTTGCCAGCGATAGAGAAACAATTTTGGCATATTATTCATTATTTTAATCTATCCTTTAAGCAGAAAATGCTATGAGACAGACCTAAGAAGCTTGTTTAACAAGGAAAAGAGAATGAGGAGGGAGGAGGGGGAAAAAAAAAACAAGTATAGATTTCAACTCTACTTCCAACCAGCTGCTGGAATGGTTTCACTGCCACTTGGGAAGAGATGCAATGAAATCCCCCCATTTCTTTTCTCTCCTTTATAGTCTATCTGACCATGTTCAAAATGCTTGTGTGGTAGGGGAAACAAATTCCAGGAGTGAACAGTTTAATTTTATTTGTTGTGATTTGTAACCATTTGTTATAGGAGATATATCAAAACTCTCCTCCTTTGACCTCAAAAGACATTTTCCTGGTTCAGAGGGTTTCCAATCTAGCAAAGGAAAGAAGGCGTAGCTGATCTGTTGTGTAGGAAAGTACCATTTTACATGCTTTTTAAAAAAGAAAAGAAAAAAGAAATATAATTTTAAATAATACACCTGGCAGCTTGATGCCATAAAATGTTGTAAAATGTGCTTTTATTTGACTTGTGAACTGGTCTGTAACAAATTGTGGTTCTAACTATCCTTAATAGTTGGAGTTAAATAGGATTCACACCAATAATTCCAGCATTTCCTTACCATATAAGCATCTTATTCTGCATTTAAAAGCAAGTATCGTTGAGTCGAACCTATTATTTCTGCATGAATGGAAACTCATGAGTTGTTGTAAAGCACTTTAAAAAGGCAAAACTCCAAAAACAATCTAAGTATTATTTAACATTTCATTGAACTTCAAAAATATTTTATGGCCACAATAAAGAGACAGTGTCCAAAACTTACTCAGGCAAGTAATAAAAATATTAAGTATCAGTACTTGCCTTGGCCAGCTTGTTCACCTTGTGTGTTCACTCCTCTTGATAAATGTTAAAGGCCACCATCCTTGTTCTCACATAGCAAATGAGGTCACTTACCAGTTGTGCATTGGTTGAAGTTTCCTGCCCACTTGCTGGGAGTTGGATTTTTTTTTCCTCTTAAAACATAATTAATGCCTTTACATTTACATTACACTTCTTCATAAAGAATACCACAAAAGGTGACTGTACTGCCCCCATCATAGCAGGGTGTTACAGCAATGTGTCATCATAATCATGTCTTTTTCATTGGTCCTTTTTTGAAGAACAGCTAATAGCTTTCTGATCTCCTGCTATGTACCGTTTCCACTGCTATGCTTCTTCTACTTTACATTGTCTGTGAAGCATTATTGTCCCCCACTTAGTTTTCCTTTCTCTTTGCCCAGGATTTTGAGAACTGGTTCATATCCATTCAAAGGACAAAATCTGTATAGCAGATGAATGTGGATCTTGTGTCCCATGTTGCTGAATTACCACTCCCAGCAACCTTAGCTTGACAAATAGTGAAGATACAAACTGTAGCTAAACAACAGTTCAAGGTGGATTTGGGTTCTTATTCTTTGCATGGTATGACAATCAACAACCCAACATGTAGAAACGTAGGAGTGTGGCTTAAGGGCATGATTTGGAACTATTGACTCCAGGGGAAGGTATCTCTTGTGGTATGGGTTCTAGGAGATCATCAGTCATAGAAAAAAATCTTCTTGTTGCAGGTTATATCTATCAATATTTAATGTATTAGAAATTAAACTGAGAAATTTTAAATTATTTATTTATTTATTTATTTATTTATTTATTTATTTGACTTTGCGGGTCCACTGAAAGGGTCTCAGGGACCCCCAGGGGTCTCCAGACCACACTTTGAGAACTGCTGAACTAGAAGATACCCTTTGGAGCTGTTAATTTGTGATTCCTCCAGGACTTTCACAGACAACTTTAGAAGTGGAAAAGAAATGGGGCAGGGAGGGGAATTGAAAAAAGTGCTCTTTGTTATTGCATTCATTTATTTCAGTTGCCATCATTGTCTGTTGCTCATCCCAATAACATCACAAGGATCATATTGCTATTTATTTACTTCTTTGCTTTACAGTACTTGTAAACTGCCCCAATTATGAAACTTTTATTATTAGCATGTATTGGCAACATTTGCTATAAGATATTTGATTAGGTGAATTCGCCACTATCACTAATTAAATAAACCATCAGTTGGGCAAAAATCATAAAAGATGAACATGTGAACACAGCACTCTGGGAAAGTTTTCACTTATCCCAAAAGCTAGTTTTGTCCTAAACTTGGAAATCAGGGCACATTGATTAAAGTACCACCTTTATATTAGCTGGATATTCTCAACTAAGAAAGCAGAAGGGAAGGTATAAGATGCAAATTCCTCTTTAAAACTAAGCTACAGTACAGAGTCCATAAGAAGGAACACATGTGTTCTATCTGTGGTGCATTACAGGTAGTCCTTGGTTTATGTCCCTTTGTTCAGCAACCATTCAAAGTTACAGCGCTGTTGAAAAAATGGACGTATGACTGGTCCTTGAAGTTCAGGACCTCACAGCACCCCCACAGTCACATGATCACGATCCGGGTGCTCAGGTGCCTGGCTAGCAATTACAATGTCGCAGGGAGCCACGGTCACATGATCACCATTTGCAACCTTCCCTGCCAGCTTCCCACAAACAGAGTTAAGGGGAAACCAGCAGGGAAGGTCACAAGTCACTCCAGTAAGTCGCTCCCACTTTTTCTCCCATCCACAGCACCCCCTGCCCACACACAGCCCCCACTGGACCTCCCAGGCCCAGCCTGGCCTCCCACAACTGGCATGCTGCCTGCACTGGCCCTCCCAGACCCTCATCCGGCCTTCTGCAACTCGCATGTGGCCTGCACCAGCCCTCCCTGTCCCTCCCACACCTCCCTACAGCACCCCCATTCCCCAGCAGCACCCCCATGCTCCTTACATGGGCCTTCTTTCTCTTCCTGCTTAACAACCCATGCATCTTGGGGTTATGATAGCAACTGGGACTGCCCGGGATTGCTGTCACTAAGCGATGTGGTCACATGACATTGTGCTTTATGGCTGCATCACTTAGCGATGGCAATCCCAGTCCCAATTGCCATCGTAACACAAGGACTACCTGTATCTGAAATATAAGCCTCCCAAAGGCTATTGTATGAAAATTGTTTACTTGTGTCAGTGTCACCGCTCCTTTGTGTGGGAATTATCTCATAGGAGCAACAGCAGCAACATACAGGAGAACTGTGGGTCCTAGTTACCAGATGACCATTCTCTGTTTGAAGGCATCTTCTATTTACAGGGTGCCCTCCCTTTACAATCCAATTTTAAAGATAAAGCAGCTTAAGAGGGAGAGCAGGGCCCTTGAAGCTGCACATCAACAATTGTATTTGGACAGCAGGCTGACTGAGCACCGTATCATGGTGTGACTATTTAAATATTTTCTAAATTTGCATCTATGCATATGAGTTAGTTCATGCAAATCTTGTACAAAACCATGTCTTCTTTTGTTCTCTGAGTGGTACATTTGCACTCAGGGGAAAGGCCAGATTGCACCAGGACATCCTTTATGGTTGCAGTGTCTTTCCTAAAGATGTTGTCCTGAAATATTTGGCTATATTCTGGCCATGTAATATCTGTGGTGGAGTGCTTTTGTCAATTTGGTTGATAAATCAGATGTGTCCTTACCCAAAAGAGAGGCCTGGCTTTGATGCTCATGTGCTGAGTAGTCATGTGTTGGTAACCTCAGAGCTCAGAACTGGTTATTCGTTTGCTGATAATCTCAAGAGTGACTATGGCATAGAACAGTCCTGAAAGATAGTCTAGAAACTGCAAGTGGTCCAGGATGTGGCAGCAGTGTTGTTGAGTGGTGCTTCTTCGAGGTTCCACACTCCCCCACGTTGAAACAGCTTCATGGTTGCCCTCCAATTCCCAGTTCAAAGTGTTCACAAAAGCTTTACAGGTTTGTTTGTATGTTACTATATGGTCCATCCCACACTCTTGGCTCATTAGCAAGACATGCATTCATATATGTTTGTGCCTTTGAGTCAGTCTCCTGGTGACTGCCTGGACTAGTCCCTGCACTTTTCTTGGCAAGATTTTTCAGAAGTGATCTGCCATTGCCTCCTTCCTAGGGCTGAGAGAGAGTGACTGGCTCAAGGTCACCCAGATGGCTTAATGCCTAAGGTGGAGCTAGAACTCATAGTCTCCTGGTTTCTAGCATTGTATCTTAACTACTACACCAGACTGGCCCTTGCTGTAGGTTCATGTTGTGTCAATGATCATTTCTGCTTTCTTGTCGCAGGGCCCATATTATCCAACCAACTCCCCCTAGATTGTAAAGAAGTCTCCTTCTTATTATAGTTTAAGAGGAGAATCAAAATCTTTATTTTGTCAGGCTTTCTAATGTTCGTTTTAGTGTTATGCTTTATTAACCAGCATTTTTTCCCCGTAATTCTCAGTGTGTTTTTATTTTACCTTTGTAAGTTGTGCCATTCTTTTAAGAGGACAGTGGCATATCAGTCTTCTAAATACTGTAATGATATAAAACAAGACACCAATTTCTTAGAAGCCACCAGCATTTCATCTTTTAATTACACACCAGTATAACTGAGCATGAAAACCTCGGGGTTCCTTGAGCATAGCAGTCAGATATCCAAGTTGTGCAATGAGTATAGTTGTTTTTCTTTGGAAACTACTTACTTAGCTTTTGCACAGCAACCACTTTTCAAAATATAACTGCCATTTAATTTTAGTTTCCCTCTTCAGAATTCCCAAACTACATGCATTTTCCATCAATTAATTCTGCACTGAATTTCAGCTCCTCAAATATGAGAAAAGGAAGCGTCTGTGTAACCTAAATATTTTTCTTCTCTGAAGGCCAAGACCCATTGTGTTTTTACAAAAATGGGAACATACTCTTTTCTAGACTTATTCAATATGCAGACTTTGAGCTAAGCATCTTTATTTTGTGATGATGGGATAACCTGTGAGAAATAGGAATTTTAAGGAGATGCTGGCAGACTTTTAGAGTGACTGCAGAGCTAAGAATGGCACTTTTAGTTTTTTAAAAAACTTGATCTTTAGAAGTAAATTATAAAAAGATATATTCTCTGTTTGACAAAGATACTATTGCAAGAGCTTGCAAAAATACAATATATTCTACAAGACTTCAGGGTTTACTCTCCTGTAAGGATGGGAAAAGAGATGCGTCCCACTGTGAACATGCGGTAAGACTGTTTCATATTAAAAATTGGTAATTAGTCCCTGAGTGAATAAAGTGGAAGAGATAAGAGGTTGATACTATTTTTCCCTTTCTTGTACTTAGAACTGAAAGAGTATACAGCAAGAAGGAGCCTATTTTCTTTCTTTTTTTTCTTTTTTTTTTACGCAAGCCTCTCAGAACTTGAAAATGCTGATTTCTTAGATTATGCATAACACATGGATTCTCAGATCTCTGCCTCCATCTACCAAACACTTGGACGCAGAAGAAAATGTGCTCTAAGTTCCCAGGATTGCTTTGTTAAAGGAACAGATTTGATTTCAGGGCAGTGCTGACCCCAAAAGAGTCCTACTGACAATGAATTGTATTTTTTCAAGATTTGCCATTATGTTTTCACAGAGGCTGTTTTCTCCCAGAAGGTAAATAATTTTCTGTAAATAAATCAAAGCTCTCTGCAGCAGTAGGTGCACCTAAAAGACATTTTAAAGCCTCAATAAAACAAGATTTTTTGTTATCCAATTTCTTACCTTTTACCATATAATCACATCGTTTAATTAAGATCATTTAATCTACAGTTTAATGCGTGGCAAGGCATTATTCAAGTAGTTTAATAACTCATCTTAGTATGAGTTTTGCTTTAAAGGTAATCTGTGTAAGAGCCACCAAACATTCTTTCAGAAGCACCGTCTATTTAATATTTTCCTTTCAGTGTTAGTCTTGCCAAAATGTTTTTTTTTAATTACTTTGCTTTAAAAAAATCAGAAGGCATTTTTTTAAAAAGCCACGCATTTTCAATGCAAAATTATGGATAAATTCCAATATAAAATAGGATCTTAGGACTTTGCAACTGAGTACTCATCCAGTGTTGGAGTGCATGATCTCTCTAGGACTGATAAGAGGGTGCTTTTTTCTTCCTAGAGTTGATTTTGCCTCTTCATTTATTTACCAATTGCTATAGAGCAAATGGGTTTTGCTTGAATTCTAGTAACACGACCTTCAAGGCATGGAATGCTTTACGAATGAAAGACCCTTCCAGATCCAAAACCTCTGTCATAAGTTCGATGCCATCTTTATACATGCATATTTCATTGTTTTGAAGGAGTCTGCTATGGGCTGAAGCACATATAGGGATTGGCTGTTAAAATTTACGAATGCATCATGTAGTAAATTTAACATAATAAAAGAAATATGGTTTTACCGATTCAAATGGAGGAAGCTGGGCAACATTCACAAGAATTGCATCATATTACCAGATGCAATGGAAAAATATTTGGTTTCTTTTTGATAAACCTAACCCCGACACCCAAATAGGGAGATTTGTCCAAAGTGACTTTCTTTAATACACAGTCAAGAAATATATACTTGAATGTATCATTTTTACATGGATCATACAACCCCGCAGATGTATAAAAATGCTTTCAGTTGCATACTATACATCTTTTTTTTTTCTTTCATGCCTTCAAGTCAGCATTGACTCCCAGCAACTGTCCGCACTAGTCCTTGAAGTTTTCTTAGCAACATTTTTGGAAGTGGTTTGCCATTGCCTCCTTTCTAGGGCTGGGAAAGAGTGACTGGATCAAAATTACCCAGCTGACTTCCATGTCTAAGGCAGAGCCCGAATTCACAGCCTCCTGGTTTCTAGCCTGGTGCCCACATCAAACTCACTCTTGCTCTACTTCTAATGAAATGTTACTAAGGGATGGATTTACCTGTCATTTCATGGCCAAAGATAGTAAAGGAGATGGTGCTGAGTCAAAAAGAAAACTGAAAGAGGTGCACTTGAACAGGGCCCTAGATTTGTGCCCCAAAGTCCTGTCTGGAAATTAAACATGTAGGAGAGAATCTACTTGTATGTAGGACTGCCAGTCTTACTCTGTTAGACAAAGATTATGCCTTAGTGAGTTCCAGAATTCTACTTGAGGATATTACAAGCTCTAAGAAGTCCTAGAGTGAAGGCCGGCTAGGAGAGCCATGAGTTGATAAGGGAAAGACCTTCTGGGTATCACTTTATTCCAGGAGTTTAGAGTTGTTGATAGTGAAGTGGAGGAATAAATATAATAAATGAAAATATTTGCAAACTATTCCACATCCTGAGTCTAACTTAAGAAGAAGTTAAGAAGAACTTAACTAAAGAAGTTAAAGCCATCCAGTAGGAAGAAGGAATTTATCCATACCCAAAAACTATTAAATGCTCTTCTCAATTTGCCTAAAGGGCAACAGTTCTGGAATTCAGAAACAGACACACACACACACATTTGTGGGTCAGGCAGGTTATTTTGGCAGTCACTGGAATGTTCCAGATGGTTCATTAGCATAAGGATGGACAAGTCAAAGTCTTTCAGAATAATTTAGAAAAATGTCAAAAAGAAACAAGAAGCCTGTCATTTTTTATTAGAATTAACTACAGCATACCATAGACAGAGATTTCACCTTGGATCAGAAGAATTAATACAGAATTATATGAATTGTGTAATATGTCGGGTTAAAGCTACGCCTTCCTCTCAGGGGACTCATTTGCTGACTATATATTACAGTTCTGAATGTTAGGCATCTTCAACCTTTTTCTCAGTAAGATACATGGAAAAGAAAGAGTTGACCTTGTTCAAAACCCATTGGTATCTAACTGATCTAAGCTGTATGCAGAATTTCAACCCAGCGTTCTAAAGCTAGGCCGTGACCACTTTTCCCTCAAGAAACTTGGCAGAGGGATTCAACTGAACGTTCAGGAGCATGAAAACCATTTGTTTATCCAGAGAAAAACATATTAGGGAGATACCACTTTAATAATCTAAAAATGCCATGATCATAATCTTTTTTTTTTTTTTTTTTTTTACTCAGATGTCAAAAATCTAGAGAACTTCCAGCTGGTGGAAGGTGTCCAAGAACAAGTGAATGCTGCTTTGCTGGACTATACCATGTGCAACTATCCACAGCAGACAGACAAATTTGGGCAGCTTCTCCTGCGACTCCCAGAAATCCGGGCGATCAGTATGCAGGCTGAAGAGTACCTCTACTACAAACACCTAAATGGGGATGTGCCATGTAATAACCTTCTCATTGAAATGCTGCATGCAAAGAGAGCATAAATTATAGCCTTTGATACAGCTTCTGCTTTTCAAAAAAGAAAAAAAAAATACTCTGAAGTTCTCCAAGTGACACTAATTGAAATAACTTGGTTTAAAGAAACTTTGCAAAAAAAATTAATGTTATAATAATCAAATACTTAATAGTAAATAAGTGATGTATCAGGGTATCTGCATTGCCAACTGTGAATCAAATGCTACACAGTCTCCCCAAAGGAACTTGTATAGGACTTTATCACTGGAATGAAAGGAGATTTACAAGTGGAAAGGCTACCATCATCAGTGTCAATCAAGGCAAAAAAAAAAAAAGGAAAGGAAAGGAAAGAACAATTCTTATAAGTTAAAAAAAAAAAAAACTTTTCCAGTTACCACTATGGAGAAATTTAGGAACAAGTTTTATCTGTGTTCTTCAGCTAACAGATCAAGGGGATCTGCATGCACTACAACCCTTCACTGTTTAGCAGGACTGAAAACACCTCTAAAGGAAGGAAGCAACACTGCAGTTTCCCTGTGTCATCTTTCCAAAGACTGAATTCTTATTTCTCCTTCCAAAAGGAATGTGTGGCGCCCATCTATATTAAAAAATCTGGAGTAGGCCACACACACACACACACACACACAGAGAGAATAGTGTCACAAGCAAGCAAATAAATACAGCCTGGATTTTTGTCAGTCTGTGACTCTGACCTGCAGATAACAAACATGAGAAAATAATTTTGTTCATAAGGTTAGTGTGACATTCTTAATATGTTTTCTAAGGTTGCTTTTGTCATTGTGTTCATGTTGTTCAGCTAGGCAGTATCCCTCTTCCACCAGTGACCAAGTATTGGACGTAAGCTGCTCCAGAGCAATCGATAGGGGACCTTAATTCCAGGCTCAACTCAAACATTACTGGAATGGCTTCTCAAAGCTTTTAGAGCCAGATCACCTTGTGGCTACTATTTGACCACTGCCTAAAATAAAACATTACTTCAAGCAGTAGCAT
Organism: Python bivittatus; assembly: GCF_059951505.1. Lineage (NCBI taxonomy): Eukaryota > Metazoa > Chordata > Lepidosauria > Squamata > Pythonidae > Python > Python bivittatus. Next base: position 17,093,535 of record NW_028277098.1, read on the forward strand.
CTCTTTACTTGTCACACTTAATCGCCAGTCTAGTACTTGGATTTCAGAGAAACCAGGTTAGTGAATTCAAATCATATCCCACTGTCTATCTTCGCTGCGACCTTTCTTTTCCCACATGTTTCTCAGTTGGGGGTTATTCATGAACCATCTGCACACGCAGCTCAAGAGCAGGCTAGCATGACTTTGGAGTCTTCAGGTCAAAGACAGCCACTGCTGTACCCCTGTATAATCATAATCAGCCTCCTGGTTTTCCTGCTCGATCTACATAGCAAAGAACAAAAGGTATCTAGATGGCCATGCTAGTCAGTAGGCTGAATTCACATTGACTGTCTGACTAATGAAACCAGGTCCTGACAGCTAACCAGAACTGGGGCTTGAAAAAAAAAGAATGTCAGGAGAAGGCACTTTCAGATTTAAGGGGACCATCCTCAGATTGTTCTCCTAGGGCTCTTCTCTTATTTTAGCAGGCCCTGGGCTCAAAGCTTAACTTTTGGCAATGGAAGGGGCATGATATTAAATTTCAATTAACTTTTCTGGGAAGAATGGGAGGAAGAGGCATTGTGAGAAATTTAAAATAGCCAACAATATACAGGTCCTGCTGAGGCACTGAGAACTGGAAGATGATTAAGGGTGCTAAGTGCAGAAGCTAGATCTGGCTTTCAACACACCTTTTTCAGAATTTATCCTGAATCTAGGCATGATCAAAGATGCTAGTTTGGTCCTAACATGTATCCATTTATGCCCTCACTATAACCTGATTTCTTCATTCTGCCTTGATCTGCCTTGATCAGAGATAACAGAAACATATCTCTGTTTCTCCTTCTCAGCCTCACATTCTTGATGTATTTTTGAAAGATCCAGGCCTACCCTTATGCAAGAAGGCAAAACACCAAGTAATACAATCACACATTCTCTTTCCTGTTTCACCTTGTCCATTCAGAAAGCCACATTCTTCAGCTTTATCTTACTTTGGGGTCAGATTTCTTGAAAGGCAATAACAAGTTAGTCCTATTGATACAAATAGATCAGCTGATGAAATCAAGCAGATGGTTCATATTAGTTGTAGTTTGAAAATCGGCATCATTTTTGTATATCCTTTGGAAACAGAAAACACAGTTTAAAACAATGATTCAAGCAAAAACCTTTGGTGTGCTAAATGAAGAGTGATACTGCCAAGTCTATGTAAACCAAAGTCTGCTGCAGAACAAATATCAGAGAAGGACAAATAATTCTATCCAAAATGAACTTATCAGTATTATAAAATATGCCACCGTAATAAAAGCTTTGCCTTATTTCAGAATTCTGAATGGTAACTGTACAAATGTGGATCAATATATGTTTGGGGTGGAAGTATTAATACTTTACAGTTTTGAAGAAAATAAAAAAAATTATTGTGTTTACATTTGTGAGGTCCTGGTGGGAGGGGGGATCCCATGATAATGTTGCAAAACCGTGATTTCCTTAATGTTGCTTTCTAGATTGGTAACTAGCTTTACCAGTACTTAATTACTGTATGTCGTGAGACACTAAAATCAAAAAGGGAATCTCATTTATGTGTTAATTGCTTTATTTTTCTGTTGGATTATTGGCTGTACAATCACTTGTAGAAATTGTATCAAACTTCTAATCCACAAGCTTTGTTTGTTTGTTCATTTGTTTTCATGAAGATTGCTGGCTTTTAAATAGTTTATTTATATTGTATAACACCATTTTCATTGTAGACAATTATGATGCTAATTTATTGTTCCTCAGTTTCATCTTTATATGAAAATATAGGCAGAATAAAGAAGCCAAATATATGTGTTTATTACAGCATGTCTTCAACTCATAGTTCATAGTTCAGGGATACTCAAGGGTCTTTTCAGTCTAAAATCAGTTTTTTGATTAAATGTTTATACATTTTCATAATCCTAAATATTGTTTATTTAAAATCTATTGTAAGTTTTGTGATTTGCACTTTTCTTTGTTTCATGTGAACAGAGAAAGGTGCATTCTTATCTGAACATTTTTTTAAGCAGTGGACATTGTATACCAAAGACAACACTTATGTCTGTCGAATTAGTATTCGAATACTTTACCACCATGTGAATTTGGTTGTTTTTAAATGCCAACCTTTTCATGGAGAGGGGGCAGGAGAGACAGAGAAGAAGTCATCTTTGCTCATTCAAAAGGATATTTCTCTGACCCCAAATAGTTCCTGCTACCTTACTTCTGCAATTCCCTGCTATTGATAACATGGATAATTCAGTCCATGAATTTCAGGAGTCTTACTGAGAGGCAACTTAAAGTGGAAATCAAAGTAGCAGCCAGATAGCTAAGTCCCAGCCCATTCAGTTCATTCTGCAAATGGGTTGGGCTTCTGTATTTCCATGCCAAATAGAAAACTTATTTTAAAGCAGTGAAAGAGGCTTCAAAACAAGTTTGAGAATCTACTGTTAAAAGAGAAAGCAAAGTCAGAAGTTTCACAAGGTAAACCCAAGCTGTTGGCTGTGTACAACATACCTCTTAGTATCCAAGCCCATGATATATTAAATGAACTTTCTTGATAGACTTCCTTGGTACCAAAAAGTCAACTGTGTCACCTTATCGAATGTTGGAAATATCTCCATCTTCGGTACCCTAAGTATGTTAATATGGTTGAAGCAGTATTGACAATTATTTCCTAATTATTCTAGAAAGGGTCTAGAATTCTTCTGTGTGCCATTGAAGTGGGGATATGAGGCTGAGAAACTTGATGAAGCCCAGTACTCTGGAATTCTCCAGTGATTCTCCAGTGGCAACTACTAACAGCTCTATCTTAGGGAACTTATGTCGATACTTACGTTTTATATTTCCTATAAAAACAGGAACATTGCTTTAAAGAAAATTCAAGTAATCATCTGTGGTATTTAAGGTTGATTATAAAATGATTTAATTCAGATTTTTCACATGGGTGTCTTGTAAAATCCTTAACTTTTTTGTTGAAACACCATGGCAGATTTCACTTCAAAGCTGAAAACAGACTAATGCCACTAACAGAGCACAATTTTCAGTGGACACAACCAGATCATTCACCTGGATATTAAGGGCCAAGAATGATTGTTGGGCAAAGTCACAAATAAATTTTCACACACATTAGCCAACATCGGAGGTTCCAGGAACTCATCTGATTGCCCAAGTTTGCAAAATGAATGTTAATTGTTAACCACTTTGTAACAAGACAGTTAACTTACAGTTGCTTTATTGATTACATATTAGTAAAAGCAGACTAAAATGCAAAGGTTTTGGCTTTGGCTGGTTTCTTATCGTTGTTTCAGTGTTTGTAATCAGACAACCTGTAGCGTCTGAATATTTGTATTACCAATATGTTCCACAGCTACCTGGCATTTGAATCCATGCAACCCTTTAAACTGTGCAGTTAGTTACTTGTTGAAGTTCTCTGAATGTATCTGTGACGTTCATGTTGTCTCATGTCAGTCCTTGCCAGGAATTTTCTCAACACTAATGGATTTTTATTTCCAGTATTTCAATAAATATTGATATGGCCATTCTGATTACTTTAAAATTGTTTTTCTGATATCATTCTTCAAAAAAAACATTAAATATTATTTTAAAAAATTCTTCAAGTAAGAGTAGAAAACACAGGGATGCAAAATGCATGAAAAACCTCTCTCTCCAAAGTTTCAGGTGGTGTCATTACAATGATATTATATATTGCAAAACTCCCAGTGAACTCTACTAATGGTGTGGCATGCAGACAGCATAAAGTTAAGTCCCTAACGCCTTTAATTAAAAGGATGGCAGAGCTGTCAAAACATCTCAGATGGAGATCTTAGAAACTGCTGCTGGACAGAATAGGAAACCTTGGACTAACAGACCAATGCTCTGGGGCTGATTTATTATAAAGCAGTCGAAGAAGGAGAAGCTGGATTAGAGTTCTCAGAGGAGAAATGTGTTGCTGATTTGATTCCTAGCAGCATCTTCTTGGTGTCTCTGTCCCAGACCTTCACAAGATTTGATCCATCAAGCAATGCCACTCACCAATCAAGGATTGTGGATTGGGAGGTAAGTTATAATTCCCTTGTCTTTTGGTTCTTGGCAGCAAAGCACAGTTGATCAAAACCAGAGGAGATGCTAGATATTGAAAGCTGGTTGTATTTGACTCAAGTAGTTCTAGCTTAACTGGTCTTATCATACTGATCAATGGGTTTGGTCTTGGACCATAAATAAATTTTGATTGATTGATTGATTGATTGATACTTACCAACCTTATAACATTGACTGCTTCCAGTAGGGTCTTTTATGTGCAAGGATTCTATCCCACTTATGGACTTTTAAGGTCCAGAGAGGATGTTATATCTTCCTGTGTTTTTCCCACTGCTCCTTCTTTTCTTCTAGGATAGAAATTGGCTTCTTGGGGATGAAATAGTTTGCAACAATCCAACTTGGCAGTGATGAGCAACCATGGAATTGTATTCAGCATTTGTAGAGCTACATATTCCTCTCTCTGTCAATGTTAAACAAAATAATAATAATAATAATAATAATAATAATAATAATAATAATAATAATAGTTTTCCTTTAGCATTTCTTTTAAAAAATAGGATCTGAACAACGGTGGGAAATTAAAGTCCTGCTTTTGCCTTTTCAAATATATCATATCATGGCTTAGAGCCAAAACTCACATTGAGCAGGCTCAGAAGATACAAACGTTGTTGTTCAGCAGTTGGCAGAAGGAAATTAATTGCTCTTGCTTGTACATAACTTTCTGAATTTAAAAACCAAAAACTCAAGAACATCATTTTCTTATGTTTGCATGTAGGAAGAGGGATGCATACGTATTCCTGTGCAGGTGCCTTTCAATGTGGGAGATTGTTCAAACATTCGGTTCTCCCCTGGCTAGATTGAAGCTGTATTATGCAGTCTATAGACCCCATGTTACACCTTCCCTACAACTAAAACCAAATTCTGGACAGCAGCTGTCAGTGTAGAGTTGGATGAACTAATGGTCTGACTCAGGCAACTTCCTATGTTCCTATTTTAGGAACCTTTTCCTGCTACATCAGGTGACGCTGTCAAAAAGTTTGGACAGAGAGGTTGCCGGGGGCAAGTGGTCTGCCTGCAGATTAGAGTCACATTTTACACTGAAACTGCCCCAGAACATTTCTGCAAACTTTGTGAATCACATAACATTAACTTTTATCATTCAAAACACAGCTATTTTGTAATAATTTGGTATGCTTCCTCACAAACAGGCTACAGTTCAAAGAATATTACATTATGCCAGGATATTTGTAAAGCAAACTACAGTGTGAATAATAATGTCACATTGCTCATGGTGCATATGAGGTACGTGAGCTGACATTGCATTATCTTCCCCTATCCCAGGAATGGCCTGCAGTGAACACAGGCCATAGGTTAGGCACCATTAAACCGAACTATAATATAGTTTGTTTAGTTTGGACTTAGCGTCGTTTATGAATCAGGTCATAATGGTTTGTAAGCCATAGTTTCTGAATTACCATATGGTGTATTTAATAAAGGTTGATTAAATAAATCATGCTTAATGCATAATCTCGTGCTTGGAATCAGATACCCACTTATCTGAGATGGAACTCCTGGAGAGATTACTTTGGGGTATGTGTGTGCGTGCACGTGCGCGTGTGTGTCATGTAAATGCCTAGGGTTCCGTTGTAAGTATAACTCAAAAGCCTACTCTCAGTTTTCCCTGTGGGTTGTGACCTGCAGCAGGGGAAAGCAAGGAATGACTAGATGAACGAACAGTGGTAGCAATCTTAGAGGTTTCAAATAACCTCCCATCAATATGAACCAGGGACATTCCTGAGCTTTCTAAACAATTGTCCAGAGAGACTGCCAGGTAGCCAGGTGGTGCTGGTGCCAGCAACTCCAGCTTGCTATCTGAATCTGACCTGCTCAGAAGCAGCTTCACTCTGGAGGGCATCAATCAAATACTACTGCTGGTGATCATCTTTACCATTCTGATGGGCAGAAAGCTTTCTGGTTTAGGAGCACAGTCTTCCAGTTGCAAGTTCTGCGCCGTATCTCCAAGTGTAGGTAGGACTGGGATAAGGAAATGGGAGGTGCAGGACACAAAACATATTTAATGTTGAAGTTATTAATTGCTCTTTTGACCTCACATCCATGCTCATAAGATCCTCGTAGGAACTGATCTAGAGGACAAAGTGGTCCAAAAGACAGCCACTACCAGTATACCAGGCTAACAGCAATCATCTGGATTGCCTGAATTTTTCAGTCATGTTCTCAGTTACTCTATTTTAACATAACATGGAGAAAAGACAAAGAAAATTCACAAAAATCATCAAGCATAACATTCATTAGATGCATTAACATTCTATTTAATCTGATTCTCTTTTCATCTACAAGAAACACAACAATAAAATGGGCTGTATTATAGCTGTGCTGAAATATTAACAAAAATATGTTGGCATATTCAACTTTGAGGAATAAAACATTATAATGATTAATTATTCCATTCAGACTTTTTTGCAGAACAAAGTTAGGAAATGGACTAATATTAGATTTAAATGTTTAAAAAGTCACTTTATACACATTGGGCAAAAATAGCATTCCAAAGTGGAATTTCTTTTTCCCCGAACATACTGCCCTAAAACACAGCCAATTTTTGGTAATACAATGTTGCCTTCATCCTCCTTTCCCATGAAAATAATTTTGGCCACAATGGTCTGAAGCTGTGGAGTTCATATGCTTCACAGTATGGAAGCAATTTAGAAGTCTTCACCTTCATTAGGAGCAGAAGGCTACCTCATCCAAGTTTGTTGAAACCTTGATTTAGGGCAGTGTTTCTCAATCTTAGCAACTTTAAGATGTCTGGACTTCAACTCCCAGAATTCCCCAGTCCAGATTTCTTAAAGTTGCCAAGGTTGAGAAACACTAATCTAAGGAAACACATAAATGCATGCTCCTCTACTGAATCTGGTGAAGATTTTCATTGACATTAAAGGACAGGTAATGGGGTATTGGCTCAAGGCTGGCAGGTAATCTAGGGCAGCCTATCCAAACCTACTCCCCTCCAGATGTATTACACTACAACTCCCATCATCCCCAGCCAGCGTGGTCACACTAGAAGACAGAAGATTGGGGAAGCTTAGGGAGTGATTACAACTGATTCATATTACCAAACCTGAATATTCATAGAATTAAATGCTACTTTTTAAAATACCATTTGATATCTGTTGTGTCAGAATTAGTATTCTGACAATATTTGACATGCATGTGAATTTAGCATCTGATAATATTTGCTAGTTAGTATTAAGTGATTGATATATAATTGCATTGCATTTCTAACAGTAATTGGCAGGACTTACTTCTCAAAGAAGCAAAGAAAAGGAGTTTAAAGTAATTCTGGACAAGTTTTCTCTTTTATATAATCTCTAGGACTTGTTTCTTCTTCTGTTTGGTTTTATTTTTCCTTTAAGTGTTATATCACCTTGTGAATTCAATTATACATATCAGTGCATGATAAATATTTGATTCAATATTTTTTTCAAAAAAAATAATTATCAGTGAAAAGCTTCCAAAATTTCACATAAGATAATTCCTGAAAATTAAAGAAAACAACAGATATTGACAAGTGTACAATACTTGCTTCTGGATTTTCACATGCTGATTTTCACATTTAGAACTCCAATTATAAAATGCCCCATCAGGATGGCAAAACTAGACTTTTGCCATATTTGGATCCTTGGCATAAAACTTGTTCGGCTTCTCAAGTCAAGGACTCATAAATAATGAACTCTGGAATTTTATACCCATCACACTTTCAGAACATTATAGCATATCTGCCCTTCACAATTATCAAAGGTAATGGCAATTTTAATTCAAATGCATAGACTTGTGCTTGAAACTGCTGTATTTATGTTTTAACTTAAGTTTTTAAGTTTTATTTTTTAAGTTTTATTTTTAATTGTTCTGTTTTATTATAAATTGCCCAGAGTAACATTCATGAGATGGTCAGCAATATAAATTTTATAAATAAATAAGTAAAATTCTTCCCTCTTCTTCCCCATCCTTCCCCCAATATTTTAATTAGAACCCCATAGAGCGAAAACTATCCTGTTGCTCACCCTCTCCAATTTCGCCTTTGCGATTCCTTCCTCTTAGGAGATATTCACCTTTTCTTTTTAAAACATTCTCTCTCTCTCTCTCTCTCTCTCTCTCTCTCTCTCTCTCTCTCTCTCTTTTCTCTTTTCTCTTTTCTCTTTTCTCTTTTTTTGGTGCCACAAATCAATTGCATGAATGATCGTGAGTACAAGCGGAAAGTACCATTATACATTCTTATATCCAACAAACAGACTCAAGAATGAAAGGGGGAAACTTGCTATGTGATCACAAGTACAGAAATTGCCAGAAAATGTCAAAACAGGAAAAACAACACATAAAAGTTATCGGGCTAGGTGGATGACTAATCTGGCCAAAAGACAAGGAAAGGTCATTGGTCAGGATGACAGCATTTCGCCTTGGAAGTTACTACTTTTCCTTCTTACAGTGAAGAGATTGGCTTTTTTCAACAAGACAGCCTCACATATGCAAGATTGTTCACAAACTGGGTCCAACCTATGAAAGAAAAGCCCTGAAAATTAGAATGGACCCCTGTGAAGATCAGCTGCAGTAGAAGCGGTATTGCTACAGGCTGGCCTTTTCCACTCCAGAAAGAGAGACGGTACCTTTCTAACACTTTGCCTTTTAATATAGCTTGGGATCCAAAAGACCAACATAGAGTTAGCAGTTATGATTTGAGCTGGAGAAACTTAGGTTCAAGTCCCCACCCAGATCACAAAGGTTAGCAGATGACTTTGGGCCAGTTATGTTCTCTCAGCTCAGCCAAACTCACAAAGTTGTGGGGGCCAGGGGGAAGAGAGAAGAAATTAGCAAATAGCCTCTTGTGAGCTACCTTGAACACTCAAAGAAAAGATGGGATATGTGTGGAGAAGGAGGATTCAGTTCAGTGCACTTGCAGAAGGTTTTGTCTTATTGCTTCAACTCCAGCCCTTGTATTACTTAGCAACCCCCGAAATCTGACAGGACTTCCAAAAGCAGCAAGGGATGGGGAGACATGCTCTCCAGAACAAAAGGTAAAAAAAATTCCTCTAAGGATTTTTCCCAGTGTTGATTTGCACCTATTTTATCTTCATGGCCTGCTGGCTTGCCTGCCTTCCTCCCTCCCTCCCTCCCTCCTTGGATTTATAGGCTGTTCCCTTCCAGACCACTGTGGGAAGCTTTACAAAATGAAAAACAGCAATATGGAACTAAGAGACCATTGGGGACCCTTCACACTTGATGATGATGCCCATCTGTAGACAATGGAGGGGATTTGCTTGGAGAAACCTCTTGCTCTGATAGGTCTTCTTAGTGCCACCATTTGGATCTCAACATTTATGCTTCTCAAATAATCAGTTCTTCTAGATCCCATGACAAGCTATGTGAGGAAGACAAGGGAATTACTTTTCAAACACAAGGTCTGATATTCATCCATGGGACTCTGCTGCTGGAAGAAAAAAGTAGTTCAACATTCCTTTAGATACTTCAAATATCTGAGCAATCCTAAACCATTTTATTTTTTATTTTTTGTGCCCGCCTCCCCTTTGCCAGTTATTATATCAGCGGGTATATATCAGCTTTCCACCTTTCATGGAACTCAGGAGGTAAACATCAGCTATGCTAAGCAAAATGTACCCAAATGTGAAACATCGCGGTCTGGTCCCAAGCAATTTCTGTATGATTAATTTGCACTGTATAATCTAATCTCTACAAATTTGGAAGAGAGAAATCTTTGGAAGAGATAATGCTTGCTGATATGTTTATTTGTTAGCTTAACTTCAAGAGGTCCTTTGTGCTCTCCCAAAGAGGGTGTATTCTGCTAATCCCCTCTCTTTTTGAACATAAATATTCCAGCAGAAATAGGATCATTGGGCAGAGGAAATTCTGTATTGTGTCTATCACATGCCCTAAGGACACACCTTGTTCCTGTGGAATGCAGGCCGCTCTTTCAGTCCCAGAAGTAGTCACTTGATATCAGAAGTCATCCACCTCTCTAATGAAAATGACACACTTGCATCAGCAGGACCTCTTAAGCAGCCATGTAGTGATCAAAGAGAATAGCGGAATAGCATCTGTTAGACTGAAGGAACTGCTTCTCATCATTACATGTGCCAAACTGTCAAAGCTGCCTGTGACCTATCACAACTACTTGTAACTACCACCCTACTCAAGTTGCTGTCAAAACGAAAAAAGGCTCTCAAGAACCATCACACACACGCAGAGTAGGGTTATGTAGAGAAGGACTACTTTGAGCCACTGTGTTATCTAAAATGATATACCACAGAGGAGAAAAACACCTATGAAACTGAAAAGCAAAAGTGTTTTTTTTCCCTCCTTTTTCATCTTTTGAACGGCAGGCTTTTCTTTTTCTCTGTGATTAAAAATAGTGAGTATTCTATAGAGCATTGTTTTTGTCCCCTAGCTAAGCTATAGCAGCTAAACATATGGAAACAAAGAAATCATGTGCAAAGTAGAGCAATATAACATAGTTTGAGTGACTAGAATCATCCTTTCTCTCACACACTCTTTTTTTTTCCCTTCTTTTTCTTTTTTTCTCATATTCCAAAAGGAAACATCTCAGGTATGACTAACATGCTGTCATAGAAATTTACTTACGAAGCTATTTTAGAAGCAAAAATTTGCACACAGTGTGCCCACCATGCGTCTTTAAAGAATCAACAAAAGAGGGCCGTATAGGCATTATTGGTTCTCATAAGAATAACATGGACAGAGATGTAACAGCTATGGCTGAGCTTCTGCGATTATTTATTCAGGTATTATGAGTAGCACCAATGCCCTTCTTCTGCTAAACGGGCAGAATGTCTTATAAGCACACGTCATATGTTGAACTTAACTGGGGAAATGCATAGACAACTATCGGACGCACAACAATGCTGCAGGTTTCCATGGGGAAAGCAATCCATCAGAGAAGGGAGAAGAAGACCCAAGACAGAAGGGTTGCCAAAATCTAAATCCCAGCCAAGCTCTTACCGCTGTTATTGTTGCTGCTAGAGTTTCTCCTTCCTAGCCCTCCTCTTCTGCTGTGTTATTTTGGAACCACTGTCCATCCTTTCTAGCAGTTCCCAAGCAGATCCAGCCAAGCTTTTCATCCCCATAACAGTGAGGCTCGCCAGGAGATCTTCAGTGATTTCCCTATCTGCAGATGGAACAGAAAATGCACTGAGATCCTGGAGCCTCTTCCCAGGAATCATCAGATCACAGCCTTATGGTAACGTGATACTTTTTGCCTACTGAAGTAGGTGTCAAGCAATTAAAAATATTCACCACTGAAGAAAGCAATCAATATTTAAATCATTTTAAAAATTAAAAAGAGTAACAAACTTAGGAGCAGCGCAGCAGATGAATTAAACAGTCAGCTCAAAATGAATGGAAAGATCACCTAAGCAATACAAACAACAGCAGCAGCAGTAAAATGTCTTCATTTCTTTTGGCTGAGAAATTTAAAAAAAGAAGAAGAAAAAGCCAATAAAATAATTGGGGGCAGGAGAGTGGAGTTTCTAGAAAAGTTTATTTCCATAAATCCCAACTAAGTTAGCATCCATCCATAGTGGAATGCAGAGAGGGGCTTCAAGTCCTCCTTGGTATTTTATTGTGCATGTGGGATGAAATGGGACCCTGGAGCCATGTTATTTAGAGTTTTAGACATATTACCCAGAATGCATTAGTAATGGGTGGGATATACTCACACAGCTATGCACCCATGTGCATTACAATGGCTGCATCCTGGACAAGTGGAAGCTTCTGAAGAGCATTTCAAAGCAGCTTACTATAGAGCAGTGTTGTCCAAACTTGGCCACTTTAAGATGAGTGGACTTCAACTCATGGCTGGCTGGGGAATTCTGGGAGTTGAAGTCCACTCATCTTAAAGTGGCCAAGTTTGGACAACACTGCTATAGAGTGCATTGCAATACTCTGATACAACTGAGGCACTAGTCAAAGGTTATTGTGCAGGTCAAACTATTTAGACCTCTCCAATAGCAGAAAACAACTTCAAATATTACACTAAATTGCTGATGGTATTGCAGAGCCAGCTTGGTGTAGTGGTTAAGGCATCAGGTTAGAAACCGGGAGACGGTGAGTTCTAGTCCTGCCTTAGGCACAAAGCCAGCTGGGTGACCTTGGGCCAGTCACTTTCTCTAAGCCCTAGGAAGGAGGCAAGGGCAAACCACTTCCAAAATCTTGCCAAGAAACTTGCAGGGACTAGTCCAGGCAGCCACCAGGCATCAATGCTGACATGTAGGTGCAAAAAAAAAAAAAAAATTGGAAAGGATGCCTTAAATTCTCTCTTGATCATATAAAGGGGGGGGGGTTATCTTGCACATTCTGACAGCATAAGCATATGTGTCATAAGAGAATAATGGCTAGGGTTTTTTTTACAATTCTTTTAAAACAGTACTAGCAACAACAACAAAAGATACAGAAGCTTACAGGGTCAGAAAGGCTAATTAGTTGCTTTTTCATGTAAAATTTTCCCAGCTGAAATTCCTGATCCTACCTCAAGCTTCTGTTTTATCCATAGGAGACTATTCAGATATAGTATATCTTTATGGAAATCTTTATAAGGTATGCACTTTTGATTAGGTACCTGAGTTTTACTTTGCACATTACACCAGAACTAGCACTTCTCTCAGCATTTCTGATTGCTTGTTTTTCAGGCAGGCTTTCTAAGTTTAGTTCTGTCTCTTTTTAATTTCATTTTGTGAAAGTCCTGTATGGTCTTAGTTCCTCCACACAAATCCAATTTAATAGCATTTGTGCATCTCCTTTGCAAAAAAAATTCAGTTTCTTACCTTTCCAGGTCTAGCAAATCTAGATGCTCTAGGCATGCCACTAACACTATTTGAGCTATATGTCAAAAAAGCAATAGTGCCCTAATGATGTATAACATTAATATATCATCAGGGCTTTGGCATACTTATGAAGTATGAGTTTAATACATCCTAAGAATGCCATAGGTTTGACATCATATTACTCAAATACTTAGCAACGCTTAGAAAGATCAGAATAAATTGTGGGTTTTTTTAGTTTTCTTAAAATGTTACTGTGTCTTCCTTTAATAATTAACATTAAAATAAGAAAAAATAAATAAATTTTAAAAGACCAGTATATCTTTGCAGGAACAAAGCTCAACAGAAAATTTAATTTACCATGTGAATTAGAGAAGGCATCACCACCTGTTTACAAAATGTTCCAAAGCCATAATTTTTATGTCAGATTCTATGCAATAGTATGCTTTTTTTTTTCAATCTGAGTCTCCCTCCACTTCAATCTATATAGATAAAGCCAATGAAAAAGCTCCATTGATAGCAATATACTTTGTGTGACAAAACCACACTCCCTATTTTCTGCACCACATATCCAAGTTCTCAAATACAGCATGCCAATAATCTTTTAGCAGGAATTGCAAAAATACTCTTACACTAATAATATGGTTATACTGATATAATTTTACAGTACCTGATCTTTTAAAGTCTCTTAGGAAAATATACACACACACAGAACAGAATCGTTTTCCCAAACCTGCAGTACAAATGCTAGCATTGTCAAACAAACCAGCTTACTTGGCAATGCTGAGGACAAAGACTCTAAGATAATATGGCCGCCATTAAAATAGCTATTATGAGAATTGTTTCATGTGTTATATCATTGCTATTCTATAGTCAGATCAGCATCTAATATCATACTCACTCATTCTCTTTACATGTTACACTACATTTGACACTGTTTTTTTCCCCAAGTATTAGGGGAATCTCTGGGGAAAATTGGATTTAAGAGTAAATTCAGATCTAGTTCAGGAGCAGAACTGTCCCATGTGCCCATTCTGTAGATTAAGTAGGCAACTTTATTTTCCCCAGATGCTTGGAACTCCCAGCATGGCCAACGACATTGTGTGAGTTGTTGGGGTCCAAAACACCTGAAGGTCCCCATTTGTCTATTTTTGCACCAGCAAATCCAGCAGTCATTCTCACCAAAGCTGCTTTGCTGTTTCTCCAAATGCTTCAGATGTATGAGCTGCTATGCCAACATAAAAACAAATATGTTTGCTATTACTGTTATGGCAGTAATAGGTAACTTAGCTCTATAAGAAAATGAGTGTGCTATGACAGTGTAATCACTAACATGATGACTTCACCTAGTACTATTGGTAACTTAGCAGATCAGAGACTGAATCAGTGATAAGGGACCTCAGCAGTGCCAATCCACTGTGTACAATTGGGATAAGAAGACAGTGACATTATGGGACCTATTCTAACTACACCTTTCTTGATTTGTGCGGTTGAGACTGTAACTGGGTTATGTTGGTGCTGGTTGCTTTTTATCTCATTTTCTGTATTTGTTATTTGTTTTTTATGATGTTTTTACCTTGTTTTTAATTCTCTGTTAGCCACCTAGAGTCATATGCTTGAGATGGTTGGCCATATAAATTGAATGAATGAATGAAAATAAATAAATAAACAAACAAACAAATAACATTTAAAATATCAGTTGTGCAAATCCAGTCAAGCCTGGAACTATTCAGTCATTCTTATGGAGGCAAGCAGTCAGACTCACCATCAGTGTGTAAATGGTAACAAGGCGAAAGTGAATTCTTTAAATAAACTGTTGAGCAATTCATCTTATTATTTAAATACATTTGACAGCCTGTGCAATCTAAGCTGGTCTGTCCAAGATGCTTCCTTGCATTGTTTTCCATGGCAGACCAATCAACAGCCTGATGGATGGATACAGAGCGATAGGAAGTTGGCTGAAGTATTATATGCAAGTATATTTGGAGCACGGAATTTGCTTTTTATATTTTAAAAAGATCTAAGAGGGGAAAAGAAGAAGAAATGCTGAGAAAAATGTCCACATGTTTAAAATTCAAGACAACATAACCATGAACACAAAATAAGGCTGGAGAAGAGATAATCAGGTAATATGAAAGGAAGTTTTTGTTACAAACATTAACACATGTAATTAACTCAATGAAGTAAATGGAGCCCACCTCAAGTCTTCTTCTCTTCTTCTCTTTGTAAGGATTATATAATTCTTCACTGAGAGATAGAAAATCTAGGAATCTCTATTTTTTTTAAAAAAATCCCAAAACACAATATTCAATGTTATGCAGTAATACCAGGTCAAACTAGACCTGATATGAGAATGGGATGCTTGGGAGTTGCCAACAATGTTTCAACCTAAAAAAAAAAAGCAGTGTGCCACTTCTTTGATCCATGCTCCATTGTGGAGAGAAACCCTATCTTCTAGTCCCACATCTATATTTTAGCCCCAGTCCAACCCCAGGCTAATCTCTAAAGTTGTTCTATGTTGCAGGAAAAAAGAATTATAGACTTAAAGTCAAGGTTATAGTGGAATTGAAAGGTGGGAGAAAAACACAGGCATCTTTTTAGCTAATCCTAAAAGATCCTCATAAATTGAGTACTACGCATATGTTTACATATATTGGATCAGCTTCAGGACTTACATCAATGAACTCTTCTTGAGAGCATAACCAAGGAGACGGTATACTTTTACCATACAAGATGCATATTGCATATGATGCCCAAAACTTAAGGAAGCCTTGCCCAAACATCAAGTCTTTTAGATGTGCTGGACTTTCATCTCCCACATAGCCTGGCCACCAGTTAATGTCCAGCATCAGATTGGGGGGAGACCAATTTAAACTGACATGTCATCTTTAGTTTAACAAAGGCTCTGTACAGATAAGCATCTTTATAAAGCTGGAAACAAATCAGCCATGGCATGTTCTCCCTATTCAGAGCCCTTCTTTTCCCCCCATTCCTCCCCAACTGCAATCATAAGCAGGAATCCAACCAAGACCCAAGACAATATAGGGAAAAGGCAATATAGAGATCAAGGAAAGAAATGGGACTCAGAGAAACCATGGCTCAGAAACCCTTAGTGAATTTCCAGGTTGCAAACAGGTTGACATCAACAGGCAAGACACCTAAAAACCCTCTTCTTTCGCAGTCCCAGGAAACCTATAAAGTAGGAGTTTCGGCAAATCCCCAGTACTAAATGGGGGATGTGACGTGTCAATACTTGCATAGACATTAACAAGACTCCATCTTAGCTAAGACTAATCAATAGCTTCTCCTTTTTTGGAATATATTCATAATATCGGTCTTGTAGCCTTAGGATGCCTTCTCCCCTTAACAATAACAGAAATGTCACCTTTAGGCTTATTATCCTACAGTTTAAAATACTACTGTGTGGTACATGCTGTCAATCGCCCTGACGGGCAAGGCACTCTGAGGCAGAACTAGTCAATATTGTTTCCTTTTGATGTGGCAGTTCATTGTACAAAGACAGCATGGAAGAGCCACCACAGAAGTATCTGAAGAGTGAGGGGTTCCCCCATTCTTATTAGATTCCCCCAAAGAAGAGATCCTGAACCTTCAGTATTTCACCATCAGTCAACTCACTGGGTTCATCTGTCCAACAGTTTGCTGAGGAATCGTCTCTGACTTATCTCTAGAGGCTTATTGCCTATTCAAAAGTTATCCATAACTGCTGAGAAAGCTTTTTAGTCACAGGTGGGGTCAAAGTGTTATAGATTATATGCTCTGTGCGTATAGCCTATTGCCCAATATTTCCTATTTTACTATCGAATCTCGCATCAAAAGTGACCATCTGCCTTTGACTATAGTTTTAAAATGTAACTCATCAAACCTTGCACGCATATCGCTTTATGACAGTCATGCCTCCAATAATATCTTTAAAAGAATTAGATGGTCTGTAGCTTTAGAAAAGGATTTCCATGTTTTACTTGGATCTGAACCAATGATCAACTTGCGAGTGGATTTAACTAACTCAACTTCAGTTGAAGATGCTCTTTCTATCTTCTCTCGCTTAATTAGCAAATGTAGTCTAAAAGCTAAACCTGCTGAGGTAGCTGTCTCAAAATCTTCCACTTGGTTTGATCTGGAATGCCATATCCGGAAAAAGGAATTAAGATGCATATTTAAAGAATTACGCCAGGCTGGGGACTTTAGTAAATATAATGAATTCTTAAAACATAAGGAAAGCTTCCAAGACCTTATCATTAAGAAAAAAAAATTATTTTTTCAGGGTAAATGGGACCGATTGTATAGGGCTATCAAATGTAAGGATAGTAAATCTTTCTGGAAACTTACTTCGAGCAATTCCAGTGCTAACTCCTCTTTTGCCACCCCTGCTATTACATCTCAGCAATGGGTGGCACACTTCTCAACATTGTATGATGCGCCTGTAGCTCCCTACAATGAGGAAGATGATTCCACTGCCTTAGATCTACCACCGTGGCCTCTGGTGAGCACAGATGAAATCATTGAATTAATTGTTGATCTAAAATTGGGAAAATCGCCTGGCCTGGACGGGCTCCCAGCTGAAGTACTTAAAAATCATGTTGATTGGTGGGCCCAGCCGTTGGCTTCCTTATTTACGCTCATTGATCATTATGGCAAAATTCCGAATACTTGGCTCAATTCAATAATAATTCCAATTTACAAAAAAGGTGGGTTTGACCAGCCTGGTAATTTTCGTCCAATCAGTCTTTTATCTATTTTAGGCAAGCTTTACGCTAAACATCTTGAACGCCGTTTACTAGATTGGATGTATACAAATGAAGTAATCAGGCCTGAACAGATAGGCCTCTGCAAAGGAAATTGTCTCACATTGAACTTCCTAATTGAAAAATACCTGAACTTAGGAAGGAAAAAGCTTTTTGTAGCTTTTATAGATCTTAAAAGTGCTTTTGACTCAATTCCGAGGGATGTACTATGGTCTAAACTGAAGAAACAAGGAATAGACCTGAGGTTGCTGTTCCTACTAAAGAAACTACATACAGACACCTCTTGCCAAGTTAAATATTCAACTAAGGGTCATTTAACAGAGAGAATACCTATACAGAAGGGAGTTAAGCAGGGCTGTGTCCTTGCTCCTCACCTTTTTAATCTTTTCTTGAATGACTTGGCCCACTCCCTTAGTTCAGTTAATGGTCACCCCCCGTGCCTTGGAGGTCTCCCTACTCCATTGTTACTTTATGCTGATGATACTACAGTTCTTTCCTGCTCAAGGGTGGGCTTACGAAGATATTTGGCGGCATTTTATAATATTGCCAAAGTAACTCACTATTAATTTTTCCAAATCAAAGGTAATAATATTTGCTAAAAGATGGCACCTGGCGAGATGGTCTATGGGCAGTATAGAAATTGAACAAGTTAAAACTTTTAAATACCTTGGCATTACTTTTAGTTATAATCTTTCTTGGGTAACTCATCGTAATAAGTCAATTCACTTAGCCAATTGTTCCGCTGCCCAGATCAAACAGTTCTATTTTACAAGAGGCAATCAATTTGTACCAGCAGCAATTAGGATATTCAAAGCCAAATCTCTCTCTCAAATACTTTATGGTATTTCTCTTTGGTTGAGAGCTTTTAATGCTAAAGTGGAAGGTATACAGGCTTCCTTTCTGAGGCAGCTTTTAGGGGCTCCTAATTGCGTCTCTTATCCCATAATCTGCCTAGAAACGGGTCAAAGTTTAATTGAAACTAAAGCCTGGATTTTAACAATTAAATATTGGCTCAGAATCTTATATAGAGCAGCTCCTCGAAGTCTGCTATCATATCTCAAAAAAGATAAATACATCTCACTGTGGTCGCAACATATTATATCCAAGCTTAAGCTGATTGGGATTGCAATTGAGGACCTATACCTTTCAGATTAAAGCTTTGTATTTAGCACTATTAAACAGAGACTTTTGGACTTAGAATACCACAAATTCAGACCAGCCCAACCTCGTGTATGCTCCCCTGCCATGCTTGGTATAGAAAATCAATTGGGCAAGATGGCGCATTATTTCAACGATCTTGTGTTACCTTCCCAGCGAAGGACCTTTTTCTTGGCTAGAGTGAATGCTTTTCCTTCTAAGGTGCTCCTTGGAAGGTATAAACGCATTCCCATCCATGACAGGCTCTGTCTTTGTGGCGGCCCAGATAAAATCTATCATATCATTTTTGATTGTTATTTATTTGTGTCTCTTCGACATGATTTGCTTCTAAGACCTTTGCAGGGCAAATATCCTCTGAACGATGTGGATCCTGTGTCATCCTGCCGGTATTTGCTCTGTGATGCTATACCTGAGATTACCCAAATTGTTGCTAAGTTCCTGGAGGAAGTGTTCAAAAGGAAATGTAACCAAACTCTTCTTTGAGTATTGTTTTCCTGCTGTCATCCTTATGATATGCTAATTCCTTGTATTTTAATGTTTGCAATGCCAATAAAGGTTTGAATTTGAAATTTGAATTTGAATTTGAATTTGAATTTAGTCACAGGCATCACTTGAAGACAAACCCATTGTGAAAGACCTGTTCGTAGCACTCAAAGAGCAAACTGAAGCCAGATTTCCTCCACCTGCTATGTTCTCCCTTAATCTTTTCGGCCAAACTTTAGGCTGGCCTGGGAACTGTGGGAATTGCAGTCCAGGCATCTGGAGGGCACCTGTTCAGAAAAGGCTGTCATAGTCATGCCATAAGCCATTTCTGCAAAGCTCAGTTCATGTGATGTTTCAAGGCCATTTTTCCTTCCTTCCCTCCTTCCCTCCCTCCCTCCCTCCCTCCCTCCTTCCTCCCTCCCTCCCTCCCTCCTTTCCTTCCTTCCTTCCTTCCTTCCTTCCTTCCTTCCTTCCTTCCTTCCTTCCTTCCTTCCTTCCTTCCTTCCTTCCTTCCTTCTGCCTGCTTGCTTGCTTGCTTGCTTGCTTTCTTTCTTTCTTTCTTTCTTTCTTTCTTTCTTTCTTTCTTTCTTTCTTTCTTTCTTTCTTTCTTTCCAAAACATAGTCCAACTCTTACAAACATAATTGGGGTCTCCCAGTGAAATTGTTTCCTTTTTGTCTGTTCTTAGCCTTCCTTCCTGCTGGTGTTAGCATCCTCTGCTTGTTTGTGGGTTGTTTTCTGCAACACTCAGGTTTCAGCAAAGACATGCCTTCCGGATAGATGTCGGAAAGGGACATCACGCCAGCATTGCTGTTATCAGTAAGCCAAAAGTTCCTACTATCTCCAGCTGTACTTGTTTGGCAATCCATTCAGGAAGCTGAGAGTTAGCATAACATGCCGCTCACGAAGACCAGGGACCAATTCAGATGCTTTGCGCTGTCTGGAGTCTGAATCCTGCCTACTGGGCCCATTCCAACTGCTTGCTTTAGAACCGTGTTTCTTACACTTCTTTCTTTCAGGACCCCTTCCCACTTTTAAAAATTATGGAGGGCCCCAAAAAAGCTTTGGACTGTATGAGGTATATTTATCGATATTTACCTTATTAAACTTAAAATGGACACACTTGCAGCTACTACTGTTTCTCACAATTGTTTGATGGGATTTTAATCTTGTATTATTTTTCAACATAGGCTGGCAAAGAGTTTTGATTTTGCAACCCCTGAGAGGGTCTTGGGGGACCCCCAGGGGTCCTAGACCACCCTTTAAGAAACACTGCTTTAGAAAATAAAACACATTTTACTGGCAAAATAAAGGGAGTGGGGATGATGGAATAGAGGCAGAGAGAAGAGGTAAGGGACAGCGTTCATATCTAAGCCATCCTAGAGAAAAGGCTATGCTGTGAAGCTACTCTTGGCAGCTGAAATATGAAAAATGATACTGGAATAAGATACATTAGATACTGAAACCATGTTTAAATTCATTCAAAATTCACTGAGACATATATTAATTTAAAGTTGGATGACAGTATGGTGACAAGGGCCACCAGGTGTTTATCAAATTTTAATAAGGTGCCTGCAATCTCCCTCCTGGGATTAAATAAAAACGAATTCTAGGAAATAAGAAATCCCCAGATCTCAAGAGATTTCCCCATTCTTGCACATCTTGCAAAAGTTGAGCATTTTTACATGAGATCGTGGAAATCTCAGCATGCGGTCATGTTAATTGCCCAAAATTGGCCAGCAGAGTCACAGCTGAAGAAGAGTTCATTCTGCCAGGACAACCTGTCTGGGAAATCTCCCCTCCACACCCACTTTTCTTTTTCTTTTCTTTTTTTTTACTTAGGGAAGAACAAGCTGACAGTGAGGCAAGCTACTGAGGAGGCTTGGTGTGCACTTCCCAACTAGCAGGTAGCAGAGGTGCACGTGTGTGTGTGTGTGTGTGTGTGTGAGAGAGAGAGAGAGAGAGAGAGAGAGAGAGAATACTCCTTGGCTGGCTAGGTATGCCATGCTTCTCCTACACAACCCCCGAGATTGACAGAGGAGCAGGAGATACACCCAAAACTATTCTCCCTGAGCCACCAGAAGGCATTGTGGAAGACCTTTGGGAGGCCTGACAGCCACTGGAGCCAATGAGAGATTTAGTTATGACTTTTATTTTAAATAACTGCTTAACAATATATCTTATATAAAGATATATAAGAAAGGCTTATTTTTAAAAAGTATTGCATAATTTGGGGGGGGGAGCTGTCCTCATGCATGGCTCTTGTTGTCTTCATTGATTCCAGAAGCTGAGAATAACAAAACTTAGTACGTGCATCCTTATCCAGCAATGATCAGTCTATATGCCATACAGTCCTGAAGATCTCAGCCCAAAATATAACAGTGTTAGGATACATCCAGACCAATGACTTAATTTTCCAATTTCTAAATTGCATCGCCAGTATAAAGATCCAGCAGTCTCAAATTTGTCCACTATACCCTAAGTAGAATTTTCTGATGTTTTAAGTCAAAAGAAACTAATTCCACATTCTCTGAAGTAACCTTCTCCAGGTTTACAGAAAAAGAACATTAAAGTTCATTATTCCAGAGTTCATGTAAATGGCTAATTCAATTTCATAAACTTTCTTCAGTGTCTTATAGAGGCCTCAACTGATTACTCCAAAGCCTTTAACAACCATGAAACTTCAGAGACAGTGGTGTCCTCAGGCTGAAATACCCAAGCAAATGCACACAAATAAACTACCAGAAGTACTCTTAGATAATCCTATATTTTAATAGTTCTGTAAAGATGTTAAAGCACCTACATTACAACTAAGTACTGATAACCCAATTTACCAAAGCAAAAAGGCAGATTTATCAGCTATTTTTAAAGTATATCCCATAAAGTAAACTTTTCATGGGTAAAAAGGTCTGCAGCCCAAAAGTCTGCAGCCCAACATTTTCCATATATGTAAGTGCAGGTATTGAAACTAATAACTGAACCAACAAAGAACCTCACCAATTAGAGAATGAATGCACGCATAAGCTCTGCAGAGTTCTCCCAGAGTTTTCACTTGTTGGGGGTAGTGTGTAAACAGTGTTAAATAAATTTAGTTAAAGATTAAAGATTTCTCCCAATTTCAAGTAAACCAGCAGGGACCTAAAAATAATAATAATTCCACTCTCCAACAGAAGATAGGGATCAGAGCTGTTTTTGCTGCAAAGGCTCCAGGATGAGACACCTTAAGTCTGAAGGTATAAGTATCCATTTAGCCATTAAATTTCTTGGGTACTTTGAGCTAGTTGCTACTCCTTAGCTTCACTAGGTGATTGTTGTGAAGACAAAAGGAGAGAAGTCTCATTATTTCAGCTCCTAGAGGAAAGACAGGGCATAACTGTAATAAAGAACGAATAAATATTATAAATAGAAGTATCATTGGGACCATCTGCTTTGACATGATGTCTTAGGGCAGCACTGTTAGGAAGATGTCTTTACTGTATAATGTAGATGATTGGATAACAGAATCTATTATCTAGTGAAAGAAATCTCTACACAGAAGAATCTAATTTGATGAGGAACCATGTCAGTGTAAAGGACTTTTTAAAGAAAGGATCCAACGTTTCAGACTACTAGCTACGCCTCCTCCTCTTATATCAGCTTTTCCAGAGAAGTCTGGTTCAAATAGCCACCAAAATTTATTGCAAATTTTGCAAAGCTTTTGACCTGTATCGTCTTATTAAACTTTTATGAAAAATCAATGGAGTTCAATCACGTTATGGGCTGTTCCTCACACATGTGTCAGTGGTAAACGGAGAAGTCTATTTATTCCAAAGTCTGGGGGGGACAAGATGTTTCAAATGATAAAGGGGCTGCCTGTACCTACATATTTTGTTATCCTTATGAATTTAACTTTTTAGGAAAATGGAATCAAATAATCAACAGGAAAGCTTGGAGCAGAGAACAAACCACAGACTTAGAGCAAATCATTCTTGTAACAGTACAATCCTATTGACTTTATTTCCAAATAAGTGGGTCTAGGACTGCATTTTAAAATTATTGACATCACTTTGGATTATTTTCCAGCTACTTGGAATACTTACTGAGTGCCAAGAACTTTGTTGTAAACAGAAGTTTCTGAATGAGCAAGCATATTTCTTGTTCACTTAGAAATCAAACTGGATGTTGTACTAATGCACATTTAGACAACATTATACATATTGAACTGTATAAATGCACAGCATTTCTCCAGAAATAGGTTTTAGCAAAGCATTTCAAAAAACATTGAAAAAATGCATTTCTATCAACCACAAGCCACTGAAATTAATATACAAAATGCATGAAACATGAATGAATTTTATAGCGAAATTTAAAAATAAAATCAGTTGAAAACATAGCAGATAAGAATTTAAAGCACTATACTGTTCTGTATCTTAACAGTATCTGTGATAGGTTTAGTGGGGTTTACTGTCCTCACATTTTCTTCATTTGCAAAGAGAAAATTCTCATAAACATCAGAATATTTTTTTTACCAACCCACCCAACCCTTAAAAACCTCTGACCATAATGAATCAACAATAATTAATGATAATGATATATATCTTTAAAAGTTCTCCAAGATTAGAATTGTAACCAGGATACAAGTAAAACTTAACATTGTGACTATGATGGAAGATGGTGAGACATTGTGGAGAGGAACCTTGAGAAAATCTGCAGGGATAAAGGAAGAAAGGTGGGTTGCCACAAGGGCTGCGGTTCAATCCTGCAAGTGGGATGTTTGGTGGGATACCACTTGAGAAAGACCAGGCAGAGAACAGGCTCACCTTTTATTACTTTGACAGTATTAATCCTTCTTGTCCCTCCCATCTAACCTGGTTCCAGACAAGTAGCAGATAAGGGAAAGTGAGATAAACAGGATACCTTTGTTTTTCTGGGCCATCAAATAAAATATGTTCTTGTCCCCTGTGACTAGAGATTCCCTTGTTAACAAATCGGCAGCCCACCCCTGAATGTTTCTGACATTGTCCATCAACTTGCTCATTCAACGTTAAAAATGGAAATCAGATTTTCCCAGCATCATTTACCATCCTACCATCAATGATAGAAGACTCCTTTGAAGCTCATAACAAGCTACTCTGTTCACCTGCTTGCCAAACTTGGTAGATGTGTTTGTATTCATTCCAGCTGCTTCTGAAAAAACCTTACACATCTTTATTATAAAAGAAATATAAGCATTATGACAAATGGCCAGAAGATAAAAGGGGTACTTGGGATCAGCACTAATAGTTACGATAAAATCCAGTCCAGCCTTTCCCAACCTGCAGCTTTCCAGACAAGTTACATATACACTTTCAGAATTCCCAGCCAATACATTTGTTGGCCATGCTGGCTGAGAATTCTGAGCCTTCAACTTCAGTATATCTATAAGACATTAGATTTGGGAAATCTAGTCTAGACTCAAATTTTAAAACCAGTATCCTAGAAAATATGTTTTAAAGCACTGTTTTAAGAACAAATATTTAAGGATGCAAACAGATTCATACAACATGATAGTAGAGACACTGAAGCCATTATTTCATTTTTCATACAAGCTGTCTACAGTAGAACATATCATATCCTTGCTAGTGTTAATGAGTTCAGTTAATCTGACTCATTGAGAGTGGCGGGAATTAAGAACGCCACTGAGTACTCAATAAAATATATAACACAACATGGCTGCATTCTGAACAGCCTTGAATAGTTGAAACTGGCGGCTGCCATCTTCATTTGTCAAAATGCTCCGAATATGACAACTGAAGAAGTCACCAAGTTCGTTTCAAAATACTTTCCAGAGATATGGGAAATATACACTGTTGGCTCAGGAGTCACCTGTCCAGGGCTGATTGGAGCTGTGGTGGAATAATCAAATAGCAACCTAGGGCACCCACTGGGGCCTTCTGACCGAGAATGCTGTATGCTGGCTCAGGGTCTCATTATTACGTTATTTTCAGGCATGAAAAAATGCAGTGACATATTTTCTGGTGTTTCTAATTCTCATTGTAAATTTTTCATGATTGTTAATGCTGCCAGTTACTATTGCTCCGTTCTGCTTTATCGTTACTGCAATTCAATGAGAGTGTTTGGAACCACCTGGAAACTTTTATTTAATTGAAGTAGAAGACTCTTTCAAACATGACATATGACTCTTTCAAACAGCTAAATATGAAATCTGGGGTCACAATTTATGAAGGAATGAAGAGGTGTGTGGGGTTTTTTTCAATCTCTATGTGCCCACATTACCTTGCCCTTTTTATTACATAGTCTCTGGGCAGATACCATGTGTCAATTATATTTTGTGGAATACTGCTGTTCAACTAATAAAATCCTTCAAACTTTAATCTTCTCTTTTTTATAAATCAAAATGCCATCTCAGAGAGATTTCAACCTTAATTGTAGCAGCCCAAGAAAAGTTATAGTTATATCTTAAAGAAATTAATCCCATATGTCTAAAATCATCTAAATGTTTTTGGATTAATAAGAAGATTTATCATTACTTGATTTATTAATGAAAACACATTTTTAACCAGGGTAGATAAGAATTAAAGTTATATTGATTTTGTTGCTTAGTTTTTTAGACTGTCTGGGAGCTGGGAAATAAAAAAGAAAATATTAAAAATAATCATTTTTTCTAGTTATGTAGCTTTCAAATTCTCAAAAGGCACCTTTATTTATATGTCACCTTTTCCTGTAATTGACAAATGGTTTCCCTAATGTTTTTCCCACCAGAATAACTTTATAAAGCAGGTTGGGCTGAAAGTCACCCAACTAGCCCAAAGTCACCCAATGAGATGGGTCTTCCTGATTTAATTCCAACAACTTCACCACTATACTATACTAACTCTCACCACTGTATATACAAAAGCTTTCATCATAGGAATATTTTAAAGTATGATTCAACAGGCAATCTTGTTCTCAACTTTGAGTAGTAAAATAACTTGGGCTCCAAAGTAAATGGGGAAAGAGGGGTCTCCACATGCAGAGCTTTTTGTTCAATATGTCTTCTCCAATATTTAAGAAAGACACATTCACCCCTTTATAAGTGAAAAATCTTAATGCAAAATAAGCCATGATTGCATTAAAATGTATTCTAATCTATGTGTGTATATATGTGTGTGTGAGTGTATAATTTTATTAAAGATTTTTTAAAAAGAAAGATAAAAACTAATACAAATTAATATGAAGTAAGAAAAAGAAAGAAATCAAAGAGAAAGCTAAGTGCAAGAAAGGGGGGGGGGAAGTAAAAGAAAAATAGAAAAGAAAGAAAAAAGGTTCAGAGAAGTCACTTCCGAACTTCTTTACTGCAGTTCTAAGTACAGTTATAAATTTATAGAAATTTCTTCTTTCTATAATCTATCCTGTCTAATCATCAAAACCATAAATCATAAGCTCATTTTTTTCTGTTTCACGCAAAAAGTCCATAAGGGGTTTCCAGTCAGCAGTAAACATAGATGTTGTCTTTTCTCAAATCAGATAAGCCAATTTAGCCATCTCACCAAGTTCCACCATCTTCACCAACCATTCCTCCATTGTGGGTAATGCCAAATCTTTCATCTTTGGGCATACAATAATCTCACTGCAGTTATCATGTACAAAAACAAAGTTCCATAACTTTTTTCCGTTTGTCCATCAATCCCAAAAGAAAAACCTCTGGTCTCAATTGTATATTCATCTTTAAAATCCTCTAATCAGTGTATACATTTGAATCCAGAAGTTTCTAGCTTTTTTACATGTCCACCAAACATGATAAAATGTCACTTCTTGTTGTTCACATCTCCTGAAGTAAATCGGGTGTAATTCTCCTCACTGCAGGTTGGTCTAGTGATCCTTTACTCCCCTTCACTTTTGTCTCTTTTCTGGTGGTTGCCATGATGATATTATAACCCAAAGATGAAAGTATCTCAAACAAGGGAAAAAGAGAAGGCAACCTTCCCCCTTTTTTTCTCTTTTGTCTTTCTGTAGTGTGCCCTTAATACTTTCGTCTCATGTGGCACTCTGTAGTTACCATCAGCATCACAGTGAATAACTCCGTGGTTATAGTCAGCATCACCGTCTGGCTCATATTGCCTTTATCTTTTGTTTTGTAAAATCCACCAATTGTCTGCACTCTTTAATAGTAAACAAAAAACATTCCCACGAAAGTCTGGTTCATTTCTCTAATTTAATTCCAATTTGTTCAAAAGCACTTTCACCAACAAATAATCTTTCAAAATAACGGTCCCCTTAATCTGTTTTAAACTTACTTACATTGACTCCTTGTTAAGCTTTTTGCCAAAAGTTTTTAAATCTTTAAAACCTTTTTTTTCCCCCTTTGTAATCCAGAAAGAATGTTGACTCACCAAGTGGAATTTTCTTATCCCACCACTCAGAAAATCTCTCTTTAGCTGTAAATTAGTTACATCCGAAAGTGGTTAAGAAATGAGGCTTCACCATCTGGCCACTAATCTTCACCACAATGCCATCTCTATTCATTCAGGGACATCTAGTTCACTAAGAATTCCCACCAGAAACCCAAAATGTATCCTAATCTATGTCTAAACAAGATATTTGACACATATTTTCAAGAGCAATGCACACACACAAACACACACATGCCTACATACATACATACATACATACATACATACATACACATACAGTATATGGAGGAGACTTAGGCATAAAGATGCATCTTTGCTACATGCTTTCAAAAGAATCTTTATGGTATTCCCTCCACTCACCAAAGTAAAAGAGATACTGAGATACTTGAGAAGGTACATGGATCAGAACTCCAAAACCAAGCTCTTTGCATATAACTTGCTACTTCAACCAGGACTTCATCTAGCATTTCTACTACAAGTGGTTGAATATTTATTCAGAAATCATTTCCTGTAACTTTGCCAGAGGCTAATTATTCCATCAGAGCCAGTTTGGAGTAGTGGTTAAGGCACCAGGCTAGAAACTGGGAGTCTGTAAGTTCTAGTCCTGCCATAGGCACAAAGCCAGCTGGGTGACCTTGGGCCAGTCACTCTCTTTCAGTCCTAGGAAGGAGGCAAGGGTAAATAACTTCTGAAAAATCTTGCCAAGAAAACTCCAGAGACTAGTCCAGGCAATTGCCAGGAGTCAACACTGACTCAAAGTCACCAAAAGAATAACAAAAACAACTTATTATATACAAAGGGCCAAGTTTTCAAATGTCACACGTTTGCTCAGTGGAGGATTGCCCTCATATTTCTTATATATGGTATCAGTATCAAGCTTTATGCCCAGTCCTTGATGACCACATAATTTTCAACATCTGACTTTTCTCCCCTAGCAACAGTAGAAAAATATAGATAATTTATATGTAATATTCTAAGGTGGAGATATGCAACCTATTTTTCAGAAGGATGTGCCAGGAACTATGCTCCAAAAAAGTAGGTTGGATCTGGACAAGAATGAAATTTCATTTTGTTTCAGTGAAATTGAATTAATATTAAATGTAATTAAATACAGTTAATATTATTCTTCCCTGTATATTTTCTTTCGTCACTTTAGAAACCATATATCAGTAACAATTTTTGGAATGACGGTGTGCAGACTGAGACTGCTTGTGGTCCTCAGGCCTTAGGTTGTTCTTACCAAGCCTCAGCCCCAGGAAGTTATGGGTAAGTCGTTCAGCTCTTTATAGAGCCCAGATAGTCTGCCCCTTCACCATCTGAAGTAGGAATTTCTTTTATCACTTAGCTGAATACTTTGATGCCAGCATAGGGGATGGGATATGCTAACTGGAGAATCCACCCAGATCTAAACAAAGGTAATTAAAACAGTCAGTTCATGTCAACAAAACGTAAGGATAAAACTGTAAGAATTGTGTAATCGCCTTTTTTAAAGATGCTGCCACCAACAAAACTGTGTGAATATTCTTTATCCACATCTAAAGCTTCAGTTGTACCTAATTTCACTTTTAGGAAGTATTGTTGAGAAGTAATAAATTTCAAATCAAAATGCTACAGTTAACATCCTTTCTGTTAATACAAGCAGTTGACTTATCCTTTTGTAAGACAATATGGTTTGGGTTAATACAATAGTTAGCATGTGCTAAGTGAAACAGGATTAAGCAAACTTCCAGCAGCTTACTTAAGTGATAAGAAACCATTATAAGGAAGGGATCTCCCAGGGATTATGGAAAAACCTGCAGCTGAAGGCAAGCAAGTCCGGATATGTGACTCGGCAGCAGTATAAACAGGAAGTAGAGCAACATGCATTTGGACTGACGATCTGGCTCCAAGGACTCATTGACCGGCCCAAGGTTTGACCTCTGTCAAGCATGAATATATGGAGGCTATGCGAGGGTCTGATAAGCTGACACCTTGAAGATACAGGTCATACAGAAAACACATCCTGGGAAGAAAAGTGGACATCTCTAAGCCCATACTGCTTGCTCTCCTCAGAAGGGCTCAGCTGATGAGAAGAAACAAATTCGTGCCCTCTATCAAGCATCAAGACAATTCTGCTCACTTGAGTTTGATCCCAAGCGCAGCCCTTCATACATGCTTATCCTGATTTTTTTAAAAAAATAATTTTTGTGAAATAAAACCCATCCATGTCCTCTGGATTTCAAGCAGACTGCTTGGGAAAGACACATGGGAGGAAGCCAAGAGTGAGATTAGAAAGCAAATATTTCTGGAATTAAAGAATAAATTATGTTCAATAAAAGAAATTTGACAGATGGCTATAAATAATGAGCAGCTGCAAGAGCAAACATAAAACCAAACATCTAGCAAACACTAGCCTTCCCCAAACTGGTGTCTTCATGTACTTCTGGGATGCAACTATCAGAAGTCCAAGCCAGCTGGCAATATCAGGTGAGAATTCTGGGAGATGTAACCTGGACATATCTGGAGGGCATTCAATTGGGAAAGGCAGATTACACAGGCATTAATGACTCCTGGGTTTCAGACAGGGGTATTTCCCAGTTTTATCTGGTATGCAGGTCTTTTGAACTGGATCCTTCTGCATTCAAACCACTGAATTGTAGCCTTTTCCCCAGGGAAATTGATTAGATCAGTGTTTCTCAGCCTTGGCAACTTTAAGATATGTGGACTTCAACTCCCAGAATTCCCCAGCCAGCATAATTCTAGGAGTTGAAGTCCATGTATCTTAAAAGTAGCTGAGGTTGAGGAACACTGGATTAGACAACAGACAGGAAGAGAAACCACAAATAACTACCCATGTTGAAGAGAGAGAGAGAAAGAGTTTTAAATAACATCTGGTTACCCACATCTGAGGAGTCCCAATAAGGATGAAATCAGCTACATGGTGACTCCTAGTGGTCAATGTAACTGAAAATGGCACATAGTGTTTTTATAGTGTAACAACAGAGAAATTCCCTCTCCTCCAAGAGGGAGGGTGGAAATTAAGTAAAACCCCATACATGGGGCATGACATAACATCTATATCCCTCTGCTCTGAGAGCTTAAGGGAAGGTGGACTGCCCAGGACCTAGATGGTTCCTAAAGCTAATGCATTGTATGTAATCATCTGAAGTGCAAAGGTCTGTAAGTCCAATTTCTGGAAGAGGGTTTGAACCCTATAAAATAACATCTGGCCAGCTATATCTATGGAGTCCCAGTAAGGATGAAACTGGTCATGGGGTGCTTCTCGGTAGTCAGTGTAATGTATTTTCCACCATAGACCTTAAGTAACTGTCTTGACCCCAGCCTTCCAGCTGCCCAAATCTATCTTGGACAAGAATGTGAGTTAAGACTCTGGTTGTCCAGGCAATATCCCAGTTTGACTTTATAGTTTCTGGCTGGGATATAGTGACTGGTCTGGGAAGGTGGAATCCTAGAAGAGCCTAGCCACACAACACTCCAGGAAACCTTCTGATCTTATCCTCTTGGTGGTTCACCACAGAAGACAATAACACAACTCCTCCATGACTCACTCACTCCAAATCCAGCTTCAAAATAATAATTAAAAAAAAAAAAATGGGGAAGCACTAACAGGGATTTGAAACTCTGCCACCTGCTGACCCCAAAAATTAACACATCAGAATGCCCTTGAAGCCTCTCATTTTCATTAATTGCATTGTTTTGATTTTTCCTCTTTTTTTTCCGGGCTTTGTCTTCGCCTGGCCTCATACCTCAACTGAGCAACCCTAGCTTATGCTTTACAAGGGGATTTCATGCAGGATAAGGCCATCAATGGCTGTATATTATCTCCAATGAGACCTCTCAATACCAGTTGCTTGGGAGCACAAGCACTGATGTGCTAGTCTCCTCATATCCTGCTTGTAGACTTCCCATTGGCTACTGTGGGAATACAATACAATAAGTCTTTGGTCTGATCTAGCACATATTCCTTCTGGCTTTGAGATAAAACCATAAGATAAAACAGCTTGACTCTTGCCATGTTGGGGCTTGTAAGTTTGGAGAACGATGAAGTGGGAGACTCATTTGCAAGAGGATCAATTCAGTGGAAATGGAAGAAAAGACTCGCTGAGCATATTCAAGAGTGAGCCATTAGCATACAATGCCCCATTTCCTGCTGTTTTTAATGCTGCCGAGCACGTAGAGCTAACGCATTTTCATGCCGCTATTTTAACACATGAGCAACAATAGTTTACAAAAGTGATCTGCAAGGAGAGGATGGAGCTAAGAGAGGTGACACAATATAAACTTTACCACATGAAATACTGGAAGTTGATGTAAACAGCTTTTAATAGAATTGAACATTTGTTCACTTTGTTTAGCCCATCTGGGTGTTCCATTGTGCGCAGTCCAACACTGACTGCTGTGGGGTGGCAGTTGATGTATGCTAAGTACAAGCAAAACGCCACAACCCATTTCAAAGGACCC
Organism: Python bivittatus; assembly: GCF_059951505.1. NCBI lineage: Eukaryota > Metazoa > Chordata > Lepidosauria > Squamata > Pythonidae > Python > Python bivittatus. The sequence continues at coordinate 17,125,657 of NW_028277098.1, forward strand.
TCAGGAGAACTTGTACTGTTTTGTGAAATATTCTGTCAGCTGCTACTGCATCGCCTGCATCCTTAATGGGTCCCTGCCAGAGTCCTCTGCCTTTGTTATTATTTTTAATCAAAGGCGAGTGCACTACAGCTTTTACTGTTTGGAGGGTTCGGCCAACAATGCCAAAGTTCTTTCAAGCAACTCCGAGACTATCAACTGATGGGAACGATTTCCAGGAGGGCTCAACAGATAACGCAAGAGAGTCATTCATTCTGAGAGGTTTTGGCCTCTACAGCTTGTAACCAGCCCAACAAATGAAGCTGTCAGAAAGTAGTAACAATTTACTGTAATGAGAGAAGAGAGGAAATTCATATTTTTAAACATGTTAGACTAGTGCTATGCAACCCAGCTCTTCCCAGATGTGTTGGGGCTGCCAATCTCAGGATGTCCAGCTGGATGGCTTTGGCAACGTTGGCTGGGAATTCTGGAATTCATAATCCCAAGACAGCTAGATGGGGCCAAGGTGGGGGAGGCTCTTCCATCCACATAAAACAATGGTTTGCACTTTATAGCTATGACAATGTATACTGTAGGCAACACCAGGAATTAATTTGCATGGAAGGGCTGCTTCAGCATTTTTAAACACCATTGTCTTCAATCAGATGGGGGAAAATAGCTTTGCATTATTTCTTCCAAGGGAAAAAAAAGAAATGTGGTGAAATGGCAGGATATAAGGTTCTTCCAATATGTCAATTCTAGAATGATCAAAGAGTATGTATATAAGTATCCTATTGCTCACTGTACAATGGTCTCTTCCGCAGTCTGCAGCCTTGCTGGCTTTTTAACCTTTACCCAAATCCCAAACGAAGTCATCATGATAGATCAGAAGGCAGGTGAACCCACAGAATGATAAAATAAGCTCAGAAATACTGATGAATAAAGCCTTTAACATATTCTACAGCACCTAAGGATGAGATAGACCACCAGAAGCTTCTTTCCTAGAGAAAGAGGATTTTGAGAAATGGCAGAAAGATTTTGACACTTTATTCCCAGTACATCTTCCCATGAGTTCAATGCTTCATACTTCAGAGATATAGGATTCTAGTATATAATATTTAAGTGTAGAGAAACCTGGTAATACGGGTGATTGGTATGCTTATGAGAACTAGGCCTGAGTAACTTAATACCTGCAAACTGATATTTAGCCTCTAAGCCAATACGGTAACAATGTTGTGTGCCAAACTAAAATGTAAAAGGATAGCTGGGCTACTATGAGTAAAAAGGGAGTAATTAATACATGACCTTTTAATTACCCAATTGAAATGCACATTTTAAGTTTCCTGTGCATAGACAAATGCTGTTTATTTATTATATTATTAAATACATGTACTGCCTCTGAGCGATGACCATTTTCAAGGTTCAGATTTCCTTAAGAAAAACTGGTGTTGGTTGTGTGATTTAAGGTTCGGTTATCAACATGTAACAGGCAAGGCATAAGAGTTCACTGAATCAGCATTCAAACGGGTAGCAATCCCCCATCAGTACTGTAAAGGAAGCAAAACTGCCATAGGGGACTGCCTGAGGAGACCAAAGTCAGCTGTCGGTTTCCATTTCACTCCCAGGCCCAGCAGAGACTAAAATTATACGATAAACTGCCCTATTAGACCAAAAAGATGAAATCTTCCTTTAAATGCTTAATATGTTTAACCAAAAGGAAGATGACCCTGAATTTAAGACAATACCTCTAAAGAAAGGAGAATTAGAGAGGGAAAAAAAAACTCACCTGCTTCCATTAATATATTGTCAATGAATCAAAGACAATTCCAACCATTTGAAAGGTAAATTATTTGGGCAAAAACATAATCTTCTTTTCAGGCAAATACAGAACACAGTTTAGGCCATTGAAACATTACCATCATTATTAAGTGTCCTTTATTAGGATTCAGTAAATAATGAAGAGGGGCACCATTCCTAGCATTATTCACAGAAATCATTAACTGTGTTTGTGGAAATCTTAGATTAAACAATTAGATAGATACAAAAGATCCTTAAGGGATCATTTGACCTATTCAGACCTATTACAAAATAATCAGAATGAAGTTTGTTTTTCTCTCAATAACTCTATGAGGTAGTGTAGGCTGAACCTTATCCACCACCACCAGTGACTATGATGAAAAGGAGACAACACTGTGGTCTTCTTGATCCAAGTTCAGTATGATATCCACTACATCACAGATTAATAATACAGTAGTTGATAGTCAAAAAAACTCAACAGTTACATAGCAACATCCATTTTAGAATCATAACCCCACCACATACACATATTTATCCCCCCCCTTTTTTTATTTTTCTTTTTTCTTTGGCTTAGTGTCTCAAAGCGGAAGGTTTGTTAAACTAGTATATTTTTTAAAAACTTAAGAAAATGCATATTATAAAAAAAATGCATGCTGTTCTATGTAAAACTAAAATATATCACTGCAATTGTGAAACTACAATAAATTCTCTTGGCATTTTAACAAAACTCAAATGTGATGGCTGATTCAATCACCTTTATTTATTTGTACTGTGCATGTAAAAAAGATTTTTTTTTTTTTTTACTCTACTGGTTATTTTAAGGTGGAATTTCCAGCATCCATTCTGAATGCTTCTACTAAGACAAATATACCACAGCGGAATTTCATGCTTTTTTGTTTCTTATCTGGACTGCTCATATAGGGCTTTGTTTAAAAAAAAACAATTCCAAATTATCTATTCAAATGTAGCATAGGATGAAGTACAAGACCATCACACAGGATTTTAGTTACTGCTGACTAAACTTCACCAATCAAATTAATGGAACCTGAAGCTTTCCATTTACTTACAAGGCAGGTATTTTGTGAACAGATGTTTTACCCATTTCTATCACTCCAAGATTCAATCCTGTGCCTGAGGTTCTGCAGTCTCATTTACTTTCTCCTTTGATAATTCTTCTTCCATTTCATTTTGTCTGAATACAACCATCTACCTCAGCTAATACCTTTTGTTACTAATGCCTTAATTCCAAATATTAGATTTTTAATGTCGAAAAGCCTTTTTGAAAACAAGCATAAAGACATTCCAGTTGACAGTAAGTCGTCACTGAATTTAGGAATAAAATCAGGCTCCGTGTAGAAAGAATACGGCTACAGTGCCTTAATTACAAAAAAGTCAACCATCATAATTATACATGATAAAATAACCAGTCAGCCAGACCAATTTTTTGTGACACAAGTATCAAAACATACAGTTAAGCAACCAGAGAAAAGAAATTGGTAAGATACATGTCAAAATATTTCTGCTGGCAAAAAGGTATTGTATTTTTGCATAAATTAAATTATTTGATTAATGGCTTTATCAAAGCTAAGTTTGTCTGCCACCAATCTCTTGTCTTTCTAGCGTGCTGTAATAGGTTCATGCTTTAAAAATAAAAGGGACTCATCTTGTCCTTTGAAACAAATTACTATTATACAGGAGGAAGTGTATTTGGTGACACTGAATGTCTCCAGCAGCTGATAGATGTCAGGGCTGTAAAACTGAATGCCACCTAGTTGTGGGGACGTAGTGGGGGGGGGGGAGAGAGTTGAGCGAAGATGCTAATTCTGCTGATTAAGATATTGTTTTACCCCTCTTGTGCCCTATTCATTATGCAAGGCTGCAGAATATGAAGTGTGGTGTGTGATCCGGGCAATCTAATGATCTCCCACACCTGCTCATCTGGTACAATTTTAATTAACACTCCAAGGAGGTTTGTCAAGAGTAATCAAAAACATTGTCGCTTATAAAGCTGTGGCAAGAAATCAATAGTTTTCATCAGAAAAGGTAAGGTCTAGCATAACTGAACCATTTAATTGCTTCATTCCAATAAACAAAAAACCCAGCACATTTTAATGACTTGATTCGGGAGATCAATATCAAGCTGCATATTGCATTAAACAGCAACATGTGGTGGGATGTTCAGCGTCATTTCCATTCAGAAGGCTGCATTCTTCTTTTTTATTTTCATCCCGAATGGCAATGGTTGCTGAGCCTATGCAGTGCTATGATTTATATCAAATGAGTGACCTCTAGGGCTGTAAGACTCCAACGGGTGACTAGTTCTCAATGGTAAGCTACTGGCACTTGACAAAGTGCCTGGAGCAGAATGAATTTACTTCTCTTTTCCTCAATCATCAACAGGCTCTGCCTGACCCCCGTCCTGACTTCTATAACAAGATCCCCTGTCTGGGGCTGAGAAATTTACTGCCCGTCTACTTCTCGTGGAGCTCAAGTGAGTACTTCTGTCACCTTCAGTGAACTGAGCCTGTAAAAGATTTAACTAAACACCAGTCGCACTTTAAAAACGAAATAAGTACATCTCTCATATAACAAAGATAACCTTTGAGCACATCACTTCTTCAAAGGCACTTTGTAGCCACTGGTTATTTGTAATACCAGATGTCATTTGGACACTGTAGGGGCATAAATAACTCGGGAGTAATTATTTACTATAGCCTAATTGTTTAGCAGGAAAGGGGGTCGATCCAGAATAAGACGGTTCGTAACTGCACCTGTAGCAGAACATTAAAATGGGACAGTGCAATATACAGTAATAAGGAAACTCTGTAAAGATCTCAGTGCTAGGACAAGGCTAAGATTTATTTAAAGCTTTTTATTTACAGAGAATCTGACTCAGTAGCTCTTTTTACCTTCACCCCAGAAATCTAATGCTAAATATTTTACCATCGTTCTTGAAAACATGCATACAAGTTAGCAAATTCAGAAATGCAGGGCTTACATCTTAAATAAACTATAATTACATAAACCAGTGTAGCAACTTTTATAATAAATAAGTCAGGCAACCGCTTAAATATACATCGTCTATCATAAATTTAACTTTAAATATAAGAAATGGTCTAGGTTTTGCATCTTCCTGACATTAAAGCAAAATATCATATTTCTAATGTTATAAATAAAATATGAGCATTTGTTTCAAATGCATCTGGCATAGTATATATTCTGAATACAGAGTACACCAGATGATGCTCAAATCTATGCACAAAAGAGAAAATACCTTTTTATGACCTTCAAATTAACACATGCAATAACTCCTAAAATGGTTACCTATCATTTCCTGCTACTTTAACAATTAGTAGAAAGAATTTAAAATAGATATTTTCTGTGTGTGTATCTGTGTCTGTGTGCCAGAGAGAGAGAGAGAGAGAGATTGACCTATTACAAACACAGTATGTGCTATTTAATCATTTTAACTGGGCTGTTTAAAGTCATAAAAATTAAAATTTCAAGTCCCCCCACCCCTCATATCAACAATAAGACAATTAAATAAGTGACATTTGATGTTTTATTCCAGCCTCTCAGAAAAGCCTTACACCAAATTTTCACTCCCTCTTTAATTTTCAATTCTTCTGCCCTCCCTGCTTCATAGCTCCTAGCTATTGGCTTTTACAATCTGTCCCTCGAGAGCTAGGAGTTATTACCCCTGTCGATGGAAGAGAAAAGGATGTTATTCCCTTGTCACCCTCTCTGGTTCCAGCAGATTCCTAGCTCTGATCTATAGCCTTCATTGGAGAAAAGCGTCTGACACGCTGTTAGTCCTCAGCCCTGTCAGATCCATCTACCTCTGTTGCTGGTATTACTTATAGGAGCTGGGATGACACTCGAGACTCCAAAGGATTTTCAGGAACAAAACTGCACACAGGCGGTTTGTAGTCATAAGTAGAATGTCACTTCTGCAACAGATCAGCAATGCAAACCATGCACATTAAAGATAAACAAAACTCATGTTTTTGAACAGCTAGGAATCTATCTGAGAAGTTATTTTTAGAGTCATAAAAATTCCAGCTTCTGTAGTGTTTCTTCCCCCAGCGCAGGGCAGTTCACAAGAGTTTAAGATACAAAGTCTTACTGTTTTTTTCTTTTTCTTTTAAGAATACTCTAGATGTGATGAAATAAACATGAAGAATTTGAAGAATGGCAACATTTGCCTATGAATATGGCAATCCCTATTGAATTTCATGAGGCCAAAGAGAGAGGGGAAGATTTCCCAAGTTTTCAGACATATGCAGTTTACTCACATCAGCATAAATTAGTTTTAGACACTCACAAAATTCAGATGAGATGGTCGATATTCACATGTGAATATAGGCACCAAATATGGACTCTGGCCATAACTTTTATAATACAGAAGTTTACAGATACTTCACTGGGAATCAGATTCACTGGCCGCAATGGGGCTTCCTTCTGAGCAGCCATGCATAGGGCTGAATTGTTACTTTATTCATCTGTTTATTACTGTTTTAGACTAACGAATATTCAAAGTAATCTGAATGATATACAAATAAATTAAAGTAAAAGCTTGAAACATAAAATAATAAAACAAAAACTACAGACCACAAAGTGAAACACACCACCAACTCATCAATAAGCAAAACAGTGCAAAGATTTAAAACATTTTTAGATTTAAGGGAAAAGAATAGATTGTTAATTAATTCCTGGCTATTGGCTTAATGCTACCTACTAAAATTCAGTCTGAATTAGGAAGTGTTGTGCCACTTCTGGAGGACACAGAAGATGCTTGCTCTTGGACAGGGTCTCTTGGAAAGACATTTCACTACCCAGGAGCAAATACTAAGCAGGTCTCCCTGTATTCTACTCTCACTTGGCAGAATAGTTGTCTTGGCTGAGTAGTCCGGTTACTCTTCATATTCCAAACGGCTTACTTCATTTTGCTTGTCAGCCATGCAGTTGGCTACGTGTTATGATAAGGGAGGGAGAGGGGAAGGGGAGGGGAGGGATGGGGAGGGAGGGAGAGAAGAAGGAAGGAAGGAAGGAAGGAAGGAAGGAAGGAAGGAAGGAAGGAAGGAAGGAAGGAAGGAAGGAAGGAAGGAAGGAAGGAAGGAAGGAAGGGAGAATTTGTACAAAAACACACCCAGGAATGGTAACAAATTCTTTCTGATCATAGAGAGCTGATAAGTATTTAATTTGTATATAACAATTCAGAGGAAATACGTGCATTTGTATTAGCTCCCTGCTACTATTGCCTTATCTGGCTTTATTTCTGCTGAAAGGTATATGCACCAACCAGGCTTAAAAATAGGTAAGCATTAAAGATGGGTAAGGAATTCTGAGGGTCTCTATTTACTTTTCTTTATCTTTTCAAGACTCTTTCTTTCTTAAAGGCCACAGTCCTGTGCCCACTTTCCTGAAATGAATTTCTGTTGAATGCCCTAAGTCTTACTTCTGAATTGACGTGTGCAAGAGTGTGCTCCAAAGGTTTCAGGAGCAAAACTCTCTCCGGTGGCCAGGGGATTATGACAAGGCCGCTAAGCATGAACAAGCTCCTGGTCAAAACCCCACTATTGTTTCCAGTGTCTAGGTATGCAAATGAATGTTTTCAATTTGTCTTTCAGCCTCATCTCTTATCTGTTAGCCAAAATGATTTTTTGCATGTCTTTCTTTTAACCTGTAAAAAAGTTGCATTTGGCCTTTATTCTGCTTGCATTAGATGCTTGTTGAGATTTAACATCCATCTCCTTTTACATTTAATAATGCTTGCGTGAGTCATTCTCTTTCAAAATAAAGCCAAAATTACTACTATTGATAGAAAAGCTTTCTCGACGCAATACTCCAAAAAAAATTTAAAATACATTTTTAATAGACTAAAAATGCATAAATTAGTCATTTAAAACTGGTACCAAGCTGGGTGAACAACATCACTTGCAAATCTATAATTTGGAATCAACTAAACAAATCTGTATTATTAAACAAAAAGAATACACAGTACAAACATGTATCTTGTTCACCCACATTTTTGACAACTAATATGGAATTCAGTCAAGATTAAGTATTCTGTGGCCCTCCAGATACAGCTGAACTACAGCTCCCAGATTCCCTTACATTATCTACGCTAGTTGAGGTCTTTAGGAATCAAAGTTCAGCAACATACAGATAGCCAGAGGTTGCCCACCCAGTAATGTCTACCTAAGAAAGTGATTGAATGTATCAGATCAGCAATATGATGAACATTAAAAGGCACTTTTGATAGTCCAGCAGATATTTAACCATTCTCCCAGCCAGAGATGCTACCAGAAATATGGACAACCTTTAGCGAGCAGCAGAGTCAATTTTTTCTATATCTCTTTCCAGCCCTCAACTGACCATCTAGATTTTTGTAGCCATATCTAGTAGCCATATCATAATCACTAACCATGTCTAACTGTGCTTAACTTTTGAGATCAACCAAGAAACTTTACCAAATAGTTAAACACAGGTGGACTGTTAAGACATAAATCAATCCTATTGGAATCCAAAAAGTTGATCTGGCCAACACTCTCCCTCCAACAGGGCAAAAAAAAAAAAAAAAAAAATGGAAACCCAGAATAAAGGAGTCAGAAGATTTTGAAGATCATATGGCAAAGAACATTAAGATTAACCAAAGAAAATTATTTAAATATACCCAGGACAGGATAAGCTTCATTGCAGAGAATGTAGAGTAGATGACAGCAACTGAAGGTTTTGTGTTTTGTTTTTTTCCAGGAAACAAATTGTATGAACTAAGGCAAATAGAGATGGTAAAAAATGGTTATGGGCCTTCCATTGACAGATTAAAAATAAACAATACAGCAAATATCCAACAATATTCACTTAAAGGACTCCAGAGTGAAATTCCTAATATTCTAACAATAGCAACAACGACACATTTTGCTAAGATAGGCATCCATCTCCAAGGATTGGCAAATAGCCAGTACAACCCCAATTAAAGGATTTAGAGAGATTTAGAAAATTACTCAGCCCATTATTTTAAGGTCTGCTTGAAAGAAAAATGTAATAATAATAATAATAATAATAATAATAATAATAATAATAATAATAATGTAATGATAATAATAGTCTTGTCATAGAAGAAACAAGGTGGCTTCTGCAAGAATTAGGCTTGCCTTACTAACCTCGACGGTTTTGAGGATTGTATCAAATGTGTAAATAGGAATAATCTGAGATAGATAGATGATAGATAGATGGAATAGTTAACCTTTCAGAAAGCCTCTGACGGCGTCTCTTACTTCTGACAAGCCTTGGCAAGCAATCCTTGAGGTGGTAACTGGTTAAAAACAGAAAGAAAGCATAGAGAATGAATAAATGGAAGGATGTATAAAGTGGGATTCCTTAAGGATCTCTACTAAGACTGCTGCTTTTTGACTTATTTGTATATGACCAGGACTTAGAGCAGATTAATAAGATCAGTGAGATGGCCAAGTTTGACAATGACACCAATTATTCAGTGTAAAATAATCAAGAAGAGATTGCAAACAGTTCTAGAGGGATTTCTTCAAGCTGGGTGAATAGTTCTAAGAATAGCAAAAGCAGTTCAATTTAAGCAAGTGCAAAGCGATGCACACTGAACTTCACATATATATTAAAGGAGTCTGAGTGAAGGAAACCTAGGAGATATAAGGGATAGTTCAGAGTATGGCTTCTGTAAGTTTTAGTCCAGGGTATGTCTTTTCTAAAACATGGAAATTCTATGCTAGGGATAATCAAACAAATTAATGGATTAGAATAGTCCCCCTGCAAGTAAAGAGTATAGCGGGATTGGTAAACCTGTCTTGGCTAGTGACACATTTAGGATTTTGAGAGCCAGTAGTAGAGGTGCTCACAGAGTAGCTTCCATGGGGGCCCATGGGGGACTATACACAAGAATACAAAGAGCAATCTTGACAATGTGAATTATGATAAGACCAGTCCTATAATAACTATTTACCAAAAGGTGAACTACCACCACCCTATCAAAGCTACACTTGGCCTTTTAGTAGCTTGCTGGGGGGTTCCCCCAAACATTTACAAAAGTTTTGGTTGGAGCAAAATTTTGAATTATTGTCATCAGTCATGGGAAGACAAACCACACTACCAACTCTCAGCAATCAAACCACCCAAATCTGGCACTTTCAGATAAGACTCCTTAAGCTTCAAAAAAGGGGGTTGGGAATTGCAGAGCTTGCCAGCCCCTGACACAGAACTTACTATTAATTTCATCAATTGCTTCTTTTTCATTTTGGGATTTTGTCTCTTTTTTACCAGTTTCTAAGTGTAAAGACTTGTTTAATGAGCAATTATTACTACTTTAATCCTTTTTATTCTTATTGTTCACACATATAGAATAATAAAAAACAAGTTGAAGAACACACGTTATCATTTTTAGATGATTCCGGATCATTCCCATGTTCAGCAACAGCAAGTCCATCTACTGGATAGCAAGGGATGATTATTCCTGTATTATGACACACAGTAGAGCTCAGAAAGTAGTAGGAAGGACAAAATGTGAAGTGCATATATTAAAGTACAAGGAAAAACAATAAGGGAAGGGCATATATTAAAGTAGAAGGAAGGACAATATGGGAAGGGCATATATTAAAGTTCTAGGAAGGACAGTGTGAGAAGGGCATATATTAAAAAGCAGTCTAACACAAAAGCCAAAACAGAAATTCTATTCAAGCAGTCTACACTGAATTACAACAAGCTGGAGGTCAGGTGCAGGAGATACCTATGTGTACCATCCATGTCTTATGAACCTCCAAGAATATCCCACTAATCCTAGGGTGCTGGAAATTGTGCTCAAGCAAAGCAATGTTTCTGTTTTAGCACAGTCCTGTTTCCAATGATCAGTTACTTATAGGCAGTCCAGCACATCTGGTAGAAAGTTGACAAAGAAAGGAAGGCAGATGCTGGAATTAGTTTGTGTTTTATGATTCCAGAAGGAATCAGGCTTTAAAAGTCAATACATATTATTAAAAATAAACAGCTTTCAGTAACAACAAAAATCTATTTCTGGAGATGGTTTGCAGAAATAAAAAATGTATTCCCTGGGGTAGTATTAAAAACTGTAATGATAAGTCGCAATTGTTCCTAAAGAGATAAATCATGAAATGCATCAGAGAAGACATGCAGAGCAGATTTTATTAACTAACTACAACAGCCTTCTTCCATCTGGTACCCGATAGATGAGTTGGGAGCAAAGTTACCAGAATTTCCTGTTTGATGGGCTGCCTGGCAATTTTGGATCTGCATTCCTGGCATTACTGAAGGGTACCAGGTTGGTGAAGGCTGAACTAGAATATTATGCCTTCCACAGACATTATCCTATTTCAATCACCAAAAATGGATATGCCTTCAAGTTAAGACAAGTTTCTCTAAGACAAATACCAGACGAGCCATCCTAAATGATAACAGAATGCACAGATGCCAGAACCTGACTCTCTTTCCCAGTTTATATTGACCTTCGATGCAGCACAAGGCTACCATTCCTTCAAGAAAGTGCTAAAACCCATATTTAGAAAGAGCCTGACTAAGACCTGACAAGTACTATGGAAGTGCTATGGAAAGCATCATTCACACATTACATGTGCAGACAGTTCTGTGGAAGCCAAGTATCCAGTCTCTCAGGAAGTGTTCAGTGACCAGAAAGGAGGAGATGCATATCTAGTAGCTTAAAGTTGTTAAAGAGAGTTCAGCACATCCCAACCCTTGACTGTGTCAGCAGCTAAATGGTCAGTGAAGTATGCTTTATCACATCCATGACAAAAATTGTGTCAGGGGGAGAGGTAAAAGGATATACTTTAAACTGGAACAGTTAAGGACAAATTTAAGCTACCTGAGGTATGGGCTGACAATGAGCAAGAGGCAGAAACAAGAGGCTACCAGGGCAAGTTTGTGCCATGTTTAGTGGCAAGTGAGGAACAATATGTTAATTGCCTTGATGAACTCATAACAGACAATGGGAATGTTTGTGTATAACTTTGTTCATATTATAATCAGCCCCCACTATCCACAAGTGATTGGAAAGCAGAAAGAGTGATTAACACTGCAAAGTGAATTCTAGCACCAGAAGATACAGCTTTATTAAATGTTTGAGCTATTTCCATCCACACTGCTCAGTATAGCCCAGCATAACTAATCATGAATCAACAGCTAGAGACTCTAGTTTCTACCTTGGAAACAAATCTGCAGTCTGGACAGATTTTGAGGAATTCTGTTTGTCAGATGCAAAATAAGCATACAAATTCCACTCTGATAAATCTTACAGAGCGCACATTTGGCCAGATTTCATCCAAGAGCTCCAGTGCGAATTAAATTAGAAGACTGGAATGGATGGTCAGAACCAGCCACTATTAGTGAACAGTGTCAAATACTTCAATCAGATATTTCTGTTGATCTTAACAATGGCACAGTTAAGAGGAACAGAAGAAATTTGTGAGAGTTCCAGTAAAGCAGCAGTTTTCACATTCACAAGCATTTCAAGAGATGACAACATTCAACATTCATTATCAATAGATTAATATTTCTGGTCTTCAAGCATGAAATCTCTGAATGCTATAGGCAGGGTGATCTGAAAACCTGTGTTGTTAAAAAGGCTAGTAGATGTGGATAGTGGCAAGCATTTATGGATCAGAATCATCTCCCCACGCTATTAGAGAAGATTAATTTACCTCAGAATTAGTCGTTTGAAACAGGAAATACAGGAAATTGAAATTTTATTTGTGGATTACCTGGAGCGAATTTATGCCTCAAACAGGAAAATTAGTAAAATGTGATCTCATTAGTGAGATATCAATACATCATATGGTCAAGGGCAATGCAGGGGACAGAGAGAAAGAGAGAGAGATCAGAAGCAGGAGTTAGCCTGGGACCGAGGCAGGGTAAGGACTGCAAGCAGTTTAAATATTTTAGTTATTACTAAGTTACTGTTTAACTGAAAGTCTTGGGCATGTTATAAAGAACAAACATCCTTTCTTTTTACAAGCTTAAACTTTTTAAGGAAGCATTGTTGTTGTTATTATTTAATCTAGAGAGGAAAGATATGCCATCAGGAATTTGGCAATCTCTGTTCTACCCATTGACAAAGAAATAATGAAAAAAAACAACAACAGCTAGCTTATCGTAATGTTGCAAAGAAAAAGAAAAGAAAAAAAGCATTGCTTGCCATTCTTCCAAGGAAAGATCAAAGAGTTGGGCTTGAAGAGAAGAAGACATGATTAAGGGGAGGTTTCAAGTATCTGAAAGGCAGTCAGGCAGGAGATAATTCTGGATTGTTCTGAAGGCCAGGACTAAAACCAGGTGGTGAAAAGAGAATCTTCTGAGGTTCTAGTAGTGTAGAGACTGCCTTGAGGGCGTTCGCTTTTTCTGGAGGTATTTAACAAGGCTGGGTTGCCTTCTGTTTGGGGTGGAGGAGTTGCACCTTGCACTGAAGTAAATGAGAGCTGCCCCAGATGAGCTGGACTAGATTTTATGAATTTGCAATTAGCTCCAAATCCCTATGATTCATCCTATTTTTGTCAAGCTCCTCCAATGTCCCAATCCCTTTCTTTCCTTGTCCCTGTACCAGAGCTACCATCTTTGTCATATTGCCTGCTAGTGATCAGTTCATTATCAAAATGGGTGGTTTAAGAAACACACAGAGAACTCTTTGCTAATGCAAAAGTTTAATACCTACCAGGTCATGAGCTTTTGATTTTCATACTTCAGCTTTATTTCAAATCCTACTCCTCACTAATATTTCTGCACCAAAAAAAAAAAAGGGGGGGGGACTGCAAAGGGTGTTTGTCAGCCTTACTGTCAAGAAAGTCAAAGGGAGATATGTAGGAGAAGAAAGATTATCACATTAGACATAGGGGAAGAAAAATTAACTTATGAGAGCTATGAAAGCAGAAAAATGAGTGAACCGTAAGAGTCTGGGTGGCTCCGGGAGATTGGTTATGGGTTAGGAAAGCTTTTTGCCTCTGGATCATTGGTTCTTAGCCAGCCTAGTTCAGCTGTGAATGAATGACATTAGCATCTGATGGACTCCAGATGCCCTCTAAAAAAAGAATGGTAGTTTCAATCCAGGTTACTGTAGAACTTTGTTAGAAGCAGAATTCACTTAATGCAAGATAGTACATAGAAACAGCTAGACCACTTCTGAAATTCCAATTTTTCCCTGCCACGTAATTCATTCATTTATCATGAAGATACCTAGTACTTGTGTGTGTTTTTAATCCGTATTTTAGTGTATGGGGTGGGGGTGGGGGGTTGTAGGCAGGCTTTTGATCCTACAAGACTATGAAACTCATAAGCCAGGCCTAAAAACCAAAACAGTCAAGCCTCTGTTTCAGTGTAGGAGGCCACAATTAATATCTATCTATCTATCTATCTATCTATCTATCTATCTATCTATCTATCTATCTATCTATCTATCATCTATCTATCTAGAATTAGTCTCTTCAATGTCAAGGGATTTCTTTGTGAAAGATTTGTACACAGAAACAACTAAAAACCTCTTTATGTCTTACAGTATTAAAACTGTGAAGACCTTTCTACAGAGTCACCAAAACACAGATGTAGTATCTAGAAACATGAATGAATACAAATAATGATTCTGGTAACTTGTATGACTTTGAATCAGAAGGGTTTTTTCCTTTATTGGCAACTGAAAGGAAGGCTGGAAAAATGAAGATTTTGCATGTGATTTCAATATGACTTCCTACTAAACACAAATATATTATAATATCTGACAATGTCAGTGACAATGTGAATGGTGCCCTCGTTTCCAACATTATTTAAAGTATGCATTGTTAACAACCCAGAAGAATCAGTTCATTAAATCTATCAATATAGTAATCTGCATGAAATATCAAGGGCAATATACATGTGCCAGTTATAAAGACTCCCTTGAGTCGAGTTCAGCTCCTTGTGACTTTATGAGCAGGTCTGTGTAGTTTTCTTGACAACAATATGAAAATGGCTTGCTATTGCCTTCTTCTGGAAGAGATGTATGTTTTGACTTTCCAGTGCAGACAACAGTTCTGAGACTAATGGTCTATCACCCAAATACCGATCAGATCCAAACCTGCTTAAGCTTCCAAACCCAGAAAGGAAAGAAGGAAAGAAGGAAAGAAGGAAAGAAGGAAAGAAGGAAAGAAGGAAGGAAGGAAGGAAGGAAGGAAGGAAGGAAGGAAGGAAGGAAGGAAGGAAGGAAGGAAGGGAATTGCAAAAGACCATTGATAGCTATAAAAATTTCACAAGTGGCATTAATGGCTAGAAGATATTTGCGGGTTTTGAGGACATCTCAAGTTATGCTTAGATTCCCTTTCTAGAACAAAATAATGCCTGCCTTACATAAGATGCCTGTAATAAAATTCAGTGAATTATGGCTTTTCACCTTCCTCGCTATGCATTATGGTCCTGGATGTGAATTTCATATACACTTTACATTTATAAAAATCAGACTTGGATTACAGTTGCTGTTACATTTCATTTAGACCTAATAGATGACATTCCACATCATCTTTCTGGTGTTCTTTGCACATACAGAAGGAAAACTAAGTCTGTGCAGGAATCAACAATGTTATATACAGGACAGTGGAATTATAGCACTTATGGGGGTAAACTGGACTGCACTATCTTTTCCCCTAACATCTAGTCTGTAGTGATAGATCAGAGGAATGGGGTTCAAACTATGTAATTTCAACAACCCCCAATAGATGAGCTCTGTGCAACTTCTTGGAAAACCCAGTATCAGAGCTTAACCGAGCAGAATGAATGCCAGACCTCATGTACCCAACCCACTCATTTAATCCCAATTGTTAAGATAATTTGCTTGTTTACAACCCAATAGTTGGCAGCAATAGGATGGGTGGCAGGAAATACCACCACCTTCATGTCTCCAGAACAGAGAGAGAGCGCAGAAGGATTCTGGGAAAATAAAGATATAGGTGAGTACTGCAACCACCGTGCTCAGAGCTTCCCTTCTCAGTATTATCCATGCTCACTATTAGTGATAAACTTACTTAAGGACCCAGCTAGATTGTCAGGGAATGCAGAAAACTTGCTCAAAAGTTACATAAATCAAATACCACTTCCCTTATGTCATAGGTGGCTAGTAGGCTTTCAATCAATTAATAACTCATCTTAATGCTCATCTGATTTGTCTCTGATTGGAATCATCCTTAAAATCTAGGAGGGGCTGTACTGAAATAGTAAACCACATAGGAATGGTTCTAGGTTCAAGTTGAAGAGCCATTGCCATACAACATTGATTATACAGGTCATAGAGTGCATTGTCACCTTCTGCCAAAGCAACCAAATCAATTGAAAAAATGCTGCTATAGTTGCATTGTTCCAGCATTCAGAGCAATATCAGTCACTGGCAATGCAGTACTTTTAGTAAGTGCTACATTTATTTAAAATTTGAGTTATGCCATCATCTGTCATATGCCTCTTTATAAATAGTATTATCTGTCTTCCTGTCTTCCACTCTATCCAACTGCTCACTCGTTTACCATGAATATAATTCATTCCAAAAAAAAGTCCATTCACAAACATTTCATTTGAATAAATCAATAAAGCAACCATTATAACTAATTTCTCTGTGTTGTTTCTTCTTTCCTTGGATTTTAAATTCAAAGGGCCAGGGAGAAATAGAACAGAGAACATTTTATTTCACTTTGCTGGGACCCTTTATAAAACTCCCAAAACGGTTCTGTTGTTAGTGTTGTTGTTATGTCAACAGGAGAGACCTTCCCACATGGCAAACCTTTGCACAATCTTCTGTATCTGTATTCCTCTTTATCAAAGGAATCTCATGGATGTTGTTATTTGGATTTGATTTTATTTCCCTTATTAAGCACTTACCTCTGTATCTAGAAAGCTATTCTTCCCTAGGTAGCTTTCTATTTCATGTATTTGAAGAATTAATCCAGAAAAAAACAGTCCAGGAGGCTTAAGGTTTCCTGAATTCAGTGGACCTTCCTTTAGATGCGCCTAGGACTATGTGTCTAATCTGTCAATGCCTTTTTTCCCTACTCCCTTTAAAAAAAACTATGATGTGGAACATAACCTTTGGATCTGTGTTTGGCCTCCAGTGAGTAAGATCTACAAGTTCTGGGCTGCAGAAATCTGGATGACCACTAGATGGAAGCAAAAAGAGACAGACAACCCTAACTCTCCATTGCTGTCTAGCAGTTGTTGGATTTTTGCAACAAAGATCTGGTAAACTGTAGTGCTAAAGGAGGCAGCCAATGTTGGGAGTCACCATCTTTAATTTACCAAAACTCATAGCATACCCTGAAATAACAGTAAAATAAAATGTCAATTGTTCCCAATTTTTTTCCTGAAATGAAAATTCATCTCAATCCCAAAATACAGCTGAATAAAACAACTTGTTTTAAAGTGGGCAAAACAGTTGAAAAATGGCTGCCACTTTGGTACAGCCACAGATTTCTCTGACCCTCAACACCCTAACCCTTGCCACTGACTCATGCGTTGATGCAAAATTCTCCTCCTTGAGACTGGTATTAAATTGCAGGCTTTATGGCTGAAACTCCTGGTCTAATTTTGGAGGATCTTCCTTGTTTGCCATCCCATTTGCCTAAGTAAGAGTTCTGGAACAACAACAGCGTTGCTCAGTGTTGTATGCTATTTTCATTGGATCTCATGAAGAAATTACCCTATTACAGATAAAGGATTTTAAATTAAGGTTAGCAAGAAATGATATGTCGTAACAGAGCATTAAACTGTGTAAATCTGGATAAAACTGTGCAGCCACAAGAATCTTATTGGATCAGTTAGGGATTCTTATTCTAATATACTGTACCTCACTTCATTTGATCTGATGGGGACAATTGTTCGATCACTGCCCTGAATTCCTTGAAAGAAGGATGAGATATCACTATAAAAAAAACCCCACAAAAGTATACTAGATGTGTCATAAAGTAGTAAACACCTTTTCAAATATCTTGTGGGATATGATTATTTTATAAATTCTTGCACAGATGGAAGGAATTGGGATATCTCAATTTCTGATTCCTTCTAGCAATAGTGAGAGTAATTTTTGCTTCTGGTTTTTAATGCAAAAGACAGGATTCTTTTGCAATGGAATGATTCCATATATGATGTAGATTTGGCCTAGCATAAAAAAAAAAAAGTTATTTTGCTATAATTTATTTATTGGTTTAAAAAGCCAGGTGACCTAAATGTAAAGACTTCCAAAGGATTAGGCTGCAATCCTATATGCACTTAGGCCCTATTGAACACAATATATACTTTATTCCTACATTTGTACTGAATTCCCAGATTAGGCTGGCAAAACCAAAAACTAAACTTTAACATGATGCTACTAGAGATAATAAATAGCAAAGGCATCAAGAACAAGCATTGCCACACTCAACTGTCTCTTGGATTTTAACTCTGGAGTGGCTTATCAGATTCTCTGTTTGTTAGGCTCGGATTTCAACCTACCATGTGATTGTTGCGGCAAAAACAAGATAATGAAAGTGAACTGTTGTTTACACTAAGCGTCTTATCTCAATGGCAAACAACAAATATACTCTTAAGAAAATGGATTTGGCACAGAGGAGGAACCTACAGGAATGATCTTGCTGAGTGGACTTTTGCATATCAAACATCTATGTAATTATGAACGCGGAAGCATTTCAAAAGCATTTTGAACATTGTCAAGCATTTACCACTAAAGAGGAAGAGGCTTTTCTCTCCAGCTTATTTGTTCATTGTGATAAAGTTCAGTATGCACAGTGAGTGCTGAATCATAATGATTTTGCTTTGTTCTAAGTTATGTTATTTTCTTTTTTAAAAACTGATCTGTTAATCTTTGGAGATTTCTGATACACCACCTCGAAAGAAGTCATTGATAGGCAAACTCATTTTTGTCAGAGTTTTGTCAGAGTTTTGAGTGCATCTGCCTACATATGAGGACCATACTTACACATGAAAGTGATGACACTTATTTTCAGACAACTGTCTGCAGGCACTGTGGAAATGTTCAGGGAGTATAAGTGTCCTACCAAACCTGTGTTGGCTATTCCTTATAATACATTTTATTAAAAATTGGAACAAAAGAGCATGATCAATATGATGACAATAATAAACATGCTGTGAATGCTAAGCTTCATAGAGCAACCGAGTAGCCTGCAGGATCCAAATTATTGCTGATTTTTTATTAGCATTGTTGTTTCTCTGTGAAATGATTGGATATGGCTGAGAATTTTGTTTCATTTCTTTTCTGATAATAGGATGAAAAGATTAAAATGCCAATGTATGAAAATGTGAAATTGCCAGCTTTACCTATGGTTTTCAATATTGAAATTTAGGTGTGGAAAGTTAGCCTAGAAACTTATATGACCCCAGGAGATAATAAAACTCAGATCTGTAAACGTGGAAATACTTTGCATCACTCAAGCTTGCTGGCAGAGAATGAGATATTTCAAACAGATTCGCAGAGACAGAAGAATATGCTGGTTGAAATACTAATAATTCATCCATGAACTTCTAGCTGTTTCTTAATGTTAGCAACCTATGGCAAAGAAAACACACCCACCCTGAATGGTACCAGGGAGGGTAGTTGGTTAGCACTGTTTGGAAGACAGAGGTGTGGAAAAACGAATGTAGCATGAGAAATGTGCAGGTTAGAATGAGAGTGAAAATTAGGGTGAATGTTCTGTACAAGGCTAAGGATAAGAAGAGGGCAGAAGGACTTGGCCTTCTTACTGTTACTGAATTACTTACTGAGTTATTTACTGTTAGTCAAAAAGTTGCTGAGCTGCCTATAGTTTTGCCAGAGCTCTTTGTTGACCCCCTGGAGCCACTGAGGCCACTGGAGCTGTTGGGGATGCCATTGAAGCCACTGGTGAGAAGTTACCAACTTGTGGATGATCAGTAGATGGAAGGAGGAGTGGTATGGAATCGCCACTCCAGAGCGGCAATGGTAGCAGTAATGGTTGCAGTCATTGCAATTGCTGGAGGGTGGTGACAGGAGGCAGAGTGGAGGGTAAGCTATTCCAGGAGAGGAGAGGTCTTCAACTTAGTGGCTAACCCCTCTTCCAACTTGGTAACTCCAGCCTAGTAACCTGATGGCCAGATGTCAGTGCACCTGGGATTAAGGTGCTGCTAGTAAACACCAGGTCTGTTTGTAGTGAAACCATATCCTTTCATGATCTAGTGGTAGATGAAAAGGCAGATCTACTGTGAAGGTTTGGGTGGGAGAGAAAAGGCCTAAACTGAATCCTAGCAAGATGGAGTTACTGTTTCTCCATGTGGGTTCTCTGTCTGCCCCAATAGTATCTCTTCATGGATGGCACTTCTTCTGAAGGAGCACATCAGCCCCAATATGTGGACTAGACTAGAAAATTCCACAGGAAGGCTAAAACTATTTGTACTGAGATTGTCTGTAATAATAGAAACTTGCAAGGCTGATTAAAACCCTAACCCTCCTGGTCTTCTTATACTCCAGTGAATTAGGGAGGTGTCTGCCTAAGCCACTTCCGAATGTTATCTTGTTGTTCTGGATATAAAAAATCTTTCAACCCCTTTTGCCTGTTTCCCTGCATATTTCTGTCAAGGCCATCTTCCTTACTCTCTACAGAACAGGACTGCGACTTGGATTCCTCCTGGGCCTGCAGCTCCTGGTATAACAGCAGATAGAGGCTACAACCAAGGGGGGTTTCACCCCAGCTTTGAAGCACTTTGCTACAGTGATTCATGCCTTTGTCACCACCCATCAAGACTACCACAAGACTGTCTTTAGAACCCACGCAAAAGCTACAGTTCATACAAAGTGCCATGGCCTGTATGTTAACCGGTTTTGCTGAGTAGGAACACATTACACCATGCTGTGCCTCTACACTGATATCAATAGGCCTCCAGGTGCAATTTTTAAGTGCTAGTGCTAACCTCTATAGCCCTACATGGTTTTGCATTAGAATTGGCCCAGCCAGTTTGATCTACCTTGGAGAAGCTGCTGAAGGTTCCTCACTTTAGGGAGGTGAGGGGATTGAGGCTGCTTTTCAGTGGTGGTACTGAACATTTGGAACAGCCTCCCAGTGGACATTCGATTGGCTCCCATTTTGACTGCCTTCCAGAAGCAGCTCAAACTGGAGTTCTTCCAGAGGGCTCTTGGGCCTTGATGCTACCTTGGTTGGGTCACAGGTTGGTTTTGCTTATATAATTTGTATATTATGCTTATTTAATTGGCAAGTGGATATTTTAACTGTGTGCTGGTGTTGTATATTTTATCATTTAGATAAGTCATTTAGAGTTGCAATAGACTATAAATGTGATAAATTTAAAAAAGTATATTTATTTAATAAACTGTGATTTTTTTCCTGAAAGCCACAAGTACTTAATTGTATTTGGTCTCCCCAAATGATACAATGATAGAGTTTACTGATACCATCATTCTCTCTCAGGCTTATGTTGAAAAGTGCACTTTTTATGTTATCTATCCTATCATTTCATACACACACACACACATACACAAGAATGTGGATGGCCACAGGGAACAAGGATGTGATTGACAGTAAAACTCTGCCTTAAGAAAAGCTAGCTTGGATTTTCTGAGCCCATCTTACATTCCCCACAGCTCCATTGTTGTAGTAGCCACAAAATTTCTCCTTACACTTTTTTCATTAGATTAGATTTCAGGAACTGGTTTGCAGTAATTCCAACAAAGTGAACCTAATGGACCATGCTCAGTCATCTGGAACCTTTTCTTCAGATTTGACTCCCCTTGGGAATCCTCTCTACTCTTTAAAATCAACCTCCTTATCTGGTATGACAAGATCCAGTGACCAGGCCCCCAATTACAGTTCCTTGCTACCCCAGTGCAGAGTCCATTAAATTCTTGTAAAGACAACAGGCATGTTGCAAGACTCATGAGTTAGAAAGCTGAGTGATGAACTAGGAAGCTTCTTGCTAAACTATGACTTCTGCTGGGACTTTAGGTGAGCAGCCATGCCTCAGTCTTCCATTCTCAAAAGAAGGATGCTGATAACAACAAGAAGGGTAACATCTCCCTTCCGAAAATGAGAGGCAAATTGGAACTCTTGAGTGCTGTGTGCCTGCTAACGATCACACTCGGTGTCAGAGCACTGCTTACATACAGTATACTTTAATGTCACTTTGGAAGCCCCATTAAAAATTGACAGTCCTATGATGTTAACCTTTCTGAAACATGAATTAAATTGACTCCTAATTTGATGGTCATTAGAAATTTTTAAAAAACTATTGTCATTAAAATAATCCCTAAATACCTAAATATATAGGGAGTATATATTTAAAAACATGATCAATCAGTTCGAAAAAACACTTTCCTTCCCTTTCTCCATTCCCACAACTACCTGCTCTAAAGAAGTTAAAGCTGTCACCAAGTATAGGAAGACTTTGGGCAAAATGCCACTTGCCCCAGGACCAACCTGATGAGTTCCTTTTGTAAGGTGCCCCAAAAGTAGGCAGAAGCAGGCATAAATATTCATCCTTGGTCCTAACTGCTGCTAACACCTTCACTCCCCCCAAACATCTCTGAGTTCTGAAAGGGCAGTCACTAAGTTTTCATTTTTTTAAAAAGGGAATGCCATCACTGACATGCAGGATTTGTCCATCATGGTGTTCGACATACATGTAATGGGATTCATCAGGACTAATAGATTGAAAACAAACGAGACAGAAAGGACAATCTGCTGCTCCAGGGCCAAAACAAAGTCTGCTTAAGCATACCTTTGCTTTTTCAGCAAAGACAAAACATGTTCAGCCTTCAGAGGTTCACCTCTGGTCATAGCTGCCCTTTAATTCTACAAACTACGTTTTTACTGTTGTACTTTACTGCTGGTTATTTTTATTTTATTCTTCTACTGGGGCTTGTAGGCCACTTCACTCTGCCCCATTTCATTTACTGGCTTGTTTTCTTTTGTTATGATTGAGAAATACAAAAACAGGACGCTAATCCTAACGCATTCATATGACTGGTGAAGCCAGGGGTCCCTCGGCTTCTTTCTATGGCATACAACTGCAGCCATGCAAAGAGTGACTATATGTACAAAGTGTAAGCAAGAATGAGCAGACCATATTGGTCTATTCCATGTAACATCCTGTTTTCAGGACCAGATTTCCAGCCTGGGAAATTTTCAAACTGATTTTTTTTCTTACAAAACTATATTGCGTCTGGTGGTGGATTTTCTACATTTATCTAGTAAAATGTATAAGGCTCTATGTCCCTTTAGGTTTTTAAAAGTAGAGGCTTGTTTCTTGATGCTTCCTGGAATAGCACATGATTACTAAACATTTTCTCAACTCCACCTTTCAGTGCAACTCTCCCTTTTTTTCTTCCAGGGCTGAGAGTGTCTAGCTTCTAAGTACTGTACAGAAAAAAAAAAATCATTGAGCAAAAAAAAAATCAGAAGGTTCCCCTTCTGTAAACAGTTTGTGCTCACACTGGCATTAGATGTGATCCATAATAGGTGAAAAGGTCCAAACTGATATCTGGACATATCTGAGCTTTTTCATATACTACTGAATATATTACAATGTATTATAATAATCACCATTGGAAGACCTGAAAGACCCAATTAGGGACAGATTGCCATGGAGAAAAGCTATCCATGTGGTCTCTAGGAGTTGACATCAACTTGATGGCACATAATCAATCAATCAATCAATAATATATTTCTGAAATTGCAATGAGTTTTGTGCAGTAAGCTCTCAGCCACTACCTTGGAGATTACTGTAGTTGAATCAATCTGATACTAAAGAAACAATACTATTCCTCCTCACCCTCCCCCCTTCTTCTTCTTCTTCTTCTTCTTCTTCTTCTTCATCTTCTTCTTCTTCTTCTTCTTCTTCTTCTTCTTCTTCTTCTTCTTCTTCTTCTTCTTCTTCTTCTTCTTCCTCTTCTTCTTCTTCTTCAGAAAAACTTACATCTTTTGAGTTTCCCCATCAAGGTATCTTCAATTCTGGAATACAATCAGAAGTTATAAGTTTATAACTTATAAATTTATAAACAACTTGTAAGTTTTGCCAGTTCTTTAACAACTCAATATACCATACCATGCATTGACTATTTTTAACAAGTTATCTTTGACAGGAACTAACCCAATCTTCCAAAACACCATAAACATTAATTCACAGACCTTCCATTACTGCTTTCTCCTGCTTTACAGAAATGTAGCTGGAACTCTGGAAAAATATCTAGTGCTGATAAGATATATGCCTTTATGTCATCACCTCCTGATAATATTAAATTTATTTAAAATAAGAAAAGTGCAAGAAAGACAGAGCTATAAAAGAATAATTCCCAGAGATGGTCTTTAGAATTTCAGATATACATTAATTCTGCATGATGCCTCTACTCTACCATGATGCCTCAGCAAGCTGGCAACTTAGCTGTAGTTCTCAGTGTTGCACTGCCATTTAAGAAACTAACATTCATCCATCCATCATGATGCCTTTGGTCCCTGGTCATGTGAGCTGAAGTTAGGAAGAAATCAAGTTGATCCAACCCCAGTGGGACAGTATAATAAGATACCTCTTATTGCTCAAGAGTATCCTCAAATATTCGACAAGCATCATATGCTTTGTTACTGCTGCCATTTTTTCAAGGAGGAAGTTGATCTGTTGGGACTAGATATTTTTTCATGTAGCTTTAAGAAGCCATAAACATTTCATTGCTGAGTTCACACAAGATACAGTACTAGGGAAAATGCAGCTAACTAGTAGAGTTGTGTAAAGGAAGCTTCATGAAGCAATTTGGACCAAGTGAAGTGCCCTTCTTCTAAGTGTTGATGTTTTGTAAGACTTGGTCACGCTAGTTTGAGAAGTTTCCCAAGCCAACTCTACCTGTGTATACCCAATGGCAGTGTTGTCTGTGTACTTTGAAAGCCCTTGGAGCAGTCATGCTAAGTCTTCCAGAGGAGCCAACATCTTCTAACTGTGAGAAGAATGCCTTATATGCAAAGCCTCTCTTTGGATCTTTTGTTCTGCCCTACTAGCTAATTAATTGGTTAACTGAATTAACCATGGTTCAGTGTGTTGTGCAAAACACCCACAATCTTGCTAAAACATGTTTCTTTGCATTAGGCATTGCTCCTCTGAAATACAAATTATGGATGGCAGGGAGACAAAAATCTTCATGAAAAAAAAAAGTGGAAATAAAGCCACAACCCCTGTACAAATGTGAATTCTTCCTATGTCTGCATGGTACTGAATGAGAGCAAAGTAGAGGGTCAGAATGTGTAGACACAAAGATGGACAAGCACTATTCAATAAAGCATTTGAATAATGCAGCTTAGCAAGGAGAGTGGGAAACAACACTTTATACAATTTCCTTTCCTGTTCCTTTTTGTTTATTTTGTAAAATGTGCAGGAAACTTCGTCCTGTTCTTTACCGAAGTGCAGAAATCCTATCTTCGTTTGCATTTCATTACAGGTTGGGAAAGCAGAAATATTTGATAAATGTGCTGGTAAAGCTTGGTCCCCACCATGCATCTGGAGGCAGCCCTGTACCTATGAAGGCCGTCTTTGATCACACTCCCTCGCCCAAGTGACACGTACATTTTAAAAGTATTATTTTAATTTTAAAAAGCAAAGAGTAGCATATTGGAAAGCAAATCTTCAGCTGGTTTTATGCTTCTGGACCCCAAATAGATTGCATTCACTTTTTTAGGAAAAAAAAAAAACTTCGTGTGGAAGCTTGATCAGCTACCTAGGAAATGAATAAAGGAAAGGAGAGACAGTAGACAGCATCCTGCGCAGAGTGGGGATGAGAGCAGCCCAACAAATAGGTTCTTGGTATCTCATAATGTCATTATAATAACCATTTTGTGAATATGCAAGACCTTCCTTCCATTTTGCTGCAAGTGTACCTCCAATAGAACATCTCAATTCCGAATGTATCAACCCACTGAAAAAGATTGGGAACCTCTGTGTTGAGGTTTTAGGGATTCTATTGCTTTTTGAACTCAGAGTCATCGTAGCAAACCAAACTGGCTCAATTGAGCCTCGTGTGTATTGCAAAAGCGTCTGCATGCCTATCACTAGTCTGTGTCTAGTTCTACAAGTCAGTACTTGAATGCCACATATATCTTTCATTATACATTTACACAGTCAGTGATTAAAGAAAAATGTGGCATTGTTATTACTTGTCTAATCAGCATTTTACAAGAAAATGTTGTTAACAATTGAAATTCACAACTCACAACACTATTGAGCCTTTGTTTTATGACTGGCCATAGATAGATAGCTTGTTTAGCAGCCTTCTTTAAAAGGAGAAGCAGTCACGGAGGGCAAAGACAATGGAGACAGTGCTGCCATCTCTTGGTCATCTGTGTTAAGAGTGTGACAGAGAAAGAGAGTTCCAAGTACACTTTCTATTACTAGATGAAAAAAATAAAATTATTAATTAACTAATGAAGTTAAACAAATCAGGCAATTTCAATATCAGAGTGTAAGAAGATGCAACATTGCTATTAGTGGCAAGATGAAGAGACTGCAGCCGAAGACAGTATGAAACAGAGATACTGGTAAAATGTAAAAATGTAAAAGATACCTGCTTGATAATTTGGCATCTGGCTGAAAAAAATAAGGAAGTATTCTTTGAACCAGGTTAGTTCAAAGATGCCTGTCCATTGCTTAATCTCTTTATCACATGATTACAGAAGTCTTAAGTATGTGTATTATCTCCCCTGAAAATGATTAAATTAGAAGCCGGTACCGTAAATCTTCTATGATCATTAATTTGAGAGATGTGAGATGTCATTCATTCATTTATGCATTCAAGTGATGCAATAATTCAACTTTTTTTTTGTTTTTTAAAAAGCATATATACATAGTTTAGTTCTTTATTAAAATAAAGTCCAGGAAAATGTGGTGGATTTGGGAAATGAAAATGAATCATTATTGTGCATCATAGCAGTTGTGATTTTTTTTTTTAAATCCATTTACTGAGTTATTTATAGGATTGGACTATATTAGAAAGAGCACGTGCCTTCTGTGTCAAGATGTATCCTTCCTTCCCAATTTCTCTTGAATTTTCACCTACTCTGCTTTAAACAGTGTTCTGACAAACAAAATACCCCATATTTTAAAGTACTACTTCAGACCAAAAGGTGCAAGCTCTTATTACAGTCAAACATTTCCAGGTGCTGCTTATTTCATAAAAAGGGTGGCTGTCCAGAGCTCACACAACTCTATCCAAATTCTTGAAAGATTAGACTTTTGATCTTTTTCCTCCCTCTGAGAATTAATTTCTGCTGGCTACTCTTCCCACTTTATGTCCTGCTTCAAGTGACATCTACTTTCTCCATCTAACTCCATACCTCAGTGAGGAACTGTCTCCTCCCATCTGCCCCCACAAAAAAATAGTTTGCCACACTGTTGGCCGTAGCAATCCATAGAAGCTACTCACATGCAGCATCTGTGCACATAGTGAGCAAAATGTTATGACTCAACCGTGTCCAATCTTAAATGCAAGATTGGAGAATATTAATAAACTTTTCCTTATGCTTAAAAATTGTGTAATATCTTCCAAGCATCTAGGTCTTTTCAACAGGTGGATAGCAGCACATATACTCCACAGCACGGGGGATTTGACTTGTCTGAATCAAAATGGATAAACATGTTATTACCAATAAGCTACTTTTGGCCAAAAGAAGGATGGAGCAAATAGGAGTTTGCTATCGTCATCGTCACCATCATCACCATCATCCATGAATATGCGTCATCATCATCATACATAAACATGTAACAATATTCAAATATTACATTATGGAACATTTTATTTTACGGTATGAAAGAGGTAAGAACGTTTCCTGATCATTGCTTGAGGGTGAGCATTAGCTTGATCTGGGGCTTTGTGAACGGAACATATCAAAATGGGATCCTTGTACTTTATCCTGACCTCCTTACCTGGAGTCTAAAATGAAAGCAGACGACAGCATAATTTATTAAAGCAGCACAGATTATGAAGCAGTGTATTAATCTGAGGATTACAGTGATTCATTGTCACATTTATAGAGCTAATACTGTCTAATAAAGTGGATTAAACAACATCATTGAAGCTACCCAGCCTCTGTTAATTCTTTTATTTCTCCTTCTATCTGAAAACTCTACTTTAGCAGAAGCAGAGTTTATCACTCTGCAAGCAGCGTATTATATTTGCAATGGATAGAATTGTTTCTCAAAAGATCTGGGAAATACACTGGGAGGAGTATCTGTAATCACTTAAACCTTTAACGTAATGGTAGCGACATATATGATATATAAATAATGCAAGGAACATTTCTTTTTACAATAGGCTATATCTGTGCACCAAAAATAAAATTGAAAGATTTCTCACTGCCCATATACTCTTTACTTTCACTCAAAAATCAGGATACAACAGGGGCAAGTGTCTTTCTCAGATCCTACAGCTGGAAAGTCCTACTGTCCTCCCTGTTCCTCCTGATTGCCACTGCCCATTACTGCTCATTTATGCCCAGACATTTCAGGGTAATTTTTCTTCCCAGCAGAACTGCCTGTTCCTAACTCAAAATGCATGTATCGGATAAGTTCCACCCATGTATACTTGCACAGGTACGTAAGGGGCAGAATTTGCATCACAGTGCATAATGCATTTTTTGTAACTCTCCCCTACCCCCTAGACCAGTGTTATCCAAACTTGGCCACTTTAAGATGAGTGGACTTCAACTCCCAGAATTCCCCAGCCAGCATGGCTGGCTGGGGAATTCTGGGAGTTGAAGTCCACTCATCTTAAAGTGGCCAAGTTTGGACAACACTGCCCTAGACTAACTATGCTTACCAGAACCTGATTGCTACTAAACTAGGACATCTTTGGAGAAATCCAAACATGTTTTTTGGTGATATTGTAAGAAGTCCATTTGGATTTGGTGGCATACACACTGAATAAATAAAAATTCTGGAAGTGGTTGTCCAGTACATCTCATGATGAGCCAGAATGAGGAAGGTTGATATAAATATTTTGTTTTATTCAAGGGAACCTGGGCTAGCATATTTTCATTAGGATAAATGCTATCCAAATCCCATGGATGAAACCATTTTAAACAGAGTCAGATTTTCTTACATCCTTGATCTAACTGACAGTTCAGATCCACCTGAGGAAACCCCTCAAGTGCTGTGGGACAACAACACTTAAAACATCATGCCTTCAAACAAGTAGTAAGGATCTAAAAAACGTTTATGTAAATGCACGCATTTGCAAATGTTTCTAACATTGAAAATTCAGTTCCTCCTAAGAACTTAATCCAGTCAAACACTTTTATCCCATTCCTTCAGATCTAAGATCTTTCCAAGAGTAAGCAGAAAATATGCCAAAAAAAAAAAAAACTTTCTTGCTTAGAGTATTTTACCTGTACTATGTAATTTTAAAATACGTG
Source organism: Python bivittatus (assembly GCF_059951505.1). Classification (NCBI taxonomy): domain Eukaryota; kingdom Metazoa; phylum Chordata; class Lepidosauria; order Squamata; family Pythonidae; genus Python; species Python bivittatus. Next base: position 17,154,852 of record NW_028277098.1, read on the forward strand.
GCTTATTAGGACTTGATTTTTCAACCTTCTCAATAAGATTACTATTATTATCATCCTCATGGTACAAGTATTGATATGAATGCCATACAATTCCATGCTGTCTGTGCACGGATCCTTTATGATGCTTAATATAAAAGAAGATAGCCCAGTATTTATATCCCTCACAATAAGAGAATGGATTGTTTTAAGGTTATACAGTCCAGCTGTGATAAAGAAAGGAACCTTACAAAATGATAAATATTTTCATTAAAAAACTTTAAAACTAAAAGTTCAAAGATATGTTCGCTTCTCTTATATCTTGTCAAAACATGACTTAGGGCCCAAAACTAATCTACTTTCAATTTTATTCCATATTTCAGTGCTGTCATAGTACTCAGCAGAGAGTATTGGAATACGATCATTTTTTATTTTGTTGATGTTACCGACAGCTTTATTTCACAAAGCAATCTTATACTATGTCTACCAGTGGCAGGTCACAGAGGTCAAATAGTCTATCCTTACAGGTAGAGAGCTTATTAAATGGCACGTCTATTAAAGGCAATGGACAACATAAAGAAACATTCCAGCAAAATATTTTTAACATAGTTCAATGAAAATATGAGTGGAAGGAGTAGTAAATAATTTAAAATGATGCCAGCATGGAAGTCAGATCCCCGCATTTTGAGAATAGGAAGAAAAAAAAAATCCAGCAACAAATATTTAGAATTAAATGAATAATAATGACAACGTTGGAAATCTTTCAGAAAAATCAGTGTAGCTGTCTGGTGCTGGTAATAGCCACGGGAACTCATACATTATTTTATTTTGTTTCTTGCATTTCTTTCAAGGTAAGCCAATACTTAATTGTTTAACAACCATATTTCAGTTTAAAAACACCACAACCAGGATGGTTCCAGGAGCCCATTTTCTGATTATATTTCTCTGTTTTGTTCCATCTCCACTGGCTTCGAGTTTATTTCCAGGCACAATTAAAAATGCTGGTTCCTCTTAACCATAACCTGGTTTGGGATAGGACTATTTGGGGGAATGCTGTCTACTGTGCCTCCAACCATTTTTTCACAGGGCAATTGATTGGATGTAAAAGACAGACCCTTTTCTATTGTGCTAAGGAACTGTGCAATTCTCTCCCTAGAGAAATTCAGTTGGCTTTAAGTAAACACAAACCCTTTTTATTCTTCAAAGCTTTAACATTGGTATATTCTGCTCCTGGGTGTTTTGTTTTGTTTAATTCTTTTGTTTTATCTGTTCTTTGCTTTAACATGTATGTTTTGCTTGATCAATTAGAATGGTTCGATTGCCACGTGAACTGTTAGGTTATTTCTGCTTTGCCATTCCTTTATACTTTAAAAATATTTTCATAATAAATGAAATAATTTTTAACATACTATGCAACCTATGTCAGTAAAACCTTACCTAACAATTCTACTGTAAACATATTGTTTTGAAGAGCTGAACTGGGTGCCAGTTTGCAAACAAAATAATAATAATAATAACAAAACCACAGCAAAGGGTACTTATATTTCCATATAAAACCCTACATGCTGTATATCTGGATACTTGACTGATTAGCTACAAGTCTCATTACTTAGAATAGGTGAGGATGCTTCCTTGATGGTGTCGCATTTTTCAAACTTTCCTGCTGGCAACTTAAAGTAATAATGGTGGGCAGTGTCTTGATACAAAATGTTCCATTCCAGAGTTGAAATGTTCTGGGAACCCTGGAATGTTATATTTTTTTGTCCATGGTATTCTAACCATTCCCCAGAACAGCTGGACCATCCCCAGAATGGTTCCTTCATCCCAGAATGGCCAGATTGGCATAGCCTGGAGAAGAATAGAATATACTTTCTTTGGAATGGAAATTTTGCACCATTCCTATTCACTTGTAGCTTGCACCAAAGGTTGTAAGATTTGCTACCAGATGAAAACTTATTTATTTGAATCTACGTCGATCTATCTGTTGCCATGCTTGTTCTCCAGATTTTATGGCATTGTAATTCTTTAGGACGGTGAGGATTTTAAATCCATCCCTGTTATGGAACTGAGCTCTAATGAAAAGTGGACAATAAATTTCATAAAATTACAGTAATAAGTTCTGTCCTGGATCCCAAATGTGGCACTTATGGGTAGTAATGCATTTCCTGCTACAGTGATTTCATAAAAATGTTGAAGACATTCTCAGATATGTTCACTGCCCCAAGATATTTGGAGATCTCTGTTCAAGGATGTAGTAACAATCACTTTTTTGTTCCAATGTGAGGTGACTCTTGCTTCTCCCCTTGTTCCCCCATCACTTTATCCAAGATTTTTAGAATAATGTGCTCAAGAGATGAAGGCAGTAATTCTTCATTAAGGCATAGACATTTCATGCTGACACCAGCAAAAATGCAACATTCCTTTTGAATGTACTAGTACTAGTAAACTTTCAGGGCACTAACAAACCCTTATTTCAAAGCAGCTTTGCATTTATTTTCTACTTTAAAAAATATCACTTGTAATATTGTGTTTAAGATACTTTCATTGTCAAAATCCAGCTGGTGGCTTCCATTCTGCATCTTTCCAGATCTGATCCAGAGAATCCAAAAAAGAAGTGAACTGTATTTCAGCTGCACTGAAATGAATGGGGTTTAACTTAGCCATATAGATACTGATTTTAATGAGATTAAGTGTGACTCATTTATAAGGAATCTAATTTTACAACGCTTAAAAAAATCAGCATTTAGAAAAATGTAACAGCACATCTAGCAAGCCATTCATTAGAATAAAGGATTTCTAGGTTTCATAAACAGCTGTAGGAAAGTCAAGTTTGTCCTTTACTAATTAAGCTTAACTTCAGTTCTAGACAAAGAAACTGAACTAAAAATACTGGAGGGGGTGGGTGTCCATGGAGCAACACTGAAAAGCTAAGAAGATCTTAGGAAATGGCCTCTTTCAGTCTCTACTGACTTCTCCAACTCACTGTTCTTGATACAGACTGGAAGCAATTCGCCACAGCTTCAGGCAGGACTTTTTCCAGTCCTACTGAAGATGCCAAGATAGGAATTGCAGCCCTCTGCATACACAGTATGTGCGGCCCCTCTGAGTTATTTTTAATTAGCTCCAATAAATATTTTTCATGGGCAACAGAGGTTTCTTGTTGTCATGATTGCTCTTTCTGGCATTGTTCTATGGGAACACATATTCACAGTTCCATTATCGCATGTTTGCAAAAGCATTTAGAGAAGGCGGATTTAAAAGTGAGTCAGAGCTGGGAATTCATATTTTTCAAAGAGCAACTCACCCTACATTATCTTGAGACTTAACCCTTTGTTTTCAGTTTTCGGCCATTCCAACTGACCAAATGCCATAGGCTTCAACAGGATTGCCACAGTAACCTTTGTGAAGAGGCATTTTAATGGTCACAGATTTCTTTGTTAACCAATCACCCAAACTGAAATCTCTCCAATGGCTGCCACCGACATTGCACTCTATCTACTTCTTATCAGTGGATTCATCTGGTCAGATAATTAATGAAATACAGAAACATAAAACATGAGTTGTTAAAGTTCACAATTACCTTCCTGTCGAGCTTCGCTCTGGACGCACTGTCCTTGCTTTAACATGCGGTAAATCATCTACCTAAATGTATTTGCACCCAATCATTTTTTAAAGTCACAATCTTTGTAGTGTCAACTTGTCAAGGGTCAAAGGGAAGAACAGGCAAGATTCCCAAATCAATCTGCTTGTAGAAACTGTCTCATTTCATTTCAAATTACCTGCTTGGGCTGAAGCAGCAGGCTATGGACAAACTGCCTTCCTCCATAAACCATGACAGCACAGGTCGAACTTATGTGATCATTCATAAGGGACAAGTCAAGCTGGGGCTGTCATTAACTACTTTTAAACTGCTGTGCAGGGTTAAGTGATCTTGCAAGGCAGCACTAGATATAAATACTATTTGGACAGTTTAATGTTAAGAGACAACTCCTCCGGGATTAAAACTGTGTAACCCAATAGTGTAGTTGTTGAAGGAAGGGTTAAGGTAGTTGGGGTTCTTTCCTGAATTTCAACTCTGCATTAACTCAAACTGTGTTCTGATGACAAAGGCCGCACACTACTCTATAAACCTTAATCCTTTTCCCTGGTCAGTGCTCTTGGACCACTTCTCTTGTTTTGGAAGGAAATATCTTCAGACCTGTTTAACAACTTTAAATGGGAGATATTAAACATGATTATGCAAAGATTTGCCTATGGGCACATCCAGACGGCTATGTCAACAGTCTATCCTCCAGTCTGTGAGTAGGTAGAAAAGTTTGTCAGCATAAACTAAGCATAAGTTACACAGCATGAACTAAACTATGCTAGAAAAGTATGCCAGCATAAACTACACTGCTCTCAATCCCTAACCTGTCTCAATAACAAGGCCAGAGCATGGTCCTGTCTTTACTATTTTAATGAGGGACCAGTTAAGGAAAGCAACTGGTGGATTCCCCTGGTTGTGTTTTCCCTTTCATCAAATATCAACTGCCAGAGAGAAAAAAAGACCAATCGCTCCCCTAAACATATGGTGAGGTGAGTGGAGTCAGTGTAATCCACCCGTTAAGATATGGGAAAAAATAAAATTTTGTTTTATGGATTTTATGATTAGAAATAATATGGATTAATAGAAATAATGGAAGTTATGTTTTAACCTTAGTTGGATGTATATTGTTACTTATATCTGTTGTGAGGAGGGTTAGAAGTCCATTTTTTTTCTTTTGATTTTCCTCTTCTTTTTCTTGTTTTTCATACTTTTTAATCTTGTCTCTCTCTCATTTCTAATCTTTCTTTCTTTCCATATCCTTTTCTCAATATTAGCTTTTGTTAGTTTTTATTGTTCTTTTTAAAAAATTTAATAAAGTTATCATTAAAAAAAAAGTTTGTTTCACAAACGGAATGCAGCCACAGAGGTGTTCTATCTCCATTACCTGTCAGTCAGACTATTTCTGTCTACAAGTCCCGGGTGCTAAACCTGTATCCAAAAATAGCCTGGCTGACAGGTCGCAGGCACAGAGAAGCAGTGGAGAATGAAATGGGGAGAAAGCAATCCATAACAAGCAAACTCTGTCCTTGACAACTGCTACAAAGGCAGTGCTGGCAGCAAGTGGCCATGGTTGGCAGCACCCGTAAGAAGGCCATGGAGTAGGCAAAATGGCTACAGAATAGCAAAAAGAATGGCCGTGTAAAATTCCCAGTTAAGGGAAGCTGTAGAAAATCTCTAATTCATTTATTGATAGAACGAACAAGACACAACTGGCATAACCCAGCACTCTTTCCAGGTTTAATTCAACTTTTTGTGCATCACAGGACTGGCGCTCTCCTGTTTTTTAACACAAGTCTAGCATTCTTTCAAATGCTAAACCCGTTTTAATAGCAAAAGGAATAGCAAAAAGAATGGCCGTGTAAAATTCCCAGTCAAGGGAAGCTGTAGAAAATCTCTAATTCATTTATTGATAGAACGAACAAGACACAACTGGCATAACCCAGCACTCTTTCCAGGTTTAATTCAACTTTCTGTGCATCACAGGACTGGCGCTCTCCTGTTTTTTAACACAAGTCTAGCATTCTTTCAACGTGCTAAACCCGTTTTTAAAAAAAAGGTTTAGCATTCTTTCCAAAGAGCACTAAACCTGTGCATATGAGAAGCCAGTGGTATGCTGGTAAGTGGTTAACAACCCATTCTGCTGGCTCCGTTGTCACTGCCACGCCGTGCTGCTAGCCACTGAATGGAGCAGTGGGCTAGGTGTTGTGGCTCAGCTCTTCTCTCAACCAGCTTGCAGAATTCCAGAATAATTAACAATCAGCTCTCACGAGCCGGTGCAGGTCGGCTCCAGCACACCACTTAAGAAGCCTACGTTGGAAAGCACATGTCAGGCTTTAGATGGACAAATGCTGTGGAAACCAGCTGTTTAGTTTCTCCTGTAGCCCAGACCAAAATGTCCGTAGAGGGCAGTGCCCAGCCACCAGTGGGGAGGAAGTGGGCCCAACACAGCTTAAACTGGCCGAAAGAAACTAGAGCGATCCTGACTGTACTGGTACCCACACCATGAACAAAGTGTTCTAGATCATTTCCACAGCAAAAATTGTCTCAGGAGAAGAGGGAAAATGCTCCTTTGAAATTGGAACAGCTGAAGACAACTTTAACCTGTTTCAACTTTGGACTGGAGAGGAGACAAAGGTAATGTCATGATGGTATTACAGAAAAAACAGTCACTGCGGCATATTTGTACCACGATTAGGGAGATGGGAGGAACAGCTTTATCTTATTTGTACATTTTGAAAGTTTTGCTTGAAACAATTTGGCAAGGGAGAAAATGTCAATTTTACAATGTCAGATTATAAAATGTTGCACAACAGAAAGTCCCTGCAGTATTTCTAAAATATATTTCTAAAATGTATTAGTGGTCCAATAGAAAATCATTCTCATGATGATATGCAGTAAAGTTATTTTTAAACATGCAATCCATGTTTAAAAATCCAACTCCAAAAATACAAAGCAACACAGCAATCATTGAAAAACAGAGACTAAACTAAAACAGGCAGCCAGCGCATGCAGAACTGAAATATTTCAGAGTTTAAAACGACTTACTATAGCACAGCAGGAAAGTTATAGCAAGAATTTTAAAGCCTCTAATGGGCTTATAACTACAGCACTATTCATGTAGGAACATCAAGCAGCTCCTAATGTGAAAGTAAGTCTATAAAAGTAACTCCAAGAAGACTTGACCATCAGATATTTTAAAAACAGATACTGCACTCCAGACTGCAAGCAGGAGCTAAGGGAGTTGCTCCAAGAAATCACACTTCATAGAAATGTAATACGTTAGGGAGAAGACTAAATAAAACCTCTCTTCCTGACATTCTAGCTTTCCAAGCACCTGAAAGTTTGTTGTGGTGATGGTAGTTTTTCTTTTCATTCTTTTTTCTTGTTCCTTTTTAGTTGGGAGCCCTTAGTTAAGGTTTTCCCTTTCCCTAATCTGAAGCTACAGAGTTCAGAGTTCCCTAACTTATGTTGCGGCTACCCTCAAACCAGGCCACAATGTTAGCCAGTCATATAGAAGAAGAGAAATCTGGCTCTCTGTGTAGAATAATGAAATGCAATATGGATTATACCATTCACATTCAACAACAATATTTTCAAATATATGTACATAGAGTCTAAATTAAAACATTCCACTTTTTCAGGGAGTTCAGATTTAGACATAAAGCAGAAATTCTATGCATTATGTTTACATACGCATTAATTATTAATCTCAAGGGGCAGCAGTAATATTTAAAAATCTAATTATGCATGCTAAAATACATTAAGTTAAACACTGTGCTTGATCTCAGTGGAATGGCCTTCCGAGATTTAGTTTTCCCATTTTTAAAAATGTTCCACTGACTTCTGTTTAAAAACCTATGTGTGCTGTGAAGCTATGTAGTCCACAATAGTCTATGTCGCCTAGTAATTAAAAAAATGCTTTGCAGATAGAATTCCAAGTTCAATGCACAGCTTCTCCGGTTTAAAGGAACTAAAACATGTGAACTCAGGAAATCTCTGCCTCATCTTTGGAAAACTGCTGGCCACCCAGGTACAGAATACTAGTTGGATGGACCAATGGCCTGATTCAAAAATCATCCAAAGGGTGCACCTTTCATGTTCTATTATTTTCAATCCAGTTTAAAATATACCTGAGACTGATCTGGGCTGTTCTGATTATTTATGGATCTAGTTAGACAACAAGATACTATGGGCAAAGGCAGATCTACATGGTGAATCTAGAGTTTGCAGCTGATCAATGTTTGCGCCTTCTGGTCAATAACTGAACCCAGATAATTAAGAGCCAGTCAGTGCTTGCTTCCTATTATTTCAAGTTGTTTCAGACCCATCACCAGACCTGTGCCCAAATAACCATTTCTTCCCTTATTCACCAAAAAACTTAAAAAATAAAAATAAAAAGCAAATCTACGCTCCACCTTCTCTTATATACCATTTATTTCCATACATGTGTCTGTGAACAGTTGCTCATTGTCATGCCAAAATCCCAGAGGTACTTTGCAGCGGAACTGTGTGAGGAGAGGCTTATACAGTATACACAACTGAAGTGCAACCCCTCAAAAGCTTCCCACTCACCAAGACAGACTCTTGTAACCTTCTAAGCCTCTGCAACTTGCAAAACTGGCATACCTGCCCAAGGCAGCAAGTTACCAGGAGGAAAGCAAGGGAGGCAGCAGATGGGGCAAGGCAAGCACGATCTCTAACAATGCCTAGCACCTGATGCCTAACATAGATTGCCATTTGTGAAGGGCATTCACTGCCTTGAAATAGCATTTCCCTTTGCAAAGGAAGAGGAAAAAAAAGCACTGACAGCAGTAACAAGTTGTAACCGCAACCCCACAGTGATCAGCAGGACAGCAAGCTGCCCTACTGTCAGGACTGCACCATCACCTAGGAGGCCTCTCAGAGTTACTATACTTTCTGTTTTGCTGAACATCAGGGTGCTAGAATTAGCAGATGACTGCCCTGGGGCTGAAAAGGACCTATCTGTTCCCAGCCTTGCTGCTCCATAGCGCACAGCATTGATGGGCAGCAACACTCCTGAAGAAGCTCAGTTGTTCAGACACTTGCCATCTTAGATCATCCTAAAATGCAATGCTTAATTTGACAAGAAGCATTCCACCTGAAGTCATCAAAAAGGGTAAGTGGCTGATAAAAAGGTGCTGCTTCCATTCAGGATTTCTGCTGTCCGCTAGGGCTGCCAGCTACTCACCTCACCAGACCAGCCTTGAATATTTTCCAGGATGAGTTATGGTGCTGTTGAATGGGACTCACTCCCATTTAAGAGTGCCACTGGTACCCACCCAGGAAAAAGACAATTTTAATAGGTGAATTGTGTGGCAAAGGGCAGGAACAGAACCAACTCAGAGAGAAGAGAGGAGCAGAGGTCTGGTAACATGGATGGCACATCAAGAGGAGTCCAGAGTTTAGCAGGAGGAGCTCATCCTCAGTGCAATGTCCAAGGATCTGATAGCAATCATATCTCACATCAGAAACTTTTGCCACAGACAGAGATTATTGTGAGATAGGAGGCCAGTATCTCCTCACTATTTGGGGTTGCACACTGACTAGATGCCCTTTTTTGTGCTGAAAAGGTCCAGCTTCTTCTAGCGTCCATCACCTAACATTGTGCTGGAATCCAATCACCATCCTTCAAAAAACAGCAGTAGCATTTAAGAAGAAGCCTTATTCCTGGCCCATGTTCTTTAAAGTCCCAGTTTAGCCCAGGAAGAATCTACGCCATGCTAGTTCTTATCATCACTAAACTAACCATCTGTTAGCGCAAGGAAAGCAAATTTGTGGCAACACAGAGCCTTCCAGCAGACCCCAACATGGGCAAGGCCAGAACTTTCACGACCCTTTGTTTTCCACTATAAGGATGGAATGTTGAGATACCACAGAACCCCTTAAAGCTCTGAAATACTTACCAATAATTTATATATATATATATATATATATATATATATATATATATATATATAATTTTAACCCAAAAAAAAGCTCTGAAATGTCCCCCCCAAATAAACCAATTTTCTTGAGACCCCAATTTCAACCCTTAAAAGCTTCTAAAGACTCCAAAACAAAACAAAAAATGGATGGGGGACTGAAAATTTCAGACCTCTTTACTTCAGGGACATTGTAATGCCCCTAGCTACATCTCTGCAGCTCCTAGAGAGGAAGTACGGCTCTTAGGCTGGAAAAGTTTGCCTATTACTGCCTTAGTAGGAAGGGTGATGCTTTGCGTGTATAACGTCCGGAGTGAAGCTTCTTTCTATGTAACATTAGAAGGGAGTAAATGCATCCTTTGTGTGTGAAGGATTACAATGGCAGTGCAACTTAAATACATGGTCAGAAGCTAAAGATAGTGATCTGGCCAATGCAGGGCAGGTGACATGGGCTATTAAGTATCTACTATGTGAGTCATCTGCATTCACTCTGGAGCTGTAAGTAATAGTAGTTTTCTAGTAATTGGAAAGAGAGATGCCATCAGTAGTTTTTCATACCACGACATGTTTAAGAGTCCAAACATGCCAGTTTCACATAGCAAATGCATGAAATTAATGCCCCTGCTAATTAAGGATGAACAGATTGCTCAGATTTACATGGTATCAATGATTCGTTCCCATATGGAATACGAGGCAGCAAGTTGCCATGATCAACTACTTCTAAGTTCCTGCTGCGGGGAAAACACACACACACAACTCCTGCATTATATTTCAATGAACCCATACTGCTTCGGTTTCAAACGCAGCTGCCATTGTTTTATATTCAAAGCTTGATGGATTGTCTCTCTGGAAAGAACATTTCAGCAGGGTATGTATCTGCACCAGATTTCTTGAGTGAACCTACAGAAGGTGAAGTCGGATTCATCACTAATAATAATCAGGTGTGTGGCCTCCAAATGATGTCCACCGAGAACATCAGAGAAGTTGAAAACTTTTATTTGCATTCATCTAACTATTCTGTGAGTTAATTTGCAAATAGAAAAGAATGCCTTAGAACATATGTAGTTCCTAAGGCCCTGTGAAGAAAATTTGTACCTCTGTTTCAGAGGTTAATTGAAAGCCGTTGTTTTAACATCAGGAGTAGTTTGTGGTTGACATTTTTGTTTCTTTTCATCATGGATTACGGATACCTAGTTCATTTAAGAGAATTGATAGCAAGGTATCCTTACAACAAATGATTGAAAAAGTGAGGAAAAAACAGCATTCTGTGCACTAAGAAAAATAAATGCCTCTGGTCTCTATTATACTGATTTAATTATAAATACTGTATTTACTATATATAGATAGAGCAATTTGGGAATACAGAACAATTATACATATATGAATTTGAAAGCCAGAGGAATACAAAATGTACTTAAGTCATAAGGGCAAATCCTAAAGGATCTGAATATCGGGAGCACTCCTTCCCGCTTCACCCCATCCATGCCTCTCTTTCAAGCCTGTGATCTGTCAGTTGAGCTATTTCTGGATACAGGTTTAGCCCTCTGAACATGTGTGGTAGACTCATGTTCAGAAATAACCCAACAGGTTGCAGGCACAAAATACTTCTGCACCTGCAACCTGTTGCTTGAGCAATTAGAAAGAGGGTTAAACTCCATGTCCCAGCTATTTCCAACACTTGTCCAAGCCTGCTTGGCTGCATGTCCCACTAGCCGGAGATGCTAGGTAGGAATGGAGGCAAAGCAAGGGGAATCCACTATGCTTTCCTTAACATCTCTGGCATTAAACAGAAAGGACAGCACCACTCACTGGCCTTGTTCCTGAGGCAGCACAATTTATGCCACATCCTGTTCTGTCAACTCAAGGACTGGAGAAGAGCACATTAATGTGCCCATGAAGAACAGCCCACAGAGGGGACAAAGTGTATTTTAGTGAGGACTAATTTTGTCCCACACATGAGATTTCTGAAGAAGCAAAATGATCTCTGAAGAAAGTTTGCATTAATTTTGGTGGAGTGAACACATTTCAAGTTCACATGTTTAAGGCTGCAGCTGGATTTTAATTTACATTTTACAGTTCAGTGATAATTCATAGCTCCAGCAAGGTATGTTAGTTGCCTCAGGAGGAGACGCTTCCCTTCCACCCCTGTCCCCTACTTCCCCACCCCCAGCAGCGCCTGTACTTTTTACTGTGATTTAGGGCCTCTAACCCATTGTTTAAAGCAGTTTTTCTTAAACCTTTTGCTCTTAGGACCCTTTCCCACTTTTAAAATTTATGGAGGGCCCCAAAAGAGCTTTTGATTGTATGGGTTATATTTATCGATATTTACCACATTAAAAATTAAAATGGACGCACAGTGAGAAAAGAAAAATTAAAATCCTGACCAACCATTGGCAGAACAGAGGGGTGAAGCAAAGCCAGCCCTTGGTGCAATGTAGAAATTAGAGGGATGGTTGCAAAGACATGATGGTGCCTTCTAACTGGTGGAAAGGTACATTCCAGGAGGCAGGATAAGGCGGTTAGAAACCATCCCATCTGCAACTCCAGAGGAAAGTTGCAAACTGTCTCTGCAGGATTTCCTATGGAACACAGAAGGCACTAGTGAATTAATTTAGGCTCCAAGCTACCCAGAAGTCCTGTAGCAACTTGAGGGATGAAAATGTACATGCCGGTTTCAGATATAAGAGGGCCAGTAAATGTAGGGTTCAGGGGATGCAAGTTCAAATAAATTCTCCACACTGGGTGATACGATGTTCTTGGCTCATCAATAAAAAGGCCACATTGTGAGCCACCCGTTGTATGGACACAGTTGCTTATGCAGCTATAGGTCTCTATGCTACCTGTAAAATCAGGTGACCAATTACTTCACAGATGATTTCTGAAACTTTTGGCCCATCTTATCATTCAGGTTCTCAAAAGAGGCTTGAGAACCCCAAACTCAACTGAGAATCCCTAACACAATCTTCCCCGACCTGGTTCATCAGCACTCCCTGAAATATTAGACTATAATATCCATATTCCCAGTCAACACACCTACTGGCCAAATGGGCTAGGATAATGGAAGTGGAAATATCCAGCTGGGGAAGCTACTTAGTTTAAGATTTCAGCACATGACTATAATGGTATGTGGGAAAGACCTTGGGAGACAGGGAAGGGTGGGGGGAAGAGATCCTGTCTAGGGAATGGTCAGATAAGAGACAGCATAGCCTGCAGCTGCATAGTGGGGGCAGCAAGAGGCTCAGAAGGGACCCTCCCTAAGTTTTCGGGCTGTAAAGGAGAAGGCAGGAGAATTGTACTTTCAGATTTGCAGGTTCTGTTAATGTTAAGTTTACAATAAAGTGGAATCAGTTTATCTGGTCATGTTTCCTGTCTGGTTTACCTGGTAAAGCTGACAATGACTTACAATCTCACTCATAGTTCTGGAAGCATGATTCTGAGTACATCACATAATTCAGATAGCCATGGATCTGATAGGACAGCCTGAAAGTCTGTCCAGAGCTACTGATTCGCTCAAAATCCAGCAGGCATTACGTGAAATATAAAATGTATGAATCAGCATCTCAGTGTGGAGCTTCCAGGCTCCACCATCACTATATGTATGATTTAGGCAACAGTTAAGATTGTCTACCTATTGATGCCAAAATATCCAAAGCGCTTGCCTATCTTTTAGTTACTGAGTGTAGACTATAAGTTAATTAATATTCCAGGTTCTGCAAATCACTCCTTTTCTGTCCAAGAACTGAGATGACCCACCATGATGCCTTATGGCTGCTTGAGATAAATTCTATTTGAAGGAGTACTTAAGTTATGAAGCAACTAAGAAATACATAACTGACACAGTATTACATAAGGTGCATTTTACATAGAGTGGATTTTAATAAACTCAGAGCATGATAGGTAGGATCCCATGACAGGAGAAGCTAATGAGATAGTTGCTCAAGATGGGTGGAAGTTCCTGAAGGAAATCTTAAAAGCACAATTCCAAACAATTCCAATGGGGAGGATGAAGAACACAAAAAGTTTAGTGAAGATCTAAAAATAAAACAAGGACATATACAGGAAATAGAAAGAAATCAAAGTCCTCAAGAAAGGCTGCAAAAAAGTTAGCTGGTGTTTGGAAAGCAAAAATTCAGAATGAGCTGAGATTATTGAAGTCTGTTAAAAATAACAAAAAATGTTTCAGATATGTTCAGAATAAAATTATGGTGATGATGATGTAACATTCTAACAGATAAGAAAAGGCAAAGCCACACCACTCCTATTTTGTTTCAGCTTCTCCACCAACAACAGCAACAACAACAACAACAAAAACTGTGTTTTATCAGCAAATTGTATAGAGTAGGATTGAAGTTTAAGATTGTTAAAACGGTCACAGTACCTTTTTCCTTTGAACAGGTTTCCAGGACCAGATGAAATGCATCCTCCAGTACTGAAGGAATCAGCTATTTGTCTGTCTGGACAATTACATATTGTCTTTGAGACAACCTGAAGAACTGGTGAATTGCCAGATGACTGGAAATGTTGTCCCTACCTTCAAACAGGGGGAAGAAGGAAGATCCAACAAACTATAGATCAGCCTGACATTGATACCTGGGGAAATTCTAGAGCAAATCATAAAGAGATCAATTCAAAGAAAAAGGGATAAAGAGATTAACTTCTTTAACAGACTGTTGGAATTCTGTAAACATAACTTGACTGTATCATTTGTTGAAAGGATTCTTGTATCTTTCCCAGTACATGACAAGCAGATGCCCAGCAGGCAAGGTTTTCCCCAACATTGCATCCTGTTTGTCCTCAGATGAATCAGAAACTGACATAAAAGCTGTTAAAAATCCCTGGTAGAGGAACTCTACCAGATTATAGTGCATATATGTAAGCTTTGATTAATGTCTGCATCTCAAATTGCAATTAAAGGCACAGGAAGAAGCTAGTTAATAAACATGTGATATTATAAGTGAATATGCCCTGAATGTTCTCTCCATCCTTGGAAAAAAGAATTTGGAATAATGAATACTTGCAACACACACACACACACACACACACACACACACACACATACACACACACACAGAGTGATTTAGTGGGTTTCTCAGTGCTTCCATTTCTTCAGTTGTGTTGCAGCTTCTCCTGTGCCCTTAACACCAGGCCAGGAAAGGGGGGAGAGTGGAAATGCAGAGAAAGTTTCATTTTTCTATTTCAGGGAAATTGACCAGAGGCAAGGCTACTACAAGAACATGGTTATTTTTTAAGCAAGTAAAAGAATTGAGTGCTTTTCTTATCTAGACTATTCCAAAGTATTCACTATTAAATATTCCCAGCTTCTAGTTGCCACAGTAACTCAGCCTAGCCATTTATGGTGTGGCTATTTGAATATGCTCTACTTTTAGGAGACTCTTTATGCCTAAACTGGTTCTCAAAGGGGGGAAAAAATCTTGAGTCTCACTTTGGACCTAATGATTAGGTCAGCCCTTGGTGCCATTCTGCCTTTATGCTAGAATTCACTAAAGCAATCAGGAGATAAAAACTGAGAATGCCTGAGCTGATAAACCAGTCTGATAGCATAACAATGGCCTCAGGTATAAACTATATTAAATCAGAAGAAGAGAATAAGAAAAGAACCCTAATAAGGGACAATTGTACTAAGTCAACCACAGGCATTTCCAGGAATCCTGCATGCATTCTTTATTGTTCTATTAAGTCTTACAGATATCAAACCTTTTAAAAACTTTAGTTGATAGAGACATTTTTCTAACACACTAAACATTGCTGTCAGTATATAAATATGATAAATTTAAAAACAAACGAACAAACTTGTGTAAAGCTATCCAAACAAAGCTGGGATTCTAAATGAGAACTAGCAAGCAAAAAAGAAAAATCAGATCTATTAAGCTCTATATTTGTCCTATATAGATGGCATTGCCATAGAGTTACAGAAAACTCTAAAAACAAAATAAATGAAAATATATTATTGTGTCATTATGTATTATTGTGTTATTATTATTTGCTTTGCTTGTATTGTTTCTATGGGCTTTTAATTATATGTTTGCCACCCAGAGTCACAGCTGCAAGATGAGCAACTCTATAAATCAACTAACTAAATAAATTAGCTTAATATAGTCCAGATTTCCCATTTAACCTGAAAGGGGAGGCCTTTGCTCAATAATTCTTTGCTGAAACTTTAGTTTATATTCATCCCAATCACTGAAATCTGAAATGGCCCAAAAGATAAAGTAGCCCTATAACAGTACTTCTCATATATACATACTGACAACGCCCTTCAGACTTGGACCTGCACTATCAAGAAAAGAAAGAAATGTGAAAGTAAAAATACTTTTTTCCAGACATAGTATTCCACAGTATTGTTATTCTAAGACAGAGCACTGTTTTTAAAATAGCTTTAATGAGCTGTTTTATCCCATAGACATGGAGATTAAAGGAAAACAATGCACTTCTGTATAGCTTTCTATCCTCATATAGCAACATCTGTACAAAAGCAAGAGACTATCTCTTTAGCCATATTTTTTCCCCTGAATTTGAAAGTACACATAATCCTCCAGCAATGCAAATGCTGCAACACCGCGTGATGACCTAAAAGGCATCAGGCCGTATCTAGATTCCTTTTGGTTTTTTTGTTTTTCCATTTCACTAATCTGTACAAACCTGGTCATTGCAAAATCATGCCTGATTCATCAGAAATGCTGCATACAGCCCATCTCATTTATCTTTCCTGGGTGAGAGGGAGCAAATCCAGTATTTCAGGATGGCTCCTTGCCAAGGGCTTTCAGGCTCCTAGCCTCAATCTCTACAGGACAGCAACTGAACATGGAGTTGACCAACCCCAATGTTGTTTTTCAGAGGTTTTACATTCAGGGAAGTGGAATGCATTCTTTCTGTCACCAAGAATGAAGATCAGCTGCTCTGCAAGGAAGAGAAATACCAGCTAACAGCAAGAAAGGGCCATCCCTGCTTGCTACTACCAAATGGTTTGAGCTGCTCCTCACAGAGGTCATTGGATCAACTCTCATGGGAAGAAGAGTGGCAGGACTTTAGACAGCCCATTTCCATCCAAGATTATAGAAACAATAAACCAAAAAGAACTAGTGCCTTGTGTTTTTTGTTTTCTTCCTCCCACCCCATCCTCTCTTCCTTTTACATTGTCTTCTAATGATGTAAACTTGAATCAGGGGCCATCTTGCTTTTATCATTTTGAAAGCTGGGCTTAGAACCTTTGAATGTGAAGAGTATAAATGCTGTAAATCAATAAACAATTCGTGTGGGAGAGGAGAGCAAACCAGAAAAAAAGATTATGCCCCCCAAACAATTTTATCATGTAAGCCATTGGTTCAGTACGGTCACTAGTTTACAAGGATTTTTTACCTTGGAGAAGTCTGAGATTGAATGGGGGCTTATGGTTGGACTGGGGATCTGAGAGAAATTAGAGAAATCATAGTCATGCGTACTTGGATACAATATGCAAGTCTTCCTCTTTCAGATCTTTCTTTGTTGATATTTTCTTGGATAACTAAAGCTCATGTTTTTGTTCTTTATTTTTTTAAACTATAGATAAATAAAAAGTTAAAGAGGCTGTGGTTCACCCCTTTCTTAAGAAGCCATCGCTAGTTTCCCACCCTGATGGACAATTTTCGTCCTGTCTCCAACCTTCCCTTTTTGGGAAAGGTTGTTGAGAAGGTAGTCGTACTGCAGCTCCAGAGGATCCTGGATGAAATGGATTATCTGGACCCCTTCCAGTCAGGATTCAGGCCTGGATATGGGACAGAAACGGCATTGGTTGTGCTTTTTGATGATCTCTGGCAGGAGCAGGATGGGGGTAGCATGTCCATCCTTGCCCTACTTGATCTCTCTGCAGCTTTTGATACCATCAACCATGGTATCCTTCTGGACCGGCTTCAGGAGTTGGGAGTGGGGGGCATTGTGTTGTCCTGGTTCACCTCCTTCCTCCAAGGCCATTCTCAGTCAGTGCTGATTGGGGGCGAGAGGTCCAGCCCTCAGCCTCTGCTTTGTAGGGTTCCACAGGGGTTGGTGTTTCTCTGATTCTGTTTAACATCTACATGAAGCCACTAGGTGAGATCATCCATCACCATGGGTGAGATATCGTCAGTATGCAAATGATACTCACTTGTACGTCTCTGCCCATGGTGAGTTAAGTGATACCATGACCACCCTTTCTCAGTACCTGGAAGCTGTGAGGTCTGGATGGGGAACAACAGGCTGAAACTGAACCCTGGCAAGTCAAAGTGGCTTTGGGTTCAGGGCTCTTTGGTTTCTGGATAATTACCATCTTTGGTCTTGGTTGGGGTTGCACTGGTCCAGATGGACCCAGTACGTAATCTGGGGGTTCTCCTGGACTAGCGACTCCTGCTCAAGGAACAGGTGGCAGTCGTGGCCAGGAGGGCCTTTGTGCAACTCCCCCCATTCCTGGACTAACCTGCCCTTCTCACAGTCACCCACGCCCTAGTCACCTCCCATTTGGACTATTGTAACATGCTCTACATGGGGCTGCCCTTGAGGAGTATCCAGAAGCTTCAGTTGGTTCAAAATACGGTGACCCACACAGTTTTGTGCAAGCCTAGATTTGCACGTGTTGCCTCTTTTGCGGAAGCTGCACTGTTGCCAATTTGCTTCCAGGTCCAATTCAAAGTGCTGGTTATTACTTTTAAAGCCCTACATGGCTTGAGGTCAGGTTATTTGAAGGACCGCCTTTCCCCAGTTACATCTACCAAGCCCACCAGAGCGGGGAAGGCAGGGTATGTGGTGGGCCCCTTCAATGAAGGAGGTACATCTAATGGGACCAAGAAACAGAGCCTTCTCCGTGGTGAGTCCTTCCCTATGGAATATAATTCCCCCGGAGATAAGACTGGTCCCCACTCTGATACTTTTCCAGAAGGCCCTGAAGGCGTGGTTTGGTCAGCAGGTTTGGGGACTTCAGGCTGCTATGGAGCCGATCAAATCGTTAATTTGACTGTGTCCATTGCTGCCATGGGGGTGGGGGTGGGGGTTATTGGGTTTTGTGGGTTTTTTGTATTACAGGTTTTAATTCTGTAAGCTGCCCGGAGTCACCATGTGTGAGTTGGGCAGCCATATAAACTTAATAAACAAATAATAAACAAATAAATAACAAAAGGGAATCATGAAATAAAAGCTGCCATCCTATATAAATAGAATAAGGAATATATCCCATGGAAGCCAGAATAGACATCTCTAGGAGTGAACAATACTTGGCAATGATTTCTTCTGAAACAAAAATTACAAAAGAGAAAGCTTCAGTTTTTCCAGCTGTACTTAAGTGAAACTAAACTATATCATTTATTTCCCTAACTCATTAAATTTGAAATGCAATTATAAAATAAGCATTGTTCTTTCTCAGACAAATTTGGTAAAAATGTGTCTACATCCACATTTTTACTCTGTAATTTTGGAAGGAAATAAGCAATATTGTGTAGTATTGTATCTTTATTAGTTGACCAAAAGGAGCAGATTTACAACTTCCTCGAATAACAAAACAATAATCTTACAGTTACAACAATCTTACACTTTAAAGTCATCTTCTGCTTTTGCAATTTAACTCAATTTTATTATGGGCACTGTAACAGGAGACATGGTTTTGTATGCCTGTTTATATTTCTGAGTACTATGAGGCCAAATTATTTTGAAAGTTTTGCATTTAGCAGAAATAGGTGTCGTGAAATGATTTCCTGCTAAATGAGAAAAAAATGTTCCACTATTGTACATGTCACTAAGAATTTCCAAATAAGCACTTTGCAGAATTTCTATTTCTTCTACCAGCTAGGCAATCTTAGATACCCAGTTTCCCATAGGAATATTCACGAGCTCTACCTTTTACAAGGTCAGTTTTCATCTAAAATAAAAGAACTAGAGATTAGTGACTTCTCTGTAACATCTATTTATGAATATGCTGCATATAAATAGAGGTGCAGGAAGCAGTTTGACATACAATGCTAATATTTAAAACAGCTCTAGACTCACTCTTCCAAAGTAAACAGGACATGCTTGCACATAACTACAAAACCTCAAACCTATCTCCTTTGCTAGATAAATATCCTAAATTTTCACTCTCAGGGCCAACACACAGACAGAAGAAAAAGCTCTCAGCCGCTATTCTTAAGAGATTAGGGTACCCAGTGGCCCCCAGACATTATAACCCATCTGTCCAATAAGAGGCATCTTTATATTTCTATTAGTCTTTTGTTCAGCTATTAGATAATCAGCTTGCTAACAACCATTTCAAGATTTTTAACAGGGCAGAAGTCAGTGGCAGTTTAGGGCCTGTGTGTCATTTCTAATTTCTGTACAGCACCTATCATTTATAGGTGGGTGTAATAACTGGCAAATAAGATTCAAGTTCAAATAAGATTCAAGTTCAAATTTGATACATGAATACATTACCAGATTACTCACCCTAGTGTTTTTATGCCTACAAGTAGAAATTGGAAAGGTTTTCGTGCCTTCCCCATACTATTCTCCCTTAGGGAGTGGAAAAAGGAACATCTTATGCAGAGCTCAGTAATACAGAATGGTTGTTCCTTTCTTGCCATCGCCAAATGCTTCTAACACACATAGGACACGGCTAAATGCAGGACAAGAAGGCCTTGATCTGTTTTAACTAGACAGTATTTTTATATTAGTAGAATATTTATATTAGCAACCATTTATTCTTTCCTGTGTGAACAGTACAGAGATTTGCAAACAGTTTGATGAGGAAAAGTTAAAAAATCACCAAGTGATCACGATTATGGCAACATCAATATTTATGATGGTAATGGTCTGGATCTATCTTAGAATAGCTATAATAAAATCAATGACTAATTTCAATCCCATTTTTTCCAATGGGCCTATTTTAAGTATGGTAAATTTTAAGTATGGTAAAATCCAATTCCTAGATCAGGGATAGGCAACCTGGTGATTTCCAGATGTTTTGGATTATGAAAATTTCTTATCACTGGCCATTCAACCCAGGTCTAGTGGGAAGTTTTCTAAAAAAAACCATTTGGATGATATGACATTGCCTCTCTCAGTCACAGATTATAATTTTTTCCATTATTTTCATATACCATAGAATTTTATTCCAGGAAATCACAGAAACTTTTCTCTGTCAAAATATATTTTTAAAAATGCTTACATTCATTATTTAAATTCATCAATTTTACATATTTTATTTATAATATTTTTGTCATTCTTTTTCTGGTTAAGTTAACCTATATTGTTCAAAAATTGTTCAGACCTTGGGTCAAGGAAATCTCAGTATTAGATCCCAATAGCAAATCTATTTCCCTAGTCTAAAACAGCCACTTAAGCAAGAATGCGGAAATGATTTATTTGAAGCTAAATCTTCACCTCAACTGTGTCACGACTGCACAATCATTCATTAAAAGACAGTTATACTTTTGATTCAAAGAAAAAAAATACAAACAAACAAAACCGTTGGGTGTATTTTTTAAAGAAAGTTTACACTGAGCAAAGATGAATTTAACATTAAGGGGAAAAACACCCAGAAACACCCTATTTAAGATAATGCAGAGATGCTGATGTCCTTTCACAGACATGCAAAACACAATTTCTCCAAGACTTTCCTTTCATATAGCAAATTTAGGTAGATAAAATGGAAAGGAGCATACGGAAGGGGCTGTTTTGAGTTCATCATAAAACATAGTCCCAATCCAGCTTTAGCTGCAGTCAAATACTCATGCTCAAGATGACCACATCAGTCCTAATCTGTATCAAAAGGTACATTACGCCCAACTTGAAAGGTGCAGATACGACCCAATGCAAGGCTGAGTATCTCTTTCTGGACTGAAGCAGTATGTTCAGATGGAAATAGATTTTTCAAGTTTTTAAGCAGAACTGACATTCCAATTTGGCAGGCAGCTTCTAAGGCTAAATGCCTTAATAGACTCTGTGTCTGATCATGCCCTAACCTTCCCTTTTTAAGTGTTTGGACTCATTGATGACTGCACTGCTCAGAGCATGGCTACCATCTAGCCCTGCCACCTTAAGGTAAGCCCACCAGACTCCATCATTAACAAAAGTCCACTAGAGACCACTCCACCTCCTCCAACCTAGTTTGGAACAATGTCCGAATCTAACTAATGCTATTGATATATAAGGAGACTTTTCATGCCTCAGCTGGTTTGTTTTAGGTGAAAGATATGGAGGATGCTGCCAGCACAAATGATAGCTATTTCCAGACAGCAATTGAAAGTCCTTGGCTGAATTGGAACACACGTTTTGGATTCCACAATGTCTCCTCCCTTTCCTGAAGTGCCTCAGACATTTTTTGCTCCTATGTGAACATCAACTGGCTCCAGGCCAGGCCAGCATTCCTCCTTAAGAAAATCAATTGCTCATAAAGGCCACAAGTTGCCTTTATGCTTCCTTCTTTTGGAAAAGAAAGAGACTATGGCTGGGTTATCATAACACATTAAGACTAAGCCACAGTTTAAATAAGATTTGTTGAGTAAGCTGCAATTATATGATGTATGGAGTTCATATATCATGCTAACCTATAAGGGTTTATGAATTCCTATAACTGGCTTCATACAGCATGATAAACCAAATAAAACATTCTAACGCTCATTATAATTATCAGGCCACCAAACCTTTCCTCAGAACAAAATATAGTCTAGTTAAAAATTATCATCAATAGAAGCCATTTTATTCAGTTTTACTTGCCATTTTACCCTCCAGTAAAAAAACAAAACAAAAAAACCCACTCCAATAAAAATAAATTCCACCTTGGAAACAGGCTCTCTCCTTCACGGATCAAGCTTAACGATCTTCTGAATATTCTGCCCTTTAACAAAGTATTAAGTTTAGCATGTCCTATTAAAAAAATTGATCTGAATAGGAGCCCAGATGGAAATAAAATAGAAAGATATTTTCTGGTGCACAAAGACATCCTCCAGTCTCTGCAAGTCAGATTTGAACTCATCTGCTCAGAAATTGATTGTAATCTCATAAAATTGAGAGGTTCTAACCTTTCAGGGGATGAGTAACTGGGTTAAAATCCCCCTAGACTAATATCAAGTAAAATTTATATTAAAGTCAACATTTTTAATTAAGAATACTCCAGTGAAGCATTTTTATACATACCATATAAAGTGGGTAAGAAGAGAAAAAATGATAAGAAGGAAAAATCCACCTTATTAGAACTGCCATCTGAACCTCTTGGTATTACTAGTTGAAACTACAACACATATTCACAGATATCTGGTCCATCTTCAATATACTTCTCAGCCTATTGAGTATTCCTACTTAGTTCATGCTGTTTAGATTAGAACAGGCAAACAGGCATGAAAAATTATTTGCATCCTTTGGAGAAAATAATATCCAAGGGGATAATATGCGTCCACATTTAAAATATTGTACAATCAAGTTTAATATGTTAATTTGGTAACAATATTTTATTTATTTTTCACATTTCTATCCTGCCACAATCAAAGACTCTCAGCAGCTTAGGTATCTGCCTTGTAATGAAACCTAGTAACTGAAAAAGGGCAATGGTAGGACATAATTATTCACAGGATCTCTAACTGACCTACCCAAAAAGAAAAGTATGTCACTGACACAGGTTTGAAACTAGTAGAGTTAAGATCAGAAATTCATTTTTGGCACTTCCATGCTGTTACTGTTATGCTTGTCTATCACTGTAATAAAGATGGATTTGATTTGAAATTGCCACTGCCACTGTTTTCCAACACATATGCACACCCTGTGAAAGTTTAAAGTGGTTTTCACTGTTGTCATCCTCATATCACCCAGCCGACCAGAGTGCAAAAATGGCACTCTATCAGTGTCCTAACCCAGTCTTCAGTACAATGACTGGTTTGTCACGTTTTATAAACCACAGTGTCACCACAAGGAAAATGCGACAAGATCCTCTACCTTTTGATCTATTAAAATTGGCTAAGCAGTAGTGCTTGGTTACTTACAGGGTGGCAGGAGGATGGAATGAAATGAGTTTCTACCAAAGGAAAGCTCATCTCAAAAAAATAAACTGGTACATTCCCAATTCACAATGCACCACAGGTCAGCTGCTCAAAACAGATCAACTGTGTGGAAATGCAGGAGTACGCTGCTGATCCAGATTAACATTAAATCCCTGTGTGAAAGTGCCAACCAACATATAGAATTTAAAAAAAAAAAAAAAGATTGGAGGGAAACAAGGAAGATAGTAGGTTATCTTCTACCTCCATTTTAGGCCCATCTGAGACAGTTAAGTTCCAATAGCTATGCCCAACCTGGTGTCCTCCAGATGTGCTGATCCACAATTCCCATTATACCTAGCCAGACAAGGATTATAGGAATCGTAATCCAAAACAACCTATGTCAAGTTGGGAATGCCTACAATACAATGCATACTTGCTGAGTACTAGTACAGAGTTTAACTATAGGAGATGAGTTTGCCACCATGGCCCCTGCCAGTGGAGGTGCAAAATCAAAATGAATATAGGTCAGACCAACCACAGACATTCTCATGGCCTACTTTCTCTTTTAAAATGGGGGAGAGGGCCAAAAGTATTTCATTCTGTCCAAAACTAAAACCTATTCCCAATTCTTTTGAATATGCAGAGAATATGCATGGTGCAAGCTTTCAGAAGATTGAGTCACTTTTTGAAAAAATAATGTAATTGATTCGCCTAAAGAATAGAAATAAGACAGAAATAGAAAAGCAGAACTTGCATAATCAATTCAAACAAACTGAATTAAAGTATATATATTTAAAATTAAATGATAAAAACTAACAAGTAACCCAGGTAGAAAAAAGAAATGGAATAAAATAAAAAATATAATACAATAATAAAATGTATTTTTCTACAACATAAGAACATTGGTTATGTCTTTATACAAAATACAACTCAATTTTGATAATTAAATTTAAATTAATTTAAATGAATTGTTCTTAAACCACAAGGAATCCTATTGTCCAATCTTTTTTTCCATCTATATAAAGCCAATTCAAAGGCTGAGAGTGGATGTATTTCATTAAGCCCAACTTCAGAGTCCAGTACAGAAAGAGATGCACATCATCATCTTTTCTGCAAGAGGCTAAGTGTAATATACCCAAAGAGCACTTGCTTTCAGTTGCCTTGAAAGACTCATAAATTGGTTCATGAGCTCAGTGTGGCTCTGGTTTATGGCAAAACAAGGTATTGGCCGGAGTCATACAGCACACTAAGCCAATAAACTAAGGCTATGTGCAGAACTGTAGGGGAAGAATAGACCATTTTTATTTTTCTCCCAAATTTCAACACATCATATATACAGGAACTTTCAAAAGAGGATGAAGTCTAATACTGTACAATTCTGAGAAAATAACAGGTAAATTCTCAGTATGTTGCCATCACTAATAATGGGCAGGGGGAGGGATTTTTCCTTTTTACTGCCTGATTAGCTATCTGTAGGTAGCACAGATCAAAATATCTACCCTGTAAAAACAGCACTTGTAAAGGCCAAGGAAACTTTGCCCAGCAAGATACACGGGCACTGTGTTATCATGGAATGTGCATCTTGGAAAGACAGACTATTTCCAATTATTTATTGTCCATACAAAATACATCTGATGGTATTTTATGAAATGGGATATTTAAAGATGTGTATCCTGCTACCTTAATTCCCAGGGTTTCTTGAAGCCTTCATGCATATCACTCTACTGTCACAGACCTTTTGAGGATCACTGCTTAAGCTAGGAATTAGCAACATGGTCCATATGGGTATCACAACACAAGTAACCCTTCAGGTGCCTAGGCTGTTGTTTTTTTTTAATCTACATATGGCTAAAATCTTGGGAATTCACCAAATTTCACAAGATTTTGATGTTCTCAAGTGAAATCTTTTTGGACCAAAAGGCAAATTTCAACAAGATTTCTTGATTATGTGAGATACTGGCTATTATTATTATTACTACCATCATCATCACCAGGATATCAATGGTTCCCTGACCATCAATTGGTTCCCTGTCCTAAGGCAACTCAGGAGAACATGGACATGTGCAGTTAGTCACTGGAAGTCACACTGAACTTAAGAGTGCATTTCACAAATATTCTCAAGAATATTTTTTCTGGAAATGTATGCAAATTACACTCCAAGCCTCCATGAATCATTTAAAGGGAAAAAAAACATTTTTTTTTTCTGGAGAGGCAAAAAACATACAGCAGCAGATCAACTCCTCAACAAAAAATCACCATGAAAGAACAATTACTTCCCTGCTAGTGCCACACTGCCCCAGGACACTTAGTAGCCATCTTTGTTATCTAATTCACCTCTTCCTGGCAAACAGGGGAAGCAAGCATAAGAAAAAATTCAGAAATATCCTGTTTATAGAATTATAATATGCCAAAATGTATACTTTGTCAAATCTAATTCAAGTTTGCAGTAAATTTTACAGTATGTACAGTGCTGCTTTAAAGTTTGTGGCTTTCAAATTTGTGAACCCTTTTGTATTTTCAACATTTTCAAGCCAAAAAATTCTATTTTTATCTCATCCATCCACAGAAGATTCTTCCAATAGCCTTCTGACTTATCCACCTGATCTTTCATAAACTGTAGCGGGCATCAATGTTCTTTTTGGAGAGTAGTGGTTTTCTCCTTGAAACTCTGCCACACACACCATTGTTGTTCAATGTTCCCTTGATGGTGGTTTCATGAACCCTGACATTCACCAATGCAAGAAAGGCCTTTAGATCCTTAGACATTACCTTGGGGTTCTTTGAGACCGCCCAGAGTATTACATGCCTTGCTGTTGGTATGATCTTGGTTAGTCAACCACTCCTGGGGAGGGTAACAATGGCACTGAATTTCCTCCATTTATACACAATCTGTCTGACAGTGGATTGGTGAAAAGAGTTTTGTAACCTTTTCCAGCCTGGTGAGCATCAGCAACTGTTTTTCAGAGGTCCTCAAAAATCTCCTTTGTTTGAGCCATGAAACACTTCCATGTACCTGTGTTATGAAGATCAGACTTTAATAGGGAATACCCAGAATTCTGTTCTTTAAATAAGGCAAGACCTCCCCCTCACACCTGTCATCCCATTGATTGAAACACCTGACTCTAATTCCCCCTTTAAATGAACTGATAATCTTAGAGGTTCACATACTTTTGCCATACACAAATATGCAGTTTTGGATCATTTTCCTTAACAAATAAATGAACAAGTATAATGTTTTTAACTCATTTAATTGAGTTAACATTAAATTAAATTCTCTTTATCTGTGGAGAACAGGTCACGTTTTAGATCAGATTTATGCAAAAATGTTGAAAATCCAAAAGGGTTCACAAACTTTTAAGCACCATACTACCAAGGTATAAATTAAAGGAGCAAGAACAGAAAATGGGACTAAAAGATATGGATAGGGATACCTTAATTCCATAAATAGGTTCTTATGCTCCCTATTCCGAAGTATTTCGGTACTTTTCCCATTATTGCAATCTAAAATACCAGAATCAGGCAAACCACCAGCATGAAAATAAAAAAGATCTGCATGAAAAACATTAATCCTAAAAACTCAAGAGATCTTCCCTTAGAAATATCTTTCTTTGCCTTGTTTTCAACAGCCACCTTACCATTATATTTGGTGCAAGAGTCTTACAATAGGTTTATTTATATATTAGCCCTAGGATGTATTTTTCCTGCTGGTTATTTGGGAACCATAAGAAATTATACTTTTCTTGTTTCAGGATATTAACATTTGCTACAAATCAACTTAAACATGTTTAAACTGAATGTGTTATCTTTTTAAAAATACAAACGTTTAAACCACCACCTGCTGCAAGGACTATACCATAACGTACTACATATATGCTATAAAAAATTTATCACTCTAAGTAGCATGCAGTGAGTAACTCTGACCCCCCCCCCCATGCTTTTCTATTAATCTCCACCTTTGAAAGCTGTCCTCCTTACCAAATTTGGAAAACAAAACTTGCTGACATTCATGACTAGTCAAGTAGATCATTAGTAGAGTTGTCAGTTTTCAAAGCAGCACTTCATTGTGACAACGGTTCAAAGGAAGCACCCTTTGAGTGCCCCTAAAGTGCTGCGTTGGCCTGGTTCTAACTATTGTAGCAGAGCTGCCACAATGCTTCATTTGCTGAATAAAAATGGTTTTTGTATATATTTATCCCAGGAACAGTTGCTAGCTGTTGGAGCAAAGCAACCAAATCAAGTCAGACCAGCCTCAAGGCAGAGTAATATGCCTCAGAGAAGCACCATGTTGATGCAACCCAACCAAGCTCTACCTAGGCCTAAAGTTTAATCATTTTGATGTTCATTTGGATATTAAAATATTTGCCCTTCGCATGCCTAGAGCCTCTTTTTTAAGAGCAAAAATCTTCCATCAGCTTTCTGGTGGGTCTAGGAAATCAAGTGAAACTGAATTCAGCCTTCTGGTTCTCTACTAAATATCTGATCATAATTCAACAATTAATGGTTAAAATAAACCATGGCTTAACCTAACACTTGAAACCATGTTTCCCTTCCAATTCAAGGTGTCCTATTGAGTTAATTACTTCCCTATATCTAAAATTATAGCAGGATGAGGCAATGGAATACTGTAATTTATCCTACTCTTCAACAGAATTCCAGGGTCACTAAAATAAAACCAAATCATTAACAGTTCTCAGTATTGTAAGTATGTGTCAAATTCTACCCATTAGTGTAAGCGATCTAATACTTCATTCATTTCAAAAGCATCTTCAAAGAAAAAAACCCTAACCCAAGCAGAGTAAGATAAATAATTTAAAGCTCAAAATAACGAAAAACTGTGTTTTTATTGTTCACCTAAAGAAATTTTACAATAAAAATACCTTTTAAAAGCAAGCAAGTTACTCTTCTATTGTTCCAGCGTTTAGTTTCAAGCATTTTATGGAATTGTCTTGACAAAGCCAGAGGTGTAACTGGATAGATAATACAACAGCATCTTCTTTCCTTAGTTGTGTGAACAGCATTTTAATTGGTCACAGTCTAAAGCAAACAATCCCTATCCACACTATCCAGTATACACAATATAAAGAAAAGAAATAACTGCAGTGGAACAAAATACCCCAAAAGACAAAGAAAAACCCATAGCAGAACTACACAGTGGTTAAGATATACTCCATCCCTTGATGATAAGTTGTGCTCTATAACTAGATGGCAGGGGAAATTAACAGCACTAATTTGAAGGACGGGAAATACATTATCAAATATATATATACTTAAATGGGATTTAATTAATTATGCATTAGTAATAAGGTGATGTCTCAAGTTCAAGTTGATTTGGTAGGCAGGAAGAAGAGGGAAAATGGGTATGTTTAGCATTCTGTAACAATTTAAGAATTTCATAGTTCTTGTAATACATCTTCATAACTGAAGTGTTTTACACTTGCACAATGTTAATCACTTTATTATACATGAACGCCTGAAACAGGCCAATTACACAATAAGACTGCAAACAACCACTGGTACTTTTCTGCCTTCAGAAAGTACATAAGACAGAAGTATCACCAAAAGTACATTTAAAAAATCTGCAAAAACATCACCAAAATTACATTTAAAAACTAATTTTTAAAAAATCTGCAAAAAAAAAAAAGTGGTTCTGGACAGTGCAACTGCTTTTTAGCAGTTTTAAAATAGCCACTAAGTTCTCTAGCAGGTTTTTGTGGCTCCACAGGCTTTAATCAAGATTCACATATCATAAATAATGTACCACAAAATATACATTAATTTGAGCAACAATTCCTTAGGAAGATTCTGGCTACAATAAACCACATAGGTACCTGTCACATGGTTCATATGTTTAGGCCAATCTCTGAATCCAAGTGAAGTCTCATGACCCAAGCCTGCAAAGTGTCTTCTACACATCCTTAAACCCATACGTAATCTGAACCCCACCCCACCCCAAAATACTCAAGACAGCTTGTGGATGCAAATCCCAATGCATACTGGGAGACCTTTCTATGTACAACTAATTGTTCCTTACTGTATCTTATATAGAAAACTTTATAGCCTTCTAAAATAAAGGGGCATTCAATTGTTTAACTCCTGATGTCACGAGACATCTGAAAATACATAATAAGTTATGCAATCTTCTGGAATGTATATCTTCTAAAATTCCAGCTGTTAAGCTAAGGGACAAGAAAAAGATCACAAATCATGGCAAACAAACTTGGTACAGAAAACAGATGATAAAAGAAGACAGCCTAAGATAGTAAAAATTAAAAAATTGAGCAAAGGGAAAGAAAAGGTTGGAGGCCAATCAAAGGGAATTTTAAAAATATATAATAAATAATGCATTCCAAAGTGTATATAAATTATTACTGTAATTTGAATTTGGGGCTACAATGACATCAAATTACTAATTCAAAAATCCTCTTATGGATTATATCATTAATATCTCTTTACAGAATTATAATCTCCTAGGGGCAGGGAGGAATAGGGGTGGACATTATTTTTCTTAAAGCTATCATTCCAGAAAACATACCAAGAATCTGAGAGTAGCTACCCTAAAAGTATGGAATGGGTATTATCCTCTGGAAAAAGAAATAAAGTAGTATGTTAAAAACTATAAAACAAGCTTTAGGCAGCTAAATTCTCAGAATTTTATATCACCCAGATACAAGACAGCAATTTGCAATGTCTTAAAACCCTTTGTTAAATGGCAGAATAGAGTTACCACTTATTTGTAAATTCAAAACTCCAATACACCAACAGTGTACAGAATCTCCTTGCTTCATTACATTTTCCTGAGAGTAAAGCAATTAACATAAACCTTAATCCTAAAACAAAAGTGATTTTTTTTTGTCTTGGTTTTTAATTTTTTTTTTCTTTTTTGCAGTTGCAATTTTTGGGCTATTCCCTGACAATCTAAGTTAAGTAAGTTTGATTGCTAAACACAAAAAATGCAAACTATAATGTCTATTGATCTGATTAAAAATCATAATACAAACCAATCTAAAATTATATTAACAAAAACTAAATATGAAAAGTTGCATTGAAAGGGCGTGTTACATTATTTGTATTAGGATCATGTAGAAACATTCCAATGGCAGTGTTATCAAAATAAAACTAATACATTAAGACCACCCCTAAGCCTAGTCATACTTGAGATTCTACCTATAACTTTGGCTAGTTGGGGTCTTTACTCTTGTACTACATGGCTCACTAACATCAGACATTATATTTGAATACCCTGAGAAATCTGATACTGAAGTCCTTACTCTATGGTCCACTTCTCCATTAGAGTTAGCAATAAAAGTCATTGGCACCCTGCTGCCCGTCTTAAACTGAGAACCAAATGCTTGTGCAAAGGTCTCTATCTGATATGTTGCTCGATGTTCTAGGTCCTTCTGAGGATCTATCTGGTTAGCTAGCTCCTGAGATGGAATTGGAAAGCTCGTTGAAGATTCTAGGGTTTTTTGTTCTTTCTGGCTATTCAATTTTTGAGGTGTAGATTGATAGCCTGATGAAGTGTCTATGCTTTTTTGAGAGTCTATCAGGTCATCTAGTTCTTGGGAAGGAGTCAACTGTTGATGGGTTGCCTCCAAAGCAGACAAATAAAAACCCGGCTGAGATCCAAGCAACATCCCAAAAGGAGGCTTTGACAATGCAGATGGCAACACTGAGGTAACAGATTGGCTGAAACCACACTCAAGTGGGGACGTAGTGTACACTTGTTTGTCTTGAAACAAAGTATGGTTATGAAGGCTTGAAGACAAACTTACAAATTGGAAACTGGGACCAAAAGCAAAACCAGTGCTATTGGTTGTTCTTTCAAAAGCATGTTGGAGGTATTTTGAGTATTCTTGCAACATGCTTGCTTTGTCATTTGAAGCTGCCTGGGAACTAGGACTCAGGTTCTCCTCTTGAACCATCTCTGTATGTTCTCCTGAAGCTTGTAAGTCCACACGCTGTTCAGTGATGCTGAAGGGATCTTCTTTCTGGCCTTCTGACTTGTGAGAGTACTGCTCTAAAAGACTTTGTAAGACTTCATCAGGAATGCCAGACTTATCATGACAGGATTTGATGTCAGCATTAAGAGATGTTGGGTCAATAAGAGATAAAGGGGTCTCACTGTCCATAACACTTACCCCTGCAGACTGAATAACAGACGGTTGGGAGGCCATATGCCCAACATTTATAGAAAAGGCACTGTTACTGCTGGCGGTTTGCAAATATCTTCTTTTCTTTGAAAACTGCATGGCATCATCATAATTGCTACTTATTTGACCTGATTTGCCACTTGCTGCTTGGAGAAGGCCAATAGCATCTACACTGGAATTTGCGACTATGCCAAGAGAGCTACTCGGTTTTCCAGAAAATTGCTTCTGACCAAGGAGGTCTGGTAATGGTGACATAAAATTAAGAAAGCTCTTATCTGCACTTTTCCGGTTTCCTTTTTTAAAGATTAGTTTTGGCACCTTTTTCTGTAGCTCTTCTAACCCAGTGCCAATCAAGCCACCACTGGAAGACACTATAGGAATCTCTACCGCATAATTCTGCAAGGACATATTAGATGCAATTTGAGATTCAGGTATTTTATGACTAGGCTTATGTTCTTTGTTTTCAGTGGGTATACATTTTGCTTTGCTTTTTCTCTTTGATGAACCTGTATTTCCCTGAGACAACATAGACAAGTTGCCCATGCTATGATTTGATGGCCCAGGATCCATTCCAGCACCTGCTTTCCCTATGGCTTCTCCACACGTACGTCTGTGCTTCAAAAGTCTATCAGTTCTTGAAAAATACTGCTGACAGGTTTCACATTTGTATGGCTTTTCTCCGCTGTGCGTTCTCTTGTGCCTCTCCATGTGATACTTCTGGATGAACTTCATACTGCATTGGTCACACCCAAATGGCTTCTCCCTGCTGTGGATCTTTTCATGCCTCTGAAGCAAATACTTCTGAATGAAACCCATGTTGCACTGACTACACTGGAAAGGCCTCTCACCAGTATGGATGAGCACATGCCTGCGCAGATGATAGGAGCTCCTGAAGGCAGCACTACAGTGTTCACAGACATGAGGTTTCTGGCTAGGGGATAGCATGGCAGCTTCTCCGTCTCCTGCCACAAGAGCCTTGGTTGAAGTGCTCGGCTTCTTCTTGGCTTTGTTTCCCTGAGATTCTGACTTTGGCCTCTTCACCTTCCTGGCCTGGGCATCTTGTTTAGGCTCATCTGAGCCAGCAGCACTTACTTCACCACTGCTTCTGATGCCCAATAGCAAATCTCCTCTATGGGGATGATGATGCAGGTGGTGAAAAAGACTGAGGTCCTGGATCACACTCTGGTTGCCCCCTTCCACTCCTCCTCCTCCTCCTCCTCCACCAAGAGTGGGGTGCCTCTCCTCCCCAGCTATGCCAAAGAGACCCCCATAATGGTGATGGTGGTGGTGATGGTGCTGCTGCTGCTCTTCATCCTCTTGATCGCTGGGCTTCTCCTGCTTGATGTTCACCAGGGAATGGAAGAAACCCCATGAGCTCCTCTGGGACGACGAGGAGGTGGCAGTGAGAGGAAACCCTCCTGCCGGCTCTTTCTTGAAAGTCATGCCCTGAGGGTGGGGAGGAGGAGGCGGGGGGGCGGGGGTCTCAGCGGCCGAGGCAGTGGTCGCGGTGGCAGAAGAGGAAGACGAAGATGACGATGAAGAAGAGGAGGCGGCGGTGGCGGTAGCAGAGACCGAAGTCAGCCCACAATGCTGGGGGGGTGCGGCCGGCCGAGTGAAGCTGGTGACTGGCGGCAGGCGGTGATTGAACATGACCATGCTGGGGGGGAAGGTGGGCTCCATCGCCGTCCTCTTGGAAGAACCGCCGCCGCCCAAGAAGCCGCTGCCGAGTTTCATATTCCGCTCGGAGGCAGGAAGGGGAACCGCAAAGCCGGGGAAGAGAAAGAGGCGGAGGCGCGGCCCTTAGGGGCTGCTCCCGCTGCCGGACTCCGCAGCTGCGCCGCTCGCTCGCTCGCTCGCTTTTGACTCACTCACCCGCCGGCTGGCCGGCCGGCCCGGTCTCTTTCGCGCTCCGTGCTTTAGCACCCGCTAAGCCCGCCAGGCGCGGCCGCCGACAGCCGGGCGCATCCTTCGTCGCCGCTCGGCCCCACCCGGCCCAACCTCGTCCCGCCGCCTCCGCCGCTGCTTCCTCCTGACGGCCGCCGCCTCCAGTTAAAAATATCGCCACAATGGAATTAGCAGAGCCCCCTGGAAGGCCTTTACTGCACATGCGCCACGCGCGGCATGCTGGGAAGGATTGCCCAGTCAGGAGGGCAGTAGTGTTGGGGGAGGCAGAAAGGCGCAGGCGCGGGTTGACCCCCTGCATCTCCCTCGCGCGCCCCCTCCCCCTGGTTGGTTCCCTCGAGCGCATTACCTCACTGTCACCGCGATCGGGCTAGTCTCGGTCGTTCCCGGCAGGGTACTGTCTCCAAAAGGGACACTAGTGCCCGCGTTAGGGGTCAGTTGGCCTCATGGGAATAAATGGAGTTCTCTCTCCCTCCATAGCGGGATGTAAATGAACACAGCTTCACACGTATGCAGCTATCTACTGCATAGTTTCTACATGTTTGGAGCGGGACCGGAATCTTATCCAGCCCACGTTTGGCCCAGGGGTTACAAATGTTCCTCGGGTTGTAACGGGGTGCATCTTAGTCAAACGTAAATGCCACTGTATGCAAAGGGCTTCTTCCCCAGTAAAGCATGCATGAAGTGTCTGGTGTGGGAGAAATGCTATCACTTGTGTTTTCTGCAGCCAACCATCGAAGTCCATGACTTGAGCAAGACTATTTTGCCAAAGGGAGGTTTAAATGTTGAAAAGGCTACTACTGTGCAGGTTCAGACTGGATACAGGGAAATACTTCCTGACTGTAAAGCCAGTATTGTGCAACAGATCACACTGAGAATGGAAGCTGTGGAATCCCCTCTGTGGATAGCATTTTTCAGTAATGGGATGAGCTATCCATCAATTCAAATTTCATGCATTCTGTAATTGCTGAATTAAATTAAGGAATCTGCAAGTTCCTACCACACTTCCTGCCTCATGTTTCTTGCCTGTTTACTAAAAGAGAGATAGAGATATGATATCGAAGAATCAGTCCTATTCTAACTGCCCCCAAATCATGCTTGAGAGCCAATTTTATATGGTAGGTCACAGCCACTTTGAAAGTAAAAAATCTTTAGGGAAAGATGCCAGGTGCAAAGAATACTAATAGAAAACATTTATCCTATATTCTGCATTTCCATGTGCTCTGCAGTTTTAAAACAATGTTAGTCTAATCGCTATCCTAGAAAAGGGGAGTCACTGTCAACAAACCTTCAGGATATATTTCTTTGTTCTGCCAAATGACAGAGAAAAGCTAAGACGTGTGCAAACAATTTAAGTTCCTTCACAAATTAAAAGACAACTTCTATAAAATTAAATAAGGCAACATCAAAGAACTATAGTTAGCATGAAACAAATTTGTAATGAAATATTCCAAATCCCAGTACAAGTGAGCAGAAACATGTTTCAACAGGGAGTTATTAAAAACAGCGTTGGCAGAAGTGTAGATGGAGAAATGTGTAAAGAAAAAAATGCTCATCACACCACAAAATAACTGCTTTAGGAATGTCCTAATACAAGCTAGTGTGGAAAGCAGTATTTCTCATTACTATATTGATGTTCAGTAGTCCCTGACACTGTTACTTATCCAGTCCAATATACTTCTGCTCTAATTATTTGATCAGCTAAACATAGCTCACCTGTTTTTATTTTCCCAACCTCAAGTTTTATAAAGACCACTCTATATGAAAAAAAAAAGGATGCAAAGCTGGAGTATATTTTATCCATATTGATTATATAGGGACATCAAATCATTCCAAACTCTGATTATATCTATTTTGTTCAGATAATATTTCAGTGTTCTATTTGTGCATATGAATCTACTGTATTATAAACATAGGGTTGACATGCACCCTCCAATATATTGCAGGCCCTTCCCTAAATTTTCAGTGATCCCCTACTTATGTTGACTTAAGAGTGGAGGCAATATTCTGTACAACTAGTTAGTAGGATGCAGCCTCCAGCTTTCCATGTTCTAACTAGCAAGTGCAATAGCACTAAGATAACTGACAAATAATTTAGATAACATTTTATAAATGTTATAAAACCGAATGAAATGCATATACAGTATTAGATAAGATGAAACGTATTAGGCTACATACATTTAGATTGTTCGGCATAAAATTAAACACATCATACATATCATTCCACAATCCTTTACCCTAATATATCTGATAAAAGGCCTGACACTAGGATCTATAGTTTATCACATTGTTTATACACAGGAAGTTTTTTCTGGCGTCTATCACTCAATCTTATCAAAATCTGTTGTTGTAGAATTAAGTTCAAATTATTTATCATGCTGGCAGCTGTAGACTGTGTGTATGTGTAATATACTGACATATTATACTTCACTGTACAAATTGTATAAGACTGCCATTATAAAATGAACTATGCATATTTTTAATATGCATGAGGAGACAGTGGGCATCAAACATTATGTAAGTAATTGCTTTGAAAACCAAAACTACACAGAATGAAGCTATTCAATTAAATAAATTTGCAGGTAAATTCATGAGGACAAACTCACTGCAAATGTGTTTTCTCGGATAAAAGAGAAAACCAAAATTTAGAATTATTAAATGCAAGCAAATATAAGGGTGAACCTCAAAATACTATTCATTACAGCCAACTAACGAAAAGGAATTAAAGTAATTAAATTCTCTGTGCATGTTTGCTTGGGAATAAGTCCCACTAAACCAACTGGGATCTACTCATAAAAAGATCAAACTGAAAGTGACATTTTTTCCTCTTCCTCCTTCTTTTCCTCTTTTGGTTTTGCTACTCGACTACCAACCAGAGAATAATAAAATTAGAAATGGTTTTCTCCAACAGTTTATAACGTATTATTATCCATCTATGTAAATCACACTGGAATCTTTTAGGCCTATCAAACATAACTTCTGCAGCTGATAACCAAGGAAAGATTTAGCATTTATCTATTTCCCTCTTATCTTCAAGCTGAGGGATCAAATTGTCTTGCATAAGATTGTCTGACATACTCACAAAAGAGTGACATGGGTGTGTGCATGCAGCCATAAACCACATAACTAGCATATGCAAAAGAAGGCAGCCTAGAGTGGCAGTGATCCAACTGAATTTGCATGCTGTTTCATGCTACCAGAGCTAGGAGCATTTGCACGTGCACATTCTGAACCAGTTTGAGACTTTGGGACAATATTTGTGCCATCCCTCCTCTTCTTAAACAATGTGGGAAAGTTCACCTGCCGGATATAACCTATGCTCTGAGTCTGAGAAGTTTTAAGACTGTCAAGTGTAGTGGAGTGTTAAAAAGACTGGGAATTCAAAAACTTAAAGCAGCAGTAAAATATTAGTCAATGTCTATGAGAAATGAGTCTGTCCCTTTATTCAGGGTGTATGTGTTTAATGGTAAGCTGGGATGCATATAAGCTAGCCCAAGCATGAAGGGCAGTAGGACACTCATATGGGAAGCCAACTTTGTCCCTCAGTTATCAAGATAAGAAACCTGTCATTTCTCTCATTCACTCTGTCAGCCTTGAGATACTCTGAGCAGACTTACCTCTGTGTTGTACACCCCATATATCAGGAAGATGAAGAGACCCTGTAAAATAAAATGGAGGGAAAAAGCTGTTAACTCTAATCATTTCAGCAGTAGAAATACCTGAAATAAACTTTCCTGGGAACAGACAAAAGAAGACACACTTCATCAAGGTCAATTTATTTTTCTATTTTTCAACATTATAAAGTGTACCTTGAGCATTTATTTGATAACATGGGAGTGAATTGTGTACTGTAGGTGTGCTGTTGAACAATTTGGCATAAAAGAGATCAAAGATCTAAAATATTCATTAGAGAAATGCAGACAATATCTAAATAATCATTAATAACAAGTAATGATTAATGATTAACAAAAAGCTTAAAATCTTTGTGATTGTACCTTAGGAGACATAATATATAAATTATTAAATTATGTTTGAAAACCTCTCAGTATTTACTGCTGCATAAGAAGCGGTTTTACTAAAATTTGGGACTAAACTGGCCCATTTTTTACTTTAACAAACCTTATTGTCAGTTTTAAAGACGAATAGATTTGCAACAAAAGTACCATTCACAAACAAAAAAAGATTATAATACAATATACTTTAGTTAAGAGAACCTGCTTGTTTAGACTAAAGAAATATATATTTTCAAGTACAAAAGAGAATTGAGTTCATTATTAATTTGTTTAAATACTTGCTCAGAGCTCTGCACTTTCAAAATTAAGTCCTCACAACTATGCAAAACAGTACTAAATTCACCTAAATTTTAAGCAAAATATAACAATAGTATAAATAATATACAAGCAGAGTGCTGTTTCTTTATAGGAAGAATCATTTCTGATTTTTACATGCAATGGTCTGAAAGAAATATGTGAAAATAGACTTAATGTCCTGTATTCAAGCCCCTGTCACAAATTGCATGACTATCTTCCATTATATGGCTTTTTAAAAATTATTTTCTGCAAATGTAACACTACAGTGTTCACAGATAAAGAAGGAATAGCCAGTAAAATGCATTCAAAAACCCGCATACAGTTTTATAGGTATGAAAATTACTTCAATATCAAGAAGCAGTTATCTGCAGGATTCTACAAAAATGCATCTGCTTCAAGTACAAGACAGTTATTTTGTATCGTAGGAATAATTACAGTTGCTTAAGAAAAGCAGTGAATTCTGACAAAAAGGCGTGATTGCACTGCAATCTCAAAATGTGCTTCCTTAAAAATAAGCCCTCTTGAGCTCAGTGGACCTTCTGAGTAAACATACTACACTCATAAGCACAGAGACTCCCCAATACTTGCATCATAGTAAATTGGCTGGTTTTAAAGGGGCCACAACTCTTTGCAGTTTAAACTTAACGCTAGCTTCTTTTAACATTTTAAACATCAGCAATTCAAAGAGGTTTTGTTGCTTTGTTGAAACAGTTATTGTTGCACTGAAGTTTTGGTAACACAAGTTTACATTCTATAGTAAAGTTACTTTTGCACATAACTTAGCTTTCTGTTAGCAAACAAGGTCCAAAGTATTTCAATTATTGAATAAAGAAGTTGCTATAGTTAGAAGAGAATTCAACCTAATTCTCTTGCTCTCAAGGACAACAATGGAAGATCACATTGAGTTAAATCAATGAATCATAAGCTACAGTGTTCCTGGGATTCTTGGTGAAAGTGTATTAATTTTCAAATAAATACAGAATCACACTGTTAAATTCAGGAAAATAGATCAAGGATCTACACTAGTTTAAGGACAGGTATGTTGGCTGTTACAAAAGCCAGCCTCAATATGCCAGATTCTTATGTTTATAATTATAAAATAATTACTTATAGTTGATGCAGCTTCTCTGGGTATTGCAGACACTAACATTCTCACTTGTAAAATCCCTGTTAAAGAGCACATTGTGTCTATCACTGAGAGCAAGAGAATTCATCTCAAATTACCTACCTTGGTTGTACAAGGATTCAGATAAGGATGCTTCCGGCACTACACAGATGTCTCCAGGACCATTCCCAAGGAAAGCAGAAGTCCTGACACTGACATCCAGCCTTTCCCACATAATATGGTACCTCTGCTATGATTTGATGTTCTGTTTCTCAACCTCAGCAACTTTAAGATGTGTAGACTTCAACTCCCAGAATTCCCCAGCTTGCATACTGGCTGGGGAATTTTGGGAACTGAAGTCCACACACCTTAAAGTTGTTGAGGTTGAGAAACACTGATTACATTTTGCAGTTGGGCATTTGCAGAATCTGGTATAATAGAACGATGATCAATGCATCCTGTCAGTGTTTTCACATCAGCTCATGCTTTAGGTTAACCAGAATGATTTCCTGATTAGCTGGTATATAGTTGGGTTTGGGTTAAATTGCATTATGAATAACTTGAAACATCTAGAAATATTAAAAAACAATGGATGATGTAGCAGAGTTTAAAATGACTATATTGTAGTGTAGTCTATAGTAGCTTCATAAAGTTCCTTATTCTTGAACACTGCAGCTGTAAAATTTTTGCAATTGTTCAGGCTATGTTAACATCTATGTTCAGCTGATACTTTGAGACAGAATCTTTCATGCCAAATTTAGTGTACCTTGCAGTGATCTTAAACTGGTTTCCGTGTTTACAAACTAAAGGGAAAAATCAATAATATGTCACCCTACAGGTTTGAGCAATATAATACCGACACTTCATATAGCAGTATAACCATGGATACTTCTGACAATGCCTTAAATTTGTAGTCAGTCAGTACATTTTATTAAGCACTGAATAGAAGTTCCAATAATTAAAAAACTCTCCACTGTTAGTTCAAAGAATTACTAGTTCTTAATATTCTTTTATATGCCTATTGCAGCTCAGTCCAGTGCACATATCCTTGGAATTGCCACTGAGTTTAGTAATAAGTAACCCTAAAGATGTACTTGTAGATCACAGCAGAGGAGCAGAATGGATTTTTTTTTTTTTTTAGCAAATATCAATTCATGAACCCAATAAAATAATGTATTTTCATTTACTTATCTGGAATATTAGGTTTGGGCTCTCTATGATACATACCCACGGCTTTTCAAAACAAGTGCTTTATTACTACACCTGCTACTCAAAATTTTAGAGGTATTGGAGTTTTCTAAAGATCTTACTCCTCTTTGCTGCCATAAGGGAACAGTAATGTGTAGGCTATTTTCTCTCTTTCCTTTCCCCCAAAGTCCACCTTATGTTCTGCTCTCCCCCACCATCAAACGGCATTCTACAACTCCCTGAACCCTTACAAAAAGTAATCAGTGTTTGTTTTCTTTATTACCCATTTGTAATGTCTCCTTCTGTCTCCATACCCATGTCCATAGGAGTAAGAATTATTAAAACCAATAAGACTTACTTTTGAATAAGCATGCATTATGTTAGCTTTTTAGCAGTTCTTTTTTACTCTCCAGCTGATGTAGGACAGATTCTTAGTAGTTTTTTGAGGGAGAGAAACATGGAATGAAAAGGCTCAGCTGCTGCTCCAAAGGAAACTTTTTGCAAAATCATACTACAGCATTTCCTCTGGAGGATCCTTGGTTTATCTTTGACAGAAATTCATCTTGTTCCACCTCACAGCTCCTTGGATTCCCCCCTCTCCCTCAGAGTCAAGTTGTCATATTGCCTTGACACCAATCTTCATCCTTTCCAATGAATCTGAGGGGCAGCCTTTAAGTTACCCATATAATAACTATTCACCCCTCTTTCTACACAACAAATGTGAAGCAAAGACATGTGGCATGCTGGCTGGAGTGTTGATTATTGCATTCTTGTCACTGGCAACTGGAGGGAACACTGGTCAATTGATGAGGTTCCCTGACCTCCAGCAATTAAGGCATTTTGGGTGATGCAAGTATGATCTTGCATTGGATTGGTGGGGAAAATGATTACTGTGTAGAAAAGTGCTTCCCATCCAAGGCACAAAGCAGGAAGATAGAAAGAATGCAAGGAAAGCTTTTCAAAGGGAAACCGTTCAACAGTGCCATTCACTTTGGCTACATACTGTATCAGAGGCATTATTTCAAATGTGTGCGTGAAGGATAAATGACACCCAATTCTATAGAACCATTTTTGCATACACATTAAAAGAAAATGCACAGTTAATCATAGTTGTGAATCTCAGTAGGTACACATAGAAAAATAAAAAAAAAATTAATGGCTGATATTTAGCCTGGTTGAAAACAGCCAGCTAACGGAGGACGGATCCTTCTTTTCCATCCACAGAACCATTCCTGCAGCTCAAAGTAGAAAGTGAAGGTGGGGAGGAAGGTTGCCAAATTGGCACTGTAGACCGGAGCCACTGCAAGTAATAGAATAACCCAAAGTGTTTTCATGCTGCAGTCACTATCACAAGATCACACAATCAAGAAAAAAAAGAACTATCATAAAAAATGGTTTTAAAATAGTAGAATAAGAACCAAAAATTGCACACAGCTGGTTGGCAGCCCATGACGTACTCCATTAATGAGCTAGAAGTTGTAGCATCAAACAACAAGTTAGTACTTGGCCCAAAACCAACGTAGTCTTTAAAGTCCAGATCTCTGTTGGTCCCAGAAGCAAATAGCAAAATAATGGAATTAGCATATGGCTGAGTTCCATACTTAAAACTGCAAATACTGAACCAAGTTGAGCTACCACATTTTGTACAAATTTAAATTTTCAGACTGTTGTCAAATGTACTTTCATCACTTGCCATTAACATCAGCACCAGATTATCCTGGTAATCTCAACACTGTATTGCCCTTTGGTTACAAAATACTTGTCTTATGTCACCTTTATCCCCACAACCTTCAATTTAAACACTTTTTGCTAAATCTTCCCATTCTGAAAAATAATTGGTTAATTCCTGCTTCAGTAAGGGCAGGGCTGTTGTATACAGTTTCCCCACATTTTTTCAGAGAAATATGTTTATTGGTCAGATACCATTATGAACAGTCATTGGTAGATTCCTGGAGAGGTGTCTGTGTCTCTTGTGAGTAATATATGTCATTGGCTATTTATCAGCCAATCAGCACCCTCAAAATATTCTTCCCCCATCAATGAAGACAATACATTATATTAGCCAGGCAGGACAGTAACCATGACAACATTTCTTTGTCCCATTAAACCATTAATCTGATATGGAAGACCTGAATTATTCTAAGGATTGCAATGAGAAAAGTCTGAACTCTAAGTAAACTGCTTTGCAATAATCCTATCTGAAAATAACTAAAAGCAAAGTAAAGCAAACTTGCTTTCTCCCAGAGAATATACAGGTGGTGTACCACAACCTTCTTTTAGATCAAAGGCCAAAAATGAGCCTTGGGGAATGCACTGGGGACCACACACACAAGGGAAAAGTGGGTCAAATTGGGAATGATCAGAGTTAAAAACCACATTTTTCCTAAATCCACTCATGTTGATTTTCTCCTACTTTCCTCTCTTCATCTAATCCAATCTTAAAATCACTAAGTTTAATTGTAATGTACCAACATTGGCAACAGTCGAGGAAGGGCTATGAGATACCTAAAAAACTTTGGGGCTTGCCGATTGTACAACTATGCAACTGAAGACCATCACACCAACCATGTGGACAGTGATAGATCAAAGAGGTCTACCAAGCTAAATATCTTTAAAGGATTGTGGAGATAACTTTAATGAAAGGATGAAGAGGGGTAGGGTACTCAGTTCTGGGAAAGGCATGAGAATTAAATTAAGAATAACCTGCCTTGATTCTGTTAGGTATAAAAGGGGGCAGACAGAACCTCAGGCAGGTTTTCAATATTCTGTTATACCCCACAATAAAGTAATATTGCTGTAATCCTTGCAGTGCCTGTTTCCTGATCTGACTTACCTTGAAGGGATAGATCCCTAAAATTCTTTAATAGTACTTCCATCTTACCTAAAATAAATTTCAGTTTATTAACCATATCCATGTACTGCTTCCTAAAATAGATTGATAACTACTACTGCCTCGTGAGATCAAATTATAGGAATCAGAGGGAACGTCATGTGATGCTTGCTTCCTGGTACTATCTCAAACCGACTGTCTGGATAATCTTCTCCAGAAGTTTCATAAAGTTAAGCAGGTTTGCCAATTTAGTGATATGCAGATATGTTATGACTACAATTTGGTATATTCCTGGGAATGTATCTATGAGGGTGGGCAAGGCAACCATTGTAGTGGCTAAAGTATTAGATTAGGACTGGATTAGGATTGAAAAGACCCAAATTCCCCTTAGTCATGGGAACCTACAAGGTGACTTTGAACCATTCTCTGTCAAGACTACCTACTTTTGCAGAAATATAATAAAGAGAGATACCAATGGAGGAAACAGCAGAATATTGATATGATGTAACATGAGATAATGAATGTGTATCCTACAGATTAAATATTATAAGGTAGAAAAGCAGTATGCCAGCACTGTTTTCTGAGTCCTGCCTTCCAAATAGGCATTCAGATTTGATTGTTGACTGAAAGTATCAGTACATAAATTAGAAATTACATATCCATATTTTTAATTTCAGTTCTCTCTTGTTAAAGCTTTCAGTGTTAGTAACTACAAAAGCTCTTTAATCCATATACAATATCCCTTGCGCATGTACTAGCCCTACTTGGATTTTTGATTGGAGCTCCTTTGGCTGCACCAGAAGCTGCTTTCAAAGGCTCCTGTAACTTCCTGGGAATGTTTTTGTGAACATAATAAAAATACTGGTCACTCTCAAGTAGCACTTCTAGGCATGAACTGAAATTGTTCAACAGAAAGTCTCGTTTTATTTACTTCAAGGAAATCTGTGTGCACATGCATATACACAAAGGATCAGTGAATTGTGCCATTCATTTTAAATTTCCATGCATTTTGTTTTCAAAATAATTTCTCAAAAAAAGGAATCATAGATAAGGTTTCTTTAGAATCATAGATATTCTTAAAATGTTAATTGCATGTATGCTTGGATGTAACAATATTTTAATTGTGTAATTGACCAATCAGTTAAAAACAGGACAGTTAAAACACAGTGAAGGCCTTTACCTGTCGGCAGCCTTCGCTTCAATGCTTACATTTTTCAGTTACTAAAATAAAACAGGAAGGAAATACACAAAGTCAGAATAACACCCTTAGCAAATAAACTATCAATATGAATAAATGAAGACCACT
Source organism: Python bivittatus (assembly GCF_059951505.1). NCBI lineage: Eukaryota > Metazoa > Chordata > Lepidosauria > Squamata > Pythonidae > Python > Python bivittatus. Next base: position 17,199,111 of record NW_028277098.1, read on the forward strand.
TTAACAAATGCATTTGATGTTAACAATCTAATAAAACTGTTTATTAGAGGAAATAAGCTCCTATACTGAAACTTAACAGTTATATAAAGAATAGCATGGGTAGTTAGGCAAAGAAAGGCAAGCATTTATATGAAAACACAAATAATTGAATATATTTATTTATGTCATGAATAAGTGTGAGGGCATGTTTTACCTTAGCATTTATCAGCTATAATCTTTAAAAACTGCCTTTTTGGATTAAGAAATTGTCACATTATATATGCAAATAATGCAGCAGATATCACAGGAAATCATATCGACTATTGTTCCTGATGAAGGTACATGTATAAAATATTTTATCATTTCTGGGCCATGCGCCATGCTATATTCCTTCTTGGCTATGCATCAATGAGGACAGGGCTGCTAGTTCAGTACGTGGGCTGTTAGACACGAGCTAAAAAAATATTTCTTAATTTAACTGTTAACCTATCTTAAATTTACATTCATGTGAGAATCTCACTGTTGCATCTTGAAGGTATTACTGAAATTATAAGAACTTGTGCAGGATGTCAGCAATTGGACTCAGTCAAGGGAACCATATGATTTCAGCAGACTGGATAGATGTACTAGGGCAGTGTTGTCCAAACTTGGCCACTTTAAGATGAGTGGACTTCAACTCCCAGAATTCCCCAGCCAGCCATGCTGGCTAGGGAATTCTGGGAGTTGAAGTCCACTCATCTTAAAGTGGCCAAGTTTGGACAACACTGTACTAGGGTATCACAACATGTTTCCTCAGTCCCATATCAAAATTGCTCATTGTATCACCCTAAGAGCACTTGCATGGCTACCTGTACATTTCCCTACAGATTGGGTGGCACGGCTGATCTTAAACCTTTTGCAGATCAGAATCTACTTACACATGATAGATACCCTGTTGCCCTTCCTGCTTCTTCACCTACATTATCCATTACAAGTTATACTTTTCAATTTACTTAATTTAAAAATATTTTTGCCATCCTCTTTATATATATAAAAAAAAGCCCTGGGACCAGTTTCCAAATACCAGAAATCTAAGTCTGTTAGAACAGCAGTGGTAGATAAATCCCATTAATTAAGTAAGTGAGCAAGTAATCCCAGTCCTTGGCTTTGCAATCCCCCCCCCCCCCCAAAAAAAACTCATAGAAATACAGGCCAATATACATTCTCCTCCTGGGTAAGTTTGCACTTCTTCTAACGGTTTGCAAGCACTATTATTTAATATGCTGAGTGCTTGGAGATCCCCATTCAGTTCAACCATTTTGGTTTGATGAGTGGGGTATCTCTAAAGTAAAAATAAAATTAAAAGAATTTCAGAGAAACCTTCAACAACTGAGCTCCCTCAGCAGTATCTAAACTGACAGTAATAAATACATTTTAAAAGTCCTAGCTATACACATTTTCCTTCCTTCCTTCCTTCCTTGATCCCCATTCATGCTAGCTTTCCAAACTGCTGCACCTCCACATTTCCAGGATTAAGTTAGTAAGAAACGAAGAGCTTGATTAAAATAGGAGGAAACTAATGGCCGGATAGATTTGGCATGCCTCAGAATATGGTTTAGTGCAGCAGGGGGGGAAGCTCCATCCTGGGACCAGGATGCTAGATGCAGTTTCTGAAGCAACCACACCTGGTTGCAGCAGAGATCAGGAGGAAGGTCCCTCCACCTCCCCAAATTATACCTCCATGCCATTCCTCTACAGGGCAGAGAAAGAAGATAAAGTCATTGTTCCTTCCTTCCTTTGGGTTTCAGTACTCTCAGAGCAGAGGGAGAACTGATTCCATATAGCACAGGGAAGATGAGCTGGTGGCTCCCAATGTCTGGCTGAACAGAGGAATGCTGCCTTTCTTTACTCAGAAGCACCAAGGGAGCAGTCACTGGAAGTTTGATAGCAGGAGGATTCCTGGAGGGTATTAGATACTAGGCTTCAGGTCAGGAGCTTTTCTGGATATCATCCAACTCATCAGAAGTTTGAAGGAGGCAATCCTGCCCATCCAGGTTCAGCTCATCTCATCTCACTATCAGATAGATAGTGGAATACATGGAGGAAAAGATCAGGATCTAAACTCTGCTCAGCCTTAAGGCTTGCAGAATGATCATAGCCGAGTTAAACTATGACCTCTAACTTATCTCATCAGATATTGTGTAAATAAAGTGGGGGGAGGGGGGACTCATTGTGTGTCCTCGGTTCCTTGGAGGAAGGACTGGATAGCAAGATATTGAGAGGGTATGCTGTGGTGCTGAGAATTTTTCCCTATGCAATTTTTTCCTATGAAATCAGATGTCCAACTATATTTTATTTTGCTTTGTGTAAGTGAAACTAGCTTTTATATTTATAGCTAAGATTTCTAAAGCACATATTCATAGCTAAAATTGCTTTACCTAAAAATATGATACGTGTGATGTGCAATGAAATAAGTGTTTGGTTTTTGAAGGTATGCTCAGGGTTATGACAGCTGAGAGTGGATGGTTTCATTTCTACAGAAGCTGCAAATACCGTAGCATCTTATTTTCCTTTTAGGCTTCCTCACTTTCACTTCCCCAAGTGACATATATTCAAAATAAGATACCTTAGGATTCTCCATGTTATCCTATTCTGGCTGGCATTTTTAACTATTTATTTATTTATTTGAAAAGCTCAGCTGATCTTTCAGAATAAGGAGACAAAATATTACAATAAATGTATTTCATTTTAACATTTTTTTAAAATTTCTAAAAGCATTTTCTGCTATAAAACACTTTTTTCTTGCACACATTTCCAATATACCATAGCCATGCGTGGTGATCTGAGACAAATACAGTGTTCAGAGTGGTGCATCTTCCATTCATACTCTACATCTTTATCACAGCAAACACTAGACTAGTTGAAGGTGTCACATATACTACCAAACAGCTCTCGGCCTTTGTCTTCAGAGCTTTCATAAAACCTGTGCTATCATTTCACCTTTCTGCTTTCTACTGCTGTGCAAAATACATATAACTACTTTATAAAATAAATATAATCTCCCAAATTATTAAGAGTCATCAAGTAAATAAGTAACACTTACTATGCAAATAATTTAAATGAATAAAATCCTGGTAGCTGCATGCTCTTATCGCTTTTTTTAATATGTGTCATTACATTAACTCCACAGTCCAAGACACTCATTCATATAACAGGCTCATCTTAATTACATTTACAAGCATATTCAATATATTAATTTATATTAATTTCCCATTCCATCTAATAACCTTAGAAGATGGACATTATGCAATGACACTGTCCCATGCGCAAAAGAAATTCAAAAGAATTATCTGATGATGGCCTTGCTCGCTGAGAACACTGGGTCTTGTAATCCCACCCCATTTGGTAACACCGTGATGTGGAAGGTTGGGTTATATTAAAGCAATTGTCACCAAGATTCAAGACCAAATTGTACTAATGCTCTGCATCTGTGTTGTTGCTTTCTCTCAGTGGTACTAGTAATAATTTTAGAAGGACAGCTTAAGCTAGGCAAATAATATAAGGGAAAACCATCAACAGTAGTCAATATTATCAGTTCACATGAATCCTATCTTTGGAATACCAGAAAACACCCAGTGGAAAACACACAGTCACCGAAATTCCAGTCAAAGACAACCATCAACTAGTTTGGATTGACATATTGATCATGGGGAATAAAACTTACATGAATCCTAAGAGAGAAGAATCTTGGAAGCCCTCTTTACAAGCTTGCTTAATATTTTTTGAGATGCTTAAACTGCTTGAGATGTCAACCCTCAACACTGCAAATAATGATTGCCAGCATGTTTTGGTGTGTTTGTACCATATACAGTACTAATTGTTTTCATAGAGTAAATGCACCCCAGGGTTTTCACTGACCAGTGGATTGAGAAGAGCAATACTCACTTATATGGCTACTCAGTTAAATAACAATTTGATGGTTAACTCATTATGGAACTCCTTCTATAAAAACACTACACTACATCTGTTCCAGGATTGTAAGGTTCCAGCAGAATTCTCCATGATTTGTTTATGATGTAGTGATGATTGACTCTGTCAGTTACTAATAAATGGTAAATAAAAAAGTAACCTATGATATTAAAGTACTACATTAGCTAGATCATGATTAAATTACAGTAACATCATCAGCTATAAACCTTTATAGAATCTTCTCAACCGTGCAGTAATTCTCCTAACTATACGATTATGTAGAGCACAAATATTTCTTTGTAAGTGTGAAGCAATACATCAGAGGAGCATTTACTGCTAAAGCTAGATTGAGAGTAAATGCATCTTGGGTTGCTATGAATAAAAGCTCTAGCTTCTCATTACTTTATGACAAGACACAGAAATTCACTTTACTTTTCATTTAAGCTTTTCTGCTCCAGTTTATAGATGTATGCCTTCACGCTTTTATTCCCTTCTCGCTTCAGCCGTACGTAATAAATGATTATAAATTTTCACATTTGACCACCTCTCTGCTAGTCTCATGCTTAATGCACAAAGTTAGGAAGCTGCAGGTAAAAATTTCACAAACACTTTTATTTATGATGTTGTCCTTGGTAACGGAAATTTCAATGTACTGAAATGAAAAGTATGATTAAAAGGATACGACGACCTGACAAGGATAGTAGAGGGCAGCCTTCTATTTCCCACAGAAAATATATAATACTTTTTTGACATCAATTTCATAGAGAATAGACATAGGCTATTCATGAAAAAAAGACACAAACATGTTTCTAACTTCAGCGCTCTTGTCCCTTAAATGAAACTTCTGCCAAAGCCAGTCATGACTGAATTAATGAGCTTCTGATCTGAAAATTATTCAGTTGGAAACATAACTAATTTTCAATAAGTATAAATGCCAAAACAGTATAAGATAAATAGAGAAAAACAGTAGTGGCCTTAAAGTCAGTCTATTTAAAATAAAAAATAAATAAATATTATGTGCATCACTACTTGTTTCTGTGGTTTATAAATAAATGTTTTTTATTTTTAAAAAATCTATCATACGCATTTTTTTAATTTACTGTACTGTCAAAGCAGTTGGTTCACCTAGTTTACAACTGAGTTCAAACCAGTTCAATTTCACATAACTTATTTGAATAATTGTACATCTTACTTAAAGCTTTTGCATTTAACTATTATTTCCTTTTTCTTCATCTTCAAGCACCTCTTTTTTCTGGCCTCAGTACATCACTAGGGTTTTAAAAACTCATGCCTGTCAAAGAATAACATTCTAACATCTAACTAAATTAATAATAAAAAATAAAGAATAAAATCAGCCTCCTTGTGGTACATTGCTGATGAATTAAAGTACATATTTCCATCCAGCACTCTTTCTTGACTATACAAGTTGTCAGCCAGTGTCAGTCCCACCAGGTAGATCAGACCTAGAATCAACTCCAAAGGAAAGCTAAGACTACTTTTATTGAGAGTAGCTATAAGAACAGAATCTTGCAAGTCTGATTGTGTTATGTATCCTCCCCTTCTTACAGCCATGTGAATTAGGGAGGTTTCTGTCTGAGCCGTTTACACATACTTTCTGCTTCTTTGTTTTTTTCCTTGTTGCTTTGGTAACGGATCTGACCTATGTCTATCAAGGTCATCTTCCTTACTCTTTACAGCCAGTGAAACAGGTTGCCATTTGATGTGGTGAGGTCACTAGAGGTTTTCAAACAAAGGTTGGATGGTTATCTGTCAGAGATGGTTTCATGGATCCTGCACTGAGCAGGAATTTGACTTAGATGACCCCTTCCATCTCTATGATTCTTTGAAAAAATCCTATTGAGTTCTAATATAGTCCTATATCTTTGGTTATTATTCACCTTTGACTGTGATATACTGTTCTTTGATCCTTCTTTATCTGTTAGTTCTGATTGCAGAACAAAACTGCATCTTGGTTTCCTCTTCAGGGTTCACTACTAGGTCCTCCCTGTTTCCTAGTTCCCTGCCCCTGGCTCACATGAATTGCATACACAAGGCCCAGTCTTCACATCCTCAAATAAAATCAGTAACATATATGATTTGGATAGAACTTATGGAACTTAAGTAAGAACTTATGTATCTTATTATGTAACATCTGCCCATACAGTATTTTATATCAGTGTGAAGTTGAATTTAGATGTATCTGCTGTTCAGTCAGAGATGAAATAGATGTGTGGAGGGCTGAAACCCAAAGAAGTCCAATAGACACGTGTCTGTTATTTGGATTTTTAAAAGCTATCAACCCATTTCTTTTCAGCATGTCCCTCAAAAGAGGGTAAAGTAGGAACAGAGACTAGAAAATAGAAACAGGGTGCAAGCTCTAAATTTGGGAAGTTAAGATGCTTATAATTTTATATCTAAAATACAATTACTATTTTTGCAATGGGCTACACCTTTCTGTTTGTTATTTATTTATAAATCAAATTTATATCACCGCCCAACTCCCCCACAAGGAGGGACTCTGGGCAGTTCACAACCAAACAGTTAAAACCAATAAAAACAGAAATAGTACAGCATAAAATACAATTATTAAATATGATAAAATCCAAGCGATGGTGGTATTGTTGCAGCCTGTGACCAGATAATATTGGTCAGGTAGGACTAGGGAACCAGCCATCCCCAAAACTTTATATAAAATAAATGCAAGCATCATAGATAATAAGCATTTGGTGCCCACTTTGGTAGCAGTTTGATTTGGTCAGGTCACTCTTCGAAAGAATTGACTCTAGTGTTTAACAGGAACTGTAGTCTTTAAAAAAAAAAAGGCAATCCTTGTCCTGAAATTAGGATTTCCTAACATCATGACACTGTTAGGGTTTGGGGTTGGGTTTTTTTATATCTGGTTGATATGTAGTGCTGAGCATAGAGGAATGCTTCTGTTTGCAGAATGAAAGAGATGCTGATCTGAAATCCTGTAAAATAAATCTACTGCTGGAAGTAAAGTATAATGAACAAGAATATTATGCTGAATCTGACTGTAGTTATTTTTACTTTGTTAGAGCAGTATTTCATGGATCTCTGTATTAAATAATTGTGGTATGCACTTGTATTCCAGAGTCTTACAACCTTCACAAAGGGAAGCTGCAAATATTTTGTGACAGATTCCATTTGTTGGCTGGCAATTGCAAAACCCGGAAAACATATTATGTCTCATGTCAGCCATAAAAATAACACCACAAATTACAATCCAAACAAAATTATGTAGCAATTATCATGCAGGGATCCATTTTAATCCATTTCAGATTTACTGTTAAATTAGGACTTTTCTTTCTTTCTTTCTTTCTTTCTCTTTCTTTCTTTCTTTCTTTCTTTCTTTCTTTCTTTCTTTCTTTCTTTCTTTCTTTCTTTCTCACCTAAAATTGTGATATCAAGAGAGGCAATTATAAGCTACTGTGGTGCTTTCAATTGCTCCCTTTGTAATCATTTCTATTATTAAATGAGCAATCTGAATTGCTGGGCATTCTGTGTAGTGTCCCAATCCAAATGTGAGTTCCTTTCTAAATAAATTTGATTTTTTGCAGTTTGATATTTGACAAGAAATGCTCTAAAAGCCAGCGTATGGGATCAATTATGGAAACACATCAAGCAAACAGGTTAAAAGTGCAAAAGCAGAGCTCACACTCTCTTTTAACTTCCTAATGTCTCTGACCCCTTTGTACAAAAGTACTTTAATCAACATTATATATATATAATATTTTAGTCTTACCATTTAGGAGGCTGTAAAAAATGTTTGCCTATCAATTATAGACATCAAGTTGATATGGTCCAGGACCAAGGGGCATTTACGTTTGCAATTAAAGTCAGTAGAGTTTGGGGAAACCCAGAATGGGTAAAAAAAAGAGGTTTCAGCTCTCTTAAAGTAAGTTTATAAAGTGTGGAACCAGAAAAGGTGAATATTAATTGAGACAATTATTTCAATGAATTGGCCTTTCATTGGGTTTCATATATACATTCTTTTGCTCCAATTTTTTAAATCCCTGTCGCAATGTATAGTTCACAACTATGATAAACAACAAAATTGTCCCAATCACACAATTGCATTAGATATGTTTGGGACCAGATTTCATTTTGAGGCCCTAATACACAATTGGAAAGTAACCTGCAACTAGCTACTGATAACCAGTATGAGATATGGGTCAGTGCACGTAAGTGCCCAATTTGTAACCATAAAAGCAAGATAATGTATAGGATGCTAAACCACTGCTTTACATTTCCTTCACCTTACAAAGAAATTGATGGCCTATGTTCATTCAAGTAGGATGAGAAGAGAGTGGCCATTTAGAAACTTGATGCTTAGTCTGGCAACAGGCAGTTTCAAAGCTCCCTTTAATGCAAGTTTTTTTAAAACTGTGATTAAGAACTACTGCACAAGAATCTTTGCAACTGGAATATGAGAATTTATTATTTATAAATGCATTAGGAATTTCTTTCTGACACTTATTGGGTCTCCCAATGCAATCCAAGAGATATAGTATATTTATATATAACTGATAACAGGATACTGTTTTGGGTATAACAGAGCCTTCTCTCTGCTTGCTGAAAATTCAAGATGGTAGAATGCTCACTCAGAAGTCTCGCAATTATTATCATGGAAACCTCTGCCTTTCTGTGTTCAATAATATAAATAATTGTAATGGTATGCGGGAACGGCCTTGGGGGACAGGAGGAAGAGCTGCAGACTGGACAATCTTCATGTAAAAGACATCTCAATCCACAGAAGGAGAGTGGGGGCATGGGAAGCATTTCAGAAGGGACCCTCCCTAGTTTTCCAGAGAGTAAAAGGAGAGGAGGGGAGAAATACTTTCAGTCTTGCAAGATTCTGTTAATGTAACCTTACAATAAAGACAGGGTTTGTACGCATGGTTGTGCTTCTTGTCTGGACTGCCTCAAAGTGCTAACAAAATTTTCTTCAGTTTGCTTTGGATTAGTCAGATCAAACACCTGCTTTTCCACAAAACCACCCAATCTGACATCACACAGACAGAGAAAGAGAGATTTTATTCCTTGCTGGCATGATCAGTACTTTGAATTTGGCCCATTTTTTTCATTTCAGATTTCCCCATTCACATTATCAGTCTCTTATCAGATTATTTTTTTAAGGATTAAGCATTTTGCATGGATAATTGCTACTTGTTATTTATATTTTTTATTTCACAACTGAGAATTATTACTGCTGGAATAAAGATTTTGAATGCTAAATGGAATCTCCATCTTCAGAATGAATATAGTTCTGAATATGGAATAAGGAAGAGAAAGTGTTGGCTTTTAGGCCCAGATAGAAGCTTCTTAGGGCAAGATGCAGACTGGCTGTTTTGACAGTGGCCTTGAGATATTTGGAATTAATGGTAGTCCTCGGGTTACAACCACTTGTTCAGCGACTGTTCAAAGTTACAATGGCACTGAATGAGCCAGACTTACAACCAGTCTGCAAAATTGCAGTCGGTGCACCTCCCCACAGTCATGTGATCGCAATTCAGGTGCTTGGCAACTGGCTTGTAATTTCGACAATTACAGCATCCCACAGTCACATTTGCAACCTTCCCTGCCAGCTTCCCACAAGCAAAGTCAGTGGGAAAACTGGCAGGTGGTTGCAAGTCACTCCCACTCCTGGCACTTTTTTGCCTGCCAGCAGCACCCACCCACCTGCCTGCACTCCATAGCACCTGCCCGCGGCACCCATCCACCCTCCTGCAGCATCTGTACACCTGCTCACACTCCTGCAGTGCCTGCACATTCACTTGTGCTCCATAACGCCTGCCCACAGCACTCACCCACCCGCCTGTAGCTCTCACTCACAGCTCTCACCCACCGGCCTGCTTGCCTGGGACTCCCGTCTCTTCCTGCTTAATGACCCATACAGTCCTGGGGTTATGATAATAACCAGAACTGCCAGGATTGCCTTCACTAAGCAATGCAGTCACGTGACATCACACTTTACAACCGCATTGCTTAGCAATGGAAATTCCAGCCCCAATTGCCATTGTAACTCAAGGACTACCAATAGTATTTAAAATTGTTAACCAGTTGGAGCCTAAAAGTAGTTTTCCACTGGTAGCAGCCTCCCAGGCTTCTGTGCCACAGTTTAAAGGCTGTCATTTGACCATTTAACAGAGAGGCACCTTCTCTGTGGATCCCCATTCTATGGGACCAACTCTCACTCTCCCTACTGTACACAAGGGAGCTTTAGGGATGTAGAGATTTTTTTTTTTTTTGAGGAATCTAGATGGTGTATTTTTTTAGTCTTGAATGGGGGAGATCTCTTGCCCACATGGGACTACAAATACCAAGTATGTTTATCTTTTCCTAAGGAGTCAGAATCACTAACATCAAAATTCAATAATGGCTTGTCATAATGATGAAAATGATGATGATGTGAACTTGAGAAGACGAAGATGATCACAACTTGGATTAAATAACAATCAATTCCCTTTTACTTTAGCCTAAACATTGCCAAGGTTGTATAAGTCAGCAATAAAACTTCCGTTTCATTAAGCAGCCAAATGCATAAACATTTTAATGAACTGTTTTACATGGTTCATTGGAAAGCTCCCAGTCTTCTATCACATAAATCACTCAGTCTTCTCATACAATGCTTACATTTCCATTTATAAAATGCTAACTGAATAGATATACAAGTAGAAGTTCCACAAATAATAACATAAGGCAAGTATCTCAAAAAACTGAAACAAAGATGATCATTTGGATCTTAAGATTGCTCTCCTAGCTTCTCTTGAGCTGCCCTTGCTTCTCCACACCATATGGCTCGTGAAGCTGCTGGCCTCAGACAACTTCATTCAGGGAAAAGTGCCAGCCAGGGCAATCTTCTGGTTTGACTTGCATTCCTCCCTAACACATTGTGTTATCACAGAGGACTCTTCAGAATTATCACTTCACTCAAGGGCCCTCAAGGACACCCAGTAGTGAATGATAGCATAGTCCAAAGGAGGGTCTGGCCGTCCAACAGTTTTAGTCACCTGGTAACCCTATCTCAAAACCGACCATCTCTTTAAAGGACTGCATGCTGAAACAAAGCTCTACTATCACATGAAAGGTGTAGAAAAGGCCAAGTATATTATTAATTATCAACATAGACTTGTCGTTGCCATGTTACAGTGATGCAAAGACTTAAGACAATATGTGACAGAATTATCATAGCATTCTTCATAGAACGGACTGTCTCCCCAATCAGGTATTTATTTTATAATGACCTGAAGGCAGAAATGAATTATTAAAATCAACATCAAGAAAGAACCCTTTAGAATAATTAAAGCATGTTAATGGGAAACATTTTGGCACGTTCTCTTTAACCTTCCAAAGCAACATGAAGAGCTCTGAATACTTATTATCATCTTGGGTGTATACGTGTGTGCATTTCAATAAGCTAAAGTATTCATTTGAGTTATTAATATTTTACTAGCATTTTGCTAGTCGCTCTAATGTCCAACCTCAGATTCTGTTCTGATTCCAAATTTAAAACTGCAACTTTAGTATATATTTTGAAGATTAACATTCATGCTAACAAATGTTATATATACATGTAATTGTAAGTACTTATTATAAATTCATATTTAATAACCATGCACATTTCTTAGGCTCAACAGATTTGTAGTTATTAATACAGGCTGAGTGACAAATGACTTTATGATTGTGTATCATTCTAACTGAGGATCTGACCTTTCATCTTGATGTGGCTTTTAAGAACTTGTAATAACAATGAGTAAGTCTTGTGTTAACATAAACTTAAAATAAAGACTACTTGTATCCTTATCCGCAAAGCAATAATAGGTAATCTTTATTTTTTGTAACAAATCTATTTGGCCATTTAAATCTGGAAAAAAAAAATCTAGAATGTTCATTTCTAAGTTAGGCCCAGGATTAAGTGGTACTAATAGTACTATAAAGTTGTTATATGGTGTTATTATAACCTGAATATTAAAAACATAATGGATTTGCTATTTATGATCCATTAAATTTTACTTCAATCTTCCCAAGTAAACTCCATATCATTATCGGCCTATTAATACATATTCCCTTCTGTTTTCCTCCTACCATCCATTATTTCTACACACAGAAAGACGTACATGCAACTCTGTAGGTCTGATCGTATAACTAGGCATAACTGAATCGTATAACTGGAGAAAGTTGCATGTGAAATTATATACTATTGCTACATCGACATGTCTTAGAACATTCATAAAATCAGCATCAAAAGACAATATAAAATCTAGCTATATTGGCTATAACATATACAAAATAGTAATGTAGTCTATCAGACTGAAGGTTACAAGAGCCAGAAAATCACCTGAACTCTTAACCCAGTTACCATAGAGACCACAAAGCTATCTCTGCTCTCAGCTAGAAGTTTGGCAGAATTCACATGCATATTTTGCTAAAGCCACACTTCAAAAAGTAGCAGGTGGAGCCAGGGCAAACCTTAATGTGATGGTCATTCACATTTCAAATGTTAATGAAAAGTAAATAAGATCAACGTTATCGATATATTTATTTCATAATTTTTTAAAAAATATTTGAAATACCTTAAATATTTTTAAGATATTTCATAATTTTCCCCTTCTGACATAATTTGGTCATTTGCTGAGGTCTGTAGGGCCACACTAAAGGCTTTCAAGGACTAGCTACAACTCTGGAGCTTCAGGTAATGTACATCTAGTCTACAACAGGCAAGGTTAATCTGATAGCCTCAACCCAAATTTAATGCAGCCCTTTGGCTAATTTCAAAAGTCCTCTATAGGAACTCAGGTCAGACTGGTGGTAAAAAGTAGCCTTCCTTCCCTGACAGCCTGCTTAGGAAAGAGACAAGAAGGTGTTCCAAGTGTGGTCAGACAGAAAGTACATTAATTTAGCATCTCAACTTGTTTCAGTCCCATCCACTATTGGCATATGATCCTCAACAAATTACAAGGCTAACTCCATAGTTTAACTTAATTCCATGTGTTGTCCGATTGTTACCACAGGTAAAGAATATGGAGAGTCAGCTGGTTTTAGCAAGACGCTACAACCAGTTTCATCAGTTAGAAAGCTATAGAATGTAATGTCTAATAAAAAAAAGTTTGACCCTTTTTCCCGTGCCAAATTGACTTAATGGGGAAACCCAAATTTAAACACTGGGAAAAAGATGGTGATATGGAAAAATTGGATGGAAGTGGAGATATTAACTTTGGACCAACTGATAGATGATAAAGATGAATTTTTAACATATGCTGTGTTAAGAGATAAATATCATCTATCAGATGTAACCCAATGGCAATATTTACAGTTACAACATTTAACAACATTGTTTGGACCAGCAGCATTTTCAGCTTCTGAGACACCTGTGTTATTAGAACAACTTGTTAAATCCTTTAAAACTAAAAAACCTACTATTAGTTTGTATATTTATTATCAATAAATCAATTTGATATGCAGATATTAAGGGATGAATGGAATAAAGAATTAGAGGTTTCTATATAGCAAGAAGGTCAGTGGACCTCAAACTATGACTTATACAACAAAAAATATTTAGAATTTTTTGGACTTCCATCTGTATAGAAAAGGATTGTCAAAAACAGCATTTTGTTGGAGATGTAATAAAGACAGTGACTCTTTAAAGCATATGTTTTTACAGTGTCCTATACTTACTCAATTTTGGGAGAAAGGAGTGGACTATATAAATATAATTGTGCGACAAAAGCTAAAATTTTCAAAGGATAATATTCTTTTGAACTATATACCTAGTACATGGAATTTGACATCTGGACAACATAAATGGATTCTCTGTGCCCTTACTATGGCCAAAAGACTGATATTGCAGCACTGGAAAGATAAATGTATGGCTCAGTTTATTCAACGGATTGAAGACCTGATTGCACTTGCCACTTATGAACAGATTGCCTATAGATGTAGGTTTTGTATGGACAAGTATAATGAAATATGGGACTCATTTATACAAAACACAGTAGGTTAAAAATGATAGTCTTATAAATCTATTAAATATATATATATATATATATATATATATATATATATATTTGAATAATATTTGCATTAGATAAGCATATATAGAATTTTAATTATTTATTGTTATAATGACATATTAACACTTTTTTTTCCTCTCTTGTATTTTTTTGTTAAAGCACTTTTTATGTCTGTTTTTCCCCCCATAGTAACTGTAACTTACATCATGTTCTAGCTCCCTTACATAAATACTGGAGGAAAAGAAGAGTATGTTATTACTCTCTTCAGCTTGGGGTGCCATTTCTGGACTGCAAAAGTCCAGATGACCATTAGATGACAACAAAGAGTTAGCATGTTCTGTATCTCTGTTGTCATCTAGTGATTGTCCTGATTTTTGCAGCCCAGCCTAGTGGTTGCCCTAATTCCAATATTTAATTTTATGAAGGATTGGACAGGGAAAAATGTGGTTAGGATGGGGTCATCTTCTGTCTGTTCCCTGAGGGTATCTGCCCATCCCACCAGATGGATAGAGGGGGCATGCTCCAGGCCCCTTTCCTTAAATGTTGCCTTCAAGTGGGCCCTATGAAGCATGCCTTTTCTGTGGCAGCCCCTGTCCTATGGAACACCCTTCCCCTGGAGATCTGGCAGGCCCCCACCCTCTTAACCTTCTGGAGAGGCAGAAAGAGCTGGCTCTTCCCCTAAGGGCTAGAATAGGAATTAAATGTTTTTCTTCCACTGCTTTTCTTATCATACACACAAACAAATCCATTAAGAAGGAAAAGATGGTATAGCCACCCAATGCCTTTGTATTAGGACAAGGCAAAATACCTAGTATATTAGAATAATCCATCCTGAAGCCCCCTCTTTGTTTAGATGAGAAAAAAATGGGGCAACATCAGAATTCAGAGGTTACAGTGGAAATCTCAAGGCTGCTAGATTTTTTCATAGCTGCATGTGTGAAATATCTGTTTAGATATTCTAGAAGGAGAGCAGGAAAGAGAGAGGAGGGAAAAAACTCCCTACCAAATTAAACAGTTCAGTAAATTGAAAATAATCATCAAAAGTGACGTTGCTGCTATGCTAATAAGGGCTGGCTGAGCTGAAAACCAGCCCTTGTTCGCATAGCAGCAACCTCACTTTCACAGGCACTCCATTTTGTTTCTTTCATCATAAGTGACCATGGAGGGGGGAAAGGAGGCAGGAATATAGGTAGGCCGATAATTTAGATGTAAAAGGCAGCACTAAGTGGGCTGGAGTGGCATGCAGACAGCAGGTGAGGCTTAAACAGTGTTTTCATGCAAGCAAGAATTCTCTTGCTATTCGTAATGCAACTGCAGGAATGACGAAAGAGGACAGTTTCTGCTGAAAGATGCAGACAAAGAAGGCAACTTCCCTGAGGAGCCTAACATGATAAGCAGCCACCACAAGAAATGCTGTGATCAGTCAGAAAGGCAGAAGAGTTATTAGCTTAGCCCTGAACCTCCTACTTAATGTGGGACCAGTGGTGATAGCTAACAGACCCTGGCTAAGGTGACAAGCTTTGGACCTGCTCAAGGAAATCCAATTGAAAAGCAGCCAAGAGGAACAACCAGTTAGAAACAGATGTTCCAGCCAGGAGGATGTGCACGCATTTAAACAAAACATGTGCTCTTAAAAAAGAAAAGAAAAGATTCTAAACATAGGTTTTCATCTCTTCCTGTGGTCCTTTTATTATGAAATTCTGTTTCCCTCTGACAGGGGAGTTAGTTAAGGCAAATAAGGAAGAAGCTTCCCTCTTATTTTGAACTGTATCTTAAGCCACCTTGTTGCCTAAGTGACCATTTTTGCCAAACCAAGATTCTTGATTGATTTCAAAATACAATTATAGTACTCTGCATATAACATAGACACTGGCATATATACACACACAAAAACCACATAGATTGATTATTTTATGAGAAAGAGAAGTATTACTTTTCAGCATGAGAAAAAAAGTTTATCAAAACTCAGATTTTAACATATAGGTCAGAAAAAAATTTTTTTTTTCTTTCATTACATTCTGACAGCTGCTTTTGAACATACATCAATATACATCTAAGGGTTAGGGTTAGGGTTAGAGGGAGGGAGGGAAGGAAGGAAGGTTATCAAAAGAAGGCAATTATATTCTAAAAAGTAATCACCAAAGAAAACAAATGAAGAAAAATGTTACTACCTTGGCTAAGACCTTTGTACATATTTCAATTGTATATCATGTACTTGTCTGCCAAAGTTGTTAATAATTACTGCCTATAACATATGTTGGGCTATAGTCTCATAATTATAATTAATAATACTGAGAATTACATATACATGCTAATAGGGATAGTGGTCATAATGTGTTGATTTTTATGATGTTTTATATTCTTAACACTATACATCAGCTGATCCCATTTGAGTAAAGATTCCAAATTCCAAAGAAACTTGTAATTAGTTGTCCAGTAGAAAATACAAAGGCCAGGTTCTGAGAATAAATAAAATAGGTTATTTTCCCATGATGGACCTTGTAAAACAAAGAAAGATTCTGTACCCCCACCTGTAATGCTGCTTCTCTAAAATGAGAGCTTTCAGTATAGAAAACCAGGATAGATTGGTACCAGGCTACCATATCAGGCCTATCTTTATTATGCATTATTATTACAGTAGGACATTTAGCTTCATTTCAGGAGTATGCCTAATAATTACTGTTAGTATTACCCACATTGAGAGCCACTGTGGTGTAGTGGTTAAGGCGCCAGACTAGAAATCAGAAGAGCGTGAATTCTAGTTCAGCCTTAGGCACAAAGCCAGCTGGGTGACCTTGGGCCAGCCACTCTCTCTCAGCCCTAGGAAGGAGGCAATGGCAAACTACTTCCAAAAATCTTGCCAAGAAAACTTCAGGGATAGTCCAGCCAGTCACCAGGAGTCAAGCACCAAAAAAGCCCTATCCAAATTTATAGTAAATTCAAATACATTGAATATGAAATCAAATGGTATAACTGGATATATAGGAAAGTAAAAGGCGTATTAAAAAGTTTAAAGATATAAAAAGGTATCAAAGAAAGTTGAAACAATGAATGTAGAGATCTGTCAGAGAATTTGCAAGCCCCATTAATAAACACTGAAACTTTAATCTGGATCCCACCTGCTCTTTTTAAACACACATCTGAGCTCCGTAGATTAGAGGAGGGAGATAACTGGACAAGGGAAAAAATGTTAATAACCCCCTTTCATTTCTTTTGCCAATGGCATCAGGGCTCCAGAACATACAGTAGGTATTCCTATTGCCAGAAATAATTAAAATGACAAAATACTTCTAATGTATTGTTTCAGAGGCAAATCTAAAGATAAAGATACTGTATATGATGCAGAAGACCTTGATCTCCCAATGTTTTATTTTTTTAAAAAAGTATTTAAATCTGCTGCTGGAGGTTCTAGTTGAATTTGAGCAACACGCTAAAAGAACATGAAAACCCAGTTTTATCCCTTACCATTCCAAGTAGGAGAGAGAAAGGCTCTGCTCTGAAACCCCAGATTACTATTGCCAAACACTGGCTAGGTACTTAGGGCTGCCAAATCTGGAGTGCAAACATGCAGAGAAATGTTCTTTTCCAGCCCAATTCTGGCAGCCTTAGGCTAAGTCCACACTTCACACTAAACTATACCCTGGTTTGTTCCATTGCAGTTTGGTGTGCTGACTAAACCTAGTAATTGTGGTTAGGCAATCATGGTTGATGGCTTAGGATGATTTGTGAACTCTGCTAGCATGCGTTATTCAACAAGTGACTTAGCAAGATGTGAGCTGGTGAAGTTAAACAATATTAAACATCTTCTCAACCTTCTGTTGAGGACTTTTTCATGATAAATATTGTGAAGTTGTCAAAAGTATAAAAAAGGTGGCATCATCAGAAAATATCTAAAATATTTCTGGGTATACACACAAAGAACATGGTTTGGCATCTTGTAGTGGTATAATTATACATTATAATTGCATCCTAAATTGCAAGACCACTGTATCCCTATCCCCAAAACTTCCTGTGAATATTCATGTATGCATTTCACAGGGTTTGCAGAGTTTTTTCTCCACTGGCTACTAGTTTTGGAGAGCTACTAGGTTTGGAGAGCAAATTAAATCCAGGAAACAGTACAGAATGATGCTCTGAGACTGCTGTGGCTGCTTTTAATAATGATAATAATAACAATAGTAATCAAAAATTCTTCTCCTTCTCTTCCTGATCCTCCTCCTTCTCCTCAACATAATGGATGTGCTGCATTCTGTTTTCTTTTTGCCACAAATTTGCTCAAATTCACTGTATTCACACCTGTCCATATGAACACTGTACTTTCAAAAGTTGGAAAAATACATTGTCTTCTACAGATGAGGATCTATTCACCTTCATACCCATCATCTATAGTTAGATAATTGAGTAATCCAAAACATCTTCACTTGCATCCTCCACTGTAAGGATAATTAATATCCTTATTCAAGAGAAATCTTTGAAACGTATTTCCTAGGCCCAGTTCAAATACAAACCAAGGACACACCATCATTGCTTTTAAGTGTGAAACAAGCGAAAGTGTCTACTTTTAGATATTCAGGTTGTCTTTGGATCCTGTGGCAAAACATGGACTCCGATACAGCCATGCATGCATTGAAAATGTCCTTTAGACCTCACATGAGCATCTCCCTGCTATTATTAAACCAGCCTGAATCTTTTCAAGCTTCTGCAAAGAGTCTGAAAAACAGGTACCACCAATTTAAGAGTTTCATTACCTTTAAACAGAAGACTCCTTAGAGCAGTGATATCTGTTTTCAAGCTCACATAGAAGCCTGAAAAAAGTTGGATTGCTTTAACAAATACCAGAGAGGTGCTCTATTCATGTGAAGTCTGAAGCACTTTTTCCTAATGATTTTTGAAGCATGCACAGCCATAGAGAATGGAATTGATGACATATTTTTGGAGGACTTAAGTCTTTTTGGAGAAAGGCCATCTAAAAATAGGTTGTGCAGTCGGAGGGATACCACTTGTTATTGTATTAAATAATACTGAGCCATTTGGCATGGGCCTATGATTCCTTTCCTGTCAGGTGGTAGGCATTTTAGAGAGATTTTTCAAATGCTGATCCACTACATACTTCACCACACTAAAAAAAAAAAAGACCTCTTGACTATGTATTATATACCGTGAAGGTCTAATAATTACTTCTACATTTAGTTCAGTTTTTTATTACAGTCACTGACCCTCACAGATAAAGTATAACAAATAAAATATAATCGTTTGCACAGTCGGGGAGAGAGGAAAATATTATATATATTCATTCTTTGATTCCTTGATAAGGAGGCAAGGAATATTATATATTCTTGTGTGTGTGTGTGTGTGTGTGTGTGTGTATGAATACTGAAAGAAAGTAGACAAATTGGACCTATGTGGTAGCTATATTACGCTTTACTAGATTAGAAATGGGTCTCCCCCAAATCTTCTGGCATTCAAAATGTGTAAATAGCAAGAGAATATGTACCAGCCCTACCAATGTTATTGTGGGGAAAAACTGGAGAAAGAGTACTGCTGTTTGCTCCTGCAGAATGACTTGATTTTCATTCAATGTAGGGAGGAGAGAAATAAAACTAGAATGTGTGTCCTTTGCTTTTTCCATATTTATAACTTTTAAATATCTGAAGGGAGCTAGATCTGCTGGTATGTTTTAAGGAAGAAATAGTTATTTTATTGCACTCCAGGGTTGTGTATGGTTCTCCTATCCGATAGATAGATAGATAGATAGATAGATAGATAGATAGATAGATAGATAGATAGATAGAATTTTATTCTGAAGGATTCAATCCATAATATTCATGCATAAAGGGTGTAATATTGCAGCCCACAAAGGAATTGCCAGTTCTTAACTGAAACCAATTGGTAGTTATTTATCAACAGATCTCAAGTAACTAGCATTTGTTTGCCAAATTATTAAATCTAATGAAGTACTCACATTGTTTAGATATTTTTCCCACATATGTGTATAAAATATATACATGTAAATCTCTTGCAAGTGATTGGTGTGTATAAAGTACATAGCTGATTGACACATGCTTTCATTTAATGAGGGTAATTACAAAGAACAACAATTCCAAACCACATCTGTTCAGTGTAACCACCCTGCAGCACACATTGAGAGCTAGCAGAAATGCCAGTTTTGCCACAAATCATGCACAAACCCACTTGCTAGACAAGAAACAGATTAATAAGCATCAACACTTTCCCATAAACACTTGTTGAAGAGAATAAAATCTGCTTCATGCTGAAGGGAATTATTGTAAAAGTGAGCACATTCGCTTGCTGGAGCAGGGAAAGAGGGATATGGTCAGGCTGGAATAACAGGAAAGACAAAAGTGTGGGAGAAATTGCATGGATTTTTTTTTCTAGTAAGGGACCTAAATATTGAAAAACCAAGATCTTTGTTTCACATGAAAAAAAAAACTTGACTTTCTTTGAGTTTATAAAGCTCTAAACTAAAATCTTCATTTAATTAAGGTGAATGTAAACATAACTTTGTTTATATGAAATATTTGTGGTTTTAAGCTGGAATATACTTCATGAAAGAGGTTGAGAATGTTCAGTAAGAAAACTACAGCCATTTGGGTGCCTTCAATCTGGCTACATGTTTCACAGAGTTCTTAAGTTTAATTTTCCCACCTATAAAAAAAGCAGTAGCTAAAGATTGAACATGAAGGTTGGACAGGAAGCTTAGAGCTCAACCCTTTCCTTGCCAGCAATAGCTCTTCATAAAATGGCACACACAAAGTTGATTTTCTTATCATGTAAGAGAGGGATTCAACCAAATTTGTACTTTGTCTCCAAGGTGAAGAAATATGTACTTCATTCCCAAGAAACAACTGTATGTTACAGAATCTTGAAAGCATCTTGAAAGGAGTTTCATGGATTTTGTAGTATTAAAAACCTGCAGGTTTAAAGGTGGTAATCCAATGCATACTTACTTGAGAAAAATACATATATGGGATTTAATTCCGAGTAAACAAGTATACAATTGTGGTGCACATCTGTTAAAAAAAGAATTTATTCCTATCCAATTTCAGTAACATTCATGGGATGCATGAGATAATTCAAACAAACATACACAGTACAAACATTGAAATCATAAATAATCTCACCAGCTTTTGTAACCGTGTCCAAAATGTAGGTGCTTTTATTCAAATGCTGCTTAACATTCAGGGTCATGTTTTTAATAGCAAAGGGGCATGGAATTATAGCCAGTCAGTCATATGATCTCAGACAAGGCATTAATGTAACATGACTTTGTTTGCTTTTATATGACAGAAGACATTACAAGACATGGCTGACACATGGTATTATACTTGAATAAATAAATAGCTTGATTTTGAAATACAAAGGTTCTTAGATATGTTTTGTAAAGTAATGTTCTTTTTTAAAGCCCAAGATTTATTTGCTTGTTTGATGCAAATGGAATAGGTTTCCATCAAATGTGTCTTGCTCAGCTACAAATAACTAAAGTAAGGTTTGTCATATATAAGTGCTAGCATACGCTATGGAAAAAGTAGCAAGCAATTTTCCAACAGAAAAGGAGCAAAAACCTATAGCAGCAAAAGGCCATAATGATAGAACAGGCAATAAGTTACTCAATTTGAATTTGGTTGCAGAAGAATGTAGTCATTTTGTTGAAATCTTAGGGCACAACCAAGGCAAAATGAAGATCTGGAAATCAAATTTCATTCATTTTAGTGAAATAATTATAAGGGTGTACTTAGTTCTCCCAAGGAATTCAGGAGAACTTTCTGGAAATTCCAAGTGGCAAATTATGGATTGATAAGGTCCTTGATTTTAAACATGCTCAAAGGCTAGAATTTAAAGAACAGGTTTATTGACATTTTAACTTAAATGAAAAATGAACTGTTTCCCACCCACCTCCACATCTACGTCATGTAACAATATGCTTTTTAAGTCCCTCAATTATAAAAAGAGTTTATGTGGTACCTTTGAGGAGAGGCAGTGTGTGCGAAACACAAATCCATTGATTCATTAGATTCCAAATGTTTTTATTCTACCATGAGTGGTGTGTATGTTTGTGTGTTTATGTGTGTGTTTGAATTTTGCTGGTTCTGTCTGAAAATCGTTACTTTAAATCACTAAAAATGTTCACCCTGTCTATCTATATAAAAATTGTCGTCCTCTTATAATTTTTACATGTTTATAATTCACAGCTACCACCTTATTAAGCTCTCCTAATCCATCAGAAATTCAGAACTTATTGTCACTTAATTGTCATCTTCCAATATGTCTCTGTGAATATCAAAAATAATATGTGGTATGGTAAACTGTTGCCAAGAAAACAACATGGACACATCCTTGTAGACATCCAAGAGTGACTCAGTGAAATCTTCACCTTGTTAAGGAAGAAAAGACAGCTTCTGTATTTAATGAAAAATAGTAAAAATTCTCTGGTTTCATACTTAGAAATTCATTGGATCCCAACTCTCTTTTATATATTATACTAATCTCTCTCTAACAACACTCGTTACTTCAGTTCCCATCATTTCTTTGATCATGTTCAAAGGGGGGAGAATTATACTGGAAGAGGTTGATTCATACCCTATTCTGCTTTCAGAAAGCTTAGAGTGACCTGCATATGGTTTCTAGCTAGTTTTTATAGATGTAGTTCTCACATGCTTCCAGTCCCAAATCAGTGCTCTCCATATGATGGTTGGAGATAATGTTAGATGCATTCTAGTACCTCTGAATAGCAGCAGGTAGGAAAAACTTTGAGATACAAACATTTAGTACCTTCCGGCATCTTGAATACATAATTCCACTGCAGTCATTCCAAGCGTCAAAGGGTTTCAAAACGGACGTTTAGTATATAAATGCACATTAAAAGACGACTATAGTATGCTCAGATAAGTAGGTCAATTGACATCAGCGGGACAATTCTCATGAACAAAATTAAACAAACTGAAACCAGCCCTGCTGTTACCATAACTTCCCCTCATCTTTCAGTCAAAACTTGCATATGTGGAACAGCAAACACTGATTCAACACTGTTGGACTTTCATTACATTTCAAATTATGTTTCAGTACAGAAGTTTACATTGCACAGATCAATGATACACCCACATTCATATATTAAATATTGTGTTGTTTTATGAGAAATCCAAAAGAGAGAATGGACACTTGCTGTTCCAAAATGCTACCTTTTACTAAACTGCTTTTGATAAACCACAATCCTCAGGGCCCTAACACACCCTAGTCACCATTTCCACAAGAAGTCATTGCTGCAAGCAATATTCTTACCCATACCAAATATGTAAGCCTGAAGCAAATTTCCAAAGAAACAGCTGTTTCTGGGTACTTTGGCATCTGATTAAATTATTTGCCAAAAAAAAGGAGGTAGTTTAAAAGCTCCCAGAGAGACAGATAGAGTTAGAAGAGTGAAGAGATGCAGCTGTAACAGCTGAAATCAGGATAAGCCCACACTGATCTTTTTCCCTGCTTATCACAACACGCATTAATCAATGGCAATCTCAGCAGGCCCCCCAGATCTACTGCACTCCACCTCTCAAAAACTGACTGCTCAGCCTTGTAATCCATTTGAAAAACTGTTCATCTGAGGAAGTGACAGAAGAACCGTTGTTCCTAGTTATGGTCCAAGTATTAATGCAATTCTTCCCTTTTGTTCTTTCTTTTAAAAAGCATGTTTACAAGCCTTTTACCTTGTAGGACTCTTTTGCACTCTCTCACCATTTCTTTCAAAAATGTCTTGTTTAATTTTCATGTGAGGGGTGCTTTGCTGTACGTGTTACTGCAGACTTTTCATTGTTGGCAGCCTAAATCCCATCTGTTTACTGTGACTAAATTACAAGCTAACCTTTACCCTAGCCAGAATGAAGCGAGTCATTAAAAATGTATCCTAGGGGTATGTAAGGAAATTAATTAAGGCTCGGAGATCAAGCTATGAAAATAATATCACAAAAAAATACGTCAGCAATTATGCACTGAGAACTGTCAACTAAGAACACTTGAAGTTGAATAAAGGACCACAGGCAGGCAATGATGGATTTTTTTTCTCAGAGTGTTGTAGAAGATAGGTGCCAATTCAGACATTAATTCCACTGTAATTTCTATTAGAAGGTCTTTCATGATGTCATGTTTTAAAACCTGCAAAACCTGTTTGAGTAGGGTGATACTGAGACAAGAGAAATGTGTGCCTATATCTGGGATAATGATATCTCTATTGTCTTAGTTGTTGTTAACAACTCCAACTCTGTTAAACTCTTTTCTCTGCAGTTTGGCTTCTTAGGGATTTTGTGTCATAGCACTGTTTAGTAAAGCTATGCAAAGCATTCAAGAGAAACACTTTACAATGTGTGTTAGCATTAAAGTAGCCATGTCCTTTGGAAGGCTCATATGGCTGCTTTGAAAACTCTCCACAGCTGTCTTTATGTGTTACATGGAGGGACAACCACTCATTCTGCAGAGCCTGTTTAGAGTCAAAGCTGGTGTTCCAGACAGTAAACAGAAAACAGGGCCTTAACCACAACGTTTCCTAGATTTAGTAGGACCCTCTGCCCTCCACCACTGCAAAACAGCATCACCATAAACTGTAGGTTTTGAAGTACATCAACAATCATAGCCTAATTTAGCTGGGAGAAGCATGCTGCCAATAGTCTTGTAACAGCATATTTTCTGGCTTCTTAATCCTGTATTTGGTTTGCCAGATCTTGACTACAAAAACAGAATGTTTAATATTAGAGTAAGATACATTCAGTAAAAATGAAATGATATTGAGTAAATAACTGGTGCATGGAATCGGGGAGAGGCGGCTCACCATAAAATTTGTTGCAGAGCTCATAAAGATACTCATTATCGCAGTGTGCTAAACCAGGGCTTAAATTTTAAAATAATCTTAATCAAAAGTAAGTATCTATGCTTACATGTCCCCACTTGCACTTAACCGTTCCTTGACACCGCCTTTTTCTCCTTACCCCTGCAACATTGCCCTCATCTTTCCCCCAGCCCGTGAGAGAGATAGGCTTATGTCATCCTTAGATGAACTGGGGTTAAAGTCATATTTTCTCCCTTATGCCAACAACCTCCAGCAGCAGCCTCAAGGTATATAAAACCTGTTAGATTTCATCACGCCTGGTTGAAGGTGAAGTTAAATAACCAGTAGTGGGAATGATCAGAGAGAGGCCTAATGGGCCGTTTTAGGTTCTTCCCTTCTGGTCCCCTTTGAGTGTCGTCTTCTGCTATTTTGCTACCCACTCCCAACAGAGATTGGACCTAGCAGTGTGGGAAACATTAAGAAAAGACTTGGCATATAATGTTGATCTTAAAAGGCATAACAGTATAATAGCATAACTGTGAAATAGAATAACAGTATAATCGCAGAAGAGCATAATCATGTAACAGTCTGCAAAAGCATAACAGTGAAACATCATGGCCAACTCACTACTACCCCCTTTTGCCTCATAACACAGAGGAACTGGGGAGGGGGGTGGCAAATGGTGATGATGAAGAAAAAGAGAAGCGAAGAAGAAACAAAAGAAATCCTAAATAAGAATGTTCTCTCCAAACTCAGTTCTGTTTTATCTTTTTTCTCTCTCTCACTTTATTGATAAAATGGAGTCTAGGAGGAAGAACAGCCAAAGAGACCTAGAGATGCTTGACCCATCCTGTTCCTGTTGTGATTGGCAGATGTTTTATCTGGCAAGTAATGACATGTTGAAGAGAGAGCACAACCAAGAGCTATTCCTAGCCTGTCCAGCACATGTATTACCAGAACAGCATTCAGAAGTGACTTAGATCAGAGATAACAAAGGCAAATAGGGATTGGCAACAAAGGCCGAAAATGTTATACCAGTATAGTGTTATGCAAACTCAAGGATTGATGGATAATAGTTTAACTGAGTGTTGTGAAAAGGTCCTGAGCAGAGTTGCCATTTTCCAGCAGCCACATCTGGTCATCTTAATTACCATATAATGCAAAGTAGCCTACCTGGCATTTAAATTTTTTATATTAAAAATTCCAGAGCAGTTCTCAGAGTAATAGTAAAATCTCAGCAACTATAAAATCAACAACAGAAACAAACTAAAATCTTTAATGAATGTAGGCATGCTATTGTAGTTAAGGTGCTAGAATAGGAATGAGGAGACCCAGGTTCAGGTTTACTCTCAGCCGTGAAAATTCACTTAGTGACTTTGGAACAAACATTGTGTCTCAGCCCAATGTCTTCCATGAGACTGTGATGGTGGGGAATGAATGGAATAGGGAGTGCTATATATATGTCACCTTGAATTGTTAGAGGAAAGGTGGGATATAAATCTAACAAATACGTCAATAATCTAACAAATACATCAATAATAACATTTTGCTTGGAAAAATGGAATACCTTCCAATTTCCAACTTGGAACATATTTTAACTTACTTGTATTAGAAATATATAAAACACAATTGATCATTCCAAAATAAAAAGTGTTATATTATTCCACTCTCCTTGACTAGTTACTTTATCTGTTTTGTCTTTCTCACGGTTTCAGTTATTCTTGGTTGAGGCTCATAATCTGTTTAATATCACTGATATTTTAATGATGTTGACATAAAAATCAGAGCAACAGAAGTCAGTGAAGTTATACTCCAACTAAATATTTTGCTATTTCAGGTACCAGTGCTAATGATACCATAATTATTCCCTGCATGCTGTGCCCTGGCCACCCCATTTAGTAGCCAGTTCACTTCTTACAATAAAGGAGGCAGACAGGGGTTTCTGCAGAGTGTGATCAAAAAAGTCAAAATGGTGGCCAGAACACTGCGATCAAAGCTTTGCCTGTTTTCAGCTATATTGAGCACACCAAGTGAAAATGGCCACATCCAGACTCCACCAAACTGTTTAGTTCATATAGCAACCCAGGCCTTAAGTGTCCACAATCACAATGTTTTCTCTTGAAACAGTGAAAATACAAACAGTACAAAGAGAAACAACTTATGATAAAGGAATTTAAATTTAAATGTATTAAAGGTAGGGGTTGGGTTTCTTTTTCTGCTGAATGAAAATAATTTCAGTTAGGAGTGTCTCTTAAATTTAGCATCAACATCAATTGATTAAAAAAAAAAATCTTGAGTGGTAGAGATTGAGGAAGCAAGCAGTTGGTGGGAAAATTTAAAGTTTTCAAATCCGTGCACCAGGGCCCAAACCAGGGCCCAGTCCTGCTACTTTACACTTGGAACCCTAACCTCAGATCTCAGGTGTCACACATAACCCCCAAAGCCCTACAAAAGTTGTCCAAAAATGCTAACTTTGGAGGTATCATAGAGATATTAAATACATGGGAATAAATAATGTTATTTAACTAATGCAAGTGTAAGTAAAATTAAATTATCATTAAAATTAAATCAAATTTAGTTTTTATTCCTACACCGTGTCTTCTTTTTCCTGACCTTTTTTGGCATATGGCCTGTGGCATGCTACTAATAAGCCTAAAAATTTTGTGTTTTAGATTTTAGTTTAAAGAAGGTAGGAAGTTAAGAGGGGTCAGCTGCATTTTACATAATTCATACATTGGATTTTTTTTTCACAGCTGTCTAATCTCATTCCCCTGGCCAAATTCTGTGCACCAGCAGTATATGATCTGGGATATCTCAGGCAATCATGGAACAACCCTATTTTTAATCCTCCTAGCCACTGCAAAGGAGATCAAGAGGCTATTGTTGCCCTTACCACTCCTTGTGTTTGTTTATTTATTTATTTACTTATGCTGCAGTGAGAAAAAAACATTTTAAAATCTGTGATTCAAGATTTGGGTCAGCACATCCATGGAACCCCTGCCCACCTGTTTGTGTCCCTTTTTTAGCCCCTCCCATGTGGGGTGAAATAGCTACAGAAATGGAATAGTAGGATTTGTCTCAATCACAGATGTTGGAAATTATTTATGTTGGGTTAAGTAGTTCACAGAACAGAGTGGCAGTTTATTGACTAGAGAAAATTAAATTAGTGTCAAACAAACCTGAATTTTGGGGGCTAACTAACTCCGTCAGGGTTAACTGGCTGGATCAATTAATTTTTTAGTTCACCCAACACACTAACCCGCCCTTCAATACTCAGTTAATCGTTTCATGTGAGCAGAGCTGTATGCAGGGTTGATAGGAATTAAGCCTTCTTCTCATTTCCTGTATTGGAAGTTAAACTGTAGATTCCTTGGAACCTACAGGAGTCTGTAGACCTTCTATATTCTGGAAATGGAGATCACATATATAATACTGAGGTTGAGATGAACAGAGATGAAATTCTATCTCAGTTGCACTGACTCACATTTACATTCACATGTGCACTGACTCATTCATATAAACTTGAATTCATGATAAGCCTTTAGAAGAGTAAACAGTCTGTATAAAATACAAAATAATCAAATACTGCATGTTTACTTTTAAATAATTGTTAAAAGTTAGAAAATAAGTTAGTGATCTCTCGAACTGCGTACAATGTTGTTGTGTTAAGTACATAATTAAATATCTAATCTCAAAAATAATTTTAGAGTAATTATCTAGTTGACTGCCTACTTCTTAATTCAGTCATCACTCCATATTGTAGGTGGTAAGGAACAAACAGGTTTGAAAGTATAACATCTTTCCTCAAGAGGTGGATTCAAGTAGTGGCAATTATAGATCATTACTCATTCTTCAGAATTATTTGAGCACTTTGTTAAGATAGCAGGGCAAATTCATCCTCTTTTCAAAGCTTTGTAACATGCTTTATTAGGTAATTGATACACCAGACTCATGCTGATACATCATCAACTCAGCTGACATTCTGAGAAATGAAGAAGAGCTCTAACAATACTCTGTCATTGACGAGCAACATTTATATCGCGAACACTAACCATTATATTGCTTATATAACATGCAAGAAAACCCACAGAATCTTTTTGAACATTCCAGTATGACAAATCATCACTGGTACAATCAACATTTAATATGAAAGCTCCCTGGGGTAAAGGATACTTTTACTGTTCATCTCCAAGAATTCAATGCCATATAAGAATATTTATGCAAGAGTATTAATATGCAACCCAACTGAGTTCTTAGTCCATGAAATGGAATATATTTCAGTCTTAAATATTAGGCATGTAGGTGGCAATATGGTTATGATCCTACAGATAGTTATCGACTTATGACCACAACGGGGACCAGAAGCTCCATTGCTAAGCAATGCGGTCATTAAGTGAGTTGTGCCTGATTTTATGACCATTTTTGTCACAGTCATTAAGTGAATCACATGTCATTAAGCGAATCCAGCTTCCCCCATTGATTTAGCTTGTTGGAAGCCCTCTGGGAAGGTCGCAAATGGTGATCATGTGACCCCAGGATGCTGCAACTGTCGTAAATACAAGGCAGTTGCCAGGCACCCAAATTTTGATCAGGTGACTGTGGGGATGCTGCAATGATCATAAGTGCGAGGACCAGTCATAGGTCACTTTTTTCAGCGTTGTCATAACTTCGAACAGTCATTAAGCAAATGGTCATAAGTCAAGGGCTGCCTGAACTGTTAGTACAACTATATCTATGTGTCCAAAACAGTGTCTATCCCAAATGCCCTTGCAAATAGAGTGGGATCTTCTCAAGGACAGAAAAGAGATGGGGAACTTGTGGTCCTTCAGATATTGTTGAACTCCCGCTTCCCCTGGCATGGAACCTATTTTTCAAAGAACAAAAGTCAAACATTTCCATTAGGAGATGGTTCATCTTCTGGTACATTTTTAGCTGTGAGCTGGATTTGATATAAAAAGAACAAATACACAATAAGATGGAAGAAATTGTAACAATGTGATATTTTATTTGTTATCTTCATAATATTCATTCTCAAAGATAGCATCTTACTAAAATGTATTCCCCACATACTGTCATTATAGCAGGCATATTATCCAAGTAGAAAGAGCTAGAGTTTCCATTTGAATTAACATCCACCATTGGAATTCACTCCACTTCATTTTTTTTAAATTGAATTTTACATCTGGCCACTTCTCTTGCAAGCCTTCCAAAAAGGATTTTATGCACACCACGGGCAAGTCAGTTCTCACCCTCTTTCCTTCCAGGTTACCAAAACGAGAGTCCAAAGAACATAATCAAATCAGTGGCCTGTCCTCTGAGCTATCGCTGGTTACAGAATAACGAAAAACTCCTCACCCCCAGCCCCATTGCCCCAAAATGGAAACAAAATGCATTTCTAGTGCTTTTCATCCTTGCTTTTCTGTACAAGTATGTCTGTCCATTTGTCTGATGGTTTCCAAAAACAAAACAAAGCAAAACCTGAGAAGCTGCTCTTCCAGAAAGCTATGCAAGGGATGCAATATTTTTTTTTAAAGGTAATGAAATCATTCAACTCCTCAAACATTTTTCCAGCCACCTTTCTTGCATTTAAATGCTCCCGTGATATATGAAGGTGAAATGATAACATGTCAGCAATTTTGCAACTGGGCACTTTTCCAAAATAGCCATGCCCATGGTTCTGTGTTGCTACAATAATTTGTACTGGGAAGGTAAGTTGTGAGAAAATATACTGGAAGAGGAATAGCAGGAGGGAGACAGCAAGGACCAGATGAACCAGGAGGCAGAGTGAGGCAAGAGTTCCTATGAACGGGGAAGGGGAAAATACCAGCCTTGCTGTGGATTCAGATAAAGCAGAACGGAGTTGGACTCCATTCCTCTAAACTAATATTGAAGTATCCTTATTTACCTCTTAGCTCAAGGTTCCCCAAAGTGGATTCCTCCACATATAAAGGACAGCAATTCCAAGAATTTCCAGCTAGAGAATTCTGGGAATTTCACTACCCACATCAGAAGGGCAACAGCTGAGGGAAATTTATGATTATGGGCAGTCATTCCAGACTTTCTGAGGCTCAGCTGAAAATAAGCTAACATTAGTATCAGTGTAAGAGATGCCATTTCTTTTAAAATAACAGTTGTCAGCTAAGCTTATGGCCCACTAACAAAAATGATATGATGTTTTCAGTTATTTTGTACTTCAAATTAGTGCCTAGAAGAACACTGTCTAGGACCTGAGTCATTTTGCAGTTTGGAAAAGATAATCAAAATGGCCAGGAACATTTCCAGTGTTCAAGCAATAAATGTGCAACTCATCACCCTGCTAAAACCAAAACTTTGGCGAGGAAGAAAACTGTCATCTCCAAGCAGGCTATAGTAAAATTGACAAGTTAAACCTTCTAGCCTGTGGAATTTTTAGCCACAAATCGCTCCTCAGCTGAAGCTGTTTTCCTGGGAAGTAGCCACATTTGAGATTTTTTATACACAGTTGTGTGTCAGTTTTACTTTAGCTTTCCTGAAGTTGCATCCATTTATAACACTTTATAACACTTCCTTTTTTTCTTTTTTCTTTTTGTTTTACAATAGGATATTCAAATGATGTGATGATAAATGCACATTTGGTTACTATTAAAACTAAAAATATTTTTGCATTCAAGACTGGGGCTACCTCATATTGCCCCTCTCCTTAAACATTTGAAAACACGATCAGGCATGTAATTATCATCAACAACTTTAGGATTTCGGTATACTCAGACAGACGATATGGGGGATGATGTTGCTTTAATGAGAGAGATGGAATTGTCTCTGAAAGTCTTCAAGTCTCTAAAAGACTTTGCCTGCTTGCTTTTGGGCCTGTTCTATATGCCATTTCAGCTCATCTTAACAAAAGTAGATTTTGATTGATCGATCGATTATGTGCCATCAAGTCATTTTTGACTCCTAGCAACCACATAGATAGATTTTCTCCATAACAAATAATAAATAAATAATAAAAGCAGAACCCTACTATATATTATATAGAACAACTTTATACACACTTATTCAGTAATATATTGCCATGTAGATAAATATAGGATTGTATTCCCATATTTATTAGGGAGGCAGCCTCTTCAGATCCACTGGGACATACTGTTCTTCGGGTAAGCATGTATAAGGTAGTGCTGTAAAGGATAAGTTTTTATTTTATAGAACCATTTTATCTTTGAGTTACCCATTGAACATATTACAGAGCTGATGACAGATAAGTAAGAAATAATTACTTGTCAACTGGTTCTGTAGGTATTCATAAACAGAAATATTAATTAAGCATGTTTATTATTATAGTACTACAACTGTGGTAACTAAGACACAAAACAAATGAGTATTTATAAATTTATAAATCTATTAACATATCAAAATGACAGAGCAGCAATTAGCTTTTTATTTCCTTTCTTAGAAAAGCAAAAGAAGACACACACACACATATACACACACACAAAATTTGCCACCACTATTGATGAAATAGAGAACTAGTTTGGTGCAGTGGTTAAAGGCACCAGGCTAGAAACTGGGAGACCGTGAGCTCTAGTCCTGCTTGAGGCACAAAGCCAGCTGGATGACCTTGGGCCAGTCACTCTTTCTCAGCCCTTACCTTAGGAAGCAGGCGATGGCAAACCACTTCCAAAAAATCTTGCCAAGAAAACTGCAGGGACTGGTCCAGGCAGTTGCCAGGAGTCAACAATGACTTGAAAGCACCAACAACAACAAAAAATGAAATGAAATGAAATAGAAATTGAACTTCCCACATCCCAACCCCATATACATGCTGAAAGTGCATTTACCACAATCAATCACAGCCTACCGTGGGATCAAGAACTGTGTGCAATCAGGAATCTCAATCCCGTAAAGGACATTAAATGGAGGATGGATCACAGCTCAGTGATAGAGCATATATTTTGGTCTCAAATTTTCTAGCAGCTCTAATTTAGTTTGGTTTTGTTTTAAATTTAAGGAGTAGATGAAAAGCTCTGCTGGAGCCCTACAGAGTCATTGCCAGTCAAAATAGACAATACTAAGCTGTATGAACAAACAATATTGTTGACTGCTAAAAAGCATATACAGGTATCTATGTAATATATTGTCAGTATGCATACAGGTATTAGTAATAGAACAACAAAAATAGCTATTCCCAAACTAATAGAATTGGTCGGGTTTTTTACCTGCTTTCTTATGGAATAGTATGTGAGTGTGGGTGTTTTAAAAATAGGCTTTTTCGGTTTGTGAAAGAGGTGGGGGTAGAAAGGGGTTCTTTTTCCAGAGATTGCTTACTTTTTATGCCCAGAGAAATAGAAGCACTCCTTAAAAGAGGGACTGGCGGTATATTGTATATTGTGAAATGCTTCCATCTAGTGGAAAACGTTGAATTTGCATGGTACTGAAATAAGATAAAAGGTTGAACTTATTTTTTCAAAACTTACCATCAAAGTACCTCCTCATACTGGATATATTGTACCTTTCTTTTGTTAACAATTTTGTGTGCTTAATAAGCAAATCTCCTAATCTAAATATTGTATCCACTTCGATTTTGTTTTGCTTTAGCAACTTTGGGAGATAATGATTCTTAGCTGAACCATATGAAAAAAATCCAAAATTTACATTGAGCCAATTAACTTTATCAGGGTAACTGAAGATAGACAAAGCTGTTAAAGTACCAGGGAAGGGAAGATGGGATGGTGGAAGGGGCTTAAGATATGTCAGTAGTACTTTTCATTCATATTGGAATAGTCAGCAACTATACAAACGTATCCAGTGTCAAACCAAATTTAGCAAAGATTCTTCCAAAGCTTAGTGGGAAAAATAAAAAAGCAAGAAATGCTCAGTCCTTCATTTTTGGAAACATAAAATCAGCTGTTAAAATGAAATCTGGTTCATCCTTACCTTTGGAAAGTAGCAGGTTTTTTAGAAGGTAGAAAGCAACGCTGGGCTAATTTAAAAATGTATTAATTTGTGCCACATAAAAACAACAATAGAAACCAAAGGAGAGTGGCCAGAAGGCTTACACCTTCAGAGAAAAATCTTTATAAACTTCATTTTGACCTAATAAAGACATTGCCATATGAATTGTTTTATATTGTAATCTATTAGGAAAATTCAAAGTATGATCTTACTATGTTTTTATATTTCCAGACTCAGTCTCTAAATGATGAAAAGCAAAGTTACATTCAGAATTAAGCAGATCATTGCACTGTTGTCCACGGTACACTTTTTGAATTGACTGTGTATTTTTATGCCAAATTGGACCAGTAATATATTGCATTTAATGTTTCAGCTCCGCTGCTGTCTCCTAAAATAAAATTCCTTGATCTTTGATCTTGTTCAGCGGATTTCTTTAAAAAAAAAAATGTACATGCAAACAATTTGAAGGCTTGCAGCTGAGCAGTTTTATCAGTCACTGATGGACAAATTTGCTCTTGTTCCACACCATATAATCATGCCTGACAGCTTATTTAAAGTATCTAGGACATTTCCTACATTAAGAGCTTCCATCTATGCCTTTTAAAACTGCAATATTGATTGTCCATCATTGCTGGATCTGGGCCCTCTTTTGGCTTGGGCAAAAGACACTGAAGATGTTGGGTGGAGCTGTAAGCTACAGGCAATGCCATATAATTTTTGTTGAAGAAACATCACTTGAGTGCTTCTACCTTAATTAGGAATATCAGTTTTTAAAGTTTTAAAATGCTCGTTCTATGCTTGCCAAAAAGGAAATGGATTTTAGTTCAAAATGACTTGAAATAAAAGCAGATGAATGCTTTCCCCCTTGAATATATAAGCATTAAAACAAATATATGACATCACTATCCTTGCATTTCCCAGTAATTTTTTCCAGGATTGAACTTTTGTGGCTGCAAATCTAATTTTTTAAGGAATACCAGCTGCACTTCAGTATGTAGTACATGGCTCGGGGGGGTGGGGAGGGGGTTCTATAAGAAACATAACTAACCACCCGCTTTCAAGCATGTATGGTATTATTACAGCATAAAGGCTTAGCTTTCATAATTTTCTGTTATGATTCCATCAAGAATCTGGCTCCTTCAAAATTGCTACTTTCTATATAATATAAAAGTGAAAGTAAAAACTGGGGTCCAGTTGAACCTATACCAAATTCAAATCCACAATTTTGTATGTTACATCAAACAGAATTAAAATCCTAATCTAATGTTTTTCCATTGTCATAAGTGCAAAGACATCCCCTAGCCATTGAAAGAAAGAAAGAAAAGCAACAGGGTACTTTGGTGGATCAACAGTCAGATTCTCAGTCTGAAGGGTGGCACTGAAAAAGTCTCTTCTTACTTTAGAAACACAAAACAAGCCAGGTATTATTAGTAAAAACAAGTTAAGACATCTGAAAAGGGGAGAGTAGGAAGAAAAGGCTACTTCTGATGCTTATCTTCAGCTCAGATAGAAACCTCTAATATAATATACAATTGTGTAAATGATGAACTGAGGCGGACTTACTTTTTAATTAAAAATGTCTATGTTAATCTCAAATCTATAGATACCACTTTAACATTTTTAAGGACAGGAAGCCATTGATCAGGCATTATTGGAGACCTCAGTTCTTTTATACGTACATGCAATTTGAATAATTACTTACAACCATTTTTTGTGTGTCTGGTTAGCATCTTCAAAGCATGGTATTCATAACTGCATTATAGGCCGTGCATTTTTGATAGGATTCCTGCAAACAGGACAAAGATCTAGGTAGAATGGAAAATAGATGTAATTCTTTCTTTTACCTCTGGGTGCCATGATTGCTCTAAAATGAAAGTTGAAGCCAAACATTACTACTTTATACAGTACAGTATTTAGTATTTGAGGGGGTATAAAAACATGCCTTTATCCTTAAATGCAAATTATTTTCTTTTAAAAGTATGTTACTGACATTTATAGAAGATTAATTCATAAGAATCCTCTACTTTGACACTTCAACGGGTGCATTACGAGCATTACGAGTTCCAAAACAACTGAAACAACTGAAACTGGAGAGAATATCTGAGCACTGCCTATGGAGGAGTTTTAAACCAAAAGATTTTGGGTTACTGACCAGATAAAACGTACATAGCTAGCTATATGCAATTAATGTTGACCCATTTAGAAGTGATAGGATCAACACTACTGTAATGATGAGATATTTAGATTAAGCTAGCCCAAATTCATTACATAGTAATGACGTTTTCATAGAGCCAGTTTGGTGTAGTGGTTAAGGCATCAGGCTAGAAACCGGGAGACAGTGAGTTCTAGTCCTGCCTTAGGCACAAGCCAGCTGGGTGACCTTGGGCCAGTCCCTCTCTCAGCCCTAGGAAGAAGGCAATGGCAAATCACTTCTGAAATCTTGCCAAGAAAACTGCAGGGACTTGTCCAGACAGTCACCAGGAGTCAAAGGCACACACGCACACACAATGCTTTGTTTTCATAGACCATTCATAATACATCAGTTACAATCCCAACTCAGCTGTAAATGTGACATTGGGCCAATCACTTTATCTCACAAGATATTCTGTGTCCAATATAGTTCCCATCTAGTAGCATCAGCCCTTCAAGGTAGGCCAGACCAAGAAACCAGCTCCACAAGTTGGACTGAAACTATGTTTTATTGATGTAGTCTAATCAGCCTGACTGTATTTTCCTTTTCTTCCTTCTTATATCTCAGGAGTCAAGGCAGAGCCAGTCTGAGCTTCTTCCTTGCGTTTTTGTATATGTTTCTGTAGCCATCTCTGCATAATTTCTCCAAGGTTATCTCTGTGGCTGTCTACAGGCCTAAACACTGAAAAGGGTGAACCCAAAAATGCTAGTGCATAATTGGAGGATTTTGAATCCAATAAGACCTTCATAACCGCTATGTCAGCCCTTTGAGGTAGACCAGACTAAGAAACCAAAGTTATGAATGCTAATACTACTTTTATTATAAGGTTACAGTAAAGAATCTTGGAAGTTTGAATTTTTGTTCCCCCCCACCCCCATGCTCAGGAGAACTATGGATGGTCAAGTCACTTTCTTACATGGCATTCCTGCTTTGGACTCAGATTTCATTTGCCCGTCATCTTGGTTGTGGCTCTTTCTCCTGTCCCTTAGGGTTATTCTCACAGCCTGTTACATACTGTGTGGGAAAGGTACTAATTCTAGAATTATTTCAAGTTTCAGTGTAGCAGTGAATATTAACCTACAGCTTACTTATTCACAGAAGGAATAAGAGTGAGAGTTTGGAAACATTTTTAGCAAAATGCACCAGGGTTGGCATGGAAATTGGCTCAGATACAGGCAGAAAAGGCCAACACTACTTCAAGAAAGCAGAGGCAAGGATATTACATTATGTTGGGTGTGTTTGAATCAAGGAAAACATTTGGAATGTTGATGATTTAATATTAAAACAGACCAAATGATGACAACGTACATAAATCCATATTATAAGGAAGGGAATGAAGTTCAGATAACAATACCTAGCTTCTTCAATTAAAAAGTATTCAAGAGAAAGCAGGGTATAACACTGTCCTTGTCAGAGAGAAATGTGCATACACTGATTCAACATTAAGCAGGTTCAAGTAGCTGTATTTCTATCTCAATGTACTATTTTTCAGTCTTATGTTGAGGTATGCTTGTTTTCTGCCAATAAACCTTGTCTATGGGGTTTTAAAACAAATAAGCTAGTGGAAATTTAAATCCTTTCAAAATGAAACCGCTTAATCAAGTCAATAGGGAGAGTTACATGTATGGATATCAAAAGGGGATCAATTAAGCGGTCAACTCATTCCAAGAGAGTTACTGTAGATTTAACCCAAAGAGATCCACTCTGGATAAAAGTTAACATGCTCCTGTCAATCAAAACACAATCAATTGCCCAGTTTGCCTTCCTAGTCCTCCAAAGAAAAGAGCTGGAGAGAGGGAGAGAGAGCTGAAGAGGCAAGCCTCTTCATTACAGAATTCATTGGCCAGACCTGGCGGTATCGGCCATGCCTCCCAGCTCTGATGCATTGGCCAAGCCACATCTACTGCCCGTGGAGAAGGGGTTGTAATTAAATTAAAAAACAAAACAAAACAACTCTTGCAGCAAGGACTGATAGGATATCGATCATTCCTGAATGAAACTGAATGAGGACACTATTCTGCAAATGCTGCCATTTGGAGCACTGTGATGGTCTGCTGCTAGAAACATCACTAAGGAGATTTTGCATGGAAGAGTGGCCAGATTAAGCATCTTGTGCCTAGAGGAGCTATTCTGTATGTCAGTCTTACATTTTAATTATCAGTGGTGGAGCTCCATAGGCTACACACATGTAGTCCACAGGGACTGTTCCCCATTCCTCTTCTGGTGACTCACTGCCCAAGTTCCCTGAAAACTTAGCTCAGGAAATGCTGACTCGAGAAACAAAACATTTGCAACTCCTCTTCTGCACTGCACAGTACATATTCCAGCCAGGAGCATAATACCAGTATCTATCTGACAACAAATACATGAACTACTATTACAAAAACAGCAACAGATAAAATCAATCCATACAAAGTAAAAATTCCAAAATATAAATAGATGAGTAAAAACCAATGCACATATTTCAGTAGAATAGTTTAATATGACTTTTGCACAGCATTTTAAATACCTACTAAGACGGTTAAGTTATAAAGAAAACACTTTTTTACTCCTATAAATTCTGACTGCATGTAAAAATTTTATAATTCAGCTTTAATGTTACAGGCATTTTACATATATATGTGCAAGTGCTTGAGAAAACATAGACAGGACATGATTATGAACACAATTACACAGTCAAGCTTCAATCAAATCTGGCAATTTCTTTCCCCAGTGTGAAAGCAAAATTTTTACTTTTGTTTTAAGAAATAGATTTTTACTTCCCAAACATTAAAATAGTTTATGTCAGGACAAGAATCATTTAAGGTCTTCAGCTGATGATGAACCCTTGATTCTTTAACAGAGTGTAACTGAATTAAAACAGCATGCCTCTTGCTTTCAAACTTATGTATATACACTATAAAATAAAGCCAGTTGAGGGAAGCAACCATACTCAGAAACTATCTCCCTCTGGATTAAAAAAAAATATATTAGTCCCTGAGATGACAAAAATGTGTGTGGAAGTGTTTAAATGACTGTACTATCACACCAAATTTACCCCACATTTCACCTGGGATCCAGAATGCTATGTATAAGCTTTCCATCTCCCTTTTTAAAGCAATTTTCAAAAAGCTTTTTAAAACCATGGCTAAAGGTTGAGGCAACCTCCAGACATTGTGGGGTTGAGAAATCACTACTAAATGGGAAAACTTATGTGTGTTTCCCACATACTGCACCCGAGTCCCTTCCCTGTATACTACACTCAGTATTCTGTCAAGGAAACACTAGCTGCAAAATAAGACCGCATATTCCTTTCTCATTAATAGCAAATGGTACAACACTAATCTAAATAACAATGCCCTCATTTTCCAAAGAAACGGGGGGAAAATAATCCTTTTGAATATAGTTGGCCTAGTTATAAGCAGTAAATAAAATAACTCTAGCTCATTAAACATTCATAAATCCAAGACTCGTGTTCAGTTAAATAATATGTCTTTTCTAATATGAGCTCAGGGCCTTAAAATGAATTTACTGTATTCCTGCAGAATGAATTTAATTTTGAACAGTAGGTTTTTCTATCCAAATTTCATCTGCAGTAAAACAAGACCAGTCTGTACATTTGTGGACCAAACCCCCTTTCCATGGCATTTTCCCATTTAGTGAGAAAAATTAAATCTGCACAAACCTATTGGTTCATACAGTACCTTACATGCATTGTAGGGAGAAGCACACGCATTTGCTTCTGCACCCCCCAGAAAAGCAGTCTTGGGTGGCCAGCATATGAACTAGCTGTAAGTTGAATTTTAGTTCTCCTGAGATACTCATTTGTGACACCATTACAGCAAAAAATAGTATCTTTATAGTACATAAATACTGCTTCCTGATCAATCCCAAACGTAAAGCAATAATTTATCCACAATCAATTCATATACCATCCCAAGTTAAATGTATAATTTATACCCAATGTAAAGTTTCCCCTAAGTTTTCAGAGGTAGACCAAAGTTTATACTCCCTTTTTGGAACTGTTTTCCGCTTCTCCAAGTTTGTAGGTTCACCTCTTGCAAGTTGTTTTTCTTGAGACTGAGCGTTAGGCATACAGCCATCCTGAAGGTGGAATGAATTTTGTCCCTGTTCAAGTTCAAAACTTATAATGAGTGACTGTGCTACAGAGTTCAACTCATCCTGGTTCACAACTTGGGGGATTTCATGAAGAGGACGGTCTGTTGAGCTAACAGGCAAAGTAGGTGGCCGGCAGAGAGCTTTGAAATTCCCAGTTAGGGTGCAGATCTTCTTAATAAGAAATCTGAATGGACTTTTGCTTCCATACGCACCTGTGGAAAACAAAAAAGGAAGTGAATCAAGTCCAACACATTCAAAAATTAAGAAGTTGTATAACTTATGCATCAGTTGAAAAGAAAGAGACAAAAAAGAATAACTTATGTTCTTTTGACTTAGTTTTTTCATGAAAAAAATTGTACAAAAGGCTCAGTTAATAAAGAAATCACTGTTTATCATAATTTGTTCCAATACTTGGAAACTTGTTTAGAAACTTGTCAAACATCAACCATAAAGTTTTTTGTTTTGTTTTTTAACTTTCAGCAAATAATATGTAGAAGCTGTTCATGCAGGCACCTATTTTTGTAGAATTCATTTTTTAAGATGGGCACCAGGTTTTTATGGAGCAACTACATTTCTGGAAGGAAAATATATACGAGCTGGCTTGTGTATATATTAGCAAACAGACACAAGAATAAAAGAGCAAATCAGATAGAAATAGATTTTAGTAACTGTGGAAATACAGTGGGGCAAAAAAGTATTTAGTCAGCCACCAATTGTGCAAGTTCTCCCACTTAAAAAGATGAGAGAGGCCTGTAATTTTCATCATAGGTATACCTCAACTATGAGAGACAAAATGGGGGGAAAAATCCAGAAAATCACATTGTCTGATTTTTAAAGAATTTATTTGCAAATCATGGTGGAAAATAAGTATTTGGTCAATATCAAAAGTTCATCTCAATACTTTGTTATATAACCTTTGTTGGCAATGACAGAGGTCAAACATTTTCTGTAAGTCTTCACAAGGTTTTCACACCCTGTTGCTGATATTTTGGCCCATTCCTCCATGCAGATCTCCTCTAGAGCAGTGATGTTTTGGGGCTGTCGCTGGGCAACACGGACTTTCAACTCCCTCCAAAGGTTTTCCATGGGGTTGAGATCTGGAGACTGGCTAGGCCACTCCAGGACCTTGAAATGCTTCTTACGAAGCCACTCCTTTGTTGCCCGGGCGGTGTGTTTGGGATCATTGTCATGCTGAAAGACCCAGCCACGTTTCATCTTCAGTGCCCTTGCTGATGGAAGGAGGTGTTCACTCAAAATCTCACGATACATGGCCCCATTCATTCTTTCCTTTACACAGATCAGTCGTCCTGGTCCCTTTGCAGAAAAACAGCCCCAAAGCATGATGTTTCCACCCCCATGCTTCACAGTAGGTATGGTGTTCTTTGGATGCAACTCAGCATTCTCTCTCCTCCAAACACAAGTTGAGTTTAGACCAAAACATTCTACTTTGGTTTCATCTGACCATATGACATTCTCCCAATCCTCTTCTGGATCATCCAAATGCTCTCTAGCAAACTTCAGATGGGCCCGGACATGTACTGGCTTAAGCAGGGGGACACGTCTGGCACTGCAGGATTTGAGTCACTGGCGGCATAGTGTGTTACTGATGGTAGCCTTTGTTACTTTGGTCCCAGCTCTCTGCAGGTCATTCGCTAGGTCCCCCCATGTGGTTCTGGGATTTTTGCTCACCGTTCTTGTGATCATTTTGACCCCACAGGGTGAGATCTTACATGGAGCCCCAGATCAAGAGAGATTATCAGTATGTCTTCCATTTTCTAATTATTGCTCCCACAGTTGATTTCTTCACACCAAGCTGCTTGCCTATTGCAGATTCAGTCTTCCCAGCCTGGTGCAGGTCTACAATTTTGTTTCTGGTGTCCTTCAACAGCTCTTTGGTCTTGGCCATAGTGGAGTTTGGAGTGTGACTGTTTGAGGTTGTGGACAGGTGTCTTTTATACTGATAACAAGGTCAAACAGGTGCCATTACTACAGGTAATGAGTGGAGGACAGAGGAGCCTCTTAAAGAAGTAGTTACAGGTCTGTGAGAGCCAGACATCTTGCTTGTTTGTAGGTGACCAAATACTTATTTTCCACCATGATTTGCAAATAAATTCTTTAAAAATCAGACAATGTGATTTTCTGGATTTTTTTCCCCATTTTGTCTCTCATAGTTGAGGTATACCTATGATGAAAATTACAGGCCTCTCTCATCTTTTTAAGTGGGAGAACTTGCACAATTGGTGGCTGACTAAATACTTTTTTGCCCCACTGTAGATTCCTTGCAAGTTAATCATAATGACTAATACCGGTTTGTCACTGAGTTGGAACAAGTTATGAGCTGTCCAAAATTATTTGATGCATGAAATCCAGTCATGTAAAGTAAAATACCTAATTTAGAAACATTGGTTGAGATAATATCATGAGACAACATTAAAGAGAAAAGATGAGGTCTGACCCAAATTAGCTCTCCTTGACAAAGGGACAGATTCACAGCCATTTCAGTTATTGGCTCATGACATATTGTTTTGGTTGGGATCAAAGCCATAGTGACACAGACCAGTAAAAATGTTTAATTATCATCTGTTCTCTTATCTCATGTTTCTTCTTTTATAAAACCAATGAAGCATACCGTTCAAGCATATTCTCTAGCTGTACAACTCTTAGAGTTTTTGCCCCATTCCCATACTCTAGCAAAATGGGAGAAGCCATAGAAGCAAAAACAATAAAAAGAAGGGAAAGGAAAGGTTATAAAAACTATCTATCTATCTATCTATCTATCTATCTATCTATCCATCCATCCATCCATCCATCCATCCATCCATCCATCCATCCACCCACTCACTCACTCACTCCTAGTAATGGCTGAATCAGATCAGGCTGAAAAGTAAATGACTTTCATTTTATATTCTGCTACAATTAGAATTTATGTTTTTATCTTACCCTTTTTTTTCTTAACAATCCTGTGATGTATGTGAGACAGAATTTGAATTTGGGTGTCCCTTTCCCTAAGCTGACTCTGGAGTCTCCAGTGGGGTGCCATTAACTATCCATGTTTGATTTCTCTCTTAGTGCCCTCCACTTTGCTTCTATGCAGTTAGGAGGTTTTAAATCACAAGATTCATCAGAAAATATTTCAGTTTGTGAACCTCTGAGTAAATTCAACTAACCTACTAAATAATCTTACAGCGCATGGATTTAAAAGCTATGTGTCCCTGCACTTGCAGTTCTGCACTAAAATAAGCACTGAGTTTCAAAAGTGGGGAAGCCTAAAAGAAGAGAGGAGAGAGAACAATGCATACAGATATAATGGGAAATCAAGACTACATAGAGT
This sequence comes from Python bivittatus, assembly GCF_059951505.1. Classification (NCBI taxonomy): domain Eukaryota; kingdom Metazoa; phylum Chordata; class Lepidosauria; order Squamata; family Pythonidae; genus Python; species Python bivittatus. The sequence goes on from NW_028277098.1 coordinate 17,242,445, forward strand.
TTTTATAATTCTCTTTATGTGAAAAGTATATAAGGAGAACAGTAGTTAACCAACCAAGCTAGGCCACCAAATTTGCTCAGCAAAGTTTTAACGTAGAGATTAATATTAGCAAATACATAATGCAGAAGCTTTGTGTGTGCAATCTTATACTGCCACAGAGAATAATGGTAAGGAACCTGCAGATGTTCCTAATCTATAATTCCCAGAAGCCTTAGCATGCATAACTATCACATATGAGGGGCTGAGAGTTTTAGACTGGGAACATCTGGAGGCCCACTCCTGCTTGTCAGTAGGAATAGCCACCATATAAATAGAGAGAGGAGATAATGCTACCCTTTGGTGCAAATATACTTTCCTGAGATTCCATATATTAATGAAATATTAAATGAATATTAATATTTAATATTAATGAAACTCATATATTGAGTTTCACGGAAATGCTGGTGACTTGCAGGCTTCTAAATTTTATCACAGCCTGAAGAAAAACAACTCCACAAAAAACCTGCTTCCATTTGTCACATTGTCCTCCATGGTTAGGGCTTTGGAAAATTGCTTTTTGGTTATTTGTTTTTGCTTTGCATCAACCATTTATACACCCAGTAACAAATCATATTTTTCATAAGACACAGTGCTATATACACCACCATGAGGAAAGGCAAGATGTAAATGAAAGCTTAATACTATTACCAGACTGTAATATTGCTGTTGTAAGTACTGTGGTCAAAATAACTTAAGCAATTGGCATGTTTACAGAATTGCCAATATGGGGATATGACTCCAGACAAGTGGTTCTGCAGCCATAATATTGACAAGAATTAGAATGCCAAGGAGGTAATGAATCAGATTAAATAATAATAATGATGATGATGATGATGATGATGATGATGATGATGATGATAATGATAATGATAATGATAATGATGATAGCCAGTTTCCATCACAACAAAATAGAGAATCCCAGCATTAGTTCTTGCATCTTTGTGGCCATACTTTCGAAGTGGCTTTGTAGGATGATAAAAAATACCTTGTAATGAATGAATAATCATCTGGTAAACTTGATCTAAGCAATAATGTAATTCCAAGAATTCAGTAGCTTTATCATGTGCCTTCTTTAACTCTTGGTCAACAGATTCTTCTTCTCTTAATAGATTTGCTACTTCATTCTGTAGGTATGAATAAAGGGTTTTCAAGAAGATTAAAACACTGCTTTTGAAAGAATAAGTCTATATTTGAGAACTACTTAAGCCGGTAAATGTCAATGTAATGTACTAAATAATGTTTCTGTGGCCATTACATTTACACTTAAGAAGTGTAAGATGTAAAAAATGCTGGAAAATGAATGTGTCATTATGCATGTGTCAATAATATTATGAAATGTTATATTCCAACAGAATAGTGAGAACAAAATTTCATTTCAACTTGTGGTGAAAAATTTAATAGATAAGTAGTTTTTACTTACTTTTTTACACTCAGACACAATCTCTTCAAGGTATTTAGCCAATTCAGTTGCTTTATTCTTCATTTGATTCTGAACCTGAAAAGAAAATATTAAGCAGTTAATATTTTGAATGATTAAAACAGCCCTTCTTTAATGTAACTCTTAAAGCAGCTGCATCTGTTTTCAGCTGCTTTAATAAATATTAGAGAGGTATTGGGCTTGTTTAAGGTTCAAAGCAATTCTTCCAAATAATTTCCCAATCATGTATAGCCCAACCCTAGTAACTGTAAAGCACCTGGAGGAACTGCAGAACAGGGTGGTACAGAAGTAGATTAATGCATAAATTAAATCAATCAATCTGTAACACTTTGTTCGACAAACCAAGATATATGAACACTTTACAGGTAGTCCTCGAGTTACAACCATTCGTTGAGTGATCATTCAAAGTTGCGATGGCGCTGAACAAAGGGACTTATGACTGGTCCTCAGAATTACAGCCATCCCAGCACCCCCGTGGTCATGTGATCGCAATCTGGACACTTGGCAACCCGTTCGCACTTACAGGTTGCCAAGCACCCCATGATCACATGACTGCCATTTGCAATCCTCCCTGCCATCTTCCTTAGAAAATCAATGGGGAAGCCAGCAGGGAAGGTTGCAGGTTGCTGGGGTAAATCTCCCCAACCTGGCCACCCTCCCCAGCCCCTCTGTGCTCACGCTGCGCTGGCCACTCATGCACCCCCATGCACCCTCCCCAGCCCACGCCACACCTCCACGCACCGTCCCCAACCTCCATGGCACCTCTCATACACCCTCCCCAACCCGTGTGGTGCCTTTCATATACCCTCTCCAACCCGCATGGCACCTCTTGCACTCTGCCATGCACCCCCAACCCATGCAGCACCTCTCACACAACCTCTGTCAGGCCTAGCCCAAGGAACTCCTGGAGACCGTGCAAGTTCAATCAGCAAGGTTTATTAGCTAGTGCTTGTTTACAGGATCTTCTCAGACTGCCGGCTAGTTCCCAGGAACAGGAATTCACTATCTCCTGGAATGTTAGGGGTGCGTCAGCTTTCGCCTCTTATCTCCAGTGAGTTGCTCTGGAGACAAGATCAAGTTCTTTACCCCCCTTCCAGTCCCATGCCATTCCATCACAACCTCCCTGACTTGCATGACACTTCTCATGAACCGCTGCACACCCTCCCTGATCCACACGTGCACTGGACAGGTGCACCAAGACAGGTAGGATCTATTTGAAGTAGACAATCCTACAGGTGTATGAGTGCCAAGCCATGTAAGGCTTTTATGATCAAATCTAACACTGTGAATTGTACCCAGCAACCTATTAGTAGCCAGTGCAGAAACCGAAGCACAATTATTATAGTGAATAACAGCTCTTATTGGCCCCAAGTAGCTGCTGCACTTTAGACCAAGTACAGCTTCTGAGTAGTTTTTAAAGGCAGCCCCATGAAAAGTACACTGTAGTTACACTGTAGTAATATAACTAAGTGCTGATAAGGATGTGAGTTACTCTTTGACTCGGCCCCCATATTGTTTGGGTGTCCAGCACACCACTCAGACCATATTGGCCTTTATACCCAAGTCTTGGGTATTGTAAGTTTACCTTACAATAGATAGCTTTCCTCTCCCATGTACGGATGGCTATATGTTTTTGTATGACATAATAGATGTCATAATAAGACCAAAAACAAAAAAATTCCAATCAGCAATTATTTACGAAAATGCAGGTATGTATATGAGAGCAGCCAACATATTCTAGAAATTCTCAATAAAATCAAGGTGAAGCTTGTCAAAACATTATTAAATTTGTGATAGACTTAAAAATATGCTTCCCCCAAGATGTTGAAAAAAAAAATTACTTCCACATCACCTCATTCTGTGGGTACCATTTTGAGAGTTCGTTCTGCATTGTCCTGCACGTTTTCTGTATGTAATCTAAAAGGTGCCTCAGTCCTGAGTCTATTCCGTCACAGATATCTGGTACGAACTGTTTCTGACAGACAAACAGAAAGATAGAAAAAAAAATACAAAATAAAAACTCAATTATAGTTTTCTAATAGTAATGGCCGCCTATAATGGATAATGAATGCCTATAATGGGAAACAGTTCAGTGCCCATTTATAGAAACAACACCATGGCTATTTGACAGAACCATCTTTAAAACGATTATTTATTTATTTGCTTATTTGCTTATTTATTTATTACATTTCTATACCACAGTCTGCCATGGTGGGCTCAGATTTGGAGTCAGAGGAGGAGACTGACAAGCAGCTAGCTCCAGAAGTGCCCACAGACAATGAGCCATCAGGTCCAGAGGCACCGGACGGGCTGCCGTCTGAGCAGGCAGAGGAGATGGGGCTGGTGGGGCTGGCCAGTAATCAGCAGACACAGCTGTCCCTGCTCTCCAAAGATGAAGGAGCAGAATTACTGCGCCCTCCCAATACAAGAGCTTGGCGGGCTGCAAAGAGAGTAGAGCAAAGGCACTCTGCGAGATTACTTGCGAGGAAGGAGTCTCGCCCCGCTAAATGAACTACACCAGGGCTGCTTATTAAAATGGAGCAGCAAGTTCAACTTCTCTGTTGACGGCAACCATCTGTTAACCCCTGCTCCGTGCACCTTGATTTTGAACCTGCAAACCTTAAGACCTCGACTCTAGACCTGGACTGGCTGACGAAACTTCCACCCAGTTTTGACCTTCAGACTTGGTCTCTCTCTCTCTCTCTCTCTGCCCGCTGCTTTGGACTGTACTTGCGAAGGCAAGCTTGCTAAGCGCTGGGACTTGTTGCTTTACTACGTGTGTATGTGTGTGTCTGCACTCGTGTTTACTTTACCAGCCATTTCTAGTAAAGCATTGCAACCACCTCTTCGTGTGTGTGTGTTGGCCTGGAACAGGACACAATCAAAGCAGTAGGCAACGTAGTCCAACATCATAAAACATACATGGAAGACTAAATAAAACCTCTGAGGTAAACAATAAGTGATAATTAGGAAAAAACCCAAAACCAACATCCTTTCTAAAACAACCGGCTTTACATACACCAATCTAGTTACATATTCACATCATCCCATTAATCCAAGTAAGCCCTCGAGAAAAGTCCTGTCTTAACCAGCTTCCAGAACACAATCAATGTTGGGGCAAATCAAGACCAAAAAACCCACCTGCTGGGGTCAGCGGCCCCCCCCAAACCTTAACAGAAGTGAGGGACCTACAGTAGTTTTTCCTGGGACGTGCGCGTTGGCCAGGTCAATTCTGGCTGAAGATGGAAAGCCGGCAGTTACCTTGGCACCAAGCCATTATCATTCATTCACTTTCTATACACCTGCACGCACAAACATATACATAAATACACACACCCTTACTTTACCTTTGCATTGCTTTCATCACCTCTATTTTCAGTTGTAAAACATAGATCTGAGCCAGTCACTGCTGCCAAATGTCCTATGTATTTAGCAAGGTGTTTCAATATTTGCATTATTTTCTTCTGTGCCTCTGCTACTACTGATGACAAGTCTGCACAGCCACCCTGGAAGATAAACATACAGGTAAAGCATGAGGAAGCGTTTGCTATTTGAATTTTCCTCATTCATTCCAATTCGCATGGTGAAAATAGCATACACTAAGATTGCTGGTTCAGCATCTAAGCTGTAACATATGGTGATATGTATAAACAGTACTTCCAGTACTGATATTTATAAAGGCCACCTGCAAGGAGATCCCTTACCTGGAAGAGCAATTGCAGATATCCTCCCAAATGTTTTACATCTTCCCTTAGTTCATCAAATTTTTTTACAAATTCATCATTTTTTTGGAAATTGTTCAGCCACTGATTAGTCAGAACAACGAGCTGTTGGAAAGCTGATGTAATTGCAATGCTGCAGGACTGAGCAGCTTGATCAACAGTGAAAACTAAACACACAGATAAAATCCTCAATTAGAATGCAAATTGTTTTGAAAAGAGGCGTTAAAGAGGGAATTGGGGAAAATTTATAGCCCATTATGTTTAAATTAAGACAACCTGATTTGTGTTTAATAAATAGAGCTTACAGTTCTCTGGATTTTCTTCAGCTTGTTCATACGCTTTTGTCATAGCTGTGACTCTAGTATATATTGTAATCAAAGTTTTTAAAAGACTTTGTGCCATGCTTTCTTCTTCATGAACCTGTCCCAGCACATCCAAAGCTGAACTTATCAGTTCCTTACAAATGCCTGGTACAAATGATTCGGTAGGATCTGAGATCAGACTGGCCAATGTATCAGTTGCCCCTAGGATAAAAGAAGATTTGAGCATCACAATAACTAGTATGAATTTCCTTATTTTTAACCAAGTTTACCCTCTGCCAAATAAATAATTTTTTAAAAATTACTTGAAAGAGGGAAGAATATATCAAAGAAAACATAAAATGTAAGTTTTAAAAACTTTTATAAAACTTCAAGGACTTTCACAGAAGGCCACTAAAATAAAAACAGTGATTAAAGACAACTTTTGAAGGGCGGAGCTTTATAATACACATACCTGATACATCTGAATTGTGCAATTTCATCTTTATCCCAGACAAACACCCAGAGATTCGCTTGCTCTTTCTCAAACTTCTACTTCTCCTGAAATTGACCAAGAACCAAGTAAAAAAGATCATACTTCGTCTTCCTGATTTCTATTAACATTCTAAAATTGTCCTTTTTTTTTTTCATTTGTGTTTCTAGGTAAGTCATTTATTTAAGAAAAATTTATCTTGCTTTTCATTTCCAAAACAGGAGTCTGCCAAAGCTGCTTACAAAATATGAAAAACTATCCACTGAGCACCTAAACAAGTCAAAAGGCAACAGCAAAACCCAAAATCCCCAAAATTTTACTTTATAAAATTAAGCAATTAAGTCAATACATATACATTACTGGATGAAATCAGTAACACTTCCAAGAATACCAGTGTTCTTAGTCCGCCTGCATTCCCATTACTGCAGAGTGCCAGCTTCATGCCAATCAGTCAACTTTCATTCCCAGGAAGGCATGGCTTTGAGTCACATACAGAGATAGTGTACCTACACCCCTCCCTCCCTGCTGGAGATAGGAAAATTGGGATTGCTTTTAAACAAAGGCAGAACTGGAGAAGAGGACAGAAGAAAAGGCTGGGAACTGAGGGTGGGATTTACTATCTTCCCAAACACCCCTGAAATCTTCAGGAATCTAAGTGAGAAATCCAGGAAAACTGAAGCTGAGGAACAGATGCTTCAGGTGAGGTTATTTCTGAATAAATAGATTTAAAATTCAGATTTAGCTTGATCTTTTTTCCTGTGTTTATATGTGTGATGTCTCCTTTATTAAATTTAATTTAATAAATTTCTCTGTACAAGTTTGGTATTTGCATGGATTCCCAGCCTTTCTATTCTTCGGGCTGGATATTAAGATTTTTTTTTTAAATGTAGATTTTTTTTCTGATCTATATTAATACATTTGAAATTTTCCTCACTTTCTTTGTTTGGATTCTGGCAGAATCTTCCTCTGGAGTAGACCAGCAGCTGCTGGGAGTATAACATATTCTTTGATGAATTTTAAGTCAAGCTGTTGTTTTTCTCATAATCTGAAGAGCTCCATGGCTATATTCTTAAAAAGGGACCATCTGTATTTTAATATTTAAAGTTTAAAAAGTAATTTTTTTATTTTATCTTTTTCAGAATAAAGTTTGATTTTGTTTATTGCTGATGAGATTTTCCTCCCAAGTAAGGAAAGAAGGGTTGAAACCTCCAGTGTTTCTCAACCTTGGGAACTTTAAGATGTGTGGACTTCAACTCCCAGAATTCTGGCTGGGGATTTCTGGGAGTTGAAGTCCACACATCTTAAAGTTCCCAAAGTTGAGAAACACTGCTCTAGTCACATGCTTATACACTACTTGGTCAGGAGGTAGCATTCTTGAAATTACTTCCATTTTTAACTATTTGATATTTAATTGCCAGAAAGACAGCATAGTTGCGAGAGCTCTCTCACACACATTCTAGGGGTAGGGGCTGGTACCCTCAAGAAAATAGGTAGTGGTGGCAGGAAGTAACAAGGTGTTTCTTCTAGGGTGTAAAAACCCAGAGGGTTTTCATGAATCTCCAGCCTTGCACCATAGGGGCTTATCCTTTCTATAATAACTAGAAACATCCTTTGCTAAATATCATGATCAATGCTTATAGAGCCGCTTCAGGAACAACTTTGGCTGCCTTATAGAGAATGAAGTACCTCAACAACAATATTCACATCTCTTTCCTCTTACTTTAGGAAATACAGTATAGTGATCTTGAGACATAATTTGACGCTGTTATATAGGGCATTATTTACCTCCTTGTAGAAATGGAACATCTGGATGCATTTGAAAAATCAGGTTCCCACTGATCAGTGGGATCATAAAAAATCTCATCAGCTTCCTCAGTGCTGTTCATCTGGAAAATAAAGGAATTTGTTTTCCTAAAGGTTGTTTCCACAATCTAACACTAAAGGCAGCATGCATCAGCTTATATTAAGATACAGTCACATGTTAAAATGCAGGATCAACTCACTACTTTTAAAACTCACACTCAAAATATATTACTCTTTCCACAAAGATTTTTCCTTATATGAGTTTGCTCAGAACTTCAGGTGACTTACAAGAGGATAGACACATTCCTTTCTCTGAAGCTTAATGAGTCTTCCTGAAGTCGGGTGGCCTTAACAAATCTAATAAATAATAAAATAAAAAATAAAAGAAGAAAATTGTACACTGATATTATGGGAAAGTATGTGGGTATGTCCCATTTGTCTCTCCATAGAAAATATATCTTTCTGGATGAGATTCAAGTGCTCTTTTTTTTCCTTGGCAAAAGTTACAGGGTCATTCACCCATCCCTTACTGCTACTTCTGTGTCACAAATAAGATGCTTTAAGGCTCAGCTGCAGCCATCTGAACTTCACTGCAGCCAAGATTACAGAATGTCTATTTTGGGCATCAATATATTCTATTTTAGACATCAATATATTCTATTTTAGGCATCAATATATTCATTTTAATAAACTTTCAGAATATATGTAACCTTTATAAACAGGTTTTAAGTAACCTGGCTATCACTGCTTCTGTACTGGGGGATTCTCTGAAATCTGTCACTGCCACAAATATTCTACTGTAATCTCTATTTCTGGATTAATAAAATGCTTAACCTAACTATTCCCAAACAACAAAAAAGGAGAAAAGGGTGTTATCCCACATTTAATTTCAGGACAAGAACTTTCCCACCACCACTACTAACATTTTCTGGCTGGATTCCCAGGACCTGGGTATCCATCACTCCCTGGACCTTCCTTTCTAAACTCTCCATCCTGTTTTCCTTCAATACTGCTTGCTCCTCCTCTTCCTAGTATTCCTTGATCACTTCTATCCTTCTCCCATCCCCTGCTTTCTTTCCTTCTTCTGTTCTTTCTGCAGTGCTGCTTCACCAAAGTGATTGATCCTTATGGATTCTTCCTTCCACACATTCCTAAACTGCTTGCAGGCAGGCCACTCACTTCAAAGATAACTAATGGCTATCCATGTTCAAATATTTCTTCTGGATGTCAGAGTACTCTCTTATTCTTCTTGCACTTCTGCAGAGGCAAGCAACGAGAAGACAGCTCTGAAAACAGGTTCACCCTGGCAAATTCTGAAAGCGCCTCTGCCTCTTTCTCATAAAAGCAGTAGGAAGCATTTCCGGCTTTTTCTTAAACAAACCTCATACACTTCTTTCATTGCAGCCAGCTTGTCTTCAAATTTCTCAAGGCTCCAGAAAGTTGCAACACCCAGCCTGATGTTACGGACCTGTACTTGAAGGCCATTTTCTTTAGCCATTACATCATGTCTGATAAAAGAACACAACAAATTTACTCCCAGAACATAAAGCAACAATCACCATCTGATGCACCCCCTTTATAATTGACAATTGCAGGGGAAGGGAGTTGTATTTTATAGGCTGATAAGATAACAAAGTATATAGGTGCTCAATTTTGGAATTAAACATTTATAAATAGCCAAAGACATTTTGGGAACATTTTTAGAAACTATTTGGACTACAAATACCACTCTGAAATACAGCTTTGATTGCTTAAAGGCAATCATCAAATTACAGTAATTAAAAGGCAAACAAGGAACAACTTCCAGTATTTTAGTTCATACCTACAAAACATACCTACAAAAAACAGTGTGCTTGTCAAGTTTACTGCTGATTGTGTTGGCCTCTCTGAGCATCACAGATAGTTTCAAAGAATCCCAGTTTGGCTCTGCAAAATACGTTTTGAAAGGTTTTAGCAACTCTGGAAATTAATGCGAAAAGTTCTTATTTATAACAGCACCAGCATGCTATTCGTTAACACCTTTAATTTTTTTCCAGGTTTTATATCTCTCTGAATATAAATAAAAATAAAGATCCAAATATTTTTCTGTATTTGTAAGCACCCAAATAACCTTCTATACACAGAGACAATTCTATCATTTCTTCTTTTCTTCATCTTCTTTGTCCTGCTGTAGCAGGTACAATTTTGGTAGATTCTGGAGATCACATTTTGAGGAGTCCTAGTATCCACAGAGAAATTCCCCCTATAGTTCCTTTGAGCTCATCAAAATTGTTTCTTAAAAACACATACACCTTATTAAAACCAATTATATTTCTATAGGTTTGCGATTAAAACAGCATCCTATTATAGCAATAAGGTTTAGCCTTTTTTTCCCAATCACCTCTGCATTTTGTATCTCTCTAGGATGTTTCACAAGCAAGATCTGTTACAGGCCCCTTTTTACTAACAGATAGGACTGATAGAGTTAGGAATGACAAATCATCATCAAGGTTTGGCATGGAGCGAAGCTCTACCTATTTCTGCACCTTTCTGTCTCTTTTCCTAAGAACTGTGCAGATGCAGACTAAATAGTAGCTGCCATTGCATCCAGAATAGGCTTGGCAATTTGATACACACTTATCAAGAAGTTAATCCCACTGAACCTAATGGGGCTTGCTTGAAAATAGAGGATCGTGATAGGGTTACGGGATGAAAAGATGAAAATTTCTTTCAGTATAAAAAAAGTTTGCTTGTCCTCCACACAAAAATAGTGATTAGTCTGAAGTCAGTATGCAGTTCCTATAAGTTGTGACAGAAAAATATATTTCCATTACAAAAAAGGGAAGGGAACCTTCTGCTAGAAAATAGTTACATTACTTATTTAAATCCATTAATATTTATCTATGGGCAACTACCAGACAGGTAATTTCATTACGTTATAGCTATACCTTTATTCCTATTTCCCTGACTCTGCTGAAGAATTTCCACTTCTTGAGCAATTTTCTGCTTCTCAGCCTCCAGAGCTTCAAGAATCTTGGCATGATGAACCGTGTGATCTTCTAAAACCTAAAACAAAGTCAGGATGGGGAGCTTTCTTGGCAAAAGGTTTCAAAACCAGAGGATGCAATTTAATAGGATGGGGCACAGGAGTGTCTACAGAGTCAAAAAACTCAAGATAGCTGCGATGATGGTGTGATTGAATGCACACTAAACATGGGTGGAACTTCAATCGCACTGTCATGGCTGCAATCTTGATTTCGACTACACCACACCTTGAGGACACAGGGCTAGATTATTTGCAGGACTGCCTCTCCCTGAGGGTGTCTGCCTGTCCCAGTAGATTAGACAGGGTGGGTGCACTCCAGGCCCCTTCCCTAAAGTGTTACCGTGGCCACCCTGGCCCTTTGGAATAGCCTCCCACCTGAGATTCAGGAGGCCTCTACCCTTTAAGCCCTCCAAAAGGCCATGAAGACCTGGCTCTTCTCCCAAGCATTGAGCTAGGATGGAGCTGGTTAGGGGGTTAACAGTATGGATGGTTCTAGAACCTTGGTGGGAAGGGTATGATGTGTTTTTATGTTGCTGTTTTTATTGATTACAATGAGCTGCCTAGGAACACCCCATGATACAGGCAGCCATGTAAGTTCTTCAGATATAAACAAACAAATCCCTGCTGGTGCACCATTTCAGATCTGAAGACAAAAAGGTGCTTGAGACAGCATAGTCATGCACATGTAGCATCTGTCTCCAGCTCCTTACACCAAATCTGTATTCTCCTGGGATACAGGATGCAACTGCTATGGAAAGCAAAATGGTCCCTGAAAAAGATCCAGCTGCTTAAAGAGTTGAGACAAGTGCTAGAGTGATGCTCTCGCGCACTCCCAAACCCCCTTTTCCCTTCTGAATCCAAAAAGTTGTATAATTGTATTAGATAGTTCCCTGCCTCCATCATCTCTCCCTGAAAAGAGGTTGACAACCAGCAAGAGACGTATTCTGAGGAATATCAGTGTTGATAAGCCTTTTTATCCAGCTTCCCAGATTTTTTAGATACTAGAGCATTTTACTGCTTTTTCAAGTTTATTATGGTTATTATTCCTATTCTAAATGTCAGTTCCATTCAAAGAGAGATGTGAGTACCAAAGAAAGAAACCATTATTCAATGGTTCCATCCTTGAAACATCTTGAATCCCATCTAAGAGGTCCCAGGAAGCGTGCCTTCTCTGGAATGGCATCCCCCCACCCCACCCCATTCACGTTGCCCTGATCCTGCTGTCCTTTAAGGGAATCTTGAAGACCTGGGTTTTTCCCCAGGTCCTGGGATGAAGACTGGTTTTCTTTTATTGTCTTGTATTATTGGATCTTGTTCTTCCTTTTTAGATTTTATTCATTTTATCAAGTTGTGCCATCTTATTGGGCATTTTTTTACTGGTGGTAAAGAATTGATTGAGTAAAGAGTCAGTTGAGTTGGGCAGCTCTGTAAATATGATGATTTATTAATTAAATTTGATTCCTGCTAATAAGACTTTAAATATCTAACACTGCAGACTTACAGCCTCAACATAAGTCTGAATAACACATTAGAGATATTGTTAATTTCTCTCATATTTTCATGGGTTTCGTGGAAGAGGTCAACTCTGAGACTCACCTATTTTCTTGAAGAAATAATAGCAAATAAAGTCACTCTGCCCATTTACCTTTCTGGCAGCCAGTGTTTCTATTTCCAGTCGCTTCTTGTTGAAGTTTACTTCTAGCTCAAGGCCTCGCTTTGCTTTCTCCAGTTCCTCAATTTTGTTTGCAGCCATCTGACTATTCATTTCCTGTAATTGTTTCCTATGCGATTCCTCTTCCTAAAAAATAAAGGAGACTGAATCATGGGTACCAATGTAAAGATGCTTTATTCCATAAAAGCTGCTGCTCAAAATGAACAATATTTTATTATTTTACATATGTGTATAGAATGGAGAAAGACTTCTTTATGTATTTTCCCCCTTTCTTCTATATCTGTCCTTTTAATACTTTGTAATACAGGTAGTCCCTGGGTTAAGAACACCCGGTTTATGAACAACTCATGGTTAAGAATGGAGCCTATTATAGCAAAATTTGAGTTAAATACATAATGATTCAAATTAAAATCACAATGGTTTAAGTTAATTACACAACATTACTTATACAGTATTATACAGTAATACTGTTCCAGCTTACATAAAAATTCGACTTAAGGACAGACCTTGGGAACAGAATTTGTTCTTAAACTGGGGACTACTTGTAGTCCTATCCTTATTAGGAAGCAGACCAAATATAAAGATACAAATCCCTCTGAATTGTCACAGGAACAAAGGATGCTCACTGCCCTGTAGAAGCCATTACGTTTGGACACAGTGGAACAACAATTGAAGAAAAAAGAGGAAATGTGGGGTGGAGAATTAGCACTTTACAGCTTTTATTGTTTGGCTGTGGGGAAGGTTGTTATGAAGTTAAAGAGGTTTGGGTGCAGATGTGTCTGTATTAACTTAAATGTAAACTTTTTAACTTCAGGGCTAAAAACCATAGGTGCCACATATTACAACTGACAGAAGTTTTGAATGAAGAAGAGGTTCCATCTCTCTCCTGAAAGTATCATGATTTATGTCTTCATCTATTCAGATAAGTGGAGGTAGGTGGCCCTCTTTCTCTGCAGTATTATTAGGCATGGGATAACATATTCCTGGTTGGTAAATGCAGACCAGATTGCCCTATCTGCAGCAAAGGGGTTCAAGAATTTACAAGAATCTGGGATGGGTTCTCTTTGAAGGAGGACTTTTGGACTTCTCTTTCTTATATATTTTGCACATGCACAAAGTCCATCTCTTCCAAGTCCTGTTGGGCTGGAAAAGAACCCCTGCAAACAACAAGGTGCCCCTGTATAGGATCAAAGATCAAACACTGCAGAGATGAAAGGCTGGTGGAATGGGAAATGAAATTACTGCTAAGCCTACATAACAACTGGATAGATAGCTTCAATAAAGAGGCTTAAGGGGGGAAAAACTAACTGCACTTTGCTTGCAAGCTCACCACCTAGTTATATTACAGTTTCTATCTTTATTCTCTTACTCATACGGTCAATGTAGATGTGAGGGTGTAAACAAACATAAGCTTACTTGCATTTCAAAGTTTATCCAAATTCCAAGATGTGTATTCTGATAGAGATGGTGATATACTACCCTAAGTTCCCACATTAGGATCACTTGTTGTTGCATGCCAGATTAAGGTGTTGCTTTATAAAAGTATCAGTAATGACCTACCAGTTGCGCTTCTAATGATTTTATCTGGGTCTCATAACTTTGTTGCTGAGCACTAAGTTTTTCTTGAGCCATTTCTTTTGCAAGTTGGATCCCTTGCATCATTTCTTCCTTAGCTTTCAGCCGTGCTTCTTCTATTTCTAATTCAAGCCTGGAAGTATTTTTAAATTAATGCTACAATTTATACCTAAGAAGTAGCTATTGTTTTATAACATTTTAAGAAAAATACTACACATAAAACAGTAAAAATCTATGTATGTTAATTTGTCAATATCCCCAAGCAGGAAGTGTTGCTAAGTGATGCAGTCATAAAGTGTGACGTCACATGACCGTGCCGACTTACAATGGTAGTTGCAGCAGTTCCGGTTGCCATTGTTAGGCAAATCCTGCGCGGTCATTAGCACAACATCCCATGATCGCCATTTGTGAACTCCTGATAGCTTCCCCATTGACTTTGCTTGTCAGAAGCCGGCACTGAAGGTTGCAAATGGTGATCATGTGACTGCAGGATGCTGCAACCATTGTAACTGCAAGCCAATTGCCAAGCACCACCCAAATCGCATGATCATGTGACTGCGGGGATGCTGCGATGGCCGCAACTTCAAGTACAGGCCGTAAATCTTCTTGTTGAACTCCATCATAACTTCAAATGGTCACTGAACAAATGGTCATTAACCAAGGATTACCTGGAATGGTAATCAGTTTTGTTATATTCCAGAAGCATTTTTGTTGGTGCCACATAGAAAACCATGCTTAATTTTCTTCATTTTCAAAAAAACTACAGATTAATACTAATGTGATAGATGCCATCATCAGCAATGCCCCTCTGGATTCTATTTAGGACAAACGAGACCAACTTTGCATAAAAGGATTAATGGATGCAAGTTTGACATCAGGACTCACAACAAGAACAAAATAATAGGAGAGCATCTCAGCCTCCCATGACACTATTTTGCAGATTTTGAAATGCTCGTTTTGGAAAAACAAGACTAACAGCTCCATTAAATGAAAGATTGTTGAACTCACATACAGTGAGGATTCAGGCTATCTCAAAAGGTCTCAAACACAAGTTTCTAACACATTACAATTGTTAATTGATAAAGTATTTGTAATCTGTGTCACATGTAACCTGCATCTACATAAACAACCTATTTTTGCCTCCCTCCGCCCTGCACCTGATCCCAATTTAACTCCTCCATCAGTCTAACAACTCTATGCATCTGATAAAGTGAGTTGTAGCTCACAAAAGTTTAGGCCTTTTCATAAAATTTGTTAGTTGAAAAAGACCAGATACCTCCTGATGTTTTGCCCCCATTGACTAATATGACTCTCCTCCTACAATGTTTAGAATGTTGAAATCCATGTTAATATATATACAAAATGACCACATGATTTGACTATGATATTTTATACAGGCTACATAAGTTATTGACTGATGTCAACTGGATTTTATGGACAGGCACCATATGCAAAAATATGAGCAAAAATGGCAGTTGTGGTTTTGCATACGGTGCACAGCATGCAATCAAACCTTTACGTAACCCCAACTGCCTGTATATGAAAGTTCTACAAGCCAACATGCAGCATTCATGTCATATGCAAGAGAAAATACAGGGACTATTTAAAGCATAACATCTGTTGTTACTCACTGAGCCCTTTGTGCAGCCAGCAATTCATTTTTTGCAAATTCGAAGTCCTTTGGACCATCCTCAGGAAATGAAGTCCCACGAGACAAACTCTTTACTTTCTGAACTTCAGCTGGATGATTAAACCGGAAATAATGATCTCCTCCAAGAATGATACGATCACCCTAGGAAATCCAGATGGTATTGAATAAGGTCATCTTATAGAAAATTTATGCAGAGTTTCTCAGTCTTGGCAACCTGAAGATGTGTGGACTTCAACTCCCAGAATTCCCCAGCCTGCATCCTGGCTGAGGAATTCTGAGAGTTGAAGTCCATGTATCTTATTTATTTATTTAAGCAATTTATATGGCTGCCCAACTCACTCACGGTGACCGCGGGCAGCTTACTCTTCAAGTTGCCAAGGTTGAGAAATACTGGTATAGAGGGACAGTCTATTCTAAACCAGCATATGGCATATGAATTTAAACTTATCTCGAAAACCACAAGTAAATAAATATATTTATGACTGTTTCTATCAACTTACATGATGTAGAAGTGTAGCTCCTGAAATGCATTCCCCATTAACATATGTCTTTGCTTCTCCAACAGGAACAATACTCACAATGCCACCCTTATGTCTGATAACACTACAAATAAGAAACATTAACATATCAAGAAATAAATGTCAGCCTTGTCTGAAAAGCAATATAGTAATCAGCTCCTTTGAACTTGCTCAAAATCAGTTGAATGTATGATTCCTTTGCTATATCATAGCCTGCTTTTGACATTATCTCCATTTCCAAAGATCACACTGTTGTCTAGTGCTACTGTTTAGGCAGGGCGTTGGAAGAAAACTTTTGTTTTCCCAAATTTGCAGAATGAGCTTCATGTTTAGGGGAGTCATAGCTATCATCTGACACATATGAAATGAATAGATTTTAGAAACAGTCATAACATGTCAAAAAGATACCATGATCTGAGGGCTAATGCTGGGAAGGGTCATGGTAAGGGACCTAGGACATTCATGAGAAACAGGCTGCAAGCAGTCTATTACAGTGAAAGGACAGGAAAAGGAATTCTGAATTTAAAAATTGGGGCACAAAGATAGACAGATAGGCAGGTATTCTTAGATTCTGTTGAAGCTCATCTTCACCATTACCAAAGCTACTTAGTATCTGCAATAAAACCAAACTTATCTAACCAGTCCAAGTCCTCGATTCTCCTGTGAGAGCCCTTGAGTGTGGTTTGAGTTCCTACAGAGAAAATTATTGTATAATGAATGTCTATTAGTATTCATTGATAGCTAGTCTAAGCCCATACACTGCATCCAAGACAACTATGTTATGAGAATTTAATTCTTTTTAATGGGATGTTCTGCTACCTAATTTCTCAGTATTCTTTTAGCCCTCTGCTTATGTTAAGGAGCACATCCTCTATCAAGGGCTCCTCCTGAATTCAAATCTTCAACATAGAGGAGACACAAGGCATTTCTCATTCCTTATTTCTTCAGTTAGTACATACCAGTGGTCATCAGCGATTAAGATGCCAGACAGCTGAATATCATGACATGAATTTGGTTTGCATTTCCCAACAGTAGTTTCTCCTTCCTTAATCATGTACAATAACATCTCAGACAGTTGAGGATCTTCATTAAGATTAACCAAATTAGGCAAGCTGTTATCCACCTTGAATGTAATGCCAGCTTTCTAAAATGAAGAATTAAGTATGTGAGCAATTCATATTTGGGACTTGAAAATGGTATGTTAATAAAAGTTGAGTTATTACATTATTTGTTACTTTTAAGAATAAGGCTAGTCTTCTGCAATGTTGTACCTTCTGGACATACTGAATTCTAGACCCACATTCCCATTTAATATAAATAATGGCTGAGAATTATGTGAACCAAAGTATCTGAAGTCTACCTGACCAGCAAAGGCTGTTACAGGTAAATAAGAATTTCTCCAAGGTTATTAACAGCAACTGATTGTAACCTGTATATAGTAAATAGTACCTGTAATTCCACTGTTTCTTCAAACTTCTTCTTTTCTACTTGTTCAAGTTTTTCTTTCCAGGCCCTTTAACAGAAGATAAAAATATTGCCTGGTACTAATAAATAATAAACTTAAAACATTTTACAAGTGCCATGGGAAGAAGATGAAAATGGACATGTAATCCAAAGAATAGAATTACAACTGAACAGTCTTTGTATCCATGTACATTATGGAAACAACATTTTAAAAAACTAAAGCAGCACAATTTCATAACAGAATTTTTTTTCACCATGCAGGAAAAACATAGGACCTTAAAATAGAATCAATAATTATGTACTATTTTTGAATTTAACTGTAATGTGAAAAAACTGAACTGTAGTGAATATGCAATAAGTAATAGTTTTACTATGAAATAGCCAGTGAACATAATGAGGCAAATGTTAAAATTGCCAAAGTAAATTAAACAAAATTTGGTTTTAATATCCATAACTATAGATAAAGCTATCAATAGAAATTAAAGAGAATTAATATAATAAAGTATAATGGTTAGGTTATGTCAATCATGGGTTGAAGCCATATGATTAACACAAAATTTAATCATAAGTCACTAAAGTCCTATTGAATTGCATGCCAAATTACAATAAGCAGTCTGAATCAAATCTGATGTATTTAAATCATTATAATTCACATCTAATGTGTACAGTATCAGTGTATACATACTTACTAATATTTTTCATTAACACTTCTTTTATTGGGTCATATACATTGTATTTTACTGATAAAAAAGTTGGGAGGAAATAATTTCCTTTACCAACTTAGAATATTAGTGATTCATTATTACATCCTTATAATTAATTATAAGATCATTATTACCTTTGCATCTCAGCCATCTCCCGCTCCTGATGGTGTAGCTTCATTCTTAACGATGTAATTTCTTGCACGTAAAGTCTTTGCTTTTCAGGGTCAACATTCTGAGTATTCTTCTGAGCCAATTTCAGTTTCTCAATCTCAGCTTTCAATTCTATATTGAACAAGAAGGCCCAGCAATTACTCAGAAGGCAATTCTGTTAGCAGTGTTTCGATGACATTTGTCAGAAAGATGTTAAAGTTCAACTCATTAAAAAATTGTTATGTCAGGTAAAAGGAATCATTAAGCTGCATTCAAAAGTAGATCTCAGGATACAGAAAGCATTTTATATTCACATAAGAGTTATAATAAATTTATTACTGCCCACATACTACAATACATTCTCTGTGCCTCTACCTCAAAAGCATGATACCCACCAGCCTTCTTCAGATGCAGCATTAAATTTTGGGTCTTCACATCCCAGATATGAGGCACACATATGAGGAACCTACAATCCTCTATTTCTATTGTGGACAGTCTGCAACCCAACATTATGTTGAAGTCAAATAAACCATAGTCAATAACCTTAAGTGTGGTTTACTAAAATAAGCCCATTTCGTTTAGAATAGCCAGTGTAGGAGAGTAGACAGGACCAGGACCAGGACCAGGACCAGGACCAGGACCAGGACCAGGACCAGGACCAGGACCAGGACCGGACCAAGGAGGCAAGTGTTCAATCCTAACTTGACCATTGGGTGATTTTGGACCATCACTTTTTCTCAACTCAATTTATTTCAAATTTATTTCAAATTTATTTTCAAATTTTTATGGGGATAAAATGAGGGGAGGTCCCCATGTACACCAACTTGAGCACCACAAGGAAAACTGGGATATAAATGCAACACATTCAGTCAAACAAAACCAACATTTTAAGAAAATATAAAATTCAGATATAATTCAGATTAAAACATAAAACTTGGCTGGGTTCTAAGGTGGGATCTATATTCTAAGTTTTGGAACCATCAATGCATTCAACTTCTTATGCCATCAAACAAAGTCAATTTTGCATGTTCAATGAGTGTTAACTTTTGTTCAACAGTTAACTAAGCTTTTGTTCATGAACTGGCAAAGCCAATTTCAAACTGCTCCTGTAAAATATATACTCTCTAGTAAATACAGACACATCTTGGCACAGGACAAAAATGAGTGATTTAGGTAATAAGCAGAATTATTATTGCTTACCTTGAATTAATTTCATATTCATATCTTCATTCACTTTGGCAGTGTTGATTATGAAACAAGCTTGCTTAGCATATCGAAGAGTACTGAGTGTTTCTTCTACATTGCTGGCAGCAGGGCTGATTGTGGCGATCATAGCAGTTTTTGAATTTCCACCAAGACTTTCCTTCAACAGCCTTTATTTGAAAGAAAATAAAGTCACTAATGTGTCTATTGTCTGCAGTTTTAAAAGGAGACAACTTTTGAACAATAGTTAAAATCCAATCCAATCAAGGCAAATCAAACAGATTTCTTCACCCATGGGATCAGATCCTTGCACCTTTCCACCAATCAATTCTATATCATTTGCCTTTCTTTGCTCCTCAGGGTTTGATAATTTGTCAGGACCAGGAGAACTGCAAGTCCATAGATCTTTCTGGGGCATCCTATCTTCCACTTGAACTTCAGGAGGGACAGGTATCCAGAAGCCTTTTTAACATTATTTATTTCCCAGGAATATCTCTCCCTTTAGCACTATAAAAGCTGGTGGAGGGAAAGCAATGCATACAGTCAGAGGTGTTTCATTAGGTTTGTGATGCTGTATTTGGATTACAAATAAGCCCTAGATTTATTTGAGAAACAGCATCACTCAGGCCGAACAAAGCACACTCGACATATCACAGGCTTTCAACAATAGGCTGGGACACTAGTTAAAAAGCAGTGCTTAACTTGGCTTTCAAGAAGCTACTGAAATGAACTTCTGGGCAGTGACAGGATAGAGGGACTGCCTTCCAAGTTCATCTACCAAATATTAAGATATTATTCATTTTTATCCAGGTGTACACATAATCAATGCAGATTTTAAAAAATACATATGAGATACCAGCTGTACTTTTATGAATCTGGGACTCATTCAAATCATTTCTGAAAAACTTAGAAAGCTATGTTAATATAGAAATCCTTATAAATATATATTAGCTTTAGTCTTAAACTGATCCATTTTATTTTTTTAGTTTTAAGCCCACCTCAGATTCTAAACTCTAGGTAGGTTATACAAGATGCATGAGATGTGATAACCCTTGAAACAAACTTGTTGAAGCAAGGTTTTTTTTCTCTAAACTTATTCTCTCTTACAAGCATAGACTACCATTGTCTCAGACTGAATCCTTAAAATGAGAGAAATGATTAAAATATGAGAAATGACAATGTGATCCTACATGTGTTGTCTGAGACATAAGCCCCAAGTAAGAAAACATAGGATTACAGCTTCAGGATGAATAGATATGCATAGGATTGTTATTAAGCACAAACTCAACTCTTCTGACAAAAAGTAGGCCTCAAAATATGCTAAGTTTGATAGCATCATATATTTTGCTTTCTGGAAAGATGAGAGAGTTTAAATAACCCTGTAGAAGGATAGAAGAGTATTTTGCTAAGATGAATCAGAATGCCATCCGAAGCTAAGAAAAGATATAGTTCTAATATTTACTGTCATAACTAGCTATTCTCATAATAACTGAGCAAAGGTGAGAAGGTTCAGGACAAATAGCAAACAAAAACAAACGTTTCACTTACAGCTCATAAAAATAGGTACATACCATGTAAGAACAGATTCACGGTATGGAACAAATACCTTCTTCCTGCTCTGATTCTGCTCAGATAATGCAGAAATAACTTTCCCCAGAGTTAACAAGGATTTGTTTATGCTTACTCCTTCCTGTATAGATAATAAGAAACATCAGTGCATTTAAAACCTTGGTTTCCTACAGAAATAGATTTTCAGGATTGCGATACCATAGAACAAGTTTCTCTGACCCGGAGCTTTGCACTTTAGTGGGACTAGAATATCCAGATTCCCAACCAGCATTGCGAATGCCAGCTGCAAGTTGCAAGTTGCAACCCCATCATATGGTACTGAACACTATGGACAAATAGTTAAGATATTATATAGCTCCTTTTTACTCTCATTTATAATGGATATCCTCAAAAATCAAGTGCAATGTCCAGTTTTGGGCACCGTACCTAGACACGTTCAGACAAATCAAACCGTATTCAGAGAAATGCAATAAAAGGATGGTGTCAAGATACCTCCAGGGCCACATTTCCACTGATCCATTTGCCATGGTCCTGGTGAGAAGAGCCCCTTAGAATCCTGCATTATCACTAGATTTGGGGGGTGGGAGGAAACAAAGCCAGAAGTTTTCTGTAATAACTCTGATAATGGGGTATGGCTTTCCTTTGGATATCAGGGTCACAGCCAATGTAGTGGCCTTCTGGAAACCATTATAAGCTTAACTATTCTGGAGGACTTTTGATGGTTGATGTTGTCTTGCTGAAATTGGCTGATTTCTGATTGTGTGTGTTTTTTCTTACACTATTATATGTGATTATAGTGATGTTGACTGAAAATTGTGTTTTGATGTTATAGGGTTGGTGTTCTTTGTTTTTACTGTGAGCATGTAAATTTTGCGAGATTGATATTGTTGTTTTAGACTGTTTGTTGTTGATACATTTCAGTTATATTGTGCATGTTACTATCTCATTTATAGCTAGACATAGATTGCTCCTTTTGGAGTTTACTCACGGGTTCTAGTCAGGTTGTTTTATAAATGTATTTTAATTTTGTCTCAAATTTTATTTACAGTTTTTTTAAGACAGATTTATAAGTGCTCACAGATCACTCATGAACAACTTCTTGTACAGGTCTAAGACTGCAATAAGCTGACTGACTGATGCATGTTTTAATCTTGTAAGCTGTATAGGGCTGGCAGTATATTAAATAAATAAATAGTCAGGTGACTAGAAACTAAGTCTTATAAATGATCATATGCATTATTTGTTTTGCAATTAAATCCATCAACCTCAAAAATATGCAGCAGCAAATCTGTTTGGCATAGACAGACAGGGCAAGCACTTCCATTAGAAGACTACCTAAGTATAAATTTTACCTTCAGTCTTTCTCCAGTGGTCTGACATGTAGAGCAGCGTTCACTTCCTGCAAGGTCTATTAGATTAACACGACTAATGATTCTATGTTCATGTTCTTTCTTTTCCACGATATCTGTCTAAAACAAATAAATAATTATGATTAAACACAGCCTGCACACTACAAATTCCCCATAGTAATGCAGTAAGCCATCTTATACTTTTATAACAATCACAGAATGATTTCCTCCTTCATACATTATGGTTCTCTTATTTTTAAAAATGTAATAGCAGTAAAATATATAGAAAATAAATGCTGCTTTCACACTAAAAATGAAAGTATAGAAAGAAAAATATGTTGCTAGAATCAGAGCCCTGTTTTGCTGATAGGTACCTATTAATAGGGCATATTATGACAAAATAGGAATGAATTATCTTAAGCTGATAATAAAGATTTGATTTGATTTGAATTACCAAATCTGCTGTAGGTTAAAGAGGGCATCAGTGTTTAAGACAAGTGAGAATTCTGAAAATTCAACAACCAGTTTCCATCTTCTGCCATAATCCTTTTTGCATCACAAGGGCAATCTTTCTTTGTAGCCAAAAGCATTTTGATTGGGAAGGGTGGAGAGTTTGGCTCCTTAGAGAAGGGATATTTTGTGCCCATTTTTGCCATCACTCAAAATCATTTCCTGTCCAATGTGAGCAATGAGAGTGCTTTCACACTATTTTGGAAGCAAGAGGGCAAATATTCCTGGAGGGAATACAGAGTGGCAAGGCTTTCATCCATGGCTGTACCTACCATTTTGGCCCTCTTGGCTCCTCCATTGCGGACAGCTCTGGTACTCAGGTAGATCCAGAGAAGTCCAAATAAAAATGTAACTGTTCGTTAGGTTCCCCATGCTTTTTATTACTGCAGCCACCTACACACTCAGAAAATTCACTCTTGATATCAAGGAATCCATCTGAGTGAAGTGAGATGGGGCGCAAGTGAGCAAGAACTGGAGAAATTTGAGGGAACCAGCCAAGCATGTAAAAGTTCCAATCCACTTCCACCAGGCACCTTCCACCTCAACATTATTTTATGAGGTAAGAGACACTGAGGCCAGAAGACACTGCTTTTTCATCAGTCTCTCTTACCTCATAAAATAATATTGAGGTAAAACAACATTATTCATTATTATGAAACAGCCTCCCTCTAGCAATTAGAATGGCCCCTGATTGATGGCCTTCCAGAAACTTCTAAAAAATTAGTTTTTCCAGAGCGCCTTTGGAATCTTTATGATCAGTTCTAAGGCTGGTTGTTGTACTTGTTGTCATTAGTTGATGTTCTTTATATTTAATCTTAGTCCCATTTTTTTCACTGTGCTCCATGACTTTTATTTCTAGTGCTTGCAGATTCTTTCCATTTTCAGCTATCAGAATACTATATTAATGAGCCATGGTACAAAGTGAATCTCCTTCCAGGAAAGGAAGTTTGATTAAAATTTTGAATGTTTCGAAAATCTTATCATAAAGCCACCATCAGCACTTGTACACAACCGATACACAACTTTTTTAAGGCGGTCCCCATAATACCTTTGTTTGTGTCATCACCAGCGTGAAAACAGAGTGAGATCGAGAACTCTTGTCATTCATGCCAGTGGCAGCAGTGGCTCTATGTTTATTACCTAGCTGGAGCCAATTCTGTCGAAAAGAGAGGAGGTGGAAATGTTTAAAAAGCACTTTGAATCTCGTTACATCTCATTAGTTCAAAGTAAGCATGAGAACAGCTAACATGAATAAAAACAGATATAACTATACATATGGAACTCAGCTGTCATAGGTCTGAAACTACCATTTTTTAATCTAATAAAACACTCAAATGGTAAAAGCTTTCCTTTGAAAAACAGGGTATCTAAATCATCTCTGTCCAGCATAAGTGCAAAGAGCATCCTGTTGGCCCCTGTCTTAGATCACTTGGGTGAAGCCTGTCTCTAGAACTAGCAGTTCACATTGCTTTTGCCTCTTCAGTTGAGTTCTGCTGTCTTTCCAGGCATTCACCTGCCCTACACATTAGAGCAAGGCTTTTCTCACTCTTCTAGCTGCTCACCCTTCCCCAGGGGCAAGTTCCTTGGTTCCAAGTTTCTCTAGCTGTAACATAATAATAATGGCCATAAAACCCTATTTTATATATGCAGGAGAAACTAGCAGAATTGCTTGCCCAAATAGCCTTTGATCTGCAGCCCTAATACCAGCTTGTCAGTACTGCATTGATTACAGAATTGGTGTTTGTATTTTATGCTTGTCATCTGTTTTGATTTGTCATCTGTTACTTCTTCCTTAAGGAAAGTTCCCTCTTCAAACAATATAAGTAAACACCTATATAAAAGCAGAGCCTTTCTCAGTTTCTTTCTGAGCTTGTAAGGAAAATAAATTAAAAATACTGATACTGCAAGCAACTTTCTACTAAGATGCTAATACATCTTACTCATTACCAGTTCAAATATTTTAATATTAACTCATGCAAAAGTCAGTAAAATGTAAAACTCTCTCTCCCCATTATTCTATAATCTTTTGTTTCCTATTATTAATGGTAATATCTTTATATATTCCTTTGAAAAATTCATAATTTATATTTCAGTAACCAAATTTTACCTGGATATCTGAGTAAGAACTAACAGCATTCCTAAAAGGAAAAGGATAATTTTATCTAGTCAGAAAAACATTCAACACATTTGACATATATGAAGTGATCAGCTTAAATTTCTCTCAGTTCTACCATTATAATGGCCTAGAGATATAGATATAGAACAACAGAAATGCATACTTGCTCATAGCTTTTTAAAGTTTGCAGAGGAATTTATTTTTTACTTGCTTGTAGGCCACAAGAACCAATTAAATGCAATTACAAACTAATGTTTGCGGTCTATCATCTATGTAGAAAAGCAAAGCCAAGAGTTCGACTAGAACTTATATTTGACTAAGGAGGAGAATCCACACTGGACAGACTGAGGTCTAGAAAACTGATTAAGAAACTAGGGTAGGGAGAAGAGAAATGGATGGCTATTCTATTGGAAGTCTATACAGTAGTCAATCAATTAGGAAACAAGACCCCAAAGGTCAGTGGATAAAATAAAATGAAGTCTGGAGAAGAGCAGGAAGTTAATGAGAGAGGGCATATGAAAAAGAACCCAGAGGAAATAAGATTAGTTGAGGACTGAATTTCAAGATTAGTTGAGGACTGAATTTCAATAACTAAGAAATAAGTGCAAGACTTTTCTTGTTATATTTGTCACCATCAAATAAAGCTGCAGTTCTGCACAGAAAAATTCAGAAAGTAAAATTTATGGGCTAATCCAAGAATATCCAAATAGACTTCCTCTTTGCACAATGGAACTTCCTATCAATTTTAAGTCCTCTCCTTACAGCTCTTTGCACATTCCCCAAACCAGTTCAACAGCAGATTTGGAGAAAACAGGGAGAATGGGAGAAGAAATCACTTCTGCTAGCAGATACCATTCTATCAGGGAAAAGACACCATTGGATAAATCCCTTACGCTGTCAGGTCCTCCACGTAAGGTCCGAAGACTGGATGTTCTCTTACACGAAGCTGTTAATTTAAAAAAAAAAAACATGCTGATTAGAAATGTGAATGTTTTAAAAAATCTCAATGAAACACAATAAAAATGTGAAAATTCTTGAAACAAGGTGTTTCATGTTACTTATAAAGCATGAAGAGTATTAATATACTTCACTGCAAGAATTGCACCAGGATGCAGACTAAACTTTAAGAGGTTTAAAAATAAGAGTTAAAACAAAATAGTAGAATGAAATAACAGAGAGAAAAAAATTAACTTAGACTAGTTACTTAGAACTAATATTTTAACTTACAGGTTGCTTCTTCTCTCCATTTTCAGCTCTGAAGATAAGCAAATCATGAATTTTTTCATTGTACACTTCAAAATAGCTGATTTCAAGATGATAAGCAGTCTAATAGTAAGAAGAAAAGTTTGATTGCTGATTAGGTACTATGGAAAAATAAAGATGGCTATATGACAGTGGACCCTGCAAAAGTGTTACCCAAGGACATTTTGTGACTCTTAGAATCCCCACAGAGAGGGTGAAGCCCAACATTTGGGCCCCATTGTTCCATTTGAAGGCAGAAGAAGTTTTAAGTTCCTAAGAGGCAAAATGAGTGCCTTAAACCTTGCAGATGCTTAAGACACCAATCTCACAACCTAAAACTCCCTCCCAAAACAGGTTCTGGTATTGCTAATTTCCCTAACATGCAATGGTGTAGCTCCAAGAAAAGTTGCACACCTCTGCCTTAATATCAACCCATCAAGCTAGAGCGTGAAACTGGATTAAGCACAGAATGAAACAATTACACAAATTTATCTGAGCTAGCTGGGTCACTCCTAACAGATACTCAAAACCATTTAAAGGTCCTCATCCATTAAAAAAAAATGAACAAATTTACTCAGCAGCAGTAACACCTATTAGCCAGTTCATATACCACCCACACCAGAACATCTCCAAGAAATGCTTCTGCCACTGTGGAAATCAACATAATCACATGGAGAGTAAGGCTGGGAGCTTTAGTTCAGACTAAGAGGACCACCATAGAATGCTGAGGCCCACCATAAACATGGAAGTGCTTTCGATTAAGCAAGGAAGTATGGGAATATTCAGCCCCCAGTAAACATGTAAAGAACATTTACAATTTGGGGAAAAGGAGAGAAACTGTGAAAGACACATCTCTGGCTGATGCTTGAAATTTTTTCTCCAACGGTATAGACATAACCAGTGCATGTTCCTTCAAAACTATCACCATTTCTTGCTTACTCATCTCTTTACCTGGTGTATTTATACTGATATCTTAATTAGGATGGATGGCCAAACTTATCTTCAAATGCGTAAATGCAGACCCTAACAATTTCTAGGATGAACAATAATCAAGGATCATTGTCAAGGATCAAGTTCCTTTCTACCAACAGTCAGTACTGTTTTTAAATGTTACAGTTGTAAGTATATTTTGCCCAATTTTTACATGAGGCACATCACTCTGCAATAGTAGCCTAACTACTTCTGATACAACACAAGATCCAACTTTATGGTGCTTATAAAAATGTTTCAATATATCATAATGCATCCTGGACAAATCAAAGTAGCAGTATGTAAAAACCTTCACCTGAAGTAAGAATTGGTTTCTTATGCTATTTGACATACCCTTGATAATGCTGCATTAGATCTGCAAACCAGTTTTTGAAAATCCTAGCATGCATCTGAAGTAAGTTGTACTTCCCATACTAAAAGAATTGTAGAAATTACATGGCATGAAGTTAACCTAGATGATATTGTTCATTATATGCATTTTTATAAAGGTTATCTTCTATCCATGTCAGCTACTGAAATTTATCACAGTTTAAGCACTACTACAAAGTTTTATTTTATTTCCATCTAAATTACAGAAACTGATGATGAAACACACATTTAGTTATCACAAGCTAAAAAACATTTTAGTCCCAAACTGATGAGGATGTAAGTATTATAGTACCTGTTGTGCTTCTTTTTCTGCTATTTGATAAAAAAGATCTTGACAGAATCTTGGTATTATTCCTCGTTCATCATCATCAAATCCCATCATGCTGTAATGACAATTTAAATATATTCAATTCAGCAGAAGAAGACTTTTGCATTTCTTCAAATCACTCTCAATATGAAAGAGATCAAGGTTTTCAGCTGAAGACCAACTTCAGCTGAAATCAACAAAATTGTTCTACAGCAGTGTTTCTAACCTTGGCAACTTTAAGACATACTGGCTGGGGAATTCTGGGAGATGAAGTCCACACATCTTAAAGTTGCCAAGGTTGGGAAACACTGTTCTACAGAATCAGAATACTGCAAAGTCTCCTAGCGTTGAAAAAAAATAATGAGCCATGTTCATTAGACTATTCATGAGTGAAACTAGTCTCTCTCTATCTCTAATGCAAACTGATCTAATGACAAAGATAGGAGTTTCTTACAGATTTCTTCTTCAAATGATATAACAGTAAACATATCTGATAACATATATAAGGCAAAGCAATTTTACCTTCCTTCTTGGATACTCCAAAATTAGAGCATCCTGAAAACAAGCAAATGGGCTGCTGAGCTACTGCTGGCAAGCCGGAAACAAAAAAGAAAAGGTTCTTATCCTTATACATTTATTTAGAAAAAGAGGGAGAAAACACTGGAAAGAATAAAGCTCTCCAGATCCAAAGCTGAGCCAGAAGGTATCTGGATGCAGAAGGTCCATCAATTTTCTCAGTACATCCAATGCCTCGTTTCTTCTTTAGCCAACATTAGACTGCCAATTATTGGAAAGTACCAACCTTGAAGGCTGGCTGGGGAAGGAAAGTCAGTTCTCTCCTTCATATCTCAGGAAAAAAAAAACATGTTTTGGAGAATGATCTTAGAGGGAACATAGGATGCAGCCCAGTTATGACTTTCTAATTAAAACTGGGAACTTAACATTCATTCTGTAGCATCACAGCCAGAATCACATAGAAGAGCAATTGTTTGTAGCTTCTAAACATGTGATTAAGCCTCCTACACCCCTTTGGAACTCCAGAAGAAAACTGGCCCTGTTAATAATACTTGCATGGCACTTTTAACGGATCTCACGTATCTTGTTATAGCCATCTTTACAATATGTTTTCTAAGTAAATCAATATTACTACCTCTATATTGTTGACAAGACAAAAACTGGATTCACCCATTCCATTGAATCAAAATATTTTTTATTGTTTTTGACTTCACGTGTTATATGAATTCAGCTAATTCTCACTTATCCAGCAAACAAGATTTAAAAGAAACTATGCCCTAGCATAATTTGTACATCCAACCCAAAAGATGGTTGCCTAAGACCACTTAGTACATTCATAACATTTTCAAGAAATTTCTGGTTAAACTCCTGCTTTAAAATCTCTTTGCCATTATATTATTCTACTCCTAGTTTACAGGACTGCGGGCATTTTTATTTAGTTAATATTTTCTCAGATTTGCGTGAAATTTTTTCACTGAGTACTTGCTTTCTAATTATATTCTAAAGAGGGTTGAGGATGTTAATCTGTTGCAGCAAAACACAACAGAAAGACCCACAGCATCTCAAAGACTAGCTTAGGTTCTTAGTTTCATAGATTACATTTATTTCAACAGATGCAACCATATTTCAGTAAAAATCTTACTTAAAGAGCACTGTGGAAGGCAACGTATATTGAATACTGCTGCTCCTCATCTACCCCAAAAAATGCACACTTCCAACTCAACTTACGTATAAGATTTTCCAGAACCAGTCTGTCCATATGCAAAAAGGCAAGCATTGTATCCTTCAAAGGCCGTTTCTAGAAGAGGCATTGCCAAGGACTGGTATATTTTTTCTTGGTTTGCATAGTTATGACGCTTATCAAAAGACCAGAATGAAAAGTCAAAGGTGAAACTATACATTTGTTTTGTAGATGGATGATGAACAACAGTCTCTTGCCCTTCCATAGAAACCACTTGAACTGATTCTTCATTTTTGTCTCTAGATAAAAACACAAAATAAATGTAATTTGCAATAAAGTAAATACTCAACACATTAGATCTAAAACAGTCATGAAAATTAACAAATTAATTTGCATTTATCTAGCTGGTGTTCTAGGAACTATAGTGTATAGGGAATCACAACATTTGGGATATGAGTTAATTGTGGAAAGATAAAAACTCTATCGTGATCAGGAATATCATTTTATAATCATTTTTACATTATAATAAATTTTCTTTATGTGCAATATCTAAACCTAGAATAAGTTTAGTACTGATAAAAAGTACTGATATCTAAGATTTTACACCACCAGAACCATAGAATTCATGTGTGGAATCAACTTAAATCAAAATAGCTCAGGACCATCATGATGTAGTAGTTAAGGCTGGTACTGTAAAGTCCCAGGTTCTAATCCAGCATCAGCTACAGTAGATCACTGGGTGACTGTGAGCAATCAGTCTCTTTCAGCTCTACCTATCCCACAGGGTTGTTGCAGGGAAAAACAGGAAGAAAAAGTGTAATGTACAGTATGTCACTTTGAGCTCTTGAATGAAAAGTGAAATATAATCTCACAAACAAACAAATATAATAAAATACAGCCCAAAATCAAATATAGGCAATAAAACTGAAGTAAGTAGAACATGATGCAATGCAACTATATGTCTACTACACAAAAGATAGACTTAATTATTCAGTGAAAGCATATTTAATATTATTTAGTATCAAAAGACAAGGCGATATAAAATAAATAGGGCAAATACAAGTTTTTAAAATTGGTTATTAAGGTTTGGTTGGATTTTGTGGATTTTTCCCCATAATGTGAAAGCTGATTAGAATCATTAGAAAATTAATAATTTTTTTAAAAAATGAGAAGCCATGATCTAATTATGATCAACCAAAATGTCCAAATTTTGAAAGCAAAATTGAATTCTCCAGAACATTTCATTAGGCTTAATATTACACAAAATAAGGGTGCAGAGGAAGACAAAGAAGGCATGATGTTTCTGCCGCAAAATCTGCACATTATTAACCATCTGAAAGCCATTAAACTGTTGGAATTGGACTTGCATCATATAAAATATAACATTAGGGGGTGCACCTGGAACTCCTGAGGTTCAAAATAATAATTGCTAGAGTTGGAGTTGTGGTGGTGGTAGGTTTTGAAGCAAATGTGTCTCCAGCCTATCCAAAACTACATGGATTCAGGAAAGGCTGAAAGCAGAAATAAAGACAAATATGGAAGCCATTATATTGCAAAGCTGGAGATTAACTGTAGATAATAGACTAGGGCAATGTTTCTCAATCTCAGCAACTTTAATTTATATGAACTTCGACTCCCAGAATTCCCCAGCCAGCATTCCGGCTGGGGAATTCTAGGAGCTGAAGTTCCCAAACCTTAAAGTTGCTGAGGTCAAGAAACCCTGGACTAGGGAAAGAGACAACAGGAGTAAAATTGGATAGCTCTTGTAAGTCATTAAAGAGTCTTCATGATAATCATTATCTTGGCAGAAGTACACAACTATCTGTATAATTGTAGTGATAAATCCCAAACAATTATAAAGGCTTACCTGAAACTAAAGGGACGTACTCTCACAGCCACAGTCACTTTACTATTTTCTATTTTAAAAGGATTGTCTTTAGTGCACCCATTCTGCTTTACACTGTCTTCTTTAACTGAAGTAGTTTGTTGAATATATGTGGTATTTTCTTTTATCTTCCCCATTTTACCTGTTGGAGTGAATGCAGAGCTGCTGTCCTTTTGTGAGATTTGAAGAGAAGGCATCCTATTTTTTAAGACGGAGGCAGCAGGACTCTTGGAGTATTGAACAGAAGCATACTGGGCATTCAATTTAAGGGCTTCTGCTGTATCTTTCCTTGGTGTCTTCTGTCTTTCTAAATATACATTTTTAGTAGCATTATTTTGCCAACTTTCGGTTCCACTTAGTTTACTGAACTTTCTGTCTGGTTTTAATGCTGATGGCTTACCATCACGTTTTGCGTTGGTTAAGCATAATAATGGAGAAATCTCGTTTTGATTTTGAGAAGGGGCAGCATCAGGTGTCCTGGGCTTTAAACGTGTGACATTCCCAGTAACATTACTGCTATGTTTAGAAAGCAAATCAGTTTTTGTATCAGGATTTGTCTTTCCAGCCATGCTACCTTTAAGACCAGCCTTAATAAGTGAAATATCACTGCTGTTAGCTTTGGATGGAAATGGAGCATTATTACTTTTCTGTGGCAGGTACCTGGCATTTTCTGTTCTAGCTCCATAAATATTATTGGTCTTAGACTTCTCAGTTGACCCAGTTACCATCCGGCGCTGTAGGGTTAATCTTCCTTCTGGTAGTGTACTATCACTGCCATGAATTTTATCCGTACTGGATTCTCCTTTGCTTGTTGCTGATCTTTGGAGAGTCAACTTGACTTCTGATGTATGTGCAGGTAAAGCATTGGACAGTTTGTTACAGGCAGAAACTACATAGGTCCTGTTTATTTCTTTAGTCTTATTCAAAGAGTGTGAGAGTGAATTGGTTCTCTCATACCCTAATACATGGGGTTTTAATTGTTGTCCAAACCCAAGTACCGAATAGACACTTTCTGGGGGCTTTTCTTGTGAAGACCCACCAAGCTCACTAATGTGGCTTTTCTTAGGAATAGAAAAGGTAGACATTAAAGCTGAATACAACTAACTACAACTGTAGGACTGAAATTATCTCATATAAGCTCTTCCTAAAAAAAAAAAAAAATGGCTTCTAATCTTATTTTCTCTATAATATAAACAAAACGTGTCATGATGGGATCTGTAAAAATAAAAAAGCATTGTTACTTTCAGGTGTAAAATTCAGTATAAAGTGCTTTAGGATTGTAGATGGTAGCATATTCAGTCAAATAAAGAATAATTCAAGCTTATAAAATGCTTCTTAAAATTCAAATAAGACTGCAGTGCTATAATACATCTTATTATCTTAGTGGTATTTATTTCTGAGTAAGTCATATTTATTCATTTATTTCACAATATTTATAGCCCGCCTCATTCCTAATATATCCTAGGTAGGGTACAACAAAGTTAAAGCAAAGGAAATTATAAACCAGTATACAAAATTAACATAATATATTTTTAAAACGTCAGTTATAAGCCTTATTGGCACCCATAAAACTAAACAAACTACAGTAAACTAATGGCCAGACTCACACTGGAGTAAGATTGTTTTGATATGCTAACAAAATCCAGCAAGGACAGGAACATCTCTACTTCCAGGGTGAGGGTATTCCACAAAGTGAGGGCCACTACTAAGAAGGTATATAAGAGACTGAGTTGTAAATGGAACTTAAAATCAAACTTGCAATCTGATTTTCTTTAAAAACAAAGAAATGCAAAAAGTATTTTTACCTCTTATAATACAGTACTATGGAACAGTGCATTAATTACAGTATAACAGCAAATTATGAATTGACGGGTTGTGTGAAAGGGGGAGTTCCTGCAAATGTTATGATCAGGCTTACTAAAACTCTCTTCTGCACAATTATTTGTACAACCCCATCTTTGAACCCAATCAATTACTGATATTATTTTTGAAAAGATCTGAACACTTGGTCCACTATCATGATTCTTTTCTGTCAAATTGTAATACTTTAGCATCCTTCAAAAACAAATCAAAAAAAAAAAAAAAACTCATCTGGCACTCTTTCCAAATTAAAGAAATCCTTCCTGAATAATGAACTAGAACAGTGTTTTTCAAACTTGGCAACTTTAAGATGTGTGGACTTCAACTCCCAGAATTCCCCAGACAGCATGCTGTCTGGGGAATTCTGGGAGTTGAAGTCCACACATCTTAATGTTGCCAAGTTTGAAAAACACTGGACTAGAACAACTATGGGGAATTGTGATTCGCCGGATGTTGCTAGACTACAGCTCCCACCATCTGCAGGAAGTATGGACGATGGCGTGCGTACTGAAATTGCAGCAAAGCAACATTTGGGAACCCTCAAGTTTCTGAACCCGAGATTATAAAAAACAAAAGGCGGGCTTCCTTTTCTCCTCCAAGGCAAGCTTTACAGTACTTCTCGCGTGCCAAGAAAAACTGCCTCAAAAGAGACCAGTTAAAGAAGCGGCGGCCTATAGAAATCTAGCAAGTCAATAAACAATCTCTCGAGTAAAGAAGAGGACACATTCAGAAGTGACCTTTTCGCGCGTTACGCTTACCTGCCCTCCGACACTGAGCCAACAGACTATCATTTCAGCGGCACCGCCAACTCGCTTTTCGAATGTGCCGCGATGCTTGCTATTGGTTGAGATGGTGGATGACGTCACACGCAGCCCCGAAAGCGGGGAAGACCAGAAGTAATCAAAGAATCTCTACGAGGGCGCTATAGCTACACCTCCGGTTCTGAAGCGAACACTTTCAGACACGGACAACTGTGGTTAAGTAGGGCGGCTAAAGGAACCGGGCTGAGCCTGATGCTTGAGGGATGTTTGCTCTCTTCCCCATTTCAGTGGGAAGAGTCCTAAAGCAAAAGAGCTGGTGAAATGTCAGAGGAGCTGCTTCAAGGTTGCGTTTCCTCTCTAACTTCTTGCGGTAAAACTAAATTAAATTGCCGCTTGTGCCCGAAATCTCTGGAATGAAATTCACAGATTTCAGTTGTGCATAAAGTGAAGCTGCAACCGCGAAACGGACACTCCAGACTTTGGCTGATGTGGCTCTTCCGGGCTGTGTGGCCGTGTTCTGGAAGTTTTGGTTCCTAACGTTTCGCCAGCACCTCTGACCGGCATCTTCAACGTTAGGAACCAAAACTTCCAGGACACGGCCACGCAGCCCGGAAGACCCATGATGTGGGCCATCGTATTTCGGCCATGAAAGCCTTCGACACTCCAGACTTTACTTCAGATGTTTGGACGTGTAGAATAATTAGCATATGGTCGGAGGGAAACGTATTCAGTCCTTTAAGTGTCCATAGGAATAGTTGTGTGTGCCTGTGTATTAATGAAATTAATAGCAAGTAATTAATGGAATTCATAACAAATAATTAATGCAATTATTTTAGGTATGTAAGAGTCCCTTGGGAGAAAAATAAAATGTATTCCTAGAATATTTAGAGTTCCTAAAATCGGGGGGGGGGGTTCTTTAAATTTCATTTCCTGGTATTTTTAAATTGTTTAAGTCAATAATTCCAGCTATAATTCACTTCAACTGACTACAGAAACTTCTTTCAGATTTTAGTGCCAAGTCCATAATCGTATCAGTTATATACTTCACAGAAGACACAAGAATGGCCCTATGGCTGTATATTGTAGGCTAATAATTAGATAGCAGGGATGGTGTCACCATTCAGATACTCCCATCTAATGCCCAATTTTCAACAATTAAGCCTTTCTGTTCTTTTTTCTGTCAGATTTTGGAAAATTTGCTATAATCTGACAAGCCTCCAAACTACAGGCAAGTTTTTTTTTAATGAATAAATCCCAAGGGTTGCATATCCCCAGCATCAAAATGGGGAAATGGCCAAAAACCACTCCTATTTGCAGAGTTTTACATGTTTTATTTATTTAACTAATGTATATGGCCACCCAACTTAAAGACTGGATAGGAGATCAGGAACTCACAACTATTACCCTCCTCAAGATGGGGACTGTCATTATCTCAGCCCCAGCATCCAAGGCCATCCTATTCGGTTACCATTTTGATAGTTACAACCCAACGAAGTAGAACCAGATAGATTATTTTACCTGTCTTCTGGTCCTACAGCATTTGTCTAATTTTTTTCTATACATCAGTAGACTGAAGACCTAATCTAATGTTTCCATGCTGAGCCAGCTGCATTACCACAAACAGGACTTGCTGGTTATGTACCTTGCCCTTAGATTACACACTGAAACACTTATGTGTACTCTGTTTGGCAATTCATGACCAGCTATTGCTCTATGCAGTAGAGATGATAGAAGACTGAAAGAACATAATTTTCCCTTATTGTAATCAGAAGTCTTCCAAGAGCCTATAATGACCGTCCACCCATCTTAAAGTTGCCAGGATTGAGAAACACCACTATAGACCTTTTGAGTATCCCATCCTGAGACCACTAATAAAGTTCAGTTCACAGTTGTTGCTTCACTAAAACCACAGGTTTAAATGGCAATGCATATATATAGCACCAGAAGTCCACAAAGCCATTTGGATTATTTAGGAATAATTTTCTAGATATTGGGCATAATATCTACTTTCACTAGGTACTTCAATTTCTACATTTATCTAAGACAAATTGATTTATATCTCTCCAAGCACCAGGGAAGCATAATTTGGGGAACTTTATGCAGACACCTGTGTTGAAAGTGAAAGCCCTAGCCAAGTTATAGAAGACCTGCCATTGTGGTTACCAGTGACAATGTCAGAGATCAAGAGCCTTGTTGCCCAATAAAGACTGGGGAAGACCCCAGGGGAAGATCTAATCCCTCTGTAGGCCATTAAAAACAATCAGGACTTCTGGGCCCCTATTCTGCCCTCACTCTTCCTGCATAGATACGTTTGGCCAAGCCCCCAAGGACTGGGGACCTGCAATCATCGTCCCTATATATAAAAAAGGATGATCCTGCTAACTACTGCATAAACCTTTTAGCCTCCTTAACATCATTAGCAAATTCCATGTCAGATATCTACAATAGATATTCCAGGATTGGCTGGAACAAAACTTGCTTGCAGGGTAGCAGGTGGGCTTTAGGAAAGACCGATCCACCTCTGATCAGTGTCTTACATTCCAGCAATTCATTGGAAAATATTCCTCTTACAATACAACTTCTCTTTTGCCACTTTCACAGATTTCACACCAGCGTTTGACTCCATATCCTAAATTAAATTGTGGGAGAAATTGGACACCTCCTCAACTGACCAGCATCTATGCATTTAATGCATATGCTGCATGAAGAAATGTCACTCAAAGTAAAATGTAACCCCCAGGGCCATCTCAGCATGCTACTGAAGCTCAGAAGGGCATCAAGCAAGGCTGCATATTGGCCCCATTCCTATTCAACTTTTATATTAATTCCATGGTGGGTCATCTCTATAACATGGTCTTTCATTACCCCAAACTTGCAGAAAGACACATTTTTATTCTATCTGTGCAAATGATGCAACAATACTTTCAAGAATGCCAGCTGGCCTTTAAAAAGCACTGTACTAGCACAGTATTGCATGTAAGATTGGCTAGAACTCAATTATTGGAAAATTAAAATTGTGGTATTTGCCAAGAGGCCCAAGAACCACTCCTGGAGTATAGATGGCCACAAGATTGAATAGGTTTCCTGTTTTTAAATATTTGGGGGCAGTCCATTCTGTTGGCAGTAGGAAATCCCATGGGGACAGTGTTGCTGAAAATGCAGAGGAGTTAATCTGTCATCCTCAAATATCTTAAAACAAGAGGTGGCTATTATAAACCTGCAGCTTTCAAATTATTTGAGGCCAAGTTGTTAGCACAGCTTCTCTATGGTGCCTAGCTATGTCTCTTCCCCAATTCTGCACCTCAAGAGCTTGTACAATCCAAATATCTAAGAGGAGCCTTTCAAGTCTGTAAATGTGTCTCTAAGGCCATTTTTCAAATAGAGATGGGCTTCATGAAAGTGGAGCCTTAAACGTGGCTAGCCATATTCAACTATTGGCTCAGACTGTTTCTTCCCCCCATATATATGTTTTTGTTTATTTATATATACATACATACATACATACACATATAAAACATTTTTTGCAACTCTGTTTAGATTCTCACTTTTTACTCTATATAACTTTTTATCTTTATGTGTCTTCCTATGATTGAATGCTGGGCTAAGACTGTAATAAAGATTGAGAGGACAAATTAAAAAGTCATGGTCTAAATTAGCACATACTTATTTTAGATGTAACGTTTCAAATTTGTCTGTTTCCTTTTTTCACATTAAGAGCTCTCGTTTTATAAAAGTAAGACAGTATGAATTTATTAAACAAAATCTACAATAAAGGGTAAGATCAGGGTAGAATTTAAAACTATTTACTCCCTATCAGAATAATTGTATTAAAAAGTAAAGAAAAATGGGAAGTCATTTTCTTTCTACAAATAAAAAAAAATGACAATTAAAAACTCATACAGCTTTATAACATGGTTTTATAGACAGTTTCAGCTGACAATAGGTAGGTAGGTAGGTAGATAGGTACCTCTTGGAAAGTCTATAATGCTTGGAAAGTGAAAGGAAAGAGAAGAAAAGGATAACTAGCAACAAAGTGGACTCAATTATAGCAGCACTGGAAGACCTGAGGGCCAGGTTGGGACTAGATCATCCTGGAGGTGGTCTATCTGTGTGGTTGCTAAGAGTTGACACCAATTTGATTGCACAATTCAATCAGTGTATCTCAGGTTCAAGATTTGTATTCCTCTCTCCCTTTTGAAATCCATTCCACCTCCACTGCAATCATCAATATTCATTTTAAGCTGCTTTATACTGAGGTAGACTGTAGGGACAGACTCATTCAGCTTTCCCCAATCCAGCTCCCCTCCATAGGGCCGTGCAGGTAGGCAGCATATAAATATTTCTAATAAATAAAAGATGTGTGGATATAATTCCCAGAACTCCTAGCCAACGTGGACATTGCTGAAAATTTGAGGAGTTAATATCCACCTATCTTGAAAGCACCCAGACTGGGAAAGTCTGATCTAGCTCAATACTCACTACTGGCTGGATGTCGCCTTGCAAGGATTTGGGAGGTAGGAATCTCTTCTTGATCTGCCTCCATCAATTAGTGATGCCCAAGGCTGAAGCTAGGACCGCTTGTGTGTTAAACATGTATTCTGCTGCAGTTCTTCTGTACAGATGTATTACTGCCAATAATCTTTGCATTTTTTATTTCAAAACCAGAAAATCAAAAGGTAGAGTTACTCATTCCAGAGATTTTTGACTACTAGTCTGTATTTGTAGCCATTCCAGACTCAGACAGAGAAAAAGGAATAGCTGGCTGAGAATCACATAATCTTTTCGTCCTTTTTTTCAATTTTGTCTCAAGGCCCTTCCTGTCCAAACAAAGAATCTGAAATGCGTGAGCTGAATCTATTCGCTCGATTAACTGTCAGTCTGAACCAGGACTGGAAATAATTATGTGTAAGAAAAAAGATTAATCCCCCATCTATAATCTGCCTCCCCTTAATCCCTGCTAACAGATACAACAGAACAAATAATACCTTTCAGAAATACTTGACCAGTTGCCTGTCTCAACATTCTTTGAATTTGAACTTAAATTTACGTTTTAATATAAGTTCATGTCTAGCAGAGCCTTATCGTTTTTAATCCATACTTCAGTCACTCCTCGATGCTTTTTATACTCTTTTGCTTTTCCACGCTCTAAAACTAGCCACTTCAAGAAACAAGTTCAGAACCAACTGCTTATTTTGCACACTCAAAGCATCTCAGTTCATCAGGCACGTTCTAAATTAGATCATGTCTGTTCAAAGACCACCTCTACCCCTCAGATTTAGGAGGATGTGAGATTTTGGTTGCCAAAACTAAAACATTAATCGCTACTGAATAATTGTATCTGTGGAATATTGTAATATTTGGTAACAGTGAATGAGATTTCCTGATCCTTGCTTCTCTACGTATATTGCAATAAACCCAGCCACTGAAAATAAATATGTATTTTGCCATTTAACCTGAGGCCTAAGCCCTTAATGAAATATAAAATGACCCAAAGTCATTACAGTATCTCAACCCAACAAAACTGTTCTCTTGCTAAAATGGCACTCTGATATCTTATAGGAATGGAGACATATAAACTATCAGATGTAAAACGCAATCTAACCAAAATTAAGCATCAGTTTAAATGAAAAAAAATTAACACCTTGCTTAGCTCTCTCATTTGAATTAATGGGGCTACAAAATGCTTGTTTTTATTGAAGCACATCCATATAAATTGATTAAAATTTCACATATAAAACAAGTTAACATAAAATGGTTATATATAGCTTGTTACTTTTGAGAAGAACTTTTATCATGTTTTCTAATAATGTCCATAAGATTATCCCCAGTTACAAAATCATTCTGAGATTCTTTGCTCTTCTGCTGTTCTTTCCTCTTTTGGTCATGTAAATACGGAGAATTTAATAACTGAGGTGGGAGAATAGTGCCAGTTGGTTTAACTCGCTTTACCACATCCCAAAAAAGTTTCTTGCTGTTATTATTAATAAATGTAATTGCAGTTCCACTGTGACCCAGCCGACCTGCTCTTCCAACCTAAAAAGGGAAAAAGCAATGGTAATTAAAATGAATAAACTATCAATGACAAGGATCCAAATGTTGTAGGCATATATAATACATACCTAATTATGAATAATTAAAAGTTTCAGTTGTGCACAAGGAAAAAAATCACAGTTCTTTGCCTCAAATAATTAATTTACTGTCTTTAAGCTGAGCCACAATGAAGAGTTAGCTAGGAAGAGTATTAATTTACCATAAGTTAATATTACTAACTGCATTTTTCTATTATTTTCTATGTTGCTGTCAGAGTTTAATAAGCTGAAAAGCAACTATAAATATGTTAAATCAAGATATAACTGAAGAGCTGTGATTGGTTTGGGTTCCAAATAAAACCAAGGCTCTTCCAGGAATAACAATATTTCATTCTACTCTTCTTTTGATTGTTGTTATATTTTCAAGTTTCATAATCAGCTAAGGTTATTTCAACTTTTTTTTTTTGCCAGGATACATAGAGAAATTGACACATCCCAAAATAATGTTGCTCCCTGCATTTTAACTAGCTTTAATAAGGAAGTTATTTACCTGTTTCTTCAAAATGTGCTTGGGAAACTACAATTCATTGTTTGTTCTTACACCATGATTCAGAACATATCTCTTTAGGCACTCTTTAAAATGTGGAAACATACTCAAGTGAGTTTCTAATTTTAAAAGTTCTTCCTCCCCACTCCATTTTGCATCATCAAACACTTTGTAGGACTTTTGAGCAGTGAGGCTTGCTTTTGTTGAAAGCTTCAGTATTACATTGTGCCTTTTAAATCAGAAAGTACATTTACCTGGTGTACATATTCATCCATGCTAGATGGCATGTCAAAATTCACAACCAGCTTAATATTGACAAGGTCAAGTCCACGCCCAAGGACTCCAGTGCTTACTACAACTTCATATTTCCCTTGCAATAATCCCTAGCACAGGACAAATATTTACAAAATTACAATGGCATCAGCAAAAATTCTGAATACATTTCAAAGAGAACAAAAACAATAGCTGAGCAATAAGGAAAAAGAAGCACCTATGTGTTTTAATAAAACTGAAAGCATTTTCCCCATGAGACACTTCCACTGAATTCAAATTCCCAAATCCGATTCCATAGCTACTCTCTGGCCAACACAAATTCATCTTCAGATATATTTCATGACATAAAAAATGACTTGCACCCAGAAGGGGTAAATCTCAAACAATCAAACAATCTCTACCTAGCAGCTGTGCACTGTGTCTAGAGCAGCAGTTCTCAAATATTTTAGTCTTAGGACCCCTTTACATTCTTAAAAATAATTGAGGACTCTAAAGAGCTTTGGTTTATGTGTGTTATTTCTATTGATATTTACTGTATTAAAAATTAAAACTGAGAAATTTTAAATTATTTATTTGACTTGGCGGACCCTGAAAGGGTCTCGGGCACCCCCAGGGATCCCCAGAACCGCTGGCCTATAGTTCCTTAGTCATAGATTTAGCCAGTTTCTAGACAGGCCCCAGATGTTTACAAACCTGTAATATTGCAGTTCTTTCTGATTGTGATTTCTCAGCGTGCATTGATGTTGACTGTAAACCTGTGATTTTATGAACAGCATTACTCAGAAGATCGGCACCCAATTTACATTCCACAAATACCAGTACTGGAGGCTTAAAGAGTTTCTTATCCTAAAAAAGAAGGGGGAGGATGGAGAGACCACACTGAGTATAAGGTAAGGACTGGAAGATTAAGTTTATACCAAAACAAAGGGGATGGAGTAGTGTGACATTTAGCAGTAGTAAATAAAGTAAAAGAACTATCCAACTATTTTGCAATATTAGCAAGTCTGAAGTAGTATTGTTTCAAATATTTTTCAAATAGTAAACAGAATGCAAATATCAGTCATCGTTTTCTATTACTATAGAGTTTTTTAAAAAGTGGTTTTAATAGCATGAGGATTTAAGTAATCTGACCAAATCAAAAGAGCTGTTTAAATTCTCACAGCCCAAAGGATACGTGTTTTCGTTTTTTATCAAGGAAACATGCTACAGTAGAAACTATTTTAACACTCTCGTGAGAACAATGTAGCATGGTATGGTTTCTATTCAAACATACCTAAAACTTCTTGAAGGCTCACCATAGATCTTTGAATGCTAGCAGTTATTTAATTTAAATAGCTTCTACCATCACAGCTTGAGACATATTTATATGCAGTAATATGCAACCCAGTGTAACCAATAAGACTGAAACTATCAACATTTCAGCACAGAAATTGCCCAAGATGACCCCCAGGAATAGAGTTATGTTTGAATGGATATGTTCCTAGGAGAAGAACTGATTATAGCAATAGTTCTAGCTCATTTTCTCCAAATATCTATGGTTGATGAAAAGAAACAAAGAGTTGTCTTCCCATGAAGATACTAACATTTAATATTTCAAAAAGCTTTTTCTTTTTGGAAGGCTCTTCTATCCACAAAATAATCTGGCGAACACTGGAACATGGCAGATTCTTTTCTCCAACTGTTATTTTCACTGGATTTTGCAAAAGCCGGTTTGCCAGCTGTTCGATGCTCAAAGGCATGGTGGCTGACACCAAAATGGTTTGATGATCATTGGGAATATTTTCCAAAATTTCTAACACCTGCTGCTGGAAGCCCATCTTTAGCATGGTATCAACCTATTTTAAAAAAAGAAATGGATTAACTAGTGTTTATTTTCTTCTTTTTGAAGATGAGTGAAAACATTATTTTACATTCATTATCAACATCTATCTGGACTTTCAGATCAGCGCTTCCCAAATTTGACTACTTCCAGTTGTGTAAGGTTCGACTTCCAGAATCCTTAGCAATAACCATGCCAGCTGATGACTTCTGGGAGTTGAAGTCCACATATAGAGAAGGTGCACAGTTTTAGATAGTGGTTGGGGGGAAAAAAAGAATTACAGTAACTGGCTGCTTTGAAGAACAAAGACAACATGACTAAGAAGCACATATTACCAGTATCTCAAATTATGTCTCTGCTCTCCCCACTGTTTCTGTCCACAATAATTATGTTGAACAGCCCAAAGTGATAGGAAGTTTAGAATTTGGAAAAAATTATGACTATTGAAGTAGGTGAAAGTAAACACTTTTACATACTCAGCTGCCTCTTTGCCAAGTACAAGAAAGCCTTCAGATGTAATTTAGAACTGCTGTAAAATATCTTTAAAAACTGTCAGATGAAAAGATGTTGAGATATTACTGGATTAAATTTCAAGCCAAGTTAATCCAAACATGCTAAAAATCTAATAATGTACAAACTACAGTATTAAAACTGTATAATATTTTATCTACTGTGGCCTACAGTGCTTAGTTACCAAACAGAAGCAGAGTCATTCAACCTCTCCAAAAGAAAAGTCATTAC
Organism: Python bivittatus; assembly: GCF_059951505.1. Classification (NCBI taxonomy): domain Eukaryota; kingdom Metazoa; phylum Chordata; class Lepidosauria; order Squamata; family Pythonidae; genus Python; species Python bivittatus. Next base: position 17,286,264 of record NW_028277098.1, read on the forward strand.
ACTAATGACTATCTACAAACTTGTTTTGAATAATAATATACACTTACCTCATCAATGACAACAATTTTAATATTGTGAAGTTGAATAGAGCATTGCTTTAGAATTTCTTGGAGCCTTCCAGGTGTTGCTATGATCACCTAAAATAAAGTCAGGAAATACAAATAATAGAAAATAAATGGATTCATTGCTATTACAGATTCCAACAAATTTATTAAATCAAATGTCCCAGGTGGGAAAGTGTTTAAACTTGGTAAACAGGATTTTTCACAGCATCAGTCAGATAAAATCACTTGGATTTACTTGGAGATGGACTCTGGGTGTGCTGGTCCTGTGGAGATGATTGAGACACAGTCTGATGTGGTTATCTAGGAAAAGTTTGATCCTATTAGCCTGGAGAAAAAGGATAGAGTCCTTTGACCTTTGTGTCTACCTGCATTTTAGATCCATGCCCCTCTTAGTTGGTTAAAGCCTCCCAAGAGGTGGTATGTGGCTGGATCCAAGCAGTGGTGAATTCTTCTTTGAGAGAAGGAGTGGTCGTGCCTGCATTTTAAAAGGTTTAAGGATGGTTAAAGAAACCATTTATGGACCAAACTGTGCTGGATAACTTCTGGCCTGTCTCCAGTCTTCCATTTTAAGGGAAAGCTGTTAAGAAGGGTTTCACACTGCAGTTCAAATAGCCTTGGATGAAGTGGATTATCTCGATCCCTTCCAGTTGGGTTTGAGGCCTAGCACAGTATGGATATGGCATTGAACACATTTCTTAATGGCCTATGGTAAAGCTGGATTGAAATGGTACATCCATCCTGGCTCTCCTTGATCCCTCAGCAGCTTTCAGTACTGTTGATCAGGGTATCTTTATGGACTGGCTCAGGAAGTTGAGAGTGGGGAAGAGATATGATGCAAGACTCTTGCTTTGTGGGGGTAACTGGTGCCGTTTCCAGAGTAGAGGTGTTATACGGATATACCAATGCACACCCAGAGCTACTTGTGCTGCTGCCTTCTGGACCAGCTGAAGCTTCTGAGTGATCACCAAGGGCAGCCCCATGTAGAACACACTGCAGTAATCCAATCACTAGATTAAGGTATGAGTGACTTTGAGCAAGACTTCCCAATCCAAGAATGGGTGCAGTTGGCATAAGATGGAGCTTTGCAGAGGCCCTCCAAGCCACAACTGTCACCTGCTCTTTGAGCAAGAATTGTGAGTCCTAGAAGGAATTGCATTACCGTCAGCAATGTTGGAGGGTAAATACCGCAAAATCATATAGCTGAAAGGCTCTGACTTTGTAAAGATGGAAACAATAAATCATGGATCACCTGCTTTACTGTAGTTTTTACTGAGACACTTTTGGCAGATAAAGACCCCAAGATAACTCTTGCTGCTGCAAAGTTTGTATTTGTAGAATTCACATGTGGTTGATTACCAAGTGAATTACTAAGCATGATTACAGGCCTTTTTATTATGCATACCACATTGTACTTTGTATCACAATACTATATTTTGTTTTATGAAGTCTGGGTCTGTCACTCATAAGTTTTAATTGATTGACTGAATGAATGAGAAGAAAGAAGTTTATCTCCGAGCTTTCTTTTCTTTTGGTCCAGTTTTGAAAATAATTATCTGCTATTCTGGAACTTGCCAACAGAGTGGAGGCAACATTTCAATCAAGTTCTCCGACTTCCATGCCATTCTGAATATAAACTGCATCAAATGCTCTTTCAGATGCTTAAGAAGAAAACATAACATGTTTTACCTTAACATTTTGCTTCAGGCGATGAAGCTGTGGTGGTAAAGGCAATCCTCCAACCAGAAGAACAGTTCTCATATTTGGTAGACCAATCATGAGCTCTTTAGCTTGCTTCTCTATCTGTATAGCTAATTCTCTTGTTGGTGTCAGAATAAGAGCGGACAGAGTGTTTGTCTTAAAAAGCACAAAAAGAAATTGTAAGTTATTATTACTCTCAATTAAAAATTTCAGATAAATAAAATGTGAGAGGGGTTAATTTATATCAAACCAGCCCAAAAGCATCACCTTCATCCATGAGTCACCTGGTGATGTCAGTGAATAGTCTCCATGTATCGTAAGATACTGGGGAGGTATTTACCTACATTCTACCTTAAGTGCAGAAGTGAGAGCAAGCGGGTGATCTGTTATAGATAACTTCTGTACATGTTTGCAGTGTGACCAGTGGTGTCTACAACAAGCCTCAATGACATCAAAATGACTTGTGTTGTGACATCATCACACAAACGATTAATGTATATAATGTCTGACATAAGTAAATAAGCAGCATCATTTGTATAATAATGTGATGATGCACATATCATTATTCCACCCTCTCCCTGGACATTTGTACATGTAATGTGCTGCAGTATTTGATGGCTGCAAAATGACATGATGTTGGTATGCATGTATCAAAGAGCCATCACAGATCTAACACCATAGCTGGATCTTCTGTATCACCCTACATCAAATCAAGTTCAATAATTTCCTATGGAACCTTTACACACATTCAGCTTTAAGTCAAAGTGTCCAGCAGTCAGTTGCAGCATAATAAAGGCACATGCAAACTAATTTGTAGGATATATAGACCCATTACATTTCTCCATGGTATTTATTATTTATCAACTGTAATTTGTGTAGTAAATCTACTCTGAATGCTTTTTAGTAGCAAAGCAGGATTTCAAAATAAATGAATAAAATGCATTTCTCAGAAGACTGATGTAGGGTAATCTTCCTGGTAGAAAACAGTTGTGTAAAGGCAGTCCAATCCTTGAAACATTCTGCAAACTGGGTCTATTAGTATACTGCATATGCATAACAAAGATGGAATCCTCTGTGAAGTTTGCAGTATTTTGATAATTTTAATTTATTTCATAAACCATCAGCAATTCTTATAAATTTTAACTGTCCCAAAAAATGACCTTTCATTCATCCCAAAAACAGCTCAGTATTTAATTTTAAGTTCATAACACCTTTTTAAATGTATTTGTCTTGCATCTTTGAAAGGAAAGTCCTCTTAGATTGTTCCTATCAGTATTTTTATTTTAAATTCTAGTTTAAATAATTAACGAGGCAAAGCAAAATCCTTTGGCCTTGCTGTTCTTTTTGTCAGAGAAGAACTGAAGCCATAGGAATAAACACAGAAGGAAAGGGGTAATTTGAACATGGGAAGGAAGATTTGCTTATGCTTTCATTACAAAGATTATCCTTTGATTGTTTAAAAGAAATCCAGTCTCCAGCATTATCAATATTTCAATTGCCCAGATATCAAAAAATTTAAAATTTCTTCTTCCATAAAACATGTTCATGTTTGCAACTTAAATCTTCTTGCTAACCCCGCATATGGACTTTGTGTCACTTGCAACCACTGGCACCTACAACAGAAATCCAAGCAAGCTTCACTCTGGGGTGATACTACAAATTTAATCACATATTTTAAGTGAGATGACAGAAAGACAAAAACCTACATTTAAAAAAAAAACTTTACATGTATAGTTTCTCTGGCATTCCCAGGATAACAAAGCTTGAAATCTTATGAAGAATTGTTCAAAGAATAGTGCTTTGGAATGCCCTGAATACATGGATCCTCTCAATAAACATGCATTACCTCTTCTGAAGCTTTAATTATAACTGGAAGCAGAAAAGCTGCAGTTTTCCCTGAGCCTGTGTCAGCAGTTGCCACAATATCCCTGCCCTGCAACCCAACTGGAATCATCTGCATCTGGACAGGGGTTGGGACTTCATAGCCTGCTTTTTTTAAATTGCCGCTGAGAATTTCTGGGAAGCCACAATGTCCAAACTCAACAATTGGTCTTGCAACTCCTTGCCCTTGAACAGTGATGCCCAGCTGCTGCTTTAAACTTTCAATCTGCTCATCCTGAAGGCTTAACAGAAATTCATTCTCTTCATACGCATAAGCAGCATCAAGGAAGATAGGCTGAGAGTTGGCTTTTTCATTCTTAGTAGGTTTTGAGCTTTCCTCTTCCCCTTTGACTTGTAAAAGGTGCTTGGCTTTACATTCCAAACTACAGACATCTTCATCAGTCTTGTCACAAATGTACTCCCCATACCGACCACAGACCACACATACAGGTTCCCCAGATTGTGGCCAGCGCTGAGTTTTACTGAAAGATTTTATGGGTTCTTCTGTAGCACAACAGCCCTCATTGTTTCCTAACTCTGATTCAGTAAGAGCCAGAGCTGAATCTAAAAATATCTGTGGCACAGTGTGTCCTTCTATTGATTTCAATGAATCAGCCTCAACAGTTGCTACATCTTTTATGTCAGATTTGGAATCTCTGAGTTCTGTAGCCTTTTCAGATGCAGATTCATTGTGGGAGGATTTGTTTTTCTTAGATACACAGCACTCGTCATCAACAGCATTCCTCTTGATTTTAAGAGATCTGGGAACAAACATTCTTCAACAACCTATCATGAAAATATACAATAATTAGAATTGGCAATCTTCTGACAAATTAATATTTCCAAATTATTCAGCAAGGACAGCAGGAAGCTCAAGGAACAGATTATTCTCCATTTACTCAGGAGCAAGTTTATTTGAATTGGAATATTGTAAGTTGTGGTTAAAGTCTATTAATTTTATCATGTGTAAGAGTTATTTAAACCTGGAATTCATGGACCATTTTACAGCATTTAAGTAACACAGTTAGAAAAGTAGTGTAGAAGTGACCTACTTAGTCTTGCCAGTCAAACCTGGTACCAGATCTCAGAGGTTTTTTTACCAAGTCCATCCACACCTTTATATTTTTCTGGACAATGGAAGCAATGAGCATAGGTTTGGACAGGTTCTCTTTTTGGTTTGCTATGGAGCTACGAAGGGCTGCAAAGGCTCTAGCTTCAATAGTGAGAAATGAAATATAACTCCGGGAGTTTTACTGTGATGGCTATTTAGAACCTTTAACTAGCAGAGGCTGAGATTATAGGAAAGGTTCCCTTAGAACATTGTGACATTAAATGCAAGGCGTCCTCTATTGCTTTTTGGACACTGTTCATAGTTCTGTATTAATTTAAATGACTGAGGCAAACATTTGTTTCTAATAAAATAATCCCTATACTCTGTCCCAGTGTTTAAAATTTTTTAAAAAGTTTCTTAAAGCAAAACAGTATTGTACCCAAACCGGCAAGATATTGTCCTTCAAATACAAAGCACCCTTTGCTTAGAATCAACACAGTTGTAATCCAGGTCACTTTGAAGATATAGTAATATTATTTATATCAGTGGTTAGTAAAACTGAGGCCCCACTCTTTATCCACTTTTTTTGTAGCTACAAGCCCCACTCTGGAACTTCCTTCACTCCCCATATTAAATGCAGTTCTAACCATCAAAAAGTTGTCCTGAATTATACCTTGTCTTAACTTGAGTTTATCCCCACTGAGCTTCTGACATAGGATATACAAGTTGAGTGACTAAATCAGTACATCCTCATGTTGGCCCAAATGTTCTCTTCTGCTTCACTGGCTGTCTTTTTCTATGAAATTAAAAAAGAAAATCCCAAATGTTCACACCAGGCTGACCTTTTCCAGCCTTTCTTTATTCTGTGTCCTCTTAAACTGACACAGAATAAATGGACAATGAAATTTGTTAAAACTAGAGTTCTGTCCTTTGAAAATTGCTGATCCCACATTTTCAGATGGATAGAAAATGGAAAAAGTTATCTGCACCTTTGACTTTCTCCTTTACTCATATTACTTAATAACAGTTGTGTTTATATAGATTATGTGTATCAGTTAATATTTCTCTTTTAATTCCTATAAAAATGTTTCCATGAAAAAAGAGGAAATAACTAGCATCAAAATAATAAAGAATTGCCAAAAAAGTCTATTAAATAAAACCCACTACTTCATCAATTATCCAATTTTATGCCTGTCACAGTTATAATAGGATTTAAGTTTTGATTTACAGTATTTATAAGATAACACTGCTAAGGCAAAATCAAAAGGCTGTCTTAATGTACTTTAGAGGTATGCAATATATGCTTTTGTGAATTAAAGCAGGGTGGGCAGATTTAGGCATTGTTATTCTTGTTTTTAATCAAAGCCAAGGTCCACTTATCAGAGCCAGGTTCCCAACAATGGACCAATGGGGTTAAACTTAAATGTAAAATGAAATTAAATCTGTTGAAAAGAAATGCCTGAAATTTCTTTCTGAAACTCTTCTATGGGAAAATGTAAGTATATATGTGTGAGTTTAAAAATAATAAAAATCAACGGAACCCCGTGAACCATACTTTGTACCCATAAATCTACATCGCAGTTAGTGTATTAATCAAGAATGTAATGTGTAATTCTCGAAGACTATAAGAGAGCTGCACACAGATCAGGTCAAGACAGCTAAGTCTGCAAAAAGGGAAAAGAGTAATGCTAAAATATAAGCAACTAGGGTAAGGCCACTCGGGATTTAGTTTTAATTTCAAAATAACTTCCAGCTCTAACCGGTCAAAAATCGTTGCCAACTTACCTCAAATCACCCCATAGGTCTGTCATCAATACATCTCAAACGATTCTTCCATCGTACTCCGCTACTCTCTCTAACACATCCACGCAGAGATACACATAGCGACCGAAACGGCTTACGTGGTGGTCCAATGCAAAAGACAGCATGTGAGCAAAGGGAGCATCTGCAACAGCACCAACCGACGGGCCCGGTTTCCCGTGGAAAAGCGATTCCGGCTTCCTTAATCGTCTACCGTAAAACCCGTCCTTCAGCATACAGGATACCGAGACGTCCTCCTATCTAACGCATCACAACACTTGCTGCCGTTCTAGCCGTCGTCACAGCGTCTCGGATTCTCCTGCGGGCGGAAGCGGGGCTGTTCTTTCACAGCCTTCACTTCCGGTTCCTGTTGGAAAGGCTGGGTACGTCGGGAGCAACTGCAGGGTGTTGCAGACACATCCGAATAAAATGCGAACACGTACTTTTAAGTAGGCATGTTTTCTTTATAACCATATGATGCAAACAAAGGCACGGTTTGTTTTCTGGATAAGCTTGCCAATTCCCGGCTTTTCCGAAGCAGTTCAAAGTTGCCTGTGCTGCATGAACGGCAAGACCGCTAGAGGGCAACAGAAGGTCAGAGTTCACCGTCTTTGCTGCCCTCTAGTGATCGTGTGAAGCTTTGCAACCCAGGCATGATGTTCCTAACAAAGGGAAAAGGGAACGGAAGCGGCTGCTGACTGCGATCGCTCCTTCCACAAGCATTTCATCTTATTCCTCATCTCACACATCATTCCTCACCACTATGTGACATTTAGTTTTCTGTAGTCCACTAGGGGCGCTCAGACCTCGGTGGCTCCTTTGCTCCTCTAAATACATCTCTCCTGCAAATCTTGGGGTTTTCCAGAGCTTTCTAGTAGCTCCTTGGTTTTTGAGAATTGTGCCACTTGGACGACATAAGTATTTAGATTCAGGCACGAAAAAAGAGACTCCTGACACTCTAAAGACTATTCAGTTTATTATTGTGTAAGATTGGACTGTGGTCTGTTGACCTGTATGATGGTGATGTGTCCTACCTCAGCATAGAAACCGTCTTGCCCTTTTGTTTTGCTGAACGTGTATATTCTAAGTGGTGGTTGCTATATGTATGAAGTATTTTAGTTACCCTTAATGATCAAGAACTTAGTTCCTGGTGATTGCATGATCATGTTTATATAGTTTTCATGGGTTCCCATTGCCACCTTCTAGGCTATTCCTTCAAATTCCCAGTCTAATCTATAACTCTGGGATTTCCTAATAGAAAATTTATGAACCAATACTTAGCAGATGTGATTGTGTTTGGCTGCTTCTTGTTTTAGTCCAGCCATGGTCAACTAGGTGCTGCCACCAATTGTAGACTAATATTCCCTACTTAATTCTATTTTCAACTGAACAGGCAACCTATTTAGCAGGTGCTAAGGTTTCTATTGCCTAAATGGAAAAAGCCTGTGACAGTAGAATTTCTCCCTCCTACACCTTTTTTTTAAGCAATTATATCTCAAATCCTTCAGTCCTCCTCTAAAGATTCAGTGTTAATAGCTGAGCATTCCTTGACTTCCCACTTCTCAGATGCCTCCAAGCCTTTAAAGAGTAGTTGCAGAATCTCTGACAGTATCCAGACTCCTTTTCATTCTTAGCAAATCATAAATATATGTATGATGCCTGTATTCAAACATCCCAGAAACCATGTTGTTGTAGTGCCCAGGTTTAGGGTTTTGGGGTAACTTCCATGCCTTCCACCAAAAATTAATAGTTGGAGGCACTCTTGGAGCCCCTATCCCATTCAGTCCTTGAATGTCTCCTAGCCCCTTTGTGCTGCAATCTTCATTCATTCAAGAGCAGTCCAGATATAGCTATACATATATGATTATTTGTCCGCCTATCTATTCTAATGTGTAGCAATTATAGTGGGGGAGGAATTAGATACAGTGAAATGGCAGTAGCATCCTGTGAAGTAGCAGAATTATACTAATATACAACTTTCTAGATACATAGAATTCTTCAACTTAGAGCCAGTTTCTGTACAGATCAAATGCTTAAGTATAATTCTTGCTGGTATGGAAAGCTAGCTATCACCTTACATGGTGTATGCATGTGGGGAAGTAGGCTTGCTGTTGCCTAGGAAACCCACACTTCTTGTAATGAGGCAGTTAAGGGTGCTATTGCACTCTGTATTTTTTATCCATGTTATCTACCTTGAGTTGTTGAACAGCAGCAGTTCTAAACAGACTGTAAACCTCCCTCCAGCCTCCAGTTTCTTATCTTTGAGAAGCATATGGTTCTCTCTAACTTAATATGAAGGCAGCCAATAGGCGAAGTTTCCTACATGCTAGAAAAGAACAATTAAAGCACTAACTATAGATATATCAACATTCTAAATTTAAATATTTTGCATATGTTACATAATGGCTATATGTTAGGTATCACATTAATGCTTATTTGATTTTCTCTAACTACAACTGTTCATTCAGTCTTTGGAAAATGGTCTTTTTTCAATGTTATGCTTTTGAATGAAATTACCTAGTATTGGAATTTACACAGACATTGCCTAATCCATGATTAGATTATCCCTGGTATTGAATAAATCAAAGTTGGTTGGATTCACAAAGTTGGCTGGATTCACACAGCCTGCTACAGTATATATCTTTTGCTATTCATTTAACTTCTCATGCAGTGATGGAATCTTTATGTCCATAGATCTAGATATATGATATAATCTTAAATAACTTTACTCAGAAATAATTCCCATTGAGTTCAGTGTGATTTACTGACTTGCATGTCAATAGTTGCAGTCTTAATTTCCAATACTGTTCTGTACATACCAGCTAATTCCACATCTCCCTTTAATTTGTAAAATATAATTAAATTACACATACCTGTGCCCGCAGTAAACACACATGTATATATCAGAATGTTGGGAGGGGAAACCTGAATAAATAGAATACAGGTAGTCCTTGACTTATAACCATTCATTTAACGATTGTTTGAAGTCACGATGGCGCTGAAAAAAGTGACAACCAGTCCTCGCACTTACAACCACCATATATTTACAATGGTTGCAGTGTCCTGAGGTCACCTGATCGCCATTTACAACTTTCCCAGGGGGCTCTCAACAAGCAAAGTCAATGGGGGAAGCTGGATTCACTTAACAACCGTGTGATTCACTCAACCACGGTGATTCGCTTAATGATTGCAGCAAAAAAGATAAAATTGGGCAAGACTCACTTAATGACCTCATTGCTTAGCGACAGAAGTTCTGGTCCCAATTGTGATCGTAAATTGAGGACTACCTGTATGTTATAAATAGTACTACCAAGGTAAAACTCAATGCCTTAATTCATTTCAGGGTTCAAATAGTCCACCCCCCCCCATACATCTGTTTAATTGGCACAGGGTTTTTTTTTTTTCATAATAGCATCCGTTCGGCAATGAATACTGAATTCTTTCCTGAGGTGAGATAAATTTTATCTAACATGCCTACCTAGATGGCAGAGATTACAATATCATTTCAATGTCAATTGCAATTATAAATATCAATTAAATCTCAGAATTTTTGTTTCTAGTCCTAGAATATAGAAATTTGCAAAATTAGCATATGCTAATATGTATTTTCATTATGCCTTTCCATTTGCATATAGGATAATGGAAGTTCTTATACAGCTGCAAGGGCCTCTTTCCATTCTTACCAAAAATATCCTTAAAGTTAATAGCATTGCCTTCAACCCTCAAAGTGGTGCCTTTTTAAGGGTGCTACAATCTCTTCACTTGCTTAATTAAATGTGCTAATTTATTTTAGTCAGAGAGGGTAGAACAGATATTACAACTCAGCTTCTATAACATTTGTCACTTTCAGTGCCAACCGTTGTCTGCAAAATATAGCATTTCTTTACTGCTCCTGAACAAACAGCATAGTTTGAGGGTGGAAATAAGTTGAAATCTGGCATTGTTTTTAACATTTACGGAACAAGTTGGTAATCTTAAATGCCATGACCTAAAGCAGGGGTGCAAAATTTTCACCTGCTTGTCAGAGCCTGCACTGCAGCGGATGGGGCCACATAAAATGGGGGATGCATTAAATTTATATTTCATTAATTGAATTAAACTTTAATATTAATGATTTAATTAAAAGAGGAGAAAGAGCTGTTAAGACTTTACAGTATATATTGAGAATGGGAGCTGAAAGGATTGGGAAGATTTCAGAATGAGGATTAGCTCAGCAAATCAGTGCAGAGATGGGTAACCTTTTGCAGGGGTCTTGGGAGCTGTGCATAGCTGCCTCAGTGGTCTATATTTCTATGTGTTTTATTTTGGGGGGTAAGGGAAAAATGGATGTCTTAAGCCCTTGTAAACTTCTAGGTGCCAATTTTATTCCTTAAAACTGTCAGTATTCCCCAAATGGGAAAAAATACTAAAATGTTGAACCTGTCTCCTTTTTGGAGCGCTGGGAGTCCAAAATAGGGTTCTGGGAGCCTCATGCAGCTTGAAGGTTGCCCCCATTGATCTATATGCTTCCTTAGCTATGGCTTGAAACAAGAGAACTATATGAGTCTGTTAAGGAACAAGAACTCTCTTGCCACTAAGTCATGACAGGAAATATTTATATAAAGAGTTCAAGATGCTGTATAAGGGGCAAGGCATTTAAAAAAGGACTTGACCTGTGACTCCAGCTCCTCCCCTGCTTTTCTAGCTAAGAAAAATTACAAGGATTAAAACCCATTTTGTAATAGAGCCTTTTGATTAAGAATTCTTTTCTCCTAATCCTGAATGTAAATATACTCAACAGCATGCTCCAAACCTTTCTGTTCTACTTTGCAAGTGCTAGATTGCAGCCCTGAGGCAGCCCTGTTCAGGGCTTAGGATCCCTCATGCTCTTCTCTTCCCCTTTCCTTTCTAAGCGTTGCTTCTTTTTCTCTCTTCCTGGTTGGTGCTCAATGTTTGTCTGAATCAGGCCAAATACAAACACTAGTTTTACTTCCCAAAACTAGAATGGAAATTTTTAAATGTTTTAATGTTTTTTAAATGTGGGTTGGGAAGTAAAATAGGACTTTTGCAAATGTTACTTAGCCCAGTTCAAACATTAGGATAAACATTGCTAATTTTGAAAAAGGAAGCATACAAGGGGGAAGAACATAGAAACAATCCCAAAACACTCTCTGCATGATCAGATTTTGGTTGAGTTGACTGAATCCTAATGTCGGCCTGAGCTCCAGTAAAGTATATTCTTTGAATGCATGAATTTCCTGATTTGATCTCTAGCTGGAACTTGAAGAAAAAGATACCCCAACCCTGGAGAGCCACTGCCACACAGGGTCAATTCTTACATTTGGGCCTGTGGCAAACTGCAGCAATGCCAAATGATAATATACACATCCTCAAATCTATAAGTTACAGTGTTTGTGTAAAACACAAACATCACCATACACATGTCATTTACATCCCTTCCTCCCCTACAGACACATTTGTGTTCATACATCATGCTAAGCCTCAACTGTTTGGGTTAACACATCATGATTAGTCATTAATCGTGGTTTATAAATCACAATGGCTGAGGTCTACAATACACCATGCCAAACCACATTATCGTCTAATGTAATACCTGAACGAGTCATAACACTGGATTTGACTCAGCAGAATATGTTAAGTTTATTAAGGTTAGGCAACAATAACAAGTGTAGCTTAGAATAATGTATGAATTTTATGAACAAGATGACACAGTAGTCTGGTTTAATATCCAACAGATTTATATAGAAAGCCTAGGTGTCAGCCCTATGAGGTAGACCAGACAAGAAAAACAAAGTTATGAAAGCTAATACTATTTTGATTATCGGGTTACAATAACAGAATCTTGCAAGTCTGAATGTGCGTCCCTCCTCCCTGCCTTTATCCTAAAGAGAACTAGGGAAGGTCGTGTCTGAGACATGTTCTGAAATTACATTTCTGGTTTGGACTCAGATTTCTCTTATCTGATTGTTGTCTTGGCTGCAGCTCTTCCTCCTTTTCCTCAAGGTTATTCTCACAGTCCATTACACTAGGGCTCCTGGGCTTAAAAAAAAAACGGTAACCATTAGTTGGCAGCAAAGAATTAAATAGTTTTCTGTATCTCTTTCCTCCCATCTAGTGGTCATCTGGATTTTCAAACCCAGGACTGATAGCTGAAATAGAGCTCAGGATTCACATATATGAAACCTTGTCTAGCCAGGCAATCAAAAAGGGCTGGTGACAAATAGATAAATACTCTTAAAACCTTTAATATAAATAGCACCATGAAAGAAAATTGGAAAAGAAAATTTAATATCACACTGTCAAAAGCAAATTGAATATATATTTATAAGTAATCAAATTGTTACTGGATGTTGTTGCAAGGGAAATGTTTTTTAATATAAAATCTCACATAAATGGCATTTTATATCACTAAATATGGCAAGAACATTCCATAATATGTCTCTAATTGGAGATGCCAAAGAGGGTTTGTTATGTCTGGTGAGAAAAAAAACTCGGGTAACAAATTTTTTTAGAGACAGAGAGAATGCTTGAATTTTTCTAAAACCCCAAACTATCTAGCTATGTAATAAAGCAGCAAATCGGGGGGGGGGGGGGGGAATGATGGCTATGTATCTGATGATGATAAAAAGTGTAACATTAAAATAATGGAAACCTGTTAATGTGGAAACCTGTTAATGGAGAAGGAGAATGTAAATAGAATGAAAATTAATAAAATTATAGCTAATACATATTTTGGGGGAGGAAGAGAATATTCAATAGTACTATTTGAAGAACACCAGCCTTATTTATTTAACGTTGAAACTAACTTATATGCATTTTTAAACAGTATGCATATTTTTGTTTTTTGATAACTGGATATTTGATTTATTATTATAATTTTGGTTGTGTTATTTTCTTCAGAAAAAGCTGTCCACTCCTGCTTAGGTCCAGATTGGATTGCCAGTTATTTGAAGGCCTTTCTGCCCTATTACAAACCTGCTGGGCCTAAAAACAGTGATATAGATAATTTAAAATTTATGAGCTTAATAGTATTCGTGATAGGGCTTGCTTTTGGATGACTATATACCACGCCTGGAATATGTAAGCCACCCAGTTCTTATGACTGGGGTGGCATAGAAATGCTGTAAAATAAAATAAAATAAACATCATTTTGTTGTAGAAAATAGAAGTATGTATAATTTAAAAAGCACTCTAACTACATTTGTCCAACCAATTATAAAATATTTCTTAAAAGAAAAAAGGCAAGAAATGTCAGCCACAGTGGGTTCAGCATGCCCATTTCTGAGCAGGAAGTGTTTTTAGTTCCTTCTCCCATCATTGGCACTTGCAGGATGATAATTTGTGGCCCTGGGGTTTTATCCTAACACTAAAAAAATCTATGTCACTGCCAAAGGTCCTTCTTTAAGGAATATTCTTTAGAAATAAGACCAATTTTTTTCATCCCCCCCCCCCCCCCCGGAAACAGGTTTGAAGTTGAACCACGATGGTCTTCACTTTCGCCAACCTGAAAGTTGAGAACTAGAATGATAATCACTGCCCCGCTCTGGGCTTCCCCAAAAGGCAGAGAGGAAAAAGGAAAAAACAATCCAAGTAGCCAAGTACATTGCATACCCAATCCTCCAGTGCTAAAAAGAATCTACAACATTTGTAATTCTTTCATGGAACTGCCCCAGAACTCCCCTGATTGACTTTTAAATGGGACTTAAAAATTTTCTTTCAAATTGCTTTGATAGTATAGCTATATAAATGAAACTGCTGGCATCACCTTTTTAGTGTTTTGCTGTTTCTTCTTGTCTCATTTTTCTGCTAATTCTGCTAGCTGCTGACTGCTATAACATGTTTAGATGTTCTGCAAATAGACCTCGCTTAACGATTGCCCTGTTTAGCGACCTTCAAAGTTATGACAGTGCTGAAAAAGTAACTCTATGACTGGTCCTCACATTTACGACTGTCACAACGTCCTGCAGTCATGCAATCGCCATTTTTGCACTTCATAACTGCCTTCCAACAAGCAGAGTCAGTAGAAAAACTGGCAGTAAAATTGCAAGTCACAGTCATGTGATGTCTCATTTAACAACTGCAGGTGATTTGGTTAATGAGGTTGTAAGCCCATCACGGTCATGTGATGTTTCACTTAGCAACCATGTCACTTAGCGATGGAGTTGCCAATCCCTATTGTGGTCACTAAGCAAGAATTAATTGTTTTAAATACTGTGGATTTCAATATGCTGCAATACAGTTGTGTGAAAAAGAAAGTACACCCTCTTTGAATTCTATGGTCTTACGTATCAGGGCATAATAAAAATCATCTGGTCCTTAGCAGTTCTCAAAAGTAGGTAAATACAACCTCAGATGAACAACAACACATGACATATTACACCATGTCATCCTTTATTTTACAAAAAGAAAGCCAAAATGGAGAAGCCATGTGTGAAAAACTAAGTACACCTTATAATTCAATAGCTTGTAGAACCACCTTTAGCAGCAATAACTTGAAGTAATCGTTTTCTGTATGACTTTATCAATCTCTCACAGCATTGTGGAGGAATTTTGGCCCACTCTTCTTTACAACATTGCTTCAGTTCATTGAGGTTTGCAGGCATTTGTATATGTACAGCTCTCTTGAGGTCCCGCCACAGCATTTTAGTCGGGTTGAGGTCTGGACTTTGACTGGTCCATTGCAACACCTTGATTCTTTTCTTTTTCAGCCATTCTGTTGTAGATTTGCTGGTGTGCTTGGAATCATTGTCCTGTTGCATGACCCAATGTCGACCAAGCTTTAGCTGTCAGACAGATGGCCTCACATTTGACTCTAGAATACTTTGGTATACAGAGGGGGTCATGGTCGACTCAATGACTGCAAGGTGCCCAGGTCCTGTGGCTGCAAAACAAGCCCAAATCATCACCCTTCCACCACCGTGCTTGATGTATGGGATGTTTGTGCTGATATGCTGTGTTTGGTTTCCGCCAAAGGTGGCGCTGTGCATGATGGCCAAACATCTCCACTTTGGTCTTGTCTGTCCAAAGGACAGTGCTCGAGAAGTCTTGTGATTTGTTCAGATGCAACTTTGCAAATCTAGGCCATGCTGCCATGTTCTTTTTAGAGAGAAGAGTCTTTCTCCTGGCAACCCTTCCAAACAAACCATACTTGTTCAGTCTTTTTCTAATTGTACTGTCATGAACATTAACGTTTCACATGCTAACTGAGGCCTGCAGAGTCTGAGATGTAACTCTTGGATTTTTTGCAATTTCTCTGAGCATTGCACAGTCTGACCTTGGGGTGAATTTGCGGGGATGGCCACTCCTGGGAAGATTGGCAACTGTCTTGAATGTTTTCCACTTGTGAATAATCTTCCTCACTGTAGAATGATGGACTTTAAGTTATTTGGAAATGGCCTTATAACCCTTCCCAGATTGATGGGCAACCACAATTTGCTTCTCTAAGATCATTGCTGATGTCTTTACTCTTTGGCATTGTGTTAACACACACCTCAATGCTCAAGACCAGCCAACTCCTAAAACTTCGGCTTTTATAGAGGTAGTCACACTTGCTGATGATGAATTGATCAAGGGCCTTTGATTAGCAGCACCTGGCTGCTACTTAGCCTCTTCATACCTATGGAAGCAGCAAGGGTGTACTTAGTTTTTCACACATGGCTTCTCCATTTTGGCTTTCTTTTTGCAAAATAAACGATGACATGGTGTAATATGTCACGTGTTGTTGTTCATTTGAGGTTGTATTTATCTATTTTTGAGAACTGCTAAGGACCAGATGATTTTTATTATGTCCTGATACATAAAACCATAGAACTCAAAGAGGGTGTACTTTCTTTTTCACACAATTGTATATTCCTTTTCTAAATCTAAATCTAATCCTTCAAATTATTTTTCTTGTGAACCTTTGGGAGGGTTAATCCCTTAGGATTATCTAAAATATTAAAACATTTTAAAAAATATATAAAAGGGCAAAATATCCCCCAAGCTGCTCTTCTTTCCAGATTTGGGGAACTAGTATCAAGGTTTGAAAGCAGTTTAGTGTATGATTCTGAACAGAGAATAGCTCTCAGCAAATTGTGACACATCCAGTCCTTCCATCCATCTGTTGTTCTACAATTTTAAAATTTTGGAGCTCCAAGGAAAAGATGGGCTGGCAGGGGCACATTTCAAAAATGTGACAGGACAAAGAAACGGTGGAACTAAGGGAAACCCTAAAATTATTCCTATTTAATTTAAATGTAATGTGATTACTCATTCTCAGGCTTCTTCCCAGGCTTTGCTATACATTTCAGCTCTCCAGACACTTTATCCCTTATTCAAGAATTAACTTACTTGGCAGAAGGTTGTTAGTCAAATTACTTTCTTTACTTCAGACAAGAATAAAGCCATATGCATACAAGATTTGCTTAAAGCCTTTCTATGGGTCTGTGCTCCAGGATTTAAATTCTAGGCTTTTCTCTCCTCCCTTTCTGAGTCAGTTGGTACTTGGCTGTTCTCTTGATGGCCTTGGGAACACCTGATCTATACTGATATAACATTGTTTTCTAGCCTGGGATCCTATAGTTCCTTCCTTGCCAGCCTCATTTTATTTGGCTAAGTAATCAGTGTGGGATCTGATTAGTTTATCCTACTCTCAAGAAGATTGGTAGCTTTCAGGTTAGTATTTACTTTATTTAAATTATGGATTTCAGTACAATACTATATGATGTATTATAATTTTGTAAGCTGTTTTCAAAGATTTGGAGCCCCAGATGTGTCCTAAGATCCCAGGTTGTGCATCTCTCTTGGTCAGGATTCCTTCCCTTTGTATCCTCCATCATTCTAATGCAGCTTTCAAATCGCTAGAGAAACCATGATTTCTCTTATTCATATTCCTTTCAAGTTTTGGATGAACTGTATTATGTTCTGGGCATGTTCAATGTTGGGTGTAACACCTAGCTTTTCACTAGCTGTGGTATGTCAGTTCTCTAACACTAAGTGTTCTTTTAATAGATCTCCATAAATCGGAATGTTAGATCATTCTGAACTATCTCTTCACAAAAGATATGTTTTTCTGAAAGCAGGATCATCTGATACAGTATTAGAAAAGCAAGCTAAGATAAGTATCAGGTGGCTTATCAGCTACAAATATTGTAAAGTAAAGGATTAAAAACATGCATGGAATATGACTATATCAAGCCACCCATTTCTGCATGGGAAATTATTAAAATCAGTCATCTTAATATTCGCAGTGATTAAAAATGTGTTTTTTTAAGACCAGAATAACACTCAGAAACAGTGCTTATAAATAGGAATTTAGAAACATATTCTCACTTAAATGTCTTAATGTATGAAAAGTGTTTTGGAAGATCTATTTTTTAACTTCATGTGTGAGGAGGTACTATAATTATTACATACAGTGTATAACCAGTTGGGAAATTAGTTGTCTGCAACTACCACTGAGTGTCAGTACGCCACCAAATTTGCGGGGGGGGGGGGAGGGAAGTGTTATCTTGGACTGGCAACTGAATCATGTTACATCTCCACCATCCCAAAGGAGCAAGCTGCCTGGGATACACTGCTCTGTCCATTAACATCGCACCATTACCCATTTCTCTATTTGGGTCCTATTTTTTGCCCACTAAGTAAAATGCAGCAACAGTACTCATATATCTTATATCCCTCAGCTTATTTCCCCTTCTCCATTCCAGCACTGCTTTCAGGAATGTGTTCTAATTTCCCACATCATGTCTGAGATTAGTTGAAAGAAATGAGGGGTGAACATGCTCATACTGAAGACGTTTCAGCATTAGCAATACTGGGTTCCAAGCAGATAATGAGCAACACGGGATGAGATAGGATTCTTGATATGCCCCAAACACCAATAGTGATAAGGCTTATACCTGCCGAAAGGACCCTGGCCGTGTAATGGTATGTGGGAATCACCTTGGGAGATGGGGCAAAGAGACACAGCCAAAGTTACAGCTGGATAAAAGGCAACTCAGCCTGCAACAGGAATGTGGGCAGGGCAAGTGGCTCAGAAGGGACCCTCCCTAGTTTCTTAGGCTGTAAAGGAGGCGGGGGAGAGATGTACTTCCAGACTTGCATGATTCTGTTAATGTAACCTAAATAAAGTAGAATTAGCTCATCTGCGTGTGCTTCCTGTCTGGACTACTCGCAAGGCTGACAGTCCACCAGTTTTATCCTAGTTAAGCAATACATAACAATATAATGATCAAAGGATACCATGGCCAAAGGAGTATCAAAGGAGTATCTGTCAATGAATTGATCATCTCACATTCTGTAACCCTTAGCCTCTTCATCTTGATAAAAATCATATATTGCTATAGCTTGATTTAATAAAGTTACAATTTAGCAGGGCTATAGCTGAAAAGTAATCACTGTTTTCAGTGTGTCTTACATAAGGTCCAATTAATTATTTTTAGGATAATTTGTTAATATTGCTTTGAAAAATGCAAGGTGTGGTTGTGATTATTTTCTCTCTCAAAATATTTCCCAATATATAATTGATATTTTTTCCTATGGAATAAAATCAAGTGGGTGTTTTCTATTCTCAGATAATTAGTGATTCATTCCTGGAGGAATGCATTTCTATTTCTGACAATAATACACTGCATACTATTTCAAGAGAATTAGAGTATATTTTGTAATATGAATTATTGGTAAATTCCAGGCAAACTGCTACACGGAAGCTGTAAATCATTCCATCAAACCACAAATTTGAGATTTCATCTCACCAGAGGATCTTCTTAAATGGGTCTATTTGTTAGTGTTGGCAGCTTTTTAAAAATCTAAATCAATGTAAAGGTTTATTATCTTCCTCCTCCTTCTGCTTTTGTTCATTTAAAATGCTTCTCAAAAGGAGAACTTCTGCTGCAAATCATCAATGGGGTTCTAATAATTTGGCATCTCTAAATTCAGTTAAACTAGATGTGATACCAGCAAGTTTAAAACCATATAAATTCATATCATATTGAATTCCTACATATAAGTGAATGGAAAAGTTTTAAAATACCTAAGGTGGGTAATGATGAATAATGGAACCTTTCAGTAGTTGTGGATCCCCCCCCCCCGCACTTCTTTTAAATCATTGCTGACTTTAAATCATTGCTGAAGCCTCACTAAGAGAAAAATACTTTAAAAGCAATTAAAAGAAGGAGAGCACAGACAGAGGAAAGGGTCAGTAGTCTACTCAACCCGAATATGCTTTAACTTATGCAATCTTTGTGTTGTATGAATTTGGCAATAGACACAATTGTGACACATCAGTCTAGTACCATTATGGCTAATTTGGGCTTCCGATAATTCCCTTAAAGGTATGAGAATGAATCATAAACAATTGCCATAATAATATAATTGAGGATGAGGCCAAATCAGCTTACAGTCTTACATTGTGAAGGCCTGCTGTGGCAGGACAAATATATTAAACCACTGCATATTTTAGGGCTATATGTAGCACATCACTGATGCAGCCTTTGCTACATAATAAACCGCTTGTACACTGGTACCTCTAGTTACGGACTTAATCCGTTCCGTGACTCTGGTTGCAACTCGAGTTGGTCTCAAGTCAAGGTAAATTTTCCCATAAGGTTCAATGTAAATACGGTTAATCCGTTCGCCCTCCGAATTTGGTCGCACCACGAGGCAAATTTCCCCATAAGGTTCAATATAAATACGGCTAATCCGCCCTCTGAATTTGGTCACACCCCGAGGTAAATTTCCCCCATAAGGTTCAAGGTAAATATGGCTAAACAGTTCTGAAACATATGCATTTTAATTTTAAACCTCAAAAACCTTCCAAACACCACAAAAACCTTCCAAACGCCACAAAACACACCACAAGCCTCACCGAATGTCTCCTTGCTGCCGCGATCTCACCCACAGGAAGCCACGACCACGTGGCAGCAGGGAAAATGGCCACGGATCCGGTTCGTAAGTAAAGGCAAGTTTGTAAGTAGAGGTAAATTTTTGGGCCCGGAGCTGGTCGTATCTCGAAAATTTCGTAAGTAGGGGCGTTCGTAAGTAGAGGTACCACTATATGTTGCTTCTGCAAAGACAGGCTTGGTTTATAAATCACAGTAAGCCCTAATGTAGTTTGCTTAGTTTTGGCCTAGATCAGTGTTTTTCAACCTTGGGAACTTTAGATGTGTGGAAATGCTGGCTGGGGAATTCTGGGAGTTGAAGTCCACACATCTTAAAGTTCCAAGGTTGAGAAACACTGGCCTAGAGTGATACATTGTGCTAAGCTATAACATTGTGTTTTTGGTTTTGGCATGTAATGCTAACCCATTCCATGGTAGTTTCAGTAAACTAGGGTTAAAAAATCAATGCTTTAGTGCAATATATGATGTCAGTCTGTATCTGACTCTTAACATGCCTTCTTGGGAAATATTTATTGAAGAGATTCCTGGATGCCAAATTGTATTTCTCATTAATTGTGTACAAAGCTGCAGGTGTCATGTCATCCATGTGCAAAAGTGAATTCTGTTTCTCAGCATTGATTTACATGGAGATCAATAACCTATTCCATGGTTCTTGGGGAATTATTTCTATTAAAAATTGTCATTCTGCTGTGATCAGAAGATTCAATGAGGGAATTGAGACTTCTGTTTACATATTTCAGCCTATTTAATATTCCTTTCCTTAAGTAACAGATGTGAGGAACCGGCTAGCCATTCCCTTCTTATCCACTCCTCTTGTGCATTTTGCTAACCTGAAGCAAGGTATGTGTGGACTCTGTGCAAAGAAAATAAATCTAAAATACCTGCTGCATTAAAACCAAGAAAAGCTGGATTTTACCTGTTCAGAATTCTACCTGTGCATGGATTTATCTTACCCTAATGGTGAGGCAGAAAGAGATTTCATAGTTATTTCAAAATGTTATTTTAAAACATAATCTTTCAAAAAAATGTTTTTCTTGGGGGATCATTCCTTGCAATAAACGAGACAGAAATAAAACTGGCATAAAAGCAGTTAAAATAAAAAGTAACTAACTAAAAGGCTGGTTTTCACTTAATGTTAGGAAGATCACCAAATAGGTACCAAAACAACCTACCTGGGAAAAAGCTCTCCATGGCTGGGGCAGCTGCATATAGGAAGCCTGTCTTGTTTCACACACATGCACCCCAATTGCTTTCAACAGAGAGGGAAGAGAAGTGCAGTCACAGATTTATGACATATTCTTATATGCATCTCATGTAGTCTCTGAGTCAGAGTCAGGAATCAACTTCTGCACTGCATCCAGCGTGATCAGCATCCTTGGGGTTTGTCATTCCAATGACTCACTAATTGGCCAAGATGGCAAGCTGGTTCTCATACTGCTTACAATGATTAATCCATCTCTGCTCAAGTTTGTTTCAGTCTTTAGCAACAGAAATTCTCAGGACTTGCTGCTGCTATCAGGAGCCATTGAGAAGGTTCCAGCTCACTGGCTTCAGATTATATCAGTTTCAGCCATGGCACATGAAGCATGAAGCCTTGTAATATATTGAGGAGAATGATTTTGTCCTCTGCCTGTACTTCATGCCCTTTTGATACATTTAATTTGCTTCTCAAACAAAGATGGTGAAACCCCAGTAGGTTTAAATCCATTGACTGTGCTTGTATGACACACTTCTCCATGATTAATTTGACTGTGTTGTTTTCAGTTCATCCAATTTGAAAGGTTATGATAATAGACTGAACCATAACTAAGTGTAGTATCTGGGTTTACCCAGCACACTAAGCCACAAAATCCTAACTAAGATTAAAATAAATTCTGATTTGCATACATGTGTTCAATCCCACTACAAGACTCTGAAGTGTACTTCAAGGTACTAGGGGTGCTTTAAGTCTCATCCTTTATATTTGACCTTTGAATCCTGGTATGCCTGCACAGCAGTGTGCAGAGGAAAATATCAGTTTGTCACCCTCAAATCCCTTGAATTACCAGAACACAACTTGTCTACTACAACGAAGTTTATACATTGTGCTAAAGCAGAATATGGTATGATAGTACATTCTTCAAATCTAGCCATTATGCTTTCTAAACCATAAGTAATTAGTCTGATGTGTGAACCCAGCTAATTGTGGCTTATTCAGTGAGCTATAATTAAACAATGGCCTGTATACTTAAAACAGTACAGGTAGTCTTCATTCAGCAACCACTTGTTCAGTGACCGTTCAAAGTTTCGACGGCGCTGAACAAGGGATACTTACAATGGGTTTTCATAGTTGCAGCGATCGCAGCATCCCTGCAGTCACATGATCACAATTTGGGAACTCGGCAACCAGCTTGCGGTTATGACGTTGCAGCATTCCACGGTACCATGATTGCCATTTGCAACCTTCACTGCCTGCTTCTGACAAGCAAAGTCAATGGGGAATCTGGCAGGAGGTTACAAATGATGGTCATGTGATTGCAGGACGATGTTACTGCATGGGATTCGCTTAATGACAGCAACTGGGACTGTCGAATCTGTCATAAATTGGCAAGGTCACATGTTGTTGTGCCTTACAACTGCATCGCTTAGTGACAGTGTTCCCGGTCCCAATTACTGTTGATAAGCGAAGTTTACCTGTATATTTAAATTAGGCCTATATCTTCTCTACCAAAACAGTAGAGAAAAGATAATTCATGGTTCCATATATTTGCCCCTTCTGGTCATAAAACCAGTGATCTTTTGTCCAGTCAAACCCAGAATCAGTATAGAACATTCTTGCACAACCCTGATAGATTGTCTTCTATCCTTGATCTCTAATCTGAAAGGCTGATTCTGAGACTTGCCATTTAGATATCCCAGAATGTCCTGGGGTAACACTATTTTAGGGTTTTATGAGAATTTTAAGTGTCACCTCGAAGCCTCCAGCTTTGATGCTGACACTGTTGGTCACCGCTGCTGAAGGCCATGGAAAAACAACAGGGTTCAGAAGACACTCTGCTGAAAGCCCTTTCAAAGTTAGAGTTAACCCTGCTTCAGGTAACTATTTTGGAAGTCAAGCTCTGTATACAGTGTTTCAATTATTGCCAGAGTCTATGAAGAACTGACCACAAACTGCTTTGCCTCTTTCTCAGCCCTTCCATCTTTGTTTTGATCTCTATCTTCTCCTTTGGGGGAGCACAATCTACTTTTAGACAAATGCTAATATTTGTTCCTTTTTCCTGATTTGTGTTTACAGTAGGGGACATTTCATACAAAACTTTGGCCTGATTGCCATGTTAAGAAAAAAAAAGTCATGCTTGAAATGCAATCTGGTTTTCTTCTCAATTACAATAATCAAAATAATTACAATAATTACAATTATAATCATTTTAGTGATGACGATTTGCCCCAAACCTGACTATTGATTTCCCACAACAAGACACCAGGACTTTGGCTGTTTTGTTTCCAATCATCTTTTGTTTCTGTCAGTAAGGATCTATTACTCACTTTATGTGAGATGGGTGGTTATATAAATATGATAAATACTACTAGAAAATTATCGGACTGCCAGAAATGACATCGTTCCATCCTCCGCTTCATACTGTGGCTAATCCATACATGTAATCTTGTTTTCTGAAAGGTAGAGATGCTAATCTCATCACCAAAAACAATGAATAATCTTGTGGAATTTTATAGATTAAGGCTTTATCCATGTTGGATTGCCCCATCATTTGTACAAGCCAACAACCATTTTTGAATGGCAGGAACTGATGTCATCACCCTCTACTCACCCTCCAGGTACTATTTCCTGCTCTGCTTACAAAATACTGTTTCCTGCTTCATTGCCTGTGCACCAAAACCTGTGTTTAAACCTGTGTTTAAAAAAAACACCAGGAGAAAAATAGCTCAGGGGAAGAAAAATAGTAATTTTTAAAAACCAGCTGGGTTTCAAGACAGCAGCATTTTACTTCCAAGATAAGTGTTATAACAGCTATACTACTGCAGTGCTGTTCTTAGGAGTTCTAGGAGGCTAACGAGACCAAGAGCAGCAAGAAATGAATTTTTATTTTAAAACTTTGTTTTGCCTTCATGTGTGTGTATTTTGATGCTTTAACTTTATTATCTACATTTATCTTTGTATGTATGTGTATATATACACATAAAAGTATGTATTTCCAGTAAGGCCTGTCTCAATGCAGACAGGATTTTCTTAAACAGGCTTAGAATCAAGATGGCATGAACACAGGACAAGATTGCTGCTGAAGGCGGCAATGTAGATATGTCTTAAGACATTTTTATAATATACAGTGCATTTAGAAAGTATTCAGACCCCCTTCACTTTTTTCAGTTTTGTTATGTTGCAGCCTGATACTACAATCGTTCAAATTCATGTTTTTTCTCATTAATCTACACTCAGTACCCCATAATGACAAAGTGAAAACAGAATTTTAGAAATGTCTGTAAATTTATTAAAAAGAAAAAACTGAAATATTACATTGGCATAAGTATTCAGACCCTTTACTCAGTACTTTGTTGAAGCACCTTTGGCAGCAATTACAGCCTCGGGTCTTTGTCAGTATGACGCGACAAGCTTTGCACACCTGGATTGGGGGATTTTCTGCCATTCTTCTTTGCAAATCCTCTCAAGCTCAATCAAGTTGGATGGGGACCGTCGACGGACAGCCATTTCCAGGTCTCTCCAGAGATGTTCAATAGAGTTCAAGTCAGGGCTCTGGCTGGGCCACTCTAGGACATTCACAGAGTTGTCCCTAAGCCATTCCTGTGTTGTCTTGGCTGTGTGCTTAGGATCGTTGTCATGTTGGAAGGTGAACCTTCGGCCCAGTCTGAGGTCCTGAGCGCTGTGGAACAGGTTTTCATTGAGGATATCTCTGTACTTTGCTCCATTCAGCTTTCCCTCAACCCTGGCCAGTCTCCCAGTCCCCGCTGCTGAAAAACAACCACATAGCATGATGCTGCCACCACCATGCTTCACTGCTGGGATGGTATTGGGCAGGTGATGAGCAGTGCCTGGTTTCATCCAGACATAGAATTGAGGCCAAACAGTTCAATCTTGGTTTCATCAGACCAGAGAATCTTGTTCCTCACAGTCTGAGAGTGCTTCAGGTGCTTTTTTGCAAACTCCAAGCGGGCTTTCATGTGTTTTGCACTGAGGAGAGGCTTCCGTCTAGCCACTCTACCAGAAAGCCCAGATCGGTGGAGGGCTGCAGTGATGGTTGTTCTTCTGGAACTTTGCCCCATCTCCACACAGGATCTCTGGAGCTCAGTCAGAGTGACCATCGGGTTCTTGGTCACCTCTCTTACTATGGCTCTTCTCCCCCAATTGCTCAATTTGGCTGGGCAACCAGCTCTTGGAAGAGTCCTGGTTGTGCCAAACTTCTTCCATTTGAGAATTGTGGAGGCCACTGTGCTCTTGGGAACCTTCAGTGCAGCAGAAATTTTTTTGTAGCCTTCCTCAGATCTGTGCCTTGCAATAATCCTGTCTCTGAGCTCTGTAGGCAGTTCCTTTGACCTCATGGCTTTTGCTTTTGCTCTGATACAGTATGCATTGTCAGCTGTGAGGCCTTCTATAGAGAGGGGTGTGCCTTTCCAAATCATGTCCAATCAATTTAATTTACCACAGGTGGACTCCAATCAAGGTGTAGAAACAGCTCAGCAACTATCAAGAGAAATGGGAGGCACCTGAGCTAAATTTCAAGTGTTGTTGCAAAGGGTCTGAATACTTATCCCAATGTGATATTTCAGTTTTTCCTTTTTAATAAATTTACAGACATTTCTAAAATTCTGTTTTCACTTTGTCATTATGGGGTACTGAGTGTAGATTAATGAGAAAAAATGAATTTGAATGATTGTAGTATCAGGCTGCAACATAACAAAATTGAAAAAAGTGAAGGGGATCTGAATACTTTCCGAATGCACTGTAAAATATAATTCAGGAATACTTCTTGCTATTATAAAGGTGCTGTGAAGTATGTATACATGGGGTTGGGAAGACTGTAAATAGTAGTTGTTTTCAAATAATACATGTTACTATGATTAATTATATTTTGTTCAATTAAGGCAGTTTTCTGGAGTCATATAACATACTGAACTATAAACTAATCTCAGAGAGTGGGTTTGCACATCATGGTAAGGTAAAGCTTTATGAATTGATAAATTGCTTCGGTCACTGCAGCTCTAGTTGCATAGTTTGTGGTGCATTGTATCACAGAAAACACATTCAAAAACACTAACAGGAAATGAAATGCAGAAGGCAGTGATAGCAGTGGGGCAAAAATACCTTCCAGTTGGTTTCCAGTCTTGGTGATTACATCAATGCCAGTTTTTATGGCAACAATAGAGAAGTGGTTGGCTACTGCTTCTTCTGATCACAAGTTTAGGCCTTATATGGAAAAATTCAAGTGCGTAAGTATGGGGGAAATCTTTCTTGGGGACAGTCCATGTGTAAAGGAACTAAGAGTCCTGGTAACTTACCAGCTGAACATAAGCAAGCAGCATGATTCAGTGTTAAAAAGGCAATGCAATCTTGGGCTGCATTAATAGAACTCCTGCATCCAGATCACAGGAAGTAACAGTACCATCATATTCTGCACTTGTTAGATTGCACTTGGAGTCCTGCCTCCAGTTCTGGGTTCTGCACTTTTAAATAGTCATGGAGAAGCTGGAGTGGTTTCACAGAAAAGCTACCAGAATATTAATTTTGGAAACCAAGCTCCATTACAAATGTTACAGGAACTGGGCGTGTTTAACTTGCAAAAGGGAAGATTGAGGGAGGATGAGGGTCTACAAATATCTGTTCCATGTGGAACAGGACTGGACAAGGATCAATGAGTTGAAATTAACAGAAAAAAAATTCAGACTTATTCTTAGGAGGAATTTATCATCAGTAAAAGCTGTTAAGCAGTGTAAATGGCTGCCTAGAGCAATGTTGGACTCCCTGTTGCTGGAGATTTTCAAATGGGGCTGGATGGCCACCAGTTGACTATGGTTTAGTGGACTCCTACATTGAACAGGGACTTGGGTGACTGTCAATGACTTATAAGGTCTCTTTCAACTCATACTTTGTGAGATTCTGTGGTGATATGAGAACTCAGCCATGGTGAAACTTCATCAGAATTTCTTGGCATGAGTCTTTCCGCAGCTTCTTATCGTGCATCTCCAGTTCCAAACAATACATTTTTAGTAATCTAGAGAATTTTTCTTTCAGGTATATAATTCAATTAAAACAAGCATGCCAATGTTTTTCAACTAGTCCTCAGGAAACTCTTGTTTTTTATATAAGCCAGTCTTTCAAACCAGTACATCATCTTTAAAAGATCCAGACTCTTCTCTTTGTGTTTCCACAAACTTTAATAGCCACCCAGTCTGCTATGCCACCTTCTTGTCTTGTGCCTATATGGACTACATACATAAATAGAGAAAATGACTGCAACCAAAACACCTTGAGCAACATACAGTGCTTGCACAGGTAGTTTCTGGGAAGCTGCAATTTTATTTAATGAATATTTTAATTATAACTCTGTTCTTCCAGCTGCATTTTATTGTTAGCCAATTGAGCAATATTTCTAGTGGGCAGGTAGGCTATAAAACAAATTAATATATTAACATTGTCTTCTATAAATTGAAGTGCTCAGAAGACCAAACAAGTACAGACAAGTCCAGAGAAATGAGCATCACTTAAATCCTTTTCATATCAGTGGAACAAAACAGCTCTGTTTAGAAATATGTCCCACTGATTTCAAGGGACAATATAATATAACCCAATGGCTATAGAATCAACTTCCCCACCCTGTATCTATCTGATGGGCCCCATGTTGGGAAAAGTTGCTACTGAAATGCCAGTTCAGACAAAAAGGGATAAGGTTTAACAAAATTGACTTGTTAGTTTTGTAACAAGTTAAGATAAAAAAAAAATAGTACTGATTGAAGAAGAAAAACATATAATTTAGGACTACTTATTATCTATCCACCCAATCTATTCACAGGGTTATCATTGAGGGGATAAAATTAAAGGAAGTATGCTATGTATGCTACTTACAGATCCTGGAGGAAAGACAGAATATGAATATAATGAACAATGCCACTACCAACAGTGACAAATTGCGTGCTTCCAATTCTTCCCGGCTTCTCCAGAGAAATGAATGATGATGTATCCTAAATGCACCAGCAGATAGCAAATGGTGCTTGGTATCTTGGTAACACAAACTGAAACAGGTTTTGAATTCTCTATTCTTAATTACCATTCCTTTATTATTCTAAATATGGTATTAAAAGCAGATTATAAGGCAGTTGGTTGACATCTCTTTACACCCCTCTAGCTAAGCTCATTGACCTTGTCGTATATGCAAAGCCCGGTGGCCCATAATTCTGCTTCATCTCCTTCTGCTTACCTTCCTGACCACTAAACTAAACAATAGGCTTTTGGACAGCTCTTGCCTAAAAATGTGAATCAAGTATTTAAATAGTACTACAGATAGTCCTTGTTTAGCAACCACAACTGGGACTGGCAACTTGGTCATTAAGCAAAGCTACGTGGAACCACAACTGTGCTCATGATCTTACTTCAGCTTTCCTTTGCTTTACAGACCTGCAAAGGTTGTAAATGCAGGGATCAGTCACAAAGTTACTTTTTCATCACCGCTGTAACTGTGAACAGTCACTAAATGAGGACTACCTGTACTGGACTTCACATCTAGCATTTTTCACTCAGAGTTCCAATCTCCATACATGAAAATAATTGGCTACCCTCTAAAAAATTGATTTTCAAGCTTCTGGGAACATTTATCCACACTTTATCCAACAGAAAGTCTCTCTGCATAATGCAATGTAGGGATACACTCAGAGTACCTCTAAGCTATATCATTTCTATTCATACAGAGAGCAGACCTGATCATCTTCATTCTTGCAAAGCTTGAAAACAAATGCCTAGAGTAAGCACCATAAGCAAATCAGTGCTCTCCTCCAGGTGAGTAGTAGTACAGTGCAAAAAAAGAAAACTCATCACTGTCCCATTGTAAGCTATTCCAGTTCTTGAAACTAATAACAATTCCTTCTCTTCCAGCTCACAAACAGGAAATAGAATAATTTGTTACTGTTCCTTCATTCCTGCCCATATTTTAACTCACTTTGCAGGTTTTTTTTAAAAAAAGTTATTTATTTGACTGATTGCTCTGCAGAAAGGCTTATCAGCAGCAAAGACATTTTTTCTCTTGCATTTAAAAGCATCTTGCAAATTAATGATGGGGAAACACGTTGAATATCTGCAACCAAACATTTTCTTCAGCACTTCTAACCATGGTTGCACATTACTTACAGCAGCTAGTGAGGGAAAGGGGGAGAGATGTTCTAAACAATGCCTACAGACGGGCATCAGGAAAAAAATGCTGAAGCTAATGGCAGGAGCTGGAGTGAAGCACAAGTTCCCACCAATGGGAAAATGAACTACCCTTAAGTTTGGCAGAGCTGTGCAGGAAACAAAATCAGCTTTGCTCTGGATTCAAGTAAAATTGTGTAGAAACAGAGGGAAAAAACTCTAACCTCTTGAAGATTGATGACTTTAAAGGATATAGGTTTGGTGTTGATAATGAACAGGCATACAGAGATCATGTAGTCGTGCCCTTATTTCATGCCAAATGTTGATTAGATATGTCAAGTTTCACCACTGTTCCATGTGAACTGAATATGTACTGCAGAATACCCACAACTCTTAAGCATTTACACATTAGAGAGGAAGACTGGTATAGGAAATCTATGAGCTACTATTGATATTTTCCTTATTGATCTTTTCCTTGCTATCTTTTTTAGGTTCCCTGAAAAACATTCAGTTCGCTCTCAAATTTTATATCACTTTATGAGAAATCATGAGTTCAGAGAGCAAGATACTTCACCAACTGGATAGCAATAGATGGCAATGGGGAAGATTATTAGGAAGACACTGAGCCTTTGCCCACTTGTCCCTAAACACAACACCAGCATGTCATGACCTCTTTTTTTCATTCTCTCCATAACATTAGAGCCAGTTTGATGTAGTGGTTAAGGCACCAGGCTAGAATCTGGGAGATTGCAAGTTCTAGTCTCACCTTAGGCATGAAGCCAGCTGGGTGACCTTGGGCCAGTCACATTCTCTCAACCCTAGGAAGGAAGCAGTGGCAAACCATTTCTGAAAAACCTTACCAAGAAAACTGCAGGGACAAGGCCAGGCAGTCGCCAGGAGTCAAAAACTGACTTGAAGGCACACACACACACACCATGACATTACCTTCATTTCATCCCCAGCCTACCAGTGAGACAGACATAAGTCATCAATAGCTGTACCAGTGTTGAAGTAGTATTTTTCATTACTCCTACATAATCCAAAGGCAGCCTCAAAATACATAACATTAGGTTTTGTCACCTTGGAGAGCAGTCAAGGGACTGCAGTGATTTGAAACTAGCAATAGATCCACGATGGGAATTGGCAGGCAAGGCAGCAAACACTGGCCTAGTTTTCTGCTGACTCAAAGACAGGTGAGTAGCACTTCAACTGTGCTATGGGAAAAGATCAGTAGTAGGTCACAGGTCTCTTCTACCAGTCTTCCTCTCTAACGTGTAAACTTCTGAGAGCTGTATTTTGTGTGAAATGTTTTTCAAAGTGACAGAGATTCATTTTTATGTAATTTACACCTACCTTTGCCCAAGTTTCCCTCCCCAGCCAAATTCAAGTGGCAAACTTGAATGCAAAACTGAGATCAAGCATTTATTTTCTTTACAGATATTCAGAATGACAACCTATCCAACTTACTGTTCATTTAAAATAATTGGGCTTTGTTACCTGTATTTGGATGTAATCTATACACTTCTCCAGAATATTAATCAATCAGTCAATCAGTCAATCTCCAGGATATAATGGATCTAAAATGGAGTATACTCACTGTTCTACCACCAGGCTAGATGGCATTGCTGTCTGGTAAAAGGAACATGGCCCTGTCCAGATATTATAATGCATGGTAAAAGAAGGTGGCCTGATAGTCTTCAAAGTATTATTTTAATTTAAGAAAGATTTTCATTAGTTCATACACTTAAGAGCCTACAACCAGGGTGGTGCTGGCCAATTGTATATGTCTCAAAAAATATTGGCATACAATATATCTAATGTTCATAATGTGCTACCATATATGCTTTAAGCACCATTTGCATGAAATAATTTCCATTTGCAGATTGTATGAAAGCATATGGGGAAGTAAGCATTCAGATCCTGAAATATTATTTTTACTTGCTGTATAATAATATTAGGCCCACATTTTACACCTATAGAAAATTTATAATTAGAAAGACAGAGCCTGAGACTGTCACATGGAAATTACATTTGCTCCAAGCTATAACAATTTATAAAGTTTTTAACTGACTGAGACTATAATTCTCCAGGACAGCAAAAGCATAAAATATAGAATTAAAAGCAGAAATGCTATTTAAACCTAAACTAATCTCAAGTGTTGCGATATTGACAGTTACTCCACATCAATTTAGAACTGAGGTGGTTGGTAGGTTCCCAGCTATTGCTACAACCCTACAACCCCATGGTTTATCCCCATAAATGTTTATGAGAGTTAACCTTTCTGAACTTGGTCTTTCTCAGTTCTATTTTTAATGCCACTGTCTTCGAAACAGGTTGGTTTATACTTTGTGCCGGATGAGTTTCTTTGGTTTTGGCTTGGAATATTATCAAAACCCAGTGAAGTGTGGCTTATTCATTAAACCATGGTTGAACAAAAACTTGGCATGATGGCAAACTGTTCTTAAGATCTTCAGGGGGCATCTCTCTGGATTTTGTAGTCAAAGGAAGGCAGAGATTTACCTCTGGAATGTCCTTCCCATTAGAGGGGTAAATAAGGCTCAGTTGTCTAGGCAGTTGAAGATGTCATGCTGGTTTGATCTGCTATTTGTATGTTCTTCATCTGATTTATGATGTTACTGTATAATTTTATTGCTTTATATTAAACCTATTTGGATTATATGCCACTTGTATTCTATCCTCATACCTTAAGATAGTAGGACGGGTTAGACCAATACTTTTAATAATTTGTGTGTGCACGCCTTTGACCGCCTGGACCAGTCCCTGCAGTTTTCTTGGCAAGGTTTTCAGAAGTGGTTTGTCATTGCCTCCTTCCTAAGGCTGAGAGAGAGGGGCTGGCCCAAGGTCACCCAGGTGGGACTAGAACTCAGGGTCTCCTGGTTTTTAGCCTGATGCCCTGACCACTACACCAGACTGGCTCTCACTTACAGAAAGAGATTTCTGAGAATTAAGAATATCTAAGGGAAAAAATGCAACAAAAAACTGAAGCAAAATCATTTGTGAACTAAAGCCCACTCCATCACATGTACGATTTTCTGAAACTCGGAAGATGTCCATAATCATCTTAACCCTACAAGAGATGATAAAGAAAAAGGCGATTTCCACAGTTAATACATTTTAATGAACCAGACCACAGGGCCGGCTGGGGGTTCCCTTCCAGGCGTCGGACATCGGTTCCGAGGCGTTCTTGGCGTCCTAGTTTGCAAAAACAGCCTCCCGCAAGCGACGTGCAGAGCATCGCGGCCGATCCGCCCTCCTTCCTTTGCAGCGCTGCCCGGCGATCTTCCCATTCCTCCGGCGGGTCCGGCCTCCCCCCTGCTCTGAGGCTGCGTCACCGATGCGCCTCGGACCCGGGCGATGATGGGGAGCGCTCCGATCCGCGTCAAGAATGGCCATTGTACGGCCGGGCGGCCACGTGACTCTCCCCGAGCCACGCCGGCCGTCGCGGAAAGTCCGCTGCGCTTTTCTGCCCCCTCCTGCCCCTCTGGTGCCCCCCTCCCGCCCACAGCTCCGCCCAAGCCGAAGCCCGTTCACCATGAGGAGGGGGCTGTGGCGAGGCGGCGGAGCGCGCATGCGTCTGCGTGCCCGGCTGCTTTTCTCCTTTTTTTCCCAGCCTAGTGCGGCGGCGGAGGTAGCGGTAGCAGCGACAGCAGCACGAGCGGGAGGACGAGCGAGTGCTGAAGCGGCAGCAGGCTTAGCCGGAGAGCCGCGGACAGGTCAGAGCGAGGCCAGGACGGGGCTTCTTTGGAGCTGAGACGGAAGGAGACGGAGGGACCCGGGAGCCGCGAAAGAGCAGCGCGCGCGCCACACCCAGCCCCGCCGCGTATCTTTCCTGCTGTGGCGCGCCAGCCTGTTTGGGCAGCCCGCCGGTCTGGAGTTGTTGGCCGTCCCCCAGCCTCCACCGCCTCCTCTTCTGGCTGCTGCAGGAAAAGCCCCGCCGACGCCGCCACCTCCCTCCCTCCAGACTCGGGCTCCTTTTCCCGCCCTCTCCGCCTTTGGTGGAGCTTCCAGCTCGCCTGAAAGGTGCTCCTTTCTAGAGCAGCGAGGGCGCGGGGAAGAAAATCCGCCCGAGGAATCTCCAAAGTTGCCATTAATTGCGTTGTTTTAACACTGGCATTAAGGATCGAGACAAAGCGCCCGAGGAGCAAGGAGGAAAAGAGGACACCCGAGCCTCTTCCACATTCCTGTGCAGCGGAAAAAAAAGAGGCGGAGAAGGAGATCGCTCCCCATAAACACGACCGAGTTCGTCGCGCCGCCTCCCTCTTCTGCCGCAACAAAATCGAGATCTAAACGCGATTCGGGGTTTTGACAGATGCACGTTTTTTCAAGCTTGGCTTCCAGCAGGAGAATCATGTAGATCTCTTGGGGGGAGGGGAAAGGATTCTGTGGGCCGGGGTGGGGGAGGGAGAGGGAAGAAAAATGGGGGATGCTGCAGACGTCAAGGAAATGAAGAAGACGTTCATTGTCCCAGCCATCAAACCGTTTGATCATTACGATTTCGCCCGAGCGAAGATCGCCTGTAATCTAGCTTGGCTAGTGGCCAAGGCCTTTGGGACAGGTAGGTTGATGGTTCTTGTAGAGCCTTCTTTTCTGCCATTCTGGGGTCTGCTTCTTTTACTGGTGTATGTGTGAATCACCCATCCGTTGAAGACATGAATAAAAAAAAGGAGTCAGGGAAAATAACTAATAATGAATAACAGGGTGGTGGTATTATTATTATTATTATTATTATTATTATTATTATTATTATACAATGTTTTGTTGTGTGTTTGTATCACAGCTACAGTTGTGTTTTGTGTTACAGTGAGTGATTGTTGCCGTTAATGATTTTTAAAAATTAGCTCTTCCATCAGCTTGTGTGCAAAAGGTTACTTCCTTTCCTTTGCCACCCTCATTAAATAGATACCGTTTTTCCACTTAAATAGAAAAATAAATACATTAAAAAAATAGAAATGTTGAATGGTGTTTTTGATGTCTGGGGGTTGTGAATTCAGGCTAGGTGAAAAACAGTTGTGTCCTTTGAAAAATGCTCAGCATTTTCTCCTTGTCTGAGTCCATTTGAGAGAGGGTTGAAAGAAGTCTGTAAAAGGGGAGTGACTTCTGATTGCAATCTAGGCCGTAAGGAGAAAAATAGCCTTTTTCCCACCAAAGGCTTTCAGGGAATATTTACCCCCCAACATATTATATGGCAGCATTAACACACAGAAGGCAATGATAGATAATGGAGGTGTTTCCCAAAGATCTACAAGATGACCATCTGCCATTTATCAGTCTTTCTCACTCTGTTTGTCATCGTCTACTATAGAATAATGGGAAGAGTATTTTTCTACTTTCAATTCTGCAACTGTTGCATTTAATGCATAATGTAACAAGACAACAGTTGTGTTTTGTTCCTGACAAAAGGTTGGAGGGTATTGCTCTTAGAGTATTTATCCTGTGGGGAATAGCTGTCACAAATTACCAAGTTAATGTACAAATGAGTAGCAAGATTTATATTCAACTGTCAGTCTGCCTTTATTAGGGCAGAGGAGTTTATTATCTTTGGAGACTTTGCCAAACAGTGTTTTTCCTTCTTTTCAATTATTGAATGTTTGCATTTAAAAATGCTGATGTGCTGGAAATGTAGAACAATACCTAAATTTCAGAAATGGCATAGTATTATTATCTGCCACTTAAGATTTCATTTTGCAGGTACAATCATGAAAAACATTTTAATTAATGCATTGTGGTAATGTTGAAATAATTCTTGTCTGATAAACAAGCAAAACCACATTCCTATAGTTTCAGCTCCTAGTCATCAAAAGAGTACAAGCATCAAGTACAGAGAAACCAGGTGATATGTGTGAATGTGTGAACTCTAAGCCACAATCCTAAGTGTTCATTTAGGCATTATGTCCCATTGAAGTCAGTGGAATCTTTTCCAAGTAGACACACATACATGATCAACCTGGAGAAATGTATAATTTATTCTAAGATAAAACTTAGGTTTTGGGAAACATACAAGCAAGGTAGTTGGCTATTGTCTGTTAAAAACTTACTCTGTTGTTGAAAATGCCAGTATTCAGAATAGTGTTTTACAGAGACATTATTTAAGCTGTGAATAGTTGTTCTAGTCCAGATTGATTTAATTAAGACTTCAAAGATAATTTAAGGAGAGGATGGCAAATAAGAATTAGTATATGCGGCATGAAACGCAGAAATATATTATTTCTTTGCATGAAGCAAAATTTAGAAAATAATACCAAACATAGAAGACCATTATAACATTTCTTCTCATATCAGTTACTCTTCACAGAGAGAGTCATAGGTCTTGTAAACATATGAGTTTACTATTCAGAGAAACAACAGACAATTACCAAAGTGTAAATGTGGCTTTTGTATTACATTTTCATACTATTCTGATTGTCTCATTCTGGTTTCCAAAATAGCTGTTGTTTTTTGACATTATTTACTTCATATTTGAATTGGAACCGCCACTGACCAAGAGATGCTTGTGATTTGATAGACCACTTTTTTTAGCCTATTCAGTTGGATAGCTTTGAAATTTGCAAGTATGATATGGATACATTTAGAAAATGGTTGCTATGAGAGAACTGCAACGTTCTTGTTTGCTAAAATGTCAATGGTCCATTACATATCACATATTAAGTGGAAGGCAAATTAAACAAGTTGCTCCCTGCTATCATTTTTAGGATGTTCCCTGCCATCTTCATCTTATTGCTGTCTTTCTTGTAGGCCATCTTCCATTTTTGCTTTCTAAGAATGCTTAGGGGACTGGCTGGCAAACAGAGACTCTACTGAACATGAAGGCATTGCTGGACACCAGTACTTTGCAGTATACCAGCTTCTTGTTGAATTAAATGAAATGTAAAAGACCAGCTCCCACTATATCACCCAAATAAGACCACCAGTGAAGCTGGCTCTCAAGGGTAGGGCCTTCTTCATAGTGATGGTCTCCCAATTAGGGATCTTTCCTAGGGAAGTATGGATAGCCCCCATGATGTCTTGCTTTAATTCACAATTGACAACATGTTTGTTCTCCTGGGCATTTACCACAACTGCTTCTGGACAGGATTCCCTGGCTGCTCTTTAAAATGAATTCTTGTTTGAATCCTTCTGCTCTAGTGGGTATAGTGTTTTGTTTTATGGGGACTTGTTTTGGTTGTTTTTATTAAAGGTTTTTTTTAATTTGTATTCTGCTCTGGATTCTTTTATGGTGTCAGTGGTGGAGGTGTTTGTTGGCATATTGAGAACTGGTGTCATCAAGTTGCCCATCTTTTGCTACTTTTGTTAATTATCTAATCTGAAAATAACTTATGCCAGGTTTTGCAGATCATGCTTAGCCATTACATTATAGTTTTTGGAATGGTGCATTGTGCAAATCTAGGCACTCTAGTTTGCAATCAGTGCTTTATGGCTTATTGTTATTTGTGAAGCCATCATAGTTGCCATTTCAAAAATGAGGCCATAGCTCATTGTGATGTGTGAATAATCTTCTAATTTTCTTAGAAGTAAAAAGCTCATTGGTTTATGTATGTGTATCTATATGTCATTGCTCAGAAGCTACATTCCTTACAATAGTGTTGTCAGACATAAAGTTCAGTGGGGTTCCTTGCCCTTTGAAAAATTGTTGCCCGTTATTTCACCTCTTCTGCTGTCTTTACTAAAGCAAAGGGACTGAGAATCTTAGGATTCATTAACATTTCACACTAAACTGTGGTTTCTTGAACTAGTTTGTTATATAGGCCTTAATTGAGTGAGTCCACACAAACCACGGTGGCTGGATTCAGATAATTCAGCTAAGTAAAAAGCAGCCTAACCACCTTATGTTATAATGCAAGGCATAAATGAGTCTCATTAGTGACTAATATTGCATGCCAGGGTCATCTATATGTGAAATCCAATGCTTATCAATTTAGGCAATCCTAAGTAACTTTGGTTTCTGAACACAGAAATAATTTGCTAAAAGCAGAACTGATTTAGGTTTATTTAGGTTGGGGAATGTATTGGCCCTTTGAGACTTGCCTAATTCTTGTAAGAATCACCGGCAAGGAAAGCCTATTATCAGGCAATATGACAGTAGAATTTACATATGTACATCTATATGTATATATGTATGATGTCACTGTAAGGACCAGGACCAAAAGTTTTGTTCTTTTATGGGAGAGGATTGAGTTTCTTTAGACTCAGTATAGTTGAGGGCAACATACTAATTCATGATTAACTAAACTGTGGTTTTCTAAATCCAGCTGCCTGGGTTCAGCAACACATATGAACCTAAGTGGTTGGGTTTAGTAAGCCATACATTTAGAATTGGTGGCAAGAAAGTGGCTTATGCTGCTGGTTTCACAATTTATTTAGTGCTGAGGTGGACTATTAGCAGCTCATTCTTGAAGTCTTCATTGAAGTGCAAATCACTGATTTGTACTGTTGAAAATGTTCATGCTTTAAACACCCACACATACTCCTAATGTCTTGAATAGGCCTTGTAAGATTCTGGTGGGCTTCACATAACTATGTTGAGTCTAAAGAAACTCAATCCTCTCCCATAAAAGAACAAAACGTTTGGCCCTGGTCCTTACAGTGACATCATTGTATCATTCCAACACCCCACTGTCCCTTGGAGGAGTGGACATTTATTTTTGTGTAGCCACAAAAAGACTACCCCTGACAGTGTATTATAAAGTATTTCATATAAATATTCATGTGTGGTTATGCATGATCACAGTAATGCTTATTGCAATCCTGAAGGTAGCTTGGTATTTGTAGTGCAGATATGGGATGGGCTTTGCACTATTATTTTGGAGTTTTGTGCATGCTTATTCCATTATGTCAAAAAGTGCCTTGAAGAAGCGAAGAGAGATATAAAATTAAAAACAGGTTATCCTTCAGTCTTTATTTCTAACTTCGTAAACTGCAAATAAGTTTCTTGGTGATCTAATTACAACATAAGTTGACCATGTAATGTAGTTTGTTTGATTTTAGTTTAGGATATTGAGTGCAATCATCCATTATGGTTTGCACATCGTCTTTGATAGTTTAACACAGTGTATGAATTGAATTGTGATTGATTCAGCAAACCATAGTTAACAAAAGCATGATTTACAGACTCAAGCACTGAAATATAGTAGAACATTTAATTAACTTTTGTTGTTATAAATTAATTATTTTGGAAATGTCACCAAGATTATATGCTGTATACTTTCAGTAATCTTTTGACTCTGATATAGTAATCAATATGCATTGGTCACATGTAATCCAGCAGAGTGAATTGATTTTAATGGCTCCATCTAGGTTTGTTTTAGCAGACTTTTATGCTTCTGGAGTATAGTGGAGTAACATTGTAATTTCTTAAAGGTAGGAT
Source organism: Python bivittatus (assembly GCF_059951505.1). Taxonomy (NCBI): domain Eukaryota; kingdom Metazoa; phylum Chordata; class Lepidosauria; order Squamata; family Pythonidae; genus Python; species Python bivittatus. The sequence continues at coordinate 17,325,370 of NW_028277098.1, forward strand.
TTAGATTCAAGTTGCATTGATTCAATAATTATATGTCTAGGGTATCTTGTGGACAAATAAATTTACTGAAGGTCAGCTCCAAGGGTACAGTTTTGGCTAGGCACTGCAGATTGAATGGGTATTGCTTAGAATTTTGATTCTAAGAAGTTAGCTGGGTGGCTTTATCTTATAGCATCTTAAGGCTGTAATGTCATATAACCTTCCTTTATTGAACTTAATGGGAGCCTCTTTCTGAGTAGACACATGTGAGGTCGCATTGTAGCAGCCCACATTGTGGGTCCTAATTTAAGGTAGGCAGCACCACAACATGCTAACTGAGTAGCGCTGACATTTAGCCTTCATGCATCCTGGGCACTTATTACATTAATTTGTATGCCATATTGAAGTTGGATGGGACCATGCGTTACATGTTTTTATTTTTTTTTAATGCAATAGAAGTAAAAGCATGCATTTTAAAAACCCGTGCAGCAGTGTCCATAATAACAAGCTGTGATGTATCAGAATGACATGTATATAATGACATCATCATTCAGATGTGATTTATGTCACAGTACTTGTTATAAGTATGTAAGCTGCAGCATTTGCATGATGACATTATCATATACTTGTCATCCTTTGCTCCCTCGTCAGTGCCTATGTGAGTGTGTGTGCCTACATCTGGGCAAAACGAATGCTAAATACATTGCTAATATAAATACTTCAGCAACCCCATAAAATAATTAATAGAAATTGTTTTCATTTGTCAGAGAATTCTCAGTTTACCAGCATGACCTATTCGACCTATCCCACTGATACGTTAATACTTTCTATGAAGAAATGTTTGAAAATAATTTTCATTGCACTTAAAATAACAAGGGGCTTCCTACTACAATATAATTACTTATGTGGTAGCTTGAAATCTTGTGGTAAAGAGCAGAGGAGTTTGGACAGTGCTCATGAAAACAAGTCTAGGACTGAAAAGTTAAATCTTAGTAGAATGATTCTTATTATTTCCAGAGAACTCAGAGCAACTGAAAAGCTGGGTTCACAAATCTATAATGTGATTGCCTTGGCTTTCACTTAACATGCTGTTTGAATCAAGCTACTGTTATTTGTAAATCATGTTTTACAGCTCAGCTGGTTTATGAACCTAGCCAGCTGTGGTAAATAATTATTTTATTAAGCTAACTTTGGATTAGAGCAATGTGTGAATGTGATCGTTATAAACACAAAGCAGCACTTCTTATGCAGGCATCTCATAATTGGTTGCATGTTGGCATAGCTTTTGTATCCCTAGACCATGATCATAAACTAGTTTCAGAGGATATATTAGTCTTATTGTAAAATCGATTATGTCTTCTGTTAAGGATCCATGAGCCACAGGGTCTTAAGGGGTGAATTAGACCTGATTACCTGGTTCATATATTGCACTAAATCATTGTTTGCTTAACTGTAGTTAATTGAGTAATCCACAATTAGCTGGGCTCATGCAATGTATAAGTTATAAACCTTAGTTAAACCCTGTTTCCCAGTCTAGACAATTTCTAGGCACATAGACTTCTAGCCACATAGCCATTACTGAGAATTGTGGGAACTGAAGTCCATGCATCTGAAAATTGTTTATGTTGGCATGATAAGCCAAATCATATACTGTAAATCACATAGTGACTTAGTGCAGTTTTTCTCTACTTGATGTCTTTCAGAAGACCACCAACCAGATTAATACTACTGTATTATCTATGCTATTACAACATAATCTGTGTTGGAACTACAACTCCCAAGAATTCTGAGCATACTGAGTAGAAATTCTGGGAGTTGCCATCCTAACATTTGTGAAGGGCACCAGGTTGGGAAAGCTAGTGTAGACCTCTGATGATGTCAGGAAATGAAACTTCCATAGATTTCAAGAGGTAAAATTTGAGTCTTCCATGAATTTGCAAGAGTACAAAAAGGAGATTTAATTCATTCCCCTGTGCAGCATTTCTGAATTCTCTTTTCTCTGAAAAGATACTTACTCCACAGAGGATCTCCCAATGATAGGTCTAGTATGATTCCTGAAGGCTGGAAAAATCATCATGATTGGGTGGTTTTAAGACTCATTTGTTAAATTCTCATTCTCCAAAGGAGTCATTCTGTTTGTCACTTCAAATAACTTATTTAAAGCCAGTTGCATAATAATATGAAAATACCCGAGTCATCTAAAGCTCTTCAGCTAATTGATTGGGCAAAGTTTAAAAACAAATGATTGCTGCTTAAACCAAGAGAATGTTCTTGTCATGGTTGTTTTCGCATGCAGGAATCTATCTACCCTCTGTTGATTTCATTTATTCATTTATATATTTATGTATAACAGTAGTGGGGAACCTGCTGGGCTCCAAGTCCCATCAGTCCAGCCAACATGGATAATGATTAGGAATGTTAGAGAAACAGACTTAATTTATTCAACAGGGTAAGTTATAGGTTAGTTTGTTTGGCTCTTTTTCGCTTACATCATGAATAGCCTTGCTAGATGTAGCTTCTTCAGCTAACTTTGGAACATTTAAAATCTTCCTTTGTGGTAACAAAAGATGTATCACTGCTTTCTTTCTGACTTCTTGAGATGCTTCTTTTACTTTCTGTTGCTCTAATTATCTATTTAGACCGGGGGGGGGGGGGTTCGAGATGAAGATATTCCTATATCTCTCTGTCCTTTCCATCTGAACAATCTTCCGCAGTTGTTTTGTCCTTGACTAACTGCTTGAGGTCAGTAGTTTGCTGAATAAGGAGGAATACGTTGAAAGTCAATCCAAGTAAGACACAATTGTTTAATGGCAATTAGCCCTGCTCCTGAAAAAGGAATCATGGATGACTGTGTGTGTGTGGGGGGGGGGTTATGATGCTGCATTGTGACATGACTTATGCACTTGCATCAGGCATCATGTCATTGCATAACTGCAACATTTGCATGATGTAATGGTATGTGTCATTTTCACATTATTGTGACTTACTACAGAAGTCTGTGCAAGGTATAGAGGTACATGCTCTGAATGGGATTCTCTAAATAAAGAATGTGCTCTTTTTGAACACTTTGGATTTCAAAACTTCTCCAGAGTTTACAAGCGCAACCCATCATTTTTTTAAAAAAAATGTATGCAGAGAGATACATTTTATATAATCTGCTTCTCAGTATACAGTAGACTAAGTAGAGTGCAATCAAAAGATATTTATAAAGAAGCAATAATTAACATTTAATTACTAGGCACCCAGAGCCAGCGTGGTATACTGGGTAAAGGGTTGCACTGGCAAAGAGGAGAGGCAGTTTCCAGTCCTCCCTCAGCTGTGGAAATGCACTGGGTGACATTAGGACAATCACATTCAGCCTAACTACCTGCCAGGATTGTTGTCGTGGGGAAGACAGGGGAAGGGAGCACTATGTATGTCATTTTGAGCTCCAGAATGAAAGGTGGCATGCAAGTCTAATGAATAAAATAAAAGTATAGTAAAACAGGAGCATTTGATCTATTCTGGCTGATCACGCAGATCTCCTTTTCCTGAATTCCCTGTGCGACTTCTATACTAGTCCAATATAGAAGTATTATGATAAGGTTACTGCCCTTGAAATAAGTTTGAATATTTATATTTGGTTTAAATGTGGCAGCTGTATTCATTTTTGGAATTAGCCATAGAGATATTTACAATTTCTATAGTACAGCAGATGTACTAATTACTAATTTTATTTCTGGGTTGAATGTGATATGTTTATTTTATATCTTAAGAGTGATATATAGCTTGGATCTCAGATGCTTAAGAGAAGACCTTCTCCCTTCTCTGCATTACCGAATCACAACATATAATACAGCAGCAACATGTTATGTTGCCAAATGCTACCAGTAAATCTTTTTCAGTGATTCTGAATAGGACCAAGGGTATAAAATGTGCTGAAAATTAATGGTATTTCAAGCTTCATTTGTCTGCTGAAAGTGTGTGTTTATTTGTTAGGTTTATCTCCCCACTTACTTTCAGGATCTCAAGGTAATATACATAGCACCCCCTCCTCTATTTTTTCCTTACAACAACCATCTGTGAAGAACATTGGGCTACATAGTGACTTTCTATTGCAGAGGATGGACTTGAAAAAACTGGATCTCCCGAGTTCTAGTTCAACACCTTAACCCAGTGTTTCTCAACCTTGACAACTTTAAGATGTGTGGACTTCAACTGCTGGCTGGGGGATTCTGGGAGTTGAAATCCACACATCTTAAAGTTGCTAAGGTTGAGAAACACTGCCTTAACCATTACTATACGCTGGCACAAATGTTGGATACCCCATAGTTAAATTTTAGCTAGTACTTCCTTACTTCTATCTATCTTTTGATCAATCCTTATGTAGTATGTTGTGTATTGAAAAGTAGACTGTATAGATTTATTTCCCTAAATGATTGTTTTTCTTACCAGCTGACTGATTCCAAGAGTTCTCTAGTCTTTGTTGTATAGTCCACTCTTTTCCCTTTTCTTTGTTTTTAATATTTTATGGCTAACAGGTTACCTTACTTCTACTGCTTACTTCCATAAAGGATTAAAAAAAACTTTGGAAGTCATGCTGGTAATAACATCACGGGACATTTCATTGAGTGGCAACTAGTATCTTTTTCTGTGCCAGTAGCATAACTGTTGTGCAGTTCTGAAATCCTTTAATGTTTTCTCTTTGTGTTATTAAATTAGATGCATACTCTACATCGTAGCTAGAAAGGAGCTTAGTGAAACTTGGAGATTGGTAAAAATAATTCTTCCTGCTTTAGAGTTATCTTGTAAAGAGACACAGCATGAAAGAGAAAAAACGAGGTGGGAGGAAAACTGATTTCTAGCCCAAGCTGTTGTTATTTCAATGGATTTTTAACATATAATACCAACTTCCATTGCTCCCAGTTTTAAACTGTACTGCGGTATGTTGCTTTTAGAAATGGACATATCTGGGTGATATAATTAGAGTTGGGTGATCATAATTGAGATGAAAGGAACAGCACTTTCAATTTATTTTATTTCCTTTGCAAGCAGTTTGGTGGGGCAGTTCAAAGACCTTTGTTTACTTTTGCACTTGGGAACATTTTGTACAATATGGAGCAGACACATAAGGGAACTGTAGCAACATCAGCACTGTCGTTACAGGAAAGGAGCTCAGCTGAAGGTTACAAGGGTGAGGCAGGAAAAGAGGCTGGAGTTGTCTGCATCCCATCTTGAGATGGAAAATGCAGGGCCCCACGCCTAAAGAGAAAACAGCAAAGCTGTCCATCAGATTTTACAGTAATTTCTGCAATGCAAACCTTGATTTTCTTTATGCCGCAGTATCTTTGGAAAGCAGGAAGTTTGGGCTGTGCTTCTATAATCAAGACTTCAGTCTTTCTGTGGTCAGTGCCTTCTGAAAATGGAACACAAATTACTTCCTGATGTTATCTCCCTACATCTAAAATCAGCTGGGCTGATAATCATAACCAGCATCATATTTATGGTGAGCTAGATTGCCCAAACAACTAGTTTAAACTGCTTATCAACTTTGTATTCTGACTTCAAAGCTCTCTGGAATAGAAGGGAAATCAGCACAGAGCATTAATTTACCAAATTTAGTATTGACTTCCTAGTTAACTGCGAACTTGAAATGAGGGCTTGTTCATACGTCGCCTCACACATAAAAGAAACTTACTGTAAAAATGCCATTTTAAAAACCTATTGTCTGCAGCTCCTGTTCTTATTAAAATGGAAATAACTGAGTAAGAATGCCCAAATATCCGATATTCACAATGAATATGAATCTAAGGTCCATATTTCAGCAAGCTACTTGTTGCACACTATTTGGAACACTGGATTTATTTCTTCCTTAATGCCAACTCACCAACCTAAAATCAGTGGTGTCTGCAGGGTTGTTTTTTTTTAAAAGTCAAGATGGCAGGGATCAAAGCCCTGCCTCTTTCTACATGTATGCAATATTGATGAATGTGCAGAAGGGGCAGAGCTTCCATTGCACTGCCATGACCCCCACCTTGACATTTTACTTTTACTTTCCCCCATGGACAGGACTACATAAAGTTTTCTTGAAATTCAAAAATGTTACTGTTGTCATCATCAAACCAATATTTCACAATTTCATTTTCTTCCGTTTCGCGCAAAAAGTCCAAAGGGGTTTCCAATTGGCATGCAACTTAATCACTGTCTTTTCTCTAATCAAAGCTGCAATTTTTCCAGTGACAGGTACCAATGATACATCATTTTATAAAAATTCGCTTTAAGATTATAACGTAATATAAATTTCAGTCCTTCCATCCGTATATTCTCCCATTGTTTCATTTGTATGTTATAACCAAAAATTGTGGGCCATTTTATCATACATTCTTTTACTTGTTCTTCTGTTTCAAATCTCAATAAAAGTTTATGCATATTAGATGATGGAAAAAATGAAAGTTATGTTTTAACCCTAGAGTAAGAATTCAATTTAAACTTATACTATAACTGTTGTAAAAGAAAATATTAAGTCATTTCTTTATATTTCTTTTTTCTTTCTTTTCCTTCTGTACTTTTCGCTTGTTCTCTTTATCTTCTTTCTTTTATCTTAAATATTAGTTCTTGTTAGTTTTTATATTTATTGTTTAAAATTTAATAAATTTATTAAAGTTGTTTAAAGTTATTACAAATAACAAAAACAAAAATGTTACTGTTGTGTTGACCCTATTGTGCTACCATAAGTCACCATTTATTTATTACAATAATTTGTATGCTGCCTACTCACCAGGCTTTAGATGGCTTACAGTGTGAACATTTCAGAAGCTTGATCTTTATTAAGGCCACATAAATGGGGCTGGGGACACAGGAGACCAAGGAGTTACCCAACCCTGATGTATATGAATATTAACTTTAGCTTAAATATAATATTTGAGCTCTAGTAGATATGACTTAATACCAAGTATGCATAAAAATAATAAAACAGCAACAAAAGTAAAGCTACCTTTCAAGATTTTCTGTTTTGTTAAATAAAAAAAATTATTTGGTAAGAATCTGTGCTCCTGTAAAATTTAGCTTTTGTTAAAAGCTAAATTATTTTAGTATAAATTCATATTGTTTACCTATACTGTTTTATTGAGCGTAGACTGCTGTAGTATTAAACTAATTGTTTAGGAGGAAGGCAGGAGAAGAACTATTGTGGCTTATTAATACCCTTGTCTGTCAAATCCATATGACTGAAAAAACTTTAACCTACAGCAGCAGGATTATTTTTGAAACATACTGAAATCAAGCAGAAAACTGAAAATACTTGAGTCCCATTTCTAAATTTAGCTTTGATGTCAGTCCCACTAGGTAGACCAGGCCATGAAATCAATTCCACAAGATGTCTAAAACTACTTTTATTGAGATCGGCTGCAAGTCTGATTGTTCTGTACCTCCTTCCCCTTATACTCCTGTGAATTACGGAGGTGCCTGTCTGAACTATTTCTGAATATTATCTGGAAGTTCTGGACTTAAAAAATGTTTTAGCCACTTTTGTCTAGACAACAGAGCCTGCATATTCCTGTCAAGGTCATCTTCCTTACTTTGTACATGTGTAATGGATGTATACTTGAAATTCTCATAATTTTATTCAAAATGTGTATCTGGTGGAAGATTCTATAAGATTGCACTGTTTTTCATTTCTTTTTATTGGAAAAAGTAACACTTTAAAGGTTCCCAAACTTTCTCAGTTTACAGCACCCTTACTGTCTCAGTAATTTTTTCACGGCACCCTTAGGCCAAAAGAAATACTGAACAGTTCCATTTATTAAGTAGTTAGATCAATAATATAAAGTATCCTGCAGTGCTCTGTGAGTTTGCTGTGGCACTCTGGGAATACCACAGTGCACAGTTTGGGAACTATCACTTTAAAGAGAATTACAAATGAGTTCAGAAAAACAAATAAGCACCGTGGAGTAGGGCAAGGATGGTAAGTCTTTGGATTAGTTGCTGCTTATTTTATACTGTATTGAAGATAAATCAAGTGATTTGTGTTTTCTTCCCAAAATCATTTATCTGTGTTGGACATTAATGGAACAAAACCAAAAGACTTCAACATTTGAGGGACAAATCATGCTATTCCACAGCATCTTTAAATAAATTCTGTGGTAATAAGCTATATAGTAAACAGAACATCGTGCACATTCATGCAAGCGCACTTCATTTAGTTTACTTGCTTCATTAGGCTGTTTTTATTCCTGTGGTATCATTTTATATTTCATTGGCAAGGAATCACATATCTGCATACCCATTCACATGTATCTTTGATGACTTAGGGTAGTGTTTCTTAAACTTTCAGGACCCCTTCCTACTTTTAAAAATTATGGAGGACCCCAAAGTAGCTTTTGTTTGTATGGGTTATATTTATCGATATTTACCATATTAAAAATTAAAATTCACGCATTTGTAGAATATTTGTTGAATCATGTGAAAATGACAATATTAAACCCATTAGATATTAACATAAATACAATATTTTTCATGAAAAAAACACTATATTTTGTTAACAAATAAAAACAATAATGAGAAGAGTGACATTGCTTTAAATTTTTGCAAATGTCTTCAGTATCTGGGAAATAATTTTGATTCTGGGGTTCCCTGAACCCCTGATTTTGGGGTTCCCTTACACTTTAAGAAACACTGACTTAGGGTATTGTGTTTGTTATATAGTACTATGGATGTTTTAGTGTTGTTTGTTGTTTTTCATGGTCATTTTAATGTTTTATACTTATTAGGGGTGTTTCGTTGTTTGTATTACTGCATATTGTACAGTAATTAACTGCCGTAAACTGCCATGAATCTAATACAAGTGGTGGCCAACATGTGAGATATATGTAGGTGCCCCTTGCCCTTTCTCTTGGTACTCTCACATATCTCGTCAGCTTATCGCCAAGTGATCCAAGCAGAGAAAGGAGAAGCACAAGATCTGTTTTTTGACTGGTGTTAACAGTGGAAGAACAGAGATGTGTACCTCACTAGCCATCCAGTTATGTGTTGGTGAGATCTCAGTTGCTTGGCTTCTGGCCATTAATGGTCACGTTCATCATGGACTATTTTCAGAAAGAAAATTCTGAATAAGCACTAGATGTGCTTCCTGGGTTCAGATTTTAAAAGAAAAAAAGGGTCATCCCTGCATACTACAGTATCTGGGACCAAAATAACAACAACAAAACCCATGATGAAACTTAGTTCGAAAGGACATTTTTGCCCCTGCTACTTGTATTGTAGAGACAGAAAACTGTACATTGGCATTTGTATGGTTGTAAGTAAGCAGTGCCCACCAATCATAACTTTGCATGTTTTCTAGGAGCAATGGAGGTCTACTTCTGGGTCAGTTTAGCAGTAAACCGTTCTCCTGAGATCGAGTTTCCTCTACTATTTTATGGAGGTTCATTTGAACAAATTTCTTTGAAGCTCTAAAATAACTTTAACAAGCTATTTTTCTTTCAGTGCGTAAGCTAAAACTTTAAAAACCCATTGATAGATATGACAATTTATCAACAGCAGCCTCCTGTATCTGTCTCCCTGTTCATCATAATTTTGCTAGTTAAAGTGAAATTACTTAATTCGTTAATTAAAGCAAACTATAGAGTTCTTAAATTCCTGATACTGAAAAGTGTATATCAGTAGTTTTGGAGCCACAAAAAACAATAAGTGAGACTGTACACATCCTTTCATGTGTGATTCAGTGCAAAGCTCATATCTTTGCCTTAAAAGGTTTATGCTTTTATTAATTGCAGTGTGTGTTTTTTTTTAAAGCTGTAGATTAGTTTTAGGGAGGAGTAGTATAGCCTTAATTGCCTGATTATTTTATGTTTTAAAATTGTTAAAGCTGTATTCCTTTTGTTTATGGAAGCACACTTTGAAGAGCTTGGCTTTAAAAGTGGTATAGGTGTTTTTTAAGTAAAAAATTATTACCTTTGGATGACCTCCCCCAGCTGAAACAAAAATGAAATTTATGCAAAATATTTCTGTACAGACATGCCAGAGGATAGGACATGCACACACAAGGCTTACTGAGTGCCCTCTGTAAGTGCTACACTCATATCCCATAATCCTCAACAGGATGAATGGCTGAGAGATTATGGGAACTGTAGTCTTGGTGCTAAATATCAAAACCTACCTCAGCTAAATAATTTGGGGAAATTCTCCCCAAACATGTTAATTTATAAGTATGGTGGCCATATTTTCTTTAAAAAAATGAAGGACAAATCTGAAAAAGGGGCAAATCTGAAAGAGGCTCATAATGATAAAAAATTTTCATGGTTTATATTTATAACTTTGCTTTACAGAGCAAAGTTCTTTACCTCAAGAGCAAAACCAAGAAAAACTTTACAAAAATGCATGTTCTAATAAAAATATCTAAAATCAAACAGTACATGTAAATTTATTTAAACAAGGCAATTCAATTTCCATATTTTTCACATAAATGTGAAAGACTGTGCATTAAGTGGTACCATTTGTACAGTAAAAGTGAAATGTCCAAAATAAAGGACAAGAGTGAGTTTTTGAAAAATAAACCTAAAGGACAGCTTTCTGAAATAAAGGGCTGTCCTTTATAACAAAGGGCATATGATCACTGTACTTAAGTAGCGTAATTATTACCAGGTTGCCTATGACATGTTTTAAAACTATTTTGTGTATTTCTTTATGTATTAGCAGGAGAAAAATATTCTTTCTTTCTTCTGTTGCTGAAGTTGCACAATGCTGTCTCCTGTTGTTTCTCTTGATCCTTACTTGCTATTGGTCTGTCCCATCTTGTTCTGGGGAAATTTATTTAGCTATTTATCCATCCATCCATCCATCCATCCATCCATCCATCCATCCATCCATCCATCCATCCATCCATCCATCCATCTATCTATCTATCTATCTATCTATCTATCTATCTATCTATCTATCTATCTATCATATTTATATAGCCGCCCATCTCACACAAGGTGACTCTGGGTGGTGTACAACAATTTAAAAAAATATAAATAAATATTTTGATAAAAATTACCATCCATTGCCTCCTCAAATGTCAGAAATGCAAAAATTTGAAAACAGTTTGGCAGAGAGTTTATTCTCAAACAGATAATAATCCCCTTTTCCAGCACAACAATTTATTGTTTTGGTGATACTGACTAGATGTGAATAGCTTAGTGGATTTGGCTATGTGAAAATGGTCCACATCTTTATGTTGTTTGTGTACATAAGACTTGAAGTGGGTAGGCTTCATTATATGAGAGCTGTTCCCATTTAGCAGTTGGTGATAAGACAGGTATATAGGTTGTCCTCCTTTAGCGACCACAATTGGGACTGGCAAGTCGGTCACTAAGTGACATGTCCACTGAGTGTAAAATCATGTGACCACAACTATGCTTACGATTTTACTTCAGCTTTCCTTTTTCCCCATTCACCTGCCCTTTGGAATGCTCACCCTGGCACTGGAATAATTAGCAAGAAAGGAATTAATGTTTGTATTTACATTCATTGGAGAAGAATGGATTACAAGAGAGTAAGCAGCTCCCAGCCCCAAGTATGCTAGGCAAACAGCCAGCGCTAGTTCATTCCTTTCTATATGTATTCCCCACTGTGTGCCGGCTTACTCTCTTGTAATCCCTTCCTCTCCAATCTCTCTGCTCTGCAAAGGTGGGGGGGGGGAGAAAAAAACAGGTCAGGCACAGGAGAGATTGCTTAGAGAGATCACTTGTTTAGGCAATCTCTCCTGTGCCTGACCCCCCTTTTTTTCCTTTTTCTCCCTTTTCTGACATGTTGCCCTGTCAAGTTGTTAATGTCCATATAAGTAAAATTATATATGATTTGGAAGATCCATGATCAGAGAAATTTTTGGCAACATCTTGCAGCTACTTGGGAGAGGTATTAATCATTTTGCCTGATGTTGTTTCAGTTATTACAACCAGTTAGAGGTATTTTGAAAGGAAGATAGTGCTGGCAGAGGTTAAAGAAATCTTTCTCCCCCAACTTCAGTCTTCAAAGCTTCTTCTTAAACCTGCTAATTTATATAATCTGTCTGTCATGTATAGTTTGTGTTTGGCTGTTCATGTTTCCAGACTGATGAGCTGAACTGGCAAGTCATAAATTTAACAAGTAGGCCTTGTTTCCACAGCTGTCCTGTTCTTACTGAAGTGGTGCATCTGTGACTATATTATATCACTTCTGACTCAGACTCATAGAATTATCTTCCCTACAAACTAAACCAGCATGTTGGGAATTTATTAATTGATGAGATACCTTTATATAGGACCTTTTTTTTTTTAATGGAGTGGGTTTTAAATCATATGAACCCCAATTTTTGTCTGAGGCTATTATAACCTAGGCACAAGTTTATCATTTGAATTAAAAATAGGCTTCAGGCAGAGAAGACTTTTTAATTCTTGAAAGGAATAGACGTCACTCCACTGGATTGTGGATGGAGGGGGGAGAGAGAGAGAGATTCATTTCTTCATAAAGTTTATAAGAGTACGTTTTGAAGCTATCTTTTCCTTTTTTATATATAATTTTATTAATTTTTTAAAAAAACTAATACAAACTAATATAAAGTAAGGAAAAAAAGAAAGCAATCAAAGAGAAAGCTAAAAGTGCAAGAAAGGGGAAAAAACGGAAAAGAAAAATAGAAAAGAAAGAAAAAAGATACAAAGAAGTAGCTTCCAATCTTCTTTACAGCAGTTATAAGTATAATTATAAATTTACCTCTTACTCTGTGGTTACAACATGACTCTCTTTCTATAATCTATCCTGTCTAATCTTCAAAACCATAAATCATAAGTTCATTTTTTATGTTATATGCAAAAAGTCCATAATGAGTTTCTACTCAGCAATAAATGTAGATATTGTCTTTTCTCTGATCACAGAAATCAATTTAGCCATTTCAGCAAGTTCCACCATCTTCACCAATCATTCCTCCGTTGTGGATAATGCCGAACCTTTCCATCTTTGTGCATATAATAATATTGCTACAGTTATTATGTACAAAAACAAAATTCCATTACTTTTTTCCAACTGTCTGTCCATCAGTCCCAAAAGAAAAACCTTTGGTTTCAGTTGTATATTAATCTTTAAAATCCTCCACCAAACATGATAAAATGTCCCTTCTTGTTGTTCACATTTCCATCATAAATTTGAAGTGCCTTTATACATTCTAGACAGTTTTTCTGGTGACATATACCAATGGTACATCATCTTATAAAAATTCTCTTTAAAATTATAACATAGTGTAAATTTCAGTCCTTTCAGCCACATTTTCCCATTGTTCCATCCGTATATTATAACCAAAAATTTTAGCCCATTTTATCATGCATTCTTTTCACTTCTTCTTGTTTCAAATTTCAATAAAAGTTTATACATTTTCGTAATTACATGTTCATCATTTCAAACTCTGTCTTATGATGTTCACAACCATAAACTCTTTTGCCTACTTTAAATCCTTTCTGATAACTTTAAATAAGGGAACCATTAACAACTTATCCTTCTGCCACCAGTTCTTCTCTTGATTTTATTTTACATTCCCCTTGACAAAATTGATAACTTAGCCATTTGTGTTTGCCTATTATTTCTCGTCTATAAAATGCTTCTTGTGCTGAGAGCCTCAAAGCTGTTTTCAGGCATAACCCAGGTTTATATTTATTCCATATTCTCAATATGACAAATCTAACAGAATGGTTTTTAAAATCCACTTTAACCTTGACTTTGTCGTACAACAAATATCCATGCCACCCAAATCTCAGTGTCCTTCTAACTCCAAGAGCCTTCTATTTCTCAGCAGCACCCACTCTCATCCAAACCAAACAGCAAGCTACAAATGCAATTTCAAATCAGGTAGGCCCAATCCTCCTCTTTCCTTTACATCTTGTAACGCTCAGTTACTTATGTTTTTTCCCCTGCCAACAAATTTAGATATATCCTTCTGCCACTGTTTAAATGGTGCATCAGTCAAAACAGGTATTGTCTGAAACAAAAACATTCATTTTTATACAGAAATTCTCCCCAGCAATGATAGTTGTAGTTTTCCCCATATTAACATGTCATTTTTAATTTCATGCCATGTTCATGCCAAAATAACATTGTTATTTTGAAATAACATATAGTTCATATTTGTCATAGTGATACTCAGATATTTTACTGTCTTCTCAACCCTAAAACCCATTTTATTCATTAATTCTGTTTGATCTTCTGTTGTCATATTTTTGTTAACATCTTCGTCTTCTGTTTGTTAATCTTGAAACCTGCTAATGCACTGTATTCTTTTACTTTGCCCATTACTATTTTAATTCCCTTTAAAGGATCCTCCAAAACTAACACCAAGTCATCTGCAAAAGCCCTTAACTTACATGTTTCTTTTTTAATCTTCACCCCCACAGTCATCTCATCTTGTCTTCTATCTCTGTTAGTATTTCAGGAACCAAAATAAACAACAGGGCATCCCCATCATATCTTCCAAAACCTTGAACAAGAAATCCCAGTTCAAATCATCAAAGGCCTTCTCTGCATCTAAGACAATCAGTGTGGCTTGTTTTTCATTATTTTACTCCAAATATTCCAAAATGTCCAACATATTTCTAACATTGTCCTTTAAGTGCATTTTGGGTAAAAACCCACATTGATCCACATGAATAAATTATTGCAAAATTATTTTCAGTCTGTCAAGCTAGAATTGTGAACAACTTGTAGTCATCATTCAATAATGATATCGGCCTATAGTTTCTTGTTGAATCTCCCTATTTAGGTATTAGTGCTATATTGACCTCTTTCCAACTCTCCTATCTTTCTTCCCTGTAAGATAGAGTTCCTTGTGTTTTTGTAAATGTTGTAAAAGTTTATCCTCAAAACATTTATAATAAAAACCTGATAATCCATCTGGTCCAGGCACATTTCCTCGTTTAATCTTATAGCTTCAGAAACTTCCCTTATTGTTATAGATCCATTCATAATCTGTCTCTGTTCCTCTGTAATCCTCAGTAAATTTTGTTTGTTTAGATATTCATCTGCTTCTCCAGAAAGATGTCACTTCCTTTATACAAGTTGGAATAGTACAGGTAGTCTTCACTTAACAACCGCTCATTTAACAACGGTTCGAAGTTACGACAGCCTTGGAAAAAGTGCTTTATGACCTGTACTCACACTTACAACCATCAAAAACTATTACAACCCCCACAGTCATGTGATCGCAATTTGCGACCTTTTTTTATGACAGTTGTTAAGCAAATCACTGCAGTTGTTAAGTGAATCACATGATTGTTAAGTAAATCACATGGTTGTTAAGCAAATTCTGGCAAAAAACATGCATTGGGGAAGCTGGATTTGCTTAACAACCACATGATTCGCTTAACGACAGTGATGATTCACTTAATGACTGTTGTAAAAACGGTCATAAAATTGGGTTTGGTCACGTGGTAACTCGCTTAATGACCAATTTTCCAGTCCCTATTGTGGTTGTTAAGCAAGGACTATCTGTATTGATGAAATGCTTTTTGTATGGCCGCATTATCCATTAATACAATAAATAAATAATGCAGTATCTCCTTCTTATAATTTCAATATCATTTTCTTTTCCATTTCTTTTCATAATTTATATGGCAATGACTTCCCTAATTTGTTTGCAAACTCTTTTTTGCTTTATATAGTTCATTTTTATTTCCATTTCTCTTACTGTTAATATAGATAAATGTCATTGTAAAAGCTTAATTTGTTGAGAAATATTTATCTTCTCTGGAAATTTCTTTAGTTCATCTTCTTTTCTCTTTATCTCATCCAAAATAGCTTGTATTGTCTCTTGACTCTTCTTTTTGAGTTCATCATTATATTATATAAAATAACATCTAATGGAAGCTTTACTTGCATCCCAAACCATTCTTAAATCAGTACCTTTATCTAAATTATTTTTTAAAAAATTATTTTAATTTCTTTTTACAATCCCCCACTACTGCTTCTTTCTGTAGCAATATTCTTTTAGTCTCTATAAAAAAACTAACTTTCCTTTTATAAACCAAACTCACAAGATTATGATTAAAAAAATCTTCAGTAATATACTGTATCTACTTTAAAAACCTTAGTAGCCAATTTCTTTGAAATTCAAATCATATATATTCTTGAAAAGGAAAGTAGGTATACTCTCTTGAATTGCCATTTTTCTGTCTCCATTTATCAACTACCCCTAATTTGTACATCAAATGGGAAAAAAAAGTTTTGGTAATTTGTCTTAAGTAATTTTAATATTTTTCTCAGAAGTTCTATCCAGTTGTGGGGAGACCACTCCATTCCAAACCCCCATCAAACGCCAATTTTCCTAAGAGAAGCCTATTAGTCTCTCCATTATAGAACAGTACTTTATCCCCATTTGGAGCATAAATTCCTAATATCAAAGTCTTAATCCCATTCAAATTAATTTCCACCCCAACAAATCTGCTCATCAGTCAATACAAATTCTGGTTTTAGTTGGGGATTTATATACAAAACAACTCCATTTCTTTTTTTCTTTTTTTTTAGTTCCTGCTGAAATAAATTCTTCACCCAAATTTTTATAAATCAAATATTTTATGTCCTTTTTTCTAATATGTTTCTCTGGTCGGTAAATTATATCTTGTTTTAATTTTCAAATAATGAAATATTTTCTCCTCTTTTGAGGAACATTTGCTCCATTTACATTCCACATTAAGCATTTGTAATCCATAATCAAGCCAAATATTTAGAAAAACAAATACAGTGGTACCTCTAGTTACGAACGCCCCTCCTTACGAATTTTTCGAGATACGACCAGCTCCGGCCCCAAAAATTTACCTCGTGTTGCGAACCACCTTGAGTTACGAACCGGATCCACGGCCATTTTCCCTCCCGTGCCACGTGCTCCGCGGCCATTTTCCGCCCATGCCACGTGGTCCGCGGCCATTTTTCCACTCGTTCCACGTGGTCCACGGCCGTTTTTCCGCCCGTTCCACGTGGTCTGCGGCCATTTTTCCGCCCTGCCGCGTGGTCCGCGGCTGTTTTTCCGCCCTGCCACGTGGTCCACAGCTGTTTTTCCGCCCTGCCGCGTGGTCTGCGGCTGTTTTTCCGCCCTGCCACGTGGTCCACAGCTGTTTTTCCGCCCTGCCGCGTGGTCCACAGCTGTTTTTCCGCCCTGCCGCGTGGTCCGCGGCTGTTTTTCCGCCCTGCCACGTGGTCCACAGCTGTTTTTCCGCCCTGCCACGTGGTCCACGGCTGTTTTTCCGCCCTGCCGCATGGTCCGCGGCTGTTTTTCCGCCCCTGCTGCGTGGTCCGTGGCCGTTTTTCTGCCCTGCTGCGTGGTCCGCGACCGTTTTTCCACCCTGCTGCGTGGTCCGTGGCCATTTTTCCGCCCCTGACGTGTGGTCCGCGGATGCCGGAATGGATTAACGGTAATTACATTGAACCTTATGGGAAAATTTGCCTCGTGTTGCAACCAATTCGAGTTGCAACCAGAGTCACGGAACGGATTAAATTCGTAACTCGAGGTTCCACTGTACCTGTAGCACCTAGTTCAGTATCATCCCTTTCAGTTTCCTGTTGCATCTGTTGAAGTTTTTGTGTAGTCTCATTTGACACCTCCATTTGAATCTCCTCCAATTCCTCTTTAATTTTTTTCTAGAAATTCCCTCTCACCTTCTAGACAGAAATCAGTTGAAACGTCTGCTGTTTAAAAGTAAAAATCACACCTTCCAGTTTGTCCCAACAAAATTGAATATTTTTTTACTTTAATCTCTCAGTCAAAAAAGAGTACTCCTTTCTCTTACGCAAGATTCTAATAAGAATTTCTTTAAGAATAATTACATCTGTATTATCAATCTTCAGTCTTGTATTAAAATGCTGCTGCAAAACCTGATCCCTTGTCTTCTTCCTGACTGCACCAAAACATCGCTTGGAATATTTCTTATTCTCACAAATCTTGCATTTATTCTGTATACTTAAACAATTTCTGACTCTGTATCCTCCTCATCTCAATCCAAAAAGTTTGCTGAAGCTTTAATAACCTTTTCTCTAATATCTTTACCAGAATCCTCTAGGATTCCTTTAAATCTCAAACAAAATTCCTTCTCTCAATTCCAATAGAACCAGATTATCTAGTTCTCTTTTCAACTCTGTCTATAATTTCTGGTTTACTCTCCAGAATTTTCACATATTATTAATTTGTTTTACATCTCCAGACACTTGTTTTACAAAGCTTTCCATCTTCTTAACTTTTGTCATCTCCTCTTTCATCTTTACAAGTCTTTCATCCATTCTTTTTTCAAAAACTGTCAATTTAGTATCAAGTAATTTAGGCAATTTTTATCAAGTGATTCAGCTAACTTACTACCCAGTTCCTCAAACATTTTCTGAAGGAAACCTGGTGTAATTCTTCTGTCTGCAGGTTGCTCTAGTAATCCTCTTCTCTCCTCTGCTATTTTTGCTGCTTTTCTGGTGGTTGCCATTATAATATTATGATCCAAAAATGAAAGTGTTGCAATTGCATGGGAAAGAGAAAATGCAAGCTTCCCTTTTTTTTCTATTTTGTCTTCCTGTGCCCTTAATACTTGCATTTCAAATGGCACTCCATAGTTACAGTCAGTATCACAGTCTGGCTCATACTACCTTTATCTTTTGTTTTGTAAAATCCACCAATTGTCTGCACTTTTTAATAGTAAACAAAAAACATTTCTGGGGTACCAGCCTGAGCTTACTCCATCTTGCCCTGCCAGAGATCTTCCCCTCTTTGTCGAAAAGAACAATTTAAAAAACAACAGGTATGCATACAGGGTGGGAACATTCTCAACTGGTGGTTTCTATAAGATAGCAGAGGAATGTTACCAAGGGAAGCATATCTTGTACTGAAGTTTGAAGCTTTATTGACATATGAATGGTTTGTAACTTCTGCAATCTTGTGATTATTGTTGAAACTGTATGTTGAAACTGTATGCAAAATACTATATAAAGCTCACCCATCCCATTGAGAGGGGTGCTTGCTTTTGAGAGATATCCCACTTGCACCTTTCTTCTTCACAGAATAAATTTTTGCAATCTACTCTCAGTGTGTTTTGATTGGCTATTCACATGCTGGGCCAACACAGTCATTTCAGGGACAACAACAGTTCGGTTTATTTGTCTATTTTAATTCCAATTTGTTCAAAAGCACTTTCACCAAAAAATATTCTTTCAAAGTAACTATCCCCTCTATCCATTTTAAACGTCCTTACATCCATTCCTTGTTAAGCTTTTTGTGAAAAGTTTTTAAATCTTTAAAACCTTTTTTTCCTTTGTAATCCAGAAAGAATGTTGACTCACCAAATTGAATTTTCTTATCCTGCCACTCAGAAAATCTTTCTTTAGCTGTAAATTAATTACATCCGAAAGTCTTTAAGAAATGAGGCTCATGCAAACCTTGTGTCCATATAGGCTGCATTATGGCTGTGAGCTTGACTGAAATCCCTCGACTCTCAGCCCTTCAACTCAAAAACCTCAATTCCTGCAGTTTACTCACGAACAGCAGCTGTCTGGAGTGCAAGTGGGCAATCTCATGATCTCTCCTTTATCTAGAAAGACTACACCAGCCAGAATTCACTGTCCTGCCTCTAATCTCTGCTGCAACGCCACCCCTGCTCCTTCAGGGACATCACCATGAATCCTCACCAGAAGCCTTGAAGCTATCTTTTCCCGTTATCACACAACCACCAAAATGAACAAATTATTAGCTTCTATTAAACAAAATAAGGGATTAAGTCTTGGCAAATTTTGCAGATAATTTGAATGTTTTGCTTAATGGAACTTAGACATATATGCTGGTATTACAGCAATTATGAAGTCATTTTAGTGTATTATGGTTATTTGGAACAGATTATGTACTTGTTTTGAGAATTAGACTGTCATCTTTAACTCAAAGGATGTGTGTTTTTCTTATTTTTCCAGAAAATATACCAGATGAGCTTCGAGAACCATTTTATACGGATCAGTATGACCAGGAACATATTAAACCTCCTGTTGTTAACTTGCTGCTGTCTGCAGAACTTTACTGTCGTGCGGGGAGTCTCATCCTGAAGAGTGATGCTGCCAAACCACTCCTGGGTCATGATGCTGTTATCCAAGCTTTGGCACAAAAAGGCCTCTATGTTACTGACCAGGAAAAACTGGTAACAGAGAGAGACTTGCACAAGAAACCTATTCAGATGGTGAGTGTTGGCATTACTGTGTTAGTTCTTGGTTGTTCCTGGCAGTATTAGCACTCTTAGCAGCACTACAGTTTTTTTGTTTTTTGTTTTTAGTTTCAATAAATTAGCAAGTAACATTTCAGAAACTGAAGATACAAAATAGCTACAGAGTTAAGAAATGAATTACATAGTTCTTCCCTGTTGCCCCTAATAGCTTGAATTATTCAAGTTCAAAAATCTTGGTAGTTGAAAAGATGGCTGTTTTACATATTTAAGAATTTGGTCTTGCTTATACATATCTGGATTCAAATTTAGTAAGAATAGTCAGTGCAATGAAATCAGTGGGACACCTTAGCATGACTAGATGATTTAAATGAATCTGCTCTAAATCTGGAGCCAACTTCCCATGTTTTCCTGTTTTAATTAAACTACTGTAATTTTTCTGTCCATATAGATGCCTTCATTTAGACTTTGATAAAAAAAATTGTTGAAGTGGCTTTACATATTTTATTTAAATTTTGGGTTGGAAGCTGTTGATGTCAAACAAGCAACTATTTTAAAGAGATTATTCAATCTGAGGTCACATTTGTAAGTAACCGCATCCAAATGTGTACAAACCCAGTGGAAATGTTTTGGTGGCTTTTACTGATGCTGGTCACTCAGTTATTTGGCAAGTACTTTCCCTAAAATCAGCATCTGTTTAGCTGAATGAACAATCAGATTAGAGTCAGTATTGTAGTAGATGCATAGTATTTTAACTTTTACTTAGTTGAAGGAATAGTGTTGAACAGTCCACTCATAAGCAGTATTGAGAAGTATTAAAGTTTTTAAACTCGTTATTAATGAAATAATTCAGTTGATGTAATCTTGAGGGGGATTTTCAGTGACAAAAAGGGGGAATATCAAGTTGGATTTTTTAAATTCCAGAATTCACAGTCCAAGAATGTTTGATAGCTATTTTTAGCTTTCTGTCCAGTTGCAAGAAAAAAGTTGGGCGGAATCTAGTATATCCTCTGCTTCCATAAGATAACAACTGCACCCAATTAGCTTGGCACAGAAGGCAACACGGGTGCATTGCCAACATTCTCTGCAATGCTCAACAATTCTGTACTCAGCATAGTTGTTTGAGAGAGGAATAGCTGTGAAAAAAAATCCCAGTGGGAACTTTTTTGGGGTGGGTGGGGGGAGGGAGGGATGGGAACCCTGGCTTAGAATAATCAAACTACGAAAAATGTTTCCTTATTCAAAAAACTGAACACTGGAAAAATGAAATACTTTTTACTAAGACCTGTGGTAGGAAATGCAAAGAATTATGGACAGGAACATAAACCCACAAACATGTATCAGGAGGAAAGTACATGCATACATAAAACCTAAATGAAGCCACCTGCTCAGGGAATCTGCCAGAATGGTAGATTAGGGAGAAAAACAATCAAATGATACAAACCTTAGTCTATAAGGTATTGGTAAGGACATCTGAAGCATTGGAAGACAGGGCAAAGGGCAAGAATACTTCATTTTGAATTCTGGAATTGGGAGAAGAGTATCACAGCTTTTATCTCATTACTTTGCTATACCTTCCTCTCCTACGGCATTTGGATACAAGTATTATATATTTCATATACATGGGCAAACTCTAAATCAATAGGGCAATGCAAACAAAGGAAATTGTAGCAACAATGGCAAAGGGAACCTTCTGATGAGATTTAGTGATCAAGGGGTTAAGCCATTATGAGGCTTTTCTTCTTAAAGCTATATAGCATAAAGAAACAAAATGTAACAGAGAAAAAATATGCAGATATAAAATTTCACAACAAACAATTGGTTGAAAGATTTGTCTGTCTCATTATGTTTTTCTTAATTGTCTGAAAAATTTGGCCTCAGCTACCTAATTGAAACATTTTTCTGATCCTATAAATTCCTTTTTAATTTAAAAGAAATCTCCAAGAGGCATCTATGGGCTCCCATTTCTTGCTGTCTTACATGAACAGGTTACAGATAGTCCTCACTTAACAACCACAATACGGACCATAAAATTAGTTGTTAAGAGGGGTAGTCACTAAGCAAGTCACCACGTGACCGGACCTGATTTTATGACCATTTTTACAAAGGTTGTTAAACAAATCACTACAGTCATTAAGCAAATCATGTGGTTGTTAAACGAATCCAGCTTCCCCAATGGATGTTTTTTGCCAGAATTCGCTTAATGACCATGTGATTCACTTAACGACTGTGGTGATTCACTTAATGACCATTGTAAAAAAGGTTGCAAATTATGATCACGTGACTGAAGGGCTTGGTGTAATGGTTTGTGATGGTCGTAAGTGTGAATACAGGTCGTAAAGCACTTTTTCCAAGGCTGTCATTACTTTGAGCTGTCATTAAACGAATGGTTGTTAAGCGAGGACTACCTGTATAGGGAAAATTGAATTCCTTAAAAGTGTTCTCTTCTGAAATGTTCAAGCAACTGCTGATTGAATTATGTCTATAGAAGAGGTATACGTTTAACTATTTCATGTGAAGCCCCATACTATGGCTTTTTAATTATAGTGGTATCTGTATTATGGCCACTGACCACAGTATATTTTCCTGTGCAACATCTTGATTAGGCAAAGTAATCTTCAGTCTATAGAGGAATGAAACAGTTTCTTCCAGTCTCTTTCCTTGGAGATAGAATCAAAAACTGACTTTTAATCAATATGGGGAGCAGGCGTAAGCATGCATGTATTTCTCTGTTAGGAACTGTAGGATCTCACAGTTCCTGCCCTCCCTAAAGCCAGCTTGTTCATCAGGTAGAGATTTCTCCTGTTCTAGCCAGTCCAGAAGCTTGTAGGATAGAAAGTGTGCATATAATTTACTGAGTATGGTTAGGAGATTGATTGGACAATAATTGGAAGAGTTTTGGAGAATATTCTCTGCCCTGTGTGTGCATCCATATACACATATGCACACACCTGTTTAAGTGGCCCACATGAATACATTCGTTGGGAGGAAAAAAGTCCCCAGAACTGACAACCCTAGCTGACAAGCAAGGGAAACTATTCAATATACAGTATCTTTGTGTTTCTGCATTTGTGTGTGTACAGTGAAAAATTTAAAAGCTTATAATCCTCCTTTTTTGGAGTGGATTGCCTGAAATTCAAAGTTGGCTTTCTTTCAGATAAATACGGTCAATTCAGTTTGATGATGTTTGGTGAATTTATTTAAGACTGCTTGGAATTTAATCTTCCTTTATTCCAGTAGCGTGCTCATCATATGAATTGAGGTTAATACTTTGTTTCAAATAGTCCAGATCTCTAAGGGCCAAGCTGATAAATGGAACAGAAACTCCTCCAGCTGCCAGAAGTACATTAAGACAAGTTACATTTACGGTTGAAAATTATTAGTTTATTCCTCCTCCAGTTCAGATGAGGAATGGGATAAGCAAAGAAGTTGTAGGACAATACATTCCTGAAATATGGAGCAAATTTATGGTATTAAGAATCATTCACTCACCATAGCTTTTTCAAATCAGCCTCAGTGTTAATTTTCAGATTCCAGAGAAGTCTTTTTTTATATTAAATTGCTAACCTAATAAAGGGAGGTTTCAGTATGCCAAAGGAATAATGCTGCCCCATTCTTGTGTACTGTGCTTGAATCATTGCCCAGTTGCTCAGCTTTCCCTTCGTCCAGCTGTCAGTCCTTCCCTGCCCTGCCATAACCCTGTATTCACTAGATGGGAATGTGAAGGTTGGCTTTCCCAGCAAATCTGTTCCCTTGCAGATGATCATCCTGCAGGGTTTGTATTATAGTAAGGACTAAAGGGACCACATCTTTTGACATGGTAGTTATATGTTTCACCTGGCTCCATTTTTATGCTGCCAGTGCATTTGTTTTAAAGGAGAAGCCCACTGAGACCTACAGTTGCCTATAAAAAGCAAAATCTGAGAGGATTTCCTGATTGCGGGGCTATTTGTTTATTTATTGCCATTTCATAATATTCCACTTAAAATATAAAGACAACTAAGTATATGTTGCTTTTCTGCTCCTCCTGAACCTATTATGAAGACGGCCTGTCTTGGGCCTGCTTGGAGCTGGCTTTTCAGGAGGCCATCTAACATATTATAAGGACAGAGAAAATACCATGTAATAGAAAGGTATTTCAAAATTGACTTTAAAGGAAAGAAATAAACCCGAAGGCATTTAAAATGAATGTTACAAAAACAAGCAAAGGCAAATGTGCAGACGTATCCTACAAATGCTATTTCCTGAATGTACAGATTTACAAAAATACCCAGTACTTTTCAAATCTCTTTTTGAAAAGGTGCTATTAAATGGAATGAATAGGCTATGGCACTCTATTAATAATTTTGGGGGATCTTAAATTCTAAATAATAGGCCCCAGTTGAAAAATATGCACATTGCCCCAATCAAGGAACTCTGTCTAAGGCATTTTTAGAATCATGTCTTGCTGAAATACATTTTTTGATTTTTCCGAAGCATCAGCTTAATGACAGAAGCATGGCAATGTGTGATATGGTGTATGTACATTCACAATGTAAGAAAGCAGATGTTAGTGATTATTTTTTCTAATGAGAGAAAACAATCCTATGGTTCTCATTCCTGGAGATCTGCTATTGTAATTAAAATGTTACGCTAGTTGTATATTTGACAGGGTTGGAACCAGGGGAGTTATTTTTATTGAATTTGTGTGGAGGGGCGGAATAATAGTATAAATATTTTGAGTGCTTTATTTGACATCTGCTTGTGTGTGAGAGAGAGAAATTACATAGAGCTGAGTGAGTTGTTGCATATGTGTAGCATTGTGTTTGTACATGTATCTTCAGTGTACGTCCTACAGTGATTCAGAATAGTTATCTGCCTGTATGCCAAGCTAGTGTTAATTAATCAAGTGCTGAATCTTTAAGTGCAGTGATTCACCTATGTAGTGATATCTATGTAGTGCTTAATGGTGGAACTCAGGGTTTTAAGATGTTCCTATGGCAGAAAACCTGCATTGCTTCTGTGGAGGAAATCCACTGAAAACTGTTCCTTGACTTTAGAACAATTGTGACTTGACTCTAACATCCAGTCTTTTCAAAGGATATTTTATAAATAGGTACCTTAATCCAACAAGGCCAAACACAGACATAAGAAATAGACATTGGTGATATGTATGTAATAATAAATCCCTTGGTCAAAACAGATTACTTTCATGTGGCTCTTCATTTCATCTATTTAATGCAATTGTATATGCATTAAATGGGTATGGGTAACTTCACTTTATCATCACATTTCTTATCAATCAGTTGTTAGGGAGAAGTAATTAAAGACAAGATCGAACCTTTCCTTGTAAAAAGTTGTCCACTTGATTCCTTCAGTAGCTGAATAAAAACAAGTATGTTGTCCTCAGTCACAAAAATACTCTTTGATGTAAACTTAATATATTTCTAAATGCCTAAATCACAATAAGGCTATATTTATTGATTTTACACTTATCATTGTAGCTGACATTTAAAATACTGATTTTAAGTGAATGAATTAAGTGAATTTTGTCAATGAAAGTTATCTTGTAGGCTCAGGTGGGGTCAGGGTTTATTTAACGAAATGCACTTAGAATTGTTTTGGCTGAAGTCCTAGGCCAGTTTGTACAACTCCTTCCCCTGCCAAATCAGTGGGAATTATTTCTAAGAGACAAATACAGCATTGTTCTGTATATACTATAAGGGAATAAACCAGGCAGTCCCAAGTGTTTTAATATTTTGTCATTTGATGTATTAAATTAAAAAAATAAAGTTTATAAAATTATAGACTTTAATATAAGGGTTGGCCACATATATTTTGATATTTGTAGAGTTTTTGGCTATAATAATTGTGAAGCATTCTTGGTCCAAAACATGAGAGGAAGAGTTACCCTAGTTAGGCTGCAAAAATCCAGATGACCACTAGAATGCAGCTTTCTAGTGATTATTCAGATTTTTTACAGCCCAGATATGGTAGCCTTAATGACAGGTGGTGATCAGAAAGCCCTAAGCTATTTACGGAGTTAAAAATTAAAGTCTGTTTCTTAAACTGAGTTCGGAATTCATCTGGGAATTCAATCTGGTTCAGAGACAGTGTAAGATAGGATCAGGTAACCTTCTGGCAACTGTAAATCCATATCTTTTAAAATTTGGGTGGGTGGGGTTGAACTTTTATCATGTCTATTTTTGTGTGCTTCTAGATTGGAATGCCATTGTAAATTACCTGATCTCAAATAAAAGCCCAAAACAATGGTGGCTTTTAATAGTATCCTTTTGGCAAAAAAATCCACTCTCCTTTTTAATAAAACTGTTCCTTAATTATGTTAAGCTTAGTATTAGTCACTGATTAAATTACTTCAGGAAAATTCATACTGTAGCAAAAAAATAAAGAATCACTATAGTTTCCTCTGACATTACAAAAAACAGTGGTTACTGTGAGTAATGTTATATTTAAAATGGCTTAGTTTCCATGGAGATAGCTTCCAAGGTGAAAGGAAGGCCATCACTTTGGAATAATTACCTCAGTTATTTCTTTGGTATATGTTAAACATGGGCATCTAAGAGCTATTTTTCGATCTTCTTGGGATTCTACAGGTAACAGGGAATGGTGCAAATGTTTCTGGTTTTGAATTGCAGAACAGGGTGCCTCTGCAGCAGCCTTGCATAAAAATGCATGACGGGACAAGTGTGCATTTTCTGTCTTGGCTATGACTAACATGTTGGGCATTTGAACTTGCTAATTTCATGTTTTCATCCATAAACTATGTCATGCTGTAAATACGTTTTGACACACACACACAGAATGAGTAAATGAAAAAAGCCAAAGGGGAGAGAAATACTACAGTGGAATTCATCTCATTATCAATTTTGCACATTTTCAAAGCACGCCAGAAAAAAAAACTTATTTTTATATCATATAGTGGGTGACCATTCAGATGTCCATAGAGAGTAAGACTGTGTAATAACCTTGAGTTCTCTCTTGTAATAACAGACCAGCATTCACAATGTAATTTCACTAGTCATAGCATCTCACAGTATCTCTCCATTGATTTCTAGCTGTCTAACAGTAGGGCAGAAAAAAACTAAGTACGTGCTGCTTTATTTTCCTTTTCTTTCTGGAGAAAAGAAAAATAGAAATTGCTAAATTTCATCTGATATTGCCGTATCCCCAAATGGGATTTGTTGTGTATTAAAGCAGATTTCCATCCCACGGAAACCCTTCTATCAATTCATCCCATGTTAACATTCTGACCTGAAGAGATGCTCGTAGTGGACATGTATGATCAGATATTGGAATGCCAGCGCAAGAATTAGAAGTGGAATGGAAGTAGCACCTTCCTTCACATTTTTTTTAGTTGGAAAAAAGTTTGCCTTGCTTGGACATAGTTTTTTGTGTGGCTTGGTTCATTTTGTTATTTGATGTACAGTGGTACCTCGGGTTATGAACGCCTCTACTAACGAACATTTCGGGTTACGACCAGCTTCGGCAGGAAAAATGTACCTCGGGTTACAAACTCGCCTCGACTTACGAACCGGATCCGCGGCCATTTTCCCTGCTGCCACGTGGTCGCGGCTTCCTGTGGGCGAGGTCACGGTAGCAAGGAGACGTTCGGTGAGGCTTGTGGTGTGTTTTGTGGTGTTTTGTGAAGGTTTTTGGTGTGCGTGTTAGCATGGCTCCAAAGAAAATGCAGAGCAGGCTTGGCAGGAGTAAGGCTCTGAAGAGAAAATTGCCTCGGGTTGCGACCAAATTCGGGCGGAGGGTGGAACGGATTAACCGGATTTACATTGAACCCTATGGGGAAATTTGCCTCGGGTTGCGACCAAATTCGGAGGGCGGAACGGATTAACCGGATTTACATTGAACCTTATGGGAAACTTTACCTCGACTTGAGACCAACTCGAGTTGCAACCAGAGTCACGGAACGGATTAAGTTCGTATCCCGAGGTACCACTGTATTTGTAATGGGTAGGATCCAAGCTTATTATTACAAATAAAGGGAATACACAAATCACTTGGATCTGATAGACTTCTGCTCTGCAAACTCAGTACTCCTGTGGAAAAAGAAGGGTGGTTTTTACTAATATCTCCTCCTTCCTCAACTGTTGGAAGTGTCCAGCATTGTTTTAAAGTATGGATACACTGTGGTGGGACTGAATGTGGATGGTGATAGGAAAAATGGGGGTGATCCCAACAGGAAGTAGACGTATCCACAATAAAACGTGCATTTGCTTTTTTAAAAAAAAGCCTCAAACCCTCATCTTCTCTTTTTCCTTAATCCATCCCCTCCCATTTTATCCAATCTTAAATTTAACTAGCGCTGAAAATGACAGAGCTGACTAGGGAATGGTGGCCACCTAAAAGGCCCTGGGAGACCACAGACCACTTTTTTCTAGAGGGTTCTTTAATCCATAAATAAATTTTGAGCACATATGTAATTGAAGGGGAGGGGAGAAATGGTTAGAAATTGCCTTTCTGCTAGCGGATCATGAAGATGGCAAAACTGCAGAAATGGCTAAATTGACCTGTTTGATTAGGGAAGGAGCAATAACTACTTTTATAAAAGACTGGAAACCCTTTTTGGACTTTTTGCTGAAAATGGATAAAAATGAACTAGTGAACTCTGGATTTACTGATTAAAAAGGACTGCATATGGGAAGAAGGGAGCTATGTTATATAATTTGGGAGGGTGGAAACAGTATTAACTATGTTTGTAACTGTTGCAAAGATTGGGAGTTGCTTCTTAATATTTCTTTTTTCTTTTCTTTCTTTTTTCTGGATCTATACTGTCATTTACCTTTCCTATCTTTTTTTCTTTCCAATCTTTCTTTTTATATCTTTTTTGTTTTTCTATAATATTTTTTTATTTTTCTGTAGCTTTTAACTTTGTAAAAAAAAATCAATTGTGTGTGTGTGTGTGTGTGTGTGTGTGTATAAAAAGAAGAAATTGCCTTTCTGCTCATGGTATATCTAGTTTGTAAATTACACTCTGCAATTCTGGACCAAGGCTAATATAATCTACCCCTTTTGAACTTACTATTAGAGACATGGATAATGGTGATGGGCATAGCAGCAGCAAGAGCAGTTGTATTTACAAATGTATTCTCTTACACACAGTGCTGATTATCATATTCTGAAGTGAAGGAGGAACAAAGGAGAGATTACATGTTGCATGAGTTCATTGTATATAGCAGGGCCAATTTAAGGGAATTACAGGATATGGAGCTGCATTGGGCCCCTGAAAGTAGGGGTCTTCTCAGCAGAGGCCCTCCTCACATATTCCTCCCTCCCTGCACTCTGCCAACAACTTTCTCCTATTTTTACATAATGTGGAGAATGCTGGTGTATAAAGCATGCCAAGGTGTCTCTCTGATATCCACATCCGCACTTAGTTACCATTTGATAAATGTATTGTTATATGAAGTGAGATCTAAAATGACAGTGTTTTTTTTGGCAACAAACAGAGGTAGCTCATTCTACCTTTTTCTTTTTCAAAAAAGGAACATTTTGAAAAATGTTCAATTAAAACATGATTATACTGTGCAAAAGTGCCTAATTCCAGAATTGCAGGAGGCAAGTAGAGAAGAAGCATTAGCTGTGGTGCTTGGGAAAAACTGCTTCAGGACTCTATAAGCTTCAACCAAGCATGCCTAAAGCTTCTAATAAGCAACTATTAAAAGAGATTTCAAAGATTGATTAACACATCAAATCTAGTTTAAGTACAAAAGATTTTTAATTTTAATTTCATTTTTTTAAAAAAGTCAACATTTAATATTTAGAAATGCAACTATGCAATTATACATGATGAGAGGAAAGGTTGAAAATAAGTCAATACCCCTTCCTTTACTCTTGATTTCAATCATTGCAGAAATTCTATATGAGGCTACAGCATGTGGTGCATCCCCTTCTTAAGAGGCCATCCCTGGACTCAGCAGTGTTGAATAACTTCCATCTGGTTTCCAACCTCCCCTTTCCAGGGAAGGTTATTGAGAGGGTGGTGGTTGCTCAGCTGCAGAGGGCTCTGGATAAAGTGGATTACCTAGACCCCTTTCAGTTTGGGTTCAGGCTGGAGTACATTACTGAGACAGCATTGGTCACACTTGGAGATGATCTCCAGAGGGCTTGGGACAGAGGTAATACACCTGTCCTGGCCATCTTGGATCTCTCAGCGGCTTTCAGTACCTTCTCCCATGGTATCCTTCTGGACTGGCTCCAGGATTGGGAGCAGTTTTGCAGTGGTTCTCCTTCCATGGCCAGTTCCAGTCAGTGTTGGCGGTAAGGGAGAGGTCTAGCTCTAGGTCCCTTGGTGTGGGGTGCCTCAGGGCTTGGGTCTCTCACCACTCCTATTTATCATATATAAATATGATAAATAAATAAAACATTGATGTGAAATCTCTGGGTGAAGTCATTCAATAGTATGGGGTGTGGTATCATCAGTATGCTGGTGATACCAGTTATACATCTCCATCCCTGGCCAGGCAGGTGATGCTGTTATGGTGTAGACCCAGTGCCTGGAGGCTGCGAGGGTCAGGATGGGGAGGAACCAAGTCCAACTCAACCCTAGCAAGACGGAGTGGCTTGTGGTTTTTGGTCCCCCAGGTTCTGGTGATATATATCTTGATGGGGTTTCACTTCTCTGGACAGAACTGGTATGCAGTTTGGGGGTCCTCCTGGACTCATGGCTCCTATTTGAGGAGCAGGTGGCAGCCGTGGTTGGGGGTCTTTGCACAGATTCATCCTGTGCACCAATTACACCCATTCCTGGACCAGGAGGCCTTGCTTGTCGTCACTCATGTCTTGGTCACTTTCCAGTTGGACTACTGGAATACATTTTATATGGGGCTACCCTTGAAGACCAGCCAGAAGTTGCAGTTGGTCCAGAATGCAGTGGCATATGCAGTGTTAGACACCTCTTGGTTTGCTAATATTACCCCTCTGTTGCATGAGCTGCACTGGGTCCCAGTTTTTTTCTGGGTGCAATTCAGTATTCTGGTTATCATCTTTAAAGCCCTACATGGCATGGGGCCAAGTTATTTGTGGGATCACCTCTCCCTGAGAGTATCTGCTCGTTCCACCATACTGGATAGAGTGGGCACATTCCAGGTCCCTTCCCTGAAATATTGCCGGTGGGACCTAGGAAGCATGCCTTTTTCTGTAGCAGCCCCTGCCCTGTGGAACACTCTTCCCTGAGATCTGGCAAGCCCCCACCTTCTCAAGTCTTCTGGAAGGCCATAAGAATTGGCTCTTCTCCCAAGTGCTGGGATAGGATGTAGTTGGAACCTGAAGATGGTGGTGTTGGTTGCATTGAAGGAAAAGGGTTGTGGTGTCAGGTTTTTGTTTTTATTGTGTTTTTGTTTTGCTGCTGTTGTGAGCTTCGCAGGGTTGTGTCTTTTAAGATGAGCAATCATATACGTTTTTTAAATAAATAAGTAAATAATTCTAAGATTATAGAATGGATTACCGGACACACGAGGACTTGAGTTTTTAAAATTCCATTACAAGTTCAAGCATATGAGAGGGCTAAGTCATGCCTTTGTTTCTGGAAGTAAACATCTCATATAGCATTAAATCCTCAGAAATAATCAGAAGAAGCTGCTGTTCTTTTACATTGTTCTGGTACGTGTTTAATTCCCATTTGACCCAATGTTCTGTAAAACTTAGAACATGTTCTTTGCCATTTATTTTGTACTCCAGTTGTCAGATTCCTTATGGAAATAAATTCTTCTGGCTCCCTCTATACTGGTATTCCACCTGCTAGTGAAAACATTATTATCTTTGCAGAGTGCTCATTTGGCTATGATTGACACCTTAATGATGGCATATACTGTAGAAATGATCAGTGTGGAAAAAGTTATTGCATGTGTACAGCAGTATTCCTCCTTCTTCCAAGCTACAGACCTGCCCTATGACATAGAAGATGCTGTCATGTTTTGGATAAATAAGGTAGGCATTTCATTTAATCATCATAGTGTGTTTAAGAAACTAAATGATGCAGCACATCACTAAAGTCACTTATTTGATGTTACTTGACTGCTTTTTATCAGTCTACTTTCAGTTTCTAACTGAGCAAAAATAATGTCAGCTAATGTATGCCTCCAGCTCAGTTTGGTGAATTTCTAAATACTGTTGGACAGTAAGCTTCAGTCATATTTCTTTGCAATGTTTGAATGTTAAGCTGTAGCTTTAAATCAAAATGCAAAGCTGTATAAGGCGGAAAGAAAGAGCTTACACAAATATTGTCACTCATTTTCATGATTTGGAGGATTATTTAATTCAGCCATTGTGATATTAACAAAATAAAGTTGTTAAGAATAATAATCTATTGGATACATCCACGAAATATTTTGCCAGGGGTTGTTTAGCCCAATTTGTGTTTCCTGAATTTTCATCAGGAACAAATCACGACTTATTTCTTACAGCAAGCCCTAATTTGATGTTAAGGTTTGAACTTTCCAAATCTTGTTTTAAATGTGGCTTATAGTTATGTCTGACTTTCTACCTTATCTAGGATGCCGAGCATTTACATCTTTTGCCACAATGGGGGGGGGGGAAATAAGAGACTTTTGTGTACATTAGAGACATCTACTAAATAGCGAATGTTGAAAATATACCTTTAAATAGGATACCGTTGGTATTGTGCCCTCACGGTGAAAAATGAGAAGTGATCTAACAGTGGCCTCTTCAACAAACCACAGTGGTACCAGAATGACTATGTGTGCATGATGTAAATGTTGTGATTGCATGCTTGCATCAGCAGTTGTATAATAATGTATTACGCATCTGGCCTCCCAAGTGGTGGTCACCAATATTTTCTAAATAAGCAAAGGATTGATTACGGACTTTTTTCATCAGCTAAATGTTTTCCCATTTAATGCTAATTAAGTCCTCAAAGTACTTAGCTAGTACTAGGTTGTTGCTTAACATTAAGCAAAGATCTATCCCAGGGACCTAATATCTCTGGACATGGGGGCTTGGTTTTTTTTAATACCACATGACTCCCCAGGATTGGGGAGAAAGATTTATATGATCTGAAAGGAAATCAGAGTAATTTGGAAGGAAGGAAAGGAAATCTTAGGTATTAAGACACCTTTGATGGTCAGGTAATATATTGTGTTAAAGTCACAGGTTTTTTTATTATAAGAGAGGGCAGTATAGCAAAGGGTAGGTAGTCTTGTTTTTC
Organism: Python bivittatus; assembly: GCF_059951505.1. Classification (NCBI taxonomy): domain Eukaryota; kingdom Metazoa; phylum Chordata; class Lepidosauria; order Squamata; family Pythonidae; genus Python; species Python bivittatus. The sequence continues at coordinate 17,358,676 of NW_028277098.1, forward strand.
ATTACACCGAAGAGTTTTATGTTCTTTGGGCAGCTCACCAACATTAAGTAGGTTAATAATGTAGTTAAGCAGTGCTCATTCTTTCTCGGTGCTACTTTCTTTGAAATACTATTCAGATATTAGAAAAGAAGCAGAAGGAAAACAGATAAGAAATTAGCAAAATAAACAGCAATTAGCTTGTTTATATACAAGGTGGATCCTAGCTTGCTCAGCAAACCATACTTAAAGCAAAGACTGGCTTAGTTTTATGTGCAAACAAGCCTTATTCTCAAGGACTAGTCTTAGAAAATCAAATCCAATCTTATCACAAAGACCCTGCTCTTCCTGTATATAAGTAGAAGTAGTGGGAATATATGACAGTCATAATGTATAATTGTCCCCAAGTTGCTGAGGTATTCAGGTAACTCAGTAATGCTTTCACTATTATAATTGGGAAGGCACTGGTGATATCACCTAACAGTCCACCCTGCACTTCTGAAGGGTGCTATGCTACCTGTGCTAAGTGAAAAGGTACAACCCAATGCATTGTACAAAGAAATGAAAAGGACCTATCTAGCCTGTCTTTAATTCTCTTTTCCATCTGTTGTCAACTGTTTAATCTCTTCACAACAATTCCTACATAAATTCAACTATTGTGCAGGTTCTGATTTAATTACAGGCAGATTGACACTTGTTAAACTACATGTTAGTCATTTATTTTCTACCAAATCCTTAAGATGATGTAAACGGCAAATATGAGAATAAATTATTAAATAGGCATCTATTAATTTTTTGAATCAGTGCATAAGTGGCCCAAATTCCATGCATGGGAAACCAATAGAAATGCATTGAATGTTCTGCTATGGTACAAAGTATTAAAAAGGTAGCATCTGCAGCCTTGTGCCCTCCAGATGTGTTGGACCTCATCTCCCCTAATCAATAGCACAGCTGATAGAAATGCCAGCTAAGAATGAAATGAGTGGAAGTCTTAACAATTTTGGAGAGTACTAGGTTAAGAAAAGTCTGTCTTAGAGTGTTTACACAATTTCAGGGTCATTTCTAAGTATTGCTAAGCTCAAGCACTTAACAGCTTTAAAGATTAAACCCATTTGGCCTCTTAAGACTCATGTGTATACTGAAGAAGAACAAGACAAGAAGAGAGAGTTGTATTGTAAACAATTTTTAAAACCTTAGCTGCACTGTTTCAAAATGGTACAATAATTATACTGTTACTTAACATCTCAGCAAGAAAGCAAAATTTATCTAAGTCTAATTTCCTTTGCCCCTTTAGGCAAATGAACATTTAAAGGATATAATGGAACAGGAGCAGAAGCTGAAAGAGCAACATGGGGCAGAAGCTCCAGGAGGTCAGAAGGTATGTGTGGAAAATACACTAGTTAAGAAACATTCAGAATAATTGCAACTAATAAAGGATTTTCCTTTCTGAAGTTATGTTCTGAATAGATCATTAGCATCAAAGTTTCATTCATTATTTAGATTTCCTTACAATGCCTGGTTATATCATGTGATAAGATATTGGAGGAAATTCAGAGACAATTTTTGTTTTGGTACATTAAACACTAAGAAATACAGTATTAAAAAGAAAAATAAAACAATGATAAAAACAAAAGTATCTGAAAACAGAAGGGTATATGTGCATATCCCCATAACATGCAAATATTTATTTCATCTAAGAAAAAATATGCAAGCATTTTAAACATCCATATTCAATATTTCCTCCCAAAATGACATTTGTTCAGATAAAGGTAATCTTCTATGAACAGCATTGTTAATATAATGACTGAATGATTTGAATAAATGTATTACAAGCTTTTGAAGGCTCTTTATCACAGTGCAGTTTTTCAGCCAAAACTGTTTTCCCCACCTTTAAATATAATAGATCCAATGAAAGGTGTATTTCAGTATTCATGTATTTTGTGATAACAAATCTGGCAGGTAACAACAGAAATTGAATTAATTTCTTAAATTACAGTGGTTGATATGCATTCGGAAATATAGACAATAAAACTTTTACATTATTTTTAGCTGTATCAAGACTTACTCAGCTCTGGAAAGGAAAGTATCTAATCGAAAAACGCGTTTGTATTTCACTGAAGTTTCTGGTTAACTGTAGCTTCTCATTTCATCTCACCAGGAAATCATGCCTACTAGATTTAGAATAAGCTAGGATTTTTAACCAATTTTGAACTATGATTTAATATTCTAGCTTATTCTAAATCTGGTAACAATAGTTTTACAGTTCAGATAAATCGAACAGGCTGCAGAGATCAGCTAAAGGCCCGTGTGTCTATGTGTGTGTGTTGGCTTAACAAGCCAAGACATGATCATACAGGTATGATTATAATGTGGAGCTGTCCTTGGTCATTATAAATAAGCAACAACTTTTGTTATCTCCCTTGCAGATCCTTATAATTTACCTTGATAATAGTATGTCTTAGTTGATTTATTCTACTGATTGTTATTTTAGTCATATCCCATATGTAGAGAAAGTCAGTCCTTTGCTCAGTCATATGTTAGTTTTCAAATATAAACTTTGTTGTTGAGGTCCAGCAGTTGCTCAGCTTCAAGAGGAACCTCCTTTTTCTTTCCCTCCATTTCATTTCATTTCATTTCATTTCATTTCATTTCATTTCATTTTTCTTGGTGTGTGGCTAAACAAACTATTCTTTTATTTCCTTGCTGTTTGCTAAATTGAGCCATTCCTAGCTATGCAGTCATCACAATTAGGTTCCACATCAGTTTTTCTAAAGTGGTTGACATAGGCCTATAATTGGCCTGTCACTTCTAATGACTTTGGTCTCCCGTTTTTGCCCTCTTCTGCCCCAGCCCCCAGTTTGTTTTCATTATGAACAGTGGAACTAAATTATTTGCTTCACTTAAGACCATAATTAACTGACTGAGAAGTGGTCAGATTAAGGAACTCCAATGAATTAAATTACACCAGTTTATAGGTCCCTGCCCTCCCCCACCCCACTTCTCTGGTATTATGTTTGGAGGATCACATTCTAGATTTAATCATCACAAGAAGTTGAGTTATTCTGCTGCCCCCATTACATGTTAGATGTGACCTAGTCGGGTAATGAAATGTCTGCAAGAAAACAACCAAGCTCAGAGAACCCCAAGGACGCTACAATCCTGAGCTACATATATTCTCTTCTGTTGGTAACTCAGGGTTGAACTGTGGAGTCCTTGGGGTTCTCTTTTCTGCAAGAAAACACCAAGCTGGCACTGAAGCACTGCTAGCAGTGAAGATGTTATCTAGTCGGATAATGAAACATCTGCTAAGTTTAAAAAGGATTATAGTAGTAATAATGAAACAATAGAACATGTTTAAGCAGCAATCAGTAAAAAAGGATTATACACTTGGTAGAGAATCTTCCTAAGAATGAAAGTCACCCAGGAAAATCTACCTATGTAGGAAGTTACATTTTGCATTTGACTTTTAGTGTGGGAATTCAGAATAGGTCCAGCATCAGCAGCTGGACACTTAACATTCATTATTTGTGCTAATAATTTAGCTTAAACACTAGTCTCTGCATTCCATGTGGTTTCCCGGAATATAATTTCCTCTTCTTTTATTCATTACCAAAATACCACTACAAAACTCATCAATCTGTTAGCAAGTTTTACCTTACTCATTTTATAACATATTGAGAGTGAATGAGTTTGGCATTAGAAATTGAACAGGATTTGTTTCTTATGATCAGAAGTTGCTGTAAAGATGTACCTTCATTGCTCTTGAAGAATGTAGAATAAAACGCCTCCAGTGCTGTGACTCTCTGTTTCCCGACTTGCAAACCCAGTGTAATTCACTCCAAGATTAAATTGATTATTTGATGAGAACAGTGGATTAGAAATAACAGTACAACTGTTTTTGAGATAAAAGATACTGTTTATGTTTATGTCAGTCTTTATCTCTGAATGAGAGTTTTTCTGCTGCAGTGTGCTGAACTGACAAAAAGTAAGTTCTTGTTTTCAGAGATACTCTTAACAATCCCATTCATAATAAATGCATGTGTATAACCAAGACAATTAAATATCATTAATTTTACATAAAACTGAAAATGGCTTAAAGAAAATGTAATGGTGGAATTACATGCTGAATTACAGTCAACATGTTCATGTTTTCTTTGCCTGTTACTTTTTCCCTGCTGCTTCCCTTGAAGTCTCCTTCCAAATGGTTTTGGAAACTGGTTCCTGTAAGTTTGTCATGTTGCTTCACTTTGATTCAGTAGTTTAATGTTCAGTTGCATTGCCAATGTCATGATAGTCCAATCATACATTTCATTTCTGCCTTTTTTCCCCACTCATTACCTTTTAAGTAAGATCCCCATCCAAAGGAGGCAGCGGAGGTAACTTAAGATACCCTGGAATAGTCTTGATCCCCGACCCCTCCCCACCCCCGGTACATTACAGCTGGACAAAGACCATCCCAGAGGTGCCCATCTCACAGTTTTCAGGAGTGAGGAGTAAATGACTAACCAAAGAGGAGCGGGTGATGGAGCGGCTTGAAACAGTTGAGAATCAGTATCTGCATTGGCATGGATATATGAGGATCCATCAGGATTATCAATGCTCATCTTAGTTTCCTTTATCATTATTTTTTAAAAAATATATAGAAGCAGAAGATATATGGTTACAGAAGCTCATTTATTATATTTACTTTAAACACATAATTATCCTTTTCTACAACAAAACAGTTTTTGCTTCCAGATAAATGAGCTTGGCAGCAGATCCAAACATATTTCATTTCTTTAATCCTAATATTGTCATAATTTATACTATCAAGTTTGAAAATGCAGAAATCTACACATTCAATACATTTATTTTTACTGGGGAGGGGAAAGTTTTGGAGGGAGGAAAGATTGTTCTAACATATCAGAAACGTAAAAGTAGTTGTAAAAGATGGAATGCTATGTTACTTATGTTAGGTTATAGCCACATACACACTGAGACATACATAAGGAAACATGCATATATACATTGCACATACAGTTGCATTATGAATGTTTTGAAAATTATTTGGAAGAGATAATATGGAACATTTGGGAATGAACTATCTCTTTAAAGCAGTCGTGTCTTTTTTTCAGAGTGGTCAGAGGGTGGCCCTGGTAGCCAGGAGTGTTGGAAGATGGGCAGACGAGAGCAATGTTATCTGCAAAACTTTGTCTTCTGGAGAAGACAGAAGGGAAGGAACCCTGGCTATGTATGGCTAGTAGGAAGGAGAGGACCATGCCCAGATAGGGCCACCTCCTCAGAGCCAGGAAGAGATCCCAGCACCCAGCTTGCCACTGGGGTAGCTGGTGATAAAATTGCTATGTTTGCTTGGCTACTTCCACCACCATCAGTTTCATTATTCATAGGAGGATCACATTCATTTGTTATTTTAGGCAGTCCTGGCACCACAGTTTGAGAACCTCTGCTGTAAAAATTAATATTGTATGTCCACAACAAAATTCTTTCCTTAGAAAAAGAGGGGAAAGAGGGAATATTTAATATCATATGTAATGCTCAGTAGTTGTGATGAATATACAAGAATGGATCTCTGATGCTTATATTAATTGTTGTTCCCCTTCTGTAATCTAAAATGACTCTTATGCAAGTTTTCTTTTCATTCATTATTACTTCCTACCTCATTGTAAACAGAAGTAAACAAAGATGAAGTCTTTGAAGTAAAAAAAACTTGAAGTCATAGAGGGATGGGCAATTTAAAAGTAGAATTGACAACTTGGAAGAAGGAACTTGGGCTGCTGTAGGGGATTTAAAAGCTTGCAAATATCTCAGCCCATGTGAAGAGGCTCAGAGCTTGGTAATACAACAAGAATAGACACATGTAAATTATACATTATACACCAGTTAGTGACACCTAAAATGAAACAATTAAAAAAACAGCTGGTGGGCTTGGGGCAATGTTTGATGTATTAACTTTCAGAATTCAAGGAGAGCCTGAATAAATTTGCCCAAATGCATAAATTGTCATATTTCCAAAGAATAGTGGATGGTTGTCAAACCCCAGTCTCAACTGGGAACATAGACTATAGCCATGACAAATCCTGCCTTACGTTTCTTAGTTACTATTCTTTCAAGTGCCTTGACAATGCAGAAACAAATCATGGTGTATTATGTTGGGAGTGACTGACTGACTGGTAGCCTAGTTAATACATAATGCTAAACCATTGACAACACTGACTGCAGTGGCTTACAAATCACAGTGGCTGGATTCAGAGATAATGCTAGAACAAAACTAAATAAATCACATCATGGTTTAGTGTACTGTGTAAATCCTATTTGTGTGGTTAATTGTGGCTCACTGAAACCAACTAAAATTATAAACTATTGTTTGGAACTAGATTGTTTAAAATAACCAAGTTAAAATTAACCAGAGCTGCAAAATATATGGAAGGGAGTCTAAAGCTACATTATACTTTTTAGTTGTCAGGACAGAAAACACAAATGTTGGAAGATCATAATCTAAGATATTTTTTCTTCAAACTTCACACATCAAAAAAAAAAAACAACTTGAATAAAATGTGGAAACAATATTTATGTTTTCCTTGATTCTTTGACCAACCTATAATGACCAGTACTCAAAAGACCCTGTCCTATGACCTGTCCATCCATCCAAGAATCATGATTGAGGCAACCAATGACTTATTACAGTGGCTGTTCATGTTTGACGATAGGCTTATTCCTTACCGAATCAATTTTCTTCCCCTCTCCCCTTCAGTTTTTCTTCTTCCTTTTGGCTTGGCAGCAATAGCCACACAATTTGCAGCATGCTGTAACAATAGATTGGGACTGTAGCTTTCCCAAGAGTTTCAATTTATAATAGGGCCATTCAAGGCACTAATTCAGTCTTGGTATATGATAGTTTGTCCCAAATTACTTCAAATGATCTTGAAGCTCTTTTGCCTTCTAGAAAGTGTGGCTGAATGTGAGTATTCAGATAAGGAAATTGGATTCATGCATTAATACTCATCCATAATGTGTTTTGTTTGTGGATTTGTTCAAAGTGTGAAGCGAGCACTGTGGTTTGTAATCCATGGTGTGTGAGCCTAATCATAATCTGTCCTGTTTTACTTGCCATTGCTCATTTCCATTGCTCTGATCTTTGACTCCTTAAGTATGAATGTTGATCCCCTAAAAAGATTGTGTGTGTGTTTGAGAGATGTGATTAAAAACTGGCATCTCTCAGAATGGAATTGTTTAAATCTACATAAATTAGGAAAATGATGTCTGGTTTAAAAACCAATTTGGATTTATTTATTTATTGAGATTTAGTTAAAGAATTTGCAGCACGTAACCCTTTGTACAGATGTTTCTGGATGATTTTCTTCTTTTTATATGACAGGCTCGGTACCGGAAGGAACAGACTTTGCTTAAACAGCTGCCCTGTGTTCCCTTGGTAGAAAATCTGCTGAAAGATGGTAGAGATGGATGCGCTTTAGCTGCTCTGATCCATTTTTACTGCCCAGAGATAGTTAGATTAGAGGGTAAGTCTGCTTGATTTTGATAGGTCTGTTCATTCGAGTAGCTTTTTATTTTAACTGAATCTTGACTTATTTTTCCAGTATGCTCATTGATATTGAGCCAGAATTCATTGGCTTAGGCGTAACAGAGAATGATAGCTTAATACAAAATAGAATATTTGTGGTATCCTTGTTTGGCTTTAGTATAAGTTCCCAGCTTTATGAACTGTGGTTTTATAAAACTGGGAATAGCTGTCCTCACCAAATCAGTGTGGTTCAACTGAAAATATAATTATATTTTCTGTGTGAGCCTCCAGTCATTCTGATTATGGCAGCAATTTAATAAACAAGCATTTGAAATCAGCCAGATAGTTGAAAATTTGGCTTTATTGGGGTGTGACAATAAATAATTACTTAATAGAATGGCAACAAACTTTACAGCCACCTGCGCCTCCCCCATTCCTCAAGCATGATCACTGCTGTTTTGAATTAATCACAGCTTTTCATTTTCTTCAAATCCGAAAAAAACAAATGAAGTGCAAACATGATTGATGAAGTTTAAAAAAAAAAAAAGTAGTTAAGATTAACAGCTGTTCAAAATCTGCTGTATGTAAAAAACTGAAGTACAATTATAGAAACAGAAAGCTGATTGCCTCTTCACTATCTCACAGAGAAGACAAATGAGAAAGAGGCAATTTAGTAACTTCTTAGTAAACAATGTCAGGGTTGCATTTGTGTTATCAAATTATCGCTGGTCAAAAGTTACAGTTTAATGAAATTAACATGTGAATGAGTTGCACAGCCCATGTATACCACCCATTTGTTCCTCCTTTCACAGAGACATGTAAAGAAATCAAGAAGGTAACTGTTTCATAGGAATCAGGGATTATGATTAACTGTCCTGATAAATTGACTTCAAACTAGGCTTTGCTATTGATTTAGAATCCTTTTTTAGCTGGACTCAGTTAACCCTAATCATTGGCTGAGATGTCATACAAAAGTGTCCTTTTTCAGGTTTCAGCTATTGGTTTAAAAGAAGTGAAAGAGCGGATGCACAAGCACATGACTTGTTTGCATCATGATTTGTGAAGCATGATTTAGTATTAGGTGCCAACATTCCAAAGTATTGTTATTTATTAATGTGTAAGAAGCCAGTTTGGTGTAGTAGTTAAGGCACCAGACTAGAAACTGGGAGACTGTGAGTTCTAGTTCTGCCTTAGGTACAAAGCCAGCTGGGTGACCTTGGCACAGACACTCTCTCTCACCCCTGGAAAAAAGGCAATGTTATCATTTCCAGAAATCTTTTCAAGAAAAGTGACTAGTCCAGGCAGTCACCAGGAATCAACACTGACTTTAAGGCACCAAAAAAACAAACAAACAAAAGTGTAATACTACAAAATACTGGCACGTTATTTTATTTGCTGTGTTTAATAGTTTAATGTTTTACAAAATCACTGGTTTAAAGAAGTTTACCTAATTGTGAATTGGCATTTGCTGTGAATAGAATCCTATACAGCACATTGGAAATGAATTATGGTTTTCAATTTGGTTCTGAATACTGAGAATTGCGGAGACTGTATCATCTTTTTCCCCCCATTATAGATATCTGTTTGAAGGAAACCATGTCACTAGCCGACAGTTTGTACAATCTGCAGTTGATCCAGGAATTTTGTCAGGAGTACTTAAACCAATGTTGCCATTTTGCACTGGAAGATATGCTGTATGCCGCTTCTTCAGTAAAGGTAATACAAAACAAGAGGACTGTAGTTGGGTTATTCTCCAGAGGTAAATATACTCAGGGTCCTAGTACTACTTTCCTTTGCTATTCCAAAATTCAGGAATGTTTGCATTTTGTTTTTACTGAGATTACAGCTCTTAGAAAATTCTGACCCATCACACAACATGTATTTTATGTGTTGTGGGTATATATGTGTTCATAAATTAGCAGCCAGGGACATATCTTGCTAGTAATGTTTTAAATACTTTTATTTTACCAGCAGTTTTTTAAAAACACTACTTTCATGACAGATTTTAGATTTTTGAGGAGGAAATGGTACATCATTGAAGTATTTCAAAGTTTGAGGTACAATATTGCGTTAACCAAACCATATAAATTATATTTTAATTCCTTTTCTGATAGTGATTTATTAATTACATCATTTTCCCTCTTATCCTCTCCCTCTGTTTTCTCCATGTTGAATCAGTTATCTTTTAATATTTCATTGTGAATATTGCATATATTTTCTCAGTGTTTAACTGAAAGGACTTAATTTTGTTTATCAAAACTACCCCCTTCATGGATCACTGCCTTGTCATGATGAAGGGGCTTGCATAACTCAGTGAAGCCACGAGCTATGCTGTGCAGGGCCACTCAAGACAGACAGGTCATGACAGAGAGTTCTGACAAAATGTGGTCCACTGGAGAAGGAAATGGCAACCCACTCCAGTATCCTTGCCAAGAAAACCCCATGAACAGTGTCAAAAGGCTAAAAGATACGACACCGGAAGATGAGCCCCTCCGGTCAGAAGGTGTCCAATATGCTACTGGGGAAGAGCGGAGGGCAATTCCAAGTAACTCCAGAAAGAGTGAAGCGGCTGGGCCAAAGCCGAAAGGACATTCAGCTGTGGATGTATCTGGAAGCGAAAAGAAGGTCTGATGCTGTAAAGAACAATATTGTATAGGAACCTGGAATGTAAGATCTATGAACCAAGGCAAGCTGGATGTGGTCAAACAAGATTGAACATCGGCATCTTGGGAATCAGCAAATTAAAATGGACAGGAATGGGTGAATTTAATTCAGGTGACCATTATATCTACTACTATGGGCAAGAAACCCTTAGAAGAAGTGGAGTTGCACTCATAGTCAATAAGAGAGTGGGAAAGGCAGTAATGGGGTACAACCTCAAAAACGACAGAATGATCTCAGTGCGTATCCAAGGCAAACCATTCAACATCACAGTAATCCAAGTCTATGCCCCAACCACTGATGCCGAAGAAGCTGACGTTGACCGGTTCTATGAAGACCTACAACACCTTCTAGAACTAGCACCAAAAAAAGATGTCCTTTTCATCATAGGGGATTGGAATGCTAAAGTAGGAAGTCAAGGAATAATCGGAATAACAGGCAAGTTTGACCTTGTAGTACAAAATGAAGCAGGGCAAAGGCTAATAGAGTTCTGTCAAGAGAACAAGCTAGTCATAACAAACACTCTTTTCCAACAACACAAGAGACGACTCTACACGTGGACATCACCAGATGGTCAGTACCGAAACCAGATTGATTATATACTTTGTAGCCAAAGATGGAGAACTTCTATGCAGACAGCAAAAACAAGAGCAGGAGCTGACTGTGGCTCAGATCATGAGCTGCTTACTGCAAAATTTAGGCTTAAATTGAAGAACATAGGGAAAACCACTAGACCACTCAGGTATGACTTAGATCATATTCCTTGTGAGTACACAGTGAAGGTGATGAATAGATTTAGAGGATTAGATTTGGTAGACAGAGTGCCTGAAGAACTGTGGACAGAGGTCCGTAACATTGTACAGGAGGCAGCAACTAAAACCATCCCAAAGAAAAAGAAATGCAAGAAAGCAAAATGGCTGTCTGATGAGGCTTTACAAATAGCTGTGGAAAGAAGGAATGCAAAAAACAAGGGTGAAAGGGAACGATATAAGCAACTTCCAGAGAATAGCAAGGAGAGATAAGAAGGCCTTCTTAAATGAACAATGCAAAGAAATTGAGGAAAACAATAGAATGGGGAAGACTAGAGATCTCTTCAAGAAAATTGGAGATATCAAAGGAACGTTTAGTGCAAAGATGGGCATGATGAAGGACAAAAAAGGCAGGGACCTAACAGAAGCAGAAGAGATTAAGAAGAGGTGGCAAGAATACACAGAAGAGCTATACAAGAAAGATCTTAATGTCCCTGATGTCCATGCTGGTGTGGTCACTGACCTTGAGCCGGACATCCTAGAGAGTGAAGTCAAGTGGGTCTTAGGAAGCATTACTAACAATAAAGCTAGTGGAGATGACAGTATTCCAGCTGAGTTATTTAAAATACTAAAAGATGATGCTGTTAAAGTGCTGTACTCAATATGCCAGTAAGTTTGGAAAATGCAACAGCGGCCACAGGATTGGAAAAGTTCAGTTTACGTTCCAGTTCCAAAGAAGGGCAATGCCAAAGAATGCTCAAACTATCGCACAATTGCACTCATTTCACTTGCTAGCAAGGTTATGCTCAAAATCCTACAAGCTAGGCTTCAGCAGTACGTGAACCAAGAACTACCGGATGTACAAGCTGGGTTTTGAAGAGGCAGAGGAACTAGAGATCAAATTGCCAACATTCATTGGATCATGGAGAAAGCACAAGAGTTCCAGAAAAACATCTACTTCTGCTTCATTGACTATGCAAAAGCCTTCAATTTGTGGATCATAACAAACTCTGGCAAATTCTTAAAGAGATGGGGGTACCAGACCACCTTACCCTGTCTCCTGAGAAATCTGTATGCAGGCCAAGAAGCAACAGTTAGAACCAGTCATGGAACAACCAATTGGTTCAAAATAGGGAAAGGAGTATGACAAGGCTGTATACTGTCACCCTGCTTATTTAACTTATATGCAGAGTACATCATGAGAAATGCCAGGCTGGAAGAATCACAAGCCGGAATTAAGATTGCAGGGAGAAACATCAACAACCTTAGATATGCAGATGATACCACCCTAAAGGCAGAAAGTGAAGAAAAACTAAAGAGCCTCTTGATGAGGGTGAAAGAGGAGTGTGCGAAAGCTGGCTTGAAACTCAACATTAAAAAAACTAAGATCATGGCATCTGGACCCATTACTTCCTGGCAAATAGAAGGGGTAGAAATGGAAGCAGTAACAGACTTCAATTATTTGGGCTCCAAGATCACCGCAGACGGAGACTGCAGCCATGAAATTAAAAGATGCTTGCTCCTTGGGAGGAAAGCTATGGCAAACCTAGACAGCATATTAAAAAGCAGAGACATCACCTTGCCAACAAAGATCCGCATAATCAAAGCTATGGTTTTTCCAGTAGTAATGTATGGCTGTGAGAGCTGGACCATAAAGAAGGCTGAGCGCTGAAGAATTGATGCCTTTGAACTGTGGTGCTGGAGAAGACTCTTAAGAGTCCCCTGGACTGCTAGGAGGTCAAACCAGTCAATCTTAAAGGAAATCAGCCCTGACTGTTCATTGGAAGGACTGATACTGAAGCTCAAGCTCAGATACTTTGGTCACCTAATGCAAAGAGAGGACTCTTTGGAAAAGACCCTGATGCTGGGAAAGATTGAAGGCAAAAGGAGAAGGGGACGGCAGAGGATGAGACGGTTAGATAGCATCACTGAAAAAATGAGCATGAAACTGAGCAAACTCAGGGAGGCAGTGAAGGACAGCAAGGCCTGGCACGATATGGTTCATGGGGTCACGAAGAGTCAGACATGATTTAACGACTGAACAACAACAACATCAAAACTACTCGTTTGCTATCCACAATTTAACGTGTAATCTGGAATTAGGCTGTCTTGAAAACTGTCAGTTTGCCCACTTTTCTTTTCAAAGGGAGAGGAGAGAAAGTTATTCAGAAACCATGACTGGAACTACCAATGTGATCCTAAATACTATTTGTATCCAACCTCTTTTTCCAGGATATTTTCTGTTTTCATGAAACCAAAGCAAAAAGGAGTTATCTGTTTAATTGAAGGCAACACTGTAATTGTATCAAGCTGATTGGAAGTAACAAATACTTCAGGAATGATTCTTGTCTATTTGCAATTGTGCATTTTAATAACCTTTAGATATCCATTCCAAAAAGATGCTTAACTCTTTAACTTCAATTTAATCTCTTTAACTAAGGTTAGGTTAAAGTTAAGGTACATAAGATTTAATAACATTAATCTTTACTGGGGATTGTGTCTCAGTGAACTATACACAGGGTTTTGTTTTTTTCTGAATAGACAAAGAATTGTATATCTGTTTAATTCTGTTTAATCTGATTTTGAGGGTACAGCCTCTCTGGCATTTACTACTGTATTATGTAAATTGATCTGACAGCCTTTCAGGTTAAAGGCCTTAAAAAGTAAAGGGCTTTTCCTGGCCTGGTTGAAATTTCACCACTGTTCTTAATAAAATTGGAAAAACAATTAGGCAGTTAATATTTCCTTAGACCTGTACAATTAAATTAATGGGTATTATCATGTTAGCTTACTAAAATGAATATGTATAAGAAATTTAAATTGCAAATTAGAAATAAAGCAGCATGCTATGAAAATTGCTTTTATTCAGGCTAAATAAAATAAGGCATACATGTAAATAAATCTTATTAATGTTAAGACATAAATATGTCTAAATCCTGCTTAATATACCCTGATAAATTAACTTGATTTTTTTTCTTCTCTGAATCTTATTAATGTTAGGTCATAAATATGACTAAATCCTGCTTAATATACCTTGATAAATGAACTTGATTTTTTTCTTCTCTGATTCTGAATTATAACAGTATATAGCTCTTGAATCATTTATTAAGAGGAAACTGAACTGTAATGTCTCTCAACATTTTTAGAAACCTACTCCTCATATGTAAATACGAGTAGTAAGCCAGTTATTGTAGTAGTTAAGGGTTAGAGGAGGACTGGAGAGAGCTAGATTCATATCTACCCTCAGTCACAAAAACTTTCTGAGTGACTTTGGGCCAGTCACCATCTCATAAATCAACCTCTCACAGATTTATTGTTGTGGGGATGAAATACAGAAAAATCTATTTGTAAGCTACCTTGAGCTTCTAGAGAAAAAGCAGGATATAAATGTAACAAAATAAATAAAATGTTACAGAAAGGGTTGCCAGATTTTCCTCCCAGAATTTTGACAAGGAAACACTCAGCTAGCAGTTGAGCTTTGTTAAGTGTGCTGTGGAATCCAGTACTCTTGGTACCTCAGTTTAAGTGATCCTAGGAAGATAAAATTTAACTACAGTATTCTAAAATGGCTATTTTTGAATAATTCCGGCTTGTTAGTGAAGGCCAGCAGAATGCTTAACTACTGAAAACCTTTTACTTTGGGATCATGGGTCACTCATTTTAATGCTCAAAAGAAACTCTTGAATTCAGATGAACTGAATACGATATACATGCCTTTCAGTAGGCATATAAGATCATAACCTGCTTTTAAAACTTGAATTAACCTCCTCTGTATCCTGCCCCATCCATATAGTTTTGATCCACTGCAGCTGCAATCTGCTGTAGCTATTCTTGGTTTGTCTTTTTTAAATTGCTTTTCCACCGAGGAATGTACTACTTGTTGTATGATTTACAACATAACTGCAGCGTGTGCATCCTGCAGAGCACATGATTTCTGCTTTTGCAGTTAAGTTTGATGTAGTAGACATCATCAGTACCCTGGATAATTTATGTCCTTTGATATCAGTTATATGTGCTTCTATGTGATTTTAGCTCTTTCCTTATGGCAACCAAAAAGCAATTGCTTATTTAAATACACTCTTGAACCCCTTGATATTGTACTATGGTTGTTAAGCAAGTGTGGACAGAACAAGCCACTAGTCTATGTAATTAGTTTAGTGCAGAATCAGGACTTAAGAATTAGATTAGAAAAGCCAGATTTTGAATATATCCTAGTAAAATCACCATGCTGTCAACAAGAAGATGCCAGGAATGGCTTTATACTTATGAATCTGTTTCCAGATTTATAGGAGGTGGAGAGGGCAAGAGGGTTAAAAATGGGAACATAAAAAGCTGATAAGGAAAAAAATAATAATAAAACAGATGGTATACTGGGGGTCTCTATTCTTCTGTGTGTCTTGGATGATTCCTTTATTAGGGATAGGGCGATCAGATGACTGCCACTAGCTGCAAAGAGATATTGAAAGCTAATAACCTAGTGGCCATCCGGATTTTTCAGCCCAAACCTGGTAGCCCTAATCAACAAGAAATCTGTATTATAAGTTACTGTCAAAAAGCGTTGTTCCCTTGAATGAAGCTATATTTTAACATCTTTAGCAGGATCAACCAAAATGTCGAAGTTGTGAAAAAGGGGCATTTTTAAAAAATCCTATCAAAAGATCTGGAAGAGAAATAAAATCTTCACGTACTTTTTGAATTAAGAATTGTTAGGCTCCATTGTTTAGAAACGATGTTTTTCAATACAGTTTCTGATCAGTCAAACTAGACATTTCTCAGGAACAATTTGGGAAGCCTCCCTATAAATAAATTCCTGTTTCTGCTTCATCATTTGCAGACTGTTTGGTTCATTCCTAATTAGATCTGTGCATGGTATTTAATAAGGTATAGTAAAATGTCCTAATCTCTTTGGCTTTCTATTATACACTATAAATATAGGTCATGCTCATTTATTGAGGGTTAATTGCTTTCAAAGGGAGGAAGCAACTGGATCATTTTCCAGCCCTTTCTTTGTGACACATGCCATGCATAATAACCTGAATTCATCTATGGATCAGCTTTCTCCAAAATATTAATGTTGAAAGAGACCCATTTAAAATCCTTTCTACTAAAAAGCTAGTCACCCAGAATTGAATTATGTCAGTTATAGTCATCACACTTCATTTAACATTAAGACAAAACAGCCACACCTGTGGACTTTTAAAAGATTACCATTTTTGAAAAAAAAATAAAAATTAATGCTACAGCTGCTTCCGTGTTACATCTTGTATCACTGAAATACTATTTGTTCTTCTAAAAATGACTGAATGATTGCAGTATCAAATGGGTTTTGTGGGAAAAGGGATCACACATGTCTCTGGAAAGGTATACCTCTCAAATAATTCCCATTCCCATGTTGATTGAGCTGAGAAAATGATGTCTCAAAATACATCCACAACTGAGAAAGTACCTACAGGAAAGGACCTTTCTGTAGCTGAGGAAAGGTACTTCATATCATGAGATCCAGTTCCCCAGATTGCCCTTGTAATATTTTAGGGCAGATATAGAGAACCTCAGGGCCATAGGGTTGCCCCATTAAAGCAACCACAGAGGTCATTTTTCTTCTTGGAAATAAAAGAATAACCATGTGATGGAGAAAGAAGTTGGCTCTTTTCTTCCATGACTAGATTGTTCCATTTCCTCTAAATTAAAAAAGGGGAGATCTTTTCTCCACCCGCAAAAAGACGTGTATGAAATAATTTTTGTGTAAGAAGGTTCATGTCATACACATATATACCACAGTGCCTTATGTATTCAGATGGTATTCAAAGAAGCAGCACACAGCTTAACCCAAAATGTTCTCCACCCATGCCTTATGTGGAATGCATCACTATACAGAATAGGTTAAGTACCATTGCCCAAGTCTTCTGAATCATCAGCCCAAAATGCTGCCATCTTACCTGAAATAAACTTCAATCTATTGTCCTTTTTATCCAGTTTTACTGATTGCAAGTAATATGTACTTAACATTTCCATTGCCATGTCTAAATATGTCTGAAATAAACCAAGGCTCTATTTAATTTTATTTAGTATTTTCAGGGACAGGACAGAGTCTTTTTTTTTTTAATAGATTTTTTTATCCCACCTTTATTATTTTTTATAAATAACTCAAGGTGACGAACATACATAATACTCCTTGCTCCTCCTATTTTCCACACAACAACAACCCTGTGGGGTGGGGTGAGTTGAGAGAGAGTGCCTGGCCCAAAGTCACCCAGCCGGCTTTCGTGCCTAAGGCCGGACTAGAACTCTCAGGCTCCGGGATTCTAGCCTGGAGCCTTCACCACTAGACCAGGGTGGCTCTTGTAACACAACAGTGTGTAAAGAGCAGAATAAAAGTTTTCCAGCACCAGACAGGCTCACCATGCAGTAGTCTGTTTCCGGTAGTTCTATTCTGTAAGGGGCTATGCTAGGTGTACACAGTGCTTAACCTTTTTTCTGAAGTAGAGGAATTACATCAGGATCTCTCAATACTGTAATGGAACAAAGGAATTGTTACTTTCTTCACTGCCGGTGATCTCATTTTTGGTGAAGTAACAGACTTTCAAAATTAACAGTAATAACAAAAGTTAGAATATAATTTGCAGAGGAAATCTAGAAACCTCAAGCTTGCTTGTTAAACTGCTGAATGTTTTTGAAATGTGATTAAAATATTGAGCATAGGCCATTTTTAGCTGTAAATAAGTGGTAATATTAGTAAATAGTATGGATAGGGTCTCAGAAATGGTGAGACTCATTATGTGCACCTAAGGAAGGATTTATGAAGCAGCCTGCCCCCCCCCCATCCTTAAATGACAAACTGCTTGTAAAATGGAGGATAATTTTCAGAAGTGGTTTGCAATATGATACGTGGGTTGCTGTTCAAGAAAACAAGTTAGAGATTCCATTGGGTTTACAGAAGCCCCTTGGATGAGATTAAACAGCAGTTGGAGTTTCTGCCTGTTTTATGTGGAACATAAGTTCAATATAATATATTTTTAGCAAAGAAAAATGGCTGTAATGATCCTTCTTTTTCGCTTGAAGGAAAACATTTAAGGGTGTTTCCATTCACCATCAATATTGTGCTGAATATAAAGGCAGTACGTTTTCCCCCCCTTCCAATGCTGTTTGAAGGTTGATAACTATGGCAACTGGATGCTTGCTTTCAGCTGAGGGAGACACTCACTGCATTTGAATGATCGTGTTGCTGCTTGACAACTCTTTTCCCTTCATTTCTCCCTTGATAAAATCTGTTACTAAATCAGGAAGTCTCTAATCATGGTTTTTTTTTACTTGAATTGGAAACTATCATTATCACTTTTGGAATACGCTAGGCTCCTAAGCTTTAATTTGAAGTTGGTTTAGGATGCTAGTTTTTCAGGAAGCTGGAAACCATTTTTTCCAAGATTGGATGAAGTAAAGAACACAGACTGGGTTCACAGTTACAGTAAACCATAATATGGTTTGTTTTTGACATTATGATGAATGAGCGCACTCACTGAAGCTTGTCATTATGTGCAAACCAGGCCACTGTGGCTTCTTCAGCAAACCAGTTTCAACATTAAAGCTTAACACTGTATGAACATAGGCAATGGTAAACTGGAAATTTCTCTGCAGTATTCTGTTAGATCATGAAGGAAGACACAAAGAAATAAGTCTGAGCATAGGTCTCATTTAGAATTTAGCTTATTAAGTCCTATATAGAATTATCAGAGCTATGCCAATGTTTTTTTCAGTGCTGAACAAACAAGATGTATAATCATCAGATTATCATTGGCATTCTGACTGCGTGTCAGGACATGCATGTATTCCCAGGTTGCTGAGATGCAGGCAAGAATATGTGGGTTGGAAGGTAATCTCTTGATTAGAGAGCCTAGCCTGCATAGAGTACCACGAGCATGATTGGGTGAAACCTGGCTTTACTTGTATGTATGTATGTATGTATGTACAGTAGATATGGTGTTTGTGAAACAAAGAGAAAAGGGAAGATATACAATATATATAATAAAGGTGGTCTGATCTTGTGGAGTGGAATTGATGGATACATGCATGGAAATGAAGACATAGAATTAATTATGAATGAAAGAGCTAAGTTGTATGTCAGAAAATAAGAACAAGTGTCTCTAGGTTTTTGGAGGTGTGTGAAGGTAGGAATCCACAGGTTGATGGTAATTGTATTGTAAATTCCAGTACCAGAGATGAGTTTTGGGGAAAGCTCTGTAGCAATCCATAGAAAAAAATATTTTACAAGGTAACATGAACAGATAAGTGGGAATAGGAGGAGAGAGTATGGGAAAACAATTGCATTATTCAGACACCCAAGAATGAATGAGAACAGTGAATATTTGGCAAGCATCTGGTTAGAAAAAGGACTATTAGTTTCAACTTTATAGTTTAATACACAAGGCAAACAAATTAATATAAATCTTAAGGCATTATTTATTTGATTGTGTATGATGAATGAGAGAATCCGTGAAGAGTGCAAGGGTGATGTTATGTTTGTATAAATGCTCTCCAAACCCTCCTGTTTCTCACCACATTACAGAATTCTTGCAGAGGCATTCCTGTAGCGTCCACTACTCCATCTAAATACCTCATTTGCTGTTGACCTCTTCTTTTCCTTCCCTATACCTTGACCAGCATATTGATGATAAAGTAGCAGAGTTGATAAATGTGATATAAACCATTATTTGGTTGTGTCAGGAATGAATCTTAGGAAAGATAATCATGGAAGAAAAGAAAAGTAGTTAAAAGAAATGAGAATAGAAGTATATTGACTGTAAAAAAAGAAAGTACAATTCTGTATGAAAAAAGTAATCAAAGATAGATTAATTTCCAAACAGAATGAATAGAAAGCGGATGTTAGGAAAGATTATGTGGAAACTGCTAGAACAGTGTGAAACAAATGTTACAAAGTGCTTGAGAAATATTGGTAATAAGTAAGATTGAGAAATATAGTAATAAGAATGAAAAGGTATGCTTGATGGAATGAGATTGTAAAAGAGGAAAAAATGCATATAAGAATTACTGCAAAAAATGACAGAAAGATACTGTATAAGGTGTACAGAGAGAAAAAGTAGTTGCGGAGAATGTAGCCAAAGAGCAAGGGACAGTTACAATTAGAACAAGCAGAGAAAGTGCAGAGTTATTTTGATGAAAATAAAATGTTTTAGAAGTGGGTGAAGAGAGCTAAACAAGGAACCTCTGGTCAAAAGTGAATGTAAAAAATAAGAGTGATATGCTGTGAGAATGTTGAAAATTGTAAGACTCCATATGT
Source organism: Python bivittatus (assembly GCF_059951505.1). NCBI lineage: Eukaryota > Metazoa > Chordata > Lepidosauria > Squamata > Pythonidae > Python > Python bivittatus. The sequence continues at coordinate 17,378,873 of NW_028277098.1, forward strand.
AGATGGTGTCACTCAAAAAATGTTAAATGAGTGAGGTTTGCTTATGTAGTGGCGCTGCAGTTTGTTTAGTGTTTGTGTGAAGGCTGCATCTGTGAATGCCTGACATTTTGAAGAAAGGTATTATGAGTATGGATTGATTATAAAACTCAATGATCAGTATGAAAGATGTGCGTTGAAAATGAAGAACGACTTATTTGCAAAACAAATATATGAAGTAAGAGTGAATGGCTCAAGAGGAAGGGGAAGGTCAAGAAAATTGTAGTTTGAGTCAATGAGATCTTCATTAAAGAAAGAGATGTAGTTTAAAGAACAAAAGGCAGTGTATGAAGCAGTATATGGCTATGATGGAAACAGGGATGCCTTGCAAGGGCAGAAAGCTATGGAGACGTTCAGTGAATGGTTTAGCTAGATTCCTTTTTCTCCCCTTATTCATGACTTCAATTTTTTAGTCTTACTGTTTCTTATTTCCTTTCAGTGTTTTGATTGACATTGCTTATCTTGAAAGGGAATGGTGGGATAGGTGTGTATGAATCAATTCAGGTATATGGGTCTGTATATGGGAATTTTTTATCCTGCAGTGATGTATACAAGCTCAGGAATGTAAAACTAATTATTAAAAAAATAATAACCACCAGGTATTTATTAGATAGACACTCTTTAGGGGTTTATGACAATTTGTACCCACAGCAAACATATTAATCTGGTGCCATAATTGGAAGGGGAATTACCTCTAAGCTTTTAGAGAAACTTAATTGTCATTTCATGTGGTTTGAAAAAAATGAATATATGGTAATAAATAAATTGGAGAGTGGTTTCCCCGCTTTCATTTTGATTTTTAGTAATTGTTTTTGGCTATATTTGGTTTGGTTAGTGGTGATACCATTAGCTTTGCTGGCCTGATGTGGGCTTTCTGATGGATCCAGACAAGCTTTACTCAAAAGGGTCTCCTAGGAAAAGCAACTAAAATGTCCCGGCAACAGGACAAAATATCCAGAATCTGTTAAGAAGAATGTGCAGATGCACAGGAACTTTGTGTGAACTTATGAGTGTACAGGTAGTGCTCAGTTAACAATGGCAATTGGGACCAGAATTTCCATTGCTAAGTGATGCGGTCATCAAGCATGATGTCATGTGAACATACCACTTAGCAATGGCAGTTCCAGCACTCCCAGCTTCCATTGTTAAGCAAATCCTGCGCTGTCATTAAGCATGATGTCACATGGTTGCCATTGCGACCTCCTGCTGGCTTCCCAAGTGACTTTGCTTGTAGGAAGCCAGCAAATAAGGTCTCTAATGGAGATCATGTGACTGCAGGACACTGCGACATTGTAATTGCAAGCCGATCACATGACCACAGGAACACTGCGATGGCCAAAACGTCAAGGATTGGTTGTAAGTACCACTTGTTCAGCACCGTTGTAAGTTCAAACAGTCACTGAACGAGTGGTTATTAAGCAAGGACCACCTATAGATATATTTCATTCTGCAGTGGTGTTTTCTTAGTTAGCTTCAGTTAGCTGATTTTCATTGTGCTTTATCTTTACAAAGCAGCTCTGAATATTTTTGTTTGGCACTTTCCTAGTAATGTATGCACAGGTAGGGAAGAAGAGGGAGAGAGGTTAGGCTACCCTGACAGATTCATGTGATACTTGCCAAGTAATGTTTTGCTCTACTTTTATCACTGCCTTGTAGCCATCAATGTATCCATTTATCTGTGTAATAAAAGTAGTAATCAGAAGTTATTTTGTAGGGCTGTACATGCTTCAAAAATGATTCAGAAGAAGTGCTTTCAACCTCATTTGATCAGAGCATCTTTATGCTACTCAGCAGATCTTCTTTCAGGCTTTTGCACAAGCTTGATGAAATATACAGCTGTTTTAAGGAATTGACTCATAATTTGATTCTTTTTCAGCTACAATTCTTTTTCAGGCTCGTACAAATGCCTGTAAAAAGTCAGGCTGCTTTACTGAATGGCAGAGAAGTGTTTGTGCAAGGTTTGAATTGTTTCTTCCAAATGTATGTTGAAGGATATACAGCCCTTTTGTAGTATGGCCACATCCTGAAGCACTTGACTCAAGGTTCAAAATGAGCGAGTAAATAATGAGTTATAAAATCTCTGCATTCCTAAAACAGCAAATGAGAATCAATTGATAGATGATTTAAATGGTGTGTTGTCAATGGAAGGCAACTACCATAGGCTCATGTGAACAGGAATCTACTTCTGATGGGTTTCTGCTTTGGTAATTGCTTCCTCCCTGTTGGTCCCCCTTTCTAGAAATCTGGCCCTGGATTTCAGACTTTGCAACAAAACTGATGCCATCACACTCTTTTGCTTACCGTTATTGCTCTTTTGATTAAAAACTTTGCCCAGGCTAGAACTCCGACATCAGGAAGAAATGCCTGGATAATTGCAGATTAAGTAAAGGATTATGAGGATGTTGCATTAAAATATCTTCATAATTGTAAATGTGTGCAAATACTGATATTTCTTTTTGTTTGCCTTTTTTTTTTAATACATGGTTTTCTGTTAGTAGGTTTAACTGAAGGATATACAATGTCGTGCACTTCAGATGTTTTGAACTTCAACTCTCATTAACTCCACCCATCTTGGCATTAAGGAAGTTTAATGTTGTTTGGAGAATTCTGGGAGTTGAAGTCTACACATCTTAAAGTTGTTGAGGTTGAGAAACACTGGTCTAAAATATCTCAGTGGCAGCAGGTGGTTTATTTCTGATTTAAAGTTTCCCATTATAGTTATCGTGTCAAGTGTATAACATCTCTTACTCAAAATCTCAGTATAAAGTTGTAATGGTGGGTAACCTGGATACCATGAATTCCCTTCTTCAGAACCTATATGTTAACACTAATTTCTCTTATTTACAGAGTAATTATTTAGTGTTCATGGCAGAGCTGTTCTGGTGGTTTGAAGTTGTGAAGCCATCATTTGTCCAGCCTCGAGTTGTAGGTCATCCTCAAGGTAAGTTTCTGTGATCCTCTGTTCAGCATCTGCTGTTTAACATGGACCATATTTCTGAACTGGTGAAATACAAAAGCCTCTTAGTATTGGCTACACTGTTCAGGATATGGGGAAATAACTTATTTAAGTCCTGCTTTTATAGTATGACAAACAACAGGAGATTTAGTGGTAGATCATGTGTTCTTTAAGCAGAATATTCCAGGTTGAATCATGGCAACTCCCATTCCCTACCCACACCCTTTTCTTTTTAAAGGAAGACTTTTTAGGAATTGAAGCAGAAGAAGTGCTACCAAAGCAGAACGATAATAGATTAGGTAGATAAATAATTTAACTTAAGAAAGATTTTTAAGTTCACTTGTATATCTCATGTCTTGGCTCGTGCATTAAGGGACAATACTATCCCTTTGCATCCGGATCTCTGTACAGCCCTATAATTTATATTATGTCCTTTTGTTTACTAAAGTAGAACTTCAAGTAAGAGCATTCAAAGAATTCTTGTTGTTGTTTCTAGCATTTGTCCTGCTTGGTTTCAGGATCTGCTTTTTCACACAGTGAAGCTATCAATCCATGATGCAACAGGGATTGCATTTTATTTTTCAGCCATCTTGTCACAGAACCTGATATTGCTTAGGGCTGAAAGGGAGTGATTAGCCCAACATCACCCAGCCAGCTTCCATGCCTAAGAGAAGACGACAACCTGGGTTTTCCCACTCCTAATCCATCATCTAAACTACTACGCCATAGTGATTCCCCTGGATAGCAGTGAACTGCATGTCTGTTTGTCTGTCAGAAACTGCATGGAAGGGGTAGAGCCATTGCTGTTGCTGACCACACTGGCAGTCTGGCAGGACCATGATGAAGCTTTGAGAGCCGGTGTGATGTGGTTAAGCTGCTGGACTAGGAGTAGGGAAACTCAAGTTCTAGTCTAACCCTAAGCACAGAAGCCAGCTAGGTGATGTTGGGCCAGTCACTCACTCTCTCAGCCTTAATCAGTATCAGGCTCTGCCACAAGTCATCTGAAAAACAAAACCTCTCATCATATCATGAATTGTTAGCTTTGCTATGTGAACTAGGCAAGTGCAGTGCAAAACAAGCAGATTCGGCAATTAAACAGGACAAACGCAAAGAAGAAGAAGACTCAAAGAACACTAAATCCTTTTTTAAAGTCATTAAACTATCAAAAAACACCAAAAACAGCAGAGCAGATAATTAAAACAGCAGAGTTAAACTACTCTGAATAAAACTATGTTCCTCTGATGCTAGAAACTAAAGAAGAAAAGGTGTGAACAAATGAACCTCCCACAGAGGACAGTTCTACAATTGTGGACCCTCTCTTTTCTACCACCTAGCTAATCATCCTTCTTTGTCAGGATGCAGAAAAAATTGCTGTATCTGAACTTAGGATGAGGGTGGGATGAACTTTATAGGTCTAGCAAGTTGACTTGTATCCTGGAGCAAATTTTACAGCTCTATCTATTGCCGTGCTTCAGATTCAATACAGAGCTCCCGACAGAAAAAAAGTTGCCCATCTCACTTTAACATCAAGATTTCCATGAGCTCCTAATAGTAATCGATGACAAAATGAGATTGGCAACTAAAATGAGATGAGCTCCCTAATAGGTGCATACTGGACCAATTGAAGTTTTGTCTGTGTCTTCACTTTTACAACCATAATGCATGAAGTACTTATTTTCTGTGCAGCTGAACCTCCAAAAGAAGCATCTTCTGTTCCTCCTACAAATGCCAATCAAAGAAGTTACCCGGGTGTTTTGCATGGTTCTGATCTGATAACCAGGTATAAGTCCGCAATTTTTGTACTCATTTATATTGTTTCACTTGGGCATCTCTCTCAATCTTTCTCTTTCTCTCCCCCTATCTCCCTTTCCCCCCTCTCTCAATGAGCTGTGGAAAATTTGTGCTTTGCTCTTTGGAGCATCATAGAAAAGGAGATGAATCTTGCTATACCCTCCAATTGATGTAGAGAAGGCCCTTGTGAGTTAAAAACTAAAGGTGGCAGAACTAAAGATATGCAAAACGCTGGTGTTCTGTCCTCAACATATTGAGGTAGCATGTACTGTAAATGCTTATGTTGCAGGATGTACAGTATATCAGTCATTAAGGTGCCATTGCAGAAGATGGCTATATCATGTGGGAACTGACTTGTGCAGATTGTCTTGTAAACAAAACTTTACTAGGCTTCTGAGCAAGGCCCAAGGGTTGCCAAGATACATTTTCAAAACTAGTGATCTACTGAATTTCAGTGTCATTCCAATGCAGATTAATTATTCTACAGATTTTTTTCTAGCTTAAATCAATAGTGTTCCTTCTAGAGTACAAAAAACTTGTTAAGTATCTGATGGACCCTACTGTTAATTATCAGTAGAAGTCAGTTAATTTTATATATATTTGGAAAGTGGCATGCATAATATTTGTCTGAGATAAAAGTAACAGTAGACAATCTATCCTGCCATATATCACATCTAACAGCTTTTCATGTCTCTCAAAATGTTAGCAGGGCTATAAGAATCTGAAACTATCTTTCTGTCCGTCTTACTTTATAATGTATCTAGAAAACAGAATGATATAGTGATTAGAATTATTAGACTAGGAGCAGAGGGGCCTACATTCCTTGGTAATGTTAGGCCAGTCACCATGTCTCAGTCCAATCTATTTTACAAAGCTTAAAAGTGAGGGGTGTCCTACAGATAATGTCTTGATTTTATTAATTGAAATATGGGATATAAATATAAGAAACAATGAATAATACATAGAAAAGGCTTAAAATACCATAATATTTGCAACACAGGTGATATTTTAAGAGAGTGTGCTGTTGTAGTGAAGATGATAGCCCTCTTAGATTTTGTGGTTCTGTATGATCAGAAAATTATGTTCAGTTCATTGAATTAAACAGAAAGCATGCATACAGATTGCTATAGCGATAAAAGTAATGCTGAATACCTTCTCAAGGGGCAAAGATTGTACTGATTTTTTTTAATCTGGAAAAATAATTCTCCTGATTTCTTATTCATTAAGAAGGTCACTGGGGCACTGAATTGGATATCGCTCCCTTCCAGCTTTGAATAGTGTTTCCCCAGCAGGACAGGATTAATGATTTATTATGTTACTTAGTGTTTTAATTTTTGTTACTCATATGGAATGTATGCTTTCTAGAGTTGGTTGCAAGTGAAGCAATGTATAAGGCAGAATAATAAATAAATAATGCAAAGTTGCTGCTTAACAAGTGTTCAGGACTGCATATTTTTTCAAGTGACAGAAATAGAAAACTAACAAGTTGGTGGGTTTTCTCATTTTTCAGTGTGGGGACTTCAACTTTTATACCATCTCATCAGATTCCTCCTGCAAGGCACACTCAGCAACAGCCTTACTCATCTGTTCCAGGTACCAACATATAAGTGACTGGATTTTGAGCTATTCAGATTCTGCTATTTCATCATTCATCAAAAGAGAATGTTTTTCCAAACTGTTCTTAGAATCACAAATAATCTTCATGCAGTGCAAAACATGACTTAGAATTAAAATATATATATATTATTTAACTTCTTCTTTAAAAAAAGGTACAGATGATCTTCTCTTCCCCACTCTCAAATGTTTGCCAGTGAAATATGTTAGGCTACAGGCCTTAATTGACCCAGCATCACCCAGATAATTTCATTCCTACAGTAGGATTTTGGCCTTGTTCTTCCATTCCAAGTTTGATACTTAGTTCAGTGCTCTACTCTTGTCCATTTCAATCATTATCAAAAATGAGAACATCCCCAACGCTATACATCTGTGTTTAGAGGGCAGTGATCTAGTGGAGAACCTTTTCTATGATGACAGTTGTGGATACTGGAAAATCAGGGTCTATAATCACATGGTGACTCTCTAATATATAAAAGTAGTTCATCAAGAGAAAGTTGCTTTCTGCATGCAGAGAATGATTTAACTATCCCAGCTTTTGATAACAACTGAAGATTATTACTGGCCCTCGTTACTCTGTAATAATGTAGGACAGAGGAGACAGGTTCATGACACTTTCATGGGATCACCTTGTATATTTTGGGAATAAACAAACAGAATTGGTAGAATTATTCTATAGAGCTAATCATTTTGTCGATAATATAACTTTATTTAAGTACTTAATTTTATTTTCTGCATTTTTAAATTGGGAAGGAATGCATAAATATAATTCATGTTCAGTATGAACAGTAGAAACATGCAGAATGGTGCTGATATAATTTAATGTCATTGAGAATTAAATTCAGTTTAGTTAAGATGTTGATTATATAAGTGGTAATACAAGTTACATGTTGAGGGCTTTGCTCCAAAAGCATTTGGGCCCTTTTGTTTTTTGTTTTTGTTTTACTTTACTTTTACTTTTATTTACTAGTACAGGGTCTTGTTTTCTGTTTCAATGTCCTAGCTCCCTCTGCTGCATGCGCTCCCTCTCTCTGTCTCTCTGTCTCTCTCTCTCTCCTCCAAAAGATAAAAAAATAGTTGTTTTTTTTTAATCAGTACAGGACTTATTTTTTTAAAAGGTCAGAGGGAGAATCTGCAGCCTTTTAGTAGGGTAGGGAAGTGGTTGTTTATAAAGGCACTGAAGGGAGGCTGGAGAAGAGGTGAGTGGATGTGGGGAGAGACAAAGTTGGGGAACCAAGACAACTTTGCAGGTCTCACCAGATGTTCTGCCAAGCTGTATGCAGCTGATGTGCCACCCTTTCTACCCTCCTCGCAGAGCTACAAATGCATGTATTTAATTTATGTAACTTGCTTTATATATCAGTGCCAAAAATCCATTTTCACTTTCTAAGCCAATTAAGTCATTGCTTTCTGTTTATATTTTCTTTTCAAAACTTTCCAAAGAATTATCCTTATATTGTATTCTATGCTGATTTCAAACAGGCAGCATTAAAAGATCAACATCTATGTCCTACATGGATGGATACGTAGGGACATGGCCCAAAGAAAAAAGGTAAGATATTTGCCATTGGATATTGCCTTCTGCAATTAAGTGTCACTACTTAATAATTCTCTGGATGCCAGAAGATTATATCTTTAAAGGGTTATCCTTGCAGATAACCAATAGCCTAAATATGCATGTAATGCCCATGGAGAAGCTACAGGGAGAAGGTTTGGGGAATTAATAGTATTCTTTCACATCTTATTTTTTAAAGTGGAAGAGTCTCTGTGTTTATGTGATTGCGATATATCTGTATCTGTTATCATCATTTATGGGTGTGTTTGTGTGTGCTGTGGTATATATTATGTGGTGATTCTGAAACGTCTATATCTCTTTCTCTGTGTATCATTTTAAAATAAATAAAATATATTTACTGTATTGTAAACCACTTGAGTCTTGGAGGTAGGTCATATATAAATGTCTGTATAAATTAATAAACACCTGATCATAAATCCCACTTGCAACAGCCATTTTTCCTTTTCTGTGAAAGATCATTCAACTCAACAGATTGTCTGCACTTAAATATGAATAATTCCTAATTTACACACAATTTAATGACAGTAACACTGACAAGTCTGTATCTCATCCTTTGTGTGAGTCATTTTGTGTGAGATGGGTGGCTATGTAAATGTGATATATAAATAAATAAATAAATCTTATCTTCACAACCCTTCCCATGCACAAATTGTTTCATATTCTATATCGTTTACTTTGCAAGTCCTGATTAATTTTTATTTATTTATTTTTTTACTTAAATGACAAAGGCACACAGTTGCTCAGAGATATTTTAGAGACTGCTCTTGGGTCAAAACATGTGGAAGATCTTCTTCCACCCTGTCTTTTGCACTTGTTCTTATTTATGAATATAGGTAGTCCCCAGTTTAAGAACAAGTTCCATTTCCAAGGTCTGTCCTTAACTCGAATTTGTACATAAGCTGGAACAGTATTATTGTATTATACTGTATAAGTAGTATTGTGTAATTAACTTGAATAATTGTGTATTTAACTCAAACTGTTGTGTATTTAACTTGAATCATTAAATTTTGCCACAATAGGCTCCATTCTTAATTATGGGTCGCCTATAACCCAGGCATTCTCAACCCAAGGACTACTTGTAAGAGGAAATGGATATCTTTTTGGAAGGAACTCTGTGAATTCTTAAATGCAACCTAAAGGCCATGAGAACACTTAATAGTTTTGATATTAAGTATAAATAATAATTCAGAATTATATCCAATAGTTTAGATATATTCCATTACATTTATAACTGTTTGTTAGGCCCAATCCAAAGGAGTAATCAAAAATCATTTTTTTAAAAAATATTTAAATGGCAGTAAAAGCACAAATGTGTTTGCCCATTTAGCAAGAAGACAAAAAACCCTTTTGGTCTTTGCTTATCTTCATTGACATTCGGTAGTCATATCTTGAATATAGGGTTGAGATTATATCTTGTTACATTGGTTTGAAGCCAGCATTTGTACTATAAAATAAAGGATATTATTCTTTAATACTAACATGTTGGAATATTTAAACTTTTTAATATTACATGGGTTGTTCTAAGGTTTTTTAATTTAAATTTCCTTTTAGGTCTTCAGTACATGGGGTTTCATTTGATATTTCTTTTGATAAAGAAGACAGCATCCATATGACACCTCCAAATAGAGGAATTACGAGATCTCTTAGCAATGAAGGCCTTGTACAGAATACTAACCATATGCCAAGACACGTTAAAAAGAATATATCTTTCAAGCCTCTAAATGATGAAGAGGACAGTGAGGATATTGAAGAAGAAAAAGATGTAGAATTTTACAGTGATCTGGAAGCAGACAGCAATCAAAGAAATGCCAACCAAGTTAACACATACACCCTACCAAATGGAGCATTGCAAAACAGGTTGGTTACTGATGAATTTGGCAATCAAATTGAGACACCAAGCATTGAGCAGGCTTTGCAGATTATCCATGATAGTGAGAAATCGGCCAATATTACTCAACCAGCACAATTTACAAATGGGTTTTTCCTTCACAACAAAGAGATGAGCATCCTAAATTCAAACATAAAACCTAACCAAAGTAGCCCTGATATTATCGCAGATACAAAAGGTGCCCTCAGTCCTGTAACTGATAACACAGAAGTAGATACTGGAATACATGTCCCTTCAGACATTCCAGAGACTATGGATGAAGATTCTACTTTAAGGGATTATACAGTAAGCCTGGATTCCGATCTGGAAGAATCATCTCGGTTTCTGCATGAATGTGACAGCAGAGGCGTCAACCATAAGGAGCAATTGAGTCCTTGTCCAAGCTCAATAAGTGCCAAATCTCAAGCTGGCAGTAGTCCATCTTCAAGTTCAGGAGTTAGAATGACCAGCTTTGCAGAGCAGAAATTTAAAAAGATGAATCACACTGACAGCAGGAGCAGTGGAAGCAGTTCTCAGAAAACCACCCCAGAAGGCTCTGAGCTGAACATTCCACACATTGTTTCTTGGGCTCAAATACCAGAGGAATCCCCTCTCCCTCAGGGAAGGGACACAACACAGTTGCTGGCCTCTGAAATGGTGCAACTGAAGATGAAACTGGAAGAGAAGAGGCGAGCAATTGAAGCCCAAAAGAAGAAGGTTGAGGCTGCATTCACAAAACAAAGACAAAAGATGGGAAGAACGGCATTCCTTAATGTTGTGAAAAAGAAAAGTGATGGGATTTCACCACTTCGAGAAGAAGCAGCTGGAGCAGAAGGTGAGAAAGTGTTCACTGATAACAATAGAGTGAAAGAAAAAGAAAGCCAGAAGTCAGGTGAACAACTAAATAAGACATCTGAGGTCCTAAAAGCAACCACTGAAACTCCCTCAACTATGTGGCTGAAGTCGCCAAACACCCCAGTTGATGCTGAGAAGCAATCTAATTTGATAAGTCCCTCAGAAGAGAATTTAAATGAAGGTGATCTTTTAGAATATACAAAATCTATTGAGAAGCTCAATTCTTCTCTACATTTCCTGCAACAGGAAATGCAACGCCTGTCACTTCAGCAAGAGATGCTAATGCAGATGAGGGAGCAGCAAGCGTGGGTTATTTCACCTCCTCAACCTTCTCCTCAAAAGCAAATTCGGGAATTGAAGCCTTCAATGAGGCTTAGTGGATCATCATCTCCCATTGTTCCATTTTCAGTAGAAGCACCTCGGCCATCCCACCAATCCCCACAGTCTTCTTCTAGGAAGAATTCGTCTCTCCCAAGTAAAATGCAAAGGACTCCAAGACCAAATGAATTGAAAATTACACCTTTGAATCGCACTTTGACTGCCCCACGATCTGTGGATAGCCTTCCACGTTTGAGAAGATTTTCTCCAAGCCAGGTTCAAACTAGATCTTTTGTTTGTTTTGGGGATGATGGTGAGCAGAACCCTGTGAATGAAGTAAAAAACATAACTCAAGAAGCTGCTGACAAGGTAGAAGCAAGTGAAAAAGATTCTGAGAAACAAGAGACTGAAGAGATAGTTGGGCAAAAATCAGAAGAAGAACAGATGAGACCTCTGGAATCCATGGTATCTGAAGTATTGTCACAGCCCATTACAGAAATTGTCTGCCTTACTCCAAATGAAGAGCCTTTGACTCCACCAGTGTTGCCACCACCTGCAATTAAAACTGCTAACCTCATAGAAGTTTCTCTCACAGATTTGAAGCCACCAGAGAAGTCAGAAGAGTCCGTTGAGAAATCAGAGGGTGAGAGTGACAAAGAACAACCAGAGGATGACCAAAAAGTGTGCTGTGGATTCTTCTTCAAGGTAAGTGAATGGATACATCACAATCTGTTTGGACACCTGAATTCTGGTAAGAAATGCTGCATCAAATAATGGTGCTGTGGAAAAAAATGAATATTTTTTACTCACTATTAGATTGTCCTTTACAGTAGTTTTTCAAACAAGATACTGTATTTAGGATATTTGGGGAAAACAAGAATTATGGAATAAATTAATTCTAAAATAATAGGGATTTTGTTTCTCTGAAGGATAGGTTTTCCAGCTATGCTAATATTAATTCTATCTTCTAATATTGGCTATTTGGAGCTGTATTTAAGATCATGGGCACCATTCCAGAGAATGAAGAGTTTAAAGGAGCAAAAGAGGTGCATTATGCTTCACATACCTTATTTTGAACTTTTTGTGGGCAAAATCAGGTGGGACAGTGGCAGTTTCATTCCCAAATTTAGTAGCACAATTGGGGAGATGGTATGGGAACTACATGAGGTCAACAGGTTGCCCTCTCTGGATTGCACAGTAACTAAAGTCTAAATGATAATTTTAAAATATTATTTATTGTTACTAGGATGATCAAAAACCAGAAAATGACATGGCTGTGAAACGGGCAGCATTATTGGAAAAGCGATTAAGAAGAGAAAGAGAAACTTTACTTCGAAAGCAGCAATTGGAAGCAGAGATGGAGCATAAGAAAGAAGAAACAAAGTAAGATTAAATGCACATGCTACTTGTTCTGAAAGAAAGATTACTTTTTAAAGTTAGGCTGTTAAAATAAACATGAGTAAAAATTTGGAAGCACTAGCCACATAAGTTAGCAACCAGACTTGGGGAACTTTGAATTTGTTTAAATTGTAGTTGTTCAACAAATTAGGATCTGAAGCAACCATTTTATTCTGGGTTATTCTCACTAGGGCTGTGCATGCTTAGAAAATTATTCAGAATCATTTGGACCTTGAATTATCACAACTACAGCTTCTCTCTGCTGTTCATTAAATCAGCTCATGTTTTTTTTTCAGGTTTTCATGCTAAGACTTGCATCAACTTTAATAAGTCGACTCCTTAGGCTTACATTAATTGATTGTGTGGCATCAAGTCACTGTCAACTCTTAGTGACCACATGGATAGATTTTCTCCATGATGATCTTGCCCTAACATGGTCTTCCAATGGCATACCCATTGCCACTATAACTGAGTGCATCCACCTTGCTGCTGGTCGCCCTCTTCTTTTTTCTTCCACTTTTCCCAGCATTAGAGTCTTCTCTAGAGAAGTAGGTCTTTGCATAATGTGTCTGAAGTAGGCTAATTTGAGCCTGGCCATTTGGGCCTCAAGTGAGAACTCTGGGTTGATTTGTTCAGTGATACATTGGTTTGTTTTCTTGGCTGCCATGGCATTCTCAGGAGCCTTCTCTAACACCAGAGTTCAAAAGCATCAATACCCTTCCTAACCTGCTTCACAGAAGCCTGAAAAAAGATAGGCTCCTTTAATTAATAGAGAGGTGCCATGTTCTGGCAGGATCCGAAGCACATATTCTGAATCATTTTCAAACTTGTGCATAGCCATAATTCTATACTAATAACAGTTTGGATAAATCAAGGATTCCAAGTTCAGATGTGTTGGGGAGCTATCAGTGTTTAAAAATCAAGAACAGATTATTTCAACCTCGAGCATGCAAAAGAGGAGCAAAATGAAGAATGAAAGCCAAAAAATTGTGCACATCAAAAGAAGCCATGGTCTCCTTATTTCTGATTCTGGCCCATGGATTTATTTTGACAAATTCTGCACAAGAAACACATTCATGTTAATTATTATCATGTATATTTAGCCAATTTAGTATACAAACTCCCATTTTCCTTCAAAAACCCATAGTTCTTTCCGTTTAGTTTTACCAACTAATTCCCTTAGTTTTCTCAAACTGAGATCTGCTTAGTGTAACAGTGCAATCTTCAGCAATCTAATGCATTTAAGATGTACTGGTCTTCAGTTCCCATAATCCTCAGCCAGCATAGCCAGCTGGAAGGCACCAAACTGGGGAAGGCTGCCCCACATCATTTTCTGTTCTCCTACATGCCAACTTTTAACGAGCCTTTTATCCCAGTGTCTATCTGATTGCAAAGTAATCATATGCTTCCAAATGGAAAATTCAGTATTCTAAGGCATATTTTACACCTAATTAAGAAAAAATAGAATTTTAAGATAACCCATTTCTCTTCAAACAGTAGTGTTATGCAAAATAAAAAATTTGATCCTCATAAGTATTCAGTGGTTGATATCACAATGCATCATCATGTGTTAAAATTGGCCATTAGGGGACTGTCTGAATATTTATTTAAACGTAATGCTGCTGGGCCAGCGTGCCAGCATGAATGTTCACACAGGCCTTAAATTAAGCATGGTAATGTAAGCTAAATTTATACCAGTACTTGAAAATTAAATGTGGCCTGGTTATTAGGCATCACTTGTGATCATCAGCAGTGTTTTTCTGAGTATGTGAAATTTTATAACCATATTGAAATTTCAAGGAGGAAGTCTGAGGAAGAACGTCAGAAGAAGGAAGATGAAAGAGCACGACGAGAGTTTATTAAGCAGGAATATATGAGGCGGAAGCAACTGAAACTAATGGAAGACATGGACATTGTCTTAAAGCCTCGCCCTCACTTTTCCAAACAAAAGAAGGCACGTCCAAAATCCATTCATAGGGATCACATTGAGTCACCTAAAACTCCAATCAAAGGTCCTCCAGGTAATAACTGCTTCCAGAAGAGGACATATTTGTGCCATTGCACAAAGCTAGGGCATATAATTTTTTAAAATCTATAATCCAGGGAATATAAACCTTATAAAACCTGTTATACCATTTTGCTTTTGTGGGGCTTAAATGTTTTGGGGATAGACTGTTTCCTTTTTTATGACACAGTTACTTAATAGTTTGTGAGCCCTTTTGAATTTTCAATATTTCTGCACAAATATGTAAAACGTAATCTAGAAAAAGAGAACCCAGTTAAACAAATGAGTCAAAAACATTATACTTGTTCATTTATTTATTGAGGAAAATGATTCAGTGCTACATATTTGTGTGTGGCAAAAGTATGTGAACCTTTGCTTTCAGTAACTTGTGTTGCCCCCTCCCCCCTTGAGTAGCATTTCATTCAAGCCAAAAAGTTCTATTTTGGTCTCATCCATCCACAGAACATTCTTCCACTAGCCTTCTGGCTTATCCTCATGGTCTTTTGCAAACAGTAAATGGGCCACACTGTTCTTTTTGGAGAGAAGTATTTTCTTCTTGTAACTCTGCCACGCCCACCATTGTTGTTCAGTGTTCTCCTGATGGTGGTCTCATGAACCCTGATATTCATCACTGCAAGAAAGACCTTTAGTTCCTTAGACATTACCCTGGGGTTCTTTGACACCTCCCGAAGTATTACACATCTTGCTCTTGGTGTGATCTTGGTTGGTTGACCACTCCTGGAGAGGGTAACAATGGTGTTGAATTGCCCCCATTTGTACACAATCTGCCTGACAGTGGACTGGTGGAGTCCAAACCCTTTGGAAATAGTTTTGTAACCTTTTCCAGCCTGTTGAGCATCAACAACTGTTTTTCAGAGGTCCTCCGAAATCTCCTTTGTTAAAGCCATGAAACACTTCTACACACCTATGTTGTGAAGATCAGATTTTGATAGTGAATACCCAGTTCTTTAAATAAGGCAGGACCTCCCACACTCACACCTGATTATCATCCTATTGATTAAAACACCTGACTCTAATTTCCCCTTCAAATGAACTGATAATCCTAGAGATTCACATACTTTTGCCACACACAAATATGCAGCTTTGGATCATTTTCCTCAACAAATAAATGAACAAGTATAATGTTTCTGACTCACTTCTTTAATAGGATTCTCTTTATCTAGTTTTAGGACTTGTGCGGAGAACAGATCATATTTTAGGTCATAGTTATGCAGAAATACTGAAAATTCAAAAGGGTTCACACACTTAAAAGGACCACTGTATAAAGTTAAAAGCAGTTAGTTTACTATATTGTGCATATCAAAATTAACTTTGACTCATGGTGAAGATCAATAAAGATGTCGTTTTTCTTTCAGGTATGCACTTTTATGTATGGTGCATTGCACTGCATTAATGCTTTAGTGATGTTGAGCAGTTTTTTCAGTCCCAATAACCCCATGCCTTACGGTAGATTGGTCAGGAGCTAGCTGCAAATCTGTGCACCTAACACCCACCCACAAACATATATAGAGATCCATATGCATGCAAAGTTTCACTCTAGTGAGTTAATGAATAGTAGATACCTCTTTATCCATCACAGAAACTCCCAAAGATTGACTTGCTGATGGGGGCTATTTTCAGCTTGCTGGGGATGGTTTAAATCTTCCCCAGTGATTTTTCCCATCTAGCAATGACTGTTCCATTAAGCAGCAGGGAACAATAGGCAAACTTATGTGGACTACAGAAGGCAAACCCAATGAGTACAAAGTGCTCATGCTTGGTTTTGTTCAGTCATTCGGTCACTTCTGATTCTTCATGACCTGATGGATGTCACTTCTGGATCATTTAGTTGCTCCACATTCCATTCTAACTGTTGCTTCCTGATTATCATACAAATTATTTAACAGCAGATGAGATGGCCCAGTTCACCTATGTCTTTAAGAGCTATCCTAAATTCATTGTGGTCTACACAGTCAAAAGCCTTTTTATAACCAATAAAGCAAATTCAGTGTCCTTATGGAATTTCCTTGCGTTTTCTATTATCTATCAAAAGGTAGCATTGTGGTCTCAAGGGCTTATCCTCTTCTGAATTTATCTTGTACATCTGGCCGTTCTCATTCCACATATTGAAATCTGGATAACAAAATCTTAAGCATAACCTTATGAACAAATGCTTAGTTTAGAACAACCTAAATGTATTTTTGATTTCTCTTTTAGTGATTTGCCATATTATATACGTCAAAAAAAAATATTAATGAAATGTGCAGGGTATGTATACAAACATGCAGTTTATAGGACCAGTAAAAAGAGAAAGTAATTATTAAACATTGAGATAGCTTCCCTCATGGATAGTTGCAGGGTGTGTCTTGATTGTTTTAAACTTCCTTGTATTTACACAAGTTTATAACTGACTATGTCAATGTTTTTATTTCCTCTTCTCAGTATCAAGCCTTTCTCTAGCATCACTAAACACAGGAGATAATGACAGTATGCAATCAGGCAAGAGAACACCAAGGTAAATCTTCAATTAACCATTTCTTTTTAATAGAAATTATCTTAGCTGAATAGCACAATGCTGTCCATAACATAAGTTATAGGTACATTAAACTGGATGTCAAACACCTATGTTGAGATAATTCACCACTTTAGGTTACCATATTACCATATTCATTGTGTATGAGTGTTGTAAACAGTAAAAATAGCTCTTTATTTTTTATTGCTTTACAAGAAACAAGAAAAGAAGAAACCTGCAAACAAAACAGAAAAATATGGAACCCTTAGTGCTCCCTGAGCTTGGCTATTTGCTTGTAGACATTTCATTACCCAACTAGGTAACATCATCAGTGCGAGTGAGTGTGGGGTTTGCTCCCTGTTTATATATAGTATCTTGTCCTGCCCGTTTTGGTGGGGTGTGGTTTTCTCCTTGGTAGTTCCTTGATTAGGGTATTGTTTTCTGCTTGATTGTTTGCCTGGTGTTAATCCCTGCTTATCTGAGTGTTGGCTGCTGGAGAGGATGTGTTCTGGTCTTTTTTGTTTCCTTCTTAGCTTTTCTATTGTCTCTTTTGAATGATGTGTAAATATGGTTTATTTCTGTGTCTATTGATGGCTGATTTGTCTGAATGCCAAGCTTCCAGGAATTCCTTAGTATGTTTGGATTTAGCTTGCTCTAGGATGCTCACTGTTTCCCAGCTGAAACTATGGTTGAGTCTGTCCACATGTCGTGAGATTAAGGAGTTTTTATCATGTCTTCTGACTGCTAGTTGGTGTTCATGGATGCGCTCTGCTAGTCTTCTGTCTGTCGGTCCTACATAGTAGCTATTAAAATCCTTACATTGCATGTTGTAGATGACTCCTGTTTTTTCTTGTTGGGCTACTGGGTCTTTTGGTTTCCTTAAGATGTTTTGGAGGGCTTTTGTTGGGCTTTAGTTGGTTTGTGTGCTGTAGTGATCCCACCTGGTTGTAATAGTTTGTTGGTTGTTTCTGAGATGTTTTTGATGTATGGTAGTGTTATCCTTTTAATAGCTTATGTTGATTGTGCTGTAGTGGGTTGAGTGGTCAGGCACTTTTTGATAAAGTTGTATGGGTATCCATTTTGTTGGAAGATGTTTCCTTTTTCTGGTGTTCTGGGTTGCTACAGTGCGTTTGTACTCGTCTGAATAATGTTCTTACATAGCTCCCCTTGCGGGAGGTTGAGTTGTTACTTTGTTAGTGTGGATTGTTTTTCAATAGATTTGCATTTCTAATTTGCTGTCATTTCCTCTCCTGATGAGGATATCCAGGAAGGGTAGTGTGTTTTTGTTTTCTTCGTCCCTTGTTAATTTTATTCCTTTGAAGATGTTGTTGTTTCATGTATCTTCTCTAGTTGTTCCTTTTTTATTATGACAAAGGGGTCATCTACATACCAGAGCCTGTTGGTTGTATGTGTGGGAGTGCTATAGTTTCTAGATGCTGTAGTACGGTCTCTGCTATGAGTCCTGAGAGTGGTGATCCCATGGGTGTTCCTCGGATTTGTTGATATATTTATCAAACTGAAAGCAAGTAGTGAGGCACAGATTAATGAGGTCCATGATTCTGTGTATTTAAATCTTAGCATATTTGGCTAGGTCGGGTGTGTTGTGTAGTGCTGCTGCCATGGATTCTTTTGCTAGTTCTGGATCTATGGACGTAAAGAGTGCAGTGAGATCGAATGAAACCATAATTTCATCTACTTCTATTTTTAGGTCTTTGATTTTCTGGAGGCACTGTAGTGGGAGTCGATAGAATATTCACTCCCCTCTGTAAGATGTAAGTTCTTTGGCTATGTTGTATATTGGGATCCCTGGTAGCAATACAACTGGACGAAGAGGTATGTCAGGCTTGTGTATTTTGGGGCATCCATAAAAGCGTGGTAGGATGGGCCCATTGCTTTTCATCTGCCACTGTTCTTCTTTTGTGATTTGACTTTCTTGGTTAGGTCATTGAGGGTTCTGTTGATCAGGTTGTCCAGTTTTTCTATTGGGTTGGTGTTTACTGGGATGTAAATTTCTTTGTCCTCCAGTAATTCTTTGGCTTTTTGTATGTATTGTGTTCTGTCCATGATAACTGTAGTTCAACCTCAACCATAGTTTCAACTGAGAGCGCAGTTGAGCATCCTAGACCAAGCTAAATCCAAAAATGCTAGGGAATTCCTGGAAACTTGGCATTCAGACAAATCAGCCATCAATGGACACATAGAAATGAATCATATTTACACACCATTCAAAAGAGACAATAAAAAAGCTAAGAAGGAAACAAAAAGACCAGAACACATGCTGTCCAGCAGCCAACACCCAGATAAGCAGGGATTAACACCAGGCAAACAATCAAGCAGAAAACAATACTCTAATCAAGGAACTACCAAGGAGAAAACCACCCCCCCACCAAAACGGGCAGGGCAAGCTACTGTATATAAACAGGGAGCAAACCCCACACTCACTCACACTGATGATGTTACCTAGTTGGGTAGTGAAACATCTGCAAGCAAACAACCAAGCTCAGAGAGCACCAAGGACTACAGTTCAACCCTGAGCTACATATATTTTCTTCTACTGTATCGGAACGGAAAAATATGTTACATATGGAAATAGTCAGCCGAATTTTTAAAGATATTTTTTAAACCTTGACGACATGGGTTAATATTGATCTAACTTTCCATTACACTGGGAGAAGTCAGTTCACAGACAGGAGATGAACACATATTATCAATCCAAGATTGTAATCTTGGGGTTGCGCTGTCTTTCCAATGTTGAATTAACTTTTTTGTTTAACGTCATTGTTAGTAAATCTAATACTTTTCATATAATGATAAATTCCAAATCTTTGGTATATAGTTCAAGAGTACATGCACATCTTTAAATTGTACTGATTTTTGTACTCTCATTGTAACAAATTTAAGGATATTAACCCCAAAATGGGGCAGTGGTAAGACTCATATGAGTAAGTATGTGCTCTCTATCTTAAAGTATAATGAGGCTGACAACCCATTTAAAACATCTAATAAAAATAAAATAAATCTTTGAACTAATCTCATTTTAAGATCATATGAAGCACAATTCATATTCTTTAAAAATCCTAAATTATTATTTGCTAATCTGAGGTATGAAATATTAGGTATTTTAAACCTTTATCACAAAATTCTTGCAGAAAATTAATATCTAGCTTAACAATGCATTTAACTGTTTATGGAACAATACTGTAGACTTAAAATAGATACCAATATTAACCATAGAATTAAGAGTTTAGATGCCTCTACTGCACCTGGACCAAATTATGGAACCACAAATCTTTTAATTTATTACATTGTCATCTTGCAATTTTGGGCAAATTAAATTCTTCTTGCAATAATTCAGATGATTTAAAACCTGATCAGGTTTAGCTGATCCAAACTAATGCCCCTACTTCCCCATTACTTAAAAAAAAGGCAATGTACAATGACTTCTATTTAATAAAACACTTTTTTATTTTCGTTGTTGATTATATACTACTAAGTCAAAAATAAAGGATGAAATTAATCAATTTTTGTAGAACATAGTTATTCCAAAGATTATATATGCCTACCTAGCTACACTTTAATCTTATCAAGAAATTACTGATCCTGTTAAATCTATGAAAACAGGAAAAGCTTAATATGTATGTTATCAAATCAGATTTGTCAAATGTTGATGCTAAATATTAACTGCATCTCTGAAATATAGGTTACAGATAATGGTACCTTCGATTATCTAGCCTGCACAATCTGGTTTTTATAAAAAGTAGGCAAATTTCTGATAATACTGGATTATTGACTGATATTTTTGTGTGTGTATTTTGTAAACATGCAAAATTTTATTTCAATTGTCAGATTTTAATTTCAGATTTAATTATCTTGAGCATCCAGTTAAATGGAAAGCTATGTTATAAATTAAAGAAGTAAATAGAATCAGTTGAATGGAAAGCTGTGTTATACATTAAATAAATAGAATCTATATTCTAGACACTTAGAAGAAATAAGCTGTTGTTAGATCACTTGCTTCCATGTGGCATCTCTCATATTCACCTTTAGCTGTTTCCACATATATTTTTCACTTTAGTGTTGAAAAGCAAATGTATTATTATCAACACTGAATGTTTTCTGTTTGTTTATATGCATATTTTAGGTCTGAGTCTGTGGAAGGATTCTTATCTCCAAGTTGTTGTGGTAGTCGTAATGGGGAAAAAGACTGGGAAAATGCATCAACTACTTCTTCAGTAGCTTCTGCTACAGAATATACAGGTTGGTGTTACAACTGTAGTTTGAAGAAAAGTCCTTGGAAAACAAAATTATCCTAAGGGGAAAAAACGTTGACTTGGTCCATTTCTTCCTGTGAGCATGTTTTGGTTTTCAACTGAGAAGAATATAATAATAAATTCTTTACCCTTCCCTTCACCTTCTCTACCAATCTTCCACTCACTGCAGACATACTGCAGTATGGCCAGCTATTCCTTCCATTGGAATCATGTTTCTTCACTTTTATCTGGGAATCGTGCATTTCTGTGGGTGGTAGAGGTAAGCAATCCATGATCCTCAATCCACATGCAGGCCCCACCAGCCCTTTTTTACAACTTTCAGAGGCCCCAGATCATATCATTGAAATTTGGTTGCAAAATGATGATTTTCATCAGCACGTTTTGGCATGGGAAGCCAGAAGTGATCCAGGGAGGGAGGCCTAGGAAGCGATCCAGGGGTGGTAAGTGACACAGCAGTTCAGGCCTACCAGATCTGCCCAAAGAAGACTGGTGTGAGGATCAGGTAGCCTAAAGAGAGGCCCTGCAGGAGATCTCTACCAAGGAGACAACAGCGGCAGTGATCCAGTGAAGAAGTCTTGTGACAGAGAGCAGCTGCCAGCTTGCAGACAAACTGAGACTGTCCAGGATGGTATGAAAGCCCTAGTAGAAGGAATCCTCAGGGTTCTCTTTTCTCCTTTTTCCATATAACCTTTTTTTTAAAGTTTCCTCCCCCCACTTTTTAAAAGTTTATTAAAATAGTATATGAAATATATGAAAGACCAGACCACTTTAGTGCTGCTCTGACTTTTTTTGTTTGCAGGTTGACAGATGTTCATCCTAGGTATATACAGTACCTAATTTTTGTTAACTAAAATGATAATAGGAAAAATAATCATGGTATTTAAGGCTTGTTTTTCTAAGCCATATTGACCTTGTTTGACACCCTCTTTCTCTCTGTCTCTCTCTTTCTCTTAATTAGGACCAAAGCTCTACAAAGAACCCAGTGCAAAATCCAATAAGCACATCATCCAAAATGCACTTGCCCATTGTTGTCTGGCTGGAAAAGTAAATGAAGGACAGAAGAATAAAATACTAGAGGTAAGACTAACCTATAAAGAAATAAAAGGAGAAAGTTTAGATCTATTAGAAGAGTAACTAGATAGCTCATGCTATTTTTTTCAAGCATATTTAATGGAAAGACTGCCATGAGAAAAAGAGGGCATGACGAGGAACAGTCTCAATATTGTTATAAGAATGCATATATTTATCAAGGTGGGTCCACATACAGCATAAATCCGTTTTGATTCCATTGATTATCCTTCCAGAAAT
Organism: Python bivittatus; assembly: GCF_059951505.1. NCBI lineage: Eukaryota > Metazoa > Chordata > Lepidosauria > Squamata > Pythonidae > Python > Python bivittatus. The sequence goes on from NW_028277098.1 coordinate 17,401,380, forward strand.
GTTCAAAGTTTAACACCTAAAATTCCCAGCTGGAGTGGCTAACGGATTCAAATCTTGAGGGAGGTACAGCATGAGGCAAAGAGAATATAACTATCTTGTACATCAAGCATATGTTTAGTTTTTAAAATCACCTTGGTTATTCGCTTAATTTTTTGTTTATTTTTATACTACCACAATCCCGCAACTCTTGTCAGAGTGCACAAAAAATATCCACTATGAAATGCATATAAAATTAAAAACAATTCCACCAAAATAAAACTAAACTGGAGCAATGCATAGTGATATGAAATACCAATGGTGCTATCTAATTAAATGTCCTCTGGAAGAGCTCTGTTTTTTCACGTTTGTTCACACAAGCACATATATCACTTGTTTACTTTATAAATGATAGCCAGCAATCGTTCACAGCTGAACACATGAGTTAATTCTATCAACTATTATTGTATTTTAAGAGACCCAAACTATTTGTTCTTACAGGTAGTCCTCGCTTAATGACCACAATAGGGACCATAACATTTGTTGTTAAGCGGAGTGGTTGTTAAGTGAGTTGCACCCAATTTTATCACCTTTTTGCCATGGTCATTAAGTGAATCACTGTGGCTGTTAAGCGAATCATGTGGTCATTAAGCAAATCACACAGTTCCCCATTGATTTTGCTTGCCGGAAGCCAGCTGGGAAGGTCGCAAATGGTGGTCACGTGACCCTATCCTAAGTGCAAGCTGGTTGCCAAGTACCCAGATCATGTGACCATGGGGGTGCTACAGTGGTGGTAAGTGTGAGGACTGGTTGTAAGTCCCTTTGTTCAACACCATCGTAACTTATAAATTTTAATCATGTATTTATTGTTTTAACTTGATGTAAACCGCCCAGAGTCCCCCATTGTGGGGAGATGGGCAGGGATAAGTCTATGTATAAATAAATAAATAAAATAAAAAACTTCAAACAGTCACTAAATAAAAAAATCAAGGACTACCTGTAGTTCTTTTATGCATTTGGTACCTCAAACATCATGTAACAATAATGAATGTTTGAATTCACATCTTGAAAACAGAATCCTTTTCTAAGAGTTCAAGAAAAAATACTTTTATTTAAAAGCGTTCAAGTGCGTTTTTAACTTTGCCACAATAAGAACTTTCTTTCCTCCTTTATTCCCTGAAGGAAATGGAGAAATCAGATGCTAACAACTTCCTAATCCTCTTCCGGGACTCAGGCTGCCAATTCCGATCTCTATATACACACTGCCCTGAAACTGAAGAGATCAATAAGCTGACTGGGATAGGCCCCAGATCAATCACTAAGAGAATGATCGAGGGGCTCTATAAGTACAACTCTGACAGGAAGCAGTTCAGCCACATACCTGCGAAAACGCTCTCTGCAAGTGTTGATGCCATTACCATTCACAGCCATTTATGGCAGAGCAAGAGACCAGTAACTCCAAAAAAGCTCTTATCTTCAAAGACATAGCTACCTGTGGGAAGATATACCTTGCTTGAGGCAACTGTGGCAAACGTGCACTTCGGATTTGCTGTCTATTACGAAATAGACTCCAATTTGGTAACAAGGCTTCTTTGAAGAACAAGCTCTGTTGTCATTGCCAACTGGAATGTAAACACAGTGTTGAAGACTTGCAGAAAACTGACACTTAGGTATTGTGCATCATGAACAATGGATTCACACCTGGGGACTTTAGTTCATGTTACTCATGATATGTGTGTTCCTTTCCTCAGTTCTGCAGCTCTGAATGTTTGCACACTTACAATGACTGAAGTTTTAAAAGTTTTACATTTATTGCCTTATACTGTTAGGCTTGTTTTAGAATTTGCTTCTGTTCTTTATAACTTTACTGGAGTAATGTCTTATTTGCCACACCACTATTATTGTAATTATAATTATTATTATTTTGTTAACGTCCTGCAGATAACAAAGGGCCCAAGCCTGATGCTCAACAAAATTAAGCTTAGCTTAACTCCTTTTTAGCTCTGATTCTTTTTAAAGGACATCATACAGGAGAAAAGCTTCTTGTAAGACATGTGTAGGATTAAATGTTGCTAGCATGTCTTAAACTCTAATAAGGAAATGTGTCTACTATTGTTGTAAAGACATCATCCTTATATTTAACAATCCATCACGGCCCTGGTCCAGGGTAGCATGAAATGAAAACGTATGCACTGGTAGGCTTTTTTCCCTCCTTATTTTCTTCTAAACAGGCAACCATTCTTCATTTCTGCCCAAGCTTCTGCTTAAATTGCATCCTGTAATTTTGCACAGATTTTCCCTGCTATAAGGGGAAAAAAAACCACATAAATAAAACAATATTAACTGCATAGAAGCCAACTTACATATGTTGGAACCATAGGTTGGGACTATTGCTACCATTTAAAATCCAGTATTAGGTGTGTTAAAATAATACATTTCATGTGGGTCCTTTGCAGGAAGTAGAAAGAAAAAGAAGATAAATCTAGTATACCACCAAGATGTTGCCCAATATATGGACCAAAGTTAATTTTCTTTCAAGATGCAGAATATACTGAGTTAATTTTATCTGAGTAAATAACTGTATTGGTTAGATTTATGACATCTTAAGTCTAGCTGAAAGCAACTTGGGCAATCTACAATTTAATATAAAATTATCACTAGGACATCTTTTCAGTATTTATGAAGGGCTGCATATCTGATTACTTTAGAAAAGTAATTCCTGTTTGGAGGCTTGATTAACTGACAGGTGGCAACATGTGAACTTGAAATCTACCCTTATTTTTCTTATGGCTTTTTCACATTCATATACCAGACAACTTAGTTGTGGGGTGGGAGGGGAGCTAGGTGGAACCACATTCTCAGGAAAAGACTTGAATTACTGCTCTGGTTCCGTTTCAGTATTGTAAAAAGTGTTGAAACTTAAAGGCAGTATTGAACTATCTATCTTATGCTTGAACTTTATAATATGTCCTGCAAAGGAAAATGTAAACGTTCTGTACACTTCTGCCATTGAAATGCTTGATTCAGACTAATATTTCACTACAATTTGCTTTTGTTCTTTGTATAGATGATGTACAGGAATAAAAAATCCTAAATTTAGAAAACCCTTTTTTTAAATTATTAAACAGCCCTAAGCATCAATGTTTCTGGGTTGTTTATCAATTTTTTTCAAAGATGCAATTGATATTTTACTGTAATTTATGTTGTTATATTTATGTATATTTGTTAAAACTATAAAAAAAACCCTAAATCTATTTGTGGTTAGTTCATTCTTACTATTTGCATGTAAGGACTGGGATATCTAACCCATCTTTTATCCAAATGTAAACATATTGTGTAATATACACACATATATATATACTGCGCACACACAGACACACACGTGTGTGTGTATTTGTGTGTGTGTGTGTGTGTAAAATAGGAAATTGTTCTATGCATTCTACCCTTTAAGCTTCTCCTCCAACTAATTGCAGAGGGAAATGTTATTGCGAACCCAAATAAATGTACACCTAATTTAAAGATAGTTCAAGTACATCTGTGGTTGGGAGAGAAAAGTTAGGACATAATTGAGGTTGGTAAAAGAGGAAATCATGTGCAAGATCTTTTAATCTAAAGTATTCTTGCTAAAGAAATAAATGTTATTTAAAATATACACTACATTGTTTCTTGCACACCTATTTAAACAGGATGATTTCTAAAATGTAACAGCAGAGAGGGTTATTTTAAATTATTGAATGTATTATGAATTTTGTCTACATTTTAGAAAGATTCTGTGCAATGTCTAAAGGTAGAATGTGAATATTACAAATAAAAGACCCCTGATATTAAAATTTTACTATATGCTAGGAAAGTAATAACAGTTTGTTTTTATTGTATATATGACAGAATTGCCAAACATCCTAATTTTCAGGTCAGGTATTTAAAGTCTGACAGTCATGATGGCTACTGAAACTATATGGGGGTAGGGAAGATGACTGTTGGTGTATGTTTTTAATTCTTTGGCTGTTTAAAGCCAATTTCTGTTTATTTATAATTTAATGGGCACCGTCCGTTGAGAACTGTACAGTGATTGTATGCTTCCTTGTCCACTTTTGTGGAGCACTGCTACTCTACTTTCCTTTCCAGATGCTGTGCTGTAAAATACTGTCGTATAGCTGCTTACCTAGTACAATGTAGTTCTTCTCTTCCATCTAAATAAAAAGCATGGCACCCAAATCCTCATAGTGATGTTATTTCTGGTATACAATTTCAGTTTAGATTGCACAGCTATATAAGAAACTATACCACTAGTTAGCTAATGCTTTTCTTGCAACCTTTTATGGGGTCGGGTATTATCCTACAAAGAAAGAGATTCTGCAGAAGAATTATCAGCTATTTTACTCAAATACAGCAAAACTCAGCAAACTCAGGGAGGCAGTGAAGGACAGGAAGGCCTGGCGCAATATGATTCATGGGGTCACGAAGAGTCGGACACGACTTAACGACTCAAGTACAACAACAGCAGCAAAACTTCTATTTAATGGACCATTCGGGGAAAGACGGTGTCCATTAAACCCAAATGCTGTTAAATCCAAAAGATACCTTTGCATATGTGTAAAAAGCCTGTCTGCCATTTTTTCCTAATATGTAAAACTGCAACAGGCCACCTAGTTGTTCAAGCTTGGGGAACTTGCACTGTAGCAGCCAGCCAGCTTGCTATAGTCCTCCTGGAGCAGCACTATCTTGCAGCTGCCTGCAGTAGCAGAGGGCCCCAATCCACTGCAAGCCTGAGGGCTGCAGAAAGCACAACCTGCCCCTTCCCTTCTTCACAGATTCCCCAATCTTTCCACCACGCTAGCATCACACCACACCATATCCCACTTCCCCCAGTACCTTCCCAGCAATCTTCCCAGTGCTGCCTCCAGTCTTCCCATCAGCCTACCAAACCACCCCTGACCTCCCCAGCACCTTCCCAGAAACATAAAACCTTGTTTTAACTGACTTTGTTATTTTGGAGGATGTCCACTCTCAAATTTTGTCTGTTGCATCCCAAGACTCTCAAATCAAGGTTTTACTGTCAATACATGCATGTATTTGCTTTCCAAGATCCATCTAGGCCAGTGTTTTTCAAACCTGGCAACTTTAAGAAGTGTGGACTTCAACTCCCAGAATTCCCCAGCCAGCATCTGTCCATGTCCACACATCTTAAACTTAACCATCTCAATGCTTCTGACTAGTGTAAAATAGTTATAAACAGGGCTCAATAATAAAATATTGCTGTGTATTCCTGATCTCTGTGTTTATCTTAGCCTGTGGCTGAGTAACTTTTTGACTTGGGATCAATTTTCCCACAGAACAGTGTCCGAGAGACTTAGTGTGGGGAGACGAATATGCTTTCCCAACAAGGCATTCTCAAAAGAATGACAGCTCCCTCCATGCCCGCTTCTCAAGTTTCCTCAAAAGAATGACAGCTCCCTCCATGCCCGCTTCTCAAGTTCTCTCCACATCGCCTCTTGTAGCACTTTGAAAACTAACAGTATGATTGTCTTAAATAAAAACAGTAGTAAACTACTTTGAATCATTTGCCAGGAAACACAGATTTTATTGCAGCTGCATATATTGTCATGTACAAGATAGTGGCCTTTTTGCTGCCTTCAAAACAGACACTTTTTCACACTTTTGTGCTAGGAAACAAGACAATTGCAAGCCCCGAGAGGCATCATCAGAGTTTTTAAAAAATCCTCCCAAATTCTCCCCCACAACTCATTCATTCCCAGCCATTTGTCGCAATGTCCTAAGCTTTCCCTCCCAAATGCCACTCTGACCCTTGTCCATCAAAAGGTTGCCTGCCTCTGAGCTAAAGGTTATTGTGATTGTGATACTACTGAGAAGTCCTTTGTATTAATAATCTCAAGCCCAAACTAAATGATACAAAAATACATTTTTAGTGATACTGACTGCCCCTCCCAGAAATCTGATGTAATTTAATATAAAACGCTCATTGGAAATGACATTATTTTGAGGGCTGCTGTCCTTAGAAGATCTGTAAAGAGAACTTTGTTGCCATGATATACTGGGATTTGCTTTCTAAAATCTATGAAATCAGAAAGAAAGAATTAGAAGGAAAAAATTATCTCTTCTGTCTTGCACCATATCCTGTTGCTGGCTGCTGCAAATTTTTTGCATATGTGTGTTCCTGGAATGTTATAGCAAATTAAGTTATCTTTAGAATATTGGTAATGAACTACCTCTAGTGATTATTTAATATGGTCCTCAAATTGCAATCATATCTAACCTGGATAGTCAGTAAGCAGGACTCTCATTCTGGTTCACCAAATTCTGATCCTCTAAGATTTGAATTCTGCTCCTAAAGACGATCTAGCCCAACCTTTGTAGACAGGAGAATGGCAGAACTAGAAGAAAATTCTAGGAAAGAAAGGAAAATGCTTGTAAATCATGGTTTATTGGTTAGCTTGTTAATATGTACTCATCTAATTATAACTTATTCCACAAAATATGGTTAAGCCAACCATGGCATAACAAATGGATGTTTGCAATTTCCTTTTTCATATTATGGTTCATATTATATAATACGGTTTCATATTCACTAATTTAAGACGTTCCAAAGTTTTCTTCCCTTCATTCCACAGTATTGGCTAATACAAAGTCAGATTGTAAAATTTTCTTTCCTAAAGTGAGTGTTCTTTGGTTAGAAGTAAAAATATGAAATGTTAATCTTTTCAGTGTTATCATGTTATGAAATATATTAATTGCATTCCTGAGATTTTAATATTACTAATTTATAGTATTGTTTTTATATTGGCAGTACTCCAACAAACTTAGTATTTAGTATTTCATCACTTACCTTACTACATCAGCAAATTTACTACCTAAAATAACAAGTCCTGGCAAGATCCTCTGAATATAACATGTTTATGGAAGTTCTTAGAGGTGCATTATCATTTCTTTGAATCACTACTCTTTTTTTTAATATACTTTAAAACTCATTGTACAAGAATTTGGATAAGCAAAAGTCTCATATAGATATTACTCACATATTTCCAGATGGTGTTTACTATCATTCCCATCATCCTCAGTTTGGAATGATGGAAATTATTAAAAATACCTCAAGGGCAATATGTCACTGACATTTCTTCTGTGTAAGGTCCTCTTAAAAGAACAAACTTCCTTCACTAAGACAGCTCCTAACCACACCTCAGATTGACTAAGACATATGTTCATAAATGTTTCCCCAACTCCCAGGCAAGGAATGCTTTGATATAGTATAATAGAAGATGGTAAAAATTCTCTCAGGTATAAATATTACGTTGTTAGAGCCCCTCCCTGATCTAAAAAGCTGATAAGAGGTTTCTGTATCTCAGTTTTTAGCTCCCAGAAGATAAGAAATAAAGTTTTTATTATTTTATTATTTTTATTGATGAGAAAAAAAAGTGAAATATTAATACAAAGCTAGTTCAAGTCAACATATTGACATTAAATACAGATCATATAGATATCTCATTTTTAGAATACAAAGACATTTCAAAAATTGATAAACACATCTCTTGAACCTACTCTTATACTCAAGAGCAAATGTATTTCCCCCTTCATAAAATAATTTTTTGTGAGCCCTAGACTCAAAGAAAGCCAGAATTCTTCATAAAATGACAAATTCCATATTTGAAAGTAATAAAGCTTTTCTATGCACATATCCCTACTACAGGTAGGTCTATAAAACATGCTCTGCCCCAACCTTGAAAAATAAATTTATAACATTTCTACTTTATTTTTGTGACTCATGATCTAAGACATTGGTCATACTTATGGACATGAACCTGTCTCACTATCCAGTAGATTTCAGAGCCCAAAGAGAGCCCTACCAATATTATTCACGGATGTATTTCTTTTTCCCTCTTTTCTCTAAGAGAAAGAAACCTGGAACTGATCAATAACTATCCAGAATTTCTGGGACAAGCGATGGCTACCACCTTCTTCAAGGTAGGCAGCATCATCTTTTTTCTCATAGATGCATTTACCAGGGTCCAAACCCAGCTCCTAGTCATGTCACTGGAGGCTTTCACCAAATAGGAAGGGCAACAATCCAGACTACAGATGGAGAGCTGATGATGTACAGAACCTTGTCTGCTTCCTCAGAATTCAGAGTTTAAGATCACCCCAGATTACCTCACAAGATGATGTTTCAGTCACCTCATCAAAACATGCCCTTATTGTCCCACTCTGAGTGGATCCAAGCAATTTTATGGAGTCCTTGGAGTTCTCTGAGCTTGGTTGTTTTCTTGCAAACATTTCGTTACCCAGCTACGTAACATCTTCAGTGCTAGCCTTCTATTGGTAAGCAATTTTATCTTCCAGATATCTAGAAAATCCTCATAGCCAACCAGCAAATGATCTTCTAGCCTATCCCTTTCTAATAGAATCTGGCTCTTTTTAAAAAGGGCCTCTGGATGGCATTTTGCAGATGCAATAAGAGTGGAGAAGTGTTGACATTCTGCTGCTCTGATCACCACCATTTAAGCCTGAATATGAGCACTTACTTATCTTCTCTCTGATTCATTCTTTGTCTACCACCAACAGTGCTCTAGGCATCTCCTGATTAGCTTCACCTCCTGGAGCTCTTAAGTAAACCAAGGAGTATCCCTCAACTGCTAAACTAGAAGAGGACATTTAGGCGAAATCCCATTAAGGGCCACTGTCACCTCTCTATTCCCACAGATGACTAAAGACTCAGCAGAATTGCTCACCATAACTTCCCCACTGCACTCTGGAAACAAATTGATTCTATTACACAGGTAGGTCCATCCTCCCTATCAACTCCATAGCAATCAGAAAGTGATCCAACCATGATAACAGACAGATAGCAATGTCCTCCATTCTCAATTAATGCTGAACCAGCGCAAAGATAAAAAACAGATATGAGACTTCCAATATGAACCAGGCTGTGAATGTGTTAGCCCTTCGAGGTAGTCCAGACCAGGAAACCAAATTATGAATACTAATGCTACTTTTATTACAAGGTTACAGTAAGAGAGTCTTGCAAGTCTGAAAGCACCTCTCCCCTCTCTGCTTTTATGTTCCAGAGAACTAGGGAGGGTCAATTCTGAGATGCTTACTCAAATTATATTCCTGCTTTGGACTCAGATTTCATTTATCAGACCATTGTCTAGGCTGTGGCTCTTCCTCCTTTTCCTCAAGGTTATTCTCACATCCCTTACAGGATGAGACCAGACCAGACATGAATTCCTAGGTTGCCTCTGATCCCTCCCCGCAAGGAAGATGTTAAAATCTCCCAGTTCCATATGCCTAGAGAATTCCACTGCCAGTCCAGTCCAAGTTAAGCAGCCCAGACGGGGTGCCATCTGGGCAGCAGGGAGGCCAGTATATTAGCAATCCCAACTTGTCCTAAAGCCTAATTTCACAAATAATACATCCAGTTATCTGTAGACCAGTGATTCTACATGCCCACTGCCCTGATCTCCATTTCTTTCTTCAATGCCCCCATCATGTACTCAGGTCTCCAATCTCCAGAATATCTTATTTTTATTTATTATTTTATTTAATAGACTTGTTCCCGCCCATCTCCCCACAATGGGGGACTCTGGGCGGCTTACAACAAACTAAAATCAGAAATACATGATTAAAAGTTATAAAAATATCAGGGGTTCCCATCTTCTACCCCCTTCTAAACTGTATCCAATTTAGCCACCCCTGTTGCACTCAATCAGCTTACTGCCAACCACAATCCTACTGGCTGCACTTGAGAAGAAAATCATTTGGCAACCCTCCCCCCAATTAACATCCAACAGCCACAACCACCATCCCCTCCAGGACATTGTCCTCACCAATGTCAGTCAATAACTTTCCAGTCTTCTCCCTGACTTCTGAACTACTCCCCTATCAGAATCCCTTCTTATACCCCATCTATCTCCCAAACCCAAGCTGCAATTTTAACTCTTCACTCCTCTCCTTACCACTTTATCTTTCTCTACGTCACTTTCCTCACCAGCAGGTTCATTCCTCAGTCCATGTCTTTCCACAAAACCCTGTTTGTTTACAAAACTATAATTAAGTTCTACCATTGGGCAATCGCTGACAATACAGTGGTGGCCAATCTAGTGAATACCCTTGGCCATGGCAGCTACAGGGCTCAGGTAGACAAACCACCTCTCTCCAAGGAGCCCAGTCCTGCTCCCTGTCTGTGATTCTCTGCCACAGATGACCTAGCCCAGGACAACAAAAGCCTAACTGGTCCTTTTAAAAGACCTTTCTTGTTAGTTGTTGAATCATTTCAACATATCTAAAGAAATTAATTTCATTAATAATGGAACCATCTATTATATAATTATAAGAATAGTTTTACACAGTTTAGTTTAAGGCAAAACAAACTTGCTTCAGCAGTAGAAAATGTGAGGAAAGATTATGGATTGGAATTAAGAAGCTCCCAGATGGCAATTACATGTACTGGTAATAAGCCAATATCTTTCACAGCAAAAACAGCGGAAAATATGATTTTGATTATAGCCTGTAATGCAGGGCCTGCTTGTTAAAGTATTAAATGTCTGACCATGGCCCAATTAGAAGATATTAAAAAATGTGAGATGTCAGCACTGCTAGAGATATAACAAAATGGGGCAACATCTCTCAGATTAAATTTTATTCTCCTGTATAAATTTGTGGGTGATAGGATGGGAATTCTTTCATGGTCCCGTTCTTTGATCTGCATACTTAAATTGACTCACATGTATTTCTAGAATTCCCATTGTGTTTTATCAGTATTATAAGGGCATATTCACACATATATCTGTGGTCTGGTAGCAGAGGTAAGTCTGCTCCCATGAACATATTCTATAATAAGAAGTCTCTCTGAATAATTACTAATTATATTTGCAACCCATCCTTTCAAAGAGCCCAGCCCAGAACAGTGCATATGAGATCCCCCTGAATTTAAATTAATTACAGTACATACTTAAACTGTACTAAATTGAGACAATTAATTGGGACACGTCTTCTGCACTTATACATATACACATAAATACACACACATGCTACCTGTATCATATATTATGATATACAGGTAGTCCTTGTTTAGCCACTGCCTCATTTAGCAACCGTTCACAGTTATCACAGTGATGAAAAAGTAACTTTACAACCAATCCTCACATTTACGACCTTCACAGGTCTGTAAAGCAAAGGAAAGCTGAAGGAAGATCATAGGCACAGTCATGGTTTCACTTAGCGACCACTTCACTTAATGACTGAGTTGCCAGTCCCAATTGTGGTCGCTAAACAGGACTACCTGTACGTTTAAGAGGGACTTTGTCTTCTATCATGACACAAAACATTTATGAGACAAGTGTGTGATCTATGTCTAAATGTAGTAAGGATGGTTATGAAACGCTGTTTTGGACATAATGTAAGAGTTCATTTCAGAAAGTGTCATGGTTGTTAATAGTGGTTATCAGTGTGTTTAGTCTAAATTTATGGGAATTTTTTTTTTTATTAGAATTTTTCAATACAATAAAAGTATACAAAACAAAAAAGAACAAAAGAAAAAGAAAAAGAGCAAGGGAAAGGGAAAGGGAAAGGGAAAGGGAAAGGGAAAGGGAAAGGAAATGAAAAGAAAAAAATTATGCCTTCCACCCTTCCTAAATTTATGGGAAGTTGTTGAGATTCAATTATATAATGCTGGTTGACTTCTCAAGAAAATTTAACCCATTTTCAGCAAAAATGTAATCCCAAACACATTTTAAAAATTATTTTTTGAGGCTATAGAGCTCTAGTGCAGATTTTCACAAGGAAGTATCCTCTAGATGGTTTGAAATGCAACTCACATAATTCTCAGGGATGCTAGCTGGGAATTGTGGGTGATAGTCTAACATAGCTGGAAAGTGTGGTGCAATGAGAAGGTATTGGGCTAGGAAGACCTGGGGGTTCTTCCACTTTCAACCATAAAAGCTTATTGGATGATTTTCAGCCAATCACACTCAGCATAGGGTTGTTGTGGGGACAAACTGGAGGAAGAAGTGATATGTACTTATGCTGCTGCGAGCTCCTGGAGAAAAGGCAAGGCAAGATATAAATATATACATACATATTTGCTGGAGATGTCTGGGTTAATAAAATGACAGGTGTGCACAATGTTTCCAAAATTATCAATACTGCCATATTATCAGCAGTTTCTGCAAGGAAACTTACAAGAAAGAAGGAAAATAGGTATCATACTGGAGAGCCTTCCTTATATAACAAATTTATCTCTATTTGTTCCTGTTGTGTGGCTAATGTCTTTCCACTTGGTAGACTTAAATAAGGTGAAGTTACCCTGGGGAGAGAAACTTACCCTCTAGCATTTTGTTTATACAGATTCCAAGCACATACATACACAGGAAGAAATTATGTTAAGGAGCAGAAGGAAAATATGTGTACTAAACATTCAACTAATTTACAGGTTCTAAAAGTAATTGCCTGTGCCATTTCCTTTAAAAAAAATCTCAGCTGTTTTTCTTGTAGCACTAAGGGGTTACCTGCAGGACTGACATACTTCAATTACCAGTATGACTGCACACAGTTCAAAAGCACATATTGAAACACACCCACAGAATTACTGATTGACACAACTATAGATGCACATTCATATTTATCTATTTGATAATCTCCAGAATAAATCAGTTGATGAAAACAACCCTGCATTTTAACATTAAAAGCAGGACACATTCATACTATCTGTCATCTTCTGAGCCTTCTCCACTGACAACTATTGTGACAAGGTGAAGTTGAGAGGTTTTTGTTTCTGATGTTTGGTATAAGATCATTTATTTTGAAAACATACCATAATGTGTTCATTACTTTTATTAGAAAAAATCAGTAGAAAAATTCAGGGATCAAAAAGCACATATTCCTAATAAGGGTGAGATATAAATTAAGCAAGTTATTTTAAATACTGACTGTATTTTTCAATCTTCAGCATTTGACATGCTGAAGGACATGACCGATCATGCTCCTATTATTTCGTACATCTATACAATTTTTAGATTTTTTTATCCCACCTTTATTATTTTTATAAATAACTCAAGGTGGCGAACATACCTAATACTCCTTCCTCCTCCTATTTTCCCCACAACAACAACCCTGTGAGGTGCGTTGGGCTGAGAGAGTGAGACTGGCCCAAAGTCACCCAGCTGGCTTCCATGCCTAAGGCGGGACTAGAACTCACAGTCTCTTGCTTTCTAGTCTGGTGCCTTAACCACTAAACAAAGTATATTAATTTAAAATAAATTAATTAAAATAAAATAAATTAAAAGTTTTATTAAATTAAACTGGCTCCCAAGTTGTTAAATATACTACCAAAAATACACTTCAGACAATATTCAAAACCCCAACTTTAAGAAAAATAAGGTATAAAAGAGGCATCTTAGTTACAGCTGTCTATCCTTTTTGAAAAGATATCTGCAGCACTGAGTGGGATTTTCTCATTTCATGCGACCAACCCTGTTTCCACAAAATAATCTGTAGGCATACTTTAATCAGAAAGAAAAAGCTGTTAGAAACTCAAATTACCTCAAATTTACAGATAAGGGAATAGCACTTTAGAAGGGAAAAAACAGAGCAGTTCAACTGCCTGTGAGATACTGTGTACATCCACCCTCAGTAATTTCACGTCAGGTTTGCCTTGAAAGGCTACATATGTCTACTTGCTACAATCCCTAAAAGATGCTCAGTTTTTAAGGCTTGTGCAAGATCAGCTATTTTGTGACTTTGATATGTTCTGCAAATTACCTGGATGTAGGGGAACTATTTAGCTATCAGTTTTCTGTATCTTTCTTATATATGATATCACTAGTCACACACATGCAGAAAAGAATGAGCAGACCTATAAATATTTAGTAAGAAATCTCAAAGGATGGATAACCCCAAAAGGCCACAATGGGGATTGAACATGCACAGCAGGCATGCCATGGAAGGCTGACTTATATTTCAAAGAATAGGAAACTCAGTTAAATAGAATACAGTACCCTAGAAGAGGGCACTGTTGGACAGAACAGGATAGCTTAGCACTGGAAGTTTTTTTGGGTTTTTTTGGCAAGTCCCAAATTTCCTTGGAATTCACATGAAAATTGGTCCTTTTCTTTTGAAGCCAAAATTTAAGGGAAAAACATCAGGTGTGGATTATAGAAAAGGCATAAAGGAAGCACAAAAATACCCCCCCCCCAAAAAAACCCAAAACAAAAGCAAGCAACATCCTCCCAGAAGACCCACACCAGCCAACATCCTCCCCCCTCCACACCTTCATTTTAGAATCTTCCCTCCCCACAATCACAGATGAACACAGACTGGGAGGGAAAAAAGCTGTAACCCAGCCAGAATATTATGGAAGAGGTATAGTTGGTAATAGTAATAAATGGCAATTAATGGGACTATGTTCTGTACATCTCTGCAGTCCTTCCTTTTAAACTGTTTTGAAGCTTTACTATATTTTGCAAAAATACAGAACTATGGCACTTGTATTATGAAAACCCAACTTCAGATGGAAATTTTAATAAAGGAGGAGGTGCGTGGGAAGAAACAAGAGTGTGTCACTCCTGTTTCCTACTTTTCCAGTTCCTCCGCCAAGCCTGTTTTCTTCCCACTAACAAAGTTTGCAGTATTTGCTTCTAAAGATCAGTGTTTGCAGATTGCTTGCTATCCTAAACAAAGGGCCATCTTCTTCTACCAGCCACATCAACCATGCTCTATACCCTTGCTCTGCGTCCTTTAACCAGATATCTAGAAGGAAGGGAAAGATATCAGAAGCAAAACCTTTTTAGAAGTGCCACCACCACAGCTTTGTAAAAGAGGTTCGCTTGCCAAAATCCTTGATTTCCACCCCCACCCCCCATGTCAGGAGAAGAGCTCTTTATGCACGGCGGCTAGACTGCCCACGTTTCATTCTGCTGATAAATCATCCATTTCATTTACCCACGGTTATTTTTTGCGTTTTACCATTCGCATTCTCGCAAGCCTCCCTGGACACTTTGGCTCAAGAGAATGACTAAGAAATACCCTAAATAAGTCAATATCCCTGCAGTGGGAAGCCTTTCAAAGTGGCACGATCCAGACGGCCAGACCTCGTTCGCATCTTTCGTGGGGAAGGAGGCGAAAATAGATCTGAGAGGAATAAAGGCGAAGGAATGAAACGATCGGGAGCTTCTCTTATTGGACCGTTCCCACGAAGCCCCGTCCTGCCTGCCTCCCAGCCCAATCCCTGCCGCCGCCGCCCCACGCTTCTCTTCCTAGACTTGGGCTCCGGTCCAGCCACCGAGCCTGGGAAACGCCGCTCCTCCGAGCTCCTCTATGCAGCCACCGCCCGCCCTCACAGCTCCTTTCGTCGCTTTCCCATTCAGGCGGCTGCGCTGTCACCCCGCCCAAGCCTCGCCGACGGGCCTCGAGGAACCGCTTTCCCGGGCAGCGATTGGCGAAGCCGCTTGACAACCACAGCCAGGCCGCCGCCTCTCGGGTCCTAGGAACGGAGCAAAGCAACCCGCCGGCACGGGCCGCGTTGGCTGGACGCTGGTGGCCGCAAGCCGCGGGCAGGCTCTTCTTCCTCCTGTCCCACATCCCTGGGAGGCTCCTGCCGCCATTTTGTGTATCTCCCTCCCTCACCCCGGTTTCCCCTCGGAGTCGGTGGCTTGGGAGAGGCCCTCCCTGTAGGTGAGTCTCTCAGCCCTTCGCTTGGCGTAGGGCGACTCCCGGGAGTCGGCGGATCTTGGCTGGCCGCTGGGGCAGGGCTTCGCTTGGCGGCGACATTGAAGGAGCAAAGCGGATTGGGAAAGCCATGAAGGAATTGGGGGGATGCAGGAGGCCCGAGGGAGGCCTCTGGGGTCCGGCGTCGGGGCCAGCGGGAGCCCTGGAAGGGTGGGTGGGAATGGGGAGAAGGGACTGGCGCTGGTGGCGGTGGAGGAAGCGGCGCGGGAGAGAGGAGAAGGCAGTCTCGCTCGGGCTGCCTTGATGCTGAATTGGCGGAAAAACCAGGCTCTTTAACCCCCTTCACTTGTCTCCTGCTAGTGACCTTGCCTGCCTTCTCGCGTCCTCCCCTGCCGTCCTGCCTTGCAGGTGACGAGGTGTGTGTGTGTCTTTGCTGCCCAACTTGTGACCGACGTTGTTGCGCATCCGAGACCTAGTTCCCATTCTCTACCTTGTGCACCTCTTTGCTTTCTTTTGTTATTGCAGCATCCACAGGAGCAAACCCTCCCAGGGTTTTATAGCACCTGCTGCTGTTTTGGCTCTTCCATATGCTTGGGTTGCTATGCCTGTGTTGATCTTGCATGCTGGATAGGAAGGTTCCTTTGAGCAGAAAGATTGGATATAAATAGAGTATATAAAGTTCAAAGATTGAAATCTAGGTTTGCCCTGTCAGTGAAAGGGAGAAAAAAGATGCAGTGTTTTGCCTCTGAACTCTGCCTGTTCTCAGGTTTTTAATCTTACTTTTCTGAGAAAGCAGTCTACAGCTGCTATTGTTGACTTTGTTTCTTGTGAGTACTGTATTAAGAATTATTTGCCTGCAGTTCTATAGCAAAGATTGGCTATGTGATATCAGGGCAGTTCTTCCAAACTACAGTATTGTGTTGTGTTGTGTTGTGTTGTGTTGTATTGTATACAGAACAGTATTATAGCAGAAGTTCAACAAAAAAGATTCAGGTACTCGGTTCTATCATATACTTTTAACAATCCTTTGTTCACATGATAGAGCTGCAGTAAAAAAAAATAGAGATGTATTAATGAGAGTGTACATATGCTGAATTCAAAATATGTTTATTGGCAGTTCTCTGAGCATACAAATAAAAGGTGGCATTATGGTTATACAAAAGTTTTGAACTGGAGAGCCTATGAACAACAGGTAATTGGAAATGTTATAGTGACTATAGTAGCTCAACGATTTAATGGAATACCTTGTTCTTTGTTCATTCAAGCTTATTGAAAACCTTAGTTTGAAGGATGCTATGAATATAAAATTGTGCCCACAACCCTTATGGAATATAATGTGCCAGTGGTATATTCAGAATTAGAGAGAATTAAATGCTAGTGCTCACCCATATGAGTTTGTTCACTTTGGCACTACACTATATAAATTAAATAAATGAATACATTTAAGCTAATGATGATGTGCCTGTAATTTAATTTTTGCCCTTCCTCTACATCTACTGATTGCTGTAAACAAATAATATTATATCACCTTATACTGGTTCCTGTCATGTCCATCTGTTGTACTACAAATATTCAGGAGTCTCCAGCCCTTTTGGGCCAGTGGGCACAGATGGAATTTGGAGAAAATATTAAAAGCTTCAGAACACAATTGCAGGAATTGAGTATTCACAAATCTGCTATCATAGACACGCCCAATCATGAAACACTTCAGTCAAAAAATCTATTGCTTTGTCTTGTTCAAGATCACTCCTAACAGTCTCAGTCACCCCTACCCCAGTACATAAAGATCCATTCATGCCACTGTGTTGCTACCCATACTTATATTCTTTCAGGATCATCTTTCCCAGACATATTCTCTGATACACAGCTTTTACTTCTCCCTTGCCCCCATGCAATCTAGTCCTTCCTTGGTCTCCATGTTTCTTCCTCTCCCATGTCACATTGCCTTGCTCCTAAACTTTTCTTATCCAAACTCAGCCTTCCTGTTTCCTTTCACACCCTGTTGGATTTTGCTGAGCATGGCCTTTTACTCCATGTCTCATTATCCTATTACACCAAATGATCACTTGTTCCACTGAATCACCTGCAGCTCAATGCCATTCTCATTTCTATCCCCAAGCTGCCTATGAAGTTGTTTCATCTTATCTATCATTTCCTTCCCTTTTTGAAACTGCTACACAGAAGTGGTTCACCATAGAGCACTGGTCTTAAAGTTTTTCTCTCAAATTCCTAAGATTATCTCTGGGACCATGTGAAGTGGGGGAGCGGGCAGGTGGAACAGTAGTCCATCCCTTCTGTTAAGTAGGTGCTGCAGAACCAAAACTATGGGGGTGATTCTTAATATAGCCAGCAGTCTTTTAGAAAACTGCTGGATATATGTGAAAACACTCTTCACTGAGTAGATATTGCAGTGTCCAATCTGCAGAGGTGCAAGTTCAGTGTGAGAATGCTGGCTGAAGAACAATTTGTTGGAGGGAAGCAGGGAAGATTAATCTTTCAAACATCACTCTGTGGGGAAAGAAGGTCTTTTTAGTCCTGGGAGAACTGGTGCCCAAAAGACCCCTCCCTTCCCTTCCCTGTCCCTTTTTCTGCCACCTACGGTTTGGCAAAAGAAATGGGAGATATTCATTTTTGGCACAGTGAAAGAGTACGAGTCTCCCACTGCCAAAAGACAAATTGCTGGAAAAAAAAAGTAGCCAGGAATCAGAGGGGTGTGTGTGCCTGCAGCAGACCCAGGTAGCTAATAAATCAGAGTAGGCTCGTGGCCCTAATCATACTTCTGTATGATATGTCATAGATAGATTGCGCAGCAACCCCACTTGAAAATTGGAGCAGAAAAGAATGAATTCAGGCTGATTGCTGGGTGGGTCAGTGGTGATTTGGAGACATTCAGATATGGTTGCTGAGGCATCTCCAAACTGTGATTAGCAGGCCATGTGGAGGAGTGTGCAGAAACAAAATATTACTTTATTACATGGAAGACAATACAGATGTCTCCTATGGCCGCTGCTGGTAAAGGAATTGGAACAAATTCCGGAAGTCATAGTCTATATGCTTTCCCTCTTTCGTTATTTTTTCTATTCTAATAGAATGATGGAAAGAAATAATGTGAAGGGATAAGGACTGTTTGTCTATCAGCATGATAACTGTCTAAAAACTGAACAGGTAGGTCATTGCTCAGAATTCAAAATGCTACATGTATTGCTATTCCCACCCATACCTTTGCTTTGCTGTAAATACCAACTGCACATACCAAAACCAAGTTTCTTTTTTATATATTATTAGCATTTTTGTCCTGTTCTTTAGCAAAAAAAAAAAAAAGCCTCTGAGTACTATTTATAAAATCAGTGGTAAACAGATCCTACATTGGCATGACATTTTAAAAGACCCAAAATAAAAGAGGTAGATACACAAAACAAAATGGTTGGAGTGGAAAGAGGAAAAAAGTATCATTTTAATATCTTGGCAACCAGTAATGCTAAAAAAGTAAAATTCTTTGTTTAAGGATTTATGTGGTAGCTAAATAGAAGATTGGATACAAGGCCAAAAGGGATTATAGAAATATAACTTGATTACAGATTGATTACAAATGTACATTAATTAATTGTATGAACCATTATTAGTAAGATTTATTCCTCTGTTTATTTAGATGCTGGGATCTTTCAGGAGAGAAAGGAGATATAACTAGATATATATTGTCCAGGGGATGTTGTATGTACTTTCTATGCAAGTATTTTTTAAATTAAATGTAGGAATCATTGAGACTTTTTAAGAGCCACTTGGAAGGAAGACGGAATAAATAGTTAGGTGCATCAGTTTTGTGGTTATCTTATTATGGTGCATCGTTTAAATAAACAGAGTTTATTTAAATGATGCCAGGGTGCAAGCCTGTCAAGAAATCAAAGAATTTTCCTTCTGCATTTCCACCTGAGCATTCTGTATCAATTTGAAAGTGCATTGGTGTTTTCATGGTGTCAGTGGTATTGGACAGCTGATCTGATTTATTTCTGATGTAACTGCAGTGTACTTGAAACAGATGCAAATCTAATTGTTGCTACTTGGGGATGCTATGGCTTCTTTTCCCCATCTATATACTACTAAAACTCTCATTGTGTTTATCTGTTTGTCTGTTTGTACCCCCAAGTTAGCCCAAACGGTGCATTATATCGCAACAATTTTTGAATCAAGGTACCTAAAATTCCCAACTTAAAGAATGTGTAAAAGATCTAGTACCCATTATTCCTGTGGAATTGAAATATCCACGAGGTTCAGACCAGTTTTATTTGCAAAGTTGTGGCTGTTGCAGCATCCCCACAGTCACATGATTGTGATTTCTGATGCTCCTTGCCAGCTTCCCCCAAGCAATGGGAAAGCTGGCAGGAAGTCCTAAGTAAATAATTGACTTATTATTGAAGTTTGATTGCCATTACAATTATTTTTCTATTTATGATATATATTCTTCTCAGATGATCACAGCACAGTCCAGCGTTGGGGTAAAAAAAATATATGGTCAGCCTAAAATGTAATGTTCATTCCAGTCACATCAGACTGTACTACCTTTCTCTCAAAGGATGACCAACAGGTCACAGGGTTGTCTAGTTAGAATTAAAGTTTGTCTCAGCCTTCCTTCAGGTTTCTGAGTGTCAGGTCCTGTAAGTGAAATGATAATTTGCGGGCTTTGTAGCTCCTCCTCTGTAGTCCAGACAAAAGAGCAGAAGTGAAGCTGAGTAGTCGTTCTCCCTTCTCTTCACCAGAATATGAAAGTGTGCAAAGTGCCAAGCTCCTTTTTCCTTTCTTTTTGTTTTGTGTATTGAGAATGAAGGAGTTTTGTTGTGGTACAACCTACAGTACTTAGAAGGTGGGGGCAGTAATTTTTCATTCCTTGTTCTCAACATTTCACATTAGCAGAAATGAAAATAGTCATGGTTTGTCTTCAGATAGAGGGTTTGTGGAATAAAAACCATGGCAGTGTGAAAGTTTCTATAATCCTTCTTGAATAACCCAAACACCTGAAAAATTGATTTTGGAATGGGGTAACTATATTTCTATAAGTTTTCCATATTTTTGTGTCTATATCTCTGTTTTTTCTACATTGTTAAAAAGAACAACCCAAATACTGCCCTTTATTAAGGCATACCCATAGTAAAGAACAAATATTTTATTTATAAGGAATGCAGCAATTCTATACACCTCTGTTAGCCCAACTAATAAGGGAAGCAACCATCTTTAAGATTGTGTAGGACTTTTCTTTTTGGTCCGTATAGATGAGTACTATCAATTAGGACAGCAACAAATATGAAGGACCTATCCTCCTTTAGTAATTCATAAGTATTTCTGCAGTGTAATCTTGTTAAGGCACATATAAATAAAACAAAAGATTTCTACTTCCCTTTAATTTCAATTAGAGAACTGAGTACCGTATTTTTCCGACTATAAGACGATACTTTTTTATAAAATCCTTACCCTAAAAACTGAAGGGCGTCTTATTCAAGGAAGTCAGCCGAGAATCGCGGTTGCAAAACTGCCAAACTTTGTTTCTGCAGAGAGGCTTCTTCCTATTGCTAGCCTCCAATCACGAGTGAAATAGCTTGTCTCCCAAACAGACTTCCTCCAATCACGAGCCTGATGTAACTGACGTCAGCTGATGCTGAACAAACCAATTAGAGGAAGGCTGTTTGCAGAGACAAGCTATCTGCAGTTTCACTCGTGCTTGAATGTAATCAGTTATGCAAAAGAGCATGGAAATAGAGCTGCAGAGAGACGGTTTGGACCTCCTCCCACCGAGTGTATCAGGTAAATGTTAACTAATTACTAAATAAAAATGTGTTCTGCACTATCTTTAAAATATTGATTTTTTAATTTTGGGTTGGAAAAGTGGGGGGCGTCTTGTACATGGGGGCGTCTTATTGTCGGAAAAATACAGTATATGCACAAATACTTGCTATAAAATGAGCAAATGGAAAAGTTCCTATGAATGGAGTATATAATAAAAAAAAAAAGATAATGACATTCTGTGATAAGGAGGCAGTTTACAATATACCAAACATGATAACATTATCCACATTAAAGTTTATTATATATTGAACATCAAATATTCTCTTATCTGTAGAAATTTTAAATATATTTGTTGTCTTTTTAATGTCCTTAAGTGGATAAATGATTTAATATATATTTTCACTTTCTTGATATAAACAGTTATCTTTTGATTAGTTAGCTATTAGAATAGTTGATTTGCTGGCAGCTATCATTTTAAGATTCCAGTTTCAACTTATGTTTTCATGTTGCAGCAGTTGTGCAGTGAAAATACATGGTTTAAAGAAGAGTAAAATATGATACCTATAAGCTATTCAAATGTTTTATCCTAAATGCCTTCTAGTATATTTGTTTTTAGTATATTTGAACTTCTGTATTACATTGGAAAATAAATAAGTCTTCTGTATTATATTGGAAAATAAATAATTACATCATAATTTTTATACTGATCCAGAACTAACAAAGTCTGTTTCCAGCTGTGGGTAACCTTAAGAGTCAGTTAATTTCTTTTTAAATATTATAGGGTTGCAGTTTCCTTGTGAATTTTTTGATCATAAAAATCTAAGAGCTGAAAAGAATGAAAGAATCTTAACCTTCCGTATTAAATACACTTATATGTAGTGGGAAATAGGTTCTACTAAACATACTGTGATCATGGTGTAAGCCTGTTATTTCAAGCCTATATATGTGTGTGTGTATGTGTGTGTATAAATAAATAAAATGTTCAGGAACAATACATCACGTAGTGCATGAGGATAAATAGAACTTGATGAGTCAAGTAATGAGTCAAGTAATAGCCAAGTTAGAATCTATAGGAGAAAGTCATGACAAGTAATGGGTATGCCAAGAATGTTTTGATTTCTGAAGGTAGTGTCTTTATGCAATATCAATTTTGTAATCTTGTGAATTAAATATTTTACACATTAACTTTTAATAGATTTTGGGATATTGCCTAATGTGAATAGCTCTATTCAGGTTACAGTTCTGTACTCACTTAACCTGAAAGTAACATCTTTTGAGCTAAAATGGGCTTATTGTTGAATACAGAATAGACAAAATATTGAACATAATGAGTGGATAGTTGGGAGATTTTCAAGCAGATTACTCTGTATTGGCTAAGTAGGCAAGATATAGGAAATGTTTGTTACTGTATAAGCATTGGAAAAGGGTTAGTTAAGAGTGCCTGTTGAGACAATTTAATTTTGACAGAAATAAACACTAGACAATGTAAGCATAACCTTAGTTATTTCCATTTATGTCAGTTGGTTGTTGTATCTGTTCAACAGAAGTAGCTTTCTAGAGTGAGAATAAATTAACAACACTGTAAAACATTAGAATTACAAATTTTGTTTTTAGTTGTGAAAGCTGTAACCCTTTCAAAATCAATAGAAAATCTGCAAAATTAGAATATATTAGAAAGAAAAAAATACTGCTTCAGTCATTCTGAGGTATTAGTTTTGAATCATTTCAATAAGATTGTGTTGGCAATGTGTGATATTCTGAGATTTTGAACTATATCCTTGAGATTTTCTGTTTTATCTCATTATGATTAAATGGTATTTACGTATACCAGTTGTTTTTGACTTTGGATGTGCACCACATATGCATCTTGCTGAAAGTAAAAAAGATACCTGTGTCCAAATTCACATTTTATGTACATCAAATTTACAAGCTCCTAATCTAGTAAGTGATATATGTCAGAAAGCTGTTTCATATATTTAGAACAAGTATTTAGATGGTCATTTATTCTTATTTAATCCTGATTTTATAAAAAGAGTAAAAGACAAATGTTGGGTCAGTTATTTTTTGAATATATATTTAATCCACCCAGCAATAGAGTTCTCTAGGAGATAAGATAGTAATTAAAAACAGATGAAAAAGCACAGACAGTAACAAAATAAACAGAACAAGAAAAAGGAGTATAAAAAAATCACAGTCCCAAATAGTGTTAAGTACTTGAATAGAAATTTCCAGCTTCCAGAGTAAACATTTAATTATGTAAATATTTAATTATTCCATCAAAATGTGAAACCTGACATTAGTAACCAAGTTACTCTTAATATCAGCTATTAATTCTAAAAGGAAAATCATGCTGAAGGAACACTAAGGGGCTTATCTAAATAAATTATAATGCTTTACTTATTGTATGGTGTGGGTGCATAAGTACAGAATACGTATTGGAAGTTTTGTGTCTGATATACCTGTGTTTCTTCAAATTCTTGAAAATTACCAAATATTTTTAGGTTACCATGGAATAGGATGTTATTTTGTTGTATTGATGATTGCATTCTGCAGATAATTTTTTTCATTCGGTAAATATTGTTACAGTGGTTTTGTAACATTTGAGTTTGCTAGCTTTTGATACTTAGGTATTTGTGGAAGGAGTACTGTCATATAATCACCACAGTTCAGACTACCTATTTCAGCTAATTCTTGTGACTTATACAAGTTATGTCATTATGACTACAATCTTCTTTGCGTCCTGGGTTCCAGTCCACAGCTTTTTCTGTGTAATGATTATTATTTAATATCTATTCTGTTGCAGTGAATTATTACTTGAACAAAAAGCTGAAACTATTGTTTGTATGAGAAACCAGTCTTTTGTAGCTCCTAGACTTATGGATGTTTTGAATTTCACCATATACTGTTATCCTATATTTCAGTAATAGGGAAAATGTAAAATGTACTTCATGCCTGTAGCTGGAGACCTCAGGGAACCCACTGACCACATGGATTGAATCTACTCTGTCATGTGACGTAGTGATGGTTATACATTTCATATGAAGATTGATTTAGGTTAGTTGTCAGTGAATTGGTTAAAATTAGACTAGGTGCATAACAAGACATAGTTCCTTCATCTTTAACTGTTTTGTAGATGAGGTAATTCAAGTTGTCATCTTTCTATCCCGTTTAAGAAAGGTATAAATGTCTTTTTTTTTCCTTTTGTGTTTTTTGGCACTATTGCTAAAGTTGTTATTAAATGTAACTATATTCTAGGTTACTCCCTGTGTATTACGCTGGTTTCTGTCCAAAAGCATGTACATATATTTAATAAAGTAAGGTGTGTGAATTGCATTTTTTCACCTTAAAATTCAGTTAGTTGGTCATATGTCACATCTGTAATGTTTTCATTTTAAGAACTCCATGAATATTTAAATATGTCAGGTTCCCATATAATTATTCAGCTACCAAAAAAATGGGTCAAATCTAGGATCCATCAGTGCTCATGGGTGAAAGGATCTAGTGGGATGAAGAGATACAAGAAATCTAAGAAGCTGTATCACTTAGCTTTGAGTGCTAAGGACTGTCAATCAATTTGTTCCTCTGAGATTCCCATTCTAGATTGGAAAATTTCCAGGGATCATATAACTGTCCCAATTGCTTAATGGGAACTGAAACAATTATGAAGAAATGTAAGCAGGTGCTTTCAACAGAAAAAAAATCTTATTTGTCCAGATTCTTATGTTTTGTTGCACACAATGATATATAGCTACTCAGTGTTCTTTAAGTAACACCTTCTATAAGCCAGCTGCCTTTTCCTTTCTCTCTTTGCCAGCAAGGGTATAAAACAAATTTATAAGGGTATTAAAACAAATTTAAAATTATACAGAATTGAATCCATGAAAATTTGTAATTATTCTAGTCTTCTATGCCTTAAAATCTGGATGCAAATCAGATCCAGTATTATTAAATGCAAAAGAAAATGTTTTATACATTATTTCAGTCAAATATTATACATATTTCACAGGATTTGAAATGCAACAAAACTAATATCTAACACATACAGAAGAATGCAGTATAAACAATGGGATACAATAGGCTATACTAAGTAATAGAGCTGTGCAATGCACCAGAAGAGGTGCTCTGGAAAGTGCACTGGCATAAATAAAGCACCTCTCTCGGAAGTATTAGAGGAGCTTTATATTTCGTAAATCTGGTATAGCTGCTTTTAAAGTTGATCCAGCTGTCTTTGCATGTGTATATGCACAGACAACAATTCTGCAACATGGGATCCTGGAAAAAGATACAGCTGTTTTAAGAAAGCCAATTAAAACACATTTTTGAAATGATTAAGGATTGTTGAAAGATCACCCTTGCAATTTTCCAAGAAAACCATTATCTTAACCCAATCTTATCTATCAGCCAGGAAAGGAACAGCTGTATGAACTTCCATTTCTAGAACATATTAATATATTGCAAATTTTAGTTAACAAGGCTTTCCCTGGTTGACATTGTTTTAAACATTTCCTGTTTCTCCAGTGTTTGAAAACAGCATTTTAATTAGTAATTTTGTATTTTTTCCTGGCCCCATACAGTTGGCTAGATAAGGGCCATAGAGTTGGGGACATCCCCTGGTAGCTGTATGGGCAAATGCTTACCATCTGACCTGCTTCTCTTAATAATTCATATCCCTTTCAAGGATGTTTCAGTAATCTATTTGATCCGGTCAATTCATTTCATCCAATATCTTCCACTTATTCCAGTTTCTTCAACTTTGCCAAGCATGGTTATTTCTTCTACTCCATCCCTCACTGATACTATATGCCCAAAGTCTGTTGTATGGATAGTATTGTGAAAAGTATGTACTGACTAGATCTTTGAGTTTGCAATGGAATATAAATGAGGAGGAAATGTTGAACCACATTAAATCAATATTAAGTGACATTTTTCATCAAGTACTGAAAAGTCAAATTTACTGGAACAATGTAGTACAAAGGAGCCATTTGCAAGATATGTGTCTTCTTCTCTCATGCTAATAATTCATGGTAACAATTATTTATACTAAAGAATTGTATATGTGTGTGTGTATTAAAATGTATGTATATGTATATATAATAGGTAGAATTTCAGTTTTATGAATATCTAGATATTCTGCAGACTTCTTAAAAGGTGTTTAAATCTTATTTCTGCTATTAAATTCTTTAAATTGAAACACAGTTTAGTATGTTAGTATTGCTCTCTGAAGAGGTGCCAAATGTGAATATATTTACACCATTGGGCTGAATTAAAAGTAATGTGAATATATTGAATGGCAGGAATTTTAATGTTTAAGGCTACTAACAGCTTTCTGGGCTTGTTTAAATATAAGATAATGCCAGATGGAATTTTCTTAGGATGGATCTAATTTGATTTGTAACTTTCTTTGCTTTTCAGTCTGCACAATGACAGCTGAAGAGACAGTGAACATAAAAGAAGCTGAAATAGTCAAACTAATACTGGATTTCTTGAATTCAAGAAAGCTTCATATCAGTATGTTGGCTCTAGAAAAAGAAAGTGGTGTAATTAATGGACTATTTTCAGATGATATGCTTTTCTTAAGGTATAAATTATTTCCACACTATTAAATATGTTGCAAAATAAAATGAAACATTTTTGAATCAAGACTAGATTGCTTTAATCTCTCTCTGACCCAGGGCACTTCCACATGGCTCTGTTTCTACTCCTCAGTATCGCTGAACTATTTTGTACAATCTTCTTCATAGCTGCAGCATCAAATACAGAGAAAAGGTGGGGAACATTGGGCATCAGTCAGTGTTCTTCACTGAACTGACCAACAGAAAAGGGCAAAAAAAATGTTATTTTCTCAGTCCACTGCTCCAAACTCTTGTGGATTCTGGAAAAGCAAAACTTCCCCCACTTTTTGCAAAAAAGGTAGCACATTTCCCCCTACATTTTTAGTATGTGCTATATGGGTTTGGTTGCTGTTATTCCTTCTGTATTAAAAAATCCAATTATAGAGCTGGCATAATACCATGTCATCAATTTTGCAACCAGTCACTTTCTCAAAGCTTTTAACCATTGTTGTAGGTTGCTCTGGTGGCTGAAGTAAGAGATGGAAGGCAGTATGTTTCAAACAGTGCTTACAGGTAGCTATCTTTCAGTGGGCTGCTTTGGGGATGGAGAGGATACAGTATTCCATACTCCACCCAAAGAGGAATAAAAATAAGTTGCTAGAAGCCCCCATCCACAAGATCAAACTCTAGTCAGCTTTACATTATGGGCTACTATGCATAGAGAAGGTTACAAGGATCAACAAGGAGTTATAATAACATACCTCAAATTTGTTTGAGACAAGTTCATTCTTTAATAAGATATAATTCAATTAGATTTTCTCTTTTGATGCATATCATGTGCAAGTGTGTAACTATCTTGTACTTATTCTAATTGTCAAAAAAATAGTTTAGAAAAAAACCACCAACTTTCCTGCCGGGCATCAGCAGTTTATAGCGTTGTCAATAATAATAAAATGCAGATTTGTTGCATTCTTAGTTAATTTTGGACACATCTTTATTTTAGGTTTGAAAAAAATTAAATAAAAGGTTATTTCTAATTTTTTAAATTTATATAGACAATGATAGGTATCCTCCAGGTGAGAAATTTTAATGCAGTATACAATGAAAATTTTGTATAATCTTATCTTTTCAACTGTTTTAACTGTTGCAATCCTTGCCTGTTGGACTTTGTTCCACCCAAAGATTGCCAAGTATTTCTATTTTAATTACAAATATAAGAATGTTTATATCCCCTTTTTAGCACAGTTTCTTTATGTCAGAATTCATTTTAGCGAGCTATATATTTGTTATGCTATAGAAATGAAAATACTTAAGATTTCCAGAATGTATTAGTATTTACATTGATACTGACATATTTTAGACAATTTTATTAAATATTGAAAGAACTTTAAAATGTTATACTTCTAAAACAAAAATATTTACCATACATTATTGGACCAATCTGTAGAGCCACAAAGATTACCTATTTAAATGAGGATATACTTTTATTAACTGTTCCCAGAGTATTGCATCCTGAAAGCTGACTGCTATAGTTGCAGGAATGATTTACTTATTTGTTTGTTCATTAAGTCTAACATAGTCTCCTTTTCTTTAAAGACAGTTGATTCTTGATGGCCAGTGGGATGAGGTTCTTCAGTTCATCCAGCCTCTAGAGTGCATGGATAAATTTGACAAGAAAAGGTAAAGTAGTAATTAGTTTTTAACACTGGCAATGTCAGTAACTCTAGGCTATACTGAGAAGTAAAAAAAAATCTTAGAAAAACACAAAGGCTAACTATGCTGATGCCAAGAAGATTACATGAACAGGTCCATATAATCACCAGGAGAACTTTCCTTATCATTAGGAAATACTACAAGTGCAACCCTCTTTAATGATTAATGCCAGAATTTTGCAAATACATACACTTGGGATATTTAACTAATCCTGTCAATTTTTGCTGTTTTTGGTTGGATTGAAAAAATGCCCTGCAAGTTGTTTCAGAAAATGAACACTTTGATTTGCTTCTGAGATTAGTTTTGGTTTGCACAAACAGTCATTTTTAGTGCTGTATATCCAATTGCCTGGGATCATAGACCACCTATAGGCAAGCTCTGATAGGTTTCTTTTTCTTCTTTTTTTCTAAAAGACACCCCTGTGCAAACAAAATTTGGGAACTGCTGTACAAATAAAATAATAATAATCCAAGGAAACAGGTGCAAGAATGCCTATACTTTATTTTATTTTGAGATCCAACTTGCACTCACAGACTTCACACATTTTTAAAACTAATTTTAGAACTGCCTCCATGTATTCAGGTGTACTGCCTTTTTTTCTTTGACTACTAACTAATAACAGTTAACATTTCTTTATGTAAATAGAAAAAAAAAATAACAGTTAAGTAACTTGTCATTGCTATGATCAAAAAATTGCAAGGCAGCATCTGTTCAAAATATTTTTTTTCAAAATTTAAGGAAGGGAAATCCCTAAAAGCTTTTTATATTAAAATTCATAGCAATTTCTATTACTGTTCCTACTTAATTTGTATTTTTATTTTTTTGTTCTACAGATTTCGTTACATCATATTGAAGCAGAAGTTTTTAGAAGCCTTATGTGTAAATAATGCAATGTCTGCAGAGGATGAGCCTCAACATGTAAGCTCTTTGACCTATACATAACAATCTTGTAGTAGAACATAAAAGATACTAATATTTTTTTATTTTCAGGAGTAGCAAATTTGGTCTTACCTTTAGTTAATAATGACAGCTTATCTACAATATGAAAATATGTAACAATGACACCTATCATTACAGCAAAAACCAAGTGCCATATAATGCAGTGATCCTCAGGCACAATTTTATCACTGAAAGGATTGAATGCTGTCATGTAAAGCAAGCTATCATGTTGGTTTCCCACAAGTCAGACTAAGGAATCCTTGCTGATACTAATTTCTTCCCTTCGACTCTTATTTATACCTCTCCATGGTCTGAAATAAGGCTGCCAGTGATCTAGAATAGGCCCTTTTCATTCATGGCACTCTTACTCTGAAATGTTCTTCCCAGAGAAGCTTAAGTGGCATGAAATCTAATGTCTTTTGTCTCCTAATTACATTCCTTTATTTGCCTGAGATTTTTAAGTTAGAGGTATGGTTTTAATATCACGATACAGAGGATTGGAAATGCTTCCATTTCTTATTTATCAGTGAGTTTAGTTCACATTCCTTAACCTTGACTGACAAGGCAGAGTATGGTATTATTAACTGAATTTGTGGATAACCAGCTATGAGACATATGGACTGACTGAAAAAAGTATGTCTCTTTTGCATAAAAAAGTAAAAGGGTCCAATTTTAATACCGGGGATAAAAAGTATGTCCGTAACAAGTTGTTTTAAACACGGCCTAGAAAAATGTATAGGAGCAAGAAATAGCACTGATTTCATAGAAAAATATTATACACTACATTGTATCGGTATGGTCCCAGTGTTTATGGGTATGGTCCTCCATTTTTAGGAGAGGAAATTAATTGTAGGTATATTTAATTGCATTGTGATAAAATGATTTGATCCTTAAATAAACAAAAATGCTTTTTCCCTGCAGTTGGAATTTACAATGCAGGAAGCTGTGCAGTGCCTACATGCTCTAGAAGAATATTGTCCTTGTAAAGAAGATTATAGCAAACTGTGTTTACTACTCACATTGCCTCGCCTGACTAACCATGCAGAATTCAAGGACTGGAACCCCAGCACTGCACGAGTTCACTGTTTTGAAGAGGCATGTGTCATGGTGGCAGAGTTCATTCCTGCTGATAGAAAACTAAGTGAGGCTGGATTTAAAGCAAGCAACAATCGTTTATTTCAGCTTCTGATGAAGGGGCTATTATATGAATGTTGTGTTGAGTTCTGTCAGAGTAAAGCAACAGGAGAGGAAATTACAGAGAGTGAAGTATTACTTGGCATTGACCTTTTATGTGGGAATGGATGTGATGATTTGGACCTTAGTTTGCTATCGTGGCTTCAGAATCTCCCCTCTACTGTTTTTTCTTGTGCTTTTGAACAAAAAATGCTTAATATTCATGTTGACAAACTCTTAAAACCTACAAAAGCTGCCTATGCTGATCTTTTGACACCCCTTATCAGCAAACTTTCTCCTTATCCTTCCTCGCCCATGAGGCGGCCTCAATCTGCTGATGCTTACATGACTCGTTCCTTAAATCCTGCATTGGATGGACTCTCCTGTGGGTTAACAAATCATGATAAACGTATCACAGATCTTGGGACAAAAACATCTCCCATGTCTCATTCCTTTGCTAACTTTCATTATCCAGGAGTACAGAACCTTACTCGTAGTTTAATGTTGGAAACTACCGATTGCCATAGCATTTGTGAAGAGTCACCTGAGCGGTAAGTTGCCCTTAATTTTATATATTTATACAAAGAAACTTGTTTTTGAAATTGTTTTTCAATATAATATAAATATTAAAATCTCTTTTTCCATATAAGATTGCATAAAGATATAATAATGGTAATTGGAGATGGCGCATAGTGATCAGTAATTTATTACGTAATTTATTAATTATTAAGCATTATCAGTGCATATGAAGATTTGCAGTTTAACAGAGAAAGCAGAAGATGCTATACAATTTTACAATCAAGAGAGAACAGAGATGAGGGTCACAGAAAGAATATGGTAGGGGATAGGAATCAAAACAACTTGAATTTGAAATCCTGAGAAATTGTGTTCAGTATGTCTTGCAATATAGAAACAATAATAACAACAATGCATAAAATGTAGTATCCCAACTATGTGCATTTCAACAAGAATAGATAATCAACCATTGTCAGGGGACAATACTTTGCTAACAATTTATACAAACATGTGATCCTTAAGCTAAAATATATTTAGAGTTAACATGCAAAAGTACCATTAACAGCAGTAAGCTGAGAGTTTGCCATGCCAGGTTGTTGGATTTTTGGAGCATTCTTCAAACTAATCTTTCTCACCTGTTTTTCACCCTTCTCATACCAAATTAATATGAGCTGTGATAAATTATTTCTCCCATCCTAGCACTAAATGAGATGTCCCTGTTGCCTTCTGTTTAATAAGGTGTTGAAACTGTAGTTGGTAAACCATATACTTTCCCATTCAGACCCACCCTTTCACTTGGCTACCTGGCACTTCTAGTTCTTTCCCTGGTGGGTATCAATTAAGAGCGTTCAAGTGGCGTATTCCTGGTACAGCAGTTTAGTTCTTCTTAGGTAAGCTATCATCATCTATATAGGAATCCTTCTTTGTTCTTGTGCAAAACAAGAAATCTCTCTATACTTACTCTCAGTTTAAAATTAGTATGGAAAACCTGATAATTGGACCTTGCCAGTGTACTGTATTTGAGATTAGGCCTTGATGCCAAGAACAACATACCATATTAATATATAATGCTAATAACATTAAATGATCACACGGTTATTACAGCCATAAGGCCAGATACAGTCAGAGTATACAGTAGTAACCATCTTACATTTATGTATATATACATAAAACAATTAGTATTATTTAATCTAAAATTAAAGTAAAAATACTAAAATATATCAAAGTAAAATGCTATGTTATAAAGTCTTAAATCTAAATAATGTTGGAGCGTATATATTCCCTATATAAGGACTCTAGACAGATATTTATATACCCGATACTGAAGAGTTTTCCTGGCAGGGAGTGTAATTTCTATTTAATGCTACCCCTTTCGGACAAGGATCTGAAAATATCCTCCGAAGTGGCCCAGTTCTGTGCTATCATCTCCACAATACGTTCCACCATTATTTAGATTTAAGACTCTAGCATAGCATTTTACTTTGATATATTTTAGTATTTTTACTTTAATTTCAGATTAAATAATACTAATTGTTTTGATATATATAGATATATACACACACGCACACACACACAAACACATACATACACACAAATGTAAGATGGTTACTACCGTATATTCTGACTGTATCTGGCCTTATGGCTGTAATAAACGTGTGATCATTTAATAACATTAAATTAAAAACATATAACGTAAAATAATAGAATTACTGCCTAGTTACTCTTCCTTCTCTCCAATGGATATCTCTTATACAGTGGTACCTCGGTTCATGAACTTAATTCGTTCTGCGACTCTGGTCGCGACCTGAATTGGTCACGACCCAAATCAAATTTTCCCATAAGGTTCAATGTAAATACGGTTAATCCGTTCTGACCCCTCCGAATTTGGTCGCGACCCAATTTTGGTTGCGTCCCGAATCAAAGTTTCCCATAAGGTTCAATGTAATTACGGTTAATCCGTTCTGAACCATATGTATTTTTTTTTTAAAACCACAAAAATATGAAACAAAATACAGTATGAAGAGAGAGAACGCTAACCTTGCTCGACGCAACTTCTGGCGTAGAGGACAGGAAGGCGGGTGGGGAGGCGGTTATTGCTTGGAGGGAGAGTCCCCCTCCCTACAGGAAGCCACAACCACGTGTCACGGGAGGGAAAATGGCCACAGATCCTGTTCGTCACCCAATCCGGCATTTGCGAACGGAAGCAAAATTTTGCGAACGGTGCTGTTCGTGACCCGAATTGGTCGTGAACAGAAGCGTTTGTGACCCGAGGTACCACTGTATTCTATCTCAGTGGTAACTCCCAGTTAAAAAACTCTCAACCAGACCTTAATTTGCTTTCTTATTCACTTCATAAACTGGCATCATGTAAATGCCATTAGTCCTAATAGGCAGGATCCAACAACTAACTCTTTCTAACAACTGCCAACTTCCTTTCCTCAGAACTGTTTTTCCCTCTCTTTCTTATAAGGTGAGATAATTTTAACTCTTTAATGACAGTCAGCCACCGTTGTTAAAGATGTCTGCTTTCCAGGCAGATCTGAAAAGCGTATGTTTTCCTACAAGTATTTGAGAAGGCGATCCCGATTAAGGGGGACACCAAATAAAAAAACTTGGAGCAGAAAGATGTGTATGCCTGATGATAATGGAACTGAAGAAGGATAGCTAAGGGCTGGGATATATTAAGATAATACGAATGTAGAAGGTGACAAAACTATGTACAAATCAGTAGATACCTTTGGAGATAAAAATGAGCAATATGGTCTGAAAAAGTAAGCCTCCTAGTATACAAAATTATGCTACCAAAATTAGCATTAATTAGTTGGCAAATTATATAATGTGGAGTTCTTGGTGCTCTTTGAGCTTGGTTGTTTGTGTGCAGATGCTTCATTATCCCACTAGGTAACAGCATCAGTGTGAGTGAGTGTGGCGTTTGCTGCCTGTTTATATATGGTAGCTTTATCTAATTATTTAATTTCAGTATGATTTTTTTTCTTTATGCAGTTAAAGTGTGAATGGGAGCAGGAGGTCTTTGAGAGACAAACTCCTGCCATTCCCCTTTAAAACCCCACAACCCTCCAAAATTATCCAAATTTAGCCCCATATACAGTGAGTTCTGATCATTTGGTGGGGAGGATGTTGGGGTTTAGGGGCCTTCTGATCCCATTTGTTTCCTTCTTTTGAAGAGAAATGTGTGAAAGGAGGTGAACTTGTGCCCCCTGATACCTTAAACATTGCTTAGCTTGCTGATGTGATCTAGATAAAAATCAGAGTACTGTAATGTAATAGGAAAAAGTCAGAGAGGAAAATGTGAACAATAATATTCACCAAGATGTTTTATTTTCTCTGTATTCAACATGAAGAGTACAGCATTCAACATTTATGCTGACTGGAGGAAAGAAAAGGATTATAAAAAAAACCTCTTGTATATTTTGTCCCATGTTCTCAGCTCTTCAACACGGTGCCTTTTGTGCATCCTGCATAAGTACATCTGACATCAACAATACATTTTGCTTTTGCTTTTTCCATACTGTCCTTTATTGCGGATAATGTCTGTTTAGGGAGCCACTTATTATAGCTATGGTGGCTTTTTTTTTTTTTTATCTAGGCCTTTTAAAGAGGTTTTTAATCTCTACAGGGATGTTTTTACAGCAATGTAAAATACAGCCTTTTCTGAAGAAAGCTAATCTTGCCACAGATACCTTGCTTGCTTCAGTACTGGGATATTGCAAGAGACTCATACCAGATGTAGGTGGAAGAATGAAAATCATTTTGTCTGAAAATGATTTTTCTAGTATTAAATAGGGCTTATTCCTCAAGATTTCTGATTTTTTCTTTGTATGCCATTAAAAATATATATTTTTGTAAATTGATTATAGGTATTTAGACTTTTGTGTTATGGAAGATATGAGATAGAAATGTCTTTAAAAACAAAATCTGTAAATATAACTACTTCAATAGGGCAGAGCAGAGCAGACTGCTTAATCCAAGGTGTGAGTCCAACTGACTACTTGAAGCATTGAGGCATCACATTTTCTTAAAGGTCCAGTTTCTTTAAGGCACTCATCACTTTGAGCATTCAACAGCAACAAGTTATGTGCAAAGCCTGTAATTTAGGTACTTTAGAATACAGTAGCAGTCATTATATAATATGAAATTATTAAAAGGTAATCAGACAGAGAATAAAGTTATTAATCCAAGGATGCTATACGTTAAATTATTATGGGCAGTTCTGTGTCACAAGTCACATTCCAGCTTTCTGTGCAATTTTCTAGAGAATGAAATCTTCTAATGGTTGTCTTGAGAGATGATGGTATCTAGTTCCTACCTCATACTTTACATGCACTTACTTTACATAATTTGCACACTCTATAGTATAAAATGTTTATAAAACTATATAGTATAAAATTTCTCTATCTCCATGAAAGATGTGAAACTCCTGTGAATCCCCATAATTCATCTGGCAGTGAGACTGTGTGCCAGAATTCATTTCCAGAAAAAGAGCCAGCAAATGGAACACAGAATCAAGGACCAACCAAGCAAGAAAAAAATGAGGTATTTTTTTTAACCTTTCAAATAAAGGACTTCTGAATGTTTTTGTGGCTTTGGTAAATAGTTATAGTGTTCCCCTGTAATGAGAACTTCTCTGCAACCTCTCTAAGGCAGCATGGAGGGAGGTATGCAGCAGAGTACCTCTGGATTCTGTCCTGGACCCAGGGGTGTTCAACACTTTTGTAAATGACTTAGGTGAGAGGTTAGGACCAGTGCTCATTAAATTTGCAAATATCACAAAGCTGGGAGGAAATACTAGTACCTCAGAAGATAAGCTCAAGGTTCAAAAGGATCTTAATAGTATTGAACATTGAACATTATCCAACAGAATGCAGTGGCAAGAAATGTAGAGCTCTG
This sequence comes from Python bivittatus, assembly GCF_059951505.1. Lineage (NCBI taxonomy): Eukaryota > Metazoa > Chordata > Lepidosauria > Squamata > Pythonidae > Python > Python bivittatus. The sequence continues at coordinate 17,437,607 of NW_028277098.1, forward strand.
CACTTAGGTAGGAAAAATCAGATGCATGGGTATAGAATAAGTGGTACCTGGCTCTGTAGTAGTACTTTTGAGAAGGATCTGGGTGACTCGGTAGATCACAGATTTAGCATGAGTCAGCAGTGTGCTGCAGCTGCCAAAAGAACCAGTGCAGTCTTGGTTTGTATCAACAGAGGTATAATATTGAGATCATGGGAGGTGACAATTCTGATCTATGCTGCACTGATCAAACTAGACCTGGAATACTGTGTCCAGTTCTGGTTGCTACAATACAAGAAGGACATTGAGGAACTAGAAAGAGTGCAGAAAAAAGCAACAGATGTTGAGGGGCTTGGAGCTAAATCATGTGAAGAACTGGTATGTTTACCTTAAAGAAGAGAAGGCTACAGGTAGACACAGCAGCAGTTTTCTCATACTTGAAGGGCTGTCACAAGGAAGAGGGGTGGCTTTATTCTCCATAGCTCCTGAGGGTAAGACAAGAACCAGCAATTGGAAGCTCCACAGAGGGAGATTCAAACTTGAAATAAGGAGGAATTTCTTCACTGAGAGGTATTAAACAATGGAACAGCCTGGTTTCACAAGTCATGGGTACTCTATCACTGGAGGTATTTAAGCTAAGGTTGGATAGCCAATTGTCTGGGATGATATGAGAATTCCTGCCCTGGGCAGGATTTGGACCAGAAGACCTCCAAGATCCCTTCCAACTGTATGATTCTATGATTCTTGGCTTTCTAATGTTTCCCTTAATATGATACTCCATTAATTTTATTCCATAAAATTAATGGAGTACATTACATTTTTGGATGTAAAAAGAATTTGAGATCAAAAATATATTTATATTGTATTTCATACCAGTCCAGTAATTAAAAGAACTTTTATTTGTGGGGGTGGAAATTAAATGTATTTATTCATACATAGGCTCAGTTTTATTCACAGTTGAAACTTTGCCTTTAGTGCCATTTATTAAATAGGACTGCAAATTGTAGTGAGGAAGTATAGGAAAAAAAGGTTTCATCTGAAAAACTGTTTTCCAAATCAAATGGGGTTTCACATTCAAAAGGTATGAATAAAAGAGGGTTTTCCTACTCTTTGGTGTTGCAGCCCCCTGAATCTCCCCAAAAGCCTTCCTTCAGAGTCATTCAAGGTGCCTCTGACTTTCGTCAGTTCCCCATCCTGATACAATATTTTCTACAACCTCATCTTGAAATGTTCGGGATGCTCTCCTGCCCCCAGAATCACATGAATCTACTGAGCATAGAAGTCTGCAATAGAGAAGATGTTCTTTAAAAAGTCCTGATTCTGGATCAAATCCCCAAAACAAGGAAGTATTTAACTTCAACTGAAATAGAACAAGGTCTTTTCTCTAGAAATTTGAAATTGCAGATAGAAAAGACAGTGTACATTTATGTGAGTTGAGGGTAACAAATTAAACAGATGACCTCTTTTTTTTCTTTTTTTGAGAGCCACCAAACAGTGAAGGGTAAAGAACATGAAAATATAGGACCCAAAGTTGCTCCAGCAACTTTACAACTTTATGCTAAACGTTTTCCCTTCACTTTGCACAGAGCATCTACATGGTGCAGTTATTCAGTGATAGTGTTTTCTCAATTTTTTAATCTATTCCCTAGCCCCAAACCCGGCTTAATAGTAGCATTAGTATGTGTAGAGTCAGGAGAGCGATGCTCAGGGCAGTACTACACCTGGGTGCTTCCTTTTGGCTAACTGGGCATGGCACAGCTTCTGCTATATGCTTGCCTAGTTTGGAGGGGAGGAAAGTGATTGTGAGATTAGCAGGAAGGAGGGGCTTGTCCAGTGGAATATATGATAGAGAGGTTGGCTGCCTCCCTTCCTCTGTTCATTTGGTGCCTATGAGGTGGTGGCAACTTTGGAGCAATTTTCCCAGGTAAGGCAGGCAGATAGCTGGGATGGTTCAGCAGTTATGTCTAGAGATATTTTGATTATTAAGAGGCATGGCTGAACCTCTCTTTGAGTGTTATTTGCTTACCTTTGGAAGCATGTGGGACTATACAATATTTTTTTCAGTTGTTTAGTCATGAGAGATTCTGTTTACAGTTTTTCCTATTTGATTTCATTGCTGGCATTTCTGCAAACACTCTGAAATGGGAGGAGGTAGCTTGGTTCCCCTGCAACCAGTGGGTATTGGGGAGGCATGTTTAGTGGCTACCAAGTCACAGCCTTTGCATTTCAAGATGTCCGGCCATTTTCTCTTCAGCAATTTCTTTGAAGACTAATTATACAGACTGAGTCCACTGACTTTAAGTATTTGTATAACATGGCTGACTGAATTGAGTTCATTTAACTTTGTGCATGTCTGGGTCTGCTTTTGGTTAAATTTAATCTATTGGGCTCAGTTAAGTAAGCAGTTAATTACTTTTTTGTTTTCTCACAATCATGGGCTGTACATGCTATGAGAATAGGGCCAGAATGTGCAAAAACCACCAAATGTTTATCACTATATTGTATCAAAAGCAATTCAAATTGATGTGGTAGATAACTCTAATGAGAATATATGATGGGTAAAGTTATGCAACATTTAATTATATTTAATCTTGTTTAGCTTCGTGATTCAACAGAGCAGTTTCAAGAATATTACAGACAGCGATTACGATATCAGCAACACTTAGAGCAAAAGGAACAACAGCGGCAATTGTATCAACAAATGTTATTAGAAGGAGGAGTAAATCAGGAAGATGGTTCAGATGTACAACAGAATCTTACAGAACAGTTTCTTAACAGGTTGGCTTTAATGACTTTAAGGTTATAAGCTTCTGGGTTGCCAAATAATAAAAATGATAACAAAAATGTTAACAATTCATTAAACGGTGATAGTTGCTAAAAAGAACCCTTTTAACCTGATTTTAAATTTCACTCTGAGTTACTTCTTGCAGTTTATGAGTAATATTTTCATATATCCTACAGGTCTATTCAGAAGTTAGGTGAATTAAACATGGGCATGGATAATCTGGGAAATGATGTGCAGACACTAAGTCAGCATTGCAATGGGGCCAAGGGAAATGTATCCGTTCCTCCAGATTCCAGTCAGAGAATAGTTGGTGATAACGCAAACATTAATACAAGTACACCTCGAAAATTTGGCTCCAGTAATCAGATACCATCTCTTGAAGAATCACCTGTCCATGGAAATCAGATGTAGGTAGATGAACATTTTTGTGCCTGTCATTACTGTTTTTTGTTTGTTTGTGCCTTTGAGTCAGTTTTTGACTCCTGGTGACTGTCTTAACTAGTCCCTGCAGTTTTCTTGGCAAGATTTCAGAAGTGGTTTGCCATTTGCCTTCTTAAGGCTGAGAGAGAGTGACTGGCCCAAGGTCACCCAGCTGGCTTTGTGCCTAAGGCGGGACTAGAACTCACAGTCTCCCTGTTTCTAGCCTGGTGCCTTAACCACTATACCAACTGGCTCTGTTTGTTAACAAAGGTTAATATGTAAATCAATTCGATATATGGCTTGCATTACATTGTTTCTTTATGCCATTATTTGATAGAACAAAGTGCAAAAACACAAAAATCCCAAATTCTGAATGAAATGTAACTCTAGCCAAACAGCAAAATACCTCAAATTCCTGAAGGCTATCAGCTATTCCTGTTCACTTTTAAATTATTTGACTGTAAAGTTTGCATTATTGTCACTTCAGAGAGAAAACCCTGTAGGACCTGAAAAAAATTTGAGTTTACTGCTGAAAAATCAGCAACTCACAACATGATGTGTTGCTTATGACAAAAATGCAAAAAAGAATGGAGGGCAGCAGCAGAACACAAAGGAATTCAGAACAAAAGAGGGGACTTCAATAGATGATTTTATTGAAAATGATCTGCAGTAATTTGGGTGTAATAATGAAAGTTACTTAGAAACATGTGTTACACCCCAAATGTCAAATATTTCAATAAACTTTCCTATCACTCTTCTACTGTTCTGAGCCTCTTCCCTTTGAATTATATCAGGATGGATCACATTTCTGTTTTATGTAAATTTTAAAAAGAGAAAAATCTGTTTATCTCATTACGTTGGATTTAATTTTGTGCATTTAAAACAGTGTGCCAGACCAAGCTGCCATTCAGGCACAACATGAGGATTCTTCAGGGAGTGTAAGAAAAGCAAGAAGTGATGAGGTAGGACTTCATTGCAGTTTATATAACAGGACTTGGCCCTGACTTTCGATCCTGTCTCAAAACCAGCTATCCAAACTATAACTTGGAATCTCCTATTGGCTTAGCATTTATGAAAATATTTAAAAGTTGTAAATAATAATTTCTTGATTGTGCCATCAAATTAGTATCGACTGTTAACAACCACATAGACAAACCTTTTCCAGGGCGATCTGTCTCCATCCTGACCCTTCAGGTCTCCCATTGGTGCACCCATGGCCACTCACATTGAATCCATCCACCTTGCTGCTAGTTGTCCTCTTCTTTTTCCTTCCATGGTTCCTAGCAATATGGACTTCTCAAGGGAGCTAGGTCGTTGTATAGTGTGTTCAAAATAATTTGAGCCTAATCATTTGTGCCTCTGGTTTGATTTGAACTCTAGCTTGATTTGTTCTATGATCCATTTGTTTATTTTCTTGGCTATCCATGGTATTCTCAAGAGTCAACATTCAAAGGATAGAAATACTCTTTCTATCCTGCTTCTTCAAAATCCAACCTTTGCTTCCATAGAATGTCACAAGGAAAACCTTTGTCTGCATGATTCTGATCTTTGTAAGCATAGGCATGTCACAGCATCTGAATATATGTCTATGACATATTTCTTGATTTTACTGTTGGTGATTGATCCTAAAAGGCAAAACTATACTATTTCAGTGTCTTCATCATCATTTCTAATGCTGGTTGCTATAGCTATTGTCGTTAGTTTGGTCTTCTTTATATTTAATTGTAGTCCCATTTTTTTTCACTGTGTTCTATCACTTCCATTTATTAGAGCTTCTAGAGCATTTGCATTTTCAGCTATCAAAGTAATGTCATCACCATAGCATGGATTATTGATGTTTCTTTCTCCAATGTTAAAACTATACTCCCTTTCTCCTAATGCAGCCTCACTCAACATATATTCAGCCTATAGGTTTAATAGAGAATGTACAACTGTGTCTTGCTCCTTTGCCAACATTGAGTCAGTCTGTTTCATCATGTTCCATCCAGGCTGTGGCTTCCTATCCTGTGCATAGGTTTCTCATGAGGTCAATGAGATTCTGGGATTCCCGTTTTCCTAGGGACATTTTACATCTTGATATGGTCGGCCTGTTATATTAAAGGATTGTCTGTGAAATCTAATTGATATTATTTGTTCATTGATTGCATTGTACCCAAATATTTTCTTTGCTACAGGTAGTCCTCGAGTTACAAGCATTCATTCAGCAGCCATTTGAAATTATGATGCTGAATGAAGGGATTTACAACCGGTACTCAAAGTTCTGGCTGTTGCAGCACCCCCATGGTCACATGAACAAAATTTGGGTGTCCTGCAGCCAGCTTACACGACCAGTTGCAGCGTCCCATGGTCACGTGATCACCATTTGCGACCTTCCCTGCCAGCTTCCCCCAAGCAAAGTCAGGGGGAAGCTGGCAAGGAAGGTCGCAAGTCACTGGGGTAAGTTCCCCCTACCTTTCTTCACTTGCACACACCTCACCCTCTTTTCCCCCTTCACTTGCACACACCCTGCACCCTCTTTCCCCAGCCTCCCTGGGCTTGCACACCCCACGCCCTCTTTCCATAGCCTCCCTGCAATTGCACACACACATGCACATGCCCCATGCCCTCTTTCCACAGCTTCCCTACAGTTCCACCCACCCGTGCCCTCTTTCCTCGGCCTCCCTGTGATCCCACACACCCTGCATCCTGCGCCCTTTTTCCACAGCTTCCCCGTGATCAAATGCATTCTGTGCCCTCATTTCCTGGCCTTTATGTGCTCGCACCACGAGCACCCCCTTCCCCAAATCACCCGCAGCCTGCAACAGCCTCCCAGGGCCTCCCCCACTCCCCCGCAGTACCCCTGCACTCCTTACCTGGGACTCCCTCCGCTTCCTGCTTAACAACCTGCGTCTCAGTACCCCTGCACTCCTTACCAGAACTCCCTGAATTGCTGTTGCTTTACAACTGCATCGCTTAGCAACTGCATCACTTAACAATGGCAGTCCTGGCCCCAACTGGAATCATAACTCAAGGACTACCTGTATATCCTTTCTGATTATAAAAATACTGCCATTCCTTCTTTCTTTTTCATATCCTGAGTAGTAAGCAGTAAGATCTATGGACTGAAAGTGTCAAATTCCAGTCCATTTCAATTTGCTGATGCCTAAGGTCAATGTGTATTTGATTCACTTCATCTTTTACTGTTTTGCTTTCCCATGTCCATGCTTCCTATGTCCCACTTTTGCCTTTGCAGCTTCAGATTTATTTTTCCTGCATGGCACCATCAGCAATTAAACATCTAGAAGGTTTTAACCTAGCGGTATCTTAAACACCATTAACACTCCAAAAGATCCTCAGCTGTCCCTCAGTAGCATGTTGAGTGCCATCCAAGATGAGGGGGCCATCATCCAGCATTATATTGTAAATCATTTTATCTGGTCCAACCATGTGGTTTTAGCTGAGCAGCTGGGATGACCTTCCTGCATTGGGTGATCCTACTGGAAATATAGTGTCTTGGTGTTCACTCCCAGTGTGCGTCACTGTTCACTCCAAGAAATACCCCCATCATGATGAGACAGCATAGCAGGACTTGGGGCGGGGGGGGGGGAGGCAGTCTGAAATGTGCTAGTTTGTATTCTGTCATTTATTGTTATACTATAGTGACATCTAGTGACAATTATAAATATTAGAAAAAGATGGACCCAAATCTCTAAATAGTATATCTGGTAAGATCATAATTTTTATATAACCATAGACACTGATGGAGTAAAAATCTATGCTTTGTAGAATTCTAGATCTGATGTATCCCACCAGAGTATGCAAAAATTGTTTGGAGCTGGCATATATTATATAACATGTTTGATATGAAACCAATTTGAATAGTAGTTTTGGGCTTCCATCTATTAACTAGATCATATGATGCATACTTTGGTAAAGGTATAGTTAAAAGATAAGTCTGTTTAATATGTACCTTCAGAACAGTTACTAACATTCTGAATATTACAAACCAGTGAAAAATATCTGTATTCTTGCACCTAAACCATTTGTTTTCACTGGTATAAAATGTTTTACCGCTGGTATATTACTTTAGTATTGATTGCTAAAATGAATAGTTCATGTTCCAAAAATGGCTGGAAATGTAATGATCAGGTTGGATCATTTTTTCATATTTGGTAGTAATGTTGCAAAGCTCAACCATTTTGGACAATGATTTATAATAGAATGAAGCTACTTCTATTAGTATCAGTTAGAAATTCTATCTGAATTTCTTTTCTAACCTTCTATTTTTATTAAATATTACAACTGTCTTTGTACATGGTAGCTGCTGCAAGGATACTTTATCGTACTTACTACAAAGTATGTATATTTTTATTAGAAAGTATGTAATTTTCCTTCTGCAAAAGAATTGGTAACTAAGTTGCGGGAATATTCCTTGATGTCCGGAATAACTTCATATTTGAAAAGTAAATCAGAAATAGAATTTAATTTAAAGTTTGGAGGCCATTTTAAAATTTTAATCCTATATATTGGCTTGTACCACATCTGAAATTTGTGTTTCACTTAACATAAGGTCTTAATATTTAATTTTCAATGACCTGTTAAATAACAGTAGGTCTTCCCCTTTTCAGACAGAAATTACTATAATTCTTTATCTTCATGATTTATACAAAACTAATTATTACCACTGATATTTATATGCTAACTGGATTTTCACAATGACCTACAGTTTTTAAAATGACACAAGATACTCAGTTATGTAAAACTAATGAAATATTGAAAATTCTTATTTAGTCTCATTTAATTCTGCGATGTTTATATATTCCCTTGTGTTTTATTTTTATTTTTCTTTCCCTTTTGCCTTTTTTTCCTTTCTCAAAAATGTTTAATAAACATATAATTTTAAAAAACATTAATTTTCATATTTGTTTCATTGAGAATGTATGTAAATGTCTCCTAATAAGAATAAAGTTAAAGATAGATAGACAGACAGATAGATAGATAGATATTCATTCATTATTTTGAAAATGTGCAGAGCTAAAGGAAAACAATCATTGATACTTCTGTTTTTACAAAGCAGGATGACAAATCAAAGAAACAGTTCATTTGTATCAATACTCTAGAAGACACCCAAGCTGTCAGAGCTGTGGCTTTTCATCCAAGTGGCGCTCTGTACGCTGTTGGTTCAAATTCTAAAACTTTGAGGGTCTGTGCCTACCCAGACCTCCAGGACTCAAGGTAAGAATAATGTATTGGATTTTTCTCATCACTTGCCATGTGATATTTGCATCCATATTTGCTCTCTGCTTTTTTGTTGCTCTTTTTTCCCCCATTTATTTTTAACTTACTGGTAATGAACTAATACAAGACTTGCACCACTAGAATATTACCTGAAATACTTTATCTGCATAGGTCTAGTCCAATTAATTTTAATTATACACTCAAATTAAGAAAATGTCATTGTTTTCATTCAATTTTTCCTTTCAGTAGCAATCTGAAATTCCATTAAGAAAATAATTAGTACAATTTTTTCCCATTTGTCCTTAAGGCATTTTTATTAATGCACTGACTAGAAGATTTAGGGTATATAATGCATTTTAGTCACTTCCAAAGTAGATGATTTTAAGTTGTTGGTTTTTTTATTTTGTGCCTTCGAGTCAGTGTTGACTCCTGGCAACTGCCTGGACAAGTCCTTGCAGTTTTCTTGGCAAGATTTTTGGAAGTGGTTTGCCATTGCCTCCTTCCTAGGGCTGAAAGAGAGTGACTGGCCTAAGGTCACCCAGCTGGTTTCATGCCTAAGGCAGGACTAGAACTCATAGTCTCCTGGTTTCTAGTCTGGTGCCTTTAACCATTACCCCAAACTGGCTTTCTAGATGACTTTAGTACCTATTCATAATTTCGTAAGGTTTGTTGTTGATGCTAGATGAAGCAGACTGTGAAATCAGTTCTTTTTTCTGGTATATCTTTCTGTGTGTAAAGGGATTAGCTCAGCTTCATAATAAGCCTAGGTTTACAATACAAAAAAACAAATTTTCAGTAAAATTCCTAACTGGATAAATACTTTTAGTATCCAGCAATAATTAACCAAGGCCGTCAATTAATACTTTATTGTAATAATATTATATAAATAAGAATTTCTTTTTAATATAGTAGCTTACATAACAATCCTATGAGGTGATTTATATTAAACTTAAGCGGTTAACTGAGGCCATTCCATCAGTTCAGAACTAAGTAAACTATGGTTCCTAAATCTTGCAAGTCAGAGTTTAGCTTTGTCAGTAAAAGCACCTGAAATTTATGGGACTAGCATATTACAATTCAGTTGTCTTGTTTCAAGCACAAGTTCCATCTTATTTCTGTTTCAGTTTATAAAAGGCTCCCCAAAAATTCAAATACATTTTTGTGTATGTTAAGATTCATATATATTTTTGTATACAATTTCCCTGTTTTTGCAAGAAGTTTATAAAATATATACCAAAGGGCATAATGAATTTACTTGTTGCAGATTGCTTATTAGTTCAGAAAATAAGAATTTGGTTTATTCATTTTAAAATGTAAACTAATTAAAGTTTCTCCCTGTAGAAATTAGGTTGTGGCACTCACATGCTTTCATGCAATAGGTTTTGATCTTAAAATTAGAAAATGGGAAAGGAGATATGACACACAAGATGTTCTGATATACCTTTGCTTACAAGGACAGGAAAAGAAAAGATAGATAGGACGTTTCTGCCTTGTGGTAAAAACATACCCCTGGCAAATCTTTTTTTTTTTTTTTTTTTTGAGCCCCCATAACATTGCCTTCATCTTGTTCCTAGCCCAAGAGTGAGAAAGGCTTCCATTTCTTAGCTGTACTGGTATTAAAGCGCAGGTAGTCATCGCTTACCGACTGCTTGTTCAACACTGAAAAAGGAGACTTACAACCGGTCCTCGAAATTGCAGCTGTCACAGCATCCCCACAGTCACAGGATCACAATTTGGGCACTTGGCAGCCAGTGCGCATTTACAAAGATTGCAGCATCCCATGGTCACATGATCACCATTTGCAACTTTTACAGCTGACTTCCAACAAGCAAAGTTAATAGGGAAGCCAACAGGAAGTCACAAGATGCAGTAACATGATGTTGCACTTAACGACCTGCAGTGATTCAATTAATGACTGCAGTGGAACTGACGTTGTAAGTCGCGCAGTCATGTGACATTACACTTTACAACTGCGTCACTAAGTGATGGAGCTGCTGGTCCCAATTGTGGTCAGTAAGTGAGGACTATCTGTAGTATCCTTCCTCTAATTTTGATACTAGCAGTCAAATGATAATGCATAAATGATGACCAATAGCAAGCCCTAGTAGTGGTGACCTTGGTGAACAAATTTCAAGTTGTTCCATTAAAGTCAGTGAGACTATTGAAAATGCATTTGGAATCATAGTTCATTTCTCATTTATATCTTTCCATAAAGTAAGAAATCTAAGGTAATTGTTTCAAGTATTCTATAACTTTTGCTGATTTTTTCAAACTCCATTGTCTTGTGTGGCTGCGAGCATGGCAAAAGGAACAAATATTGATTGTGCCTTAGATTACATGACTTGCTTCTTCAATTAGTTGTCAGTTTGCCCAAGTGTGTGTTTTTATGTGACCCCCATCACAAGCCAGCTTTCACCATGTAAAATTGAAAAAGCCATAAGTGTGTTACTCACATAGGATATCTTGTGAAGTATGTTTCTAGTCTCTTTGTAACTATTTGCTTGTATGTTGTTTAGCTCCTCCACTGCTGTTCCTCAAAAACTGGTATTTGACTTAGGCAGATCTGCGCTCTCTTCTTCTGTAAAGATGACAACAAAGTAACTAGTATATTTATTTCCTCTTACCTACACTTTGGAATCTTTAGATCATTGGGGTTTCTTTTCTTTTGGCTTTTCATTATGTGCTTGTTCCATATCTAAATATACTGCCTTCCCTATATGTTTTGGCCTTTTTTCCCCACTTTTTATGACTTAATATACCACTCCACTTTTCAGCTTCTATAGCATGATTCTTTTTTTCTAAAAAATTGCTACTGTTAAAAACTTCTTGGTTATATTAGCTCTCAGTTGCCATATTACCATCCTCTTTTATTTGCTCAGTTCAACAGTCAAATAGTAACATTATGTCATTACTTTTACATACATTTTACAGCTACCTGTAAATGATTGCCAAATGTCTCTTTCCTTGGGACTGTAATATATAAATGGTTATGTTTGTATAGAAAGGAAAATAATGCTAGGCATTATTATACTTTCCATTAGCATTACAGTAATGAACAATTGTATCTGCATATGGCTAAATTTGTTTTCCTTTCTTATACATTGATTTGGTTTTGGTATTTAGTACTTTGCCTTCACTGTCTAAAGTATATTAGAAGGGGCTTACTGGTTTTAAGAAAATCAATGTTAGCCTTTCTTTCCACTTTAACTTGTGTAAACTCCAAAACTTGTTTTGGGCAGTCCAATCCTATACATTATCCTTAGCTCCTGTAATGTTAGAAGTGGATCTGTTCTGTTGCATATATTCTAACCATAAATAGACTTTGATATTTTTGTTGTTTTGTTCTCTGAATAAGAAAGTGGTAAAGGATGCTGTTCAAGGAGGGGGCAGTTATAGAAAGGCTGTGTCACAAAATTGATCTTTTGCATTCCAACAAATACTGGAAACACCTTCCACACAACAGTATTAATATGGATTGGATTTGATATCAAACAGTGGCATCATTAACTCCTAATTCAGTTAGTTGTCTCAATGGAACAAAATGTAGAGATAGAAAGTAAACCTCTTTTTACTGGTTGAACACTGGGTGAGTTGTAATAGATCAGCAAATACTATGGCTCCAAATTTACTTACATTAGCAATACAGATTTACTTCATAAGTCCTAAATTTCTGCTTAGATGCAGAAAATCTTAGATTACTGGAAGTGGATTTTATATGTGAAAGGACTTGAGTACCATTAGGTCCAGTGCTCTAAACAGATTCCTGAGTATTGGATTTGGGAGATCAAAGACTTCCCACCCTGGATTAGCCCAGCATTCCAAGATTTGGGTTCCATAGAACCTTTGGGGAAAAGATCCTATTATTTTAAAAATCTATACACTGCAACAGGATATTATGGGATTGATTCAATCATGTTTTAGAGGAGGATGATAGACCCATATATTTTGCTGAAATCCAGAACAAGCTAAGAATGTACAGATTATTTCAAGGTTTACTCTATTGTGGCTCTAATGTAGATGTATTGGTTGAAAATAAGAGTAATAAATTGGAAATGCTTTAGTTTAAAAGCCAACCTAAAGAAGATATGAGGGATAAACATTTTTGAAACATAGTTAATAAATCCCAAATTGGGAAAGGACAGAGATCAACCCTTTCTTGCCAAGATTCCCCCATGTCCTCTTTTTCTTCTGACGCAAATATATGAATAGCCTGTTATGTGGAATTAATGGAAATTTCAGGGAATGGATTTAGATTGGAGGAAAACACAGGCACCAACAACATGCTGTAATTTGGAATTTAGGTCAGGAAAACAATGAAATGTCCCATCTCACATATTGCTTCCCCAGTCATTTTAGTGGTGCCCTCTCCTCCATTTATTGCATGTCTATAAGATACAGGAACACTGATGGATCTTGTAGCATAAAATACAATTTTACCACAGAATAAAACTTTTTTAAAAAGACATTTTGTGAAGTTGGAAAAGAAAATAATTTATAACCAGCTAAATTAGATTGCAGTCCTATATATTTATCACTGATCTCTTTGAGCTTTATTTCTGAGTGGATATGCATAGAATTGTATATTGTTGACTCAGATTATATAATGTGGGAAAGAAGTTGCAAATCAAACAGTTCTAGTTCTAACATATTCTTTCATGACTTACAAAACAGCTAGATAGTGCTGATGGTGCCTTGTTTTGCTTGCTTTGTTTTAAAAACAGACAGGCGGCATGTACATTTAATAAGTCATTATTATTATTTAGAGGTGTTCACAACAGTCACATAAATGTTTGAATATATAGTTTTGTTTTCATGTTCAAAGAAAGTTAACTAGTTTCAGCTCATCCTTTATGATCAGATATACCTCTCTATTTACTTTCATTTTATATTTAAGATTTTCTCTTTTTGTGTTTTATTTCCTAATACCTTAAATGTATTTATACCATTTAAAAATTATTTGATGAAAATAATTACTCTTTTCCAATATTCTTATTAAGACAGAAACTATTATAGTTGGCTTTATACATACACACATATGTACATGCACATATACAGTAGATGCAGATTGAAGAATATAATAATCTTACAATCTTTAAAATATTTTTAGCGATAATAACACATCTAAACAACCAGTAGTTCGTTTCAAACGGAACAAACATCACAAGGGATCAATCTATTGTGTGGCGTGGAGCCCCTGTGGACAATTGCTGGCTACTGGTTCTAATGACAAATATGTTAAAGTGCTTCCTTTCAATGCAGACACCTGTAATGCCACAGGTAAGTGCAAGCAATTATAATTTTTTAGTAAATCTGAACGCTAGTGGTAGAAGAACAATAAAATAGTTCTTGCTAATAACATGATTGACTCAAAAGTAGCTGTTCCGTTTCAGTCTGAAATATTTTCAGAGGGAATCCTTGATAAATCCTGATTCTGAATAGTCTCTTTCTCCTTTCCTAAATTAGAACAGAATCAATTTTTTTCTCTCTCTCTTTTTCACTTATATATTACATATATAATTAGATTACAAATAAATGTTGATGAATGGCAAAACATTTGTTTACTATATTATAGATGATCTAAAATATCTTTAGGTGTTTTGCATATATCATTACAGATCATATAATTAGAAATACAGTAAACCTTCATTTTAGGAGACTGGATTTAATGGATAAAATATCCTTAATCCAGGTTTTGTCTGAATGCAGTAATGGACTTCACCCCAAACAACAGAACAGGCAGTATTCACTGCTTTCTCCTCAAAAATGTGTGTTCACTGTTAAATGCTACTCCTTTTCTTTCAAATAGTTCAGTATAGAAGAAATAAAATGCAACACTTCTCCTGACAGAATAAGATATTTTGGGTTATCCATTATTAATCGTGGCAGTTTATAGGTGTTTTCTGTAATTATCGTTGGTAGTAGTAAAGCGGGCTTTCTCACATATGAATGCATTTTAGGGCCATTTGCCATTAATGGACACCTCTTCCCCCCATTAGTCCACTAAACTGAAGTTTACTGTGATTTAGTTTCTACATGGCAGCCTTAGGTAATTGATGGGATTCTAACAGAGTCCACTGCTATTTTCTGCAGTTGGACTCTCTTAAATATATATATATATATATATATATATATATATATATATATATAAAATAAAATAAATAATAATAATAATAATAATAATAATAATAATAATAATAATTGGAATCTGGTAACCTCCATTTTAATTACTTGGAATGTCTCTATTTAAATTTTGCCCCAGCACAACACTAAGCCTGCTATTAGGAAAGAAAATTATTTTTCCCACTGACCAAATGCTTATATGGATTCCTGCTATGCTGCCAGATAAGCCTGAAAGAGTCCTTTTCAAAACCAGAGCCTGCCCTGATTGAAGTTACTAAAACACAGTGACTATATATTTTGAATAATTTTAGTGGGCCTGTTTGTTTTTCAGCCTTTCAAAACCAAGCTCTTGATAATTTTCATATAGTGTCATAAAATTCTTTAAATATAAAAATATATTTGTTCACATTTTCCTGTTTTAATGCTTTTAGGGCCAGATCTGGAATTTAGCATGCATGATGGAACTATTAGAGATCTAGCTTTTATGGAAGGTCCTGAAAGTGGTGGTGCCATTTTAATAAGTGCTGGAGCTGGTGACTGTAATATTTATACCACAGACTGCCAGCGAGGGCAAGGTCTTCATGCTTTGAGTGGCCATACTGGTATGTTACTGGCTCAGTTGCAACAGCTCTTGTCCGAAGGTTTAATAAACTTTAAAATGTATACATTAAAAACATAAAAAGTTACAAATATCCCTCATAGTCATCCTTGTTGTGGCTTAAAAGTAACTTGTTCCTTAATTAAAGGTGTTAATAGCTTTTTAAAAGCTGCAATGAATACAAGTCAATATCTGTTACATGCAGGTCACATTTTAGCACTTTATACATGGAGCGGATGGATGATAGCATCTGGATCCCAAGACAAGACTGTGAGATTCTGGGATCTCAGAGTACCCAGCTGTGTTCGGGTTGTTGGAACAACATTTCATGGAACTGGTATGCTTACTGATATTGAACTAAAAACAGTCAAGGTAGCTGTTCAACATATTTATTGCACAGAAGATGGAGATTTTCATAGAAAAGGTGGGAATAGCTTCTTCATAAACTTGAGCAAATACTAGGAATCTTTTGTTAGACATCTTACACTATTATCAGAAGGACATATGAAATAATTCTACAGAATGCTTATTTTGTAAATTGTGTATTTAATGGCCAGTGTTCAAATCTCATATTGTATGGACCTTTTTTAAAATATATAGAATAACTTGTTTAAAACATTTACTAATATATCCTTTTATTGACAAGTACGTTTAGCATCCTCAGATCAGACAGTCAAGGGCTCCCAAGTTCATCAGACCTGCAAAGACAGAATCAAATCTCCTTACATTATTGTACAATTGATCCTATGTTAATACCAATATGATTGTCTGTAAATGTGTTTGGCTGTGTTTTGTCTAGTATTTTAGAAAATCTACATAAAAATCTTGATTTGAAACCAGGGTTACAGTATATAATGGGGGGGGGGTTTTCTTCAGGCAGTGCTGTCGCATCCGTAGCTGTAGATCCTAGCGGTCGTCTTCTAGCTACTGGACAGGAAGATTCCAGTTGTATGCTCTATGATATTCGTGGTGGGCGAATGGTTCAGAGTTATCATCCTCATTCCAGTGATGTCCGTTCTGTTCGCTTCTCCCCTGGGGCTCATTACCTTCTCACAGGATCATATGACATGAAAATAAAAGTCACAGACCTGCAAGGTAATTTTACTTCTGAATTATTTCTGAATAGCAAGAATGCTCACCACCCAACCCGTCTTCAGGTCAACTTCATACATTTCTGGGAAGAGAAATTTATCTAACTCTGGTTCTTATATAGAATATGATATGGCATTATAGTAAACTATATTAGTCTTCTATAATTTCCAGAACTCAGTAGTATAATTGTAGTAATATCTGAAAAGGTTTGGATTCCAGTTCATCTATGTAGAATAAACTCCCCAGTAAGATAAAGTAGGTTCCAGGTACGGACAGTTTCTATAACAATTAAAAGATTTTATTTATATTTCCCTTTATCTTCAATACTATGCAGTATAAAAAATTATTAATTTTTAAAAAGTGTGGAACATAGTATTAAATGTTATATAAATTATTGAATTAATTATATAATATATAATTTTAAATGTAATTTAATGGTATTCTATTGTATTTTTGATAATTTGATGGTAAACATCTGGGATTGAAAAAAAAGAAAAGTAATGTGTATGTAGGTATAAATAGTATAGTTTACTTATTTCTGAAGAGCCAGATATAGTATTACTTGTTCTGTAACAGATGAAATGAGCATTCAGAAGCATAATCCACCTGAACTGTTTCTCAGTAGTTTAAAATTCTTGAACTAAAAAAATACAATCTGCATGCAAAGATAAAGTAAATAGCAGTGCCATGCAGACATCATGTAAGCAATAATTATTCTAATTATTTTTCATAGGTGACCTTACCAAGCAGCTACCAACTATGGTAGTAGGAGAACATAAGGACAAAGTGATTCAATGCAGATGGCATACACAGGATCTTTCCTTCTTGTCATCTTCTGCTGACAGAACTGTCAAACTCTGGAGTTATAATGGCTAAATGCAATCTATATCAATACAGCACAGACACACGAGACAACTGGAATGTCCATAAGAAAAGCAGCATTTGAGCAGGAGAAATGTGTCCCACAGAAATTTGATTGCTATGAGATGTTGGTGTGTTGGTGTGGATTATTATTTTTCAGTGCTTTCCATGTGATCTCATGCTGCTATGACCTACTGTAGTCTTGTTGCTGAAATTTGTTAAAAGAGCTCTTGCAAAGTCAATGTGCACTCCAAAAGTTTAATTATGTGTTTACAGTTTAGTGTTAATTGCATTCCCTGGTCTTTGCCTCGGTGACAATATTTTTTTGAAATTCAGATTGAACTATAGTTCAGTGAAATTCACATGCAATATCATAACATCCACACAAATAAGTCTTGTTATGCCATGCTCTACAATGTTGTTTACATCTATCTTAATTAGTGGTCCAAAACCTTACCCATCAAAGTTTCGTGTTTTGGTTTAGTATGTATAATTATGAATTCTAAAGATGGTTAAAGAGGGGTTGACTATTGATCACAGTATCTATCTGTAGATATAGATATATGGAATGATTTTCAGTTTGAGACTGTATTTTGTTAGATTATGTTCAACACTTAAGCTTTTGGTGGAAAAAAACATTGGTGTGAAGAGACATTAACATTACTTAATGCGAATGCAACAAAATACCTCTGTGTAATGTATTGTAGGAAAGCAAGCGCACTATTAGGTGTGATTGGTACAATTATTTTGATATCATTGGCTACGATCCTACAGATCTTGAGGCACATATGTGAGAATATTGTGTATGCAGTTAGGAATTTTTCTGAAGTTGCTATAATTACTAATTGCATTGTTGAAAATTTTAATATATTAAATTGCCCATTCCTCAGCATTGCAAAACACTGTAGTAAAATGCTTCAAAATATCCTCTGGTTACAAACACAGTTTTCCCCCTGTGTATATATAGAATACCATACAAATTTTAAAGGCAATAGCATGGCTTGAAATGCTATGTCTGCATGATAATGTAAAACTAAATTATTTCCCAGTTCAGAAGCTTATTTGGATTTTTTAATTTCTTGCACTGTCTATATAATATAGTTGCAATTTTATTTCTATCTTTAGAGTATTATGTTCATGTATTGTTTTATATTTTCATATTGTACAGTTATATTGCTTTTAAATTAAATTCTTAAATATTTGGATTATTTATTTGAAGTACAATTTAAGGTTTGGTTCTAATTAATATATGCCGTGCACTGTAGCAAGACCTTTTTAACTGTCATAAAAAACCTGAGGTTACTATAGAAGTGTATATGTACTTAAATTCAATAAAGATTTTGACACCTGAAAGTGAAGCTACATACTATTTTCTTTTTTCTTCCTTCATATGGAAATAGCTACTGTATATATTCCTGTATAAGCCCATCCACGGATAAGGCGACCCTTACATTTTTAACCAAAATACCATGAAGAATGTGCCTCCTGCAGATAAACCAAGCCTAATTTTTTATGGTATTTTGGGTAAAAATTCAAGTGTCTGCTTATTCATGGATGGGCTTATCCATACACAGGAAATCTGGGTACTTTTAAAAAAGCATTACTGTATACACTTACGGATAAGCCCATCTGTGGATAAGCCGAACCTAATTTTTTAAGGTGCACTTTGGCACCTAAAATTCTCAGCTTATCCACAAGTATATATTATAACTGAAACAGCAGAATAAAGCTTTAAAATAACAGCAGCAATATAAAGCCCACCTGTAAAGTAAAGATGGGCATCTATTCATTTAAAAGCTCTCCAAACACCTAAATTTCTTAACACCTATATTAAAAACAGCCAGTTTGGTGTAGTGGTTAAGACACCAGGCTAGAAGGAGACCATGAATTCTAGTCCTGCTTGAGGCACAAAGCCAGCTGGGTGACCTTAGGCCAGTCACTCTTTCTCAGCCCTTAGGAAGCAGGCGATGGGAAACCACTTATGAAAATCTTGCCAAGAAAACTGCAGGAACTTGTCCAAGCAGTCACCAGGGGTCAACTCTGGCTCAGAGGCACCAAAAAAATAAAAATAAAAAAGGGAAGGAATCTTGCATGCAACCTGTGGATTAACACTCCATAAGGCTAGGAGCAAAACAGAAAAGGCTATGTCTTTTTTTTCAGGAATATTTCTTCAAGAACCAGTGATTCTATAGGTGATCATGATCTCCAAAATGTATGACCAACTAGTGTAACTGGTTCCAAACAGATACTATATGCTCTGATCATTTAAGATCAGCTTCACACCTCCATTCAGCTTCCCCACTCATAGACAGATTTTCAGAATTTTGTCCCACACATCCCAAAAGTGCCTTCAGGTATTTTCATCAGTATCTCCACAGCCTACCTCAGATTAACTGGGAGAAAATAAGAGCTACTGTAGATTTCATAGTATTACATATTAACACATTAAATGAATTTACATCCCTTAAGCAGATAAATTCAATTCTCTAACTACTTTGTCAAAAACCTACTTTTTAAAATTATGAATAATTACATTTGTATTTTGCCTGGTAACACAAAGTGTTTTTTGGCATCTTACAATAAACAAATCCCACATAAATTTAGATACCAAACATAAAATACACAAAATTCACAGCAGCCCCCAATTTAAAAATACTGATTTTTAAAACTAATTCCATCAAAATTCCTGGTGAACAGAAAGATCTTTACCTGGTACTAAAGTGGCCAGAAATCACCCCAGATGAAACTCCAGGGAAGATGTGATTTAACTGGTGTGCCTTATCAAAAGACTTATTTTTGGTAGTTCTATACTTAACAAACATGTCTACTTTAAGTAGATCCTTTGAAACAGACCCTAAGTTCAGGTAGATATGTACAGTATGGAAGAAGAAAGCCTTTTAGCTAATTTGGGCGCAAACCATTTCAGCAATAAAGGTTAAAATAAGCGCCCTGTGGAACCCGGAAATGTGCCGTAATCCTAAAAGCCTCTTAAAGGGATACGTTCTCGTGGCAAAAGCATAGTAAAGCAAAATATTCCGTTTTCCCCGCCTGACGTTTAGCTTTCCCCAGTGCCATCTTTCAAGTATCAGCCAGGTAGCAACTCCCACTCAGGACTCCAAAGCGAGGTCGCAGGCAACCATCACAGGATGGAGACCACAGACTCGTCTTCCCGGCTGGCTGCAGATTTCTCTGTCTTGTTCAGTCTCAGCTTTGGACCCAGCGCAGAAAAATTCAGATAACCCGAAATTTTGCTCAACGCCCTCCCGTCTCCGCTGCCGGCCATGTTAGATTTCCCGAAATGCAATGCTAGGTATCAACATCAGGCTCAGCGTTTCAGACGACCCAACGCGGCGGGCGGCTGGGGCGCGGCGCGGCGTTCCTTCCTTCCCTCCGTCCCACCCAAGGCAGAAGCTTTTTGGTGAATGGGCGGAAAGAAACAGTGGCGGAAAGAAACGGCGAGGGAGCTGGGCAGGGTGAGGGTGAGGGCGAGGGCGGGGGCGGGGAGAGGAAGAAGTGGGGTCGGAGGCCCCCTGCCCGGCGTGGGGGCGCCTCCCCAAGTGAGGTTGCCACTCCCCGCCACTTCCCCTTTTGCGTGTGCGCGTGCGTGTCTGTCTATGCGCGTTCTTTGGGAAAAACATTTCTTGCGGGGGATTGTCAGCGCGGGTTTCCGCCCGGTAAAGGGGTTCGCACTCTTAAAACGAGCCTGTGCGCGTGGCAGACACAGTGCTTGCAAGCGTGCAGTCGGCCTCGGGGATTCGTATGATTTTGTGTGGAGTAATGGGCGGAGGATCTACAGCCTAATCTGCAGTTACACATGCTGCATTCCCTGTGGTACCGGCATCCCCTCCCCACAATCTCCTTTCCCAGGGCAGCTTTACCCTCTCCATTTATATCTATGGCTTCAATTCATCCTAATAAGGAAAAGGACAAGGTGTACATTCCTTTGACACAAGATTATGTCTAGAATCCTGTTACATAGATGCATTGTTTGATTTGTGTTCAAGTACCATGAATGTTCTATAAATGCATTCATCTATTCATTGATTAGGTTTGTATCTTGCCTTTCATTCAGGAGCTCAAGGTGGTGTATGTAGCACTCCTTCCGCCTGTATTTCTATACAACCACCCTGTGAGTAGTTATGGCTGAGAGAATTGACTGGCGAGGTCACCCAGTGAACTTTCCATGGCTGAGGGTTGACTTGAAACTGGGTGTCTTATACAGGTAGTCCTCATTTAGTGCCTGCCTCATTTAGTGACCGTTCACAGTTATGACAGGGATGAAAAAGTAACTACAACCAATCCTCACATTTATGACCTTTGTGGCTCTATAAAGCAAAGGAAAGCTGAAATAAGATTGTAAGCACAGTCGTGGCTTCACTTAGCAACTGCTTCTTTTAACAACTGAGTCACTGGTCCCAGTTGTGGTCACCAAATGAGAACTTCCTGTATGCACATGAGATTGCATTACTCATTTTCCCTCTTTATCTATCCCAACTTGGGGCTCTTCTGGGGAGAATAGAACTTCTATGGTGTCCTGTGAACAAGGGCAGGACTGGCTGGGGATGATGAGAAATATACTGTACTCCAACCTACCCGGAAGGTACCAGATTGGGGAAAACTTTCATAAATTCTCTTCTGTGTTCCACTTGGAATGTTCATAGTTTTACAATTTTGGGATACCTGTTACTGCAACCTGAAAAGATTTATCCATAGCATTCATCTGTATATTGGTTTCTTTGTCTTTATGCCACATAGGTACAGTGACCATACGTCCTTTATTATAAAGGACAGTCCTTTATTTCAGAAAGCTGTCCTTTAGATTTATTTAATTGAATTATTTATTTTCTTGGTTTTGCTCTTGAATTTACTTGGTAAAGCAAAGTTATAAACATAGACAATTGTTTTTTTTATCCTTATGAACCTGTTTCAGATTTGCCCCTTTTCAGGTTTGTCCTTTATTTTTTCCAAGAAAATAAGGTCACGGTACACATAGGTAATGGTTTTATTTTCTTATTTTATAGTCATAGCAGAAACAGGATTTTTAACAATTCTTTGAAAGTGGTATGATTTTATCTTTTTTTTTTTCCTACTGAATAGCCAGGCTCATCTATACAATTTAGCAGAGAAGAAAACATGGCTGTTATCATTATTGCATCACACAGAAAACTCTCAGGAGTTGGAACTTCTGTTCTAAAGTCCCCCACAAGCTCTATTCTGAGAAGTTTACTTTGTAAGCTTAATTACAGATAACAGATGATGAAACAATAAGCACAAACCTTACTTATGCTAATGCATCTAGTCCAGCAGATTATAATTATTTTACTGATAGAAAGTAATAGTTATTACAGGGGAAAAGGGAACAAACTCTCCTCTGTTCTTTTTCTTCTAATTGTTGTGGTTGGCTTTGCATGATTTAAATAAAGGATGTATTCTACCCTAAGCTATTTAAATTAATTCAGGATACTAATTTATCATGAAAATGAAAAATGTTTAATCATTTTCCTTTTAACTAGAGAAACCAAATATGGGGTTGTGTGATGTAGAAGTGTTATTCATTCATCAGCATTATGGAAATGAGTAGGGGGTGGATTCTTCCCTGTTCAGCCTCCCACATTTGCCAAAAGGATGAAACCAAGATAGTTTGTGTAAATAAGTACTCGTTTGAGCAGAGGTTAGGTCATGTGATGCTGGAAGATAGCTTGTTGTAGCCAGACAATTCAGTGACCTGGAGAATATTGAGCACTAGATGGTTGAGTTTGCCCTGACAATCTTGCATTTTACTAAAATCATCCGTTGTGCTTCGTGACAGAGGATGCTAGTTTATTTGCTCCTGTGTGCAGTCCTGCTGATAGGAAGGAGTGAAGCTCAGCATGATGATTGGATTGATCCAACAGACATGCTGAATTATGATGCAGCGTCAGGAACAATGAGAAAGCCTGATAAAGTAAGTGTGCAGATATTCTTTTTTTACTCTGCATATTCAAGGTGCTGTTCAGTCATTTCTTTAGGGTTAAGGTTAGGAACTGTTTACCTTATGTAAGTGAGATACCTGGAATGCTTCCTCTTTTTTCTTTTTTTTTCAGGCACATAGTCATCAAATTCATGAACTTAAAGTAGAGCTTTGATGTTTCCATCAAAAAACAGTTTTAAGGGTCCTAAGAATCCACAGAATAATACAAAAAAAGAGGATCCGAAGAAATTAATGTTCAGTTGATGTTGAAGGCTTCCATTTCTATTTTTAAAAAACGAAATTAGCTCTGGCCTCATAAATCATGGGTACATTAATGCCCTTACTTAACATTCTATGTAGACAGAAACATTTCTGTACATACGATCATTCTGAGCAGCCTCTCTATACATTAGTCACACCCCATTCAAATGCATACAGTTGTCCCTGCTATCGGGAGAAAAAATATTGCACAGTTCCTGGCTGTGTAGAACTTTTGTGAGGAGATGGGCAGGGACAAGTCCACTAAATAAATAAATAAAAATAAATAAAACTTTTGAACATCAGCGAACTGTGGAGGATGGTCAAAACCGTAATCAGAGATAGAACACATCTCAATATGATCGTAATGTGCCAAGTTATTTAACCTACGTTGGTTTGGTGATCAATTTTTGGTTCACATATTCAACTGAAATCAATATAAACTTTTATTGATATCTGTCTTTGATATCTACCTGTATATTTTTGTAGAAATAATCAAAATGAAGCAGCTACGCTGATCAATAGTAGAAATATTAACAAATGATTAAAATTGCAGCAAGTGAATCAATATGATTTTGAAAATGAGAGAGTACCAAAAGCAGAAGTGGCAGAAGAAAATATTGAGGAGGTTTCCAGGTGCCAAACAAAACTAGATTCTCTAGTTCATAAGGTTAGTTTGCATGTATGCTACTTTACTATGTATGTTTTTAATAAAATATTGCTTACCTGTAGTTTGAATACATTCTGACCTTGTTAAAATAGCATTTTGACATTATTATTAGATAATCTCCCACATTTATAACGGTAGTTGGTGTTAATGCTCATGGATAATTTCAGCTAGACTCCTACTCTGCTTAAATCAGCTGAAGTTTTTTAATATATATATTTGTTAGACATTTCAAAGTAAGTATATACACAACAAAGAAAAAGAACAAAGAAAAGAGATGAAACAAAAAATATAAATGAATAAACAAGGGATTTACAAATATCATGGAGGTTATAAGTTTACAGTATATGATTAACTGTGAATAACTGAATCATACAAATTGCTATTAAGTCTGAATCGAGCATCAGTATCAAGAACCATGGTCAGCATAACATAAATCACAAAATTATGAATGAAAATAAATTCTACCTATCGATATTACTAAAAATCTGCTCTAAATTAGAAATCCTATAAAATTGAAATTTTATGCATAAAGAAACCCAAATTTTGGATGAGATACAAATCCATGTATTAAACTGTAATCTAGAAATGGTTTACAGTTTGAATTAAGTTCTGTGTTAGATTTACTTTTAAGATATGAAGTTAGTCTGGTATTAAATATACTCCCACAACTTGGTTAGCCATTCTTCAATAGACAGGATCAAACATCCTTTCTAAGGAAAAGTATATATTATCCTTGCAGCAATTCTCCTGTACAAAGCTAATTTGGCATACTTTGAAGGAATATATGGTTTACTATATGGTTTAGTAAAATTTAATCAAAATATTTCAGGTTGAAATTCCAATTTTAAGATTTACAGTGGTACCTCGGGATACGAACTTAATCCGTTCCGTGACTCTGGGCGTATCCCGAGTTGGTCGTAACCCGAAGGAAATTTCCCCATAGGGTTCAATGTAAATCCGGTTAATCCGTTCCGCCCTCTGAATTTGGTCGCACCCCGAGGCAAATTTCCCCATAGGGTTCAATGTAAATCCGGTTAATCCGTTCCGCCCTCCGCCCGAATTTGGTCGCAACCCGAGGCAATTTCCCATAAGGTTCAATGTAATTACCGTTAATCCGTTCTGGCGTCCACGGACCACACGGAAAGCGGCCGGGCGCGGCGTGGTGCGGCGCGAAAATGGCCGGGCGCGGCGCGGCGTGAAAACGGCCCGGCGCGGCGCGAAAACGGCCCGGCGCGGTGCGAAAACGGCGCGGCGCGGCGCAAAACAGCCCGGCGCGGCGCGAAAACGGCCCGGCGCGGTGCGAAAACGGCGCGGCGCGGCACAAAACAGCCCGGCGCGGTGCGAAAACGGCCGCGGACCACGCGGCAGGGCTGGAAAAACAGCCGCGGACCACGTGGCACGGGCGGAAAAATGGCCGTGGACCACGTGGCACGGGCGGAAAATGGCCGCGGACCACGTGGCACGGGCGGAAAATGGCTCATACCCCGAGGCGGAGTTCGCAAACCGAGGTAAAATTTTGGGGCCAGAGCTGGTCGTAACCCGAAAAATTCGCAAGCAGAGGCGTTCGTATCCCGAGGTATCACTGTATTTTATTCTGGTATGAATCATTTTCCAAAATCATTGAGTTTTACAGTATTACCACCAGAAGTGAAAGAATTATCAGACCTGCTTATTACATTTCCATCAATTTATACAAGAGGTGATATTGGGGGGCTTTATTTTTGCAGCTTGAAGAATATGAAAAAAAATATAAAGCAAAGTTATATGAAAGCAACAGCATTCATGTTTTCAGAAGATACTTGCATAAGATTTTAAATGAAGTTGGAAGACTTGGCCTAGTGAGTACCTGAAAATCATAAAAGAGTTTGCTTTTATTGTTATATATGTTCTCTCATTAAAAGCCATTGCTAAAGTATCTTGTACAGCTAGTCCATGAATTTGAATAACTAACTGCCCAACTATTTATTTTTTCATTTCTTTATTTTCCCATTTTTAGAAATATAATTGGGCTATCTAACAAATTAAATTGCATATATCAGTCAAGAAGCAAGCTATAAAAGTAGCTGAGAGCAGTTGTTTGAAATGGCCTTGGTTTGCTTGATTTTCATGTGTAACAATTTGAAATAGAATTGATCTTTTTTTAATATAATACAGTCTTGGGCCTGGGGTTTTCCTAACTATGTATGAAATGGATCAGTATGATCAAGTACTCAGGAGGATGCTGATGCCATAAAGTAGATGTAGCAAACCTTTTTGGGTGATGGACACTTTTGGAATCCTGTTTCCATGTTGTGAGTGAACTCACAAAGTAGTTGCAAAGAGAAGGTATTTACCTATTTACAGGTTTATTTTATTTTTATATATCAAATTTGTCACCACCTGTCTCATTAAAAAGCGACTCTGGGCAGTTTATAGAAAAGATAAATATTAATTAAAAATACAATATAACAATAGTCCTAAATAAATAAGTATATTCTAAGGATTGATGCTAACTAGAGAGTATTAGGCTTGGGGAGCATCATCAGGGCGCCAGCCATTCCCAGAATTAGTTAAAGCTCTTCTTGCCCCACACAAGCTGGCAGAGCCAGGTCTTCAGTTCTTTCCAGAGAGCCAGGAGGGTAGGGCCCCACTGCACCCCTTGGGGGGGAATATTCCAGAGGCTGGAGCAAAGGCAGAGAAGGCTCTCCTCCTGGGCCCCACCAGCTGACAGGGTCCATAACACACCTTGTTGCCAACATAACTTGTTACTGCTGTAGTGGGCTTGGCAAGTCACAAAAATACTAGAAGGTGAACTCAAGTTTGTAACCTCACTCAAGAGAACTGGCTGGGTTTATTATCTAAACCTGCCTATAATGTCTGGGTGGGGCCCAAAGGTATTCCTGTAAATGTAAAAGGAGGCTGGCACTTTGCTTGGCTTCACAGTAGTTTCTCATTTAATTTTTTGCATTAACAATTAAAATCATTGTTAAAAATTTTAAAGGGCACAGTGGCTGGTACCTGCTACAACAACATCCAAATTCTGCTGTGACTGGGGATAGTAGTTTAGCATCTTTAGTGTTCGGAGTACAGGTAGTCCCTGGGTTAAGAATGCCTGGTTTACAGATAATCCATCATTAAGAATAGAGCCTGTTGTAGCAAAATTCAAGTTAAATACACAATGATTCGAGTTAAGTGCACAGTGGTTCGAATTCATTACATAATACACAGTGTTCCAGCTTACATATCCATTAGATTTAAGGACAGACCTTGGGAATGGAATTTGTTCTTAAACTGGAGACCACTTACATTGTGTAATCAAATTCACATTTTCTTATCTCCTTATTCTGGAGGCTAGTCCTTCTTGGCCCAATGAAAGGCCACCCAGTCAAGATTTAGCATATGACTGACCAACTGTGATTGCTTTGTATGCTATTTATTCTTGGTCCTTGCAAAATAATTTTGGTTGCTTTGATTATTGTGTGTTTTCTTTTAGCCCGATGTTAATACCAGAGATGTGCATTATGATGCTGAGATCATCCTCACCAGACAATCAGTTAATGAAATTAACAAGTTCCTTAAGGAAGAAGGCTGGAAATCTGCTTCTCTGGATGAAGCTGTTAACAGTATTCTGATTAATTTTAGACCTCATGATTATGAAGCATGGAAATGGAAGTTTGAGGACACATTTGGGGTTGATCCATATAATGTCTCCATGGTAAGGGAAGGTTTCTGAAATACAAATGTCTTATTTCATAACATGGATAGCAAAATGGCTGTGTTCATACACATAACACTAAATTAGTTTTAATGATGAACAAACTGTAATAGAAATGCACATCATGCTAAGCAGAAATCAAACAAATCACACACCAATAATATGAGAACCAGGCAAAATTTACGTGATTTTTCTCACTAATGATGGAACACCTCGATTTTTTTGTTCATTTCTTCAAAAATTAACAAAAAAGATTGAACTGCTGATTTAGGAGCCAGATAATTCTATTGTCGCAAGTAGTTTCCTACTGGGAGTTCGATAGAATTCCTGATTATTATGCTGTTTATTCAGGAGTGCAAAAACAAAGTGATATGAAGCATCCTTTAGTTCGTGATGCATTATCACAAGTTAGACAAGATGAAGGTAAATCATACTTATTTAAATCCAATTTATTCAGCATATTTTTAATCACAAGGTAGAAATGTGTCTATTGGAATTAATAAATGTTCGCCAACTATATTCCTATATTCTTTGGGTTTTTTTCTCCAAAAGGTACTTTTGTGTTTAGCATCCATCTCAGTCATTATTGCAACAGAATTATGGACACATATTGGTTGGGCTACTCAACTGAAACGTCTCATATTCATCAGTTTTCTCATCAGTTTTGGATGGAACTGGATGTACCTATACAAGGTAAACAACTCCATTTATTTAGAAAGCGTGGGGTGGATGTATGTATGTTTGGCCTCAAAAAAACACTTGCATGTTATAGTGCTCACTGTTTAATTGTATAGTCTCAGCAACACAGGTACATCTCAGCTAGTGCTGAATTAGTGCCTGCTAAATGGTCGCATTATTCAAATTTGCACTATTCAAAGTGATATTTCTATGAAAAATAGGATAATTGGTTCCAGCTTGACCAAAATACACAATGAAAATTTTTAAATATAAAATTTTATGTTTATTAATGAAATATAACAGTAAAAGATTAAAAGAATATACTTACAACTTAAATTTATTTTTAACGAAGTCACAGAGTGGTTATTTAGAATTTTTTGTTTTTATTTTGCCTTCGATATCATTCCTAAAGGTAAGCTTATATTGACAAAAACATCTTTGTCATGTAATGAAGGAAGTGGTAGAAAGATTATTACCTAGACCTACCCTTCAGTTATTTTTTATGTGATGTTAGTGTTTTTTATTGCTTTCTAATGGATTATAACCTGCCATGAGATCTTCTAGATAGACCTCATAAATATTTAAAATAAATAAATCAAGTGAACAAAGGACAAGCTGGAGGATAAACCCATATCCAAAGCGTACCTGCTATCCCTCGTACTCTGCTGGAGTTCTTCAAAATGAGGCTCTTCTTTTTTGAGCTTTTCTTGAACGGAACCTTCCTCTTCTCCATTTTGCACATATGACAATTAGTGTGTAAAACCCCAACGGCAATTCTGTGTGCGCTAGCTCGCATTAACTGAATTTTGGCTCACATTAAACGTGACCTGGCATCAATTTATAATTTACACTAAACCAAAAATCACACTATTTGAACTCACATTAATCATGACCTACATGTATTCTGAATAAACTACAGTTTTCAAACTGAGGTACTTATTTTGCCACATACATTTTGTTTTTTGTTCAATAGGCAGTGACAGACAGCAGGCAGTATAAGCAGCAGGGCTGCTTCAAGATTTGACTGATTTGTGCTTGCTTGCTAAAATGTAGAGATTGGGTATGTTTGGAGACCATGATGTTTATCTCCGTACCCCCAAAATGGTAACTAAAACCATAATAATTCTCACTTATGTTTTTAGTAAACTGAAGAGGCCACTTCAAATCCTAACAGACTATGAAGCTGGTTTGTTTCAACAAAACATAAATGGTTATGGTATTGGCAGCCTTCTAATTCCACGATTATCTATGTTTTGTTTAGAAATTAGTTTTGTTCATAAATGATTTAATAAAAAGCTTCTGCTCTAAAATACTGTCAGCCTTTGTTTAGCAGTACAGATGTGATAACTTTGCTCTGCAAAGGAAGCTCACTAGGTGACGTTTGCCCAGTCAATGTCAGCCCAACCAATGTCACAGGTTGTGGTGGGGAAAAATTGGAAGAGAGAATCTATACCACCTTGCATTCCTGAAAGAAAGGCATGGGATATAAACCTAATTTAAAAAAATAAATTCAATAAATTATGAGTAGCTAGTAACCTACCCCAGATGGATATTGCTGTTGAGCCCATCTAAGGACATCCATCCTAATGGTGGATAGAGGATCTCATCTGCTGCTGACATGAACAGTTTTTGCTGATGGGGGAAAGGTTTAGAGAATGTGGAAGATAGGATCTTCTTTTTATATCTTCTTTGTTTTTTCTTGCTTTTCCTCAAGTTCATCTTATTTTCACACCAGTTGGTCTTAAAGGGTTCAAGAGCTTTGGGGTCTTACTTGTTTATTTCTTGCATTTGGCATTTCTGAAGTTGGAAGAGTGGTACTTCTCCTAGGAGGATGTGAGGAAACAGTAAGTCTTGTTGGTAAGTGGAAAAGAATAGACCTACCCATTCCAGCATTCTCTCTAAGCATTGCAGACAAAAAACCTCCCAGGACTCCAATTTCCATGTTCCGTTATTAGTCTCAACAGTGATGAATCTGTGTTGGAGGTCTTTCCTTTTAAGGTACTTTTTAAAAGAAAGGCAAAAAAAAAATAGATTCAGTGATTTTATTCAAGAATTATTGAATCCTTTAGTTTTTGTTGTAGAAAGCCTTTGCTCAGCATCAATCTGAAGTGGCAAAACTCGGAAATTTTGATAAAGTCTGTGTGGAGAAGATTCAATGGACAGACAGCCTTTTGGGTGAGTAGCTTGTCACATCTGCTGCTATAACCTTTACATGCCTGACATCTTTTAGAAAATACTAAAGTTTTTATCCTTATACTGCTTTTCCTCTCACAGAAGCTCAAAGCAAGTATATGAAAAGGAAAAATCACAACAATAAAACCATCAGTGAGAAATGAGACAACAAAATGAACAAGAAGCCATAGTTGAAAGAAATGCCATTATTAAAAAGTGATTTGAAAGGAAAGCAAGCCAGCCTTGGACCCTGGAATGTCTAATGGCTTTATTGGAGGAGCAAATCATTTGAGCAGATAATCAGATAATCTTCTGAGAGACTTTTCAATGCCCCAATGGAAAATTTAGCTAACTAGTTCTACAGTTTTGAAAAGGATTTACAGACATTTTGACAGGACCAATTAATACTTGGATGTCTTCAAATCCTGAAGCCTTTTATTTTCAGTTATGCCTCAGTTGCCAGAGAAAAGGAACCCCTTCCTCCAAGGGTCTTCTTTAGGAGGTTGCCTCTTCCATTAGCTTGAGAGCTGTCAGCCCTTCAAGGTAGTCCAGACAGGAAACCATAAGCAATAACAGAATCTTGCAAGTCTGAAAGCCAGAAATCTTCCGGAAAACTAGGGAGGTTCCCTTTTTGAGACACTTCCCACACCCCTTTTCCTTCTGTTGGCTGAGATACCTTTTCCATGACGGTTATCTAGACTGCGGCTCTTCCTCCTGTCTCCCAAGGTCATTCCCACATATCATTATAAGAGCTCTGCCTGGCTTTTCAGTCTAGGACCAGGATCTACTGGAGGGACTCTTAAGGGATGAAATTGGCCTTACTTACTCTGGGATGGGAGGGCTCTATGGGCTACAAAGAGGATCCTGATTAGCCACACTTTTTGTACACATAGTCTAATTGGCAGTCTAAAATTCTCTTTCATGGTCATTCTGCTAAATTAAATGATTGGATCTAGCATAAGTGGATGAATCATGTCTGTAGTTCCATAGCCTGCAAATAGCTGAGGAAGCTTTCATAAAATCATCAGAAATGCTATACTCTGAAGAGGTTGAGGTCTTTATAGAATTATCCATCATTTCTGCCCTGCCCTGCCTTCTCTTCCATGTTATCCTGCATTTTGAATATGTAGTTTCTGAAAGAGTTAAGTGGCATTTGGCAGCAACAGAATCCAGGTTTAGACCCTTAGGTCACTCCAGATGAGTAACAAGGGGCTTATTATCTTAAATTCATATTAAGTTTATATATATATTATACACACACACACATACATACATATATATATATATAAACTATATATAAATATATGTATATAATATATAAATATAAAATACATAAATATATATTATATATAAATATAAATAAATGAATTATCTTAAATTTAATCCTTTGTCTTTTATTGGGCCATATACAGTTTGTTGCTTGATTCTGCTGGTATTTAATACCTTATTTTCACATTTTCTTGGAATCATTTCAAATAGAAAGTTGAACCTTGATAAACTCTTCATTTTAATGGCTCCAGTTCTTCCTTATCAAACAGCTTTAACTTTCTCCAACTTAAAATATCTGCTGTTATATTGTTCCAGCTCTGTGAATAATTATTTTTAAAAAGGTCTTCCTTTATTGTTGTATCTTTATTATATTAACTTCCCAGATATTTAACCTGAGAAAGCCTGTGCTTATTATAACAGATTTAGAGTTTTCCTTCTTTGCTGCCATCTGTTGATTGTCTAAATTTTGCCCAGGTTGATAGCCCACGTCTTCTGCCTGCAAATTTTGCTTCAGCCACGTATCTCCTATGGAATTTTAGTTTAGGCCTTTGGGATATATCTCATTTCGTAAATGTAGTTTAAAATACTTGGACTATTGGTTGCAATTATATTTCCACATTAGAATGTCTCAGCCTTTGATATTTCTGCTTTAAATTGTATACTCTAAAGCAGGGTTTCTCAACTTTGGCAGCTTTAAGATGTGTGGACTTTAACTCCTAGAGTTCCCCAGCCAGCTTGCTGGGGATTCTGGGAGTTAAAGTCCACACATCTTAAAGTTGCCAAGGTTGAGAAACATTACTCTAAAGTATTGCTAAAGTAATTACAAATGTAATTTTATTTTAAAGCAGTTAATTTCTTCTTACCTTTAAAATATAGTTTCAGTTTTTGTTTGTGGCTGAATGATTTCTTGCTTTTTGACTACAGAGTGGTTTAGAACCTCATGGACGTACCAAGATGATCCTTGCCAAAAGTACTATGAAACCCTCCTGATAAATCCAATTTTGGTCGTTCCTCCAACAAAGGTATTTTTTAGTTCTAATAGGTTTTCACTTTGTGTTCTATGGAAGCTATGAAAACATTCTACTGTTTAACGTTGTCTCCTGTTTTAGGCATTGGCTGTTACATTTACCAATTTTGTAACAGAGCCACTGAAGCATGTAGGAAAAGGAATCGGGGAATTTATTAGAGCACTCATGAAAGAAATTCCAGTACTTCTACAGATTCCAGTGCTAATCATAATGGCAGGGGCAACTTTGGTAAGTACTTGCATGAAGGAGAGTCATCTGGAATCTTGGGCTCTGTTGTCCCACAGTACAGGATATCAGCTCCCAAAAGACCAATTTGGTTTGCATGTTAGGAAAAAAAATTATATCAGCATGAGCAGTTCAATGGTGGGACTAATTACTAATAAGGTTTAGTCCCCTTTGCTTGACATGTTCAGTTGGGTTTCCTGGGTTAACGGGTTGAACTCAGCAGCCTAAATAGCCCATCCCAATTCTGTGATTCAGTGCATCTCTTTTGTGTATGACCTAACATTGCACCAGTGAATTTAATATGAGGAAAACAGATGTAACTGACATTGAACTTGGATACTTAATAAGCCTCCAAATAGCTTTTTGTGAATTTCCCATGGTGCCACTTACTACACAAAAGGTTGGAGGGACAACTCATGTACAAAAGGGTAGGTAATTTATCCTGGACCCAAAACTGGTGTATTAATTAAAATTAATGCAGTGTACCATGATAAAAATAATGTTGTTGCATCTACAGAGATTGATCTAACAGTGGTTAATAATCCATCATATATTCATATTCTAAAAGGTTCAGATAAATATTAAAAAAAAAGTTAGCAGCTCTTCCTGCAAGACCGGAAGAAATGCCATTTAAATATTCTGGATAGTAAAGGTTGGAAGCAAATACTTGAGAAAATACTGTTTAATAAGAAATGTTAAAATATATAGTGTCCCTTTTGGGTACAGGTGGATCATATCCAACAATGCCCTTCTGTCAGCAGGAAACTTGGTTGCTGGATCAAATTCCCCTTGTTCTGCACCTTTAGTTCATGTCACCAATTACTCTGGAACTTTAGGGGATCCTCCAAAAAAGACTTTGGTGGTGTGGCAGGGGGTAGGGGCTTTAGTAGGAAAGACAGGAAAACCACTACTGGATAAGTTGAAATCACTGCATATAACAATGTAAAGACTTTAATAAATGTGAAGGTTGGAATTGCAACATTTTGTTGGGGAGCTTATCCAAGTGTCTCTTTTCTAGATTTTCTGCTATGGGGCAGGAAGATCCGTCACGGCACTAAGAGGTTTATCATACCAGGAAAGGCCGCAGCCTCCTGCTCTTCCCCCAAGTGGTGGAAATCAGTTACTGCCAATACAGCAGAGTGGGGCAGATGGCAAGGGAGACTACTTGTCCGAAAACGCAGATTACATCCCAGGAGGCCCTTATGATAGAGGAGATGCATCCAGAAGAAACAGGCAAACCAGATCTAAAGGTGATCCTAACGATGACATCATGGTTGTGCGACCCGGCAATACATTGGATGTCCCAGCAGAAGAGCATTCCAAGTTGGCAGCCAAGGTAATCAGAGGGATGCAGGTTTCAGTTCCAATTAAATTTGGGGGAGTTAATATTTATCCACTAACCTACTCGGTTTATACACCACTGCATCCTTAGAGACCACTGCACTCTTCAAGACATTAAAAGGCAAAATCCACAAAGCAAGACATATAGTTAAAAGGAAAATCCACAATGTGATAAAGTATTACTTGGCATTTGTCCTCCGGCAGTAGTATTAACAGTTCAAGGCTCTATAAAACAGCTCAGACAACAAATTAATTTTGCAACCCACCTTTTAAAGTTATTTCTAATAAAGGCTCCCAGTTAAAACAAGATAATTTCCAGTGTGAGCAAATCTACTTTAAGGGGGTTGTTTTGTGGCTCAGACATTTGACTGAACCATTCTAAGGTGGGTGTTGCAGTTTGGTGGACCTGAAACCTTGGTTATTCGAGGTTTGGGCCAGGAGGTGGAGAATGGAAAGCAATGCGAAGATCAAGAGAATGGGTAGGCAGACTGGTTGGAGATGTCATGATTGAATTAAAGGACAGTGGTGCATGGCAGCTGCAGTGTATCCTGCCATCCCCTTCACCCATTTTCCCAGGACCTACCTTTCTTCCTTACTCTCAGTCACTACCATGTGACCACTGATGGCTTTGCCTTTTTCCCTGCTTCTGTCCAGAATACAGATTTTGGTCCAAATATGGATCATCAAAAACTGGCTGTTCCATCTATGGAATGCTTTGCACATATCTATAATATTATAATTAATAAGGAGACATTAGCTAGCACTTTTGAAGTGTGTGCATTTATAAATAGCATTTAATGATGTTGGAATGCATTTTACCTGACTTCAGAAAAATATTATGGATTACATTAAGGAAGAATAACAGTGCAATCCTATATATGTATATTTAGAAGAAAGCCCCACTAACTTCAGTGGGATCCACTCCCAAGTGAATTGCTATAAGATTGCATCCTTATTTGATTACTTGTGTTTGTGGATAAATATATCTTTGAGAAGAACAATAGAGTACAAACAAAGAACAGTGAATCATTTCTAGTAAATCAATATGGGATTTGTTTGTAGGAAAAATATACTTATATAAAAATCAGTTTCCTTTGAAAAGTTTTAAGAAAAACACTTTCTATTTAGTATATTGGAATATTTAAAAGAAGTGAATAATTGAGATTAAAAGAGTTTTTAATTTAAATATATAAATGTATCTTATTCATTAGAAGTTTCAGACCTTATAATTTCTTAGACTGCATAATCTTCAAATGACACAAACTGCTATTAGTTTATGTAATGTTGGTTATTACTTAAATAATTCATTGATACCAGAACTTCTTACAGAGTGAATTGAATCCTAAGGCACAGAATCAGACTAGTGATGTAATGGAGAAAACCAACACAGATCCAAACCTGGATAAAACAAACCTTGTTGAACCTAGCCAAGTGCAAAAGCATTCAGAAGGCAATGAAAATGAAGCCAAACATGGCGGCAGTGAAGACACCAATGTGAAGCAAAATGCTCTGGAAACCACGGAATTTAAGAGGAAAGAGAGCAGCTCATGTGGATTGGAAGAATCCAGAGAGAGGATTGTAGAAAACTTGAGTCCTTCTGTAAGTTTAAAAAGGATTCTCTCCTGTGTATCTTAGAAGGGGAAGCCAATTTGGCCTCCCTTGACAAGGAAATGATAATGAGTAAATGTAGAATATACCCTGTGTGCCTACAGTCTATCCCTACGTTGTACAGGGATAGGAAGACATGCACGCAGGGGCCAATGAAGGTGCTTGATAGTTGATTCCTTTTTTTAGAGTAAGAGGACTAGTTAAGTTGTAAGTTGTATAATTTTAATACCATTTCAGGAAAGGAGTGAAAGCAGTGAATACTGCTTTTTCTGTTTTACATAGCATTTTCCAAAAGTTTCAGCTGTTCTCCTGATGTCTTTAGTGGTTCACCAGGGTAAGAGAAAAGAGTGATTTTAAACCTGTTGACAAATGTCATTTTTTAAAAACTTAATTTCAATTTTTGTGTGTTGTAAAGTATATATTTTACTCATAAAGAAAAAATAATCTATTTATTAGATAACTAGTTAAGTGGAAATGCCATAGCAGCATTTTAACAGTACCATGGACTGATTTCAGGCTTCAGTTATGGAATTGGGCAGCATAATTCATTTAATATTAAATAAATAACCATTCTGAGCTCATGGTGTGCTTGACAGTGAAAACAGGGAGGCAGTCTTTTTTCCTGCTTGTACTCTTTGAACATCTACTCCAGGTGGCTGGGAAACCACAGTTTTAAACAGTACGGAAAGTGGTGTTGGGGATTTTAGGGAGAGAAGACAAACTGGCAGAAGTCACTGTGATCTCCCCACTGCAATGGAGCTTTCCATGATGAGAGTATTTGCTTTAAAAAGACAGCAAACTAAATCCAACTTATTTTTCTCTGTTGTGAAATTAATGATCTGGCAATAGCAATTCTTATGAAGTTTATGGAAAATAAGCATTCACAGGATGCTCTGTCATACTGTATTATGAAGCATGTGGGGAAGAAAAGATTTCCAAGTCTTCAATGTTGTTTGCTGATATACAATGACTTCCTGTACATCTAGTAGAATAGTTGGCAACCTTTAAAAGATTGGGTTTAATTAACCCTTCAGTGGGATTCACTTCTAAGTAATTCTTCATAAAGGTTAGAGACTGACATTTTTTAAATGGACATTTTTAATAGAAAAAGTACATTGTGTAACATCCAACTGTATCTACACATGTTTGCAATATTCAGCTTTCTGTGTCATATTTTTCTGGTTCTGTTTCCACTCATTTCTCTCCCACTGAAAAAAAAATTCCCTACACAGGGCTTGAGATGCGCGTTTAGTATGTCTTAAGCAGGGAAACAGTTGAAGGAGAAAGATCAAGTTGGTAGCTATACTAGCCCTCTTCTGTCATACAGATTTAAAAATAAAGGGCTGAAGAATCTATTCAAAGATTTTGTATAGCTTTTTTTACCACTTTGGACTTTGAAAAAATAGGAGGGCACCAGAATTCATATTGTAGATTATTAATTAAATTTTTGACTCCCCAGTATAGCAGAGGATGTGGCTTGTGAAGACATTTGGCAGAAGGCTTTTAAATAATTGAAATCTTCTCCTTACAGGAACAGTATCAGAGGA
Source organism: Python bivittatus (assembly GCF_059951505.1). NCBI lineage: Eukaryota > Metazoa > Chordata > Lepidosauria > Squamata > Pythonidae > Python > Python bivittatus. The sequence goes on from NW_028277098.1 coordinate 17,475,116, forward strand.
ACACTGCTTCCTGACAGACCTCTACTTTACCAGATAGAAGCTTTTTTAAAAATTACTTTTAATAAAAAGAATTCATCATTCTGAAATGAGAAAATGATTCACTTTGTAAGTCTCTATACCCCAGTACTTTGCTGCATCTTGATTAATACAGGCATATTTCTAAATTACGTTTATCAGGATGTTTTCTCCTGACAGCTTCACGGCATTCTGAAAGCATCTTATAGGAGAATTATATTTTAAATATATAAAACATGTGGAAGAATTTTGTACATATTGCTTGACAGTGAAATAAAGGCTTCAACAAACATGGGACTTTACTGTAATTTGTACTGTGTTCATTAATATTCCAATGAATATAACAACTAATTCATTTTAGTTATTTACAGTCCAAGAGCAATCATAAAAGTGAAGTTAGGCCTTAAATTAGCTTAATCAAACTTAAGTTAGGCCTTCGGGAACAGTTGGGATTATTGCTGGTCTACCGCCCTCCCTGCTGCCCAGCATCATCCTTGCTTGAGCTGCTAGATTCCATCGCTGGGTTGGTGGTGGAGTCCCTGAGGCTGATGGTCCTTGGTTACCTTAACCTGCCACCTGGTGATGTTGAGTCCAGGGCGACTCAGGAGTTCTTGGCCTCCATGGCAACCATAAACCTGTCCCAAATTATAGAAGGCCCATTGCATGCTGGAAGTTGCACATTACATGTGGTTTTTGTCTCGGGGCAGTTGCAGTGTGATCTGGTATTGGAGGACATTAACAGTCTGTTGCCACAGACAAATCTTCGTTTGCCCTCCAACTCACTGGCACCACCCATCTATGCAGGGAGGGAGGGCCTATAAAATTGGCCCTCCCCAGATGACTGATGGACCCTTCTTGGTTCCAGAGGGAGCTTGGGAGGTTTTCCCAAGGACCTGTCAGACAGTTTGGCCAAGGCCTTGGCTTCAGCCTGGAATAGGTATGTGACTGAGGCCCTGGACTGGATTGCTCCTATGCAGCCTCTCTGTGCGCTGATCCTGGGGTGCTGCTTAAGTCTCCGAAGAGCTTCAGGAGATGAAATGCCAGAACCAACACCTAGAGTGCCATTGGAGAAAGACAAAGAATGAGACCATATGCAGGCCTATAGTGTGGCAATAAAGGCTAAACGTCGCTATGTCTCCACCTTTATTGTGTTACCTGGAATTTTAGGCTTCATTAGCTTTATAATAAAGGTTATATTAGCATTTTAGCATGGCAGTCTATGCCTCTCTTTAGGTTTAGGAAACCATGATTTTCCTTTGAGCCAAAAGCCATTTCCTTTGATGTGTGAAAACTAGCTTTTTCAGAAACTAAACAATAGTGCTGTATTCTGAAGTCCTTGAGTGTTGGAAGTATTAAAGACTTCGATGAGAAAGGAGGAGATGCAACGTATTTTAAGGGTGTCTGTCTTTTCTCAGGTCTAATCAATGTTTTTTATTTGATTTGTTGCTTTCTGATGTATGACATATATTAAATGTATGTATCATTTGTTTCTGCACCCTATATAAAAACTTGACCCCCCCCCCTTAATAAAATGCTTTTCACTTTGCCTGAAGTACTTCTGGTTCATATTGCTTGAGGGTGGGGGGGACGAAAAAGCTACTTTGCAAAGTTATAGAGTGTTTCTCAAATTCAGGAATTAGGTTTTTCCAGCTCCACGCCACTCAGGTGCCTGAGTTTCTTAGGCAACAATTGCATCTGCCGATAGCCGCTCAGTGGTCTTGTTTAGGTGCCCCTGCTCCCTGGTGGGTGGGTGGGGGGAGCTGGGCTGCAGCAGCATCTCCAGGGTCGTGGTAAGGAATATTCATGCTATCTGACAGGCAAAGTTGCTCAGATTTGCTTGGGGTTGGATATCCACCTGGGCAAATCCCAATGAGGTGTCCAGGGCACAGTCTTGTGATGTTATTTGAACTGAGTTTGATTGTTACACCCGAGGAAGTAGACAAGTTCCTCTGTCTGTTAGTCCAGCCACTTATTTGTTCAATCCTGGCCCCTCCTGGGTTATTAAAGCAGCCCAGGAGGTGACCAAAGGGTGAGTTCATACAGTGGTTTCAGCCTCTTTGAAAGGGGGTGGTCCCACCAGCCTTGAAGGGGACAGTGATATGCCCCCTCCTCAGGAGGTCATTGCTGGATCCTTCCCTGTTGGAGAATTATTGGCCAGTTTCCAATCTTCCCTTTTTGTGGAAAGTTGTGGAAAAGGTTGGACAACAGTTACAGAGGATCTTGGAGGAAACAGATTATCTGGAACCATTTCAGTTTGGCTTCAGGCTAGGGTACAGTATAGAGAGAGCGTGGGTTGCACTTGCTGATGACCGTTGGTGGAGGCAGGATGGGGGTGATGCATCTATCCTGGTGCTCCTTGAGTTCTCAGTGGCTTTTGATACTGTCGACCACAGTATCCTTCTGGACCAGCTGCAGGGGTTAGGAGTGGGAGGCTCTGTGTTCCAGTGGTTCACCTTCCTCAGCGGTTGGTTCCAGTTGGTGTTGGGGGGGGGAGAGAGATAACGTCCATGGCCCCTCGTGGGTGGGGTGCCTCAGGGCTCGACACTCCCCTCTCTTGTCCATCTGCATGAAACCACTGGGTGAGGACATCTACCAGTTTGGAGTGCGGTATCATCAGTACACTGCTGATACCCAGCTGTACATCTCAATCCCAAGTGGCACAAGTAAAGCTATTGATGTATTGGCCCAGTGTCTGGAGGCTGTTCGGGTCTGGATGGGGGTGGAACAGACTTTGGCTCAATGCTAACAAGGCTGAATGACTGTGGCTGTTTGGACCCTCGGGGTCAGGGATGTTACTATCCTTGGCACTGCACTTCCCCATTCAAGACTAGGGTGCAACTTGGGAGTCTTTCTGGAGTGGCTGCTACTGCTCAAAGAGCAGGGGGCAGCCGTGGCCAGGAGGGCCTTTGTATGGGTTCATTTTGTGCACCATGTGAGCCCTTTCCTCGATTGGAAGACTCTTCAGACACTCATGCTCTGGTCACTCATGATTGGATTATTGTTATGGGTCTGCCCTTGAAGACCCTCCAGAAGCTACAGCTGGTTCAGAATGCAGCAGCACAAGCAGTAATGGGTCCCTCGCAGTGTGCCCATATGTCACCACTGCTATATGAGCTGTATTGGCTGCCAGTTAGCTTCTGGGTGCAATTCAAGTTGCTGGTTAGTACCTATAAAGCCCTGTATGGCACAGGGCCTGGATACCTGAGACACCACTTGTCTCCAATAGTTTCTGCCCACTCATGTTCCAGCAGAGTAGATGCGCTCCAGCTCCCCTCCATTAAACACTGTCATCTTGTGGGACCTTGGAAGCAGGCCTTCTCTGCTGCAGTCCCCACCCTCTTGGACAGCATCCCCCCAGAGATAAGGATATCACCCTCTCTCGTAGGGTTCCAGAAAGCTCTGAAAGCCTGGCTTTGGTCCCAGGCCTGGGGTTGATGTTTATGATTTGTCTAAGGCCCCTGTTTTGTTTTGTTGTTCATCAAAATGTTTTAGTCTGGGCTATTGTCTAATTTTATGTTTTTAGCTATTACATTTTTTTTCTAGTTTTTGTATGCCAGCCAAAGTCCACTGGAGTTGGGTGGCCAACAAATGTAAATAAATAAATAAAATTCAAATAAATAAATGTTCTGCAAATACAGTGAATAAAAGAAATACTGTTTCCACAAGAGGCCTGGGACACAGAACCCTTACCCTTGGATGGCTACACTTACTCCCTTTTGGCTAGACCTAATCAGAAAGTTGGCCTTCCATTAGCATTTTAATTTCTGATATGCTGCATCTCTATGCTCTTATCTACTGCTTTTTGTGAACAATTAACCATAGCTATTCTTCTTATAGATGGTCAAACTAATCTGCTCCTGATAGAAGTTTATTTCCCACCTTGCAGTTACAACTCCCAGACTGTTGTTGGGACTGCTTTGAATCCTGGCTGTTACCCTTAATCTCCTAATTCCAAAATTCAATAGTAATAATTGCCAGTGACTTCAATGTTAAGATGTGGGAACAATGACAAGGTTCTTTTACAGCATTACAATGTTCCATGTTCTTTCTCAATTTGGGGAATCTCCTAGAAACTGAAGGGGCCTGGTATAAATAAAGGAGCTGGGGATTTTTTTTTTTAAATTAGTAATTAAATTTGATTTCAAGATACTAAATGGATCCATGTCAGGGAACTCAAGGTGAACTTACTTTTGGGGGCCCCAGAGGGGCACCCACTCTAGACTATTAATCACCAGCATCTTTACCCCTTGCTGTAAAAAGGGTTTCAATGTGATCTTTCACCTAGAGGGCAACCACTTACCAATGGTGGGTCTCTTTGTTCTTAGTCTAACTGAACCAAATTGTCCATTACAAAGAAAGGATTCAACCCCCACTGAGACCAGTTTGGACCAGTAGATTGTCCATGGTCTCTTCTTAAACTATGCCCTACTGGCTACTCATAGGTGTAGCCCATAGGCATAGTATCTACCATCATCAGCCTTATTTGCAATCTGCCCAGATTCCCTCTTTGCAGCTTAATAATCAATCCAAATCCTAAAGCCCAAGTACAGGTAGCCCTTGTTTAATGACAATTAGGACCGGAATTTAGGTTGCTAAGCGATGTGGTCATTAAGCAAATTATCACATGACCACTTTGCTAGTGACTGCAATCCCAGCAGTCCTGGGTGCCATCGTTAAGTGAATGTCCCGGTCGTTAGGTGAGGCAACTTCCTGCCAGCTTCCCACAATCAAGTCAGTAGAGAAGTTGGCAGGCTATTGCAAGCCCCAGGTGCTGCTGGATGGGGGAGGGGGGAAGGGGGAGGGGGTCCATGGGGTGTGGCACAGGTACATGAGGGCCTCAGAACCACTTGGATTTTCAGCCTGAGTTAAGAGGCTTCTGAAGCCTCTCCAGGGCTGAAAATCCTCCAGGGCTGAAAATCCTGCTTGGATTTCTGCATGGAGGTTTTTCAGCCAGTCCCCAGGGAGCACTGCAAAGAAGGGGGGAAAGGGCTGCTTTTGGCTCTTTTCCCCTTCTTCCCAGGCAAAGCCAGCCCCATAGTGCCCAGCAGCTAGGCCAGGCATGCCTTAGCAGCAAGAGCAGCAGGAGCAAGAAGACGGCTGTGAAGGTCAGCTGGGGCGATGGGGTGCAGCATGGCAGGGGGCCAAAAGAGCAGAGATGGGGAGAAATGGGTGGGGGGAGTTGAAGAGCCCCTGCACTTGTAAGTGTGCGCCGGCTGCCAAGCACCTGAATTTTGATCACATGACTGCAGGGGTGCTGCAATGGCCATAACTTCGGGCACAGGTCGTCCCTTTGTTCAGCACCACTGTAATTTCAAATGGTCGCTGAATGAATGGTTGTTAAGCGAGAAACACCTGTAATTCAATCTTATAAGAATGCCTGTATACATAATTAGTTTTTCTTCCATGAAACTTTCTACTCTTAAATAGAAAGAGTAGAAAACCTATAAGAACCTTTTAAAGGAGCAAAAGCAAAGCCATGTTTCAGAGAACTGGACTAGGATCCAACAGGCTGTGTTTCCAAAAAAAAAAAAAATTCCCATTTTGCCACCTTGTTTCCCAATTCCCTGCCAGGGTTAACTCGATAATAACTGCAATCTTCTTGAGTCTTTAATTCAATATGATCATTGTCTATTGCATCTCAAGGCATTAAACTGCATGCCCAGTTTCTTGAAGAATCTCTCCCTGAATGGCTCCCAGTTTCATCTTTTGAAATTCAAAACTTAATCTCTCAACTAACAAATAGTAAAGCCCCAGGTAAAGACTTAGCTTTATCAGGATTTTAAAAACTAAATTCTGTATGGTGGGCCACTGTATGGTGAGCCTCTTTTCACTCCTTGTACATCCCTAATGATTGGCTTAATCCCGCAATTCTTTCAATATGTATAAAAAAGGTGATAAATGTTAATCCTATCAATTTCTGCCCAATTCTTTACCCATAATCAATAAATTATATGCCAGTTTTTGTATTAGAAACTCTTGGACTAGATGTCCTAACAAGCAACTGTTAGCAGGTATGTTTTATTTATTTAAAGAACTTATATGGCTGCCTATCTCACATGGTGATCTTAGGTGGCTCACCACCACCAATAAAAAGAATTGAATAAAACCAGAACCACCTTTCCCACCAGGTGCCAGACCAACCAAATGATTAACCTCTTGACTCAACCCCTATCCAAGCCCAATGCTTGGGGGAAGAGCCAGGTCTTCGTGGCCTTCTGGATGGCTGAATGGGCAGGTGCTCCTTGAATCTCAGGTGAGAGGCTATTCCGAAGGGCTGGGGCGATTTCAGAGGCATGCCTCCAAGGTCCCATTAGATGACAGGGAAGGGACTTGGAGTGTGCCCACCCTCTCTCTCTTATTGGAATGGGCAGATACCCTCGTCAGAGGCAGTCCCACAATTAACTTGCCCCTGTCCCATGTAAGGCTTAAATATAACTTTGATTTGAAAATGGAGATATTTGTGTACTCCAAGAATCAGAGCTAATTTAAGACTTTGTGGGTATTGTTACATATTTTATTATTTTTTTAAAGATGTATATGTATATATAAAAACACACGTGTGTGTGTATATATATGTTGATGTAGCTGTAGTGAAACTTATCTTTCAATTAACAGTTTTAATATTTCAGGAAATAATTAAAAAGGTGGGATAAAAATATAACAATAATTGCTATGTATTGTCGAAGGCTTTCACGGCCGGCATACGATGACTGGTGTGGGTCTTCCGGGCTGTGTGGCCGTGTTCTGGAAGTTTTGTTTCCTAACGTTTCGCCAGCACCTGTGACCGGCATCTTCAGAGGGCAGGAGCACAGACAGGAGCAGTTCTCTCCTGTCTGTGCTCCTGCCCTCTGAAGATGCCGGTCACAGATGCTGGCGAAACGTTAGGAAACAAAACTTCCAGAACACGGCCACACAGCCCGGAAGACCCACACCAATAATTGCTATATTTTTATCTCACTTTTTATTTATATATGTATGTATGTACAGTACTGTGCAAAAGTTTTAGGCAGGTGTGAAAAAATGCTGTAAAGAATGCTTTCAAAAATATATATTGTAATTGTTTATCAATTTACAAAATGCAAAGTGAGCGAACAGAAGAGAAATCTAAATCGAATCAATATTTGCTGTGTGACTACCCTTTGGCTTCAAACCAGCATCAATTCTTACACTTGCACACTTTGTACACTTGCTCAAAGTCAGGGATTTTGTAGGATTAGAGTCAGGTGTATGATTAACCAATTATACCAAGCAGTTGCTAATAATAATCAATTTCATATGTAGGTTGAAATACAGTCATTAACTGAAACAGAAACAGCTGTGTAGGAGGCTTAAAACTGGGGGAGGAACAGCCAAAATCTGCTCCTAAGGTGAGGTTGTGGAAGACAGTTTCATGCTACAGGTCATACACCATGGCAAGACTGAGCACAGCAACAAGACACAAGGTAATTATACTGCATAGCAAGGTCTCTCCGAGGCAAAAATTTCAAAGCAGACTGGGGTTTCAAGATGTGCTGTTCAAGCTCTTTTGAAGCAGCACAAAGAAACGGGTAACATTGAGGACCGTAGATACAGTGGTCGGTCAAGGAAACTTGCAGGTGGAAGACACCTCATGCTCACTTCACTTCCCTTTGACATTGGAAGGTGTCCAGCAGCGCCATCAGCACAGAACTGGTGGAAACCAGTGGTCTTCATGGAAGAATTGCAGCCAAAAAGCCATACCTTCCACGTGGAAATGAGGCTAAGTGACTCAACTATGCACGAAAACGTAGAAACGAGTGCAGAAAAATGGCAGCAGGTGCTCTGGACTGATGAGTCAAAATCTAAAATATTTGGCTGTAGCAGGAGGCAGTTTGTTCGCCAAAGGGCTGGAGAGCGGTACAATAATGAGTGACTGCAGACAACAGTGAAGCATGGTGGAGGTTCCTTGCACGTTTGGGATCCTGCATTTCTGCAAATGGAGTTGGAGATTTGGTCAGGATCAATGGTGTCCCCAATGCTGAGAAATACAGGCAGATACTTATCCATCATGCCATTCCATCAGGGAGGCATGTGATTGGCCCCAAATTCATTCTGCAGCAGGACAACGACCCCAAACATACAGCCAAGGTCATGAAGAACTATCTTCAGCGTAAAGAAGAACAAGGAGTCCTGGAAGTGATAGTTTGGCCCCCACAGAGCCCTGATCTCAACATCATCGAGTCTGTCTGGGATTACATGAAGAGACAGAAGGATTTGAGGCAGCCTACATCCACAGATCTGTGGTTAGTTCTCCAAGATGTTTGGAACAACCTATCTGCCACGTTCCTTCAAAAACTCTGCGCAAGTGTACCTAAAAGAATTGATGCTGTTTTGAAGGCAAAGAGTGGTCACATCAAATATTGATTTGATTTGGGTTTTTCTTCTGTTCGCTCGCTTTGCATTTTGTAAATTGATAAACAATTACAATATATATTTTTGAAAGCATTCTTACTTTACAGCATTTTTTCATACCTGCCTAAAACTTTTGCACAGTACTATATACGAGCTCAAGGTGGCAAACATACCTAATACTCCTGGCCTATTACCCCCACAACAACCTTGTGAGGTGCGCTGGGCTGAGAGAGAATGATTGGCCCGAAGTCACCCAGCCAGCTTTCATGCCTAAGGGAGGCCTAGAACTCAAGGGTCTCCTGGTTTCTAGGCCAGCACCTTAACCACTACACCAATCTGGCTCTCAATTAAAGAGAATCAGTAATGGTATTGTATATATTCTTGTGATAATGTTCAAGAGTTCAAGCCCACAGAATTTAATGAGTATAAATTCTCAAAATCTGGAGCATTGCATGGCACCCTGTAGAACTGAAGACTGCAAGTTAGAAACATCAAGATGTAGGGTTTGCTGGAGCGCTATAAATGAGGAGCTTAATAAGACTTCTGGGGAAGGTATAGTGAACTGAAGATGTCTCTCTCAAAGCAAAGCTGACAACCATGGCAAAGACCAAGGAATCAATGATTAGATCGGTTCCTTGGAACCTCTCTGGATAAGGAGAGAACAGGAGATCACCCACATGTACCCCAGACAGCTGCTCCTCTCAAGAAGACTGCAAGAAAGCGGTTTTCCACAGGTTCGAACACCAGGAAACTAAGGGATCAGCTATCTTGCTTGCAACTGCGGTGGAGCCAAGTTCACAAGCCTCACTTTCTAATCACTTTCAGAAATTGCCTATTAACCATCTTAAAGCTATTAGAGACCTTCAGAACAAGTCAACGCTGAACAAAAGAAAAATTAATTATAAGCTTAAGAACTTAAAATAATTTGAAATAAACAGCAAAAAGCTAAATAAGATTTTGAACTAAGAAATTTATAAATGGACTAAGGGTTCAGATAAATTTGGAATATTGACTTTTACTGTAAGACTTTGGAATTAACTATAAAAAATAAACAGCTTCTTGTGGGAAACAGACTCATTTTGGCTATCCTGGCTATTGCAAATCATAACAAAGATAAGTTACTTTATGATTTTAGAAACTGGATGTTAGAGGGGACTAAAGATTCTAAGCAGAAGGCAAAAAAAAAAAAAATCTTTGAAGAATGGAGCCAGAAATTAGTAATGACAATATTAACACTGTCAGTAATGAGGTCTGCTTCTATGGATAGACTATGTCCAAAAGATGTTAATGAAGGAATGACAGATGTGGAACAAATTTTATCTGACAGGACAGAGAAAGTACTGAAGGTGGAAGTACAAATTACAAGTCAAGAGAATGATTGGAAAAGGATGCTTTACTAGATATACCAAAAAAAAAAAAGTGGCTGAAGTTTTAAAGATTAAAAGGGAAATACAAATGATAAACCAAGAGAATGACCTGGAAAAACTTTTATTGGATCTACAAAAGAGGCCTTGAATAAATCTGTGTGATGGGATAAAGGAGAATTGAAGAGAAATCAAATCCTACAATATTTGATTGGATTAAATATTAAGATCGTTAGAAGTAAAAGGAAGGAATATAAAGTTGATTTATTTGATCAAGGTTAAAATAAGACTTTTTCTGCAAAGTTCTGGTAACCTTTTACAGATTTTTGTTGACACTAGGATTGAAAAATTGGAGTCATATGGATTTGCTTATAGATAAGGGATGGGATATGGGATGAAGAGATGTGTTTTTAACCTTACAGGGGGGTGAAGAGTTATTAAAATTTATACTTGTGATGAAGGTTGGAAGTCACTTTATATATTTATTTTCTTTTTATTATATTCTTTCTTTTCTTTTTCCCTGCACTTTTTATTCTTTTTTTCTATTCTATTTCTCTAAGTTTAGTTTGTATTCGTTTTTACTACTGTTATCAAAATTCTTAATAAAAATTATATTAAAACAAAAAGAGCTCAGTGAGGGGTGAAATCTTTGGGTGCGTTGTTCATGGCTTAAACTGAATTGGCTGTTTTCTCTCTGCATCAAGCTTAATACTTATAGATAAAAAGATTAAAAAAAATACAACAGTATTAAAAGATTTATTCTTGTTTGTTTTTTTTAAAAACCACTATAATACTGTTCATTTTAAAACCTTCTGTAATATGTAAAAGTTAGAAAAACAACTTGATTTCTACAGTTTACATATTTTAGCAGGAAAATTTGTCCTAAGCTTATAACAAAAGTACCTTAAGCATAGTCACCATTAATAAAGGAAAACAGTATATCTACAGAAAGAGAGACGAAAAGAAAGAAAGACAGTATGGAAGCAAAACACTATACAGCTGACTTTCTACAACCAGTACTCAATATCTGATTTTAAGCAGTGGTAGTAATAACTGTACCGTATCCTATGTAAATGTACATAAGTAACTCTGAACATTTTCAATGTATATTTTTCCCCTGAAGGCATTATATGTAAACTATCTGCTACAGCATTACATAATCATCCCTTGTTCTTTCGCATGATCTTAAGTCCATTAGGTAGAATTTGGCCTCTTCAAACTAGAGGGTGGAAAGACTCTCTGTTCATCCATTCTCTTCCCCTGCGATCTCAAAATAAGGCTGAAGAAATCTTCATCAGGAACAGTTGGCCCTTTTGGAATGTTTGGTGGTGGTTCACATCTCTGGTCATCTAATCTAGAGCCCTGAAAATAAAGACCAAATTAAAACCACTGTTTTATTTTACAATTCCAGCTAGTCCATTTTTCATGTGAACACTACTGGCATCCATTTAAAATCTGGGTTCTTCCTGAACCATTTTGGGCAGTTATTCCAACAGATTAGATGACTTTTATTTTAAATGTATATTGACCTGATGAACAAAAACTTGCATCTAAAAGAAGACAGAGAATTTCACATGGGAGAGGGGACAGGCTGGCAATGAAATGCTACCTGCATCCCTACGTACAGCAAGTTAGCTGCCAGCAAAGGGAAACCCTCTCTTCTGTACCTAGTACAGGAAGGGAAAAAGCTGCTGAAAATGGGATAGAACCCTCCATCCTTAGTTTTCTGGTTGGCTAGTAACTTGTGGGCACAAGACTGCGCTCCAACATATTCTTCTCTGTGAGGATGGCCCACCAACCCCAACAGGACTTAACAAAATACACAATGATTGCTGTATTCAACCTGTCAAAAAAATCTAATCTGTGTTTAATTTAGATTTAAAATTCACCTTTAAAAACTGTTCAGTACTGCAAGCTGAAGTATTTGTTTTGTAGAACCAATCATCTCTCAAACATGATTTGGAAGAATTGCTTTGGACTTGCAGAGAGGCACAGCACTTCTATACTACTCACTATATGGTTCACTATGAACAAACAACATGCTTACCATCATTATTTTTGCACCAAAAACAAAACAAAACAAATCAAAAGACTGAACATCTACTGTCTATGCTGAAATAGCCAGTTTTAAAGTCTACAATGGAGAATCAATTTCATAGCTCATTATGATGCACATTCATTTTCCTACATTAACTTTATCTTTAATGGCTGTGCAATGCTTTAGAACAGGTGCATCAAAATGTGCAGCAGTGTGAATGCAGCTCATCTGCAATTCATTACAACTGTGCAACCCCAGAAGCATGCAGCTGCTTTAATAAGTCACAAACAAGGGCTGCACTCATACTTCTGAGACATTTCTTCAACAGCACAGTCCTGTTACCTTTAACATGACTATTCAAACTTCCTATTATAAATCTGTTGGCATACGGGTAGTCCACGACTTTATGACCATTTGTTCAGTGACTGTTTGAAGTTACAACGGCACTGAATGAAAGGACTTATGGCCCGTGCCCGAAGTTAAAGCCGTTGCAGTGCCACCACATTCACATGATCAAAATTTGGGTGCCTACCAGCATTTACGACTGCAGAGGCGCTTCAAATCCCCCTACCCATCTCCCCCCACCTGTGCCCCCTTTTGGCTGCCCTGCACCCTGCCTTGTGGGGTGGCAAGCAGTCCCTGAGCCGCAGCACAGCATGAAGCTGCAGCCGCCCCAGGCCAACCGCATGAAGCTGCCCCAGGAAGCATTCATTTGCCCAGCTGCCTTCTCTTCCAGGTCCTTGCACTGATCTTTCACCTTTTGTGCCCAGCCCCTACGGCCAAAGCAGAAGTGCCTCACTGCCTTTGCTGCCTCCTTTTCGGATAGAGCTTCTCTGGTGAACTTTTCCTCCATGTGGCTCCCTGAGCTTTCGGTAAGCTGCGCTGATGTCGGAGAGACTTTAGAAAGACAGGGCAGCTTTATGAAATCAGCACAGCCTTCAGAAAGCTGTGCTGCCTTTCTGAAGGCTCTCCAAAGTCAGCGCAGCTTTATAAAGTCTGTGTAGTTTTCCAAAGGGAGCCACATGGAGGAAAAGTTCACCAGAGAAGCTGGGTGTGAAAAGGAGACAGCAAAAGCAGTGAGGTGTTTCTGCTTTGGCCGCGGGGGCTGAGCGCAAAAGGCGAAGATCAGTGCAGGGAACTGGGAGAGAAGGCAGCTGGGCAAACAAATGCTTCCTGGGGTAGCTTGGAGCAGCTGGACTGAGGTGGCTGCAGCTTCCTTGGGGCGGCTTCGTGCAGCTGGGCTGGGGCAGTTGCAGCTTCGTGCTGTGCTATGGCTCAGGGGCTTCTTACAACCTCAGAGCCACGCAGTTCTGGGGCTGCTTGCTGCCCTGCAAGGAAGGGTGCAGGGTGGCCAAAAGGGCAGAATGGGGGGGAGATAGGCAGGTGGACAGAGCTGGAGGCAGTCACTTACCTTACTGAGCCTCGGGGCTTGGAGGTACCAAGCTGGGAATGGCTTGGATTGGAGTGGGTCCTCGGCTAACAACTGGTGAAATTTGCTTAACGACAATAAGGGAAATTGCTGGGATTGCAGTCACTAAGCAATGCGGTCACATGATATCTCACCTTACAACAACATTGCTCAAAGACAGAAATTCTGGTCTCAGCTGTTTAACACTTCAGAAGAGGTACAAATTCTTGACTTGCTCTATAATGCATTATGAAGCAGGAATGCTATTTAAAGCCCCATTGCAATTCGAGAAGATAAGTTCTAGGCTGAGAATTTTGTTTTAATAGAACAAAGAACTGGGAAATCCAATCTATTCTTCTATTTTTGATCTCATGTCAAAGGGCTGAACTAAACATTATCAGATGAAATTGTTTAATCAGCATTAAAAATTAAATAAAATTATCATATGCCTTTTTTTTTTTTTTTGCACCTCTGAAGTTACTGAATGACTCAGCTGAAAAAAGATACCATTGTGAGGCTCTGTCAAACAACTATTTCTTTTAGGATGTCCTCCAGCTCTGCCTCCAGCTCTATCCACCTGCCTATCTCCCCCCCATTCTGCCCTAGTACATGCCACACAGAATATCCAATCAACTAGAAAACTCACCTGGCATTTTATTAATATATCAAAGAAGTCATCATCTGGTTCACTGTTGCTGCTGGCCATCAGGTGACCAAGGACTGATTGGCTATTATGCTGATTCAGACGAAGTCCAGGTAAATTGCTGGCACTGGCTCGCTGATCATCTAAACGTCTACTCTGAGAACTAGCAAGCATATCTAAAAATTCATCTGTATGGGGAGAGAGCATCGAAGCAGAAAAGGCTGCAAAGAAAAACAAAATATTGTATGTAGAAAGCAGCAAGATGTGCTTACAGTAGTATCTAATTTCATTAAAGAGGTGGCAATGTTATATGGGTTTTATAATTAATTACATTTTTTCATAATTCTGGATGGTGTGGAAGAAGCTGTCACTGTCAGTCTATTCCTTTCCTGGAAACAATATCGTTGATCATCCATACGGTTGCTCTGAAATCGGCTCAACAAGTCAAAAAATCCTTCATCTCCAGGGACATCTAAGCTGCTTTTCTTAAAAATTAATAAAATACAAGAGTAAATACAAGTTATACCAACCATTTTTGAAGGAGAATTTTAATTCTATCGACATAACTCATGGCAAAATAAGCATAATTATGAGAGAGAAATGAAAAGGGCCGGTGAGGAAAGTCTGTAAAAGTACTGGGGCTAAGCAGTAAATTTGATCTAAATCTATCTTAACATAAAAAAGCATTTCAGCTTAATATCTGACCTATAGATACAAGCTTTATTATCAAACATACAGTTCACGTGTATCAACAAAACTCACCTATTCTCCCTTCACTTCTAAATATTTATTCATACATAAATATTATTTGATTTAATTGAGCTGATTTCTAACTTCTAATCTCACAATTAGTCTGAGATTATCTAAACATTCATATGCTCTGAATTGGTCACAATTGGAGTGGCATGTAAGCCTAGTAAATAAACATACGAGAGTTTTCTTTTTCAAAAATTAGGCAAAGCAATAAAAATTCACATATTTCCAAAAATGTCTTCACAGTAGTAATTTCAGACATATATAAATACTGAAATTTTAAAATTTTATTTCTCCACAAATACCTTCTGTGAATTTAGTCGATGGTCAATAGAATTACTAGCATCCTGGAGAACTTTAGAAGAAGTAATATTTTTGTATTTTTTGCCTTTTAATCGATTTACAAAGTGTAGTTTTGCTGAAGGTTTGGGAACTAATTGTTTCTGTTTGGCTAGAATTTCACTGTTCCAATCCTGAACCTAGGAAACAAGTAACAATGTATATTAAACTATACAGAAAACAGTTTTTCACTATATTAAATGCTGGTTAACTTAATTTTTCCACTACATTAAAACATGACTAATTTGTTCATGTTTGCAAAACTAGTACTTGAACCAACAATGCAAGCCAAATTTGACCATAATAGCAGAAAAACTTCCTTCTCAGCAAATTCTACACTTCCTAAACATACAATGGCCTTGTTCTTCCTGATTCTTTATATAGTAAATGTAATGTTTAAAATATTTTGCCTATGAAACTTGGAAAGCTAAAGATTTCCTGCAGGTCTTCCCTCTTTCCTTCTCTCTTTCAGCATGCCTTCGGGCTCTGAACAGTAGTATTCACAGGGGGAGTGGGGGTATCAAAGAAGTCAAGGCTTGGATCATGAATGCCACCCTGACATTTTTGACCTACTCCCACAAATGCCACTAGCTACATATAGGCTCAGAGCGTTTATCAGAAAGTAAAGATAACAAAGCAGCTGGAAACCCGAGATTTCCAGCCAGCCCTCCCTCCCAAACTGAAAATGAAACGAAACAGAAACTACTGTTGGGTAAGGTAAAAAAGAGCAGTCTGGACTTGCAGGGAGAAGAAAAAAAGAGAGAGGGAAGCTTTAGAGTCCAGTGGACAACATCAACAGATTAATTCTAAACAAGAGTAAGTCTCTACCTGATTTGTTGTTTTCAATTATTTAAGACTTTAAGTGGCAAACATCCTCACTATTTAGCACAGATTAAAATTCTGAACATCATCTGTCTTAAATATTGCCAATCTACAGCTGCACACTACTAATCTAATCTTTAAACCAATACCACATGAAAGCCAAAGCATTTATATCTTAAATTCTTCAGTTAAAATGTAAAGTTTATAATCATGTTATCAGTTCCTCAGTAGAAGTACCTCGAGGTTTGACATCACCCTGAGGGAAGCTTATAGAAACTCACCTTACCTATACAAATGGTTCCATCTATATTTGTCTAGAATGTATTCAGAATACTGTTCATTTCCAGGAGTACATACCTTCCTGGATTATACCATTATTTGGTTACTTTTACTAGTTGCATTTATTGCATCTGTATGCAGCTAACAATAGCATTCACAATGAAAGGCAAATATAAAGCAATATATGTTAGGACTTTCTCATGGGAAGAAATGCATCTCGCTATCTTCAAAATATATTGTTATGGCTAACAAGTTAGGCCAGCTGCTGTTATTATTATTAGTTTGCACGTATACTGCTATTTACTGCCACCTATTGGCATTTGTATGCTAGTTACTCAAGGGGTGGCAATAAAACGGGAGGATTACATGCCCAGCTGCTCAGTAGAATTTTAGCCATCATGTAATCAGTTTTTATGGGTTATGTAGTAGTAACTAATAACTAAGTAGTGTACCTCTTTTCAGAGTTTTTGGCTAGAGACTTTGTTAAACTTGTGTAGTGGATAAGTCTTGGATGCCACATATATGAGAAGAAGTGATTTTTTCTATGTTTTGCATGAAACTTGTATTTTATGTTGTTTTTACTTTTCTCAATAAACAACCAGATATTTTATATTTTCTGGCTAGATTTCTTTGGAGAACAAGATAAGGACATTGCATTCTTTAAATCTCTCTAACACTGATGTGTATTTTTGGCATGAACTGTGTTTATAGCTGCACTCTGCATAACAATATAAAACCAAATAAAATTCAAATAATAGCATATAAACAATAGCTCTTCTTGTAGTAAAACTATTATTACAAACAACTTTTTTCGAGATACGTATCTCCTTAGACAATCTATGCATCCCACTCCCTTAACAGCTTTAGATGGCTTATAGAAGTGTTGGAACAATTTCTATAACGGTATTAGAAGAACAAGGTAAATAAGTATGTATGGTATAAGTAATGTGTAAGAAGGAAGGGCTTACTTCAACTTCAGTGATAATTTAGAAATATAAGGGATTGCTTCTGCTGTTATAGTTTTATGAAGCAGATATCACATACTAATTATATAAATATTTATGACATCTTGTTTTGAGAGTTTACTGTCTCCCAAATGTGATTATTCTGACTGGCAGCTCATTGCTACAATTAAAATGAATCTGTAAGAAATATTCGGCCTTTCTTATAGGAATAACTACTGGTTAGACACAGACCAAGTTAGTTGTACTACATTTTCAAATTTGCAAGATTTTTGCACAATTTAAACTAGGAACAAGCAAAAACTATAAGGAATAAGGCTTCAATGGTAGAAAATTTGTATATTTTCTTTCATACCGGTGCTATTACAAAATCAATGCATTCTTATCTGTGAATCTGGATCCAATATTATGAAATATTTTTTACAAGCCAATTTCCACTTAAAAGGCACCAACCTTCTCAGGTGTTAGTTTCATAAGTTCCATCTTTTCCATACTATGGCGACGTCCTATTCTCTGTCTAGTGCCTTGAATTACAGAAATTAAGTAATGTGTTACTTTGAAGAAACATTGATGGGAGAACTTAATGGAGTTATCAACACATAATGTTTACTGAAGATGATCATCCCACTGAGACTAATAACAGCAACTCTTCTACATGTTAAGATTTATTGCAAAAGCCCTGAACATCATGCTCATATAATTGATCACCTATTAATTTGAGGTAAAAACTGTTTTTCAGTTTCCTATACTAAGCCAGGCATTTAAAATGTTCCAATGGAGCCAAAGGAAACCACTTAAAAGCCGAAAAACCTGAAGGAGAGGACTCCCTGTCCACACATCCTGAAGACTGAGCTAGCTCACCCCAGGCATGCAATCTTCAACAACTGCTGAGGTAGGGTAGGGATAACTCACTGCACCTCCAACATTTTGTCTCTGCTTACATTTTTTTTTAACTACAAAGTTCAGTAGTTGCAAACTATCTTTAAAAGACCGCATAAATTGCCCTGTATACTTTTTGGTGTTCCTCATCAAACATTTAGGCTGCCTAGACTTCAAACCCAATCCTGAATCTATTTACACACCATTCCTGCAATCATCCGATTGTCAAAAATGCATAACACTTCCAAAAGTATTTAAATAAGCAACAACAAATGACTTTAAAGTCCCAATTTGCAGCATGAGAGGACAATTTTTCAGGGGAGATGATACATGCTGGGATAACCTACCCTAGGAAGGGTAGGTTAGCCCAGTAGCAACCCCCATCAATAAAATTTTAAATGTAGTAAAATCTCAATTGCTGACTTATTGCGTGAAAAATTAATGTCTGTAATATTTACAATCCTGAAGTCACAGAATTCATATTTCTATGGCATCTGCAGAAATGTGAAAAACTTACTTTCACAGAAGTTTCCAATTATCTTTAGCTCTGAGGAAATTAATGAAACTTCTGATTAAGTTTATAACATGCTGATTATTTGGAAGTTTTATCCATTCTTTTGACTTCTATATACGTGAAAGATTTACATTTTCTGGTACATTTTCTTCTACATACTTGAATGATTTACATTTTCGTACATATTTACATATACCTAGATAACTTTCACATTCTTACAGGCAAAAGAACAAATCCATTTTTCCCACTATGATGGAGATTCCACCATAGGGAACAGGTGAGTCATCAAGCCCAATCATACTTTTCACATACAGAATTTAAAGTGAATCTTCATTATGCTTATGGACAATCCTTTCAAATAAATGAAAACACTGTTCTTCAAAATACTCACAATTAATTGAGACTATTATTTTGATTACTACTACTATAGTATAGTTGGCTCTGAGTTTTAAGCCAGATTCAGACTGTGTTCCAACTGATTTTTTCTTTTGAATTTTGTAATACCATAAATTTACTCCTTGGTGTTTTAATGAGCCATATGTTAGTTATTGGTCTTTAATAGTTAGTCAATACCCTAACTTTGCTTTTTATTGGAATTATTTGGAAAAGAATCTAAGCCTTGGCAGAATATTTATTTTTACAGTTGAGATTCTTTCTAAGCAAGACAGTTTTAGCTTTCTTCATCTTAGGATATCTGCCATTACAGTTTTCCAAATAAGTGAGTAATTATTTTGAAATAGGTCTTTATTATTATTATTTTTTTGTCAAGTAAATTTCCAGGTATTTAATCTTCTTAGCAGTAACATTAAATCCCATTTTTTGTGCAGGTACTGCTTTTCTCTTTTTCAGATAAGTTCCATGTCAGCATGTGAGTCTTTTTCTTGTTCATCTGATACCGTGATTCTGAATGACACTGCTATATATATTCCATTATGAATAGTAAAGAGTCTTCTGGATGTAAATATAATACTATCAACATATAATTTCAATTTTTGTTTTGCTTGGTTTGGTAATATAATTCTTGAAATTTTATTTTCTCATACCTTCTTTGCCAATGATTCTAATGCCAGTAAAAATAAAGAAGGATAGAAGAGGAGAGGAGAGGAGAGAAGAGAAGAGACAGACTTGTCTTGTTCCTTTCATTATAGTACATTTTTGTGACAGGAAACCATTTACTATTATCTTGGCCTCTTCTTTATAAATACTCTAATCCAGTTTGGGCCACCTTTCAGGTTATCAAAAGATTTCTCTGCATCAAGAAAAATCATAGCTGCTCTATTGAGCAACCACATTTTACACCAATAGTAGTTTTCAAGTTTTCAAATAAGGCATGTATTTATTATTGGAGAATGTGACTCTTACCACATTTCAATTCTCAATCTTTTTTGTAAGAAATTTGTACAAGGAGATTTATGAGGCTATGGTCTCACACTAGCTTCACTAGCCACAAAGGTGTTGGCTTACAAATCTTTGGACAAATACACTTTTTGTACAATTTAATCTAGGGACAAACTATAAGGAATGTTTCTATGGTGGAAATCTCTATACTAGCAATATTGACTTTCCTCCATACCTATGGTAAGTATTACAAGATCAATGCATTATTTTCTACGGATTTTACATTTAGCAGAAAGATCCAGCAGAGTTCACTTCTCGTACTGTCTTTTAACTTGGAGAAACAGTACTATACTTTTATCAAGATTCTGGAACACCTTCTAGAACTCAAAAGAAAGTGAACTTCTATGAATTCTTTCCCTCTATGTCACCATCAAGACATTCCATCCATTACTCTTTCTTCTAACAGATGCATCTGACAAAACCTGTATAACCTCACCTTGGCAATTACTTTAAGAATACCTTTTGGAAGACACAACATAATTTATTCAGAGTATTATTTCAACTATACCTAGTTCCTAATTCATATCTTTAAAACAATTTCTATAAATCTTTTGCAAGTTATTACTTGAAATAATGAAGTGACTTGTAGGAATAGGCAAATTATTTTTTGTAGAAAACAAATCAAAACCAGAGTAGCCCTCCTGGAGGAAAGCAACTTGTGTGGAGATAAACCAAGAGATAGGAGCAAAGGATTTTACACACACACACACACACACACACACACACATTTTTATACCACTATTAACCTTATAATATCATATAACTTTACAAAAAGTAATAAAAACTCTAAAATGATATACAGTAAAATACAAGTAATGAAAGGCAAGGAATTACATATAAATTATGTTTACATGGAATTGTAACCCAGGATTCTGGAAAATCCTTACTAATTGTTAATTAGCCACATACTGATAAGGCAACCTGTTCATTCTCACTAGAATCCTCTTCTGCTTAGCATCCTCAATAGGTTATTTCCTTGGCACTGATAATGGCAGTAGAGACCACAAGTTCTTCTGTGGGTAACAGAAAACTTGACTGATCTCTCAAAGAGATGAAGGAACATCCATATAATTTTGGGGACTTGGAAAGAAGTATGGAGAAAGACGATAGTTCTTTGGAACCTGCCACCCTTAAAGCTCGTTCCCAAAGACAGGTCATAAATAAGAACAATTGCCATGAGTCTGTTTCCTAAATGCCTGGCAGCACTCAGAAGTATCTACTGTGTAACTTCCACTGAGCTCAAAAAGTTTATTCCCATTCGAGAGGAAGTTTGCTCCTGCAATGCAGGCACCTTCAAAATAGGACCACTAAGGCCAGATGCCTGTGGGAAGATGATAAGATGTTCTAATAAACAATACAGAAGAGTTTTGAGGAACAGCTGAGATAAGATTATAGAAACATGAGGGAAACATTAAGGAAAAAAAAAGATTAAGCAATAAAGCAAACGGACAATTGGCTCAAGAATGAATGTGCTAAAAATGGGGCAGTTGAAAACACAATAAAAAGTTCTGGCACACCTACTATGGCATGCATGGGGAGCAAGGCTCTCATCAAACAACTTTAAAAGCTCTGGAATGTTTTGAATGTGGCTCTTTGCAGGTGTATGTCCTGTTTTAGTAATCATGGAGAACACAATGAAGAACTGAAGATTAATAAAGAAGAATATTAAAATTTATTGAGCATATTTACCATTTAAGTTATAATCTGGAATCTGATTTTCAGTCATCATTGAGTTGTTTGTGCTGAAACTAAGACCAAGTACCATTTGAAGATCTGAGAGATTAAGTTTAGCTGTTAATTCTCCAGTCTTATCTCCAACCTGTAATCAAATATATTTGTCTAAGGAGAAATGATTTTATTTATTTAAAACATTTGAATCACACTCATCAATCTGAAACAATCTCAGAATGACTTACAGAATATAAAGCTACAAGCTGCCCTCAAGCTTTCAGTCTGTTTTCCTTACATTATATTTAATCAATTTATTCCAATTACATCCATATATTATTTTATTTGAAAAAAGGCATACAGCAAAGAACTAAGAATATGTGCACATACCTCTCTTGAAATATCTAAATGTTTTTCTGCATAATGCATAGCTTGATCATGGTTCCCCAAAGCTGTGCATGCATTCCCTAAACTCCAGCATGCTCTTCCTTCACCAATTCTGAAATACAGTTCAATAATATACACATCAAATACTCTATTTAAAAACAAAGGAGAGATTTTAAATAAATAAATAAATACATTCAATTTCAAATAGTTACGTACAATTCAAGGACTCTTGAAAACCTTTGGCATAGTATCCAAACTCATTCTAAGAGCTGTCACTAGATGTAATGTTTAATAGAAGGAAAAACATATGCAGGGCACAATCACATTAACTGTAATTTACTTTAATTTATTAAAATCAAACTTAGATTTTGTCTTGTCCTGCCTACTTCAATATATCAGCCCCAAAATGCTGTGAAAAAAATACTTCATGATAGCAACATTTCAATTAACAAATTGCCTTGGGACTATAAAGCTAAGATACAGAAAGCACATTAATCTCAGTGATAATGGTAATCAGTATAGAATAAATATTTATTCATTACTGGATTATTTTTAGAGATTAAACATTAAAAGATAACTCTCTACCTTCCCTACTTCAAAAGTGCTTCATGTTTCTGCTGAAAAATTCCAAAGCAATTTATAATGGAGACTAGGTGGGAAATTAAAAAAGATCTGGCAAACCACATCTATATTAGTGTCAAAAAAGCTGCATGGCTAAATCCATATAGAAGTCACACTTGATTTAACAGCGTCTTTATGAATAGCTACATCTCAAAAGATTGACAAACTCTTGTATTTAGCTAAAGTTGCTTATTTAGATTGATGTAAGAATGTAAACTGAACCATAGTGAACCAGATCAAACGCCTATCTAGTCCACCAGTTTTTCCTCTTCCCATCCAAATGCCAATGGGAAAGCCAAAATCTTTGATTTGTGCTCCAGGTAACTAATATTGCAGCATACTCCCCCAAATAACAGAGATAATATGTTTATTACTGCCATTAATAGTACAATCCTCTATTAAAGTGTTTAGCACTGGAGATCCTGCCTATAGAAATAA
Organism: Python bivittatus; assembly: GCF_059951505.1. Taxonomy (NCBI): domain Eukaryota; kingdom Metazoa; phylum Chordata; class Lepidosauria; order Squamata; family Pythonidae; genus Python; species Python bivittatus. The sequence goes on from NW_028277098.1 coordinate 17,498,014, forward strand.
GGCAATATTCCCATATGGAACAAAAAACTGTATTAATATACAGGTAGTCCCCGGGTTAAGAATGCCCGGTTTACAGACGACCCACAGTTAAGAAAGGAACCTATTGTAGCAAAATTTGAGTTAAATACACAATGATTCGAGTTAATTACACAATACTACTGATACAGTATTATACAATAATGCTGTTCCAGCTAACATACAAATTCAGCTTAAGGACAGACCTTGGGAACGGAACTCATTCTTAAACTGGGGACTACCTGTATAGAGATGAATTTAAAACTCTTACCTATCATTTAGTTCTTCAGCAATTGCTAAGTGTTTCAGATGATAATCTATGGCCTTCTCATAGTCCTGAAGTAAGGTATATGTATTTCCAAGGCTGTAACATGCCTGTGCTTCCACAGCCCTATCTTTAAGTTGCCTTGCAAGCTGCAGTGTCTTCCTAAAGAACAAATAGACACAATCTTTACTTATGCTATTCAAACCACCATCATCAATGTATCAGCATAAGTTGATATGAGATTTACTGGATCTGTTATAAAATTCAATGCAATATATACTTTCAAATAATCTGGAAAAACATTTTATTTAAAAAATTAAACAAGTCTTTTTAAAATCAGTATATAATATATCATAGCACATATTAATATTGAAAATGTTTTGCTGCCATTTACCTATTTGTCAACCAATTAACAGTGATAAGTAAAAATCAGTGGAAAAATTAGAAGTGGTAAGTAAGCAGTATGTCAGGAAAGCTAGTCATCACTGGCATTCTTAGAAATCCCTGACAAATCTAAGGATTCCTCAAATCATATTTGCAATTTACTAGCATGAGGATGTACATAATGTTGCTTTATAGACAACACTACATACTTCTTTTATGTGTCATCAAGCTGGTGTTGACTTTTAGTGATCACCTAGATAAACCTTTTTTAGGATGATCTGTCCCCAACGTGGCCCTTCAGGTCTTCTGATGGTGAACCCATCCCCACTGTAATCAAATTCATCCACCTTGCTGCTGGACATCATCTTCTTCTCTTTCTTTCTGACTTTCCTAGCATTACAGACTTCTCAAGAGAACTAAGTCTTTGCATGTGTTAAAAGTGTTGATAATCTGTGCCTGGTCATTTGTGCCTCATGAGAACTTTGGATTAATTTATTCTTCTTGGCTATTCATGGTATTCTCAGGAATCTTCTCCAATAGCAAAGTTTAAAAGCATCAATACTTTTTCTACCTGGCTTCTTCAAAGTCCAACTCTGAACCTGACTATGGTGGCTCACGCCCTCATCACCACAGGCATAAGACTACTGCAGCATGCTGTATATGAGGCTGCCTTTAAAGATACCTGGAAGCTTCAGTTGGTGCAAAATGCAGTGGCACCAGTTCTCATGGGTGCTTGCCAGTACATTACACCTATTTTGGTGGCCTTGCATTGGCTTCCTATCTGTAGAGAGAAAAGGGAATGACCTTGAAGGACAGGAGGAAGAGCCGCTACTAAGGCAATGGTTAGATAAGAAGAGCTTGAGCCCGGACCAAGAAAATAGCTTGAGAAAATGTCTCAGACAAGTCCCTCTGTAGTTCATATGAAAATAAAGTGAGGGACACGGAAGCACATTTAGACCTGCATGATTCTGTCACTATAGCTGCTACAATAAAAGTAGTCCTGACCTATATGGCATTGGTTTCTTACCTGGCCTACTTTGTTTAGTGACACTACCAACTACCAAGCGCAATTTAAAGTGCCAGTTTTAACCTATAAAGCCCTTTATAAATTAGTCCCGGTTACTTGCAGAATCACATCTCTCTACTGGAATTGACCCAACTGCTTCAATCATGCCAGGGGAAACAGCTGGTTGTCCCTCTTTCTCAAGAGGTCAGAGGGGCTGAGTCCAGAGACGTTTTTCTGTCATCAACCCAGCTCTCCTGAATGACCTCCTATGAGAAGTTTGGCTCCAGCTCCAGTTGTCATCTGGAACCTTCCTAAAATTGAGCTTTTCTAGAGGGTTTTCAGGGGCCAACACCAGATCTTTTTGGATTTGTCTATTTTTGACCGCTGATTTTGTATTTTTAATTTTTTACTGGTTTTTAAGTTGTAAGCCACTAGGAATCTGTATAGTATTGCAGTGGGGTATAAATATGATAAATAAATAAATATTTGCCTCCATAGAAAACCACAGGGAAAACCAGTGTCTGCAGAATTCTGATTTTTGTAGGTATAGACATGTAATGGCATCTGAATTCTCTTTTCCAAGGCCTTCAATGCTACCCCACAAGTGCTAGTCTGTATTAATTCTTAACTGATGGTTCCTTTACTGTTGCTAGTTCTTCCTAAAAGGCAGAAGCTATTCACCACTTCAGTATCTTCAGTGTCAATTTTAAGGCTGGTTGTTCTACCTTTTGTCATTAGTTTGGTCTTCTTGATATTTAATCTCAGTCCCACTGTTCACTATGCTGCTTGACTTTTATTACATCTTGCACATTATCTGCATTTTCAGCTGTCATAAGCATAGCACAAGTTATTGATATTTTTTCCTCCAGTTTTAAAACTACACTCATCTTCTTCCAATCCAGCTTCCTTCAATATATATGCAGCATATAGGTGAATAAGGAGAGAGCATAAAGCCTTGTCTTTCTTGTTTGCTGACCTGGAGCCAATTTGTTTCACCATGTTCCATCTGGATTGTGGTTTTCTATCCTGTATATAGGTTTTGAATTAGGACAATGAGAAGTTCTGGGATTCCCACTTTCCTAAGGCAGCTTGATAGGGTTGACACATTCAAATGCCTTTTTATAATCAATAAAGCACATATTGATTTCCTTTTGCTATTATTTGATTTTCTCAATTATCCAGAGTGCATCAGCAATGTCTTGTTTCTTTGAATTTTTTAAAGCCAGCTTGAACATGCGGCATTTCCCTTTCCATGTAGGCTTTATTTGCACTGAATGATCCGAAGCAAGATACTTAATATGCCACAATTTTCTAATTTTATATAAAATTATATCATTCTTAAGGAATATAAATGGAATACAATACAGAATGATCAGATGCAATTAAAAAACAACAATACTGGTATTTTTGTAGAATTACCACACAGAATATTTTACAGATATCTATAACCTGAATTTCTCAGGGAGTTTATACACCCAGATGAGTATTTTCAGTTTCTAAGCAGCTAAAGATGCCCTGTTCCAAATGCCACCAGACCTGGATTCAAGACTGGGCTCAACGAGAATGAGAGCTTTCTCCATTAGCTATTTTAGAAATCTATATCCTGATACAGACCATGTAGTTGCTTTTGTCCCTTCTGGTTTTATCCAAACAGGTTTGATCATTCTGTTTTACGTATCTAAGGCAGCTGGAGTCTATGTTTGGCTGTTTGTTTTTATGGAACTGATTTAGCTATTTTACTGTTTTGATTTTATTGTAAACCACTTGTAAACCTCTCCTAAATATAGATGGTTTTCCAAAACACACAGTGTATTTATTTTGTTCCTTTTCTTTAAGTTACAAAATATATGATTAAGCCCTGAAAAATAAATCTAAACATCCTGCCTTAGGTTCTGAGATCCAATTAGCATCACACTTTATTTATCATGTACTATGAATCTGATCTATCAAAAGCTATATTCTATTTTATGTATTAAATATCAGCATGTAGTGCCATTTTATCAATCAATCAATCATATTTATATAGCCAGCCACCCATCTCACATAAAAGTGACTCTGGGTGGCGTATAGCACTTTGTACATGCTTTCTTAGGAGTGAGCCCTATACTGAGTCAGTATAGGACTACAGCCTAAATTGTGGCAATTCTGTCTCTGGGAAGAAGCTCAGACAAGATGGTTCATGTATACTGTACGTTAACAGTTCATACACAGGAAATGCCTAACAACTGAAATGGATATAGTATTTTATATCTATATCATGTTAGGTTTTATAGAATTATGATTGGGTAAAGTTGTATTTATTTTCTTGCATATTAAATTTAGGCAATAATGTTCTAAGAAAATAAAATGATGAAAATGAATACAGGCAAGAATGCCCAGATAACAAGAACAGGAAAAGACAACAAATCAATATTACTTTGAAATAGCTAAAGCTAATGAAATGATGCATATTTCAGAATGACAAAAAAATCTGATTACTTATTAAATCAGAGTAACTGTACTAACAAAGCAGTATAAAGCAATACAGAAACTAACTTGTAATATTCAGCAGCAGTTTCAAACTCTCCAAGGAAAATATAGGCATTTCCAAGATTACTGTAGGCTCTTCTTTCTGCAGCTCTATCACCAAATTCTTTTGCAATTAGAAGGCGCTGAAACAGAATTAGCCTGTCAATTATTATAACAACAACCAGAGTAAGAATCCTTATTCTCAATACTGTTTCCAGAACAAATAACAAAGTGCTTATATAATTGATAGTAAAGATTCACTTTTTCCCTTTCAAAAGCACATTTTTACCAGAAAATTTTGTATTAAACAGAAAAGAATATAAAGTCCCCTGTCTCCAATAATTCACAGTAGTATCTGTTTGTTTTTCAGCCAAAAAATACATTTAAAAATATGACATGCAAAACTAAATATGTATCAGAAAATCCCAATTTTCTGTTTCCAGGTTACTAAAAAAAAAAAAAAGGATATACTTTAGCTTTTTTTTTTATATATATATAAGTCATAGAAATTTCTTTGGTGTATCCATCTTCCTGTATATACTTCAAAGCAGAAACCAAGGAAACAATAGCATCTGCTTCACTAGAATTATTCACATGCAGTAAATGTACTTTTTAAACATATAATACAATATACAGTAAACCAAAAAACATCAACATGCACTCTCTTGTACCTGTTCATGGGCAGTAACAGCACTTCGGAAGTTGCCCAGAAGATAATGCGTATTCCCCAAGTTTCCATAGGCACGTCCTTGGGCAGCTCTATCCCCCAGGTCTGTTACGATTGTCAAGTTTTCCCTATTTAACATTCAAATTTTAAAAAAACAATTACAAGGTTTAGGTTGGAAGAAATGTACAAGTAACAATTATGAAAAATATTTTCTTGTTAATTCAAAAGAAAATATTTAACTTGTTTTTATACAGATTAGTTTAATGGCCATTATATATTAATATTTGCCATCCTTATAAGGTGATGACCTTAAATCATCTGTGATTTCACATGCTCTAAATTATAGTAACAATATTGATGGCTGCTGTCCAATAGTTCTTTTTCTTCCTACACATTCACCCTATTTAAGTCACTACTGCAGTAGGAGAAATAGAGCTGGAATTTTAAATTACACTGGATTTTATCTAAATTTTGTATCTTTTTAAATTTTTGTGCACTGACATTATAAAATTTAAATTTGGTTTAAAAGAATCAACACATTTTAATCTATTATAAAAATGATGATTAAAAACTATTAATCCATTATTAAAACTTTTCTTACTCGTAATAATCTGCAGCTTTCCGCAATGCAGTCTTAACATCATCTGGAAATTCCCCTGGATCATGGGTACCTGCACAGGCAACACTTTTACCCTTGGAGTGATATACATTTCCAAGATTATACAGAGCTCTTGCTTCTCCCACCTATAAATAAAAATAAAACACTCTATAAAGTTCTTATGCCACATACAGTAGCTATTCACTTAATTGAATGGTAAAATAAATCTCTTATTTCCTGTTGTGAGAAGTAGCGGTTTTCACTATTATATACTACCCCCACACTATCCCCTGTTCACATCTTACACATTTATGAGTTTAGTATTATGTCACAGAACAATATTTTCCCAAAAGCCCATTCATTCACAAAAGGATACTTTTTGATCTCAACAATGCTACTACAGTCAGAAAGATAACAAGATTATCAAAAAAACGCATACGCTCTCCCAATGTTTTTTTTAGATTGGGTCAGGGAGAAACACAGAAGACATCTGCCTAAAGATACTGTGGTAACCAACTGATAAGCTTGAAGAACTTGATCAAAACAGTATTATTCTATTGCTGACATCAGGTTCATCTTAAATTTGTAGCATTATTCAAAATAACAGATACTGTTTTTTTTCTTTCAATACTGACTGTAGGAATTGTTCTTACCTTATCATTTAAATCTCTTGAAATATCAAGGTGCCTCTGACAGCAGACAATTGCTTCTTCAAAATTCCCAAGGACCTTTAAGGTATTTCCCAAGTTGCCACTAGCTTTAGCTTCTCCTAGCTGATCCCCAATTGTTCTGAAAATTGAACACTCAGTCAATCCTTCTGTTTTTCTGTTAAAAAGTCAGCTCAATGTACTCAATTTGAGTAGCAGAAACACTTTTATTAAACTTTATTTGTGTTTGCAACTGTACACTTACTGTGCTTAAAACATTTTTACCCATAGCCTTAAGGATTCTAATTCAGATGATTTCTTTTTCCTAGTTCTTTTTTCTCAGACATGGATCTTCAAATCTACCAGTACTCCCAACTAGTTTGTCTAATCATTAGAAAAGATGAGAAGAGTAAAGCAACACCCGGTGAACCATATTGGGGAAAGATTATACTCCACATCCATGTATGAATGCCACTGAATTTGGACATATTTAATACATTTGGCTGAACTGTTATTTCTGGGATTTACTTCCAAGTTACAAGTATAACATTACACTGTGGATATAGTATATTCCAGATAGAATGTATTTTAGAAATTGGTCAAACACTCAATTATATAGTCTAAAATATATTTTAAAAGTAATGTAAGATTATTGTGAGGGTTCAATTCTGTATGTCATTTCTTGTGAATACAATTTAATGCCTAAGACAAATTACGTGTGTCATTCTCCTGAACTTTAAACCTTCCTATATATTATTCTGAGTAGTTCCTGATAACAAATTTCACTTATATGGCTAAGATAACCTGCCCTATCTGACAGCTCTGTTGTCATATGTGATGGAGAAATTTTTGGCAATATTTAATTGAACAAACTTTTAATCATCATCACAAAATAGTGATATCTAGATCAGTGCTTCCCAAACCTGGGTAAATTACCCAAAATTGGGTAAAAGTGGTTTTTCACTGGGTAATGACACACAAACCCATTTACAATAGAGACATTTACACCGACTTAAAATTGCCACGTGTACTAAAATATATTCCAAAATCTCCCAAAGTATTCCTATTAAGATGAAAAACAATGAAATTGCCAATGGTAATTTGCTGAAATGACATAAAAATCATTCAGTGATATTGTTTTTATAATACAGGTAGTCCTCGAGTTATGATCATTCATTCAGCAACTGTTCAGAGTTACGACAGTGCTGAAGGGACTTATGACTGGTTCTTGAAGTTTGGCTGCTGCAGCACCCCTGCAGTCATGGGAACAAAATGTGGGCATTTGGCAAGCAGCTCACATGACATGATTTTGTTATTCCATCTTATTACAACAAAGAGCATTCCTGGTAGCCATGCTGTGACTGTTTCTTGAACTGGCCTATCTTGAAGGGCTGACATAAAGGTACCAAAATCTGCATTTACCTTGCAAGAGTTAAATCATGGTGATGATATTCCAAAGCTTTTGCGTATTCATGCAAGTAGAAATAGGCATTGCCCAACTGGCTATAAATAGCACTGAGTGTTTTTAAGTCTTCAGTTCCAACCTGAACTGCAGCTTCAAAGAAAGATACCCCAGCTCGACAATCCCCTGCTTTACATAAGCGTTCCCCTTCCAAGGCAAGCTCCAGGCATGATGCTTCCATTCTACAAATATGAAACACAAGAACATTTAAGTTTTAAAAGAATGGTATTTCTTCTAGTAGTTATTGAGGAAAAATAAACATATTAATTTATTTCAAGTACTTATTGAAGCACTTATACTTGCATCACAAGTTTAAAACATATTATTAGCCATAGTTAAGGAAGGAGGGAGGTCATTGGGTATTGGCAGTGGGTAGCAACTAATGAGAGGGGCAAGTGTGCTGGTGGAATATGTAGTATTGAGTTATCAACAGGCAGTCCTCAGGTAATGACGACTCATTCAACAACCAAAGTTATGACAGTGCTGAATGAGCAGTACTTATGACCAGTCCTTGAAGTCCTGATTGTTGCAGTACTTCTGTTGCCATGTGATCATGATGTGGGCATTTGATGCCCGGCTTGTGATTATGACATTGCAGTGAGCCACATTCACATGATCAAAATTTCTCACATACCCTGCTGGCTTCCCACGAGCAAAGTCAATGGGGAAGCCGGCAGGAAGTCAGAAGTTGCTCCCACTCCTGCTGCTTTTTTGCCTGCCTATACTCCATAGCGCCTGCCTGCAGCACCCACGCTCAGCGCCTGCCCACAGCACCTCCCACTGACACTCGCTCATGCTGCAGAATGCCTGCCCACTGCGCCCTCTTGTGTATCCGTGGCCTGCTTACCTGGGACTCTTGCCTCTTCCCGTTTAACAACCCGTGCAGTTCTGGAGTTATAACAGTAACTGGGACTGCTGGGATTGCCATTGCTAAGTGATGTAGTCACGCGCTGTTGCACTTTATGATTGCATCACTAAGCAACAGAAATTTCGGTCCCAGTTGCTGTCGTAACCCGAGGACTACCTGTAACAATGGCAGTTAAGGGGTGGGAATGAGGGACATTCATAAAAGGGAAGGTGCTAGGAAAATTGGAGTGGATGAGGATCCCACAGGGTTATGCTGCTGTAGAAACTGCTGAGGGAGGAGTGGAGATGGGGAAATCCGAACCAAGTTCCTTGTAATATCCAGTTCACTGATTTTTCCAAACAAGTGTATTTATATTTAACATATCAACAAAATTGTTACAAGAATCCAATATTCAGGCCTTCTTATTCTAAAAAAAGACCTATATCCAGTCAACTTCCACCCTATTTTCCTGGTCTCCATCCTGCTCTTTATCTGACTTGAACTCTTATACAGGGTGGTAAACAAATTTGAGGAGAATTAAAAATCTGGGAGGAACGATCACATGTAAGCAACTTCTGGAGCCAGACTGTGCCATGCGCAAGATCCAGCCGTTAGGGCTCCTCTTCAACCATCTTTTTATTCATATAATTATAATAATAAATGTTTCTTTAAAAAAGAACACTCTGAGCAAGGATCATGTTTGATGCAGCATGTAATTATCTTGGACTATATTCTGAAGATAATCATTGCTCCCTACTTATCATATTTTCCTAATGCCCGATGAACTATTTAATGTGAGAATAAAAACACTTCTAATTATAACTTCACACTATGTCTTTTAATCTTATATTAACTTTTATTCTTTGTAACCACCATAAAACAGATCAGATAGAATATGAAGCTACTATTTCTATTTTAGTTTAATAGAAAGAATCTGTTAAATTAAAGGTGACAAAAATACAGAAATAAAACTAGCATCATAATTTAAAATTACAAATAAACAACTTACTGGAAAAACTGTAACATAAAGTCACAGAAATTAGTGGATACATAACTGAATTTATTTCAGTACACAGACTATATAATATGTTACAAATGCTATTTTATAGGAAGAACATCAGTAAATACTTTATTCTGAATTTAAGATTTACTTCCTCAGTGTTTTAAAGTTTTTGATAAAAATCACTACTAGAGATCACATATAAAATGAAACTACTGAAAGAATACCATACCTCTTAGCTTTCGACATTCCGCAGCCTAAACACAATGATATGACAGACATTCTTAACTTGTGCAGTAAAAATAAAATTTATATTTCATGCATGGAAAAAGCATCCCAGTTTGCCTACCTACAGCATACATTTAGCATTTCTCAGAAATAGCCAACAGGTATTTTCTTCCATTTTATTAAAATTATATAACAAAATAACAAAAGATTTAACCCTCTCTTATTGGGTAATGTTAACTAATCCTCTCCTCTCCAGAGAGGTTCTACCAGGGCACCTTATGTTAAATGCCACATCCAATTAAAATTAAGTGAATGTATTCCACCCCATACCTGAAAGGTACAATCCTATTAATGCAATAATAAATTGTATAATCACCATAATCACCATAATACCACTGATTCATTTTTGGCTTGTGAGTACACACACACGTACATGTACACATTTAATTAAAAAAGTTGTGAAAGTATCCATGTCTACACTTTTAAGAATTATCATTGTAAAAGAGACAGCTGTGTAATACAGTAGCAAAAAAGACAAATTGTAATTATTAATTTCTAAATAGCTCTATGATATTCTGCAGTTACCAGAGCACAACTTGACTATCAGATTCAGTTCTTAGTTTCAAACTTTAAGAAGTACTCAAGCAAACTGCAATAGGTTTGAAGCAGAAAAATGACAAGATTCACAGTCCTGGAAACTAAGAGACTGAAAGAACTCTTTTGTCTTGAGAAGGGGGGGGCAGATATAATATCTTAAAAGATGTCATGTGGAAGGCCAATCTGTTCTCTATCATCTCAGAGTGCAGGACAAGAAATGACATATTTAAGCTAAAGAACAGATTTCTGTTGAATGTTAGGAAAAAATTCCAAACCACTAAAGCAATTTGATGGTAGAGCCAGTTCTCAGAAAGGTGGTGAGCTCCTTTGCTGGATGCATTCAAGGAGGGTTGGACAGACATTTGTGACCTATACTTTAATTTGGATTACTGCACAAAACAAGAGTTCAGACTACATGACTCCTTCTAGCCTTATGTTTCTATGAAAACAGCTTCCTATTCCCACTGTCTTCTCCAGACTATATGAGCAATTATTCTGTAACCAAGTATTCAATAAAATAATACAATTTAATAATGTAGGACAGACCTCTGCAGTGCTTTGGGTTTGAAGACATAAATGTAGTACAAGTCTGCACTTCTTAAAAACAGCATCTTTTCCTTGGATCAGCTTTGGATTTAACGAAAACATGTGATCAAATAGAAGGTGCAAAGGGACTCCAACTTCTTTTGTGAACTTCTCTATGTTGCCTTACATAGCTGCAGCATGATCCTGTAAAAAGGTTTTTAGTTTATACAGTTGCAAACAAGTACTGTGTGTACACTTGCACATTCCAAAGCATGTTCTGCCTTTGAATCTGAAGCACTGCAGAGATAGGTGTATACTTTAAAAAAATCCTTCATTTGTTTGCAAAAACCAAGACAAGCAACGGTTTATCACATTACAGCCTTGTTTTGGATTCTAGGTATAATTATATTATGGATGCAGTGTAAATATTAAGATGTTGCAATTTATTTTTTAAAAAAATTCTCAATCTTTTAATTCTTCTCAAGCCTTAGCCCATTTTATTTGGAAATGCTGTAATTTCTATTATTTTAGAATACAAGCTAGTGTCATTCAATAATCATTTGAACCCACATTGTTTTGAGAAACAAAACCAAGCAAGCTGTGTTACCAAGCAAGTGGCCCTTTACTACAGTGAACAGATACAGCAGGTTCAAGTGTGATGATGATGCACAGGAGACAAGGTATATACTCCTACATTTAAAAAAAAAATCCTAAGAGCATTTTCCATCTTCCCATGTGGGAAGACGCACATGCTCCTTGATGAGGCAAGAAATAAATAAAACATTCTATTTCAAACATAGAGAAGTTCACAAAAGAAGTTGGAATCCCTTTGCACCTTCTATTTGATCACATCTTTTCGTTAAATCCAAAGCTGATCTAAGTGTCATAAGCACTCCTCTCATATTGCCATCTTTGCTCTGTTTAAAAAATAATGCCTTTAACATTCTTCAGGGTTGCTGTGGCTGGGCTAGCTTAGTCTCCTTAAACATATCCTGCATTTTCCTGGAACTGTGTGGCTCTGTGAATGCCCAGGAAAACATGCAGCTTCTTTAAAGAGACACTCACAAGCATGGCATGCATGACTATGCCTGTTCCAAACCACCTTTTCAGTTCTGGATCAAAAACGCTGCACATATTTTCTAACCATCAACACTGTTGATTTAGAAGATAATAAATATAATAAAACCCCATACAGAAACAAAAGATATATGGGTTATAAACGAATAAGTACGATTCATGTAGTTACTGACGGCATAAAAGCTGAAAAATCCAGCATTTTTGAACTGAACTAACATTAGTTCCAGCCCAGAAATAGAGGCTGGAACAAGTAAAGCACATCTATATGCAGAAATTCATTGTTGCAGACTTATCTTAGTAGCTTTGTCAAAGTCTACATTTTAAAAAAATCAATTGATACTGTGATGGTGATACAAGTGCAAGATTCATTTTATTCTAGATGAACAAAGAGGGATGGGCAATTTATTTATTTATTGATTTATTAAACTTGTCCCCACCCATCTCCCCCCAATGGGGGACTCTGGGCGGCTTACAACATATTAAAACAATAAATAAACATACAATTAAAATTTATAACAGGACACATTTACAAAGAATAAAAGGAAAAAATCCAGGAGGCTGATGGAAGCAACACCAGGCCTCTAGAGGGCTAGCCAACCCTACATCTGATGACCTCCCTCCCCACCCCAGGCCAGATGGCAGAGCCAGGTCTTCAAGTCCCTCCGAAAGGCCGGGAGTGAGAGGGGCCTATCTCACCTCCGGGGGCAAGATGTTCCAAAGGGCGGGGGCTACAGCAGAGAAGGCCCGCCTTCTGGACCCCGCTATTCGGAGTTCTTTTGCCGAGGGGGTCCGGAGCATGCCCTCTCTGTGTGATTGGGTGGGACGGGTTGAAATTGTGGGGCAGAGGCAGTCCCTCAGGTAACCTGGCCCCATGCCATGTAGGGCTTTAAAGGTGATAACCAACACCTTGAACTGGACCAGGAAGCAAACTGGTACCCAATGCAGCTCACGGAGCAATGGTGTTATATGGGTCCTTCTTTGGACCCCAAAAATAGCTCGCGTGGCTGCATTCTGGACCAGCTGAAGCTTCCGGATACTCTTCAAGGGTAGCCCCATGTAAAGCGCATTGCAGTAGTCTATCCTGGAGATAACAAGGGCATGAGTGACTGTTTGAAGGGCATCCCGATCCAGGAAAGGGCGTAACTGGTGCACAAACCGGAGCTGTGCAAAAGCCCTCCTGGCCACGGCTGCCACCTGCTCTTTGAGCAGGAGCCGTGAGTCCAGGAGGACCCCCAAATTACACAATGGGTCTGTCTGGGGCAGTGCTACCCCATCCAGCACCAACGATGACAATGTCCCGGATACAGAGGAGCCATTAACCCACAGCCACTCCGTCTTACCAGGGTTCAGCTGGAGCCTGTTGTTCCCCATCCAGACCCTTACAGCCTCCAGGCACCGTTAGAGAATTACCTACTGCTCTCTTTTCTTGCATTACCTTCTACTTTGATAAGCCATTCCCTATTCTCATAATACCACTTAGGCATTGGAATTTGCTACCACTATGGACTTGCATTTTTTAATCTAAAGAAATCAAGTGTAAGTATATACATCTATATCCCAGAACACAATCGTGTTCTTTGGAATGGGTTTCTGGATTATTCTTCCTGTTAATATGTGTGCAAATACTTTCAGTTGGAATCTTAGAAGACATCTGAAATGTAAGCTAATGAAAACAGCCTTTACCCACAAATGGCTACCTCTAACATTAATTTAATCTTAGAACAATGAACCAGGTACAGCTGTCAAATATCATTCCTCACCTACACAGTTTCCATAGCATGGCTCAGCACAGACAAAAATAAGGAAGCTTCAATCAATATTTGGAACAGTAAACAAGCAGAGTATTGTCAAGAGTCTACAAGCACCTGGAAGGAGTCAGTCATGGATGAACTCTAACTTGGCAATTAAACTGCATATAATGGAACAACAAAGATACTATAAAAGGACTTTGAGATTTCATATAACTTAGGTGTTAATCATACATATACTGACCCTTTGAATTATTGTGGAAAATTAAAGTAAGCATTCAGATGCAAGCCTTAAGTTAATTTTTCAGTGTATTAGAAAATTAGTATATATGCTTACCTGTAACGAACATGAAACGAATTACCTTCACACATGTTTAACAAAACATCTTCTTCCATCAATTCACATTCTGAATGAATATATTAGCAACTATACAACATATAGGACAATCACCAGGGTATGAAAAGATGTTCTCATAACAGTGTCCCAATATGTTATTAAGACTTGGAGTTAATAAACTGCAAATTCCTGCTGTAGTATTCTTCCTTAATGAGAAAGGGAGATTCTTTGCAGATACCACTTATACTTCAGAAGTCGGATTACAATCTGCGTCTGTCATTCAGTCAGCTGTATTTCTGCAAAGAGAATACAGAATGCTCTATTTCCAACTTTATTTTTATAACATGACAGTGTCAAATTAATGTAAAAAAATTAAGATAGCTATGCTTAGCATAGATATAACAAATGAAATTCTTGCATAAAGAAAGCTTAGAAAGCAAACCTTTCTCACACATATACACAAGTTTTAGTACATACATCCTTAAATACTATTTTATAGATTAGTTATAAAGAAATAATTTAGAGAGACTTCTCAAAGCATGATGTTCTCTCCTCTTTTGATCTAGACAATCCTATGTTAAAAACTTTATTTGGAAAAGTGGTAGCAAAACTATTTTTTTGTTTTTTTGTTTTACATAGTTTTTAATTTAATTTAGTGGTTAAGGTACCAGGCTAGAATCCAGAAGACTGTGAGTTTTAGTTCCACCTTAGGCATGAAAGCCAGCTGGCTGACTTTGGGCCAGTCACTCTCTCTCAGCCCAACTCACCTCACAGGGTTGTTATTGTGGGGAAAATAGGAGGAGGAAGGAGTATTAGGTATGTTTGCCGCCTTGAGTTATTTATAAAAATAATAAAGGCGGAATAAAAAAATCTTTTAAAAAATTGCTGCAAGGAAACGAATAGAAAAATAACAGAACGAGGACTGGATATCACACTATTTCATATATTTCTACTACAATTGTACACAAAATGGAAAATGTGCTTTGTTTCAACCCTGAAACAAATACAGTGACTTCTGGAAATTCCACTGAACTTCAGCAGAAACAAAACCTGGAATGTTTTTGTTTTTCTATGTTTTGGCCAAAACAAACCCACAGAGATCTTGGGTTTTACTGGTCAAGGCTGGTGCACAGCAAACTTTCTGTATTCTGCCACTACCTTTTCCACAGGGTCTGTTCATTTGTTACTCAATAGACAAAGCAGCTCTCAGTAAGAACTATCTCTCTAGACAGCCTGCCCATCAATTTTCCTTCTCTTCCTCCCTGCCCTGAGCTGCTACCGATGTCCAGATAGCAAAAGGAGGGAGAGATATAAGCTCTGTGGCCCATGAAGGACACAGCGGCTACAAGGGGCTATTCCCTCTACGTTTTTTTTCACTGCTTCTGCCATCACCACAGGAGTCATAGGCACATGCTCCTCCAAAGAATAACCCTTGGATTTTTACCACTTGTGTTTGGATGTTTCCATACATCTCTGGAATAAAACAACTGTGTTTTATTCTATATCCAGACCAAAAAAGCATGTTTTGGTTCAGGCACAAACTACAAGAAACCACCTGTTCTGCGCAGGAGAGTCTGTGTAAACAAATATTTCAGTGAAAAGAATGAAGCTTGGCAACGTCATTCACTACTCCTTCCTCAGCACTCTAGTTGCTAAATGGTAGCTGATGGCTTAATTTATTTTATAAGCACAGATTTGTTCAACTGCTATTCACCTTTAAAACAAATTACTTAGTTGCAAAACACAGGATTTATATAGCTTAAAATGATACCATAAACATCTGATTATGCAAACCACACAGAATAAAATATATTTAAAGAGAAATGTTTCCTTAGTACTTTCCTTAGATTCAGAGGACACTCATCTGTGAGCTAATACTACAAATCCTATTTATTTGTAAGTAAATATCACTCAATGAAATGCATTTATTTCCAAATAGATATATGAGAACAAATAGGCCTCAATGTCCAGAACCTTTTATAAGAAAGGATGATTGGTTACTGGATACAGTTTCTCAGTGATATGAAAAATAAGTATCAATGCTATTGGGCTAGAAGTCCCATCAGCGTTTTTAACTTATGAACTGACAAATTATAGAGTTCTGGCTAGAGAATTAGTTCATCCTATGGACTATGTGTTGATATATTGCAATGACATTCACTATTTCTTCAGTCTAGAACAGCATGGTGAACCTTTTGGGCTCGGCATGTCAAAAATTTGGAAAATGCCTAACTTGACTTTGCTGGTGTGTCACCCCCCCTCAACAAATGAAACAATTCTTTACATATTCATTTATTGTTAAAAAAATACAGTCCAATCATGTGTGGTGCTATGTATTATGTAAAGAAACATCAAATAATTACAAAAATGAAATACGGGTAAAACAAACTCAGTTTTTTTGGTAACTCAAACAGGGAGAATAGTTGGTTTTGATGAATGCTGGCGTGTCACCCAAACGTCGTGGTGTGTCACCTTTGATACGCATGTCATAGGTTTGCCATTACTGTTCTAGAAGAATATTACTTTGAATCAAGGATTACAGTACATGGACAATCTTGACATGAGCACCCCATAAGAATGAAAATGAGGACTTCAGAGTATATCAAATATTTAGGGTCAACAACAGGGGACACAGTAAACAGTGTCAGAATTTTTAGGAGGAGGAAAAGGGTTCAACTGGCAAAAGAGAATAGGAGAAAAAGCAAGAAACTCCATAAAATAACTGCATTTATTTATTTATTTGACTTGCATAGCCACCCATCTTATGTACCATAACCTTGGGCAGCTCACAGAACAACAATAAAAACATAAAACTATTTTAAAAACCACAAAAACTCCCAGTGCCACAAAGCAACACCTCTTCACACACCTACATTCAACTGTACTGGGCTCCAGTCTCACTCTACCTCAATGCTTGCTGAGTTTCCTCTCATCCAAGGACAGCTCTTCCCAGGGATTTCCTTACATAGTATCACACTGTGCTGGCTGAATTCACAGCACTAAAGCAAAACCCACGATTCTTGCCAAGCACATTTATTTCTCAAAAAACATTACAGTAATATTTCTTTAACCTTGTCAAAGCTTCATCTGTTGCAGCTGTGTCCATACTAATTCTATAATCACTAAGCTAATTTTTTTGCCTTGCATTATGGAATTTGCAAACAGATCCTAAGTATTTTTATCCGTAAGTAAAACTTACCTAGCTTAGTGGAACTCGCATCCCAGCTGAAAATCATTGCTAAGCTGCAAAAATAAAAGCCTTATCTCAGTTTAGAAATCTCAGCCCTCCTCTATCCAAACCTAGGTTGAAAACATTCATGCCATGATTTTAAGGGCTGGTTCATACACAATACTAAGTAATAGGGAATGGATTCATACATTTCAGATTTGTTTAAATACTCCAGGATCCAATTAACTTTCTGAAATGTCCTATTATGTAACACCATAGGAAAATCTAACACTCTGGCAGAAAGAAAATATATCTCTGATACATAGCTTTATTTGAACCTAGTTGAAACAGAAAAATCATTACAGCGATGTTCCATCTCTACACATATTCAAGTCTTTCCAAAGTATGACAACATTAATAAAACACTGGGTTTGGCAAAAACTTTTATTATAAATTACAATTAAACTCTGCGTTTCAGAAATGAGATATATAAACATAATCTTAAATGGAATAAAAAAACTGCACCACTTGCATTTTCTCTCAGTCCAGAGAAAAAGCAAATCAACCACTAATAATTTTTTTAAAATTTCTATCTCTATATCATTATTTTGCTCTAGAACAATTGCTGGTTTTGGCTGCTATAGCAAAAATAAGAAACTTGTTAAAAACTAACAGATGAATTAAGATTGTTAAGCTTCCATGCCTATGATTGAGTCAATGAAAATGTAATAAATATGTCAGTCTGTGAGGCACTAAAAGGCTGACTGCATTTCTGTGTAAAACTTCCCTACCTATTCATCATAATAAATGACTAGCTTAATTTGAAATGTTAAAGTCCCATTCGGATTGGGTCACTTGTTTTGATAGTTCAAGATTACTACCCTTAAACTGTATGACAAAATATAGTCAATAAGCACTTTTATCTGTCAAGGGGAGCCATGTACCACAGTCTTATACACATTTAATCAAAAGCAAGTACCACTGAGTTTCTAAATGTTATATGATTGCAGCCTTCAGCATATACCTTCTTCCCAGTAAAATCAGTGGAATAAATGGGTAATATCGCAACATGTTCTGGAATACCACTTCAAGATAATGTTTTAAGATTTTCAATTCTGGCCTGCATTATAAACATGATAAAGCATTTCAAAATTTAAAAATGTAAACAAAACCATTCAATAAAAATATCATTGTTCTTAAAGATTGGAATCAAAGTTGAATTACATTAAAACCTTTTTAAAATTTTGGGTAGAATAAAAAGCTTCATCTGGCCCCGTAACAATAGTCTGGTTAAAACCTCTCTGGGCTTATGACTTCTAAAGACAGAAATGAACAAATCCTTCCTATAAACATTTGTAGCTCAAGCTTAAAAACAGAACTTATCAAAGCTAATTCAGTTCTGGTACAATGTATTCTCAGTGACTAGTTCCAGCCACATTCTGTCCCACTTGAGTAGACTTCACTGTCAGCCCAATATAACAGATCTTAGTATTCCAGGTAAGAAATTACCAGACTATGAATAACTGGCCATTTTACCTTGCACTAGAAAGACCATAGTTGGTATATTAATCTACATTAATATAAATCAACAGATTTAGATTTGAAAAGCAGTACTGTATCCTCCAAAGAGCAAACAGGAAAACAGAAATTCTATCCAAAGCATTTTGAATGCCAGATCCTCAAACTACTGAATTATCAATTATCCTACTACCAAAACCAGGAACCTATTTAGTATCTCCACTATCTTAGATAACTGAAGTTAAAGAGAATAAAACTCAGCATCATTAGTGTGCTGATAGCACCTCAGAACAATACCAATATTTTTATCCAGTCCCAGATTTTCATTTCCAAGATCCCAACCAAAAGGCATAGCTATCCATATACAGGGGGACAACAGCACACACTGTACATCATGACATCATAATGCAAATGATATAAGTTATATACTTGTATCAGACACCATGATGTGACACAAGCAGATTATATAATCATATTTATGCGGTACAATCATTTTGACATCACTGTGGCTTATAATAGATGTTTATGCCAGCAGTGTATCATGGCCAATAGTATGAAAACTGCTGAGTAGTCCAGGGAACTAACAAGAGCAATCTCTACCCCAGCATATTATTTAGAGTTGTGCATTCTTCAGAAGTACAAGCCTGAGAAGAATGCAGAGCACACACAGCTACATTCTGTGAATTTCATTAACGCAGCATAAAATAGTTATTCACTGAAAGCTCATTAACAACTTCTGGTATCACTTTGAAGGTTTGCAAGATCAACAGCTACAAGACAACTCACATGAGGGAAACTGTAAAACAAGCAAAGCACAACTGAGAGAACAAATCAAAACATGTACCATAATCTACAGACCTTGAACACCGATTCTTAAAACCCACACCATACTGTGGAACACAAATGCAATTTTGCTAATTTTATTTATACATTTAACAAACTTATCAATTACCTATGCATTCTGTGGTAATCTATACACAGAAATTAATGTATTGCTGAAATCCTGAAGTTAATTACTACAAATACTCTTTGTTTAGCAACTACCTTGATTAGCAACTGTTCGCAATTATGATAGTAATAAATGGTAGTAAAAAAAATCATTTTTTGACCAATGCACACACAACCAGATTTCTGCATCTGACAACAATGCAGTGAGAGTAACGCTGGCAAAGCTGCACAAGATAATTTTATCTAAAAGAGACAGCAGCAATGAGCTATCTTCACAGCATCTCTCAGTCACATGTTTGCTTAGTGACCATTTCACTTAACAACAAGTTGTTGGAACAGATTGTGTTTGCTAAATGAGGAGTTGGTCTAGTAGGTGCATGAAATTCAATAGGGAACTCTCTCTAGGTTAGCGTGCAGAGTCTTTGGCTCATGGGGCTTTCCTCCTCATCCCATCTCGTCTTCCATACAATAAAAATTATTTTTAATCCAACAAAAATTGGATTAAAGAAAGTCCTATTTTAAAAAATCTGTTACACACAAGTAGATTTTCAACAGCAGGGCAGTTGGGGAAATAAGGGTTATCCCTTCTTTTCTCCACACTGCAAGCCACTGAAATTCTTTCCGCCAGAAAGAATTATACCTCCACATCAATCTTGGTAAGTATCACTCAGCTGTAGATTTAATTAGGGCTAATCCTAACCCTAACCCCACCCTCTAGCCAGCAATGTATCTTGAATGGACCAGGTTGAGAAAGGCTGGTCTAATAATCAGAACAAGGAGGGCAGTTTTCACTAGAAATTACATCAGAAACTGTTGACAATCCATTTTAAAAATTAACCATTCATGGCAAGGCACAGAGATATCTTTTTCATGCTGGCACTACCAGTATCATAACAAGAACAAATGGGTAACAATAGAAAGCACCAAAAACCAATAACTCTTGTTCAATTCTTACTCAGCTATCCTTAGTGCAAAATGCTATTTCTCAGCCTCAGTTCCTTATCTGTAAATGAAAAATGTAACATTAACACCTTCAAAATTTGCAGCAAAAAAGATAAACATGCCACAGCACAACCCTCCATAAAGCATGTCTAAATCTACTTTCTTCAATTATTTTAAGAATGCTACATTGTAGTCAATGTTAACACATGGCATTTTATGATAATTAAATGGTAAATAGTAACAGTATTAAAATAAGATCCAAAACTTAGCAGATCAATCATTCTTCCTCAATTCTGTGGGTGTAATGCATGGCTGTTCTTAGTAGGAGCAATTTGTTTAGCAATTCTGATCATGAATACAGTAAGATTCTAGTTAGTGACTCTTTTTCACTAAAAATGGAATACAAAACAGCTAATAAAACTGAAAGCTAGAATTATAATTACACACATATAAATTAAAAACTCAAAACAGAGAGAGCAAGTGTGCTGCAATACTTAAGATTTTGGACTAGGCTCAAAGAGACCCAAATTTAAGATTACACTCAGCTATGAAAGCTCACTAGGTGACTTTGGGCCAGACACTCTCAACCCAACCTCCCTCACAGTATTAATACTGAGAAAAATGTACTATGTACTTTTTGTTAAACACTTCAAAGTAAAATTGGATATAACTGTAAATGTATTATTATTCAATAAAATATGCAATAAGCACCCAAGAAAAATAAATCTAATTTCAGAGAAGAAAACAGCTTAAATTCAAAATCTCCACCTGACCCAAAACAACTCTGGCTGTCAGCTGAACAAAACCAAAAAAAAAAAAAAAAATACTATTTCTGAGAACAGCCTGCTATACCTTGTGATTCTACCAGATGCATCTCTGAAGTTGGCAAAAGAAAAACACCTCCTCACTGATGTTAAAGCCAGGACACACTCATATGAGAATGTGGTCCTATAGATAATTTGATTGCCAGGTGGACATGACTTTTAAAGTCATAAAATCACTTTGAATTATTGCATCTGGAAAGAGCTGTTATATTTCAATATAATAACTTGACCACAGCATCTAGGCCTGGAAGAAACTTCTGAAATTTTTTTCAACAGCAACCCTGTGTCAAGAACACCAAAACAACACTTAGATCTTCTAGGGGAGCACAATCCCATCCAGCATTGAATCAACAATGCCAAATCTGCCTCATCCAGTCCATGACTTACATCAGACACTAATTCAGAATTTGAAGATCTCCCTTGGATTTTATTGGAATAGATAAATATAATTAGTTGTCATCAATCTAAATTATTCCATAAAGTTATCTTTGAAATCGGTTTACATAATATGAGTAAGATATTCAAGTATTATTAATGACCAGAATCCATGCAATATGTTCAGCCTTCGGAAGTAACTTTTATGAGAAGCAGAGAACTAGTAAAGCCCTCATTATGGATGAAAACTCCCCAAACCCTAGCTAATATTTTCTACATTAAAAGATAGTCCAGAGTTTTAAGGACTCGCAGCAAGCTTTACTGGTTTTAGTTATAACTTCTGAATGGCAAATTCATAATGGCAAATCAGACCTATTATTTCATCTGCATTAATTTTTTTACCTGCTGGAGAAAATGTACTACACATATTCAATAATTATGAGGAGAAATAATAAAAATGGCTAAATATTAAACAAGTGCTAGAAACAGAACTTTGGCACAACTATACCTACACAAACAACTTTATAATGAAAGAAGAACCTAGTTCTCTACAGGCTTCCAATCAAAGAGTAAGAATTGCACGGTAAGAGAACGCTTTTAAGCAACCTGTGTTAGGGGCATGGTAAAGTTCTTTTGGATCCTAGAAACATCCTGCATGACATCCATCTATGCCAGGACATCCCAACCCAAAAAGTTTAAATACAGATGAGGGGCCAACTTTCCGAAGACAACACAAATACATATCATTTCCAGAGCAGAGCAAAGAAAATAAATCGTGCCAGCATAATGCGAGAGGGGTTTGCTGATTTTCACCGAAACATACGAGGCACATCGTCTTGTTTTGCTTCTCCATTTTGGGATACTTATTGTTTTTTCCTACCCAGATAATGTCCATGTCCCTAAGTACGGGAAAACACATCTTCTCCCTTACCTCCGAGGCTTCTGACTAATGAAAATGCAGTCCTTTCCTAACAAACTCACGCGAATCCATTCCTGCTCCCTCCTCCCGGCATGGTTTTCTTCAAAATGGCTCCCCTTTAAATATCTCGACTCCCAGCCACAGGCAGCCCTCCTTCTCCCGGGTCCCACTATCTCGAGGGGCGGCTTCTTCCCTTTCCCTCATTTCTTCTCCACGCACACACAGGCCGCTGGCAAACTCCCCAGCAATACCAGGCTCAGCGGTGCCCACGAAGGGGATCCTCTTCTCTCACTTCATTTCAGTTGCTCCGGGAAGCTTGCGGAGGGCTGTCCCTCGATCTCCAGAGCTAACAGAGGTGTCGCAACCAACTTAAGGCTGAACCCCAAGACCCCAGAAAAACGGAAGGGGAGGGGCGCCCCACTTTGCTTTTCACCTGCCCAGTCAAGAGCGCTCCCCGGCCGCCTCCGTGCGTGACGAGGAAGGGAAAAAAAACGGCCATCCGCGCGCTCGCGCCACACAGCGCACGCGCCTTGCAGACATGCCCTTTTCTCTTATTTAAGGCGCAGTCTTACTTTTATCGAGCGCTGTTCCACCCACCGCAGTCCCCTCGGCATCTTTTGCATTGGCCAATCAGAAGAAGAGGGTGAAGTTGATGAGCCCTGCCCTCTCCCTCTTTGAACACCGTAAGGGTTTGGAGTCACGTGGGCATTTCCTAGGGTTAGATTTATATACCAAGGAGGTGGCGGGGGTAGAGGGAGTTAAAGCGGCAGCCTCCCTCGCTTCTCTTTCGGGCGGTTAGAAAAGGTCCGCCGCAAAGGAGGAGGGGTTACCTAAATGTATTGACAAGACCACGTAATATAGATTAGACCGCCCCTTCGTCACCTCTTTTTTTTGTACAATCGGTGGGAGTTCCCTGGCACTCCTGCACAAGGGAGTGTATAGAGAAGTGGTCGTCGTTCTGGATAGTGTGAGTGAAGCTCAGGACAGCGTCTGTGAAAAACCAGTCATGCCGCAAGTTGCATTTCCCCCCGTTGCTGAACTGGTTCAGAAAATTAATATACATGCCTCTGTTCTCTGGGAAGTGTTTTTAATTGCCTGTTATGCGTTGAGAAATATGCATCCCTCAGCCTATTATGACCTAGCTTTGGGTTCCAGCTGATTATTGCACGGAGTTCTTCTATGCATGCATACTACTACTGTATCTTTGGTTATTACTTTATTATTTGTATATCTTTGGGCTTTTTTCTCTCTTGTACACCATCCAAAGTTGTAAGTTGGGGCAATTAACAAATGTAGTAAGTAAATAAATACAGTTCACCTATCAAGTCCTTTTTGAGGATTCCCTCTAGAAAGTAGATAACCAAGAATTGCATTAATACCTTTCCTCGTTCATTTGCTGGATACATATCCTGCCTTTTCTTGGAGTCCAAGGTGATGTACATAGTACTGTCCAGTTTTTCCCCCACAACAGTAACCCTATGTTCAGACAATATTGTGTTTGCACAACTCTGATCCACAAACCAACGAACCACATTTTGGCCTACTTGAGTTACATGGATCCAGCTTGTTGAATTAACTATTAAGCAAGTCCAGAACTAATGATTAAGTATGGTTTTACCAAAGCTATGTAGCTGGGGATGGAATTTTCCTTTTTCCTTTTAAATTATAAAAGGAACGTTAATGAAATTGGTATGGCTACAGAAAGGGTGGGGTAGTAAAAATAATTACAGTTACTCACCAACAGTTCTTGGCACTAATTCAAAATAAATGTATTCACCCAGGAAGAGGTAGAGAGGAAACAACATCTGTAACTCTTGCTTGGCAGCCGGAACGTGCTCATCCAAAAAGCCTGCTGTGGTGGTGCAACGTATCTGGGACAAGGGTGTAGTCAACATAAGGGAACCATATTATTAAGTGTTTAACAGGCCACACATTCTAGAAAGCAATAGTTTGCTATTCCCTTCAGTCATGCAATATTATTTTTCTGTGATCCAACTACCAGAGATTCATGATCCTTTCTTACAATGAGTACCACATGCAATTTCTGCATTCATTCAGAAAAGTAGCTGCTTTTCTAAAATAAGTAACTAGATATCTTTTTAAGTATTTCACTGGGAATTTAGAGTTTCTGATATTTGCTTTTTATCAGTTAATCAGTGAAGCCTAATAAGCAAAGTAGGACAATCCTGATTCAGTATTTAGAGGAATACTGTTTGAACACTCCCTATATTTTAGGTAGGGATAGATAAAATTTTCTGGTCTCTTGCCAAATCAGTATATCCAATACAGTAGAACCGAATATACGTAGCTCAGGGTTGAACTGTGGAGTCAAATAATGTTACCTAATCGGGTAATGAAACATCTTCAAGCAAACAACCAAGCTCAGAGAACACCAAGGACTCCACAAATCAGTACATTTTTGCTTTTGAATAACATTCATTTGTTGGTTCAGCATCTTTGACCCTCTGCAACTTCGCTTTCTGATGTGTACATGTACCCTGTCCAACTATACATACATATAAATAGATATGCATAAATATTAGGGCTCCATGAAGTGTAGAGCCTTCTGTTTCTCACTGTGTGCTTGAGCCTTGTAACACAAATGTTGATAATGAATTGTAAGGAAATTTTTAAAAAATATATAGCTTAAAGAAAAACAACTTCCTTTGCTCTTTAATTAGAATAAACTTAACTGCTAGGAAGTGCAACTTTTAACTCCTAAAAACATTCCTTCAGATGAAAAGGACTGCCTTATTTGCATGCTGGTGGTAGAAAAAATACGTCTGCCATGGGGTAAGCATTAGCAAATATAATCAGCTGATTTCTTGTGCTAAGCATTGGAGGGAGAATGTGTATACGTAGGTCCAAGGCATCTGCCTTTTTTACTTTGTGCTCCTTTTTGTGAGACAGCATTCCTGTTGAGTGGCACAAGGCCTATTTCATACTTTGTTACAGTAAAACTGCTCCATAACAACTGTACATATGCTTGTCACATTGCTACTTTCCTCTTTAGGGAAGAGTTCTGCGTGATCTTAGGTATATCCTTCAGAAACTGGTCAAAAAGGGTCTGTGTATGTTATGGTTATACCTTTGGGAATTAGATTACTACAAAAAAAAATATAGTATCAAGAGCAGCATCAGCATCAACACTCACCAGCATTTATTATATAGTTGTTTGTTCAATTTACATTCTGCCTTTCTGTTGGCTTGCATATTCATGGTGGGTGTTTATTTTTGAAAAACCTGCCTGAAGAGGCCATTTCTCGGCTTCATGGACTTGTTGTGCTTTTGGTTCAGCACAGTAATGAAGTTCTTTCATTGAGGCCCCACAGCTTTTAATGCCAGCCACAACTACGAGTTTATTTTGCGGAAGAGCAAGCAAACATGTTGCTAAGCAAACATCTACTTCCTTTTCCATAAGTACAGGAAGAGATTTTATAGTATGGCTAAAATCAGAAAGAATGTGGTAACACCTCTTAAGATTAACACATTTTATTTTTCTGACACATAAGCAGCTCACTACATCAGATGCATGGAGTGTCTTGACTGATGTAGGATTAAATACATTGGGATGAAGTGGAGGGAAGGAGGGGAAGACAGGGTGGTTATGCAGAGGAAGATTCTACGGGGGAAAGATTACATCGGGGGATAGGTGTACCACTTCTTTGTCCATTCTCAAATTACATGATTGAACCAACTCTGCTGGTAGTAAGTGTTTTTTAGGATGCAAATGGTTGTTTTATATTTCACTAAAATATGCAGTGAAATAATTAAGAAAAGTATCTTGAAGGATTTCCAAATACTGGCAGGAATGCACTGTGATGTCATCCCTTTACAACTACTACTTGGCTAACAATCCTGGAAATTAACAGTCGAGATAATTCATGAAGGCTTTGTGGTGCAAAGGTCTGCTCATTATCTTGGGAAGCAGTCCCAGATGGTGACCGGTGTAATAGTAAATAATTAATTTGCACATACCTTCTCCTATAAATCATTGAAAGTTCTTACAGTGTAAGTAAGCATGCTTATGAGACCCTCAAATGTTATATTTCACTTCCAAACACATCATAATTAGCCCCGGTGAAAATAAACATTGGTTGATAAATAGATTAAGCTCAATTTGACTTTCCCACCAGGGTTTCAAAAGCGTTGGCTTGTTACTCTTTATTCCATTTATGGTATCACTGAATAATGTCAGGATAAAAGTAGAATGATAAATAGCAAGGTGAATGGTTGCATTATTAAAGGTACTGTACTTCTCCAAGTCTGCTGTGTTCAGTATAAAATTACAACTGACGTAATAAAATACACCTAATGAAACAGAGCTCTATATCTTGGTTAGAGCATAAACTAGATTACAGAAAGCTGTGTAAGAATTTTTATTTCGCCTGCTAGAACTATCTTGGTTTCTTGGAAAATTAAACATTTTCCTGTAGTAAGTATAAAGGTACATTATTGCTTTACCATTATGTTTTCTATATATATGTACTATTTCTATTTTTTGTCTATATAATGACATTTTTATTTTCTCTATATATGGATGTCATTAGCAGAATACACATAAATACACATAAAGACCTTTATTAGGCGATTATGTGTATTGGAAGAAAAATTAATGTGTCTTGGGGAAAAAAAGAATGCAGATGTTAATGTTAAGTTTGTTTGCACTTCAGAATGTATGACCTAGATCCAAATGAAGTTCTGCCATCCTAGTGTGTTTCAAGATGGGCAAATTAAATTAGTGAGTTTATTTATATAGAAAGTAGGAATGTTGCAGGAAATTTTATATAACATAACAATCCACATGCATGTGTGTATTTTAATCACATGTGAAGCCATAACTCAGTTGATATAGCTGATATCATTGCTTTCATGTGCATAACTCTCCATAGATACTATGCAATCTCCAATAAAACTTTTATTTAGTTAAACTTTATAAATTTTGGGTATAAGAGTTGTAGGTATATTTGTCTTCAACATAAGCTAGATTCTTAGGTAATCACATAGACTTCTTTACAACAAATGCATATGTCAAACAATGAGTCTATGAAAATTTTACAGAAGGGAAATTAAAGGTTTACAAGATTTAATTGTGTCTTATACATAACTCAGATTATTACATTTGTTCTCTCAAATCTTACAGAACTTGAAGTCATGCAGAATATGATCAAAATATTACAGTGTAACAGCGTTGACTGTATGAAAAGTAAGTGACTAATAATTTGATATGCTTTACTCTGAAGACAACACTGACAATGAACAAGAAGATTTGCCTTATGATGGAGATCTACAAGACAGAGATCAATATAGTTGTGATTCACTGAATTGGGAAGCATTTATTTCTGTAGAACATGCCTCTCCAAGTGTTTCCACATTGACACCTTCTCCTATGAGCAGCCATACAAAAGAACAATCAGATTGCAAAATACAGCTATCTCAAAGGAAGACAAATATGGCACTGTTGACCAAAAAAAATGACATAGAATTTACCATGACAACAGAAAAGGAAATACAAGTTGGGGGTTTTAACAGTTCAGGAAGAAATGAAGAGTTTTTAAACTCAAAAATGGCAGATGTCCTTTTACGTCATTTTCCAAAAGAAGACTTAACAACATGCCAATTAATTGATTCTGAGACTATCCCAGAGATATCATTTACTGACAGTTTTGATGAAACAGTGCTAAATAAAATTAAGATTTCAGAAAATACAGGGATATTTTGCCCAGAAGAAGAAATAAAGAATATTGAAAGAAAAGTAAATTGTAACTCAGTTGTCAAAAATTGGAATTTGACCCAAGATGAGGCATCTCTAATGCCCGAGAGTGCTAATAATCTTGTCTGTAATAGCAAATACTGCAAAGTGGATAATTCACAATTTGTAATTCAGAAAGAACCTGCAATTAATGAAGACTTAAATTATATCTTGACCCCCAAAGAAGAGTATCAAAACCAAGAATATTTTCTGGAAAACGCTGAATATTTTCATAATCCCAAATACAGTGAGCACCAGGTTTATTATAGGCTTCGTGATTCCTCTGAGATTGCCCCAAAAGCCGAAGAATTAAAAGGAAATAACGAAAGCTTTGTATTTAAAAGAACCAAATCTTCCCTAAATTTGTTTAGTAAAGATGTTCTAGAAGCAATTACATTTTTGGAATCTGATACAATCAAAAATCAAGAAGAAGAAAAAGGAATATTTGAACTCAATCAACAACTAGAGGTAGATTAATTGTGATTTCTCTGCATGTAAGCTAGGTCTGCTTCTATCAGGATAAATTCAATCACTGATTTTTGGGTTAAGTCTCCAAATAACTGCTGAAAGCCTACTTTAAATTTTTGTTAATTTAAGTACCAGGGAGATTCCTTTGGATTCTGGATTTTTTTGGCTGTAATCCTAAATCTTCTTAGTAGGTCCTATTAATAGAATGAAAAATATTTCTTAATATGCACACAATTATAGTGTACTAAATGCAGTCTGACATACATGTGCTGAAGAATCTGTATATGAACTGAAATTTAATGGAGCTCTAACAATTAGAAATTACATGTAAGGATGGTTTCTGATTTTCTGCCAATCCCCCCCCCCCTTTGCTGTAAACCCAGGAGGGTCCTGCAATCAGCCTTTGGATCAATGGTGGCTATGGAAAGAATTGTCATTGTTCTTTATGATAATGACATAAATTATCATTATGATAAACAATAATGACAATTCCTGGGTTCCAAGCCATTAAGCCAGTATAAATTTCTAGCAATATCACAGTAGTAGCTAATTTAGTGGCAATGTACTGGCTCAGGACCTTCTTTGCATGTGGCATTTTCTACAAATTAGCGTTTCAGCCATATTAACAGTTAGGCTCACTTTCCAGTCTTCCTTTCCAATCATACATTTTTAATGTATTTTCCCATTTCATCATATCTTTTTGTATTTTTTTTGCATTCTGTATTTTTTTTTTTAGTTTTTATTGTATGCTCCCTTGAATGTCCAGTTTGGTGGCCATATAGGTCTAATAAACAAATAATAAATAAAGCTGTTTCATATGTGTTATCTTCCTGTCTAATAACATGTGCTTTACTCTGTAATTTTTTTGTGAACCAAACTCTTTTTTTCTTTCTTCACAGTTCTTGTGGTATTTGTTAACAGCTTATGTCTCCTAGAAGTTAGAATGCTTTTGAATATCCTATGACATGGATCAGCAAATCTGCACCTCTGGATACTCAAGTGTCCATCTGCCCCCAAAATGACACCTGCAACCAACCAAAATCAATTAGAATTAAACTCCTTTTAATTCTACACTTCTTAAAATATACAAAACCTTGTAAGATTTGGGCATTGTTATGCAAGATCCCACGAGATCTCAGAGTAAAATTGCTAAAACCTCATAAGATTTCAGGTGATTTGAGGGACTTTACTATAGCCTGAAATGGTGCTGACCCCTGTCTTATGTTATTGTAACAGTACAATTAATGTTATATGTACTGAAAATATTACCCACATTCAAAACTTTTTTATTGTATCTTTTCAAACAATAGATGCTGACAAAACAAGCTGAGGTTCAAAACCATATTGATCATCTAAGGTTTAGTCCTAAGGTAAATCTCCCAGAATAAGAAATTAAATTCATTATTGAGGATAACTTCTTAATAAAAATAATGCATTTTCTTTTCCTAAAGCCCTACCATAAATTGTACATGACACATAGTGCACAAAACTTAAATTCTATTATTCCATGGTACAATGGGCATTTAAAATCAAATTGAATACAAAACTATTAAAATGTCCAGCAGGAAGAATGTTTTTGCCTGGGGCAATGAAAATATTGACATAGATAAAAGTAAGCTTCATAGGGACCATTTTCTATAAACACGGCACCTCAGCTGAAGAAACTCTCACGTATTTAATAACCTCATTTCTGCTTCTGGAAGAGGGCTTCTGAAGGTGAGTAAAGAGGCCACAGTATATACTTAAAGGAAGAGAAATTCCTTGAGATATTCACAGTGTTGTTGAGAACCTCAGTAATCACTATTTTGGAATCTCGGTGTCTGTTCCCAAACTATCTTTTGTGGAGCAAATCATGACTTCATGGTTTCTGTGACAACGTGGGGCTGCTGCAGTTTGTCATTAACATAGTTAGAAATGTCATTTTTGAAATGCTGGGCAGGAAAAATAACCAGCTAGCTGTTATTCTCCACTTTCTTACTGTTTCACCACAATGCTGGTGTCTATGTGATGCCTTAATTTGCTCCCAACTGTCTTCCTCAGCTTCTTCCCTTAGTTCTTTTTTTTTTTCCTCAATTCTGAAAATCGTGCCAGGTGTTTTTTTCAATTTTTTTCCACTTGTTTCAAATAGAAACCAGTTTGTTTGCTTTACCCTTCATTATTCAACAGTCTTAAACTTTATTTATTTCCCTTTCAAATCACCCCATGATTAAAATTATTCATTATAAAATCAGGGACAATAGGATTAATTCCCTAATATATTTTTCCCTCTAACTTAATTTATAATATTTTTTGTAAAATTTTATCTACATGCTTGCCTTGTTTTAGTAGGCTGCTCTGTAAATTTCAGAGTTCACAAAGTGTAACAATGTTTAGAAGTTTTTAATTTAACATGACAAAATTATTGTTTATTTTCTCTCCTGATTTAATATCTTGTTATTGGTTATATTTTATCTGTGTGCTTACCTTGTAAGCCACACTGGAGGTTCTACTCCAGGATGTATATAAATATTTAGAATAAGTAAAGTACAGTAATGTTTAGAAATTGTTTATTTAAATTACAAAATTATTGTTTATAGCTGCTAAAAGGATGGGACAGCTGAGAGAGGCAAGTGAATGCTTTTATTGTTAATGCGGATTTTGTATTTTTCAGTGAATGTCTGTATTTTCACAGATACCTCATTGCTCAAATTCGCATACCTCAGAACTTAATACTAAAGCACAAAGTACTGGAATAGCTTCCAAAATGTTTGTATTTTCACCTGTAACCATACCCGTGGAGGACATGCTTGATTTCTCCCAATCCCCTCATTCAGGTACTTTAATGAGGCTATTCAAAAAAGCAGATTGTTGCTACCCCTAATTTGTTTGCTCTGTATACTATTTATGATAAAATTTTCCAGGCTTTTTATTTAATCTCTTTTTAATTTTGTTTCGTAGAATCACAGTCTAAAAAAATAACTTCATCATTACCGTCAGCTGATACAGTAAGAGGATCATCTGTGAACCCTCCTTTTCTGCAAAATATAACAGATGACAAGGAACAGACATTAAAGAAGCAGACTGAAGAGCTGAAAGCAAATGTAACACTACATGTCTCATTTTTAAATGTTTGGAACTTGACCTATTTTATTAATGTCTCATCTGCATGTTGAAATGCAATGTATTCTTTTCTTTTTTTTTTAAAGGTTGATATATTTTCTGAGTGTATTAAACAGGATGTATTCTCAGTACAAGAACACCTTCAGGTAAATTCACCTTCATATTTACTTTTAAAAGATAGTAGCTCCATTTGAAGATTATGCAGTTCCATGATGTAGATCTAATTGACTTCAGTAAGAACTAAGTTTAATTTACTAAGCAATCCTAGGCCGAAGGGAAAATTACATGGCAGAGATCCATTATTCACACACCACTGATTCACTCCATGCAGGGCAGAACTTGTTGACAGGCAGCATTTTCTCCTTACTTAAACTGGTGTTTTGTTTTGTTTTTTCTAATTTGTTTCAATAAGAGGGAAATTTTAGCAGATTCAGACTAATCTGGGACTGTACCAGAGGAATAATGAAGCTTTAGCTCAAATCTGCCCTTTACACACTCTGTTTTGGCCACTATAGGATGTTCGGTTTTCTTTTTTTTCCCCCGATAAGGAAATGTTTGTCAGTATAGCAATCCCTAAAGTTACTCACATAACAGCACAACAATTGCATTCCATCTCAGTTTTCCTAAACTGGTCTTTGGCAGAGTTAAAGTTGCTATAGCAGCTTGGATTCAGTCTCTTGGCTATATATGCAATAATGCATGATTTTTATCATTTCAGAATAACACGTAAAGCCAATTTGCTGCGTATATTTCATGACGTAAATGGGTGAACAAAAGACTCTTTATAAATATAACTATGACTTGAGTATCCTGCGTTGAAAGTTAACAAAATAGTTTATTTTAAACGTGCACTCAGTACAGTTTTGTAGCACAGAATGGAAACCACTAGTGTACAGAGAATCCCTTAGCCCGCAGTGTCAATATAACTTCTACCGTGCAGACAGGTGTATGAAAATACTGTTTTGTGTGATGTTGCCTCTTCTTCTGTTCATTTGGACTGAGAAGCCCACATGTGCATGGATTTCATCTGCACGAAAAGTGCATGTAGAATTATGCATAGAAAACATGTACAGTAACGTATAATTTGGATATTTTAACAAGACAAGCATGTATTTTCATAGAAGAGGTATTTAAGTGCTGAAATGGCAAAATGATAATAGTCTTCAAGGAATGTGTCTTGATCTGCCATGCTTGGCAGCATTTAAAGCTGGAGATCAGTTTAGAAAGTTTAATGTAAGGTCATTCAGATTTAGTAATTCTGTTTATATTGTTTCTCCCAAAGTTATTAGTATTATATATTTGAGATGCATTTAATATTTCAATTATTTATAGTCAAATTGACATGGAATTAAATGATTTTATTATTTTTGATGAAGTTTTTGCAACTTTTAAAAGAACAACTAGAGCAACTGGAACAGAATTATATAGCTACCAAGGAAAAGCATCATGCTTTGCAACTTCAAAATCATAAGCATTCTTCAAGAAATATTGGAGAATTTGATCCTAACAGGTCCAGTATTAGTTTTTTAAAATAAATAGCTATTAATAAATTTATCTTCACTATTTTCTTAACTTTGCAATCTGGTCCTGTGTACCTAGAAATAAACCTTATTGATGCTTGATTTTAGTTAAGAATATATATTTGAACCCTGTTTTCAAAAAGCATTGAATAGATCTGACCTGAATTTTCTTTCTACTCTGTTCTTTGTGGGAGTAATTCATGTTCAGGGATGCAATTGGGAGATGCGGGTGGTTGGGGAAGCAAGTGAAAATCTTTCCACAAATTGGATGGAGAAGCAGATTTTGGAGAAAATGAAGGTTCAGGTAAAGAGGTATGACAGTTTTGAAATTAGGATAAGTCCTTGAAGAAAACAGCCTTTTATTTAAAAATCCAGTATTTACTGTCGTCATGTTTTCCATTGGGAAAAAAAATACTTCACACTTTATATAATTCTGGATAGTATGAATAAGGACACACCAGAGACAAAATTTAAAATAATTGAATAGGTAGCAACCACCTCACCCCATTGTCACAGTTAAAAGTATAGGAGTAAGAGCAGTAAAGTTTCTCTATGCTTAGCTTTATTATTATTAAAAAAATGTAGGCACCATAGAAAAAGATAGCTGGGGGGGGGGTTTGAAACTGTGCCTTTCGCTAGTTCAAAGTATAGGCCTCATTTTTCTTCTTGGTTCTTTATAGAACTGTCTACCAAATTCCTCCTCCAAAGCTAAATTGTTTCTTGCTAATCTAATTAACATTTTCATGACTGCAGACATTCTGAATTTTACCATTCAACATCACAGTTTTCAGCAAACATTAAACATTAAATATCATAAATTTAGTGTTTCAATTTCTGATTTCTCATTTATTTTTCTGTTCTTCCATATCGTATATCTGATAATGAAAGAACAAAACATATTAATTACATATAATTTGGGGTGGGTTTTTTTTTTTTTTTTTGGTATTTGTATTTAGAAAAGTAGAAGGGGAAATATTTAAACTTGGGATGCTCCTTGAAGATATCAAAGAGAAAATTGAGAAGACATTCAGTCCATATTCCTCAACATATATAATATCACCGTCACTCAAACCCCATCAGGCTCCTGCTTGTTCAAGCTATTCTGAGGTAAGCCATTATTCCATATTTTTTAAGTCTTGATGTCCTTTCCTGGAGCTATTACTGCAGCTGATTAGAGAATAAAGAAAATAATGTATTGAAGTCTTCAGTCCAGAGGAATTAAAAAAATAATAATTTTCTGATATGTAGTAGACACTGAACCTTTCGTGTTTTGTTGTTGTTAATTTCTCCAAGAAAACTCTTTTCAAAATTATAGCCTTTTCTATAAATATGCAAATAAAAATTGCAATTTTTCTCAATCATCCAGGTCTTATAGCAAGCCAGGTCATATACCTATAATCTTAATCAGCATTTTGTAAGCAAAAACAGGGCACTTTCAATACCTTTTGTTTGCTGCACATTTTAAGTAGATTATATATTGTGCTTTCTGTATTTCTCTTATTATGCTTCTTTCAGAGTCCTTTGATTAGAAGCATCAGCGAATCTCCAAAAAGGAATGTTGCAGGAGTAAATATTCCCCAAAATGAGAACTATTGGAAGAATCTAAGACATCCTATAGAATTAACTACGCAGAAAGCATATAAAAAATCTATACAAGGTGATAGCAACCATCCCTTCCAGCAAAAGTAAGGATAGAACTTTTATGAGAATCACTGAAGACAATGATTAAATTAAGTAATTATGTTCCTCTGGCTTAGTTGAAATGATATTCCAAGTAAAGTTGTAATGCCTATTACTCTCCAAAGATAAATTGAAAAGTAGACTTCCAGTTATATTTTGAAAGATAAGCACTAACAATGGCTTGCCAGTTGAGATATCTCAGAACACAAGCTGAAATTTAGGCTTGTGTGAAAGAATGGGGTGGATAAAAACTGAAATTATCTAAATATATTAGTTAGGATTCAGAGTGCTCTTTTACATATGACCCAGTATAAATTAAGAATGTTGTTTTTTTCTTCCAACACCAATGGCCATGACATCAGTTTTAGGAAACTTATTTTCCAAGGTGGTTTGCTTTGTATCAGCTTTTCTGGGACTCACATGACTTGTTATACTGGTTATTTCTTTTAAAATTATGCCTGTTACATACAGTGGGGCAAAAAAGTATTTAGTCAGCCACCAATTGTGCAAGTTCTCCCACTTAAAAAGATGAGAGAGGCCTGTAATTTTCATCATAGGTATACCTCAACTATGAGAGACAAAATGAGAAAAAAAATCCAGAAAATCACATTGTCTGATTTTTAAAGAATTTATTTGCAAATCATGGTGGAAAATAAGTATTTGGTCACCTACAAACAAGCAAGATGTCTGGCTCTCACAGACCTGTAACTACTTCTTTAAGAGGCTCCTCTGTCCTCCACTTGTTACCTGTAGTAATGGCACCTGTTTGACCTTGTTATCAGTATAAAAGACACCTGTCCACAACCTCAAACAGTTACACTTCAAACTCCATTATGGCCAAGACCAAAGAGCTGTTGAAGGACACCAGAAACAAAATTGTAGATCTGCACCAGGCTGGGAAGACTGAATCTGCAATAGGCAAGCAGCTTGGTGTGAAGAAATCAACTGTGGGAGCAATAATTAGAAAATGGAAGACATACAAGACCACTGATAATCTCCCTTGATCTGGGGCTCCATGTAAGATCTCACCCTGTGGGGTCAAAATGATCACAAGAATGGTGAGCAAAAATCCCAGAACCACACAGGGGGACCTAGTGAATGACCTGCAGAGAGCTGGGACCAAAGTAACAAAGGCTACCATCAGTAACACACTATGCCACCAGGGACTCAAATCCTGCAGTGCCAGATGTGTCCCCCTGCTTAAGCCAGTACATGTCTGGGCCCGTCTGAAGTTTGCTAGAGAGCATTTAGATATCCAGAAGAGGATTGGGAGAATGTCATATGGTCAGATGAAACCAAAGTAGAACGTTTTGGTCTAAACTCAACTTGTCGTGTTTGGAGGAGAGAGAATGCTGAGTTGCATCCAAAGAACACCATACCTACTGTGAAGCATGGGGGTGGAAACATCATGCTTTGGGGCTGTTTTTCTGCAAAGGGACCAGGACAACTGATCCGTGTAAAGGAAAGAATGAATGGGGCCATGTATCGTGAGATTTTGAGTGAACACCTCCTTCCATCAGCAAGGGCATTGAAGATGAAACATGGCTGGGTCTTTCAGCATGACAATGATCCCAAACACACCGCCCGGGCAACAAAGGAGTGGCTTCGTAAGAAGCATTTCAAGGTCCTGGAGTGGCCTAGCCAGTCTCCAGATCTCAACCCCATGGAAAACCTTTGGAAGGAGTTGAAAGTCCGTGTTGCCCAGCGACAGCCCCAAAACATCACTGCTCTAGAGGAGATCTGCATGGAGGAATGGGCCAAAATACCAGCAACAGTGTGTGAAAACCTTGTGAAGACTTACAGAAAACGTTTGACCTCTGTCATTGCCAACAAAGGATATATAACAAAGTATTGAGATGAACTTTTGATATTGACCAAATACTTATTTTCCACCATGATTTGCAAATAAATTCTTTAAAAATCAGACAATGTGATTTTCTGGATTTTTTCCCCCATTTTGTCTCTCATAGTTGAGGTATACCTATGATGAAAATTGCAGGCCTCTCTCATCTTTTTAAGTGGGAGAACTTGCACAATTGGTGGCTGACTAAATACTTTTTTGCCCCACTGTAAATCAAGTGATTGCTGCTGAAGATTTTAATCCATTTTTTTAAAGAATATGATTAAATGTTCATTATCAAATGACATCCATGGTAGCTACCACTAAATCTGTATGTAGGATTGAGACATATATAGTGATATTCTTCAAATTTGAAGAAACCTGCTATCAGGGCTGAAATTAAACAGCATTCTTACAAAATATCTACATTAATGAGGAATTTTTAAAGATTCATATTTTGCTTTCTCCATAGTCATCTAGAATTGCAAAAGAAAAATATCTGTGAAAAAACAATGGCATCTGTGGACAAAGCAAGAGAGCTAACAAATAAGCAATCTATTCATGTAAGTCAATTTCATATTTAAAGTTAATCTGCTGAATGGTTCAGTACAGTAAATGAATCAAATGAAGGTGCTGAGTTGTCTGGCATTTTATTGCTTAATTAATTAGTCACTCTCTCAATATTTTTTATATTTAAGATTGAAGAATTTGAACAATACTACAGACCCCTTAAAATAAATCAGAATTATAATAAAGGACAAGAAAATACAGATGGGTAAGTTCCCAAAATATATTAGATATGCTGTTTGCCCCTCTCCCTGCCTTTTCTAACCATATTGCTTCATTTTAGGCACTTTTCTCTTGAATCAAAACCAAATATTGTCCAATATGACAATCTCACTGCATAAAGTTCTGAGTGTTTTATAGATAGAATTATAGCTACTGCTGGTAATTTTTTTAAATCACATGTTGCTACTATTTGGCCAGGTATCAAAATGTCAATCAAATTAAGTTCAGATCTCCTCACATAGTAATCTGATACTATACAATGCTAATTTTTTTTTCATTCCCATCAGGAATTTAAATTATTGGAAAATAAGATCTTCAGCTTTAGCAATTTCAGACAGTCAAGAATCTAATGTGGCTGATTTCACTGTACTGAAAGAACAAGGTAGAACAAGATAAAAATAAACATTTGTGTTTTAATCAGTACATGAAATCATTCTAATAAAAGGCATCCAGTAATCACTTTTTTACCTGTAATATTTTCCATAGGAAGGTTAGCTTATGTTTCAGATAACTATGTTATTGGAAGAGTGAGACATTCTACCGATGAGCATATTATTATTATACATCCTAGATTGAAAATACAGTTATCAAGAAATCATATATACTCCTGTTCTTCTAATAGGTTAGTATGTATATTGCTATACCTAATGTGAATCAAATTAGCATTCTTATCAATATAAAATACCAAAAAAAAGTAGTTTACCCCACAGACTTATACAACAAGCCTATACATGTTTACTTAGAAGTGAGCTCAGCTGAGTCATACATACCCCTACGTAAGTGAATATAAGACTGCAAGACCCACTTGCCTAGGAAGATTGCTAAGATTAGCAAGATTTGTTTCTGAATAAGCATGTATAGGTAGTCCTCAACTTATGACAATAGGGCCCAGAAAATTCATTAAGTGGTGCAGTCATTAAACGAGCCATCACATGACCACACCCAATTTTACAACATTTTTTGCAGCGGTCATTAAATGAATCACACAGTTCCCCATGGATTTTGCTTGTCACAAGCCAGCTGGGAAGATTGAAAATGGCGATCACATGACCCTGGGATGGTGCAACCGTTGTGAACACATGCCGGTTGCCAAGCACCTGAATTTTGATCACATGAATGCGGGATGCTGCGATGATCATAAGTGCAAAGACTGGTCACTTTTCAGTGGTGTTGTAACTTCAAACAATCACTAAACAAATGGTTATAAGTTGAAAACTACCTGTATGGGATTTGCACCATTTCTAACCTGCATGTTTGCTATTAAATTTCAGTTAAATCTCTGTGCTATATTGTCATTTTAATATAGAAATAAAAAAATGGAATACAGAAAAGCAAACAGAGGAAATTCTGACTATGAAAAATTTTCAATCTCCTTTGAAGAAAAGCCACTGGATTTAGATGTAACAGGTACATAAACTATGTATACTTTAAGTGTTATCATAATCCAGTCTCATTTACAAAAAAATCAAATATCCATTTCTCACCCTAACATAAAAGAATAAAGTTGAGAGGCTTATAAATGTATCTCTCCAGGTATACTGTACATACAGTACAGTATACTGTACAGTACAGTATACTGGAGACATACTGTACATACACATGCATGCATTCACACTCATACAAATAAAATATTTTACTTCACACCTAAAAGATTACAGTTTAGAAGTAATTCCAAAATTAGAATGCCATTGCAGAAAAAAAAATCTGCCTTTGTAGATGATTTACATGTTTCTTATTGAAGAAACTAGGGAGGCCTTCTGATCATGGTCATAATGCATGAGCAGACTGATATGAGATGATGTGCTCCTTCATAAGCTTTTAGGATCTCAGTAGTGAATACGTCGTGGTCATGTAACTGGGTCAGAATTGACATGCTCACTATGACAAACCAGCTAGAATTATGTACCACCTGGAGCTTTTGAATCATTTTTCAAGGGCAATCTCACATGTAATCTATTAGTGCTTTGAGTGTTCTAGATTCAAAAGAGAGACATGATTTGGAGAGATGTACCTGTCAGTAACTCCTTAAATAAGCTTTTTTTCTGAATTTAGATGCAAACCTAGAAAAGATGCATTTGATTTAAAGAGGTCAAACAGGTATAATATACATGCCTGCAAGGGCTCCACTTTCCCCCTTCAAATTTGGACCTGTACACAGTCTTGTAATGTATTATGTAATTCAGCTTAGCAGTTATATTAGATATCTATACTAAACTATCTGTATCCAGAAAAAGTTAATCATGAACCACAAAGCTGGTGGAAATTTCTGTCTAGGAATGTGGTGAATTGCCTATTCTGGGTGGGACTGCCCTTCCCCTGAAGAAGCAGACCTGTGCATGAGAGCACACTTGGATTCAGCGCTGTCTCTTGAGGCTCAAATTATTTCTTTGGTCTTACAGAACAAATCTGTGGAAACAGAGTTTGCAGCAAGATAGCAGCAAAGAAAATCTCATTATACAAATACATTTCTGCTTGTACGGCATTGTATTCTGTATTGCTGTAGAAAAAGCCTGATCACACTAGAGCAGAATTAAAT
This sequence comes from Python bivittatus, assembly GCF_059951505.1. Lineage (NCBI taxonomy): Eukaryota > Metazoa > Chordata > Lepidosauria > Squamata > Pythonidae > Python > Python bivittatus. The sequence goes on from NW_028277098.1 coordinate 17,538,304, forward strand.
AGTCTGTAATCTAGCTCTCCATAGTGACGTACCTTAATCTTTTCATAGCCTTTATAAATTGCTATCTCCTAGCAAAAGGACTATGTTACTTACTTCAGAGTCTTCTTTTCTAATAATTAAAAGGCAGTATTATAATAATTCAAAGCTTTTAAATAATTAGGGCAGGAACTGAGGTTAGCCAATATGCTTATTTAATATTTATTTATAATTATTTTCAGGTTCTTCACAAAAGAATAGCATTGCCCTTCAAAGGATTTGTAAAGATAAACAAAGAGAATATTTTATAGACAGATTATGTGACAGGTAAGATCTATTATAGTTTGAACCAATCTATACCCAGCTATGCAGACTTATACTTCTGTAAAATCTTAATTCTGCAGATATATTTAAGTTAAAGGGGAAAATTGTAATTTTTGGATGTAAGCCTTTTCTCTTGTGCTTAAATGCATGAAAGCAGCCTGAGAAACAATGCATAATTAACACCTTGAGTTCAGCTCTTCGCTAGCCAGGCTTCTACATTTTGCATATTAAACATGGAATGTATTGTTGCATTAACGTTTTTCTTCTTATTTTCTTTTGCTCTGTCTTCTTTTTAGGCAGAATCTAAATATTCCCCAAACGCGCTATTCAAAGATGCATGATACCATTATCCTTTCACCACAGTACCTCTCTGGTAGGAATATCAGTGGAAGGCAGTCGATCAGTAATCGGAGAAAAAGGCGAAGCAAAGACACAAATAGCATGGTAAGAGAGGATCATTACTTACAAAAGCAATATTGTTTGGTAGTTGGTGAAAAGTTTGAGAAATTTACATTTCAGATATTTAAATTTAAGAAATTTACAAGAAGATTAGACATGGTTGGCATGCTCTCAGTCCTGTTGCTTAGGCAGTGTCATCTGACAGGACCTAGAACACACGCCTTCTCTGTTGGAGTAACATCCCCGCTTAGATTTTGGTTGGCCCTGATTCTGCTTGCCTTTCAAAAGACGTTAAATTCCTGCTTTCTTCCTTAGGCATCGGGTCTGGAAGTAATATGACCTGTTGGATGGGTTTTTTCCCCAGCACTTTGTGTGTTCGTATGTGGTTGCTCTGGGTTTTTAAGCTTTGGCCTATTATGTGGTTTTTGTTGACTTTTTATTGTTTATTGGTGAAGTATGCCGCTCTGAGTTGTGTGCTGACTAGGGTAGCTATATAAACCAATCAGTCAATCAAATAGTTAAAAATAGGTTGTTTAATCTGGTTAAAAACGTATTCTCCCCCTAGAGGTGTGGCAGGCCCCTACCCTCCTGGCTTTCCAAAAAGGATTAAAGACCTGGCTCTGCCAGTGTGCATGGGGCGAGATGGGCTCTAACTGTCCCTGGGGGTGGTTAGCGCCCTGATGATGCTCCCTTGAATTATTCGCCAACTCTCCATCTTTCTTGGAAGCTATTTATTATTAGGACTGTTCTATATTGTATTTTAATTAATTTTATCTTTGTTGTAAACTGCTCAGAGTCATTTCAACGAGATGGGCAGTGACAAACTTGATAAATAAATAACTAAATGTTTGATAATTATCAAGTTTTGTCCTTAACAGATATTAAACTCCACTTTGGATCATGCTATTCAGGCGGCAAACAATTTGAAGAAAACAACAGAACACATGATGCAAGCTGTCTTAGAAGATTTAGCCAAGGTTAAAATTCAGGCATTATCCAGCGGCACAGCTCATCAGTACTGACAGTGCATTTTGAAGAATAAACTGAATCTAAAAGAGAGAAGACTTCCATGCATAAAAAAATTAAATATACCATTGTAAAAAGAAAGAAACTTCTCATGTTGGTTTTGATGTAGCTAAATCCCATGTTCTAAATAAATCTAATTATTTTTGTTATGCCACATATCATCTTAGATATACCAAACAGTATCTTACTCAATTTTAGATCATAAAATGTTTTTGTTTTCTTAAAAAGTATATGGTTCTTTGTAATAAAATATCATACCTGACATGTGATGTTATCTACATTCATAAATGGAAGTAGTCAGTAATGATACTCATATTCATCCCTTGAATGCACCAACATTTCCCATGTCCCAGAGGTATCTTACTCATTCCCATCAGCACCATCCCACCAGCTTCCTGTGCAAGCCAGGAAGGGCAGGGATCAAAACAAGTAGCAGAGGACAACCAAGACAGCATTCTACCTACTTCCTCGAAGGTTGTGGATCAGGAGTCCCAGATAACGGGACCTAAGTTACCATCAAAGACATGCAGAGTGAAGGCTGGAACCAATCTGAGTGACTGTCAGTACAATTTTGTTCACTCTGTTCATATCATCTTGTCAGAAGCCATTATCTATTAAATGTATTCAAAGAAAAGGAAATTCATGGCCAGAAAGAATGAATCTCATAGAGCTCTAGAGAAAAGGTTGTCTCTACTTTTTTTTTCCTTCCAAGTTTGCCTATGGGTGGGAAATGTATCAAAGGAAAACTTGAATTAAGTTATTGCTGAAGAGGCCATCCAGCCTTCATGGCTGAAGCCAGGTTGGGTTGTTCAGCCTAATTATTGGCTAGAATGAAGAGATCCTGTAGTGTAACAATGCTATATTGATCTGAAACTGGAATGTGAATGTTGCTTCTCCTTCTAATCTAGTTTTGGTTCCCTGTTTGGAGAGAAGATACTGAAAGAAAAAACAAATGTGAGACCTTGTCCCTTGATCAAGCAGGGAATACCTAGATGTAACCATTAATATTTATTATGGTGTCTGACCACTCATATTCAAAACACACACAAAAAAAATCTAATCCTACAATACAAGCAGCATGTGTTTAAATACAGAAAATATTGAAAAGGGAAAGAAGAAAAAAACCCAGTATTATAATTATCTAACGTTCAAGCTGCAATCTTTTTACTTTTTCCATTATTTCTAGTTGTCTAAATTTTTACTCTTATGAACTGTTTTGTGTGCTGGATCTCCCTGGACAAAACAGAAACATGCTGGAAGAAATCAGTGGACCTTTCTAGGCAATTCTTTAAAATAGGTAAAACTGATTTCTGGCAAATATGATAAAAGAAATAATACTAATATATGTGATCTCTGGTATTTATCTTCTGTTCATTGCAAGGCAAACTCATTTAGTGAAAGGGTTCTTTTCATAGTGACATTTCATTACAATGGGTAGGTACACCAAAACAAGCCAGTGTGATGGGGGAAATAAGCCTCTCTGTGCAGTCTTATCCAACGCTATAACAACCTCCAAATTCCAGAGATTGACTATGGGCACAGATGAACTGTCTGCCAAATTACTAGGAAAATCCCCAAATGCTGTCTGAAGACCAGCTAGATGAATTAGGTTTTGGGGGTCGGGGGTCGGTCTTGAATCCTTGCAGAGACCATAGACAGCAATGAGCACATATTGACCAGAACTGATCTGACCATGGCAAAGAACTAACAGTAACATTCAGATTACAAAACAGCTGCTTCAAGGTAAAGAGCAACTAATGTGTAGCCACCTGTATGGATCAGAGTTGAAATTACCTGGGAACAAGCTCATGGTTTTCATGGCCTCCTGACCTCTCCTAGAACTTGGAGATTGAAATCCCTCAGCACCAAAAAGTTTGGGGATTTCCAAGATCAGCTTTAAATGAGATCCAGGAGTTTGGGAAGGGATTCTGCTGAGCAGAACACTCAGTAACAGAATCCTTAACTCGTCCCTACAGACCAATGTCATATACACCTAGCACCTGCAGAGACTCTCCCATTGTCAAAGCCAAGGGAACTTGAAGGAACACTACTAATCCCACTTCTGGAGTCAAGACAGCAGAAACACCCTGAACTAATAATAGTGCTACATCCCCACCCTTCAACCAAGTTTCTGTAATGTATACCAGGACTGCTCACTCATCCATGACCAAGTCATGAGTGAACCCAGTCTTATTACATGCAGTCCTGGCATTAATCAGGAACAGCCTTGTCCCACATTTGGGATCAAACTGTTATCATAAGTGTTTTCTTCTTCCATGGCATGAGTATTGCAGCTCCTGTATATTGAGATTAGCACCTGCACATCCCATTGTGTAAACATTTCCTTGTTAATTTGGGAAAGAAACAAATGAGTAGGCTTGTCTTTGGGACCTTGAAGAGTCCCACTATCTCCACTCTCTGTATTATATGTAGATTCATGGACAGATTATTTATCATTTAGTCTCAGTACTTGCCTTTTTGAGAAGCTGGTGTTTTGTGTTCACAATAGTAGCTATTTATTGAAAAGTTTTTCACTTTTCAATAAATTTTGAAAACTCTTTCATTTTTCAAAAATCTGAAAGTTGTTTTTTTTAAAGAAACATCCATTGGTCCCAAACGTTGGGAGACAATTTGATGCAGTGGTTAAGATGCTGGACTAGATCCGGAAACTGTAAGTTCTAGTCCTCCTGTAGGCATGAAAGCCTTTGGGGTGACTCTGGGCCAGTCAATCACTCTCAACCCAATCCATCTCTCAGGAGAGTTGTGGGGAAAACAACAGGCAAAAGCATTATGTATGCAACCTTGAGTTGTACAAAATAAAGATGGGACATAAATCTAATAAATAAATAATAAATCAGCATGCCCTCAAACATGGGTTTAAAATTAATAAATTACCCAGTGATTTAGGTAACAAATTAGGAAACAGAACTGTATTTCCAAAATTAATGTGCTAGTGAAGGATAGTGTCATTTAAATAAGCAGTGTTTTTCTATTCTAATCCAGTTTGTATCATTTTGAAAATCCTAGCTATCAATCACCCCTGTATGCCATTACTCTTCACCTCCTGCTTCCCCTGCTCCAATTAATACTGAATAGTGTTTGGAAGACTCCAGTGAGGCAATTTTCCAAGAAAAGAGGAGGAGGGGGAAATGACCAACTGGTCTGTACTGCATTCTTTAAAGGTTCTCTAGCAACAAACAGAAACACAAGACAACACATTCTCCAATGTTTTTAATTATGGTAAAATGTTTATTACATACCTGAATTTTATCCAAATACCATAGAAAGATCCATGCACCCCCAGACACATATATTTTATATCAAATTTCTCAGAAAAGAAGTTAACCTTATATTTTGTACTTTACTGCAAATTGTTTTCAGTGAAATAGACGTTGCATAGAATTTTGTAGCTCAACATCTGTTAATTGTGAAACTGTGTTACACATTTATATTTTTAATTTCTTCCACAATTTAATTTCATAGCAATTTGTAACCATATATTTAGAAACAGACATGATTCCATGATAAAAAGTGTATGCATTGTTATTGAAATTATTAGCATATGTACAAACATGTTTTCCAAGTCTTAATATAATATGTTATAGTGATGAACATTCTCTACAGTGAACATTTCACAGCAAAAGGCCAGCTACTGTATAACCCAAATACAATATAAAAACACAAGCTGTTGCATACACTTCATTTTTACCACCTTCCCATTCCCTACCACAATGAAAAGCAGCAAATTCAAATTATAAAAAACAATTCTAATATAACACTTATTTGTAAAATATGTACACAGAATATAATCCAGTTCAAACTGAGCAGTTTTAAATCCCACTGATTTCAAAAACAAGTTGCAAAGGTGGTTTAACATTTCTCCCAGTGAAATCAAGGGACCTTAAGATGCTTAAATTCAGCTAGATTATATCTATAATATTTATATCATGATTTTTTTTATCTGTTAAGCAGAAGTGAATGTTTAAATATGATCTCTACTCATCCTTAAAATACACACTATCCTTTGATTTTGTTACAGTAAGTGCTTTTACATCATCCAGAAGTCTTCTAGGTGTCACAATGTGAGTAGATCCTGGTAAAAAAGATGTAGTCATTAACATTAATCTACCATATTCCTCATTGATGGCAGCCTAGATCAGGATTTTTCTAATGTGTTGCATGGAACTCTAGAGTTCCATGAAAAGCTTGACAGAGTTCCTTTAGAGATTAAGGACAAAACAAAAGTTCACCTGCAGGGGCATTCATAGCAATTTTTCTAAAGTAAAGAGGTCCAAGTTTGTCAAGTGACACTCAGAAGGCCCACTCCCCCAGGGGACAATTCATCATTTTCCCTCTTGAACAGGAGTACCAGGAACTTTTAACTAATGTTCAGTAGCCTGAAAAGTTTGAAAATCCTCAGGCTAGAGTGGAAAACATGTGGCCTATGTATGGAGCTGAAACATGTGTTTCAGGTCAGGAATGCAGGAGTAAGGCAAGTAGCAGTAGCAGCAGCAGCTAAGTGGAAATAGGAAAAGTAAGAATTTAAATGTTCAGAGAAACAGGCAGCCCAGTTGGATATGCAGTGGTTGCTACACACCTCTGCTCCTGAATTCCAGCAGGGCATGTCTGATTTTCCCAGTGCATTTCTTTCCCCATTTCCTTTAAGCTGCCTCTACCATTTGTAAATTGCAATGGGAAGCTTAGCAGGTGGACCAGCACAGAGGCCATACAAAAGAGAAGGGGAGAGAAAGTAAGGTATACCAGCCTTGCCCTATTCACCCCTTAAGACCTTTCTGGAATTTATCTCAGCAGAAACATGGAAAAATCAAGAAATTCTGGGTTTCAGTTGAATCTAACCACAACACGCCCAGTACAGCTGACTTTCTGAGCTACAATGAATATATTGAACGAATAAAATGCGTTTCAGGTTTGAAACAAAACACATTTTCCATTTCATGTACACTCCTTCAATAACTATGTAAGTTTATTGTTGTAACCAAAGGTCATAACATATAGTGTGCCATAAAATACAATAAAATAACAATAAAGTAAACTAGTAAAATTGTAAATAAAGTAATATAAAGAGTGTTAGATGTAAAAAGGTTACAGCAAAATAAAGCCAAAGCTACAACTTAAGTATTTCTTTCTAAGTTAAAATGACAGCAGACCAAAAGTAGCAACTTAGTTCCTGACAGTTGGGAACACATCTGCAAGAAGATAGTTCAATTTTTTGAGGTCTGAGCCCTTGAGATCATCTACCTTTAGTAATTTGGACCTCAATATAAGGCTGGCTGGAACTGAACACGAATTGTTTTTCTATGCTGATAATATGTCTTATTGAAAACTACATATTTTCTATATCAAAATATATTGATATTGTACATGTAATTTATCTCATTATTCAATTTAATTGGAGAACACTGATATTTGTGATAAGTTTTAATGTTTCTATGAAAGTTATAAAAATTGCATGTTTATTGTTTGAACTCTTTCAAATATCAGGAAATATAATAATACAAGGAATAATTGCAATAATTTCTTCAATTCTGGGTGTAAATATGTATTTTGTATCTCAGATAAAAATTGACAAAAATAGATGGTTAAAAATCCCATTGAGCTTATGATGATGGATAAATATTATGCCCCTACGTTTCTTTAAATAGAAGTGGTAAAAAAATGTCTATAGGGACAACAAATCTTAAATTATGGCTGTGATACAAGTGCTTTTAAAAAAAAAGTTATCTTGACTTTCTACTTTATCATTTGACACATATTTTGACTTCAATTTCTCTATGGAGTGCAAGTTGCCAAATCAAAAAATCACTAAGGATAGAATTAGAAATCTATTATGATTCCTCTGATACTATGCAAGGAGCATGGCTCTGTTTTTAGCAATAGCTCTGTTGTATTGCAGGACTCGTTTAAAAGAAGTACTGAGATGGATGTATAATCTTAACCCTTATTCATATGACAATCCAAGTGTCAAGTAAGGGTATTAATATCTTAGATCAGCTTATTGCAAATCCAGTTTTTAAACCATTTGCTTCAAGAAGAGTTTCAACTCTCAAGCTGCAAAATATATTCAATTAAAACCCCTTCTGATTTCACAATTAGGTTCAGATGCATGAGCAGCATCTAAAACTTCCAAATTATTATTCATATGATATTGCCTGTTTTGGTTTAATAGCCATCCGTTTGTTAATACAGCATTACAAATATGAGGATGTACTTTTGAATTCTATACCAAATATTTGGAATTTACTACTATATGAAGAATTTGAATAAATTTGGATAACTTGGTAAAAGCATGGAACATAGCAGAAAATATTACTCTATGAACACAGAGCGACCCCAGATTTACAATCTTGGATCAATGGTGTATATTCATTTTCTGTTTATTAATTGGTTAATAATTAATTAATGGAAAGACTGATCAATATTATTCTGTGTGGTCATTTTTAATGATGTATTTAAAAGATGGGCAGAATGGCTTTCTCAATATATATTTTTGCTGTTTCATTTTCACTGTTTCTGTCTTTTGTTCTTTGTTAGCTTTTTATTTTTCTCTTTTTTATGTATTAAGGCAATAAAAATATATTTAAAAATAGGCTTACCAATAATAACTTCACAAGACTTGTATGCCTGAGAAACTTCATAAGCGCATCGTGTCTCTGAATATGTAATGCCTCCAATGACAAACACAATCAGCTTTGCAACACTCTTACGATCATCCAAGTAACTAGTTTTGGGTTTATGACGAGCACTGTAAATGCAAATACATATAACTGATCAAATTAATTATCAGGAAACTGAGGAGCGCATTTTTTTCATGCATCCAAGCACAATTAAACTCCTAACCTCACTGCTCCTGAACCATTCCAAGGTGCTGGGCACTGGGAACAATAAGGCCACTCTTTTGAATCCAATTTATTTTCTATAGCATCCTAGAAAACAAAGAAATATGACCCTGTAATATTACTCAAAGATTCACATTACCTCTAACCAGCAACCAGACTTAAAACCTGCATACAGTGGCAAAAATTTCCTAGACTAATGAGCAATACATTAACAAAAAATTGGAATTGAATTTGCCATTTATGAACCACTTCTTGATGAGAAGACATTTCATAGTATCAATAGTTTAAGTTCAATACTCCAAATATTTATCCTTCTTATTCCAAAACTTAGCATCTTGTTCATATAACTGAATAATTTTCTACTTGAACACTGACACTAAGAAGGAGAGAGGAGCTACTTTTAGATATGTAAGCAGTTTAAGGAATTAAAAATGTAGTACATTTCCAGTGATATTTATTAGTGTACAGAGCAAAAATATGTAAAAATTATATATTTCACTTCCTATTAAGTCTTTGAAGAAAAGCTTTTCCAGTATTTTAAATACTGAAATATACTCTGGGACTAAAACTATTTGGCTTCTTGAAGGTACTTTCTAAATGCTACTCAAATGCTAAAAACTGCAAAAAAAGGGGGGATGTTAATGTCCAAATATGCCACTGGTTAAATTTTGTTAGAGCAAAGAGAAATGAAAATCTGTAGCTTTTCAGATGCTGCAGAATTACATTTCTCTGTAACTCAAGGCTTCAGCATGGCTAAAAGTGAGGGATTGTTCCATTAAGTGATACAATCAAATGTCTGCAATATTAAATCAACAAGAAAGGTGCATTAACTGTGTACTCTCACACACACACACACACTCTTTAAAATTTCTGCTTAAGCATTCTTCATGAAAATTTTACCTCCATGACATCTTTAACAATGGGTGTCCATCTAGAAAGCTGAAATGTTTCTTCTGAAGAGCGATCCCTTCTTGGTGATCTTCGTTGTGATGCAGACTAAAAAGTCAAATGTTTATTATTGTCTAAGAAATCAGATATTCAAATAAAAATACACACTAGGTACTCCTGAATGGCCTAAGTTGCAATTTAGCCAATTGCCTGCTTTGTTCTTCATAAATCTAAGTTAGCTACCACAGCCTGAGGTTCCACTAAATATTTCTACTTTCATCTTCAATACATTCTGTTATAAACTTAATTGCTACTAAAGAAGCAATGTTGTTAATGGACTGTATCTAATACTGTCTTTCCTTCTTGCAGAAGTGCTATTGTTTCCTAGGAAGATAAAGTCCAACTCCATTCAATAAGACTTACTCTTAAGTAAATACGTACACATCAGCCTCAGAGTTCAAAAGTTTTAAAATCTACAAGTTCTGGCACAACGTAACAATATGAGACAAGCATAGTTGCATGTTCAGACTTCCCATCAACTATGAATATATTGGTTGCCCTCAGATAAGCATTACATCTGAGGCTTATCTCCATACCCACTTTAACTTGAGATAATTATGCAGACTTTTTACTAGGTTATGGAGATCAATGAAACACTTTGGAATGCTTTCTTATATCAATTCAATACGATCAACATATTATAATGGTTTTAATCTGCATTCTGGAAAAAAAAACCCTCTCACTTTGTTCCAAGCTCTTACTGTCATACAATTCTCATAAATTTTCATAAATTTTCATAATTATGACTGCTGACTGAAGAATTTGGGAAGATTAAGTGAGAAGAGAAATAAAGGGCAAGGATATGAAACTGAAAATAGCATATCAGACCCTTGAAAACAAGTACAGTAAGATTTTCAGGAAAAAAGTTGCATTCCTTACTGTAGCGAGGACAGGTACACCAAGGTACTTCCAATTATTTATCATGTTGCTATCATTTTCTATCTGTACATTCTGGATCAACTTGTCCAAATTTTCTTGGGTAGTTCCTTTTTGATAAATGTGACATTTTGAATTAGTAACCAACAACAGTTGTGCAGAATAAATTTCAAGCTATGTAAACCATCAGTGAAATTAATAAACTTTATATGCTATAGGAAGTTATAACATGCTGAATATGTTTCCATCATGCCAATGTTTATAACCCTTTCCTAGTTACACTTCTCAAAATATATGTTTTGATTTTAATGTATTACAGAAGATCATTTAAATAACATTTCTCACCAATTCCTCCTCATGTGCCCTGAGCACCTTTTGAAATCATTTGGTGACTTGGAGCCTTTTAGAATAGGAAGTGGTGGGCCACTGAGGAAGGGAAGAATTGCACCCAAAATGGAGCTGAGATCCTTTTTCAGATGAGCTCCATGAATCCTGTGGAGATGCTTTTTAGGGAAAAAGAGGATGGGAAACTTTTCCTGTGAACTTCCCTAACAGTGCAATTTCATGCTTTCTCAGAAAATAGTGCATATAGCCAGATCAATTTCCATAAGACTGCAATTAAATCAAATTAGCTTAGGATTCAAGAATGATGTGGCCTACCGACACACTGTCTGGCATAGCCATTTTTTATTTTTATGTAAATTGATTGCAATTTATTCAGAAACATTTTCGCTCAGTGACCCACTTCCACAAGAAGTCATGTACAATTGGCAATTATCCCAAGAGGTCCTGACACCAGAAAAGGGCAGCCACAGCTTTCACGTGGCTCACATGATAAATATTTCACTACATCTATATTTTTATCACATACTTCCAATATTAAATTATAAGCAGAAGTGGTTCTGAACAGTATGGGATGCAAACCTTACCATTTGTGCTGAAGATATAGAGAAGAATGGCTCTTATTTTATCGTAGCTATCATGGCTTTTATTAAGCAGTACTGGAAGGAGGACCCGCATTGAGTCTCTCACTTTCTGTCCCTCAGCATCTGTTCCAAGAGCCAAATCCTAAATTATAAACAAGAAACACACAGCAATAATTTTAGTATGATCTTCATTATAATGTTGCCATTGGCCTTTACACCTTCATTTCAGTTACAGAATTTTGAGGAGTTTCTTGTCACATTTGATCTTTCAGAGGAACTCCTACTTCCCACATATAACTATTTAGATTTTTTAGATTTTTTTATTCCGCCTTTCTTATTTTTTTATAAATAACTGAAGGCGGTGAACATACCTAATACTCCTTCCTCCTCCTATTTTCCCCGCAACAGACACAATCTTGTGAGGTGAGTTGGGCTGAGAGAGAGTGACTGCCCAAAATCACCCAGCTGGCTTTCACGCCTAAGGCTGGACTAGAACTCACAGTCTCCTGGTTTCTAGCCTGGTGCCTTAACCACTAGACCAAACTGGCTCTTATTAACTATTATTGAGTTATTTTGCTAAAGTAGGTTCTAAAAACCCTGAAAATATTAGCAGCAATTAGAACAGAACTATACTGAAGCAATTTTTAGTCATTCTCACAGTACATTATAAGAAATGAATTCATCTTATCTGTTTTGTAAGTAAATCAAACCATTATGTTGCTTTTCTCTGCTCCTCATCCTATCTTCAACTAAAAACTAACAATGGGACACTACAGCAATTTTATTTCTAAATGTTTAGGAGCTGATACAATTAAGGCCCTTCCAAGTATCTGTAAGCAGGAAAGACTACTAAAATATTTTCCTCCTTGAAAAGAAAAAAATACACTGCTCAAGTACGGCAACAGTCACGTATGTTAAGTATTACTTGCTCTTAAGGTGAAGATAAACTATAAGTTGAGGGGCTGAATCTAGACCCCTAAGCCATTTATCACACATTAAAACTATGAGGGAGGCATATCAGAATGTAATATGAGCCCTATCCCCAACATTATTCAGTTCTCCAAGCATGATGGAACAATCCTCTCGTGTTCTGCCAGACAAAACAGAACCAGCACTTCTTACTTCATCCTACACAGACCTCCTTAAGAGAATAGGGGTCCCTGTTTATAATACTATCAGTTTAGTGGTACTTAGGCTAGGGTTTGTCTAGTCTAAAAATCACTGAACGTATGAATGCTTGTACATACCTGTTCTACTTTGCACAGCTTTTCTATATTACTCTTAAATTTATTCATGCAGTCTTCAGCTATGTTAAGGTGCACAACTTGCTACAAAATAGAAAGGGGAAAAAACTATTCTTTTCTGAAATTATGCCAAATTAAGTTTACAATTCAAGAATCATTAACAAACAGTTGTATTTCATAAAACCAATCTGACGTTGTTTGGATTAAGTAAAAAGCAATCACATTATCCAATGTTTTAAGCAGAAACTGTTGCAACTATAGTGAACAAGACTTACATTACAGCCAAGCCATTATTTTACTTTCTGAGACTACAATTGTAATACTCAGGAAGAAAATAAACTCCACTGAACTTAGGACATACTGTATTTTTCCGACAATAAGACGCCCCCATGTACAAGACGACCCCCACTTTTCCAACCCAAAATTAAGAAATCAATATTTTAAAGATAGTGCAGAACACATTTTTATTTAGTAATTAGTTAACTAATTACTGATACACTCGGTGGGAGGAGGTCCAAACTGTCTCTCTGCAGCTCTATTTCCAGGCTCTTTTGCATAACTGATTACATTCAAGCACGAGTGAAACTGCTTGTCTCTGCAAACAGCCTTCCTCCAATTGGTTTGTTCAGCATCAGCTGACATCAGTTACATCAGGCTCGTGATTGGAGGAAGTCTGTTTGGGAGACAAGCTATTTCACTCGTGATTGGAGGCTAGCAATAGGAGGAAGCCTCTCTGCAGAAACAAAGTATGGGCAGTTTTGCAACCGCGCGATTCTTGGCTGACTTCCTTGAATAAGACGCCCTTCAATTTTTAGGGTAAGGATTTTAGAAAAAAGTATCGTCTTATAGTCGGAAAAATACAGTATCTCTAGTTAAGACATGCTTAGGATTATCAGGAAATAATGAAAATTACTGAGTTTTTCTGACATTTAGAATATAGTTAATGGAATTCATGAGAGTTAACATAACCAACTGCAGCCAATTAGGAAGTCTAATAAAGCACAATGTTCACAGAGTCACAAAATTTTGAGCATTATATCCATGAGACTCATCAACAGTTATGCTATCTTTTGGGATTTTTGTAGAGGCATTTAGATGGCCAAAGTCAAGACTAGGTAAACTGTGATCTGCTCCAACAAAGCCCAAGTAACTATACAAGATCTGTTTAATTCAAATATAAGACTACCTAAAAATCATGGTTTCGCTACACAATAGTGTACTGATGCAGATGTGTCTGTAGTCATACTTTTATCCCAGCATAATTTGGGCACAGTTTTAGGCCATAATCAGGGGGGAAAAAGAAACTGAAACTTCCAATATGGTTTGAATTAATGAAGCTCAATCCTTCTGCTGTAAACTATATAGATCTCATAAGTTAAGACTGTTGGCCACAGCTGAAAATTGTCGTTCATCTTCTCTGCTTGGGGAATTTCATCAATGTTATAAAACAGACATATTAAAGGGAATCCCATCAATGTCATAAAACAGACATATTAAAAATAACAATTATTATTGAAAGTCTTAGAATCTGGAAGTTAATTTGAATTTAAATTCAAATCTCATTAGAAGTATTTGTGACATAGAAATCCTTTAAAATCTATTTTCAGCAAGTCATCAAAAATTTACCACAAATGGCCCTGTACCCCACTAAAATTACACTAATACATTGTAATCTTTCTAGATTGTGTTGGCAGGATCATAAGCAAATTGGAATCTATTATTAACCCTTGAGTTGAAAGTATATTAAGAAATTGAAAAACCTTTCATGGTGCATCTTTCTGTTCATGTACTGCTTATATTTCCAAAAGCATATAAATAGATGCATCATAAGAAACTATGATAGCTGTCAGTTTTGTTATCATAAATTATGGTATTTGAACACGGAGAAACTGCTCTAGTTGAAAAAGTAACAAAGAACATTGGAAAACCCTTCAGTGAATAATATATTCAAACCTGGCAATTGTTAATATAGCTAATATGATTTTTATAGTAAATTAAGAAATTATCTTTGTACAAATATCATTCTGGGTAGAAATGGATGTTTATAATATTTGTATTTTTTTTTCTCATGAATGTAGACTTTAATGTTTAAGACTCTTTCTCCTCTTCCCCCCTCCACCATTTTCTTTTGCTTTTGTTTTTGTTGCTGATTCATTTTCTTTTTAACTACATTTTTTAAAACATTGTCTTGTTCCAATTACATCATCATACAATTTTCTGCTTACCTTAGTAATCTGCTTGCGGAAGTAGGGCATCTTTTTCATAAGCTGGGCCAGATTATTTAATGATATCTGGAAAAATCATTTGTAAACTCAATTCAAATATTTAATATTTCTTCTTTTCCTTTAATTTTTTTCATCCGAAGACTAGGAAATATAATTATCACTGAGTACAAGAAAATTAGTAAGATTACAATCCTTTAGACAAACTAACAATATTCCCAGAGGGCTTTGTTTGACTATACGCCTACCAAGGATTTTTTATCATTTATCTAAATAGTTAAGTATTAAAGGCATTTTATACATTTGAAAAGAAATCCCAGAATATCTGCATTTCAGTAATTCTCATTTCCAAGTCTGTTCCTTTAGAATCATGGTGTTGGTTAGCTGTTTAAAGGATAATTTAAAAGAATATGTAATTATAACTAAAAATAAAAAAAATCTTACTTTCCCTTCTGTTGCCTTTCTTTTTGAAGAAACTTCTTTCATAAGTTTCGGTATTTCCCTGAAAGTTTAAAAGAAATTTTATCAAATTAAAAATACATGGAATGGTTGTCTACAGTGTCAGTTGCTTAGTGAAAAGCACTATTTTAGACCAGTCTTTCTCAAACGTTTTACCCAGGAGGAACACCTGAAATAATTTTCAGGTCTCAGGAAACCCTGGCAGCTGAGGTGTGGCATGTAAAAGATTCCCACCATTGTGAGCACTAGTTTAGAAAACGATATTTAATTTTTTTTTTCAATCACAATCTTTCATGGACCCTGCAGCACCTTGTTACGGAATCCTAGAGTTTGGCAGAACCCCAGTTGAAAAAACTGTTTTAGAGAACCATAAATTATCAATTCAGGTATCTAGATAGGATGTTGAGAAAATTTATTTAGTAGTTCAACCAAAATAACAAAATGAAGAAGACAGGTTATTTCACCATCAAATAACTCTGTGAGGTAGTTGTATTTTAACGTTTCTACAGAATTTAACACTATGGTTCCAAACTCCTGGTAAAAACTGCATGTAACAGAGTTTTATGCTTTATGTAACTGTTATTCCGTAACTCCCCTTCATGGATCACTGCCTTGTCGTGGCGAAGGGGCTTGCGTAACTCAGTGAAGCCATGAGCTATACCATGCAGGGCCACCCAAGACGGACAGGTCATGACAGAGAGTTCTGACAAAATGTGGTCCACTGGAGAAGGAAATGGCAACCCACTCCAGTATCCTTGCCAAGAAAACCCCATGGACAATGTTAAAAGGCTAAAAGATATGACGCCGGAAGATGAGCCCCTCAGGTCGGAAGGTGTCCAATATGCTACTGGGGAAGAGCGGAGGGCAATTCCAAGTAGCTCCAGAAAGAGTGAAGCGGCTGGGCCAAAGCCGAAAGGACGTTCAGCTGTGGATGTATCTGGAAGCGAAAAGAAGGTCCGATGCTGTAAAGAACAATATTGTATAGGTACCTGGAATGTAAGATCTATAAACCAAGGCAAGCTGGATGTGGTCAAACATGAGATGACAAGATTGAACATCGACATCTTGGGAATCAGCGAACTGAAATGGACGGGAATGGGTGAATTTAATTCGGGTGACCATTATATCTACTACTGTGGGCAAGAAACCCTTAGAAGGAATGGAGTTGCACTCATAGTCAATAAGAGAGTGGGAAAGGCAGTAATGGGGTACAACCTCAAAAACGACAGAATGATTTCAGTGCATATCCAAGGCAAACCATTCAATATCACAGTCATCCAAGTCTATGCCCCGACCACTGATGCTGAAGAAGCTGAAGCTGACCGCTTCTATGAAGACGTACAGCACCTTCTAGAACTAGCACCAAAAAAAGATGTCCTTTTCATCATAGGGGATTGGAATGCTAAAGTAGGAAGTCAAGGAGTAATCGGAATAACAGGCAAGTTTGGCCTTGGAGTACAAAATGAAGCAGGGCAAAGGCTAATAGAGTTCTGTCAAGAGAACAAGCTAGTCATAGCAAACACTCTTTTCCAACAACACAAGAGACGACTCTACACATGGACATCACCATATGGTCAATACCGAAACCAGATTGATTATATACTTTGCAGCCAAAGATGGAGAAACTCTATACAGACAGCAAAAACAAGACCAGGAGCTGACTGTGGCTCAGATCATGAGCTTCTTACTGCAAAATTTAGGCTTAAATTGAAGAATGTAGGGAAAACCACTAGACCACTCAGGTATGACTTAGATCATATTCCTTGTGAGTACACAGTGAAGGTGATGAATAGATTTAGAGAATTAGATTTGGTAGACAGAGTGCCTGAAGAACTATGGACGGAGGTCCGTAACATTGTACAGGAGGCAGCAACTAAAACCATCCCAAAGAAAAAGAAATGCAAGAAAGCAAAATGGCTGTCTGATGAGGCTTTACAAATAGCTGTGGAAAGAAGGAATGCGAAAAGCAAGGGTGAAAGGGAAAGATATAAGCAACTGAATGCAGATTTCCAGAGAATAGCAAGGAGAGATAAGAAGACCTTCTTAAATGAACAATGCAAAGAAATTGAGGAAAACAATAGAATGGGGAAGACTAGAGATCTCTACAAGAAAATTGGAGATATGAAAGGAACGTTTAGTGCAAAGATGGGCATGATAAAGGACAAAAAAGGCAGGGACCTAACAGAAGCAGAAGAGATTAAGAAGCGGTGGCAAGAATACACAGAAGAACTATACAAGAAAGATCTTAATGTCCCTGATGTCCACGCTGGTGTGATCACTGACCTTGAGCCAGACATCCTAGAGAGTGAAGTCAAGTGGGCCTTAGGAAGCATTGCTAACAACAAAGCTAGTGGAGATGACAGTATTCCAGCTGAGTTATTTAAAATACTAAAAGATGATGGTGTTAAAGTGCTGCACTCAATATGCCAGCAAGTTTGGAAAACGCAACAGTGGCCACGGGATTGGAAAAGGTCAGTTTATGTTCCAATTCCAAAGAAGGGCAACGCCAAAGAATGCTCAAACTATCGCACAATTGCACTCATTTCACATGCTAGCAAGGTTATGCTCAAAATCCTACAAGCTAGGCTTCAGCAATACATGAACCGAGAACTACCGATGTACAAGCTGGGTTTCGAAGAGGCAGAGGAACTAGAGATCAAATCGCCAACATTCGCTGGATCATGGAGAAAGCACGAGAGTTCCAGAAAAATATCTACTTCTGCTTCATTGACTATGCAAAAGCCTTTGATTGTGTGGATCACAACAAACTGTGGCAAATTCTTAAAGAGATGGGAGTACCAGACCACCTTACCTGTCTCCTGAGAAATCTGTATGCGGGTCAAGAAGCAACAGTTAGAACCGGTCATGGAACAACCGATTGGTTCAAAATAGGGAAAGGTGTACGACAAGGCTGTATACTGTCACCCTGCTTATTTAACCTATATGCAGAGTACATCATGAGAAATGCCAGGCTGGAAGAATCACAAGCCGGAATCAAGATTGCAGGGAGAATCATCAACAACCTCAGATATGCGGACGATACCACCCTAATGGCAGAAAGTGAAGAAGAACTAAAGAGCCTCTTGATGAGGGT
Organism: Python bivittatus; assembly: GCF_059951505.1. Classification (NCBI taxonomy): domain Eukaryota; kingdom Metazoa; phylum Chordata; class Lepidosauria; order Squamata; family Pythonidae; genus Python; species Python bivittatus. The sequence goes on from NW_028277098.1 coordinate 17,556,655, forward strand.
GAAAGAGGAGAGTGCAAAAGCTGGCTTGAAACTCAACATTAAAAAAACTAAGATCATGGCATCTGGACCCATCAATTCCTGGCAAATAGAAGGGGTAGAAATGGAAGCAGTAACAGACTTCATTTATTTGGGCTCCAAGATCACCGCAGACGGAGACTGCAGCCATGAAATTAAAAGACGCTTGCTCCTTGGGAGGAAAGCTATGGCAAGCCTAGATAGCATATTAAAAAGCAGAGACGTCACCTTGCCGACAAAGATCCGCATAGTCAAAGCTATGGTTTTTCCAGTAGTAATGTATGGCTGTGAGAGCTGGACCATAAAAAAGGCCGAGCGCCGAAGAATTGATGCCTTTGAACTGTGGTGCTGGAGAAGACTCTTGAGAGTCCCCTGGACTGCTAGGAGGTCAAACCAGTCAATCTTAAAGGAAATCAACCCTGATTGCTCATTGGAAGGATCAATAATGAAGCTCAAGCTCAGATACTTTGGTCACCTAATGCGAAGAGAGATCTCTTTGGAGAAGACCCTGATGCTGGGAAAGATTGAAGGCAAAAGGAGAAGAGGACGGCAGAGGATGAGATGGTTAGATAGCATCACTGAAGCAATGAGCATGAAACTGAGCAAACTCAGGGAGGCAGTGAAGGACAGGAAGGCCTGGCGCAATATGGTTCATGGGGTCACGAAGAGTCGGACACGACTTAACGACTAAACAACAACAAATTCCGTAACTGTGCTTACAATAGTAAAAAATGTAAATGACACTTACTCCAACACATCTGCAATGTGTTTGTGTCGGATTTTCATCCAAAGATCATCATCTTCCTCTAGAATGGCTTCCCTTTCTTTCCCACTTGCACCCTCAGTCTTATACCTATATTAAAAAAGCAGCTTATTAGTTGTAATCTATGAAATTAAACATGCAAAATATTTTTGATACAGATATTTCATAATGTAAAAGAAGTACTGCAAAACTCTTATTTTGAATATATATCAAGAATCTGATGAAAATACAAGGTGCACTTTTCATGAAGTGCTATAGTTTTAAGCATTTACTAAGCCCCTCTAAGTAAATGTGGAGGTAACATCCCAGTAAATATGGAAAGAATATGCTGAAAGTATAATGATATTAAGTTGCAACAACACATATAAAACAGCATGAACTGAGATGCAACACAGATTCCCCTAAGCCCTGTTATAAATTTATTGAGATTATCTAGCTTCTCCTTCAGTACACTGAATTTGGCACTATTCAATTTCTTTATATCCTGTTCTGCAGAGAATATTCTACTTTACATAAAGAAATAATCCAGATATTAACTTCACATGCAATCACAGCAGATTCTGATAGAGTAACTATTTAATTCACATATATCTATAACTAACATGCTTAGCATTACATTTCCAACTATTAAGCAGATTACTAAGGACTGAAGGAATATTACAGAGCGTACTAAAGTTATGCCACAAAACACTGTTTATACGCATAGAAACTCACAGAAACTGATTCAACCAGAAAGCAGTAGAAATACAAGAGGGGAAAATGGAAAGTTAGTTTTAACAAAAGTTACTTCATGGCTGTATCACTGAATAAAGTACTGACTATTCTTGAAGCATTTCTTCCAGTTGAATGCAACAGTTGCTCACTAATCACTTTATCATCTATACTTGTTTGTATTTGATATACAGATGCTAGGGCTGGGCAAATTCTTCAAAGTAATTGTTTATGAATGCACAGGGGAGTGTAGGAAGCGCCTCTTTTTCCTGAGTCATGTAGTTCCTTCTAAAGCTGTTCCTGGCTGCCTCTGCATGCGTATGCATGTATCGCCACTTTACCAGCAGGCAGAAAGAGTCCAGAGCAAATAATGAACAGCTATGCAAATTCTGGAGAAAGACACAGCTGTTTTAATAATTCAGAAAGAGGTGCTTCATAGCCACTTCCTTGTGTTCTTAAACTTCTCTTTGGAAAGATTTACACAAGCCTTATAGATACCAACAACTTACTGTTGGATTTCTACAGTGTAATCTGAGACCTGCATAGGTCTCATTTTTAAAACATATTTAAATTATTCTAAGCTGCCTTTAGGGACAAAAACTCTATTAGTAAATATACAGAAAACCAGTCTTTGCATTACAATAGTACAAATTTACAGAGAGATTGCATTAGTACTTCAATTCCATAATGGCTTTTTGATCATTAATTTAAATCATGCCAGAGAGGAAACTCTCTCACCAAAGGTATTGCTTACATTAAAAGTGCCCTCTAGAACAATGTTCCCCGATCTGTTGCCCTCTAAATACATTGGATTACATCTCCTGGAACTCTAGCCAAATCATGTTTGGCTGTTCTGGGAATTAAATTCAAACACATTTGGAAATTAGGAATGACTTTTCTCAAGAAATGGAAAATCCTGGTTAGTTTCAAAACACTTTAAAACAAGGCTTCTGCACCCTTTTATTTCATAAAAGATAAATGTTCATTTTTTCATTTGTCTGTTGTAAATAGTGTTATTTCAGCAATGGAATCAGCAGATAGTATTCCCAAGGAATACTATATAGGCTACTTTTTGCCTAAAGTGAAAATATGCACAGAAATGCATAGAGGAACCTATCTTGCCGAGCTGCACTAGACATTAAGATACTGAAATGTTCTAGCCTACATCATCTGCTTTATAATTTTAGACAACTTTACTCAGAAGTAAATCCCACTGTGCTTTCTAAATGTTAATCACTAGCAACTGCTTTTAAGATTGTAGGCTTAATCATTCTTTTCATGACTATATGATAAATCAATGAATGATGATATGTTGGTGAGAGAAAGTTAGTGAACCCTTTAGAAGTATCTATAATTATATTATATCTATAATATAATTGTAGGACTGTGACCTGCAATGTAATCTGAGCTTCATTTAATTTCTATCAATAGATAATGAGATTCTGATCAAACAAACAACACATAAAGCAGTGTACTTTATTGGACACATTAAGGCAATATTAGCTGTATCTGTTGGAAAAATATGTGAACGTTTGTATTTATTAAGCAGCAATACCTCCTTAGCATCAGTGACTTCAACCATATTTTTCCCACACCTGTTGATCAATCCCACACATTGACTTGGAGGTAGTTTGGTATATTCCTACAGAAGTGTTGCAACTCATTCATAATTAGGGGCTGTCTGGCATGAACTGCTTGCTTCAAGTCATGCCTCAACGTTTCAACTGGGTTAAGGCCGGGGCTCTGACTTAGCCATTCCAAAGCAAAAAACTTCCTCTGCTTCAGCCATTCTTCTATAGTTATGATCATTGTTATGCTGCATGACACACATACATTTAAGTTTCCGCTCATGGATGGATAACCTAACATTGTTCTATAGAATTTGCCAGTATGATCCGGAATGCATTATTCCCTCAATGATTAGGAGCCATCTAGATCCTAAGACTGCAAAGCAGCCTCAAACCATGGTACTCCCACTGCCATGCTTCACATTTGGGGTGAAGTTATTTTGTTACAATGTCTTGTTTTTTCCAAACATAATGTTCTCATTAAAGCCCAAAGTTCCACTCTGTCTCATCTGCCCACAAAACATAGCCTGCTGGATCATCTGCATGGTCTTTGGCAAACTTAAGATGGGTAGCAATGGACTTCTGGAGAACAATGTTTTCCTCTTTGGTATCCTTCTGTGCATACTACTCTTGTTTTAGTGTTTTCCATGTGGCTCAAATTACCTGTCTTAAGAGAGCTGACTATCCTAGGGCTTAATCTTAACAGGACGTAGGTGCTCAGATCGGAGTACTACAGATTGTCCTAAGGGTTCACACAATTTTCTCCCACCACTCTAGGCAGAAGACTTTCTGCTGCCTCCAGTGCAGAACCTACCATAGGTTTGTGCCTCTCTAAATGAGAATACTGCTAAGTTTCCATGGAACTTGCTGCAGGCCAGAAACTGGGGATTTTGTAACCATTCATAACATACTAGAATCTCTCCAGCCCTCTTTTTGAAAGAAAAAAAGTCAGATTGTGCTGCAAAGCATTTTCCTTCTTGGGATATTATTCAAGCAATAAAGGATAGCAAAGAGAGTTTGAATATAAAACTATATGTTTACTGATGCATCTTTAAGCTATTGCAGTTTGAAGCTGCAAATCTGTCATCAACAATATAAAGGTCAAAATAAAATTATACTTGCTTGTATGTATCATTTTCAATTGGTAGCAGATCATAAGCCATTGCCTGAAAAGTGAGTTCATGAAGCACAGTAGACACAGGGTCAAAACCACGATCAATTATTAACAGCTGGGAATTAGTTTTCCCCTAAAGAAAAACAAAACAAAGAAACCTTGACATATGTTTTTGGCAATACAGAAAAAAGAAAAACAGAAGACTGATTAACTTATTTAATATATAGTTTTCTCTAAAGCTGTTAAGCCTCTTTCCTATATAGCTGTCCCAAATAAAGAGAAAGCAAACTCCAGAAATGAGAGCAATAGAAACTGATGTTAAGAAGACATCAGACAGCAAAACCAAAATGTTGTTCCCTTACCATCCACGGTGCACTAATGAAAATAATATTCAAGGAGAAGAGGATCTGATACTCCTTTCCTCCATCTGTGAGGAACTTTTGTAGGTTCTTTCAGTGAAAGAATGGTGCTATCCCCAAATCAGTTTTTTTATTGAAAGTTCCATGGTCTTAACAGTGCTATTATTTTTTCTTTTCCATTGGTTGGTTGTGCTTGTTTTTTTTTTGCAGCTCATTAACCCGAACTACAATTCCATATTCTTGTAGATAGAAGAGCAATGCCTCCTTTCTAAGATTATATTTCAAAACCATGTAATAAAAGTTGCTGCAATAATAGCATTCCTCTTGCCCAGCTATATTTCCAAGAGATTGAGAAAGAAGCTGTCTGTTATCATTTGAGAGAAAACTGAGCTTTCACTCTACCTTTACTTGACCTCGTTCATCAATTTTATAATAGTTTTCAAGCTTTTTCTCGACTAGCTGAGCAAGTTTGTTGGCATTATCCAAAGGTTTACTGAAAAGAAAAAAATGCAAGTATTTCTGTTGAACTTTATTAGGTCATTAATGGATTTCTGAAAGAGTGTTCGCTCACTAGTCAGAATAATTTGTTCTGCAGAAATTCAAAATACCACATACTTGTGCACTGGAAGTTGCCTTAAACCAAGGCAGACCATATGTCCATACAGATTAGTACTATTAGAATTTAAACTGTTGTAGATTAGGGAATGTAGACCGCCTTATCTGAAAGGTAACAGATTAGGGAAATCTGGAGCAGATGAATGTCAACTGCTCTGCTATTGAACTATAGTTATTTACTGTTAATCAGTTGAGTTCACAGGATGGAGCTTGTTAGCCACAGAAACACTATTCATTAGTCACTTGACTAGGTTGGTACCTTTGTCTAACCTAAGCCTTACAACTTGGAAAACAAGAAATGTTAAGGAGTGATCAGGTGCCACTAGAACCCTAGGAAATCTTAATTTCTGAATTAACAATCCCACTCAACATTTTCCTTTTGCTACAAAAATCTCCCTGTGCCGAACTTGTCCTGAATTTCCTGACAGACAAAAAAGGCTTTTAACTTACACCATAACATGACAACAGAACTCTCTCTCTTGCACATTCAATGGATTTTGATAGCAGTGGTATAGAAATTTAACCAATAAACAAACAAATTTAAGATCCCTCTTAATTCCAGAATAATACATTTAACTTCCAAATTGCTTAGGCATAGAACTGCATTTCTAGTAAGCTAACATACCACTTAATAAACCCGCAATGGTATAAAAAACAGTGTTTCCAGTCTTACCTTTTATATCTGACCCCTGGATTTTCTTCTAGAGTAGCACATAAAGTAACTATTTGCTCAGCTATTTGCTCCATTACATTATCATTTGTCTTCTCCATGCTGGGACTATAACAGCGATAGAATGCATTTGGGACATCAAGAGTAAATACCTAAGTCAAGAAACAATTTTGTTACAGCCTATAGGTCCTCAGTGTCAAATGTACAGGAGAAATCTATGTCAAATGTACAGGAGAAATATAAATGAATGTAGTCTCTATTATGGATACTTTTTAAGAAAACTCTGAGTGGCTAACAAATGGTCCAAAAAAACCAAGAACTCACAATACCAAAATGCACATATTAGGCTCCACTAATATCCTGGTCTTAACACCTGAGGTTAAAGTCAGGTCTTATGGAAGGCCATCAGGGTCAGGGTCATCCAGATTTCATGGAGAAGGGCACTGTGACAAAGGAAGCACATTTCCTGGGTCCCATTGGATGGCATTATTTCAGAGAAGGATCCAGAGCATGCCTACCTTGTCAGATCTGGTGGGACAGGCTAAGACCACTGGAGACAGATGGTCCCACAAGTAATCTGGCCCCATGCCATGCAGGACTTTAAAGGTGATAACCAGCACCTTGAATTGAATTCAGAAGAGTACTGGGAGCCATCACTGCAGCAGTGAGGTCACATGGGCAAACCCTGATGTACCCAAGACTGCATGCACTCCTACATTTTGAACCGGTGGAGCTTCTGAATGCTTTTCAAGGGCACCATGTGTAGAGCTCACTACAGTAATGCGATCAGGAAGTAACTAAGGCATGAGTGAATATGAGCTGAACCTTCTAATTCAAGAATGAGTGCAACTGATGCACATAGTGGATTTGTGCCAAGACTCTCCCAGCCATATTTGCCACCTGTTCCTCAAGCAGGAACTATGAGCCCAAGAGTATCCCCAGATAGCATACCAACTCTACATCATTCTGAGTTAAAGATCTCCAGATCCAGGTGGCCCCAAAACCCACAGCCGCTCAGTCTTACTAGAGTTGAATCACAATTTGTTCTTCCCAATCCAGACCCTCAGTGCCTTTGGGTGCTGAAATGAGGCATTCTAATTGATGTATTACAGGTGATCTTGGGTTACTATATTCAAAACCTCTTCGGTACTCTGACGTACAACTGAGGTTCCTAAAAGTGTCTACAGTTATTATCAGCACTGCTTGACACTAAACTGTATTTTATCTGATTCATAATTACAACATTGATAAACTATGCAATAATTTTGCTGCAGGGGTAATTATAGGCCAAATGTTTTCAGAAAATATACTGCTTTAACTAATGCATTACTCCTCACTGTCAAGAGATTAGCGTTTAGTAAATGAAGCATATACTAAAATCAGGATTTAAAGTTCCATTCACTGGGAAACCTCTCACAAGATGGTTGTAGATTAGTCACTTTCTTGCTACTCAAAAATTGTTGTAAGAACAAAGTAGGTGGGCACAGATAGCAATATACTACTCTGAGCTCCTTGGAAGAAGGATAGACAAAAGTTAAATTTAAAGAACACATTTGCCAACTAAGAGCCACTCTTGCAGTTCAACTTAAAAAAACATTTGGGCATAAAAACTCTGTCAAGTTTTCTCGTAAACAAAATGCATATTAAGGTTGTAATATGATACAGCTGACCTTGAAAATAAGCCCAGTGAAATATAACTGCTCCTACCACTATGTAAATAGATATACAAATCCCTAATTATCCATTGTTTTACAGCTAATGAAAAATTAGGACCAGGGAGGAGAGATGTTGTTGCCTATACAATGCTTCCTCCAAGTGATCTAAAAAAACCTCTAAAGTGAACATAAGGAAACCATTTATATTTAGACATAATTGGCTTTATGCAATGCTAAAAAAATCTTGTGTGCTTATTTTATATGAAGAAAAATAGATCTATAGATGTGATTTGAGTAGCTTTATATATTTTTCCTAATTTTATATTTTTTTTGTACACATTATTTTAGCCTTACTAAGCAAAGATAAGCACAGTCTTTTCTTAAAATAATTTAGCTACATGTTTTGCAGCAGATGATTTAACACTTAAAAATAAAATAAAGGTTTACAATATTAAGTTTACCTGAGATTCATAAGGGATGAAGTTAATATTAATTTCTTTGCACCTTCTGATAGCTTTTGAACAGGATGACTTCATTTTATTGAAAAGTTTGTCATCACAAACTGAAAGAGGGAAAAATTTCAATTGTAATATATTACATGTCCTCACCCAGTAAGTTAAAAATACCCAAGTCTCTCATGAAAATGTCTTGCATTTTTCCATGTATACTTGGAGTTTATGTAAAATATTCCATACATAGTTGCAAACTATTTTAAACACAAAAACAGACCAAACTGAAGACTAAAATATTTAATTATTTTCATATTGGAATATCATAGTTTGTCAGAGAATCTATTTTTTCACACCCCAATCAGAGCACAATGAAGCCAATAAGATATGTTCATTAGAGAATTCCACCAAAATAGCTAACCAAATGAGCAGACATGCAGGGAACAAGAGTAAATTCTTCTGTACACCACTGTAGTTCCAAGTTGACATGCAAACTCTAATGAGCCATGCTAGCAGTATATAGATTCCCAAAATAAAATAAAGCAATTCTGGAAACAAATTTCTTCTCTGTCATGTGAAGCTCCAATAATGTAGCTACCACCCTAAGATAGTCTACAAACTGTTAAATGCTCCTTCTTTAGGAATCATCCCGAGGCCCCCAATTTTCATATTAAATTAAAATGCCATTGTCTTGGCTACACCAACAGCTATAATTGAAGATCAGTTATTTTCTCAATCAGTAAATACTCACAATCAGTGAAGTAGACATATGCTGCTTTGTACTTGCTGGATGATTTACTTATAAAGTCATTTATAAGTCCATCTACAGACTGAATCATGAAGAAAAAAAATTATTTGTTAAAAACTGTTTGCTTGCTCTTAGAACAAGGCTGTAAAAAGATTTAATAAATTATATACTTCTAAGCAAAACTTCTCCAGCAATAGCTAGCTGAGAAACTGTTAAAATAAGTCTGATATGAACATTCAGGTTATTATTCCTTATGCAAGGAGTTTCAAGGTAAGGGTGAAGATGAAAAAAAGAGGAAGAGCACAAAAAATTGGCAAACGAAGTACATTTGTGAATTTATTACTCATTTATATAGTTTTATTTGGATGGCAAAGCAGCATACAGAAAAGGGGGAAAGACAACACACTTACGACTAGTACTTGTACAAACAAGCTGTAATAACATTGTAGTTTAAAATCCTATGTTAACATAACGATGTAAATTAATAGAACTAAGTTTGGATGCTATTAATAACTCTAATTAATTAAAAATGCAGAAAAGAATGCTTCTAGAACTCTCCTCTAGCACATGTCATACAAGAAGAAAGAAGCATGTAAGCTCAAGTTTTACTTTCAAAGTATTGAATTACGGTTTAACACTGGGTGGTGAAACCACCAACCCTCCAGATGTTGCTGAACTATCACCCAGAAATCCCAACCAGCAGAGACAATGATGAGAACCCAGAATTATTCTTTTGATCACTAACCTTTGTTGTAGGTGTAATGAGATAAATGGCTTTCATGTGAGGGACTGGCTCACGGTTTTTGTAAACATTCTCCACAGCTACAAAATAAAATATTAATTACAAGAATCACCCTAAATACACTTGCATGCAAAATTTAACATACCAACATATATAATGGACTAAAATACAAGATGTACTAAAATACAAGCTGCTAGATTTTTTTTTAAGTATTCTGTTTTTTAATTATTCTGACTTTCCTAAAAAATTCTAAGCAACAAACAATTTATTATAAAACAATCCAACTAATCAGCAACATTAATTCCAACAATATAACAACATGGTAAAACAGATTCCCTGTAAAAGCATATCCCAGATATTCATCCGGTCAAAAGCTGTGTCTATGAAGATGTTATTCATAAGATATCAGAGAGAACAGACAGATTTGCTTTATTATGCTATTAACTAGAGCTTAAATGTTTAATCATTTAATCAGTCAATTAGATTAATTGATTCCTGCTTGATTTAGCAGAACATTTTTAAAGAAGTAAATTATCAGCAACCCCAGCATATCTAATCTTCCCAGTGCCTTCCTTCCCCTCTTTATCACCAATATCCTTTTCTTTCCTTTTTCTATGCCTTCAAGTCAGTGTTGACTACTAGCAACTGCCTGGACTAGTCCCTGCAGTTTTCTTGACAAGGTTTTTGGAAATGGTTTGCCACTGCCTCCTTCCCGGGGCTGAGACAGAGTGACTGGCCCAAGGTCACCCATCTAGCTTCGGGCCTAAGGCAGGACTAGAACTCACGGTCTCCCGGTTTCTAGCCTGGTGTCTTCACCACTACATCAACCTAGCTCTCCCAATATCCCTGTCTGGAGCAAAACAGCCCTGTTTCATTCCATATCTGGATCAAACATATATTTCAGTTTGGGCACAACCCACCTAAAAACAGCTGTTCTGTACCCAAACTGTTTTTCACATCCCTATTTATTATCCCAGGTCTACAAGAAACCTCTGCCTTTGCTAATAAAAGGTGGTAAATACCAAAAAAAACCCAAAAACCTAAAAATATATTGAAAGACCTTTCTAATCTCCAAAACAGGTATCTATTTTTTTTAAGATCAGCACTGATACATAAAAGAGGGGGCCTAAAGAGTTGGTCCTACTTTCAAAGCAAACTGTTTCTTCTTTTTTTTTTTAAAGCACTTGAGCATATTCATATAACACTAAGTCATACCATGATCGGGCTTAGTGCTTCATGGAAACAGAGGCTATGACTGAGAATGTTTTGTAAGAATGTTGGTTCTGATTTAGGCCCTTTATCTCAACTAGAGTCAGAAAATAAGCTCAGTAGCATGGCTGTGCAGTGTTTTGAAGAAAAAAATGCTTCCAAATGCATGCAAAAGGATACACTGCCTGTTGACACACTTTAAACTGAATGCACCTTTTCCTGGGATTATGCTTCAGCTACAGAGGGCATCCATGCAATCCTGGGTAAAAATTCAGCTACTTTAACAGTTGCTGACAGGTGTTATATGAGTGCCCACACTCTGAAACACTTTTTGCTCTTCATCTCTGAAGTGCTACACAAGTCTATTTGGTCTAACCATGGCTCTATATGTCTAAACATGAACAGATCTCTATTGTTAGATAGCTAATTGTATAGAATTGTGCATAATAAATAAATACATAATGAACAATGGAACATGAGATACATTCCAGCATTGCTCTAAACCCATAATATAGCTTGTTTTGCTTTAAATTAGTTTGCTGGGTGACCCTACCACTATGGCTTAAACACCATGTTTTATAACTTTGCATTATCTGTGAACTGTCTGTGTTTTATACAATAAACCATACTTAATAGTTCAGCTTAGTGAAATGTGTGAGCTCTGTCTTAGCTTATATCAAGGCTTGTACAAATTTAATTACCCCAACTTTTTGTTTCATTTAAAATAGTATGAGAACAATTAACAAAAATAAAATTGTAAAAGTCGAATCACTTCAGAAATGAATGCAGTTTTCACCTTGCAAATATATTAACTAGCAAAACTACGCCAAGATGATTAATTCTGCTTAACAGATACTTACCCGTTATCCCTTCCGCAAGTAGATCTGTCATTTTACCACATGATGACAGAAGCTTAGTAGTAAAGTCATCTAGAAGAATTATCTTCATAAATAAAAATCAAAACAGTAGTTCAGACAACTGGATACCATCTTAGACTTCAAATTACTTTTTGGTAACATGCTGTCAGCCCTTCAAGGTAGACCAGACTTGAACACCAGACTTGATTCACCATGAATACTAAAACTACTTTTATTATAGGATTACAGTAACAGAATCTTACAACTCTGATTGTGCCTCCCCCCTCCCTTCCTTTATTCTAAAGAGGACCAGGGAAGGTCAAGTCTGAGATGCTTTCTCAAATCCCATTCCTGCTTTGGGTTCACATTTTTCTTATCTGACTGTTGCCTTGGCTGTGGCTCTCCCTCCTGTTCCTCAAGGTTATGCTCACAGTCCATTACATCTACTATCAATATTAGCATAAGCTTACACTGAAGTCAACTGCAAGGACTACATTTTTCACTAATATACCATATGCATGTATATATCTAGAAGAGAGACAAAAATGAACACACCAACCTTTAATTTCCCAAGCGTATATGTAATACAAGTGCATAATGTATAGTGTTTAATGTTAGCTGGGTTCATACATTATGCTAAGCTATAATGTGGTTTTAATGGATTGTATAATCCAGACAACTATGGTTTATTCAACAAATTGTGGTTAAATCTTTGCTTTAGCATAATGCACAAATGAGACCAATGTGTTTACAACAGCAGGACTGCATCAAAAAACAAACACTATCAAAATATAACTACATGTCTCACAAGAGCAAGTTAATGAATATATTTGCCTCAGAGATCTGCCAATTCAGATTCTACTACTAAGAAAAAGATTACATTTGAATCATGTAGGTCTCCCAACTGTAATTTCACAACTGTGGCATTGTATCAAAAAAAGACTCAGTCCCATGCCAATTTAACTCATTTTTATGTTGGACAATAATGGAACACATTTTAGATGCTTGGATTCATACATGTGTGGGATTGGGTAGCATATCAAAAATCCTGGTCCAAAGCTTTTCAAATAAAAGCCAGTGCCATGATTGGGTCCAGACACAAATCTACTGTTACAATGGATGGAATAAAGTTAAATCTGTATATTCCATGCACTGAACAAAAAAAAATCTGGGTTGATTGGATTTGGCTTACCATATTATCCAGCTGTTTAAGTACAAACCAGCTGTTCTGTTTCAAAAGAGTATGCATCTTAAAGGTATACTTCATTTTTTTTGGTTAAAATGTTTTAACTTACAAAATAAATACATTGTTTGCCACATAATAAACTGAATTATGTCCTGTGTTTGGCATTATTGTCTGTAATAACTACAATATCTTTCTTCACTGCACTTCTTATAATAAAAGAATTGACACTCTTCCAAATTAAGCATCTGGACTTCCTTTCAGGCAACTATGTAAATGCATCTCTCTTCAATAATTCAACAGCTGCCCGAAACCTAGGTATAGTATATTGCATTTGAATAATCTATTCACATTTTATTTTGACTTGGAATTACAGAGAAATATTGAGAAGTTCTCAACACAACTATCTAGCCAAACTCTTAAGATTCCAAAATATTGATTCCTGAGACTAGCTACAGGTAGTCCTTGCTTAACAAGGGTAATTGGGACCAGCAACTCTATCGCTAAGTGACATGGTCATAAAGCATGACATCACATGACTGCACCAACTTATGGTGGCAGTTGCAGCAGTCCCAGTTGCTGTCTATGGGTGAATCCCGTGAAGACACAGTATCCCACAGTCACATGATCGCCATTTGTAACCTCCTGCTGGTTTCCGCATTAACTGTGCTTGTTGGAAACTGGCAGTGAAGGTCACAAATAGCAATACATGACTGCAGGGACACTGTGAAGGCCGCAACTACAAGGACCCATCATAAGTCTCCCTTGTTCAGCACCATTGTAACTTTGGACAGTCGCTGAACAAGTGGTTATTCAATGAGAACTACCTGTAATGCCAAAGCATGCCTGAAAACAGTTTGTTTATTATAGCATTTATATGGCGGCCCAACTCAAACCATGTGACTCTGGGCAGTGTACAAAGAAGAGAAAACCATAATCAATACAGAAATAACATATTTTATTAAAACATACTGAAACAGCAAAATGACAATCAGAATTGAAATCTTCATCAATTGGAACTCAATTCATCCTGACCTCAAGGGACAGGTCTTAACTGCCTTCCTAAAGGCCTGTAGGGTTAGGGCCAACTGTATGTTGGGGTAAATACTGTTCATTCAGAAATAATTTCCAACTTTTCCTTACACTCCAGGAGGCAAAATAATACTGCTTCAGCACAACTATGCAGTATCCAAGGCCATTTCGGTTTGGACTGATCAAACTTCCTCAGCTCCCTTTGCTAATTGAAACAGATGAAATAACTGCTTCTCCTTTCAGGGCGCTGAGACACTAGCAGAATAAAATGATGACTGTCCTTTAAGCATCCTGACATGGCCACAAGATGCTGGCTGGTATTCTCACAGGACTACCAAATAACTCCTGATCCCACCATGCTAAGGTGCAACAATTCTCAATTGTCAACACACACATTGAAGGAACAAAGATTTACCAGGGCAGTCCATCCACTTTGCCCACCAAGTGTCACAGGAACAGATCACATTCATGCTGCTATGAAGGAGAGGGTCTTCTCTAGTGTCACCATAACAGATGCACCTCCAAATAGCTGATTGGTAGCCCTGCCAGCAGCTAATCTACAATTCCAACTGCAATGCTGTTCCACTGTTGCAGCCAACCTCAGTGTAGCTGTTCTCACTATCACTTCCTACTACTCCAGCCCCAATTCCAACAGCAATCCTAGCTGGATATTCCAAGCATAGAGTTATTATTGGAGACTTCTATGGAGATTCCATAACAAGTGGTCTGTAAAGCAGCTGATTAGTAGTTACCACCACAAGACTTCCTCCAAAGAACTATGGACCTATTATACTCCTACAAAACCTGCAACAGTTCCAATTATTTCTATCATTTAACTATAATTGGAGTAACTTTTTCAACTACACATTGAGATGTGCCTTGAATAAATGCTTTTAAAAACACACTATACAAATCATGGATAAACCAGTTCAATAATTTTTCTTACCTTCCATTCTTCTTCTTTTCTACAGTCATCAAATACTGATGTTTTTAGTTCTAAAGGAAAAATATATATTATTACTATGGTAAACATGTAATAATGCTTCATCTCTCTGGGGAAAAAGGCTTACACTAGAAATGAACTATTTAAAAATAATTTATATTCTCATGCAATGTCACATATAAGATTGGAGAATTAAGCTAGTCAGCATTACAAAGTACAGTGATAAAACAATAAGAAATCCTAATATATTAGCACCTTAATTTATTAATCTGATTGAATCTGATTTATTTTAGCATAGATAAAGAAAACATGGTTTTCACATCTTTTGCAAACAATATATTATTTCTGGTTTCCAATTCTTGGTTGAAGGACAAGCACAAAGAACCTTAGGTCAACACTGGAAGAATAAGAAAAATCATCGACTTTGTTTGCATGAAATACCAGTTGTAGAATTTGGATAATGAGCGTGCAGCTCTGTAATTGAAGTCTACCGTATTATATGAATCTGAAACAGTCCCTATCTTGAATAACAAAGAACTAGACTTAATTTACAAAAAATGTGTGGTGAGGGAAAACAATAACACACATATACTCATCTGCTGACCTTTACAGTTAGCATATCATGCAAATACAGTCACTGTAAGCAAGAGAAAAACAGGTATATTTCCTGCAGATTCACTTATGTAGTTACTACTGCATCTAAGTCAAGCCTTAGCCTTCTTTATCTCTTCTCACTGCACTAGAAAACAAAGCACTGGTATTATTCTTTTGACAGTTTAGAAACAAAATTTGAATCAGTACTGTATTCTAATTCTATCACGCCAGTTATATTTTCCTGAATGACAACAAAATCCTAAAATCATTTAGTTGACCTCATAAGTTTGGCCTTTACATGGCCTTATAAATACAAAAAGCATAGCATATATAAAACATGTACACACAAACATGTATTTAACATATATTTAAATATAACTGGATCAGGAACTGTCTTTAAAATGTATGAATATATGCACTATATGCCAAGCATCCTTAAATTAGAGTAGTACTGAAAAAATCTGACTAAACAGACTTAGATATTACACACAACTCATACTTTATTTAGATCACAAATATGGTTTGTACAATAACTAATTCTTCAAAGAATCAGTTCCTTGGTTTTTAATGTTATGTGTTACGATGTTTGCATTCTTGCCTCCAGAATATAGGTTATGACTGTTAGAAAACAACAACAAAGTACCAAATAGACCAGCATATACTTTACCTACTACATGACTTTATTTCCCCATTTTTACATACTATATTTATGTTCTTAAATACATCATAAGGAAAACTGTAATTATCATAAAGATTTTTTTATTCTTGCATCTGCAACTTTCCTGTAATAATTTCTAAATTAAAGTTTATACTGGGTTTTTTCAGACTGGGATTTTGCAAGGACTTGAATGGATTCCATGAAACAAGAGGAAAAAAACCCTTTTAGTCTCTTGGAGAGTTGTTTTTTTTCCTTAGCCCTTTGTGGAGAATTTTTTTTCCCTTAGGAAAAGGGAAGGAAAGGGGCTAGACTTCTCAGCTGACATTCAGAAGCCCCTCCCCCTTGATCAGGGGTTCCAAAAATGTTTTTAACAAGTTTTGTGGTATAAAAAAGCTTTAAAACCCATCCTCTATACAATACTGTATCCAAAATCATAATTATTCTTCCAGATCTTTTCCCCCATTAATATAGTGCACCCTGATTTCAAACTTTCCAGAGGTAGTGCAATTTGGCTTTACTATCAGTGAAATTAAATGATTTTATAGCAATTATTGTTTCTCCTGGCAGTGCTTATTTTTCTGCATTTACTATAAAGTTCCAACAATGTACATTTCACTTTCCAAATTAACATAAGAGAAAAAGTGTGGCTAGCCTTTGCATGCAAAACTTCTGCGCTCATATATTGGAACAATCCAGAACAGAAAAGGAACAAGCATGAGTGAACAAGTTGATGTGTCTAAGAGGAAGCAGCAGTTTCTTAGTCCATTCCCTTGAGAATTTTTTAGAAAGTTAATTTATGAAGGTAACCATGTGCCTGTTTCCTGCTGAGTTAAACAGGGCTGGGAGCAACTGTAATTAACAATTCTTACTTCCAAATTTTTCAGGGTAAAAAAGGTTTTATATCCAAAAGAACCTACTACAATTTTTAATTACAATCTATATTAAAACTCCCCCAAATCTTGTGATTAGCAGGTAAAGAATTTCTTAAAGACTAAACCAGCTATAAAGTCAAGATTCGTTTTAAGGAATCTACATCAAATCAATGTATAAATACTAGTAAAAGAGCAATTTGTGTAAATGTGATGTATACATACAATTGAGATACACTTAATTTTCCTACTATGGCACTGGGTTAATAAACCACAATTAAATTAACAGGAGGTAAGCATGTTATGTGAACACAGCTGATGAGTCACAATTTTTTTTTTTTCAAAAAAGGAAACTACCAGAAGTAAAAGCAATAATAAGATCACAAAAAACAATGACACAGCTATACTGATCTCTGTGCACATGTTTTCATTATTTTTCCTCAAAACAAAAAACTAAGATATATATACAAATACCATAAATGCATTTCACAGGACATAATCAGATAAATGATCCTTTCATTTAACAATCCCTTCAACTATAAAGATAGGGATTTCAGAAAGGATGACCAAGTCAGAAGCATACATAAAGCACAATCTTGTATAGAGCTTTGAAAATATTGAAATAAACAACTAAGAACTGAACTCTAAATCAGCCATCAGACTTCATCCACTCAGTTATACCTATAAATCAATTGCTTCATCCATTCCAGGATGAGAACTGTCAGTTGCAAATACAAGTACAGAGTATGCAAGATGAAATTTCCACCACATATCCCTGAACAGCACCTTAACCAACCAGAATATATTTCCATATAACAATGCAACCATTTTTAAAAATAAGTTTTTTAAAATTAAAGATTATGTGGAATGGTTATTACTGAAAAAATAATTCATTTATATTCCCTGTCTTCAAAGAGCTCAGGATGCAGTAGGTGGATTGATAACATTTTATCTAGAGCAATCCTGGAAGGTAAACTAGGTCAATGCTCAATCACACTGTAAAATTCAGAATTGGGTAGCAAATTGAACTGAGATTCTGATCTTAAAATGCTGTCTATTAGGTGACTGCCCTCAGATGATGATAGTATTTTCTTAATTTATTAATCTCTTCTGCTTCCTTAAAAGCCACACACTTGCGCACACACAGAGACTAGATTCTAAAATACTAGTTTTAAAATAACATATCAATTTCTATTTTAAACAATCTCTCTTTTCCATCATAAGTAATCCATCCGATTACCATCTCAGCACCTCTCTACCACTGCATTAGCAGCCTGCCTAGAACCTGATAATATTGCACCACGTTCCATCCCTACCAGGGATCTGAATGAATTTAAAAGACCCTGGGCTTTTTTCATATAACTCAGCCTAACATACTTCCACGGCTGTACTCGTATTATTTTTAATAATCAGGCGAACTTTTAAAATACAAGCTTATTGTGAAGAAAAAGAAGATTCATCCGTGTACGCCACTCTGAGGGACCAGAAAGAATACGAATAGGAGTGGCCATGTAAGAAAAGTCTGGGAAAGGATCTTTAAAGAGGGCAACATGCTACAGATTTAGCAGGTGAAGCGCTTCCTGAGGCGAAAAATAAAGCGAAGGAATTGCTTCGCCTAACCCTCGAGATGCACGCGCACTAAGGGGTCCAGACGCGGGGCCGATACCAGACGAAGGCGTTACCGTCCCAGCCCACCGCCACCTTGTCGCCTCACGAAGAACAACCCCGCATTCGCACGTTTCCCCGTCTACACGCCATCCACGGCTGTGCCAGGCAGAGGACAACCGCGGAAGGCCGTCAGCAACCTGCGTCCGCAGGGTCTTCTATGCCCGGAGAAAGAAGGGGAGCTCAGCTACCGGGAAGGAGGTCAGAAACGTCGGCTTCGACACTCACTCTGCCACACCAAGCTCTTGAGCCCCCGGTCCCCGCTCGCTGCCGCTGCCGGCGCCATCTTGCCTCCGCGCTTCCACGGCTACCGCTGTGACGAAAAAAATTCCGCACTCCCGGACAAGGGGGCCATTCAGCCCCCGTGCGACGCTCCGCCCTCGGTTCACCCAGCCCCGCCTCCGGCCTTGCAGGTTCGCCGCCGCCTTTCCTGCCGAACTTACTGGTGACGTACGTGCGGCAAGAAGAAGCGAGGACGCGCCGCCCAAGCCCTGGGGATTCGGATGGGCGGAAGCCGGGAGCCGCGCTGAGTTGCTGCGGCGGCGGTGGTGCGCGGGCAGTGCTTCTGCTCGCCTGGCTGTTCCCATATGAAATGTCGGCTAATCCATGGGCAGCTGAGACATGGCTTGCCGAATAAACCTGGTGGTCTGGGCTGGCAGAAAATACTCAACCATGAACTGCCCACAGCGTTTGGGTTCTGACAAACCACGGAACCCCTAACAAGCCAGCTATATCTTAGCCGAACGTGATGTGCGAACCTAGCTTTAGTGAAGGGACTTTTAAAAAAAATAAAACAACATCTCAGGATTCTTAACTCGTTCTGTTCAGGATGGCTAAAGTTATTTCCGAGCGCCATGCCTTGTTACTGTACTATTTTTTTTTTGTCTGCGCTCAGTCATTGCTGACCCTGCAGTGACTGCTTGGACGAGTCCTTGCAGTTTTCAAGGCAACTGTTCTTCGGAAGTGGTTTGCCAGAGCCTTCTTCCTAGGGCAGAGCCAGATGGACATGTTCTGTGTTTTGATGGCGATTTCAGAGCGGGTGCCATCTAAACGTGAAGACTAAAGCCTCACAGTCACGTTATTATACCAAAAATACCAGCTGTTATGGCTCAGTTCTTTGCAGGCAGATGTGATCTGTTCCTTTAATGTAAACATGGTGAAGATCCATGGTAGTGCAAAAACTATATATCTGTGGTTTTAATGGTCTGTTGGTTGTGATGTGCAATTTGATAATATCAGATGGATGCCATGTAAAAAAATCATGACAGTTCATGGGGATTTGCATAGATCTGACTTTTATTCAGATTAGTATTACATTTTAAATTTCATGATTCTTTTGTTGCTGGAATGTGGCAGAAGTGTAAGGAATACAGCTTCATGTAGAGTCTTCCCTCACCTGAATTCCTTGGTGTACCTTGTAATTACTGTAGTGAAATAAGGGCTGGCCTGAATAGCTAAGGAAATGCAGTTTCAGTGAGGGCACTGAAAATACAGAATTCTGATTATGTTGATTGGCTGATGAATAGTCAGTGTCATGTTTTGCCTTCCCTTGCCCTATTTCTAAAGATTAAGCCACTCCCTGGGAATCTACCAGTGACTAACAGGCTCATCACATGAATACAACTTCTCCCAAAAGTGGGGGTAGTGGAATGAAGGGTACACATCACAGATCTGTAGCAACTTAAATAGAGAATGTTTTGGGGATTTTTTTCTGGAATGTGGAGATTTGATACAAAATCACTAGCTCCGTTCAAGCATTAGAAATGCACATCATTCAACACATGAGTATTCCAGTAAACCCTGTGATGGAAAATTAATAAAAATAAAGCTGGACACTCTCTCCCCCTCCGCCTTGCCTCTCCAGCAACCTCTTTACCCCCATCTCCCCCTTGCCTCTCTTTCTCTCCCCCCTCCTGCTTGCCTCTCCTGCAATCTCTTTTCTCCACTTCCTCCTGCCATTCTTTGCTCATGCAAAACTGGATTAGCTCCAAGCTATTGCATGACCCAAGAGTGACCAGGTTCTGCTGCCAAAAATAGCACTCTTAACCCTATCATACTGAAACAATGGGAAGGCCATCACCTGTCTGCTTAAGGGTTTGCCTGGTTCTTATCTCACAGTAGGCATTTATCCCCCATTTAACACCTATCCAAACCTATCCTCCAATCAGAGCCCTCAGATTTCCCGCCTAGCAACCTTAAAAGTGTATAAATTCTATGCTTTTCTATTGTTCAGGGTCCCTCTTTCTTGAAAGCAAGCACCCAGTGATCATTGCAATAAACATGGTTCTTCTCCTCAGCATTGTGCTCCTGTCTTTGGCAAAAATTCCACAACAACCCTTTCCACAATAACACCACACAATTGAGAAGGTTTCCTTGATGGGGTCTCTGTATCCCTACTAGATTCCCCTTGGGACAGGACCCTGTAACAGTTTGATGTAGCTATAATTGAGGAGTGGTATATCAGCCACTCAAAATAAAGCTAAAGGAGGAGATAGTAATCTTTTTTTTTTTTTAATGAGCTTTCTAAATTTCTAACAGTTTTAAAGAGTTATCTTGGCCATACATGTGGCTGAGTTTCAGCATTGCTACTACAGTCAGCTTCAACACACCAGCAGCACCCTTCGCTTAAAAACCCCCATGCAGTAGGAGACTTGATAACGCTGGACTGCTCTAGTGAGTTGATGTATACCACTTCTTTCCAACTTTTAACTGGCATAGTAATAACAGCTTATCTTGCAGACCAGGCATCATTCAGTCTCTTAGCCATGTTGCTTTTTTTGTGTGTATATGTGTTGCAAAAAAAACAAAAACAAAAACAAGGCTAAGAGACTGAATGATGCCAGGTCTGTGAGACAAGCTGTTATTACTATGCCAGTTAAAAGTTGGAAAGAAGTGGTATACATCAACTCACTAGAGTAGTCCAGCGTTATCAAGTCTCCTACTGCATGGGGGTTTTTAAGCGAAGGGTGCCGCTGGTGTGTTGAAGCTGACTGTAGTAGCAATTGTAATATATTAAGGATTGGGTGAATTTCTGCAAGTGCGGTGTTGAGCAAGTCTTCAGTTCTTCCCTTCTTTTTGCCCCAGGATGAGGCTCAACCCTTCTTTTTATGCAGATTTTAGTGCCTAGCAGTATAGCATGCTGCTTCCCAGATGTTAGTATTTCCTTGGCAATGGTTCAGGACAAAGGCAGGACAAGGATTGGCAATGGGGACAACAAATGTTATGCTGGCCTTGTGGATAAATAGCACTTTAACTCAGTAGTTGGGAAAGGCATATACGTAAATGCCAGATGCGTATGAACCATACTCGGAGTTCTTAATGCAGAAATCTAGATTGCAGCCCTCTCCTAGGCTATGCCTTGTGGTTTGTAAAGAACTCTATTGTGAAGATACCCAGGTATCTTGGATATTTCTTAAAGGGCATAGCCTAGGAGAGGGCTGCAATCTAGATTTCTGCATTAAGAACTCCGAGTATGGTTCATACGCATCTGGCATTTACGTATATGCCTTTCCCAACTACTGAGTTAAAGTGCTATTTATCCACAAGGCCAGCATAACATTTGTTGTCCCCATTGCCAATCCTTGTCCTGCCTTTGTCCTGAACCACTGCCAAATAGTGAATTGTGAATGTACCCTTTGCTGGAGGCAAGGTGAAATTTCTCTTCTTGCTTTCCTGCCTTCCCTGGGAAACCATCCATCAGTCAGGTCACTCCAACAGGAATGGGTGGGATTTTTTTCTTAGAACTGCCTGTCTTCTCATTTCCAGTGAGCACCTTGGTGAGCTAGACATCCCTGCTAAAGAGGGACGGCATTTATGATGGAGATTGATGTCTGGATACTAGATCCTGGCTGGCAAAATCTCTCAACAATTAGTTATTTGCTATAGAGCTAATTGATCATGCTCAAGCATTACTACAGGTAGTCCTCGAGTTATGATGGCAATTGGGTCTGGAATTTCCGTTGCTAAGTGGTCGTAAAGCTCAATGATGCATTGGTTAGCAACAGCAATCCTGGCAGTCCCAGTTGCCATCATTAGCCGAATCCCATTGGTCATTAGCCAAGGACCCACTCTGATCCAAGCCACCTCCAGCTTGGTCCCTCCCAGCCCTGAGCCTTGGTAAGGTACGGGACTGCCTCCTCTTCAACTCCCCCTACCCACCTATCTCCCCCCATCTCTGCCCTTTTGGCCACCTTGCATTCCACCACCCCTGCTGCCTCACACCGCGCAGCTAATCTTCGCCATCTTTTTCCTGCTGCTGCTACTGAGGCGTGCCCTGCCTGGCCGTTCGCGAGGTACCTGCTGGCCACTCCAGGCCTTCTTCCTGAGGCTGCACCCAGCCCTTGTTCAAATTGTGTGGCCTTGTCCAAATCACGTCTAGTCTTGTGAGGTTTTGGAAGGCTTCTGAGGCTTCCAAAACCTCACAAAAAGGCTGCATGCGATTTAGACAAGGGATGGGAAGAAGGCCTGGGGCGGCCAGCAGCTGCCTTGCAAAGGGCCAGGCAGGGCACGCCTCAGTAGCAGGAAGAAGACGGCAAAGGTCAACTGGGGGTGGCAAGGCTGGCAGGGCCAGTGAATGTAGGGTAGCCAAAAGGGCAGAGATGGGGGGGAGATAGGGGGAGTTGAAATGCCCCTGTGGTTGTAAGTGCGGGCAGGCTGCCAAGCCCCCGAATTTTGAACATGTGACCATGGGGGTGCTGCAATGGCTATAACTTCAGGGACCAGGCATAACTACCATTCATTCAGCACCACTGTAACTGAACAGTCACTGAACAAATGGTTGTAACTCAAGGACTATCTGTATCTACCTATTTATGCATGCACATAGATATACACATAATATTTTGCTTCATTCTGTTGGGGAATACTTCTTGCACTTGTCCTTAATAGGTTCGTAGTTCCATGTTATATGTTTCACATGAATAGAATAACTTGTGAGTAGACCTGTTTTATTCATGTTGGTCTTTAATATATTATCAGAACTAACTTTTGAGAAACTATTATATGCATTATTTTAGTATGAGGGCCTAAGATGTTTACTATGTGTGCATCCCATAATGCTAAAAGAACAAAATCTCATTACTTCAGTAGATTTGGATTCATTCTATACAACTTTACAAGCTACTTGTAACTGGAGGAGGAGCTACAGACTTGGATACTGAAGCCAAGTGAAAACTTTTTTAGAGGGTGAATTCTATTCTAAGTGGTAATTTCATTCTGTTACTGAGTGAGTGGGAATTGGTTTGAGGAACAATGAGTGGAAGTTGTAAACTATTCCTTTCTTCTGGGTTGTTTCTTATAAGTTTTAAAATGGTGAGTCTGTCTTGTTTATTTCTTAACCTCTTCCAGGAATTACTTGCTATCTTTTAAAAAATATATTTTCAGTCTTAATATTTCCTACCTCTTCTTTTCATTTATGAAACGTTTTTAAATTCTGAAATGGTGTTGGCTTTGTTTTAAGTATTTTAGATGAAGATCAATATTTAGTCTTAAGTGATTTAGAATATACGCAACCTCAGATCCAGAAATGTCGTTTTACAATACATTAACTTTTTAATCTTATCACTCATTTATTCGCTTTGCAGTATTGGGTGTTTCATTTTTATGAGATAGTGCAGGATGAAAATGCACCTTTGTTATAATTTTATAACTCATACAACTCAATTCATAGTTTAAAAGAATCCTTTTTTAAAAAACCAAAACTCACTTTATTTAAACATATTACTGTTTTCTTTGAGAATGTGATATAGTAGTCAGCCCAAGGATGAGAGAGTTTTAGTTTTATGATTCCTGTATACAATATTTATTTGAAAGATTGAGCTCCATCCAGTTTATTCCCTAGTATATTATTTTGGTGTGATCTGTTGATACAGCTATTCAGAAAGAAATAAATCAGCAATTCAATCCAATGCATGACTATTCAGAAATTAGGTTTGGTGAATTATGTCTGGCACTTTCAATTGGGTAGTATGTTTCTGTGTTTGCAAGTGTGCATTAGTCTAGAGAGGTTTAGCTGGTCAATGGACTGGACTAGAGATCTTAGAGATCCAAACATTTTGGCCCAGATCCAGCTATGGTTGGTGGACAGCATCATGCATAACAGCTGATGTCCTTTAAGGCACCATAATACATATGAGAATTGTGGTCATAACAGGAACATATGATAGAATGAGTATTTGGAATTCTCTTACTAGATTTGGGAGATTGCACGCCAAAATACCTTCCAGTACAAGTGGTAGGATTGTGTTTGGGTTTCACATACCTGTGTGTCAGCAACTGGAAGCTTTCCCTTCTAGAATAACAGGCAGATTTTGGAAGGAAAGATTCATTAGTAATATGAACTTCTGAATACCAGCCCATTTCATTCATAGCTTTGTAACTATTACTGTATATTATTTAATTAGTAAAAATGATTATATTATTTAGCTGTGAAGGCTTTTATAATAGATTCTTACGTGTAGATGGGAGGGCTTTTAAAATAAACTCTTATGTGTATAATGTTGAAAACTTTAATTCATAAGTAGGGAGTAAATCCTATTGAAAACATTCAGATGTGCTTCTGCCAAAATGCCTTAGTATTCTGCCATTAGTTTTTATTTTTAAGGTAAATATCTCAGTGCTTCTTTTGTGTTACTAATTTTCTGAATCTTTCTTTACAGATTATTTCAGCTAGCACAGGTAAAAAATGCAAAAAAAAATTCTTTTGCCATTTAAAAAAAAATGTATCAAGAAAAATCAACATCTTTTTTGCTAATGCTTTTAGTGCTTGGTAATTGTATGAAGTTATGTTGCATTTGAATGTTGCCATAATTGTAAATTATTAATAGCTACTCAGTGCAAATCAGAGTTAACATGCATAACTTCGTTTAGAAAATACAGTGCATAAAAGAAACAGCAAATCATTTCTGATGATATTTCCTTTCTTACTCCAAAGTTTCAAAAACTAAATATACCTGTTTGATTTTTATATATATATATATATATATATATATATATATATATATATATTTTCCTTCTGATATATATGTATCAGGAAGAAGGAGCATGAGAAACTGGAGAAGTACCAAGGCCTGAAGGAGGAAATAGAGAGGATGTGGAAAGTAAAGGCCAAAGTGGTCCCAGTGGTGGTAGGAGCACTCAGGGCTGTGACTCCTAAGGTGGGAGAGTGGCTCCAACAGATCCCAGGAACAACATCAGAGCTCTCTGTCCAGAAGGGTGCAGTGCTAGGAACAGCTAAGATACTGCGCAGAACCCTCAAACTCTCAGGCCTCTGGTAGAGGACCCGAGATTGAGGAAGACACCTACCACCCATAGGGGTGAGAGGGGAATTTATATATATATATATATATATATATATATATATATATACACACACACACACACACACACACACATGAAATGTATATTTTATAACTAAATTATAATTATTTATGACTTAATTATTTTATACGTAATTTATATTTTATATATATATAAATTTATATATATATATATATATATATATATATATATACACATACACACACACACACACATATATATATATAAGCATATTTAGTGGAGAAATGACCTTTATTGGTAAAAAAAAAAAGTTTTGTTGAAATTCAGTTTCTTTGTGTGCTTCTTTATTTTACATTATTCTTGGCCCAATGTAGCACTCCAAAATTTTGATAAATATTCTTTAGTGTTTCCACTTGATATTTTGATGATATTTTATATTTATTATCTCACTTTGGTTTTAAACCTGTATACAACAAGGAATTAAGCTTTGCTGAACTGAAAAGAGTTTACTGTTGAGTTGACATACCTAGGATTCTGTTATAAGTTTACTAGTTACCCATTAAAGTTACTGAATCCCTACTAAATTATTTCTTTGCTTTACATTATTTGGTATTACATTTTTTGAAATAGTGCAGGATAAAAATTAATATCTACTGTAATTTTAGAATTCACACAATGCAATCCACTGTGGATATACTACAGGAAACTACAGACCAATCAGCTTAACATCAATACCTGGGAAAATCCTAGAAAAGATAAAAATAGCAGTAGGTTTCCAAGCACTTCGAAATTAACAGGGTGATTAACAGAAACTAGTATGGATTTGTTAAAAATAGGTAGTGCCAAACAAATCTTATTGCTTTCTTTGACAATGTGACCAGATTAGTGGACCAAGGGAATGCTGTGGATTACAGGTGGTTCTTGCTTACTGACTGCCTCGTTTAGTGACCATTTGAAGTTATGACAGTGAAAAAACAAGCTTTGCAACCAATCCTCACATTTACAACCATCGCAGTATCCTGCAGTCATGTGATCACCATTCATATGCTTCACAACCAGTGCACATTTATGACCATTGCAGCGTCCCACGGCCATGTAATCACTTGCTTCCCAACCAACTTGCAACAAACAGAGTTAATGGAGAACAGCAGAACTAAAATTGCAAGTTGCAATCATGTGATGTTTTGTTTAACAGCCATGGTGACTCGCTTAACGACTGAATGGGAAGTGATGTCGTAAGTCTGTTGTGGTCATGTGAGTGTCTGCTTAGCAATCGTAGTGTTTAGTGCCAGCGTTGCCAGTCCCGATTGCGGTCGCTAAGCAAGGAATACCTGTAATGTACTTAGACTTCAGTAAGGAATTTGACCATAGTCTCCGTCTTGATAAAATGGAACATTGTGAGATGGATAATCCCACTAACTAATAGATTCACAGTTGGCTGAACAACTGTAGCCAACATGTGGTCCTGAATGGGTATGCGTATACATGGAAGGAGCTATACAGTAGAGTACCTCAGGATTCTGACCTGGTACCCAGTACTCTTCAACATCTTCATAAATGACTTAGATGAGGGAATACTTCAGAAGGGATACTCATAAAATTTGCACAAGCTCGGGGAGGCTAACATCCCAGAAGATAGACTCAAGCTTCAAAATAATCTTGATGTATTAGCACACTGGGCCTTATCCAACAAATTCTTCAGTGGTGAGAAACATGTGGTTCTTCACTTAGGCAAGAACAAGCAGATGCTCAGGTACAAGATAACCAATACCTGGCTTAGCAATAGTACTTGCAAAGGGATCTGGATGTCTTGATAAGCCACAGGTTAAACATGAGTCTGCAATGTGCTGTAAAAGAGCCAATACAGTTTTGGAGTGCATCAACAGAGGTATAGTATTAAGATCACAGAAGGTGATAGCACTGCTCTATTCTGCACTGGTCAGACTGCACCTGGAATGCTATATCCAGTTCTGGTCGCCACAATACAAAAAGGAAATTGAGGAACTAGAAAGAGTACAGAGAAGAGAGACAAAGGGTAAGGGGCTTGGATCCTTTAAATCCTACAAGGAACGGTTAAAGGAACTTGATATGTTTAGCCTAAAGAAAAGAAGGCTAAGGGGAGGGGAAAGGATGCCACAGGCCAGAGGTGTGGATTTATTCCCCAGAGCACCTGAGAGTAAGACAGGAACCAATAGATAGAAGCTTTACCAAGAGAGATCCAAACTTGAAATAAAGAGAAATTTTCTGACTATGAGAGCTATTAAGCAATGGAACAGTTTGCCTCCAGAAGTTGTAGGTGCTCCGCCAGTGGAAGCTTTCAAGAAAAGATTGGACAGCCATTTGTCTGGGATGGTATGAGGATTCCTGCATCAGGCAAGGGGTTGCAGGCAAGAACTTCAAGATCCCTTCCAACCTATGATTTTATGCTTCTACTTTATTTGAGAAGAAGCTCACTTTATTTAAACATCTTACTGTTGTAGTAGAAATAATAATTTCCAAATATTGGTTTGTTGTTCCTAGCAGCTGTCCCAATTAACCAGACAACAATAAAAAGACAACTAGAACTTTATTCGGCAATTGCAAACCAACAACATTTGATCAAATGTGGTGCTTCACTAGCATGCAGGCTGAGTGAAAGTCTCCTAATACAGAGTAACCTATGTTTTTATACTAAGAAAATAAACAAATGCAGTTACATCATGGCTTC
Source organism: Python bivittatus (assembly GCF_059951505.1). Lineage (NCBI taxonomy): Eukaryota > Metazoa > Chordata > Lepidosauria > Squamata > Pythonidae > Python > Python bivittatus. Next base: position 17,585,059 of record NW_028277098.1, read on the forward strand.
CATAGAATAATTAGGCAATTACAAAAAGTAACAGTTTCCCCTAATGATTCTTAGGTTGCAAGACTCCCCCTAACTGCCATGAATTTACTTGCTCATTTTTAGCTTCTTAGGAGGTCAAAATATCAATTCCCTATTAAGAGAGGATTTATCACACAACTAATTCAGTATTTTCATACTTAGAATTAGCCTAACCTGGCCATCTTTGAATTCCTCTAATGCTGTTATGTTTACTATGTCATATGGAGACATACAGGTTTTGATGGAGCTCAGATTTAGCTAATGAGTTCCTGGTTCATAGTTCATTCTATTATCTACTACATTACATTAGCAGTTCAATTTAAACATGCCTTCTCAGCAGTAAACTGTTGAGTTCAGTTGGAACTATACACATATGATGACAACACATGAGAAATTGGTTATTGATTTTATATCAGATTTCAACACAAATATTTATTGATTTTATATCAGATTGTTATTACTTTGCTCAAGAAATCCACAACATTTTCATTTGGTGAGGCACAGAAAACATGGTGTGTTAGATGCTATGATTCCAAGATGAAGAGAATTACTGATACATTTCTTAGTGATGTAGCTTAGTGATTTAGACTGTAGCCGGTATGCTGGGGAAAACCGAATATGACTTTTGTATCCATTTTGCAGGTTTCACAGTATCTATTTATGATGTGACATCCAGAACTGTTTCTCTTCGTTGGCCCAAATTTCCAGATGCCTTTTCTTACAGAGTCATGGCAACCCCTGTGAACACTTTGGGTCATTCTCTGCTGGCCCATTTCAGTGATGTTACACTTGTAGGTACTCTGTCATCACTGGCCCCCAACACGATTTACTCTGTAATGGTGGATGCCATTGATAAAAATGGGATTATACTAGCTGAAGCACAAATAATGCAGTTAACAGGTTGGTATCAGATAGTTTAAGAAATGAGAATTGGGTGACTGGGATTCTGAAAGTTATATTCCTATTCCCCAGGATGTCTGGAGACTGCCACACTGGAAAAGGTTTGTATGAACAATAGTTACATGCATGGATCAGCAGTCTAACTAGTTAAAAGACATTTCTTCTCTTTCATCTTTACTAGCCCTCCATTCAGAAGTTCAAGAATTGGGCTCCACTCTGGTACCCTGAATCTATCTTCCTCTCCCTATGAACAAAATGGAAATAAATTGCACAACTTGAAGTGTATTCCTCTCACAAATCTTCCTTTCAGATCTACATTCTTAAAGCTAATGGGGTTGCTGAAAAATTATATCAGCTAATCCTATCAGCAGCATTTCCCCCTTCACAAGCTAGGTTTGTCTGATATCGAATCACAAACTAGCCAATGACAATTTAGCCAATTTTGGTCTGGGTGCTTAATTTATAATTCACTGTGGATTCTAAAAGTTGTGTTGAGTTAACCTTGGGTAAGTGTATCATGAGAGTGTAGCCTATTTGATTCATCCTTTTCAATCCTTTCTCCTGGGTTTCCTGCAATTCATTGGGGAATTAGTTGCTGCAATTTGGAAATCCCAATGATAAAGTATCCACTGTATCCTTTGAGGTATATTCATTTTGTGTGTTTAATGAGAGCAGTATACAATAAAACAGTTAAATCCATAGAGGATTTCTGTAGTGAAATAAAATGAAACACTCTGTTTTGGGTTTTATTTGCCCAGAAGTCTTCATTGTGTGAAGAGAAGATTTAAATGTGATTTTGATGAAAAATACTTGCAGTGAGGTAGAAAATAAAGATATGTCATTTCTGCTACTATTCCTCCTTTTTCTGAATCATTTCTTACTAATGTAGCTTTTTATTAAATTTCTTGCAAATGGTGGAAAAGTGGGATGTATCTGAGTAGCCCTTTAGCAAGCACTGAATGAAAGAATGTACTGACTTAATACAAGGGAAATATTGTTCAAGAAGAGCTCACTTTTCTTGCATTAGAACAGCTCCAGGAAAACTGCCAGGTTTCTGAAACCTTTAAACCTTTATTGTGAAATTGCTGACTGCTTGAGAATGCAGGTTCTATTTTTCTGTCACATTTGCCCTTCATATGTCCTTTCTTCCCCTGCCCATAATTTTTCTCCATTCTGAAAAAGTTTCCATGCACTCGCCAGCCTTCTATGATGTTTCTAGCACCAGGTACTGTTAAGGAAGCACATATTATGAACAGAGTAAAGGAAAGGCTTCCAAGTTTTCCGAATTCATGTCTTTGAGAGAAACATCCATGTTCATCAACCTTCAATATTGATACGTCTTGATTTTGAAATTATTGAGGTCTCCTCCCTTTGTTTAAGCTCCTGAGATTCCCATGATTGACCAAGCCTATTCAAAACTGAGTAGCAGTATCACAGTGGAATGGGCAGCTGTCTCAGGGGCATCCAGTTATCTACTGACAGCACAGGATGGAGAGATGTTCATTGAAACAATAGTCACAAATTCACCAGGGACTGTGACAGGATTGAAGGCCGCTACGCTGTATAAAATCACAATCCGATCTATAAACACAGGAGGAAGAAGTCAGTCTTCACCTTCAAAAAAAGCAAAGACAGGTACTTTTTGATTTTATTCAGATGCTACACTAGTTATTAAATATTAAGGTGACTTCTATAACCAAACTAGGGCTGTGCAAAGTTTTAGACTTGGAGGCAGAAAAATCCCTCAGAACGTATTGGGGTGCTCCTGTTGTGCCTGCCAACAAAACAAACACATCCTTTCCTGGACTGGTGTTGCAGCTTCAGAGGGCAGGCATGTAAACCCAGGAAAAGATACAGCTGCTTTAAAGAGTTGCAGACAGGTACTGCACATGCACTTTTTGTCTTGAATCCAAAGTGCTCCATAGCCCTGACAAACTGCCTCAATCCACTTGTTTAATCTAACTTCAGAAGGACATTTGTTACTTAAGAGCCCATGATAGCTTTTGAATAAAAGGAAAATACAAATGCTATTAGATAATTTAAAAATACATATCCACATATAATGATTGAGTGGCAAAACTGTCAATCAAAGGGCATCAACGCTACATTCCTCCTCCCAGGTTATTATTGTCATTAATTTGATCTTCATTTAATTTTACTCCCATTTTTTTCACTGTGTTCCTTTTATTACTGAAGCTTGCAGATCCTTTGCATTTTTGGCTATCAGAATAGTGTCGTCATCATAGCACATATTGATTTTTCTTCCTCCAATTTTAAAACCACACTCATCTTCTTTCAATCCACCTTGCCTTAATATATATTCAGCATATAAATATGGATGGGTTATAGTTAATTTCTAAAAATGAACCTGTTTTAAAACACGTTTAGTTATAGGTAGCCCTTGCTCAACAAGCTCTTGTTCAGCAATCATTCAAACTTATAATAGTGCTGAATGAGTGATACTTACAGCTGGTCCTCAAAGTTCTGGCCATTGCAGTATCCTCACAGTCATGTGATTGTGATCTGGGTGCCTGGCACCCGGCTTGCAATTACAATGTCGCAGTTTCCCATGGTCACATGATCGCCATTTGCGACCTCCTTTGCTGGCTTCCTATAAGCAAAGTCAATGGGGAAGCTGGCAGGAGGTTGCAAATGGTGACCATGCGATGTCCTCACTTAACAACCCATGGTGATTTGCTTAACTATGGCAACCAGAAGTGCTGGAATTTCCATCACTAAGTGGTGTGGTCATATGATGTTGTGCTCTATGACCATGTCATTTAGCAATGGAAATTCCAGTCCCAATTACTGTCATGAAGTGAGGACTATCTGTATTTAATAAAAGTAACTTTGTTCACCAAGTTTCTGTGTTATATATTTCCAGTTCCCAGTCATATTACTTGGAGGCTTAAGCAATTTCTGAGCCCTCAAAGGGGTTTGTGCTGGCATCAGAACAAAAAGGATAATAAAAGAAAAGACCCCAACAACAAGGACAGTGTGCGTGCTCTGTGTCATTGCAGTACATTGCTGTATGAGTGTGTGGCACCAGAATAGTTATTACTGTTTTGCATTATATATTAATTTTGTAATTATAGCTTAGAAGTGTACACCATCTAGAGTCCCTCAGGACTGAGGTGATCAATACATTTTATAAATAAACCAGTGATAGAATTGATCACCACCAGTGGTGGTGATGACAAATTCAGTTGCTTTAAAAAGAGATTAAGCAAATACAGAGATCATAGGGATAGGGAATTCAAGGACTTTCAGATAAAAAACAACTCTTAGAAGTTTCAGCCACAATGGCCAGTGGAGAGGAATGCTAGGAATTGCAGTTCAGCAACATCTGAGAAGCACAGAATCCGTTCATTTACTAATGTCAGTGAAGTTAGTTATTTATGGCTACTAGACCTACTCATAGAACAAATCAATCCAGAGTTCTCACCTGAGGCAGACTCAAATTATCATATTTTGGACACATTATGGCTCTTTTGAGGTCTATTATACTGGGAAAGGTGGAAAGAGAAAGAGAGGATGACTAGCAGCAAGGTGGATGGACTCAACTACAGTGGCAATGGGTGTACTATCAGAAGATCTGAAGGGCCAGCTTGGAGATGGGTCATCCTAGAGAAGGTCTATGGTACATAAACACTGGACTTAATGGCTGTATATTACTCTAGAACCAGAAGTAATATGTTCCAGAATCCTAACTGCACTCCAACTTCCCATAAACATCTGTGGGAAACTGGATGCTAGACCAAACAGGCTTGCTTATCTAGCAAAGTCTTATTTGTTCCTTTATTTAACTTATAGGTTAAAGTTATTCACTATGAAACAAACACTCAAGATGGTTTATAAGTCAGATTAACATTTGCAAAGGAGAATATAAAGCCAAGTCAATTAAAACATGAAAAATAAAATACATTTGTCTGAATGTAAAAATGCTAACCCTCCTAGCCTCTATGGGTGAAGACAAGCATCTTGTCTTTCTAGGTTATCTCATCAGAAATTGTGAGGATTTATTTATTTATCGTATTTATATAGCTGCCCATCCCACACAAAGTGAAGGATTAAAATGGGAGAGTATGGGGTAAACTTACATCATCTCCTTGGAGAATAAGTGGGAGAAGAAATGCATGTGTAATGCATGATTATTGGGATCTAGTAGAAAGAATCTGCTAAATATGCATATAGACATTGAAATCAAACATACATACATATGGTAGTGCTCAATTAAAGTTTTATGTTTCTAGGCCTCCTTCCATCCCCTTCTGGGGTGAGCTGTTACAAAATAGCTTTTGTTGCCTGCAGGAATAGGAGACAAGGGAATTTAGGGAAGAAAAAGAACATGGAAGGCAGTAAAAAGACAAACTACTCCATTCTTGAAGAATAACTGCAGAATGAGAATGGTCATAATGCACTCTTCTCCATTCTTGTCCTTGGCTTGGAAGGGTGACTCTATTAGAAGAAAGTGGCATTGGACGCAGTGAAAGCCAAATAAGTATGAAAAAGAACAAGGTTTTAGGCTTTTTTTGGTAAATGAAGGTTGGTTAAATGTCTTAGGCATGTTTTCCCTCTTGAATATTTCAAAAGCCTTCCTTTTCTGGAAGGGGAGATTTAATTAATGTGCTCAAAGTTGCTGGAAGAGATAATCAAAAACAGAGATACAGCCTAATGGCCCAGCATTATATGCATACCTTAGAAGCTTTGAGTGTGGTTCACAGAGACTTCCAAGTGGTAATTTTGAATATGAAAGACATTGTTAAATACATGACTGGACCACAATCATGTTAATTATATTTAATTTTAATTCAGTTTAAATTGAAATGCAATTTACTTCATTAGTTTGGTCTTTGTCCTGGCTCTGGGCTCCTTCGCTACTTGTTAGAGTGTGATTGCATGACATACCACTAAAGGATCAAGAATTATCCTTGGCCCTCCAAAAGTTGCTCACAATGAAAATGTTGGTATGAAGTGTCAATTACATATTTTTGCTTAATTATCTAGTGGCAGCAGTATGATTTCTGAATGAGCTGTTGAGAATTATAGTGACAATGAATGGGTGAGGTGGAGCAAATTGAAAATGATAAAGTGATGAAAGACTAAGATGTTTTCATCACAATAAAAAATATGAATGCAGTTTTATGATTAAGAGGTTAATTTAAGAAGTCCACTGGGAGTAAGCCTTCAACTGGCTAGGAATATTTTGTATCGGATGTGTTCATCTCTTGCTGGAAAATTTATTCTGCCTAATGTCTTGACTGCATAGTTTCAGTGATGGATATGGTAATTCACTCCACCAGGGACTTCTGTTGAAAAGATTTAGAAACTTCGTTTGGTGCAAATTTCACTATTATATAGGTGTTGTTAAACAATAATATAAACTAGTTTGAGGCAACTGTATTGGCTGTCAGTTCATCTGTGTTCAGTGTTGACTTAACAGTGTATCTTTTCCAGTTTGACACTTTCCCATCTATTATTGTCTGTTAAGGAATTAGGATCCATAAAAATATTGAACCCTCATGTCCATCAATTGTGGGAGGAAGTATGACTTTTATATGTATTTATAATGTATGTACTTTTTATAGTAGATAGCTGCACATTACTGTGTTAGAATATGTATGCCTATGTACGAGCATTATCTAAGAAACAGCACTATCATTACTAACTTAGACTGATATCTTGCCTCCATCTGCACATGTACAACATCTCACTACATCTATTCTGCATTTCCTCATTCACAGTGCTTGCTGCCCCAGTGATGATAGCAAATTCCCCAAGTTATAACAACATTGTGGTGAACTGGAATGCTGTATATATGGCTGTTGGATTCTCTGTGTCTATCATGAGATCAGATGGTTTGGGTAGTATGTTAAAAGAAAATACCACCAACAACTCCCTGGCATTTTCCAGTTTAGATCCAGGAACTCTCTATACCATCAAGGTATATGCATGGGATATTAATGGGATACCTGGAGATGATTTTACCTACAATCAAAGAACAAGTAAGAGGCATACCGAAAGACATAGCCATCTTTTTGCAAAGAACAGTTAAATTTCAATAAATGTAATAATGATTAAAGAAAAAGGTTCTTGTTTATTATCCATTAGCAGCAAGAATACTTGAATAACTATGGTGTTTTCAATATTATTGTTTTCTTTGAAATGTCAATAGCGCTGGCTGTTGTAGATGATGAACAAGGAGTGAAAATCTAATCAGTTCTTAAAACTGATCTTCAAATTAGGCATACTAAGCAAAATTATTACCAAACATCAGGGGTATCTACAATGGGAGGGCCAAGTGGCAGGGTTCAGTCATACAATTGTGGCTATCATCATGGCCATCTTGGCTCCTCTCTTGCAGACACCTCTGCTAGAAATGTAAGTACTCATATAGACTGGATTCATACCTCACACAAAGCCAGAATCTCCTTAACTATGTTAAGTTGAATAAGCCACCCTTGGATGGTTTCACTCAGTAAGCCAAGCCATAAACCAAGATTTGACAATTGCTGTAAGCTAAACAATAAACTAAGCCAGAACAGAACAAACGACGCCATAACTTTAGCATAATGATGAACCAGGTTATAGAGTTTTGATTAAAAACATTTTTTGGCTTTGTTTCCTTTCAAATGACTGTGGAGTGTTTTTAAAAATGTATTCCAGGACCTCTTGCACCAGGAGACGTTCAAGTGGTTTTTGACAGTGGATCTTTGGGAGCAATTGTTTCTTGTATGCCAGCAGAAGGAGCTTCCAGCTACAGCATCGCAGCCTATAGCAACACTTCCAAATGGAACTTTACTTCAACTTCCACCTCCTGCACTGTCTCATCACTAGAGTGTGGGGCTGAGTATTCCCTGACTGTTGTAGCAAGCAACGAAGCTGGTTCTAGCGTACCCACAGAGGCTGTGATTTTCAAAACTGGTATGTGAACACCTGCAATCCCACATTATAGTGCACAGAGAAATGTGTGCGAGAAAGACACATGGACTATTTTCATGTGCCAACTATTAGAGAAAAGGCATCATAGGCTGGGTTCACACTTCATGCTGAGCCGTATTTTTTTTTATTGATGGGTTGTAGAAAAAGGTACAGTTGCACAACATGGTAACCCCAACTATAGTTTAAAAATTACAAAGTTCAGCCAATAAGCCCCATTTAGGCATAGTCTAGTGTGTGAACCCAGCTATAATGCTTATTTCTCCCGTTAAAAGAAAAAAAATCTAAAATTGGGTATATTAGGTATTTGTGAAATTATGATGCTCTGGAGTAAAAGAAAATCTCTACCATTTCTCATTACGGAAGTACTTGGGATCACCCAGTTAAATTAATTACAATGGGCTTAAGAAAAGTATTTTTTAACACAGTATATACTTCAAGTGTATTTAATTCACAGCTCTAAGATTTTATTCTGATAATTAACTTGAATTGCTTTTTAAAGTTGTTTTGGCTCTTATTCCTTTTTTGTCTGCCAAAATGTTTTTGCCTGCCAGTGAGTTTCAACCACTTATTTTGATATCTTTGAATGCATTCCACATGACATATCTACGCAACATTCATGTAACTGAGCAGTTGATTAATAAAAATTGGAGGAACTTCCCTGCGTAAATTTATCTGCCATTGGTGAAAAACGCTTTGGGCATGAGATTTGATCACTAGTGACAAGCAAAAAAGGAACAACAGCTTTTTTTTTTTTTTACACCTTTTAACACATTGCATAAATTTAATTGCTTGTTCAGCTTAGTATCTGCAAAGATAGAAAGCCTGTGTGCCTCCAAACGTTGCTGTGCTGAACATTCAGCATTCCTCACCATTTGGCTATGTTGATAGGGAATCTCAGGAGTTGCAGTCCAACAATATCTGGAGGATGGCAGGTTTCCTACTCCTGACCAAGAGGATTATCTTTTCCTATACAATCTTGCCCATCTAGTGAAAGCCTATAGAAATGTTTTTGGAACATCCTCTGCTAACTAAAGTGCATTGGCAAAAACATTAGTTAATACTGCTATTTTAATAATGCTAGGTGTCTTGTGTGGTTCTAATTTTTAATAAATCTTTATATTATTATTGCATTTAAAAAATCTATAGTCTGCCCACTGTCCAGGGAGAAGCCAATCAATAACCCCCCCCCAAAAAACCCACATTTTTTTTTATAAAAGAGATCATAATAAACAAGTGACACTGATGGAGTGGCACTTAAGAAACAAAAGGTAACTCAGTCTATGGATGCTAAGTCCCAAATGCAAGAGTAAAAGTCAGTTATTTACTGGCACTGAAAAGCAGATATTAAGTGCTATTGTGATAGACAAATATATACAGGAAATGTAAAAAAATAATGAAGAACATTATTTTGTAAAAAAAATTAGATTCTTTTCAAAACTGATTTTCTGCCACACACTAGTTTCTTGCATCATTTTGTCATACAAGAATGCCTTGGGCCCTCTGGTGTCCCATAGACATTTTTAGAAAATAAAAATGGCAGGTAACTGCAATCATTCTTTTTTAGGAAGTATGTTATCATCTTGCTGAATGAAGACAGTTGGGTAGAGATAAAAGGAACCATTCTGGAATAGGATAGAGCAGGGTTCCTCAACCTTGGCAATTTTAAGATGGGTGGACTTCAACTTCTGGGAGTTGAAGTCCACCTGTCTTAAAGTTGCCAAGGTTGAGGAACCCAGGGATAGAGGATATGGCAGTGAATATCTTAATCAGTTTGACATCTGGTAAATGGCTATATTCAAGGTGGCTGCCATTTTGGAAATGAACCATGCTCTCCATGACAGCTATTTTGTAGGAGAGTGCAAATTTCAAATATGCCCAAATGTCCAGGAAGATTAGATACCCCTCCCTGAGTATTCTATACATTCAGCATCAAGCTCTGGAATACAGATTTGATTTGTGTGATTTGCTTTAAGTGCAAATTTATTATGTCATGCTTATATGGAACAGGAATATCCAAAATTTTAAATTGTCTTGTAAGATTGCAAGGCCTGTTTTAAGAGCTGCCTCTGCTCCAGTAGCCTTTTAGATCTGTGTGTGTGTGTGTGAGTCAGTCTTGACTACTGGAAACTGCCTGGACAATTCTTGGCAGCATTTTCAGAAGTGATTTGCCATTTCCTTCTTCCTAGGGCAGAGGGAGAGTGACTGGTCCAAAGTCACCCAGCTGGCTTCGTGCCTAAGGCAGGACTAGAATTCATGGTCTCCTGCTTTCTAGCTTGGTGCCTTTAGCCACATCAAACTGGCTCTCTTTTAGATCATATGCAAGAATATTTTCCTCCTATACCTACAGTAGAGTGCAATACAGACATCTGCTTAACAACATTATTTTAAAACAAGGATTACTTGATAGCGTAAGGACATGCCGATAACATGTACTTGTCGATCTGATTGGTGCTTCTCCATGTGCTTGTATATGGAGGTGTTACTGCTCCTAGAAATAGCAGGCATTATTCTCCTTAAAGACATCCAATGTTTCTGACATTTACTGTGTAAGTTATACAGCGCGGACTGATTCTGCAGTCACCCTCTTTGGCTTTAGACTGGGCTACAACAGCTGCTGACACCTTTAGTACAAGAGGACTGATAAAAGCAGATGTTCTGCAAAATCACATCATATCACATGCAACAGATGAGCATTCCTCAAACATCACATTGCTTGGAAGTGTTAAAAATTGCTGTAGATGTTATTGTCCTGAGTTGTATTTCATATGAAAAAAGTTAAAGTGAGTTTTGTTAAAATCTTGACTTTGCAGCTCCTTGTGCTCCAGAAAGTATAACCATTGAAGAGAAGGAACCAGGCAATTTGGCTGTGTCATGGTCAGATGTTGACCTGAGTGATTATTATGTGGCTTTTGTGAAAAGTGATGATGGCTTGGAGGTGCACTGCAACACATCATGTACCCAGTGCCTTTTCCAATCAGATTGTGGCTTCACCTATTTCATTAGTGTCTTTGCCTATAACAAGGCTGGACAGAGCCCTTTAGGTGACATATTTAACTACACTACAGGTAAGGACCAATTTATTTCTGTATATTTAAAAAAACTGGATGGCCTTTGCACAAAGTTAGCAATTGCTTTAATAAATGGTAAAGGCAATAATTATATGACTGTTACGGCTGGTGGCAAGCTTTCATCCATAATGTGTTAAGCAGTACAGAAACTAGCATTAATCTAGTTTTAAGTCAAGGATGAATAACCCTTCTTTCCCTCTCATTGAGATCTTTAGTTCTGTAGGAATCATCTCTTGATTACTTATCATATGGCATGGGTGGGCAGGGTTAAAGCAAGAGGTGGGCACGTCCTGAAATATCTTCTGAAATCAGGCTAAAGGACTTCTTAAAATTGGCTGCACATGCCTGCTTTCCGTTATGATTTGATGACTTTTTATATTAGAAGATCCTTGCTGAACCAGTAGTAGTAACACTGCCACCTGCAATATTGGTGCTGAAGTACAGAAGAGCTGGCCAGCAGTTATTTCTTCTACCATAATATTACAACACAAGAACCATGGCTAAGTCCTTATTTGGGGTACCTGTGCTACAATAATTTATTATTTTCTAATATCTTCTTAATCCCAACTCTGTCTTCCTCTTTCCCCCCCCCCCCTTTTAGCACCTTGCTGCCCTAGCAATTTTAGCCCAGTGTTTGTGTCTAGTAACACTGTTCAGATTATCTGGTCTCCTGTCCGTGGTGCTGAAATGTATGAAACCAAAGCAGTTGCCCAGACCAGTGAGTTACTATGCAATGATACTGCCACAACATGTACCTTCTCTGCCCTCCAATGCAACACCCAATACAATATCACAGTCTATTCATTTAGTGAAATTAGAGGAAGCAATATGTCATGTGAACCTAAACAAGTGACAACAGGTATGACTCTACTTGAGATTTTTTTTTTTAAGCAAGACAGCAATTATAATAAGATGCAGTGAGATTTGAAAAACTAATAACTGCTACCTTTGATGACTATTTTGGAAGTAGCAGAAGAAAACTACATACATTTATCACACCTCACATTACTTTTGATTGGGATGAATATCCAAGAGAACAACTACAATAAAACTGCTTTACATTATTTGGGTATTGTTTTTCCCATGGAAACTATTTCTTATTGTCTGTTATGCACAATTAAAGCAAAGGAATGTTGGCTGGGGTTTTTTTTGTTTGTTTTTTTGCTCTAATAATATAATATCAATATACAGTGGTACCTCTACTGTCGAACACCCCTACTTACGAAATTTTCGAGATACGATCAGCTCCAGCCCCAAAAATTTACCTCTACTTACGAACTCGCCTCGACTTATGAGCCATTTTCTGCCCGTTCCACGTGGTCCGTGGCCACTTTTCCACCCGTTCCACGTGGTCCGTGGCCATTTTCTGCCCATTCCACGTGGTCCGCGGCCATTTTTACGCCCGTTCCACGTGGTCCGCGGCCGTTTTTCTGCCCCTGACACGTGGTCCACGGCCATTTTTCCACCCTGCCGCATGGTCAGCGCCCGTTTTTCCGCCCCTGACACATGGTCCGCGGACACTGGAATGGATTAATGGTAATTACATTGAACCTTATGGGAAAATTGACTTCAACTTGCGACCAACTCGACTTGTGATCAGAGTCATGGAACAGATTAAGTTCGTAAGTAGAGGTACCACTGTAGTTAAGCACTTGATTATATTATTTTCATTAAGTGAAGTCTTCTTCAAGTCTAGCTGGACTCCTAGTGTCTCCATAGACATGTCTATGCAATTTTCTTGGTGACACTACAGAAGGGTTTTTTGCATTTCCCTTTTTTTTTTTTAATTGCCACTCTAGCCTACAGCCCTGATCTCCTATCCAAGTATGACCAAGTATGATCCTGCTCAGATTTTGACTAAATACTGCCCACTAATAACCCAATAGATGGCATGATACTAATGATATTTTGGGATTTGTTGTAAGCTACTTAAAGTGATTTTTGTTGAATCCAGTGGTAGATAAACACAATAAATAAATTTTAGAGAAGATTGTGCCACAGACAATGTAAATGTCTCAAAAAAATATTGGAAATTATTATTTTGAAATTTCAGATAAAAAGTATGGAAGAGCATGGTTGCAGAGAGACGACATATTACAATATGCATCTTTCAGCTGTTGTATCATTGGGTTTTCCATAAAATTGCAGATGTTATAATGTGTAGCTATTTTAATGCAGTATGCATCATAAATAAGAATATAGTTTATCTTTGCTCTTTCTGTAATCTTTCAGCTCCTTGTAGTCCAGAAATATTAAACATCTCAAAAGACACTCTTTCTATAATTAGTGTGCATTGGCATGCCAGTAGTGATGGAGCAATGTATACTGTGACTGTGAAAGGAGAAGCAGGAAGGTGGCATTGCACAAGTTCTGGAAATTCATGCTCTATCCATAACCTTCCATGTGGGTCACTGTTTTTTATCAACGTTGTAGCAACTACAGAAGCAGGATACAGCTTGCCTAGTTACAGTGTCCCATTAGAGACAGGTAAGGAATGTATTGCGGTAATACAATTGAAGTCACCAGTGTATGCATATATTACAAATGTCAGGTCCCTCTTGCTTTAAATAGCACCACAGCTGGTTTATTAGCCAAAATGATAAAGGACCTCCATGCCATAGATGTTATGTGGTTTTCCAGTACCACACTGGTTCTAGGAGGACCACCAGACCTCAAACCTGCTCTTAAAGAGAGAATGTGGCCCCACCTAAAACAGATGTATAATCCAAATCCTGAAGAAAAGCCCTGGGCAACAGCACCATTTTTTAAAAGTAGTACTGAAATATTTATGAGAAGATGTATGGTACACAAGATGTGATGGATTTATTATCCATGGTAGTGACAGTTAATTTATCTGTGTAAATAGCATCTGTAACCAAAGATGCTAAAATACCTTAGTCACCCCTTAAGAATATAGCCCTCTATACAGTATTTAAAAGAAAGCTAGTATCAGATGCTAAATCTTTTATTTTTTTCAAGATCCTTGCTGCCCAGCTGATCTGTCAGTAACTCAAGTGACACAATCTGTAGCAAACATCAGTTGGTCTTCTGGGACTGGTGCAAAGACATACATAGCCATTTTGGAATCACACAAAAGGCAAGCCAGCTGCCACACTCCCCAAACCTCTTGTCTCCTGGGATGCATTACTTGTGGAACTGACTATACTGTAACTGTCAAGGCTGTTAGTGAAACAGGTTTGGGCTCTGACTGCATATACAAAAGATTTTCTTCTAGTAAGTACATGAAATCACTGCTTGCACCTACTGTAGAAATATGAGAATATAAAAGGATTATTGCATGAAATTAGTAATTTATATTCATGGGCTTGAATTCTGAGAACTGTTAGTGAAAAGAAACTTACAGAAAGGGCCTTTCTGGATCCTCTTCTTCTCTGCTCCTGTCTTTCTAGAGAATCATTGACTTTCCAGAAGAGAATGATCTCCAGTGTCTGTCCAGGCTGTCATCAAGGCTAGTCTTATTTTGTGTGTGAGTGGCTGCAAAGAGGATTATCCAAATTGAACAGAGGAAGCAGAGATTCCCTTCCCAAAGTAATCCCTTATTTCCATTGAAAGTCTTTAGTAACTTTTCGTGAGGCCCAAGAATACAGGTAGTCCTTGGGTTATGATGGCAATTGGGACCAGAATTTCTGCCGCTAAGTGATGCAGTCATAAAGCGCGATGTCACATGACTATATTGCTTAATGACAGCAATCCTGGCAGTCCCGGTTGGTGTTGTAACCCCAGGACTGTGTGGGTCATTAAGTGGGAAGAGGTGGAGTCCCAGGCAAGGAGTGCGTGGGGGTGCGCAGGTGCCATGGATCGGTTCTATGGAGTGTCGGGGGTGCACAGATCCCAGGGGGTTTGTGGGTGCTTCAGGCAGGTGCTTGGGAGTGCAGGCAAGCAGGTGAGGGGTGCAGGTGGGTGCTAGGGTGTGTGGGTGGGCCAGTGGGGGCAGCAGGTGGGCCAGCAGGTGGGTGCTGCTAGGGAGTACGGGCAGGCTGGTGGTGGCAATGGGTGAGCTGCTGAGGGCCACAGTGGCTGCTAGAGAGCATGGGCAGATGGCAGGGGTTGCGGGTGGGTACTACAGAGTGTGGGCAGAGGGACACTGAGAGCAGACATGCTACAGAGCATGGGTGGGCATGGGGTTGCTACGAAGTATGAGATCCTTGGGATCTCATACACCATAGTGGGGCTGTTTGAGAGGGTGGGAGCAACTTGTGACCTTCCCTACTGGCTTCCCCATTTACTTTACTTGTGGGAAGTTGGCAGGGAAGGTTGCAAATGGTGATAATGTGACCATGGGATGCTGCAACTGTTATAAGTGGGAGCCAGTTGCCAAGCATGCAAATCATGATCACATGATTGTGACGGTGCTGTGACAGTTGGAACTTTGAGATCATAAGTACCATCGTAACTTTGAATGGTCGCTGAACAAGTGGTTGTAACCAGAGGACTACCTGTAAGAGCAAGAAAGTCTCCATGCGCTTCCTTTCATTGGTGGCACTCTTTATCCGTATGCCCCTTCATAATAAATGGACGCGTGCTCAATTTTTACGTTTGCAAGATTTTTGAAAAATTTCCTATGTTAGCAAGGGAAGCTGATATTTACACTTATTTGAGAACCAGCTTATTAATATTGATACCTGATAATGTGGAATAAGTAACCTTTTTCATCTTCTTGTCCTGCTTTTTATGTGTGTGTGCGCCTTGAAGTCAGCCTTGACTCCTGGTGACTGCCTGGACTGGTCCTTGCAGTTTTCCTGGCAAGAGTGATTTGCCACTGCCTTCTTCCTCATGTATGTGAGAGAGTGACTGGCCCAAGGTCACCCAGCTGGCTTTGTGCCTAAAGCGAGACTAGAACTCATGGTTTCCCTGTTTCTAGCTTGGTGCCTTAATCACTACCCCAAACTGGCTCTCTAGAGGCTGCAAAAAGTTTGATCAGAGTGGTGTTACTACTATAGTGGAGCAAACATTTTCAGGCTTGTTCTTCCGTTTTAGGTTTTTGGGAGGCAGGCAGGATTAAGGGGAAAAATAGTTCTTTAAGCTGTTTTGAAAATGTTGACCTCACCCACTCTAGGGCTTGCAAATAAGGTGCGTGTCAGCTGCATGCTGGTTGCACGTTATCACCACTTCTAACACTTGTTTATAATGGTTTAATGGCCATAAAACTAATTAATCCCAATATAATCCGGCTTTCTAAGAGACTGAAAGTGACCTGGACGTAGTTTTTGAAGCTCTAGCAATAAAAAAAAAGTAAGATACGGCAACTGAGTAAGACATTTGTTTTTTTTTCAAAAGCAAATGCCTATGTTAAAATAAACAGGCAACTGAGTAAGACATTTGATTTAAAAAAAACAAATGCCCATATTTGAAGCACAGGCCAAATTGCTGTACACTTCCATTCCCACACTTCATTGGCTTTGCATATTATGTATTGCATCTGAATCAGCACATTACTTTTTCAGTTTGACCAAAGACACAGTAGGTAAGCTATTATTTAGTGAATATACCGTAACTGACAGGGTTCACGAAATAAACACCAAAATCGCAAAACCAAACAAACCACATTATAGCTTGGTATATGCATCCTATCTTGTTCCTTTTGCTGGAGAAGAGTCTCAGAGCACCATTTCAGTTTTTTCTGATACCTGTATAAAATGCTTTTAAATGCCAATAACTGATGAGAAATTTAGGTATTCAATGGATCCTCTACATTGCTTATTTGGCTGAAGAATCTAATGTCTGATCCATTGCAAAAGAAAACTTTCTGAAAGCTGCAATTTATTTTATTTTCTCTTAGGTGCTTGCTGTCCTTCTGGGGTTAAACTGTACAGACTGGGCAACAACAGCATACGAATATACTGGCGCAGTTCTAAAGAGTCAATAAATTACAGCACAGATCTGTATGGCTCAAAAAGAAATTTCACCTGTATATCCACTGGAGCCCTGACGTACTGTGATATCACTGAGATACCCTGTGGGGATGTCTATATGGTGGCAGTGTCACCTCTAATTGACCGTAATAGATCAAAGCTTGCATTTTGTCCTAAGAAAATGTATTCAGGTAAAAACCTAAAAGGGACTGCAACAGTAAAAAAGATGAGACAGCATATATGGGGAAATAAAAATGTACACATTTATATTAATCATGTTAGGCTGATCTTGAAGACCTGTCAATAAATGATTAAAAGAAACATCTACATGGTAACTGGCACATACAACATTAGCATTGCCAGATTGTCAGCACATCTTTGCGATGGCTTTTAATAGCATGGCAACTCTCCATATGGTGTACAGGTAATTCTTTTGTGATGCATCATTTTCATTCTAGAGACCATTGCATCTCATTAATCTACTCTAGTCCATGAATGCTCGTGACATTATGTTGGTGAGAATTTTGGAAAAACTACTGGTATTTAGAAATTGCTATTGTTACAATTATATTAATTTAGACTCATATTTACCCAGCATTTTGTATGTGTGTGCATGCACGCCTTCGAGTCAGTGTTGACTCCTGGTGACTGCCTGGACAAATCCATGCAGTTTTCTTGGCAAGGTTTTTCAGAAGTGGTTTGCTATTGCCTGCTTCCCAGGGCAGAGAGAGAGAATGACTGGCCCAAGGTTACCCAGCTGGCTTTGTGCCTAAGGCAGGACCAGAACTCACTATCTCCTGGTATCTAGGCTGGTGCCTTAACCACTATACCAAACTGGCTCTCTTACCAAGCATTAACCCAATTATTTTCAAATACTAATGTAATTAAAAGTTTATAAACAGTTAAAAGTTGACTTCGTTATATAGAATTCAGCCAGCAGTTTTAAACATTTTTAAAAATAAGTCCATGTAACCTTTTTGAGAAGCCAGTGTTTGCTCTCAATTAAATATTTACCTTTTCATGTTTTTATCTTTTAGTGACATGTTCTGGAAATTCAGTAGGAATGGGTAAGTGAATAGTTGATACCCATTTTGGTTAAGTCACATTTTGCGTACTTAAGCTAAACTTTACCTTATAGGATGTTTAGATATTTATACCAGAAGGTCATCCTATCAGATCTAATTTCACTCTTTTATCATTGATACTTTATACACAGAAATACATAGTCAAAAATGTCATCATGTACAGTTCTATATGCAATTTTATATATAGTACAAAATAAGTCACCAAAATCTTAATTTTAATAGTTGAACTGCTAAGAGATAGCTGAAGGGAATAAACTAAATGAATGTTACAAGAAAACCCCAGCCTCTCTGCCTAAGGACAACCTCAAAACATGTTACTTAACCCTGAATGAAGCAAAAACCATCACCAAAGCCAGAGGCTAGTTTGTACTTGATCAATCTCAAAAAGCTCTGACTTGGTTCAAAAAGATGGTTATAGCAAACCATTTCCATGTTGTTACCAAAAAAAATATGGGTGTGTCCATGAAGCCACCACTTTGGCTTGACTTGAATTTTACAATCTTCAAATGAATTTTCTGAATTAGTTTTCCTCTTTATGACAAACTGCACTGTTCTTGGACTTTCACCCTTATTACTTAACTAATCCCTACCAGAGGTGAGAAAATATTTTAAATCTGAAACATTCTGAGCTCATAAGAGACCTATTCAACATTACTGGAAAGATTGCATTCTCTAAACATTGTTTTGAATTCAGAACCAGTAAAGTTTAAGTATTGGGATAACACTTGGGACATTAGAAAAGTGGATTGGACTGTTTCAAATTATAATTATATATAAATTATCTCTACATATCTTGGACAAGGAAAAACCTATCATCCTGAAAGTGACTGAAGTCTTAGCACTTCTTTTACAAAGTAAAGCACTGGATAAACACTTTATCAATAATTGAGGCAGAGTATAAAAAAATCAGCACCTTAGTTATTAGATTTAAATGTATTTTTTTTAATACAATTTTCAGTGATTTACAGAGGAAGAAGTGCAGATCAGCATCAGGTTCTACACGAAAAAACTGAAATAACCCCGTAAGAATATTTAAACTTGTGTTTGGACTGGAATGTAATGCTGTTATTATGCCTCTCCACTGTACTTTTTTGGTCACTTGTTCCAACAAATGTGTATCTGCATAACGGGCCAGTCAGAAAAGATGCTATTAGAATCCTTATGAAATTCCATCATGTAATCATTATTGCATTTTTATATCCCCAATGTGAACCATTATGGAGGATTTTTAACACTATATTTTAACACTGTTTTCAAGATTAGTATCATTAACCTAATGAACATTATAAATGTACCAAAGTGATAAAAACAGTTTTTTCAGTCTGTTATAAAACCACTGAGCTTGTTCAGTAGTTCAGTAGTGCTCATACACTAGAAGTCTACTCTTTACACAATGAAGTGCAATTTCTATTGTTTATGCATAAGCCCAGGCTGACTTTTTTTCTCATAATGAACTGGTGATAACCACAAATAAATTAATCCAGTCTTTATTCCAGATATTTCTTATACAGGCCACTAGAACAAATCTACCAAACAGATATGAACTTTTGTGATATGATTTATCTTTCAGTTCGGCATGTTGACATTATCTCACAGGTAATAAAATGTTTTAAAATTTAGCTCCTGTTGTTAGAGAAAAATTCTTCAGCTCAAGCAATGATCACAAATCTTTGATTAAAAAAAACATTATGCATTAAGAAAGGAACACTATGAAGATGCTTTATTTTAAATGTCTCATTTATAAAAAAAATGATCTGACAGTCTGAAACTTAAGTTTGCTATTTGACCTTATTTTGCCATCCTGCCTCCCCCAATACAGTCTCTTTCACCTTTGTTAGCCTTAGGTGTTGTCTCATGAATAACAGGGCAAGGGCATAACATGACAAATGAAAAACCTAAAATAATTTGTATTGAAAAAATCTTTACATGAACAATAAACACTAGCCAGAAAGTATATGTAGATATGGTACATAGGTATATCAATCTTAAATGTCCCTGTGAGGTAGCATTGACTACTACATAAATCTCAGCCAAATCTATATCCCTGCCTTAAATTGCTACCTCCTTTGAAAAGTCTAATCTATAACACATTCTTGAGTTTCACAATTAAAATGTGTTTTAAATGCTTTCCCAAGACAACAGTTGTAGAACTGCAACCTTCATGGATGTTGAATGCACATAAATATTTTAGATATAATACATGTTCAAGACCCATCCTTAAAAGCTTCTGCCATACTATTATGCAAAGCACAGCCATGCTAATGCAAAGATAGAAACCATAATTCCACATCTATAAAACAAAGTAGAATTAGTGGCAGTTTTATTGCCGTATACAAATTTAACCAACATGGCAACCATGCCAAAGGAATTAGAACAGTTTCAGTACATATGTACAGATTGTATGTTTCAGAAACAGTTGAACATTTTTTTAAAAAATGCACAAACAGATTTGCATCATGAAATTAACTAAACAAATGGGCTGGAATAGTCAACGCTTTTAATGGGATTACAAAGGCACTTCCCTACTCAAAATAGGAAATGACAATCTGTAGCCTAGAGGGAGGTTGAAGAAGAGTGCTCATCAACTACTGCACAATCTCAATTTTAAGAAAAAATAAGCAAGATTTCAAAACATTTATAGGATTCAATGTGATCCACTTCTGAATATTTATACAGTCTCATCTTTGTTTTTAGATTGTTTTTCTTGATTCTCTTGTTCTGTACTTTGGCTCCTCTGATGATCATGTTTATCTGAGTGGTCCTTATCACTGTGGTCATGTTTGTGGGAACGTTCTTTGCTTTTACTACGTTTTCGTGATCTTTCTTTACTAGGACTAAGGTCTCGTTTTCGAGACTTTTCACTGCTATCAGTTCTTCCTCTGCTTCTGCTTCTGCTCTGCTTATTTGATTTCTCTTTACTTCCACTTTTGTGTTTACTTGACTTGTCTTTACTCCTGCTTCTACTATGCTTGCTAGCATTCCTACTTATACTTCTACTCCTATGCTTCCGATCCCTACTTCGACTCCTGCTATGCTTCCTCTCTTTTTTGGCATCTCTTTTTTCATCTTTATGCTTCCTTTCATCTTTTTCATCTTTGTGCCTCCTTTCATCTACTTCACTTTTACTTTTTCTGTCTTTTGATTTTTCTCTAGAATGATCTCTCTCCCTAGAGCGATCTCGTTCTCTTTCAACACCTCTCTCTTTGTCATGGTCACGCTCCTTTCTTTTATTTCTTTCATTTTCTTTCTCCCTCTCCCTCCTGTCTCCTTTTCGATCACGGCTTCGACTTCTGTGCCTTTCCCGGCTTCGCCTACGTTCCAATGCTCGATCAGAACTTCGTGACCGTCGCCTCTCCCTCTCTCTCTCCTTAGCTTCACGCTCTAATCTTTGTCGCTCCCTTTCCCTTTCCAATTCTCTATCAAAACTGGATGATCCACGGCCTTCCCGATGATGACTTCTGCTTCTTGATCTTCTAGGTGACCTCCTGGGACTCAAGGACCTTCTTGGAGACCTATATTAAAATGACAAAATGCTTCAGAAATAGAGGTTTTTCACAACAAAACTACAGAACATTTGATCTTTTTCATCTGTTGCGTTGTCAACTTTACAGAATCATTTAAAAATCAGGTTTCTGCATTATTAATTTTATTATAGCTGATGTAATATATAAGAAAATGCAGAGAGGTAGAGTGCAGTCCTTTCATCTTCTGGTTAGGATGCTTGTGAAAAATAATGAATTACATGGATTTTTCATATGATGCAATAAAACAAAAGTGTATATTTAGGATAATTTAATATTAATTTAATATTTATTATCATTATTAGTAGTAGTATTAGTATATCACCCGACTCCCGACAAGTCTGGGTGGTTATTTATTTAATTTACGGAAGACTCTGGACACTGTACATAAGTAAAAGAACCATAAAATCACAAAACTGTTCCTGGTCCCCATCCCCTCATCTTCATAAATAGTGGGGATATACCACATGCTTTCATGACTTGAACATGTGGGATGAACAGATTCTATCCAAATCATATGATCCCAAAGATAGCCAGGATCCAAGCTATGAAAAGCTTTATAGTAACAACCAGCATTTTGAACTGAACCTGAGGTGCTACCCTGCTGAATTGGATTTCACCTGTGAGCATGTTTGCTGTCACATTCAATGTCAGTTTAAATTTCTGAATAGTGAACAGCTTGAAGCATGTTGCAATAGTCCAAAACGAGGTGATGAGGACATGAGTAATCATAGCCAGGCCATCCAGCTCAAAGAATGTCTCTACCTATTCTAGCAGGAGCCACAGGTCCAAGAGAATCCACAGTTCACAGACATGCTCCTTCATCAGTGCAACCCCATCCAAAGCTTAAGTCAGAGCTTCTAATCATCTTTTTGAACAAATAGTTGCAGATTCAATTTGAGCCTGTTTTGACGCATCCAGTCCCTGATAACCTATAAAAACTGGGCAAGATGTTCTCTGCGTATCTGTCTGTCTGTCAATCTATCAGATTTGCCACCACTTATCTCGTGAATGACTCTGGGCGAGAGGTTTATTAATGAGAGGTTTATTAAGATCAAAGGGCTGCAATTCCCCATCCAGGTCCCATTATAATCATTTATAACAGCAATGAGTGCAGTTTTTGTCCAGATTGGTAAGGATCCAGATGAACTATTTCTTCTCAGATATTCTGTAACTGAGTTCCAACCCCTTTCTCCAAAACTTTCCCTAAATAAGAAGGTTGGAGATCAGGAAGTTGTCCAATATTCCTAGATCCTAGGAAGGCTTGTTCTTAGCAGATTACCACCTCCTTCAAGGCAGCAGGCACTACCTCCCCCCATTACCTCCCTAATCTAGCCCCAAGTCACGGCAGGTCAAATAAGCCAGGAAAGGCAGGAGCTCCTCCCACAAATGATGGCATGCCAGCTACAGAGGACCTTGTCCATAATATGTCCACGTGGTCACACAAATCCTAAGTAACCTTGTAGGACATTGTCATCTCATCAGATTATGCAAGGGGCACCAAGCTACTAGTGAATGCAAGCAATTTAATTTCATATAATAAATATATGGAAGGGCCAGCAGCTGCTTCGGCCAGTCAAAGGGCATGCCTAGTCAGCAGAGGGAGGAAGAAAACAGCGAAGGTCAGCTGGGGGTTGCAGGGGTAGGTGGTGGAGTGAAGGGTGGCCAAAAGGGCAGAGATGGGGAGATAGGCGGGGAGGGAATTAAAGTGCACGCTGTGGTCATAAATGTGGGCAGGCTGCTAAGCACCCAAATCACATGACCATGGGGCACTGTAACAGCCATAACTTTGAGGACCGGCCATTACTACTATTTGTTCAGCACCATCCTAACTTCAAATGGTCGCTGAACGAATGGTCATTGAGACTACTTGTATACTGGCAAGTATTCAGATTAAATTTCATTTCAACCATGAACACCTAATAGCTAAGATCACTTATTGCAATTATCTATCATATAGGAATACGTACCAATCTTGCAGAGAAGCTGAGTAATTGAAATAATATGAAGGAGTTTGATATTTCAAAACGATATATAGTGGCACCTCAGGTTACGAACTTAATTCGTTCCGTGACTCTGGTCGCAGCCCGAATTGGTCGCAACCCGAAGCAAATTTCCCCATAAGGTTCAATGTAATTACCGTTAATCCTTTCTGGCGTGGAGGACAGGGAGGTGGCTATTGCTTGGAGGGAGAGTCCCCCTCCCTACGACCACGTGTCAGGGGCGTAAAATGGCCGCGGACCACGTGTCAGGGGCGTAAAATGGCCGCGGACTACGTGTCAGGGGCGGAAAAATGGCCACGGACCACGTGTCAGGGGCGGAAAAATGGCCATGGACCACGTGTCAGGGGCGGAAAAATGGCCGCGGACCATGTGTCAGGGGCGGAAAAATGGTTGCGTATCCTGTTCGTACCCTGAGGTGGAGTCCGCAAACCGAAGCAAAATTTTGCGGCCGGAGCTGGTCATAACCCGAAAAGTTCGTTAACAGAAGCGTTTGTAACCTGAGGTTCCACTGTACTATTATTTGTCTTGAACATAATGGCAAAAAGTTAATGCACTGATTATACCAAATTATTGAAGGAGAATGATTAAATATTTTATAAAGTATAACCTTGAACGTCTACGCTCTGCATGTCTGTCTACTTCTTCTACTCCCTCTTTGCCATCCTTCTTGATTTTTCTAGGTCTGGCTTTAATTTGTTGATCAATGTTCTTTTGCACTGGTACAGGAATCCTCGGAAATAATGTAGAAAACCATTCAAGCTTAGTAAGAAAAGAGCGCAGCATTTCTCCAATGGTCATCATGCAGCCACCGCCTGCTTTCACATCAAGGTCCTTCAAAAAGCAAGCACAAAACAAAACGCACATTCTGATTGTGAGAAATCATCTAAAATTTATCTAGAAACAAATGCTACTTATACTGATTGCCATATTTCAAATATGATGGCTTAGCTGTTTTTGCTGATAATTAAGCTGTCTCTGAACTTCATCTCTTGTACCTTTGCATTTTGCTATTTTACTGGCTGGAAGTTTGATTTAATACCTATGCATGCAGGTATAGACTATTCCTGCAGCCAGGCAGTAAACGATCCATGTTTTAGTAAATCAGGATGAAATATTAGCATATCTGAGTTGTATTCTATTATCATATATTATTATTCCATAAAGGAAAAGTAATTTGTTCTAAATTATCTGATTTTTTTGAAGTCTGTTGCCACAAATCAAAACTACTGTTTATCCATACTTAGGATGACCATTCCTATCTAAAATGATCAGAAAAGGCTGTAGTACAAAATGGACTCTACCTAAATAGGAAGCAATAGCAAACCAACTGCCATGAAGCAGTGAGTTTTCTAATTTAGAGTTATGCAACAAATAAATAAAGTAACAAATAATTGGAAACGCATAATCCATGATGACCATTGTCTTGGAAAAGGGTCATTACCGCATGAAGGCCTTCTTGCTATGCCCTCTCACAGCTCAGGACATGTTAGTCAGCTATTGTCAGGCCCAAACCTATAGTGCAAGCACACAAGGAAAGTGAGATTTGTTATCTAAAACAGGAACAGAAAATCTGTATGTAAAACTGCTTGCACTCACACACATTTAAGTGTTCAGAAATACAGTTTTTCCAAACAAAATCGTTGCAAAGAGATCTAAAGAAGAAAACAACACGTTAGCTTAAATGTAGTTCCTGAAAAGTATAGATAGAGTATCAATGAATTCATAAAAGCATTTATATTTAGGCAGATATGTATAGATGCTTTCACATCTTCAACACTGGCAAACTGGAAAAAAATGAAAGTGATTCCTCTGTAACCCTGCAATTTTAGTTAGTTGTGCAAGAGATTGTCATGAATTAGTTATGGATAGGAACTGAGAATGTGATAATAAATAAATAAATGTGCCAGTGGGGTGTGTGTGCATGTGTATGAATGAAGCAAAAACCATAGGTATGCAAAATCCATCTAACTTAATCTCACTTTAAGAGACTGCATAACCTGATCTCATAAAAACACCATTTCTGATATAGCTACTGTAGCTGAAAATATGTTCATGACAAAAGCCAAAGAAAACAGATCAGTGTTTGAGGGGAAAAAAAGAATTCAGATAAATTAGTGCATGGGGACTAGAGGAAATTAACTTTTAAGCAAGTATCTGTGGAGCTCCTAATTACTGTAGAAAATTGTTTTTTTTAAAAAATTGAAAGTTCAGCGGACAATTCTGAACGTTAAAACATTTTGCTCTCTCTATGGGTAAAACAGAAGAGAACAATCTGCTTATTGTTGGATTGTTACTACCTCATTGTATTATTTACTTAAAAACAGTGGCCATTCATTTCTCCAATCTAACAACATGCTGCTTTTTCCCCAAAAACCTTTCTACTGGGTTTTGGGAAATGATTAATTTCTAATAAAATTAGAAAGCTAATCCAAGTTTGCACATCATTAAGGATGAGAAAGTTTTTACTGCTTATATTTGCAGTTAGAGATTATTATTGCATTTCATAAAATATAAAGTTATTTAATTTAAAATATCAGAAAGAAAAGAAAAAAGAAAACAAATTATTACCCTTGTTGACATACCTCCTCATCATCGAGAAAGGATTCAAACCAGTCCCATAAATCTTTTGGAGGTTGTGTGTACCTTGAAGTACAAAGAGATTGTTTAAATTTAACAATTTCTTCTGTGGATAAAACTTAATTCGTAATTAAATACATCACTACTTACCTAATATACATGAATCCAAGAGCCCTAATATATGGGGAGTCTGTATGAGTTATTAGTCCCATCACTTGCTTACGGGTAAGCTTCAGTGTAAATAACTTGTACAAGAGGCAAAAGGCTGTAGACACTATACCTCCAGTTCCAACTCCTCGCACCTTTAGAAATGAGAAGAGGAAAAAAAATAATTCATTTAACACAGAAACAAAATAGGAGAGTGTTTATCAGTAATAAATTATTTTCTCTGCTCAAAATTTTAGGAAAAGGAACAACAGATTCAGCTGTATGTAATGCAATGCGTTCCTGAAACTGAAAAGCCACATCTTCTCTCGATGAAATAGCATTACAGTATTGCCAATCATTTAACTGACGATATGGGCATGTGTTACTGATGTAGATTTTCTAGATTTTTTAAAAAATAGACTATTTTTGAATCCCTAGTTTAATAGACATGGGAATTTCAAAAATTCCTATAACAGCCCAAATAACTGAACAAATTTATTAGAGAAAATTGAACAAGTTTATTATGTTAAATGTAACGCAATTTATGTTAACATTTTAACTTTTATTTGAAAATGATACTTTGGACTATTTATAAATATTTTAACGCATTAAAACCCAATGAAATGCACTTGCCTTACATTGTTTAAGGAAAAAAGAGGAATTTATTTCTTTATTTAGGTTTATATGGCCACTCATCTTGCCATGGTGACTCTGGGCGGTTAACAGATTAAAAGGACCATATAAATAAAAAACAAAAACAATTAACATATAAAACCTATAATGACCGACAAGGTAAAAACATAATAATCTAAAAACATCCCATGGCCCTAACTAACCACCCACCCCCATGCCTGGGAGCACATTCAGGTCTTTAAGGCTTTTTGAAACATTGGCAAGGTCAGGGCCAATTAAATCTCGGGCAGACACTGCAACAGAAAAGGCCTACTTACTGATTCCCACAAGGTGACATTCTTAAGAAGCACAACACTGGAATGCTTTTGCCTTCACATATTTGAAAAGCATGTACTGACAACCTGTATGTAAAACTTGTCTGCATGTGCGTTCCACTTAGAATAAGGGATAAATATTTTATGTATGCATAGTGTTTGCTAAATTGGGCAGTAGTATTCTAAAATGAAAATGTCTCACATAGTAAAATATTAAACTGTTTTTAAAAATTAAATTTTAACTTATTAGTCAAATACCTTTTAACTAAAGCTTCATTATAAGTGTTCCTTTGCAAAACTGAGAACCTACAATTTAATAAAATCTAACATTTGATTAAACATAAAATGCATATTAGCACAGCATTTATCATTAGAAGGAAAGATTATCTTTAATACTTTTAATCTCCATTACAACAGTAAATATAATTTAAGGTAAATCTCACTCTGAAATAAAAATATGTCCCATGAATCATCAACAAAGCTTTTAACGGACTGATCTACAAATGAACTTGATAAAAGCTTGCAAACTAAATTTTTTGTATGTTTATTTTGAAATGATTAATAACTATTAAAAAAAATCCTTCCAAAAATGCAGAAATCACGTACTTCTACTTACCCCTCCGCACATCCCTGTTTGACCTGCGGTTTTTCTGCTTCCCTTCTCCCAAGGCTCAACATGGGTAACCTGTAAACAAGCAATGAATTAATCAAATCCACCATAACTTTATATTTACATTTGATTTTCTCTGATACAATATAGTTAGAATTTTATCTTCTGATGAAGCATGTTATTTCAAGATTCCAAATTATAATAAATCTGGATATGCCCCAATTACTATAAATTCCATGAAAAAGTGATAAAAAAAGAACTAAAACCCTAAAATGATCTTATGCAACTCACTACCACATGATGCAATGGTGATTATCAATTACACTGTCCCTTGTTTTAGCAAACATATCAGATCTTCATAAATAAAGTGAATATAATTGTAAAACATTGATTAGAGATTGGAAGACTCTTAAAATGTTAGAGGTTTTAGCATTTTAAGTGATTAAAAAACAAAGTAAATGAAAGATATCGGTAGCAATCACAGCTTCAAGCTAATATTCTGTTAATGTGCTTGTTAATAGCATTCTATGGAAATGAGAACTAAATCCTATTTAGTCCTATTCTGCAGACAGTATATATGAATACAACATATAACATACAGAAATCATTACACCACTTTCTAAAAGTGCAAAGAAAAAGAAATTCACTGAAGATAGGATTTATAGGAGCAGACCCAAGCAAAGAGATGTTTGTATAATTCAAGGGATGGGGGAGAAGAGAAAATGAAAGAAAAAAAACAGAGCACGTTCATGCAGTTCTAAGAAACCTCTCCTTAATTTCCTCCACGGAGTGTAGAAGGCCATAAAATAAGTTCCAATTAAATATCTGAATATGGAGCACACTGAAGTATGTAAACCACATGTAACAATTTCTTTTGAGTAATTTATTCTAAATCAAGAATTGACTTGTAAACTGCAAAAATAGGAAACACTGTTCATAGCCTGAAATTTGAAAGAAAACAAACATATATGTGCCACTGTTGAAATTAAATTTTAGTAATTAATTGCAGAAAAATTAACCAAGATAAACAGTAGTAAAACTTAAAATGTTTGATGATGGTAATGTTTGTTCTCCTTCCATATTATCCAAATATCCATATTTAATTAATTTGGAGCTAGTTCTCTACTAATGATTTCATATTTGTCGTTGCTTTGGCATTAAATAAAATGACCAAATTATTCTCCAATTCTCAAAAAGCTGATACACAACCACCTTCCCCACAAAAGACCATACACTATCTGCTATTTTCTACAAGCAGATAATATATCTTAAAACTTCTCAATCAATTTCCCCATCTTTAGCAAACATTCTACCAAAGTATATAAATTCATCTACTTATTCTAGTTTTCCTCCATTTATTCATAAATGGTGGAAGTTGTTCACTCCATTTTCCTTGTCAAAGTAGTTTGCTTTCTGATGCATGAATTTTCAGATCTATATTTACTTATTTGTTGCATTATATTACCAATCTGACATTCACTGCAAATCATTCAGAGTTTCACCCAACAACACTGCACATAAAACTACCCTTATATTCACATCTCCAACCAACACACCTCTGCTATCACAAGAATTTATCATAGATTTAATTATAAACACATTAAACAACCAAAGGATATCACACACCTCTGTTCAATGTTGAACCATTTGCTAAGTAATCCATTTATTTTCACACATGCCTCATATACCAAAATTTAACACCAAACACTCAACTCCATACTTGTCCAGAACATTTCATAATTAAGCTTATTCAATGTATTATATGCATTTCTAAATCAACAAATGTACAATATACTTTGTTACTTGACTTCATGTATTTCTCAGTGACTTACTGAAAAGCAGCATACACAATTCTGAAATGTTGCTTGTTATCACCTCTTGTATCCTTTCAATTATAATTCTGCCAGACACCTTCCCAAGCACATTTAACAAATAAACAAAATCCCCCTGTAGTTTCTGCATTAATTTTTGTTACACTTCCCACTGTATATGGGAAAGTCTTTCAACTGTCAGGCACAGGTGTAGCCTTCATGCACACATTAAACAAATCATACAGACAACCCATCAGCAAACTACATCCATATTTTAACACTTCTCCAGCTATGCCATCTAAGCCTTGCCATTTTTCAACATTTTCACATTCTCCTTTTCATCATCTTGGACATTAACATTCACAGTATTTGTGTCAATTCTATTCTTTGATATACTATTGTCATTCCAATACAAATCTATAAAACTCTCCTTCAAGCACTCCATCACTTTTGCTTCAGCCCAAATCATTTCATAATTTTTAATTCCATTCATTTAGCTCTTTAATCCTCCTTAACCACTTCCAATGTTTTATCAGCAGAAAAACTGTTCTGTATTTTATTAATTGAATTTATAAAGCCACTCAACTCAAACACTCAACCCCTTTAATCTAAATGTCCCTTCTTTCTGACCATTATTTGCAACTTAAACCAGGAGACTTTAAGTTCTACACCTCTGAAAGCTGGCTGGGTGACTTTTGGCCAGTCACTCTTTCTTAGCCCAGCCAATGTCACAGGGTTGTTGCTGTGGGGAAAACAGGAGGCATGAGTATTAGGTATGTTCATTGCTGACCAAATTATTTAAATTTACTTTTATATATAGAGAGAACAAAAATACAACTTTTTTTCTATATATATGCATTATAGAGTATCTTTCTCTCATCTTCATTTTTGCAGCATTCTTATATGCATTTTTTCCTTATCCACAGTATCTTTCACTTCATCATTCTACCAAGCCTCCTTTTTCATATTTTCTATTAAAATAACTCCACATACTTCTGTGGCACCCTGTAACACAATTGTTTTCATTGTGTTCAAAATTGCTTCCACATTGTTTCCTTACACTGTGGGAAGACTAATCTATCTTCTAATAGTTTGTCATACAGGACTTGTACTTTTTCTTCCTCTGGTTATTCTTTCACTTCTCTTTTCTTCCATGTCCATTTTCCTCAAGATCCCACTCCTGACACTACCCAAAAATGGTCTATCCCACATTCAGAATTTTTCATCACACTTGTCCCCTTCACTAATTCCCTCAATCTTTTATCATAAACAATCAAATCATTCTTGTTTTTAGATTTATATGCATTCTTTTGTTATATATCTGTATAAACAAGCTTAGGTTTAAACCATTTATCTGAACCAAATATTTTTCTATACGGATACTTTCCAATCACCATTTTCATTCATTCTTCAGCTTTCAAATGGCCCAGTTTTTTGTACCCACTTTTGTTCTAGTTTCATGTATTCATTCATGACACTTAACAACATACATTGTTTTCCTGGTTTGCATTCATTCAGAAAGTTGCATTTCCCCCCCGAAACTCATCTACGGTTCTTCCATTATCACTATCAATGGTGCACCCACAATCTGGATACCAATACATCCTTCTGACATACATGTTACCCATTCATTTCATAATTAAACTACATCTCCACTTCCATGCATGTATTTATTCTTCAACTCCACCCTACAAGACCACCTTAATTTATTAAACCTTCCCTTTTTCTCAGATTCACAAACATTGTATCTACTTTTCTTTCTTTCATTTCATTCATTCATTCATACTGTTTAACATCCCAAGTTGCAATCATCACCATGATGTGGTTGTCACCAGATGGGTCAAAGATATTGACCTCTGCCACCCATCACGGCTTTGATCCATTGAGGCTTTCACACAATGCTTTTCAGTAAGATAGAGAAGGTGTCATCTAGGTTACTAACCTTAGTTGCACATGTGCCACATGCAGCATTTCCTGGTGAGAACAGAACAAATGAGTTTTGACTGATTCTGACCAATAGTGCCACGAGCACATCCACAAACCCAGATTTATCAAATATGTCCACATAATTCTATGGAAGCTAGGATCTCTGATCTAGAGATTAACTTGCAAGTCAATATAATGTTGCCTGCAGCTTAAAGAGATATACATAGTGTACTGACATATATTCAGGATATTCAGTTAAAAGAACGGAAATTCATGATAGAAAAATGCCAAGAAGCAATTCTTCCTATGAAATGCTAATAGAGTAGTTCTGACTTCTTCATGTTCTGAAGGTATGGATAAGCAATCAGAAAATAGAAATTGAAAAACCTCATCTGACTCACAGTTCAGCATACAGTTAAATACTTTCTGTAGCTAATCATATTTTTTTCAGATTAGATTATGAAAAAAACCTAGCAGTTCAATCTTTGAATGCCCCCTCAAGGATTAAAACTTCTTAATTTAGCATTTGTATATGAATAAGTAACTGTGAACACAACTGAAAGATAGAACTTGAGCAAATTAAGTTTTTCTATATTAAATATAATATAGAAAACACGTTTTACTTTAATCAGGAGTGTAGGTAAATATTGTTTGAAATCTACTACAGGTAGTCCTCACTTAACAACCATTCATTTAGTGACCGTTCAAAGTTATAACAGTGCTGACAAAGGATTTACAACCAGTCCTCGCACTTACAACCATCGCAGCACCCCCATTAAAAAAATAAGATTAGTTCAAATTCTGGTGACTTTATGGATACATCTATATAGTTTTCTTGGCAAAGGGAAGAAGTGGTTTGGTATTCCTTCTTCTGGGATTCTAGTCTTTTTAATTTCTAGTCTAGCCTTATTTATATTTCCTAGTAACCATTTATCTAAATTTTAATCAGGTCTGTTTTTTGCTTTTCAAGATCAGCTAAAGTCAGATGCTGCCTCCCACGAGCCACTATAATTACATAATATGAAATATGAAAAAATGCTAAAAGAGCATCAATGGAAAGAATATGAATGAAGTAATGGCAGAGTTAAATTAAAGCAATTTCACACATATCCAAAAAACACAGAATGTTCGCACCTAATCTTAATTTTAAAATTACTGGTGTAATCCTATCCGTATGTAAATAAAACCAAGTCTCACAAAGGTCAGTAGAACTTTTTTTCCAGAAAAGCAGCTACAGAAATGAAACAAGCATCAGCTAATAAATACCTGTATGCCTTTTAAAAAATAGGACCTTTTTATATCATAAAAAAAAAGTCTATCAGTCAAGTACATTTAAGACTTTGCTAAAAAGCTAAAATAAGTGCCTGAGTTAGCACACTATCTAAGCCTGCACTACAGTTTACTCAGTGTGCTGGTGAACCACAGTGATATAATAGGACATCAGGTAAACTTATGTAGACTTTTAAGAGTTTTAGACCAGGAACTCATTCATCCATTAAACTCATCATGCAGCTTGATTCAGTCATACTTCTCAAGGTAACTACTTCTCATGACTGTTGTAAAATTAGATTCTAATATGTGCTATCCTGGGTTTCTGGGAGAAAAAACATAATCAATAAAATAAAATTCCTCAGTAGTCTCACTGTTTTAGACCTTGTGGAAGCAGCACATAATGAAAATGGTATTAACCACTTTTTTTCATTCCATTCATTTTCTATACAGAGAACGTTTCAGCAGATGTAGGTTTCAACACAGAATCAGGGATAATTTGTTCCGACCCACCCACTCCCCAATATAAACATATTTGGGGTTTGGAATCAGGTTGAGAGATTAACATCTACGTCTTGTAGGTTTAGCTGCCCCTTTTGTACAAACACACCGGTTTAAGGCCTCCTCCGTTGATTTCGAGACAGGGAGGCAGGAAGGAGCGGAGGAACAGTCCTTTTCTAGCCTCTTTCAGGAGGAAGTGGGAAGGTAGGCCACCCAACTCGAAGGCCGCAGACGAACGTTTGGCCTCGGAGAGAGGGTTGTTTCGAGGATCGCTAGTTTCGTCCTGTTCTCCAGTGGCCTATTTCCTTCCCCGTCGCCCGCTCACCTTGAAATAGATCTCGTCGACCACCTCGTGGTAGGTCTTCAGCTCGTAAAGCTGCACCTTGAAGTAAGGGGACGAGAGGATGTTGGTGAGGATCATGGGGTTTAGGTTCATGGTCTTTTCGTTCCCCCACAGAGGCAGAGCGTTGCCTTGCTTGCCCGAAGCGGCCGGCTTGGGGCCCGCGCTCTGGAGCGGTAACGGAGGCGACAAAACGGCGCCGGCCTGCGGATTCTGCTGCTGCTGCAGGACCACCTGGTGCTGCTGCTGTGGCGACTGGTGCTGCGGCGGCTGATGGCAGTTGCCGGGGCCCACGAGGGGGCAGTTATTGGCCATAGCGGCACCAGCGAAAAACAGGTCGCTGACGCCGAGGGAGCGGGCGACCAGGCCGCGCGAGTAAGGCGGGCTGAAGCCTTCCAGGTTGAACGCAGCCGAGCTCCGCCAACCGCCGACAAGATGGCGGCTCCCGCGGAAATGACCAAAAAAATTCCTTCCGGGACTGAGATAGCCAATCGCAGCGGTGGCAGGGAGAGGAGGCGGTTGGGCTGAGCCTTTGCGTCGCCTACGAGGACGGCTCGGAAAGCCTTCCGAGGAGAAAGGAGCGCGCAGCTTCGGTGCGGAGTCGAAGAGCGCGCGAGGCCGAAGCGTGCTTGGCTTCTGTAGGGCTTGGGGTTGGAGAGGGGGGAGGACCTAACTGCCCACATATGCAAGACCTGGCATTTAATGTAGGTCTAGGATGCCACTGGATTAATTGGGAACAACGCTGTATACCCGTGGCTTTGCTTGCGGGACGCGTTGAATTGTAAATAGGCTGCCCATACGTTAGCCTAGGGCGCTACGTAAACTCAACTCGGACTGTTAGTTTATGGTTGTGTCTGTTAAACAGATCCAGCACACTGAGTAGTAGTGCAGGCTTAGGTGATGTGCAAACTCAGGCACTTATTTTAGCTTTTTAGCAAAGTCTTAAACCCACTTAACTGATAGGCTTTTAAAAATGATATAAAAAGGCCCTATTTTTAAAAAGGCATACAGGTACAGTATTGAAAACTAGAATGGTAAAGAAATCTGGAACCAGATCCAAGTGTATGCCTTGTCATTTGTGACTCACTGAAGTACTTGGGGAAAATAGGAGGGGGAAGGAATGTTAGGTATGTTTGCTGCCTTGAGTTATTTATAAAAATAATGACAGGATAAAAAAATCTAAAACCTCTCAACGTTTGCATTAGCTACTTTGAATCTTGTTCCTTTTTGGCTTACCACTAGTGCTAAAATCTGATATCCTAAAAGTTTTTGTCTGCTGTGGATATAATTGATTGGTGTAATATCCTTGTGATGACATAAATTTGCAGGAATGGAATTCAACCTTCCATTAAGTTTATAAAGGTGCACAAAATTCATTGGCAAGCAAAAAAGGAACAAGAGCCACGACTCATTCTCATATAAATACTTTTTGTGTGTCTTTGGGTCAGTGTTGTCTCCTGGCAAGCGCCTTGACAAGTCCCTGCAGTTTTCTTGGCAAGATTTCAGAAATGGTTTGCCAGTGCCTTCTTTCTAGGGCTGAGAGAGTGACCTAGCTGATTTTTTGCTTAAGGCAGGACTAGAACTCATAGTCTCCTGATTTTAGCCTGATGCTGTAACCACTACACCAAACTGATTCGCTTAAATACTTTAGCTTGCTTTAAGTAATTTTAATAGGACAGTCTTCATTTTCAAATAATACAGCAAGCAAACTGCAAAGTAAACACAGATGTCCCTTCCTAACCATGAAGTTGCCGAAATAATGAAAAGTATTGCAAGTCACAATGAAAGAACTGCCCTTTTGAACTTTTGTTGTGACCTTACATATAAGTATAAAAGAGGTGGCACTTGCGCTGATGCACATTTTGTCACTTCCCTCCATCCTTCCCTCCCTCCCCCCTCCCAGGACTTTGAAAATAATGGAAATATTTGTGGGAGTGGTACATGCTTAAAACCTGAAACATGCGAAGGCCAGGAATGGAATCAGATTTGGAAAAGTCCTGCTCCCCTGGAAATACGCAGGCCTATGCACATTCAGCTTGAAAAGACAGCCCTGTAGAACTTACAGAAAGAAACATAGGATGAGACTCATGTCTAACCTTTTGCTCGCTCTTAAGCAGGACATGCTTTGATTTTGAAGAGGAATACAACATAGCTGCCCAGATAAGACAATAATGGAGAACCTGATTGTGGCATATTGGAAGGAAGACATAATTGTCTAGTTAGGTAGATTTGCTGTGCTTGGCACCATAAATGACTGGTGTTAATAGCCATTAAGGGAAGAAATTGATTATTGAGAGAGTGATATAAAATGGGCCCAGCTGACTTGGGCTTCAAGTGTAAATTGTTTGTACTTAAGAGTATAGGTTAGAAAAATAATAGTCACATTAACATGCTTGTGACTGTAGACAAAATCCCAGTGTGTATGGGAAAGAGGGAGTGGTTGCCTAATTTGGATATGTTGGCTTCTCCTGACTGCTAATAGAGGGAAGAAATAGAAGGGGATAGGAGGTAGAAAAGGGAGGAGATCAGGTGGCAAGCAGATGAGATGAGAAAGGCCTGGAGATTAGCCTACAGAGATGAAGGAGATAAATCTATTTTAGCTGTGCTGCATCGCTTAACTAAGGTTCAAGAATTGCTTATAGTAGAACAATAAAAACACAAAAAGAAATTTAAAAACATAAGAACAAGGACTGATATGATTTAAAAAGAGACAACATAAATAAAAACATCAGGTCAAGATTTTCTTTTCCTCAAAATAAAAGTACTTGCATTATTTAAAATACTTTTAACTTAACTTAAAATAGGATTAGCAAGTTCAAATGGATGGGGAGAAGGAGAAAGGTTCTGAACACTTCACTGTTGAAAAAGCCCTGATCCCTCTATTTGACAATATGTGTGTGCACATGCGCACACCTTCAAGTCAGTGTTGACTCCTGGCAACTGCCTGGACAAGTCTGCGGTTTTCTTGGCAAGATTTTGGAAGTGGTTTGCCACTGCCTTCTTCCTAGGGCTGAGAGACAGTGACTAGCCCAAATTCACCTAGTTGGCTTCGTGCCAAAGACAGGACTAGAACTCAATCTCCCAATTTCTAGCCTGATGCCTTAACCACTACACCAAACTGGGTCTCATTTGTCAATCTGGGTTCAGCTAAATGGTGTGTTCCTATTCAACATCATGATCGTGGAATAAGAAACGTTGATCTTTTAATCCATGAGAAATAGTACTAAATCTAATAAGTTCTATCTCACAATAAAATTGATCAGCTTTACTCTTTTTCTTCCAGAAATGGAATTTTATATTGTGGAATTGAAATATTTCACCATTGCTGATATTGCTATTTCTGATATCATAGTTGAATAATTGTTGCATATTGCCCCTGCCATGCATCAGATGGCATCAGCTGAATTCTAGTTATTGTATACCTTTTTCAGAAACTGTGTTTAATATAGAAAGATAAGCCTCAGTTCTTGGTTTCTATTTTAAACTATTATACCACGGAGCTGCCCTTTTTAATTCAAAGAGGCCAAATCACTGTAAGGACACTACTAATTTTCCCTCTGAATTCTGTCTTTATCTGTTCTTATATTAAGAGAACTATGAATTAGATAAACCAAATTTTTGAAATGAGGTGGAGAACTGTGCTGACCAGGAGCTATTTCTTTGATAGATATAAGCTAGTTGTTCCATATAGCATAATTTAAATAACCTACATTCAGGCATGAGTTTTAAGCACTAGTCCAAAATTTATTGATATGCTACTATAACCAATAAACAAGGCTCAGTTTCCATTCTCAAAATAATAGATGGTGTACATCTAGAAACACCTAATATCATTCTCATGATTCTACTTTGAAACCCTATTTAGTTGATCAAGAATTTCTAAGTATTATATTTCTAGTCTATAATGGAGCAACATAGAAATCTTAAAAATAAATAATAGCGTAAAATCAATATTTCAATCCCAAATAATACATGGGATTGTAATTTGGTCTTCACTATTATTTATTTATTTATTTATTATTAAATTTGTATGCCGCCCATCTCCCCACATTGGGTAACTTTGGGCGGCTCACAATTAAAATCAGAAACCTCATCAACAAGTAAAAATCCCCCCATAAATAGTTAAATAAATAATCCATTAAAAATGATCTAAACAAACCAACCCGGTACATAAATACTAAAAACATTCAAGATGATGGGGGGGCAAGGTTGTTGTTGTTTAGTCATTAAGTCGTGTCCGACTCTTCGTGACCCCATGAACCATATTGCGCCAGGCCTTCCTGTCCTTCACTGCCTCCCTGAGTTTGCTCAGTTTCATGCTCATTGCTTCAGTGATGCTATCTAACCATCTCATCCTCTGCCATCCTCTTCTCCTTTTGCCTTCAATCTTTCCCAGCATCAGGGTCTTCTCCAAAGAGATCTCTCTTCGCATTAGGTGACCAAAGTATCTGAGCTTGAGCTTCATTATCGATCCTTCCAATGAGCAATCAGGGTTGATTTCCTTTAAGACTGACTGTTTGACCTCCTAGCAGTCCAGGGGACTCTCAAGGGTCTTCTCCAGCACCACAGTTCAAAGGCATCAATTCTTCAGCGCTCAGCCTTCTTTACGGTCCAGCTCTCACAGCCATACATTACTACTGGAAAAACCATAGCTTTGACTATGCGGATCTTTGTCGGCAAGGTGACGTCTCTGCTTTTTAATATGCTATCTAGGCTTGCCATAGCTTTCCTCCCAAGGAGCAAGCGTCTTTTAATTTCATGGCTGCAGTCTCCATCTGCGGTGATCTTGGAGCCCAAATAAATGAAGTCTGTTACTGCTTCTATTTCTACCCCTTCTATTTGCCAGGAATTGATGGGTCCGGATGCCATGATCTTAGTTTTTTTAATGTTGAGTTTCAAGCCAGCTTTCGCACTCTCCTCTTTCACCCTCATCAAGAGGCTCTTTAGTTCTTCTTCACTTTCTGCCATTAGGGTGGTATCATCCGCATATCTGAGGTTGTTGATGATTCTCCCTGCAATCTTAATTCCGGCTTGTGATTCTTCCAGCCTGGCATTTCTCATGATGTACTCTGCATATAAGTTAAATAAGCAGGGTGACAGTATACAGCCTTGTCAATCACCCCATAAGCCACCTCCACTGGTGCGAGCCCCCATCTGGCCCCTAGGTCTTCTGGCACAGCCAGGATTTCACCCCTTTCCTGAGAACCCTAACCCTAACCCCTTCACTACCTTGAGAATAGGGGACACCACTCTGTTTCTGTGATCGAGAATCTAAGGCCTTTAGTTTTAGCACTTTCCACCAACCTAAACGATTGAAAATTCCAAGATAGCAATATGAGGAAATTCGTTCAGTTTCATTTTGGCCGTTTTGGCATTTTATCTTTAAACACAGTCACTCTGGATTTATCATAATTATCAAGTTGTTATTCTGGCTGTCAAACTAACTGGCTCATATGTAATCTAAAGACTCTCTGAGTTTAAGTAAACAAAACCATATCTTCTGCATAGGCCAAAGTGAAATCTTCCTTTCTCAAATAGAGGGAGGAAAGAAATATTGTATAGTTCACTTAGTTCATGAACCAGATCATTAATAGAGTAATTAAAAAGAAA
This sequence comes from Python bivittatus, assembly GCF_059951505.1. Taxonomy (NCBI): domain Eukaryota; kingdom Metazoa; phylum Chordata; class Lepidosauria; order Squamata; family Pythonidae; genus Python; species Python bivittatus. Next base: position 17,624,207 of record NW_028277098.1, read on the forward strand.
AAAATGTCCAAAACACAGTCTTGTTTTATCTTTATGTTGGTTGACAATTGGTTTAGAGAGGATACCATGAAGAAAAAACCTTACCTTTAGAATAAAAGGCCTAACTAGATGCAGAAGATGAGAACCAGTGTTCCCATCTTGTCAAATCACTCCAAAGAAGTTTTATATCAATTGTATAAAATGCTGTCCAAAGATCAGTAAAGAAAGCAAATAAGCTGTAGATGATAGCATAAATAGATACAGAGCATCTTGGAGAATGACAATTTCAGTCCTCCTTATATTAAACTTTATTAAAAATAAAAGGAATTACTTCAGTACATGTATAAACAATGTTACACCACAAGCTCAAAGCTGATTTATATCAAGAGTTTCAGATTAATTCTACAGAAAAAAAGAATGTGAAATAAATATAGATGTATTTAATTTGTATAGCCATGAAATATAATCAGATCCCAGTCTACAAAAGAGTTTCTGAGAATATAGCATTTAAGTAATCCTGATCTTTGTTTCTGAGAATATAGCATTTAAGTAATCCTGTTCTTTGAATATGGATGTAACAATGAAGACAGATGATCTTGTGAAGATGATTACATTTACACCACCACTGTATAAGCAACGCTACCACTTTATTAAGCAGTTGGTGAATAAACATAAACCTAAAAAGGTTAGTATGTTTCTTAGTACGATTTTTTCCAATATGGCCGACTGCATTAGAACTCTTATCCTTAAAGGTATTACCTTGCTGTGATATAGCACAGTTTAAAAAAATTGAATTAGGAATTGTAATGGTGGAGGGAGACTCCAAACAACTGACATAGGGGATGATTTATGTACTCGTCATGAATAATATGTAGTATAAGCTTTAGTATTTTTTAGTATTTAGTATTTTTTACATTAAGGTAGAGATTCCCAAACTTCCTTGGTTTATGGCACCCCTAGCAGTTCCCAAACTATGCACTACAGAGCCCCCAGGGCAGTTAGGACAGTTCCGTTTAGTAAAATATCCTGCTGTGGTTCCCCAGACACTGTGGTGCACAGTTTGGGAACCACAGTACAGATGGATGTACATTTTAAATATTATGGTTATTCAAGCAGATGCTGCGAAAAAGCATTCTCAGTAAAACAGTAAAGACTCTTACTCAACTCTCAACAGATCAGAAAAACAAAGAATAGTAATTAAATGATATTGTCTGAAGTCACAAATACACTGTTGTTGGCCTGATCATAGCTTACTGAAAAGCCACAGCTGAGTCCATTCACATAACCTGCAAAGCGAAAAAGAATGTTTTTAGAATTCACAGAAGCTGTACTTGTACAGCCTACTAAGCTAAAAACAAGCAAGCCACATTACAGTTAATGGCCTAATATGGGTTACTTGGTTAATCAGGGTTAAAACAATAATTGCGCAGTGGGATGTGTGAACCTGTCAAATTAGAGTTATTTGATCTGGTTTTGTATACGCAAGATTAATTTTCAGGATCCATGTATGCGTGCAGTGTTTTATTTATGGCTTCTGCCAATATATGCATGGTGATCTTTGCATATGATTTCTGTATAAATGTAAGTAGCAATGAGATATTGCCCCCTTCAAAATATTACAGTATTTTTTTTCCAGTGCTGGTAGATTACAATCCTCTGTCACCATATGGCTAACTCTAATCAAGCCTAGTGTTAAATCAGCATTCATTTTCATTACGTAAGGCTGTCAAACAAGCCTTATATGTGATATTAGGAATTGTATCCAATTCACATTAACAGGTGGCAGATTTGGGATGTGCTGATTGTAGACTACTCTGGATGCTGAAATTCTGCAATTGTATTGAAGTGCTCGTTGGGCTAGATATCAGTGAAGAGGTGATGAAGGAAAAAATGTAAGTTGAAAGTATAAGTTTATTTTTCTTTCGTGAAAGCGATGTGTTGTGCCCAAACAATTTTCATTCTCTCTCTCTCTCTCTCTCTCTCTCTCTCTCTCTCTCTCTCTCTCTCTCTATATATATATATATATATATATATACACACACACATATACATACATACATACATACACACACACACACACACACACACACACACATATATATATATATATATATATATATATATATATATATTGCCTAAGAAGGAGGAGAATGAAACATAAGGAGTTTTATTTTCCATTTCTGAAGCATTCTTAAAAAATATGGATATGATAGGTCAGTGCCTAACTGAGAGTTGTTGATTATAGCATTTTGGAGTTTGAGGGAGGAGGAAAGAATGTAGTCATTTGTCTCTGAACTTTCTCACATGGATAAACTGGTATGCTTTTCATTGCTATTAAGATCTCCAGCACAGTGAAATCAGAAAGTAATATATAAACAATTGTGCTTTCTTGACATACTGTTTTTGGCATCTTTCCTCATGTTACAATCTTTAATGAATAAGGAAAACATGCTATCATTCCTCGTTCCTCTCAGGAAAATATTCAGATGGACAATAGTCACAAAACATTATGCCATATTAAATCTATTAACTGTCCACAAATTAAGAATGTTTTATTCAATATATTATTAGTCCAACATATGTCACAAAAAGGAATATGGGGAGTAGAGCAAGAAGATCTGTCGGTGTCCAAAGAATCAGTATCCGTATCATTCATAAACCAGTCAGACATTATCCAGATTGTACCCACAATGTGCTGGATAGAGGAGTATATTAAAACTCAAGCATCTTGTACTTGCACAGTCCTCTTTCATGTTGAATGACTTGAGCTGAATTATACATTCACGATGCACAGGACACACAGAGTGAAAAGGGTAAATGTACAGACAAAATAGTGCTTTCATCCTGTACAATTTCTTTGCTTTCAGGCATACGCTGTCTCCCCTTCCTAGTGACTATCTTCAGCCAAGTGAAAGACCACTGACAGTTACCCTCCTTCAGGGTTCTGTTGCTCACAAAGATCCCTGTATGCTGGGCTTTGATTTGGTAACATGCATTGAATTGTAGGTATTCCTTTGAGGTCATATTATGTGATGAATGTTTAAAAATCAAACTCAGTTTACTAAAAACACACTGCTTTTCTTAATATATTTATAACTTTATATTTCCTGGTTCTTAGCAAAGTCTCATAAAAAAGGAATGTCCCCTTTTAGTTTTTTAATTTCTTAAACAATAGAACAGCATAAATAATACTGTGGAAAGTTAAAGAAGCTGACAACCCAATTTTTATACTCGCAGTGCAGTATATTAAAGTTAATTTGTGATTCAGGGCAAGCGGGACAGTGATCCTATCCTGACTGCCTTCTCTAAAACCTCCCAGAAAGAATCTGGTTTCTCTCCTGTGCCATTGACTTTCCTGCTGTCTCCAAAATTTGAATATGGATGATCAGCTTCAGTTCCGGTCTCTGCCTTTAGCTCATCATAACAATTACAGTGAAGTCCTGTCACATTATTAAAGTAAATATGTTCACTTGATCTGGGAAGTAAAAAATTCTTCATTACAACTTTGTGTTTTCAGAATAGAACACCTAGAGGCACAAGATTTGGAGAAATTTCCAGAAGTAGTATTTGGTTTCATGTCTCCAGCCATGATTGTAATTAGCACACCAAACTCAGAGTTCAATTATTTACTTCAAACTGTATCATTATTTAGACATCCAGATCATAAATTTGAATGGAACCGAGCACAATTTCAGAACTGGTAAGTTCATTCAATCTTTTATATGTTTTATTATGAAAGAATAAAGAACAATGGTAGATATTTTAACATAAAAATAAATTGCAATAAAATGAAACAGCTTTTAATAGCTTTTATAATTCTGAATGTATGGAAAGTCTCTCTTCTTCCTTGCTGTTAATTTATTTTATTTTAAAAATGTATATGCTACCCTTAACCATGTTTTCCCAGGCTTATATCACTTTAAATCATGGATATGAAAAAGGACATTGAAGTAATACTAATAAAGATACAAACCATCAAAGCCTAACAGCAGCCAAATTAATTAAACAGTTTTTTGCAATGCATAAATTTAAAATATTGAAATATTATAGTAAAGGTCTGGGAGAATTATAAGGTCATTGCCTAGTGCTAGAAAGAGAAATAGTATATACTTACATGTATTTCACTTGAGAGGGTGTTCTAAAGTCAGGAAGTGCTACCTGCCCTAGATCTCAAAAGATGACAGTGCATGAGTAGGAATGTATAGAAAAAAACATTTCTTCCAATAATTTAGTCCCATGAGATAATGTAGTTTATAAGTTAACACCAGCACTTTGAATTGAGACTAGAAATGAAGCAGGAGACAATGAACATCAGATCAGACCAATTGTATATGCTGTACTTATAAACATTTTTGAAATGGTGACAGTAAAAAAAAAAAAAAAAGTATAGCCATAGGGTAGACAGTGTTGTGTATTTTGGATTACCCTATCTAGTTGATTTAACAACAACCCCAATGTATGGAAAGCAAGTGGAAAATGATATAGCAGGCCAATCACATTCACTCTATATATTTGTGGGAACCCAGATTTTTAAAAGACACGTAGACGAGTACAATTTATCATCTTAACTTTTCTCATAGAAATAAATGGGATTTTCTGGTAATATACGGAAATACTGTCTCATAGCTCTTGAATTACTCTTGCCTCATCATAGCTCCTAGGTGCATCTAGTTCACAATACCACAATTTTCTTTTATCTATGAAAGCCTGTTCACTATCCTGGCGGGGTTGTGGTTTTAGCTGTTTGCCGCATGTTTAACTGTATGAAGAAGAGACTGGGCCATATTTTTCTGGAAGTTGCTGCCCTTCTCTTTTTGAGGTTACAGAATTAACAGTTGTTGACTGCAGCCCCTATTTACTTCCAAATACATGTGGTTAAACAAAACAAAAAGAGGCACTCCAGAACTGGAGAGACAATTTTTTGCTTACTAGTTTTGCATGTGTGAAGCATGGTACAATGGTAGCTTTATTTCCAGTAGCCACTGCTGTCTCCATCACTTCTATATCCGGTACATTCACATAGCAGTGATAATGGAAAAGGAGGGATGGATTGCCCTTCCCACCAGAACGCCTTACCCATTTTTCCTTTGTGACCTGTTTTCCTTTGTGACCTGTTTTCATAAGCCTGATCATGTATTGTTGTGACACTCCAAGTAAACAAAATGATTTGTTCTATTGGGCTCTGTTCTTGTTCTCTAGGTACAGTTGAAATATTTCCATACTGTAAGCATGTAAGAGTAGATAGAGAAAATTAGAATGTGTGACATACTTGTTTGTTACAATAAATCCCTTGAAATTTCTTGATTTTTGTTTTCTCACAAACCTAGGGCTCTTGATGCTGCTGCTCGTTATGATTATACAGTAGAGTTTACTGGAGTAGGAGCGCCGCCTTGTGGGAAAGATGTTGGATTTTGTACACAAATTGGTGTGTTTGTAAGAAAAAACCTAAGAAATGTCAAGCCTGAGAGATTTGAGAAATATCAGAGAAGTGTTTATAAAACTGTAAGTAGATCTTTCGCTTCTATAAAGTGAGTCAGTTTTGATTTCAAGGAACAATTCTGGAAAGATGTATCTTTTAATTATGTCATTATAACAGGAGTTAAAATACTGGGCTTCTGCCTCTTTAATGTCAAATGCACTTTGGGTTAGAGTAGCTATAAATGTTAAAATATTTATTGGAAAAGAAGTTCTATTGATTTCAGGTTGTCTTCAAATAAATGTGTTTTGTGATTGAGGAAGTAAGAGTATGGAAAACCATTCAGACCTGTCAACTGGAGTTTAAGAACTACTGTTATTCTTATATAATTTAAACTAAAAACATTTGGAAGGAATAAGATTACTACCTACACTACATTTAAAAAAAATTATGCACTGGTGCTAATGTTCCCAATAGCATGAGTTTGAATTTGAGTCTAAGTCTTATGTTCAGTAGCTCACTCTGAACTTGGTTTTTCATGGAGCAACAATTAATAAGGTAGAGTAGGAAAGTCAGCTGCTGTCTTATTTAAAATTAATTATTTTAATCCAAGTAATGCTTAAATGAATAAATTATGAGAAGAAAGCTAGTTGATAAAACAATTGCAGGTAGTCCTCACTTAACGACCACAATTGGGACTGGAATTTCCATCGCTAAGTGATGCAGTTGTAAAGCGAATCATCATGTGACCACCACTGCTTAGTGACCGCAATCCCGGCACTCCTGGTTGCCATCGATAACCAAAAATTGCGAGTCATTAAGTGGAGGGAGTCCCAGGTAAGGAGTGGGGGGGTGCCACAGAGGGGTGGGGTAGGCTCTGGGAGGCCTGGTGCAGCCTGTTCACAAGTTGGGGGGTGCTGCAGTGCAGCACAAAGCCTCAGCCTCCCCAGCCGAGCCCAGCAGCATGGTGAAAAGCTACTGTGCCCTGGGAAGCCTCAGCTGCCCCAGCCTGGCCCAGCAGTGCTTACGACTGCAGGGGTGCTGCCACTCCCCCCACCTGCCTATCTCCCTCCACCATCTATGCCTTTTTGGCTGCCCTGCACAGCAGCACTCAGTGGCAGTGCTGGGGTTGAAGTAGAGGCCCAGGGCCTTCAGTAATCTCAGCCAGCTGCCACTGCCCCAGGCATCTACTTCAGCCCCAGAGCCACTGCTGCCACTGAGAAATGCCGCCTCAAGCCCCAAACTAAGGCCAGTCACCCCAGCACCATTGTGCAAAGCCCCAGTTGCTCCTGCTGCCCTGCATTCCACAGGCTCTGCCGCATCCAGCTGACCTTTGCCGTTTTCTTCCCGGTGCTGACAAGGCAGGCCCCGCCTGACCCTACTGTATGCAAGGGAGCAGCTGGCCATGCTAGGCCTTCTTCCCTGGGCCGCTCGCACCATTCTCTAAGCCGCTCAGGCCATTCCTTTTCCAAATCACACCCCCCATTCCTTCTCCAAATAGCATGCCCCATTTTTGTGATCCTTCAGGAACCTTCTGGTTTTCTCCACGACTTGTGAGAACGGGTGTGCTTTTTGGAGAAGGAATGGGGTGTGTGATTTGGAGAATGAGGTCTTCTGAATCACTGCGAGAATGGGGCTCCTGCCATTCACCAAATAGCATGCCCATTTAACGATGGTTTGAAGTTACGACAGCCTTGGAAAAAATGTTTTACGACCTGTACTCGCACTTATGACCATCGCACCCCCACAGTCACATGATCATGATTTGTGACCTTTATTACGATGGTTAAATGAATCACCATGGTTGTTAAGTAGATCGCGTGGTTGTTAAGCGAATTCCTCTTAAAAAAAAGTCCATTGGGGAAGCTGGATTTGCTTAATGACCATGTGATTTGCTTAATGACTGTTGTAAAAATGGTTGTAAAATCGGATCTGGTCACGTGGTACTTGCTTAATGACTGTTGTGCTTAATGACCAATTTTCCAATCCCTATTATGGTTGTTAAGTGAGGACTACCTATTTAGGGAAAAAGTTGCCTTCCTTAAAAAGAGCCAAAAGAACAGGAACTCAGTGTTGGGTGTAACAATGCATCATAAATAGAACTTGATAGCAGTGGGAACCCCCAGGCTACATGTGTCTCTCCCATACTCTATTTGGTGACAAAATTAATAATTTTAGGTGGCACAATAAGTTGTAAGAGAGGAGTTAGGCATTTTAAGGGTGAGAATGGGAGAATAAGGCTTCCATGAGGCTAAACACTTCTAGCTACTCATTAAGGGTCTCCAAGAAAACATAAAATGGATCAGATTTTTAGGCCTTGTTCCATACAGTGATATTGCTGCACCACTGGAAGTTTGGAGGGCTAAATTATAGCTCTTACCAAGTAGCTGCCTACTCCTGTATGAAGACGTCTACGTTAAGGAACATTTCAGTATAGTGTAATGATTATAGTCATTGTCTTGGAAATGTTATTGGTCATATGTTAAGAGGATTGGCTATGCTGGCTGGGAACTGTGGTTACAGTGCATTTAGAGGGCAAGATGTTGGGAAAGGTTGGTTTAATCCCACAGCTTGAATACTTTCAAAAAGAAGACCTCAAGGCCATAAGCCATGAAGTCAGTCAAATGGTTCTCAAAGGCAGACCAATGCCAAAGGGTAAATAAGAATTTTAAAAAATGGATAAAAATGCGCAAGGAGAATGGAGAAATATGACAGTAGGCACTAAAAAAAAGAAGAATCAGTGTAATCTGTAATGTTTTTCCAATTGAAGAAGAGTAAGAACTCTGAGGAAGAAACTGTACCCATTGTGCATTTAAGGTGGGAAGGGTGTCTACACAGAAAACTATGAATAATTAGTTGTTTTTAATTTGATTCTGAAGTACTGTAAGCTTGCCACAAAGTTTAAAGCTGAGTATAGTTCAAAATGCAAAAAGCTAAATAGGCAAAGTCTTTAAACATTTGATGTACTATATAAATGGATTTTGTTTCTTCATGAGAAAGGTTTTCAAAGTCATATATCCAAGCCTTAAAGATGAAAAGTATTTGCAGAATGCAGTGGTCAATGAAGTTGTTCGAGCAGCAGAGATAATTGCAAGGAGACAACTGGACTACAGAAAATCTGAATATAAAAAGCACTGTGATGATCTTATTGGGACAGAATCCGGATTTCAACAATCTTGTTTCCTGAAGTATTTGGACAATTTTTCTTTCTCTGAAGCTGATAGTAAAAATATGCAGCCACTGGCTAGGGGAAATATTATCTATGTACCTCTTGCAAAAATCTTTTCTTTTTCCAAAGTGAATAAACTTTGTGGCACCTTTGAAACGCTTAATAAGCTCATAACTGGCAAAATTACACTAAGCCATGATAGATCTGCGGTGATGATTGAGATGGAAAATGAAGATGAAGAGCAGGATAGCGATAATAATTAAAAGTAACTGCTCCTGTCATTAACAGAATAAGGAGTCTAGTAATTGAAATGCTGGTAATTGCTGGTTAAAAAAATGGACTTAAACACTATAATCAGGTGTTACATTTTCACATTAAATTGGATTATAGATGGTTGAGTAACTTCTTAGTGTCCAAGGGCGGCACTTGATTTTGTTTTTCAGCTGAGGAAAGCAGTCTGTTCCCATGATGCCTTTGCCCACAGAGTGGGTGAGGCGATGTTATACTAGGCAACACTTAAGGAGGGGGACCCATAACCTCCATAAAAGTGTAACAGAAAATAATAATTTCAAAGCAAAGTAAGCAATACAGCTTTTCAAATTTGCTAAAAATAATTGGAAGCACAGTGATGGGTCTAAGGGTGCAGATTACCCATCCATGAGTTTCACTACATAGTTCTGAGTACGTTTGAATGCATGTGAAAATAAGTTAGTCTAACCACAAAGCAAAAAAAGAATGTTATTGGAACAAAAGCTTAAAAATTGTTTTCATAATTTTAGTACTAGAAAAAGTAAAATTTAAGGAGTTTTGTACTAAAATGTATAGATTGCTGTACAAAAGTTCAAAACAATTAGTATACTACTAAAGTATGTGCTAGTAATACTGAAGTATGGTAAATGTAAGTACGTTTAACAAACTAAACCCAGCTGTAATCATGTATTGTGCTTTTAAACATTTTCCCCAAATGTCTTAATGTTTCTGTGTTATACAATAATAACTTGTCAATTAGATGTTGTGTGTTTCTGAAAGTTCCAAGTAAGTGTACATAGTGATTGATTTGCAGCTGGGAAAAGCTATACAGGTATTTTCAATCCTACCTTCCAATTCTACCATTGCAGGAATGATAGAAATTGACCTTGTTTTCTGATCCTGCCCCAGTTCTTTTTTCCGATTCTAAAACACTGTTAGTTGTAAGGTGTAGTCTTGACTTTGATGTCATTAAACTGCTATGTATCAAATAGTTTTTTTTCTCCATTGCAATAGAATATCCTCATCCCCATCTCCTCATACATAGAAGTATAAAGACTGCTCTTTGTACATTCTGTTGACAAGTATGATTTTCATGTAACTATAGTATTGAAATATTGCTATGATTCCCACAGCAGTGATGCATATAAGTGCTTATGCTATTCTTCTAATGTATCAGTGAACAGTTCTATTACATTCATCCACAAATAGCAACTGGCATGCTTTCCTAAATATTGTTAGACAGTAACGCTAATTTTGTACAATCTTTGTCCCTCCCCCCATACTCCTGTGAAGAGCTGATACCAAACATGGTTTCAAGGGAAACTTCCCATGACAGTATATTTAGTGAACATTTTTATAGGTAAAACACATAGGATTTCAAAATGTTATAGAATGAAAATGCTCAAAATAAACTGAAATAGCATGCCAAGTATATGTGATTCATAATTAGCTTTGTCAAGAAACTCTAATGGCATGTGACATGCAAATGTGGCAAACATAAATCTAACAGAAAGTCAGGTAAGGTTCAGCAAACATAAGTTCCATTCCATATCAGACTCTATAACAATGGATATGTAAGAACATAAGGTACTGGAATCAGTTCCCTCAGTTCCATAATACTGTGCCACATAGCACCCAGAAGTAGTCAGGAAATTAGAAGCTGCAGAGAGATCAAGAACCAAGAAAGTTGCCTTTCCCTGTCTTTTCTTGTAAAGGACATCAACCAGGGCAATCAGTGCTTCCTCACTCCAATGACCAGGCCTAAACCTGGAGTGGAATAGATCCAGATAATTTATTCCAAGGGCACTTTAACCACCTTCAGGTGAGTCTCACCTAAAGAGACAGTAGGAAGTGGATGAGTCTTTTAAATATCAAAAGGCTTAGAGTGGATTTCTTGAGAAGTGTACCTGCTACCATTGTTAAAGTATCCAGCCTCTGTCCCTGCAAATATTTACTGCATTTACAGTATTATATTCCAGATAAATATGTTTATCTGGATAAATGATTGATTGATTGATTAATAAATACATAAAGTCAGTGAAATCAGCCATAATGAACAGGAGGTCAAAAGGCCATACATAGCTACAAGTATCCACATCCTCAGACCTTATACTCTGAAATGGACTCTACAAAATGGCCAGACAGAACATCTGACACACATTTGTACTTGTATCAACTGTGACATCAACATAAGCACTGGGAGGGGCTATTTTACCCCCCCTCCTCAAATGTCTTACCAATGAGTTGTGTATTATGCAACATAATATAATGGAGAGCTCTCACATAGTGTCTGGCTTCATGGCTGTAGCTTTTCTTTTTTCTAAAGCTGGATAGCCAAGTTATTTAATAGATTAAGAGGAAGAAATATGTCTTGGCATCCTCTCCCCATTGCCAGGCTCTGCTTAACTGTGTCTTCTTAATTCTTCTTTACTAAAATACGTCATTGTTGGGGCTGAGATGTCTCATTAGCTGGGGTCTCTCGGAGGTGTTTTGTCAGTGATGAAATGTGATGCAAGCTCGATCCTTTATGTACATGCATGGAACATTGCAACGGATGTACTAAAAGGGGTGGAATTTGCATTGTGGTGCCTTGAAACACACTTCGTCATTCTTCCTTCCTCTCCCCTGCTCCTGCAGAAATCCATGGGCTTTCTTTTGCTTCAGGAATTTTAAATTCTGGATTTTAATTTAGACCAGTAAATTAGAGAGACTAATATTCATGAGAAAAGAGAAGGCAATGCGGCTAGATAAGCCAACTCATCTTTAGCTTATCTATTTTTTATGAAAAAGTAAAATAATAAAAGCATTGGTTCCATTCCAAGTTCATCATATACTAATTCTCACTATATTTAGCAAAGAAGTGAATTATTAATATATGGTCAATATTACCTTTAGCACTAGGGATTTAACAAAGGGATTTAAAAGTTCCAATAGAAGAGAATGGAACCCCCTGAATGGAATTTGCATTCTAAGGAAAGCAATTGGCCCAAATAAGCCAGTTCTTTGGGGAAGCTTGTGGCTTTTAAAAAAATAAAACTGAAAATGGGATGCAGTTAATTTAAAAACCCCTCTTTCTGCATGCTGCTTTCTGGAAAGGTAACCTGCTCTCTTTGGAATTTTTATTTTAGGAAAAAAGAATAAAGAAGAAATACAGGAAGAATATTTAAATCTCTGTATGATTATTATTAACAAAAAATAACACCAATAGAAGTTGAAGACAAATTTTATTGAATTTGTAAGTTCACTTTACAATTACGTATTTTATGATAAAAATGTTGATTTTAATAAAAACATTAGCATATCAGTATATAGTTTACACAAATTTAATGCCATATAAATATGAAGGTCATTTCCCATGTCTCATATGGTACTGGAATCACTTCATTAAAATGGTACAATTAATAAAAGTGCATGATATTTGTTCAAACTTTACACAGAAGAATCATTACATAGAATTAGCATATGGAATCAAAAGAGCTACCACCAACATGTTGAGTGCAGGAGGTAAATTCCCTTCCTACTATTTCTAGAAGGAGCAAAATTGGATATCTTTATGTGGACTAATATTACATTTGACTGTACAAATCATATTCACTGTGGAATATTTGGTTGAAAGTGATAATTTCTCATTATGAGTACGTGACCCTGTCATTGATTTTAACCTGTGCATTCTTGTATGGATTTATTATTTCTCTAGATCAATTATTTTCCAGCACTAAGAATATTCCTCAATAAATGCAAGCACTATTTTAGGTGAGTTTACTTAACCACCCTACTAGAAAGTTCAAAGTAAATTAGAGTGTATTTCAAAATAAACCTTGTGCATTCTCTTTCCATTATTTTAACAGCAGCTTAAAAAAAATCCACTTAAAATCAAGTTAGAACGAGTTGAAACATAATAGAATACTTTTGGGTACCATAATAAAGAAATGTATTATTTTAAGAGTTCACACATGTGATTTCAACAAAAAAGCTGTGACATTTATAAAAACAGTATTTCAAACATTAAAAATCCTTCATTTAACTAAAAATAACTTTCATTTTTTCAAAAAGAAACACTGATACCGTGAAAACAGTAAAATAAGAAAACATTAAATAAGATACCTATAATTAGCTTATTTAAAGTTGTTTTTAAAGGTATAACAATTTCTGTTTTTTAAAGACATGAGACCAGCTATTAAACAACTATTGATACAGTTCAAAACTATTGGCAGTTTTCATACCGTTTGCAAAAATAAAATGTGATGTTTCTGCTGTCAGATAATGCTTCATTGAAATTGTTGCATAGGCAAATTATATTGTTTTGTTTATACAAATGTTTATACATCACAGTTCTACCAGGATATTTCTTCTGTGTAAGTCTCATTGAAATAAGTCCTATTTAAGAAGGCATGGAAAAAAGCAATTTAAAACTGGACAGTGCTAGGAGCAAAGCGCTCATCCATGTACGTTTTTACACAGGTGATGTTGCATTTAGCAAGTGTTTCCTTCATGCATGGATCTATACAGCTACAGTACTTTATGACTGGCAAACATAATGCAACAAAAACTAAGGGAATTGCTATTACATCATTTGTCTGATTTAAGTTGGGCCCAAGTCAGAAATTCAACTAAAAGAATGGATTTCACATGGACTGAAGTAAACTTTATAAAGTGCTTCTCTTTATAGCTGTTTATTATTTATTATTAAATCTTAATAAAATAGTCTGTAACTCCCTTTTCCTTAGAAACAAGGCACTCTCAAATGTTATTCTCCAAGCTTTCTCTGCAAATCATCCTATGAACTCAGAGTTCTCATTCAAACCTGTGATGATTTTGGTACAGCTCAAATGTCAGTCAATACAACCTTACACTTTTCAAATATAGTTTTCAGAATACAGCACTTACTTGACTCTGAGTACTGTTCAAACAGTAATACAATATGCACATAAATCCTCTTAAACTTAGGGTTAGTCACTCATTTTCAAGTGACAATAAAACACATTACTGAAATGCATATTACATTTTAAAGCTACACATATTTATAAAAGTATTACTTTCTCAAAACACTTCCTTGAATCAGTACTTCCCATTTCCTATTCTGATTTGCCTATAGGAAACACTACTGAAGGCATTTCCACTTACTGACAACTGATTTCAATATATGTTCAATTATATAGAATTTTTTCTCTTTCCAAAAAAGCAATTTGATTTACATATGAACAATGCAACAAGTCCATCAACAAATTTTTCAACAAATTAGCAACATACTAAAAGATGGAAAATTGCCCTTATATCATAGGTGGTTTTAGAAGAGGGTATTTTCAATATAAAGAATCTAAACTGATAAGATTCAGGCCAGTGTATGCCAGCTTTCAGAAGATCTCATCTTTGATAATATTGAGAAATAAATTCTGGAAATCCATCAACTTAGTCCAGTTCTTCTAGCGTTTTATCACTACTTGTTCATAAGCTCCAGATCCCACTCTGAAAGATCAGAGGAAAAGTTAGAAACAAAAGGAAAACTTGAACTTGTACAGGTAGTCATCGCTTAACATACACTTGTTCAGCGACCATTCAGAGTTACAATGGTGCTGAATGACGGGTACTTACAATGGATTGTTATGGTTGTGGCAGTTGTAGCATCCCTGCAGTCATGTGACTGCAATTCAAGCACTTCATGACCACTCACAATTACGACATCGCAGTGTCCCATGGTCATGTGATCACCATTTGTCACCTTCACTGCCAGCTTCCAACAAGCAAAGTCAATGGGGAAGCTGGCAGGAGGTCCCAGAATGACAATCATGTGACTGCCAGACGCTGTGACCATGTGGGATTTGCCTAACAATAGCAACTGGGACTGCTGGAACTGCTGTCAAAAATCGGTGTAGTCATGTGACGTCGTGCCTTACAGCTGCGTTGTTTAATGAAAGAGTTCCCATTATCATTGATAAGTGAGGACTACCTGTACAGCATTTTGTGCTCTCACACAGTGGAAATTTCGTATTACAAGACATTTACAGTTTCTATAAAAGAAAATCACCATATGTCTAACTATCATGGCATAATGTTAGCATAGAGAATGGAGACAATTTCAGAGAAGATTTTCATACAAAGAGACACATAGGGCAGGTTGGATGCAACAGTAAGGCAGAATATTTGAAGTCAAGGGTTTGTCATGGACCCTTTTTGTCCAGCAAATAATGGCTAATAATTTTACTTCTTCATGTGGAAGTTGGCATAACTCAACTTTGAGGCTGAGACTGTCACCACTTACACATTTAGCTATTTTCTTACAAGGTATGTTTTAAAAGTCAACTCCATCAAAGGTACATTAATTAGAATCTAATCTCCAATGGCCCTTTGGAATTATTTTGATTTAACCATAACATGAAGACCATAGTCTTACTTGGAAACAAGAAAAGGGGGCAAGCAACAAGGTTTGTATGGGAAACTGCCAGGAAATCTCAGGGCTGTAGGCTAGACTGGGAACTTAAATTAGTTTCCCATTGTGTGGAAGAAGAATATACAGATTATTTCTGTATTCTTGCCAGTTTAGTTGACTTAAAGTTTTAACCTTACTTCAAATGAGAAAAAGCAGGTAAGATTGTTTGGGGAATTATTTATTTATTTATTTATTTATTTATTTATTAATTAATTATTAAATTTGTATGCCGCCCATCTCCCCCTAGCAGGTGACTCTGGGCGGCTCACAGTTAAAATCAGAAACCCCAGCAACAATTAAAAATCCCCCATAAATAGTTAAAATAAATTAATCCATTAAAAAATAAAGACAACAAACCCTGTACATAAATACTAAAAACATTCAAGATGACCGGGGGGGGCAAGGTCAATCACCCCACAAGCCACCTGCACTGGTGCGAGCCCCCATCCAGCCCCCAGGCCTTCTGGAACAGCCAGGATTTCACCCCTTTCCTTGAGAAAGGGCCATGAGAGTGGGGGCACACAGGACCTTGGGAGGCAGATTGTTCCATAGGGCGGGGGCCACAGCAGAAAAAGCCCTCTGCCTAGAACCCACCAGTGGAAATTCCTTGACCGGTGGGGTCTGCAACATGCCCCTTCTGCTGGACTGAGTGGGGTGGGCTGAAGTAACCGGGGCGAGACGGCTCCTCAGATAACCTGGTCCTGTGCCATGAAGGGCTTTAAAGGTGATGACCAACACCTTGAATTGGACCCAGAAGCAGATTGGCAACCAATGCAGCTCGCGTAACAGCGGTGTTATATGTGCCCTCCTAGGGGCATTCAGAACTGTCCGCGCTGCGAGTATGTTTTTATGTTAACTCTTGTTTTTCATGAGAAGCCAGAATGTTAAAGAATTAGGGGGTTCTGTTATACAGCCACGAATTTAGAAGTAAAACTGATGCCGCAACATAAACATTTTCAATAAATAAATGCATCCAAAGAATGGAGAAAGTCTGCCCTTTGCTGTACTTGCAAGTTTGTCAAATTGTGCTTTTGTCATTGAACATTCTCATTCCATTCTTTCTTTTTATACGGAATTTTCTTGTTTTCCTGTTTGTTCCATGTTCCCCTATCTTTTTCTGTATTTTCAATACTAGATTGTAACGCAGAGACTGTTGTTTTGCATATTATATTCAAACAAAACTTTAGACGCTTTACAGGAACAATTTAAGGGGTTTAGATGTGGTTTTCACTGCCTATTATGTCACAGATAAGAGGATGCATTGCATTAATGACATACCTATTAGGTAAGTGATGACTTCCAAAAGCAGTGCTCCCTCCAGGACCTACAAAAAGTCTCAGTCCTTCCTCTGCAAAAATAAATATAAAAATATGCAGTATTAGTATGTTTGACAAGCCTGTTTGTGGAAGACCTACGATACAATGAATGTTTCTTGCCTCTTTCTTCCTGCTGTAAGCATGGCTAGGAACCTTTGAGAGCAGAGTAGGATATGATGGGAGAAGTTCCAAACAAAGAGGAATCTGTAGAAACTGCAGGTCCCCCTATTTTGAATTAATATATCTAGGTTCTCTGATTATATATGGTACTACAGTTGTCAGGAGTACTAATTCTACAAATACATTTCCAATCTGAACAACTATGTTTCTTCAGAGTGTCAGAGGATCTAGTGCTTTCATCAAAGTGACAAAAGCAGCATTGTGCTGCAAGGTCAGCCCCTGTGTACATGCATACATCATGACCATACAAAAGGGGTGGAGCACTGGTGTGATGCTGCTTTCATACTCTGCCCTTCTGTGGCTGCTGCTATGTTTCTTCAATAGGTGCTATTTTTAGTATCTTTAACAATTAGTATGTAATTAATGATTTTCCTCTGTATAACCTAGGAGTCCCAGCCATGAATTGGAACTATTCCTCAACAATTTATTATCAAGCTTCTACTCTTTCCAGCTTTACAAACCTTCTGCACTTGAGTCCAAACTGAAGTCTTGAGTCTGCAGTATTTTTTCAACAATATCATCTGCATCAACTCTTGTGGCATCCACCCTCTTTAGCTGTGATTCCACAGAATCCTGTTTTACTGGTTGCCTATGAAAAATATGAAATACCTAGAAAAGTTATGCTCTATAAACAATCATCATCAAATACCACATTATTAAACTCTCTGTAGTAGTTTACCTGTTTGAATTTTCTGAGACTGCATCTTTCATGGTTGCTTCCAAATTATCCTCAATACTTTTGGATTCTTTCTCTTCACATGGCTCTAGAATACTACTTATACCAGTTGATGTACTTCCTGCAGAGGTATTTCTTTTATGACAGAGATCAGAGAAACTGGATGATCTGGAATGAGCAGTGCTGTATCCTAGAAGATATAATTATTAATTCAGAGCCATTAGTCTGATGCCATGTCAAAAATTCCAAATTTTTCTTCTAACCAGAATATGCCATTTTTCTAATGTCAAGTATAATATAACTATTTGTGATTTATTTGATTATCAGCACCTAGTAAGGACTTGTACATAAAAAAGCGGGAACAGCATCAAAGAAGTTTAAATTAATATCAAGTCACACAGTGCTGAAGTCTTCATTAAAGTTGCACCTTCTCAAATAATTATTACTTTCTGAAATAATAATTTAAAACCTTCTGAAGATCCATTAAGGCTTCAGCTGGACTACCAGCTATGCAGAGCAGAAAAATCTAGAATCATCAGAAATCCATCTGGATCCATAGCTAAGCAGTGAGTCTTCCATGATAAGGGACTGATTTTCACCACATGCTTGCCATTCATCTAGCAATAAAAATCAAGTCTAAATGAATCTAACTTCACAGAGTATATCTGAGACATGTCCATAATTGCCATGTTGGCCATGAAATCTTGATTTGTGCCTTCTCTGAGGTTTGAATGTAAATATTAAACTCCTTAAGTAAAATTGGGTCACCAAGCCATATCAGAAATCACCCCAATCACTCAAAAAGGAAGGCAGCAGGATGAATGCTACACATTCAATTTCTACCACAGAATTACAAAAGCTGGTGCCTGCTGAATAGGGCATCTGAACAGGAGGATAAACTCATGATAAAATACAAGACTCCTGACTCCTAGAGACTTGGCTGTTGCTAGATTTAAAAAGAGAGCCAGTTTGGTATAGTGGTTAAGGCACCAATCTAGAAACCAGGAGACTCTGAGTTCTAGTCCTGCATGAAGGCATGTAACCAGCTGGATGACCTTGGGCCAGACACTGTCTCTCAGGCCTAGGAAGAAGGTAATGGCAAACCACTTCAGAAAAACCTTGCCAAGAAAACTGCAGGGACTAGTTGAGGCAGTGGCCAGGAATCAACACTGATTTGAAGGCACCAAAAAAAAAAAAAGAGAGAGAACATTGGTGATGAAGAGGGGAAGGAAAGTACTGAGAAGATCAGATGTGTTAGAGCTGCTGATAATTTACTTCTTTAAAAATGATCTGCTAAATCAAGCAGGAGCTTTGACTTGAAGCCCCCCCCCCTAAAATTAAAATGAAAAAGCTACCAACAAAATTGAGAGTGATTTTCTACATCTGTTTCATTCTACCATATTTTGCTAATACACATCAGAGAATTTTGCCCATATAAGATAAGTCCTTGTTGGGCATGTTCTTATTTTTAACCAGTCTGGTACTGACGAGCAGCACCTTTTAGTTCAAGGGATTCCTGGCAAGTTCTTCAGTGTCAGGGCTAAAGTAGTGGCTAAAAAATCCCAACCTAATTTGGCCTTATTTGAATGCAGGGATGCAGAGAACCTAAACAAGCAATCCATCATCAATGGACACTATGAGAGCTAAAGGTAAAAGGAAGTTTTTAAAGTGGACAGTGCAGGAAGAGGTCATGAAAAATCTGAAAGCTGACTAGGTATAAATGCTGAAAAAGAATTCCTGCTTGCCTGGAAACTGTCAACGGTTATGACTACTGTTTCCTGTAAAACAATAAAGGTAGAGTTTCTAGTTGTGTTTATCCTTGTCTCAGTGGGAACCTGACACCCATGACCCAGAAAGAACAACAGTCATATGGCTCACATGTTTTTCTTCATGCTAGCCTGTACATTTCCCATCACTGTACTTCTTTGTTGCATATCATTCTCCGAAAGCTAGCATACAAACCAGCTTCATGGATCCCTGACCCATGAGAACTCAACAATTTTTTCTGGTGCCAAAACTAGTGTTCACTGAGAAATCAAAACACAACTGCCCAAATGAAGCAATCAGCAGAAGGATGTTACAAAATAAACTAATACAGAAGAGCTAACACTTCTCCTCCCACTTTGTCATATAGTATGTATCTCAACAAGACCCAATACAACCTTATTGCAATGTGTATACAAATCTGAATCAACTAATCTTTTCAGTTGGTCTTGAAAAAAAATTATTACCACAAAGATCCTGCTAGGTAAATTTCAGATAAGATAGGATTAAGACAGAGTTATAGTAAAATAAGGCAGTGGCTATGAGAAATCTTTTCTTCCATCAACAGACAGGTAGGAAGGGGGGATTTCTTAGAGCTAGTAGGATGGTGAAGGAGGTTAACTGCTGAGGGGTTCTTCTGCCATATTCTCACAATGGCTAAGGCAGCCAGAATTAGTTTCTAAAACCAAGGGACTTTTGTTACCCTTACACTAACATGTTTGAGCTAATTCACCCTAACGAGGCTACCCTGTCTTTAGTTTGAATACTCCTTTGCATATTGTGTAGTTCCTCATCGAGTTCTTCTACGTGCTAAGCATTCTCAGCTGATAATGACCTGATACATATTCCAAACTTCCTAACAGTGTTGGCTTCATTAACCAATATAATTTCTTTTAAATGCTTGTGCATCTTAAAACAGCTACCTAATATACTGAAATGTAGTACATAAAGTTTTTAGTAGCACGAAGATGGGGTAAAAAGTATCACTGGTGCTCACTTTTAGGCTGCTTTTAAATGCATTGGAACTGGGCCAGTAAGAAAGTGCTAATAACCCTTACAAGTTTCATAATTTCATAAAATTTCTTAAAATGAATTCTCTGTTCACTTAGTGAAGGAATTTTCTATTTAAATATAAGAGCTTTGCATAAGCCAAGATATTTGAATTTTTTTTTCTGAATAGCTGAGTTTGTGAATCCATAAAAGCTTTTTTTAAAAACCAAGAAATTTATATCATTATTTTTTTTCAAAGTATTTATTTCGAACAATAATACTCTTACCTGACACTTTTGACTGCTGGCTTGCATAACTAGAAGTCCTAGAATGTCCACATGCTCCAAGTTCATCTGGGGCTGAGATGCTTTTGTTTGTAAAATCTGTTGAAAAAAAAAGTCAGATCAAAAAGCATTGCTGCTGGATTATTTCCTCAGGTAATTGCTATTGTAATACAGACCTGATTAAAATTAATGCTTTCTTAAGTAGTTTGTTGTACTGATCCATGACATTATACCTTGGCATTGTATATAAGGAATTAGTATGCAGATAAAATTAGGAAATATTTGTAGGTAACTATGTTAACTTATTTACTTCTCTAATAATTATCTGTCTTATTACAATGGGTCATGGTTCCTGCATTAAAAATCCTCTATTCTCTCTTCATTCTAGCTTTGATCATTTAAAAATGTATATTGAAAAAATATCCATCACATCTGTTATCACTATAGAGGACTAAGGCAATTGTAACTTGTAATCCACTAAGAGTGGATATTAGTAAATGATGTTGGTCACCTATGTACCTCTGTGTTCCTTTTTGAAAGCCATCCCAACCCTTGAGTCTAATGCTGGTAACTAAAAAATAAGCTACATATTCCAGAAGAGCACATAACAAAAATTGTTCGAAATTTAAACAAATTCGAAATGTAGTGGAACACTACATGTTTGAATGTTTCTCCATATTTAAAACAACCTGTAAGTAAAGAACTGATAATGCAAGGAGAAGGCATCCCTCCAAATAATATCCTAGCTTTCTTTAGACAATAATTTTTCACAAAGCAGAAAATCCTAAAATTCTCTTCCCCTTCCTGTTGTCATATACAATGCAATACCATAGATATATGAAACGGGGCAAGGATGGGCTAGTGATATCACACACCATGACATCATAAATGCTGTGTGATTTGCACATTGATGTCATGATGTATATGATATCATTGTTGCTTATTCCAGATACCTACATGCAATATTTTATTTAAATGGGCATATCATCCCTCATGCGTGTTTCTTAGATACACATGATTTGTTAATTTGTCATAGAGAAACTCAATTATTAAAAAGAGAACTATGCTGAAGTACAATCCATCATCCTAATAATGAGTAATTGAACAATTATTCATTTTCCTAAGGCTGACAGCCTTCCACAGTTTCCTACCTGATACAGTCAAATGTGACACTTTAGTGTTCTCTGCACCTTTCCTGTCTTCATGCAGGGATTCTGATTCTCCAGCAATTGATACAGACATTGCTGTGGATGGAGGTCTGTGATCAAAGAAGTTTGAGATTGAAGGTGGTTGTGTGTGTGTTTGCGTATGTACACACACACACACACACACACACACACAGACACCTAAGGGTGACAGGCTTTATGCCATGGTTCAGCAGTAATTTTCAGCTCTCCAGACATTTAACCTCTTACTCAGTGCTTGGCTTGACTCAACAGAAAAGTCAGCTAGATGATACTGTAAACAAGAATGAAAACTTAACAGTTGATTGCCCATTCTAGAGCAAAGTATTTAGAGCTTTATATATCTATGCTCCAGAGTTAAACTGGCTTTTTCCTCCTGCCTTTAAAATTAATGGATACTTGGTGATTGATTGACGATCTTGGGTAGCTGAGATTTGTTTATGTAATAGTCCTTTGTAGTCTGAGAGCTGCTGGTTGCTGCCTTACCACCTTCAGCCATTACAAGGGAAAACATGTATGCATTCTATCACTACTACAAAGAATAATAATAATATAATAATAATGTCTTGCAAACAATAAATTCAAAATGTCTATTCCAATTTCACCTTTCCAGTGCCAGAAACACAGAAATATAGTCCATTTTTAAAATATAAATCAGGATGTCCATTTTATTTGTGCTTTGGGAAAGCAGCACTCCACCAAGTAGTCCTTAGTGAGTGAATCTGCATAACGCATTAAACTGTTGCTAGCTGTTAACATGAATGAGCACACCATCTCTTCTCCCAGCTCCATACTGCTCCTCTATATAAATATGTCATTCATACACAGTGGTCACCTTTCTAGGTAGCACTGATTATTCCATGATTATTCACTGGTTTAAAATTCCAGTTAGTGCTAAATGAAAATAGTGGCTACACTGCATTCAGATCACCTTCTTAACCACAGAATGATCACCCACTGCATTAAAGAGTTGCATGAGATAGGGATAAAAGCAATGCATATGAACTGTTTTCATGAGAACTGGTTGTACAAGCTCATTGACTTGTAACAGCTGTTTCATATTTCTTCCTTGTGGATAGAATGCAGAAAGGTGCATTCTTCAGTTTACTGACCTTGCTGTATCCTTTTCTCTGTTATCTACTAGTTAAAAATGAAAACTGTCTATTGTATATGACATAATATAATTGGATCACCAGTGAAAATACTAGTAAATTATATAATAATTAGTGTATTATTTACAGTCCATTATTTGTTTCATATATTATTTACACAAGCCTGAAGGAAGATATATTGTTTAAAAACCAGCAGAACTTCAAATTCAGCATGCGATTGGTGATTTGTGATTGGTTGAAATACTATCTACAGCAAGCTTGCCTCAATTTTCTACAATTATTTGACAGGCAAGGATTTTTTTTGCATAGTCATCTTGAAAAATACAAATCTCCCTGGCATACAACTGCTAGACAAAGCTGAAATTTCTACTCTCCAACCCTTCTTGTATGCTAGGTCCAAATCCAGCTCCACTGAAAAAAATTGGAGCTATGTTAATAAGGTTATCCATGAAATTCCAAAATCTAATGTACTGTAAATAAGGTATCTAATGCAAACTTGAGTTTTTGTTTTAAATATTATGATGAAACGAAGATGTTCTACCCTGCTGGAAAATAACAGTTCAGTTCAATATACTATATCTAAATGATACATCAAAATAATAAATTCTATTTCTAAATAATCTGAAGGGCTCCAAAATAATTTTTCAGAAGGAAATAGAAGCAGCACACGATACAAATGACATTTACAGATGTACCAATAAATTTGACTCAAATTAAATACAGAACCATACAAACCTGACTACTGTAGTTACTTACTGAGACTCTGGGCAAGAAGGAAAAAATGCTATTATGGCATTTTAAAGACTAATAAACTTGTATAATTTACCTTAGGTGCTCATACCATCCTTATTTGGATCTTACGCTGTTATTTAAATCTATGCAGTTTAAAATAATTAACTCACAAGTTAATGACACAAAAATAATTGCTTAAGAACGTATGCTGTCTTAGAATACTGTACGTTTTTTTTTGCACTGCCTACAAGTAAATTACAGCATGGCTGATGGAAAAGAAAACCTCCCAGCTGCATTGCTACAATTAGATCACTCACTGAGCTACATGACTCATCGCAAAAGACCTCATAAATCTAGAAATTCATCCCAACCGTATTTTTTTTTTCTTGTACAACGCATATATACAGCTCTCTGGAATAGCACAGACCCAAAGCTGTCTTATGGTTCTTGTAGATCAGACCTTTTTAATACCCAACATACAGTAGGTCAACGCAAGGTACAAATCTATATTACTAATTTAGTATGTTATTGTTAATAAAATTAAAATACAGAACCCTAGAAAATAAATACAAGGCTGTGAACAAGAGGACAGGGCCCCTCAAGATTTTGTTGCAAGTTCCACTGCTCATTAACTTTACACAAGGATACTGTCTATATGATAAAAGCTCACATGCAATTTATACAGACTAACATGAACCAATTGTCATAGTTTTTGAGACCTTCTGAGTAGCAGCACAGACCTATATTTTAGTGTGCCCATCAGTGCGGAAGATAGGAACTGAAGGGCCAGAGAGACTTGGCCCCTTTGGATTGGGCTCACACAATCTAAGACAAACATTTACAATTCTAGCACCAAATTATTCTTTTATACAGACCTGATACACTGGGTATACATAAAAAATCATCAAACAAACCAGTGATACATAAATATCTCTTTGCCCTATCATGTAGAGACCCAGATAGTAAATAAAGAGTACACAATTTTTCCCAGATCAAGGGCTGCACTTTGCTTTTGAGAGGTTAACTGTAGTTGAGGATGCACTCCAAAAAGTAATAGAGCAGAAACAAAAAAATAAATTTGGTTTCATTTCCATTTCATTTGCATATATACTTAGTTCATCCACTTACCCTGTAGTATACATAATGCCCAGAGATAAGGAAGAATATGAAAAAAAGGAAGGCAATAATCTATTTGCCTTGGGTGACTGAAAATCTGGCTTTAAGCAGAATCCAGTTTTAACAGAATGACAACAGACAGTGCAAATAAAGATCCCTGCAATTGCACAGCATGCCCTCTCCTCACATAGGATAGAATATGGAATTGGGTTATTACAGCTAATATATGATATTCTTTAACATTATAGATAAGTAGCAAGATGCATATACATGCACATGCATGCACACACATGTATAAATATTGAAAACTAGTATGGTGTAGAGATTAAGGAGCTGGCTTAGGGCTTAGAAGGAGGGAGACCCAGATTCTATTCCTGCCTTAGGCACAGAAGGAAGTTGGACGATCCTGGCCAGTCATTCCCTCTCAACCCTAATCAGCATCAACTCAGCAACCAGCCAGCTGGAAAGTAAAACTTCTCATTGCATCATGCGTTGATAGTGTCAATACAAGAACTGTAGCAAAAGCAATGCACAATAAGCAGACTTTGCAACCAAGTGGGACAAATGCTAAGAAGAATGCATATATAAATTTAAACTTACGTTTTAAAGCATGGGTCTCCAGACATTAGCTGCATGCTGATTAAGATCTATAAATCAATAAGAATGAAATGAAAAAAATGTAATCAAACTGCAATTCGTAAAGATATGAAAAGGAAAAATTAATTATATTCTATCAAATGGACTATCAAATGGGGCTATTACAAGAATGAATGGAATTATAGTTAAAGCATATAGATTAAAACTGCTTATGAAAATCAGTAACAAGAGCCTAACTGAATACGGATTTCAAAAACAACTTCTTCATTAACAAAGATTGTATTATAAAAGCCATCTCAGATAAAAAAAGCAAATTGCATAACTGGACAACAATCTGACTTCATCAAGGATTTCCCTCCTTCTGTGTTCATTAAATTACCAGATAAAACTGATGACAAAACAAAAAATTATATTCAAGCAAACTAGGGTGCTATTTATACAATATCCCTAAAGTACCCTTAATAAGTTAATAACTTTCCTCTGATGGATTTTTGCTAGCATGCACAAGCAATCATTACCAATTTTTCATCAGGTATCTCATTAAAACAGCCTAATTCCTTTAGGTCTTATTTACTGTGCTGTGATCATGAGCGGGGGGGGGAAGAGGAAGAGAAGTATGAAATAATAAATGGTTACCGTGCTTTGTTTTCCTATTCAACATTTAGTGAAAAGCATCTTCTAAAAAACAAGGCGGAATAGAAAAAAAAAACCCATACAATTACTTTGAGAATTGAATTGTCCTGCCTTGTGTTTTTGGTATCATAACCTTCCAGTAAGCAACGGCGAGTGGTATTTCCTGATCCAGCAAACTCTGCCAGGTTGAGGTCTGCAAAACCCAACTATTGACAAAAGAATGAAGTTAGTAGTTACAGAACAAAAAAAGAAATAAACAAATTTAGGCTTCTTAGCATGCCTGTCTATTGTATATTATCATCATCTTTGTGCTACATAACTAATGTTTATAATGCTCGGTATCATTCATAACAATAAGAAGCATACATTACAATATATCACTAAACTAATGCTACACACAGATATGGAAAAGGAGACAAAAAGAGGCATTGTATTACATGATATTATCCTTTTACCTTTGCATAAGCCTTCCCTCCTTTTAATTCCTGCAACAAACAAATAGTTGTAGTTAGAAAAAATCAAATGAAATTATTAATACAGCTCCAAGATTTATTCTTTTACAAGGAAACACAGCAAACAACATTATACAATTAGCAGTACTCTTGAATTTTGTAAAAGTTTGGATGTTACAGATGTTATCAAAGGAATAGCTAATGACTATTCCTCTAGGTTTGGATGAGGCAGAATAAAAGAAAGGATAGTTTTTATTTATATATACACACACACACACACACACACACATACATATACATACATACACACACACATACACAATTATATTCTATTATTTTTTTAGCTAAAATAATTTAATATGGATTTTTATATTTTTACTGTCTTTAATGTTTGATTTTAATTGTGAGCCACCCAGAGTCACCCTCTGGGGGAGATGAGCGGCATATACATTTAACAAATAAATAAAAGAAAGAACATAACTACCTTTCAGCTCTTTACCCTTCCCCTATTTATTTCCAGTCTAGATCTCATGGACCTATAGAATCTGAAAGGTTTTGAAATTAATATTTATACCTTTGAGAATCTTTCCCACTTTTCAGATTAAAAAAGAAAATAATAAAAAGGATAAGTGTATGTGTGTGTGTTTGTGTATGTATAATTACAAATGCACATCTACTTGCATTCTCTTAATCTAGTCTTCTTCAATTTAGTATCTCCTAGATACAGTACTGTGCAAAAGTTTTAGGCAGGTGTGAAAAAATGCTGTAAAGTAAGAATGCTTTCAAAAATATATATTGTAATTGTTTATGTTTATCAGTTTACAAAATGCAAAGTGAGCAAACAGAAGAGAAATCCAAATCAAATCAATATTTGGTGTGACCACCCTTTGCCTTCAAAACAGCATCAATTCTTTTAGGTACACTTGCGCACAGTTTTTGAAGGAACTCGGCAGGTAGGTTGTTCCAAACATCTTGGAGAACTAACCACAGATCTCCTGTGGATGTAGGCTGCCTCAAATCCTTCTGTCTCTTCATGTAATCCCAGACAGATTCGATGATGTTGAGATCAGGGCTCTGTGGGGGCCAAACCATCACTTCCAGGACTCCTTGTTCTTCTTTATGCTGAAGATAGTTCTTCATGACCTTGGCTGTATGTTTGGGGTCGTTGTCCTGCTGCAGAATGAATTTGGGGCCAATCACATGCCTCCCTGATGGAATGGCATGATGGATAAGTATCTGCCTGTATTTCTCAGCATTGAGGACACCATTGATCCTGACCAAATCTCCAACTCCATTTGCAGAAATGCAGGATCCCAAACTTGAAAGGAACCTCCACCATGCTTCATTGTTGTCTGCAGTCACTCATTATTGTACCACTCTCCAGCCCTTTGGCGAACAAACTGCCTCCTGTTACAGCCAAATCTTTCAAATTTTGACTCATCAGTCCAGAGCACCTGCTGCCATTTTTCTGCACCCCAGTTCCTATGTTTTTGTGCATAGTTGAGTTGCTTAGCCTTGTTTCCATGTCGGAGGTATGGCTCTTTGGCCGCAATTCTTCCATGAAGATCAGTTCTGGCCAGACTTCTCCAGACAGTAGATGGGTGTACCTGGGTCCCACTGGTTTCCGCCAGTTCTGTGCTGATGGCACTGCTGGACATCTTCCACTGTTGAAGGGAAGTAAGCATGATGTGTCTTCCATCTGCTGCATTAAGTTTCCTTGGCCGACTACTGTGTCTATAGTCCTCAACGTTGCCCGTTTCTTTGTGCTTCTTCAAAAGAGCTTGAACAGCACATCTTGAAACCCCAGTCTGCTTTGAAATTTTTGCCTGGGAGAGACCTTGCTATGCGGTATAATTACCTTGTGTCTTGTTGCTGTGCTCAGTCTTGCCATGGTGTATGACCTGTGACATGAAACTGTCTTCCACAACCTCACCTTAGGAGCAGTGTTTGACTGTTCCTCACCCAGTTTTAAGCCTCCTACACAGCTGCTTTTTTTCCAGTTAATGACTGTGTTTCAACCTACATATGAAATTGATGATCATTAGCCCCTGTTTGGTATAATTGGTTAATCATATACCTGACTCTCATCCTACAAGATCCCTGACTTTGTGCAAGTGTACAAAGTGTGCAAGTGTCAGAATTGATGCTGGTTTGAAGCCAAAGGGTAGTCACACCAAATATTGATTTGATTTAGATTTCTCTTCTGTTCACTCACTTTGCATTTTGTAAATTGATAAACATAACCAATTACAATATATATTTTTGAAAGCATTGTTACTTTACAAAATTGTTTCTCACCTGCCTAAAACTTTTGCACAGTACTATATGCTGGACCATCTTGAACCAGCATGCATACTGTATATTACTATACACTAGATCTACTGTAATCCATTCAAAGCTCCAAGATACAGCAGGCTAAGATCCCATGTTATGAATATTGTCCAAAGCTATCAACTTGTAAAATACCTTTTATAAATCAGGAACAGATTAGACAATAGCTAGAGCGGAATATTTACAGAACATTGTGTAATTTGAAATAGCAAAATGAATAAATATATAAACTTATAATTTAAATTTGGACAGGTACTAAAATTACCAATACTTTCAAGGAACACATTTTGCAATCGAAACTACAATGCAAATGTAAGTATAACTGCCATTTATACCTTTCGTACAGAGACTCTGCAGATGCAGGGATCCAGAATCCCTGTAGTGGCACTTGCACTTATTTTACATATAAATGAAAACCTCTTCTTCCAATGAACACAGTTTGCTTGCACCACCTCTCTGTAAATTGAAGAAATTACAAGATAATTAAAGACTGACAACACAGATTTGTTTTTTTCAGAAAAGCAAAGAAAAATAAAATAAACCCCACAGAGCTTAAGATACCATAGGTCAACTCCCTCCTACAATGATTAGTATCTTCTTTTCAATGTTAGTAGCCTTATTTACTATTTGTACTGTATCCAATATCTTAAAATATTTTTACCATTCTTATTCTTTAAAGCAGAGATTGGGATGATGCGTACAATATTTGGAAAAATATGTGTAGATAGGTAAGGTTGGTTCTGCCTTCATATGGAAATATGATTTGATTATTATAAGGAAACTAATCATGGACTCATACTTCCTACTTTCCTCACACATGGCCACTATTAATTTCTGAGCCTGATTTTCAGCAGATAAGATTTTGTGATTTTGTCTAAATAGAAGCTAATGCAGAGCTGCAAGACATCATTTGGTATATGTAGTATCTAAAGTGCCTTGATATTAAAAAGTAAAGACACAGAATGAAATGGAGGGCTCAGACGAAGGGAAAGAATTACTGCAACAAATAATTTCTTTCATCAATATGCTATTTTATTTTAATATAGCATGTTGTTGACTGTTAACTCCACAGTTTTAAATCAGATAAAACAAGTAAGAATATTGCAAGTCGAGATTGTATACCCCTGGCATTTGCTTATGCACAAAACAGTTGCCAGTACATTAACTCTTGACTTATCAAATGCTTTTAACACACATTAAAGTTAAAAAACCAAGCATGTCTGTGTTCAATCTCCTGATATTTTTTTAATATTCTTTTACTAAATGCTGAAGTGGTAGGCTATGAATCTCACTGGAGAGAAGGGATGGGGTGCTTAATTTCTCCCCATGTCATTTTTCTGATCAAAATGACCACCCTAACTGGCTTTCCCAACATGCTATCCATTCATTATGTAATATTCACTGTGATGAATAATAACCATTCAGTTCACATGTAAATGTTTTTAAAAAGAGAAGTAGGAAAATATTCTACTGGAGAATAAATGCACCTGCATTTCAAATAATTAAAAGTAGCAAATACTATTGAGTAATATTATCACATCATTCCATCCAGTTTACTTAAAATCTGACGATATGAAATCTGAAATACAGTGTTCTTTACAATATTAGAAAGCTGCTCAGAATGTTATACAAGCACAAAATATTCAGAGCACTTTTTCCGTTTTTAGAATGGAGGGGAGAGTTGTTAATTAGGTTCTGAATACCCAGATTCTGAATAATTTATTCTATCTTGAATTTGCTGGTGACCGCTCAAGTGCATTAATTTGTGTGGAAAATACATCCACCCACAGAACAAAACCTTTTTCTGAGAGAGAAGAAAATAACATCTGTGAAAAGCCAGTTGAGATTTTTAAACTAATACAACAAGAATAATAATACCATCCCACTACCTGGCTTTTGGCAGCCAGTCACTAACAAACTGATGTAATGTGGTTCTTGAAATATACATTATAGGAAACCACAGTTTCTGTAGTAACAAATGAGACAATCAATACTGAGGTCAAGGGAAAAAGCTTTTTGAGCACAATTAATGCTTTGGTGAATTCTTTTGCTCCTAAAAACACTTCTAAAAGCATGTGAGGAAGATGCAAGCTCTCTTTAAAATGAACTTGACTATCTTAAGTCAGGAAACAGTACAGTGGAAAAACTAGACTTGATTCCATTTAACAAAATAATGACAACAATTAACTAGAGTTTTATTTTTATTTTATTTTTATAGGGGAGAAGAAAGTATATTTTCACGGAGAGAACACATTAGCTGAGGAACAAGCTAGATTTAGAAGTGGCTGCTCTATTTTTGACCATGCTCTTATTCCACAACATCTGACAGAAAATACACTTCTACATCATGTGTGAAGCTATATACAGCCTTCATAGATTTCTTTCTCACACTCAGAATGGCTATTGTGAAGATTTTAGTTCTGGTTGGCTAATAATTGTATGCTACCTAATCTCATGGCTCTAAGCAGCTTACAACATTTTTTTTAATCTGTACATTCTGCCAGAAGCACTTTCAATTGCTGAGTTTAATATTATCTTTTGTTCAAGTGTCAGTCATTTGAGGAACAGGTTGTGCTATGCACAGAATGAACTAGGTAAAGTGTATTGTACACTTGCATGTAAGAGATTAAAAAACTAAAATATCTTCATTCAGTGGGAAAATAACTCAGAAAAGAAAGACTGAGCAAACAGCAGAACTTGAAGGCCCATAAAATATCTACACTAAAAGCCAAAAAAGTGCTGAATTTCGGGTTGTGTGGCCAATTAGCTGAGAAATGATTAGAGAGAAAATAGAATATAAATATATAAATAAGCAGCAACTAAGAAAGGAAGGAGAGTAGCCTAAAAGAACCAAAACAATGGTTGATGTCAAGAGATCACTGAAAAGCAGTATGAGTTGAGAATAGGTAAAGTCCCAGCAAAATGAACGGGTCAAGGTTATGAGTAGATAGTACAGAGGAATCTTTGGTGAGGTAGCTGGCAGAAGGAGAAGCAATTTCTGTATTCTTGCATCATAGTCCTGAGAAAAAGTTAGCTGTATCTTTTCCCAAGACTAGACAGGTACCCACCACAGTACTATCCAGAGAAAAGACACATTTGTCTTAAGGAGTTGCAGGCAGGTGTTATGTGCAAGTACCTGCTTTCTGAACACTTTTTTGCTTTGAATCTGAAGTGCTACAACCCTACTAGACAGGGTCATTTGCAGCGGGAAACCAAGAGGTCAAGATGACAAGCATGGTCATGATTGCGAAGTCCTGTTGACTGACATTTGCATGCACATACATGAGGTGGACCATGGATTGCATAGTCATGTGCGCCATCTTGACCCCTTGGCCTCCCATCATGGATGCCTCTGCTACTAGCCATATATTTTGTGACTTCCAGGCAACTGGCCATAATGAAGCATCTGTTGGAATTCAACTTTCCCTGCATGGCTTTCTGCACCTATAAACCTACAGTGGTACCTCGGGTTACGAATTTAATCCGTTCCGTGACTCTGGTCGCAACCTGATTTGTTTGCAACCCGAAGCAAATTTTCCCATAAGGTTCAATATAATTACCGTTAATCCGTTCCGGTGTCCGCAGACCACGCGTCAAGGGCGGAAAAACGGCCGCGGACTGCGCAGCAGGGCGGAAAAACGGCCGCGGACCGCGCGGCAGGGCGGAAAAACGGCCGCGAACCGCGCGGCAGGGTGGAAAAACGGCCGGGGACCACGTGGCACGGGCGGAAAAACGGCCGTGGACCATGTGGCACGGGCGGAAAATGGCCGCGGACCACGTGGCATGGGCGGGAAATGGCCACAGACCACGTGTCACGCGGAAAATGGCCGCGGATCCGGTTCGTACCCCGAGGCGAGTTTGCAAACCGAGGTAAATTTTTGCGGCCAGAGCTGGTCATAACCCGAAAAGTTCGTAAGCAGAGGTGTTCGTAACCCGAGGTACCACTGTATTGACTACGAGGGGCTATAGATGGAAAGATAGCTGAGGGATTCTCACTTTTATCTCCTTTCCTTGCCTCTATGTAACATCCTTTTCATCACTTCCTTCCTCTCTCAGCTCAGCTTTCCTCTTCTAACTCTGACCTATTCAGTTGAGAACATACCTGATTTGCTCTCTCTTTATAATGGAGATAATGGAGGATAGAAAAACACAGGCTTTTAGATGTAGATAGTCATCCATCTATCTATGTAGATAAGTCATCCTTTCCTATCACTATCACCATGAATCTGTGCAAAGGCCCTTTTGGCCAAAGCTGCCACCTATTCTTTGAGCAGGAGCTGTGAATCCAAGAGTACCCCAAGTTGCGCAGCAGTCTCAAATGGGGAAGCACAGCCCCATCCAAGACTAAAAATCATGAGTTGCCAGTATCAGGGGGTCCAAATATCCACAGCCACTTAATCTTGCCAGGATTGAATCTGAACCTCTTCTTCCCCAGCCAGACCTGAGGCAGGACATTGACAGCAACACTTGGATAGCCCAGAGTTGAGATATATCCTTGGCTATCATTAGCATACTGATAATACTAGATCCCGAACCAACAGATAATCTCACCCAGCAGTTTCATGTAGATGTTTGTAGGGAGTAAGGAAGATGATCTTGATGGAGATATGCAGGAGGGGATGAAGCATTTTTAAAGTCCAGAATGAGATAACATTTGGAAACAGCTCAGGCAGACACTTCCCTTATTCACTGAACTATAAGAACGAGAAGGAGGTACAGTACAATCAGCAAGATTCTGTTATAACCAATCTCAATAAAATTAATTTTAACCTTCTTATGGAGTTGATTTCTTGGTCTGATCTAGTTAGCGGGTCTGACAATGTTAAACAAAAGGGGTGATAGTATCAAACCTTGAGTCACCCCACAAATAAGGGGCTGCAGGCATCTCTCCCCACCCCGTCAACACCAATTGGAACCAGCTACAGAAAAAGGAGAACCACCATAATATGGTATCCCCCATTCCCAAGCCCTGCAACTAGTCCAAAAGCATACCATGATCAACAGTATCAAAAGCTACTCAGAAAGCAAGGAGCACAAGGATAGAGGCACCACTCATATCTTGCTTCTGCCAAAGATAATCAACTAGCACAACCAACTTTGTCTCCACTGTATCCCGCCCAAAACTTCACTGAAATGATCCCAGATAATCCACTTCTTCCAGGACTCTCTGCAAATGCTGTTTGACTACCTTCTCAATAACCTTCCCTAAAAAGCAAAGGTTGGAACCTGGATGATAGTTGTCCAGGATCACTAGGATGAACAGCCTCTAAGGAGCAGTGCACCACTGCCTTCTTCAAGGTCAAAGGAACCACCCCCTCTCTCAAAGAACCTGATACCACTGCATGGACCCAACTACAAGTCACCTCCTGGGCAGCTTTAATAATTCAGGAGAGACCTGGAACTAATAAGCAGGTGGCTGAACTCACAGCTTGAAAGATTCTGTCTTCATTAGGAAATACAGGCTTAAACTCACTCCAGTTGAATCCACAAGACTATGCCCCAGGAACCTCAATTGGACTAGTACAGTTGGAGCCAACTCTGAGTGGATCCGAGTGACTTTATCAAGTGTTCTTCATATCAAGCCTGTAGATAAAAGGTACTATAATCTCTGGCACAATAGCTACAATTATCCCTTAATTTAATGAACTTTGATTCAGCAGACTTTGTATGTAGCAGACAAAATCTCTCCACACTATGTGCTTCAGCATTTATGTAAAATTTCACCTGTCTTTTTATGCATGCATATGTAAAATGTGCATGCATAAGATTCCATTCACATTTAATGGGAACCACTTCCCATTAGTTAACATTAGTCTGTTAAATCAAGGACTTACTGTACTGCATATTAGTTGAGATTCATGAAATAACGAGGGCATCAGAGAGTTTTTTCGCAACCCCCAAAGGAAAAGCTATATGTGCCTGGCTCTTATACAATGTACAAATGTACAAAGCCAAAACATTAGAGACAAGATCTAATGACTGCAAAAGACTTTGAAAGACACTCAGTGCATTCTGCAAATGAAATCCCCTCTCATACTTAGGCTAATTGAAAGCATATTTTGAATACAAAGTGCATTTTTTGAGCATTTACTCATATTTAAAAGTATCTTATAAGTTCTTGTTTTACATTTAGTATTTTCTAAAATTGTCCTCAAACTGTTTTTACACTCATATTGATTGGTTGCCATAGCAATGAACTGAAATGACAGTATAAGTGGCAACTGTGTTAAACAGCACATTGATGAAAACATTCCACTGTGAGTCAACTTCCTATGTACTAGAAATGCAGTCTTTAAATCAGGACACATCAGATAAACAGATTCCAGTCTACATGATGATGTTGCAATTTCATTTCTTGAGGGTTTTTCCTCCTCCCATTAGTTCATCAAAGTGTATTGGAGCTTTCAAAGATGCCTGAGACCTGAAATGCATTTTTGCCTTTTATTTCCAGCAGTAAGTTTTTAACATTAATAAGGACACACTATAGTACTGTCATATCTGACAGGCAAAGCCTTGTCTTTTTTTAATGTAATAATTTTTTTTATTAAAGATTACAATTAGAAAACAAAAACTAATACAAACTACAAAAAAATAAGAATAAAAAGTGTAGAAAAGAAAAAAGAAAAAAAAGGAAGTATATGAAGAGGTAACTTCCCTGTTCATCACAACTATAAAAAATGTTAGTAACTTCCCTTCCCCCACAGTTTAGGCAGACCTAGGATGGGATGAGGATTTCCTCTTCAATCCTCCCCTGGTTCCCCCAAAGGGCTGGGGTGAGAGTGAGAAACCAGTTATAACAAATGGGTGGTGGTATCAAAGAGACCTAATTTTCCAGTTGCTGCTTACCCCTAAGCATGGGTCACCTCGGAACTGAAGGACTTCAGTGGAGCTTCCTGTGAGGAACATGGTGAAGTAGACATCCTTGAATGAACGGGGATGGCATTGTGGCAGAATCAGCAGCCAAATCAGAGGATATCAGCTGGCACAAGTCTTTCCGGATAAAGGAGAGATCCTGAGAACACCCACTTGCACTCTGGATGGTTGCTCTCATGAGTAAACCATGGGAAATGAAGTTTTTGCAATTGGCTCATGAGTTCAGCAGCTGGGAGTTGAGGGATTTCAATCAAGCTCATAGCTGTAATTGCAGCCAATTATATGACACAAAGTTCAGCTGAACTTCATTTCTTAACTACTTTTGGAAGTAATTAATTTACAGTTAAAGAGAGATTTTCTAAGCAGCAGGGTAAGATTTCACTTGGTGAGTTATAATTCTTTCTGGATTACAAAGGAAAGAAAAGGGTTTTAAGAAATTTTAAAAATTGTGGCAAAAAGCTTAACAAGGAGCCGATATAAGAAAGTTTAAAATGGATAAAGGGGACAGTTATTTTGAAAGAATAATTTTTGGTGAAAGTGTTTTTGAATAACTTGGAATTTAATTAGGCAAATGGACCAGACCTTTGTGGGAATGCTTTCTGTTCATTATTAAACAGTGCAGACAATTGGTGGATTTTACAAAACAAAAGATAATGGCAATGTGAGCCAGACTGTGATGCTGATATAGCTATGGAGATGTGGATTTGTGATGTAGATTGTAACTATGGACTACCATTAGAGATGAAAGTATTAAAGGCATAGGAAGACAAAAGAGAGAAAAAAAGGGGAATCATGCCTTTTCTTTTTCGCTTGTTTGAGACACTACTATTATTTATCAAATTTCTATGGCCACCTATCTCATAAAAAGTGACTCTGAGCAATGTACAACAATCAAATAAAACAGCAAATATATAAAACAACCATTATTAAAAATTCTAATATTATTAAAAATTAAAATATACAAACCACAAGGCAGGGAGACTTGATGCCAGACTGACAGCTTTTGAAAAGAGAATGGATGAAAAGACTTGTAAAGATGAAAGAGAAGATAAAAGAAGTTAAGAAGATGGAAAGCTCTATAAAACAAGTGTCTGGAGAGGTAAAACAAGTTAATGACAAAGTGGAAATTTTAGGGAGTAAGACACACGTTATAGATAGAGAGTTGGAGAGAGAACTAGATAATCTAGCTCTATTGAAATTGAGAGAGAAGGAATTTTGTTGAGTCTTAGAGCAATCCCAGAGGATTCTGATGAAGATATTAGAGAAAAGATTATTAAAGCCTGGCAATTTTTTTGGATTGGGAAGAGGAGGATACCAAGGCAGAAATTGATAAAGTATATAGAACAAATTCCAGATTTGCAAGAACAAAAAATGTTCCAAGGGGTGTTTTGGTGCACTTTGTCAGGAAGAAGACAAGGGATCAAGTTTTACAGCAGCACTTTAATACAAGATTAAAGATTGACAATACAGATACAATTGTTCTTAGAGAAATTCCTATTAGAATTTTGTGTAAGAGAAAAGAGTATCTGTTTTTGACTGGGAGATTAAAGCAGAAAAAAATTCCATTCCGATGGGACAAATTGGAAGGTGTGATTTTTACTTTAAACAACAGAGGTTTTGACTGAATTCTATTCAGAACGGTGAGGGAATTTTTAGAAAACTTAAAAGGGGAATGGGAAGAGATTCAAATGGAGGTGTCAGAGGAGACTACACAGAAACTCCGACAGGTGCATCAAGAAACTGAAAAGGATGATACTGAACTAAGCGCTATAGTATAAACTTTTCTAAACTTTTGGCTTGATGATGGATTATAAATGCTTAATGTGGAACATAAATGGAGCAAATGCTCCTCAAAAGAGAAGACAAATTGAAAGACACAGATCTTTTTCAAAAACAGACATGATTTGGATTTCAAAGAATTTGGCCACTAAGGTTTCTAAAGTACAGATATTACCAAAGACTTTTTTGGATCACTTTGTGTGAGTTTGATTTATAAAAGAAAATCTAATTCTTTTAGATGGAGACTGAATGAAACACTGGTACAGAAAGAAAAAATAGTGGAGGATTGTAAAAAGAAACTAAAATAATTTTTTGAAAATAATTTAGGTAAAGGCACTGATTTAAGAATGGTTTGGGATGCAAGTAAAGCTTTTAGTAAAGGTAATTTTTTACAATGTAATAGTGAACTTAAAAAGAAGAGTCAAGAGAAAACACAAGCTATTTTAGATGAAATAAAGAGAAAAGAGGAAGAACTAAAATCTCCAGAGAAGATAAGTATTTATCAGCAAATTAAGCTTCTAGAACTGCAATCATCTATGTTAACAGTAAGAGAAATGGAAATAAAAATGGATTACACAAAGCAAAATATTTTTGAGTTTGCAAATAAACCAGGGAAGTGGCTAGCATATAAAATATGAACAGAAAATGGTATTAAAATTACAAGAGGGAGATACTGTATTAATAGACAATTCCGCAATACAAAAATCATTCCATCAATATTATTCCAATTTATATAAAGGAAGTGACATCTTGTGAAAGAAAATAGATGAATATCTAAAGAAACAAAATTTACTGAGGATTACAGAAGCACAGAGACAGATTATGAACGGACCTATAACAATAAGGGAAGTTTGCAAAGCTATAAAAAAGATTTAACTAGGAAAGGTGCCTGGACCAGATGGAGTATCAGGATCTCATTATAAATGCTTTGAGGATGAACTTTTACAACCTTCACAAAACACAATGAATTCTATCTTACAGGGAGGAAAGAGGCCAGAGAGTTGGAAAGAGGCCAATATAGCATTAATACCTAAAGAGGGACAAGATTTGACTATAACAAGAAACCATAGGACAATATCATTATTGAATAATGATTACAAGTTGTTTACAACTATTTTAGCTGACAGACCAAAAATAATTTTGCAAGGATTTATTCATGAGGATCAATGTGTGTTTTTAACTAAAAGACAGTTAAAGGACAATGTTAGAAATGTGTTGGACATTTTGGAATATTTGGAGCAAAATAATGAAAAACAAGCTGGATTAATCTTCTTAGATGCAGAGAAGGCCTTTGACAATTTGAATTGGGCTTTCTTGTTTAAAGTTCTGGAAGATATTAATTTTGGAGAGAACTTTATAAAATGGGTAAATTCGATCTACACTTCACAGAAAGTACAAATAATGTAGATCTAACAAAACCCTGTGAGATACAAAAAAGGACAAGACAGGGATGCCCACTGTCCCCTCTCTTGTTTACTTAGGTTCTGGAAATATTGCATAGAGATAGAAGACAAGATGAGAGGATTGTGGGAGTAAAGATTAAAAAAGGGCTCTTGCAGATGACTTGGTGTTGGTTCTGGAAGATCCATTAAAGGGAATTGAAACATTAATGGGCAAATTAAAAGAATTTGGTGCATTAGCAGATTTTAAGATTAATAAACAGAAGATGAAGATGTTAACAAAAACAAAATGAAAACAGAAGATCAAGCAGAATTGATGAATAAAGTGAGTTTTAAGATTGAGAAGAAGATAAAATATCATACAAATATGAGTTGTATGTTATTTCAAAATAATTATATTAAGATATGGAATGAAGTTAAAAATGTATGTTAAGATGGGAGAAATTACAATTGTATTGTTGGGGAGAATTTCTGTATAAAAATGAATGTTTTACCTAGAATGATATTTCTGTTTCAGACAATATTTGTTTTGACAACTGATGCATCATTTAAACAGTGGCAGAAGTATATATCTAAATTTGTGTGGCAGGGGAAAAAAGCATGAGTTTAATATAAGGTGCTACAAGATGCAAAGGAAAGAGGCGGATTGGGTCTACCTGATTTGAAAGTGTATTTTGTAGCAGAGTGGATGCTGCTGAGAAACAGAAGGCTTTTTGAAGGACAGGACCTGAGATTTGGGTGGCATGGATATTTGTGGTATGATGAAGTCAGGGTTAATGTGGATTTTAAAAATCATTATGTTAGACATGCCATATTGGGAATATGGAATAGATACAAATCCAATTTGTGCCCGAAAACACCTTTGTGGCTCTCAGTGCAAGAAACATTTTATAGATGAGAAATAATAAGTAAACACAAATGGCTAATTTATTGTGAGATATTAGAATTCTGTCAAGGGGAGTGTAAAATAAAATTAAGAGAAGAACTGGTGGCAGAAGTATATAATTGTCAGTGGTTCTCTTATTTATAATTATTAGAATTATTAGAAAGATTAAAAGCAAATAAAAGAGTTTATAGTTCTGAACACTGTAAGACTTCGAAAGAGAATTGTGTACAAATGGTGAACAGGTAATTGGTAAAATGTATAAACCTTTATTGAAATTTGAAATGGAAGAAGAACAAGTGAATGAATGTATGATGAAATAGGATAAAAAATTTAGTTATAATATACAGATGGAACAATGGGAAAATATGTGGTTGAAAGGATTGACATTTATAATTATAAATGTTGAGTTATAATTTTAAAGAGAATTTTTATAAGATGATGTACCATTGGTATATGCCATCAGAAAAATTGTCTAGAATGTATAATGGCACTTCAAATTTATGTTGGAAATGTGAACAAGAAGAAGGAACATTTTATCATGTTTGGTGTATGATTTTAAAGGTTAATATAAAACTGAAACCAGAGGTTTTTCTTTTGGGACTGATGGACAAATAGTTGGAAAAAAGTCATGGAATTTTCTTTTTGTAAATGATAACTGCAGCAAGAGTATTATATGCACAAATATGGAGAGATTTGGCATTACCCATAATGGAGGGTACTGGTTGATGAAAATGATGGAAGTTGCTGAGATGGCCAAAATGACTTTTTTGATCAGAGAAAAAGTAATATCTACATTTATTGCTGACTGGAAACCCCTTTTTGCGTGAAACAGAAAAAAATGAACTTATGATTTACGGTTTTGATGATTATATAGAATGGATTATAGAAAGAAGAGTGGTATGCTGTAACCATACACTAAGAGATAAACTTTTAATTGTACTTATAACCGCTATAAGGAAAATTGGAAGCTACTTTTTTGTATCTTTCTTCTTTCTTTCCTATTTTTACTTTTTTTTCTTGCATTTTTAGCTTTCTTTTAGCTTTCTTTCTCTTTCTTTCCTTTTTCTTACTTTATATTAGTTTGGATTAGTTTATTTTTTAAAAAAAATCTTTAATAAAATTATATATATATATATATATATATATATATAAAATAAAAAGAACTGAAGGATCTCAGTGGAGGGACTGGTTCGACACTGAGGGCGCCTTTCCTTATTACAGGTGTGAATTAGTGGACTCTTGCTAATGCTACT
Source organism: Python bivittatus (assembly GCF_059951505.1). Taxonomy (NCBI): domain Eukaryota; kingdom Metazoa; phylum Chordata; class Lepidosauria; order Squamata; family Pythonidae; genus Python; species Python bivittatus. Next base: position 17,665,005 of record NW_028277098.1, read on the forward strand.
CACTAGGGATAAGGGTTATGGAATACTTCAGATCTGAAGATAAAAAGGTACTTCAGTGCACATAAACTGCACAGCTACCCTCCACGCTACAATCCAGAAAAAAGATACATTTGGCTTTAGGAGTTGCAGGCAGGTACTTTGCATGACTGCCTGCAATCGGAAGCCCATTTTTGCCTTTGAATCTGAAATACAGTCTACTAACTATATACAGGTAGTCCTCACTTAACAACCACATTTAGGACTGGCAACTCCATTGCTAAGCAACGTAATCATTAAGCAAGACATCATGTGACTGCGACTTGTGATTTTACTGCCAGCTTCTCCATTGACTGTGCTTGTTGGAAGCCAGCTGTAAAGTGAACAAATGGCAATCATGTGACTGTGGGATGCTGCGACGGTTGTAAAGGTCCGCTGATTGCAAAGCGCTCGAATCTCAGTCATGTGACCATGGAGATGCTGCACTAGTCATAAGTGTAAGGACCGATCGTAAAGTTACTTTTTCAACGCTATTGTAACTTCGAATGGTCGCTTCAATTGGCTGTCCTTGGTTTTGCAGTCCAGGGCAGGGGAGGTTTATTAAACTTCTGGTGGACAATTACATTTAATTAGTGAATCATATTTCGGTTGGAAATAACCTTTCTTGTTTACTTTCAGTAGGCATTTGGCCATTAAAAAGGGAAAATCTATATTAGTACATGGTTACGCTAATTAAGTTTTTATCAATGTTTATGCCAGGATGCCTTGAAGCTTCATATTTAATGTTACAAATAGTATCATTGTCCTACAATTTGGTTTGGTGTCTCATTAAGATTTTGTAAATAGATGAGTCACCTTTTTAGTGTTAGTTCATAGAGCAGGATTGGCATATTATTTCAACTACTGTTTATTTTTAGTCTTTTTTAAAACATTGCCTGTTAATTTTTCATTGCAGATTTTGTTGTTGACTGAGAATATTTAATGAAAAGATGAGTATAAATACATGAAATTTTACTTGGAAGTTAAAGCCCACTGTATTTAGCAAATACACATCATATACATTGTTCCCTTAAAGAAAGGAATGCAATTGGTTAAGGAACATAAGAACTTATCTGGATCAGAACAAAAGCCATTTATCCATTCTATTTCAACAGCCCATTCTGTGGCCTGCTGAATGCCTATGGGACACGCTTGAGCTACATTTGATTGCAATAGTACTCTCCTGCTTTCATTCCCTAGAAAGTCCATGTAAGACAGAAGGTTTAAACTTCCTGTATAGTCAGAACAGCCCTTTAAAAAAAATTTAAACATCCAGGAACAAATACAATATTTGTGAGATACTGCTGGCTTATTTGCAAGAATGAGGAAGTGTTCCAAATATTTTTAACTGAACTATACTCTGTTCTGAAAAGACCAGCTTGCGGTAATAACATTTACCAAGATAAAAGTCTGAGACATGCTAGAGCTGAGATGTAGTCCCATTGATGTTGATTAAGAGGTAAGCATATGCTTAGATCTGTAGTTTGGCTGGACTATTACAACAGAACATTTTAAAAACAACGTTTAGAGAGGTAAACAATCATCTCTATTCTAGAAACGTATTTACATGAGTCTGTAAAAGAACAACATTTCATGACATTTTAAGAGACTTGCAATACATTTGTGACATTGTGCGGACTAGAACTAATGCCATGAGATATTTAAAATGGCTATCCTAATTAACAGATGTAAGTGTACAGTAAATATTAAAACACCAGAGTTAGGATCAAGATTTGAATCCAAGCCTACAGCCAATTGGGGGCCTACTATTAAATATGAAAGCCTTCTGGACCTACTACTTTTTTCTCTTAGTTCTCTAAATGAGTAAGAGTGAAAAGGGGAAAGAAAAAGGAACAGTGAACCGCATCCTTGCTTGTCTTTCTGGAAGCAGATTTGGCTGAAACCAGCAAAAAAATTAAAATAGACAGTCAGCAAGAACAGTGACAAATGAAATTAGAACTATTCAGAGAAAAGGGCCCACTAGAGCAGCTTAGTCAAATATATCCAAAATTAAAAACTAACATTGACACTGACATATGTAATGTAAAACAAAATAATTATAAATGTTGGGACAAATATACGTAAGGCATAGTACCAATGTTGTCACCTAAGCTAAAGAAAAGATATGTTAACATAAGATAACTCATAAACTCTAAGAACTGGGATATACTTGTTAAATATATCAATCTAATACCTAATAGCCTGGAGAGTAGCTTTCTAGAGTTGGAAACATAGGTCCAATTTCCACTGAGTCAGATTTTATAGAAATAGATGTACTAATAAACTGAATGGTTCATGCTAGAGTCATGATCTAAACTATTAATATGCTAATATTAATTGGTTTAATTAGTTGGTTAATAAACCAACATTCAGATTACCAACTATTAAGTCATAACTATAATTTACAGTGGGGCAAAAAAGTATTTAGTCAGCCACCAATTGTGCAAGTTCTCCCACTTAAAAAGATGAGAGAGGCCTGTAATTTTCATCATAAGTATACCTCAACTATGAGAGACAAAATGGGGGAAAAAATCCAGAAAGTCACATTGTCTGATTTTTAAAGAATTTATTTGCAAATCATGGTGGAAAATAAGTATTTGGTCAATATCAAAAGTTCATCTCAATACTTTGTTATATATCCTTTGTTGGCAATGACAGAGGTCAAACGTTTTCTGTAAGTCTTCACAAGGTTTTCACACACTGTTGCTGGTATTTTGGCCCATTCCTCCATGCAGATCTCCTCTAGAGCAGTGATGTTTTGGGGCTGTCGCTGGGCAACACGGACTTTCAACTCCCTCCAAAGGTTTTCCATGGGGTTGAGATCTGGAGACTGGCTAGGCCACTCCAGGACCTTGAAATGCTTCTTACGAAGCCACTCCTTTGTTGCCCGGGCGGTGTGTTTGGGATCATTGTCATGCTGAAAGACCCAGCCACGTTTCATCTTCAGTGCCCTTGCTGATGGAAGGAGGTGTTCACTCAAAATCTCACGATACATGGCCCCATTCATTCTTTCCTTTACACAGATCAGTCGTCCTGGTCCCTTTGCAGAAAAACAGCCCCAAAGCATGATGTTTCCACCCCCATGCTTCACAGTAGGTATGGTGTTCTTTGGATGCAACTCAGCATTCTCTCTCCTCCAAACACGACGAGTTGAATTTAGACCAAAACGTTCTACTTTGGTTTCATCTGACCATATGACATTCTCCCAATCCTCTTCTGGATCATCCAAATGCTCTCTAGCAAACTTCAGACGGGCCCAGACATGTACTGGCTAAAGCAGGGGGACATGTCTGGCACTGCAGGATTTGAGTCCCTGGCAGCGTAGTGTGTTACTGATGGTAGCCTTTGTTACTTTGGTCCCAGCTCTCTGCAGGTCATTCACTAGTTCCCCCCCATGTGGTTCTGGAATTTTTGCTCACCGTTCTTGTGATCATTTTGACCCCACAGGGTGAGATCTTGCATGGAGCCCCAGATCGAGGGAGATTATCAGTGGTCTTGTATGTCTTCCATTTTCTAATTATTGCTCCCACAGTTGATTTCTTCACACCAAGCTGCTTGTCTATTGCAGATTCAGTCTTCCCAGCCTGGTGCAGGTCTACAATTTTGTTTCTGGTGTCCTTCAACAGCTCTTTGGTCTTGGCCATAGTGGAGTTTGGAGTGTGACTGTTTGAGGTTGTGGACAGGTGTCTTTTATACTGATAACAAGGTCAAACAGGTGCCATTATTACAGGTAACGAGTGGAGGACAGAGGAGCCTCTTAAAGAAGTAGTTACAGGTCTGTGAGAGCCAGACATCTTGCTTGTTTGTAGGTGACCAAATACTTATTTTCCACCATGATTTGCAGATAAATTCTTTAAAAATCAGACAATGTGATTTTCTGGATTTCCCCCCCCCCCATTTTGTCTCTCATAGTTGAGGTATACCTATGATGAAAATTACAGGCCTCTCTCATCTTTTTAAGTGGGAGAACTTGCATAACTGGTGGCTGACTAAATACTTTTTTGCCCCACTGTAAAGCTGAAGTATCTTCTCCCCATGTTTTAAAAATCTTTACCATAAGCCTTTCTATGTACTAGAATGCATTATACTGTATATGAATGTGCAAAAGCCTTACTGGATCAGGCCAACAGCCCATAGAATCCATCATGCTATGTCAACTAGTAGCCAACCAAATGCATTCAGGAAGGTTACAAGCATGGATATGTGGGTGACACTCCTCTTCTACTATTGTAGAGGGAAGAGGGAATGGCCTTGAGGAACAGAAGGAAGAGCCACTACCAAGCCACAGTCAGATAAAAGGGGCCTGAGCCCGGGCCAAGAATGTAACGTGAGTAAATGTTTCAGACAAGACCCTCCTTAGTTCACATGAAGATAAAGGGAGGGAAGGGGAAAGCGCATTCAGACTTGCAAGATTCTGTTACTAACGCTTTACAATAATAGTACTGACCTACATGACATTGGTTTTATAGTCTGGTCTAGCTTGAAGGGCTGACAACTGTTGCTCTCTAGCAGCTGGTAAGGTATATTGCCTTCAGGCCAGAGGCAATAAATATCATCAAAACTAACAGCCAGTGCTGTTCTTCCATGAATTTTACTATATGCACTTATTAATTCACACCTGGAAGTAATAAATAAGCAGTCCAAGAACATATTTAATAACATTTTCTAAAAGAAAATTAATTTTGCCTCATGTATGAGTTCACTCTGGCAAAGTTGCACTATACTCTCAGACCTCACAGTATTTTTCTTTTCTTTTTTTAATAATTACAATATAAGAAAACTAGTTTTGTGTTCAAAATGCTACATAAATCTTTAGCTTTGTTTTTCCTCAGGTGCTGAAGCAAGTAAGGGGTTGAATTCAGGTTATTTATTTCTACCCAGCAATAAAACTAAAAGACAACACAGTGACTGAAAATTCGGTTATGTGACGTGTGCTATATTTTACAGACATATGTTCCCCTTTTCAACTATTTCTGTGGGACTCTTCCTAACAGAAATATAGTCCTGATGGCAGGGCAAGATGATCTCCTTCGTGATCACAGGACAGTGTTCACGGCATTGCAATAAATGTCAAATTCGGTGGCATTCTATCCACCAACAGGGAAACTGCATTTTTAAACAACAGAATATCGAGCAGTGTGTGCTATTGTTGGAGCGCGTGCTTGGTTTGCCCCACTTCTCAGTTCCTGTGATCTCACTGCAGGGATGTAATTGTATGGAGCCCAAATAAAATATAGCTGTCATGTCAGTTTAAGGGACTTAAAAGGCAAAGAAGGTAAGGCTACAGAAACATTAGCGATTTGTTCTTTCTTATTTTTCTTCAAGGGGGAAGGGAGTGGTTATATATAGTGGCATTCCACTTTTCATCCTGCTTTATGTATGCAAAGAAATGACATTTCTGATACATTTATATATATATGAATTATATATATATATATATATATATATATATATATGAATTATATATATATAATTCAGAACTTTCGGTTTGGATTTACTGTGCTGCATTACATATATCAAAGCTACTGGTCAATAAAATGTACCTCTGGCTCAGGAAATAGTGTGCATTTTCATTTACTACAACAAGAAAATGCATTGTAATTGACACACACATACTATTGAAATAGAAAGTATTTCTGCATATAAAATATATGGTAGGCAGGAGCTATTAACTTTGATATCATTTCAAATACAAGAAGGAACTGCATATGCTGAATAAATTATCTGGTCAAAATTCCGCACCTAAAAATGGGATGTTTTAATGTTCAGCTTGTCATAAGAACGTTCTTAAGAACACTGCAGGCAACGCCTTAAACTTTCATCATCATTCAACTTTAATATTTCATCACAACCATCACAATTAAAATAATCAGAGCTACAATACACCATATTCATTGAAAACTGGATTTCCTACTGATATCACTGTATAAGGGTACAAAGATAACATTTTCCCCATTTTAAAGATGTATAGTTCAATTTATAGCTGTGTATCACTTGTGAGAGGGAAAGTCTGAAGCTGATTCATGATCCATACTTTCCTAAATAATTCCCCTACAATTTAGCACCATGATTATTGGCACTGTAAATTTTAAGGAAATCAGTACCAACTGCTAGGCTAGAGTCACCAACTTAACATTGTGAACCTGCTGGTTCTAAGTAGTACATGCACTTTTTCTTATCTGAAGTTTAACCTTTTTAGTCTTTCAGGTAAATAATATAATCCAAAGGGGCAAAATATAAAGATCTTTCATGTTTAATGAAAGACTAACATTTATCACAGATTTTAGATCTCTTTCTCTCTCGCTCTCATCATCTGAACATAACAGTGGATCAAATCCACTGGTAATGAGGCAAAGCAGATTTTGTCAAATGAATATTAAAAATATATTGGAAAAAATCTTCATGTTTAACGCACTTCAAAGACAAGTGCTGCCTATAGCTTTGTATTCATTATTTCCACAAGTTAGTAAAACAGCAACAATCAAGCATACATTATGTTGAAAGACGAACAGCACCCGTCAAATAATAATAGATAAGGATCAAATAGTTACATGTTATTAAAACTGATACCAAAATTATACACATACTAAGGAAATGAGACCCGATTTCATGAATTTTCAATGTTTTACACAACTGCATTTATTCTAGGTTACTTAAAGAACTGAAGAACCTCAATGAGTTTTTTGCCTTTTCATTTTGAAATAGCAAATCCAACAGCCATATCTCAAATTGGTTCTGAAAGTTCCCTCTGTTTCACAAGTATACACCAGTAGGCACACAGTACCCAGATAGTTAGCAACACTTAGCCAAACTCAAAAAACTAAGCAGGATTGGATGGGAGATTCCAGGAAATATCTGAATAGGATGCTAGACTGGGAAGCTGAAAAAACATTCAGGAAAAATGCAGTGTCAGACCACTCCTGTATTGTTGCCAATACAAATAGATGGAGGAGTTACTGAAGTTATTAGGAGTCAAGCTCCAAAACAGAGCTTGCTATAAGTTCCCTAACACTATTATGTACAAATTAAAAGTAAAGGAGTCCTCAAGTCAGACTCAACTCCTGGTGATTTCATGGACTGCCACCTATAGGCACATATTTTGCATATAAATTTGTCTTAATATTAGAAATCTTAGAAATGAAATTAGAAATATTAGAAATCTGAAGCCTGTTATTATTAGTTTCAAAATCTCCACAGTATCACTTGCATGCCACCTAGATACCTAATAATGTACATCCTACATGTAACCTATTCATAATTCAGAGGGAGTTTTCAAAATCTGAGTTCTATAGTATGTTGCTTAAGTCAGCTAAGGTTAATAACTATTCTGTTGACCTCTTGGTGTGGTACACTGCTGTTCACAAATGGCACAAAACAAATAAACAGTTTTTTCCCTTATTCTGATCTGATTTTATAAGAAACAGGTGGGTAAAAATATCAGCTTTGAGTGTTGGACCTTACTTTTTGGTTCTTTCCAGCAGCAGAAATTCTACTGTATTTCATAAGACTGTCTTACATCTACCCGAGGACTATTCCGAGAGTTAATGAAATAATGCATACATCTTCTAGGAGGGATGTATGGAACTGTTTGCAATTCTGTTAAAGGTGCGGTCATGGCTCCTGTAAACTGAAGACTAGAGCTTCATTTGTCAAGAAACCAGAACCACTCCTCTAGGAATCCCAATACTGAACTTCAACCCTTTGGAAGAAGACGATCTGACTATCCAAGGATGAAAATGATGCTCCGCGCGGGGTCAGAGCCACTCACTTCATCACTGCTTCGCAGGCGCTTTCCCGTGAACTCAGCCCCGGCGCTGTAAACAGATCCGGGGAATGAGGATTTGAAGGGCTTGACTTAGATAGCGCTCGCGGGTCTCCAGGTCTGGTGGAGATCGATTTTGCATCCTAGCAGCGAGCGAGGAAGAGCAGCAATAGCCATCGTCCATATTATTATTCCTCCCCCAGCCAACCCCGAATGATCATTTCTTGTGGCTCCTGAAGACTAACAGGTGTCTGAGGCCACGCCAGACCCCCGGCAGCCACCTCCTGGCCGGGCTAGCGGGGGCGGAGGCGGTTCGTACCTGGAGGACTCTCCGCTGAAGCTCCCGCCGTCCAGCAGCCGCACCTTGCAGAAGAGGATCCCGTTGACGAAGGGCACCGAGGAGAGCTCGTCCAGTTCCAGCTCCACGCGGAATTTGAACTTCTTTTTCTTCATCATCATGAAAGCCATGCGAGGCGGGGCGGGCAAGGAGGCGCGCAATAAGCCAGCCGCCGCCGCAAGGGCGAAGGGAAGCCCCCCACCACCCGCCCCCCGGGCGTCCTCTGACTCCGACTAGCCCCCCGCCGCTTCCTCCATTACTACAGCTGTCGCTTCTTCGGCCCTTGTGACCAGGCAACGCGGGGGAGGAGCAGGAGGAAAAGCAGCGGGAGGCGGCGGGGGCGAAGAGAGAGAGAGAGAGAAGAAAACACACCCGCCCGCGCGCTGCTTTCACCCCAGGCAGGCGGCGCGGGCGCTGCTACGACATGCGTCTTGCTGCGCCCGCCCCAACGGGCGAAGGAGACGGCGGCCACAACCGTCCGCGTTCAAACCAGCCCGCCTCCCCTCCCCGCACGGGCTCCCTAGAGGGGAGGGAGGGAGGGCCTCTCCAGACGGTTTCTTTCCTGCCCTCCTCCGGCGTCAGTCCGTTGAGTCACGAGGGGCCCGCCGAGTGACGGGAGCGCTCTCCCCTTCTCGGGGTGGGCGCCCCTGCCGGCTCCAGCCGGCACCGAAGGCTCCCGGGGGTGAGGAGGTGGCGCGGCCGATGGGTCGGTCGGTCGGGTGGACTCCCACGGCGCCCCATCCCGCAGCGATGCCCTGTCAGCTGGAGCAGGACCCCGTAAAGCGGCGGGGTTTTAGGCATGAAGGAATGGCGAGGCTCTCGGGGACAGGCCGGTGTTGCAATCTTGTTACTCATTTCCTGACCGAACGGCGACCTCGCAGAATTCAGAGGTACGAGAGAAACAGGATTTCAACTAAAGGCATCTCTCAAGCGAAGAGAGTAATCTCAAACCCCTCGAGTTTTGGCTGTAATCCTGCACTCACTCTTCCCGGAATAATATAAATCCCTTGGAATTTAGTGACACCTTCCAAGGAGACATGCTTAGGATTGATGCTCTTCATCCTTTCATATTCTTCCATCTGAATCCAGAATAACGATTCCTGGTTCCATTTTCGGAGGCACTCCTGCAATTTAGAATTAGTATTCACTTAAAAATGAATACTCCTTTTAGCAAACCTGATTATGAGTATAAAATTTAACCTTCCTGTAAAACCACATGTTTCCTCAATATATCATCCGCTTTGCACCTGAGATGTATTTGTATTATATGATTCATAATTTGAAAAGGTTTTTTTGCACTATTCTTATGACTTTCCTGGTCTAAACGCTTGGCAGAAGTGCTGATTTCTTAACGCATTAAAGGACTTTCAATCAAGGACAAATGCCTTAAAATAGCCGGATGTTTAATATCTTAAGCAAAATACACTTAGCAAAAATGTAACACTATTAGGACACATCAGTATCATTATTCACTTTAAGATATCATCTAAGAGGAGACAAGTGGAAGAATGTTGTGTTTTACACAGTTAAACAGACCACTAATTACTTTTACAGTATTAGAATATTTCACTTTTTCTCCAAAACACTCAAGGCAATGTTTTTATCCCCACACCCTCCCATTATATCCTTGGGTTAACCTTACAAAATAGATTATGTGGGAGAGAGCACCTGGCAGCGAAGGGATCTGAACACTGCAAAAATTTAAACCATGAACATGAAGGAATGTGAAATTAGATCTCTCACATCATAGTCATGCTTATTACATTAATGCCAAGGTAGGTAATTCCTGGTATGTATATTTTCAAGTGTGTGGTTACTGTATTATAAACCCTTCATGTTAAAGAGCATAAATAAGTTATCTTCCAGCTAGTTCCCAATAGTCAGACAGATTGTAAGATAGCTGAGAAATAGGACCAATATTGACTTTAAAGCTGTGCAACAGGGACTCTGGACAATTTGCCAATGGGGGTGTGTGCCAATGAGTGGATATCTCTTCTCCCTCATGCCTGTTGCCAGTAATTTACTCAGGAAGTTATAGCAGAATAGGTGTGGGCCCTCAGCTAGATAATGGATCTCAAGAAGATTATAATATGACTAATATTGATCCTGAACAAAAGCCAGGTTTATATAGACATTAATGGACTGATATTTCATGGCTGGAGTTAGTGGGTAGGCTTGGTAGAGTTATACAACCTAAGCCCTAAACTATGGTTTACAAACTACGGGAGCTGAATTTGCACTGTAAAGGATTCAGTGCCCTGTGGAAAGTAAAGGGCTATATGTATGTTGGAAGGTGGGAAAAGGGGCATAAACCTTACACACACACACTTCTAAATTACAGTCATGTTTATTATTATGGTGCTTTTCAAGTAAATAATTTGTGGTTAGCTTAACAAATTATACATACATTTCTATACAGAGCTTTCTTCAGTTTCTTAACTGTCTTTCTCCCTGATTCACACAGGTGTTTCTTATCACAACAGATATATGCCATTAGGTAGCTTCATTATTTCCTCTCAGGCTTAATTTTAGCCTAGAGAGGAGGAGTGAAAGAAGGAAAAATAACTCTTTCCCTGAACTTCTTGGAATCATAGCACCTTGGTCAAGTTTTCCTTGCTACCTCCTGGTCTGTCCTTTCCAGCATATGAGAGAGGAAATAGAAACAGAAGCAAGCAAAAGCATGAAACTGTCCCCAGTATAGTGCCAGTAGGATCTACAGTATATACCTACCGCCAGCTTCCTTAGTACCTTCCAAGCTCTGTGCCCCACCTGATTTTACTTTTGTGGATTTATTTTACTTTAACAAAAGCTTCAAGTCTGATCTTTAGTTCCACTACAGTCCAGTGCTTTGTTTGGAAGTGTGCCTGCTTCTCTAGAAAAAAGCAAAAGACAGCCTTTGGTGAAAAGCAGAGAACTTGCACTTTGCTTGTTCCTGGTTTAATAATTTTTCATCTATCTACCAGGTCACCCCCTTGGATACTTGTTTTCTTAATAACCATCACCATTATTGCATCACATGTCTTCAAACTTTTCAGCCCATGGGGACATTTGGAATTTTGAGAACATGTCATATGAATTTTAAAAAAGAAGGTTCTATGGAGATTGTGGAAAACAGCATTTACAGAAGGCAAATTAATAAGGCTGCTCCCTATGATCTGCTCTAACCACTTTTCACCAGAACCTGAGATCTACCAACTGGATTTGAATTCAACAATTATTGAATTCAAAACTTTGATCTGTAGCAGACCTGAATCTCATAATAATGTACAAAAATTAGTTTATCTAAAGTTTTTATAATTATAGCAATATAATTTAGAATGGTGGGGTGGTAATTATCTATTTATTTTTAAATAAATTATAAATTTATTTATAAATATATTGCCCCCTTTTCATCCCAAATGGATTATTACTATTGCAGATCAGATGACTGGAAGTTAGAAAGATTACTGATCTTTCATGTTTTGAAACATAGCTATTTCTGAATAACCCAACTCAATATTTAGAATAATTTTATTCTGCAGTAAATAAGAGCATTTCCTATTCTTTTAAACTGAAAAGTATAGACTTTTTAAATAGCCCAATGTTATACCTCCCTCTGCTGGGTTCACAGTGTAAATACTGAGAAGTTAAAATAGCATTAAAAATGTAAAATGCATGAAATTGCTCAAACCTTTGAATTTCAGAGGCTCAGATATTTTTTAATTTGTAATTATTATCTGATTTGTGGGGTCCTTGGTGCTCTTGGGGCTTGGTTGTTTCATTACTCAACCAGGTAACACCATCAGTGCAAGTGATGTGGGGTTTGCTCCCTGTTTATATACAGTAGCTTGCCCTGGCAGTTTTGGTGGAGGTGTTGTTTTCTCTTTGGTAGTTCCTTGACTTGTTATTTTTTATTGTTTTCTGCTTGATTGTTTGCCTGGTGTAAATCCCTGCTTATCTAGGTGTTGGCTGCTGGAGATGATGTGTTCTAGTCTTTTTGTTTCCTTCTTAGCTTTTTTATTGTCTCTTTTGAATGGTATGTAAATATGGTTTATTTCTTTGTATCTGTTGATGGTTGATTCATCTGAATGCCAAGCTTCCAGGAATTCCCTAGCATTTTTGGATTTAGCTTGGTCTACGACGCTCACTGTTTCCCAGTTAAAACTATGGTTGAGTCTGTCCATGTGTTGTGAGATTAAGGAGTTTTCATTGTGTCTTCTGACTGATGGTTGGTGTTCATGGATGTGCTCTGCTAGTCTTCTGCCTGTCTGTCCTATAGTATGTGGTAGATGACTCCTGTTTTTTCTTGTTGGGCTACTGGACTTTTGGCTTACTTAAGATGTTCTGGAGGGCTTTAGTTGGATTGTGTGCTACGGTAATGCTGTGTGGTTGTAATGTTTTTGATGTATGGTAGTATTATCCTTTTCATAGCTTGTGTTGGTTGTGCTGTAGTGGGTTGAGTGGTCAGGCACTTTTTGATAAAGTTGCATGGGTATCCATTTTGTTAGAAGATATTGTAAAGGCGGTCTGTTTCCTTTTTCGGGTGTTCTGGGTTACTGCAGTGCGTTTGTTTTTATTAACTGATTTCTATGAAGTATATTTCTATTTACTCTTCCAGAATCAGTGCTCTGGTGGTTCATACAATGTCCCCATACATCTTACATTGATATCTGCAGCCAATACTTCCCACAACCTGTGCATATATTTAAAGGTTTTCCATGCAAAGTAGGGCCTTGCACTGAACAAGGGCCCTTCCTCACACAGAAGAGGTCTACCTGCAACTACACCATTTGAACATATAAAAAGTGCAGCTATTTTTTTTGCTTTGGGTACAATAAAGGGATGTATATACAGTTGTGCTAGTCTATATGGTTAGGTTAACTTACATGATTGTCATGTGCTTTTTACTGTGAATATTCTTATTCCACACAGAGCTGTATCATCTTCTTAAACATTGTGAATTATTATTAATGCACTTATGAATTGATCATTTCTGGCTTCAAAAGGTTTCAGGCAATCTCAGATGGTAACTGTTAAATAATCTGTTTCATATGTAACCTGACTGTGCATTACTAACTTGTTTTCTTCTCATTCCTCCCTTCCCAATTTAACTCCTAGGTCAGTCTAGCCACTTTATGCATCTGGTGAAGTGAGCCGCAGCTCATAATAAAATTTGTTAGAAAAGATGCTTCCAGATTCCTTCTGACTTTTTATCACCATAGACTAACATGGCTCTCCTCCTACAATAGTTTGTTTTTCCTATTATTATGGGGCTGGACTTGATAGCCTTGTATTAGAAATTTCTCCTTTATGAGATCATTTAGGAACAGAGATCAGGACGTTTATCAATAGAAGCAGATTTTTTTTTCTATTGCTGCAATAACAAAACCTAAAAAGGGGCAGGAATGCAATCCTCTTACATAGATTTTTGAAGATCAAAGTATACATGTAATCCATGAAGTCAGAATTAGTGCAGTAATGAAGATGGGATTACGCAGACAACAGTTTTAATAAGAATACAGAGGCTGTGTGTTAGAATAATGCTTACTGCCTTTCGTTTTCAGATGGAGCAGTGAAAGTGGTACAGGCTGGAAACTGGAAGTGGTATTATGCAAGATTGGTAAGGACATAATTTTTCCCCTTTGCACATATAGAAAGGACTACTTAACCAGCTGAGATAACAGGTGTAAGCTTTGCATTATAAATTCTTCCACAACATGCTTAGAAAGAGTTATATAGCAAGCTTTGTGGATTGCATCATTGTATTGTAAACCATTGTCACCTCTGAGCCTTTTATCTGTATTTCTACTTGTAACAATTAAGATAAAGGGTACAGCACAAGAGTTACCTAGTCTAGCGCCAGCTTTGGGGATGGGAAGGAACAAGTGTACTGGAAATGTTTCCCCTAAAAATATACATAGGAAAGGATCAACTGCCTGAATCCCCAAGTTATGGACAAGTTATATCATCAAAACATTCCCAGATATTTTTTCATAGGGACCCTGTCCCTATTATAGTTAAAAATATCCTTGTCATTGAATCAATTGTCTGAAGTTGTGACCAAATCACTAATAAAGTATGCTACCAAGCCATCACCAGGTGTTATTGTTTATACTTTCTTAAGAAAAGTATGAAAAGTTGGCAGAAGTCCCCAGTCTGAACCTTGGTGTAGACTCAAAGTCCCAGATGCACAACTGCTGGGTCCAGGGGTTCCATCTGCTGCCATTTCTTTGGATTTTCTGGCAAGCTGAAGGAATGTAGCTTGGTATATCTTTCATTTTTCTCTATAACTTTTTAAATATTCATTCAATAAAACCCTTTTTGGCATTTCACCCTGCTTTGAGCATGTTCTCTCTGAATCCTAAATAACTTATTGGCTACCAGTGTGAACAGAAAAGCATATACATATATGTACTGTTTGTACAAGAGGAGAAACAAAGGAAATCATATTTCCTTCTTTTTATCTGAAATTAAGGTGGTAATGATAGTGTCAGAGGGGTCCCGATTGTCAGATTAAATTCAACAGAAACAAAAAGAATAGATTTTATTTCATTGTGACAAGCTTTAATATTTGGAAAACTCCTAACCAGAACTGTATTTCAATAATTAAAAAAATACTGTATTTCAGTAACTTATAAAAGAATGCCTGAAATTTTCTAAGTAATGTGTAAAGATTAAAAACTACAATATAATAAATATTGTTAAAAAAGAAAAAAGAGATATAGACAAGGTACAAGAAGAAAAGCAGATACATATATGTTTAATGTTCAAGTGGCATTGCCATTTGAACAGTATTTAAAAAAGTAATGACAATGGGTTGCAGTTGAATCAGAGGAGTGGGAAATGTTCTTTCATCCATCCATCTTCTACAGTCAAGTTGAACAGCTGATAATATGACATTTCTGGCAGTTTGGTCCCAGCCAATGGTTGGATCCATGGAATCCAAGCATATGATTTTCTTAAATAACAACAGTAGCAGTAGTGATACTTGAATGATTCAGAATCCAGTAGAAGAGGATATATGTAACTCAGGGTTCAACTGTTGGGTTCTTGGTTCTCAGCAATCAGAACCAAGAACCTAACAATGATTCAAAAGGTATGTTTGCTTTAATATAGCTAAAAAAATAGATGTTAACTGTTCAGGCAGAAATGTTTCATTGGCAGAAAGGGGATTATGAGTGACTCACTGGCTCAGAATTCACATTACTTATTTATTTATACTTTCATATCTGATTTAATTGTAGTTCTCTGAAGTCCTACTTAATGTCTATGCTTTTACTGTTTTTAAAATTATAAATGGTTGTAGCATGGTGAAGAATACATTTCAGATTTTCAACCTGGAGCTCTCCAGATATGTTGAGCTTAAAGCTCCCAGATTCTAAGAATTTGGCTGTACTTATGGGAACTATTATTCTAAATAGCAACAACAAACAGGCATTTGGAGGGCTCCAGGTAAAGTCTGATCTGTGGTACTGGATTGATTCCCCATCTGTGGTGGCTGCACATCAGGTCAGTCACTGAGCTTTTATATTGGCCTCTTCAGACCCATTCCCTTTTTAAATATTTGCTCCAGTAATAAAAATGTAAATGAAGTCACCCTTTGCCATGGCATTTGTCTATTCTTCAACTTTTAAAGCATTAGCCACATAATGGATTCTTTGTGCATTTGGGCATCAAACGATACTGTTTGGCTGGCAACTCTAGTTTATGCAATGCTGTGCTGACTCTACAGAAGCTCAGCATCAGCTTTAATAATTTTCTTTACTCCATGCAGAGTGGTAAATTTGATTTGTAGAATGAAGTATTTTCAGGTTTTTTATAATAAATCACAAAATGGGAGAGTTGTTCTGATTAATTTATATTATAGACTGCAATTTAAGGTCATGTTTCATTAGCAATCAGCAAATAATTCATTTCATCATCTGTTCCCCTATGCCATAGAGAAATGCTACTATTATCAGGCTCTATAATTTTTGTAGCTATTATTCTGAATATTCTGTATCTACAGTGGATCAATTTTTCTTTATGTATACCTGAAGCTATCCTTTTCCAGTGGTTTTGTTGCTCAATATTATAAAATTTCACTCATGAAAGACAGAGTTTGACTGTTATTCCAAATCTGATTACAGCTCTTTACCTTGATTTTGATATATAATATGTATGTATTTGAAACCAGGGCCTAATGCATGAATAAAGGAACACTTCCATTTTTTTCCCTACCTAGACATTCTGTAGACTATTTCACATTACACAGAGAAGATTGAGATTTATTTTTCAGGTTTAGTGTGTCATGTGTCCTTGGTGTGTATTTCTGTCATACATATGTTTACCACTTTCACATACTGTCAGTTCTCATATAGCACAATAGTTGTGTTCCTAGAAACTCTTGTGCTAGGCAAAATTGTGCAATATAAATAACAATGCACAGGAAAAAATATGGTTAGGGATAGACTGCTCAAAAATGAAAACACATTTGTAACTAAAACTTACCAAACACTATAAATGATCCTAACACCATTGAAAAACATGTTACCGTATACTCATAATTTAATAATGCAGATTTAGAGTCTTACCTTGAAAAGAAGTGGTGATAGCTGATAGGGTATCAAGCTGCAGAATTATGGGGATAATGACAGAAGATGATCTTCTATCTCTTTCTTTGGTGTTTGCTTAAAAAACACATCTAGAATCTGTTGTTTTGGCATCTTCCTTTTCTCATAAAGAAAATGCTTATATGGCCCCAAATAAGATTGAATTCTATAGTCTGCTATTCTGCTCCTTTCTGGATTATAATCATTATTTTCTAGCCATTGCAAGTATTTCTCAAATGCACTGAAAACTGAAGATAATGCTGAAATGGAAAGCTGTTTTATGGTGGCTTGCTGGATTTCTTCTTCCCTGCCTTCCACTTACCTCTCAGTCAAAAGTTGTTGCAAAACTTCTGTTGAAAGATCCTTTACAGCACATCTAAGTCCTCTTCCTCCACTTCATCAAACCCAGCCTGTTTTGTGAGAGCAATACAATTTGCTTTTATTTTGAGAAGCTCTTTAATAGGATTACAACTTTTAAAATTATGAATAAAATCAGGTAGAAGGGGCTGCTAAACACCACACAGTCTTTTGTAATCTTATTCTAGGTCTCCACTGTAATATCAGTAGCATTCTGTATGTTGAATTGCTTCCAAAATTCAAGAACTATATGCATTCTCGCCCTCAGTAGCTGCAAACATCTTAAATATGTGCCTTGTATAATAGTGTTTAAAGGCAGCAATAACTCCTTGATGAAATGGCTAGATAAGAGAAATTGTATTAGAGGTAAAAAAAACAAAACAAAACACCATGACTTCAGTGTTTGCTGAGAGGACTGGAGGATGACTCAATGCATTATCTAAAACAATTAGAACCTTAAAATCCATAATGTTGCTCTTACAGTAGTTTCTAAATACACCCTCAGACACATTAAGTAGAACATCTGCCATGTCATCCACTTCTTTTTGCTATGCCTGAAGTAGACATCAGGAGTAGACATTATGATCCTTTTTAAGACTTGGGGATTGGCTGCATGATATACAATAACAGGCTTCAGTGAGATATAGGTATATGATGGAATTTTTTCCAATAAAGACCAGTTTAATTAAAATTAAAAATCTGATCTACTGTATAGTCTTCTTACTCATTTTTTATAGTACTTGGGAAAATGCCTGTGCTGTTGCATTTGCACTTACGGGTTCACTTGATAATTTCACATTGTGGAGTAATGGTTTGTAAAATTGTTGAACCAACCACTACTTGTAGTAAATGGAGGCTCTTCTATAGGATTTTCAGTTTTTTATGTTGCTAACATATTCTCTTTTACCATGAGAAAGTTTGCTTCTGATCTAGTCATCTGATCTTCAACCCAAACACTACTACAATACTACATCTCTTCCAATTCTTCATGTCTTGTCCCAATAGACTTTGTAAAACTATATGACAATTGACAGTACTTTGGTTTTGCAGTTGTATGTTTAAAATATCCTTGGTTAGCCCTCCCTAATTTGTTGTCCTTCAAGTGCATTGGAATAGAGCTCCTAACATCTCTAGCCAGCCCTATCATTAAGGAAACTCACTGAGTAATTTTAGTCACTATATTTTAGCCCAATTTACCTGACAAGATTGTGGTTGTGGGGAAAATAGAAGAAGGAGTGCTCCATACATACCCTTCAGCTCTTGGAGGAAAGGCAGGGCATAAACCTAACAGGCAAGTTAAATGAAACATCAGTTTGGTAATTGTGGTAATTATGTTTCTCAACTTGTTTATATTGTCTGTCATCTACTACAAAGGTTGTGTTGCCTGAAATTTTATGTTTTGTGCAGGAAAGACTTGTAACTGTATGCCTTAGCCCTTTATAAAAAGAATATGTCACCTCTGGAGAAAACATTGGAAATGCAGGAATTTGTCAGGCAAACAGGAAAGCTTGCTTGTGTTTTTCATTTGCCTGTGCCAAATTATGTAGTATCATAGCAGATTTTAAAAAAATATATTTGAAGAAAGCAAATTAATCTCTTGGCCCATCTCATCGTTAGTGAGCTACTTCATATTTGAACAGTAATGATGCTGTTTGCTCTAATTAAGAGTGTTCCTGATCAGATTTTGTAAGAGATTTCCTGATATAGATGTCGGTAATGGAAAGTGTCTTTTGGGAAAAAAAATCTACCCTGGCCGCAGGTCCTTTGGCTATCGATGTTGCCTTAGAAACTGTACTTCCAGTTGATATAGTAACTAAGATGGCACTTATAGCAAAATCTCCCACAGCAGCTCACATTCTGTTTCAACCTATAATGCAAATAAATTTTTGGATCTTTTTTGTTTATCTGGAGGATTGTAAATTTAAATTCTTCAGTCTGAATCCAAATTCCTCATTTACTTATGAAATTATAACAGATACTACATCTGCCCATTTTCATCATATCACCATTCAGAATGCTTTAAAATACCCAAGGCACACAGTCCAACACAGAGTTAAGAACCCTAAAATCCAGTGTGGTAGGAACAGACAGAACTTGCAACAAAACATTGCAGTGTAGATATTGCTTTTCAGAGTTCCAGACAACTTCCATCCCATCCCATCCCATCCCATCCCATCCCATCCCATCCCATCCCATCCCATCCCATCCCATCCCCTCTGGTTTCCATCTTCCTTCTATCAGTCAGTATTTCGTGCCAAATGAGCACACCCTTCTTTGGTTTCCTCTGGTTCCTTATAGAGCAGAGCTGGGCAACTTTTCTGTGGCTGAGGATCACCCTTGACAGTTTTTAGGCCACTCTGATAAGGCATGATACAAAGTGGACAGATCTATATGGATAGAGCCAGGATTTTTTCTAGGCTTCCTAGTTTTCGAATGGAGTTTTTCTATTCCAAAATGCTGCCTGCAGGTTTTCCACCTAAAGATTACATGCTGGCAAAAAAATAGCAGAAGGTAGAAAAAAGGAAAAGGAACTGAACAATATATTTGTTCATATAAATAAATATGATAAATATAAATATGATACATATGGTAAAATTAAAATAAATTGTTCATATAAATAAATATGATACAGATGATAAAAAATAGATATAAATAAAAGAGTGAGTTTGGGCCAGTCACTCTCTGAGCCCAAACCACCTCACAGGGATGTTGTTGTGGAGAAAACAGGAGGCAGAAGTATTAGGCATGTTTCCTGCCTTGAGTTGACCTACACACACACACACATACACACACACAAATAAATAAATAAATGGTGTAAAAATCTAATCATCATCATCATCATCTCCAAGGAAATCCTAGGTTATTAACAGAATCAGAGAGGAAAAACAGCAAGGAGAGATGAACTTTAAGAAACTGGCATTTATATTAATATATGTTCAATTTTCCTGTGGGACTTCTGGGTCTCCTTGCTTTTCTAGCTTTATATATATTAAATGACCACGTATAGTATGAATATTTTATGCATATTAATTACAATGTTTGATTACTAATTTGTTTAGATCATAAACTGTTCATATAAACATTTCCTATGCTGAAATGGATTCACAATAATCTTGCAAAAATATAATCTATGAAACTCAATAAAATTGAATGCAACGTAAGATTGATTAAAATCTCTAAATGAAATCTTTATATTCACATATGCTACCCAAACCTATAGATGCATGTTTTGTTTTCATAAACAAAACAGCTTTAATAAAGATACTAATCATGGTTTTGATATTTGCTTTATTAGTGTCCTGAAATTTAATTTCTTTTACTTTCTGTTTTAAGTCTACTGATGCATTTATAAGATTGGCAAAGTTCAGCTTACACATTTGAGAAACTCTAGGCAACAGCAACAAAAAAAGGGGGGGGTTGGTGAAGATGGCAGAGAAAGTAGCCCCTCCTACTTAAAGACCTTGTTGTTCAAGGCCAGGTCAGTTGTCAAAAAAATCTGTTATCCAGGATTTAATCCTGGGTGAAATTGTGGATCAGGATCTGGCTGAAAGAATAAAAGGTGGGCTATTCCATGGTATAGGAAGCTATAAATGGCATTGGGACTGATGATTTCCACCAATCAGGACCCAGCAGCTTTCCAGAAAAGCCATCTTTTCACTAGCTTCTGGAAATGCATAAAAGTGGAAGGTCACCCTCACCTTGTGGGGCAAGCTATTTTATAGGAGGGGTGCTCCCACAGAGAATGCTGGCTTTTGGGTCCCATCCTGCTGTATTTCACATTAGTGGGGACTTTCAGCATGTATTCTCTGTTCATGCAGACTGGGTAGATAGAATCTGTCTGGAATAGTAGGTTTCATAGATACAGTACTCAGGCTTTGCACTCTACAGGGCTTTATAGGCAATAACCAACATCTTGAAGGGCACTTGGACACAAACTGGTGGACCATGCAGCTCCCATAGCAAAGGTATTATGTGATAGTAACAAGACTGTTCCATAAGGGTATAGGCCACTGAATTTTGCACCACTAAATTTCTAGGTGGTCTTCAAAAACAGTCCCATATAAAGTGAATTATAGGAATCCATATGGGAGGTGACATAGGCTTGAGTGACCATCTTCAGCGCGCTCTATTTTAAGTACAGTTACAATTGATATACCAGCTAAAATTGGGCAAAGGCCCTTTTGGCCATAGTCTCCAACCGCTTTCTAGCAGGAATCATGAGTCCAGGTGAGCCCCTAAATTGCAAGCCTGCTCTCCATAGGGAGGGACAGCTCCCGAATGGTCACTTCTTGCTGGGCTTAGGTCTGAGCCAGTTTCTCTCCATCCTACCCTGACAAAGTCCAGATACTTGGTCAGAACTTGTCCTGCATCTCCAATTTGGCCCAATGGGGAGATATCTAAGCAGGCAGGTAAACTAGGGACAATATTGTTATACAGTACTGTCTTACCTTGCCACCTAACTGTCCCTCTTCCTCAGCTAACCAGAGTGACCTCAGGTATGATGTTAGATTATCTAAATCTCCTATTCTAAGTAATTTCAATGCCTGTTTTGAGATTAGTAGTAGTTCAGAAAACACTATCAGAAATCTTAGTTTTGTCTCCAGGTTAAGTAGGAGAGAGAGATCCTCCCATTATTGATTGCTTAAGCTCTGTTGTAAGAAAACAAGCTAAACTTAAATCCATATAAAACAGAGATGCTGTTGGTCAGTGGGGAGCTGGAGTCCAACCTGTGCTGGAGGGGGTTTCACACCTCCTGAAAGAGCACATGATCCTTGATCCTCAGCTGCCACTGGATTGGCTGTGGTGGCTGTGATAAGGATTGCTTTGCACAGTTATGACTCAGTCACCAGCTGCAACCTTTTCTGAGCCAGCCAGATTCGGCAAATTGTGGAAGCCATTTAACCTTTAATAACTTTGTTTTAGTATTGACTACATCACTTAGCATTGGCTTATTAACCATAGTTTATCATTTTGTGGTAAGACAGCCTGTGACTATCTGCCCCCTCAAGTTTTCCTAGGAATTCCTTCAGAATTTAGCTGCAATCTCCATAGTAGTCAAGGGTATAAGGAAATGGATTTTCCAGGCAAGTAGACATTATCACGAACTTTTCCTGCTGTCATGTATACCAGATCCATTCATTTTGCAAAGAATCCACTCCTCGTGGAGCCCCTAGGTCCGGGCATGTGTACAACTCAGTCCCTTTCTCATGCAGTTTTTACCCCTAAGTGTAGGTAGGGAGATGGCTGTGATACTTGTATGTGTGTAATACACATGTGAAGAAGAGTGATACAACTATGTGCATTTTTGGACTCTCCCTGTAAGCTTGGGTCACTTTACTATTAGACCACTTGTAATCGCTTAGCATCACAGTTAAAGAACCTCTTTAATCCCTTCTGCTACAGACTCCATTAGGATTATTCCTACTTCTGCTAAAATAGCCGTTAACAACAAATAAAAGCTCAACAGGACTAGCTAGTTTCGGCATGTTACATATTTGCATACCATGCAGCCTTTCCTAATCTTGGATCTCCAGATGTTACTGGGCTACGCAAGAGTGTCCGCAAGGAATGAGTCGTAAAAAAACAGGTGGAGCTTCGTTCGCACCGCCGCGGTCACCATCTTGACTTTTTTGACCATACCCTGCGAACACCGTGGACAGCTTCCGTTATCCCCGATAAGCATGATCGCTCGTAATCCAGCAAACACGGGGACACCAAGTTGATTATAATAAAAAAAAGGAAGGCTCAGAAACCCTGCTAAATTATACAGGGCTCTAGCCAACGCCGTCTTAAACATACTAAAATGAGTAAATGTTTCAATTTCCAAACAAAGGAACTCAGCGCAAGCAGAAGCCAAGTGTCACAAAAGATAACGCCGGTGTAAACACAGAGGCCAGACAAACTCTGTTTAATCGAAAGTTCCGCTCGCTTTGGAGGGATTATTTCCATGTGAATCGGCGCGATTCTAATTGGTCCCCCGTCTCCCTGGCGAGCACCTTTAAGATGCCACCCTCACGGCATCTCTCCTCGGCAGCAAAAGCTTACGGAGGCTCCCTGGGATTTAGCTCCACGCGGACGCGCCACAGGTTCGGGGAGGGGGGAAAAACAGACACAAAGTGGCACGCCCTTTATCTCTACAGTTTCAAATAGTAAGGACCGTAATGGGCTTCCCAGGCTAAGGTTAGCGATACGGGACTGCGTAATTTGTCTCCCTGCAAACAGTGCTCCTTTATGCGCGTAGGGTGGAGACCAGAAGAACCAAGCCCTTCCTAGGCCGTGAGTGAGGAGAAGCCAGCTCTTCCCCTTCCTGCTCCCTCCTGGGGTGTTGCCTCTTGCCTATCGTCGTTGTTAAGCGTTGGATGGCTCCTCCCAAAGGCTGCAAAAGCCAACGGTATTTTTAAAGACTTCGCTGTAGCGTGGGGCCTTTAGGGTTTTTTTTCCCCCTTTACGATCGGCCCTTGTGTGCATCGTGTTTTGGCTCGCTTCTTGCTATTTATCCCCATTTTGTTGCCCTCCAGACTAAAAGTTCTTCTTAGACCGCGCAATGTTTCGCTTCCTGAGGGGCTTTGTGCTCCCGGAGGCTGTCTGTGAGGCGCCCGACAGTAATTCGAGATACGAAAACCTCTTCAAAAAACTAGATCGCAACGAGGACGGTCGAGTGGACATTGCTGAGCTACAAAGTGGCCTTAAAGAGTTGGGCATCCCTCTGGGGGATGACGCGGAGAAGGTGGGTGCAAGGCATGAGGCTTGATTAAGAGGAGGAGGGAAAAGAAGTATGCAAATTTCTGGATTGGGATCCCTCGGAAAGGAGAGTTCTTGGAAGCCCGAAGGCTGTCGTGTAAACCTTCACTTAGCTCAATTCAATTATTTTTTTTTTTTTAATATGGTTTTGGTTACTATATAAAGAGAGTACGCCGGCCCTCCTTCCACTCGTCACCATTCATTCCATCTGGGGATTGTTAACACGGATTGCTTTGTTCCTTGGGGGAAGCCCATGCTTTTCCTCTAGATTCTTCTTTCCTTATATTTCATGCTGTCACGTGGCTCTTTGCCCTAAAGGGCATAGGCAGTTCCCATTCACATGGAACTGAGGAAAGGTCGACTCAGGTTGTGAGGACTGCTCCTTCGTTCTGTTGGACTGCAAGTAAAGTGCAAACTTTCCCCAGCCCTTAAAAGCAGGGGAGCAGGAAGAATAAGACAACTGCAAGAAAAATGAGGTGTGTGAGGTGACAGAGGAGGGGATAGTTCAAGGAAAAGAAAGTGACCAGTATATATAAATTTTAAAAAAGAGATTTGATGGTAGCCTTTGTGTCAGCCTTAACAGTCATTCTGAATTTGTGACAAACTGAGTAGCTCCTTGATCAGATGTCAAGATGCAAACATGTAAGGGCAAAGTTTGCATTGTGACATTACCGTGTGTTACCATTTTGACGCTTGCTGTGGAAAGGACAGGAATTGGAGATACTAAAAAAGTGTCAGGAAAAAATACTTTGAAATGTGTCACAGAAAACTAGAAATAACAGAGGAAATATATAGAAGATATTCAGAAAAAGGAAGGATGAAATAGGAAAAAAAAGGCTGCCAGATTCTGCACAATGTACAAAGTACATTGGAATATGAGGAACAGGATTTCCAGGAAGTTGCTTTGAGGCTGACTTTAAAAAAAAAAAATTGTAATCAAATAACCTTAGCTATGATCCATTCTCTGTCAAAAATTCACCACCAGCCATCTCATTTCCTTTTTCTCCTGGCAACTTGTAGAAAAAAGCACATACAATTCATCTTTATTACATTCTTGAGTGCTTATTATTTTGGAGCATAGCAGCATTTCACCATGCACATTATTGTTCTTTTCATCTTTCATAATGTCCTTAGTCTTGTGTCTGAAATCATAAGAATGAAGTAAGTGAACTTTCCTTTGACAGTTTCATGAGGTTTCCTAGAGACCTGTTTTAACAATTTAACACATTACATAGAGACAAATCTGTTCAGTCAAAGATGAGCTTCAGTAAAAAGTTCAGTCAAAAGAGAGTTTAATGAATCATGGCTTGCTGATAAATATACTGGTATGATGAATGTGTTTGGAAACTTATTTGTGATACGTGTACTTTATACTTGCCTGTCTAAAGTGTACACTAAAACAGATAGATAGATAGATAGATAGATAGATAGATAGATAGATAGATAGATAGATAGATAGATAGATAGATAGAGGCATATAGGTTGAGTAGAATACAAAAATATGGAGAAGGGAACATTTTGTGTTAGAAGGTTTCCAGGAGAAACTAAATTCATAATGTTTAGTAGCCTACTTAGAGAAATAACAGAACCAGTGATGGCCCTATCTGCCACTTGAGGCATAAAATCCGAATGATCTCTTATAAAAGTATAATAAATGCATGATTCTTTTTATTGTTTGTGGTTTGTTTGTGCAGTTGGCCCTGAGTACTACAGTATATTTACTTAGTGTAAATCTGTATGTCACTAATTTACGCCACCTATGCAGCACTTTAAATACTGTTTGCGGTTTTCCTAAGGCTAAGCATGTCATTCAAGAAGAAGAGACCCAACAAGGAAGGTATGCTCTGAGTCCCCTCTATATGGCAATATCATTTGGTGGGACTCAGAAATCATGTCTTCTCTATCCTGGCCCCTGCCTCATGGAAGAAGCTTATCCACTGAGATTAGGACAGCCCTGACCCCGCTGGCTTTGAAGAAGGGGCTTTTTCCATGGGCACTGGGCTGGGGTGTGAGTCAGTCTGAAATGCCTTAATATGGAATGATTATGGGTTGGCCTCAGTTGTGTCATGGATTTGTTCAGTATATTGTTTTGGAATTCATTTTAATCCAATGATAGCTGCCCAGAGTTGCAGTTTGCTGTATAAATTGATTAAATAAATAAAAGTAAAGAACAGTCACTACGTAAATTTAGCATGAACCAGACATTACAACCACCAGTTTGGTTTCAGTTTTGCTTTTGTGCTACCTGGAAATGGCAGCTGCTTCAGATTAATACAATATGCTTGGTCTGACAAAAGCCACAGAATGCAGTTAAAAGAAATGTATAAGACAATGATAAGATGGTGGAATGCTTATTTCCATACCCAGACAGAGTAGGCATGTGAACTAGTGTGAAGCAGAATATGTTCTATACCAACAGGAATCTCAGCTTTCTGAACTTTCTGTACTAATGTAACCAAACCTGTTGTGTTCTGCTATCCTCCACAAAATATCCTTGCAGTTCATACATAGATAAGTTGCAAAAATAATTTTCTGGCAAAATTTTGCAATGCTTTCATATTAGGAATAGCAAAGGACCTACAGGTCAGTTAATATGAATGAACATGGTGGAACTAGATGGTGATTTAGATAGCATGCTGAACTAGAAATTGGGGTTCACAACTGATTATAATGGAACTTGAATCAGTAACTTTGTAATGAATGTTTTGTTTGTTTCAGTCTCAAGCCGCTTCTGGTTTCATTCATTAAAGTTACTTAAAAAATAAAAATGTCTGCCATCAATAGAATCCCTTATTTGGGCTGCAGAAATTTGGACATTTATTCGATGGCAGCAAAGACATACAGAAAACTCTAAATTTGCTGTTGTCTAGTCATTTGATGGATCTTTGCAGCCCAGATATGATATCACGAATTTATCAGTGGCACATATCCCATTAATAGAGTATTAGTATTTCATTAAGGTAATTAGCGTTGATGTTTGAATTGATTTGATTGATCATGTGATCAGCTAAGTAAAGAATTGCTGGGTTTGATTTATTAACACGAGTCAACTTTCATGTTTTCAAAGACAGGGAAATTCAGTGCATGCTATTTTAGGTTGTTAACATTTTATAACATTACATAAGCTTCGTTTGTAGCAGTCACCATTTGGCAGTCCCTTGGTTAAGAACGAGTTCTGTTCCTAAGTCTGTCTTTAACTCGTATTTCTATGTAAGTCAGAACTTGTACTTACAAATGGGCTGCTGCCTGTTGCTAAAAATGGTGGACGACATTCTCCTTCCTCGAGCCGATGTACTGCTGAAGCCACGCAATGTTCTCATGAACCTCTGAAAACCGCTGAAAACAGACTGTATGTTAAAAATGTGCTGCTTCAGTGGTTCATGAAAACATTGCATGGGTTCAGCAGTTTGCCTGCTTGAGGAAGGAGAATGCCATCTGCCATTTTTAGCAATAGACAGCCCGTTTGTAAGTATGAGTTGTCCATAAGTTGGACATTCTTAGCCCTGGGACTGCCTGTACAGATATAGTAATGATGTGCTGGATGAGCTATTTAATCAACTGCAATTGGCACATTTATTGTTTTACTGTATATTATATTTAGTTTAACTCATAGTCATATTTGTGGATACCATTCTGGTAGCAACAAAGCTGAATGTTCCAAAACATTTTAATTAATAAATACAAGTGGTACTGTATTTACCACTTTTTGTATAAATCTAATGTATTTACAAATTCAGTGCTTTTCTTTTGTATCTGAGCCTACTGTCAGATAAATTGAATGAAACCTGTTTTTTCATACTTAATTTAAAAGGATTTAATTTTTGTTAGTTGGCATACTGGTTTATATAAGGCTAAGTTTTGTTCAATATATATTCTATCCTTTCAAGAAAAAAAGCTGGAACTTTCATTAAGCTTTGCAGGCACTGCCTTTTTCAAGCGCTGACTGCTTCCATGCCTGGTTATTTTGCGGATAAACTCAGGAACTAGTGGATTACATAACTATACTGGCTGGGTATTGTGGAGATATTCTCCATCCCATCTGGAGAACAGCAGTTTGGGCAAAGCTGGTTTGGCAAGTTTTTAAGAGAGGTAATGTACGAGATAGCCAGAGGTGGAGAACATTCAGATGTTGTCAAAACAGGCCACTTCAGCTTTGTGTTGCTTTTTGACTGCTTTTTTGTCTTGTGTATGAAGACAAGAGTCCCTTATTGCACTGCTAAAATGAAACCATGCCTACTGAAAAAATGTGATGTCAGAAAAAGTCCTTTGATAATATTTGGTAAACAGTTAAATATTTAACAGCACTGACATTTATATCTTACTCCTGGCTGGCTACAGTGGGAAGCAATCCATAATGCAGCTTTTAACCATTTCATTTATAGGAATGTATAGGCCTTATCTAGTACTGTTTTGCTAAAATATTTGTTTCGTTTATCATTCATTTACCTTTCCTAGATATTTTGTATGCCTTTAGTTACTGACAGTCTATAGAAATAACTGTATCTTAAAAAGTGAGAACCCGCTTGAAATTATACACAACATTAACAATACATATTCAATATACTTTTAACAGAAAATTTTCAGGGCTGGAGACACTAATCAGGATGGAAGACTGGACTTTGAAGAGTTTACACGTTATCTTAAAGACCATGAGAAGAAAATGAAACTTGCATTTAAAAGTCTGGACAAAAATAATGATGGTAGGATCCAATTTGCTGTATTAAATGTATATGTCAAGAGTGCAAAAATAAATATGTATAACTAAATAATAAAGAATTCCAACTCTGAGTTGATCCTGTATTTCAAAATACTCAGTGTAATCTTATATAAATTCATAAAATGTACACATTAATTCATGAATGTGTTTTCATTCAGTTATTAAGAAAAGTGAGATATATGTATGAAGGAATCGTTACTAAAGATCTCTTTAATTCATCTGAAAATGCCAGTTGAAGTAAAGAATTCAAATTCACATTAATACTTGTTGATTTAGAAATTAGTACTTTGAGTAAGACATGGAAACCCTTCAAAACTGAAGCTACAGCTGTCATGAGGTTGTGTTTAAACTGGTCTTGCTGTGAAGCTTTGAGAGAAGAATAACTTTGATTTGTAATGCAAAGCAGATAGAGGTCTGTTATACAAAGCAGCAGTGTATTGTGTTTGCTGTGAGGAAGTGCTTACTTGCAGGGTAGGCACACACCAAATGTTGCTGAACTACAACTTCGAGGAGCCCCAGTCAGCTACTGGATGATGAGGGGTGCTGGGAGTTGAAGTTCAGTAATATCTGGAGAACAACAGATTTCTTTGCTTGCTTCAATCAGAGGGTTTTTCTTGGCCAAAGATTCTTAACCCTATTAAGATTGCAGCAGAATTTGTAATTGGGAGGGACTCTGTTCCAAGCAATAGTCTTGAATTATTCTTGGCAGCATCACAGTTGTAGAAAAAGGGACTTGTGAGACTTATTACTGAAAACAGTGGCCCGGGCTATTTTCTAGCAAAGAGATTTACCACAGACCTTCACTGTACAGCAGAACTGCCAGCCAAGAAGGGTTTTGTGGAAGTTCTCCTTGTTCGTTAGGTACTCTAAAGAGGACGTTACCCAGATATTGTGCTGAGTATTTCTGAAGAACTTATTGTATTTTGATGAGAGCATATGTGCTGCTGGGGAAGGAAGTTCCTTTCTCTATGCCATAGCTATTCATTAGTGTTTGACTAGCGTGTAGGGGGCAGAGATTGTAGGATAGGATTTCACACATCCCCCCCCTGCATCACTTGTCTTGTTCACCTGATCAAAAAGGATAAAAATCAGGGGGAAAAAATCCTGATCCCCCTTTCCTTATTCTTCAGGTTTGTTAGTTTTTTTAAAAAAGCATTAGCTTAGGAATGGAGAGATTAAAGCTGAAATCGCTCTCAGATGAGAAGCATACATGAGTGTGTTGTAAGGCTAAATAGGGGTGGGAGAGAGCCATCTATGTTGATTTAAAATCTTTGGAGGAAAGGCAGAATAATAAGGCTAGAAAATGGGAATTCATTTTCTCATTAAAAATTGAAGTATTTATTTATTATTTGCTCTGCTTAGGAAGTACTGTAAATAGCAACAATTAAAAAGGTGTTAAAATCTTCCTTATGTTCCAAACCTAACCATATATTGTGACATATTTGCCTCAAATTTCACGTGATACCATGGTTTGTGGCATCAGCAGTTTTAAGCACTTGTGATGTTTCAGTGTCTAAACACAGAATATATTTCTTTTAAAATTTATTTTTATAATGTAGTATTAAGCTGTAACATCAGACTTCTCCAACCTAGTGCTCTCCAGATGTGCTGAATTATAACACCCATAATCTCCATCCAGCATAGATGTGGATTTAAATTACTGCTTAGCTATGAATTTCACTAAGTGACTGGTTCACGATCACTCCATTTCAATGGAACATACTTTATATGGCTATTAAAACATACCTTATACAGCTATTAAAACAAATGCATGGTGAAGAGGTGAGCCATATACATTGGTCTGAGAGTGCCTAGTTACTTAAAGTTAATGACATATACGGATAATAGTATAATAAATAAGTGGAAATCTGTGTCTGGGAACTATAACCAGGTTGTGTCAAAACTCTATCAAAACTCTGCTAATGATTAAGGAAATCTTGTTGCAGTTCAGCATGTCAATTACAAGTGCAAGAAAAGAACTTATCCCCTGACATTTCATTCTTGATTCTCTGTAATATATATCAGTATTAAAAATTCTAAAATCTGGATCAGTTGACTTCAAGTGGCAGACGTTGAAAAGTCATTTTCACTGTCCCTTTCTCTTTTTTTGAAGGTGTAATTGAAGCCTCAGAGATTGTTCAGTCCCTGAAGATACTGGGCATAGATATTTCTGAAAAGCAGGCAGAGAAGATTCTGCAAAGGTCAGCAGCTATTATTATGCCTGGTTATTGGATTGACTCATGAGAAGGCCTGGCATGTCCCTTGAAAAGTAAAGTCACATGTTGGATGCGTCCAATACTCTACCCCATTGTAGTAGGATAGCTTTGAATATTAGTAATGACATTGCTTTGAGGAAGGAGCCAAGGATAGATCAGGATTTATTGAGACAACTTGTGGGACAGTTTGACAAGCTTGAAAGAATCTTGGAGGTATCCCTGATATCTGTGAGATGCAACCCCCTTCCTTAGCCTAAGGCAAAAGGAAGGATGGGAGGACGTAATATTTATAGAACTAGCCTCTGATTGCAGGAAGCCCCTCTGCCTCTTGGTCTGGCTGGGAGGCTTTTCCAGGCTGTTTCCAAGGAAATGAATGGATGTACAATACATGATAGTATTGTTCAGAGCTCTCCAGGGACAGGATTTTGTATTAATGAGAAGTAAAAAGAAATGTTTCTTTTCTACTCTCCCCCCCTCCATCTTCTTGAAATATTCTCTCCCTCTAATAAATTGTTATTCTCCCTATTTGTACATGACAAGAAACTCTTGCTTATGGAATCTTCTATATGAAACTTTCCTTAGACCGATAAGGGGGATCAAAAACAAATAGTGAACTGCTATGTAGAACCTTTGAAAGGCAAATGGGATAACAGGTTGAAGCGCTTTGCACATTAAAGCTAACATTAAAGATTGGCAAATAAAACAAGAGTTTAGAATGTGAGTATATGTATAATGTGCTTTGAACATTATTAAGGCAAAAAAGTTAGCAGAATCCACTGTGAAATACTGGTTATTTCATTTTGAATTTTTAGCATCGATGCTGATGGGACAATGTCAGTGGACTGGAATGAATGGCGAGATCATTTTCTCTTTAATCCTGCTACAGACATTCAAGGAATTGTCCGTTACTGGAAACATTCCACAGTGAGTATGGTTTGCATTTTTATTGCAGTCCTGATCTGGACTATATTTATTTAAATAACTTGTGCATTAGCTTATTCAGTGATTATCCCTGGCAGCTGTTTTTTTTAGTTAAAGCAGAAATTCTTGACAATCTTTAGCTAGCTAAGCAAACTGTTGCTCCAAAATTGCTTGAAAATCTTGCTCTTTGCCTCTTTTTTAAATAAAGTACCCCCAAAAGAAATGTTGATTTAAGTGGAGAGCCAGTTTGGGGTAGTGGTTTAAGACACAAGGCTAGAAACTGGGAGACCATGAGTTCTAGGTCTGCCTTAGGCACAAAGCCAGCTGGATAACTTTGGGCCAGTCACTCTCTCTCAGCCATAGGAAGAAAGAAGGGCAAACAATTTCCAAAAATGTTGCCAAGAAAATTTCATGGACTTGTCCAGGCAGTCACCAGGAGTCAATAATGACTTGAAGCCCGGCCCCCATTAAAAAAATGATGACAAACAACAGGTATCAGTAATCTATTCCTGCAGATCAGGTGTAGATCTCTTTCATTGTTCTTTTAGCAGCCTTCATACTACAGTTCTAGACGTCTTGATAAATTGGAAATGCTGCTTAAAAGTTAATTGTTACTGTAATTATTAACTGAATATAAACAGTTCAGACAGCCTAATGGAATGATTGGGGATAGACAAAACAGATAGACAGTAGAGTCATTCTGCTTCTTGACTGTTGTTTAGCTGTGCACTCTGTTGAATAGCTGATGGTCGTATAAGTGTCCAGGGATGGTCAAAAGCAGCAGATTTTTCAGTAGAGATGATGACCTAAACCTGTTTCTGGTCTGCACCCTGCAGGAATGATAAATACTTGTAAGAGATTCCTGAAAAGTAAATATACCTCTCCATTCTTAATGTACTTTTCTAAGTGTTGGTGATTTCTTGATTTCCAAAGTAAAATCCACAAGTTAAAAAAATAGTCTATTCAGCTTCATTTCATTTGGGACAGAGTGCATTTGATTTTTCTTTCTTTCTAGAGTTAGAATTATTGCTTTGACATGCAGTTGCACCTCGAATTAGAAAGACATCTAAAACGTTGATGAAATCTGAAGCAAGGAGAGGGTTGACAGCTAAAATTGCTAGACTTAAATACAGGTAGTCCTCGACCTACCACCATTCATTTAGATCATTTAGAGTTACGACGGCGCTGAACAAATGGTGATTATGGCTGGTCCTCGGAGTTCCAGCCGTACCAGCACCTCTGCAGTCACATGATCGTGATCTGCGCACTTGGCAACCAGTTTGCACTTATGACCAGTAGCAGCACTCTGCAATCATGTGATCGCCATTTGCAATCTTCCCTGCTGGCTTCCCCAGAAAGTCAGTGGGGAAGCTTTCAGGGAAGGTTGCAAGTTGCTGGGATAAGTCTCCCCCAGAGCCCCTCTGCGCTTGTGCCTCACCAGCCACTGCTCCTACCATGGGCACTCCTCTTTTGTGAAGAGGGAAGCCCTTTCCCATGACAACTGTTTTAATTGACTGTTAATTGATTTGTACACTGCCCAGAGTCACCCTCTTGTGAGATGGGCAGCCATATAAATATGATTGATGAATGAATGAATGAATGAATGTGCCCATAACATACTCTCAAAATCAATGAAATGTCTTCATTGGCTTCATTGCCCATTCCACTAGGTTGAATAAGGTGGGCATGTTCCAGGTCCCTTCGCTCAAATGTTGCAATCTGGGGGACCTAGGAGGTGAGCCTTCTCTGTAACTCCCCTTGCCCTGTAGAATACCTTACCCCTAAGATCCACCATGTCCCTATCTTTTTAGTCTTCTAGAAGGCTAGAGACTTGGCTGTTCCCTCAAGCGTTGGGCTAAGGTGAAGTTGGAACCCAGTAAATGCGCATGTTCAGGTGTGGGGGAATTTTGTTCTGAGATGCTGGAAGTTGCTTTGATGCTTGTTTTTTGGTTATTTTGTTTTATTATGTCCTTGTGAGCTGCCCAGGGTCATTGTATATAAGATAGGCAGCTATATATGTCTAAATAAATAAATAATAAGAGATTGTAGATCCATGTCTTAACATATACATTTGCCAGTTTTGAGTTTGGGTAGAAAATACCCTCCAACCCTGAAGGTTTCTTGTCTGAAGGTATGTTAAAGAATCAGCTGAATATCCCTTATGGTACTTCTTGCTTTGGGAACTTGAACTTTGGCATTCAGTAACTGGTCGTTAAGAAAACTCTTGGATTGATTTTACTGTGAAACAAAATATATGTACTATAGCATATACAATTTATCTTAGTGCTAAAAGAAAACAAATACATAATATTGACTGGAAATTAAAAAAAAAAAGCTAGGATGAAGTAATAGATCATTGGATTAATAACACTTTTAAAAGGTTAATCTTAGTAATTCTTAAAATATCTCTGCAAAGACATTCTTTGTAATCATACAGTATGGTGTTCAGCCTTGCCTAGGGATGTAAAATGCTTTCTAGAAGATGTTTTTATTACAGCCATATTCGAGTAAAAAAAATTAAATTATTTGTAGTTACGATGGTAGAGTTTTTGCAATGATGGGTTTTAGAATGTATCATGTATGGTTCTTTTTGATTTTTAGTTGAATAGAATTGTGTTTTGCAGCAATCAATCTCTTTGCTGAAATAAAAGGAAGTTGAATTTAAGTCATTCTCTTGCTTGTTCTTTCTCTTTCTCTCTTTTGCATTTTAACAGGTATTAGACATTGGAGATAGTTTAACTATTCCTGATGAATTCACTGAAGAAGAGAAGAAGACTGGCCAGTGGTGGAAGCAGCTTTTGTCAGGTGGAGTTGCTGGTGCTGTGTCTCGAACAGGCACAGCACCCCTTGATCGTCTCAAAGTTATGATGCAGGTGGGCCTTTTAAAGCATAGCATCCAAGATCCAACAAGCTTCTTCAGACATGTCAAAAGGCTTGGTTTAGAAGAGTGGGTTGCCATATTTTATCAGAAATAGTTTGGTGTACAGGTGGATGGATCTACTTTGTGTTTTATCAAAACTCCAAGATTTGTCTGACATACTCAGAATTAGAGACTCAGAACCTACAGCACTGTTTCTAGTGTCAGCACTGAATGTAGCTCCTAGAACTATTACACAAAAATCCATTCCATTTGTTGGTCATTGACCAAATAAAGACATGTTCATTGTTGTTCATTCAAAATCCATTCCATTTGCTCAAGCTTTCTTAATTTCAACAATAAAATTTAAGACTGGTGGTGGTGTTGGAGGAAAATTATTTTGTTGCTGCTATTGTTAGTCAGAAATCCTTGCTAATATACTACAATTCACCTAGACTTCTTGTAATAGATCAAGATCTACTTTCTGACCACCTTTAATTTCAACAGCCAATTGCCATGTGGCAGAATGAGTGGTAGATGAAAAAGTTCATAGCCAAATAAGACAGAGCAGTGCAGTTTGAACTATTTAGAAAAATTGAAGTGGTACTCAACTTCTCTCCAATAATCAAGCTTACTTTTGGTATTGAATTTTGGCTGCCAGAATAGTTGCTTGGAAGAGAAGCTGTGGAGAATTAAACCATTGAGTTTGTGGGAGGGGGTGGAGAAGGTGTCTGTAATTTTCTCCTGCATGCCTCCACTCTCCCTTTTCCATTTCTGTGGAAATGTGATAGGGAAGTTCCATGCTTAAACACTTGGAGCTGTCATGTTTATGTACAGTTTGGCCCAGCAAGGAAATCTGTATCTGAAGAGAGAGTTGAAGAAAAGTAAGAGGGTTAGAAGTCAGGTCAGATATTGCTTTTCCTCATTTTGTCTAAGGAAGGGAGGAAAATCACACCAGACTTCTGCATTTTAATGGCTAGGTGGGAGCCTTGACAAACAGGTTTTGTGTACCTGAATCTTCAGGTGTGTTTATGTGATGTCATGAAAACAGGCACTATCTAGGGCATAATCTGGAATGGTTCCAATTCTTTTCTTGAAAGATTTGCATACTTTAAGCCTTTTTTGAAACACAAAAGAGAGTTATGGTTCATTATGTTTTCCATATATGTCAGGTAATTATGTTTCCTCTTGCTGTAGGTTCATGGCTCGAAGGGGAAAATGAACATAGTTGGTGGCTTG
This sequence comes from Python bivittatus, assembly GCF_059951505.1. Lineage (NCBI taxonomy): Eukaryota > Metazoa > Chordata > Lepidosauria > Squamata > Pythonidae > Python > Python bivittatus. Next base: position 17,700,737 of record NW_028277098.1, read on the forward strand.
CAACAAATGGTGAAAGAAGGAGGAGTCCGTTCCCTTTGGAGGGGAAATGGTGTAAATGTTGTTAAAATTGCACCTGAAACAGCTATCAAGTTCTGGGCCTATGAACGGGTAAGATGTTAAAAACTTAGGAAACTGTGATGAGGTCCTACTTTTCTGTAAGGCTAATGTTCATTGAACTGTAGTAAAGATGGTCTTACCATGGATCTTAGAGTTGTATTTATCCATGAAACTGCTTTCACAGGTTATAAAAAGATTTTATCCATTTCTAGAAGAAAGTGTTCTGCTAAGGTACCTCCTGAGGTAGTATCTTTAACTGATACTGTTTTTGCTTGCTTTTTAAAAATAGTTAATTAACATATTTCTATCCTGTTTCTGTCAGCCCTTCAAGGTAGACCAGACTGGGAAACCAAAGTCATGGAGGCCAATACTACTTTTATTGTAAAGCTATAGTAACAGAATTCCCCCCCCCCCTTTATCTTTGTGAGAATTGGGGAGGGCCTTGTCTGAGACATTTTCTCAGGTTACAGTTCTGCCCTGGGGTCAGGTTTCTTTTCTCTGACCACTGTTTTAGTAGTGGCTCTTCCTCCTGTCCTTCAAGGTCATTCCTTCTTCCCACTACACTTTCTCTACTTAAAAAGAACTTACTGGCCTTTTGAAAAAAAGAAAGAAACGAGAGTTCTCTTTCAACTGGAGTTTTCCAAAAATTAAAACAGTTGAATATACTATAGCCCATTTTTCTTTCAAGTCGCTGAAGATACATATAGGATAAACTCATTTTATCCTTCCAGTAGTCTCAGGAGATTGAGAGCCAGTTTGGTGTACAGTAGTGGTTATGGCATCAGGCTAGAAACCATGAGACCATGATCTCTAGTCCTGGTTAAGGCACAAAGCCAGCTGGGTGACCTTGGGCCAGTCACTCTCTCTCAGCCTTAGGAAGGAGGCAATGTCAAACTACTTCTGAAAAACTTTTCCAAGAAAACTGCAGGGACTTTTCCAGGCAGTCGCCAAGAGTCAACACTGACTTGGCCACATATCCACAGAGTCTCAGGAAATTAGGCTGAGAGACAGAGAGTGATTACTCTGGAGATTTGAAGTTGTTTAGGAAAATCCAGGAAACAAATCCCTATGCTCACTTCAGTGTTATACCTAAATGCTTTCCTTGTCAGAAATTCCTTTTTATTTTTTTAAAGTTGTGGGTCCCATATACCTCGTTATGTGGCATGAGAAGAGAAAGTGGGCAAATGTTTGTGTCTTTGTAACATTGAAATAGTTATATACTGCTGACCTAGGTGGATCATAAAGCCCTTTGGAACAAGTTTACTGCTTCATATTCTCTGCTCTTGGACATTTTCAATGCTGTATTTGATACAGGCTAAGGGAGCTGTGATACATCAAAAAGGATTCTCATCAAGGCTTCAACAGATGCACTTTCAAGCATCAGCCTTGCTTCAGATGGACCAGTCTTTTTTTTTTTTTTTGCTTCTTTTTTTCTCCTTATAAAGCAACTTTAAAGTAGAAAAGGAGAAATTTATTAAACTAGAAAATCGTCCTGGAGACAGTAATCCCATTGAAGGCACCAGTGCCAGTTGTAGCTAAGTTTTGCTGCAAATATGCAAAGCCCTTATTTTCAGAACTCATCCTTGGACACAGAATTGCCTTTACTGAGGACATCCTCAGGTAGTAGTAGTATTCTCAGTAGGCTATGGTGGCCAATGACTAGAAAACTCTCACATTAATAATAAAACAAAAAACCACCATGAAAATAAACAAATAGGAAAAACAAATAGAAACAAAATTATGTGAGTGATAAAAAATTATATCTCACTGCTAAAAAGATATATCTGTCTTCACTCTTTGAGAGCTAGAAAGATATCCAAGTGAGAGGAATTCAGTAATGGTGGAGCAGGTTAGAGAAAGCTACGCTCCATATCCTTTGTTTGATTCATAGTTAATGTCATCATGGGAATATGCTCATTCAATTTTGAAAGTGAAAGATAACCCCATCATAGATATTTATATCAATATGGATGTGTTGATGGAGTAACTGTTGGGGCAGCCTTGAGCTGATCATGTGGTGCAGGAACCTACTAAGTAAATAGCTTGCTTTGAAATGCACATATACAGAGCTTGTGTCCTGCCAGGGCAGAATCATTGTTAGTAGTTTGTAGGTCTAGAATTAATATTGTGCTTTTTTTTGTATTTTGTTAATACTCAGTATAAGAAAATGTTTGTTAATGAAGAGGGAAAAATAGGAACTATAGAACGATTTATATCTGGTTCTCTGGCTGGAGCAACTGCACAGACATCTATTTATCCCATGGAGGTAGGTCTTGGATAATATTATCTGCTTTTAACTATGCCCTATTTTTGTCTTCTTTCTTTCAGAAAGTCAGGATAATAATCTGATATTAAACCATATTTTCCCTAAAAATCATTTAACTAAGGAGAGTTCTGTTTTGAAACTTGCTGCTTTGGGAAGATCACAAATCAAGCACACATTTTGCATGTGGAAAGGTCCTAGTTAAATTTCTCTTCCCATTTAAAACATCACAGACTCAGATGTCTTTATTAGTTACCAGATGTTTTAAGCCAACAATGGAATTATTAGATGCTCCATCTGAATTAGAGTTGCCCACAGTGACTCACTCTTCCTGAGAAATGTCAGGGAACTATGGCCTGTATGTTTAAAAGACCTCATCTAATTCACATCTCCCAAGTTGTGCACAAAAACTATACATAAACTATTTCTACAGACTAATGTACTTTTTCTTATTTAAAAATTTACAATGATAGAGACATCTGCCAGAATTAATTGATGTGAAAAGAAATGATCCGGCTCTAGACTGATCTACATATCCTTAAGTCTTGCTTGGGCCATAAATTTGTTTTTGAACTCATTTTTTCATATGTTAACTCTCACATCTGTAAATAAGACTGTCTTATTCTGGATGTATGTTAAAGACTGATTTGGAATATAATATTTAATTGTATTGTTTTCTGAACTTCTTGTGCTCATGTATTTCTTTAGGTATTAAAAACAAGACTGGCAGTGGGTAAAACAGGACAGTATTTTGGGATGTTTGACTGTGCTAAGAAGATTTTAAAAATGGAAGGGGTGAAAGCCTTTTACAAAGGTTATATTCCCAATATTTTGGGAATAATTCCATATGCTGGCATTGATCTGGCTATTTATGAGGTAAGTTGGTATATTCCAGAACAATGCAATGAAAAAAAACAGTGTTTTGTGGATAAAGTATTTGATTCAGCCTGGAATGGAGACTCACATTTCTGCTCTTTTGATGCCATTGGCCAGTCATTACATCACAAATTTATATGGACAGATCAATTTTCATGATTTTCCGTTAAAACATTAAGGTAGGTAATATATTTAGGGAAACTGTAAGCTTATGTGATAATTCTCATGCCTTTCTAGTGCTACAGGATTATTCATTATTTATGAAGATGCTATTGAATCTTGATAGTCTAGTCAGGTCTTTCCATCTGTTACTAAAAAGCCATTTTATGCCAGAATGGCTACTCCTTTAAGAATTTAAGAGTGTGTGTCGTTAGTGTGGTTACTGCCTATCTTTTTAAATTCTCATATTCTGCTAAACATGCTTTGTTTTAACCATGGTTTGTTGATTAAGCCATAATGACTGGCTTCACACATGTGCTAAAACATAGCTTAGGACACTAAGCCAAAATGAATAAGCCATGTTATAACTTGCAGTGCTCTCTGAGCAAATTGGAGAAAAGGACATATATTAGTGAAATAGTGATTAATGATAACAGTGGTGTGGTTTCTTCCCCACCATAATTTACTTTGGAGTAGCTTAATGAGTACTTAACAAAGCAACCACAAAGTGAACATTCATATGCTGCAATCAAGCATGGCCAGCTATGTGCCAGATCATTTTGGGGTTTACAGGAATATAGATGTATTTGCTTTGGATGATTTGCTTGTCCGGCCATACCACCTCTCTGTGAAACAGCTCAGAGATACAGGTAGGCCTCATTTAGCGCCTGTTTCATACAGCAACTGTTCGCAGTTACAGTGGTGATGAAAAAGTAATTTTATGCGAGGACCGGTCCTCACCTTTATGACCTTTGCAGGTCTGTAGAGCAAAGGAAAGCTGAAGTAAGATCTTAAGTACAGTCGTGGTTTCACTTAGCAACCACTTCACTTAATGACCAGGTTGCTAAACGGGGACTATTTGTACACAATCTGTGGTTCAGTGAGTTCTGGGTTCTACCATTTCAGAATGTAGGTGAGGGGTATTATGGTTAAAAGATTCCCACTATAATATCTCTTTTCATACAACAAATTGGTGTGTCAGGAGAATTTTTTCTTCACTTTTGTCCTGGTATGGTAATTTTCTACATTCAGTTTAAAAAACAGATAATGAAACAAAAACTGTTGAAGCATTTAGAAATGCAACCCCTTGCTTATAATTTGAAGTGATACAATGGAAAAAGGATTATATTGGGTACTGTTTCCTGTTGATTATTTTATCTATAATGGAACTGAGGAAGAGAATACTATGTGCTGGAGTTAACGGTTCCATCTGGCCTATCCAGTTGTTTATTTTAAGCTGTAGACTCTATATGGGTGTATGTAAATTAAACAGCACTACAATTACATGTAAATTGTGTATTAGATTGTTTTAAAATAGGGTTAGTCATGACTGGGGATACTTTCCCAACTACTGAAAATAATTATCTGTCTTTTGATACTCATATGCTGTGGTTTTCTCTATATGCCCAACAAAAGAAGGAGATATAATGAGAAATTACAGTGGATTGTACTAGTTCAGGTCTACGGTGGAGATTGTATTTTTGCTTATTTCAATTTGCAAGGCATTTGGGACCTTCTTTGGAAGGAACAAGTGTTCTCCTGAAGAAACAAAAACTTTTGCAAGGTGAAATTTAATGTAGGAAAACATTGGTTACAACAACCTATTTACCTAATCTGTTAGCTAGTTTATTAGTTGTAGAGTACTTTGACATGGGAAGACCACCCAAAATAGAATCCTTTACTTATAAACTGAAATAGTAATTTAGAATAGGCTGAGATATGGTGCATAACAATTTATGCTTCAAGAAAAATACAGGGGCTTTTTTTTTTTGGCTACAAAAGACTGTCCTGTTCAAACTATTACTAAACCATGGTTTTAGTGTTGCATGACCAAGCCTTGTTTCTTCCCAGATTATTGCTGGATACAGCATCCTGATCTACCAAATTATTTCCTTCTTGGTGTAGAATAGAGGAGGGTAATCTGGTATCTTACTTTGCATCTCTCTTCTGCTCTGTTATGTGTCCATGTTAATCACCTGCTGTTTCCAATGGCTCAGGAAAGTTCTGTGATTTGTGATATAGATTAGATAGATATACACTGTAGATAATGTAAATTCTTTACTGTTGTTTGTGTTTCTCTCTCTCTCCCTGCTTTTGCCTGCCCATACTATTTTTGCCAGTTAAATGTTTGGTGTTTTTTTCTTCCTGGTGTTTAATAAATAAACATAAAGCAATATTTTTGCTAGCTGAATGGTGGTTGTTCTGATGTGAATATAGGGACTGACTTGGAGTATGCTGGGCGCAGACTAAACTGGAAATTACCCATTGTAATTTTCAAGTTACTGCATTCCCTTTTCTGCCTCCTGCATAGCCAAGAGAAGAAAGCTGTTGTTTCTGCTTTTAGTTTACTGCAAATTGTCCTAATTCTATACAGCATATAGTACTGTGAAGACGTTTGTAAAAAAAAAAACCCCAGCTTCATAAACCATGGTTTGAAGTTGATTTGTTTTAAAAGTCATCCTTGATATTATTAAAAGATCCTTGATTGATATAAAGAACAAAGCATATAACTATAATTAAATCTTTTGAATTCTGGTCATAAGAGAAAAATACTTGTGTGAATGAAAGAGCATACAAGTTCAGGAATGTGTTGGCCTGTTTAATGTAACTCAGAATAATAGTTTATTGTTACATCTGAATAGAGTTAACACAGCTGTCTTTCTGAATGTCATGCTTTTTACCTTGCTTCACAGCTGTTACAGTTTACACTGTAGTTTCTGCTCATGGCTGCAGGATATCTATCTATATATGACTAAAACTCTCATTGTGATCATCTGTTTGTACCCTCAAGTTAGCCCAAATGGTGCATTATACTGCAACAATTTTTGAATCAAGGTGCCTAAAATCCACTAACTTAAAGAATGCATAAAAAATCTGGGACCCATTACTCCTGTGGAATTGAAATTTCCACAATGTTCAGACCAGTTTTATTTGCAAAGTTGTGGCCATTGCAGCATCCCAGCAGTCACGTGATTGTGATTTCTGACGCTCCCTGCCAGCTTCCCACAAGCAAAGTCAGTAGGGAAGCCAGCGGGAAGTCAGAAATCACTCCTGCTCCTACTGCTTTTTTGCCCACCCATGGTCATTCTGTTTATCTCTTTGGGTAAGTAAATATTGGCTTATTATTGAAGTTCGTTTGCCACTACAGTTATTTTTCTATTTATGATATATACTCTTCTTAGATGATCACCGGAGCAGCATTGGGGTAAAAAAAAACAACGATCAGCCTAAAACTTAATGCTTGTTCTGGTCACATCAGACCACACTACCTTTCTCTCAAAGGATGACCCAACAGGTCACAGGGTTGTCTAGTTAAGATTACTGCACTTAAGCACATTTTATGCTGAAATAATTTTCCACCTCTACTTTGTAGCATATGCTACCTGTCAGACATTTATTGTGTTGATTACAATTAGCTGATGTGATGCTTTCTTATTCTATAATGCCCTACTTAAATCTAATTTATTTCCAATCTACATGAACAGTCTTTACAAATGATAGTTAAGATGTGCTTTAACTTTTTACACTAGGTCAACACTTGGGATTTTTATGGTTTATACCCAAGGTTTTTTAAGAGATGGCAGTTTGAAAGAGGAATCACTGGTGGTTATGTTTATGCAAAGCCCAGTTTCATTTTGGACAGATTCTGTGGAAAATGACAGCTTTCAGGCATTTCATTATGCCCACCTGTGGAGGGGATGGAAGGAGTTACTTGTTTATAAAAGAGGAAGATACATGTGTGTGCTAATAGGAATTATGGTAGTGTTCTTGTAGTGAGTGCTAGCCAAGAGGCAATTTGAAAGTCCCTTCCATTCCTGTTGCAGGTTTTTGTATTATATTGATTTAAAGTGCTTGAACACTTCAGAACACTTTGGGACAAAATAAATATGTAAGTAATATGTATGGAAATCATGGGAAGTAAACTCTTTCAAATTATTTTCTCCTAAGACCGTCTCTCCCCATTATGCTATCAGTCTTGGAGTATGGCAGCCAGGGGGGAAAAATAAATTCAGTATTTATTACAACATGGCTAGTTCCACTGTAGCTAAGGGAAAGTTGTTTATCTCTCCCAAGTATACTCCGTCCTCCATCCAAGGCACTTTTGAGCAGAAGCGAAAAGAAGATTGTATGCAGAATCAGTAAGACCTTGGCTTATGGGGCATTTGATCATGGCTTTCTTAGCCCATTATTCAGCCTTCCTCAACTTGGCATATTCCAAACTGCAGTCAGACTGAAAGTAGAGAATGTCCATAATGGCCAAGTTCTGGAAGTTGCAATCTCAAAACAGTTGAAGAATGCAGATGCTCTAAGCCAGTGTTATTTAAAGTATGTTTCACTGAGCATTGTTGTTCTATGAACAACTTGCAGGTATGCTATAAGAATTGGTAAAATAATTTAGTCTTGTGCACGGTCCCTCAGACAACGTGATCGGCCATGTGGCCAAGCCCATAGCCAGGCCCTTTGGCACACCAGTTACCAGGCATGCCCATCCCAGGTACCCAGCTTTGGCTGGTTCCTCAATAAAGATCACTGGCAAGAGATTTCCTGGCCCTACTGCTGTTGAATCTGCTGTTCGCTTAGCTGGTGGCTGGAAGTAGAAGTTGGAATCCTGAGCTTCCTCCAGTTCTCCTGCTCCAAGTCAACCTGGGATGGTGTCCTCCAGTTGTAATTCCAGTAGACATGCCCCTCACCAGAGAGTCTGTGGCATTGGTGAGAAGAGTATCAGGGCTCCGCTTGTAGAAGTAAATATTTCTGCACTCCAGCCCAGCCCCAAACCAGCTGTGCTGCTTGCTATAATCATCCTCATCAAGCTGTGTTACGATATAGTGCCCATACTGTCAGTCAGTTTTTTTCTGTATTGCATGAGTGATTGGTTGTGATTTATTCCTTCTGCTGAAAAGAGTAAATAGTTGTTTTTTTAATGTGCCACATGTGGGTAAAAATAATACTGCAGAGAAAATAAACAATACAGGGTCAAATATTGAAATAGGCAGAATGTTAATCTCATGTGGAGACTTCCTTTAATGCACCTCATCCCAGACATTGATGAAATATGCCATATATGCAAATTCATAAATCCCATTCAGATGCCATTATGATAGAATTTAAAATGTATTAATACATATGTAAAGATAAAATGTATTCAGTTTAAGGGTAAATAAAATGTATTATTAAATATGTTTTGTTTCTGTACCATTTTCTATTTCTGTTATTTTTAGAGAAACAGTCATAGGTGATGTGTATGTATTTGATGTTCTGTGGTATTGAAGAATTGGAAATGCTAGTCTAAATTTACTATTTTCAAGTCATCACAATGATTCTTCTGAGACTTGCTGGGCAGATCATTGAAAATTGAGGATGAGGCTGCTATGCCAGTACAGAATTGCAAGCTGGCACTTGGCACACCAATTATGTTTGTGGGAAAAAATGGAGAGTTAGTAGGATGTACTGTCACAAAGAGTTGTCAGCTGGAAGCTGCTGTTTCACCTCCATCATAACCTCTTTAGGCAGCCCTTGATCTGCAATGTGATATATATATAAAGTGCTTAGCATAATACGTATGTGAACCAGCCGATGTATGTCTCTCAGTGCCCAAGTTTGTAAGAGTACTTGAGAGATGAAGGGAAACAAGCATCAGTTCTCAAATGAAAAAAAAAAAAGAGAAGAAATCATAATCAAAGTACATTATCGGTGTTTTAGCTTGTTCAGCATGTTTTCAAAGGCTCCAATTCTTGTCCCATTTTCACAAGGTCATAAAAAATGTAGCCACATCTTTTAATGGGTTAGAAGTATATATGAATTAACTAGATCAATATTTTCCTGACAGGCATTGAAGAAGATGTGGTTAGAAAAATATGCCACAGACTCTGCCAACCCGGGCATATTAGTATTGCTTGGATGCGGTACTTTATCCAGTACTTGTGGCCAGTTAGCCAGTTATCCACTTGCCCTTATCCGAACTCGAATGCAGGCTCAAGGTGAGTGTTGATGTTATGTTTCTGTGCCTGTATAGAAGAGATAACTTAAGAGATGAATATTTAAGGATGCTATTAATCATTAAGAGTTTGGCTACCTTTCCCTTTTTCTTCTGGAATTTATGTATCTAGCCTTCAGCCATCAGTAATCACCTTCTTTGTTAAAATTGTATTACTTCTTTAAAGTCTGCCAAATATCTTGATCTCCCTCAGTGCAAGTGAGGTGGCACTGTGTGGAGTGTGCCTCTTGGGATCACATATGGTAGACTAAGTTCTTGTTCATGAGAGCAGGTAACCTTTGCATGTAGAACGGTAACTTTTTGGAAAAATAGGCATCACCCATAATGCTCTCTAAGATTTCTTTAGACAGACACTTTTTTTCCTATGTGAAGAAGGATCTGATAGTGGGAGATCTCATATATAGTGTGAAATGATGGAGTTGAGACCCAGCTTTTCCACTTCAGTCAAAGTTAGATCTTTGCCAAATGGTATCAATAAGAGTGAAAAAAATGGTTGACCTGTAGAAGCCTGGACAGGATAGAAGATTGTTCTGGGACAAGACTTTGTTCTACCTTCTTTAACCGACAGGCCCCACTTTTGCTTTGTGCCTTGTCTGGAGAACAAATGACATGTGATTATTACGGGAGGTAAGACAATTTTTGAACTAGTTATTTCCCATTTGAAGGGAGGAGTTAAGGGGCCACATTCTAAATATTACAAAGGCTTAAAGCACCCATTTCACCTCTTAATTCCCCCCACACAAAGCAAAAGGGTCTGAACATTCTAGTCTTAGCCATTCTGCAGGAACTCTGGGATTACAAATGAAATACTGATGGTCTTGCATGTAGATTATGGGATTGAACGGAGCACAAGATCAAATACAGGAGAAATACCCCGTCTGTGTGTGTATCTACATGTATAAAGATAACTCTGCTATGTTACAGAAGGAAATAATGTACTTTCTAAAAAGGGAGCACAACTAAAGTAAGTATGTCAAATTTTCTTCATTTATTGAGAAAGCTAAATATTATGTCTCTTCTTTCTCTTTTTAATCTTCTGAAGCAATGGTAGAAAGTGGCCCTCAACTAAACATGGTTGGCCTTTTCCGAAAGATTGTTGCTAAAGAAGGAATCCTTGGACTATACAGGGGCATAGCTCCAAACTTCATGAAGGTGCTTCCTGCTGTCAGCATCAGTTATGTGGTATATGAAAAGATGAAGGAAAACTTGGGAATAGCATAAAAAAAGAGAAATCATGTGAGAGGCTATCAAGGAATATTAACCCAGATGAATTTTTGGATACTAAATTCATTCATGTTTACAGTTACATACAATTCCTCTGCGCAAAGATTCTGCAAGTCTTGTCTTTATGACGTCTTGATGGAGAAAAAAACATTTTCTGGGAACATCTAGGTAATGAAAAAATTGTCAAATATTTCATTGCTTATCTAGCTGCTTGTTGGAAAAGTTTTTGACGATTTTGTAATTATTTTATTTCTCTAAAATGTATATTACTGGGTTAAAGCTATATGAGCACTCTGTTATGACAATTTGTATTTGATTGCCCAGTAGGCAATTCATGAGCATTCTAAACATCCAATATCATTGTACATGGATATTTTATAATATGATAATGATTCTATTCTTTTTTTTGTTAAGTCTTTCTTTGTAAACTTAAAAAAATCTCAGAAAAATTATTCAGAAAGTCATCAAATGTCACACTGAAATTCTTTGATACATTTATTTGTTCAGTTCCCCTTGTAACAAATTACCAGAAAGAGCTTGAAATGAAATGAATGTGTTTACATCATTATTAGTCATTTCAATGGGATGTGCACAGGTGGGTTCTGGTCCTCCAAACATTAATCTTAGAAGATTGATGAGGATAGGAACCAGTCCAGATACACCTGGAGCTGATATATTAATCAAAGTTACTGCTATTTACAAATATCTGATACAGTTTGTGTGCACATACAACATCCTATTCCTATTTCAAATGAATGCAAGTGTAAACATCAAGACATATGTTTTAACTTAACAGAAACATCCTGCAGGTAATTATCTAACCTCTGTTAAAAAGTTTCCTAAAATTTCTTAACTTTTCAAAAACTCCCTTCCTTCCTATTGCCTCCTCCCTTCTTCCACAGTTGCTTATCAAATTGCATGCTTTGAAATGCTAATGCCCTCCTTACCTAGGCTTGCTTTCTCTTCCAAGGAGGAAAAGTCTTGAGCTACCGAAAGGAAGGGAAAGAAAAAGAATACTCTCACATTTCCTTTCTAACCCTTTGAAGACCCTCACTGACATCTGAACCACCTTTTCCCCCCTGCAGTGGTACTTTGCCCAGGACTGCCTTGTCCCATGGTTTTCTTTTTTAGCTCTGATTTGATTCCCTTTCAGACAGCCTCTCCTCCCAGCTGCTTCTCTTGCAGTTCTGTTTGTTGAACATGTCCCCCACAGTCCTCTTCTGCTGTGTAGCCTTGGTTCCCCTAGGTCCTCACGACTCCTTTCCAGTCCTCTGCTTGTTCAGTCTCCTTTTTCACCGTCAGCATCTCCTGTAGACCCTGAAAGAACCACCCATCCCCTTGCCTATCTTCTCTACTTTTTATATACCTAGTCTCCAAAAAGCATATGTGCAAAGTTGCACGTGCTTCAAGGAGTTAGGCATTTTTCTCATTGCTTATGTGCTTTAAGCCTTGCATCTGAGAAGAACAGCCGTTTTTTGTATCATGGCAGCTCCTGCTGCCACACTTGGCTGAGTCCCGTTTTAAGCAGCTGGACATTTCACTTGCTATTGGTGGGACCTAACTATTTCTGACTTTGGCAGGAAATGTTCTTGGCAGATTGCGCCAGTCATTCATAAATGTCAGTTACAATCACATGCAAATCTTAAGTGTCTGGTAGGTTGCTTTCCAGGTAATATGTTGGTACAACAAATTAAGGCTGTTCTTGTGGTTGGTTATGAAAGATAAGTGGCTGTTAGGGAAGGCTTATTTCCCATATAGGTGAGGACATTTTGAAAATCTTGCTTTAAACTGCTCTTTATTTTATATAGATATAAAGGCAATTTGGAAACAAAGTGAGAATGGCATAATTTGTTTAGTCAAACAGAGAAGCCATTAATTTGTTTTAGGTTTTTGGTTTTTTTTGGGTAGATCAGAGCTTATCTCCTTGATGGAGAGCTGTACTTCTTTAACAGTGTAATGGAGATTATTAAATCAAGAGATAAATCAGTACACACTGAAATGTTTGATTTATTATATTGATTAGTCAAACAACCATATCAAATCATATCACAGTATCAACATAATAAAATATAATAAAATAAACTGAAATGACATGAACTAAATAGCAATAAAGAACATCCCCATCAAGCTACTAAACTTAGTAAAACGATTGTAAGTAACTGGAAATCAAACCATAAGTGTATTGATGGGCAACTAAATATTGCACTGAAAAATCATTTATAGCCAGCCTGTAGTAACATCCACTTTTCAAGTGTATTTCGGTTATTTGTGAAATGAAAGGCAGGAATTGCTGTGGGTTGAATAATTGTTTGCTTGCTGCACCAAAGTAAGCCCACTTAATTACAAATATAACAGCATCATAAAGGGAGATTCTTTTCTTGGCATTTCTTGTTTCTTTCAAACCTGGCTATTCTTTTTAACTGATTAAAATGTTCTTCAAGAATGGCATGGAGAAGGGCCTGAGTGAATGATTGCTTTGTTGCTCTTTGGAGCTTCTTACACTACTTCTGGGATTTTCATTACCCAGCTCTCTTGAGCAAAACTCTTATTCTTAAATATGCACAAAAATTATTTGGGAGAGTATTATGGGACAGTACTTTCATGCTATGACACGTGTATTGCTGTCATAACAAGAACTACGTACGTAATCATGTCAGCAGAGGTCTGCTGTAGCTATTGAATACATATTTGCCTATATGAGGCCATAACTGTTCGGGGAAATCTAGTGTAATTTTTCCAAACCACTTTGTGAAAGAGTAAATCATAGCTGTAAATATTTTGAACCAGTGTCTTCAGCAAACACTCCTTAATAATCTTTTTAAAACTGTCTTGGCAGAAATGATAAGACATCCTGTATTAGTGCAGTGGGGCTAAGATACATGGCAATGGGGCCTAGTGCATTGTGTTCACCATTTTTGAATGACAGCCTTTTCACACTGCATCTTGTCTTTCAGAAAACCACACTTGATCAAAACCAAAGAGTTGTTCAGAAATATACAGTATATAAAGTGTCCTGCTTTTAAAAAAAAGAAATGTATTGCATACTGTTGTGAAATTCTTTTTAATACCTCTCTTAATTATATTTTTCATTAATCTAGAAATATGCTTATTTGAAAAATAGAATTGAAAAATTACCTAAGCAGTATGCGGACCAGATTTGTTGTTTTCTTGTTTAAGTGCCCTTATTAGAGTACTGATATTGATGATTTGTTAACTCTTGGGAGATGACTTGAGCTTGGATAAGCTTCCTTTTAACATGTACCTAAACATGGTTAGATTGTAATTATTGTGTGCTTCATCTGTTCCTTGGTGAAAGAGATGATACTTTGAAGTCTGTTCATAATAAATGAGTTTTGTAATGCAGTTGGTTATTCCTCTTGTAACTTGTTGGATAATTCACTATTTTATTAACATTACTTCTGGTGGAACTGAATACAGTGGAACCTCGGTTTACGAACTTAATTCGTTCTGTGACTCTGGCCGCAACCCGAATTGGTTGCAACCCGAAGCAAATTTCCCCATAAGGTTCAATGTAATTACCGTTAATCCGTTCTGGCGTGGAGGACAGGGAGGTGGCTATTGCTTGGAGGGAGAGTCCCCCGCGGACCATGTGTCAGGGGCGGAAAAATGGCTGCGGACCACGTGTCAGGGGCGGAAAAATGGCTGCGGACCACGTGTCAGGGGTGGAAAAATGGCTGCGGACCACGTGTCGGGTGGAAAATGGGCACGGACCACGTGTCAGGGGCGGAAAAATGGCTGCGGACCACGTGTCGGGTGGAAAATGGCCGCAGACCACATGTCGGGCGGAAAAATGGTCGCGGACCATGTCACGGAAGAGAAAATGGCCGCATATCCTGCTCGTACCCTGAGGCGGAGTTCGCAAACCGAGGTAAATTTTTGCGGCCGGAGCTGGTCGTAACCCGAAAAGTTCGTTAACAGAGGTGTTCGTAACCCAAGGTTCCACTGTAGTTGCATATTTTGGGTAGCACATTGGTCTCTCATTCAGGCACTGAGCAAACCCACATCTATTGAGCTCACAGTGTGCTTTCAGATGCTTTTGGCAATTCCTATTTTTCACAACAGCATTTGGCAACAATCTCTCTGTCCCTGGAGAGCTGCAAGAGATTAGCTTACTTTCCACTTGTGCAATAGTAAATATCATTTATTGCACTGGTGACAGAGAAAATGAATTTGCGGTAGGGAAAGTCATATAAATTGTATCACTTGGAAAGCAAGTCTTCTCTTTTATTAGTTATCATAATTTGGCCATATTTCTGTACCTCAAAAGATATCCATGAAAAATTTTAAACTCACCTGTTGATGCTAAAAATGAAAACCTATTCAGGCATGCAGGCAACGGATTCATGCTAAGGTCATTAAATAATATACATATGGAAACATGCTTAGGATTGTATCATTAGTGTTTATTTGAACACATCACTCAAACTGGAGTATGATCTGAAGCAATTCACATGTACATGGGCCATCACAGACAAAATCTTTCTTTTCAAAAGCATTCATTTTCAATTTGGCCTACTGGTATATTCAGCTGCTTGTCATCAGTGTACAGTGACCAAGTGCAGGAAAAGTGTGAGTGTGCATGAAGCTAAGGGATTATGAGGGTTGAAGTCCATCCCATCTGGAATGGGGGCAGACTGCTGTTGAAAAAAGCAAATAAAAGTCTGCAGTAGCAGTTAATGGAGTTGCATTGGATTACTTGTGTTGGTAATCAACACAGTGTCAGTTCGTAGCCAGTTAAATTGTAAATAAGAACTTAGAAAGAAAGAATTGGCCCTGGTAAGTGCATGAATTGTTTGTGAGCCAATTATTTTGGTTTCAGTAGCTGGTGGCAAAAGCTATTTGTATTGTATCCTTTATTTGTTCTAATGCACATTTTCCAAACTTGGAGGCCTAGTGCTACTCTCTAAGTTGGCATTATCTCAAGAGAAACCAGGACTTGTGTAAGTGTTGTCTTTTCTTTTGTGTGCCCAGCATGGAAATGTCAACTCTTCTACAGTATTGAATACTATTTGGATTGCAATATCAGTAGTGCCACCTGCTGGTGCATTATAGCAGCATCTCAACAACAGTGGATCTTTAGTTCCAACTCTTGAATGCATTCTGTCCAATATTTGGCATGGCTGTGATAACAGCTGTTGAATCTGAAGACAGCAGCCTTTGAGGGTCATTCCAAGAAGCAAAAAGCAGCAGGATAGCCAAGTACAGAACAGTAGGATGGAAAACTTCCTTCCTAATTTTAAAAACAAGAAGCAATAAGGTTAGGCAGCTACTCAGCCACAGACCTGTCATTATTATGTTTTCCTGCTGTGTTTGTGACAGCGTGCAATAATTCATGGAAGTAAATGGAATAAGTCATGAAAGAGAAAGCAATACATCTTTCAGGTCTCAGCTGCAAGGATAGAATTATATGGTCATCAAGATGCAAGGCAAGTAGCTATAAACAACAGGTAGTCGAAACAGTCGGCATCTGCACAAGGACAATGTTTGGATCAGCAAAAAAGGTCATGGAGGAAGAGTCTTTGAAAGGAGGAGCATGGTACCTTAATGAAAACTTTATCACTTGATCCATAACTTATCCTGCCTTGAACATTATTGTTGGGTTTAACTGCATTGTGCTTGTGGCAGAGAATAACGGACGAGCTACAGTGAAGTTGCAAAACATAAGTCTGACCAGGAAACAAAAGAGGCAGCAATATGATATTTACAGCCCAATCTTTATAAGAACATACAGACATCATCCTGTGATGCAGACGCTTGTGTTATCTGTAGATGTTTCCTATATACCTTTCCCCTCAATTTTGAAACTGAATTTCTGAAAAGTTACATTTCTACAACTGTTCTGTTGGGATTTATAATACAGTCCCAGTTAAGATGGGTATGTTTCTGGAAAGTTCCTGAGATGTGACTCCCTTTCATTATTTTAAATTTGAAAAATAACTCAGCAACAAAACATTTCTGAGGTGGTTATTCTCCCAGAAATGCAAGAGTTCATCACTTACATTTTGTTTAATGCAGTGTTGTCCAAACTTGGCCACTTTAAGATGAGTGGACTTCAACTCCCAGAATTCCCCAGCCAGCATGCATTCTGGGAGTTGAAGTCCACTCATCTTATAGTGGCCAAGTTTGGACAACACTGGTTTAATGCTACCAGTACCACCTGAGATCCAATAAATGGTTTAAAACCATTGCTCTCAGTTACCTGCTTACATACAAAAAGGGAAAAAATATGTATTAGGCAACCAGACTTCCCCTAATAAAGCAGCAAAAAGAAAAAGCTAAGACATTGTGGAGTTGGGAAAAAACCATTGATTGTATGTGAGGGGAGGACAGTGCTGGTTAGGGTGGAAGAAACTGGTGGGGAGGAGGGCACTGAGAACAATAGAGGAATTCTGTGTGAGTCTGTGAGGGATGAGTAGATCCTCCCACAACAGCCATTTAGGGCCTAAAAACTGACTTGTGGCTTAAACATCAGCCATTTGCTTTCTTTGGTGAAGACTTCTGGGTAATTTGTAGACTTCAACCCTATTTATCAGGAATATTTCTGCAGAGCTCTTCTACTTGCATGCTCTTTTGTTATCTTGGCTGTTGTGAGTGCATCTATTTTTCTATTAAGGAGCATGAGGTTTTTTTTCCTCCTAGCAAACATGCTTATCTTTGCTTTTTTATATGATTTGAAGAATACTCATGTCAGCTAAAGCTGAGGATTTTATACTACCTGAAGCTCATCTTTGCTAATGACCCCAGCTACTAGGTAAAAGTCTGTTTTTTTTTAATTTCACATTTATTAGTATAAAACTCTAATTAATTTGTACTTCTGCTCTTCCAACTTTCAAGGAACCTGTATATTTACATGCTAGGATGGAAACATCTAATTTAATAGTTGGATTTTACTATTTTAGAAATGGAGGAGCAACCTTTTTCATCTGTGTTCTTGAAACAGTGATTAGGGGCACCCCTATTTTTCTCTCTTTATTGACTACTTTGCCTGATAAAGAATTATGGAAACTCAAACACCTGAATGCATTTTTGTGACCTACCTTTGCCATTTCCTATTTCTTCTGGTCAAACTATTTAGTCTGTCCAGTAGGTGGTGCAGCACACTTAGAGAAGAAGATTTGGGATGCAAAAAGAAAAGGATCTTGGAGCACACCAGGGATTTTCTTGATCTCTGGCTATCAACTACAGGGTAAACAGATATGTTCCCAAGTAGAATCAAATGAGGCATCAGAGCAAAACAATGTTATTTATTAAGAGATAATCTTGTGATGCGTTGCTCTGCAACTGAGAGGCAAGTAACAATGAGATGTCATGTTTCTGAATTTAAATCAAACCTATGCTTTTCTCCTCTCCCCTACATATTTTTATTCACCTTCTCCTTAATTCCAATTCATGTTTTAATACAATAGAGTATATTGGTTTCTGGACCCAGGTCTTTCTTTGGAAGGCTTGGGGAAAAATGCTTTCAGTGAGCTCCCTTCTCTGCCACCATTTGCTCGCTCTTCCCACTGCACTGACTCTATGCTGTCACTCAGAGAGAAAAGGAGGACAAGAGGCTGTGCAGAGTCAGCTGCTCCTTTGAGTTGCTGATTTTCTGACCAAGGTACCCTAGAAAGGAGAAGCAGAAACACAAGATCTGTCATCAGGAGCCATAGTTAGACATAGTTCTCACTGTGGCACAAACCCTGGCTTCAGCTGGGTCCTGGCAAGTAGAGCCTTTCCTCTAGTGTAGTGTTTCTCAACCTCAGCAACTTTAAGATGTGTGGACTTCAACTATCAGAATTCCCCAGCCAGCATGCATTCTGGGAGTTGAAGTCCCCACTTCTTAAAGTTGCTGAAGTTGAAAAATGCTGCTCTAGTGACTCTGAATTTCCCTTAATTAGCATTCTTTTCTCATCTGTTTTCCTCATCTTGTATACAGGGACACCAGGAAGGGGGGCAGAAGCCTGGAAGTGATGGAACAATCAGAGTGCAAGTGGAACGTCATATGTTTTGAGTTCACTGCATAACACCAAACTCCTCTGCAAAATTAACTCAGCCATGAGAAGAGTCAGGTGAGGGTTTTCTCTTTGAGAGCCTACATATTTCTCTTGAAGAGAGCTGTTACAGTGGTACTTAAAAGTTTGTGAACCCTTTGAATTTTCATTATTTCTACATAAATATGACCTAAAATGTGATCTGTTTTCCACACAAGTCCTAAAACTAGATAAAGAGAAGCCAATTGATCAAATGAGTAAAAAGCATTATACTTGCTCATTTATTTTTTGAGGAAAATGATCCAAAGTAGGAGGGAGTAGTATGTATACCACTATGAGCTCTTGAATGAAAGGTGATGGAATATAAATCTAATAAATACAAATAATGTCAGGCTCTTCCTTCTTGCTATGTGGGAAGCAGCATCTTCTCCTGATTCTAGAACCTCCTCTTGAATGTTGTCCAAGATTTAGTATCTGTTGCACCAGTGGTTCAATACAAACTTGGATTAGTAGCCATAGGCACAATATGCTGATATACAAGTTGCATTTATGGCAAGAGTGAACACCTTCTATGCAGAATCTTTGGCAGTTTGATGCCACCAACTGGTGCCAGTAACACCAATACAAAAGCTTTGGTAAAAGCGTTCTGTATAGTTAGCTTCAATACAGTACATACAGCGTAGTCAGTTCCATAACTTTTAATAAGAGAATGATTTGGGATCAGTTAGGACATCACACAGAAGAGGTAAAAGCAGAAGTAGGGCTGACTTATGCATCTGTGTTCCCTGATTTTGTGGCACTGAGAAAAGCATATACTTCTTGTTCTCACCATAGTGTATTCCAAGAACTCCAGCTGATTTGTGCAGCTCATGGTTCTTACTATTGGTGACTCACTGGTGCTCTTCAGATGCATTTGAATTAAGTACAATGGCGCATCTAGACAGTGCAAGACTCATGAGTCAGCCTGAGTTCTAGGACTGTCATATGACACCCACAGAAGCACAGTAACTGCAACAACATGGAATTTAGCAAATGACAAGTTTACTACCGTACTGATTTCTCTAACTGGTCAAACCTCAATTGCTTCACCCATTCAAAATCTTTCAGCATCATTTCTTCTGTTTTGAAGTTCAGGTTGAGTTTTTGGTAGCCAAAATAGCACACCCACACATAAAATTCATAGCAGGTTTGAAGCAATCCCAAGATTTCTGGAAGCCTAAAATAATTTGTGGGGATGGGGAAATAGCTTAGCAGTTTTTTAGTTTCTTTTCTCCCAAGGGGGGGAAAAACTATAGGAGAGGAAGATGGAAATGCAATGGATTGCTTGGAACCTTGAACAGAAATAATCCATCTCAACTGCTATTGGAAAATACTAGAGTGGGAACCTTTTTTTCCACAGCCAGTCTCATACAACTACTCCTGATGCCAATCTCTCCTACTGTGTGACTGGGTTTATACATCTAACAAGGCTTGTTTTGGCTTAAGGCATTATGTAAACCCAGCCACTATGGTTTGTAATTAATTGTTTATGGATTACCATTAAATATGAAGCAGGCCACTATGGCAGTATGTTGGCTGGGGAATTCTGGGAGTTGAAGTCCCCACATGTTAAAATGGCCAAGGTTGAAAAACATTGCACTATGGGTTACTCAATACATTTTATTTGTTAGAGGGGGTTTAGGGCTGTGTAAATGAAAATAATTAAGAAAAAGTGCTTCAGATCCTGTTGGAGGTAGTACTCTGTGCCTTCATTAAAGGAGCCCAGTATTTTTCAAGTTTCTGTAATTCTGGGGAAAAAAGTGCTGTTGCTTTAAAAGCCAGATTAATTTTTATGAGTGGATTCCTTAAAGGTGTGGCATATTTTTTTCAGGCACACATAGAAGCCTAAAAAAATATGGCTACTTTAGGGAGAAGAGTGAAGAGGTTCTGTGCTCATGTACGTCTCAAGCCCGTTTTCCAAATAATTTTCAAAGCATATACAATGCTTTGTATATTTATATCCTGCCTTCCTTCCAAGAACCAAAGGCTATTTATATGAACTTGTTTTTAAAAAAGGATAGTTTAATGAAAAGAATGAATCCTCACTTCTCAGTAATATTCACATCCAGCTTTACAGTTATGTCTAATACCCACTTTCAAGGGCATTTATATATATGTTTTGACACTGAAATTGAGATGTTCTTCTATTTATCACTCTTGAAGGCTGGAGTCAATTACTCCTCTAACAACAAATTATTTGGACCAGTCCCAAAAAGTAATAGCATGTTTCTTATTAGTTGATCAGGAACACAAAACGTCCATAAAGGGGCCAAACTCTGCTGTAGCAATGGTGATCAGAACTCATTGGATGTGCTTAGTTTCAGCTATGAATGGGCCTCTACTTTGAATGCTTTGTATTTTGACTTGTTAAATTAGTCTCTTTACCAGTGCTGACCAATCAACTAGTTATGATTTTGCATTTTGTTTGGGTTTTTCCTAACTTCCAGACCTAGACTGGCTACTGCTCCTTCCTTTGTTTCTTGCTGCAGAAACTTTTTATCAAGCTGCTGAGAGAAAAAGATAGCATAGCCCCTATATTTTGCAAGCTAAAAGAGTTGCTCTATAAAGTCCTCCCAGGTAGCGAGCGGATGGTGTGTCTTACTATGTAAATTGAAAATTAATTACTGAGACTTACATGCATACTCACAAAGACTGTAAATTAACTGCATATAAAAAAACAGAATAAGAATTATATTAATGAGGAAAATCCAAGAATAATCTTTCAGGGGCAAAGCAGAGGTGGTTGCTGTACCTACAAAACAGAACTGTAGAATTAAAACAAAATGCCTGCATTAGAACTGGGCTTGCTGTCTCGCTAATAAAATCCTCTTTTTTCCTTTCATTATCTTTCACTATCTCAAGAGCTACTTACTGAAATGTCTGAATATAGGACAGGTTATACACATTTGAAGAAAAGAACTATATAAAGGAAAAGATTCTCAGTGCAAAAAGGACAGAGAACTTCTGCTGGGGAGGCAGAGATGATTTTCACCATCCTTTCTCTCAAAAACTTCTGAATCAGTTGCTACATATTCCAGAGAATTGCCTGAGTGCTCAGATCAATTCTCAGGAATATGGTTGCTAGTAAATATCATCTCACCTTTAACCCAGTAGGAGTGTTCACTGATTGGAGTTCTGTTCACTACAACTCTGGATCCAACCCTGAAACAACAGAGATTGATTCACAAATATGCATGTAAATCTGTCTTTAATGTGACTGCTAGCCTTAGAATCTTACAGAAAAGTTGTACAATTCATTTACACCATGAAACTTGTTTGATGAGCGAAAGCATGTTTTAAGTAAAATAAAAGGTCCATCACTGAATAGTGAACTCAAGCTGAAAAACTGAAGGCTATCTTCAAAAGCATGAAGTGCCAATATTGAAAAAGTGTTGTGATCTGACTAGGTATTTCAAACGCATGAGAGCTGGTATTTTTGTAATTTCCTCCAGAACAGTCATTTTATGCATACAGGTAGTCCTTGTTTAGCAACTGCAATACAGTCCGGCAAAATGGTTGCTAAGTGACGTGGTCGCTAAGTGAACCTTGTGACAGAGAGAGAGAGAGACTGTAAAGATTGTTGGTTGCTGCTGTCACATTTAAATAAAGTTCTCTCGTGCAGGAAAGCCAGCCTTACTCTCATTCCGGCATGCGTTGTTGTCAGGTGCAGAAATGTGGGTGTAAGTGCAAGCAGTGGTTGGAAAATGATTTTTTTTTACTACGTTTTATTACTGTTGTGTTTGTGAATAGTCACTGTCTGAGGTAGTCGCTAAATGAGGATTACCTGCATAAGCATTCCCCTCCTTGGAATGTTGGAAAGCTAAAGCTGCTGCTGTGCTAGATTTTTGAGATAGAACTAAAACATCAAAAACATTTTTGATGTTTTTCTCCTGTCCCACAATCCTAATTTCTTCCCCCATGGGTAGAGAGGGGCTCCGATTACACCAACTGAACATTCAACAGGTATATATTTATTGCCCATAAACCCTCCAAATGGGTGGGGAAAGTTACTTGAGATCTAAAATCTAAAACCTTTTACCTCTAGATTGGTTTTGTTACTATATCATTCTGGAGTGGATGCATCTAATGTATCCCACTGTGTTTTTCACAAGGAGGTTTTTGTTTTTTTTAATGAAGATGGCTGGGCAGCACCATTCACACGAACTGACTGGGCTTTCAAAGGGAAGGTCAATCCACCTCTCCAGTTTCAACCTGCAGGCCCAGACATGATTGCTCTCTAATGTACTACTTCATCCCTTTCCACTCTTTGTGCTTCCTACTCTTACAATAAACTAATTGATTTAAGAAGAGAATATGCTGGTTTATATCATTATCCTTAAACTCCCTCATCGCTCTCCTTCCTTCCTTCCTTCCTTCCTTCCTTCCTTCCTTCCTTCCTTCCTTCCTTCCTTCCTTCCTTCCTTCCTTCCTTCCTTCCTCTAGTAACAATAAATTGCATTGCTGGAATTATTTTTTAAATAAACAATTGAAGCAACTTTTAAAATAAGACCTACATACACTTCCGATACTTGTTTTACTTTTTATTGTATGACTATTTGACTAATACAATCAAACTGGAAAGATTCTCATAAGGAGTCAGTAACCCCCTGGTTTTAAAAATTCAGTATTTGTATCATTCTCAAATCATAGGTCTCTGCTTATAATTTATAAAATAAATTGCAAATTACTACTATTTGTTAGGTTTATACTGACTTTTCTTTCAGGGGCTCAAGATGGTATACATAGTGCTCTCTTCTAACTTTTTTTCCTGAAGGCCTGTCCTGCAAGACTAGTTGGGTTGAGTCAGAGTGACTAGCCCAAAGTCACCAAGTGAACTTCCGTAGTTGAGGAAGAACTTGATCTGCGGCTAAACCACCACACTTCCCATATGTAATAATCAGACTGTCACAAAATAGACCAGAGAAAAGAGAAGAATCCTGCCATACAGCTTGGCTTCTACAGCAAAATGTAGCTGCTTGGAGTTTATTAGCAGTTTTGGTTGGTCAATTGTGTAGCTGACTCTTCGTTTTCCAGTTAGCTGTTCCACTGAAAAAGCCAAACAATGTAGCCGGCCAGCCAGCACTTTGAGATCATTCTCTTCTAACTCCTGTTCTGGGGAGTTCCCTGGAATTGGGTAATGGCAGTATTAGCTTAAATGTGAAAATGTATAAGGGCTGAAGCTAGCAAGACAGGAATCAGCAATGCTGAGGCTAGACGGATCGGTGATATAAACATGGACAGATGTCTTTGACCCTCAGGGCCCAAGAAAAGAATGGCTAAAAGTCCACTGGCTTAAAAGGGTGGAGGAAAAGGCCTTGGGTTTAAACCATATAAATATAATTTAACCATATAAATACATATAGGAGCTTAATTTCTGGATTCTGCAGGGGGCAGATCTTCTCTGTAGTTAGTTTGGTCCAACTCATACCAACCAGTTCTGAGATTTTTTTTTTTTTGAAGTTACATCTCATCTTTTGTCATTCTGCACTAAACTGAAAATAATATGCAATTTTAACTGTTGTTGTAAAACATAATATTGGGGGAAAAGGGGAGTGGGGAGAGGGAAAGGCAGACAGGCAGGAAGCTCAGTGACAGTAGGCAGAACATGTTGGCAAGGCAGGAAAATCCTAAGAAGTTTAGGAAAAGACTGGCAAGAATATGGGCAGCAACAATGGGAAGATGGTTGTGTGTGTGTGTGTGTAGACTGATAGGAAATTGTTGTAAGATCTGGTGTAGGGTGACTGGTGGAAAGAAGCTGGGAAGATTGGGAGTGGGCCAGGGAGAAAATACAGAGAGGTTGGGCCGGAGAGAAGACTTTGGGAAGATCAGGAGGGCAGGCCATCAGGAAGAGTAACCACAGTTTACTCAATGCATTCAAGACAACATGCAGAACAATAAACTAACCACATGGGCTGGGTTCACATAACATGCTAGGCTTAAATGTGGTTGGCTCGTTTGTAATTCAGTGGGTGTGCAATCTTAGCCTACATCATCATTCACTGCCTGAACAGGTAATGCTTATATAAAATTTGTTCTTAAAATCCACATCTATGGCAATGGCTGCACAAACCATCATTTTTAGACCCTGCAATTGCAGTAATATCTGAAAAAAATGGCCTATTTCTCTACATACTGTCTATAATTTGCACTTTCAGTTGAGGTCTTTCTTCAATGTGCTACTTCAGAAGAGGTTGATAAGAAAGCAGGACAGGACCTTTTCTGTAGCAGAATGCCAGCTGTAAGATTTGCTCATTCGTTCCTTACTTTTCAATGCCTAGTAAAGAGTTCATAACTAACCACACTGTTTTTAAAGCTTCTGCTTTAAAACCTGTTTTAATAACTATATATAATAAATACAAATAACATAGCTTTCGACAGGTGTTTTCCAGTACATGTTCATTTGCCAAAATCACAATCGTTTGTGGAAGGTCTTGCCTTAAGCAAAGTATAAGGCTGAGAAGTCTCCCGCAGAGATCCTTGGTTGGTGAATTGGCATGTTACAAACGTATTTCTGTTTTCATCTGTGAAGTAATGGAGGAGATAAGTGAAATGTCAGCTGTTTGTGTGTTACTTTTGTCTTTTCTCATTTCCCTCATGTTAATTTCAGTTGTCAGAAGTCTGTGTTGTGTCTGGAACTGATTTAATTGTATTTTAATTTAGTTAAACAAAGGGCATGATTATAACAAAATAGTTATTAGCTGGGATAGTTCACTCGGAAAAACAGACAGGGTAGAATGATTGCTTCCCACTGCATCCAGATCTCTTGATCCACAAGTTATGTCTATTTGTGTCTGTGCATGAACAGAAAGATTCCCTTTCTTTAAGTAACAGCAAACTTTGCTGGGAGGGTCAGGAGTCTGTTCTGGTAAATATAGGGAGTGCGTGAGTCATGGGTAAGACTGGGACTGGAAATGAGGACGCAAAAGTTGTCTCGTATGAAAAATTGGCCCAAGAAGATGCCTAACAATACCTTTTCTTTTATCTCCCTTTTTTATCTACCTTCAGTACAGACAGGAATGGTAAGGGATCTGTTGGATCACTGAACCACAGGACTGTCCTTTAGCTAAGAAAATGTAGTTTGGAGTCATGTGCACAGGTTTTAAAAAGTATTCGCGATAGTTCGTGAAGGCCAAGTATACCATTTTATCCGTTTTACCTTTTCTTTTATGTTGGCCTCTCCTCAGCATCTACTGAAAAGGAAGAGTAGTATCTTTCTTTAGAAACAACATTTCCAACTTGCCAAAACATCACATTCCACAAAGGAACAAATTATTATTTGTGGAAGTCACTGTGAGTGGGAATCACTCTGAGTGAGTTGGGCGGCCATATAAATTGCTTAAATAAATAAATAAAATAAATAAATAATGAGACAAAGATGGCAATGAATAGTTTAATACTGACTTGAGCTACAGTACTGTTATCTTGTACTATTTTTTTAATTGACGTGTTGCTATAAATTTGAGGGATTCCAATTAACCTCTCCTGCATTATGAGTATGTGTGAGAATAGCTACACAAATCTATCTATCTATCTATCTATCTATCTATCTATCTATCTATCTATCTATCTATCCATCCATCCATCCATCCATCCATCCATCCATCCATCCATCCTACTTATTTACTGAATTTCTTACTTATAAGGATTTATAGGCCACTCCAGTGACTCTTGATGGTATACAACTCCCCAATATAATTATGATAAAAAATACAATCAATTTAAAAATCAACTATATAGCGTTCCTATGGAACTTGGAATCATTAATAAAAGCATTAAGAATAATAAGAAAAGGTTGATTCTCACAATTTCAGAGCAAATCCAACAGTCCTGGCTTGAAGGAACAGCAGGTTTTCACCAGTTGTCTAAATGCCAGGAAGAGAGCCAGTTTGGTCTAGTGGTTAAGGCATCAGGCTAGAAATCATGAATTCTAGTCCCACCTTAGGCATGAAGCCAGCTGGGTGACTCTGGGCCAGTCACTCTCTCTCTTTGCCATAGGAACAGGAGGCAAACCACTTAAGAAAAATCTTGCTAAGAAAACTGCAGGGACTAGTCTCGAAGGCATACACATACACACTAAATGCTAGGAGGGAATGGTCTAATCAAATGTTGGGTGGAATTCTATTCCAGAAGAGCTAAGAAGGCAAACTTTCATGGCCTCTGAATTCACCCATCTGCATACACCCATTCCCAAGATGTGTGTTTGACAAATTTGAAAAAACCTCTATGTGTCTACTGATCTTTCTAGTATGACAGTTTAGGATCTGTCCTTGCAAAGAAGATCCATTTGATGCAGATTTTGTTAGGACTTCATCTCATTGCTAAATGCATTAGCAAGGAAAACCTGAGCAGAGTGCATATCAGAGGTAAACTGGTAGCAGGCATGACCCTGCTCCCTTTCCGTTGCTTAAGGGGCATATCTTTGAACACCCTTAATTTCGTATACTGTGGCAAATGCCAGCATTTTTTTTTTACTACAGATAAATTATAATTTAAATCTTTGTACTAGCACTTTTGACCACAGATAATAAAATGCATGGAAAATTATCGAGAGCAGAAGAACCTGGCTGGATCAGAGTAAAGACCTATCTAGACCAGCATTCCACAGTAGCCAAGCACATGGTTCTGGCTCATGTTCCCCAAACCCTGGAATGGAGAAGCATCCTGATTCTGATACTGAAGGTAATACATAGCTAATCAAGACAGTAGCCACTGATAATATTATCCTCCATTGATCCATTAACCCTTTTTAAAGCCATCCAAACCGATACTCTCACTACTTTTTCTGGCAGTGACTTCCATTGTCTGTGTAGTGTATGAAAATGTATTTTAATTTGTCATGAATCCACCATTTGAGCATGAAATCCCTTATGTTAATGCCATCAATAACATAAGGGTGGCTGGCAAGAGCTTCTACTCATTCTTGCTTTTTCAGCAGAAAGCAGGATTGCATTTTTCCATACTTTTCAATCCCCAGTGGTTTTGAATACAGGTACCAACACTGGTTGCTTGGATCTCCAAATATGAATGGAGCATAGCTGTTCCCTATAGAGGCCATTCTAGGAATAGCTAATATTAAACCCTTGCCCTCCATTTCACTGCTGTTTTGATGGAGGGGGAGATCTCAGTCCAATAACCAGTCAAAGCTATTTCTAGTAGATGAGTGAGAATCAATCTGTATGGAGGTATGGAGCCTTCATGAAGGTAATTGTATATCAGGAGGTTTTGCTGTTTTTGCCTGGGAGAAAAGCCACCAAGGTGGAAATGTATGTAGGAAGTCTGTGGGTTGCAGATTTAACCACTGAAATAGCCTGATGCATATCTGCCATTAACTGTAAATCCCAAAGACAGTAAATCTTCTCACCCATCTTTTCTGCTTACTGATGATAAAAGCCAGCCCAAGAAATATTAGATTGACATTTTAATATTTGCATTAATCCAGATTACACTTTCTACTTATTCCTAAAAGCCATTTACCTTACTTATACAGTGGTATCTTATAGTCAGAAATATTTATTACTAGTCCCATATTGTACACAAGGTATCTCTACTGAGGATTGATTTCAGATCCTTGCTTTCTTTCATGTTAGTTTTAGCCGATATGAGCATAAATAAATTTTCAGACTACCTGAATGGCTTTTAAACAGTTTTGTATTGACCTAGTGGTTTAGGCTGATCAAAGTTTATTAGAATCTAAATACCGAGCTTGTGAATTCAAAGGAAAGCACTTTGCCCCAGGGCTGAGCACCATGGTAAAGCAATCAGCATGGACATGAATGAACAATGCTGCAAATCAATAAGTTGAATTTGGCAAAAAAAACCCTGAAGTTAGCTATTGGACACTTTAACAGATGGTTCAGAATGCTTCAATGCACTGAAATTTAGCATTAACATTAAATTTAACATTGTCTAAGCAACCAGCTGCCACCTATTGATGACCAATTATGTTTTCCTGGGGTAATTTTATCCACAAGAATAACAACAGAAAGGTTCAGATAATAGCCAGAATGGTATGCCAAATTGGGCATGGTTTTAAAAACAGGATGGATAAACCTTTTCCTATGAAGAGCCACTGAATGAAGAAATTGGAAGGATTGCCAGATCCGTAAGTGGGAGAAACCAAAGGAGCAGAATTGCATGTATGTCCTTGTCATTCCAGACATTCCTCTGTCCATGCTACTTTCTCCTAATTCTATGCTGGTCTGTTCACCTATTTTCTTTTTTCAACATGAATAGTTGCTAGTTTCCCAATCCAGGCTAAAGGATTAGAATATATCTTGCTCTCTAGGATACTGGTTTCCTTCAATTACCATACACTTACATATATACAGACATGCTTCCCAAGAACCTCTCTTCCAGAATGGGGAGAAATTACAGGAGTGTTTTACTATTCTAGGGCACTGACTCCAGTGGTGATAGTCATTGCAAGATGATTAATAGGAAAAGTACAAGAAAGCCCACTTTAGTAATAAAAACAATCTATTTCAAAGCACATGGTTAGTTAATCCATGGAAATAAAATGCAATAGACTGGAGCCAGTGCTGTGATGCAGATGATAAGCTGTTATTTTTTATAGCTTCATTAGCTATTCACCCATAGGCTGATGAAACCACTTGATAGCACCCTTTAAACTTCTATAGTCGACTATATGAGTGTAAAAAAATGGCATGTGACTCTCCCTGCCTTCCTATCCCCACAGCCAGGGAGCAGTGCATAAAAGAGACAACTTTTTGAAATAAAGATCATCTTCCTGATGGCACTCAGCTTC
Organism: Python bivittatus; assembly: GCF_059951505.1. Classification (NCBI taxonomy): domain Eukaryota; kingdom Metazoa; phylum Chordata; class Lepidosauria; order Squamata; family Pythonidae; genus Python; species Python bivittatus. The sequence continues at coordinate 17,730,109 of NW_028277098.1, forward strand.
TGGCCACTACTGCTCCTTTAGTGATACTGATCCTCGCTTATACAGTTCTTTGTAATAAGGCATGTGGTTAGATGCTCTGAAGATCAGTGCTCCTACAGTATGTCTGTCACATAAGGCTGTTGCTAATGCTTAGCTTTACAGATTAGAAGAAACTCCATAATAGTAGCATTCCTGCTTTGTATGCAGAAGACCTCGGGTTTAATCCCTCACTTCTGCAGTTCAAAACAGGGAGAGACATTCAAGTTGCAGCTGGTGGGAAAGATCTCTGTCCAACATACTGAATATCTTGAACTAGATATACAGTAGCAAAACTTTTAGCTAGGAGTGGGTGACCTGCCACAAGAATGCCAGTTCACATGGTAATTGTCCCTCCAGATGGACTACAGCTCCACAACCCCTTGCCATTGGCCAGAGTAACTAGGGCTAAGGGAGACTGAAGTTCAACACATTCAGAGGGCCTAACTCCATATTAGCATTCCAAATCAGTATGGTGTCAGTTTTGTTATAAAACATACTTGCTACTGATTTTTGTTGACTTTACAAGCCTAATTTCTCAAATGAGGAAGACAGGAGTAGTAGACATTTCTCTTATTAATGAGCTCCCCACTTCAGATTATATTTCTACCAAGATCCTGCCAAAAGTGTCTACTCCCAATCTGTGGAAGGGGGTGTGGGTTCCATTTATAGAACAAAACACTTTCCAAAGTTCATTCCCTCATCATCTTTCTTTAAGATGATCTTTTAGGCATTTTGTCACTAAATTTATTTGTGTACACTGTGCCTGTTGCAGAACTTTCATTATTTTCATTTTATTTCTTGTATGAACGTTTACATTTTGAAATACGCAGTACTTTGGAATTGTACCAAAGTACAATTTAAAAGTTAGGAAAATGTGCCACAAATTTTTAAAAGGGGGCTTACATCAGGTCTATTTATATTGCTTGCTTCCTACTCATCCATTTTTGGTTAAAATTAATTTTCTTCTCCATAGGTTTGATCCCCTTGGTCCTTAGGGACTGCTTTAAATCAACATGGCTTAAAAAAGCTATTGACAAAATCCACTCTTTGGGTTTCTCCATGGAGAACCTTTGCTCATTAGGCTTTGAAAATTGCAGGAGTGCTCTCAAGCAACAAATCTGGGACATTGACCATCAAACCAATTTAAGCCTAGTGTCCAGTCTTACAATCTGGGGGACTCTTCCAAAGCTCCAGCCTTCTATCTATCATCCATCACAATACTGAAATTCTGAAGGGCTTTACCTTAGCCAGGCTGGACCCATTGCCCCCAGTGGTCCTCTTTAGTCTCTATAAAGGTACCAATGCATATGCCCAGATGGGGAGGGCTCAATAGAGTCTCTGAGCCATATGTTCCTCTGTTATTTCCTTTACAGGGACTCTTGGATGGCTCTTGTCTACTCCATCCTGAATATATTTCTGGGCAGAGAGCACAATTTCTATTTGTTGCTCCTCCTGTCTGATAAGCACCCAAGTATATCCTCCCAGGTTGCCCAGTTCTTTGCCTCTATTTGGTCTACTCATCTTACTTGTGGGTGAAGATTTTGATTTTAATCTATTTAGTTGCATTTTATATTACACAACTTTATCATTATTCTATTCCTTACCCTGTATTATATTTTTATTCTTTGTCATATATCTTGCATTATATTTTACTACTTGTAACTGATTATAGATGTAGATATAGATATATAGATATATTCAGTCTGTAGTGCTGTTTTTTTGACTTTTGATTGTAATAAATGATTTGATTTAAATATTGTAAACCATCCACACCTCCAGTGGAGACTTTGCTGGCTTCCTTTTATCACTGATGCAGAGTAAAACTGAAATCTTGCTTCCCAGGCAATCAGGGCATACAGCTGTGAAACGAGCTCCACTATAATATGATAATATTTTTCATGAGAAGACACAAATGTAGCATCTCTTGCTAATTTTGAGCTGGTATTTTGCATGCCACAGCCCCTCTCTCTGCTTTTGAGACTGAACTGGAAAGAGTCTAGTTTGGGAATCAAGCTACGAAACTGGGCTGAGTTTTAGATGAAACATCTGCCTACTTTTTGAAATATTTCATTGCAATATTTAAAAAAAATACACAGAAAACAATTTACAACAAAGAAGTACTAAAAACAAACAAAAAGCAATTTTTAAAAAGATAATATATACCCATCCAACAGAAAATCTAATTAATTATTAAATTATATTATTTTTAAAAAGAACAATACAAAACACCTAAAAATTAACATGTTGAATTAATATAAATCACCTAAATATATCACATACTGTATATATTTAATAACAAAATATCAAATTACCCTTTAAAATTGTCTATTCTTGTAAAATAGACAATGTTGTATTTTACTGAAGCACAGCCTAGTTAATAGGAACAAATGTGCATTTATAAAACATGAAACAAGTCATATTTTCAGCTGAAACTTTATGACACTTTCTGAAACTATTTGGTACATAGGTCTAAAATTTCAATGACAACCTTCCTATTGTAAGGCACATGAAGTGCTTTCAAACACATACTTTATGTTGCTTGCATGTATTAATACATTCATGTACAATCCAAAATCTATAAACACACAGCTATATAGTCATATATACAATATTGATATTAACTGGCATTGTCAAAATTTTAGAGTTGCACAAAACAAAAACAAAACACTGAATCTCTATTAGTGCAAACATATACAGGTAATCTCACTTACCGACTGTTCGTTTAGCGACTATTCAAAGTTACAATGGCGCTAAAAAAAAGTGACTTATGACCGGTGTCTGAAGTTTAAACCGTTGCAGTGGCGTCATGGTCACATGATCAAGATCTGGGTGCTTGGCAACTACTTACACTTATGATGGTTGCAGCGTCCTGGGGTCATGTGTTCTCCATTTGCAACCTTCCCAGCCGGCTTCTAGCAAGCAAAATCAATGGGGGACCATGTGATTCACTTAATGACCATGTGATTCACTTAACAACTACCACAAGAAAGGTCGTAAAATTGGGTCCAGTCATGTGATGATTTGCTTAATGACTGCATCGCTTAGCGACCTAAATTCTGGTCCCAATTGTGGTTGTTAAGCGAGGACTACCTGTATGCTTTTTCATGTTACCAAGAGATGCCATATTTATTTCTAACCCTTTTCTTCACCCTTAAGAGCGTGCTGATAAGGAAAAGTCAACCAGTTAAGGGTTTACATCATTTCTTCCCTAATGACAAGAAATTCTTAACATGCAATAGGACCAGCACTTGTGACCTAAACACCTAGAAATCTGTGGAGGAGTTCTTTTCACCATTGAGACTCCTCAGCATTTTGGTTTCTTTCCCCTACCAACTTCCCCTAGAAATAAAATGAGGAAGAGAGTTTGAACAATGCTGAGGATCAAACCCCGCTCAAGTTTCAACTGGACTTATGCCTGAGGTAGTCGTCATTCAGCACATAAGTAAACTACAGGGCCACTACCACAAGGTGCTGCAATGATTACTCATTTGGATGGCTTTAAAAGGAGTTAAATATATTTCTATAAGATAAAGTCATCAGTGGCTACTAGTCATGATTTTACCTCAGGAATCAGAGCTTTTCATGCTCAGCAGTATACCTTACACTAATTTCATTATCTGCTGGATAAGACTGGGGTTTGGTCTGATCAGGCATAGCAGTTACATCCTATTAACTCTCTCTCACCCGGGAGTCTTGGATTTGGTTCCTGCTGAATGCCTGCATCCTGACAGATAGTAGTAGATATAAGGACCCTGCCCCACCCAAAGTCCTGGAAATAGCTGTGGAACCAGCCATCTCTACCCCCACTATAAGTCCCAGAGAGGAAAAATAACTTTGCTATCAAGCAGCCACTGAAAAATGTGCACCGTAGCCTTGTGGGGGATCTCTCATCCTTGTCATTCTCTCTGCAAATAGGAGGTGGAATTTGGATTGTCTGAAAAATAAATCTAAAATTCTGTCACAACCTTGGATTACTTTTATTAGAAAAAAGCAGGAGATGTAATGGATTGACTTCCTACCCATCAGATGCGTTGCTCCTGTGTTGGTCTGGCATGACTCAAAGTTGCATGTGTGGGAAAACAGATTTAGTGTTTTCAAAGTGATGGAGGCAGTTTTGCTACATCTTTGGAAAGTGCCATTTTTTTCTGTTCTGAGACAAGCTGTTACAGACAATAAATGGTTCTGTGGAGTTTCAGCCTTCTGGCTATAGGCCATAACATCTGTTATTAACCTATCTAGAAGGAAGCAAATAGCTTTTGCAACTGTTTTTTATTGCAAGTAGTTTCAGTTCAGTTTCCACATCAGCTTTCAAATTAAATGAAAAATTTCCATGAAGTTTTGTATGGGATATCAATATACCAGGTGGAAGGATAATGTATGCTGCCAAAATAAAGGAGAGATATACATCTAATTTTTTAAAATGTCATGTTACATTTGATTTGAACTGATTTTCATTTCAAATTAAATTAAAATCCAGTTCAGTCAATTAAAATTGTTAATATGAATTTAATAATTTTCACCCTTTATGATATGAAAATTAAAATTTAGTAACAAAAGTACCCAATTTTTTCAGATGCTACATGTGTCACTGTGGCTCAGGTTAAGCCTTTCCCTCTAAAGTAGCTTTCCTCAACTAGGTGTTTTCTAGACTGTTGGGGCTTCAACTCCCAGAATTCCCAGTAACCATAGTCCTTGAATACAGTAGCATCTGAGTCTTAAGACAGGTTCTTCTTAATTACATATTAACTATTCTTAATTACGGCACTGTGATTCTGGAGTTCTGTTCCTGGGGAGGTTTCTCTGATACTGAGATTAATATTTGTGCATAGCCATCCACGGTGTTCAGATTTGCATGTGCACGTATGCAGGTGTGTGAGGTTTCATTTGTGTTTTGTCTGGGCTTGAGATGAAGATATTTTTGTTGGTCTCATTGCTTTTATAGTAGGTTATTTCTTTTTTATTCATTTTATATACTTTCCATTCAGTCTAAATAATTCCGGAATGGTATCCAAAATTAAAACTTGTTTCAAAAAATAGAAAATAAGGATTTTGCAAATCTTGACCTGCAATTTAGGCATAGGGTGACAGGCTTACCCATTAGCCACAGATACACACATCTGCTCCTCTGTTGCACTCTTGGTTGGATTTCCTAGGATGAGATTCTGGATTTCCTGATCTTTCCAAAAACATTAAGAAACTTTTGACAAAAAATATTTTGTGCCAGTGTCAAAAGAAAAGTGAAATCAATGCATGGACTGAAGACATGAAAGGGGACTTTTAGACAGATATGATCTTCATTTAATTCTCCCTTGCAATCCTGCACGTACAGAAGGAATGGGGTTTTGATGCAGTGTTATGGCTGCCATCTGGCAGCTTTTGACACCATCCTCCTTGCAGATGACCCTGGGTGTGGGAAGTCTGGAAAGAGATTTGGGTGGGGAAATGGTAGGGGAAAGGCACTTAACCTTTTTCTTAGCTGTTTATTTATATATTTAATTACACCTATAAGGCCGCCCTATTCTACAGCTCTGTGGATTTCTTGCTCCACTCAAACCCTCCCAGTGGCTTGTTCTCCTGTGTAGTTTTCATGTGTGGTTGCCAACCTGTGCTTTAACCCTGGCTAGGGGTAGGGGCACATTTCAATGGAAAAGAGAGGCCCGATAGGAGTGATGCAGTTGTTCAGGTACCCATGGCCAGTTGAGGAGAAGTAGGCTGTTTCAGGATTTGAGACAATAAACTCATTTATAGAACAAACAAACCAGAAGTTTATCAAAAGTAATATAAATTACAGGAGAATGTATACTTAAGCGTTCTTTCTGCAGACAGGAACTCCAAAAAAGACTGCGGATGGACCCCTTTTCATGCCAGCTGGAACACAGCACCTTCCTAGTTAAATCTATACTGAAGTTCCCAATCTCACCCTGAATTCTCTCAGCTTAAATAGTTTTTCATGAGTGAGAGAGGGTGATCTAATGTAGCACCTGGAAATGCCTGCCAAGAACATTTCAGATAAGATGCCTTTACTTGGCATCTGTCAACTCATCCTCCCTTTTGAAGAGTTATACATCTGTTCATTATAGCGATATGATTGAGATAAATAGCATAAGTCTAGGACAGCAGTTGTACTGCAACAAGGTCAGTACAATCTAAGGTTATTAGTGGGTACTCAAGAGAAATACAGGGTGCATAAGCCAGCGGATAATACAGTATGGGGTGATATAGGTTAATGTGGAGTTTAAGCTACCAAAGAAGTCAGAGTAGCAGTGACTCACCCAAGAGGTCTGGTGGCAGAGAGGGTCTGCCAGCTGATGGGCAGGTTAAGCCTAACCAAGGTAGTTGCTTAGGAGAAGTGGTGTGAGGCAGTGGATCACAGGGAGAGGAATCCCCGGGTCTAGAGCTTGCAACAGACCCTGTAGATCTGGTATGCCTTAGCAACCTTTTAGCTGGTCCAAAGCTTCACATCTACTGATTTATAGAAGGGAATCTTCTATGTAAGGGAAGGCAGTGTAAGTCTAAAAGCACAGGAATGCCTTTTAGTTTATGCTACTGATGGTAGCATAAACCCAGGAGAATGTGCTGCTTCTTTAAGTGCATACCCCACACCCTCTGAAGCACCTTTTCTGTTTCAGAACTGAATAGCTACATCTTCCTGTGAGCTAAACCAACTAAATGAGCAGCATGGTGGTGGTGGCGGCTTTCCAGTGGATCTTAGTGGGAAGATAGAATGACATTAAGTTCTAGCCTATTTAGGATTTACAGACCGATGAAGATGCCTTAAATTATCCTCAAAGCTCAGTGGCAGGCAATAAATCACTTTAAGGACCAATGATCCCATTTAGCAATAGCAGCCCTACTTAGCAATCAGGCAGCTGCATTCTCTATTAAAGCATCTGGACCATCTGGTCTGAGATCAGTCACTGGTCTGAGATGGGTGGCTATATAAATTGAATAAATAAATAAATAAATCTTATAGGGTAGCCTTGTACAGAGTGCATTGCAGCAATCCAGTTTCAGCATTATTAGAACATGGGTCACAGAGTTAGCCTGTCCCAGGCTAAGGAGATTTGTGATTGGTACATCACCCAAAGCAGGGTCCAGGTCCTTCTTGTCACTGAGAATCCCAGAGCCTCTAGTGACAAATTAGAAGCAAGGAGCATCTCCAAGTTACAGTCTTCTTCTATGGTAGAGAAGGCTCCCACATCCAGAACAGTTCACCTTTCTAATTCCCTGAGAACTGTACACCCACAGCTCCTCTCTCTCTTTGGGATTTAGTTGAGTTTCTTGCCTTCCATGGAGTCCATTGCTGCCTCCAGGCACCTTTCCAGCTCTGGATAGCTACTCTTTAAAAAAATACCTGTAGTGCCTATTTCGTGCATCTGGATGTAATGCATTCATAGCTTTTGAGACTAGTTTGTCTTCTTAACTTTTTTGTGCTCAACTATCATACTTCTGATGGTACCAATTTCCTCCTTCACTGGAGTTAAGAGCAGGAGGATAGTCATTAATCTGTCCCTTTGTTACATCTAGAGGGCATGCACCTCATAGTTATGAGAAGACCAGTAGTTTCAATAAGTGAAATAAATTGCAACCACCTCACTCACCCTTTCTCATTTTCCAATAAACCGGTAGAAAGGAACTTCTCTGATTTCCTCTCTCTTTCCCTCATCTTGTTAATTTTTTACTAGACTGCACACCGTAAATCCTAGAATTATCTTGGAAACAGTTGATGAAAACTGACATTTTCTATCTGTGGTATTAGCCCTGTCTTGGTTAATAAATGTTTTGCTTGTGTGCAAAGCTTTTATCTTTAGAGGGTGATTTGCAAGGATTAATTGTTCAATATATAGAGAGAGGGGCGGTAGTGAATGTATTATAAACTCCAAATAGCAAAGAAAGATGGAGTAGACCATTAGATTGTATATCCCTGGCTACATCAATTATCTGTCAGTTTTAGGAAGATCATACCATGGAGCTGTATAGTACACCATCATGGGTGGAACATGTCTCCATTAAATACTAGACCTTATTGTTCTCTCTCCTATGAACTGAAGATGGATAGGAATCCCTGTGGCTAAACTTCAGACAATTCTTAGAGAAATTGGACCTTTAAAATGACATAAAACTGGATTGTAGTTAGCAGTACAGTCAACAAAGTCTTTGATCTTAGAGCTTTGATCAACAAAGGAAAGAGCTCTTTGACAGGCTGCTTATTTTTCAACTTGAAGGTCTCACATTCAGGCCATGGCATCTAAAGGACCCGGGGACAGTATTGAGAGAGAACGCTTTCTGAGACTTCAGAGGTCTTTTAATCAGAATGATGAGAATGGATAAGACAGGCAATCTGTGGGTTGTGTATTCCATGTGATTCTTCTGCCGCATCTTTAATGGAGAACTTTTTGTACTTATTTATAATCCATTTTAATTTTTATTATTTTATATCCCAGTTTTGTCCAAAATAGAGAAAAGCAAGGAAAACACTGCATGGAAAATTGAAAGTTACAGCTGAAAAGGTGCAAAAGAGAGTTCTTTCTCTTCTACTTCCTTTAAGAGAATTAGATTTTCTGAAACCTTGTTATCCTAATTTTTCAAAGCACAGAAATTATTATTGAATCAAAGGGGGAAAAGTCAGTGTTTCCCCCCCCCCCCAAAATAGTACTGGGTGGTGCATTGTTGAAGATAAAACAGCAGGAATATTTAAGTCACTGGTTCTTATTTAAGAATAGCTTGTCCAATGTCTGTCTGCATATATTTTACTGGACTTTCAACAAGCTCCTGTCTTGAATAGTAACCATTAACTGCATTTTGTTTTCGACTGAGTTAGTTTATTGTCTCTTGTGAAATTTTAACTTACAAAACAGGAATGATTTCTATGAGAGAGTACCACCAGTCTGAACAGGAGACTGTACCATAAGCTTCATGTTGGAATTCAGAAACTAGCACTCTACTGGCCTTCAATAAATGTTGAGTAGTAGCTGATTATGAAGCAAAATTCAGTGTTTTTCCAGATCAGAAATCCATTTTTAACACTTATCTTTCTAATCAAGTCTTCTAGCTTGTACATTAATTGCAATTTACACACTGTATCCTTCTCAGATGGAATGGCTAAGGATCATGCTGTTTACTTACTAGGTGTAGCGAAGAGCTCAAAATAGATTTGTCTATCCAGGCCTTTTAATTGTTGAAGTATTATTTTATTGCTTTAATAACATTTTAAGGGATATTTTAACTGTATTTTTGCTGTTTTAAAGAAATGCAAGTCAAATAGCCTGAACTGCTGAGAAAGTGGTTGGCATACAAGTATTATAAATAATTTGCAAACAAATTCCAACTCCTTTCATGGGCATTCAGAGGTAAGAGGCAAAACACTTGGCTCCTTATCATGCAATCTCAGGCGGTCAGAGCCTGTGGAATCAAATGGGGAAGGCCAATTGTGAGACCCTCTTCCACTCTGTTACTGCTCTGATGGAAAGTTACTCTTGTATAGGAACTGAAAGAAACATTTTGAACATTTTTTCTCATTATATAATCTATCATATGAATCTGATCCAATACTATACAAAACATTTTCTTCCAAATAAAATCTAAATGCTTTGTACCTCATTCTCTCATTTGGAACTTCTCTTGGTGGCATTTTAAAGCTCACTTAACTGTACAGGATGGCTGAGACGTCTGGTATTTTAGGTTTTCCCCCCTAACATATATCCATCACTCTGCAACCTTTTTGTCTGCCCTTAATTCCCAATCTGAAAAATGTTTGGACATCTCAGTATCCAACTCTATACCACACCTCATAAAAACTTCACTGAAATTGTCTTCTCTTTTGAGCACTGCTATTTCTTTTTCATCACATGCATTTTCTTTTCTCTTCTTTTCCATCACATTGAATGATGTGCTTGGAAAACCATGCAGAAGATATTTTCAATACTGACCTAATCTATGTTAAGGCTTCCCCCACGACCTGAAACCTTTCAGGTACTTCTACATAGCCTCCAAGCCTTCAGAAAAAATTGTGACACCTTGTGAATGTCATTCTCCACATGCACAGAATTCTCCAAGAGCTGAACAGTATGCTTTAGAGGTGACCAGTGGGAAGCCTAAAAATTGGCATCTAACAAATGTCAACCTTCTTGTCTTCATCCTTCTCCCCAAACATTTGATTTTGTGATATGAAAAAGCCATTCTTTAGCCAATTTAAATATAGTAAAAGGTGGCAGAGCATTATAGTGCCTTGACTTTAGCATGGAGTCAGGAGCGCTAACAAGCTCGGAATTGGGATGAGTCAAGAGTTCCCACCAACAGGAAACCACCTGCCTATAGTTCAGAATTAATCTTACAGAACTGTTCTCACCATGTTTTCCCCTGTGCTGCAGCTGAACCAGAAATTAACAGTTCAGCTTCAAAAAGGCTACACAAACCCACAGAAACCCACAAATGTGATATTGATCCCAGAACAGTGCAAATGCCATACTATGATTAGGATTCCACCAAGCTGCCATTTCTAAATATGCTGCCCTATGCATACTGGGCGATGGGGCCTTGATTGGGCCCTACGCTCTGCTCTACCCAATTGCTTATCATATAAAAAGAGCATCTGATTAAGGCTTGATCTTGGCTAGCTTCTGCTCCAATACATCTTTTTTAAACTGATACCTTTACCCAATTTATTACTAGCAAGTTATATGATTCCATCAGCACACATTATATTCTTCAGATAGTTTGTTCTACATATAGGATTTTATTGTCTGTGAAACTCATCTATGCAGTGGACTGGAAGTATGCCAGCAGGTTTGACCAAATTATTATTGCATTTACATAAGGAACAAACTGGTGATAAAAACCATGGTATGGCAGAAGTCTTTAAAAAGTATTAATCTTTTATTTATTTATTTATAAACATTGAGTAAGACTTCATTAAGCATCCCCCCCCCCCCCGAGAAGCATCCCATGATAAGGTTTGGTAGCTTTCTGTTCATGTAGCATAAATTGTTGTCATAAGCCAGCTTGATAGAAACTAACTGTGCTTTGTGTCCAAATGGACATTTCCCACAGGTACATCATCATCCTTATGAATTATAATAACAAAGCAGACTGTTGAATTTGCCAAAGCACCCACGGCGGCCTCATTTTGAACTAATGAGTAAGCAGACAGATGGCTAGAAATGAATTTAGAAGTTAACAATGTGGAGATTTGAAAAATTAAACAAATGCCGACAGATTACACAACCCAAATGCAACTAACATATTTCCCAAGGAGAAATGTAAGGCTGTAAAGAGTTTTTCCCTGTAGGTATAATGGATTACAACTTCTATATTGCAGCCAGCTTCCTGGTTGGGAATAATGGGACTGTAAGGGCACCAGGTTTGAAAGGCTACTGTACAGCATGAAAATGATTTATTACAGCAAATAAAGGGGTATCAAAAATTAATAATGCTCACTTGGAATGAGTCATTTTAAAATTTTCCTAAAATGTTGTGCTCTCAAGTCTTGGGTGTTTTGGAGCCAGTTAGCCTTCACTATTTCCTTAGAAAGAAGCTTTTTCAGTCTTTAACGAAAAATAGTGCGTTAAGCACTTTAGTGAAAATTTCTCCTGAGTACATTCAGTCCTGGCATTATTGACTTCTGTTTGAGATGGGGTTGTGCGTTTTTTAACATTGATACGGAAGATGAGTTCCAGACCTTGCGCAGGCACGGCACTTTTCCGCTATTCAGTTAACAAGGATTTTCAGGTTTCTGTGGGTATTTGAACAAATGTCACTGCTGCTTTAAGAAACCCAAACATTAATGTAACACATTAGTTACAACTATGAATTTAAAATACTAGGGATTTAATTATTCTGGTCAGAAGGTCTACAAAATGAAAATAATATTCAGACTAGCCAGCATACTGTTAATGTGTAGGCTGTGCCTTCGTTCCCATGCCAAAAAATCAAAGCTGAGAAGCATGTGATTCTTGGAATACAAACAGCAAAACCCACACATTGCCACAATTTCTTTATTTCTTGATTTAGATTAGGTCAGAAAGGCTGGAGGAAGTTAATTCCTTGTTGGTACTTGTTTTTATCTCCAGTGACTCTTTAAATGAGCAGGCAAAAATTTCAGAGGAACCAATTAGATCTTGATTTGCAGGGAATGTGTTCTTTTTTGTCTGTCCTGAATGAAGCCAGTGCCTTACATTAGATTGACTGATCTGAGACTGATCAAACATTTTTTTTAATCAAAGGAAGCCTTGTCTCGCCTGTCTTAAAGTTCCCTTGGCAAAGACATTCAATACAATAACCAAAAAATGGAACAAGACAAAACAGGATTTGCCTCAGTTCTCCAGTTTATAATAAATTCCTAAGGACAAACTAAAATATCTGAAATTAGCAAGATTGCTGGGAATGAGATGAAGTTTTTGCCAAAAAGTTCAATAGTAGGTTATCTGGGGCAGAAGTTAGATCTTGCCCACATCCAATACTTGTCCTTTGATGATGTTATATATGTGGAAGTGAAATCTATTTGATAGAATTCTATTAAATTAGAATAATATTCCTAATTGCAAATTACAGTTATTAAAATAGTAAGCCTGAATAAAAAGGTAGAGACCTCCTTGAGCTGAGTTCCAGTCCTGTTACCTGCATCCATACCATTTTTTGGAAGCATTATGGAAGTAGTTTGACATTGCCATCGTCCAGTGTGTGATTTTTTTTACTTCCTAGACTAACTTATAGCCCTGAAATTCCCAGGTTGTTCTCATTCAAATACTAAATTAACCCAGGCTGTCCCTGCTTAACTTCTGAGATCAGCCATAGTTGGCTAAATGCTGTCAACTGTGGAGGCAGTGGAAATATGTGACAAATTGTTTTTCACAAATGTCAAGTCCTCTTTAGAGAGCTTCTTTTATTCTACATACCAACCGTATGTCAAATATTCTAGGTGGCCTGGATAAAACCAATCCTAGACATGCAACAAAACTAAAGAGCAATATGCGTGCAGGGGGTGTCAAAAAGGTCAATATGGCAGCCATGAGTATGTAATTAAAGCCTCACCCCCTTTATGTAAAGGGGGAGGAATTTTATCCTATGGGTTATGGGAACTTGACTTTTTCAACACCCCATGTGGACACCCCTGAAATTAAAGATTCTGCAGTAACTGAGTATCTTTATTTAAGAACCTCTCAGAGAGAAGCTAAGAATGATTAGTTGTTCTTAAAAAGGAAATTAAAGAATATACATTTAACAAAGTAAGTTATTACTTATAAAAACAAAGTAAAAACTAAGAAACTAAGACTCATATTACAAAGGATGCTTACAAATGGAAGACAGGACTTAGGATGAGTGAAATATACCAATAGCCAATAGTTATCAGTTAGAAAGACAAAAAAGTGTTTAAATTCAGTATATTTCTGTGAAGGGTCAAAAGGACTAGGGATAAATTGAAAATTCATATTGACTAATCTATAATCTAAGATGACTGTGCATCTTCCATGTGATTCCCTATAATGTGGGGGCAGGGGGAGAAGAACCCATCTCTTCAGAATTACTCCAGGTCCTATCAGTTTTAGTAAACATGGCATCCTATTTCTGAGATTCTACAAACAGGTAAGCCATAAGAAATACTGAAGGGAATATAAAACCTTGGAATAATGATACGGATTTTGGTAGCTACTGAAGTCTTGTAATATATGGCCATGCATTTGTGTTTGGAACATGTTGCAGAAATACTGTAAGAGAGAAAACCTAATTCTGAGTTGATGGATGTTTAAGCAAGGATATTAAAACCAAAGCTATTAATCCTGTGTCTGGTGCTACAAGATTCAGACCTCCATGGCAAATTGCCACCTGACCAGAATACACGTGTATATAATATTCTAGATGAATTCCATATTTCATTTCGGTTAAAGAATGCCAGATTACCTATTTACTGGCTGAATCCCATCATTGCCTGGTATGGATATTTTGCAGACAGTATTTTTCCCCCCTCACAAATGTATTTCTGGCATCACAGCATCATTTAGATGTTAAGACTCTTCCTGGAAAAATGAAATTCATATTCCAGAAGTGCTTTCATTCAAATGCTCACTTGATTATATTTCATCTCCGTACTCTTTGGAGTTTGTTTGATCTCCCAGTTAGCTTCCTGAGGGCCTGTATTGAGCTTACAGTAAACAAATAGATGGATCAAGAAAGAGTGGGGAAGCAAACTTCTAGCCCCTTTTTTCTCTTTGCAGGGGAGGGGTTTTGACTGGTCCAGGATCTGCCTATGATCAGATCCAGTTGGGAGGCTTCTGTGGATGAGCAATAAGGACATTGATTGAATATTTAAGGACATTACTGAATGGTCAGTTTGGTCATCCTGGCATTCCCAGCCAACTCAAGTGAATGGATGTGAGAATACCACTAAAAGTTCAGATGTCCCAAAATGAATCTGAATGCAGTTTGTACCATATTAGCAATTAGATAACAGCATGAATTTCTTGTCTGGAAAGATCTCTACCTTAAGATTATGATTTTATACACAAAGGACCTGAAATGCACTTTGTATTACGGAGGGAAGACACCACATTAATGTCAGTTAGTTAATCCTATTTTCCCATCTTTATGCTAGTGGTCACTATGCTGAATCTCACAAAAGAGATTATGAGAACATTAACTGTGACCCTATGAGCCATCATATAGCCATTGTAAATCAAGTGGAATTGCAACTGTTCTTTTAGGCTTGCTTACGTTTTAGCTGTGAGAAACTCTGATGATTATGTTTCCCTAATTGCCTGGCCAACTGATGAGCTTATTTGCTCTGCACACAGCAAATTTAAAACAGCCACGCACTGCTTGTGCCAAATTGTTTCCACATGGGGAACAGCAAGCATTCTTCTTGATTACACCAGTGCTTATGTACTGAGTGTTTTTTGGTGGCTTCTGAAGTTCAGCAGCTTACAAAGCGGGGAAAAAATGGGAGGGAATGACAAAGGACAAAGTCTGTTGTGATTATAGGTTATGTTTTTAGTATCCCTTGTGTCTTTATGCATTCAAGATGTGATCTGTGAAAGGATTATTTATACAAAGCATATGAATAACTTTATATTCTTGCAACATATATGTAGGTTTCTTGTCTTTTTCTTATTTTTTCTTTCCTTTCTATTTCCCTTTCTGTTTTTTCTTTTCTTCTGGCACTTTCTATTATTTCTTTTTATTCTTTTATTTTTTTAGTTTGCATTAGTTTTGATCTTTTTCATTGTAATTTCTAATAAAATGACGATAAAAAAAATAAAGAACTGAAGTCTAGGAGAGAGAGAATTGTGGTCATGTTCCTTAGGCAGTGAAACTTAAGCCTGAAACTTTTGAAATATCCAGTAATACCTTGGCTCATTTGCCAGATTCTAAGACTCGTTTTTGTGTAGTGAAATGCACAAGGTAAAAAAGTGAAATCATTGTATTGTGGTGTCAACAGCATGAGTCGTTCTAAGAAGGAAATGTAGGATGCCAGTCCCCTTCCTGCTCCTGTGAGAGGGCTGCTTGGTACCTCCACCACTACATTTGCTTCTCAGTTAACACCTGCTACTTACTGTACCATTCCCTCTCCCCCAGTAGAGATGATGTTGAGAAATGATGATACAGTATATGAGGGTTCTAGGCTGGGAAAGGCTATAACATAGAGCCTATTGGTTATGTATTGGAAATAATGTTGGCCTGTATCACATACATGTCATCAGGAATGCATTTTTTAAAAAATATTTTATTGAAATATTTTATGGCTGGTGTGGGTCTTCCGGGCTGTGTGGCCGTGTTCTGGAAGTTTTGTTTCCTAACGTTTCGCCAGCACCTCTGACCGGCATCTTCAGAGTGCAGGAGCACAGACAGGAGCAGTTCTGCACACAGCCCGGAAGACCCACACCAGCCATCATATGCCGACTGTGAAAGCCTTCGACAATACATTGAAATATTTTATGTTAACAAGTTGCACAGAGAGAAATAAAAAAACTACAGAATGCAAAAAAGGGAAATACATTAAAAGCTACAATAACAAAGCCAAACCAAACCAAACCAAACAGAAAAGAGGGAAATTATCTATATATGTCACATGTTAATAAAGGTCAAACAGATTTTTAAATCTACCTTGGACGGGAAAATAATTAATGATTCTCTGACATTGCAAAATATCATTAAATCTATGCCATAGAGTAACATCCTGAGTCATTTTTTGAGTAGTAGATAAAATTGCCTTTTCAAGAACAGATAAGTCACGCATAAGTCTTGAATCAAATCCTTAATATAGGTAGTCCTCAGTTAACAATTGTAATTGGAACCAGGAACTCTGTCACTAAGTGATGTGGTCATAAAGCGCGACATCATGTAAACATGCTGACTTACCATAGCAGTTCCAGCAGTTCCAGTTGCGGTCATTAAGTGAATCCTGTGTGGTCGTTAGGTGTGATATCACATGATCACCATTTGCAACCTCCTGCCAGTTTCCTTATTGACTTTGCTTGTCAGAAGGCAGCTGGGAAGGTTGCAAATGGCAATTACATCACCACGGGGATGCTGTGACAGTCGCAACTTCAAGGACCGGGCATAAGTCTTGTTCAGTGCCATCATAATTTTGAACGGTCGCTGAACGAATGGTTGTTAACCGAGGACTACCTGTATCAGGAATATTGTACTTTTCCCGTTTCTCAAAATAATTCTCTTAGCAACACCCCAGGCCCCTTGCAACTAAAACTCCTCAAAGATAATCAAATTCCAAAGTTTCAGGACATAATTTAACTTAACATTAACATCTTTAACACTAAAAAAAATCCCCATAAATCTATTTATATAAATTAAAATATTCTTCCAAAAAGTTGTCAGTGATTCACAGAAATCAGTGACCACTTAAATTGTTTACATCACCAGCAGAGAAAATCTGACATCCATCCTTTTGAATACATTCTTTGTATTATTTATATACTCTAAATAATATATTTTGATGAAACAATTTTAAATTGAAATCCACTGAAACAAATGTAACATTTCTTAAGAACTGCAAATTTTAGGATTCCATTATTGGGTGTACTAATTATTTAATGCATGAACCATAAATATCCTTAAAGATGACTTCAGAAATGTTCTTTGGTTTTTGATACAAAAGAATGTAGGTTTAATTTCAAATATCAACTCTATCAAATATTTTAGTACCCCAGGTTTCACAGACACACCCAAAGTAACTGGTCCATATTTAGATGTTAAAACATACTTGGGTTGATTATATTACCTCTGTTGTGAATTAGGGAGACAAAATTCCAGTTGAAATTAAAAAAAAAAAATTAAAAGAGTTGTTACAAGTACAGTAATACCTCGGTTCACGAACACTTCTGTTCACGAACAATTTGGTTCGCAAACAGCAGCGTTCATAAATTTTGCTTCCGTTTGTGAACTCCGCATTGGGTGACGAACACGACCCGCGGCCATCTTCCCTGCTCCGACATGTGGTCGTGGCTTCCTCTAGGCGAGATCACGGTCGCAGACAGACACTTCCTGTGAAGCTTTTTGGTGTGCTTTTAGCACATACAGTACATCCAGCATGGCTCCAAAGAAAGTGCAGAGCAAGCATGGTGGTAAAAAGAAAGTGCAGAGCGGTAATGAATGTGACAAGGACGTGGAGAACGGTAATGAAGGTGACAAGAATGTGCAGAGCAATAATGAAGGTAACAAGAAAGTGCAGTTTTGTGGTAAGAAGAAAGTTTTGAAGAAAATAATGTTTTGAAATAAAGTTTTGAAGAAAAATAAAAAAAAGAAAATAATTGAAGAAGGAAATTGTAGAAAAGCATGAGCATAGTATTCGTGTGACTGATCTGGCCTCAGAGTACAAGATGGCAAATAAAGATGGTTAAAAAAAAATACATATGGTTCAGAACAGATTAACCTTATTTACATTGAACCTTATGGGGAAATTTGATTTGGTTCGCGACCAGAATCGTGGAACGAATTAAGTTCGTGAACCGAGGTACCACTGTAATTGACTTAAAGTGTGCATTCCAATTTCCAATAGAACATTTTGCCCCCTATTTTTAGAGTAGAGTTTTTTCATAAATATTAATGAACCTCAACATCAAAATTCAATCTAAGAGCCAACAAGGCCCAAATATGTCTGACTGCTTGTTAATCCAGGAACAAAATACCTTTCTGCTATATATCGAGCCTACCAATTGCCATGACATTAATGGGAATACATGACAAACTTTCCAACAGACCCCGCAAAGGTTGGTGGCATTAATTCTACAAAAATGGTATAAATCCTTTATAGATATACTGGCTTCTATATTGTTAGAAGTGCATAATGGTAATCTATACTGTTAGAGACCCAGTTTGGTGTAGTGGTTAAGCTGCTGGCCTAGAAACCAGGAGATTGTGAGTTCTAGGCCTCCCTTCAGCATGAAAACCATTTGGGTGACTTTGGGCCAGTCACTCTCTCTCAGCCTAATCCACCTCACAGGGTTGTTGTTGTGGGGAAAATAGTTTTTAGTTTTTAAACTTATTATTACTTGGGTAATTAATGTATTAATATGGTTATAGAGGAGTGAATGTAATATTATTATGTGATCTGTCTTTTAGTATATTATTCTATCAATTTATTTTACCCTGTCATTGTTCTCTGAAATTTGCTGGTCATTGACCGAATAAAGATATCTTCTGCTTTGTTCTGGAGAAAATAGGAGACAACATACAGCAACAGTGATTTTAAAACCTGGTAAAACACCCAAATTTTGCACAAATTAGAGCCCTAATTCATTACTTAATGTAATACAAAATTATTAACTTTTTTATTGGCTAGGTGATTGCAAAAGCTTCTTCTAGATATAATTCATCCCTCTTAGTCTGGATTTATTAAAATGAGAAAAGCATCAGATAATTTAGGTTTATTCATTGATATTTAAGATGCAGCTCGAGAGAATTGGTTCTGTGGTACTGTTATCTTTAAGTGCTGAAAAAGCTTTTGATATGGTCCAAATTAATTTTTTTAAGTGAGTGATGAGGCGGTATGGATATCCATTCTGTTTTATTAAATGGGGATGGAAATTTATTACCAACACACCTGTGTGCAAGTTATAACAAACTAATTTATTTCAGAGCCATTTAAGTTACGCTGCAGTCCCTGTCAGGGGTATCTATTTTCTCTGCTGCTTTTTGATTTAGTCTTGGAATGCTTAGCAATTTTAATTAGGCAATCTAACAATATTACTGGTGTTACACTGTTGAGTTTTGATTATAAACTATTTTTATATGCTAAAATAGATATTTTAGCAATTGGAGATAACATGCTAATTCATTGCCAAATGTCATACAGGTAATTCAACATTTTGGTAAGTATTCAGGATGTAAGATTAACTGGATAATTTTTTAAAATTTCCTTTAAGTTCTGAAGTCAGTGAGAACATAAGCTTACATTAAATTTTAAAAAGTATTCATTTTCAGTTTGCCTCCAACCTAGGCAACAGTTTATAGGTATAAACTGTAAAACAAATGATGTCAAAGGAGATACAGGGATCTTTATGAGAAATCTGTTTCTCTGCATTTTTCTAATAAATTTAATAGATTAACAACTTGAAGATTTTGACAGATTCAAAATCTTAAAATAAGAACATTTGGCTTGAGCAGCTGGCTTAAATTTGGATGTGAAATTAGATGTGATCAATCATTTTAATTTCCCTTTCAATGTGTTTGTATCTTGAAAGTTACTGCTGTGTCATATTTCACTGAGTGGACAGAAGGGATGGCAGTTGTATTCCTAACAAGGCACATGGACCCCCTCTTTGATTTAAGTTACACTAGCAATAGATGACTCCAAGGTCTATAAATCAAAACATACTGTGTAGCAATCTCCATTCCTGTGATCAGGAAAATGTTTGAAAAAAGTGATTGGGAAATAGGGACATTGCAATTGGAAATGGAAGATATAATGGCCAACTGAATTAGACATAGTGGTTGTACAATAAAAACCTCAGCTGGGGTGCCCATCAAGTTTAATATTTTTTTTCAGTGCAACCAAATGACTTTCTTTGACTGAAGCAAAAATGCATGTGTTTTTTAAAGAATGTTTATTCTGATATATCTCATAAAACCTCTCATCTGAGGTTCGATCAGATGTATTCTGACAGGACATGAGGGTGTAACTACTTTTTGCTGAATGTGTGTAGAGTGCTTTGTGGGATCTGGAAGGTGTGATTGCGTAAGATTCCCAGTCCTATGAAAAACTGCAATCACAACTTCCAGCTGACAGCCATGATGAGCTAAATGTCCCTTTTTGCAGCGGAACAGTGTTACAATGGAGATTGGCATGGCATGCAGGATCCTGGCTGCTGAAATGCTCTCTGGATTAAGAGAGATCTTTGAGATAGCCCATGTGACTCTGCACAGCTGCTTCTCATAAGTAAACTGCAGGAATAGTCATTTCGCAGTTTTATGAGTCAAGCAGCTGGAGTTGAGGGAGGAATCATCTTTGTTCACGTCTGTTAATGCAGCCTTTTAAAAGGACATTAAGCTTGACCAGGCCTCACTTCTTAATCACTTCGGATTTGCTTGTTGTTTTTTCCTTTCTGCTGCTTTAAAAGGATTAAGACCCTTTGGAATGGCAAGTTATATTGTATTGGCTAGGTGAGTCACCTTCTCCTTAGAGGAAGAACTTTTAAATACAATTTTTATAACCTTTTGAAAAATATTACTTTTTGGATTAATCAGCAAAAGGGTGCTCAGAATATGGACTTTAGAAAGTTTAACAATGGATTAAGGGCTCAGATGGATTTGGAATTATAATTTTAAACGCCCACAAAGAACTTTGAATTAAGTAGAAGAAATTTTCTCATGGGAAAAATGGCGATTGTTTTGAGTTTTTTCATATTTTTCATGATAAGAGGATTTTAAACGTTGGATACTAGAGGGAGCTAGAGGATAAACAAAACTGAGTAGAAATCTATAACACAAATTTGGGAATATTTGTCTGCCAAGTTTCTTGACAAAACAGATGAATTTCTTGACAAGATTGACAGAGCATGTCGTAACAAAACTACAGAACAAGAACAAGTTGCAATGGATGATTTTGAAATTATTTTGAAGGGTGACTTAAATGTAACAAGTAATGAGAAAGATATGAAGAAAGATATGGGCACACAAATGGAACTGACGGATGACTTATTCCCAAAAGGAGATTTACAAATATTGAACCAGTAAACTGACTTGGATAATTTTTGATACTGGATATACAAAAGAGTTCTGTTAAGGTTTTGAAGGACTTTATTAGAAATGACAAATAAAAGGACAAATTTTACTTATTGGATATTCAAAAGAAATCTGCTAAAGTTCTGAAAGTCTATAGCTATTAGATATCACTCATCAGAAGCTATCAATATTAATTTAAGCAATAATCTTCTGACCATCAGTGTTTGTTTGAAGAAACATCTTTAGCTAGTAACTGAATAAAAAACCTAAAGGAAAGAAATAACCTAACACTTTGATGACCAGAATATCAAAATGTAGACTTGTGCATATAATTACTTTATTGCCCAAGAATCGTTCCTGATATTGGGAGGAAGGGGTTTGTGTCTGAAGCATGTACCGCAAACTTTTTTCTTTAAAAGAAGTGGGACAGATGACCAAAGATGGGAAGCACTAAGAAGAGATGGCTGATTTATAAACCCTTGGGGGCAGAAAGCACACCTGGCCATTAGCCTAAACATCTCTTGGTGGCAAAAAATAGACAAATTCCAGCTATTAAAAATGAATTTGATGTGTTTCTACTCATAAAATTTCTTTTGAATATGTTTTCCACTTGCAATATTAATGGAATACTGCATTTTCCACAAAGTGTTGTTTGAATTATTTAGTAATTTCTCTTCTCACACACCACATTTTGGTCCAATAGCAACGGTAGAACACCATCTTTATTTATGCTTTTGCTTGTAATCAGTCAGATGAAATATACAGTCCTGGTTCTTCATTTTTTGTCTGTGCACAAGGGAGCTGATGCCCAAATAAAAATATAACATTTCCAGTAAGATTAACTATTTGTGTTAATCTTACTGGAAATGTTACATTTTTATTTAGGCAACAGTTCCCTTGTGCCCAAATGAAAAATGAAGAACCAGGACTGTATATTTCAAGCCAATTCTGGAAAGCCAAACAGCTTCATTTTGAGTTGCTGCATAAGTTGCTTAAAGCTCTAAACAATTATAGTTCACGGAAGCAGAGGACAAAGCAAGACGATATAACCAAACGTCTTCCATTTTTATTTTTAAAAGGTTGACAATAAATGCACGCAGAGAGGCTTCAAGCAACAACATAAAGAATGCCGCAAATTTTGTGAGTGGTCCCTTTTTTCCCCCTCTCACAGCAGAAATTCTACAACAATTTTAAAAATGGATTAATGTATAATACCCAACAATTTAATAAATCATTTCTAGTTTGTTCTAGTTGGGGGGGATTGGCTGTCACAGCACTACACCTTTCCTAGATTCCTAGTGTTCAATTAAGCTCCTGCTAACTGGGTTTCAAAACAGCCTTTGAAGCCACGTACTAAACAAGAAAGCAGTCCACATTAATCACCCACTGTCTACCAAGGCATATAAAAGAATGACCTTTACTGGTCCAAGCCTTCCTGAAAAGGGTAAGACTCTTCTGTTGCTTTCTTGAGAGTAAATTCTGATAGTGTTCCAGGTACTTCCAGACAGTCAGGAGCTATACAAAAGGAAATACTGGTGTAATCCATAATTCATGTCTGACCTTTTCAGAATGCCACTGTCACCTTCAATAGGCCTTTTGAGTGTGTGCATTTTGGAAAGAGGTAGCACCACCAACACCAGGAATTGATTGATCGTGAAGCTAGACAGATATAATAAAGATCCAGTGATGGAGATGTTTGCTCCCTGTTTATTCTTAGCAGATAATATTTAAAATTATACTCCTTCTTGATATGAAGATTGAATTTAGCACAGAATCACTGAAAAGGAAGAAAGATAAAAAACAAGGGAGCAGGGATAGGAAATGGAATAGAATATCCTGGAAGATAGCTTTGAACATTTCAACTATTATGTCAAGTCTTCATCAAACTGGAAATGAATCAGGGTCATCCAAAAATCCCTTTAAAACATTTCTACAGTATCAGGGATTCCCTATGTGAACAACAGTATATACATCTGTAAAATAGAATAAAACTGCTTTTTCGGGAAATACCCAAGCTGATTGACAAAAATCTATGAGGGATATAGTGTTGGGGGGGTGGGAAGTTAAACCCAGAAAGAGAGAATCTCTAAAGAAATGTCTATATATATTTAAATGATTGTTGTAACTCAGATACATTAAATGAAAAAGTGGCACATTACAAAGCAAAATTCTTATTTCCATATATGTGTCCCATTGGCATTTCTAGATAATGGTGATGGTGATTTTATTAGTACACTCCCTAGAGCAGTAAAAATAAAAATAATGGATGGCTCTAGTCTACTACTTCATTTAGAAGAGTGCCTTCGGTTCAGAAGAAAGAGAAAGTAAAATGATGGGATGCCTGGGGAGCATTTGTATGACTTTGCCTTCAGATAAATTAAAAAGAACAATCTGGTCATGCCTATCATTGCAGCTAAATGAACAAGCCCTCATTATAATAGCCATTTTGTGAGAGTGTTCATAACAAGCTCTCAAAATGCAACATATGTCCATTGCCCCCAAATTTTGGGAACTCCTGTATTAAAGACTGGAGAGAATGTATATACAATGTACCAGTGTCTTTCTGTCTGTCTGTCCATCCATCCATCTTTCTTTCTATCAACTGGTTATATGCATCAACTGTTATGTATTGAGGGCATAGGGAATGGCTTTGAAGGACAGGAGGAACAGCCACTGCCTAGGCAACAATCACACAAGTTGTAATGGTATGTAGGAATGACCTTGGGAGGCAAGAGGAAGAGCCACAGACTAGACAACTGTCGTGCAAAAGGTATTTCAGCCCACAGAAGGAAAAGAGGCATGAAAAGCATCTCAGAAGGGACCCTCCCTATTCTCTGGAAAGTAAAAGTAAGGGAGAAGAGAAATGCTTTCAGACTTGCAGGATTCTGTTACTGTAACCTTACAATAAAGGTAGTGTTAGTACTCATGGTTTGTGCTTTTTGTCTAGACTACCTCAAAGGGTTGACACAAGTGGGGCTTGAGCCCACTCCAAGAAACTAGTTTGAATAAACATCTCAGACAAACCCCTTCCTAGTTCTCTTGAAGATGAAGGGAGGGAGGGGAAAGCACATTCACACTTGCAAGATTCTGTTACTATAACTGTATAATAAAAGTAATCCTGATCTGTGGCATTGGTTTCTTGGTCTGGACTACCTTATAGGGCTGACATCATGTGAGGGAAAGACCACAGTTTATATGCATATATTGTATGCATATAAAAACTCAAGTTTCTGGCATCTTTACATAAATCTGGGAAAAAACTCCAGCCTTAAACCCTGGAATATTGCTGTCAAGACACCATATTCAACTGGGAACTTATGGAAGCTGAAGACCAACCCCTCTGAAAGATACAAGCACTAGACAGAGCAAGAATCTGGTAAAAGGCAGTGCCGTACATCAATGTGAGCCATTCATGGATATCACCCCTACTTGTAATTCAGGGGATCTGTGAGTCCCAAACTCCCGTTCTTTCTTCTAAGTGACACGGATTAGTGATGGCTTTTAGAGCTCCTGTAGTATGGGTAAGGCTATCTGATTGAGGCTGCAAAAATCCAGACAACTACCAGATGTCGGTGAAGAGAGGCAGGAAATCCTAATTCTTTGCTGCCATCTAGTAGCCATCTGGATGTTTGCAGCCCAGACCTGATAGCCCTAAGAGAAAAGGAAAAGAACAGAGAGTTCCCAAAAGAAGGCCCTCAGCCCTGAAAGATGCACATCAATATGAGAAGGTTTGTTCAATAAAACCCACATACTGTTTCACGGAGGAGAAAAACTTTGGCTTAGCTTTGTGGTTGTTGATGTCAGTAATTCAGTATGTAATTTTAGACTCTGAATTTAATGGTTTTAGGGAGGGAGGAGAGAGCGGCTTTTTGGACAGTGATGTGTACTATTTCACTTACCTCAAAATGTGGTAGGGCAGCGCTGCTGTATTCAGAGGGCCCCTTCGGCTTCCCCTGAGACAGACACTTTGAACTTTTGCTCTGACGCTCAGCTTGGACAAGTCTGCTGCTTAGGAAGCAGGGTTAATATTTTAATTGGCAAACAGCGTAGGAAGTCATTGTAAAAGTCAGAGGCCATAAATAAGTTGATTTCTGAAAGGGGGGGGAACTGGTCTGTGTGATCCTATGTGTATAGGGGGTTATTATACTTTGGGAAAATTGCATAGAAATGACAATGCTGTATCTAGGAACTGACTCTGCTGATCAAATGGGGGATCCTCCCAATCAGGAAACAGTGTGCAAGAATGATGATGTTTCCTCAGTAAAACCTATTGTTTTCTTTTTGGGTCAGGCAGAAATGAAAAGGGGAAAGTCAGCAACAATTCAGAGCATCGGCCTTCCGTTCTTTCACACAGCACAAGTCTACTATCCTGGAAGTTTCCTATTAAAAAAAATCGATTGTATCTCTGCCCAGCTTCTGGAAGAAAAGTTTCAAGAGGTGAATTTATTTGTTAGATTTTTAGGATATAATAATAATGATAATTTTATTCATTACCATTATAGCCTGCTATAGGAGCTGAAGGCACTACACAAATAACACTCCCTCCGCCCATCCCTACAACTGTGTGAGGCGGCCTGGGCTGAGAGGGAGAGGCCCAAAGTCACCCATGGAAACTCCACAGCAGGGGGTAGATTTGAATCTGGGTCTCACCACCCCACTCCAATGTCTTAACCACTATACCACACTGATCCCATATTTGAAAGGAAAAAGGATGCGTAGGTAAATATGCATTTGATTGTGTGGGAGCAAAGGTCACATATATGGCCAGGAGAATTGATACACCAAGTAAAATGCCCAAGATTAACGTAGCCACCTTCAGAGGCAGGGCTCCCCCATTGCACCCCAGAACCCTGTTTGTCACATGGCCTGTCTTGAGCCCTTTAGCAAATCTGCTATCCTTAGGTGTGGGGTAGGATATATCTCCATCCTAAACACAGAATTTGCCAGTCTGGTTCAGTCCTGTCCATTTCATCTATGTACATGGAAAGTTGGAGCGGGCACCATCCTGCAGTTTGTCTCAAGCAATAAAATGTCTTGAAGCAGCTCTGGAACGGTCCCTAAGAGATGCATGAAATGGAGTTGGTTTTGTTTATTTCCCAGCTTCAGCTAATTTCACCAACAGATCCAGATTTTTAATGAAAACGTTAAGGCAGAAAGAAAGATAATCCAAGAGAGACAAATACAACCTATAATTTAGTTGGCATGTTATCTTATCTCTCCCTCCTCCTTCACAGACATGCACTTCGCTAATGTAGCCGGAAAGGCTTCCTGCTTCCTTCTTGGCCTATATGCCCATTGCCATGTCTCATGGTCCAGAAGCTGGCTATGTACTGCAAAAAAAAGGCTGCCTTCATTCACCAGGGTTGCCTTCTGGATTTAACCCACTAGCAGAACCAGCCAGCCCAGCCTCAATGTGTCGACAGACTTATTAATTCCTCCAGGATAGGAAAAGAAGAAATGACCTGGCATAGACACATTGTTCCTGAAGCTCAGTGTGGGAGGTTAAGTTTCAAACTGTTTAACTTCCTGGGTTGTTGCTCAGGAATATATAATCACAATAATGTCGGTAACGAAATACCAACATTTCCAGCCCCTCACAATGTCGCACTTTGCCAAAACAAAGACAGCTGTTCTCCTTTTTTGCAAAATCATCCATTCATTCCTCAGCCAATGCTTTGCTGTGACCAGTTACTGGTATGTTTTGGAGAAACCCAGAAGGGCGGAAGTAGAAGCCGCTGCATTCAAATGCTCCTGTCAACTAAAGGGCTACAATAGGGGCGCAGATGCCTGACATACAGATCATAGTCAACCTTTTGATCATCTGTCATTTTGTTATAAGAAAGCAAGCCATCCTTTACCACTGTTTAAAATAGCTCCGGAGGAAGTTAAGTATTAATCTTAACCTCAAACACATTGAGCCTTGCATTTCCTTTCAGGCGCTAGAATGTGCTATCTAGTTTCCTACACCTCAGCCATGCTAAGTTTAGTTCCTTCAGGCCAGCTGCTGAGGAAGGAGAATAGATGGGAAGCGGGGGAAGGTAGGGAAATAATGCTTCCAATGCTTCCAGTGGATATAGCATTGCATTGCCCAAACCAGCCTCCTGTGTTTCTTTTTTCCTCAGAAAGAAAGAATACCCAGAAGAGAGATCTATATATGCAGATTTAGCTGTTTAAACAGCATGAGGGAAAAATGGAGCATTTTGTAAAAATATGCATCCTAATTTATTTATTTGATTTAATTTCCTGCATGAAGGTCTGTGGTTCTTTAGGTGTAAAAATAAGTAATTGGACATTCAAAGTTAGTTCAGTGGTTGATCCTCTGTTGTAAGGACTGCTTGTTAGGTACAGCATATAAAAGTCATGTGTTATAACTAACTCTATTGTAGTATGGTGAACAATCACAATTTCTCCCTTGAATTACTTTGGTGCTGCATTAATAGTCAGTACAACATACTTGCAGGAGGAGATCCCATTCCTCCTACATCCTTAATTCCATATATTGATTCCATATACAGGTATAGATTCTAACGTGCAATAAAACCTATCATGTGATATGTATGGCGCATTCTTCCTGTACTAGTAGATAAACTGATAAGTAGAGTTTTATGCTTATGCTGCTATGAGGTAATGATCATATGTTGGGGTGCAGTTGTGATTTATTCTATACATTTGTTAGATGTAGAGGACTATGTATCTGTCAGGGTTGAGGTTAGCAAAGTGGGAAGAGGGAAAGGTGGGAATAGAGAACTTCATTATGAAAATATTATGCAGAAGAGGGCAGCTGCGAAAGCTTTCCAATGTAGAGGCAGGAGAAAAAAAAAGAATAATCAAGATTGAACCCTTTATGCCTTATGCTTTATGCCTTTATTCATGTATAACTGGACTCTGGCTTGGTAGAAACTGCTGCCTTATTTAGGTTGCCATTACTTTGCATTTCCAACTCAAGTCTTAGATTTCCTATGAATGAACTGTGTTCCAAAGAGAATGATTACTCTGTGATCAGAACAGTTTTGTGGTCACTTTTGGTTGCACCCAAAAAGGGTGTCAACCAAAATGATTGGGGGCTTGAGCACCTTTCCTTGGGAAAAAACCTAGAACATGCGGGACTCTTTAGGACAAAAGTCAGCTAAGAAGGAATATGGACAAGTGTATAAGAATAGTATGGAAAAAGTACAGAAGAAGGTTTTGTCTCTCAAAACACTTGGACTCGAGCTCATCCAATGAAACTGACTGGGAAGGTTTCAGGTGAAAATATTCACATAGCACATAATTAATCTGTGGAACTGATTACCCCAATAACCTGTGGGGCTTTAAAAGGTGGATTGGATAAATTCATGGAGGACAGTCTAGCAAAGGCATTTATTTATTTATTATACCATTTGTATACAATTAATTCCATATGGACTCTCAGTGGTTTGCACAATATCCATCAACAAAAACATTAGTCATGTCATCTCAGTGTGACCTCTGGCTTGAGAGTGTCATTCTTCCAAATACCAGTTGCAGCGGAACAATGACAGGAGAGAGATATATCTCCATTCCCAGGCAAGGATGGATAAATGTAAAAACAGAGTCATGAAGTTGTGAGGTAGCTGCCCTCTTTGTACATGTGTTTTGTTGCATACATATACAAAAGGGGTGAAACTTGTATCAGGATGCATGATGCTGCCTTGTCATTTTGATGGAAGTATTGGATCCTGCAGACATCTCTGTCTGGTTGGCCCTGAGGGTAAACAAAATACTGGACTAAGACGGATCTTTGCTGATTCAGCTGAGCTATTCTTATGTGCTTACATACAAAGGCACAGGATAAATAAAGACATTTCATGCCTTTGTGAGTGGATGAATCCTTCAAACTTTTTCACCAGTCTCAGAAGCAGAAGGGGTCATTAGGAAGTTGAGAAAGGTAACATTGTGCTGGAAGGAACCTGTGAACTGTGATATAAATATAATGAAAGTAGAGGAGGCAGCTGCCTTGGGGCCCACATGCACAGGGAGCCCACTGAGCTCCCATTCCCTACCTGCACATTCAACAAAGCTGATCATGTAAGGTATGATGACTACCATGTTTGGGCTGCTAATATGTAGACATCTACTACATTTGTATGTGTTTCTTTGCTTCCATGCCTAGCGGTCATCTGGATTTTTGCAGCCCAGACAGGGTAGTCCAAGCAGGGTCCCTATAGGAAATGTAGCAGAGGTATGACAAAGAAAGGAGTGAAGGAGTGGGAGAAGAGCCATTACTGCCACTGCTGCTACTACCACTTCTTCTATTGTGACTCCCAAGTGAGCTGTTGTGACAGCAGCATGTATTGGCAGCTTCTGACTGGTCTCCTTGTAAAATCCACCACTGCTCCTTCCTAATTATGAAGGAACAAGGGGAGAGAGAACAGTCATATCACACCTGGGCTGCAAAAATCCAAATCACCACTTGATGGCAACAAACAAAGAGCAGCAGGTTTGCTGCCATCTCATGGTCTTTCTGCAGCACAGATGTGAGCTATGCTTTAGCATCTGCTTGTGACTTTCAATCTGATATAGAGATTCACTAAATGACACACTTCATTTAGTGAATAGGAAGAGCAGGAATTGTAATCTAACAATCCTTACTCATTGTTCTCCTTCTTACCTTTACAACTGAAAGTGCTGAGCTACATTGGGCAACACTGAGCATGTTGCTGGTTTCAAATATCTGAATAATAATAATAATAATAATAATAATAATAATAATAATAATATTAAAAAATCTATATAACTTGTGGTCCTCTCAGTGTTTCTGAATTACAACTTCCAGCATATCCACTTAGCATGGCCAATCTTGAAGGATGTTGGAAGTTATATTGTTAGTTATAGTTCAGTAACATCAGGAGTCCATGGGGTCTCCATTACTAATAAATAAACTTATCAATATGTTACCTAGTCTCATGGTTTTTCCCTCCTCTTAAAGCTCTGAATGGCTTATTTTACTATTGGACAATGAACCATTATTAGAAAAGGAACTGACCTTGAGTTTCTTCCTACTAAATAAATTCAAACAGTAATATGTGTAGTGCCCCCAAACTTCCTTTAGGGTAAGGAAAATTCTCCCATCCTTGCCCCAATTCTAATAACATGTAGGCCAAACTACTACTTTCTGTCAACACATATATTTAATACTATAGGCCATGACCAATCCCCCTTTCTCTTTGAGGAGACAATTTTCTGTATGGTACAACATAATTAGATGAAGCTAGGCTACACAGGTGATTTGACAGGTGCAGTGATTTAGCCTAGATATATGTTCACTTATATAGCAAGGCATCCCATAGGAGATATAAGTGTTGTCTTTGGAGAGAAAGATGTTGAAATTGGTTTTGTAACTGGAAATAATTTTTGCAACCAAAGTTTTTTGTTGCAACTATAAAATCTGTTCCAAAGACCCAAAACAATTGTTTTTGCATTTCTTTGGTATTCATGTTACGCTACACCTATCTAAAATTGTTCCATGACTGTTGTTAAATTTATTTTTTTTCTCCCCGTGTGGGTTTATTGCCATCTTGTCCTGGGGAAGAGCTACTGGAATCTCAAAAGTTGACACCCTGTTGTGTAAGCCCTGATTTAACCTGATAAGGGCATTCTTCTGAATAACTTTGGATATGAATCAGAGAATGAGAGAGTTGGAGGGGGGGTATCCAGGCCTGTTTTCTGAAATTCTTGTGTTGCTGGATAATTTAGAATTTACAGGAGGCTACTGAAGCAGGAGGACATTAAAGGAGGTGCCAGGACTGAAACACACAACATCATGTGTTTTTAAATTGTCCCCATTAATTACTTACAGCACCAGGGGTTCTTCCCCAATCTGCCAGTGGTAACCCCAAGTGGCAGGGATGCTCTCCAGAATTTGACTCACAAGGGGTTGCTTTTGTTGGGTGCGTTTCATAGCCCAGCAATTCCTCTTTCCCCTCTACCCCCAGAGTTGCTCAAGTTGAGGCATCAGCAAAGGAAGGTTACATATTAATCAGGATTAAGTATCTTGCTATTGCAAAAGAGGGAAATAACTATCTGATTGAGGATAGAGCAGAAAGTTTGTTACCTCACAGCTCGCAAGAGTAAATAGGAACAGCTAGCTTGTCTAAGTAGCCTCTCTTCCAGGTATTAATTAAAAAATGCAAGTCAATCACAGGACAAGGTCACTGAGTTCAGCACCCTGTTCAGTGCAAGATGGTTGCCCAGCCTCTGTACACATGCCGTGAAGGGAACTCACAACTTCCGTCACTTGCTGTTCTGCTATTGAACTGCTCTTAGAGTTATAAAGTTTTTCATATCTTCCAGCTGGAATCTGCCTTCCTATAACTTAAAACCATTATTTCTTGTTCTGCACTCTGAGAAGATAAGGAAAAAGCCCAGAACTTTCTGTGTGACATCCCTTCAGGTACTTGAAAAGTATTATCATATTTCCTCTGTCATCTTTTTTGAAGGTTAAAAACTTCTAATTCCTAATAACTTAATAAAGTTCTCATAACATTTTTCTAATTCCTTCATGTTCTGTATATAAACATTCAGTTCCCAATCCCCCAATCATCCTTTTTGTGGCACATGTTCCAGTTTCTCTGTAACAGTGGTACCTAGAACTCGACAAAATCTACCGATGTGTCTGACCAATTAGGAATATAATGGAGGTCTTATTTCCTATGATTTGTATTTCTACTGATGCAGTCTAAAAGTGCATTTGCCTTTTTAGTAGCCATATTACAGGGTTGACCCATATTCAGCTTGTGACAATTCCAAAATCTTTTCTACACATGCACTTAACAAGGGCATTATCCTCCATCCTATAGCTGCATTTGATTTTTTTCTTTCTTATTACTTATAATGAATCATGTTTGATAAGGGAAGGCAGGATCCCCCAAATGGTTCAATCAGATTAATTAGAGTGAGTTTTTTTGTTATAGAGCAATTTCATTCATATACCTAGATTGAATTCAAGTTGCCTATAACTAGAAGGTGTCATTTCATTCACTATGTCCTAGAAAGCTATGATGACCCATTTGAACTGAAGTATATTTTGGTGACACAGAAATGTTTTCTTAAATTATCCATGTAACTTTGCATAACCTGTCTTATCCTCATATAACATGCACAGAATTGTCCTCTTAAGAGTCAGGTTTTTAGATTTGAGGAACAGGCAGATACAGGTGTAAGTATCTCTAGAATATTTACAGAGAACCAGTTTGGTGTAGTGGTTAAGGCATCAGGCTAGAAACCAGAAGACTGTGAGTTCTAGTCCCACCGTAGGCACAAACCCAGCCAGGTGATCTTGGGCCAGTCACTCTCTCTCAGCCCTAGGAAGGAGACAATGGTAAACCACTTCTGAAAAATCTTGCCAAGAAAAGTGCAAGCAGTTGCTAGGAGTCAAAACTGACTCAAAGGCACAATGTATATTTTTTGGAGTATTTACAAGACTGAAAGGCTACTCCTGGTTATATGTAATAACAACACTGCAGTTTTATCTCCTCTAATTTGTAAGCCTGCTGGAATCAATAAAAGCTACTCCTGAGGAGACATGTATAAGCTTGCTTTACTTTTGCTTTTTTAACTATTATATTTCGAACAGAATTGTTTTGTGAATGCAGGCAAACTAATACCCCATTACAAATGAAAGGGATTTATCTATTTGACTCCAACAGTCATAGGCTATCCCACCACATCCCTCTAGTTTAGCCTCATATGTTCATTTAACCCTATACAGTAGTCTCCCCATATAACTGGAACCCTTATGTACAATTTCATATAGGTTGAAACAGATGAATTGGGGTGGGGGGTAGGGACTACCACAATGCCAGTACTTAAATGTTTAAGAGAATAAAATTGCTTTCCACAGCCTGATGTCCTACAAGTATGTTGGTTCAGAACTCCCAGGTTTAATCCAATTCTTCTAAAGGGCACGGCAAAAAATGGGTATAAAACATATTGGTCCCCACCTGCCCACTCCAAATTAATAAATGATGGTGCCAAAGAAGGAAATGCTATTTTTGATACAGCATACTTTATAAGCTTGCCTGGAACACATAAGAGGCCTTTTAACCTTCAAATCAAAGACAATCTTGTTACACACTATTGACAGAGTTCTCTTGACTCGCTGAAGTAAGAGATGAGACTTCAGTGATCACAGCATTAAAACATTATGGTTAAAATAGATTTTGTATAAACAGAGATTTGTTCATTTTCCAAGCATGTCAGGGTGTATGTTGCTGCTGCCAAAAGGCATTCTTGATTTCTATTAAATAATCTACACATTGATTAAACAGCTTAATGTGGAACATGTTTTATCTGTTTTTTATAAGTCTAATACATTATAGCTGCTGAAAAACTCTATATATTGTCTGAAAAGGATATACTTGATATCCCAGGTTCCTCCCTCCCAGGTATTAGGCCTGCATATAACCTAAATCAGGTGAGAATAAAAGAAGCACAGAGCATTATAGGATGTATTTTGTAGCACTAATCATTACTTTATATGCTTTCAGGATTCTTCAGAATTAGAATTTTGAAATGCTTTAAGCTCCATCTTCAGAACTGTTTAATCTCTTATTTCCCAATATTGGTTTTCTTGGGAGTTTTGACATCTGTTCTGGCCATTCCATGCAGCCTGAGGATAAGTGGGAAGAAATCAATTTCACATCTATTTTGGGTCATTTCTCCATAGGTAGAGGTCTCCAGCATACTCATCCCCATGAACCTGTCACAGTAACTTATTTGATCTGCAGTGGGTGAGGACAATGTGGAGAAGAAGCAGAGGAATGGTTTGTAGAATGAATGGGTTGAACCCTGGCAGAGCTCAGTCACTTAATGGAGTTTTAGATTTGGGGTCCAGGCATAGTTTCAGGTTTGAAGAGGCCATAGACAAAATCTCTTTTGATGGCAACTTTGAACATGAGTGGGTTCCTCATATACAAGGCAAGCAAATCTCGACAGCAATGGGAAGATCTAATGGGGACAAAAACAGCACTCCTTTGTTTTATATTAATACATCAATTTATTAAAAGTTTTAAAAGACTACAGTGTACCAAGAACCATGGGTTTTTGCAAATTTTGTATGTGGGCCAAAGAGAAAATTTCTCCTTGGAAGCTTATTTGCCATGATGGTACAAAAGTTCACAATTGTTGGGCAAAATCTGTTGATTGAAAGATCTGTAGTTCACCCCATATCTCTCAGGTTTAGGGGGAAGATTTTGCAAACTGGAGCTGGTATAATATATTTCAGAGCTTTGGGAGGGAAAAGTTATTGTTGTTGCTGTTTTTTAAAAGCTCAAAGAAAAACACTAAACTATACTTGAAGCCCCATGGTGAATGCTCGGCAGAGCTTTTATCCTACACAAATAAAGTTGCAATGTAATCCAATGATTCTGTATCTTCTAATAATTCATCTGTTAAAAGAAATATTAAAGCATTTAATAAGAAAAAAGCAGTGCTCAGATTTACAGTAAAAAAGCTTGCAGTTTTTCCTACTATTGAGAAATAGCCAAGTGTGCATAATGAGTGAAAGATAATAAAACCATAATTTGCAATGAATGAGGGTCATCTTTATTATAACAGAATTATATTGGGGAGGGTAGAGACACTGTGGAAAATTGAAGTGGCAATTCCCAGATCCCATTGCTTTGTGCTGATCAGAGCACTGGAATGCAGAGGACGAATAACATCAGGACAGATGTTCACAGTGGGTACTGCAGGGACACTATGTTCTCAGCAGCTTAACTGGGGTGACATATGCAGATGGTGGACTCATTGGCACTACTGGATTTAGAGCCACTTCTGTAGCCTTGGGGTCTCATTCTGGTCCTATTGTACCTGACTTTCAGTCATGAATTTGGAGTAATGCTCTTATATCCCTGCACTTTAGAATGCAAAGTGTATTACTTCCCTTCCTTTTATACATAATAGGTCAGCCCTGCTGCAACTGGAAAACATCCTGGGCTTGTGTGCCATGGTTTGTCCTGAGTGTTGCATTGCTGACTCCAACAATCTGTTTCTTTGGGCCTGAGTTCTGGTCTTTGTTGGGGTGATCCTCTAACTTCTGGTCCTGTTTTGCCTCTCCTGAATTCATCTAACCCTCATAGATCAGACCACTGTGTTTTATTCTGCAGATACAGCAGCACTGCACAGAATCAGGCCAACATTTATTCTGACATTATGGAGTCCTTTATACAATTTCATTTTTTCATCAGATCAAGGGAACATCTATAAATAACTTTACCACTATGCAGTGATTTTTTTTTTTAACAGTGCCTGACCTGAAATGTTGAAATCAGTAGAGCTCAACATTATATTTGCTGAAGCAATTACAGTCACTAGAGCACAGAGTAGCTCTTCATGGCAGAGACGCCAGCAATGACAATGGCATTTACTTTCCTACAGTAGCTGGACCAGCAGCATGAGGGTAGGGGGGAAATAGAGGGCGAATATAGGGCAATTCACAACCTTGTGATAACCTCTCTAAGCTTGCTGACTCGGGTTCTTCTATTACCTCAGAAAAGTTTAGAAATTACCCAAGCTCATCATAATGGAAGTTTTCAAAGAAACTTTGATATAAACTACAGTCATGGTCAAATCTCCTTCAAGTCAAGCTCAAAAGCTGATGACTTTATGAAAACATCCATGTTGGTTTTTTTTCAGAGCAGTACACAAGTGGTTTGCCATTGCCTTCTGGGATTTTTTTTTCTTTTTTCTTTTTGTCTTCCCAGTCTAGCCTACAGCTCAGTTTAATTGCCATTGCATCCTGTGAGATGGGGTGAAAGATAGGAACTGGCCCTCGATCAGATGGTAACCTTGTCAGATGAAGCTGAGCATATGGATGTGCCAGTGAGTCACAGAGAGTTAAACTCAGTTTGAAGACAAGTCCTTCTGTCCCCCAGTCTGAGTCTAACGTTATAATTATTTCTTTTTTATAATTTTTATTCAAGAAATTTGGATAGGTTTTGCATGTTGCTGGATGGCTGGCAAACTGGGAGGTGAATTTCATAGCACCTGGGTCTGCCCCATCCACTGTACATTTTTTAGTAGCATACCTGGGCCTGATGGCCTCCAAATGCATTGGATTATAATTACCATAATCCCATATTTCTCAGTTACTTTGCTATGTAGAACCTATGGCCCAAATGCATGACAGATTCCAGCTGAGCTAGTTAAAAGGCACGCTAAAAACCAGAGTTCAGAAGCATGGGATTTGCAAAAACCACATGTATTCATGATTTCCCATATTTCCTGATTTAATTAGATTAGAAAGAGTAGAGTAAGAGCATCTCATACTAAAGTTTCTGTTTTCGCCCTCTGTATCATTAAATGTTCACATAAAAAATTCACAGACAAATTAGATCTCACTTACAGGGTAAAGTATTTTTTTTTTTTTGGATGGGAGCTAAGCCAGCATCTGGAGTTAGATGCCAGGTTGCTCATCAGATCTGAAGTAGAGAAAGCAAGTACGCCTTGTAGTCTAGTTTGTTAATTATAAGCAGAAGAGGCATATTGCTATGTATGAGATGATTTGGGGATTTTCCTAGTTAACAGGAGGATTCCTCGGTGCCTCACTTCAAATGTATACTAGTTTTCTACTGAAACTGAATAAAAACTCGTTTTCAAAAAATTTTGTGAAGTCTTAAGGATCTGATAATTATAAAAAGAAGCAAAGTTCTTAATATACAGAGCTGTGGACAAAATATAACTTATGAACTGTATTAATAAGTTTCAAAACTAAGAAATTAATTAAAATAAAGATTTATGTTTTAAAAACAGCAAATGGATAAAAGTATGAGGCTGCGAATATCATTTAAAAACAAAAACAAAAAACAGCCAGTCTGCCTGAGTGTGGCAGGTAGGCTAAGATTGACAGCTGAGCCACAGTTCAATTTCCTGGTATGCACATTTTTCATCTTTTGCAAGGCCAAATTCACACAGCCGCTGAAGAATTTGCTGTGACCTCTCTTTTTGTGTTAACACTGCCTTCATTCTCATGAGTGACTAAGTCCTGTTGCATTTGTTTCAGTGACACTTAACTGCAATTTAATTTTACCTGGGCTGGGCCAGATACCTTTCACAGTTCAGTATTAAGACCACAACACACTTTTAAATAATATTAATTCATTCTGTATCTATGCCATAAAATGACAAACGCAGGTTCCTGTCTGGGGACTGTGTGAACTCTAGTTGTTTCTGTTCTCTAAATTAGGTCATGACCAATACAATTGAATCTCTGGGATCATAAAAGCACTGATTTATTGACTTTATTTCCTTTCTATATATATATTTTATAGTGAAATGCAAAGTATATGTACTTCAGTGATTAAACCATGAACAGTTATGAAATTGTAGCTGGAAAGCTGTTCCTTATGGCAAGAACAAGAGGGAAAAAGCAGGCCTTTGCATTTTGGTGCGGCTAATTTTTTGCTTTATTTCTTTTTGTTTTCCTAGGCTCATGTAATGTAATAGGACTAGGACTGGCAAGGTAGCTAGCCACCATTTTAGTGCAACTCTGTATTTCTAAATAGCAGCAGGCGGGAGTTTTCTCCTACAGAGTAAATCCAACCTGCTTTGTAGAAACCCCCCTGTGGTTGGCTAATATGCAAAGCCTGGAACGCTGATGTATGACAAATCTGTGATTGAAAATTTTGGATAAAGCGCCCCTCCTTAACCACATTTGAATCGGAAGACAATCTAGAATATGGCTTAATGAACATGGCTCCTACTTATAGTAGTGGACCTTAAAATAGATGAGGGACATAATGAGAATCAATATCCCTTAATGTGTTCAGAATCTTTACTAGAGGGTGAATCCTCTAACAGAAAGGCAGGATCTAAAAGTTTAGATGGACAAAAGACTGGTTATCAAACTCCTAGAATGAGGAATGAGGCCTCTAGTTTGGTAAGTGTATCTAAATAAAATGCAGGCATTTTCCTCACATGTATGAAAGGCTGTGTTCTGGTGTCATGTTTGTGATTTTTCCTAGGAAGATGCCATGTCCTCATCTGAAAATGAATTTCAGGATGTTTACTGGCTCTGAATGCCTCTCAAGCATGTGCAGGTGTTTCCTGAGAACTAGAAAGTGAAAAGACTTGTGTAACTCTAACATGTTTATATCACGAACAGTATTTCGTAGGTCAGCCATGCATAGAATACTGTATGCTTCTGTTACCTTCAGGATCCATAGCATGCCTACGGGTTCCTAGGTACAGGTTGCAGGCATAATTTGCCCACCTGTTCGCTTAACTAAAGGAACACAACTTCATGTTTATTTCTGTAGGAACGCTGAGCTTCTTATCTGATTAAACTGAAAAGAGAATCGTGTATAATCGTGTATATAGATCTCCATATTTAGTACAGTTTACATTACGCTCTAGACTGGGATGAATGAATACAACTAAATGTAAACTTTAATGCCATTGAAATGGCTGGAAGCCATAACTAGGATGGTCTGATTTAAATACTTATTTAGTAGAGATGGAAAAGTCAGTGCTTTCCTTTTTGCTTCAGAGACAGAATTCTGATTCAAATTAAACATCGCTACCCACCCAAACAGTTAAAAAATAAACGATCACTGCAACTGAAATGGAAATACTGAGTAAAAGATATTCTGAAATTTTCCATTGGTTAGCTATATAGTGCCAATTAGACAACCATAAAACTTCTGTTGAAACCCACAGTGCTGTTGTTTAGGGCAATAGTGCTACGTACAGGGACTAAACTCACTCGAATGCAATACATTACAGAGGTATTTTCTGTGTCAATTCCAAAGGAAACCGGATTCAAAATAACTTTTCATTATAGTATAGCAATCAGTGAAAAGGTCAAGAATGGGTTATACACTTCAAAAGATTTACTGTTCACCGTATCAGTATGGTATAATCTGAACAAGTTTGATGAGATGAAAGATATTCTTAGGTTTGTATTTTGTTTTCTGGAAATTGTTCAGAACCACATAAGTTTGGTTTTAAAATGTTGATGTTTAAAATAATAATTTATACTGATTGCTAGGGATGAAGTCCTTGTTTCTGAAATAATTACAAACAGTGTAGGTGACAGGGCAATCAAAGATGGATAGTGGGTTCAGGAATTATCCTGAATTTGTTTAATTATAGTTTATTGATTAATCCACAATTGACATGGTTCAAAAACATAGATTACCATAAACTGTTTATAGTGGCTAGATTTGCAGAAAACCCCTGAGTGAAAACAAAACCAGCAATCTAAATTGAAGCAGTTAAACTTACCAAGGCTATGCTGTTTCCAGATCATTTTCCACTCTGCAATGGAAAAGGAAATGATGCTTGGAGTTTGCTCATCATAGTTGGCTATAATCTGATTTACTTGGTGTGGCACAATATATGAGACTAGCTATAATGGTTTGTTAACCATAGTTTACAGCTTAGCTATTTTATGGGTATGCAGCTAATGGCAGTGTTATCAATAAACCATAGTGAATAGCTTAGCAGTAGGTGTGAACCAGATTAGTGCATTTGGAATTGCTTAGATGTGATTGAATCTGGTTCCTTTCTTTGTCACACTTCTACTCTAACCCTTTTTAAATTAAATTGACAAATCGCTTTAGCAGGCAAAAGGGGAGAAGTGTCTTGTGTCTCCTTTTCATTTTTTCCTGTTAATGCTTTTTTTTTTAAATGAAGATTTGCCCTGAATCAGCACAGATTATTCTTGCTAACACTCAAGCCACACCGGGATAGGAAAAACTCTATCTTGTTTTCCTAAAAGTAGGAAAACTTCAGAAATTATTTGAATTAAGACTCATGATTTGAAAGCTAAATTGGGAGCATCCTGTCCAGGGAAATTTTTCTTAAAAAGAAAATACATTGAATAAATAAGGGGGAGATGGGCGGCATATAAATTTAATAACTAAATAAATAAATAAAGTTCTGAAGTTTGTTCTGAGACCTTTGAATCTCTAGTTTCTGCTCTTTACAGTTGATTCCTAGATTACATGTATAACTGCTGGGAGAGTACCTGGAATATTTCAAAATATCAAGGGAGAATACCACTATTTACTGAATATGGTGCCCTTCTGATGAGATGGACTACAATTCTATTAATCCCCAGTTATTATGGTTACTGTCACCTTGGCTAGTGTACATCATGAGGCCTGTTACTGAGCAAGGCTCTTATTGCTTATAGAACTAATAAGACAAGATGAATATTTTGAGCAGGAATAGAGTTACTCAAAAAGCATATATAATTAGAATAATTTTGTTGTTGCAGCATTTGGAGGAAAGCAGGAAGGGGAAGAATTGTTAATTATTCATTAGTTTGAAGATCCACAACCTGCTTCAGACTGACATTTTCGCCATCTGCTATAACTTTCCTTGAATGAAAACAGAAATTAAAATACTTCCACAATGTAGGTACTCTGTGACTAACAATAATGCATTAAACACTACCATTAATGTCAACCCTATGTGTGTAAGTGTGTGTGTGTGTGTGTCTGTGCATGATTAACAGTCTAATCAAAGAGGAATATTTGATATTCCAGAGTACCTCCAAGTCCTCTTTGTAAATAACACCGAGCAAAATCTATTTGCCGAAATGGATACTGACAGTGTCCTATCAACTTTAGCTAAGTCTAAAGTTTTTTCCATGAGGATTTGCCATGTTTATGAAGAGTTAAACATTAAGCATATCAGTCTTAAACACATGTGCCATTATTGGTATAGTTAAGTGACAATGAAGTTGGTATCTCATGCAGTCCATGGAAGATAAGGAAGAGAAAGACACGTTTTATGATGAAAGTGTTTGTAATGAGGGTGGAACAATTAGAAACCAACAATCAATCATTTCCAGTCATTCATTCATTCATTCATTCATTTATTCATTCATTCATTCATTCATTCATTCAATTTAGGTGCCGCCTGCCATCCAACTACAGACTGACTCTGGGCAGCTCACAGCCCTTCCTTTGTATGGATGAGACAATGGTTCAACAAGCATAAAGTTGATAGAAGTACAGCATGGATAAGAACAAGTACTGCTCACTAGAGTTAATATTTTTGGAGGAGGCAGAGACAGCAAAGAGACCACAAATAATTACCATGGACATAAGAAGGTGGTGACATGTGGTTCTCCAGTTATTACCAAACTAAAGCTACCACGATCCCTCACCACAGTTGGAGCTGAATATTACATCCTATTAGATCTGGTAACTGCTCTTTTGTTAGCTTCCTTTCCTAGAGTTTTTTCCAGTCTTTCCCTCCATGTGAGTTTATGGAAGTTGAGATGCAATGTAACTGGAAGTCACTAGCATAAAGAGGGCTGTCTGATTTAGAAAGAAAGAAAATGGTATCAGTGTTCTGAGCTACTGTCCTGCTTGATTAGAAAATGAGGGCAAAAGCAAACTACAAAGAGACAAGTTATAATCTATTCTTAGGATATGTGTCAGTGACTATCTTTTTAAAATCATCATGAACATCTACATTTAAACATTAACCGCATGTTTAATATAT
Source organism: Python bivittatus (assembly GCF_059951505.1). Taxonomy (NCBI): domain Eukaryota; kingdom Metazoa; phylum Chordata; class Lepidosauria; order Squamata; family Pythonidae; genus Python; species Python bivittatus. Next base: position 17,771,776 of record NW_028277098.1, read on the forward strand.
TTAAATCAGGAATCTTACTTATTTATTCAAAGCATTTATATGTTGCCAGGTGATAAAGTTCTATAGACGTCTTACCGATAATAAGAACATAAAAATGCGAGAATATTGCCAAAGCAATGTTAAGGAATCAGCATAAGCATTCTGTGATAAGCATTCATCACTATTTTAAACAGGTATATTTCTAAATGGATTATCTCAACTCAAAATGCATATTTCTGAATGCATTTTGATATATTCTATAAATAGATACTTATGTGAAACGTAATGAACAACTATGCTATGAGCCACACATTAGTCTGCAACTAGGTAGCAATGAAAACCATACTTTGAAACAAATTAAAAACACAGTCATAAAAAAAACAACCCTCCCAACAGCTCTCCAACTTCAGCAGTCAAACCTGTTTACTCATCCAACGTTTTCCTGAATAAAAAAAAATGTTATAACAAAAAACCAGAGAGCTACCAGGGAATTCCACATCTTGGGAGCACCACTCAGGCACCTGTACAGGAGAATCTAAGATAAGCTTGTCCTCTAGCAGGTTAAGTTGGACACCTAAAGGAGTCTTGCACTCATGCTGCTACTACTTCCTTTTCTGCATTAATTCTGAGAAAGAGAAAGTGATGTCATGCTTCTCAACTGTCATATTTCCAAGCATTGAGATTTCACCATTACTTTTTTTTCCATTAAGAATGAAGAAGTACACAATTCTTCAACTTCCTCATCTTATTCATGCATTTAAGAAAAAGTACCCCACTTATAACATTTGGGATGATTAGGAAGCACTGGCCAACGTAATGGACAATGTCACTCATGATGTCCTCTCTTGCCCTCTCTATGATGAGATCGAGGGAGAAACACTGATATAGATAAACGTAAGGGGTTGGGTGCAGAATGATTGAATTACCTTCTTGGGGATGTGGACCTATTTAGTCAGCAATCTAGTTGAATGCTTTTGCCATTCTGTCTTTTAAACTCAGAAATACGTTTTTATGACTAAATTGTAGCATTGGTTTTAGTTCAGCTTAGTATGTTACATTTCTGTGTTCTGTCAGAACCTGCAATCACAATAATAAACTGATTACTTATTGTGATGATCAGGATGCTTATTTATAACATCCCCTAAAACAGCAAGGGTCTATATTTGCTGCCCACACAAGGAGAGTGTATAACAGATGGGAAGGTGCTGAAACTTTTTAAAAAATTATTATTAGCCCTGCTGATAAAAGATGCAGCATCCAAAAAAAGCAATATGGCTTAACAGTAGGTTAATCTGGCTTTGCTTTGACTATTCCTCCGCAGCCTGCAAGGGGATGGGGGATGGTACCATCTCTCTGGGGAATCTGCTCATGAAAAAAAAAAGCACAATCTGATGTGACATCTGTTAAGATGCCTGTATAAATTAGCATAATGGATAGGCTTATATTCAAGACTAAGAGGAGGTTAGAGGAAGAACACATGCTGCATTTCAAAAGATCTGTTTTTATTTAACCTGAAAGGGTTCTTCAGCGTGGAACATCTTGTAATCAGTCCCAAATTACTGGGTTTTATCAAATCCTGTGAATCATATTAAGAGCAGCATTCCAGAGCAATAAATGTAATCCTGAGGTTTAAATCTGAACCACATGTAATCTGATTTGAAACTTTGCCTGAGGTGGCATGAGGAACCCCAGATTCATGACTTCTCAGAAAACAAAGGCACCAGGTTCTTCAAATGAGAAACAAAACAAATCAAAACAAAACCAAAGCAAAGCAATTACCATAATAATAAGAAAATTTAAGCCTAGCAATAAATGATTAAAGTTGAAACATTCCATTACAAACGTTATGCATGATTTTGAGGTCTGGAACCTGCTCAGATTCAGCAAGGAAGCTAATGGTGCCCGTCATGGCCTGGTGGTTGTTCACCAGTATGCTGGCAGGCTTCTTTCTTTCCTTGTTTGTCTGTCTCACACAAAGCACACACAGAGGTTTAAATAGTTATTTTTCAGCCATTTTCTCACCCTGTACTGATGAAATGGTGGTAAGACCCAGTGGTATTTTAACTTCTCCAAAAGGGGGAGAGTTGAGGAGGTGGGAGGTAGGATGAAGGCAAGCATTCTTGGCAATTGGAATAGGCCTGCCTTGCAGCTCCTGAGTTAGGTCTGCAAAACAATATCCAGTTCAGTTCCCAATGAACTATGAAATCATGATATGTCAGCCCCGACAAGTAGACTAGGCCGAGAATCAACTCCTTTATTATATCAACTCAATTATACAAAGGTTACGTATAATGGTATGTGGGAATGACCTTGAGAGGCAAGGGGAAGAAATACTGTCTAGGGAACAATCAGATAAAAGGTGGAGGAGCCCGCAGCTGAATAATGGGCACAGAAAGAAAGTTAGAAAGGATCCACCCTAACTTCTCAAGCTGTAAAAAGAGATGGCGGGAGATTTGTACATTCAGACTTGCAAGATTCTGTTAACATAGCCTTACAATAAAGTAGAATTAGTTCATCTTGTCATGTTTCTGTCTGGTTGACCTGGGAGGCTGAGATCAATCTTGCAAGTCTGAAAGTACAAATCTCCCACTGTCTCTTGTTGGAGAAGCTCTCTTTTCTCGAAGCAGAATACATATAGCCATGCCATAGCATGAAAAAAGAGAAATGAGATTGTTCAGAAATTGGAGAAAAACTGAAATGAGATGTTAAGCCCAATTCAGTTATACCTGCTTTAAAAGAAGTGGATTCTGTCTGAAAAGATGTCTAATGACCCACCTCCTCATTTATGAATTAGGTCAAGAGCCATGCTCACTTAATTTTATTTATATTTGCCATTATATTGAATTGTTTGTTAGAAAATACAGTACAGTCTGTTTTGAAGAGCTTTATAGGTGATGACCAGTGCCTTAAATCATACTACAGCTGACTGGAAACCAGTGCAACTTGTGCAGCAGTGATGACACATGGGTGTAGTGAGGAGCATCTGTTACTGCCTGCACCATTGTATTTTGGACCAGCTGTAGCTTCTGGATGGTCTTCAAGGGTAGCCCCAGGTAGAGTGCATTGCAATAGTCCAACTGTAAGGTGTCTGGAGCATGAGTGACCATCTGAAGGGCCTCCTAGTTGAGGAAAGGGAGCAACTGGCACACAAGGTGAACCTATGCAAAGGCCCTTCTGACCACAGCTGCCACCTGCTCTTCAAGCAGTAGCTGCAAGTCCAGGACAACTCCCAAGTTGCATGCTAATCTTGAATGGGAAAGTACAGCCCCATCAAGACCAAAAGTAAAAATGTCCCTGACCCACGGTACCCAAAAATCCACAGCCACTCAGTCTTGTGAGGATTGAGCCAAACTCTGTTCCTCCCCACCCAGACCAAACAGCCTCCAGACACTGGGACAGTACAGTACATTCATGGCTTCACCTGTGCAACCTGGGGTTGAGATGTACAATTGGGTATCATCAGCATGATATGTCTCACCCAATGATTTCATTTAGATGTTAAAAAGTATAGGTGAGAGTGTAGAAACCCCCACAAGTGAGGGGCCATGAGTGCGATCTCTCCCTTTGTGTCAATACAGACAGAGGCTGACCACTGAGGAAGGCTGCAAACCACTGCAGCACAATGCCCCCACTTCTAACCCCCGCAACCAGTCCAGAAGGATACCATGGTTGATGGTACCAAAAGCTGCTGAGAGATCAAGGAACACAAGGATGGATGCATCACCCCCATCCTGGCTCTGCCAAAGGTCATCTCCCCGTCCTATATCCCAGTCTGAAAACCAGCTGGAATGGGTTCCGATATGGTTAGTAATTCCTTGTGCAAGAGACAATTTACATAAAATCTTTGTCACATTTTTTTTTCCTTTGTGCCAATAATACTTGAAAAAATAAATAGCACAGGGATGCAGGTCTTGCAACTGGCACAGAGAGATGGGTGGTGATTCTCTTTCTTCTTGCTGTTGCCCTGGTTAGATTCATCTATTGTTTGCACTGGATAGAAAGTTCCCTTTAGCACCAGTTAGAGCTTCCTTTCCACTACAAATAGAAGGTACTGTGGAGAATGCAGAGTACCAATTGGCTGTCCCACTCTGATTATTTATTTTAAAATAAGCAGTGATGGAAGGGAGGCGGTATGTGACAATGCCACATTTAATTTGGCCGTAGCAGATGGAATATTACTATTTTATAGGAATATACTTCTAGGAAAAGCACTGTTCTTGGTTTTATCAGTCCATTCAGTAAGTCGTTCTTCTGTGTTACAGGAAATAGCTCTATTGAGCAAGAATCATTATGATGCTGATTTAATGAGAAATTGAAGTAGCCAGAAAGTAAAAAGTTCTAAAGGGCAAGAAAGAAAAAGGCTCTAAAAATTGTACAGTTTATTGTGATCCATTTCATATTTTTGTTTTTAGAAAAATAGAAAATGATCTGGCATTTACATGTTTCATAAACAAAGTCCTTATATAAGTATTGTGGCACTGTCATCTTACAGTTCCTCCAATGTGGACATTTTGTATGGTGTTACCAGCTCTTTGGAATATGCTTTTCCTTGATATGGTGGACACCATTGAGTCTGATCTCTATCTTTATCATCATTTTTTAAAAAGTGCCAAAGGAAAAAAAGTTTCTAAGAGAAGGCAGTTCATATGGTAATGAAAGAGTCAGAAAGATCTTGAAACATACTTCAGACACATGATCCAGCTACTGGGCAGTCAGTTTCCACACTTAAAGCATTCCATACAGTTATGCTTTCTGTAAAGAGGTTTTCAGCTTGGATACAAATACTACAACTGAAGTTAGAAACTCATTAGAGAACTCAGCAGAAGGATGCGTTGCAGCAGTGTTAAAATAATTAAGAAGAATTAGAAATAATCTCAGTGTGAAGACGGCATCCAAGAGGCACACCTGTCCTGAACGATCCTTAGAAATGTATTTAATCCTCAAAGCAAAATTTAGTAGAGTAACTTGCAGGCAAGGAAAGAAGCGTCTTAGAAGTTTGGATCAATTGGTCAATTACTTCTGCTTCAGCCCTTGTTAGCTATAATTAATTACTTAGATATATATCTTGGGTCAGGATTAGATAGTGCCAAATACTGCTTCAGTCTTAGTTACTTATTTTGTAGGATCTATCCCTTTAGGGTTGAGAGACCAAATGAGTGCTGGGGAAATAAATAAATAAAAGCAAATGTTTGACATGCTATGTACCGTGCATTGCACAAATCATGCCTGCTGGGAGGTATGTACACTTGTAATTTAATATTGCTTTTACCTATTTTCATGCTGCATGCCAACTGAAAATTCTATATACATTGATTACATAAATAATAATAAATCACATTTGCCCAAAATTATCTATGCAGTTGTATTTGCCAGTCAATTTTTTGAAACCCCATCGATGGGGTATCCACTGGGTATAGTCAAAAAAGTCAAGATGGTGGCCATGGTGGTGCAATTGAGGCTCTACCTGATTTTTAATGTGTAGAACTTTTTATTCAACACACATTTTTATAAGAGCTGCTATCTTGACTTTTTTACCATACCTGGAGACACTCTTGTCCACACAGGAGTTCTCCCAAAGCAATCCAGATGTTACCAGCTTTTGTAAGGGCTGCAATAGCTTCTTAAAACACCCATTCAAGAGTCTTAGCAGGTATCCTACTAAATTAAACTTTAAATGTAGAAGGTTAAAGGTTCAGTTTCAGGCATCTCCAGGTAAAGATATTTATGCAACATGCAAGGAAAAACCTCTGCCTAGGCTCATGGGGCATCAGTGTCAATCAAGGTGGTCAGCATTAAGAAACATGGAACAAGTATAGGTTCAGATGAAAACAAACATCTTTGCTCAACAACTTCCTTTTGGACTATTGCAACTGTTACTTACTTACTCAGTGCCAGCCAGTGTATCATTGAACTCAATCCACATTTAAGAGCTAGTTCTCACTGAGGTGGTAGCAACTGTGACTGGCCTGAACCACTTCGAAGCATGTATTGAGGTTCACCTGATGGGATCCTCTGCCCCACAGAAACATAGAGCGCTGCATCTCAAGTGGAGAGCTAGACAAGGACTTCCTCTTCACAGTTTTCTATATTTTGCATGGAAGGGCGTTCAATCAACCTTTGCCATAGCAGCAAAGGTACACTAGGCAGAGGTAGTGATACTGAATGGACAGACGGCACATTCTCCATAGCATTAGCAGCTCCATTGGACAGATCACAATGACAGCATGATGAGCTTTTTCTGGATACTTCCCCTTTATATAGGAAAAAAGAGGAACGTGAGTGAAGCATATTGCCACATCGTTGTGGATCAATTCCAAACAACGTTAGAGCTGTACTTATATAAGGCAAGCGCTTCATAATCACAATTACTGCAGAAAAGAAAACCATCTTCCTTTGGGCTTTTTAATATTTGGAGAGGTAGAAGTGTGTAATCGGCAGGTTTTCTCTAGTCTGCTCTGTGCAGCAAATGCCAAAAGTGGGTGGAGAATATTTTTCCTCTTCTCCTTTCTTGCCCTTCTCTTTGTCTTTTTATCTTCTCTTCTGCTCCCATTTTCTCCTTTCTCTATCCTTTTCTTTTCTTCTCTCACTTTCAGCTGAAGGAGAGCTGGCAGTGTAAGGAAACACATGAGCTCTTCCTGTGCTGCCAGTTCATTTGCCAAACAGCAGGCAGAGTAGGGATAAAGCAGAGCTTGAAGGATCAGATGCAGGGCAAGGCTGAAGGACGTGGGTGTTCAGTCTAGGGCAGGAACAATGGGAAAGAAGTTCCTCACTGCTGGTGTATGGCAGGCACATGGGCCCCGGAGCTGGTTTTTATGCAACATGCGAGGCAAGTAGGAAAGACAGTGACATTTCTGGTGCCAGGTGCCAGGAAGCTGGCCATATTAATACATCGTTCATATAGAATATGTTGAAGCGCGCATACATTTCACTGTTTAAGTTTGGCTGCTTCCCAGTTCTATAGTGGTCCTAATACAGGGGTGCCCTGTTACCCAAGCTCTTCTGGCATTTTTTTTTAAAGCCAGTTCTGCAAATTGGTAATATCATTGTTTTATGGAGTGAAAATAGTAGCAGTGCATGGGGTATTCTCGTTTGTCTCAATGGCCGGGTTTCCCTGCGATTATCTGTGTCTTGAAAATCAGTCCAGCTGGAGACAACGGAATGTATCGTTGACATTGATACTACTGCACCTTCTCCCAAAAGGATCTCAAGAAAGAAGGACTGGACTCTGAGAGTAAACATTGGGCTGCCAAATTTTAATTTGCAACAGGTTGCTAATTTAAGAATAAAATATTAGACTCAGCCTGTATCTGTGGGCCAATTGCTTCCTTTCCTTCGAAGAGAATCTAGCTGTAAAACATGCTCTGCATTACATTCAGTCCTCATTGACTTTCCAATGTTAATTTGCTTGGCTCAGCAGTTTTATTGTCTTTCATATGTAAAGCATCTTTAAATGGATCTCTGGGGAATCTTTGATAGCAATATGGATTCTTCCTTGTACTTACTTTTCACAAAACCCTTTCATACTGGCATTGAACAGAAGGCAGTAGCCAAGGGCAGCCATCCTAACAATAAACCTACTCTATTTCTGTCATGTTTTTAAATCCCACGTGTAATTGTTCTTCTGTGATCCACCTTTCCAGTAAATCAGCTATCATATCTTTCTAATAGTACTTACAGCATGAGATTTTTCCTGGTGGGTCTTTCTTTCTGTGGCAAGTGAATGGCTATAATGCCATTTTATGGTTTTAACTTTGTAATTTTGTATGGGTTTATTTGTTTGTTTTACTGTATCACAGTTCAGGATTTCTTTGAATGAAAAAAAAAAGATAAAATCCTTCTAAATAAAGGGACAAATAAATACTTCTTGTTTGAAAAGATTCCTTCTTTTGAGTTAGCAATTTTCTTGTGCATTTAAAGACGTTTCTTATTAAAAGCTAAAGGTCTGTAGGTCAGCTGTCTGAAAAACATGTTTAATAATCAGTGGTTTTACAAGTTGAATATATGCTGTCAGAAATGAACACTATCAAAATCAATGGTCTGAAATCATGCTAATCTTAAATGATGTCTACAGACACATAGATACCGAATTCTTACGCTTCAGATGTTAACATACACCATAGTATCTATTTAAAAAAAAAACTCACAGAGGAAGCATCATTTAGTATTGTTAGTTGTTACAGTCAGTATGTCATGGCAAGTTGCCTGCAAGTGCCATTTGTATATCTTACCTCCTATTATTAGGCACCATCCTTGTGTTGATTTCACACTGTTGGTTACTATGCAGATAAGCAGATAACATACTTCCTCTGAGTAAAGGTAATTTATTTGGGACTTTAAAATAGTCTCACATCTAGGAGAGTTTGCAAAGGCACACAACCAACAGTTCTGTTCTGCATTCTGTACTTCCAACCTTTAGATATTCCTCCAAAATGCTGCAAAGGGAATTATTAGGATTTTACCCATTTGAAAACGGCAAGGTGCCCACTGAACTGTTGTAATATGTGTGAATGATGGTGTATGACTGAGGGACGTTTTGGCGATAAGAATGGACACGAACATCTCGGTATTCAGGGATTTCTACATTTAGGTGCCTGCTTCTGAAACCATAGAAGGCCTGTATCAATGTATGCATATGGGAAGAGTTCGTTGTTATAAGTGTGAATGTACTAGAAATGGCTGTGTGTAAGGTTGAGAATGACATGTGGCTGTATGTGAATGGAATGAAACATATGATTGTATCAGTTTAATAAGAGAGACCATCAGTTTAAGGGTCAGGGTAGGAACAAACTGAATGAAACCAAGCATGTGAATGGAATACAGTGTATGTTTATGAAAAGCGATAGAGATATGTAACAAAGAATGGTGTAACAATCAGAAATAAATGCTTAGTTACCACTGAGTGCAAAGCATACTAAGATTATTGATCTATGTTGATGGAGCAGTGACAAGAGCTGGGTGATATGGGAATGCAGACTTAACTTCTAAAATGTATATATCTGGTTGTTTTTTGTAGATATTTTTTTCTTAATTTTTTCCTTGCCTTGTAACACAGAGTGAGAATTTATTTGCTCTATCCTTATTAAGGTAACACAGGAGAGATTCAGATTCAGCTACTTTCACAGAAGGGTTATTTATTATATAACGCATGAGAAAATTCTGTCTTTAGAGGGGCCAAATTGCATATTCTCTTAGCTTGGCTCGGTCAACAGTATCTCTAGGTTTTACACTTAATCTCCTTTGAATAAAAAATAAACACTGTTACATTCATGAAGCTGAAGAATATATTCAAGTGGAATGCCTCAAATTTATATATCCTTGCCATTCTTCAAAAGAAAGCACAGAGATTGTAAGTAGCTTTCAAATTATGGTGGTTGTAAGTTAGCCAGATGTTTAGACTGGATTTGGCATTTTTGTCCATCTATCAAGTCCTTCCCAAGGAACTGGGATAGGCAGATGCTGTTGTTTAATAATATTTAAGGTATCATCGCAGGATGTAAGCTGTTCCAAGTAAAGCCACCTTTTGCAATTGACGGATGGTGATTTTGTCAGTGCAGGTGGTGTTCAAGTCGTATTCCAGATGTTTTGGAATTGCACCCAAGGCACCTATTGGTACTATCTTTGTTTTCTTTTGCCACAGTCTTTCTACTTCTATTTGCAGGCCTTTGTATTTTGTGATTTTCTCCAGTTCTTTCTGTTCTATTCTGCTGTCTCCAGGCATTGCAATGTCCACTATCCAGACTTTTTTGTCTTTCTTATGAACAATTGTTAAGCCTGGGGTGTTGTGTGGCAGGTGCTTGTCTGTCTGAATTCTAAAGTGCCAGAGCACTTTAGCTTCTTCATTTTCTGTTGCTTTGTCTGTTTTGTGGTTCCACCAGTTCTTGCTTGCAGGTGAATGGTATATCTTGCAGATATTCCAGTGCACCATTGTTGCTACTTTGTCACGCCGATGTTTGTAGTCAGTCTGTGCGATCTTCTTGCAGCAGCTAACTAGGCGGTCCACTATTTCTTCAGCTTCTTTGCAGAGGCGGCATTTGCTGACTGTTGCTGTCTCCTCAATTCTGGCTTTGTATGCATTTGCTCTTAAGGCTTGGTCTTGTGCAGCCAGAATTAGCCCCTCTGTCTCTTTGTTCAACTTTCCTACTCTTAGCCATTGCCAGGTCTTGTTGTTATCTGCTTTGCCTGCTAGTTTTTTTGTGTACTGGCCATGTAATACTTTGCCTTGCCATGTCTCATTTAGCCTTTTGTGTAGGCCAGTTTGGTCTCTTCAGGATTCAGTAAACCTTCATGGTGTATCTTCTTCACTGTCCTTCAAATATTCTTCTAATGCCCTTTTTTCTTCTTCAGCTGTCTGGTGTACTTGCAGCATTCCACATCCACCTATGCTCCTTGGTGAGTAGAGTCTGTTAACATCACTGTGTGGCTATTCAATTACTACCACTACTACTACTAACAAATAGTAATTCATAATTACTATTATTACTATTATTATTATTTTATCCTACCTTTATAGTTGGTCAACTCTGGCATATCATGTGCTCAGGAAGATTAGCTAGACAAGTGTATCGTGTTAGGAAAATGATTTACTCCAATGTGCTTTCTCAAGAAAAGTAAATGGTTTTCATAAACTTTGTAAGCTTCCTACCGAGTTTATTTTAAGAAACTCCAAAATATGTAAGAAATGCATAACTTTTCCAACTAGGCTGTTTTGGTGCTGAAGCCAGAGATGGAAAGGCTAATTTTCCTGGAATATTCAGTATAGTTTTACCTTAGTTTAACATATAGGCTATTAAAAATGCTACTGTTACCTCATATAAGGTTATAAAAAATTAACCTTTTAAAGTTAAGTTAATTTTAAGCTAAACCTACTCAGGAAATCAAACCTTTCACTATGTAATATATTCCTGAAACCATTTATTCCTAGGATTTAAAAATATTCCTGTAGTCTGTTCTCATTGTGAAGATGGAAGTCCGAGGCATTTGAAGAAATAGGGGAACCACATTTTGTGCAATGGTTGCAGGGCAGAGGGAGATATAAAAACAATTGGTCCTTCTTTGCCAAGGAGGCAATCGTAGGATGTGCCAGCCTTGGATGCAACCCCCTATTTGATTACCCATTAGTGCAGCTCGGTAGCAAATTTAGCTTGTCCCACAGAAAGTAAATCTGCATTCCCATTCCTAAAGTGGTAGAGGCAAATGGTTTGGGTTCTGCTTACCTGAAAGGCACCTACACCTGTCCACTCTATTGCACACTCCTAGGTCTTCAGTGGGATGACTTTTGCAGATCCTAACATGGAAGTGCCTAACATCATTTTCTAATTCTGCTTTTTCTGATACCCCGGCTATGGAATATTTTGTTGCTAGAGCTAAAGCTGGCATCTGTCTTGTTAAACTTTAAGAGATGGTTAAATGATTTATTTTACCCAGCCCTTTTAAAGTGGTTTTGAACTGAGTTTACTGCATATATGTATTTATATTTGTATAGGACTTGGCGGTATATCCATTTTCATGATAAATAAACCAATGCTCCCATTAATGAAAACATGGCATTATCTTTTACAGCTACCTCCTCATGCATTAGATTAAATGCAAAAGGCTTTGTGATCATAGAGGATCACATTCTTCAAATAGGTTCATTTATATTTAATAGAATTATGTAGTGCAGATTTAATTTTGGCCTGTGCTGTTCAGAACACTGTGATATTGATTGAGAAATATTTGAAATGATATTTTAATTTTTTTCTCCCCAATTTTTTTTGTTTTCATCATTCTCTTCCATTGTCTTTACTGTTGACAGTTTTAGGCTGTTGCAAACGTAAAGCTAAAATTTGCTATTAAAATAATATTTTGCAAAGTCAGGTTCAGATTTTAGAGCTGCTTCAATGTTTCTTTGGTTAAGAAATAGGGCAAAACTCACTTTATAATTCACAATAGTTTAAACAGTTAAAAACTGTGTTATCTGAGTGCAGTGGGGTGAAGGTATTGTCTGTCTGTCTATCTGATTAATTTCTTTTTTACTCTTACACAGGAGGGAATCTCCTTTGTAAAATGGCACTTGTAAACGAAAGACAGTATAGTAAATTCAAGAGACACGGTCTAAGCAGTTCAAGACAGAAGTACACACACACAGTCTTTAAGACCCAAGGGTTGCAGTAATACAAAAGAACTTTACAGGAAAATTATAAAAGGGAGGGGATCCAAAAACAGTCCAATGAGGACTGATAATGCTCAGTGTCCATGAAATATTAGTACTGATAGTAGTGGTGGAGAAACAGGAAACCATGGGGAGGAGAATGGAATGAAGTAACTTGGAAGAGGACATGCCTGCCTGGCAGAACCTGAACAGGAACACTTTGCACAACAACATTTTGTTGCAAGCCCTATTTATGTGCAAGTCCTGTTTTGTATTATTCATTTTGGCTGAAGATTTTTTTTTTCTCTCTCTCCAAAAGTATATCTCCCAGCAAACAAAAGCAAAGACCGTATTTTAGCCCAAGGCTTGAATTAAATCTGGGTAAGCATTTCACTAATCACATACCAGTATTGGGTGGGGCTATAACCCATAACAGTGCAGAGACATCCCCTGTGGGCATGCAGCTCCCTGTCCTAATGTGCTTCCTCCTACATGCTCCATTCATTCACTCATTCATGCAGAGACAGATACTGTAAGTGCGTTCTGTTAATTTATTAAGTGTCGTTGAACTAGCTTAAATACACAGTGAGTACAGAAGGGAAGAGATTGAGTTGTTCTGTAACATTCACGCAGTTACAGCGGGCCTCTCACGAGTGAGGGGAAAGAAGACACCAAACTGATTCTCCTTTGAGGGGGATGAGAGCGCCCAGACCGGAGTCTGGAAACCTCTTTTATTGAGTACATCAGAGGGCTGGGTTAGTACATCAGAGGGCTGGGTTAATACATCAGAGGGCTGGGTTAAGCATATATACGTCACACTACCTAATACAAGCCCATAACCATATATGATAATACATGAAACACAAGGGATCATGTGCTTCGATTGAGCATGTGACAAGCTGCGGGGGCTTGCCTCCTGAAATTTGAGGCTTTTCCCCAGGTTGTTGCTGGTACTTTTCCATGCTAGCTTCCTTGTTAGCGTACAACTGATTTTACTAGTCTGCACTAACAGAAATGCCTAGCATGTGATGGGGTGTTATAATGCAACATCTCCTCTGTTTTTATTATTTTAAAGAGCAGCTTCCTCCTCATCACTGATAAAGGTGAGTTGAGGTTTGCAAAAAAGCTGTTCAGGTGCCACTGGTTCCGTGGTTGGGAGAGGCAGGTATTTATGAGTGCAGACCATGTTGACCTGTGCTTCTATGGTACCCAGTCTGTCCTGAAAAAACCTTATAAGCCTATTAAGGACACAAGGACCAACTGTACATGCTATAATCACAGTCCAGCGAGAGTGCTAACCAAGGTTGTGAGCCACGGGGAGAGATTAAACCATCCCTCAAACCATCCTTGTTGGTCTTCGCGCTCTCGCCTGCGAGCATTCAGGCCCTCTCTCAGTTTGGTCATGGATTCTTGAACAATTCCAGAATGGTCAGCATAGAAGCAGCACTCTTCCTTCAAGGCCACACACACACACTTACCCACGTCCTTCCCAACCAGGCTGCCAGGCACTAGCTAGAGGGACGGAAGCCACCAAGTCTGACCTATTCCTCCCCTTGGCATCGAGTTAAACAGGAGATGCCACAAAATGGGGTTCACTCATCACCCACTCAGAGCATTACAGGTTTTTTTAGGTATTCTTGCCAATAGGTTTGCTGTCCAGTTGACATGGAAATACAATATTTCCAGAAAACAATTTTAACACATTAAAAGATTGAAGAAATTAATATAAAAACAAATAATACAAACAACAAGGTCTGAACAATTTTCCTTCCCCAAGATCCAAAGTCTGGTAACCAAGATGTGAGCCATGACCAGCTCCATCCCTCTGGATCTTGGGAAATGTGAGAGGCTAGAATTTTTAAGCTTGGCTAGTTTTGTCTCAATGTAAGACTTCTGATGAATAGCAAATGTAGTTTGATCAAGACACAGCTGGGTGACCCCAATCAACACATTAACAAAAAATGTTGATGGAATCACACCTCACAACACAAACATCAGAGGCTTTATAGACATTTAAATCTATAATCAGATAATACATCCCCTCATACAAGGGATTTTTGGGACGGTCTGAACAAGTGAAAGGTGGTTCTTAGGAAGGTGAACTTAAATGTAACTTTTTCTTCTGGTTACCAAGGGAATGGCATACAAGATTTTTCTTATCTCTCTCTGGAATGCAGGGTCTCACAACTGTTGCGAAAAGCTTGATACAACATTGAGCTTGTACTCGGCTAATTGCTTATTAGAAGACAATCGGGCATTCAGCAAAGAGATAAGGGGGTTCGGAAGAAACCAGTGCTCTTTACAAAGCAAAAGCAAGTTAACCCTTTAGAAATAAAATAGAGTGCACTGTTACAGGTATGGTTATACATTATGTGAAGCATATATAAAATATATAAAATTGTGTATATATAGAGTATGAAATTGTGTATCAAAATAATGCCCTACAAGGTTAAAACAACAAAAACATTGAAAGGATTTGCAGCCTTGTCCTGCTCTTAGTCAATAGCTACACGGTTTTGGAGGACTAATATCAGTCACTTCTTCATTGGTTACACCTGAAAGATTCAGGGTCATTCTCCTCTAGTTTGTCCATGGTTCAGGTTCTGGAGAAGATCCAAAGTGAAAAAACATTCCCTCCCACAAGTCATTAGTGAAATTCTTTAAAACAGTAACATCTCTTAATGTCTCTAGGCTGGAGGGTATTCCAAAGAAACAGGTAGATGTGATTCCTCCCACTGCCAAAAGTCACCCTACGCAAAAGCTGAGCTGTTCATAGCTGTTTGTGCCAGTTCTACAAAAAAAATTGTTGTTAGAACTGTGCTGCAGAGCTTCTAGGCATTGTCCCAGCAGGAGAATTTGGATGTACTGTAGATCGTCATGCTTGGATCCTGTGGATAAAATCAAAAGGGTGGGGGGACAAAAACAAACAAACAAACAAAAAGCAAAGGAAAACAAAGAAAGGGGGGAACAAAAAAAGGGAATAGAAAAGAAAAATAACCTAGCCTATTTACACAAGTTACACAGGCTTAACTTGGGAACGGTGCCACCATCTGTTTGTGTCCAGGTACACTAGATGGGGTGAAATTACATCAAGGACTGTATGTGGTCCCTTCCATCGTGGTCCCAGGGCTCCTCCTGGTTTTCCTTTTTTCACCATAACTTGATCCCCTGGTTTAATGTAATTGTGGATTCTTTGGAAACAGCATCAGTTTGTTCTAAGGCTTTAGCTATATCTGTTCTTAGTTCTGCTAGGTTTTTTAAGCCATTCGGGATTCCAATTCACATATCCTCCCCTTCCAGCTTCAGTTCCTGCTGGAGCAGAAAAAAAACTGCTCTTTCTCCTTAACTTTCCCTACATCTTCCTCTTCTGATCCATGCTTTCCTCCCTGACTTCTCTATAACTGCTTCACCCGCTCCTACAAGCTTCTAGTAGGAGCCCCATCCCATCTCTCCATGTTTTCTTTCAGCTTTCGCCACACTTGCACACGCTCCTCTCCATACCCTACTCTCTGCCCCTGATTACTCCACAAATTCCTATTCCTGCTGTCTCCCCCACTTCTTTTCCACCTATCTCTTATTATTCGCACCTCCCCCACAGTCTTTATTTTACTTTCCTCTCCAACATTTCCAACAGCTTTCCTTGCTTCTCGCAGATCTGTTTCCAAAGTGGCCAAGTCTAATGGGTATGTTACAGACGCTGCTCCCAGGTTCAGCCTATGGTCACTCACACACACACTCACAGCCTGTTGAGGCACGCGGATCTTGTCAGCCCCCTTTGCTTTCTACCTGGATTTCCAGATAGGTGCGGCTGGAGCAGACAGACACACAGCCCTGGTCAACAGCGTGGAAATAATTGGGGAAACACACAAATCACTTCCAACCGAGCACTGAGGCACGAGAGGTTCTTTGTAATACACAGAGACCCAGACAATCAGCATTTGCATTTTCATAGGCTAGTTTTAATAACAATTCATTACGAGCGTCCTCATTATCAATCTGACGCTCAATGGCTAATTGGAAACGGCTAAGAAATTCAGAATAATTTTCAGTAGATCCCTGCATGATTTTTGAAAAGGATTGTGTGGGGGTGGCTGAGGAATCATCAACTTTCCACAATGCAGATACAGCTGCTTGTGAAACCAAGGGAAATGAAGCCCTTCGAGAGTTGATTTGAGCGGCAGCAGTTGTAAAAATTCCTTGTCCCAGCAAGTGATCATTGGTTACATTTGCAGGGAAACCATCCTGCACAATAAGGGCAATTTGTTTTTGATATTCTGACCACCACACAACATACTGAGCAGGAGTTAAAATCATATTACACAGCATTTGCCAATCAAAAATCATCATGTCAGAAGAATTTGCAAGTGTTAGAAACAAGCCCATAGAATAGCGAGATTGTAAGCCATAAGTAGTTACAGCAGTTTTAATATCCTTTACAACTTTATAAGACAAAGGAGCAAACACTTGGGTAGGAGGGTTATTGGGGTTGTTGGGATCAGGAATATATGAGACAGGGAAGGCAGCACAAGATTGCATATCCTCCAAATCTAATTCCCCTCTAGCACGAGCCTCTATCATGGCGCGTACTAGGGGTCCGGCAGTTGAAGTTACCGGAGGAGGGAAAAGTTCCTCATCCCTTTCCTTTGTTGTTAGAGGGAGAGGGGGGGGCCGATGGCAAATGGCCCTAAATTCCTCATCCCTTTCCTTTTGATGTTAGAGGGAGAGGGGGGGCCGATGGTGAATGGCCCTCGTAAAGAGAAGGCGCTGTGATTTCAGCAGCAGCCATCCTCGGCTCCTCATCGTAAACTTCCAGAGCTTCTAAAAGAATACGGCAGGAGACAATAATTTGCTGTGGAGCTTTTGGCGGCTCATTTAAATACTTCAAAATCTTTCTCCACAATGTGGCTTTTGTTGACCCGGTCTCAGGATAGACCGGACATTTGAGCCAGACATATTTTAGCAGTTCAGCTAGCCTTTTTTTCTTAATTGGAGGCAATGGGGTGCCTCGATTAGAAAGAATAATGTTAGAGGCCTTGAGAAGGTTTCCAAGTTCGTGGAGGTGCACAATCTGAGACTTGGACAACCCACCTCCCATACTTACGAGGGGGCCGGCAGGCGGCTGGGATGCGTTGAGCCCGTTCTCGGGCGTAAGCACCAGAGGTCTCAGGCGGAGGGAGAAGGGGCCTTGAGAAGGTTTCCAAGTTTGTGGAGGTACGCAACCTGGGGCTTGGACAACCCGCCTCCGATACCTACGAGAGAGCCGGCAGGCGGCTGGGACGCATCGAGCCCTTTTCCCGGGCGTGAGTATCGGAGGTCTCAGGCGGAGGGCGATGGACGATTACCCAGTTATTGGGGATCACGTCGGGGTCACCAGTTGTAACATTCACGCAGTTACAGCGGGCCTCTCACGAGTGAGGGGAAAGAAGACACCAAACTGATTCTCCTTTGAGGGGGATGAGAGCGCCCAGACCGGAGTCTGGAAACCTCTTTTATTGAGTACATCAGAGGGCTGGGTTAGTACATCAGAGGGCTGGGTTAATACATCAGAGGGCTGGGTTAAGCATATATACGTCACACTACCTAATACAAGCCCATAACCATATATGGTAATACATGAAACACAAGGGATCATGTGCTTCGATTGAGCACGTGACAAGCTGCGGGGGCTTGCCTCCTGAAATTTGAGGCTTTTCCCCAGGTTGTTGCTGGTACTTTTCCATGCTAGCTTCCTTGTTAGCGTACAACTGATTTTACTAGTCTGCACTAACAGAAATGCCTAGCATGTGATGGGGTGTTATAATGCAACATTGTTCTTCATTTCTTTTCCTTTGACATCCTTGCCTTCTGCCAGCCCTCCCGAATAAACCAGATAGGAAACACAACCAGATGAGCTACTTCTATTTTATTGTTAGGTATATTAACAGAATCTTGCAAGTCTGGAAGTACAAATCTCCCACCGCCCCTTTTTAACCACCTGATCAGTTAGGATGGGTGTCTCAGTTTCTTTCTCGGCCCTTTACTCAGTTGTGGGTTCCTCCCCCTTTTCTCTGATTGTTCCCTTGGTAGCATCTCAACCCCCCTCATCTTCCAAAGTCTCTCTCACATTCTATTACACCTTCTCTGTACATTCCAGAAAGTTTTCTGAAAAGCTTAAGAATGAATTTAATAGAGAAATCATGGGGTTGAAAGAAGCAATGCACAGATAGAAAACATTGCACTGAAAACCTCAATAAAGGAAGTAGAAAAAGAAGGTTAAACAAATGACTCCTCGCAACAGCTGCATTTAAGGGAAATTTGAGCTTAGGATATAACACCTATAGCTTAGGTGCAACAGTTTGCAGGTCAGTATGAAAGTGCCAGGTTTTAAATACAATCTACTATATTTAGGGAAAAAAAATTAAAAAGCACTTTTATATAATTCAAAAATAAGCAAATCTGCTTATTATCCCCCCTGAAGGAAAAGAAGCAATGTCAAGTTCCTTTTAACTGTGTCTATAGATTCAAAATTTGTCCTCAATTATCCTCCTTACTCTATATGAAATGGTAGAATTGTACCAAACAATACATTCCAATGGTTACGTGGAACCCTAAGTTATTTAAAGTTTCACAATTCATGAGTATGCTCCAGTGAAGTCTGTTGGTAAACGGACTGATAAATAGCCATGTTAAGTCCTTGCTTTGTTTTCAGGAATGTCCTTAAAAAAAAATCTAAGAGGGACTTCTTGGGGTTGGGGCTCGCCAAAGATGGAGCTGCAAATAATGCCCCCCCCCCTTTCCACTTAAAGTGAGTTTACCCCAAGGCTGATTAAATTAGTTTGGCACTTGATGCAGAAAATAACAATAAATGGCTCTCTTCACATTTTACAGCAGTGTTGTCCAAACTTGGCCACTTTAAGATGAGTGGACTTCAACTCCCAGAATTCCCCAGCCAGCATGGCTGGCTGGGGAATTCTGGGAGTTGAAGTCCACTCATCTTAAAGTGGCCAAGTTTGGACAACACTGTTCTACAGTAATATTCTATTCCATATGCAGACCAGATCACTAAGGCACCCATCCTAAATACACATTTTACAGACTAAGTTCTACTCTATTAAGTGATTTTCTTTCAGTTATAGGTGTGTATAGAGTTGTAGCCTAAGGTATCGAAATACTACATAGGTTGTAAATACCGAAGCTGGTGAGGATGATTTTGCATATTTATGATAACAGCATAAAATATGTTTCAAACAAAATGCCGTCTCTCCCTCAACATCTTTTTGCATTTTAATCACTTGAAGGATTTTTTTTCCAGAATAAATAAATGAATAGAATAGGTGAAGAAGTCACTTCAGCCACTGAAAGAGTGGAAATTTCCTTAGTCTGTGATATATGTAAAACTGTTTTCATGTAGGAAATATTGAAAGATGTAAGTAAGGACAGCAAAACCTTGAGTTAAATCCAGAAGTGAAGAGGCAGCCAGTGTAGTTACCTCAAAATTGCATGGCTATTTTATTATCTTTTTGCATCTACCAAGAGGCGGGCAGCTGCTTTTTGTAACATTTGGAATGGTATAGATATTGCACATGAAATTATTAAAAGACAAAGTAACAATGCTGTTGCAGACCATTAGAAAGAGAACTATCTGCACAATGGATGGGTTCAGCTTACATAACTTGGTACCCACCAAGTCAACTGCAGTCAACTCTAGTTAAGTTACTGGGGCCTGGCAGATGTTTGACAACTTCCTTGCCTTTCAACCAGATATGTAGACTATTTTCTACTATAGTAAATTTTATAGTAATTTTCTTGACATAAGAAAATTTAAGAAGCAAAATAGCTACTCCACACCTCCGTAACAAGTGACATCAGTCCAAATTGTTTGTGCCAGGAGCAATGTATACAACGGCTGAGACTGTGACATAAACCACAGGAAGTCTAAGCAGGAAAAAAAAAAAAAAGAGCAAACTACTTACTCAGTATTTTCCAGTGTAATAACATCACATTGAAAAATCTGCTGAAATAAAACTTCCAGAAGCTCCATTACTAATGGAGACAGCAGGGGTTCCCACAAATGTTCATCAGGGTACTCAGAAGGGCTCAGATTTCCTCTTACATTTAATAGTTACAAGGTCTAATAGAAAAAGTAAGAATCATTTCTTCAGTCTTCATATTACCAGTTTGATTTCTAAAGAGAGAGGTCTGAATCTTTTAAAATTATTTTTGTTAATTTTCATTAACATTTTCCACTGTATACTAATTAAGAACCAAAATGACAATAGGAAAAAAAACAGTTTTTGAAGGACTGTTTTAATCATTAAGTTGAGGTGAGCTTTTCACAAGGTTGGAAACTCTGGCTTCCACCTTAAACAAACATTCACAACAATATGCTGCACTGAAATCACAGTGTTTCAATAGTCTAACTTTTGAATATTTGGTTTTTAAAAATTGCATGTCTGTGTGTGCGTGCCTTTGAGTCAGTGTTGACTCCTGGCGACTGCCTGGGCTAGTCCCTGGACTTTTCTTGGCAAGACTTCAGAAGGGGTTTGCCCTTGCCTGCTTCCCAGGGCTGAGAGAGAGTGACTGGCCCAAGGTCACCCAGCTGGCTTTGTGCCCAAGGCAGGACTAGAACTCACAGTCTCCCAGTTTCTAGCCTGCTGCCTTAACCACTGCACCAAACTGGCTCTCTTTTTATTTTTTAAAATTATTCTTATAGTAATTCTATTTATTTGTGACATTGAAATGGTGCCATAAATAAATATCAGACAATGCATCTGGATATCCCTTAAATATTTCTCTACTTTCACATTTAAAAAATAGCCTTACTTCTGCTTTCGACATAATAATCTGATTTAAAAAGATGCTAGCAGTACTCATATACATGTACATCATTTTAACTTTTAAGTTAAAAAAAGAGGCAAACTGAGTGGAGAAAAGATTTGGTCATTCATCATTTTTGTCTTTCAATGAATTTTCTGAAATATAGTAACCTTATTAAGTTCAGCATGTACTTCTATTCGCTTTCAAGTTGTGAAGTTCTAGCAATGTGATGAAGTGGCATTAATTTAAATATATTGAGCAACAGTTTTACTGTTGTCCTTTATTCACAGAACACTTATGTTTAAGAAAGTGAAATTGCAGCTTACAGAACCTTTTTACATTTACAATTGATTATGTGCCATCAAATTGGTCTTGACTCTTAGCAATAACACAGATAGACCTTCTGTAGGATAATCTGTTCCCACCCTGGGTCTTCAGGCCTTCCAATGCTGCACCTATCGCCACTGTAACTGAGTCAATTCACCTTGCTGCTGGTCATCCTCTTTTTCTCTTTTCTTCTACTTTTCCCAGCATTTTAGATTTCTCAAGAAAGCTAGGTCTTTGCATAATGTGTTCAAAATCTGATAATTTTAACCTGGTCCTTTGTGCCTTAATTGAGAATTCTGGATTGATTTGTTCTATCATCCATTTGTTTGTTTTCTTGGCTATCCTTGATGTTCTCAGGATTCTTCACCAATAGAAAAATTCAAAAGTGTCTTATCCTATCTTATCCTATTCTGGTTGCACTCTCTCTGGTTTTTGTCTCAAGGCAGTTGTGATGTGATTTGGCATTGGGGGATATTGTCATCAGTATTTTGCTATGGACAGATCACTTTCTAATTGTCCTTCAGCTCCCTGGTGTCACCTGTCCACACAAGGGAAGCCAGGGCCTGATCAGTCTGCCTCAGGTGACTTATGGACCCAGAGGGGTTCCAAAGGGAACTTGGGGTTGTTCCTAAGAATCTGGTGGACAGTTTGGCCAAGGACTTAGTCACAGCCTGGAAGGGGTGGGTGCTGTGGACCACAATGCCCCTGTGTGGCCTTTCCTTGCACACCGATTGTGGGTGCACTTTGGTTTACCAAGGAACTCCACAAGATGAAGCGCTAGAAGAGATGCCTGGAGTGCCATTGGAGGAAAATGCGGAGCAAGTCTGATTAAACATGAGGGATGAATTTGAGGCTATGACTCCTAATGAGGTGGCCAGGATTCTCTAAAGTGTGAGTTTGGCCACCTGCCTATTAGATTCAGGCCCCTCCTCGGTTGTCAAGGCTGCCTGGGAGGGGAGCTGTAGCTGAGTCTACACAATGACGTCACCTTCCTTGAGAGGTGCCTTTGGCCTTGAAGGAAGCAGTGGTGCACCCCTTTCCCAGTGTGATACTTATATTACATCAATGTCCCTATGGACATCTCGTTTACTAGCTATGCTGCACCTACTTTCTGTGATTTTAAAAAAAACACTTCTAATTTTAAAAACAGAAGCTAGAATGAAGGAAATCAAAGTATTAGCTTCTAGCACAGTTTCCAAAAATGTCTCTTCTCTCCCAGTGCAAATCTCCATAGAAAATAAAAATGGTGAATGGTTGGAGCCCACTTTGGAATTATGCTCATTATGAGAAAAAAAAAACCTCACAAAGATAAGTAAGAATGGTCAGTAGTATTCTGTGCCAGCAGATACAAGATTTCTAGAAAGTCTCCATTTTCACAGGACCTCTCTAGGATGTCATCTCAGTCTTTAGTGAGGAGAACCAACTAACTATCCAGTAAATAGGTCACATGGCATAGGGGAATTAGTAGATCAGAATGGAAGTAACTATAAGGAAAGGGGGCAGCATTTGGTATCTTGGTGCCCTGTCCCACTGTAGCCATTTAAAATGGGCAAAACATTGACGACGACATTTTATGTTCCCAGTATTCCAAAACATTCAGGACTTCTGTTTAGAAGCTATCAATGTTTTAGTAGAGGGATTGTAAAAACAGCTTTAAATATAAAACACTCAGATAGCAAACCTCAACATATTTATTTGAAATACTTTTAAGAAAAAAATCTATAAATATAGTATAGTATAAATCCTATATTTGTATAAGATATATATAGTATAGTATAGTATATAGCATAGTATAAATCCTATACTTGTTTGAAAATAACACCCTCTGAACTCAAGGAATTATGTACTATATACAATTAATAAATTTGCATTGCAGCTTTGCAGCTTTGCAAACTTAAGCAATATGAAATAAGCCTGACTGAATTTAATGTGGCTGATTGCTGAAAAAAAGATCCAGGAGGCAGAACTTATAACTGTAAGCTTTAAATATAAAACACTCAGATAGCAAGCCTCAAAATATTTATTTGAAATACTTTTAAGAAAAATACTATAAATATAGTATAGTATAAATCTTACTATATAAGATTTAAGAACTGTGTATCTTAAAAGCTAATCCTGTAAGCCATATATACATTCTGTTAAAGCAGTAATTAGGTAGGGTGTTACCTTTTTCTGGCAGCACTCCTGTAATCTCAGTAAAGTGCAGTAGTGAAACTTATTCATACTTCATGCCCTGTTGAAAATCTTCCTGGGATACAGAAGTCCTGCCAGAAAGAAAGTTAGTGGCTGAAATTCTCAACTTTGAATTGCAGTTCAGCTTTGGGATGAATTTAGTTTGTGAAGATAAATGGGTGGGAGGGTTATGATGCAGAAGAACTATGTACCAATCCCCAGGTCTGTGTATGAGATATAAATGAAATGAACAGAGAGATTGTGAAGATTCAGCTTCAAGTTCACTCTTAGCCATAGAAACCCACTGGTTGATTCTGGGCAAATTATTCAGTTTCTCACAGGTTTGTTGTTGGGAAAAATGAAGGTGAATCTCAGTGTAAGCCGCTTTGAGCTCTTCAAGGAAAGATAGGATATAAATCTAACAAATAATACAAAAACCCTGTTCATATAGGCTGCTTAACTGCTGGTGATATTTATGGGGGTAAGTTTTATTTGTAACTGAACTGCCCTGATCAACTAATTCCCCTATGCCATGTGGCCTATTTACTGGGTAGTTAGTTGGTTCTCCTCACTAGAGACTGAGATGACATCCTAGAGAGGCCCTGCGAAAATGGAGACTTTCTAGGAATCTTGTCTGTGCGGGCACACAAAAATGAATTTATTGACAGTGGGAGGAGGTGGCTCAATTGTTTTTGTCATGTGAACACAAAAAATGGCTTTTTCTTTGGATGCAGAGCATGTAAATATAACATACAAACATTAATATTAATGAATACATCATAGAATATATTTTAAAGTTTGGTAACCACATGTTTGATAACTACATGAGGTATGTGCTTCCTGCATGTAATGTCACTGGAAGCCACAGGCAATTTGCGACATAGCAGAAAGAAGAGAAAGAAATGTATGTGTAGGTTGCCCATCGTTTCTTACACTCAAGTTTTTTTGTCCTAAAAAACAGGATACCAAAATAAGCTAGACATGTCATGTTTAGGCTGCATAAATCTGGATGGCCACAGGATGGCAGCAAAGATATGTTATCTAGAGAACATACTGGTTTCTGTGATCCAAATATGATCGACCTAATATAAGTAGAGAACTCTCAAATTATTCATGGGTTCCTGTCTACTCTCACTGCAATAATTGTAATATCAAGTAGTAACTTACATATAACCCATCACCGTTGAATTTTGTTGCATTATGCGCACGGGCTGTTTCACCCAAATGAGCTAATTTATTGCAGATCTATCATAGTTTATTAAATTTGTGTTGGGACAAACAAACAAAACATTTTTGCTGCCTCACTTAAAGAGCAAGATGGCAATTTCCCCTCCATGGAAGCAGACCAATTTGAGAAGCGCAGCAGCAGGAACACGCACGTTTTATCTTCCACGCTTCACTGTTCCTCAACATCTGCTGCCTGAAAGAGCTGCGTTTTGCCAACGGAACCAGCCTGAGGATAGAGGATTTAAACCTGCTGACACCATCTCTCGCTTCGTGTATACAGCCAAACGTCTGACGCGCGTTTAAGTTCCAGTGCTCAGTTAGGGTCTGAAGTGCCTGCAATCAGAGGTTGAGGGTTGCCAGAATCCTTCCCTTCCCTGTGTTTTTTTTAAATTCAGATAAACAAACTTGTCTTTGAGGGCAAGCCCGTGCAAAGCAACTGTACATAAATAGCATGAAACTTATTTCCATAAAATACATCCAAGTGTCTCAGCGAATTCTTTGTGGAAACAGCTGAAGTGTACAATTACCATGTTTCACGAAAAGTGATGTCCCCGCCCTACTAGTCGAGGGAGTGTGATTGTTTTGTTTTGTTTTGTTTACAGAGGTGTGATTTAGCATTCCTTCTTCTCTTTTTCGGCCTAACGCTCGAGCTCAGCCAGGCCCACCCCCAGGGTGTCGTCGACGACCCACCAGGCGCCTG
This sequence comes from Python bivittatus, assembly GCF_059951505.1. Classification (NCBI taxonomy): domain Eukaryota; kingdom Metazoa; phylum Chordata; class Lepidosauria; order Squamata; family Pythonidae; genus Python; species Python bivittatus. Next base: position 17,797,107 of record NW_028277098.1, read on the forward strand.
AGCGAGGAGAGCGCGCCTCGAGATTTCCGAAAGGGGCCCCGGACCGCTGCAGAGCGCGCGGGTGGGCGCACGCGCTCTTGTTTTCTCTCGCCGCCTCTCCCCGGCGGTGTGTCTGCGCCGGGAGGGAGGGGCCGGAGGGGAACTGCACGCGCAGCCTCTTGGGCTGCCTTTCAGCGGCTGCTCTTCGCAGTCTGCGCGAGGGCTGGAGGAGGCGAGTCGCTGCGGCAGGAAGAAAGGAAGGAAGGAAGGAAAGGAGAACGAGCGCAGCAGCAACAGCAGTTTTGTGAAGCCTTGCGCTCTTGGCGAGTTTTCGTGCTCTGGGCAAGCGCCTTGACGGGCGCGCATGATGGAGCCTTGGAAGCAGTGTGCTCACTGGCTCATCCAGTGCCGGGTGTTGCCGGTCAATCACCGGGTGACTTGGGACACGGCGCAGGTGTTCGACCTGGCCCAGACCCTTCGCGATGGAGTCTTGCTTTGCCAGCTGCTCAACAACTTGCGCTCTCACGCCCTTAATCTCAAGGAGATCAACCTGAGACCTCAGATGTCCCAGGTAAAGAGATGCGAATGCCTTTGCCCAGGTTTCTTCCGGGTCTCCGCGTGCCTTATTGTGCTTCGAACCACTTCCCTTCTCCACTTCCCACCCCGTGTGGGCTGCTTAATGTCTTTGTTTCAATGCAGGGAGTCTCCAGGATGTCCCTTTGGGTTATGTTGGGCTTTCACCGTGTTAGCCAGCAACCTTAGCAAGAGTTGTTTGAATTTGGTAAAGAGTTTTGAGATGCTTTTTGGGAGCGGTATGGAAAGCTGTTTTGCCAGATGATGTGCGGGGATGGGGATAAAGAAACAAAAGTATGGGTCCTTGCGGGGTTCCAGAAAGCTGGCAATACGTTTAGAAATAAGGAGCTCAGTTGTACATCCATAATTGGGGGGATGTATAATAACAGTCTCATTTATCTCAGCTACTTACATGCTTAATGTTGTTCGGTGTATTTTTCTCTTTGGTGATGTTACTTTTCATGTGAGGACACTGGAGGGATGGGGGAGATAATACAGGGCAGTATTAAAATACATAGTTTTGCTATCAAAACTGGATTAAACAAACAAACCCAAACCTCATTTTCCTGAATTCTGCCTGAATTCACTTGGATCAGCAAGTAGAAGAAAATGAAAGAGGAACTATGTCATGTAAAATGAGGCATATAGGAAGTTGACTGTTTCCATTACCGTTAATCTGCAATTATAATAGATGGTAGGGGGATTGCGGAAAAGCCATGAACTATTGTTACTTCCTTCTAAAAGTCTAAATTGAGAGATTAAACATTTATTAACTTCTCTCTTGATACATTGCATATATAGGAAATCATCTAACTGGAAGCAGCTTCAGTCAGAAAAAAAAAGTGAGAACTGTTGCTGTACATTGGAATACTGCTTTGGCATCTTTAATGATAGAATTTATTTAGAGTTGCAGATAGGATGACCTGCTATGGCATTTCAGACAAAGTAATGTCTAAGCCCCATTGATTGCAAAGGGATTGTTAAATGGAAGCTCAGAAGGTTTGGCTGTGTGATATTTGAAGAAACAGTCTTCAAGGTATCATTAGATTCCAAGTTCCATCAAGCTCAGGCATCATGGGAAATGGTCAGGATTGATGGGAATTGATCCATCTGCACAAAATATCTTTTTTAAACAAAACATTTGGAAAGCAAATAAATAAATAGGGGGGAGACAATGTAATTGCCTTTAGATATAAGGTATTGTAAAAATGAAGAAAGTCCTCTAGATTTCGGTGGGTTCAGGACCTGCACTATTAGAGTCAGCTGAAGCAAAAATAATGGAAGGCAGTGAAGTGTTGTAGAACAGAGCTGGGAATGCTCCATGGCTTGTCTTGCACTTTGTAGCTGTACGTGCTACTTCTGGAGCAGTGAGAATGCTGACTTTTACTGGTTATAAATTGCTAATTTAGCCTGACTCTGTATTTAGAAAGGAAGGATGGAAATCTTATTGCTTGTACTGGATGCAAACGGAACTTATTTTCAAGTAAGTAACCCAAGACTGTCAGTTTACCCAGGCAGAGTGGGAACAACTTCTGACAGTGATCCAGCTTGTCTAACTCACAGCTTGACCAGGCAGAGTAGGAGTGAGTTTTAACATCAGTTCAGCTGCATGCAGAAACAAGAGTTCTATCAGAACTCACTGCTACTCTGTCTGGACAAGCTGTTGATTAGCTTGTCCAAGCAAAATGGCCAGGAAGGTCTGGAGCACGCTCTGACATACTCCAGGTTTGCATGCACGAGCCTTGTGGCATATGCACACGAAGTTGGATTACTGTCAGAACTTACTCCTACTCTGTTCAGATAAACCAGCAGCCATAAAAGCTAGATTGTTCTTAGAACTCTTTCCCATTATGCCACGGATAGCTGGCTTGTCCAAATACAGCAGGACTCCAACTTTGCCTGAACATTTGTGCACCCAAAGCCAGAAACCTGTCAGAACTTGGAACTCTGTCAGAACTGGACAGCCAGCTTGTTCAAGAAAAGTATGGAGTGAATTCCGGCAGGATGCTGCTTTCTGTGTAGAAGCCTCGTGGACACCTGTCAGAATTTGTTCCTGCTATGCCTGAATAAGCTGCAAAGTCAGTATTTTCCACACTTTCTTTTGTAAAGAAGAACTAAGGAGCCAAAATAAATTTGGAACAAGAAATGAGAGTCTCCCTCCCCTGCCAAAGATTTTAGGAATTATACAAAACTACATTTTTAATTTTTTAAAATCTCTTTTAAAAACTTGGCTTCAAATTGGATTAATTATATATTTCTAATAAAAAGTTTACTTAGCAGAGTTGTAAAAATCTATTGTTTTAAAATTTAATTATTTAAAATGATACATTTATTTATTGCCCAACTCTAAGCCCAATTAAATCATGAGTTGTATTCATAGTGGAAAGGGTGGCATAATGGAATGAGTGTCATGAAAACTCATCTTTTTATCCTGTCACACTACTGCAAATTTGAATGCCTTAACTTATTTTATTACTATTAACATTTATTTCCACTGAAGTAGACAAGAAGTGGTCTAGTTCAGGTATACCACTTAAATTGACTTGCGGATCAGTCTGTTTGTCATTACAAAACATCTGTCCGCAAAGTCTTCTGATATTTTTCTGATTTCCAAGATCAGCATTTAGTTTTTAAGTTGCTGATTCGCAAGTCAGCTCTGCTGAAAATGGCTGCATGACGTTCATTCTTATAGTGTTGTTGAGTGCTTTATGTTCATTATCTCCGTACTGTAATGCTTGCAACCATACTTTACAGTAGGATAGTATCGACAATGTATTTCTGATAAGGAATTAAGGGGTTACGTAGTTTAAGGTTTAGATAACTGTCCATTTTGACCCTGAGGGCTAGACAGGTTACTAGTGCATTTATCTATGAGACCCTTCACTTCATAGACATCCCAACTTCTCCTTCCTTTGTGTCTTTGTTTCATACAAGAAAGGGGAAACAGTAAGGCTTCCTTCCAGTGACACTGCACAGATTGCTCAGTCTGTGAACTGATTAGATGATCAGCTGGCTGATGTGGATCAGATTGCATGATTTTCTACCATTAATGGCACCAGGAAACCATAGATCTATTTCTTGATGGCCAGGACATCATCCTAAGCAGCAGGCCAGTGGGAAGTCAAAAGCTCTGAAGCTGAACATTTTGTGACAAGGGTTGCATGTAGCTAGAAGTTGTTTACTCATGGCTGAAGGCCATCTACAGTAGTTTTATTCATCTTATTTATTTTTTTCTCTTAACCACTTCTCTAGCTCTTCATACTACATACAGGTAGTCCTCTCTTAATGACCATTTAATGATGGTTCAAAGTTATGACGGCCTCTGAAAGGGCGCTTTACAGCCCATAAAGCACTTCCGGCCATCGTAAAATATTGTGTCTCCCCCCCACGGTCACGTGGCCGCATTTCGGGTGCTGAGCTGAAATCCTTCAGCAGACAGCTCCTTCGCTCTGTCCACTTAATGACCTGGGAGATTGCTTAATGACTGCAACTGAGAGTGCTCGGATTGCAGTTGTTGAGCGAAGCAGTCAGGTGAGCATCTTGCTTAATGACCGCTTTGCTAAACAACTGAGATTCCGGTCCCAATTGTGGTTGTTAGGCAAGGACGACCTGTGTAATACATGTATTCACCCTATATAATTCCTTCATTTTAATTTATTGTTGCATGGTCTACTATTAGGACACATCAAGCTTCCTTATGTACCATTTAAATTACCATAATATCCCTGTGACTTATAATTAGTGTATCTATGTTGCCCATTGCAAATAAAAAAATATGAAAAGCAAAAGAAGTTGCATTGACATTTTAGTTGAAAAATGCAAGGCTTAACTGTAGCCTTGTTTATCAGAAGCCTTCTCTGGGATGGCTTTGTAAAGCATTTTTCATACTGATTCATTTGGAGATATTAACTGCTGAAGATATGTCACCAAACGTGTCATATTCTTGACAATGGGCCACTTTTTTTTTACAATAGTTTGCATATTAATTTCCAATTATGTCCAATGTAACCATACATTTCTGGGTAAAGTGTATCTTTGGACTGCTGTTTTATGCAACAATTTTGTTCTATATGAGAGTAAGTAAGTCCCAATGAAATCAGTTGGACTCCTAAATAAACATGAATAGAATTATGCTGCTACTCCACCTTCCATTTCTAAATAGCAGAAGATCTACAGAAGATTCCTGTGCATTCAGTTGTCAAACTTGTGAAACATTTTAGGAAGGTTCTTATATATTTAGAACTTTCTGTGGGATTTGTTTTATATTCCTATAAGCAAAGAGTTATAACAGGACAAACTCTTTATGTTTGTTAATTGCTACTATTTTTCAGAGCTATAATCATGAGTCTAGTTGTACGTGATATTTTTAAAACTCTGATTATTAAAACAAACCATTTATTTTATTGGGACCTATGTAAATGGCTTAGTGTTACAGTCTGGAGTTTTCTAGTTTTATTTACCAAAAAAACCCAACGCCTTGTATGTAGTTATCAACATTGACTATATTTGAATTGTTTTAGAAAGCCTGTTGAAATATTTAAGTGCTATTATATGGCTTACCAGGTAGAAAGGCAACATTTTAAACTATTGGATTGATAAGTAATATTTCAATCTTTTCTTCGATAGCTGCTGATTAATACTAGATATCCAGGCTAATAAAAAATTATTTGAGCCATCCTCATTAAGAAATGATTGTAGCTTTTTTAAAGAAACTACACTGAAAGACACACTGGCATAGTTTTTGCTCAAAGGCAGTTTGCTTAAATAGTTGCAATTGTTTTGATTTGTACAGGTATGTTGTGCTTTATTTGCAATTTCAGTTAAGATACTGTTCCATATTTTTATAGGCTATGATTGCAAAAAAATTAGCAATATGTTTTTTGAGAATTGGTTAATATACTGTATTGGTTTAAAATGATAGTTTAATTAACCTGGTTTTATAAGATAAACCCAAACTGTCTGGGTTTGTGAAATATGCTTCAACTAAAATCAAACAGATCTCATGGCTTATTGTAATGTGTAAATTGTAAGATTTTATATCAAGTAGGTATGCCATATACTTGGTAGTAAATTTCATCGAACTGAGAAGAACTTCCTCTGATAAAACTTGCAGAGGATCAAGCTGCTAATATGTAAACTAATGGTAATCTTTATTGTTCCACAAGAGTGATTCACATTTAGTATCAATTCACTTTTAGTACCAATTTTTGAGAATCATCCTATTTTTAAATCATTGGTTTCTAGGAAAACTGGTGCCTCTTGTGTCCTGATTTTGCAGATTGCAATGTGCTGTCTAGTTAGAACCAGAGTGCCTAAACTCAGTAGTAAATAGATTCAGTGATCATTCATTTTATCCATATGGAAAAACAATATGGGGGTTGCATCTCATTTGGTTTTAAAGCCGATCATATGGGCCAAATATTAAAATCATTAGGTAAATATTGTATTGTGTCCATAGCTTCTCAAAAAGAGTTCATAACTCTTCCAGTTTATTTCTGTAAATATAGAAGACAGGCAACTTCCTGTGAATATGCTCTGCATTAAATGGACTTGCTTTCTTCATATTATGCATCAGACTTGCATTTGAGTCAACTTGTCTATAGAAGAAGCTTGAAGAAATATATTCTTCTAGGTATCCTCTAAATAAACATCCATAAATAAAGGCTTGTTCCACTCTGCTCAAGGATGGAGATCTTCTTGAATATAACTCAGTCTAAATTCCAGTAAAGCAAATATTGTTTAGTTCCCCAGTCTGTTAGGTTGTGGTAATCTAATTTTATCTTAGTTCAGCCTGGCTGTTTGTCTGAAGAGCCAAACTATGAAGAAATATTGTCTTTTATTTATTTATTATTAAATTTATATGCCACCCGTCTCCCCCAGAGGGTGACTCTGGGTGGCTTACAATTAAAAACCAAGACAATAGAAACAATAAAAATATAAATACCCCCCAATTAAAACACAAATAACAAATCTATAAAAGCAATATACAAATCAAGAAGATGGGGGAAGCAGTATCAATCATTCCATGAGCCAGTTCCAGCAATTTGAGCCCCCATCAGGCCCCCAGGCCATCTGGCGTAGCCATATTTTTAGACCTTTTCGGAAGGCCAGGAGAGTGGGGGCAGCCTGCACCTCAGCTGGCAAGCTGTTCCACAGGGCGGGGGCCATGGCAGGAAAGGCCCTCTTCCTAGACCCCGCCAGCCGAAATTCCTTGATTGGAGGGGTCTGCAACATGCTCCTTCTGCTGGACCAAGTGGGGGAGGCAGATATAATGGGGACAAGACAGCTCATCAGATAACCTGATCCTGTGCCATGAAGGGCTTTAAAGGTGATGACCAACACCTTGAATTGGACCTGGCAGCAAACCGGCAACCAATGCAGCTCACTTTACAGAGGTGTTCTATGTGCTGCCCTAGGGGCGTTCAAGATTGTCCGCGCCACTGCATTTTGTGCCAGCTGTAGCTTCTGAATACTCTTCAAGGATTCATAGATTACTGCTATGCCCCATGTAGAGCGCATAGCAGTAATCCAAACGGGAGGTGACCAGGACATGAGTGACCGCTCAGAGGGCCTCCAGGAAGGGGACTAACTGATGCATAACACGAAGCTGCGTGAAGGCCCTCCTAGCCACGACTGCCACCTGCTCCTCGAACAGGAGTCATGAGTCTAGGAGGACCCCCAAATTACGCACCAGGTCTGTCTGGGGTAGTGCTACCCCATCTAGAACCAGAGACGATAAGCTCCTAGATCTTGAGGCTCCCCATATCCACAGCCACTCTCATTCATAGCAATGGGTGCTAGGGTTGGCTAAGTTTAGTATTATAACCGAGCTTGTGTGCTTAGTTTACAGTTTAATGTATTGTATGAATAGGAATTGTATCGATTCCATATATTATAAAAAATCTCACATAGTGCAAGGGAGAATGAGTAATTTTTTTAAGAAGGCAATTCCCCACTGAACTTAAATTATAAAGAGGGAGATTCCTTATCAGCCCTGATCACCTGATGACAATTTATATTTTTTACAGACTCAGGGAGCCAGGTTAATGATCACTTGTAGCTAGTCTGTTTTTTAGAGCAGGCTTCTCCAATGTAGTGATTTCTAGATGTGTTGGGCCACAGCTCCCATTATCTGGCATGGTATGGCTTTTGAGGATGGCAGTGGACTGAAGAAGACTTCTTTATAATATGAATTAAAATCACTTCATTTTTTTCAACATTCTGAGGCAACTGTTTTCTGAACTTACTTTGAACCTCTTTCCTTAAAGAGCTCTGTTAGATTATTGTGTTTCTTATCACAGAGCTACCACATCTGCTCTCAAAAATACAGATGAGCGCTAGATGGCAGCAAAAAGACATATATAGCCCTAACTTTTTGCTGCCATCTAATGATTGTCCACAGTTTTGCTGCCCAAGTCAGGTGGTTCTACTTAACAGGAATCTTCAGGTTTCTTAAGATTGTGCAGCCAGTATTGAAATGGAGACATTTATTTTTACTCTGCATAATTAAAAGCAAACTTTGGATTCAATGAATGTCCTTTGATGTCCTTTGACATTAATTCTGAGGAGTGGGGAAAATCCACCTGCCAAAGTATTTACTTTGAGGATTTAAGCACAAGAAATTAAAGAAAAAAAAATCTTCCTGAGGGGGGAAAAATGCCTGACCATATGAACTATGCTGTGGGTGTCTCTGGAATGAAGCAATATTAAAATTGTTTTCAAACCAAATATGAGTCAGAAGTGTGATATGGTTACAGAAAAGCAAATTCAGTTGTAGGCATTTCAGTTTCCCTTTATTTGGTGTTGATCAGACACTATCTTGAATATTGCATTCAGTTCTGCGTACCATAGTTTAAGGATTCAGACAAACTGCAGCAGGAAGATAGAAGGATGACTGGGGAGAGATAGTGAAGGAGCTGGGCAGGTTGAGTCTTGAGCAGATTGGGGGGATATGGTAGCACTCTTCAAATACTTGAAATGATAGTTGAATAAGGCCAAGATCTGCTCTCTATCATTACAGAATGCAGAACATGAAATAATGGATTTAAACTCCAGGAAGGCAAATTCTAATTGAATGTTAGAAAAAAATTCTGAATGTTCAGAGCAGCAGAACTAGTTATCCAGAGGAATGGTAACTGGATGTGTTTAAGCAGAAGCTAGACAGTTATCTGTTGAATATGCTTTAGTGTAGATTCTTACACTGAAATAGAAGATTGAACTCGATAACTAAATGATTCCTTCCAATTCTGAGATTCTCTGCAGCTGAAATAGAGGAAACAGTGCAAAAATAGGGACATACACAGAGCATGCACGTGTGTGTGCGCGCACACACACACACAGAGTAAATATATATCCTATTCCTATATATAAATATAGGAATCAAGCGTTGAACATAAGACACAGAAAGGATATAGTCTAGGAAAAGTCATACATCGCACTAAGTCATCCTTGTTTGGTTTTTGCTTAGAATTCTGTTAGGGGTCCCCAACTTTGAAAGGTCTCTTGTTCAGTATACCCTGTCTTGGAATCCAAACAGCAGCTTCAAACTCAAAGCAGGTTGTTTTGACCATACCAGAAGTGTGTTGAGCTTGAAACAGCCCTGCGTCTTGTATGAATCCAGCAGTTGTTGAACCAACCATGGCTTACCACTATAAAGTGAATCTAGCCATTACGTTCAATTTGTGGATTCAAAACAAGAGTATACCCACGCTCCTCCACTACATATATTCTGTGTAGTAGGGTTGCGTGGCACTTTGGCTTCAGAGGTGAAAATATGTTTTGGACATACACAGAGCACTTGATGGCAGTTCCTTAAACCAAGCATGCCTTTTCCTGGGATTCTGCTGCAGGTGCAGGGAGCAACCACATGGTCTCAGGAAGATGTGCAGCTGGAGTTGCATCTTTAAGGAATTGCCTGTAGGGACTCCTTGATTCCCCCTGTAGATTTGGCAAGGCCCGAGTTTCAGTTCAGCCCTTGAATGAATTAAATTTGAAAAGGTCTCCGGTGCAAGGCTGAGAAAGAATGACCTGGATGCCAGAAATTAGAACGTGCTGTAGTTAGGATTAGTCAGGAATTCCCTGAACAGATCCATGGTCTAACTTGTCTTAAAGTACTTTCACATGATCAGAAATAAACGTTCCAGTAAACTGGGGGTTCCCAACCTGGGGTGCCTGCACCCCAGGGGGTATGAGATGGAATTTCAGGGGTGCGACAAAAAGTGGCTTGTGTCCCTTAGTGATGAGTCATGAGTCATCACCCAGCTAGCTGCCAATGGGCCTTGAGCACCACATGTTCAAATACATTACTTTTGTAGGGGGTGGGAACATTAATCAAACATTTTCTAGGGGTGGGGGGGGCATAGAAAAGTTAGGGAACCACTGCAGTAAATAATTTGGATCAGTGTTTCTCAAACTTGGCAATTTTGAGGTGTGTGGACTTCAACTCCCAGCATTCCCTAGCCAGCAATTTAGATTGTCCTGTTTTCTGTGTTTTGCTGGAAGGTTCTGACTGTGCAGTTCGGTAACTTGATGGAAGTTCCTCCATTCACGAATTATCTTAGACAGGCATGGTACCAAAGTAGTGTCTTCAGAAAAGGGCAGATCAGATATTGGGAAGCATATCAAGAGCATATGTGTTCTCACAAAGAATTAGTGGTGTAATTAATTTGGGGTTGAATTCCTTCACGCTTCAGGTGGAATTGTTCGATGGAATTATTTTTTATGCAAAAACAATAATAAAAAACCTTTCATAGAGAGATTTAGGTTTTCAAGGAGAAGAACTCTAGCTTTTCTTTGAAGCCCAAGTTTTCTATAAAGGTAGTCTTTGCTTAATGACCAAATTGGGACCAGCAATTCTGTTGCTAAGCGATGCAGTTGTTAAGCAAGACATCCTGTGACTGCAATGGACTTATAACTTCAGTTTCACTGCGGTTGTTAAGCGAATCGCCTATGGTTGTTAAGTGAGATATCACGTGACCCTGACTTGCAATTTTACTGCCGACTTCTCCATTTTACTGCTTGTCGGAAGTCAGCTGTGAAGTGCACAAATGGCGATCACATGATCGCGGGATGCTGCAACTGTTGTAAACGCCTGCTGATTGTGAAGCACCTGAATCTCGATTATGTGACCATGAAGATGCTGCAATAGTTGTAAGTGCAAGGACTGGTCATAAAGTTTTTTCAGTGCCATCATAACTTTGAATGGTTAATGGAGCAATTGTTAAGCAAGGTCTATGTGTATATAAAAATGGCTTTTCACAACAGGACTTTATATGTGATTCCCTTTCCTTCGGTCAAATGCAGGCCCAGCTTTATTACCACATCTTCTGTTTCAGAGAAGTAGACTCTGGAACCAAGGAACATCAGAGCTGAAATGATGGCAGAGTATGGGTGCAATAAGCAGAAGTTCAGGAACAAAGTGAATAGTTTTATATAACTAATGCATATAAGTCTTGTAACTAATGTTGGGACCCAGTTTGATGTAGTGGTTAAGGCACCAGACTAGAAACTAAGAGGCTCTGAGTTCTAGTTCAGCCTTAGGCACAAAGCCAGCTGGTTGACCTTGGCCAGTCACTCTCTCTCAGCCCTAGGAAGGAGGCAAGGGCAAACCACTTCCAAAAATCTTGCCAAGAAAAGTGCAGGGACTAGTCCAGGCAGTTGCCAGGAGACAACAATGATTTGAAGCCACAAAAAAACCCCAACCCCAACACTGGCTATTCCTGTTCTCTAGAACTTTCAATGTATACTCAGTCCCAAAGAGTATGAAATGTAAATGCTCTCAAATGTAAGCATGCATATGAGAGGGAAAAAAAATTCTTTACTTAAAAGTAGGCCATAGCATTTTGCCTCTCTGTGTAGTGTAAGATAAAAAGCATTATTTTAGGCTTGAGGAGCAACAGGCAATATGACAGTACTATAATGGGAATAGATATGACAAATGTATCTTCTGGAAGGACAAAGATAACGAAGAAATGGAATGAGAGAAATGTTTGAAAGAAAAATCATTCATGACAGAATGAGGATTTGAATATGGGAAGGAAGAAGTACAATGGAGAATTAAATGTACCTAAAATAGTTAAATGTATGATGTGCATGAGTAAAAATAAAATGATGTATTAAGAAAGAAAAATAGCAATTTTGAAATCTCTAGAGCTGAAAGCAAGGCTCAGTTGACATTTGGGCATTATATGGCCTTTTGTCATGAGGCCAAGATTATTCATTATTGCTGCTTGCCTAACTGAGCATGTTGACGGAGGTTTATTGCCTGGGAAATAGCGTCTGATGCCCAGTATCTCCTAAAACCATATTTTTATTAGCAGAAAATGTGTGTTACAGGGAAGATAAGAAATCTTTGATTTCATCTAAAATCTCTTCATTTTCAGAGAGGGAATCGAGGACCATATAAAGGAAGACTATTTTATATGGGAAGATGAACAATTTATGTTACAGTGCTGATTTCTGTTTTCAGTCACTGGGCCATAATATGTGTTAAAACGTGTTAAATGTATTTAAGTTACCTTTCCCTGACATTGTCCTTTCAGAATTGCAAGTGAACATAGCCAAAGTATCTGGAGGGGACCAGATCAAGAAATGTTGGTTTATATAATATTGTAGCTAATTGAGGTTGTGGTTAAAAGAATGGGAGAAAAGGAGGATCTTCAGATAAGTCAAATTTAGTTATTCCTTCATAAAATATCTAGGTCTCATTATTTTGGACCATTTTAATTGGAAAAGATAAAGATCAATATCTGCTTCAGGATATAGTAAAGGATTCTCACAGGATTATATAAAACTCTTATGCTAAGTAAGGTAGATTCCTTTGAAAAGCTTAAAAACTTTGGGAAAATGATTTGGGATTTGAACTTGCAGAATCTCACTGGTACATTTGGGGGCACAGAATTCCTTTTAAATCTATTTTGGCAGATTGTCAAGAACTGATCATAATTCATAGAGTGCTATATTCTGCTGAAATTGTATCTAATAACATTTTTTCCAGATTGTGCTGGCAGGGTTGTAAATAAATTGACACATTTTATCATCTCTGATAATATGTCACCTTTCTTATTTGTCAAGTTGCATTTTAATTTGGGATGTACATTAAATAATGGTTGAAATGTTTGCCTTTTCAAAGTCTTGATCCTTTCATTGTCTTTGTACTATTAGGCAAAATAGCATCATGTGACTTACTTGCTTCCACTTTTACCTAACAGCAATTTGAGAAAGTAATGGTTTGGAGGTTCTGTTTCCTTTCATTTATACCCCATAGTTAACCTGTTTCCTACCAGGATCAAGGTAACTGTGTGTCAGACCTATAGTACTTTATAAACTCTTACAATGATTTCAAGTTACCAATGGAAAAATATAGTGCCAAACAGGCACTAATATTACTTATTAAGGTTGTGGTTAGTCACAGTTCCAATTTTTGTGCATCTTAGCTGATAGAAGATATGCATTTGTCATTTTTATAAACTAGTTGCTGTTGGTCAGTAGGAAATCATGTCTATTCTAGTTAGTGTTACACTCTTCCTGAAAGTTCAAATCAGCAGTGTGGGAGTACTTTTTGAGCCCATTTCTATATTCTCTAGTGGTAGTTATGATGAGTGTGTTTGCACACTTCCGTTATGCCAGTTAGGACTATTCATGAGTTGGTCAGACCTGTCAACAGTTAACCCATAGCTTAGTTACATTCTAGCTTGACTACTGTAGTGTGCTCCACATAGGGCCCTTGAGCAATATATAGTAACTCAGTTGGTACAACATGTGACAGCAGTCTGCTGACTGGGGCATGATACTAGGAGCGCGTTATACCCATGTTGAAAGGACTACACTGGTGATAATTGCTTTCCAAGCGTAATTTAAGATCTTTTTTTCCTCATCTTTAAAGCCCTAAATGATTTAGACTGTCACAGAGATAGTCTGACTTATCTCAATATGAACCTGGCCAAATATTATAGATAATAGGAGAGGGTCTCTTAAAGAAACCTTTACTTTCTCACTTATTGATTGTCTGTATGAAATTGAACACAATCATAGTAACATACGGGTTTGATGATTCATTATAAAAATAGACTATTGGGAAAAGTAGAAGTTAAACAAGGTTGTATGAAAAGTTTTGCAAAGGAAGACGGAAGTCACTTTGTTAAATATTCATATATGTTTGTATTTTTTCTTCTGTTGTTTTTCTTTTCTTCTATTTTCTAATCTACATTTCTACTATTTTTCTCCTTTTGTAATTCTATTTCTCATACTTTCATTATAATCTTTTTTTCTTTCCTTTTTAAAATTTGTATATTATGAAAAATAAAAATAATTGGAACAAGAAACCTTTACTTTCTGAGATCCATTTGTTGATCATATAGGAAAGGACTTTCTCCGTGTCATCCCTAGCTAGGGAGTGCACTTTCTGGGAGGGGTGTCTGTGCTCAGCCCCCATTCTTTCAGCTTTTAGGAAAGGAATCAACACTTCTAAGTCAGGTCTTTTCAGACTGAATCAATTAATCATTAAACTGTTTTTATTAGATGTAACTGTTTACATTTTTATTTTTTACTGTTAGCTACCTTGAGTGCCTCTGGGCAGAAAGATGGATATAAATCAAATACCATCTAATAAAAAAATAAAATTGAATTGGCAAAAGCCTTTTTATGAATATGTTAAAAATATAACAAGTTCAGTGTCCTCTATGGACAAAAATAACTAAATAACTAACATACTTCATAGGATTATTGCATGGGCATTCGTAAAGTACAAATGAAAGAGTTTTTAAAAGTCATAACATGCTATATGCATGCTTTGTATTGCCATCCTGACCTGTTATCTGTTTTGTACATTTAAAGCTAGAGATTATTATTATTTAATTATATGCTTTTCTTTTTAATTACTATATTCTTTGGATGCTTTTTGACATAGTGCAAACCCAGCCAGTATGTATATATTTGAAAAGGTTTACGTTATTGAAATCTGATTCACAGAATTTTTATAGTAAACCAGACATTGTCCAGTATTGTCGTTGTTTTTGTACTTACTTTTCCTGTGCTGCAATGCTGCTGAGGTGACCTGGTGAAAACCCATATGCTATAAATTTATGGGCCAAGGATTTTGGGAAGCAAACACAAGTTTGTAGGGCCTCCTGCAGAAATCTGGATGAAACATTGCTTTGTGATATTATAGCAGCATTATAATTGTCATCTTTCTGTAGCTGGGTTCCACCCTGCTGTAATGTAAGGCCTGCTGTGTAGGTTGTATCAATGACATAGTGCTATCTCATACCTGCTCTGCTTTCTCTAAGGAGCAATAATATTTGTGTAATTGATTCTCTAGAGTAGCAATCACATCATTCCAACAATATGTGAATAGCGTCTGCAGTTGCCCAAGGATCTCCATTAAAGTGAAGTACCCACTGAGCTTGCTGTGTCGAGATGAGGCGAATGATCCTCTAGGTATTGCTTGGTTTGTAGTGGGATCCTATAGCTTCTTCCTGCAGTTAACAGAGAAGAAAGCTGTAGATGACTGGAATATGATTGGAAGAAGTCTCAGGTGATGAGAAAAATCAGAAGTTTGGGAAGAAATATTATTCAAAGGCATAAGCTTTCATGGGCTGCATCTCACTTCACCTGATGCATAGAGTGGCTGCCTGCAGCTCATGAAGGATGAATGTCTTTGAATAACATTTGTTAGTTGGAAAAAGTGTTGCCAGGCTCCTGATTTTTTGCCACCACAGACTAACATGGCTCTCCTACATTGTTTGCAAGGTGATGAGAGAGGATCATGTGTGTTAGAACAGATAAGTTGTATAGGAGCAGTAGACATGCAAATTAATGTGCTGCTTCTTTTGAGGTGCTGGTAGCTTGGATTCTTAAATCCCTCATGTTAGTAAATGTATGTGATGCCTATTAGGGCTGTGCAAAGTGTTCAAGAGAAGAGCTTTGCAGTTATTGCAAGCTCAGGTTCATTCCTCAGTGTTTTAAAAAGGCAGCCTTGTGCTTTGGAAGGCTCATATAGCTGCTCTAAGGGTTGTCCCAGGTTGCCTGCCCACGTGTGTGCATGCTCGGTGGCTTTGCTGATACTCCTAGCTGAAATGTCTATGCATGCACACTCACGTGCAGAGAACGGGGGAACACCTTTGAAAATGTGGCACAGAGCCAAAGCTGCTTGACCCCTGTGAAGAGGAATCCTTTGCTCATGTTAGCACACTTTGCAAGGCACCTCTTATGAATATTTTGCCCAGCCGTACTATTTATCCACTACAAAATTTTACTTTCTGTAAACAGCTGGTGCGTATTTCATGGCTGCCCCTATGCTTTGCTTTCACTGGATAGCGCAATTGGTGATACACGGAGAGAGGTAGTAATATTGAACTGTAGTTTTAAAAATAGCTATTGCGTGGAAACCGAGAGCTGACAGTTGTTTCAGGCTTTGGGTTGCAAAACAAAATAAGAAGTGTTATGCTCTGGAAAACGTGTGCCACTGCTTCAAAGACCCTCCCTAGGTCTCTGCACATCAGTGTGCATTTTATGGTGCAGTCTCTTAGCAATTATGCTTAAAAGGGAATCTGTGGCGATTATTTTCTTAGTAACAGAGATTAGGATGGCAGCCTGATAAAGCTAAGGGCTAAATAAAGGACCCACCCTGCCCACATGATACATGTCTTTTGGCAAATGGTCCTCCTTATTCTTAGTTTCTGGGCAAAGAATAGTAAGTTCTATGTGGTCTTTGTATTCAAATTGGTATGCCTCTTAGCTGAAACATTTTCTGTCTACAGCCAGTAGCTTTTAAGGTGCTGAACCAGACTTGAGTTCTACTCTTCCCATAGGCATGAAAACCAGTTGGGTGACTTTGAGCCTCTCCCTCTCTCTCAGTCTAACCCACTTCACAGGGTGGTTGTTGCAAAGAAAATAGTTGTGCAAAAATAAAAGGCGGTATCTAAAGTAAATAGAAAAGTTGCACAAAAATAAAAGGCAGTACAATAAAATGAAGGAAGGAAGGAAGGAAGGAAGGAAGGAAGGAAGGAAGGAAGGAAGGAAGGAAGGAAGGAAGGAAGGAAGGAAGGAAGAGAAAGAAAGAAAGAAAGAAAGAAAGAAAGAAAGAAAGAAAGAAAGAAAGAAAGAAAGAAAGAAAGAAAGAAAGAAAAGCTGGACAGCTGTATCCTATGAGCTTGCTTGCACTAGTGGAATCTTGTCATCATCCTATGATCACTTACTTGCACTTTGCAATTATTGAAGGCAAAAGAATTTCTGACACCACAGAACCTCTTGCAATTATAGTTGCCTGGCAGTGATCATTTGGCTCACTGGCAACTCCCCTGGTTAGTATGCATAGAGTGCTCAGTGCTGGAGAATGCAGTAGCACTATTCTTCCATTGGCATGTTTCCCATAACCCACTAAACAACAATGTGGAGCATTTGGTTTGGGCTTGGGGTTATGTATGAAAGCAGCCATTGCAGTTTGTAAGCTATCACTTCTGGGTTAGCACAGTATGTGAATTTGGACATCGTCTCTTAAGTTCTTTCTGCTGGAGCTGTAGGCCATGGATGAGGAGATGTGGCCATACTTCCAGTAGTTCGTGTCCTATCTTTGCAGAACTATATAAAACAAAACCAACTAACCAGCCAAAAAATCTCAAGGGGGAATGATGGCCACTATCTTAGTTTTTAAAAAGAATTTACTACAATCAACATGAATATGTTTTTGCTTGTTTAATTGCTAGAAAAACACTACTGGATGGTGGTCATCTTCCTGCCCTGCTTGTGATTTTCCCCCAGAGGCATTTCGTTGAAAATAATAATGGTAGATTAAATGGGATGATCCATAAAGACAATGTGTATTTCTCTTGCGATTTACTGACTGTGTTACCTGCCAGTGGCATTGTCTGAAAGGTTGTACAGTGGGAATGAAACACTATAAATTATAATAACTGAAAAGTAATTAAAGATACAGGTATGTGTCAAACCAATAAAAATAATACCAACAATGATAAAAATAATAATCGTATCAATGACTATGAAATTGTAGAATTCTGTTTTTCTTTACTGCAATCACCTGCCGTGTATGAACCCTCCCCCACCCCAGGATTTATATATGCCAGACTCATAGGAAAGATGTAGCTAATTGTACTTCCATTAAAAATATTTATTTATTTAACTTTTATTCATTAACTTAATTTTTTTGTCCCCTGATCCTACAGCTCTGGTGGTGTAGAAAATTCCAAGCAAAGAAAGTATGGGTCTGAAACTCATAGAAACAGGCAGTTTTTACCACTGTTCAAAGCCTCTTGTAGCTGTGTAGATGGTCAACATTTGGTGGCAACCTATTGAAGTATGGTGACATAATTTCTCCCCAGATTTTAGTGGGAAATGCAAAGAAATAGGCACATTAAGCCTCAGTCAGGCTTAGCACACTTATTAATGTAAAAATTAACCCCTAAAATTAAAAAAACTTAAAATGGGCCAAAAAAATTCCTCCCCCACCCTGTGACATACTCCTATCATCATGGTGTGGCTTTGGGCTATGGAAATTCTTTATAACAAAGTGTGGCTTCAGGTGATACAGGTGATCATATAGAAAGGAATGAAATTCTTGGGTGGAAGTGAAGTGAGGCTATGTGACTTCTAAAGTACAGAGGTTATAGATTGTGAAGAACTTAAAGAATAATGGGCCAATAAGCAGTCAGTCCTTCTGTGCAGGTACACCATAGTTCCCAGTTGGTTATATACAAAGTTCTAAATCCAATAGAAAATGTGTATAGTACAAAATATTCCCCAGTATAGAAGCATACAAATTTGATAAATATCTGAATGGCAGAGAAAATAAGGCAGAAGTAGCATATTCACATTGCTCTCTCCTAATAAGTTCATTCAAATAAAAACCAGATTCTAAAAAAAAGGACATACTGAAGTATAAAAGTAATTTTAATTTTTTTTTTTAACCTTTTCTAGGGCGCATGTCTGTCTAGGTATCTTAGCATTACCAGTACTTCTGAGACAGGTGCTTAAAAAGACCAGTGAAGGCAGAGAACAGATTGTCTAAATAGTTATTTTTTTCCTAGAAGATACAGCTCTGTTGTCATTGTTAATTCAAGTAGTATCAAAATGTACTTGGGAGAGAAAACTTCTTTGCAGAAAGAATTTTTCTCCATTTAGACATTCTGCAACAGAGGAGGGAAAATCTGCAACATTCTTCCCTTTTTAGCAGGGCTAAAAGAGTATAAAATGTGCTTACCCGGGCATTCATTGCTATATAATTTTATATGTAGCAGGATAGAAATATTTCAGTGGCTATTTTAATGACTGTGATCAAATTGCACAAAACCAGAGATTCAAACAGGGAAACCATTTCTTTTGTTATCCAAAATCAGTTTTTTCCCCATAATTCAAAGAAGGACCTTTCTATATGTGTGTGTGTATGTGTATTTGAAGATTTTAATTACAGTAATAAAAGCAAATACAAACTAAACTCAGAGAGAGAAGGAGAAATAGAAAGAAAAAAAGAAAAAAAGAAAAAGAAAGTATGATAAAGAAAAAGAAAAGAAATATATGAAGAAGTAACTTCCGATTTTCATCATAACAAGTATAAACAAAGTTGATAACTCTTCACCCCTTATAAGGTTACAAATAAATATCTCTTCTTCCTATAACCTGTCCCTTATCTATATGCAAGTCCATAAATCATCAACTTTTCAGTCCTGGTATCAGCAAAAAATCCATAAAGGCTTACCAGAGCTTTATAGAAGCATGCCTTATTTTAACCTTGGTCAGAGAAACCAACTTTATATTTCTTCCTTTTACTTCTGACAATCTTGATCTTTAATTAATTTAGAAGTTGTCATAAGGTTTGATCCCTCTTCAGTTTTTTTTTTCTTTTAGGACTTTTCTGTTCAAAAT
This sequence comes from Python bivittatus, assembly GCF_059951505.1. Lineage (NCBI taxonomy): Eukaryota > Metazoa > Chordata > Lepidosauria > Squamata > Pythonidae > Python > Python bivittatus. Next base: position 17,816,535 of record NW_028277098.1, read on the forward strand.
GCAGTAATTTCTAAGAGCAAGATACCTGAATTGAACAAGAAAAGATTAGGGCTGTGCTTGCCTTGGAAATGGTTCAGAAGGAGTGCTTTGGACTTCAGGTGAACATAGCACCTCTCTGCTTAGACAAACCTATGTCTAAGTCACATTACAGCAGTATTTCTCAAGCTCAGCAACTTCAGGATGCTGCTGGGGAATTCTGGGAGTTGAAGTCCACATATCTTAAACTCACTGTGGTTGAGAAACACTGCACTGGAGGTTATAAAGCAATAGGGATTCATTGAACAGTATCTTTCAGTGGGATAGAAATAACTGATAGTTTTCAGAGGTGGTAGTTTCTGGTATGTGTGTTATTCAACTAGAAAAAGAAAAAAGAGAACAAATTGAGTGACTTTGGTATTACTTAGCCCATAATATTGTTCAATAGGATAAGAAGTTGGGTACTGACTGTTCTACTGAACTTTTACGTAATGGGAAATTACAAGCAAATTTGGAAGCTGTTCCTCAGATGGAACGTGTTCTGGAAGAGTTCTGAAATAATATAAAGGCCTAGTAAAGCCTCTTAAAGTGGTTTCATGCTATTTTAGTATTTTGCAGTTTGCTATATTAGGCATTACATTAAATATGACATAATTTTTAAAAAAGACAAACATAAATTATTTAACAACTTGGTTTGTGTGAGTGGATGTGTGTTTGTGTGTGTATACAGGTGCTGAGTAGTCTTTCTTTAAACAAATAAATCTATTTTTTATTATAAGAGAAGATCTGTGATTAAATACAACTCTTTTGGGGCTCACTTGGCCTAAGGATTGCACTACCAAGGGAGAAGGAGGACCTTAAATTTGATTTAATGTAAACTGTTCTTTATTGAACAAATTTAATATTATTACTCCTAGTTCAATTATTTTTCCTTCTGTCATATATACTCATCATTCCAATTATACTTTATTTCCATCATACACTACTCTTATCTCATTCCGCAGTCAACCTTATAAGGGCACAACATTCCAAAATTCACGACTATTCACTTTATCATACATTTTCTCTAATGTATTAAATGCACAATAAACTTTCTTTCTCATATTCATACATTTCTCAATGACTTGCAGAAGTGCAAAAATCTGGTCTGTGTATTTCCTGCCTCCAATAAAGCCACACTATATTTCCCAACTTTTGTTCATTGTCATTTCTTGTAGCTTTTCAGTCAGAATTCTGCCAAACATTTTCCTAGGCAAACTTAACAAACTAAGAGACTTAACAAGTTAACAGATTTTTACAAATCTTAACAAATTCAGTTTTGCTGGCTTTCTGTTTAGAAGAATGCTGTTCCTGTTCCCCCATACAATCACCAGGCACAGATCCAGTTTTCACACATAAACAAATCACACAGCCCACATGCATATTTTAACATTTCTCCAATTATACCACTTACACCTGTGGTCTTACCATTTTTCAACGTGTAAAACTTCTTTTTCTTCATTTTTCCTGGCATTAATAACATTTGTTTAAATTCAACTTTTCAACTTCACTATCATTCCCATAGAAATCTCTAAAATACTTCCATTATTTCCTTCTGTTTTATCCCAGATCATTTAATTACTTCTGCTTTTCCATTTTAATTTTCTCTCTGACATTAACAATCTAATTTGGAAGTGGTGTTTAGAGGGAATGTGATTTCTGCACCCATGGCTTTGGGGGAAAGTTGGAGAATACACACCTCTGGTTTAGGAAAAAAAAGCAAAATTGAAAGACTAGGTTGATAAGATAGATTGAATTTATCTTGAATTTAGTATTGGAGGTTGTAATGAGTTAACAAGTGGGGCTGCTGGGTTGTTAACAAGGGATTACTGAGTAGTATCATAGTAAGATTAGGAGGAGTAAAACATTCAGTGTACTGAGAGATGAACAGTTTCCTCTCTAGCAGCAGCTCCAATGAGACTTTGCATACTGTATTGAGAACCCAAGAGTGCAATCTGCCTGGCTTCTGACCAAGATTGTTGTCTGATGATAGAAGGACAATAATCTATAGCTTCCTGATTTACAGCCTTCATTAACACTTTCAACTTTAAGTTTCAAAAAGGAAATTATTTCTCTGGCTGAATCATCTTCCTTGCTATCCTTTCATGATGCTTTGTTTTGTTATTGGCTTGACAGAAAGCTCAGTGCTTCCCAGCTTCAATTTTTGTTTATTTGTTTTACTTCCTGCAGTGGGTGGGGAAATCTAACATTCTCTAATACCAATGCAGTTTTAATGCCAGTGCAGTGGTGGTTTATATCAGAGTTGTGGAATTCTTGCTTTGCGGCTGTTGTAATCTTGCTGAGTATCTTTTTTAGTAATATGATAAATCATTTCCATTAGTGCCATTTCCCTGTTCCGGCCTTCTGAAGTTGGAGCTCATCTCCCAAAATTCCCAGCCACCATGGGCCAAATATTAATGGAAGTTTTTTAAAAAAAGATTATTAACATTCATCCTTTCCCAGGGTTTCCAGTAGTAAGAGGAATCCAACCTCAGACATTTTTGTTATCATTAAATCAGTCTGGCAAATAATAGAAATGAATAACCATAGCTATGCTTTAAGTGTTGTCTTCTCCCTGCTTGAATTTGTGGCACGTGAGAGCATGAAAGAAAAAATCCAGTACTTTCCCAATTTATGAAATATTTTCTACTTGTTTTGCAGCCTCTTTGATTTCTAGCAAGTGCCTGGACAAGTCCAGTTTTCTTAGCAAGATTTTTGGAAGTGGTTGTCTGTTGCCTTCTTCATAGAGTTGAGAGAGTGTGATCCAATTCTCTTTCAACTCCTACGTCACCCAACTGGCTTCGTGCCCAAAGTGGGACTGGAACTCACATTCTTCTGGTTTCTAGCCTGATGCCTTAACCATTACACCAAACTAATTCTCAGCCTTATCCTAGCAAACAGCTTTTTACCAGTTTATTTAACATAAATTCACTGGATCACACTAGCCAGTATGAATCAATAGCAGCATCACTGGACACTACTGTCACATATTATCTTTGGAAACATTTCCTCTGATCAGATGTTCAAGAATCTGGAGATACTGAAAGTATGTAGACAAGCTCTATCTATAAGTGTCCTTTCAGCTGCTTAAATGGAGGAGTTGCAGGTATGTATGTGAGAAGATTTAGTTCACATGACTCTTTACAGGTTTCCTGTTGTCCTAGGAGGAATTTCTTGTGATTATAGGGGTTCTTCCTAGGGGTTCATATGAATGCATATAGATAAAGGACAGAGCTTCTTGCTATTCGTGTTTGTGTATTTAAATCTGGTGTTCCCACAAAGATCTTTTTTAAGAGCACCTTGTGTGCAGGCTGTCAAAAATGCTGGTTCTTTTTTGCATTTGTTTTAAATTATTGTAGCATCAAGACACCACTTTATCCTCTAAAATTCCCAATCCCCATCCACAAAATGATTCCTGAAACCACTCACTTTGTGTAATGGAATTCTCTGAGTCTGGAAATGGGAATGGACATTTGCAAAACACCACAGGACCAGAAGACTGGTTCAGTCCTCCCTCCTTATTTAGTTAACAGGTTGCATCATCTCCCCTGCATCAGGAAGCAGTTAGGGAGAGGCTTAAAGGCATCAGGAAAATCCCCACCTTAATGTACTCCCTGATTAATGGTGCTAAAGTATACACGGCCTGTTTCCAAGATCCCATAACCTGACCCCTTTTTCTTTCAATATATCTGACTAATGGGATTCTGTAAGAACGTAGCTGTCTTGTTTGTGAATGGCTGATAGAGGCATAACATTTTGGAAAATGGCCCTTGACATGCTGCACAAAAAGAGTCATGGCCCTTGAGCTGACAGAAGTTGCCTTCTACTTTAAATGTTTGAAGGAAAAATGTTTTATTATGTCTGTGTCTCTCTTTCAGGCCCATGTGATATGTTACTCTGCAACAGGGGTTCAGTGAACAAGACTTTCTTCTCTGCCTCCATTGTATCTGCAGAGAACAGGCCAATAATGCTTTTCTGTACTATGTGACCTCTCCTTCATCAAGATACTGGAGGAGGGAAACTTATTCTGAAGTTTTCATTGATTTTTGCAGACAAAATTAATCAGATTCCCCTCAGTTTGAACTATAGTCTTAGGATAAGTCATAGGGAGGTGACCTTGCCAACTTTTCAGTCAGATTTATACAGATTCTCTTCAGCTTGTAATTATTAAGGATGCAACAGGGTGGGTGGGCCATCACTTGCCTTCCTTGCTGTTGTCCTTCCTGGTTGATTAAATAAGTCAGATTGGGATTGGTTTCATAGTGGAGGTGATCAATGCTTCCTGAGCAAATGATGTTCCCTTTCATGCTTGAAAAATGAAAAAAAGCCTTCACTAGACCCAGAAAACCTTTCTAATTATAGGCAGTCTCAAATATTCTATTCTTGAGTAAGGTGACTGAGAAAGCAGTTGCCTTGAAGCTCCAGTTGTATCTCGATGAAACTGATTTTCTGCATGCATTTTACTTTAGATTTCATCCAGGATATGGTACTGAAACTGCTTTGGTCATCTTAGTTGACGACCTGTACTGGAAGCTAGAGAATGATGAGAGCATTCCTGCTAATTATTCTGGACTTCTCAGCAGCTTTTGATACTACTGACCTTGGTGTGCTCTGGGCCATCTGGCAAGCTTGGATCCTGAGTGCACTGTTTTGCAGTGGTTCCATTCCTTCCTGTTGGGACATACCCAGATAGTGGTGCTGGGGTCACTTCTCAGTACCTTGGTTGGTGACCTCTGTTGCTTCAGAAGGTTCTATCTTAAATGCTATGCTGTTTGCAGGAAACCATTGGGGGAGTCATTTGAAACTTTGGAGTAGGATGCCATCAGTGTGCTGACGATACTCTCAGCATTACTGTTCCTTACCTTCTAATTCCAAGGGAACAATAGGTACCCTTAAACATCACCTACTTTAGATAATGGGCTGGATAAAGGAGACCAAGCTGAAATTAAATTCAGACAAGAAGTGGGTGCTTTTTGTAAGGAAAAAGCTGGACTTTAGGTTTTATATGACGCTTGTTCAGAAGGGTGTTGCACTCTCTCAGAAAGAGCAGGTTTACAGTTTGGGAGTGCTGCTTGACCTCCAGCTGTCACTGGATTTATTGGTTACAGTTCATCTTGACTACTGCAATACACTTTCTCTGAATTATCCTTGAAAGGTAACTAGAAATTGCGACTGGTGCAAAATGTGATGGCCAGGCTGTTGACTGATGCTGAGTAAAAGAATCACATGAAGCCTGTACTGCATTGGCCTCCAGTTGCCTACCTGGCACAACTGAAAGCACTGGTGTTGACCTTTAGAGCCCTGAATAACTCAGGGCCTGATAATCTTACTTCCCCTATTATAAACCTGCTTAGTTATTTAGATCAGCAGGAGAGGTTTTTCTGAAGAAGCCTCAGGTGCCAGAAACTCAGCTGTTGGGTTTCCCATATGCGGGAAAGGGCCTTCTGTGTGACTCTCAGAGTATGGAATGTATTTCCTAAGGAGGTGTCTTTTGCTGCCACTGTTCCAGTACTCAGGATCGTGAAAACACTTCTCTTTTGTCAAGCCCTAACTATTAATTGCTTCAATGATTGGTTTTTAATGTTGGCTTTGGTCTTAATTATATTAATTTTGTTCTCTAGATACTTAGTATTTTTTTACTGTTGTGAGCTGCCTTGAGTGTTGGAACAAGCAAAAGGCAGGGCCCAAACTCAGTTATAAATAAATGTTTTTCAGGGAGAGGTGAAAAGATGGTTACAAAGTGATGGAAGTTGTAGTCCAGTATACCTGAGGTTGGGTATCATATGTGTCATGATGTCATAATTACATAATTCTCATTATTTACATGATGACATCATGTATGGGATATCATTATAGCTTCTGCTGGATGCCTGTAGTGCCACATTGAACAGAGATGTTTTAACAAGTATGTGATAATAGAGCAGTTATCATGGCTAGCACCTGAGATGTGATCTAGCTCTACTTCCTGTATTTATCATTTGAATGCATTTGCTAACATGCACATTGGACTTTAAAAATGATTCTCTTTGACTTTTCATACAGCACTAGCAACATTATATGAGCAAAGCGTTCTTGCTAAACCTACATACTCATAGTGGAATGTGAATGAGCTTGGAAACACACATTTGTGAATCTTGGAGACACACATTTGCCTCTCCTCTCATTCTTTTGACTTGATGAAGAAGGAATGGTTCAATAGCTTTCACTTCTGTTCTTGCATGCCAGGGCTCAGGTTAAGATACTCAGCTTTACCCCTGTGGATTGAAGTTGACTTGTTTGAACAAAGTGTAATTAAGATTAAAAAATAGTTTCCTAGACTTACATTATAGGATAAACAATCCAAAATGGAAGTGAAAACTCCTCTTTGTGGCTAAGCCAAAGCTTTTCATACTTAAAGTTTAGTATGTGGTCTCTGGGAGTTCTGTGTGAAACAAATGATCATCCTGACTGCTTGTTTCATCCATTGTGAATATTCATATCCAATAATCCATACATTAGTATTTCTGCGCATTTGATATTTATAGCTGTGGTGTGTCAGGAAGTCATCGTGCCCACTCATACACTTCCCACTTTCAAAAGAATCAGTAATGTCACATTACCTAAAACTGCAGATGGTGAAATAGATGTTATATATTGTTGTGTATAACATAAATGCTGAAATGCTGTTTTGTGCTCTTGCTGGGCTTCAGACTAATTATATTTTTAGTTGCTAACCTGTGGATTTAAACCTCACCATTTATCAACGAAGCTGCAGGTACAATGAAAACAGCATCTGTTTATTCCAAAACGAACCTTCTTCCTAGAAGTGTATGGTGACTGGCAATATGGTATTTTGATTTTTTAAATATAAATTATATATAAATTGATGAGTGGGTGATGCGTATAACTATTTCTATAATTTCTAGATTATAGAATTTCTAAAATCATCTGTCCAACAGTGAATTCAAGATGACTTATAGTATGTTAAAACCTTCAGTATTTTGAAGAGAGCCCCCTCTAGATTCAGTAAATAGAGATGTACCTATTAGGCTGCATTTAGTCTGGTAAATATTAAAGATTGCTATTCAGATTTCTCCAGTTTTGGTGTCACTTCTAAGATGCTTTGATATTTTTGTGATAGATGAAACAAGCGCTTATATAAGAACAGAAATAAGACCATCTGGAGCTCAAGCCATGAGTTACTACAAAGCAGAACAGACAGACCATTTTGACATGTATTTTTCCTAAATATGAAGCTTCTATAGTCCATTCTGTTAAGGACAATGCCAGGTTTTAGAAAGGGAACCTGGTCAGGTACCTGCAAATCCTTCATTGACCAAGAAACTGCTCCAGCTGAAGCTTTAGAAACTCATTGCATGAAGGAACTGTTAACATAGAATCAAAGGGTTTTGCTTCTACCTCTGGCAACTGCTGATAATCCCTGGTTCAAAATCTTGCCTCTACTCTGACTTAATTTAGTGTCCCTTGAGATGCAAGTTTCAGGTCATTATTGAGAATGACAGAGAGACAGTTTGGTGTAGTGGTTAATGCATTAGGCTAGAAACCGGGAGACGGTGAGTTCTAGTCCTGCCTTAGGCACAGAGCCAGCTGGGTGACCTTGGGCCAGTCACTCTCTCTCAGCCCTAGGAAGCAGGCACTGGCAAACCACTTCAGAAAAGCCTTGCCAAGAAAACTGCAGGGACTAGTCCAGGCAGTCGCCAGGAGTAAAAGTGACTCAAAGGCACCAAATAAATAAATAAAATTTGAACATAACCACAGTGCCAGTGTACACTACAAATTTGTTCTAGGATCACAAGATAATGTATGTCAAGTGCTTTGAACATTAAAAAAATATTGTGATTGTATTGTTTTGTTCTAAAACTATGTTTTTATATAATGTACAAATGATGGAAATTGCCTGAACAAAAAATGATAAAGTGTCTGTTGATTTGATATATAAAGGAACAGTTATCTTCTTTCTGGGTGGACATCTTGATGAGGTTTCAAAATAGAAATAATGCGAAATAGAAGTATTATTTAACCAGGCATTGTGTGTTCTTGTGCCTTAGTGTTTCCAGTTGATGTTTTTGACCTCTGCGTGAAAACTTGGGAAAGAATGTTAGGCTTTGTTTTGGTCTGGAGGCAGCAGACACTAGCATGGTGAATGCCAGTTTCTAAAAGTTAATTGGCAACAGGTCCTGTTCCTTTTGTATCTGTCCCCTTACACGAAAGAAGAGCTTCTGTGTGAAAACAGAACAGCAGAAGTTCCTTGTGAACATGCAACCATGTGAATCAAAGCAGTTATTTTTCTTAATCTTAATTCTCAACAGTAAACCAGTGTTGTTACATCATTTGTTACTTCCCTATCCTTGACTTTCCCTCTATCCTTCTATTGTTTTTCCGGTGTCTGCTTTAGCATGCAAGCAGCAATGACTGGGGTTCCCCTTACTCCTTAAGGCACAATTACACCGATTGCACAGTGATATTTTCCATAAAGAGGGAACAGTAGTTTTTACTCTTTGCTCATGGGCACATCTGCAGTGTTAATGTTAAACAATGTATTCAGGCATTTCTGATTAATTCCATATTTCTGTTTTAAGTTTTTCAATATTCTGCAACACAGAATGTTCCCAAGAACTTCCCATGTTCCAATTTGTAGTAGCATTTCTCCATCTGGAATGCTCCAAATATATGAGAATGACAACTTGACCAGTTCTGGAGATTACTGTTCCCACTGGGGATGGAGAGTGCCAGGTTGCATTAGCCCATCTTTATTGATGCAAAACGCATGAACTACTTACCATTCTGTCAAAAGCTGAGTTTAGAAAGCAAACAAATGGAGTAGAGCAGGGTTCCTCAACCTTGGCAACTTTAAGATGGGTGGACTTCAACTCCCAGAATTCCCCAGCCAGCCTTGCTTGGATGGTAATGGAGAAGAAGAAACTGTAATAGAAATATTGACATAAAACTCAAGTGCCAGCTTTTGTGTCATTTTTAGTTTCTGGGCACACAGAAGAGTAGGGAGAGTCATCAGAACTGCCACAAGATTGAATTTTTGAGGTACGAAAAATTTCAGATGCTTTTAGGCTAGAGCTATAAGAATAGCCACAAGCAATCAAAAGAGAAGCAATTTCTTTTGCTTCCTTTATCTTCCACTGATACAAGACACATGTCAGCTGTTCCTCTGTTACTACATTTGATGCAAGGATTGGCAGCTGGTATAAAGGCAGAGGGAGGGATCAGTTAGCTATAGGATGGCAGGCTCTAATCCTTAAAGAATGTTGTGAAGTATTAAAATGTAGTTATTTAATACCATCTGTATCCTTCAGCAATTGAAGTTTAACTTCCGATTCTGTCAACAATTTACAAATCTGTCTAGCGGTTGGTTTTATTAAGAATCCTGTTCCCCCTCCCAAAACCCCCCCAGATGTTTCTGGTTTTAGAGGTGAAATATGCAGGGTTCTAAATATTTATTGCCAACATCAGTTTTTAAATTTGGAAATTAATTTATGATGCACCCATAGGAAAGAAGTTTTGGGAAAATAAGTTTGTCACTATTAAAAGAGGGTGGTTAGAAATCCAAGAAGTTATCTTTGTTTCAATAGATAATAGCTTTAATTTGGCTGCACATTTGATGGAAGATGTCCTGTAGCTATAGGGAGCTGATTGGGAGGTATGAAGAGTTCCAGGCCTGCTTCCTTTGCCCACCAAACAGATTAGTGCCATATCTGATTAATGGACTTCATCCTGAATTTCTCCAGGGGGTTGGCACTCCCCATTAGGTAACTTTTTTCCTGCTGCTTCAAATGATAGCCAAACATTCACATCCCCCATAATGCCCCAGACCTTAGGAGGTGGCAATACCTGGTCAGCCTTGGCTGATCTCAGAAGCTGAGCAGAGTCAGCCCTGGCTAATACTGGGATGGGAAGGCCACCTGGGAATTCTGAGGCTGTGTCTAGACTTGGAAGTGGGGAAAAAAATCTGAGAATGAGGGAGTGGCAAACATTTCCCCAAAGTTGTTAAGAAAACTTCATGGATGTAGATGAGGGCATCTGTTCTTTAACTTATGATGCCCCAAACATAGTCGTGTATACGTCATAGATAGATTTTTCAGGAAAATGTGCCAAACGTTGCAATTATAAATAAACACTATCAGAGGGTTCTAATCGATATGCCAGCTGCTACTTGCTAAATGTTTTATGGAAGGTACTTGAAGGCCAAACAAATGGAGGTTCTATTTTTAGCTTCTGTGGTTCCATCCTAATGCCTCTGCTTTTTGTTTGCTTTTCTCCTTTTTCTTGCTATTTTCCCCTGATCTAAGCTGACTAAAACCCTGCTCAGGTAATAAGAATCCAAGTGCTCCAGATAAGCTAGCTGTCTGTCCAGGTGCATTTTGAATTTATTTCCCTATAACATTCCATGCTAATATTTATTTGCATTTATTAAGATTGTATCCTGCCCTCTCTTTAAGGAGCTGAGAGTGGGAGGGTTCTGATGTTATTTTTTTAAATAAAAAGCAATCCAATAAGATAGTGCTCTGATTCACAGGTTGCACTAAATCATTATATATTGCAAAACTCTAAATGATCACTAGATGGCAATAAAGAGATAAAGATATGCTCAAATCTTTGCTGCCCTCTGTCGTTCATATGGGTTTTTGCAGCCCATGTAGAATAACCCTAATATATGATCTCAGCCAATTGTAGCTTATTCAGGCACCCTCGGTTAAAATTATGGTGCAGAGCAATATGTGCATTAAGCTACCAACCTAAAGTCACTCAGAGAACTTCACTGAACTGGGAGCCATTCATAGCATTGAGCATCTAAATAAGGTGATGGTAATTTTCTTCTTTTCATTCTGCCTCCTCAGACTTCCTTCTTGCACTTTTCCTGTTTATTTTATATTATTTAGCTGTTCTCACTCAATCCTTGCATTTCCAGTTAAAAGGCTTAAGACAGCAGAATTGGGCAGGAGCAGTCCTCTGATGAAAACTGATGATGATGGTTAGGTGATTCTGCTACAAGTATGCGCTATTGAAAAGAATGGCTCAGTCTGTAATCCTATTGCCTGATAATTTATTCTACTCTGCCATAGGTGCTGTGAAGGGGCAGGGGGTCAATGTTTTTATTGTATTGCTCCCTGCCAGGGGCCATATTAACTGAAAATAGGTCTACTAGTTCTGGGCTGCAAAAATTGGGTGCCTAATTAGATGGCAACAGAAAACTACTATTTTGTTGCCATGTGGTGGTTATCCTGCTGTGTAATCCAGATCTGGTAGCCTTATCTTGGGGGTGGGGGGGTGGAATGTACATCTGAGAAGCAATATTTTTTAAAAAATAGGAATTAAACGTTTTTTCAGAGCAGAACTTTAGTCAGATTTAGAATTTCCTGTACCTGTTTTAACTTCAGAGCTAAAGAAAACAAAGTGAGCAGGAGACACGCTTATGGCTTTCCTACAAGTGGTTTGCTTTTCTACATGAGGCCACTTTGTTGTTGACCAAATATACATCAGAATGATGTATAAGTTTTTATGCTGGTTTTTTCAAGTCCTAGGTGGTGGCTATTGGTATTTCTTCAGTGATACCAGATTGTGTTTTTTTTTATTTAAAAAATCAACTACATATAGAACAGTCTGTTTTGCCTTTTGTGATGGTTATTGTAGGTTGTGCTAAATTTTCAGAAATTAGAGTATGGTCAGAATGAAAATAAAATTGGAATTTTGGAATAAATATGAGGTTTCTTCAAGAGCCCAGTGAAGTATGATCGTGTAGTAGATTTTTTAATGAATTTATTTTACTACTGTGTTCATTTTCAATCCATTTTCACTTCTAATTTATCATCTCTACTTAATTTTTTTCCTTTAAATTTGCCCAATATTTTTAAAACATTTCCTTTATAAACTCAGTAGGTTTTCTGTGTGGTACGTGCATTGATGCCAATGTAAAGATTTTACGTCCATCTTTTCCTTAATGAAAACATACCCCTCTGGCCAATTGGCTTTTAATCTCAGGAGGGAAATAGCAATCTTGGTCATTTGTTTAGAGGACAGGAGGTGTTCCACCAGCAAGCCAATACCTAGCTGCACTTTGTTCCTACTACTTTGCGGAAGGGCTGTCTGGCATAATGAGAGGAACAGAGACTCCTTACTATATCAGTTCAGAACACAGCCCATCATTCAGTGCCATATGCAATCCTTGAGGCCAAAATTATTTTCTTCCTCTTGCATAAATGATGCACAGCGTATAATATAATTAAATTTACAATCTTCTACAGCTATCTGTCACTCTTAATTGCATGTATGGGTCCAGTTCATTAACCACTTTACTAAGAACTCTGCCATAGTATTATCTATAGCCAACTTCTGTTTAACAACCTTTGTTTCCTAACTTAGATAGTCTTGTCTTTTTAATGCATTATAATTATTTCTAGAAACTTTCTAGAAACTCTAGTTTCAGTGTCATCTACTAGGGCAGCTATTTTTGTTTTGCTTTTGTTTTTTCTAATGTACTGATGTAGGTTGCTCATTCTAATACTAGATCTATTCAGTGTCCTCTGAGATTTCTCAGATTTTGTTTGTAAGCTCTGAAGTTTGCTTTCCCATTGTTCTTCTGTGATTGGGTAACCTAACTTTGTGGCACAAAAATTAGTTGTCACTCTTGAGGTGCTACTTTTTTCAGAGATTTCACTATCTGGTGACCCAAAGCAGTGCCCTAATGGTGGAATTTCTTCCCAATTTAGGTACAGCTGACAGCAGGTCTTATGAGCTTTTGGGATCGGTTTAAACATTCCTGTATTCCCAGGCTTTTAAAGTAATGGTCTAAAAAGTATTGATGTGGCTTGATTCTTTTTTACTTGTGTATGAGTCAAGGTAGTTGATTAGGAAAACCAATAATTCAATTCTTCTAACAATCTTTGCTTTGCTTTGCTTTGCTTTGCTTTTCCTTTCCTTTTGGGGCCTCATGAAGAATCGTTGGGTGCACTGTGAATTAGCATTTTTATGGTATTCAGTTAGAATGCTTTCAGCTATTTGTATTGAACATGATCACAATTACTTGTGGTGGCAGAGCAGAACTAATTTATTTGGTTGTTGAAAACTGTAAAAGAGTGAGAAATGATTTCTGTGGGGAAAAATTGTTAACTTTTGACAGTATTTTTAATTAGCTTATTACCCTACTTTTGGCTTTCTCTGCAGCACTGCATGTTTGTTAGGTAATTTACCAAAGTTATCACAAGTAGGCTTATCCAAATCCAGAACTGAATTAGTGTGATCCTCTAGCTTTTACTTCTGTACTACATAGGCTACAACAACTCATGTACAGATTTTTGAAACAGCACTTAGCTTGGATAGAAGTTTAAATGAATCACCCCCTCAGAGCAATTCTGTGAAGAACTGCGGTGTCCTACTTCTAACCAGTAGAGTGCATGTGTGGTATGCACATGTAGAGAGACCACTTTCATTGAAGCACCTGATTGAGGAGGATTGGCCTCACGAAGGCAGAGCCACATGTCTCCATGAAGTGCAATGCATTGTGGAGTGAGATCAATTGTAATCATACCCAGAAGCCCGCAGAGCACTTACTTGATCAGAGCATCTACCTAGGAATAGTGTCTGTTATGTCCTAGTGTGGTCATTACTTATATTTATATCTTTGATTCAACAGGAATTGTTCTTTTTTTTTTTTTTGCATCTTTTGCTCAGATGCATGACTATGGTTTAGTCTTGAAATGGGTTACCTGTGAAGCCCAACCTACTTTTTTTGGCAACCTCTGGAATTCCCAAACATTGTGGTAATACTTGCAGGGATAATTTTGTTAAAAGGTGATAATCAGAACCGACGTGTTAAAGCCTCTGCTGAGCTTAAGACACTTACTTTCCTTTTAAGTAACCTGAAACCACAGAGCAAACCAAACCAATATATGAGTTCTATGTGTCTTTGTCTATTTATTACCTATCTACTTATCTGTTTACCTAGCTTGTATGCTGCTGCAATCATAGAAGCCTCAGTAGCTCAAAGACAGAATTACAACAAAATGAAACAGCATAAAAATAAGGCAAATAAAGCCTAACCACAAAATATAGAACCAGGCCCTGAAAGCTCTCCAGAAAAGCTCAGTCTTCAGCTTTTTCTGGAAGGTGGACAATGTTGGCAACAGACAAATCTCCAGTGGGAGGTCATTCCAGAGGGCTAGCCCTATCATCAAAAAAACAGTGCTTCTGGCCACAGCATCCTTGACCTCCCAGAAATGAGGGACAACCAGCTGCTTTTCCCCACATGATCAAAGTGGTTGGGCTGAATCTAGCGGGGAGATGCGGTCCTGCAGATAACCAAGTGCCAATCTATAAAGGGCTTTATAGGTTAAAACTGGCTTTTTAAATTGCACTCAGAAGCTGAAAGGAAGCCAGTGTAGGACCTGCAGAACAGGTGTAATATGTGCACATGGTCTGCCCCCATGAGCACCTGGGCTGCTGTATTCTGCACCAACTGAAGCTTCTGGGTAGTCTTTAACTACAGCCCCATTTAGAATGTGTTGCAGTAGTCTAACTGGTTGGTGACAAGGACATGAGCCACCATAGTCAGGTTCTGTCATCTCAGGTAAGGCCACAAATGGCACACCAGCCAAAGTGTGGTGGATTGCAGAAGAGAGCATGGTTCTCAGGAAGGAGGGGGCGCATTCCAAGAAGGACAGAGAGACAAGAGACAACATAGTCTGGAGCAGGAGCATGGGAAGTGTAAGAGCTTTAGAATAGCCACTCCCTAGAATCTCCCAGGCTATATCCACTAGTTGCAGTAGTACAGTTTTAGTGTGGCAAGATTTTGTCTATATGGTGTAAGCAATAAAAGAACTGAACTTGGTTGGACTATTTCCCTGTTGTTCTTGGGCTGGGCCTGACATGAAGCTAGGCAAAGGTTCCCCCTGGCCAAGGCCTCCACATGCTGATCCAACAGGAGCCACTAGTCTAGGAAGACTCCCACGTTATGGACCTTTTCCTTCAGAGGCAGTGCAATCCCATCCAGAGACAAAAAGAAACAAACAAAACCCCTGTCTTAGAGGACCCCTGAAATACAAACAGTAACTCCATCTTGCTAGGGTTTTGTTGTTTTATCCCATCCAGACTCATACATGGACAGGACTTTGACAGCATCTGTAGCCTGGCCTGGGGTCATGATGTACAGTTGAATATCATCAGTATCTTGATGACACCAGACTCTGAACTGCCAAATGATGTCCCCCAGCAGTTTCATCTAGATATTGAATACCAAGGCAAAAGGAACAGTGCCTCCAATCTGTAAAGCTGGTCCAGAAGTATCAAATGCTGCTGAAAAGTGCAGAAGAACCAGGACAGGTGCACCACCTCCATCCAGATCTCAACATAGGTCATCAACCAGAGCTACCAATGCCATCTCTGTCCGATGCTTGGGTCTGAACCTGGACTAATATTCAGCTCCATGGGATTATCTCTGTTCAACCCATGGAGGCTGGCTGGCTGGCTAGCTAGATATGCCATAAAATGCAGTGCTCAGTGAATGGAGAAGAAATGGTATTTTGCAGTGCCAGCTGACTGAAATCTTCAAATGAGTACATGCCCTGTCCCAAAGGGTTTAGGGAATAGATAATCATGGTTCTGCCCAGAGTTCAAGACATACAGAGTTTTATATTGGCAGGCCAGACTCAGAAGAAAGAACAGTAAGTCATTTTCAGGTCCAGGCCAAAATTGAGTTTCAAGATAATCATGCAAGGTTTAGAATCAAGACACGTGATATACTACCTGGTACAAAGATATAAAAATCCAATGTCTGTTCTATTTGTTTGTTGAAGGTAGATATTAACTGAATGAGGCCACCCTGAGAGATTGGTCTCAATGTGAACGTTGAAGTTCCTGAAAACCAACAGTCTTGGGGTCTTCAATACACCTTCAAATTCAACTGAGGTGGGCTATTCAGCAGTGTATTACAGTATGCCAGTAGTCTGTTTCTAAGTTGCATACCAAGATCCTTAAGCTGTATCCAGATATGCATGCTTGTAGCCCTGATGGATACTCAGGTAGGACTCCTGCAAAGTTCTAAAATATTTTCAGTAGTGAAATTAGTGTTTCAGAATGGATTATCTAGTATTAGATCTTATTATAGTGATTCAGCTCTCCTCATGATTATGATAACATAGAAATTGTGACAGTGTAACTTTATTTAATTGCCTCTGCTTTTCAGGGCTGCATGTTTTGAACTGAAAAAACGAACAGCCACTGCTCTTACTTCATGCTTCCCTTTCATTTTCCATCATCTTGCATTGAATTTCAATATAAAAGAGACATCCCTGCCTATTGGCAGCTGAAAACTCTTCCTTTTTTAGTGTCTAATTAGCAGTTTTCACTCTGTGCTTCCTATAATGGGCTCTTTACATTTCCCACATCAATCTTGCTCAGTGGGATGCCAGATCGAGTAAGCAACAAATATATGGTCTCCTATATATCCATGCACAGACATTGAAAGTAGAAGATTAATCCTCAGTTCCTGCAAAGATACTCACTCTGACCCATGATTATTAGTTTTTATCCTAAAACACTTAATGATATCAGTGGTTATTCTTGTGAAATATCAAAGCAGTATTTTTTGATTTTTACATTTTTCAGTGGAGTGATGAATGGGATGGCATTGCTGGAATCCAATTTAATTTTCACTTTACTCTCTATGCTGTGTCTGTCTGGTTGGGTTCATTGACTTGAGACTGGAACTTGTCTCGCATGGAAGCATTTCATAATCTGCTTTTTCCCCATACTGTATCTATGCATGCAGTACTCCTCTTCTTAAAGGGAGAAGAGTATACAGTATGTGAAATGAATGGTCTGGGTGCTAAGTAGCATATCATGATTTAAAGACATCTTCAGATCAAGCTTGTCTCTTGGTGACTACATGGACACCATCATTTGGCTTTCATAGCACCACAGTAGAAGTGGTTTGCTTGGTTTGTCTCATGGTTTGACTTTCCAGCCTACTGTATAGTCCTGGTGTTCTCTGCTGCCAATTACACACATGTAATTACACTTCATGGTCTTTACTGCATTTGTAAATCTTCAATGGAAGTGAACCAAAATCAAGTTGCAGGCTAGAAATTCTGCTTAAAACATATGGAAGAATGTAGGCACAAATGTTTGCTTTTCAAACCAAAAGAGTTAGAAAAATCCAGAAGTAATTAGTTTCCAGTCTACAGTTCAGCCAGGTAATCCAGACAGTGCACAGAGGTTCAGAAAAGAAGGTAGAACATTATTTGCCACAGAGAGCAAGTCAGAAAGACATCCCTTTTTGACTGCCTGCTTGACTAATTTGCTGAGTCGCTTCTTTCTTTCAAGTAGGTGGTTTGACTTTCATTACTCTACTCTTATAATTTGCAATGTGTTGCAGGGTTTGGGGCCTTGCCTAGCTTAGTCTGTTGGTCAACTTTCCCAGCCTGCACTCCTCATTTTCCTTTTCTGTTAATTCCTGCAATGTAGGCTAAGTCTCTGTCTGATCAGACTGTCCAGGTTCTGAATCTGAAGAATCAGATTGATCCCTAACTCCAGGTGGTCATCCGTCCAAGTACCAACTAGGCTTGTCCCTGCTTAGGTTTTGAATCCAGACAAGATCAGCCAGGTGCTAGCAGCAGAGTGACATGGACAGAGAAGAGAAGGCTACATTTATAATACCAAAACTGAAACATCTGTATGCCGAGTGGTTTGCGTTTTATTCTACCAGTGGCCAGTTAAATAAACTTATTTCCATTTCAGATGGCCAGACCCTGTGAGATGGTCATATCAGTCAGGAAGATAACAAACAAGTAAAAAACAAAATTTTACTGCAGTCAATGACCAGAATTCATGCCAGGCCCCTAATAGCAACACATGGCCAAGGAAGCAAGAGTTCCACGAGTTTCATTAATCAGGTTTAATGAGAGGAAAAAAAGATTTAGGACAGAGAATCTTGGAAACTGAATAAAGAAAACCCCAGCCCACCTGTATTAATGAACACATTATGATCAGGTCTCTGTGAATTATTTGAACTTATTTCTCTGAGGTTACTTAACTGAAGCATCTTTCCATTCTTCTTTGTTATGTTTTGAAATACCCCCTTTCATAAGAGTTCTCTTACAATTCCACAAATAGGTAACAAAATGAGTGCTAAAGATAAACAAAAAGTGTGATCAAATATGGTGAGTTTTACAAACAATAAAGCAGAATTTAGCCATGTTCAAAGAAATAGAACCATACTGATTAGACAGCATCAGGGTCTGAATGATTAGGAAAATTTACTAATAAGGGAGTAATGAAATATAATCACACATCTTTTAAAAGAGAGCAGTTCAATAGAACATGGGTCATAGACCCAACTACTTTTTCACTACAATGCATGCAGAGCTTTTAAAAAATGTCCTGTAAGAACAGTTGCAGGAATCAGGAAGGTAGCCATGGACAACTCATGAAACTGCATACTCCATTTAGATAGAGCTAAATCCAGTGCCATCTATTGGCTATGCTAAATAATGACATTATCCACCTAATGACAGTAATCCATTTGAAGGTTATTTTAACAGTTACCTTTCACTTTCCCTGCACTTAAATTATAATATAATAACAACAATATAATATCTAGTTAAGATATTATTATAAGAACTAGTTAACATATACTTTTGAATCAATATTTATTTGAAGAACAGAAGGGTCTTTTATCTAGTTCCTCTGAATTCTGTTTTCTTGGTTTTTTATAGGTCAGTTGCTAGAAATTCTGAGAGTTAAAAGTCCATCCAATTTGGAAAGTAGATTAAGGCAGCTGGGCTATCAATTCTGCATACAAATTTAAGATATCTGTGTTTAGATAATTCCATTAGTCCCCATTGCAGTGCAACTATAAAAATTCCTTTTAGGTGTAGAAGGCAATACTGGCTATTTCAAAGCAGCATTAGATTTATAGTTTTTTTTAAAATTACGTATGTTTAACTTTTACGTAAATTTCTTTGTTAATAGGCATAACAGCATTAATAAGAGCCTCCAAATGTATAGACATTTGACAATTTCTGGTTTCAGTTTTCGCAGATATACATTACAGTCATTGGACATAAGTTATTGTACGATTTATGTTTACAAAGAAAATACATTTTATTTTATTTCATTTCTGTGGCAGTGAATATAGAGGTAACAAAAAAGTGTGCAAAATATTTTGGAATAATTAATTGCTAATGTTCAGCCAATGATGAATATAAAAAGATTTTCATAGTTGGCATTGCATATTGTTTACATTTATATCAGTAGAAAAACTGACTGTTCCACTCTGATTTCAGGATCCAAATGTATTCCAAGAAATTTATATAAATAAATTATATTTTAAGAATGTTTATATATAGATATTTGTGCACTCCAGAGTCAGCAACTGGAGCTGTCAAGTCAGATTTGATGCTTTTAATTTGAACTGCAGTATTTCATTTTAAAAAATGTTTCTCCACTCATGGAGTAGCTGTCCCTCTAGAATTGTGAAATAGAATAGCTTATTATAATAAAACAGCATACATTTTAAGATGTGCTTTGACATTATTACAAAATCTGCTGCCTCAGCCAAAACTTCGTGCCCTGTAAAACAATATAGTCTATTCTTCCTCCTCTTTAAATACAAGGCTTTATTTGTTTGAAAAGTGACATGGTTTCCACCAACAATATAATCAAGTTTACTCATTCTATCAATGTTTCCCTTTTGCAAAAAGTAATTAGTTGAAAAATGTTTAGCATTATACGGTTCTGTGTTTTGTTTTGTTTTTTTTGATCCCTGACAAATGATGAAAAATGAAAAATGTAAACCTCTCTGTTTTTCTATAGAAGCATTAATAGCACATTTGGACTTAATTGGATTAGGTTAACTGTTAAGAAGTATTCTTTTAATCTGTTTGAAAGACAAAGGAGTTGGCTATTGAGTCATTAAATCTGAAACCAAATGCTCTAAGTGCACTTTCAAGCAATAGGAGTGATTTCATCCTATTGTCAAGGGCCTTGTTACTTTAAAGGAATTACTTTTGAGTGTTGTAACGAAAGATGTGTCTCATTTTCCAATGGAGACAGGATTGGCAAATGGTGATAAATAGTTGTTTTAATGCTCTTAAATACTGTACACTGACTAGCTCCAACCAATGTCATAACCCCATTTCACCATTACTGAATTACAAGTTGATTTATTATCTACTATAAAATTGTGAGTATACATAGATTACTGGTTTTGCTTAAACATCACCCACAAGATATGTATATTAACTTTGTAGATATTTTTATGCAATTAAAAATTAGTAATTTCTGCCATAGAAACAACTTGAAAGGATGGGAAAAGTGAAATAGAAAAGAAACAAAACTCTTTCTCAGCTTACAAAACCTTCCCATCCTGATTATCTTTGAGACGTCCCTTACTCATCATAAGTGAGTAACTTACTTTATTTACAAATATATATTTACGTCTTTCTCACTCAGGGGTATGGATGAGGAAATCCTCTGCCTCTAGTTGTCATTTTTTCCAAGAATAATATTAGTCCTTTGTTTCGTCATAATGGAGTCATTTTGTCTTTGAAGAGCATAGGAAATGTCTTTTTTTAAAAAAAGAAAAGAGTAAATCACCTGTTTGTTTTTTTTAATACTATGAGATCTGAGATAGAAATTCAGTACAAATATGCTTGTTTTGTGACAAGTTCGTCTGTAATACTTTTCTTTTGTAATACATAATAAACTGAATATTTTATTCAGGGTCTGCTAGGCTCTTGTAAAGTGAGTGCATTTCTTGGACTATATTGTGAAATTCTCAGAGTGTATTCTAGAATCATTGTATATGATATAGATATTGATGTGGAAAAGGTTCCTTTAAGGTAGACTATTTGAAAACCTGTATCTCAGTGAAAAATATGTGAACTTTAGAACAAAATTGTATTAAGCAATGTGTGAGAACAGGTTCTTACAAGGTCACAAGGAAACAGCTTGATACCAGATCAATCCATTTGTTATCAAAACAAGAGACAGATGGGAACCATTGCTCCCACCCAAAAGAGATTGGCTTCTAGGAGGGAGCTAAACAACTCAGGTTAAATCCTGTCAAGTTGGAGTTCCTTGTCATCAATAGATATTGCAGTGATCTTATAACGTCTGCTCCAGTAGTTTATCTGGATGGAGACTTGCTCTCCTTCTCAACTTGCTGCTCCTGCTCACACCACAGGAAGATGTGGCCAGGGATGCCTGCACCCAGCTTTGGCTGGTGACCAGGTATGACCCTACCTGGACCAAGATGCTTTGGGCATGGGAACTCATGCCTAGCTCACCACCTGGATAGACTATTATAATGTTCTTTACATGGGGTTGCCTTGGAGATAATCCAAAATTTAGTTGATACAAAATATGACAGCTGGACTCCTGATGGGTCAATACCATCAAGTAAGAATAGCACCTATTCTGAAATTACTGAGTTGATTGCTGGTAGACTTTTGGGCCCAATTCAAAGTCATGGCTATCACTTTTCTAAAATAATAATGAATTAAAGATTACAATTGGAAAACATAAAAACTAATACAAACTATAAAAAAATATAAGAATAAAAAGAAAGAATAAGAAGTGTAGGAAAAAAAAGAAAAAGAAAGAAGTATATTAGAAGTGACTTCCCTCTTTATCACAGCAAGTGTGAAGAATTTTAGTAACATCACCATGTCTTAAAATACAACAAAATCTCTCTTCATCGCTTATCTCATCTCTTAACTATAAACAGAATCCAAAAGGCTTGTCATTCTTTTTTTCCATATAATTTCATTAATTGTTTTTAAAGTATAAAGACTAACAAAAACTAATATAGGACAAAGGAAAGACAAAGCCAAAAGTGCAGAAAAAAGAAAGAAAAGAAAATATAAAGAAGTAGCTTCTGCTTTTCTCTACAGTAGTTATAAGTATAAACTTACCTCCTAATCTATGGTTATAACATAACTCTCATTTTTTCTATAATCTATTTTTTTCTAATCATCAAAACCATAAATCATAAGTTCATTTTTTTTCCTGTTACATGCAAAAAGTCTGTCAGGGGTTTCCAGTCAGCACTAAACATAGATACCAAAAGCCTCATCATTCATTCTTTATCAGCAAAAGTCCATTAACAGTTATCAGAAATAACTACATATCTATTCTAACATTGATCAAATAAGCCAACGCTATATTCTTTCCCTGTACTTTTAACAATCTTGGTTTTTAATCCTTTCAAATATTGTATTAGAATTTGATGTATTTATTTATTTGGTCCCTTCTCAGAGAATCCTTCAAGATTTTAACATATCTCTTTTGTACATCCAGTAAGAAAAGGTTATCCAAATCACTCTGGTTTGATACGTGTATGTCCCCTTTAAACATTAAGACATCAGCCAGTTTCATTTGTATGGACAGTATATCATCTTTTTCCATATTGTTATTGTAACTTGTCATATTTAAATCCACATTCAAATCAATTTCAGTCTTATCCGGTATAGCTTGTTTTTCTTCTGTGACATCATTAACACACTATCTATGGTATCAGACATTCTTAAAATTAATTTCTGAGTCCATTGTTCAAAAATATCCTTCAAAATACCCACTGTTAAAGTATTTTGCTCCATTCTTTGTTAACAAGTCAAATTTAATTATTCTTCTCCTTTAATTGTAATCTTTATTTGCATCTAGTTCCCTCTAGTGTCCAACCTTCAAAACCCCATTCTATCATGTTATTTTTTCCCAAAGAATCCAAACAACCACAGTTTCCCACGGGAAGGATTTTTATAATTAATTTAAAATTTTTATTCCAAGTCAGTCTGGACCCTTAGCCCATTTTTAACTTTCCAAATCAAAACTCTAAACACCCTTTTGCTGTTTATTCCAAAAAATAATATTTTTCTAAGTCCTCAAAATCAAATCTAAAATCGTATTTACTTCTGGAAGGAGAAGGAGACTCACACAGTGAATGCAATAAAAACTTGCCACTCTGAAGGGTCCTAATATTTCCAAAGCAAGAAAAAATAGTTCCAGAGGGGATTAGGAAGCGAGGCTTGGTCAAGCTTTTTGTCCATAAAAGGCTGCGTTATGACTGTGAGCTTAGATGGTATCCCTCAACTCCCAGCCACTTGATTCATAAACTGGCCGTGAAACCTTGGTTCCTGTGGTTTACTCACGAGGAGTGACTGTCCAGAATGCACGTGGGCTATCTCACAATCTCTCTTTTCTCCAGAGAGATTTCGCCAGCCGGGATCCAGCATCCAGCTGCCGATTTCTGACATAAAAGCCTTCCCGCTTTGGTAGGGATGTCTAGCTCAACCATCAGAAGTTCCACATGCTTATCACTTTTAAAGCCATTTACAGCACAGCACTGGAATATATCAGGCAATACCTTGCTAAAACTGAATTGCCCTCCCTTGACTCCCTTGCCCTTAAAGTGGGCCTGCTGCAGGCCCCTTCTTGTGATGTTCATGGGGTGTAGGGCAAGTAACTTCTTACTGGTGGCCCCTATTTTAGGGAACACTCTCCACCCAGAGAGTATTTCAAAGGCAACTGTTTTAAAACAGGCCAAAGCAGCACTGTTCTAGAGGGTTTGGCCCTTAGGATAAGTGAACGGCACCTTTGATGTGTTCTGTAAAAATAAACAAACAATACTGCCTTTGGCTTACATTGGTCATTGATGTCCTAACTTACATATATGTGAGGGGAGATGTAGAAGCAGTTTCCTTGGCAGGAGAAATATCTTTTAAATTGCTTGCACTCCATTCTAGTTCAAGGGGAAAAAGGGAAGTGAAGGGTGGAGGTGGGGGGGGGGGCGGAAGCTGAAAAGGCTGAGTTTACATGTAAGTTGCTTTTTAGCAGTTGAAATGGAAATTTTTGGATCAGCAGATTTCCTCAAATCAAATTAGTTGTCTTTCATCTCCTTTTCTGAGTTGAGGGGGAGGGAATGTTCCTAAAATGCTAGTTGGTTCTGTTCTGTGTTGTTACTAGTTTTTACTCCTACCAGTGTTATAGTATTTGCATTATGTTGAGGGGGTACAATTACATTCCATTCTGCTCTTGCCATAAGCTTTTGTGGCCCTTTCTATTTTAAGTGCTGCAAAACTATTTACAGAATCTATTTTTCTTCTAACTGAGCATTTTGATTACATGTGGCCTTTTAACATTTGCCCCCCCCCAGTGTTAACTAATTATATAGTTAACAACTTGTATAACTGTATATTATATACCTACTTAACATTTAAGGCAATTTTTAAAAGACAACATTTTTAATTGCAGTTATAGTCTTAGGTAATTATAATTAACTAATTACAGGCATTTCTATGGCTTAGGAGTTGGACACTTGTTTTAATGGCAAGTTTCAAGGCCAAAAAAGTAATTTTACTATATCCTCACCATCAAGAAAGAGCCATTTCCTATATTAGGTGTCAAAATATCTTAGGTATTGTATTTTTACTGTATAGATTTGACTGTTTCCTATTGACCAAAGCAGTAGACAAGCACCATAAAAAATAGTTAATAATGATGCCCCCCCCCACCTTTGAGTCTTTCCTTTGCTCTTCAGCATACCAAGATAAAAGAGCCCTTCCTAGTTCTTTGCTGGTTTACATAGGCAGCCGTAAGATGTTCTTTGGAGCTTTCTCCAACCTTGTGCCCTTTTCCAGTGTTGGATTAAAACTCTTACCATCCTTAGATGGAGATTAATTAGAATATTAATCTGATTAATAGTAAATATGGAGCTACCAGTTTGGAAAGGCTTCTAGTGCTATAATCCACTATAATTGTGGAGATTCAAAGAATCATGAAACCAGTATCA
Organism: Python bivittatus; assembly: GCF_059951505.1. Classification (NCBI taxonomy): domain Eukaryota; kingdom Metazoa; phylum Chordata; class Lepidosauria; order Squamata; family Pythonidae; genus Python; species Python bivittatus. The sequence goes on from NW_028277098.1 coordinate 17,841,343, forward strand.
TAAGCCCAGGGAAACTGGAATTTCTTTCCTTTTTCTTGAACAGTAGACTTCCAATGAAAAACTTCTTTTTGAAATGGAAAAAGCAAAACGCAATTTTCTACACATTGGGAGGATCAGTTGGTCAAAGAAGATATCAAGCATTCTGTTACCTTCTCTGAGTTTCCTGTGTAAAAGTTTCGTGGTGTAGCCATAAAGGTTTTAGAAAATTATAGTGGTTGGGGAAAACTCCTCCAGAGGTATATGCTTTTGAGTGTAATTGAATATCCTCACTGATAATTAAATGGCTTACTAAAAGTATAAACTTTTTTTCTCTTTAGTTTCTGTGTTTGAAGAATATAAGAACATTCCTTTCTGCCTGTTGTGAAATATTTGGAATGAAGAAGAGTGAACTTTTTGAAGCATTTGACTTGTTCGATGTTCGTGATTTTGGAAAGGTATTTACACTTTTTGCCTTTATATGGTTGTGTTTGGTATGTTACAATTATTGCAGAATGGTTGCTCTCTTTATTGATGCAACTGATGACTAATTAATAGATATACTCATTTTTTTCACATGGGAAATTCATCTTGATTATGGTGTATTTACAGAATTGGCAGCTATTAGAAATTATCTTTGCAGTTCCTATGATTGTAGTTTGTTTTCTTCACATGGGGGAATGTTTATAAAGATGTATAGTCACAGAGAAATTAAAGGTGGCGTTATACACACTTAGGTTAAAATAGAAAGAATACCAAATCTTGAAACAATTTATTAGCTTGGCCCAAATGGAAATACCCCTCCCAACTTGCCATTGTGTTAACCGAAGATAAATTGTGATTGTTCCTTTGAATCACCAGAATATTTTAAAGGAGGGAGTGCTTAATGTAGCAGTGGACATTGTTTCATCAACACTTTTTCTTTAAAAAAAAAAAAGTTTAAACATTTCTTTTGGCAGCTCTGGCTGCTGATACATGATGCATTTCTTTCTCTGTGAGTTTTCGGAATTATACTAGCATAGACATGCATCATTTCTAAAGTAATTTGGACAGGAAGCATGACACGTAGCTTTATTCTCTTGTTTGGGGTTTTTTAAAACTTTTTTTAAAGGAAAAAATAGTGAGAAAGCTGTAGTTAAGTATCCATCATCCTGAAATATTTTAAAATTGCACTCCTGTTTCGAAGTGGGGAAGAATGCATTCTAGCCTGGGAGAATCCGCAGTTTTACGAGGCTTCAGTTGAACCCTATTATCAACCTGCATTGTTTTTATTCTAAGCTGAATGTCATGGCTACCATCAAAGTATCTTGGGAAGTTACTGATAATTCCTTAACCGACCTTTCCCACAGAACTCCAATTTCCAGGCTTTTAACGTAAACCATTAAATCAGTTGAAGCCTATAGTGTGGGCCCACATTTGGAGTCATTAGAAATTGTACAGGAATGTTTTTTTAATAGTGAGCCAGTTTTCTAGGACAACTAGAGATTAATGCTTTGAATAGGCATCATATTAGAATACTCACATTTATTTGAAAGGAAGAAAACCAAAAATTTAAGATAATTCTAACCCTCTCCCCCTCGAGAATGTAAGATAATTCTTTTAAAAAAAGAAAGACAAGGAAGCAGAAAAAATCTAAACAAAAATGCCAGACAACAACACCAATGTATGGTTGTAGATATACACTGGCCAGAGATTACACTACGTAAAAAAGACAGGGCCAGAACAAAAAGTTAAATTAATATTAATTTAATTAATAATACTAATTAAAAATAGAGCCTGTATAGCTGTTAAATAAGACATCCTACTGGTAAACTTATCTGATTCCCTATCCACATCTGTATACAAAGAAACTGCTTTTTTTTGTACATATTTGCACCCAAGTACACAAATCCACATATTCCTTACCCATCTTCCAGCAGAAAGAGGGGAAAAAAAGGAATAGTAGTAAACAGGATGGAGATGGGGTGAGGGGAAGGGGTACTGCAGAGGGAAGGAAAAGGAATGGGAGGAGAGCTACCCATGAGGGAAATGAGACAAGGTAAAGGGTGCAAGGGAAGGGATGGGAGAGGCTGTTTATAGTAAGTTCCACTGAATTCAATGGCTGTTACTCCAGAGTTAGATTAAAACTCTTATTGTCCTCTGGCTGAGGAGTGTCCTCAGGTAAATATGCTTAGGATTTCTAGTCCTGTTCAGCCACTGTGAGATGCTGCAATGATCTGTTCCCATTCAGCGAGGCAGGACAAGAGTCTAATAGTCCTACCACCCTCTTGATGCCCTTCATGCATAGAGGGGTCTGCAGGGAGGCAGGAGAAGATGCCCGGCTTTGCACGTGCCCAAGGAAGCTCCTAAGATCTGACGATTCTAGAGAGGTGGTTGGTGCTCACAATGAGAGAAGCTCCTCTGTTCAAGGACTGCATCAATTTTTCTAGATTCCTTAGCCTTAGTGAGGTTGTGTGGCTTATCCCCGTTTCTGCCTCCATTCTGTCTCCTTGCTTGCCTTAGTTACAGCTAAGTGCCTCTATCTCCTTCCCATCCCCTCACTTTCATAGCATTTGTCTGTATTTGGCAAATGTAGGGCTGCTTTAACAATTATTGTTGGGGAGAAATAATTTTCCTTTCAGAGAAATTCAGTATGCTTAGTATAGGCTAGTCTTAGATTCAGTATAAGTAAGTACAGTACCCATCATTGCAACATTTTCAAGTGGATTATTGTTCTTGATGTGCTTTTTGTTTCAAGCCTTTTCCTTTGCATTTTGTTAATGGCAAAATACAATTTCAGTTCAATCTATTTGCCTTGAACAAAGGCCATAGCGTTAAAATAAAAAAGCAGTGCAATTACTGATTTCCATCTCACTCTTTTTTGAGAGATGGAAAATAATGCAAGATTATGAAATTATAACTGCAGGCCCTGGCCTAACTTTAAAGGTAGACAAAAGCAACATTTGTCACAATTTTTCTTGTGATTTGAACTCTTCACTGCATATTTTCCATCTGTACAGCAGTGCTGTGTTTTATTCTCTTTACCTTTTTATTGTTTTTAAGAAATATAATGCTTTTTTAAACTGAACTTTTCTCGTACTTTGTGATGGCAAGATGAATGTGGAAGAGTTATTTTATTTCTTGCTTGTTTTTTTCCCCTCTCCTCTTCCTTCATTGCTACAGAGATAACTGTAGCATAAACATGATTTCTTTTCTGGGCTGCTACATATCTCCACTGTTTAGTACTCCAAATACTTGAAGGATGTTTTTGTGGTGAGGCGGGTATTTCTTGCATGTCTGGCTAACTTATTTTTTCATCTTCTTCTGCCCATTTTGCTTTTACTACATATTATTCTTACTCCAATTTTATGTGCCCATAGGCTGCTGGTTGCAGGATCAAACTTAGCTTCTGCTTCTTTTTTTCTTCCCTCTCTCCTTTCACCACACACTGAGCCAGGATGGATCTGCATACACTCCATAAATAAATGTGCATGAGCATGATTGCACCCAGACACTTGAACTGCAGTAAAAATGTGCCACATAAGAATACTCTGCATTCTCGATTTCTCAACTTTTAGCATCAGTTCTGCAAAACTTGGTAGTCCAATCGTCATGCACATGCGTTCCTAACATTACACAACATATAAAGTTGACTTTGGTTGATCTTGATCGGATGTGCAACCTCTAGGAAATTCCAGGGGGATAGACTAGATTAGGGGGTTGAAAAAACATACTGGAAGAAGGCAATGACAAGGTCTCTATTGATGGGAAGGAAAAACATTGAGAAATCCATGGAGTCACCAGGAGTTGATCATCAGTCAAAGGAGATGTCACAGTCAATCAATCAATCTAACATTACTCCGTGGAACACATGTTTGAATTCCTTACTTGGAAGGTAAAAAATATCCCCTGGAATTTAAAACTCAGCATACTGCAGCGCTAAAAATTTCAGTTGGGTAGGACCTAGGTAACTCACTGGCCCTTAACTGAATCAAGGTGTATGTTTTGTGAACTTAGTCAGCAATGTGTTAGAAGAATGTTATCTTAACCCAAGTCAGCCCAGAATTTATTTGGGGTTAAACTATCACCTAATCAACCATGTGGCATAACTATCCTAATCAAGTCCAAACCCTGCCCATTATTGTTCAAGGGAAAAGTTGGCGATTGAGAATTGCTGAAAAGCAAGCTTCTCCATTACAAAGTTCATTGTCAAGGCCTGGCAGTGCAGAAAAAAACTCCAAATACCAATTGGCTGCAGTGCCCAAGCTGTTCCTTTTACTTCCTGTCTTCTCCAAAGGGAAGCACTAGTATACCTTACTAGTACTGATCTGGTTGAAGGAAATCATGTACTTCCTGGAGAAAGATGAGGGTGGGGACCCAAAATAGCACCTTTTGATCCATTTAATTTAATTTAATTGGGTGCTGTCGGAGCTACCAATAAAAGGTTGATTGGAGAGTGGCTAACTGGGTTAATCATATTATATGAATAGAATCATTAAGTGACATGAAACCTCCTGGCTATGTATTGTTAGTGGCTAGTTGCTGTACAGCAATACTGCACAACCTCTCATTTTTGCGGTCTAGGTGTAAAACTCCTGTTATGTTGCTGTACAGATCTGGTATTTGGGAGGCCAGGCTTTGAAAAAGGAACCTCAAGATAGGATGAGTTGGGACATGTTTGGTTGATGAGTCTCCTTTAGGGTATCCTCAAGCCTTAGGGTCAGCTGTAGGCATAGAGGTGAATAAGATGCAAGATTGGGTCTGTTCCCTTGCAGGAACTACACTGGAGGAGGGTTGCCACCTAAGCTTGTTCCCAGAATGTGAGCTATGCAAGCAGCTGCTTGGCTTTAATTGCTGCCACTTCTTCCCAGTCTTCACCTATCTTACCCTCTTGTTGCATGAGTACTTCTGTATCCAGATTGTTGGATCATACCATTCAGGTCATTCATTTTCTTTAGGAAATTTTTGCATACACTGGCTAAGATTACCTGTGATTATAAATGTAGGAAGTGCTTTGCCACTGATCCATTTGGAGAAGATCATTCATGTGTAGAACTGAAAATGTGAGCAGTCCCTCCACTCTGCAAAGTCATGTTGTGATGTTAGTAAACAGCTGGTGGTCCACAGATATGAATGGCTTCAGTAGGCAGCCTTCGCTTGTGGGGACACCGCTATGGGAGGGTTTTTTATAGTTTTTTGTTGTGGTGCTTTTGAGTCAGTTTTTGACTCCTGGTGACTGCTGGACTAGTCCTCGCAGTTTTCTTGCAAGGTTTTTGGAAGTGGTTTGCCACTGCCTGCTTTCTAGGGCTGAGAGAGAGTGATTGACCCAAGGTCTGTGCCTAAGGCAGGACTAGAGCTCACTGGTGTTCTGGTTTCTAGCCTGGTACCTTAACCACTATACCAAACTGGTTCTCTCAGTATGGGTGTTGGAACCTCACATTATATAATGGTAGGTGAGAAAGACCTTGAGAAATGGGGCAAAGAGCTTCTGCCTAGGAAACATTTAGGGTTCCTTAAGAATCTTCCATTAAGATTCTGTTAATGTAGCCTTATAATAAAGTAGAATTAGCTCATCTGGTCATGTTTCCTGTCTGGTCTGCCTGGGAAGGCTGACATCAGTCTTGCAAGTCTGAAAATACAAATCTCCCACCATTTCCTTTACAGCCTGAGAAAGTAGGGAGGGTCCCTTCTGAGCCTTTTTCTCCGTCCATTATGCAGCTGTGGTCTATGCCATCTCTTATCTAAATGTTCCCTAGGCAGCAGCTCTTCACCCTGTTTCTCAAGGCCTGTCTCACCTACATTACACACTATCAATTCTCAGCTTATATAGAAGTCATGCAAAGGCCTCCCTACTGCAGTCATGTTGTAACTGTAGATGATGTCATAGGGTAAATTGGAAAGGAGAGGGACTGATCATAATTCCTTGTATATCAAGATGCTAACATTAACCCATCGCCTGAATAGAGTCATATTCTATTGCTAGGTTGTCTTGCATTCGTTATATTGGTTTCCTTTGTCCTGTTGGTTTCTGACATATTTTTAAAAACAAATTGTTTCCTGTGAGTTCAGTATCTCAACAGGATCTGGCTGTACTTATTCTCAAACAAGATGGACCTGCCCCATAAAGGAGTGCTTGTGTTCAAGGTTCCATCTCCCCCCTGAACTTTGCCCCATATTTTTTGTGTGTGGGGGGAGGGCTGGTCCTGAAAGAAATTGTGATTCCCCTGAGCAAGCTGATACTTTTTCTTGTTTCTCAGTGGTCCCATTTTGGCTACCATGTTTTTGGCACTCAGTATCTGACTTTGCCATTAGAAAGAGTGATATGTGCAACTACAGTGTACTCCACTATATTTATTCTCTTGTGTGGTGATGAAAGGAAGGGAACCTAGTGTTTTCTAACACAATTGTGACATACTGACAATCTGGAAGCAAAACAGAAACAGTAATTTTCTGAAAACAAGGATCAGAAAAAGAAAGATTGTCTCTGATAAATAGGGATATGGGTGCCTAGTTTTTTATGATCATTTCTCTGAACCTGTAACATTCATTAAAACTAAAATAATGTGTTATATGAGCATGCAATTATTATAGTTTTCTCTTTCTTAATTAAGGAGCTTGTCGTTATTTGATGCAGTGCAACAGTCTCTCTTGCCAAAGAATGAAAATGATGAAAAGAGGGTTATTTTTAGCTTAAGAGTTTGTTCTTAGAAACAGTGAAGGTACCCATTTGATATACAAAGCATACATAACAAGAGAGATTTAACTTTTTTTTAGACTTTTTTATCCTGCCTTTATTATTTTTTATAACTAACTCAGGGCGGCGAACATACCTAATACTCCTTCCTCCTCCTATTTTCCCCACAACAACAACCCTGTGAGGTGAGCTGGGCTGAGTGGGAGTGACTGGCCCAAAGTCACCCAGCTGGCTTTCGTGCCTAAGGCAGGACTGGGCAAAGATTTAACTTGGGTTTGCTTCTCAGTCTCTGCTTCAAGGGAACTGTTTACAGCTTTTTATAGATTATGTTGGCAAAGATCAAAGCTGATGAATTGTAGCTGTAGCTTTATGTGATTCCTTTATGTTCCATTCTCTGTGCAACAATAAACTCTAACAGCAGGTGTAACAATAGCTGGAATTGTATGCACGGTCTTTAGTATTGCATATTGAGTCTAGTTAGGTTTTTAATGTAATCTTTAAAACACAACTTATTTGTGCTTAAGGGTAGACTGAGTTTCCATTTAAAAAGCAGGAAACTCAATATCTATGCATATTTTGATTGGTTTTATGAAGGCACCTCTTGGTTCTGTTTAGCAGAAACACCACACGTACATTTATCTCAACAAGTATAGAACAATTGTATTAATGGAACAACGTCCCGTAGTTTATAGAACATTTTAGAGTTATTCCCTATAGGAGTCCTTTGTCTGGAATTATCTTATGCAATTCCACACACCCGCCCCTCCCCAATGTGTATTTGGCTTTGAATCTGTGGTTGACCTATTTCAGTAAATTATTTTACAGTAAAATAGTTTTGTGTTGCCTTAAAAATGTGGTGAGCTAAGCTTCACATGGAGCTGTCCTTTTACAGATATCTCTGTTGACTCTGTGGGCACTGAGATGCGGGATCAAGGAGGTTTGGGAATATGGTATACTGCTGATTTTCCTTTTCCTTAAGTTCCTTCTTAATATTTCTGTTTGTATGTATAATTCTGGAAAGGGGACAAAGGCAGCCCTGACATTTTTTCAACTCTAATTCTGCCCTAGAGAAGATTTAAAAGTGATGCATCATTGAATAGAAAAAGGAACTTGTTTAAAAATGATTTCAGGCCTAGTTCTTCTTCTTTAAACTTAAAGCATACCGTCTGAGCCATTTTACGAAAGTTTGAACTCTCTGAACTCTGCCTAATCTTAACCATGATCTGCCTATTGTTTTGGAGGATTTGTGAATCATTGTGTTGGTTTGTTGAGCTTGAAGGAAAGCTTCCTTCCCACACAGGAAGACTGCTGTTCAAGAAAAAGAGAAATTCCAATTCTCATGTGACTCACTTCCCCCCCCCTCTTTTTTTAATATATGTTCTTCTTGTTTCTGATGATATGTTGCCACACACATAAACACCAGGATATGGCAGAATTTTTCTGAACATTTTAAAGCCCTATCAAAAGTATCCCGCCTCGTTCTGGTGATTAGTTGTTTTCTTCAAAGTCTCCTTGTATGGGTATATTAAAAAAAAAAAAAGCTGACAAAGCCATAGCAGCCTTTTTCAGTGATACTGTTTGGAAATTAAGAAGATACTAAGGGATTCATTTTGTGGGAATTAATGTTTATACAGTGGTTGGTTTTTGACCCCCTCCAGAATGTAGTGGGGTCAATGAATAAATCCCTTTCTCTGTCTGGAGAAAGAGTTAAGTGGAAGGAACAGAGAAAAGCTACGAAGAAGAAAAATGGTTGTGGAGCAAGGAGACAGGAAGAGGAGAAAATGAAAAATTATCTGGTGTGAGTTGTAGAACTGAAGACTTTTGGTGGGACAGTGGGGTCCCTGTGTGGGAACCTGGGCAATGAATTTGCTGCTTCTGAGAAGGTTTAAGTTGTTCATCTCAATCTATGTTTAGTTATGCTTGTGTTGAAGAATTAAATAATACAAATATTTAATTTGTGGTATTATGAATCAAGTAGAAGAAAATGCAGTAAATCACTTCTGGAAAGAAGCCAGTGCTAAGTGGTTGCTGCTCCTGGAATTACTCATTTGGGCAAGTGAGAAATGTAATGCAATAATAATGTCTTCTGAAGAATCTTCTTCACTTTGAATGGTCTTCACTTTGTTGCCCATGGTGTTGTTATACAGTGCATTTGGAAAGTATTCAGACCCCCTTCACTTTTTTCAATTCTGTTATGTTGCAGCCTGATACTACAATCATTCAAATTCATTTTTTTTCTCATTAATCTACACTCAGTACCCCATAATGACAAAGTGAAAACAGAATTTTAGAAATGTCTGTAAGTTTATTAAAAATGAAAAACTGAAATATCACATTGGCATAAGTATTCAGACCCTTTGCAACAACACTTGAAATTTAGCTCAGGTGCCTTCCATTTCTCTTGATCGTTGCTGAGCTGTTTTTACATCTTGGAGTCCACGTGTGGTAAATTAAATTGATTGGACATGATTTGGAAAGGCACACACCTCTCTATAGAAGGCCTCACAGCTGACAATGCATACTGTACCAGAGCAAAAGCCATGAGGTCGAAGGAACTGCCTGCAGAGCTCAGAGGCAGGCTTATTGCAAGGCACAGATCAGGGGAAGGCTACAAAAAAATTTCTGCTGCACTGAAGGTTCCCAAGAGCGCCGTGGCCTCCATAATTCTCAAATGAAAGATATTTGGCACAACCGGGACTCTTCCAAGAGCTGGTTGCCCGGCTAAACTGAGCAATCGGGGAGAAGAGCCTTAGTAAGAGAGGTGACCAAGAACCCGATGGTCACTCTGACTGAGCTCCAGAGATCCCCTGTGGAGATGGGACAAAGTTCCAGAAGGACAGCCATCACTGCAGCCCTCCACCGATCTGGGCTTTCTGGCAAAGTGGCTAGACGGAAGCCTCTTCTCAGTGCAAAACACATGAAAACCTGCTTGGAGTTTGCAAAAAAGCACCTGAAGGACTCTCAAACTGTGAGGAACAAGATTCTCTTGTCTGATGAAACCAAGATTGAACTGTTTGGCCTCAATTCTAAACATTCTGTCTGGAGGAAACCAGGCACCGCTCATCACCTGCCCAGTACCATCCCAACAGTGAAGCATGGTGGTGGCAGCATCATGCTGTGGGGGTGTTTTTCAGCAGCAGGGACTGGGAGACTGGTCAGGGTTGAGGGAAAGCTGAATGGAGCAAAGTACAGAGATATCCTCAATGAAAACCTGTTCCACAGCGCTCAGGACCTCAGACCGGGCCGAAGGTTCACCTTCCAACATGACCATGATCCTAAGCACACAGCCAAGACAACAGAGGAATGGTTTAGGGACAACTCTGTGAATGTCCTAGTGTGGTCCAGCCAGAGCCCTGACTTGAACCCTATTGAACATCTCTGGAGAGACCTGGAAATGGCTGTCCATCGACGGTCCCCATCCAACTTGACTGAGCTTGAGAGGATTTGCAAAGAAGAATGGCAGAAAATCCCCCAATCCAGGTGTGCAAAGCTTATCGTATCGTACCGAAAAAGACTCGAGGCTGTAATTGCTGCCAAAGGTGCTTTAACAAAGTACTGAGTAAAGGGTCTGAATACTTAAGTACATGTGATATTTCAGTTTTTTCTTTTTAATAAATTTACAGACATTTCTAAAATTCTGTTTTCACTGTCATTATGGGCTAGTGAGTGTAGATTAATGAGAAAAAAAATGAATTTGAACGATTGTAGTATCAGGCTGCAACATAACAAAATTGAAAAAAGTGGTCTGAATACTTTCTGATTGCACTGTATATCATACTAGAGAACTCTGTGACCCATTGGGTCATCTTTTGAGAGAAAATCAGTGCAGTCTGATGTGACCAGAATGAACATTAAATTTTAGGCTGACCATATTTTGTTCACCCCAAAGTTGGACGGTCCCGTGATCATCTAAGAAGAGTATGTATCATAAATAGAAAAATAATTGTAGTGGCAGACATATTTGAATAAATAAGTCAATATTTACTTACCCAAAGAGATAAACAGAATTGCCACAGGCGGGCAAAAAAGCAGTGGGAGCGGAAATGACTTCTGACTTCCTGGCGCCTTTCCCATTGACTTTGCTTGTGGGAAGCTGGCAGGGAGCATCAGAAACCATGATCGCATTATTGTGGGGATGCTGCAACAGCCACAACTTTGTGAATAAAACTAGTCTGAACTTTGTGGAAATTTCAATCCCACAGGAGTGATGGGTCCCAGATTTTTTATGCCTTCTTTAAGTTAGCGGATTTTAGGTACCTAAAATTCAAAAATTGTTGCAGTATAATGCACCATTTGGGCTAACTTGAGGGTACAAACAGACAAACAGATGAACACAATGAGAGTTTTAGTAGTGTATAGATATGACTATATTATCTTATGACATCACTATAAGGTCTGTGATTGGCTGGGGTTACCCATGTACCAAGAAGGAAAAAAAAGATGACAATGAAGCTGCAAAAGGTTAGTAAGACAATGCCATAAATATGATTGGGAGAGGTATTTTCACAATTTGAAATTTGAGAAAATATGCATAATCTTGATTTGGTTGTTACCTGTATTGGTTCTCATTATCATAAATTATAAATAAATGTAGGACGGACAGCTTCCTCATAGAAATTGCTCTCTCTAAAATGTTTTGTCTGCTATTTTTTGAAATCAAGGCAGACATCTTGAAAGGTGCAAAAAGTTAATTTAAATACATTTCATTGTTGTTTGCCTTACTTTTCTGGGTGTGATCAGTTTGTGGTAATTTCACATTATACTGATTTTTCAAAGTCATGAAAGTGAAGACAAGCTTCATATTTTATTGGAATACATGCTGCAGTAGTCGCCTGGATTATTTATGGCATGACGTCAAAAATGTTACAAGGTCATTTTTGAAATGTTGCTACTCCTCAGGAGGGCCAAATTTCACCTGACAGCTGGAAACTTTGTTGTACTTTTCATATAGCTGTTTCTTTCTCAGACAAAAGGAATAGAGTGGAGTCCATAAAAAATAATGGAATAACAGGTCATGCTGTATGCAGTCATTTTAACTACTCTGTTGATGCTCCGGAAATCCTGGATATGATGCAGTGGAACAAGATGAGCCACCTGAGGTAGAAGATTACTAAGCTGGATTGACACCAAGCAAGTGTTATTTAATGAGCTGCTGGTCAGGACAGAGAAATACCTGCTTTGTTTTCTTTCACTATGCGTATACACAAGACACCAAGCTTTGGGAGTTGCAAATTATAGGAGCATATTTTCCAGAATAATAGAACCTGATACAATTCTTAAAAATGCATTTCTTACAGATTCAGAATTTCTGAACAGGGAGAACAGTAGACAGGAACTGCTGGCCTTTAAAGAAGCACTAGTTCTCAGTGCAACAAGATATTCATGACAGCAATTCTGACATTCTTTTTTCTTTGGTCAGATTTTAACTACCTTGAACTAAATGGGCAGGATGTGAACCTCTGTGGGAGCAGTCAGGACCCAGTCCACCGTATTTCATGCATGCTTGTATTTGTGACCCGTAACAGGCATCTTAACGTTTAAGATCCTATTTTTTAATGTTACTGCTTATCCTTTGCTATTATACCTCTTACTTTGCTGAGTCCTCCTGCTGGAGACTTAGATTTCTGTCTAAGCACCATGCCTTCAGATTTATTCTCTGAAGCAGCCTTCCTTAATCTAGATGTTTCAGTGTGTAGACTTCAACTCCTGGAGTGCTCAACAAAGATCATGCTGGTTGGGAAATTCTGAAAGTTGAAGTTCACACTTTTGAGAATGCCCCGGTTGGTAAAAGCTGCTTCGATGCTTACGCCCCTGCAGTGGAGAATAAGAGTTGGAGAAATATCTTTCCTCCTTTTCCACTCATGCTTTCAAATTTCTGTTCTGTGACATAGCCAGTGTTGGTTATGGGTCATATAGAAAGACCATTACAAAATAGATACCCTTCATTGGAACAGGTAGCTATTGTCTTTTTGCATGTGTGATTTTTACTGCCATTATTTCTAACCTGCCCAAGGTTTCCTTCCTGTTTCATTGAAGTCTAGAAGAAGGTCCCCTCAGATGACTTATCTTTCATTTATTATTTTATGTAATTCAACATTAAGCTCCTGGAATGGCTGAGTACAAACTATGTAATCTGTGTTCTAAAACAATATCCTCATTATTTCTGCAATGACAGGAAATTACTATTCTCAATGTGTTATATGTAGGAAATGAGGGAGGATTAGTTTTTGTTTTTTTTAAACTACTGTGTGTTTTTCCCACCCTAAGTTCCTAAATGGTCCTAAATCCAGTGAACATGTGCATGAAATTATGGTAGATAATATCTAATATTTTGTTGTGATGAGGTAAGACAATGTGGCTATTGCCATGCAGTTCTCTTTAATAGCATTCTGCTAGTCCTGTTCTTTCCTTCTGGCACAAGTCTATATGAGATTGTAATGAGATCTGTGGAGAATATCTTTCAAAATGATCAATAGGGAAAAGGTTTTAAAAATGTTTTCTGTAGAATGGGCTTTCTATATTTATATATTTATAGCCAAATTAATAAGCAGGAGGTGGGACAAGCTTTTGTCTTCTTCACTTTTTGTTTCTGAGAATTTTTTTTCCGTAGATGGAGAAGGACAAGTCATGGGAGGGTATTTTATTTGTGGTATTTATTTCAAGAATATTTATTTATTTATTTATTTATTTATTTGTCTACCTATCAAATTTGTCACCGCCCTTCTCATCAAACGACTGGGTCGTTTACAAAACAATTAAAATCAATTAAAATTACAAAATTACAATAATAAATAAAAAAATTAAAAGATCCAAAATAATTGGCGATCACTCAGGGAGCATCATCGAGGCGCTAGCCACCCCCAGGATTGGGTAGAGTTGTTATCCCCCCACACAAGCTGGCAGAGCCAGGTCTTCAGTTTTTTCCGGAAGGCCGGGAGGGTAGGGGCCTGCTGCGCATGGGGGGAGAATGTTCCAAAGGGCGGGAGCAACGGCAGAGAAGGCTCTCCTCCTGGGCCCCACCAGTAGACATTTCTCTCACAGACAGGACCCGCAACATACCCTCTCTGCTTGACTGGGTGGGACGGGTTGATGTGACGGTGTAAGAGGGTCCCTTGGGTAACCTGGATCCATGCCATGTAGGGCTTTAAAGGTGATAACTAACACTTCGAATGTATAAGAGCCAGGCTTTTAATACATGCATATTACTCTTACTTAACTGTTGCAATAACAGCTTACAGCAGTTAAAACTGCAGGGTCAGATTTAAGATGCTAATAGCAGTAAGAAAGAGCAAGTCTTCCATTGCTTTTTCAAGAAGGGTCATTGTCATATATCTGCGGGTCTGATTAAATAAAGAGCTGAAGGATGCGACTGCATTTGAAAAGCTAAATATATTGTTTTAAAATTTCACTAATTACATTGGAACATTAGAGCCAGACTATCAGAACTCCACATTGGAACAGTTATGACATCTTTAATTTTATTTCATATTTACTCATACTGCTTGAAGTAGGTATCTGTGAAAATGTCCATACTTCTGATAGCAAAATTTGTGCCTATCCAAAGAAGATAAAGTGTGTGAAACATTTACAGTTCTGTTAGGAATGTCCTGTTGCCCTCCCATTCTAGAGACGTCTCATGCTCAGTTTAGTGTAAATACTAAAGAGGAAAGCCAGTTTGTTCTAGTGGTTAAGGCATCAGTCTAGAAACCAGGAGACTGTGAGTTCTAGTCCCACCTTAGGCACAAAGCCACCTGTGTGACCTTGGGCCAGTCACTCTCTCTCAGCCCTAGGAAGGCGGCAATGGCAAGCCACTTCTGAAGTCTTGCCAAGAAAACTGCAGAGATTAGTTTGGGCAGCTGCCAGGAGTCAACATTGACTCAAAGGCACCGAGGGGGGGGGGGAGTGAGGGAGAGGGAAAGAGTGAGTATTGGAAAATCAAATCAGAATGACAAATAAAACAGGATTATTTCATGTCACTCACCAATCTTCCCTCGTGTCCTTGCTCCATGTAGTATTCCTACTCCCATGCTGCTTGGATGAATGTAATTTGCCACTGAAAGGATAGGCCATAAGACCTCTCCTGCAGTGGATCTTGGCACTGCAAAACCAAATCAGGCAAGCCTACTATACTTATATATACTACTGTACTACTATGAGCAGAACTGTAATAGATTCTCTGGCATGAAGTGGGTCTTTGTCCTCGCAACGCAGATTATTATGTTGAGTGTATCCTAACATTTGGAGCTGAAAGGTATAAGATCACCCCCTGCGTTCCTAGCTCTCATTCGCACATCAGCTGCGTGTCTTGTTATTATTAACATTCACAACTTATTTTTGTTTATGTAGTGACTGTTCATTTATAGGTTAGTCAGATAAGGAAAAATCAGTATAATCCTTAATTTCCTGCCTAATTGTTGCAACTCAAGACTTTTTAAAATAGCAGAGTCTATATGGTAATTTACCCCTAGGTGCAGGTGAAAGAAAACTGATAGACAAT
Source organism: Python bivittatus (assembly GCF_059951505.1). Lineage (NCBI taxonomy): Eukaryota > Metazoa > Chordata > Lepidosauria > Squamata > Pythonidae > Python > Python bivittatus. The sequence goes on from NW_028277098.1 coordinate 17,856,489, forward strand.
CAAGCTTTCCACTCTCCACATAGGTAGGTGAAAGCTGATAGGAAGATGGTAGGAGCTGGAGGTTACATTGTTAAAGAAAAAGTTGAACGAGGAGCTGTATTAATTGTCCTTTTTTCTCTTCATAAGTCAGTAAGATAATGTGCTGGACTCTTAGCCAGCAATTTCCAAATACAGTGGTACCTCGGGATACGAACACCTCTACTAACGAACATTTCGGGTTACGACCAGCTTCGGCAGGAAAAATTTACCTCGGGTTACGAATCAGATACGCAGCCATTTTTCCGCCCGTTACACGGTCCGCAGCCATTTTCCCGCCCATGCCACGTGGTCCGCGGCCATTTTCCGCCCTGCCACATGGTCCGCGGCCATTTTTCCGCCCCTTCCACGTGGTCCACAGCCATTTTTCTGCCCCTGCCGCGTGGTCCGCGGCCATTTTTCCGCCCTGCCGTGTGGTCCGCGGCCGTTTTTCCGCCCCTGACGCGTGGTCCGCGGACGCCAGAATGGATTAACGGTAATTACATTGAACCTTATGGGGAAATTTGCTTCGGGTTGTGACCAAATTCAGGCGGAGGGCGGAACGAATTAACCGTATTTACATTGAACCCTATGGGGAAATTTGCTTCGGGTTATGACTAACTCGGGATACGCCCAGGGCCATGGAACGGATTAAGTTCGTATCCCGAGGTACCACTGTAATCCAAATCTGGACATTATTATAGGTTTACTTCTTATTTGGAAGGATATTGTAGAGATGGATTTTGTCTGGTATCTTTTCATTTCTGGAATATTATCTTCTGATAACAATATTCCACAATATTTTCATCAGAATGAGTGTTTTGGCTTTTGATCACTATGTCGTTCTTTGATACAGGAGTGATGGTTTGGAATGGAATGTTTCCCTGTTCAGTCTGGCACAAATCCTTTTATTAGTCAGTCATGTTTGCAGACAAATGAATCATGCTAGCATGACTTCTTCATTAATCATGTAGTAATTACTTTCTGCTCAGTCATGGATGCTTTCTCGGATTTGGTCAAGCTCTCTGTGTCCTTCCATATTTTGTCCATATGAGAACTGACTCAGCAGTTACTGCTGTCCTAAAATCTGTCCTCCAGTTTTTCAACAGTTTTTTTTTGTTTTTTCTACTTTATTTTCAGAGATAATTCCTTTCGACTTTGGGTGGTGTTTTAGAGCTCACTTTATTATTAGAGTCAGGGATACTACCACCAGTGTTGTTTTCTCTTACACATATTTCTATCACTCTGAAGTCTCCAGGGGCCTATCCTTCTCAATCTGAAAAATGCCCAGTGGGAAGAGACCCCCTCCTGAATTTTTGGAAACTGGAATGTAATTGAATAATGGGAAGCCGGTGAGGCAGAAGACTTCTGCAATCAAGGAAGGGCAGTTTATTCATACCAACCTCTTGGCCATCTTGAAAATAAATAAGTATAGGTACATCACATTCCACCCATAACATTTCATTGAAATAACTTTTTACTCTGAAAGATGTTTTGAAAGCAAATTCTCTTTCATCAAACTAAATGGAAACTGAAAAGAAAAAATACTTTTTTTTTTTTTTGCACGGTGCTATTTAAGGCTCATGATATTAATCAAGGAAGTCTTGTAGTAGCCAGCTGTTAGGCTCCCTTGCTGAAATTCAGCAAGCTGTCAGGCTCACTGACAAACTTGGCAGAAGATACTCCCTGACATTCAACACAGAACAGCTAGATAAGAATTGTGTACTTGGACAAAGATACTTTGAACAGTGGATTGCACTTTGTCAACATAAAGTTGGAGACGCTTTTTAATGGTGGTTAATCGTAGGGTTTTTTCCCTTGCCTTTCTCTTCACTGGATGAATAGTAACCCTTGTGGTTTTCAGTCCTGTAGCTAGATTATATTGGAAGTTCAAAAATCAGGCTTCTCCTGATTTTTGGCTACTTACACAGCTCTCCTCCTACTATGTTGGATGTTGATATAATTGGATTTCTGACTTGAGAAACTTTTGCTCAATGTAACTTGAAGATCCCTAGATTAAAACCATAGTGAAGGGTAAAGAGCCCCCTCTGTCTACATAGCTAGGTCTCATCCTGATTTTTCCTCCAATTCCATAGCTGGCTATTTGTTATGACAAATAAGAGCCACTGTTCTGAGATGTGTGGAATATACATAGTTTAAGTAAAATAAAAAGTATATGGGTTTCTTGAAATATATAATCCATTTCTAGTGCAATGATTTTTCCCCCTGTAGCAATAATGTGAAATTGCAATGCCAGTTTCAGGAGGCACTGAAAAACTACTTGATGTATTAACATTTCAAGTGTAGTTAAATATTTAAACCAGTTGCAGAATGGAATAAAATGAAGAAAGAGGGCCAGTGTAGTGTAGTGGTTAAGTTACAGGACCAGGAGAGGGCTCCAATCTTTTCAAAATTGGGTAAACAGTCTTGCTTTGATGATGGTGGTATTGAATTTTCTTTGGGTGTTGACTGAAGAGAATTTAGGGTGATTAATTCATTATTCCACTCTGATTTGAAGTTTATGGAGCATAGATTTGGGTGGTGAACAAAGTAAATCCATAGGATATACTGTGACTGCTATTATCTATCTCACCTATATATTGACATATTGTCACAACTCACATAACCTATTTTGGGATGCGGATTGAGGCATAGACTACTGCAATGCGCTCTACATGGGGCTACCCTTGAAGAGTATCCGGAAGCTTCAGCTGGTCCAGAATGCAGCCGCGTGAGCAATTTTTGGGGCCCGAAGAAGGACCCATATAACACCTTTGCTCCGTGAGCTGCATTGGGTACCGGTTTGCTTCCCGGTCTAATTCAAGGTGTTGGTTATCACTTTTAAAGCCCTACATGGCATGGGGCCAGGCTACCTGAGGGACCGCCTCGCCCCCATGATTTCAACTCGTCCCACCCGATCTCACAGAGGGGGCATGCTCTGGACCCCCTTGGTAAAAGAACTCTGATTAGCGGGGTCCAGAAGGCGGGCCTTCTCTGCTGTAGCCCCCGCCCTTTGGAACATCTTGCCCCCAGAGGTGAGACAGGCCCCCTCACTCCAGGCCTTTCGGAGGGATTTGAAGACTTGGCTCTGCCATCTGGCCTGGGGCGGGGAGGGAGGATGTCAGAAATGGGGTTGGCTAGCCCCTTAGCGGCCTGGTGTGGCCTCTATTGGCCTCTTGGATCTTTTGATCTTTTTTCTATCTCTGTAAGTGTGATTCTCTTTTTATAACTTTTAATTATGTATTTATGATTTTAATTTGATGTAAACCGCTCAGAGTCCCCCACTGTGGGGAGATGGGCAGAGACAAGTCCACTAAATAATAAATATTTCCAGGATGAACTTTCCAGTAATGCTGTATATTGCCTGCAGGTTTTATTCAGACTGAGATGTACACCAGTCACTTACATATATTTTATAAGAATACCAATTCCAGTGTTGCTGTGGGTGGAGGAGCACAAGTTTTGTTTCATTACTGAAATACACACAAGGAATTAATTGTAAGCTGTTAACCTTCAATTGATTTGTATATTGGCATTTTGCTTTCTAGTGCAGAAATAGGCATTGTGATGCTGTTATTCAACACCACTCAGGCTTCCTAACCTTTTTTTTGATTATTTCAACAAAAATAGGTTAAATGGGAAACTGGCATGCCACCTGTAGCATTCATTTCCTTTATTTATTTATTTTTTAAAAAAGCTTCTTGTATATAGGTATTTTTAGAGAATAGAACGGGGGGGGGGCAGTTAGAATCCAATGCTTAGTGTAATAATGTGCCTGCCTACCCAGAAAAAGAAAAAGGTATATGTAATCTGAATTAGGACAGAGCATCCTGGGGACCTTGTGGGAATTGTAGGGCAGTCATCCCGAGGTTGCTTGCTGATAATTAATATAGAACTTTTCCTGTTGAACATTAATGGTCTTCTCTGTTTATATTTTCAGCTTCCATCACAGAGGAAGCTGTGACCAGCTATGATGGCTAGGTGCCTGGAGTCACTATACCAGCATTTTTTCCCCATTTTGTAGGCCTATTCCCATATTTTGTTCAATCTTGATATAAAGCAAGGATGGACACATGCCTCCATGCTGCCTCTTTGTGGCTCCTAAAACCACTCTTGAAAACATTGCTAAAAGTCGGGCATGGTTTTCTGCTGGCTACCTACTTCTGGCTTAGCATGTTTAACAGTTTAATTAGTTGCTTTTCATTGATTTAACAGTTCTAGAGTTCTTGGAGTTTTTGAAAAAATAATGATTGGTGCTGGTCCTTCCTATTTGGTTACCATCATAAACATTCTGTGATCAGAGCAAGTAAAGCAGTTCTTACCCTCTGAAAGATTTGCCACCCTTGATTTGATTTGCAAGACTTACATTATGACCCTGTTGTACATTTAAATCTCTGACAGCATTTATTTATATTATATTGCTCCAAAGCTTCCAGCACCATTTTTGTATTACTAATGCTACCCTTAATGCTCAGAAGTGGAGTTCACACAGGTATTTCATAGGTATATGGGGATGAATTTACATGTATTTTCAGTATCTTAGATCTTTGTATATAAAATTTGGCCATTCCAGAAGAGCTTCTTCCAGTGTAGTTTCATGGGAATTAATTATAGCCAAATAGTCAGTACCTTCAATAAATAAGCAATAAATATGAGCACTTGCTAGGAGTGCTGTGCGATATTAAGTGCTGCTTTTGATGAACAAAGTTATGTGGAACAAGTCAGCACACTAGGGAACAGGCTTGTTACAGTATGCAATTGCTGTAAAATATTTTTCAAAAACTTTAAAAAGTACCATAATAATTGAGGAGTATAAAAACATTTCTCTGAAGACATTCACAATGCAGCATGGTGGACTCTGATAATTATGCATTGTAATATCTTTTGTGAAACAACTTCTTTTTATAACTTACTGCTTCCCACACACTGTGCTAGGGGAGCTGTCATGCAGTTAGTAATTGCAACAAAATGTCTGTAAGTATACGTTCAATTTTAACGCAATATTGGCTGAGTTTATGGAAATATTGTAGATTATTAGGTAACAGTTATATTAACTCCCAACAAATGTGCTAAGAAGCTTTTTGAATAGAGTAAACATTGTAGCTGGAGTTGAACTTGTCAATTACTAAATTATGGGACAGAATTTGATAACATATTGTGGAATTATTTTGATAGGAGGAACAAATTGGTTTTCTAACAACTTTGAAGCCATTGTTCTGAAACTACTCCACTTCTTAATGGTTCTAGAAATTCATAAGAATTCTTTGATAAGTGATTTATGGATAATAACAATACAGTGTTATATTTGTTGCATACGCTTGTAAAATTGCCAGTGATTGAAGCCTTTTGGGAACAAAAAGTTGACACAGATTGAAGTCTGTAGGGATAAAAGGGTTTGTTAGAAGATGAATGACAAGAGGCAGTTTGGTGTACTGATTAAGACATCAGGCTAGAAACCGGGAGACCGTGAGTTCAAATCCTGCCTTAGGCATGAAGCCAGCTGGGTGACCTTCGGTCAGTCACTCTCAGCCCAGGAATGAGGCAGTGGCAAACCATTTTCAAAAGTCTTGCCAAGAAAACTTCAGGGACTTGTCCAGGCAGTCGCCAGGAGTCAACATTGACTCAAAGGCACAGGCATGTGTGCCTGTGCAAGCACACGCACACACACACAGAGAAGATGAATAGGTTCTGGGGGATAGAGAGATTTAGCCAGAGATTCCAATAGATAAGTGATTACAAGAACGGCGTAATAGAGTAAGAAATAAAAACTTAATGGAAGTTAACAGAGGAGTTTGGGGGAAGAGCAGATGTGGTGAGCAGGTATGGTGAAAGAAGATTAATATAAGAGAGAAAAATGGGTTAGGCTCAATTAAGTACCAGGACAAATGGTTTGAACAACTGTGGCACCATCCAAGAGTAAGTCTGACCAGATACACTGGAGGGTACATCACAAGATCTATGATACAACAGTTAGGATGGAGAGGAATTTGTGGTTTTCCTCTCTGTTGAGAGTATAGTGGAGAACCAGACAAATAAACAAATGGATCATCAAACAAATCAACCCAGAGTTCTCACTTGAGGCTCAAATGACTAGGCTTAAAGTATTGTACAGGTAGTCCTTGCTTAACGATCACAACAGGGACCAGAAAATTGGTCGTTAAGTGGGGTGGTCATTAAGCAAGTCACCATGTGACCGGACCCGATTTTTACGACCATTTTTACGACAGTCGTTAAGCAAATTAATTTGGTCATTAAGCAAATCCAGCTTCCCCAATGGACTTTTTTTGCTGGAATTTGCTTAACAACCACGTGATTCGCTTAACAACCACGGTGATTCACTTAACAACCATTGTAAAAAAGGTAGCAAATCATGATCACATGACCACAGGGGGGTGGTGAGATGGTTTGCAGTGGTTGTAAGTGTGAATACAGGTTGTAAAGCACTTTTTCTGAGGCCGTTGTAACTTTGAACCATCGTTAAATGAACAGTCATTAGGTGAGGACTACCTGTACTTCAGCAACTTTATAGGAAGACCCAGCTCCAATTCTGGGAAGAGTGGAGGGAAAAAAGAAGAGGGCCCAGCAAGATGGATAGACTCAGTTATAGTAGTGATGAATGTACTGTTGGAAGACCTGAAAGACCAGGTTAGGGACAGGTCGTCATGGAGAAAATCTGTATGGTTGCTAAGAGTCAAAACTGACTTTATGGCACATAGGCAATCAATCACTGATTGCATCTGTGGAGAAGTATCCAAGGTAGCTCTTCAAAGTGATTGAGCGGATGAGTCAGTCCTTATTGGCTCTAGCTAGCTGGTGCTATGGTTCAGTCTGAACTCCACTGTGAACAGTTGGGTGGCACTTCATAGAAATGACTGCTCAGATTCATGCTGAGCTTGATGTCACTTTGAGCAATACATACTTAAAATGTCCACTGTATCATCTAATAGCATCCATCTGGGTCAGTTAAGTTGTTTATGTGGTGGAGAAGTGAGTAAGATTCTTGGATTTGTTCATGCCATTACTTTGTGTTGGATTCTTATCTGGCCTGGCTTATAAAAGTTTCTAAAGGCTATTTATAACTTTGCTTTTTGTGCAGTAGAAATGCAAGTTGCCCCTAATATAATGGAGTGTCTTCTTATTGAGGCCCTGTGTAGTCTATCTCCAGGATTCCCAAGTTTGCACCTTATTTCATAGGTACTTTTCCCAAACTGACATTAAGAGTGAGGATCTCTTACAAGTCTCACTTGTATCTGAAGCATATGTTGCAAGAACTATGAATAATCAACCTTTGATGATGTATCTTTGGTATTGGAGTTGCATCTTATCAGAATATTTTTTAATAACGTTTGGCCTTTGAGGAAGGCTATACTTAGGCAAGTCTTTGGACTGTAGCCCTGAGGAAAAGCTTTTTCCTTTCTACTAAATGTGTTTTTTTGGTATATATTGTAGTGTGAGATCTTCATTTCTGAGTTACCGATCTGGGCTACGGACTTTAAAATAATCATGTTGGCTCTGTTTGAAGTTAATGAATTCTGCTCAGTTGCTAGGGCCATTAGACGTTTTGGGGCTTTGTTTTTATTTTAGAGGACTGCATGGATAATGTCAACTGTACTGGAACATTTTCTCCAATCTTCCTTTGTTAGACTGCTTCTTTTATTGTGCATTCATTGTGGTTTTGTTTTATTATTTTTAGTATTGGGTTTTGACTATAAATCAATAAATTAATCAAGATTATGTGGTTTGTCTGCCTAGTTTGCACTAGACCCTGGATTATAGCTTTGCCACAAATAAAGGAGAAGCTTTAGGGCTTCTCTGATTGGCAGAAATTGCCTCACATATAGTGGATGATCGTAGAATATAGCAGTGACTTAATATTTTAAATCAGCGGGCAAGTTAAATCCTCCTGCATTTTCTTATTCAGTTTTATTCTGTGCTTCCTCAACAATCATTTGCATTTTGTTATTAGAGTGTGAATCTTAAAAATCTGAAGCATAAAGGGAGGTTAATTGTGTTGCTGGAATAAATTTATTGGTGCCGAACCTGATAATGGTTTGTCCTTTAGCGCCCTCTTTTGGTGATTATGTAGAAATGAACTAGCATTTTTTACTCTGGGTGAGAGACAAGCACAAGCACTATGATGGGTGATATTTTGTTTTGGTATAGTACAATGTTGTCCAAACTTGGCCACTTTAAGATGAGTGGACTTCAACTCCCAGAATTCCCCATGCTGGCTGGGGAATTCTGGGAGTTGAAGTCCACTCATCTTAAAGTGCCCAAGTTTGGACAACACTGGTATAGTATTATAGGTGATAATGTTTTCTGTTGTCTAGTTTGCTTTCTCCCCTTTTGTTTGCAAATTTTACTTACCAAAAGTTTATTGAATGCTTACAAAGAAATGTGATGAGTCAAATAAGACAAATGCCTGACATGTGCTTTTCGTTTCTGACTATAAACAAACAATCTCTTATGTGCAAAAGAAAGAATGAAAGCAGTGGAAAAGATGTGAAGGCTGCCGTATCTATTTAGCTGCTAATATTAACCTTGTGTGTTTTTGAACAAATACATTGAAAGATAACCACACTTTGAGAGTGCACTAAAATATTTCAGGAACATGTACATTGTGATACAAATTGCAAGAATAACCTTGTATGTTAGGTCATTATTACCATCTGTACCTTATTGAATAAGATTTTAGGCTTAGAGATACTGACCAAAATCTGGCTAGTGAGTTTATGCGACTTGAATTTAGAGATTTCATCTCCTGCAAATCAGACAGATGGACTTGATGTTGTAATATTCTTCTTTCCTTGCTCCTTTTTAAATTTGCTACACTATTAATAGATCCTTTGTGATCTTGTTATGTCCCTATACATTTGCCATTATGAAGCCATTTTTTTCCCCCAAAATTAGGACATGGGTAGATAGCCGGTGTCTGACAGCAGTGCGTGTGTATGGATAGAATAAAAATTCTGTTTCTCCACTACAGCTCGTGTTCACCCAAATTAGTGATCTCATGTTTCATTTACTTATCAAATTTATATAGCCACCCATCTCACGAATGTAACTGGGCAGTATACAATAAAACCATCAATTAAAACAATCTTAAATAACCATGAAAAACAATTAGACATAACTACAAGCAAGATTATGGGAGAACGTGTCAGAGTTTTATGCATAATACAACCAACTTGCGGGCTCCATGCTACCAAGGGATCCCCAGACCCGCTGGGGGGAAAATGTTTTGAGAGATTTCTGGAAGGTCAGTAGAGTTGGGGCTAATCTCTTCCCAGGGGGGTTGATGTTCCAAAGGGCGGGTGCCATGGCAGAAAAGGCTCGTATCCTGGGTCCTGTCAGGTGGAACTCCTTAGCAGACGGGAGCTGTAACGTGCCTCTCCTGCTGGACTTGATGGAATGGGTGGATGGAATCGGGGAGAGACGGTCCCTCGGATAGCCCGGCCCCATGCCATGTAGGGCTTTAAAGGTCAAAACCAGCCCCTTGAATTGGACCCGGAAGCAAACTGGCAGCCAGTGTAGCTCATGGAGCAGAGGTGTAATGTGTACCCTTCTAGGGGCACGTATAATTGCCTTACCACCATATTTTGCCCCAGTTGAAGCTATTGTCAGTATTCATAAGCGGGACACAATTTTCCAGTGCCAGTAGTAATCAAAGTTTAGCCCTGAAGAGTGAAGAAACTAGCCCATGTGTTGCAGGGATCCTGAATATTTGATTATGAAACAGCATCCCACTGAGCCATGCAGGGAAGTTCCATACAGTATTTGATTTTTTCCTCCAAATAATTACCTGGGAAATGGAGAGGGATTGTCTTCCATTTACTGGGAAGAATGATACTTTTGAAAATAACTTAATAGGTGGGAGGCACAAATAACTTTGAGGGTTAGCTTGCAATTGAGTGGGGTTGCTTATCTAACACATTTTAATCTTTTTTGTAAAGCTTAATGAGGACTGTTTATCTTTTCATTCCACCCTTGTTTAGCTACTCTTTATTTTGCCTCATCTCCATCCAGTTTGCTCCCTTGTTCTGTTTCCTTCTTTATCCAGATTGGCTACCCCTTCCCCATCCCACTCTGTTTTTCTTCTGTTTTTGCTATTTAAGCAATAAAGTGTGTGTGTGTGTGTGTGTGTTTGTGTATGTGTACTTGTGTGTTTCTGTGGTGGTTTGCATGTTTGAGAGAAAATGGTTGAAATATTGTGAGAGTCACATTTGATTATGGGAGTATAGAAATGTAATAAATTAATTCTGCCTCTGCATTTATTTATTTTATTAATGAGGTGGCTTTGTTTAGAGGCAATTAATTTAATCAGTAATTGGTAATTCAGTTAGTATTAACTCATTTTTTTCCTTCCTCTGCTCCCTGCCTTGTAATGACAACCCCCTTTTGTTATTTGATAATAAAATACAATAACCTACTAATTATACAGCAGCATTTAGGATGCATTTGATGTTAATTCCTTTTATACAAAAAAATCTACATATTGAATAATCTATTTGCCTGTTGAATAATAATTCAAAGAAGTCATTTGTGTCAAATTAACAGCTGCTCTGACTATAAGTACTTTAATATTACTTCACTAACATGAATGATTGATTGTACCAAGAACTTATTTGGAATTTAGAGAACATTTTATGAGTGCTACCCCAAAATGGCTGCCAAATGCAAAATGCCCATCTACCAAACTGGCTCCCCAGGATCTTCTCTGTCATTGCGTACAGAATGCTGGAGGCTGGTCTTTGCTTTGCTTTGGTTTGCAACCTGCTGTTTCTATTTAATACTTTTTATCAAAGTAGTATTTGATTATTTTATTATTTTTAAGCAATAATAATATGAGTAATGTTAGGTTTTTTAATTAAAAAGAACTGGATAGGCACCAAAGGGAGGTATCTAAGACGTTGGCATCCAGGGAAGTCATCCTCCTTCGGATACATTTAATGATGTAACTATACAGCTGTCATATCCCATTAAATTAAGTCTGGCTTATTCTCAAATACAGGTAGTTCTCAAGTTACGACTACAGTTGGAACTGTGTTTGCCATCACTAAATGATGCTATCATAAAGCATAATGTCACATGGCTGCATCACTTAGCAATGACAATCCAGGCAGTGCTGGTTGTCATCATAACCCATAACGTGTGGGTTGTTAAGCATAAAGTGGAGGAAGTCCCAAATAAAGAGTGTGGGGGTGCCACAGGTGGCTGGGGGAGGCCCTGGGAGGCCTGGCACAGGCCACGGGTGAGTCGGGGGAATGGGTGCTCGGTGTGGCATGAGTTCAGAAAGGCCAGGGAATGAGGGTGTGGGGTGGATGCGATCATAGTGAGGCTGAGGAAAAAGGGTGTGGGGTATGTGCATGTATGTGATTGTGGGGAGGCCATGGGAAGAGGGTGCAGGGTACATGCCTGCTTGTGTGAGTGCAGGGAGGCTGTGGAAAGGAGGCACAAAGGTGCGTGTGTGAGAGCAGAGGGAGGCCAAGGAAAGAGGGCGCAGGGTGGGTGCAATTGCAGGAAGGCCATGGAAAGAGGGTGCAGGATACATGCAAGTGCAGGAAGGCCAAAGAAAGAGGGCCCGGTGTGTGTGTGAGCGGAAGGGGGAAGAAGGGTGCAGAGTGTGTGAGCAAAGAAAGGCCAGGGGGTGGGGAGACTTACCCCAGTGACTTGCAGCCTTCCTTGCTGGCTTTCCATTGACTTTGCTTGGGGGAAGCTGGCATGGAAGGTTGCAAATGGCGATCATGTGATCTCCGGGCACTTGGAACCAGTCATAAGTGCGAATGGGTTGCCAAGGACCCAGATTATGATCACATGACCGCAGGAATGCTGGGATGACTGCAGCTTTAAGGACCGGTTTTAAGTCTCCTTTTTCAGCACTGTCATAACTTTGAATGGTTGCTGAATGAATGGTCATAACTCAAGGACTACCTGTAAGTTGTTATAGTAGCCTGTGCATTTTGGACTACTTTAAGAATAGCCATATCATATTTTAATCATTTCATATTTTAATAAATATAAAAGTAAAGTACTGGTAGATCATTTTATTTTATGATTATGAAATGTTCAAATATTAAAAATTATTAAATTAATTTAATTATCAAATTAAATTATGAAATTAATGATAAATATCAATTATTAACTAAAGTAGGTAATTTTATTCTGGATTATAACAAATGATACAAAATATTTATGAGTAGTACAATTTCATTTTAAGAATAGTACAATTTTAAGAATAGTATAGTTTCTTTTTAAATATGTTTGTGCTAGGTCTATTTAAAATCAGTGTTACATCTAAAAATGTATTAAACGGAAATGGCATGTACCTTTTTTTTTTATATCTTAGCTAATGGATCCTGTTTAAATGGTATTTGAAAGATGGTTTTTTTCTTGTGACTAAACCAATATTTTCTATCTCCTTTGCAGGTTATAGAAACTTTATCCAAACTTTCTCGTACCCCTATTGCATTAGGCGCCGGAATAAGGTATAATATAGTTGGATTTTTTTTTAACTTTGATTTTTGTCTATAACATAAATATTTATTTAGTAAATGAACTGCAATTCATTTTTGCCTCAAAGTAATTAATCCTATTTTTTTAAGCAGCTGAATTGTAGAATTGAGTGATCTGATTTAAATTAATTACATTAATGTACAATATACAGATGAAATGAAAAATGAAATACTTGCTCAAGGACACCACAGTGTATTGTTTATGTGTGGTATATGTATATATACACATGTTCACACACAGACTACCTATATACATAGAAACAACTTAGAATGCATGTAGTTTACGGTAAAATCTCTCTGAACAAGTTAAGAACTGTCCTCGAAAGCGAATAATCTATCTGTGAGTATAGTTGCATTCAGGAGAGGTATCTTGCATTCTGTTTTAAACTGTTAATATTTATGTAAGTACAGAAAATGATACCTTGCTGTCTTTCTTTAACATAAGATAATTTGTGAGGGTGGGGGTAGACTGTCATTATTATGATTATTAACTCAATTTGTATGGCCGCCCATCTCATCTAAGTGACTCTGGGTGGCTCACAACAGATAAAAACAACAACAATCCCATAAAACAAGTTAAAAAACCAACACAGAAACTTATAAAAAGCATCAATAATAAATTTAAAATAAAAAAAATTCATGATCTATCCTTACATCAGCTCAAAAGATCCCCACCATTGCCACCCCCCCAAGCACAGCAGCAGAGCCATTGTATGATCATATTTATTTATTTATATGGCCTTATATGGCCTTATATGGACTTATTTATATGGGCTTATATGGCCACCCATCTTATGTACAATAACCCTAGGTGGCTCACAAAAGCAGCAATAAAGAAACATAGAATAGAACAATAATATGATTAAATCAGGTTGTTCTTTATGATCATTTTAAACCTTTGTTTCTTTGTTTTTTGTCTCCATAGGCCGTTTCCTACAGAAGAGAGTGTGAATGATGAAGACATATACAAAGGCCTTCCAGATTTAATAGAGTAGGTTATATTGTGTTAATTTTGTATTCTAGTTTGCATGGTGTTAACTTTTTGCAGGTCCTATGAAGAACAACAGACTTTGTTAAGAATTTTAATTACAGTATTAAAAACTAATACAAACTAAACTTAAAGAAAGAGAAGATAATGGAAAGAAAGAATAAAAAGTGCCAGAAAAAAAGAAAAATAAAGAAAAAAGAAAAGAAATAGATAAAGAAGTAACTTCCAACCTACATCACAACAAGTATAAACAAATTTAATAACTCTTCATCCCCTATAAGGTTAAACAGGTATCTTTTCATCCCATATCCTGTATCCCATACCTTATCTATAAGAAATCCATAAAACATCAACTTTTCAATCCTGGTGTCAGCAAAAAGTCCATAAAGGGTTGCCAGAACATTGCAAAAAAAATGTCTTGTTTTAATCTTGATCAAATAAGCCTTATATTCCTTTCTCTTACATCTAACAGTCTTAATCTTTAATTCAATCAAATATTGTCATAAGATTTGATTTCTGTTCAATTCTTCTTTATTACATGGCACAGATTTCTTCAAGGCTTTAATAAGCCTCTTTTGTAACTCCAATAAGAAAACATTTTCCAGGTCATTCTTTTGGTTTATCATTTGTATTTCTCTTTAATTTTTTAAACTTCAGCCAGTTTCTTTTGTGTATCTAGTAAAACATCCTTTTCTAAATCATTTCTTTGAGTTGTCATTTGTAGTGTCTATTGTGTACTTTCTCTATCTTGTCAGATAAAATTTGTTCCACATCTGTCATTCTTTCATTAACATCTTTTAGACATAGTCTGTCCTTAGAAGTAGACATTATTACTGACAGAGTTGACATTATAGTTACTAACTTCTGGCTCCATTCTTCAAAGATCTCCTTTAATATTTCTGAGATTATAACATTCTGTATCATTTTGTAAGTATTAACTGACATCATTAAATGTCCAGAGCACATTAAAAGAGAAATACAAATGATAAACCAAAAGAATGACCTGGAAAATGATCATCCCCAGCCTGCATGCACTTGCACGGCGTTGCAGCAATCCCTCCACAGCCTGCATGCACTTGCCGCAGCACTCCCTCACCTCAGTCTGTAGTACTCACCTGCCTCCTGCCTGCTTGCAAGCCACCCAGGATTTGCAACTTCCAGCCAGTTTCCCCATTGACTTTGCTTGTGAGAAGCCAGCAGGAGGTTGCAAGTTGCAGTCATGCAAGGCTGTTGCTTAATAACCTGCAATTTTTGCTTAATGATGGCAACAGGGACTGTCAGGATTGCTGTCGCTAAGCAATGCGGTCATGTGACATCGCGCTTTACGACCATCGCTTAACAACGGAAATTCCAATCACAATTACTGTTGTTAAGCGAGGACTACCTGTAAGCTACTGGAAAGGCTGTATATCCATAGAACAGTAAAATTTAAAAAAAAAAAAATCAGCATCTTTGAACCCTCAAATGTTCTTAAAATATGGCTTTATCTACAAGGATGATTCATAATGCATCAACTCTCAGACCCCCAATAAAAAAATAAACTTTCTCCTGGCCGGTGAAGAGTTCTTCTATCCTGATTTAGTGTTACAAAAATGAGTATAGCCTTTTACTGAGCTCTGTCTCCTACATTTGTGGTATTGATGAGATAAGAAATTAAAATTTCTGTTCTATCCTAGCTTGTTGTCTTCTTTTAACCTAGAGAAAATGCATTAATATTAATTATAATTACCATAGATTTCTTGTATTCACTGACCACAGTTAAGATTAACCATAGTTTAGCATTTGGATGATCTCAGTTGTTTCCAATCTCTGCCTCCTGGCAGTGACAGAAAAGGAGAGGAGTCTAGAGGGGAAACTATACAGTATTTTCTGATAACCATCCAGATGTTTAAAATAGGTCCTATTGTACATTCTTAATTTTCTCTTTTTGCATTGTATTTCTAGTGAAACGAGGGTGGATGAAGATGAAGACCTTTATGATTGTGTTTATGGGGAAGATGAAGGTGGTGAAGTGTATGAAGACCTCATGAAAGCTGAAGCAGCACATCAACTTGTAAGATATAAAAAGATTGAGCAAGGCACAAAAGAAATAGTGCGGTAGTATATTTAGACCATAGTCCAAAATTAAACACATTTCAGTCCCACTGATCTCGGATGGAGTATTAAGAACATATTAATCATATTGAAGTCATTGGGAACTTGGTTCCAGTTTTCTTCCTAATAAGCTTCCACTGTCGTCTACCTAGTGAATTCTTTTTGGTTCTTTTCACAGAAATGTTTTGACCTGTCATAGTTCTGCTCCATTACTCAGTCAATTAACTGAGTGTTTGAAATGTCTTAACTGCCCTATAACAAAAACAGTATAACTTACAGTATTTTGAAGTAGCGGTAACCCATATGTACTGTTCTCTTTTAAGATTTTTAAAAAGTGAAGCACAGAGAATAAAACAATGTTGGTTCTTTCTGCCTGTTTTTGCCTGCATTCTCTCTGTCCCTTCTCATGGCTTTCCTTGACACCTTTTCCCACTTTCCACTTGGCAGAAACTGTGCTTTCTTTCTCTCTTCCTTCTACCATGTCTTTGATTGATTGATATCCTGCACAGTGAAGACTTGGTTGAGATCAGCAGCTGCCTTCTTTTCTCATCATCTCAAAGAGTCCACATGGGATATGATGGGAGCTGGAAGCCAGAGATTGTTTATTGTGTTTCCAGAAATCCTGGGAGAGATTCTCTTAAGATTGTTCTTTAAATTGGCAAGGGGTGGGGCAATGCAGATGTGCCTGTAGACAGCATGTTGCTGAATTCACGTCTACAACAAAATAGATTAGGATGCTGACTATCACTGACAGTTGGCAGAGAAATATGGTCCAACCAAAAAATACCCAGAAGTGTGCTCATATTCAAGTAAACTCTTATTGATTTGGCAGAAAAGTCCTGAGAATGACATAAGAACCTGCTGTCTTTCTGAAATAAAACAGACTGAAGAGAAATACACCGAAACACTGGAATCCATTGAAAAGGTAAAGTGATATGATAAAACAATCAGGAACTTGTTTCCCACTTATTGGCAAGGGACCTAGGAGAGCAGAGGTTTCAGGCAGGGATGTATACATAGTAGAGGTGTGCACAAAATAGAAAACATGTTTTGTTTTGACCTTGAAACAAAACAGCTCCACTTGAAATGTTCCATCAGAACGTTTTGAGTTTGCTGTGTTCTGAAAGACAGATCTGTCTGTCAGAAACAGAAGGCGCTTGAGACCAGTTACCAATCCCTTATTTTTCACCATTGGGCCACAAGAGTAAGTACTGCAGAAAAATTGGTAAATCTGGTTATAATTATTACCTGCCATAATCTAAGATCCTCAGTCGTTTACAGTAAGCAAGCATTATATGTGTGTGTGTGTGTGTTTTATTATTATTTTTTTTAAAATAAAGACTTGTGGGAAACAATAGGAATACATTCTGTTCTCCTCCATTGAAATATCTGTTTGTCAAAAAAAGCCCCCACTTCTTCTCAACAGAGAGTAGAGATAGAGATCTTTTCAATGTAAGTAAAACTCTGAATTACTTAGCTAATATTACAGAACATAGAAAACGGATATCTCTGTAGTATTTCTTTCAATGAGCACATCACCTCTGTTAATTAAAAAAAAATGTTTTAGATTTTTTTTTGGTATAATCTTTCAGCCATTTTTTTCTGCAGCCACTGACACCCCAGTTACTTAGAAGGACCAAACCACATATGAAAATGTTTTGTTGCACTTGTCAGATAATTGAAACAACTGTTTCAATGTTGAAACATTCTGAAATCCCTAATGTACCAAAAGTTTCAAAATTTCACTGCTGGATACATTAAACATTAAATGATGGAACAGTTTTTCATCTTAACAACATATGCTGTAAGGTGTTTATTTTATATCACAGATTAACAATTTCCCTATTACCAACACATAGCAGATCACTGACTTTTCTTTTTTTAAAAAAGTTATACATCTAGTCATTATTTTATTTATTTATTTATTTATATTTTGAATTTAGACACCACCCATCTCACCAGGAAGTGAGATTAGGCAATTTCATTGCAGTTTCAAAACTTTATGGCTTGAGAAATAATTAAATGTAATACTGAAATATTCACCTTCTCCCTGTCCTCCCATAATCTCTCTATGGGAACTACAGTACTGATTTTACCCTTTTCCAGCAATTTTCGGTTGTAGAAAGAGTTGCAAGTTATTAAATTATTTAGATCAGTGTTTTTCAACCTCAGCAACTTTAAGATGCGTGGACTTCAACTCCCAGAATTCTTAAAGTTCTTTTTTTAAATATAATTTTTTAATTAAAAGTTTTACAAAGCACATAAAAATTAACACAAACTAATAAAGAGTAGAAACAGTAAAGAAGAAAGTAAAGAAGACAGAAAAAGCAAAAGTGCAGAAAAAAAAGAAAAAAAACCCAGAAGCTTCTGATTTCCTTTGCAACAAATAAAAGTACAATTGCAAAATTATCTCTTACTCTGTGATTACAAAACTCAATTTTTTCTATTATCCATTTTTTTTCTAGCCATCAAAACCACAAATCATAAGTGCATTTTTTCCCATTTTATGCAAAAAGTCTGTAAGAGGTTTCCAGTCAACCATAAATGTAGATACTGTTTTTCTCTGATCAAAGGGGTTAATTTAGCCAT
Organism: Python bivittatus; assembly: GCF_059951505.1. Taxonomy (NCBI): domain Eukaryota; kingdom Metazoa; phylum Chordata; class Lepidosauria; order Squamata; family Pythonidae; genus Python; species Python bivittatus. Next base: position 17,874,687 of record NW_028277098.1, read on the forward strand.
CTCTGCAAGTTCCATCACCTTCACCAACCAATCCTCTGCTGTAGGTAGAGTTGAACCTTTCCACATCTGAGCATATAATAAGACTCGCTGCAGTTGTCATATGTAAAAACAAAGTTCCATGACTTTTTTTCTAATTGCTTGTCCATTAGTCCCAAAAGAAGAGTCTCTGGGTTCAGTTGTAGTTTAACCAGAATTCTTAAAGTTCTGAGGTTGAGAAACACTGATTTAGATAAAAGGGACATTTTCTCTGGGGAGAGGAACATTTTCATGCAGAGTGACATTTTCTTTGGGGGAAACATCCAAAGACAAAAGATAATGAAGCACTCTTCAAAAAATGACAACAGTTTGCTACCAAGATGAATTCTGTTCCGAGTATTGCCTTTTATAGCTACACTGGGTTCATAAACAGCTGCCCAGTGGAGAAATAATCTATGACCTCCTTAAATATCCATTACAAAATCTGGGCCAGTGTAATTTTATTTAGTGTTAGATTATTAGTGCTAACTTTTGGGGGAGTAGGTCATTTAGAGATACAGTGGTTATACCTTTTGTCCATTGGAATTAATCAGAGGAAAGTCATCTTCATGTATCAGAAGTTTGGGAAATGCTGTTTTTCATCAATCAACACTTAATGTGCAAGGCCCAGTAACTTGTCCAAATGATAAGGTGTTCTAAGACATATATATTTAAAACAAGGGGTGGTTATCAAACATCCTAAAAGCAAGTTGCATTGGGCAAAGTATATTAATATTGCTTGTGTGTCTGTGTTTTTCTCTTTACAGTTTTTTATGGTGCCATTGAAAAGATTTCTGACTCCATCAGAATTTGAAACCGTATTCATCAACATTCCTGTATGTAATATTTTCAAAGGTTGTGATATTCATGTGAAAATTGTCTACAAGGCAGTGCTGGAGAATTTAGGTAGCATGAAGACAGATAGGATGTGCAAGAAGGATCCTTTGAGACTTAACAATTGAATTGACAGATGAGCTTAGCAGATGGAATGTTAGCTCAGCTATCGGTCTTACTCCTTCCTGCTTATTTACCTACTTACTTACTGCTGCTACTTTGTCTCGCCTGCTCTCTTAAGAAGGAAGAGTTTATCAGGAGAAAATTAAGGCTTCTTACAGAGAGGTTGGGAAGAAGTGAGCCAATTTTTCACTTCATGCAAGGCTTCAAAGGGAATAGCAACAACAAAAGGGTCGAGCCTTCTTTTGGTCAGAAACACTTAGCTTAGGGTGCTTCGTTGACATTGCCTAGGAAAATGCAGGACTGGGGAGACTCCCATGGTGAGCCATTGTTGGCTTATCCTTGCCATTCCTGTTTAGTCACCTGAGTTAAAGGGACAGAGTGAAGGACCAGGCTGGCGTTTGTTTCACTGATGGGGCTACTTGCCTTGCCTGCCAGGCCTAGAATGTGACTTAAAAATGTCAACTCAAAGCACTTGCCCGGGGTAAAGGAGGGAATGGTATATTTTCCCCTAATCAGTGGGTACCTTAAGTGGGTGAGTTTCATTTTGTAAGGTAGAAGTTCACAGCCAACTCTTTGCCATGAAAAATACAATAATGTATTAAATAACCAAACAAATTAATAACTTTTCCTAATAGCTTACATTAGCTGTCTGCTGGATTTGAATGGATTGGTTAATTAATTATACTACTAACTCATTTTTCAGCCAAGTTTTTTTTTCTTTTTATGTAGGGTTTATAAATAGGTGTGCAAAGGGATTCATTGTCCTGCCATTCTCTTCTCCATTGTGTTTAGAATTTCTCCTCTCATACACTGCTTGGGTAGTTTATTCTGCCTTAAGAAAGAGAAACACAGTCAAATACTTGATCTTCAAAAAACACCACCAAAAGAGTGTTCTGCTCAGTTACTGGAAATGATGGTGAGAGGAGCATATTAGATGCTGTTTCACAGCTCTTGCTTTTCCTCCCCCGTGTTAGAAGCTGCTAGTCAGCAATCAATAGTTTCTTGTCTGTTGATGAGGGTTTTTGTCTCAGAAGTGTGTCCCCTGCCAGGAAAATTCAGCAACCTTCCTCAGGAGGGTTCTGCTAGCTGTTGGGTTGAGCATTCGCACATTATATCTGTCCTGACAGGTAGTTTTTCAGTGATTAGTGAAAAAAACAAAATTCTGGCAATATGTACACCTATTTTTTTGAGGTGGAAAAACAGGGACAAGCAAGGCTTTGGGATTTTATGACTCAGTTGTGTGGATTAGAGCTTTAGTTAACAATAAGAAATTTAAAGTGCATTTAACTTTTGAGGAACAAGACCTTAGTATTAAATATGCAGTGGTAAACCAAACTTCCTCCATGAAGTATCTCTACAGACGGCTGCCTTGTGTACTTCTTTGCATAAGAAAGAGTTTGTTGTTGCAACAGTGAATTCCAGGTTTCCCCCTTTTTAATGTCTTAATTGCTCAGGAACCAAGAAGCCAAAGATCAGAGGACTTTAGATTAGATGTAATAAACAATTATCTGCAGGTTAGAATAGTTTATTTAAAACTATGCTCTGGTTTTCTTTATTTCTTAACATGCCCAATTACCAATAGAAGAGAATGCCCGATTATGTAAGGTTTTCAGTGTGCCCGATTACGTGCCCAACTACATAAGGTTTTCAGTATGTCAGATACATAAAAAAAAAAACCTTAAATATTTCATGATATTTAAGGCTTTTCTAAACACAGTGTGAAAAGGCACAGTTGATGTGCTGTAACCACCACAGTTGATGTGTTGAATGGTGCATTATTGAAGGAAGTGTATATTTCTGTATATAAATAGGTGAATATGATTATCTGTTAGAGTGCCCAGATCAAGACATATGAAGGATGTAGCTGAGATTAGGACTCTACTGCAGAATATATTTATTATTCTTAAGACAAGGTTTTGATAGAGACCTGGAAAGAATATTTGACCTGATTTAATCATTTGTGCAAAGGGTGAAATGCATTTAAAGAATTATGATGCTCCTTCCTCAGTGTGTTGGAGTGAATTGATGGAGGAAAAATAGAAGGGATTGATTCATTGCTCTAGCAAAAATAGAAGAGACTAATTCATTGGTCTGCTTATCCAGGTCAGTTGAAAACCCAGCATCTCCATTCACACAACATGCTAATCATGGTTAGTGTTTATCGGGGTTGGTTTTATTGTTGCTTAACAGACTACAGAAAGGTACCCTCTCTAGTTAGTGTATTGTTCAGTGTGTTATGTGTATCCAGGAAATTGATTAGTTTAGTAACCAAGTTATTCAAATACTGTTACTGAGCTTTTCCCCCATGAAGTAAACAGATCACTAGATCAGGTGAATTAGTTAATAAACCTCTTTGAACATCAGACAAATGCTCCAGGTGATCCATTTGGCATAGGAACTGGTAAAACAGATTTTTTTTTGTCCTACATGAGCTTTCCATGATCCAAGACTTTGTGATTGAAATGAGCAGGAGTAGTCTAACCATAAAGATCATAAACCATAAATTGTTGTACGCCGCCCAGAGTCACTTTGTGAGATTGGTGGCTGTATAAATGTGATGTATAAATAAATAATTAAAAAAACCCTTGACCTCACTCCAGGTTTTATCTCAACATAAATAAGGATTGGGAATAAAGCCACAGTAAAACAGATTGGATATTATTTGCTTCTTCCATGGGAAATTATATCAATCAATCAGTCAATCAGTCATTACAAGATGAGCTTGAAACTAGCTCTCATAGATTTGTTTAACTAGTTCTGTAACTGCAAGATGGCCTATCCAAGCTGTAACTGGAGAAATGCATTTGTAACAGAGGGAGGAACTCAGATTAGAGATTTCAGGATTCTGGCCTGGATTGGGTATCATTATACACACAGTACTGTGCGCTGTACAGTAAAAGACTTAGTACTTTAGCTTTGAAAAGTTTGATTGTTGCAGGAACATAGTTGGATTTCAACATTTCAGTCTGGCTGTATGATAAAAGTGTAAAGCAGGGTTCCCCCAAAGTGCTCAATATTGACCCCCAAGGGTCAATAGAACTATCCATTGTTGTTGTTGTTGTTATAGATAGTACTATCAGTTAAAGTAGTATTTATTAATTATTTTCATATAATAAATGTTTGGGGGTCAATGAACAATCTGAAACTTCATGAAGGGGTTGAGCTGAAGAGTTTAGGGACCTCTGGTGTAAAGGCTTCATTGCAGCACCATGTGAGATACAGAGAGGATAGCAGCAGCATACACTAATATGGAGACTGGATTATGAGCTAGAGATGGAGGATAAAGTTTAGCTCTAGTGAGAACCTGTATGTTGTCATTAATATAGAAATTAAATAATGGGGGAATAATTTCCCTGTGTCTGGACATTAAACCTGATTGTAGTCAGGAATCTAAAATGGAATTAAGATGTTTTCTGAGTTCATTTTGACTGAGTGAAGCCTTCCTATGCAACCATGGGTCTGGGAAGAAAGAAACTGAGAATTAATGCCTTAGTAGTAGAAGATAAGGAGTGAGGTTATCCTGTCCTTAATCTAAGGTAAGTAAGCTATGAACAAGATTTAATGTACCCACTTGACTTAAAAGCTGAGATAATGATACTTTTATGTATTTTACTTCATACTTTTACATTTATAAGTTTAAGGTCAAATATTTAAGGGAATATAAATGCTCATTTTAATAACCACAATGATAATACCTTTGACCTGGGAATGATTTCTAGTGTGAAATAGTCAAGTCATTGTACTTCATAATTTTATCTGTTGAAAATGATGACTTTACAATGAAAAGTTGACATGATAGCACTGAACTTTCTTATAGAAGGTTTATAGATTATATTTTTGTTTCAGGATTTGGTGAAAATCCACAGAACTTTAACACAGGATATTCATGAATCCATTGTAAGCAAAAGTGACCAGAATTTGTATAAAATTTTTATTAGCTACAAGGAAAGGTAATAGCCCTTTATATATAAACATGTATATTGCCAAAAATGTGAACCTGTACTGCTGTTGTTAATTTATCCATGAGAAGTTCCCAACTGTATTTAATGTAGTTTTAGTAAAAGTTCTTCCATTCCTATGAATTAAGGCTTTCATATTTAGCATTAGTGTGTAATACATGATTTAAGTGCATTAAAAACTAAACTGAGTTCCATAGAATGTTATTCTGTAGAGTGTGCTATATCCATCCCTTTTTCCTTTTGCATATTTCAGTATAGTTTTCTTGGATATTAACCTTATTTATATATATCACATTCTCTGGTTTCTAGAAGCACAATATAAAATTGGCCACATAAATACTATGTTCGTTTCTTCATGTTATTACTTCAGGGTGGGGAACATATGGGAGAATTTGACTCTGTAGACAGGACACTATTGATGCAAACGCTAATTGCAATTGCGTGATTTCTTCCCATCTGCATTGAGCTCGTTGAGGGCTGTATTTCATGTACTTATTTTTCCCCTGGAAATATAGTCTCTTTTTTATTTATGTCTCCTTTATACTTAGGTGAGATCAAAAATGGATAGTTACAAGATCTAGGGAATTTCAAGAAATATTTTTATTCTCAGACATTTTTAGTGAGAAAGAATGAGTTATTTGCAAGAAAATTCAGTTTTCAGTTTACTTGACCAAAATCCATAAAAAATAATAATCCATAAAATAAAATTGTCTTAATTACATTTTTTTTTCCAATCATAGTTGGAAGGGCAATTTTTTGAAAGCCATCATCATATAATCATGACTTCATTGCAAATACAACATCAACTTGACAGGCTGGGAAATTGGTCTTCTAGGTCTGCTGTTTCAGTAAAAAAAAAATAAAAAAATAAAAACCCAAGAATCAACCTAATTAATCTGGTGCTAATCCTACCCTACTGAGCAGCATTCATCTCATTTTTTGAAATTTGCCCAATTAATAATAAATACTAATAATATTGTATTGTCGAAGGCTAATAATATTCTTTAAAAGGGGTTTACAGTTGTCTTTTCAGCCTGATTAAAGTCACAACACTTGCTTTTCAGAGACTGAGATTTTTAAATATTTTGATTAAAATTAATAGCTGCAGAGGTGGAACCACATGTGCTTAAGAGGTTAAACTATAGTTAGGGATGAAGTTAAAATAAACTTGCTGAATGTAACATTAATGACATAAAAATGAACTGCTTTCCCTCTTTTCTTCTGTATTGTTCTAGATTGGTGATTTATGGGCAGTATTGCAGTCAGGTAGAGACAGCCATTTCCTGTTTAGATAATATCTCCAAGATGAAAGAAGATGTTAAGCTGAAACTGGAGGTGTCTGGGACATTTTATTGATTTATTTATAAATAAAAATGTTTAAATTCAAATCTTGCAGTCGAACTGTATTCCAATCTATGTCTGCTAATTTTATTTCTACAATGAAATTGGAAATTATGATTGGTGTAAACATTATGCAGAATATGGTAGTAGAAGGCTGAGGTGGTAGAATGGATGAAACTATTTTCAAATGCAAATGGGGCCTGAAGGCCCTCCATAGACAACATTTGTCACTGAAGGGGATTGGGATGAAGGGCTGAGTGCAGTTCATTCTTTATTTGTCATAGGGGAGAGCAAATCTACAAGATTGGGGGAGGAACCACAATTCTTCATTGAAGAAATGTACTCTTTTCCTATTACACTTCAGTGCCACTTCATTCTGGTTAATGTGTAGACCAAGAGTTAAATTGCCTGTGAATTTATTTACAGAAATAAATTGTAGAGCTATCCCTGCCAGCTTTAATTACTTTAAACTAAGGGTGCTCACCCAGGGCTGCATGAGCCCTCCAGAGTCCTTCTCAAAGTTGTTGCTGAACTGCAGTTCTTAATATCATAGAAGAGGAAAATTATTAAATACATGGGGAGTAATCATGTTGACTATTTAATTAAGTTTAAATTTAATTATATTTACCTGGACATTAAATTAACTTTATCCTGGCTCCATTTACTATTCTGTCCTGGCTCTGCTTACTTTTTGGATAACATCCCCTGATATCCCACCCAAAAGAAAAGGACTTCTGAGCCATCTAATCAAATATTATTGGGTTGAACTGAATTGCCAGCCAAGCACTTTTTTATAGTATCAGCAGAGTTTATATTGTAGCTCCATCTGTATAAACCTTGTGACTTTTTTTAAACACTTGCATACTATTGAGCTTGATATCTATGTTGTTGTTGTCGTTGTTGTTATTGTTGTGGCAATGTGGCAAAATAAGTGCAGTCCTTGGCCTGAAGAGTTGTCTGTTCCTACCATAGAGGAAGTGTGGGTGATACTAATATAGGGCACTGCCACTAGCTGTAGGATGGGGGGGGGGGGACTAAATCTTTGCCATTTAGAAATTGCAATTAGATATGGAAATTATTATTTTTTTTCTTAAACCCCTATAAATGGGATGGAAGATTTGAAAAGAAGAATGGAAATTTTAACCATCCTCACTTGCTTCTGGTAGTCCTGACCAGATCATAATGATTTCTTCTAAGCCAGACTTGCTTAGTCTTTTTTGGGCTATGCTTGATCTTTGAATTACAAAACAGTGGGTTGGGTGAGGAGGAAGACTAAATCTGAGGTCCCTGATATTCAAACTTAATCAAAATTCAGTATAGTTTCTACTATTATTCCAGAGTCAGATACATAATAATGATTTAAATATAATTATTTTAAAATTAAATAGCAATTAAAAATACAATTTAGTCACAACTTCTGAAGGGCTTAGAGGGTACTCTAGAAGTGTTCTGGAGCCCCATGGAACCTTGGAACCTGACACTTTTCACCATTGTTCTAAGAAGTTAAATTAATCTGGGTCAGCTGCATGAAATTGTTGTAGTATTTCATGCCAGAATCATACTGAAACCTTTTATTTATTCATTTTTTGGTTATTCTTTAATTAGGAATGTTCCAAAAGAGCTAATAATGGGAAATTCACCCTGCGGGACCTCCTTGTAGTTCCAATGCAACGAGTTCTGAAATACCATCTGTTACTTCAGGTATTTAATTTTTCTAGTGACTGAGTTTGTACCATGCCAGTTCTATTTCTGTGGAACTACAGTTGACCAGTTACTGTTGTCTGTGAATGACTACTGAGAGACCACATTCTATTGTGAGAATTGCAGCTGTGAGGGTGTCACAAAACAGATTGATTGATTGGTTATTGATTATGTGCCATCAAGTTGGTGTCAGCTCTTAGCAATCACATAGATAGATTTTTCTTCAGGAGTATCTGTCCCTTACCTTCAGGTCCTTTATTTTAAAATACCCTGTCATTTTTAAGCTACTTTTTTTCCCTGATGTTGGTTTTTTAGAAGCACTGCACTCATGCCTCTCATAATAGCAACAGCTCATTATCCTACTTAGAGTAAAACTATCCCACAGGATTGGTGCTAGTTTGCTGTGATCTAGTCTCAGCCATTGTGTTGTTTAGTATGGTCTTACCTAATCTGGTGCCTTCCAGATGGGAATGTAATGCAACACATATAGAGGACATTGGATTGAGGAAGACCGATGTAATATGATGTACTGAGTAGGTCTGTGCTAGCATAGTGTTAGTTTTTATCAGCCAGGATCCGTATCAGTGTAATTTATCAGCGGGAGCATAAAAAGCTCGTAACGACTCTGACCCATGCAGAGAGTTGTATTAAATCGTATACCTGGAGGTAGTGCAAAAGTTGCCCTAGGGATCTTAGTTGCTATGAAGAGTATAATGTCTAAATCAGCTTAGAGAGATTGCAGATTCTCATAGTTTGTAGTAAAGATGAGGAGAGCTGCAGTACATTGGAAAGCAAAGATCCTTTGTCTAGAAAGATTCTCCACCCAGCTTAACCCTATTGGAATTCAATTGATTTCACAATAACTGAGTGGTTTTCTTTCTTTCTGTCTCTTTTTTTTTTTTAGTATGAATTAATACCATTTACCGGTATTAGCTGATACTTGAAATTTGTGCTTTTCGACTGTACATAATCAAGGCTGGACAGGAAGCAGTCACTTCTAGGTTATTTCTGTTCTGTGTTGGGTTATAATAATGCCATATTTATTTAGAACATTTCCCATTAAAACTCCCAGAGCACATGGCTCCTGTGCAGTTAGTACTATAATGGGACTAGAGAGTCTTATAAATATCATTTGATAGCTTTGCTGGGAGACTCATTAGTTCAGCAGCAGAGAAATACACCATTGCATTAGATTGTCTGCATTGCTCATAAAGTGTCATTTTAAAAAGAACTTCTGTCCATGCAAGAAGCTGTATTTTGCTTCTGTAATGCCTTGTTTCATGCAATATATCAAGGTCCCTGGAATGTATTTTAACTGCATTTGTAATTAACATTCGTTGTAATTAACACATGTAATTACATGCATTTGTAATTAACATATAACACACAACTGTGTCTAGAAAGTTCTGGCATGATTTTAAAAAGCATAATGCAGCGTAACTTTTATTTTAAAATGTTCATTTGAATAAAAGTCAGTATCATGCTGCTTACTTTCCCAACTGGCGAAACTTTTAGGGATGTTAATTTTTTTAAAAATAAATCCTTTCTTATATATTTTGAATGAATATACAAAATAAGTAGCACAAAGAAGAAAATAAGGTGCAGATGCTGAAATACGAGCAGATAAACAATACATTTGAAAGACCATAAAACTAATATATTCCAGTACATCATTAGAAGCTTATAGGATTATGAGATATTTCATATTCATTTTCCAGCCACAATCCACGTATCTCTATTGAGCTTTAAGTGTGGATTAGTGTTACTGCAAAAGTAAAACTAGTACATCCTTTTTTTTTAAATGGAGGTTGGGCATTTAGACTGTGTGCCTTGTAGAGGAAAGAGTATATGCATCTAAATAAAAGCTGAATTAGAAATAATTAGATCTTGTTAATCTGGAATCATGACACATTTTGATGAAATTAACCAATGTTCTGAAATATTTGCTGTGCTGACATAGAAAAGCTGAAACCCAATAGCAAAACCTGAAATATAAAATTGGCTAAAAGTCTTTTTTAAAATTTCTAGCGCATCCATAATCTTCTGAGTTTCTCTCCATTATAATGGGTTGATAATAACTATGGTATTCTGTAATATAGGAGCTGGTAAAACATACTAATGACATAGCGGAGAAGGCAAATCTAAAGTTGGCCCTTGACGCAATGAAGGTAAGTGTGATTGATTGAGTATACCCTCTCTAATATAAAATGAGAAGAATCTTTTCTAGAATGAAATTGAAAATTAAATATTTTGAAACTTGCTTGGTTTCTATCTTGCTGTACGCTGGCATCATATGCTTATAAGTGAAAGGAGAGATGCTCCTTTCAGGATTCACGGATCCATTTTTAATTATTATTTAATTACTTGTCAAGCTATTTTCACTCTGTCTTTTGAATGGAAAAGGCTCTACAGTCTTGCTGCACATCACATGCATATTGACTATAGCACACTGCACATTCTGTATCATGTATCAGGTAGTCTTTTCAGTGCAAAATGAGTATAAGGTTTGTGCACATTCAGCAGAGACTGAATCTTTTCCAATGGTGTTGAAAGATTTCAGGACTTGGGCCAGCAAATATGACCTCATTTCTGCTTCCAACAGATGTAAAGGTGATAATAAGGTTACTTTGTGTAACATAGTTTGTCCAATATGCACATGCTGATACTTAATTGTTTCAGCTGTAGCATGGGGACAGGGAAGAATTAGTCCATCTTTTTAAGCAACCTGATCTAAGTCACGCTCCCTTAATTAAATTGAGAATTAAAATACACCTATCCTTTAGATTGCATTTTTTAAAATGTGTGATATTGTATTTGGCTCGTATACTCTATACAGAAATTTGTATATTAGGGAAAGGTTCATATAAAAATAAATGACTTTTTTAAAATCATAGACTAATGTTGAAAAATTGGACATGAATGGCTGTTAGCCCTTAATCAAGTGTAAAAATTTAATCTATCATTGTTATACTTCACATTTCTTTATCTTTCTGTGTTTTAGGACTTGGCACAATATGTAAATGAAGTGAAGCGAGATAATGAAACCCTCCGTGAAATTAAACAATTTCAGTCATCAATAGAAAATTTGGTAGGTCTTTATATGATGCTGCTTTTTAAAAACTTTTAGTTTTATTTTCCTTCTTCTGTCCATCTAGCAAGAGAGCTGAAAGTGAGAATTCTGTCAGGGTTAGGATTAAAGTCAATGTCGAGCACAGGTAAGCCAGTTCAGAGGGAGAGTCAGTTGTAGGTAAAAAACTGAGCCAATATATTCTGAAAAAATTTGGAACAAAGATTCAGGAAAACTGGAATATTGAGAGTAGAAGGGGGATAGCAGAAGAGTTAGAATATAAACAGGAACTCTAAGGGACAAATCTTTGGATCAAAAAAAGACAAGAGTCTGATGGAGTTAAAATATTAGAGTGTTTGAATTTGCAAACATTAGGGTGCGTGTTAATGTGATTTACTGGTTTTGGCTTAGCATGATTTGTGAACTCATCCAATAGTCAACAAACCAAGGCTTGGTATGATGTTTGTTGTCCAGAATTTATCTTGCAAGGATGTTTTGCAGAATGGTCAGATGAAAAGTTTGAGTATTTATGGATAGATTAAGAAAATCTTAACAGTTGAAAGCTACATTGAGGTTACTTGCTTCTACTCCACTGCCAACTGAGGCAGCTTGCCTAAATGATCAAGAGCTATCTTTTCAAGTCTGGGCTTATCATACAAAGCTGACCATATTTATTTTGCTTTGCTTTAATTATTACTATAGACCACTAAAATATATTTTAATTATATTTATTCTTTATTTCAAATAGCAGGATTTCCTATGGAAGTTACCAAGTCCCACAATACAGAACTAAGGCACAGCTCCTTAAGATAAAGACTAGTCTCTGGCATAAAAACAAAGCTCTGAGTATTCTTCAGTTGCTTTTTAGTTCTCTAGCATAAAAACTATGAGAGCATCAGGAAGATAAAGAATATCTTGTTTCCTAGAACTCTTTTTTTGTCTCAGGCTGAAGAAAGGTTAGATCTCTGACATCTTTACTAATTTTCCCTAGATGAAGAAGTGTGAGGCAATATTGGGCAGAAGGAAAAAGTGGTGGGATGAGAAGCTGAGCATAGAGGATCAAACCTGATGTCTTTATAAACTTACATGCTAGTTCTGTTGTAGGGGATAAGGATGTGCATGGCATGGAAAATGTGTTTTGCTTCCAGCTTAGAACAAAACAATGCCATGAAGCATTTTGGGTTTGCTGCATTTGACAAGACAAAACCTGAGATGGGTTGAGGGTTATGACCATAAGAAGCATTGGGAACTTGAAACAATCCCCTTGCTGCCTTATTTTACACCCTGGAATCACAAAAATGGTGGGGTGACTGTTCATTCTAGCTGCTGCTAGACAACTCTTAGAAAGTTTGGCAGGTTTTTTTTTTAATACTGTCATAGGATTAAAAAAAACAACCCAAACCTTTTTAGGAAAAGGAGGGGGGAGAGAATCAGCTGCTTAATAATTGATACATAACAGATAACGTATCACAGAATCTGCTGTATGAAAAGCTGTCTAGGATTCTCAATAGAAGTCTTTTCAATTTCTTCAAATAAGCTCTCTGGGATGTTTAGCCAACACATTACTCTGAATGAGATAAACTTGATCATCAACCTTCCTTGGCCAGGTTTTACTAGTTAGTCAGCAGAAGCCAACCAGCTAAAAGCAGCAGAGACAGTTTAATTTACTTACTGGGACCCCATTCCTATCAGGTTTGTTTTGTTCTTAAATAACTTGTAAAAAATATTTTTAAATGCTGCCACCTGTTGCATATAAGAACTCTTACATGAATATTACAAGAGCTTGCTGATGATTATAAGAAAGTAGTACCGCTTCAGCAGACCACTTAAATGCATTCTGAAAAGCTCTGATCAGGCCAAGAAGCATGGACACAGACAGAGATGAGTTTGGAAAAGTTAAATAGAACCTTTTTAAAACAATAAAGGGAGAGAAAGGGAGAGCAAAAGCCCGCCAAACAATCTAGAATGTCAGTCTTGGCGAAAAAGCATTCTGGAATGTCAGCAAGGCATAGAAGTATGCTTAGAGTACCCTGAAAAGCTCAACAAAACAAGCCACTATTGTATTTGCAGTTTTCACACGTTCAGCCTCAAGAGCAATAGCAACATTTGTCTATGAAGGAAAGTTATACAAACTGCTTTCCCATGCAAATTCCAACTTAGCAACAAATCAGTAAAAACAGCAGTGACTGATCTATCAGGTATTCATCCATTGCTTATAGCTGTAAGTGTTCCTCTTTTTCTGCCTGGGTTATGTCTGTTCTTAAGAGTGTTATCACTTTGTGGATAATGCAGTAAATGTTATGTTTGGTATATGATCTTATGGCCAGCAAGCTTGCTTGATATAGCCAAATAGGACCCAGCAACGTGATCGCTGGCCATGTGTAAAGGGAGAGGATGGGATGTGGGAGGGAATTGTTGACAGAATCCCTTTTCAGCTCAGGTGGAACGATGATTTGAGAGGCTGTAGCTCATTTGATGAGCCATGTGGTATTGACCAGTTGTTCTTAAGCAACTGATGCTGCATCACTCAGGTGATGATGGTGTGGGGACAGGCAGATGAGGAACAGGACTCCATCCAGTCTGTGCATTTATTTATTATTTATTAACTAGATTTATAACAAACAATGTGACTCTGGGTAGTGTACAGCAACAACAAAAAACAATAAATAAACACCCCACATATAACATTAAATCATATATAAATAAAAGATACAACATATAAAATGGCAACCAAGTACCGTAACTAAACCATCAGAAAGGGACTCCACTCAACTGGCCCCTAACATCTGGGGAAAAGCCAGGTCATAAAGGCTCTCCTAAAGGAGAGCAGAGTTGGGGCCTGTCATATATTGGGGGGATCATTCCAGAGAACCTGGGCAACTGCACAGAAGCCATGCAGTTGAGCTACATTTATTGTGCAACTCTGAAGTGACATAAAGCAGTGACTCATCCCAGTATGACTCACTGAGGTGAGTTAGTGACTGGCTCTGAGAGTGACCTAGGTGAGTCTGAGAAGAAGTGAAGTTTGAATCAGGGGCTGCTGCTTTTAATAGTCCCAGGACTTACTTCCTGCATTGCTAATAGAGAGTACTACCTCCCTGCTGAAGGTGGTATGTAAAGGGACAGTTAAATGGAGGGGGTGCTAGAATCTAACCTCTTTCACCAAATGGAAAGTTCTTTCACCATCCAAAGCTATTTCCTGCCCCAAACTCCATAGGGGGTCTGGTGTGTTTGGAATACATCCTCTTCCTCTGATGACCTTGGTTGCCTACTGCAGGGATCAGTAGTGGGAAAAGACTAGGATGATTCCTAAGCAAGTGCTGAAGCAACATCAAAGCTGTGGGATGCTAAGTGAATGTCTCCATGCTAATCTGTATCTTGCAATGGTTGAAGGCAATGTACGTAGCATGGTGGTTCAAATGTAAACTTTAAGGATTCATGTATGGTGCTTCCCTGCAGAATGTCCACTGTGGTTACCACCACCAGCTACAGACTCAGCATCAAGATTCCTTCCCTCCTACCCCCATCTGTTAATTTGCTAACTAAGATCAGTGAGATAGCTGGGGAAAAGTGCCTCTCTATCAGTGCAACTATGTTAATTACTGCATATTTTTCATTAATCCATTTGTTATTTTACTTGGTTATTATTGTGTGATGTTGCTTCTACAGTCTGGAGAGTGTACAGGCTGTAAATATTTCAAAATAAATACATAAAATGAAGGGAAATGGAATGGCAAGGAAGGGGGAATTCTTCCTTCCTCTTCCCTGTAACCAGTGCCCCTTACTGCAGCTTAAAGCTGGAAAGTTAAAACCAAGACACAGCAAGAAGAAAAATCCTATTAAAACAGGACAGCTTGCAGCTTGCTTCAGAAACAGCCTGATATATTTCCTCATCTCCAGCGGAAGGTGTGGCGATACCAGTACAGTCACAGGCACTGACTATAACCAGACTCCCTAGTCGTCGTCTTCAGCAGCAGCATTCTGGATCTATGAGTCATGTGCTTCTGAAACACCTGTTCCTCAGCACTCCACTGCCGTTCAGATCACCCCACCCTGCCTAAGCCAATAGCAGTAGGTTCATGATCTGTGCCTGTGGGCTAGAAAAGTTGAGAAAAAGCTAATTGCAACCCTCAACACAAGGATGCAATTGCAGTGTTCTGAACAGATGCAACACTAGAATGTTTCAGATGACCAACCTTGAACTGCAACCACTTGAAGCAAGTGCTTTGAGGTTGAAACATTTTGAACACCCCTTGCAGAGTAGGTCAGAGATGTTACTGGCCCTGCTGCTAGTTTTGTATTTTTATTTGCCATCTGCCTTATATCCAACTGTTTTTCAGAATTTTGAATGCAGCGTTTTCCTCCAGTACATAGTCGGATATCATTTAAGTAATTAATGTAATTTTTACTTTTTCAGAATCAATCCCTTTTACTCTATGGAAGACCACAGGGTGATGGTGAAATAAAGATAACGACCCTGGACAAACGAGCAAGGCAAGATAGGTGAGAAGAGCTTCAGTTTGTTTTTTGATGTACTATTTACAATGATCCTAGATCACTACTTCTGAAATGGTACAATACCTGCTGTTCACTAGTTGCACAGGGGTAATGCCACTGAATGCAGTGATCTGACCACAAGAAGAAAGTAAATGTCCTATCTCCCACTCAGATCACTATATTTCTTTTCGGATGAGAAAAAGAATTCTAGAACGGCACAAAATCAAAGCTACCAACCATTAAAACAAAGCAGAATCCCAGAGAAAGACATAAGAAAAATAAAAATATTAAAACTGTCAAAGGCTGTCAAACTGCCTGGAGGCTGTGAAGGCCTGGATGGAGTGGAACTGTCTTCAGTCCTTCCAAGACTGAGTGGCTGTAGTTGTTGGGACCTTCAGAATTTTGCAGACTTTCCAACTTTGATCTTGGGTGGGGTTGTACTAACCCGCTCAAGGCCTGGATGGAGTGGAACTGTCTTCAGTCCTTCCAAGACTGAGTGGCTGTAGTTGTTGGGACCTTCAGAATTTTGCAGACTTTCCAACTTTGATCTTGGGTGGGGTTGCACTAACCCGCTCAAGGGTGGTGTGCAATCTGGGGGTGTTCTTGGACTCACAGCTCCTGCTTGATGAGCAGATGGCAGCTGTGCTTAGAAGGTCTTTGCACAGCTTCATCCTGTGCACCAGTTGTACCCATTCCTGGATCGGGAGGCCTTTTAGACAGTTGCTCATGCTCTAGTCATCTCATAGTTTAATTATTGCAATGCACTCTACATGGGGCTGCCCTTGAACACCACTTGGGAAGCTTCAGCTGGTCCAGAATCCATTGGTGTGGGCAGTGATGGGCATGCCTCAGTGTACCCATGTGACACCTCAGTTCTGTGAAGTCTCTGGATACTCGTCTGCTTCTATGTACAATTCAAGGTGTTGGCTATGACCTATAAAGTCCTTCATGGCATGAGGCCTGGTTATTTGGGAAGATAACCTGTCTCCCATGGTACAGTGGGGCAAAAAAGTATTTAGTCAGCCACCAATTGTGCAAGTTCTCCCACTTAAAAAGATGAGAGAGGCCTGTAATTTTCATCATAGGTATACCTCAACTATGAGAGACAAAATGGGGGAAAAAATCCAGAAAGTCACATTGTCTGATTTTTAAAGAATTTATTTGCAAATCATGGTGGAAAATAAGTATTTGGTCAATATCAAAAGTTCATCTCAATACTTTGTTATATATCCTTTGTTGGCAATGACAGAGGTCAAACGTTTTCTGTAAGTCTTCACAAGGTTTTCACACACTGTTGCTGGTATTTTGGCCCATTCCTCCATGCAGATCTCCTCTAGAGCAGTGATGTTTTGGGGCTGTCGCTGGGCAACACGGACTTTCAACTCCTTCCAAAGGTTTTCCATGGGGTTGAGATCTGGAGACTGGCTAGGCCACTCCAGGACCTTGAAATGCTTCTTACGAAGCCACTCCTTTGTTGCCCGGGCGGTGTGTTTGGGATCATTGTCATGCTAAAAGACCCAGCCACATTTCAGCTTCAGTGCCCTTGCTGATGGAAGGAGGTGTTCACTCAAAATCTCACGATACATGGCCCCATTCATTCTTTCCTTTACACGGATCAGTCGTCCTGGTCCCTTTGCAGAAAAACAGCCCCAAAGCATGATGTTTCCACCCCCATGCTTCACAGTAGGTATGGTGTTCTTTGGATGCAACTCAGCATTCTCTCTCCTCCAAACACAACGAGTTGAGTTTAGACCAAAACATTCTACTTTGGTTTCATCTGACCATATGACATTCTCCCAATCCTCTTCTGGATCATCCAAATGCTCTCTAGCAAACTTCAGATGGGCCCGGACATGTACTGGCTTAAGCAGGGGGACACGTCTGGCACTGCACAATTTGAGTCCCTGGCGGCATAGTGTGTTTGATGGTAGCCTTTGTTACTTTGGTCCCAGCTCTCTGCAGGTCATTCACTAGGTCCCCCTGTGTGGTTCTGGGATTTTTGCTCACTGTTCTTGTGATCATTTTGACCCCACAGGGTGAGATCTTACATGGAGCCCCAGATCAAGGGAGATTATCAGTGGTCTTGTATGTCTTCCATTTTCTAATTATTGCTCCCACAGTTGATTTCTTCACACCAAGCTGCTTGCCTATTGCAGATACAGTTTTCCCAGCCTGGTGCAGGTCTACAATTTTGTTTCTGGTGTCCTTCAACAGCTCTTTGGTCTTGGCCATAGTAGAGTTTGGAGTGTGACTGTTTGAGGTTGTGGACAGGTGTCTTTTATACTGATAACAAGGTCAAACAGGTGCCATTACTACAGGTAATGAGTGGAGGACAGAGGAGCCTCTTAAAGAAGTAGTTACAGGTCTGTGAGAGCCAGACATCTTGCTTGTTTGTAGGTGACCAAATACTTATTTTCCACCATGATTTGCAAATAAATTCTTTAAAAATCAGACAATGTGATTTTCTGGATTTTTTTTCTCATTTTGTCTCTCATAGTTGAGGTATACCTATGATGAAAATTACAGGCCTCTCTCATCTTTTTAAGTGGGAGAACTTGCACAATTGGTGGCTGACTAAATACTTTTTTGCCCCACTGTATCTGTCTCCCATGGTATCTGCCTGGCCAATATGAACTGACAGTGCTGGTGTGCTTTGCATTCATTCAGTTAAACAGTGTCATCCTTTGGGACCCTGAGGTTCACCTTCTTTGTCATGGTGGTTACCCTCTGGAATGAAGTTCCCTCTAGATCCGGGTGGCTCTGTTCTGGAGCCTTGAAGACCTGGCTGTTCCCCCAGGCCTTTGGACTACAGTGGCTAGAACTCTTCATGAGTTTTGTTTTCAATTGTTGTTATTTTATCTTTTTTTTTTTTTTACATTGTAAGAGTTGTTTGGTGTTGGGTGGCACCTAAATCAAATCAAATTAAATTAAAACAGAATCCAGTCCTCATCTATTCCTCTTCCTCTTGATAGGGACTAAAGTATTGTAGAATAGAATGAGATTTATAAGTATGCTGCATAGAACTCTGCAGTGAAAAACTAAAATTGCAGTTCAGAATACATATTTTAAAATTTGAGAGAAAATTTCAGTTTCACAATCTGACTTGACATTGTAATGTTTATTAAGAATTTAATCCAGATAAACTCTACTTAAATATTTCTCAGATAGCATTGTTAACCGCAAGTTTGAATTCTTAGTTCTTATTATACTTTCATTTCTCCCCCAGGCATATCTTTTTGTTTGACTTGGCTGTAATAGTATGCAAACGGAGAGGTGATAATTATGAAATGAAGGATATAATTGATCTTCAGGAATACAAAATAAACAATAACCCTACCACCGACAAAGAGAATAAAAAGGTAAAAATATAGAATGTGTGTAAATCCATGACATATTCTGCTCTAAAATGCTAAAATTCCTAGATACTTGTGATATTTAAAAGTTCTGTAAGCCCTCTTCTCTAGATTTATTTATCTACAGCCCTGTGTAGGAAACTGGGAATCAAGGAAAAATGTTTATCTTCTTGATGAATTGCTTTTCTTTTTTTCCTCAGGAACTTTTTAATATGGGGAAACATTAAAAAGTTTAAAGTGGTGCGGTTGTGCATCCTACAGCCTTGGTTTATCTAATTTTTCCAATGGGATTAAAAAATATATGAAGATTCTAGGAAGCTCAAAAGTGTTCTGGAATGTTGTAATGATTATTGTTGTTACAATTCCCTGGAATTTTGGGAAATTAGAAATGGGTGTCCTCCAGGCGTTTTACAACTTGGTTGTCTCTCGGTTCTTAAAAGCTAACTACTGAATTTTCTTCCTGTTTAAACAGTGGTCTTATGGTTTCTACCTCATCCACATCCAAGGACAAAATGGCCTAGAACTATACTGCAAAACCAAAGATTTGAAGAAGAAATGGCTTGAACAGTTTGAAATGGCACTGTGAGTAGCTGTAATACATTCAGAAATAATTTTCCAGATTGATTGGCATTCACTACTCAGTAATCTAGCAGTGATTTAAGATTGCTTATTTGAAGCAGTTTCTGGCACATGCAAAATTTCTAAACATATGATTAAAAAGCTTTGGAGCTGAAATTTATAGGGCAAAAAGTAATTTTTTCCAGTGAAAGGAAGAGGGAGCTCTAAGCTATGTTTTCAGAGTGCCTCACTACCCTCTGAAGGTTATATCATAGTGCTTTGGTGCCTAGGGAAAATATTAATGGATTTAGCAATAAATATTTAACATAATTGTAGCTGATTTTGCTATCATTGCCTTGGTAAACTAAAATGTATTACTAAGGGAGATGGGGATGTAGGCTTTTTTCTTAGTGGCTTCTAACTAATTTATTATGTGGTATTTGGATCAGATTTCCTGGTTTATTAAATTTGACTTCAAGAATTTGATTCCTCTCTCTCCTTAACATAATAGCAGAAGTGTGCATGTACCACGGAATCCTTTCAAAGAAATATAAGCAGTTGAGTTGCCTATTGAAACAGTGACGTTTTGCGCAGTATCTTTTTTTGTCATTTTCCTAACCGAAAAGTAAACCCCTCCCCCAATTCTGCGTTCCATTATTGTTGTTACGGTTGGTTGGTTTATGAAGAACTTAATTAAGCACAAAAGAAATAAATAACTTGGACTCAGTGGAATGGGTTCAAGTAAGTACAGACGGGAGACTGTCTATAACTCAGGGAGTTTTATCACAATTTCTCTAGTCTGTCATATTGCATACAGAAAATTTACACCGGCATGTTTTACCTGTATAATATCTGTAACTGTTTAACTATAAATAATGAATATTAAGTATTTATCAGAAGAATTTTTTTAGACAATTCTATACATACCTTTTAAGCATTTAATTATATCTCATGAAGTAGCAGATACATTAAAAGGCAATTTTTCAATTTATTTCTTGCCAAATGCCAGCCTGTTTTTCCGAAACTGAAGAATTAATCCTAATTTGGGATCAAATCAGCTAAAGAATTTTATTCCCACTCTTTACATAAATATGTTTCTTCACTGTTTAAAGTAAGTACCAGAGGCAGAAACTTTTGAGGCATAATGATTTTTTTTTTTGGTGAAATGACCAGCATGAGTTTTCTTCTGCTTGCTTTTATTACACACACACACACATCCTATTCCATTCCATTTCTCTCTTTTCTCCCTCTTTCATCCAAAAAGCTTGATGGATATATTTTATACTTAGATAATTTAAGGGATAATAACCGTCTTATGTCACTTAGTGAACTTTCATGGCTGTGGGGAAATTTGAACCCCAGTCTCAGTAGTTCTTTTTTTCCTTTTTAAATTGTATTTGATTAAATTTTTAAAAACAATCAAGAAACAAAAAACTAGGAAAAGCAAAAAAAAAAAAAAGTAAAGATTTTAAAGTATTATGAAATTAAATAAAAATTCAAGGTAATATTGGTTTAGTTCTACGGAAATACCTTATGTCAATGTAAAACTTCAGATCATTATTAAATTAAAGATAATATGCAAATATAATATAAATCATGAGTCAAATTGAAAAATTTTAATAATTTTTGCTCAGTCTAAAAAAAAAAGATGCACTTTTTAAAGTCAGACAAAAAGGTTAAGTGTTAAAATCTTATGTTAGAAGAAACCCAAACTTCAGATGTGATACAAGCCCATATGTGGAATTATAATCCAGGAATGGTTTCCATGTTGAATTGAATTCTGTATTAGATGCATTTTTCAAACCCAAGGTTATTTTTGACATTGAGGCATACTCCTGCAATTTAATTCCTTAATGAGAAGCATAGAATATCCTAACAGGTGTAATCATATTGTATGCAAAGCCAGTTTAGTATACCATGGGGGGAATCTGAGGTTTAATAACAATAGGAAAATAACAGGTTGAAAAGAGAATGAACTTTTAGAATTTATTTCATTCTGTTGCAAATCATTTTCAGAATTGTGGGCCAGCAAATATGGGAAAAAAATCCAGCCAACAATGTTTAGTTAATGAATTATCTGTGTTAGTAATCAGTACCGGCCTAATATACCATTACGAATTGGTCTTGTAGCAGTTTACTCTAAGTGTAGTATTCACTGTAAATTTTAGGGGTTTTTTCCCCCATTGTTGTTACCATTGTTATGTGTTTGTTGTTTTGTTTAAGTTCTGAATCACCGGTTCTAATCTGATATTCCGACCACACTGGCTTTGTACTTGGTGATCAGGCATGGTTTATATTTCAGAAGTTATTTAGACTGTATGATATTTGATTTGGGATTGATGTATTCCTTTTTGATTTAATGTTTGTTCTAATGATGCTTTTTGTATTTCTTACTTGAATGACTGTTTTATCTGGTTAGTTGTTTTTAAAAACTCTTGCACTGAAAAATATTTATTTAGAAGTAAAGCAAAAATCTGTCATGGATAATAGCTGCCTATGTGTGGGAATAGAGGGGAGCTAGATAATGTAAACTAGGGCTATTAAATGGCAACTCTGCCCAAGTTCTCTATTGTAATTAAAGCTCAAAAAGAGCTGTAATCTTGTTCATGTTGATGTAGAATTATTGTTATGTTCAGGAGGGGTTGTCTGGAAAGATTCGCCTTTCCATTGCTAACAGAAGCCCCAAAGATTCTTTTTCTGGGTTGGCTTACTCTTCCCTTAGTCCTGTAGGTATTCTGTATGATTGCAGTTGCCTCTTTAATTCCAGTATGACTGCAGTTGTCTTTAATTCCGGACTTAATTTACTACTCCAGCAATAGATGCTACTCCCTTCTAGTATTCTTGAACTTACCTGATATTATTAATTTACAGATCCAGGGTGATAAGATCTGTATAAAAGATATATCCCGTAACTTGGCCTAGATATTGTAATAGCGAGTTGAGTGTTGAATATTTAATTATTGGTTCAGATTTTGTACATAGCTGTTCCTGTTATATAATCCTTTCCTATAATGATCTTAGTTTTCTAAGGACTGAAGGACATATACCCACCAGTCTCATGCCTCGTCTTCAGTTGTAATTTCCTGTTCTTCTCATCCAAAAATATGCAGATTGTGCAGTTCCATCAATTAAGCTAGTGTGATATATTTAATTGTATTGAACTTACAGTTATACTTAATTATAATCATGTAGCGCTTTGGAGTGTTGAGACATTTCGCATGTGCCTCATGATAATAGTCCTGAAATGCAAGTCAGCTTCATATTTTAGTTAGATAACTGAAAATGCGATGCCTAAAACAGTTTAGTACAGTGGTCTTCAAATTTGAGATAACCGAGGAACCCTTCTCAATTGAAAAATCAGTGTGGATTTTTCCCTTTAATAAATAAGTTTTATGTAATGCATTTTATTGGAACCAAACGTTACAATTAATGTTGCAATAATACATTTCATACAATGTAAAGAGAAATGGTCATGTTCAACCACTGGATGATTTTCACAGAACCCTAGGGTTCCAGGGAACACAATTTGAATACCATGGGTCTGGTGAAATAGGTCCAGTAGATCTGTGTGAAACTGCCAATATCAAAGTTACAGTACACTGTCAGTGTGATTGGAAAATCCATTTGATTCAATTAAACAAATCAGATAATCAGTCTGATTCAATTTGGATATTTGAATCAAATTGTTGATTGGGTTGACTTGATTCAGATTTTTTTTCTCCAGATGTGTTGAAATTTTGGAATCAATTCAGAAGTATCTGAAGCATCCAAATAAAATCAGAAGCAACTAAATCAAGTTGGGGATGCAGCTGAATCACATTTAAATTGAATCTTCAGACTGATTAATTACACAGCTTTAGGACCCAGTGATGTAGGTTTCCCAGAAAATTTTGAACTGGAAAATTTTCTGGAAAAATTCCCTATGCAAAATTGCATGTAGTAATTTACATAGGATAGTCTTTAGTTTAAGTATGTTAATGTACATTACCGTATGTTAATTATTGAAGTTTACATAAGAAGATTTGCATTATTAGTGATGTGGGAGGGACAATTTTCTGCAAAAAACAAAGCACTGAAAAATTCTCAGAAAAAAATTACAAGACTTATCACTGGTTTTGCCAGATAGAATATTCATGTTATGAGCTTCCTTGTCTGTCTGTCTGTCTCTGTCTTGCTTAGTTTCCTAACCACTGTTGGTGTCTCCCAATTTTGCTTGTGATATAATAGAAAGTGTTGTTTCTGATTGCATAAGAGCATATTTTTCAAAAGCTAGCACTTTATTGTGTGTTCTAAAAGGAGGCAGTGAGAATTTGATGATTTCCACTAGGAGTTTTATACCTCATGCAGCTCAAATGACCCAATAAATGTATTCTATACATTAGAGTGAATCAACAGTGGATGCTCTGAGTGATTTACTTAGCATTTGCTGCTGTTTTGATGACGATATTAATGCTTTTAAAGCCTTCTAGTTGTCTGTTTTCCTGCACATAAGCTGTGCTTGGGAAACTTGGGTTGGGTATCAACCACAAGCCACACCACTCATAACCATCCTTCAGCAGAGATGATTTATAGTTGTTGATTATCATAACTGAATAGAACCAAGGAATCTAGTGGGTCAGTAGCTTAATGTGCTTGTCTTCTATATTTTGGCTTAGATTCAGGACTTAAAATTAGATTAGTTGTGTCAGTCAATGGAAGTCTTCTCCACACCACATCATGACTGAACACTCTTCTTCATAATTGGCACCAATAACATGGAAACATATAGGACTACAGCAATGTACATTTGTTGGATCATTAAGGGTCATTTCACAAATAACATAATAACCAATTTTGACTTCCTGACGTATGTTTTTGTTTGGAAACTAAAGCTGGTTAATAGTCCCCTGTATGGAAATACCTTTTATATATATGTTTGTTGCAGTCGAAACATTGTTTCTTTATTTTTCAAAATTTAGTAGCACTAACTTTCAGAATGTTCAAGTTAGGGATGTCCTGTTTTCTTTCCATACAATTAACACTTTTCTCTATTCCCTTATGACTTTACATCCCTTAAAAGGAAAAGGAACTCTGTCACATTCATTCCAAATCAGGGATATTTGAGATGGAAGGCAAATTGAAAGGTTGGATTTTTTCAGAACTCCAAACTGCCCCTGAAAACATTATTTTTCCATTAATTTGAGTAGCACCTTTTCTGACTAATAAATTTTATTAAAAGGGTTTTAATAAAAGTTGTTAGTTGGAAAAGGCGCTACCAGACTCCTGATAGTTTGATTGTGTTTCTTTTCCCCATATATCTCTATGAGCATTTGTACTAAGACTTTTGATGGGTGCAGCTAGCAAAAGTAGATTTTCAGAATTGTCCAGTGTACTTGGTGCCCTTATTTTAGCATCCATATTTATTTTGGTTTGCTAATGCCAAATTGAGTAAGCTGCTTAAGGGTAGAAAAAGATCCTTATTTTCCAGCAGAAGGGGATGCCTATTGCCTCTCTGATCTTATACCCATGCTTTTTCTTTGACTGATACCCTGATCCTAAGAAATCTTCAAACACAATATGAGTAATACATATACACAGCATGAGGGAATACTGGACTTCTGACATACCAAACACTGAGTCATTAAATTAAAGCTGTTCACTGTGAAATTCAATGCATATTAAAAGCCTAAAAACTCTTGTGGACAGATATGGGAAGGCATTTAATGTATAACATCACAACAGATCTATGTTTATGCTTGCTTTTATTATGCTGATATCCACTTGTGCTTCTTAACTTTTCCAAGATATGATCCGTCACTTTTCTGCAAATGGTTTCTAAAAAACTGATTTTTAGGAAGAATATTTTTTTAATAATGACTGTGTTATATTTTTTTAAATAATGATTGTTTTTCTGTATTAAATTAATTGCTGTATGCTTCCCAGAGTTGTGAGATGGGCAGCCATATAAATTTGATAAATAAAATAAATAAATGGTCATTTCTAATTTCTGAGAACAGCACTCTTCCCCCTTCTCCCAAGTATTTTATTGTAGATTCCAGGTATTTAAGCAGAGTTGTACCAAGGAAAGCATCCACACATCAGAAAGAGAATGGAGATTGATTTTTTAAAAAATCTTAAACACTGTGGTAATTTTAAGTTAGCCCATGTTGTAATTACTTGTGGAGGCAGAAAGAAAACTTGTCTTTCTTCTCTGCTTTGAGCACCACTCCAAAATCAGTTCCAGATTTATGTGAGCCTATTTACTTGGGCTCAGCTGTGGTATATCCAACATCACACAGTGGGCAGTGGTTGCCATTTGCAGCCCTGAAGCTCACACTATCTTTGATTCCTTGGCTTAACCCCGGCTTTCTAAGCCCCTCCAGAACTTTAGCTCCTATAGTGCCTTGGTAGCTTTATATCTTATCCTTCTTAGCAAGGTGGCTTTGTGTATCCCTTTATAAATAGCAACCACTTATTTTTTGGAGAGGGAAATCAATAGGTAAATTCATATGATATGGATGAGGTGAACAGGGCATTAATTGAATGTCATTTTTTGCACTTTCCTACTGGATAACTAGAGGAATTGACTGTCTGATGCAGAGCTTATCATTTTGAAGTCCATAACATAGAAGAAGACAGCAGGTCAGCTTCAAATTGCTTTTGAAGGATTGGGTGGAAATAGTAGTGGTGCAGAATTGCCCACAATGTCAGTACTTGGCAGATAGATATTGTGATTTGACTTAAGCATCATGGATTTGAACAGTTCTCTGTCCAGTTCCTCTTAAAACTTGGGTCATCCAGCCATTCTGGGCAGATATGTATCTGTTAACCAGAGGAAGTCTCTTTCTTCTTCTTGCTGTTTACATTTCAACCTTCTGGAGTCAGTTTTGGTTAGCAGTCCTATATGAGCATGTCACCAAGGCCTAAAATTAGGTTTCTCTATTTAAATCCAACTTGAACCAGGCATGCTATTACTTGCATATCAATATGGTCACTATGTTTTCTAAAAGATTTTAATATCCTGTTAAACTAAAAGTTTTATTGATTAGCTTGAAACAAAATTTGTTACACAAAAGAAACTTGCAAAGAACTCCCAGGGAGAAATGATCACTGGTATATCACCTACCTCCTAGAAGATCATAAGATCACTATAATGCAGCCAAATGTTTTGCCTTGCTGCCAACAAATATTGTCTAATAAAGCTTCATTTCTTTGGTACCCTCAACATTTTATCTACTCCCTCCTTTTTTTTTCTTTTTAACTCTTTTAACCTCTTTTAATTGTTATTTTTATGATCTGTGGAGAACTTTATGTATATATGCATACTTCTACATGGTCTAAGACCATATTAAAGTTTACAAATTGCAAAGCCATCGTTGCCTAAAGTGGGATTAAACACCAATTATCTAACAGTCAGTTGAAAACAACTTTGATACAGTTTGTGGTCTTTATCCACAGTGGATGGAATGAATGAAAAATGGTGTCTTCATAACTCTTTCTTATTACAGTTGCTATATAGTTACATCAATACATCATTGTGAACCTGCTTTTCCATTGGAAAAATGAGGTCAAGGCATAGTCATTGTCTTGACTGAAACAATTCACCTCACATCCAGAAAGCTTGTAAGATTAAATTTGTTAACCTCTGAAAGGATAGCCACCATGAAATAAGCAAATTCTTAGCAAAGACTTAGAAGTAAATTCTATTCTCTTGATCAAAAACATAGTTTACTTGTGATACAGTTAATTTAATTAGGCAATATGCCTTTCTCCTAGAGTCTGTATTCTGATGTGACAAATCTGGGATATACAAGAATTAACCTAATGGAGATTTGATTGATTAATTCATTAAACACTGTTTATGAATTATTATGAAATTATTTAATGAAAAATATTTCTGAGCTATTGTTACAAAGTGTAACCTAAATAAATAAAACAAAAAAAAAAAAACCCCAAGTTAATCTAAAGGAAATAATTTATTTTGTGAAACTAATGAGAGAATAATTTACCTTATTTCTTCTGCAACAATTATGTATTCATTTATTATTTGCCCAGATAATGATCATGAAAATATTATTTACTAATTCATGTGGTTTTCTTGGGAAACCAGAAGACTGCCAGGCTTTAAAAATAGGAATTTCCTTGATTATTCCCAGATTCAAATACCTTTATATTAAAGATCTGTGAGGAATATTTCTATTCTTTAGGTAACTTCATTTTGTATAGAGCTGCCTCTGTAGGGCCATAATTATAGCAAAATTAATCAGCAGGCTGATAAGTTGCAGTGTTAAAGAAGTCTCATGTTACACTTGCTTTATAATAGTTTGCCAAATAACTCATTGCTCTCTGACTTTACACTTTTGTTTGTGTGTGTGGGGGGGGGGTGTCAATCATATGTGACTTCCTGGATGTGAGTAATATTTTTGCACTGATCCTTTTCCTTTAGAGCAGAGGTCTGTGAATAGTTTTCAGGAGGTCTGTGAACTTGAATGAAAAAAAATTGCAATTTTATTTTCACTAACCTCTAAGTGAAATGTAGAGGCAACAAAATAATTTATGGCCTATAGACTCCAAAAATGTTTGTTAACTTCAATAAATCTCACTATTTAAAATTATTATATCCCAAATAAGGTATTGCCTTATTACTTGATTAAAGGGATTAATCAAATACTATGTATTTGTTATTTTTAATATTTTGATTATATTTGAGCCTAATTGGTTTCCTTTATAATACAGTCTTTATCTATGTATTTAATTTCATGTATTTAAATACATTTTTCTGAAAAGGGGTCTACTGGTTTCATCAGACACTCAAAGGGGTCCGTGACACAAAAAGGTAATGGGGGGTTGGAACGTGTGGCAGAACGCATGGGATGGTTAAGTTGATGGGTGTTTGTGGTTCTACCTTGGCTGATGATTGTGTATTTATTATTGTGGTGCTTAATATGTCATCCCAATCAGATGGACAGCCATATAAACTGAGTCATCATGATGAGATGGGTGGCCATCTATACTGTAACAAACAAATAACCCCTTCTTTAGAGTTATACCAAGTTTCTGAATTCAGATCCCTCCCATTTAAGAAATAACTAAGTTCATAAAATCAAAGTAAAAAACTGTTCACAGCCTTTCTGTTGCTTAAAATTTACCTTCTAGCACTAGTACAGGAAAACAATTGTGCAGCAATAGATGTTCTTCAGAACTTCCTACATTCCCTGCTTACCTGGCTCCCATTCCTGTTTTTTCCCGTTTCTTCCTCAGCAGTTCAGTTCCAAATTCCTGCTTTTGGATTCCTTCCTTCCTTCTTCCTTTTTATGTTTCAGATCCAAATAACATCCTCTTGCTGTCTTTCAGCATGCATGTGGGATTTTCCTGTGAAACTAAAACTGACATTTCAGTTGTTGTGATAAGTGAGATGTAGGACTTGAGAATTCAGAGTAGTGGTGCTTAAGTACGTCCACCCCATGTCTTGCTTCAGAATGATGGAAGCAGCATCAGAATGTAACAGCTCTACCCCTTCATCCTGATTGTGTTTCCATCCCAAATCCTTTTCCTGGAAAACTCAGTATGGGGAAGGTGGCAGAGTAACAGCCATCATGAAAAAGGAGTTGATGCCAGCAAGAATAGGGTGGTTTCTTATGGCTGGAGCAGAACTCCTTAGTGCATTTTCTTAGCAATCATTGAAAATATCTATTTGGTTCATTTGAGACATGCTCTGAAGGATAATCTATTGTAGGAGGCGGCAGTGGAGACAGACCATGCTATTTCAGTGGCCCCAAGTGGGGAGAATGCCCTCTTATTTCAGTTTTGCCTTCCTTTGGCTCTGTTGAAAAGATTCTTAGGGCTCCAATTATCCTTGTAAAAATAACAATTTGAAATTTCCTTTTATTCATGAAGGCCACAATAGTGAGGGAACAACTAGAGTCTTGTGGGCATTTTTTTAGAACCATGCTTAATGATTTTGGGTGTACTCTAATGCTTGCCCAAAAAAACCAACAACTAATAATTTAAAAACTCATTTGTTTTTGTGTTGATGTCCACCTCTCTCAACATTACAAATAGCTGCAAAATATTACCATGCCCTTCATTTTCAGAATACTTAGAAAATAACTCCTCGTCCTCAAGAACAGCTAGGTGGATAATATTTGTTTTAATTGCTTTTTAATTGAAACAAAACCTTTAAAAAAATTAAGAAACAAAGAAAGAAACTTGGGGATATGTGCATGGGGGTATATGTAAAATACACATGCACACACCCTTTATTTTTGAGAAATATGAATATTCTAAGTATGCAGTATTTCTATCCAGAACAACTTTTGTACAAATGAAGGCATTCTAGTAAAAAGAAATCAGTCAAGCTAAGAAATGGTTACCAAATTTCAGTACCTGCCTTTAACTGTTGGATAGTTAGTTTAGTGATCAAAATGTTTGTACACAATTTCATGAGTTGTTTAGGGAATATGTCAAGCAACTTTAATTCTGTAGAATTAATAAAGTCTTTACTTAGTTAATTAGGAGGACATGAAGGCTTAAAGTCATTTATTTCTGAACAAATAAATCCATGTTCTTTTTATACTAGGGCAGAGTGACATCTTCCCTATTTATTTTGGACCAAAAGGTACAGAGAAGGAATTCCTTAAGCTTCTTCCATAATAGCTTCTCCATCAGTCAAAGTGCCTAAGGGTTCTGGAAGCTGGAGTCTCAGCACACGAGGAGGAAATCTGGTCTATTCCATTATGTTTTATCGTAAAAAAAATCTGACTGCAGGCTCAGATTGTGAGAAGTTCCTAAATGGAGGGAATTACATAGTCATATCCAGGCTGATTAGATGTGCTGTGAAAGACAGTTGATTTTCTCAGGTGAGCTGCTGTTTGTATCAACTAGGCCTTGCTTAACTTGCATGCTGTGTTATATCTTTTTTAGCTAGTATTTCATTTGAATTAGAATTTAGCTAGGTTTGTTAAAAAAAAAAAAGGAAAATACCCATATATGCATATTTTATTACTGAACGTTTTGATGGAAAGTATTTTACCCCCATAAATATATATTATTTTAATTCCTGGGAGTGTATTAAGTTGAAATCACTCAGCATATAAGTAGGAGGAGGTAAGTTGTTAATTAAGTGTCTTGGGAAAGCAGTTCCTCAAGGTTTAATTGAAATGTTTGTAATAAGTTTAAGCAATGACTCTACTATGGCCTTGACATGGGAAGATGAGAATAAGCATTGTTTTTAATTGCTGCAGTTTAGCCAGTTTTGAATAGTAGCTGGAGAAGCATAGTTTAGAAGAAAAGGGGACATATGTGATAGGTTGTGCACGGATCTGCAGATTCATCAATGGAAGCAAAGGAATTTAGAATAGACAAATTGTGTATATACAGACAAAAGGCCATTAAATGTAGTCTTGACCCATTATGGCTGCTGGAAATAGGGAAGTGTCCTTATTATTGGAAATGTTAACTCTCTGAAACAGTCTCCCCAGAACAGCTATGGGAGCCAAACCACCTTGAAAATAACCTACTTTAAATCCCATATTTTAAACAGAAAATCTTTTAGAGCCATGTGGTAGAAGAGAATCACTTTCATGCAATGAGTGAGGCTATAAATGACTTGAAGGAGAACAGGGTGTTTGCTCATAGGTCCCAAAATTGTATGGATGTATTTTATATAACTTACATGAAGAATGATGGTTTGACCATCCTGGAAGGCAAAATGGATGGCATGTGTCACTTAAAAGTGGAATTTTTAAATGGCACATGTCACTTAGAGGTGATGTTAAAGAAGTTCAAGAAGTGAATTTGGGGGATGGAGAAAGTTGCAAGAAGACTAAATGGTGAGTCCAGAAGTCTCCACTTTTAAACTTGACTTTGCCCTGATCTTTCTTAGGCATCCTTTGGTTTCAGTCTACCATTTCAATAAAAGGCTTCATTAGAGTCTCCTGTTTTTGTGCTTGAGAAATCAGGCCTGTGATTCTTCATACATAAGTGGCGGCTTAGCATATTGTGTATTGTGTATTATGTGTGTGTGTTTTAAGTCTTGTATTCAGACTCTTGTAAGTATCAGAGCCAAAGGCATTCAAGTAGCATAAATGCTTGTGTTGAAATACATATTTCCATTTTTTTCTTTAGCACTTTTTAAAATAGGAAAACCAGCACACCAAGAAAATATTTACCAGAAAGGATTTGAACATTTTATTTTATTTATTTATTATTTTATTTTTAGGATCTTGACCTTTATGAGAGAGAAAAGATTTAATGTCATTCCTCCCCCATAGAATTAAGATCCATTCTATTGTACCGCACAACCCTTTTCTAATATTTTCTCCTTTGACAAGCTATCAAACACCAACACATTAGGATGATGCATATGAGAGTTCTGCATGATGGGGAATATTACAGATAAAAATATAGTGGCTTTCTAATGCAGCCTTTTTGTGATTGCTACAGTGTGGTAGAAGCTTAAATGGGATGGCAAGTTAAACCATGTTCTCCAGAGGTGTCAAGGGGCCATGCTCTGAATGTGAAGAATTAATCAGAGTTGGCAAAGATGCAGATTTTCTGATTGCACAAAAATGCCAGTCAATTTTTTGCAGGTGCCAAGGAATTTAAAAATGCCTTTCTCCATTTTTCAAGTTAATGCAGTCCTAAGCTCTTACGTTAGCTCAGGTTTTGGTGTTAAGACATCAGCTCATCCTGTTGATTTCCTTCTCTGTAGGAGTATTATTCCCCCTTCCCCATCCAATTATAGTCATTTACATATTTATTGATTTACTGCTTGTACTATCCCCGGGGTTCAGGGCAGATAAGTTGCATTTATGCATGACAGATAAAATCCAGTCTCCCACACCACCCAGAGGCAAACAGTTCATTCCGAATGCTGTCAGGCAGCAATGTAATGAAGATAGCATGACTGATAGGATCTCTCCCAGGCCAGGACATTTAGAAGCAGCAGGAGAGCAGGCTTTTGTCCTGTCCTGTCCTCTATATTGAAGAGCTATCAAACATTATTCCAACCCACTTGATTGACTCTTATTGGTAAAGTTCTAGATAGAAAAAAATGAAAGGAAAATGTCAATACTGGGGTTGGGTGGGGTGGCACATTGTATCTCATGCTTTGTTCAGTGTGCATGGCTGAAGACACAATATTATGCATCTAATTGTCCATGAGGAAGAATATCTTCAGAATGCAGTGAGCCAGTACAGTACGCATTTTGTGAAATGTTGAATATCTGAAACTTGAGTGTATGTCAGTACACTGCATATATCTCCCAGTTGGTGGGATGCAGGCAGTGGTCTTTTGGCTTGGAAGATAATTCTAGATTAGAGAGCATAGACTAACATAGGGATTTATTTGTTGGTTTGTCTGTCTGTCTAATTTATATGGCCACCATCTCACACAAAGTGACTTTTTACCCAAGTATGCTTGGGTAAAATAGGGCTTTGGTTGTGTTCGTAATATACTGGCGAAAGTGTATCAAAACGTATTGCCATTGTTCTTACAGTTAGCAGGAAATACTGCATATGGCAAGGGAATAACTAAGACAGGTAACCTAGTTTGCACTTTCACTAGCTTACTAAAAAGCATGTGAAAACTTTAATTGATGGAAGTCACGATGGGTGGTAGTGGTCAATATCTGGTGATGACCATGGCTTATGGAAATTTCAGCTTGGAATGTAAGTGGATTTAAGCAGAAATAAGCATAAATTAACAAATAAAATGAAAGAAAGAAAAATTAATGTGTTTTCTTTCTGTGAAACTTAGATAAAGGGGAAAAATGTTATAAATGCGAATGACCTAAGTGGCCTAATGTTGTGGAATGGAACTGATGAATTGTCAGCCCTACAAGGTTGTCCAGGACAAGAAACAGATTCCATGATAAGATTGCTAAAGGCTATAATAACAAAATTTTGCAAGTCTTACTGCATTTTCCTTTCCCTCCCTCCCTTCCCTCCAGGGAGTCAGGAGAGAGCCAGTCTGAGTCTCTTTCTAACTCTTTCCTTTCACCCTGGGCTCAAAGCACTTACATACCTGTCTTTGTCTTAATGATTTCTGGATAATTTATCCAAGGTCATCTCCATGGCTCCCTCCATGAATATCTGCAGGAAAATAAAGATGTACTGTAGATGTAGATATAGATTTTGAATGAAAGGTCAAAAATGTATGTCAGAAAGAATGAATTGGTGTCATTTGGGTTGTATTAGGTAGGTATGTATGAAAGTAGGAATCCATAGGTTGGTAAGAGTTGTATGTAATAGGGAGGGAGGGAGGAAGGAAACTTGCTTAAATATTAAATATGTTGGCTTACAAAATATAAACATAATGCTATAATTTTAATTGTTTATGAAAAGGGAAAAACTATTGAAACAATGAATTTCCTTCTCCATAGGAAATATTATTTGAATATATTTACAATTTGCCACATCCTGCTCTTGTGTTTCATATCACATTATTTCAGTCTTATCAGAAGTGACATATAATTTTACTGTATAAACCCCTGTGACACAGTGCATAATGTCTGGTCAAGTACTGAAATGAGGAAAAGAGTTTTCAAAGCCATGCTTAGTGCCACATTATATTGTCATGTGAGGATTCCCCTTCTTTCTTTCATAGAAAAACAGGGATGGTACATTTTGTTATCCTCTTGACATTAATGCTTTTTCTTCTGATACATTTAGGGTCCATCTCTGGTGCTGACAGGATAGCAATGGTAAAATGTGGCAGTAGCTATACTTGCTCCGGAGGTTCCTGACAATACTGGGCAATAGATGGGCCCCTAGAGGAGTGTTTCTTAAACTTTTTGCTCACAGGACTTCTCGCTTTTAGAAATTATGGGCCCAAAAACAGCTTTTATTTGTATGGTTTATATTTATCAATATTTACTGTATTTAAAATTTATGCCTTTGTGGAATATTTATTTATTGAATCATGTAAAAATAACAACATCAAACCCATTAGATATTAACAGAAATGAAATAATTTTTCATGAAAAACCCTATTTTTTAACAAATAAAAAAAATGAGAAGAATGACATTTTTAAAATTTTTTGCAAATATCTTTAATATATTGCAAAAAATTTTGATTTTGTGGACCTCTGAGAGAGTCTTGGGGGACCCCCAGAGGTCCTTTGACCACACTTTAAGAAATGCTGCCTAGAGGAAATAATTGTATGGAAACCAGTTTGGCTAACAAGGATTCCTTTTAAGAACAATAGATTGTTAGCGTATGTGGTCAGGTTAACATTCTATATTAACCCAAAAGGAAACCACTCTTTAAGATGACACGCACCCCCCTTGAAGAAGTGAGGGGGAAGATAATAAAGATAAGCAGAAACTTTGACAATCACTGTCTCGCAGCCCACATTAACTTGCAGGATTGTTGTGAGGACATGAAAATGGCATCCTAGGAAAGTGTATGTTTGTCATGATGGCATGCTTTCCATATTTACTTTTAAATTTAACAATTTAAAAAGTCTACATTGATTAGTGATAATACAGTGAAGACACCCCCCCCCAATATGCTATAGTGGTTAAATGAACTGAACATAACAATTACAACAACAAAAACAAGTAACAAAAAAGAAAGTTCCATGTAAGTATAAATATATCAATTCAGTTATTGAGCTTATCATTAAATCTATAGCAACGTAGTGTGTTATTTTCTCATTTTTAGAGTGCAAAGACTTTTAAAAAATAAGTATCATACTCATATTCTGGATCCATCCAATCAAGAGAATAACTTTCTTTCCAGTTACTTAGGAATATCTTCTTTGCTGTACCCCAAGCTCAATAAAGCCAGACCTCTTCACAAGATAAGAAATGCCATATTTTAGGAATAAAATTTAATATCATATTGAAATCCTTAGATACAATACTTCTACCCCAAATTATGGTAGCATACATGCTAATTTGAAACCCAAACAAAGCTGTAATAGAACAAGACCAAATCAGGTGTTTTAAGAAACTTCAAATTTCTTATATCACCAGCATAAGTCTAATACCCATCCCCTTTTAAACATTTTTAAGGGATTCAATAGACCCACCATAATATTTTCTGAGAATTAGTTTCATTTTAAATCATAAAAAGTGTATTTCACTTTTTAAAATACCTGGATCCATTGATTTCCCAAAACTGGGTATTTCTGTTCTTCCTTCCACAGGTCAAATATACAATTAAGTTTCATTTCACTTTTTAGTATGTTGTAAAATTGAATTGTTAGTTTCTGTTCAAGTGCAGCATCCCTTAAAGAAGCTAAAATTGCAGTACCTCAGAGGCTGCTAAGTATCTGGGCCGTGCTGTTCATTTAGTTGTATAAATTGTATATTGAAGGCACCTCAAACTGAAAAGACAGTCCTCTCAAAATCTTTAAAATGACCATTAAAAATAAAGCGATTTAAAGTATCCACCCATTGTTTAGCTGAAGTGTTTCAAGAAAACACCTTCCTTGCAATTTTCAAATTTGAGTGTCATCACAACATTAACTTCTCATGTGATTCAGGATCAAATCCTATTGCTTCCCTATTAATAACCTAATACGTCTAGCAGTTTCCAAAGCAGGAAATGAAGATCCTGCTTTCCTATACCTAGACCCCAATACCTACCAAGATTTCTAAGCTGTCACACATGTGCTTTCTAAATGGGTCCAGGGAGTAAAGTAATTATAATAAATCCCTTTCCCCAAAAATAAACATGTTAAGATAAAAGGTCAGTGATATACGAGTAGTCCTTGCTTATGAACTGCAGTTAGGACCAGCAACTGTCGTAAAGTAAGATGTCATGTGACTGCGCCTGACTTATGATGTCAGTTTGTCAATCTGGCTGTGGTTGTTAAGCTAATCACCCATGGTTGTTAAGTGTGGCATCACATGACTGCAACATACAACTTCCTGCTGGCTTCCCCATTGACTTTGCTTGTCAAAAGCTGGCTGTGAAAGTCGCAAATGGTGATCACATGACTGCGGGATGTTGCGACTCATAAATGTGCACTGGTTGCCAAGTGCCTGAATCATGATCATTGGCTGCAACTTTGAGGACTGGTTGTAAATCTCTTTTTTTCAGTGCTGTCATTAACTTTGAACGGTTGATAAGCGAGGACTACCTGTAGTTGAAAATCTGGTAGGTTAGAGCTGCCATCCTCATAAGGTAACTGTAGTTTGGCTGCAAATATTCATGGCAAAAGCCCCAAGACATTTCCCACACAAATGGTTAGCAGTTCAGGCAGGGAAGGTGAGGGGATGGGCTCTGAAACTAAAAAGCTGCTCTTGTTTCTGCCTTGCCTTTATTCTGGCACTTCTCTTCAACTTGCTGCTGAGCGATGGTTAATTGGAAACAAAAAGGAGAAGATAGAAATAAGAAATTAAATATTGATCTAGGGAATGGAGCTGTGCTGATTATAGAATTTCTAACAGTCCTAGCCAGTAGTTATTTGGGACTGAGATCAGTGGAAGAGTGTTGATTAAATTGGATGAACTTATAGGCGTTCTCGTCATTTTCTCAAGTTGAGAGTTTTCAGCTGCAGATGAATGGAAGTGGAAGCATTTGGAATAAATATCTGCCTTGTATGAAACCCTCTTATTAAGCAAGGATTGTGCATAGAGGTTGGCTGGTGGGCGATATTCAAAAGTGAAATAGCTTAAGTGTCTGGCATGCCTTTACTGATGGATATACTTATTGGGAAATTACTGTGGGTAATTTCCAGTTTCATGTGCACCCAGCATGCTCCAGTCAGTCCCTTTATCCTGATCGGAGCAAGCAGACATGCTACTCAGTACAGTTAGCAAAAATACAGTATAGCTTAATGGTTTTTTTTTAACTTGGTAAACATCAGCGAACATTAAAAAAAAGTTAACTGACAAGACAAAAAGGAGACAAAAGCAGGGAGAGAGAGAGAGAGAGATGGACAACAGGCAAGGGGGTAAAAGGGCAGCAGCAGACTTAATAATAATACCCTACATGATAACTATCGATCAATCAATTAAAAGATGTAGAACTTTCCAGAGCCACTGGCAACAATACTGTGGGTAATTAGCATGGACAGTTCCAAAGGGAGTGGCCTTTGATTGTTCCAGCCTTAACCCTTTTATGTCCATAACAGCAGTAGAATAGAGATGGAAGTAATACACAAGGTGATCTCTTTTCTGTTCTACACCATGAAAGAAAGTATTTGGTGGATGCTGATGATGTATCCAACAAAACCACTGCTGATTATCAGCCCATTTTCCCATCTGTAATCTATTATGACATTGTCATTATATCTCACTTCTCAGATCTGATGCTTTTCAGATGTGGTCAAAAGAATAGATAGAGGCATGAAATAATAAACATAATAGAATCCATCCTGCCTTTCTGAATATCATAACAGAGTAAAATGCAGAGCATATGTGTAAGAGCTTGAGATAAAATTAATTTGCTGCATGCTACTCAACAGCTTTGCACTTTCTTAATATTTCTGTTCACTTATTAATGTGAAAAGGCAAAACAGAAAACTATAAATGTTCCATGTTGTGACAGGAACTACATTTTACTGTGACTAGAAATCAATGTTGGCATTATAAAAATTGCACATGTAGGTCACACACATAAGGATAATGTGTTCCATTAGCAACCAATGTGTTCATTTTAAATTGCTTATTTGGACAGGTCTGTTCGCAGATGACAGTTTGAGCAAATATAGCTTTTGCTGGAAAATCTATACAGCAGCAAAAGATATAACTGATAGAATTCTACTCTGCATTACTGTCACGATCCCCTTAGTTAACCAATAAACATTTGAAATGCAATCTTGGATTTTTGCAGTTAAAGAGAACAAGGAGCATTAAAATAGGCACAAATCAGGTATGTCTCTGATAACACGGGACATTTTAGAGACTTATATAAACAACTAAACCATTTAGGTGTATTATAGACATCAGAATTCAATATGCAGGTCATATGATGGAAAACAATATGAACAAGACAATTGCAGTCATAACTTTTTCACCTGTCTGAACATTTCCTTGCCATTATACAATGCTAGGTATAGCAGAAATTTGACTGTAGATATAGTTTGTTATTAATATTGTTTTTAACATAAAAGAAACTTCCCTGAGCTCCAGAAACATTATTATTTCTTCCACACATACTATGTGAAGTTCATTTCTCTCCTTTTTTTAAACTCTCCATTACAATCTGTTTCCTTTGCTAATTGAGCTAACCATTGCTAGTGACGATAAACCCTGTAATTTATTGGCTGAGCTGGTCTGAAGTTGAAGCATTTATAATAAATGGCTTTGTCAGAGGGGGAAAAAAATGGCATTTGCAGGGCAGCTTCTGTGAGGACAGAGAAAAGGATCACTTTCATTTGGATTAAAACTCACATTAACCTTAGAAACAGAAGTATATTTGTGGCATGGCCCATGGACTTGAAGGAGATGTGGAAGATCCTAGTGAAGGTATTGTTGAATATAAGCAGTGTACAGTGCACAGGAATCTGAGAAAAGAGTAGGTGAAGGATCAGGAAAATTCTAGTGAAGATAGGTCATTTAGTACCCTCTAGATATTTTGGGCTCCAGGCCTCATGTTACTTGCTATTGGCCATGACTCTTGATGGGAACTGAAGTCCAAAACATCTGAAAGGCTTCTTTGGAGAACTCCCACAGTGCTCTGAGGTCAGAAAAGACAGTTTGCCATGGCTCTGCATTCAGTGCTAAGTTCTGATCCAGATTTTATTTAGGACTCAAATGCTCTCTAGATATGCTCTGGTCCAGATATGAAAGAGTCAGTTTAGTTCCAATTTAAGAACTATAGTATTAAGCTACAGTCAAACCATATTCTGCTTAGATAATATATTTGCATTTCCCAAGTAGTTTTTTCTTTTTTCTTTTTTTTGGGGGGGATAAATGAACTTTACGCTGCCCATGGGATACAAGGCTGGCCATGAGATAGAAATCCCATGAGACATGAGATAATAATTGGGTTAATAACCCTCTAAGATAAAGCAGGATTGGGGTAAATTCTCCCATCTAGTCACAGTACAGAAGAGGCTTTTTTTTTTTAGTTTTAACAAGAAATACCAAGACTAATGAAGAATGTTTAGATGGCAAGAAAAAAGGATGCAGTTTCCAAATATAGAGTTTCAGGCTATTCCACTCTGCCATTGTCATTTCTACAATTATTCTGAACTTGATCCTGACAGGGGAACAAGGACCAAGAGTGGGTTTTGAATTTCACACATTGGCTTGAGCTAAATTACATTGTATAATATATCAGAGGAATAGAGCACAGGGCTCTCCTTCCTCAGGAGAGAAGTAAGATATCAGAACTGAGCCTTCAACTAAATATACCCAACAAGTTGTTAAAAATGGATATCTAAATATTATCTGCAATTGTTCTGGTTTGAAAGTAGAATCATTGTTCCATTAATATTTATGAATATTAAAGAATCTTATTTTTATTCTAGGTCCAACATAAGGCCACAGTATGCAGAAACAAGTACGCATGACTTTAAAATGTATACCTTCACTCGTGTAACATCCTGCAAAGTCTGTCAGATGCTTCTGAGGTACGTGTCAAAGGGCTGATGCCTAAAAATTTACATTATACCTGGGAAAAACAATGACATTCAATAAAGTCAAATTATCTAATGGATTCTACCTCTCTCTTTTTTAAAGCTGGCAAGACTTAAAACCTGAAAGTAGTTGCATAATTCAGCATTAGCGTGAATCCAGGTAGTTTGTTCAAATAGTAAACATGGCATTTCCCTCCCTCTGATTATTACTGCTGTGCAAAATCAGTGACCTATAATGGGCATTTGCAATGAGGAAGAGGCAGGAGGGATGGTTAGCCTCCTTCATTTTTCTCATATAACCAGAAAATGTTTTAAAATTATACTGACCACCTCCAAAAATGAAGAGCTTTAGAAGATTAAATCCACTTTCCAACTGTCCCCTGAAAATGCTTTCTTCAGGTTAGCTGAAGAGCCATTGGGTGACAAACATGAGATTTATTATTTTTGCAAAGTATGTATACTTCCACCTAAGATAAATCACTTTGTGCATGTGATAACCTTTGGAAGAAAGGGGATATACAAAAAATATTTGGAGTCCCTACTATGTTAATTAAGGCGTGTAATTAATGAATTCCTGGGTAATTGGAAAGAATTGGCAACATTCTCTATGGTAGCTAGAATTTCAAAATTTAGAAACAAAATATTGGGTAACTAGTTGGTATCATTGGTATCATCAACATCACTTTTTTGTTAAAACAGATAGACAAAATACTAAAGGTGGATGTCAAATTAGTATGTGGTGTGGTAAAGTTTGTTGTTTGAAAGTTTTGATGTTGGAGTTTAGTTTTGAGCTTAATTGAATGCCAGAAGTTTCTATATGCTGTGCCAAATAGCAATCAAAGAAAGATATGTACGTGTGTGTATGCATTTATTTTCCCAACAGTTCTGTAGTTGAACAGCCAAGTCTTAAATGAATTGTTGCTTCAGAACTAATAGTAATGAAATGAAATCATAATTATGTCTGCAATTTTCTTTTGCTAAGTTTTGATGCCTAGAATTCTGCTTTTCTCATTACTTCAGTTTTCAATTAAGTTAGCATTCTGATGGCATGCTCACTGAATGAGCCATAATCTTCATTTGCAGTCTGTTTGCTGCCTAAGTCATCCAAATATGTTTTTCTTTTATGGATTCCATTACAGCCAGAAAATAGGTATTTTCCTGTGAAAGAGGCATGATTAGAAGGTTAAATGTCCATGAAAAGATTTTTATCACTTAAAGATATTAGGGATTATTTAATTAATTTATTATAAAAACAACAACATTGAGTCTTGGTCCTTGAAATAAAACCATTGAGATATTCTTCTTAGAATAAGAAGTGGGATACTCCAAAAACCCTGAAGAAACTTTTATTATTATTGAACCATTTATTTTTCCTTCATTGTCCCTGAAAGTTTAACTATGTTTTTTAAAATGTATTTATAATGGAATATGTTCTCAGGTACTGAAGATAATTAATGAATTGGGGTGATTTTGTGCTTTTCTGTGGAAGCAAAATAATAATAGATCTATCTAACATTTTACTAAATTTTTTTGTGAAGAGTAATTGCTACTAGTAGCATTTGTATTGCTTTTTATGTTCATTTCTTTTAAACTCAAAAATGTTGCTTTCCAAATTGACCTTTCAAAAAGAATTATTTCCACTAAAGCCATTGCAAGCCAAGGAGAAAAAAGGGCAATTATGATACAAATGCTGCAGGTTATTATTAGTATACTACAAACTTTATATGAGTCTAACAATATTCCAATAGTTGAATTTTTTTTAAAATACTATGGTACTGATTAAAAAAATACCCAGCATTTAATTTACCTTAATTCCTCCTTGACAGAAATAGGATCTTACAAATCTGGGATTGTGCAGAATAGCTCTGTACTATAAGAAAGCAGTTTAAATAAAATATTAAAATATTTAGTGGGAGTTATTAAGCACAATTCCATTTGATAAGCGGAAAAATAGTAAATCCTTCACGTCCAATATTATTAGACTACTTGGAAAACATCCTATATTTTCCTGTAAAATATATCCTGTAAAATATAAAATCCTATAAAAATGATATCTATAGTGTGAATATGGCCCTGTAGTTTTTAAAACATGAAACGATATACAATACCATAAACATACATATTATATAGTTGTGTTATTCCATAATATGTGAAGACACCAATGCAGTAGTCATGAGCTCTGAATATATAGTAACGATAAACTTTACGGAGCTACATGCCACATGAGCAACCTCTGCATAGTCATCACATTTCAATTTGTTGTGATTATCTGCATATCTCTCTCTTGGTATTAAAAGTAACAGACATCATCAATTCTGAGACTGCCTCTCCCAACATCCCAGTGCTTTGTCTCAATATACAGTCCAGGATTCAATCAACACTAAAACCAGATATACTGAGAAAAAAAAAGTTTTGGAATGATCACACTATTGTGGATTGTTCAGCTTCCAAAAATGTGGCTGTTTAAATAACCAATGTCCATTAGAGTCGGGGAGGAAAAACATTGCTGGTTATTGGTATTTGGGGATTTATTATAAGCATCTGGAAGTATATGTGAATGCATTCTTGTCACACACATTGAACTGATTCATATTTTAATGTTGGTTACATTATATTAAAAGTTTGCTAATTTTCGTACTACCTAACTTTATATTTCAGGGGAACATTTTATCAAGGCTATTTATGTTCAAAGTGTGGGGCTGGAGTCCACAAAGAATGTTTGGGAAGACTAGACAATTGCAGCAGAGTTAATTTGGTTGGTAAGTCATCTGCATTGTTTGGGATTCCATTTTAATTAGGTCATAAAACTTGCCAGATTTAATTAAGACTTAATTTCCCTTAAGTTGTTTTCATTGTATTTTTGTGGTGGTACATTTATAAACATAGCTATAATTGCTTTTTTGGAATCATAGTAACTTTCTTTAATTTACTGTGAGGTAAAAGAACTATTACAGCCACTGGAATACTGTGTGAAGCTCCCAAGAATCATATAATTAGATCTAGGTATCTGATAGAACTTCCTATACTTCTCAGATGACAGTCATTTCTGGTCTCCCATCCCCTGCTATAAACCACTAGCACTGAAGAAATTTTTGGGGGGATCACTGTTGAAAGTGGTCCCTGTGGGCGTTCAGAAGTTCACTTAGAGGAATTTATATGCTGGATAAGGCAACCGGTAGTTGTAAATTATGATAATCATCATTGTCATCTATTTCCAACGTTGATGATAGTTTCTAGGTGTGAAAGTGGAAAAGGTAGAGGACAATTATATCCCTCATGCCTTTATTTAGCCTTCTCAAAAGCATCTGTCTGATTACTAAAGGAACATAGCTGCTGGTTTAGATAGGCCATTAGTCAGGTTCACAACGTTATGTGGAGAACATTTGGAATTTTGAGCATGCTTTCATTTTTTAGCCAGATTATTGAAGCCGAACATGACATTTTAGATTTTCACAAAGCACTTCCAGCAGGTATACAGAATAATAAATCAAC
Organism: Python bivittatus; assembly: GCF_059951505.1. NCBI lineage: Eukaryota > Metazoa > Chordata > Lepidosauria > Squamata > Pythonidae > Python > Python bivittatus. The sequence continues at coordinate 17,918,146 of NW_028277098.1, forward strand.
CTGTCTGTGTTCATAATTTGATCATTTAAATAGGACAGTTTTCTAATTTTAGAAAATCAGGTCAGAAGTTTTAAATAAATCGGAGAAGAACATCTTGCATCTTTGATGTTATGATATGATAATTTATTCATTAATCCATAAAGTTGTCTGCATGTGATCTTTGCCTCCAGCAATTGAATAGAAATTGTTTAATTATTACATCCCTGATAGGACTTGAGAGAAAATCTGCAAACTTTTGTGACCATTTGGTGGGGGAAGTCACAGTGCTATACATTTTAATCGGTGTATGAAAGAGAAATGCCATATAGGATAAGAAAGGCTATGTATTAGGAGTGTGCAAAACCTTTCCCAGAAGGACAGGTTTTACGCATATCTGCTGCCTACATAACTGTTTGAGGAATGGGAGCTACGTCATGCTTCTATAGCCGGTCATCCTCTTTGCTAATTAGACGTTGTCAACTAAGAGTGCTGATTTGCTTTATTTTCCAGACTTGTATGCTGTCTTGCAGATAATTTAGCAAGCAGCCAGATATTTGCATGTCATTGTTTTAAGATAATCAGTTAATAAAATATATCTTAGGGATAATAAAGTGCTATAGCTATCAAAACAGGAATTCTGGTGATGAGACTGAACTCCCTTATTCCCTACACTACCTTTCCCCAAACAGGTTGCTCTTTAGATGTGTTGAGTTCAGGACCCAGAGTTTGCCAGCCAGCATGGCCATTGCTGAGAATTCTGGGAGTTGAAGTCCACACATCTGGATTTTACTAGAGTAAGCTGTCCTGCCATCAGGAAGCTGCAAGCTTGCCATTGCTGTGGTTTCACTGCCAAGTTTTTGGATGGTGAAAAAGTCTAGCAGAAGGCAGTCAATCTGAAGGACTAGTAAGAGTTCTGTTTTGACTGACTGCTTATTGGTCCCTGTTCCCTGTCCTGAAGTAAGTAACTTGGCTTCCTAACAGTAATTATTATTTTATAAATATAAATGACAGAATTGCCTGCAAAGGGGAAGTTAAAAAAAAACAAACACCTTAATTATCACTGTTTAATTACACCTATTTCTGTTTTAGCAAGATAGATTTTGGCTTACTTCCAGAAAAGCATTTATATAAGCACAGAAGTCAGCAGGTCTGAAGACTGTATAGGGTGTGACTGTGAATGTTTTTTTTAAAGTTAATGGAATGAAAGTGAATGGCAACACCAGGACACCTGCACTGAGCATAGGTTAGACCTGATTGCCTAAATTCTAGCTTGTTAAAATTTAATCTTACAAAGTCCTTACTATATTAGATCAATAGTAAACTGCAGTTAATTTAATTGGTAACGGAATAGTAATTATGTTTAAAAAAGTAGGAACTAATGGGCCCAGTGGAAAATGTTACACCAATCCCTTTGCCTTGTTTTCAAAGGACATTTAATAAAAAATGGGGAAACATTCAGACTTTTTGACTGTTAGGACATACTGTTACATTATACAAAGGCAAATGTGAGACAGATGTAGCTTCTCATAATTTCCTATGAGTGTGCACATATAGTACACAAATTTTCTGCATTTGGATTTTACATATTTAGGTGTATTTTTAAAGTAGGAGTCAGCAGCTTTTTCAGATAGAAAAATACGCAAAAATACAATTTGAAAAATGTGATGGATACCAAACAAAGAAAATTTAAAATAAAAGAAAGGAATATACCCAAGACACCATTTCCTTTTAGAGTAAACAACATTATGCAAAGTGGAAGTATGAAATAAGGAGGTGATAAGCTAAAGAAATTCAAGGCATGGGGTAAGAAAATAAAGAAAAGGCAATTTAGCTAAATCTAATTTACACAGACACAATTTGCTCTATCACTCCATATCGTTCTGTCCTTGTAAACCATCTTTGTTTCTACCATGTCATGTCCATATACCAATTCAGTGTCTTTTGTTCTTTAAATGGTCTGTTTTTCAGGATTTCAACAGCTCCATCGGACCACAACTTTCTCAGTCTTCATGTATTCCATCCTAACTCCTTCTCCCTGTGAGACCAAACCAAGATACTCAATACTTCATACTCATCATAATACCTCATTCATTCAGCACCCTTTCCGTCTCGATCCTATCTTGTCTTGTTTTACCACATGGATTTTAGCTTCCCATTCCCACTGTATTCAGCTTATTTTTATACTTCTCCTGATATACTCCAGCTCTCACTTCTATATAACAAAAGGAGCAAAAGCAAATCAAACCACTTTCAACTTCTTTGACAAACATTCATTCCTCACAAGAGACTACATACTCCCCACTATCAGCAGTTGCATGACTTAAAATTTCTCCCTCTGTTTCCCTCTCTTTAGTAAACAAGGTACAAAAATTCATCTACTTGCTCTAGTTTTTCCACCCATTTATGCATAACTTGTGCACTCCATTTTGCCAAGGTCTTTGTATGATGCAATGAGGTGTGTGGATCTGAAAATGAATGCGCCAAGTTAGATAACATTTATTGAAAATCATTTTGATTCTCAGCAGCATGGGGGGAAAAATGCTTAAAATTTAAATAAAAACATGCAAGGTGTTGTCTATTTTTAATTTTCAATTTAATTTTTTTTTCTTTAAAAAAATTTGGTCAGTGTGCTCCATCTAGTGGTGGGCACTGCCTTGCTAACTCTTTTTACTTTATTTTTTCTTTTCATAATTTATATGCCAGCTACCTGCCTAGTTTGTATGCAAACAGATTTTTTTTGCTTTACATAATTCATTTTTATTTCCATTTCTCTTACTATTAACATAGATCACTGTCATTGCAAAAGCTTAATTTGTTGAGACGTACTTACCTTCTCTGGAAATTTCTTTAATTCTTTTATATTTATCTCATCTAAAATAGCTTGCATTTTCTCTTGACTCTTCTTTTTGAGTTCACTATTATGTTGTATAAAATAACTTCTAATAAAAGCTTTACTTAATCCCAAACCATTCTTAAAACAATACCTTTACCTAAATTAATTTGAAAAACATATTTTAATTTCTTTTTACAATCCTCCACTATTGTTTCTTTTGGTAGCAACATTTTGTTTAGTCTCCATATAAAAGAACAAGATTTTCTTTTATAAATCAAACTCACAGGATTATGATCTGAAAAAATCTCTACTTTAGAAACCTTAGTAGCCAAATTCTTTGAAATACAACTCATATTTATTCTCGAAAAGGATATGTGTCTTTCAGAAAAGTACATATACTCTCTTGAATTGCCATTGTTGGGTCTCCATATATCAACCAGCCCTAAATTGTCCATCAGATCAAAGAAAACTTTTGGTAATTTGTCTTGAGTGATTTTAATATTTTTCTCGAAAGTTCTATCCAAATCAATTTTCATAAGAGAAACCCATTAGTCTTTTCATAAGTTCTTTATAGAACATTACTTTATCCTCATTTGGGGCATAAATTCCCAGTATCAAAGTCTTAGTCCCATGCAAATTAACTTCCACTCCAACAAATCTACCATGCTCATCAGTCAATACAGGTTCTGGTTTTAGTTGCGGATTTATGTACTGTACAAAACAACTCCATTTTTTCCCCTGCTGAAATAAATTCTTCACCCAAATTTTTATAAATCAAACATTTAATGTCCTTTTTTCTAATATGTGTCTCTTGTAGGCAAATTATAACTTGTTTTAATTTTTCAAATAATGATTTTTTTTTCTCTTTTGAGGAGCATTTACTCCATTTATATTTTATGTTAAGCATTTGTAATCCATAGTCAAGCAAAAAATTTAGAAAAATCTGTTGAAGTTTTTGTGTAGTCTCATCTGACACCTCCATTTGAATCGCCTCCAGTTCCTCTTTAAATTTTTCTAGAAATTCCCTTACCTTCTGGACAGAATTCTGTTGAAATGCTCTAGCAATCCTCTCCTCCCCTCTGTTATTTTGGCCGCTTTTCTGGTGGTTGCCATTGTAAGATTATAATCCAGAAGTGAAAGTGTCTCAATTTCAAGGGAAAGAGTAAAAGGCAAGCTTTCTCTTTTTTTCTGTTTTGTCTTCCTGTGCCCTTCATACTTTCATCTTAAATGGCACTCAGTAGTTACAGTCAACATCACAGTCTGGCTCATATTACCATTACCTTTTGTTTTGTAAAATTCACCAATTGTCTGCACCCTTTAATAGTAGACAAAAAACTTTCCCACAAAGGTCCAGTTCATTTGTCTGTTTTATTCCAATTTGTTTAAAAGCACTTTCACCAAAAAATAATCTTTCAAAATATCTTTATCCATTTTAAACTTTCTTACATCCATCCCTTGTTAAGCTTTTTGCCAAAAGCTTTTAAATCTTTGAAACCCTTTTTCTTTTCCCTTTTTAATCGAGAAAGAATGTTGATTTGCCAAGTGGAATTCTCTTATCCTGCTGCTCAGAAAATCTCTCTTTAGCTGTGAATTAATTACATCTGAAAGTGTTTAAGAAATTAGGCTTGTGTGAACCTTGTGTCCATATAGGCTGCATTACAGCTATGAGCTTGGTTGAAATCCCTCGACTCCCAGCTGCTTAACTCAAAAGCTGACTGCAAAAACTTTCGTTCCTGCAGTCCACTCACAAGGAGCAGCTCCCCGGAGTGCAAGTGGGCAATCTCATGATCTCTCCTTTATCTGGAAAGACTGCACTGGCCAGAATTCATCCTCTGGCCACCAATCTCCACTGCAATGCCGTCCTTGCTCCTTCAGGGACGTCTAGTCTGCCATAAGTCCTCACTGGAAGCTCTACTGTCTTGCTAACTTGTGACTTCAAGCATTTCAACTATGTGAAGTGGTCCATAGCCAAACTGTATACAGCTGTTTTCATAAGATACATAGAGCAGAGAATTGTGGTTCTGCTTACCGCATGTTAGGTTATGTGTATTCATTAAATGCTATAGATGCACATATTTTGTTTCATTAAGTTGTACTCTTAAGCAGATACTACAGTCAGTTTTGTCACATGAAATTCTCTGATTATGATCTTCCTGTAGATGTAAGCCATGTTTCTCTCAGATCAGTGCTGGGATCTACCAAGGAGATCTGTAGGTTCTTAAAACCATTTTGTAGAGCTTTTGTTGGAGTTAGTTTTTCAATTGTGCAAGTGCTGCTGGAAAGGAGAAATTCCTGGAGAACTGCCTGAAAATAAACAAACCTAGCATGTGCATTACCACATCTCTCTTGCCAAATTAGGAGAATCATATTTCACTTCATGAGAAGCTATTCAAATAAAATAGAGGGCAGGCCCACTCATGTCTTGAATTGTGTGTTACTTTGAGTACATATTAAAAATGCTCTAATTTGAAGTTTGTTGCTCATAAGCCATTTTATGATACATACATGATTCAGTTCTCCCTTGCTTCTGCCTTTATTCTTACGGTATATAATATTGTTGTATACCCTCCAATGAAGTGAACAATCCTACAGTAGTATAATAGGGTCAGTGTTTTCTAAAAAAGGAGAGAGCTAGCCACCATTTCATGATCTTGTGAGAGCTTGATTACTTTTATTTTTTTAATATTAATTTAATATTGTTTGAATTTTGATTTTGTAATAAATAATTGCAAATGTGAAGTTTATATTTTGCTTTGTGACTCTTCCCCCTTTTTAATATTGCAATTCAGAATATATCATGCAGAACACTGCTTATGTTTTTCCAAGGAAAAATTTTTGCAATATTTTAATTTCAGTAGCTTCCTTTTGATTATCTATCCATATAGCAATCAACAGTGACTAGTTCCTACGTGCATATCCATCACATGATTTCTTATCATTGATTTATTCAACATTTGATGGCTCAGAAATGAATGTAGTGAATTGGTTCACATTTTTTAAAAAGTGGCTAGGATATAAAAAGCTTTTCAAGTCAGATTGGGGGATCTCTGTCAGTATTTTTGACTTAAATCCCCCTCCTTCCCCAAAACCAAATCAGGATTCCTTTAGAGGAGAACTATAATTTGATAAATGCAAAGTCACCCTTCCTTGAATGTTCAAAGGTAATTCAGCTATTCTTTGGATCTAGCCTGCTGTTTTTGAAGTTAAAAGAAGAAATACGAAAATTCTGTTTGTAGAACATGTTTCGTAATGCCTCATTCACATGTGCCAATCACTTCTTGAATCTACTGCGTATAAGTGACAATCATGCATGTGTACATCAGTCCAGAGCCCTTTCATCTTTGGTTTAAGATAGAGTAGGATTTGGTATGTTTTGTCTTTCAGAAAAATGTGTGCAAAATATATGCATATTGTATAATGGAAAAGCTGCATACAAATCTTATGTCAGAATGCCAAAGCCATATTATTAATATGATATAATATAATATATAATATAATATAATAATTATATCATCATAAATATAATGTGATAATACTATATAATATACTCTAGATATATTTTTCTGGGAGGAGAAACTGCAGTGCTTGATACTAAAGTCTAGATTCAAACAGCTGTACACATTTAAAACTGGAAAATTCTCACCTCCATAAGTTTCTGTAGACCTCAGAGCGTTTCAGAGATTTTAGGCAATCTGTTGGTTTAGAAAGCTGTGTGTCACAGAGTTAAGCATAAACCCAAAGCTTTTTATAGCTGTTCAGTGCTGCCTGACTTGAGCCAATAAAAGTGAACATAGTTTGCAAAATAACTAGCTGAGCCTCAGGGTGGTTGGAGCATAAAAAAGGTTATCAGCTAGCAAAACAAAGTAGTTCTGTGTGCTCTCACCGTATCCCTGAGCTAGGGATTACTGTTGTACAGTGTGAATGCTCGCCACTGACCATGCCAATTTTTACATTTGTTCCAGAGCATGGAACCCTGAAATATGAGGTAAGTGTGCCTTTTTTTGAGATTTGATGTAATATTTGTTATGGATGTGAGTAAAACGCCTCCTTTTTTTGTATCGATTTCATTAGCCCTGATGGAAGGTAGGTGTCTGTCTGTGTATGCAATCTGTATGATTTTTGAAGTAACTTTGTGTTTGCACTCCTAGCTTAGAAAGAGAAACAAAGGACACAATCTGCTGAAAAGGAAGCATTTTAAGTCCTATTGATTTCAAGGAATGAAGTAATTAAATGCATAACTGTTGTTGAAATAAATGAATCTTGCATGTTCTTCATCGATACTGGATCATGTTTTAACAAATACAGGATTTGCATGATTTTCTTCAAACTTTTTCAGTGTTCCAGAGATTAACAGAAAATACGTAGTAAAACCAAGCAAGAAAGAAATATCTAAATTCACATGTAAGGGCTACTCTGTGATGCAGCAGAAGAGTTATGTGGTCTAAATTTCCAAGAGATAATGAAGGAGTACAATTTTCTGCCATTCTCAGTTGGCGTGCAGTAAAATGAGCAGCAAAATGCTGATTTTATACAGCTGTCTTAGAATTACTTGGCAAATTTAAACATTTTGATTGAATGATCATAGTAATTGACATTTGTTCAGTGAGAAATTAATCTCAGAACAATGGATCATTTGGGGGTTTTATGAAAAGAACCTAGGGTGGTTATTGTTACGGTGTGTATGTGGGGGGACAACTATATGTTAATTGTGTAGTTTCCTTCTGAATATAGCTCTGAAATATAAGAATCTGAATTAATTGGGGGTAATGAAAAGACAAGTTGGGCTAAATTACTTAATCATTTCTTGTTTTATATCTTGCTTTTATTAAGAGCAACATGTATAATTTTTGGAGTGTACTTCATTCGCATGTTGAAAGAGCTTTAGGTGAATTGGAATGTTAAGTGTTGGTTTCAAAATATGGCTCTCCACCAAACAATGTTTGCCATCAATTCCGCAGTGAAGTGGCAATTATTAAGAACTGACCGCTAACCTGAGAGCAAATTAAACTTGTTCATAGAACAATTTTTTTTTTCCTCTTTGAAGGGAATTATTTATATTTGCTTTCCATAATATCGTCTGTGAAGCCATGTTATTCATCTTCAGAGGAAACTATTGATGGACAAGTTTAACACAGCTGAAATTGCACTAAGGATGAAATTGCTGTAGAGGTGGTATATCCGGAATGGCAATGATCAGAAATTGGAAAGCTTTGAGGGAATAGGCAATTAATCATTAACCAATTATGAAGGCTAGGAGAGCCTGAGTAAATTTGTTATTAGAATATGTAGTTTGCTCTCTACCTATGCAGTATTTCAATTGTGAAGTGAATTTCAGGATATGGTGATGTTACTGGGCCTAAATTGTTACTTACTAATTCCTATTTAGAAATAATAGCTGCTTAGTTAAACAGTCTAAGGTTAGGGGCATGAATATAAGATTACTCTGTGTTTATTGGGAAAATGCATAATGTCATATTAAAGAGTCATTGTTGGCAGGGAGTAATTGACTGCAACTTATTTGCAGTATATGCTCGGACTTGCTTTCTTTATGATATTTCAAGCATTTGGCCATGAAATTAAGGCTGTTCGGTTTTCTTTTTGTTGGAGCTTCCCAGCACCCATATACCTCCATGGAAGTGCTCTTGATGGAGACATTTCTGTCTTGCTCCAGGATAGTGCATGGTTAATTATGTTTTAGAAAAAGTTGTTACTTTTTTCAAGCAGGTCTAGACAAAATTATCCTTATTTTTATGCAAGATGTTCTTTGAGTTTTCTGCCTAAGACAATGAATTGAGTAGAGTGACATCTGGGCCATGAAGTTCCTGAATGAATTTTTGATGCCCAGCCCTACTTGGGTCACCAGAAAAAAAATCCCAACCCCTTAGTTTTAATGGAATTTGATTTACATTTATTCTTATAAATAAAATTAAATATACTAAAATTAAATACAGTTCATATGACTATCGCGTAGCAACAATTAGTTTCTTTCAGTACTTGGAGGTCTCTGGGAGCTCTGACCTGAATGAAGACAAGGTTTTAAAAGGTGTTTTAAAACACTCTTTTTCCTCCATCCAATCTTAATATGGAGATTATGAAAGATTTTTATAATACTATATCGTCTCAGTAGCTTATATACTATGCAAATAATATGGGTCCCCAATTTTAGCAGTCTTACAAATCTCTTAAAAGTGAAGGAAAAATTACCTTTATTATAACTGTATTTTGCAGAAGCATTCTATTCTTTTATGTAGTCAGGTAGAAAGTCCCTCTCAATGAAAATTAGAGCTTTTGAATCCCTGCTTTTAAGAGGAAGCTCTATGTGTTTTAGGAAATCAAACACTTTTTGGATGGAATCATGGTCATGCAAGAAAGTTACCCACATGGAATAATTGATACTTCCTTTATTTTTCTTTTATCTTCTCCATAAAAACTATCAAACATATAGATATACTGTTTTTTTAATATCGTTTTTCTCTTCTCCAAATATTATCCTTGGCAAGACATTGCCAGTTGCTCATTGTGTCTGTTCTCTCCCATAAAACCAAATATTTTTCACATGTTCCTTCTAACACCTGCTCTCCAACTACATGATTACTGCTTCATATTGCAGTGACCTTTTAATATGCTAAGTCCTCTTATATGGTGAAAACATGTTCTGATAGAAGGTGAACTTTGTAATTGCTGTTCAAAATTTTTACACATATTCAAACATTAACTATAATAGCTTACAAATACAGCTCAGAAACAATTGATATTTTTGTGTGATCTTGTAGGATAAGGCTAATACTATCACACATTAGGATGAAGTACTACTGCTTCAGGTAGTACCATGGAGGAGGCAAATAAATGATGGCAGAAACAGATGGTTTGAATGGGCAGCATAATTTTTACAATATGGATCCTAATATTGTAGGGCTGGTACAAAAGTCTTTGGATTCTGTTTCAGGCACATCTTTCCTACCACCTAGTTAGAAGTTTTCAGAGCAACTTTTAATACTCAGCTTTGATTAGTAAAATGTTAAAAACATATGAATGGATAATATTCATAAACAATCTAAAACCACTGCTTTGAAATGCTGGCTGGGGAATTCTGGGAGTCGAAGTCCACACATCTTAAAGTTGCCAAGGTTGAGAAACACTGCTTTAGAATTTATCTTTTCTCTCCAGACACTTCACCATATGCAACCCTGGGATAACCACTCGGTTGCAAAATTGTCCAAACAGTATCATTCACTTTGACAGGTTGCAGGTAGCTTTAAATGTAGGAGAAATGACAGCTTTGCAGCCAGGACACTTCTTCTCATTGCAGCCACTGAGAAGTTCTTGTAAACAACTAAATGCAGAAAACATTAGGCATGTACAGGCCTTCAGGGGGATGTTTCACTTCAACAAAGATAAAAGTAAAGCACACCTGAAACTGTTTAAGCATCATTTCCTCTTGCATCTAAGAGTGAAGCAAATGGCTGCATTGCTTCATTTCACTCTGCTTTGCTGTTCTTCACAGCCTCCTACAACTTCTTGCATTTGTAGAGTGTCTTGGTAAGGCAAATCATATTCCCACTCTGCATCAGTGAGATGAATTGTCCCACTTGTAGCGGGAAACACTTTGTCAAAGAGAATCAGTGCTGCCTCTGCAGGCCAAAATACCATGAACTGAAAATGTGAATGTGGGGAGTGCTAGCATTTTTTTTTAAATTTCGTTTTTTTGTGGAGTGGGGTAAATGATGAGTCAGCTATAGCAGGAGACAGTACAGTGGTACCTCAGTTCACGAACTTAATTCGTTCCGCGACTCTGGTCGCAAACTGAATTGGTCGTGAACCGAATCAAATTTCCCCATAAGGTTCAATGTAATTATGGTTAATCTGTTCTGAACCATATGTTGTTGTTTTTTAAAACGGCAAAAATATGACACAAAGTACAGTACGAAGAGAGAGAACCTTGCTCAATGCGACTTCTGGCGTGGAGGACAGGAAGACGGGTGGGGAGGTGGTTACTGCTTGGAGAGAGAGTCCCCCTCCCTACAGGAAGCTGTGACCATGTGTCATGGGAGGGAAAATGGCCGCGGATCCTGTTCGTCACCCGATGCGGAGTTCGCGAACGGAGGCAAAATTTTGCGACCGGAGCTGTTCATGAACCGAATTGTTAGTGAACAAAAGCGTTCGTGAACCGAGGTACCACTGTATACTGATTGAACTATGTTTTTTACATGTTCGTTTTGGCCAGCCAAAATGACATTAATTGGCTGATAGAATTCTGGGCATGTTCTTAGCATTTTGAGGTCAGCAGAATTGAAGACAATCTCAGGTCAGCATCAGACTGGGAGATCTGGGGCAGGAAACACTGGTGTGCAGTACTCAGATTGGGCAGGAATTACATGAAAAGAGGAACTATGTCTATTTTTTAAAAAAATCTGTAACTGGCATGTCTTTAATTATACAGAAGCGACTGAATGGACTTCGAAAGAGCTCCAGGCATATGGACTCAGGTTTGTTTGATTTTTTTTTCCTAATACATTTTTTGAGTTGCTAGGAGAAGCTGATGAGACTGGAATTGATTTGTATTATTATTGGTCACAAAGTCAGCCAGATGTTTAGACTGGATTTGGCATTTTTATCCACCTATAAGGACCTGGGATAGGCAGATGTTGTTTGACGGTGTTAAAGGTATCGTCACAGAACATAAGCTGTTTCAAGTAAAGCTGCCTTTTGCAATTGACTGATGGTGATTTTGTCTATCCTCCTTCTCCTCTGTTGTCTGAGTTACTGCCAACTCAAGGGCCTTCTCCACGAGTTATTTTAAGCAGATTGCTGAGATATAATTTGTTGTGTGTTCTAACCTTATGCATGTTTCAGGCCTGGCAAGATAACAAAATATTGCTACATTTAAATATTACTTTTATGTATTATTATAGTAATGTTTTTATTTACCTGGAGTAGGATCGGGAAATCCACAGGCTGCATGTAGCCCCCAGGTTGCCCGAATAGGGACTTGGGTTTTTTTTTAGGTTTCTGATTTTTAAAGGGCCAGAATGGATGCCATAAGCAGTAGCAAAAGGTGCCAATTTAATCTCCCCCAACTCTCACCCCCCAAACTGGGAGATGTTTCCCATTGGGGCAAAAAATTCATTTTATAAGCAGTACAGTGGTACCTTGGGTTACGAACTTAATTCATTCCATGACTCTGGTCGCGACCCGAATTGGTCGCAACCCGAAGTCTTATTCTTGCCAAGCCTGCTCTGCAGTTTCTTTGGAGCCATGCTAACAAGCACACCAAAAACCTTCCAAAACGCCACGAAACACACCACAAGCCTCACCGAACGTCTCCTTGCTACCGCGATCTTGCCCACAGGAAGCCACGACCGCGTGTCAGCAGGGAAAATTGCCGCGTATCCTGTTCGTACCCCAAGGCGGAGTTCGCAAACCGAAGCAAAATTTTGCGGCCAGAGCTGGTCGTATCCCGAAAAGTTCGTTAACAGAAGCGTTCGTAACCCGAGGTTCCACTGTATATAGGTTTTGTCCCATAAACCTCCCCAAACCAGATTGGCCCCGCCCACTTTGCTAATACCATGCAGTGTGTCACCAGCCATGTCCTCTGCATTCCCCATGCAGTGAAAAAGCAAAGTGCAGAGCCCCAGGCTGAACATTATGGCCCAAGTCTTGATTTAGACTAGAGGCTATTTAGATAACTTTGACCTATATCAGGCCTATGTCTGATACCCTAGTGCTAGTACAATGACTTTTTTTCCCCCTTCTGTGGCACTTCTGTCCTGCCTTTGCTGCAGGAACTTGGGGCAGTGTTTCCAATTTATCCTTGAAGCTTATTAAATTGAGAGGGACAGATTGCACCAGCCAGGCAGTGAGTATGATCTCCCTAGTCCTACATTCAGGTTTTGATTGGGTGGTCAATTTAGTGCTATTACAGTTGTTAATGCTGCAGCAGTAGAAATTTTTGACATTCCAGGCATTCCAATGGTAGAGCACCTTTTTGTGACTGATGCTTTTCAATCTTGCTGAATTCTGCAGCTTAGATTCAAATAAGCCATTGAGCTTCTAATTACACTCCTGACTATGTTTTCAATGGTTCAGTCATATGACTAATTGAACTCGAGATCTGTCTTTTTGCTTTGTTTTTTTACAGATGGTGCTCTTAAACTGTGTTTACATTCCTAGCAGCTTCTGAGCTATTGGTTAACTCTCTCCCCACCCCCTTAAATAGAGCAACCAGTTTTAATCTTGGAGTTAATCACGCAAACCATGTGTGTTCTTAGAGATTGCTGTTTCCCCTGCAGGTGAAGGTAGTAGGAATCTTGAGGTGTGACTCCCCAGGCAGAATTCAATTTAACTTGCATAATCTTAATTCTAAATAATTCCTTATAGCTTATAAATGACTATTTTGAATGCAGTTGCCAGGAGTGTGTATGCATGCACTGATTTTATGTCTCTTGTGAAAGGTTTTATTTTATTTTATTTGTTTCATTTATTAAATTCATAGCTTGCCTTTCAGTCTAATTGTCCCATAATACAAATACAGTGAAATATAACAAAATCAAACAGCAGTAACAAACAAATATAAATACAGAATCAGGTAACATATCATTCCCAAAAGCCTCTTAAAAGATAATTACGCTGTATTTGCAAGGCATGAATAAGTACGTCAGGGTCCAACATCCACATCTTAAACTTTGGCATCCTGGTTCTTCTAAAGTCATCTTCAAGGAAGGAGTGGATGAAATGATCAGAAGGCAGAAGATCTAGAGGGATCCAAAACAATGACCCTATATCATCTAGAACATAACTGATCCTACACAGAGATGACCAAGACCGGAATAGTGATTAGTGGCCACATAACCAAACATGGTTGGGCTCTTACAGGTGTTTTGCCATTGATATGAGGAACAACAACTCCAAAAGCAAAATTGCCATGAATTGATCCAAATGGCTGTACCGTGTTATAAGAGCACAATATGCAGACGTGAACAAGATCTTAATTCTAAGATCATTGTGGTCAAAAAGCAAATAATTAGGCTGAAACGTCATATTATGAGACCAAACTGTTTTTTCAACCACTGGTCCATACTTTGTAGTTGCAGAAGTTGGGCATCCTGATCCCTCCAGATGTATTGGTTTTCAGTCCCATCAGCCCCAGCAGATATGGCCAGTGACATGGAATTACAGTCAAAAACATCAGGAAGGCATAAGGGTGCCTGACCCTGGCTTTTTTGGCAAAACGGTATGGGAAGATAGGGGATTGGTGTGGGATGAAGGATGCTTTCTCTACTCATAACTGATAGCAATATCTCCCTTGTCAGGGATTCTAGTTTCATACCTGTGTAAAGAGTAGTGTTGGACTTGATTGAGTAACATGTACTTCTGGCCTTTCATCTAAATCAGTAATTCTCAAACCCAAATATTTTCCAGATATTTTGAATCACATAACCCGTAATCTCTTTATAGTATAACTAGTAGATTGGGGAAGGCTGCTCTGAATAAATAAAAGCACAAGGTCCTTTTTCTTCTTTAATTCTGTTAAAAGTTAAAAAAAAAAATCATGCGCTTTACAGTAATTGTGCAAGTGGGTTTTTTTGGTTCCATTTTATGAGTTCTTTTTCACAGTTTAATTACAAAGGGTTTCAGATCTATGCCAAGTTATGAGTTGTTAAATGCTTCTAAATCTAGCAACCTGAGAATATTTGCATTTAATTTTAAAATAGGGTTTCAGCCTAGAATCAATTACTTGGAAAAAGTCTTCTCTCTGCAAGAAAAAAGGAAGAGAGTGATGTATACTATATTACTGCTATTCTGTGCTTGTTTGCATGGGAAGGCCCTCCCTCTTTTTTTTTCCCGTGTTACCATATGGAATATTTTGGAAGAAATAAGCCTTCTTCATTGTGTTCTAACACCCTTTTTCTCTCCATAGAATTTTGCTCAGAGGTTAATGAATGAAACAGTGTTTTGGAAAATATAAGTTTCCAGTGCCATTCCATTCTTTTTTGTCAGGGAGCAGGAGTACACTTATCTTCTGTGTGCCTAATTGGATGGGATAAAGAGAATCATTGGTCTGATTTTCCATCTCTTTACATGTAGCAAAAAGCATTCCATTTTCAGGAGCACAGTATTAGTTGAACATATCAGTTTCCTTTGGAAGGGGAAATGATAACTAAGCAGATTTTTGTCCCAAAATGACACTGAACCTAATGCTGCAATTGTTATGTCCATTAATAAGATTAACTTTAGCCAGTGGTGCCTCAGTGAGAAGCATGATCAAGTACCTTTTATTCTGTCAGTGAGAGAACAGGAGTGGGAAGACCGAAGGTTTGCTTTCTCCATCTTTTGGAATGTTGATAGTTAGATATTACTGAAGTCTCTAATATAAGTCCTCATTGGGTTGCAATTTGGTGTTTGGAGGGAGAAGGGAGAGTAGGATGGACAAGGTAAAGGAATATGTGAGACTAGTAAGAGAACAAGTGCCATTTTCAGGAATTCTGGATGGATCTTTGGCTACTCCCTTTGCTGATTCTGGTGAACTATTAGCTGGTCATGTAAATTGAGGCAAATAAAACACAACTGTACTCCAGATTCCAAAATTGTGAGAAGAGAGCTAACTTGGCATACCACGTAAATATTGTTGGATGATGTTGTGGATCACGTTTTGGTCCTGTTTCTTCTAGATGGATTCCCTGTCTTCTGTTGAAGTTGGACAGAAAATGAAATGTCCAGGTTTGCAGATTGCTTTAAATCGAATTAATATACTTGGTTCTTGGGATTCTTGCCTCCACATGACTTGATTCTGTTGCATCCAAAAAATCTAGTTTAATCCTTATTTCCCTATTCTAAACAGACATGATTTTTTAAACAGAGTTCTATACAGTTTGAGAATCATCAACCTAAAGTATATTTTATTTGATTCTCTGATGCCCAGAAAGTAATAATATTTCTTTATTGAATTCATGCTGCCGGGCACAACGGGAATCTGGCCACACAGGTCCATGCCAATAATTATTCATTGTGTACCATGTCTTTATTCCAGAAGTTGGCACGATCCTGGATTTTAATCTCTCAATGCCTCCATTGTATTTTTGTTTTATGAGGATTACAAGAAGTGCTCGACCAAATCAGACCAAAAAGTTAGACTACCTCCCATCATTAGATTGAGCCTTTAGGTAAGAAGTTATATTTTGTGTGCCCAGAGATTGCAGCTGGATACATAGATGACTCAGCAGCAGTTAATGAGCTCTGTAGTTTCCTCATCTGATATGCTGATTTTCCATCAAAGTACTTGTTTAATGCTTGTAAGTATCACATTAACTATGGTGTTTATGCCAGCTGTAGAGCCTCTCCCCAAATGAATACATTAACTCTCAGTTGAAGACAAGAACCAGCATGCCTCATCCCTGCCAGTAACTTTTGGAAAAGCCATTTATTACTAGGTGTTTTGTCTTCAAGTTTTTCTCAGTTTTATTTCAGTAGCATATGTGAGACAGTAGAAAGATCCAGATGCTTCAAAGATACCTAGTTACATAATTTTAGGATGGTTATCTTAAACTTTTAGCAGTTTGGTTTTGAAAACTATCAGTGCATATTGTGCAAGTTGTGGGAGTGTCATATCCACTGATATCAATGACTTGGGAACACATCACTCCCTATAAGATGATTTGAAAGTGAGAGCAAATAACACCTTTAATGTAGGGAAAGTGAAAAGGGGAACAGTCACAGCCAAATCCACTTCTTGTTTACATATGGATGAATCTGTAGTACCATATGGTCTGCTTTGGTCTAAGAAACTTACTTTCTGGTCTGGCTTTCTATAAATCCCTGTTAATAGAACTTGATGACATATAGGTTGATTGCCTGATGTTCTTCAGGTTCAAGGCTTGCAAAAATCTTTGTGAGTCATCTTAAAACAACCAGCAGTATTTTCTGCCCTCTTAACATTGTCCTGTCCTTTTCAAAATAATTTGCAGTTTTTCTGGTAGTATATCTTCTTCTGAAAGCAGTCAGATACTTTGTAAATATTAGATTAGATAACCCTTTTAAATTACATTTGGTTCTTATTGCTATTTCTATGATAACAAACTTCCCAGATAGTTCTTCATAACCTCACTCCCATTCATCTTAAACTTCAGAAGACCCTGGGCTGTCTCTGACACAGAGCAGAGTGATGAAATCTCTTTCAATCAGTAGCTTGAGAAGTGGAGAGGAGAATACAGTGGAAATGGATATCTAACTTGTACAAATCTTTATGAAATGCTCACCTTAAGATTTGGGCTCTGTTTTAAACAGCAGAATGCTTTGAAAAGCAACTGAGGATATTTTAAGGTAAATTCTGTTTGACTTTCTACATTTCATGAGACCCACAGGGATGAAAACATTTTTTATTTTATTCAATTTTAAATCTTGTTCTGAAATCTAAAAATGGCACATTCTGTTCTGAGATCTAACAATGGCACATGTGTAGGGCTTCTCAATTCTTTTCATACAAAAAGTGTGGCAAAAGTGTGGTACTCAACCCTAACTAAGATATAAATCACGGAAGAATCATAATGTCTTTGATGATGATTTACTAAATTTTAATTTAAATGAAAGGAGAAGGATTCTTCCTCCAAAATTTGAGTCATTTATTGAATTTATTAATGATTTAGCAACTACTTAAGAGTCCAGACTGTTCACGTAAAGAATTAGGAAGCCCTGTAAACTATGGAAAGCTAAATAATATCTCTTATTGGTAGAAGATGTTGTATAGTTGTTGAAACTTCTATTGTTTCCTAGAGGGCTAGAATCCAAATTATACATTAACTTAATATATAGCATACAGCTGTGCGTGCTCATTTTTCAGAGTAGCTCATGCAGAGCTTTGGAGCAAAGCACCACCAATTTACTGATGACACCTGTTTGTCATTGAATACCAAGAAACCATTCCAGATCCCTCAATGCTGTGAGAATTTCATAATGGGCTAGATGAGATGAAGAAGATCAGATTAACTCCATATTATTTCTGGTTGCTCTTAATAAGAAAGAAATCTAGGCTGGGAATTTGGATGCATCCAGTTCTGGAAGAGTTGGGTATCCTTAGGAAGATCACATTCACTGTTGAAGACTTTTCTGTCTTTCACTGTCTCTGAATTTTCAGCTGGTAACAGCTGCAAAGGAAGCATTTCCAAAATTTGTTTATTACAGCAGTTGTGATTTTTCCTAAAGCAGATGTGGTCACAGTTATCCATGCTATGGTTAAATCACATTTAGACAATTGGAATACTACACTATGCTCCACAGTATGCTCCCTTGAAAAGCATCTGGAAGATTAGTGCAAAATACAGCAGTTAGACTGCTTCCTATTACCCTGTATGGAAATCAGATTATACTAATAACAAAAGTTCTACCCAGTTGTTTTTCTGGGTCAGTTTAAGATTTAACCTTTAAAACTTTGTACCAGGAACGGGGAATCTCCAGATTCCATATGGAATATGTCCTAAGGAAGTTTTTCTACCTTTGACTGTTTCATTCTCTCAGACTTCATTCTTTTCCTCTCTCATTAGCGCTTGCTGTGAGCCTGTTCAGTTATTAAGGAAGGTCTTTCTTTCAGTGCTGGGCACGTCTTTCCTTTAGACTCGGTTATTCAGTTTGCCATAGTCACTTCAGCCTGGGTATCTGAGGGACAGTGTCTCTGGTTGTGAAGTCGACCTTGTTGACCATGTTGCTCACAGAGGCTCATAGGTAAAACATATCTATTTGACCTGGCCTTTGAAACTGTTTTCAGTATGTAGAATGGCTCTGTTGATTGTTTTGGGTATTTATTACTGCATTGCTATTTGTCTTGGCTATTCAAATAGAATTATAATGTGTGTGTGTGGGGGGGGAGATACTGTGGACTAAAGCTTGATAATCCCACTTGCAATTCACATAGGAAAAAAATGTGGGGAGCCTGAGACAGCATAGCGTGCTGACTAAAACAGTGAAACACATTGCTATCACTTCCAGTCCACCCCAGTTTGTATGATTCAATTATATTTAGGGTTTATCTGATTAATCTGCAACTTGGAACATTGCATTTAATAGGTATTTCCCAAGAAACATTCAAAATATTGGCCCATTCACACTAATTTTCTTAAGTTGTTGTTTAACTTTGTGAATGGATTCCCTTGTCTACTCTCTTGGAGGTTGCGGTTGCAGTTGAAGTTTATTTGAATCAAACTGGGCAAAATAAAAAAAAGGTATGACTTGTGGTGATATACATGATTATGTAGAAGGTCATAGCTTTTTCTGAAACAGAGTAATACTTATCCAAACTTCACTTGGTTAGTAGTGGATGGAAATCAATTTCTGCAAGAACTTCTGCAAGAACGTAGACTGTTAGAACATATTCCCCTGTGATCTGCACTTGATAACAAATGGTTGAGAAGTTTCAGCTTTAAGTTTGAAACCCTAGCCCACCACAAACAAGGCTGGCAATGGCGTGTTTATAATCTGTAAAAGATTTAGACCCAACATAATATATTTTGTAATACTCATATTTTTTTTATATTGTCAGGGACATAACCTTTAGTTTTTACTTTATATTGAATTTGGTTTTATATGGCTTCTGTCATGTGAATCACCTTGTGTACAGTTTTATCAAAAAGCAACAGATATAAACTATATAGAAAACTCTGCACCCATTGTAATTCATATGTCAGACTAAGGTCTTAAATGTACCATTGATGAATGGTCTTGGTTTGTGATCATATGTCAAGTACAAATGAAACAGAAATGATGATGATGATATGAGATAATGAAGGATTAAAGTGGGGATAGGGATAGGATTAAAGTACAGAGACATCACACTGACAACAAAGATACAAATTGTGAAGACCATGGTTTTCCCAGTTACAGTATAAAGCTATGAAAGTTGAACTAGCAGAAGGGCTAAACAGATTTTTTAAAAAAGTGCTGGAGAATATTTCTGAGAATTCCTTGGACCACAAGAAGAACAAATCATTCAACACCAGAAGAAGTAAAACCAGACTGGTCAATGGGAGCAAATTAAGCTAAGTGTTTTGGATATATCAGGTAAATGCAAGAGTCATTGGAGAAGAATCCCATCCTTAGAAAAAGCAATAGAAAACAAGGTGTCTAGATATTAATAGCACAAGCAGGATCTTATAAGAACTCAAAGAATCAGTCGCTGGCAGACAGTCCTAGCAAAATGAGATTCACCAGGTAACAGTCAGAAATGACTGAACAACTGAGCAAAGGAAGAGGTTAGCATTTACAGTGGCTTTTGATGATATACAGTTTAGTATGTTTAAAGTTTATGTATGGATGTCTATGATTATTGTTAACAGCTCAGACAAGAAGATATATAATGCTATACTGAATTGAGACTAGTTGGCATTATTTAAATTTATTCATTCATTAAAGACTTAGCAGGTGCTCATTTAATAAATTGTTAAGGCATTGAAATGGTAGCCATAATAATTTTGTTAATCAGTTATTAAATGCAGCTATCAAATTTATAATCTGCACTCAGAAAGAAATGTTCTATTTTAGCTATAACTGAGCAAGAAGCTTATTTGGCAAAGGTACTATTGTGAAGATGCTATATAAGAAATGGGCAGGTAGTATTTTTATTAGGTTCAATTCCAAATGCCTAAAGTTGTGAGTAAACTTTAAAAACCACCAAAAGGATCAGCAGTTTTTATATCAGACTAGCCATTATGTTTAACTTAAATGTTACTTTCTGTGTGCTTTACCTACATTTGGAGGTAATTCAAATAACAACTGGATTTTATATATTCAAAAATAGGGGAAATGTTCGTTTCCCCAACAGACCTAGGCATAACTGAAAATGTGCCTTCTCCCCGTTACGCAGCATTTCATCCCCCACCCTGTAGGTCCCAACCCTGATGGCTTTTTATAAGCCATTTAAGACCAGGAATTTCCCCAAAGTATTGTAGCTTGGAGGTTAAGCAAACCATATTGGTTGGCTGTTTAATTATTGTTTGAGTGATGAAGTGGAATCAGGGTTTTTTTTCCCTGACCCCAGGCATATGATATATTTGCGGGGAGGAGGACTGTATATCATTTTATATACAGGGGGTGGGTGCTGCAGGGGTTGGTGCTCTCTTCACTTCTATTCAACACCTACACGAGGCTGCTGGGTGAGCTCATCTGTCACCATGGGGTGAGGTATCACCAGCATACTGATGATACCCAATTATATATTTCTGCCCCTGGCAAATTAGTCAGTGCTGTGGACATCTTATCCCAGTGCCTGGAGGCTGTGGGGGTCTGGATGGGGAACACAGGCTTCAACTAAACCCTGGCAAGATTGAGTGGTTTTGGGTTTTGGGGCCTGCCAGTTCTAGGATTATACCATCTTTGGTGTTGGATGGAGTTGCACTGCCCCAAAGAGACCCTGTGCACAATGTGGGGGTTCTCCTAGACTTACAACTCCTGCTCAAGGAGCAGGTGGCAGACGTGGCTAGGAGGGCCTTTGCTCAACTTTGTGCTGTGCACCAGCTGCGCCTATTCCTACACTGAGGGGCTCTATTCATGGTTACTCATGCCCTAGTCATGCCTCACCTCCCAGTTAGACAACTGTAATGCACTCTACATGGAACTGCCCTTGAAGAGTATCCAGAAGCTTCAGCTGGTGCAGAATGCAGCAGCACGCGCAGTTATGTGTGTTTCTAGAAGAACACACATTACACCTCTGCTCTGCGAGCTGCATTGGTTACCAGTCTGTTTCCAGATCCAATTTAAGGTGCTGGTTTTTACCTTTAAAGCCCTACATGACCTAGGATCAGGTTATTTTAGGGACTGCATCTCCCCAATTACATCTGCCCATCCCACCAGATCCAGCAGAAAGGGCATGCTGTGGACCCCTTGGCTAGGGAGCTTCACTTGGTGGGTCCTAGGCAACAGGCCTTTTCTGCTGTCGCCCCCGCTTTATGGGACTTCCCCCCTCCCCGAAGTGAGGCTGGCTTCATCCCTTTTAACTTTCTGGAACTCCCTCAAGACCTGATTGTGTCATCAGGCCTGGGGACCCAGGGGACTGATGAAATATTGAGATGGATCCAGTGTAATTAACACCTGTCCTTTACTATTTTTAATTTTTTTTAGTTTTATGCCTTTTATAATTTTACATTTTTAATAATAATACTAATATTTGTATATATTGTTTTTAGCTTTATTGTACACCACCCTGAGTCACTTGTTTGTGACATGGGCAACCATATAAATATGACAAATAATAAAATAAATAAACTGTCCATCTCTATATGCTGCTTAGGTTCACTTTGGTGAGATGGGAGGCTATATAAATCATATAAGTAAATAAGCTAGCTAGCTAGCCTTTTTCCCCTTCTCTCCAACATTAATGTTTTGTGTCTGATGAAGAAATCTGGAATGCTAACACTGATACTGCATTGCTAAACTCAGTAAACGTCTTCTAGTCCTTTTCCCCCCTCACACTCTACATTAATTCAGCATGGCAACTTGGCGTCTCCAAATCAGGCTGAAAAGCAGCAGGGTGATTTATACCCCTATACTCCTGTGTGATATAAGCAGTTCTTTATTTATCCAAGAAGAGGGACTACAAAGCAATGTGAAGGAGGAGGATTATCTGAGCGAATAAAATGTCACAGTGCTTAGTTTATTGACTAGAAACTGTAGCTTTGAATGGTAGACATCTCTGTTTTGGGGAATGATATTTCATCACTCTGTTAGTCAACATAAAAGTTACAGTATGTAATTAATGTCTGTCAGCTATGAATTTGTTATTTATATATCCCACCTTTCCCCCAGGAGCTTAAGGTGATGTAGATACCATTCCCATCTCCAATTTTTGCCCACATCCTCAATCCTGTGAGGTAGGTTAGATTGAGAGAATGTGACTGGCCCAAAGTCACCCAGTGAGCTTTCACAGCTAAGGGAGGACTTGAACTTGGATCTTCCTGGTCCTAGTCTAACATCTCATTCCGCTGTACACAATTTAGATAAAAGGATCAAACTGCTTTCTGTATACTACTAGAGGATTCCTTGCTCATGGAAGCAAGCTGTGCACCCATAGCAAGAATACAACTGCTTAGTACAAGTTCAATGTACCCCTGAAATTGGAAAAGGAAAAATGCAGGAATGCAATGCTGAACCACTTGAAAATTCCATTGAAGTCAGTGAGATTTTTGTCTGCTATATTTGAAATGCACGTCAGGCGAGCCTGCTCAATTTTTGGCACTGACAGTGTTCTCTTCATCCTGATATTGAGAGAGACTGTTAGCAGTGGTGTTCTCCAATGCAATCAGTTATGATAAACTACTCCCTTTCCCTGGAATATCCAGTCTGCTTGAAATTCAACGCAGGCCCTAATATTTGAAATGAACGTGCATGCAGCTCTCCTTCCTGTTTGCATAACCAGCAGCAGTTACATTTCTTCAGGGCAAATCTATTAAGGAAAATCTTCTAGAGACCTTTCAAGGGATTATTCCCATTAAGTGCAGATGACAGGAGCTGATAAAGCACAAGAAACCAAATTTTTCTCTTAGCAGTTTTATTAACACCAGCAACAGAAACAAAAATAGCTAGAAAACATTGCAAATGGAGTAAGAGGTGTGATTTAAAGCATACTTAGTAAATAGTATTGCTCTATAAAAATTATTTTGTCTTGTTTTCTGCCATCTCCATGAAAATAGATGCCTTATGATCAGAATACCGGCTTCCAAGGCTATAGATTTTAACCAACTGTTTTACAACTAGGAAGATGAAGTCTGATGTGGTTATTTGACATTTGTGCAGTTCAGCTTAATTTAGCTTTATCCTTTTGTCTGTCTATTGGTCAAATATACAAGTTTTAAGGGGTTAAATCGTAAAGTATTTTGCATGGGCTAGGAGAACTTTAATAATGACCTATCAATGCTGGTAGGTATAGGGTCACTATATATATTCCATTTTTAAGAGATTTACTTTGTAAACTATGTTATTACAAAAATTAAATTGGAGGTTTCCAGCTTTTTCACATTCAATGGTGAGCTAATATACAAAATCTCCCAGCATGTAGAAATCTGTCATGTCAGCAAGAAGACTAGGCTTAATATGCAAACTTTTCATTCAGCTCCTTTTCTTAGCAAACATTAGGGTGAGCTTCCTGTTATGTGTATATTATGATTTTCTAACTGTGTAGTATTTGGAATGGCCAGTGCTAATAAGAATGTTTAGAATCTTGCCTAACTTTACCAGTATCTGTATTTTTAAGCAAATTGTCAACAATTGTGAAGCTGTTAGATGAAAAAGTACAGCTCCTTAGATATTAATTATATGACTCATTCCATCTGATTTCTAAAGCTCAAGCCTCAACCCTTTAGATTTAAGATAAAAAATGGCTCCAGAGCCCTTGCCTCTGGCATACAGCCTTCCATCCATTTTCAGTTATGCTGAATAAGTACACATTCATGGAAAGGTTGAATAAACATTTGCTCTTAGGTTCCATGTTATCTATATAATAGTAATGAGCTAGAAGGCTTCAGTGTCGATGGATAAAAGATTATCTTGTAAAGCATAGCTGTATTATAGATGCACCTGCAGAAAGTGTTATTCCCCCATAGTGAGTGAAGTTCAAACTACGTTTTGAATTGTGGTTTTTGTTATGCTGTGTTTCTTGTGGGGTCTATTTACTATCCATGTCACTTCTTCCTGCTTCTACCTATGGTTCTGTTACTTTCTAATCCACATTCATCTGCAAATTAGTGATAAATAATTCAGTATTTAAACGCCCTTTTAATCAATCTTCAGCTACATTGCTTGTCTACACACACACACACACACACACACACACACTAAACTTGCCAAAATGTTTACATAAATATAAAATCTTGGTTTTGAGTGCTATGATTTAAAACACATCTGAAAAGGGGGACTTGCAGAGGTAGGTTTCCTGAAGTATTCTCGCATGGAAGTTTTACATCCAGTTTCAGATATGTATAGAATGATCATGGGGACATAGGGGAAAAAAGACATTCCGCATATGCTCAGACATATGTTTAAGAGCCAAGCATTGATATATTCTGGATGAGTTTTTCCTTAGTTTAAACTTGTAATCAAAAGGCCACTGAGACCAGAGCAAATGGAAGGTGGCAATCTTAAAAAGCAATCTATGAATTTACTGCTACTAACACTGTGGTGCAAAACACAGCTCCAGGCTGTAGGATCATACTGATTTGCAGCAATCTCTTTGGGCCCCATATATTACCTTTAAAGCCCTTCCTGGCTTTGGGCTGGGTTACGTAAGGGAACACCTCTCACAGGTGGTGTCCACTCATCTTGTGAGATCTGGCAGGAGAGGCAAGCTTTGGGTCCTGTCTGCAAGAGAGTGTCATCTGTTGGGACCCAGGAGGAGAGCCTTTTCTGCCATGGTGCCCACCCTCTGAAAGATCATTCCCCAGAAAATAGACTTGCCCCAACCCTGCTGGGCTTTCATAAGGCCCTAAAAACCTGGCTTTGCCATCAAGCCTGGGATCCTGATAGCATGAGTGAGATCATGTCGTGGCTAGATTGAGTAGTTGTGAGTCTTCTGGGTTATTTTTATGTTATTTTTCTTGTTGTTAACTTTGGTTGTTTTTTACTGTTTTTATTCAGTTTTAATTGTGAGCCGCCCAGAGTGATCAATATGAGATGGGCAGCCTATAAATTAAATGAACGAATAAATAAATAAATCCCACTGGAATAATAGAGAGCATTTTGAGTAGCTAGTTCACCTTGGGGTGAATGAGTATTTTACACCTGGCAGGGCCCACTCTGGCAGCTATTTTGTGAATAGTCAAGCTTCCCCTGGCCCAAAAACGTTCTTACCCCTGGCCTCATGAATGATTCACTAAGTGGATATTGTGGGCTTCCTGTTTCTTAGTAGATAAGTACTTAAGAAGAGGACTGTAGTCAATAATCCATGGTTGTAGGCTCTTTCCAGTTAAGTACTGTACTATTATATATTTATGATAAGGCTCAATTAATATAGCAAAGTTATGTTTTCTTGATATAGCTAGATGGGCTAGTTAAAAAAAAAATCAAAACTAGTAGAAACTATCTTCACTTAGGATTAGGTTTAGGTTAAATATACCACACTAACGTTATCTCTGATTCTCGCCCTGCTAAATGGGAACAGTCTTCCTGCTTATTAACAGGATGAGGCTGCTGTACGTGCCTCCTTTTAACATTTTAAAGACTTTGAATAGTGTATGATATCTCCAAAAAGACTTTTACGTATCTATAATCAATATAGGCAATTTCCAGGGGTGCCCTAACATAAGGACACCCCTGGAAAAGGGACACAGGGTTTCCAGGAGAAACATGTAATGATTTGCCTTATAAATATGGACTGAGCTGAAATTGAATGTGGTATATGGAACTATTGTGCTTGGGACTTCAAATTGGCACATGGAATAATGTGCATGTAACACAGGACGATATACTGAAAGTTATCACCCTTTGAACTTTGTTTGTTTTTCTTTTTCTTTTAATGGAAGCTTTTGGTATGTTGTAGGAATGTGTTCCATGTTTGTTTGTAATATTTGTTCATTTATTTAGAGCAGTATTCTTCACTGTCATGTTTTGGGACTGCCAGAATTCCCAATCCCTTTTATGGTTGTTTCCCAGTAAAGGCTGAACAGATGGCTTCATAGAAGCAGGATCTAAAAGGGTAACTTAACATACAGATATCCCAATGTTCCCGCATACGTGCCATACTGGAAGTATCAAGGTTGCTGGATTTGCTTTTAAAAACTTGCATACCTGGGTTGAACTGTGGACAGTGCATTATCACTCAGAAAGAGGCATTGCTTCTTTTTCTTCAACTGTCTGAGCAGACAACTAGCTGAGCAGACAGTTGCAGATGACAGAAGAACACAGATATGTTGCTCAAGTAGAGGAACACCCTGAAATAGCTTGCTGAGACTTGATGAACCAACTTGTGCAGGAGCTCAAGCATGCCCATAAAATGAAAATACCGCCACTAGATGTTTGTGTCTGTAAAAAAAAAAGTCCAGTTAATAAATAAGCTTCTGGAAACTAGCCCAGATTTTTGGTTTTATATAAACACACAGAGAAATTCTAGCAGTTGGCCCAAAGGTCGAAAGAATTACTGGGCCATTTATTTTCTGACCAGTTGGTAAGCCAAAGAAGCAACTAAAAGCGGGACTTTTCATTAAAAAAAAAATAACAACTCAGGTGCCATGGGTTTAACACATTTATTTTTCAGGTAATGTGATGGACATGATGCTGTAAAAAGCCATTGCAAATAGAAGCTTGTCTTGTAAAAGCTGTCACATCGTGTATTGTTCATATTACAGCAGCAATTTCAGTGAATTATTTTAAACAGTGAATTATTTTAAACTTCACAAGGGCAAACTGAGAGCAATATGCTAAAAACTGACTCAAGAAGTTTACTGTCATCTTGGTTTTTAGACCTTCTTTATGGGTTCCTCAGTCACTTCCAAATGAGTTTGTGCACAGCCTGCATGCACTCAGAGTAAACATTTGAGGATTTATTTGTTTTACATCACTGGTTGTAATCTTCACTTGTTAAGCAAGTACCGGCATATTAATTTACTTGTTTGGCTCAGACTTAAGTTCTGGCCAGTTCTAAGGAATAGCAAATGGGCTAATAAATAATGTGATTTGGACACTGTAGAGTTCCCTATATTATTTTTTTTTTAAATGAAGAAATCTATCCTCTATCATGATCATAATGCACCTTAAAAAATCTTTGCTGAATCTCAGCAATTCCTTTATTTGATGATATGCCATAATATAAGATTCAGTGTGTAATAACACTCGGAACTGGGGTCACATGAAAACAAATATTGAATATTCATCCCTATACATTTGCTCATTCCTTACAGTGATCTGTTGGATTCTAAACACATTCATTCCAACACTTAGGCCCAGAGTTCTGACCTTCCACTATGGGAGAGATAACTGTTCACATTGAATTAGGAATATTGTTCAAAGTTTAAAAAAGTATCTTGGGCAAGATTTAATTATGTAGTCCTTGGTGTTCTCTGAGCTTGGTTGTTTTCTTGCAGATGTCTTGTTAGCCAACTAGGTAATATCTTCAGTGCTAGCACTAATTGGGTAACGAAACGTCTGCAAGAAAACAACCAAACTCAAAGAACACCAAGGACTCCACAGTTCAACTCTGAGCTACATATATTCTCTTCTGTTGGTAAGATTTAATTAGGTAAGAAGTAATAGATAATTAGTATAACTTTCTAAGAGAACAACTCATTTACCTTTTTAAAACTTCAGAAATAATTGAGAGGCGATAAGAGTCTCTTTTATCATTAGAACAGATGCTTTTGACCATCAAAATTGTTCATAATGTACAACGAAAGGAGAAATTACTGTGAAAATCTAATAACACCTAGGAAAAACTGATATTTTCTTTTCAAACAATTACATCAGAAACATGGAATATTTTGTGATTCCTGTTATCTTAAACATGTTTTCTTTTCAGTGAGATTTGAGTAAAAATATGTGTTTTATCATATCAGGATCTAAAGCATTATTTTATCAATCTATTGCCTGTTTTCCTCTTTTTGTCCTAAAATTAGATAACCTTGAAATACAGTCTTTTACAAAGCTAGAAATGTACCCACTCTCAGAAAGGCATGAGCATTCATAGTGATGAAAATGACTACCTCCTCAAAAACAGACTGAACTGTTGACAAAAGATTGATTCTTTTCCATTTAAACTAAACATGCTGCGGTTTTATGAACTAGGCAACAGCAAAAAGAAAAATGTTTTCTTTAAGCAAGTAAAAGATGTGCAGAGGGTGCTTGTATGAAAGCATGTCCTAGGCTTTTATTACTTACAGTGGGGCAAAAAAGTATTTAGTCAGCCACCAATTGTGCAAGTTCTCCCACTTAAAAAGATGAGAGAGGCCTGTAATTTTCATCATAGGTATACCTCAACTATGAGAGACAAAATGGGGGGGGGGGAATCCAGAAAATCGCATTGTCTGATTTTTAAAGAATTTATTTGCAAATCATGGTGGAAAATAAGTATTTGGTCAATATCAAAAGTTCATCTCAATACTTTGTTATATATCGTTTGTTGGCAATGACAGAGGTCAAACGTTTTCTGTAAGTCTTCACAAGGTTTTCACACACTGTTGCTGGTATTTTGGCCCACTCCTCCATGCAGATCTCCTCTAGAGCAGTGATGTTTTGGGGCTGTCGCTGGGCAACACCGACTTTCAACTCCCTCCAAAGGTTTTCCATGGGGTTGAGATCTGGAGACTGGCTAGGCCACTCCAGGACCTTGAAATGCTTCTTACGAAGCCACTCCTTGGTTGCCTGGGTGGTGTGTTTGGGATCATTGTCATGCTGAAAGACCCAGCCATGTTTCATCTTCAATGCCCTTGCTGATGGAAGGAGGTGTTCACTCAAAATCTCACGATACATGGCCCCATTCATTCTTTCCTTTACACGGATCAGTCGTCCTGGTCCCTTTGCAGAAAAACAGCCCCAAAGCATGATGTTTCCACCCCCATACTTCACAGTAGGTATGGTGTTCTTTGGATGCAACTCAGCATTCTCTCTCCTCCAAACACAACGAGTTGAGTTTAGACCAAAACGTTCTACTTTGGTTTCATCTGACCATATAACATTCTCCCAATCCTCTTCTGAATCATCCAAATGCTCTCTAGCAAACTTCAGACGGGCCCGGACATGTACTGGCTTAAGCAGGGGGACACGTCTGGCACTGCAGGATTTGAGTCCCTGGCGGCGTAGTGTGTTACTGATGGTAGCCTTCGTTACTTTGGTCCCAGCTCTCTGCAGGTCATTCACTAGGTCCCCCCATGTGGTTCTGGGATTTTTGCTCACCGTTCTTGTGATCATTTTGACCCCACGGGGTGAGATCTTGCATGGAGCCCCAGATTGAGGGAGATTATCAGTGGTCTTTTCTGTCTTCCATTTTCTAATTATTGCTCCCACAGTTGATTTCTTCACACCAAGCTGCTTGCCTATTGCAGATTCAGTTTTCCCAGCCTGGTGCAGGTCTACAATTTTGTTTCTAGTGTCCTTCAACAGCTCTTTGATCTTGGCCATAGTGGAGTTTGGACTGTGACTGTTTAAGGGTGTGGACAGGTGTCTTTTATACTGATAACAAGGTCAAACAGGTGCCATTACTACAGGTAATGAGTGGAGGACAGAGGAGCCTCTTAAAGAAGTAGTTACAGGTCTGTGAGAGCCAGACATCTTGCTTGTTTGTAGGTGACCAAATACTTATTTTCCACCATGATTTGCAAATAAATTCTTTAAAAATCAGACAATGTGATTTTCTGGATTTTTTTTCTCATTTTGTCTCTCATAGTTGAGGTATACCTATGATGAAAATTACAGGCCTCTCTCATCTTTTTAAGTGGGAGAACTTGCACAATTGGTGGCTGACTAAATACTTTTTTGCCCCACTGTATTTCATGTACTGATGTACAATAAACTTTTGAAACATCTTTGACTTCTCTTCATCCAAGCCTCTTGTTGGAAGAACAGGTTACTTAAACTTTTATTAATTTTTCCCTTGAAATTTATAAACCAAACCCTCTTTTTCTATTTCAGTAATTGCTTTTGTTTTTCATTTGTATGCTATGTTATAGTCCTGGTAGAACTTGACAATAGGTACAATTATATATGTCCATTTAATTTATTGAAAGCATTAAGGATAATATGCAATGGAGTTAGAGAAGGGAGCAGCGTAAGTTTCAAAATGCATGGTGTAATTTTTTAGAAGCCTAAGAAAATCCATCAGACTGGTGAATTTCTTTGAGGAAGAATGTCCAAGGTTGGACCTGCCATTCAGGAAACAGATTCAGTGATGGGAAAGTGGGGTTTATATGAGATAATACACTGCTGTAGCTTTTTATCAGGTGTAGGTTACTAAACTTTCTCCCTTTCTCTCAAGGTTTACCAAAAATGCAAGTGATTAGAAACTATACTGGGATTCCCCAGCCAGCTCCACCTGATGGCCCTCCACTAAACATCCAGATTGGAGACATCATTGAACTCATCAAAGGAGATGCACATAGCTTATTTTGGCAGGTACAGTACCATTTTATTAGCTAAATTTGCCTTTCTTAATCTAGTGCTTTCTAGTTGGATTATTCTTCATGCATTTAGATTTCAACTCCCAGTATTCTTAACAATGGGCATAATGGATAGTTGAGATCTTTATATCTCAAGCATGAGAAAGAGTAGACTATCAGTATCAGGGCACTAGGCGAGCTGAAGAATTTTAAAATTTCTTTAGCTTCTGCAAAAGACCTAGGCAATGGCTTTTCTCAAGTTATCTGGTTCGAGAAAGGAGAGTATACAAGAAGCCTCAATTTCTACTGGATCTTTAATGCAAAATTTAATGCAGTAAACCATTACCAGTGCAAAACAGTTGAAAGAATCTTAACTCTCCTGGAGAGTGGATAAACTCTGTACAGAAGTCATAGTAAATCTTGAAAGTCAGCTGCTGACAATGCGTTTGCACTTTCATACAGCTACAATACCTTAATATATAGTTTGACTTGTTGCTGTTCTCCTGGGTATGCAACACTTTCTATTCTGCATAAGTGATCCTCTGGTTAGCATTATAAAATCAGTTACTTTTGTTCCTCTCCTTTTGTTTTCCTTCCTCAGCTCCTAGTGAGTTGTTTTCTAATACTCACTAGGTTTTCCTTAGTCCACACCTTTTCCTTTGCCTCACAGCTTAATTTGTACCCTCCTTTCTGTCCTGTACCCTGGCAGCCAGGGAGTGTGCATGTGACTTTGTCTTTGCATCTCTTTCTCCCGATCACCAGTGCTGCTTTTCAGCTTGATGTGACATTGTTTCTGTCTAATGGATTCTGACCTCACCCTTCTTTTCTGAGTTTACTCCTTGCATAATTCGCCTAACATTGCTTATTTCTGGATGATCTACCTACCTACTTACCTGATATGCCACTCCAATTGAGTGGCTTACATATACTTTTTATGTAGCTTATGTAGATAAGGTTAAAAAGCAGAGTCTAAAACACAGATAACAGTATAATATGAGCTTTGGTGCTAAAGGTATGTAAAATTCTACATTCATTAAACTGCAGATGACAGGAGGGAGCAGCTCACACACACACATACCCCATTTTGAAGGAGACACAAGCCATTGGGACTTCCTGACTTTTTTGAAGAGTGGTATATTTTGATTTTACTCATTTCCCTAGTGACTGCTGATCTACATTGAGATTTTTGAGTCACATTTCTTTCACAACCTTTTAAGAGAACATTGTATTTGAATAAAGATCTTTATTTGTATCATTCCTAGGCTTTGCCTTCTATATATACTCTACATTTAACTAAAATACTGAATCAGATATGGTCCTGCTGCTTTCCAATTTCTACAATGTGCTCCTCTTGATTAATCAAAATAATATTAAGTTGACTTATTAACAATTAATTCTAAAGAAGGTTACTTCAGTGTTAAATTCTAACTAAATACAATAGATCTTACATGCTAATAAATTTGTTTCTGAGAGTAGAAAATAACAACAAAGAATAATAAAAGCAAAGAGTTGGATCCAAATTTACCTAGAGCACTCTAAATACTCTGAATTACTCATCCAATTCTTCTTTATTTATTTTCTGGTTGTAGAAGATACCACTATAAAGAATATTTGTTCTTTTCTAAAGTTCTCCATCAGCATAAAAAAGGCCGTGTATAGAATATTATGCAATATCAAAGAGAACCTGCAAAGTTAGAATTGCATCACAATTTATGCTAAATTGTTTGGCATCCCTGGGATTTATCCCCGGGGTTAAAAACAGACCATTCAACTTTATATAAATTAAAAAGAAAAAACAGCATGCATCTGTGATAAAAGTCCGACTATACTTCAAAGGCCCAATATTGCAATTGTTCTCTGAGTTCTGGAAGTTGTCTTAAAATTCAGTGTAAAGCTCCAAATTTCTTCATTCCCTCTGTTTTTTACTATAATTAATTTTGAAAGTAACGTTAATGCTTATTTGAAATCCCTAGTACTGGTATAACCAACAATGTCTTGTTTTGGAGAACTTTTCCATGGTAAACAAAGTCTAAATTCATTAAGGATGATCTGTGTGTTCAGCCAAACAATGTGGTTGAGCTGTCTTGGGATCAAACAAGCCCTTTTTAAAAATGCTTTCCCAAGTAGAACCAACACATCATGAAGTAGAATAGATCTGAGCTGCTCTTAATGGACACACACATGCTATTTTTTACATATAGGGCCACATGTAGTTCATCTGTAATGTATATATGTGTGCTGGGTAATTGACAGCAGTCTTCTGGGAAACATATGGCCATTCATGGATGGAGGAACTGGGATCCTTCTGGGTTGCCTGTGAGAGTTGGGAATAGTGGACACCTTGTTATGGTGGTTCTGCTCCTTTCCTAAGTGAGTGAGTCCAGTCTGTCATTTTGGGGAAGAAGAGCAGGGCAGTGGGCACTCCTATATGAAATCCTGAGCCTTGTGGTTCATATTTGCAGATAAGGATCAATTAATGTTGTAATGAGGTACCATATTTAGAAGTGTTAATGTTATTTGCTAGTTATTATTTAAATTAATAGACATTTGCTTTTTGTCTTGGCCTGTTCTTTTCTGGTGTATGGCTTCTGATTTATACACGTATATAAGTGTGTTGTATGCATTCCTTCGTTGAGAAGGGAAATTCTCCAGGATTGTCTGTGGGTAATATTTTAATGTCTAATTACCTTTGAGGGAGAGGATGTGAGGTCATCTTAAATTCAGAGACATCTTTTCTGGTAAATTCAGTAAGCAGCACTCTGTATTCTGCCCAGAAACAAAATAGAATCCAGTGTACCGTTCTTTGCTGAGATATAATGCAGTCTTTCAGAGTTCTGAACCAATTGAAGTTTCTGGAATAGCCATACAAAGAGCACATTACAGTGGTCCATCTGGACATTGCCAGTGTGTGTGTACCATAGTTCTGAGGTCATTTTCTTTCACAAAAATAGACAGTACTTGTAACACCATTGTAACTGATAAGAGAGACTCCTGACTCTTGCCTCAATCTGGAAAACCTGAGAGAGATACTAGCTTTTGCTTCAAGGAGCAACTTAAGCAACATCTGAACTCTGCTTGAGAGACAGGAATGCAGCCTCTGAAAGTATACCTCCTATTCCAAGCTCCCCCAGGCAATCCGTGGTCAATAATATCAAAAGCCACTGAGAAGATATGAAGAACTAACAGAGTTGCACTCTTTCTATTCATCCCCAAAAAGGGATTGTCCATCAGGATGACCCAAATGATCTCAACCCTGTAGCTTACTTAGAAGCCAGCTTGGAAAGAAATAAGAAAAATTGCTTCCTCAAGAATTCTTGTAATTAAAAGCCATCACTGGCTTAATCACTTTATGCAATCTCAGAAGGTTGGGAACTGGCCTATACAGTAATTGTCTATTTCTGGGGAATCCAGAGCAGACATCCTATAATCACCTCCTTTAAATAAGGGAAACATTTTGTCTTCCTGAGAGAGGAATGTTATGAATTTAACTAAGTTACCTTTAATTACCTCCCAGCTGAAAGTTATGAGCCAAGTTGAGCAAAAATCAAGAGAACTAATGATGACATTTACCACTCCAAGCAATCTGTCTGCATCTTCTGGCATCGCATACTGAAATTGATCCAGTCACTAATGACACAAGAGGAGCTACAAGAGGAGCTAATGCAATCATTGTTACTAATGGGCTGTTAACATTTGAAAGTCCAAGACATCCTTGAACTCAAAAGACTTGCAGTACCTTTACTTGTTCAAGGATTTTCTAAGCCTGAAGTGATTTCCATATGAACAGTGGTTCTTCCAATGGGCCTTCAAGTGGGTGAATAGAGATAGTGTTAGAAGAATCAAGGAACAGAAGTTTCATTTGAGAGATACAGGTGACATGGACTGGACATAAAGTGATTCATTCATCCCTAGCCAGAGATTAATAAAAAATAGATCCAAAGTAGATGTCAAACTAATGTAAATTATGGAATTTTATCCCAACACTAAGAAAGCCACAACTTTCAGAGTTTCTGTATTAGCTATCAGTCATTCTAATCCATGCAGGTATTGAACATGAATGAATTATTCAGCAACATTTGGCAAACCATAATGTGCAAGTTTAAATTGCTGTGAATACAGATGGCATTTATATATATATATATATATATATTTTTTTTTTTTTTCTGTTGTCTCTCTGTAGGGTAGAAATTTAATGACCCAGGACCTTGGTTTCTTTCCAAGTGACGCAGTAAAACCTTGTCCATGTGTAAGTAGCGCTACATAATTATGTTTGTCAGAATAATTGCTTTTATAAAAAGGTCTGCAGCTAATTTGCCTGCTTCTTACTAAGTTTTTTAAAATTAATCTTTCATGATGTCTGTGTGGTGGTGGTGCAGGTGGGGGAGGTTGCGTGCTATCTTAATGTTGTTTAAAAAGGCAACTTTATTATGTTGTGGGTTACTAGACTTCAAACTAGAAGTCTGAAGGAAACCAGCACAAAAATTGGATTAATTGATCAGAATTTAACTATGTAAAACTTTAATTTTCAAATGTTATCTCTCTCTTTCTCCCTCCCTCCCTCCCTCCCTCCCTCTCTCTCTCTCTCTCTCTCTCTCTCTCTCTCTCTCTATATATATATATATATATATGTGTGTGTTTCTACATAAATATATATATAGTCCTCACTTACCGACTGATTGTTCAGTGACTGTTTGAAGTTGTGATAGTGCTGAATGCGTGGTACTTATAACTGGTCCTTGAAGTACCAGCCGTTGCACCACCCCTGCAGTCTGTGATTGCTATATGGGCGCTTGGCAACTGACTCACACTTTTGATGATTGCAGGGCCAATGGTCACGTGATCCCCATTTGTGACCTTCCTTGCCAGCTTCCCCAAGCAAAGCCAATGAGGAAGCCAGCAGGGAAGGTTGCAAGTTGCTTGATAAGTCTCCCCCACCTGGCAACAGCCGCCTCTGGGCCTGAAATCACTCACATGCGCCGCTGCAACCCCCTGTGCATCCCCACCTGGCAGCAGCCACCCCAGGGTCTGAAATCGCTCATGCGCACCACTTCTGCCTGCTGGCCTGCTTGTGAGCTGCCTGGGACTTGCAACTTCCTGCCAGCTTCCCCACTAACTTTGGTTGTTGGAAGCTGGCAGGAAGTTGTGAGGAGGTTCTTGCTTAATGACCCACAATTCTTGCTTAACAACAGCAATGGGGACTGCCAGGACATTGTGCTTTATGATTGCATCATTTAGCAATGTAAATTCTGGTCCCAATTACTGTCATTAAGCGAGGACTACCTATATATATCTGTTTGTGTGTATGTATATACACACACACACTCAAAGCCTAAATAAACGTTTTGTGAAAGAAAGTGGCTGTTCATAACAGCGAGGCAAGAATGCTCCAGTTCTAATATATTCACTAGTCACATTGGATTATGAGGAGTTTCACCATAACAATAGGTTCATAATGAATCTAAAAGCTATCAGACCAACATTCTTAGTCCATATGTTTACATGCTTTTTGACTCTTCTTGATTTTTTTCACCTTCTTTCTGTCCAAATGATGTCAGCTGCTCTCACAAATATTTTTGCAATTAGTTCTGTTTGATTAGCTTTTCTTATATAGGTGTGGAGGATTGGGGGGTGGGGAGGAGAGCAAGGATTCCAGCTATATCCATCTATCATTTATCTTTGTACTGCAGTAGTCCAACTAAGTGATCAGGGTGTGAGACAGTGTCACCTGGCATCCTGGTCCAGGTAGAGCCATAACTTGCACATCAGCTAACATTGTGCAACTCCTCCCCCCACCCTCCTGGCCACAGTTTCCACCTGCTGCTGAATAGAGGAGCCATGAGTCCATGAAGACCCCCAAGTCATGGACTTTGGGAGAAGTATGACCCCATACAACGTAACTACCAGGGATAGTGTCATCAGATCACCCAGATGTCTGCAAATGTACAGCAGCTCTATTTTAGTAGAATTCAATCTGAACTTGTTTCTTCTTATCTAGTTTCTTCAGCCTCCAAGCACCTGTTTAGTAATTTAAAGAATTTTTTCGCTCAGACTGTGATGATGTACAATTGAGTGTCATCTGTGTTGATGAAACCTCACTCCATACTGACAGATGACTTCTTCCAGTAATTACATATAGTTGTTAAATAACATGGGGGTAATATTGTGCCCTGTGGCACCATCCATTGGAACAACCAAAGGAGTAAGCCCTCGTTCCATGTGATTGCTGTCTGAAACCACCCACTCTAGGAGTAGAACCATCATAGAATGTTGTCTCCTATTTCTAACCCTTGTAGACAGTCCAGTAGGATATTGTAGTTAATGATATTGCTGAGAGATCTAGTAGGACAAAGGCAGCACACTCTTCTAATGAAGCTCCTGATGAAAGTCATTTCCTAGAGTGACCAATGCTGTTTCTGTCCCATGACCAAGCTTGAACTCTGATTGGAAAGAAGGTAGATAATACATTTCCACTAGAAATATCTGTAGCTGATTCCCTACTGTCCTAACCCCAATCTTCTAGAGGGAAGATTGGAGACAGGACAACAGATACCAAGGATGACCTGATCAATAGATAGCCTGTTCAGTACATCACTGCTTCTTTCAAAGCAAGTGGCATGATTTTTTCCCTCAAAGAAGCAATAATCACCTCAAAGAAGCATTGATCAAATCCAGTTGTTCACACTCTTGTCTGGTTGATGAAGGAGTCAGGAGGGGCATGCATCAAGCCAATAGATGGAGAGAGCCCTATCCAATCAGTGGATATGAGTGAGTTAACCTGCAAAGAATCCTGCAATTTCATCCAAACAACCCATAGGCCATCCTTTCCTATAAAGTTCTAGAATTCTCTGAACAGGGCTGATTGGTGGGACTCTTCAGTAAGTGTGGAAAAGAATCGATGCTTTGCTACTTTTATCATGACCATGTAAACTGGAATATTAACTCATACCAGTGCTTAGTCATGGCTACTTGGGATCAGTGACTGGGAAGAGGCCTTGCCTTGGGAATCTTATCCAGTACTCTGGCCATGTTCTGTTGATTGGGAGTGAGATGGAGCTCCCTGCCAAATTATTGGGGAAATCCTTAGGTACCTTCTGGAAACTTTCTGGATCCATCTGGTATCATTTTAAAGAGTCCTCCATTCTTGCAAAGGTTTAGCGTTGTCATGATCTGCATCTTAAACAAAAAGTGATCTGACCATTGCAAAGGACAGTTGTAGTGTCCTCCACTCTTGGATCATGTTTCATTTACTAAGTAGTAAAAACCATGTGCCCATCTACATGTGTTGGAACTGTTATGACTTGTGAAAAGCCCCAGAGTCACCACGGAGGATGAATTCATGAGCTGTCCAACACTCCCAAGGCATGAAGGTAGAAGTTGCAGCTTTATGGATCAGCCTTATAAATGTCAACACCAGTCCCGAGATGATAGCCTATGAAGGGCTGTGGCTGGACTGTTAAGTGGTGGTACACCAGCAACAGCATTGGGCTTGTCTTTTTGTTGTTTTTTCACATAGGCACTCATAGCCAATCACTTCTAGGGCAGTACTTCTATGAATATATCATGTAGGATCATGGCTATCTCTCCACCTCAGCCTTGACATTCCAGGACCTCAAAACCTGGGACAACAGATTTCTGATACAGCTTCACCTCCATTACTGTCCAACCATGTCTCAGAAATACATGCAGAGTCTCTTTCATTGTTCATCACCATGTTGTAGATGGATGTGGTCTTATTTCATGAGACTGTTATTTACCAGCAACAGTCTGAGATTGAGGTGCCATACAGTTTAGCTATTTGGGCCCTTGAGCTGGGGCTTAAAAGATGCATCAGTATTCAGGTCTTTCTTTTCCTGAATGGTCTTCCTGATGTTTCTACTGGCTTACTTACTTCTGCCCAACTCAGTCTCAGTTGGAGTTCTCATCCTATTTCCCCAGAATACAATAATAGCACTGTTCCCATGCCTCTTCTTATATGCCCCTGCTATCATCTATCTTGCCAGCATCAGTTGCCAAATGAGGGCGTAGTCTAGCACATATCATTAGCAATCACTGATACAGTAATCACTACCCTCTATCTTAATTCACCTGCCAACCAGCTGGCCTAAAAGAGTCCTATCTCCCCTTCTTTTCAATCACGTAATGCCCCATATAAACTTGCCAGCTCCCCTCTGTTCTCCATGATTAATGGTTCCTCCATTCCTCCTGGCCTTGCTATTGGGGTCAAGGTTCTTCAGCATTCCATGATGTGCAATAAGTCTGGGTGCTCTAGGAAGTTCTTAGTAGTTCAAACTTGGTTCTCTTGGGCTGGTTGATTAATTCAAGCCGCTCTAATTGGTTCCTGGACTACTTCACTTTCAAGTTCCAAAGGTTGCTGCTATCTTGTCACATCTCAGAATTTAATGGTGACCATCACATTTCTCCATCCTCCTGTGACTTACACAGGGGTATCAAACATATGTCTCACCCCCTGCCAGTGTCTCTGTCACTAATTATGGATGGTGCATCTCAGATGAAATTTTTCCTTCAAACTGGAATCAAGTCTCATAATGTCCATCTATGTCTTCCCTTTTTCCATCCAATCTCTTATTCATTGATTGTCTCCATGCTTTCCAACTCACTGTAATCCCTCCTTCATGCATATTTGGGCATTATTTTCATAGTTACCCCTATCAATCTTCTCTTCATAATATTCTCCTTCTTTCACTTACCACAACCAATTCACTATCCCCCATAATACAGTCCTGCTGCAACATAACTAAAAAGAATAATGGCTAAGTTAATTAGCTCCATATTTAACTCAGGTGTAATATAGATATAGGTATAGATATATAGATATTATATATAAGCTAGTAAACTATATTTTTGTAAGGGAGAAGTTTAGTTTTGAAACTTGCAAGAATTGAGGTATGAATAAATATCAGTCCTGGTATGTTAGAAGCATGGTATTACTAAAAAGATAAATTGATGTTTTACTACTGCTCCCTTGCAAGTGGCAAGTGTAGCCATTCTGTTTTGACAAATGATAACAGTTGGAAGATTCTGAAACATCCATCAAATCTTCAAGGCACCATCACTTTTACTATTATTATTAAGTAACAACGTTTATATCTAATCCATATAGAAGTGCCCAGAAACAGCATAAAATACATACATCAAAAGACACAAACAATAAATATTGAATGAAAAATGGATGAGAACCTAGAATATCTATAGCAGGGTGTGTTCTGAGATAATACTGATAGGCATTTTTTTGTCTGCAGTATGAAATATGTGGCAGCAAGACATTTTCATATTGTATGAATATGGCTTATATTTACTAGCTTTCATTCTGTTTTTTATTGTTGTTAATAAACATTTGAAGTCTGTTATCATTCATTTCCACAGAAGGCTTTTGTTGGTGTACGAATCCTGAGTTAAAGATGATTTCATGTGTTATAATTCAGCAGCTTTTTCTAGGACCTGATGAAAAGATATGTTAGACTGTATTTCCCATAATCCTTCCCAGCAAGGACATGGATAAGATCCTTTGGGATTATGAGTTGTAGCCAGTAACTGTTGGTGCCTGATAGGGCTTATGGGGCAGAGGGCAGGTGGCAGAAGGAAGGTGGATCCAGGAGGATGGAAGTGGAGACTCTTCCTTTCAATTCCAGCACCTGTCATTTTACCCCATCTCATCCTGTTCCACCCCCAAGAGGCCTTAGGGTTTGCCCTTGTGTTCTGTTCCTGTGCTTAGCACGGTCTGTTTGAGTAATCTATTCATTTTCTCTTGGCTGCAATGAAAGTCTGGGTCTACTCTTCTCAGCAGCCACACACAAAGAACAAATGTTCTTATTGAGCATATGTAACTCTCACAACATGCCTAGAGGCAGTATAGCTTCTCCTCAGATATAGGGTCACCATTTCAGGAATGGGCAACCCCTAGATGGCAGCAAAGATATACAGAAAGCATTAGCTCTTTGCTACCATCTAGTGGTCATGCAACCCTACTGGAAGCCCTATTTGAACATATTGCCTTTATTTCAGTGCTGTTATGGGAGCTGACCTTCCAGATCTCCCGCTGTTTTCAATGAGCTAGTTACAAACTCTAAAACTTTTCAGTGGGGTTGCCTGTAATTCCTTTTAATACACCCACTTTCCAATCTGGACTTTATTCCTGTTCAGAGTTGGTTGGGCTGTGATACAGGAACACAGAGATACTAAGATTACCCTTGCCTGTAATTTGTGCTTAAAGGAAACATCAGGAACAATAAAAGAATAAGGAGAAAATGAAAAGCAGAATGATTGTGGTGTGCTTACACACCAAGAATATTCAAGCCTGCATCCTTTTACTTATCTGAGTTTGGGGTTACATTTTCCCTCAATCACTACCAAACAAAGGAAATAATTTACTGAGCATCATAGGCTTCCATGGTGGAGGCAGTGGGGCAAGTGACGAAAAGTGCATTGTGATGTCATAGTGCATGTTTCACCATGTTTCCATAATTGTAGTTAAGTAGCAAAAAATCTTGATTGGAGGAAACAGCTGTCCTTCATTTCATTCCTTTATCTGATTGGCTATAAGCAGAGGAAGGGTCTGTCATTTTGGCCTGTGTGTCGTCCCTCCCCCCCGGGGGGATTTCTGGTTTGATTCTTTCCTGTTACTTGAACAGAGACAAACTGAAGCACTGTCTTCTCTGATTTGGAACAGTTGCTAAATCAAGAAAGGAGGAAGGAGGCCTAACTGAGGCCTAGTCAAAGACAGGCACAAGTTAACAAAGTTTTCCTGTTTGGTAGCCAACCTAAATTTGCTATAAAATCTTGTTTTTTTGCTTGGATGCTTACTTTGGTACAAATTCTAGTAAATGGGCATTTGGTGGTGAATTCAGTTACCAAATCTAATAAGAAAATTATTAGAAAATAAGAAATTTTCTGTAATAAGTCTTTACATTAACTGAAACAGCTAGGATTATATCATGTCACCTAAACATAATTTTTGTAAACTTAATTGTATAAACTGAAATATTGAGCAACAGTGCCACAAATAGTGCAGAGTAACTGATTTAATCATTTTCATAAAATGGGTGAAGATCAATATGTACTTTTCTTATAGTAGGAAGCTAAAACTTTATACATTTAATGGTAATTTATTTTATTGATTTTTTTTGCAATTTGTTTTATTACATTTAATTGTATTTTGTTTTAATATGTTTATCTTATTTTAGGTTCCTAAGCCAGTAGACTATTCTTCCCAACCATGGTGGGTAGCTATAAACTGTTATATTTGTATTTCTGTAGAGCTGGGACTTATAAATAGCTTGAGAGAAAAAATGATATTAATAGAAATCTAAATTGTTGTAGTTTAACCTTTCTGATCTTCTACAGAATGTATCTTGGTGCTATATAAGCAAAAATATTTGAGTGTATATACTGCATAACAGTGTTTTTACATGGATAAATCTGGTTTACAACCAATTTTGTATCTCTGTGAAATGGTACAATATAAGAAAGAGATGACGACTCCTTCAGAGCCTAAGAACTCTATGCTTGAGTGATGAGAGTGATAGTTTCCACCCATTCACACTTGCTGATCTCCCTATTTTCCCAAATCTAAGTCCAGAATGTCCAGCCACTCCATTATACAGCAGAATAGTCCTTTCATATAGATGTCCTTGATCTCAGTTTCTGAATGAGGAGAGCAAGAAATAGACTACAAGGTATCACATACAGTTGGCCCCTAATCTACATGCAATTTACATTCTTTTCCTAAGAATATAAATTCTTACATTTTTAATGTAAATTACATAATTCTCACATTACATAAATTCAACAAGGTGCCAAGAAAAGATGGCGAGAATATACAGAAGAGCTATATGCCAGCAGCAAAGAGGCAGCAGCAAAGAGGCCCAGCCTCCTCAGGATGATGAGGAAAGGGAAGCAGAGATAGAACCAGCCATCCTTCAGGAAGAAGTCACATGGGCAGTGAGCCAACTGCCAGACAACAAGGCCCCAGGTGTTGATACCATCCACTCAGAATTGCTGAGACCTGTACCACCCACAAGCATCACAGCCTTGTGCCAGAAAGTTTGGGAGACAAGCACATGGCCACAGGATTGGAAACTATCAATGTTCATTCCATTGCCAAAAAGGGGTGACTCCAAAGACTGCTCCAATTACTGCACAGTCACCCTCATCCCTCACGCTAGCAAGATTCTCCCTAAGATCATACAACAATGTCTGGCACCAACCATCGAAATGGAATTACCAGATGTTCAAGCTGGCTCCAGAAGGGGTCGTGGCACTCATGACCATATTGCAAATCTATGCTGGATCATGGAAAAATCTCTAGATTATCAAAAGAACATCTAACATCTTTATTGACTACAAGAAAGCCTTCAATTGTATCAATCATGACAAGCTGTGGAGAGCCCTGGAAGGTCTGGGGGTGCCAACACATCTGGTCAAGTTGGTGCAGTTGCTGAATACAAATCAGGAAGCCACTGTATGAACATCATGTGGAGACACTGATTGATTCAAAATAGAGAAAGGAGTGCGGCAAGGTTGCATTCTTTCACTTTTCTTATTCAACCTGTATGCCGAAGTGATCATGAGGAAGCTGGAACTTTAAGAATCAACAATTGGAGTAAAGATTGGAGGAAGGAATATCAACAATCTTTGATATGCTGATGATACAACTCTCCTCTCAGAAACCAAAGAAGGCCTGAAACATCTGATCAGAAGGATTAAAAAAGAAAGCAAGAAATTTGGCCTCTTCTTGAACATCAAAAAGGCCAAGCTCATGACCACTGTGAGGAATGTAAATGTCAAAATAGCAATTGACAGTGAAGAGATTGAATGTGCGCAAGAATTCACTTTCCTAGGATTGCAGATTGATCAAAGCAGTGAATGCAGCCTGGAAATAAAACATCGAATCACACTAGGTCACACAGCAATGATGCGCATGAATCGAATATGAAAAAGCAAGGACATCAGCCTGGCAACTAAATCCAGATTAGTCCACAAGCTACTTATGGTTGTGAAAGTTGGACCATGAAAAAACTAGACAGGAAGAAAATTGACTTGTTTGAGCTGTGGTGTTGGAGAAGACTCCTGTGCATTCCTTGGTCAGCAAAGGGACAAACAAGTTCTGGAGTGTAAAAAAACCAGACATATCACTGGAAGGCAAAATCACAAAATTCCACCTCGCTTAGTTTGGCCATGTCATGTGATCATACTCATTGGAAAAGGCAGTTATGCTCAGAATGGTCTGTGGTAAAAGGAAACAAGGCCATCAAAAAACACGATAGCTAGACACCATCGAAGCCAACACCAACCAGAGCATAAACAACTGAAAGAAGCCATACAAGATCAGAAAATGTGGAGAAAGCTGGTCCATAGAATTTCTGAGAACTGGCCACGATTGAATGGATAACATCAACATCATCTTAGGAAATTTGTTTCTGGATACCTCCTTGAATTGCCTAATTTCTTGAGAGCATCAGTATGGCTGTCCATGGTAATGAGAATAATAAATCAATACTATATGAAGCATGCCAGCAG
The DNA here is from genome assembly GCF_059951505.1 of Python bivittatus. Classification (NCBI taxonomy): domain Eukaryota; kingdom Metazoa; phylum Chordata; class Lepidosauria; order Squamata; family Pythonidae; genus Python; species Python bivittatus. The sequence goes on from NW_028277098.1 coordinate 17,962,543, forward strand.
ATAATGTAGTATTTTGCCAAGATCTGCTGACATCTCCTATTCTTTTCTGAATTAAATCGGATGCAGGATTCATTTATGCTCCCCAAAGACTTAAAGTACATATACAGAGGAGTGATTTCGTTGGCAGACACCTTCTGGTAAATTTCGTTGGTTAATTCTGGTACATTGGTATCACTGATTTTGGTACATTGATTAAAAATAGGCAGAAGAATTATTCGTTCTCATAGGTGGCTGATAGACAGAAGATTCAACAAGCACCTCACAAGCCATTGATCAGTTATCATTGCTTATCATTCCCTTAAATCACTGTGATATGCCTTGGAGAGTTTAAGGAAGACTAAGGTTTTGTTTATACAAGAAAATGGCAACTTAATCTTTCAGCTATATGTATATAGGAGTACCTGTTCTAATCATGGAAACAAAGTGTCTTCAAACTGGCAAAAAGAAGTAGGGTTCCATGCACAGAATATCTTTTGTGGATCTCACAGAATTCCCACATTTTGCAATTGGTTGGATGCACCTGTGGTCCAAGAAATGTAGTTCCTGGTATTGAATGGGTTACTGAGAATGCCATAGCCAGCAGAATGGGAGATTTTTTAATTTTATTTTTTGCTTATGAATACCCCAGTTTTTTCTATGCACTTCTGCCCATGATTGTTGCATGTGGTTCTAGCCATTACTAAGATATAACCACCAAATTCGCAGCGGGTTGGCATAATGAAAAAGTTATGGTTCTTTTTAGAGCAGCAAATAAAATAAATAAAGTAAAATAAAATTCACTTTATTTCAGGTATGCAGGAACAATGGAAAGATTACAAGCAGAAGCAGAACTTATTAACCGGGAAAACAGCACTTACTTAGTGCGGTATAGGACTAAAGAATCAGGAGAATATGCCATTAGCATTAAGTAAGTGACTTATGTATTTCCTTACATTGTCTGTGCCGTTGATATATGAATATTCAGTGTGGAAATTTTCTGATAAATGCATGCTAGTTACATTCCATTTGTTAAAATGTTTATGAAAACTTTGATGGTTTGGAAAATATTTTTGGCTTGCCTGCCCTGCTAAACTTTTTTGAAGTTAGCGTCCCTAGCCAAGCAAGGGTATTCTGAGGTTGATGTTCTCCCCTCACCCCCCTTTTAATACAGTCTTGACTCCTGGCAATCACATGGACCACAGGTAGTTTTCTAGGCAGCATTTACAGAAGTATTTGCCATTGGCTTCTTCTTCCTAGGGCTAAGGGAAAGTGACTGGGCCAAAGTCACCCATTTGGCTTCTGTGCCTAAGGCAGGACTAGAACGCAGGTCTCCCTGCTCTTAATCCAGTAACCAGCAGACCAAACTGGCTCTCTGAAATCTTACAGTTATGCATTGGGAACAGCAGAGTTACAGAAGTTCTTACACCCAGCCTTTCAGTGTCCGTGTTTGGAGGGAGTCCTAATCCAGGAATCCCCTTATGCAGCCATAGCACTCTGGGCAACCTTTATGTCTTTCATAGAGTCAACTCTGTTCTCTTCTTCTGGAATCCAGTTTTTATTACCTTCTGCAAGTAATCTCTTCAGCTGGGAGAGTGTACTAAGGGATCTGTGACTTGGAACACAAATGATTTTATGCTAGCTAGTAAAGGGTGATTTAGAGGTCTATTTGCATTTTAACTAGAAATTTTTCAGAATTGATTAAGCTATCAACTGAAGCCAAACAGAATTTTTCCCTTGAATCGAGTGGGAACAAGGATATCATGTCAAAGGAATAATAATTTTTGAAAAGCTGTTGGTATCTTTGTCAATATGAATTTGAATGCAATCAGCATGGTGGGATCCAATAATTAGAAATTGCTGGGAGGCTTTTTCTTAAATCTGAACTTAGATGGCGTGTTTAGCCAGACTCTAATAAATGTCTTTTGTTAATTACGTGTCAGCAGTGTATTGGCATGGATACGTGTTTTGTCTTAAGAATTTATTCATGGAGGGTTTGGGCATGCTGTCAAGTAATTATTGATTTTTCCTGATTGAAAACACATTTATATTCATAAGTTATTCATTGCCCATAGGTATAATAATGAAGTGAAGCACATCAGGATTTTCACAAGAGAATGCTTTTTTCACATTGCAGAAAATAGGAAATTTAGAAGTTTAATGGTAAGTATACGTTTTTATTTTTTTTCCTACTTCCAAAAATACTTTAATCAGACTTTATCTTACTGAATGCCTAATTTTGACATATCTAGCTTAATGTTACTACTATCTGATTTGATGGATTTGTTAAAAAAAGAAAAGGTAAATAAAACTAGATTGGTATATAGTTCTCATCATTATTCATGACAAGTGCTCTGGGGTAGATGCCTTCAGTGAATTGATTAGTTTTTAACACATATTAACCACAGTTGCACTCACTGTCACTGGAAATAAAGAGGTGATTAATAAGTGAATCAATCTCCCAACATCTGCAAAGTTGTCAAAAAACAAAACAAACCAGGGCAACTATATGAAAAAAGACAATGTTCATTATTGTTTGAAAGCATCGAGGATTATGACTTAGCATGTATTAAACAGATTCCAGTTCAATTGGCTTATTTATATTAAAATGGTAAGAAAGAACACTGATAGATATATATTTGCTTGTGGTTTTACAGTAATGAAGATGTGATGATTTCCATGCTAAGGAGAAAGTACACATTATTCCTGCTTCATTTTTCCATGCTACTTGATTAGTGTTTGAAATGGAAATTCAAGATGTTCAAGAACAGGAAGTGTGAATCCTGTATGCTTCCTGTTTACTGGGTAGATTACTTCAGTAACTTTCTGAAATAGTCCTGAGCCAGGATGATCATTCAGGAATGGTCTAGTTATGCAGTGTTTCCATTTTATAAATAATATTTTTATTTCAACTTGCTTAGTCTCAACCTGGCCTACTCAATTGACTTTAACTCCAGAGACTTAAAACATGGCTGAATAGCGTGAGTATATTGAATGAATTGCTGATGAATAGCAATTTATATTAAATAAGCTATCTTATATTTTCACTCTGGAAAGAAATTGCTGTGGTTTGAAAGAGCAGAATAAATTAGAGTCTATGTTTTTGCTTTGATCTTTTTACCTATTTCTTAACCTCTGTGTTGGTCCCCTAAGGATTTCTTTAAATAATCATAATTTGGAGTGGGGCGGGGGACAGAAAACATGCTCTACTTATACAAAGAATTTCAGGGGTTTTGTGAAATGTATGTCTTGCATTATTTCTAGATCCTTTGTCAATAGTGTTGGTTTTAACCCTTATTCTAATTTATATGATCATTTATTCTGAGTTGATTTCATTGTACCAGGATGTATTGATTCCAAAATGAATTAGAATGTTGGAAGATTAAGAGTTAGCATTTGTACAGTTATTTGTAAGATAATTAGTTGTTTTTAAAGTGCAAGAGTTGCATTATTGCTGTAGAAAGACTTTGGTTAAGCAAATGCTAAATATGCTTTACAACCTGACCTGTGCAGGCTTACTCAGAAATAAGTCCTGCTAGAGATCAGTGGAGCTTACTTCCACATATATACAAGATGTAAAGGGACATCTAGGAACCCTAAGTGAAGGATGTTTGAAAAAAGCCCAGAATGTAGTTTTTCTAAATCCTGTGGGCAGGCTTGGAACTCTTTTGAGTAAACATGGTCTTTTTACATATTTTTATTCATTTATTTATTAAATTTGTACACTGCTCAACTTCCAGTGACTAATTTTACTAAATCAGAAAAAACCCAAATACGCAGACCTACACCATAAGACATAGCCATCAGAAGTTTGAGGAACAGATTATCTGATTCCACCAGAAAAATGAGGCCTTCCCAGAATTCAAAAACTGCTATTTGAAAATGTAATATTTATATCAGTTGATTTTATTACATTTTTGTCATGCCTTCTTCCAAGAAGATTGAGGATTGATGACAACCCTGCGGGCTAGGTTAGGCCAAGAGACATTGATTGCCCCCCAGTAAGCTTCGTAGGGAAGGAAAGATCTCAGTTAGAATTTTGCTGGCCTTAAGTTTGATATTCTGGTCACTGAGTCAAATAATCTCAAAAGATAATTTAGGATTATGATTATTATGAAATTCCAGTAAACTATAATAAACCCATCTATTTTGGAGAGAAGACATCTGGACATAATTTTATCTCACACGCTGAAGCCTTGAGTCATGTGCATTATCATTTTGATATCACATTGGATTCTCTGTGCATCTTCTGATATAAATATAGCTCTTGAAAGTGCACTGTATATTCTTTAAAAGCTACACAGTCTTGATCCTCATGCCATCTGATGAAATACAAAGAATGTCTTCTTACAGGCCATTGACTTGGCAAGCCACAGCGATTGTTTACTAGGACCTGTTGCTAGGGGCATGCTCTTATCTGATAGCTGTGCAGCTACAGTCTTGAAGCTAAACATTTCTGCTATTTAAAAGCAAACAAATGGAGGTAAGCAGTGGTAGCTGGTTCACAGATATCTGACATATCCATCTTAGAAGTATTTGCAAGACAGTTATTTATGTATACTGCTATATGAGACATGCAGTCCTTTGACAAGGAAAACTAGAGCTTCTTTTATCACAGACATTTACTCTCAGGTTACTGAATCAGGAGTTGAAAACAGGTATCAAACGCTGGTATTGCTTTGTCTATCAAGAAATTGTATCAATCTGAGCCTTTGTGCCGTTTACTTTCCCAGTACTTTTCCAGTTGATTGCAGAAAATATACCTTACGATAAGAAATATACTGTTGCACACATAGCAATAAAAGGAAAACATGAACATGAACATTGTGTTTGAACAGGGCTGTGACCTTTCCACATAGAGATGGGATCAGCAGTAGTAGAAGATTTATCATGCCGTTGAGAGCTGTATATATCATGTACTCACACGTAATAGAAGACCAGCACTTCAAAACTAGAAGCAATAAATGCCATCAAGCCAAACCTAAATATATTGAATCCCATTGATCCCAGGGAGCATGTGCTTGAATATCTGCCACTTGAAATTCATGAAATTTACATGTTTGGATTTGATGCAGCTGTGACAATTAATCACTACTATATTTGCCAGGGATAATCTTTTTTTTTTTTCTTAAATCAATTTTTAATGCAAATGTGTAAGCCTGTATCAGTCACAGATTTATACATTTTCATCAAGCTATTAGCATGTAAGGAACTAAAAAATGATTAGAAGTAAGCTGTTCTGAATGTTTTTGATAGTTGCTTGTAAGCATCTGTCTTCTGAAAGTTCTTTCCCAGTTTGTAAGGTACTCATTATGCTATATGCAGGTTCATTAAAAAACAAACAAGGACAGGAGAAGAACAAGAACTTTAATGAAATGTTTCAGACTGTTGGGAGTTACTGCTACTTCTTCATATGTTCGCTCTTACAGTCATTGATTTAAATGTGATTAAAAGCATACTTCCTCTCAACATGCATATTTCTAATAATATTCTCTGTCATAACAGTTGAAAATGCAGTTTGATAATGCTTTTAAGAGAAATTTACTATATTAGTTGAGTTTGTTATTATTATAGCCATAGACTGGTCTGTACACAGAACTCAAATATACAATATAGCCAAAGTGTCCACAAAGAGTTAAAAGGCATTATTATTATTATTATTATTATTATTATTATTATTATTATTAAAGCTAAATTACTTTAACCAACTGATGACATGCAAACTCTTGTGGTTGTTTCAAAGGCTGTCACTACTTGTGAAACCACTACATTCAAAGTGGTTATGCATACGTGCATGTGGAGAGAGACAGCTGGAGATGGCTTTTGAAGCAGCCATGTGAGTCTTGGAAGAGATGCATTGGCTTTGATAATTTGAACAGAAAGGATTGTTTGTGAATATGTGTTGTGAAACATGTTTTCTGAATGATTTGCACAATTCAAGTAATATCTGTCTGTCTGTCTGTCTGTCTTCCATCCATCCATCCATCCATCCATCCATCCATCCATCCATCCATCCATGTAATATTCTAGGATAATCATGTGTAAGCTATTACAAAATTAACGAAGTATAAAAGTTGTGGATAACTAGTTCTGATCCATATATAGGGTAGTTTATGTAACAACTAAAAAAAGACTAAATTCCCTGAAGGTCTTTGCAAGGAATTAACTCACATAAAGAAAAAACTCACCAAACAGTGGGATTGCTTAGGTACCTTTACCATGTAGTTAACAAAATACTCATTTAGTATTTGATGAAGAATGAAGATAAATGCTAGAATACGTTCCTATTGGGTCCTGCATTTGGCTCATGCATTGTTAAACCAGAAAACTTTATTTCGCATTTTGAGCTGATGTATATATGGGGGAAATGACATTTGATATTTAGATGAGCTGTATGTCCTGGAGAAATTTGCAGTAAAAATTGATCTGGGCAAATAGGAGCTTCAACATAGCTGCTCACATTTCTAGCTCTTTCCCAGTGTGGTTGCCACTGTTTCCATGTGTTTATTTGCAGGTCAGTTCAGAGTGATTATGTTTCTGTGTGCAAACAAGTGTGTAAACATGTGTAAGCAAAATGCTTCATATATGTATTAAAAGAATAAAGGAATAACCAGGATAATAACAATGGGCAAATATATGTACATGAAGATCCAAACGCTAATTAACATATTAGGTAAAGTCATAAATTTGTGTTGGGACTGTTGTCCACATGAACAAAGGATGGATTTTTGTCCACATGATTGTATACTCCCATGCGCATTAAAATCCAGATATAGGGAGAAAGTTCTGTTTTAATCCATCCAAAATGTAGTTGCTTTTATGTGTAGATGTTTTTAAATATAAAAAGTGTTTAAAGCTGATAATACCATTCAAATTGTTTTAATTCGTACAGTATCTTTTGATAAGAACTAGGCCAGCCTTGCATGAATAAATGTCCATTTCTACAGCTATGAACAGGCAACAACTTTCATGAATGAATCAAAACTCATTAGGGATGTGTTCAAAACATTTAGAGTGTAAAATTTTGCCAAATGCCCTTTTCAGAGCAAAGTGGGCAATTCTGAGCTTGCTGGAAGCACTTCAAGCCTGAACTTGTGAAGCTCTGAGCTTCAACACTTTAATCTGAGGTTGGAGCACTTCCAAAATGCTCAAAACAGCCCATTTGACATTCAAGCAGCAGTTTCATAATAGGTATGGGACATTTTGTGGAATTCGTTTGCTTAACGCTTTTTGTTCCCCTTCCCATCGAATTATACTCTCCCTGCAGCAAATCTCTGTCTCGTGATGGAAGATGCCTTCTGGTGTTGATCACAAATGTCATCAAATACCTTTGCAATAAAAGTTTGAGAGAAATTATTATTAATGTCTATCTATATATTTGTATTCTGGAAGGAACTTGTGGAATATTACAAACATCACTCTCTCAAAGAAGGCTTCAGAAGTTTGGATACAACTCTTCAGTACCCATATAAGGAGTCTGAAAATACATTGGAACAAAGGAGCCACAGAGCAAGTAGCAACTGTGAGCATTACCATTTGTTGTTGTTTTAATAACACAGAAATGAAAGTCAGTTGAAAACGTCTTCATTTTGCATTTTTGACATATAACCTATTAATATGATAATGCATTTAGCCAGACTTTTCTGCAGCTAAGCAGAATCAGCATCTGCTGACAGGTTTATGAACAGGTCCAGTTAGACTTCCTGACTGCCTCTCCTTAAATCAAATTGCTGCTCAAACATCTATTAAAAATGTAAGTGAGCAATTGATTTGTAAACAGGCATTTTGCATTGGCTAAGCTGCTTTCGGCTACATGAATTAATAAACATGTAATTCAGATTTGCCATTTGGCATTTAAATGAATTATTCTTGTTGTTTAAAACCACAGCCTTATAATACAGAGTTTTTCTGAAGAAGCTTAAGGTCAGAATGATTTCCTCTACAATGCTGTTTATTAGTGTTCCTAAATATGACTTATTTTAGGGTAACAAAATGGGGGCTGGACAGAGATACACACATTTACATCTGTATATGTTTATAATTTATTGCAAAAATCAGTAGTGTGGAGTTTGACATAGGTGACCTATCCTGTTCTTAATATTTGGTAAAGCATGAATACTAGTACTGATAACTGATTTAAAATTGCTGAGGGCATCTGTTCTTTGGCTTTCCTTGACTCATGATAACTATAGCCACTGGTGATTGATGCCACATTTCACAGTAGTGGAATTGGATAGTTTAGATTTTATGAGCAACAGAAATTTCTGAAAATAATGGTAGAAGATTAAAAATCGTGCTCCTCTCATATCATGTAGACATACGTAAGCCCCCTTAATACACTGCTAAATTACTGAGAAGCAGATGGATAATTTCAGATCCTTTCTAAGTGCCCATTAAAGACAGGGAGATATTTTGAAATGTTTAAGAGTGGGGCGTCAAAGCTGTGCCATTAAGTATTTTGAATGGGGCCTGTCCCCCTTCAAGCCAACCCTTATACACCCAATGACTAGGGAAATGGTATGCTTAATATCTATGGAATGATTATAAGAGATTCTTCATCAGAAAACAGCAACCGGTAGCATTGGCAGGAGAGAGAATGTATCACATATTTGGGGGAGGAGTGTGCACAATGGAAGAAACAAGGTCAATCAGAAAAGTCCATCTTTGGACAATGAACACCTCCAGTCTTGGCTGCAGAGTGAGGACGCACTCACACGATCAACCACATATCTTGACAAAAATGGAGAGAGCCAGTAAAATCTGTTAGAGGGTAGTTAAAATAATCATGGAGGAAATTATGTGAGTAAATGACATTTCCACAGAATTTCTTCATTCCTGAAAAATCAAATTATTCCTACATTCCTAAAATCAGTACACTTTGCAGGAAGAGCCTTTGCAGCTCAAAAACTATTTCTAAATTTGGATTTAGTTCCTTCAGACAATTAATTTCTTCCCAAAATGCAAATGATGTAATTTTCCAGAAAGATAGAATTACAATAACAATAAAACATATAGAAGTGTCCAATGTGAGAACATTTTAAACTTAAATAATACATGTTGAAAACCCATGTAGGAATTATTTATTGAAGAGCAGGAAACCTATATTTCAGATTTTTTTTTTTAAGAAAATACTAATTATAAGACACGTTCATTGGAAGTTAAAGAATGGCTCAGGGGAAAAAAGGACTAAGATGTTTTGAGGTCAGTTTATGAATTAAACTATATATTAATAAATCTTCCCCTTGTCGTCTTTTTTAAAATTTTGTCTTCTTAAACATTGTGCTGCATTGAAACACAGCATTCTGCTTGCATAACTAGTTTCCTTTATGTACTGCATGTATATATGCATGTATATATATACAGTAATCTGTAAATGGTCAATGACCAGCACCAAATAAACAAAGATACAAACAAATAGAAAATACAAAGCTACAACCTCAAACCAAAAAAACACTTCAAGAGGCAGAAGAAACTAGCATAATAGTATATTACATCACACACCCCGTAAGACCAGTTATTCTCAAGAACATAATATGTTTAACATTAAAACTACAATTGAAGTCTAGAGCACAGTGAACCTAAAACCATTACAAAATAGTTCCTAAAACCAAAACGATAGTATTTTAACTATATAACTGTAATCTATAAAACTGCAACATGATGAAACTGAAGGGAAAAAAAACCCCAATAAAGTTATCCCTGCATCAGCTTTTGCCTAATTTCTGTTGCAGCAGCACCAAACGTAGCTACTGAGCAGGTGATGTAGAGTTTCAGATCTTCTAAAAGCATCTTCACCAGGTGCTTGTCCAATCTTCCAGCATAGTTGCATAATAGGGGTAAAATAAATTTGGCCCAAATGGCCTTGTAAAACATACAGTGTAGTAGGACGTGGCTGATTGTTTCTATCTCATTAGCAATGCAAGGGCAGGGACACTCTGTTAATGGAATGTTAGCAAAACTGCCCCGCACCAATACGGAGGGAAAGATGTTATGTCGAGCTTTCTCAGCTTGGGGATTGAGAGAGTGTGTAAATAGTTTGCAGGTTCCCATATACTCTTCACCCAATTCTATTATTCTGGGACAACTTATTCCCTCAAATTCTTTCTTGGGAATCTCCTGACTATCCATTTCACTTCTCAATGCCCTGTTCTTTTTCTTCCTCACCAATATAACACATGGATTTTTAAATCTCATACAACATTATTTTCCCAAGGAGCACTTCTTTCCTCTTGAACATCGTGATCTTATTACCTAGGAACAGCAGTCCTCATCTGGGGTGGGGTGGGGGGAAACCAAGCTTGCAGGGAAAGTTTCAGGCTGTTTCACTGAAAGGACATAGGCAGCCAATTCTTCCATCCCTTATAGCAATCACTTCCAAATTAAATAATGATCTGATGGCATCAACAGCAAGAAAAAGTTTCATATATAAAAACCGATAGTTCAAGTCTTTGCATGTTCACAAAAATTAAGTCTCCCCACGACTTCATAGGATTTCATTTTCAGTTGTTTAATTCTGCGGAACACAACTGGAACTTCAATTAAAAAAACAAACCCTCACTATTTAGTACTTTCTTTTCATTTCCCCCAGATAAGATTTCCTTGTTTTATTATAGACTTTTCTACATTTTTTGCCAATGTCTGTTTCATTGTAATGAACCTGGGCATCATTCTGGAAGTTGTAATGCATTCTTTTAGTGCTTAATGAGCGTATACATGTTCTTTCTTTGCAGTTTTATATATTACCTCTTACTGATCTTGCATCACTTTGCTATAGGATTAGAGGCATAGCAGCTTGGTGTTTTATTTTCTTCTTGGGTTGGTGTGATACAAATATCATATATTCGTTCATCTTCAAGTAGTAAAGGCAGATAATGTCAACATCGTGTTTTCTGGCATTCTGGACACACAACAAATAAGGGAGTGCACTGAAGCAGCAAGCTGTTAAATAGTTCAGCTGCAGACACTGAAATAGGGCTGAGACTCTTTCTCGTCCTTCAGCTTTCACTCTAGGTTACACTGTAACCTGGTTTTTCAAAATTCCCCCACATATTAAATAAATAGGTTGATTTATCAGCCAGATAGACTATAGTGCAAGAATTATAAACATGAAAGCCACAGCACAATTATTTGCAATTGTTTCACAAGGACCAACAAATCTGTGAGCTTGTCTTAAACTAGCATCAAGTCCTCTCACCCATAGATCATTTGTGAAGGGACCTATAGCACCAATTTCCCATTAATAAACAATCCACAAGGTGAAGAACTAATATGATAAACTAATCAATAGCTAATTAGTATTTCCTCTGGCAGTTTCAGTGGCTTTCTAAAGAGTCGGTCCCCAGCTCCCAAGTTATTCCATCTTTTCATCCTGAACAGTATTGTTTATAACTTCTTTTCAACAAACTAAAATGGAAAAACATGCTACTGATAGAAGATAATTCCTTCTGGACCTTTTGTTAAATTCTGTAAATGGGAAGGCTTAATTGTATGATAAACAGACATAATTATGTTTCTGTGCTATAACCCTATCGGTAATAACAGAATATGGTGATGGCTTCTGTATTGAAAACTGTGAATTGTTGCTAATGGGAGATGGATGTTGGATTTTCTTATGCCCCACTGCCTGCTAATTTGGGGAAGGGATAATCTGCTTTCTGATAAACTGGAAGCAGCAGGAAGATGTTATAGTATTAAGTTTCTGCCCCAATAGCCAATAAGATTCATGGTTGAATGTTGTAGTTCTTGGCTAGGTGTGGAGCTACTCAATAAGCTGAGATATTAATAAATATTTTGCTTACATGACCACTTCCATTACTCTTCCCTTCCCCATCAGATCAGGAATTAGTATAATTTCCTATTTCATCAAAATATGAAACAATGAATCAGATCAGACTGAACTTACTTTGGCTAGCCATTGAAATCATCAACACTTTTAAATCTCATTTATTCCGTGTGATTACTTTGACTAAGCGTGGATCCAACCTCCCAGTGACCAGTTTCACAATCAATCAAACAACTCCAAAGTGTGGTTTAGTATCCATGCTTGTTCAGAAATGGATGTCCGTGATTTTCCAGTTTAGATGAATTAGGAAACGATTGTTAGAAACACCTTAGCTTTATCACAGCAGCGTTAAGGGACAAGAAAGAATGTGCGTGCATGGGCAAATACTTGGTCAACTCTTCTGCTTATTGTATTAAAATACACTAACTAGTTCATAATCTTTAAGATCTTTGACAAAGCCTTGCAAGTTGCCCTTGTTAATATCCCTGCTTTGTGGCTGTTGAGAGAATAAAAGTGATTCAGGAGATGCATTTGCGCATCTCATGACAATTTTTTTCTATCTCAGTGATGCTGCCCCCCATGATACTAAATGGTCCATGTGCTAGGGAGGATTCCATATCTATTTCTAAATGTTTTTAGAACTTAAAAGCAGCTGCAAGTCCCAACATTTTGCCAGCATGCCATGTAGACTAGTATTGAAAATACCCATTCATTCATCCTTTACAACTCTTTGTGGGGTATGGAAATAAAATAAACCCAACACTTCCTTCAGATGAGATGAATTCAAGATGAGATGCATGCTCCTTCTCCAAACCCATTGTTATCCTCACAGTTTGCTATGGCTGATCCAGGGTTGCCCAGGGAACTTCATGGCTGACTGGAGATCTGAGGCATTAATTTGACACAGAGCTACCAAACTACAGTTGCTTGCTAAAATGATTGCCGCTTCAGCATATAGGAGGCATAAGCATGTGCCCAAAAATGAATTGCATCCTTTTGCAATAAGTTGCAGGAGGGGGTGAAATGGCCAAAGCAGAGGAGTAAACTATGCCTCTAAGCAGGTAAGAGGTTTTTTTTAAAAAAAACAACTGTAAAACAGCCAAGAAAATGTTTGTTTCTTCTTAAAACAGATGTAAGTGAAAAGAATATTTCAATACTATTCTTGCCAATTGTACAATGTCATTTTGCTTCTCTCTTTTTTCTTCCTTTTTCTAAGACCCTTCTTTGTTCTGTGGGTTTTCTTTTGTAACTCTGCCAGACTACAGCTTTGTCCCCCCTTCCTCCACTCCTTTCTGGTCAGGTACTGCTTTACTGCTTTCTATTTATTCTCAATTTGCTTGTTTTGCAAGTTTGGTATTTCAGTTTCTATGTGCGGTGCAAGCTAGGGAAGGGACGGATTCATTTCCCACCCCTGGAACATAATTTGACTTAAAACACAACCATGGTTTACAGACGTGTTATCCGAGCCACATGAAAGCGATTTACTCTCAGCAGCTCTTGCCTGGCTGGAGAACGTTTAAAGCACGTGAAAAAGTGAGTGCGGTGGGCTGCCATGTGATCTTGCCCTTTTACGTTCAAGAAGGTCATCTAAATGTTCTGCCAGCTATGCAGGGGGTGCCAAAACCTGGTCTGGAATGTTATGTTTTCAGAATATTGGTAAAAGTGGCCAAGTTACAGAATCAAAACTAAGCAAAATCTAATCTAAGATAATGATTATATTATGCGCAGTTATTGACATTCTTAAATTGTTTTACTCTATTTTCAGTGCCATGCTTTTGTGATTTAAATATTCGTCCCATCCCTTAAAAGCCTTATTGCCAAAGCATTTTTGGATAAAGTACAAGAGGGAAGAATACTTTCCATATACAGTAATTTTGCATGTGCATTGTCTATAAGTTAATTTTATCCATCCTTCTATGCATTTGTGTTTCCCTTATTCACTTCTCTCATTGTGCCAAAAGTTGCTCTCTAAAGACATTTGTGTCTTAAAAGGAAATAATACTTTTTTTCTGCAAGAAATAGAGGTATCAAATCTCTTGCGTTATATTTAGGTAGATGAATAGTTTACTCAGTTCTGAATCCCAGCTTTATGATGTGTAGGACAGAAAATGGAGGCTGATTAAATCAGAACATGATGGGAAGTACCAGACCTGCTTGTGAAGTTCCCTGTTTCACAAATCCTCTTCATTGTAACCAGAGGAAGCTAGAACTCAATCCGATGGAAAGTATATTATAATACACTGGATTAATTGATGATAGGTGCAACTTGCTTCCTTCTCACATGGATCTAAAGCCACATCTGGCAATGTCCAATGTTAATAGGAGAAGACAGTGAGTCAGAGTGAGTGTTCCCATTCAGGCAGATCAAGGAAAATAACTTTTCATGCAACACTTTTTTATGCTTTCTATCACAAGATGTGATGATGCTACTAACTCACAGTGAATGCACTGACCAGATGCTCAGCTGTGTGCTTTGGGATGGGAAACTTAATTTGTTTACCCAAATTTTCTTTCTTTTTAAAATTCACCTTTGTTTATTCCTGTGATGGGGAAATTAGCTGCACAAGCTCCAGTCTGGCTAGATGGAAATAATCCTGGGATGGATGAAGAAGCTTTGATCTGCTCTTCCATCTTGTCTTTGGAATGTTTGTTTGAGTCCTAACAGTGGCAAAACATGATGGGCAGTACTTGTATAGCTCCAGATGTTTCTGTGAATATAACTTCAGCCTCGGAGATGTATGCCCTCCCTGCATGGTAGAGCTTTCCATAAGCAGAGGGGGGTCTCCATACTTGTGACCTACTTGGACAGATAACCATTTATATGGGAATTAAGTGAATATGTGAAGATCACTGACAACTGAGAAACCTAAATAGAAGCTTCACATATACAGCCAGTGGTATCTCAGAGGACAGATGCTGGGCACAAACTTTGATCTCCTTTTGTTGGCCTTCCAGAATACATCTTTCTGGCTGCTGTGGGAAACAGAATGCTCAATAGATTAGATTAGATTAAATTAAATTAAATCAAGCCAAATCAAATCTTGTTCCATTTTGGAACATCAGTGACAATGTCTTGCCTGATTTCAGTAATCATTTATATAATGTTTTTCTTGCTTTGCCTGTGTGAATTCTTGTAGCTCCTTTTCTTTTTCTTCTTGCTTTTCTCCTGTCATTGTTGGTATATGTTTTGTAACATGACATAGTGAAAGAGCTATGGCATTTGACAATTTTTGTGCAGGTGTTGGTTTAATGAATGTATGTGGACAGTATGTATCATAATGTAAGTTAATATAAAATATTGGATTCTATTACTGCCCTCCTTTCTGTTTCCCTAAAACATTTTTCTAGTTTTGTAAGCATATTTATAATACCAGCTGCTTAAAAGGATTATGCATTAGGTTCTATAGTGACCCCCCCAAAAAAGAGCAGAATTTGTTTTCAGGGTATGAGTTCATCTTAGGCATTTCAATTTTGGTCACTGAAGTGTGTACTGATATTATTTTTTTCAGTATCTGTTACTGTTATGGGAAGGCTCACACAGTGTGTAAAATAATGCATTTTTGTACCATATAAGCCCATAATAAAATATGACACAAAAGCATGTGCAGCAATTTGGGGGTATAAATGGTGATTTTTATCATAGCTGTCTGTATATTTTTCTGTTTGGATGCCATTTTTATAAATATTCAGTTTTAAATTGAGAAAAAAGCACTGCTAATTGTGAATACTTTTTATGTAGGTGGGAGGTAGAGTTTGAATGCCTGTGAAGTATAGACGTTCGCACAGAAGTATTTTTGCTATGATGAAAGGATTTGGGTTCAAATGTGTTTGCTTTATATTCCTAACTTTAGCAGCGTGGTAGCTCCCTTCCAAAATTGTTATCCCTGTACCTTAAAATTAATAGACGTAGCTTTGGTCCATATTCCATTGTTCAGTGAATTTTGTGTTGATGGGGAACTCTGTGTGTGTGTGTGTGTGTGTGTGTGTGTATTTGTGACTATCTCTGTCTACCAATCTGCAAATTATAGTATGCAAGTTATTTTATCCCTGAAACTTTTTAGAATTGTGTTCATTGGCAGATTTTAATGCTTTGTATTACTGATTTGTTTTCAGTAATTCTATTATTTTTATACTTTGCATATTTAGACAGGGAACTCAAAATCAGATATAATAGGAAAAAGCTACATAAGAGAACAGTGACTATTTTTTTTTTTCAATTATCCTTCCTCTCATAGAACTGTGGGCATCTAAAGCCAAGAACCTCAGAGTCTTATATAGATTTTGATGCCTTTGAGTCAGTTTTTCACTCCTGGTGACTGCCTGGACTAGTCCTTGCGGTTTTCTTGGCAAAGAAGGTTTGCCATTGCCTGCTTCCTAGGGCTGAGAGAGAGTGACTGGCCCAAGGTCACCCAGCTGGCTTTGTGTCCAAGGCAGGACTAGAACTCACAGTCTCCCAGTTTCTAGCCTGCTGCCTTAACCACTGCACCAAACTGGCTCTCTTTATATGGATAATTGCAATCTAATTGAGAACTAAAATTAATGTAAACCTTACATCAGGCAGATACAAAACATTTCTCCAAAATCAGTAAGAAAGATTACTATGCTAGCATTTAAAACAAATAGAAAAGTGAGATTCATTGAAATCACATGTGCAGTTATGTGAGACTTTTAGGAACTAATTCATACATAACACTGATCCATAATATGATTTGTTAGTTTTTAGTGTGATGTCTGAATCCATCCACAGGGGTTTATCAACCACGTTCAACCATGTTATCTTGCTTAGGATGGGTTCTCCGATCCTGCTAAGCCAAAAATTATAGTTGAGCATTGTGCATGAACTTGTCTGACTGAAAGGGATAGTGTAGTCTTTCATTTTAAGATACATTATTTAACAATAGCTAAGTATTTTACCAAGGAGAGACCACCTAGCATTTAATTCAAAATTTACTCTCAAGAAAGAGAGGGAAAGGCCTAGGGTTAGTCCCACATAGCAGGGAAAATATATTTGTGGCATTCATTAAGGTTGAAGAGCCACTCCGAAGATTTATTGGATTCAAGAAATCAGTTTTAAAGTGCCAGAAAGACGGGGGAAATGGAGATTCCCCCTCCCCTTCTTTTCTTTCCTGTTGTGAGAGTACTATGGAGAAAGGTGGTCTTACATTAGCATCTCTTGCCAAAGTCTAGAGCATATTTTCAGCTTTTCCCAAGTGTTCAATGTGAAAGGAAAAAGTTTATAGCACTTCCAAAGGCCAAAGTAAAATCCCTCATTCTAGGGATATACTTCGTTCCTTTCCCCCAGACAGCCACATTTAGGGGTGCTTTATATCAAGACAAATCTTGGACTTCTGGGGGAGGTATGGTGAACTGAAGACAGCTCTGCAAAAGCAGAGCCGATGACCATGGCAAAGACCAAGGAACTGGTGAGTAGACCAGTCCCTTAGAACCTCTTCAGATAAGGAGAGGATGGGAGATTGTCCATATGTGTTCCAGACAGCTGCTTCCTGCAAGGAATCCACAGAACAGCAGATTTCCATGGGTCTGAGTGCCAGGAGATGAGCCATCTTGCTCACAATCATGGTGGAGACTCTTAAAGGACAGTAAATTCGCGAACTTCACTTGCTAATCACTTTCGGAAATTGCTCATTAACTACTTCTAAGCTATTAGAGACATTTCGAATGACAAGTTTGAAAACTCCGGGTGTGTCTGCTTTCAATCCTGAATGAAAGAAAATGTTAATAATAAGTTTAAGGATTTAAAGAATCTGAAATAAACAATAAAAAGCTAAATAAGATTTGATCTTAGAAAGTTATAAACTGACTAAGAGTCCAGATAAAATTGGAATATTGAAACTTTTATAATACGATTTTGGAAAATTATAAAGAACAAATGGCTTCTTGTGGGAAATAGATTCTGTTTTGGTTTTTAGAAGACATAACAAAGATAAGCAATTTTAGGATTTCAAAAACTGAACGCTAGAGGGGACTAAAGTTTTTAGGTAGAGGAAAGATTAACAAACCTATAAGATGATGCAAAATGTTATAACAGTAAAAATACTAAAGGAGACTTTTGAAGAATGGAATTAGAAAATAGCTACAATATCAGCACTGTCAGTAATGATGTCTGATAGACTATGCCCAAAAGATGTTATTGAGAAATGACAGATATAGAACAAATTTTGTCTGGCTAAATAGAGATGGTATCGAAAGTGGATTTGCAACAGACAGGCCAAGAGAATGACTTAGAAAAGGATGTTTCACTGGATTTACAAAAGAAACTGGCTGAGGTTTTAAACTTTAAAAAGGAAATACAAATGACAAACCAAGAGAGTGACCTGGATAATTTTTTTCTATTGGATTTACAAAAGAGGCTTGTTGAAGCCTTAAAGAACTGTGTGTGATAAGACAAAGAAGAAACCAAATCAAATCAAATCCTACAACAATATTCGAATGAACTAAAGATTAAGACTGTTAGAAATAAAAGGAAGGAATATAAAGTTAGTTTATTTGATCAACGTTAAAATAAGATATGCTGGTTCAGGCTGTGGCACGGTATGGACCATGTAGGACAAATGTCTGGCTGGGATGCCCTTATTGGATCTTGCTGATTTTCTGACTGAAAGTGTAGATGGTTTACATTCTTCTTTTTCAGTACTTTTATCATTTGTGTTTATTTCAATCTCAGTGCTTTGTTGTAGTGGTTGGGGCTCCTCTTCAGAATGGGCAGCTGATCTCACTTTATGAAACTTTAAACTGACAGAGGTTTCATCAATAATGACACTCCTATTGATGGTTACTTTATTGGTGTTTTGATGCAGGATTCTGTGCCCTTTCTGAGATTCACTGTAGCTGACAAGGATACCTTTATTAGCATAGGTTTCCCACTTTGTACATTTTTCTTTGGGAAAAGATTCATAGGCTTTACTACCAAAAATCTTAATGTGTTTCAGATTAAGTTTCTTTCCATTCCATAGTTTGGATGGAGTTTTCTCTGTTGTTTTGCCATAATTGCTTCTCCCCAATATGTGGTAGGCCTATCTGAATCAAAAAGCATGCTCCTTCCGCTTTCCCACAAAGTGCGGTTCATCCTCTCCGCAACACCATTTTGTTCTGGATTGTATGGTACAGTAGCCTGGAACATAATTCCGTGTTTTCTCAGGATTGCTTGTGTTTTGCCACTTGTGTACTCAGTCCCATTATCTTCACAAAGTATTTCTGGCATTTTACAAAACGTATTGCTTACGTAGGCAAGATACTCTTCTAGCACTTCTGGTACTTCATCCTTGCTGTGTAGCAGGTAGAGTATGGCGTGCCTAGAGTAGTCATCAATAAATGTGAGCAAATATTTCTTCTTTCCTGGAGTCTGAGCTTTTCTTGGACCACATAGATCAGTGTGAATTAGGTCCAGAGGCTGTTGAGCTGTACTGTTGCTGGCTTTTGGAAAGGGTTTCTTCATTTTTCTTTTTATACAACTAGTGCATTTCATTATCTGACTGCATGGGCCAATTTTTATGCTCCTGGCGTGCTGCTCTTGCACTAGTCTTTTTGTCACTTCAGGATTTCTGTGCCCAAGCTGACAGTGCCCTGCATGAATACAGTTCCTCTGTCTTTCCTCTTTGGCACCCGTAACCATTTCACTGCAGTCCAGCTGATGCAGGTCATCTGTGATTTTTCCTTTTGGAGTAAGTGACTCCCTTTGGGGATAATACAGCTGTCACCCCTGAATGTAACTACATTCCCTTGCTTAGTTAGTGTCTTCACAGATAACAAGTTATTTTCAAGAGCTGGTACATATAGCACATTTTTGACAGGTATCTTTCTGGTGACTGTTTGAAAGACAGGGCAGTGAAGGTAACCTTCTCCCACTTCTTCTAAGACCATAAACTGTCCATTAGCTGTGGCAATTCTTTCCGTTTGCTTTGGTCCAGATGAGTGAAGAAATTCTTGTCATTGGTCATGTGACTTGTAGTTCCTGAGTCAGTACACCAGGCATGAAATGATGAGGCACCCTCCTTGGAGGAAAAGGCGGACTCAGGGTCTGAAGTGTCTTCTAATTTAACACTTTTGGCCTTTTGGTGGTTAGCTTGTCTCTTTAGTTGATTCATTCTAGCTTTCCAGACTCTGCAGTTTTCCTTTAAATGACCTGGCTTTTTGCACACAAAATATTCACGTGTTTCATGTTGCACATTACAGTTTTTAGTCCGATCCTTAGTTTTTAACGGGGTTTCTTTTTCTGGAGCACCTTTGCTGTTTGCACTTTCTGTTTTGCACTTGTATTCGTCCACAAGTTTGCCTTTAACGTACGCTAGTGCAAGCTCACCATCTGGGCGAGCATCAAGTGACAGGTGTTTCATACCTCTCTGGGAGACTGCTGAGCAGTAGTGCTGCCACGTGGAAGTCTTTTCTTTCCTCTCCTACGCCTCGCAGGTGTGCCACCATTTCTAAGGTACATCTACTATAGTCCTGTATATGCTGGCCTTTCCACAGCTTCATCTGGTTCAGCTTTCTGATTAAGTATAGTTTATTGCTGAGGTTTGTTCTCTCATGTACTTTATGTAGCTCCTCCCACATTTCTTTTGCAGTGTCACAATGGCATATGTACGTGATTTGATCATCATCTATGCTAAGGGAGATGGTGCTTTGCGCCTTTCGATCTTTCTCTAGCCACTCCTCTGTGGGGGTTTAGCGTGGCCCCTTGTATACACTTCCATGTGCCTTCTCTTATTAGCAGCATCTTAATTTTAAACTTCCAAGATTAGTAATTCTGGTTAGTCAGGTTAGCTACTGAGAACTTTGCCAAAGCATTGTTAGTAGCCATTACCTCTGCTTTCTGACCTTCCTCTTGCCAACAGTTTCTGCTGTGTAGCTGAGCTGTGACTGTCACTGCAGCAGGATTCACACAGACTGAGGCTGCATCTGGGCCCAGAAGCTGTTAGCAGAGTATTTTGATATCTGGAGATGCTGGTTCAGTCAGGACGCTTTCCAATCAAGATGATACTTCAAACATGGCTGACACTTTATTCTTTATACAGTGACGTGAAGAAGAATATGACATCATATCATAAAGTCTTAAACACAAAATAACAGTATTATTGATGAAACCTTTGACAAAACCAAACAACACACTATAGAACACAATATATCTGTGAGATGTTATTTGTTGCTTATATGACCGTGTACACACACTAGTCTAACACATCTAAATAGGATCTTCATATTGGGGAAGGTCTCAATGGCCATGGTTGAAAAGAACTTGCTCTGCACTGGAGAAAGAGGAGCATGAGAAGGAATGACTGAGAGAAAATAGCAAATTATACTGTCATCCAGAATATTATGTCTGTACCACTTTCCCCTGTGTGTTCGTTAATACTAGTAAGTTTATCACACAGTTAAGCCTGAGCATATAATTCTAAATAAGTTACAGCTATAGTATGTTTAGGTATAGTCATAAACACAGTGCCGTTACTTGTATCTAATTGTATTTAATGGGGGCAAGGTTTCACATTTAGACATCATTGTTAAGTGCATGAAATATGTAATTTATTTATTACATTTACATCTTTACATTTGTAGTACATTTGTATCCTGAGTTTCCTCTAAGGCAGCCAAGGCTGCTGAACAGTCTGTGAAATAATTCGGGCTGAGAGACTGCTAAACCTATCCAGGCCATGGTCTAGAGGGGACTTCAACCTGAGTTTTCCTACACTTAATTGATTTCGATGGAAAGTTATTTTTGTGTGTGCTAAAATCTCCTAAAGAGAAACAGCAAGACATTCAAAGGGAAAACTTTTCTAATTCTTTTTAACTTGTTTTATTTGTTATTTGAACATCTAATCCAAACTGATTTCAGTTAGTAAATTCTGTAGTTTTTCTTTGTACTTCTTAGTGACATTGAAACTCCAGAGCTTTACATTAATGTCCTGGAAAAAGTGTTCTCAGTCCAGAAATATTTTATTTAGGAATCATTGGGGAATATCTTGCCCTTAGAAATATGCCTCATTGATTTCAGTAGAATGGTCACGTTTCAAGGAGTCACATTTATCAGTATCTTTGAATCAAGAAGGGAGAAAAAGAAGGTGCTATCTTTTTTTGGTTCTTCCTACAACTTTGGAGGATTCATTGACATCAAGAAGCAGCTGCTTTAGAGAAATGCCTTTGCCATGAGAGAGAAGAAGCAAAAAGCCTTAGATGTACAGAGAATATCTTTAGAGATCCCAGTAAATGATCTTCTTAGAAAGATGTAATTTTAAAAAAATCTAACCAATAAGATTGATTTAATGGAATGAATTTCATTCATGTTGTTCCATAAGGTCACACATTTCTGCATTAAAAAATACTTCTGCTTGCACTTGTACTAGACTTGTATACAGAAAGAATTGCTGATGTTACTCAGATGCGGTGCAGTTATGAAACTTCTAATAATGTTGCCTTCCTGTATTTTCCCCAGTGCTGAGTCCCAAAGTCCTAGGGATAGCCATTGCCCGCTATGATTTCTGTGCAAGGGACATGCGTGAATTATCCCTGCTCAAAGGAGATGTGGTCAAAATTTACACAAAAATTAGTGCCAATGGCTGGTGGAGAGGTGAAGTCAATGGAAGGGTAGGTTCCTTTCTCTCTCTTCCTCTTGATTCTTAATTTTTATGTAATGTATTCATATGCTATTAAGAATATTGGAACTGAATGTTTATTAATTTCCCATGAATATTTTGATATTAATGTATGCAAAACATTTTTGCTGTCTTTCTGAAATTTAGACTGCAAGGTTATATCTACTTGTTTGGGTCTATACCCCATTGAATCCAGAGGGATTTCACATCTTCCAACCATAAATTATGTGCTTAAATTAACAAAAGGACACCATAAGAATTTTTTCCCTTTGCCTTTCAAAACAAATCAGAACCTCCATTGAAGGCCCAAAACAATTTGTACTTCATTTCTGAACCAAATTCTCACCTTCCAAATGAAGGCACGTGTAAATGGGCTCATTCAGAAAGGGGCTATCTCAAATGACAGCCTCTTTGCTAAATCTGCCTGCCATCAAAGTCCTTTTATCTGGTGAACAGGATAAGCAAAAATCCTTCCTCCTAACACTGAAGCTAAAGAGGGGGGGGGGGGTTTACCCTAGTGATGTTGCAGCAGTCCAGCATCTGTCCTCCGTTCCAGAATTGGACAAAAAGCTAGAGGAGGAAAGCACGCACCACATCTTTCTTTCTAGCAACAGAGAATGAGAAATGGGAAGGTCTGACTCGTATAAGCACTACTGTGCGTGTTCCCTTGGGAGAAAGGGAAAGAGAAATGCAGAGGGAAGGGAGTTTCAGCCACTGCCCCACCACGGGACCGAATGCTTCTCTTTTGCCTATCCCGTAGGAAAGATGATTGGAGCAGCAGGAAATTCCTTTGCTGTCGGGTATCCCAAAAAAAAATCAAAAGCCTGGGAGCACCTTTTCTGACTAACAAAAGTTATTAAAAGGCATAAGCTTTTGTGAGCTACCGCACACTTCATCAGATGCTCGCTGCCCCTCTAGCCAACAGGGGAAAGGAGCAAAGTGGCCCCATCTGTTGGGTTGCAGCTATGCTTTCATGCTGCCAGAAAGTATGTTAGCAGGTAAAGCTACCCTATTTTTCATAGAAGGAACAGAATTTAGTTTCCATCTCCGTTCTGAAAAGGTTGAAACAAGCATATTGGCTGAGAACCACATCTGATTTTCAGTCAGGCCCATTGATGATTAAATGCGTATTTCTCCAAAGAAACAGTAAATGTTCTGCCACAACAATGAGTTTACTGCACACTTTTTATCCTTTTCTCACTGTTCTGAATCATTTTCTGTTTGAATGGAGGGTCATACACAAAAGTACCTTGAGTCAAAGAAAGTCCAATCGGATCACGTGCTTCTTTTTTTCTTTCTTTTCTCATTTAGGTGGGCTGGTTTCCATCTACCTATGTAGAAGAGGATGAATGAGTTTCAGATCCAGTTGGTACTTTTGATCATAAATTTCAGGGACCTTAAAAGCCCCATTGAAGCATCGGCAAAGCATTTTTCATCTTGCTAAGTATTTGAAATGCAGCCCTTCTGTCTGTTGAAACTTTCCAGACCTAACACTGGAATTCCTGAAGACGTTGTGCTGACAGCTTTAATATCTCAGTCAGAGCTGTGCAAAGAAGCTGCTTTACAGCCTCCCACCACTGGGGACCAGTACAAAACTCTAACCTCACCTTCCTGAAAAATCATTTCAAAACAGACTTCTTTTAAAAATGCTTCATTTCATTCCATCCACAGTGAATACTAAATACGTCTAGCAGTTTATCAGCTTTACCTTTCTGTTAATTGATATCTCTGATGACAGTTATCAGTTATGACTGCTTCCGGAGAGAAATGTTTGAGCATTCCATTAGTCATGCGGTCAATATTATTTCTCTTGAAATATCTTATGGCACTAATTAACTTGGCCAATAATTGCACACCTCACCAGTTCTGTAATCTCTAAATACACTTTTTGGGGACTAAGCATAAATTCAGCATGATTTGCATGCCATTTAGTGAATGGTGGTGGGGAGAAAGAATACAGGCAAATTTAGAATTGAAGTCCAGGGTTGTTTTAACTGGCTTATCAGTGTCTTTTATTAAAATATTTTATGGAACCAAATTTTTAAAAAGGGATTGTGGGATATGTTTGAAAAAAGGAATTTATAGAAAAAGCTCCCTAACATAGAATATTCCATACAAAGCTGTAGGTTTTAATACACAAGTCCATACGGTATGCTAAATTCTGTATATTTAAGAGAATTTCTACGATTTTATAGAGAAAGCTGTGGGAATAGTTTGATTATGTTCCCTGACCATTATTAAAAATTCTACTAATGTTCAAGGTATCTCTCCTATGACCTTGCTTGGGTCAGAGGATTAACAGCTTTGCAAAATGCATTGAGGGTCCTTAAGGTGATTGTATTACATAGAAAAGAAGCAATTCAGGTGAATGATACTGTGTCCGATCCTCCATTTTTTTAGATGAGCTGAATGATTTCTTAAGGATATAACTTTTTTTCCCTTTTGTTGGGTTTCATAGTTTGGTTAAATTGAAAGCCATGGCCACATATAATATTTCATCTGAGATTTCCATTGTTTTAAGCTATTGGGACAAAATAAGGCCCTTATAGTTTCCAAAAACAGAGCCTCTGAGGATGTGTTTATGCTCCAGCCCTTAGTTTTGAAAAAAATACACAAGTGGTATTCTTAAAACAGATTGAGCAGTAGTGACTTACATTTTAAGCACAATACCCAATGAGAAAATACACAAGCAGCTCATAAAAGCTCACAAAATATTGGGTAAAGTTCATATAGAGACTTTGGAATTTGTGAAGATCCAAATTCCTGCATAGTTCAATTTCACATTTCCCAGAGAAGCTCCTCTGGTGTGTCCTCTATAAAGGTAGCCCACTTGTGCAAGGCTACAATTAGAAATGCAAATCAAGAAACATTTATCCTCTATTGATTCACAAAGGGACTCTGGATTGATTCTGGATCAGATATAATCAATAGTCTCCAGTTGACTTTCCCAGACACTGAGGTTTGTCTTAATGTTAAATGAACCAGTTATTTAATTATACATAAGTTGTAAAATCTTTGTTCCACTATGCTTGTATAGAGTATCTAGATAATCCCAGAAGATACAGGTTTGATTCTTCCTTCCTTCACACTTGCTTCTAACGGAAAGGTTGCCTATTGCTTATTGAATATTTGCAAACACATGTAGCACATTCGTTTATCAGTCTGTCATCAAGCAATGATAAATTAGTAGGGAGAAAGGAGAAAGGGCAGATGTCCATGTTAGAAATGCTCTGAACTTCTCTGGAATTTTATCTTCATAATTTAATACCAGCAGATAATAATTTAGTCTTGAGAAGTGCAAAATGGTTTATTGGGGGCATTATTTTGATGCAACCAATGACAGCCTTTATCTGTGGTTCCAGAATTGTATGTAATAACATGTCCTGTCCTGAAATGTTAGTCTAGGAATATAACCTTGGCACTTCTTTGTCTAGTGGACTGATCCTTAAGTGGGCAAAACTGCTTGATCAGGAGATTTGCCTGTTTTTAATGGAGCAGGGTTTTGCCTTTAGTTTGCAAGTTAAATGCGTTATGCTGTGTCGTCATTGTTTATATGTCTTGCAAGGGAGAACCAGCTTAATGTAAAGGTCTGGAGAAATGTGTTGCTTGACCAAAACATTTTTGAATAATAGTTTAAAAGCCACAAAGTTGGTGTTTGGTAATATTTTGCAACTCAGGGTCTAGTGGAACTTGGATAAATGAAGCCATATCTAAACAGTTTCTTCCAAGATGCTTTCTGACGCAGCTTCTGCATTAACTTCCATAAAGAGAGAGAGACAGATGCCACTCGGTATGCTCAGTGGATCTGGAGAGACTGCCCATCTCCATTTGTGGCAGATAAAGCACAGGCAGCAATGTCACCTCACTTGCCTGTCCCTTGGTGTCATGGCTCCCCCTTTCTCCTGCCTTTCCTCCTTCTGTGTGCCCCAACCGAAGGAAGGAGGTGGGGCCATCTTTTGCTGCTTGAAGTGGTTTGAGAGAGATTGCGGGTTGGGTCTGGGTGATCAGTGTGAATCCCCTTGCACACGTTAGTCTTCTCATTTCAGGAAAGGGAATGGGGAATCCAGTCATTGAGGAGTTACATAAGTGCGCAAAGTGTTAGGACTCTGCTCTTCCTTGTCTTCACTGAATGCCCTGTGTTGAGTAAGTGAAATGCTGCATTGTGCTATATTTCAAATACCAAAGATTTAGTAGGCTGGAAGCCTTGCTGCTTCTTTATTTCCATGCAATGCCTATTTATTTTCCCTGTGTCAGACCCTGCTCTCATGCAGCGAGCTGGGGTAGTACTTTAATTTGTAATGTTATGTAAATATGTGAATATATTAATAAACTGGTTAATTACTTGTTTAATGAGTCACAGTGTAAGACAGGTAATTTGTAAAGATTTGATTTGCTTTTCTTAAAAAGAAAAGATTACTTGTCCTTTCTAACCATTTCCTGCACATTTCTAGCAGTGTATTTTGCATTGTAAAGCTGATATATTTATATTTGAGGTTGTATCTTTTCCATCAACGCTGAACTAAAATAATCCCTTTTAACTTCATAGCCTTTCTCCTCAGCTATAAAGTTGGATTCCCCTTCATCATTTGGGATAGAGGACTGAACACATTATTTTAGATAAACATAATCTGTTTCCTCTTCTTCTGTTACTTATCTTTCGTCCAATGATTGGTTTTTGCTACATCAGTAAGATTCCAAAGAAAATAACCTTATATTCATTTTTTTCCTGCTAATTTATATGCAACACCATTCTTTTGACATAAGGATGATCTACATGGTCAAATTAATAAATGTCTTATTGTTCTATGAACTAGTTCCTGAATTTTGTAATATTTCCTTCCCTTTACCACAATCTTGAACACTCTGGTATTCTTAAAATATTGCACATTTAAATAGATAAGAATTCAATAAGAACAGCTCTGCTGGGGCAAACCAGGAGTCCATTTGGACAGCCCTATTTTTAAAACAAAGTCCGATGCCACAAGCAGTATTTTCCTGGAGTTTGTCTCTTACACTTGGCAGTCAGTTATACGAATGTTGTGGCCAACATGCCCTGTCCTCCATTACTTTGTAAAGATAGCCAGCTAAGCCATGGAACACTGCCACATCCTGCAGGAGTTAATTCTACTAATTTAACAATGAAAGTCTGGATACATTGTGAATGTATCACTGAGAATATACTGGGTATCTAGTCTTGATATAGTTACAGACCAGCAGACACACTGATGGTGGGAGTATTCCTGATAAATGTAGAAGATCTATAATTGTGAAGACTAACACACTGCAAATTGCAGCGCTTGTGTCCTGGTTCAAAACTGGTTCTCTGTCTTGTGTTGAAATCCATGTGAGTTCTTGCCTAATAACAAAAACTTATGAAGAGAAGGATACGAGCCCATTACATATCTTCCTGTTCTATATACTGACATGTTGTGAGTGACTGTGGGGAACAGGCGGTGCAGGAGGTTGGTTTCTGTGAGAAGAGCCAACACAGCCCAGATATGGGGCCCAGAAATTCTGCCTTAATTGGCTCACTATAAGGCAGAATTGGGAATTCTTAGGGGTTTCAAGATTATGTTTTCACTCTTGCTTAGCATGAAAGATGCCTTTCTGAAATCTGTATGGTTCTTCTGGGGTTTGCCAGCTACATGGGGCTTGACACATACATACATGGGTGTCCACAAGGAAGACAAGTCACATGATGCAATGGGTACAAACTACATAATCCATGTTATTTGCATAACAATGTCATGAAGTGTGCAGCATCACTGTGGCTCCTACCAAAGGTTTATGCCCCTTAGGCTTTCATTGTGTTAGATGATAATCAAGCATCTGATCAAAATGGGGATTCAGAGTCACTGATATAAAACAATGTTGGACTTGGATGAAAACTTTTATCAATCACAAAGCTTTTGGAATTAAAATCAGCTTTGGCTGATTTCATAAATAGAAATCCCTTGGTAGTTCTTGGTCGGCAATGGATTAATTGTAGTTTAATGTGCTAACCGAGTCCACTAAAGAAAATATTTATGAGGTTAACATGAGTTTTGTGGATGCCAGCTTGAACTTAAAGAAGGATCAAGATGCAAGTGTCATCAACGAAGAAGAGTAACAGAGCTTTTGAGAGGCATCAACTTACGGGTTGTATTTATTGTGGCAATATTAATCACAACAGACATTTAGGAACACAAGACATTTTCCCTGCAATGAAATACAGCAGAAGGTACTGCTTTGAAAATGATCATTTGGAAGGCTGTAAAAAGATAACTCAGGTACCTGAATGTGTGAATAACTTACACAATTAATAGTACTGAGTCTCATTTATGCATGTATTCTTTAATTGAAGATGTCTTTTCTTTAGAAAAAAACTTTCTTTAAATGAAAATTATTCATTGTCAAAAAGGAACCATTCATCTTGTCAAAAAGACATACGATGTTAGCCTAAGGGCAATTTTTAATAACTAGGTAAGTGACATTTGCCTGCATCGCATTGGCAAGACTACATATATCTTTGTCAAACTGTCAAGATTTGGCACGTTTTACTGTTTGGCCGTTTAAATAGCAAAGAAATACTAATTGTAGTCCAAATTTCTATTGTTCTTTTTACAGCTATCATCTGCTTGTTCTTTCCTCTGAACTCAGTTTTTGCCTTCCATGTTTAAATAATTGCTTTGCTGTTTGGCCTTATTAAGGCCACTGAAATGAACAGAAAAATATTGGATGATCATGTCACTTTCCAAGGAATTGGGATGGGGGATGTTCTGAGATTAGACTGAAGATGTCTACACTGGTTTCTGATGAGTTTTTCAACACCTTGCCCTGATTATATTTTGCAAAAATAAAAATAAAAAAAATCCCAGATGTACTTAATACTTAACGTTCAACAACTGGCAAAGTGCTTTGTTGTTCCATTTCCCCTTTTTAAAATTTTGGATTTCCTTAGCACACGCGCCGCTTACAATAGAACTGCCACCAAAAGTAGAATCTCCAATGCAATCAATTAGCCCTATCATGCAGCAGGAGGGTCTTTGCTGCGTGGATGTGGGCCACCCCTACAGAACTGTAGAGCGACTGGGGATATTGAGTGTGACATCTGAAGACTTCAGCTACCTCTTTCTTGGAAACAGTATAATGGTCAACATTCCTGCTGTGTTTGTTGCTGTGGGGAAAATAGGAGGAGGGAACATGACGCTCTGTATGCCATGTTGAGTTGTACAAAAAAAAAGGCTGTATATCGGACAGATAGATGTAAAATCTCCCTTGAATTATCAGTTCCAGGTGACCATGTGAAGTTTTCATTACAACAGGAAGGAAGCATTTGCCATCGTCTTCTGGGTTTGCTTTTTCAACTGCCCAGAAAAGTCTCCAGCCCTAGGGTTTTGGGGTGGTTTCCCATCCAAGACCTAACTCAATTAGCCAAAGTCAGCTGGGTCTTGCTGGTCTCTACACCATTCCGCTTGCATACATTGGAAGCATGAAGATGGACTGCATTCCTTCCCTTTACTCTAAAATTAGTGAACATCAAGCTATTGGGGGGGGACTACCTTTCTCGTGGTTGCTGGGGCCCAAATCCAATTATTTTCTTCACTGCTATTGTAGGTCAACAGCACAATCCACAGAAGAGGGGACGCAGGGAAGATAATCTCAACTAGTTTTGATCAAGGTGATTTTTTTTTAAAATTCTCTACAGGGCTGTGAGATACCAAACTCCACCTGCTGAAACGTCTTATGCTCTGGAAGTACATAAAGCAGATGTGTTCCTTATTCCTTTTTCTTTTTTTCCACCATAACATCACGTTTTATGTATTTTTGCCTTTGAAACTGCTATTTTCCAAACGGGTGTTTAAGATTCTCCAAACCTTGTCCCCTCCCCTCTGAAAAGCTAGTTAACCATGGGGCAGCATTTCTGATTGCTGCATTTGAATCATTCCAATTATGCTTCAACTTGTCTCATCTGAAACAGCACCAGATCTAATTATGGGAAATAATTGCATCTAACATTGCCCAGATTGTTTTGTGTTTTGTTTAAATGATAATGCAGTCATTAGCATGCTTGCTTGTATCTGAGAAAGCATACAGATGTTTGGTTAATAGATTTTCATGATTTTGACAACCACAAGATGTCACTGTTTCCTGGTCAATACCTCAAGAAAGCTCAAGAAAATCAGCCACAATTCTCTGGAAAGTAATGCATTCTTACGCTGCTTTTCAGAGGGGAAAAGAGAAACTGCACAGTCAACAGTGCAAAATAAGAAAGAAAGAAAGAAAAAAGGAAAATCAAGCTATCTAAGCTACATCAAAATCGAAGTCACATTAAATTAAAATATAGTTTTTTCAACAAAAAAAATCAGTAGAGGAAAACCAATCAGTTCTATAGACCTCGTGTGATTTTTTTTTTTTTTAAGTTTGCCCATCAGCAGAAAGGCAAAACGGGGAATATATACTCCCCCCACCTTCCACTCTCTTGTTTCCAAGTTAGGCACAATCACCTATAAACTGTTTTTTAATCTCTCCAAAGAGATCAAAGCCTGGGAGGTCAGAAGTAACTTCTGTAGATCTCACCACCTGCACTGTTTCCTTTGTGAGAAGACAATCTTTTAGATAATATTTAACCCCTTTAATTCCTAACAGTACTCTGAATTGTGCTCAGAGGCAGCATGGCAGCTGGTGCAGCTATTCTGATCTGAGCATTGTGTGTTCTCTGTAACAACTGAAGTTTCAGAACATGTACTGTAACAGTCCAGATGAGGTACAGTGTAACTAAAACCTGAAACGTGTTTCACAAGAGCTCAATTGGATGCCTCATCTATGGAAATAGGTGGCCTGCTGACCTTGGCTCAGCAAACACACTCCTAAAATTGGAGCATTGAGCTCTAGGTGTAGATCTAGGAATGTTCACAAACTAGCGGAGTTCCCATAACATGCTGGGTTAAAATATGGCTGGTTAGTTCTCAGTTCAGGAAGTTGTGCAAATTGGGTTAATTTGATAAACCACAATTCTGTTAACCAGGGATTAATGTATTGTGTGAACCAGAGCATTGTGCCCCTCATATTTCAACGGGAGGTCAACCTCTTTCAGAATGGTCAGGCTGACTAAGAGTGACTTTGTAGTGTTTGCATTAAATATCAGTTTGTTTCTGGTTGTTGTTAATATCATAGTTCCTAGCTATTGTTGCATTTCATCAGACTTTTTGTATTGTGTATCAGAACAAATTTGCTAAAGTGTGGCTTTCTGGTGCAGCCATTCAAATGCTCTAGAAAAGCATGACAAATTAGAAAAAATTAAAGTCTTTTCTTTCTCTCCCCATTCCTCTCCACAGCAACACCATCTTAAGTAGTGCGGCTCAGCTAAAGAGATTACATACTCAAATGTTTTATCATTTCTTCTATACATTTGATTCACACTGAGTTCATTTAAATGGTTGAAATGTGACGAATTTGGTCTGAATAGAAAAGGTTTGATAAGGCACTTGAGAAAGCTTAAAATATTGGTTTTCTTGACTGGATCCCCCTTTGTTTTTATTATTTTTTTCATTCCTTGATAAATTATATGGATAGTGAAGTTCAGTCAAAGGCATCATTTTGATTTATAGGTGAACAAGATTGCAGAAAAATCCCTTTTTCCTCACAGTGCTTTTCCCCTTCTTATCATCATATTCTTTGTTCTTTGGCCTTGCTCTTACACTTTTAAAACCTGCTGAATGCATGTGTGATGCCTGCCATGAAAATAAGCAATAGGGAAATGCATGAACCTAGTAAAATGTGAAAGACTCACTTCTCCATGCGAATCTCTGAATCCTTTAAGACAGTGTTACTCAACCTTGGCAACTTTAAGGTGTGTGGACTTCAACTCCCAGAATTCCCCAGCCAGCATGCTGGCTGGGGAATTCTGGGAGCTAAAGTCCACACATTTTAAAGCTGCCAAGGTTGAGAAACACCTCTTTAAGAATGTTGCTGGAATCATCTTTAAGACGTCTTTGACCTCCAAGGCTTCATTCCTGGCATGTCCTATAGTCTTCTGGCAAGCAGAAAAATATTTCTAAGCAAGCATTTCATTCTGCTGTTGTTTGATTCTATTTATCAGTATTTGGGGCGGTGTTTCTTGTTTTGCTTTCTTTGCTACTGCTTTGAGTGTGACAAATTTTTTTCTTCATTTTTTCCATGTGGCTTGAGCAACTTCCTTTTGGAAGGGCCAAAAAAGAAGTAAAAATTAGGGCAGTGCAAAGCATGCAATGGGTTGCTTCACAAAGGATATGGCTGCAAATGAGGTGCTCCTCCTGGAAGCACAGAGGCAATGGCACCCTTCAGAAGGTCTGTGAGTGTGCACCCAAGCTGCTTTGCTGGCAGTCCCTAGAGGAAGCATTGTTACCTGAGCGCACGCATGACAGACAACTTGGAAAAGCTCTCCAAGAAGTCAACCCAAAGCTTTCCATAGAACATGGCTGCTTCCAGGGTTTCAAATGCTTTACATGGGCTAAGGAACCATCCTGTGAATGTGGAATTACTGCATTAGCCCATGATGGCAGTAAGTGGCCACAATCATTGTGTCAGACACTTCACTCTAAACTTCAGTGTAAGTTAACTTACAGTGTAAGTTAATGCTTAAAGCACTTGTGTTTGCAGAGCCAAGATGGGTGGCAAGTGCTGAAGGTACTTCAGCATTAGCAACTTCTGTGCTAACCAGATGGATTCTAGTTCAATAGACAACAGGTGATTCAAGGAGGGAAGTAACAAGGAAAGGCTGCAGCCACCTAAAAAGCTGTAGAAACAAAACATAATTATTCCAGCTTCTGGTTGTCAGTTAAGTCAGACTGCCTAGCTTCTAGATCAGTGTTTCTCAACCTTGGCAACTTCAAGCTGTGTGGACTTCAACTCCCAGCTTGAAGTTGCCAAGGTTGAGAAACACTGTTTTGGATGTTAGAGACCCATGGCTGGGATTTTTCTGCATAGCAAATGTGTTGATGGGCCAGTTCAGAGTTATTTCTTATTTACAGAATTGCTAACAACTTTCTGCTCCCTCTCTGAATTGTCCCTGGACCTTAGAGACCTGTACCTCCCACCTTTCCCCTTCATAGGACAGCAATCCTCTTCCTAAGGTTGAAGGAACAAGCCAGAGCACAGGCAGTTGGGAAATGTAGTCTAAAGATGCCACAGATGTATTAAAATGTTATATATGCTTCCTGAAAGTGAAGAAGGAGACATAAGAACATTTGCGGATGATCTTGTCTTGATATTGGAAAATCCCCTGGAAGGAATACAAACACTGATGAAAGATTTAAAAGAATTTGGTGAAGTTGCTTCATTTAAAGTGAATAAAGAAAAAATGAAAATGTTGAATAAAATATGTGGACAGAGGACAAAAAAATTGATTGATAAAACTGGTTTTCAAATTGAAAAGAAGGTAAAATATTTATGTATTACTATGACCAATATGAATTGTATGTTGTACCAGAATAACTATGTTAAATTGTGGAATGAAATTAAGAAAAACTTGTTAAACTAGGAAAAGTTGAAATTATCATGCTTGATAGAATATCAGTAATAAAAATGAATGTACTACTCAGAATGATGTTTTTATTGCAGACTATACCTATATTGAAAAATTATGTACCTTTTAAACAATGGCAAACAGATTTATCAAGGTTTATATGGCAGGGGGGAAAAAACTGAAGGTAAAATATAAGATTTTACAGGATGCAAAAGAAAGAAGGATTAGGGGTACCTAATCTCAAACTGTACTTTGCTGCATGTTGTTTAGTATGGATGAAGGAATGGATATTGTTAAGAAATAAAAGAATGTTGCAGCTGGAAAGTCATAATCTGAGATTTGGGTGACATGGTTTCTGATGGTATGACAAAGTGAAAGTAAATGTACATTTTAAGAATCATTACCGTACCTGAGAAACACATTAAGAATATGGAATAAATACAAACCCAGATTGTGTCCAGAAATATCATTATTGACATTCACACAAGAAGCTTTCTACAGAAGAGAAACAGCAGATAAAGAACAATGGTTAACATAATGAGCTGCCCAGAGTCACTCTTTGGGGGAGATGGGAGGCATATAAATGTAATAATAAAATAAATAAATAAATAAACATAGGAGGATGTATTAATACATGATAAGGAAGAAATTAAGAGGACGACAATGGAACAATTAGCAACAGAAGAACATCCTTTTCAATGGTTTTGTTATAATCAGATGAAAGAGAGGTTTAAAATGGGTAAAAGGACAATTGGAATTAAGAAGAAAACTGAATGTGAAATAGAGTTATGTACAATTGATCATATAATAGCTAAAATGTATATATTGTTACTAAGATGTGAAATAGAGAACAAAAAGATCAAAGACTGTATGGCGAAATGGGCTGCAAGTTTTGGTTATAATATAAATATGGACATATGGGAAACAAGGTGGGAAACTGGTGTTAAATTTACATTGTGCTATAATTTAAGAGAACTTTTATAAAATGATGTATTGATGGTATATAGCAGGGTTCCTCAACCTCCGCAACTTTAAGATGGGTGGACTTCAACTCCCAAAATTCCCCAGCCAGCCAGCCATGCTGGCTGGGGAATTCTGGGAGTTGAAGTCCACCCATCTTAAAGTTGCTGAGGTTGAGGAACCCTGGTATATAGCATCAGCTAAACTATCTGAACTGTATAAAGGAACATCAAACCAGAGTTGGAAGTGTGAAAAGGAAGAGGGGACTTTCTATCAAGCATGGTGGACTTGTGAAAAAGCAAAAAATTTTGGGTGAAAAGCCATACAATGATGCAAAAGGTATTGCTGGCTAATATCACGATGAAATCAGAATTATTCCTACTGGGTTTTATGGGCAAGGAATTAGAAAAGAAATATGGGAAGTTAATATTGCATATGATAACTGCAGCAAGAAAGCTTGGAAAAGCAACGAAACAGCTACAGTGGAAGATGGGATTATGAAATTAACTGAACTTGCAGAAACGGCAAAGTTGGCTGGTCTGGTCAGAGAAAAAAATGACAGTTGTTTTTTTTTTTTGGAAAGACTGGAAATCTTATGTGGACTTTTTGCTGAAAGAAGAAAAATGATGATTTTTGGAATTCGGGGATTAAGAAGGGACGAAAAGGATGGGGAAAAGATTAAGGTGATAATTACTAGATAGAAAGAAGGGTGGAAGGCATAATTGTATTTTTCCTTTTTTATTTCCTTTCTTTTTCTCTTTCTTTTACTTTTTATCTCTTTTTTGTTTTATATACTTTTACTATATTGAAAAATTATATATGCTTCCTTGTGAAAAATATATATGCTTCCTTATGGAGATGGGCAAATCAACCTGGAGCAGGGCTATTGGCGCTGGACTGCAAAAGCCCAGAAGTCCACTGGATGGCAGCAAAGAGCTCAGCTGTCTCTGTATGTCTTTGCTCCCATTTAATAGCTCTCTGGATTTTTGCAGAGTTAGTGTAAACCTAACCCACACTTCTAGGTCCTCCTAATGTATATTTGGATGCCACTACTAGAAGGACAGCCACTGGCTGTGAATGGAGATGGAGTTTGGAGATGACCACCATTAGATTAAAGGTAATGAGGAGGAGGATGGTTCCAAGGGGAAGGAGGGCTGCAATACTATCAGCAATGAGGAACAGAGGACTGTATAATCAGTCAGAGAGGGAGGAGCAACTCTGCAAGGTTCAGACTGGATTGGCATCTGGGAAACAAATTTGGCTCCATGAAGTAGGGGTTGGGAAGGGAAAGGATGGAGGAGACTATTAGGATGCGAAGTGAGACAAGGGGTGGGGGTCTCTGAGAACCCTGGATCTGTGTGAGAGTAAGGGAAAGGGCATGGAAAGATATGTTGTGAGAGGTGTGGTATGTTGATTGGGTGGCCGCAGAGTGATTTTGTCCCAGGGCAGCCACAGGGCAGCCACAGGAAGCGGGGACAAGTGTTTGTTAAGGTCTTTTGAGGGGTATGTGATCCTGGGGAGTGCCCTGGTTGGGGTGGAGCTGGGGAAGTTGAAGGAGGTGCTGAGGGTGGGAGAAGAACTGTAGTAGTGTTAGGCAGAGGAAAATATGGCAGGAGTCATGCTGGTTAACACCTTAAACCTGGTTAGCTAATGTTGCCTTACGAGATGAGTATTTTCTGTCATGAACCCTCCCCAGTGGAATACTCTATGGAGGTTGTAGGTTCTCCATCTTTGGAGGTTTTTAAGAAGAGACTGGACAGCCACCTCTCATGGATGGTTTCATTTGTTTTCCTGCACATTGCAAATGGTTGGATTAGGTTGTATTTCCTTCCATCTGTACAATTCTGTGAATCAGCGCTGGCTAGCCTTTAAACAAGTAGAACTGGATAGGGATTTTTAGGCGATAAGTTTTTGGCTCCTCTCATTTTAAAATGAGCCATGACATCCAGGTGAATGTCACTGTTGTCATTCAAACTGGCATCAATAATCCCGATTGTTCAAACCACACAGCCTCACTACCACCATACTTCTTGTACTAGCTTCATGCTCCACACAGAAGGGCATTTACACAAGCGTGAATCAAAGTCTTGCCCTCGATGGATAGACTGGGAAATTACAGTAATATCCCTTACCAAGGGTGCCTTTGTTCACTTACAGCAGTGTTGTCCAAACATGGCCACTTTAAGATGAGTGGATTTCAACTCCCAGAATTCCCCAGCCAGCAAGTCCACTCATCTTAAAGTGGCCAAGTTTGGACAACACTGACTTACTGCAACTGAACCCACTGCCCTTTATCTTACACCGGATATCTTAGGGACATTGTGCCGCTTACCAGCGAGATCTCAATCCACTCCCAACCAGCAATTATAGAACAGCTATTGCAGGATTAATCTGTTGAATTATCTAGGAAAGTTGTAAAATCGCTACCAACTCCTAGCTGTTGCTATTACTATTAGAAGCTGTTGAGTATGTCCTATAGCTAATCATGTCCAGATTCCATTTTGCACTGACATTTATTTATTTATTCATTATGCCAGGCCTGATAGCATAACCAGGTTTTGAGGGACTTCCAGAAAATCAACAGGGATGGAGCCAGCCTTATGAAGCTTGCTTGTTTTGTCTTTTTCTATCAAAGTCAGTAGATGATTAGTTTTGTCATCATAATCCCCATGGAAGGTGTTGGGTCCAATCCATTTTTGGTTATAACTGTTTTGTTGTGCTGTATGTTGAAATAAATAAAACTCTTGCCCCGTGAGGTAAGCCTGTGTTATGACCTCCACATTGCAGAAAGGTTGTGGGCTGAGGCTGAAACAATCCTGGCTTGTGAAAGGGAGAATTGCTGATGTAACTGTTCAATGGTGGCTCTTCTGCTCCTCTTGTGGTCTGAGCTCCACTTTCGCTTGCCAGACATGCAGCTCAGCCTTCAGAGATAAGAATGCCAATTAAGCACTAGACTTCAGTTTTAAGGTGAAGAAAAAGATGGACTGAAGACTGCCTGGAGCCCCCCTAGAAAGAGGCCTCGTTCTCCCAAATCTAGTCTTGACAGCACATCTGGCATTTGCAGGAAAGCAAGCCCGTTCCCGTTGG
This sequence comes from Python bivittatus, assembly GCF_059951505.1. NCBI lineage: Eukaryota > Metazoa > Chordata > Lepidosauria > Squamata > Pythonidae > Python > Python bivittatus. The sequence goes on from NW_028277098.1 coordinate 18,000,440, forward strand.
CGGAATGGTGGTCTAGCGATAAGGACATAACTAAATACAGAATGGTTTGGCAGGGTTGGGGGAAAGGTTGCTTTTCTCTGACAGAAAGTGTGCCACGTTCACACAGGGGCTAAATGTAGGGGGTGGGAAGAGAAGCAACAACTACAGCTGGCAGTGAAACGGTAGGTGAAAGCAACAACTTCACGGCTCTCCCCCTGGACTGAAACAGCATTTGCTCCACTGTCCTTGCTTTCCAAATTAAGACATTTGTCAGTGGTAGTTCGATCGCGATGGGAATGCTTGAAAGAAGATAATTTCTGCACTGCAATAGTATAATGTACAATGAATAGCACAAATGCAGCAGAAAAATCGGATTGGGAAAGAGAACACTGCTGAGGTTCTTTTTGACTCTGCCTTGCATAAAATCATTATTTCCCCACTTCGCAGCTTCAAGCCAATTCAGACGTGGGCTGGAATTGCTATGGTGTTCCTCTTTTAAAAGTTGGGCTACAAGACAGAGAAAACAGGGTATTCAAGCCAACCCAACTCTTAGATAGGATGAAGTGGCCATTAGGAGAAATGAAGTCATTGGAGACAGTTGATTGACAGCTCTTTTGTTCATAATTCCTTTTGTTCGTGTTCACTGTCCATTACTGTGTGGGACGTTAACATGTCTGGGTAACATCTGTTTGCTGATCCATAAGTTACTTATAGCTGGGCCACAGCTTTCTCCATAAATTACTGCGTATGCAGGAAAATATATGATTTTCAAGCTATGCTGACAGTTTTGAACTAACCCAGGCAGCTGAACCGATGTTGGGAGAAACCTCTGGATGGCCCCTGGTTCTCCACTCCTGAGCTACACAGAGCAATAGCAGCATTTCAGAATCTCAGACCTAGGATGTTCCTATTTCTACTTGGTTCGGTCCAATGCTTTGGATTTGATTCCAAAAATGTGCTTCAGAGCATATGAGGGCATCTGTATAGCACCTGACTGCAACTTTTTAAAGCAGCTGTGCCTTTCCCCAGGATCACACAGGTGCATATGCCTTAAAAAGTTGCAAAGTTCACACCCACCCACCTGGTACACTCTGAAACACACTTTTGGACACCAAAATGGTGTCAAACCTGTCTTCTGGAAATGCATGGGAGTTTGCCCGTGTAAACCATGTTCTGCTACTCAGCTGTAGTTTTTCTGCCCCCTGCACTCCCACCTGTTAACAAAACCAGACTCTAGCTTTGCCTTACCATGGATGGGAGAGAAGAAAGAGTGGAACAAGAGAGGGGGGAAACCAGTGTCTGTGTAGATTTTGACCTACAAAACTGATAAAGTAGTTCCGTTTCTGCGTGACAACCTGAGATAGTTTGTGCGATGCTTTCCACTATGTATGCTTAAAACAACTATTTCAGATACCCTACTAAAAGAAATGTGCCATTGAACAATCAACTGGGAGGGGTCTATCTTTAAACACGTTAGCACTTTCTTCAAACGTGTTGCATGGTGCTGTCAAAATGTTGCCTGCAAAATGCTCCGTGGGCACCTTCATTCAAGGTCACAATCCTTTTATTTTTAAATCTGTAGTGGAATTTGGAGATGAGGCAGCTGGGATTTCTACTGGTATCTTTTTCTCCAGTTCCTTTGATCAGCCTACCTCCCCTGCCTGCTGAGCAGCGCTTCTGGAACCTGCTTGCTGCAGGAAGAGGTGGATGCGTGTGGATGAAAAGATGAGCAGAAGAAGGCGTGACTGTCTCACCTCCAGTGCAGCAATGAGTTAAAAAGTGAATGGAAACGTTTTGAATTGCAGCCTGGCATACCTGCCCTTCTGCTATCTTCCTTCCCTTCCTGCTGTGCCACCAGTGTCAGAAGAGAGCAGTGAAGATACAGTAACAGAGGTGGGTGGGTGGGCAACATTAATTGCTAATGGTCTCTATTATTCTCTAGTGAAATCCTAGGCACAAGACATAGGCATCTCTCATATCAAATACCCCACCAAGCAGGCTGGTTGAAGTTGAATTCCACAGGCCTTGCTGGCATCTCATTCCAAATTGCACCAAGGGACTACTGACAAACAGTCCTGACCCAGACTTCTGGGGGAAGCCCCACCTAAAGAGAGCTCACATAGAACCCGCATTCCCGCTTCCTGTTTTGCAAGTCAGCTTCTTGCTCCCATTTCCTGAGTCTTCAGTAGCAGTTGTTGAACTATGTGAAGGGGAAGGATGAACATTAATGTATTGTGTGATTTATTTATTTTTTAATAAGGAGAGAGAGGCTGTAGGGAACCTACAACTGAAGTTCATCCATTATGTTGGACAGAAATAGGGGAATACTGGAAAATGGGAGGTTTGAGGGACAACAGAAGGAACTATCTATTTCCCCTAAGTAACTGGGCCATTCCCTTCCTGCCTGCTTGTGGTGAAGATTCCATTGTGTAGATATACAAATACATTGGACTTAAAAGTGAGTTGGGTTTCCAGAAGTAATCCTCAACTCTGGAAAAGGAGAATGAAAAGATGAAAAAGGCTTTCTTACTAAGCCCTAGGAATGAAGAGATGTGCTTTGTGTAAACAGTCTCACTGTTAATTTTGATTTCCAAATCAATGTTTAAATGTTCTTCCTGGAATAGGAAAGAATGAATCTTATGCATTGCTGAGATTGGAGTGTGGTACACATTCCAGACACCCATGGAGACAAGTTGTCCTTATTCCTCTTAACCTGTCAAAAGTTGAAGCCTTCCCCATGACTTGTACTGGATTTCTGTCATGCTTCGATGTTGGCTATATTTGCAAGCCAAATGGTTACTTGTTCCTCAACTGTGGTGTATTTGCAATTGAAACTAGTTGTTCTGACCTTAGCAGAAACATTTGACTGTATTCTGACTATTCCAGACTTGTTCTGATCTTGAAATGACCCTAATTCAAATTTAAAAGGGGGGGGGGCGGTGTTTTGAGCTTGAAATGTTTTTGGTATGGTTTGAACAGCGTCAGAGCACTTCTGGTAAGGTTGGAATAACAGCTTTGAATTCAAAGCCAAATGACCTTGAAATAGGGCAATTCAAGGTCAAAATATTTTGCATATCAGTATTACTTTTAGCTTCTCTTAATTTGCATTTTACTCTTAATTGGGCATTTTTAATTGAATTACTAATTTCCCCAAATAAAGCCAACAGAATTGGTAGTAATTTTGCCATCCTCTCAAAGACATTACAGTGGTACCTCAGGATACGAATGCCTCTACTAATGAACTTTTCGGGTTACGACCAGCTCTGGCCGCAAAAATTTACCTCGATGTGCGAACTCCGCCTCGGGGTACGGCCATTTTCCCGCTGCGCAGCGCGGCGCCCGGCCGTTTTCCCGCTGCGCGGCGCGGCGCCCGGCCGTTTTCCCGCCCCGCCACGCGGTGCCCGGCCGTTTTCCTGCCCCGCCGCGCGGCGCCTGGCCGTTTTCCCGCCCCTGACGAGTGGTCCGCGGACGCCAGAAGGGATTAAGGGTAATTACATTGAACCTTATGGGAAAATTTGCTTCGGGGTACGACCAAATTCAGAGGGCGGAACGGATTAACCGGATTTATATTGAACCCCATGGGGAAATTTGCGTCAGGTTACGACCAACTCGGGATACGCCCAGAGTCACAGAATGGATTAAGTTCATATCCCGAGGTACCACGGTACTTGAATACTCTGATTCTGTGTGGTTTATGCATATCAGTTAAAACTCTTTGAATTGGAAGTGACTGTTGTATGTGTAGTAACTGAGTTTAATTTCTCGAGGACTGTCTTAGCTATAGTTCAAAGATCCCTATATTGACAAAGTCAATACTGGAGAATATTATGATGTATCTTACAAGGCTCCTGGTTTATGGCTAACTTTGGTGCAAATTTGAGGTTTGGGATGAGAAAGGGAGAAACGGTAGATAAAAGTAGTTTAGAGCTGCTAGCCCATATCGAAGAAGAAGAACAGGGCTGGAGTGTTTAACAGACTTTAGCAGGTACAGTTAGTATATCCACGGACATGATTTTTCCTTCATAATAAGCCCTTGTGTTATCTCTATTTTGACATCATTTGAAGCAAGTTCTTGATAGAATTCTTAATAGAAATAGTTCAGCAATTTTTGTAAGGGGGGAGGTCATCTGCCCCAGCAGTAGCATATAACTATTAAATAATCTTACCCATTTTTTTTCTGTTCTGTGCAAAGTTTTGAATTCTCCACTGGAAACAGCATATTTGGATATAAAGTCTAGAATGTATTCCAAGGTTTGTGTACAAATTTAGAGACTGAATGAGCTAGACATAAAGAAAGGGAGGAGCAGCGGAAGCCTCCAGAGAGCTGAAATTTTAGGAGGCAGAATAGAAATCTGGTGAGTTCTCACTAAGTGCTTAACTAAATTGCTACAGAAAAGTGAATAGTCTGAGCAGAACGGCACATTAAAGAGAGGTAAAAAGGTCTTTAAAGTGCAGTTACATGCATGGCAATTCACTGTGGCCTGGCTTTAGGGTAATGGGCACCATACTTAGACATGTTGATTTATGAACTAATTAGCTCCCTACAAGAAAAGTATTTCTAGGATCTGTTTCTCCTAACCAGCCCTCAAACCACCTAAACAGCTGGAAAATAGTTTTACCTTTATAAGATAAAATTCAATATATATTTATGAGGTCATTCAAAATGGAGAGACCTTCTGCAACAAGCTTCTGGGAAGATCAGGACCTGAATAAGTCAAAATCCCAGGTGGAGGGGAAGGAATTTATTCTCAAGGTACAAGAACCTTCATATGTTAATGGGTAGAACTTTAATATAGAAGTTGTACCAGCGTTAATAAATGTAACAAAAAGGGGGCAAAGGGTCAAATATTTTATGGCTAATTTCTTTGAAAAGTAATATAGAAATCTTAATTTCTATATTACTTGCATTCACTCAGAAATGACTAAATGCTAAATTGCATCAGCTTTGGAGATACAGCTAGAAAGGCCTATGTAATATATCAGTTGCCCGGACATGAGTTAAGTGTAATTGATGTGTTATTAGAGTTCTGTTTTCATCTCTGGAAGTGGAGTTTTACTGTTTCCTAGCAAATTGAAAAATTATGCTCCAATATAGATCAGCTATAAACACTGAAGAGGCTTAATGAATAAACCAGCCAACAATAGTTTCAGAGATTCTGAAAGGCCGGTGGAGTTGGTTGAAGTATGAAAAATATACAGTATTTATGATGGCACATCAGTGGGATTGCCTGTTATTCCCACTGATCTGTGGTATGATGAATCCTAAGGGAGATTACTGGACTGGTTTCATATATGCTAAAATCCTTCCAAGGGAGCATTTTTTCTGCTTGCAACTGGGTGGAACTGAACTGAACAAGGCATCCAAAATCTGGGGTGATCCATAATCTCCAGACCTCCAGAGTGTGTTGATTATCAAGTGAAAGATGATGAGCTGAGATGATGAGAAGAAAACATTGGGTGATCTTGGGCGTCATGCCTGTAGAGAATACATTGCTAGATAGAGAAATGAAGAGTCTCCTGAAATGGAACACAGTAAATGTAGGTTGTGCCAGAGGCTTCTTTTTGGGAAGAAATAAATGGGGAAGTGGCATATTTCCTAATTTTGGTAATATAACTTTCAGCTGCCAAAGTCAAAACTATTTGTATCCTATGCAAAACGCACAAATATGGATACTGTAACCAGTATAGTCTGTATTGCATTATTTTTTTCTAAATTTTCTTCTTCATGCATATTTCTCTCCCTGTGTGTATGTGAATACATGTATAAATGTGTGTGTAAATCAAATGGAAGAGAAGTATAATGGTATTAGCAAATTTGAGGAAGGGCACAATTATTGTAATAAATACTCAATTTATTTCTGAAAGTTTTGCATTCATGTTTCTATTAAAGTATTATTGTCCTCCAGATGTATCCCCATGCTTTGCATTAATTAACTTTGTATCCTAAATCATAGCTAGGAATCACCTTCATGAAAATCACTCCTCTACTGGGATGATGTGGGATCCTTTATTTGACTTTCACAGTTTGTTGGTTGGTGTTTGTGAAAGAGACTTTATATTTTGTCTATAGACTTCCAGCCAGTTACTTTGGTGCAGGTCTATTCAATCAAGCTAACAGAATTGCTCTAATGGAAATTGCTGATGGCTTGCAACCTTGAAATCACTAATGAATAAACACCCCTCGTTACGCCTACTTGTTAATTGGATGGATAATATCTTATATGAGTTGAAGGTGGTTGGCTTAATGAAAGTTCAGGAAGTACAAATGTGTGCCAAGAGTTAGGCACGCAACATCATAAAGAATCAAAAAGGAACTTGGAGTACTTTGAAGATAAATATTATGGCTGAAGTATTTATGGATTATTGTCCACTTCATCATATGTGTGCATACTCTGAGAGGAGTAGGTATAAAGTATGGCATTTACTAGTCTTTTGTCTTCAATGAATTACAGTACATGGATATTCTTCTGAAGGCTGTATCATGACATGAATTGTTTTTGTACTTCAGTAAGAACCCATACAGTTCCTTCTCCGTTATTCTCCCAAAATGTGTTCCATAATCTTGGTGGAGAAAACATACATGTAGTCAAATGTTTTGTATATGCCTCCTTTGGTTAAAGAGCTCATTGTAGCTGTGGAGCAATGAAAAGGCCCTGACAGACTATTTGGAATTGTGAAAATTAGGTTAGAATGGATATTCAAAATTAAATGATTTTTTTTTTAAGTAGTGCTAGTTAGTTTTTGTATTATATTTTTTGTATCACATGACTACCCTGAACAGTTGTAATGTTTTAATAAATAAGCATAATTAGGTGTGGAATCTGCTCCCGATCCTTTTTATTAATCCTTGAGGAAGTGATGGCTACTTTTAATGTCTAAACTCTGTCATGTGTCAGAATCTTAGGGATTATGCAGATACAAATGGAATTTGCACATTTAATTTTCATAAATCATTCTTCTACTGAAAAGGTCTTTAATGAAAGAATAGTAAAAGTTATATATCTTAGGAAAATTTTATGATGAGAACAAAATGGACATTAAAAAAAAAACTTTTGAGATCTCCCTAATTTTCTTCAGCAGACCTGATTATAACTATAATTGCACATCGTGGAATAATGGTTTATTTCAGTAGAATTATAAAAGTTAATAAAAGGATTACTTAATCTCATATTTTCCCTTTGTTAATTTGCCATCCAGGTTTCCTTCCCTTCTCCAAATAAAAGGGCAAAGCAAAGATGGAATCAAAACATTAATTATACACCAGCCTATTCATTTCATATCAGATAAAACTAAAAATAACCATATTCTTTGCTTATTTAAAGGTCTAATTTAAGGAGTTGCCAAGAAGCACTGGCTATGTGCAACTTAAATTAGAAGATGCCTCCTTCCAAAAAGGATAACTAAAAGACATGTTGTACATGTAAATGTTTAAATACTCAGATGTTTCACTTCACAAAAGAGCTTTGCCCCACAGCCTTGTCTAGATGTTATGGGAAAAAGAGCCAAAAAGGAAGGATGGAAAGTCCTCTTCTTGTTCCAATCAAGGAATTCTTAAGTCCAAAAATAGTGCTGTTAATATCTATTTATAGGAATCTGTGCCTTTTATGGTCCTCAGATGGAAACCTTATATTGGCGGTAAACAGAGACAGTGGGAGATTTGTAGTTTCAGACTTGCAAGATTGATGTCAGCCCTCCCAGGTAAACCAGACAGGAAACACAACCAGATGAGATACTTCTACTTTATTGTTAGGCTACATTAACAAAATCTTGCAAGTCTGAAAGTACAAATCTCCCACCGTCCCTATTTACCACCTGATTAGTTAGAGCAGGTGCTTTCTAAGTTTCTTTCTCTGCCCATTACTCAGTTGCGGGCTCCTCACCCTTTTAACTGATCATTCCCCCTGTCTTCCAAGGCCATTCTCACATTCCATTACAATAAGAGATAAGATATGGGAAGAAGAGATTTTTTGTTGTATTTTCAGAGAAAGTGATAAGTTATGGTGTTAAAAGGAAAGGAAATGAATACAAGGTTGGTTTACTTGATTAAAGTTAAAATATATATGTTGTTATTTTTGGTATCTCTTACTGGATTTTTGCTGATTAGGATTGAATGACAAGGCCTTAAAATTTGTATATAGATAAGAGATGAGATATGGGAAGAAAAAGACTTTTATAATATTAGAGAAGATGATAAGTTCTGAAATTGTTTGCACTTGTCTTGATGGAGGGAGAAGTAATTCCTTTATATATCTTTTTTCTTTACTATTTACTACTTTTTAATTTCTTAATTTTTTTGTCCGCAATTATTTTTTCTGTTTCCATAGTTTGTATTTTTTTTTTATCTTTGTATCTGTAAATTTCAATAAAAAAAAAACTAGATAAAAGAAAGCCAGTCCCTTTGGTGAGATTGTCACTATGTCCAATCAAGCAAAATGCTACATTTCTATATTACTGTATGGATTTAGCCAACAAATCAGAAAATTATCTGGCAGCTGAATCCACATTTTTAATAATCTTGTGATTGAATGAGAAAAAAATGTTAGCTAGATTTTATTAATTGTGCCACTGTATAAAAAGCATTATGTGGGAAAGGTTTTTGGAAAATCCAGAGATGAATTTTATCTACACAGGCCTCTCTGTATGGGGTCAAATTCTAGATGCTTTAAGGGGTACTGTTGTGTCTTAGCAAAAATAGGGGTTTGTAACATCCAACCACAGAATGAGAAATGTGATTTGGGATTATATGGGTCTACAATGCAAAGTCAAGTATATTCTTCACCATCTAAATATGGCATTTCCTTAATTCACTTGTTTTTATTTACACACACACACACACACACTTTCTCCTACTGTCACTCTTTCTCCTGATTCCTGAGGCAAAATATCTAGATAGACTCTGAATTTCAAATCAGAATCAATCCAATGTCAATTGCTGCATTCAATAGGACATCATTTGAGTTACAATAAGCCCAACTAAGCAAGGCTAGAGTCATTCACTACACAGACAGCAAATCTTCAGTGCAGTTATTAATGATACAGGAAATTTATCATTGCTTGATAAAAAACAGAGAATACTCTACTAACCTACACATCTAAATCAGAAGTGTGCAAATACGTAATAGAAGAATATCACTCAGATCTTCTACCTGGTAATTTTTATGAACATTTCTGACTGAGAGCACATCTACCTGACCCCTTAAATTAGGTTTGGCTTCATTTAGGCTAATTAACTGTACTTGAAGGACACCTCCACATCACTCTTCCACTTCAGCCAGCACTTTCACCGTATATGCTTGCGTGGCTCTTGGCGTGCCATGCAGGGAATCTGCTGGACATTTGTTTCAGCCACCAGCACTGTCATTGACCTGCCCCCTGCTGCATGAGATCATGGAGGAGAGAATATAGTGTATCTGTCACCCTACAGATCAAAAGCTGCAGCTCCAGGAGGTGCCCAGTGATTTCCATGTAAGGCTTTACTGGGATGCTTTCTCAGACCAAATTCTGACAGATGACTAAACTCAGTGTTCTAGCTATCTGTCAGAACTTGCCTCCTCCCCCAGCCCCATCCCACATTTGGCAGATGCTTTTCTCATTGGCCGGTTAATCCACCATTCGCTGCAGCTTAATTAGCTGTGCAGTAAACTATTGAGGTAGCCTGTTTATTGATTCTGTTGAACTGAATTAGATGTTTGTATACATAGGTTGGATGCCCAATGATTACTGATGCTGTAATAATAAAAATAATGTATTGCTAAAGAGTTGGAATAGGTGTCTTTCAATGTGCCTTCAAACTCATCCTATTTTTATGAAAGTTCAAAGTTACCCCAGAGTGACACTATTTCAGAGTGACACGGTTACAATGCAATAGTGCCAGATTGTATATCCTTAATCATAAACATACCCTGAATATAATTGTATATCTCCAATGATAAGCATACCCTGAGTATAAATTCTGAAAGAGGAAAGAGGTGTGTAATTGCAAAGTTGATGGACAGGTTGTTCCCAGACTCCAAATAATCACCTGTCACAGAACTAAGTTGATCAGTATCTAGAGAGGACCTTTGAGGCTGTCAAAAGGTTTCAGTGTGCCAAATGAGATTTTCACTCCTCCTTTTAAATGCAGACCTTCAGTTCACATCCCAATTGTTGAAACTGGAATTGGCCATTGCCTGATTAGGCAGTACTCAGCTAAACTTGCCTGAACTTGGAAGCTAAGCAACTTTGGGTCCAGTTAGTAGTTGGATGGGAAATCAACTGGAAATTCTAGAGTTGTAACCAGATTGAGAGATTAAAAAAAAATTCCTACAAGATGGAGAATGGTTTTTCTGTACGGCTGCCAATAAAACTGCAGGGATGTGTAGAGGTAAAGGGCATCTTTACCTTTTCTTAATGAGGAAAGACTACAGGGGAAAGAAGAAGAAAAAGCCCAAAGCCACCTTAGATATACAGAAATAGTGAAGGACATCTTACTAAAAAAAAAAGTTAATATTGTCCATCATGATGCCTTCACAAAACAGCCCATGTTCTAAAGCTACCAAATGCATTGTGGCTTACACTGGGTTGCAAATTTCAGTATACTAAAGTGTGTCCCATCTACCTCCCAAGCATTTATGCAAAGCTCTGAATGTATAATGACAGCTGAAGTACAACTTTTATGATAATTACATACCCTGTTTTTTTTTCATCTGTGCTAATACATTTCCAGGCAGCTTAAATTCCACATTTTAATATTAGAAATCCACTTTAATTATAAGTAATCCTTGGTGCCATGTGCCAATCAGCTGTATTTGCATTTACACCTCTCTGTGAGGCTGCAATATAGTTTTTCTGTTTATTATCATGAGTACACTTCTGGTATAAATCTACAATTTCATGTAGGATGGGGTTGGCAGTCAGCCAAAGTTTTAATTTATCTTTGCTTATCTTATTCCAGTATACCCAAAGAGGCTGGTGGTGTGCATAACAAAACAGGCCATCAGCTGCACTAGTGTGGTGGTCTTGACACGTTTCGCTCAATGCTGCTATTTTTCGGCTTTATATAAGCTCCTTGAGCAGCAAATCTGGGAAGAAGATAGGGTTTTCTCCTGATGATTACTCCCGCAGACGATTAGCCAGCAAAATACTCATTTTCCTAGGGAAGAAGGAACACCTACTAAAGAAGTTCTAAGCTAAAGCTGATGTTTCAGAGACCAGACTGGGAGGGAGAGAATAAAATATGCAGTTCTCCACGGACTTTGCTGGTGCTAATTAATTATTTTCCATTCAAGGCAATTATATTGGTAAAATATTTGCATTGGGTCTGACAGAATATCTGCTTGTCAGCAAATTCAGCTCTGTTGCCAACTTTGGATTCTTGCTTTTGAAACCATGGTCTGGTTGGTGTTTTTGCCTCGATTTCTTCTGCTGCTGCTGCTGCTCTGCTTCTTGCTGTCACTCACAATAATTGGGCTAATAAAAGGCAGGAACAAGAATTTATTACACCTTGGGCTTCAAAACAAACTTTATTTGCTGGAGCAGCACTTTCTCCCTACATGCCACTGTATATTTTGACGCTTCTTTTAAATACTAAAGAGAGTCTATTAAAGGTTAAATCATACAGAAATGTTTTTATTTTTGTGCATATGTGCAACAGGAGCTCTTTGTATACCTTGTTAGGTAGGTTAAAGTTTGGGAAAAATATGAATATTTCAAACAGGATCTACTGCTGCTTTATTACATTTTACAAAAAACTTCAAAAAATATCCCTCTCTTAAGACGTCCATAAATGTATTTGGATGAGTTAACAAAAATGCAAGTAAATCACCTTAACTTGAAACCCTATTGCTTAAATGTCCCTCGGGTGTAATGTGGGTCATGTTTGTGGGACCACGTTGTCTTTAAAGGTCTTACAGATTTCTCAATAGGTGACTGATGTTTATCCCTGCAAGGCTTCACCATAAGCTGTTCCTATTGTGGTCTCTAGTGTTAAAAATAATTTGCTAATTTATCTTCCATTCCATTTCCATCTTTGGTAGCAATGTCCAGCTTTGCGAGACTTGTGGGATGGGACAGATTTTGGCCAGACTACCAGTTTTATACCTGTTTTATAACAGAAGCAGCACTCAAATCGCAAATCAAATAAAATCAGTTGGCACAGAGATGTCATAGTGCCACCCGCTGTTTCTCCTCCATGGTTTTGGTTATTCCTCCGCAGAAACCCTTGAATATATTCTAAATAAATTCAGCTGTAGAGCTTGTTTTCAGATATGATCCAGCTACATAACTTACATACCCAAATTCCCACATTGTTTAATGAGATTTAGTGTGCTGATTGTATTGCTCCCAATAAAACCCCTCCACATGACCCTAAGAATTTTAGTTCTTTCCTATTTTACCCAAAAGCACACCCACTGTTATCTTGATCACTGAAGAGACGCTTTGGCTGCAAATTAATATAAGTTGCCTTTTCTCTTCCACGTCAACCCCACGGTTCATCTCTTACCTTACAGGACATGGGAGGCAGATCATGCATGGTTTCTCACAGAATATGGCCCAACCATCCAACGCTTGAGACCATTATGCACCACACACTCTTGTTGGGTAAAGCAGAAGCAAACCTTCCCTCTATCCAAATCCTATTCTTAGAGCACACATGTGAAAGAAAGAACAATGAGTTGCTTACAAAAGATCTGTTGTTCTTAATCGATATAAGCAGAGCACACTTTTGTTAACCGTAACCTGAATCTATTTTATGTAAGTATGTATATATTTCTGGCAAAGATGCAATAAAACAAATTATCCTTGGTGGAATTTTGACAGTAAGCATTATCACAATCTGCAAATATTCAGCTTTTTTCATCTGAAGCTTTGCAATAACTTTGCAATAAAAATAAAGAAATCTGGTATCACCCATAGCACTTCTACAACACTGCTTCCAATGGGATCTACAGGAGCAGGTCAAAAAAGGCAAGATGGCAATCATGGCATTGCAATTGAAGCTCTGTCCCTTTGTACGTGTGTGTGACATGACACATGTACAAAAGGGAGAGGGCTTTGATTGAGATGCTGCTGCTCTGGCTGCCATCTGGCCTCTTTCGACTGCCCAGCTGGTGCCGCTGATAACTTCCATTGTTGATTCTCAGAAAGAAACTGGAGAATAATCTGCGGCTTTACTTTTGCTAGCTCAGAAACATGGAGAACAAGGAGCAGAGAATGTCGATCAATCACTGTCTCATTGCAGGCAGCCATAGGCCTGCTAGAGTTAGAAAAATCCCACCCCAATTCCACACAAAATGGGGGGGGGGGGGAATTAACATCCCAAGCAGCCTGGCCCTTTGCAGCAAGGTTAACTGCAACCCCAGTTCCCTTTAAAGGACCTGCTAAGGGGAAACCATAGAACCAGAAGTGGAGTGAGGCAAGAATGGTCTCCTATAGGAAAACGTATCAAAGTGTTGCAGAAAAAAATACTAGCCTTGCTTGGTTTCAGCTGCACTGTAGGTAAGCTGGAAATAAATTGGCTCAAATTTCCAACCTGGTTGATATCATGGAATACGTAAGAGTTTTGTGTGGAAATGCCCTCAGTATTTGACTGTATGATGAGAAGAAATTGAGCAGTAATCCACATGGGATTGCTTCTGACCCACAGAAAGAGTTATTTCCACTTCCACAATCCCAGGTTAACTCGAGAGTCTCCTGCAAGAACTAAATGTCTGTTGTTTCAAATGAGATGACAAACAGAGGATCTTCTTGGTTGTGGTACCCACCCCCCACCACAACGTTTTGGAAATCTTTTCCTAAAAGCATTCCCAATACTTTCCTTTAACCTTTTTTTACAACTAGGTAAAGATCTTTTTATGATCTTGGATTGTTAAACCTTTTAAGTTCTTTTAAATGTTATTTGAAGTTATTTTATTATTAATGTTTCGTCAATTATCCTGACAACTATTTCTGTTGATGGTGCAAAGCTCGGTTAAAGATCAACAGGTTCTTATATCTGAAACAGCTGCAGTTAACATTTAGTGCTCTCATAGAACTCTTAAAACAGGACACATGGTGTCTTAATGTCATCCACTTAACCAATAAATAACAGAAAGTTGAATTTTGATGTTAAATGGCATACTAAAGTTGGAATGTTGAATTTTGAGGGAAAGCTTCAACATGAATGTCTGAATTGCCCATGTTGATAATACTGCATTAAATCCTGGCCTTGATGGACAGGGCTTCACATTTTGCTCTAGAAAGCCAGCAGTTTGAGAAAATGTGGGAAGCTGCAGAAAGGAGAAAGAAACTAGAAGTATAGTTATGTAAATGGAAATGTACTTGCACAATGTTTGACTTTTACCCATAGGTATTAAAGTGAATAGATGAGTTAAACTGAAATAATAAGTATTTTGATAATGCAATCTTCAGAATAACATCCTATTTAATGCAATAGGTTTTACTTCCAAGTTAGGACTGCAGTCTAACTTGAATTGATTGGAGCTTATCCACTGTCTGCTGACCTAAACAATACATCTCATGTTGTTGTCACTCCTAATTATTCTCTGTAGACAGCATGGAGATTTGAGTTTTAACATTTTGCTGTGCTCGCACAAGTCTGGACTGGAACTTCTTTGTCTTCCACCTGGTAAAATAATATTAAGAAACTGCAGTACTAACCCCCAGAAATAGTTTATGCAGGAATTTTTATTCTCTTAAATCTTCCAGTGTTAAAGCAACAAGAAAACATTTAGAATGTCCTTTGGTGGTATCTTATTACACTTGCTATAATATGTAAACTGATATTCTTTGATGCCAGCACGTTGCCCATACAGAGAAATCTCTGCACAATTAAATGAATAGAAAAAGGAAAAAAAGAGGATGAACTAAAAATCATCTCCCCCACCCCCATCTGATTAGGATTAAAGTACATTACTCAATTGTTAACACAAATTGGCAATAATACAAAAAATCTACGCCTTACGTTAGTCAAGAAAAATAACTTCATTTGATTACAAAAGGATAAATACACTTTCTTTTTGTCCTACTGCCACTCTTGTACAATAGGTGAGCACTGCGTTGACAGGGCACAGTGCTTCTAAGATATACAAGGATATGACCAGCTTGAGATTTATTGAGTTGGGGCTGGTACACATGTGCATGACTAACATCAGACAAAGAGATCGTTCAACCAACAAAGGTTACAGAGCAACGTTCACTAAAGCACAGTTGGAAAAGGGGATTGAGGGGCTGAAGCAGGCCAATATGGCAGCTTTGAAACAGATTTCCTGTTTCATTACCCACAATGCACTGACAGCAAAGAATGCCTCTATTTGGTTGGTCCACACACTGGGAAGAGGTACAGTTGCGCACCAGTTGGAAGGAGCGAGTTTTTTATCGTTTCTGTCTTGGATTCCCATCCGGGGGCGGCTACCCAAGCCTTTTTGAACCTGTGTAAGTGCCTGCAGCTGTCGTTGTGTTGAATAGTAGTAATAGTATTGGCAGCTGCCTCACTTAAGCTTGAGCCAAGAAGTAACAGTCTTGGTTGATTGGGTTGTCCACAATGTATACATATGGCTTAGTTCAGTCAGGCCTTTTCTTTAGTCTATATATGTGTGAAAATTGTATAATTCCCCCCCTTATTTTTAAAATACTTATTTGCATCTAGTTCTTTTCCTTTCTTTTCTGGACACCTTCCTCTTAAAGCAGTCTGAAGCTGAGGCCTCCCAAGCTGCGTAGCTTAAAATATAAAAAGCCCACTTAATCCTAATGGAGCAATCGGCGGTAGTAGGAGTAGCAGGCTTGGTACTGATCCTGCCTGTTGCCCCGAGCTTTCGCTGCAGCCGTCCGGATCCACATCGCAACTCCGCTTCTCACACAGCACACCAGTATAGCCTTCTGGGCACTGGCAGCGTATATTGTTGTGGCACGTCCCTCCATTCTGGCAAATCTGAAGTTCATTGTCACATACGTTTGCTGCAAGTTGGAGTGGGAAGGAAAGAGAAAAGCATAATCAACATAAGACAATTGGTTAGGGAACACAACCAGGAAGTGAAAGCTCTGGCTTTTTTCCCTAAAAGGTATTTTAAGGATGAAGACCAGGGCCAGCTCTACCATTAGAGGAAAGCGGTGCCCATCAGAAGTACACACTGAGGGTCATAAAATGGCAACTATTAATTTTTCTTTTGGATTCTTGCTACCAAGGATGATAGAAATGCTCCTGAGATTTTTTTTTTTTTTTTACCCTAATAGCCAAGTTAAGTACTGTGCACCTTGATTTGGAGCAGCTTGATATGCGTGAGATCATATGTTGTTGTGCCTCAGACTGTAGCACATCTTCATGAAAAATGGAACAAGGAGGGATGAATAAAACAAAGCTCCCTTCGAAACATTTAAAGGAGCCCCGTGTTTCTAAAAACTCGGGCAACTGCTTTGAAAGCATTCTGGCTTATATATAGCTGCTCACTTTGGCACACAGAGATGGTTGGGAGCAGCTTTCAAAGCAGCCACCTGAGGCTTGCTAAAGACGTGGCGGCTTTTATGAGTTGAAGAGAGGTCCTTGTTTTGACTTCAGGCACTGAGAAGAAGCTTGTCTGAATGCTTTGCGCATTCCAATAAGCACACTCGAGGCACAGGTGGGATTGTGGAAAAATTGCTCGGATACTCTTGAATATACTGAGAATGTCAGTCTCATCCACGGAAGCCACGATGGTCCCTAAATGGAAAATCTTTTTGACTGAAGTGCTTTGCACTTGTGAATGGTAGCAAATGGGTACACTGAAAAATCTAATCCTTTGGCCAAGCTATCCATTTAGACAGATCAGTCTTGCTGGGACTATGTCACTTTAGGCAACAGTTGGAGAATCCTAAATCTGAGCATTTTTCTTTTGCTCGTGAAAAGTAGAAAGTTAGATATAACCGTATCTGACCTTTTCCCTAACCTGCTAATTTTCCAGATGTGGAAAATACGCTTTTACCCCAGCTGTTTTTTCAAGGGTTACAGCCTTGGGAAAGTTGTATTAAATGTATTTCTGATTGTATTGACAAGCTTTAAGAACTGTCTGCAATGTCCAGAAATCACGCCATCAATTTCATAGTAAAATATTTCTTTAACGTAATCCTAAGTGAGTAATCAAGTAATCTTGGGTTCATGCACCTAGGCTTGTGCTTATTGATACAAACACTCTTTGAATCCTTGGGATTAATACTGGTTTATGCATTATAGGATTAACTTGGTCAGGATCCAAGTCATTCTGTACTTCTATGAATGCATACAGAGGTAATGCTCCTGATTCCTTAGCCATGGCCAAGTAGTTAGACGCAATACGTCTCTGCAAAGCCTCTGTACACCGTGATTATTACATTTACCATAAAAAGCCAATATTTGCAGCAAGTAGCACAGAAATCAAGCACATAAAAATGCAACATCCTGCTGCTGAGAAGAAATGAGAAATGAATCCTTCCCACTGAGAGATTTTACATGTGAAAAATAAGCTAAAAGCATGAAGAAGATATAGTGCAGCAAAGAAAGCATGCTTCTTGATGAAGAGTATGCCACCAAACATAAAAAGCAAAGCTTTTTCCATAGACCACTTCTACATTTTGCAATGTGTAAACATATTAAATATATATATGGCCTGTGAGACAAATCAGATACATAAAACTTCTATTAACCACTATTTATAGCAGATAGGAATGATCATTCCATCTTACAGAATCACGCTGACCTATTTTAATAGTCTTCCTTCCTTGCTTTCCACCCACCTTACATACTCTGTCCATTTAATCTATCTTTCTTGTAGGAAACTGATATATTGTAAAACAGCTTAGACTCTCATAATCCCATGTTACCATGTTTTTATTTTCCCAGGATGGAATCTAACTCCAGTTACAAAGCGCTCAGGTAGTGACAACATGAAGACCTTGGGCAGTTCTTGCAACATGAAAGAGATAGCAAAATGGACCAATCTCTGACATTATAAGGAAATTTTCTATATTAGTATTTCTCTATTTCTATCTCTTAGCTAGCTGACTCACTTCCCATGCTCTTCTCTGTTTTATTTCCCTAAATTTTATCTATTATTTAATTTTTTGATGCAGTGCCAATGGATTCCTTCCCCCCAAAAAGAGACATATGTACAGCAAGAAAGAAATCTGACAAGTCTGATGGATAATAGAAAGCTGTTACAAAATGATGTGTCAATTATCAAACGTCCTTAAAGATAACACTCCAGATCTGTTAACAGAATCCTCTGCTGTAATGAAACTCATGGTTAGGCTTTACCAATTGAACATAATCTCCTGTCTATCTGAACCTGCTGCTTAGACTACTGGGGCTCTAAATGGCATGGGAGTGTTTGGGAGATTTTTAAATGATTACTTAATGAACTGGGACTTCATTGTAGAAGACAAGTAATCCAAAATATTCCATTTGAGGAGGACTTCTCATAAAATGCTCAGGAGTCATGCTTTAAATTATTATCTTGATTTATGAAACACAGGACATGGTACATTTTATATCCCAGATACATCACAGAATTTGGTCATGATTCAATAGAATTATGGGAAGGGCAAATTCCTCATAATTTTTAATTTTATTTCTAAAGATATTTCAGGCTTGCTAAATATTCAGGATAATCATCTGTAAAAAATAAACATAAGAATATTGAATACTGATTGAAATGCAGTATGAAGTATCATATAGATTAAATTGTAAATTCAGTTGTCAGTTTTATAATTGGTTCTGTACCAACCCTTCTGCACCTTCAAATCAATTGTGCCTCAAACTCAAACTCGTTTAATTATGGCCAATGACCAGCAAAATTTTAAAAAATCTCAGAAACAATGGTCAAATACAACAAAGATAGTGTAACAGTAATTTAAAACCTAAAAAATTAGGATTTTTCTAAAAAACAGGAGAAAAGGGAGAATTGAATAAAATGTAGTAAAACAGACTACAACTTAAGATCAAGTATAAACAGCAAAATAGGAATCCAGTGTTATTATTGGCTTTGGGAGAAATGGTTCTAATTTGTTCCCAACAAGCTCCAAAGGCTTGAAAAATTATACCAAGGTATTTTAAAGTTGGAACTTGTCCGATTTAATTATTTCCGATTTGCCATTGAGGTTTGTGATGACTAGGGCTTCCCTAGAAAATCATAATTTCATCTTAGAGTGACTGATTCCTCCTTGCAGAATTCTGTTAAAGCTTTCAGTCTTCTCCTGAGGGCCACCTCCAGATGCTCTGAACCATAATCTCTGGAAGATGGTGTCCAACAATTTTTCCACTCCCTACTAATCTGCTCTTCACCGCATTCCTAATGAAGTGTACTGTTTCCATGTTTAATGGAAATTCCTTAAGAACTGACAGCTTTATCCTGACTCATATTGAAATTAAAAAAGATTGTACAACAGCAGTGCTTGGATGCTCTGGCAGTTACCAAGAAAGCAGTGTCTTGGTGTCTGATGTTGAGCTGACTTCTAATTTTCTGCATGCAAATGAGTTGAATAATGATGCTCTTCCACTTCCTCTCCAGCATGCCGTGCCATAATTAATATGAGGGCAACCAACAGGCATCATTGAAACATGTTCCTCCTTCATCACCTTTCTCTGTGATTCTTTTTACGGTGCTAATGTATTTTTTATGACCCATTGACACAGCACTGAAATGTATCTAGCATTTCTGATCTGCAAATGTCACAACTGCATATTAAGTTATAATAAATGCTGCTTGCTCAGAAAATTAGGCTGATGACTGCCATATGTCTGCATTTTAATACAGCCCATACAATGTGCTTAATTGGGCAAATTTATATTGCAAGTATCAACCAAGAGGAATAATATACCATAAACAAATCCAATGAGGTTTCAAGTCTGAGAAATTGCAAACAGCGATAGAAGAAACAAATGTATGATTAGAAATCAGGCACAGATATTAATTATTTGTGAATCTTTACCTCCAGTGGAATCTGCTTCACAGACATGTATATTACTTGATTACCCATCACTTGATGCCTGGCAAGCAGCACTATGTCAGCTCCATTTGGAAGAAAGCGACATTGGTCCAATAAGATTTACACCCAGATAACTGCACTTAAGCACTGCAGTATTAATAGACTGACTGCGCTGATATGACTGATATTTCTTGTGATGTTAGAACTATGGCGGTCCATTCAGAAAGCACTGAAAATCATTCTCATTCAGTAGCTATTAAGTAATTTTGAAGATATGTTCTGTGGCTTCATCACTGAATATTCATTTCCACTTAGAGCAACGGTCTGATTAGTCATTACGATTCTTTGTAGCAAACTCCTGAGTAAGTTTGTGAAAGACTGGGCTATGGTACTACAACTGATGTTTTGACCTCTAATTTACATCTGAGCTTTCATTTCATTTGGTTTGAACCTAATAGGAGTTTTCCAAAAATATGCAGCTTAAAGTGAAGATAACATGTTTGAAAACAGCAACCGTATTGATGTCATCAGTACTGACCATTACTGGCTTTAAATAATTAATGATAAATCAATAGCTAATTAAGTACCTCTTTTAGACTCCAGATAAGATCTTGTTTATCTTTGGATCCTGAATGCAAATTAGGATATTTTCCTGTGTTTGCCAGTTTATATACATAATAAACTTAGTTTCAGTTGATTTTTATTTGGAAATCTTTTGACTTCTGTGCCTATGGTTTTAAAGGCATTTGCTACCATACAGTAATGTAGCATTTTATCAAAAAATAATGTAAACTCTACCTTAACGATTTATGCCAATGTATTTTACCTTCAGTGGTGGCAAAATGATGTGTTTTATGACACTGCATTAATGAAATAGTTGCCACACTTGATCCCAAACACTAAGATAATCATAAAGGTGTGAGTGGCAGCCTAATCCAATGTATGATGTTCAATTAAGTTTAAGTTGTTGTGCAATTATTTCAAGACAACACGTCTACATCAGTTTGATAACTGTAGATTTGTTTTTACTGAGGTAGACGCTAAGACAACTTTCCATTTTTATTTTTCATTATGGCTGAATCATAAATGCTAATTATATCCACTTTTTCACAAAATTATTAATATTCGATCCTAGCGGTCTACGCAGTTTCTTAAATTTCTAAGCAGTAAATTTACCCATGTCTTAGAAATATACACTTCTCCTTGTGGATCTCTAGGGAACTGCACAGCTATGAGGGGAAGAAAACACATTTTTTATGCATCAATTATCTGATTTTAATGCCCAGTTTATGCCTTTTTATCAGTTATTGACATTTTGGATGGAAGGTTCTACCATTTTGAAAAGACAAATTCCAATGCGGAAATATAAACGTTATTTTAGATCTAGTTTTACCTTTGATGTTTGAATGAAACTCATCAATCGACTGTAATTTTCAGATGAATCTCACAATTGTTGCTCAATGGATAAATATTATCATAGGTTAAAAGAAACATAAAATCATCAAAAAACTGAAAACTTTAAATTTAAATAGAAGTAAAAGGAAGTACAAAGCTATCTTGAATTTAAATGCTGGAAATGTTGGAAAACAATCGGAAATGATTATTAATTCCAACCGACACCTTTTTTTTTTGATAGCTTACCTTGACATAGCAAGATAATAAGTCTGGCAATGCAAAAAAACCTCCTTGTTAACAACTGCATTAAGCAGAAATATTACTTGAAGATTGCCATCTGCCTAGCAGTGAGAGCCTGCTATTGAACAATTTAATCTGTTGGCTATGTTTACGAAAGATAAATCAGAATAGATAAGGCAAAACTGAGACAGAAATCTTGAGGGGTATTTCCCTTTGATTTAGGCCACTGTAGGATCTATTCAAAGACAATATTTGACAACAGATAGACGTATTCATAGGTGATAACTAACATTATCCAAGAATGCATATTTTGTGGCCATAAATTAGAGCTGGAACAATCAATCCACATTTCTGTTGCATATCTGTGTTCCAAAATAATTGCAGCACATTTCTGATTGCAAGTTGTTTAAAACAACAACAACAACAACTGAACCAAGGGTCATTTTTACAGACAAAATATTTTGATATGCGCTGTTAAAGGTTTGTCACTGTTGCATTCATTTTTTGTTTGCTTGCTTTTAAAACAGATAATAGCTGTTCAAGATTTGTCTGCTATGATAACTGTATTTTTGCCCATGCAAAATCTCTGAAAGGAACAGTGCACTCTACTGTTTGTGGGCAATTTGTAATCCCATGGCAATAATTTCAATGTACAGACAAGGTGCAGATCTGGTTAAATTTCAAAATGCAAAATTGACTCAAATCCTTAAGCATTCTTCTCACAAATAAAACAGGGAGTCCTTCTGTATTGCATTCGTAATACAGAATAGCAGTTCTTTTAGCAGACTAATCTGTGGTTATACTGTTCAATTATGCTTTGTGGCCAACCCAGTACTTAACATTTTAAAAGTATTCTTGACTTCACAGATGGCTTGTATGTTTGGATCAAAAGCAGAAATGGTGAGAAAATTCTTGAGTTTTTCTGACTCCCAAAATACATTTTTGGGTGCTAATGAGAATTAATGCTCTAGAGCTCTTTTCCACAAAGTGATAATTAATAAAATACTGAAGACTTCTATAGGTCAAGCTCTTCATAGATATTCAAATCATCATCATCACCATCATTGTATGCTTATGTATATGCAGTTGTGAATATCTTTCATCTTCTACTGAATGACTGTACATTAGAGG
This sequence comes from Python bivittatus, assembly GCF_059951505.1. Lineage (NCBI taxonomy): Eukaryota > Metazoa > Chordata > Lepidosauria > Squamata > Pythonidae > Python > Python bivittatus. The sequence continues at coordinate 18,023,096 of NW_028277098.1, forward strand.
GAAAAAAAGGCATACTGACCCATGAATGCTGTAGTAAAAACACCTTCCCAGGGCATGTAATTCTTTTCATGATCTTGAGAAGTGACAGAACTGACGGGAATGATGAACCAATTGAAAGAACATGCCAGAATCCTTGGGCGTGCTATTTTTTTCCTCCAGTTGCACACCAGAGAGCTCATTGGGCTTTTGTGTGTATGCAAAGAACATTACTTAGAACATAGGGCACATATCTAAAATAATGTTATCAATGGCCATAAATCTCTATATTATAGCACTGATGGAAGCTGTCTGCTACACTGACTTCAGTAGGGATGACAAAAGGATACCAAGGTGGTAGTATGTAACTGCTATTGTCTTTATGGAAAAAGCAAGCAATTGAGAAAGGGCTGACCCAAAATACTAACACTCAGATAAAATCAAACTACCAGGACAGCTTGGTGCCCTTCAATTCTATAACACATGCTGATTGGGGAGGCATCAAGTTGGACTTTGAAGCAGGACGTTTAACAGATCTGTAAGGGAACATTTTTTACTTGGTTTCATAATTAACACTGTGGTAACATCATCTGTTCTAACACAGAGAATGGGGAACAAGCAACTTTAACTAATGTAAGCTCTGATTCAATTGTTCAATTCCTGGGAAGAAGTTATTTAAGCCTGAGACTATTTCTTGGTCTTACCATGGTACAAAATCTCAGGGGCCAAAGAGTAAATAAGTTATGTGTCATTACTGGGTGGGTCACAGCATTAAATCTTAAAAAGAAGGAAATAATTCCTGTGCATTAACTCATAAATATTTTTCTATGGCTAATACGACTGTTTTGATATCCTTGACCTTTCTTCTTATTCCCAAGCACATCATTTTTCACCAGATTTTTTACAGTTTCCCACCCCTTTTAAAATTAATTAATAAATAGGAACAATGATGCTTTCAGTACCAAAAAGGAAACTCAGAAAAAAGACATGTCCTTCAAATATTCTTCTGCAATTATTCTATAACTGAGCCATAAATTTTAAAGTATGTGGGAACTTCAGTAAGTAAGTCTATTATGTTTTAACTGCAACTTTTTCATATTTCTTAACACTTCTGTAAAGGTTTTGCCAGATCCACATTTTCTGCAAAATCAAGTAATTGAATTGTAGAATTAAAGGTCTTTTTTGTTAAATTTGAATAAAAAAGTTTCTATTCTTACATAGTAGTGAGTCTAAAAAGAGAGAAATGTTATTCATACTAGATTAGTACATACAATTTACTCTACACATTTACTAAACCAAATAAGAAGCAATTTGCAACTCTCAGAACAAATAATGATTTATAGCATATCTGGATAAAAAGATATTTTACAGAGTGTAATATAATAGTTACAAGCTGAAGAAGTGGGAACAATGAACTAATACCAATGACCTTTTAAATATACATCAGTACAGAATTCTTTTTTTAAAAAAACATTGAGTTAGGAGAATTATGAGTAATTCTATGACAATGCATCTGTAATAGGACTGTCAACCACTCAGTTGATCAAACAAGTAAATTATATTTAAAATAAACAATTTTTAAAAAGCATTCCTGGAAAAGAAATGTGAACTTGAAATTAAAAGCTTGTTTTTACCTTGATCTACTCAGAAAGTAAACCTTAATAAATTCAGAGGGGTTATTCCCCAAGCAAATGTTCACAGAACTGTGGCTTGAAGCAATTAACAATTGTTCAATTGAATTTACTGAATCCAATGGGACTATTTTCAAATCATCACTCATTTATCACACTGAAAGTATTTCTTTGAAGCTATATTAGCGCTCCAGTAAATAAATACTTTTTCTAAAAGTTATATGGCTTTTAAAGATCAGGTAATAATTTTTTGTGATTAAGTTACTTCTGATCAGGCTGAACAAGGGCTTCATCATCCCTTGCAAATCCAATAGACTTTATGCTGTTATAACCCCAGGAGTGCTAAATGACTTTCTATTTTCTCATTTAGATGTTTTTCGTGTGACGAGCTTAACCTGCAGGCTTGAAACCACAATTCTTCCTGATTAGTGGAAGAGGTGTACATAAGTCTCATAGTTCTTGGGGACAAGGAAACTAAAATTAAAAATTTCACAAGATTCCTATGCACAAAAATTTTATGATGGCATTTAGTCAATTTCTGAGATATGTAATAGCAAAAACACAAGTTCCTACAGATACTGAAAAAACAAAACAAAACCACAAAATGTTGAAAAAATGTAAGGGAGAAATAACATAGATTTCAGCATAGCACAAAAGAATGAGTGTCTGTGTTGTCTAGACATAAATCATAACCTCACATTGTTCTGGCAGGATTGATTAGAGGATGACAAGAAATTGCTTTCTAAAATGGATGAAATTGGAAACAAATCCAGGATTAGTAATTTAAGAATTACTATTGTTCCAGAGGGAATGGAGTCTTTAAAGGGGGAAATGGTTAAGAGCTTGTAAAGTCATCTGATTTAGATCAAACACTTTCAGGGAGAAAATTATTAGGGATGGGAAAGAATTCTCAACTTCAGCTTTGTCCTAAGCCTTTATTATTGCCTTGGACTATAAGTCAGTCCATTATTAAGATCCAAAAGCTGCTTTAGTAACCTGAGGGGCACAATCAAAGTTGAGAAGTCTGGAGAAAGCAGTAAATGTGAAAATCAATTTCAAAGACATGAAGCTAGTAATAAGAGGCAGAATCAACTCTGGATGTTTAGCTTACAGATAAGAAAATGAAGGGAAAATCAGAATTTTAAAATGTGATATGCATAATAGAGAACAAATATTTTCCTGCATAGTAAAATTTTTAAATGCTTACAATTTGAAAATAATGTAAGGAAGAAGAAGCAAGAGAAGAACAGATGAGTATGCATGGGTAGCTATGTATAGAAAAATCTAGAACTATTTTAGAACATCTTCAGATAGCTTTCAACATTGTTTCAGATCAGGGCTAAATAATAGACATTTGCCTCTCTGTCTCTCTTATTTCAGTAAGTTCAGTTAAGTACTCAATACAAGAGTTCAGCAGGTAAGATGAGTGTATTCCATTAGTATAAGAAAAGTTCATCTCCTAAAAAGAGATACATCTCTCTTTGAAAGTCCTAATACTGGTATTAATTTCAACTAGGCTTGTATTTGTTTCTATAATATCTGCACATGTGATGCAGCTACATGCATGCAGCCGGGTCTCATTAATTGACCATGCAGCATGATAAATATTCAATATTATTTTTGAATACCAGATGAAAGATATACACTGGATTAGTGGAATCTGGATTAGAGGAATACAACTATGAGATGTAAGGAAAAATATAAATAATTGTGGAGCAGTTTTTCAGGAAATGCAGTATGATTCAGTGGCTACTGTAAAGCAAGATGTGTCTTCTTATTGCTACTTAATGAGGGATGTGTACATTAAAAAAAAAAATAGTCTGGATAAAGGAATGCATCTATCTAATACTATTCTTGGAAGCTGTATACCTATCTTAGATGAAATTTATACTTGCTATATATTTATGCCTTAAATCATTTTAATTAATCAACTGGATATATCCACAGACTAAACTCTCTTCTAAAAATTTTGTGTGACACATGCTTTGCATATCAAAAATCTAAAAAATAATCTTAAAAAAAAGAATTATTCCACATTTGAGTAGCTAAAGGATATTCCTTTAGACTTATACTTGCACACAATGAGAAATATCTTACATTGCTTTCTGTCTTAATCATGCGAATTGGAACTTTAATTACCACTTCTCCATAGTTATACAGAAAGAGAGAATTTAAAGTTCATTCTATCTTTTCATGTGGCTGTGATTTTGAATAAAACAAAAGTGAGCAGCTGGGTTTTCTGACAGTTTGGACAAATTCTGTTCCATTTGTAGTTGGAAATTACTTTTTTTTTAATGCCTAGGTTTTAGTTTATACAATGTAAAAATGAAAATGTCACTAGAATTTTAACTGCAGCATCATGAGTAGGGTTTTTTTTTCACCACTAAATTTTTAAAAATTTATTTTAAATTATATAGGATGTCCATATTTTTTAAAAAAAAGTTTATAAGAAAAGCATGTAACTAAGGATAGTATCATCCAGTTCCACAGACAGAATAATACATACATGTACAAGACTAAGCGTGCATCAGATGATGCCTGTTCTCCCTGCTGACTGGGTGGCTTCTGATTTTGGGTCATAATATCATTCCTGCTTTCAATCATGTATTTTGTTTGATCATTTTCAATATTAGTTTAGCTTCCAGAACAACACAGTTAAGATGCCTATTAATGTGAAATACAAAACAAAATATGAATTACACTCTTCTGCAAAGTATACATGGCTTGTGACCCACTGATGTGTCATAAAAGATTGGGACCATGTCCTCTCTAAGCTCTAATCCCAAGATAAGTAACCTGGAATTCTCCAGACAGGCTGGATGAAACTGGATTCCAAAATATCTGAGAACATCATATTGCCTATTCTGAACTAAAACAACAAATACAGGAAGAGGCAAATATAAAATACCATGACACAGATATATTGCATGAAATGGTATAGAGAAGGGAATTTAAATAGAGTGCATTTGTAACACAGCCATATACTGTAGAGTTATAATTGTTCTGCTCTAAAATACCTTTGCTGAAGTTGAACTGCACAGATTTAAGCCATATATATATTGCTTTCAAGGTCCAGATCTGGCCAACAGTTCTTAATTCATGCCTTAGTGGGACAGGTAATGTGCAGATTAACATTTACAAATGAATCATCCAATATACAATCTTTCAAGGTTTCCATTTGTAGCCTACCTATGAAAATACGAACTGGTGTAGACACTAACACACGCTTCCCTTCACATAATTTATAATGAGCTGCTAAATGCATTGGGGTCAGTATGTATGTGCTTTCTTGACTGCCGTCCATATTAATGGTTCTGAACAATGACTGTGATAATATGTATTATGATGTCACTGACCTGCATAGCTTAGGAAAGAAATTAATCATGGAAATCTTGAAGCCCACCAAACATGTACTGATTAGACAAGCTCTGTGATCCAAATAAACTAAAATACCTGCTTTTCTCTCTGTGTGTCTTTAATTATCGGTAATTGCTTTGCAGACCGTAAAGATTTCAGGATCAGAAGGAGAACCCTAAACCTGTTTCTTTAGTACTTTCAGTATATTTGAATGCTTCAGCAAATACATAAACAGCCTTTCACAACCTTTGGGAAGTTTGATAAAACACCAACATTTGACATTTCATTATTTGGTTTTTAACTGGAGTAAAAATCAGAAGTGGGCACAATGGAAATATTAGTAATAGATGAATGAACAAATAATCGTTTAGCTAAACTGTACAATAAAAAAGGAATAAACAATAAAAATGTAAGACATCATAAAATGTCCTTGATGTCTTTCCCAACAAGGTAAAAAGATTTATGCTGGAGCTTTAAACTGTGAGTTTATGTAATTAGTTGAAACATTTTGGGGTAATAATTTGATAAATAGAAAATCTTAAACAAAGCTATGAGGGAACTTGCTTCACTTTTAACAGTGTGTAACATCAAGTTTCCAACAGGAAAAGCTAGCAGACAGGTTAAAATGGGAGATGTTAAAGGAATTCCATTTATCCTAATTATGATTCCATTTAGGATTGGCAACATGATTGCCCCATGATGTTTAGTGTCTGTTAATTCTCAAATAACATTTAATCTTTGTTTTTAAGAATAATTTCAGGTGAAATGAAAGAATGCCAGCATTCTGCTGATCTCACAATATTTTTATTCAAGGTCTCAACATGAGATCTCTGAAATCTCATAATTTAGGGGGTGGGTTCCCCTCCAAAGGGGGGGGGGAGGAGCTGAAAATGTTGCTAGTGCCTGAGTTACATAGATCATGAATATTATAACAGGTAATCTCTGCCTCTACTCCTGCACAGTAGATTATCACTCATATGACTGTTAGTTATTTAAAACCAGATCTAAAGAATGGTTTTATCTTTGTAGTATAAGTTGTTTCTCATAGCCTTAAAGCTATATGGAACATAGAGAAGACTTGGACTGACACATCTTAAAAAATAAAAACATCAGCAATGGATTGCTGAAGAATGGGGAAAACATATTGAGTGGTGTTGATTAATTAGGTTAACAAGTAAAATGTATAATCATAATGTTGCACGCACTAACATGCATTCTCACATGCATCTATTTTATATAGGGAGTAAAGCATGTAATTTCCTGCTAAGTCACAGAATCAGCAATTTAAATATAGGGCAGTATAATAGCTTGATTGAAAATAACTCCCAGGCACACTTACTGAACAATTACATGTTAAGTTCCAGTGTGGCTTGAACTTTTACGAAGAATGAACATGTTTATACCATTTCTCTTTGAATTACTGATAGCATCACAAAGTCAATAGCAATTTTGTGCCTTCTCCAGAAAGAATTAGGTTTATGGCTTTGTAATGCATACATTAATATTAAAATGTGGCATCTTCTTAATAGAAAATTACAAGATTTTATGAACAAGTATACTGAGTGATTTAGATATAAAATACTGGTACTGAAAACTTAAGTTATGCTTTTCAAAACTGAAAGTTAAGTTTTGTGAAATTCACATTTTCAAATGGGGAAATTGCCATTTATTTATCTATTGTTATTTTTTGCTTTTTTAAATTGATGAATTCAACAGAGGCCAGACTATAGGAGAAGACAGGTAGAGCAATACATTCAGTCTTTCCCAAGGTGTTGGTAACGCTGGCTGGGGATTTTGGGATATGTAGTCACATGTAGAGGATACCAAATGAGCCACAGAGATTATTATGAGAAGAAAAAAGAGCTGAATTATTGCAGCAGCCTTCCCAAAACAAATCCAGAATTTTTTTAAATTCTGCAGCTCCGGAGAATTACATCATCATCCTCTCAATGCTTTTCATTTCTGCTTCTGTATGCCTTCTGCTTGTTAAGATTGGAGGGAGGGCCTATCAGATTGCTGCTTTGGTTAAGGCTACCCAAACTAGTCAGTAAAAATCCAGGTGACCACCAGATGATAGCAAAAAACTAGAGTTTGCTCTATTTCATGGTTGCCACCCAGGGGTGCCCAAGGCTTCACTTAGTCCCAGGTTGGGGTGAGAACGGGCGGACGGAAGGAAAATAAGAATGGTCACAATGGGCAAGACAGAAAGAAACCCGAAACTCAGCTGCTGCTGTGCACTACTCGGCTGCACGTGTAAAATGGTACGAGATATTCTGTGCAACGGCATGTTAAGGACTGGGATGTGTACCAAAGTCAACTCTTCAGCAAGAATGTCAGAGGACGCAGTTTGACTTTGGATCAGCAGGGATGGCTTGCTATTGTGTTTGCTTGATGACATCTGCAAAAAAAATATTCTTGGCAATATTTCTGGGTGCAAATGTTAAATGATGGAAAGGTATAAAGTAAAAATGGTGCAGTTGGATGGATGGTAAATAGTCTGTTTTAGTCCAGTAGTAGAACCCTATTGGATAATACTCCTGGACAGCAGTCTATTCCCAAGTAAATTCCACTGAATTCAACATGGTTCATGATGCAGGAGGTACACATAGGATTCTAGCCCAAACAGTAAAAGCGTGACATTGGACTTAATGAAATGGACCTATTTTTCTTTCATTTGTTTAGTGTATGGCATCTCATACATGGACTTACAGTAAATACTAACATTTAGCCTAAGTTAAAAGCATTTTAAAATATAAATATTAAAACGATCTAGATTCAAATACCCATGTCTACGCCATCTAACCATTGAAGCGCAGCATCCTTTATATATATAAAAAATCAGATGTTGGGCCATTATATGCCCTCAGCTTACAGCTGGTCACAATGTGATCTATAATTTGACATGCGGCCCTGCAGTCACACTGAGGTGATGCCATACTCCATTGATGCAGTGAATCCTGGCAGGCGCCATGTAAGGTGCGAATCCTGTTCAGGGTCATCCATTTTATTTTTCTTTCAAATAAATCCCTTATTCTCCAAATCCTATTTTATTTCTTAGGGACAGCAGAGTCAAACTGTCTGCTTTCAACAGATCTAACAGAGATCGGCTTTTTAACCCCTCCATCACATACTTAAAGTTTCAGCAGAAGCATCTTTAAAGAGTAAAAGAAAAGTTCATTTTGAGATACTAAACTGGATTATCTGCCAAACTTACTACCGCGCAGCCTCTCATCAACAGAACACCCTGCTGAATCATTGCCTGCTGGCAGATTTCTTTTAATGAGAATGGAGTATGCATTTCTGCTCTCAACCTGCTCTTCAGACCAAAATCTTTGCATCATTTTGTATATATGATAATGGGACACAAACCAGAGATCTGTATTCATTAGCCTGACTGGGGGTAGGAGGAGGAAACTGCTAGTTTGTGTTTACATCTGGAACTGTTAGCATCTGATGCACAAAAAATCAGGCTGTTTTTATATTCATGCAGTCCAATCTTAAGTATTTTTATGGAGCAATAAGACACTGAGCTCATAGGGCTTAAATCCAGGTAAAATGATAATAAGTTCGCAACCTTATTTTTTCTTCCACGTTGGCAATAATATTCCTCTAGGTATTGAAATAATCCTGGGAGGGAATAGTAAAGAGCTCCAGATTGCAATCCACTTATTTCTAAACAGACCTGTATAAGACTGCCTTGACAGTAACTTTCACACTAATTTCTTTCTCAGTTTCAATGTTTCCAACTGCTCAAACATGGGATATATTTTCTGCATAAGATTTTTCTTGAACATTTTTTTTTAACATTTTTCTTAACATATGATATTTTGGGCTAGTTTTACCAGAAATGCAAATTAAACATGCCATTGCATGCAGTGTTCCCATTGCATGTTTTTTTTCCCTTCAATATGAGCTATGGTATGTTTCAGGTCAAAAGCTCAGTTCAAAAGCAACTCATAGGAACAAACAAAATATATTGCAGAATCCCTGGTTAGCAGATAACTCCATGGAGAACGGGGTTCTTGAGATTAAACCAGGACTGGCCAAACTAGTGCTCCCCAAATCTATACCAAACATTTGACTATGTTGTTTCTAGTAGATGCTGGATAGCAACTTTTTTTTTAAAGCTAGAAACCCATCAAGAAATGCTGATGCTTCCAATGGTGCTCAGATACCCTATTTATTTGAAAAAGGGATGTCTGTCTGTCTGTCTGTCTGTCTGTGTGTGTGAGAGAGAGAGAGAGAGAGAGAGAGAGAGAGAGAGAGAGAGAGAGAACATTTTATATTTTCAGAATAGAAGCAGTCCTGCTTTAACAGATCCTACTGAAAGGAAGAAGCTACTCCTGCCTTATTGGAATGAAGGAGCTAGAAAAATATGCTTGGACTCCATCCATGGAGTCCATCCTTGGTCCCTGGACTTGACATACAGTTTTTAGTGTCCTCATTACTAGTGACACAGAAACAATGACAACAGGTTCTCACCCTTTCCTGTTTCTATGCAAGCAGTCACCCTCTCTTTCCCTTCCAGTCCCTTTTTCCACTCCCCTTATCTCCATCTCAGTTTCTTCCCCTTCCTCCATCTCTTCTTCCTCCCTTTCTCTTTGCTGTTTCTGCAGGGGGAGAAGAAGATGCCTGTGTTTCTGCCTGAGAAAGGTTTCTGTGTGGATATGCAGATGGGAACTTAATTCATGTTAGAAGGAGGATGCACCATTTTACAGTCAAGTTACTGTAATTGGTAGATATTAACTCAGTTAATATTAATTTATGTTTTGGCCCTGTCCTTTTTGGAACATGGAATCAAATTGATGGGTGTGCATGCAAAATCTCCAAATTGGCTGCAGTTTGAATTGTCAACCCTTGGTGGACAAGTGGGGAATCTGTTCACTGAGTCCGATTTTTGCCTGTGTTTACTTCCAGTTTTGGCTGGGGGAGGGGGAAGAAATAATCAAATTTGGGATTCTGTTTCTTTAAGGCCAATAATGTAACATTCTTTTGCATGATTTATAGTCTATTTTTTGCTCTTATCAACTCCCACCCTATCAAGACACTAAACAGTATTTTTTGAGGAGGTGAAGACCAAGGGTGGCCATAAAGAGAACTGCCAGCCCGGCTCATTCCACTTTTATTTTTGTACCATTCTGCCCACCCTAGTCCTTATTAAACAGTACAATGAAATTGTTAAAACTGGCATTAAATGTAAATACCATATTAAGAGAACATTTGCTTTGCTGAATCACAATAAGCATGGCCAAATCAAAAGAAAAAAAAATCAAACACTTCTCAGAGAAATAAAATCAAAGTCCCCTTTAACTCTCTCCTGTGCCTCTTTAAAATTCTCCTGCTGAACTCTGTCATAATACTTTAACTTAATCATAATGCTTTTATTTAATATTCTTGTAGCTTGCTTTATTTGCCAGTCACAGTTCTGGATTCATATACCGTTATATTTTTTTCACCCTGTCCTAAGCTAATGAGTGAACTAATGAGTTAAAGCAAAGCTTATAGGTAAAGAGTATCTTCAGTGGGCACAGAAAAATTTCCAAGAAGGCTTCTCACCTGTCACTCCACACTGGCGCTGGGCCTGCTTGCATGTGCTCAAATGAGCAATGAATAATTCATTTCCATTAATGACATGATAACCTTTCCCTACAGTTGATCTGCAGTCAAACACAGATTAAAACGGCAATTGCTATCAAGCGGTATGTTTTATTTCATGTGCTGAAGAGAAGTCTCTATCTCTTTATAAGCTCATTTTACATTCTTATTCTGAGCCGTTGCTGATCGCCATATCCTGTATTAAAATATTTATTATCAAGCCATCAGGTATTAACTATTTAAATATTACAAAGACTGAAGGAAACAAATATGCTTGTTTAATTTTTTATGCAGTTCCTAATACACTAATGCTACAAATTGCCAGTTATTCCCACATACCATTGATAAAGTTGATAAACCAAACTGCCTTTGACTGTCTATTTCTAATGATCTGTTAACCACATTTGGGATTTTCCAAACCATTCTTTCAATGGAGAGAAACTGTAAATACATATAGTGGTTATCTAACTGTGCAATTTTGCTGTATTTTTGTGAATATCCCTGTGCTGAACAAAATATTATATAGGTCTATCAATAGACTAAAATAGCGGTATCCATTCTCCAGACAGTTCTTATAAATTTCTGCCCAGCATAGCTACTGTGGAACTTTCAGTTCTGGAAAGCACTAATGTAGAACTACCTTGGAAAAAATAGCAGTAGAAAATTATGAGTGCATTCATGCAAGCATGTGTATCAATTATACTGTTTATTTGTTCTATATATAAAAATAAATATCTATGCTGATATTATGGAATGGGGCTGCACTTCTGGGTCCACCTTCACCCTCTGTGGCATACCCCTGAAACTGGCACAGTTTATACTGGCATAGAAATGTTCAGGAAAGAAGGATACATATAAGTGAAGATGACAAATATTTTCCACACATTTGAATTTTCCATGAGATAGGGGGTTTCAATCATTCAGAAGCTTACATTATGCATGAATGCAAGGTCACTTATATATTTTGTAGATCACAGAAGAAGTTGTATGCCTGATGAGGGGGGCAGTGGTACAGTTCTGTGGGTTGGTCATTATCCTTTCAAACAGATAGCACATTCTGAAATCAGTTCTTTACAATGGCTTAATGTAGGAATTGCGTACAGCTTCCGATCTGTGACTGTACATGTATTCATGACCCACTGTTCATACGAAGCAGCACCTGAAGAAAGGAAAGTGTCCCTTTGTTGCAGAGACAACGCAAGGATGATTTCTTATCACAATTGTTGGATAACATTGCTCATCTCTGAGGCCATTCCCCAAAACACTGAGGGGAGGTGGGAAGATGCGGTACAAACACAAAGCTGAAAAGCTAAATATATTGTGCTTCAGTTTGGTGCTACTTTATTTTTTGTATCAGGACAGACGAACAGCAGTCAAAATAAATAACTTCAATAAGCTATTAAAGGTAAAGATATGTAATTCAATATCAAGCCTGGCTGGTCCATATTTCTTGACAATCATAATAGCTGATGCCCCAAATCCTAATTCCCTTCAACATCTGAAGGAAGATTTGGATACTTTGTATTCAACTTGGGCTATTGATCAATCCCAACTCAAAACCCAGAGATGTCTGATTCAAACCCCAACATTTTTGTTACTGGGATACAGTATCAAAGTCATAGGGTGCCGATATCAACAATCTGTATAAAAATAGCGTACATGTCATACAAAGTATTTTAAAATAAACAAAATCTAGCCTGATCATTCCTATTCTGATGGTGTATTTCAAGGTCTCAGGCAAGAAAGTATCTTTCTCACTTCAACAACCTGAGATTACCCTAATGAGAGGTGAAGAATGACTTGTCCTACAGCATAGTATGGTGCGGTTTAAATATCATCTAAAGTGGACAAGAGAAGGACACATATAAGCATATGGTTATACCTACTTAGTGCTAGTTACAGAGTTGCGGGTCTCTGAAGAAAAAAGGTAATGCCCAATCAGATCCATTGTCTGAGACCTGGCATTTAATTCTTGGATATAGCTAAAAAATTCACTCTCCCTTTATTGCAATGATGTCATATGGTTATTCTTTTCAGTACAGTAGAACCCATTATCTTACTCATGGCATAATATCATGATTGAACTGAGTGTAGTAAAGTTGACAGATGACAATGTAGAAAACTGATGTTTGTAATTCACTTAGGTTCTATAGCACTGCCTCACTGGCTCAGACATCCATGCCTCCTAGGCCAGAGTCAACTTATTGAACCAGCCTATGGGGCCTATTTTGTACTCAGATTGGCATTAAGCCAGTATATAATAATTTCCATTAAGTCTGTCTTCACTTGAAAATGTAGTAGCACTTGACCAATTCTCAAGTGCAACTTTAAGGCACAATCATAGTTCTGTAGATGCCAGACCTTTTTAGGACATCTTGGGTAGTTATGTTTGCTACGGGCTACATAAAAATGTAATTTTCTAACATCATAAGACTTGCTTCATTAATTTGATTCTCAGCCAAATAAATTAAGGTTGCTATTATTTACAAAGAGATAAACTGGAAAATAACTTCAGTCAAAAAAACCCATAACATTGTTTTAAGAATTATTATTGGAACTATACAGAAAGCTAGGTATAATGAACCACCATGTTTGTTTCCTGTAAAGTTCTATATTCATCTGCACTTCCTTTTCAACTTGTACATACAAGATTGCGACAGTGTATAGTTAACATCTTCATGTTTACTTGTACCATACACCATTTTATCCTTTCTCAAATTATTATAATTGGGTTCTGACACTAATTATTTTGAAAGAAAGCATAGTGAGGAAAAGATGTACAAAAAGAAAAGTATATGTACACCAACAAATGACAGACTGCCAGCATGGAGACTGAAATGGCATAGGTCAAGCGGCAAATACATTGCATATATTGAAAAGTATATAGTTTTCTGAAGTCAGCACATGCTTAAGAGAACTGAATAGTAACTATCAGGGATGAATTTCATCCAAATAGCATGTTCACTGAATACATATCTATATATTCATCACGCTTGAGATAAGCAACATTATGCAAAATGTAGAAAAGGATAAGAAGTAGTAAGCCAAAAAAAAAAAAAATGAAAGGAAGGAAAGAGATTAGAGAAAAAGAAATCTAGTTTACACCATTTTATTCACTATACCTTTCCATATAATTCTATCCTTACAGATCATCCTTGCTTCCACCTTTTCTACACAGGTAGTCCTCGTTTAACAACCACAATTGGGACCAGCAACTTGGTCATTAAGCAAAGCAGTCACTAAGTGAAACTGCAACTGCACTTATGATCTTACTTCAGCTTTCCTTTGCTTTACAGACCTATGAAAGTTGTAAATGTGAGGATTGGTCATAAAGTTACTTTTTCATCACCATCATAATTGCAAATTGTTGTTAAACAAGGCAGTTTCTAAATGAGTTACTACATCAATTCATACATTGCCTTTTATCCTTTAAACTTCTTCCTTTTTGAGGATCTTCTTAACTCCACCCAATCATTACTTTCTCACTTCTGTACTTCTCTTGACCCGTTGATTCTTTCTTCATATACTGACAGCTAACGGAGCACTAGCTATGAAGATCAGGATTAGAAGAACCTTTCAGCTGGAAGATGATGAGACCTATATGCCTCACCTGAAAACAAAAAGGGGAGTCATCCTGAAGATGCCTACAACACTTTCCCTCACTATCACAGACAGCTTCTTCACCTGTTCCAGGTTGGAAATCAAAGGTTCAATATACCAAGGGCACAAGAGTAAGAGGCTGTGCCATGGAGAGCTCCTGATGAAACAAGCTTTGGGAAGGCACCTCACCCCCTGAGATGATGGGAAAGCTTAGAGTACTGATTTAGAATTGAATAACACCTGATATAACCTGGAAGATAAAAAAGTCTGAAAGAACCTCTGCCTATCTGGAGTGAGCCTTCAAAGTTGTCTGTTATATAGATACAGAGTCCAGTGGAGCTGGAAGATCTTTAGTGCTTTGTGAACATGGTGACCTTGAAGCCAGCTCGTTATCTTAAGAAAGCAAAGCTTACTTATCTAGAAATAGGGACTGGGCCTCACACCTGCACAACTTTTTTTTTTTTAAATAAACATTTATTTAAAATTGCATCTTGGGAAAATGTGTTTCAGCAGCCCAACTATTCCTGATTTTACAGCTCTCTTCTGAGTGTCTGACTTCGTCACATCAGTGCTTAGTGGTCATGCTTTCCAGTTTTTGATATGGTTTTTAGATAAGGGGGCTGTTATTCTGCTCCTTTAATTGGATGGAATGTAAGGAATTTTTAATTTCATGTAATATATAATGAAATATTTCCACTAAAAAAAATTAATACAGCGTATGCACAATTGTGGTATATTTCAGTGCTACCCATTGCAATCCTCTAAAAATGTTATGCTAATAGTTTCTAATTAATCTAAAATCTTCAACAAATTCCCTCCAGATGAAGCTTTCAAGCAGATGAAGCCAGATGACGCTCACTGTCAATCTACAACAAGTGACAAACATTCTCTGGTTCCCAATTTGCCCTGAAATATCACTTTGGAGAAATAATTAATGGCTTGTGTGAAGTCTCATTGTGAGCGTAGCAAGGGGGATACTATGGTTTGTAATCCTAACATCAAATTAAAATATAAAGATTCAGATTTTTTCTTACTAAGGAAAGAAAAGTTGCTGTTTAGTCAGAAGGGAGAAAATATTACTTTAATACCAGCACAGCTAAGGATCACTTAAGCCTATCTGTGTCAGGGGCTAAGATGGGATGAAGGCAACATCCTTAGGATGTGGCAGAAAACAGACGTGGACAAGGTATGTTTGTGCAAGTGGGAAAAATGTTAGTAAACTAAATTGAATTGAAATTTGGCAGTAGATGCATAGTACAACTTATGAAGGAAGCAAACTAGACAGGAACCAGTACGTTTTGTTTCATTTCTGTGAGGCTGCAACATCCTGCTGTGCACACACAGAGGACTCCTGCATTGCCATGGGTCACTGAAGTTATTGTTTTGTGCTGTCACAGAAGGCCTCCTCTGTTCAATGACAACAGCAGATCTATCTTGTTTCCTAATTTTTGGAAGCACAGTGGCATCTACTTGTTCCTTAGCAGGAGGCTTTTGTACACACAGAAATTGGTTGACGAGACTAGGGAAACCATTGGGGCCCACAGCCAAGTTCCTCTGCAGTAATGGAATAGCTCTGGACATGAGCTTAGAGTATCTAGGCTGTTTCTAAGTAATGCCTATATGTAGACTAGGTCAGTTGCTGAAGCCATTCCTGTACAACTTGCTGAGCAGCTTCTTAGCTCGACTATGAAAGATCCTTTGGCAGGAGACAGAACCAAGTCCTTTAAAATACCTAACTTTAAAATTTTCTGATGAACTGACAATTTTGCTAAAGAGGCAGGGTGTGAAACCATGTGCCCCTCTGTTCAGCAGACTTATAGATTTATTGTCTATACTTATTGACCCTCTACTGTAATATGATAATGGCAAAACATTTTCTTGATGTAAGTCCTAAACCTATGTAAAGTAAGAAGCAGGTGAAGTTTGCTACTAAATGCTTCGATTGTCTAGATATTACATACTGTTTTCTAAATTACTGCTTTAGTTTTAAAATTGTTATATTGTGGTAGTAATGCATTGTAAACTGCCTGGGAGAACTTGGATTTGAAGTGTGGCATACACATTCTTTAAAATAAAAATGAATCAAGCTGAGGCCTTTTATTCCAATCATTTCATGTCCTTTTCCCCCCAACTACCCCCTACCCCTAACAGCAGCACTAAGCGAGGCTGGATAATGGTTTAGATTCAGCCACCACTGGGAATGGGATCAAGGGTCTGCTTTGCATGTTCACAGGCAAGCAATCTTGAGGGAATCTTTATTGCACATTAAAGGGATGTTATAGCTGTTGCTGCTGTTCTACTAATTTTCTGCAATGCAGTAATAAATTTCCATGAGAAATAAGTAAAGCTGAACCTGAAAAAGAGTTGATTATCCACGTAAATCCAGGACTGAATAATACAGTACTGGGAAATAGGACTATAGCTTGCAGATGCTGTATTGTTTGATATGCTTACCAATCTGAATTTGAAGGTCTCTGCTTAGTAATATCTGTGATATTTCCATGTTTTAAGAGTGGGAGTACTCAATACATCTGCAGACACCCAAATATCATGCCTAGTTCTTTTGATGCTTGCTAGGTTCTCTGCTCCACCTTTTATAATATATTTTAGATTCAAATAATTTATTTTAGATTTTACTACCACTATTAATGATGAGACAAGCTGTCATGCTGTAACATAAAGATCCAAGCTTCTCTTATCACCATGATTTCCAAGAATGCCTATGTCCCCCACATGGGCCCCCAAATGCATTCTTAGACCAAAAAAAAAAAAAAAAAAGAGTTGCAACCCATTGATTTGTGCCCACTTGGCCAGGAAAAAGACAAAATATAAGAGGCAGTACTAAGGATCTTCCTACTTTATCACAGAAGCATTTTATAACTGCAATCACAACATTCAAATATGCATGCTAATCCCAAAGAATTGGAAATTACCAATTTATGGAAGGAAAAAACAAACAAATGACTCCACTGTTTCATAATTTCAGTCCTCCCATGTCTGTCTCTCTGTGAACATCTTGCAGTTCTTCTAAAATCACAGGACTTCTACTTGGGTATATCAGTTACTTTGACAGAGTGAATGCTGCCTCATTTTAATACTACACACTGAGCAATTAAAATATATAAATGCAATTTCATTCAAGTTAAAAAGTTTAAACTCAGCAGCAAACGGCTTTATACTTTACAATAAATAATTTGTAACACTGATGGGTCCAGGTTATAATACACACTTCCATCTGTATAAAAAGATATATCAAGCCTCAGCATGCTAGAATGAGTAGCTATTAGAATAGACAGAATGTGAACTACACAGGGTGTAGCTTTAAAAGCATCCATATCAATTCAGAAAATGTACCTGTTCTACAAATTCATTCACTGCACCACAAGCAAATCATTATAAAAATACTCAAAATGTTCTCATGAATAATCTATTATTGTTATTTTAGAAAGTGTTTGTGGAAAAGTATGTGTTTTTATCTAAAATCACCTACCGAATTTTGGTAGAG
Source organism: Python bivittatus (assembly GCF_059951505.1). Lineage (NCBI taxonomy): Eukaryota > Metazoa > Chordata > Lepidosauria > Squamata > Pythonidae > Python > Python bivittatus. Next base: position 18,040,760 of record NW_028277098.1, read on the forward strand.
ATAAGTTTTCAATTTATTTATTTATTTATTTATTTTAATTCTTATTTGTCTAATTTATATAGCTGCCCATCTCACAAAACAAGTGACTCTGGGCGGCGTAATGGTTACTTCCTGCTTTAAATCACACATTCGTAGTCTTAATGACACCAACTCTTATTTTCTTACTGACTCCAACCATTATGTGTACTTTGCATTTGAGATAGATGAAATTTGCATGCACCCTCTTTTGGAGGATGACTTGCTCTTCAGTCCTACATGTGCCATTGCAACCACCTTCAGTCGCTGTTGTAGATTTGGGATGCATCCAAACAGATGAGAATGAAGAGGAGTTGAATATATCCTGGAAGATGAGGTTATATGTGTGTGATAACCAAAAAAATAGAATGAATGAGTAACCAATAATCATGAAGAGCACAGGGAAAACACAAATGGAAATATATTTGTTGTAGTTGCACAACGTGAGATAAAGAGCACATCAAATTACAATTTGTTTCTGATAACTATGATTAGCCAACCTTAAAACTGTCTTAACAAAATGTTTATTTGTAATTGTGCCAATACAACTTCCACTGTAAACCTGGAGAGTTGATGTATTCTAACTGGATATAGTTCCATTTTACCTACCTGAAACTCCATTCTTGTTTCTATTTCTCAAATAGCCTGCCGGTGTTTTTTCTCACTGCCTTGTAATGCAAAAACACTGGCATCATCACATGAGTTCCAGACTTGGTGCAGTGCATTTTTTTATTTCCCACGCACTTAACCATAGTTATGACTTGGGAACACCTCACATATTCCTTTCCATCCTTCCTCTTCTTCTTTTCACTAAAACTTCTCTTTTCCTTCTCAGCATTTCCCAGGATCAGCTTTATGTTGATATAATTAAGTTAGCCCTAGAGCAGTTTTACAAACCTGCTTCAGATATTGCTTTCAAACTTTAGTCATGCTTTGCACTGAATCTGATGCAGACTTAGTAACTACGGTTGGGAGGTTGGACAAGACTGCATCAACATAAGTCCCCATGTCTCAGTAGGCCCCAAATATGCATAACAAACTCCCACTTCTTGAACCAGTAGCTCTATATTACCTGCAGCAATTTAAACACTGTTAGGTTCATACAGGCAAAAAAAAAAAAAAAGCAGACAGTAACAGAACTATACCCAAAGTGAGGCTTAATAGAGAGAAATAGATTAATTCATGGCTTCAAATTTCCAGTATCTAGGAAAAGGTAAATGCAAAGACATAAATGCACATGCATATTAGTGTATCATTTTTATGTTTCTGGTATGCATTTGGAACCAGGGCACAAGAAGTATAGCTCGTCATAGTTCCATTGACTATAGCTGGCAAGACACCAATACGTGCTACTTTCAGTTCAACAGTGACCCAAGCATTAGCAGAAAGAAGGAAAAGGGGCACTACACAGCATATTGAAACAAATGGATTGCGTAGCCAATTTATTGCCTTTCTTGGAATGCTCTCATTAGACTTCAGGTTCAGGCAGGATACATTTGAAAGCTTGCTCTTTTTAAAATTAGTCTGGTCTTAGGGGCTGCGCATGCTGGCACGGGGAAGCACAGGCAGCAAGGGATGGGGGCAGAAGGAGGGCAATTACTTACATTGACAACCCTGGTTGTGCCAGTTATATCCCCGCAGACACTTATCACACTTAGGCCCTGTTGTTCCCTGCTTACACTCACAAATTCCTTTTTCATTACAGCGATCATGGACTGAGCCCAAACGGTTACAATTACATTCTGCAGAAACAAGACAACAAACATAAACTCAGTGCCAGGGATACATGGTTATAAGTAATGCATTGCTGAAATGGGTAACAATGTTCACTTTGTAAATATAATGCAGGGTTGAGGCATTTATCGTCTTTTAGCTGATCCTGGGTTTCATCAGGAATGATGAATTATGGCCAACGTTGGAATATAATGATGGGCATTATAGTTCAACAACTGCTGTAGGGCCATGGATCTCCATCGGCTATAGAAGAAGACCATTTAAAGATGGTGGAAAGAAAAACACATGCATGAAAGCCTGCTTGTTAATTGGTTTGTGATACTAGCCTTCAACGAAAGGATATAGATCTGTAAGTGAGCCATATTACGAATTTAGGGTGGATCCCACCAATCATAGCGCCACAATATCATAGCCCTTCCTTCCTTCCTACAAAAGTGGAGAGAGTAAGAAAGAAAAAGAGAGGGACAGCAAAGACCTGAAGGTAGATTCCCTGTTGCAGTTTGGAATTAAATATGAATTCCTGTCTGTAAATGCTGGTAACTGATTTAATGATTGATTTTTATGATGGAATAAGAAGATGATGTAGAAATAAAACAAAGAATGAAGTCATTGATATCTTCAAAGGCAACTGACCATGATAAACCCTCCAATCTGATCTTCATGTTTTTAAGATGTGTTTTAATGAACATTAGGTAAGCTTAGCATTTCAAGAAACATCAATAGGCCATCAAGTAAAATACATTTTAAATTATTAAAATAGAGAAAGTAAGGCTCCCTCCTCCATACATACTGTAGTGCTGAATAGTTTCTGCTGGCAATGAAAGGACATTTTAAGCATTTCCAGAATAGTCTTTCTTTATAGTCACAAGGATTAGCTTAATTTATTCACATCATTTTAGTGTTCAGAAATTACAGGCGTTGGATTTTGGGTATTTTTATTATTATTGCAATATTAACCTTTCCTACCTTGAGAATCTGAGATAGGTAGTAGTGAAATTAGAATGTTCATGAAGCTTGGTTAGCAGGATTTTAATTCAAGCCTATCTTTTCTGTTACTGTGTTAAATATAAGGGCAGTGAGGAGGACGATGGTTGACCTTATATATATTTAAAAAATAACAATTCTCTAATTACATACTGGAACAGTCACAACTCTTTTTTTTTTTTAGCTCTAAGAAATATATACTCATATTTGGTTCACCTTTTACCTCAAAATCTCTGAACAATCCCACTGGGGCAGCATAATAACATAGGATCGTAGCTAGACTAACCCAAGGGGTTGTTTAAGCACTGTGTTCCCATTAGCCACCTAATGCCTAAAGAAAGGTACCCCCAAAATGTGCCCTGGATATAATAAATAGCTATCAAGATAGTAACCATTTATGTTTTCTCTTCCATTGCCACTGAAGGCCATCCCTATAGCTTTTGTAAATAAATTCTGTTGCTTAATTATGCACGATATAAACTTCTTTTTTGTCTCTTCCGCTATTTAGCTAGGCTGGATGACCCTGGTTATAGTATTCTGAGAGAGGCGGGAAAGCTTCCCCTATTTACATTTTATGCGCAAGAATAATTTTACTATATCACACTTATTTATTCATCTTTTCTCTAAACTAAATTGTCCAGGCATTGTAACTTTTCCTTGATGATTCTGGTTGTTTTTCTTCTTACAGATTTCCAGTTCTATAGAAAGTTATCTATAGTGACTAGAATTATACACAGTATTCCATGTGTAGGTACCCCATGGATATCTTTCAGAAATTATAATATTAGCAATAATGCCAAATCTGACCCTTTCTTTCAAAACCACTCTTTTAGGAGGCTGCTAGTCATTCCCATGGATGCAACAAAATTCTGCCCAAACATTTTTTCCCTGTTTAATAATTGAGAAACCAGATTTGATTTAAGGCTGCAAATTGTCAGTCCCTACTGTCAATAGCTGTACAACATTTCTCAAATTGTTGTATTGTTTTAATGCAATTTGAAACAACAGAAGTGCTGTTATTGCATCTTCCCTAGATCAGTTTCCTGTTTCATTTAATTCTTGTGATTGGTTTTTCTGGATTTTTTTTCTTTAAGAATTTGATTTTGATTGCAAATACCCCTCTGTGGATAGAATTTATATTTCAGGCTAACAATAACTTTGCCTACTGCTACTAAATGTTAAGATCCCAAAGTATTTCTTTTGAATCCATGCTGGGTGAAAAGCTCTGTTTTTAAAAAATCATTCCATTTATGTTTGTTTACTGGAATTTGATTACAAATCAGCAAGAGGAAAAAAGAAAAAGTAGAAAGCTAAAAGGTGATCATTCTACACTGCAAATAGAAAAAAGTTCACACATTGTGCAATTTTTCATTTCTATGAATTACGAATGACATTCCCAAGAGAGGGCGAAGTATATATTCTTTGTATACTGGCCTGGTATTATTACAGTATGTGATTTAAGAGTCAGTCTATAAATTCAGAATAACAGTGTAGTATAGTTTCCTTTAGACACCTGTCACTTTAGAGTACAATTATGGGATAGTTCTTTTTATATAACCTGAGCTCCCAGCCCAAAACTAAATCAGGAAGAAAGGCTTTGCTTAGGTTTTTTCCAGTTGGAGCAATGTTGAACCACATGATTATGCTAAAAATGCTGATTGGTCCTCAGGTTTTTCTGCAAAGGATACAACCAGCAATAATTTAAACCAAGCATAATGTTAGGATTGCTCTATACTCTAGAAATATTGTTTGTGATACTAAAATCAAATTACTCTTTCCACCATGGCTGAATGTAATGCTTATTTTTCAAATAAAACCACTTCTTCTAAGAACCAGTTCAGTCAGCTTTTAGCAAATTTGCAAGTGCAACCTGTTACATATTGATGCTTTTTTCATGACTGTGGTACATGCACAATTAGCACCACGTTCATAGCACTACTGAGGTAGTAGAAACTGACCATGGGAATTGGATCTAGAGTTACAGTCCGATGCCACCTGACTGGAAATCTGAACAGAATATATGTATGCAAATACATTTAATGTAGTGAAGAATGATCATCATAAAATATTTTAAAAATCTATATTTTTAAAATATTCCACTATTTACATGACCATATCCATTTTGTATTTTCATGCATTCCAAGGGGTTTTTCAGCTTTTAAAGAAACTGCTTGTTTAGGTGCCTGCAGCCACATGCACTATGTGATGTTCTCATGTAATTTTGGTCACACATACTGCAAATTACACGATGGCTGTTGTCACAGAAACTTACCAAAGAAATGTAAATACTGCATTACAGATTATGATCTAAATATTGCTAGATCCCAAAGGCTCCTAAATTTCATTGAATCACAGCTTTATTAAGATTTTGATGTATTTTTGAAAGTGGTGGTTCTAAAAAATGCAATCAATGGAATTGCTGAGAAATAGTTACTTTTCTCCTGGACATTCCTTTTTTTTTTTTTGCTAAGCTACAACTAAAATGTTTATTGCCTTGGATAGTGTTTGCTTTAGGAAGGACGAGTGTGTTGATTGGGGCAAAGTTAGTATTTTCTTGACTCACAAGTGAGTTTAATCAAGTTCAACAGGATTTATTCTCTATTAAGCATCTTGGGATTTCAGGACAGTACATCACAAATCTTTGGTATATGTAGAGTCCTGGGAGTTCTCTGAGAAGCCCCAGGACTCCACAATGCAACCCTCAACTACATATATTCTCTTCTATTGATCTTTGGTACATGCCCAGAAATGCTGAAGCTTTAAAGGAATTATTAATACCATGACTGTTAACTCTGTTTATTAATATCATAGCTGTTGGTGCAAAGCAAGGATGCAAAAATCTAGATGCCATTATTCCTGGTCTGGGTTCCTAAAGCAGCTTCTATTCCTGGTGTAAGCAGATCCATAGAGAAGGCAAAAGCTACTGTATGATTTCTAGATGGGATTCAGCCCTTGCACAAAGGAGGTACATGGGAAAGGGGGCAGAAATCAGACATGTCATCACAAGTTGAATAGTTTGGATTAAATTTAAGTCAAATTCAGGTTCTAAAATTACATCTTATCTTACCTTAAATCCATTGATTAAATCTGTCAATTGCAAGGATACCTACTGTACATCTTATTTTCAATCCTAATTTTTATTTTTCCAAGATGGTTCCTTAAATATCTGACTCCTTAATTGCTCACTCTTGGCTTTGCTGTAACAATGGAATTATATTCAGTAGTGGTTCAATGACCTGTCCTGGTTAAATGGATTACTGTGTTTGTGGAGTTTTCTCACACTCAACATTGCAGTGCTTGGGTACAATTAACTCTTCTCTCCTATTGCCAGATGAAGGTGCATTTTTTCTGATAAAATATCAGAAAGCTAAGATGTCTCACCTATATTAGCCAGTAATAAGTAGATGAGTCTTCTATTTGATCTATGCTTGAATATGCATTGCACTGACCAAGTCAACAAAAATGATTGTCACATTTCTTAATATTTGAACAGAATCAATTAATTCAAAGGGATAATTTTTACAAATTTTACTTAGCTTCATTTCATATATTATGGACAAAACATCCCATAATTCAGCATCATTTCATGATGCTGTGTGGTTTTATGAAAGTATCTGAAAATGTATTATATCTTGATTCCTCTCACCAATTATTTTAATATGCAGATTACTGTGGTGTTTTTATTGTAGAAAATATCTTTTTTTAAATGGCTACAATAATGAATCTTTCAAGAAGCAATAAAATGCATTGGCATGATAGGTTCAATTATAATCCAGGCATGAAATGGTGTAATTAAAGTACATTCATAAATAATATTATACAAAGTTTTCTAATGTGCAGTTAAGAAACTATATTGAATATCTTCAATATATCTTTTTTAAAAGGTATCTTGACCTCTAACATCCACAGAGTGCTGTATTTTTAATAATCTATATTTTTAAAAGAGTCAATGTTTATCTTGAAAATATATTCCAACCAGTGTTTGTAGACAGTGGTAGTCTGTTGCTCAAGTGTGAATGCTTTATGGTAAGATTTCCATTACATTGCATTTTATTAATAGCATTCTATTTCAAGATCTAAACAAGTATGCACTATATTCCATTTAAGTCTACAGAATCCCATCATATCAAAAAGTAGGGATAGCTGATAATGATCACTGATCTAAATTCATGGCTGTATGGCAGTCCAGATGATATTCTGATCCATAAGGTACAGCAGTTTAAATGGATTGGAAGGTTGGATGAAGATGATAATAATGATGGTGGTAGTAGTAGTAGTAGTAGTAGTAGTAGTATTAATAACACCAATAGTTATATTGCACTGCTTTGTTTACTCTGCTGCAAAAACCAGGGAGTTTCCAAACATGTGGCAAATTCCAATATAGGATTATTTGAAGTTGGATTTCTACATAGACAACTCTTCTGGGAGGGAAATTGCACTTATTCTGGAAGTTCATCATATATACTTAACAGGTAGCCCTGATGAGCTGATAGTGGAGAAAGGCTTTTTATCTACCCAAAATGGTATGCATATAGAAGAAGACTCCATTTTTACAGTTACGTGATTTCTATACTAGAAATACATCATATGTGAAATGGTTCTACTTTATGTTATTCTCCTTTGTATTTGGGTGTATTTGGCTGCACTGAGATGCTGTAACAGCTGAATTAATTGAGAATCTGCCTAGTGATGAAAAAAGCAGTGATGGGGAAAGGGAGTTTTACAAGAAATATTTTTTGGGTCATCTTTTTAAATAGTTTTTTTTTAAGGAGATGGACTTTGTTTTACTATTTCTTATTGCCAGAAAGATTTTGTATTCACTGTACTTGCTCAAAAGGAAGACAACCCTGAATTTAAGATGATCCCAATCGAAAGAGAAAGATAGGGGGAAAAAAAATACATAAGGTCTACCTTTGTCATCCTATGATTGTCAACCCCTGCTGAAACCAGTCTTGGAAATCTACCCTCTCATATAAAATGTGTACATACGATACACTTGTATATGTGTGTATCTGCCAAAAGTCATACTGGCCCATTAAGGCAAAATGAAAGTTTGTTAATTAAGAAAATTTGCTTGTAAAATAAGATGCCCAGTTTATAAAATTAATTGATTCCCCCATTTGAATACAGCAACCTTTCTCTCACGCACACAAATCACACACAAAGAAACAAATTCATGTCATTCTCTTTTCAGGAGAAATGAATAATAGGGCTAAGGAGAAGCTGCACTGGGAAGGGAAGCGGGGGATGCAGATGAGGCAAGGGGAAGAGATTATCAAAGAGAGGAAAGTTATTACAAAGGGGGTTAAAGTCACCAGGCAAGCAGCCCCACCCCAAGCTATGGCTAATCTTCAGGCCAATCTTTAAAGACATCTATATAATCTGCAGCCATTTTCATCTCTGTCCATTCGCTTGGTTTTCAACAGCAACTTCTATTTGTCTCAGTGAATGAAGATGATATGGTTCCCCCATTTACAGGTAATTTTTGGGGGAACAAGACTTCCTATTTGGGAACAAGTCTTCCTATTGAGTAAATACGTTTTTTATTTCAACACAGCCTGACATATTTATTTCATGTTGATATGAAGCTATCTGACCCAGTGCATATAACTGCACAATTAAATGAGTGTCATTATACATGAATAAATTATGTACCTGTGCTGCAATCCCTAAGATTATCAGAGATTCCCAAAATAGCACTTTTAATCTACTATTTTGAGCTTGGCTTTGGTGTTCAAAAACCGAAAATGACAGTAGAACTATCAGTAAAGATTAAAAACAAAAAATGAAGAAATGTCTACAATATTTAATCATGGCCATTCATAACCACATAAACTTCTTACTTAGTCAAGCTATGGATTCAAATCTAAAATCAAACATATATATAATCACAGATCTTCACTGAAAAAGCTCATTCTGGCTTAGTTGGCAAAATTAAAAGATGGAAACAGTTTGTTTAAGTACTAATGAGTTCCAAACAGCTAAAAACAGGCAGAAAACAAAACGCCAGAATTAGAACGTAACTGACCTATGCATACATTTTCATCGTCCAGCTTTGCAGAAGCATTTCTGTAGTAGCCCAGCCTGCACAACTGACATTGGTACCCTCTAGTGTTGTGTTTACAGCTCACACAAATGAATGTACTGAGCAGATCGATGTAACTGCACCGGTTGGAGTGGCCGAAGCATTCACAGTCTTGCAAGGAAGAACAAAAATGTATACAAAAGGGTATTCTGTAGTAGAGTTACAGCAATTCACATGCTCTTCTTTTCTCAAAATAAAAAGTTATGACACATGAGCAGGTTATGAATGAACAGCAGGACAATACATTCATGAACATTATGGTAGCGTACATGGACAATGACAGGGGCTATGAAGGTGGTATCTCTCTTCAGGCAGGAGAGAATGATGAGATATCCATATCATAGCATTGAGGGTAGCTTTATATAGTCAATAGCTCTAATGGAGCCAAAGCATTTGTGGTTATAAACCTTTTACTGGTTTTGTGCGCACAGGTTCCAGTAACACAATCTCTGGTGGCTTTGCCAGAAGTTGATACTTCTCTGGAATTTTCTCAAGTTACTTGCACATTGCTTTGACGACAACTGCAATGCAACATATTCTGGAAGGTAGCAATATGATCATCTTCAAAGGTTAGATATATTTATTGTCCAGCAAAAGCACCAAAGATTTTTAGACCTAACTTTTTGTTAACGGAGACTGCCTGGTGGCAATCACCTGGTAACATGTAATATAGATTATGGTTCTATGTTGAAATGTGTATGCCTTTGAAGACTGTTTAAAAGTGTCAGTTCAAAATACAGCCACTAGGCTGCTAAGGGAGATCAGGAATTTGATTTTTATTGTGCTTGTCCTTAAGTGCTCCTGATTCATTCCTGGGCTCAGTTCAAAAGGTTAGAATGTAATTTTCGAGCTAAGGATGTGGAAAATGTTCCATGGTGGGATGGAACTGAAATAGGCCATTCTGACTTTGGAAAGGGATTGCTTTGGATTAGAGCATTCTGTGATGGAACATTTTGTACATTCCAACTATGAATAGCTTAAGACCAAAATATCCAGATTGACTGTAGTCACTTGCCTTTGGGGAGACCTTTCAAGAACTCTCCACTTCCTCTAGTTCTCTGGAAAGTAAAAGCAGGGGAGGGGGGGAAGTGCTTTCAGACTTGCAAGAATCTGTTATGGTAACCTTACAATAAAGGTACAGGTAGTCCTCACTTACTGACTGCCTTGTTTAGCAACCGTTCAAAGTTACAATGGTGTAAAAAACAGCTTTGCAACCAATCCTCACATTTACAACCGTTGCAGTGTCCCATGGTCATGTCATCACCATTTGGGCACTTTGCAATCAGCTTGTGACAAGCACAGTTAAAAGAGAATGTGGAAGTAAAATTGTAAGTAACAGTCACATGATGTTTTGCTTAATGACTAGATGGGAAGTGAGGTTGTAAACATGTCATGGTCATATGATTTTTTTGCTTAGCAACCGCAGTGCTTAGTGACCGAGTTGCTGGTCCCAATTGTGGTTGCTAAGTGAGAACTACCTGTAGTATTAGTACTCATGCTTTTGGTTCCATGTCTGGACTAACCTGAAAGCCTGATAGTCACTCTATCCTAGCCCAACCTAACTCACAGGGTTATTGTGGGGATCAACTGGGAAGAGAGAGTGCTATACATGCTGCATTGAGTTCCTAAATGAAAGGCAGGATAAAAACCTAACAAACAAATAATAAATAATTTTTATTTTGTTGGCTTGGTTTGAGAGTGTTTTTATCAGTTTTTCCTTTAAAAAAACATTATTTTTAAGGTTATCTATGTTATATAATTTCAGGTTATATACTAGAATGCTTAAAGTGAAAAAAATACATGTGATCAAGGTGATCTGACTTCTTTTATTTCCACCTTCATGTCCAATGCCTCTCATCACATGTTTATCCTGGCTGTTCTCACCAAAATTCCCATAATGAATCAGAATGAATGGAATTAAAGTTATATCCACTGAAAAAGGAGGAAGTGGATGTTTAATGTCCATGCAACACTTGTAACTGAAGCTGTAAAGCTTGTCCTATAATATCACACAATTTCCTTTAATATGCCAAATAAAATACCTCCCTTAATGTCTTGAAAATGGTCTATACATAATTGCTATTCTCTAACCAGCAAGGTGGGATATTTGGAAGAGTGGGGGAAAAAAGGAACCCAAAGCCATCCATATGTATATTAGCCTGGAGCTCCCTAGTTTTCACCAATTATTTAATGTCTTAATTGAAGCATTCTAAGTAAGAGTCATACTTCCCTTTCTACTTTATAGTTATGGATTTGATTAGTTGTATCACTTTTGTAATGATAACAGGGCCCCTATTAACTGTTTCTCAAATGGCAGCTGATTTCTTCTGGCTCTGAACTAATGCAAATAATGCAGAAGACTGAAGAGTTCTCAGTGACAGACCACTTCTTTACTTTTACAAACGTAGGCGAAGGGGTTAATATCATCTCAGTTTAAAAACACTGAGACCATCAAATATAAAGCCCAGTTAAGTGCCATGAATTGAACTTTGAATTTGCAAAGCTGCTCAGCAAATTATAATGCTCAGTGTCTCTTGACTTATGTACAATTGACTTTTGAAGTACAAAGCCAAGAACAAAATAAATATGATTGACAGCAGTGCTTACCTGATGCTCTTCACACTTCAGACTGGTGGCATTTGTTTCTCTCTTACTTTTAAGACAGTACCACCAATGGGTTTCGCCATGTTCTTTTCATCTGACCACCCAGCTTGCCTTATCATAGCTTAGCAAAATTATGAATAGAATCACATGATAGCTATCCCGCTATCCTGACACTAGAAATAGAAACTTTGGGTTAATTTTTCACTGGGACTGTATCACACAGAAAAAAAGGGGCACATTCCAGTTTCAGCTGCCCTTCCCAATGGCAGTTCTCCAGCTACACAGAGCTGTAGCAAAGCGGAGATGGCGGATGTAGGAATCTGGCAGCTCCAGGCTGCTCTGCTTCCCTATGCTGCCATAGCACTGGTATCTATGATGGTTCCTCTGTCATCCTGTCAGCAGTTCATCACCCTCCTCTGAGCAAATTCTGAGAAAAGAACGAGTGACAACAAGAGAACAAACAGTTGCACTTGCCACTATGTAGAACATTTTATCTTATGAGTGTCTAATGGTTTCAGGAGTCAAAACTTGGTCTAAATCATTTTGGGGGGATGTGAGAATCACTGTAATATTTTGCAAATGTAAGAAAAATGTGTAATATGACAATAAACTCGTCTGATGTGTACATGCGTTCAGTCCTTACCCAGAAGTAAGAAATCACTCGTAAGGACTATTCATATTCATATATTACGGATACTCCAAACCTTGGCATTTGTTTACATTGCTACTTCCATCTAGCATTGCATTATTGGAATGATTATCCACAAAACTCTTCAAACAGTTAAAAGCTAGTTGTCAGCATCCTCCTCAACAGCAATCAGTTCCAGGCACAGTCAGAAGATCCATACTTTCCATTAGACCTGATTTGCTGCTAGTTATCTTTGACCTCTGTATGGCATCAAATGCTATCTATGGTTGTCAACTGCTCATGGCTATCTGTACAGTCAACCACTGTATTCTTCTGGATACAGTCACTTCCTCGTGAGATGGGCAGTGTCTAAATTTGAAATATAAACAAACAAACAAACAAACAAATAAATAAGTTGGTTCTCTGGATTGGGGGGATACAGAACTGCAACGGTCCACCTGATTTCTGGTATTATTGTTCTTCTCAATGCAATATTTACATAAAATTGCTAGGAGAAATAATCAGAAAATGTGGACTGAGGGTAGACCAATCATTTGATTGAGGATACAGTCATATTTTGTCAACTTTACTGACAGCCTTTCTACTTAAACCCCTAAACCACCTGAAGCAAAATTACCTGGAGAATGGTCTCCCCTCCTCTCCAACTGTCTACCTGAAAGTTTCTTCTAAGGTTCTCTTTCATGTGCCCTGCCAAAGGCAATGGATCAGGGGGGTTCTGATAGTAAATAAATATTACACATATTGCTGTAAATAAATATTGCAGATTTAAAAGAATTGTCATAAGTTCTGAACTCAACTTGGCACCATGTGTTTCCAACTTATAAGTTATTTTTATCTGTGCATGAAATTATGCTCATCAGTTTGGGAATGTTGTGGTGAAATCTGGGCATGTAATAATACCACACTGCACATTCTATTGGCAGTATTCCATTGGACAACACTGTAAGCATTTATGGTCAAATGGAAATAGGAATATTCCCATTTAGGAAAATAGAGCATGGTAAGATACATGCACAGAACGAAGCACAAACCAATTACTGTATATGCTTCTGATCTGCATGAATGGACAATGATTTCAAGCTATTCTAGTAGAAGAGTAGCTGAATAAGAGAGAGCAACTTCATTCGATCTCACTATGATAGTAAACTGGTTATTGCAGAACTTCTAAAGAGCAACCAAAGATATATTTCAGGGCATTTATCTCCTCCCCTCCATGCCCACAGTGTCCACAGATCCTCCAAACTGAATAATAAATTCACGGACTTTGGTGTTCTTGAAGAAAGTCTCACAATGACTTGGGATGAAATCACTGAAATTTCATAAGATTTCAGGCATCTTGGGTGGGGGAATCATGTGAGGTTACACTATTGTTCCTGTTGTGTACTGCTTCTTCCGGAGCCCTTATGAAGCGAAGGGACTTCTATGAGATTCCACTTCTTTGTTTGCATAGCTCTATGAAATCAGTGGAACTTACATGCTGTTTTGAAATAGGGGAAAGTAGAGTTGACACAGATTAATGGCAGGGTACAATTGTTAATTTCCATGAGCAGAATAATGGGGAAGTCTGGCTTTCTCAATCATTTGGAACAGACTTTGAGGTGGGGTGAAGGCTGAAAAGAGAAGGAGAGCGCCACTGTGAAACTGGAACTCCTTTTGAGTAATAGTGGATTCCACTTTGAATGGTAAATTATGTAGGTGATTACAGTATCTCTCCTAGTTTGCATCCTAGATACAGAAATGAGAGTATGTAGCTACTAAGATAAACAGGGTGCATTATATGCATAAAACAGCACAAGCAGTTGAAGGATACCTAACTATGCATTTTATATGTTCCTTTTTGCACCAAAATCATATGTGAAAGAAACAACTTATATGACTAGCCCCTTCCTGAGAACTGAGAATTTTTTTTTCTACTTAATCCTGAGAGAACCATTTGGGGTGCCTAACTGCATAAAAGGGTCTCTCATTCCCACCAGGTATCATACAGAGAAGCCATCAGCCTAATACAATCATGTTCATTTTTGGAATATTTCTCTGTCTGAGGCCCTATGGGAAAATATAGTCAAGCAGATGCTATTTCTATTTCTTTCCTTACTACAATTTTGTAAGGGGACAGATTTCTATCATTCCCAGAGTTCTTAAAAGGATAGATAACTTGTCCAGAACAGAATACATCAGAACTTTTAATCCCGAATTAAATATTGAAAGTGCATCTCATTCTAATTTCTCCCATACTCATAAATTCTGCATTTTCTTACAAAGTAACTACTTTTCTGTCATTCTGGAATGATTCACATTAAACCCACACTAAATCCTGTTGATCAAATTCTAAAGCCATATTGCAAATCATTTCCATTGCTTTGCCAACTAACAACAATCTGTTCCATAATTTTAAATCAGGAGGTAATTAAAATATATCCTTTAAAAGAAAACGAGGTACTAAATTTGACCATATTGCTTTAAGCATCTCTAAACTAACAAAACAGAGCCATTGTTAAAAATGACCATCAGATTGAATGACACAACTGCAGGTATAAGAATAACATGAATAATAAATTAAGTTGGGCAGGAAAACGGCAGATGCAGAGAAAATATAATTATTACTGAGCATAATCCAGCCACTTATACTCCTTGGATTGATTATCTATCTATCTATCTATCTATCTATCTATCTATCTATCTATCTATCTATCTATCTATCTATCAAAACTGTTTAGTGTTGAGGAAAAAACGGTCTGTCTTCTTAATTAGTCGAATTAATGTAAACACATATATAACAAACAAAACCGTATCTCTGCTAAGATGGCTAGTAAAAAAGAATTCTTTAGATTAAGAGTAGCAAACAGTGGAAAGGAAACATGACGATGTAACAATGCAGTATTTTTCAGCTACAGAAACTGAAATCCATGACACCTCTGTATTATGGCTGCATTAAGCTAAGGATCTTATCAGTTCACTGAGAAACTCCTGCACCACTCAGCCCTACAAAAGAAATGTTCATACCATCTCCTGAAAAACAAGAAAATATTGAATATCATATCCTAAAGTGTTTTCTCTTCAAGCACTTCGGAGCTGAGAATCTGAGCAAGATCTGAACCTCTAATCCTAGCAGAGGTATTAATAATGCACTGCTTATTCAAGGAGAATAAGCAACACTGATTTCTGAGGAAGGGTGGATGGATAAGGGAAATACACCAACTGGCACACTCTTTTTCCATTGATTTCCTCATGATCTCTTCATTTAGATTTCTAAATGCAAGTAATGACAGAAGATGCAGGTTAATATGAAAAAATATATAGCAGAACTTTCCATGTAGGGTTTTCCTAGATAGATCGATCGATCGATAAACTTCTGTATATATAGTGCCCTAATATAAAGTTTGAAAAGTAGAACTGATAATCTGTGCTTTTTAAAAAAGCTGCCTCTACTGTATGTCTTTTTTCTATGTGATTGGGGCAAACATACCTTCTTTTCTGGAAGCATTTTTTCCCACATATAAGTGCTTTTTCTGCCATTTTTTGCAGAGAGGGCAGTGGGTGACAAAGGATTTCATTCCCTGCAAGCTGTCTGAACTGCTGTGGATCAAGCCATTTCACTCTTGTGGAAATGCATGGCAGTTGTGTTTCACATCCCTAATTATGCTGCAATTAAGAAAAAGTATCTTTACACCCATCTCCCTAGCATACCCACCATTTGCTTTCTTTTTCTGTACAAACTGAGAAACAAATCTGATTTTCATTATCGACTTAGAAATTTTGCATTAGCCCTAATTTGCGCAGCTCCATTCTGGCTCATTATCTATCCCCAGGGTAAACCTAAGGTCATTTTTTTTTCTTAATCAATCTGAAAGTGTCTCTGCAGCTCTCATGCCGTAACTAATGATTTATTGCCAACAATAGCATAGCTTAAATAAAATTGCAATATTTCACTGATGTGCTTATGAATATAAAACATTGAGGTGAAAAATAGCAAAATAGCAGAAATACTTCCAGTCTATGAATGACAGATGCTCATTTGGGGCAGGCTGTCTGGGAGCTGTCAAGGCAACTGTGCTGTGCTTTCAAAATGTCAATATGATTCCATTATTTTGATAAAACATTGAAATCATATCAGTGCAGGAAATATCCAAAATGCACATGATCCAGCAAGAAGTTCAAAGCGACTGTTAGTGGCCTCAAAAAAGAAAACAGTGTTGCTCAGAACTTTTGAGAAGTATCAGCAGAAAATCCATGTGCTGCAAGTAGAGTTTGAGACATTTGTCAAGGAGCAAGCTGCCCGTATAAAATAACCCGTTTATTTCATTGGATGCGTTACAGGAGAACCTTCTTACAGATTGTAACTCATTTGTGCAAATAGCAAATAGGCAAAGTATATTGGGTATAATTTCCAATATAATGCTAAGACCCCAAGTGGCTCTTTTTCTTAGTCTCCTCTTTTCCTCTCTTTTTCTTTGACCTACCTTCCTTCCTTCCTTCCTTCCTTCCTTCCTTCCTTCCTTCCTTCCTTCCTTCCTTCCTTCCTTCCTTCCTTCCTTCCTTCCTTCCTTCCCTCCCTCCCTCCCTCCCTCCCTCCCTCCCTCCCTCCATCTTCATCTAGGTTACTAGAAACAAGACAGATGACTTTTGCCAGAAATCTGAAATGAAATTAAGTCAAGACCTACCTAAGGCACTGGAGCTGCAAGTTCTCCACAGCCTGTTCAAAATTATATATGGAATCAGTATCTTGTGATGCACTTAATTGCACTTTGCTGGAAAATAATTCTTCATTTACTGTATGAAATTAACAGATAAGGAAATTAAAAAATATATGTTTTTTTAAAGGAAAAATCAGTGTCAAGCTCTGTGACAAGCTGGCTGAAAAATAAAACTCCTTGCTGCATCATGCACTGGCAGCTTTGCTATAAGAACTGCAGCGAGCGCATTGCAAACCAAGCTGAACACCATCACCATCATGTTTTTCTTTTTCAAATACTGTATCAATAGTATTTGACGCTGCAGAAGATACATCTGCTGTTTTATTTTAAAGAAGATTCAGCTGAAGAATTCCTTCCTGCATTGCTCACTGCATGGTTCCCATTCTTAGTAACATTGTGTTAATATGCATCCTTTAAGTAGTGTATATCGCTGTTCTTCCATATTTATAGAATGCAATGTTTGTCACAATACATGGAAATGCTAATAAACCACTATACGAATGCAAGAATTTCTGCCTCCCTGGGGACTGCAATTTGGACTGAAAAAACAGCAAGCACTGCTAAATTTGGAATAACTGAAAACAGGTATTTGGAGGGTTATGTCCTAAAGCAAATCATATTTTGACTGATTTTTATAGGAAGATGAATTTGATAAACTCAGTATTTCGGTCTTTTGTGTTTATATTATACAGAATAATATAATGCATTTTCATGGCACATGCAGTTTTAATTCACATGAAAAAAATAGACAGATTACTATTTTCTTATATGGAGAAAATAGTGGAGAAAATTCATATATATATATATATATGAATCAAAAGCTTCAGAATCAGTTGAAGACAATATACTGATTCTGAGGCTTTTGATTTGCTTTGGGATCTCAATGTGAAACATGATACTTTCAATGGTGACTACAAAAAAGTTTTGTGTTGTTGCTAACAAAAACAAAACTTTCAAGAAAGGCTTATGAAAGCATAATATGCATCAAATTTTAACCCTGGTAAAAGAATTTATTGTGAAAAGAAGCTAATAGTACCATCACAAAATTCCATCTCTACTGATATTTAGCTCACTTCAAGCATTTAGTGGAGTGCGTGGTGGCCTTCAAACTGGCCAGAGAATAGGGTGAATATGCTGGCTCCCTCTTTTTTCTTCCCGACTTCCATGCCTTTAGCCAAAAATGTGAAGGAGAGTTGAGCTCACATTTGCAGGAAATTGGGTATAAATCTCTGTGTGAATTGGAACCCTGCTTTACTAGAAACCTAGTAGATTGGAAGAAGAGTTGTACTTACACATAAACAAATATGAATGTAACATTTCTTCAGAAGTCTAGTAAGATTTGTCGAGAAAGGAAACAACTAATAGAAGCAAATATGTGTAGCTCAAGGTTGAACTGCGGAGTCCTTGCGGTTCTCTGTGCTTGGTTGTTTGCTTGCAAATGTTTCGTTACCCGGCTAGGTAACATCTTCAGTGCTAAAATGGAATGGGGTTTGCTCTCTGTTTATATACTGTGGCATGCCCTGCCAGTGTTCGTGGGGGTGTGGGTTTTATTTTTTTCCCTCTGGTAGTTCCTTGATTAGGGTATTGCTTACTGCTAGATTGTATGTCTGGTGGTAATCTTGGTGTTAATCTCTGCTTATCTGGGTGATGATTGCTGGTGAGATGTTCTGGTCTTTTGTTTTCCTTTCTATTGTCTCTTTTGAATAGTGTGTAGATGTTGTTTATTTCTATGTGCCTGTTGATGGCTGCCTTGTCTGAATACCAAGCTTCCAAGAATTCCCTTCCATTTTTGGATTTAGCTTGGTCTAAGATGCTGACAGTTTCCCAGTTGAAACCATGATTAAGTCTGTCCATGTGTTGTGAGATTAAGGAGTTTTCATCATGTCGTCTGACTGCTAGTTGGTGTTCATGGATGCGCTCTGCAAGCCTTCTGCCTGTCTGTCCTACATAATGGTTGTTACAGTCCTTACACTTGTTGTCCTTGTTGTAGATGACTCGTTTTTTCTTCTTGGGCTACTGGGTCTTTTCGTTTGCTTAAGATGCTTTGGAGGGCTTTAGTTGGTTTGTGTGCTATGGAGATGCCATGTGGTTGTAATAGTCTGTTGGTAGTTTCTGAGACCTTTCTGATATATGGCAGTGTTATCCTTTTTATAGCAAAAAGCAAGAAGGTTTTGGCTACAGAAAGTTTTAAAAAGACTAAGGGCTCAGGAAATGTTGGAATATTGAATTTTGAATATTAAGACTTTGAAATTATTTTTTAAAGAACAAATACATGTTTGTGGGAAATAAATTTTCAGAGCATTTAGATATATCTTTGAGGAACTCAATCAAGGACTGTGTAGAGACTTTGAATCAATTATGGCAGCTATGTTGTCTCTTTCTGGGAGTAGTCTGTCATCAGAATGAGATGTTATAGAACAAGATGTGAGAGATCAAGGCTATCAGGAAAAAGAGGGTGCATTCCAAGAGAGGAAAGGAGACAAAAGGCAACACAGTCCACAGGGGGAACGTGGGAAGAGTAAGAGGTTCAGGATAGCCACTCCCTAGAATCTCCCAGGGTATATCCATTTGTTGCAGTAGTAGCAGATGGCAAGATTCTGTCTATAAGGTGTAAACAAATAAAGGAACTTTACTCAACTGGACTGTTTCACCATTGTTCTTGAGCTGGGCCTGACACAAGATATGCAACAAATTCCACTTGAGAACAATACAGGTAGTCCTTGACTTACGACCAAAATTGGGAGTGGAATTTCTGTTTCTAAGTGATGCAGTTGTAAAGTGAGATGTCACATGACCACATTACTTAGCAACTGCAATCCTGGCAGGAGCTTTTTGCAAAGGGGCTTTTGGAGCAAGAAGATGGTGAAGGTCAGCTGGGTGGCAGAGCGGAGGGCAGCAGGGGGCCAAGAGGGCATAGATGGGGGGAGGACAGGCAGGTGGGGAGTTTGTTTTTTTTAAAGGAGAAATTGTCTCTTTTTCTTAAGTTAAACTTTAGGTTTGACTTGTTTATACTAGGATACTGAGACCTTTCTATGCCTTTTAAATGGGGCTTTGCTTACAGCTAAGAGTTGAGACGTGAAGAGTTGAATTTTATATTTCTTAATTAATTTTAATATTTTAGAGCTCCGTCTGGACTTTTTGCTGATGATTGGGTAAGGAGATGTTACTTATTTGATTTGTTTTTTTACTAAGAGATGGGTTCTGGGATGAAGAGTTTTATATTTATAATTAAAAGGGGTGAAGAGATTATGAAATTGTTTATACTTGTCATGATGAGGGTGAGAAGTCGCTTTCTTAAAAGGGGGGGGGATTTTTTGCATTTTTTCTTTCCTTTCTTTTTTCTTTTACTTTGTATTACCTTTTATTATTCTTTCCAAAAATCTTACTAAAAAAAAGAACACACTGGTTCTTTCCCTTTCCTTATGGCTGTGTAACATTGTTATGTGAAGAAATTTCACGCAGTATCTTTTTTTCCTGAGTTCTAGATCACTGTCATGTATCCTCTTGGTTGTAGGTGTTATCTTCTTACTAAATTTTTGTTCTTTAAAATTAAACAAAATTCCATTTTCCCTGATGAATCTCTACTTATCTGACTTGCAGCTACCACTAAACTGCTTCTGGTTTAGAAATTCTTTCCTCCCCCCGCCCTTCATTATTTCTTTAGTTTCTGATGTAACATGTTTAAGTGGAATGTAGGGAAAGTGTAAGACAGCAGAGTCACTTGGTTGTTATTAAATACTTTTAAATGGTTTATAAATAGCTCCACTTGATTCTATAGTATATCTATACCTCCACAATGTTTGCCTACTTTAGTGCCTACTCTGGCACTAAAAATACTCCTAATACTGTCTCCCGGATGCGTGAAGGTTTTCCTTGGCCAGAACTCTGAGCCACCCTTGGATCTGCCTTTCCATTTATCCCTTCCACTTATCCCTCTTCTCCCAGTTCTTGTCTTCTGGAATATAAACCAGGAAGAATCATCTCAACTGATGCCAACATTCAATGGATAATAACAGATTAAAACTGAGTTTAAGAGTTTTAAATGCCTCCCTTCTGTTTGAAAAGAGAGGAGAGCAGAAAAGAAAGACCTAAGTTCTATACGGTCTGCTTTTGAAGACCATTTGCAAGCTGCAACTGGCTTAAAATGCAGTGTTGTGGTGAATTTGGGGCATTTCATAATTTATTTATTATTATTACATTTATATGCTGCCCATTTCCCCCAATACGTTCATATAGAACCCCTGCTTCACCAGTTGCACTGGCTCCCAGTAGGCTTCTGGGTGAAATTCAAAGTGCTGGTTATCTATAAAGCTGTACATGGCACAAGTACCAGGTTATTTGCAGAACAGCCTCTTGCTGATTGCTTCTGCTCTCTCATTAGAACTGGCACGTTGAGTAGGGTCCCTTCTATTTGACAGTTGTGCCTTCTTTGTTGCAGTGCCTGCCCTGTCTCCAGAGATCTGGATAGCCCCACCCTATTGCCCTCTTGTAAGGCATTAGAGAACTGGTTGTTCCCTCAGGCTTTGGGGCCAGGAGGTTAAGTGAGCCCGTTTGATTGATTCATTCAGTTCCATCTGTTGGACTAGAAGTGGGATGATATTAGTTCTCACGTTTTCCTGTTGTTCTGGATGTTCATTTTACATCGTGTTTTTGTTTGGTTTTAATCCTCTGTTTACCAGCAGAGTCACTTGATGACAATAAGGCACTTGACTTCATGGCCTTATGGCACCATTGCAGAACTTGCCACCAATCGGTGGTTGCCAGTCTCTGATGGGTGAAATATATATAGCAAAGACAATGTTGGGTTGTCTGTAAAGCAGGTTTATAAAACAGGGACCATAATATAGGGCTTGCCATCAGAATATGGATTGATTAATCAAAATGAGTACTGCTTAATCCTTTTAGTGACTCCACAGGGGATTTTCTATGTAGCAAACTGCAAGTACTCTATATGTACCTATCATGGATACTGATATATGTGTGGCTATTTTGATATGTGTACAAAAAAGTAAAAATGCTAGTCCCAAATGGCTGGTAACATAGAGTCCATTGTGTTCATTTACCCACAATTAAATGAATGATCGGACAGCTAATATGGATGTGACTTTTGACAAAATATAATCAGACATGAATAACTTTCCTTGGTTTGCAGTTGAGCTAGACTCCATTGCTTCTACATTTTCAGGAAGCTCAATGATTGTGACTTTTACTCAAGGAAGCTGCAGCTAATGAGATCTATCAAGCAACAAAGCCTCCATATTATGTTGCTGTATAATCTCTCTCCCTTTGTCTCCCTCTTTAATGAACTGGGCTTCATACTTAATTTTGATTTTGTGTGTTATTCTCATCATAACAAAGGCACTGATAAAATCTTCATGTTCAAGAGGACAGCCCTGATTTCTTTGTCTTTATTAATATTAGGGCAAATGGCTCAGTGTATTTTATTTGCTGAGGTCAGTATATCACATTATAGGATTACCTGATATACATGTCAATGGATTAATGCTGCTCAGAATAGCTTCCAATAAATTCATCTATAAACATTATTCTAAGGTAATTCATAGTGGTACTTTGACGGTTATAACAACAGAATTTGAACTCTTATACTACTTATACTATTTCTCAGGGAGAAATGTTTTGCAGGCTTTTTCTATGGATGTTATCACCATGTGTTGTTTTAATTAGACATTCAAATCAGGAGTTCAAGACATTAAACAAAAATGTGTAAGGTATGTATTTCTTCTCCACTAATAGACTCCCTTCTGGTTCAGCTGTAAACCAAAATGATATGAAGATGGTTTGCTGAGATATGAAAATGTCCTGATTTTGAAATATCAGAATTGGAACGAAACTGACATATGCATACGTTTTTTTTTCACTATCCCATTTTGCAGAAGCATTTCTGTATTGGTCTACCAACACAGCTCCCAATTCTATCACCTAATGTTTAGGATTCATACATATGTCTATACTGAGCAGAATGCCATACCTGTACCAGGAGATGCTAAAAGATTCATCATCGTACGCAAAAAGACAAAAAATGTATATGCAGAGTTTTTGCAGCAGTCATAACAATTCACAAGTTCCCCTATTTTAAAAAGTGAACTGTGAATGAAGTAATAATGAACAGCAGCAAAATATCTTAATGCTAAGGTAAAGTGCAAGACCAATTCAATTACGTGGCCAATTTAGCCCAGGCACATCATTCCCTCTTAGAAAACTTGTTCAGCACTGTCAAGCTTGACAACGCGGGTCACATCTTTCTTTACATGTGGGGAGGTCAGCAAGAATGCTCTGTATTGCATACCATTAGTACAGCACCTCTGCTGCCTTCACAATTTGCTTGTGACTTTTGTTGGTGTTTTCTTTTCTGATGCTTGGATTTTCCTGCTTGATCATAAATCAGGCATTTTTAAATCATGCCGCTTTCTCACTAACTACCACTGGGTTGAATTACCTGTAAAATCATTCACAGAGAATGCAGTACACTTCCAGTAGCAACAGGTTTGTGGAATTATCATTTTGCAATCTAACCTGGACAATATGACTATTAATTGCTTAGCTGATGCAGGAGTTCTTTTGCTACCAAAAGAAAAAAAAAAGCTTAATTATATATTGGTCAAGATCTAAAGTATTTTCAAATAATAGTTTAAGATCCTTTACAATCATTTATGGTACAACATGTATTTTGTGAACGCTTCTCATTTCTCTCATTATCACCAATGGCGAACTGTTCATAAATTGCACAATAAATAATGCAATCTAGAATTCAGAACTCATCTTGCTGGGTAGCTGTAAGACTAAGATTTGTTACTGCAGAGATAGGGTGGAGACAGATAATTTCAGTGATTTGCAGTAGATTCAAAAAGATGTCTGATTTTTAATTATTTAAGTACCACAGGAATAAAATACTCTGAAATAATGATAGCTTGTGGTAACTGGGAATAAATTTCTGTGGGGTCCAATAACATTAATACAAATTTGTTCTGCACCAGTCTTTGGTTGGTAGATTTTGTGGTTCTGGTAAAAACAAAGTAGATCATGGTAACATGGAAGCAAAGTAAACTGAGTCTAATTTACCCAGCATGGCACTGCAATTCTCCAAGGAGCATGCAAAGAAATTGTAAAATATAATATAGAACCCATGATTAAGACAATTCTAGCTGCTAGTAATTTATGTATCTAGGACAGTCTCAGTTTCTTCCCTATGATCAAGGACTAAGGCAGCAGTTTTTCCAATCTAGCTCTCCAACAAATTGCTAATACATTTTGTTTAGCTTAGAAGCTATTTCCTGGATCCTCTTATGCTCATTTCCTCCTCCATCTGTATTCATTAGAGTTTAAAAGGAACATCCTGTGTATAATGATGGCAAGCTGTAGACCAATACCATTTGTTTTAAGGGAGAAGAAACAAAATAATTCCATGTGAAGTACTGAACAGACTTGCACCTGACTGAATGCATTTTCTGTATGAAAGCTCTATAGAAACCAACTTTAAAATGCTGATTTTTTTTAATGCTATTTTATTATTCTCCCACCCCAGCCTCTCTTCTAAACCCACATCATTTTTCCCCCTGAAATAATCATCACACCAGTCTGCCACTAAATTCTTTATGTGTGAATGTTGTTGGAATTCAGATGTGAAACTGATGCACTAGGGATTCCAGAGAGAAAGATTACTGTCAGTACTAGTGGAAATGTAACGTTTTCAGCATGCAAGCATGCGCATATACATGTATGCACGGGAAGTAATCTACAAGGTGACCTAACCTTGTGGGGAAAAAATAAAGAGTTGGAAGCAAGAAAAAAGCCCAGTGTTTTGAAAATGCTGCATTGTTCAAATAAATTTCCTGAGAATATGGTTTTGCTATAACTACCACAAATTGGTCTCACTGCAATCTCAGCTCTGAATATCAACTGAAATAACATTCATTTCAATTAAGCAAACAAAGCAGAAGAGAGAGACATTAAAATGATCTGATAGAGACAAAGGGAATCTCTGGCACTTAAGTCTCAAACCTTATTTATCATGCAAACCCTGATATCTATACAATTCCGCTCTTCTCAAGGGACCCATATTCAATTTAAGCTATAAAAGTGCTTATAACTTTGATGAGGAAGATCTGTACATATTATATAAAGCCTTTTCATGTAAGATTCATTTTTATGATAATAATAATTCTCAATAGGATGTTTTGGACAGTCTACTTTCTTCGTACTTGCAAGAGAGGATTTTTTTTTCTGGGTCTCTGATTCTATGAAAAGCAGTTAATGTCATAACAGACCAGTAGGAATTTTATAGACTCCTACCTTGATTTGGGTTAGAAACCCCAAGGGAAGATATATTCGGCCATATCTTATCATACTTTGGAGGAGCTGCATGTATTGGGGGGAAAAATTAGGATTTGTTATTTACAATATGCGATAGATTTTTAAAATTTAGTTTTGTATCTAAACACATGGGTATGGAGAACAACAACAGAGCACAAACATCTATCACTGGACTTTATCAATGAAACATTAGGACAATACACCACTGCCACATTGAACAAACAGAAGCAATTGATGATTCCCAAAACACTGAATGTACATTTAAAGATTTTGTGTATTCATATGATAATGTTTTATCTTCTATAACTTAACAGTAACAATTACATTCTGGATTTCTCTAAATTAACGGCTTCTACAGAGGAGGGCAGATTGCCTACTTCTTCAGTAGCATAATGGTTAAGGATGGTAAGTGGGTGTTTCAGCTGTTGTTTGACTATTTGTTTAGGATTTATTTCTCTGGGGAACTTCCTGGTTCTAGGCATCAAATGGCACTATTATAAAGCAACCTTGCTCTTCAGAAGTCCAGGAATTCCATACTAAGATTCCTAATTAGCATGGGCAACTAAACCAAGCAGACAAAGGCCCCAACCTAAATCTAAAAAGAATGATTTGGGGCAATGTTGACAGCATTGCTATTTATGTACCAAATAATAACAAAAAAATTGAAATAATTACAATTGAACTTTTGGAATACATTGCATTTTGTATCACTGAACTTTGCTGGGGACATCACCTGGCCTCTTCCTAGTATGCTTCTTTCCATCCCTTCTTAAAATGCAAAATGGCATTTTAACCACACATTCCTTGGACACTCTACTCTGATTTGCAATAAGTCAATTTCCAATTTCTTTTCTTTTTTCCTTTGACCTCATCCTGTTACATATCTGGGAGATCTTCTTGAACTATAGGATGGTTCACACATACATGTGCATCACACTGTTGATTGATGATTATCAAGTTATTTTTGACTCCTAGTGACCACATAGCTAGATTTTCACCATTGTGATCTATCCCTAATCTGGTATTTCACACTGTACCTCTACAGTAAGTAATGTGAACTTAAAATTAGCAGTGGAATGAGTGAACCATGGATGAGATGTGATACGAAAGTTCTCTCTGTTGCATTGTATTTTTGATGGTCAGTTTATGAATTGATGTTACATTTGAAGGCAATGAAACCAGTTGTGAAAAAAATGAATTAGTATCTGGTTGCATACACTATAATCATGCTATTCCTGTGCATGAGCTTGCTTATTGTGAAGAAAAACCCATAGTATCTATAATATATAACTCAAACCAATCATATAAGATTGCTGAATCTTACTGTTCCTTTCACAAAAGCCAATGGATTATAAAGAATCATAGAGTTGGAAAGATCTGCTTAAGTCATTGAGTCATTTGTCTAGTATGTTTTTTAAGTGTTAGCATGTTTAAAGAAAAAGACATAAGTGTGCCGAGTTAGCAATAATTTATTTTCTAGAAAGAAATTCTCTGCTTCTCTTACAAACAATTAAATACTAAAAATATATGGAAGTAGCTATAGTGGTTATTTTTGTTGTGTGTGCATGTATGTAATACTTAGGTAGAAATCAGCTAATGTCACATGGTGAAAACTATTTTGCAATTTCCAAAAAGCTATGTGTGTTTGTGCATGCACTATATAATAATTCTGATTATAATGAAATCAAATTTGATTCTCTTGTGCTAAAGGGTATTCCTAATTGACTCTCCCATTATGTGTGTCTCATATAGAGAGCAAAAACATGGAAGAACTTTCATATTAAATATCTATAAACCATTTCTTTTTCCTAAATTGGATTGCATGTTTGTAACCATAGAAAAATATACACTTCTTGTGATGCTGAAATTGTTTGAATCCTCATTTAACATGCTTTTTCTAATCTCATGCACTGTTCCTCACCTAAAGCACTATGACCTAGTTTAATTGAATGACTTGACACTTCAATTAATTACATGTTTTTTCTGCTGTGTAAATGAGCAGCTTGGTTTCATATCTATTTTTTGTTGTTGTTGCTCAGCTGTCATTCATTTTATTCTACTCATTCAAAGCACAAACTAAGGTTTTCTGTATCACTTCCAGATTCTGTTAAATAGGCTTAATAATTTAAAGTCTAGCAAAAACAGCCAAAGTCTGCTCTGGTTTTCTTTCTTTCTTTTTTTAAAATAGTTATTCATTATATAATATGTTACTTAATTGGGCACAGTTACTTGCAGCTGCAACTATGCAAACTCCCATCTCTCCAAACATCACACCTCCAGGGAAGAAATTCTTTTGGTTCCAGTTTTTCCCTTGTCAAGTTGCTTGCCACCAATAGCTCTGTAATCTGGTAGAACATGCCCAAGTTCATGGCCCTAATAATGACCCAGAGAATGGCATGCAATGGAAGACCAGGGCTTGCAAAGGCATCATACTGTTCACCAGAATTCCACATTTTTTTTTAAATGTTAGGGAATGTCATTCTGAGCATGTATATGGCTACAGAATGTCATTTTAAAAAAATGTTTACTTCTACAATAAGTACATCTTTATTTCAACAAAGTAAGACTTGTTCCCAAGTAAATGTATTTGGCATCAGTTCAGCAGAGGTAAACTCTATTTTATTCCAGCAGTCACAATGAGTTTAAAATGAAAATACATGTTCTAATTAATCTTTTTATAGAGTTGGCAAATAGTTGGCTTTGTTCTGTTTGCTTTGTTGTAACTGGAATGTTAGTTCAGTCATAAAATATGGTATGTATATAGGGGAAAGATAAGTAATGTTTATGAGCTTTGTAACTGAATTACTAACACACATGCATATGTAATATCCCCATTCATCCATAAGACAATTACATCCATTAACTTATTCAAAGGCAATAGTACAGTTAGATCACTTTAGATTCCAAAGTATGAGATTTGTAAGCACTAGTCTGTGGTAGGAAAGTGTCTTCTCAGGAACAGTGTTGAAGGATGACCCTCAGCAGCAATTGTTGAGATAACAGACACTGCTTAAATCAATGGGACCCACTTCCAAGCATACTAGCTGTGTGCTAGATTTGTGATTAAACCAATTTAGTTCTTCTGGAAATTTTAGGGTCAAATTAAATGCATAATTAACACATATGTTAGGATTTTATTTTTTAACCTGAAAGGGTAATGGCCACCCATCTACAAGCATATTTGGGAGGAACCAATTATCTAGATCTATTATTGTCTGGTTTTAAGCCTGGATATAATCCAGTAACAGTTCTTTTTGGGGTGGGTCATGGAAAATGCTACCATGTTGCTTCTCCAAATCAATCCAAGTCAAGGGATACTGCTGGAATAGAACAGGAGCTTGGGAATTGGAGGCACAGGGTTTCTGTGATTCCTACTGGCAGGTCCATCACCAGAAATCAGCAATGGTAGATTTCTGTTTGGCTCCAGGGTGCTTGTACTGTGGAATTCCAAAGGATTCTGTTCTTCCTGCCTTGCAGTTCAATATCTGCACGAATTAATTAGAAGTACAGCACTGCTTGCACTCTCTTTTCTGCCTGAATCAGGAGAGCTGTATAGGTGCTTAGCAGTTACCTGGCAAAAGTGATGGACTGGATGAGAAAAGGAAGCTGAAACTGATACCAGATAACATGGTAATGTTGTGGGATGAGGTAGTATTCTCTCCAAAGGAACAGGTCCCTACAAGGTGGTTGCAGTAGCAAGGAAGACTTAGGCCCAACTTTAGCTGATAAACGAAAACCCTACCTGGATTCAGGATAACTTAACATCAATGAACATTCTCTAATAATCTCTTGATATATAATTTATGTGTGGTTACCTCCCAAAATGGCCCCAAAAATGCAACTAGTACAGAATGTAGTTGCACAGTTAATAAGTGAGGTGGCTAAATAGCATAATATAATACCAGTCCTGAAAGCCTTGCACAGGCTCAGTCGTGAGGAGAGAATCAGCAACTTTCCCTCTTTGTATGCAATTTTTTAAAAAAAATCTACATATAGTTTATAACAAACAATTTAGCTCATTGTGTAATTTGGCCTTTACAGATGTCTGTCCCAGGAGGAATGAAGAATATTTAGCATTTTCTGCTGCATTTACAAATCAGTCATGCAAAAACACCTGCTCTTTGTAGCCTGGGGCTGAAACCTTTAAGTGGATTAAGTTGAAGATTAATTTTTAACAAAATCACCAACCCAGTGTTTCATGAGGTTCCTTTTTATCATGAAATCCAAAATATATCAATGGGTCTTATTTTTATAAGTTATTCTGGTTGCATTAATGTAATAGGAAACTAAAAATACATATTAAAGTAGTCATTTAATTCTAACAATGCGGTAGCTTTCATTCTTATTTGGAACTCCTTTCACTGTCTCAGAAGGGCTGTAAACCTAAAATTTAGTAACAGGCTGTCACCTGGCTCTGCTCTGGCAAGGTATCTATCCAAGTTCCATGGGCTTCAAAAGGACCATCCCTACCAAGCCAATCCTTAAAATAGCAGCAACAGATGCAGAATAGAGGTTAAGTGCTGACTTGGTTCCTATCTAAAAGGACCACCATAACAGCCTAGAATGTTCCCTGGAGAACATTAGCCATTTGAAATGAAAGCTAAGTTGGAGCTGACCTCTAGAGCAGTTGCTCATTGTCTTACATTGCCTCCGATACAGTGCCTAACATTTGGCAGTAGTTAGCAAGCATGGAAAGTGGAAGTGGTTTCTATTCTGAACTGATGAACCTCTAGATGAGGAGGTGATGGGAGAATAGGGAGACTAGGAGATCACAGTGGGCAGGCGGAAGAAGAGGCAAAGGCAGGTGGAGGCCATGAAGATAGGACTGGTAAGTAGATGCAGTGTGATAGAAGGAAGATATAGAAAGAAGTAAAAATCTAGTGTACATCTGAGGGGGAAACAGAGGCAGGAAAAGGAGTTAGGGAACTTCTCAATTAGCAACATGGCCTGAAGGACTCCTTAGAAGCTAGCATGGTCCCCAGTTAATAGTATGCACCATAACTGTGGTTATACCTGATGGACGAAAAGGATAAATGCAAGATCTTACATCTTATTTAGCCATTTTCAATACCGCAACTTAATCCTATGCATGTTTTGTTCAGAAATAACACCTACTGGCTTCAGCATAAATTGCTGTTTAACAGAACAGTTCTGTACCTGTTTACCTGAGTGAAAGTCATATTGGTATGTATGATTCATTACCTATGACATTTGCATTGTCTAATAATTTTCCTAACTTTACTCAAATATCTATCTCATTGAATCCATACTGCTTTTTTTTACAAGTTCAAACCCCACTGAACAATGGATTAAAACTATTTCCACTGAACACAACTTCTTTTTGAGCCTTGTATTAATTATACCATTTTTCTGTGAAAAATGTGACAGTCATACAAGATATTAGGGGGTTCTTTTTGGTATTTTGTCCATTCTTGGCTGACTGTTCTATGAACATCACCCAATCTCTGCCCATTTGTCATTTTTTTCCACGCCCAAATGGTAGG
The DNA here is from genome assembly GCF_059951505.1 of Python bivittatus. Classification (NCBI taxonomy): domain Eukaryota; kingdom Metazoa; phylum Chordata; class Lepidosauria; order Squamata; family Pythonidae; genus Python; species Python bivittatus. Next base: position 18,071,360 of record NW_028277098.1, read on the forward strand.
ACAAAAACTTCTGAGTCACCCAAAGACTTTTTGGAGGCTGCTTGTGAAGTCTTTAGGTACCTGGAAAAGATGAGTCATTCTCAACAGGCTTCAGTCAGACTCCTTTAATAGCTGGGGTATATAATAGCCACTCATTCATTTACTGCAATTTGTTAGGAACGTTCTTTTCCCGAACAGCAGGAAAATAACATAATAGTGCTGAGATCACCGCAGAGGTACAGATAAAGAAAAGATACAGAATTGTAAAATTCAGTCTATAATCTCAAAAAGGCTTTTTAAAGAAAAACATTAAAAAGTACAGGGATTGGACATATAGTTGGTCTAGGCACTGTGAATATGTGAAAGGACAGAGAATGTATTCATTACATGTACATTTCATATTTCCTCCAGGATGTTATTTATAGGATTTCCACACTGCTTCCTATCTAGGCAAAGAACAGAAGCTGAAGCTTGATTAGCTTAAGCACTGCTATATCCAGAGACAGGGTTTTGAGAATAGGTCTTTATTTCTGTGAAAGATTATGCTACATAAAACATAGTTATACTTAACAATGAGTTCTCAAATTTCCCCCACTGGATATGTGCTGTGATACTTTGCAAATTATTGCTTGACAACCATCACAAGGCATAGGAGTACACAATAAAATAATATGGTACCTAGATATGATATATCATATTAAAAATAATGGAAAATAAGTAGCTTGAAAATAATGAACCAGTGGTAACCTTCCAATTCTGGAATTCCTTTCTTAATGTGGTCAGATGATGTTACAGTACATGGTTTTTAATGAATTAAAGCTTTATTCCACTCTGTTTTATTTGAATATGGCAGATGTGTTCCTAAGTTAATTGGTTTGTTTTTAAGGTTGTACATTACCTCGGAGGCCCTTTGGGACAGAGACTTATGCAAATGAATATATAAATAATCCTGAAAATGCAATCCTATGGTCTTATGAGACCATCTAGTAGGTCACAGGAAAAACGGAATCTTCCCCTGAGGGTGAAGAAATAGGTTTTGGATGGTGAGACCCCATCTCAGGACCCCTCTTGCAACCCCTGCAGAAACTTCACATTCTTTCTTTTTCATTATCTGAGCTCTGACATCAATGGAAGGAAATGAATAGGGCATTGGAAACTTCCTAGATATGCCAAACTCTCCCACTCTGACATACCCCTCCATAACACTGGAGCTGGGGCAAAAAACTATGAAAGTTAAAAAAAATAGAAGGGGAATAAAAGGGGAAAATTGAACAAGGAAGCAGTTAAAATATATCATTTCCATCTCTTTAGATCTGCTGCATTTGATATGTTGAATGCTTCACTGTAGGAGCCAGCTGCAATGTAAAATAGGATTGTTGTGCTCACTCCTATGGCTATCGTGTCCGTTCATCCACACTGGAACAGAGCAAACTATTTTAGCCTTTGATTTTCTTCCATGCCTGAGGACCCTAAAAGAGGTAACAAGTAATCCACCAGTTTCAGTTGGGCTTAAATTTGTACTTAGGGGTGTTTTTTTTGTTTTTTGGAGGTGGGGGAGGTAGTTAAAAGACAAAAGAGGTTCCCTAAGCTTTTTTGGGGAGGGTAGACTTTTTTTGCCTTAACATTCTGCAGCCCTCATTTGAATACTTAAAACTCCCAAAACAAAAATAGGTCAAAAATATTGGAGATTGAGAATGAGGTCCAGCTTGCTCACCCTCTAGGGCAGTGTTTCTCAGCCTTGGCAAGTTTTAAGATGTGTGGACTTTAATTCCCAGAATTCACCAGGCAGCTTTCAAGGCTGAAGGATTAACCCTTGGTTAACAGCCTTGTGTGATGTCTTATGTGAGCAGGGCCAATGAGAGGTGCACTTTCGTTTTGAGAACTCCCAGAATTCACCAGCCAGCCATCCCAATGAATTCTGGGAGTTGAAGTCCACACATCTTAAAGTTGGCGAGGTTGAGAAACACTGCTCTAGGTTTTCTTGATTATTTCAATATCTATGTTGTAAATCAGGACTGCATCTATTGTAATTTAGATGCCCTACGAACAGTCACTCATGCCCTCATTATCTCCTAGATAGACTACTGCAATGCGCTCTACATGGGGCTACCCTTGAAGAATATCCGGAAGCTTCAGCTGGTCCAGAATTCGGCTGCGTGAGCAATTTTTGGGGCCCGAAGGACCCATATAACACCTTTGCTCCGTGAGCTGCATTGGGTACCGGCTTGCTTCCGGGTCCAATTCAAGGTGTTGGCTATCACCTTTAAAGCCCTACATGGCATGGGGCCAGGCTACCTGAAGGACCGCCTTGCCCCCATGATCTCAACCCGTCCCACCCGATCTCACAGAGAGGGCATGCTTCGGATTCCAGCAGTAAAAGAACTTCATTTAGCGGGATCCAGAAGGCGGGCCTTCTCTGCTGTGGCCCCCGCCCTCTGGAACATCTTGCCCCCGGAGGTGAGACAGGCCCCCTCACTCCAGGCCTTTTGGAGGGATTTGAAGACCTGGCTCTGCCATCTGGCCTGGGGCGGGGAGGGAGGATATCAGAAATGGGGTTGGCTGGCCCCTTAGCGGTCTGGTGTGGCCCCCATCGGCCTCTTGGATTTTTTAGCTTTTTTATTTTTTAATGCTTGGTTTTTATAACTTTTAATTGTATTTATGTTTTTAGTGTGTTGTAAGCCGCCCAGAGTCCCCCATTGTGGGGAGATGGGCGGGGACAAGTTAAATAAATAAATAAATTTCTAACACAAACAATGATGCATTGTAGAGTGCCAGCTCTTTGACTATTGCTAGGGTTAGAGCCAAAGGATACACATACCAAACCAAAAAAAAAAAAAAAAATTACTATAGTAAATATTTGTGGACATTATGTAATATTGATTGGTTGTGTTAATTAATTCAGGTTAGCCAAGAGCAGATTTACAGTTCTAAGGATAGCTCACATGGTCACCTGGCTGAGGATTCAGTACAGAAATGGCCCCACACTGCAAAGGGCTCAAAATGTGTTCAAAGGGAAATACATGCCTTTTTTAAATTGGTTATATTGGAGCCATTGCTAGAAAAAAATATTTGCCGAAGTTATAATTATATAATAAAAAATAGGGATGTGATTAGTGAAACATGGTTCTGCATGGGGCAGTTTTTATGCCTAAATAAAGTAATATTTTCTAAAATAGACATAAGGTAATATTTTCTAAAATAGACATACAACATAGACATGAATGTCACAGTCTGTCCATGATTGTACCTCAAGACTTTTCCTTTTGAGTTTCTTGAAAACTTTTGCCCAGCTTTGGGAGAGGTTAAGATGACAAATGGGTGAAGAAAACTTCCACTGGAAACTGGAACTTAAGGCAAATTTTGACAGTGGGTGGGATAACACAATCTGTGTAAGTATGACAGGTGATATAAAATGGGTCATTGTTTAAGCCTTTATTTCTTTACGGTAGCAAATAATTAGCCAGGGCAAGCTTTGAATTTTAGTCCCTGGAGTGTGGAATCTGGACACAGCCACCTGCTTCCAGATAACAAATTTATTAATTTACTTTATACACTCCCCCATTCCACTTGGGCACCTCCCCCAAGTAATTGTAAGAGTAACACAAACAATAATCCTTAGATCTATTGCCTCTTTTCATAAATTACTACAATCAGCAATAGCAATAGGGATACTAATGACAGATCTTAACTAAATGCCATTCTGAACAGCTCTGCTTACAAGGTTTTTCTAAAGGTTGAAAGCAATGGAGCTATCTAGATTTCTGGTGGAAAGCTACTTCACTGGGTAGATGCTAGTGCTGAGAAAGATTAACTTGCTTTCCCCTGGATTTCACATAGGGAAGCAACCTTCAGCATCCTAATCTGAGACATGTACACTAGACAGTTAGGATCCAGTTTAAATACAGCCCTTAATCTCTATTAAGAGAGCCAGTTTGGAGTAGTGGTTAAAGCACCGGGCTAGGAATTGGGAGACTGTGAGTTCTAGTCCTGCCTTGGTACAAAGCTAGCTGGGTGACCTCGGCCTAATTGCGCTCTCTCAGCCCTGTGGGAAGAAGGCAATGACAAACCACCTCTGAAATCTTGCCAAGTGCAAGAACTAGTCTAGGCAGTTGCCAGGAGTCAACACTGACTCGAAGGCACCAAAACAAACAAACAAACTCCAGCCTATTACATGAATTATTTCCAAATGTGCATATATGCACATAAATCAGCAAGTGTAAAATATATTCAAACTGAGCTAGACTTTAGAAGGTAGAGGATTTGGATCTTAACTATGGCTAAAAATTAATCTAATGCCTGGGTATGTTCTCCATTTATTGATAGACTCTCGCCAATCTTCTTGGAGTCCTCTTTGGAGCCTAAGATTTAATGGTATGTTTTTTCTCCAGGATCAGTGTTGTCATTAGGATAAGAAAGTATTGGAGGCAATATTATGGTAAGAATAAAGATACAGATTACCAACTTGGTGTGTCACTCATTCCAAATTATCCATATATTAAGAGTTTTCTCTTTGTGCTCTGGGGAGGTTGAAGCAACAGAAGATGTCTTCCTAAGTTGGGTATTCTATAAGAATATAAAGCACTCTTCCATTGTTCTAATGTTATGGCTGACCATGCATGACCATGTTGTGTCAGAATCCGAAGGAAGGAAGGAAGGAAGGAAGGAAGGAAGGAAGGAAGGAAGGAAGGAAGGAAGGAAGGAAGGAAGGAAGGAAGGAAGGAAGGAAGGAAGAATAAAAGATAGATAAAATAGAGAGACAGATAGATAGGTAAGATAGACAGATATAAAAATAAAAATAGATAAGTTTTGTGTAGTGGTCTATAGGATTAGAAAAGAAAAAAAAACATATTTGTACTCCTTAACTAGCACAAGACAGCTACACTAATTCTTTTTTAACTATGCAGAATCTGAGATTTTTTTGTTTTGTGCTTTTGAAATTGCAGCCATTTTATCCTATATGTATGTATGCATGATGTGGTCACTGACCAAAATGAAGAGAATGTATCTGACTTGATCCCAACTGGTGTTACCCAGTTCCTCTTCTTGAGAGATTTTGCCCTTTTTTTTGTTTTTGCAAAGGCATAAGTACCTATTCTATCATGCCCGCGCTGAAATGTGCTCTGTTCCCCCAATGCTGAAGTCCATAAGCCTGAAAACTGCTAGCAGATGGGACTGCCATCCAGAAATAAAGGAATGACCCATTTTGTTTTTGTAGGCAACTCTCTGAAATCCGTGTGGTTATAAAGCTCAAAATCTAAAGGGTTGCTAGGCTGATTAGGGACAGAAGATTCCGGACTCATTTACCTTTAACCTTAGGGTACCGCACTGGGATATCCAGCAGGTGTAGCATTTTCTCGTCCCTGCCTGACAAATTCCACCTGCTGAAATTCCCTGTGACAATTACCGGAGGCGGAGGAAGCCCTGTCTTCCTTGGCATCTGGCCACACTAATTGCTGCTGCCGCTGCCCCTAGGCCTCTTCCAGGGAAAGAAAATTAAGGCAGGGTTGCTAGGTAACGGCTGGTTTTTTCTTGCAGCTGTTCCAGGTCTGGTTTCTTGAGGTGGCAGAGAAAAGAGAAGCATAAAATTTATTAAATGGTTCCAAGAGATTGTCTTCCACCTTCATAACAGAGAATTGTTTGCATCCCATTACTGCAAATGTTACTGCCTTACTACTGCAGCCAGTTTGTCTTTTAAAGTCTTTCTCCACAGGGGAATGGAAAATGGGAACATTGTGAATCTTTTACAAGAATGTTGCTCCATGTATTAGTGAAACTAAGGAGGCTTCAAGGTTTGAGTGTAGACTTCTGCAAAAGGGAAGTCTACATGCAAAGACTTTGATAGATTCAGGAATCCTGCACAACTGGGCTTCTCAATCCTATGGAAACTATATGCACAGCCATTTTATTGTGTAGAAACTAAGATCCTCTCTGGTGTAACCCAGTATTTCTCAACATCAGCCACTGTTAAGATGCATGGACTTCAACTCGAACTTCAAAGCATGCTGGCTGGGGAATTCTGGTAGTTGAAGTCCATGCATCTTTAAGTGGCTGACGTTGAGAAACACTGGTCTAACCAAAAGCCACGAAAGATTATGCACCGTTCGTAAGGCTAGATGACACTGAAAGCTCGGGTGTGTGTGTAGGAATAAAGACGTGAAATCAAACCAGACAGTGTGGTCATTATGCCTGCAATTGCAGACAGAATGAATAAGGCACTAGTATAGGGATTCTTAACTTGGGGTCTCTGGATAGGTTTCAGAGAGTCTGTGAATTTGTATGGGAAAAAATTATAACAGGACTTTGAATGTTTGTAACCATTAAAACAAAAGATCGAAACTGACTAAATGTACAACATGACACATTAGTTATCTTTTGTTATTTTGATACCTGGTATTTGAACATAATTGCTTTCTTTTATCTAGTACAATCTATATCTATGTATTTTATTTTACCCCTTTAAATATATTTTTCTGAGAAAGGGTCTGTTGGTTTAACTAGACTCTCAAAGAGGTCCATGGCACAAAAAGGTTAAGAACTCCTGCAGCGGTATTTATTAATATGCAGCAGGACCAGTGGCATTAATATGGTTAAGGTAAGGGTAGTGGCTTCCCCCCTGGCCAGGCCTTCAATCTTTAAACAAACAAACTTGATTCCAGTCAATTGCAGAGCTGGTGAATCTCATAGGATCTGCCTCTGGTGGCACAATGGCTGGGGACAGAGTGGTTGGCAGAAACAGGCTGATGGCAAGTGCATGAAATCAGGGTGTACTGACTACACCATCATTAGATGGTAGCAAAGGGATACAGAAAACCTTAAGAATTTTTTTTTTTGTGTTGTCTTGACTGTCTGCTAGAATGGGAATTAGTAGCTCTAAATCTGCTGCAGCCAGAGATAACTGAACTTAAGCTGTTTCCTAGTTAACAGAGAACAAGCAACCCTGGAAAAAGTTGCTTCATAGTACTTTGAGGATAGGCTGCACTCATGGTCCAACAGGTCAGGCACAGATTGAAACCAGTAAAGAATCCAGAGCAGAGATAAGAGACAAGGTGAGGCAAAATCCAGGATCCGAGGTATGGCAAAGCAACCTACATGAGGATGGTTGAGTTTTAAATAGTTCCCAGCACTCTTCCTGGGGAGAGAATGACATAGATAAGCCACACTGAGTCTCCATCCAGTACACAGCTAAAGCACATCACACAGGAGGTCTGGAGCCTCCCCTTCCATTAGTACTCCCGTGCCTTTTAACTAGCCTCTCACAACTATGAAGTTCAGCTTTCTGCTCCTGAATTTTTGTTAAGCACCTCTGCCTAGGACTGAGGGACTGAAGTTCTGAGTCTGGGAGATGTTCAGATGGTGTGAGAGAGGGGTTCTGGGAACTTGCTGGTCCTGTAAAAGCCAAAGTGGAGTCACTGGTTTCAGTGCTGTGAGATCTCCAGCAATAGGTCTGCTGCTACTGGATGCCTCTGACTGCAGTCCCCCAACTCCATCCTCAACTAAGGATGAGTCCTCCTCCATCAGAGCCATAACACCTTTATAGTACAACTGGACAGTGCAGAAAAGGCTAAGTCTACTTCTGCCAAGAAGAACGCTTTGACCATTGACAGATCCTGTTAGATACTGGTAATGTGGATACTTCCATTTGTATATAGGTGAAGGCTCCAACTCATAGTTCGTGAGTTGCTGTGTTGCGTATGTAACTTTACAAGAGAGCTTTGTGATTTTTAACTAACTGTTCATGTTAAAAATAAGAAAATAGCTCAGGCTGGTGCTGGATTGACTTCCATATCTACAGATACACACAGCAGCAAGGGTACATGGCAAGAATGAACATGTTGAAAACAGGGTTTGGAAAGTAGCCTGAGTTCAAAAAATGCAAAAATGGTGCAAAGTATTATCAAATGGTCCATCATTTTCTTATTATAACATGCAACCAGATTCAAACTCTTTTTAAAAACTGTGCTATTAGTTGTAAAATTGTGTCTGTTAGTATGATCCAAAGGACGGCCTATCAGTAAATATATCTAGGATTGGGTAGCTAAATGTCTAAAGCTATTCCCCCCAGAACCACGAATTCAGTATAGTAAATGTTGGTGGATATGTGTTTTGAGTTGCAGTTCCTCTATAATGAATATAACCAAATCAGCTACAATAATAAATATTGCATTAAATAACCTTATGTTCATTTCTTTTCTTAAAAGGAAGCTGTTATGATCAGCTTGCTGATACACCAGCTATTGAAACAGGCCCTGGGGAAGCTATAAAAGAAAAGCATACAGCAGGTAAAGAGTTCAGCAATGTGTCAGAACTTGTGTGTGTTCTATGTGTGAGGACGGGAGTGTTACAAGTATACAAGAATTTTCCTGTTTTCAATTATGAAATGCTGGAGGAAATAGTATCCCAGAAATGGAAAGGTTTTTCATCTGAATTTCTTCTTCCTTCCTTCTTCTTCACTGTGTGAGAAGCTAGACAAATTGCAACCACGCAAAGATCCCACCCCCTTCCTTCACCTGGATTCTGTTAAGCCCTCACCCTATGGGAAATAAGGAGCTGGACTTTTTAAAGGCATTTGGCTGCCTCACAAAGTGGTCATTCATTGACCCTGGGAGGAAGAACATGTCAGTGGAGGCTTGGCATCTTGGAGTGGTGAGAGAGAGAGAGAGAGAGAGAGAGAGAGAGAGAGAGAGAAAGAAAGAAAGAAAGAGAATGGGAAGGCAGGAAGGATGAAGATGGGGCGGCCACAGCAGCAGCAGCCCTAACAGATGCTGACCTTTTGCCTGGAGCAAGAAAGGACAAAAAGGAGGTGGGAGAAGAGGTAAATGAGACCGTATTCATGGCAGGGAGAATGGTGGAGCAGTCCTTGTAGGCAAGTCTAGGGAAAGGGGAAAGGTGAGCAGGCTTTTTTCTTCAGCCTCCAGGCAAGCGATAAGCCATTCAGGTGCTGGCGTTCAACAGCAGGAGGGCCTTCACAACCAATGTAGGTGCAGACATACAGTCATGTGAAAAAGTAAGTACACTCCATGTAATTTTCTTTCTTTTTTTTACATATGTGGAGATATCGATACATGTAGTCCTTGCTTAATGTCCACAATTGGGACCAGCAATTTTGTCGCTAAGTGACACAGTCATTAAGCAAGACATCACATGACACAATGGACTTCCAACCTCACTTCCACCATGGTTGTTAAGCTAATCACCTGTGGTCATTAAGTGAGACATCACATGACCACAACTTGTAATTTTACTGCGGACTTTTCCATTGACTCTGTCAGAAGCTGGCTGTGAAGTGCACAAATGGCAATCATGTGACCATGGGATGCTGCAACATTTGTAAATGCTCACCAGTTGCAAAATGCCTGAATCTCGATCATGTGACTGCAGGGACACTGCGACAGTCATAAATGTGAGGACCAGTTGTAAAGTTATTTTTTCAGTGCTGTTGTAACTTCGTATGGTCGCTAAGCAGGGCAGTTGTTAAGCAAGAACTACTTGTATTTTATCATTCAAACAGTATATAAAGATAAAGGTGATGTAATTGAAGAAAAATAAACTCTGAAAATTGACTTTGAAATCATTCATTCAACAAAAAATCAACAGATATGCCATTTTCTTCTGTGAAAAAAATACACTCTTGATTCTAATACCTGGTGTTGCCCCCTTTGGCAGAAAAACCTCAAGTAGGCATTTCTTAGAATTGACATCAACTGGGAGGATTTTTTTCCCACTCCTCCATGCACAATTTTTTTCAGCTGTGCAATGTTTGAGGGGTTTCTTGCATGCACAGCCCATTTTAAATCACCCTGTAGCAACTCAATGAAATTTATATCTGGGCTTTGATTTGGCCATTCCAGAATCCTCCATTTCCTTCTGTCCATCTGTCTGTCCAGCCATTCCTTGGTGGATTTACTGGAATGTTTAGGGTTATTGTCACGTTGCAAGCAATCTTCTGACTGATGGTCTTACATTATCCTCAATCACCCTCTAGAACAATGAAGAATTCATAGTGGATTCTATGATGGTGAACTGCCCAGGCAGCAAAGGAGCCCCAAACCATCACACTTCCACCACCACGCTTTACAGTTGGCATCAGGTTCTTCTGGTGAAATGCTGTTTTTGGTTTTTGTCAAGCATGTTTTCTTGTACTGTGGCCAAATACTGTAACTATATCTTTGTTTTGTCTGTCCAGAGCACATTGTTCCAGAAGTCCTGGTCTTTGCCTAGGTGTTCATGAGCAAATTTTAGTCGTGCCCTGATGTTCTTTCTGGACAGCAAAGGTTTCCTCTTGACATACCTCCCATGCACATTTAGTTTGTGCAACTCCTTTCTAATGGTTGAGTCATTAGAAAGAAGACTCATGCACATAGACTCAGGCACTTTGACATCAATAGTGGCGAGAGCGACTTGTAAGTCACGAAATGAAATTCTAAGGTTCTTCAAGACTTCTTTCAGTATCTTGTGTTCTGCCCTAGGGCTGAACTTGTTGGGACAGCCTGGTCTGGGCAAGTTGGCAGTTGTTCTTCATGTGTAGATTATTTTCTGGACAGTGGAATAATTGATGTCCAATTGTTTGGCAATCTTTTTAAATCCCTTCCCAGACTCATAGGCATTTATAACCTTATTTCTGAATGCTTCAGAGAGCTCTTTCAATCTAGGCATGGTGATGCCATACACTTCAACAACAAAGAACAAATCAAACTAACTGTCTGAGGTATAAATAAGACAGGTTCTTCTTCGTTAGATTCTCTAAGGAAGTTCTCATCATTCTAATTTTAAGTATTTGAGGGTAGTGATAAATGTAGGGGTGTACTTACTTTTTCCACATGCAAAATATGCATTTATATTTAAATTACCCAACAGACTACAAAATATAAATGGTGAATATATTTGTTATATTATATGCCCTTTCTTTATCAATACTTTTTTACTGAAATGAAGATCAAGTATCTGTATGTTGAAATATGTTGAAAAAGTCAAACATTTCAATGGGGTGTACTTACTTTTTCACATGACTGTAGCTATAGCCCAAGCATATGTAAGCAGGAGGAAGTAGAGCAACTCAAGGCTGGCACCAAGTAGTTTAGCCAAGCAGAACAGCCCCCAGCAGAAAGTTGGGAGCAGCAGTGGCTGGTGGCACACAACAGAGGATCAAAGTGGTAGGAGAACCAGAATCCAGGGGGGTAAAAGCTGATGAAGGACAACCTGGCAGGGAAGGTTTCCAGACACAGAAGAACCTAAGTGGGAAGTACAGAGGCCAAGTAGACAGCTGGAAGTGGAGGTCTGGGAAGTGAGCACCTGAATCCCGACAGCATAGTAAACCACCTAAGTAGGCTGAAATAAAACAAGTGTCATAGAGCCAAGATGACACTGCCTGGTGGTGACATCAAGCAACACCAGCAGCAGTCCCAACACCACAATGGTCAAGGCCAGCTGACCACAGAGACCATGTCCAGCAACAAAGACAGCCAGGGAAGAGGGGGTTAGTGGTACCTGGGTCTGGGGCCAGGATTGACAGAGCAAAGATTGAGTTGAAAAATGAAAAAAAGGTGATGTACTGGGACTGTAGGTTTTAAGGCAATACAGTCTAAGAAAGAATACTAAGAGAGCTATCGTTAGAAAATAGGTGGATAAGAACAGAATATAGGAACTTAGATAGAGCTATAAGATAAGCAAGCTTAATGTAGAATAGTAAAACAGCACAGAAATAAATGCTAGACTAACGAACCTAAATAAGGGAAACTGAACAGAAGATTATGATAGCTTACAGAAATGGCAGACATGGGATAAGAAGCTTATTGTAAATAAAAAAGTGATATGTACTTTTTTTTTTTTTTTGTATGAAAAGCAACATGCTTTAGTAATAAAAGCATCTTTCCAAAGGCAACTGGCCTGAGTACGTTCTGCCTGGGTGTGTCACCATTCCTGAACCTATGACACACTAAAGTGAAGATCACAGTGTTGCTTTCAAAATCTCCAATATCTTAAGCACCTTAAAGAACTGGGTATTTACTTGAAATGAAGCCCCTGTAATTATGTGATAAATACTGTGATTTATAGCCACATTTATCAACGACTTGCATTTTGGTCCTTATTTCAACACTGGCAGCAGAGCAGCCATCCTCTATTACTCTGGGACAGCTGAGTAGTGCCTTAAGAGAAGCAGGGTTGGCTGTAACACTCACACATTTGTTTGTGTTCAGTCTCTCCAAGTATTTCCCCTATGTGCTAGCTATTTATGTAGCGTTGGCAATGGCATTCAAATCTGATTGTCCTACATGTAATTTGAAGTGACACAGTCCAAGAAACCCTGGGTCTGTAGCCTACACAGAAGAACAATTTGAAAGAAGGAAAAACATCCTGACAAAAGTCTTAATATTTTCAAAAACAAGTCTGAATTATAAATTAGGATCATTCAGCAATTGAAGTAATTCCTCTACTTAACACACTATGATTTCCAAACATTAGGAGAAGTTAATGTGTATGTCCACGTTGTGCAAAAGCTCAGCTGTTGATTTCTAACAAATCTATTTCTGAAAGCATAACAACGTATGTCAACCCTAATTTCAGAGGGTTGAATAATTTGAATATTATTTAAATTGCTGAGATATCTTCAGAATGAAATAAAAAGAATAGTCTTTTTTACTGTTTCTCTATAAGAGCCTAAAGCTTATTCGATAGTTGTCCAATTTTAAAATAAAATTACATAACTGTAATTTGATTTGTAAAATCAAATATAATTAGCCCTGTTGGTAACATCTAGCTTTCTTCAGGAACTGCTGTGGCCTTCTCTTTGCTGACTGCCCTTTCCCTCATAACAGACCCCTTTATGTTGCACAGTCCCATTAGAAAGGACTCTCTGTCTGAAGGGCTGCCTAGCCCAGGTCTAGATAAAAAATCAGGAACTATTAAAAATGAGATCTACCCATCAGTACTTAACTCTTGGTAAAATAAGGAAACAGCAGTATCCCAATGAGCAAGTCATATGAAATGTCTTTTGTCTTTTCTTTCTTTTTTGGGTGATAATGTAAGGCAATACATTATCAAAACATGTAAGGCAATAAGTAAACAGCTGAAGTCTTGTATTTTTCATGTGTTGTGAAACTGTCTCCGGTTTTGATATGCTCTGGAGCGATGTTAATCCAAGACAATGTCAGAATACCAAAAGGGTGGGCAGCTTTGATTGCAAATTTTGATTAATGGGAAGACCACTACTGTTAGATGGGATGCAGAAGAGGCCCTTTTGCTGTGGCCTTGTCAGACTTGTGGCTGGCACAGAATATATTACATGCTAGTATAATAATATCTGTAGATATGGCCTAAGTAGGATAAATATGGCATCTAATCATATATCAGTCATAATTCATTATCTCTCTCTGAATTTAAACAGAAAATATTTATCTTAGGTGACCCAAGTTGCATTTTTCTGTGGAATGTGTGCTTTCTTAAGTTCTCCAAATACTTCCAAATACTAACCGCCCCTCCCTGATACCCACAGTTCCTTGCAATAACTACTACTCATCATGTTCCTTCATTAATTTCTTAGTTTATCATATTGCCAAATTTTCATGGATAACAGTCAGAATTTCCATAATGAACAGTCTCTTAGTGACTACCATAGGATAAACAATTTGCTGTAAACCCCTGTTCTGCCCTATTTGTATTGCTATATGGAATTATCTGCTTTTGTGTTCCTGGCACCATCTCATTTAGATAGTTGAGATTCACTGTGAATACGGTTGCCATAAATGGGCTGCTCAAATCCAGGCAACCACTTGATGGCTGCGAAGACTTCTTCATGTGTCTTTGCTGCTGTCTAGTGGCCATACAGAGTTTTGCAGCCCAGATATGGCAACCTTAACTAACCGATATAACAATTGGCAGTTGCTAATCAGTCATTCCACAAGAAGATATTTCTCTTTTGTTACACAGAAATCAAGAAATGGTATCATAAACTGGAAGAATTGGCTGTGGAAACACTTTTTCAGTTTATATTCAGTTTGCATGATCATAAGGATATATCTAACTAAACAAAAACTAGTCTCACAAAAATATTTTCTTTAGAATGAACAACTCAATCTTATAGATAAAGCAACAGCCTATTTTTGGAGAAGATACCGCATATAAGAGCTAAATTAAATATGGCATGAAAGATCTATAGATAGGATTTACTATGTTTGTAACAACCATAGATAGGAGCAAAAGGTTAGCAAGATGACCCTAATCCATCTTGAACCTCTACTCCGTTTCGGTCTTTTTTTTTAAATCCCGTCCCCATATTTTCTGAATGTTTGGTCATTTGGTTATATTAAAAAATAAATTACTAACTCTCTATCATCAATGGCATGTAAGACATGTATCTTTTACTTGCCTTGCCATGCCATTCTTTTTCTGCTCTTAACCACTACTGCATCTTCTACTGGCTTACTTACGATGGCAAAGAGGTAGATTTTGATTTATCTTTCCCTTGCCACATATAGCTTTTAAATTGTGGACTAGAGCTGGCAAATTTTGATAAAGTTTCTGCCTTACTAGTGTTTTCATCTGCCAATCTGTGCTTATATAAACAAAGCCTCCCATATCCTACGCTCATTAAAGAACAGTTCAGGTGCACCCTACTATTGGGGGAAAGCATCAGGCACAAATTATAACCTGAACTGGATAATTAAAAGCAAAACAGCTACAAAAACACAATGTAATGGCTTCAGACTTTGTTTCTGTTTTGTACTTTAATGTCTCATTTGTTTCTATACTACTCATTTATTTTATTACTAACAGAGTTCAGAAGTGGTAATCATCCCAACGAAACTATTTGTGTGTCATGTCAATCTTATGTTCTATCTAACTGTGCTCTTTCTAACTAGCGGTTTAGCATAATTAGTGACATTATGGTGCACTCAATGCAGATTAGATGCAGTACTTAGTTAAGAATCAGCTCACTTAGAGCAGGGCTTCCAAACTAGGTTATTTTCTTCTGGGCTAGAGGAGGAGAAACTGGGAATAGGAACCAGACATGCTGAGTGACAACATAACTACCTGGCACATAACAAGCTTAGCTATGCAGATGTGACAGGCAGTGACAACATAGAGATGGAAGGCAGAGGACCAGAGAGAAAGGCAGAGTTCATTGCAAGCTGTAAGGGTAGATTTTGTCTGTCACATTTTATAAAAAAATATTTATATATACCACTTAAGCACTAATAAGATTATTGCAGAGAAAGCGGTAATAGGTTGGTACATAAGGGAAGTAGAACCTGCAGTTTAGCACTTTTGCTATTTGAGATAGGGAGGGTCATATATCTGAATATTCTCTAACATTAATAAACTCATATATTCTATGCAGCATATGAAAAGCTCTTTTCCTGGTACTCCAGTCTACATATAAAGAATTCTTATGTTCAGAGAAACCAAAAATATGACAATCTACTTAAGAATTTGAAGTAGCCTCGTGAACAATTATATCACGTCTCCTGTAATAAGAAGAGCCTGAACTTCTGAAATGGTTAATTACATAATATGTGTAAGGAAGGCACAAAAGAACAAGTTTTACTCTCTAATATTCAATCTCAGAAATATTATTGACACATTTGCCTATATTACGATAATTTAAAAATGGTTGTATTGAGTGTTATGTTGAAATAACTAACAAAAAGTTTTATAGATTCTAAAATTGGTTTTGGGACTCATTAATTGCTAACCATCTCACCAATTTTGTTTAGTTTTTGTTTTTCCCCAGCCTGATCTGAAAAATGTTGAAAAGGTCAGCACTAGAATCAAGTATGTAGGAAATTATCAAAGTACATACTGTATTACTCAACTGAGAGACAACTGAAGGTACAAATGACCTTAATGGGGAAAGCTCTTTTGTAATTATCCTGGAGATGATCAGAAAGGATGCATTTTAAAAATGACCATTCTTTGCCCTGTGCTTAAATATGAACGATGTACTGTTTTAATCCAATTCTTTTAACTCTCACACATACTATGTAACTGCAAGATTCTTTGAGATCAGAGAAAATACAGATAAATACACATATGCATCCATAAAATTCTGCATTTTCTACAATTTCATGCACACGCATATACACATAAATGTGTGCATGTGTATGTGTTTGTGTATTACTCATTCTTCAGCCGCTTTCTGATCACTGAAATCTTAGTGATGTTTATTTTATTTATTTATTAAATTTATATGCCGCTGATCTCCCCCAGAGGGTGACTCTGGGCAGCTCACAATTACAATGTTATACAAGCATCTACTTAAATCATTTTCTTTCTTAATGTTTTCTGTTCATTTTTCTCCTTTTTCTACTGAACTGAGTAAAGCCAAAATACCTAGACCTGTACTCTGAAGCAGGCAATGTTGAGAAAATTTTGCTCTGACAGAAAATCTGTATAACATGAACACAAATACTGTATATGCACAGGTTAAAAAAAAAGCTTCTTAGAATTCATTTAAAAAACCTGACGTTAAACTAACGAACTAACTAACTAACTAACTAACGAGAGAGAGAGAGAGAGAGAGAGAGAGAGAGAGAGCACTGTCTTCACTACTGTGAATTACAGTGGATCAGAGCGTGGCAAGGAATTTTGTTTTCTTCTATGGAATACATCGTGAGAGTATTGTATCAATGAACAATATTCCAGTAACTCTTAAAAAATGAAGTAGAGTTACCTTTTATGCATAAAAGATGTTGATTTTTGAAGATACTCTTCAAAATCCTTTTAAAATTCCTTTAAGTAAAAGCAAATGATACTCATCATTCTTCTGTACAGAGCATCCAAAATTCAAAGAAGTCAACAGTACATCCTTCCAGGTCATCTCTGATTAATCCAAGGATGTTTTGAGTTTCCCTATTAAGAGACTGAAGGCCATAGTTTGCTGATGCTCAGAGATGGCAAATGCAGTGAAAAAAGCTCCATGAGAGTGTAAGGTGACATTACAACCACATAAATACATGCAAGACAGTACCAACAGTCAGTAGCACAAGAACTATTTTACCATATATCCATTTCTGTTACTTATGACAATTCATTTGTCTTTCTATATAGGAACAATAGTATTTTCCTCCTTAGTTCTCTTCCATCTTCCCCACCCTCCCAAGTCAAACATGGCTAATTCATTTTCAGGAGTTGATAAACCAAATGCTGAGGAAAACAATCTTAGAAAATGTTAATTTTGTCCTTCCTGCACATTGTCAATGTTATTTCTGTAGCCTGCAAAAATGGCAGTGGAAGCAGTTAAATGAATTAAAAAAAAAAAGGGAGCGGGGTAACGAACCCTGACTGGGCATTTATAAGAAGCAATGAAATTGTTAAATTATTAGGAAATGATGTCTTGGTTTTCAGCTGGATGTCAGTTGTCACAAATATTTTGTTGGTTTTTAAGATATCCCTGCATCACCCAAAATCTGGGTATAATCCAGCCAATTTAAGTCCCCTTGAGTTCGAGTGTTTGCTAAAGGACAGAACATAAATGCAGGTGTCCAACAACAACAAAAAAGAATGGTTCTTCCTATTGTGGGTGCAATTATCCCCTTATACTTTACCAAAGCCCTATTTTTATCCTGTGTTCTCGGCCTTAGGTATTATTAAGTCAATCAGATCATTATGAGGAATAAGGTGCTTATTCCCATCAAACTTGCTTCTTTATTCTGTGCAAATTTCAGTTGCTCTAGTAGTTTGCATGACACAAGTACTCTGCCAGGCCTCCCAGTGCTCTGATGTACTGCCACCTACATAAAGCAGGTAGGCTAGAATTGTGATTTCAAAGGCATTGCTCTTCTGCTAAAAAGATGACTGCCAGCAGTATGTCTTGTTGCATTTAATATCGGCAGCTAAAAAAAGGACTTCTTATTTCCTTAGGACCTCTAGAAATTGCACCAATGAAATTCAGCAACATATTGCTGAACAATAGAGACACAGTGTCCTGATGATTTGGGGTGGGGAAAAAAACAACAAGAGAAGCAGAGAGGTTTAATAAGAAAAACCCTCTCCAGATCCCCCAAACTCAGTTCCACTGAAAATCTCAGCCCTATCCAACAATTTCTCTACCTCCATCTTCCTAAAATAAAATACAGATGTGGCTTCTAGTTTCCAAAAAGTTACCCATTTATGATTTAAAAGTGTTTTGTTTGTTTCTTGTGGTTTTTTTTAGGATAAAAATTTCAGATTGTTTTAAAGTGAGGCAGTATATATTTCTTAAAAAATATCAGTGTGATTAGCATAAAAGACCATGTCAGGCAGAGGGATGAAAAGTAATATATGTTATATATGTAGACTATTATTATTTATTTATTCATCCTTTTTGCACAGAATGCAGTTAAGGTATCATTCAAGGCAACTTTCAGCTATGCTGAATAGGATATTTCAGACACCTTTAGGTTCAGAACTGTATTTATTGGATGGATAAATACAATCCTAAATCTTATTTAGCAAGAATCAGTTTTAATACATTTTCTCCCATACAAATATTGCTCCCTATTCAATCCTTGCCTATTCTTATCTAAATGTGGGGGGCTATTTAGATTCTGTATATATGAAGATGATACATCAATAAAGTACTTCTCTGAGTGATCTTAACTTGAATAACCAGGGGATATAGTAATGTTGTAGGATTTTAGATACCGCTGATTTTGTCCATTAAACAAATTACTAAACATACAATATTCTAAATTGAAAAGCTACGAATCTGCTATTTGGGCAATTAGTTTACAGAAAATAATGACCTTACACAAATTAATCGTGAATTGGTACAGTTTTCTTTATATTTTTTATTGATTAGAGGGGATTTTATTATTTATAGATTATATTAATGATATCAATAAAGTACAACACTGGCAATAAATAGTAACTAAATACAGTTGGGCAAAAATCTGAAATGCCTTATAAGACAACAGGCAGGAATAACTTAAGTATTGTTTTATGCATGGGGAATCTGATAGAACATGGCAATATTATCAGAACATGGCAATGCTTGACTTCACTATTCATTTTATATGTTAATTCTTCACAATCACCTGTAAGTAACGTTGTCAAAGGAGAGCAAATGTTGAAATGTACGTCACAACACAAACCCCATCCATTTTGTACTTGTGTTACCAAATCATACATAAATACCTAAGGGATGGATTTTGAATTGTGATGTCACAATGCACATTTTGACAAAAACTTTTAGCTGTGGACAGCTGTTCCTTTAAGCATCTTAGGAGTATTGTAAGATCATTTTATTTAATACTGGATACATTATTTAGGGAAAAGTAACTTTTGACTTAGTCAAATACAGTATTAAAAATATTATCAATACAGACTATATTTAAATATTTTATATAAAAAACCAAGGATATTGTTAAACATTAACTGAAATGACCTTAATTTAAGTTAGGTTTCCATTTTTTTCCTTTATGAGGATCACAACATTGTCATCAAAAACCTCTGAGGGCCATAAGATAAGCCAGCAATTGGCAACACAGCTTCAGGGGGCACCAAGCCAACGTGACCATTTTTAGATGGCATCCATAGGATCTCAACATTAAATACAATTTAATTTATTTTTGTACTAAAATGGCATTAATAAATTTTCAATTTAAATATTAATTTCCACATTTAAAAATAAATTAAAAAATAAGAATCTTAATAAGAATTTTATGAGATTTACAACAAAAGTGCCAACCTCTCAATTCACATTGACACAAGGGGCTACCGCATGGGCCGGAGGTTGGAAATTTTGATAGAAATCTAGGGATGAAAAAATGATTTAAATAATTTATATAACTGGGCTACTTTGTTGAAAATCAATAGAGAAATGACCAAAAAAAATTATTTGAACAAAAATGGAACTGGGTTACATATTGTTGGAACTACAATCTGTGTCACTAAAGGAAAATATGTTTATTGAAAGTGATCTTTTCCTTATTTAAACAGTTAAAACTTAGGAGAGAAAATGTAGTATCGTGCAGATGAGTATTATTAAATTATATTTATATATTACCTGGTTACATTGATATCAACCCTCCTTATAAGATTACAAGATGCTTTATAGCACTGAAGTAAGATAATTAAAAACACTATAACACAGAAATCATTTAAATATAACTTCTTATTCTGTTTTAGCTATCTTAAGTGTAGCTTATTTTCTGTAGTTGTTAGAATATATTTTAAAAAAAGCTTAGAGTCCTCTGTATTCCTGCAATATAGACCCTGTTTTGAAAAATATTAGCTGAGTTTGAGTGGGATCTCTTAGCTTCCCATCACTTTTGTTTGGTGATCACAGAATATCCATTTCCCACAGGATGTAGTGCTATGAGATATATAAAGCTTTTGTCCCTCTCAGCATAAATATCTATGATGTGCAGATGTTGAAGGAAGGAGATAATACTATTTTTCCCATTATCACAAAGCAGGTGTCAAAGAAAACAGAAATAGATGTTGGAAAAATAGATTTTCAGAGTCTGAACAACAAGCCAAGCTGGCCTAAGTCTGCTCTTTATTACTTACTACCAATGCTGGAAATACTGGGCATACCTAGAAAAAAGAAGAAGAAAAAAAGAATATTGGTTAGGAATGCATATGCATTTTTGACACTAATCCAATAGAGCTTTTACATGGCTGCACTGATATCAGGATGAAGAATAAGCATTAAGAATCAAAGGACTCAATTAGCCAAGTCAAGCATTTTAAATAATCCCTGGTTTGGGTGAAATCTGTATACCTGTACATATAGGTACACCTGTATTCTATACACAGGTGTATAGTACTATATACAGATGTAGAGTACACATAAAGGCTCTCTTCCTACAAACATTCACATGTGTGCATAGGTATTTTGCCTTGTTAGAGTCACCAACATGACTGAAGGGGGGGGGGGGGTACTACTCACCCTCACTGCTTATCCAGTGAGTACTAATGCTTGAATGAGGCTTTAAAGATCTTTGTAATAGGTTACAAAAGAGAGCAAGTCTAACAAATTTAGCAGTAATTTTATGAAGTAGCCAAATAGCTCAAAAGTGAATTATGCATGATGCATTCAATACATACTTAGGACAAGGTGGCATTTTCTCATTGGAAGGACTATAGCATTTGCTTGCCCACTCTAAAGAAAAAAGGAACCACTGTACAAATGAAAGCCTGCAAGGCCACACAGAATGGCATTTATGAAAGGCAGACTGAATACATAAGATCAACTGGTTCATTGTTCTATCTGCAAAAGCAAAAGTATGTTCATTAAATGCCAGAACAGTAAAAGTAAAGAACAGTTAATCTTAGGTTTCAATCCGAGCATTATGTCCAAAGTGCTTCACGAGCAAATTTTCATTCACTATGGATTTTTCATGACCTTCCACACCCTATAACCTATCGGCATCCCCCCTCCAATTTTTTCTTGCAGTCCCGTAAGTCTCTAGAACGGATTTGAGGATACAGGGATATGGTAGGATGTTGCTCAAAGGTCTCAATAGATATACTGATAAACCATTGTCCACACAGTATGTTGGATGCAGATGTTAAATTTGGTTAATTTCTTTACCAAGACGTATATAGTACTGTAAACTACCAACTGTGCCATTTCCCTCAACATTAATTTATGAGTAAGAATTCTACCAAAATTAGAGACGTCTAAGGAGCTGACCTTCAACAAGGCTTGACCAATTAACCCATCTAAGTTAACTGCAGCCAAAGCAAAGAGAAAGAGAGAGAAAACAAATGGGGTATATCTCTTTCTCTCTCATACTGCCATAATGTCTAAGGATACAGTACTTGTCTATTCTGAAATTCTACCCAAATTTCATTTTGAATGTTACTCCAATCAAAGTTTGATAGCATACACAAACTTCTAACGCTGAGAACTCCTGCTGTCTGCTTTAGGAAAAATCCAGTCAGGTATCTGCTTTTGGGGGTGGATGAATGGGTGGGAGGTAATTTTGTGAAGTATACATTGGATTTGATAATATAGTCAAGTAAATTCTCTACAAAGGAGAAGTAGGTGGAACCTGGACAGTTCTAAAGAAAAACAAATGAGAAATTCTCCTAACTAGAATGAATAATTGAGAGGTACCACAGAAATTAATGGGGATAAATGGAGTTTTCTATGGAGCATCACTCAAGCTGAGTGAGTTTAGAAGCGTTTTAGAAAATGTGAATTCTATGAGAGAAAAAAAATCCCATGATTTTTCAAAATGTTCAATACAGTAGCTTGAACACAGCTTCTAAGTATTAATTCAGTGGGCCAAAGTATCCTTTCCCCCTAAAAGTTAATACTCTTATAAAATGTTTTCTCATTCTTTTTGAAGGTTCAGTTTTTCTCATCTTGCTTGGTAGGTGTTTTATAATAATTTCATGCTCTCATCATGGTTTGTTACTTAAACTATGACTTTTATATTAAGCTAGATAAGGTTCTGTTTCCTGAAATATTCATTTGTGAGGCTTGATTCCTCACAGCTGTTGCTTTGAAGTTTGAGATAACATTCAGAATATAGCATATTGCTGTTTTTTCCATAAACTTCATTTAGCTGAAGCACATTAAGAATTAATACTTACCTGTCCTTGCAGCTGAGTGGTCATCTGAATTCATACATATGGGCTATGGGACCAGACAGAGCCCACTGGTAAACTTTTAGACTTTACAGAATTATTTAGAAGTCCCACCCTCAGCTGTATGTAAATCACAGAACTACCCATTTCTTCAAAATAATTCTTCACTGAATAATTATTTCCAAAGTTTGTATTTCAATTTTATATAAGCCAGAGCAATTAACTCTTTATAAAATACAGTTTGTCTCTACCCATCCTACCCAATCCAGCAGGAGGGTCGTGTTCCGGGTACTATTGGTGAAAGAGCGTTGGCTGGCAAGGCCCAGGACAGCCTTTTCTGCTGTGGTGCCCGCCCTTTGGAACATGAGATTAGATTGGCCCTGCCCCTGCTGGCTTTCCATAAAGCCTTGAAAACTTGGTTTTGCGCCTGAGTCTGGGGTCCTGGGCATGTGATACAGCTTGTCTCCTGGCTGTGTGGATAATTGGTTGGATGATGCCCAGCTGCTATGTATTTTTTATTTTTTTATACTTTGTATTTTATGTATATTATTTATTTCATTGTAAGCCACTCAGAGCCACATATGTGAGACGGGCACCTATATAAATCAAATACATAAATAAATTACAGATTTTAATTCCAAAAGGTTTGATGGCTTATTTTTTGCTAGTTTCCAGCCCCCCCGCCCCAATTCAAGAGTTCAGGTATCTACATCTAATTACCAGGGATTCAAAGATATTGACAGATCTCTTACTTCAATGCCTTTCCCTCTCTTTATATCACTTTCTGTTATTTGTCTGCAATCTATACTGTTCTACTCTCAATACTGTTATTAAACAGAGAGAGAGATGTATAGGAGGTGATAGAGTCAAAAAGTATATTAAGCCCCACTGATTTAGAGAACTGGACACCAGCTTTCATCCCTCTCATCAAAATCATTAGGACCAGAGTACTTAATTTTGAATGCACCCACAAACTGAATAATCCCACAAGAATGATTGATATATGGAAGCAGGAGGAACAAACTGTTTCTTGAATAGTATTTACATGAACATAAGGATATTTATAAGATAACATCACAGAGACCCAGAGGTAGAATGTAGGTGAAAACATAAGATCCATTCTAAGTAATGTTACACCATGATTTTAAGAACCAAGTGATCCACAGATGAAAATAAAACACATTTCTATAACAAACAATGCCTGAAGTTTACACACCACCTAAAAATTCAACAAAGAATTACTGGGCTCATGCATACTTTATTCAGTGGTGAATTATAATAGTTAATGTAAAAAAGTTCTTAAAACATAAACAAATTGTAACCTGCACAGGCTACCTAACCTTATAAAAAGGAAGTATTCTCCTTACTCAGAGAACTCCAAGGACTCCACAGTTCAACCCCGAGCTACATATATTCTCTTCTATTGGTCTCCTTACTCAAGCAATTTAATCATGTATTACAAATAAAATTCATGTGACATCATTGGCACATTCTTGGGTGAAGAACAGCACAGTTCACATGACTAGACATTTGTAATACAGTTGTTAGCCAAGTTGGGAAGTTGCCATAACATTTGCATAATTGGCTCACACACTTTCAAACCACAGAGATTGGTTGGTTCCTTGACATCATAACAAAGTATTGAATATCAAACTATACAATTTCTGCACTTTTATTTGAAGATTAGAATTTGTCAACCACATATGAGCCAATGTTTAGTAGTAGTTAGATAAGGACTGAAAAAAATCAGCTTCAAATTCAGTTCATTAGATTTTAGACATGTAATACTATCTCAGCTATCCTAATTTGGACTTCTGTGTTTATAAACTGAGTATCAGTCCTATACTGTGTGTGTATGTGAGTGCATTGCAAATTTGATAAAATACTATGAAAGAGGGATGTCACAATTTTCTTGTTGATTTCAAACAGATTTTTGATCTGAATCATTGAAGACTGCATGCAGTTCTTTTGCATCATTACCCAAGAGCATAACACACAGCACTTATTCTAAATAAGTGAAGATGCATAATGTTGGGCTAACCATAACGATTTTAATTTTCCATTAAGCTACGTCATCTCAGATATGCTTTAAGTTTGGGTCAGAATTTTGTTAGGATAATTTTTAAAAAATCAATGTGGACCAAAAGTATCAGTTTTACAGTTGTAATATTATGCACAAGTTCTCAAATCAAACCTTTATTATGGCCTATGGGCCAGAAAGCACAACAATAAAATACATAGACCTGTAATCATTAATAAAACGTTAAAAATTATATAAAAGTACATTAAATAGTAGCTGTAGTACAAATAGCAGTAGCAATCTACTCACAGATATTTGCAGTGCCCTTAGGAATGGGGAGATAGGAGCCTGGACTCCAGGGTCGTCCCTGATAATTCTTCTTACATTTTCCACAATCTGGGCCTGTTGTATTGTGCTCACACTCGCATAATAATTTTTTGTTTTCAACCCTGCAGCCAGTGGCATGAAGATTACACTTGCACCTAATAAAAGAAAAAGCAAGGCATTATCACACGTTCAATTTCATTTCGGTCTATGTTGCTCTAGCTGAAATTCAGTGATTGGCAATAAATAAACAAAGTAAAATCTACATAATAAAAATAAGTTCTTCATGCTGAAATTTAATTTTGGTTAGAATGAACAACCTAGAACTATTTCAAATAACTTTCCTCCATAAATGCAGTGACAGATATACCTATACTGTATGTACTGAAATAACTTCAGAAAAACTGGTAGGATCTGATTCTCTAAGCTCAGATCAAAAGAACTACATATAATTAATCGAGCGGTATTATATCTCACTCTAAGAACTACAGATTTGACTTAATTCTAATTCCATCTTGTTATAAACCTTGACAATTGGAAGTTTTATTTTTGTGTATGTTGTGTATGTGTGTGTACATGTACCTGTAGGAGTAGAGACTGACAACACATGTTTCTCAGTAGTTCCTAAACTATATTTTCTAGAGTTCTTCAGAATAACTTCTGACAGGTTGAGTTGTGTGAAATTAGGGTGTGCATTTACATATCAGTCAAAAGAGAGAGAGGGAGGGAGGGAGGGAGGGGGAGGGAGAGAGAGAGAGAGAGAGAGAGAGAGAGAGAGAGATCCATAAACTACCTGCTGTGGGAAATTCAAGATTGGCTTACTCTCTCTTCATATTGTGCTTTGCCTTTACACTGGATCATAACCAGAAAGCTCTTCAAAAAGAAGATGCCATCAAATCTTACAGCCCTTCAGAGAAGAATGCTTGAAACAAAGAGCTTCTTTGAGAGCTCTTGAAACTGGACCTTTTTCAATTAGGAAATCAGACCAAATTCAGAAGAATACACCAATTCTACCCTCATTGCCATAAAATAGACATGAATTTAAATGCAATTTGATAATACATTTACATATGCATATATAAAAGCCCAAGCTGATTGTCTCCCATGTTGTTTCCATCCATTTCTTAAGAAATTTCTTCAGAAATTCCAGTCCAGATTACAGTGGATTGGCCACGGGGCTGGGCAGGTGCTCATGTCAGACTATGGCCACTGCAGGGACTCACTGGATATTCCCTGCTTCTTGCCCTTCCCCTACATGTAGGGAGGGCAAGGCTCACATTTGGCTCCCGTGTGGCCCATTTTACTAGTGCCTGCCTTTTTCTTTTAGAGATTGTTTCTTTCTCACTAGTCCCTGGGCTTTTCCTTTGCTTTCCAGATGATTGCACACACAGATGCCTTCATACTCCCTTTGCACATTATCTCCTTTGACACTAACATAGAAACCTACCTTTTTTCTTTCTTTCCCTCATGGTTCCATTGTTGCTCTGATGCTCTAAGAATAAAACTAACGGGGAGCATGTTCTTTTGTTCCTACATTTTTCTGTAGGTCCGCAGAATTTCTGTAGTAAGCAAGATCTGCTAGTTCAGAAACAAAATGGCAGTGTCACTACATTCCAATTTAAGGATTAAAAAGGAAGGGAAGGGAAGCTTTGCAAAGCTGTCAGCAGGGAGCAGGAAAGCAAGTAGAGTATGCTTCACCCAGCCTGGACAGAAATGGAAAGGGAGTTGACTAGAAGATGAAAGGGTTGAATGGAGCATGAGCTTCTAGGGGTGAGGGTAGTTCATTGATTTAATGGGCCATCGTTGGATCAACTGAAGATTATTAAAAAAAAAAAAAAAGGCAACTGATAATCAACAGAGAATATAGCACTCCAGCAAAAATAGCTGTACAGAACAGCAACTAGCTCTGGAGAGGACAGGGTGTGGTAGACACTGCAGCCAACTGGAAATGGAGCTACTACTAGAATGGAAGAAACTCCATTATCCTCTCTGGAGGACTTAAGAAGGCACAGGCTGGAAAACAGTAGTTTTGAACTGAAGCTGGAAAATACATGTATAGGTTGCATTTGCAATGAGTTGGGAGTGGGAGGAAGGCAATACCACCAGTTCTATACTCAGGAAACGGTGAGTCATTCTCTAATGATGTGCCAAGCAAGAGTGCAGATCTGCTCTCAGATACTAAACATAACAGATATTCTGTACTAAATATGACCATATTCATTATGAGATTAAATAGTCTTTTGACAAAGGAGTGTTAGAATCTGTGCACTAATTCTCCCCCCCCCCCACCACCACTGCAGGTCAGGCTATTACAGACAAAATCAACACCATGTATAGTAGGTGAAGGAATTATACCAGTCTAGATTTTTTTCTTTTCACTTTCAAGTATGGCAGCAACCTGTGACACATGGATCACATTTATGTTTCCCAAAATATTTGGATTACAGAACTAAAATGCAAGTGAAACTTTCCATTGGAGGGGCAAAATGGTTATGTTAAAACTTACCAGCTACTGTCACTTGTGCAAATCTCTTGCTGAATGCCATGTTGTGATCACCAAAACTCTTAATTCCCACAAAAACATGCAAAGTAATTTTATGTTACCCACCTATACCTGATTAAGATCTAATGATGTGATTCTTCTTGTTACTTACATCCTCTTATTATTGTCATTAGATATTTAAGTTTTAATATATCAATGAAGTACTGTATAAGTTATTTGGATCTACCTTAACATACATAGACTTGTAAATAAGTACACAAAAGTTTACACAACCCTGCTTCCCCAGGTTGAAAAAGGTGTCTTTATAAAACTTCCTTGTATCTACATGACATTTGAACATATTAAGGTAGACTTTTAGGAAAAGTTATTTAAAAAGGTAATAAATAGTGAGTAATCATTACTGTTTTGATTATGAATTTAAAGGGGCAGAGACTTCTAACTATTTAAGAACATTGTTGAGCCTCTAACATAGTGCAGACACAATAGTTTCCTATGGTGAAGATAGGGTGATTAAACAGAAGTTTAGCTGTTTTTCACCATTTGGTACAAAAATAGACTTACAAGATGATTAAATTATTGTATTCATCTTGAGACAATTTGATAGCAGCTTCCTGGAATTCCAGAACTATTGACCTCAAAACTAGCACCAATAATGGCTTGGGGATATGTAGAAGCCATGTTACATTATGTATGGAAGAGACTTTGGGATAAACACATGCTCTACCAGTAAGTAAAGATTTATCTCTGAGTATACAAAGACATATAGAGCGCTCTAGGCAATGATATATCAAAATGGTTTAAGCAGGATTTTGATCTCAAAATGAAACTTAGAAATCACAATACAGAAAAAAAACAAGGCTAAGAAAGGATCAAGAAGAACAATTTTGGAGTACATGCAGAATTTAGCTCAAACTGGAGGTCAAAGACAAGGATGTAAGAAAGACCAAAAGTATCCGGACTCAAGAACTGTTATTAGCTCGACTGGCCAAACAATATCCCAGTTTTATTGTGAATAAAGAAATGAAAATTCATGAAACTTCTTAGCTAATTGACTGGTTTAGATCTGATGGGCAAAAATCCATCATGCTACAAGGGACAAAGAGGCATTGTTATACTCTAATCAACTAGTCTGTGCTGAGGTGAGAATATTTGAGCTGTGTTTACCAGTATCCTCAAAGTTCAATTACCTGTGTAATGACTTGGCAATCAGATAAACATTTGCACATATCAACACCTCTCTGGGGGCAACTCCTTTTTAATTATTTAACAGTGCAGTTCTGACATGCCTTGTAATTCCCAATTTTTTTATTTTTTTCTTTTTCTTTTCATTTTTATATTAACATTTTGTAAAATTCTAATAAAAATAATAATTCCCAAAAGCATTATTTTTATCCCTAACAATTTTTAAACATTCTTCCCTGAATAAAAATGGATTCTAACCCAGATACCAGGGTAATGTTCTGATAAAATGCAAAGCATCACTACAAGTAAATTGCATAAGAACTCATTAACAGTATGGAATTCCATATGATGGCTCTGAAAAAGCACATCATATTAATTATCAATATATATATATTTATAAATATATAGTAGAATTAACAGAATCTGAAAAAATATGCATCCCCACAAAACTGCCTTTGACTTAATCTGCTTCTTTATTAACCGTATTCATTCTTATGTGTTAGATCTGAGGAGTTGTAAAGTCAGTCCATTTTTGTTGTTATTTTCTTTCAATTTTCTTATAATAAAATGAGATTTGTATTAGTGTAATATGAGCCAGTTCGGTGTAGTAGTTAACACTGGCTAGAAACCAGGAGATGGTGAGTTCTAGTCCCGCCTTAGGCACAAAGCCAGCTGGGTGACCTTGACCAGTCACTCTCTCTCAGCCCTAGAAAGTAGGCAGTGGCAAACCACTTCTGAAATCTTGCCATGAAAACTGCAGAGATTTGTCTAAACAGTCACCAGGAGTCAACATTGAATCGAAGGCACCCCCCTCAATCAGTGTAATATGAGTAATTGGGATGGGAACTCACCTTGGGTAATTCTAACAATTTGAAAAGTGTTTGGAAAAACTATGACAATGTAAAGTTTAGACAAAATCTTGTCAACCTAAATTACTGGCCATTTTTGGAGACCCCTAGGCCATCTCTTACCATTCAAAATATTTCATATATGTGGATTAAACCAGAAAATGCTTCAAATACCTTAAAATGGCTAAAAGTCCCCTAAACAAAAAACAAAATAAAAGACTATTCCAAGTAATAAAGATGCTTTCAGCATGAAAAACCTGTTTGATCACTGCAATTTCTTTTCAGGAGTTTCACAAATGGTTTAAAATCTCTTTCATGTAGAGGCTGAAGAGGTGCTCAAAAATTTAGCATCCCTGGCTGGTTATCTTTTTGATTATTTTATATTAGATATTTAGAAAGATTCTTCTTCTGTGGGCATTTGACACCAATTCCACGGAGTAACTAGTAATTAGGGAAAAGCAACTGAAAAATTGGGCACAATTTTAATTAAACAACTACAAATGAATGGTTGCCAAACTTTTGTTAGCTTTAAAAAATGCAGATTAAATAACTAGGCACCTAAAGTATGCATTTCTTCCATATTTTAAAGACTGACATTATCTGAATGGCTGTTAGAATAATAATAGCTCATTCTAGTAGGAATATTAACAAACACCTTTTTCTTGTAATTAAAATTGACAGGGAAAAATTGTTGTACATAGCAGACAGTTTAATAATAATTAATGTGCTAGACTTCCTTATGTTTTAGTTTCTTCAGATATTTTTAAGGAAAAGCATCCTTTAAAACAGGGGTAAGGAATAGGGCCACACAGTGCACTGGAAACAATTTGGAAGATACACTACAAAGCATGCCAGAAGGTGAACACAGCACCTCTCTGGAACACTTTAAAGCAGCCACATACCAGAATCAGTCCCAGGAAAAGGCATAAAGCAGAATTCCTGGAGAATTCTGGGAGTTGAAGTCCACCCATCTTAAAGTTGTTGAGGTTGAGGAACCCTGGCATAAAGAATTGCAGACAGGTACTACATTCCCATCCCTGCCTGGTCTCTAGCACTGCATAGCCCAAACATTTGCCTTAGAGATGTTACTGAAGCCTCAGCAGCCCCAGCCATCATGACCAATCGTGATATAGAAACTCTATAATACTACAGGTTCCCTATCCCTGGTTCATATATAAACAATTATCATGTGTGCTCATATTAGAAAACAAAGGCTGAAAGTCAAGGAATGGAACTTTAGAACCCTTTAGCCTCTTGAGATTTGGCTGGTCCCCTTAGTTTTCCTGAAGGTTGAAAAACCAACCCTTGTTGGAGAATGTTGGGGAAAACCCATCTAAGTGGGATTTCATTAGCTACTTTTACAAACTGTATTGTTTTCGTATGTTATTTTACTTGATCTTTTGTTATTGTAGATGTTAGCGTGTTCTATATTTTATAAAACACTGTGAGTCAATTATGATTTAGTAGCATATAAATCTGCTAGTTAAATAAATAAACTTTTAGGAAGACAAGCTACTACTTGCTAAATGCCAGTGCTAGGTGAAGATATTTGCTCCCTAAATTGGATCTCATATGTCATTTCCTCCCTCAGGTCAGAGCCAAGCTTTTAGAGACTTGCTGCATCATTTTGACACCACTTTCTCCTTACACGTCCTATCTGGATCAGATTGCTTCATTTTGCTGCATGATAGCTATGAATCTCAGAGGAACATATCCAAGCAACTTATACATTTTCTTAGGTCTAAATCAATTTAGAAAAGAAAGGGTGTGTATTTCTATGGCTTTGCACATTTGAATACTCTTCTATGCAACAATATACTTATTGTGCAATAAAAGCAGAACTTCAGGAGTAAACCAGATTCAGATGGATACCCATCAGCTTATATAAAAAACAGAGTCCCACTGCAGAGTAGATCAAAAATAACTATCCATTAAAAATAAAGACTTCACTGAGCTCAACTCCTGGTGATGACCAGATGATATGGTTTGCCCCTACCATATTCCGGGGCAGTTCTTGAACTTCCTGGTCTAGCCTACAGCCCCGGGATTTCCTAGTGGTCTCCATTCTTGCTCTAATTTATCTGACCCTGCTTATTTATTTTTTGAAATCACCTAAGGTTGGCTAGATGCTGGCACTTTGTCTAGCATACATAAGGCCATTAAATATGACATTTTAATTCAATTATATGTTTTATTTATATTTTATCTCATTCCATGTGGATCAGGAACAGGAGAGCCAAACTAGACATGGAAAGCATTTGGAGTTGATCTTATTTAAATTATAATAGCTTACAAAACAATAAAGTCATTTGACTTGTTCAGAGTTGCTGGAGATGTAAGAGTAGAAATTTGAGAGAACACCAAATTCAATTTCTTCTCCCAGTTCTTGTCTTCCATTTATTTAAATGAACGATCATTTAAACATTCAATCTTTTGAAGTGATATCATCTGTACAGTGTTGAAGAGAACAACCTATGTATTTTCTCTGAACTTTGAATCAGAATTTACTAAAATGGCATTCAGATTCCCCATACTCACTTTCTCTTGTCTTAGTGAATCAGAGTATAACATTTTTCTTAAACTAGCATTCTTTTATTTTCATTCCACTGAGATTTAAGAGCAAATTTATTTTTGCTAAGAAAAGAAGAAATCACCATTCTTCTTTTATTAGTAGTCCAAATACAAAATGTATTCGTTCCCAGTAGCCCAAGAAGAAAAAACAGGAGTCTTCTACAACATACAGTATAAGGACTATAACAGCCACTATGTAGGACAGACAGGCAGAAGGCTGGCAGAGCGCATCCATGAACACCAACTAGCAGTCAGAAGACATGATGAAAATTCCTTAATCTCACAACACATGGACAGACTTAACCATAGTTTCAACTGGGAAACTGTCAGTATCTTAGTCCAAGCTAAATCCAAAAATGTGAGGGAATTCCTGGTATTCAGACAAGTCAGCCATCAACAGGTACATAGAGATAAACAACATTTACACACTATTCAAAAGAGGCAATAAAAAGGAAACAAAAAGACTAGAACACCTCCTTGCCAGCATTCAATACCCAGATAATCAGGGATTAACACCA
The DNA here is from genome assembly GCF_059951505.1 of Python bivittatus. NCBI lineage: Eukaryota > Metazoa > Chordata > Lepidosauria > Squamata > Pythonidae > Python > Python bivittatus. Next base: position 18,103,823 of record NW_028277098.1, read on the forward strand.
GGATTAACACTAGACAAACAATCAAGCGGTAAACAATACCCTAATCAAGGATCTAACAACTCAGACAAACAGGCAGTAAACAACAGCCTAATCTAAGAACTACCAAGGAAAAAACAACTCCCCCACCAATACTGACAGGGCAAGCTACTGTATATAAACAGAAAACAAACCCCACTCCCTTCTAGCACTGAAGATGTTACCTAGTTGGGTAATGAAACGTCTGCAAGAAAACAACCAAGCTCAGAGAACCCCAAGGACTCCACAGAATTCACCATGTCTATTTGCTTGTATCCTACAGACAGATTTACCAGAACAAGTCTTCACAGAGATTTGCAATAACTGTGCAACACAGTTCTAGAATGTACCAAAATAATTTGTCAGAATTCCTATTTATTTTTGAAACACCACGGTTAGTGTTAAGTTCTCAGTAGCAAGTAGAAAATTCTCTACTCTTTTTGGATATAAATTAGTAATACAGCACATACTCTGCAAGTAACGGTCCAAAGTTCAGCTGGAATGAAATCCCCAATTAGATAAGAAATCTCCTCCCTTTCAGCTTGTCCTGGGAGACTGAAATCCCAATCCTGCATTTTTTTAGGGTTATACAGGGAGAAAAGCTTTCATAACATGGCAATACCAGAGGAGATGCAGGATTGCTACAGGGCAATGTTTATGAGGAATCTTCCTTTGACCTTTGCTTTAATGCCAATACCGTGAACAGAGGTAGAGATAAAACCTGTCATGGGAAGATGGAGCAAGCAGTAGGCATCTTGTTGAAAGGTTGAGTGGATTACAAATTTCATCAATGCTGATCTCCTTGATTTAAGAGGAAGGGTATAGCACATTTTAAAGACAATCAGATGTAGAAGGCCTTTTGTGAACTTGCCCTTGGGCAAGGGGAATGATTCAGGAACTCCTCTAAATAATAGCTGGCAAGCATAATACAACTGCTTTCCTCCCATCCCTCACCCTCAACTTTTTGGCCAGCCAGTGGGAAAAGTGGAAAATAAAATGTTTTGAGCTCTTCTCTCCCTTTCTAGCAAAAAGTCTCAAGGGAAAACTGCAGAGCTTGGGCAGCCAGCTGTGAAGTATCCCTCCCCTTGTAGGCCTTTGCTTATCCTAGGGAACCTCTTTGAGCTATCTGAGGCTGCCACCTTAACTGTCAGGTTCAGCCCAAGAAACTTAGCAGAACAATTCAGGAACAGTTCAGTTACTTTATTAGCTTACACCTACTGGACAGAATCTTGCCAGACTAACTCTAACCCCCAACAACTGCAACTAAACACTCTGAATTCCTTGGGGTGGTGCCAGTCTCATCCTCTTAGTTTTCACACTCTCAGGTTGTGGGCTGAGGAGATGCTTGAGATTCCTCTCTGACCTTGGACCTCCTCACTCAAGTCTTCTATCACATTAACAGACTGGACTTCAGCCCAGCCAGTGAGACCATAACCTAGGCCTTTTGGATCCACTGAGCTGGACTTTCAGCCCAAAGGAGGATAGTGGGCCTTTAGGGAGCTCAACTTAGTTTCTTTTGTGTACTGCCTTTTTAAATATCAGAAAAAGAACCTTCCCAGGTCCCTAAAGCAGCCTATGCTGAGTTGGGTTTCAAAGTCTGGCTGACTTTGCCTGATCAGCTGAATCCAGATGATAGAAAGCATCAGCTTTATTATTATTATCCATCTTCTGAACTGGTCTGAGACTTCAGGAAGCCAAGGAATGTACTGAGTTGTCCCAGTCCCAGTCCTGGCAAGTGACTTACAATACAGGCCTCCTTCTGTGAACATCTGGAGGCTGAGTCTACCATCAACGAACAGGACCACGAGGAAGAAAGGTGTACCAATCCTTATTCATCTTTCTCCTCCTGTTACATATAGACTGATTTTTTGGTTCCACTTTTCTGTTTTCCTCTTCCTGCTGAATTCCTGATTCTCAAAGCTGAGGCACATGTGCCAGGATCCCTCCTCCTACTTGTCAAAAACAGGGAAGGGAGCTTTTACAGAGAACATATTGCATTTGCTTTTTTCCCTAAAAACTACACTGGACATGTTGTCCCATTAGTCCCCAAGAATGGTTTGCTGCCTTTCCACAATGACTGGTACTTCCCCTACTAACTGCTTTTTAAATGTTTTTCATGCCATCAACACTGTTTAATGAACAGCGTTTATTGTTGTAAAGACTATTTCCTCCTTGAATGCTATACTGATTGCTACTTTGTCCTTCATTGCCATTTCCCACTGACATGATTTTATTGTGTTGTTTCTCAGTAAAGCTCAGTCACTTTCTCTGAAGCCATTTTTGTGTGGTCATCATTGTTTTTAAATATTTTTTTTGTTAAAAGATCTTGCTTGCATTCCATTCCTTATGTAACATAGCACCTGGCAATTCTCCGTTAAAGGCACAGAGGTGTGGAAAGGGTCCCTTCTCAGGTTGCAGAAAATAACTGCAAAACATCATTGTAAAGGCAGGAAGTAGTTTAATGTGTTAAAATGGCACAACACTGTTTTCCTTCCTTTTCTTTATCGCGTTTTTTTGGAGCTGCAAACTAAGACCAACAATTTTATAAGGGACCCTGGATAAAGTGTTCTTTGGGCTTAGCATACAGAAACAGATGATATAGTAAGAAAAGCCTTTGCTCTGGTTTTCACTGCTGGTTGTGTGAATTAAAAAAAATACTGCAGACAAATTGCTATGAAACATACACAACTTCACAGTTGTGTGCTTCTGTTCGAAGGATGATGTCTAAATGGATTATCCTCATAAATGGCAAAAAATGGACAAAAGGGAGGTAAAATATGGCCTGATGAATAAGGATGACAATGTTGCCTAGATATTCTAAGAAAATATTGTAATGAGCGCTATATATTACATATCTTGCACAGTAACAGTTCTATCTAGAAGCAGGTTGGAATGAGCCATCAATACCTGTTTCTTTTTTAAGGCATGAACTCTGGTGTTCTGCCATCAATGTCTTCTTCATTCAGTTTGCCATGTTTCCAGGAAGTAACCTTTGAGAATTCAGTGCTGACTTATTGATTTGGTTTTGAATTACTCTTATACTACTATTCAGATACAGCTGGGGTGGGAAAAAAATACAGCCTGCAAACAGCATGTGGTTTACTAGGATCCCTTTTGTGGTTTTAAGGCAGAAATCACTAGTAAAATAACATTCACTTTTTGTTTTTTGTGGGAACTGAGAGTTTTGGTGACTGCAATATATGACAAATACAGCATGAATTTCACACTTTTAAAGATAAGAGAGGACAGCCATTATAAGTTGTGCTGTGTATGGAAGACCACTGCTTTCTGAAAAACCATCAAAGGATTTTTATGTATCTTTGTTAACCTACTGTGACAGAACTGAACTACTAAATTTGGTGTACATGATTATGAGGGAATTCATTCTGAACAAGAAAAATATAAGTGTACTGGAAAGAATGAAGCAAATGGATAAAAGAACTGAATTAATGCTTAGCTCAATCAAGCAATAACTCTGCAATGATGGGAGTTTGAAGAACCCTTGTATCAATATGAAGAATATAGGATTCTGTATCTACAATGGATGTGATTGATATCAGAAAATATAGATACAGTGGTACCTCTACTTACGAACTTAATCCGTTCCGTGACTCTGATTGCAAGTCGAGTTGGTCGCAAGTCGAAGTAAATTTTCCCATAAGGTTCAATGTAATTACCATTAATCTGTTCTGGCGTCCGCGGACCACGCGTCAGGGGCGGAAAAACGGCCGCTGACCACGCGGCAGGGCGGAAAAATGGCCGCGGACCACGTGGAACGGGCGGAAAATGGCCACAGACCACGTGGAACGGGTGGAAAAATGGCCGCGGACCACGTGGAACGGGTGGAAAATGGCCACGGACCACACGGCAGGGCGGAAAAACGGCCGCGGACCACGTGGCACGGGCAGAAAAATGGCCGCGGACCATGTGGAACGGGCGGAAAATGGCCGTGGATCCGGTTCGTAAGTCGAGGCGAGTTCGTAAGTAGAGGTAAATTTTTGGGGCCGGAGCTGGTCGTATCTCGAAAAATTCGTAAGTAGGGGCGTTCGTAAGTAGAGGTACCACTGTATCTATCAGCTTAACCTGAAGAGAATATTGCATTATACAGTAGATCAAAAGCAACTATGCATTAAAAGATAAAGACTCCCTCAAGTTGAAATCAGTGACTGGTGACTACATGGCAAACTGATTTTGTTTTCCTTCCAGCCTGCATTTTTTAACTTCCCAGGCCTAGGATTTAAGTCTTTTTTGTGATCAGTGGAGATCTGCTACTGCTTTAGATGGTCTAATTACATACAAACCTATTAAAAATGAAAAATGTGGTTCAAGTATATACTGTAATGCGGTAATTGTTTGCATTTTATCACATTCCATTGCAGGCCAGAGACAGGAGAACTAAAGGGAAGAATTTAGAGCTATCTTGATTTAATTATAGTAGCTTGCAAAATAATTTGACATGGGCACTCCCTCTGTATGTGTTGGCTATCTCTTAATGGAGCAACACCATTTCCAGGGCTCATATGGTTGCATTGCACAATTTTCCACTCCTTTATAATGTAGAAAAATCTATGTAACTACTGGACATGACTACAGTTCAACTGTACCTTAAAAAAAGAAAAAAAAGGGGGGAGGGAAGGAGCAGTGTGAACATTAATTTGGTAAAGTGAAGCTTGAAAACCTTCAAGCATTTCCCCTCCATTTGAAAGATCCATTCCAAATACCAGACTCTCTGCAACATTAATCCAAGTTGTTTTGGGGAAGGAGGGTAGAACAAAATCTGGCATAAGATCTTTCACTACTTATACAGTAGACTAGTTGTCCTAGCCCCATAATCCTTATGTTGACAGGATCTGCTAATCTCTCCTGTATGCGATGTCACTCCTGTGGATGAATACCTTATAACAAGAGTCTCCAGTATTACCTTGTCAGCATAAGCACTGACACAACTGGCTAGAGAAGGTAGAAGTTGTAATCCAACGCATCTGGATAGCACTAGACTGAAGAAGCCTGGACTAAGGCCGAGGTTGGCAAACTTTTTCTGTAAAGGCCAGTGTCATCCTCGTGGGGTAAGCCAGATACAAATCACAACCAGAGGAGCTAATTCTCCTTTACTGTAAAGCCACATTGACAGAATCTTGCAAGCCTGAAAGTACAATTCTCATGGCATCTCCTTTACAGCCTAAGAAACTAGGGAGATTCCCTTCTGAGCCTCTGAGTCTTGCCCTGCCCACTATGTAGCTGTGGGCTATGCTCTCTCTTATCTGACTGTTCCCTTGGCTACGTCTCTTGGTCCAGCCTCCCAAGGTCTTTCCTACATACCATCACAGCCAGACCCTGACCCTCTCCATCTCTGTGGGGTGGCTGGCATGTCTGCAGGCCAAGAAGCATGGCAGCTATTGAATAGCACTGGCCTGCCAGCAAGGAGACTGCTGACAGGCTGCCACCCAGGCTGCCCCACCCCTGCCTCTGTCTCTTGCCACTGCCCCTTGCACTGGGAGTTCACCTGAGACTTGAGCCTGATGATCTGACACCTGTCTGCCCATTCATAGTTTGTGGGCTATAAAAAACAGGTGGTGGGTCAGATTTTGCTCCTGGGCCATTTGCCAAAACCTGGACTAGCTTAACAAAATGCTAATTGATAGTACGCATGTGGTAGGCACAGTCATCCTTTCAATGTATTTATTTTAGTGTATTTGATTTACATTCTATCTTTCTTCTAGGAGCTCAAGGTGATGTATGCAACATTTCTTCCTACAATTTTTCTTTAGGCTAAGAGTGAGTGACTGCCCCAAAATCATTACATGAGCTCCCATGCCTGAGAATGGACATGAGCATGGCTCTCCTTGGTCTGAGTCCAATACCTTAACCTCTGTACCACACTGGCCAAGTTTGCAACGCAAAAGGTTTTTTTGTTTGTTTCTTTCTCTGACTTTTTTTTTGGGGGGGGGGAGTAGGTTTATTTTAATGTATTAAGCCTCCTTGAAGGATTAAGCATAGAAACAGCACTCCCCAGCCTTTTCAAGCCAGGAGGCATACATGGATTTTTGAGGGCATGTTATGGGCATTAACAAAACAGCATTGTGGGGTGGGCATGATGACTCACAAAACACGAATTACTGGGAGGCAAATGGATAAGGTTGCTTCTCACCATCATACCTAGCTTCCCAAAAAGAAGTTTCCTATCTTAGCTGACTTTCCTCCTCCTTTTTTCTGGGTAACTGGGTATAGTTCCAAACAAAGCACTGGCATACGGCCATCCACAATCTGATTTTCTAAGAATGTTTGTGAGGCCAATCCAGGCCTAAATGCATTCTTGGAAAGAGATGAGGCTGGAGGCTGGCGCTCTGCTTCACAGCATGCCAGCTTCCTTCTTTTTTAATTAAGAGAAAAATCAACTAAACTCTGATGAGCCATGGAGCCTAGTTAGTACCAAAGAACATGAGGAACTAAGTGTTAAAATAACCCTTAAAACAAAAGTTAATTGTGCCATTGATTCCCAGTGGGTGTGAGTGAGTAAGATAATGGTTTAAGGAATTCTAGCAATCCATGAATCATTGGTTTCCCACCCGTGTTCTAAGGAAAGCCAGTCTCAGTAGTCTGGCTCTTCTTCTTTCTTTCTTTAATTCAATTTGGACGCCACCCTACTCCAGCTGACCCTGAGCAGCTCACAGTATAAGAAACAATAAAAACACAGCCAGGTGGGCTTTTTGCCATATGAACTCATTAAGCACTGTGAAGAGAAATCAAGACAAAATAAAACAAAAAGAGTTCTGTTAGAATAAAACAGCAGGTAAGAATATGTTTTTGTTTTAAGTTTGCATATTGCCTGGTTCCTTTGTATTCTTAAAACCAATCTAGTTTCAAAATTATCTAAAGGGAGAGTCGAAAAAAGGAGAGATCATCTGTCAGTTAATAAATCGGATGACAAAGCACAATTTGTAGACTATTTTCCCTCCCTGGACACTGTAGCAGTCACCTTGTCAGGGTAGAGACTGAGAAAGCAACATCAGCTCACTGTAGTCTGTGTATCTAGAAACCTTGGTGCTGTCAGTTGTTACAGCTCAAATTATTTCCATCTCCCCACTCTGAGGAAAGCACACAAACATACAATTCCTCTAAAGGTGCAGTTTTATTTGCCACGTCTTACGGTTACTGTTCAATATCACTGAGATGGGCTCTTTCTGTGGAAGAGGAGAAATTTCTTCCTTGGACCATTCATCTTTTCTATACATTACTTGGTCAGGAAGCCATTTTTAAAGCTTTCTCTGTCTATAGGCTGGGGCTTCTTTTTAAACAGTTGCATACAATGTAGGAAGCATTATGTATTTAAGGCAAAAGTTTTAGCGTTCACATCAGAATTAACTCTCGCTGTTGGACTTTTTTCTCCCCAGCTTCTTGCCATTTCTATTTACATCTGTGTAACTGACATTTAAAATGCTGTAAATATCGCTGAGGTAACTGCTAATAGCAAGTTGGTTCACTTGCTTGTAAGTGCCAATGAGCAGAGCAGAGCAGAGGTCCCATGAGGGAATCAATGATACTGTCAAACTTTAAGGAGGTGGGGGGAGAAACAGGAAAGGGAGTGCCATTAGTTGATACAACACTTTTCCCTCCTAAGCCACATACTCCTCTCTTAAGATATGTCTTTGGATCTTTGCACATTATTGCCAAGTTATAACACAATTTAATTTAATTTATTTGATTTAGGCGCCTCCCAGCTCCAAACGAATCTGGGCGGTCCACAATACAATAAATTAATACAATATAATTATAAAACAACCAACAAAAAAGATAAGAAAGTGGATTAAAAACAAAGCAAAACAATGGTGAATCCACCCAACAACAAAACTCACAAGGGGCTCCAGCCACCAGAATTGGCACAAAGTCAGATTCTGATTTCAAGGGGCTAGTCCTGTTGTGCTGTATCTTATGCTGAGATACAGAGAAGGATTTCTTATTTTTTAAATTACAGTGTGAGCAGCAAAGGATGTTCTCCCTAATCCTCTCTCTAGCTGATCTCACTGACCCCCAAAGACAGAAGGGTATGCTATGAATAAGCCACAGAGGATGTGCCAGGAAATGGAAAACACAGCTGTAGCCCTGAAACTTCTAACTGCTCTGATAGTAGGATGTTCTTCAAGGATGGAGACCAGACAGCCCTCCAATACTGCTGATCTACAACAAATCCATCATTTTTGTTCCATGCGTCCTGACCTTACTATTTTGGCCAAACCTAACCACTGAGGCCTCTACCTTTAAAAGACTGTCCTCTGGGTGTATGCTGACATTTTGTAAGAGTATAAACAATAGGTATGTCACAAGGCAAATGAGAAGTGATGTTTTATAAGAAACTAGTTCTGGCAAATCTAGACTGTCATAGCTTACTAGGACAGTTGGAATATGTGGGAGATATCAAGATGATCTGTCGTCAAAATAAGCAATTTATTGGGAAAGGAAAGCCAATATATTTTCTCTCTGATTGCTTTACAGTGTTGCCTGAAATAAAATTTGAGGCAAATGTGTTCTTGCTTGAAGAAAGAAAAAAGAAAAAAACTAAAGTAATCTTCATACATTTCTTGGATGTGTTTATTCAATCCTCAAATGTTTCAGAGTTCTTCCTAAAACAAAGTATCAGAGGAACATATATATTTGTGCTCTGGGAAAAATTCTAAGGGAAGCCAATATGAGAAAATAGGGAGGGGGAATGAAAACCTTGAACATTGAATAGGCCAATATAGACAATCGTAGAATTGTCCAGTCAAAAGAAAATGTAACATAAGCTCATTACACCCACAGTTTAATTATTTTTCAATTTACAAAGCAATGACTAATGTTGTATAAGATTTATAAACTTCTTAAATCTGTAAATAGTTTTGTGTATGGGAAAGCAGTTAACCTGTGCTGGACAATCTCCTCATACTTGGTTTTTTTGTGAACAGAAATACCCCGAAATGTTGAGAAGCACATATGAAAGATGGCATACATGAGATCCATTCAAAAAAGTCCATAAAGGCAGAAAGACTCTTCTAGTTTAGTAGATGCTTCTGCAATTTCTAAGAAATCACAACAAAAAGTGGTTCTCAAAATGCAAAGTGACTGCCAAAACCAGAGTCACTGCCAATGTGAACTGGATAAAGCTATGACATTCAAGTGGAAAAATGCCAGGGAGCAAAAAAATGTACCAAGCTGGGGCTGGCCAATCCTTGGTATTTTGTAACCATCACAGAGAAAAAGGTCAGGTACATGGTGGATTTCCCCACTTTGATTCTTCTGGAACTTAGATCTACCCTGGCTAACAAGATTTTGAGTTGGTGGGTATGCATGGCTGTTTATATGAGCAAGTGAAGCTTTTGGTTCATAATGTGAAAGTGAACAGAAGTTATAAACCTGCATTTATTTCTATGTGTCCTAAATCTCTGGATAAATAAAAACAATAAATAGCACTGCAGTTATTATAAATATGTTCCTTAAGACACTTCATGTTGCATGAGTCCATTGGAATTGGGTGGCTAATAAATTCAAATACAGCTCATTTCTATCTTTTGATATTATTCCCACAACTCAAATTGTGGGTAACCCAAATTGATGGAAGGCTTAGAAGATGCACCATTCAGGAAGCCAGAAAAAAATTTGTTGCTTAACTAAGACAGATGACTTATCTCTCTCCTCCCTCCTTCCCCCACAACAACAAGCCTATGAGGTACAGAATGAGGAGTTTGCACTGTGGCATCACAATACACTTTTTCTCATTTTAGGATCATTGTGGTTCATTATGGATGCAAGTGTAAGCAAAATCAGGCCTGCTTTGATGGGAAACTATCATGGAATATCAGGTTAGGCTAGGAATTTGAAAAAAACTTCCCAGAAAAAGGCAGCAAGAAACCATTTCCATATTGTCGACAAGAAAACAATGAATCCATGTAGTCATCACAATTCAATCTCAACTCCAAAGAACTTTACCTTTTCAAGTAGCCATCAAAGTTTGATACAACTTAAACTGTTAAGCCTAATTCTAAAGAATTATGAAAAAACACTGTTGCATGTGATACACAGTATATTTTGTTGGCAAATCTAAATCCTTCCCCCTTTTCTAAAGGACATATAAAATAAACAAACAAACAAACAAACAAACAAATAAGAGAAATAAATAAATCTCTCTCTTTTGTGCTAACATGTAAATGGATACCCTATTTCCATACTGCATTTTATTTGGCCTAATAACTAGTTTGCTGAGAAACTCAAATGCAGAAGAAAGTATAAATCAGTGACTTTCTTCTCCCTGGGAAGCTAGGTCTGGTCAGTGTCACAACAGGATGTTAAATGTACACTGGCTTGGAAAAGGGCAGGGAGAGAATATAAATGATAAGAATTTATAGAAGCTTTTTATCATTAATTCTTAAAGAAAAGTCCCCATAAAGTTATAGGTATTTCCACTTAGCAGAGCATAGCCAGAAGCTACAGTGTGCAATTAAAGCACTGTTATCTGGTTAAGATGTTAACTTTTTCAAAATGTGAAAATCAAATCCAGGCTAAACAACTGGATCAACCTTTTTTTTAAAAGCCAGTAGAGCAAATGTAGAATGTTGAATCATGTAGTGAAATTTATATACTGAATCTTCTTCTTCCTGATTGTTTACATAAAACTTTATTTAATGAGTAAATAAGACTACTAGCATAGTTTCACACACTCAGTCAGATGCTTCTGGAACAGTATAAGCCAAATAGATGGCCTCTTCTGCTGTGTGCTGTTTAATTTTTCACTTAAAAATAAACTTACCTCCTCTGAATATGTAAGTTCTATTTGTATTTCAACATTAAGACAAACCAATCTGCTTGACAACATTTGCTTCTGTCCAAATGGAATGTGGCAGATAACCAAAAATTATGCCTATATAAATGAGAGATGGGGTGAATGGTTGGTTTTAGAGAACTAAATCAACATATTTAGAAATTTATTTCTCTCACTAGTAAAATTATCTGGGGCATAAGTGGGGGGGGGGGTCCAGTAGCCTTGTTCTCTACTGCTGACCTTTCTGCCTTTTACATATTGGAAGAATATATTTTCAAACTAGAACACTGGTTTTTCATAAAGTATATTGATGCACAAGTAGTCAATTGTGACTACAGAGAAGTCCCCTTCATGTGTTATAGTGAATGTTTAAGACCTGTGCTGGTCTTGGGAAGAGAACGAAATAGGGCATAAGAATTTGAGGGATTATTTCAGCAGGATGGAGTTAGGAAGAAGGCAACAGGCTTGTCATCCTTATCCATATACTAGGTTTATAGTCATATACATGGAATAACAACTGAATAGGACATATATGTTTGGAATGCAGTCAAATACTCTTGCAGAGAAATAGAAAGAATGAATGCTTATCTAAACTGCCCATGGGGAACATGAGGGGCAAATAACAAAATGTCCATTGATGACATAATCACATAAGTGGTGCCACATATGTACTTACATGAAATGTTAGGATACAAAGACATAAAGATAGCAATTGTGTGATGAAATCATCATATGTGTGCCATCATTTTGGTGTCACTGTTCTTTGCTGAGAATGCCGCTGTATCAGATTTTTAAACAGGGAAAAGCCAGAACCACTGCAAACCAAACTGGGAAATCTGTGGCAGAAGCAACCAATTCATCTATAAACTAAAAGTTACACAAAACCTGCCAGGTAGCTCAGTGAGACAAGACGCAAACTAGCTGAACTGCTGGGATTTGCTAAACCTAATGGCAAGTGTAATGGGGTGCACATCTACAGTCTGTGGTGGTGGCTTGTGCTCCTGCTGATTCCCACAAGGGATCTGCAAATCCTCTTCCCACAACCCTGTTGCACCCCTCCCACTGCTCCTGAGGATAGCTTATGAGGTATGCTGTTACCAGTCCCTTTACGCTTCTCTGCCACTTGATTACTAAGGAGGAGGTTAAGTGCCAATCCTCTTTTTTCAATAGCAGGTTTTTCAATACTGAAAAAAGAGGGTTGCCACTTAACTTCCTTCTTGGAAGGCATATGCTAAAGGCTAGATCCTTTTTCCAGAATAAGCATCACCAATTCATTAAGAATTCTAAATATTTACTACATAGTGTGAGGTCAGAGACCTCAAAAAAGTGGAAAAGAAAAAAAAAAGGAGATAGAATGAACAACTGTTTTCTGGAAAGACGGATTTCAGCTGATCCCTCAGCCCAGACTCTTCTACAAACTCCTACCAGAACAAATGCACACAGAGCACATCTTAATCCACAAAATGAAAAGATTGAACACTGCAACTAGTTTTACTGATCCTAGCTTGGTGTTCACAGTCACTAGATTTCAGGGAAGGTGCTGCTGACTGATACTTCATTCATCCCCAGTTTTGGAGGAGGAAGCACAAAGACCAAATGGAGACCACCCACCCTCTAGTAACACTCCACCTGAGAGAAGAAACACACCCTTCTGACTGGCCACTTAGTGTTTGACTTTTCCAGGCAGTCCCTGTCCTTTCTGTGGATTGGTATGTATTTTTTCATTTTCATTTTTCTTTTTCTGGATTGACAGATGATGTTTTCTTTATTCTTTCATGGTCCGAAACTCTTGAAATGGAATTTCCCCACATTCACTACAAGGGATTGTGGTAGGGCTAGCAATAGTCTGAATGACCATTAGATGGTAGCAGCCTTCTGTGGGTCTCTACTGCCATCTTGTGTTTGTCCAGATATTTGCAGCCTAAACCTCGTAAGGTTAGATTTTGTGAATCTAGTGTGAAGAGTCTCAGGAGACCTATACCTATTGGAAATCAGACAGGGAGCCAACAGAATTGGAGCAGGCTTCACTGCAGAAATTAAACCTTCTACATAAGGGAAGCTGTGGTGAAAAGTTAGGAGAATTAGGAGCAGAGCCAACAGCAACCGATTTTCTCAAAAAGCCTTTACAGTCATGCTACATTTAACCTGAAAAACTGGTTCATTCAGATTCACTTTGGCTTATCCTGCTTTCTTGATTCTACAGCTTTTTTCCACCACTATTCCTAGTTAAACAACCCCTTTTAAAAAGCCAGAGAGGTAATACCATAGAGAGAACATTCTCTGCCACAACAGTATCACTGTCACAATGCACACCATGCAACCACATACTGAGTGATAGGTACAGAAGTACACAGCAGGAAGCCCTGCTCCTTGCTGCACGCTTGCTTCTTTCAATAGCCGGAGAAAGCATTTCTCTGCTTAACACCCCTTGGGAGTAGTTCTAAAAGTTATAAACAGCCTCAAACACATTTTAACCCTTTACTTTCATTAGAGTCCCCCTCCCCCCATGAGTGGTTCTCATATCAAGAGTGATAAGCCAAATGCTGGAAGTGGGAATTAAACTATTTATTTTTGCTTGCAATGTGCACATTCCAACTCTCAGCCCTTACAAATCTGCATTCAGACATACGTTTATCTTCAGTGGAGGCTTGATTTTTATTCCTCCAGAATGAAAGGGTACCAGAGAAGATAGAGAATTCAAGTATGTGATACAGCACTTACAAAGAGCAACTCTTATTTTTTTTTCTTGGTGTTTATGAACTTTTTTGTTTGCATCTTTGTGCCCTCAAATATAAAATCATGTTAATTTTGTATTATACCTTTTTGAAAGTAAGCACGGATGAATTAACCTATTTTTATTCCAATTTCCACATCTAAATACATTTGTTTACACTATCATGCAATATATAATTTTGACTATGCAATGCAGTTAGACATAATGCATTTTATAAGCAATGTCTCTAACATTTTTGTATATTTTCTGTAATATATGCAGTTCATGTGAATATTCACTATGTACACATTCTATATTTATTTTAATTGAAGAACTGTATTGCAAAATTTTAATAAGTACTAATACCAAAATAAAATTGCCTTTCAGTTTCATATTGTTTCAAGAACTGCAAATTAGAATTTTCAGACCACACCTTGAAAACAAACAGCAACTATGAGACCCCAAAACAAAATAAAGCCAATATTACTGCCTGTCCTGCTTTTGCTTTTGTAAAGAATCCCTTGATCGGCAACTAAAGTTTGTCATAATATTTGTTTATTAATGCCTGCCATTTATGCTGCTGTTGATGGCAAAAGATTTGGGATTAAAAAAAAAAAAGAAGAGACTACAAAAACACTAGTAACTCTGCTAAAACTGAACTGTCATTGAGAACTAAGCCAGGCATTCCAGTCCCAGTCACATAGAACATATTACCTCTGTGTTAAAGATGGGTGGACTACAACTCCCAGAATTCCCCAGCAAGCATGCTGGCTAGGGAATTCTGGGAGTTGAAGTCCACCCATTTTAAAGTTGCTAAGGTTGAGAAATACTGTTGTAAGCAAATATGAACAGAGCTCTTTTTCAAAGTTTTTTGTTCAGCACGTGGAAACTGGTTGGGATTGGGACTGAAGGGGCAGAACAGACTGAGAGAGAGAGGATAAAGTCAGCATTTGCAAACCTGTCTCACGCTTCAACTCACATTCTGTAAATGTTCTGTAATGTCTGGTCAGGACCATTTCAGAGAGCAGATACTCCCACACGACTGAATATTTTCTCCCTTCCAAACAAAGCCTACTATACACAAGAAAAAATAATTATTTGTGGAGAGGGAAAAAGGTCAAACAACATACTAATTGCATAATAAGCCAGCTCCTTGTCCCACCCACATATGTGAAATGATGAAAAAAAAGGGGGGGGGGAAATCCATTGGTGCTTATGGAATGCTCCCTTCCTCTCTCCCCTTCATACATTATGTAGTGTGGAGAACAGCGAGGAAGAAAGGGATTAAATTCCATATCCGATAGTGGACTTGTATTTTTGGGAACTAGGAGAGCCAAGAAAAGAAGCACAGTAATTAATTTAATGGTTAGTTTTATTACAAGCCAGAATCATCTCTCTTGGCATCCTGTTTTTAATATGGGAGAGTTTTTATTTTTTTAAAAAGAAGCATTTTTAAAAAAAAAATCATTTCACACCTCAGCTGTAGTCTAAAATGGATTAAAAACTTTATGCAGTTTACCACCTCAGCAAGAACTAGTGACCTATTTTCAAAAAACTCCCTCTCCCCCCACAAAACCATGTCTTGCAAAATGGGAGATAAGAAAACAAAAGGATACTTCATCCATTGAACAAGCAGGGAAAAAAACAACAACCTGAGAAGTTAATTTTCTAGATTCACAGCAAGTCCTGCAAAAAATATTCAACCTGCCAATTTCAGCTAGTCTTATGTTAACAGGTAGAGAGAAATATAGGACCAGCCAAGAAATTGTAGACAGAGCTGCTACAGAAGGACAGAATTAATGTTGCCAACAATTGGCGAGAAATATTGCAACCTTCATCCAGGAATGGAAGCCAGAAGGAAAGATTGTTGAAACTTAGAATAGCAAGTATGGCTTATATTGAATTTAAAAAATCCTTTTAGTTATACATCTAGTGAAATCCTTTCCCAGGTGTATAGTACACACAAACATCAATAAAAGTGGAATTAGTAATGATAAAATCTGATTAACAGCTAGAAATGAATGCAGGTTTGCTGCTATTGTGGGAAGGAAGGAGGGAGCAAATTTAATACTTGAGTTTCACTTGTATCTTGCTTAACAGTGAAAAGTTCAGGCAACTGTGCGAAGGAACATTAAAAAATTGGCTGATCTGGAGGTTTGATAAACGCCTAACATGGTCAGATTGCCTTATTGTGGGAATTGTCAGGAGCCATAATTGCTGGAAATCAATCAATCTAGCTCATTTTCTGGTCCATGTCCATTTTTTGTCTTTTGGCTACTATATCCTTTTGGACATTAAAAAGTGTTTTAAAAAACTTGTAAATTAGTTTTAAGTACATATCTAATGCATATTCCATAGCTGATTCCAAAATATGGATTTCAAGGTGATTTTTTAAAAATAATTTGCTTAACTCTGTATTCTGATATGAATTGTTGTTGTTGTTATTATTATTATTATTTAAATTTATTATGGCTGGCCACTCCAAAAGACTCTGGGCAGCCATGCATGCTACATTCAGATCCATACATTAGTTCAAAAATTAAGAATCATATTGTTTTATAATCAAAATACAAGATCAAATTTCTTAAACAATGTTAGCTGAAACAATCTTTCATACAATTGAATTTACAATGCTATCTTAATCTCTTAGCTAGCACAGATAGTTTATAGACTATCTTACAAAACTGAGATGAAAAGTAGAATGCAGGTAGGCTGCAAACTTATCCACATGAAATAGGTTTATTCTTACTGTATTCTGGGAAGCTTATTTTCATAGCAATATGCGTACTTGAGCTCTTTTAAAATATCTATTTCTATTTCTGAGCTACTGATGCATAATTCATTTTTTTCTCCAATTACTTACCTTTCTAGTAAGTGGAAATTAAAATTTCAGAATTCCAAGC
Organism: Python bivittatus; assembly: GCF_059951505.1. Taxonomy (NCBI): domain Eukaryota; kingdom Metazoa; phylum Chordata; class Lepidosauria; order Squamata; family Pythonidae; genus Python; species Python bivittatus. The sequence goes on from NW_028277098.1 coordinate 18,120,243, forward strand.
CAAGATTTTCAGCAAATAAGATGTTTCTTAACAGTAGCTTCCTACATAAATGCTGCAGGAAATCCAAACCCTACTGCTTCATCTTATCATGTTCGCATTTCTACATTCTAAGAGGTATAAAGACCTCAGTGCAGAGACAGCTTATAAAGGTCCAGAAAGAGATCTGAACACTCTATTTCAACTAAGATACAAATGAAAATCCTTATTCTGACAACTATGTTTTCTGCTCTGCACATCCAAAGTTTATCTCAGGCAGCATACAGCATGATAACCCAAGGATAACCATGATAACCTACAGATGACTATATCCTGCTATATATAATTACATAATAATGCATTTCAAATTCTGACTTTAAATTTTCACATTATCTTGTTTGCTGAGAAACCTCTGAGTGCAAATCAAGATTAAAGAACATATTTGTGAAGATTCATAGCTGAGATGAAGTGGTAGCCAGACTGGCTTTTAGATATTTACAAAACCTCAATATCACTGTTTATCATCAAATCAGATTCCAGGATAGTGCACAAATAGCGCAAATAAAAAAAATTGCCCCAATGTAATGAAGCACTGCCACAAGAAATCATAATGTAAGAAGGAAGAGGAGGAGGAGGAGGAGGAGGAGGAGGAGGAGAAGGAGGAGGAGAATCCAGTAAGTACTGGCAGAACAAACTAAAATCCCTGCAGAAATATTTTGGCACAAAGACTGAAAAATGTTAGGGCATTCCAAAACTTGGACAACCTCCTTGAAAAAGCATTTTTTGTCATTACGTACCACCTTCTGATAAGGCAGACTTAAGAGAAGAGATTCAGATCTGAGCAGGCTGGTGTATGATAAAGGTCTCATAGTTGTTCTGCTAAACAGAAATGTACCTAGGACAAAATTAAATGTCTTGGTGGTTCTATATTGTACAATACAATTGAGTCATATTATTTGTAGTCCTTGATCATGTTTGAATCTATAGTTACAGTATTCTGTTTCCATGTAAATCTACAATTTAAAATAGTAAGTCCCCAACCCTATTTTAAATTCATATTTAAAGCAGGTTCACACTTTTTAAAATCCCTAAGTACTAATTTGCCTTAGTTAATCATGCAAATCGGGACATTTCCTATAGGAATTCATGTGTCACATTCCTTAAGCATCTCTTCTGCACTACAAGGGAAGATCAGTATCACTGAGCCTTCTACCTTTCAGGAAAAATGTCTGCCATTCCTGACCTCTTCTTTGATATCCTCATGGTAGGAACTCCAGAGTTGGTACTGCTGTTATCAGAGCCTCAAATGCATAGCTTAAAGTATATTGTTGTGCCATATATTTGATATTTTGCAATATTTGGCAAAAGCTCAAACTAAATCCTAATAATATGACTTGCAAGAATGTATAGATGTTCTAGGCACAGAAAATTTGCATTTTGGGGGGAATGGAATCTAATTTTATGTATGTGTGTGTGTGTGTGTGTGTGTGTATGTATGTTATATGCCACCCATCTTCCCCAGAGATGGGGGGGAGAATTTATGCCAATCTGGCCAAACTTTGCTGTCTTCAAAGTGAAAAATTGTTCTTTTTCTTCTTCTGATTATTGGCCAGAATGTGCACTGGATTCAGCACAGGGGATCCACAATATCTTGCTGCTTTTGTCAGAATGATCCACTCTTCCCCGCTATAGCCAGAACTGCCTGGAACAGTGGTTTCAATGAGAGTTCAAGGTTATATGGTAACCCTAGGCTACATTGACTGATGGCACCAGCCGCGCCAATATGAAGATTTGTATTTTTAGAAAAATTTGAAAGCACAAGGTAGCATTAGTACCCCCTAAGCTTTGGCACACTGGGCCAGTGCCTATTCAGCTTCAGCCTAAAGTGAGCCTGGAATGGCTTCTTTAGGAATTTTAGGACAAAATATAAGGTCATGATATGTTAATATATCTTGTTATGGTTTTGTCAGTAGCTTTGGACTAATTTCCTACAGCATCTATTGGTAAGAACAGACATTCATGTTTTATTATTAAAAACAGAGAACAGATTAATTAATTGTTAAAATTCATAGTTCTGATTTGTGAAATATTCTTAAGTTGTTCAAAGTTACTCTGAACTATTAAGATACATCTACTTGTTTTCAATGACGTTTATTTATAAACTGATGTTTGCTATTATGACCTTTTCATCTTTTCATTGATTTGCATAGGACACAAAGCATCTTAAATGAAATGGGAAGAGGAAAGCAAACAGACTCTTATCTCAAAATTATATGCAAGTAGATGCCTCTACTAAAATGCCTCTTTCAAGTGGAATTGTTCATATTTTGTTGTAAACTTTTTGGGAAGAAAATTGGTAAATTAGAATTAGCTGACCTAAGAAAAAGAGAAATAATGTCACCTGTGCTCACCATAGCCAAAAAAGACACTAAAGGAACCCATTTTCCCCCATCCATTCACACTGTCTGTTCTTTCCATCACCATCTAGAAGTGATATCTGATGCAGAGGACACATTTCTGAATTCTTCCATTTGACCATCCAGCTACAACTATGCATACTTGTGCATGCTACAGTATATGCTGTTCCATGCTGAGTGCAGAAGGTGAGTATTACCTTAAGTGCAATGGGACTACTCTGACATGAAAGTAATGTTAGTAGAGCTAAAAATGTATGAATAAGTATTCTCATCCATTTTTTTTATATCAGAAATATTAACTCACAGGCAGACATGAGTTGAACATCATTTGCAAGTCAAAATCTTAGTTGTTTGCTACTAGAAGTTCAAATATTTTCTTTTCTTCTTTGGGGGGGGGGAGGACTGGATCCAATTGGTCTCTTGAATTTGATCCAATTGCTTTAAAATTCCATCCACCAGAAAGACTAAACAACTTCATTTATATTTCAAATCCTTCAAATCAATACCCCCCCCCCTTCCATTCAGGATTACCCCAACAGCAACGAACAATGCACCACTGAACATTTTAAGGAATAGATTGCTTGTTATAAATAATTTATGACTGTCATAAAGGAAAACAGATCGTGAAATACTGCTGACGAAAACAATGCTTATATTAAGGGGCAAACCTTTCGACTCTGCCTCGCCTGCCTTCACTTTTTTGTTTTGGGTCTTTTTATTTTGTTTTTTTAAACAAATTCTGTTTTCTCTCCCCCCAGTCTCCCTTTTTAAATGTCATTCAAGTTTCCCATCACTCAGCCATGAAAAATGCAAAAGCTGCTTCTGCTCACAAAGAAATGCTCCAGATAACCTAAAAATAAATAAACAAATGGGAATATCCTATCACCCCAAGGATTAGAAAGGCCTGTGTGCCTAAGACAAATTTGCATCTGAAAAACTGGGCTGCAGTTGGCATTTTAGGTGAAGGCAGAAACAACAACAACACTGGATCTATGCCCATAGAAGTAGCAGGGTAGGGCAAATTTAGCCTGCCAGGGAGGTTTTAGGAGATATTATTTGCTGGTGGGGGGGGGGTTTGGTGCCATCAAGTGAGTCTTGCGTTCTGGTGACTAAATGGACAATGACAACATTTTCAGAAGTGGTCTGCTGTTGCCTTCTTCCTAGGGATGAAAGAGAGTGACCGGCCCTAAACTATCCAGCTACATCCATACGTAAGGCAGGATTACAACGTATGGTGTCCTGACTTCTAATCCAGCATCTTTAACCACTACACCAAACTGGCTCTCTGCCTAGCTTTAGAAAAGCTCATCAGAAAGGAAAAAAGGATTCCTTGTGTTCCTCACGCTCACCCAGATGCTTGGTAAAATGATAGCTTAAGCGGGAAAATATCACAAATGGGAAACGTTTCTGGATAGAAGTCTGTGGGGAGATGCAACTGATGAATTTTTAAAGAGAAGGTCAGACAGGGTGACTGGAGGGCAGGAACCTTGTACCTTTAGTATCTGGATGGGAGATGAAATTTAACAGATCCAACCTTTTATGGTCTGTCTGTCTGTGTGCCTGTATATCTATCTGTCTACTGCTACTACCAATTATCAAAGCCACTCGGTGGTATATATACATAATTTGTAAGTTTATTTTCAGGTAACTAGTCTATTAAGTAACTAGTCCATTAGCAAAATTATTTTTAAAATAAATCTTGACTTTGGAAAAAGGTTTTGGGATGTTTATCCTGGTATTCAAGGGGGAAAAAAGCAATAATGGTATGCTTGTAGATACTGGGGGAGAAAAGGGGATATGGGGAGGGAACAGCCTAAGAAGGGAACAGCCAGGGAACAGCCTAAGAAGTTCTCGGATGCTGATCTAGACTTCAATTTCATAATTAGCTTGATACTGTATGGAATCCTTTAAAACCATAAAATCAGAAAAATCCTGTTAGTTTTCACTTTGAGATAAAATGAATTCATATTTGATAAATGTCAAATACTGGGAACTATTAGCTTGCATGCCAGGAAAATTATAAATATTTAGAGGTATTTTTAATCAGTTGTTTTATTTTACAATTTTTGTGTTTTGTCCCCTCAATTTTTGAAAGAAAATTGATGCAACTACCAAAGCACTTTGGCATCCTGAACATGCGAGGTTCCAGGACATACACAGGTCTTTGTAGTTACTCACTCCAAGCACAAGAGCATTATGCGGGAAGGAGGATTTGGGGGGCCAAGTTAAAAGCTCCTAACCCAAACACATCTTCCCAGGCTCAGCTAAATTGGACAACTACCCCATTACAAAAAACACTTTCCTAGGAAATGTCATCTTAGCTATAGAAGGCCAAGGAATCCTGTTAACGTGGGAAAAGATACAGTACAGTGGTACCTCAGGTTACAAACGCCTCTGTTAACGAACTTTTCGGGTTACGACCAGCTCCGGCCGCAAAAATTTACCTCGGTTTGCGAACTCCGCCTCGGGGTACGAACAGGATACGCGGCCATTTTTCCTCCTGTGACACGGTCCGCGGCCATTTTTCTGCCCCTGACATGTGGTCCGCGACCATTCCCCCCCCCGACACGTGGTCTGCGGCCATTTTTCCGCCCCTGACACGTGGTCTGCGGCCATTTTCCACCCCTGACATGTGGTCGTAGGGAGGGGGACTCTCCCTCCAAGCAATAGCCACCTCCCTGTCCTCCACGCCAGAACGGATTAACAGTAATTACATTGAACCTTATGGGAAAATTTCCTTCGGGTTGCGACCAATTCGGGGTGCGACCAGAGTCACGGAATGAATTAAGTTCGTAAACCGAGGTTCCACTGTACTGGGAAAGCAAAAGAAAGTAACTCCATAGAAAGAAAGTAGGCCATTAACTGAAAAATACAAAACCTACTAATATGTTCCTGAAATACTCCAATATATTTATAGCCCTGCCTCATTATCTCCCTGGCCACGCTAGGCACATGATGTGTTATTCCCAATAAAATGCTTGGCTGCTCTATCCAATTGCATGTATATTCTAATTTTAATAAGTTTATAAAGAGGGACTATAACCGCCTGCCCTCCCGGCCTGTCTCTGCCTCCAGTGCGATCAGTAAACCAATTTGTGCTTTAATATAATATATCCAGTTCAAATGTACCCCTAAAATATTGTACTGTACTACAGGTTGCAGCATACCATGGCCTTGGGAGTAGCCTCAAATACCACAGCCCACATGACATGTCCCTTATGGCAGTGCAAATATGAAGAAAAATATAGTGCTATAAACGTGGCATAAATAAGCCACTGCAAATGATTAATGATTAAACAAACATTACCAGAAAGCAAGAAACAAATATGGAATAGTAATGATTTCTTCCCCTTGTTTTACCCTACTGTGGGTCAAAATATTATAACAACAGTGCATGATAGCATCATTTAATTCCCACTTTTATATCTGTGGTTACAGAATTGTTCCATTATTTCATTACTGCTACTACTATTATTACTGCTACAGCTATTGATATATTACTATAGTAAAATGTTCTTAATCCTATGCAAGAAGAAAGTGGAGCACCATACTTGAGTAACATGGCTATTTAAATAATTTTTCTAAGCCATAATTATTTTTTGTTTCTGCTCAGATGAATATAACTAGGTAGCATGTAGTAGTGATCATGTACAGACATAGGCCAAACTGAGAAATCAGATCTACTTTTACAAACAAGTAGAAGAGGAAGCAAACAGAAAAAGGCAGTGGGGCAGATGTTTAATTTGCTTTTTCCTGAACAACTTCTTTCTTAACTCCTATCCCCCGATGGTCTCCTACCTGCCCCAAAGACTTATCATTAAATTCTTAGTGGAGAAAGGAACGCAGAAAGGCACATAGGAAAGATTAATTATTCCTCCTGCATTTATTGCTTTTCTCCTGCAAATCTAGTTGGCCCTAACGCTTCGACTCATCAGATATTTTTGCCCTAATACAGAATTCTCTGAAAAGCTGCAATATGTCAAAGCTATACAGTACAGCACAGTGATTTCTGGTTACTGGATTTGGTTACAGCCCCCAGAACAGGTTTCAATGCCACACTTAAACAATTAGATTACTATTAGTGCATTTTTATGATGTTAACTCAGAAATGCTTATGTGATTGTAGCCTTCCCACATGATTACCTTTGTGCGTCCATCTGTAGTTTTTAATTGTACAGATGTGCTTCTTTGAAATAACAGTAATCTAAATACGACAGATGTGCAAATTCCCCCATAGGAAAATGTACTCTAGATCTAGAATGGTGACAATGCACCTGTCAAAAGTCATCATACAAGTTGCTCTCACATTGTCACTTGTTTCTGCACCTTGCTTCACCCTTGGTAGCGGTCTAGGACCCTGTCTGGTTCAACTTTCAAGCCTTTCTCTTTCTGTTGATCCATTTATAATTTTCTCTGTCGTTTCTCTGAGACATTTGTGTCTTTGAAAAAGTACACATTAACACTTAGGTTTTTTTTTTTTTTTTTTGCATTCCTAAGAAATCTGGAAGCGCCTTCCTTTAAATCACTGAACTTGCAAATGCACATTCAAGCTTTACTGGCGTTAAACAGAACATATAAAAATAACATTTATTTTTCTATACCATAAGATGAGTAACCTAGAACACAGTAATTGGAAACAGGAGTTTCCTTGACTGCAATCAAAGGTGCTAGAATTTGAAGAAAATAACTTTGAGATATCATATATAGAAAGGTAGATATGGCTGTGCAGCTATCCAGTTTTGAGGGGGAAATGGTGAATTAGAGCATGGACTGGCATGCACATTCCATCTGTTGGTACTTTCTTAAATTAAACATGTCTTCTTCTGGAATCACACAAGGGCCCAGAAAAAATAGAGTTTTTTAAAGCTGTGGACAAAACCACATTTCAAATGAAGAGCTGAATTCTCTCTACCTAAGCTGTTCTACAGGAAAAGCTGGCTATGAAAAATCTTGTTCCCTAGACTTAATACACTAAAAAGGACCTTTTCAATCAAGAATGAAGAGATTACCTTACAGTCTAGAGTCAAGCTCGGCCACCAAGCAGGAAAGCAACTCAGTTTGTGCATATGCAGGCTTGAGTCAGCAAAGTTGTAACAACAGATGGAGCCCACTGCACGCTAAACTGATAGCTACACTACCACTTGCTATGGTGTGACTGAGAAGAACTGCAGCTCTTTTCTGTGCAAGCTATTCATTCAACAAACATCGTATCTGGTTCCCCGTTTGACAGCCGTGCTATCCAACTGCCTTACATCTTTAAACAACCTCATTTCCCAGTGGGAACAAGTACTTAACAAGGAAGAAGCAATACATTTATCCTAATGTGAGCAGAGACAGAGGGCAAGTGAGAAAAAACAGGAAGTAAGGAATAGACTGATCTTCTGGGGCACCAGTAAGCTATCTTACTGTAGGAGTAAGATAGCTTACTCCTATGCTGTAGGAGGCTCTGTATTGGGTTACAATCTAAATTTTCTTGATAGTGCATCATTTCTTGAAATAATCAAAATAAAAAAATAAGACGCTTTTCCTTGACTGCTTAGTTTTCAGAGGATTTTGTTCAAGCAGCTGGATTCTTAAACCCCATATATCCTACCAGCAATTTCCTAATGCACTACTTTGTCACACATGAGTCTGTCTACCAATGTTCATTAGGAAGGTATGTAACAGCACCCACTAATGTATGTCTGGGGCAAGAGAATTGATTTTCCCCTTCCTTGAAAAGGAGAGATCTTTAAGAGTAATACTTTAGGGAGAGATTATGAGTTGGAAAGTGCACACTGATGGAGTCTACAGTAATATATTATTGGGCAGGAAAATGTCATTGATGCATTACAAAACATTGCCAACTATTTTTTCCATAGGTTTGAGTGAGCTGATGAAGGGGAAGAAGTGCGTCAAATTATGTTTCCAGATTAAAAGCTGTCCTGGAGAAGATGGGCCAGCTTGTTTATGGACAAGCAATGAATGTACCCTAAAGGGAATATGGCAGCCAAGACTGTTTAACATAGGATGGTCTTGAAGTCTAGATCATGCTGCAATAAAAATGACTTTTTATGATACATGGGTGACATAGATAACAACAGAAAAATAGCAGATATACCATCAATGCTTCAGAAGCAACACAAATGTTCTTTGAGGTGGTGAGAAGCCTTCCTGAGCTTTATGACATGCTTGATAGATTCTTCCACAAGTTTCCAACATCAAAGAGATGGTGATTCTATTAGCAACCATTTGCTTTAACGTATTTTGTAATGATTTATGTGCCACATGTTCTTGAACATATCAAAAGCAATCATGGGCAAAAAACTACTCAGATGTAAAGGTGCTTATCATAGGATATATCCTTGCGCTAACTAAATCTGTGGCTTTTTGCCCATTGTGCTTTGGAAGACAGCAATTAAATCTGAACTTCAACTACTCCTTTCTCCACCATACCTACCAATCCTAATTAGAATATAGGAAATGGTATGATAATTGCTGTAATATTTTAGGGAGAACACAAAAAGGTAGAAATTACTTGTTATCACAGCAAGCAGATGGACCAATCTGTTTTATTTTCTATACGATTCACATTTTTAAGGATAAGCTCATTCTATGCTGCTTTTCATATTAGTGTGTGCTTTTTAAAAAGAAACCTAAATATTTCTATATGTTATTGTGCACATTCATATATGTACATAAATTAAAATGGCATGGACTTCTGTATGCATTTTTTTCTAATATAAACTTCATTTTGCAAGAACTTTTTCCTATTTTCTTAATGTACATACATTTTACTCACATATTTATTGGCAAACTACATCATTAAAAGTGGAAAGGGTGAAAACTGATGGATTTAGGCTGCATGCTCATCTGTAAAGGGCAAAGTAGGTCAGTTCATATTATAATGAGAACCAAAAACATTTATTCACTGTCTTTAGTTTCTCCTCATTTCCCATATACAGTGTCAACAGAAGCAAAATGATAGTCTTTACTCCTTTATTTTAGGAGTAAAGTAAGGTAAAAGCCTTACTTTTACTAAAACAGTAAACTGGTAGAATTCACTTTTCTTTCCTAGTTATTAGATTGGAAATCATGCACATCAGTCCATTTCAGCCAATTTCTGCATTAAGTTGCATTTTTTAAATATGCAATAACCATATTTAAATGCATAATTAAATCCTTATTTAAAAACCTGTTTTCTTTCAAAGTGCTCATTTACATTTTCCTTCCAGATGTGTGCTCTTTTCTTTTCCTTTTTTTAAATGATATGGGTTTTAAACTGAGGAGGGCTACATTAGAAATGCATATAGAAAATGTGTAAAAACTGATGGATAACATTCCAATTTTAACATTACTTACTTTTCAGGGTTATGCTGAGAGTCACAAGACTGAATTCTTCAAAGCATACATAGGATACTACATATCCCCTATTTGTATGAATGATTTTCCAGCAAGCTAAGGATGTACATGTACGCATAAATCCACGTGCACATTAAGCACATAAAGCTTTTAAGATGATTGCAATGCTGATGACTGTATGACTGCAACGCTGATTGGCTGCAGTCTGTGATATTTATTTAAAAAGATTTGCATGGCTGCCCATTTTAGAGCACAGTTCGGGGTGGCTCACAACAATAATAAAACTGAAAACCATAAAAACAAAAACTAAAAACCAAGAACTACAAAAAACCCTGGTGCCTCAGTCATCTCCTAGGATGCCCCAGCAACCATCCATAGGCTCCCATCACTCTACCTAAGTGTCTGGTTAAAGAACCAGATCTCGATGGCCTTCCAGAAGGCTAAAAGGGTAGGGGCCGGCCAGATCGCTGTAGGAAGGGTGTTCCACAAGGTAGGGGTAGCTATGGAAAAGTCATGCTTCCTAGGTCTCAGTAGATGGCAGCACTTCAGGGAAGGGACCTGGATTTTGCAAATAACCTGGTCTTGTGCCATGTAGGGCTTTAAAGGCAATAACCAGCACCTTGAATTGCACCTGGAAGAAGACTGGGAGCCAGTACAGCTCATGCAACATGGCCAAAGCTAGGGGCACCCAACACTGGGTTCGCCACTGCATTCTGGACCAGTTGTAGCTTACGGGTGATCTTCAAGGGCAGAACACATTGCAGTAGTCCAGACAGGAAGTGACCAAGACATGAATGACAGTGATCAGGGCCTCCTGATCTAGGAAAGAGTGCAATTGGTACACAAGATGAATCTATGCAAAGGTCATCCTAGCCACAGCTGCCGACTTCTCCTTGAGCAGGAGCCATGAGTCCAGGAGGACTCCCACATTGCACACCAGCTCAGTCAGGGAGGTGCAATCCCATCCAGAGTCAAAGATCATATTACCAGACCCTAGAGGACCCAAACCCCAAAGCCACTCTGTTCTTCCAGGGTTGAGTTGAAGTTGGTTCCTTTCCATCCAGGGCCTCACAGCCTCCAGGCACTCAGCACCACAACAGCATCATTTGATTGGCCTAGGATACAGATGTATAACTGGGTATCATCAGCGTATTGATGATATCACACCCTTTGCTGTTGAATGACCTTGCCCAGTGGTTTCATGTGATGTTAAAGAGGAGAGGTGAGAGACCCAAGAGCTGAGGCATCCTGCATTGCAGGGGCCTAGGACTTGACCTCTCCCCTGCCCTCTACATCACCAACTGGAACCGGCCATGGACAAAGGAGAAGAACCACTGCAAAACAGTGCAGTGATAAGATGCCTGGAGAGCATGAAAATGCTTTATAAAGTCTAACAGACTTCTCATTGGTTCTCTACTGCAACATCTCCTGATGGTGCACTGAGTAAGGTAGCAGCAGCAGGAAGGACCCTTGGACTTAGGGCTTGCTTTCATTGAATCAAATGTTCATGCATATATTTTTATTTAGGATCTTCTCTACTTCAAAGAGAACATTTGCTCCTGCTGCTACAGTGATTATTTGCTCACTAATATATCCCTGAAACAGGTACTGTAAGATTTCGGCTGCTAGATGATCTCCTCCCCCCCCGCCCCATTTTTATTGCATAAAAGCATAAAAAAAGGATGTTCCACAATGTTCCTTTTCAAAGTCACAGAGAATAATCAAGAGGCCTACAAACAGTTAGAATCATTTTAAGCAACTGACGGCAAGAAAAGAATGGAAACGGGGGGGGGGGGATTGCTCTTTTTCTTCTTGTTGATCCCATGCAGCTAATATAATCTGTTTGACCAAATAACACAGAACATGATTGTTGGGGATCTTTATTTTTTATAATGCAGAAAGAATAACTTCACATAGGTGAAATGATATCATATAGTTGGATCTGATAACTGAATGTTGCATTCTAATGTGATTTCCCACCTCTCTCAAGACATATATGCTTTCTACACTTACCTCTACACATTTCCTACAAATGTATCCATTAGTGCTTATTTCTTGGTATTTTTACAGCCCTTAATTTTTACTTAGAAATGAATTCAAAATTCTATTATCTTGGTTGCATCTATGGTAATTTCCATGGATAAACTAACAGATTTTCTGGTGGAGGCCAAGTAAATGAGCAGTCCTTTTTTTGGTCTTCTTCCAGAATAAGACTTTTGAAATATCCCAATGATACACTGTTTGGCAGATGAAAGATTTTGTAATAATGGAGATAACTTATTCAGACTTTAGTTTGGATCATATCGATGAGAACCAGACCTATTAGTCATAAAAAAAAAAATTCTTCTAAAAATTCCTTTCCCATTTAACCTTGAAATTTAATTTCCTTACTATGGAGAGAATCGTATAATACTATTTAATTCCATATTTTTTTTACGTCAGGAGATATCATTTGGTTCTTTGGCAAAAAGATAAGAATAAACACATATTAGAATATCATTGTATCAACATCTCTTCACTGAACATGCTTTGCCTTAGAAGATTTATTTGTCTCACAAATTTACTTGGGTACCAAGTAACCAACTAGAACAGTACCTATTCTAAGAATACTTTAAAACCTCTATGGATTGATGGTCCACTTCCAGGCATGATTACAAATGCTGTTGCTCATGTTGAAAGTTCTACATTGTTTTGATTCTGGCTTCTGAAGAATACTTTCTCCTTTTTAAGGTCTCCTTGCTGAGGCTTAAGATCCCTTCCCCAATATTAATAATAATATTATTATTGTCCTCTACAGCAGGTTGCCAGATGCTATTCTGTTGTATTTTTTGACGCTAGACATAAAGGTGTTTAACCACTTGAATAATCTCTACTGCATGTATTATGTTTAACTGTTGGGTGTTTTTTAATTTGACTTAGCTTCTTCTTTTATTATTGTTGCTTTTACCTTGTATTTTTATTCTGCTTTTTTCCTAATTTATAAGATGTCTCTAAAAGGGAAGAAATAAACTATAGACTAGCACATGGTAGGGCAGCCATGAAAGCCTTGGAAAAGATATTCAGATGCTGTGATGTGTCTATACCTACAAAGGTCAGAATGGTACAAGCAACTGTATTCTCTGTGACATTCTATGGAAGCGAAAATTGGACTTTGAAGAAGCAAGACAGAAAGAGTACTGATGCTTTTGAACTCTGGTGTTGGAGAAGATGCCTGAGAATACCACAGCCAGCCAAGAAAACAAACAAATGGATCATCAAACAAATGAATGCAGAGTTCCCACTCTAGTCACAAATTATTGATTGATTATGCGCCATCAAGTCTTTGTTGAGTCTTAACGTCTACACAGATTTTCTCCATGTTTTCGAAACCTAGTTTTCGAAAAGGTCTGAAGTAGGATAATTTGAGCCTGGTCATTTATACCTCAAGTGAGAACTCTGGGTTGATTTGTTCAATGATCCATTTGTTTGTTTTCTTGGCTGTCCAAATGGCAAGGCTCAAATTATCAGCCAAAACAAATTGCCTATCCTGAATTTACAAACTGTAAGCTCTTGAGGTCCTTTAGAAGCAAAATCATAGCCACAAAGTAGCTTCCCTTTGCAAATAAATACAAATAAAGGTACTCTTGTCTTGGTAGCTCTTTTGCTATTCATAAATGTTTATATTTAATAAAGAGGAATTTACCCACTGTCAAGAGCAAAGTCTGATATTCCATCTAGTTAAACAGACAAATCCATACTATTCAAGAGCGCTTTGACTGCATTATTATTCTTAATAGGCTGACTGCATAAAGTTATAAAGAGTTCACTGACCATCTTTAACTGGGTGACTGTACTGTTGTCCTGGCTACCTGAAATAGTTTTCACTTCTGTTTTTTAGGAACCAAATAATGACAGATCAATGCTAGTATTACACCTAACTGAATCTATATCTAGCCCAAATTTCCTTTGCTTTACAGACCTGTGAAGGTTGTAAATGTGCGCATATGTCAGAAAGTTAAATTTGCCTCTTCTTGATCTGATGGTATGAAGATTGGCCTAAAGTTTTGCTAATGATTTTTCAAACCAGGCTTTATTTTTTACAAACTACAGACTTGTTTTGTTTTTAAAATTAGGCCTTCTAATTTAATTGGCTGCCATAGCAGTTGAGAACTTAGGCTATAAAATAGGACAGGCTTGCGAGCAAACTTTGTTCTACAAGCTAAGGGAGAAGCCTGAGCTATTATAGCAACTTAGCCCCAGTGAGGAGGAATCAATGCCAGGGAAGATAAACTAGAAGATAAACTACAGAGGATTAAGCACCCAGATATGTTTGGTAGTAAGATTAGGATGCTTTTTAGGAATAAGTTGAGCTATCCTTAAATTATCTACAAATTTAATTTTTTCAGATAAACAAAATCCATTTAAAAGAAATCCAACAACTATAACCAATAGCCAGAAATGGATGTGTAATCAGGACAATGAACAAGTTATTAGGGAGCAAGTTTCTCCTTTTGAGGTCAACTCAAGAATCAAGAATCTGGAGAAGTTTAGTGAGGCAGATAGGTTTGTAAAAGAGCCCTTCAGGGGCAGGACAGTACATCTTCCTCTGAGAATGAAAGCTCCAGTATTAAAGAAAATTAGGAAACGGAAGAGTTTCACTCTGGAGAAAATAAAGAGTTAACTAGCACATACCCATTCAGAAAGAATTTGTAATCCAGGCTGTAATCTAAGGAAAACTGGGAAATCAAGTTAGGCCAGTGGAAGCACAACTAATTTTGTTCATTATATTCACAATGTTTCCTTTGGAAAGCCTAAAGTGTTAATGCTTTTTTCCTTTAATAATACTGTAGAGCAGCTATTTTAAAAAATTCTACCATCACATGAGAACTGTGAATTAATTCACAACATCATATTTTAAGCATATAAACTGTCCTCCCCCCCCCCCCGCCAAGTTTGCAATGTATTTGGAAGAATTGTTAGATGCAGTCATTCTAAATGCTGTCAGAATCCCAAAGGAATTGAAGAAGTTCAGGCTAGTAATAGGTGTTACTGCAACATGTTTTGAACTGTGTTGATTATTTGATCTTCCCATAACAGCCTGAAGTAGATGGATTGCTAAGATAAGATATAGGACTTACCTTAAAATGAAACATTACTGTGTGTAAAGAGTGTGGATTTAAATCTGAATTGCTTTTAAGATTATTAGTGTGATTATTCATGGGGATACTAACAGAGGATAGCAGGGTTGTAAATAATACTCCAACCTGCTAAGAATGTATGCTTGTTGATGGAAGATACACACATGATCTGGAATAGACAGGATGGGACTAGTGGTTGTGAATCATTTACTAATCAATCATGTGTTCCAAAAGACAGAAGGGAGAGAGTTCAGGTATACCCCTTCCCAATAAAATGTAAAAGCTAACTGCTTCTCCCTGCATCCTCTGTGGAGCTATGATGGAGCAAGGATGGTGCCACTTGGCACCCTGTTAAGGACATCATTACTTATCCCATGTGGTAATGTCATTGGCAGTATACCACTTTCTTTGCTTGTGGCAGCACTCAGCAGGATGTGGGGCCACAAAGACTACTTCTAAGATGGCCACTGCCCTCTTGTCCTACCACTTAAGATGCATTTTTTTGGAATAAGCACTATTCAAATGGGCTGATTTCAGTACTACCTGTGCAGGAGCACTTTTTGTAGGATGGTGTCCTTCCTAAGCAAGAATACTGAAATTACAGTGGCATTAAACTAAGATCAACCATGGACCATATACAGATACACACATATACATGTTGGACAAAGACCATAATAAAGGTTTACCTACCTACCTATCCATACTTACCTATTCTTAAGCTCAAGTCAACAAAACTCTCTACTACCTGCATTTCTTCACTACCAGGTGTAGGTTCACTAAAGTTATTGGTTAATATTATATTTATTTTCTTAATATTTAGCATTAACTTGGATTTTTCATTTTCCTTTCCTTTTTTTTTTTTTTTTACTTCCATAAGGAGGTCTTCTAAATCTACTTTACTTGGGTCTAACAAGGTGTGTTAGACCCAAGTAAAGTAGATTTAAAACACACTGTTACGTGTTTTTGCCTCCTGTTTTGGGTTTAGCTGCCATGTCTCCCAAGTCTTGACATTCTTATAATGTATTTGCTATATACATTAAAGAGATATGTGGACACATCCTTATCCTACTCTCTTTCTTGTCCTGACCCATTCTGTTTCTTTACATTCTATTCTTACATTAGCTTCTTGTTCACTGTAAAGATTCCTCTGAAGATCATTCAGGTGTTCTGGCCCCCATAAGCAGATTCCATATTCTGGCATGATATACAGAGTCAAGGCGTTCCTGTAGTCAATGAAGCAAAGATAAAGCTTCTTCATACTCTCTTGTGCTCTCTATCATCCATCTTACTTATCTGAAAGACTATGGAGGAGGACTATCTGAAGGGAAATTCGATTTCAACCATATCCCAAATTCTGCAACCAGAGGAGAAAGATGCTGGTCTGCATAATAGCAGAACCAGCCCCACTCTATGTTTCAATTTTTTTTTTAAATCATTTCAGTTTAGACTAACATCAGAATAATGAATTTAACAGTTGACCTACTTGGAGCCTAACAACGTATCACTTTGTGAATACCGGAAAATGTAGTTAAAACATTAGATGTACAGTATTCCTTAACCATATTCATGTTTTCGACAAATAACATCCTAACTTGTATAAAAAAATAAATTGCTGCTGAAAACCTCAGGCACATTCCTCAGTAGTGATCATTTAGAATCATGGTAGAATTGTAGGCATGCTGACTGAAGGGTAAAACGTGGAATTCTCATTCCCTCCCTCCCTCAAGGATAACACATTCAGGCCCTGAGGTAGATTAAATTTAAAAGTGATACTGTGAGGGACAAAAACTGAGCTGCTGTTATTGCAGGGACATGGTTGGAAAACCCTGGGGTTCAAATACTGGAGATTCCATCTGAGGGAAGAGTATAAAAATAAAATGAAAGGCTTAATGGTATGTATTGCAAAGGGACTGAAGATATTTTAGGTTTTAGACTAAAGCAGCAGTTTATGTATTGAAGAACTGGGAAAACAGTCCCTGGACTTTAGTTTGACTCTCCCTTCTGAGCTCAAAGGAACAAGGAGACATTACAGCAATGGAAGTTTTATCATTTCAAATGTAAATATCTGATTTCTTCGAACTCATAGAAAAGAGAAATGCGGGCATAAGCAACTAGTGCTGCACTGAACATTTTTCCTGCATTTCTTTCCAACCATTCTTATTCAGTGATAGAAAATAATTGCTGTTGACTTTTATTTTAAAGGAGAAATTTATTAAATTCACATGTACTTCAGTTACAAGACGACTTACGCAGGCATGGGACTGTCCTATTTCTCACTGTATGTTTCTCTCTCAAGAGCCTGCAAAGATGTGTAGCACATTCATGATCCTGGCTTGTTTTGCTGCATAAACATTAATTAGTTAATCACAATGTAAGGCAGGACTAGACAATCTGGGGCCCTCTATAGGCTTTGGAGCTCAACTTGCATCAAGGCCAACTAGAGTGGACAATAGCAAGAATTTGGGACAACTCTAATCCAAAACATTACTGTCATCACATTTCTTATGGTTTTCATACCTGGGCTGTAAAAATCTGGACAATCACTAGATGGCAGGAAAGAAATACAGCACATGATACCCTTTTGCTGCCATCTGACAGTCTGCAGCCCAGATATGGTAGTCCTAGGTTGTCTGGCTGGGAAATTCTGGGAGTTGAAGTCCACACATCTTGAAGTTCCCAAGGTTGAGAAACACTGGCCTATAGTATTAAACTGGCTAAATGGGGGTGAGGGGTGGGGAGTGGAAGCAACCTACACCAGAACTGGAAAGGAAAAGGAGGGGCACTTTAGCATGAAGCCTGCATGTGTAACACTAAGCAACAATTTAATGTTACCTCTAATCTGGTCACTATGTATCTGAGTAGAAGAGGAACATTTGGGGCACACGTAGCTCCTTCTATGTAACCCCTTGTGAGCATTCTCCATAAAGGTCTTCCAACCAAATATTCAAAGTAACCTCTTAAACTAATCAAACACATTCAAGGACTGCAAAATATAGATAATGGAATTTTTATTTGCATTGCTGAGCTTTTTTAAAAAAAATCCTATCTCTGGTTTATAATGAACAGGGAAGGAAGCCTTTCCTTGCCTCCATTTCTATTCTCACCCGGCCAGACTTACTCTATTTATACATTAGTGGACCTTTTTAGCCATTAGGACCATCTTACTCCAGAAGTTAATTAACACAAGTGCCATAATTTAATACAGTTAATGCTACTTGATGCCCTTTAATGTACCTTCCATTAGTGATATTATTGTAGTATTACCCTGTAAATTAAAACAAGATCAAGATGAAGAGAGGCTCTCTTTAATTAAGGTACTGGCACACTGAACTCGTCTGTTATTCACTCGAGAAAATGGTCCTGATTTAGTGAAGCAGGCTGTCCATAAGTCGGAATTAGTTTATGCGGATTATTAGGTTTATCAAATAATGGTAGCACAATGAAGCTGCTGAAACTGCTAACATGCACATTTCTTCTTTTTTATTATCTTAATAAGCATGCAACAAAAGGTAGCAAATGAAACCTGAATAAACAACTTGTAATGGATGGAAGAGATGAAATGTTTATCATCAGAATGCAGCATTTCCATCTGAAATGCAATATACATTAGACTAATTTCATAGAAAAACGCAGCTAAATGAGAAAAGCAAATTGCATATTAAATGAATAAGAGTCTTGGATTTAATGTATTGAAAAGGATTGTATTTAACTGGTACGTTCCATGTGGTAGCTTTCATATACGTTTTTCCCCTCTTACTTCTGTTTCAAAGGCCACAGAATTAATTTATAATTATCTATTTTGTTCCTGCTTTGCTTGATTAGTATTGGATTTTCAGATGGATTTTGCATACTATGAGCATTCGCAGACATTAATTACCTGTAAAATTTTACACATACTTAATTCAACTGGCATTTTTTTCAAATATAGGATATGAGTTGGGCTCTAGAAATTTGTGTTTTCTGTTTTTCATTTAAGATTTCAGTTTGATGGCACACCTTTCCATGTTATCATTATTTGTTGATCTGAAAATCTCTACATCTAGTTCAATCACAGTTAACACAGTACACTTAAATGTGGCTAATGCTAATAACCTGGTTTGGCTTTGAACCTATTTAAGATCCCGAATATAAGAAAATACAAAAATAGTTACATTCTCAAGTTGTCTCTGGATACACATGAAGAGACATAAGAGAGACCAGTCTGCAATCTTCCAAGTGAAGAAGTACAAAACACTGCAAAACTGTCCTGATTTTCTTGGGGCAATGTATGCATTATCAAAGTGCTATGTTTCTGTTTGTCTATAATTTAGTAATCCTATTTTTAAAAAATCCCTAAAGAACATACTTACCTTGAATCGGCACAGAACTAGAGGTTATTGAGCTATTCATTTCCAGGTGGAAACAGCAGGGTTAAGAGTGTGATAGTCCTAGCACTGCCGCCATTTTAAGATGCTCAAGGGTAGGTACGTAATTAACCCAGCTGCCAAATCAGACCTAAGCCTATGGGCATCTGTGTATGGCGGTATCAAAAAAGTCAAGGTGGCATCTGTGACCATGCAACTGAAGCCCCACTTTTTTTTTTACATGCAACAGGATCCCCATATGGACACCCCAGTTTCTAACACAACTCTCAATGGAAGAATAGCTACATCATAAGTAGCTATACTCATAAGGGATTAATGGAAAGTGATGATCAGATCATCTTACAAGATTTGACTATCTCCTGAATTTTTTTCTTAAATAATTTTGGAGATCAAAATGGCTGCCATTTGGTGGTGGTGTGGGCATCACGGCACCTCTGGTTATAATTCTGCTAACCCTTACTCTGCGTTATAGGATGGATTGGATATTAAAGAAAATATTAACACTGAATATTGCTCTGAAAATGTTTACTACAGGGTGACTATGGAATTTTGCAAGTAAATAAATATGTGCATACATTTAAACTAATGTATGAACAGTGGGATGGAAAACAGCCTGTTCTTTTTCTGCACTTGAATGGAGTTGTAATCATGTAATGAGAATATGAGATACATCAGAACAATTGGTTGTTGTTGTTTTACTCTTCATTCTCATTTTTGACTACTGAATTTTGACTCTTGGACTGGTAGGAAGGGGGAAAATATAGACTGCAAGTCCTAAATGGCCAGAAATAATAATATATCCATATAAGTAAGCACTACCCCAATAAAGAAATACTAAATCTTCTGAGCAGCTTCTCCCAGAAGTCACATGCTTACCATCATGCAGAAGGGGAAAACCTACTGCTTCTTGAAGTAGCGACAGTACCCAGAAGTGAAAGTTTGCTTAAGGTTTTATCAGTGAAAGGGAGGTAAGTATCCAAGAGTTGAAAGAAAGGGGAGGAGGGGACTAACAAGAGGTGTTTTATCAGCACCAGCTGCTTGTCGGAAGATGACACCCCCCCCCCAAAAAAGGAAGTCACAGGAATGTAATCTACTAGGATAGGATTACATTGCAGATAACTATGTATCTGATCCTTTCTAGTATATGTTTGATACTAGAAGGTTTAACTAACAAGCCACGCCATCAGATAAATGCTCTCTACAATCACACTTAAGTTTTAGAGAGAGTAGAGCAAAGTTTTTGTTGTTTGTGGTGGTGGTTTTGGTAAGTTGTATGGAGAGCTGATTATTTTTTTAAATGCCGTAACTGTCTCTCTTGCTCTTCTACTTCTATTTCTCTTTTCTCTCTTAATTATTATCAGAAAACTGTCACTTCGGCTGAAAACCTGAACCCTTTACATTTTGAAGGTTTGGGTTTTTGGGGAATTGAGCTTCCTCTGCCATGTTACTATTTCTTAGGACTTTGTGTTCTTGTGTGGATACAAGTTACTATGAAGCATTAATACTGTCATTCCAAATGCTTTAAAAATAAATACATAAATAAATAAACCAGGGAGATGATTATGTATAGTTGAAACAAACCAATGAAAATGCAATTGAATTTTGCTATAGATTTAAATCTCTTCTCCCAAACCTAAAATACTTTTGGATGGGAAGGGTTTTGCATAAATGTACATAAGGTGCATGCCTTTGACAGGGAGAGAGTGAAAAAAATAAGATATGAGTCAATATTGATATAACAGGTACAAATAAGGTATCCAAATAACTATTAGTCAAACAATAGTTGTGCATTTAAAGAACAATTATGAACCCAAGAACACTTTACTGTTTTGACATTTCAAATTAATAACTGTTAATACATGTCAGAAAAAGGGCATGAAGAATGTTAACTAGGACACCAGCTATTTTTTCCACTCTGAATTATTTCTTCTCATTAAAAAACACAATTTCACTAGGTGACTGTGTTGATAGGTTCAAATCAGACTAAGTTCCTGCTGTACACTTGATACACTATGTGATCAAAAACTGAATGTATGCAAAATATGGTATTAATACCTACAAATTAAATACCTTTTCTTGCATTTAGAATAAGGAAAAGTATCTTCCTTTTTTGTTATGTTGAAATGGATAGCTCAGTGTGACAGAAACTTTGAGCTCAAATGTCATCCATTTCGCTGGTCTAGTATCAGGAAAATCTCAGGAAAAGGCGGAATTATTCTACTTCTGGCAGGGAAACATGTCACAGTAATATAACCCAAGGGTAGAGTGGACTATATTGTTTCTATGACAATTAGCCTTCTCCAGTCAGGGCACCCTCCAGATGTGTAGGCTAATTTCTGTAATTTCCCAGAAGTATAGCCACTACTGAGAATTTTGAGGAGTTAAGGACCACATATTTGGAGGGTATCCATGTTGGGGAGAGAGCTGTAGAAGGTTGCTACAGATAATTCTTGTCCTTGTCACTTATGGTGAGAGGTTCAAGTGCACTTCAGAAATTATTAGTAGACAGAAAATATGGAGGGTAGTGGGTTTAGATGCCACTAAACTTTAGAACTAAGGTACTTATACCATGATCTTTTCATCCACTAACAAAGCATCAATGCCTAGATGTGATCCGTAAGAGTATGGTCATATATTAAGATTGGCTTCCAATCATCTAAACAAGTCCCAATGGCTGATGACTACATTTTCTGGATATTCTGGCTTTTTCTAACAATCCGAGCCAATATTTTTTCCTTGTATCTATTCAACAATCAATGCTGCCTTGAGACATCCCTCAAGTCTATAGACAACTGTAAAATAATCTACTCTTTATAGACAAAAGGAGAATTTATGCAAGGAAGACTGATGCAAAATTCTTGACTGGATTCTTGCATCCAGCAATTGATGCTGCATGCATGGTTCTTGAAGCATGCATGGTTCTTGCAGCACACATTCTAACACATGAACAGCACAGAGAGGGTCAAAATATGTACTAATGCATTGTCCAGCTCAGGTATGAATCAGCCTTCATCTTCATCTAATGATGGGCAAAACAAACGCTCATCTACTTTTGCCATATGAAGCCCTAGTATACGTTTGTTCTCTGAGTATGATGAGTTGCATGGAACACTTTATTACAAGTAAGTTCCTTAATAAAGCACAAGTGTCAGTATTTCTCTCTCTCTCTAGACAGAAGTTCTTACCAACATAATATGACTCATTACTGTGTACCTTTCATATAATTTTATGCTGAGGCCCTGAACTTTGCAACAGTAGTTTCCACTTTAAATGCAGCATGACAAGGATTGACAATACCGATGATATATTAGCTTCTTTGCTAAAAATTAGCCAACAAAATGCTTTGCTATTATTAGCTACTTTTACAGACAAATATAGACTGCTCCTACATACAGTAGGTCTCAATGAACTATGGTAATCCCTACAAGGACTTACTTTAAAAAATCACTATATTTAATTTTAGTTTCCCCGGCACAGCACAATTCCAGATATTAAAGCATTTCCTACAATCTCAAGTATGAATCACATAATTCCATTATGGGAAAAATACAGTGATCAAATAAAGTACCAAGCATACTAGATTATCGATACAGGAAGTTTGCTTTCAAAGGATAAAGTGTGTCTGGGACAGTGCATTGCAGGAGGGAAGCAAAATATAATTGTCAATGCCTGCTGATAGGTTCATGATTACATTTTTCCACATATGACTTAAAACAAAATGCAACTCATCTGCTTTCCCTGCTTGGTTCTACACACAGCTGTTTGAATATACAATTGTGCGCTTATGCTTTAGTTATCTGTTATTCCAATGGTCTCAACCTATGATCAGGGGCATCAGATAGTCTGCATGGGTACTGCAGATGGTCTCTGGCACCAAAATAAATATAATTTTTGAAATGGCCAAAATCTTACAAGGTTTTTATTGTTTTGCTTAAAATCTAATGTCATTTGGGCTTTTCTGCTCCAAATTTCACAAGATTACAGGTGGAAAAAACTACATTTTGTGATATTTTTGTTAGAGTCCTGTGGATGCATTGAGGATAGGTCACATATATCTTGGTGCCCACAGGCACTATGGTGCTGACTTTTGGCTTAGGTGGTGATTCTCAAAAGTTTTCACTGGTAATGTAGTTCATATAAAGAAAAGCAATGGGGACCACAGTATTATTCAATGGTGCCGGTGAAATCACAGACATCTCTCCCACATACCTACTATTCATTACTGCCTTGAGAGGCAGCAATCTCACTTCTGATTATTTTGTGATCTTTACTGCATTATTTTAGGAATGCAGTCCTATATTGAAAATCATCCAATTGAGAAATTGTAGAAAATTGGTAGAGACCACCTAGTCATCAGAAAGAAATATACTGGTGGAATTATCTTGATATGCCTGTGGAACATTTCACTAACCTGGAGAATATTTTTACTGGCCTAGAACTGCTGACGAGAGATGCATAAAATGATAGGTGATAATTAAATATTATCAAGAGGAAGGCAGGCATGCAGGCAGGCAGAGACAAAAGGGACCACTGTTGAGAGTACAGGGTTTGTTGGCACAATCCCTGATTTACGTGGTAGCATTTCTAGGAACATGTCTGCCATATTTATGATATTTCTGTTTTTGTTTTTCTAATGTATTTTTCCATGTGCTCCTTGACTGAGTAAGCACTGGAATTAGCAGTCATTCTGTTGGCACCAAGGTAGCACAGATTGGACATAAGATAAATGAAAGACTGCTTGATCCCACAAGGAGTTCCTTTTGAATGACAGCACTCCCAACATCTCAGCGAAATACTCTCTTCAAAGATGAAAATCAGCAGCATATCTCTTGCACACCAAATGGTATTCTCTCCATTAAGAATCCACTAAGACGTTTTCATGGAGAAGCCCTAATGAAATGAATACATATGAGCAGCCTTAGATCTCACAATGGACCCTCTGTCCTGTCCCAAATCTTCAACCTATGGCAACTTCATCTTCCCTCATAATAATATCGTGTCTGCTTCCACCACAAAAAGTACCTCCATCACCAAACAACCATTTACATTTTTTTTCTTTTTCATTTATTTCATTGGAAGTGGTATCTACTGCTTCTCTTTAGGTAATGCAGCATTTCCCCTCCATTTTTGCCTAATATATCTTCCATCTCCAAATCTTTAGAAAATAATAGTTTAAATTCACACCAAGGAATGGCACTGGATGAATTAACCCTAATTTGTGCTTAATATATGCAACCTATTTCTTTTTCCTTTAAAGGGGTAAAGAAACACTGCTATACCACACTTAGTAATTGGAGCTTGCCAAGCTAAACCTCAACCATCAAGCCACACATCTCCTGTATGATGCTGTAAATCATGGGAAGGCAACCCGGTAGCTTGAAAGAATTTCACACAGCCCAGTCCTTGGCCTGATTTCAAATGTCTACTGCAGGTCATTATTTGAGAACTCTGACAAAAGTGATCTGTTTCTTCCCTGTGTCCTGTTTTGTGAGAAAGAAAAAAAGGAAACAGAAGAGGATATCAGAAAGAAAGAGAGAAAAGGAAGGAAAGAAGGAAAACTTTGGCCATCATTGTCATGTATGAAGGTGAAGTGTCTCCCAAAAGATTCCTGTTGTGGGAACACAGCCGTTGACAACAAAACAAAACAAAACAAACAAAAAAAGACCCTAACATTCATTCATGTAATTCTAACAGGTGTTTTATTTGGTATCATCAGACTCAGAAATCAATAAATTATAACTTCTATGTATGCAAAAGGTTTGTATAAAACAATCAACATTTCAGATCACAATGGAAATTAGTATCCAGTTTAGGAAGGGAAGAGAAGAGAAGGGAAGATAGGAAATGACTGGTGTGATTGAAAGAGCAAATGCATATACACTTGTTTATGTTCTCTTACCTTCCGACTACTTTTATGTCAGAGATTGCATAAAAGTAGCGTGTCAAGTGCTGCGGATCCACATATAATTCCCCAGTTGCTGGCCTGAGCAGTCTTATCCTCAAGTCTGTGACAGTAAAGAAATCTCTTAGGTTCTTGGTTGTATCGAGCTGCCCATAGAGAGAAGCCATATTATGAAGCCGAGGCCCCGCAAAAAATGCAAATCTATCCTTAATCTCAAAGTGGAGGATTTTACTGTTTGCCATGTACCCCATAGAGTATTCTTCTGTGCAAATTATTTCTAGGACTGTCTGTTGAGATAAATCCCTCACTGTTTTTGGTTCCATGTTAAAAGCATTTAGACAGTCTGTAGCATAATACTGGTATGGCTGCCACGTCCGACCATAGTCGAGGGACTTCTCCAGGATCATTAGGTCTGGGCGGCCGGATTCAAAGGTGATGACTATGTTGTCCGTTAGCTCGATGGTTTTGTTCCAATACAGGGTAATGTTCACTTGGAGAGGCTTTGGGTAACCTTTCCAAGTGGTAGACTGCCAAAAGGTGTACGGATGCCTTCCTTCGGCATCGAACATCAGTTCGGGTGGATGTGCCAGTTCATCAATGGTTGCATCGCACTCATTGCACATGTAGGGATTCCCCTGGAAAGAAGGGGGAAAAACAGCTGTAAGAAGTATGGTCACCAGGATAAAAGGTTTCTGAGAGATCAGAGCAACTGGTTTCCATTGCCTACTCAACCTATCAAACAAGAACTGGCAAAACGTGTATGCTGGAACAGCAGTAGTTTAGGTCAGGGTAGAGAACTGATAGCCCTTCAGTTACTGAAAACTGTACAGTTTCCAGTATCCCACACCATTAGCCATGGTGGCTGAGCGTACTGGAGCTGTTCACTAACATCTGGAAGGCCACAGTCTCCAGCCCAATTTCAGTATTTCAAGGCATTCTTTGATATATGGAGTTACCCTTCACCATGAAATTAATGGAAAGTGGAGGGGTGGGTGGGGGTAAAGTTTGCAAATGCTTCTTCAAAACCAAATTACATGAGAACTATTATTGGATCCCCTTGCACTTCCCTGAAACCCTTTAACTCTGTAGAGTCTTCCTTCAGCTGCACAGAAGAGAAAGGCTGAGTTGTCAGTGATTCACCCTGGGACCTCTCTCATGCAAAGAATGGGTTCTACCACTGAACCACAGAGACGTAATTTTGGATTTTGGAGCTCTTCCTGCAGGTCAAATTTCAATCCTTATTTTTAATAGAAGCTTTGCAAACACATCATTTTATAAAAGGAAAAGAGAAGAATAAAGAGATCAGGGCTCTTAAAATAAGAATAACAATTTGACATTATCACCAATAAAAATAAACTTCTCAAATTTTGAATAGAATTTTGAAAGAAGAGCCCAGTTTTCCCATCTGTTTTGTAAGTCATCTATGCAATGTCACTGTATACAGAGCCATGGGGAGGAAATAACTTCTGATGTGGCAGAACAATAATGAGGACAGCTTTCTAGACAGTGTATCCCCCACTTGTTACTCCATGTAAACCCTTGCGCCTCTCAACATGGATACATGTTCTACAATAGAACAAATATTACATTTTCTACGCAACTGCTAATCTTAAATGTTGCTTGCTTCTCAGCATTTCTCAAATATTTTGGCCAACTGAGGATATCTAAATTGCCTTTGTGCAACATGCAAATGGAAAAACCTAATGTAGAAAGAACTATCCTTGTGTATGATAATATTCTTAAAGAATTAGAAAAGCAAAGAATGCGGAATTGGGCATAATCTTCAGCTCACAAAGAAGAAAAAAATAATTTTAGATATATGGGACAAGATATGCTTGAAAAATTATGGTTACTGTTTGCTGAAATCTTCAAAGATGGTTACATAGTATTCAGTTTGGACTACCTATGAATAGAAAATCCAAAATAATTGCAAAATAATTTTAAAAATCAGATGACGAAACATGAGGAAGGAACACCCAGCTTAGCATTAGAGCACATGTTTTGCATGCAGAAGATCCCAGGTTCAATCCTTGGTATCTCGAAGTAGAGTTGGGAGAAAACTATCTTGAAACTCTGGAAAGTTACTATCAGTATTGACTCAGAAGAAGGCAACTTCCTGTTTTCTTATGACAGGTAGCAAAATTGGTTATTCTCAGCATAGAAATTGAATTACTTGGGTTCAGATTTTATTTTACTTTATTCTCAGATTTCTGACAATAAGAAAATTTCATGAAATCAAAGGCACAGTGCAGCTGTGCTTAAGCACTGATAAATTCCACTGATTCCAGGAGCAAAGAAGGAATGCAATTTGCTTTGGCAGGATTATAATAGTGTTTCCACCAAATGCAGTTATGTCCAGAATCCAATTTTTCCCCA
Source organism: Python bivittatus (assembly GCF_059951505.1). Taxonomy (NCBI): domain Eukaryota; kingdom Metazoa; phylum Chordata; class Lepidosauria; order Squamata; family Pythonidae; genus Python; species Python bivittatus. The sequence continues at coordinate 18,147,736 of NW_028277098.1, forward strand.
TCATCCCTCAGCATTATATCAATGGCTATATATTACACTACACCAGTATAGTTATTTTACAGCTGCATTTCTACCTTATCAGACTGACTTCTCTGATAAAACAAAATGTCTGATTTATTTATCAGAACAAGAATTCCCTTGCACTGCCACTTGCTTAAACAAAACCTTTCCACACAACTGTGCGCTTAGGAAATGCTAATGTTCCTCTCAGTAGGATTTCAAGAGGAAGAATTAATATACCCTAAGCAAACTGCCTACAATCAACTCACAAACAAAGGACAACAATGCAATAACTCTTGATTTTGCTTTAGAGATGTCCTATGTTCCTTTCAAGGAAAGTACATTGCTTGTGAGCACAGTTCATAAAAATGGATCCTTCTAACACAAATGAGTTCAAGCCTATCATACAGACTGTGGGTATTCTTTTCTAAAACAATGCCAGTTACACCACCTCCATTTCCCTTTGTCCCTTGGCCTCCAATATATCATACTTAACTGTGTGCTCTTTACGGATGTCTTCCTTTAAAGACATTTACACTGTTCTCTACAAATCATTCTGTTGTGCTGCATACTACAAGCTTAGAGACTTGGTCCAGACATCTGCTCCCATATTAGCTGCTACAGGCTAGCAAACTACTTGACGTATCCCCCCACCTCCCTCCTCCCTCCAACCCCAGTAGCTGCTTCTCCAATTTATCAAGGCCAGGTAATCCGCCACTTGATTAGGTAGGTGATGACAACAGCTCAGGCCAGATGGCTGCCTGAGGTGGTAGCTGGAGATATGAACTTCGTGTTTATATATAATCTCGCCAATAAACGGGCAGCTTTTACTGCAGCTTTTCCTCTGTAGCAAGGTGAAAGTGAATTATTCTCCTCTTGACCTTTTCACACATTAACTGGAGTTGCTGCCACTGTTGCCTTCGCTGCAAAAGGCCATCTCATTTGGAGCCTGGGATAGCTTGAGTATGCTGTTCCACGAGCATTACAACAGGCTCAAAATCGTGTCTCTTAAATCATCCGTGTATCAATCAGATCAGCTGCTGCTGACAGTTCAAATCCAATGGATTGCTAACCGTGACACATGGCTGCAGTTTAATGCCGACCTCGTTACTGGCAAGCACAGCATAGACTCTGTGACACTTTGAAGAACCCCACAGTCTTATAGACAGATCTGGGTGGAAATGAATTTGCACCATCTTACAGGACAAGTAAATTGTGGGCCAGCAAGTAGGAAGTTGCAGAGACACAAGAAAGTGGAAACATTTTCCCTAACTTGTACGGCTTAACAATAACAACATTCCATGCTGGCTTTTCTTCATGAGGTCTAAGAGGTATATATTCCCATTTCACCCCACAACAATAATCCTGTGAGGTAGGCTGGGCTGAGAGAGAGAAAGAGTCCAAAGTCACCTATGAGCTTCTGTGGCTGAAGATGGACCTAAACCTGGTTTCCCCAGAACAGTCTGAAATGAAGGGAAAAAACCCCGATATATCCAGTTCACAAAACTTTTCCTTTCCAGGGAATTCAAGTAATCTGGAATTCCTTATAGGAGATCATGGTTTCAATGCTTTGCTTGCACTGCTAAAAGAATCTCTAAAGGCCACTGACAATCTCTCCGTGAATAACAGATGTTGCACATAAGAATTACAGGCAATATATTTACTTAACTGCTGCACTTGAGATGCACAATTTTATTACCTTATGCTGTAACTGGGCCAGTGGACACATCTGTAATTTGGAGAGTGTGTTATGGAAACTCACAGCATGATTGATTGATTTAATTTTTATTTTATTAATTCAATTTATATGGCCACCCCTCTCACCATAGCAACTCTGGGCAGCTAATGACATTTAAAATACAAATTCAGACAACATAAAACAGCAACTGAGGTAAACCAATTTGCCACAAATGACCAACTTAACAGGCTATAACTAACAGTCTGAACCCATGTCCGGGAACAGGTCCAGGTTTTCAAGGGTTTGTGAAAAAGCTGGCAGAGTTGGGGCCTCTCTATACTCAGGGGGAATTCTGTTCCAAAGGGCAGGCACCGGGTCCAGAAAGATGGCATTTCTTAACTAACAGGACCCTCAGCATGCTTCTCCTGCCAGACTGAATGGGACAGGCAGAGACAATTGGTCCTGCAAATAACTTGGCCCCATACCATGGTCAGTGTGGCCAACTACAAAAAACACCCCATATCAGAAGGCAAAAAAATCAATGAAGCATTGGTTTCCAGCTACTACTATTTTATTTTCTAAGAATGTTTCTAGGATCTACCTTATGTTGCCCCTGAGCACCATGCTGAGGACCCAGGAATCAAGGCACAGTTCCTCTATTTAGATAATACAATCCTTTTGTATGCGCATCAGAAGGCTGAACGTGTATGTGGAAGGTGCAGGGCTTGTACTGTGTTGTTGTGACACTTATTTCATTATTTTGACAAACTGTTGGCTTCTGTAGGTGTCTCTGTCCCCAACCCTTTCATTTAAACCTTTAAAGGAATTCTGGCTATCAAATAAATGTTTGTTTGTTGCAGTAGCATGGAGAAGTTATGAAACATAGTGTTACGAAGAATGGTTAAAGGAACTTAGCATATTTAGCCTTGGAAAGAGAAGGGTAAGGGGAGACTTGATAGCAGCCTTCCAATACATGAAGAGATGTCACAGGGCAGAGGGTGTGGATTTATTCTCCAGAGCGCTAGACAGTAAGGCAAGGAACAATGGGTGGAAGCTTAGCAGAGAAAGAGTTCCAAAGTTGAAATAAGGAGGAATTTCCTGTGACAGCTATTAAGCACTGGAAAAGCCTGCCTCCCTAAGTTATGAGTGCTCCATCCCTGGAGGTTTTCAAGAAAAGACTGGATAGTCATTTGTCAGGGATGGTTTGAGGATTCCTGCGTTGTGCTGGATGTTGGACTAGATCACCCCAAGATCCCCTCCAACTCTACGACTTTATGAATTGTGAATCTGCCCTTTATTTGTCCAGACATGCATTCGAATAACAATTTTTCTCTCCAATTTTTATTTATTTGTTTTTCTTAGGCTACCTTCTGGTTTTCTTTGCACTGCCTTTCCTTAAACCACTCACCCCCATTTGTCTTTATATTATTTGTACAGGCTGTTTTCAGTGTATTTTGGTTTAGAAAATAATAAATATGAAGAGAAAATATAAAGAGAAAAACACTGATGTACTCTTTTTCAGGAAACATCTCCAAATTGAGGGTAGTGACTGTGACAAACTCCTCTCCAAACCTGGGGAGTCAAAATGTTATACACTGAGCAGTTAAATGCAGTTTCTTCAACTGCATAGCAAGAAGCTCCTTTAATTACTGAGAGTTCATTTTATATCTAAGCGAGGGAAGAATTTGTAGTATAATTCATCTTCCCCTTTCCCACTAATTGCTACCATATTTCTTATCATTTCCTTACCTTGGGGTTTCAAACCTTTTCGATCATCCACCAGTGGGTGACCCAAATTTCCAGTAATGGCTTCTACCTTCTCACTAGACAAGTCATTACGAACATAAATACATATACACATACGCATGAACACAAACACACTGCCAAAATATTAATAAGTCCTGCCTTCTCTAGAGATGTTTGTGCCTGATTTAGGGTATATCTACACAATTAAACAAAACAAGTTTCTTATTTATTTTCCCATCTTTATTTCAGCAACTCAAGTTGACATACATAGGGCTCCCACCTGCTTTATTTCCCCCTACAACAACTTTGTGCGACAGGTTGGGCTGAGAAAGAATGACTGGCCCAAAGTTATTCAGCAAACTTTCATGACTGAGGATCAATTAGAACCTGGTTCTCCACACTCCTAATCTAAAACCTCAACTATGTACACACTAGCTCTCTCAATGGTACAGCTACACTAGCAGGAAAAAACACTAGCTGGGAGAAACAGCTTTGTTGTGGTATAAAGTCTTATTCTGTTCCTATTTTAAAAATATGGCTCACTATTTATTTTAACATCACATTTATATAACCGCTCATCTCACACAAGTTACTCGGGGTGGCGTACGACAATTAAAATAAAATAATAAGTAAATAAAAACAGGCATTATAAAAAGATAAAAATTATTATTAGAATAAAAACATTATCACAGATTAAAAAAATAAAATTTAAAATATACAAACCCCATGGAGAGAGCAGAATATCAATTACAGTGGAGCCATCTAAGAATGTCTCCGGTTCCCAAAGACCCCCAGGCCTGATGACACAACCAGGTCTTGAGGGATTTCCTAAACAACAGCAGGGAAGGGGTGAGCTTCACTTCAGGAGGGAGAATGTTCCACAAGGAGGGAGCCACGGCAGAGAAGGCCCACCACCAAATGCAAGTCCCTAGCTGATGGAATGTGTAGCATACCTTCCCTGCCAGATCTAATGGGACGGGCTGATGTGATCGGGGAGAGTCGGTCCCTCAGATAACCCCGCACTATTACAAAGGAAAGTAGACAAGTAACTAAGGCATGTTAAAGGCAAAGTGAACCCTTCTAAGTCTCACTGGTTCTACGGGAGATTCACAGCACATGAAGTATGAGACTTAAACCATGAACTTTAAAAGACAGACTATTGTGTGGGTAGGCAATCTGGTGTCCTCCAGATATTTACAATCCTCATAAATCCCTCCATTGGACTTATGGTAGAGATTGATAGTAACTAAAGCCCCAAACAAGTAAAGATTATCTGGTGGTTTTTCTGTAGTATATTGTGGGAAACTGGTCTTGCAATATTTCCAGCATTTATTTGTTTGTTTGTTTGTTGTATTTCTATAGCTGTCCATCTCACTTATAGTGACTCTGGGAGCTGGACATAATAAAAACAAAACACATTAAAACCATTAAAACCACAATTTAAATTAGAATAAAAGCAAGTTAAAAACAAAATGACAAAATGGCAGCAAAGCATACCAAGAATGCATCAGTTAACCATCATACAACCATCTAACAGGCTCTACTCTATCATGGGATCCCCAAGCTTGTTGACAAAACCATGTTCTGAAGGCCTTCCGAAAAGCCAGCACTGCTTGGACCAGCCTCTCTGGGGCCAGCCTCACCTTGGGGCATAATTCTAAATGAGTAATTTTCACATGCTGGAGTGATATAGCAGAAGAATGCAATTTCTAAAAATATGTAATTATTATTAGCCATCCAGATTTGTGCATTTGTTACAAGAAATACTGTAGACATTGTCCAGTGATGGTCAATGACACTAATACAATCGGCTGCTTATAGAATTCAGTTGATATACCAATTAAGACCCTATCTAGACACACTACAGTTATACATACTCGGAAAAATTCCAGTCCAAATTATTGCAATGCTGGTTGAAAACAGTGCCACACAGAATAGTAAGACTGGCTGTTTTGAACCGCTCATTCCAGTGTGCAGTTATATATTGGCTGCCAGTCAATTTCTGGATTTAATTAGCATATGGTTAAGGTTGGCCTTTACATCCCATAATAGTTTAGGACCAGTTTAAATGAAGGGCTATCTTTCTCATAGATTCCTACCAGATTGTGAAGACCTCTTCAGAGGTTCATCTCTGTGGAGATGCCACTGTCCACAAGTGTATCCTAGGTGGTGAACAGGGACTACTCTACCCTAACCCTTCATCTGTGGAATGCCTTCTTTAGGGAGATCTGCCTTGTTTACTATATGTAGCTGCATATGGTAGCTATATGTAGACACCAACTAATATTTTTCTCTTTAACACTTTACCTAGTTTTATTGCTGGCTTCTTCAATGACTTTTTAATTGTTTTGTTGTTCTTGTTTTTAAGTTTGTAAACTGCCCTGAGAGCATTTTCCTTAATTAATTATTGCAATAAATGTTTTCTATGTTTTCAGGAAAAAAAAAAAAAGAAAAGCTGTTTTTGTATAGTAAATTTGGCATCCCTAACTTAGAAGATCTGTCCTCAGGAATGATATCTAGATTACCAACATCAAATTAATTACTGTGTATTGAAATGCTATTTAAATTGCTCTTAGAGATGTCTTATATTAATTTGCTTGGAAGCGAGTCATATTGACGTCAGTGGGTTTTGCTTCTGAGTAGATATGGGACTGCATTGTAAACCTTTCCTGTCAATCCTAGGAACTGCCTGGACAAGTTTTCTTGGCCACATTTTCAGAAGTGGCTTGCCGCTTCCTTCTTCCTAGGACTGAAAGAAAGGGACTGGACCAAGTAACCCAGTTAGCTTCAAGTCTGAAGCAGGAGTAGAACTCACACTCTCCTGAATTCTAGCCTGCTTCTTTAACCATTATACCGAAATGGCATTCATTTATTTATTTAGACTCATAATCACATCTAAATGGGTGGGAGGGTAGTCAGAAAAATGGAACATGCTCCTATTGCTACTAGGTTCCTGATAGTTAACTGTAATGGGAGAACATCCCAGGTGGCTCAAAAAGGCAGCAACAGCAGCATCTAGCTGATCTAGAAATCTAAGCATGGTCAGGCCTGGTTGGTACTTGGCTAAGAGATAACCAGGGTGTTCTGGGAGTGAAAGCTAGGTTGGGAAGTTGAAGAAACATCCCAGGGAAGGCAATGGCAAACCATTTCAGTATTATTGCCAAAAAACACTACATGCACATATTCCTGTAGTCCCTAAGAGTGGAGTTCAGTTGCAGAGAGCCTGTTCCTTTCCACATCTGAACCATCAGGACACAGTCCACCAAAACAGTCATTTTATTGTCACTGAGAATAATTATTTTTTTTCATTCTTGGCTTCTTCATACCCTGGTTTCATTGTTTTTCCTTCATGCATCTTGAACAAAACATGTTTCTGCATGCTTCTACCTAACCTATATGTTAAATGAAATGTGAAAAAATTAAAAATAACACAAGTTACAAGCAAAATGGCAAATGTGCAAAACAATTTAAACAGTCAATTTAACTCATTCAGGGATGATATCACAAATAACCTTACCTTTGCTTAGTTTTTTTTTCTTTTTAAAACACCTTCTCCTTTAAAAGAAAAGTCTAAATGTTGTCAACTCTGCTGAGAATTCTACATTCTAAATATATGTAAATATGCATTTTATAGGAGGAGATCAGGACTAAACAAATCATACCTTGCCTTAAAATTAATCTAGCAAATGAGAGTGTTTCAAAATGTGTCAGCATATGGCTTGTCTGAGATACTATTAACTTACATCCCACTTATTCCCTCCTGAAGAGAAAAGCTACTTTATCTAGAGGTCAGGGATATCAGAACACAGAAAATCAAAGTTACTGAACAGCAAATTTATATTAAGTCATTCTGCCAGTTGGTCTGGTTTCCTAAAACACACAGCCCAGAAATCCGGAATGAAGAGTTGTTGTGATTCTTTCTGTTGAAAAGGCTACCCAGATACATCATGTGCTAGAAAACAACATGCTTTATGAAATGGATAATCTAGATTGCATGCTGTTATGTCTCCTAAAAAGGTTGCTAACTCCACTGCAGCAGCAGAATGGCACAGGCAGGAACTAGAAAGAGTATTAACCATCTGACTGGGAAGAAACTGGCTGATCTTTTTCATCTTTAAAGAGGTGAGTTGAAGCCCCAGGAATCTAGTTGTGGGGTATAATAATCTGCCTACCTTGCCCTGACTAATTTTCAGGAAAAAATTATGAAAAGAGGGTCAACAGGAGCAGCAGGCAAAGCGTAGATCAAGAGTATGAGAAGGGGAAATAGCTAGGGCTGAATGGTAGAAATGGCATTAAGCTCAGGCTGAAGTAAGTTCCCTTGCTCCCCAGTGACCAGGAAAGGTTCTCATATATACCAAGACACATATTCCCAGGGTACTATAATGTGCAGCAAGAGCAAAAGAACCACCACAAAATTTAGCGCTGTAATAATCTTTCCCTCTTTGCTTTAAGGAATCCTAGCTCTTGCAACTGCCTAGGTATAAAGCAGAATCCATTTAGAGGACAATCCATAGCAGGCTTGCTTTAGCTGCAATCTAAACATAAGTGTTGCTATGGGATTAAAGTCTTTGGCACCAGATTCAGATGTGCCCTCTGTTACTGGTGATGTAAGCCGCAGCAACAGTAATTTGGGAACTCCCAAAATGATTTGAGATTACCCAGCTGGATGGCCTGATGATCTCTGTGCAGACCTTGCCCTTGCCTGGACATTGCAGCCTATGTCCAATGTAGTTAAGGAACTCCAGCACGGGGTTTTGGCAAGTCTCATGATTCAGGTCCATTTTGGATAGAGTGACATGGTCTTCAGGTTCACCCTGAAACAACTGCATGTATTTGCATGAGTGTGCATGTGTGTGCACACAATTCCAGATAACTTAAGATATCAAAGACAAAGACTGAAAAATCAAACTATCTCATTGTTCCAAAGCCAGACAGTAGAATTTTATCAACTGTGATTAGAAAATGCAATTTGAGGAGCTGACAACTAGAAGGCAAACCACTGACATTCTCTATCTCTCCCCCCATGATGCCCCACCTGCTCTCTGTCCACTCAAATAAATGTTACAATGCATCAGTGTCAACCTCATTGCATGTTAAGTGAGCAGAATGCACACCCATGATACCACCTGGACTGTGTATGTGTCCAGGCTTACCTTCCTGGTTAGCCAATGAGCATCATCTATGATGCAAGGAGAGAAAACAAGAAGGCAACGGATGTCAACTAAATGTATGATTCTTTTACCCCAAGAGTAGGAAAGTAGGATCAGTTCAAGAAAAAATAATGAGAAAGCTGACATGGATTTTTTTTCTAACATTTCTCATCTCATTATGCCTAACAGTACAGCCAATTATGTGTATACATAAAATAAAATTTAAACATCCAGTTTTGGTATATATGGAAGATGACTAACCTAAACAACAGGTTTGTCCTTCATCTGAATTTATTCTCCACAGTCATTTCAGTAGCAAAACATTACAGACATTAGAATATAAGCGAATTGCTTCAAACAACTACAGCAAAGAAATAAGTCAAGCCATTCAACTTGGTTTTGTCATGCTGCTTTATAGGTTAATGATCTGGTGATTACTGAGAGGAAGAAAAACCAGAGCTTATGGAAATGCTAGGTAGGGAAAAATAGAAATCCCAGTCCTGATTAGTAAAGGAAATGTTCCTTTTGAGAGAGTAAGAACTTAAAACAGATCTGAGCACTACTGTGAAAGAAAAAATGGGGGCAGGGAAGTTTTTCTGGGAACTGTTTAACATAATATGCTTCATGTTTGCAAAAACTGCTCTGGTAATTGCACATGTTTGTCAGCATTCTCCTTCTTAACAGCTTTTAGGTATGATGAGTTCAACTCACAAGTGTTTCCAGAAATTGTCAACAGCCACTGGTATATATTCAATGTATACTGAGTATACACTGGTGTTTGTTCTTAACCAGATATCACCAAAAAGATGAAATGTGCATTGTAACATCATGATGCAATCTTCATTCCTTTGCACTTGCAGCAACGTCACACTCAAGTAGGTCAGGAATGGACTCTATGTTACCATATGTGTTTCAACATATATTTCCTTGTCCTCCGATAGATTCCTATGCATCAAAATTAACCCTCAAATATCCATGTTTACCAAACTCTGATATTCACCCTAGTTAAACAATCATACTGACTTAAGAAAAGATCCAGTGATCTGAGAATAGCTACTAAACAATGTGTTTTCAATTTATTTAACTGCTTTGCCCTCCTCCGGTTTCTGCTTTTAATTGCTGATAACTTATTTGTAGCACAGAAGTAGATCAGATATGAAGACTAAGTTTACACACATTCTGAGTTTAGTTTAAAACCATTTTTTCTGAAGTGGACTGTGGTGCACAATCAATTGAACTATCAAGGTATCAGTAAATTCTCAGACCAAAAGAAACGAACAGAATAAATAGAACACTAAACCAAATACTTAACAAGGATAGAACAAAACCAATGGTTAATTATATTTATATCCCATTAAAATGAATAGGCCACAATAATCATTCTTTGACTTAAATCCTTTTAAGTTGCACAAATGAAATTGGGTATCTTGTTCAATTCTTTGCATGATCTATGAAAGTGAGACCCAGCAAGAGTTAGGCAATGACTTGGTTTCCTACAATCTCTAGCCACGGACTGTATGTCAGCCGTACGACGCAGACCAGACTAAGAAACAGACTCTACATAAGACTAAAAACTACTTTTTTTTAGATTGGCTAGAGTAACATAATCTTGCAAGTCTGATTGTGCTTCCCTCCTCCCTCTTTTATATTCATGTGAATAAGGAGGTGTCTGAGATGTTTTTGTAATCCACACTCATTGTTTGGACTTAAGCAAAGTTACCCTTATAGTTGCTTTGGTAACAGATCTTTCCTCTCTCTGTCAAGGTCATCTTTATGCCCTACACTGTGCAATACCTTCGTTTCCTAGGATATCTTGGTTTCCTACAGTCTCTTGCCATTGGCTATGCTTGCTATGGCTTATATGTTCAAAATCTGAAGGATGTCAGGTTGCTTATCCATAACCTAGAACAGCTGACTATCAGTGAAGGAAAAGCCTTCATTTCTGGGAACTGGTTCCACAGTTTAATTGCTTTAGTATAATAATAACGGTTTAAGCAAAATCTACTCTCCCATAATTTTATACCCTAAGATCTAATCCTGCCCTTCTGCTGTGTAGGTCAGCACAGGGCAGGTTTTTGGGTCCCCAAACTATGACATGGTGCCTAACATGTTGGAAATGCTCCAGCATCTGCAGCCCTGCCAGATTGCAAATAGGTATATGTCTCTCAGCCATGCCCTATTAAATGTTTGACAGACCACATGTTTTGCTTTTTTAGTCTACTGCCGGGCCTTCTGGTGCCTCCAGTGGATGTGCTCATGGTTGAAGAGTTCTTTTCTTCTTGTCCAGTATATAAGCCCTATACTGTACAGTGGCGTGAGAGCCAATAGGTGACCTCACCCTCTCTGTGTGTGCATATATTAAAATAGAATTTTGTTGCAGTCTGCCAAAATGTTTCACTAAATTGCTGACTTCTCCAAGTGTGATGAGGCAAAAATAATAACATCATAATGTTATTGGCGGCAATGTGCTAATTAATAGCAGCCCCAATCACTCCCAGAGGTGCTGTGAAATAACACATACTCATTAGAATGTGGTGATGCAGAGGAGGGGTGACAGGACAAAATTCCACAATTTTCTTTATTAATAGTTGGCAAAGTATTTTGAAGCTTTCGCTTCAGTTACTTAGAGATCTTTTAAATATTATTTTTAAGAGCAATAATGGGCTTTTTCATTTAGTCCAGCTGCAGAATTGCTAGGTGGAAATCTTCAGCTAAGATCTGTTTGAGGCTGCCTGTTGGTCAGAATAATTAGCTCCAGTTGCTTCTGCTCAAGTCCGCTAGATATGACTAGGAGAGAAAAAGTGCTTTGTTCTGGCAAGCTGAGGAATGTCTATTCCATTATTGCATTCATTTTGGCATTAGGCACATTAAGGAGGATTAACACAGAGGCATTAAAATATGAAATCAATCCTTCTAACAAAAATCCTTTTCATACTGTTCTACTGCCACCCAGATTGTCAACACACTTCCTGAGCAGCAAGTCAAATGGATTTTCATGGAACTTTTTTACCAAGATGTAGTTGTGAAGAAAAACCAACAACAGGCCTTTCCAGGAAGCTGTATCTCTTCACTGAAGATTGCCTTAAACTCAAATGTATAGCAAACAGCAGAGACTAGTCAGTGGAAATAGAAGATCTCCACCAAGACATTTTTTTTCCCTACACAGTATTTTGGCATCCTCATCTCAGCCTTCAGGTCAAACTACCTTCTTATTGCTTCATGTAATTGCTCCCCCATATTCCAAATACCTTCCAAACTTCTTCAAGCCTCCTCTGAGGCTGTTTCCTGCTTACAGAAACAGGAAGTAGAAAACCACTTCATTGCTTTTTCCAGAGGAGGAGAAATCCTGATGAATGGATCTCTTCCTCATTCTTTTCTGCTCTGGTGAAAACACAGCAGTAGCATCAACTGTGTTGGCAGCTTGTTGTTCATTTGGAATTTTTTATAGGCCCCACAACTAATGCTGTTCCAGTGTTCTGCATATTGAAGAAGGGAGAGGGGAATGGAGGTTGCCAAACCAAAAAAGGAACGGATAATTATTTAGAGAAAATTCTGCCAAGAATCCCTTTTCTAGGTGTTGAGAAAAACAACATTGTCTGAAATGATCTCTAAAAATATACCCCTGGATATTTCAGCTCAGCTTTGCCTTTAGCCCAATACTGCTCACTAACCATGACTGAAAATTAAATGTAACCTATGCTGAAACCCAGAGTCTCTCCCTGTCAATTTTGCACATGGGGAAATGAGACAGAAATGATTTATTTCATTCACCATCTTTTCCCCAATACCTCAACTTCCTTCCCTTTACTTGAAGCTCTTTTCATCTGATCAGGAAGGAAGGGAGATGAGTGAACAGGCTGAGGAAAGGGGAACAGATGGCTGCCCTGTCTCCTAGTTCAGCAGTGGATTTAAGACCTGATGCTTACATTCAGAAAACGTAAATAAAGTGTGAAGAAAGCAGGAAGTTATTTGCATCTGCTCAATCAGCATTCTCATTCTTATCAACTTCACCCCAATTTTCCCATATTTAATGGGAAGATCCAGAGCAGAATTCCAAAGGTTCTTGGCAATGAAGGACTCCTGTTGGAAATTACTATTCATGCTAGCTATATTAGAATTTTCTGCTATGAGCTTTACATCAATCCTTGCAATTATGGTGATTTAACAATTATTCCTGTTTAAAGACTGATGTTTTGCTTCCTGACACTAGGATTCTTCTGCAGCATTTCCTAACTCAAGACTTGATTGAAATGTTTACTTAGTTCCATTCACTTCCTTTATATATCTCCATCACTACGGTCTGGTCTTTACTTTCTGCTCATAAATAATGACAAAGGAAGGATTTGAACTTGGAACAGTGTAACTACTGAGAAGCAGTATCACAAATTATTTCCTAAAATAAACACTTGACTAAATGAAACTAGCAAAGACCCCCAAGGTCAGACAGATTAAGGGTTTAAGGAGCAGAAAGTAAATTCTAAACCATTAAATCACACACAAAAAAGAGATTTTTAAGAAGCTGTTTTCTGATTAATTAGGATACAATAAACAGTAAATACAGAGAAGGTTCCAAAAGTACTTCCTGGAATGGGGACAAAATCCCTTAAAGCATTTTAGGGATCCTTCTGGAGAGAGATTAGTTTAAAATCTGTATAAACATATCCAGTGTCTATGGCAGAAATAATGGCAAGTTCCAAAACTAAAAAAAATGGGTTCACTTAACATCCAACTAATTTCACTAGATCATTTCTGTGTTTTAATATTGGTGGAGGCATTTTTCCTGAATGCTAGGGGTTAGAATATTTTAAGCTTACAGGTGAAACTCGAAAAATTAGAATATCGTGCAAATGTTCATTTATGTCAGTACGGCAACTCAAAAGGTGAAACCAATATATGAGATAGACGCATTACATGCAAAGCGAGATATGTCAAGCCTTACTTTGGTATAATTGTGATGATTATGGCGTACAGCTTATGAAAACCCCAAATTCACAATCTCAGAAAATTAGAATAATGTGAAAAGGTTCAATATTCTAGGCTCAAAGTGTCCCACTCTAATCAGCTAATAAATCCATAACACCTGCAAAGGGTTCCTGAGCCTTTAAATGGTCTCCCAGGCTGGTTCAGTAGGAATCACAAGCATGGGAAAGACTGCTGACCTGACAGTTGTGCAGAAAACCATCACTGACACCCTCCATAAGGAGGGAAAGCCCCAAAAGGTAATTGCAAAAGAAGTTGGATGTTCCCAAAGTGCTGTATCAAAGCACATCAATAGAAGGTTATGTGGAAAGGAAAAGTGTGGTAGAAAAAGGTGCACAAGCAGCAGGGATGACCGCAGCCTGGAGAGGATTGTCAGGAAAAGGCCATTCAAAAGTGTTGGGGACTTTCACAAGGAGTGGACTGAGGCTGGAGTTAGTGCATCAAGAGCCACCACACACAGACGGATCCTGGACATGGGCTTCAAATGTATTCCTCTTGTCAAGCCGCTCCTGAACAACAAACAACATCAGAAGCGTCTTACCTGGGCTACAGAAAAAAAGAACTGGTCTGTTGCCTAGTGGTCCAAAGTCCTCTTTTCTGATGAGAGCAACTTTTGCATCTCATTTGGGAACCAAGGACCCAGAGTCTGGAGGAAGAATGGAGAGGCACACAATGCACGATGCTTGAAGTCCAGCGTGAAGTTTCCATAGCCTGTGTTGATTTGGGGAGCCATGTCATCTGCTGGTGTTGGTCCACTGTGCTTCATTAAGTCCAGGGTCAACGCAGCCGTCTACCAGGAGATTTTGGAGCACTTCATGCTTCCTTCCGCAGACAAGTTTTATGGGGATGCTGACTTCATTTTCCAGCAGGACTTGGCACCTGCCCACACTGCCAAAAGTACCAAAACCTGGTTCAATGACCATGGGATTACTGTGCTTGATTGGCCAGCAAACTCGCCTGACCTGAACCCCATAGAGAATCTATGGGGCATTGCCAAGAGAAAGATGAGGGACATGAGACCGAACAATGCAGCGGAGCTGAAGGCCGCTATTGAAGCATCCTGGTCTTCCAAAACACCTCAGCAGTGCCACAGGCTGACAGCATCCATGCCACGCCGCATTGTGGCAGTCATTGATGCAAAAGGGGCCCAAACCAAGTACTGAGTACATATGCATGCTTATACTTTGCAGAGGTCCAATATTGTTCTATTTCCAATCCTTGTGTTATTGATATCATGTAATATTCTAATTTTCTGAGATTGTGAATTTGGGGTTTTCATAAGCTGTACGCCATAATCATCACAATTATACCAAAGTAAGGCTTGACATATCTCGCTTTGCATGTAATGCGTCTATCTCATATATTGGTTTCATCTTTTGAGTTGCCGTACTGACATAAATGAACATTTGCACAATATTCTAATTTTTTGAGTTTCACCTGTAGCTAGGACATACTTAAGATGGACAAAATCTACATGCATAGCTAGCTCAGATATGCATCATGAATAAAAGAACTAGATGGACAGAATGAGGATCTTGGAAAGGGATAGGAAATTCTGGTGTAAAAGCTCTGTAGTACTGAAGCCAACTTAAAAATGTTTTGGTGAGTGTGTCATAAATGAATAAAGAACAGACTATACAGTTTTTATTTTTAAATGAAAGTTTGCAAATGCTTTGTTAATGAAACACAATGGTGGCAGTTATTTAAAAATCCTTCTCCATCTCTGGAGTGCATGTGAAAAGCAGCAGATGTGGCACAGGGTTTGAATTTTGCTGACAACCTGGTTTAAGAATGGAAACAGGAGTTTGAGCTCTAGAAAGGCCCACAGAAAAGAAATCTGTCCCACTTAAATTATTTTGGAATCAGATTTAGGTCTGTGGAAGTTGCCTCATCTTTATTCTTTAACAAGAACAACAACAAGCTATAAAACAAGTTTTCTCCAGACTATAAAAATCTGGAATGTGTTGTTTTCTTTAAGGAATACTGATGGATTTAACGAAAGGTCAAATGAAAATTAAGCACCTGCACCTTGCAGGGTAACTATTTTATCTGGGAAAGCAAAAAGATGGAAGATATTACAGTAAAGGTTTAGTGATAGGAATTAGCTTGGTAAAGTTTTTAAGTTTAGAAGGTTTTAAAAACAATAACCTTAAGTGGTCTGTGGAAATAGGGTAACTGTTTCAGGCCTCATGTAATGCATTTCCTTTACATTGGTCTCTGCTACCTAAGACCAGTGTTTCTCAACCTCAGCAACTTTAAGATTACTGTAGTGGACTTCAACTCCCAGAATTCCTTAGCCAGCATGCCTTAGACAGAACTTTGGTTTCCAAACTGCCTTCAAGGGCAATTTTCTGCAAAACAGACTGCAACACTTCAAATAGGACATTGTTAGAACGAATGCCTACAAGTGCAACATGAGCCTAATGCTGATACTATGAGCCACAGACTCAGGGCCAAAAGCAGCTTCGACATTGTAAAGTTTCCTCTTAAAAAAATACCAATTTAGGACAGGCTAACTGCAATATTCCAAGTTAAACAAATCACCTAAAGCAGCATCTCTGTCTGAGTGGAAATATCCCACCTAGGCATTGTGTCAGTATCATCTGGATTTGGTGAGAGTAGATTTGGGTTGTCACCAATCTTGGCTGGTGAATTCCATATTATGGTGACCTGATCTGAAAAGTGTCTGTTTATCCAAATAAGTCTTAATCCTAACTTCTGGAACCTCTCCGTGGTATTTCGTAATACTCAAGAGAAAGAAACCAGCATGATGACATGCAGATGCCTGATGTATAGGTAATACTGGGGAAAATGAAAATACAAAGTTGCCTTTTAAATTAACATTAAATTAACATAAGTCATCCTGAGATCTTGTTTCCATATTCAAATTATGCCTTGTTTATACATCCTTGAAGCCTTTTGAATTTTGTGGGCTTTTGTTTATTTGAGGTTGCAAATCAATTTTTAGCATTCTTTCCTAGATTACTCTGGTATTCTGCCATTTTGTTTAGTTACTCCCACTAATATTTTCATTTGGGAGTTTCCTATTCCCTTTAATTTATGCAGCTGCATTTAGCAATAGTCCCTGAAAGAGCCTTGAAACAGCTTTGAATTTAAAAAGACTTAAATACTCAGTTGTCTTCTGTAAATCAATTCTGCATTTATTTCATGCAATTTGCTTATTGTCTGTTGCTTAACTATTCCAATAACAATAACCTTGGAGATCATGGGGCTATGGTCTATCCCATCTGGACAGCTAGGTCAGGGAAGCTGAACTACTGTACACTAATTTTTCTATATTAAATTTGGCTACGCTTCAGTTTTGGACTGAAAAGTGTACTCTGCATTCTAAGAGCTTTGAATGAATTATAAATAGGAGAAGTGTATTTTTTACACAACACTGGAAGAGCTTACAGAGTTTTCCCCATGTATTACAGTGCCATCTTACGCATATTTACTCAGCTTCACTAATTTCAATGATTCATTCTCCCAAATTGGTAGAAATGGATGTTTCCTTTCCTGAGAGAATGCACCACTGAACTTAGTTTGATCTGTACCTAGTTAATCACAGAGGCATACATAGGAATTTGCAATAACCTTCAAATTCTATTATTTTCCATATTACGTACAAAGACCGAAGAGCTGTGCCCTGTTTTAAGGTGTGGGAAACAAAACAATATTGACATTTTTGGGAGATCACATGATGCCGTGATCTTGCTTGTCCAGATAATGTACGTGTAACTTATGATGCCCAAGATATGCCAAATCAACCATGCATGATTATGCATTATCCATTTCTGCACTGTATTCAATGCACTCTACATTCATATATGCTGCCATCATAGGATGCTAACTTGACAGAAGCATATCTTAATTATTCAATACTTCATTTGTTATAGTATATCAATGACATACCAATTATTCTCCAGAGTCATATCCCTATGTATATTTGTGGATTAATTTTATAATTAATATTTTCCCTTCTAAAAAATGGACATAGAACCACAAACACAGATCCCTCAAACTGTTTTACACAAACATAACATTGTGGTTTTAATGATAAATGTTGGTGTAATGGTAAAATACAGTTATCTGGTGGTATTTGCATTCCACCGGACCAGTCTAGTGTACGGAGAAAAACCTTACATCCCTTATGAAAAAAGGTTTAAATTAATCTAGGGAAGTTGATATGTTTATTTCTCACTTCTTTCTTTCACCAATGTATAAAATAGAATGTGCTTGTAACGTGGGATACACCATCCATTCTGCATAGTCTCTGGGATACTGAGTATCAATTATAACAAGACAATAAACAGAGTAACAAACTTCTCTAATATTTATTAATAATTAGCTAATTTACTAATACATTAATTCAGTAATCTTTTTCCGGGATAGTTGTTGCATACATACAGATACACATACTCAAAGAGATGTTGACTTTTTCCTCCCCCAGTCAGAACTGAGATGAATTGCAGAAACACACACACTCAGCTCAGATACAGCCATTCTTAAAATGCAGTCTAGAAAAGCCATTTTAACTATTGCTGTAATAGAAAAGTGTTGTCCAGACCCAGCTGACATGTTGCAGTATCTCATTAGGCCATCCTGAGCAACAACAATCACACTGCTGAACTAATAACGAAAGAACATTTTGTTCACTACATGATGTAAAGATAAAGTATCTCTTCCTTTCTCCCAACATACAGTACGTGCCCTTTTCTTGGTCATAAGAATGAATGCATTTGACAAAGTTAAGAACTATCATGAAGTTATTGTGATTACTGACCCAGAAAGATGGTGAAAATGAATACATCGGAAACCCTCTTACCATCTTGTTAACAGGATCTTTCACAGCCATTAATTCCTGTGATGACCCACCAATATGTCAACAACAAAAATCAAAGCAGCCTCAAGTTCCCTGATCCAAACTGAGACCACAATGCTGTGGAAGGGCAACTGATTCCAATTTTTCTTTAAAAATAGCGTGGGGTGGGGGCATGATGTCTCTTCACCACAAGAAAAGGCATAAGCCAGAGATGTGCAACTTTTGTTGAACTAAAAACTGCCCAAGAATTTGAATTGTATATTACTGATTGATTAAATTCCTATCCCATCTTTTGCACAGGAATTCAAGGTGATGTACATAGTGCCCCCTCCTTCTATTTCCCCCCACAACAGCAACCTGAGAAATAGGTTGGGATAAGGGAGATTGACCAGTCCAGAATTATCCAGTGAACTTCTGTGGTTTGAGGATAGACTAGAACCTGGATCTTTCCACTCCTAGTACAATACCTTAACATTGACTCTCGGGGCCTTATGGGTAGTCCTCACTTACTGACCACTCATTCAGCAACCATTCAAAGCTATGACAGTGCTGAAAAAGGAGACTTACAACTGGTCCTTGAAATTGTGGCTATCGCAGCATCCCCGCAGTCACGTGCTCATGATTTGGGCGCTTGGCAACCGACATGCATTTACAACAGTCACAGCATCCCGTGGTCACACAATTGCTATTTTTGACCTTCACAGCTGGCTTCCAACAAGCAAAGTCAATGGAGAGGTCAGCAGGAAGTCGCAAGTCGTGGTCATGTGATATTATGCTTAATGACCCATAGTGATTTGCTTAATGACTGCAGCTAGAACTGACGTTGTAGGTCAGCATGGTCACATGACATTTCACTCAATGACTGCGCCGCTTAATGACGGAGTTGCCTGTCCCAATTGTGGTCAGTAAGGACTACCTATATTGAAAAATGGAGGCATATAAAAAGATTTAAAAAGTGGGGGAAGTAAAATGCTATTATTTCTTCTAATTAATGCAGCAATTGCAACAAATGTCCCTACTAAGATCTGCTGGGAGGCCTTCTCACAGTCTGGTGAGTTTGGCAAGAACTCAATTATAGAAATCTCCCCAAAATGTAGACAGGCCTGTATATAGCAATATTTGCAGAATAACAACTGCTCCAGGAATATCTTTAGACCAGCATTTTAAAATGAACTTTATTTTAATCCATCTACATTTATTTTTATCTAGCTTGTTTTGGGAGAGGGGGTATTCTGTTGATTGTTTTTGTAGAAACCTTATTTTTTTGTTATATAGCACTTGTAGGGTCCTCTGTGGGGAGGCATGGCACATAAATAAATAATCTGTCTCAACTGAGCCCAAAGTTTAAAATAAATGAAGGGCAAGGGTAAAAATAGCCCATTCTCTCTTTCTTTCATATTTATACACACACATAGACACACACACATACATACACAGAGAGAGAGAGAGAGAGAGAGAGAAATAAACATTTTATATTTGCAGGAATGATCAGAACAAGGTAAGAAAAAGGGATGTTGCTGCTGGTCAGTCACAGAAACGGGGGGGGGGGGAAGAATACAAGTTTTCACCATGCAACCCTCAAGTACAAATTTCGCACCTGTGCTGCAGCCCCATAGCTAACATAGAACTCTAAGCAAGCCAAACTGAGTAAACTGGGAAAGAGTATCAAGCCTAACAGTGGGGCTGCAGCTCATGACTTTCTGGTCTATCTGGGGCTTATTTTGCACTGGAAATGCCTTGGACCATCTTCCAAATTAATGTGACATGGAAAAGCCCTTCCCCTTGTCCCTAACTCTCCAAATACCACTCTCAATCTGCTTTACAACTTGGGGTATCAAAAGGAACAGTAATATCATGCAGATAACAGGAAGTCTTCCCCCTACTTCTTGAGTGACAATTGCCCCAAACGATGTCCAGGAATGCTGCATCTGAGAGTTATTCTTAATGGCTGTCCATACGGCTTGTGAATAAGTGAAAAATAACTGGACTCTAATCAGGCTTGGAGGCAGCAACTCTCTGTCTCTTTGACTTAACTGCTATTTCCCACACTCTCTGATTGAAGTGCAAGATGAGAAGAGAGATAGATCCCTCCTGCTATTTCTATCTTGCAACCTTCCAAGAATGCCTTGAAATAAAGAAGCAAGGACCAGGCTAATCTCATGGCCTCAAAAAATAGTATAAACAGCAGAGATGTACCGTATAATTTGGCCTGGAGAGGCTCACAATCAGTGCTATGTTTCTGTTTATAATTGGTAATAACACATTAACTACTGCTACTACCACCTCTGTCTCTTTATTGTTGGAAAGGGTTTGCAAAGATAATAAATACCATGTTTCCCCACTGAAAAATAAACATTTAAGCACATTTTATTTACTTATTTATCATTTTCACACTCACCACAATTATGAGACTTTCAGTTTACAGTAATTACTAGCAATTCAAGTATTTAAATAAAATGTCCAGAGTAGGAACTAAATCTATATACAATCCTAAAACCATTAACATCATTAAAACCACAAAATTGCACACCCTGTCACTCATGACGGAATAATTCAGTTTTCAGGAGTTTCAGAAGGCCAGGACAAATGTAAATGAACTCATCTGACCACCATCACTCTGCAGTTTAGTGATAAATACTGATTCACAATTGGAATTTATTCTCAGATGTAAATTCTAATCAAATGGGGGTTTAGGTTAGGGGGCATTGCATAGACAAAGATATTAAAACATAGTTTTTAAAACAAAGGGGTTTATTTTATAATAAGAGTGTAGTGCTGCCAGGACTATCTGCATCTGTAGGCATTATTTACTGTTCTCTGGCATATTATTGATTCTGTACTTGTGCATTCCATGCAAAATCTGTATTCCTGCTATATTCGACATTTCATCTTACATTTTTAACAAGTATTACTCCTGACAATTTTTCAAGTACCACAATGATAATTGCTAATGTTATGCAAAAACAGGGTGCTTTCCCCACAAGATGGGGGAAAAAATCTGACTTACTGACAGAGAATTCAACACTTGGTTATCTTGTGTCTGATCATATGTTCCACAGCATTACATTGTTTCAAGAACTTCAGTGTATCTATGAGTTTGTACAGGACAGACTGATAATGAAAAATGAAAGCTTGAAGCCTTATAGGATGGGGTCTTCAGGATTGGTCAGGTAGCTCAGGGGACAGAAAGTAGAAGAAAAAGAAAGGCAAATGGTTACAGTGATAGATAATGGGCTGTCCATGCTCACCAAATGTGCTCCCAGACATTTTATCCACTAGGCTGACTACTCAATAAAACTTTTTAAAAAGACTTTAAAAATATTTAAATAGTCTCTACCATAATACAACCCTCTCAAGGCTTGCTATGTTGCCTCACTGTCATAGCAATGGGGCACTAGGATTTCCTGGGAGGGATGAGTGAAGAACATTAGGAGTGTACTCCAAGAGTATGTACTCCCAGCAGGGTCACCCAAGGTGTGAAGGTCATCCCAGCTCCCCAGCTAATGCAAGCAAACACCTACAGTGTATTGGGCAGCAGTGTTACAGGAAGATGCTGGAGGCAGATAATCACTTTAGTGGCAACAGCAAGGCCATAATTTCCTACTGCACAAGAGACAACAATGGTAAACCAATTCTCTGTTTTACCAAGAAAACCACATGGATAGACAAGATAAAGTGACTGATGATACAGTGCTGGATGATGGGCCCCTCAAGTCAGAT
The DNA here is from genome assembly GCF_059951505.1 of Python bivittatus. NCBI lineage: Eukaryota > Metazoa > Chordata > Lepidosauria > Squamata > Pythonidae > Python > Python bivittatus. The sequence continues at coordinate 18,169,835 of NW_028277098.1, forward strand.
AGCAGGAAATCCTGGGAGGAATGAGTGAAGAATGTCAGGAGTATATGCCGACTTTGAAGGAGCAGGATAGGAAGAGTATTGATACTTTTGAACTTTGGTGTTGGAGAATACTCCTGAGAATACCATGGATAGCCAAGAAAACAAACAAGTGGATTATCAAACAAATCAATCCAGATTTATCACTCAAGGCACAAATGATCAGGCTTGGAGACAATATGTGAAGACCTAGCTCTTTAGAGAAGGCTCTAATGCTGGGAAAGGTGGAAGGAAAGAAAAGAAGAGGATCAGCAGCAGCAAGGCGGATAGACTCAGTTACAGTGGCAGTGAATACACTGTTGGAAGACCTGAAAAACTAGGTTAGGGATGAATCATCCTGGAGAAAATCTAAGTGGTCGCTAGGGGTCAACAATGACTTGATGGCATATAATTAATCAATTAAAGCCTTGCTGATGTTGCCACTCAGAAAGAGAAAATATGAAGCTGCAAAAGCAGAATTACAGTGAGAACATGGAATGTAAGAAGCATAAACATAAGGGAGAGCTCACCATGGTGAAAGATGAAAAGAATTGACTACCTATTGGCATCTTAGGCATCGGTAAATTGAAAAGGGCTGGAATTGGACACTTTCAGTCAGAAAATCATACTGTTTACTACTCAGGACACAAAAAACAAAGATCTTTACTGCTTTCATAGACAGCAAGGATATAGCAATGACAATGGGTACAATGCATTCAGTGACTGAATAATATTAATTAGATTTTGTGGACAACCCTTTAATGTGACAGTTATCCAACTTTATGTTTCATCCACTGACACAGAAGAGAATGATGGCAATTTTTATGGTTAAGTTCAATTTGAAATTGACAGTACACGCAAGCAAGATATGCTCTTCTGGTTTGACACTGGAATGCCAATGTTGGAAATAGTAAGGAGGAAAATGTAGTTGGACTATATGGCCTGGGAAACAAAAATTAGGCAGGAGAATGACTTATCAATTTCTGTCAGTTCAGTTATTTCTTAGTTGCTAACACAGTTTTCAAACAACCAAAATGATACCTATGGGCATCATCAGATGGAGCCCCTTAGAAGTCAAACCTCTAGTACCATAAAACGAAGTTAGATCAGCACTCTGGTCATTACCAAGTCAGAACTAATGGAAAATTTACTAAAATATGGCAAGCAACAGAGGAAGAATCAGTAAACTTCTATCTAAACTATGCCAACAAACCACTCGCTTGTCCATAATGTTCAAATCTCTAGGACAGACTCATCTTTGAGTCAAGTGAAAGATTCCATTTATATACCATAGCTCCTTATTTTAAGTGTCATATCACATGCAGGATTAGTCCACTGGGATGGTGCCCCCCCCCCCAATGTATACAGTTGTACCTGCTTAAGGGAAGGGGTGATACTGCTGGCCTTGAAGGAAATGATGGCACACCCTTTCCTGAAGAAAACATTATTCAGTCTGGATGTCCTAGACAATTATTGACCTCTTGTTAAAATTGGCTTATAAAGGCTGAGGCACATTCTGTGAGTTGTTTTGGGAAGTGGATTGAGGCAACTCCTACAGACATTTTCTCATCTATCCAGACGTTGCTTGATTTTGAGCAAGATGGAGCCCTATGAAACTTAAGGCCAGAATCCTATAGAATGTCTTGAAGAAAAGCCAGGATGCATACAGTCTGAGGAAGATCCATCTTATAGCTCTTAGCTGCAAAAACTAGAAATAATAGCATTATTGGTAGTAAGACCTGCAGTTCTTCATAGATCCACTTATTTACTTATCTGCAAAGGACAGAAGCATGGATAATAAATTAAACATGTTAATTGCACACAGAATAATTTTCTTTCATGTTTTATTTATTTATATGCTTCTGTAAAAGGCTTTGCATAATTGTATTCTACTTTTTGGACTAAAGCAGAGCTGGCTGGCAGCATGGATGGTTCTCAAAAAGCTAAGCAGGATCAGAGTTAGTCTTGGGATACAAGACCTCCAGAAAAATCTCAGGGCTATAGGTTAAATTGGGAAGCTAAGAAACATTTTGGAAGAAGGCAGTGGCAAACTACTTCTGTACTGTTGCCCAGAAAACTTCATGGCCTTGAGCTTGACTTGAATAAGACTTTTGGTGGCAGGAATTAAAAAAAAAATGCCTCTCAGGTTGGTTTTATTTTTTCTAAAGAAATGAAAAAAAGGCAAGTATAAAACAGTATATAAGCATAACTGAGACCAAAAGAACATGTTGTAAGTACCACAGACAGCATAGTAACCAAAGTACCTTATAAAATCACTTAAAACCGAAAAGGAGGAAACCAGATCCATCTCTCTAGGTATGGTGTCCCACCAACTGCATCTCTGGAGAAACTGGAAAAAGAGAATAGCCTCTCCCATTGCATGATGTGGATGTGAATGACAGTAGTAGGAAGAAATAGTCTTTTCAACAGCTTGCTCTTATATTGATTTTGAATACTGAGCTGGTGAGTTATGCTAGTCCAAGTGTTGCAGCATGGTACAGTATGCCAGCGTAGCACCATTCACAATTAACAACAGCCCAAAGTGACCGAAGATAGTGTGAGAAAAAAACAGTTCTGGAGCACTGAGTTAAATTAATTTTAATCCTAATGCCTTGTTTGTGTGTCTTTATTGGATTTATTCAGGAGCTAAAGGTGGTACTGAAGTGATACAAATGGTGATCTGAATGACCCCAATACCAATTGTAGGAATCAATACATCTGTGTATGTAACCTTCTACGTCACATTGGTAACACATACTTTTGGGATCACTTGGGCTATTAAATTACTTTGCCTTCATTTGATTTTGTCATGAAGCCAAAATAAATATTATTTTAATGAATCACGATGAAGAATGAGATGTCAAGTCAAATTCCTCTAGAAGCCAAATGTAAGAGTGAATATGCCATGAGGTAAATAGTCTCTTAGTACATGAGATGGATGTTTCTGGATTTTGCACCTTGGGGGCAGCAGAGCAGAAGGCTGACCAGAGATGAAATTATTTTGAACAGAAGAAAGGTGATTTAGAGAACTTTGGAGAGCCAGGCTGGCTTGGATTTCTGCAGGTCGCAATCTAGAATTTGCCACCTTAGGGAACGTTATTCCTCAACATTGAAATCCCACTGTATAAATGGAAATTGCATCTGTTTAATCAGCATGTAAGCTGCTGTCATTGTGTTTATAGAACAATCTTATTCAAATGGAATACTTCTAATCTGATAAACTTACTTTAAAAAATAATATATAGCATTAAAGGACTATGATAGCAGCTGCTATGCAGATACATGTCCATCTAACTTCATAAGCAGAAATGCAAGAAGCATGCTTTTTTAAAAAAATAAGTTTATACACAATTATACATTTATTTAAAAACTCAAGATACAAATGTCCCAATATTGATCAGAGTGTTGATTTTTTTTTATTGAACCTTGATTGTCATCACCTTTATAAATATTATAGGGCTGTTTATGTTTTGAAAACGATTTGGAGGAGGTGTTTTGGAGCATCCAAGAGTGTAAGCACAGCGCCTCTTTAGAGGAGCTGTATCTTTTCTCAGACTTCTGTGTGAGCCTATAAAAAGATGCGTCTGCTTTAATGAATCATGTTACTGTAATGTACAGTACTGTAATGAGCTACCTTATTAAAGCATCAACAGTTTTCAGGCTCACCCTGAAGCCTTAAAAAAGCTGCACTTCTGCTCCTTCACATTCCAAAGGACCTCTGCCGAATCATTTCTGAAGCATGCATAACATACTTCATATGCACACATATACCAATTATATCATATCAGTGCTTCAACATATTGTAGCACTTATAAATTACTAACACTATACTTGTGAATATTCTCTAAATTAAATCCATGTATCTTTGTGATCTTCATATAATTCGATGTAGCCTGTTCTACATAGGCTAGACAAAGGACTGTCAATGCCTGAAACTGAGAAAAACCAATTAATCTAGGACAGTTTCGCAAACTTGGCAACTTTAGGATGTGTAGAATTCCCCAGCCAGCCAAGGGGAAAGTCACTGATAGTCTGCAGTGTCTTTCATGTTCTTTTATCCTGGTATGGATGCTGCGTTTTGTGGTCCCGATGTATACTTGTCCGCAACTGCATGGTATGCGGTATACTCCTGCAGCGGTGGCCAGCAACCAGAAAAATCTGCAGTAGCTGAACATGCTCTCAAGCACACTGGACACAAAATCCTATTTGAAAACACAGAGATACTGGACAACACCAACAGCCACTATACCAGGCTATACCGGGAAGCCATTGAGATTCACAAACACCAGCACAGTTTCAATAAAAAAGAGGAGAGTCTAAAAATCAACAAAACCTGGCTACCAATCCTGAAAAATACAGCCTGCAAAAGGTCAACGAACTCAGCTCAACCACCAGGACATGTGAACAGTTCACACAATGAACTTGCTAATCACCCCCAGCAGCCCCTCGTTAACAATTCAGTAGAAGAAAAAACCCTGCCTAATCCCCAGGAAAATACACAGAGATGCTGACTCCAAAACAAGCAGCCACTCAGTAACCCAACACCCCCCCACCCCCCAATATCTCTATAAATACCCACAGAAGGGTCACTTCACCCTGGGCACAGAGAGAACTGCTCCTGTCTGTGCTCCTGCACTCTGAAGATGCCGGTCACAGGTGCTGGCGAAACGTTAGGAAACAAGACTACGGCCACACAGCCCGGAAGACCCACACCAGCCATCGTATGTCGGCCGTGAAAGCCTTCGACAATACAAGTGTCCCTTCATTGTTATGGCTGACATAAAAATGAAAGCAGACGGAGAAGCAGCTGGCTTCTCTCAACTATAAGAGCATCGAACATAATACACTGCTAAACTCACAGGAGTGAAAGACAATGTAGATCAAAATTTTCCACCTGAAAAAAAATCTGTCACTTGGTCATAGGAGTATCCATAAATGATATTCAGTAAGATGTTACATGAACTAGATTTTTTAAAGATGAACCTTTGCACACTGCTGTTCTAACATGTTGTAACATAATGTGGAGATATATTGCCTTTCTATAAGCAAGCAAAGATTCCCAAGGTATGTGAGGAAAAAAGAATCATTGGCAATTTTAATTTTTTTTAATGACAAGAACAGCAGTAATGTGTCTTACAAGTTTAACATCAATTAAAACCAGAACCCCAGAAAGAATTCTGTATAGATACATTAAAAAATCACAGCTTAGCTTTTGGATGACATGGTAAGCATACAGAATGAGATGGGTTACATTAATGGAAGAGACAGCTGTATCTTGTTTCTACTGAGTCTTGCTAGAAGCTTCAGATGAATAGTTTATATGCTGTTATTTTGTTGGCATCATACTACAACCTTGTCTAGCATGCAACTGCTCTGAGAAAAGCTACATGGGCAAGGCCCTGCACCTGATTTACATGCAATTTATAGTTGGTTATCCTGTGCTTCTTTTCTGCAGCTTAAGCAAAAGAGTTGTGAGATCCAAATGCAGTTTGGCACTTTTAAACCAATTAATTTAATAGCTGATTGAATAATTACTTCCTAATTATCATCTGACACCCCAGACAAACACCCCACCATCTTGAACCAAGCTGCATCAGCAGGTTAAAATGCCAACTGAGCACCTGTCATATTTCTTCTTTTATTCTGAACATCTCTGTTTCTTGAAAGCATGTTTCATAATGCTTATTCAATCTTTATTTTTCATTATTTTATTTATGATTATGATCAATGATACACATAAAAACATAGTGATCAGGGATGCAATATTTGATGATGGATTTTAACTGCAGCAACACAGAATTTACCCATAGCCCTGTTAAGGCTAGCACTGGAATTGGAAAGTAGGAGCTTTCCATAATACTGACCTGTTCATCCTGGATACTGCCACAGAAGAGACAACATGTCTATATGCCGCTATATAAATTACAGCCTATATGTTGCTATATAAATTACAGTCCAGCAATTCATGGCTATTTGTTTCAATCTCCTCTGAATCACAACTGCAAACTTGTTGGGATAAGTGGATTTGGGAACATCCACTCAATAGGAGCAGTAACACACTACGCTATGCTCACAAAGTGCCCAGGAAAATTCTTTAAAATGTCCTTTCATTCCCCAGGGTCAAGCTACTGATCCTTCTGTGCCGTTCTTTTCTTTGTGGAAGTCAGGATAGCCAGATTCTACATCACAGCCCCAAAAGTGTCAGAGGTTCATTTTGCCCCTAATCTGTTCCCTGTAACCCTTCCCAGCACTCTCTTACTTACTGCTTCACAATATTTACAGCTTTTATAGTGCCAGATACCCCTTCTCCATATTTGCTGAGGCTGCTCAACCTCCCCGCCCCCCTTCCTTTATGACTGAAAGTCTAACCGTTTTAATATGGAATCACCTTTGCAGATACTACGTCCAAATGGATATGGACCTGATTATGTATTAATGACCTAAAAGCTACAGCATAAACTTTTCAAATATCTATGACTCCTAAAGTTATGAAATATAGAAAAAGATAGAGTTATAAATTAGAACGCTTCTTAGGATACCACAGACAGCTTAGACAGTTGCAAGACAGTTTTCTTCTAGCTGTACATTTCCTTTGACATGCTAGATTTCTTTCTATAGGAATAGTCATGTGGCAGTTCATGGGAGTTCCCATTTGCAGCCTGAATGGTATCATCTAGGCACAAGTTGATCACATTGTCTGCTATTTGTGAGAACTAAATATGAGGATTTCTTTATTGATGTTATTTTAAAACTCTGGTTCGCCATGGCCAAAAATATTCATAATGCAAAAAGCATGATTGAATTACAATATAATCTGAACCAATTACTCAGCTTCTGCAAGACACCAAAAATATTTAATGGGAGAAGAAGTGCTTGATACACCAAAAACATAGATGGGCCTTTACTAGGGCATATCACAATGCCGTCTTCTCAGCGCTGTTACAGGGCAAATACCACAATGTTCCTACAGCACATTACATTTGTTTGTGTAGCACAGAAGAGGTTGAATTGATGACACATATTGTTTTATAATGGAGATTTTATATACCAATGTGCCAAAATCTTATTTTCCCTCTTTTAGCAGCACTTTCATCTGCCAACTTGCTGACGAATGCATTAATGAAACCTGCCTGGGTGAAGGCAATGATGTGGCCTTGGGTGAAGTCTGCCCAGCTGGCTATCAGATTCTTCAGCAGGCTTCATGCCAAGGCTTGGGAGATGGTGGCCTTGATTATGAGAAATACTTTACCTATGATCAGGGACTCCTGAGACAGTTGGGTGTGAGTGCCTATATGTTACACTGACCTATAGAGGCAAGTTTAGGATTTTGCTAGTGTACCAGCCACCCATCTGGATCCCTTCCTGGATTGCTGGTCCTGGTTTCAGGACTGATAATGAAGAACCACCTCCTTTTAGTGCTGGAGTGTATAATCTCTGTGCCCTGGTGGCTGGCTCTGGTAAGATCTGGGAGTTCATGGGCTCCATGGCAATCACAGATTGTCTCAGATAATTTCAGGCCCAACACATATAGGTGGTCATATGTTAGAGCTTGTCTTTATCTCAGAGCAGATGCTATACAATTTAAAGATGGAAGGGACTTCCACGACTGCATTGCTATGCTCAGATCACACCCTGATCCAGTTGTGTTTAAGAGCCACCTGTGTAGTATGGCAGGACTGATTTGGATGGTGCAGTTCTCTGCCAGGCAGTTTAATTCAGTGCCTGGTAAGCCACTGGCAATGGGAGGGAAGCTGGGCACTGCACATGATTGCTCCAAGCAGCCTTATTCTGTTGGCTGGTCTCAGTTGGCACCTTAGTTTATTGTCCCATGGCAATAGGTCCTCTCTCCCCTGCTCTTGAACTTCAATGTGAACTCTCTGGGCAAGGTTATCCAACAGTTTGGGGTGTGGTATCATCAGTATGCTCCTGATATACCCAATTATGCACACAGTACACGAGGGGAGATGCTGTTGATGTTCTATCCCAGTGCATGAAAGCTATAAGAGTAGAGTCCTTGGGGTTCTCTGAGCTTGGCTGTTTTCTTGCAAAGGTTTCGTTACCCGGCTAGGTAATATCTTCAGTGCTAGAATGGAATGGGGTTTGCTCTCTGTTTATATACAGTGGCATGCCCTGCCAGTGTTGGTAGGGGTGTGGGTTTTGTTTTGTTTCATTTTTTCCCTCTGGTATTTCTTTGATTAGGGTATTGTTTACTGCTGATTGTATGTCTGGTGATAATCTTGGTATTAATCTTTGCTTATTTGGGTGATGACTGCTGGTGAGATGTTTTGGTCTGTTGTTTTCCTTTTTATTGTCTCTTTTGAATAGTATGTAGATGTTGTTTATCTCTATGTGCTTGTTGATGGCTGTCTTGTCTGAATACCAAGCTTCCAGGAATTCCCTCGCATTTTTGGATTTAGCTTGGTCTAAGATGCTGACAATTTCCCAGTTGAAACTATGGTAAATCTGTCCATGTGTTGTGAGATTAAGGAGTTTTCATCATGTCTTCTGACTGCTAGTTGGTGTTCATGGATGCGCTCTGCTAGCCTTCTGCCTGTCTGTACTACATAGTGGCTGTTACAGTCCTTATACTGTGTATTGTAGATGACTCCTGTTTTTTCTTCTTGGGCTACTGGGCCTTTTGGTTTGCTTAACCAAAAGTTTTCTTGTTTGCAAGAAAACAGCCAAGCTCAGAGAACCCCAAGGACTCCACAGTTCAACCCTGAGCTACACACATTTGCTTTTATTGGTAGCTGTAAGAGTCTAGATGGGAAAGAACAGGCTGAAGTTGAACCCACACAAGATGGAGTTGCTATCTGTACACTGAGGTTTTCTGTCAGAGGCTGTTACCTCCAAACGGGCAAACACTACCTGCAAAAAAGCAGGTTTGTGATTTTGAGATCCTTCTGGAGTCACAGCTCCTGTTTGAACAGCAGATAGACGTTACGGTTATAGGAGTCTCTGCCCAGCTTCAACTGTAGCCTGACCTGTCTCGGAGGACTGGCTATAGCAACTCATGCCCTTGTTACACCTGGATAGGCTATTAAATGAGGTTGCCTTTAAAAACTACTCAGAATTTTCAACTGATCCAGAATGCAGCAACCCATGTGTTAAGGACCCAGTGCTAGGAGCATGAAACACCAATACTGCAGGCCCTGCCCTGGTTACCTATTTAATTCTGAGCACAATTTAAAATGCTGGTTTTAACCTATAAAGTGATTTACGGCCTGGCAGCTGGGTATCGTAGGACAATCTTCTCCAACCTATATTGGCCTAACCTACTAGGTCATAGAGGGAGAAACTCTTCATGGTTCAACACTTCTGGGAGGTGAAAGAAGCCAAAGCAAAAAGGTACTGCTGCTCAGTGCCAGGCCAGTGCTGTGGAGTGGCCTCCCTGTGGAGATCAAGCTAGCTCCTTCCTTGATGGCTTTCAGAAGGTTGCTAAAAATTGAGTTTTCCTAGAGAACATTCCATTTCAGTGGTGCTTACCTACCAAACCATATTTTACTTTGTTGCTTTATGATTTAGTTTATTTTTATTGTTTCAATTATTCTGGAAATGACATGCAGTTCTAAGATCACATGCAGCCCCAACTTAATTTCAGAAATCCTCTGCAAGCAAGCAATTCTACCTTCCCCTTCTCCACCCTGGCAGCCTGCTATGTAGGAGAAACAGAATAAGATGTTGCAAGAGGAAAAAAGAAAGAAAAAGAGGTATAAGAAAGATGCGGGGAGAGGAAGGAAAGAGATTTCTGAAAAGAAGAGAACAGGTAGCTGCTTACAGTGTTTGCTCTCATTCCACCACAGACTGTTTCTGCTCCACCTATCGTTGGCATGCTGCGTCCAAGAGATTGTTCCAAGAATCCCTCCATGGAGAGAAAAAAATGACACTCACAATCACTTAAAAATAAAGGTTGCAGTCATGCACATGCTACTCCAGAATGCAATTAGAAGAAGGAAAAGCGAAATACTTGTTGAGTTTATGTATTTCAATCAGATTAATAAATGAATACACATTATTTTTAAATAATGGAATCAGTGTTAAGAAATACTGAAATTATTTGTTGCAATTCTTGGTCAGGTTAGATTTACACAGGAAAGTAGTAAAGTCAAAGCCACGAGGAGCAGTACAGATAGTCCTCATTTAGTGATAACTGTGACCAGCAACTGAGTCATTAAGCAAAACGGTCTCTAAGTGAAACTGCGACTTTGCTTACAATCTTACTTCAGCTTTCCTTTGCTTCACAGACCTGTGAAGGTCATAAATGCATGGATTGGTCACAAAGTTACTTTTCCATCACTGTTGCAACTGCAAATGGTCACTGTACAAGACAGTCATTAATTGAGGATTACCTGTAGTATCTTAAAAGGTGCATTCCTTTCTCATGTACATGGGAAAAAATGGCTGGTTCAGATGTACACTAAAGCATACCTTAGTACAGCCTTCCTTAACCTGGCACCTTCCAGGTGCAGCTCCCAGAATTCCTGGCCAGCATGACTAAATAATTCTGTCTTGTAATTGTTGGAATTACAATCTAAATGGCTACATGTTGGACAAAGCCTGTTTAATATATTAGAATGGGCTTGCAAAACCTTGGGATGCATGGATTTGTCTCTAATTCTACAGTTCTACAGAGTGCTGGAATCTTTACTCACATTTTACACTAATTGTGATCTGATGTTTCCTCTGACCATCTCAAAGTCAAAGTAATTTTTACTGTCATTGTACTTCTCGTACAACGAAATTAAATACCAACCCAGTGCAGCTTTAAAAATATAAAAACCATAGAACACATAAAACACAACCTTCACATTCCATTCACCATTGCACAACCCCTGATGCTGCATTAATACTGCACTATGCGGTAGAGTTCAGTATAGTTACAGCTCTAAGATAAAAGCTATTCTTCAGCCTATTTGTCCTTGTTTTCATTATCCTGTACCGTCTGCCAGATGGTAATAGTTCAAAAAAAGAATGTCCCGGGTGGGATGGATCCTTAAGAATGTTTTGAACTTTCTTAAGGCAGCGGGAACTATAAAGTTCTTCCAAAGAGGGGAGAGGGCAACCAATGATCCTCTGGGCAGTGGTGGTAACCCTCTGTCACCACTTAATCCTCCAATTATATCTCCTGAAACTCCTATTCCATGCAATCACCTATATTTATATCCCAGTTAATTATACCTTATTTAACCTAAGTTTATTTACAAATTTATTATAGCTGTATAATATTTTAAAGACAGTGATTAGCCCAACTGCAAATAATAATTGAAATAAAGGCAATTAAAGAAACTGAATTCATCCACATCAGTCATGTTATATCTGTGGGAGTTCCAGAGGAAGTGTGGCAAGCTAAGCATGTCTCTGAAAGAGTGGACATGATGATCGCAGCAAAGACTGAAGAACCAGTGAGTAGACAAGTTCTATGGGACCTCTCCAGATAAGGAGAGGACAGGAGATTACCTACACGTGCTCTGGATGGCTGCTCCTCCTGAGGACTGCAGGACAGCAGTCTCCTGCGGGTTTGAGTGCCAGGAGAGAAAGGGATCAGCCATCATGCTCACAACTGCGGTGGAGCCTTTTAAAGGACACTGGGTTCGTTAACCTCACTTTCAAATCACTTTCAGAAATTGCCTATTTAACAATCCTAAGGCTATTAGAGATCTTTGGAACATCAATTTTGAAAAGCCGCCTGGTGAGTTTACCTTCATTCTTGAACAAAAGAAAAATTAACCATAAGTTTAAGAATTGGAAATAAATGGCAAAAAACTAAATAAGCCTTTGATTCAAGAAAGTTATAAATGAATTGAAGGTCCAGATAATTCTTTTTTTAATTAGGAATACTGAGACTTTTGCTATAAGATTTTGGAAATAATTATATAAAATAAACACTTTTCATGAAAACCAAATTGTTTTGTCTATCTTAAGTCATAATAGAGATTTGAGACTATGATTTCAGAAATTGGGCACTAGAGAAGAGTAAAGATTCCAGGCAGAAAAGGAAAGCTTTGGTTTTTGGTTAGTACAGGGGATTTACAAAATGACATAAAACGTTATAATACTGGAAATACTCTAGGAGATTTTTGAAGAATGGGGCCAGAAATTAGCAGCTACAATGTCAGAAATGATGTTTGCTTCTATGGATAGACTATGTCTAAAAAATGTTAATGAAGGAATGACAGATGTGAAACAAATTTTGCCTGATGTAGAAATATTAGAACCAGAAATACTGGATAACAAAAAAAAGTGTGGATTATAAGACAGAGAAGGCACCTAAAATGGAAACACAAATGACAAGCCAAGGACTTCCTACTGGATATACAAAAGAAGTTGGTTAAAGCTTTGAAAATCAAAGTGGAAATACAAATGATAAACCAAGAGAATGACCTCGATAATGATTTTTTACTGGACTTAAAAAAGAGATTTGCTAAAGCCTTGAAGAAGCCTTTGGGGTGGGAAAAAGAAAAATTGAAGAGAGATCACATCCTACAACACCTGAATGAATTAAAGATCAAGATTGTTAGAAGTAAAAAGAGGGAATATAAAATTGGCTTGTTTGACCAAAGTTAAAATAATACATGTTTCTATAAAGTGCTGGTAACCCTTTACAGGCTTTTTGCTGACACCAGGACTGAAAAGTTGATAATTTATGGATTTGCATATAGATAAGAGATGGGTTATGGGAAGAAGAGATATTTCTTTGTAACCTTATAGGGGGTGAAGAGTTATTAAGTTTGTTTATATTTGTTGTGATGAACACTGAAATCACTTCTTTATATTGTTCTTTTCTTTTCTTTTCTTTGCACTTTTAATTGTTTCTATCTTTCCTTCTGAGTTTGCTTTGTATTTGCTTTACTATTGTAATTAAAATCTTCACTAAAAATTATATGTATAAAAAACCATGTTATATCTGTGACTTTTAGTTTCACATCCCAAATTAATGATTAGTCTAAATAAAATATATAAAAAATTCAGAGCAGACACCATAATCCCAAAACTTTTTCCAATTTTTTATAAAATCTGTATATTTTCATTAATTATCTCAAATTATAATATTTTAGTTTATTCTCTGGAAATAATAACACCTAGTTATCAAATGCTTTAACTTACTTAGTAACATGGATTTTATACCAAGATCTCCTAACAGATGGTTTTAAAATATACCAGGTAAATGGTTATTGTGTGACGTATTCCTTCAAATACTGTCTCAAATGTTTCCAGGTTCTTTCCTCTGGTCATTTTATAATGTTGCTAAGTGGTAAACATGGAAAGTGAAGACTTCTGTTCAAAGAGTGATAGATACTGGTGTTTAACTAGGCCAAGCAATTACCATGTATACTGAGGCAGCTACAATGCTAAATCCTGAACAAAGTCACAACTTTGCCGCATTCTCTACAGTGGGACCAAACTGCAACTTAATCTGACTCTGACCCATTGTGACATTGCAATCCAAGGATATATAACCTGGTAATCTCCACGTGTTAGCCTTTAACTTTCATTAGGATCAACAGCACAGACAATGGATTATTGGAGTTGAAGTCCAAAGCTTCTGGAGGACATCAGATTGCCTAGCCTTGTTCTAAGGGGGCATGTATGTATTCTGGAAACAGGAGAAAAGTAACTTTAGGGCTTTACAAACTTTTTCAGGCCATGGAAACTATTAGTTAAAAAAAATATTTCCCAGAATCCTTGCTGCCTCTCTTTCAGATCCACAGAGGATGATGTTTATATGAGCACAAACATCCCCAAAGATGGAGCTTCCCAATGTCAGGTGCCACTCTTTCTGCTGTGCCTTTAAAAATTTGCTATGGATGCTCTTGCCTTCCTTAGAGCCAACTTTTTATTTTGCCCTTTGTCTCTCACAGAACCCCATCAAGGTTTCACGGAATCCTAGGGTTCCACAAAAAATAGTTTGAAAAATCCTGCTTTCACTGAACAAAATCCACACGCAATTGATGTAGAAATTCACAGCATCAGTCCGTCAAATTCAAATACCTGAACAAGATGCCAAATCATGAAAATTCTTGCTCATTAAAGGGTTTGAATTTTATATAAATCACAGAGTTTGCCTAAGATAATGAGTCCCTTGAACAGGGATTGATAGTATATAATATGCTTTACTAGTAGAGGTTTACTTTTCTTCCCTGATATATGTGGTACTTTAAGCAAATCATCCAATGAGGAAGCAGCCTTCCTCATCCGAATACCTCCCAGGATTCATTTGAAGGGCACCAAAGTCTGGCCTACAGTGTATTAGAAATGCTTTCAATTCAGTCAGTTGTTGCTGTTGTGGGGTGGGGAGGGGGGAATCTTACTTTGACACATAACAGTGATAATTGTAAGCAGCATCACTAAAGACTGAAATAGAGACCTGATAATGGTATGAAGCATGAAAAAGAGGGTGTGAAGAACTCAAGTCATCAGAAAGAAACGGATTACATTTTAAAGCCTGGGTGACAGTTCTGTTTGACGTTTGCCTTCCGCATCCCTCATTCTTATGCTCTGACAGTCTTCGTACTAAATCTCATACTTCTACTTAACAAACCCCCCAAAGGCCAAATATGTTTACATCAAGACTAAAAATGTTCCAACATGTCCAATGTGACATTGATTCTACAGGTGTGATCCACTGGGAACATGCATATAGGTCCTTGTGCGTAGCTCTTTATCAACCTCCCCACGGATTGCAGTCTGGGAGGAATAGTGAGGAGCGGCTAACGTTATCCCCTTTTGTATTCCCTGAAGAGATTGCTAGCTTTTTAAATATAAGACTGCATGTTTGCAAACATAATTTCCCACTGAGCATCATGTAGGCAAGCACAAAATACCTCTTGCTACTACACATGTACAGCCTATGGCAGGATCAGGGGACAGCAACTCTTGTTTTGAGATATTCCTTAAATATAGCAGATTTCCCAGGGCTATACACACACTGTCTGGCGTAACTCAGAATTCCTTCCAGACAAATTTAAAACTTGCCTAAAGCATACATCAAAATGTTGTGCTCAGGTCTTTGTGCAAAGAATGGAGAAAGCAGGAGAATTAAGGAATAAATGAGCTATGAAGAATAGATAACAGGGCCAAACACTGGGAAGAGAGCAACACATAGGTAATTGATGTGCTGAGAATATATTTATTTATGTGTTGTGTGTGTATACGTGTGAATGAGTAAATTGGAGTGAATGTATGCATGTCTTGCAAAAGAACAGGAATATGAGCAAGTTTTCTCCCACTCGTTTTTGCTAAGAGGAAGTTCCAATTATAACTTATCACTTATGTATGTACTTTCAGTCAGAGGCTAAACATTTGATGGCGCAGAGCACATGATTTACAAAAAAAAAAAAGTGCTATTTTCCTCTAATCACATCAGCAGTTTGGGTGGTGAACCTGCTGTATGCTAAGGTACAGTTCTTCATGTCATAGGTTAGCAAGAGAGATCACTAGTTAGGATGAAGACAGTTGTGACAAGATTTCCTGGAGGAGTCTCACTGTTTTCTTCCTGAAGTCTTGCATGCTAGCCTGAGATCTTTTCAGAATGTCCAAAGCTAATAGCATGGGAAAAAAGTAAAAAGAATGTACAAGGCAATCAGGCTGCTAAAGATGATTTATGGCTTTCCAGTTAAACAAGAACCAGCAGCCTGACAGTTATAGCTATAATGCTTCTCCAGGATGAAGGAACTTAAGCTACCTGAGCTCCTGCTTTTAAAGAATGAGACATAATGGGGAGAAAACATTATACCGGTGTCTTATGTAGTATATGCAACTAAGAGATACACATGAGGGTTTAACGTTGGCTGGATCTGCATCTGATGGGACTTGTCCGCTTTTGGAACAATAGCCTGTCACTGAGAGGAATTGATTTCTTCTAGGGAGCAATTTCATCTCTTTGGTGAAAATGAGCAATCTGATTCAGGCAGCTGAAGCATGTCCATAGTCAGGAGCACTTCCCATGAGTGTCTCCATTGCTGGCAAGATTTGTCACATCAAAGCAAAATTACTATTATTTTTAGAGGGTTTTTTTTTAACTCTATAAAAAATGAGCAATGTTTTATCAGGGAATGAAAAATGTTAGGTGTATGTAATAGGCCCCAGGATAATGCATATGAATGCAAGTACATATATATTCACATAGACAATTAATTATATTTAGTCCCTTCCTCTTTCCCTCCCTTCTTAAGACTGACTTTATAACTCCTTATTTGGAGTAACCTTTAGTGATCTTTCTTGGTAGTGCACGGAACGATTTTAATGCTGCATTTCTAAATGCATACTCAAAGGCAAATGTACATGCCATCACAGCCTCAGGAACCATTTTATATATTACAAAAAAGTCAAACCTTCTGTTTTAATTCTATCCAGGGCTTGGGGGTCCCCTGGATCTCTTAGATATGTAATGCAGCTGAAATCCCTTCCTAATAAAATAAAATAAAATGTCATAATGCACAAAAGTTCCAATCTCATGCTCCAATCTTCTAAAAACTCACTGAAGATCACAATTTTCATCATTTTTATGGGTTTCCTTAGTCATTATGTGATATAATGCAATGGTAATGCAAAATCATAGGCATTTGGTACAAACTGTGATGAAAACATGATGAAACATGTGCGATGATGTCACAATGCATACTTTGACCTTTCATACTTCCAAGAAGTTGCCAACCCCTGCTCTACTCCAGTGTTCTCATGTTCACATAGAAGATTGGATAATCTTGTATCTTGTTTCAAACTGGTCACTACTGAAATAAAGTTATCTATCTATCTATCTATCTATCTATCTATCTATCTATCTATCTATCTATCTATCTATCCATCCATCCATCCATCCATCCATCCATCCATCCATCCATCCATCCACCCACCACCACATGGGAGGTATGAAGTGAAAGGATAAACATGCAAACTGAATTGTATGCAATTTCTAACTGTGGGGAACAGCATAATTTCATTCCCAATTAAACTTACCTCTAAATATCTAAAGTATAAAGTGATTCTTTGGAGCCTTGCTGAAAGGGAAAAAGAAAGGACAAAAGTTCATAGTCGCATGACAATGCTGAAAGCAGGAATAACAAAGAATTGTGGTAACAATGTTTTGTTTTCTATTTTTCCCTTTCCAGATAGCGCTGCCAATTTAACAATAAAATTGGGCTTGCTTCTGCTTCATTTCGAAATAGTGGGTCAGTGAAAAATAACAGCAGGATAGAGCAAGGGTGAGAAGACTCTAATATCGCTTTTCTTTCTTCTATTCTATTCTGAAATCTCAAAAAAGTCATGTGAGCAAATGCCAAGCTGCCTTGAGATTTTGCCCTCCTGAGCTCATTCACACGACTGTAGCCTTGGGCAGCAGCTGTCTCTTGGACCACTGCAGTTCTCCTTTAGTGGCAGAATATCATAAGGCAAGAAGCTCTTTTGATGACAAGAAAAGGCAAAGAACAATTATGAAGGTTCTTTTTTGTATGCTTTATATCATAAACAGCTAACGTACATGGATGAGTGCACACAGACTATTACAAAATTTGCAGCTTAGTATCTGCAGGTTCTCTCTCTCTCTCTCTATATATATATATAAAAATATATGCTCTTTCAAAAAAACAAAGAGTTGCACAAAGTGACTTCAACTCAGGAGGCTCCTGTGTGAAATGCCCTATATTTCAAATCCATTTTTATTTATTTGCTTATTTATTTATTTAAAAATTCCTGCAAAGTCTGGGAGCAAAAATATTGAATTTTGCCTAATGAGTTTTTTCTCAAGGGGCAGAGTGGGATAAGATGAGGGTCAGATGCTTTTGCTTTATTGTCACAATTTCTGAGTGTAGGGAAAAAAGTCTAGAAAAGTATTAGCAAAAAAGTCATCCAGGAAAGTGAAATTTAAAAACATTGTGCCTTTGGACTATGACTGATTGGAATAGCAAAGACTTCTCACACTTGAAGTTCTGCACAAGTCTCTTTTAATTGCAGCTAAAACAAAATTTAACTGTAAGAAGTTATTTGGATTCACTGTTGCTCCCCTTGTCTTTCTTCCCAGAACATGATTTTCTGCTCATGATACAATAGCAGTGGGGAGGGACACTATACATTTTTCTGTTTTAATGAGTAATAAAGCCAAGAACGTGGCCCTTCCACTTAACAGCTTTATTTCTTCAAAAACTGAGTTAAGACAAATATGGGGACGAATGCAGTTGACTGACTGTTCCATGCAGCATGGCCCATACTATTAACTGCCAACTCTCAGTAGTTCTAGTAACTCCTCTGCTCCTAGCATACAAAAATAATACAGATAGCCCTCGCTTACCAACCGCTCAAAGTTATGACAGTGCTGAAAAAGGAGACTTATGATTGGTCCTCAAAGTTGCCTCAAGTGGCCCTCACAGCATCCATGCAGTCACATGCTTGTTATTCAGACACTTGGCAACCTGCATGCATTTATGACAGCTGCAGCATCATGTGGTCATGTGATTGCCATTTGTGACCTTCACTGCTGGCTTCTGACAAGCAAAGTCAACAGGGAAGCCAGAAGGAAGTCACAAGTTGTGGTCATATTATGTTGCGCTTAATGACCGCAGCCAGAACTGATGTCATAAGTTGTCACGGTCACATTTCACTTTACTACCATGTTGCTTAGTGATGCAGTTGCCGGTCCCAACTGCAGTCAGTGAGAACATGAACACTTTCATGTTCTCCAAACTCACATTGTGGGCCATCTTTTCTAAGGAAAGGACAAGGCAAAGAAAAAATGCAGTAATAGCTGCTCAGCTGTGAACTGCTTTCTAAAATAGAAACAAAAACAAATCTAAAGCTTGGGGTTTTTTGTGCGGAGGATAGCATATCGTATTATTTCACCTAGCTTTGGATGAAGGCAAGCAAAACTTTAATCAGGAATAAAATGTTAATGTTCAGTAAAACTTCATTTCAGTGGCGGGAGTGTCCATTATTCCCTACCGTCTGTTAAATTGGAAAGTACATAATCTGTGATTACGTTATTATGCAAATCATGCAAATTACTTCAACTGCATCAATTTACATCATTTGCATTATGACATAAATGGCACAAATTTATACAAATGACATAAATTTACATCTTTGCAAATGACATAAAATAATGTCAGTACAATGGGAATTTCATCCAATGAATCTACGTCCACTAAATCATTGTATTTTATATTCAGCATGAGTGTATTGCTTAAAACAACAAAAACAACCAACCACAGATGCATGTAATCATATGGCAGCCTCACAGATTCAACATTTGAAGATGGCAGCATGAGACTTCATGAAAATTATTTATTAAGGGGTTATTTACACACACACACACACATATTGTTCTTATGAACAGGAAGCCCTGAGCATGTGATCCTTTGAGAAGAATCACATGACTGACTTGATAACATCATACGTAATTATCAGTGTAAATTATGGCACAAGGAAAGGCTTCTTACAAGCCTATCTCATGGAGATGGTGCCACTCATATTATGAACGGTAGAATCTATTTAAAGAGAGAAATGTTGACATGGGTTGGATAACAACCACAATTCCTTGTGATAGTGGAAAAAGCTACCTCAATGGAGTACAATTCCATTTACATTCTAAGAAGCCAAAGAATAAGGATTACTAAACAATTGACCAGTTTAATTATTAATAATAGTATTCATATTTTTAGTACTCCTTCTCTGTCCTGATGGATCTGCATGACTGTTAAAAAATGAGTTTTGGTTTATTACAATCAAAGATCAGTCAATATTAGTATATCATATATTATAGATAGAAATCATATATCATCACAGAATGAAAAGGAAGACACTCAAGTTATGACAAAACAAGGATTTTATATTGGATGAAATAATGTAAAGTGAAACAAGGAGAATTATAAAAGTCCTTAATAGCATAATATCTTTTAAAGATGGTTCTCTTGCACCCCAAGCCCCCAAAGGCCACACAACGAATGAGATGGATTGCTATAATTGCTGCAGTGAATGTGTTGCCTCAATGCTGAGCTTCTAATTGACAGAATGCAAGTGGCAGTTTTCCCACGGAAGCCACAAGGTAAATGCAATAACTAATCAATCTTCTAAGCAGCAATCAAGCAACCACTTAACCAACACACTACACAAACATAATAATTAATCTAAGCTCTGACATGAATAACAATGAATATCATCAGCCTCAGTTGGCATGTTGGTTGTACGCTGGTTTTTGTTTCCTAACTTGTCAAAGTTAGGATGTTATGTTCTGTAAAAGTATGCTGGTTGACACAAGGGAATGCTAATTTCAGGTGGAATAGATGACACAAGCAGCACAGGGCACGCATGCTTTCATGTTCAGAGTGAAGCAAAGCATAGAGCCAGTGTCAAAGCAGAACAAAAAGGACAAGTATACTTTGAGGGGAAAATAATATAGACATCACCAAATGACATGGCTTGTGAATATTAAATAAGACAAATGGCCAGGGAAAGATATTTTCATGGCCTCTGGTTCAATACAGGCTGATACACAGTCTTTCTTGTCTTAATTGCAACCATACTGTTGCATATTTTCAGCCTCTTCAGACATTCACCTAAACACATGAGAGCTTCAAACTTATTACAGAATGGAACGCACACACCGGATCCACCTACTATTCTTTCCAGCCTCTGGGTGTTCAGTCAGGAGATGTGAAGAGAGCCGTACTCACATTTGCTTGAATATAACTACAGCTTTCCACATGATACACAATCCTACTTTCTTGGGGTTCCAGGCAGAAAGAGAATTTATACTCGCATTTAAGAAAATACAAGCACAACCATTCTTCTGACCTCAAGGCTGAATGCATAGATATCTGGGAGTACAAGCAAATTTATACATGTGTAGCCCACTTTTAAACTTCTAAAGAGGACTACGGTCTGCTATTTAAACCTCTCTAAAGAAAAAAGAATCTCATTTCACCTTATGCAACTTCTATACTTTGAGACCTTACAGACAGATTAAAGCCCAATGCAATTCACACCCTTGCTGACAAATATTCAGCAATAATTAAGTTTCATAAGTTCTTCTGTCACAGGCTTCAAGACCAGATTTCAGCTGTTTTGTTTATTTCAGGTATTTACTTAGATGTTTCAAGGTGAAAATCTCAGAGTGCCTTGCCTTAGTCTCCTAGAAGGTGATATTTGAAAGGAGATAAACAATTCCAAAGGGATTTTAGGAAAAGCTGACAAAACTATGTATTTCAATGAAAATAGCAATGTTTCATTAAAAAAATGCTTTAAATCGTAGTACATGTAAGTCTTCTAGAATACCCTTCTGGTCAGAATAAATGTATACCATTTAAATGGGTATGTAGAGTGAAACTATTGATAAGCTCAATCTTTGAGAAACAAGGTTGTAGATGTTTTAAAAACAAAATAAAAAGTAAATTTCTGAATAAAGGAAGCTGCTTCTCAAACTGAGAGGAAGCCATGGCACCAAAGCATTTTAAAAATGGACAAACAACAATAAACTGAAATATTATTTATTTATTTTATTTATTAATTAAATTTATCCCCGCCCGTCTCCCCCCAATGGGGGACTCTGGGCGGCTCACAACTTATTAAAAATAATAAATAAATATACAATTAAAAGCCTATACAAAACAATTACCAAAAAAGAAAGAAAGAGTCCAGGAGGCCGATGGTTCGGAGCAGCAAACGCCAAGCCTCTAAGGGGCTAGCCAACCCCACACTTGATGTCTTCCCTCCCCACTCCAGGCCAGATGGCAGAGCCAGGTCTTCAAATCCCTCCAGAAGACCAGGAGTGAGGGGGCCAATCTCACCTCTAGCGGCAAGATATTCCAAAGGGTGGAGGCTACAGCAGAGAAGGCCTGCCTTCTGGACCCCACTAATCGGAGTTCTTTTACCAAGGGGGTCCGGAGCATGCCCTCTCTGTGTGATTGGGTGGGATGGTTGAAGTCATGGGGAAGAGGCATTCCCTCAGGTAACCTGGTCCCATGCCATGTGGGGCTTTAAAGGTGATAACCAACACCTTGAATTGGACCGAGAAGCAAACTGGTACCCAATGCAGCTCGTGGAGCAATGGTGTTATGTGGGTCCTTCTTGGGGCTGCCAAAATAGCCCACGCGGCTACATTCTGGACCAGCTGTAGCTTCCATATACTCTTCAAGGGTAGCCCCATGCAGAGCGCATTGCAGTAGTCTATCTTTCTTAGTCTAAAATAAAGCCTGAACCCAGGTTTTTGTGAGCATTATAATTAATAGTAATATGTTATGGCTTTTTTCCTACCACTGCTCCCAGGACATTTCATTATTTGATCCATTGTTTATATTCTCATGTACAATACTGTACATTTGATGGTATTGGGCAGTCCTTAAACACTACATCAAATATACACACGTGCGTGTATAAAGATAAATTGTGCGAGTGTGTGTTCCTGTATCTGTACATACACTTCTAAGAATATAATGTCTACATCAGTATGTAAGTATAGGTAGTCCTCATTTAGCAACTGCCTCATTTAGCAACCATTCACAGTTATGACAGTGATGAAAAAATAACTTTGCAACCAATCTTCACACTTACAACCTTCGCAGGTGTGTAAAGCAATAGTAAAATCGTGATGTTTCACTTAGTGACCACTTCACTTAATGACTAAGTTGCTGTTCCCAATTGTGGTTGCTAAACAAGGACTACTTGTAGCTCAAGGTGATGTTGATCCTCACAAAAACCCCGGCCTAAAGGCTTCCTGTTAACTTCTATTCCCTCTGCCACGATAAAGTAAATTTGGGGCCAGTGGAAAGAGCTTAAGGCTGGGGGGGGGGGAGTGGTTCTGAAGAGCTTTCAGAGAAGAAGAGATCTTTAGATTCAATCATATCCCAGTGATGTAATGAAGAGTGAAAGGGGCCCACATTTCAAGATGGGCTTGAAAATAACAGACTGTATATTTTTCAGTGGTTAGCACATAGAATATATACTGCTGTATTCAGCAACTTTTCAATGAAAATGAAATGTATACTCTTGCCAACCAAGCACACAACAGCACTTGTGATTGCCTGGGAAATGGAGAATGGAAGAAGCTAAAAGAACATGATTGTTCTTGTTCCCATTCAGAACAATATTACTATCACTGTGATCCTGAAGTAGCTGTTTTCTGCTGTGCCCTATATACAGGCAGACAGTCTTTGTTCAAACTCATTTTGTTTTCCATTTTATCTCTTTCATTTTTTAAAGATATCCTGAGGACTGTAGGACAAAGCAACATATACCTTCTCTCTAATAATTTCTCAAACTCTTATGGTTTTACTACTGGCAAAAGAGATAAAGAAACAGAAGCTAAGACTTAAAAAGCTTTAGATCCTAAGCAAAGCCATCAAAGCTTCAGAACAAAGTTCATCAAAATGTGGAGTTAAAGTTCCAAAATCTTAAAGAGGTCAACATTTAACTTGAACTACAGGTAGTCCTCGACTTATGACCACAATTGGGACCAGAACTTCTGTTGCTAAGCGATGTGGTCATTAAGTGAGTTGTGCCAGATTTTACTTTTTTTGTTGCAGTCGTTAAGCAAACTTTGACTTTGCTTGTTGGAAGCCTCCTGGAAAGGTTGCAAATGGCAATCACGTGATACTGGAATACTGCAACCATCGTAATAAATACATGCTGGTTGCCAAGTGCCCGAATTTTGATCATGTGACTGCTGGGACACTGCAATGGTCGTAAGTGTGAGGACCGGTCGTAAGTCACTTTTTTCAGTGCCATAACTTTAAATGATTGTTAAACAAATGGTTGTAACTTGAGGACTACCTGTAAAGGGGAAGGGGGAGAGAAAGAAATCTGTGCTGTTTTCTTCTCTAGCCCTGTTACATCTCTGCTGATATAAATTATTAGTGAAGATGAATAGCAGGAAAAAAAATCACATGGCCAAAATAGAACAGACCCTCAAAGCCATTTCAGCAGTTTGTGACTTTCATTCCCACTGAAACTGATCACAAACTGAGAAAATGCAGCATCACCACCCTCATCACATATATATGTGCTGTCAGATGCACAAACCAAATCCTCACCCCAATTAAAGTTAAGTGCTTCGATTTAAACCAATTTAATTCCACTGGCATCAGGAAGAGCAGATCTGTCCAGGTACTTCAGCTCAAGAAGGTTGTAGTCTGAGTTGCTGGCTAGAATGCCTGAGCAGGAAATTGCATTTAAACTTCCTGCATCCATAATCAAGAGGACTACCCCAGCCAGGACTTGAATCAGCATAAAAGGCCTCACAGTATCTCAGAGTGAAAAAAACAGGTGGTAGCCTAGCCCAGGTATTATCCTTTATCTGAATACACAAATGTGTTCGCTGAATTAAAAATGGTAGGAAACTCAATTCTTCTTGCACCCCAATTTGTACAAGTATAGATTTATTTGGTTTTGGCCAAATGGAAAAATTGTAATGAGGTATAGTTATAATCCAGTTTTCCTTTCTTTCTTTTCCCTTTTAATAAGCCATTTCTTTATCTTCTCCTTTGGTGTGACATAGCACAAACTATTTTCTTTCTCTGGGTTACATCAACTCTACTTCTCATTAGCAGCTATCTTCTTCTGACCATACTGATATCAATATATGCTATATCATCTACTTTCTCCCTATACAGGCAGCATAGTATGCAGGGCTGTGGAATTGGAGTTGGAAGCAATTCTTGGGTTACTGGAGTTGGAGTTGGTAAAAATGCACTGACTCGGACTCCTAATAAATTTAAATTGTATATAATATAAATAATATATGTTAAAATTTGCTATTTCACAGATAATAATTTTATTAACCTATTTTTTTCAGGCTATATTTTAATTTCAAATTCTCTGCAAATTTCAAAATATAACATATTCTAGCACCCTATGAAGAACATCACAATGGCCAAAAGAGTGTCAACAAAGTTGGCTGTTTTTGAACATTTTACAATAACAGATGAGAAACATTATGAATGTCAGTGTATTATAGAAGATGATGATTCTGAAAAAACATGTAATGCAAATATTTTAGTGGTTCTGACAAAAATGCACCTACAAGAGCATCAAATTTGAAAAGACACTTGCAGCGTTTGCACCCTATAAAGTGTTAGAAGCTGTGAATGAGAAAGATAATAACAACATTCCATCTACTTCAGGGCTAAAGAAAGATCAGAAGTCTACTGGAGGCCAAATACAACTATCAAGATTCTTTACATCTGACAACGTTATCGTATCTATGACACAAGAAAAGTTTAAAAACCACATCATTGAAATGGCAACGAAGAATAGTGTACCTCTATCCTTTTTTTCACAACCATCCTTTTTAGGCTTAAATGGAGAAATGGCTAGAAAACTTGGAGTTTCTCTAGAAAGAGAAAGGCATAAGGAGACTTATAACTGAAGAGGCCAAATGTAAGAAAGAAGAACTTTGAAAAAGTTTGAAGGGACATTTTGTCTTCATTAAAATGGATGCATGCACATGGCACAGAGTCAATTATTTTGCTATTAATGTTAGATTTGTTGTTGAAAGCAATAAACTGGTAATTCGTACACTAGGAGTAAAGGACACCCAGGCACATCACACCAGCGAATATCTTCAGAAGTTAGTGGAAGATGTTTTGGAAGATTTTGAAATTAAAGAGGAACAGATAATGCTTCAAATATGTTAAGCTGAATGAATAAAGTTGACGAAGAAAGCACACAAATATTAGAAGATGAAGATCCCATTCCTGCAAGTAATCCACAAACGGTGCAAAGAGAAGAGAGTAGTGAAACTGAAACGTTAGATGATATTGCTGAAGAAGCATCTAAGCTTATTACAATTCAACATATGTGTTGTGCTGTACATACTTTGCAACTAGCAATAAGAGATGGATTGAAAGGTTGTCATGCAGTTACTCTCATTGGCAAGTTGAGGCAAGTAGCTTTTGCAGCCAGGACCCCTAAAACAGATGCTATTCTGCAGAGGTGTGTTGGAAAAGGAGCCATTTTGGATCAAGCAACATGCTGGGGAAGCAATTATTTGACGATAAAGTGTTTGCTTGAACTAAAAGACTTTCTTGAAGATCTGGACAACATAAATGTTTCACTAACTGAAAGCCAGTGGGCACAAGTGATAGAATTAGAAAGTCTACTTTCTCACCCTTTTTCTATCACCAAGAAGTTGCAATCTGAGGATTTAACACCTGGTAAATTCTTGTTGGAGTGGAAAAGCTTGATGTATCGCCTGAACAAAAGAGGATTAATTGCTGATGGCACTGTATCTTCAATAAAGAAAAGGGAGGTTCTCATGCTGGATAATCAAATCCTGTTAGCTGCTCTTTACATTGATCCAATGAACCAACTTTTGTTGAGCAATGACTAAGTTGCTACAGGAAAACAGACACTCTATGAAGTAGCAGTTCGCATGAAAGGATTACAAATACTACTGGAAACACCTGAACCACTGGATGCAGCTAGAAGCATTGGTAACTCAGAATCATTCTCTTCAAATGAAGAATTAGAGTTTGAAGCCTACTTGGACAGAATGGAACATTCAAAGTGACGCTGCTTAAGCATGGAAAAACCACCAGTAAATATCCAAATAAAGAAATTTCAGCAAGATTTTTTTGAAGGATTAAAGAAGTGAAAAAGTATGACCACTCATTGAAACTGATTATAGAAGAAGCCATCCTTGTTGATCCAGAGCTTATTAGTGATGTAGCTAGAACTGTAACAGAAATGCCACCCCCCAGGTCAGTGTTGAATGACTGTTTTCGGCACTGAAAATAGTCAAATCAGATGTAAGGGCTTTTATGAGGGAGGATTTGGCAGAAGCAATTCTGTTTCTAAGAACAATATATTAGTCTTCAACTTCAACAACCTTCTACAATATAATTTTTATTTCATTAAGTGTAACGTTTCATGTTATATTCACTTGAATTTTATATCCAAATGATACTTTAATCTCAAAAAAGAAAGTTTATGTTACTTATGTACTTAATTGAATTCATTTCTTTTAAAACAATAATTTGCTAAGTTGTCTTAGGTGTTCAATTGTTTTTTACTTTTTTGTGGTTTTGACTTTGAATTTTTTTAGTAATATCAAAGGATATACTTTAGATTTTTGATCTAGTAGAGAAAGTTGTTCCTGATTTTCTTTTATAGTTTTTCTTTTATATCCTATTACTCTATAGTCTTTTGATAAAAACATAACCTCATTGTTTTTATTTTTTAGCTTTTATCCTTTGTTTAAACTATAAGATTAATAAATGTTTGTAATTTCTTTAACAAATAAAATTTTTAAAAAACAGAATGTCTTAGCTATAGCCTTTAGACCAAAAGGTTAGGGTTCTAAAAAGTTGCCTGCCGATTCATGTTGGGAGTGATGAAATACCTTGTATGTTGGATGCTTGCAGTCAATATAGCAAATATATAATTAGTATATTTATAATTTTTTCCTATATCGATATATAATTAAAGGAGTCAGAGTCAGAGGTACCATGAATAAAGGAGTTGGAGCCAGAGTTGAAGGTTTTATGTGCTGACTCCACAGCCCTGATAATATGTACTTCTTGTGAGATGGGCGGTGTCCAAATATGAAAAATAAATAAATTTCTTCCTCTTAATTTTCCTATTTTTTAAAAACTTTCCCAGTTCAAAAATCACTCTGCTTCCTTTCTCTCCTTCCTTTCCTCCATCCTGAAAAAAGACTTAAACATTTTAAAATACTTATTTTCTCTTGCTTCATTTTCCTGCTGAATATCAGGCAAATATATACTATGATATTCTTTTGTCTTAAATGGGAAAAATCAGAAGTACTTTTACCACTTCTTCAAAGAATAAAACAAAAGCAACTTTCTGGGTGAATTTTCTGTGGGAAAAAATTGAGTTTGTGAGATATGAACCAAGATGGGTCCCAATCAGAGAACAATAGCAAATAGGGGGATAGGTAACTTGGTGCCTGTTGCCAATTGCCAATGACAATTGGCACATGATTAATGCCACAGCACTGCAGTGCCTTGGAAATGAAGAACCAACTCTCTCTAGATGTAAGCAAAGACCAAAATGTGAGGCTACTGATTTTGGCAGCAAAAACCTGAATAACGGGTTAGAGCTATTTTGTTTCTCGAAAGCAAACTGCTCTGACATTCACTTGTCCTTATTTTCAGAGTTATCTTTGCTACAGCCTATCCTAAACACATAGTACAGTCCATTGGCACTGGAAAAAAAGGAGAGTGCTAACTATTCTGTTTTTTTATGTAAGTCTTGATATCAATGGATAAGCTACCATGGGCTTCCAAAATTTTCTTTTTTTCTTTTGGCATCTTCCCACTTAATGAATTTACCATATTGCTTATGAAAGTTCCCTTGGACCTAATTTTTCTTCTGATATGGAACTGGCATCACTGTGAATTGTCACCTCCAACGAAGATCAAATTCCCTTAAATATTAGTCCGAAGATTTAAAACTGAATCTGTCAGTTTTAGAACTTATTTCTTTAGCAAGGGTAATCCAGATCGTTGAATGGAAAACTAACTAGCCAGCACTTTGCATTGCCAAAATATTTAAAACATGATTCAGTGTGGGCATGCCCTGATTTCTTCCGAGCTTGGTGCATCTCTCAATCCTAGCCACCTTACCAGTGGGAAAAAAGGAATGCTGAAGGCTGGCTTAATTTTAAATCATATTCTCCTCCACCTAGCTCAGTATTATCTATATCCAATGTCAGGAGTCCTTTCCAGTCTTAACTGGAGGGGCCAGGGACTGAAAGTGGAACTTCTGGCATATGAAGTATGGGTTTCGTCACTGAATTTGTTTCCATTCCTAAAAGTTGTAAAGAATTGTTGGCCCAATGGTGAGTATTCATAATGGTCCTTTTCTCCTTTAGTCATTGTCTTTCTCAACTCAACTCCCAGGTACTGTATGCTGTTTGTAAGCAAGATGCTCCAAATTTGGTTGCCTTCAACCTCACTCCGATCCTAAATATTGATTTTTGAGATGATGTAATAAAGCTATGCACATGATTCCAAATATGCCTGCACCATAAATTTGATACATGCTACAGGCAGTTATATATTCCACCCTCTTCTCAGACAAGTTGAGTTTATCAGTATATGGCAAAAGAATTATTAAGTCTGTACCACAGTCAAGCAAGGATGCTCATATACTATTATTAGCAGAGGCAATTTCCAAGCACACAACTGGGATAAGAAGAAATAGAAAATTCACATTCACACTCAAGGTAAACAATTCCTGGACAAAACATATAAGGAATTGTTTTAGGAAGAACGACTTACCAGGCACCTATTTCCACCTTTTTGCAACAGATAATCATTATAATTCATGACAATGCTACATCAATGTTGATTCAGGACTGGAGATCATAGCATACAATATACTTGTGGAGGGTTGTTCTGTTTTGCAGCAGTTCAATCAGTGTCAGATATTGAATACAAAGACACAGGCAAACGTGTGAATTCAAAGAAAGAATTAGTGATTTATCAGGACATTAAACAGGCACTAGGTGCTAATTTTCAGTTAACATGTTGGATGAAGTCCATTCTTTCAGAACTTGGGGATCTACATTGTAGTAGTCTTTTCTTACTGTGCTCTTCCAAGCAACCTTTTTGGGCAACAGCTGAAAGCACAACTTGGGCCACTTGACTAGCTTTAATTCAGTGAACTGAAGAACTGACCTTTTTAAAACATGTTCAAGATTGAGGAAGAAGGCTGAAGAAACAGATCTGTGAAACAATAATGAGAACATGGTGTATCCCAGTAGGAAAAAAAAATAGACAGTGATAGCTTTCCAAAATGTGGAGCTAACTGTAATGAGCACTGAGAAATTAATCATGCTACACAGCACAGTTCTATTTCTATAGCTGACAAACTAGCTACAGATTTCTGTCTAGGTGAACAGATTTAATTGCTTCCTCAATTAAATCAATCAAGACCATCCACAGCAGCTGCTTAGAGATGAAATGTATTGGGAAATATGACAATTGGTAGATCATATAATACATTTTCAAAGTAAAGACCCAAGTCTGGATATAGACTAAGCTTCTGCACCAACATTAAATAACCCTAATTTTTTTTCCTATGCTTGCCTTGTTGATCCCTAATTCCTTCGTAACCACACATCTTTTGGGCTTGCTTTCTTCTCCCTGACCCTTCCCCATGATGCAATTATGATGATCAGCAGTCCTCTGAGAAGGTGGGGACATACATTTTTGCAGGTCTATACTACAATCTGTATAGAAGCTGCTAACAAATCTGAGGTGATAACGTAAATGGAGTCCATGTGCTGACAGAAGTCTCTGTATAGTACACGTTTCTTCTTCTGTCCACCCCGTCTTAGTTTTAGTTGTAACTTGGCAGTGACATGTCCTAAATGTACAGTCCCATTTTCTTAGCATTGGTACTTGAGAGGAGCTTGCATAGTCACCTGTCAACTTTTATAGATATCTGACACCTAAAGCAAGTTCTTTTTAAAAAATAAATAAATGCTAATATATTCTATGTAAATTATACTGTTTGCTGTCTGACCATCACTCTAGAAGGGCATTGATGACCTCTGGAAGGGATCCTTCAGGGAACATACCTCTACCTCTGATTGCCACCATCTTTTTTTCTTTTTTTACATTTTAATATTTTATTAGTTAAGTATAACAACTAGAAGAAATGATGAAATACAACCAAAAATATAACACTGCTAATAATAAAGTAATATATAAAATAATAGAGTGACATTTGAAGAAACTAGATATATACCCATAAACTATTAATATAAAACCAGCTCAGTCCTTTAACATATTATTAAAACTAGCCATATAGACCATCTATTACTCCATCTTCTCAGTTTTAATACAGTATATTATTTTAGTTCAACAATATTTATATAATATACTTCTTAATATTCTGTTATTTAGATGCCTTAGAATAATGAATATAGATAAGTGGATATTCTATCAATATTAATTACAGTTTTGGATATTAATGTTACAATCATTATTACTATTTAACCTTTTCTTCAAAATTAAATATAATATTAGGAATGAGTGAGAAAATAATGAGTTTCAAGGTATTTGTTTTATGATAAGGGTTTCTATCTTAAGCTAAATTAATTAATTAAACTTGATATTAAAGTCTCTATCATGTTATTACTTGGTATGTGTATATATGTTTGCATGCATATATGTATGAGTATGGATATATGTGTTTTTATACATGTTGGTAGAGGGAAATAATTGAGCCAAACAAAACAAGTTTAGAAAATTTAAAACACTAAAATAATACTAATAATAAGACAAAAAAGTAGGTAAAAAATTGAAAAAAAGAAAAAGAAAAAAGCTGTTGAGTTTCTTACTTCCCCCCTGCCACCACTCTTATGGATGACTTATAAACTAAAAATATGCTGACTAGCAATCTTGCATGATCTACTTTTCTCAACACATAAGTCTCTGTATAATCCACTGATGTCTGTTAAGTTTACAAAGTAGGAAAACTACTAACAGTTAAGAACTAACTAATTCATAATAAGTGATCTTCAGTGTATACATCTACCTTAGGACAGTAAAAAAAATTACTAGATTGAATCAAAGACCATCTAATTTTTCATAATCTTCCAAAAACTAGCCTTCAGGTTGAAAAAAACCTTCGAGCAGGCATGCCTCATATGACCTGAACAAGTATGTTCATTATCTATAAATCACATTCTGGTTAATTATGCCAAATTTATACAAAATTTGTAATAAAGGTTGGATAGTTCTAGAGCACATGGATATCTATACAATAGAGCGGTTACTGAGGATCCAGAAATTGGTGAAATTCAATCTCGGACTAGGGATGTTTTCGGGGTGGCAGGGCAATGTGCAATACTAAAAACACAGTATCCATTAGATAATGATGTCTGAAGGAAGCAGACTTTTCCATTAATCCTACTGTCTGCAATCCACCTTCAGGAATGCAAATGAGGAGACTTCTGGCCATTGTAACTAAATTAAAACTAGTTTATACAATGCCAAATAATTTCTCCTAATAAGAGTTTGTTTCTTGACAAGTAATCCTTTTTTGTGTCTGGAATGTATTTAACCTTTCAGTAAAAACCCTTTTACATATGCATTTCAAATGTGTCAAAAGTTTGAATGCATGAAATGGTGGGTATTTTTTACTTAATACTAGGGCTGTATCCCATCTTCTCACCTTAGGAAGATGTGCAACAATGAACATTTAAAAAATAACACAATTAAAAATGAAAATATTAAAATAACCCACACATCCATTATTAAAATCAATTAAGAGGCCAAATTAAAGGGGTGGTTCATGATGTTCTATTTGAAGTTGGCTAGAATGGAGCCAGATGCAAAGCCCAAAGGAGTATATTTTAACGTTTCAGTGCAATCTAGAATGCCAGTGATGCGATCTTTCAAACATCTTCAAAACCTTAAACGTTCAGACAGAACGTAATTTGTAATGTGAATATATGCCTTTATGCCAAAAAGATCCCCTCAGTGGCTTACAGAGAGTGTAAAATGCACAAAAGTAATGGTTGCTTCCAAGCTTTCTGACACACATCAAGTCCCAAACTTTCCTCAGGCTATCATGGCTGCCGTCATTTCCATTTGTCTCATCTCACTCTATTGTCTAAGTGAGATGGCCAGTTATCTGGCTAACTGCTTCGTACTACCTTCCGCATAAAATACCAGGCCACTTCTTTA
Organism: Python bivittatus; assembly: GCF_059951505.1. Taxonomy (NCBI): domain Eukaryota; kingdom Metazoa; phylum Chordata; class Lepidosauria; order Squamata; family Pythonidae; genus Python; species Python bivittatus. The sequence continues at coordinate 18,202,495 of NW_028277098.1, forward strand.
TTCATGGGGAGACTATTGATCTATGATGCTTTCTGATTGCAGATGGAACTGGCCCAATCCCTGCTGCACTTAGGATCATTCTTGGCACTTTCTCTTTTTTCCCCAATTTACATTATTGCATTTCTGTCTTGATTCATAATTTTGATCCTAATTTGCAGGACTGAGAGAGAGACAGAGAGGAGATACTGCACATTTTTAGAAGCCCTTTAACTGAATACTAATACAAGTCATAGACCTGTATCTCATCATATTTACAGGTGAAGACTGACCCTGTAATCCTGTGGGCCCCAAAGAAGTATTCCCAGGTTGCCAGTTTTTCTAATGACGACTGGTATTACATAACAATTGAGATGAAAGTCCCACATAATTCAAGTAAGCATGGCAGCCTAAATATCATCCGTTGCTGACGGCATGTAGATAGCTGTATAGGCAGTTGATGGTAAGACAATTTCTGAGTCCAGTGGATGCCAAATCTAGAGCCACTGCCAATAATCTAAGATGCCTGATCCCAAACCTAGCTAGGGACAGCAGCTCTTCCAAGCTTTGCTATCTTACCTAGAAATACCAGGAGCTGAATTGAGAGACGTCTGTATGTACATACTGCAATCTGGTATAGGTGGTACTACTGGTTTGATTATCCCATGATAAAGATTACCAAAAGAAAGCATTCCTTCCCCTCCCCTCCCAATGGAATATGCAAGCACTGAACTTCATTTTATCTAGCTTTATTGTGTTTCAGTTAAAATGCATCCAGAAATGGCTAACATGCAAATTTCAAAAACAAACTTCATTAAAAAGAAAGACTTAAATAACACAAGATACATACCTGCTGGAGAAACAAAAAGGAGAACAAAGGAAGATAAAATATCAATAAGGAGAAAGACAAAATGAACAACAGAGAAAAACACAGGTTTGGCAGGTTCCAAATGTTTTCCTAAGAGACAACTTTTCTTAATTTTGCTTTGGGCATACAATGTCGGAGTGAGTATCCAGATATCCTTTGGGAAGGGATGGAATAAATCTGTTCCCAGTAGATGCATGCATAAATTCAGATGGTGAGGGCTCTCTGAATAGGAGGACGCCTATATGGTGGACAATGATCTTTCAGACTGGCAGACCTCAGGCCATTCAGGACTGTTTAGGTAGGCACAGCTGACATTTTAAAGGACTGGAAAACACTATAGTCAGACAATACCTAAGTAATATATTCTAGTCATTCTGAGATTGTAATTTGAGGATGGCCTTTTGAATCACTTTGAGAGCTTATTCTCACATCTGCCTTGCCTTGTTTTTCTCATGTCACAGAACCAGAAAGAAATCATATTGGCATATGCCCCCACATTGTGATCTTAACACACAACTGGGGCTTAGCCATACTGCGCTGCTGTCCATATGGCTGCACTGGGTGATCCTGTGAGGACAGACATTGGTGGTTTCCCCAACTGAAATTACAGCCCCATTCAACATAATCAACCATGGGAAAAGCTACAACTAATCGCTATATAGGACGCATGTTGGGACAATGCTTTGAAAATCCAAATGCTCCTTTGAATCAAAAAGAAAGAAAAGGTTAGTGTACCTATATCAAATACCCCTACTCACCCACCCACTACGAGGTGTCCAATCTCTCTCATACCACAGCCAAACTGGCCATAGAGGCAGTGTCCAGGGACTTGATGAAGGATCTGGTCCCACAGCAGATTTGCTGAGCCAACTGGAGCTGAGCAGTACTCTGATTTTGAGTATGGGTAGTTCTCGTTTAGCGACTGCTTGCAGTTACAACAGTGATGAAAAAGTGACTTTACGACCAATCCTCACATTTATGACCTTCACAGGTCTGTAAAGCAAAGGAAAGCTGAAGCAAGATCATAAGCACAGTTGTGGTTTCACTTAGTGACCACTTTAACAACTGAGTTGCCGGTCCCAACTGTGGTCACTAAATGAGGACTACATGTATATCATTCCAAGGTTCCTCTTCCATGTGCCCTAGATTATCTGCTCGGAAACTTTTGTGTCAGGATAAGAGAAAAAACATCATTTTCACACTGGAACACCTAAAGTCAATAGGCTTCCTCAGGAGAAGGCTAACAATGTGTTGGGTGATGGGTGACATCATGTGAACATATAAATGGTTAGTGGGCTGTCTCTGGGCCCTGACAAGCCAGATGTGGATAAACTAAGTGTGTAATTCTGGGATGGATCTTGCTCCTTACACCAAATGGTGTAAGTCCCACTAAAAGCAATGAAACTCACTTCTAATCACAGATGTTTAGGATTACACTATCAATAATGATCACCCTGTGAAAAACAAAGAAGCATACAAGTATAGAAGAGAATTGGAGTAAATATTTCATTTGCCTTTACTTGAAATCTCTTTAGCATGTTGCACAGGCATTATCATAGTAGCATTAAGTACATCAATTAAGTCAAAAGTGCTTTGTTAAAGGGTTATAAGAGGTTTCAAAGCTTCTGAACCAAACCTTTTAGTTGTGGCTGTATTAAAGTCCCACAAATGCATAAAATATGAATTGGTAAGGCTGTCTGCTTTAATTAAGAACTGTCTTTCTTACTTCAAGTCTAGCAAAGACATACTTTTGCCAAATATTTATTGCCTTTCTAAGCCAGAAACTATTTACCTCCTAATAGTCTTGGAATCAATATGTTATGGCAATCCAGAGAACACTTGGGAATCTGCAGTTACTTACACTCTTTGAGGCATTAACCATTTGTATTATTTTCTTCTGTTTTTGTTTAGCTTTCAGCTTGTAAAAACTTTTTCTTTCTTGTTCAAATTACTCTGTTGTAACCCTGAGATCTAGAAATATCCTCTACTTTAAAAAGAGACAGAATGAACTGAACTCTGAAGGATTCAAAGAACCATTAGAAGTTCTGCGTAGCTTTAAACTATCATGTGACTGAAGAAACAACTAACCACAGCATTTCTGAAACACAGACAATGTACAAGCTGGTATGCTAAATTTCACCAGTCATGGTGTTTTTGATCACACGGCATCTCTGCCTGTTTTTTGAATGATACAGTCTTATAATCCAAGTGCTTTCTATAAAATGACATTTATAAGAATTACTGCATATTTCATCTTTAAAATTACAAGTTAATGTCAGGTTTTAAAATCATGGTTTAGTTTTCTTCATCATTCATGTGTATACACACTCAAGATTGAAACAACCCATGGCTTAGAGTTTGAGTGTTTTAACTCAGTGCTTGTTAATATTCACTATAGACATTGGGGCTCAGTTGCCATGAAAGGCTGTAGTTGACATAAAAATGTAAATGAAAACTTCTAAAGTCAAAGTATTAGAACTATGCACCTTTCAAACATGATTCAGAAGTGTGCTGATCTCACCAAGTTGTCACCTGACTTTTTAAAATTTCCATGTGAGCCTGAATAAAAACTGCTGGTGTTTCAAGAGTTGCATTAACATTATGGAGTAGATTCCTTGAAGCGGGAGCATCTTTCTTTTTCTTTCCAGGCTCACAGCTTGCATGTACACCTGAAAATTGCTAAGCTGCTTTAATAAACAGCAGAGAGAGGCTGTGCTTATGGAAAGCCCAATGCCTTTTTTTCCAAACCGTCCAGACAGGCTTCTTCCCATCGTGTTCAACGGTGATTGATTATGGCATCCAAATACAGTCTGGGTGTTAAGTTTACAAGTTTTTTGGGGAGGGGGTTATTTAATAGGATTTAAGAATTGGATATTAGTGTGATTCTTCTGCAGTGCACTGGAGGTGAACTGTAAATATTAAATAAAACTTAGTGCTGAACAGAACTAAGGGAAAGGGATGTTTCAGGCCCGGCTGTTCTACTAGTTCTCCTGTACACAGCTGCATTAACAATTCATCAAAAGAGCAAGTGTCATTATACATACAAAGCCTAGAGAATTATTTTGCATTTGATTTTCCCCTTCTAATAGCATTATTATTGAGTTAAATATTCTCCAGCTGTACACAGGTTAGACATAAACACATCACTGGATTTTTGAAGTGTTGTTTATTGTACTCCTGTGCTACCCAAATGCTGATAGTTTTAAAAATTGTGAAGATGTCAAACATAGAGGTCAGGCTTCCAGCTAGTGGCTCTCAAAGTTCAACAAAAGCTTCTTACTAAAGTATGATTTCTGAAAGTTTGAGGGAAAAGCTAATCATTACATATGCTATTATACTATATTATGGAAAAACCAAGGAAGTTTATTCTTCCTACTATTAAGATGATGATGATAACATTGTTTCAAATGAAATTGCATGTATTCTTTGAAACATCATCAATCCAGAATCATTGGAGAAAGCAGCTTCTTCTCATTCAGGCAATGCTTATAAAACTATTTTCTAGTCACATAATTTAAACAAGAAAAACAATTTGCTATCTTGTTTGAAAAGACTCTAATCATTTTAATCTATATTTAAGGCAATTACTACATAAATAGTGATTTGTATCCATGAGTGCCACATTCTCTTAGGGTTGCCATTTTGGATTTCAGAGCAGCATCACAATGATTAGAAGCCACAGGATATATAATTTTTCCAGAATGCCTGACATTTGTTTCAGTGCCCTATGAAAATTGCACAGTCCAATGTCACCACAACAGCTGCAACATCAATTTGCAAACACAAGTTAAACAGGTTTGGGGCTTGGAGAGGGGAAAAGGGCTGCAAGATTCAGTTGCATTTAAAGTCTTGAAAAGGAAATAACTTTATTTCATGCTGCCCAACATCATTCATAATTGCAAACATCAACCTAGCTTGCTCATTAATATGTAGAACAGTGCTACTTGGACACACAGGTGTTCCTGAAACACATGTAATCTAAAACTCAAGAACCTAACAGTAAACCACTTTCTTGAAATTCTTGAATGGTACTGATAGTTTAGCTGTATGAATTCCAGTCAGAATCCTCGAATCATAAATTTGTAGAGTTGGAAGGAATTACGTGGATCATTTAGTTCTAGCGTCTGCAACATGCAGGAAAATCTTTGACTTGATTTTATGTATTTAGAATTTGTGTATTTGTGTATTCTATATTTATGTATTTAGAACTTTTCTATACAGTATATGAGTCCTGTATAGACGTCATTTCTGCTACCTTATTAATTACATCCACAGAGCTCTTCTTACAATGGTGAATTTTGGAACTGTACTGGGTGGCAAAAACAATTGCCTACTATATGGATAACCCATCTTCTAAACATCTCTAAGGAAGGATAGGAAAAACCTCTGTCTGAAATCCAGGAGAGCCACTGCTAGTCATTGTAAACAGTGCCGAAGGATATGAACTAATGGTATGACTAGCTTTTGCAGCGTTCTGTTTCCCAGCTCCAAGCTTCAGAGCAATTCTGGGTTTATTTTGGTTCTGTGATTACTTGATACTAAGAATCCCTATCAGTTAGCACAAAGCAAGTTTTTTTCTCTGTTTTACAGTCCCAAGCTTAACTTTACAGTGTATAGAAGTATTCATGTGTTCATGTATGTCTTCAGGTGATGTACAACCATAAAAAAAGATCACAACATCTGCCCCCCAAACCCCAAGTCAATAACAAGAAAAAAATCACAGGGCATAACAACATGCACTCCCAGGATGAGGTCACCTAATACCTTAGTGTTCACCAATGTCTGTTTCATAAGTGCACCCTACAATTCAGGGGCAAATACTGTATCTCAGAGGTGCACTTCAAGGCCTCCCTTTGGTCAGGGATCTTATCCTGGCAAATATAGTTTTGAATAGTCTACCATATAGGTGGGTTGTTATGTAAAAGCATCCTTAAGATACTGCTATTGCTTTTAGTCTTGATTCATATTGGGTACAGACAGCGCTGATTCAAGTACTTAGAATTGGGGTGATAGTTGTAAACATTCCCCTCACTCAGGGAGAAGCAAACAATTTTTTGCACATGAAAGTATTGTTGTTATTGTGGTTATTTTGTTGGCAAATCTAATGCAAAATAAATCATAGCAATTCTAATTCTGGGCACCAAGGAACTTACAGTGTAAAATTTTGAAAAAGGTATGACAAAAGGAAGAGAAAGAAGGGGGGGGGGAGTGCACAAGAGATCCATGTGACTAAATGTAATTATATATGATTTTTAAAAATGAGGGCTATTTTACATTGGAACAAAAAAGAATTTGGGAAGGAAGTATTCCACTCACTGGTAAATTGTGAACACCATAAAGTAGTTTAACTGAGTGGCAACTTGAGGCTGTCGGTTTAAATATGCAACGAGGTCAGGGCTTCTACTTATGAATTTAAGGGCTTGTATTAGATTTGGCCTGTCAGGAAGTATGCTAAAAGGGTTGAGGTGTGCACAGAATGTTTTCTAAGATGCTACAAGCACTTTCTTTTCCAATAAAGAACATAATATATCAATGGTTAAAATTGATTTTTCCAGAAAGTTTCCCCTACCTCTTAATGAAACTGTCTATGCTGCATTCATTTACAATGTAGATTACCAGGTAAGACTCACTTTATGCTTCAGAAAGTTTGGATGCTATTAAGAATGTTTGGGGAATACTTATTGATACAACTGCATAGTCAAGTGCATAGACATTAAAGGGAGGGAGGAACTGTAGACAGAAAACATTTTTGCTCCATTAACCCACCCCCAATCTACCATTCCATGTTGAATAGAATTTTAAAAAATGAAATTAAAAAGCTTTAAACCCTGTTGTATAAATGGACCATTGTCAGCTAGAAAAATGGATTCATGGTAGTCCATTTTACAGAATATGTTGTTCAGAATTAATCTATCTAGATCACTAGAAATGGTCTCATCCCTCTGCCCCTATAATGGATGAAACCACCCATTTGGTACCATCTTCTAACTGTGACTGAGGAACACCCATACCGTTCAATGGCCCAGAGGAGCGCTGTGATTCTAATGAGGAAGAGGTGATCCACATATGCTATGCACATGGAAGCTTCCTTTAGCATACATATCCTCTTCACTGGATTATCCATTATCAGAATCCTTTAAAATATGGACACTGAATATCCATATTATGAAGATTATGCCTAATGCTATTTTCTACTCTTACAGAGTTCATTCATGTAATAATGGAGTAGACAAGCACATTTGTGAGAATGGTTTTCTCATATTGTAACATGGCATAGTCTTTATTTCTGAAGCACAGAGCTCATGTGTTTCTTAAGATTCGTATTTTATTACCTTCTTTATAAGCTGCTTTTAAGTAACAAGATACTCAGGGCAGCACACAACTTTTTAAAAATTGTAAAATAACAAAGCAATAAAACCACAAAGCAGGGAAATAGACATTACATTTGCAGAAACTATAAGAAATGCCAAATCTGTGTTGGCACATTCTAGTCTAATTCTGATTACATATATGTTTCTACTCTATATGGCCAACTCAGTAATGATTATGCCTCTGTGTCACGTCTATTCTCTCATGCCTTAACATTACTTCCCTGCCCTTTTTCAAACCTAAAATTATTGTCCTCAGAAGTAGCTGTATCTTCCTTAAAATAGAAAGGCAAGGATTGTTTTTGGTGGATCACTCAGAGTTCCTTTAGTTCAGGATACAGTCTCCAACAGGGTCTACAAGCTTGGAAAGCTCACCAAGAGGGAATATTGGGTAGTTAATCCCTACTGTTAAATATATACACTAATACAGATAGGAAAATAAAAGAATACTACAGGTTTCAACAGGAATGGAAACAATGTGATCCATCAAACCAAAGGAACAGCAGTGAATAAGTTCCACTAAACCTTGTCATTCTCTGCTCAGAAATTCTCAGGGTATGACTAAAAAAGTATGTTGCATACAACATTCCAAATACTAGCAAATGGCAGTGAATGTGGATTTTCCAGCTGCTTAAAAACACACACACACACACACAGAGAAAAGTAATGGAACTGATTATATGTGAATCCCTAGATAATCTTAGCCCCTTTCAGGCATTATTAAAATTTATATCCCCGCCCCCTTCCAATGATGTCTGTTTCTCTGAGGACATCATTATGAGTTAGGTATAAATGACTGCAGGAGAAAAGCCTGATGCTATATGTAAGCCAGGATTCTCTACAAGCATGTTCCTCTTGCAGGTAATGATGCTGAATTTGTGACAGCCTACCAAAAGCTGACATCATTTAAGTGAGGTCACCGATCCCAGGAATTATCTGGAGAGGTCATATGTTGAATATTACATTTTAGTAACACTTGAATGGAGATTTCATAATTATAAAAATCCACACAGATCTATTCATTATCTGAACTATGATCTGTTCTAGAGGTTGGACAATAACCACCTAGCTCCCTCCCCAACACCAGAGGAAGAACAGTTTCCTCCTAGAACTGTAGCTCACCACTGCCTCAGGACAAAGTGCTCTGAAAGTATTTTAACACAAAGAACAGATCCTTGGGGGGGGGGGGGGGGTTAGATGCTTGCAGAATTTGATCTTGATGAATATTAGGATCCAGTAAGTTTAGGAATGCTTAGGAAAATAACATTTTGAAACATGTTTCCAGAGGAAAATGGTTAAAAAATGATCACTAAAATATTGAGTTTCATGCAGATTTTGAAAAACTGCAGAAAAAGGACAGAATGGGCTAATGAACAATCATATGAACCCAAAACTGACTGACTTGTCCATCCATAAATAAAGCATAGTTTTCAGCACAAATTCTTCACTTGCTGCTAAAGAATACTGTTTGACTACGGCAAGTACAATAGAACAAAACTCTGTTAATGGAACACATTCACTTCCTATGTAAAGCAAGAGAACTCAAATATATTGAAGGTGTCTGGCAACAAATCTAAATTATGAAAAGCATGAGTGTAGTTTCAAATTCCTCATTCATATTTTTGCAAAGTACACATTCTTGTTGTAATACCCCTACAGCTAAATTCCATTATGATGCATATGAGAATGTATTATTTAAAATATTTTATACTACTTTTCTACTTAAAAAGCACTCAAAGGAACTAACAAGGAAATTAAAAACAGATAAAATAACATTATAAGCCTGATTAAGAAATACATTACACACACTGAAAATACATTAAAATATCTCCCAAATATACAACTGGTGAATTTATAGTTCTCTCCCACCAGATTTTGGTTAGCAAGCCAGTGCTAACCTCAATAATCCTGAATAAGAAAGAAAATGGCTCTTGGTTAGCCACTTAAAGAAAATAATTTATAATCACCTTGTCCTGTGCTATTAAGTCTTAGTGCATTCCATGCCTCTAAACTAGCCTTCCCAAACTACAGTGATCCTGAGTCTTGTAAATGGAACTTGCAGGATTCCCAGTTGAGAAGGTCTCCTGGGCCTTGGAGTCTGGAGGATACACGGTTTGGGAAGACTGGTTCTGAAGCCTTAGTGAATGGGCAGCTTATAAATAAATCAATCAATCAATCAATCAACCAACCAATACATAAATACATCTATGTATGTATAAGTATGTACAAAAACACACTAGGTTGAAGATGGTTGTGAATGCAGACACCGAGTCCTAATGACTGAGGATAATAACTTCAAAGTGGAATATTTCTAAAGGCTCAAAGTGCAGGACAGAGTTATGCAGATTCTCCAGGAACCAGGACTTTTAATTTTTCAAATGAGGAAAATGGTGAGAAAGTTCCCATAATGAATAGAAAAATTAATTTCCCCTTAACCCCCAATGGTTCTAGGCTTTTTTTCCCCTCGGCTTTCACTTTGCCAGACCTATAGTTCTGGAGCCACATACTTCTTATGATGTCTACTTCTTCCAAGGCATGCAGACTTCTACAAAGCAGTTTGTTGTGATGCTCAATTGTCTTTACAAATATTTATTAGTATCTTTCCTGCAGCCCATACTGAAGTCTCTTTTAAGAACCATGGGCTGTAAAGGAAATGCAAATCCTTTACATTCTAACTCCTTTATTATTTAAAATAGATTTTTTTTTTCCTTCCCAGCATTTTTCCCGCAGATGCAGAGTCTGCTTTTTTGGATCAACTGATACATTGGTTGCAACAGGAATTTACCGACCGGCTTGTCGCCCGAGCCTGATGTCGTGGGCTGAGAGAAAGTGACAGGCCCAAAGTTATTTAACATAGATAATTATTTAAAAGTTATGTACAACTCACTATTTGCATGCTCGTCTTAATTCTTGTACATTTCCCTTTGGGTAACTTCCCCCCCATGGAAATGGTGTGCCTATTTCAGTTTGCTAGACTGCAGCCAGCAACTTTCATAAAAATTCTTGTGGTAGCCATGTGAGGTTTTTGAAGGTCATGCCACTATTTCATATGAAAAGCCCACTGATATTATTTAGCAACCTGCTTCAAAAATATCAGAATCCTAAAGATTTCTTTTTCAAAACAATAAAGCAAGGAGAGAGATGGTCAAATGAAAAATCTTTACAGAATTAATCTTAACTGGCATAACATCTGCACTTTGGCATTTCTCCCTGACATGGAAACAAAATCGATGTGGAAGACCCACATGCAGCTGCTGAGAGTGTGTTATTGTATTGCAGCTTTACTAAATAAGGAAAAGCCAAACAAAAGCACTTTTCTTTCTGAGATAACAATGTCATCTGTTTTCTTGATGTAGGGCAGGCTTCCCCAGTTGGCTTGCCCACAGCTACTTAGGGATTATGGGAAGTGCATGAATGGTAGTCCTCTCCTTGATAGAGAGCACAATGCCTCTCTTCGGGACCCTTGTCAGGTGGGGGAAGGATTCTTTGCAAGTTATGTCAGTGGAGGGGAGGGCAGATTGCTTTGACTTCTGATAATTGCATCCTACTATGAGATATAAGAGTCCTCCTCCTCCTCCTCCTCCTCCTCCTCCTCCTCCTCTTAGCAAACAGTTGTCCCCTGAGCATTTATGAAGAAAGGAGGAGGAGAATTCTTACCATGATCACATATCATTGTTTGCTAAGAAACATGAAGGAACAGAAGAGCTGCTACATTGCTTGCAGGCTAGTTTAAACAAAAACAAGAAGGCAGAGGGAAGTTGACTGCCTCTCCTGATCAGCTCTTATTTTTATCCTTCAATTCTTCTTTAAAAGAGCTGGACATCCACTCACAGGAGATAGGAGAGCACTCCTAGTCCTCCTTCTCTCTTAATAAATATTAATCACCGGACTGTGCAGCAGAAACAACAACATCACTCTTTCACAAGAAGAAAGGACTCCTGTGAATATCGGTGCCCCAATTTGGCCAAGCATTAATCTTATCTCAGGGTGCTCCAAAACTTGGAACTGGCACTGTAAACAAATGTTTTGGTAAGATTCTTGTATATGCCATTAAATCAAGGATTGGCCATCTTTTGTGGAGCAGGAACTATACTTAGTATTTCGTTAGAAGGATAATGGTGATGGTGATGCAAAATGGATGCTGCTGTGTCACACAGATGGGCATAATTTTATGGGGTTTGAGGGCTTTTTTTTTTTAAAATCTAGGTTAAGTCTGTACTTTTTGTATGTTTTCCAAAATTATATTTTGAGGGAAGTGGGCTGTCAAAGAAGTTAAGATAGCACTTGTACCATCAAAGCCCTGCCCCCTTCTTTACACATGCATATAAAAAAAGGAGTGGGATTTCAATGGCATGAACACCATCTTGACCTTCTGACACCTCCCAGACACCCCTGTATATTTCCACTATAGATTTTAGATATTTCCCATCTCAAAATAGGAAGGATGGTCAGCAACTTTGCTGGTGACTGTCAGAAACTGTTCTAAGTGGCTCTAGGGACTGCAAAACAAGAAGTCACAGTTCCACATGCAGTCCTGGGGTCTCAGGCTACCCACCCCTGTATTAAATACTGCATGAGCAATATTTCTAGTTCTTGTGATCAATTATGACACAGGCAAGAATCAAAACAAATGCGCCCACTCCGGTCACACATTCCCATTCAGCCCTCTCCTGTCCCCTGATCACAAAGTGATGATGAACCCTGCTTGATGCAATGGAAAAGAGGAGACTGAGAACTCATTAGGAAACAGAAAAATGCCTGTTTAATTACTTGAAAAATATCTCTACCAGTACCTTTTAATGGCACCTGGAGGGGATAAACATGTCCACAGTTTTAATTAATTCTATTTCATTCATTGCACCTGTATGGCTGGAAGAAATGGGATTCTAATGAAAGCATTTCTCCAATAGTCAGAAACATGTTTTGGCTACAGCCAGAAAATGAAGCTTTTCTCTTAGTTTAATTAAGGGGTTGGATGGTTTTGGGTGGGGTGGGTCATGTAGCATTACAATTATTATTCTAATTCAAACTAGGAAGCAAAATCCCTGAGCTCAGTTCAGAAAAATGATGCATTTTCCCCAATGTGTTTTCAATTAAGAAAGATGGTGCAGCATGTTTATTTCTGTAGCACATAGAATAAAATATGTCATAAATATTACTTTGTTTACTTCAGGTATTACAAGTGCCAAGAGCAGTAAGTGGTAATAAGTTCTCAACACTGGAGGATGATCAGTTATTTGTGATCTATTCATTTTTTATTGGGGGGGGGAGCTTGATGTTACAAAAGATGAAAGATTCTACTGCAACATATTCTGTTCTAGGATATTTAGAATGTGTATTTCATAATATATATCACAGTGAGTTTTATTCAACAACTGTGATGGAAAAAAATGCATGTTGCAAAACTAACCATTCATTTCCATTTTTTATTAGGTCACTAGATAATAAGATGATAAAGTACAATATAACAACAAATAAAATGCAACAGTTTACATTGGCAAGGGAGAGAGAAAAACCTAAAAACACTAAAAGTGAATATAAAGCCAACTGAATTTATAGTGTCCCAATATGATCAAATATCAGGACTGTTGGTGAAGATAATCAAAGGGAAATAAACCAGCTGTTAATTGCAGACACATTTTAAAAACTATTGAAGAAATTGTGGTGATATTAAAAATTCAGCCAAAAGTTAGTGGAAGACAGAATTCATATTGATGCCCGGGAAAAGGTTTGATAAGGGAGTTACCAACCTATATGGAAATCTCTGTAAAATTCACAATGTAATAGAAAATAACCATCAAAGCAACTATTCCAGTTCCCCCACAGAAATCTCTTTTAATGTAAGTCACCTTTATGAACCTATCCCCTAAAATTGCTGAGGAAAAGGTATCCAACTGCAGTGGCTTAAAAATCTTCCAGTGTTTAGGTAGGTACTTTTAGTGGTAAGGAACAACAATGTCCCTCCTGACATCCACAGAGCCATCTATTACGATCTGAGTTGAAGAAACAGATTAGCTCATTGGTCCTTTCCTAAAAGAAAATATGTCAAACCCAGCTTTTCATAAAATCAACCATCACAAAACACCAACATATAATTACAACAAATGAAATAACTCAAAAACAACTATCCTTTTCAGGTGTTTATTATTCAGAGTGCTCAACTTTGCCCTGCCTGTCCTCTCTCCCAGCTGATACTGCTTTAACAATGTTAATTTTGAAAGCATCTGCAAAAAGAAAGCCATTGTATATAAAGCTATACATACAGTATATCTATTTCCAGGTGAGTCAGAAGTACCTGGAAGACACCTCTATCAGGATCTCTACAGGTTTTATGAAATTGGGAAGGCATCTGAGTAAGAAGGATTAGATAATATAACTCCAGATCAGGGGTCAAGTGGTGTCATGTATGATTCAACTAAGGATCAATCTTATAAGATCTCTCCTCCGTCCCCAGCATGTTGTGACTGAAGCAACTTACTTCTACCCTTTATATAAAATCTCATACTACAAATTCCGCTGTTCCACCATGCATGGTCCATCACATCTAAATAAGATGTGGCCCTTGGATCCCTAACTTATTGGACATTCCACAGTATTCTGATCCTTTCAAAGAGTTTATTCATAGTCTAAAGTTGCATAATCTGAACCTCTATTTATTGGGTGACCCAACTAGGTGCAAAATGAATGCATGTGAAATGCCAGTTCTGAAGGGCTTTCCCATTTACTGACCATTGTTTTCTCCCGGCAAGATGATAATTGGTTGGAAAAGAGGAATTTAATTGGCCTCAAAGTATTTCTACACTCTCACAACACATGGAGAGATGCAACCACAGTTTCAACTGTGAAACTGTCAGCATCTTAGACCAAGCCAAATCCAAAAATGCTAAGGAATTCCTGGAAGCTTGGCATTCAGACATCAATAGACACATAGAGATAAACCACATTTACAAATCATTCAAAAGAACCAACAAAGAAACCTAAGAAGAAAACGAAAAAAACTAGAACACATCCCTTCTAGTAGCCAGCATTCAGATAAGTAGGGATCAACACCATACAAACAATCAGGCAGAAAACAATATCCTAATCAAGGAACCACCAAAGAGGTAACTACCCCCCACCAAAACTGGCAGGGCAAGCTACTGTATATAAACAGATAGAAAACTCCATACCCATTCACACTGATGATGTTACCTAGTTGGGTAATGAAAAGTATGCAAGCAAACAACCAAGCTCAGAGAGCACCAACAACTTCATATTTCTACACTGCTTAAAATAATTCTATACTGCTACTAACCCAAAATTTCACAGCTATTTACAAAAATTCAAAATATGTGTAGCAAAAACAATAATAATGAAAAGAAAAACAATTTAAAACCAGAGATTGGCAGCTTTTTCAGGAGGAAACACTACGATCTCATGAGAATTTGTGAAATGATTTTGAAAAGCTAAGCAAGGTTAGACCTAGTTACTATTCAGATGGAAGAAATCCTATGGTTACAGAATAGCCTAAGAAGTTAAAAATAAAAAATAACTGGAAAGAGGCAATGGCAAACTACTCTCATTTTGTTGCCAAGAAAACAATACAAACTTGTCCATGTAGTCACCAGATGTTGAATGACTGAGGGAGAGCTCCCTGTGAGATCTGGGCCATTTTTAATTTAACAGGGGGTGAGGGAAGTAGCAAATAGGCTTCATTTAGGGCTGCTGTGAATGTTCTGCCTCTTACAGGTGCCTTGCAGCAGATGTCTGCTTAAATTTTAAAAAAATATACAGTTCAACAACTGCAAATCCAAGAAAATCAACAGGGTTCTTAAGGACAGTGATCAAGGAATGATGCAAAGGTACTCTGAAATAGGAAGAAGCTACGTTCACAGGCAGCTTTTATCTTCCTGATTTGGTTCTGGACCAATTCAGGAAAACAAGTAACTTTCAACTTCAGTTGTCCATTCACAAGATGGGAATTTCAACTGCTACTTCTCAGGGATGTGTGGTGAAAGTAAAAAGTAAGTAAAGTAAAGTAGAGTAAAGTAGAGTAAAGTGTAAAGTAAAGTGTAAAGTAAAGTATGTTTTAATTATAGTTTTTATTTGTTCCAATTTTTTAATAACTTGCAGATATTATATTGACATTAACCAAGCACACCATCACATTAGAACCAGAGACATTTATTTATTTATTGAACTTGCATATTTCCATAATCTATTCAAACTCCTAGCATTTAACAACAGTAAATATTGGACTAAAACATCTATGGTAGAAGAAATAAATTAAGTTAATGAATAAAAAATATAAATAAATAAATAACCTAAACTATAGTTCTTAATAACAATACTTTGAATTACATAAATCTTTTCAATCAAACTAGAAAGAGACATTAAAGCACTAGTGATTAATAGACAGATACTGTATGTAGATAATTAGAGATCAGTGCCTCAGCATTTCCTTTAGTCTTCATTTCAAAGAACGGTGCATTCCATCAGAAAAGTAAAATCAGGCTAGGTTACCCATTCTTTAAAATGAAGCTCTTAATCTACACAGAAACACCTCTTTCTTTCTCTTCTTTCACACTCTCTTTTTCTTCTAAGAAGCACTCTACAAAGAACAGTGAAATGTTAGTATTCTGAATAGGGCCATATGAAATTAACATAAAGTCCAAAAGTTGAAAGCCAAAAGTTGTCCATCTCTGGTTTAGAACATTTGTCTTTACATTTTTTTCATTAAGTAAATGTAATTATTAGTATTTGTATAATCCTTGAAGGAACTGGAAAAATAACCCCAATTTTCACAGGGAACCTCTCCGTTAATTGTCCGTTATTTCCCAAGGCATAGAAACTAATGCAACATACAAAATATATTCAATTCCTGTTAGTTGCCAAGTCTGCTATTGTAAAATACTGGAATAATAAAATATGACTTTCACTAGATCAGTGATATTTAAATGTATGGAAAACTGCTTTAACAATTAATGCAACAAGGAGAGTTAAAAATGAAGTATATGTGCCTCAATGATGCAGTGTGTCAAAATGCAAAAATAAGGAGTAGAAATAATCTGATTTATTAATTCTATTATTATTATTATTATTTATTATTTAGATGTTTATCCCACATTTTCTTTAGATGCACAAAATGGCTTATATGGGAGCTTCCATTTGTTTTATCCCCACAATATGCCTCTGAAATAGGTTGAACTGAAAAAGAATGATTGGTGAGTTTTCATGGCTGTGGGTGCATTTGAATCTGGGTAGTAGTCTCATATTTTAACTACTGTACCACATTGGTTATCATCTATGTGTGACATATATGCACACCCAATAAGTACCATACATTCATATGTGTTATCTCAACTCTCCAAATCAGTTTAAAACTCTTCACAGGTTAAAGTGACCAGACACTGCAATTTTTGCAATTTAGCCAATGCTGGCTAAGTATTATGGAAATGGTAGATCAATACATCTGGATGTATGCAGACTGGAGAAAGTTGAGGTACTGTGATGGAATGGGTTGGTGAAGGCCGTGCTCAGGGAGATAAGCATTTACTTAGCCCCCAGAAAGAGCATGAGAAGGTGAAGAGGATGAGACTGGCACCACCCTAAGGAATTCACAGTGTTGGCTTGCTGGCTTGGGAATTTTAGATTCAGTCTGGCAAGATTCTGTCTTGAAGGTGAAAGCTAATAAAGGCTATAGAACTAAATCTGTACTGTCTCGTGGAGTTCCTTGCGCTGAACATGACAGGTACATCCAAATATTGTCAAAGGAATGGTTCATCCACTCAACTTATCTGGGCTATGCTGCTTACCCTGCCAGATGAGACAGAAAGGAAGTGATGTTAACATTACCTTCCAAATCCAGGTTCACTTCACTAGATAGTTTGGAAGACCAATCAAAAGTCCAAGCCTGGCTTATTTTGCCTCTTTTGATTTTGGCAGGTCCTGCTCTGTGAAAAATTTACTTTGTCATTCCAATGTGCTTTTTAAATGAATTGATTTGCATGCGAACAGTGGCAAGCTTCGGTGGCAGAGTTGCTGATACGAGCAGACTGAAAACTTCACCATTTTTCTATCAGCCTGGCTTCCTTCACAAAGTCATGTGGTTCAGGATGGAAGAAATAATTATGAGCTATTTCGTCAAAAGGAAGTTGGCATTTCAAAGGATGTGAAGTGAACAACGAAGAGGCAGGGCTACAGAATTACAGCATGCCTTTTTAGAATTCTTCCTTTCACAAGGGATATGCAAAATTAACATGCCCTGGGACTTTACATATTGCAGGTCTGGTTCTGAACTCCTTAATGAGGCAAAGATGCCACTCATTTCAGTGGGAGTTTGGCTGAGAAATGAAGCAGGACTTGGCCTTCTTCCAACATTGCATATGGAGAATCTGCAAGATTTGTCTATTTACTCCAGACAAATATGATAAGAGTGGAACTATTACAATGTAAATCTCTGAAGCAGCAGTCTCTTGAAACCTGTAGAGTTTAACGTAGCACACCCACCACATACAAAGCTGGAGGATGAAGGTTCAAGCTATTAAAGTCATTTGGAAAACCAAGTTTTGAGCTCAGACCATTCCAAAAGTGCATATAAAAAGCAACACTTATATATATTTTTGTTTCCTCCCAGTTTCATTAACTTTAATGGACATTGGCAGTTCGTAACAACTCACTGAAAAACCAGCTACTATTTTTACGGTCTCTTTCATAATTTAGTTTTTCCTGATGCACTTGTGAGGCTATCGCCAGCTGTCCTAGATACATCAGGACACATCTGTCCAAAAGGGACAATTCTCTTTTTACCCTCAGGTTTTCTACAGCTGTGAAGACCTCAGAAAGGAATCTAACCTGACCCACAGTATGAGAAATCTGCTAAAAGCAACACTTAGCCACAGGATACCAACTCAAGCAGGTCAAGAAATGGTCTTTAGGTTAAACTTAATGTTACACTTTGCTGGAATAATGGGCATTCTTGCTTCCTCTTTGGTATACAAAGAACTTTTAACTTTTAACCACCACTCAATGGGTGGATTTATGTGTGTGGAGGCTACCCACAAACTTCTAATACATCTGGTATCCAAATAAACAATGTATTGTAATAATCAGGGACATTATGGGAATGTGTTAAATTCTTAGAAGGGTTCCTGGTCCATTAACTGTCAGAGGGAATTAACAGGAAGGCTAAATGTTGCATGTGCCTGCACACATGCACATACACCTTAATCTTGCTTTGGCATTCAGATCTCAGAGAGCAATGGTATCTGTTTTCTTCCAAAAGCTACAGAGAAAGGCAAGAGATTTGTATATGACCTGTAATCATTGCAGTATTTTCTCAGTGTCCACAGATCAATTACTTAATAACCTGTTTTTGATTTTCACCCAAGTTGTTAGGTATATAAGTCTACAGGATCTGGCTTCTCCCATTTTTTTGTGTTCTGGCCACATAATGTGAATACAACTGCTTATTTTCTCTGTACAAAATCTTTATGAGAGCTGGAGTTACACAAATAGCCATACTTTCATTTCTTCAATTACGATAGCACATTTCCTATGCGTCATTGCAATGCCTGCATCAGGATATACTGACACACAGTTCAGTATCCACTGAGCCTTGAAATGACAGGGTTTTTTGTGAAAAGTTGTGCTAGCTCTAAAAGGAGCTATGATCTATGACAATGAGATCTATGGCAATCTCACCTTCTAGCCCATCTGTGCACCTCACTAGCAGAAAAGAAAGGACTAAGAAGTGCCAGAAAAAGGAGAAATGGTCCAGATTTGATGCTTTAGAACTTATGATCTCCCAATTTGGGGATGAGAAATAAAAATTGAGAAATGGTGGCTTGCCGATGGATAGCCCAGGCAAGATATGACTGGGTTAAAGTAATAATAAAGGTCAAAATGTTTCACTTAGGTGTGGGAAAACTACATTAAAATCTCAAATCATCCCTATGTATTTTGAATGGTCTTTCTGCCAATATCAGATACAGTACAATGATTTACACAAATATTTAACCATGTAGTAACTCTGGGAAAATCTAGATAGGGCTGTCCCTGAAGATGACTGGTGCGGAATGGGATGGATAGATTCTAACAACAGTTTTACAGGCCTGACATGGGACTAAATTCCCAGTCCAAGCTCGAGCTGCATTCAAAGCTCTAAACGATTTGGGATCCTGATATTTCA
Organism: Python bivittatus; assembly: GCF_059951505.1. Lineage (NCBI taxonomy): Eukaryota > Metazoa > Chordata > Lepidosauria > Squamata > Pythonidae > Python > Python bivittatus. Next base: position 18,221,876 of record NW_028277098.1, read on the forward strand.
AGGACCTCTTCCTCTTGTTCACACCTCTCTGAGACTAAGAACTGCCAATGGGGCTCTCACCTGGTTCCCTCTGTTTGAAGGACATCCTGTGGAAGTGAAAAATTATCTTGTTTTCAAAGAGGACATTTTAACCACTCTGCATTGTCATCTCACTCACTCTTTCTCTCACACACAAATGGCTGAAGCATAACTATTAAAGCAAATGAGGGAGTTGGTTGTTAGCAGGTTGCAGAAGGTGGTATTAAAGACAGATTTTCCTGTACATGTTGAATATTCTGTCCTGACACCTCTGATTATTTTTTTAAGAACACATACACATGCAGACAACCTAAAAGCTGTTATTTTGCTTCTTTAAATAAACTAGCCTGGCACAGTTCAGTAAAGCCACTTACAACAAAAACAAAATGTGCATGGCATATGTGATTCTGACACCCACCTACCCCTCTTGTTTTCTGAATGAATAACTGGGAGTGAATGCAGTGCACAATATACATACATTAACAAGATTTAGGAGGAGAGAATGATTTCATATCTATGTCCCTAAACTTTCCAAACAGCTGTCCTATTGAACTGAAAGCATACAATCCTTAACAGGCAATTGCTCCAGACAACCTTAAGCGGCAGAAAGTGTTCGAGCTGTTATTAAACAGTGTGCAAACACTGCCACTAGAGAGATATGTGCATCTGAAGTATTGCCTTATAAAAATAGCAAGCAACCAGCAATTATCATTTAATTGGAGGCACAAACTAGCAGAGTGATATTTCCATCACAGACACTCAATATCTACAAACCCAAGTAATAAAAAATACTTTGCATATAACAGCAGAGAGCTGCACTTCACATAAAGAATGTCATCCTGGGGAAGCCTGTGTGATATGGGACAAAACCTGGGGCCAAGGCAATGACAATAACTTAATCCCCAATGAGCAATATTAATATTGTAAAAATATAGTAATCTCAAGAACTGTCTCTGCCTCAGAACCGGCGACAGCCACAATGAGATGCAAATCAATGCTCTCCCCTAATGAATAATGCAAATGAGCACACTCACAGCAAGGCAGTCTGTAGGAATCTTTCCTACCTCCACTTATACTTCTGGGGATTTAAGCACCATGTGTCAGAAGAAATTAGAGAAATGCATTGCCGAGCAATGACAAAGCCTCCAAGTCTCAAGTCAGCCAGGTACATTAAGATGCATAAGACAGCAAGGGTGATAGCTGACATCTTATTAAAATGAAAAGCTGGCTATTTCCCTATATTCTGGTTAATTAAGTTGTAAGATACTCTCTCTCTCTCTCTCTCTCCTCTGTCAGTAGTTAGTGATACTGTTCCATCACATACCAAATATGAAATGTGGAGATATTTCTCAGCTCCATGCATCAAAATGCACAGCACAGTTTTTAAATGTGTCCTTCAAGAGAATATATATTCAGAAATGGGTGTTATGTGCTGGCTAGGAATTCTGTGACTTGTGGTCTAACACACTGGGGAAAGTTCCTCCAACCTTATAATGAAAATCATTATAATCACTATCATTATGGCTTCTTTAGGTGTTACATGACTGTGGCATGGTTGAGCCTCAAGTGATCTAAGACTCAGACTCCACCTTGCCAAATAGTACTATTTCTTTCAGATTCTGATAAACTCTTAACTTGGATATATTTCAATTCTGACCTGGATTGGTATGTAGGGGTAGTGGTGGCAACTGGGAATTCAAACAATCAGATTTCTTTAGTTAGAACTATTCTAACTTTATGTTAGGTCAGACTAACTGTTCTTTTAAGCAATAAACAGAAGTCTGGGAACAGCAGGAAGACTTAAATCTCAACCCAGCTTTAGAAATCAGGTTCAGAAGCTCATATCATATCTGAAGCCACAAACTGTTTGATAGGTAAATTCAACAGCAGGACAATGCACAGTATTTAGTGCTGTTTAGTCCTGTTCTGTGATTTCTGGCATTCTTTGTTAATAATGCTACCAACACCAAAAATGTACTTTCTTTTCAATCCTACTAATATGACATGCAGTAGTAAATGACTAAAAGTCATTATTTTCACTGGAGAAATACTTCAGTATCTCCAAATCTGGCAAAAGTCAGCTGAGAATGTCATATTACCTCCACCAACAAATAGTTGCCTGAAAGCTTATAATAGCTTTTTATCAGTTTTGATACAATCTCTGGGGCCCCTTACTTTTGTTCTGTGTACAAGTTTTTAAAAAACTGCTGGAGACAGATCAGTATGTTGGCTAAAGAAACTTACAAGAAAAGGTTGATCTAGGTAACAGAATAAAAAAACAGGCTTAAAGAGATTTTATCAGATGTCCTCTTAGGCAGCTCTGGAAAGGAACTCTTTTATCCCAAGCTGACAAAGAAATTGTGGCTGAAAAAAAAAGGGTCTCAAAACTCATTTCCTTTTTATAGTATAGCTGGCAGTTTGAATTTCGTATGCTTCAATCAAAACAAAAAATGTAATATTTGGAGTAGAAGTACAGTACTCATTGCAACAACATTTAAATACTTTTGCTCCGTGCATTTTTTACATCTCCCATCGGCATCCCTCTCCTGTCCCGGTTCTCTCCCTACTGTCAAAGACAGCGGAAGCTTTGGAAGTCACATTCTTATCTTTTGCACTTTTATTATAATTACACTGCTTGTAATGATGACAAATGCTTCATAATAGTACATCTAAAAGCATCAGTAATGCTGAATAATAAACATATGTTTATTGCTAGATACATTGATGTAATGGGTAGAAAAGTCTTCTCCACCATGGTGTATCTACCCCAATATATCACATTAAAACTCCCAGATTTGTGGCACTGTATAACTAAGATCAATGTGGATTACGGAAATCATAGCCACATCCATAAGGCAGGCATCAGGTTGGTGAAAGCTGAGTTGTGTTGGGCCAGAACTGGAGAGCACCATGTTCAATTTTAACATATTCCAAAAATGGGACTTTATAGATGACAAGTGAGCTTCTTTAAAATATATGGTGCTATCAACTGTTAGCAACAGCAGATGTGAAGACAACTTGCCCCCAGACCTGTGTCACCCAGTGCAAACTGAAAACCATGGAAACAATTTTCCCCTGGCAGCCCGTTATAGTTGTAGGCATCTCTAGGAATGACCATCACTGTTCATTAGTAACAACTAGTTAGAACAGGAGTAGGCAAGTTGGCCAAATGGGCTCCAACCATCATAACAACTGGCAAAGGGTTGCATGATCTGCAATTCAAAATATCTGGAGGGCATCAGGTTGCCTATCTTTGGCCTGGAGAACAGAGGATTAGAAGGGACCATTTCTCTCTCACTAGTCAAACACACACAGCCCATATTTCACAGGACTGTTGAGAGTAAAAGAACTATATTCTTTTTTAAGGGAAGAGCAAAATAAAAATACAATGCAATGCAATAATCATTTGTATTTCTTTTAGATTAATCCTATTGTTCCATAAAGTTCTGAGGGCATCAACATAGAGTTTAAAATCTACTGATGACATCAAAAGTATCTGATCAACATTGGACCCGCTAACATTCCTTTTGAATAATCAAATGCTCAATCTTAAAATACTCTATACTACACCATCTAGTGAGTCTTGTCTTATTTCAAATTATGGGGAATTTTCCATCAAAAAGCAAGGTCAACAGAGAATAGTTGGAATGAAAACTCCTGACAGATTGCAATGAAGACTATATATATGAAACTCCAATTTATTCTGTTTCCATTACCTCTTTTTTTTTTTTTTTTTGCTCCCTTCAAGTAATTTTTTTTTTTTTAACCCCTGGAGACTGCTTGGACTAGTCCCTGCAGTTTTCTTGGCAAGGTTTTTCAGAAGTGGCTTGCCTTTCTCTTGGCCTGGGAAGGAGGTAGAGTGACTAGCCCAAGGTTACCCAGCTGACTTTGTGCCTAAGGCAGGACTAGAACTCACCGTCTCCTGGTTTCTAGCCTGATGCCTTAACCATTACACCAAACTGGCTCTCTCTCTTAATTACCTTTTCTTAATGTTATACTATATCATCCTACTCAGAAGTAAATTTGATAAATTTAAGGTAAGCAGGTGTAAGATTGTAGCCTAAATTCTATTAAAGTAAGGATATATACAGGCTCTGAAATGATGATGATGATGTTCTGAACAATTATTTGTATCATTCTTAAAAGCTATCCATACAATGACTGATATCAGCATTTGATTGCTTAGAGGAGTTTCTATACTTTTGACTAGAGGATGTGTGTTTAGGTTTACTGCAGTTATTGTATCTAAGGTGCAAAACTGATTTCCAGTAGCTGATTTCACTGAAGTAGCATGATTTCTTTGCGCAGATATGTGCAGATGAGACATCCATCAGCATGCAGGAATACTGAGAGAGATCAGGCTCTTTCCAGTCGAGCTCAATTCCTGACACATCCCTGGAGTTTTCCTGACAATTGAAGTGGCTTGCTACTGCCTTTTTCTGAGATATTTTTTTCAAGATCTCAGTCAACCCTACAATCCCTGGGATCTTCTGCTGGTCTTCCATTCAAATACAGACAAGACTACTCTAGAAACAGCATTCAAAATAAAGAGGGCAAATTTCAGACCTCACTGTTTGCAGCCTGCAACAAGCATGGCAACTTGTATATTTTTTTCCTTTTATGGTTGCATATATGATATATATGATCCTTCCTTCCTTCCTTCCTTCCTTCCTTCCTTCCTTCCTTCCTTCCTTCCTTCCTTCCTTCCTTCCTTCCTTCCCTCCCTCCCTCCCTCCCTCCCTCCCCTCTGCTCCCTGCCACTTCAGTCTTCTGTAAATGTCAGCTATGAGCAGCACGGTTCCTAACATTCAATGAAATGAATGATTCTTGCCATCAGATGAGGACAGTAAAGAATTAAACTGATTAATTCAGAGGATGGCTTTCAACAGTTTTACAGATATAAATGTTAGAAGGCACTATGGAAATACTTGCACAAAAATGCTTTCCTCATCATAAAGTCCTTTTTAATGGCTTTTTAACTACCTAGTTATAAAAGGTTTTCCTTCTGCCTCCTGGCATAAAGGAACAAATGTGTAATTAAAATCTGCAGCACTTCTTCCTTTTTAAAAAAAAAAAAATCAGTGTTAACTAAAGATGGGTAAAGAAATAGGAAAAAGAAAGACAGGTATTTTGAGGAGCTGCAGGGAGATTATAAGTGAAAACACTAGGAATTTGACTTGGGGGTCCTAATATAATGCCACATGTCTGTTGTTGCTTCAGAAAGTGCTACTAGGATGTGGGAAGACGATTCATCATGATAACTACATATTACCTCCATTACCAAGGAGAGAATGCCTTTCAATACCAGTTACAGGAGGACATGTGTGTGTAATTTCTGAATTGAATTATCTTTGGGTTAAAGTTTAGGGTAGACCTCCCCTCCCAAAAACAAAACCCCAAGCCATTGATTTTAATTGGTCTCATCTAAGCAGGACTAATTGTTGTGTTCCTGGTGTTCTCTAAACTTGGTTTTCATCTTGCAGACATTTTATTACCTTCCTCAGTAACATCAATTTAATATGAAATGAGGTTTGCTGACTATTTTAAAGAACCAACAAACTCCACTTCATATTAGTGCACTGATGTATTACCAAGGAAGGTAATCTATAAGATCAAAATCAATCTCAGAGTGCACTAAGAACTCAACAATTTCAACCCTGCACTACATATTTTCCACTATTATAAGCAGGACTAAGTCTGGATCCAATCTTTTCTGTATATATGATCTTACCTTTTGGGGCTATACACATGCAGACTTCTATAACTGGATTAAGATGTGTGCCTGAGAAACTTTACTGAGATTTAATTGATCTAACTTTTTCTGCGGTTTCTATTTCTTATCTTTTGCAATACTGAAATCCATAGTTTGGATTTAAAATCATCTTTGTACAGAATTGAGTTTCAGACTGATCCCTAAAGCTTGAAAATAACTGAGCACATAAGTAAAAAGAGGAGATTAATAACCTGAAAAAGCGCAAAAAAGTATTCTCTTCATAGGGCATACATGTTATTAAAATTCATTCAAAGGCTACTCTCTATAATTACATTCACACTGTCAGGATTTAAATATCAAGACAATGTCACTGCCAAGTGACTGTTCCCATGTGGATTTATTAAATTCTAGAGGCAAAAAAATGGACTAAAAATATAACCTTAAGAAATGATGTGTTTATGGATATTTCTGCCTCAGGATATTGCTGAACCTTTTGCTCTTAAGAGACTAACATTTTTATATCCCAAGCTTTTTTTGCCTCCCTCCATTAAATAAAGTATCCAGGATTACTGCCAATTTTTCAAAGTAAAATATTGAGTAAAGATTGGGAAATTATGTTTCCATAGCTGAACTGTTCTGTTGCTCAGCTGATTTCTTTACAGAAAGAAATATTCCCTTTCTTGTTGTAGAATCTCAGCTTTATTTTAAGCAATATAGTGCAACATGAATTAATGTCATGGAAAGCAATGCATTTTTACTCCGTGCTTGGTCCACTGAAAAGCAACAGAACCAGGTAAGTAGACTCCCTCTATGTCTATATGGGTCCTTTTCTGGTGTGGGAGTGATGTCCCTGGATCCAAAGCAGAGCTGTACTAGTTTAAAACTAACCCAAAAGGTAACTATTGAATAAGTCTCTGGAAAAGACCTCAGAATAGGCCTAGCAATTTCTGTACTCTCCAGATTTGAGATGATAGTCTGAGAGCTAACATTATCTAAACTTCCCCTGCATGTACACTTTTTAATTAATTTAGCACCAGCTAGCAGACAAGGTTTTGTAGATATACAATTTCATTATTCACCATTTACATGCAAAAAATAAAAGGTTCAATTCAGTGTTAGTCATGACTAGGCCTGTGATATTATAGGAACTTGTCAGTCATGGTAGTATTCAACCCAATACAAGTGACAGCTGATGGTACTTTAAAAGAAATTTAATGTTTTATACCATAGGAGTGCTAAACACATAGCCAGTTGAAATATACTTCTTACGTGATAATAACTGAGAAGGCTCTTCATCCAGTGAAAATCAAGATGAATTTAGTCCTAAGTAAATTATTCTCCCACAATCTTGGCTTTTTATGTTTTTATTTTTCATTCATGTTTCAATGGTTTAAGATGGTTACAATGTTTTAATTGTTGCTCTGTACACCACCCAGAATCTCATTATGTGATATGGACAGCCATATAAATTTGTTAAATAAATATGATGAAATCCTTAGCAAGGCTTCTTTTGATAATCTCAAATTCTGGAGAGATTACAGTTAGAAGCAGACATTCCTGAAAGTATCGAAATTAACAGTGTTGAAATTATTAGAGAACAAATATTAGGAGCAGGGACTGTTTCTCCCTCCACCTCCCAATTCAAGTCCACCTCTAAGCAGAGGAAATGGGAAAATCTCAGGTTTCTACAAGTTTTCAGCAAGGACATTCCAAAATAACATGGATGTTGATTTCCATTCATGTCTGAAATATAATTCTAAGAAATACATAAAATGGCCTACTATAATATTCCTCCTTGGTGAGATGTCTGTCTGAAGCATAGAAACTAGCTGAGCCAAATGCCCAGCAATATCTTGGTTGGCTAGAAAGCCAGAAATAGCCAATGCCAGTTTACATAACAGATCACTGAAATAGAAGCAGATTTCATGAAGCCAAATTAAATTATAATATGTAACTCAACATAGGTCACTGGACTGGGATTAGCTGCCAGGGAGAGCAACTCTAAAATTTGGCTCAGCTAAGCACTGTTTAAACCTAATAGCATAATTCTGTGTAAAATCTTGCTTTCCTATATAATCTAGGGAGAAATGTCTCTTTAACTTCAAGACAATTAATTTTTTTCTTTTAAAAGACTGCCCCAAAGTTTTGTGTGTCTCTGTGTGTTTGTGTATAGCGCCAAATTCATGAGAACATAATCTTGTTAATAATTTACAGAGGGGATTTTATGGGCATTTTATTAAAGAACAGCTGGATCTATTCTTTTCTGGAATGTACAATTTTAATTTTCATTTGTGAGATATTTTTACTTCTTTATTCATTTTTGTTCACTTTAGGGTACAAACAAGTATCCCCCTGGGAAGTCATTGCTTAAACTTAATAATTAGGCACATCTGATGGATAAACAATTGGAAAAAGCTCATGGACCTTTGTTTTTATATATGATAACTGCAGCTAGACTTTTATATGCTTAAAGGTGGAAAGACTTGACATTACCCACAATCGAAGAATGGATGGTAAAGATGATGGAGTTAGCTGAGATGACAAAATTGACAGCTTTGCTTGCCTGCTTGTTTATTTATTTATTGGATTTCTCCCCCGCCCATCTCCCCCTCAAGAGGGGACTCTGGGCGACTTACAAAAAACAATAAAAACTATAAATATATCTAAAACACAAATACATCCAGCATTAAAACAATACTAAAAAAGCTTCCAGCATTAAAACACTGACTAACTTTAATGCCAGTTGGAAGCCCCTTTTGGACTTTTTGTAGGAGACAGAAAAAAATGAAATAATACATGGATTTGATGATTAGTTAAATTAATAGGTTATACAAAATATGTTAAGATGTAATTTTAGAGTAAAAGGTTATTATACGAGTTATCTATATCTGCTGTATAAGAAATCAGAAGTCATTCTTTTTGTAATTTTTCCTTTTCCCTTTCCTTTACTTTCCATCACTTTTGTATTCTTTATTTCTAACTCTCTTGTTCTCTACTTCTCTCCCTGATTATTAGTTCTTGTTTGCTTTTATATTTATGCTTTTTATAACTTAATAAAGTTCTTATATAAAAAAATAGGCACATCTGTGTCCTTTTGATGATTTTTAAAATGTCATTTCAAACAGCAGATAAAAGTCCCAATCTGAATAGAGTATTAAGAAACATGTTTTGTATATACCAGAAGAACACAAATTTGACAATGGAAACAATCAGACATATTTCATTAGTACATTCATTGGACAAATTCATGTCTCTAACTTATCTTTCACAATAACAGATGCAAAAAACATGGAGCGCAGCACAGAATCTAGCTACATCCCAGCTCATAAGTACATTGGGACATCACTGCTGCTTGCACAGAGAGGTCACATAAGCCTCTTCACTACCTCACACACATCACATACGACATTTTAGTACGATACGTAGAACTTTTACCATATTTGCAATTTCTGTCTCCCCATTGCCACATAACACAGTGAATTCTCTTTGGAGGTCCACATCACATGGAAAAGTATTTGAATGTTAAAGAAATTTAAAGAATTTTAAAGAAATATAATAGTCTGAAGGCAAACAGCACACTGAACTCCTGTAATACTGACTGTAGGAGAATTTTTATTTGGGAAGGAACTGGTCCTTCTTTGCTCTAGATTTACCTGCTTTGGAAGTGTTGATCAGCACAATTATGACTCCAGGCCCACAAAAAATTCAGTGTATTATTTGTCTTCAGCATAGATTAGTGAACAGCACAATTTTTTCTCTCTAAGTCCCTATAGTTTGCTGTGGGGCATCAAAACCATCCCATAATTGTCACTACCCTATAAAGTGTTACAGCAATTTTGTATCTTTCTTCTCTTTTGTTTTAATTTAAATCACTTATATACTACCTTCATCCTGTTATGTATTTCAGGTAGTTCACAATATAATAGTGGTAGATAAGATAGTGAAACCAACTAAAATAATTGTTAAAAGCACTTAAAATAAAAGTCTGAACAAACTTGTTTCCCTATTTCACAGAAAGAACAACGTACATGCCAAAAAGACAATAGTGACCATCTGTATTATCATCTGCATAATATGTACATTATCACACACATGCTGTGAAACATCCATAACCATGTATGGTTGTATTAGGACAGAAGAGATGCAGGTTTAAATACACCCTCTCCCATGAAAACTCACAGGTTGACTTTGGGTCAGTCACTTAACTTACTTTCAAGTAATCTGACCTCACAGGGGTACTGTTTGAGATAAAAGAAAGAAGATCCTCATATAAGCCACCTTGTGCTTCTGGAGAAACAACAGGATATAAATCAAATAAATACATGTATGGCTGATGCTCATTGTAGGCATTCAGTTCTAACTACAGCAAATGCCAGTCAAAGTCTAGCTAATTAGGAACTGGGATCAGTATGAAGCAAAGAGCTATTACACATGTAGAGCTACAGAAGTGGGGCTAGAAATCCCAAGTGACCAGATTTTTGTTCCATGGAAGAAACTGTTCCTTGGAAGAGCCAGTTTGGTCCAGTGGTGAAGGCACCAGGCTAGAAAGCAGGAGACTGTGAGTTCTAGTCCTGCCTTAGGGATGAAAGCCAGCTGGGTGACTTTGAGCTAGTCACTTTCTCCCAACCTAACTCACCTCACAAGGTTGTTGTGGCGAAAATAGGAGGTGGAAGGAATACGAGGCATATTCGCTGCCTTGAGTTATTTATTAAAAAATAACAAAGGCGGGATAAGAAATCTAAACAAGCAAACAAAAGCTACGTGCTCTGAAGCGGCCCCAATGTTACCCACACAACAATGGAAAGGGATGGCTAGCTTCAAACATTTTCATTCGCCTTGTGTGTATAAATGTGATTACTCCAGCTTTTCCACCAAAAAAGAAGAGGAAGGTGTCCTGATTAGCTTTACTCATATATCATTCACCTTACACCTTATAGCATGGCAGAAAACACGCACAGCTCATAAGCCCCCAGACATTTGTTGGTGGGAATCAGTCCATTTAAAAAAAAAAAAAAATTAAATGTTTACAATGTTAATGCTAAAGGTGACTATAAAAAGGGCAAAACAACATGCTAGGGCAGCCCAGTATGTATGCTCTTCCTGTGTTGTGAGACAGTTTTGCAAGGAGCCTCAATTAATTTTCTTTTTAAAAAAGTCTGTGCTGCCTTACAGCTTTTAAAATGTGCTATTTTATCCACGTGTTTCCTTTCTTCTCTTACTTGGTTAAGATGGGTGGCCCTACAAACGTGTTAAATAAACCAACAAATAAATAGTATCAGAAAACAGCCTCAATAAAACCAGCCATTAATATAATATTGATATAGTGCTTAGAGGTTACATAACCTTCATTCATGAAAACATGAAAGGCTGTGTGTGGAACCTCAGAAGGTAAAGCTCACCCTTTTAAGAGATTTTGTAAAGAAAACAGGAAGCATACCATCTGAACTGATTATTTTCTTCTTCATGATAAATTACCAGCTAGCAACCTTCCAAAACAGATTTGTTCTTGATACTGCCACTGCAGCGCTGTATTGATTTGTTGTTCTGCAGAAGGGATGCATGTATTATTAAGGCATTTCCAAATAAAACCTCATTTTCATTTTGCCTTCTAAACTAGTCTGATGAATGTTATCTGATGGTTTAATTATTTCGGTAAACATCATCATGGTACCAGACAGTCCTTTATTTCTGTAATTTTTTAGCAAATGCAAATGTACTGGTAATGAAAGCCACACGGTATTAATGATGCTGAAAATCTCTAAGGAAAACATCTAACATCCAACTCATAACATTGTGCCAAAATTACATGTGGGAAGACTTTTCTTTTTAATAACCTTTGTTTCTTAATTTAGTTTTGATTGGCTGTGAAATCCACAGTGGCACTCAAAGGCTTGCTGTTATCAGCGCTTCTGCTCCAGGAGTCGTACAAATGTATATGTCCATCTGTAGGTGCCTTCAAGCTCTCTATATGATCTTTCCAGGAAAAAAGGGATAATGAAACTGTTTCAAATTGCCTTGGATGTTGCATTACTTTATGATAGCCAGGCCTGTTCGAACCTTAACAGCAAACCTTCTCTTTTATATGTCATTATTCAGTCTTCTAAACTCCAACTGCTTATTGTGAATTACAAATTAACACTGGCATCGTGCAGATAGTAGCACTTTTTATCTCTGCCAACCTCACAGTCACTTCTCTATGGTATCTTTCTTTTCAGAAAAGTATTCCAGAAAACAACAAAAATTTCCACATATACAAACATCAATATGTAATATATAGTGGATATAGTAAAAAGCGTTCCCATCATCCAAATTTTGTCTTAGATTTGAGGATCTAGAATTACTAGACTTTGTTTGTTGAATAGCATATTTTGTTTTATTTTATTCCAGGCTTTATCAAATCAGTATGTTTATGCTTTCAGGATTCATCTTAAACTTTGTATTATCCTAGAAGAAGGTAAGTCTAACTAGCCCAATCTTGAACAGCAGAAACCTGGTTAGGACTTTTCCTGAAAAGCAACAGAACTAAGAACTACCAGCTGAATCTACCCGCGGGCTAGAATGATCAAATATAGTGCAGACTTACCTGTATACTTACCTGTATGTAGCACCCTAGGTTATATATACAACCAAAGCTCAAGAGAACTTTAAGCACAATTTTTTTCTCCTAAAATAATATAGCTGACTAGATAACACAGGAAGGATCCTGCTGTTTGCCTTTATTGGCAGTATTTGTTGAATGAGTTCCCTAACATCTTTGTCATACACGTAGAGAAATATACCAAAATCATAACTGTACATTACAATTCATACATTTCACATTTTCTAGAGCCACTGCACCAATTTTAGAAAAGGAAGCTCAAGAATCAAAGAAATGGCAGTCTCAATACATTTTATATTAAGTTCATTCTTACTGCTGAGGTACAGCTTGTGAGCAATACAGTTCTGCTTTTTGAAGCCACATGTACCAGAGATTCTAACAAAGGGTACAACCTATCAGAAGGATTTCAGGCATATTTCAAAGAAAATTTAATCTATCATATGTAAATTGTTTAATTTATGTGATTTGAAATACCTTACGTTATTTAAAAATCTTGTGAAAGTTTCATGTTTGTCTTTCATTATTGGTATGAAACTATTCCTAAAAAGTTAGGGTATCCAAAATTAAATCTTCCTTTAAACACATTCCATTCCACCAGATCAAATAGTTTAGATGAAGTTTCCTTATACTGAGTCAGACTATCATTCCACCTAGATCAGTATTACTGACACTGATTGATAGCTTTTTGACCTAGAGCTCTGCAAAGCATTATAAACTAGCCTTTCTCCAAAAATGCAAATTCCAGCAGTTGTATAGAAAAGCTTATTTCACATTTCAGAAGTGTATGCCATAATCTAAACATAGTAGATCACAGATAAGTACAATCCAGTAGGATGTTCTGGTGCCCTATTCCAAATGAAATGAGTAAGAGTCATGCTTAGTATTGCTCTTGCAGAAATCTTATTCATCTCAATGAGGCTTCTGTTTGAAGTGCGCTTCTCTCCCAGAATATGACAGCACAGACATTGAGCCAGGATTGATGTGCAACATGTTGTGAATAATCAAGTAATATGAACATCATAGCATTAAGTGATGCAATTCCATTGCCTATGCCATCAACTGGGTACAAGTGGTTTAACATTGAAGTGTACAATAGTTTACAAAGTGTACACACACAGCTGGAGCTGACTTACACAGTCCAGATATAAATAGTTTATAAAGGTAATGACTATCTGCTTCAAGACAGCAGATGTTAAGCTGCCATCTGAAATGTTGGTTGTGCTTAAATTAGGGAACGAATGTAGTTTACATCTCCCCTCTTTCTTTTATCTTCTGAACCCTGAGAGCCTTGTCTCTGAAGCAAGAATACTTTTGCAGATGTGAAGTCATAGGTCTCACATGAAAGCAATTTTTAAAATCACAGTTATTTTAAATCATCACTAGATTACCCTTGCCACCCAGAAAGGAGAATGCCCAAACCCCAATAATCTGTTAGGATCTTCTTACGTCTACTGAGAACTGAAAACCTGTTGAAAGAAAATGAATGGGTAGCAGGTACAAAAGGCTGCAGACGTAGTTGCTAAAATGTGTTCCAAAATTAGTAACTTGGAGATGTGAGGCTCACCCCTGCTGCCACTGAATCTTAACCCTTTTTTATAATGCCCAAATGAGGCTATTCTTTCCTCCCCATCTTTGTCTAGCTATCTCTGCCTTTCACTTCTTTTCCATCCAGTTTTGTTCACAAATTTCTCATTTCTTTCCTCCCCAGTGCAACTTCCTCTCCTCACAGTATCACCATCCTGAGGTTTCTTTCTTTTCTTTTGTTCCTCCTCGAAGGAGGGAACGTGTGCCTGAATTTGTATGTTTCTGTGTGTGAGAATGGGTTGTGTGTAAGAGAGAATGGTTCTTTTCTAGTATAGAGGGACACCTAATTTTACACACAACTCATTTTAATAAGAGATAGATTGGGGGTGGGGGGAGATTGTCTTATTCTTTGAATAGCTTCTACAAGTTGTATAGATATAGCAACACATATGCACACATACATGTACAAATTGGCACCTGCATACATTTATGGGGGAATGGAAATCTCTAGGACTGGTTTCAGCTGGAGTTGTCAATTCTGGTTTGACAAGATATGGATGCTGGACACTGCACAGGCTTTTTGACTGTGTCTGACATTTTGTCCCCCTATTTATCCTTTCAGAAAGATCACCATAATTGGAGAGCAATCCTCCTTTCAGCAAATACAATATTCAGCTCATATCAGAGAAGTAGATTTCATATCTTGCAGTTTAAAAGAAAAATAATAGCACTTGCAGAAACACATAATCAAATACGGTATATTTAAGGGAAAAATGTACATTTTAATCAGCTCTGAAAAACCCAACTACTATAGCTACAGGTTGTTGGATTATTTTGCTAAGAACCACAAATCCTGCAGAAGCCTTTGTCTTAATATAAAATATTAGCTGGCACAGTACAGAAATCCAAGAATCATTTATGTACCATCTTACAAAGCTGAAAATACCGAAACAAATTTATCATCCAATCTAACAACAATGCATTTTGAGTCAAATCAAAATTTGGACCTTGTCACCCAAACACCTTTTGCGAGGATATGTATACTTTACTTAGTGGGAAGTGCATCTCTGAATGATGTGCCGGGGGCTACATTTAAAAATTATATAGGCCACAACACAAACTAAGCAGATTTAATTTAAATGTAAGTAAAATTAAATTGATCAATTATATACACTTAATAGGATTATTACAGAGGCAAGTAATACTTTTCCCTTTCCATCCAATCAAAAGTTAAAATGTAATGGCAACTTTTTGAGGGGGGGTCCTTGTAACATACAGGGCTGTCTGTGGTCCTGAGGCCTAAAAAAAGCAGTAGAAGTGTACCATTGACTCAAGAATCACTTCACTTCATTCAAGTGGACCTAAATGGACTTCTTAACCCTTCAGCTTTAAAAGCTTCTAATGCTTCCTATATGCCAGACATTTTTCAGCCCTGTAATAAACAATGCCAGCCGTCCTAAATTAAACATGTTGGTGATGATGCAATAGACTGACATTATTCTGTTTCTGTGCTCTATGCTAAAAGATAAGATTTATGTTTTTTGCCTTACCATTCCGCAGAAGGTCTCTGGTGGATTTCCACATGTTATATTAGGTGGATCCAGGTTTACTTTCACATGTTTCATCATATCTATGGCTTCAGGCTGACAGGCTGTATAATCCCATATCTTGTCTTCATCCATGTAAATCTGTGTCTTGCACACATCATAATGTCCCCAGACTGAAGGATAATGTTGCATTACCGAAGACACAGTAACCCATAGGGCGTGGAGAGACAGGAATCTTGACAAATACATCTCTATATCCTTTTGAATGCCTTGACAGCAATTACCAATACGGAACTAAGTGCAGTCTTTATTATACATAAATATACATGGGGACGGGCAAAGTTATTGCAAAACGTGTTCCAAAACAGAGAAGAGCTTAAGTTACAATGACTGTGTTTTTAATTTTGGAAACTTTGGTGGAAGCCAAGCATATTGTATACCGTTCAAAGCCAAGTGAAGGATGCTTGTCACATTCCCAGGTGTTTCAGGACTTTTTATCACATATGTAAATAATGTCCAAAATCAGGTAGCAATTTAGCAGTGTTGCCAGTTCTCAGCTGTACCGTCAGTAATCCTGAGCAATCCTCCCCTTTCCTGGCTCATGAGGAGCAGTCAGCCAAACTGATAAATCAGCTGGTGGACCAAAATGATGAGTGTTTACAGTCTGCTCGCCATCAATCATTCTTTTCTTCTGGCACCAGCACCCTTTTGGAAACAATAAAAGTAAGAGTTACTGTTCCAGGATCAATGCAATAGAAAATATCTGAAATGTTGACATTTTGAGAGCCTTGCTGCAATACAAGGTAAATTGGAATAATCTGGGTAACCTTTACTGGAGGTACTTTGCTAAAATAAACCAAATGTCTGAATCACTCATCACCAAAATTATTCTGACATGAGAGATTTAACTCTTCTCTCATTTTCATCCATCCATCCATCCATCCATCCATCCATCCACCCACCCACCCACCCACCCACCCACATTAAGAACATTATTTTCATCTTGGCAAAACCTGGGCCCAAGCAAAGTATTCAAACCAGTCACATATTTCATAGCTTGATAGGAGATAAAATCCCCGGCCTACCAAAAGTGGCAAAGCTTTTATTACAATGACAAAGGACTGACGGCAACTTGTGTGCTTTTCATCTCTTCAAAAGAAGACCTCTGAGAGCTCAAAATATCTGTTCTGTGTCTCAGGTTTGTTAGCTTAATAAGTGATCTAATGAGCCCACTTCTATCTCTCTGGATTTTTTTCTCATTAGTAGTGGAAAAGCTCTGCTTTTGTTTAATTGTGTTTAATGATAAAGATAACAGTGGGCTCATTTGCGGCTGATAATAATAATTCCTTATACAGGCTGGCTGTTGTTATTATTATTATTTTAAAGTCCTTTTATGTGTCAATTTCCATAACAGAAAGCAATCTTCCCAAACTCCCTCCTGTGTTCACTGGAGCAGGACATAAAATGCTGGGCTATACTTTAAGTGACAGAAAAGGCACACCTCAAAGAAATTCTCACATTGACCTTTGTCAACTTTGCAAAGGCACATAAACACAAGGAATGGCTACGTGACAGCCCTCAGGCTCAATCCAACCTCAACACTTTCCTCTCTAACTAGATTTTAATTAAGTTGTGATAGAAGAACTGTTCACCCTCCCCACCCCCGGTTAGCTTTTGTATGCAAATGCATTTGTGCATATTTACTTGAGTTAAAAATTATGCCACCTAAATTATGACAGATATACTAAAGATCTTAACCATTTTATGAAATAGTGGAACACTGGAGTACATAGAGTTTGGTTATATCAATCTAGAACATAATCCTAAGAAAAACCTTTGATAAAATCATTGCAGTATCCTGTTTTTTAACTGCATTATCTTACTAAAAAGAATGCAATACTTACTATGTATTATCTTACTAGTTATATTAGTAATAAGCCCTTCCCACACAATCACTGAAAAGTAAGTGTGCAGTCATATTGCTGTATTCTTAACTAACATTTTATTATTAAGGAATCACCCATAACTTCTTATTAAATTCCTATGCTTGGCAGGTAAACATCTGGAAACAGTTGTGTTGTTTCCCAAGACCATTTTTTTCCTGTTTGGAGTCTGATGATCTGATGAGTTAAGGAAATGAGTTGTGATAACATATACATAAAAAGAACACTGCATTTTGGTGACCTGTGCAGCATAATAGCTCAAACCAAAATACCTACTTTCAGGCAGAGAGAATCTGGCCTGCAAAGCAAATCTGTAAACAGGTTCCTTTTATTCAGATATGACACTATCTTGGATCTGAAATTATTTCTGATGCAATGCCAACAGATGGCTGAATAGTGTTTCCATAGCAAATTACAATAATTGCCTTATGGACATATGCAGCTTCCTATTATATTTATTTCATAACCCAGTATTGTATTAGAAAGTTCAGTTTCTTTTCAGGAATGAGGTACACAACATTCCAACTCAGATAGCAAACTTAGAAGGGTTTTAAAGAGCTTGAAGATACTTTTTAAAACCATGCCATCTAGTCCAGGATCAAAATCTTTGTTTTCTACATATTTTATCTTATCTACTGATCATCAACTTACTTCTGTATGTATCTGATCATTCAGAAACAGGATTTGGTTCATTTCAAATACTTAGATTGAAAGCATGCATTTTAAATTAACAATTATAAATAGAAATAAATAATTCCTTGTCCTGTACCACGTTAACAAATTACCAAGCAGCAACATATAATGAATTCTGAAGAAATTATATATTTCTGTAACATTTAATGGTGGAATTAAGCCCAATTCCTTTCAATATAGCTTTACTTCCAAGAAGCATATATTTTAACAACCTACAATAAAACAATTGGAAACTCATATCAGGATGCAAATAGATGAAAACAACCATCAAGATTGCAGAAGGTTTGCATTAAAATGCAACACTGGTGCAAATGTTCCACTCACTAGACTATACTCTTCCCCCTGTATAATGAATTACTGTTGAAGCAAGTGAAAAGTCATGATTATGGTCATTACACAGAATTATAGAGTATAGCATTGATCTCATTCAACATGATGACAAGAGGAAAGTAGGGATCTTTGTGCAGGTGATTCAAGTATCAGACGAATGCCAGAACATGCGACTGGCATGCTTGACAAGAAACAGCCAATTATAGCTTAAATTTCTGGCACCTGTCCAGTATGTGATTAATAGTTTTCCATTACATTTCAGACATATTATTAATGTATTAAAAATGTCATGGTTTGGCAAGAGCTAACGCAGCATAGCTTAGCAGTCGGCAGTATCTCATTATTAATGAGCTCTCGTTGACACAGGGAAAGATACTGGCTTGAAGATCATATGCTAAAGATCATGAGAATTTTTAATAACAGCAGAATTCAACTCATGTTGCATTTGTATATTGCAACTCATGAATACAGATCTTAATTAAGAGCATGATGAAATAATATTTTTAATGTAGAAATGAACATTTTTATTTCCATCCTAAACATATTTCTATGGAATTGAATTTTATGTCAAGGCCATCCAAGCTGTTGTGATTGAGAGATCAAGATTTCTACTTGAGCTTTCTTAAGATCAAACTTTCAGGCTCGAATATCTAGTGTGGTAAAGGACAAGAAGGTAGGATTTTCTTCTATGTTTTCTCCTCTGCTCATATCTGATCAATTCTAACACAAGTGTTAAAAACTGAGAGATGACTATGTTGCTAAATCCTTTCTAACATTAAAATCTTTGCTTACCATGTGCTGATCCCACAATCTGCTGGGTTAAACTAAAGTGATCCCTAGAATCTTGCCTAACTAAAGAAAAGGTGACTGCAATCACTGGGGAAAAAATGGTACAAAGAGACCCAGAATGTCCTTTGTTATTGATATCTCATCACCCCTACAGAATATTAACCCTTACCAGTGCTTCTACAACCTAGCTTCCCTGTAGGGGCTTTCAGATGACTGCTATTTAGTCTCATGTGATACCTTGCTTATGTATAACTGCTGATCCCCCTGAAATATATCCCAGATGCAAATGAAGCATCTTGTAGTGGTCTCATCCCTGTAAATAGCATCCTTTTCTCTCTGTCTCTCTCACACATCTACACCCACAGACACACAAAATCATTCTCTCATAATAGAATTTGGCACTAAGAAGCTGATTGGGTAGTTAATCAATAGAACTCCCCGGTGAGGACTGTCTCTATGTACAGAGTTGAATTCAAAAAATAAAGAAATAAACCCCCAAATAACAGTTTTATACATATTATTTGGAAATCTATCCCACTGTTATTAAGTATGCTTGCACCTCCAAGCTTTTACATTATCATCTGCAAATCAAACAATGTAGCCCTCTGCCTTAGGTAAAATAGTTATTTTAATAAAGACACACACGGACACATACCATCTGAGGAATCCATAAAGCAGATTAGTCAACTGTATTTTAAGGAATGTATTCCATCCTCTACTCTGTATGAATTCTGACTGAGTTTTCCTGAACGCCAGCAATAATAATGCTATAAACACAATACATAACTATAGTTCCATGTGTTTAAAGCAGCGCATACATCTTTAAATACTGATTTTATACACACACACACACACATTTAAAGATGTATGCACTGCTTTAAAAAAAGAGGATCCATTCAATTGTTTTAGGAAACTAAACAGAATACATATCTAATGGGTTTTATATTTTATCCTCTCAAATATGGATTAAAAGTGATAAATACCAATTCTCCAAATGTCAGAAATCTCTTCATTTTGGAGTATAATACAAAATTTCTGCATTTAATGCCAACTCACTGCTTTTCATAAATGCTAAATTAGTTTGCTGAATGAGTAAAAATAGGACAATATGAATAATGGGATATATGTTTTATGCCCTCAGGCTTGAAAGAAAGTCAAATCCATTCTGGGAAAACGGGTGGGGAACCTCCAATAGGATTGTTATAGTGATGAGTCTAGTAAAAACCAAGTTATTTTTACAAATTTTACTGATGGAAAATATAGATGTTTTCTCTTCAGGAAAGTACACCATGTATTACAATTATTCTAACCTGTAGCAAGGGAGAGAAAGACAAGGAAGATTTACCATAAAAATAGGTCTATGAGACATACTTAGCCCATTGCAGACAATTCCAAGTTTCTCTTGCCTGCAGCATTACAAGGAAAGCAAGCCTCAAAAATGTTACAAATTGTGGCACATCACTAATATTCAAAAAACAGAAGGAAGGCTGAATCACAGGCTTTCACTTGAAGGCAGTATTCTTAGCACCTGTCAGAAGCAGGGAATGTGGTAATCCCTATCAATTCACAAATTGCCTCTCCTTCTTTAACCACGTGTATTTTCTTTAGGAATGCTAGGATTTTCAGTGACATAATGAAATTACCCTTCAAATGCTGATGGAAAGCACTGGCAATTAAAACTCCACCACCAGTGTCACAGTAATAAATCATCCATGAGTAGGTAACCCTCTGCATCAGATAGCTTCCTGTATCATTCTGGTGTATTTTCCCGCCAAATTTTAAGCGGCTAATGGTATGCAAAGAAGTGAGTATCAAAGAGCTGAAAAGTCCCTGTTTTGTTAACAAGAAATGCTGTACTTCAGTCTTGAAACAGCATTTCTGGTTATGATTTACCTGTGACCACAAGCCACAGAATGTTTCTCCATCTCTTATCACAAAATGCCACTGAAATATTTTCCAGGCAGGACCCAAACTGTTTTAAAATGGTATCTTTTGCTAAGTCAACTTCCTAAGACAGGGAGTTTTTAAGTTACCCTAAAACTCTTCTTCCAATGTGGACCTGATGAGCAATATTTTTCCAATTCCCGCTATAAACGACGCTCAGGCACTTATTTCTGGTGGATCTGTAAAAAGCACTTTGATTCAGCTGCATTCAAAGAGGTCATAATATCCACATTTTATTCTTCATCTGGAAAGGAATGTATTTGGAAAACAGAAATTTGAGCAAAGAAAAGCTAATATGGAAAGCTTCTGTGAATGTGAGTCAAGTCTCTTTTTCATTAAGCATCACAAATTTTGAGCTGTTGAATACCCTTTTCCATCATCTGGTGTTTTTGAAGGGCTGAGCACATTTCCCCTTTATCAAATCAGACTGACATTTTAGATCTGAATTAAGGATACACTGGACTGAGATAATACAACCTCCTCCAGGTTTTTGCTGCTGTATTTAGTATCCGATTTTTCTTTTCCCCTGCAGAAAAAAGAAAGCTGTATTCGCAGAACACAGAACAGGAAAAATGTTCAGATTCAAAAGCATGACTCTTATCATCTCAAGGAACAAGTTTTTCCATTCAAAGGTCTTCTACTCATTCCTTATTGCCTGTCGTATATTTTGTAACTTTTTTTACTTTAAAATTCTCATTGTTTTTTTTTTTTGTAATTACTGATAAAAGGGAGGCCTCTGTCTTCTTTAAATGCAGTGGCTAAACAGTTCAGGAATCCATGTCCACTGGATGCAGTCAGTGACTGCATATTTTCAATATGAAGTTGGATTTTTATCTGATGGTTCAGAGTTACGGACACACATGAAGGTAATACACTGCCTACCAGTAAATGATTTATACCTTCACAGCTTGGAAAGAAAAGATGCCAGTTTTGTACCATTCCACATATTTGGCATATAAAAATCGGTCAAAGGGCACCTTCTACGAACAAAGGCTTTGAAATCCCCGCTGGCACATTTTTTCCTTTTTGCAAAAGTAAGGGAATTACCAATCGGAGCGCCTTCCCTGTGGAAGACTTCCAAATGAACGCTAGAGGGCGCGGTTTCTATTTGTATCTAAGTTTGATCTCCTTTTTCTCTTCTAAAATCTCTTAATTGGTTATTGCGAGGGGGAGGAGGAAATGCAATAAAATCACATTAATTGTGTAATAACTCTGTTTGTAACAGAGCGATCCATATACAGGCAAGGATTCTACACATCATATGAATTCTGAAGGTAGTCAAAATTCCAAAGGATGAATGAATATAGGTGCTAACCCAACCTCGGCGACTCGCTCTTTCGCTTCCTAATTTCAATTTGTAGCGGATCTCAGAAAGCTCCAGCCCTGCATCTAATGCGACCACACGACCACCTCATCCACCCTCCAACCCTCTGGGCAGGTCCTCTTCATTCTGTCCTAGATAGGGAAGAAGAAGAGCTTCGGCGGAGTTTCGTTTGCAGGCAGCCAAGTTTCCCAGGGCAGCTTGAAAACTCTTCCGATTCCAGCCCTGGTATCTGGAAAGAGAGAGAAGCGCGAAGCCCCTTCTTGGAAAGTTTACCGCCGCCCCTTCGCGAACCGCACAGCTAACGCACCGGGAGGGAGGGCCAAGGCAGAAGCCAGGGATCAGCGGGGTTACTCACCGTCACGGGCCGATCGCCGCGCTTTGCTAAGGAAAGAGGCCGCGGAAGCAAACCACCGCCTGTGCCCCGGACCTCGGATGGCAGCGCGGGCTTCAGCCGGCTTCCCTCCCTCCAGCCGCGGCGATGCAGGGCGAAACGGCGGCTCCTTCGGCCGCCCCTTCTCGCCTTCCGCGCAAAGTTGCAGCTCGCGGCGAAAGACTCGCGCGGGCGAGTCGGGAGGAAAAGCCAAAAGCCGAGCTGGAGCCACCCGGCGAGCGGGCGAGCGGCGCTTCTTTCGCGCGCCCCCTGGATTAGCCACTCCTCTGGCGCTGCCCCTTTGGAGACCAGCCCGGCTGGGCCAGCGACGGGGCGGGAATCCTCCCCGAGCGGGGACAGGCGGGGATCGGACCGCGATGGCGATGAGGGCGGCGCGGGAGAGGGAGAGGACCGGTGGATCCAGGTAGCCTCCTCTAGCCGTCCCGCTCCAGCCCCGCCTTCGCCCTTCCTGAGCCCGGCTCACTTCTTGGCATCAAACTTTTGATGGGGAGGCGCGAGGCGGTTGCTGGTCGCCTGCCGGCCGCGGCAGCTCCAGGTGGCGCGGCTGCTCCCGCGGCGGCTGCTGGTGCTGCGGGATCCCGCCAGCTTTCATTTTATTTCCGATCGCCGGCGTTGAAGGGGCTCGGAAGGGACATAAATCCCCGCGATCAGCCTTGACGCCGCGGAGTTCCTTTCCGCCTGGCAGGGCCGGAGGGGTTTCCCGGGGGCGTCGCGGCGCTCCGGTCAGAAAAGTCCATGGGGGGGGGGGAAGCGGCACGCACCCCGTCGGCGCCGAGGCTGCCTTCTTGCAAATGCTCCTCAGACCGCGGCAGCAGGCGCTTCGCGGCGCTCCCTCGCTCCCGCTCTCGCCGCGGCTTAGACAAGCTCGCAAACTTAAGGACAGGACGCGATTAATTGGGGAGGGGGGAGGCAAGCGCAGAAGGGGTGGCCCTGCCGTTTCTCTTAAAAGCAATCTTCTGCAACTGCCAGCAAGTAGAGAGATTGCAAAGCTTATACTACCTCCAGACCGGAGCGCTCCGAGCGGTCCTAACGCCGATGCGCCCCTGTGCGAGGAGCTCGATCTCCCCACGCCTGACGTTCCCCTTGGCCGTCTCCAGTGGGCTCCAGCTTGAAAGTCCCCCTTTTCTTGGACGGTCTCTAGCCGTTAAGCAATTTTAAAAGGCAAGCCCAAGTTTGCACTCCCTTTATTAAATTCGGGCGGCAGAATAAATCTTCGACGCTGTTGCCCGTGAGTTGTAGTGTGTGTGCTACAACACCCCCCTCCATATTAACACAGAAGCAGTGATCTGCAAAGAGATGGATTACTGCTCTCACGTCTAAGCCTACGATGTACCATTCACTACTGATCATGTCACATGTGCATATTACTTTCTTAATTCATTTCTGGTTGGTTTGAAATAAAACGATGAGTTTTCCTAGGCAACAGGCTGCTTTATATAGTCTCGATTCTTTTTTTTTTTTTGATCTAGTGGGATGAATAACCAACAAGTCATCTGCCATGACACCGTTGAAGTTAAGCATTTTAAAGTCTCAGTAATTTCTGTGGTAGAAATGTATGTACTGTAGATTTTCACTGAAATTAAAGGCATGTGAAAATGCTCCACAGCTGTAATTTGCTCATGTTACAGTTTGATCAATTTAAAAAGTGATGAATCTCTAAGCCCCCAGATCCAGAGACACAGGATACCTATTTAATAGAATGAATACTATGAAATTGTTGGGACTTTTTTGAGTTTTACATAAACTCATATTTTATTTATTGTTTCCATAGCACCAGTATCCAGTGAGCAACCTTGATGTTGATATTAAAATGAATTGTATGTTTCAGATAAGGTTAAGAATGTTTAAATCCCACTGATTTCACATATTTATGCTCAGCTTATAGTCGAACAGGACAAAGATGTTTAATTTTGGTTAGAAGCTAGTATGTTACTGCTGGTTTGTGTACATTTTGCTCAACACAGCTAACAATAATGGAAATATTAAACAATTATACTACAATAAATTACAAAATAAATAATCCCATAAAATATAGATTAAATAAGGCAATAATCTTTTTTTTTTTAATCACTAAAATCCACTTACAATGCACCAACAAAATGAAATTTTGCCTGATGGTAGAAGAATATCAGAAATAGTTACCTGGACTTTTTTTTTTTTTTTTGCTCTGTTCAACATGCTTAAATTTAGAGTAATTTCAGTGTGACTTAAAAGTTTGAGCCTTACAGGGGTTCTTATGTCTCTTGCCTCATCTACCTGCACTGTACACAATTTGTTTAGAACTTGATGGGGCCACACAATACGGAATCATTGGTGAAGTGGAACCAACCTGTTTTATACTGCTGTGAATCTTAAGAAGCTATTTACCAACATTCGCAGCCAAACTACATAGGCATTTTTTAATGGTGCTTGAGGTCGAATGACAACTATTGGGCTAAACGTGTAGAAAAATCAGATACTCCTGGAAGAGTTAGGGCACGCTTTCTCAAGCTACAGTTCTTGAGATATGGGTGAACTTCAACTCCAGGAATTGCCCAGCCAGGAAATTTCTAAGAACGTTAGGAGTTAGTCCATTCGCCTTGGGAGTACTTCCCCAGATGTAGTAGGAAATATTCAAGAGAATAAATTGTTGCTGTAAAGAAGGGACTGTAAGAAAAATAATTTAGGCAAGGAGAAAGTCAAGGTGGAAGGAAGGAAGGAAGGAAGGAAGGAAGGAAGGAAGGAAGGAAGGAAGGAAGGAAGGAAGGAAGGAAGGAAGGAGTCTTAATTTCAGTACAACACATATAAACACTGTATTATGAGTATTACATGTTAGCAAAACTATTTATTGATATCTCACAATCCACATGATAGCCACAGAATGAAGTTTCATTTGAACGTTTAGAAACACAGATGGAACAACCAAGTTGAGCTGCTTTTATCCTTAGTGCTGTTCCCTTCCCAAACATATGGGAGTATGTATATATCAGATATATATATGTGGGATTACATGTTATTTATTTTTATATCCCTTTTCAGCTCCAGATTCAGCCCAAGAAAAGCAGTGTCAGTGGTACAATAAAACAATATCATTCCCTATAAGAGCAAATTCTAGTTAAGTGCTTATCACACTGGAAGTGAAATGGGCCCTCACCAGCTAATAAAATATATTCATATAAATAATACATATCTGAATTAAAATAATGTGCTGTTTTTCACAAAAGCTACAATGATCTGACTGAAATATGTGTGCTAACAAGGATGGTGGCAGCTATGGGATGGAGAAAAGAGTCAGGTTTTATTGACAAATCATTTAAATCTCTGACTGTGACCCTGTAACTAAAAAGAGGAAAAAAAAAAAACTTACAGAAGAGACAATTGACCAGTTCAAATTCCAGACAGTATTTTATTTTAAATAATTGATTTCTCCCTGGATCAGAGAGAAAGGTTTATGATAGGAAAAATGTGCCAAGGAGGTTTTTTTAAAAAAAGATTATTAGATGATTTTTCTGATTGTTGATTATGTGCCATCAAGTTGTTTTTGACTCCCAGAGACCACATAGATTTTCTCCATTCTAATCTGTGCCTAACCTGGTCCTTCAGCTCTTCCAACAGTGCAGAGCTGCTGTGCTGTAACAGAGTCCATCCACCTCTTCTTCTCCTTCCTAGAGGAAATTTAGAGGATATATTTTCACATCTCCCATTTTGTCTGGGCTCTCAACCTCCTTGGTCAAATCTACTGGGCTGGAAATGTGAATTTTCTTCCATAATATCTTGAGAAAATAAGAATGTACTACGTATCAGTGAATAGTTTTCTCACTCTTGTTTTTAATACCTTAAAGTAATATGGCAGACTTTCTTACTCTTCTCTTATTATAGATCGCTATTGACAGTCTTAAAAATTGATATTTCCAATTTACCAGCTCTGTCAAAGGGTTGGCAATTGTCCATCACTATGGCTTCCTCAGCTTCATACCCTTAATATTTGCCCAGTTTTGTATTTGGATCCTGCTGTTAATCTCAATTTTCTGTCACACTGGTAATTTCCATAGTTCTGTAGAATAAATATATTTCTTAGCTGCTTATTTTGGTGAATTTAGATTATATATTTGGTTGCTTGTGCTACTTTTGTTAGCTCCTTGCTTGGCTGACTTTCCTGTCCTTACTATATATACAACATCCATAATATTATCATGTTGTTACCCCAACTATATATGTGTGCTTTGTATGCATTACCTGAAACTAAAAGTGAACACATTTTTTCTGTCTTTCCTAGCCAATAAACCTTTCCCTAATACTAGTTGTACAGGCTAAAACTCATACATACAGTACTCATACATACCCATCAATGCCATCATGCTATTCCCTTTTGGATAAGCAATGCAACTCAGAAAAGGAGTAAGAAATAATAAGCCAAAGAAATTAAAAATATAAGAAAAGAAAAGAAAATATAGCTAAAACTATTTGTGACATGACTTTAAGATGAAACTAAAATTAGCTAAAATTAGTTGGTATCAATACCATTTGCTATATCTACATCTCCAAATCCTTCTGTCCTTGCAAACCATTGTGGCTTCCACCATGTCCATACACAGCTTCATATACTGCCTTTTGTTCTTTAAACTTTTCACCGTTCTCTTTTACAGGGTCTCTTCAATTCCATCCAATTGCAGCTTCTTAACCCATTCATTTTTTCTTTATATATTTGTTTCACAATTCAGTTGCCATTTGTTCTGTCCATATGACCCACCGTCTCAACATACTTTCCTACTGGTTACTCCCTTTTATATTCAATCCACATTGAAGACAATCTATTCATTTATTCTTGAATTACTTTTGTCATGCCACATATACTTCTTACATACCCCATTCCCATTGCATTCAGTTTATATGTTTCTCCTAACAAACCTAATTCTGACTTCCATATAACAAAGTGAGCAGAAGCATGTTTGGTACGCAGTCATTTTTGCTTCTTTCAACAAGCATTCATTGTTTGCAACAGACCACGTATTACTTACTACCCTTCTACCAGCATTTGCATGTCTTAAAATTTCTCCATTTTGCCATTTTTAGTAAACGTTCTATCAAGATACACAAATTCATTTAATGGTTGATTATTATTTTTTATTTATTTTTTGCTATTCATGTATGATTTGCAATCATTCGCTTTATTTTGAACTGTTGTGGTCTTTGCTACATTAATTTTCAGATCCATACTCCTCATTGCATCCTACAATCTAACATTTCCTGCACATCATTCAGCTTTCCAGCTAACAACCCAGCATAATCTGCATACAAACGTACACATATATTCATGTTCCCAAGCAGCACTTTTTTAATATCTGCACAAATATTTTTTATACATTTATAAATACATTAAACAACCAGTGGGACATTACAGCTTTTGTTTTACTCTCTGCTCAGTGCTGAACCAATTGCTAAATAGTCCATTCTGACACATTGTACTTCTATCTTATATGACCCTTATTGCATTGGGCAGCCAACCTTCAATTCCATATTCATCAAAATATTCCATAATCGAAGCCTATTCGCTTTATCCTGCAATTTCTCAAAGAACCCTTTTGCCACATTCATACATTTCTTAATGACCCGCTGAAGAGCAAAAATCCACACATTCTCTGTCCAGCATGAAGCTATACTGCCATTCTCAAATTTTGCTTATTGTCAGCTGTTGTAATCAGAATTCTGCCATACACTTCCTGGGTGCAGGTAACTAATTACCTGCAGTTTTTTGCATTCATTCTTGTTACCTTTCCCTTTGTATAGGGGAACAGTAATGGCTCTCTTCCAATGATAAGACACAGATGGGGTGTTCACATGTGTTCAATAATTTGCATAGCTATTCCCTAGGCAAACCATATCTACAGTATATGTTAACAGTTCATGGGTTATATGATCTACCCCTGCAGTCTTACCATTTCCCAGTGTTTTCACAGCATTTGCAACTTTCTTTTCAATCTTTTTCTTGGACAATTGTTTTAGTTCCACTCTTCAATATAACACTGTCTTTCCCATGATAACACTCCATAAAATTCTTTTCACTCTGTTCATATCTTTTCTGTTCTTTCATGTCCATTTTTCACAAGATCTATTCTCTACCAGCAAAAAATGCCCTATCCTACATTTATAACCTCTCATCACCTTTATATTCTTCACTAATGATCTCAATTTTTAATCATAAACACTCAAATAAATGTTTTTTAAAGTGCTAGTCATTGCTTGGCCACGTGCATATATAAATAGACTTATGTTTAGGCCATATAATTGAAACTGACTTTTTTCTAAGCAGATACTCACCCAGCAGTTGCCATTTTTGTTCGTTTTTGGGTCTCTGAATGATGTAATTCCTTTTCTACATTTTCTTGTCTCATTCCTAGCCAACCATTCATGTCAACTAGCAGGATATTATTTTCTCTTGAATTGTATTTTTCCAGAATGTTGCACAATTTCCCCCCAAACGTATCTGTTTCTTTCATTATCGCTGTTTACTGGCTATAATTACCTATGGATGTCTATTTTCATACCTACTCACAACCTAGATGATACCAATTCATAGATTCTAACATACATTTTAGCCTTTTCATTCATAAACATAGACCTTCACTTTCCTGAATGTATTTATCAATGTCTTTCCATGTTTTCAAATTGCCTTCGTTCAGTTGATTTACATCCTTCCAGTTTTCCCTTAGTTCCACAGATGCACAACACATCTGTTTTTCTATTTTTCCTTATATTCGTTAATTGCTCTATACCTTACTTTCCTCTTTAGCATTTACTCTTCTTACATTCAAAGTGCTCTTTACCATTTAATTTTTTTTATTCCAATTTGCAATATTATATGCAGTGCTTGTCACCAGATATATCCATAAGCACATAGAGCTTTTCTGTCCATCACAGTTTGTCAGCTGATGCTTTCAAATAATGCTTTTTAAAAAGATACAGAAGGCCTAGACTAGGTTCCTAGCATTAGTCCTAATGATGCCACATGTAGCATTCTCGGCTAAATGCCAGAAACACAACCAAAGCCCACTTTTATCCCCAAGCATACTTGCACTAGTCTATGTAAACCAGGATCTCTAATCTAGATACTGTCTTGCAAACCAACATACTGTGGCCACATCCAACCAACTGGGAATCATATGCAGTATCCTGACGCATATTAAGAATGCTAAAATTCCAGTAAGAAAAATAGTAAAACAAATGACCCATCCATTTAGCATTTTAGTTGCACTTTTTACACAGTTCTCCCACTTTATAATAAGAATAGCAGGGAATCTTATGATTCTTAATATATTTGTTGTTTTTTAAGGCACTACAAATTGCTCTGTTGTTTTGCCGCATAATACTGTACCATAACTAATACTATAAACCATAACTAATATGTTTACACCTTGGAAATAGTTTACTAGATTAGTTTAAATATAAAGCCACCCAGAAGTATCCACAATATTAAAAATCTTTTTGTCTCCTAAACATATATTAAAAGCATAATTGAAATGCAGTGAAATAGTCCTTATGTGCTATTAGCAAAATGATTTTATAACATTATACACCAACTCGAGTTAACCCAAAATGTTGTTTGGCTTTGCTTAGCAAGTTGAACACACCCATGATTTGCAAGACTGTCATGACTTGATGTGAAACCTGTCAATTGTGCAGTGTTCAACAAACCAAGGTTAAGCAAATCACTGTTTAGTATGATGAAAACCAGATCATTCTTTGAGTAAGGCAGTCATTTATATCTGAATATGGGATGACTGGAACATCCACAAGTACTCCTTACAGAGGCTCCCTGTGAAGAGATCACATTTTAGCAATCTCCAGCAGGTTGAGCACTCTGGGAGTCGCGGGAAACATCGAGCCCAAACTGTGGCTCGGAGCCTTCAAAAGGACACGAGATTTGCTTTCGCTTCCTCTTTTAATTAGGATGGGAAATTACTTATTAAAGATTTACTTGGACATTAAAAACCTTCTGAAAGGCAAGTTGCTGTACACAGCGAGAATTTCCTTCTATCCTGGAAGAAAGAAGATTTAAGTAAGTTTAAAGATTAAAAAGGAAAATCTTAACTTTTGGAAACAGCAAAAGGGAGTTAAGAATGCTGACTGGGGACAGGTAAGGGGCCAGGGGGATTTGAAAGGATAGGGTTTTTTTTATGTTTTAAATGTTATAAAAATACAGCAGATGATTTTGGACTTAATTGTAAAAAAACTCTTGTGGGAAAGTCTTGGCTCTGAAAGTAAACAAAAGATAAGACTGGGCTTTGAAGGTTATCTAGAAGGAACCAGAGAGCAATAAAAGGAATAGATACATCCTAACATCTAACATCCTAACATAATGGGGGAACATGGTCTTACTATAGAAGAATTTAAATCTGTTTGGGAACAATATGTTCAGGACTTATTTTTAAAATTGGATCTAACAGAGGTTATAGAAGAAGAAAAGGTGATACTGAATAATACAGAAGCTGAAGATGATTTGAATAAGGAGTTTAAAATGGATTTTAAAGAAATGCAAGATTATAAAAGAGATACGGAAGATATGGAAAAAGATTCTGTAGATCTGAAAATGGACCTAAAGATGTTTGATTACAAGAGTGACATGGAGAAAGAAGTTGTAATGGATATACAAACTTTAATAGTTGATGTTTTAACAATTAAAGGGGATATCCAGATTACAAATCAGAAGAGTGAGTTGGAGAATTATTTTACTAAGGGAAGCGTTAAATCTCTGAAGTTGCTTCTGAAAACAGATAGGGAGCAAATGATATGAAATCACTGTGTGGGACTTTATTTGAAGAAGCGACTGAAGATCAGGCCTCTTAAAAAGAAGAAAGAGGTGTTCAAAGTGGACTTATTTGACCAGGGTTAAATTGTGTAAGTTTTGATTTTGGGTTGTCATTATTGGAATCTTTTTTCTGACCAGGACTGCAAGACGATGTAAAGATTTTTTTATATAGGGATGAATCTTTTATTTCCTATTTGTTAGAGTAAGTTGGGGGTTAGTATGTAAAAGGGACCTATTGGATCTAGTTTAAAATATATATATTACTATTATTGATATTCTTTATGTTTATGGGGATAATTTTTTATGTTTTACTTATTAGAGAAAGTTATAACTCAAAATGTAAAAGAGATTTAGTTGTTTAAGCTTAAAACATATGAGTTATTATTACTGGTACTCTTAATGCTTTTGCTGTGTAAAACTGATGGATGAAATTTTTTAATCATTTGGTTATTGTTTAGTGATGAGAAATGGGAAGAAGAGTTTCTTTTTCTGTAATATCAGAGAAGATGTTAAGTTACTGTAAGTTACTTACTGTAAGTTAAGTTACTTGTCTGGAGGGAAGGGGGAGTCACTTTTTATATGTCTTTTTCCTTTTTCTCTTTCACTCGCTTTCTCTTTCTTCTTTTTCGTTTGTATATCTTTTCTAATTATGTATTAGCTTTTAATTATGTAAAACTCTAATAAAAATATTATGAAAAAAATATCTGAATATGGGATAACTGTCTTGAGCAAAAAGACACCTATTTCTTCAGGAAAGCAGTATCAAAGGACGGTAGATTAAGGCTATCAAGAATACAGAATAAAGTTTTACTTTCACTGCAACAATTTCCCCAAGATTATGTATGTGTGCTTCCAAGTCAGTATTGACTCCTGGCAACTGCCCGGACAAGTTTTCCCTGCAGTTGTCTTAGCAAGAGTTTGAAAGTGGTTTGCCACTGCTTTCTTCCTAGGGTTAATAGAGAGTGACTGGCCCAAAGTCACCCAACTGGCTTTGTGCCTTAGGCAGGACTAGAACTCCTGGTTTCTAGCCTGCTGCCTTAACCACTACACCAAACTGGTTCTGTTCCCCAAGAGTAGGGGTTTGCTTTTCACTGTTCACTATTTTAACCATGGGCTTGGTTCTCAGCTTACTGCAACTATATGTAATGATCTGTGGGAATGTCTTTGAGAGACAGGAGGAGGAACCACAGACTAGGACTACCTTGAAGGGCTGACATTGTACCAGGCACATGTGATGTGTTCAGGTGTGACATATAAAGAGAAAAAAATGTTGTTTTATATTCTTCCTGTTATTCTTGTTGTTATGAGTCTTATGAATATATATGAAGAGTGTTTGTTATTTCATTTATAAAGTGCTTTCAGTTACTATTCCTAACCATATTATTCATCATTATGATTATTGTCCTTATGATTATTACTTACCTTATCCTTTAAAAATGCATTTGAACATTTATGCACAGAACAATTGTAAGAAAGAAAGAAAGAAAGAAAGAAAGAAAGAAAGAAAGAAAGAAAGAAAGAAAGAAAATACACAAAAGCTAAAAACAAATGAAATGAAACTATAGTTTGTTTGGGAATATGTTGATACAGAGAGATGGGAGTAAGGGAGAGAGATGTAAAATCTATATAGGCAGTTTCAATCCACGATGGCATTTGTATGAAGGAAGATAATCTATGCTTGCTATGAATGAAAAATAGAGTTCAATGAGATATAAATATCATATTTAATTAAAGGATTTTTCAAAACTCTTTGCTGCTGTGTTATTTTTCAGCCAATACTATTTTCCTTATTTTTAAACAATGTTGATCTTAAGAACGACGTACTTTACCTTTCTATTGTTTTGCTATAGTAAATTTGGCAGGTAACACTAAAAAAATATTTTTGTTTTGCCCCATTTTACATGGACTAATGGATAATAAAGCTGTTACTATTATGGATTACAACTGCTGTATAATTCTTCTAATTTCTTCCAAAAGCATTCAACCAAAGTGACCAGCTAACTGGGCA
This sequence comes from Python bivittatus, assembly GCF_059951505.1. Classification (NCBI taxonomy): domain Eukaryota; kingdom Metazoa; phylum Chordata; class Lepidosauria; order Squamata; family Pythonidae; genus Python; species Python bivittatus. The sequence continues at coordinate 18,255,483 of NW_028277098.1, forward strand.
TCACCATCAGAGATTAATTACAGACCTCTTCCACTATATAAAAATATTTTTAGAATGCCATTTTAAGGGGTCTAGTATATCTATGAATGATTTTAATAACTAATTCCTGATGTTTTGCCAAAATAGAATTAAACTTTTACTAGAAAAATTCCAAATGATCTTTTAACTTCAAAAGATTTCCAAGAGAGCTTGTTATAGTTCATATATAAGTTTTGTATTATATTGAATATCTTTCTTTGATTTTAAATAATGTGTTTATACACTATTCTTCCAAGATTTGGAAGTGATTAAAATTCTGGCCTAGAAATCAGGAGACTGTGAGTTCTAGGGCTCCCTTAAGCATGAAAACCGGGTGGGTGACTTTGGGTCAGTCACTCCCTCTCAGCCCAACCCACCTCACAGAGTTGTTGTTGTGGAGAAAATAGGAGGCAGAAGTATTAGGTATGTTTACTGCATTGAGTTAGCCAAAATATATTAAAAAGGTGGGATAAAAATATAATAATAATAATAATATCAATTTGTTTTAAAAATTATTTTTAATCAATTTTTGTGACCACCAATCTTGCAATAATGTCTCTGGATAGTTGATATCAGGTTGAAAACACAAATATAATAAACAATGATACAATAATGCATATACATATACATAATGGCAACTGAGGACAACGGTACGGTGTTCCAGCGGGCAGGCACATTAATGTTCTTCATTGCACTCAAGAAAAGATGGCGAACTTGTCTCATTTGAAATGAAGTTGCAGACTTCAGAATTTTCTGAAGACTATTTTTCCCTCAATTCTCTCTTCCCATTAGTTGAACTAATAATATTTATCTGTCTGTTTAAAGCTTTGATGATGAAAGAGTGAGAGGAGCGATGAAAGGGGCTAGGATTTGTTTCCCCTTTTTCCAAACTGATAGGTAACATTTTAATGTAGATTTATCATAGTATATAATAGCATCAGATGGCTCAACAGGCTGAGTTTATAGCAGTAATTCAGCTTGACCGTTGAACATCTTTTGAATTCAAATAGTATGAGTTAATTGCTTTAATTAAAAATCATCAAAATAATGTTTGAGGTTGTATATATGTAAACATTTGTGTTTATAATGTATAATTTGTTTCATGAATAAAAAATGATTTCTAGTGTAGGAAACCTGTAGTGAGAAAAGGAACATGAAGATTTATTCATGATTAGCAATTGCACCCAGGTCTTGAAATATTTCCATCAGCAACAGCTCATGGTCCCATGAACCAAAATACCCCATGTGATTTCTTATTGATTTCTCTGGCCTCACTCATTTCCAATCTGGCCAGTCAATAGAAGATTATTTGTATATTGATCCAGACCTGTACCTTTAGTGCCTTCAGCAGCTTTATTTGTGAATCCCATAAGAAAAAGAGTGACTGGGGAGAAATTGCTCTGGAAAGAGAAATGCCCTTAATCCAGTGTGCACAGCGTGTAACAAAGAAGGAATGCCTAACAGAACCAGTTCAAACAATAAACAGATCTGGAGTTAGAGGGCAGAGAAAGATGAATATATTTGTACAGCTTCTAAACTACCACAGAAATGTTAACGTATTTTGTATTTTGCTTTAGTTTTCCATCCTTTCATTTCATTTTTGGGGGTGTGTAAAAAGATCTTATAACTATGGAACTGAACATTTCAGAAGAGAATAAAGCTAGATTATTTGGCAGCAGGAAACTTTTATTGCAAGAGTGTTTTGCAGGCTTGGGCTAATTTTGTTTGGAGTTTTGGGTTTGTTTTCCAAAATTATGTTTGAAATTAGACCCACACACCACCCCTTTTGTAGAACAAAATAGAAAAAAAACTGCTCCCAGGGAATTATGAAATAACTTGCATTGTTTGGGTAATGATTTTGGAGTGGGGGAGGATAAAGAACAGCAATATTAAATAAATGCTCCTTGGATTTAATATAATTACAGACTGAAAGATCCAGCCCTTTTCAGTCCTCCAAATGTCAAGCTTTAGATCACAAAGGAGGACACTCAGACTGCAATCTACAATGAAACCTCTGTAAGTACTCCGAATATTTTAGTCTTTCCAAGATTTGTATTAGAACATACTAAAAATAAAAATGGGGTTTAATAATTGATAATGGATTGTATCCAATTAAGTCTTTCTCCTGATGGAACTACTTCTATCAGCAGAACATGGAGAAAGACAATTCAGCTCATTGCAGCCTCCTTAAAATTCCATAAAATATGCTCTGAAAGACCGGGCACCATCTGAAAACAGTCCAGAATAATACAAAGGGTTGCCAGAATTCTCCCTGTTTCTCCTGAGTTCTCCTTGTATGATTCTCTTTCTATGGTGGGGTGCATATGAAACAATTGGCTTGAAAGGCTATTCCTCACTTTTAACAAAAATAATCACACTATGCTAGTAATTCATCAGATTTTTAAAATGCTGCCTGACACAGGAGATGCTGTTTGAAAATATTGGTAATTAAAAGATGGAGAGAACACAGCTTCTTCATTCTGGAATGTCTTCAGTTGGACAATGCCCCTCTCATTCCCCCATTTTGTTTCTCATAATGACCAATCAAATACTTCTGGAATGCTTGCAAGATGGAGCTATATCTTTTCCCCATTGTTATTCATCTGCGGATTAATTTTTTGAGGCATTCTGCCCCAACCCAGTGATAGCCTTGTGTCCTCAAGACTAACACCCATTCGTAGCAGTGGCATCCATGGGGGGTTGTGTGAGTAAAAAAGGCAACATGGTGGTTGTGGCATCACCATCATAGGCATGTAGGAAGACGTGGCACATTTATCATGTTGCAACCAACATCTTGCCTTTCTTGACACCCCCACCCCCAATACTGCTGTTCGATAGACTAATAGTCCCTGACTTCATCCAATCTTCTCTAATGTTATCCAAGTTAGACTTGTGAAATCTGCTTTGTAACTTGAAGTTCTGAGCTGTTTTAAAAATATAACTTTTGAAAACAGGATATTTTGTTTTAAAAAGTGTAAAATATATAAGGCCAACCATAGTTGACCTTATATTATAGCATATTCATTCATTTATAAGTAAACAGCAAAAACATTTGCTGCTTGGTGACTTTTTTTTTTAATTACCATCACAGAAGCAATGGAAAATTTATTAATCACGTATTTTGGTGTTTGGATGGACCTGTACAAATTCTACTTTTCTACATTTTGTTCTACTTTTGCACATCTGTTGGATGTTAGACCAAGACCAATTAGATATTGATTCAGAGCCACCATTTAGCCATAAAGCTCACTAAGGAACTTGTAGCCAGCCAAATAGAAGCTTCCTCACAGGGTTCTTAAGAAAATAAGGGAGGTGGGGAACTAAATACATTTTTCCTCTTAGAATAACACTGAAATAATATAATAATCAAAATAATCATTAGATATTTAACTACGGTGAGCTAATTAGCCTTTCTAATTGTTCTTCTTTTAATGGTTTGCTTCATAGGAACATAAGGAGAAATATGCTCTCAGCATTCAGTCCTCCTGTAAGGATGGCAAATAACCCTGGGAAACATACGTGCAATGGCAGCCTTGTCCCCATGTTGCAAATGTCTTATATGTCCCCATGTTGCAAATGTCTTTCACCTACCATAGCTGACAGCTGATAGATTCCATGAGTTTAGTTTCCATTTGCTAATCATTGTGAGCATTTCCACACTAGTGATTTATAGCATCACCCAGCCATCACTCTGGTGATCTAAAGCCTGCCTGCACTAGAGATTTATCACCATAGCGATGGTTCACTGACACTATAAATTGCTAATGTGGAAATCCTCTGTCAATACGTTGTGGTAATATTGGTCTAATATACTCCAAAGGAACCTGTATCTACATTGCTTAATGATTCAGCCCTCCGGACTAAACTGTTAGCTATCCCCCCCTCCCCCCCAATCAGTGGTAGATGGAGTGTAGCATTGAAAATGACAAGAAAATACAATCAACATTTAACTGTTATTTGGTCTGCATAATGTTTTGGCAGGAACCTGATAGGAACCAGATATATGACATTCATATCCGAGTCTCCTAGTTAGTGAGATGAGGGAAACAATAGTTTGCCTTGAAGGAGTCTATAAATTAGAGATGCTAGCTTGCATAAAGCATGATTGATTTAATTGTATATGATGAACGAGTTAGAGAATTTCAAGAAACGAGAGTGTTGAGAAAATACAACCAACTGTATTGAGTGGATCACATATGTGTGATGAAACAGGAAGAGATGGTCAAGAATGAATGGATGATAAACTGAACACAAAAGTAACTAGTATGAAATAGATATGTCAAGTTGATTTAGTCATATAGAGAGAATGAATGAGAACTGAATTGCAAAACAAATATATGAAGACAGAGTAGAGAAATTGTGAGGAAGAGGAAGAGCAAGAAAGTCACATGGAGCTGATGAGGTGGGAAAAAGCAGTGTATGAAGGTTGCAATAGAAACAAGGATGGTTTGTAAGGATAGAAAGGTATAAAGATGTACAGTACAGTCAATGGTGTTGGTGTAAACCGATGGTCCATAATAAACCATAATGATGCCAACATTAGAATGGATGCCCAATCATGTAGTCATTAAAATACCACAGTTATATATTTACTTTAGGATATCTGATGCAATATGTAAGTTGTAATGATGTCATCATGCACATTCCATCATTTGATCCCCTTTGGTCCCCCTGTAGATGCCCATGGGGTAAACTAGAGTTAACCTTCTTTTCTTTTGCTTATCTCACACCTTAATTCATTTGGCTTACTATTGTTTACTGCTTGTCTGTCCTTTGCATGACTTGTATAAAAAGGAATAGTATGATGTTTATCTTTGGATGGATGGATGTATATATTCTGATTCAGTAATCAAATGTCTTAAATAATGACAAATGACTAATTAATTGCTTAAGGTTTAAATAATGGATAACCAGTTAAATTAATATCTTTGGAGATATATCCATCTCTGTTTATGGCCTCTCTCTTTCTTCTCTAAAAATCTAGTCTATGATCTCAAAATGAGAATGTTGAAACTATAAATTAGGGCCCTCTCAGCACATCTGAATCTTAATGAAAGAACACTTTTGCTTACTAGACAGATAAATATAGTAAAACCTCAGTTTAATGGACCATTCAGGGAGAGGGGGTGTCCATTATTCCTGAATGTCCATTAAATCCAAAGTACATCATTTGCAGCAATTTACTTCATTTGTGTAACAATGTCATTACACAAATGGTGTAAATTGATGCAGTGTAAATTTAAGGTAAAGTAAGATAAATTTAAGCACCTCTTATGACTACTTCAGATGCAGCAGAATTGTTCATGTTTCAGGCAGATTCTAGATGAAAATTTTGTCCATTGCATCTAAACTCTGCTAAGCAGATATTGGTTAAATTGATTTTTTTTTCCTGTGTATTAGAGAAAAAGTGAATTAGAGAGCATACCTGAATGAAGTAGACAGATAAACAGAGAATTGGACAACAGGAAGGCTAATGACCAGAATGCAGACATAGAAAAGACAGAGAAGCTACTTTTATAGTGTAAATTTAAAATGTTTTAAATAAATTGTATAAATACATGTTCATAAATGTTGATCATTGCCATAGCCAAGTTCATTTTCTTGATCTTGTTTTTCCTCACAACTTTTCCACTCTACCTTCATATATTTTCTTTTGCAATTCATGGCTTGGGACAAGGTTACTTAAGGGACCACCTCCACACAGTTGTTTCTACCTGTCCTATCCGGTCTGGCAGGATGGGCATGCTCCAGGTTTGGTCAGCTAAAGGATGTCAGCTGGTGGGGCCCAGAAGATGGGCCTTTTCTGCCATAGTGCCTGCCCCCTGGAACATTCTCCCTCTGGCGATCAGGTTGACCCCAATCCTGCTGGCCTTTCATAAGGTCCTAAAGACTTATGTTTGTGTCTGGGCCTGGGGCCTTGAGTGTATGGTGGGACCTGTCTCCTGGCTGTATTAGTGACTGTTGTATTTTCTCTTGGCTGTTATGTATTTTAATTTTTTTAGTTGTTTTTAATGTTTTACTTTTAACATTGTTTGTCCCCTAGAGTCATTTGTTGAGATGGCTATATAAAATGAATGAATGAATGAATGAATGAATGAATGAATGAATGAATGAATATTCCTTCTGTTCCTGTAGAAAGTAGTAAGGTAGGAGCCATAAACCAAAAGAGATTAAATACATGTCACATGATGTGAAAAGGAATTAATTTAGTAAGCGTGTGTATGCGTATATACTTCTCTGTGTGCCACAGAAAAAAACTTTGTTCTACATTACATGGTAATTATGTAGATTACCCATAATTATTTAGCTAGTGTAATTGAATTCACATGGTACAATAAGTCTGGCTTTGTTTTAGAGGTGTTTATCATGAAGCTTTGGATTCTTGGGAAGTGATCAGACAACCACAACACATACAGACTTCCTTGTGATTTTTTTTTTTTTGGTTTCTTCCTTTTATTTATACATAAACAGAATTAGGAAAATCTTAGTTTCGTCTTCAGCCATACGAGGTTAATTGCAGCTTTCAACAAGACAAACAAACTACTCCACCATTTATAACTTCAGCTATAAAAATGCTGCAAGAAGTAGGAGCTTGATTTATTGTGTTTTTGATTAAGCATGCTTAGGTTAACTATTTCTCTACCTCCTCAGAGTATATACTTAAACTCATGTGTTTGCAACTGTCTAATTCTAAAACCCTTCTTCCCTCTTGGAGTTAAACAAGAGCATTAATTATACTTGGCTGGCTATCTCTTTGATTAGCATCACAATAACTTTCTGGATCTTTGTCATTAGGCCCATCTGTATAGAATTGATCTGTTCCTAACTGAGATGTCCTTGCCATCCATCCTCTTTCTTCAGTGATTTTCTTCTGGGCTCGTTTGGAATGCTTTGGTGAACTTGCCTCATCCTGTATTCTGTGTGGCTTGAGCACCTAAAACTGTCTAAATCCATCTTTGTTAACTAGCCATCTGTTTCCAATCCTAAAGAATTCTTCTTCCTGCAAACTCATTGCCCCTGCTCACTTCCTTCCCCTTCTTCTCCAAGAAAGTTTTTGTGTATGGTCAGCCGTGTATCTCCCTAATTCTTTTTCCCAGTTTCCCAGCCCTTTTATCATTGTACAAGCGTGGTAGGTATGTCTGAGAGAGTTCTTGACAGGATGGAAGACAGTGTCCTACTTTTTCCATGCTGTCACAATGTTATTCTAGCTGGTTCAGATGGTTCATGAGAACCAGTTATTATATTTTTTTTCACTTTAAGCCCAAAACTTATTCTTTTTCCTGCTGTGCCTGGACAAACCTGAGGTGGGATTGGGTTTTGCATACAACAGTCAAAACCACAGCCTTGACATTACTACTTTTTGGGCTTTCCATATAGCCAACTTGTCCAGGCAGAGTGGAGAAACTAAGGTTTTGTCTTAGCTCTAATTGTACTGAAAACGCTTGGACTTAAGCAGCTCATGAAGAATTTAACTTATGTTGATTTCTTTTTTAATATACCTTCATGTGTATAATTGGGATTTATGGATTAATATTTTCCCCAAATTTTTTATGTGTACATATGCCTGGGTGCAAAGCTGTATTACTGTGTATCAACCTAATTCTAAGCAGCCAGTGAGTTTAGAATTGCAAATGATGCCTCTTAACTAGTAAACCTTTTAAAATTCTTTTAATTACCTGTGTACTATATCAGCAATATTTTTTTTTAAATGGGGAGTTAAATAAAAGAAATCTGTACACACTAATATTTTCACCATCCATGCTCAAAAGGCACATCAACCTATTTCTCTTTATGTCATCATTTTTTTAAATCAAGAAATGCTGTGTAGCACAAAGGAAATTTTTATATGGAATATTTTTTTTCTTCCACTCTTACATTTCAAAGCCTCTTACATTATTCTGCTAATCTTGCTTCTGAACATTTCTCAAGGGTTTCAGTTGAATTTTAGTTTTAAATTATGTTATTTAGGGCAGAATCCTGAATTTATGATATCAAGGTGATAAGGAAGGTCAATCCTATTTAAAATTTTAAGGGATCAGAGCGTTACTAAGTTTGAAAACCTATCTCTTATTGGTGATGTTGTGACTCACCATATTTTTATCTTTGTTGAATAATAAGAGCTTTTTAAAAAAGATATATTGGTACATCTTGATTAACAACTATTTTGATATTTCTCATTTTGAAGGGCAAACATGACAAATTAGTGTTGGAAACAGTTACTGCTAAATTTAGATAACATTCCTGAATTAAGCACAAATTGACTGGAGAACACACCAGGTCATACATTTTTAGCCCTACCAATTAAACATGAATGAAAGATTATTATTATGAGTTCTATACATTGTATTTCCATTGATTTAAAATTATGATTAATTCAACAGAAATTTTATTTAATATATAGTGGACACCTATGTTTTTCAGGAAGTACAACACTGATTCACGTGGTATGGCCTTGTGTGATGGAAGGCATGAGCGAGGAGGATCCTGGAATGGAGCTTCAAGGTTACAGGGAAGGGGAGAGACATTCCAAGCATCTCCTCAGCCCCCAGCTGGAGCATGTGAAAGTGAAGAGAAGGAGACTGGCCCCTCCCTAGGGATTCAGGGTTATAGTTGCTGTCGTTGGGGGTTAGAGTTAGTCTGGTGAGATTCTGTCTAGTAGGTGTAAGCTGATAAAGTAACTGAGCTCAACCTTGGCAACTTTAAGATGTGTGGACTTCAACTCCCATGCTGGCTGGGGGATTCTGGGAGTTGAAGTCCAGACATCTTAAAGCTGCCAAGGTTGAGAAACAGTGTGGTTTCTAAAGTTATAAGCATACTGTAAATTGATTGGAGTACAAAGAAGGGGGAAGTCAGAAATCAAATACTTATCTATACAATTTTTCTTTCTTTCTTTCTTTCTTTCTTTCTTTCTTTCTTTCTTTCTTTCTTTCTTTCTTTCTTTCTTTCTTTCTTTCTTTCTTTCTTTCTCTTATTTTTTTTGTATTTATAAATAACAATATAGTGGAGATTGGCACCAAGCTCAAAAATTTATACTCTTTTTCCTATCATAAAAATAACTCAATGTATTTTATCTGGTATGGTCAATCTTTATTAAAGTTACACTGAGTATTGTATAACTTTAGTAATTTTCTTTGTACTTTCATCGACATTATATCGTCTGAAATTATATCTTCATTTTAAATTTTAAAAAATACAAGTGAAATGGTTATTTTAGTGGACCATTGAGGGTGGGCGGGGAATTCTGTTACTTCCAAACATCCATTCAAGAGAGAAGTATCTCATTGTGACACTTTATGCCACTTGCGTAATTGCATTCCATCATCATTCCTGTCTTTGACAACATAGCTTTCACTGATATTGCTGTCATTACATAAATGGCACAATTTATGTTATTTATACAATGTTATTATGAAAATAGCACAAATTACTATTAGTAATATAATTATTTAAGGAATTTATATGGCCACCCAAGTCAGTTGCCAAGGAGTTACAAGACAGTTGAGCTAAATTTGCAAAACCTTGCAGTCTGAGAATACAAACCATAAGTGTTTCTCAGTGCAAATAAACTGAAATGCGTTTCAAGATAAAGTCATTAAAAACAGGGATTTCTAATACATTTTGCAGCTTCTTCATGCTGAGCAATGCAGAAATAATGATGGTGTGAGGGGGGAGCTTCTACCAAGTGTCATTTTGTCAGTGGACCATCTCAGAAACTGTGATTAGATTATGGTAATGAATAATAAACAAAAGATCTCTATTGGATCTCTGTATATATCCATTCCAACATTATAGTTCCATATACTAATCGTGAACACTAACTTTCCAAAATACATTCAGTGTGCAAATAGACAGCTTAGTAGCTATCCATAATTTTATATTTCTATTTTACATGGTGCCTGAAAAGAGTGTTTAAAAATTATGTAGTTGGCTCACATCTTGATAATCTTGACAAGGGGTATAAAAATATACTATAAATATACTGAGTGAATGAATGGATGAATATATACGTATACATATGCATATGGATTATTTGATAGCTTTAATACAAAAGTAGGAGGGAGGGTTAAATAGAAAATACACACAGCTATGCAGATACACCAGCTACATATATAAATAGTACCATAAGTAAAAAGGATTTAGAACAAAGTTCAGCATCTGTACCAAACTTATGTAAAACCTTCATATGACTCATTATTTAATTTTGAGTCTAAACTCTTTGCTTCCAGATTTCTAGGTTACACCTTCCTTTTATGTACTTCTGTTCTGTACTTGTCTCTTAGCTGTGTCTTCAGAAGAAGAATCACCTGCCCATTCACCTCTCTCTGCGCCTCACTTTTCCTTCCTTCCTTCCTTCCTTCCTTCCTTCCTTCCTTCCTTCCTTCCTTCCTTCCTTCCTTCCTTCCCTTTTTCTTTTTCTTTTTCTTTTTCTTTTTCTTTTTCTTTTTCTTTCTTCCTGCTGATAAAGTCTAGATTGGGCCCAGGCCTGGATTTCTATTTCACTTATTAAGTCCATTTATTTTTCTGCTTGCTTTCCCCAGGTAACTTTTTTATTCATTCTTTCATTTATTCATAGCCATCTATGTAATCCACGAGGAAGTCATAGCCTCTGTTCTTTTGCTATGGAGATTAGATGGACCTCCCTCCCACTCTTTCTTATCCATCCATCCTTTCACTACCCTACAAATTAAGCCAGATAATTCATAAGAATTAATTAAATTTAAATGCCATGTAACTGTTCTCCATATCTTTGTTTTTCAAGCATTTTCCCTTCCTTCATATTAAAATTATAATCCAACAGCAACATCTAGAGCAACTCTAAATACAATACCCAAGGAGTAGTTATTGCTAAACAAGGGGAACCAAAGGTATGAGTCAAATACTTCCCAAATTTCTAAGATGTGTAATACCCAAGGCCAGTCAAATGAATGTGGTACTTGGGGCAAGATATCTTAAAAGCATGTCTCCCATTCTTTGGAAATAAATACCCTTGTGCAACACTCAAAGTCAGATGCCTAAGTCAGTCCCCTCCCCCATCAATATCATGGAAAAGAAATAAAGAATAAAAGAAATAAAATATTTGTTTATATGAATACTTTCAATAGCATTCATTAATAGCATTCATTAATAAATGCATAGCATCCATTCCTTTGCTATGGCCAGATAAAAATCCTGTTTTCCTGGCAGCTGAAATTTATACCAGGCAAAATGACTTGGAAAAATCACTCCTGGGCTTCTGCGACTGAAGTATTTGGCTCCTTCTCGCTGGCCATTGCACCCATCCCTGGTTTAAAATACCTCTTTGGCAGAGATCTGCCGTACGCAACAAGTCCTTCCTTGTCTTTTGACTTTCTTCTGTGCTTCTCCCGGATCAGCAACTGATTTACCTCTTACAGTAGCACAGCTTTCTCAATAGCTCGAGGGTTCGTGCACTTGTGCACTTTGACTTTAATATTGTGCCCTGTTGCTTATCTACCAGATGCAATTAGAAAAATATTATAATTATTTTAATATAATGCTCCTTCTTCTCCACATTATGATAGCATTGTCTAATATAGTCTCTATTTTATGAGAATAATTCTGTAATATTAAGGCTTAGCTGAAATTACTAATGCATTTTCTAGTTAAATGTTTCCTTGCAACAATTTTTTTTTTAAATGCTAGGTTTGGCATATAATTTGCAAAGAATTCAAACAATTTCCAAGGTTAATATATAATTACTGTATACCTTGTTTTCCTGAATAGTATCAAGTTGGCTACGTTGATTCAGATATTATTCCTTACAATGTTGTGATACTATGTTGTATTATGGGGCAATATCATTTCCTCTGCTAGGTAGTATTGTAATCTGGTACATGGTCAGATAAGTAGATTTAAGTGATGCTATTTAAAATAGATTCTGACCAACTTTGGGGCAAAAAGAAGTGGCAGTGTTAAATGCTTTAAAATGTAATTTTTCATATTGTTCATGATGAATAGATGAATGGAAAGCATCTAATAAAGCAAGGATATGTTTTGAAATGAAAACTGAGTGTTATCATGGTGATGTAATCTCTCTCTGGGTTGCAAAAAATCCAGGTGATCAGTGATGGCAGGGAGGAATTCAGATTTTCTGTTTGTTGTTAGATACTGCTGACATTTTTGCAGCCCAAATATGATAGCCCTAATTTTTTGGGGGGGGGAGGTGGAATGGGGAAAGAGTCATTTGAAAATTCGCACACAATTTTATATTTACTTCTATTAAGCAGATGCATTTTTCCTAGTGGCCACAATTCTTATATGTTCTTCTTTTCCAATATACTATACAGTACTATATTTTGTGCATATCTTGGCTATTTGTGGACGCTTTCTCTTCATATACATTTTTTCTACCTATTCTCTTACAAGCAAGTCATCCTGAAAAATTACGAAAATAACAAATAGTGAAAAATATGAATGAATAATGCATGAACTTTCATTGTTGGCCGGAGAGTTGCAGATTGATCAATTCTTGTTTAAAATGCACATGAAAGAGATGTGTCATCCACATCTCTAAACATGTTTTTATCTCTTTTATCAACTTTGGGCCCCCATGTATTGTGGTGCTAGAGCTTTCAAAAACTCTCTGCAGAGGGGCCAATTGTCAGAGCTCTGCTAGTGGCAGGAGAACCTCAACCAAACTTGAAGTAGTCATCTGTACTGGAGAGTGGGATGGGGTAAAGCAATTGAGAAAAAGACTCTCACGACTTCTTTTCACAGGGGGTAGTGCCATTACAGAGTGTGAAGGATACAAAATATGACAGGGTATAAATTCCCTCTCATCTCTCCCACCTGCTCAGAGACTCTCAGTTGTCTGTTATGGCTACCATTTCCTGTATAAAATTAGTACATAATTCCTTTCTGAATAGTCCTTGTCTCTGGGAAAGCTTGTAGCCCAGCTGTAGTAGCTGGAAACCAAAGACATGTGAAAGGCAAAGTTGTGGAAAACATACAGACTATATATTCTCAGGATCACTTGATGTAGATTAATATGCTTTAGTTGGTAGGCCAATCCAGATCTGACATTTTGTTTTGCAAATTTAATATATTAGTGAACCAGGGAGACTGGAATAATAACAAAAGAGACAGACTAGGAAAACTGAAGTTTGACTTAAGATTATTGGATAGTGAAAATGCAACTGGCAGCTGCTATTTCTTATGCTAAACTAAGAACAAACCCAGGCTTGAATAGCGCACCCAAAGCTAGCTGAAAGGCATTGCCAAAGAATGGATGGGCTCAAAACTCATCTTGAAAATAGGCATCATCCTGACGTATAAGATTGATAACTTCCATTCTTCTTCCCTTCTTAACCCAGAAATAGTCAACACATAGACCACTGGCCAAATGTGCCCTCTTTCCCTCTTTGTGGACCCAAAAGCCCCATGAAATTGGTACTAACATTTCATTGCAAGATTCAGAAAAATACGATGGTTGCCTGCCATTTCCTTGGCAGGAAATAAAAGAAAACAAAAACTTGAAGGGAATATTTTTTTCAAAATCACTTACCATCCTCGCTCACTCATCTGATGTCATTCCAGGTCTAACCTCTATCACAGAAGAAAATAGGAGGATAGTTTGTTCATAATGGAAATATTTTAATTAAGATATTAATTAAGATCTTCCTTGTTGGCTTAAGCTAACTGGACTCATAACATTTTGATTTACCCTTCCCTTTATGTATGGAGACTATACTTTTGCTCTTTAATTTTCTAATTATTAAATCATTATCAGCTGCTTACACTCATTTTTAGAAACAAATCTATTGAAGCTACCCATGCTTTCAAAAATAAATTGTATTCATTTAATCTCATATGAAATATATAGACTTTTTTATTCTCAGTGTGAATGATTTGCTTTCCATGCAAGATGATAACACATTTTAGACTGGGTACAAATTTGTTATTGTCCTATCATCTGAAATTATAAGACTCTTCTAAGGAAAGATTGAAAAAGTCAGCAGCAAAAAGTTCAAGATATTTTCTACATTTTATAATTACCTTTCTCAGCTGTGTTGCTGTTTGGCTGAATTTACCATATGTCAATGAAAAAATAATCAACTGTGGCCTTTATGTTAAATACAGGTAGACCTTGCTTATAGACTGCCTTGTTCAGCAACTGTTCAAAGTTACAACGGTGCTGGAAAAAAAAAACTTTATGACCAGTGCCCACATTTGCAACCTTTCCAGCATCCCTCAGTCACGTGATTGCCATTACAGTCAGTACGCATCGTCCTGTGCCTGACCTGTTATTTTTCTTCCCCCCCCCCCCATTGCAGAGTGAAGAGAGAGAGGAAGAGATTGCAAGACAGTAAGCAGACACACATAGAAAGGAAACAGCTTAGTGTATTCCCCATTGTGTGCCTGCTTACTCTCTTGTAATTCCTTCCCTTGCTTTCTGTGAGGGGCAAAAAACACAAGCAAATTCTGTAGACAATCTCTCCTGTGCCTGACCTGATTTTTTTCTCCCCCCCCCCATAGAGTGGAGAGATTAGAGAGAAAGGGATTACAAGAGAGTCAGCAGGCACACAATGGGGAATACACATTGAAAGGAATCTGCTAGTGCTAGCTGTTTGCCTAGCATACTCAGGGCTGGAAGCCACTTGGTCTCTTGTAATCCCTTCCTCTCCAATGAATGTAAATACAAACATTAAATCCCTTCTTGCTAATTATCCCAGTCATTCCAAATGGTGGGGGAGTGGGGGAAAGGAAAGCACAATCATGGTTATGGGAGTTCCCACTTAATGACCATTTCACCTAATGACAGACCTGCTGGTCCTAATTGTGGTCACTAAATGAGGACTACCTTTAGAGATGGCCCATCTGAACCACTATTAGGACACGTGTTTAATTTTGGTTGAGGACCTTGCAATGTTAGGTAAGTAAATACTATCTGGCCAGAGGAATGTGGCAATAGCTTGTTATCACTTTGCTGAAGCTAAGCATTGGTACATCGACTTGATGCTTGGACTGGAGATAATACGCGAATGCAGGCATGCCCCCCTGAGTTCCAGTATGAGCAAAACATGGAATAAATAGAAATAGAAATAAATGGCTGTGGTAGAGATAGTGATGATGAAGGTTATGATAATAAATATTAAAAACAAGCATTTCATTGGAATGAATGATGAACTATGCCATAAACATACCAGCTCCATAACTGTTTTATGCTGTAAGGAGAATGAGAATCTTCTCAGAATAGAATATCAGGGATAGTTTGGCAGGAGAATTGTCCACCATGAAGCAGAAGAAAAAATTGCTCCATCAAAAGCTAGGTTTTGAGTGAAGACCTAGCTGTCTCCCCAGGCATTTGGGTTAGATGGTAGGGAAGTTCTGTTGGTTAAAAGTGTTTATTATAAATTGGCCTGTTGTTTTAATTTCAGACATTGTGGTCTGTATTGTGAATTTGTTTTTGTTTTAATCTTGAACACTGCCCAGAGTCACCGCTGTGAGTTGGTGGCCATACAAATCATTTAAATAATTCAATAAATATTGTCCCATTTACTGATTATATATTGCCCATCACTCGATTCTAGGGCAATCCGCACTATGTTAAAAGAGGAAGAAGCAATATTAAAAGCAGATGGAAGCAATACAACAATAGCTTACAATAAACAGGTAGCTATCTGATCCCCTGAACCCCAAGCTGGTTGGTTGTACTTGGATGGAAGACTACCAGGAAAGAAGGCAACGGCAAACTGCTTTTATATTATTGCAAAGAAAACTACGTGATGGGCACACATAGTTAACCGGGAGGTGAGCTCGCTCAAGGAATTTTTTTACATTTTAAATAGAATAATGAATTATAACGATATACTAGAAAAATATATTAGAAAAACATACACGTTCTGAAGTATATCAGTGAAATATCATTTGAATTGGCAGGTTCAGGATTTTACAGCACCTGAATGTTGCAACGTGTGCACTGTCAATAGATATGATATATCCACTTTCCGTTTGGGATTTAGCTCATAGAGATTCAGGGGAAGAAGATAAAATCTGAGCAATGACAACCATAGCAACTCAAGCCCATATAAATTCTGCAAAAAAAAGGGGGCATTTGCATGATTTATTTGGAGTAGTAGCCTTATTTTCCAAGTCATGCAAAGAGGTTCTGTGAGGAATGGAAGGACCAGCTCCGGCCAACCAGCCACCACCACCTTTGATGAAGTGTGATCATCTGGCAATGCCTACACACTTTCAGACATATTGATCTTGTTTATGCTTTTTAAGAGAAAGGAATACAAGAAAGCTCAATTGTTCAAGGAGCAGAAACTGTTCTGTGCCCTCCCAGAGAATTACAACATAGGCACACATTGACAAATGTACCAGCTCGCATTTTGAATGGACTTCGGGAACTTGCCCCGGACTTGGTGATTATTATTTATATGTGTATCTCCATATTTCTATCTACTGAATCTGTAATTGCAATTTTAGCTAGCAACTCAGTGAATGGAAAGCTTTGAAAAGAAAACGATGCGCTCCTTTTACGCTCCTTTTCAATTCATAACTCTTTCTCTAGAGGGC
Source organism: Python bivittatus (assembly GCF_059951505.1). Classification (NCBI taxonomy): domain Eukaryota; kingdom Metazoa; phylum Chordata; class Lepidosauria; order Squamata; family Pythonidae; genus Python; species Python bivittatus. The sequence goes on from NW_028277098.1 coordinate 18,272,040, forward strand.
ATCTGGAAAAGGCTAGGATTGGTTTAGCAGATTTCACAATCTATATTTTTCTCTTAGGGACATATGATTACAACTGTACATAAGCAGATGTGGTATTTTCATTCATTCCAAATGTGGCAGGAACGGCCTGACAGTTTTTATGAATATGTGCCTTCTGAAGAGCTGTCAATAACTATTCATCAATGTGTCATTCCTGGCTAGTCCTTGGCAGTGTTTTTCAGTTCCTCTAATACTTTGTGATAATGTTATTTTAAAATATCTGTGGTTCCAGTCATTTCACATCAGCACAAAACTAGCCAAGAGCCATAAGAAGACGGCCCTACTCATACTAAAGTGTAAAGAGCTGACAACGGATATACCCAATGTACCAATTTGGAGGAAAGAATTGGGCTGCAGGCAATCTGTATGTATCTACCAGGGTTTGCTCTGTACATGCAAGACGTCCCAGAAAGATAAATAGCTTCAGGGCCTGCTAGGGCTTAAAAGGTATAAAGTAAAAGTGCAGAAAGGAACAAACTGCTTATTGTGCATTTTTGTTTCACGGGATTAAACGTAACACCGTTTCTTCCTTGCTGTGATCTGGAGAGAGCTGTACTCAGGCAGTTCCAGCTGCTGGTTGATCTAAGACCATCTTCCTTAACCTGGATCTCCCTGGATGCGATAGGAATGCAATTCAGGCTGTACTTGCTGGGAGTTGTAGTTCCAGCACATCTGGAGGGTAGACATGTTGTGGAAGACTGACCTGGGAACTCTGTGCAGAATGCCTGCTTTTGTACACAAAGCAATGTAGCGATAAAGAGACTGAGCTATGTAAATCTGGTAGTCTACGTTTGAATCTCACTCTGCTGTTAATTCATTAGAACCTTATAGAAGTCATTGCATACAATATTTAAAATGGAAATACCAATAATTGATTGACTTTACAGCATGAGCGACCAAATTCTTTCAGCCTTATGGTTCTGCAGATTGCAGGAACACATGCACACGCATATACCCATCCATTAACATGTACAGATGCACATCTTCATATGTGCACACAGAAGCCTTTACGTTTGGAAGCTGAGAGCTACATACATAGGTGTCCCCCAAAACAAGCCACAATAATGTTATATGTGCCCCTAATTGAGCAAATGATGTGAATTGTTTAATTTGCATAATTTGTATGATGGCTTCACGATACATGTGATGTTACTTGCCCTCCCTTGCCTATGAATGCCCATGGCTGCAAGACTATTGTAAGAATTAAACTAGATAATGGGCATAAGGTACACTGAACACTCAAAAGCATAATAAAATGTTAAATATTATTAAGCATAATTCAGCCAAGGGTCTGTTTCCCAAATTTTTACTTGCAAAGGCATGTGCTTTTGGTAATTTTGAGATCTAGAAATTACTGTAAGAAAATTCTTTTGCAAGTAAGTTTCTTCAGTTTCTTGTACTGGCAATAAAAATGTGCCATTCAGTGCAGCTGCAGGACCCTGCCATGGCTAACATGCTTGATTAATGGTTCCATCAGCAAATAAAACTTTTATTTTATTTATTTTTACCCAATAGGTGCCTCTCCACTAAATTTAATTAGGGGGCACTCTTCCTTTTCTGAGCAATGAGCAATATTGACCAAGCTGCTTTTAAACTAAAATTTGTAGCAGGCTCCAACATTATATGCTGTTCTCTGAAAAGAACAAACCGTGACTCTATTTTGAGATACTATTCTTAATGTTATAACTACATATTTCACATCATGTCTGTGGCATCTAGCTGGTGTTGAAAGATTGACTCTTTATTTTCATAATACTTTTAATCATTGCTATCACAGTCAGATATACAGAACTGCAAAACATAGAAATTACAAATTTGGTATTCAAGTTTTACCATAAGGTCAAGAAGAAAAAGGAGTAGGTGATGCAGGAAGAAACTTATTTTAATAGCAGCAAATGCCATATTAAGTAAGGATGGCTAGATGATGTAATCTAGGAGCTATAGTTTAAACAGAATCTGATGGGAAGAATTTGGGTAAGAGAGGCTTACCAAGGATATTAACTTGGGGAAAGCTGTAGATCAAAGATGCACATGTCTTGTGTGACAAAGTTTGTGGGTTAAATCCTTGGCAACTGATGACTGGGAAAGACTTACCTTGAAAGAGTGAAGAGCCCTGGCACACAATGTAGAAGACAGTATCAGATTCAGTAGATGGACCAATAATCATCTGCTTTGTAAATAACATTTTCCCATCTTCCAATTTCACAATAGAAATAAGGCGCATAGATCAAATCTTGTACAGATAGGGACAATCATTGGGGTCACGATATATGCAATACATAAGAGCTATTCAAACATCAGATTAAAAATTTAAATTAAGCTGATTTCACGTTTCCTCAGGGATATTGTCTTGGAAAGTCTATTTTTTCCTACAGTTAGATGTGCTAGTTTGAACTTTTCTTGCGGAAGGTCAAGTTGCATGGTGCTTTAGATAGCGCCTACTGGTTTATTTATTTGCTCTTCTCACATAACACGAATCATCCCCCTCTAAATTATTTGGAATTACCACTTGACGCGGGTTCAGGAATCATATGATGTACAGTGTAATGCACTGAAGATCTTTTTCCATGAGATTTTTCTCTTTCTCTCTTCTCTCACCACAGGAGAGATAAGCAAGCAACGTCTGGCATCTGTTGCCTGCATAGCCGTGATCATAATATGCCTCTGCTTGCCATTTGTGACCGTAGGAGAATTTTTTAGTTTCCTTAAACCAGAGACCAGCACATCTTCACTGAAGCACAAATTGGTTTACAAATCAGCATTGGAGGCAAAGACAGGCCCAAAGAGGAGAGTGATTATAGTCCCTCTTTATAGATCCATGCAAATTAAAGTATACATGTGATTGGGTACAGCTACAAAGGTACAGGCAACAGCAGAGGGGTCTTGTAGCAGCTTATTATTGTTGTTGTTGTTATTGGTCACACAGTCAGCCAGATGTTTGGACTGGGTGTGGTGTTTTTCTACACCTATTGAGTCCTTCCCAAGGACCTGGGATAGGCAGAAGTTGTTGTTTGATGGTGTTAAAGGTATTGTCGCAGGATTTCAACTGTTCCAACTAAAGCTGCCTTTTGCAATTGACTGATGGTGATTTTGTTTGGTACTTTTTTTTTTTTTTGCCATAGTCATTCTATTTCTATTTGCAGGTCTTTATATTTTGTGATTTTCTCCAGTTCTGTCTCTTGTATTCTGCTGTCTCCATGTCCAATCTTCACTATCCAGACCTTTTTGTCTTTCTTATCAACAAATAATAATAATAATATTAATTTAAAAAATAATAATTATTATTTTGATGCCTTTGAGTCAGTGTTGACCCCTGGTGCCTTCTTGGACAGATCCCTGCAATTTTCTTGGCAAGATTTTCGGAAGTGGTTTGCCATTGCCTGCTTCCTAGGGCTGAGAGAGAGGGACTGCTCCAAAGTCACCCAGCTGGTTTTGTGCCTAAGGCAGGACTAGAACTCACAGTCTCCTGCTTTCTAGCCTGATACCTTTAACCACTACATCAAACTGGCTCTCTACAAAGACAATAGGGGTTTTGAAATAAATAAATAAATAAATAAAAAGGCAGTATTTCATGAACATAGTTTCTTTCCAGAGAGTTACTTTATCTTATATTGTTCTTGTTTCACAGACCTCTGTTTGGCTCCCAGTACAGTATCCTTCCCCAGCCTCAGCATTTCTTGGCCTTCTAAATGTTTTATGGCTGAACTAACAGTTCAGGTTCTCTGGGAAAGTGCATTTGGGGAACGGAGGGAGTATTTTTACTTGCCTAATTTGATGCCATATCTTCTCTTCCAATCAAGTGTTCCTTGTGTCTGACTGATTTACAGCTGAACTAGTGCTTTGTTTTCTCTGGGAAGGTGTATTTGGGTAAGGGGCTTTTTAACCTAAGTTCCCCTGCATGACCACAGAGATGAACAAGGGAGATTGAAAAGTCATTGGAGACAGCAAAAGAAGCAGCAGTGTAGGAAAGGAAATAGAGACCTTGGAAGTCAGGAGGCCATGGGAAATGTTTTCTGAAAGAGAATGTGGGCTTAGAAATGGGAGAAGGAACACCAAAGGGAGGAATCTGGGACAGAGATGAAAGAAGGGAATGGAATTAACAAAGGAAACCTAGGATCTGCCTAGAGGGGGAATAGCTTTGGTCTATGAGAACCAGCTAGATTGGGCCAAAGGCCCATTTGGTTCAGCATTTTATTCCCGTAGTGCCCAAACAGATGCCCACAGAAATGAGTAGGAAAGTAATGCAATAACACTTCCTGCTCATGTCCTCTCTCTTACATATTATGCTGAGAATATAGCCTCCCTGGCTAATGGTCCTGGAGAAACTTACCTTCCATTAATTTCATTAATCCTCTTTTTAAGGTACATAAAGCAATGGCTTTCACTACATCTGTAATAGCGAATCCCACAATTTAAATAGATACAAGATAGATAGATAGATAGATAGATAGATAGATAGATAGATAGATAGATAGATGAAAGAGTTATTTATTAGAAAATGATATAGAAGTTACATTGCATGATTACCAAGCTTTGATTTTTATCAGAAATGAAAAACCAGTATTAAGAGTTCCAAGGGTGTTTTTGATCAGAATAACACTCCAAAACATCAGCTGTGCCAAATATATATTGAGAATGTAGCATCTTGCCCTTAATTCAAGGCAATGATTCACAGTCTCTCTCTCCCTCCTTTTTTTTTTCCTTTTTCCTAGGGAGCTGTATGACTTCACTGTCATTTCAGAATTCTTTCTTGGAAATATTTTGTTCTTGGGACTACTTGTCAGAAAAGTGCTAGAGCAAGAAATCACCACCGTAAATGTTCTCTTGCCTCCTGGGGCTTCAATATCTACAAGTTAGGAAATGATCTGCAACTTTGCCTACTTCCCCTGTGATGATTTGGCAGACAAGATATATGCCCTCTAGATATGTGGGTCTTCACCCTCTATGACTGAAAACACTAAGTTTTTTTACCCTCATCCCTGCAGTTGTTAGATGCAAGAGGAGCATTCTCCAAGGTTCAGCAAAGCTTCACTGATGAAGCTAGAAGGCTCTGAATACACACTGTAGAGCAATAAGCCTCTGCTCCATTAGGAAGATGCCAAGTCATAAAGTGTCCCTTATCATCCCACTCAAAATTGCACAGCTAGTCCCCCTGGAAAGGAAAGATCACCACAGTGATACTCTGCAAGCATCACATTCTCAGCATAACTGGAATGGCCTGCCTTTTCCATGCCAAAATGTTTCATATTTTATTTTTTTAAAGACTTGGGCATCTGTTGAGAAGAAATGGATCTGATGGTTCCCCATCTGCCTACTTGGCAATCACTACCTGCAAATTAGTCTATTTTCTATCTACTACTAAAAGTCCTTTGCACTCAACTCAGAGGAATCTCATGATCAGCCCTGTATCACCAGTGGGGAGGACAGCAGCTCATTTGGAAGGCCACTTGTAGCAAAAGCAGACAACTAACATATTGCCCTTCTTATTGGAAGCAAACTCCATATAACTGTTAATTAGAATTGGTAAGAACCGTATAGTCAAGGCTGATTGTTATATCCAAAGGGCATTAAGTAGGAAGCTGAAAATATGGTTTGTAAATACCAGAAAATGTGCCTAATTGTCATGCTTGAGCCCAGCACAGATCTGTTTATTGCAAATCCTGAAAGAGTTCTTCCATTAATTATTTATTTTTATCAGTACTTCTAAAGGTAGAGGTTGATGGGCATGGTCGAAGCCTCTTGGTTTCTACATTCATTCCTTTCAACTAAGATTCTCAGTCGTACAATTAGCTATAATGTGATTGGCTTTTAAAAAATTAATTGCTGCCATGCTCTCCACCATATAGATTCAAATCCTGATATGGGGATGGGAGAGATTTTAATTTCCTCCCTAATGCAGTTCTCATCTAGATCATGGCCCCTGTCCCAGCTATTTACAGGGATGGGGAGATGCCAAGAAACCGCCAAACCTGGGTGTTCATATGGAGCAGTCTGATCTAGATTAGGAATACAGCAGGAGGCAAATACTTAAAGTCCCTGTGGAATCAAAACACAGGACACAAATGCAAAATAATCAAGGCTTCACTGCAGTGTTTATTAGGCAGTACGAACTGGAGGAGGACCCCACCAAGGGTTAGTGGGAGACACTCCCCTGCAGGCAAAATGAATGCCCTGATATTTATACAGTTCTACAAGAAGGGGAAGGGAAAAATATGTTCACATATGCATACATATTCATACAATGATGCAGGCATACTAAATAATCAATACTTCTCAAGTTACTTTCTGCCCCTCTGTTATCTGCTGTCTACAAGGACAACTGCTATCTACAAGGAAGAAGAAAAGAAACAAATTAGTTCAAAGTACCAAATGCCAGGAAGAAGGCATCCTCCTTTAAGTTGCTATGGGGATATTTGTGATAAGGAGTTTACAATCAGATTAGTTCACACCAGCTTCAAGGGTGCTGCACATTCCTTTATGTTTCAATTTTATTAAGGCGATCCCATTCATCTGACACCTCTACAAATTTCCTTCTTTCACCCAAAAACTTGCTTCTTTCACCCAAAGGTATATTTTCCTCACAGTCCCCCTCCTAATCAGCAAAGTTCCGAAACTCCCCTTTTTCCACAAGTGGGTCCCAATATGGATCAGAATTTATATGCAATTCCATATGGCAGCCTTAAGCTGCTTTTCCCCCATGTTGATACCAGCTGGAAATGAAAGAAATCACCCTCCAAATTTCAAGCTTTGACAATGGTGCTGCCCAGGTGTTCTGCCTAGATGATAGTTGGCCCAGCTCCCAATAGGTTGTTTCCAGTCTATTTCTTTATTACTGCCACGCCTGCGAGGAAGGCAAGCACCAATGACTTTCCATTCTGGAGCTGGGTCTTTGAGACCATGGGGTTTCCATTTGCATAAGCAAACAACATCTAGCATCCTACAATCAATCATGCAGGTGGAACGGACCATTAAGGCAATTTGGTCCAACCTTGTGCTCGGTGCAGAATTTGCTTGCTCACGGTGCATATTTCATAGGTAAACTGGTGGACTGGTGGAAAAAAACACACCCACCCCATTTCACTCTTTTAGACTTATTGCTATCACTTGGGTTGGAAATAGGCAAACTCTTGTCATTTTTATCCCAAGCCTTTTGCTCAGTCCAGAGAGATGTTTTCTCCCGGTACTTGGCATGTAGGAGCCCCAGTAGGAGACTTCAACAAACCTGCTTCTAGTCCAGGAGTGCTGAGAAGAACATCCACACTAGAAGGAAAAGAGGGGAGGATTATTTTTATTCTCTCTTCTTTATGGTTGCCAGGAAGAGGTTTGGGGTCTGCTTCATTTGTTACCGGTCTCCTGCAGTAGCTCATCCACACACACACAACACAACGAGGATCCTTCCCTTCCCTTCTGTCCTTCTGCCATTTCTTTGCTTTTCTGCCATTTCTATGGGACCAATTAAAAAGGAAAAAGGTCCGCCATTTTACCTGTTCACTAGTGGACTGGCTGAAAGCAAGCAAATAATAAAAGTTCATTGTCTTGCTAGTCCAGCAGTTCAGGCTGTGAACTGAGTCTGTCCATATTTGTGTCTGATATCATTATACTGAATGTCCCTGCATCTTTATGATCATCTTTATCCAGGCTCACATTATATCATCTGTATCTGCATCAACAAGAGTGAGAAACTAAAAAGAAAAAAGAAAAGATGGCAAATCTCTTCTGATTTATGAAAGTGTGTCTTTGTGAGTCACTAGAAGTAGAGTTAAATTTGAAGGTGATTTTATAAAGAGAAAACATTTTGGAAAAAAGTAGTACCTGGGGTTAGAAGTCTGGGCTCAGGTCCTAATGGATTACACCTGGAAGTGATTTTACACTTGTTTCTAATAGAGCAGGCCTCTTGTTTACTCAGAAGAAACTCAGTGGGACTTACGGGGAACATATTTAGGACTGCAGCATTGGAAAGAGATTTTGTTGGAAGACATGAATGTGTTTTAATATTCTAAAACTGGTGTAGAGATGTATCATGTTTCCCAAAGAAAAATCATAGTTTTTGAAAGTATAAGCTATATTGGGGGTCATATGTGCATTTGCTGATGTTAAGCTGCTTAAATGTGCACCACATTCCTCTTTTGAAGCATATTTTCATATCCTTCACTATCAGAAAGCGACTTAAAACTGCATCATGTTCTCCCCTGGAACAATACATGTCATGCTTTGAAATACAGAATTGGGAGGTGACCCATTTATTAATGTACATACATAGTTATTATGCTGTTGTCTTTCAGGATAAGCAAGGTTATGCAACAATCAGAAGATAAGTAAGAACAAGTAAGCCAAAGAAATCAAAGGCATCAGATAAAAAAGGAAAAGAGACCCAGCCATATCAACATGGACAAACCTTGATTATTTATTTAAAATATGTTAGCCCATCTTATCATTAAAGTGTCTAAGAATGCCTACAGAATTAGCATCATTAAATATATTAATACAACAGATAAAGGTTATGTTATGAAACCCAACATTTGCCCAGGACATTTTCCTGTGTTTGGATCAATACAGGGTATTGGTACATTCATAGCTTTATGTACAGAGAAAAGAGTACAGTGAAAATAAACTGGTATGGAAATATGTATAGGGCAGCTTGACAGAAGACTGGATGAAAAGAAAAGAATGTGAGCAGTTTTTTTAAAGAAGTATCCATACTTCCTAATTACTGGAATGCTGGCTTATATTATTCTGTGTTTAGGCCAAAGTTTCCCAGGCTAAAATTGCAATTTCAATTAAAACAGCAAGAAAAAAAATGCATATAAGTAATAACAAATATCTAAATGGAATGCTAAACTAGTTTAAATATTAAAATGTTAAAACCCAAAGAAAATTAAAAGAAGGATAACAAAAGAAGTGCAGGTCTGCTTTACCAGGGAGAACACTGCAAAGCTGGAGTGGGGGTTATAATTCAGAAGACCCGCTCTTATAGTAGATTGTCATCAGGGCACTGAAAAGTTAAAGTAGGACCTTATGGGAAAAAGCATTCCTTCAAATTGGATCCAAGTACTGAATGGCTTTATAGAGGAGTATTAGCATCTCAAACTGGGTTCAAAAATTAATTGGAAGCCTGTTATGTGATGTAGGCATAATATGATGATAATGCAGTTTCAACCAATACTACTGGTGTCATATTTTGCTTTGTCTTCAAGGATAGAATAACATACTGATGTAATCTAGGCAATAGATTACTGGATCATAGAATAGTGAAGCAGCATGGTTTCTATGCAAGTATGGCATAGCTGGCACACCAGCTTCAGCTAGTAAAAAAATGCTTCCAACCTGCCACAGGCAGTCAAGAAATACGCTGCAGACTAGCACTTGATAAGAGCAGACGTGAGGGCCTTAGAAAATATATTCAAATGCCATGGTGTATTTATACCTACAAAGATCAGAATCATGTGAGCCGTGGTGTTCCCTGTGACACTCCATGGAAGTGAAAGTTGGACTTTGAAGAAGCAGGGTAAGAAGAGTATTGATGCCTTCAAACTTTGGTGTTGGAGAAGACTCCTGAGAATACTGTGGACAGTCAAGAAATCATTAGAAGAGAATATGTGTAGCTCACTTGCAATGTGGAGTAGTTGGGGCTCTCTGAACTTGGTGGTTTTCTTGCAGATGTTTTGTTACCCAGCTAGGCAACATCTTCAGTGCTAGAGGGGAGTGGGTGTGCTCTCTGGATGGACTCAGTTACAGAGGCAGTGAGTGCACCATTGGGAGACCTGAAAGACCAGATTAGGGACAAACCTTCATGGAGAATATCTACCTATGTGGTCACTAGGTGTCTAAAACAACTTGATGGCACATCATCATTGATCACTTGCCACAGAGGACTTTGGTGCTCTATATACAAAGATAGGTCTAGAAGTACCCAAGCTATGATCTTGATCCTTTAGAGCAGGGGTCCTCAAACTTTTTAAACAGGGTGCCAGTTCACGGTCCCTCAGAATGTTGGGGGGCCAGACTATAGTTTGAAAAAAACATGAGAGGAGGAGAGCCGCCGGACCCGGCATACCTGTCACGTAGAATAGTCCAGTTCTGCGATCTCCCTCCTCGTGCATCGCCTGCAGCTCCCGACACAGCCCCGACACTTCCGCTTCTGACAGACAGTAGCGGCGGCCAATCAGGCGGGCGGGCCGGATAAATGACCCTGGCAGGCCGTATCCAGCCCACGGGCCGTACTTCAAGAACCCCTGATTTAGAGGAACAATAATCCCTTCTAGAATAGGCTGAATGTGATTGCATTTATCTATTACCTAACTTTTATCTTTTCTATATAGGACTTCAGGTCATTGGTTTACATTCAGTCTATTTCCATGGTCCCTATTCACTCTAGCTTACAGTGACCATATGTCCTTTACAATAAAGGACCATCCTTTATTTCAGAAAGCTGTTCTTCAGGTTTATTTATTTTTCAAAAACTCAGTTTTGTCCTTTATTTTGGTCATTTAACTTTTACCATACAAATGGTACCACTTAATGCGGTCTTTCACATTCAGGTGAAAAATATGGCAATTGAATTGAATTTCTTCTTCAAATAAATTTACATATACATTTGATTTTAGATATTTTTATTAGAATATGCATTTTTGTAAAGTTTTTTTGGGTTTTGCTCTTGAATTTCCTTTGCAAAGCAAAGTTATAAACTTTCTTTTTATCCTTACGAACCTCTTTCAGATTTGCCCCTTTTTCCAGATTTGTCCTTTATTTCTTCCAGGAAAATATGGTAACCATACTCTAGTTATATAATCTTAAGGATTGGATTTATTCTAATTGGAGATGATATTTCATGGATTTTGTAATACCAAGTGAGTTGATAAGATTCACTCCATGCAACTGATAAGTGTTTTTAAAAGAGAGAGAAGTCAGCTTGTAGGTAAGCAGAGTTTCCACACACATATTTTTGGGCAGCCCCCAGTGGCAATGGGAATAACATGGTTTCTTGTCAGAAACACTCAATGCTCTTTGGACTGAATAAACCTCAGCTGCTAAAGCAGAGGCTTTATTTACTACAATGCTTCATACATGTTATATCAAATAGTAAAAATAAACATTCTACTTGAAACTTGCCACAAATTTGGATGCATCTATCTTCTTCATTTGTGAAAGCCAGTTTGGTGTAGTGGTCAAGGCACCAGGCTAGAAACTGGGAGACCATGATTTCTAATCCCGCCTTAGGCAAAAAGGCAGCTGGGTGACCTTGGGCCCGTCATTCTTTTTCAGCCCTAGGAAGCAGGCAATGGCAAACAACTTCCGAAAAACCTTGCCAAGAAAACTGCAGGGACTTGTCCAGGCAGTCGCCAGGAGTCAAGACTGAGGAGGCCGCTCTGTTGCACTATTTTCCACCCAGCTGTGCAGTTTATTGGAGGTTTGTATCTGACGCCGGTAGGCAGGGCATTCCTATAGAACCCTGAGCTACACATACTCTCTTCTGTTAGTCAAGACTGACCTGAAGGCACCAAGCAAGCAAAGAAACAAAGAAAAATCCTCTTTTAAGAAATACGCATACAGAACTTCAAAAATTGGAGATCCAGAAATCACTAGCATTGAGCATCGGGATGAAAGGCGTTGATTAGATCAGCAAAAGCAGTTAAAATATTCAATGGTGACTAGAATGTAAGGAAATTAACCTAGTCTCCTTTTTGATTAACTGGCTTTTAAGGACTAACATAACCTTGTTCTTTGGAAGCAAGTCTTTCCAAATAGGATGGAGAGTTTGTCTCTTTTGTAAAAGAGTGGGAATGTTTTAGTATCTTAGTCCTGACCTAGGGAAGGCAAGGTAATCCCAACACAAAGTTGATTTCACCATTAGGGTAGAAACCATATAATCTATGTCGATATATCTATAGATTATCCATATCTATCATTAACACTGGTAATATTATTGTATGTGTTTTATTGCACTTTATGTTGTACCTAATGTATTTTTAATGTTATGCACTGCCTGGAGATGCTTTGACAAGGGGCATAAAAATATACTATAAATATACTGAGTGAATGAATGGATGTACATATACATATGCATATGGATTATTTGATAGCTTTAATACAAAAGTAGGAGGGAGGGTTAAATCAGAAGATACACACAGCTATACAGATACACCAGCTACATATATAAATAGTACCATAAGTAAAAAGGATTTAGAACAAAGTTCAGCATCTGTACCAAACTTATGTAAAACCTTCATATGACTCATTATTTAATTTTGAGTCTAAACTCTTTGCTTCCAGATTTCTAGGTTACACCTTCCTTTTATGTACTTCTGTTCTATACTTGTCTCTTAGCTGTGTCTTCAGAAGAAGAATCACCTGCCCATTCATCTCTTTCTGTGCCTCACTTTTCCTTCCTTCCTTCCTTCCTTCCTTCCTTCCTTCCTTCCTTCCTTCCTTCCTTCCTTCCTTCCTTCCTTCCTTCCTTCCTTCCTTCTTTCCTTCCCCATTGTTTCCTAACATCCCAAGATCTTTTCCTGGTCTTGTCTGTCCCAAAGCTTTAAATCCCAACCCAAAAGACACTGAAATCGCACCCTAGACTGTTTTGTTTCTAGAGCAATGGAACATTTTGAACAGTACAAAGCAGTTCACAAACACTACTCAAGTGCAATAAAGTAATGGAGGCATTTGAAGTGTTCCCTGTACCCTGAACATGTACAAGATTGTCTGCTGAGGCAATCTTACCAAAATGGCCCCCTAAAGACATTTTCAGTCTGATTTCAGCCCTCAAGAACACAGAAGCCTATATCTCTATAAAATTGTAATTGTTGTCGACATGCCTGTTGAAGGATCCCAGATTGGGAAGGTCACCACCTCCACAATGAAACAAAGAAAAGGTATAACAACTAACCAAACAACCCTCCTCTTCCATATTTGCAGAAGAACTCACAGGAGGGAAAAACGAAGTCTTTGAATATTTTTCAGCTTTTGTGAGACAGGGTGAAAAATCTCATTTGGTCTATGGCTCTCTATTGGACCAGGATGGCTACGCTGGGCACAAAGAAGCTAAATCCTACCTGTTGATTTCCATGGGTAGGATTTGTGTCATTAACTCTTTTATTGAAATAAATTGGACTTCAAAGTGCTTAGGTAACTGGATTTATGCCTAATTATACAGGGAAAGTTTCAAGTATATTTTTTATGTCTGGTCCAAAAGTTGTCAGAAGAGAACCTTCCACTAAATATGTGGGAGGGTTGAAGTATGAAGTGAGAGTTAATCCTCTCTATCAATCTTTGGAGGAGTCAGATAAATTAGTGCATGGGTAAAATTTAGGAAGCTGGCAGCCAACCCCCTGCACTCTCTCTTATTGAATCTCATCCCACACAACCATAGAGTTTTTATCCTTCTATCCTCAAAATTATTTTTTTTTCAATTAACACAGTATGTGGATGATGACTTCAACAACTTCCAAATACTCTAATATATAAATAACTTCAGAAGGGATTGCCAAATTGAGATTAAAGCCACCCGGTGTGCTCTTCAGTTATAAATTATCCTGTTTGTTGAGTAGATTAATTTTTTGAAATGAAAAAAAGGAGTAGATTTCCAGCATAAAGATGCAAGTTTAACCACTAGTGACGCCCTGATAAATTGTTAGATTTAGGGATTTTTCTTAAGAATGTCTCCATAATACTGAAATGTATCCCTGAATTAGGGTCTTAAATGAAAATTGCAGTCTGAAAGCAGAATCAAGTGCATTACGGTATAGACAGCTCTAAATCACAGGCACCAGGACTATGACTCAAGAACCGTCCTGGTTATCTAATCTCATACATTTATTAGAAGGCAAGACAAGAGAAAGTGACTGAAGCAGAGGTGATGATGTTACCTAGTATTTTCCCCAAAGTTTTGAATTCACTGAACTCCAAAATGCTTCAATTTGGTTACGGGCTGTTAATATGCAATACATGTATTCAGTTACATCAGAAAAATAGTCTCCACCACGGTAGGAAGAATTTGGTTTCTGGGATGCAGGCATCAAACTCTCTCTCTCTCTCTCTCTCTGTGTGTGTGTGTGTGTGTGTGTAATATGATAGAAAAGTGAAAAAGAAATAAAGAAAAAGAGATAGAAAAGAAAGAAAAATAAAAAGAAAGAATAATAAAGAAATGGCTACCAGTCTTCTTAACAGCAGTTGTAAGTACATTTATTTTTTTACCCTCTCTCTCTAAAGTTACATCAAAGTTTCTTTCTGTTCATAATCTACCCTTTCTAATCCTCAGATCCATAAATGATTAGTTTATTTTTTTCTTTTTTCAGCAAAAAGTCCATAAGGGGTTTCCAGTCACTAATAAATGTAGTAACTGATCTTTCTCTAAGCAAACAAGTTAATTTTGCCATCTCTGCTAGTTCTGTCATCTTCACCAATAATTCCTCCATTGTGGGTATTTCAGAATCTTTCCATTTGTGCACATATAGTTGTCGCACAGCAGTGATCATATATAAAAATAATCTTCCATGGCTCTTTTCTAGTTGTCTGTTCATTAATCCCTGCAAAAAAAAAGTTTTGGTTTCAACTGTATCTTAGTCTTTAAAATTCTTTGTAATATTATATGTATTTGAACCCCAAAATTTCTGGCTTTTTTACAAGTCCACCAAACATGACAAAATGACCCTTCATGTTGCCCACATTTCCAACATAAATTTGAGGTACCTTTATACATTTCAGATAATTTTTCTGGAGTCATGTATCAATGGTACATCATTTTGCAAAAAAATCTCTTTTAGGTTATAATATAATGTGAATTTCAATCCTTTTAACCAGCATCAAGCTGTTCTTGATCAGCTCCCTCCTTTTCCCTGATGTCTCAGTGCTTGGATACGCATTAGAGAATAGATCAGCTTGACACCAGATAGCAGATCACTGCTTTCCGACCAATAATGACAGCAAAAAATCCATGTTTACAAGAACCCTGGGTAGGAAAGGACCAGGATTGATTTATTTTTTACATTTATAAGGCAGCTTGACTCCACTGTGACTCTGGGTGGCATACAATATTAAAACAATTTAAAAATACAAATAAAAGAATAACAGGAATCCAGGAAAAAAACCCCCCACCAATCTCTAATCACATCCATATAACATACAAGGGGCCCATCATCTACTCTAGCCCAAAGTTGGGATAAGTGCCAGATTTTAAGGACTCTTTTAAACAAGTTTAGGATGGAGTCCAAACAAATCTCTGGGGGGATGTGGTTCCATGCTACTGCATTCTGGACCAGCTGCCACTTCTGAGTCGTTTTCAAGGGCAGCCTCATGTAGAGTGCATTGCAATAATCCAAATGTGAGATGACTAAACATGTATGATTGTCTGAAGATCCTCCCAATCCAGAATGGTGCAATTGGCCCAGGAGATGAATTTGTGTGAGGGCATTGGTGGCTACAACTGCCACCTGCTCCTCAGGCAGAAACTGTGAGTCCAGGAAGACTCCCAAATTGCACCCTTCTTCCCCCTTATAGCAACCAGATTTAGGATACTGTTTTACTGCTGTCAGTAGTCATTTTCAGTGGCAACTGGGGCTGTGTATGTATGTATTGGATAGTTATGAAGACAGTCTCATTTTATCTACAGCCCTCCCTCCCAGCAAGCCTTCTCAAAACAGCTTGCCATTGTTGTCAATGACAGCAGAAAGTAGCCATTTTTAGAAGAGTCATTGGAAGTGGTGGAGAAACCTCATTGCTTTTTCTGCTCGACAAGTAACTCTTACTCTGCCTGAACTGTAACCTCTGCTTTCAGTTCAGGCAGAGTAGAAGCTAAGTGAAATGGAAGATGGTGGGAGTGGTTTTGGTATATATGTGAGTCATCATGCAAGCATACCTGTGCATATAGTCCACAACACCCCATTAGTCCTTCAAAACTAACCATATTTATTATATATTTCTCTGTAATTTATATACGTAAGAGCACTCAACTCAACGCTCGCTATGGGTGGCATACTGATGAAAAACATATACAATGTTTAAAAATATATATATATATACAGTAAACATAATGGAGGATACAAACATATCCTAACCAAAACAGACATTGTACATGGCACACCAAATGGCACACACTGAGTATTCCAGAGCTTCTAGGTGTTGGTTGAACTGCCCACCAAATCCCCAGGAAGAACTCTAAGTTCCCTCTGAAACCCATCCAGGTCCATTAGAGACAGACCTCTTGAATTACCTGATCATGATTTACACTTTTGGAAGGAGATAAGAAGTGCAAATCAAATCTAACATTGTTAATAAACTCTGTGAATTAATAGTCTGGTTTTAAAAAAAAAAGCTTCTTAGTCTCTCACACCATTTATTTTGACCTAGATAGTGCCATAGAATAAGGTGCTTGATTCATGTGGTCACGAGATTGTATATGAGTTAAACCATAGGCTAACACGTCTTGTGCTGAACAATATTTGGAAGATCAACTTAAGTACAGCCTCAGCCATAAACACAAAATGAGCATGCATTTCTTAATTGAACCAGTAGGAGTTGGCATAGCTTAAAAGGTGCCTTGTGCAATGGAAAACATTATGTGAAAAAAATGAACAATTATGTGTGTTCAACAGACAGTTCCTTTGTTATAGCAAATACAGTCCCCAATATATTTGCACAAATGAAGTTGTATGCTCTATTTCCTCACTTCAAACCCTTGCAGTCTGATCATGCTTGAGGGAGAAAATTTAAGTTTAATGAAGGAAAAGGAGAAGGAGGAGGAGAAGGAGAAGGAGGAGACTACCCTGTGCTAGCTGTAGCACTGATAGTTAATTCTTCTGGGATGCTTTTCTCTTCCTGTTAATGTTTCCACCATAGTTACCACTTTTCCTACAGCAGGAACACCTTCTTGTTACATTAATATATGGCTGACTTGTGTCATAATGAAGATAAAGAAAGCTGTACACCTTTGTGCCATTCTCTCTGAGAACTATGTTTCACCCTTATTAGTTATTTTTGGGAGCTAACCCTTCCTTGGTATATGTGTGATTTATGTTTCTTGCTACTATATGCCATGCAATGAATAAAAAATATTTTCTTGCAGATTCTCTTTCATACCAGAATGTAATCTTTTTTTCTCATTAGGAGGAAGGAACAGGGAAAATAATTGAATACTTTAATATATAGAGACTATGTTGCTGTAAAATTAATTTTGTTAACTTAATTTTGCCCTTGTGATTGATTCAAAGAAACAGTCTTATCTTCTGCCCTGGTTAAATAAGATATTGTAGATTTTCAGCTTCTTTCTCATTTTTTAAAAAAGGATATTAGCTGTTAGAAATGGAAGAAATGGGATATTAATAGGACAATACCATTGGGACAGAAGAAAGAGAGAATCTAATGTGGAGAAACAGCCAGATCTAAAGCTTTTCTGGGCTCATAATCGCAGGTTGGGGGTGAGAGATAATGACATCCCTTCCCCCCACCCAATCTTTTCTCCCTTTTCATTTTTCAGATTTCCAAATCCCCTTTCCCTTGAGAAGGGGAAATGGGGTGGGTGAGCTTTCACTGGACAATGGATCTGCCCCTGGAAATCTGGCTTGAGGTCTAACGTGTTTCCTCCTCAGATACCCAGGGGATCTGAAGAGTTTATATTTGACTGAATCAGAGCCTCCCCCCATTCCCAGTATACTCTCTTTTCACAGTACAAACTTCCAAGTAACTACAGTAGGAAGGCTGGTGAGGATGGATTTGCTTCTCCACCCATGGACTCTAGATAAGAAAGGGAATTCTATGCCTTCTAGCATATTTTTCTAGCCATCATAAGGCTTTACCCTAAGTAGAGAATGATGATGAAAGGAATTATTACCAAGTTCTTTGTCAGGCCCAGCCCAAGAACAATGATGAAATAGTCCAGTCCAGTCCAGTTCTTTTATTTGCTTACACCTTATAGACAGAATGTTGCCAAACTAAATCTATACTACAGCAACTAGTGGATATACCCTGTGAGATTCTAAAGAGTGGCTATTCTGAACCTCTTTCGCTTCCCATGCTCCTATTGTGGACTCAACTAACTCTTGCCTCCTCCTCTCTCCTGGAATGCACCCCCTCCTTCTCCTCCTACATCACTCTCCTCCTCATAGTTACATTCCATCACAATCTTCCTCTTTTCCTTTTCTGCAGTCTGTGAAGTTCTGAGATCTTCTCTTATAACAGGCTGCATCTTGGGCATCACCAGACATAAGTTCAAATCTGTTTATGGAGTGAATTGAGCCTCCCCAGTGATCAGCTGAGGCTAGATACTTACCATTGTGGTCCTTCTTGGTCCTGCTTTCTCCTGCTACATTCATAAGGTTCTGTGCAAACTGAGAAGTAGCTAGTGTGCTGGAGAAATGGATCAGTGATCTCTTGCATCGGGTGATCTGTACAAGCATTGGAAGGGATGCCTGGTTTGTACCCATATCCCAAATCTATTACTTTATGATGGTGGGATGATGACAAGGCTATAGAAATGAATCCTAATACAGAACCATCACTTTGGATTATATGCCATCATGGTGGGCAGGTGAGAGTCTTGAAATTTCCTTTCTTTCTTTCTTTCTTTCTTTCTTTCTTTCTTTCTTTCTTTCTTTCTTTCTTTCTTTCTTTCTTTCTTTCTTTCTTTCTTGCTTGCTTGCTTGCTTGCTTGCTTGCTTGCTTGCTTGCTTGCTTGCCTGCCTGCCTGCCTGCCTGCCTGCCTGCCTGCCTGCTGCCTGCCTGCCTGCCTGCCTGCCTGCAACAGATTTGCTTTTCAGTGCAAAACTGAAAGGGTAATGTGATGCACCAAATTGCAACTAATAGCTGAGCAATGATTTGTTGAGACGTCTCTGTATTCATAATTGGCAAGTTATGACTGGCTATCAATTATGAGCGCTGCAGACTCATAAAAAAACTAATATCTATGTGGGGATTTTTATATAATCTGCTTATTTTTAAATAATAATAACAGCTAACTCAGACCCTGCATGTGTGATGGAAAGGCTAGTCATCTGGAAGTTCTCACTGTCATCATTCCTGCCATGTTCTTCTTGATTCTTGGATGGCCAAAACCATGCATTGATAAAGAAAGAAGTAGCAACGAAGAAAAATACTGTGGAAGCAAGAGGGAATTGTGAAATAGATGGAGAACAAACAAGTGTTTTTGGAGGTAGGGATGTGGGAAGGACATTTCAAAATCCAAACTGATGAACATTCAAGACAATCCTGTACTGTGTTGCATTGCATTGCACTGCACTACATTAACATTACTATCCGAAACTTCATTCTGAAGAGCTTATAATAAAGGTAGCTGCCTTTACCATTTTTGCAATGGATAGAGTAGGTGGCTCTTTCTCACAAGCGAACTTGTCTTGAGGATTTCCATGAGGAAATCAGGGAAGCCAACAAGCCAAGTGATCTGAGCAAAAGTTAGGGGATGTAGTCAGCTCTGGTCTGCTTATTCTTTTTCCTGATGACCTCCATGAGGACAGAAGGTGATTTCACCACAGCTGGTCACAGTAATAGTAAGGAAAAATTACTTTCAAATATTCTAGAACAAAAGTAGACTGAAGGTGGGTAGCTACACCCACCTCTTTAGGATTCATGTCACTTTTGCATATATTTAGCGATTCATAAATCCATTATATCCTAAGGAATGTGTAATCTGAGTATATTATGAATCCATGGCTAGATACCAGCTGTATACAAGAAAAGCATGTGAACACATCTCTTTATGGAGAAACATGGATGTAAATCACAGTTTCAAGGAAGTGGAACTACTTAACCATGAGATGAAAGTAATGGAGCAAGATTTTATTTCCATCAAATGCATTACTAGGAAATGCAGTAGTTCATGTATCATTAATGAATAAAAATATTTAAAGATTGATTTTATGAAGTAGTCCATGAGAGTTCTTCTCTTAGATTCTCATTCTGGATGTATAAAATGCTTCTATGTCCTTCATAACACCATCAAGAGTCCTCCTCCCTCCCAGAATATCCCTAAGGACTTCTTAAATGACTTGATAATAAAGCATAAAGGAGCATCAAAAGAAAGAAATCACTTTGTTTCTGGGAGCTGTAACTATCAATTCTGTGTGTGCACACATGTACATACCCACATTGCAGACTATTTAAAAAAAGGAGGGGGGGAGATGGTCAGTAGATATTTATTATGGGAAAATTTGAAATTTTCACTGTCTGCAATTGATTCAGAACTTGCCAATTTAAAATATGGTTTATTTTTTTCAGCCAAATGTGGTTTAATATCTCTTATTTATCACTTAACAGCTCCTGCATTTTGCATCCAATTTGTGCTGTTGGCTGTTGGCTATTCTGGCTTTTGCATTGGAACAACCTGCCTTTCTAATGAATCTGACTCAGCATTGTAGCTGAACTTTCTAATTCAAAGTTCCACTAATTTCCTTCAGGCAACTCCCCCAATTGGTGAAAAGTTAAACCAATTTTTTTCTTTGCGCTTCCAAAATGCTGGGTCATGGGGCTAGTGGCATGACCAAGAGTTCTTTCTTGTTTCTGATGTGTGCTTGTATCTCATTGTCAGAAGCTAAGATCTCAGTACTGATTTAAGAAATCAAATAGGCATTATACTTTTCACCATGCTTCATGCCATAATCTTGCCAAGATTATAACTTGCTGTACTCTCAGATTTTTAATTCAGACTGCAATAATTCCTCTGTATCAAGGCATACTGAATTTATATTTATTTCCTCTACCTAGCATCAATATGTCTTGATATGGAATCTCTCTCTCTCTCTCTCTCTCTTCTCTTAAAAAATTGTTTGATATTTTTCCTAGCAAAATATTGGGGGGTTTAGCAGACATGTATCTTACAGTCTAGTTACTCTATATTGTCCAATGTCTGAATGCTTAGGAAATATATATATTTTTTACAATGAATATGGATTTGTTACAAAATTGCAGCCATTTGACTAGTTCCCTCTTGAATTTCTGTAATAAGTGGCTAAGGAAATATATAATACAACATCACCGCATGATGCAGTTTCCCCACTGTCAGCCACTAATGTGAAATGGCAGCAGAGAAATTATGATGCAATGATATGATCACATCTCAAAATCTGATTGAAAACATTCTTTTTCTTTGAATTGGCTGAACTTACTCAGAATGAAGGCAGGGAAAGGACAAACCTATTAACTCTGTATTATAGGAATTAAATAAATATCCCTTTTCCTGTTTCTTTCACTGAGCTTTCCTCCCCCCCCCCCCCCCATCAACAAGATAACTGGGGCTTTATAAAGACTTACAAATGTTTCTTCTAGTAACGCTTTCCTAGAATAAAATAGAAGGTAGCACAGAGGGGCATTTTATGAAAATTATATGACAAGAGTCAAATCAGGGCTTTTTCACCATTGTGTTGTAATGCTTCACGTTGTGCTTTTTTAAGAAAAAAATCAGAAATAATATGAGTAGGGATGTCCAGGGTGGTGTGGTATGGAGTAACAATGAAATTAGGGCTGGGACCCTTCATGACCCATGTACAAAAGGGGTCATGCACTGCTGCACCACCAATTTATAATTTTAATGACATCAACAGATTCAGCAGATGCCTCTGAATATGAGATAATAGAATCATAGAATTGAAAGGGATCTCAAAGGTCATCTAATCCATCCCTGTTCAGTGTAGGATTCACTAGAACGTCCCTGGTAGATGATCATCCAGACCTTACTTGAAAGCCTTCAGTAAGGGAGAACATCACTTCATGTGGGAGTCTGGCAAGCATCTCATACAGTCAGGAAGTTCCTCCTAAGTCTGAATGTCCTTCTTGTAATTTGAACTCATTGGTTCTGATCCTGTTCCCTGGGGCAGTGAAGGTTTAGTTCCCTCCTTCTCCTGTGTGATAGTTCTTCAGTTATTTATAGAGTTTCATACCTCCTCTCAGATATCTTTTCTGTAGGCTAAATATACCCCAATTCTTTAACTGTTCCTCCCAGTGGTTTCTGGATCTTTTATCATTTTAGTATCTGTCCTCTGAATTTGCTCCCACTTGTCACTGTTCTTTTTGAATGGAGATGCCCAGAATTGGACACAGTATTTTCAAAGGGGACCTAACTAGGGCACAGAAAGGGAAACAATTGAGTCAGATAACCTGGACTTTATGCTCCTATTGAGGCACCCCAATAGGATCTGCATTTTTAGCACTGCATTGCCCTGCTGGCTCATGTTTTATTTCCAACTTGGGTTGCAAATAGTGCTTTCAGTGAAATTATTTGACAATTCTACCTGAATTAGAGGAAAAGAATCAGCAGTTTAGAATGTTTTTTTTCCCCAAAACCAGCACAAGTAAACATGGAATGGGATAAAACTTGCTCCTGAGTTCTCTTAAAAACCAGCTGGGTTGAGAGCAGGGCACTATTGATGCATGGCTGGGTTGGAGATGTCAGGCATGTTCTCCGCTATTGGTGTAGGCAGTGAAAAGAAATGTTTTATGAGATCATATATAAGAACACTGACATCTCAAGAGATGTGCCAGTCTTGAGACCTTTCAGCCTTTTAAAAGTTACATTATTATTTAATTGGAGACTATCTGGATACATCTAAGAGTGCTTCAGATGCCATGGTACCTGCCAGCACCATGTTGCTGATCTCTGGTGTAGAATGAATAAGGATTAAAAAATGCTCTGCCTGCCAGATGAACAGTTCTTACTGTCATGCCAGAGAACAGGATCACAGGTGCTATTCTAATTTCTCCAACAGGCTGATGCAGTGTCAATCTTAATGCATGGATGGGCTTATATCACACAATTCTTCCTCAAACAGCTCCCCAAGGCAGCTCACAGCATGATTAAAAACATGAATACCAACAATTCATTAAAACTGTTAAAAATAATTACACAAACCAAGAAACAAGATAATAACAAATTAAACGAACAACAGAGAGCCAACAGACAAACAGCAAAAATGAAACAAGCTGGCACTTGAAACTACCGCCACTTAATGCCTGCAGAAACAAGATGTGTCTGTGTATTTTTAATTTGGCACTTAAACTGAAACTAGTGGGTGTCTATGGAATAAAGCACCCAGGGTTAAGCCTGAATTCCTGCCAAGACACTTCTTTGTTGCATCACAGATGGCAGAAAGGTGAGAAAGTTGTAATTCAAAGATGCTTTTTTTTCCCTTAGGGGCTTCAATATTGTGGTAGATACTAATAATATACGAAGTTGCTTTTCACAGAAGTACTATCTGAGATCTGAATGAAGCTGTTTGGCTGTAGTCTAAGCAACACTGCTAGTCAACTAGTGTAAAAAATAGCTTTTAACGGGAGTCAGAATTTGAGATCACACAGAGTCTGAGTGTTGAAATATTGGGATGTGAAATATTCATATTTGATTGATGATGATGATGATGATGATGATGATGATGATGATGATGATGATGATGTTCATTGAAACCCACTCTTTGAAAGGATGCAGAGGAAATGAGGCTATTGGGACTACTCTGGCCCATCACCACTTATGATGAAAATGGTTCATACATTTGGGTAATGTGGGAAATGAGTGTCTATGCATACCTATATATGTGTTCCTCTACAGATGGGGAGTCTTTCCTTCTGCATGTGCCCAAATACATTTGAAGAGCCCTTTCCCATGAAAACAATTCTACCACAGTTGGTGCTCTGGTCATAGTGCATGAATGTTCTTTGGGAGAGATAGTCTATGAGAGTTATGTGTGGACAAGTATGAACTTTGAAAAGATATGACTTGGGACAGACAGAAAGCGCATTGTCTTCATTGCCTCTTTCCTGCAAGCTTGGTCCAGACCTTATTTAACTGTTCTGCAATACATCTTTCAAATGGTCAGAAGCCATCTAGGCTTTATAGGTGTAACTAAGATATTGAGTTGTTTGCAGAATAGCACTGATAGCCAGTTAAATTGTTTTAACACAGGAAAAGTCACAAATTCTCTATAGCTAGTTCTAATCATTTGTCTGGGGTGTAACATTATCAATCATTTGAATGAGAATCAAGCTAATAGATTATTTAGGACTGGATTAGTTATTGCCTTGGTGCTTAGTGATAGAGTGTGTGCTATACCATAACTGCACTTTGTCTCCATGCACTCATTATTGGTGTTAACTTAGATCTTTACTTCTGGCTTCTCTTAAAACTTTCACAGAATTACCATTTCAAATTGATGGCCAATGTTAAAATATGAATTTAAAATTAAGTTCTGAAATATGACATACAGAAACATACATGACATTAGAGATATGCAGAACCTGCTTGAGTAAAAATTCTAGTATTGTACCTCATTCCATTTCCCTCAAAATTTGCTTCATTTTTTTTCCAAAGAGAAGACACTAAGTTAACTTTAAAATTGGATGTAGATCAATATGGAAGCAAAAACACTGGTGGTTGTTTGAAGGCTGAAGTCAAGACACAGAATATCCATTTGTAACTCTTCTCGTTAATGGCGAACTAACCAATAGTGTGAGGAAAAACCTAACATATTAAAATAATACTGTTTATATATAAACAGATTAATTTTATTGCCTTGGAATACACACACACACACACGCACATATCTGATCGTTTCCAATATTGAACCATACTTTAGATGTCTCAACTCAATTCTGAAATGGCTTCCAGCATTGCCTTGGGTGTCCAGATCACTAGAACTGCAACCATGGAAGAATGAGTTAAAACCCTGCCTGTTCACCATTACCTCCCGCCCACCCCCACCCCAACAGCTATGTAATTAAAACCAGCATAGTACCTCGGGAGCTATGTTTTGTATCATGTTCACCTTGGGCCCAAGGAGTAACTGATTCACAGTCAGCAGAACGTTGCAAGTTTTAGCAAGTGATTTACTATTAGAATGCAGAGTAATGAAATAAAACACACAGGATAGCCATTTCAGGTGGCTGGAAATACATTTATTAATAGTAGGAAGACTAGTGGCTTAGAATTCCCATCAAGTGAGGAGGAAAGAACCAAATTAGCTTACAGGTTAGGGAACAGAATGAATCATCTTGGAATCTCTGGATCTATCTCTTGGGTACAGACTCTGGCTGTCAAGTTTTGCTTTCTTGGCATGCAAGCAGTGTGTCCTGTAGAACAGGAACGAAGACACGTGTGCCAAGATTAGCTTATGGTTGCAGTGCTTGGTTTTGGAATGATTGGGAATACCTTGTGGCACAATGGCGCAGTTTTCAAGAAATGTTTATTACTTCCCTGTTCTGCTGTGCAAATTAACACAATTGGGTACACGGGGAAGATGAGTTCTTTGCCAGTTTTCACATTATTGGCAGTCCTCGCTGCCCCCTCCCCCTTTCTAAATGTGCACTGGAACTAACAGTGTGGTAGCAGCCAAATACAATTAGGCAAGCTTCCCTTACTTTCCCTGTTATTTAGGACCCCATTAATTCATACACTTAATTTAATTTAACATCCTCAGATACATAAAGATCCAGTTGCAGCACAGACAGAAATGTAAGAATGAAACTAGCTGTCATTTGTTTAACAGGTTCTCAGATTGCTGCTCTGCTATCATTTCTTTGGCTAGAGAGATCATGAATTTGAGGAGTTCTATGTCTCTTGCTGGTGAGTTGTAGATTGCATACATGCAGTCATGCAGACATACAATATTTCCTTGATCCCTCTGTTTTGACTTTCCAATGATTTGGCTGCTGCTTATTTTCTCAAGGCCTCATTCCTATAGTTTCTGACAACCATAGAGTTCTGTTAATGTTGACCACTCGGTCTTCTGTTTTGACAGAGTTCTGTAGGCACAAATCTTTCTCTGTTCTCTGGGGAATTATGTCTTTGTGAATTGTGACTCCAGTTTTACATGGACATGTGGTTCATGACTATTAAGTCCCTCTAATGTCTGTTCTTAGTGTCACAAAGCTTAGATCTACCACATCATTTGCATTTCTCAGAGTAATATGTTAGATAAAGTTTATTACAGTTGTAAACCAGCATCACAGTAATATGCAGATCAGAACTCAGTTACTCATTGAATTTCATGTTCTTTGGATAAGCTCTCAGCATTTTAAAAAATCAAGAAATATTAATGCACATTTTCCCCTCAAACAGACATTTAAATACCTAATTTTAAATGTATCAAAGTTAGGTATTTAAATGTCTGTTTGAGGGAAAAATGTGCATTAATATTTCCTGATTTTTAAAAATAATTTGGGAAGACTGAAAGTATGTATATAAATATTTTGAGAGAAAATACAATTTCTCCCCCACCCAAATATGCTGATTAATGTAGAAACCCAATGCAGTGGGTACAAATATGAAGACTGGAAATACATGGATTTTCCTACCCTTAATTAATTAAATTGTGGTTGGTGGACCCCTAGAGATTCTTTGTGCACAGTCTAGGAGGTTCCTAACTCCAAAACTGGGGGTGGGGGGAGAAATACTGATGAACCAATTGTTTTTTCACATTTTTACCAGTGAAAAAGAACACATCCATTTCTGATTATGTGTAGCTTTACTGGCCTCAGAGAACAACTATGAGTTTGGTTAAAAAGCAAGAGAAATATGCCAAACTTCAAGTGATATTTCTCAATGCTTTCACTGGCAAAGCTTATTTAAGTCAAGGTACAAAATTCCCATATGGATGGGTTTATAAGGCATAATGAAACAATTAATTAAAATTACAGTTCTTAGATGTGTTCTGATTCATGAGAGGTGATGGGTTGAAATTACACTGAAGCAGAGCCAGGAATAAATGTTTATAAAATATCTAAACTAAGGTTTGCAATGAATAAAGGCACTTACATATGGTCCAGCCATGAGTAATCATGAGCAGAGATATGAATTTGTGTCTTCTGATTTTAGACAGTATGCCTTTTGTCAGGGACATCCATTTATATGGAAGCTTCTTTAAATTTATTTGAAATATGTAAACATTCTTTTACCCAAAGATAAAATAGCTATAGCTAAGAAATTGTAAACCACAAAAGTATTATATGCAATTCAAATCACCAGCAGATTGTCTGCAAGTTTGTTTGCTGAAAGAGGTTGCACTCTTACAACTGGAATTTCTTCCCTCTTTTTCAGA
The DNA here is from genome assembly GCF_059951505.1 of Python bivittatus. Lineage (NCBI taxonomy): Eukaryota > Metazoa > Chordata > Lepidosauria > Squamata > Pythonidae > Python > Python bivittatus. Next base: position 18,299,099 of record NW_028277098.1, read on the forward strand.
TTAAAAAAAAGGCTAAGGAATGAAAGATAAGGGGGGAAAAGAGCAAGAGAGTAAGAAAGGAAATAAAAGTATAATAAACAGCATGCGTTAAACAACAACAACAACTTGACTGTCTATTGCAGCCTTCCCAAACCTCAAGCTTTATTGATCCAGTTCCTCTAATCTTCCTACCAACATGGCTAATCTCCTGGTCAATTATGAGAACTGAAGGCTAATACATTGGAAGACACCATGTTGGGAAAGCCTGTCTACTTTGTCCTTAGCAGAAACAAGAAATTTCTCCTTTGTGCTACTGGAGAAAACTGTGGAGAATATCTTGGGCAGCAAGAAGAACAGTTCATTCAATACTAATGAAGTAAAACCCAACTGCTCACTGGAAGCACTAACATGAAGCTTAAATGTTTTGGGTATATCATGCAAGGCCACTGGAGAAGATCCTGAAGCTTTGGAAAATTGAAAGAACTGAAGAAAAAAAAAACCAGACAAAGAGACTTGATACTGTTACTAATAACACAAGCATGAGTTTATGAGAATTCAAGTAGTTACTGACAGACCATTGATGTCCATTGAGTGACAAAGGGTTGGAAATGACTGAACAACATGAAAAGTCAACACTTCTTGAAACAAAACTTTTTGAAGTGATAGACAATTTCTCAAACATTTGTTTAACAAAGAGAATATTATTTATGAGAGAGGGCCTCCATTGTTTTTGACTACTTATGGTACTGATTTTAGAGAAATTCTAGCAGATACATTTGATGAGGATATGGAGTAGAATAAAGAATGTTAATTTTTTCCTAATATTTTCCACTTATGGCTTTACTACACTTGACTTTCCTACAACTCGTGGAAGGGTAGAAGTAGCTTCTAAGTTGTTCACCCATCAGTTATCTATTCCCCATATACACATAAATTATACTTGCAAGTTTGCCTTGATGTTCCAGTGACATACTAAAAACTCTAGAGCTTTGTTTTCAGGGTTTCTGCTTTTCACCAAACAGCTATAAAGAATTTCATCCTATTGTACAAAATGATATGACTTGTTGCAGGAGGCATCTTCAACCTTTCTTCAAAGAACTGTATGTGGGGGTACATACTAAATAATGTGAATCTTTATTATACAGGAGGGTATTATCCTACATCAGAGAATTGCACACTGTACCCAACTACTCACTGGAGGAGTAGTATGTGTGAATTAATATCATTTTAGGGAGACAGACTATATGAGAACTAAAACTGTGCCCACTGATATCCTTCACTTGCTATGCCTTATGCTCTTGCAACTCTACTGTCTAAACAGTAGACAAATATGCAAATACTTAATAACTTCATGAGATTACATCTGTCCATTTTGTTTGGGTGAAAATGTGCTATTTTAGCCCTGCTTCTTTATTGGGCAAAAGAAATGGGCAGCTCTCTTCATTTTTACAGAATATAGTGTTTCCTAGTGAGCAACCCATGCTTGCTCTACTGAAACATCAAGATTTTTTAAAATTGTTTTGGAACAAAAGATGCATCTCCATCAGTATTTCTCTCAACTGCTCGCTGTATTCATACAACCAGAGTTTGGGGGCAGGGGTGGACAGATTTTGAAATGGAATGTGTTGCAGTAGTTGTGTAATCCTGTTTTTATTTAATTTTTTCCATAAAGATTAAAGAATTCAGTAGTGGGAGACAGGTGAGAGGTGAAAGGAAGAGCAGTAAAACCTTAGCAACAAGTTCCACTGAACACTGTAGGTGATGCAGACAATACCAGTCTTACAAAGGTCATGTCACAATCCCTTGAGATAATCAGCAAGGCATCCAGGCTCTCATTGCTACAGTAAGTTTACCACTGAATGCAAGATGGCAGAAAAAAGAACAGTGAATAGTACAGACATGCAAAAGTCAGGCCTCCTTAAGAATATAGCACTGTCAGCTCCAGCAATCCTGGAACATGCTTGCGAAAAGGAAGAACAGGGGCTGGCAGAGACTGGTTAAAACAAAGGACCAGTTTTGCTTCACCAAGGCTCATACAAATTGCTACTTATAAAATTATTGTCCATATGTTGCCACTTTGTGAAATGCATTGTCAAAGATGTTATTTTCTGAACTCTTCACCTTCTCACCATCTCTCATATGCAGCATTTGGTGCAACTTCTCCAACTTGCTCTTCTCCAGATGTGTCAGGATAGCAATTCTCAAAATCCTTGTTAACTGGAATCTTGGGAGCTGTAGTTCCAACAGATGTGGAGGTTCCAGGCTGGGGTTGACTGCAAGACAGTCAGGGATAATTATGCAGCCTTGCTATCAGGGTCTACTTATACTCTGAGTCAGGAGTGGGCAACCCTTATGCTGCTGAGGATTTTTACTTTGGGGGGCCTTCAAGGGCCACAGGGGGTGATGCTGGTGACATAACTACAGTACTGCAAAGCAACATCAAATATTCTTGACCTTTTTAATGTGTTTTTGGGTTGGGAGGCATAAGAGGCAAAAAAAAAAGATGGGTTATATATTGCAATAGCTTTTTATTTTGCTTCTTTTGGGGGGAAAGGAGGAAAAAGTACGCTGATTAATTTCAGCAGCATGCTTTTCTGGTGCTCTGCAGAGCACAGAAATGGGACTGAGGAAGTGAAAGCAGCCTACAGGCTGAAAGCAGGCTAGCTGTGCACTTCTAGATCCACATCTGGGTTTTCTGAATGTGGTTGTGTGGTTATATGAGATCGGCAGGGACACAGTGGGGTCATGAAGGAAGAACAGAACTCTGACTCTGGTTGTATGTAAAGAACAAACTCTGCCTGCTAAGCTTGTCAGAATCCATAATTTTATTTTTTGTTTTTTGTTTGTTTTGCTGTATATTTCACCTTTAAACTCAGTTTAAAGAATATTCAAAGTGGCTAACCACAGTTAAAATGCAGAATAAGAAATAGAAATTAAAAAGGGGGAAAAGAATGTGCAATTCAGTTAGCAGTTCAAAGACTAGCAAAAAAGATGGTCGCTCTTCTCAGAGCAGAGAAAATAAAGCCCAAACTCAACTCCTGGGAATGTGCATTCAACAAGCTGAAGGGTTTACACAAGAGACAGCCCTCTCCTGCATGCCAGATAAGTAGGCCACTATTTCAAGGGGTGGCTTCCTTCTTAAGACAGCCCCAACAGAAACATTCCCTCTCTAATGTTGCTTTCCAGTGAGGTCTGCAGTGAGAAGAAAAAAAAAAAATGGAAACATGCAATTTGACCAAGGGTGCCTACAATTATATGTCCCAAGAGTTTGGCTAGCTCTCTGCACATGACTTGAGCGGCCAGCAAAATCCATTTTGGCTTCTATATTCAACTCCAGATTTTCAGAAGACCAGAAGGTTTCCTTTCTATCTTCTAGCAGATCTTTGTGGAGTTGCACTCTCTGATTCTGCTAATACGTATTTCTGCATTGTCAGAATTCTGAGCTTCATAAAAAAGAGTGAAATAAGCTTATCAATAAAATCTCTCTTTAAATTTCTTATGATCTGACTCAAAGGAAGACACAAGAACAGAGGGAAAGAACGAAAAGCCTTCTGTTTCTTTAATCATCGTGTAGAAAAGGAATTTCAGGAGTGTCTTTTCTTACTGCTCTCTCATCACTTGCAATTCCAGTCTTTGCACCATACAAGAGTCCTTGTCACCATGATATTTGCAACTTTCATGAATTCTTAAATGGAAATTCTAGCATTTAGTAACACCTAACAGGCAGAATGTTCCCAAACTGATTCCTAATATTTCCAGAAAGGACTAGGAAACATATTTGTCTGAAATCCTGCAAAATGGCTGCCAGTCAGTGGCTGGGTCACACAACACATTAGGCTAAAATATGATTGGTTAGTTTGTGGTTCAGACTGTTGTGAGGTCCCAGTCAGTGAGAGTCATTTATGACTGAAAGTGTTGTACAAACTCAGGCAATTGATAAATTAGTAAGTCAGGTTTCAGTTAATAATACAGTGGGTTAAAATACTATGTGAACTCAAGGAGGGTAGACTAGTCTTCCCCAAGTTAATGCTATCCAGAGATACTGAACTATAATCCCATTTTAGGGCTCTCATGGTCTCCAGGATAGTAATAGTGACATATAAGAGCAAATCTCTGAAAATCATCAGCATAATTCTCCCCCCACCATTTACAATGACAAGTAAGATAAGTGAGCTAAGCTTCCGGAAGCTTTACAAACTTATTTTATTTGACTCATCCAGGAGACTTTTTTACAAAAAAAAATGGGGCTCAGTACTCCAACCTTGACATTACATCCCTGAAGAATGTATTAAAAAGGTGCTACTTGGTCAAAAAAAATGTCTTTATCCCAAGACTGCAACTGCCACTATCACAGCAGGAAGGATTTTATGGTAGTTGAGGATCTGACAGGCACCAAGTTGGAGAAGGCAATTGTAGGCCATACTGAACTAACCAGCAACCTCTTACATTCCTCTGGGGTTGTGGGGCCCGCAAAGTGGCATCCTTGCAGTGTTCCCTTTTTCATCCCCTGAGAAGCTGTGACCAAGGGATCACTTTTCTTCTTCGATGAACATGTGAAAATCATAGTGGAGGAAGAGAAGCTCTTCCTACTGCAACTCCTCCTCCCCACCATGCAGTCTTTCTGCCATGATCAAAGCAAAAGGTGAGAAACTACAATTAGAATGGGCCAAATACATACATTAAAATGCAGCGAGAGACACCAGGCTAATAGCATTCCTTCCTAGCCGAGGTCTAACAGGACATCTCTTTGATCAAATAAAGAGGGATCCTTTCACCTAGGACAGCGTTCCTCAACCTCAGCAACTTTAAGATGGGTGGACTTCAACTCCCAGAACTCCCCAGCCAGCATTGCTGGCTGGGGAGTTCTGGGAGTTAAAGTCCACCCATCTTAAAGTTGCTAAGGTTGAGGAACCCTGCCCTAGGAGATTACCATTTCAATCAACAAATCCTGAACAACTCAGCAGGGCACTTAAGTACTGAGGGCTCCTCCGAATGCCGGCTAAGTGCATTTTCTCGGAATTCCTGAAGGGCGTGCTTCCACATGCTTTTGAGGAACAACAGCAAGGTTTCTCTATATAAAGGGCTTAAAGGGGAAGAATCATTGCGGCCACCCCAACAGCTGACTGTACATTTGCTCTCAGAAATAAATTTCTTCTCTGTTTCAAGCAACTGCCTGTGCATTTCTATTCCCAGCTTGCAAATGAACTTGGTAAGATTTCTTTCCAATACCACTGATGAAACATGCAGAATTTGTCTGTTTTCCATTTTTGTTAGAGCAGCTGTATTCCTCCTCCCAATGCCTTTAAAACTTTTATTTAATCCATTTTGTTTTGCTTCAGGAGAATCCTGTTACTACAAATATTTTGGTGCTACTGGATTTGATGACCTCTTTTGTCTCCCATCATCCAGAGGCGACTCTTACGTCTCACTTTCCTCTGCTGTTAGCAATGCTTTTCAGAATCTTTCATCAGCTTTTGAATTCTCCCAGTAGTATGATACGAGGCCCAAAGAATGGATTAGATTCAGCACTCTACTTACAAGGTGCTCAACTTAGAAATAAATGTGGATATGGATATAAACATTCACCCTCTCTCAAAACTGGTTGATAAAACTCAGCAGGGGAGCTTTATAATGAAATGTAACTGGTCTGTTTACATATATGAGTGTCACTGAGCCACAGATGAACAAGTTTTTTTATCTGTTAGAATTTAGAAATAAATACAGCCCCTCAGCTCATTCAGAGTTAATTCTAAATACAGATGAATCTCAATAATGCAAGGGTGCAGAACAGCAATTACCAGCAGCCCCAGATAGCACCGCTAATGGCAAGAGATTCTGGGAACTGTACTTGTCAAATAAGAGATATCCTATTGCAGTTTAACCCTATTTTTCAATGCTCACTGTTCGTTTTTGCACATGGGCACATAATGTACCAGTCACTTACTGAGAAACAGGCTATATTTTTCATATCCTCATTACTCTGAGTAGGCCCAGGTAAATGGGAATATGACCAAGACAGACAATTCTTCTGATGGCTCGGAATTATATCAGTACATGTCACCTCGTGAATGGATTACTGCAAGCCTACATGGGGCTGTCCTTGAAGAGCATCTGGAAGCTTCAGATGGCCCAGAATGTGGTGGCACAGTCACTTATGGGCACTCCTCAGTATGCCTATGTCACACTTCTGCTCTGTGAGTTGCACTGGGATTCAGTATGCTTTGGGGTGCAATTCAAGATGCTGGTTGCCACCTCTAAAGCCTTCCATGGCATAGGGCTGGGTTATCTGTAGGGCTGCTTTTCTCCAATTGTTTGTACCTGCCCCAGTAGGTCCAACTGAAGGGACATGTTCCGGGTCCTGTCTATCACGGAATGTCATCTAGTAAGAGCTAAGAAGCAGCCTTTTCCGTTGCAGTGCCTGCCCTTTGGAACACCATACACCCCAAGATCTAGTTGGCCTGATTGTGCTGCCATTTCATAAAGCCTTAAAAACATGGCTGTTTGGCCAGCTGTGGGACAGGAGAAGTTAATGGAGCGTATGAGATAGATAGTGACACTTATTGTCCTCGGCTGCCCCTATATGTATATTTATTGTTATTGTTATTGGTTGTTTTTCTTGAGTTTTAATTCTGTTAGCCACCCAGAGTTGCTGCTGCAAGATGGACAGCCATATAAATTGACTGAAAATAAATAAATAATAATAGTAAATATAACAATGGCTTCTAATATGCCTTTCTATAGAAGGCTGATCAGATGATGCACCCAACTCATTTGCCATGCGTTTCATTGCCATGTCCTCAGGAAAACATGATATCTAGAGAACAAAATGAGCTTTTCTTTCAATGTTTTCTATAAACCTAAGTTTTGTAGTAGGAACCATGTTCTGATGTTTTGAGATGATGACACTGAGTAAATACAATACTCCAAGTGACTTTTTCTTCTGTCATTCATGAAGAAATGCATTCCAAACAAAGTATGAGTTCTAGCATTGCTATTACATTTTGCCTAAAGTGAAATTTCAACAAGTATCTGGAGCAAACTGATCTTGCTAGAGAAAAGTCCCGTAAATTGGTCATTTTATCACCCAGCCATTGCACGATGCAATAAGCAAAAAGGAGCATTGCAAAAAAGAAAGAAAGAAAGAAAGAAAGAAAGAAAGAAAGAAAGAAAGAAAGAAAGAAAGAAAGAAAGAAAGAAAGAAAGAAAGAAAGAAAGAAAGAAAGAAAGAAAGAAAGAAAGAAAGAAAGAAAAAAGACTGTCCATGTTGTGTGGGAGAGAAGAAAGAATGGCACATAGTTTTCTTCTTAAATGTCCAGCTGAAGATACTATGGTGAATTTGTACTTGCTTTCTAGACAGAGTAACTCAGTCCCTTCCCTAGCATGGTATTAGATCATTTGGAGTCACCTGGAACACTAAGATTGTTTCCTTACTCCCAACATACAACCTTTTCCTTTAGTTGTTTCTTCATTGAAAATGGTTTGAACGTCTAGGCTGTAATAATGTATTCAGCAGTGATAGTGTGATAATGTAAGTACAAATGGCATTATAATTAGTATTGTCAACTGGTGAAATGATTTTACTTGATTAATCATTTGCCTTCTAACTGTTGTTTAAAGTTAAATAAATTTCCATATTATTGGACCGTACTCTAGGGGCTTTTCTAAGATTTAAAGCACAAGATAAACTACGATTTAGCAATGGGAGAGAAAGTCATTTTGAGAGGCCTTGGCCTATTGACAGCTGCTGCTTTTCTCTAGAAGCCCCAAAGAATGGTTCCAAGGAGATTCTAGGGGAAAGAAATAGCAGCTACAGATCTCTAGTTATGGGGGAGAATTCCAAGGCTGCATCTTAAAACTTAAAGGGACCGGCACTAGTAAGACAGAACAAGCCAGACATTTTATCACTAGCAAACAGGTGATGAAAAATGATTTAGCATACCACTAAAAATCAAGCCATTCTGAAGAAGCGTTGAAGTTAAGTTTGCAGACATCAACAAGACACCAATACAGAAGCAAATCCATAATAAAAATAACAAGCATGTGAACATTTTTAAAAATAATTTTCTCCAGAATGAATTTGCTCTCTTGGGTGAATGTGGCATAGCTTACAGAATTTGTAAACTAATCTAGGTTGATTACACTGATAAGAGCATTAATGCCACTAATAAAGGTCTTAGTAACCTGCATGGGTTGTAGCAGAAAATCTTTATCTTCAAAATCTCTGATTAGAACAGAGCATTTACCAACTGTTCATATGGGAATGGGCCAGGATTCATCATTTAAAGTAATATCTAATTAATCCTGCCTAGCAACAGATGTCAGTTTCATTCTATCAACTCCCTTCTATGAATTCAGCAATTGAAACATTTGCTGTGAGATCAACACTCCACCATCATCTCATAGTCTGGTGCATAGCAACTGAAGCACTTTTCTTTGAAGAGGCTTCCAAAAATCAGTGGATGCCAGGAAATCCTTTCGTAAGTTAGAAATGACATTGCCAGTTCCATGTGTTTGCATCAGTGTAGTTCAAAGAGTAAACTCAGCTCCTTCTTCTCATTCCTTGGATAAAATAATAGCATGACATACTTGAGTTAATTTTTTGAAGCAGTCCAACTTTTCAACTGGCCCTTGAAAAATGTCCCAGGCCAACAAGTTATTTTCTTCCTTGGGATAATTCCATACAGCACAATTTGTACTTCATTTCTACCTGGCGATCTGTCTTCCATTATCTTCACTTTTGCAAACCTTAATATACTGAAGACAGAAAGGGAATACCCAGAGTCAATCACGTCTCCTTCCAGTTGACCTTTATGTTATATGTTATTATGGTTAAAGATCAAAAAATTCTATCTGAGCAACAAGATTGGTAAAAAAAACAGATTCAACCCCTTAGCTGCCATGGCACCTGGAGTGACAAAAATCTCCCATTTTTAGAACATATTAAGTGCACCAGCTGTTGGCCAAGAATAGGACGTCTTGGGAACTTGGTGGACATATGTATAATTTTCTTCCTTATTTATACGATAACCTTACATTTTGGGATATTCCCAGTTTAAATTGCATTTTTCTCTCTCTTTTTCTCTCTCCCATTTATATAAGTATTTATGGCAAATAGGGATATTTATTTATCTCATATACATTTTTTTTTTAGTTTAGTTCAGTTAATGGTTAATCACATTTTTAAACCATTACAGAAGGAATTTAGATTGCCTAAAAATGCAGAATGGTGGTATATTCAATTAAAACTTCTTTTCAATCTACAATTTGGAATTAGTAGCATCTAGAACTTCTTCCATGGTTTGAGCAAGATGGGTATTCCCTCATCTCTCAGAGCTTTAAACCTGTCAGAAACGGCTATCTTGCAGTCTCCTTGCAAGGAGCAGCTGTCTGGAGCACTTGTGGGCAATCTCAAGTCCTCTCCTTGCCCGAAGAGGTTTTGAAGAGCCAGACTACTTGCTGGCTTTTTATTCCGCTGTGGTTGTTGGCTCTGATTTTTGCGGGGCTGTCTTCAATCTGCCATTTCTTCCTCCTGAAGTTCCTAGAACTTCTTAATTATGATCAGTATTGAAATATGTTTTTGATGATTAAGCCTATGGGTCAGAGATTCCCCATATCCCCTTCATACCGAAGTAAATTACCAACTATTAACAATACATGCTGATGTCCTTGTAGAAGAGTATTTCTCAACCAGGGCAACTTCCTGTTGTAGATTTCAGCTTCCAGAATCCCACAGCTACAATGGTGAATTGCCCTGGTTGGAAAACATTGGTTGAGAAGGAAACCTTTAAAGAAACAAACTGGTTGTTTGAAGAAACAAACTCTTCATTGTGGAAAGCAGTGCTATCCTGTTTTACTCCATTTTGTATTTGTACTGAAATTGTTTACAGCTTATTACTCCATTCAAGTGATTGAAGAATTTGCTCTTCTTCATATTGAAGAATATGCTATTCTTATGAAAACTTTAGTGTTCTTGAAAAAGCCCTCCACTAATAGATGCTGTCTAAATTTGCCTTGAAATTGCTTTAAGCAAAATTCAGTAGCTGTGTAATGATCCACCCTTCTTCACTGAGGAATTTCAGCAGAGTTATTTCAGCTTTCAGCAAAACATGTCAGAGTTTTGCTCAATCTGAAATCTTCATGTTTGTCTTTTGACAAAATCTGGGGCAAACTTTTCCCCTATAATGGATGTTGCTTCTCTCTTCCCTCCATCCTGATTTGCAGTACTGACTTTTATGATTCGGCAGAGCTGAGAGTTGGGGATTTAAATTTCCTTTAAAACAGCAATTTCAAAACTTTTAATTTGGAAAACTTATATTTGCCAACTTGATTGTGAGGTTTATAGTTTTAAAAGAATATCTATATTATTTTGAATATCTATATTATATTATCCCCTGACTCATGCAGGAAATGAAACAGTAATGCAAGAGAAAACCTTGCTAAAGTTAAACCTTGTTGTTTGTTGCATATGTAGCTTCAATTCTTGTTGACTTAGTTCAGAGTTAAGTGCCACAGTGCTTAATCAGCAGCTTAATTAGTTTAACAGCTTAATTACTGTTTCCATACATGTATGCGTGAGGAGTGATAGGAAGAAGATAAATACAATTATATTACTTATGTTAAATAAAAATGCCTCATTTTATTATTGCAATAGTTGATTGAGAGAAATCACAGAGCAATAAAAATGGATCCTTTCCATTTAATAAGGCATTTTATTAAATATGGGTCCACTATTGTATATCTTTTGATGGTGATGGCAATTCCATTATTTTCACAAAAAGAAATATTTTGCAAAGAAAAATCTTAGGAAGGAAGGAAGGAAGGAAGGAAGGAAGGAAGGAAGGAAGGAAGGAAGGAAGGAAGGAAGGAAGGAAGGAAGGAAGGAAGGAAGGAAGGAAGGAAGGACTTACAGTAAATATTGACTTAAACCCCCCAAACAGCTTGGTTAGACATAGGTTCATTTTCTCACAAAAGCATTAATTATCTATATTTGCCACTGTATTGCTGAAAATAAAGCAAAATTCTTCAAGAAAGAAATGTCAGAATGCAATAACAACTTCAGTGTGAAATAACAGAATTACAAGTAATAAGAAACTTGGAATCTCTTCATTTGGGCTTAAACAGAAACAGTGATTACCTTTCCCAATAGAGGTGCTCATTTCTCAACAGTGCTAAGGTCTTTGTACAACTGCCACTTACTGCTTTTGACAATGGTCAGTATTCTCTTTGTGAACATGTATAGCAGGCAATTCTGTGCCATATTATGGAGAGTTCCAATGGTATTGCCTCTGAACATTCCCGTGGAGCACAGTTTCTATTTTCTTTCTTTTCTCTGGTGGTTTTGTCTTGACTTTAATGGATGCTTTGCCACTGAAACCAATTCTCCATTTCTAATGGGAGGAAATTCCTCTATGTGTTCTGCCAAAGTTAGCAACAAGTTTTAGAATTCCAAAGAAACAAATACACAAATGGGGGAAGTTTTGGTGGGATTTGTTGAATGAATGGAAGCAAAACAATTATTAAATGTAATACAGGGTAAAGAAAGATCCGTTCTGCTTTTTGGGAACCTCTTGACACAACAAATCATCTTCCAGAATATTGTGACATTATATGAACACCATGAATGGTGTAGATAATATGCCAACCTAATGCTGATTGGAAGGCAGTGTCGGGGAAGGCTTTATATTCAGGGGAGCCACGTCCTGTTCTGGAACATCCTCTGATTCATTCCCATACTCCTCCTTTTGGTCTTTTCCATCATATGAAAGAACTTGCTTTGGAGATTTCTGGGGGAGACAGAAGAGGAGATCCTGCCCAGAGGGGCATTTCCTCCAAATCCCAAGGTCCCCAGATCTAACCTATCACAATTCAGAGCTCATTTGGCTACATGTAAGTTCTGTTGTCTTCAGTAGGACCTATGTTTATCCATTATGCTGCAATGTTTTGATTAAATTCTTACAGGCTTTTATCCTTTTTTTAATTATTTCACTCCTCATGCATCAGATAAATTGGATTCTAATCCAGAAAAACTTCTATCATATTTCCTCCCTCTTTTTGTTTGTTTGTTTGTTTACAACAACTGACTACCTTGGCCACCATACTGAATACTAAGATTCTTCAATATGGCCTAAGAATGTCAGCTTTTCCCAGGTCATCTAGCAAAATCCTAGTGATGAAAAAGCTAGGAAATCTCATTTTTTATTATACTGATCTAGACCGAAAGAAACCGTTATCTCAGTTATCCTAACCTCTGGGTGTAAAGAGGTCATTAGGAAAGGCTGGGTATACATGTGCCTAGCATCAAATATGACTAAGAGGACCCAACATTCAAAGCAGAATGTTTGTGGCTCTTTTCTTGCATTACTGCTGCAGTTATGAACTCACAAGGCAGCCGCTTCTTGCTCTGAGGATACTTTCAGTGAGGAATTGTAATGGTACAATCTTTTAGGCTTGATGATTGATGTCGGTCCTTTGAGGTAGTCCAGACAAGAAGCACAAACCATGAGCACTAACACTACCTTTATTGTAAGGTTATAGTAACAGTATCTTTAAAGTCTGAAAGTACTTCTCCCCTCATTGAAGGTTTTCACGGCCAGCATACGATGGCTGGTGTGGGTCTTCCGGGCTGTGTGGCCATGTTCTGGAAGTTTTGTTTCCTAACGTTTCGCCAGCATCTGTGACCGGCATCTTCAGAGTGCAGGAGCACAGACAGGAGCAGTTCTCTCTGTGCCGAGGACGATGTGACCCTTTTGTGGGTATTTATAGAGATCTGAAGGGGGGGAAGGGGGGATTGGGGGTTGGGGGTTGGGGGGGTTAGGGGGGTGGGGGGTTGGGGGGTTGTTTAGATTGTTTGGAAATTGTGTGGAAAAACTGATGGAAAAACACAATTTCCAAACAATCTACAGACCCACCAGAAAAATACAACAAGTGCTAAAATCAGCAAAAGACAAAAGGGATCCCCTCACCGCCGCAGGAGTATACTACATACCATGCAGTTGCGGGCAAGTATACATTGGGACCACAAAACGCAGCATCCATACCAGGATAAAAGAACACGAAAGACACTGCAGACTACAGCAACCAGAAAAATCTGCAGTAGCTGAACATGCTTTCAAGCACACTGGACACAAAATCCTATTTGAAAACACAGAGATACTGGACAACACCAACAGCCACTATACCAGGCTATACCAGGAAGCCATTGAGATTCAGAAACACCAGCACAGTTTCAATTAAAAAGAGGAGAGTCTAAAAATCAACAAAACCTGGCTACCAATCCTGAAAAATACAGCCTGCAAAAGGTCAAGGAACTCAGCTCAACCACCAGGACGTGTGAACAGTTCACACAATGAACTTGCTAATCACCCTCAGCAGCCACTCGTTAACAACTCAATAGAAGAAAAAACCTGCCTAACCCCCAGGAAGACACACACATATTCTGACACCAAAACAAGCAGCCACTCGTTAACCCAACCCCCCCACCCCCCTACCCCCCACCCCCCAACCCCCAATACCCCCTTCCCCCCCCTTCAGATCTCTATAAATACCCACAAAAGGGTCACATCATCCTGGGCACAGAGAGAACTGCTCCTGTCTGTGCTCCTGCAGTCTGAAGATGCCGGTCACAGATGCTGGCGAAACGTTAGGAAACAAAACTTCCAGAACACGGCCACATTGCCTGGAAGACCCACACCAGCCATACTTCTCCCCTCCTTTGTTTTACTTTCCAAAAAACTACAAAGGGTCCTTTCTGAGGCATTTCTCACATCCCTTTTCCTTCTGTGGGCCGAGATACCTTTTGCATGATGGTTGTCTAGTCTGTGGCTCTTCCTCCTGTCTCCCAAGGTCATTCCCACATACCATTACAGGTATATTGGCCTGTTGCACTCTAGATACATGTGCTGTTAGTAGATTATGTTCAAAAAGACAACTCATCAGCCATTTTGGTGTTGAATCAGTCAGCCAGATCTGCCTTCAGCTTTCCAGGAAATGAAAGTTTGAGGCTGGCTGGCTTCGCTAATTATTCACAACTCTGTTGCAGATTGCTGATAAACAAACTGTTAATGGGCAAAGCCCCAACTGAGACCCAAAACATAGATAAACTGAGGCAGAATCCCTTGAAGCATTCTGCTGCTCAAGGCCAGGTTCAAAAAGTGAAAAACACTTTGGGCAGATCGCCTATTGGATATTGTGGCAATTGCCCCGAAAATATTTTTCCAGTTATCTCTACATGCAGATGTAACAGAGAGTACTTTTACTGTAGACTCCATTCTACAAATTCACACATGAAAATTACCAACCCCCAAAAAGCAAGGGCCACAGAGAGAACGTAACATCTTCCTCTCCCTCTAAAGTGGGTAAGACTATGCATATATTGGTGTGGGATTAGACTGAAACTTAAGGCTTAGAAGTATAAACTGGTATGTGGAATCACAGCTTGCTAATTGCAATATTGTGCATCATTTCCTTATTGTACTTTCCTGGGGTACTTATGATTCTTTTTGTAAAGTTCTCACTAGAAAAGAAGTAACATTCTTTCTGCTATCTAATGAACTCATGACTCATTACTTTCCTCTGTATAGACATTATCTATCCCATACATAGAAGCAGGTGGAAACAAAAACCCAGCAGGTCCACAGTCAGCTTCTATCCTGAAGCATATTGTCTGCTCTGTGACTTATCCATACAGTGACTATATTTTCTTGGAAAAAATAAAAGACAAACCTGAAAAAGGGGCAAATCTCAAAGAGGTTCATAAGGATTTTTTAAAAAATCAATTGTTTATGTTTATAACTTTCCTTTACAAAGGAAAATCCAAGAGCAAAGCCAAGAAAATAAATAATTAAATTAAATAAATTGAAAGGACAGCTTTCATGACATAAAGGACTATCCCTTATTATAAAGGACGCATGGTTGCTGTACTTATCTGTCAGGTTCAGCCCAAAGAACTCCTCGAGACAGTGCAGATACAGTTCTGTTGTATTTATTAGCTTCCACCTCAAGACAGAAATCTCTCCAGACTGAATCTAACTTCCCAAGCCAGCAAGCCAAAACACCGTGAATTCCTTAGGGTGGTGCCTCATCTTCTTAACCTTCCCATGCTCCTGTTGGGAGCTAAGGGAATGCTTATCTCCCTGAGCGCGGCCTTCATCCAACCATTCCTTCACATTATCCGCCAAATAACCTGGTCCTCAGTCATTATTCCAAGTGGGGACTGAGAAGAGGAACCTGACTGTGCCACCACCTTGCTTTCAACAATTTGCAGAGCAATGCATTAGGGAAGTAAGCCAATCTAAAGAGCTGAACCTCTGCCCTTTCTCTTGCTCCATAGCAAGTCCCTGAGGCAGTGTTTCTCAACCTTGGCAACTTTAAGATGCGTGGACTTCAATTCCCAGAATTCCCCAGCCAGCCATGCTGGCTGGGGGATTCTGGGAGTTGAAGTCCACGCATCTTAAAGTTGCCAAGGTTGAGAAACATTGCCCTAAGGCCTACAGTTGTTGCAGAGAGCCACACATGACTGCTGATGCACAGTGAAGTGGACTGAAAGACAGGGAATGTTGTCTTGATTTTAACCCACTTCCTGAAACTGCAGCTTCATTACATTCAATAATAAGGCATGATTTGAGTCTCTTTATATTATCCACAGCATTGCTCAGAGTTTTATTAACTAAAGAGAAACTCCAGATTTGATTATCATTTCAATTTTGGCAGACCTGAGGGATGTGTGAAACCTATCACAGAAATTCAAGCAGTCTAATCAGACTTTTTTCTGACATCTCTCAGACATTTGGCTTGACTAGTATAAACATACAGGTTTTAATCAAATAGCTCACTATAGTTTTTGGCAAAGTCTTAAATCAGAAGAGATAAGAATTCAGCCTCTATTGCCTTTACTATCCCTACCTTGTCTCAATCTATACTTCCAGCAACTTACTTCACAGCAGTTTTGTAAGCCTGAAAATGGATTAACCCAGTTCATTTGTCTAAAGCCTCTTGAGTGATAAATTTAAAAATAATAAATGAAGAAAAATAACAAAAGGAAACTTGGGGGGGGGGCTCTGCATTTTTTAAAAAGATATAACGGATTCAAATCCTTTGTTACTTGATGTACTTTTTTTCAGAGGTTCAGAGAGGTTAGAGTGAAAAGGCAAATTTGCAAAAGCAGATCTTTGGATCTGAGTTGACATTCTTTATTTAGAAAGATGGCATATAAACTGGCTGAATTCATAGTGAAAATGTTCCCTGGCTTGACAGGTGGTCCACAGCCTCATATGTGTTAAAGGAAGATGCTTCTTGGATCTGTAGCTTTCATTCCTCTTTCTCTAGACATTGCTGCCACAGTCAAGATTTTGAGACTGGCATTGATTTTGTTTTGCAGGTAGGCCCTTTATCTCCTGTCATTTTCTTTTCTTTTACCTCCACATGCAAAGAAAAATAATTGTATTTTTAAATTATTTGATGTTCTGAGAGAAGGCTCTATGTTCTTCAGAATATTTTGCCATGAAAGTTTGCCTTGTAAGCAGATAGGTGCTGAAACATGGAGCCAATGATTTTGTGGAATTATTTTTCTTCTTACAACTCTGTGCTCCACTCTTAAAGTCCACTTCAAACAAAGATCTGTTCAGAAATTATCCATGCATGCAGCTGATAAGAGATAGATGATTTGTCAGGACTTGGATATTATGTGGGCATCTGGCCCTATTCGGAGCACATGGATATCTGTAAACTCAGCTGAAGGTGGATTGTGACGGCACAAAACCAAGACCCCTCTGCAGTTAGTAGTTTCATTTATACGGAGTGCAGCATGATGCATGAATCTTACAGGAGCCTGGATGCTGTGAGAGGTCAGGGTGGGGCCAATGATTCCTTCTCCTCTTTGCATTTGTTAATAATTTCCAAATAAATTTCTAGAATTTATTCTGGAATATGATAATGCTTAATTTGCTACAGCCTTCAATTCCTTACTTTAAATGTCCATTACCTAGGAAGAATTTGAGTAAAACCAGCTAAAAGAGCTCTGTGATGGAACATAAGTGAACCAAGTGATGATAATATAAGATGGCATCAGGATTCTGCTGAAGTCTGTATGCACTCCTGTACGTCAGTAAAACCTGTAGAAAAGAAAGAATGCCAATGCAAGTACACGTACAATTTTATGGAGATTTTTTATATGCAACATTTTACCATGCGCATTATGTGACTTAGTCATTTAGGGATGCAGAAAGGGTGCCACAGAGACGTGGAAGGATGAAAGCAGAGTCGAAAAGCATCTAACCAGTGCTGTATGCACGATTCATAGAAAGCAAGATCCTAATGCATTGGTATGAACATAGAAACAAAGTTTGGTAAGGAAAAGTGATCTGCGATATTTTAGATATTAGCTGAATAACTTCCATCATCTCTCACCATTGAGAGTGCTTCCTAGCGTCCCAGGAGGTGTAGTTCAGCAATGCTTGGAGTTCCATAGGTTGCCTTCTCCAGGCTAGGCAATTCATGATACTGCATGTTGGTGGAGGAATTCTGATGACAAGAAGAGCAGGAGCATTTCTTTCCTTGAGCATAAACATCTGAATAAGGGAGATAACTATGCTGCCAATGGGCAATCTATAGTAACTTCCCTGATGTTCCCTCACTATGCCAAATATTTCTATGCCAAATGACATGGTAGATTATCTTGAGATGACACCTGCTTCACTTGCCTAATATGTATGTAAAATTAACTTGCCTAATATGTATTTAAAATCAGCCAAGCTGCTAGTTAGTGGAGGCACTTCATTTCTGCCTTGCTATCATATGAAGACGATTCCGCGTTTGTGAATGGCAGCTTTGCATTGTGTGAAACACATTACCAAGCTTGCTTCTTCCAGATGGGTTATGTGTGTGGACTGTTGCTTAGAGATTTTATTTGCTTCACCACCTCCATTAAAGCTTGTGTTAGCACAGCTCCAAAGCATGGAAATGCCCTTGTTTTGATAATTCGTGCAGGGCACTAGAGCCATAAAGTGCCTTTTAAATCAACACAGTTTGAAGTGGATTCTACAATGCTTGAGAGAATGGGAGAGAAAGAAAATATAGCATTGCTTGGACGATTCCATCTCTAGCGCATGTATTGCCTTGGCTTCTGTATGGATAAACGCAAGTCTGGATTTTCCTCTAGTTTCTGCTTCCTTAATGAACCTATGCAGCAAGATATCAGGTGGAGGTAATTTTTTGGGGGGGGGAGATTATGAAATCCTACAGAGATTGTGAGGATGAACTCAGAGCTGTACGAAAGCACCCGTTGTTTGAGCATCTGACTCTTTTTGCTATTCAAGCAGACTTTTGGCGGCAGAACCATTTGGTTTTTCAGTGCATGCACTTGGGCTTTCTGAATGGAGGAATGAATGCAAGCAGAACACTGGGAATATATGATTCCTAACATACAGTTAGGATGCTCTTGAGAAGTCTTGTCTTTGTTCTTCAGCTGCGCTAATATAATTATTTCTTCCACTGTATCTCAGTTTATTCAGTTTATATTCCAAAGACTTCAGTTGTGATTGCAACTTAAGTAGCATCTCCCTGCCCCAACAATTTAGGAGTCCCTGTTCAGGCATTGGGTTAAGTATAGAAAGAATGAGTGGCTGTGGGCTTTTGGCCCCCTAGGTTCCAGGAAATTTCCATCTTTGATTCTGGGTAGGGTTATGCTCCCTTAATCAGAACCTATGTGCAATTGGGGATCCTCCTAGACTCACTCCAGCCATGTGGCAGTCATGGCCAAGAGAGTCATTGGATAACCATTTCATGCACCAATTGTAGCCATTTATGGATTGGGATGGTCAGGTGATGGTCACTCATGCCTTGATCTCCTCCTGTTTGGAGATTTCGGTAGTATATTATACCTGGGGCTGTCTGTGAAGACCATTTGGAAGCTGCATCTGGTCCATAATGCAGCAGAGTGGGTAGTAATGGGTGCATCTTGGTATATCCATGTAACACCACTATTCTATGAATTGTGCTAGGCCCCAGTAAGTTTCTGGATGTAATACAAGGTGGTGGTTATCACTTACATGGAACAGGGCCAAGTTATTTGTAGGACTATCTCCAGTTATTTCTGCCCATCCTACTAGGTTGCATAGGGTAGGTATACTCTGGATCCCCTCTTAGAGGCAGTGTCAGCTAATGGGAACTAAGTTACCTGCCTTTTCTGTTATTGCACCTTCCCTTTGGAAGGATGTCTCTCCCCAGTCCTATTAACCTTTCATAGAGCCATGAAGATCTGGCTTTTGTCCCATACATTGAGCCAGGATGGTAATTGATCCTGTTCAATAAATAATTTCCTCCCCTCCTAATTTATATGTGCTGCTGAAGAAACCATTAGGGTTAGGGTCTCCAAAATTTCAGGAATCTTTCAATTATGTGGTATCTGGAGTGCTTTATTTAGAGATACTACAAGGTGCACTGATTTTGCAAGGTGCACTGATTCCCTTCATTTGATTTTTGTTCATTGTATGCTGGCCAAAGTTGTATGGCTGGAGTGGTTAACAAATATTGTAAATACATACATGCATCATTACTATTCTGATGACTTGATTGCATGGAAATAAATGATCCTATAGATGATTGATTAATTGATTGATTGATTCACTTACTATTTTAAAAGAACAGCAGTCTGTCACATTGCTGTCTTTTATTTCCTGTGCTAGCTTTCTACCTTCTGATACACTAAGAGTGTCCCACTCTTGCTTTTATGAGACAAAGAAGCCCTCACCGTGGCTGGACATAGTGATCCAAGACATAAAAATAATGACTGTAGATAGCAATCCTAGAATTGGGTCAATCTGGTGATTCCTCAGATCATTCCATTGTGTGGTAGTCACAATCTTAGGAGGGATGACTTGACATTTCTTGGCTTACATAGTCAAAATAGAGTTAGCTGCTTATTGGATATGCTTTGAATGCTTTCCTTCAAACAATTTTAGACCCATGTCCTATCCATCAAATGTAAAAGCCAGGGCCTCCACTGAAGCAACTTTTTGTTAGCCAGTTTCAGACACTCTCAGTGCTTTCTTCCTTTGACTGAAATTAGGAAATTAGTGGACTGATCTCTAAGATGGCTTCGTCTATTCTATCATTTTTAGCCACTAACAGCCACCTTATCACCAGAGTTCTTTTAAAATAGTAAGTCAATCAATCAATCAATCAATTAATCAATCATCTATAGGATCATTTATTTCCATGCAGTCAAGTCATCAGAATAGTAATGATGTATGTATGTATTTACAATATTTGTTAACCACTCCAACCATACAACTTTGGCCAGCTTACAATGAACAAAAATCAAATGAAGGGAATCAGTGCACCTTGCAAAAAATGTGCAAACAAATTTACCAGTGGACACTCACAGCCAATTCAATGACGTTAGAAGCCTGATAGAATAGGAAGGTTTTAACAAACGTCTGCAATATAAAAAGGGAAGGTAGTACTTGAGCCTCAGGGGAGGCGTGTTCCATTTAAGGAGAGGAAAATCATCAAGCAAGTTATGAGAAAAGCCCTGCAAAATACAAAGGAGAAAATAATTCTGCAGTGAGCCCTATCTTATACATTTCAAATGTCCTTCAGTCTCCCTTAACATTTTCAATATTTTATATTATACAATTGCAATAGTGTTGTGGTAAGCCACTTTTGGAGTCAAAACTAGAGGAAAAATATATAAATTCTTGGACAGAGGTGCTATCAGAAATAATTTTTCCAGATTGATTTTGATTGGTATGCTCAGGCTAGTTGTTTAATGCAGAACACTACAAACATTGGATGGTATGTTGAACAAAGAAAGAACACGATTAATGCTCAAATAATGTCATAAGAGGTTGGGCTATGACTGCAGGGAAAATTGTTGCTGAGAAACATCTGTCAACATATGACAATTGTTCCTGATTATTCTACACTTTTATTTCTCTTGATAAAGCATGAGAAGCCTAAATGGCGTGAACATGGAAGAGTCACTTTCTGCCTGGTCTTAATACTGACCCCTAATAATCATCATTGATGTTGTGTGAGACATAATTGAATAAGCTGGTTTCTGGTGGATTGATAACAATCGTCCTACCACTACTTGGAGCAACTCATCTGTGACGATATTGCCTGAAAAACATTTTTCCACAAGAGGAAATGACAAATCTAGAGGTATAAAAAAATATGCAAAGAGATTATGATTATGAGTATCAGATGTTGTTGCTTGAGGTAGCAGCAGGAAACAAATGACACTGAAACAGCAAACTGAGTAGCATCAAGAATCTCTGGTTCTGTATTATTGTGCAACTACCCAAGCAAGATCATAACATTCCCATTTCTGAGTGTTGGAAGAATTATTCTGACTGATGACTACAAGTAAATGCAAGGCCAACTTCCCGGAGACAATCAGTGCCTTGATGAATAAACTGTCAAGAAAAGAACACATCAAAGGAAACTCCAGCATGGCAGGATTGCTGTCTAGCATCTCTGAGCCAACATTCATGGCAGGAAGTTTTCAGAAAGTAAATTTTCTAGGGACTCAAACACCTGGCCTTTGAATTTTCTCATTCATTACATATGTAATGTAATGAATTTTCCCATTCTATACATACGGCATTCTAAAACTTTTATTCAAGAAGAATATGTAGCAACCTGTAAGAAGTGCACTTTCAGTTTTGCTCTTTGAGTTGTTTTTTGGGGGGGGGAGATAAAAGAAGTGTGTCTGTTGTGTATTTGTGCATAAACTCCACTGTTAGGTCAATATGTTCTAGCCCTTGGCAGCCTTGCCAAGTGTTAATCTAAGTAGGCTAAAAGGATGAGCCATCCTTGCTCTCAAAAGAACAAACAAAAATGTTTTCAAGTAGTAAGAAAACAAATGCCCAAGAGTTAATGTCATTCTTTCCTTGACTAAAACTATTGTTAATGTTAAGTCAACCACATGAACCTTTAGCAGAGATTGGGGAGAAACTGTTCTTGGTGTCTTTTGTCTCCGTGAAGCTGATAGAAGCAGCTTGTCAATTCAATTTATATTTCAGACAGTCCATTCCATTTTAATTTTCATTGATAGATGTAGAAATAAAATATCTTCCCAGCAAGATCACTGTCATTTATACCATGGAATTAAATAAGAAGTGGCCCAAGAGAAAAAGAGGGAGAATGAGATGGTGGTGGTGATGCTGATAATGATGATGAACATTTGAGCCTTTTTACTGGCAAAAAAGATGACTCAAAAATAATGAGACATAGTATTATAACTATAAAAGCCAATGGTGTCCATTACAAGGAAAATAATTCATGCACTCTATTTTAAAAAAGTTAGTTGGGTGCACAAACTGTTTATGATTTTAAAGAAAGAAGAAGAAATGTCTCCAAACATTGCCTAAATGCCTGGATTGAAGTGGCACGTTCTACTGGGTGGAAATTTAGGGCTCACCCTTATGAAGACTATGTCTCTTGTTTACAACTGCTTAATTGCTTAATAACAATGGGCACTCAGGAAAGATCCCTGATGTGGACAGTTTAATATATTGCCAGCATTGGAGGGGGGAGGGTATTTTAGATAAGACATTTTCCATATCATTAAATAATGTATCAGAAGTAATCAAATATAATGAAGGCACCCAAAATGTAATTTTTAATTGTGAAAATTGCAGAACATTCTGCACTTGGAATGTATAGGTAAAGGATTATATGAAAGACTTATCAATGTAATGATTACAAATGCATATGGCATTGGATGAGGTATAGGAGAAGAGTAACAGGGAGCAAGTGACGTTGGATAAGTAATAACAGAAAGATGGCTGACATGTCACTTTTTTGAATACTGGATGAGGACAGGCAACACTTCATTTCTGCTTGTGTACTTTCTCAAAGTGTCTGGCTGCCCATTAATGGTGACAGGACAAGGCAAGAAAAATGTGTAGTATTATCTTGTGAAAAGCACAAAAGCTGTGGAGTACATAAAGAGTGCTTCAGAAAGGCAGTTTCCCTAACTTATTAGTGTCTGTCCTTTGGCTGGCAAAATCCATATTTCTTGTTGCAATAAACCATAAGAATATGGATCCTGGATAACAAAAGTGTTTGCAGCTGTATTTAATATGGCTGTTTGCATATCATAGATGATAAAATGATCAAATGATGTGTAACTTGGATTGGTATAAAAAGGATTTTTCAATATTGTAGTCATTAATTTTGTATTTTCCATAAAATTCTGAGAAGTCAGACAGTTTATCTTCATGCCAACGTCTTGTTAGAAATTAGCTATTGCTCTGCTGGAAGGATTCCCATTAATGCTGGTGAACAGAACCTTATAGCTTGTTGAAAAATCTTTGCTATATATGATATAGTCTTATTATTGAAACCCAAATTGCAAAAAAATAATGCTAATACATCAATGTTACAATAGCTGAAAAAGAAGTGAAAAAAGATCTGAGATATAGGGTAGCTTAGATCTCTATAATTTTAATTTAGAATTCTTTTTTTAATAGTTGATCCTAATGGTTCAAGCACTTGAAGACACATAAAAATCTATGGAATCAATGATCAAATTCAAACACACTAGAAAAAATGCCACGAGAATAAAGTTTTTGAAAAATATTCAAAGACCATTGAGCAAGAAAGATATGCAATGAGACCTCCTTCTAGATATTAAAAATGTGCAGGAGTATAAGGTTAAACATTCCCCTCTTAGTGATATAGCCCTCACAAATTAGCAAGCTTTTTAGCTGCTTACCACTCTGAAGCTGGGAAATCAAACCATGAAGTTGCCATAACGTCTGAATTCCATTAGCAAGTTGGAGTTAATATTGATGCCATTATGGTAATGTATGTGGAATCCTTTCAACCCTTGAAACTGGTATCTGGTTCTACATATTATTATTACATCCATGCCACATTCTCCTCACATTTTTCCTGCAGAGCTTGTAAAATGACCTGCACATTCACAACACATGCAAACATATAAGGCTGGCTTGGAGATTTTGTTTGGTAAAGTTATTATTATCATTGTTATTTATTTGAATTTATTATCCAATGGACACAATGTTTTTGTGGTATCTGCTCCTAAGCTTCCAAGAAAGCTTCTCCCATCATCTTACAGAGGGAGTCCATAGATTTTTAGGTGGGCTATCAACAACTTGAAGATTCAGCAGTTTTGGAATTCTCAATTAATAAGTAACAGTACTATCCCCCAAAGTTCAGGTGAACATTTAAACTACGATACATTAAACAAATAAAAATGAGATGGAGGAGAAACTGAGTATCTCTGTTCTAATTTTTATTATAAATGAGAAATTCTATCTCTTATATTTCTGGAAGATTAAACTTAGGAAGGGAAACTCTAACACATTAAAAATAATGGCTGTAGATGGCAATCTTAAAATTGGGACAATCTGGTGATTTCTAAGATCACTCCATTATGTGGTAGTCACAATTTTAGGAATAAGAATATAGTAAAGAAAAAGAAAACAAATATATAAAGAAGTGACTTCCTTCTTCATCACAACAAGTATAAACAATTTTAGTAACTTATCACCTTCTCTTAAAATAAAACAAATGATTTCTTCTTCCCATATCCCATCTCTTATCTATAAACAAATCCTTAAAGCCTCATCATACAGTCCCAATCAGCAAAAGTCCATTAAGGGTTACCAGAGATAACAACATATCTATTTAAGCCTTGATCAGATAAACCAGCTTTATATTCCTTCAGCTTTATATTCCTTCCTTTTACTTTTAACAATCTTGATCTTTAGTCCCTTCAAATAATGCCCTAGAACTTGATTTATTTTCACTTTTTCTTTGTCCCTTCTCACAAAATTCTTCAAAGCTTTAAGAAGTCTCTTTTGTAAATCCCATAGAGGAAAGTTATCCAGGTCACTCTTTTGGTTTGTTATTTGTATATCCCTTTTAATTATTAAGACATTAGCCAGTTTCATTTGTATGTCCAGTGTGGCATCTTTTCCCATATCATTCTTGTAGCCTGTCAGTTTTAAATCCAGTTTCAGATCAGTCTTGTCTGGTAAAACTTGTTCCTCTTTCATAACATCTTTTAGACACAGTCTATCTATAAAATTAACTTCTGGGTCCATTGTTCAAAAATATCCTTCAATACGTCCAAAGTTAAAATATTTTGCTCCATTCTGTATTAGTAAGTCAAAGTTAGTGTTCTTCTCCTTTAATTGTAATCTTTAGTTCCTTCTGGTTCCCTCTAGTGTTCAACCTTTAAAATCTCATCCTATCATGTTTTTTTTTTTAAGGGAATTCAAAATAAAAGCATTTTCCCACAGGAAGGATCCGCATAATTAATTCCAATATCTTATTTCAAATCCAGCTGGACCCTTAGTCCATCTGTATCTTTCCAAAATCAAAGTTCTAATCACCTTTTTGCTGTTTATTCGAAAAGAATTTTTTTTTAAAGTCCTTAAACTTGTATTTAAAACTTCTTTCACTCAGGATTGAAGGAAACTCACCCAGTGCGGTCAAACATGTTGATCCAAAGTTTCCTAATAGCTGAAAAGCAGTTAGCCAGCCATTTCCAAAAGTGATTAGAAAAGGAAGTATGTGAACCCAATGTCTTTTTGAAGGTGCTGACCACGGTTTGAGCAAAAAGATGGCTCTTCCCTTGTTTCCCAGAGCTCTAAATCTGCCAGAGACCACTGTCTTGCAGTCTCCTTATGAGAAGCAACTGTCTGGAGCACTTGTGGGCAATCTCAAGTCCTCTCCTTGTCTGGAGAGGAATTACAAAGAGCTGCTCTATCACTGGCTCTTCATTCTGCCACCATTGTTGGCTTTGCTTTTAGTGGAGTCATCTTCAGTTTGCCATTTCCTCTCTAGAAGTCCCCATAAGGAAATCCCTTGAAAGGACAATGACTCTGGTGATAAAATATATTCCCTGATATAAAAAGGGGAAGGATCAAAGGAGAGTAGTAGAGGTTTTGCTTTATACGTTCTTTGGTTTCTGGTTTTCATTATGCAAAAATCCTGTATAATTCTTTGAAAGTTTTTTTTCCTTCCCCCGCACCCCTGCTATTGTTCCATAAATGAGGTGGTTGGTTGAGCGGAGCTGAAGAGCAGTTTTTCTTGATGCACTCAGCAAGTTCAGAATAATTTCCATGTAGAAATGTTACAGAAATTGTGAAGCTATAGATGCCTGCATTATTTAGTTTGTGTAGCAAATCTAACATTCCCTTGGATTTTGTTTTTGTCTGAAAATGCACAGAGACCTATTATATAATTGTCAAATATGCAGAGAATAGTCACTGTGATAGGAATTCTTGCTATTCAGAGGAATTAATAGGATTTATATCCGCTATTGCTTTTCTGACTTTTGACTTGTATTTGTGCATGAGAAATAAATGGTCAAAGACAGTTCTGTTTCTCAAGTTAAAATGTACCTCATCAGAACCATTATTATGATATAAGGGAGATGGTACAAACATACTGTTTTGTACCTGAGCATAGGTCACACAGTGGACAATTTACCTATAGAATTGTGAAGACTATGATGGGATAGACCTTCATGGTTATTCACAAGTCTACAAATGAAACTCCTGTTTTTTTCTAGTCTAACGATGGAAATCAGTTTGGGTCTTTTGCATGGATCTAGAATCAAAGGCTAGTGCAAAGGACAGTTTATTCACCTACAACTAATGTCAATAAAGAATAATGCCAATAAAGTCTCTTTATTTTGGTAATATTAGAAACTCAAAATCTTCTGTCTGTGGCTTTATAAAATAAGACATAAGAATGATAAAGATTATGCAGTAATATGGTTAGGAGATAAAGCTTTGGAATTTGCTTAGGAAAACAGAAATCACAAAACCTATACAAAATTGTTCTCATGCAAAACCTATATACATGATAGGAAGCCATTGTCCTGGCAGAACATGGAGAAATAGACTGGTTCCATGTCAGCAAAGGAACTGTGTACTCTCCCCTTATTTATTCAACATATATGCTGAGTATATACTGAGGGAGGTTAGACTAGAAGAAGAGTGTAGTTTTAAAACTGGAGGAAGCAACATCAATAATCTGTGCTGGGCTGATGGTACTACTCTGATAGCTGAAAGTGCAAATGATCTGCAAGTTCTAATAATGAAAGTCAAGGAGCATAGTGAAAAAATGGGACTGAGATTAAATATAAAGAAGAGCAAATGAATGACCACAGGTACAGCAACCAGACTTAGAACAGACAATGAAGATATTTAAGTGGTGGACAGCTTTTGCCCTTTGGGGATCAACTATCAACCATAAAGAAACCAGAAGCCAGGAAATACTCTGCAGACTATTACTTTGTAAGGTAGCACAAAGGCCTTGAAAAAATATTCAGGTGACCAAATTTCAAATTATCATACTTTAGGACATTATGGAAAGATTCATGAGAAGTTTAAAATGCTGGGAAAGGTAGAAGGAAAGAGGACAACTAACAACAAGGTAGATGGACTTGATTACTGAAGTGATGGGTGCACTGCTGGAAGACTTTAAGGGGCAGGCTGGGAACAAATCATCCTGAGGAAATCTGTGTGATTGCTAAGAGTTAATGTAATCATTCAATATGTGGACTTTACTACTTTAGGGTAGAAACCATAAACACTATATCTATCTACCTATCTACCTATCTACCTATCTACCTAAGTACCTGTCTACCTATCTAGCTATCTACCTATCCATCCATCCATCCATCCATCCATCCATCCATCCATCCATCCATCTCCCTCCCTCCCAATTATTGCTCCTGAATGCATGCAAATAAAATAACAGATAATGTTTCATTTTGGAGCTATTTTGGATGAGATATAATGGAAAAATCCCAAATCTAATTAATCCTGTTCAAAATAGAAAACAATCTGAACATTAGAGATATCAGTGTGTGTGTGTGTGGGGGGGGGGAGTTGAGATTTACTTTGCCAAGTCTGTGGTTAGGTACTAGCCTCCTTGTAAGAAGGTATGTAATGTCTCAGGATGTTGGTATCTTTTCTCTGGGCCAATATGTTGTTTTTCACTACTATCTGTTTTTTTTCTCTCTCACTATCTCCCCTTTTCTGTTTCCTTTGGCAGTGACAGTGAACATCTATAAGGAGTGTTTTTGGCCAGATTTTGAGACTGGCCATACATCACAGATGCCATTTTGATCGTAACATTCATGAATCTCTTCTTCTGCATCAGTGGTTGGAGCATAAGCTTCGATAATCGCCATATTAAGGGGTTGTCTCCAAAGTCTAATTGATATCATTTAGTCATTGACTGCATTGTACCCAAGTATTGTCCTTGTTCTGTCCTTCCTGACTATGAAAGCAATGTCATTCCCTCTTTGTTTTTGTGCCCTGAGTACTAAACAGTATAATTTTCTGACTGAAAATGTCCAATTCCAGTCCATTTCATTTTGCCAATGTCTAAAGTGTCAATGTGTAGTCGATTCATTTCATCTTTCACTATGTTGAGCTTTCCCTTGATCATGCTTTTCACATTCCATGTCCCCACTGTCATTCTGTCTTTGCAGCTTTGAATTCTTTTTTCTTTCATGGCAACATAGCAACTACACATCCCAAAGGCTTTCATTAAGCCATATTATGAACATGATTAGGACTCCGAAAGATCCTCAGCTCTTCCTCAGTGACTTGTTGTCTGCCATCTGACCTGAGGGGCCCTTCATCCAGCACTATATTGTCAATCACGTCATATTATCTACCCAAGTGGGGTTTTTTGGGGGGGAGGGGATAAAACAGGAGTGCCTTTTCCCACACAGGATGAATTGTTATCTTTTCTGTTACCACTAGATTGATCGTCTGCCTACAGCATCTTCCTATGCTGCTTCTGCCTGATATAGGTGCCTGCTTGCTTGAGCTAAAAAGCTGCCATGACCTTCATGACTTGGGTGACCCTGTTGTGAGTATATTGTCTTGGTGTACAATCCCCATATTCTTTGTCCATCCCTCCCAGCAACACCGTTGCTATTTTGATAAGGCAACATAGCAGGACTTGAGAATGGTGGGAAGTCCCCTTATAAACATTCCTATTTGGCAGGTTTTACTTCATATTGAACTTAGTGATTTATCTATTACAAACATTTTTTCTGTCATAAATTCTGTCATAAAACAAACAAACAAATAAACAAAACTATAGGCACTTTCCTTAAGAACAAAGCAATATCTAATGACAAATGTATCTGATTCTAGTTTCAGAAGTTCTACACTTACTTATCTAAAAGATGTCAGATTTCAAACACTCAGAAATGTGTAGCACACCTTCAATTTTTATCCAATCCTGTTAAAAACTGAAAGAATTTACAACCATGTATTAGATTTTTTAGATTTTGTTTGTAAGAGTCCAACATCATCTGGAGGGCAAGGAGTTCCTACATTGAAATATAGCCTTCATTTGCTTGGACCTCAGAATCACTTAGGCTCCTTTAATCTGTAAGCTCTTCATGTTTTAACTATGTATAAGATTTGGAAAGCCTTTTATCTACTGGGTGTGGGAAAGATTCTAATATTTACAAATTAGATGTTTTTAATAGGATCAATGAGCAAAATATAATTGAGTCTTGCTAGTGTTGGATCTTCAAAGTTGGCAGAAGAAAAAAGGGAAGTACCAAGAAGATTTTGAAAATCGTTGAAAAGAGATTGAGGAAGGCTTAAATCGATAGCATCTATAGTGTCCACAGTCTTTACATTCCACCAATATACCCCCAAATAGGGAGAAATATACCCCAGTCCTGGAACTGATGTACATAATCTCCCTTCCATGGCAACCAACAGTAACACATTTGCACAAATGAAAATAATAAAAATCCAATGCAAATCCAGACAGGCTTTACACGCTATTCTAAGTTTTACCAGGTCTTTGAATGTTCTCTTATAAGCAACAGGGTTGCTGCGCTAAGCATTTTATGTATTGTTTTATTTGTATCGGTCTAACTGCTTAAATGTATTAGTGGAAGCCATAGCACTGAGTACTACACATTCCAAAGTCATTATCAGCAGAGATACAGTGATGCCGTGTTACATAGTAGAATGTATTTGGCAACTGACCCTTAGAAATGCTAATAGCCTTGAAAGCTATTTTGGGCTATTCACAGTGACTGCCACCAATTTCCTCCTACACAAAAACCACACAGGGTATTCTTGGATGTGTCAATATATATCAGAATATACTTAAGCCCACAGAGTGGGGTTTTTTTTAATGCTGAATGTAGAGCAATTAATATTACTGGGGAGTGGCATTCATCTTCATCTGTCTAGTTTATTCATCATAATGGGCTTTGCTTTGTATTATGTGTGAATTCACCCTCTAAGTGTGAACCGGGACACAGTCATAGTAAACTCTGAAATGGGGGTCATATGGTCCTTCAGATATTGCGAACATCCGTTCCTAGCAGCCCCAGGTAGTCTGGCCAAGTGTGGGGGGGATGGCCACTACTTAGGGCTACATGGATATCTATAATGATTTTGGAAACAAGGCATGTTTTCTTTTCTTTTTATTGCTTTTCTTTTCTTTTTTCTTTCAGTAATATGTTGTCATTATTTTAATTTTTTTAAGGCTGTACTTGGCAAAAGGAGTAAAGGCAAAAGCAGAACAACTAGACCATTTTGTTTCATTTTCTTTTTTTTTCATTTTCTTCCCTCCCTCCCTCCCTTCTTATTATGTTTTTCCTAATATCTTGATTTTTTAATTTTCTAAAAAAGGATTTTCCTTTAGATTGATTTAACAACAACAACAACAACAACAACAAAAGACAAAAGGAGACCAGATATTGATGTAGTTTATAACTGTCCTCTTGGTTCAAACCTAGGTCTAGGTTTACCATCCTATCATTACTTCTGGGAGACAGGAATGTCCCCAAATCCACCCCATCCATCATTCCTCTTCATCTGAAAGCCTTGGGCTAGACTGTGTTTTATTTATTCTTATTCTGACTGGGGGGCGGGGGGACAAGGGGCACTCTCTCCTCTTTTTCTTTTTCCATTCCCTCTCCACCTCTGCCTGACCAACAGGCTGTTGATACAGAAACAAGCTGTTTTATTCAGAGAACAGCTGCAAAGACCATTTGAAATTACCATATGAATAACCACGTATGCATCAGTTGGAGGGCCACCAATGTCTGCCACTCATTGCTGCTGCTGCTACTGCTTTCGTTGTGGTTTAAAAACTTGTTATTGTTATTTGAAGAACTTTTCAGAACTGAACAACTTCTGTATAGACAGGATGGAATTAATACATTTTTAAAACAAATTAATGAATACGATAAAAAGCAAAATAGACAGATTTATCCATCAAGTCAAACAAATCAGTGTCTGAAGCCCTATGTATTGAACCACATTTATTACAATGATTTATAGTTGCCACTTCTTCTTTTCTGATAGTTTTCTCATCTTGCAAAGTTATGTAGCAGACAGGTATACAGTGGTCCTCTCCATGCTGGAAATAGCTCTACCAGCTCTATCAGTCTGGATGGGTATACGCTGAAGAAACGCTTGAAAGTCAGGAATGGAGTAATCTGAATAGTTTCTTGGGAGAATGGGAATGGGTACCCTGCTGAAAAATGCCGCTCCTATTGTAGTGGTGGTGATGGTTTTACTGAAGATTGATGAGGAAATGGACAGTGGCATGTGTCTCTTTGCCTTAGGTACATAAAATTCTATATTTCCATAGAATAGCGGCACAGTAAAATGTATGTGCATATTAGCACACTAGATCACTTAATCTTCGACATTTACTCTGTTTGATTATCATGTTCTTGGCATGAAACACCTGGGTATGGTGGTACAAGCCTCTCCATTCTTGGCTAGAACCACCTGGTATGAACAAGATACTCTTTGCCCTTGGCATGGCCTTATTCTCAGCATAAATAAGCAAAGCTGTCAAGGATAAGACAAAATAAACTTCTCTTAATTGTTCTTGGCAAAGGCAGGTGGACATCTTGATAAGCTACGCCTATCTTCCTTGTCCTTGGCAGAGATGAGCAGGCATGCACAGGTGTGATTGATGATTTTCTATAATTGATATAAGACGCTGTAGAATGGAACTTCAGGGAAGACCTAATCTGGGAAAATGTGGTACTTTTACCAGCTTGAAGAAAGGATCTGCCTGCCGTTATTTTCAGGATTTCATGACTGGCAGAAGAGGTTTACATTTTCTTTACCTTTCTTGGATGTTAGTATTATACTTTTTGTAAGCTGGGTTCTGTTTTTTCTTTTCTCCATTTCTCATATAGCCTTGGAATAAAACCTTGATTACTCATACTGGTGTGTTTATGGCCTCTAAATCCAAAAGTACCTGTAGCCCAAATAGGACACTTTTTTAGTCAACAATCTAGATTCTAGAGGCTTTGGTGATCCAAGCAAGATAGGCATCATGAGATAATCTAAAAGTTGATGCAGAGAAGGAGGGCTACTGTGAGGATCCTGAGTTTTTCAAACGACTTCCTTTTTTTCTTTTCAATTATGTTGTACATTTTTTTTCACAGTTAGGGGTAAATGGATGATGCCTTAGTAATTCCAGTTCCCAACATTGCCTGGTATAGCTGGTAAGATTTGGTAGACATGGTGGGAAGGGGGACCACAGTGCCTGTGGGCTTCCCTAAAAGCTAACACTGCCAGTGTTCCTATAATCAGTTACAGGCATAAGGCTCTAAGGTGGTGTATTTGGAGCTGGGATTATCTAAAGATGTTCTGTTCTTTTGTGATAGATATGGAATGGTCTCCCCACCATTGCTTTCAGATGTCAGCCAGAATTGGCCCTCCAGAAATCTTCACAAGAGTGAAAATCTTAGGAAAATTGTCATTTATTTGTTTGGTGTAGTGGTTAAGGCTCTAGACTAGAAACCAGGAGACTATGAGTTCTAGTCCTGCCATAGGCATGAAAGCTGGCTGGGTGACTTTGGGCCAGTCACTCTCTCTCAGCCCCTGATGTCAGGCTTGGGCAACAAGCCAGTTGGTCAGTTCCTGTTGCAACCAATGGACCAACATTTGGTTGATGCAGAAAAAAAAAAAAAAAAAAGTGGGCCCTGCACCTGCAGGAAAAATGTTAGGAAGAAAAAAAAATATTCTAGAAATTTTTGATGTATTTACAAGTTACCCCCAAAAAGGAAAAAGTCCTTCAAAATGTATCAGGTATTTTTTTCAGTACATATTTTGGTTCAAGCTTACTATAAGGCTTTCTCTCTTTTTTGTTAATCTCCCTTGTGATTTTTTAAATTCCCCATAATGAACAGTGCCATTTCTAAACATAAGAATTAGAGATGGACTTAAATAGTAATGCAGGAAGTGGTAGAGGTGGTTGAGAGCTGTGCTGGATATTTTACTCGTTTAGCCTACAATGTGGTTGGCTGGAGGGTTGTTTTTTTTCATCTCTGAAGCCTCAGTGGCATGGAAATAAAGCTGATTAGGACTCATGCTTGTCTAGTTAGTTGGTCAGTGTGTTACAGGTGTCTGGAGAAATTAAACGATCAATTTATTGAATACCTTGGGCCATCTTTTGACATGAAGGAAAGATTCCTCATATCTATTTCTTTTAAAAACACATAGCTGGGGAGGAAGGGCACTCATGAGCTAACTCATGCAGGGTCCATACTGGAAGATATGACAGATAATCCTCAGTAATTAGATGTGAAGGCGTTAAAAGTCTATAGCTAGAAGTAAGCTATCCATTGATCCTGATCCAGAGAAGCTTATTCAGAAAAGGCTATGGAGGTAGGAACACTGCTTCTGTTATGGGTCTACATGTAGTGGAAACAATTACATTAGCAGCATATTTTGAATATGCAGTCCTTCTTGGCATAATCTATAAATATTGATGTCTAAGTGAGTCTCAACCATTGACTTTTCCATCTATTTCTGGCTGATGTAATAAAAGATCACTGGACTGTACACTAGGCCTAAATGCATAAGAGCACTATGGGATCAGACCATGTAGTTCCCTGCTTCTTGTAATGGCCAGCCAAATTCTTCTGAGAAGCCCATTGTAGTACAGGTAACGCTGCTTGCTGCTTGCCCTCAAATGTTAAATTATAATCTAGGAAATCTTCTAGCTGGTAAAAGAGAACTTTCTTCTACCGTATCCAGAACTCTTAACCAAGAGCTAGACTAAGTATCAAATCATATGGCATTTTAAATTATACAATGAGCATTTAAAATATTAAAATAAAATGGGAGAAGATTTTCAGAACTTAAATACCTAGGTGAAAAAAATC
Organism: Python bivittatus; assembly: GCF_059951505.1. Lineage (NCBI taxonomy): Eukaryota > Metazoa > Chordata > Lepidosauria > Squamata > Pythonidae > Python > Python bivittatus. Next base: position 18,333,255 of record NW_028277098.1, read on the forward strand.
ATGGTAGCTATTATGCCATAAAGCAACTTGTCAGTGTCAAGTTGTTTAAACGCTTTCTATATTCTCTCTTTCATGGGTCTTTGGGGAAATCATTCAAAGAAATGACCCTTCTCTACTTGGCATATTCATTGTACATTGTACATGAAAGCTTAACTTTGTAAAAATCCCATTTGCCTAGAACTCAGATATGGATAAAGACAATAAATATACTAATAACCAAGCTTATATTTTCCTACTAATTTAAGTAATTCATGAATTATCATATTTTTTTCACCAGCAAATCTGAATATTTTTCACAAGTTTCATTGTGAATCATCTATGTTCTAATGATTTGACAGTCACTGTTTTGATGAAGTTTGCATATAATTTCATTTAACCATCCGTGAAATAGACAATACTTTCCGTACCAAAGGTTTGCAGGGATAATTTTGACAGTAGACATGTTCTGATTTTAAACCATAGCTGTCTATGGCAGGCTGTAAAAACTGGGCATTGCTGGATTTTCTTTGTTGTCAAATCGTATGTATCATCCATCCATATAAAAGCTTTTAAAATGTCTGAGAATAGGCCCATCAAGATAGTCATACGTAGCTGCATGTATATGTTCCAGAACATATTTTTCCATCCACAATAGGAGAATGCAGTAATGTATTCCAGGCACTAATAACCACAAAGAAAGGAATTTTCCCTAAGATACTACAGAAAGTTCATACAAACTTGAATTAGACCTATAAATCCATATACTAGGGAGTAAACAGGGTGGGACTAATGTGAAAATGAACATAATTGTAGAATTTCCTTTCCCTTAAAGGATTGAATGTGGTTACTCTAAGTAGTGCTGGTCTTGTGGCCATATTAAAATGGAACGATATCAGAATGATAAGATAAAATTATATGTACATTTAGCTGAACTGGGGTTTTGTTGAATGGAGGCTTGACAGTTGTTCTGCTTATTTTTAATGAGTTTGCATATTTTTATCCCTTTTCACACTATAGACCTACTTGGAGCAAAATCATTGCAATGTTGTCTTTGGATTATCATTTTTAATATTATTTCATATTTTAAGGTATTTAATTTGTGCCAATGTGCATTTAATTCCTTGAAGTCACTGTCAACTTATTTTCATATTTGATGACTTGATGGTAGGGATACCCTTGTTCCTTTCAGCTGTTTCCACTCCTGCTGGTTCATCTCAAAGGCTTGCTTTTTGTAACACTAGCAAAAATGGATTCATAGCACCTACATATTCAACAATATCTACATCAGAATTGTTACTGGCTAACAACCCAGTGCTCTGTTTGAATACAACTGTGTTAATGGCTGCCTTTTCCCAATGATAATTTGGATAAGCTCTATATAAACACACACACATATTTTACTTGCTTTTCCTGTGTGCTCATTTTGTCATGTTTTATATGAGGGGAAGTGAAACTGCATAGAAGCATCCACTTCTAGCCACAGTGTGGACTGGGTTATAATCATTTTACTTTGACCAAATATAGGGACTGAGCACAACATACCCTCATCAGTATGACTTGACCTGTGCAGGAGTTGGTAGAGAAAATAACAACGGCAGCGTGATTGGCTTCACCATCGAAGCCCTGTAATAAACAAGGGTAAATAACAAGCAAGGGTAAATAAATCCAAGTTGGAATTCCTTTTGTTAGAATGTACATTCAATAAGGAGCACATAGTAAATGTCTGGTGGGTTGAAACCTAGCAGTGAGCGTCTATCTTTGGGAGTTGGAACTGAATTTAACTTGCTTTGTTAAATGAAGCATGTTTGGCACTGCCTCAATTTAGGACTCCCGTCGAGTTGATATATACCTCTTTACTCATGTTCAATTCACCAAATACTTCCTGTCTTTGTTAAAGAACATCCAGGCTGGGACTGTATGGGGGGTTGATGAATCATCTGCCTCTGGAGGGCTGTTGCTTCCTGGAGGTGTTTGGAAGGTCGATGGGAAGAATATCACACTGGTGATCTTTGTAATATGTTTTATCCAGACCTCAGGGCTCTGTAATCTCTGGGGAGAGTTCATAACCACTCTCTTTTACTATATTTTTTGCCTTAGGATAAAATGAAACTGTTATATGACTATGCACTATATGAACAAACTTTAGATTCTAATTGCGTATCTTGGCTGTGTCCTGTGCTAGTAGCTCTTAAGGTAAAGATTAATGTTAACTGTTGAAGGCATACGGGATTCAAAGGTTTTAAATAAATGGAAGCCAGCCTTTCCAGACTGGTAGTTGGAAATCAAATCAAAAATGAGATGACTCCAGAAATAATTAGAACAGGACTGTCAATACGTATGTTTTAGTATATGCTATTTCCCTGACAATATCAGTTATTCCAACCAATGCAATCAGGATGTGGCATACTGCAGTATAAAGCTCTTTCTAGGAACAAATCATTATTGCTTTATTCAGGAGACATTAATAGGTTCGAAAAAGTGTCACCTGCTCTTTTTTTAGCTAATTGCTAAAAATGACAGAGGTGGTTGGATTCTCTGTAGCTCAAACTGGGTGGCTGAACACAGGTAACATATTTCACAGCACTAAACCTCTGAAGTCCTTGAAAAGCTTGAAGGAATGTATTCATGGAAGATGTGTGGTCTTGAAAAGACAGAAAATTACATGCAGTATCTGAGCTATCCCTGAAGTGTCCTTCTTAATGTAGGACCCCATGCTCGGTGATGGAGTAATGGCCTGCAAAATAAGGAGTCGTATAAGGATTTATAAGTAGCTAGAATTCTCTGGGGCTGGAAAGATGATGTCTTTGGACTTGTCTGAATACAGCAAAAGAAATAAAAGTTGTCAGAGTCTAATTCTTAACAGTCCCAGCCAGCATGGTGAATATTCAGGAGTAATAAGAGATTCCTTAGCAATGGAATTCACTTCCATGAAGTGAAGCAAGGAAATGAGTTACATCTCTTTTTTGACGATTCTGCCTTGTCCCAAAATTCCAGCTCCTGTGATTAGGTGTGAAAAATAGGGAAAGGGGGAGATAAAGGTTGATTTGTTAATGAATCTCTTACTCCTAGGATCAAGTATCCAACCTGTTTTTATGATGCTGTCAGAGATGTGACAGCAGATGTGACCACATAGAAGAAAGGTGATGAAAATGATGCAGATGAGCAGTGGAAGACTTGGTGGGGGTGGGGGTGGGGGGAAATCTATGCCAAGAGAAAGTAATAACAAAGTGTTTTCAGAAAGCAAGTTGAGAAATCCGTTTGGAAAGGGCTGACCCATAACTGAAAGGAATGAAGCAGGCAGTGAGGAGAGAATAACAGGTGAGACTGGCAACCGCTGTATGGATTAGAGCCAATGTTGGGAAAAAAAAGTTGCTAAACAGTCACATTTTTCTCCCCCAGCAATACAGGGAAGAAGGATAAAGAATGAACATAGTAAAGATGTTGCTGGAGGCATCTAAAATATAACTAATGTTCAAGCTAAAATAATTGCACAAAGACATATTAAAATCTGCAGCTGAGGAAAACTCTGCCAATTATGCACGCCAGATTGGAAAGTTCCTTTCCTGAACTTTAAAAAATTCTTTTTAATGGTTAAATTAAGGCCTTTGCTATTGAGGAGATTAAAAATAAAATATAATCAGACAAATAAAGGAAAGCACATTATATTTTTAGAGTTTTTCCTAGGCCAAAAGTCTTTGATTCTAGTTCTATTTCTTTCTAAAATTGCCTATGTTGTCCTCCAAATATATGGTTTCTTACAGCACTGTGAAATCTGTGCTCCTCCAAGCACAGGTAGTCCTCACTTACCAACTGCCTTGTTTAGCGACTGTTCAAAGTTACGACAGTTGGAAAAAAAACAGTTTTGCGACCATTTCACATGATCACGTGATCACTATTCGAGCACTTCGCAACTGGCATGCATTTACATTCATTGCAGCACCCCATGATCCCATGATCACCATTTGCATGCTTCTTACCTGGCTTGCAATAAGTACAATTAATGGAGAACATAGAAGTAAAATTGCAAGTCCTAGTCACATGATGTCTTACTTAACGATGGAAGTGGATGTGATGTTGTAAGTCTAGGGTGGTCATGTAATGTTTTGCTTAGCAACCACAGTGCTTAGCAACGGAGTTGCCAATCCCAATTGTGGTCAATAAGTGAGGACTACCTATACTTGCTTAATAATAGCTTCTAACTTCTCTCATAGTTGGTTGCACTGGCTAGGACTGTTGCAAACTGGGGATCAGCAATATCTGAAGGATTACATATTCCCCACCTATTTTACATTTTACACTTGATGTGATTCTATGTTTCATCATATATGAAGCACTTGGGCAGAACTCACAAGTGCAATCTGTACATAGGCTTCTTTCACACAGTATGATTGCCACAAAAGGTTTCAAGCAGATGTTACAGCTAACCTGGATATATGTATATATATGAACCTTATCTATATACTACTAAAACTCTCATTTATCTGTTTGTACCCTCAAGTTAGCCCAAATGGTACATTATACCACAACAATTTTTGAATCAAGGTACCTAAAATCTGCTAACTTAAAGAGTGCATAAAAAAATTGGGACCCATTACTCCTGTGGAACTGAAATTTCCACAATGTTCAGACCAGCTGTATTTGCAAAGTTGTGGCCATTGCAGTGTCCCTATGGCCACATGATCATGATTTCTGACACTTCCTGCCAGCTTCCCACAGGTAAAATCAATGGCGAAGCCATCAGGAAGTCGGAAGTCGCTTCCCCTCCCACTGTTTTTTTTGCCCACCTGTGGTAATTCTGTTTATCTGTTGAGGTAAGTAAATATTGACTTATTACTGAAATTCATTTGCCACTACAATTATTTTTTTACTTATGATATATACTCTTTTTAGATGATCATGGGACCATCCAGCAGTGGGATACAAAAAAACATGGTCAACCTAACATTTAATGTTCATTCTGGTCACATCAGACTGCACTACCTTTCTCTCAAAGATTGACACAATGGGTTACAGGGTTGTCTAGTCTCATTTCAAATTCTATGTGAGATGGCACATATGCTGTTAAATAATTGCACAAGAATGCAATGTGATCCCATAATGCACCATTGAGTTAATTTGTTACACAATTTCAGAGGTCATAATATGCATTCATGCTCATGTTCATGTCTCTTTCTGGCATTAGATATAGAAATAGAAGAACATGTTCACTCATTTCTCATCAATCTCTGATGCTATTAAATTAGTACCTGGTGTTCTGTGATTATCTTTAGGTAATTTTCTTCTCTTTCCTGAATTATGGGTTCATTTTTTTTCCAATCAAACATTGCCTGAGAACATTTTATCTAACAAATATTATTAAATATTGCTTTGTGAAAAGATAGCAGCTAACCTTTTGTAAAACAGTCAGTATAATACTTATGTGACCAAGTATTCATATTCTTACAATTTGTTAATGGTGGATCATTCTATGTTATTATATAATACTAGACAACACCATCAAGCTATTTTATTAATTGCTAAATTGTCATTTGGACATTTTCATTAAATGAATCTAAGTGTTTTTCTCATGTAGATGCACATATTTTCTGTCATTAAACCAATGAAGTTAATTGTTAATGGACGTCATTAGAAAAATATAGAAAATTAGAAAAATACTTGTTTTACATTGAACATGTACTTATTGAAATTTAAATTAAACGTATTTTCTGATTAAAACACCCTAAAGTTTGTCTTTACAGCATCTCAAATGAGCTATAGGGTGCAATTCTAATCCATGGAAACTACTTGTCAAAACAATGCAATTCTGAGTCAGATCTGCATATAAAATGCAACATTTTTGGAAGCAATTCCACAGCACACTTCTTGCACATGGCTTATTAGTGTGACCAGGGCACGCATTGGCACAATCCTCGATAGGTTGTTCTCTTGTTTGAAACATGCTATGATACCTAACCATGCCTCTTTCTTGCAATTTGTTAGTCCATTTTTTCTTCTCTAAGATCTATGATTCCTTTTTAAATGGTTTCCTGGGATCCATCATTTGAGAAAAGACTTTTCTCAGCCATTCCAGTAGCAATCTGTTGATATTCCTGAATTTTCATTACCTTATCTTGTATTCCGTGGCTTATCATCATGTTTAATTTCTTTTTCCATTCTTATCCTCTGTGAGTGGGTGTGCACATATGCATGAAAGTATATGTTTTCGCATAGGATATGCTAAAGGTTACTACTAGAATGAATGATGGACTTTCAAATGGCATAAAAAACTCCCACCAGTCACAAATTCTATCCTTCTATTGTACACATCCTCTTGTCTATTGCCCTTAAAAATGGTGAGTTTTTTTGTCATCCTTTTAGTACATAGAAATACAGAGCATAGGGTTCATAGACAGTGCATGATAATTTCATATTTCCATACAGGCCATCAGTCTGAATAAGTGTGTTCATGAAGCTCAATCAGAGTGACATCAAAAAATTAGCACTTCAAAAATAACCAATGAGAATTGTTTTTGCAAATATTTATTTCTATAAACATATATACTCTTAGCTTCTGATATGAATGAGTTGCTGAAGGCAACTTGCAATGTTGAAATTCAGTGCAACATTTTAAATGTTTAAACAACACGTATAATGCTAAAAACCCTAATAAAAACAGATATGCCTAACAAAACTTATAAACAGGCAGAATCAAGACATAGCATCTTCTAAAATTTGTATTGATTTTCCAAAAAAGGAAGACCTTGAATTATAGGCAGAATGCCAGCAGAGATGATACCATCTTGGTCTCCTGATGTAGAAAGTTCAAGAGTTTATTTGAAGCCTCTATGAAAGCCTTTTTCTTTTGCCCCCCCCCCCAAATGTGTTTCTAAAAATAATAACATTACTATTACTACTACTACTAAATGTGTTTGGAAAAATGCTTCCCATGTCCTTCCACAAACTTCGTTAAATGAGATCACGTCAGACTGAGAAAGTATATGTATATACTAGTTGAGACAGCATAAATCCTAAAATTGTATGAATAAATAACAAATCAATATAACCATTTATGAATTTAGATGATCATGATAAATTGCATACTTTTTTTGGTTGACTCTGGGCCAGAAATACTCTTCTCCAAAGCTCAAATAGGGAAAGCTGTAGACAAAGACAAAGACTAGAGAAAGGAGGAATCACCGCTGTTTTTTAAATATCCATCTATGACTTAATTCTTTTTTTTAATATAATTTTATTAAAACAATTTTTTAAAAAAGATAAAAACTAGCAAGAACAAATATTTAGAGTAAAGAAAAGAAAGAAGAAAAGAGAAGAAAAAGAGAAAGCCAAAAGTGCAGAAAGAAAAAAAGGAAAGAAGGAAAATATAGAGAAGTAGCTTCCAATTTTCTTTATAGCAGTTATAATATAAATGTAAATTAGCCTCTTACTCTATAGTCACAGCGTGACTTACATTTTTTCTATGATGATTTTTTTCTAATCATCAAAACCATATATCATAATTTCATTTTTTTTTCTGTTTCATGCAAAAAGTCTATAAAGGTTTCCAGTCAGCATTAAAATTAGATAATGTCTTTTCTCTATCAAAGCTATCAACTTGGCCATCTCAGCGTTGCATCTTCTTCATCATCCATTCCTCCATTGTGGGTAATGTCGAATCTTTCCACCTTTGTTCATATAATAGTCTCGCTGCAGTTATCATATATAAAAACAAAATTCCGTGAGTTTTTTCCAGCTGTTTATCAATCAGTGCCAAAAGAAAAGCCTCTGGTTTCAATTGTATATTAATCTTTAAAATGTCCTGAATTAATATATGTAATTGAGCCCAAAATTTTCTAGCTTTTTTTGCACATCCACCAAGCATGGTAAAATGTCCCCTCTTTGTTGTTTACATTTCCAACATAAATTTGAAGTACCTTTATACATTCTAGACAATTTTTTTGGTGACATATACATCATTTTATAAAAATTCTCTTGAGATGATAACATAATGTAAATTTCAATCCTTTCCACCACATAGTCTCCCACTGTTCCATTTGTATATTGTAACCAAAATTTTTAGCCCATTTTATCATACATTCTTTCACTTGTTCTTCTTCTGTTTCAAATCTCAATAGATGTTTATACATTTTAGCGATAATATCCATGACTTAATTCTGTTCATCTTATCTCTGTCCTGTCTTACCAGGTTTGGGAGGGCTCCGCTACGTTAATTGCTATTTTTGTTGTTAGCCTCAGGAAAATTTTTAGTCCTTCAGTACCTATCTTTGCTGTCGGCCTCTGGAGATCATTTCAGTCTTACCTAAATAAATTTCCCAGCCATAATATTGATATGCCTCAGCAGATGATGCTGAAATCCAAACCTCAGATCTCAAACAAGGAAGAAGCACTTACCAACTTTTGTTTAGACAGAATTCAAGCAAAATGGAGAATAGTGTAGCCAAGAAGGATAGAGATTAAGATACAGAATACATGTAAACATTTAATGAAAAATTCACTATTCTTTGACTTCAAATACATTTGTAAATAGGCCTGTCAACCTTTTTGCTACATCTGAAGAAGCATTTATTTCATTCTGTTTAGGGAAGAACCAAAACTAGATTGTGAACACAATTTGCTTTTAAGACCATGTACTGAAAAGTTACAGGGCACTGGCAGGACATATTTCTGGCATTTGCAAGACCAGTTGACTCCACAGAAAAGTGAACCCTTATTAACTTCAACCAGGGAATGGAGGAAAAATTAATTCTGATACCTGTTCAAACAACAAAATATGAAAATATATTCTTCCAGTAATTACTAATTGGTGCTAGTCTGGTTATTCATATGCAGTGCAATCATTTTCCATTTCTCCCCACCCCTCAAATATTCCCAGGAACAGAAGCCTATTCTTGAAGGGCAAACACAAGAGATCTGAGCATAGCAAAGCTGAAGAGGTATCGGAAAATTAGAGCAAATATTTACACAAATATTTTTTTTCTCCTTTGAAGAGACAGACTAAAAGAAGACCACTGATTCAGCAAGAGTGACTTTGTGAGTCCAAGTATTCCCAGTCCTATTGATAAAGAACATTTTCAAAAAGAGTTCTTCAAAAATCACCCATATCCATTTAGCATTCCAGTCATTTGTTTACAGTTTTCCTCATCAATTTCCTGTTTTGAAAGGAAAAAGTGCTTTGTTTTGTTTTTGAAGCAAATCTTATCCCTCTTGCCATTTATTTCCTTTAAGAGCAGGCCCTGTAGGGTCAGGGTGGGGTATGGTGGGGTGGGGAACAAGAAAGGAAAATAAATGGGGAAAAAGAAGAAAGAAAATAAAAACGTATAACTTCATACCTATTTTCTCCCTCAGCTTGCAAACTGTGAAGCCATTAAAAGGGGAGTGTGACTTCACTCTAGGACCAAAGAGAATGAGCAGCTGGCCTCAGATAGGAAAAGCTCTAATTCAAACACATATATCTTCAATAATAGCGGTGGAAATACAGAAAATTACTGTCAAAATAAATTGCATTTTATATAAATGCCATCTCCTTTCATGTTTGCCCCAGCATGGTAATCTTTCTTTATTTAGTAGTATTGGCCTTTTCTCTTTAGAGACCTTTCTTGAAGTCTTCTTTTATATTTTATGTATCATTAAATTGACTTGAGTGAGCAGACAATGTAGCATGCTGACATTTATTTTTAATTATTTACATAAATAAAGAGGTTTTCTTTTTTCACACCTGCTACAATTATCAAAATACATTTCTTCCATTTATAATGTGAATATAATGTCTAGGAGGGCTGAAAAAGGTAGGCAGAGTGTTGTGATTGTGCTGAAAATGGTCTCTTAACTACCAAAAGTATATGGGAGGCAGAGACGGAGAGATTCATCTCTATCATGAAAGGCTTGACCTAACTCTCAACCCCAAGTTTGCTAAGATGATATCTAGACTTGGTCATATGTAGAACAAGCTAACTAAAATCTTTGCGATTTAAACTAACATTAGGTCTTATTAATTTCAGTGGCTCAAAGCCTGTATTTAATCAACTGATGGCACATTCCTGCTTTGTTTCTTCTTAGAAATAAATTCCATCGAGTTCAGTGGGACTTACTTCTATTATACTGACTATAGGATTCAGACTCAAACCCCAAAATATTAGTTTACATATCTTCCTTAGTTATCTTTGCAGTTTCCTTTTCTCTGCTCTTCTTATACTTGAATTTAGACTTCAACCTCTTTGGGAGAAGACTTTTTATGATACTTCTGTGTAAATACCTGTGAAACTGTTTGTTACAGATAGGCCTCATTTAGCGACCACAATTGGGACTGGCAAAAGCGAAGTGGACACTAAGTGAAACTTCAACTTTACTTATGATCTTACTTCAGCTTTCCTTTGCTTTACATACCTACAAAGATCATAAATTTGTGGATTGGTCATAAAATTACTTTTTCATCACTGTTGTAACTGTGAACGGTCACTAAATGATATGAAAATATATTCTTCCAGTAATACTTAATTGTATAAAATGCAATTTATTTTGACGGTAATTTTCTGTATTTCCACCGCTATTATTGAAGATATATGTGTTTGAATTAGAGCTTTTCCTATCTGAGGCCAGCTGCTCATTCTCTTTGGTCCTAGAGTGAAGTCACACTCCCCTTTTAATGGCTTCACAGTTTGCAAGCTGAGGGAGAAAATAGGTATGAAGTTATACGTTTTTATTTTCTTTCTTCTTTTTCCCCATTTATTTTCCTTTCTTGTTCCCCACCCCACCATACCCCACCCTGACCCTACAGGGCCTGCTCTTAAAGGAAATAAATGGCAAGAGGGATAAGATTTGCTTCAAAAACAAAACAAAGCACTTTTTCCTTTCAAAACAGGAAATTGATGAGGAAAACTGTAAACAAATGACTGGAATGCTAAATGGATATGGGTGATTTTTGAAGAACTCTTTTTGAAAATGTTCTTTATCAATAGGACTGGGAATACTTGGACTCACAAAGTCACTCTTGCTGAATCAGTGGTCTTCTTTTAGTCTGTCTCTTCAAAGGAGAAAAAAAATATTTGTGTAAATATTTGCTCTAATTTTCCGATACCTCTTCAGCTTTGCTATGCTCAGATCTCTTGTGTTTGCCCTTCAAGAATAGGCTTCTGTTCCTGGGAATATTTGAGGGGTGGGGAGAAATGGAAAATGATTGCACTGCATATGAATAACCAGACTAGCACCAATTAGTAATTACTGGAAGAATATATTTTCATAATTTTTAATAAAATTACTTTTTCATCACTGTTGTAACTGTGAACGGTCACTAAATGAGGCAGGCAGTAAACAAGGACTACCTGTACATTAACAGTGTGGAATTATTAGAACCCAGTGATGATGGAATTTTACATGCTCTGAAAACTATCATGAGGTCTTCATAGTTCACTTGAGTTAGAATCTGTACTTGAAATTGAAAGTGGATATCGATAACTGTTTATGTAGGTTTAATTGCTTGATTAAAAAAAACAAAACTCTGAACTGAAATTATGCACCCAATCCTGATTCTGACCAAACAAATATCTAATATGTCATTGATTTTTTTTAAACTGCCATCAGTTAAAAAACATCTTTCCAAAAGTAACAATTAGCTTTAGTAAAATGGTTGAGTTCTGTCCATATGATTTTTCAAAATCTTACTATAGTTGCAGGATTAATGGTAAGAAAACAATAATTTCTTCCATTCCTAAACTCCTGATACCATATCCTTCATCTCATGTCACAGTTGTGTCCAGGCAACCAATGAGTGAAAACCAGATGTTTCTGCTCAGACACTGTTGATAATACATGCATATTCCAGTATTACATTTATTTTTACTGCTCTCCTTAAGGGAAACATATGTTGTTGGTGATGAAGACAGCTTAATTTAAGCTAGGCTAAGCCCCAAAACATGTTTTCTTCCCGTGCCTCATCTCTGGAACTTCAAATAGTAGTAAAGATGATAAATACCTTTGCAGTATGCAAATGGCCTTATCTGTACAAAAAGATGATTTCTCATGCTGCTGTGATAGTTTGGAAGCTCAGAACCATATAAGTGTGGATATTATTGCAGTTTGCTTCCTTCTGCTTACTGAGTTTCTTCCAAGCTGATGACTAAACTGTGTGATTGGCTCTGTCAATGTGATTCCTGTTGCAAGGGCAGAAAACTTCCTACAAGCAATAACATGTGCTTTCATCCCACTCCATGATTGCAAAAATCATCCATGCAGCTTGCAGAGCAGAGGAACCAGCTCCAGGTATGGCTGAACTGCAGAATCCTACATCCTTTACCACATAGCTTGAGCTGATTGGAGTAATAGTTCAACACCTAGAAGTATCATGTTCCTCACTCCTGCCAAATACAGCTAATATTAATTGCTACTATCTGAACCTGAAACGAGTGATTAATTTCGGTTTAGCTACTGGAAAGTCTCCATTTGTTATTTGTTTGGATAGTTGCCCAAAAAGTTCTATCAAAAACTTTTCCAGCCTTTAAGAAGATAGTGGTGGTAGTTAGCAGGAAGGATGTTATGACTATCCTTATAGAGGTGCAGAAAGATATAAAAATGATAAAAACTATTGTTAATGCTGTAACTACCTGATAGAATGTGCCTAGGAACAGAAGAGATGATTAGACTTATATGTCTGTAACTGATTTATTGAATGGTAATGAGAATTTCAGTATTGCTGATACGATTTTGATTGTGGGTGGAATTCCAGAACAAGCAGAGAAATCAGCCCTCTCTGTTTATGGAAGTCCTAATATGTGAAATATTAGCTCTGCAGAAGATGATCAGTTAGACATTAAGAGGGCTTATCATTCTAGTATCTCCTTTTCATACTATCTCAGCCATTTATTGTGAAGTTTCTAAGATTTGCTATGGAAAAAGAAAAGACTTATTGCAAAGAGCGCCCACAATCTGAACAACTGACATTGTTTTGTTTTGTTTTTTCATATCATATTAAGGAAGTCCAGCAATGCAGAAAGGCAGTGAGAATAATGGCTTGTGGGAAGAATTTTTATAGTTCATCAGGTTTCCAGCTATTTTTATTTTTTTAAGTATTAAAAGGTGTCCAGAGGGGTTTGTGGAAGATTTTCTCCTTTAAGTTCTCACTGAAGTCTTTGGAGAATTGACAAATTTCTCTGTTTTGCCATTGTGCCCCTTTGTAGGTCCAATTAGGCACCTACTTTTAAAATAGCCTGCCTGCCTACCTGCCTGCCTGCCTTCCTCCCTCCCTCCCCAGAACAAGCCCATAATTGCTTTCATCTTTTGTATAACAAATCAATGAATCATTTAACAGTTGATGGGATCTGAATAAATGTCTGGATCTTTTTCACAATATTTTGTAAAAATCAAAGCTTAATGATAACATTTAAGGTTTGATTTTTGCAAAATATTGCAAAAAAGATCAAAATTTCAAATAATGCTTCCATAAAATTTATAAGGTTTATATCTATCTATCATCTCCCAATCAAATATATATATTTGTCTATTTAATTAGAGGTATATTTAGAAACGTTTTAAATAGACTCCTTCCTGCCAGTAGTTTTAATGACGTAAGCATCATAGTTTGTCCAAAATGAACAAGGTTTTTACTGTATGTTCCAATTTTTTACTGTTCCAATTATTGGAACCATAACAGTTGCTTTTAACAACTATTTTAACAACTACAGCTTGCTTCTACATCCAGCTCAGACTGGATTTATATCAGGCAGTCAATATTCTGAATATTTGAATATGTACCTACTTTAACTTAAAATAGGGATAATCTGTTATTTATTTCTTCAGACGCTAAAAAGATTTGGTACTTTCCTGGAACTAACACTCCCAATCTCATTTCATTAATACATGTTGATGCCTTTGGGTCTCAGTAATAATTCTGACATGTACAATATAGAGACTAGGATTTTAGTTTGCATTCTATTTGTGTATATATAGGTATAAAATTTTAAAAGAAATTTAATTATTTTAAATTTTCCTATATTTTGACACAAGTAAGATGGACAAAATACATGGACAAGAATTCATTTGAATATTGGAAGTAAAATACATGTGATTAACATTAATTTTAATTTGATTACACTTTTTATTTTTTCACAGGACTTTAAATGAATTTATATGACATTAAATAACTTATTTTGGTTGAGGTAACCCTTAACTTTCTTGAAGTTGCTGTTAACTATTTACATAAACCTTGGATTAATAAACTCAGATATTCCATTATTGTTGGGAACAATTGTTGTTTAACCAGTAGAAAGCTGGTTAAAGTATATGAAATTTAGTTTATTTTTTCTTAAATGTAATACTAATGAATTAATTAAAATAAATTAAATGAAATTAAGTTGCTTCTAATTAATAATTAGTTAATAAAATTCAGTTTAGGAATATTGGACATCTCAAAGAATGCTTAATTTGTATCGTTTGCAGTTTTCTACTGATGGAGATGCAATTCAGTAAATGGAACATAAATTCACATGGCCTGGACTGGTCACATTATTGCCACTTTGAGGACTGAATTCCACAGTATTGTTCTTGACTTTAACCCATTTGTTGCTGACATGACTTTAGTCTGTTTGTTGTTGATTAAAGATATGGGTGTCCTTCAAGGCTATATTCCCAGTATTTTGAATTTATCAAGGAACTAAGAACTACAGACTTTTTATGCAAAGGGAATACCCCAAAACTGTTATACAGTACTGAAAACAAACAAACAAACAATATTGGATTTGCAGCAACGGATTGCTGATATGTGTCTTCTCTCATGTCCAAACTATGTTCAGGAAATGTTCCTCACTTGTGGTTGTGGACTTAGCCTTAATGATACCAGTCTGAGAATGTGACATTCAAGCAGCTGAAAGCTGTATCAAATCTCTTCAAAAGAAATTAGCCAGTGATAAAAAGAATGGCCCCCTCCAGATATGGACATCATCTCCTGGAATTCTCCAGACAGCATGACCATTACTGAGATTTGTGGAAATTGAAGTCTACACATCTGGAGGGCACCCAGCTGGGCAGGCTGAGATAGATACTTCAACAAGCACAGATTCTCTTTTTTGAAGTTTAAGCTTTTAGCTGGATACTTCTTGATTAATGGCATCTTAATAACTCTTTCTATGCCTGAAAACAGCATTGCTGAGTTGATGAATTTCCAGATAGGCTGATTGATTGTGCAGCAGTTATGTGCATATGTTACTAGACTCGTATACATTATCAATAAATGCAGAGCCATTGTAAATTCCCTGATCTGGATAGGATGACAATACATTCTTTATTTCAACATTTTGTTTTAATATATTCTTCCATGAATCTCAGTATCTATTGTGCTTTGCACTGCTTCTTTATAGTGGCAGTCTTCCTGCTTCCTTTCATGTATCTGTCATATTGTAGTGTCAGTTGTAACAAACAACAAAAGGAAAGCCCTCCTTTTGATATATTGGCTGAGATGGCAGGGTTTTTGACCCAAAGGTCTGCCTCCTGAGGCACATCAAATTGTAATAAGATATATGGGTACAGACAATGTAATCTTTACAAATAGGACTGAATAATAATGAAATTAACATATTTGCCTGCAGTGGGAATAAACATACAAATCGAATCATGCATCTATGGAACAAAAAAAGGGCTTACTTCATGACAAAGAATTTTAGGCTTGGATTAAACTAAGGGCAAAAGAAAACATTGAAGTGGGAAAGAACATAGCACAGAGATCATTTAAAGACACTGTTGATGTGTGACAAAATACAGACGAGAAGATAAATGGTGATGCATAGTTAATTCAAGGAATTTCCTGTAGTAAGAGTAACTTATACAGTATCACTTTCTGTACTTTCTAATAAGGAACTGTGTGATATTCTTGCAGGCTCATTCCAAAACCACTCTCTTTTCTTTAACCTTGCAGGGAAAACCCACTTGCCCACCCACCCAGAGACTAAGTCTTGAAGTACTAGAAAGTTGTCTATAACTTATCAAAATTTGGCCTCTGTTTTGGAAAACAAATATATTCATGATACATGTTGTTATCCTGCAGGAACTGGACGGAGACCAGCAAACCTATTTGTACAAGCTGCAGACATAGTGATCATTTTTATTTCTAAAGCTACCTTCTCCCGCAAATATTTTTGTAATAATTATAGCTTCTTTTAATTTACGGGGCATGAGTGGCTGCCTGTGGTCCTTTGAAACAGCTTAATCTGTGCTGATCAGGTGGAAAGTTTTGTTATCAGAAATCAATTTTTTAAAATAAACATAACAATTTCCCTTCTCTACTACAGACAGAGAAATATTATTATCATTGTCATAAAAATCAAAATATTTTTGCACTTCCAGAAAGCTCAAAAGCTATTCAATGTGAGAGCTGACAGGAAACTATAATCAAATTGTCAAAGATTTTTTTTCCCACTGGGGCAAAGTGAGAATGTTAGATTACATGTGTCACATGCAAACATAAAGACCGTCTAGCAAAGGCAGTGTTGAAGGCTTCACAGGAGGTGGGAAGTTTATTGCTGTAAACTGTAACCTGCTGGGGACAGTTCTGCTATCTCAGCATTCTTCTATTTGCATTAGAAACCTTTACGATCAATAAAATGTCTCAGGGTTGCCTTTTTGGGAAAATGTATATAAAGCTTTCATGGCACTTGCTTTAAGCCAATTAAGCTGAAGACTAATTGTGATTCCAATGGCTTCCAAGTAATAAAGTGGCTGCTTACTGATGCCATATACATTTCTTTTTTAATTCTATTTCTGGCTCTGCCCTTCATAATGGCTTAGGCCAAGTCACAACAATAAAAACGAATCAACAGATTCCTAATTAAAAATGATACTGTTATGTAGTATGAAGAAATAGGTAGGAAAGTAGATGGGTATGCTGAAAGATCCGGCATCAGTGATTCGTGCCTGATTAAGTTATTTGAGGATTTGAGCCTTAGATGAATATTTTCACTGTTTTGATTGTCTACCTATGGACATTGGGGGAGTTTGGTAAAAGGAGGAGGACTATCATTTCATTTCATTTCATTTCATTTCATTTCATTTCATTTCATTTCATTTCATTTCATTTCATCATATCATATATCATATCATTTGGCGGCCAATGGAGAGGCTACTTGGACTAGAGTTAGCAGAATTTTTATCAGCAACATAGGCAATTGGTTTGATCCACCTTAGTCTGACAAATGGTAAGGGGCGGGAACTGGGGGTTAAGGCCATCAGTATTTTCCTTGCTCCTAGCTCAGGTGGTCCCAAAGAGTGCTTGGCTATATATCAGTATGTATTGGTTGTGGTTTGTTATAAAGAAGTCCATAGTGTCTTTAAGTAAATTAGAGATGACCTTGGGAAGGCATGAAAGAACAGACAAGGAGTGACCTGGAAAAAACATTACACTTTCCAAAGATTGAACCAAGGGTGAGAAAAAAAAAATCTCAAAATAACTCCTCCTGGATTCAGGAGAGACCAGGTCAAGAAACAAACACTGCAGGAATTCCAGGAATGCTACTTTACTGTGGCAGGATATTGTAACAAAATTTTGAAAGCCTGTCCAATTTTTTCTCTGCCCCATCTCATACCAAACAAAACCAAGGCAACTTCTTCTAGCTTTTTTATTGACATCTCACTGCTCTCCTGTCACCCTGTCATCTCAAACTTTCACCCGCTGGTCATCTTATCATTATTGTTCTTTCTTTTACTTTTTTCTTTTTAAATTGGAATATACACTTCTTCTCCTTTCTCTTCTAGTTCCCTGATCCAAATGGGGAAGAAACTGAAGAGGACTTGGATAAGCCTTGGGCGTATAAGTCCAAGAATGGCCTTGAAATAACCATGGATTGAAGATCTAGTCCTAGAATTGGACAGTATGTCAGTAAGTGCAAAAGACTCTTTTTTCATCAGTATTCAGTTTGAACCTTTAGCTGACCTCCAGGAGGTAGAAGGCATAAGCAACTGGGAAGGCTTTAACATCAGCCCTTTGCTGTGATCCATTTGAAACTGACTGTCAATGGGACCTACACAGAGTAAATAAACCAATTCAGATGGATACACCTGTAGGGAGAAAGCAGCCAGAGTCCATTAGAAAAATAGCAGGTGCAGAAGAAGCATGTGTTAAGCCTAGGAGGGCAGGAGAGGTGAGAAAGAATCTCAGACTGACTCCCCCATTTCCCTGGGGTATAAGAGGGAAGGCAAGGAAAACATCCCCTGGGCTGTGCCCTCAGTAGACTTCTGTATTGCAATTCAAAGTGTGGCTTTGACTTATGACATCATAAACTTATATAGTTCAGCACCAAGATGCATTCAGGACTACGTTCTCTAACCAGCAGCAACCTGATCAACTTGGTTGTCCCAGGAGAAGCTGCTGCTGGTATCCCACTTCTGTGAAATGAGGTGGACTGAAGCTCAGGGGCACTGCTTTTTAGTGGTCCTTGAAGCATTACAGCAGTAATAAGAAGCAGCACATCTGCTCCTTTCAAGCTCCTGATCTGCCCTCCCTAAGCATTTGGCCTTTTCTCAGTGATATGGTAAGGGATGGACAGAAGTTAGACTTGTTCAGTGGCTATCATAACATCAAAGAGTGAGGGTTACATCTGAAGGCCCCTATTAGCAACAAAGATTGCTAATAGTGGGTAGATTTTTGTCAAGTATCAGTTCTATATTAGTTGAATCAGTTTGGGGACAATTTCACCAGCTTTACATTTTTCAAATCATTGGCTTTGATTTATAGTGTCCTAAATGGTTTATGGCCAGAATATCTTAAGGATTGTCTGTTTCCATATGGCACTGCCAGTGATTTTCATTAGAAGCCCTATATAATTTCCATCATCTAGAGAACCCACATTGGGGGTTACTCAAAGCAGAGGCTTTTGGATTGCATAAAAAGAGAAAACCATTATTCTGGGCATTAAAGACTGTTATGTATTGTTGGGCTTTAGATACAATATGTTTGGATTTTCTCTAATTTTAATGCCACAGTCAAACTGTATTATTTTTTTTACTCTATGTTTCTTGGCTTTGGGATTTTTTGTTTAATCAATTTATTCTTCAAGATGTGTGTAAGGTGATTTATAAATGCAAACATTCGTAAATGCATGCATGCATGCATGCATACATATTTCTTTCCATTTCAGTGAATTTTGTATTGCAGTATTAAGGAAAAAAGTGATATGCAGAAATGCCTAGATTAGGAAAAAATTGCTTGCAGAATACATATGATAAAATTATCTCCAAAAGTATGTATATTGGGAGAGCCGCATGGGAAGTTTTACGTAAAATATTATGAATACTTTTCAAAAAATTTCTAACTTTGGCAGAAACAAAATTTAACTAGTACCAATGACCACTAAGGCATAGTGCATAAATGTAGTCTACAGCTACAGAGGAGATTGTGGCCTTCATCTCTTACCTGTGGACTTTTCAGAGGCAACTGCTTGGCCACAAAACAAAACAGAAGACTTGAATCAATGGATCCTTAGTCTATTGAACTGGAGTTCTTATGGTCTTGTGACCAAGATGCAGACTTGAATAGGGAGAGTTTATCTGCAGCCAGTTACCTTAGGGCCCAATAATATATTTCTTCTTTTCTTGACACATACGAATGACTGGTGAAGATGTGAGCTTTGGGAACATAATGTCAAAAAGAGAGGCTAATTGCTGTAGTGAAATTCCTCATTTCTTAGGTATCCTGATCCCACTTCTCCCTTTGCAATATTAAGTAACCGGTTGAATTACTAGATGTTTGGATGATACATTCAAGAAGGCAAATTATTTTGAATTTAATTGTTTTGCTGCTACAAATGGGAAGCATGGTCTGTGAGACTGATCTGTTGATTTCAGATCATGAAGGAATTTAAAAGTCACTGCCTTATTAGAAACTTCCAGGCAGTCATCAGTTCCAAAGATAGGTTACAGTTATTAGATACTACTAAGGCATGAATCACAGTTGCCTGAGATGGAACAGATACAGGACTCGGGCAGGAAAAGTCCTTTAATACAGATGGTTTAACAGCACGCGGACCGGTATAAGACAAAGCCCCTTAAAGACTATATCATGGAATTTAGCCAGTTGGCATCGCAATAATGGCTTCAACCAACTTGAGTTTTTGTTAGACATGGATGTTCTACTGCTGCAGGAAACCTGGACAGCTGATGATCTCCTACTTAATGGGTTCCAATCATTTAAATTGGAAGCAACTGAAGGTAAAGGCCCGGGGCGACTAAAAGGTGGTCTGGGAATTCTCATCTCCACCACCCTGAGAGTTGCCCCTATACCTATCTCCCCTCTTAAACAAATGGCCATGGCGATACTTTTGAACATGGGCAGCATGCTTTTGTTAGTTATTAAGTTTACCTTTCTCCAAAGCAGTTGCCAAATTCTTTTTAGCTAAACTATTTTTTCAGAAGAAGGATTTTTTGAAGATACACGTGTTCACAACAGGTCTGTCTTTCAAACTGAGCTGCAGAAAAGGAAACATTTTGGGCCTCTACATTTTATTACAATCTCTTCAAATATTTCCCTCCCATAAAAACTTGCTTCTATGGTTCTGTGAGTAAGAATAATGGCTCATTTATTCAACATATGTCATAGTGGATAATATGACTTTTAGCTGTCCAAAGATTTATGTTCCCATTTTTCTTCTCTTCTGTTTGCATACTCATTTTCTTCTCAACTCTTTTTCTCTTTTATTTGGGGCGGGGGGGGGGAAGCTTGTTGAACCAATGGCTGATATTTCTCTAATATTACTTACAGTAAATACATATAGTTATATGTGAAGTTTAGGTATCCCTGGTCAAATAATATGCTTCAATGGATCCCTAACTGAACAGAAGCTGACATAACCTTTGCTTGGAACAAAGTTAAACACTGCCTTTTTCTGTGAATTTGACTGTAAATTTACTATTTATGTGCAGCTGTTTTCAAAATAAGAAAACAGTGGATATGGCAAGTGCAAAAATGTGAGCCCCCTTTCAGTCAATACTTTGTAACATCTCCTTTGGCAGAATAACAGCTTCTAGCTAACTTAGCATCTTTCTGCTCTTGCTTTTGACTCCCCCGCCCTTTCTTCCTTGAAGAACTCTTCTACCCAGAAATATTCTTGCATGCATTGCAAGTCTGAGATTTTGAAAAAGATTTTCAATAATGTTTAAGTCTTGTGACTGTGAAGATCATTCCAAAACCTTTATCTTCCTGAGTCCTGTAAGTACTTCACAGCAAATTTAGAGGTATCTTTCAGAACGCTTTCTTGCTGAAATATCCAACCTCTTCACAGTTTCAATTTTTTCACTGACTGTAGGGGACATCAGCTTCTAGGATATGCTGATATTTAGTTGAATCAATTCTTCCTTCCAATCTGACATATTTTCTGTGTCACTGGTTGCCACACAACCCCCAAGCATAACAAAGGCACCCCTCTGCTTAATGGTTGGCAAAATATTTTTTTCCCCAAAGGTCTCATCCTTTTTTCTCAATAACATCTCGTGTGGTTGTCCCTTAACAGTTCATTTTTTTTTTGTTGTTCAGTCAAAAGTGCTTTGTTCCAAATCATTTCAGGCCTACCAAGATTTTCTTTTGCATTCTTGAATAGACAGACTCTTAGCTGGCTAGATGAAATGTCTGGAAGCTATGTTTAGAAGCAGTGGTAGTAGTTTTATTTAGTCCGTGCTTATAGCTAAGTGAAATGCAGTTAAATCAAAATTATTACAATAGAAACCAATATCACAATAAAGCAATATAATAATGTTAAGACATTTTGTAAAGAGATCCTACTACTAACACAATGTTTGTGTATGTATAGTGAAGTATAACGACCAAAATATAATAAACAACCAAAAATAATAACAATGGTAATAGAAAGAAATATATACATAATAGTAATTAAAATGAACTACAGTTGAAGAGGAAAAATAGTATTAAGGTAGATGAACTGAACTTTAGTAACAATCTAAGTAATAACAAAAGAGAAGGTTTTTCGGGGGTCATAAAGATCCTGAAAAGAAGCTTTTAAATTCTTAGAGACTGGACTCCAGACAGGGGAGTTGATTCCAGAAGTATGAACCAAATAAGAAAAAAAGCTCTAATATGTGAGGTGACAATTTTAACATGGAAACTAATTGACCTTGATTGCACTATCCAGCTGAGCACAGAAGAGCATGGATTGTAATCAGGTTTTTTTTTTTTTAAATTGCAGCATGTACACATGGCCTGGAAAGTCAGCCCCAGCAATTTAAACTGATAATGCTCCTGAAGACCCAAACAATTTATGGAGAGAGAGAGAGTGAAAGTGTGTGTGTGTGTGTGTGAGAGAGAGATGGGATATATTGGGAAAGATTCAGGACCAGTCACATTCACCAGCGAGTCTTCACTGCTTTCTTACTAATCTATAGTAACTCTCAAGCTGAACTGAACCATAGACCTCAAGAGGCTTAGCCTTAACCTTATCTTCAGCCTATTTCCAATAGAGACTTCTTACCCTAAATGTTCCTTTGAAAGCAATCCTTACCATAACATGTACATAGGATTACACCTAATTATGAAAACCTCAAAGCTTTCAAAAATTTAACCATAGACCTTACAGAAGCCTAACCCTAACACTAATTTCACAGTACTGCCAACAGAAATTATTTATCCTGAAGTATTTCCAGCAAACAATCCTTATCATAATATGAATCCTAAAATTACTGCTTACCATAATAACTCACTCAAAGGCTACCACATCCATTAAATATAACTTTGGACCTCAGAGAAACCTAACCCTAAACTTAACTTCATCCTAATGTCAAAAGGTATGCTTTACCCTAAACATTATCACAGAAAGCAGTCCTCACTGTAACATGACTTTAAGACTATTACTAACCAGAAAAACTCAACCTAACCCTTACACCATTTAGAATTCCTGTCACAACAAATGGATCAACAGCCATATACAATGTTGTGGCAAGACATGGAGATGGCATTTGTTGATCCAAAAAGCAGACCCTGCAACTGCGGGAAAACGCTAGGAAGAAGGAGGAGCGGTGGGGTGGGGTGTGTGTGTCTAACTTTACTATATATTCCATACCACCAATTGAATTGTAGGTATAGGTACCTCTGGCTCACAATCCCCAAATAATATAAATATAAGACTGCCACTAACTATAAAACCTCAGCCAAAACCTAACCTTACATCAGTTGAACCATAGATCTCAAAGAAGTCTAACTCTAGCCCTACCTTCACCCTGTTATCAGTAGAAATGCTCTATCTTTACTGTGGCAGGCAATCAGTACTGTAGCATGAATGTAAGACGACTGTTAATAATAATAATAATAATAATAATAATAATAATAATAATAATAATACCTGACCCCAAAGTTAACCCCAAAGCTAACCCAAATTTAACCATAGATCTCAAGGAAGCCTAAACTTAATCCTAATTTTGCCATACTGCCAATACAATCTTTATGCTGAAATTTTCCTTGCAAGCAACCTCTATCAAATTGCCAAGTACTTGAGAGAAATACATTGTAGTCTTATTCACCTGTCATATTCATTGTCTTCTAATTTTGAATCTGTAAGCAACTCTGTAGAAATACTAAGCATGCATTAGATTTGGAGAAGTTGTGTTTAACTTTTGTACCATGTAGAAGGTTGAATCAACATCTGATCTTGTGGTTTGTTTGTTTGTGTTTATAAACCTTCTACCCCACTGTAATCAAGCAACTCTTGGTGGCTTACATAATGTATACAAAACAAACATTAAAACATCCACAGGCAGAATTAAAGCCAATCTCAGTCACAACAGAAAACTACAGAATAGGCTGCTCTAAAGTTAAGTGCTTCTTACTCATTTGTTTGCAAGACATACCCCAGCCACATTTCAGTATGCTTACATACTCCTCTTTCTTACCAAAAGTATGACAGCTTGACTATTTATAAGAAATTATGAGATTCCGACATCAGGTGACAGATGAAGTCAATTAAGAGTGAAAATAAGTCTTATTTCAATGGTTACAGCTCTGGCTGAATCCTGTAATCACACTATAGGTGATCCCTAATTATTGCTGTAAGGGTTGAAAGGATTAGCCTTAATCTGGGTTGTATCCCAATTAGTTTGTAAGCGGTAAGTCTGTCCCATTCTGTTTTTCAGATTCTTTCTTTCCTCTAGGGAACTAGGGAAAGATCTTAGACAAATATTGATTATTTTAAAGTCATTCTTAATTGTAGCCAAGTATTGTTCAACCCTTTCCTCCCTCCCTATGCTAGGTGCTGAAGCATCTAGAAAACCAGTGCATAATCCAGTTTAATTTTCAATAGTTACTTCCAGGTTTCAACAGTATTCTTCCAGGAGCAGTTTGTGGAAAAAATATTACCACCTGTGATGAAAGTTACATTATTTT
The DNA here is from genome assembly GCF_059951505.1 of Python bivittatus. Taxonomy (NCBI): domain Eukaryota; kingdom Metazoa; phylum Chordata; class Lepidosauria; order Squamata; family Pythonidae; genus Python; species Python bivittatus. The sequence goes on from NW_028277098.1 coordinate 18,357,586, forward strand.
TATATACAAAAACCTTTGGGAGGAACGGCATTTCATCTCGTCACGGTAAGGGGCATTTGCAGCTTCATGTGTACAGAGTAGGAACTTAGGAAGATATCTTATTCTGTCTGACCATCTAGTAAAGCTGTGTACTTCTTAAGGAGGTGCTCCATAACATTCAGACATTTTTGAAGCACCTGTTTTGAGAGTTGCACAGTCCTATCATCTAGCCCAGTAATTTCAGTATTAATTTTCCAGTGTTTCAGGCTGAAGTCTTCCTTTAGATGCTGGAACTCAACTAGAGACTCTTCTGGGGGCACCACATGTGTTCTTCCACTGAACTGTGGCTTTCAGCAGCTAATATATATCGAGGAAAGAAACAAAATTAAATGACATATAAACTGAGGTAAATACATAGATTTTACTTACTGTGTGCACTGCTTTGGTGGCTTCAGTTGAAAATACAAATCTAATTAACAGGAACAACTCTTTCTGTTTGTTATTGGTTTGTTTCTTCTAAGAAGTCATGTCAAACAGAAATTCAGCTTCATTTCTAGTTTTAGATTGGCTCAGTGCACAAAACACTGACCCCAAGGTTTTGGGTGGTTTTTTGGGGGGTTACCTTTTTTGGTACCTTTTTGATTCCTGGCAACTGCCTGGACAAGTCCATGTAGTTTTTTTGGCAATATTTTGAGAAGTGGCTTACCATTGCCTTCTTCCTAGGACTGAGAGAAAGTGATTGGCCCAAAGTCACCCAGCTGGATTTGGGCCTAATACAGGACTTGAACTCATGATCTCTCAGTTTCTAGCACAGTGCCTTCAACCACACCAAACTGGCTCCCAACCCTCAGGTTATCTGGTAAGAAACAACAAATACAAGAAATGGAAGAAAAGGATAAAGAAAAGAAAGCATTTAGAGAATGCAAAAATAAAGGAATTTTACCTGACATACATTTCCAGTACCTCAAGCTGATTATTCTTGGCTGAAATACAAAGGAGTCTATTTATCTGGCCAGCAAGAGAAGAATGCTGCAAGTTGTAGCTGAACAATTTTTGAAGGACCATGGTTCATCCCTGATCTAGACTGATCACTGATAAGATTAGGTACAAGTTAGTTCTTGGTGGTTGAAAAAGAAAAGGAGTATTTTAAAACATGACAAATAAAGAGCAGGTGGACATTTCAGTCTTATCTGATAAAAAGAGCCATTAGTCCAATCAGGGAGAAAGTAGTCCAGATGATTCACAGAGATTCTGCCTTAATGAGTTCACTAATAAATGAGAGCTGGAGTTTTGCTTGTTTAGTTTCAAAGATTCTGCATTCTACCTCCCCTCCCTTTCCCCCCCCAATTAATGAAACTCGGTGTGAATCTTACTTCCTTGGTTTTATGGGGCCATTAGAGCCTTGATATTTCCTATATTTAACTGTAGTATCTATGCAGAATGACATCTCAGAGAATAAAATATTCTACACATTTATGCTATTTTCCATCTCAGTGATCAAATTAATTGTGGATGGAGAGATTTACAACAATTCCAGGGTTGGACTGACACAAGCAAACCCACACAGATTCTAGTTTTATTTTTCATTCAGTTTGCAAAGACAGAAAGAAAGAGTTTGGTTATCAGCCAGAGGTGGGTGTGGGGGTCAACAGGATCAAGATGGACAGCACAGCCAGGGTAATTAAAGCCCTGCCCCTTTTTATGTAGATGCAATGATGACAATGCTAATTAAAAGAGGGGAGGGTTTTGATTATTTGGTCCAGCCTGCTATTTTGATGTTATTGATCGTCTCTGCAGATACTTCTGGTATCAGTCAAACCTTATCAGAGCAGTTTCAGCATTGTTAATTAGTCTGCATTATTCTAAGTAAGTGGACAATTTGTCCCCTTTCTCTAAACAAGCATTTTCTTAGAGGTTTTTTTAATGTCTTTATTTTTAAAAAAAACAGAATAAAGAGGAAAGCAATTAAACAACAATGAAAGAGAGAAAACACAATACAGCAACAATTTTATGCATATAGATGAAATTTTACACAACGGTCTCATGAAGGATTACCATATTTCATTGTAGTCACTTATACATAACTTATGTCCATAATCAACTCATTCACAACTCACAAGTAACATCCAGTCTGTAATCTATCATGATAAATTTACCTTTCCAGTGTTAAAGGTCTAGCAATAAGAAGGACATTGTCCGGCTGTCAATTTTCATATAATAAATATGTAGAATATGGATGTTCAAAAATATTAAACTCTATCCCAAAGTTAAATTGATATGTTATTACTTTTTTGCAGAACATCATAAGTTTAGGACATCATAAAAACATGTTTGAATGGAGTGTAATTCTCATTCAATTTCTAACATCACCAATGGGGCCATCTGGGAGTTGGAGGTGAAACCTAATTATTTCAGGTATCTGCAAAAATGGTAAATGGTAAACCTTTGGACTCTTTAAAAAACTAGGAGAAAAAAAACTATATGCTCAAGAAATTATTATTATTATTATTGTTGTTGTTGTTGTTGTTGTTGTTAATTGGCAGTTGCTGTGATGCAAGCAGCCCAAATAATTTTGCTTCCATTTAATTTCTTTTCTTCCCTCCCAGATTTAAATCACATCCAGAGCTACCCGTGTTGTGTATCACTTTGCCCTGGACAGTGTCACTGTTTAATTCCTATAAAGCAATACAGAGATAACCTTGAAATAGGAATGCAAGAGTGGTTATGTAAACACCAACTCTGCTGTCAGAAAGAGTGAGAAAGAAATTCAAGGTAATCCTGCCTTGATTCTCTTTGGTATAAGAGGGGCAGAGAGAAACTCTGGCAGCTTTCAAGATTACATCCTACAACAATAAAATAGAATTCTTGTAGTTCTTGTGGTGTCTCTTTCCTAACCTGGCAAACCTCCAAGGGCTGATAATTCCACCACTGAAATTCTACTCCTTTTGTTCCTCTTCTTACTACTTTTTATATTTAGTGCTCCTTGTGGAAGTCCTTGATAATAAATGCAAACCTCTAAAGTTATGGCTAGTGAATACCTATGCAGTTATGCCAGTTGAATGGAAATATACGTTGTTCATTCTTGGAGGTGGGGGGAAGTGTCATCAAAATTACTAAAATCATGACCACTTCCTCATCTAGGATCCATGGTTCTCAGAGTACTTCTGTGAGAGTGCTATCCAGAGGAATCCCAGCAGATGGCTGAGATGCCCATGATAAAGTCACTGTAGTTAAGAACAATTCTGGGAAATATACAGCTTTCTATATGTAATTTTTATTAAAACTTTTAAAAAAGAAGATTGAAAACTAATACAAATTAATATAAAGAAAAGAAGAAAAGAGAAAAAGAAAGAAAACAAAGAGAAAGCAAAAAGTGTAAGAAAAGAAAAAAGCTAAAGAAAAATAGAAAGGAAAGAAAGAAGATACAAAGCAGTGGGTTCTGATATTCTTCATAGCAGTTATACATACAATTATATTTTAACCTCTCTCTATAAAGTTACATCATAATACTTTTCTTTCTATAATCTATCCTGTCTAATCTTGAAAACCATAAATCACATTTATTTTTTTCATTTTTATGCAAAAAGTTCATGACAGGTTTCCAGTCACCAATAAATGTACTGTAGATAGTGTCTTTCAATAACCAAAGAAGTTAGTTTATCCATCTCAGCAAGATCTGTCAATTTCATCAACCATTCCTCCATAGTGGGTAGTATTGAATCTTTCCATCTCTGTGCATATAATAATCTTGTCACAGTAATCATATATTGAAATAATCTTCCATGGCTTTTTTCTAACGGTTTATCCATTAGTTCTAAAAGGAAAATTTCTGGCTTCAGTTGAATATTAATCTTTAAAACGCTCTATATCAAAGTATGTATTTGAATCCAATTTTTTTTAGCTTTTTGACATGTCCACCAAGCATGATAAAATGTCCCTTCATGTTGTTCACATTTCCAACTTACATTTGAAGTGCCTTTATACATTCTAGATAATTTCTCTGGTGTCATTTACATCATTTTATAAAAATTATCTTTGAGATGATAACACAATGTACATTTCAACCCTTTTAACCACATATTTTCTCATTGATCCATCTGTATATTATTACCAAAATTCTTAGTAATTATAAATTCTTTAAGCTGTTCTTCCTCTGTTTCAAATTGCAACAAAAGTTTATACATTTTAACAATTGCATGTTCATCATCAGTGCACAATTGTACTTAAAATTCTGTCTCACTTTGCTCCATACTGTAAGTCTTCTTGTCCATTTTGAATCTTTCTGATAACTGTAAATGAGAAAACCATTTACAACTATATCCTTCTGCTATTAATTGCTCTCTTGATTTAATTTTAAATTCTCCTTGATGGTTTTCCAATAGTTTCTGATACATCAACCATTTGTCTTTTTGCTATTTCTCTTCTATGATATGTTTTTTTGAGCTGAGATCCATAAAGGTGTTTTTGGGCACAACCTGGATTTATACCTATTCCATATTCTCAATATGGCATGTCTAATAAAATGATTTTTGAAATCCACATTAATTTTAACTTTATTGTACCATAAATACCCATGCCATCCAAACCTCAGGTCATGATTTTCTAGCTCTAAAAGTCTCTTTTTTCTCAGCAACATCCATTCTTTCATCCAGACCAAACAACAAGCACTGAAATACAATTTCAAATCCAGTAAACCCAATCCTCCTTTTTTCTTTGCATCTTGTAACACTTCATACTTAACTTGTGTTTTTCCCTTGCCATATAAATTTAAATATATATTTCTGCCATTATTTAAATGGTATATCAGTTGTCAAAACCGGTATTGTCTGAAACAAAAACATAATTCTAGGCAAAACATTCATTTTTATCACGAAGTTTCTCCCCAACAGTGAAAATTTTAATTTCTCCCATCTTAACATGTCCTTCTTAATTTCATTACATATCTTAACATAATTATTTTGAAATAGCATACAATTCATAATTATCATAGTAATACCCAAATATTTTATTTTTTTTCTCAATCTTAAAACCAGTTTTCTCCATTAGTTCTGTTTTCTCTACTAATAACTTATGTCTTACTTTCACACCCACACATTTATTACAGCCCTAAGGCCGGATACAATCAAAGTATACAATACAACCATCTTACATTTATATATATCTGTAAAACAAAACAATTAATATTATTTAATCTAATAATTAAAATAACAGTGCTAAAATATATCAAAGTAAGATACTATGTTATGGAATTTTAACTCTAAATAATGGTGGAGCATATTGTACAGATGGTAGCACAAAACCGGGCAACTTGGGAGGTCTTACTTTCCAAAACTTCCACTTTGTCAATAATTTGTTTTAAATCTGCAGCCAGTTGTCCTACAGATTATTCAATCTTTTTAACTTCTTTTTTCACATCTTTTTTTATTCCTGAAAATCCTTCTTCCATTTCCTTTTTAACCATTGCAGTCATCTTTTTGCCAAATTCTTCAAACATTTTCTGCAATAAAACTGGTGAAATAGCTTTATATGTAGGTTATTCTAGTGAGCCCCTGTGTCCTCCTAATTTAGCAGCTTTTTTTGTGGTTGCCATTGTGAGAAAGTGAAAGTATGTCAATTACTTTAGTAAAAGTAAAAGGTAGGCTTCTTTTTTTTCTGTTTTTGTTTTGCCTTTCTGTCTTTAGCACTTTAGTCCCAATTAGCTGCCCATAGTCATAGTCTCATAGTTTAGCTCATATTATTGTTATCTTGTTTTGTAAAATCCATCAATTATCTACTGACCTTAATAATAAACAACCAGCATTCCTATGAAGATCTAGTTTGTTGGTCTAATAAGTATTACTATTTTCAAAGGCACTTTTGTAAAAAAAAAAATTTTTCTTCTGTTTTTTTTAATCACTGTCCCCTTTATCTGTTTAAAACTTTCTTGAATCACAATCTTGTTAGGCTTTTTGCTTTTAAATTAAAATCCTTTAAAATAGTGGGTTTCCCCCCCCCCCCCTTCTTAAATTCAGAAAGGAGACACTCACTGAGAGTCTTTGATCTTCACTGCCATTTGGAATATCTCTCTTAGGTTGTATAGTAATTAAATCCTAAAGTGTTTAAGAAGATGAGGCTTTTGCCAGACAAATGTCCATTAAGGCTGCACAGTGGTTAAGGGTGTGTTGTAAATCCGTCAGCTCTTCCAGAGTGCAAATGGGTGATCCTGATGATCTCTCCTTCCACCGGAGAGATTGTCGTCAGCCAGAACCTGGCTCCTGGTCAATAATTCCACCACAGTGCTGTCCCCGCTTATGGAGCTACTCACGGGGACATTTAACCGCCATCAGTCCTCACCCAGAAGCTGGAAACATAGCTTTCTAGACGACCACTTTCTCCTGTTTACTCACAGTTATTTCTTTGTTAACTCTGGGAGTTGAATGCTATTTTGTTCATGGTGAATTATGTTTTTCTAAAGTTCTAATGCCTGATTCTGTGGATTTGGTCTTCTGGACATAATCTTTGTAGGGAATAAGATTTTACCCTAATAAATATGGTAATACCATGTTTCTGAATAAAGATCCTTCTTGGTTTATTTTTAAAAAGTACATCTTGAGTGACTTGATTCTTGAAGACCATCTGGTTACACACCTTCAGAAGGAGGTATTGTAAACTCCCCACCCCCGTTCCAATTATCATGCAGTTCACAGTCTGCTTTTCATTTATCTTATGAATTTAGTTTATGTAGCAGGAAGAAACCTACATTTGCATATGAACAACAAAAATAGATTGTGAAGAAATTACCTGTGTTCAGTTATCATAAATGAGTAGCTGCATTGTTTCTGAGCAGCAGGATAGAAGTGTCATTAGGAGCCAGAGTTGTAGGAAACAGTAGGAGAGAGTAAGACAGGACATATTTGGCAAGTAAGTGTTTTGCTGAAGGATTAAAAATAGTACTGCTCTGGAATTTTGCTTCTTGTTAATTTGAAGATTCCTGCTGAACCAAAATATTCAAGGTTATTTAGAATGATTTTGATCTGACAATTTTTGAAAGAGGACTTTTACATGTTTAGGTGACCAGTGAATTCAAACTCAAGTAAAAATTCCATGCTATTTTTGAAGTTCCTGTTTTAGAAATTTCAGAGGACTTTCAGCAATTGCAAGGGGAATAGAGGGAAGATTGACAGGCAAGAGAGGGGTTAAGCCATCCTCCTACCTAAAGCTTCCCTTGTACCTTTTCAATTCTGATTTGCACCTGAGTTCTGAAATTTCCTCAAGCATAGTTATAGCTCTGGCTTAGATAAAAGGCCATTTTGTTGGGAATAGAATAGATTTTAAATATCCTCATTTGTCCTCTTCCACTTTCTTTGGTCATTCATTCCTTTCATCTCACTTGAATATACTTTTCTTTACATCTCTCATAAAAAACCAAGGTTTGGTTGTAATGTAAGTTAATCATGCTTTATTCCCTGTGAAGGAATAGAACTTTTAGCCATTTGAGTTTAACACTTGGGGTTATAAAATGAATGCCTTTAAGTTTTACAGGCTGTTCACACTAGGAGGTCAAATTTTCAGCCCGGGAATCTAACTTTTAACGGGCACTAAGCTCATAGGAAAGCTAAACAATTTTTAATGCTTTATTTTAATTAGAAAAGACCCTCATACAAAGTAGAGACTGTATTTTTAAACACATATGCATCCATTTAAAAAAATAACAATTTTTTCCTAATATGAATGTTTGACTTGATCTGCAGCATTGGGAAGAAAGGGATATATAGCGCAGCAGTGGGCAATCATTTTGGCCTGGGGGATTGCATTTTGTTGTTGTGTCCTGCCTGGCAACTACAGGACCCATAATTATGATGTCACTGGAGTGGGTGGGGCTGAAATAATTTGAGATCTTTTTTCAGGGTTATTTGGGTGGATTGGGGAGGAACTAAGGGTCAAAATTGGTATCTCAGCCCTTGCAGTGTCTTAAAACGTAAAGCACCCATTTCAACATCTAACATCCTAAAAGAGTAAAATTAAAACAGCTTGGAAAGTTTCGTCCCCAACCAGTCTGGAGTTGCTTTGGGTATTTTTAATGGAATGTTGAGGTCCAAAGCTGTCCATAGATTTTGCTTTGTGTCTTGGATGATGATGATGCTTGATTGATCAATCGATTGATCAAGCATGCCTGCATTTTTGTATTGTTGCTTGATTATCTTGGCCTGCCTGCATATGTGGTACTTCTTGGCAGACTCACTGGAATTAGTTTTCCTAGAAGTTTCAGTATAGCAAGCAACAGAAAAAACAACTCCTGACTCTAGTGTGTTTTGTTTAATCACTAGAAAAGGGAGAACACCTGCTATAGTGGGTGGTTGATATCCTAGCCAAGACTGAACATCTCTGCCAGAGTTTGCAGTCAGGAAGCAGAATCAGGACACAGCGGTCTGCAAATGGCAGAGATCAAAACCATGAGATCTCATGAACAGTTCGAGTGTAAGCAGAAGGCAAAAGTAAACCAGGAAGGCAAGCTGTGGAGATAGTCTGAGATTCTAGGACTATAGATAATGAGTTAGCAGAAGGCAGAATTATCAAGAGTTAAATTAGTTCCAATACTCAACTGAGTTCATTAGACATCTTTTACGCATACTAGTTCCCTTGTCCTTCTTCCAGTTTACATTCTTCAGGTAAATTCAGAAACTTTGCTTTTTATTTGTTGTCCTCTAAACTGGATTCACAGATTTTGCTGCTGACTGTCAACACATATTTACATCCTTGTGAATATGTGCCAGGTTTTCTCTTCCATGTCACGCAAAGACCCGCTGGAATCCTTGTCAGGTATTCTTAAAGTGTGACACTTCTTGAGCCTCCCCGTTCTCTGATTTTGACTTTGATAATAGTGGGGGGTTGGGGGAGTGCATGCTGCACGTACAGTTGGTGAATAAAGTGCACATTGGGTGTTATCTGAGGGAAGGGAATGTGCAAAGTGGGTGGGAAAACTGTCTGAAAAAGATTTTTTTAAAAAAAGATGTCATTGTCTTTGTTTTGATCAGGCCTGCCTCCCTCCCTCCCTTTTTTCACAGATGCTTGCTGTCTGAAGTCTTGTTATTTGTTCCGTGAGTGGTAGAACAGTAGTTCTCTACTTTGGGAAGTGGAAGGAACTGGGCTAGCACTGGTTCTGTGGAACCATTTCCCAGTAGAGATCAGATTGGCCCTCTCCCTGATGGCCTTCAGGAGGATGCTGAAACTGAACAGTCCCAGAGAGTGTTCTAGTCAGTCATAGCTATATTTGAGTTCTTCTTTTTATTTTGGTTTACCTGGCTTTGATGATTATGTCAGTTTCTGTTATTAAAACAGAAGCTTTGTCTTTATTTCAATACTTACGATGGAAGTTATAAAGTTCTTTATATTGCGTAGAAAGTTATTCAGATGCCATGATGTGTCTATACTGAGAAAGATCAAAACAGCGCAAGCATGTGACACTCTATGGAAGTGAAAGTTGGACACTGAAGAAGCAGGATAGGAAGAGTATTGATACTTTTGAACTTTGGTCTTGAAGAAGACCATGGGCAGCCTAAGAAACAAACCAATGGACATCAAACATATCAACCCAGAGTTCTCATTCAAAGCACAAATGACCAGGCTCAAATTATCCTACTTTGGACACATTATGCAAAGACCTAGGTCTATGGAGAAGACTCTAAAGCTGGGAAAGGTAGAAGGAAAGAGAAGAAGAGGATGACCAGCAGCAAGGTGGATGGACTCAGTTATGGGTGTGCTGTTGGAAGACCTGAAAGACCTAGTTAGGGACAGATCATCCAGGAGAAAATCTATCTACCTGGTTGCTAAGTGTTGACACTGACTTGATGGATCATCATCATCATCATCATCATCATCATCATCATCATCATCATCTTGTGTAAGGTGCCAAGAGTCATTTTGGATTATGGCAAGATATAAATGAAATAAATATGTAAGTAGATATCAGAACTGAGAGGTTTTTTTTTTTTTTTTAATTATGGGCATCCAGGAAATAAAGATATCCATTCAGTAGTGAGGACCAAGAAAGATAAGCTGGGTTTGCTTGACTTCTCTCCTGTGATATCATAGCCTCCCCAGTCAATGGGCATATTAGTCTTTATCAGCAATTCCCACTTATTTCAGCTCCCTCCCTTATTTCTAAGGGATTGCCTCTCTCCCATTATTTCTGCCCATGTGGTACATTTGGGCAGAGTAGGTACGCTCCAAGTCCCTTTTATTAAATGTTACTGTCTTGTGCAACCCACAAAGTGTGCCTTCTTTTTCACAGCCTCCACCCTCTGGAACAGAGATACGGATGGCACCCTCTCTCCTGGGATTCCAAAACCCCTTAAAACCTGGTTTTGGTCCCATGTCGGGGGTTAATTGGAGGTATGTGTGTTTAATGGCTATTTTTAGTCTAGGCTGTTTTGTCTTGTCTATGTTTTTGTTTTATCTTAGTATTAGATTTTGTAAACCACCCAGAATCTGTTGGAGTGGATGGCAATAATAAATTTAATGAAATAATAACAATAATGGCAAGAACTACAATAACAGCAACAACTAAATCTGGGGTGCACAACCCAAAGCAACATAAAGGAATGCAGGCCTTCAAGGCCAAAGACAAAAATCTAAGTCTTCATGTGATAGAAATTCTCACATTCCTGCTAGGAAGGATTGTCGCCAGACCATTAAGCATCTTCTGAAACTCCTAAGTTTGCCTGCTATTGTATTTAGAAATGGTACCCACCCATTTAACCTAGTGAATTTACAAAATGGCAAATTTTTCATGGGAAAACCACAATAATTTATAACTGTATCAAGAGCAAATATGACAATTCAGATATTTAGGAATTTTTAGGCCGACCAATATTTTGATTTGAGGATCTGAACAACAATATGCCTTTTATATTATTTTCTACAAATGACTAGCATAGCTATTCCTCTGCAAATTTTATCCAAGGATGCCTTCAGTCTTGACATTTTTATTATCCCCGACATTTGGATTATCTTAGTGTACCTGGATGTGGTGATAGAAAACTTAGAACTGCACATGAAGCACTCAGTCATGTTTTCAAAGATTCACCTGCATTCTTTTATCCTCATGATATTTCAGGGCATATATGCAAAAATATATAGTTTTCAAATCAGTGGAATGCTTAAGGGTTTGTCTAAGTCTGCAAGATCTCTGATGCATGTATGTGTTTGGAGAATGGCATGGCTTTTTAGTTCAAGATGGGAATTTAGAAGAAAGAGAAACAAAAATGGAAGGCAAATAAGTGTGGGAAGATGATTTAACCTTAACCTGACCTTCTGGCTTTTTCAGAGCACAAAAAATTAGTAGGATGCTGACTTGTACTCAAGGTGATCCTCTGTGGGAAAAGTAAGGAATACAAATAGCAAGATTGCAAGAAAGATAAACTAGAAAAGAGCATTGATCAAGATAGGAGTAAAGAGACTTCTGGCAGGTGGGAAAACAAAATCCATAATTTCCTTCATTATTCTTTCTAGGTCAGTGGAAGTTCAATCCAAAGAATAATCTAACATGCTAGAGACCTTGGACTTCCTGGGCAGAAACATATTTCCAATGCCTACCCTCACCTCAGAGTTTCACCCCAGAGTTTCATTACCAGAAGAAATGGCTGATCTTTCTTTGTATATATGTTTGTTTTCTAAATGAAAATGTATTATTTAGTAAGTTAAATTAGCATTAAACCCAAAAAGCAATTGGATTACCCAGACAGCCCTAATGTTGCGTGTGTTATTATTTATTTGTCCATATTACTTTCATTAAATGCTCAGCTCCGGTTTCTCTGTCGGAACCATCCAGGAGTTGTAATACAATCATTTCAGTGGGTCATTTGAACTATGGCCTTGCTATTAGGTTAGGTAGCACTTTAGATTCAATCTCCATAAGGTGCTTTGGAGAGTGTGGGCGAGTGGATGTAGCTTTTGTCCCAGGTTCAGACTGAAGCACCATATAGCCCTGGTCACTAAGTATGGGATGGAAACCCTGCTTTCTCACATATAGTTCTACAACACTACTTAATATCAATCTGGGATCCCCAGAATCTCAGTCCGGGACCAGCTGAAGCCTTCCCCCCACTCACAGTTACTGGAGACAACAATGGTGAGAGAAGCAGGTCTCACTCCTGACCTGTTCATGCATTAGATCGGTTGAACAGCATCCTTGCAAATATAGTTATATTTTTAGGATATTTGTTCAGGCTGCCTAATGAAAGTATATGTGGACCTGCTGTTGCATCACCACTCTATGCATCCACTCCACCCACACAGTAGGGATAAACAAATAGGAGATGTTAGCATGTTTGGGGAAATCTCAAGGCTTGCTGAAATATGAAAATTATGTGAGAGAGATTATATGGAGGGATTATTATGTAAAAGGGATTATTGTAATACCCCACAAGTGGGGTATAGGCACTAAGAGGAGCTGGGCATGAGAGACTTGATACCACCCTGCAAGATTATTAATTCTGCAGGAGGGAACAGGCACTAAGCACCAGATCCATAGAAGCAGGGGTCTACCACACTAGACAGGACCCAAGGTGTAGATTGTGCAAAGAGGCCCCAGAGACAGTCCAACACATAGTGGCAGGGTGTAATATGCAGGCAGGAACAGCATATACTGAACAGCACAACCAAGTAGCTGGCATTGTGTATAGGAACATCTGCACAGTGTATGGGCTAACCAGATCCTGTGGGACTTCCAGATCCAGACGGACAGGCAGGTACTGGCCAACCAACCAGATATTGTGGTAGTAAACAAAGACCAGAAGACAGCAGTAGTGATAGATGTAGCAGTGCCAAGTGACAGCAACATCAGGAAGAAGGAGCATGAGAAGCTGGAGAAGTACCAGTGCTTGAAGGAAGAACTTGAGAGGATGTGGAAAGTAAAGGCCAAAGTGGTCCCAGTGGTGGTAGGAGCACTTGGGGCTGTGACTCCTAAACTGGGAGAGTGGCTCCAACAGATCCCAGGAACGACATCAGAGCTTTCTGTGCAGAAGAGTGCAGTGCTAGGAACAGCTAAGATACTGCACAGAACCCTGAAACTCCCAGGCCTCTGGTACAGGACCTAAGATTGAGGAAGACACAGACCACCCATAGGGGTGAGAGGGGAATTTTTTTTTTTAACATATATTCATTCATTCATACATTCATTCATTCATTCATTCATTCATTCATTCATTCATTCATTCATTCATTCATTCCATGTTCTGCAGCTAAAGTACTCACATTTAAGTGCATTTAAATATAAAAATCAGTATATACTGTTCAAATGTCTGAATAATCCTTCAAGAGTTGCTGCCAATAATAACATGCACATTCAAGAAAACAAAAAAGAGAGATGAACTCTGAAGATCATTGTAGAGAAGAGATTGTATGTTCTTCCAGCTCATGCTACCTTGATGAATATACCAGAGTCTACTTTCAAGGTGTCAAATCCTACAATTGCCCAGCAAGAGGAATCTAAGAGAGTGAAAGCTTCAATTTTGTGTCCACTTATTGTGAAAGCTGAGCTATTCATTTTAGTAGAAATTTACTTCTAGGAAAACATATCTAAAATTTTGCTGCATATCATTGACAGAAAGACTAGTTTCTGTCTTATTACAATGTGTAACAGTTTAAGTTCATGCAAAAGTTCTTTCCTGGTCATACCAATAAAACTGCTAATGATAAATGCTTACTTGGAGGTAGGTTTTAGCAAGATCAGTAAATTTTACACCCTGTGTGCATGAAAACAATTGTCTTCAGAAAATAAGTAATTTCCAGAGATCAGAATAACTGAAAGGCAAAAATGGGGTGTGAAGAAAAGTGGTAATTGTGGAGGGGTGGTGGTACCCAAGAATAAGCTGCAATACAGCTTAGTTTCATTTTCCAATAAATTTCAAAAATGCCTTTATTAAAGGAAAGTTTTTTTCTCAATTGTTGGAATAAACAACAAAATTTCACTCTTGGGTATGAAATCTTCGCATTCAATATAGTATTAAAAAATCAAGGAAAAAATACAAAGGCATGTTATCTGTAGTCTCAAATATTATATATTAATTGAAAGGAGAAAAGAACCTGGAACCTTCCCTCCAACAAGAAATTCCTGCTGAGACATCCTGATTTCCATCTAGTGAAATGCCAGACTTATTTTTACTCCTTAGCAAATCCTACTCTAAAAAAGAAATGCTGTAGCTAATATAGACTATTTGAAATGCAACCAGATTGACCTGATCCTGATTATTTCTTAAAACACCTGCTCCTCATTTAATCAAGATTAAGAGTGTTGCTGCTCTGACTTGAAAGGCAAAGCATTTACTAAGGTGAGTCCTATTGTGACTTATGTCTATGTTTCCTTTCTCTAATATCAGGATTCTAGCAGTATCTAAATAACAAGCCTGTTTCCACTTTAACCTTTTCAAAAATGTTTTATATTAAAATACATCAGAATGATGATGAACAGATATAAAAAGTTCCAAGAATATAGAAATCCCAGAATGTGTAACCATAACATCAAAACAAACAAACAACATCGTGTGACTGAATCCTATCTCAGAATATATGACCTCAAACAGTTATATAAATTTATCATTTAGTTCTCATGATCTCTAACAAAATAAGTTAATTGTGTATGCAATTTCTATCCTTGCAAACCAGCCTTGCTTCTACCACTCCATATACTGCTTCATATATCACCTTTTTGCCTTTTAAACTTTTCCTCAGCCTCCTATTGAATATCTCACCAACTCTATTCAACTATATCTTTCTTAGGTTTCCCCTTCCTTTCCACCCATTCACTCTTCCTCTATGTAGTTGTTCTGTAATTCGATCCTCATTTATTCTCTTATCTGTCCAAAATACCTCAATGAACTTCTTTTGTATTCAGTCTGCACCATTTTTGTATTCAGTCTGCACCATTCATTCTTAACGATTCTTAACTCTGTTTCTTCTTGCTTTATCACACATATGCCTTAACTACTCCATTCCCACTAAATTCAACTAATTTTATGTTTCTCCTAATATCCCCAGTTTCATTTCAATGTAAAATGTTGATAGAATGATGTTCTTATACATAGCCATTGGTACTTCTTTCAACAAACACTCATTATTCCTAATAAACCATGTACTAACCATTACCTTTCTCCTGACACTTGTATGTCTTAACATTTCTTATCGATTTCCCCAACTTCCCTGACAAATTATACTGGCTCACCTTTTTTTTTTTTTTTTTTGCAATTTACATATAACTTGCAATTGTTCACCCATTTTCCCTGTCAAGCATAACTACCTTGGTTTTTGATATATTAATTTTCAGACTGAAAATTAATGTTGCATAATATACCCTTGTTGCATAATATACCCTGTTTAACATTCAGTACAAATCATGCAGGTTCTCAGCTAATAACATGGTATTGCTGCATACAAAAGTATATGTACACAAACGTCTCCTCCAAATCCACTCTATCACCATCATAAACATTTTCTATATAGTCCATTAATATATTAAACAACCAAAGGGACAAAGCCCATCCTTGATTTAGTCCCTATTCAGTGCTGAACCATCTGTTAAACATTAAATTTATTGTCACACATGCTACATTTCCATCATAGAATATATCAGTCATGAATTCAGCAACCAACCTTTACCTCAATATTCATATAGATTCCATGATTCAAGCCTGTTAACTTTTTATACTTTGATCTCCCTACACACCATTGGCTGAATACAGGTTCACAACCAGTATGCTGCTGTAGGTGCTACAGGGCCACAGGCATCTGATGCAATGAGTTACTGAAATGCTTTGTCCATTGCTGTGACAGAGTGATTCAAATCTACTCTACAAGGGGCTGATCAGTTTCAATTTCCCTTATCTAGGTTTCCCTTGATGCCCTGCACTGAACTTTTTATCTGGGGGGGGGCATGTTCTCCAGAGTAGTTTGTATGGGTAGCAGACTGGATTCATTCTGCAAATGTGCCCCAATCATCTCAGTTTCTGTTTTTGGATTTCAAAACTATTGTTGACCAGTTGCAACATTGCTGACCGATGGTTCCATTTCTTATGTGGTTCATCAGTGCGAGGCAAAGGATGCTACAGAGGAAAGCACATTGGGAAGGTCTCCATTTTTTCAATCTCTGGCTGTAGGAGGGTATATGATTCAGTCCCATATAGTAGCAGTAGTAATATCAGTGACCAGAACATTCATGTTTTGGTGTAATGATAGGCTTCTACCAGGTGAGTGAACCAATCGCTTTATCATAAGCTTTCTCTGAATCAGCAAATGTACAGTATATTAGACTTTTCTTTCTCATCTTTGTGAGCAAAAATCTGAACACCCTCTGCCTGATGTAAAGCTAACTGCACTTCCCATATTTCCTTCACTGTCATCTCTCATATTCTTCCAATTGGAATTCTGCTAAGCCCTTTTGCAGTTTTTGCATTTACTCTTGCTAGCTTTCCCTTTGTATAGGGATCAGTAACAGTATTCTTGGCCAGGAACAGATGAAGTCCTCACATATTCATTAAACAAGTTCAACAGCCACTCAAAAAGCAAAATTTGTAATGTGACACTTCAGCGTCATTCCAAATAATTTCATCACTTCTTTTTAATTCCATTCACTCTGTTGGAAGCCCCTAACTTAACCCTCTTCACCCACTCCTAAAACAACTTTTCATTTCCATCAAAATCACTCTGCATTTTCTCTGTGTCTTTTAAGCTTAACTGTTCCTTGGTCTTTTTGATTACATTTTTTGCACCTATCTTCTTTTCTCCATACAAATTAAATATTTTCCTCATCTTCCTTGTTTGTGGCAATCATTCTCTTATATTTTTTTCTGCCATCCGTTTCACATCATCATTCCACCAATAATTGTTTATCATACTTTATTATAGCTCCATGCACTTTTGTGACATTCTATAACATAATTCTTTCCCCTGTGTTCCAAGCAGTTTTCACATCCTCTTTTCTTACATCTACTTTCCATTCATACTGTTGGGAAATTAATCTACCTCATAATTCTTTTTATACAGAATTCATGGGTTATCTTTGTGCTGTCATTCTACTTTCATTTTTATTTCTTTCCTTCTCTGACTATTTTTTTATTAGATCCAGAGATGGCCAGCCCCACTTTTGGAACTTCTTATTACCTTTATGTTGTTCACTAATTCTCTCAATCTTTCATAGAAAATCAAATTAATAATGTTTTTATATTTTTATTCATTCATTTGCCATGTATTCAAAACTGTTTTTAAGGCAGATGTTCCTCATTCACCATTCTCCCTCTCTCTCTCTCTTGCATTCTGTATCTTATTCAATACAGATCACAGTCAAGGAGAAGTCAAGGGGAAAAAAAACAGAAAAAATAAGAAAAACTTAAACAGGAGTTTTACAAGTATTATGAGATGAAAAGATGTCCAAAGTAACATTAGTTTAGTTCTAAATTTTGAAAATCTTGCATCAATTAAAAAATTTAGATCATTACTAAAATCAAATCAATATGCAATTATTAACAATATCTGGTATGAGATATGAATTGAACTGATAAATTATAATAATTTCTGAATAACCTAAGAGTTACATCCCAACTGGAAAATCAAACAAAGGGTGGGTGCTTTACTGGATACTTATCCTTATGGCCGTAGGAGGAAGTAGGGTGGCTTGATTTCTTTTGGGGGTTGCCATCTTGTAACCTAGCATGACCACCTTTTCTTTCCCTATCCCTCCCAAATTTCGTCACTCCATCCAGTGCTCCAAAAGAGGGAGCTGGGAGGTTTTGGGGGTAACAGCAGTAGCTGCAGCACATAGCTTGAATGAAGGAGCTAAATCTAGTAACAGCCACTAAATGATCTAGACAAGACATAGTGGAGGTGGAAGTATACATTCAAATGTATACTCCTTGGGCCTATAGTAAGTTATCATCTTGTCTATATAGCTGACATAAATTGAACATAATGCCAGTAGGTTAATGGCTGGCACTGGCCCTGCTTTTATGCCACACCATCCTTCAATCAAAATGAGAAGGAGCAAGATGTAAAATGGAAAGAGGATGTGGTTTCCAAATAACTGAAGCCTGAAGCATCCCTCAGGAATTTCAACCACAGAGATTCAGACATCATCATTGATGTTTGCCCTAATGAGGAATCAAACCAAAATTTAGATACTAAAGTGTTATGTTAAAAGAAACCCAAATGGTGGATGCAGTTTGAGCCTTCATATAGTTATTATAATTCAGAAATAGTTTCCAGGTTGAGCTGACTTCTGTATCAGACGTGTTTTTCAAATGGGGGTTACTTTTGACACCAATCCATATTTCTACAACTTAATTTGCCATTCTTCTATGAAGGAATTATATGTGATTCCTAGTGAGAATCATAAAATCTCCTGGCAGCTGTTACCATATACAAAGCCAACTTTGTATACCTTATAGGAATATGAGGTTTGGTAATGTTTAACAGAAAGATAACTGGTTGGAAGTAGAATTCATCCTGATTAATCTTCAGGAATTGCTGGCTTTTCAGCATTGCTACCAAATATGAAAAAATGATTCAGTCTGATTATTGCATTTCCAATCATTTTTAGAGAATGAATTATCTATTTTAGCAGTCAATACTGGAGTAATATACCACTGGTAAAACATTTGTACCATTTTTCTCTAAGTGCAATATTCACTATAAATTTAATATTGATCTTCAATTGATATTCCCATTGTCTATTGCCCTGTTTAACTACAACATTGATTTAATCATACAATCTTTGACTTGTTAAGTTTCTCAATTGTATTTCAACAACAGCTTGTAAATAAGCCCCAGCAAATGTTCTGAGTTTTGTGTTACAAGTTTTTCAAATTCTCCAGTCACCATTCTCATTTATTTTGGATCTCAAAATTGTCCAATCACTTCTTCTGTACTGTCTCCTCTCATCCCCATCCATCCATTTATGTCACCTAACAGAATATATTTTTTCTCCTGGAGCGCATTCATTCAATCTTCTTCTGTTATCACCATTCACTGGAGCATAACATGCAGCTATCACTATCCTATAGACTCTTAGTTTCATACACACCCACAATGAGCTAGATGATGGCAATTCATACATTCTGACACCCAATTTAGTCCTTTCATTTATAATTAAAGCTACATTTTGCTTCCTTGCATGTATTTATCACCTCCATTCCAGAAGATCAGATAACCTGCATTCAATTCCTATTTCTCTTAGTCTCAAACATATACTATATCTATTTTTCTTTCTTTCATGTGTTAATTCATACTCTTGACCATTTATTCCTCTTGCAGTTCAAGTCACATTCTTCCATAATTCATACTGTTTACCATTTATTCCTCGTACATTCTAAGTTGCAATCATCAGATGGGTCCATAGCTGTCAAAATCTGTTACCTCTCATAAGTTTGGTCAGTTGAGCCTTTCACAATCCTTTTTCATAAGAGAAGTTGTTGACTAGCCTTCCAGCCTTACCTGCACTTGTGTCTTTTCCTGCTAATGGTAAGGACAGTACCAATCAGTTTTGATACATTTTATCCAAAACTACAAAACTCAGTTTTATCTATGTATGCTCACTTAATTCTATGCAAGCTTGGATCTCTAATTTGGGAGTATTTTGTAAGCCAGCATACTGTTTCTTGCAATGGGAGAGACGAAGTGCATTAACATGCACCCAGGGTACTGTATGTCTTATGTCTATACTGCAAGTAAGACTGAACCAGGGATCCAGTTCCTCTCATATGCCTGGGATTATTATAATGCTTTGCTGTTCTAATCTTCAACTCATATACCTTGAACCCAAGACAAATAGAAAAGAGACTTCCTTGGTAAAACAGGGATGAAGAACTTGCTCTGGGCTAAGGGCCACATGAGGCCTTTGAGTGGCACTCTTAAAAGAAGCAGATGAAATCCGGACAAATACTAAATTTGATTTCATTTCCATTAACATTTCATTAATATGATTACATGATTCTTCGCCAGTCATATATTTAACAACATTCTCCTTTGTATATGTAAACAGCTGCAAGTTGGAGGTTTCTAAGGGGCACAGCCAAAGCTTCTGGAGGCCGTGAGGACTGAGAACCTTAGGGCTGTGCACTGCTGACAGATAAAGGGAAAAAGCCACATTCACACATTCCTTCTCTTACAAATAATATGTAATTCTTTCTCCCTTATTTTTCTTTATTCATCAGCCCTGGCTCTCTGTGAGGCTCAGTCTCAGCATTTGTTTTCTACAGTAGTACTCATGTGTGGAACAGATGGTGAATCTGTGCCTAAGCAGTTAAAGAGTGCCTTTCCATCATCACTCACTTATGGGAGAGACTTTTCCGATCATCCCAGGTAGACTCAAGCACCAGCATTTCTTTTTCTAGAAATGAAGTAACAAAAGTGCTCTAGGAGATGTTACTGTTTCAGGCAAATGAACAAAACAAATGGCAGCTGCGCTGATGTAAAAATATAATATCTGGAATCGTTTGTAATTGGCCGCTTCTTAATGCTACTTAACTCTGACAACATAGGCAGTTTCAGCTTGGCTAATAGTGCAGCATTAAGCATAGCTCTTCCCTTGCTTGTCTAATACTCATTTCTTAGATGGGGCCACAAACATCTCACTTCCTTTGGACTCTTAGGTCCTACGAACTGCTTGAGTCAAAATCATCCCCAGCCTCATTATAGCAGCAGCAATTTTCTGGTAAGATGTTTAGTTCATCAGCCTTGCTTCATCCTTATCATCTAAATAGGAGTCATCCTTCTAACCTCTACTGATAGAAATCTCCAAACCTCTGAGAGATTTATCCTCACCCAATATGATTTAACTCAAAGACATAAACTCAATTTAATGTGTAAATAATGTAATTGGTACCCTAAAAAGTGAAGTTATCTCTTCACCAGTCTTTCTGCCTATAGATGGAGACCGCATGCATGCATTTGTGTATATGTGTGTATGAAACAACATCCTAGGAATGGTCAGTTGGGAATGGTAATTAATAGGTGGCATTAAACCTTTCCTACATGAGGAATGAGAATTAAAAAAAAAAAAACCCTCAGTCATTAGCCTGGATTTAATCTGCTGAGGGAGATGGCCTTCACACCTGAGCCACTGTCACAGCGTGGTATTCTTTCAATTAAATCCTTGCTTGTCTAAAGCAATGACAGTTTGGAGGACAAGATCAGGGCACGCACTAATGAAAGTCCCTGCAGAACGAGGGCATTAGGCAGGAGCTGTTACAAGAAACAAACCACGCAATCTGTCTTTCAAATTCTCTCTTAAGCAGGCATTAGGTTACCTTATCCAGTTTCTCAGCACAATTTCAGCCATGTACAGCAAGGATGTACGAGATCTTCTGATCTGTAAATGTACAAACAATATTCTAAGACAACCCAATGTCTATCATTTGTTAGTAATGCATTTGGGGGCATGGATATATGATACGAATTTTGCATATGATACACGTTTTGCCTAAGTCTCCAATACTAAAAGACACCAATACTGAGGTTGATGGATTTCTGTCTACCTTGTCCAGTCTTCTCTTAATGCTTGGTATAAAATTACTCCATTCTTGCTATGCCACTACACTATGTGCATGCTACAGCATAGCAGCAAATTAGGCCAGAGGAGAAACAAGGTTTTGCTGCAACATCCCCCATAATAAACACAGCTCCTACTTTAGTATGCCGTAACAGAGAGTTCTGATAAGTCAAGATGAGAACAAATGTTAGCCTTCCGAGGTTAGATAATAGTGCATCTGGAGAAAATTTCAAATGAACATCAAAACAAGAAAAAGTATCTAATTTTCAAGGGTATGGGCAGATGAGTTTATTATTATTTTTTACAGTCTCCATGGTATTTTTCAAACTTTGTTATTTTAATGATGCATTTAATACAAACATGCTCCTAAAAACACAGTAAATATAATTCACTCTTACTCAGTCATGAATGGAACTTAGATGGCTCATAATAATGCTATGTTATTTTCTGTATTTCTTGTTCCTACAATAATGCATCTTATATACATGAAGGACAGAGTGCAGAACCATTACTGTCAGTTCCTAGTTTAGCCATCTTCTGTCCCTCTGCTAGCTGATTTGCAACTATTTCTACATGCTTTCTATTCAGCCAGGCTATTTATGTCTAAATTTTCTTGTACCTTCCTTTTAGGAATGATTATGCTTGCCCCAAACCGATGGGTGCAAGCTTTTTCAAACAGACACAGGAGATGAAAGCTTATGAAGAAAAGAGACTCTCCAAAGGACATTGCTGCATTTTGAAAAGGTTGGCACAGAGCATTATATTCAGATGAGAAATAGCATATCTAGCTTGAAATCAGCTGGTTGATAGGGAAATATCTACAGTTGTATTTTTATCACCATTTGTGTTACTTCAGTAGACTAATATCTGTACCAGGGATAGGGACCTATAGTTTTCCAGGAGTTGCTGGATTTCCATCAGTCTCAGTTAATATGATCAAAAGTCAGAGATGATAGGACTTGTTTTTCAACAACATCTGGTAGGCCCGCATCCCTGGTCTCCAACCCTAAGTGTAACTTCTTCCAAAAATAATTCCGGTGCTAGATTGGAGTCTTCTACAATATCAATATTTATATGATGAATCACAGAGAAGAATGGAATGTGCTAAATAACTAGACTGGCCGGTTTTCCAAAATTCTTTTTAACACGTACGACAAGTGGGTACATATGCAACTAGAATTTTCTGATTTGGTTGAAGTTCAATGTAACTGATTATGTGTATAATATGATTTCAGCGAATCCCAGACAATATTTTATGGACAGATTACTATAAAGCTACTAAATTAATCTGTGAAAACTGTTAGGGAGGGCATCTGCAGAGACTAAGTACGATACCAGCATATGTTATGGTCCTGTCCTTGGATCAAGCTTCCAAATTAAATACAAATTATATAAAATGCTGATAGCTAAAATCTGAGTGGTAAATTTAGTTTCCGAAAATGTTCTGTGGCATGCCCTGTACAGGTGTAAAAATGATATAAGAATTTTTGTTGATTATTTTGAAAAGGTATTTTACTTAGTAAAAGTAACGTCGTTTTGCCCAGATCCAGTAGCAGCTCTCAGGACTTCAAACTGTTGAGAAAGTTCTGTATGTGAAACATGGGTTCAACTCCTTTGCTGTAAGTAGGGATATAAGAACCAGTCTATTTGCAGTCCAAGTAATTTTCATGTGGGTCTGTCCAAAAGCCTGTTCCATATTGTTTTCCATTTCAGTCTCTAAATGTTAACATAGCTATTCTTTTTGATATATTTAGATCAGCCTGTATGCATCTTAATAATAATAAAAAAATATGTAAATCTTGCTTCCAGTTTTTTTAAACCAACGATTGTAAAAGTCAGTGAATAACATCCCTATCCCACCTTAAATGGGTGGATTTGCTTTAAAAAGTAAAAGTAAATTCCATAGTCATCCCTATATTTTCCTTTATTGTATAATGGGAGAAATTCCTTCTTATTTTTTTTTCTAAGAAAGTTTCACACATAGATACACTCATAACAAAGCAGTATTTTATGTATATCAATAGGCCACTTTATGTTTAATCCACATATAGAACATTCCTATCAATTCCAGCAACTTCAACCATAATCTCAGTTTGCCCATTTAACCACAAATAATGAAGCATGTATAGAGAGTAAGGAAGATGACCATGATGGAGATATGCAGGCTCTGTTGCCTCAGCAACAGGGGCTAAAGCATTTTTTAACTACAGAATGTTCAGATAAGGTTTAGAAGTGGTTCCGACAGACAGACTTGTAAGATTCTGTTATTATAGTCAATCTCAGTAAAAGTAGTTGTAGACATTCTGTGGAGTTGATTTCATGGTTTGATCTATCTAGTAGGGCTGACAGCATACTGGTATCAAAACTACATAAAGCATTTTCATACCTGTGTGACTCTTCCCTGAATTACTGTGAAAAGGATATGAAGGAGGATAGCATTTCTAAGCAAGACAAGTCTTAAATGGCACAGCTGAAACTAAATATGTAAGTGATGGCAAAGGACTTGTCTCACCAGGGTTTTCTGTTCCTGGCCTGAAGATCTCAGGGACAGTCCTTTCCTTTACCCTCTATAATAGCTGAGCCAGATTAGTTAGTTTGATTGGTTGGTTGACTGATTATGTACCATCAAGTTGGTGTTAACTCTTAGTGACCATATGGATAGACTTCCAGGATGATCCGTCCCCAACCTGGCCCTTTAGGTCTTCCAACAGTGCACGCATCTCTGCTATAATTGAGTCCAGCCAGGTAGTGAAATTGGAAAGTGGGCTGGAACCTGGTTGGCATTTCACAAGCGAAGTATGCTGAGTTGTTATGGCACTCTAAGGATGGAAAAAGTCATTGAGAAAGTGGATAAGATTGTTTCCAAGTGGCCTTTCCTTATATGCTGATCCCGGGGGATTCCTTGGTTTCCTGAGAAGCTTTGAGAAATAAAATGGTAGAAGAGATGCCAAGTATGTTGGTGGAAGACGAGTGGTACTGAACTTGACTGAACATGGGTATGAGCTCATGTTTCAACTTATATAGTGGCAATAACAATAGTGAAGCATGCTTACTTCTATATTTTCTTCTGGAGAAGAAAACCCTGGCAACCGTTAATTCACACTCATCAATTCCCAGTTAGCCAACTGCTTTATGTTGTATATAGGCTGCCTTTGAAAATGACATAGAAGTTGAAGTTGGTTCAGAATGCAGCAGCGTACACACAACACCCATGCTGCAGTCTCTGTACTGATTACCAGTAGGTTTCCAGGTACAATTCAAAGTGATGGTTTTGACCTATAAAACCCTTTTGACATATAAGTTCTACAAAGAACCTGCACACTTGCAGGACCATCTACTCTAAGTGAGTTCTACATGTTCAGTGTGCATGTCATGGTTGAGGATGCAGAGAGTTCCTCCCTTTCTGCAAGAGTTTTGGAGTAGATCAAGGAATTCGTTTTTGTGTGTTGGCTCCTACTCTTTGGAACAGCCTTCTGTTGGAAATCCAGATACTGCCATCTCTTCTGACTTTCAGAAAAGCTGTAAAAATAAATGCATCTTTGATTAAGATTTCATCATTGGACACCTATCAGCTTAATATGCTTGAGTGAATGATTCAATAATTTTATGTCCTAATGTATTATCATACTATTATATTTCTACTATATAATATTTTTTATTGTATGCCACCATGAGTCTTTGCAGAGTGTGGTAGTGTAAAAATATAACAATTAAATAGATGGAGAGATAAATACATGAATAAATAGAGGCAGCTACAAAAAAGATGGAGGCTCCCATCCAGTATGACTGAGGACATTATGATCTCTCCAATGCTGAAATAAAATTAATTGCCAGTCTGTTCATAGACATACAATAAATGCTTTATAAATTTTGAGCAGGATTTTTGGAAGAAAGGTTGATGAGACTTCTTATACCAATCTTTCTCATGATCATTAGATTCCTACTACTAACAGAAATGGAAAATCGTGTTCTTCAGGAGGTTCTTGGGAGGATGGGGAAGCAATGAAGCTACCCTCCACAAAATATATAATAAAGCATATGTGGAATAAATGAATATCTGTGTGAGTGCCCCTAGCCTGGCACCCAGCATGGTCTGCAGGTCTAACTGAAAAGTTTGCCAGTCCCTGTTATATATCAAACAATGTCTAGTCTTCAGTAAGCAAGCAAGATAAATTTGTACACACAGTTCTCTGAAAGTTTTCATTAGCACAGCTCACAACACATTTACACAGTCTGTAATTTACATGGTAACTCTGTGAAAACAAGAACAAGCAGTAGGACTTAAACCTCACTATAACTCTATGGACTGATGGTGGGAGCATATCTGTGACCATTCAAGAAATGAAATGGACATTACAAATCATGTAAGTGCTTCTTTGGGGGAGGAAGAAAGCTTCAGTGGTAGAATTCAATTTCTTTCAAACATCATTGAGAAAAAGTAGGGCATTCCAAATTAAGGCTGAAGAAAAGTGACAACTTTGTGTGTGTGCATGTATGTGTGGTTCATTTCAAAACCCTTGGTTTGTGCTACTAATGTTCTCTAGAATTCCTCTCCTCTCCTCCCTCTCTCCTCTCCTCTCCTCTCCTCTCCTCTCCTCTCCTCTCCTCTCCTCTCCTCTCCTCTCCTCTCCTCTCCTCTCCTCTCCTCTCCTCTCCTCTCTCTCATCAGCCAGTGAATGTCATCTAGTTTTGTCAGATTTTGCTTCAGCCATTTCTGACATATCAAGCCAAGACAAGCTTTGAAGAGGTTGCAAGATGACCAGATACAGTTTATGAATGCCAGGCACATGATAGAAGTGATATTAGCCTACCGTAAGGAGAACAGTTTTTACTTGGAGAACGATGGAATGTAACTGTGAAGTCATTTTGCTTGTACATCTTTAAAAGTTTTCCTAACAAGAATAGTTATTTTTATTCAAGGTTTATTTAGTTAATTCCTTCCTTTGTGTTTTGCCATTAAAAAAATAGATGTCTTTTACTTGAGTGTTTATTTAGCACAGAGGCTAAGAGACTGGTCTGCAAGTGCGAAACTCATTGTAAATCATATTTTTTCCATATGTTCCAACACCATTCTGACTTGGCTTCACCCATTTCTTCTCCCTTCAGGATGGAGAATATTAGTTTGACTTCCCTTCAGAAAGGCCAGATAAACATTTTGGTAATAAGGATATTTATTGCTGTTGCTGCAAAGTAGAACCTAAGACAAAATATTGCAGTATAAATGCCTGAGCCAGCCATGCCTGCGAGAAGGATGCTCTAATCCTTTCATTTTTCCCACACCCGTAATGCACGAGAGACAGTCTGGTGCAGTGGTTAAGGCATTAGGCTAGAAACCAGGAGTCCGTGAGTTCTAGTCCAGCCTTAGGCACAAAGCCAGCTGTCTGACCTGGGGCTAGTCCCTCTCTCTTGGCCCTAGAAACCAGGCAATGGCAAACCATTTCTGAAATCTTGCCAAGAAAACTGCAGGGACTTGTCCGGACAGTCACCAGGAGTCAACACTGACTTGAAGGCACACATGCACACGCGCACACACACACACACACACACACACACATAGAGTAATCCATGGCCATTTAGCATACTCAATCCTGATTGGACTGTTGCTTTTCTTTCATCTTAGGTTTTTTTCCCTAAAGGAAACTTCGGCATTCTCCTGAACTCCCTCATCTCTTTTTCCCCTTTCTGTTGGCCCACATTGGCTACAACCTTGTTACTATCAGTGATAACACATACAATATTAAGGCATCTGAAATGGTTGTTCCATTTTAAATATTGTACAAATGTAACACCAACTCTGGAGATAGGCTAAAGAAGCCTAATCAGAGACAAGACAAAGGCTTTTTTTGTGGGAAGATCTCTATGAATGCTTTGAGATACATTGTTTATCTTCAGTGAATCCACTGGTTCCAGACTCAGTCTTCTAGATGAAGTGCAGGTAGCTCTTCAGGTTGGGAAACTAAAGGATACTGTGTAGAACAGCAACACATGCCCCAGATGCAATGGGCAATAAATGAAATAAAAGAACAAAAACATTTTTTTCCTCAAAATTATATTGATTGTGAGGGGCCTAGCAAGTATTTTGGAACAATGATGTGACCCACAGGAAATTCAATTTTTTGTGAGCAATTATAATGTGTTTGAAATTTGTTAGCAATCCCACACCTAATCCAGTGGGTACAAGGGCACCTGCAGCAGGGAGTAAAGGATGAAACACATGTCATGACATTGTGACTGAAGTGCTGCTGCTTTTGTACATGCAGATGTAAGGGGCAGAACTTACATGAAGTCACAATTATGAAGTCACAGCTCACCATTTGTGCTATATTTACTCAACTGATTAGACAGGCTTGGGAGAGGTTGCTAGCCTGATGTATTTTAACCCTTTCTGTCCTGCCTGCCCAGGTCTTCCCTTTTGTTTCTCTCCATTCCTGTTCAGCTACCTCTTTCTCTTGCCTCATACCTTTCAATTTTTTTCTCCCTTTTCCTTCCCCTCCCCTCCCCTCCCCTCCCCTCCCCTTCCCTTCCCTTCCCTTCCCTTTCCTTCCTCCATTTCCAACCTGTTTTTTCCCCTTCCTTTTATGTGGCAACTACCAGAAGGAAGGGAAAGTATATGTGAGACAGGCCCTGTCTTTGGCCCTGCACTGAAGATGTTACCTAGCCAGGTAACGAAACGTTTGCAAGAAAACAACCAAGCTCAGAGAACCCCAAGGACTCCACCTGTCTTTTTCTTTTCCCTTTGGAATGTGGCTTCTAGTGGGTATACAGTGTATCTAGTGGGTATCTAGTGTATATAGTGTACATATCATACATGCACACATATAAACAAGCACACACCATGTTTACTAGATGGGGGAATCTCCAGGATTGATTTCAGGAGGACTTGTGAGTCCTAGGCTGCAAAAATGGGGAAGCTGGTCATTGCATAAGAGTTTTGTCTCTGTTGATCATTTTCTTTTTCTTTATTCTTCCTTTTGATGTGTTTATGGTGGTGGGGGGAGAGAGAATCCTTTTGCATTTGCAATAATCTTTCTTTTTGGTAAATACAGTACCCATGCCTGCAAATCAGTGGTTTGTGTAATTTTGATAACTAGTGAATAACATTGACTTAATTAGAAGTACAAGAGAAAAGAGAGTGCTAAAATTCTATTCGCTATGAATTTGATCATAGAATAAGAATTAACATGCTAACCAGTTGAGTATATATGCTTTGTAGCAAGTCACCATATGGTAAAGTTTCTTGTGGGAGAGAGTGACTCAGGATTCTGAGGAGCAATTTTGATGACACCAATGACATTTCTTGAATCTGAAGCTTCTACATTTCTAGGTTGTCACTAGATTTTGCCTCAAGCACAGTTGAAAGCACAACTGTGAGCTTATTCCACAGATGAAATATCTGAGGAACTTGGAGAAGCCACAACTAATCCAAGTCTTCCAGTCTATGTTCAATGCTTGCTTATTAATCCTCTGAATTCAGTTTTAACAATGAACAAGGGTAATTTTAAATATTTCAGATTTGTGTCTTGGTTTTTTGGGGGGAGTGGGGGATATTATTACTATGCCTAAAGATTTCATTGTATGCTCTGTAACTCCAGAGTGGCAAACATCTATAAGATATAATGCAGATACAAGAATATATATCATCTTAGTTTGACCACAGTGGTTCAACCTGCCCCATGACAGTTTCATACCTAGAGTAATGATCTGTCTTTCATTTTCAATAGAAATCAGATATACGTCTGTGCAGTGCACAATTTTCATGCTACTCACATTTTTCTTCTATCGATTTCCAGTGTTCGGATCCTGTTTTATTGAAAGTATCTTCCCCTCCTAGTGCAAAATGTCAGCTCAGTTTACAAAATATCACATCTTTTCCATCACTGGTTTCTATTCAATTAAGTTGCTCACCCAAGCCAATGTTAAAATTACAGGACTTGCTGGAGAAAAGTAGCAATGTTTGTTGATTCCTTGTGTTTCATCCAAATGAGACAGATTATGACAAGTGCCACTGTTTGCAACAACTGACAAGCTGGCTGTGTATAACATGCATGTTTTGTTGATATCAAACTTACATAGCCAAAATATATGTGTATCTTGGTTCTACATATGCTTATTTATGTAACCTCTCAAGCTTCACACCAGGATTACTGCAGTATCTAGAGATTATTTTCCTTCTATTATTATTGAAATTTAGCTTGATGCCAGACCCAAGAAAACCTATATCCTATTTTAGATAACAGACCCAAGGTGGGGCCAAATAAAAGTCTTCATCCAAATAGCGGCAGCAAGAAGAAATAATAATATAAATGTAGTATGTTCTATCTTCCAATATATAAAAAGGCTCATGCAAGTCTGTCATTTAGGTTTTCTTACAATTAATTCATGATTTGAGCTCTCATTGCCTTATCCACAATATTGTTTCTTTCTAGAATGCTAAACGGTGTTACTAAAATGCTGTGACTGGGAAACTGGTTAACATGCATTTTTTAGATGTTGTACTTGTTTATTTTTGCATGTGTCACTTAGAGAACTTTGTATTCATAGGCAGTAGAGAACAATTTCTAATAAACAAATAAAGAGTATAAAATAGCTGCTGCCTATCAGTGAGTCAGTTTCATCAACCATTGTTTAAACTTGGTGGTACTTTATAATTTATGGATGCATATTTTTTTCTTTGCTGGTCAATAATAGAATTTTATCCAGTCTCAACAATCTTTCATGATATAGCAGATTCTGCTTAATGTAACTAAGAGATGGCTATGGGGCATAGAAAGGATCTCTGGTACCCCCATTTTCCACCCCCACCCCAATGTTGAGATCTCCATTTCATTTGATCAAAGTGGATCTGGCATGACAATGTGCTCTTCTAAATTATTAAAAGTGGCACTTTTGGATGATTGGATGCTGAGCTGCTCTTAGGTGGAAGCCACCTCTCCCTTCATCAATGACTCAGAAGACAGGAAGAGAACTTATTCTTATTGATAGTTGGGACTGACAGATAAGAATTGGCAAAGCAGGAAGGTGTTATATTAGACTTATCTATATTCGTTATTAGCAGGAGTAAATGCCCTCCAGATGGTTTGGGCAATACATCTCATCATCCTTGACCATTCACTGTGCTGGATTGAATTAATGGGAGTGCAGCCCAATACTAGGAGGGCACCAGGTTGCCTTTCCCTGATATAGGAGCATAAACTAAATCTACATCTACAGGGATGTTGTAAGGGAAGATGGAAAACCTTGGAAAAGGGATAGAAAAAATGGCAACGCATAATACTTTTCCTAGAATGGTTTAACCTGCAATAACATTTCCTATGTTAAATTCTAAATCAAAGAGAAACTCCTTTCTTTTTCAGTTCCCTCTTCTATCTCTTTGCAAATCATTCCTTGTCTTCCTCAGACGTACTTCCTCCCAGCACAGTCAGAGAGCCTCTTGCAGGGAGAATCTGTTGTGTGAGCCTTGGCACCCATTTTTATGGAAAGCATGGGCCAGGAAGGCTGAAATTTGGCCCAGTCCATGGCTTTAAAAATGGCTCAATCATGGATAGGTTTCTGTCTCCACAAGAGGAATTTTAGGGTGTGGATGCAGCCAGCTGTAAGGCTAACTGATCCTGTCAGCCTTCAAGGTAGACCAGACTAGGAAACCAAAGTCATGCAGGCCAATACTACATATATTGTAAAATTATACTAACAGAATCTTGCAACCCCCTCCCTTCCTTTATCTTCATGTAAACTAGGGAGAGGCTTGTCTGAGATGTTTATGTACATTACATTTCTGCCCCAGACTCAGTTTTTTTTCATCTGACTGTTGCCATAGCAGCAGCTTTTCCTCCTGTCTCTCAAGGCCATTCCCTCTGTCCTCTACAGATCCATACCTTTAGAGATGTCCCACTTCAGGAGGAAGGCAGCTTCTTGCTTGAGCATAGCTTCTTTTGAAGGTTCTCCCCCATCTCCAGGTTTTCATGCTGCTGCATAGTATTCAGTGAGTGTCCTACCATTCCCCTCTTTGCACCAGTCAGTACACATTCCAGCTGACTAATTGGGGAAGGGGTCTGAAAAGGGCATCTAACCAGTACCCTGACCCTTCTTTTGCATTTGTGGGTTTCGGTAAAGGAAGAGATAAACAGAGAAGCCAACAGGCCGTAGCATGGAGGCACATCAGAGCTATCCCTCAGAGCAATGAGAAAACAAGGAGGAAATAGCAGTGGTTTCTTCATCTCAGAAGAACAGACAAAAACTCCAGGAGCTAGCGCAGGGGAGGAGTTTCTGCCAATGGGAAATTGTACGTTGCGCAACTCCAGAGGAAATACTTCTAAAATGTTCTTGCAGTATTTTCTCTAGAGCAGGAGAATCAGCTCAGCGGGCAAGCTTGTCACAACATGGGGACACATAACTTGGAGACTAATCTGCATCTCTCTTAGGTGTGAAGGGACTATAACCAGGAGCCTGTAGAATTGTTTTTGGAAAGCTATGAATGATCCTTGATGCTAATTTTAAAAAACAAAAGCAAAAACCAACCCTGAGTTATTTAGCTCTGTGTTATGCTTGTGCACAGTTATGATTTCAGCCTTTTGTTTTTCCCACAGCAGTATTTTATACTTCTACAAACCACAGATGCTGATATCTCAGTCTTGCACATAGGGGGTATCATTTTTGCTAGCTTGTAGATTCACAATAGAGAAAGGTAGGATGGAAATTCAAACAGCCTTTTAAAATTCAGAAAGTTGCTGTTGAGATGTAAGTGAAAGAAATACTGTCAGACGTTTATTTCATTCTGTAGGACATATTTGATAGTCTGAGTTCAGAACTGGCCCTACTGTTAAACTGAGTAAGGTAGCCACTTTGGACAATAAATGCTGAGAGACCAAAAAGAGCAATGAAGTTATGGAGAATGTATTTGATTATGTGTTCACATGGTATGTCCTGAATACCTTAAACTAGCCTGTGGTCTTCTGATATAATGGAAGAAATAACCACATCTGAAATAAGATTTACTTGTCTCTTCTTGTCTTCTGAACATTAAATGTGCCACATATATTTCCTATTAAATACAACATGACTTGGTCTAGCCCTGCCTAAATTAAAAAGAGACTAGAATATTGAGAACTGGGAAATAAAGGCAATAACAATCCTAGTAGGTTCTTCAACTATATGTGAGCCTGGTTTTGCAGCTTCCAAAATTTCAAGGAAAAGTCACAGAAGATACCATGAGATATTTTTCAGATTAGAATGTGCAAACTTCCACAAAGATGTGCAGTGAAAAGAAGAAAACATAAAATTGATGCACCTACTGTAATGATCTTGGCAACAATAAGTTAAATTCAAAGTGCCATCAGAAGAAATTCAATCACAATTCTAAGGGGGCTTGGAAAAAAAGCAGACAATCCAAAGCTTGGATTTTGCAGGAGAAGAAAAAATGTAAGAACAGGTTGCATCATAGCATTAGTTTAATAATCACCAAGTCATGCTGATTCTTTTCTCCTGCTGATACAGTTATTAAAAGATTTGAAAACAAAGTATAGTGATAGACACCAGTGTGGATTGCTTCCAAAAGGGGGTTGACAAGTCCATAGAAGATAAGGTTACTAATGATTTCTAGTCAAAACAGTTATGTATTACTTTTGGTATATGGGAAATTATGATGTCTCAATGCCAGTTGCTGGGGATCCTTTGCAGAATAGTGGTCTTGTGCTTGCATTTTTGTGTGCGAGAGAGATTCCTCTTGTCTTCTAGATGATTTCTGTGGAACAGAATGTGGGACTAAATGGATCCTCAGCCTGCTCTAGCATGGCTGTTCTATTCTTGTAGTCGTCTGAAGATATTAGGTATGTATTAACCATATACAATCATCCTCCACTGTCTTACAAGAGAATTCATAAATGTCATGTATGCATTTCCCCAGGAACAGAGATGTTGGTAATTTTATCGTGACGCCTATTAGACATCTAATTTTTATTGTTAGCTTGCCTTCAAAATGGTGCTGTGCTTTCTACCCCTCCCAAATACCAGAAACTTACAGAATTGTTTATCCTGGTTTATGACTGTAATAAAGATTTGATGATGATACAGAATTGTACTGAAGGTGGAGTTCGTTTCAGATTAAACTAGATATGTGTATTAAAATCACCTCTACTGCTTGTAAATATATTGCTTGTCTTCAGCCCTATGCAGAGAATTTAAAGATTCCTACCTTTTAGTGACATTCTAGTTAAATGTGATGCAACTAATATCTTTTAAAAAATAGCCAGTGACTCAGATTAGTTTATGCTGAGTCAGGAAGTATAAGCACAGAGTTATTTCAAGTAGCTTGTATAATACTTGGCTTGCTTTTCAGTTTCAGGAAGAAAAGAAAAAAATAACTTTGTAGTAGAAGTAGGAGAAATTTATCTTGTGGATGCATTTTTACTTTCTATCCTAGTGCTTACTCTTTGAAAATCAGCTCACTGATACTCTTTTGTATATTACCTTAAAAAAAATATTTCTGCAGTGAATTCTAATCACTTGAAGCCATATATGAGCTCCTGTTTGGCCCCTGCTCTTCAGTCAATTGTCAACACCTTGACTATCCACTGGAGTCCTTGGTACTCTCTGAGCTTGATGGTTTGTTTGCTGACTTTTCATTACCCAATTAGTTAACATCATCAGTGCTAGTGAGTGTGGGGCTTGCTCCCTGTTTTTTTTTTTTAATACAGTATCTTGTCCTGTTGGTGGGGGTGTGGTTTTCTCCTTGGTAGTTCCTTGATTAGGGTATTGTTTTCTGCTTGATTGCTTGTCTAGTGTTAATCCCTGCTTATCTGGGTGTTGGCAGCTGGAGAGGATGTGGTCTGGTGTTTTTGTTTTCCTCTTAGCTTTTTTATTGCCTCTTTTGAATGGTGTGTAAATATGTTTTTTCTTTATGTGTCTGTTGATGGCTGATTTGTCTGAATGCCAAGGTTCTAGGAATTCAGATTGGATTTAGCTTGGTCTAGGATGCTCATAATTTCCCAGTTGAAACTATGATTAAGTCATGCATTGTGAGATTAAGGAGTTTTCATCATGTCTTCTGACTACTAGTTGGTGTTCATGGATGCGCTCTGCTACTTTTCTGCCTGTCTGTCCTACATAGTGGCTGTTACACTGTACATTGTAGATGACTCCTGTTGTTTCTTCTTGGCCTACTGGGTCTTTTGGTTTCCTTAAGAGGTTCTGGAGGGCTTTAGTTGGTTTGTGTGCTATAGTGATGCTGTATGGTTGTAATAGTTTGTTTCTGAGCTTCTTTTTGATGTATGGTAGTGGTATCCTTTACATAGCTTGTGTTGGTTGTGCTATAGTGGGTTGAGTGGTCAGGCACTTTTTGATGCCCGTGCAAGTTTATCAAAAAGTGCCTCACCACTCAACTCACTACAGCACAACCAACACAAGCTGCGAAAAGAATAACACCTAAATCCAAAAACGCTAGGGAATTCCTGGAAACCTGGCATTCAAACAAATCAGCCATCAATACACACACAGAAATAAACCACATTTACACACCATTCAAAAGAGACAACAGAGGACTCCACAGTTCAACCCTGAGCTACAGATATTCTCTTCTACTTGACTATCCACTTTAGATTTAAATTATTGCATTACCATGGGAATTAATTCACTTGGCTACCTTTTATAGCCATCTTAGATAAATAGAAATATGGTCATTTTGTTTTATTGCCCTTTTGTGACTGTGATTCCTTTTTATTTCCTTGCACAAGAGAACGTTGGGAAACAAGGGCACCCAAATACATTTTAAAAGAGTTCCTGTCCCTCAGAGAGCTCGTCCTTTTGTAAGAGGCCTTACAAATAGTTGGTCACTGGGGGGATATTACTGCATAGAAAAAGCAGGAGTGGAGAAGCCATAAATATCTTACTTGAGCTTCTTGAAGTGTGGTGTAGTTATGTAAAGCAGTATTAATACTATTAATGCTGCCTTTCTATTGCCTTCTTTAAGACCTATTAGGTTTCAGATATCAGTCTTTTCAGCAAGTGACAGTAAGGAAAAAGAGAATGAGAGAGTGAGAGAATTGACTCATTCCTTTTCTTAGGGAAGATTGTAGAGTTTTCCATCCTCCTCAAAAAGATGGAAAAAGGTGACAATCCCTAGTTTTGATGCTCATGTGTAGCCTAGACAAATTCACTGACAATGCTCTTTCCAATTGCTGTTGGTCAAGAGTGCATTCAAAGAGCAAGAATTGTATCTAAAGAGGTCCCTCTGTCAACAAAAGGCTCTTTGATCCACCAGAGGCTTCCATAGGTTGAAATGGAAGGGAAGTTTCTTTCTTTTTTTTCTTTGCCAATGCCTCCTCCATAGAGTCAGTGGTTTTGAAAAAACATCAGTGTCAATTTTTTTTTTTTTAAATCTCTTCTGGAGCATATTTGAGGGTGGAATGCATATGGGAAAAGGGAGCTGCGTCACTGCTTCTTATGAGCTTCCAGGGAAAATTGCCTCATTACCCAAGGCAGAATGCTGAATTAAATGGGAAAACTATGCTTAACATGGCTCACTTACTTATACATGAGCATGGAGCCTTCTTCATGGCCAGTGGCTTTGCCAGGAGCATTTTTTGGTCTGCTGTGCTGTGCCCTTTGACTTTTCTCCCTCTTGAGGTGGCTACTGCTCCTTCAAGTTGGCCAATAGAGGAGTACTAAAAGTAAAAGCTAACAGGTACTTCTTCCTTGTTCTTCTCTTGCTGTATTTTCTTTGGGGTGAAAATAATAATAAAAAATACCCCTCCCCCTCCTCCCCCCCCCCATCCTGCTGCTGCATAAGAATGTAGAAAACTACTTTTGGGAGCAGTCAAAAAGCAGCCAGGGAATATTAGAAAGCAACATGGAGTCTTTGATTCTAAAGTGGAGAGTAATCTGAGGATCCAGGTTGTGTGATGAGGGATGACTTCCCATCTGTCCTTACTGCATTTCCTCTGGAGCAGTCACAGAGTTAATTAACTTCCAAAGTTAATCAGTTCTACATATAAAGATAGGCGAAAACCCACAGCATTACAGAAATGTGTCAAGGCTGGGTTGGTCTTGGAATGATATAGCTATTTCATATGGAAAGGCTCTATGCATATGTGAGGGAAAAACGTCTTCTGAGGTGATAAGCTGGGGACCTGTAAAGCAGTCATTTCTCCTCTTATGATGTTGCTAAACCCTCATTGGAAAATGTGCTATAATCTTTAGAGGGTTAGAGTGGCCACTGTGAGCTTTTGAGGCTTATCGATCATATCTTGCAGGAGTTCAGAATTTATCCTTATGAAGATGACAGCTGCCTAACGTTGTACTTTTAGTTTTTAATTTTTTATCTGCAAGAATTACTGAGACATATCTGCTTTGTAAAAGTGTTTGGGTTTAAAAAAAAGGGGGTGGGGTCAGATTGAAAGATGGAAAGTGGTGTATTTTGCCTTGCAGAGGTTTTCCATGCCCTGCATTTCTATACACATCTGTGGCATGGCCAGTATGCCCAGGATCAGCTACAAAACATGTAGCTGATGTTTTGCAACATGGTATCTTCTTAGCTTATGCTAAGACAAATTGGTTGACATACCACACCCCACCCTAGGACAGGACCTTTCTGGTTAAGAATTTTGGTTATATCAAGTGACATTTTAGTTACCTATATTATTGATTGATTGACTGAATAAGTGACATCAGTTCAATGTTGACTCTTAGTGACCACAAAGATAGTTTTTCTCCACGATGATCTATCCCTAACCTGGTCTTTCAGGTCTTCCAATGGTGCACCCATCACTGCTGTAACTGAGTCCATTCACCTTGTTAACTATATTATGTTATATATGTAATATAATATATTACATAATGTAATATGTAACTTATATGTTACAGTCTCCATGTAACTGATTTTCCTTCGTCTATATTATTACTACTCAGTGTTAAACATCTTGGTTAAATCTTCATTTTCTTGTACCCAATATCAGTATAAACTTCTGCAAGGATTCAGCCTGCACAACTATACATTAAAAATATAGCAAAAACAAGGGCACAGATGTTAGCCCTACATCTCATATTTCTTCACTGCTATAGATCTTATTTATTTATTTATTTATTTATTTATTTATTTATTTATTTATTTATTTATTTATTTATGTGCCTTTGAGTCAATGTTGACTCTTGGCGACTACCTGGACAAGTCCCTGCAGTTTTCTTGGCAAGGTTTTTTGGAAGTGGTTTGCCATTGCCGCCTTCTTCCTAGGGTTGAGAGAGAGTGACTGGTTCAAGGTCACCAGCTGGCTTTGTGCCTAAGGCAGGACTAGAACTCACAGTCTCCTGGTCTCTAGCCTGGTGCCTTAAACTACTACACTAAACTATCTCTCATAAATCTTCATACCTTAAA
Organism: Python bivittatus; assembly: GCF_059951505.1. Classification (NCBI taxonomy): domain Eukaryota; kingdom Metazoa; phylum Chordata; class Lepidosauria; order Squamata; family Pythonidae; genus Python; species Python bivittatus. Next base: position 18,395,439 of record NW_028277098.1, read on the forward strand.
CAATAAGGTTGCATGCCCCTTCAGGCTTTGAACTGAATATGCTTCTAACCTTCTCCCCTTTAGAAGCAGTGATGCACATGGATATGTTGGAGGAAGGGCACTTCCTCCAGTCACATTACCACATGTTTAACTCTCACATATGAAGGCTGAATACTGTGCAAGTACGTGCTATCAGTCTATTAAGGTGAAACCTGCTGGAGGTTCTTAATTGGTTTCCAGGGGAATTCTGGTTGATGTACTTTCATTCTTTCCTTCTCTCTGCTTAGACATCTGCTAGGTTTCTCTCTATTCCAGAGTGTTCAGGGTCATTAGATCCCACCCCAGAATTAGGTGAAATTTTGAAGATGTTTTCAATCAGAAGATACAATCAAATAAATTATTCCATTAAAATTAATTTCACGACTTATTCCATTAAAATCATATTTTAGATATTAAACTACTCTGTTCTAGTAATTCAGATGAGAGTCTTGTATATCTATACAGTGACATATATATATATACATACATACATACATACATTTCTTTTTAATGTCACACAGTCACATGTCTCTTTTGGTAAAATATCTGGCCTTTGTCCATGGCATCAAATTTAGAAAAAGCCCTTTAACATTTCAAATTGTTGGCTTGGTTCCTTATTTGAAAATGTTGCATCATATGGTCCTATTTTTCTTCTTCTGAATGGGAGAGACATCCACATCATTTCAAGATACAGCAGCAAAAGAAGATCAACAGTTGGCTTCCAAGCTTTGCAATCCAAAAGGTTTTGAAAGAGCAAGAGAAAGTCATAATTTTAGCTCTGTGATTGGAGACAACATTCTTCCTTCTAAAGGACATAAAAATCAATTACTGTAATTTTGCTTCCTGATACATGAAGTTCTATCTAAGCTTGTTTTTCTGGTCTCTAATTGGTACTAGCGGAAAAGGGCTTGAACCAGATGGAAAGAACTGGCAGGATATAGAAGGTGGAATGGGATAGAGGCATAAAGCAGTTATAAATAAATGAAAGGACATTGTGTTTTGTAACGTTTCCCAATTAATGCATAATGTAGATCCTTAGTATAAGATCAAGCATCAATAGCATAATATGGGGTGCCTTCTCCTTTGCTTCCATTTCCTCCCATCCTTGATTAGGATAACGGCATAGGATTTATTTCTTTCCTCACTGGGATATAGTCTGATGCAAAGCAAAGTGACAGAAGAGATGGCAGTGCCAAATTGTTATGCCGAGGGCAGTGAGTTATCTCATACACACAGTATACAAATGCACAACCTGGAATTAATTGGGGGGAGAGGAATTTAATTCATACTCATTGGGAAAAATTGCTGATATCATCTACTATTAATGCAGTTGTTTCCTAGAATAATAGTAATAGTATTTTTTATGTAGAACTTGTACATAAAATCTGCAAAGTGATACTTAGCATATTGCTATCAGGACTAAGAATTTGTTATCATACTCATACACCCTTTAGGCAAAGGGAGGGAGAGAGAGTTTTAAAGTTTAAATATTTAAACACATCAGATATGAGATCAATTTTTAATTGCATACATAGAAGACAGAGTCCAGCCAAAATTAGTTGCCAAAATATGAATAGCAATCTTTGGAACTAACATGCATAGTTGAATTCTTAAGCTTGGTAGGTTTGGGGGGGGGGGAGAGGGAATGGCAAAAAAACAACCCCCCCCCCCGATTAACAAGTTCTATGGATATTCAGAAGGCAGACTCATTGAATTCAATGGAGCTTATTCCCAAGTAAGTCCTGTACTGATTTTCCTGGTTTAAGTCCCTAATGGATTTAATAGATTTTATGTCTGATAAAATATATAGGATTATATATAGGATTATACCCCAGCAGAGTCTATTTACAAGGACAGATCCTTTCACTGCTTAAACAGATTTTGCAATCTTATGAAGCATTCTAAAATCTGTTAAACAGATGATATGTGCCTCTGCTGTTTCATCCTAGCACTTTCAACTCTTTGAAAAAAATGGCAGGCCCTGACCAACTCAAAAATAGACCAATCCTAATTCTAATAGTATCCGATTAATTTAGTAAGAATGTGCTGCATGTTTTATCATCAGTCAGTTAGAAATTGTGAAAATAATTCATCTACAACCCTATTGTGTTATTTGTGAGATGAATGTTTGAAATGGTGAAACCACTGAAGTAGTGTTGATAATTCACAGCTGGGTATATGTACAATCTGTTTCCAGTGAAAAGCATTGTATTTCAAGATGATATCAAAATTCAAGAACAGGGAAGAATAGTTAAATTCATGATTATATCCTATAAGCACAGGATGTTGCAGGAATCTTTAACAGTTCTATAGTTATATGGCAGGGGGGAGGGCAAGGAGAGCAAATGACAAAATATGCATCATGATGTTGCAGGGCAAACTTTCCTTTTGTATGTGCATTTTCATTGCAACACAAGGTCCATCCTTCAATTTCAAGTTGCAACATCACCATGCATATTACATCATTTTGATGAAACCTCCAGCTTCAGCAGACACCTCTGAGCAGCTACTAGTATGAAGAAAATTTCTTCTCTTTTTTTTTTCCTCCACTAATTCTCATTAAATTTAACAAAGAAATTATTTTGGTTGGTTTCAAAGAAGGAGACTTTTTTGGAAAGATTCTCAGGGTGGGTTCAAATTTGTTGCACTTATTCATTACAAGATGGCCAAGAGACATTTGTATGAATACTCCATCTTTCACTGTACAATCATTTCTGACAGCACTCTAGTTTTTCATGCTTCAGTTAAAAATCTAAGGAAAAAAGTTGGAGGGTAACTTGAGCATTTTCAGAAGCACTGGTAGCTAGAGAGGCTGCAGAGTGATGGAGAGATTTGGGACAAAAAACATTATCACTAATATCCCTGCAACAATAAGGCAAGTTCAAAAACACCAGTGAACAATTTTCTGAAAGAATTCTAAAGCATCATTGGAATGCAAAGAAAAACAGAAATGGCATTTGCAAAGGGAAAATACTTCTGAGAGACCAAAGGTCAGACTTTGGTGTAACATTATTAGATATCTATGAATATATGGATCAGAGTGTAAAATTTGCATTGTGGAATATTCTCAGACCACTGGCGTGTAAGTCTGTTATTGTAGTCTTAGCTCCTCTTTGCTGAATTTTTTTCATGGGAATTATCACTCTTTTCAGTAAACTTGCCAGTAATGCTGCCTTTTATTGTATTTGATTGGTATTTCCTATACTTTATAGGCATAATGGGGATTATATTGTTTAGTCAGTTATCAAATACAAAGCTAACGGAATTTCAGGGGATAAAAAATGGTATATTTTTTATCGTTGCATTCTATTCGTGTTTCCTAGTACATGTTTATTTGGCAAGGGTGCATGTGGTTATACCATTTGATCTGAATCAGAAAATGTATATTTATGAATGTATGTGTATGTTTGTATGAGAATGTATGGGGGGGAGCAAGAGGGAGATGGAGAAAAACAAAGAAACAGCTCAAAAGCATGAAATTTGATATTCTTTCTATATTTATAACTCTGCTTTCTATATTTATAACCCCGTCTCCTTCTTTATGCTGCTGTTTCATGCCCTGCTGTATTTGGGGCTGCTGCTGTTAAAATGTGGTTCCAAAGAAGCTGCATAGGCCCTGTTACAGGAAGTAACCATAGAGACCTCTCAGGCTGCCTGCTAGAGTGCCACTAACACTTTCACAGCCTGAATGATTGTCTTCCTGCCTGCATTTCAAGCAGCAGCACTAACTGGGATATAGGATAAGATGATGATATTGAGGTGGAGGGAAAGTTAGGCTGGGGGATTCTGGGAGTTGAAATCCACCCATCTTAAAGTTGCTGAGGTTGAGAAACCCTGGGTTAGGTGACTGTGCAGAGCCGATGGCAAGTCTTGGTGTGCGTAAGTGTGCCTTTATGAGTGATGTGTGCGCATGCTCTGTGTGAATGAGATGCTAATAATGATTCAGCCCTCAAATCTCCAGCTGACACCAGGACTGAAAAGGTTTCCCGCCATATTTTTTTAATCACAGGGACATACTAGAAAACCAAGAGGGCTTCGTATCCACTGTAGTGATAGTTCATTCTAGCCCTGGAGCATCTCCTTTGCCTTGATTTAAGGTCAGACTTAATAGCCTTAAGACAGTGGAGGACGGAACAATTTGTGGTGCTGGATTTCAGTCTTAGAAGTTGGACTTCTCGCTTTCTTTTACTTCACAAAGGAATGCTAGTAATCTCCTGATCAAAAAGAATATAGGATTGTAGTCCCATTAGACACCATCCTTCATGGAGGTTGAGTTTTGAATAAACAGGTAGATAATTATGTTGCAAGAGTAATACACTCTTTCTCTTTTGCCAGGCTTACAATTACACTAGTCTCCAGTCATTTTCAATGCTTGCTATAGGAAAAATGAAATAGCAACTCTAAAGTTCAGGTAAGCTTTTATTTTCTCAAACAGCTTCCTGATTTGCAAAACTTGCAATTTGGGTAGTTATATTCTACTCTGCTTCCCATACAACAGCATCTCAAAATAGCTGGCAAAATAACAACAACAACAACAACAACAATAATAATAATAATAGCAGCAGCTTATATCCTGCGACAATACCTTTAACACCTTCAAACAACAACATCTGCCTATCCCAAGTCTTTGGGAAGGATTCAATAGGTGGATAAACATGCCAAATCCAGTCTAAACAATATTGTGACCAACAATATTTTTTAGAAATAAGTAAAATACAAAAAAGCTAGTGATTATACAGTGGAGAAAGAAAATCTAGGTATATTATAGCGATTAAAATAAACATTACCTGCTGCCCAGAGTAGCTTTGTGTAAGATGGGTGGCTATATAAATGTGATATATATATATATATATATATATATATATATATATATAAAGAAAGAAAGAAAGAAAGAAAGAAAGAAAGAAAGAAAGAAAGAAAGAAAGAAAAAGAAAACCAGTAAACAGAAAAAAGAGGGGGAAAGGTGCATATAATAAATATAGAATGCAATATAAAATTAATTCAGTTCTTAAGCTTATCATTAAATCTAGACCATATAGAAACACAATGCTTCATTTTCTCATTTTCAAAACAGAGATTTTTCAAAAAGCTCGATTTTGAAACTCATATTCTGGGTCCATTCCTTCAAATCAGGAGGGTAAGTTTCTTTCTAGTTACATAAAATTATCCTCTTTGCTGTGCCCTAGGCTTGACAGAGCTAAAGCTCCTCATGAGGTGACAAATTCCATGCTTTAGGAATATGGTTTAAAATCATATTAAGATTCCCCAAAATGTACAGATATATGCAATAATTTGAAACCAAAAGAAGGCTATAGTTGAACAAGACCAGATCACATAGATTAAAGAACCTTCAAATATCTTATAATGCCAACATAAAAAAATCTAATGTCCATCCTTTTGTAAACATTTTTTTAGGAGTCTAATCAACACAAAATAATATTTTCTGAAGAAATAATTTCTTATTTAAATTATAAGTATATTTTATGTTTACTGATGATTAGAATAGGGTCATAAAATTAAACAATATAAAACACCACATTAAACTGTGAAATGTAGCAACAAAACAAAATGGAATCATTCAGCCATCATTATAGATGGACGGTCTGGGTGAAGACAATGATCTTCGGCAGGTTCAAAGAAGTAATAGTTGGTACCTCATGGATTTCTGGGGAAGGGTATTTCAGAGTACAAGTGACACTACAGAGAAGGCCTTCCCACAAAGCCCTCTGCCAGGTAACATGGTTCCAATGTGTTTAGGGCCTTCCTTACATCTTAAAAGCAAAACTTTGAATTTGGTTCACTATGGTAGCAATTTTGGCTTATCTTATGGACTTACTGGCCTACTTTATCTGGGTGAAAAAGCAAGAATATGGTGCACATAGATTTGATTGCAAAGCCTCAGTCCTGATGCATTTTGAGGGAAAAAAAACTGTTCTTCAAGACAACTGTTGCAGTGGGAATGGCATTCAAAACATATAGCTATACTTTAGCTGTTGGCTATTCCTTACTTTTTCATCTTCTTTATTAGGAGAAATCTGTTTGGTCCTTAAAGCATTATAAATATGTAACATACTCTAAATAAGAATTTTAGAATAGAAATTGTCGATCTTTTTAACCCTAAGAGCCACCCAGGTTTTTGGATAATGTACTGCACATCCATGTATGTATCACTCTCTTCCACCCTTGCTATATCCTCCTCCTTCTGCAGGGATGCTGGGAAGAAATATGAGGTAACAAAGTTCCTTCTTCCATCTCTTCTTTCTCTCTCTTCCTTCTCCTTCTTCTCCTCAATTATGAGAGATAGTGAGGAGGCTGGGAATGCAGTGGGCAAGTCAGTTGACGATTATCAGCAGATAAACAGCAACTCAGCCCAGGTGGTGAGAGGTTTGGGAAGAAGCATTTCAAAGAGGCTCCTTAATTAACACCTTAATTAACTCACTAAAACTGAGGCTGGGACATTCCTATTATACTTTCCAAGATTTAATATTTACCCCAGTCTAGCATTAAAGATATCTTACTGAAATCCATGTACTGTAGTTCTTGGTTTCTTAGTCTTGTCAGCATACGGGGCTTGACATCAACCTGCTGCAGGTTCACTAGTGTCCTGCTTCCTTTATCAGTAACCAGCTGCTAAGATAATGTGAAATCAATTATCTGTTTCCTGCTGACCGGTTGATCACACACTGATGAAACGATCAACAGGATAATGGGAAAAATAGGAAGATCTTCTGAAACTTTATAGGATATAGTTTTAGAAGATGAAAATCCTCTGCAGACCCTGCAGCTGCAGGTTACACACACGTGCTGTAAGTATACAGTAGTTTCAAGATTCACATGGAACAAAAGAGAATGAGGAAGTAGAAAATTGCCTTTGTTCTTTCATGAATGGGAGACTTCTGTCAACAGAATTCTGCTGCAGTATCTCTGGACCCAACCCAGTGATAACTGTTCAGCCATAAAACTATATGCTATGCAAGCTTATAAAATACTAATAAAATGCTAATGGGCATCTTACTAATTTTTTAATCATAGAGTTGCATTAAATATAAAAAGACAAGCCTCTATTGATTTTTTTTGAATGAGTAAAATGGGCTGCAATCCATTTGTGAATTTAAAAATCATTTTTGCCTATTACACATTATCCTCTTGTGTTCACATTCTTTTATGTGTTAAATGAAAAGGTCGCCTTCCCCATTATCTGGCAATTACTCTTTTCAGTGTGAAAATTCATTACCTGCTAAAGAACTCCTTTGACTGTCACATATTTCAGCGAAATGCAAGCATCTTATTCTTATGCTGCAGAACAACCTGACTGTGATATATGCAGCCAGAATAAAGGATGAAACAAAGAAAAGAAAAACATGAAACATAAATAGTGTGACTCTGATATTTTATTGATGTATGGGTTGTTCAACAGATTACTGCTTCTCAGACAAAGATATGTTATGCTGAGAAAGTATTAAAAATCATGTAGCTTGTTGAGTTTGATCCTCACATATGCCTTGCTCCTATGCTGATGGCATTCTACAACAACAGCCTGCAGAGCAGGTATAACTGTGTCCTTCACCTCTTTCTCTTCTTTCTGTGCCTGCTACTAATGCAATATAGCTTTTCAGATTGGTCTTTATCTCTGTAGTCAGCATTAGATGCATACTTTGCATGTTCACAACATTCAGACTCCCAGACAGTCCAAATCATAGCATTCATAGCACATGCCTCTATGTATATATTTTCAGATGTAAATCCTGCTGAGTTCAATGGTGTTTATTCCCAGCTAAATGTCTTCTAAGCAAGTACTAGCCACAGATAACAATCTCCTGCATCCTAAGAGCTAGTCTAATTCCCTTTTACTTCCAGCTCAGAGTTTAGAAAGTTTTGACCTTTGAAGCCCAATATGATACTTACAATGATATCTTTTTGCACAGTCTTCTCAGTTGGTGCCCTGAAGATGTGTTTGGACTACAGCTTGCAGGATTCCATACCATCCTGGCCAAAGCTTAGCTAGTGTTCAGGCTTCATGAACAATTGTTCTTATCTGGCTTCCAGTGACAGTAAATCTATCAAATTTATTGGAAAGTCATAAATTCAGTTCAAAATGTCATATATATATGAAAACTCACTAGGCAGAATGAATTTGTAGTGTGTATGTGTAGAACAGAGAGAATCTGAAGACACATTGAACCACATTTCCAGGAAAGGAACTTGCAATATAGGGGATCTAAGATGAATCAACAAGGCTTTATAGAACAACATTGTTGCAGTGAACTTACTAAGTGTACATAGTTCCCTAGACACCAGAAACCTCTCACCCTTCCCAAGAACAATTGGTTCCTTAACAGGTTAGCATAGTTGAGAAGTCCTACACCTTTCTGTCCTTTGCTGCTCTCTTTTCAGATATTGGGATTCTTAAGGGATAGGTAGAAGACGCTCCTAGTCTGGATCAGAGTGCTAGATCCAGGGCAGGTACAGTGAGACTGGTTGATAGCTTGGTATTACTGCTTGGGCATGATAACACAGGATCTCTTTCTTTAGTTGCCCCCTCCTGGTCCTGTTCTTCATTTGAAGAGGGCTCTTGAGACTAGGCCATTGCATCAATTCTGGAAGTTGTACTCTCAATGTATCTGCAGCACACCAGGCTGGGAAAGCTTGACTTAGGATACTTGTCCTGCTTTCAGAGTTTCCAAGGAATTCCTGCTAAAAATTAAGATTTCTATTCTATTCTCTTATAAACTGCAAGAGGGATTTGGCAGTCTATAAATATGATTAATAATAAATGAATAAATATTCTATATTATTTTCCATGTGTTCGTTTATAAATGCATTCTGCCTTATGTATATATTAACCTGCATAATTTAAAAATGTATTTATGAAGATATATTTATTAGGGCTGTGCAACTCTTCTGAAAGAAGTGGTTAGTGAAACGGCTGTGCAGACATACAAATGAAGAGACAACCAGGAGCAGCCATGTGAGTCTGGAAAAAGACTCAGCTCCTGTGTTTTCAAAAACAGCCCTTTCAAAGGATTTGCACAGCCCTAATGTTCTTCCCCAAATATCCATCTGTAAACATATTCTGTTTTTTTTTTTTTTAAATCCAGTAATTGGGTTAAAACAATTGTGAATTACAAAACCTGGTGGATATCTGTTCTAATGTACACATTAGTTCATGGATCAGTTCAGTTCTTATGAGACTTTGCAAAAATTATGTTCCTCATGCATAACTACATGAATGTTTCTATTCTCGGATGTGCTGCTAAAAATTAGATCTTTACTGATAATTGGCCACTAGAATGAAAGTTGTTCCCTAAAGAAGTGAGAGTCTTCACCACATGTATAGTACTAATGATTTTAGAAAAGTACATGTATTGCTGTTTATTTTATATTCCTGTTAGCTTACTTACAAAACACAATCAACCTGAACCTTCCAGAATGGCTTGCTGTACAGTGAAGTCAAAATTATGCACATATGTATATATTTGGAAACATTAGCAATCCTAAGGAAAATCACCATCAAATTAAGAATGCCTCAGATGCTATCACATGTCCCAATACCGATTATTCATCAGCTGACAGTGTTGTTCTTCCACAAAAACAAATGGATTGAAACCAACTTGGCCTTTTATCAGGAAACAGTCTATTCATGTTCACATACTGTCAACGGCAATTCAAAAATTACAGCACCATAAAATACACTTCTCCTAAGGTTTCTTGTCATCATTTTAATAGAGTTTTTACCTTTTCTTTGTTTGGCAAGACTGTATTTCAGACGATAGCCCCAAATCCTGATTCCTATGGACATATAGCTGTTAATGCATGGATTATTGTCATGATATCATCTTGGATAACTGGAAAACTAGGAATTTTAAATTGAATGATGGATGAGTCTTTTAGAGTTTCTTCACTCCAAAAGAGGAAAATGGGTTTGGGTTTTAATGTTTGTATTTAACCACCTTCATCCAAGCTCCTGTTGGGATGAACCTCAGCCTCTTAATTTCGGGCCTAATTTTACATGAATCTCTTCTTCCCTTAGCTGTATACTATCATTTCTATTCATGACTCTAAATTAATTGGTAATGGAGACAGCAATGGCAATGAAAAAGTCCTATTAGATCCTAGATGTTACTATAGCATACACAGCAATATCTAGGGCTTAACACAGATCAAACCATGAGCTCTTTCTGATGCTGCCAATAGGTATATTAGTGTCAGGCCTAGCCCAAGGAACTCCTGGAGACCGTGTAGGTTCAATCAGCAAGGTTTATTAGCTAGCGCTTATTTACAGAATCTTTTCAGACTGACCAGCAATTCCCAGGCACAACTCTCTACTATCTTCTGGAATGTTTAGGGATACGCCAGCTTTCTCCGCTTATCTCCAGAGCGTTGCTCTGGAGACGAGAGCACCGTTTTCACCCCCCTTCCTCCATTCCAGTCCATCACAATTAGGGAAAGAAAATTAGTGAAGCACTAATGGTGGATTTAAAAACCTTTAAGTAGACAGAAGTTCACAGAAGTAGACAGAAGAACACTCAAAACACCCTACCCTGGCCCCCTTGTTATTAATTGCCTTAGTGTTTCACAAGGCTGTGAAAACAATTATCTTCAGGTGCACTTCAAAGCTAAGATCACAAATATTTAAAGCTCCTCTGAAAGCACCTTCCAGTAAATATAAGAAGCCAATCACTTATTTCTTCAGTTTGTGAACAGGTAGCTGAAGCCAGGTACAGTATATTGATATTAGCTGTGTCATACAACATTTAATTTATTCAACAGTCCTCAAATATCCTTTCATTATTTCTTTTAGGTAATCTTTATCCATTTCAGTAATAAATAATTTTAGAATATAAATCTTGAAGTGGGCTTGAAACTTGGTGAAAAAAACCTTTACTTTTGCACAAACAAGCAATATTAAATGCTCACTTGCCATGTCTGGTATAACAACAGTGATGGATTCCCTGCTTTGTGAAACATGAAATCCACTTTTCATTTGAAGGATAAAGAGATGCAGGCTTGCTCTCTAGGATTCTTGATTTTCAAACACTTTTCAGATCATCATATTAATTTCTGATTGCATGAATATATGGCATCATATCTTTCTCTGAAATTTCTCTGAAAATTTCACCGTATCTGAACTTTCTCAGATATAAGAGTATTAAATGTGAGCAATCCTATGTAACTGGTCTAGTTAAGTGAATTGTTCTGGCATGACTAGAGTGGTAGAGATTCCTACATATTCATAAGATGACACAATGCCAATCCTCTTCCACGACCAGCCTTTTTCTCAGTCATAGTATGGTTGTACATGGCACTGCTAAACCCACAAAGCTGACTTATTCTGAGAGATTACAGGCCCATCTATCTGGGAGTCAGGCTAGAACAGCCAATAATAAATAGACAGCTTTTTTTTTCCTACCAAGGGCTGCTTTTATCTGAGAGTAATTTGTAAGGGGACTTTATCTCTATGATTAGTAGATTAAGGTAAGCAATAGTTGAGTCACTTTTTTCTTTGTGCTTCTGTCACTTTCATTCCTGCTCTTTTCTCCCTGTCTTCCTCCATCAGAACAGGTTGCTGTTACCAGAGATTTGAATTTACAACTCAGAGCTTCTGAAATTAGGTCCAACCTAGATCCAGTACGGTGTGTCTCAGTGCAATGTATGTTTAAATAACTGCTACCTATGAGGAGGAACTCTGGCCAATGAAAGTCCTTCATGTATAGAGATTACTTGTTCAATACTTGTCCTGTCCATTAATTATAGGACATTAATTAGCGGGACTTAGCAGTGAAACACAACAATGCAGTGTGCAAAAGTTAGGATAGCCTTGTGCAGGGATGGGACGCATGTCCCCAAGTTGGTTTCAGATCTATGCTGTGTGGATTCAGTGCAACTGAATGAATTTGAATGATATGAAGGGCAGAGTCAAACGCTGCATTCCTTTAACATGGTTTGGACTTGGTCCTTTGGTTCCTTTTAATATAGAGTAAGTTGCATATTTCACTTTGTTGCCCAGTTCATTATATGAAAGAAAAAACCATAATGGAATGGATCTAATTTCATTTTATTTCATGAACAACTTTTATTGCTTTTAACAATATTTATTGTTTATTCTAACAATATTTATTCAAATATTCTACTGAGTCGTTTTAGAAACAATACAAATTTTCAAATCTAAATCTAATTTTGCAGGTCTAAAATTAATGGACAGGAGTTTTCTTTTGCTTCTAGTAAATCCAATCAAAGCCACAGTTTAATGTGGATTCCTGTATTGGGCAGAGGGTTTGACTAGATGATCTCCAAGGTCTCTATGATACTGTGCATGATTTGAACAATATTACACAAATCTACAAGTGTGGAATGTGAGTTTGGGGCTTGAACCCAGCTTGAATCCTCTAAAAGTTATTTTTATTTTACTTGTTTTGAAATTGTTATTGATTTTTCTTATCTAATTTAATTTCTGATGCAGTTAAAATCAAATCTGCTGATCCATCCATCTACAAATCAACTTGACTTTACAAGGTAGCTTTGCCATCTACCTACAAATCATTTTGACTTGAATCTCTATTTTAGAGTCAGGTTTCATTTGAGTAGAAAAAGAAAAGTGATTCTTTACAGTGAAAACCATAGATGTCTATAGGATTTTTTGTACAGTACACCACTACAACACCTCTGACCATTTTTCCTAAACATGCACTTTGATTCTTGGTGTCACTGGAAACCTTATAGGGATTTTTTGCTGAAAGAAGAAAAAAAATGATATGATTTATGCATTTGAAGTTTAACAAATATGTGGATTAAGTGAAGGGCTGAAGCGATTTGTATAACATCTAAGGGAGGTGGGATTGTAACTATCTGTTGAAGAGAAGGTCAGAAGTCATTATATTTCATAACTATTTTTTTTCTTTTCTTTTTTCATTTATTGCACTTCTTTCCTTTTTTTCTTTAGATTTATCTTTTCCTTTATATGAAATTCTAGATAGATAGATAGATAGATAGATAGATAGATAGATAGATAGATAGATAGATAGATAGATAGATAGTAACTGGTAACTCTTAATGGACTTTTGCTGACTAACGTTTTTTATATATATATATATATATATAATCATCAAAAAAGTAAATCAATTTCATTTCACTTCCTTTACTTTGCACAGTAACTTATCATTTTCTCTAAAAATACCAAATTTTATATCTATAAGCAAACCTGTAAAAACTCATTGTTCAAACTTAATAAAAAAAAATCCATTGAGCTACCAGAAAATCTTAATCTTTAATCCCTTCAAATAATATCTTACAAATTAATTTTGTCTCCTCTCAGAAATTCCTTCGCAAATTTAACACTTTCTTTCAATTTTAACATAACCAATCACTTTCTCAAATCATACAACAAAAAAATCTCTTCTTCTCATAACTTGTTATTGTTGTTGTTGTTTAGTCGTTAAGTCGTGTCCGACTCTTCGTGACCCCATGAACCATATTGCGCCAGGCCTTCCTGTCCTTCACTGCCTCCCTGAGTTTGCTCAGTTTCATGCTCATTGCTTCAGTGATGCTATCTAACCATCTCATCCTCTGCGGTCCTCTTCTCCTTTTGCCTTCAATCTTTCCCAGCATCAGGGTCTTCTCCAAAGAGATCTCTCTTCGCATTAGGTGACCAAAGTATCTGAGCTTGAGCTTCATTATCCATCCTTCCAATGAGCAATCAGGGTTAATTTCCTTTAAGATTGACTGGTTTGACCTCCTAGCAGCCCAGGGGACTCTCAAGAGTCTTCTCCAGCACCACAGTTCAAAGGCATCAATTCTTCGGCGCTCAGCCTTCTTTATGGTCCAGCTCTCACAGCCATACATTACTACTGGAAAAACCATAGCTTTGACTATGCGGATCTTTGTCGGCAAGGTGACGTCTCTGCTTTTTAATATGCTATCTAGGCTTGCCATAGCTTTCCTCCCAAGGAGCAAGCGTCTTTTAATTTCATGGCTGCAGTCTCCGTCTGCGGTGATCTTGGAGCCCAAATAAATGAAGTCTGTTACTGCTTCCATTTCTACCCCTTCTATTTGCCAGGAATTGATGGGTCCAGATGCCATGATCTTAGTTTTTTTAATGTTGAGTTTCAAGCCAGCTTTTGCACTCTCCTCTTTCACCCTCATCAAGAGGCTCTTTAGTTCTTCTTCACTTTCTGCCATGAGGGTGGTATCGTCCGCATATCTGAGGTTGTTGATGATTCTCCCTGCAATCTTAATTCCGGCTTGTGATTCTTCCAGCCTGGCATTTCTCATGATGTACTCTGCATATAGGTTAAATAAGCAGGGTGACAGTATACAGCCTTGTCGTACACTTTTCCCTATTTTGAACCAATCGGTTGTTCCATGACCGGTTCTAACTGTTGCTTCTTGGCCCGCATACAGATTTCTCAGGAGACAGGTAAGGTGGTCTGGTACTGCCACAGTTTGTTGTGATCCACACAATCAAAGGCTTTTGCATAGTCAATGAAGCAGAAGTAGATATTTTTATGGAACTCTCGTGCTTTCTCCATGATCCAGCGAATGTTGGCGATTTGATCTCTAGTTCCTCTGCCTCTTTGAAACCCAGCTTCTACATCCGGTAGTTCTCAGTTCATGTATTGCTGAAGCCTAGCTTGTAGGATTTTGAGCATAACCTTGCTAGCGTGTGAAATGAGTGCAATTGTGCAATAGTTTGAGCATTCTTTGGCATTGCCCTTCTTTGGAATTGGAACATAAACTGACCTTTTCCAATCCCGTGGCCACTGTTGCGTTTTCCAAACTTGCTGGCATATTGAGTGCAGCACTTTAACACCATCATATTTTAGTATTTTAAATAACTCAGCTGGAATACTGTCATCTCCACTAGCTTTGTTGTTAGCAATGCTTCCTAAGGCCCACTTGACTTCACTCTCTAGGAAGTCTGGCTCAAGGTCAGTGATCACACCAGCGTGGACATCAGGGACATTAAGATCTTTCTTGTAGAGTTCTTCTGTGTATTCTTGCCACCTCTTCTTAATCTCTTCTGCTTCTGTTAGGTCCCTGACTTTTTTGTCCTTTATCATGCCCATCTTTGCACTAAACGTTCCTTTCATATCTCCAATTTTCTTGAAGAGATCTCTAGTCTTCCCCATTCTATTGTTTTCCTCGATTTCTTTGCATTGTTCATTTAAGAAGGCCTTCTTATCTCTCCTTGCTATTCTCTGGAAGTCTGCATTCAGTTGCTTATATCTTTCCCTTTCACCCTTGCTTTTCGCATTCCTTCTTTCCACAGCTATTTGTAAAACCTCATCAGACAGCCATTTTGCTTTCTTGCATTTCTTTTTCTTTGGGATGGTTTTAGTTGCTGCCTCCTGTACAATGTTACGGACCTCCGTCCATAGTTCTTCAGGCACTCTGTCTACCAAATCTAATCCTCTAAATCTATTCATCACCTTCACTGTGTACTCACAAGGAATATGATCTAAGTCATACCTGAGTGGTCTAGTGGTTTTCCCTACATTCTTCAATTTAAGCCTAAATTTTGCAGTAAGAAGCTCATGATCTGAGCCACAGTCAGCTCCTGGTCTTGTTTTTGCTGTCTGTATAGAGCTTCTCCATCTTTGGCTGCAAAGTATATAATCAATCTGGTTTCGGTATTGACCATCTGGTGATGTCCATGTGTAGAGTCGTCTCTTGTGTTGTTGGAAAAGAGTGTTTGCTATGACTAGCTTGTTCTCTTGACAGAACTCTATTAGCCTTTGCCCTGCTTCATTTTGTACTCCAAGGCCAAACTTGCCTGTTATTCCGATTACTCCTTGACTTCCTACTTTAGCATTCCAATCCCCTATGATGAAAAGGACATCTTTTTTTGGTGCTAGTTCTAGAAGGTGTTGTAGGTCTTCATAGAAGTGGTCAACTTCAGCTTCTTCAGCATCAGTGGTTGGAGCATAGACTTGGATGACTGTGATATTGAATGGTTTGCCTTGGATACGCACTGAGATCATTCTGTCGTTTTTGAGGTTGTACCCCATTACTGCCTTTCCCACTCTCTTATTGATTATGAGTGCAACTCCATTTCTTCTAAGAGTTTCTTGCCCACAGTAGTAGATATAATGGTCACCCAAATTAAATTCACCCATTCCCGTCCATTTCAGTTCGCTGATTCCCAAGATGTCGACGTTCAATCTTGTCATCTCATGTTTGACCCCATCCAGCTTGCCTTGGTTCATAGATCTTACATTCCAGGTACCTAGACAATATTGTTCTTTACAGCATCGGACCTTCTTTTCGCTTCCAGATACATCCACAGCTGAACGTCCTTTCGGCTTTGGCCCAGCCGCTTCACTCTTTCTGGAGCTACTTGGAATTGCCCTCCGCTCTTCCCCAGTAGCATATTGGACACCTTCCGACCTGAGGGGCTCATCTTCCGGCGTCCTATCTTTTAGCCTTTTAACATTGTCCATGGGGTTTTCTTGGCAAGGATACTGGAGTGGGTTGCCATTTCCTTCTCCAGTGGACCACATTTTGTCAGAACTCTCTGTCATGACCTGTCCATCTTGGGTGGCCCTGCACGGTATAGCTCATGGCTTCACTGAGTTACACAAGCCCCTTCGCCACGACAAGGCAGTGATCCATGAAGGGGCCTCATAACTTATCTAATAGCAAATCTTTATGCTATCATTCAGTCAGAAAAATCCATTAAATACTAGAAGAAAAAGCATCATATATCTTAACTTTGATTGAACAAACCAACTTTATAATCCTTTTTGGTTTTAAAAGCCTTGATGTTTATTCCTTTTAAGTAATGTCCCAAAAGCTGGTTTCTTTTCTTTTCTTTTCTTTTCTTTTCTTTTCTTTTCTTTTCTTTTCTTTTCTTTTCTTTTCTTTTCTTTTCTTTTTTCTTTTTATCTTTATCTTTATCTTTATCTTTATATTCCTTCATAAGTGCAAAACATCTGTTTTGTAAGTCCAAAATAAGAAAGTTCTTCAAGTCACTCTTCTGTGTTGAAATCCACACATCCAAGTCACTTTTCTGATTTATTACTTGTATATCCCTTTTAGCTATTAAAACATCAGCTGGTTTCATTTGTAAGTCCTGTGTAATATCTTTGTCAATATCATTCTTGTATTCTATCATTTTTAAATCCATATCCAAAACAGCCTGATTCTCAGTTGTATCCTTTTCTGCCTCCTCTTTAAAACTCTCTGGTTCAGCTCAAAGAACTCCACGAGACAATGCAAATACAGTTCTGTGCATTTATTAGCTTCCACCTCAAGACAGAATCTCACCAGACTGAACCCAAGTTCCCAAGCCAGCCAGCCACAACACCATGAATTCCTTAGGGAGGTGCCAGCCTCACCTTCTTGAACTTCCCACACTCCTGTTGGGGGCTAAGAACATGTTTATCTCCCTGAGCATGGCCTTCATAAGTCCATTCCATCACAAAAACCCATTTT
Source organism: Python bivittatus (assembly GCF_059951505.1). Lineage (NCBI taxonomy): Eukaryota > Metazoa > Chordata > Lepidosauria > Squamata > Pythonidae > Python > Python bivittatus. The sequence continues at coordinate 18,412,887 of NW_028277098.1, forward strand.
TATAGTATCAGATAATCTTAAGAGAAAACTCTGAGTACATTGTTGCCAAATATCCTTGAAATCTTTCAGAATTAAAATACCTTTCTCTGTTCTGTATTAGTGGGTCTTCTTTAATTGTACTCTTTAGTTCTTTCTGTGGCCTCTAGTAACCAGCCTTCAAGTTCTCCTTTTAGCATGTTTTTTTCTAATCCACATCATTTTCCCATGGAAAGATTTCTTACACTTAACTTCAAAATCTTCATATATTTTAAATAACAGACCACAGGAAGGATTCTTATAGCTAATTTCAGAACCTCATTTCCAGTCAATCGAGCCCCTTTGTCCATTTATAACTTTCCAAAATCAACATCTAATCAGCCTTTTGCTGCTTACTTCCAAGTTTTTAAAAAAAAAAAAAGTTCTTAAACTTAAATGAAACTTCTTTCATTGAGGATGGAAGGAAAATCACCCAGTGAAATAAAACTTGTCTTTCTGAAGGTTCTTAGTATCCAAAAAGCAATTCATTTACAGTAGTGATTAAGAAAGGAAGTGTGCGAACCCAGTGTCTCTTTGAAGGCTCTGAACTGCAGCTTGGGGAAGCTGGCTCTCCCAGCTTCCAGAGCTCTAAAACCCACCGGAGACTGCTGTTTTATGGTCTCGTTGTGGGGAGCCTCTGTAAGGAGCCCTATGGGTGATTCCAAGTCCTCCCCTTTGTCCAGGGAGGAATTTTGAGGTGCAAAACTGTTTGTCGGCTCCTTATTCTGCTGCAGTCATCAGCTCCGCTGAAAGCAAAGCCGTCTTCAGTTTGTCATTGCTTCCCCGGAAGTCTGCCCTGCTATTACTTTTCTCAAGCCAGCAAAATATTTTGAGGAAGACATTTCCAATGTATAATTTGAAATCAGTGTTTTGTACCCCTGCCTTTATTCATTTATATTCTCTCTCTCTCTGTATTTCCTCTGTGTATATATATACTTTCTTGTATATATACTTTCCCTATGTGTATATATACATACAGTGGTACCTCGGGATACGAACTTAATCCGTTCCGTGACTCTGGGCGTATCCCGAGTTGGTTGTAACCCGAAGGAAATTTCCCCATAGGGTTCAATGTAAATCCAGTTAATCTGTTCCGCCCTCCGCCCGAATTTGGTCGCAACCCGAGGCAATTTCCCATAAGGTTCAATGTAATTACCGTTAATCCGTTCTGGCGTCCACGGACCACGCGTCGGGCGGGAAAGCGGTCGGGCGTGGCGTGGTGCGGCGCGAAAACGGCCGGGTGCGGCGCAGCACGGCGTGGCGCGAAAACGGCCCAGCGCGGTGTGAAAACGGCCCAGCGCGGTGCGAAAACGGCCTGGCGCGGCGCGGTGCGGCGCGAAAATGGCCCAGTGCGGCGCGGTGCGGCGCAAAAACAGCCCGGCCCGGCGCGAAAACGGCCGCGGACCATGCGGCAGGGCCGGAAAAACAGCCACGGACCACGTGGCACGGGCGGAAAAATGGCCGCGGACCACGTGGCACGGGCAGAAAATGGCCACGGACCACGTGGCACGGGCGGAAAATGGCCACGAACCACGTGTCACGGTGGAAAATGGCCGCCAATCCGGTTTGTACCCCGAGGCGGAGTTCGCAAACCGAGGTAAATTTTTGGGGCTGGAGCTGGTCGTAACCCGAAAAATTCGCAAGCAGAGGTGTTCGTATCCCGAGGTATCACTGTATTTTAATCTATGGATATAACGTGCTTGTGTCTGTATGTGTATATGTGTGTGTTGAGCAACCCTCTGGAACAGCATTTTACGATGAAATGAAGAGCTTCTGCCAGAAGAAAAAATTGCTACAAAGTTTGTAAAAATCCTCTGTAAATGATCGTTTCAAACCTCCGGCAATAGTAAGGGGTCTATTTTCTAGAAGCCATTCTACCCCCATCTCACTCAAAAAAAAAAACAAAAAAACTCTCAGTGAAATATGGTGGGGGGGCAGGGAGGGAAAGAGAAAGAGAGAGAGATTCCCCACCCCACTTTTATATCTTACAAAAAAAACTTGTCGGATGTCCATAACAGCTAAGTACGCTGTGTGACTGCTACCATTAATGACTGTCACTTTATTTTATGGTGGGGGGTTCCTTTTTGGTGGGTTGATGATAACTTTTATAGCTTGTTATTTTTCAAAGTGTTGTATTTTTAAAAACATTATAAACCACCCTGGGATTTTAATGAAAATAAAAGTGACATCTAAACGTGTTAATAAAATAAACACATATTAACTGAAATATTTAAGATGAGGCAAAAATGGCCATGTCCTGTGTCTGACTGCCTAATTTGTATCTTTGTTTGTTCCCTTTCCCCCTTCCCAGAATTTCCCCCTTGCAGAGGGGAGATATTACTTAAACATGCTATTTCTTCCTGAACTGCTTTTCTTTGTAGTGCAGCATTTCTCTAAAAAGTGCTAGCCGCAAATTAATTAGCACCCTTGGCAGGCTTGCAATGCTATCTGAAATTGTCAAAGGCCTTATTCAGTGTCATCCTAAAGGCTTTCTTGTGGGATCGCAGCCGCCAGCACACTAAGCAAACAGCTGGTGCCAAGGCATTCCTTTCAATGGGTATTCCCCGTTGTGTGCTTGCTTACTCTCTTGCAATCTTTTCAATGAGTGTAAATACAAACATAAATTTCCCCTTGCTAATTGTCCCAGGACAAGAGGTGAGAATTCCAAGGGGTGGAGGAGTGGGGAAAAGGGCCTATAAGATTTACCTCTTTTTCCCAGTTTCCTTGTGAGTCGAGTTCCGGAACACAACCTTCCCCATGCCATTAGGGCTCACCTGGCTGTTTTGGGGTCCTTCTGACGCTGTAAGTGTTCAGGGATGATTTCTTAATAAACCTTTTTCATGATTTATTAATGTCCTGGTGTCTCCCTTAGTGTTCTCATTCTTTGGTATCAGTCCTGCAAATTCTAAATTAAGTGTTGACACACAGATCAACAGAAACTGGCCACATGCTCACCACACCTTTGTTCTGCACACTGCCTTCCATTCCTGACGAGAACCTTTTCCCTCCCTTCTTCATTTTTGCATTCTTGTGCTTTGCTAGATGTGCTTCCTAGCATACCAGCACATAGGACACCTAGCACACCTAGCACATACGAAGCACATTTAGCACATAAGACACTTAGCACACCTAGCACATAGGAAGCACACCTAGCTTCCACACCTAGCACATAGGGCACCTAGCACACCTAGCACATAGGAAGCACACCTAGCTTCCACACCTAGCACATAGGGCACCTAGCACACCTAGCACATAGGAAGCACACCTAGCTTCCACACCTAGCACATAGGATACCTAGCTTCCATAGCTAGGACAGCTAGCTTCCACACTTAGCACACTGAGAACACCTAGCACACCTAGCTACCACACCTAGCTTCCACACCTAGCACATAGGAAGCACACCTAGCTTCCACACCTAGCACCTAGCACACCTAGCTTCCATATCTAACACATAGGATACCTAGCTTCCACATCGAGCACACCTAGCTTCCACACATAGCACACATAGCACATACTGTAGGAAGCACACCTAGCTTCCACACCTAGCATATCTAGCACAATTAGCACACCTAGCACATAGGGAACAGCAGGGAGATGAAGAATCTCCTCCCTCAACAATGTGTGTTCTATTGATGGATAGTCGGAAGTGCATTTTTCTCCTTTTGATACTTTCTTGAGAAGAAACCCAGTTGAACTCAGGAAGACAATGCTGGGGCTTCTGTTGCTCAAAACATTATTCAAGTACACTTTTCCCTCTACAACCCTTATTTTCCCTTCGACTCTCACTGTAGGACTTAGTTTGTTTCAGTCTTGCTGGGGGACTTAATTTGATATTGTTGGGGGTTGAGATGGACATAGTATTAGCCATGGCTATGTCTATGTCATCTTTAGCCTCTTATCAGCAATACTGAGATTCTGGCCTACCTGACAGGACTGTTGCAAGAAACACACAATGGAGCACTGAATATTTTAAATGTGGATTTGGATGATTACTACTCTTTGCTCTAAAATAGCTCTAGATGGGATGCCTTTCTGCCCAAAGCTTCATGCATAGGTATCAAATTGCTCCAGACAATGTGGCAACAAATGTGGATCCCAGCTAATTAGGATCCATTTGCATGCACACACACACATCTAGAATGCTAATGTATAGATAAAATGTTTTTCCAATGTCTCCAGGAAGAGTTTTAAAGAATAGCAAAATTCTATGGTGACAAATCTTAACACAAATGTTGATGTGGAGTTTCCCTTGAAGTGGCAAAGATATAGAAGCAGGTACATTAAAAAAAAAAAGTATTCTCTTTGCTTCACATTCTCAGAGAATCTGGGAGGCATGTTGAAAAATGCATCAACCTCAGATTTAAAATGTTATTACAAAGTATAACATAGAAATAGTAAAAGCATTAGGTGCAGTACAAAAGAGAAGTATTTAAATTTTAACCAAGCTACAGCTTTCCCCAGGATCATTTGAATCAAACTAGAAAGGTTAAGCATTTTAAATATTTAGTACAATGTACCTTTTCACCTTCAGACCTCCTGGGAGGGTATTTAAACCCTTCCCAATTAATCCTTGATGGCTTCTATAAAATCAAAATTTCATTTCTTTAGCATGCAAATGATAGCATTATTGTTTGAAAATACACAGCACAAAAGCTCCATCTGTCTAATTGGTGTCCCAGACTGAAATCTTAAATACTTTTGTCATATATAGAATCTAAAAATTAGAAAACTTGAAACTTAGCTGACAAAAGTAGAAATGAAAGTGGACAATAGATGCCTTAACTTATTTTTCTGGAGAGGTTCTAAATTTATATTTTGTCTATCAAGTTATATATGTTATTTTTTTTTTTTAATGTAGTCTGTGATTCAGTCACAGATAGTAAAGAAATATTATGTTCCTTTGGTTAGTGGTATTCTCACTAGCAAGATTCGCTTTAATGTATCTGCTTGACAATGATCTGTTCAGTGTGATCTAATCAGAGATTTTAATGTACTTCTACAGGAGCAAAACCTGTTCTGGTGGAGACTCATGACTCTGACATCAGTGAGTATGGGATTACAGAATACAGTCATCTCAAAAGATTTAGTACAAGAATCTCCATTTACGCATGTAAAAGAGAAGAAAAAATAATATTTTACTAGCTGATGCCAAGTGACCCCTTACTAGAGTATAAGGTCCTGAAGACTGAATTTTTTTTTTTTGCAAGCTGCATATATGAACAGAAAAGATGGAATCACAATTCCATATAAGAGTATGGCAAATTCAAGTTGGGGCTTAACAATTTTATGCACATGGATGGAATATTCTTCGGATTCTCCAGGAAAGAGTCCTTTCAGTCAGAGCTCACAAAATTGTCCCTTTGGTTTGTCATATAACAAAAAAGGGAATTCCATGGTAAGATTTTCAGAAAGGGGTTGAGAATAAAGAAGCATGGATCAGTATAATTCAGTCTATGTTGGTGTCTGCATTAGTGAACCATCACACTTGTCAGTATTTTTAGAGGACATTTGAACAAAAATCTGTGAGAGTTTGTAAGCAGCTTTTATATAATGCAGCTCCCTGGTGTAAGACACTTTTATATGCAACTTTCTCCAATATGTTTGTTTTTTCATGGAACATTTCCCAGTATCCTTTTTTTCTAAAGTGCAAATTTCCCTGATGTATGCTTTTTTATTATAAATTTCCTCAATATAACTATACCTAAAAGGTCTTCTTTTAAAACTTAATTTACATGTTTTGTACTCAGCTTTCCCAGCTTTTTGACACACATGTTTCAGAAATAAATGTTAGCTTGTTGGGGTTTTTGACTAAAACATGTTGGATACGAGCGGTCTCTTTTACTGCTGTAGTTTTTGTGCTGTAGTGGAGTCAATTTTAGAATACTATCATTTTGTTCTTACAGAATTCCATGTCAGATGTATTTAATATGTCTAGAAAAATAAGATGATGATGATGATGATGATGATGATGATGATGATGATGATTACTATTATCACTATTTAAAAAGTAAGGAAAAGGCTGCATTTTTCCTACTATTTAAAAGGTTATTGTAGATTTGGACAAAGAGATCAGGAAAAAAGTTATCAAACTAGCCAGGGGAAGAGACTGAGATGACTTCTGTCCATGGGACTAGAAGAAGTTATAGAATAATGCATGAGCGTATAAAGAAAGGAGCTGGAAATGAGATAATTTTTCTCCTGCTCCTAATATTAGAATTCAAGTCACCTAATTAAATTACTTGACAAGAGAAAGGCCTTCAGAGAAAGCATGCTAATCTATGAAAATGACCACCACAAGATGTAAGCAAGGCTATAGGTTTATAATATTCACATCAGAATTAAACTGTTTCGTGGAGGACATATCTGTTATGACAGATGGCATTCTTGGTATCTCTTTTTCCCAAGTGTTTATACCCTAGTCTACTGCAACCTGTAGACTAGGGTGTGATCCACAACCTCTCTCAAGAAGTTGTCATCAAACTGTAGTCTGTAAAATGAAAAAGATTAAATACATAGAGGGTAATCTTTTAAATAGTACAGGTAGTCCTCGGGTACGACGACAGTTGGGACCAGAATTTCTGTCACTAAGTGATGCGGTTGTAAAGTGTGACATCACACACGACCACATCGCTTAGCAGCAGCAATCCTGGCAGTCCCTGTTGCTGTCATTAGTCAAGCACCTTACATGACTGCAATGTGGGAAGAAGTTAGAATCTAGAAGCACTTATGCCGCTGAAACTGTGTCCTAGGCCAGCACGGCAGCAGATGAGAGCTGTGGGTGGGCAGGTGCTACAGAGTATGGGCATGGGTGCTATGGAGTATAAAATCCCTATTCTACCTGGAGGCTTCTCAGGATAAAAAGTGGCAGGAGTGGGAGTGACTTCCAGGAGCAACTTGTGACCTCCTACCAGCTTCCCCTTTGACTTTGCTTGTGGGGAGCTGGCAGGGAAGGTAGAAAATGGCAGTCACATGACTGCAGGATAGTGCAATCATCATAACTGCAAGCCGGTCGCCAAGTGCCCAAATCGTGATCATGTGACCACAGGGATACTGCGACAGCCGCAACTTTGAAGACTGGTCGCAAGTCCCCTTCGTGGTAACTTTGAACAGTTGCTGAACGAGTGGTTGCTAAGTGAGGACTACCTGCATTTAAGTTACATTTCAATGCAATTAGATTCAATGTTTATCTTGGCCCTACTTGGGCAGCTTAATTTCTTACATGATGCTGAAAAGCCAAGTACAATTCTCTAGTTGGAAAAGAATTGTTGGCTTCCATTCAAATGTATATGAAGAAAACAAATTACATATAAAGACAATTAACAGGGAAATGAATGTATTCACGCTTTACCACATGCTATCTGCTTGGCCATTGAACATGATTTTAAAAACTGAGTTAGATGGATTCTTGTTATGGTTGGATCAAACACTTCTCCATATGTTCTTGTACTCATTCTGATACTCTGACCTTATAGGCTGCAGCAAACTTTTAGTATTTCTTATATTTTGGTATGGATGACCTGTTTACCTTCCACATGCTGAAAGGGAAAGCTGGGGCTGAGGGAGAGGAAACCTCTATGAACAAAAAAATGTTAAAGGGAATGGTGACTGAAGAAAGAATTTTCTCATTAATGAAAGTAATTGAAATTGCTTGACTGATCTATTGAGGAATTACAAAGTACCTATCAGTCACTTTGTCTTTTTAAGAAGTTTGCCATTATTAGTAGACACAGATCAATGTGTGTTACAGCAAAATTCCATCTACTGTACTTATTCCATCTACTGAAAATATTTTTGTTAACTTAATGTTTTTTAATGGCAAAAATGCATATCTCATAATGATTTTTCCCCCAATGGCTAGGAAAAAAATAATGGCTCTGTCACAATGTTTGGAAGAGAAAACAAGTAATCTTGAAGGTCATCTTTTTACTAATAAGTTATTGGCCATTAGATGCAAAAAATGTGTTTGGAATATTCTCTATTACTCTGTCATGAGAGAGGCAGTTCATGCCTGGCAACATTTTCTGCAATCCTTTTGCAGGTGAAAATGGCCTCTTATTTTGCTGACTCACCTGAACATAGGCAGCAGGGAGGGAAACATTTTGGTCTCAGGTTGTTGTTTAGCAAGAAGAGCCAATATTCTGTGGCTTGTCAATACAGTGTAGCAATAAATGTGTTGGATTTGGATCAGAGAAGCCCAGGTTCAAATCCCCACATGGACACAGAGCTTACTTTAGATCAGTCATTCTTAGTCAACCCCACTACCTCACAGGGCTGCTGTTTTGGAGATAAAATGGAGATCACCATGTATGCCAGCTTGATCTCCCAAAGAAAGCAAACATAAACACAATAAATAACTAAAAATAATAATCACTAGATGTACTGGCTCGGAATGGTGGGGCAGTTATGTCTAGCTACAACCCTCTGATATAGACCACATAATGTTTCCATGTGACCTGTAGAAAGCCATGGCTCCATCTTGCCCAGTCTATTCTGGTGGGCACAGACTTCCCTATTTCTGTGACTAGAGTTATTTATGAGCATGAAACTGAGCAAACTCAGGGAGGCAGTGAAGGACAGGAAGGCCTGGCGCAATATGGTTCATGGGGTCACGAAGAATCGGACATGACTTAACGACTAAACAACAACAACAACAACAGAGTTATTTAAATTCAGGGATCTACAATTATTTTGGCCTGAGGGCCATAGTTGTTTTGAGGTGCTGGGGATGGCATTCAAAAAAACTATATAACTAAAATATAACAGAGTTATATTTATTTTTATTATTTTTAGCAGAGTCTGTTGCAGTTGGGCAGCTAATATGTTCAAATAAATAAGTCTGTCTCTGTGTGTGTGTCACATTAAACTTTATAATTCAGTGATACACTTTGGAAAGGCTGTAGGGCTGTATGTAACCTTGGACTTAAGCTTCTGCTGTATTGTTCATGTTTGACAGCACTGAGTGAATTTCCTTCAATCCTTAGTGAAAGAAAGTTTAAGAATTAAAAAAAAATGTTTTGAATAAACAGCAAAAGGGTGATTAAAACTTTGATTTTAGAAAGTTACAAACAGACTAAGGGTTCAGATAAATTTGAAATAAGATTTTGGAATTAATTATAAAGAATACTTCCTGTGGGAAAATGCTTTTGTTTTGATTTTTTTTAAAAAAACATAGTAACATTTTAAAAATTGGACACTAGAGGGAACTAAAGATTACAATTAAAGGAGAAGAACACATAAACTCAACTTACAATTACAGAATGAAGCAAAATATGTTAACACTGGAAATATTGAAAGACATTTTTGAAAAATGGAATCAAAAGTTAATATTAACAATGTCAACAGTGATATCTGCCTCTATAGATAGACTGTATCTAAAAGATGTTATGGAAGAGGAACAAGTTTTACCTGACAAGATTGAGACTGAGTTGAAAGTGCATTTACAAATGACAGGCTACAAGTATGACATGGAAAAAGCTGTTACACAACATGCAAAAGAAACTGGCTGATGTTTTAATAATTAAAAGAGATGTACAAACAATAAACTAAGAGAGTGACCTGGATAATTTTCCTATATTGGATTTACAGAAGAGGCTTGTTAAAGTTTTGAAGAATCTTGTGAGAGGGACAAAGAAAAAATGAAAAGAAATCAAGTTTTACGACATTACTTGAATGGACTAAAGATTAAGATCGTTAGAAGTAGAAGGAAGGAATATAAAGTTGGTTTATGTGATCATAGTTAAAATAGATATGTTGTTGTTTCTGGTAACCCTTAATGGACTTTTGCTGACAACAGGACTGAAATGATGAGGCTTTATGGATTTGTTTATAGATAACAGATGGGATATGGGAGAAGGAGATCATTTGTTATAATTAAAGAGGAGGTGAAAAGTTACTAAAATTGTTTATACTTGTAATGAAGGTGAAAGTCACTTCTTTATATATTTCTTTTTTTTCTTTACTATATTCTTACTTTTTTTTTCTAGTTCTCTTTCTCTTTTTTCCTTTTTTCCCTTTCTTTTCTGCACCTTCTACTCTTTATTCTTCTATCTTTTTTAGTTTGTATTAGTTTTTACTGCTGTAATTATAATCTTTAATAAAATTACTGTTACAAATTAAATGAACTTGCGGTCCTTATTCAGGGGGCTGTTCTACATCTCTCTTCTGCCTTTGGAGAGAGGGAAAAGATGCCAGGCACAATGTGCAATTGAAGGCTTGCCCCTTTGAATAGGTGTGTGATATCTGTAAAAGGAGTGGGGCTTTGCCTATGCAGGGGCACCCACCATCTGTGCCTTTTGCCTCCAACCGACCCATGGATGCTCTTCCTCTCTTGCATTTCTCTTCTCAGGTCTCACAGCACTCTGCAAAACTTTGGTGATGCTTTGTGACTTATTTTGCCCTTTGTCCATCTGAAAAAGAAAACCTAGAAAGTGGAGCAAATTATTCATTTATTTAGATTGAACTTCTGCCATCCTCCAGAAGCTCAAAGGTGTGTGAGTAGCATTTCCTCCTCCAAATTCTCCCCACAATACTCTGAGAGGCAGGTTGGGGTAAAAGTTAGGGATTAGCCCTGGAATAAAGGGCACCAGGGTTGAACCAGTCCATCCCTTCAGGTCCTTTGCTTCCGAGGTAGCCCTTCACATGGGGATGACCAGGGACTGGAAAAGTAGGTCCCTTTGCTGCCACCACCCTTTCATTATAAACCAGTTTCTCCCTTCCACCCCAGCTTCTGGGGAACCAGGGGAAGATTGAGGGGGAAATCTTCTGCTAACTACAGACCAGGAAAACAGACACAGACTTTGGGATGTGTAGCTCAGCTAAGCTGAGACAGGTGCTAGAAGGCAACTAGTCAACTCAAGGATTCACTCAAACTGAGTCAAATTTATTAAAGGGGACAAGAAAGAGAAACCCACAGTGAAAAAGAGAATCCCTTCTTTTCTTCTGTTGGTTCTCAGGGGCAAGGTTAACTACCTCTAGGCACATAAGGCTAGTTTGTTATTTGAAGGGCCAGTTTCTCCCCACAACAAGCCACAAGTTATCCAGACAGCTTTTGTGAATTTGAATCTGGATCTCCCTAATTTTTCATTCTCCAAGAAGAACCTTTTCTTTTATTATTTTTTTTCAGGGTAAAAGAGTTCTGTCAAACCTACGTCTGCCTGCTGTACTCACACTGAATTTATCGACTAACACTGCAACAGATTGCCTTCTACTTTCCCCCCAAATAAAGTTCTGGGGATAGGTGTCAGATTGTATTTAACATAATGTTCTATAGCTCAGCAATTGCAGTATCCTACAGTCCTGCCTTTGTAGTTGCGGGGGGTGGGGGTGGGAACCTCCAGTTTTTAGTGTATCTTAAAGACCAGGAATTTGTTCAAGATAAGCTAATACTATTAATGTTACCCTGCAATATGTAGCTCTAAATTACAAGAAGGCATTTTATTAATCTTTTGGGACATCTACCACAGCAAACCCATTTAGTTTAATGAGTGGAAATGTCAGCTTTTTATATGGAATAAAATTGGCCTAATGGAACAAAATTTGGTTGCTTGTAAAAGATTAAATTATTTTTAAGAAGTTGTCCAGCAAGTGGAAATTTTTACATTCAGAGTTTAATACAGATATTGACTTGAAAGAAAGATTAAAGTTGAAATTTGGTTTGTCAGTGGACAGATAACCTTTAATTTACCTGTGAGTTAAACCCTATTTAATCAATAGATCTGAATAGACATTATACTGTAGGTTTTCCCTTTAAGACTGACCAATAGATAAATAATAGATAATATTAATAATAGATAGGTAGATAAAAATAATAGATAAAATCACTATTGTCCAAATTAACTATTAAAAGAGTGGGCGAGTAAGAAAGAATAGCCTGAAGTGAATAACATTAATATGAATGTTATGGTTTTCCTTCAGACATAAACATGTTAATATTGACAACTGCATATACTGACTGTCAAGATTCACCAGTATGCCTCTGAAGGTTTTTGTTTTTGAAAATTTAGCTGGGATTTTCAGCATTTTCATATGAAAAATACAAGGGATAAGGTAGTTTGAGAAAAATCTCTTTCTGGAGAATTTTCTACTTTGTATCCCAATATTTCTGGATAGCTGTGGAAAGGTTATATATATAAGCAATTGCCCCTGTTTGTTCTGGTGATGTCATAATATCACAAATTAGACTGCTGGCTTAAGTTTAACTTGTGGTCAGTATATTTTTCACTTGTGGAATGGTAAAATCGGATAGGATTTCTGGAAATTTGTATCTGCGGTAATCCATAAACAAAACAGGAATTATTCTTGAATCCTAATGCCACTTTTCTTCTAATATTCGAGATATTATGTAATAAACATTTATTAATAAGCATTTTTTTAATAGCAACAGTAGTGTGATTATAGATAGCAAAACACAGGAAGACTACCAGAACCTTATTTTCCTTCTGGTATGCATGTATTGTATGTACTGTATGTATGTATGTGTATACACACAAGCACACACACACATTTATATATATATATACACACGCACGTACACACACACATATACATATACACATATATGCATACATGTATATATACACACATACACACATAAAGTCTGAATGTGAAATAAAGAATATAAACCATGGTTTACTAATACGTTAATTGCTTGATCTGTTAAGCTGTTTTGCTTTATTTTCCCAGCCAAACTGAATTATTCTATATGCATATACTCCTCTTTAAATAGTAAATGTTCTTTTCCCCCTTCACAATTCTACAGTATCAAAGCAAGCCAGTGTAGGAGAGCTTTGTTCAAAGTAATCTTTTAGCTATATGGCTAAGACGTTCATGATTGGGAAAATGATATAGGATCAACATTTTAAATAATTGTTTGCAGTATATATAGAGCCATAGCATTCGAAGCATCATGAAAAGAATATAGTGACTCCTAAGTTTTAAATTATTGACTTTGCTTTTATTTTTGTAATCTTCTACCTGCCATCAAAACTTCTTGCTCAGTAAATATTCTGAAAGAGTATTACCCTGGTTGATAGCATGTTTGATGTCAGCTTAGGCGTATTGTAACATTCTGGCATAGGCAAGCAGATTCCTTGACTATATTAAATAGAATCTATTTCGTATTCTTTGTCCTAATTTATAACTTAGAGGGTTTTTTTTAACCTTTCACAAAACCTGAATTAGGATTTACAACAGTTTATGAAAAATGTACAAAAACATAAAAGAGTAAATAATAGAATTCTTATTCCTCGTCTTTTCAGGAAGGTATAGACAGAGGAGAAAAAAAGATCTCATACAAAACAAATACCATTATGTTCTCTTCTGCCTTTCTGTGTAAAAATCCAAACTGGAATCTAATTGTTTCACTGAACACAGGCAAGCATGTTTGGACCTATGCAGTTATATAGATAAGATAGAAAGATCAAACCATATTGTAAAGCCTGAACATACTAATTATCATAAATCCAAAATAATGAATTTCAGTTCAGTTTGGCATATAAAAACTGTGTAGCATGTGGTATAAACTGCTAATATCTCAGAACAGAGGACTGCAAACACAAGCTTAATTTCAAAATGAGACAGGTACCACTGTTGGCAGCATTAATGATCTTGGAAGAAATGCTCTGCCTGTTATTTTGGCACGATGGGCAGCTATTAATTACTACCATGGATAATCCTGGCAGCTTTCTTATAACTGTAGTCTGTACAGTGGTTAGAAGATCAGATGTAATACTGAGAAGTATCCTAGATTCATAAGTTGTTGATCTGGGATAATAGCCATGGAGAGCCTCATAATAAATTGAGAGTTGAAACAGAATTTTAGGAAAGATTAGTGAGCAAATTCAGGTAAACTAACAACCTTCACTTTACTCCAAATAATTTCTCAAAGACTCATGTCACACTGAGACAATTCTATTTCCAGGAGGCTTTTCAGTCTATGGATGGCCCTTGATTGTCTGCATAAAGATTGCTGGATCGTTAAGCCTGGTTTGTTTTTTTAATGCTTACATTTCTAATTAAGTCATATATTTTTCAAGCAAGCAAATGTTACTTGGAGCATATTAGCAAGGAATCCTTTTTAATGTCAGAAGCACAGGACTCTTTAATGTACACAGTTTTATCATTGCAAGGTATAACTCAAAATCTAGGAAAAATATCATTTCCCCTAATTAAATTGTTTAAATGTTGACATGTTATATTTTGTCTCTGATATGTGGCCTCCATTCTGGCAGGCAAATCCCTTAATTCAGTCTTAACATAATAACCCCACATCCCTTTATTCAATATAAAGCTGACTTATTTTGCATCCTCTTTATGTCAGTCGGTTTAAACCCCCATGTACTGCACTATAACTACAGTACGGATTTCATATGAAACACTTTCTCCCCAAATTAATGTTTACCATTGCCAACTAATGATTTCCATGTCTTTTTTCTTAGGCTAGTATTTCTCAAATTCCTTCAGCTCTGAATGCAGTATTTGGCATGTAGGAAGCTAGCTAGCTAGTTGTGGTTGTACTTATTGTCTAGTGCAAGATATGAAACCAGCCATTGTGTTTTGTAAATCATAGTTTTGGCTTCACATTATGTTCACATTGGATATATACACAACTACTGGCATTTATTCAACAAACTATGGCTTATCCTTATGTGTGAATATAACCTTTCTAGTTTCAGATAAGAGATGTTCCATAAATAGAAATAGCAGAAAGTGGAAGTGTCAGGAATTGAACTGTAACCATGTGCTTTATTATAAAGCACACTTGTGTGCATAACAATACTAATACTAATAATTTCTTTTTCATGCTAAGGTTCAGTGTTTGGAGGATTTGTTCAGGTTCCTAAGGGTCTGAATCCAGAAATGAAATCAAGTATGTTGTAGCTGCCATACATTATTAGCTATTTATGTTGCCTTTCTTTCTTACTGAATTTGATTATTTTGATTTGTTGCGGATATTATTCTTTAGATTACAGGTAGTAAAATGGGAGTGTCTTAATTGGGACTTAATCTATTTCAATGAGGTTTACACAGGATTAAAAATTTGCTCTTGTACACTTCATGTTGTGCTCCTGCTTCTCCCACACTTAGACTATATTATTCCTCAAATAAAACACCACACAGATGCATCTCAAATCTATTATGCTGAATGAAGTTTCTTTAGCTTGCTTCAATTTCTGTTAGGGGTTTTTTCCCATCCATTAATGGTTTTTGAAAAGAAAAGTATTTGAACATTTGCATGGAATGTTTGCAAAATGGAAGTGGAGTACATAATGGGCTCAGGAGCTTCAGTGTTTCCTTGGTCCTTAGTGATATTGAGATATTGCTATTATTTTCTTTATTTCTTTAATTATTTGTCTCCTGTCTTTCAAAGGAAAGCTTCCTGAAGGCCATTTAAAATATAAAACGTTTAAGCATAAAATAGAATGAACTAAAAATGTTAGGATGAAACTTTTAAAGGAGTGAAAATAGAAACTCTGATTTCTCAAATGAAGATGAAGATTCATCCATCGGAAATTAGAATACATTATTATTAAAGCAGTTACTGAGTCAGTAATTAAGACTATTAATTACTATTAAATAAAGACTGAGTTTAAAAAAGAAATAATGGGCTCTATTGAAAAAAATAGCTGGTAAAGAGAAAAAATTAAAAGAATATAGAGATTTTAGAAAATAAGACAGAAACAAATAATAAAGAAATTGAAAGAGCCTTGGATAATATCACACTATTGGAATTAAGAGGGAAAAAATACTGTTTAAGAGGTATTAAGGAGGAACAGGGAGAAAATTGAAGGCAGAAAGTTGTGGAATCTATCTCAAACCTACTTGACTGGGAAAAAGAAGAAATGGTTGAAGAAATGGACAAGGTGTACAGGATCAATTGTAGATATGCCAAGAAAAATAATGTTACAAAAGATATACTTGCATGCTTTGTAAGGAAGAAGATAAGAGATCAGATCCTTCGAGAGCATTTTAAAAATAGGCTCAGGATAGATGATAAAGATGTCATTGTATTGAAAGAAATGCCAGTCAGGATCTTATGGAAAGGGAAATATTATTCCTTTCTAACAGATGTATCTAAAAGAAAAGGGCAGCCATTTCATTTTGATAGATGAAGGGGACAATTCTGATCTATAATCAGAAAAGATACAAATTGAATTCTGTACCAAAGCAAGAGAATTCTATGAGAAGTTCAAAGATAAATTTGGAGAGGGGCAACTGAAAGAAAAAAATGAGAGTCAGTAACAAAAAGAGTACTTAGAAGGAGATATTACATCATTAGGAGCTACAGCCATGGACATATCAAAACCAATAATGTAGATATGGAGCTTAAAACGTTAACTTGGAATAAAAATGGGTTAAACTCCCCACAAAAAAGGAAAAAAAAATTCATCTTCTGAAAAAATTGAAACAAGATGTGATATGTTTGCAAGAAACACAGATTAAAGAAAAGATAAGAAATATTTGAAATATAAGAATTTGGGAGAAGAATTTATTTTAGCAGAGGAAACAAAACAAAACAAAAATGGGGTAGTCTTGTATATAAATCCAATTTTACAACCCAAACTGATTTTTAATGACAAACATTCCTAAATATCTAGGAATAGAGTTTTTTGGTATGCAACTGAGTTTATTTTGATCAGTGTTTATGCACAAAATAATAATAAATCCATTTTTAATGGATTAATGAATAAATTAATGGAGATTATTTATGAAAGTTGGTATTTATTAGGAGATTGGTATGGAGTGGTATGCCCACAAAGAGATAAAACCTTGACAAAAGAAATTAACACAAGGTAAACTCCCTAAGGTTTTTTTTTCTTTTTGAAATGGTGGAGAACTTGAATCTTATAAAAGTTTGGACATATGTAAATGGAGATACAAAAATATACACATGCTATTCTGAGGGATGTAACTCATTTTTGAGAATTGAAAATAAATGTGAGAAATTAATATTATATATGGTAACTGTGGCAAGATTATTGTATACAAAAGCTTGGAAAAGCAACGAAACACCTACAGTGGAAGATTGGATTATAAAATTAACTGAACTTGCAGAAATGGAGGAGCTGACCAGTTTGGTCAGAGAAAAAACAACAGACTGTTTTGAAAGATTGGAAATCTTATATGGACTTTTTGTTGAAAGAAGAAAAAAATGAATGGATGATTTTGGGATTTGGAATTAAAAAGGGATGAAGAGGTTGGGGAAACATTTAAGATGATAATTACTTGATAGAAAAAAAGGGTGGAAGGCATAATTGTATGTTTTTTCCTCCCCTCCCCCACTTTCCTCTATTTCTTGCTTTCTATCTTTGTTCTTGTTTGTTTTGTATATTCTACTACTTAGAAAAATTCTAATAAAAGTATATATATATTTTAAAAAAAGATATTAGAATATATTAACTGTAATTTTCATTTAATGATAGAAGGAGTTAAACAATACAATCTCTGGTATTCCATGAGCATCTTATTGACAGACAAGTAATCATGGTCACTGTGACCCATGTTAAGGCTCAGGCAGATTCGTATCAATGCAGAAGTTCTTTGAATCACCTGATCTGAAATCCTTTGGAAGTTCAAAGATGATCACCATCACTTTAAACTGAACCTAGAAATAGAACAAGCAAGATGGAATGGGCACTGATTTGTAGGAAGCAATTTATTTTTGTGACTGTCTTGTTTGGCTACTTTTACCTTACTCTTGCACAACACATTTCAAACAATCCATTTCTTGGACAATGCCTTCCATAAGTAATTCTCCATTTTGAGTTGCAAAACAACAGTTGCCTTTAAACTTTGCTTCACATGCTTTCTGGTCATATACTTTATTGAGTGCACACTAGACTCCAAATCTGGGATATACAATGCATCCTGAAATGTTAAACTGATCTCCTTTCCTTTAGTTAGGACACAAGAAAATCTTGTCAATCTTCTCTTTGCTGAAAGGAGCTTCTATCCATCTGCCAAGTAAATTTACAATTTCTTTTTGTTTAATAAGGTTACTTGTTTCACCAGAATCCATGCACAATTCATCCTGTGATAGAAAATATAAGATTTTGAGAACTTTCTCTGTTACTTTAATCATTTTATTATTTACAGTTCTTCTTTCCTTGTGCTGCAGTGAGTCATGTTGGACTATTTCTTCTTGTTTGGTCTTTCCAGGACATTAGGCTTGCAAATGATCCACCATTATAAATGAACCACTATTTTTCCTATGTTTGGTTTTGCAAGCCAAGCTTTGAGTGAGTTAACTAAATTGAAGCATTGCAGGTGATTGATTATAATGTTAAGATTTGCCCCATCTCTCTCCTAATGCATGGACTATAGTTTCATGACTTTCTGGAAGGCAATTTAGGGGCAGAACAATGACTGTTTCTGACTGTATTCTCATTTCTTGTCTTGCCTTCTGTCACATTTCATTGATGTGGAAATTCAGGTCTCCTCCTTACCGTGGCTGCTTGTGGTATATAGCCATCTACAAAGATGCACTTCTGAAATTACAGATCTTCTATCATATAAGATTGAAAGATCCCAATATACTTGGCTTGATGTAAATTTTGCAAATGTGCATGAGTCGAATCACTCACTGCTAAGCATCTCACTTCAACTGCTCTGTCATTTCCAGCATTCCAGGCTTTTTGATCCTGGCTTGCATCCATTAGTCTTCATTTATCCACCATAGTGTCAGAAACATTTTCTGAAAAATAAAGGCAAAATTCTGCCCTTTTCATCTTCTCCACAGACTGAAACTTTCCCATGTCCATTCTGAAAGTTGTCTGCTTTCTTTTGTAGTCTTGTTGAACAGCTCAGGGTGACTCACTCTTCTCTCTTTCTCAGAACCTATTGCTCACTGCTCTTGGCCCATAACCTTGTCAGAGGAAGCAATTTGTATGCTCCTGAAGATTAGGAATTTAACCTGAGCATGGTCTAATGAAGCAGCTCTTCTTTATAACTTTAACAGAAAGTTTATTACAGAAAATATGCAGAGGGTAGGCTAACACCCAGCTCCTAGCTAACTACAGCCTTTCAGGTAAAAAGCAAAAGAGGTGTCCTTGCAAAGCAAAGGCAGAAAGGAAATCCCCTTTGTCTCACAGAGAAACTCAGATGAAACTCCTAATGGTCTATCTATACCCCTCTCTCTTTCCAGTCAGTACCACTGAAATCACACTTACGGCCGTTATGAACATTTATTTATAATAAGGCCTTTGGCGAGTGTGATTGAAGCCACTGTTTCTTCTTTTTCTTTGTTCCCATCTGGGTTTGTTATCTCTGCCATCTTTGTTCCTTGTTTGTTTTGTGTTGTTTTCTTGTTTTAATTGTTTTTAACAATTTGTAAACCTCCCAGAATTGCTGGCAGCATGTAAAGGTAATAAATTATTATTATTCCCTATTCTATAGAAAGAGTCGACTAAAGCTTATCATACTTACCTATTTTGGATGTAACTAAGGTGTGGATGGATGACCCTAGCAAGAACTGAGATGCCACTGGCAAAGATATCTGTAGTTGCCTGTTTCACAGATCATGCTGGGACCAGGAGAATCTCTATCTTGTCAACTTCGTCCTTTGGGGGGAATATACACCCATGCAACAGTGACCTCAAATAGTCTGTCCATGTCAACATTCTAGGTATTGGATAGCAAGAGAGACAGCGGGGCAGTCTCCAGAATGAGGTAGGGCAGAGCATGGGCAGATCAGTGATGGAAAGGGGAGAAACAGTCCTGCAGTGGCTGAAGAGGGAAAGATGGCTGCCATCTATAGGCATAACTGGCAGGTTCCAGTTCATGGCAGTATGAGTTCAGCTCCAAATGTGTTCAGGGTTTCTGAAGAGAGGAAATTAATATTCCAGACTCCCTTCATGTGAACTTTATATCCAACATTATGCAAATCGATTTAAAACACAAGTGCTTCTTTGTAATTGTATTCAGCAGGTGGGTATTGAGCATATACCCGTGGAAATAACATTAGGGAGCCTTCTATGGTGTGGTATAATTGTGTATGTGTATGGCTTGCATGTGTATAGGGGAGGTATTTTGAATTCTTATAAATCTTGGTTTGAGGATACTTGATGTCTCCTTTGCAATGAAATGTTTTGCCACAGGCAAACTTTTGTCTTCTCTGTCGGTATTCTTTGTATCCTAGTGCTGACCTTCAGTAAGCAACTCAGAAACATATATTAGACCACAAGGGCACTTCATCATGTAAATGACAAATTCTGTGTTGCAGGTAATATTTTATTTAATAGCAAATTTCTTACCAGGATGTGTTTTGATGGTAGCAATGAAATATTCTGCTTTTTCCCACCTCCCTGTTCATATAGCTTGCCCATTGATAATGGCAAACAGCTAACCTGCATGAACTGTAATTCTAACAGAAAATGTTTTATTCGGTTTTCATATGTATTAAAATAAAATTGGATTATAATACCTTCCTGTCTTACCTTTTATTTGTATGCATTATGAAAGGTGGAAAGGCACATATATCTAATATGATTCCTTTAGTCAAGGAACTGGGCTGCTAGTCCTTCATTATTTTAATAATCCAAAGAGATCGAAGACTGTGGACACAAATGAATTACATCAGAAATACTTCTTTTTGAATGAAACTGATCTTGCCAAGAGCATAGGCTGAAAGATGTACAAAAGCATTTGGGAAAGATGTGCCAGGCTGTATTTTCAGTAAGTTAGGAAACTAACTGACATTCAGCTAACAGACTCACTATAGTGTATCCCACAGTAGTTGTATTTATTCAATGGACACACTGAACCAAAAACTACTCACCCATGTTTTAGTCTTATGTGTTATACAAACCCACTTGATGTAATTAGTTAACCAGTTCAGAGTGTCATGAGAGCCCCAAAATACGTCTAAACCATCTAGTAGTTATTTAGCTTCCTATTTTTACTCAGAGAGGGGAAGGGCTACCTGTGCATATTAGGCTGTTAGGTGAGTTTATATATAGTGGGTATAGAGACTACTAAAACCCAACAACTTGAGTGTATATACTGTACATGTGTAACTACTGATCAGTCTCTGAAAGGTAGATTCTGTTAGTTGATGATTTAAATATTTTTGGATGGGCCAAGTTTTGATCTATATCCTGAAATTTGTGAACTTTTATAATAAAGTAGAACTATAAATGTTAGTCCAGGATTTGTGCTGTTATTAAAACATAGGAGGAGAAAGAACAGGAGGAGCAGTAAATTGTTCCTTTACTTTGTGGTGAGGCTGGCTGACAAAAAGTCACAATTTATTATTAATCTGTGAGTCTTTTGGAGACTGGGCAGCCATATAAATTGAAGATAAATATTATCATCATTATTATTTCAATGCATATCTCGTCTTTCCATGGAGAGGACTTAGCTACCTTCTTACAGAAACAGTTTCCCATAATCCTTCTGAACACCGGAGACATAGGTTTTCCAAGATATTCTTGCTGAGAAAAGAGTCAATACAGCAGTTGGCCTCTGTGAAGAAAGACAACCTTGAATAACACCACCAGCTGGGAAGCTGGCTCTTATCAATGAACTGGGGATATACTTTCTTGGCAGCTACAAGAAATATACTTTCATAGTATCACCTTCACATTTCTCAAAATATGCCTACAAGTAAACAGAGAGAGAGGGGGGGGGGAGAGGGAATAAATAATGAAGCAAAGGAGCAGATTACTTTTTTTCTTTACTGACAATCTGAAATAGAATATTTTAGCAATAAGTAGTAATTCCTGATAGAGTATCTTCATAGCCAGAGGGGTCAGATAAATCTTGATCTCTTGTTTATGCTAAGGATCATCTCATATTTAATTATTACTGGTGCAGGAGTCCCTTCAAGCCTCAGATTCTATGAGCTTTAAGATATACTTTTGAAAATTGACAGTTGCAATTCAGCATTTGGATTTTTTTTTTTTTGACACTACTGCATTCAGCATCTGTTACCTCTACATGCTCTGCCTCCACTTACTGCCTTTTTGTGCATTCACTCCTTAACTGCAAAACGATGAAGCAGTTCGTTTCTCCTCCCCCATCCCCAATGCACACGTGAATGAGCATCAGTATCATTTCAAAGCAGCTAGATATGTTTCTATCAGGCACATTTTATGCCAGGGCTCTTTCAAATAAGAAACAGGGAATTGGTACACACTGTCATTAAGCTAAATAGCTTTCCCGAGAGATACACCAATAAATTATTAGAGTGGTTTGTTCTAATTAAGTGCCATGTACTGTGTCATGGTACATAATCAGCTGCGACAAGGCATGTTCCTTAATCAGCAACAAGAACAGCACTGAAAAGTAACAACAGTTTTGATCAGAATGTCTAGGTCTGCTGCTTCTAAATTGGATGCTAAGTACAGGTAGTCCCCGGGTTAAGGACACCCAAGTTACACATGACCTATAGTTAAGAATGGAGCCTATTGTAGCAAAATTCAAGTTAAATACACAAGGATTTGAGTTAAATGCACAATAATTCGAGTTGATTACACAATACTACCTATACGGTATTATACAATAATACTGTTCTGGCCTACATACAAATTCGACTTAAGGACAGACCTTGGGAACGGAACTCGTCCTTAAACTAGGGACTACCTGTAATAGCTACATGAAACTTTCACTGATTTCCATTGATGTAAGTCAACTTTCTCCAGCCCAGTATTGCCCAAATACTGGTTTGGGATTTGGGGAACTGAAGTTGAACACATTTAAAGGGCACCAGATTAAAGAAGACTGAGCTAAGTAATTTTAGATTCCAGACATAATGACTTAGCAACCCCTTTACCTAAAACAGCTCTGTGCATTGCTGTAATTGTGAAGCACACTATTAGCATTTCGTCTTTGATACATCCTATTATTGCATGCATTACAATTGCTTCAATGTTTCCGTGATACACAAGAGCAAACACGAAAGCTATTTCCTTATATCATCACAGGTACAGGAATAAAATGGAGCATGGTCTACTGCCTTCATACTAAACACATTTCCTTGGAAATGACAACTGATTTACAGAAGAAAATAATCTATTTTTGAAATTAATACAATGAACGCTTTTAAATATATAATTACTTAGCCCAGCATTCCTTTAATATGCATATTAAAAATATCCTAAGAAACAATGAATGCCAAAACAACCACCATGAAACCTGGTAGAAACTGGCATGGCCAATCCAGCTGATGAAGCCAGGCAGCTATTCTCAGCATTAGCTTTTATCTGGGCCTTGCTTGGATTTAAAGAATCTGAACACCAGCCCTCAGGTCCTTCTTGATATTTCAGAAGATTTAAAGATGGAGTTGTTTTGACAACTTTGCCTAATTTTATCACGTTCTCTTTAACTTCTATTTTTGCTTGTTTTTATTGTTTATTCTTACTGTGTTTATAGAATGTTGTACTGTGGGTGTTTTATCAGTTTTATATTTTAGGTAAGTCATTGAAAAACTTTTGATTTCAGCAGGATAGAAACATGAAAAACAAACAAACTAGCAGCATCACAGTTGATTTAGACATCTCAAAAGCAATGCAGCTGAGAAATGTTCAATTCAATTCTGGAAACAACAAAAAGAGAAAAGTTCACAGGGCACATTATGGATACGGAGAATTCTATATTGCTCAGAGTCAGTTGACTGGAGTGGCTTATATACCCTGTGAATCAGTCGTTCAAATAAATAAATACGTTGTCTACTGTGCATTAGGCTATCTGGACAAGAGAAATAATAAAGCTTAAAAATAGTTTTATTTTTATTTTAGTTTGGGCTGACTGCTCATTTACTAATGCTAAAATCTATACCATGATAGTATAGAATTTTGATAAAATGTGATTTTGTATACTTTTAGCCATAGCTAAAAGAGAAATCTACACATATTTGATATGGCTGTTGAACTACATAGGTCTACATAACATATTCATATTTTAGAGCCAGTTTGGTTTAATGATTAAGATGCTGGACTGGACACCAGAATACCATGAGTTCTAGTTCTAGTTCTAGTTCTAGCCCTCCCTTAGGCATGAAAGCCAGCTGGGTAATTTTGGGCCATTCACTCTCTCTCAGTCTAGTCCACTCGCAGAGTGGTTGATATGAGGAAAATATTAGGCTGGAACATTATGTGTGCTTTCTGGAGTTGTACAAAATAAAGGCAGGATATAAATCTAATAATAAATAAAATATTCTGTATTAGTGTAGTGCACTTCCACTTATTCAAAACAGTGACCACTCAATTGTAAGGAAAAGAAGCCAGTTTGCCACTGAATGGGCAAATTAAACTGAAGAGTTCTCTATGGGTTACAAGTCAACTTTGTTCCAATCATCATGCAGAATCATCTAGAAACTGGAAACATGGTGGAAAACTTTAAAGCTTGTACCATATTCTGTGCAAAACAGGATATTGCTTTTGAGGACTTAATGAAGTATTTAATTCAAGCGAATAAAGGCAATTATTTGGCTTAATCCTGGATTCTAGCCAGTTGTTCTTACTTTTAATTGGTATCCAGCATTACCAGTAGGACTAAGTAAAAATGAAATGTTGCAGAAAAAGAAATGGCTAGATTTAGTTATTTTTAAAAAATTAAATACTGAATAAGTTTCTAACCTGATCATTCAATAATTATTGCATGTTTAAGTTTCATAACAATACCACTATTATTAAATGTTACAGTACATGGGCTTACAGAGCCAAGTTTCTTCAAGCCTTTCTGAGTCTGCTTTTCTCTTCCCCCCTCCCCCTGCCATAAACATGATATGGCATGTCAAAAAAGACATGAAATAAAATAAGACAATGGAAGTGCATGGATTTCAATATTCTTTTTCTTCAATAATATGGGGGACTTCCAGTTTCACAAATTACACAATAATGAACTTGTAGAACCAAAATAGCAAATGATCTTAAGGTGGTACCAGGGTACGATGAAACTTTGAGCTCAAATATAGGAAAAAGAATGTGTGTGGGGACAATTGTGTGCAAAGTAAAAATGGATAAAGTTAAATGGAGTCGGGTTTAATAAGGAAATTTAAAAAAAAAAGCAAGAGCTTATCAAAGAAATAAACTCCAGTTGTATGAATCCAAAAGATTTCAAGTTACCAGTCAGTGTCTGTTTCACTACTGGAGTCTTATACTGAATTGATAGGATGGATCTGCTTATTTCTGTTTGATGAGTGGAAGACTACTCATCTTCCTTTACTAAAGTTTGATTGCAGTGAGGCTTTTGGGTCAGAAGCCTCAATTGTGATTATAATTGTTCAGTAAAGAGTTTGTAAGCAACACGCTGTATGTAGTCTTGTTGGCTAATGTACAGTATTATAACCATAAAAATCATTTCATCTTTTCCCATTTTGTAGTCTGGATTCTTAGTCTTAAATTCATAGTTTACTGAATCTTGGTAAACTATTATTGTGCCCAGCGTTATGTCGAATCAAGATCCAGGATTACAAAATGTACATCTTCAGGTGTACTATGTGATCTTTTCCAGCAATGGTGTCATGATTTTCCACCAATCATAGTCTTTGGAATGCTGAACTGAAAAAATCTGGGTAACTTCCTTTCATTGTTTCCAATCTGATCACATGGGAAAGAGACTCCTTACAACATTTATCCAATAAAAATGCATGGATTCTGTTGTATAAACTTACTGTAGTATATGAAGTAGGGGTGGCGATAGTGGTGGTGGAGTAATTTTTCCTGCCCACTGTGGTTGGATATATAATATGTGAATTCCACCTAAAAGAAATATGTATGTATGTATGTATGTATGTATGTATGTATGTGTGTATACACACAAACACACACACACCATAACCCTAACCTGTACATATTTATTTCAAACTAAGTCCCCCTGAATTGAAAGTCCCTTCCTTCCAAATAAATGTGCGGCTGGATTGCAGCTTTGAACTTCTGATGTTCCTTTATATTTTTCAAATATTATATTTGAAATATTTATTTACATCTATCCTCAGTAGATGCATGCAAGAGGAATATGGTGATTTCATCAGCCTGTCCTGTAATCTAAAAGTCATTAACCAAATGTGATTTGACAGTGAATAACTCAAGCAGTTTTATATTAACCTTTATGTGTGAGTCAAGGATACCTTAACCTTGATTGATACGATTTGTAATTTATTGGTCATGATTGGACCAAAAAAGAAAAAAGAAAAAGATGGTACAGCAGTCTGGCATACAAAGTAACCGTATTCAAGATTATATGGCAGTCTATCCCCTTGTTTCCAATAATGTTCACTCCCAGATGAACATGCATAGATTGCACATTTTAATTATTCATTTCAAGGTGAGTAAGAGTTCATATTAAAGAGTTTTGCAAACATCTCTTTCTATGCCTGAAAGCAAGCCCTCTCAAACAGAAATCTGGTAGATGACATGGAATGAGGTGAAAGAATACAATAAAGATCATTAGGCTATTTAGGGACTTAGAGAATTTAGAGAATTAATGAGAATGTTGTTTGTTTGGTGAGTATCAGCCTAGAAAAAGTCTACTTGTTTCAAATATAGGGTTTAAGCATAGGTTTATTCATATGGATGGATGGTAAAGGGATGAATATACATTTTAAATTATGATCGCTTTGATTATTTATGATGGAAAGATTAATAAAGGATACAAGAGTGATGAGATATTCTGCATGTGGATCAGGCCATTTTTGGAGGTGTTAAGAATGGATCACAAAAAAAAATAAAAGGATGTGCACCGATTTAATCGTATGGAAGAAAAAGAAAGAAGTAGAAGAAACAAGAGTACATATCCTATATGAAAAGTATTAGAAGATAGATTAATTTGCCAAAGGAGTGAACTGAAAGTGGACATAACGAAAGAGGGGGTGGAAGCTTCTTGAAACTGAATGAAAAAGAATTATGTTCTAGAATACCACAGAAGTGTGTGGAGGTACATACCCTAATGAGAGGTATGAAAAAAAAATACTTGATGGAATGATGAAGTGAAAGAGGTCGTGGATGAGAAAAATGCATATGAGACAATGATTGCTATAAAAATAGGGGGAAGTAAGAAAAATACATGTGTATTGTGTACAAAGAGAAAAGACAAGTGTAAAAATGCAATAAAGGAGAGCAAAGAACCGTTAAGATTAAAAGAGAAAGAGAAATGCAGAATGATAGAAATTTTAAAAAATGTTTTGAATGTGGGTGAAAAAGGCTAAGCAAGAGATGTCCACTAAAATTAATAGAATTAAAAATAGAAGTGATGAACATGATTTGGAAGAAAGCTGAACTGATGGGAGCAGTATTTAGTACATTCATATAGGAATGACAGTAATATATTGAAGAATGGAACTGAAATGAATGATCTAAATGTTATCATTCAGAAAAAAAAATAATGCAAAGGAAGTCATAAATGCTGTGAGAATGTTACAAAATGGTAACATTACATATGTAGATAGTATAACTGGAGAAATATGCATTAAAATGTGGATGTGGTTTGGTTATGAAGTCATTGTGTGACTCATTTGTATGTGACGGATCTGTGCCTGATGTATGGAAGAATACAGGTATTATTTTCACCCAACAAAGAGAAAGGTAGCAAGAGTGGGCCAGTGGTGAGCAAATCAAATTTTTGCTCTGAGCAGGTCCATGAGAAATATATGAATGTGAAGAACAAGTAGTGTAGGATAAAATGAATAGAGTTGAATTATGGAATATTTTGCATGAATATGGATTCTAAGTGTGGTTGCTGAATGTGATTCCAGCATTATAATAGATGTACAAGATGTACAAGAATAAGTAGAACGCCCAGCAAACAGTTCAATGTTGAGTAGCGAGCAAAGCAACACTATGTGATAACATCTTAGTAGTTTAATGTACTTATGAATGAATGTATAAGGGATGCTTATGGTGATGTTATCTGTAGATTAGAGATATGAACGTAGGTGTACTTTTGTATGCAGATGATGTTGTGTTGTTGGCTGAGAAGCGGAATAATTGGCAGGGAATGTTAGCTAGATTGCAGGATGGATTGAGGAGTATGGATGTGAAAATTAAGGACAAAGAGAATGGAGTGAATGACTGTAAGGGTGAAAAATAGAGCAAATAGATGAGTTTGTGTAAATTGGTAGAATGGTTACTAAAGATAGGGAAATGGATGAAAAAAATGTAAGACATGCCAAATGCTTGTAGAAATGAGGGTTGGGGTTGCAAGGAATTAATGTCTGTCAAAAGAAGCAAAGAAGACACAAAATAAAGAAAGAAGCTGCATGTAAGAGATATAGAAGCGAGAGTTGGGTTTATCAGGAGAAACAAAAATAGGTTGAATGCAGTGCAACTTATTTTAATGAAATGGTTTTCCCCCCTCATGCATAATCTAGAATGCAGATTTCGTATTTTTGATGCACATCCATTTGGCATGGCTTTCATACACATGAGCATTGCCCTGATTGCCAAACTGGATTGCAGTAAAGGGGGAGTATCATTTCCCCAATACTTTAGTGCTGTGTCTTCGTCTGCATAGAAATCTGAATGCTTTTTGTGTGTATTTACTCCCATAGTTATATTGTACACAATCTAATTAATTTGCAAAGTTTTGGTAAGGCATTTCCCTTGATATACTTCATATTTGTACATTATTTTCACCTATAGGCATCTTTATATGCATTCTCCCTAATTTATACAGTGTAATGCATGCTTTATTTGAATATCAAACTCTACCAGTGATTAGGCTTGAATGTTGGTTTGGGAGGTACCAATTAATTACATTAAACCCAGCAGATTTTTCTTACCTGCATGAAGATGTATATTTATTTTTGATATAGAACTCTAAATTTTCTCTTAGCGAGCCAGTGGTTAAGGCACCAGGTTAGAAACCGCGAGACCATGAGTTCTAGTCCTGCCTTAGGCATGAAGCTACCTGGGTGACCCTGGGCCAGTCACTCTCTCAGCCCTAGAAAGGAGGCAATGGCAAACCACTTCGAAATCTTGCCAAAAAACCTGCAAGGACTTGTCCAGGCAATCGCCAGGAGTCAACACTGACTCCAAGGTACCCTCCCCCAAACAGAGTTGGAGTTTATAGTTTTGCCTTTTTTTCCACCTCACTGGTATTTCCTTTTGGCTAGATTTATAACATGACATCCCTAACACAATTATTGGTATAATTTGAGAAGAATTTTTAACTCTGAAAATGCTTACTGACCATAGGTCTACCAAGTGTTTAGAAAAATTCCTTTTAAAAAATTGTACTTACAACCATAAATTATCCAGACAGCTATGGCTTCGGCATCTGTGTAGTTTACTCCTTTTTACTTTGTTATTTGAAATGTCTACCCCAAGAAATTCCATGACTGTAATTTATAGACCTGGCAAAGAGGTTACAAAAGTTAGAGCCATGAGTGCAAAAACCCTACCCTAAAGTCCCTTTTAGTTGCCATGCTACACTGGATTGCTGGAGCAACAGCCATAGCCTAGGCTGGAAGTGAACAGAGCAGCCATCGATTTCACTTTTCTTGTGAAAGAATTAGATTCAAATCCCGATTTATTTATGACTTATGCAGAGTGCAACTTTGCAGTTTAATTACAGAAGCCAGGTCAGGTTCCAGGTATGATGAGGTAAAATGCTTTTTTGCTGGCTACCTCCAGCAGCAGTCGTCTGCAACAGTATAACTGTCCTGACCATCCCCCACCATTATAACTGTCCACCTGACAGCTGCACACAATGACCTGGTATAGCAATGCTCCAGGTCCTTAAGAGCAGTGTATATTGGGGGCTGCTCATCACTCCCAGTCCGTCAACCAGCAAAGTTATTTGGCTCAAGCATCAGACATAGAAACCTAGATGCCAATGCTGAGGCTGATGGAACCCGATACCAAACATCTGCTGTTGTTGCAACTCAGGGATAGTAACAAGTCATTAGATTAGTCAGGCTGATCTCAGCATGATTACAAAGGATCTTGATGTGACAAAGGATCCAAGGGATAAGAAACATAGCACTCACTTCCTCATTTCACCAATGCAAGAGAGAATTTGCTGAGGTGGGAAATTGACTAGACATAGATAGCAACGTCAGAAGGCTTGTAAGTCTGCGCTACTATTGAATGAGAAAAATCAGGATGTTCTTGATTTCTAAAGCTTACGCAGAAATGCACAACCTTCTTGGACCAAGGAGTGAATTTAGACTTTAAAAGCTATGCTGGAAGGCCACTGCAAAAAGTTATTTTGGCCAGAACAACAACCAAACCTGATAATGTGATTAAATTAATTCAGGAGAGTCAATATGATTACCATCCTATATTTAATTTACTTCTCCTTCAGGCTCATTAAAATTATGATTTGTTGACAACCTTTGGGATGCTAAACATTGTACCCAAGGCTTTGGTGGCCACCTTGTTCACTTCTTTTTAACCTTTTAAATCTTTTGTATGCCATCCAAAATCACTGTTATGAGATAGGTGGCCATAAAATGTTTAAATAAATAAAAGTATGCCCACTCCAAAATAAATGCATTTTGCATCAGTGCAACTGAATGAATAATTTTATGCATGATAATGCCAGGATTTATTATAATTCTAGGTGTGCTAATCAGTTGTAGAGATTCTTCCTTCCTTCCTTCCTTCCTTCCTTCCTTCCTTCCTTCCTTCCTTCCTTCCTTCCTTCCTTCCTTCCTTCCTTCCTCCCTCCCTCCCTCCCTCCCTCCATACTCATGCTGGCAAATTCAAGCATTGTGAATCATGGAGTGACAGTGCCCAATTTAGAGAAGAAATACATCATTTCACTAATTTAAAATACACTGAGAGAGGCATATTTTGAGATAAAGTAAGTTGCAGCATACAAACATATTTTTGAACAGATATTTGTATTTGGCAGATTTGTTTGGAAGCTGGATGAAAGACTTATGAGTTACTATATGCAAAAATGACATGGAGTGAAATAGATTGATCCAGCTATTCCCACTGATATAGTCATTATTAGCTATCAAGTATCATCTTCTCATATATTAATTCAGGAGCAGGAAGAAATAAAAAAGTGATTTAAAAATAGAAGTTTTTCAGAAACGTATGCTATGCATGAATAACATGCCTATTTTCCAGAAAACACTCCCACTCCTAAAATTGTCCATCTTGATCTAAAAGAGAACTCAGAATTATTCAGGACATCCTAACACTGATGCACTGTCAGTCCCCCCCCCCAAAAAAACCCACAGTATTTTTCTTATTTCAATAATTAGTTTTAAAGCTGGCAAACTACAAACAATAGGAAGGAGGTAGAACATAAACAGGGTGGAAAGAGAACATTAAGGTATATTAAACATTTAGAAAATATACTGATTTATCCAGGGAATGGAAAACTGGAATCAGCAACTAGTATAACAAATAGAAGTATGACTAAGAAATATGTATGAGCAAATGTTTTTGCATTCTCATATCTCCCTCTCTTCCCGAAACAGTTCAGCTGAAAAAGAAGAAACCTCAGTTAATCCTTTTGCCACTGCTTCTTACCCTAACCTGGTATTACTACTCCAAGTTAAAATGATTCAGTTTCAGAACCAAATAATAATGGACATAGAGTTATAGGGTGTTTGGTGACCCTTTCCAAAATATATCACCTGCTTCTGATTCATTTACTCCTTACCTTTCAGAAGGAAGCCACAGGGAAGGTCTCTATATATCATAATAATTTAGCACTTAATTTTTCTTCTTGGCAAAGCCCAAGAGGTAGGATGACCTTATAGTTAAAAAAGGGAAAAAAAACACAACACAAGACTGCACGTAAGGAGATACAGTCATATTTCCTTTTTGAAATATCACCTAAGATATGAACAGTTCAAAGAGTGCTCTTTACTAAAGCACACCTGAACTGGGGAAGAGGAGTGGACTACTTTAATTCATACAAGTAGATCTAAACTAAGTGGTTAAAACAGGACTAAGGGTGATCATAGGATGGAACTGGCAGATGGATGGATGAATGGATTTATCAATCAGCTTACATTGATAGAAAACACAATAAAATCCCTATTATAATAAGAGTCAAGTAAAACAAAATATTTAAAATAACACAATAAATTAGCTAATGAAATCCAGCTACAAATGACACACAATCATTCCCCAAAGGCCTTCTAGAAAAGATTGCTGTTCACAACTTTCTAAGTATACTAGCCTAGTTTCTAGAGGAAGGCTGCATCAAGATGGAAAAGCAATGTCTTTTGTCTTCAGCTCCCTCTTATTTCATGGAACTGGGGCACAAACAGTTTTTTTTTCTGAAAGTATCTCCTTGGATGGGTCAACTGCAATTGAAGTAGATAGATCTGAAGGAACCTATTTGCCAAAGTCATACAGGGCTTTGTAAGTCAAAACTTGTACTTTAAATTGCACTTGGAAACCTGCTAGTAGCTAATGCAATGCCTAAAGAATAGGTGTAATATGACTATAGCAACTAGCACTAGTCAAAATGTGAGCTCCTAACGTTTTGACCAACTCTAGTTTTTGAATTGTCTTCAAAGGTAGTGCCACGTAGAATGCATTGCATTGCAGAAATCTAGCTGTGTAGTGATAATGGTAACTGTAGCCAGGTAACCCCCACTCCAAGAAGAGCAGTAACTGCTGCACCAAATAGAATTTGCCCAAGGATGTCCTGATCATGGTTTCAACCTGCCTATTTAGCAGTAGCCACAAGTCCAGGAGGACCTCCAAGTCATGGACTGTTACAATTGGTCAGGTCTCTCACTTTCCAGTCAGTCACACAGATTTAAAAAACAAAAAAACAAAAAACACTTACCTGATAACCACATTTCATGTTATGTGCCTTCTGTTAACAATGCTTATTCAAGATATAATTAGTCGCTATAAAGGGAGGTCAGATCTTCTCTCACTGCTGGTCATGTTTCAGAGAGCCAGAAGTGGACAAGCCTGACGACTCAGTATAACAATATCTATGAGAAGAAGCTGGCAGCACATCCTAAAACATCTTTTTATGTCCAGTTTTCCCCAAGATTTGTTTTCATGTTCAGAACAATGATTTGAGTGTCTCTGATTCCTAAACTTCCCCTATGAGCTGTGTGGTACCCTACCAGAACATTCAGCAATGCATACAATACACTCAATGGAAGTAAATGAAATATCTTCTTTTTAAATATCTTAGTGCAGGTTTAGAAGTAAGATACAAGACAAGAATACCTTCAAATATCTTGTTGACATTAGGGTAGCCATTTATTATTACTTTATATTTCCTGATATATAATGTTCCAGCATATTTATATTTCAGGCAACATAATAATGGTGCAAAAATAAACAGGCCAACTCTAACTTCTGGCCCAACTTACTACTTTCCACTAAACAACAACAACAACACAAGGTTACATATCTTACATTATTAGTAATGTTAATCAATCATGGTTAACATTCCAATACTGAGTACAGATAGGACCACAAAAGAAAGATAGAAAAGTTCAAATTCAAAGCGATTCAGGCATAAGTAAGCTTCATTGTATGCCTAATATAGAAATAGGTGAAAAAAACCTTGAAATGTAGCCAGTTCTAAAAGGACATAGAACTAGTGCCACTCCTGAGAAACCACTCTGGACCTAGCGCATGCTTACAGATCCTCAATCAAGTTCACTTTTGGTCTTCCTCTCCTGGTGCTCAAGGGATCACCTCTGAAAGTTCTCAGTAAACCAACATACATTCTAGGATTGGCAAACAAAAAGAGGCTACTCAGGAGCAATTTCATCAAGAGCCCAGGTCAGCTCCTGCTGCTAGAGCCTAACCAGGCAGTCAGCAAAAATGCTGATCAAATCACTGAGAAACTCCTCAGGTGCCCTTCAGAAATCCTCTGGATCCACCAGACACCTGAAAGGGACCCTCCTAATAGGTCCAGCCCTGCTGAGATGCCAGGTGGCAATTAATGTTAGTTGGAACAGGGTGAAATCTGAACACAACAGGCTAGATGTAATGCCCTCTATATTCATATCATCACACAATTGCTCAAAGATGAATGCAAAGGCTAATGTCAGGCCAGAGATTACATGGGACAAGCCCATGGTTGCCATGAACACTGGGATTTCCCCAAACTTTCCCAGAGCATGGAAATTGAAATCACTAAACACCAAAAGGCAAGAAAATATTTGGTAGGACCTTTGCCATTTGTTGTATTTGGAGTGCTTTTTTCTTACCAAAAATTTGCATTAACAAACTATTAATGGAGGAATTTGTAATGTCTTTGTTTTCTCACAATCCATTTCTCTACTTTGGATCTATCTAGTTTTGGAAATACACCCTTCTGCCCATCACTCAAATGTGAAGTGCTACAATTTGTTTGAAAATATTGCGTATCCCTGATACTGTTTATGCCCTAACAATCTCTTCCTTTTAAGCTAACAGTATGCTTGGCTAGCTTGACTAATTTTTTTTTAATTATTATGTTGTGCCTTTGAGTCAATTTTTGACTCCTGGAAACTGCCTGGACCAGTCCCTGCATTTTCTTGGCAAGGTTTTTTGGAAGTGGTTTGCCATTGCTGCCTTCCTAGGGCTGAAAGAGAGTGACTGGCCCAAGGTCACCCAGCTGGTTTTGTGCGTAAGGTGGGACTAGACCTCACAGTCTCCTGGTTTCTAGCCTGATGCCTTAACCGTTACACCAAACTGGCTCTTTTAGCTTGACTAAGAGAACAAGATATTCAAACTGTTACTGATGGTGCCTTAAAAGCAGAAGTAAAATGAATAGTCAGGACTCTACAATTGTGATTTGCTTTGTTTTGGTATGTTTGTGTTCAAGCCTGAAAGCAACTTGGTGTATATTTGCAGAAAGTACACTCTTGAAGGAAAAAAATCAGAGGATTGGAGCACTGAATGACCACATTGCAGCTGATAACAACCTAATGAAGGCTCAAGAGGAAAGTGACAGACTGAAGCAAGAGATACAGAAGAATACAGAAAGTGAATAGCTATTTAAATGGTGTCAGTTACAGATATTTGATTTCTGGGACCATGGTCTGCGTTATTTGAATGAATGGCTAGTACAAGATTGCTTGTACTTCACAAACACAAGTAAAAATGCATTTGGCTGAAACATGGCCAGCTTGATCAGGAGGTCTTTAAACTTAATCTAGTAGAGGTTGGAGAAAAACTAACTTAAAGTAAAGCCCTCAGGTAAAGACTTGTGCACTGTAAAAGAATTTAGAATTATTGTTGTAATGAGACTGATTAAACCATAAAAATCAGAAAAAACACTGACTCTTAAAAATCATGGCCTTCCTTATCTATACAGAAATGCTTAGAGTACAAGAAATAAACAAGATGACCTCTTAATTCAGAAAAGCAAATATGATTTAATAGGTATAATGGAGATCTAGTAGGATAACACCCATGACTGGAATAGCAATTGAAGGATGCAATTTATTCAGAAGGAAAAGAATGAACAGAATGGAAATATTTGTGTTAAAAGTATCCATACCTGATCAGAAACCCAAATGAATGAAGTAGGTGGTACTGTAGAAATCATAATGATGTGAGGCATAAATAAAAGCAATACTATTGTTGGTATCTAATATTGCCTATCCAACAAGTGAGAGAATGTGGGTGATGTTTCCTAAAGTAACCTGCAGATCTTAAACAATAGTGATGGAGGATTTAATTTTTTGAACAGCTGATAGGGAAACAAACTTTGCCGGTTTCATTCCAGAAAATTCTTAACATGTTTGTTTTTCAGTTGACGGAGGAAAGCACAGGAGCACTGATACTAATAAAAATGGAAGACTTGGTTGATGGGAGTAGCTGCAAAAAAAAAAAGTAAATACAGTTTTAGGCCGCATTGACAAAAGTATTGTTTCCAAATAATGGGGAGTAATAGTTCTGGTTTATTCTGCTAATCAGACCCCCCTCAAATATTGTGTTCTATACTTGGCATCATACTTTAAGGTTCAGATAAACTGGAACAGGTTCAGAGAAAGGCAACAAGGGTGATCAGGGAACTAGAGAATTAAAGCTATGTAGAAAAACTGAAAGAATTCAGAATGTCAAGAAGAGAAGATTGAGAAGAGTATGTGATAACATTCTTCAAATATCTGAAAGAATGTCTGTTGCACAGAATGTCTTACTGTTCCAGAGTTCAGGACATGGAATAATGGATTTAAGTTACAGGAATGCGGATTCCAAATGAATGTCAAAACAACAACAACAATCTTCCTAACAATTCAACCATGGAACCAATTATCCAGAGATAATAATTATCCATTATCTCACTAGATATGTTCAGGCACAGGCTAGACAGCCAGCTTTCAAGGATGGTTCAATTTGGATTCTTGCATTGAGCAGAAACCTGGACTCAGTTGTCTAAGCAGATTCTTCCAGTCTTACAGTGCTCAAGTAGGAAACCACAGCCTTGGTTAAGTCAGGATAAATGCTCAGCTGAGACCATAAGAAGACTAAGGCGGGTGATTTATTAGTTCCTGCTTAGAGCTTATGTACAAAGAGCCCCTGATCCTTTTTGAAGCCATGAAAATATCTGAGTTGGAACTTGCAGGTAACAGGAAAGTTAAATCTTCAGCCTAGAAAGGCCTAAAACAACCATTGGGTGCTTCTCCTTAATTAGGGTAATCTGGTTTATTACACTGCATGCAGATCAGTGTTCTTCTAGGCTCCTGATCAGACACATAACACCTACGTCCCCACTTCCTATTGATAAAGCTATTTGCAATAGTCCAGATATTATGTATCTCTTTAGAGAAATCTAGAAATTTTCAACAATGCAAACTTTTCTGTAGAGCTATTCTTAACCCTGAGACCACAAAGAATTGATTATCCTTGGCAAAACATAGACAGGGAGCTTGTAGAAACCATTATTTGATGGCTTGATTTGCAAGATCAGTTCAGAAGCCTGTTTCTCTTACCTCAGTCTGCGCTGAAATTTCTTGGATCATAGGAAAGAAACTTTCCTGGCCAAG
Organism: Python bivittatus; assembly: GCF_059951505.1. Taxonomy (NCBI): domain Eukaryota; kingdom Metazoa; phylum Chordata; class Lepidosauria; order Squamata; family Pythonidae; genus Python; species Python bivittatus. The sequence goes on from NW_028277098.1 coordinate 18,449,761, forward strand.
GTATTGTGCTGCTAGAAGTAGAACAGTCAATGACATCTCTAGCCACTTCCTCCTTGGTTAAAAATTATTCAAAATTAAAATATCACAAAGTTATAACACAGGTAGTCCTCAATTAATGACCATTTGTTCAGCACCTTTCAAAGTTATGATGGTGCTGAATGAGACTTTTGGCCAGTCCTTGAGGTTGCAGCCATCACAGCATGCCTGTGGTCACATGATCATGATTTGGGCACTTGGCAACCAGTTCGCAATTACAACAGTCACAGAATCCCACAGTCACGTGATTGCCATTTGCGATTTTCACTGCTGGCTTCTGACAAGCAAAGTCAATGGGGAAACTGGCAGAAAGTTGCAAATGGCAATCATGTGATGTCGTGCCTAACGACCGCATGGGATTCGCCTAATGACCACCACTGGAACTGCCAGAACTGCTGTCATAATTCAGCATGGTCACATGATTGCATGCTTCACAACTGTAGAGCTTGGTGACAGAGTTCCTGGTCCCAATTATCAATGTTAATCAAGAACGACTTGCATCCTGCCCTTTTGGTACATCTCAAACCTGCTCGCTGAGGCACTGCTGCCCAAACATCAGGCTGATCCTGGGTGCCGACTTTTCTTAACATTTGGCAGAGTGTCTTCTAATAGTGCTTTCCGGGGGGGAGGTCAGTGTAACTAAAAACACCACACCGGATATACACTGTGCAAAAATAGAGAAATGCACTGACATCCACCTTCAAAAGGATGGTGATGGAAGTTATGTAAAACCCCATACCTAGGGGCATGACATAGTGTGACATCTGTATATCTTTCTCTTTGAAAGCTTAAGGGAAGATGAACTATATATAGCATTCTGATAGATTCTATATATCCCTTGCTGAAACATCACTGAGTATCAGAACCTTTAAGGTAATGTGCTGTATCCTGTATCCAGTCATCTGAAAGCGCAAGGGTCTGTGAGTTCAACTCCCAGTAGAGAGTTTTACCAGGAGGGTTTGTTTGTTTGTTTGAACTACTTTCAACAAATTTATTCAAGCTAATTAGATACACACATGTGTATATGCAAGTGTATACTCCTCCCCACAACTGATTTTCAGATAATAATCTGCCCCTACGAATTTTTCTAGTCAAAGTTGCTCCTTTTACTGTAGAGTCTGAGGACACTGTAGCCTATGGGGAAATCTGCTGTCCCATCATTTTCTTTTTATCTATCACATAAAGCTGGTCACTAAGGCCAGTAACATTTTGACCTGCAGCTCTTGTTTGTAGACAGGATAAACAGGACTCTTGCAGTCAAAGAGACAGGGGTTTTGCTCTTCACAGCTTGATGGCTATGAGAAAAGATGACATTTTCTTTTCAAATGCTGCAGTGATATTTCAAAGCTGATTCCATTTTATTATTTTTTTAAAGTTAGGATTTGCTTTTTCAATCTCTTAAAGAAGGCACTATGTTGCAAAATGCATTCTGGCTCAATGAACGCATTCTGTCCATTTCTAAAATCATTTTAATGAAAGTTCAAGTTGCATTTTACCTTTCCTACCACAATAAAACTGGATCCAGCTCAGAAAGTAGGAGTTTCTTCTCACCTGCATTCCTCTGCACTCTCCAGTATAAAGATCCTATTTCTCCAGAGTGGAGTTGGTGAGTACCCTGAGGTGATAGAGATGATTTAATGTATAGTGATATCTGTTCTGCTCATAGAAGGACACCACTAGATACAACATAATGCTATTTTGTCTTGCTTCATTTAATAAAGGTCAAGACTCCCTCAACTGAAGTTGACTTCTGGGAATATATAGACTTTTCCATATAGTTTTCTTGGCAGCAAGAACTAGTATGCCATTGCCTTCTTCTGGGATTTTCTCTAATTTTCCCAGTTTAGTTTACAATCCTGGTGGTTTCACAAGACATGACTCTATTTAGCTTTTTGAGATCCACCAACATTGGCTAGGCCCTGCCACGCAGGCTGAGCTTATTTTAATATCTTGCCTTTTTAAAAAAGGAAAGTTTATTGCATTTGGCTTTTTATGGGTAACAATACTTACCTAACTTCTTTATAAATGTAATATATACCCTAATATATTCAACGTATTATTATAAGGAGAGCCAAAATGTGCTACTCTTGTTAAGGTAGAAATGTGTACAATTCATTTTTGCTCCAGTGTCTCATTAAATTATGTGACTGTTCTAGTCTAAAGAGGAACAGAGATAAAATTATAAATAGGACACTATAAAAATGTCATTGACGGAGCACCCCAGTATCCCTTTTAATAAGCACAAGTTACACAGAGTTAATGGAAAATCCTTTCTGTGATGAAAGTATTGGCAGGAGCTTTAAGAAATCCTATCAGTTGGACCAAATCTCTTACATTTCTCTGAAGCACACAGAGTATTTAGGGCTAATTATCTCTGAATCCATTGTAATCCATTACTCATAAAAATGTAAGAAGGCAGCATTCCCATTCTACAATCGCTGTTACCTGACAATGCTTGGTTCAGCTCACAAACTGACTGTTCGGAATATTTTTGAGTCACCAAGAAGAATGACCCCAATGCTGTCTGACAGAAATCTCACTGTTATTTTTAAATTATGATGCAATCTTAGTGAGAGACATGGTAAAATATAAATGCATTTATAACCACTGTTAAGAAGATTAGAAGTCGCTTCTTCATACCTTTTTCTTTTCTTTTCTTTTCTTTTCTTTTCTTTTCTTTTCTTTTCTTTTCTTTCCTTTTTCTTTTGTATTTTGCTTCTTTTGCTTCTTTTCTCTCTTATCTAGTCACTATTTTTCTTTATTTTCTTTATTTCTTTTCTAAAACTTGTATTGGTTTATCTTGTCAAAAAATTCTTCAACAAGAATTACATAAAAAAGAAAAGAAATCTCACTGTTATTTTTGTGAGAGCCATGGAAATTAACAGGCAGCATAGCACATTAAACAATAATCTACGAGAAATAAGAATCATAAATACTGTTCCTACATGACCCATTCTATCCTTGACATCATAAGAAGCTACCTCTTTGCTGTCTGTTTTCTGGCCACATGTGGACTGGAAAGGATTTGTGCATCCACTGTCTTGAACAAGGAAGAATGTCCCATTCAACAAGACACATCAGGTATATCTTTACCTATTCTTCATATATTTTCAGTTTTTAAGGGGCATCCTTCAGAGATACAAAACACATTACCCTACGAAATACATTTCCTGAAAAAGTGGGATTAGCCATCTTTTTGCTTGTTTAAATAGGCGTACAAGCTCTTCTAAAAGATATCCTTTAATTTAATTTTTAACATGACAGAAAGAGAAATCGTTATACATGTGAGGAGTAATCATATTAATTATGTTGAATGTAGTCAAATCAAACTTTTAAGCTAATGGATAGAATTGAATCTGACCATCTGGTGAGAACATTTTGGGACAGCCTGTTAAGAGTTCTCCCTCTTTCTAAGATGAGGGAAGCATGGATGAAACAACTGTGTGACAGGCCTGACATTTTGGAACTCCTTACCTCCCCAAATCTATAAAACTCCCTCCCTTATGTTTTATAGAAGATCTTTAAAGACAGATTTATTTGTGGAGTTCTTGGTGTTCTCTAAGCTTGTTTGTTTGCTTGCAGACATTTCATTACCCAACTAGGTAACATCTGCAAGCAAACAACCAAGCTCAGAGAGCACCAAGAACCCACAATTCAACTCTGAACTACAAATATTTCCTTCTATTGGAACAGATTTATTTCACCAGGATTTCAGCCCAAGGTACATTTTATTGCTATTGATCTTAGAAAAGGGTTGGTTTCTGTTGGTGTTGATCTTAGAAGAGGTTTGGTTTCAAATTGTGGATTTATTGTTAATATTGTTTCATATGATTTATTTCATTGTTTCAATTTTTGTGTAGTCTGCCCAGGGTCTTTTGAGGGTGGCGGGCTGTAACAACTGTAAAACAGACAAATAAATGTCTTCATTCTGGCCACATCCACTGCTTTGTCTTCTTGGCTCCAATCTAATTTTTTGGGCTGTAGTATCTAATATTCCACTCAAAGGCCAAATGTGGTACTTGCTTTGAAAAAGCTGCGCACCCTGTTTTAAAAGTATGGTAGATAGATTTATAGTTAAATGGATCCCCCACTGCTCAAACAGAATGTGTTTCTGAATTTCTAGTGCTGGGGATAACAACAAAAGGTGGCCATTCTCCCAGTTGGTTGGCTGCTGTTAATAACTGGATGTTAGGTTAGCTAGATCTTGATTTACAGGCCCTTTGTGAGACTATTGGTGCTTATACAACTGGTTATTTTGAAAAACATGTTCCGGGTTTTGGTGTTTTGATCCTATTTACCTCTCAAAATCACCTCTCAAGATCTTCTTGAATATCAGTGATATTGGCATTAAAATATAATGGTATGTATAGGTATCTTTCCTCACTTTGTACTGGGTAGGATTTTCCACCCATCCACAAAGCCTACACAAGGGATTTGAAAATGTAGATGCTAAGAAAAACTTATTGGCAGAATAATTATTATTCAGTAAAGGATATAGAAGTACCATAACTGAAAGTTAGACAAGAAAGCTGACTGTTTAGAAAAAAATATATATAATAGCTTTAGCTGCAGGGAAAAAAAAGGGTTACAAAAGTAAGTGAGTTCTGTTCATGGGTCAAATTTATTTGTTCTGAGTTGGAGGCTGCATGGCATTCAGAAAATTAACAGAAGCCTAGGTTTGAGCATTATCTCTAGTACACAGAACTGAAAATGGGAAGGAAGAAACTGTTAAGACTTGAAGAAATCAAGAAGGCATGAAGGGATAAAAATGAAGGACATTTTTGCCATTTATGGGTTAATCAGCATGGACCAATTGGTGGAAAACTGGGTTATGGAGATGTGCAGAAGTCAGAGAAACCCATTATGTATTTCTTTTCCAGAAAATGTTAAAAATAGAATTTATCATGGTGGGAACAAGAATATACAAGCAGTTCATCAGTGTTGGTGTTGAAATATTTTTTACTCAAAAATTGGATTTAAAAATGTGATTTTTTTAAAAAAATCCACACTTATAGTAAGAAAAGCAGCATGTCAGTTGCATATGAAAAAAAGTGTGGATTTTTTCTCTTTTTTAAGAAAAAAACTATAGAATGATATGAATGCTTTAGAAACACATGTAATTTTGGATCATTTGAATCTTCTCACTGAGTTCATTAAGCAAGGTGTTGGAGCTTCAGGGACCAGATTTCTTTCCTTCCATCACACATGGACCATTGCTGTAACCCTGTGACCTTTGACTGTCAGAGGAGAAATAGCTGATAATATTTTCTCTGTTCACAGGGGAGCCAAATCTCTGTTGAAGGTAGGTTTAATATTTAATGATTCGTTTTCTTCAGAACCAATCTAACTTTAAAAGAAATACAACTGTTATTAGGCCAGGAACAAATGACATCAATTGAAATTTCTCTTTTTTTAAAAACTTTCAAGGTGATTGATGTAATTTTCTGTTAAAGTTACCTTTGCTAGATTTGTTTTGACTTTAATGATTTTCTGTCCTTTTTACTCAGAAGTCACAGTAGCAAAACTGCTGTTTGAGTTTCTGGATGGTAAAATGTAAGAAGTGAGCCGTAAAGTACAGCAGCTTTTCTTAGCATTGGTCACCATGATATGGGTACGGTGAGCAAATGCCAGTGGCTCCATGTCGATACTTTGCAGAGACATCCTTCAAGGCACTGAATGACCTCATCTTGTATGAAATCAGTTGATCTAGTAGCTGTGTTTCCAAGATTGAAATATGGGATACTCCTGGATTTGCAGCTCTGCTGAGAACAACAGGTAGAAACAATAGCCAGGGATCTTTTGTCCAGCCGCGGCTGGTATATCACTTGTGGGCCTTTTTGCAGTAGGAAGTTCTGACAACAGTCACCCCTAGCATCATTAACCCCAGGCTGGAATAGTGAAATGCATTCTATCTGAAGTTGCCCTGAAACAGCAACTGATACTGATGCTGACTAGCACGAGCCATTCATTAGAATAACACCTTTATTATGGGTACTGTAAGTTGCTGAGTACAAGTCAAGGTACTGTTTTTAACTTACAAAGCTTTCCAGGTATGGCTCAGGATACCTATGGTCTAATTCCTCCAAATTGATTCTGTTTGGCCTGTTTGGGTTAGGGTTAGGTTATACTGTACACTCATAAGAGGATTCCCAAGTACCCTAAGTGAAGGGAGTGGTGCCCTGGAAAGAGTGCTTCTCCATTGTTTCCAATGAGAGGGTCAGAGAAACTAAGGTCTGGTTGGTTTCTACATTACTCATCTTGTGGAAAGCTGTTATATCAGCAAAGTTTTGAGAAGCTGTTGGAGATTGATATCTGTGCTTTGCTTACCATTGGTTTGGTAATACAGTTTCTTACTATTGTATTGTTTTGAATGAGTGCAGTGATGTGGCTTTTTGATTTTACAACCTAGGTTTGTGAGCTCCCAGTGATGGGAAATTTTGAGAGAATGCAAGTAATGGAAAATAAATAGTTAAATGCTCTACCTGACAGAATTCTTATCTTAGAGGTTATATCCCTCTCCGGGAGGCATTTTAATTTCCTTCCCCTAAGTATCTTCCATATGTCCACGGAAAGAAAACAAGACTTTTCATCTTTTGAAAGCCACAACATCAAGTGGCAACATTCATGTGTCATGAGGCAGCTAACACTATAACATAAGACATGTTATTTGGCTTTAGACTCAGTTCACACATTTCATTTTTGAGTGATCAAATGGTGAAAAGGTTGTGCAAAGTGTATATGTTGTAATATGACTCTGCAGTTAAGAAATTAAACTGAACGTTGTCATTTCTCCTGGTCAACTCGGTAGACTTTTCAATTGCTCTGAGGGTCTTGGTACTTCCTTTTCACAGCATTACTGTCGAGGTCAGAAATTAAGACACACAAAACTCCCACAAAGGATCAGAATGTCTGATTTTAAATGGGCAGATTTTAAAATGCATCCTCTGTTTGTAAATGATGTATATATGTAAGTGTGAGATTATTCCATTTCTATTTTCCAATAACTGCACTTGACTTTGGCCTTTGCCCCTAATTTATTGTCACTCTCTTCAACCCTTTAGCTCTTTGAGATGATGGGTATATTACATGATTATTACTGTGTCAATCTGTGTCAGGCATCTTGAGTGCAAAAGGCACAATATTAATAATGGGTAACTTATTTCATACAATGCTATGTACAATGTATTCCCTTTCTTAATATTTTCCCTCTTGACTCCATTGTTCGTATATCTAGAGTAATTTTATTTTTAAAAGGTATAAATGGAAAAAAAATGGGTGGAGGAAGAATATCCGTAATTTACTGTTTTAAAGAGATTAAGTTTCTTCTGTCCCTATAAGCGAAATATAATTTAGTGAGCTTTGGCATGAGGTATTTTGTCATATATTCTAAGAGTGGTTTCTATTTATTGGGGCATACATTTACTGGGAAATATATTTTTTTTATATATCTGTATATGTCTTCTCAGTAAATAACTGGCCAATCGTAGTCACATGCAAAAAAATAAGGGCTCAGTAGTGTAATAAAAAGTAGTTGTGCATTACTGCACCTTATGATCTCTTATACTGAGGTAAAGGTTTGCATATAAAAGCCTACATTTATATTTGAGTTAGATATAGATCACAAAACCTAGAACCTTGATTCAAAATTCTAAAATTGCTTCACCAGAGCTGCAAAACAACTATGCCCATATGAAAATGAATTAATGACTGAGTGTGTATGTGTATATGTACATGTGTATACATACACACACACACATAATGTAGGAGAGGTTGCCCATGGTTTGATTGGTCAAGAATCCATCACCTGATATAGAGGTTTTCAATTTTTTTCAGGATGCAGAATCCTTTAATTAAAAACAAAAACAAAAAACAAATCTCAGAACTCCTGATCAAAAGGCAAAGCATTTGGCTGTGTCTGATTGAACCTTCTTTTTACCCTTATTGTTTCAAAGAACCCCATCAAGTTTTCACAGCACCCTAGAGTTCTGCGGAACACCATTGAAAAACCCTGACTAGATAGATGAAGACTAAGTTTTAACTTGCATTTGTGAATGTACCACCATGGCTCTGCAATATATATATATATATATATATATATATATATATATATATATATATTAATAGCAAAGTCACACATTCACTTTTGGGTCATCAAATGTAGAGCAATCCAGTATAATGTAAAGTCTACTGGAGTGGGAGGCCATGAAAAATCTAATAAATAAAATAAAACAAATAAAATAAAATAATAAAAGAGTTGTACATGGTTATGTGGACTGGTCTTTAGTGGCATAACTGCTGTCTTCCATTTTTGTTTTTTCAACACTCTGAAAGATAAAATTAAATATTCATTTATTAGTGTACCCTTAATGATGCTTATCTAGTTACAAAACAAAAATTAAAAAAACAAATATTAAAAAGAAAGAAAAAAATAAGGTTGTTTCTAAATATAATGGTGCATTTTTTAACCTTTTCTCCAAAAACTTTACTGAACAAATATTCTCTGCACAAAATGTTTAAAAGAAATCATATAGTGGAGATGGTTTAACAGCCTTCATTAGGCATACAGTAAACCCATGGAGACCAGCTTAGAACGAAGAAAGCTCTTTGGAGACAAGATTGGGTAGAAATGCAATAAAATTAATGGTAAGCATCCATTTCTGAGACTCCTTGTCTAAGGGAAGGGTAGAAAAGGGCTAGCATCTAATTCATGAACTGAACCAGTTTCCTGAATCAAGATGGTGAATTGGAAAACTATTACACTTCAGATTTCATTCTTCTCTGAATCTCCAATCATAATAAAAAGCATATTAAATGCCTGCATGAGAGAAAATTGTGTCCAAAATGGATGTTAGTGGAAATGGCACATGAGTGAAATGTTTAGCTATATGCATTTTTATATGTATATTAGCATAAGGACTTATGCAATGGGTAGGCATTTTCATGAGGAGGAAAAGAATCCCAGTCTGTTGCTATACAGGTAGTCTCGGTCTAGCAACCACAACTGGGACCAGCAACTCGGTCATTAAGCAAAGTGGTTGCTAAGTGAAACTGTGACTGTGCTTAAGATTTTACTTCAGCTTTCCTTTGCTTTACAGACCTGCAAAGGTTGTGAATGAGAGGATTGGTTGCAAAGTTACTTTTTCATCACGATTGTCTCTGTATGAGTCAATCAATAAATAAGGACTACCTGTAATGGGGAGCAGCTGGCCCTTTAAAGAACAACCCACCTTATGTGTCTGGAGGGAGTCACCTGACCCCTGAAAGCCAATAGAGGAAAAGAAGGGGGTTCTGAGTTTTGAGGTCTTTTGATGAGAGAGTTGGCAGGCGTCCTGTAGGATGGGTGACCCCAGGCAAGGTTGGAAATTGCATTGCTTGGCTGTAGTTAGAATTGCATTAACTTTTTCTTTTGAATTTTATCCCTTTTAAATATGTGTTGGGTGTGTAGAACCTTCTCTTGTTTTGGCACCCTTAATAAAATGATTTTTGTTTAAATCCTGGAGCTGACTGGGGGCCTTCATGCACCAGCCTCAGCTAATGGTTAATATCAATAATATTTAATAGCTGAGCTATTAACTCCCCAAAGTTTTTGTTGTGGTTTCCCTTCCTGTAGTTTAGCCAGACCCAAGGTGGGGTGAGGATTTTCCCTTCAGTCCTCTCCTGGATCCCCAGAGGGCTGGTGTGGAAAGAGAAACCTGTGTGTAACAAAGAGGTGAGGGCAGCAAAGGGGCCTACTTTTCCAGTCACTGTTCATCCCCATCTGGGGGATTATCTCAGAAGTGAAGGACCTGAAGGCAAGGGCTGGTTCGACCCTGAGGAGACCTTTGCTATTACAGTTGCAATGACAAGCATGTGCTTAAAAAATGCAGATGTTATGTTTTCCTTCTGCTCTTAAAGATGTTTTTATTCAGAGAGACTTTTGGCATTTAGAATGACTTATTGCTGAAGTACAATGTAATCTCGTGGGTGCTGTTATTTATCTCTCATTGGATTGTTTTTATTTGATGAAATTTTATTGGACGAGTTTTAATATTTTAATTAATTCTTATGTTTTTTTATCTGTATTTACTGGGAACCACTTGGGCACTGTTTTTACTGGAAAAGCTGCATGTAAGTTTAATTAAAAGTAAAATAGAAAGTAAAACAGATGAATCCATCTCTAGTGGTATTTCTGTTTAGCTCTTTTATCTGGAAGCTGTTTTCTAGAAAGGAAACACTCCATACACACTCAGATATATTCTTAAGGTATTGCTTAAGGTATCAAAAGAGAATATAGGTTTATGAACCGTAACGATAGTATTACAAGGATTTTCAAAATAAATAGGGAAATAATACAGTATCTGTTATATTAATATAATGAAAGCAGGAAAAGAGGAGAAAAGAGCAAAATATAAAAGAAGCAGGGGGGTGAGAAAGAAGAAAATGATAGAGAAAAACAAAGATAAAGAACAAATAGGGAAGAAATTAAAGGGAGGGCAGAAAGTGGGAATGCCAAGAGAGAAAAATCAAGCACTGATTCCTTACATTCTCACTTTCGCCTCAATCCAGTTCAGCAACCCAGATTGCACACACAAATTCACAGGATTCCCTTTGTAGACTTTTGTAGAATCTGGGGAATCCTGAAAACTAGCTGTGCCCTTCCCTTAACTACAGGTGGGAGAGTCCTGCTTTCATAATCCATCTTTCCTATGTTCTTCCCTCAGTCAACAAGGAGCAGCTGGACAAGAGGCAGCTACTACTTGGTGTGAGGGATAATATCCTGACAGTTTTTATAGATATCAGTACTGGTGGGGCTGACCAACTGGTTGATGGTGCAAGAGTGAAGAAACTGCAAGGGTAGATGTGTGCTGTCTCTTCCAAATACCTGCCACGCTCAAGCACAGGGTATTGTCACCAGCCAAATTACAATCATTCAAACGCATGTAGAAACTGATTGGTGAAGAGCAGATGTGTTTAGGATGATGGTGGCAAAATCATGAATCCAAAGGAGGGCAGCTTTTATGATTCTTGATGCTCATACCACAGTGGCAGGAAAAGGTTTACACTTCATATAGGCCCAGCAATAAATCTCTCATTCCAGAAATTCGACTTTACATTCAGTTAGTAGCTAACAACAGAAGCTTAATAGTTGCAATACAATTAAGTAAGATGCTGTATAGGACACAAGAAAGAAGTCATATGTATGCAATTCTGCTTACTGCAGAAACCCCTGTGTGTGTGTGTGTGTGTATACATGCACACACTCACACACACACACCCTCCAGGTTTAAATCTTCAATCTTGTCCTCCCATCAAGAGAAGGCAGTGAATGCTTAATTGCAGATTATTTCATTGTCAGGGGTAGTTGGTGGATAAGGCACCACTGTTGTTGCTACTCCATCATGGGTGAAGTGTAGGAGGGTGTTTGGATTGTGCCCAGATCTGTGGCTGGTGAAGAGGGATGATGGATGAAATGCTGGTGAGAATTTCTTTACTTGTTTCCTCCTCACAGTTCTCTTGCATACTTTATTACTTTACTTTGTCTGGAACAGACTTTAAATGTAGCTATTCTCTAACAGGGAGCCAGTTTGGTGTAGTGGTTAAAGGTACCAGGCTAGAAACCAGGAGACGGTGAGTTCTAGTCCCGCCTTAGGCACAAAGCCAGCTGGGTGACCTTGGGCCAGTCACTCTCTCTCAGCCCTGGGAAGGAGGTAATGGCAAACCACTTCCGAAAAACCTTGCCAAGAAAACTGCAGGGACTTGTCCAGGCAGTCACCAGAAGTCAGCAATGACTCAAAGGCACTTTCTTTCTTTCTTTAATCTATCAGTGCCTTTTACCATTATAGCTAAATTAGACCTTTATATTCACAGGCAATGCATTTCTGAACATAACGGAGCAAAATACAGAGATGCACCCTGAAAAAGCTGAAGGATTATTTTGGACATAGAATATTAGTGTAGATCAGCTTTCCTTATCCAGGACATCCTTCTGGACCACATCTATCTGGTTGCTGAAAGTTGATACCAAGTTGACAGCACTAATAGTATCTAAAGAATAGATTAACCCTTACAAATCTTTCTAGCTACTGTATTAACATATTTAATAGTTGTTTTTCTCTCTACCTCCTTGCATCCAGGCTCTTCTGTGTTCCTTTTTCACAGGCAAGATGTATTTATTCAGACAGGCCTTTGATACGTAAGTGGGTTTTAGTCGATGAACTCGGGGGCAAGTTTTTTGGGGGGGAGGTTGTATCCGTGTAGTGCTAATTAAAAATGCTGATTCCATTTGTGTTTTGTTTTGCTTTGTTAGCTGCCTTGAATAGCATCACACCCAGGTGAAAATGCAAAATATAAATCCCATACATTAATAAATAACTATGTGTCCTCACTGGGCCCTGTTGTCTGGCCATAGCAGAATTAAACTTGTGTGAAAAGGGATAACTGAAAATCTCTTTGTAGATTAAAGCAGGCAGGGCAAGAGAGCAGCAAGAGTGTCTAGACTGAAGTGCTACATCTATTGTAACTCAAGACTATCTCTGCCTTTTCAGCGATTCTGGTTTCTATTTTAGAAGGCCAGCTATCATCTCCTGAGTGAAGCATGTCAAATCATACAGTAAAAACAGGCCTCTCACATGGGAACAGAGGGGGAAGAGGGAGGTAATGTTATTGTGAGGGGAAGCTTGATGCCTGTCAAAGCCTGTGAAAGGAAAAAGAAGCAGCAGAACTACATGCCAGGAATTAATCAATTTTGCACAAATAAAAATGGTAATGATAAAAACATTATCCTGTCAGTGTGATGATCCAATTTGTCTACAGAAGTGGGTTTAGTGAGTAAGTTTGGAGTAACCTCTTCCTGAACTTTTATATGTAGGGTACCCAAACCTTTGGGAGGGAAAGAAAGGAAACAGGTGACATGATGCCCCAGCTTTGGTACATAATTATATTTGTAACCTCAATTTGTTTAACTGGAGAGGGGAATTAAAATCCCAAGCATCTTGCAGTTTGCTACTTTGCTCAGAGACTAGACACCACATTTCTTTTTGAACTGTTACAAGCAGCCCCTGTTGAACGTTTGTTTTTATCAGTGTACTTGTTTCCTTCTAGACAAATATCTGAACACAGTGCCTATATAGGTAGTCTTCGACTTATGACCATTTGTACAGTGACCGTTTGAAGTTACAGCAGCGCTGAACAAAGGGACTTACAACTGGTCCCTGAAGTTATGGCTGTTGCAGTGCCCCTGCAGTCATGTGATCAAAATATGGTGCTTGGCAGCCTGCCAGCACTTACAACTGCAGGAGCGCTTCAAATCCTCCCACCTGCCTATCTTCCCCGACATCTATGCCCTTTTGGCCCCCTGGTGCCCTGCCCTCTGCTACCCCAGCTGACCTTTGCCATCTTCTTGTTCCCACTGCTGACCAAGCATGCCCGGCCTGGCCCTTCACAAGGCAGCCGCTGGCCATATGAGGTTTACTTCCCCAGGTCACACACGCCAGTTTCCTTGTGAGATCTGGGGAAGATAGCCTCATGTGATCAGCAGCTTCCTTGCCAAGGGCCAGGGTGGGCACACCTCATCAGCAGGAAGAGCAAGAAGACCGCAAAGGTCAGCTGGTGCGGCAGAGTGCAGGGCGTCAGGGGCCTTGGAGTGCAGGGTGGTGAGGGTGACTGCAGCTGGGACTGGGCTGGGATGGCTACAGCTTGCCCCATGCTGCTGGGCCAGGCTGGGGCTGGGCTTTGTGCTGTGCTGTGCATGGTGCAAAAGGGCTTCTTGGCACAAAGGGTCAGTCTGGGCATGCCTTGTCAGCACTGGGAGCAAGAAGTTGTCAAGGGTCAGCTGGGGCAGTGGAGCACAGGGCAGCAGGGGTCTTGGAGTGCAGGGTGGCAAGGACGGCTGCAGCTGGGACTGGGTTGGGGCAGCTGTGGCTTCCCAGGTGGCTGTGGCTTTGCGCTGAGCTGTTGGCCTGGGCTGGGGCTGGGCTTTGTGCTGCAAAGGGCTTTGCGCTGCGCTGTGGGTCGGGCTTCTTGCAGCCCCAGAGCTGCAGCGCGCCAAGGAGCCCCTGAACCGCAGCATGGCAAGCAGCCCTAGAGCCTGCTTGCTGCCCTGCAAGGCAGGGTGCAGGGCAACCAAAAGGGCAGAGATGAGGGGGAGATAGGTGGGCAGAGGCAGTTGGAGGCAGTCCCTTACCTTACCAAAGCTTGGGGCTGGTAGGGACCAAGCCCCGAATGGCTTGGATTGGGGTTGGCCTTTGGCTAACGACCGATAGAATTTGCTTAACGATGGCAACAAGGAGTGCCAGGATTGCCATTGCTAAGCAATGCGGTTATGTGATATGCTTTATGAGATTCTGACCAATTGGGGTCATAAATCAAGGATTACCTGTAGCTTGAAGAGAGTCACAGTCAAGGCAACAGTAGCAGCTGCTTGGAGCCTGCAGAAGAGGATGTCCACTCAATCTCAAAAGAAACCGCAGCAGGGATTTATGAAGGAAGCTAGGCATTGTCATAGGGTAGCATTATGACTGGGGACAGAGTGGCAGGCAGAAGCTATCTGTGGGTGAGCACAGCAGCTAGCCTCAGTGCTTATTGTCAAGGTCTACCACTAGATGGTAGCAGATTCGGAAAACTAGCACAGTACTGCCATCTAGTGGTCATTCGAATTTAACTCTAGAGACAGTTCCGAGAGAGAGTGGCTTGTGTAAAGTACCAGGTCTGCTCCCTAGCAACAGCCACTAGCTCTTTAAATGATGATTAATGTGGGGATGGAGAGCTCCATCTGTGTGTTCTGGCCTGGGACCTAGACAGCTTCACCATTTATATCCCTGCATAGCGCAGTCTTAAACTGACAGGATTATCAGGTAACACAACCTTCTGCTGAGTAAAAACAACCCTTGTTTTTTGTAGGCAACTGGACTCCTCTGGTCCTGTGGATTAATCACATCTGGATTACTGTCCTGCTTGTGAACTAAAAAAAGATAGCTGGTGCTGAACATAAAAACTGAAGGAAAAGAAATGGGAGGGAGGAGAAACCTCTCTGGGTAAAAGAGGAGATTAACAACTAGGCAACAAGAAGTCGGCTAAGAAAAGGAAGCCTGCTGATGAAGAGTCTTGTGAAGTACTTTCATATTCCAACATTTCTACTGCCTACACACAGTGACAGGTTGACTGTAAGCTTTTAGCTCAGTTTGGGAACACAGTAGAAAATCATTCAGCAGCTTTTTTTCCCCTAATGACCACAATCTGTGACTGGCCATGATGGGAGAATCACTTTCTAGGAATTAAAAAAGGTCTGGGAAATAAATAGGGACAAATTACTTGTTCAGTTTTCTCAAGGACTGCTACAAGGATTGTAATTAAACTCCCAAATAGGACCAGAACTCAGTCAAAAGAAGATAGGGTAAACCAAGTCTCTATTCGCCCTAAAGAAAAGCTGAGACAAATTTGGAAAATTCTGCTAAGGAAAGAAAAAAAAATCTGAGTAATTGTGAGAGAAGAAATATTTTCTGAGGAGAAGGGGAATTATGTGGGGGACTCCATTCTTAATGTACTACTCTCAGCATTGATAGTATGCTTAAATTCTCTTAAGCTTACCTCTAATGACCTAAATTCATCTGACAAACAATTGGAAGAACTTGGGTGCTTTTGCCAAGCTAATCTGAAACTTGGAAAAACTGAATGAAAAAAATTCTTCATCTTACACGCTGAACCAAAACATAACTGCACCAATACTGCAATGTGCAATTATATACAAATTGGTTAGATTGTGAAGCTCAGTAGAAGTGGCTCAGGAGGAGAACAATTTATTCCCATTAATGCTAGGTAACCTGGGAGATAAGTTACAGAAGAGAAGGAAGGAGGTGATCTTGAGTTCAAATATAATGGTTAAAAGGGAGGAACAGTGAAATAACCAGAAGGTGCAAAGAATTCAGGACGGAGAAAAGCAGATATAAAAAAGGTTGGATGAAAATGTCCACATGAGGCTTCAAGGATTATAAATGGCAAAAGAATGATGGTGTCAAGCTTCACACCAGACTTGGCTGTAAATCTCAGTCCTTATTCAGGAATTGGTTTATTCAGTGGAAGGCTCAGTTAGATTAGTGTCTTTAATTCAAGCAAGAGTGCTGCTATATACTGTATACACAGATTAGCCCATTGTGGTATTTAAAAATCAAAGTCTTTATGTAGATCTGGGTTCCAGCGTTTCAGTTTTAAGTTTTTCCTCTCACCTTTCTGAGTAAACAGATACTTGGCTGTTCTTTTGGTGGCCTTGGGAGGCACCTGATTGATGCAATGGTCTGTCTAGCCTGGGAAGGTCCCTGTCTTGCCAGCTTCATTCATTACAAATGGAGGAGGAAATAGAGTTGTGCAGGCAATAAACAGAAAAAAGAAAAGAAAAGAAGTGACTGAGCCTATCAGTTCCCTGACCAATAAGGTAACTTTGAAGGAAAAACTGAAGAACAATCCGTGTTTTAGTAATTGTCATCTTTTTGTAATTGTCATTATTAAAATCTAAAATCAGATTTGCCCTCCAGACTGAAATCCAGAATGCTTTCTTTCATTTTCAGTCCAATAAATGGGAATAACATTTTTAAACTGAACAGGAAATCTTTGGAAATCAAAGTGATTTGCAGGTGAGCCATGATCAAGTGGGATCAATAATTCCAACAGCTAGAATAAAAACTGCCTCTCAAGGCAGAAGCAAAAGATAATTACTAGTGAGTAGAACTTAAAGTAGCAAAGAACTGAAATTTGAATTCCACATCTCTTCCATCTTTAACAGTTAATATGAAAGCTTTTCAAAGACAGGAACACCAGACCAGTAACAATGAGCCTACAATTTGTCCCTGAAGTTCATGTTAATCTTTTCATTTATATTTGTATTTTCCTCATTAAAAAGTGCATAAAAAGCTGTCTGCATTGCTCTCATCATCTCTGCATTGTTAAAACAAACAAGCAAACCTATTTTTCTTAGAAGAGTCTTAACTCTCACCACTAAATAAACAGGAAAGGTATAGCCAAAAATTCAGTGGGACTGTTTCTGTTTTAAACACAGAGCAGAACACAATCTAATGAGCAGTTTTCTTAATTAGACAGTACTGAAATGGATAGGACTGTACCCATAGGATTTAGAAGCTTTAAAAAGAGAAAAAAAATACAAGTTATTCTTTGTAGGGAGATCTGAGAATGGCATACTATTTTCTTGCATCACTCACAATCACTCACACCCAAAAAGAAATCATTCTACTTGGAGATGATGAATGTTTATGAAATATAGAACAGTGTATGACCACTGAATGGAATTCTTTGCTTAGTTTGATGAACGCCATTAGATGAGACTTTGGTCATTTTGGGTTTTCAGTGTTTATCAGGAGATCCATTTTTCTAGCACTGTAAAAGAAATCACCTCCAGAATACTGTATGACAGTGTATCTCAAGCTTGGGAACTTTAAGATGTGTGGACATCAACTCTCAGAATGGCTAGCTGGGGAATTCTGGGAATTGAAGGCCACACATCTTAAAGTTCCCAAGGCTGAGAAACACTGCTGTATGAGGACACCCCCCATGGAGGGAATTTCTTTTCTTTCCTTCTTCCTGCTTCATCTTTTTTGCATCTACAGAATTCTTAGATAATTATTGGTGGTAGTTCATCAGATTATGATGACAGTGGCACTGATGATAATTATAACAAATGTCTGGTCAATTTACAAGGAAATAACACAAGTTAAGTAAAGCAGTCATTCATGGAAATGTGAACCAGAAGTAGGCACTTAAATTAACAGTGTAGTTTAAAAACAGCAAGTATATCTGTATTGAGAAATCCTCAGTTTGTCCTTTTGTTTGTTGTTTTACGACATGCTATGTTTTGGTTTGATTCTTTTTGTGGTGGAATGCTGTATTCTAACTTTTGTAGATTAATATCTTTGACCAGACATGCATTAAATACAAGCTAGAAAATCGAAGCCAAAAAATTAAGCAAAAGGTTACTGCACAGTGGGATACTGAACACAATGATTTGCTTAGTATAATTTAGGGCATCAAAGATTACTTTCTAGGGAGTAGTGCCTGCAGAAGATGGGGGCATCTCACACGTTAAGGAAATGACAGTCCTGTCACACAGTCAATTTGTGATATGCAGCTGGCAACTAATGACCTGCCACATCCTACCTGGTGGGTTAGTAAGAGGCTGTTTCTTGCTTAACTGAATGCATACAAATACATTCCACAGTATCAAAACTCATTTTTCCTGGATGAATAGTTGACTGTGTGAGAAGCATTGGGTCTGATTTTGCAGGTGAGGAGGAGATATTTATAATTCTTTTTCTTCTTCCTCTGTTTCTACAACAGTAAGGTTTATTTTTTCTATTTACCTGTTCACTCTTATTTCTATAATGATAAGATCTATTGTTTTCTATTCAATTTTTCACTGCTTCTTTCTATTTATCTTTTCACTATTTACATCATTCTTTGGGAAGTCAAAACCCATTTTTTTACTTCATAAAAATACAGTGAAATAAGTTAGAAACTATTTTTATATTATAAAATAATTCAATGCATTTTACAGTTGTCTATCAATGCTATACTCAGCTTTAGATGTACAATTCAAGCAACCTTATGTTTATTAACATTTTAAAAATTATATTCACCATTGATATAAACTTTTTTCCTTCTTACCTTTAAAAAACAAAAACAAAACAAACAAACAAAAAACAGTGAAGAAAGGCCAAACAAAACATGTCCTGGCAACTCCTCCTTAAATTTCTGTTGATAATATCTAATCAATGACATGATATGCTGTTGTCATGCTTTCACTCAGACTTTAAGTAGGGAGTATGGAAGCCTTGACTATAATAATGTCATGATGTATTTTTTCCTAAATATTAGCTGGCAATTGTGAAAAAATAGCTATAGAGAGGAGATGAAAGTGAGCAGTGGATGAACTTGATGATAGCAGTGATGGATTTACTGTTGGAAGGCCTGAAGGCTCAGGTTGGTGACAGATCAGAAGGTTGAGACCAACTTGAACCTTTTATGGACTTTTTGCTAAAAGAAGAAAAAAATGAAATGATAATTTATGGATTTAATGATTGAAACAGATAAGAATTAAATAAGGGGTTGAAGGGATTTCTGGAAGAGAAGAGGGAGGGGAGACAATAGGTTTGTTTATATCTGTTGAACAGAAGGTTGGAAGTCATTATATTTCATAACTTTAGTCGTTTTTCTCTCTTCTTTCCTTTTCTTGCACTTCTTTCTTCTTTATCTTTTTCTTTAGATTTGTCTTTTACTTTATGTAAAATCCTCAATAGATATAAATAAATAAACAAAGGTTGAAACTGACTTAATAGCACATAAACACTAAATTAGTTGACTGATTAAATTCCATAATAAGCAATTAGCCCTTTTCAGATGTTCATTTATGAGAAAGTTGTATCCTTTCATGTGTTCTCAATGGTTCTGATCCTACATGCTATTGATGAGTATGAAAGCAACTTGTTTACAATATCTATATTGTAAAACTTAAAACAGCTCAATTCAGATTCATGCTGAAAATCCAGGAGTGTTGCCAGAACATGAGACAATATCGGACTGATGGACTTCTATGTTCTTGCAGCCCTTTAACACATTCAGAAAAGATCCCTGAAAAGGGCTATTGTGACTTGCGCAAGCCGTAATGCATAAAATCTTCACTTTATTTATTGTAATAGGAGAGAACCAGTTTGGTCTAGTGATTAAGGTGCTGGACTAAAAGTAGGGAAATCTGAGTTCTAAGCCTTCCTTAAGCATGAAATCCAGCTGGGTGACTTTGGGTCAGTTATTTCTTGTCAGCCCTAAGAAGAAAGCCATAACATACCACTTTAGAAAATGCTACCTAGAAAACTGTATGGGTGTAGCTATGTAGTTGCCAGGAGTCAAATGGCTTTATATCATCATCATCATCATCATCATCATCATCATCATCATGATCACCATCATGTTGTTTTCAGATTTAGTTATAACTAGGCTAGACTCATCGATTTCAATTAGTCTACCTAAATTACAATCAGATCTGGAACCAACCTTTTGTTTACAATCATGTCTAGGTTGTAGGATGTGCTATGCTTTATTTATTCGTGATCCCATATAATTTATTTATTCACATCCATTTATATCCTACTCCATTACAAAACTCTATTATCTCTCTCACACATCTACTTCTCCCAAGCATGCATAACATTGCTCTGAAGGGTAACTGGATATATGGAATCAGGCTAATAGGCCCTTTTCACAACTAATGCTTCTAATTACCAGGGCTTCTTCCACTATCCAACCTTTGCTTCTTAACTATTCAAATTGCCGCTTGTTCTCTTCAAGCACATGGTCAGATTTACACAAAATGAGAGGAAAATATTCTATGCTCCCCTTCTCCCTTAAACTTTATGTTGAAAGAGTCAGAAGCACTGCATTTGACAGAAATTTCCTTTCTTTAGTGGCTGGTTGGCAAGTTGAATCCGTTTTCCTAGCAGCTGAAAAGAATAAAGAATATAGATGGGTGATGTTAACGCTCTTTCTGTATCTGTCATATAGGTGGCATAATACTTCTGTTGTCTCGGCACCCTGTCAACTCCTTTGAGATTCTTGATTTTATATTACAGATAGAAGAAGTGTGGCCAGGTTATGGTGAGCTGCAGTGTGAGTAACCTCCAGTGTTTAACAATTCTTTTCTCTTATGGCTATGAATACTCAGTCATCTTTGGAAGTGTTTGAAATCATGTTTTACTTCATGATTCTGAATAGATGATGATGATGATGCCAGAAGAGATCTTGAGTAATTTTTTTTTCATTTTTTTAGTTTACAAGCCTTACTCTTCAAGTTTAGCAGTGTAATAACTCCTCTTTAATCTTGCAAAAGCAGTAGTTAATAGTACCTTGAAAGCGAGGTCTCCTCTACCCCCATTATTTATTTATACATATATTTAGATGCTGCCTCCATCCAATTCTAGGCAGTTGAGTATAAACATAAAAACATAAGACACTAAAACCCATTCAGAGAAATAAACACATCATGTGGCATCCAAACCAAACCAAAGAATACCTTCCTGCTGCAATTGCTTCCACTCCATTGCAGCTTCTGCCCAGAAGACCTATTGGAAAGGCACTGTCTTAACTGTTTCTCAAAATGATCCCGAGGAAGATGTCATCCCAACTCCCAGGGGGCAGGCAAAAGCTCCCTTAAGGGAACCACCACCAAGAAGGCTTGTATCCTAACTGGTGTTTCTTTGACTTCTAATGAGGTAGGAAGTTTTAGTCTGTCTTCTCGCCAGCACTGACTCAGTGGGCATAGTCTATTTGGGTAAGATGGTCCTGAAGATAATGAGGACTTGAGCCATACAGGATTTTATAGGTAATAACCAGCACCCTGAATTGGACCTGGAAGCCTACAGGCAGCCAATGAAGCTCCTTCAGATTTGGAGTAATTGTGTTATAGTTGCTATTGACCAAACAGCAGATGGGCTGCTGCATTTAGACCATTTGTAGCTTCTGAATGCCTTCAAGGACAGCCCCATATAGCATGAATTTAAGTACTACTAAAATAGTTGCTGATATTAAACCATGTTAGTTCTTGGTTTAGATTAAAACAGGACATTAAAAGTATGAATTGCTGAATGGGATGATTTGATTATTGCTGCTGAAAATCAACTGGGAATATGAGAAAGGGACAAAGATTCATATCAGTTTCTGTTTCTCCTATTTATTTCAGAGTAAGTAGGATGTGACTATACTGATCTCTAAAGATTCCTACATACCTGGCTCTTAGAAGTGCATGAACTTCCTGCCCTGCATCTTACGAATTATCATATTTGAGATCCCAAGATTAGCCATGGAAAATAATGTTTAATGTCATAAGAGAATGTTGTCAGCAATATTAGTCTGTTCTCCAATGGATTGCACTAATCCAGAATTCTGATTGCACATTGATTGGAAAATAGATTTTCTGGGCTTGGGTTCCCATGTTGGTGGAGTGAACAAATTTACACATGCAAAGAAATACAGATTAAAGGGACCCAATTTTCTCAGTGTCTCTTTGGCACCCAAAACAGATTACTGGCTCAAGCAATGATTTATGAGTGAATTTTAGTCTTTGAGAAATGGCAAATTGAAACAATTCCTCCCCCACTCTAGTTTTATTATATTTTGCACATTATTCCTTTTGCACTGAGTTTATTTATCTTAGTAGAAACTTTTGCACTGAGTTTATTTATCTTAGTAGAAATTCTCCCTGTTCCAAGGGATTAAGTTGACTTTCTTTTCATTTCTTTTAATGTCAACCAGTTTCATCTCTCTCTGTGAAAAGAAATAAAGCACCTGAAGAGTTTGGGTAGATCATCATCATTTTAAATACCTTTTTTTAAACATTGATTTCAAAAACAAGCACCTTGTTTTTGTTAATTTTGTCTAGATATATTTCCAAACAAATCTTAACAAGAGCAAGAGGCTTGTTCTGAAAGTGAATTTGATATATATGTGTGCATTTTTCTGTAATCATTTTTTTTTTTAAAGGGAAGACACTAGAAACCAAAGCTTCCTTTTGAGTTTGATTTTCATTTCTTAAATGTCATTCTAGACTTCTAGGAGGGTGAAAGAAAGTAATAAGATCTTGGAAGCAATTTTAACATCAGCATTCAGAAGCAGTGCCAAATAATACTGGTAGATGCATGGAATTATCTTGTTATGATTGGTAAGGAGGTTTTGAGTATTAGGGCAATATACAGTGCAACAGATGAGTAATCTAATCAATGTTTCAATTAATTTATATTCCATGTTTCAAACAGGTTTTTTAAATTAATAAATCCTCCAAAGGGAATTACAATATAGCACTATGAGCAGAACTATAGATCATTTGTCAGCAGAAATAAGAAAGCAGAACTTTTCTTTAGTTTTTCAGAAGATTTGGGGACTGTAGCAGCATTATGTTGCAATCACAAATTATAAAAGCACAGGTAATCTGTTGTTCTACATTATTGTAGAATTACCAACAATTACAGTTCTGGCATTCTGGTGGAGGCCAAGACAAGGATTTGATGGTCCAGTTTGCAGAATCATAGAATTACAAAATAATTGTACCTATGTAAACATACAGCAGTTACCTATTTAAAAGACCCTGTTACATAGTCCATTCCACATCTGAAGGCAGGCAGTCCTATTACAACTGGTCACAAGTAATAACAAAAAATACGCAAAGAAAGAGTGAGCAAAATGAAAAATCACATAGCCCTCCCTTGATAAGACATAATAGTCCTCCCTTGATAAGACATAATCCTCAAATACTGAGTTTTCATTTTAAAAAAGAACAAATCTTTGGCCATTCTAGATAGTGAGACATGAAGCAAACAATATAATCACTATTATTCCCATTTTAAAATAAAGGCCTATTCAGTATTTTTTGCCAATTCATGTCCAGTCATAGAAATGATTGCTATAGTCAGTCTGGAGAAGGAAGTTTCTGATCTCACAGAAAAAAAAAAAAACATTTCTTTTTTAACTCTCCCTGATAGGAAGTGATTGCTCTCCTGTTTAAAAAAAATCAGAAATCCAGGATTTTGGTGCTACCAAGGTTGGATAGTATTGTGTCTACTGAGAAGAGAAGATAGGAGCAAAGGGAAGAGATTGTAATACTTCTGGCTCAGTTATTGGTAGATTTCTAAATATTGAAAAAAAAAAACCTAGTCAACACATTCAGATAAAGTTAATCATTATACACAGTGTGCAAAAAGTGGGACTGAAGCCAAGACACTGAGAGAGAATCATATTAATTTGCCAATGGAAGAATTGAGATTTAAAAAGGCATTTGATTTCATGCATAATAATACAGTATTATTATCCAATATCCTTGCATGGTGGCTTCTGTTGTTGTTGTTTTTAAGAGAAAAATGGTGTGTGCTTGTGGAAGGGAAGTTAATTGTTGCAGTAGTGTCATGTATTAAGTACTGGAGAGGGTTATGATATATGCACGTAGAATATTGCAATCCTTTCTTTTTCATCCTGGGTCCATCATACCAAGATGAATAAAAATATGATCAGCATCTATATTTATCTGTTAGTAGCAGTTAGTAGTTACCTTTTGCCATTCTTCATCATGTACTTCTAATCATGAGAGTGGATTAGGAAACCCAGTAATTCTCTAGTTGCACCAGCATTCAACTACAATGAAAGGCAATGCAGAATAAATGTAAGAAACATTAAAAGGAGAGAAAGGGAGTTCTGAGATTCTGACTTCAGTATAGTGCTCTGAAGAAAAGGGCCTTGTCCTCAAATCCCCACATATCCTGCTGCTTAAAAATTTTTTGCACAGAACATACTGAATTCAATTCCGTAGCTCCCAAAGACTGGAAATCACAATAAAGCAGGATTCCCATGTGTCAGGTTTTATGAATATTTTTCCCAAATACTCTTTCAGACCTTCAGGCGAAATGCATGATAATCTCAAAAGGAACCTAGCTGGAAATAGGCCTTGCATGCACACTCCTGTCTTTTTCTGGCTTAGCCCTACAAATGTTGTACTGAGTTTTTCTTATTGCATTCAGAGCTTTCTGGATCTTTCTTTCTTTTACTCCAGCCTTTCTTGCTAATAATATAATTCAAAGTTCAAATGAAACCATTCTGTCATCTTTCAGTTCTACAAACATATTTCCATTTGATAGGGACAATTCATTTAACAAATAGAATGAAGCTATATGACTGAAAGTCATCCTTACCCCTTGAATGTGGAAGAGTATGATTTCCAGTCTCTGACTTTTTGCCCTTACTTTTATTTTGTTAAACTCCAAGCACATGTAGCTGATTTCTAAAGCAAGTAGTACAGCAGCTATATATTTCAAAAATAGAAGAAAAACTAAAAACCTCTGAATATTACTGGGTAAATGAACAGAGAGAGCAAATGGGAGTTTGGCAATGGAATTAGGAGAGGAAAAAGACAGAGAAGAGCCAAGGATGGGGAGAAGCTGCTTACTGCTACTGCTACTGCTGCTGCTGGTTGAAAGATTGTCAGTTATTGCTGATAGTTTAGTGAGTGCTGTTGACTAATGGCAGATGGATTCCTGATTCTGCTTGATTGGAGAATTGCTCTTGCTGGCTTAGTTCAGGCACATTAAGGGGGCAAACAGGAAGTACAAAGAGGAATCTAGCATGGGAGATCAAAGATGAGGTAATTCCCCCTTTCTTTTCTTTTTTCATCTTCTTCCAGTTCAGTCTAGTCTAGTCCAGTCTAGTCCTCACCTACAGAGGCAAAGCAGCTTTGTGTGGAAGCTCAGCTACAGAAGTAGGCTGGGAAGGCTCCAACAACATGGATAACAAAGGAAGCATCACTGTGACCCAAAACGTACATACAATTATGGTCTTTTCACCTGAGAAAGACCCATGCGATACTTGCTGCAAGTCAAGCTTATTTTCTTATTGCAGGAGAAAGTGAAGGAACTTGAGGGAAGAGCTGCTATATTGAAATACATCAGTGAAGATGAGAGGTTCGTGGAAAGGGCAGCTGAAGCTCTCCAGGAGGCATAGAGAAGTGAAGAAAACATCAAACAGGGAAAAACCTTTGGCAGAGGCAAACACATGGAAGAATATGACCCAAAAAAGCAATCAATCAGGGTTTCCCTTTAGATTCACCTGAGCAAACCATGACACAGAAGATTGTAGAAGACAGTTGGGCCCCCATGGATTGAAGAAATTCCATCCTGAGAAAGAAGAGGCATGTCATGGTGGTGGATGTTTCCCTTCTAACAGGAACTGATGTGGCTCTGTGCAGGCCAGATATGATGTTCTAGAATGAGTATTGTCTTGTAAGATTCACGGCTACCCAGAAAACCTGAAATCAATCAGCAACACAAAACAAGAGACTTCAAGCAGGGACTTCTCTAAGCAGCTTTTTAATTGGCCAAGCAAAAGTCTGGGTGTCCACACCATGCACCAAGAGAGAGCAGGGTGGCACACCCTTGGAGACAA
The DNA here is from genome assembly GCF_059951505.1 of Python bivittatus. Lineage (NCBI taxonomy): Eukaryota > Metazoa > Chordata > Lepidosauria > Squamata > Pythonidae > Python > Python bivittatus. The sequence goes on from NW_028277098.1 coordinate 18,475,747, forward strand.
AAACACAGCCTTTTATAGTATTTTTAAAAAGGCAGATCTTAGTACCTGCCTTTATAATAAAGATGAGTTTTACAGCCAAAGAAACTTTAGCAGAATACATTATTCCCCGCCCTTGTTTGCTTACATTAACTCTATTCCCCGCCCTTGTTTGTTTACATTAATTTAAAGTAGTTCCCCCTAACTCTTATACCTTGTCAGTCCCTGCAGACCCTTGTTCTGGGTCCTCCCTCCTCTTATCAGGCTGCAGACCTAGTCTCTTCAGGAGGAGTTTTCCCTATTATCTGAGCTAGCTCGTCTGTGGTTAGTTGCTTCCTCTTGCAATTTCACTAAGTGCTGTTAGTATTGAAGCTTGGCTATAGAGAACTCTGTGCATGCTCTAAAGCTATGAAGTTAACATTGCCAATTTAGATATTGCTTCATTGCCAGTTTAGATATTGATCCCTTCAGTCTTCCATGTGCTTGTACACGGCTTATGAAAGAGGAGTTACGAAGACAATTCAAATTCACCAGTAACTATCCTTTCCTTTGGATCCATGCAGAGATAAATTATATAGCCAGAAGAAACCTCAAAAGAATCTTTGAAGACTCTGAGGCCTTGTGTAGGAAGGCATAGAAATGGGAGCACAGGTAGATTTTTCATCAGTCCTTCCAGTTAAGGGTCATGGTGCCAAAAAAGAAAAGCAGAATCTTGGGAGTCAGTAACTGGCTATGCACATGGCATTTTCAAGAAGGCTTTTGATTTTACAACAATGGCCTATGCTATCTTCAGAAAGTAAAATAGATACATTTTGCTAAAATTGGGAAGAAAATGTTTAGTAGGCACCTCACCAATCTTATTGGGAGGTCAATAAGTTAAAGTGAGGGTGATAAAAGCCCAGACTGTATATGGAACCAAGGACTGGGGCCATAAAAAGCAGCAGAAAGGGAGAAATAGGAGGCTAGGATGGGGTACTAGAGTTTTGCAGGGCACTACAGCAGAGACACTGATAGATTGTACTCAAAATCACAGAGGTTTCCATACATACAGAGTATGGGAAATAAAAGAAAGCTAGAGATCCTAACTCATGGGATGGGATAAGCATCACTGAAACTTGGTGGAATGATACTCATGATTGGCACACAGCACTGGAAGGCACTGTTTATTTAAAAGGAGCAGACCCAATAGAAAGGATGAGATGTACTGTATGTAAGGAAAAATGTATAGTTGCACAGACATTCAGGAATCAGAGGCTGGGAATCCTGTTGAAAGTACTGGGATAAAAATTAAAAACAGAAAGTAAAACAAAAGTGATACAATTGGGGGGTTTATTATAAATCACCTGGGTAGGCAGAAGATATAGAACAGACCTTTCTGCATCAGATGACCCATTTTTCAAAGATGCATGCAATAGTGATAATGGGGGATTTCAGAGGTCCTGACATCTGTTAGGAATCTAACTTCAGAGGTCCAAGAAACTTCATTTGTCAGAAAGTGAAAAAAAGAACAAGGGATATCTACTGTCCTATATCTAATCCTCATCAATAGGGAGGAATTGGCTATGAAGTGCCCTCCCATTCCCTCCCTCCTCCCAATTTTCCCCTCAACAATTTGGTGGGATAGGCTAGACTGAAAGAGACAGGCCAGTTCAAGGTTATGCAGTGGCTGAGGGTAGGCTTGAAACTGGGTTTCCCTGGTGCCTGTCCAACTTATTCACTCTTTTTCCTATCATATGCAGAGCCCCTTACAGCTTTCCTTAATGTACAGATCTTTGTACGTAATTTTTGAGCTGAATATTGCATTGCAAATTTTAGTATGCAACCTGAAGGAGAACAGTGTTCGATAGCTGGGTATTAGTCTGGAAGTAGAAATCTTAAACCAAAATCATACAACATTTCTAATTGTAGACATACGTGTTGAGATTAATCTGGCAGCTATAGGAACTTTTCTGTTTCTTTTAATTAAATTTCTTAATGACCTAGGCCCTTAGAACAGTGGACAATGTTTCAGCAGCTGGACTCTGCATATACAAGTTTGCTGCAGGGGGATGACTATACACATCTTTGATTGGAACTTGTAATTTTCTGACCTCACAGGATCCAGGCCAGGTTTTAGCTCTTTCCAAAAGGGGTCCAAGGGAACAGAAGTAGAGAAGTGATAATGTTCCAGGATTACAGTAGCTTGCAAAAAGTTTAATAAACCATGTTTTGGCAGACTGAGCCTCTGATCACTGTTGAAACCAAAACACTCTCGGGAAATGAGACAGCGAAGTCATACAAATGGACAAGGAAGTTGTATGTGTGGGTTTGGGTAGGTTGTTGTTTTAAAACAAACTTTTTATTAAATCTATCCTATCATTTATATATCCTTTTGTTTTCATCTTCGATTGACTTTGGATGAGAAATACTGTCTTTGTGTTTCACAGGTCTGCCATCAGTTTTTAGTTATGAGAATTCAGGGGTTCTTTGAACTCCAAAAAAGGTCTAGGGGCTACATGCTTCCTGCAGACTCTGTGCTTTCCTAAATGTGATCATTCCCTATTGTACAATCCCATCCCAATTCTTTATTGAACATCAGAGTGCCTGCTTAAACTGCCATCTAAGATTCAGCTGGTAGACAGACCAGTAGAGTTATCTTAGTTATTGTATCTCCACAAAGACCAGGCTCTGAAATATTTTAACTAGAAGCCCATCAAATCTTGCCTGTGCCCATATATAGTCAACATGGGAGGAAACTGAGATAGGTCACATATTACTAATTATTACTTTTGATTGTCATTTTATTTTGGTTGTTTCTTTTAAGCCACCCAGAGTTCCATTTTTCAAGTTGGGCAGCCATATAACTTCTATAAATAAATTAAGTTAGTAAGTAAGTATTTGTTTTCTGGGATGTGTCAGTTAGAGGCCAGATTCTTTCCTGAAAGTGTTTTTGAGGACTCTTTCATTTTTTAATATAATTGTTGTAAATGAGCAGAGTCCTTTCTAATTTGGAGACAATCCTTTGGGAGAGAAAAAAGAGCACCATTATCTGTATTAAGAATGCATGGACCCTGTTACCTGGTGATTTATCATGTGATAAATTGTTGTCTACAGATGATTTGTATGCTGAATAGTGATGAGAAAAATACAGTGGGATGTCTGACATTTGTACAGCAAACGCAGTCATCCAGCTCTTGTCTGCAATAGCGTATGCTAAATCATTGGCCAAACCTGCATACACTGAGCATTAGTCTGACCCTTTATGTAAAACAGAGATGTATTAAAACTGGCCTAAAGTAGGCAGATGTGTTGGAACACCCAAAGTCTTCAAGCCTAAGATTGCTGACGTTTTAATTAGAGCTGATGAATGACTAATTGGCAGCGCATAATTTACTGAAGAAATCAAGGCTCTTTCTGCTTGTATACTTGTGTAACAAGTGTGAGCAGATTGCAGTTTCTTCCATGGGGCTCATTATTCAAATTTAATCCACAGTGTTGTTGTTTTTTTTTAAACTGTGTGCTTTGATTGCAAACAGTTTGTTGTGACTGTTCAGTGTCTGTTATTTCGTTGGATGCTGGCACCTATATAAGACGCAGAGTATTATTTCTCTTCCCTAATTAGATTAAGAGGTCTCTTTGCAACAAACTGCAAAGAAACCCATGTAAAAAAGAAAACACCAGAAATCTCTAGATTTTGAAACTACGTTGTTACGTAATTACTTACTCTCACTCATTTGATGTGTGCAAAGAACTCCGAAGTTGGTAAATAATTTCTCTGAGTGGAATGTAGAATGTACAATACATTCTAATATCTCTATTTACTTAAAACAGTGCTTATTTTTTGACATTGTCATTGTGCTATTAGAAATATTACTTAATGTCCTAATTTTTAGCTCTGAATATGAACCTTAACAGTAGGGTTGTAAAGGAATTTTGCCACAGATGGGATATGGTATTTTTGCTTGTGAGGGATATCATAAGCAAACATCAGCTAGTGTTTGTCTTTTCTCAGAAATAAATAAATGGCTCATTTTTGAAAATGTATCAGGAAGCTAAAGCTCTTTTTTTCTTTTCACACCAAACTTTCTGCACTCATATTGGTTCTTCAAGGCTGATTTTTCTTTTAATGCTTCCTGAAATGATCATGTGGCCACACAAAAGCTAAACACATTAACCACCTCATGTATTTTCAACAGTAAGTACTCATCTTCCCAAAGCTGGATGATAAAAATTTGTGTCAGTATCTGTTATTATATTTCTATTTTTATTTATTTATCTAAGCATAAAGATGCTGTCCACCCCACTTCCAAGTCCTATTATCCTGCCTCATTATGGCAGGGAGGTTGTTTCCGGCAGTGAGAGGTAATGAATGCAGTTACCCAGCATATGAAAGTCATCCCAGCTGCCCAGCTAAAGCAAGCATGCACCTATATCGGGTAGTAGCAATATAAAAAGAAGCTGGAAGTGGATGGTTACTTTAGTGACAATGACAAAGGCATCATTTCATACTGCATGGGAGAAGGCAATGGGAAACCACTCATGCATTTTACCAAGAAAACCACATGGATAGACAAGATAAAGTGACTGATAATATAGTGCCCTATGTTGATCCCGTCATGTTGGATGGCACTTTACATGCTACTGGGAAAGAGCTGAGGATCTCTCAGTATTAATGGCGTTTATAATATAGCTCCCCTTCATGGATCACTGCCTTGTCGTGGTGAAGGGGCTTGTGTAACTCAGTGAAGCCATGAGCTATACTGTGCAGGGCCACCCAAGACGGACAGGTCATGACAGAGAGTTCTGACAAAATGTGGTCCACTGGAGAAGGAAATGGCAACCCACTCCAGTATCCTTGCCAAGAAAACCCCATGGACAATGTTAAAATGTTATGACGCCGGAAGATGAGCCCCTCAGGTCGGAAGGTGTCCAATATGCTACTGGGGAAGAGCGGAGGGCAATTCCAAGTAGCTCCAGAAAGAGTGAAGCGGCTGGGCCAAAGCCGAAAGGACGTTCAGCTGTGGATGTATTTGGAAGCGAAAAGAAGGTCCGATGCTGTAAAGAACAATATTGTCTAGGTACCTGGAATGTAAGATCTATGAACCAAGGCAAGCTGGATGTGGTCAAACATGAGATGACAAGATTGAACATTGACATCTTGGGAATCAGCAAACTGAAATGAATGGGAATGGGTGAATTTAATTCGGGTGACCATTATATCTACTACTGTGGTCAAGAAACCCTTAGAAGAAATGGAGTTGCACTCATAGTCAATAAGAGAGTGGGAAAGGCAGTAATGGGGTACAACCTCAAAAATGACAGAATGATCTCAGTGCGTATCCAAGGCAAACCATTCAACATCACAGTAATCAAAGTCTATGCCCCAACCACTGATGCTGAAGAAGCTGAAGTTGACCGCTTCTATGAAAACCTACAACACCTTCTAGAACTAGCACCAAAAAGATGTCCTTTTCATCATAGGGGATTGGAATGCTAAAGTAGGAAGTCAAGGAGTAATCGGAATAACAGGCAAGTTTGGCCTTGGAGTATAAAATGAAGCAGGGCAAAGGCTAATAGAGTTCTGTCAAGAGAACAAGCTGGTCATAGCAAACACTCTTTTCCAACAACACAAGAGACGACTCTACACATGGACATCACCAGATGGTCAATACCGAAACAGATTGATTATATACTTTGCAGCCAAAGATGGAGAAGCTCTATACAGACAGCAAAAACAAGACCAGGAGCTGACTGTGGCTCAGATCATGAGCTTCTTACTGCAAAATTTAGGCTTAAATTGAAGAATGTAGGGAAAACCACTAGACCACTCAGGTATGACTTAGATCATATTCCTTTTGAGTACACAGTGAAGGTGATGAATAGATTTAGAGGATTAGATTTGGTAGACAGAGCGCCTGAAGAACTATGGACGGAGGTCTGTAACATTGTACAGGAGGCAGCAACTAAAACCATCCCAAAGAAAAAGAAATGCAAGAAAGCAAAATGGCTGTCTGATGAGGCTTTACAAATAGCTGTGGAAAGAAGGAATACGAAATAAGAAAGCCTTCTTAAATGAACAGTGCAAAGAAATCGAGGAAAACAATAGAATGGGGAAGACTAGAGATCTCTTCAAGAAAATTGGAGATATGAAAGGAACGTTTAGTGCAAAGATGGGCATGATAAAGGACAAAAAAGGCAGGGACCTAACAGAAGCAGAAGAGATTAAGAAGAGGTGGCAAGAATACACAGAAGAACTCTACAAGAAAGATCTTAATGTCCGTGATGTCCACGCTGGTGTGATCACTGACCTTGAGCCAGACTTCCTAGAGAGTGAAGTCAAGTGGGCCTTAGGAAGCATTGCTAACAACAAAGCTAGTGGAGATGACAGTATTCCAGCTGAGTTATTTAAAATACTAAAAGATGATGCTGTTAAAGTGCTGCACTCAACATGCCAGCAAGTTTGGAAAACGCAACAGTGGCCACGGGATTGGAAAAGGTCAGTTTATGTTCCAATTCCAAAAAGGGCAATGCGAAAGAATGCTCAAACTATCGCACAGTTGCACTCATTTCACATGCTAGCAAGGTTATGCTCAAAATCCTACAAGCTAGGCTTCAGCAATACATGAACCGAGAACTACCAGATGTACAAGCTGGGTTTCGAAGAGGCAGAGGAACTAGAGATCAAATCGCCAACATTCGCTGGATCATGGAGAAAGCACGAGAGTTCTTTCTGATGTTGACTGAACATAGAAGCAAGATGTGCTGCTTGTGGTTGGAGATGAGTATTCTAAAACTGGAAATAATAAGGACTTTATAGGAATTTAGTTGGACTGTATGGTCTAGAAATGAAGCAAGAGATTAATTTGACACTTTCTGCCAATCCAGTGATTTCTTCATTGGTAACACATTCTTCAAACAACCAAAATGATGTCTGTATCTTCTATTTTTATTTGTTTCTACACCATCAGATGCAGCATAGATAAATCTAACTGTCTATATATTTTTGGTACAGTGAGGTGGAAGAATGTGGCTATTCCAGAACAGTGGAAATTGCCAAGAAAAAAAGAAAAGCCAAAGCCAAGAAAGATCTGAGGCGGGAATTTAACAAAGAATTTCAGAGAGCTATTAGAAGAGACAAGAAGCAGTACTACAATGACATATGTAAAGAGATCAAAGATGAAAGGAAGCATATACAGAAAAACAGGGGAATTCTTCCAAAAGATCTCCCAACCCCAAAGAGGTTCCATTTTTGAATTGGTATGCCAAAGGATGTCAGTGGGCAGACAGTAACTGATGCAAAGAGGATGAAATCAAGATAGAAGAAATATACTGAAATTCTGTACAATAGAAGTGTTACCATCCAAGATACCTTAGAAAATATTCCCTATTTACTAGAACCTCTAGTTCTAGAAGATGAAGTCAGATCAGAACTCTGGTCATTACCAAGTTGGAAGGCTACAGATATTGATGAAATAACTACAGAAATATGGCAAGCAAAAAAAGAATCAGTAAAATTTCTAACCAAACTATGTCAACAGTTCTGGGGAACGCACAATGACCAACAGATTGGAAAAGAGAATCTACATTCCACATGTTAATAAGATAATGCTTAGTGCTCTCAAAGGGTGATTTTCTTGCAAAAGTTTCATTACCAGAGTAGGTAACATCATCCCTGTAAGGGAGAGTGGGGTTTGCTGGCTATATATATAGTGGTCTGCCTTGCCAGTCTTGGTGGGGGTGTGGTTTCCTCCTTAATTGTTCCTTGATTAGGGTATTGTTTCTTCCATGATTGTTTATTTGAGTTGTTTCCTGCTTATCTGGATATTGGCTGCTGGAAGGGATGATTTAGGCTGCTTGATTCCTTCCTAAATTAAATCTTCTAAATGGTATGTAAATGGGGTTATCTCTACGTCTCTATTGATGACTGATTTGTCTGAATGCCAAGCTTCAAGGAATGCCCTAGAATTCTTGGATTTGACTTGATTTTTGGTTTGTTTGTGTGGTATAGTGATGCTGAGTAGTTGTAGTAGTCTGTTGTCTCAGAGATATTTTTGATGTATGGAAGCTTTATCCTTTGTAATGGTTATGTGGCAATGGATGATGTAGTCAGGCACTTTTTGATTAAGTTGCATGGGTGTCCATTGAGTTGGAAGATGTTGTATACATGGTCTGTTTCCTCCTTGTGGCATTCTGGGTTATTGCAGTGTGTTTGTGCTCATCTGAATAATGTTCTCATGCAGTTCCTCTTGTGGGTGTTGGATTGTTGCTTTGATAGTGGAGCACTTGGTTACTGTGAGCTGTTTTTTTGATAAATGGGGATCTTAGTTACCATCATTTCCTCTGCTGATGAGAATATCCAGGAAGAGTAATGTGGTGGTGTTTCTTCTTTTGTAAATTTTATCCTTTTAACGATATTCTTGAGTGCCTCATGTGTCTTCTCTTATTATGATGGTGTCATCTACATAGTGGATCCATATTTTTGGCTGTGTGTGTGTGTAAAGAGTAAGGGAGATGACCTTGGCAGAGATTTCAATAAAAGTAGCTTTATCCTTCCTGTAGAGTTGATTACATGGTCTGGTCTACCTAGTGAGGCTGACAGTTTGGGAGTGCTATTGCTTTTAGATATTGGATCACAGTCTCAGATATGAATCCTGAGAGTAGTGATCCCATGGGTATTCCTCTGATTTGTTGGTATATTTGTCCATTGGTCATGACAGAGAGTTCTGACAAAATGTGGTCCACTGGAGAAGGAAATGGCAACCCACTCCAGTATCCTTGCCAAGAAAACCCCATGGACAATGTTAAAAGGTTAAAAGATATGATGCTGGAAGATGAGCCCCTCAAGTCAGAAGGTGTCCAAGAGGGGAGGGCAATTCCAAGTAGCTCCAGAAAGAGTGAAGCGGCTGGGCCAAAGCCAAAAGGACATTCAGCTGTGGATGTATCTGGAAGTGAAAAGAAGGTCCAATGCTGTAAAGAACAATATTGTCTAGGTACCTGGAATGTAAGATCCATAAACCAAGGCAAGCTGGATGTGGTCAGAGATGAGATAACAAGATTGAACATCGACATCTTGGGAATCAGCGAATTGAAATGAACGGGAATGGGTGAATTTAATTCAGGTGACCATTATATCTACTATTGTGGGCAAGAAACCCTTAGAAGAAATGGAGTAGCACTCAATAAGAGAGTGGGAAAGGCAGTAATGGAGTACAACCTCAAAAATGACAGAATAATCTCAGTGCGAATCCAAGGCAAACCATTCAACATCACAGTAATCCAAGTCTATGCCCCAACCACTGATGCTGAAGAAGCTGAAGTTGACCGCTTCTATGAAGACCTACAACACCTTCTAGAACTAGCACCAAAAAAAGATGTCCTTTTCATCATAGGGGATTGGAATGCTAAAGTAGGAAGTCAAGGAGTAATCAGAATAACGGGCAAGTTTGGCCTTGGAGTACAAAATGAAGCAGGGCAAAGGCTAATAAAGTTCTGTCAAGAGAACAAGCTGGTCATAGCAAACACTCTTTTCCAACAACACAAGAGACGACTCTACACATGGACATCACCAGCTGGTCAATACCGAAACCAGATTGATTACATACTTTGCAGCCAAAGATAGAGAAGCTCTATACAGACAGCAAAAACAAGACCAGGAGCTGACTGTGGCTCAGATCATGAGCTATTTACTGCAAAATTTAGGCTTAAATTGAAGAATGTAGGGAAAACCACTAGACCACTCAGGTATGACTTAGATCATATTCCTTGTGAGTACACAGTGAAGGTGATGAATAGATTTAGAGGATTAGATTTGGTAGACAGAGCGCCTGAAGAACTATGGATGGAGGTCCATAACATTGTACAGGAGGCAGCAACTAAGACCATCCCAGAGAAAAAGAAATGCAAGAAAGCAAAATGGCTGTCTGATAAGGCTTTACAAATAGCTGTGGAAAGAAGGAATGGGAAAAGCAAGGGTGAAAGGGAAAGATATAAACAATTGAATGCAGATTTCCAGAGAACAGCAAGGAGAGATAAGAAGGCCTTCTTAAATGAACAATGCAAAGAAATCGAGGAAAACAATAGAATGGGGAAGACTAGAGATCTCTTCAAGAAAATTGGAGATATGAAAGGAACGTTTAGTGCAAAGATGGGCATGATAAAGGACAAAAAAGGTAGGGACCTAACAGAAGCAGAAGAGATTAAGAAGAGGTGGCAAGAATACACAGAAGAACTCTACAAGAAAGATCTTAATGTCCCTGATGTCCATGCTGGTGTGGTCACTGACCTTGAGCCAGACATCCTAGAGAGTGAAGTCAAGTGGGCCTTAGGAAGCATTGCTAACAACAGAGCTAGTGGAGTTGACAGTATTCCAGCTGAGTTATTTAAAATACTAAAAGATGATGCTGTTAAAGTGCTGCACTCAATTTGCCAGCAAGTTTGGAAAACACAACAGTGGCCATGGGATTGGAAAAGGTCAGTTTATGTTCCAATTCCATAGAAGGGCAATGCGAAAGCATGTTCAAACTATCGCACAGTTGCACTCATTTCACATGCTAGCAAGGTTATGCTCAAAATCCTACAAGCTAGGCTTCAGCAATACATGAACCGAGAACTACCGGATGTACAAGCTAGGTTTCGAAGAGGCAGAGGAACTAGAGATCAAATCGCCAACATTCGCTGGATCATGGAGAAAGCATGAGAGTTCCAGAAGAATATCTACTTCTGCTTCATTGACTATGCAAAAGCCTTTGATTGTGTGGATCACAACAAACTGTGGCAAATCCTTAAAGAGATGGGGATACCAGACCATCTTACCTGTCTCCTGAGAAATCTGTATGCGGGCCAAGAAGCAACAGTTAGAACTGATCATGGAACAACCGATTGGTTCAAAATAGGGAAAGGAGTACGACAAGGCTGTATACTGTCACCCTGCTTATTTAACCTACATGTAGAGTACATCATGAGAAATGCCAGGCTGGAAGAATCACAAGCCGGAATTAAGATTGCAGGGAGAATCATCAACAACCTCAGATATGCAGACGATACCACCCTAATGGCAGAAAGTGAAGAAGAACTAAAGAGCCTCTTGATGAGGGTGAAAGAGGAGAGTGCAAAAGCTGGCTTGAAACTCAACATTAAAAAAACTAAGATTATGGCATCTGGACCCATCAATTCCTGGGAAATAGAAGGGGTAGAAATGGAAGCAGTCACAGACTTTATTTATTTGGGCTCCAAGATCACCGCAGATGGAGACTGCAGCCATGAAATTAAAAGATGCTTGCTCCTTGGGAGGAAAGCTATGGCAAACGTAGATAGCATATTAAAAAGCAGAGACATCACCTTGCCGACAAAGATCCGCATAGTCAAAGCTATGGTTTTTCCAGTAGTAATGTATGGCTGTGAGAGCTGGACCATAAAGAAGGCTGAGCACCGAAGAATTGATGCCTTTGAACTGTGGTGCTGGAGAAGACTCTTAAGAGTCCCCTGGACTGCTAGGAGGTCAAACCAGTCAATCTTAAAGGAAATCAACCCTGATTGCTCATTGGAAGGATTGATAATGAAGGTCAAGTTCAGATACTTTGGTCACCTAATGCGAAGAGAGGACTCTTTGGAAAAGACCTGATGCTGGGAAAGATTGAAGGCAAAAGGAGAAGAGGACGGCAGAGGATGAGATGGTTAGATAGCATCACTGAAGCAATGAACATGAAACTGAGCAAACTCAGGGAGGCAGTGAAGGACAGGAAGGCCTGGCGCGATATGGTTCATGGGGTCACGAAGAGTCGGACACGACTTAACGACTGAACAACAACAATTGTCCATTGCACTGAAAGTGGGTAGTGAGGCAAAAATGGATGAGTTCCATGTGTCTGGATAATTCAATATTAGTGTATTCCTATAGGTTTTGTATGTTTTGTAGTAATCCTGCAATGGATTCTTTGCTAGTTCTGGATCTATGGACATGAAGATTGCTGTGACAGGAACTGAAACATGATTTCATGCTCTTCTACTCTTAGGTCTTTGATTTTCTGGAGGCATTTTAATGGTGAATTGATATCGCATTTGCTCCCATCTATGAGATATCCAAGTTTTTGATGTGTTCTTTGATTATATTGTATGTTGGGGTCCCTAGTAATGATACAATTGGATGAAGTAGTATTTTGGGCTAGTGCAATTTTTGGGTGTTCATAGAAGCATGGGAAGACAGGTGTACCACTTTTTAATCATCCTCCTGCTCCTGCTCCTGCTCCTCCTCCCCCTCCTCCTCCTCCTCCTCCAGGCTTCTTTATCCTTCAGTGGTTTTTTGGCTGTCTATAGGTATCGTGTTCTGTCCATAATAGTGGTTCGGTGTTCATCTGCTGGGCAGATAGTGATAATTTGATTGGTTTTTTAGAATTTTCAGGGCTGCTGTGTCTTCTGTATTGAGGTAGTTCTGTTTCAGTATCCTTTTGGTCTGTTGTATAATTGTCTATCTTATGTTTTCTTAGATCTCAGTGGTCAGTTTCTTGTTTCAAATGCTGCTTCAAAGACTGTGAAGATTCTAATTGGTTTGCATTCTCTAGGTTGTAGTTGAGTCCTTTCTAGAGGATACTCTATTCTGTGATGGATTGCAGGCAGCTCAAGATATTTACTACCCATTCAGGTTCAGGTATACCTTTACCTCTAAGGTTTACGTTGAGCAATTTGGTGTGCAGTTTTGTTTTTTCTTTTTTCAGCTTGTCTTAGAGATGTGATCTTGATTGTAGTTGTCAGCCTTGTTATGTCTTCTGGCATCCTAGTTTGTTCTAATTGCACCTTGAAGTTGTCAATGGTGTGCCAGATATTCCAACTGGTTTTAGAAAAAGCCAAGGAGCAAGAGACCTTATTGCTAATGTCTGCTGGATAATTGAGGAAGACAAAGAATGCCAAAAAGAAGTCAGCATGTGCTTCATTGACTATAGAAAGGCTGTTGATTATATCAACCATGTCAGGCTGTGGAATGTGTTTAGGAAAATGGGAATCCCACAATATCTCATTGTTTCCATGCAGAAACCTATAACACATGACATGATGAAACAGATTGGCTCCAGGCTAGCAAAGGAATGAGGCATGGCTGTATACTCTCTTCTTATTTATTCAACCTAGATGCTAAACATATGTTGAGTGAGGCTGGATTGGAAGAAGATGAGCAAGGTTTTCAAACTGGATGAAGAAATGTCAATAACCTGCCCTAGGCTGATGACACTAATCTGATAGCTGAAATTACAAATAATCTGCAAGCCCTAGCAATGAAAGTCAAGGAACACAGTGAAAAAGATGGGATAATGGTAACATGTAAAGAAAACCAAACTAATGACCACAGGTACAGCAACTGCTCATACAACCAACAGTGAAAATGCTGAAGTGGTGGTTAGCTTCTGCCTTTTAGGATCTAAGCAGCTGCTAAGAGTTGACACTGACTTGATGGCACAAAACCAATCAAAGTAAAAATCTGCCCTAGAAAGGAAGCAGTGAAATATATTGGATTTTCATTTATCTCTACCTCCCTACATTACAGAATAATTATTCCTCAGATACGAAGTAAACCTTAGGATTCCACACATTTTTCTCCACCTTGGATATCAGTTTGTACTTACATAATGATTTTGCTAAGCCTTCCAACCTAGCACAATATATATCACTGTACTATTATCAGTTCAGATCTGTCCCATTTCCAAGGCATCAATTTACATTACTTTCACAAGCCACATGATTTATAGGTGTGTTTTTATGCATGAATGTTATCTTAAAGAATGATTTTTTTGTAGTTTATATTTTACAGTACATATATGTACAGAGTTAGGTGCATTTTTGAATTGAAAACTGTCCTAAAATGTTTGAACAAGTGCAAAACACTGAACAAAAACTACAGTCTGATTGGATATGATAGAAAGTGCCTGTTGGACTCGTTAGCTTTCAGCGTGTATTAGGATTTGTGTTTCTGGTATGTACACTAAACTCATAGGTCAACAGGGTATGGTCAGCAATTATTACATAGGTGTTCCAGGTTACAATATATCTGTCCCTTTCCCGCACTGCTCAGTTCCAACACAAACAGCCCCAGGATGTCCACAGTCAACCCCACTGCTTTCTTGATGGAGTAAGGAGAGAGAGACATGTCCTATTGAAGGAAAACTGTTAGGATTGTGTCTTATTGCCCTCTTGTTTTCAGGAGGCTGCATCCTCAGGTTAGTGTAGATTAGTACAGGACAAGTGCAAGTAGTTCAGGAAAGCAACAAAACTGTTTAATCAATCTTCACTGATTCTTACCTAGAGTGTTTTTGCTCTTGTGGTGCTTGAGTGACCATAATCTGCCACTGGGAAGACAGGTTATTAGACTTCTCTGCCTTTGGATTGATGGAACTGGGGTTGTCTCCTTTATTGTACATGGATTCTCATTCATGTATCACATCAGTGCCCCTGTAGCAAAACAACCTCATGAGGTCAACTGGGCTGAGAGAGAAGCTAGCCCAATGTTACCCAGTAAGTTTCCATGTCTTCCCAGTTCTAGTCCAAAACTTTGATCACAATATCATACTGGTTTCTATTTTTATTATTATTATTATTATTATTATTATTATTATTAATAATAATAACGTTGCATTATTATTCAAATATATTTTTTTCTGGTTATCACCACTGCCTTAGCAGAGCCTAACATTTTGAACCTATTTTCAAAAAGTTGTAGACTGGACAGATTTCTGCCAATATGTATGACCCAGTGACTTTTGTAAGCCTAGTTTTCCTAGCTTTGCACATTCCTTATTTGATTGCCATAAACATTGTGCTTTTTACATTAGCCAATCTAACAAGTCCTAGCTCAAGAACTTTTCCTCCCTCCTTCTTATTGAACAAACAACATTTTTTTTGAGTTCTTCCATTCCCAACAAACTCTTTTGTGCTTGGTACATAAAGATGGTTTGAGTATATCTTCTTCATAGGGCTTGATTAGGAATTTAACCATCATTTCTATGACAAATAGTACAATAAACTGGTATGAATGGCTTTGTTCACCTTTGCTTTTCACCTATTTGTTTATCGTGTACACGGTTCCCTCTTTCTAGAGCTTTCTGGTACACTGATATTCACAATAATGCTGTCAATGCTCCTTGAATAAGTTGTAGAAATCAAGGGTTTCTTGAAGAGCCCTGGAGCTCACAAGCCATAATAATCTGAATAACTGACAGAGAGAATGCAGTAAAGTTTGGCCATATAATCTTTGTTCATCTCTGTGGGAGGGAGGGTGGCAGTGAGAAAAGGGAAAGTGGAAAGTCAAAAAGCTTCTGTGATGAAGCCTAATGATCCAAAAATTGCCTTCTGTCCAACAGTGAAGTCATACCTCTGTATCTTTTGAATGCCTGGCTCAAGGGGCTGGGTTTGAGTGCTTTGATATACTACGGGGCTGGAATTCCATTGTTGTATGATAGGCTTGAAAATGTTCATAGGATAAAATGTTTCAGGTTGTATAATGCTTTAATCAAAGTCACAAGGACCCAAAGTGCCAACTAAACATGTTTTAATAGAAATGAATCAGAGATTGTGAAAGAGAGAACAGTAATATATATCCACTAATCAGTTGTAATAACAAAGCTGTCTCCTCCCATTATTCTACATATTAAATCTTAAACCCTATTCACTTAGCCTACCTACAGGACAATATATGCTATTAGAAGCTCTGTATAAATGATTGGGGGTTCTGTTGTTTACAAGGTTCACCGTTCCAAGAATGAATTTACACATGGACAATCATGAGCTGTGTTCATGTTTTAGTAGAGTTTAAGTGACTATATGTGAGGTTTACACATCACTTTAATGTGATTGCATTTAAAGAAAATAACTTTATGTTGTTATTCTTATAAGTAATCTCTTACATAGAATAGATTGAGAAATAGTCACTGGCCAATTAGCTTCATATTTACAGTACATGGAAATGTGGCCCCATGTTGTTTGGATGATATTTATTTATTTCCACAAAGTTTATACAGTTCCAGTCACACTTCATATCAACCAACGCCGGTAACACCATATCCTCAATATTCCATCCTCTAGTCCTCCATTTTCACAATCCTATATATCTTGAACTGGCTTAATATTTCCTGGAGATGCTGAAATCTTATTGCTGCACTTCAGGCTAAAATCTTAGGCTTTTATAAGTCTGTTTCAGATTAATTTTTGTCTTCAATAGACAATCTTTTCCCCCTTTTTTCCTTTCCCCCTTCCTTCCCTTCTCCTTTTAATTGGTATTTCTGTTGTTTCCTTCTGTCCTTCTTCACTTAATGACTCTTCTACTGATTAATTTCTTTTCAAGTTCAAGACAACTTAATAGCTGAGCCTTTTGCCACCAGATTCAGCTCTGACCTCTAGGTCTTTTCAAGCAAGTTATCTCAGTATTGAAATACTGACTCCTGTCTCAGGCATATCTACATGGGATTGTTTCTGTTCCTTAATCTGTCCTTTTATGTATTCCAAAAACCCTTCAAATAAACAAACTCAAACAAAAAATTCCCAAAACAAAAGCAAAAAATCAGAAGTGTGCTAGGATGATAATGCTGGGAGAGATGTCAAAGTGTCACAATAGCGGTCATTTTTGTATTGATGGTTACAAGGGCTACATGATGAGCAATGTAGTCTAATATATCTTTAGCGGTCTGGGGGAACATTAAACAGCTTCTGATCCTGTGCATGTGTGAATTTTCCCCTGTGCATGTGTGAATTTTTTTGCTGAATGTGTAAAATGCATATTGATATTCTTATGATTCCTATGTTTATTCTTGAGACAGAAGCAGGTTATAGACTTGGAAAATTAATGTTTAACCATAACTTCTTAATATATTTAATACTGGCCATTTTTTTAAACAGTGTGATTGCTGACAATCAGAGGATAACTAGACAATAAGTTTAAAATCGTTTTAATTTAGGTTTATAGTCCTTTATAAATAACTTTATATGTGGGAAGAATATTGTCAGCCTCACTAGATAGATCAGACCAGGAAATCAACTCCAATAAAGTCAATCAACTTTATTGAGATTGACTGTGAAAACAGAATATTGCAAATCAGATTGTGCTGTGTGTCCTCCCCCGTCCCCACCAACCCTGTGAATCAGGGAACTGCTCTGAGCTGCTTGGAATATTATCTTGTTTCCCAGGGCTTAACAATATTTCAGCCCCCTTTGCCTATGTAATTGTTCTTGCATATTTTTCTCAAGGTCATATTTTCTACTGTCTACTGTACACATATAGGAGATGGAATGAATCTTGCTAAATGATTCTGTCATTTAAAATACATGGAACTGGCATGTTTGGTTTTTAAACTTTAAATGCAGAATTATTCTTGAAAGGGTATTTTGCATGTATGTTGCAGAGAACATCACACAGAGGGGAAAATGAGTAAGAATTGTCAACCAGTGGGAAATAGTAATATATATGGCAGTAGTGTCATTGTAAATCAAATAACAGAAAGGTTAATTTAGATCAAGAAAATATTTCAATTTAGATTTAGGTGGCTGGACAAATTTTAAACATTTGTTTTTACTTTTCTTGGCTTTTCTCACTTTCCTAGTTTGCTTTTGACTTAAAAAGCAAAAATACAAACCACTGAAGATCTGTGTAATGATTGTCTAGTCTAGTTTGACCCAAATGAAGTATTAAAATGTGCTTGGATTGTGGCTATTGTCATCTTCATTTTAGGAATTACAATACTAAATCCAGCATTAGAGCTGCAATAGTTGGCTATCCAATCTGGCAGTTCAGCTATCCTCCTTTCAGAAATAACTGTCACAGAGCCTTGGAGATTACATGTTTTTCTTGAAATTAAGGTCAGGATTCACATTAAGGTTAAGCCCTGCTCTTTTAGAAAAAGTGTGATGGGATCTTTACTTCCACATGAACAGCCACCAGAGGAAGGCAGAAAGGATCTCCATGTAGCATTTTTGCTGAAGGCAGCATGCAATTATTAATAATGTACAGGATGAGAAAGCAGACTTTCTGTGAGTAAGACCCAGAGCAACAGAGGCAGCAGCTCTTTGAAATGTAAAGGCACAGATGTGAACAGCATACTCTAGAGCCTGGCAAATAATGGCATGCCTGTACCCACATGAAAGCCACATTCAGCTTTGATGTCCCATATGTTTTTCTCCAACAGTGTTCAACCTGAAGCAGCATGTGCTCTTAAGGGACTTCCGAGCAATGCTCAATCAATGTAACCATAAGGGGCTATCTAACTATTATTCATATATAGTTCTGGATCTTACAATACTTTTATTGCCATGTGAACGTCTTGTCATTTCTTTAAAAAATCATGTTTTGTCTGTTTTTTTATTTTGACCTTTGGTAAATTGGCTAAATATTCTTCTAGCCTCTGATATAAAATGTGATCAAGGGTTATGTTGGGAATCAAGAGGCAGTACAAGCTGAAAGTCAGTGTAGTTGTCAGGACACAGCCAGAAGGTAGGAGCAAATGTCTGGAATGGCAGTTCATATCAACAAAATTGTGGACCACTGGCATTGGTATCTACTAGGAAGATACTCAGATGCTAGAGGAGGAGGAGGAGGAGGAGGAGGAGGTATTTAGTAGATGAATTTGGTGATAAGAGTTACTTGTCCATTAAGCATAATCTTAAAGGGGTGGGCAATGGGTGGACATATACTAATGGTCTGTGGGATATGCACACAGAAACACACACAGATGAAAAAACAAAATCCTCCATACATTCACTTTTCTCTCCTATCCCTAAGCTGATCTCATTGCAGTCGTCTTCCAGCTGATTGATACTTGAACCAATTCTCTCAACAGCAGTCCGCTGAGTGGTAGAGCTCCATGGGGTTTAAATGGACTGGAAGTGTTCATAGGTGATCTCTCCATATCATAATCATGTTTTTGAACTAGCTGCTTGGCATGGCTGGATGGAGCATGATTATGATGAAGCGTTTGGCACGCTGGGAGAATTATTTCTAGGCCTTGCTATTCTCTTATGGTACTTCTCCAAATAGTCTGCAAGAAAAAAACAAAACAAAACAAGCAAAATTTAGTGGTGACAGAACGAGTGTCTTAGGCACCTGAATAGGCCATATGGAAGATTTAATTATAGGTGTGTCCCATATTCTTTAAACCAGAAACAGGTATCCCTTTTAACAAGGCTGCAATCTCACTCTAGTGATTCTGGAACTTATTCCTGAGCTACTGGTAAAGTAAGCACTGTAGTTTCCTATCATCATCATCATCATCATCATCATCATCATCATCATGATGTACATTGCAGTTTAACATGAGGTGAGTATATATATTTTTAAAAAAGCTCTGTTCCCATATACAGCTGTGGCTATTCTTTTGGATTTGGACTGCCATATTTCTGGGATTGTGGCTGTTGGCATTCCATTCAAATGCCCAGTGTAGCTCCCGATCCAAATGTCCACCCCTGCTTTAAACACTGCTGGGTTCTGAGACTGGAGCTTCTCTTGCAGGAGAACGAAGTTCTGAGCATTGTGTTGGAAGTGGAATATTTGATTTGGTGGTAGAGTTTGTGATTAAAAATTTCTGTCCAATTTACAAGAAATACCAAGAGATGGGAACTCGTGAATGAATTACCTTTGATGAATAATTTGAAATGGCCTGCTTTTCACATAATATTGAACTATAGTGGGTGACTTCACACCTTGCACTGTGCCAAAACCTAACAGATCATATTATGGCCTAGCATGATACATGATCAAGGCTTATGTGTTTAGGATACATATGGAGAGAGATGTGAATATAGTGATAGATCTCTGATTCTTCATATATTATTGATCTACTTTGCAATATTTATAGATTGCTCCTATTATGCAGACTCTGCGAGGTGTACTAATAAAGAACAATTAAAGCCAAGGTAATATTGTATAAACAAGGAAAATGACTCCTCAAATTCTTCATTCCAGTCAAATATCCAGGGAAGAAGAATGATCTTAAGTCCCTTCCAAAATGTCAGAAGGGTGTGTGTGTGCGCGCGCACATGTGCGTATCTTCTATGATGTTCCATTGATCAGATTTAAAGAAGTATGTGCCAACAATCCCAAATACTGTTTTTGTCTGTAGATGTGTATTGTTTGTTGTTTATTGTTTATTGGTTGAGTAGCTGTGTTAAATAAATAAGTAAATAAATAAAATGGAGAGCTCATAAATGATATTAAGTGCAATATATTCTGATACAAGGTTTGACAAACTGTGGTCTGGAGGCCACATGCATTCCCTCCATACATCCCCATTTTTGTGACTTCTAGCAATATCCAGTGTCTTATGGTCAATTGTATGTCTGAAATAAGAACTTAATTAGTTAACAACCCTAATCCCCAGACAGACTGAAACTTTTAATCCTTGCCCTGTCTAATGACATCATCAAGTCACTCCAATACTCCTGAGAGACCTGAATATATAAAGAGAGTCACCTCTTCTATCCCTTTAAACCCATTACAGAAATACATAGAGAAATAACATATGAAGAAGTAAAAGGCTCCATATGCCATAGAAATCTGATCAGTCTTTGGGCAGTTCAAGTAAGACTGAGTGGTTGCGTTAATATACTTGCGTTAATACTTAAGAAAGTAGCTTTGCAGATTCTACCCATGAAAACAGCTATGGGAATGGACATGCACTGTGTGCTATATTAACCACAGAATATTCCTTTCCAAAAACAAGTCTTATTTTAAGCTACCTGTGGTGGGTGACTGGCCTGAAGTGTAATTTATTTCACTTGTAGCATCAACCTCTACTGCCTCATTTCAAAATGTTGAGGGTAGGGTTGATTAAAGTCTCTGCCACCATTTTTATATAATTTCCAAACAGTCTTAGTCAACAGTGATGAGAACAGCCATTTAGCTGCTGCCATGAAATTAATTCTTCCATCCCCAAAGAAATCTTAGTTGTCTGGTGTTATGGCATAGGCATGGAATAAACAAAAACATTGGAGACTACCTTTCTAGATGAACAAATTAAGCATTATTTTTCATATTTTGTTGAAAGATTTTACCTTGGTTAGTTGATATATGGTTGGTTATTGTTCCTGCATCTATAGGAGTGCACAAGGAAGATCCTTCTCAATTATGGAATACCTTCCAAAGGAGCTATGCCTAGCACCTGCGTTAATATTTTTTAGGCACCAGGCAAAGACATTCCTCTTTTTCCAGGCATTTCTATAGTTTTATATTGATTCCAGCACTGGAATTGTAGACTTGGAACATTTTATATTTTTCCTGTGCTATTTGTTTATTGCATGTTGTTGTTTTATTTGTTTGCCTGGGTTTTTGAAAAAGTTTTTATAAACTTTTTTTAAAATAGTTTTTATTGAGATTTTACATATATAATAAGTACATTCAAACAAAAAGATATAATAAATATGAAAGAGAAAAAAAGAAAAGAAAGGGCAAAAGAGTCAAAGAAAAAAGGAGATAGAAAAAAGAAAAAGAAAATAAAAGAACAGAACAGAAAACATGAAGAGAAATATAAATAATGGCTTCCAATCTTCCTCTCAGCAGTTATACATGTAATTCTAATCAAACCTCTTAAAGATTATATCATAATTCCCTTCTTTCCATAACCTATTCTTTCTAATCATCAAAACCATAAGTCACAAAATCATTTCCTTTTTTATGCAAAAAGTCCATAAGGGGTTTCCCATCATTGATGAATGTCCATAATGGCCTTTTTCTAATCAAAGAAGTCAGTTTGGCCATCTCAGCAAGTTCTGTCAATTTCACCAACCATTCCTCCATGGTGGGTACTGCTGAATCTTTCCATCTTTGTGCATATAATAATCTCGCCACAGTAATCATATGCTGAAATAATATTCCATGTCTCTTTTCTAACTGTGTATCCATCAGTCCTAAAAGGAAAAGTTCTGGCTTCAACTGAATATTTATCTTTAAAATCCTCTGTATCAATATGTGTATTTGAATCCAAAAAACTTTAGCTTTTTTATATGTCCACCAAGCATGATAGAATGTCCTTTCATGTTGTTCACATTTCCAACATACATTTGGAATGCCTTTATACATTCTAGATAATTTTTCCGGTGTAATGTATCAGTGATGCATCATTTTATAAAAAACCTTTTTAAGATCATAACATAATGTAAATTTCAAACTTTTTGATATTTTCCCATTGATCCATCTGTACATTATAACCAGAATTCTTAGTCCACTTTATCATAGATTCTTTAACCTGTTCTTCCATTTCAAATTTCAACAAAAGTTCATATATTTTAGCAATTACATGTTCATCATCGATACATAATTGCACTTCAAATTCTGTCTTTCTTTGCTCCATACCATAAGTCTTTTTATCCATTTTAAACCTTTCTGATAACTGTAAGTGATAAAACTATTGACAACTATATCCTTCTGCCTTTAGTTGCTCTCTTGACTTAATTTTATATTCCCCTTGGTGATTCTCTAATAATTCCTGGTATGTTAACCATTTGTCGATGTTTGTTTCTCTTCTGTAAAATGCTTCTTGTGCTGAGATCCATAGAAGTGTTTTCAGGCACAGCTGGGGTTTATATCTATTCCATATTCTCAGTATGGCATGTCTAATAAAATGATTTTTAAAATCCACATTAACTTTATCGTACCATAAATATCTATGCCATCCAAATCTCAGGTCATGCTCTTCTAACTCTAAAAGTCTCTTGTTTCTCAACAACACCCAATTCTTTCATCCAAACCAAACAACAAGCTGCAAAGTACAATTTTGAATCTGGTAAACCTAATCCTTCTCTTCCCTTTGCATCTTGTAACACTTTATATTTAACTGGTGTTTTTTTTCCCTTGCTATACAAATTTAGATATATCTTTTTGCCATTGCTTGAATGGTACATCAGTTGTCAAAACAGGTATTGTCTGAAACAAAAACATCACTCTAGGCAAAACATTCATTTTTATCACATAAATACTCCTCAACAGTGACTTCTCCCATCTTAACATATCCTTCTTAATTTTGTTCCATGCCTTAACATAATTATTTTGAAATAATATACAATTCATATTTGTCATAATAATACCCAAGTATTTTACTTTTTTCTCAATCTTAAAACCAGCTTTCTCCATCAGTTCTATTTGATTTTCTATTTTTCTATTTTTTGTTGACATCATCGTCTCCTAATTATTAAACTTAAAATCTGCTAGTATACCAAAATCCTTTAATTTCCCCATAAATGTTTCTACTCCCTCTAACAGATCCTCCAAAACTACCGCCAGGTCATCCGCAAATGCCCTTAACTTATAAGTTTCTTTTTTAATCTTTACTCCCACGATTCTCTCATCTTGTCTTATGTCTCTGTTAAGTACTTCAAGAACGAAAATGAACAAGAGTGGAGACAGCAGGCATCCTTGTCTTGTCCCCTTTTGAATCTCACAAGTTTTTGTTAATTCTCCATTAACAATTATTTGTACTTCCTGTGAAGTATAAATCAATCTTACCCATTTAATAACATTATCTCCAAAGTTCATATCTTCCAGAACTCTAAACAAGAAAATCCAGTTCAAATTATCAAAGGCCTCTATATCAAAGAAGATCAATGCAGCTTGCTTTTCATTGTGCTGCTCCAAATCCTCCAGAATATCCAACACATTTTTAATATTATCTCATAATTGTCTTTTAGGTAAAAACCCACATTGATCTTCATGAATAAAGTCCTGTAAAATTACAGCCTTTCAGCCAAAATAATTGTAAACAATTCATAGCCATTATTCAATTAAAGATATTGGTTGATAATTTCTTGTTAAAGTCAGGTCCTGGGCCTCTTTAGGTATTAATGCTATATTGGCCTCTTTCCAGCTGTCAGGAATCTTTCTATGCTGTAAAATAATATTCATTGTTTGTTGTAAAGGCTGTAAAAGTTCATCCTCAAAACATGTATATTAAGATGTGCTTTTAAGCAAATCACATCTTGTTTTAACTTTTTCAAATAATGAAATATTGTTTTCTCTTTTGAGTAGCATTTACTCCATTTATATTCCATGTTAAGCATTTATAATCCACAGTTATGCCAAGATTTTAGAAAAATCAATACCTGTAGCCCCCAACATGGTAGCATCTTCAGTGTCCTGTTGTATCTGTTGTGGCACTTGTTTAATCACATCTGTCATTGTTACTACCATTTGCATTTCCTCCAATTCTTTTTTTAATTTTCCCAGAAAGTCTCTTGCTTTCTGCATAAAGTTCAGTTTGAATCTCTGCTGTTTAAAAGTAAAAATCACTCCTTCCAACTTATCCCATTTAAATGGAATCTTTTTCTGTTTGAGTTTGCCTGTCAAAAAAAAGGATACTGTCCCCTTTATCTGTTTAAAACTTTCTTAAATTACAATCTTGTTCAGCTTTTTACTTTTAAGCAAAATCCTTTAAGATAGTGTATTTTTCTTCTCTTAATTCCAAAAGGACACTCACCAAGTGTCTTTATTTTTTCATGCCGATTGGAAGATCTCTATATTATATCCAAAAGTGTTTAAGAAAGTGAGGCTTTTGCGGGTGAAGTTGTATGGAATGGAATTATGAAGGCCAGGCTCAGGGAGATAAACATTTTCTTAGCTCCCCATAACAGCGTGGGAGGAACAAGAGGATAAGACTGGCACCTCCCTGAGGATTTCACACTGTTGTGGCTGGCTGACTTTGGGAGCTGGGGTTTTAGTCTGGGAAGATTCTTGCTAGAGGTTGTAGCTAATAAACATAGCTGGACTGAATTGGCATTGTCTCTTGGAGTTCCTTGGGCTAGGCCTGACATCAATCTAATGTTTATCTCCCTGAACCTGGCCTTCATAATTCCATTCCATCACAGAAGTGTCCCTAAAGGCTGCACAGCTAATCCCTCAGCTTCCAAACTGCTCAACCTACGATCGACCACAAGAAACTCAGTTCCTG
Organism: Python bivittatus; assembly: GCF_059951505.1. Taxonomy (NCBI): domain Eukaryota; kingdom Metazoa; phylum Chordata; class Lepidosauria; order Squamata; family Pythonidae; genus Python; species Python bivittatus. Next base: position 18,500,601 of record NW_028277098.1, read on the forward strand.
TGATTTCCTCATGAGGAGCAGCTATCCAGAGCACAAGTAGATGATCTCTCAATCTCTCCTATTCTGGAGAGAATTTTGCTGGCCAGAACATGCTGCCTGGCCTTCAGTCTTTACCGTGATGCTGTCCCTGCTTGCAGATGCACTCACAGGGACATCTAACCCACCATAGGTCCTCACTCGGAAGTAAAAAATGTTTTTATAAACTTGTAATCATTTAAGTAACTTAATAATCTGCCCAAAAAGTTTCAGTCATTTAATTGGGTGGATGAATAATAAATACATGAATAAGAATTGTTTGCTCAGAAGACATTTTCACTTACCCAATTATATTCCCTCTTGATCATACATACTATGGAAGTTATACTGATCTCCTTGAGATTTATTTCTGATTGACATGTTTAGGATTCTGGTGGCATTTGTAGTCTTCCATTTTCATTGTTAACCATCTGTGTTGTGTAGTTATTAGCTTAACACTGGGGTTTAACATTTGCTAGTCTTTTAAATGGTACATACTTTGAATACATATAATATTCAGTTATATTAGTTGTGATACAGCACATTAATGCAAACTCATACATTAAATTATAACGTTCATAGTGAAGTATTTCTAAATAAGTAGGAACAAGTAGTGTATTATTTGATATCTGCAGCATTCATTAATATTTATAATTAAAGTGCATGATCTTTACTGTCATGGTCACACTGAAAACTCTGCTTGTCACATTATTTTCTTAATTATAAGGACTATGTAATTTCAGGTTATGCTGATTAAAGCAATTAATAAAGACTCAGACTGGTACTTTACAGAACATATGTAAAGCCCTGCAAAGCTCTGAAAACCAGGCTTTATATATAGGAAGTATTTACTGTTCTTTCAAATAATGATACCAATTATTTTTTACATAGAAAAACAGAAATTTATCACCAGTTGCTATATTAGAAAGCAGTAAAATATTTTCCAATGCAATGATTGTGTAAAATTATATCCTTCTTCAGATATGTCAAATACCCCATAAATAATTTGTTTAATATGAACCCTCTCATCTATACTAGTACTATGTATCTTTTGAGATTTCACTATTATTTCTGATGTATACCAATGTGAAATTAAGCAGCAACAACAACAATGCTTGTGAGTTATATTTTTCACATACGAAAGACTGAAAAAACATGGTGCATTGTACAGCTGCCTCCTAGAACATTTACTTGAAGGTATTATGTTAATGGTCCCACTGACTAGTATTGGCCACACAATAAAGCATCCTTCCCCAAGGTTATGAGCAATTCTTGTGTGGTCAGAACTGTTTCCTGAAAACATGACTAATCCCCAAAGCAATGGACAAAGAGCTTATCCTTTTTCAAAAAGCCCGGTGCTGCCAAGCTTTTAAAAAGGAAGAAATAGGAAAAAAAAGTCATATGCCTCAACCATGATTTTTTTCTGTTTTTCTATGTAAAAAATAATTGGTATCATTATTTGAAAGAACAGTAAAAAATGGTAAAACGTTAGTTAAATTTTGTACCTACTGTGGTTCAAACCACTATGGGCCTAATGCAGCAATCCCTCTAATTATTCCCAGTGACATCTTTCTATAATTCTAAACTTTAAAAAAAGACTTGACTTTACTACTCACTGTGTCTATACTTCTGTCTCCAGCCATTCACCAGCAACTGCCCAATTTTGTACTGAATGAATATATGATAACCCCTCACAGTTGACATTTTAATTCATTTCTTGATTGTTGCTATTACGAATGAGAATCACTGTGGTCACTAAACCTTATTATGATGATAAGGATCCTCACTATTATTAGGTCATTTATTAAATGTGTAAGAAATCACCAGTACTGTCCACATCCTGTACTTTTAGAAAACAGTTTCACATAACTTGCATGTCAAGGATCCTCCTGTATTTTTGAAGAATGTGGGGTACAATATGACATTCACTGAGACATCTATCAAAGAAGACAGTGGTGAAATAATTTCTGAGCAGAAACACCCCCACCCCACCAATTTCCATAATATGGGTTTGAAAAAACTGTAGATTTCAATATCATTGACAATGAACCTCTTCTGAACCTTCTCTTTGAGTTTTGCTGTAAAGACCCAGCATTATGTATGACTGACCAAATCCTTTGGAAGAAGTCCTTTGGAATATGTAGGAGTTATAGAAAGCATATCACTCTGAATTGTTAAAGCAGCCACAACTATTTTCTCATTCATCCTGTTCCTTTAAAGATGCTTCCAGCCTCTCTTCAAGTTTGTACCTCTAGTTTCCTAGAGAAATGAAGTATCTGTGAATGCGCATGCATTTGGAGGTAGCTAGGAACAGCTGCAGAAGCAGCTGTAGAAGCCTGAAAAAATGGGGCAGCTGCCTTAATGATTCAGAAAGAGGTGTTTTGTACCAACTCCCACACATCCCAAAGCACCGTTTTCAAAGATGTGCACAGACCTAATATTATAGTGGTTCTAATCATATCTGGAATGGGTACACAGTGTTCTGTCTTGTGTTTAGATTTTTTAATCTGTACATGAAACTGTTGGGAAATATCTACTAAAATGTAAGCAATATGTGGATTACTGCAACTATACTTCTCATTTTCATCTTCTAATACTAAAGAAGCATTGGAAGCCTTAAATAATTTGGTGCTAGGTTACCTGAAGGACTGCTTGGATTCATACAAGCTTGTCTGAGTTTTAATATCAACATCTGATTCTTGCTCTGATCTAATAAGGGCAACAGGATTGCATACCAGGGACACAGCCATTTTCATGAAGACCAGAATATCCTCTCCAGATAAGTGTGCAAAGCTACAACTTTGTCAGAATTCAGGAGAACAGTAAAGACTTATTTATTCCAGCCCATCTATTGTTATTTTAGGCAGATATTTTATTTTGATTTGATTTTAAAACAACAAAATGTATGGAAGAAATGATAAAATTTGAAATATAGCATCAGAATTAGAATTATCCAAGGTTATTTTTTCTTTTTTACTATTTTAATAACAATAAAAGTTGTATTTGAAGAAGCAGGATAAAAAGACTATTGCTGCTTTTGAAATTAGGTGTTGGAGAAGACTTCTGAGACAGCCAAGAAAACAAACAAATGGATTATAGAACAAATCAATCCAGAGCACTCACTCGAGTTAAAAATGACCACACTTAAATTATCATATTTTGGACACATTATGTGAAGACCCAGTTCCCTTGAGAAGTCAATAATGCTGAGAAAGGTGGAAGGGAAGAGAAAAAGAAGATGACCACTGCAAGATGAATGGATTCAATTATAGTGGCAATGGGTGCATTTTTGGGAGACCTGAAGGGCCAGCTTGAGGTCAGATCATCCTGGAGGAAATCTATCTTTGTGGTCTCTAAGACACTGACTAGATGGCATATAATCAATCAATTGATATATGGATAATTTTATTGTTTTATCATACAGTTTTTCATTTGTGATAGTTACTTGCAGAGTGTATATGTCTAAATGTTAATTCATTTTGTCACAAGGTTACCCTGGAAAGTGGGTTATAACTCAATTAAGTTAAACTAGATTTTTAAATTTTAAAATAAACTACAAGAATAATGTAAAGCATATTCTCCATGCATTCCTTTCCATGGATCAGAGTAGAATATTGGTAGACTGAGAAAACGTCTTTAGTAAAGATCTTACTTATATTCTTACTGAGGAATTTCAAGGAGTTCCATAGTTTGTGAGTACATAAAAACACAATTCATTCTGTTTCTGTCATATTGTGAGGAAAGATACAGAAATCTACTTGATACTTTTAAGAGGGAAGAAGAAACAAAGACTAGTTTTGGATATTCAAAAATGGTTGCATTCAGTGCTAGCTCTGGAGGACACTAGGTTTGCAAATGTGCAGTCTTAATAGGGAGAGAAAGCATATATTAATTTTGTCTGGAATATAACAAGGGCCCTGTCAGACCATACTTTATATCAGATAACTGAGCTGATAATTACCCTCCAGAGCTACAAGACTCTGATAGCTACTTCTTTATCTTTCTTGTTCAATTTACAGTTCGTGTGTTTTCTTTGATCATTTATTTCATGCCCTTCCCTAACATGACAGATTAAGTTAAAATCCACATATTAGGAATTTGCTGTGAGTGGTTTTGGCAAGATCCAGTCTGAGGTTAACAGTGAGTAGAAATACTGTAGCTTCAATATGGAAAGCAGGGAAGCTTTGTGGTTAATGTTGAAAAGTCTCAAGTTATGTATAGAAAGCAAGGATGAAGAGGCAAACAGTAAGGATAATAAATTCAAGCAAATTCATTCAGTTCAGGAAATCAGATACTAATACACACACAGGAATGGAAGTATGGATCCTGAAAAATCCACGTCATTGTATTATCCACATTTTCCTGACATTAATTTTTTAAGAAATGTTTTAACTTGTAGGAAAAAAAACCTGCAGAGCCAAGTGATGGTTGACAAGGATTTTACTTTTAAAAGCCAAGATCTTCTCTAGTTTTGTTTTTAAAGAAAAGTCCAAAAGATTTACAGGAAAATGTTCTTCCCCTTTTTGGTGGCACCGGAAAGAATTGTATGACCATTTTACATGATCTTCTGGGAAGCATCAGAAAAGGGAATAATTCTCTCTGCAGAGTCTGGTGCTGCTGTAAGTGTACTGAACATTTTAAAAGTTAAATAAAGCTGGAAGAACTTAATTCACCATCTAGTATATAATTAAGTATATGCAACCCTAAGCTTCCATTAATTTTTATTCATTGATTCATTTTCTTAAAGAGAGGCAAGGACAAATGTTAGCCAAATTTCACTTGTGGCTAGCATTTGTTCCATCATGGATTCCTGGTAAAGTGCTTGATACATTAATTACTGGTAATACATTCAGCTTGTACTTTGCAGTCATTATAGCCCAATTTTTTTAATGGTAGCATCACCACAAATTATGAAGAGGAAACAGTATAAGCAAGAGGCAAATTACGTTGTAAAGAAAAAGCTTTATTTTACACTAAACCCCCTCAAAGACAGTTAATGGCATATACACATATTTACCAGGAACAGCACGTGGCATCACCTACTTGTCCTTGGCTGATCTTGAAAAAGCTAAGCACAATTGGACCTGGTTAATAACTAGATAGAGGACTACCAGGAGATCCCAGGACTGCAGTATAGGCTGGGAAATTTTAAAAAAATCACCCCAAGATAAGGCAATGGCAAATTACTTCCATAATATTGCCAATATGGAGATGTACAGTAGTTACTAGAAGTTGAGCTTGACTCAAGGGAATCTTTACCTTTTATTTACACAAAAGCAAAGAAACCCTAATTTGAAGGCAATTCCCCTCCAAAGGAATAGTAGACTGAAAAACAATTATAAACATAGACAAAACTCCTATGCCTGGCTTCCCCAGATTGTCAGCATATGGGGTGCAAATTCTAGGTGAAACCAGTCCTGGAGATTCCCACTTTTCATCCAGTAAACATATGTATTGGACATATGTTTATGTACCTGTGGTATATATAGGACTGCATACACATGCACACACACAGATCAGTATGCTTTAAAATTGGCTAAGAGAAAGGGATAACTGCAGTGGGAAGGGAAGAAAAGAAAAGGTGTTGGAGGCTGAAGAAATGGGATGGAGAAGGGAAGTGGTGAATGGACAAGGGGGAAAAAAAAAGAGAGACACTTAAGGCATACAAAGAGGTTAAATTAAACAAGCAAACATCTGCTCCCAAGCAGGAATTAATCTTCAGGCTACTCTACAAAGGCATCCTTCTGCCATTTGCACCTCCTGTGTCTGGGATGGCAAGGAGGTGGGGGTGGGGAATGACAACATGTGAGTGATGACATGCCATTGCCTCAACTTTAAATACTTGTGTCACTGAGACATCAACATGCAAATAGATAATGGTGGCATTTACTTGATGTTATTGGCGAAAGCCATCATTTGGGTACTGCTGCGGTTTGCTCTGGATGCCACTGACGTTCTGCCCATTCCATCTTCAAAAGCCCTTCTATTCTTACAAGGCAACACCCACTACCATCACAGTTAATTATTTGTCTTCCTGTGAAGTATGTGCAACGTACCCACTTTAACACATGTTTCATAAATGAAGTACTTTGGGCTTTGGCTGAGTTTACTTTTGCTTGCTGTCTTATTTTATTATCCCATTCAGCCCCCTTCACACATTTTTCCTGCAAAGAAATATTACCCAATTATTGGGGTTCAGGGTTTTATTTAGAATGGAGGTCTCTTCCTGGCCCTGCCTAAAAAAATAAAAATATAGACCGTGACTGGCTGCAGGAAGTAAAAGTTTGGGGGAACATTGCATATGGAAATACCTTCAAGTAACCATGGTCATTTGGCAATGAGTGGGAAGTTAGCTACATATAGGCAGCTCATCTCTCTTTTATCTCTGCTTGTGTTTTTTATGTGGCCTGTCCTAGGTTTTCTATGATGTATCTGCGGGAGAACAATTCAACCCTACACCCTTCTACTCATTGGAACCTATTTATTTTTAGGACTGTTTTTATGTTGTATTTTAATGAATTTTATCTTGCTATAAACCTCCCAGAGTTGTTTCATGAGATGGGTGGTGACAAATTTGATAAATAAAATAAAATAAATAAATTATACACCTCAGTTAGACTCACTGCAGTCCTGCTCACACATTTTCACTTATGCCTCCAGTGATACCTAGGGTCACTTCATATTTAGTAAACACTTAAACATGTAAAGAGTGAATGCTATGCACTGTCTGGTTGTATGATTGTGCTCATTAGCCCAACTTCCCACGAGAAATGGCTCTGTTAATAAGCTGAAGTGTGAATATCCAGTCTTCTCATTTGAATGGTTCAAAAAAGAATTCATGCTCTATTCAAGCAAACCTGTTAAAAATGCTGTCCAGAACATGAAGAACAGATTTCCCTAAAATTTCCTAAATTTTACCTTAAAATGACTAGCCTACATTGAAAGAGAGCAATGTCCCCCATCAAATTCCTCCTCTATGTAATAAAGCTGTTCTGACTTGCCTTCACTTAAAGCCTTATATTTTTAGCTAGCATATCATTTTGTTTGATTTAACAAAGAGCCTAATAGGGGAGGCCTTGGAGGACTTTCACATGGTTTCAAGTGTGAACCGGAACTGCTAAAGCTGTAAGGTAACAGCTATAAGAAGGACACTGCTACGTAAGTATTCTCAAACTGAATCGTACCACAAAGGTACTTAAAATTAGGAATGAAAGACTGCTTAAACAAACAGCAGAGAACTATTTTTTGGAGGTGCAAAAAACAAGCAAAGCTTTAAAGATCCAAGCCAAGCCAAGCCAAGCGTTACCTATAAAGTCCTACATGGCATAGGGCTTGGTTACTTGAGGGATCCCCTATCTCCCATAGCATCTTATTTGATCTGCAGGGTTGGCACAGTCTGGGTTCCTTTGATTAAACAATATAATCTGTGGGAACCCTGGAAGCACACCTTCTCTGTAGCAGTGCCTATCCTCTGGAATGAGATTCCCCCTGAGATCTGGATGGCCCAGATACTTTGCTGTTGTTGAGAAGAGCAGTAAAGACCTGGATCTTCAACCAGGCCTTTGATAATGGAGAGTGAGGCCCCTCTCTTCATTGCGTTTGCCATCTTTTATCTTTATCTTTTATGCTTTATTGATTTTATTGTGATTTCTTTGATTGTTGTGAGCTACCCAGAGTCACTGACAGTCAGATGGCGTACATGTTTAATAAATTATTATTATTCCTCCCCTATCCCTTAATACCGTTATTTAATTACTGAAATTGCAGCATTTATTTCTTTGTTTAAGCAGCCAATAACAAGGGTTCCCTGAGCAGTTTACAAAAGGTATGAAGAGACTGAAAAATAAGATATGTTAATAAATAGCTGAGAAAAATAAATAAAATGAAATATATTAAAGTTTAACTTTCCAGTAGAATGTAGGCATTTCAGATAAAATTAAAACGATCACAATTTTTAAATAACTGTGATACATTGGCTTTTTAACAAAAATGTTCCAATAGAACTAAACTTCAATGATCAAATAAGAGAATTCTATCACATAAGAAGCAAATAATGTTTGAAATATACCATGAGTGGAGTGTGTTATGGAACCCTAAGCATTATCCAGAGGTACTAAATACCCATATATTCAGTTAGGCAAAATCTAATGGAGAATGGCCAAATCTGTTAACTTGAGACCATGTCACTTTCACATAGGTTCATTTATAAAACCATTTTGGTTAGTAGCTAGTTAAACATGATCTGGATGGCATGGCAATAAGCAGAATCATAGCTGTCTCAAAATCTAGAGTCAAAGAATGTTTATTCATAATCCTTTGTCAAGCTGGAATGAGGTATTGAATGAGGATGCCACAAGATTCAATCTTGGACTATGTACCCTTCGCTATTTTTATTGATAACTTTAATGATGAGATGGAAGGAATGCTTATCAGGTTTGCAGATGACAAAAACAGTGGTTTAGCTAATGCCATCGAAAGAAATAACATTCAAAATGATCTCTATAGTTAGAAGATGTGCTGAAAGTAACAGAATGAAATTGAACAGAAAAAGATGAATAGTTCCTCACTTAGGAAACAAATAAAAATCAAATGCATGTATAGGTAGGGGTAAACTTGATTTAGTAAGATTTAGTGAAGTACCATCAACTGGAATAGCAGTTGATTGCAAGCTAAATATGAATCAGCAGTAGGATGTGGTTGCAAAACAGCAAATTCAATTTTACTGTACCAACAGAAATGGAATATCCAGCTGATGAGAATAGTTCTGCTTTATTCTGATTTAGCCAGACTCAACTTCAAGTACTGTGTTTTGTTCTCAGTACCACTATAAGGATTCAAACTAGGACAGATTCAGAGGAGAGCAACAAGGATGAGCAAGAAACTAGAAACTAGAAAGTCATATGAAAAGAGATTGAGGAAAATGGGAATGGTTAGCCATGAGAAAAGAAGCCTGAGAGAATGGGGATATGATGGCATTCTTCAAACAGCCGGAAGCTTATCACACAGAATGTCAAGATCTTTTCTCTATTATTCCAGAACACAAGATTTAAATTGCAGGAAGGCAGATTCTCATTGAAAGTTAGGGGGAAAAAAAAACACCTTTCTACCTGGAAGAATGATTTGACAGTGGAATTAACTACTTAGAGACATGGTAGGAACCAGTTCATTGGATGTGTTTGAGCAGAAAACAAACAGCCATCTATTTGGAATGCTTTCCTCTGAATCCCCATACCGGGGAGGGGGGTGGACTCAGTGGCTCAAATGTCCTCTTCCAACTTTGTGATTTTGTGTAATGACTGGAAATGGATGAAAGTGATATGAACCAAATACAAGACTGCTTCAGCTATTCCTTGGGTTTATCCGTGCTTCAGGGAGGTTGTGAAAAAGGACTGCTGCTTTTAAAGGATCAGATAGTACTGCAACTCAGACATTATTTAAACAGCCTTTTTTCAGCATCTGCTAAACATTCCTCTGTTATGTCACACACACACACACACACACACAGAGTATATGAATTGTCATGAGTTTGCTTGCTTTGTGTTTGTGCTCATGTGTATAGTAAAACAACAAAAAAACAATATCAAGGGTGATTCGCATCTGTCATCTATGAGTGCAGCTCACGGCCGCTATGTGATTGAAGTTACCATTTATTTAAATGTGAATTGCTTTGAGTTTGCTTCATTTAATTTTGCTTGTGAACAGATTGGTGGGAGTCAGGCTGGTGGAGAACAAGCACAGTCATTCAGTGTAAATGGTCCTAATTATTGTGGGTTAGTATGTTTGTAAATAAGGATGGCTCAGCCATTGGAATGATACACCTGCACAAAAATAGACCACTGTTACTTCTTCCTTTTTAAAAGAACATTAAAAAATGTTTCAGAAAAATACAAGAGGAAATGGTGAGTTAGAAGCAATGGATAGAACTTGAACTGGGATAAACATTTTTTTTTAAAACTGGGTATTCTAGCTATGCTAATATTATTGGAGATTGCAGATGAAATTTGATCTTGTGAATTCCTGTGATTTTTTTTCCTCCACATTTTGTGTATCAAAGAGGACTAAGAATATGCCATTGGCTAGAAAAGTCTTGATTTTTTGGGAAAAGCCTTTTCATGAATTTTTTATTTATAATGCATGGACAAAAAACAAATGATTGCTTTTCCCTACCTCTGCAAGCTTCTTTCATAAATAAATACATTTTGTATTTATTTTACTTTGTTCTATTTTATACACTATGACTTCCCCACTAAAGGTAGTACCAGGATAATGTTAAAAACAATGAAGAAAACAATATAAGATAAACATCAAACAGTGGCATAAATACCATAAAACCAAAGAAATCAAAAGAACCAAACTAAAATAAATTTACATTGTGAAGTCAATTCAATTTTTACAATTCAAAATTCTTTGCAAAATGCTTGAGCCTATTTATTTTGGTGTCAAAAGATGTATATACAGTTTTATCTTGGTTGAAAGGGCATTCCAAAGTCAGGGCCCAATTTATTTCATAAATTTCTAGAATACAAAGAAAAGAAATTATCCTGAAAGCCTCCGTGTATAAGGAAAAGACAAAGGCAACCCATCAGATATTTGGACCCCAACCCATATAGCATCTTGAATTAGGTACTGAAGAGCCCAGTTATTCTTTGCCACCACCATTCTTTGTCACTTGACCTAGTGGGGTTCCAGTGGCAGCTGTGGGGGGGAAAGAGGGCAGAATGATGAAAGCAGTGTGGTGCTATCACAGTGTAAACCGCACCCTCTTTGTATCTGCATTGTGATGTTGCACACATGTCCGAAAGTAGCAAAGCCTGAGGTGTAACAGCATGATGCTGCTTTTGTCATTTTGATGAAAGATCAAAATGACCAAAGCTCCTTTGGACGCCCATGTAAGATTCCACTAAGATAAACTTGTCATAATCCTGGTGATTGAATTCTGCTTCCATATAATGGAATAATGCTGAATAATGCTTCCATATCAACAGAGAAGCGGGCCAGATAGGCATTAGGCAACAGTCCCTGTGCTAGTACAAGAGAAGATGTCAATCACTGACTTTGTAAAGGGTGTTGGAAAGCTGCACATAAATTATTTTATTTACCGATCACTTTCTAAGGACACTGAGGACAATAAGGTGGCGCCTGGTAGAAATATAAAGATTCTTTTTATGCCAATCCTAAACACTTGTGTTTGGAACCTAGTGTTAACATTTCATGAAAAATACATTGTTTTGTATCTCCCAATCCACATTCCAAAATAAGAATGCCATAGTAGGGTGAAGATTGATTTCTAATTTCACTGAAAAGTGAGTAGTACAATCAAATTTGGCCCACTAGACTTGAGATTCAGTTTCATGTTTATTTGATTTATGGTCAGTTATAATGTTTTCTGTTTTGACTATCCTCAGAGGCCTACTGTAGAGACAGCTAAGATCTTTTAGTGGGGAGACTAAGTGAGAACAAAACAGAAAAAGAAAAATCTAAAGGGTCTTTCAAAACGAGAACAGGGTTGTTGTTATTGTCATTATTAAATATATATAGTCACCTATTCCAAAAGAGTCTGTTATTTCTACTGTGGTAATAGCCTGGTTAAATCAGTAGGGTTTACTGTACAACAAAACAAGTCCAACAAACAGCAATGAAAATAATTATTTTTGAATGTAAGACAGGGGAAATACAGAGGACAAAAAGGAACATACTTTGATGTTAATTTGTAATTCCAAATTTACCTTTGGAAATACATTCCATATATTTGAAATCAATGAGATTTAAATTCATTAAATTTTAAGATAACAATTCAACAATGCAATAATAACTTTATTAAAATTCTGATTAAAATTGATTTAATTTGAATACATTGTATAAGGCTTTGTTTTAGAGCCACCTCAGAAGGACTTTAATCAAATTAACAAGTCTGTTCATATTTTCTGCCAAGTAATTGAGAAGTCCCCCCTCAAGTCCTCCTATGCTTCCTCATTGTGGCAGGAAGGCATTTCTGAGAGGGTTGTGTGAAGAATGCCAAGAGTATATATATCCCAGCAGGGTCACCCAAGGAGTGAAAGTCATCACAGTTGCCCAAAGATCTACATCAAATAGTGATATAGGAAGACGCTGGAAGTGGATGATCACTTTAATGACAACAGCAAAGGTATAATTTCATATTGCATGTAAAATGGCAATGATAAGCTACGCTTGTATTTTACAAAAAAAAAAAAAACACTCAAAAAACAAAAACCCAACAACCCCAAACCAAACAACAACAACCCACATGTGTGGGGGGTCAAAGCAATTGATGATATAGTATCAGATGATGTTCCTTTCAGCATTCAACATGCTACTGGGGAAGAACTGAGGAATTTTCAGAGTACTAATGGTGTTTATGATGCAGACAGATTAAGACTTTTGGGAAGTCTAGTTGCTGATGTTGCCATGCAGGAAAAGAAAATCTGAAACTGCCAAGACAATCACAGTGGGAATGTGGAACGTAAACACGATCATGGAAAAGCTCCACATTGTGAAAGATGAAACAAATCAACTACACATTCCTACCTTAGGCATCAGATAATTGAAATGGACTGGAATTGGACCCTTTCAGTCAGAAGGTCAAACTGTTTACTAATCAGGTCATGAAAAAGCAAGAAGGAACAGTTAGGAAGGATATAGAAAGAAAGTATTTGGGCACAATGTATTCAATGATCAAATAACATAAATTAGACTTCACTGATAACCCATTAATATGACACTTATCCAGGTTTATGCTCCAGCTATTGATGCAGAAGAAAAGGAGGTTGACATGTTTTAAGATCAAGCTCAGTCTCCGCTCATACACTCAAGGTGTGCTGCTTGTAGTTTGAGACTCTAACACCGAAGTTGGAAACAGTAAGGAGGAAAATGTAATTGGGCTGTATGGCCTAGGAAACAGAAATGAAGCAGAACAACTTATCAGTTTTTGGCAATCTAATGATTTTTTAATTCTTCAAATAACCAAAATGATCCCTATATAAATAGCCATTACCAGATGGGGCAGGCAGAAGTCAAACTGACCATAGTGTTAGTTTAAGGAGGTAGAAGACTTCAGTTATAATAGCAAAAACATGGCCAGGTGTTGATGTGGAACAGATTACAAACTACTCACATGTAAGTCAAGCTAAAATGAAAGAAGAATGTCAACCAATTTCCAAAATATGGTATTCAACATATACAGACTAGCACTGTTCATAGTGTCAGAGATGTTAAATCCAACCTCAGGTTTCCAGCCTCCCTTCCCCTGTAACAACCCCCACACCCACATCTCTCTCTGCCCAGTGCTGCCGTAGTCTTATCCCTACTCCCCACCACCCACTTCGACTTCCTCACCTCTGACTGCATTTTCAATCAGGGATCGAAAGGATGGGATTACACTTATGGGGAACATATAGGACACAGCCAGCCTATGTAGCTCCACTCTTCTTTCTATTATGAATCTTGTCTTCTTGAAATATGTAAATTGGACTTACAGTAGCATTTGCATGATATTTCACTCACTAAAGAAAAATAACTTCTGAGACATTGAGAGCAAATGTTTCTTCTCCTACATAGGGTATCTTGCCCATCTCTGAGGGGAGCTTACTACACATTGTGAGAAATATTTCTTCAATATATATGAACCAAAGTCATGGATGCATCTTACTAAATTCAGTAGGAATTAGTTTTCAAATAAGTGTGCATAAAAACAGAGCTTTAACAGCTAGTAATTTTTTTTTTTTTTTGGCTGAGCTTTATTTCAGCTATTCTGTAATATATATCATACTAGAATTGTGAATATTTCTTCGGGTATTCGCTGCTCAAAGAGGAATATTAAAGTAGTTCTCTCTCCTGTGGTCTACTGCTTCTACTATGTTGACTGATATTTTAATAATTGAGTATCTGCCTCTTTTCCCAAGATATCCCCTACTACACGAAAGTCTTGTTTATTATTCGGGTTCAAAGAAAGAGCTTCTTCAATTAGATTTGATTTAGGATTTATATGTAAAAGAGCACACTTTTCCCCTCTGACCCTCTTGAGTGAGTGATCTTTGGAAAAGGAGAAATGGCTTCCCTGTCTTCCACTCCCTCGCCCCCCCAAAAACATGCTGATCAAATTTGGGAAATTCTTATTCATGAATCTGAAGCATAAGAGGGCAGAGAACATTCAAATGCTGAATTGCAAAAGTAAACATATCTTGAAAAACTTCATTACATGACATCGGTTCATGACACAGCATTATCCAAATTCTTGACAATAGATAGATGGTTTTTCATGTTGCTTTCTCTACAGAATTTTCCATACTGTTGGGCCAATTCCCAGTCTGTAGGTCAATAACCTATTCTGCTACCAGCTGTCCCCCACTAAAAATCACCCTAAAATTTAGGAGATCTCATACAGGAACACTGAAATATCATGAGACCTTGCATGAGAATGGCCAAAATGTTATGAGATTTCAGTGTTTTTGCATGAGGCTTCACAAGCTTTTAGTGTTTAGCACTGGTTTCCTTATATGATCATATGTTCTCCATGTATAATTTCCTATTTCCTATCATATTACTATTCCTATAACTTAACTTCCAGTTAAGATGGGGAAGAGAGAGGGAGCCACATTTGGGCTGTCCTCGGGTGTGTTGTATGTTTATGCATTGTTCTTCGTTTTTGAGAGGGGCTTACCTGGATGGAAGGCAGCAGATTAGGCTGCCCAAGCTGGAGGCTCAGTAGCGTGTCGGACTGGACCGGACAGTGGCATGCTGGAGGACGGCAGCATTTGTTTCGTTGCATTCATTGTTTTGCTGTGTTTGATGGTGTTTTTGTGGCATTTTGCTAGCCGCACCCGCCGAACTGCTTTTGGCTGGTCATGCCACGCCGTCTTGTGGCAGCAGTTTTGTTTGTTTGTTTGTTTATTAAATTTACATGCTGCCCATCTCCCCCAGAGGGTGACAGGGGGGCAGCTTTGGACTGATTTTTTGGAGGACTGGACTGCTGCTGGAGGACCGGATTGCTGCTGGACACGAAGGGTGGGCTGAGAGGCAGGCTGGGACGCTGCTGATGGATGGTCTTTGCTGCTGGGGCTTCTGCTGATGCCCTTTCTGGGGCTTCTGCTGCTAGACACCTTTGCCACTGCCTGGTTCCTTCTGCACTATTGACTTTATTCTTCTGTGGGATGCTGGGGCTTTGGAGGTGTGGGCAGTGGCCAGGCAGGAGGGGTGACAGTAGAGTGGCAGGCTACTGTGGATCCCCTTCACCCATGGAAGATGCCTTTGTCTGCCCTCCAGGTAGCCCTGAGAAGGCAGGAAGGAAGGTGGAAGAAAGAAACATCATGGCTCCATCTGTTTTTAAGTGCTTTTTTGAATTTAATGTTTTCTCCTTCTGGGTGAGACTCAGGGGAGGAATTGGTGGTGTGTAAATGAGAGGAGCCCTCTAGCAGCTGGTGGGAGCAGCAGGGGAGGGAGCCTCTGTGCGTTTGTGAATATGATTGTGTTGTAGTGTGTGTGTTTTGTAGTGTATATGTAGTGTGTGGGTGTGTTTCATAGTGCGCGGGGAGGTGGCAGCTGGGTAGGCTGTAATAAGGCCTCCCTCATTCATGATTTAATCACTGATGAGAGGGCTGACATGGCATGTATTACTGAGACCTGGCTGCATCCAGAAGGCGGGGGGGGGGGGGTTGCCCTTTTGGAAATGTGCCCAGCTGAGTTTTGAGTATGGCATCAGCTGAGACTCTGGGCCAGGGGTGAAAGTGTGGTGACTGTCATTTGGGAATCTGTAATGGCTTTCAGGGACACTGCACAACAGGTCACCGGATGTGAGACCCTGTTCATTAAGTCAGGCTGTAGGGGTCAGTTGAGATTGTTGCAGTTGTATCAACCTCCCTGCTGCATAGCAACCTCCCTGCCCGAGCTCCTTGACTCCATTTCTGGGTTGGCCATGGCTTATGGTTTTGGGGGACTTCAATCTGCCTTCTCTAGGAATGGGTTCTGAGGTGGCTTGGGAGTTCATGGCCACCATGACAGCCATGGGACTATCCCAGATCATCCAGAGCCTGAAACAGGTCAGTGGTCACAATCCAGGTCTGGTGTTCCTGTTGGAGCAGTGGCTATGTGATCTGAACTTGGGGAAGCTTTTGGTGTCTCCCTTGTCATGGTCAGATCATGCTCTGATTTCCATGGGATTCTCTAGTGCCACTATCCACTGCGGGGAGGCTGGACCCATTAGATTAATCTATCCCAGTGACTGATGGATGTGGGTGGGTTTCAGAGGGAGCTGGGGGTGTTCCTGTAGGTCTGCTGCATGGTCCATCTGAAGCTTTGGTCGCTGCTTGGAACAAGGGGGCAGCTGAGGTGTTGGATCAGATCACTCTCAGGCGACCTCTCCCCTCTCCAGGATCCCATCATTCCCATGGTTTATGGAGGACTTGAGGGAGATGAAATGAGAGAACAGACATCTAGAGTGTCACTGGTACCTAACCAAGGATGAACTTGACTGAACACAGGCTACAGCTGCTATTAAAGCCTACCTTATGGCAGTAAGGTAAATACTGCTGAGTGGCAGTACTTCTGTGTCCTTATTGTATTCATAGATTGCTGCCCCGCAGCTCTGATTCAGGTGACACTTGGGTGAAAAGGGGCCCAGGGAACCTTTTGTAGGGGTGTGCAAAGGAATTTGCTCAGCATCTGTCAGACAAAATTGCTCAGATTCACTCGCAGTTGGATGCCGGTCTTGTTGCAGGTCCAGAGAAGATGCCTGGGGTGGAGTGAACCTGGGAATGGTTTGAATCTGTTGGGCCTGAGGAATTGGAAAGGGTCCTTAGGACTGTGAACTCAGCCACCTGTTCTTTCGATCCATGCCCCTCCTGGCTCGTGAAAGCAAGCCGGAGGATGTCATGTGGGTGGGTTCCAGCAATGGTGAATTCTCCTTTGAGTGAGGGGGTTGTTCCTTCACCTCTTAAGGAGGGTTTGGTTCGCCCACTCCTCAGTTTGTCCTTTTGTTGGTTGTTTTACGACATGCTATGTTTTGGTTTGATTCTTTTTGTGGTGGAATGCTGTATTCTGACTTTTGTAGATTAATATCTTTGACCAGACATGCATTAAATACAAGCTAGAAAATCGAAGCCAAAAAATTAAGCAAAAGGTTACTGCACAGTAGGATACTGAACTCCATCTGCCAAGGATTTACATTTGGTGGATCCCAAGCAGCAGGCTTTCTCTGCCGTAGCACCTGCCTTATGGAACATTCTCACCCCCGAAATTAGGTTAGCTCCATCCCTCTTGATGTTCCAGAAGTCCCTCAAGACCTGGTTAGGTCACCAGGCCTGGGAGTCCCAGGAAAATGGAGACTTGTTTAGATGACTTCGCTATGGAGGTGGATGTACTCACTGTCTCTCTGTCTGGGTTTGTATATTTTTAATTTTAATAACTTTCAATTTTTAATGTTGACTTTTATATTTTTAAATGCTTGTTTTATATATGTGTTGTTTTTTATTTGATTATTGTACGCTGCCCAAAGTAACTTCTTGTGAAATGGATGGCTATATAAATTTGAAAACGAACAAACAAATAAATGGAATTTGTTTTCTCTTGAGCTATGAATGTGTCTCTTATAGGCTGGGTTCACATGTCAGAACTAGATAAACCACATAAATGCAATGTATGGACTTGATTGTTCTGTTTTTTAAACATAATTTATGGCATGGAATGTTGCATATACCCACTCAGATGTATCATCATCATCATCATCATCATCATCATCATCATCATCATCATCATCATACCAAACAGAGTTAGGACAAGAGGAATACAATCTAAGGTCCAATGGCTGCATTTAATCCCCAGATTTTGAGTGCAGACAACAAGGAACTCCAAAATTTGTTATTAAATGCATATATCAAGTGGAGAAAATGTTTAAGAATATGACTGAAGAAAAACCATGCTAACTGCATTTAATTCAAAACAAACTGAAATGAAATGAAATTTCAAATTAAGTTGGAAATTAAATTGGAAACCCACTATTATTTGGAGTGCAGTCCAAAATGTTGCCTTTGTCCCCCTTCAAGAAGTTGTATATCTATACCTTAGTCATGATCATGCCAATGTAAGAAAATGTTAATAAATATTTTCCATAAACAATTGAATAACTATTTTTTAAGAACTAAACTTTGGCAAATTTAGATTTGCTATGTAATCCATTAGTTTTGATTCAAATGGAAAATGATAGTGTTTCTCAAAATATAAAAAAATTGGAGTTAATTGTCAAATAAACTACAGAAAGAACATCTGCATCACAAACTTATCAGGATCTACAGTATATTGCTAGTAAATCTGACTATATTCTATGATCAAGTATAACATTAGTGTTTCAGAACTTGATATCAATTTATGATTAAATTGCTAAGAAACTAAGTTCCAACGAGGATACTTGCAGTTCAGTCCCTGAAAACAGATGACTTTTTCTATCTCCTCATTTATGATAATGTCTGATCAGACATAGGGTAAGCATGGGACATCTGAGCAGAGGTCTCTCAAAGAATGCATTATCCATGGGAAAAGTATGTTAATTTTATCTGAGTATTTGATAACCTTTCAATGGCAACTAAAATGAGAATGGGCAAAATGAACCTGTGTGAGAGAAAATTCATGAGTGAGCTACAGAAAAAGCCCTTTCTCGGGTCCCAGGTATCCTAATATCCAGGCATTGTGAGATGCAGATAAAAGCTTGTAACTGGATTTTAGGTTGAAGAAATGGGAAGATGTGGTCTGTTTTTTTGCTTTAGGTAACCACTGCCAAGCTAAATTTCTTGATTTTCCGAAGCTAAGTAGGGTGAGAACTGAAGAATGCTTGGATGGGAGACCAGAAGAAAATACAAGATTTGGAGGCTAGACTGGAAAATCCAAAAATTATCCTGAAAGAAGGCAATGGCAGATCATTTCCAAATTGTTGCCAAGAAAGCTATATGGATGTGTTCCTAGAGTTATCAAGAATCAGGCTCAACTCAAGGGAACCTTTACCTTTACTTTAACCATCATACTGACGTTTACCCAGTAAATAATAAAAATTTTCAGAAATGGGGATAATATCCTTACCAGCCATGTTTTTTAATAATTGCCTACTGGATTAATCAGCACATGAATGCAGTTTGATCTTGAAACTAATGAAGGCATGTATCGAATGTGGAAATATAATTTTAAGGGGTTTCTCAAGAGATTTTTCTTCATTGTTTTTTAAAGGGGTTTCCAAACTTTTGGGAACATAATTTGGGATTTTAGACTATTTAATGAGCACTCTCACAAAATGGCTGCCATGATTGGTGTATTCACTCAAACATATTTTTATCAACAAACCAAGAGGTGAGGTTGATCTTTACCATTCTCTGAAGATTCCATAATGTTCTCACCATAGTTTGCTTGTGATTTTTTTCTAAGCATGTGGGCATACTTTTCAGAGTGTTGTAACTGCAATTGCAACGTATTATTTTTATTTTTTTAAAAATGCCTCCAGGATAGATGCAGGGCCCAAAATTGTTTTTGGAAATCAAGATTATGTTTGAAGCTGGAATTTTGCTTTGAAGCATGCCAGCTCTTCATTTAATGTTTTTATGTGGAAATAGTTTATTTGACCAGCATGAAGGGAAGGGTCTCTAGGCACAAAGGTGTTTGTGGGCACCCCACTGGTCATGCAGAATGCCTATAGACAGTTTTGATCCATGCATATAGAGAAAAATGGGTCTGGGAATGAGCTGTAGTTAATTGGAAGAACATAAGCTTGTTCAGTCCTTGACATCTCCTGATTGGCTCCAATCTAAAAGCCCAGAGCTGTTGCCACTCAGGAAAATAGACAATACTGAAGTAGGGGGACTAATGATTTGACTTGATATAAAGCAGCATCCTATGTTCCTACTTATACATAGTGTAGCTGAGATATTGATGGATGCATGTATAAGCATCATTTGTTTATTTATAGTTGGCTTTTTAACCAGACTCCCCAAAGCAATGCACAATATGAATACAATAATAATTATACATGCCAGCTGGAGAAAGGCTGGTATACAGTTTTAAAGGTTAATACCAGCCCAATCAATAAAGCCCAGAAACTGTTTGATAACTACTAGAACACGCTCAATACTGGTTTAATGTATTCCATATAGTTCAGCTCAGCTGTCAAATTATAAACCAATTGAATTCCTGAACTGTTTTCAAGGGCATCTAGCTTCCTTCCCTTTCTCCCTCACAATTTTTACTCATGTTGTTTTGGGCATCCCTGCCTGCTCTAACCTACTCACTTGGCCAGAACTTCCAGTTATTCATTTTTGGTCATTTGCCAGAGGAAAATAATATTTTTTGAAATAGGCATATGAGCCAGGTCACCAGCTTTCTACACTTTTGTGTGAAGTACAGTCAAGAGTCATTGATACAATATTCCTATTGTAAAATTGGTTTGTAGAGTCACAGATATCAGATACCTACCCTTGGCTGAGACTTTTCCCCCTACATGTCCAAATAATTCATTTAATATTTAATTATTCATTAGAGTCATTATTAATCAAAATCACCTTGAATTAAATAAAATCTTCCATTTTCCCATGTATGTGCCCTAAGTGCTTTGTTCTATAAAACTTAAATAATGTTAATAGTTAAAAACAACAAATCATACATAATGAAATCTGCATAAAAATGGTAGAAGTTTAATTTTGTTCAGGTAAAATTCTGGTAGAATGATATAATTGTCTCTTGATGTCTCTTTCTGGTCTCTCCTTCCACTTCACATTTCTTAATGGTAGGACTGGATTTGATTTCAATCCCAGTTTACATCATTTGTGTTTGAAGTAGCAAACATAACAGGACTTCATTAATGTAGATTCATGGTTAAAGATTTCAAAGGGAATTAGATCTAATTAGTCTAAAGACCAGTTAGTGAGACCAGCGACTCTCAGATTAAGTAAGGTAAAAACAAGAAGGTATCTCTATCAACAGACTATCTTCTACCTATGATATTTCTAGTTTTTTCTGATGGTCTTTAGCAAGGAACTGCCAAATCAAACACCAATTATTCTAGCTTCATAACTGATATCTAGTAATCTGAGTGTGCACATGTAATTTGGTCTATATTAAATCTGACCAATATATTACTTGTATATGTAAAGAGGTACATAATTTGACCTTGTCCAAATCAAATCTGTCAAGTCTGGTCATCTACAAAGAATCTGTTTTGGGTCCTCCACCTGGTGTGAAGGCTGTGGGAACCAAACTGGGAAGGAGTTCAGTGGATGTTACAAGAGGCAGCCCAGAGGTGGGTGCCATGGTAAACCAACATTTCAAACAAACTCCACCTTAACTGGCTCCCTATAAATCTGCCCAGAATCTAACTTTTACAGTTTTCAAGATTGTGTTTTCACCCTGACTAGCATTAAACTTTCCTTTCTGAAATCCGTGTGGTTCTCACTTCTTGAGTTGCCAGCTATGTGGGGCTTGACACATTGCAAGGGTTGTGGAGTGTCGACTGCCATTTTATGAAATATTCTTTCCCTAGACTTACGGATGGCCCCTGTTCTAACTGCGTGCGCATGCACGCGTGCACACACACACACAAACACATACATACTCATCTTTGATGGGATACCAATGCATCTCCCCAAGTCCTCACTCTGTGCGTGAGAGACTTTTTCACCAGTAGCTGCCAGTTGCTATGTGGTGAAAAAATCAGCAATATAACTGGAAGTTTTTTAAATCTTAGCTCCAAGCAGCCTCCTTGAATAATCTGAGGGAGAACTAATTTATCATGTTTTAGTCCATTATGTTTGGAATTTTAAAATATGGACAGCAAAGAGCAATCCAATAGAGACAGGGAATCAGTAAAACGAAGACAAACTGAAGGTCAGCTGTGACAATGCAAAATGTATTTTGTGGCTCTTTTTTAAAGTAAAAAGAAATTGGTAAAGCAGTGTTTAATTTTAATTTCAGTGTTTTGTACACTCTAAATATGGATATGACAGTGGCATTCCTTTCTCCTGTTTCTGGCAGACTAAAATCAATACTTGTTGCCTCAGTAAAATCTGACTCTGAGAGGACCTCCCTGCCTGCGGTGTAACAATACTAATGGTCTTGTACTGTTCTTCAGACAGCCAGCACTGCCAATGCAATTCTGTTCCACTTTTCTGGCCTGCCATCTTCCAGCCAATCTGTAATTCAGTACTCGTATACCTTGGCCCCAAAGGCCTTCTTTCCACTTCCATTCTTAACTGTCCTTTTCCTCTTTGATGCTTCTTTGATCACTGTGACAACCCTCTAAATTTACTTTACCTTTAATCTTTCACTCAAAACAAATAAAAACTGCTTCCTTCCCTATGGGAACTTTAACAAACTCCTTCCTTCCTTCCTTCCTTCCTTCCTTCCTTCCTTCCTTCCTTCCTTCCTTCCTTCCTTCCTTCCTTCCTTCCTTCCTTCCTTCCTTCCTTCCTTCCTTCCTTCCAAAATCTTACTCTAAGACTCTAATCTTAGACTAAATAAGGAATATGTGTTACAATATGTATTACAATCAGGACAAAAAGTGATAGATATAGATATAGATATATAGATACAGATACATTCATTCACTCATTCCATGAGAATCAAGTTTTACAAAAATGTATGATCTTCAACCAATCATGCTTGAAAATGGTGAGAAAAAAAGACAGTTTAAGAGACCGTATAAATCATCTGAAAGAAACATGTTTAAACAATTTGCACATTGCCAACAGATGGATAGATCTAAACATACATATGGACAGACAACAGGAAATCTGCTCTTTTAACCACTTCTGCTTAGTTTCCTTATTGTGATTTCACTTCTCCAATCCCACATTAACACTTGGCATTTTTCAATAAAAGAACAAGTGGAGGTTAGGGATGGAAATTTGCAAGCCAGGCAACCCTGAGGAGGCCTGCGCAGTTGCTAAGGGAGCTGTGAGCTCTTCTACTGTGAATAGCTACTAACTAGATTTTATGCATATGTGCGCTTTCCAGGAGTGGGATTATGATTTTAACGTCAACAAACATCTTGCTAATAAATGCCACACATGTTCTCCTGGATGCATACATAACTTAAAAACAAATCAAAACACAACCAATTATTTCAGCAAAGTAAAGTGTAGGGAGTTCAGAATTAGAAAAACAATTAAAATATTTTGGAAGTTTGCACGCTCCTCAATAGCAGTATTTTTTTGCTCTCTGTTTGCTTGTATGATACAGAATGAAGGGGGTTGGTATAGCCATGCAGCTTGAGGAGGTGATGGCATAATGAAGTAATAGAGAAGACAGCTACACTGGGGGCGGGGTGGGGCTGTCATTTTTGAATTCATATCAAAGAAAAACTAAGGAGGCAGGCAAAAGATGTGGCTGAAACATTTCAACTTGATGTGCTGCTTTTATAAAGAGGGCATTTTTTTTTTAAGCATAGGAAGTCAAGAATTGTACATTCTGAAAGTAGTACATTCAATGTTCATACTAAAGCCCAAGGGTTCTCAGGCTTTGCAGTACCATAACCTCCCTAAATCTTCTTTTTCTATTTTGTTCTCAGGGAACTTTAGAAGATCTTTTAGTTCTTGGGTGGAGTTTTCAAACTGTTGAACTTTTGAACTGCTGAACTTTTGAACTGTTGCAAGATGTCTTTGTTATGGTTGCTGTGGTTGTTACATTCTCTGCATCCAACTTGACCATTTGTACTCCCTGATGTCAAATATGCCTTCAGTTTCCTCATGATGTCTCGATGCCTTCCCTTGGATGCAGTTGATTGTACATCGCAATACAAAGGGAAAGAAAATAGCACCCTTGCAGATTCCGTAACTAAGGAAAAGGACAAGGACGCTTTGACCATGAGAACTTCACTCATTCATTGAAGTGAGTGAGTACCATTTTTCAAAAAAACAAAACAAAACCAAAGCAGAATAAATTTTTGGCATAGCATCAAGGTTCAGGAGGGCCCCAATGGAATCTCATACTAAGAAATTATTGCACTGGTCAGCCTGAAGCTGTAATAGCATGCACATCATTACAAAAGGGTACTTATTTTACTGTGTAGCAGTGATCTGCACCAATCAGCAGCTTGCTGCTAGGGCTATCCACAATAGTTTAAAAATGGTGAGTCTACATTTCTGGCTGCATTTTCTTTGCTGAAACAGACAAGGAGGAAAGAATGTGCATTAGTGGTGGTGCTAAAAGCGATATGTACGAGGAGGCAAAAAGGAAGAAGGAAAAGTGACATGGGTTGGTTGTGGCAGAATGGTGGTAGTGAGATGGCAGTAACACAGGGAAGAGGAGGAAATGGGCAGAAATGGCTGTAGTGATGACTGGCAGTGCCTCTGCAAGTTATTACATTGTTCCTTTGTTGTACCCAAATCCAATTCACATCACTGATTCCAAAGGATTCAGTAGACCAGTGTTGTCCAAACTTGGCCACTTTAAGATGAGTGGACTTCAACTCCCAGAATTATGTTATGGTTGCTGTGGTTGTGGCTGGCTGGGGAATTCTGGGAGTTGAAGTCCACTCATCTTAAAGTGGCCAAGTTTGGACAACACTGCAGTAGACTAACTAAATACAGCCCAAGTCTAAACTCACTTTCGTTGTCTTGGATATATCCTCCACTGATTGCCTACTTTTATTTCCTACTTTTATTAACTCCTCCAATCAGAGTTTTTCTCTGATTGCCTACTTTTATTTCCTTCAGAATTATGTTGAAGTCATTGCAGTCAGAGTAACTTTCTAGGTATTTTTTGAGTCAAACACAATTCCTGATGACTTTGTGGGCATGCCCATGTAGTTTTCTTGGGAACAGTGAAGAAGTAGTTTTCCGCTGCCTCCTTCTGGAATAGTTTTCTGACCTCTAAAACTACCCTACAGCCTTGCTTTTTCTTGGTTATTATTCTATCCAAATACTAATCATGTCTAACCCTATTTGGTTTGTTTGTATATTAAAAGTGCTAAAGAGATACCAGCGGTAACCTGGGATAATCCAAATCAGGAGTTTTCTTTTTTTTAAATAATATTTTATTGAAATTTTAAAGTTACAAATTTAAAAGTTAGAAACGAAAAAGAAAATTGGAAATACAAAATATAAAGAAAAGGAAAAGAAAAAGAAAAAGTGAGATAAGGTAAAAGAAAAAGAAAAAAGATATGAAAAATAGATAACTTCCAATCTGTCTCTGGTTTTAGGAATAATAAGGCTATCACAAGTGCTAGTTTTTAATACATTAAGTAGGAACAATTCTTTGTCAAAACATATCCCATTACATTTATAATCTAATCTTCAAATCCCCATGTAAGCTTCACCCCACCTACATTTTGCAAATAGTCCATCAGGGGTTTCCATTCTTTAAGGTAATAGTTATTTGAGTTTTCTTTTAATAAGCAAGTCAGTTTAGCATTTTCTGCCATTTCCATCAGTTTTAACAACCATTCTTGTATTGTTGGTAGTGTCTGGGTTTTCCAAAATTGTGCATAAAGAAGTCCCAAATCAGGAGTTTTCTGATAGAAAGTCATTTCATGTACTCAAAAGATTTTGGAGCCATTCTAGTGTTCAGTAAAGTCCTATCACTTTTATTTGTAACAGAGAAGGTATCTATGAGCATCAGGAAACTAGAGCAAATAGATGAATTTGTGTACCTTTGTAGAATGTTTACTAAGATGAGAAATTGGATGGGTTACTAAAGAAGTGTTGTGATAAAACAAGAAGAGAAAAGGTAAAGAATGAATGGGTGCTGGAAAAAATGTGGATTAAATAAAAAAGCGAGTAACCAGAATGCAAGAAATATACTGAGGTGGTTTAGTCCCACACGTAGAGAATAAATTAAGACTGAGTCACAAAACAAATCTATGAAGGAAGTGTGAATGGATCAAGAAGAACAGGAAGTGTAAGAAAGTTGTGGTTGTGATTCTGAAAAAGAGAGAGGTGAGATATTTAAAAAAACAAAAATATTGTACAAAATGGTATCTGTAGAAGCAGAGATGGTTTGCAAAGAAAGAAATGGCCAGAGATATATAGCAATAATGCTGGTGTAAAGTAGATTTAGCTATATTTCCTTTCCTCTTACCTCATGCCTTTCATTCCTTTGCTTGTTATTTCTCCCTCTTCTTCTAGGCTTTGCATAACACTGCTTACCCCAAAAGGGAATAGTATGATGGGTAGGTATGTATTTATGCATGCACATTGGATTTCAAGGGCTGCTCGCTAGTCTGTAATGCTTTTATTGTCTCTCAGAAATTCACCTGTTTTTCATCTAAGGCCCAGGTGTGACATATTCCAGAGGCTGTTTTTTTTTTTTTTTAATTCTTCCTTAGAACAAGAAACGCAAACGGTTCCTTTCCTTCCTCAAGTAAAATATCCCTACCCCAAAAGTTCCTGCAATCTATCAGCATGAAGGAGGATCCTTTAAATCCTTGCTTTAGAGAAAAAGAAAAAAAAAATGGAACAGTGGCTCTAAATCCAGAACACAAAACCTTTGCCTTTTATGTGGAGAATTTATTTGTCAACTCTGTGTTCAAAAATATGAGGCGACTGACATCTACAACACATGTGACCAACAATTCATACTAATGTTTTATCTATAAGTCAGGTAATGATCTATCATGTCTCCCTTCCTTGAGAAATGTCACTAGCATTATTTTATTTCTTCTTTGTTTTTTATTCCATACAAGCCCTCACCTCTTTGCCTATACAGAAGTGATCACATTTCACGTTGATATTTCACTTTCGGCAGAATTTACTGGCAAATCTAAAATAGATGCTATATGCTTTTGTTTTCTCTGATAGGTGTACCTAAATACAAACATTCTTAAAGTGTGTAACAATTCAATTTCCGGTTAACTAAAAGGTTCTTAAGAAAAATAAATTAGGGATAGATGCCCCAGGAATTTCCCTTCCTCTTGCTATCTCCACCAACTGCCTTATGGGAAAAATCCAAGTGGCTATTTTGGTTTTTAAACTATTATTACAGTATATTTTTATTTTTTATTGCTGATGTTAACTCTTTTGTAAAATCTGTAAGGAAAGAGGTATTACTACTACTGCTACAGTGATGATGATAATGAAAGAACTGGCAAAATTAACCAAATGGCCTTTTACACATGCTATTATTTTATTTATTTAGCGATATAACAGAGTATTGGCCTTTAATAGGCAACATCCATTTTCAAATTCCTGTTTAGTCATATAGCTTACTGGGAAGCATCAATTTATTAAGATACATGCTGACAGTAGCAAGAATCAATCTGGTACAACATTGGAAAAGAGAAACCTTGGCAACAATATAAATCTGGGGGATTAAAGTTAGAGAATATGTGGCAATGTAAAAAATCAACTGTATATATTCACAGAAGAAGTCTAATTCAAGCAGGAATTATTCCCTTATATACAACTTATTACAAAGCAAGGCATGTTAACAAACGTGGAATATGGTGTTTGAAGAAAAACTGTTAAAAATAATTAAAACAGTCCAAATAGAAATCAGCAATAATTGTAGATGTCCAAAACATAGTATAAAAATATTTAAGCAGCAATTAGCATTTGGGGAAAAAAAGAGGGGGGAGGGTACAAGAATGCTTTTTCCTATATTTTTTTAAATTTTTTGTTTGTTTTGCCCTTTTAATTTTTAAAATAATTATACACACACACACACATATACACACACACACACGTGCACTGTATATATATATTATTTATATATTATATGATTTAAAGATTTTAATTTTTTCCATCCTATTTTTAATTACAGTAATAAAAACTAATACAAACTAAACTCAGAGAAAGTAAAAAGAAAGAATAAAAAGTGCGAAGAAGGAAAAAGTAAAAGAAAAAAGAAAAAGGAAAGAGTGAGATTAAAAAAAAAAAGAAAATATATAAAGAAGTGACTTCCATTCTTCATCACAAATATAAACAAATTTGATACCTCTTCACCCTTTATAAGGTTACAAACAGATATCTCTTCTTTCCATAATCCATCCCTTAGCTATAAGCAAATCCATAAGGCATAATCTTTTCAGTCCTGGTATGTGGATAGGGCACTTAATGATACATTTCGTATTGTTACTGGACGTTTGCGCCCCACTCCACTTGATAAACTGTATATCTTGGCAGGAATAGCTCCACCAGCTAGGAGCATGGCACAAGATGTGGAATATGGAAAGGTGTTACATGATCCAGCACACCCATTGTTTGGCCAAGTACCTCCCACAAAAAGATTGAAATCAAGGAGGAGCTTTTTAGATTGTGCTGAGGAGATTGCTACCACACCTCAAACAGAATGATTAAAAAGATGGAAATCCCAAGCAAAACATCTTTATGATTGGATTGAACTGCTTGAGGGGTTGCCTGGAGGTTCGGAGGAGGAGTGGATGGTTTGGAGATGTTTAAATAGACTGCACACTGGTTTGGGTAGAACTAAAGATCAAATGGAAAAATGGGGGTTTCTTCCTGAGGACAAGGATATTTATTGTGAATGTGGCGCTATTCAAACAATTATCCATCTTTTGCAGTGCCCCTTGGGACCGACATGCACACGGAATGACTTGCTGGTTGGAAATACTTTGCCATCGACGTGGCCTGGCATTGGACAAGAATTATATAAATCTATATTTTTATCAAAGTTTTTAATTTTTTAAAATTTAGATTAATAATGATCTCCTTTCCAGTTCCTGCATTTCTGACACTAGACGAGACGAAACGAGACAAAAAGTCTGTAAGGGGCTGCCAGAACTTTGCAAATAAATGTCTTATTTTAACCTTGATCAAATAAACTAACTTTATATTCCTTTTACTTCTAACAGTCTTAATCTTTAGTTTATTCGTATAGTGTTGTAGGATTTGATTTCTCCTCAATTCTTCTTTGTCCCATCGCAAAGACTTCTTCAAGGGTTTAACAAGCCTCTTGTAAATTGAATAAAAAGACATTATCCAGGTCATTCTCTTGATTAATCATTTGTATTTCCCCTTTAATTTTTAAAACTCCAGCCAGCTTCTTTTGTATATCCAGTAAAGAATCTTTATCTGGGCATTCTCTGCAAGTTATATATCCACTTTAATTGTCTTCTCTGTCTTGAAATCCACACTTTTAATCCAATATTTCTGATTCTACTATTTCTACACCAAGCAAGATTTGTTTCACATCTGTCATTCCTTCATTAACGTCTTTTGAACATAGTCTACTTTTTGCTGATACCAAGCAGACACTGATATTGCTACTGATATTGTGGCTACTAATTTCTGGCCCCATTCTTCAAAGATCTCCTTTAGTATTTCAAATGTTATAGCATTTTGTGTCATTTTGTAAATCCCAATATTGATCAAAACCAAAAGCAGGTTTGCACTTTTTTTTTGTCTGGAATCTTTAGTCCCCTCTAGTGTCCAATTTAAATCATAAAGTCTCTAATCTCTGTTATGTCTTACAGTAGACAAAATAATTTTGGTTCCCATGAAAGGTATTTTGTATAGTTAGTTCTAAAACCTTATAGTAAAAGTTTCAGTGTTCCAAATTGTCTGGACCCTTAATTCATTTATAACTTTCTTAGTTCAAAATCTTATTTAGCTTTTTGCCATTTATTTCAAATTCTTTAAGTTCTTAAACTTATAGTTAATTTTTCTTCTGCTCAGAAATGAAGATAGACTCACCAGGTGGCTTTTCAAACTTGTCATTCTGAAGATCTCTAATAGCTTTAAGATAGTTAAATGACCAATTTCCAAAAGTGATTAGAAAGTGAGGTTAAGTGAGGTTTTAAAGAACCTAGTGTCCTTTAAAAGGTTCAGCCATGTTTGTGAGCTTGATGACTGATCCCTTCAACTCCTGGCAGTCAAACCCACGGGAGACTGCTGTCCTGTGGTCTCCTTGCAAGAAGCAGCTGTCTGGAGCACATGTGGATGATCTCCTGTCCTCTTCTTGTCCAGAAAGGTTCTGAAGAACCAATCTACTCACAGGTTTTTCAGTCTTTTCCACAGCTGTTGTCTCCACTCTCCCGCAGATGTGTTTAGCTCACCTGCTTCCTCTGGAACTCCATCATATTATTTAAATAATCATCATCATACAAGGTTAATCAATTATTAATGATTATTATATCTTCACTTCAACATTTGTTCTAGTGTAAAGTTTATGTTATGTACTATATGTATGTGTATTCCTTTCCCTTTTTTTGTTTTTGATTTTTTTTTAACCTAATTGATAAACAATAAAACAAGAGAAAAAGAAAACTGGCATATTCTATATTACTGGAATACTGTGAAGATAAATGTTGAGATTAAAATGTTGCCTGTAGGAAAACAAACAAACATCCACACAATTATATTTGTTAAAAACTACTGATTTCCTGGAGTTCTTACTGTAGGCTATTTTTTCAGAGAGCTCATTTACACTAATTGTGACTCTCAAGAGAGCAGATCAGGAACTTCTCAGAGCTTCCACTGGTTACCACACTAAGCAGCACTGTTTTAAGATGTCCATTTGAAGACATTCCACAATGAAATGTCTCTTTGGCTGTCATAATTTATATGATTATAGCTGCTCCATCTAGAAGCGACTGTACCACACTCATGAAATGATGGCAGAAATTTCATTTGCTAAATATATGTTTCTCTGTAAGGTGCACATCTGATGGCTATTGTAAGTATAAGCTGTCTCGCAATAATACACCACCCAGAGTCACTTTGTGTGAGATGGGTGGCTATATAAATGTAATATATAAAATAAATAAATAATAATATATTTCCTCCAGTTTTGATAATTTTGATTGATACGTACATAGGTATCCCATAGAACTCACAAGGACATTGGGCATGCCGTGACTTCATCACACAAGTGAGTTGCATTATATAATTTGTGTTAGTCATATCATTACATGAATGTACAGTATATAATTTGCAACATTGGCATGATGACGTGACGTTACTTGCCCCATTGTGGATACGCATGGCAATACACTGAATAACCTGAATGCAAAAAGCAGCTTGATGGTTTATTTCTCTTCCCAAGTTCAGAACCGTGTGAAAATACTATGCTTGCCTTTCCATCAAAGTGTTTTATCTCCATAAGGGTTTTGGTGTCTATTTTTTAAAACATCAATTCAAGGAGATTTTTCAGCCCATCTTTAAAGAGCATGTTCAAATATGTAGTTAAATAAAAGCTAGACAGATGTTGTGGAATGTATATTTTATTTGTTCTTTTCCAGAATGCATCTGTCTCACCAGAAAAAGACTTGGCACAGCAATGAACTTGCATTTGCTTATGTTTCTGTGTGTGTGTGCATGTGAGCATTTGGGTATACGTGCAGTGACCACTTAATATTACTAACCTCTATACTGTGAATAGTGCTGATATTTTTCTAGAAAAAAAAATTGACATTGGGGACCAATTGCATGCTGCTGTAATGAGCGAATACCATGTCAGTTCTTGTTTCAGAGAATTTTGCAGTCCATTCCTGCTCAGTTTTATGAATCTATAACTTACATCTTCACAGTTTCATTAAGACTTAAAAATAGCTGTAAAACCTTGAAATGTTTAGGATTCATTCCCTCCATTTGAATGTTTTCTTGGGCTGACATAAATATTCCAGTCATTCTTTATGTTAAAACATAGTAGGTGTATCAAACCGCCCTCTCAAAACTCTACCAGTATCTTGAATATATTTTAAAGAAAGTGCTATTTTGCCTTCCTCATAATATGAGCCAGGATGACATACTTTGGATTGGGAAGAACCGGGTTTAAAGCCACACTCAGCCATGTAGCTGATTGGGCCAATCACAGGATCTCAGCTTCACCTACCGTACTGGATTATTATGAATATAACATGAGAGGAAGTTAGGGGATTATGTACTCTCTTTGAAAAAACCAGGAAATGTTATATACATAAATATAGTAAAGCTATAAATAAATAATAATAACAAGCAGAGAGATGAAAATGTAGCTACTCACAGGCAGAAGGAAAAATGTGCCAGCCGTAGGTTGCGGTCCTGCCTTTGTGGATTTCACAGGGCTGATTTCTTCATATGTATGTTAAGAATTTCAGAGAGAGGTGGCATAAAATCTGCTAGCTGCATTGCCATCTGATGAGATGACTGCCACTTGCTGATTAGGAGTGATACAGATTTTCTGTCCTTATTTGGAGGCTGGGGGATAGCAGTGGAGGAAGGAAAAAAGTATTGTAGCCATAATTATGCTAGCATTGTAGCGGTCTATGTTTTGGTCAGCTTTTGGACTCCCAGTTAGCTGTTGTTCGCATGTATAGTGTTGACCTAACCTCTCACCTAAAAGAAAAGAGTGGATTTTTCTTCCTGCACTGAATAATTTGTAAATATCCCTAATTGTTTGATCTAGAGAACTTTCCTCCTGGCCACCACTATCTATAAAAAAATACTGTAAATCCCAAAGGAGAGGAAGAAATTAAAAAAAAAAAGTTTAAAAAGTAAGTCTTACTGGGACCTGATTCATAGGATGAGAATAACCATATACTGTAGTTTAATTCTTGTTGAACTGTACTCATGGATATCTGCAGGCAGAGACAAGAGAAGGGAAATTATTATATGTGTGTGATGAGGTCATTGCACAAATTCCATGACTTATGTACTTGAGTCAGACGTCAGGGCACAAGTACTGGTATGGTGATGTCACTGCATGTATGCCGTCTTTCTGACAGCATTGCTGTTTGCTGCTGATCATACTAATTCAGAATATAGATCACAGTTCACATATTGAAACTCCTGTGTAATATAAAAATTGTCTACATGTTTCCATTTAATATACTGGGTATATTAACCTTGCCATCTCCTTTTTGTTCTAGTTTTCTGTGTGAATATTTCCGATTCTATTCCATAGCTGTTATTTAGAAGAAAGAAGCTAGACACATTAAATCCCGTCAAGCGTATAACATCATGATTAGCTAGCCTTCAGCTGCTAGAATTTGGGAATCACCACTGTGGGTTACTCACGATGGAAGCAGGTTAGTCTGCAGGAGGGACAGAGTCACATAAAGTGTAACAGATTGCTGTGGCTGGCTGATTAATTAGTATCTCTTTTTCCATGGATTCTTCCCCCATTTTTAGCCATTTTTTTTTTCTTTTTCCTTGACAGACCCAAATTGCAATGAAGGAATCATTTGCCACAAATCATCTGTCATTCTAGCTCGAAGTTTCACTGATTCAAAGAGCACCATTATGATAAGAATCTATGTCAAGAAGCCCCAAATGGCTCGACTTGGCATGGCAATCAAGCTGAGATGTTAATTAACTTTTTCTCCTAGTTAACTTTTACTTATAAAAGCCATTTTATAATGAAATAAACATTTTTAATGGTAAAGGGAGTCAAAATCCAACTAATTGCTTATTTTCCATTTGGCAAAAGGACAGATTTCAAAATCCTGAAGCATTTAGAAAGCAGAGCAAAGGAAGTTGCCCTTTAGGTCATAATAGACCTGTTAAAACAATATAAACTACTTATAGTTTCTGTGGCATAGAAATGTCTCTGGCCATGTTGGAAAATTCCATATTATGTCCTCAAACCAGATTCCTTGCATCCTCAACAGGTTGATGTTCTTATGTACTTTTAAAGTAATCAAGCTATTATAATGGCATTTTCATTTTTATGGGAAAGAGACCACTGGTACAACTCTTACAGTGCACTTACACATCCGAGGGATACCTCAATAGAAAGAGCAATAGAACAGTAATTTCCTGTTTTGATGCCCAAGGTGTTCTTCAGTTACTGTCACTGGCATCATGGCTGGAGATCATGAGAGCTGTGATCCAAAAAAGACTGAGGTCCACAGACATTGACAGGCACAATACTAATTCCTATCTTGCAAATGTACCTGAATAATTTTTTTAAAATGACTGATATTTTCAGGTTACCAAAACTGATTATTGAAGCAAGCTGAAAAAATAGCTTGCATCAAGTAATGCAGCAGGAAGAAATAAAACTTACTCAAAACAGTGTAGTCACAGATGGGATAGAATAGTTGCCTATACATTTTATAACATCACATTTATGCATGTTATGATGCAATGATTATAAATGCAATGGCTGCATTAAAGTCTCACACTAAAGCATGTTTATGAGAGCAGTACTTTAGAGATGCAATATACTTTCAGTTTACCTACTCAGTGGTAATCTATAAACAATTTAGCAGGCAGGCAGGGCCTGTTAAGTTGTACTTGAGAGAATACTTAACTATTATAATGCACTGCTTCTGCATAAACTGTACAGGAATGGTGGAGAAAAGTGTTGCGTGCCCATGTCATACAGTGCTAATTATGTTATGCAAATAGGAATAATTTTGTTTCAGAATACTGAAAAGCCAGCAAGCCATTTCACATATTATGCAGAGACAAACCCTTGAAGGGTTTATTCTATAAAAAGCTGAAGTTAGATCGAGTTCGCCAATGCATGGACCTAGAACTGAGGTAGGCAGCCTATGGGCATTTGGGCTACATGTGGTCTCCAAGCCCCTTTTTCATAGCCTTTGAAACCCCCTCTGTCCATAATAAATAAACCTTAGTGGTTTGGTTTAGACTAGAACTGTGCAGTATTTTGGATACATCTCCAAAATGCACATTAGTGTGCAGGACTCTGCAACCCTGCAATCTGGGGAAAAGGTGGTGACTGTTTAAAGATGTTGCAGGTAGGTGTTACAGGTGTTACATTTGTGTTCTCATGTGCTTCAAAGAACCTTTTGGAAATCAAATCCAAAGCCTGCAGCTCTGCTTTCTACTATTTTGAGGCAGGAGACACATGAAACTAAAACTACCTTCTTAAAAAAACAAGATATATTTAAAATTTGCCCCCAAACCCAAGAATACAAGGAGTCAAACATCCTGGGTCCACCTATTTGCATATTCATCCTGCTCATGGTGACCCTTGGGCTCCTCCCAATCATTCAGTGTAGATTTCAGTCACCAAAACCACTGTCCACCCCTGACTTATACAGTATACTGTACATGCTTGCAGACTTACCTCATTCAGTCGGGCACAGTACTCTGCTCCACAAAGCAATACCCTAAACAGCTAGGTTATAACAGATTCAAGAGTCCCCCAGAAACAGTCCATGCCATTCAGTCTTCTCAACCTCATTAGAAACCTGACACATAATGCCTATTCTCAGTGGGATTCCCCTCTTTCGCTCGGAGGAAAAGATTAATCTACTTAATATATGTGTTGTTCTCTAATACTTCTCCACGAAAAATGCCTAAGAGAAATACAGGTGCACAAGTATGCATGCATGTACACTTAATGACCATTCGTTTAGTGACCATTTAAAGTTACAGCAGTGCTGAATGAATGATACTTATGCCTGGTCCTCAAAATTACAGCTGCTTCTGTGGTCACATGATCAAAATTCAGGTGCTTGGCAGCCTGCCCGCACCTATGGCCATGAGGTGTGCTTCAACAATCCCCACCTACCTATCTCCCCCATTTCTACCCATTTGGCCCCCTACACTCTGCGGTCCCTGCCACCCTGAGGTCTGCCGCCCCCAGCTGACAAAGGGAAGAAGCCCTTGCATGGCCAGCAGCTGCCTCACAAAGGGCCACGCTGGGCATACCCCATTAGAGGGAGCAAGAAGATGGTGAAGGTGAGCTGGGGTGGCGGAACACAAGGTGGCAAGGTCCTCGGAGTGCAGGGCAGTGAGGGTGGTTGCGGCTGGGGCTTCACGCCATGCTGCTGGGCTGGGGTGGCTGGGGCTTTGCACCGTGCTGCTGGGCTGGGGCAGTTTGCATTGTGCTGGGCCACAGCAACCACTTGCACACCCTTTTGCCCCCAGTGGCAGCCACTCCAGCCCTGGACCTCTTTGTGACTTCCTGATGGCTTCCCCATTGACTTTGCTTGTTGGAAGCTGCCAGGAAGTCACGAGGAGGTCCTTGCTTAACGAACTGTGATTCTTGCTTAATGGTGGTAACAAAGACTGTTGTGATTGCCCCTTGCTAAGCAATGCAGTCACGTGATGTCACACTTTATTACTGCATTGCTTAGTGATGGAAATTCTGGTCCCAATTACTGTTGTAACCAGAGGACTACCTGTATATATCCACACATTTTGAACAGTTCTGTGCTACGGGCAAAATGAATAGTGCTTGGAACAGGGAGAGAGATGAAAATTCTATCCCTGTTCAGCTAATATATTGAGAGGATAGGATCCTTTGCCTATACAGTATGACCCTCTCCCCCTTTAAATTTAATTACAGGTGCTTATTGTTAATAGAGAAACTGGGACTCTTAAAAGAATTATCTTGCATACATTTTGTCTGTTTCCCATTGTTACAGCTACTTTGCTTCAAGAACTGTGTCATTCATCTAGAGATAGCTTAAGTGCATTCAATATGTTTTGTTTTGCCATGTAGATAATGTAGATTATTTAACCAATCAGTTTCAAGTTGCATTTTAGTCTAAGTGGGCTTTGTTATATCCATGCAATTCCTAATAGAAATTGTAGACTGCAGCAACCACACCAAAAATAAGGGTGACATTAATTCTTAGTCTTTTTAATCCTAACCAAAAACCTGTAGGTTTATCTCTATTTATGTCTATATTGATATAGTTGTCAATATGGACATGACTGTTATGCTATATAAATATAATATTTATGATATATTAACATATATAATATATTTTTAGTGGCATCATTTCTGATTTTAGAAATTGTCATATGTGGTTATATAGGCTTAGTTTCTGATGGATATGCTATTACATCAAAGTTTCTTAGAATATCTGTTCAATTATTGTGCAGCCAGGACTACTTTGTACATATACTGCCCAGAGGACCTCTTCTCTTCTCTTCTCTTCTCTTCTCTTCTCTTCTCTTCTCTTCTCTTCTCTTCTCTTCTCTTCTCTTCTCTTCTCTTCTCTTCTCTTCTCTTCTCTTCTCTTCTCTTCTCTTCTCTTCTCTTCTCTTCTCCTCTCCTCTCCTCTCCTCTCCTCTCCTCTCCTCTCCTCTCCTCTCCTCTCCTCTCCTCTCCTCTCCTCTCCTCTCCTCTCCTATTTTTTACACATGGAAGTATTCTGTACTCTATAAGGGAGCAGCAGTGCTGAACCTTCTGTTATTCTCTGCTCAATTTGTGTAATTTTCAGGATGGCTAGCTCAATTCCTTATAGGGATTTAGATCTTTAGTTTTGTTTGGTTCATTATCACTAAAATCAAAGCTCTCAATATTTGAGCCACTGTAGTCTAATTGATGAGAATCAAGGATGCAGTTCAAGCAAATGGAAGCTTCCTCAAAAAGTAAGATTCAAAAATTCTGGCTACCTAATAATGGGAACTTCCCTAAGCCCTTCTATGCTGTTTTATCATGTTAGGGAAGTGTTCCTGGGAAGGATAAGTGAAGAACACAGGGAGAGTAACCCAAGAATATATACTGCCAGCAAGGTTACTCAAGGCATCAAGGTCATCCCAGATGCCCAGGGAAAACAAGTTTGCACCTATATTAGGCATCAGTGATTTTGAAAGATGTTTGGGGACAATGATTAGCAAGGGCATCATATCATAGTGTATGGGATAAGGCAGTAGTAAACCAGTCCTCTATTTTACTAAGAAAACTACAAGGATAGATATCACCCAGCAAGCTAGATCAGACTAAGAAACAAATGCCATATAGGTCAGGGCTCCTTTTATTGTAATAGTTATAGTAA
The DNA here is from genome assembly GCF_059951505.1 of Python bivittatus. Lineage (NCBI taxonomy): Eukaryota > Metazoa > Chordata > Lepidosauria > Squamata > Pythonidae > Python > Python bivittatus. The sequence goes on from NW_028277098.1 coordinate 18,538,237, forward strand.
CAGAAACTTGCAAGTCTGAATCACTTTATCTTTGTGTGAGCTAGGGAGGGGCTTGTCTGAGACATTTTTGAGTTATTTTCTTGGCTGGGGCTCAAACACTTTTTATCTGACCATTGCCTTCCTAGTGGCTCTTCCTCCTGTTCTTCAAGGCTATTCATTATTCCCTCTATAATAGACAAGATAAAGTGATTGACTAAACAGAGCTGGATGATGAGCTCCTCAGATTGGATGGCACTCAACATGTTATGCGCTACTGAGGAAGAACTGAGGATCTTTCAGAGAACTAATAGTGTTTATGACATAGCTAGATTAAAATCTTTGGTATATCTAGTTGTTGATGTTACCATGCAGGAAAAGAATATCCAAAGCTGCAAAGACAGAAATGCAGTAGGAACACAGAACATAAGCAGCATGAACAGAGGAAAGTTCAATGCAGTGCAGGATAAAATGAATCAATTACACACTGATATCTTAGGCATCACCAACTGAAATGGTGTGCAACAGTATGCAAACTATTGCACAATAGCCTGATTTCACATGTTAGCAAAACAATGCCTAGGATCATTCAATGAAGTCTAGACCTCTACGTGGAAAGGGAGATGTTAGATGTACCAGTTCTTTTTAGAAAAGGCTGAGGAAAAAGAAACATTATGGCTGATGCATGCTGGATAATTGGGAAAGCCCAAAAATACTAAAAAGAAATTAATATCTGCTTCATTAATTACAGAAAAGGCTTTCATTCTGTTGACCATAGCAAGCTATGGAATCTCCATGTCTGAAGAAATGTGCAAGGCTATATATTCTCTCCTTATTTATTCAACCTATATGCTGATTATATATATTTTGGAAGGCTGGATTGCATGAAAATAAGTATGATTTTAAAATTCAAGGAAGAAATATCAATAACCTGTGCTGTGCAGATGACATGACTCTGATAGCTGAAAATACAAATGATCTGGAAGCTCTAGTATTGAAAGTGAAGGAGCACAATGAAAAAAATGGGACTAAGATTAAATATAAAAAAAGTAAAACTAATGACAAAAGGTTCAGCAACCAGTCTTAGAAATGACAATGAAAATAATGAACTGGTAAATATTTTTGGCCATTTAGGACCAACCATCATCAGTAAAGGAACTAGCAGTCAAAAATATGCTGCAGACTAGGACTTGGTAGGGTAGCAATGAAGGCCTTGGAAAGATATTTAGATGCTATGATGTGTCTGTACCCAAAAAGATCAGAATTGTGCAGGAAATGATTTTTCCTGTGATATTCTATGGAAGTGAAGATTGGACTTTGAAAAAGTAGCATAGAGAAAGTATTGACACTTTTGAACTTTGGTGTTGGAGAAGACTCCTCTGAATGCCATGAAAGCCAAGAAAACGAACAAAAGAATCACAGAACAAGCTAAAGCACAAATGACCAGACTCAAATTATCATATTTTGGATACATTATGTGAAGATGCTGAAAAGTCCATAATGCTGGGAAAGGTAGAAGGAAAGAGAAGAAGAGTATGACTAGCAGCAGTCGGTGGACTTGATTACAGTGACAATGGCTGCACTCTTGGAAAACCTGGAAAGTCAGGGTTACACAGGGAGAGGAAAGAGTAAGGTGGCAACTAGTCATAATTCTATATTTTCTTTTTTTCTTTTTCTTTGTTTGCACTTCTTTTCTTTTTTATCTTCTCTTTTTCTTATTTTTCCTTACCTTTTTTATACCTCTGTTGTATTCAAAAATTCTAATAATAAAAAACCTGAAAGGTCAGGTTGGGGACAGATGATCTTGGAGAAGGTCTATGCAGGTAGTCAGTGAGAGTCAACCGCATAATCAGTCTATGTTGGGAAGTAAATACGGATGAAAAACTGAATGAAAAATTATAGGAAAACCCTATGTGGAAACATTTACAAGAAATATATAATATTTAATTTATAGCTGCATGTGATTCTTTTGTATTTTTATTACTAGGGATTTATTTAGATGTTCAATAATGCAACACACCGTTTAATGTAACTGCTGGTAATACTAGACGAATGGAACTGTTCAAAAGGGAATGATTTGTTTGAATGGGCAGCACTAATAATTTGTTATAGGTTTTGCCATTATCAGAGACAAGAACTAAAGAAGAAACTGGCAATTATGGTTTCACAGGTTGCTTATCTGAGTTATTTTATTTATTAATTATTTATTATTAGATTTTTTTTTATCCTGCCTTTATATTTGGTCAACTTAAGGTGGTGAACACCTCCTACCTTGTTTTCTCCACAACAATCCTGTGAGGTGGGTTGGGCTGAGAGAGAGTGACTGGCCCAAAGTCACCCAGCCAGTTTTGATGCCTAAGGGAGGCCTAGAACTCACAGTCTCCTGGTTTCTAGGCCACCACTTTTTAAGCACTACCCCAAACTGGCTCTGTTCCAGTTGTTAGGTAGATACAATGGTTCACACATTGTTCTAAGTCTTGGTTTCTTGAACCATGATTTAGTGGTCTGGTTCATGTAATGCTAAGCTATAAGCCAATGTGTAGGTTCACATATCAATACTGAACAGTTATGTGATTTTCCAGGAACGTTGGGACTGGAAAAGTTCCCAGAATTTGCATCAGAAAAGATTTTTTAAAAAATCTGATGCCCTGCAGAATTACTGAATGTGGCATATTTGTTTGATGTTTATCTAAATGCTTTAAAGAACATTTTTCTGTCATAATATAAAAATGTTTGATCTAAGCAGTTGAAGAAAACAGTGAAAGCCCTCTCAATGTGGTTTAAATAATGTTATATATCTAGAAGTTTTTAGTCTAAACTTTTATGGATAATAGCATCTTGTCCTACATTACTTGGCATTGAAAAACAAACAAAAGGTACTGAAAGCTGTTGATACATGTTTGGTATCAAAGAATTCTACGTGATAAGTTGGCAACCACTTATCTGTTTCTAGGTTCAACTCTTTTTTACTGAGCAGGGGTCACTGTCAGTACTGATTAGTTCTGTCACAACCTGATTCTGTGTGAACTGTGTGTCAGCCCTTCGAGGTAGTCCTGACAGGAAACGAAAACCATGAGTACTAATACTACCTTTACTGTAAGGTTACAGTAACAGAATCTTGCATGTCTGAAAGCACTTCCCCCCTCTCCTGCCTTTGCTTTCCAGAGAAGTAGGGAGGGTCCTTTCTGAGACACTTTCTCTACCCCCACCCTCCTTTGGACTCAGATGTCTCTTATCAGACCATTTTCTAGGCTGCAGCTTCTCCTCCTGTCTCCCAAGGTTATGCTCACAGCCCATTACAGTTTTTCTTTTCTCTAAAGATTTGCATGAGATTGGAAGACATTTGGGGAAACTGAAACAAGCTTAGCAGTGTGTGTTGTTTTTCATCTATTTCTCTTTCATCTATCTTGAATGAACTGAAAAACTCCAACGCTGTTTACATGCTGTTGGTTAAATGCTTCGGCTCCTTATAGCAATGCTGGAGAACATTTAAGTGTTATGGTTATTTATTTATTTTTATTTATTTACAGGTAGTCCTCACTTACCAACTGCCTCGTTCACTGACCGTTCTAAGTTACAGCAGTTAAAAAAAAAAGCTTTGTGACCATTCCTTGCATTTAGGACTGTTGCAGCATCCCACAGTCACATGATCGCCATTCACGTGCTTCCCAACCAGCTTGTGACATGCAGAGTTAATGGAGAACACAGAAGTGAAACCATAAGTCACAGTCACATGATGTTTCTCTTAACAACTATGGTAATTCCCTTAAGTGAGGTTGTAAATCCATCACAGTCATGTGAAGTTTCGCTGAGCGACTATGATGCTTAGTGATGGAGTTGCCAGTCCCACTTTTGGTCGCTAAGCAAGGACTACCTGTATTTATTTATTCAATTTGTATGGCCACCCATCTTAGCAAGTGACTCTGGGAGTCAAACAAACTTAAAATAAAGTAAAAACAAATTTCCATCGTAAATACAACAATTAAAATACATGTCCTTCACGTTCTGATCACTGTTCACTGACAAATGATGTCTGCAGGATAAGCCCTTTTGAGAATCCTCTCCCTCCCATCAGAAGCTTATCTTTCTGGCATGTTGTAGAGCAGGGGTTCCTGAACATTTTGCCATCACACTTCCCTTTAGTCTAATCTTGACGTACACACCTCCCCTCAAAATCCAAACACCAACATGAACACTCATGGACAATGAAAACAATACAATGAAACTTTGGGAAAGGTGGATTTATTGTAACAATGTAACTAAAAGGTTCTTCACACCTCCCCTGGACTCTGTCTGCATCTCTCCAAGAGAAGGACACCTCACAGTTTGGGAAACCCTGTTGTACAGGGTCCTCTGTTGCCCTGATTGCAGACCATGGAACGTACTCCAAAATGATAAGTTTGCCCCAGAGTTTCGCTTTTGCATTGTACTCAATGATACCTCTTTTCGCGGTTATTTCATATTCCTGGCCACTTCCATAATTATTTTGAGAGCAGTCAAGAATTTATCTTCTGTTAAATGCCCTTCTTCTCTAACTCAGAGCCCATTGTTGTATAAAATGTGCTTCTGAATGTTAATGGGAAATGTAGCAAAACCGATTTGTGTAGTCAGAAGTGCCCTAATTTATTTTGGGGGATACATAAATATAGATTTCACTGCTACCACTTCAAACTGGAAACTGGAGAGTTTTTCTCTCCTCTCTTGTAGCTCATTTCCTGTAATAGAATATTTTAGGTTGGGGAGGCAGGATTACATGTTGTGGCTCATTACTCAGATAATTGTTGAAAGGGCCACCAGTGTGTCTGTTTTGTTTTTTAATTTTATTTATACTGATGGCCTCCTTTTGCTTTCCTTTTACTGTGTCCAACTGCCAACTCCCTCTCTACCCCTCCTTATACATCTGTCACCAAATTAGATTTCTGCCACACTTTCCTTATAAGGAAGTGTCCAGGTCACCATTTACTTCCTATAGTGGAATGCATGCAATCTGACATTTTATCGCAGGAATAATCAGAGGTACTACATTGTCTAAAGAGTCACACTGCAAGAGGATGTTTATGCACAATAAACCACCTCTCTCTACATTTTAGGTCTAATTCTTGTCCAGTTTCTGCCAAAACTGGACAAGTGTACTTGTGTACTTGTTTTTCTGTAATTTTTTTGAAGTATGACTGTGGTTTAATATCTTAATGGCAGTTTGCCATCTAGTCTTCATTGTATTCACATTTGCTATGTCCTTTGCCAGAAGATTAAAGTCATGCCAAGACAGCCTTTAATATGTGCCGTTGCCTTTAATAGTTGACAAGTAATATTTCCTAAACTGGCATTATCAATCACAGGAAATTGTATGCTGGAAAGGGTATGCTTTCAATCTCATTGTTTAGGGCATTAGCTATGTATTCATCTATACAGCAAGAAGATCCTTATTTTCTTTGTTTCTTTTCTAATATTTGTATTGTTTTTATCTTGTTAAAAATTTCTTCAGTAAACATATTTTAAAAAAGAAGATTTGGTATCTATTGCTTTTGAGAATATTGGTACAGGTATTGTAAACATAATATCCAGCACAGGATTTTCCCTGTATATCAATCCATCCTTGTATTAGGAAGTGATTTTTCTTGGCCTGGATATTTGTGGTATGACAAAGGCAAGGTTTTAAAAATCACTATGTTAGATGTGCCATATTAAAAATATGGAATAGATACAAACTGAGGTTGTCCCTAAAAATACCTTTGTGGCTGTCAGCACAATAAGCATTTTTTAGATGAGAAATAATAGGCAAACACAAATGGCTAACTTATTGTGAAATACTAGAATTTTGTCAAGGGGAATATAAAATAAAATCAGGAGAAGTACTGGAGGCAGAGGGATATAGTTGTCAATGGTTTTCTTATTTACAGTTATTAAAAAGAGTTAAAGTAGACAAAAGAGTTTATGGTTTTAAACATTGTAAGACTGAGTTTGAAATAGAATTGTGTGCAAATGATGAACGTAATTACTAAAATGTATAAACTTTTATTGAAATTTGAAACAGGAGAAGAATGAGTGAAAGAATGTATGATAAGGTGGGCTAAAAATTTGGTTATAATATACAAATGGAACAATGGGAAAATATGTGGTTGAAGGGATTGAAATTATAACCTTAAAGACAATTTTTATAAAATGATGTACCATTGGTATATGTCACCACAGAAATTGTCTAGGATGTATAAAGGCACATTTATGTTGGAAATGTGAACAAGAAGGGACATTTTATCATGTTTTATGACCATATAAAAAAGCTAGAAAATTTTGGATTCAAATACACACACTGATTCAGAGGATTTTGAAGTTTAATATACAACTGAGACCAGAGGTTTTTATTTTGGGATTGATGGACAAACAGTTGGAAAAAAGTCATGGAACTCTGTTTTTGTACATGATAACTGCAGCAAGATTATTGTATGCACAAAGATGGAAAGATTCGTCACTACCCACAATGGAGGAATGGTTGATGAAGATGATGGAACTTGCTGAGATGGCTAAATTGACTTCTTTCATCAGAGAAAAGACAATACCTACATTTATTGCTGACTGGAAACCCCTTATGGGCTTTTTGCGTAAAACAGAAAAAAATGAACTTATGATTTGTGATTTTGATGATTAGACAGGATATATTATAGAAAGAAGAGAGTTAAGTTGTGATCATAGAGTAAGAGGTAAATTTATAATTGTGACTGCTATAAAGAAGATTGGAAGCTACTTCTTTGTATCCTTTTTCTTTCTTTTCTATTTTTCTTTTACTTTTTTTCCCTTTCTTGCACTTTTAGCTTTCTCTTTGATTTCTTTCTTTTTCTTTTTCTTTTCTTATTTTATATTAGTTTTTATCTTCCTTTTATTATGTATGTATGTATGTATGTATGTGTGTGGGTGTATGTATGTATGTAGGTAGGTAGGTAGGTAGATGGATAGATAGATAGATAGATAGATAGATAGATAGATAGATAGATAGATAGATAGATAGATTCTTCTTGACCACTACCTGAGCTCATGGAATACAGTAAATGTGGGGATAACTGAATTGGTTTGTACTGATCAAACCAGTATTGATTTTTAGTCATAGAAGAGTGCCATTTACATACAGTATATAGCTTAAGCTAATGTCTCATTTTTTTCCTTGAACTTCTTTTGACATGTTTATCAATAAACAGAAAGACTAGCTTTGAATAGTTGCTATTCTTAGTTCTGGGTGATTCTTAGCTTGAAAGTGAGAATCCTGCTTCATGTTTTCAGTTACCATTGTAGGCGTATCTATAATTTTATTTGAGATGCCATGCTTTTCCTGTATCAAATGAAGAGGAGAAAGATGTTTACTTTAGCTGTTCTTGTCTCCCTCATCCTTTCATCAACCAGAGAAGAAAAGGCAGGTTGCCAACAGCTCTAACTGTTCTTTCTATGATAAAACTATTGATTGATTATGTGTCATCAAGTCACATAATGTGTCAACTCTTAGCAACCACATAGACAGATTTTCTCAATGATGATCAGTCCCTAACCTGGTCTTTCATGTCTTCCAATGGTGCACCCATCACCACCTTGCTGCTGGTTGTTCTCTTTTTCTCTTTCCTTCCACCTTTCCCAGTATTAGAGCTTTCTCCAGATAGCGACATCTTTGCATAATGTGTCTGAAGTAAGATAATTTGAGCCAGGTCATTTGTGCATCAAGTGAGAACTCTGGATTGATTTGTTCAATGATCTGTTTGTTTGTTTTCTTAGCTGCAATGGAATTCTCAGGAGTTGTTTTTTTTTCTAAATGCCAAAGTTCAAAATTGTCAATACTCTTTTCTTTCCTGCTTCTTCAAAGTCCAACTGTCAGTTCCATAGAGCATCACAAGGAATACCATTGCTTGCACTATTCTGATCTTTATAGGTATAAACACTTCACTACAACTGAATATCTTTTCCAAGGCCTTCATGGTTACTCTACCAAGTGCTACTCTGTGGCATATATCTTGACTGCTGGTTCCTTTACTGTTTGTGAGCCTTCGAGTCAGTGTTGACTCCTGGTGACTGCCTGGAGAAGTCCCTGCAGTTGTTTTGGCATGATTTTGGAAATGGTTTGCCATTACCTTCTTCCTATGACTGAGACAGAGTGACTGGCCCAAGGCTGGCTTTGTGCCTAAGGCTGGACTAGAACTCTTGGTCTCCTGGTTTATAACTTGGAGCCTTAACCACTACACCAAACTGGCTTTCCCACTGTCATAGTAACCTTGCAAGTGTAGCACAGCAAAGCCATGTGCTCATTTTTTTCTCTAGACTTGCATAAATCCTCACAAACTTTCTAAATAAGCAACTCTTAACCAAACACGATGCATATCTTACTGTACTTATATATGTTCCTAACACATGTGCACCCCTAGTCTCTAATTATGGCTTCTAGTCATATTTTCCACTTTAGGTTCAAGGGAATGGCTTTTGTAATTAATCGGCAATTGATACCCACTCTCAGAGTAAAGAGATGATACGCTAGTTCTTCTTTGTCACATAACCTTTTGATCTTGTTTTTTGCTCCCCTTCAGCACTCTTCTTTTCAGGGCTTGTCCTTGAAAGCTTTGATGAATTTTATCCTGATCTCACCCAGCAACCTACTAATCCTAATTAGTGTCAACTGCTTATTTCACTTGAAGTTAACCAGCCTGTATTACTTTAGAGGGAAACCAACATGCCAACAGCCCATCTTCAACAGCTACTAGAGCTAACTACAGGTAGTCCTCAACTTACGACAACTGGGACCAGAAAATTTGTCATTAAGCAATGTGATTGTTAACCAAGGACTACCTGTAATCTATTTTACCACTGTAGCATTTCCAGTTGCTAGTCAGAACCTCCATGATTGAGCTTCTTCTTCCCCAAACCTCTCAGATCTTAATGAGCCCTAGGTCATCTAGACACATGTTGCACAATGCTGTTCCCCTTCAGCACTCTTCTTTTCAGGGCTTGAACATTGTCTTATGAAAAGCTAAACTATCAGATCCTCATCAACAAAGCAAAGCGTATATTGTTCTGTTTCGGTGTCTGCATGGATGCAAGGATATATGACACATGAAAAGCCAGAGAGCAGTTCTGGCAGAGGACAGGCTCATCACAGGGCACTTTTAATCTGGGGTTAAAGAGAGCCAGTTTGGGGTAGTGCTTAAGGTGCTGGCCTAGAAACCAGGAGATTGTGAGTTCTAGTCCTGCCCTAGGCACAAAAGCTAGCTGGGTGACTTTGGACCAGTCACTCTCTCTCAGCCCAACCCACCTCACAGAGTTGTTGTTGTGGGGAAAATAGGAGGCAGAAGTATTAAGTATGTTTGTCTCTTTGAGTTGGCCCTCCCCCAAAATAAAAGTGGGATAACCACCACAACAACAACTGAGTGCATTGGGCATTTGGGAGATACAAGAACAACACCACCACTATCCAGTCTGGCTGCCAAATCTACTGCATTACTTTTATACACAGATGATGCAGCCATGATCTTAACCTCACCCACTGGAGGAAAGCATTAAGAGCAATTGCCTCCTATTGGTATATAATTTTTCTTTAAGGATTTTGATTACAATAATAAAAACTAATACAAACTATACTTAAAGAAAGAAAAAAAGAATAGTAAGAATAAAAAGTGCAAGAAAGAAGAAAAAGAAAGAAGAGAACAGAAAAAAATGACAACGAAGAAGAAAAGAAATATATAAAGAAGTGCCTTCCAACCTTCATTACAACAAGTGATGACAAATTGAGAGTAACTCGTCACCCCCTATAAGGTTACAAACAGGCAAATCTTCATCCCATATCCCATCCATTATCTATAAGGAAATCCATAAAATATCAACTTTTCAATCCTGGTGTCAGCAGAAAGTCCATAAAGGGTTGCCAGAACTTTGCAAATAAATGTCTTATTTTAACCTTGATCAAATAAACTAACTTTATATTCTTTTTACTTCTAACAGTCTTACTCTTTAGTTCATTCAAATATTGTTGTAGGATTTGATTTTTCTTCAATTCTTCTTTATCCCATCGCACAGACTTCTTCAAGGGTTCAACAAGCCTCTTTTGTAAATCCAATAAGATTTGTCAGACAAAATTTGTTCTACATCTGTCATTCCCTCATTGACATCTTTTGGACATAATCTATCCATAGAATTAGACATCATCGTTGACACTGTTGATATTGTAGCTACTGATTTCTGGCTCCATTCTTCAAAAATCTCCTTTAATATTTCCAATGTTATGACATTTTGTGTCATTTTGTAAGTCCCAATTAACTGACACCAAAAGTTGACTTGTATTTTTTTCCCCCTTCTACTTAGAATCTTTAGCCCCCTCTAGTATCCACCTTGTAAAATCAGAAAGTCACTTAACTCTGGTTCCCACAAGAAGCTATTTATTTTTTATAGTTAATTCCAAAATCTTATACCTGTAGTAAAAGACAATATTCCAAATTTAACTGGATCCTTAATCTGTTTGTAACTTTTTTGGATCAAAATTTTATTTAGCTTTTTGCTGTTTATTTCAAATTCTTTAAGTTCTTAAGCTTGCAATTAATTTTCTTTTGTTCAGAGTTGAAGCTAAACTCACCTGGTGACTTTTCAAACTTGTCATTCTAAAGCTGTAATAGCTGAAAGATGGTTAATAGGTACATAGACATTTTCTGAAAGTGATTAGAAAGTGAAGCTTGCAAACCTAGGTCCTTAGCACGAGCACGATAGCTAATCCCTTCATCACCCAGTGCTCAAACCCATGGAAAACCACTGTCCTGCAGTCTCCTTGCAAGGAACAGCCATCCAGAGAGACAGACACAGCCATCTTCTGTCCTCTCCTTATTTGGAGAGGTTCTGAAGAACCCGTGTACTCACTGGTTCTTTGGTTTTTGCTGCAGTCGTAAGCTCCACTTTTGTGGAGATGTCTTCAGTTTGCCATGCCTCCCCCAGAAGTCTCCAGCAATTGTGTTCTATTGCATGGAATATGACTTGGTTATTAACTATCAAAAAACAAAAATTATGATATTTTCAAAGAGACCTTTGAGATATAAATATAAATGTCAAATGAATGGGAATTCCATTGAAAAGGTTTAGACTTTCAAATATCTTGGAATTGTTTTTCAGACTATAGGTTCCTGGAAGGTCCAAATACAATTTCTAAAAGAGAAGGTTAAAAGAAATGTAGCCACTATCTTAACATTCTTCAGCTCAAAAGTGGTAATTATATACCAGGTGGACTAAAAATGTTTCAGGCCAAAGTAATAGCATAGCTATCTTATGGCTTCCATATACAGTATATGCCTATAGTGACATAGACCCAGTAGAAGCTGTTCAATCAGGTTTCTTAAGAGGCATATTTATGGTGCCATGGTACATCACACACTCAATTCTTTAGGCCAGAGGTGGAATGATATCAGTTAAAACAAGCACAGATAGCATGTGTTAGCTGTTGGCTTAAATTAATATTTAATCCAAGCAATTTGGCTGCTTTGATCTTCCAAGATAAATTTCAATCTTCCTGGTGGAAATCACTTTGCTCCACCCTAAGGTATTTTGGACTCTTACATAATGCATTGATCCCTTTAGGTTTTGAACAGGCCAAATCATTCTTCAAGCAATGTGCCAGAGAGAGGGAGAAAGAGAATGAGATAGATAGATGTTTTATGTTATGTTATGTTTTATGTCATGTTATTTTAACCTTTCTCCATCTTAGAATTTTAGCTTTATGTCTTAGTTTTAGATATATAACACTCTGCTTCTTAGCGTTAGAGAGACAATTTACATTGGTAATAATAGTGATAATATTCTGTAGTGTTCTTCTAGCTTGGGTTTTACATCTGTCCTTTGTCTTTTATTTCTAAACAGTTTGTTAATTGTTTTGTTTTATACTGGTCTTTGGCCAAAATAAGCTTTGAATTGAATTGAGTTGTAAATGATTTCACCCAATGAGACCAGATAAAAGTATTGCCCACTATTTGTTGAACTTTGCATCCAAAAGTACCAGAAGAGCCTTTATGTTGGCTTGTGGTAATGCTTTTTCATCTGTTCTTTTGAAGGGCAGATTTTACAGTATTTGTAAAGAGTAGTGTCTTTGCCTTTGTGGTGAGAGGGAAATTGCGACTGTGGACCACGTACAGCTGTGCTGTCTTTTTATGGAGACATTTGGGATCTCTCTCTATCTCCCTATTTATAACATGATACCCAAGCAGGACTGAGGGTGACTACCTCAAACTGCTACTAGTTGATCTGGAGTTGGTGATCTCAGGTAGCATAGTCAGGTTCTGTTTAATAGAACATGAATAGTTGCTTCAAGTAGAGTCAGTTGGATTATTCTATTTTATTCACATTAAAATAACTCTATATGTCTTTTGGTATACCATTTTAGCTAGATCATGTTTGTTTTGATGTATTCATTTTATTATGTTCTTACTTCAAATTGTTCTAGCGTAATAAACCAGACATTTGGGACAATTGTCAGCAGAATTTAGAAATGGATGTTTGGTACAGCTTCCTACTCTTGCTTGCATTTTATAGAGTAGCCAATTCACTTTCCTATTGCTTGTATTTTAATGAATGTATGTGTTTACTGTGGTCACAATGTAATCTTATTTTGGAGATGAAGACAGAAGGAAAACAGTACAGGGTCTGTTCTTAATTTAGATTTTTTTAGGCTGTTCTTTGCAACAGACTGTTGAGGAAAGCAAACTCCCTGAATATGTTTTGTCTATGGCTGATGGAAGGGTTGGTTTCCTCCTGTTCTTTTTCAGGAATGGAAGGGAGTCAACTTCCTAATGTCATTTTCTATTTTGGCTGATGAATGAGGCCACAAACTCTGATCTCAACTTTTTAAAACCAGCATCTGCAGAGTGGAGAAGAAGAGACAAGTGATGAAACATACATCATGATATCCTGGGGCAAACCCTATCATTACATCTGACATTGGAATGCAAGTACAAAAGATAGGGGTTTGTGTCATAACTTTGTAGATCAAATAAATTCATTTGGTCATTCTTTTTTTTTTTTTGTCATTGTGGTTTACATTGAATGTCTATGATCCTCAACATTTCGAATCTACTCTTTGGGTATATACAGAAATAATATTATGAGATGATTTGAAGACAAAGGGCATGCTGTACAGCCTATCTCTCTCTCTCTCTCATCAGGTGATAGGTGATCTTTTTGAGACATGAATGTTTCTCTCTCTCTCTGTCTTTTTTCCCTTTCCACTATGCAAGTTACCCAGAATCATTTGGGAGTTGGGTGGCCTTCCACATCTAAATAAATAAATATATAATTATCCTACAGGTAGGTTGCAATTACTGCAAGTTCAAATGATACAATATTTGATTTAGTGCAGTTTGTAAACTGATACCAGGTTGTGTTTAATGCCACCTAAAATTCAGTTCATGCAAGGCTAGTGCAAGTGCAACTGAGACTAGCACATGTGCAGTTGCAGTTGGGGTTTTAGACTCTGCTAATCTTCGTGTGTGCAAAATGGAAGAAAGGAAAATTGTGTCAGAGGAAAACAGTACAAGTTTAAAAAAGAAGAGGCTCGTTATTACATTAGAGTAAATTTGGTGTAATTCAGTGTTTTTCAAACTTGTGCTAAAATAGGACAAAATGTTGGGATGGCTGAATCTATGGTATAATTTTTTTGTTTTTATTTTGCTTTCTATAACTACTCTGTGATGTATGGAACCATAAACCATGCCCTTTGGAACATCTTGCCCCCAGAGGTGAGATTGGCCCCCTCACTCCCGGCCTTTTGGAGGGACTTGAAGACCTGGCTCTGCCATCTGGTCTGGGGTGGGGAGGGATGTGGGGTCATCAGATGTGGGGTTGGCTAGCCCCCTAGAGGCCTGGTGTGGCTTCCATTGGCCTCCTGGATTTTTCCTCTTCCTTTTACTCTGTGTAAATGTGTTTTCTTATAAATTTTAACTATATATTTATTTATTGTTTTAATCAGTTGTAAGCCGCCCAGAGTCCCCCATTGGGGGGAGATGGGCAGGGATAAGTTTGACAAATAAATAAATAAATAAATTTAAATTATATTATTTTTATCCTTTACTGTAATACTTCGTTAATATATATATACCATTTTATGTTTAACATTTTTTCATTGCCCATTTCCATCAAGCTGGAAACAACTGCCATATTTTCCATAGAAATATCACTTTGAATAGTGCAAATTCAAATAACGTGACCATTTTGTGGGATTCATTAACCGCACTAATCAAGGCCTACCTGTACCATGAAGAGTTGTTGTGAATATACAGTAAATGATGCAGTATCATGGCTACATTTTTGCACACTTTGGCAGAATGGACAGAATTCAAATGTGATACATCAAATGGAAACCTTAATAATTTATTCAAAAATTAGAAAAATTTTTGTTTGTTTTCTGCTCTCAGAGAAGATGTGGTATGGGTAATTCTTCTGCTAACCAGTATAGTTGCCATAGGTGGGGTAAGTGAGATAGGGCGGACTGACTATGCTGGACCTATTGGATAGTTCTGTTCTTGAAAGCAGAAAGTGGCCATTGGCTTGATATCAGCAAGCTGTATTTAAAGATTACATCTGGGCCTCTGGATGGTTTTTCAGAGTTAATGTTTGGTTTGAGTGTTTTTATACTGATCAATAAGGAGCCCTATCCACCCAAATTTATGTGCTCTCTTGCTGATAGTTCTGGCAGCAACTGTATCATTGTTGGAAGGAGATGTGATTGTTAACAGATTCTCCCCCCCCCCTTGCTTGCTAAATGAGTGAGTTCTGAAAATGGCACTGAAGGGACAGGATAGCATTAAGAATATCCTAAATGAGTTAAGGAGGGGGGAAAAAAAACCTCATGAAAAGTAGACTGCATCTTTTCCTAACATTTTTGAAATCAGTAAAATGTAGAAAGCCTATGTGGGAGGTGTGGGCTGGAACACTGCCAGCAGCACACAAGAGCATGCGTGACTGGAGAGAAGTGAAGTGTCAAATGTGTGAATTTCCAGCTGAAGTGCTCTTTCACTTTTAAGGATTCTTATATTCCATCCCTCCAGGTTAAAAGAAAATTAAGTTCAATACATGTGCATGCAGTAATCTTATGTCGACTGATGCATTTTTATGAGCTTTGGTAGAAAGGATATTTGCTAAACCAGAAAATGCTTGTGTGAACAATGATCCAAACTAGGGATGCTGAGGGTTGTTTTGCAAAAAGCCGAGTTGCACACAACCTTTAAGTATCTCCCCACTCTTATGGCCTTGTTGTAAAAGAACTCACAAAATTACCATCAAAATTTCAAATACACACAGCTTAAGATGCATGAGTTTCTCTGGCATAATTTCATGTTCATAATCAGCTGGTAGAGAGCAGGGGAATTTTCTGTCTAAGGCAATTTAGAAAGAGGAATAAGTAGTTTCCTTGTGAATACAGACAGGGATGGGCCAAGATATTTTGCTGCCTAAAGTGGAAAAGCAATTGTTATTCCTTTCTGTCCTCAATCGTGAACAAGGTGCACAGTAGTTGAGATCTGTAAAGTTATTTTAGCATCTGAGATAAGCTGGTAAAGAAACAGTAAGGTCTAAACTAACATTTCACAACATCCCAAATCTGCTAAGTTAGCCATCTCATTCTGTTCTGTCTATTGATAGGGCTGACGTGTGCAAAGAGGTGTCTAAAAGGAAGGAGTCAAAAAAGTAAAAATGGTTGTTGCAACTGCACAATTGCAGTCCTGCCTTCTTTTTATATGCATTGTGTGATACAGGTATAAAAGGAGCAGGGTTTCAGTTGCATAGTTGCCATCTTGACGTTTTGAACATCCCTCCCATGAATCCCCCTGTCTGGGCATAGATAGTTTTCCATCATTGGCCTGAATTGAAAACAATGTTTGAGTCCAAGGAAGAAAGCTTTGGTTTTCCATTTCTCAAACAGTGGTTCTGTTTGTCAACTTTGTTTTCCACTGAGTTTCTCTTCAAATTCAGGGGAATTTCCAAAAAGGAAAAAAAAAAAAATCAGTAGCTGCAGGGTGTTGCTTTGTACCTCAACAATAATATTCAATATTATTATTGTTGGTTGCATAGTCAGCCAGATGTTTAGACTGGATTTGGCATTTTTGTCCACCTATTGAGTTCTTCCCAAGGACCTGGGATAGGCCGATGCTGTTGTTTAATAATATTAAAGGTATTGTCGCAGGATGTAAACTGTTCCAGGTAAAGCTGCCTTTTGCAATTGACTGATGGTGATTTTGTCAATGCTGATGGTGTTCAAGTGGTGCTCCAGATGTTTTGGGATTGCACCCAAGACGCCTATTACTATTGGTACTGTCTTCGTTTTCTTTTGCCACAGTCGTTCTATTTCTATTTGCCACAGTCGTTCTATTTCTTTATATTGTTGTTGTTGTTATTATTATTATTACTATTATTCCCACTTTTTTTTCTTTAATATTTGGTCAACTCAAGGTCATGAACATACTTAATACCCCTGCCTATTTTCCCCACAACAACAACCCTGTGAGGTGGGTTGGGCTGAGAGAGAGTGACTGACCCAAAGTCACCCAGCCAGCTTTAATATTATGGGAGGCCTAAAACTCACATTCTCCTGGTTTCTAGCCCAGCACCTTAACCACTATGCCAAAATGGCTCTCATACTTGGTTAACCAAGCATTTATGTAACTGTTTGCATAAACTAAGCTAATTAATTAGCTTTACGTGAAGAAGAAAAATATTCAGTACTTCAAAAGAAAAAAAGTTTTATTTGTATTAGAAATCTTCAGTTAAATATCAACCTCAGTCTGAAATAACAACAAAAACAGCCTTTAAAAATAACATTTGACTTGTGTGCTATTTCTTTGTGAAGGAATCTCTTGAGCTTCATGTGGTAAAAAAAAATTAGATCTCTGTAAATATATTTATTAAGAAGCTTACCCTAGGCAGATTGTACAACACATTTTACTTGATATAATTATTTAACACTTTAAGCTTCACATAATACAATAAATGGATGAGTTCTGTCTGTAATACTCCCACCAATTTCAATAGGATATGTTATATAATGCCTTTTCCAAAAATGGAGATGATAATTAATCAGGCATAGGGGACAATACTGTTTCCTTTGTGAAGTCTCCCATGAGAAATAGGATTTAGTAGATCCCTCATTCTCCAAAGACAGAGAAATAATCCATTCTCTGATGCTTCCCTATAAGAGTGTGGCAAAATTTTTTGATAACAATATCATTTCTGTGATGATGGAGGGAACAAAAGAGACATATTATTTACTCAATGTATTTCAGAGATTCATTGACAGGGCCCAAACCCTTCTATTTTCCTTGAAACTATAGGTGTTCAGAACAGGAGAGGTATTCTAGTGCTAGAGGTCAGCATATTTGCTGTATTTATGTAATGTGTATATTCAAAACAGCAAGTAATTCCTAGTTATTGTGCTCTACCTTCCAAGCTTTAATTTATTTATTTGTTCCAGTGTTTACATTGCCGAATTATAGAAACGGTAGACAATTCATAACAGATAATCATAAAACATAATAAAAGTCACTTAATAACCACAATTAGCATAAGATTAAAATAAAATTGAGGATTTTTGTATGTTAGATTATTCACTGAGATCTTAAAAGCCAGAACAAGGGCATGGAAGATAATATAGTTTGTGTGCAGAGATGATATAATAACTCTTTGTGTGATATGAGCTTGAACTTCAGGTTGATTTTGACAATTCCATCCCCTCCCCCCTCCATTAAATACTATTGAATTATTTTCAACATGAACCAAGGAAGAATTAATTAGTATAAATAACATAACACATTATGAAATCACAAAATGTGGTTATTTGTTTTAATAACTATAACATTGTAAAAGCTGCTTCTGAGATGGCTGTTCAACCCTAACAGCTAGGGTTTAAACTTGCTAAAATTCAGACATTTCAGATAAAGTCTGCACCATGGATGACAGCATGGGAATCCACAATGCACGACTGACATGCCAAAATACGCTAGTGAATCTGAATGTAGCATCTCACTATTGCTGGTCAGTGAATATGGTGAACTGGATGGGCTACTGGTCATATTCAACACAGCTCCTCTAGTAACATTCTCCATTTCTTTGCATTGTTAAAAATAATGTTTCAAATGTATGTACTGGATGCCTTTGTCCTACTCCACTAATGTGATGAATGATAGTTCATTTGTGTGTGTGAGAGGGAGAGAAAGAGAGAGAGAGAGAGTTGTACTGTACTGTAGCGAATGAGTCAGGCAGTATGTCTAGAATTCTAAAAGCTGAAAAACTTTATTGCAGTCATTAACCAGCACAAGGAAATTGATATGCAAATATCCAGAACTGAATTGACAGTATCAGGGCAGGAGAAATACATATAAAGAATTTTGGCTAAAAACAATATTAAAAACAAAGAAAGCTAAGATGCTTGCTCAGGCTACACATGTATAAGAGATTAAAATTAGCAATCCAGGTAATATAAAATTTAAGATGGTTACATAAAATACAATATATACAATATATACAAACCATACATGGACGAGACAAGAGAACTTGGAAATGATGGAATGCTGCTACAACAGCAGACCTAACAGCAGCACCTGGCCCGGACATGATCCACACCTACTGGCTAAAGAAACTAACAGCAGTGCATGAACGCCTAGCAGCACAGATGAACCAACTGCTAGCAGCAGGCTCCCATCCAGACTGGCTAACACAAGGAAGGACAGTGCTGATCATGAAAGACCCTCACAAAGGAACAGCACCATCCAACTACCGGCCAATAATCTGCCTCCCCACAACATGGAAAGTTCTATCAGGCATCATAGCTGCCAAGCTACAAGACCATATGGGCCAGTACATTAGCACAGCTCAGAAGGGCATTGGGAACAACACCAGAGGCTCAAAACACCAGTTACTCATAGATAGGGCAGTCACCCGAGACTCAAGGTCTAGGCAGACCAATCTGAGCACAGCCTGGATTGACTACAGGAAAGCCTATGACTCAATGCCACACACATGGATCTGTGAATGCCTGGCACTATACAAAGTCAACAGGACACTAAGGACCTTCCTCAAGAACTCAATGGGACTGTGGAAGACAACACTGGAAGTCAACTCAAGACAGCTCGCACAAGTGGCCATCAAGTGCGGTATATACCAAGGTGATGCACTGTCCCCACTGCTGTTCTGCATAGGCTTAAACCCCCTCAGCCAGATAATCACAAGAACTGGATATGGGTACAAGTTCATGAGTGGAATCACCATCAGCCACCTCCTCTACATGGATGGCATCAAGCTGTATGCTAAGAGTTGACATTGACTCGCTGATCCATCTGACATGGATCTACAGTGAGGACATTGAATTGTCATTTGGACTGGAGAAGTGTGGCCGGATGATAGTAAAGAGAGGGAAGGTAGTTAAGACCAATGGAGTGGAACTACCAGTGGGCCACATAGCAGACATAGAGACCAGCTATAAATACCTTGGTGTCCCACAGTCACACAGGAACCATGAGGAGGAGGCAAGGAAGACAGCAACATCCAAGTACCACCAAAGGATAAGACAGGTCCTGAAGAGCCAGCTCAATGGGAAGAACAAGATCCATGCCATCAACATGTATGCCCTGCCAGTCATCAGATACCCTGCCGGTATAGTGAGCTGGCCAAAGGAAGACATGGAGGCTGCCGATGTGAAGACCCAGAAGCTCCTCACAATGTATGGAGGTTTCCACCCCAAGTCCAACACCCAGAGACTGTACACCAGCTGCAAAGAGGGCAGGCGGGGTCTGATGAGTGTCAAAGCCACTGTCCTGGACGAAACCCAGAGTATCCAGGAGTACATCAGTAAGTTGGCACCCAAAGATGAGCTGCTGAGAGAATGCCTCAGGCAGCAGCAGACAAGGCAGGAGGTTCAAGCAGAGGAAGTGCCATGGCAAGACAAGCCCCTGCATGGGATGTACCATCGAAAGATAGCTGAGGTGGCTGACATTGGGAAATCCTATCAGTGGCTGGAAAGGGCCGGACTAAAAGACAGCACTGAGGCACTGATCATAGCAGCACAAGAACAGGCACTAACACCAGATCCATAGAAGCAGGGGTCTACCACACTAGACAGGACCCAAGGTGCAGACTGTACAAAGAGGCCTCAGAGACAGTCCAACACATAGTGGCAGGGTGTAAGATGCAGGCAGGAACAGCATACACTGAATGGCACAACCAAGTAGGTGGCATTGTGTACAGGAACATCTGCACAGCATATGGGCTAGACCCCCCCACCAAGTCCAGATGGGAGATTCCACAGAAGGTCGTGGAGAATAACAGGGCTAAGATCCTGTGGGACTTCCAGATCCAGACGGACAGGCAGGTACTGGCTAATCAACCAGACATCATGGTAGTAGACAAAGACCAGAAGACAGCAGTAGTGATAGATGTAGCAGTGCCAAGTGACAGCAACATCAGGAAGAAGGAGCATGAGAAGCTGGAGAAGTACCAGGGCCTGAAGGAGGAAATAGAGAGGATGTGGAAAGTAAAGGCCAAAGTGGTCCCAGTGGTGGTAGGAGCACTCAGGGCCATGACTCCTAAGCTGGGAGAATGGCTCCAACAGATCCCAGGACAACATCAGAGCTCTCGGTCCAGAAGAGTGCAGTGCTAGGAACAGCTAAGATACTGCGCAGAACCCTCAAACTCCCAGGCCTCTGGTAGAGGACCCGAGATTGAGGAAGACATGTACCACCCATAGGGGTGAGAGGGGAATTTTTTTATTAATAGATAAAGCAGTAAAACTACCCAAAAGGGATTTGAGGGTTATACACTTCTCTTATAGACCCCTGTCAAACCTGAGAAGAATATAGAATAATAGCTGGCATGGCACTTACACACCAAAGCATAACCCTCAAGAAGTTAAAAAGCAACCCAAGGTTCATGCTGAGCCTGAGTAATTTCTGGCTATCCATATTCAGACAAGTTCAGTGGCTCTTAATTATTCTTTGCCTGATTTTGCATGCTGCCACGCAAAACCTGGCTACCTTGTGTGTTATTTCAGGGTTGAATGTTGGAAAGTAGAAATTGCTTATACTGCTGATAGGTGAATCCTGTTTTGCTGGTCAGGAGTGGGGTAATTAGAGCATTTCAGGGTTCTTTATAAAACCAGCAATACAGAAGAACATGTATGGTAGTTTTGACCTGTTTTGAACCTCAAGGGACATACTTGTAATGGGTTAGGGTATTTTTTTGCATCTTCCAGTTAGAAGTGCCGAAGGGACAGAATTACACTGGTCTAAGGTGAAGGCCCTTCTTTGATTCGGGATTTTAAACTGTATGGAGATACGTAGCTGGTGCCAGTGTGTATCTCAGGCTATCCGGCATGGGAAGCTGAGTGGTATTACCAGCATCTGTTTCATGATCTATGTCGAACAAATGTTGCTTGAGTGTGGCCCTTACTTGCTCACAGTCCAGAGACAGTAAGTAAGTGGGGGAAAGTCCTAGGAGAGACAACTTGTTGTAAACTGCTTGTTCCCATCACTCTGAAATCTGTCCTCTAATGCCAGTGGAACTAAGCCCATAGGGAAAAGTGTCAGCTTCAGCCAGTAGTGTAATACAGCCTGCCATATTTTAGTTTCCTCTCCCACCATTCCAGCCTCCATGTGTAATACAGCACTGGGGACACAGTAAGGAACTTGGAAAATTGCTCTTTAAAATTTAGATTGAACATGTTCCAGTGGTGCAAGGTTGGGAGATGGTCCAAGTGGTGTACCATATAGTAATTGTGCTAGGGGCTTGGCCTCAAAGAACTTAGTGGCTGCAAGTATATATTGACCTCCTCTGGACTGATGAAATCTTAAAATAACTGCTGCACTCCTGTGTGCATTTTGTGAAGTGTGGTTAGCATGGGCCCTTTTATTTCCATTAGCCTGGAGGATTGCCCCCAGGTATTTAAAACATTGAATTTGTTGAATGGCATGGTTGTTAATAGGCCAGAAGTGCTTTTGGGGCTGATTTGTGAATGGCATTATTTTAGTTTTAATTTTTTAGTTTTAGTTTTAGTGTAGTTGATTTCCAGCTGGTTTTCTTTACAATGATGTGCAAAGGTGTTCAAAGCTCTCTTGAGTCCAGTGGGTGTCCTCAAGAGGATTACTTCATCATCAGTAGTTGGGAAAACATTACACTGGTGCATTAATTTGGTGGGGATCTGTCAAATTGAGGGTAATAACTTTAGAGTGAGTGGGAAATTATCACTATCAATTTGGGGGAAACTTTAAAACGATCAGGAAACTGTAGAAGATTTCCAGATGTAATTTCATAGTCTATAAGGCTACTCTTGGACCCATTCCAGAAAGTAAGCTCTGCAGAAGAATTCTTGAAGAGGTGATAACAAGCAATGCATAACAAGCAAAGCATTATTCCCAAATCTGATCTCTTGGGAATAATGCTGTCAGCAGCAAATATCATGTATGCTTGAGTGGTTTAAACCAGTATAGGAATTTCCCCCCCCCCCCTGCTAAACATGACTCTCTTTATTTCTGCAGCATTTAACTATTTGTGAACCCCAAATAATTTACATCTGAACTACATAATAATGGACAAAGGTTAGCCTGACATACTTCTGATAATTCGAAGATACTTTTGTCCTTCAAGTCAATGTTCAGAAAGGAGGCCAATATCTTCAGTTACAGTCATATTTTATACATTGATGAAGATGATATACGAAGGGATAAGATCTATAGTAGTCCAAAGAATGCCTGTGATTACATATCCTGTATGTAAGTACAACACCCTTAGATTTAATGATGTTATTCAGTGGTCATTTTTTTACAAACCTGTAACTTTTTTTTTTTTTTTTTTTACAAACCTGTAACTTGAGTTACCCAGAGGACCATAAAGCAGTCCATAATACACCAGCTCCAAAATTAATGAATCCTACATCTTGGTCAACTTTAGTAACTTTGTAATCTGTTTTTCTTCATGCCATTTCGTAATTTGCAAATCTGTATGTTTAGGGAATCTCTCAAATGACATTGCATTAATGAAACCTTATAACTTTTTACATATTTGCCTATTTGGGAACTTCAAGGGTATGGAGTGTATGCACGACCTCATCTTGCTTCTAACTGATCTAGGAAAAAGATCACTTTGTTCAGTATTATTTGAAGTACTGATGGTTTCTTTCAAAATATCAAATACAAATTATTTGCCTAAGTTCTTGTTGATTTTTTTCACTATGTCCCATGCCTGGAAGATAACTTACGAGGGCTGAGAGTGTGTCCTTGGGAGACATGCCAAACAATGGCTACCAGTTTGTCACATTGACATGGTCTTTTCCTTTCACTTTAAATTTTTCTTTCATTATCTGGTAAATCTGTGTCGTATTTGATCCATCTCTTCAGCTTTTGGTCTAATCAATAAATGTAGATTCATATGTGTGGCTGTGAACATTTATTCAGAAGTAAGTTTCGTTAGCGTCTGCAGGATTTACTCTGCATACTGCTGGAACCTAATGTTTGTTTGGAGCTGTAATCTAAAGGTTCTTCATGAATCATTGCATTTTAAAGCTTTTTTTTCTTGGATTGTTTCATTAGATGTTAGCTTCTTAAGTCCACTGTTCTTATCGAGCTTATTGATTAAAATGTTTACGGTGGCAACCTTCAACAGCTACTAATCTCCACAACTGTGGTATGGACAGTGGAAAAACAGCAGGAAAACAGTCATCTTTTTTCCACTCTGCAGCAAAGTATTGCTCAGTGGGCCACCAAGAAGCACATTACTGAAAGCTGGAAACTATAGATTGGGGGCAGCAGCGCCTGCCGTGGGCCACCTATGTTATAAATTAGCTGATACATTTCAAATGTTTGAAAAGCATTAGGTGAAAATGGTAGTGGTTATCCTTTTATAGATTTCACCATTCCTGAAAGGTTGTATTCCAAAGACTATCCATCCTGGGTGTTAGTGGGCAGGTGGACATTTTATGAAGAAGATCTTGCCCTTGGAAAATACATGAATATGAAGTTTCACCCACATATTTCTAGATAATTTTGATTCACAAATACTTAATATTTAAACACCTGGAATACGAGCTGTGTTCTTTGCAGATAAATCTTTTATCTGTCTTCTAAGAATGAATTCTCACTAAGCTTAATGTGAACATATACTCACATAGCAATGTGTAGGACTGCAGCCCTATTTCCCAAATTTTAGGCTAATCTTACAGGAAACTAGGAGCGGTGACACCCAAGTTCTAGTCCATTCTTAACTAAAAAGCTCACTGGATGATTACTCTCTTTCAGCTCAATCTATCTTGCAGGGTTGTTGTGGGGAAAAATATGTATGTTGCCTAGAGCTCCTGAATGAAACATGGGGAATAAAACTCATAAACAAACAAACATATAAATACATGACAGCATTTCCTTTTTCTATCCCCTAGATTATCCATATGAAATATGCAGAGTAAAAGATACGAATGGAAACAGCAGCATAGATCCATGCATTTATGAGATCATCCCTACTCCAATTTGCCTGTTACTTATTTTGCTTTTATATATTTTTTTAACATGGCACTTCTGTTTAATTTTTGTATTGATTGTTTGAAGCATTGATGCTTTTATTGTGATGCTTTTATCTTTTTAAAATCTCTCTCAATTTACTTTTGGCTCCTCTGGGAGAAGGAGCAATATAGAAATAAAACAAATAAGAATACCCTGTGGGCACGTGAGTATGCTATTGAACTACTAAAGCTGGCGAATGTTGGAGGCAACCTGGTAACTCCATGTGGATGTGTCTTAATGGCATTCTCACAGAACAGTGGGACATAAGATTTCAGCATATTGTTCCATGTATTCCCGAATTTTTATTATTATTGGAGCAGTGTCCTGTAAAACAAGCAGCTGCTTCACTGCCTTTCAGTTCAGAAGGCCAGACAAGGCTCATAACTTCTTTTCAAGAGAGGTTAAAAGAGATTTAAAAACAAAAAAATCCATCATGTACATTTCTGAGAGTTGATATAACAGACTGTAATCTCCATTATAACCCATTATATAAATATGCAATTATCTGCTCAATAGACTTACAGTTTATTTGTAGTCACTATCAAGTACTACATTCAGGGCTTCTTAAAGTCTGTTTAGTTCATGGATCACTGACCTTCAAATCCCTGTGACAGCTATTAAGCAAATGCTGATAATTCAGTCTTTAGGGGAAATGAAACCTTTGTGGAAATAGTTTATGACAGAATACTGGACCTTAGCGATGCCTTTTTAGCACTGCAGCTAGAGGAGTCATATTTTTTTTAAATGGAAAGTTAGCTATTGGACAGATGCAATAGCCTGTTTTCTAGAGAAAATCAATGATTCTTTGATGGCTGTTATACAAATATCCTTGACAGAAGTAGAGAGTAAAACATTTTTCTTTACTATTATAAAGATGTATAGGACAAAAAAAATGTAGGCATATTTAATGAAAAGAGTGAATTTTTCATCTTCCTTTTAAAGGACTCTATTAATAACATAATATCCTATAAAGTACATTATTTTGTCTGCATAAAATGCATATTGGGCATAATAAAGTAGAAGCTAATTAAATCTTAATCCAATTGATATCAATGGAGTTTCAATTAGTCACATATTATAGCATAATTCTAGTCCCGCCGATGTCTGTTTTGATGTGGAAGTGCCCTTCCTTTAAACACGGGAAGGGGACAATTGAAGCAGAGATGCTCAATACACTCTTCAGAAATTCCTGGGGTCCATGAAAGGTGGCCTTGGATCCAATAAATCCCTTCATTCTTCCATATGGTTTTAGGACTGAGTGTATCCAGCCTTGAGCTGGCAGACTGAATGGTTCCCCAAAGGTTTTAACAGAGGGGTGACTGTTTTGCCAATTGTCAGAGCACTGGCCAGGTGCCCAGGCAATTGGGCATTTTAGTTCTTTTAGATCCAGAGACAATGAACACACCAGTAGGTAAGGAGATTTTAAGCTTCATTGTTAACTCTAGCAAACAGATTTAAACAGGAGTATAAAAATATAAGATAGCAGATAGAATTAAACAGAAATACAAAAGCATAGTATAAAAGCATAACATACCAAGCAAGATGATAAAACTCTTCCCCTACTGTTGGGAGCTACCATAAGGTGACAGCAGAGAGACCCCAAAATGGCTTAGATAACACAGCTCTAGTCCCAAGGCCTGTGTCCACACTCCAAGACTCAAGGGGCAATGGCAGGGGCAATGGCAGGAAGTCTGGCACTGCAATCCCATGACTCTTTCTGTGGAGTAAGGGCTGTGAGAGTGACCTTGACCAGATGTTGCACCTGCTCATCATGTGACTCAAGAGCCTGGGAACTGTACAGATAAGCTAGTGCTTAACCTAAACAATCCTGAGGATTTCCCTCCCCCTGCACTTCTAAGTAAAAGTGAAAACAAGCCAGCTAAACATTATTATGACTGAGAGTGAACTTTCTTAACGTGTGCAGGAGAAATCAAAACATGGCACCTAAACTCCTCGAAATAACAATGGCTGCCACTACAGTGACATTCAAAAAGAAAGTGGGAGAAAAAGAGAGAAACAAAAACTGGAATTCAAAACTGTCCTGGCTAGGAAATAGTAGTAGGGTTTGAAAAACTATCTGCTCCTTTATTCTCGTAACCTCTTTAGATTTGCACAGCCAGGTGCAATCCCATACACTCTTATTGTGGAATCAACCCACTGATTTTAATTGGATGTGTATGAAATTCCTTTCCAATTAGACTGTTTTCAATTAGACTTAATCGCAAGGAATATTTTCATTAGACTGGATTTTGAATGGTTTCTGAGAAATGTCATTTTACTTTTCCCTGCCCCAAATACATTTGCCTTTCTCTCTTTGCAAAAGTATCACAGAAACAGATAGGGATCAAGTGAACTATGCAAATTTTAAAATATTTAAAGCAGAGTGGGGAGAGCATATTTGTTTGAAACGTATTTGTGAATTTGGAGTTTCAAGTACATTTTATTGTGGGGTTATAGATTGTAGAAAGTAAGGGCACAGACTGCTCTTAGCTCTGAGGGCATTATTTCCTTTCTTACAGCTAGATTTAGATCCTGTTACAGAAAGGATGTGAATAGCATTGGTTAACCAATATGAGGTAAAAACATTTCTTTGAGGTACAGCATTTGCCACAGTGGCAAAGCTAACATATAATTACACTCCAGGTCAATCTTTTTAAAAGACGCTTTGCAGAAATGAGATTTTGATGCATACATCATGGAGAACTGGTCCTAAATTCCCTTCTCACAGGGAATCATAGAAAGGGAAATTATTTTTACCTTTAGGCAGATATTGTATTTACAATTGACATGCTGGCGTAAGCATTCAAAAATATGTGTGCAGCATGATCCTCAGGGCTGAGGGCCTGCCTTTGAGCAGAGTGAGGCCTTGGGCAACAGATGTGGGGAACAGCCACAATAGCAATTGTCCCTTGGCTGTGTTGCTCCCAGGTCCCCAAGCCATCGTCCTCTCTAGGAAAACAGCACGACATGCTAGTCTCTTGCCTTCCATCAGGTCCTCAATTAGAGACCACGTTTTTATACTGCACTATTTCATAGAGAAACATCCATACTTCACATCTGCTCTCTATATGCAGCTTTCTTTAATTTTAAATTCATCTTTGAATCAAGATGCTGAATGATCTTATAGGAAAAAATTAAAAATACATCCACTGACAGATACCTTATTTTCCTGATTCAGAAGCTATACTCCAACACCAATTTAAGAGCAAACTGCAACAGCTGCTGTCAGAAATTATAAACATACAGAAAGGGATGACACAGGGATGCTTAACTACTACATTAGAAACATAACTACTGTATTTGCTCTATGGCAAAAACTTCAGACAATCCAGATCTTCATGCTCCCCAGATTGCAGGACATAATATTCCCTTCCCCTATATCTTCATCTCACAAACCCCCATAAACTCAAAAGAGCAGTATGATCTATAATTCAGTACCACAGGCAAAACAAAGTGGTCATCAATTTCCAAATTGTTTTAAAACTGTTATTTGCTGAAAAAACAAAACTGTAAGGATGGGTCATTGAGGGGAATTGAACAGGTACATGCTTTTCAATATCTGGGTCTGGTAGTCCATTTTATGGGAATTTGGAAAGCATGTCATGAAAATATAACCCAGATGGCATTAAAATCCTCAGCAACCATCAAGAAATTCTTCACTAAGGGAAGAGAATTAATAGCAGCAGTATTAAAAGTTTTGAGGACAAACCCTTAGTCCAAATTTTATATGGTGCCCAAGTGGGAATTTATGCAAAAATACCATAGAAACAGTGCAAACAAAATTCCTGAGGTCTAATCTTGCTGCCCCTAGGTGTATATCCAGTGTATCACTGGAAACTGGAATGGCTGATATCTGAGTGAGGACTTGCAAGCACATACCAACTATTGGGTTAAGAGTAAATTCTCCACACGTTTTTTACCCTAAGCTCTGGCAGACCACCACCACTGAGTAGGAAAACACCAAATGAACAAAAACTAATGTCATATGGGCTTTGGGTAGAATTCCTTATTTCCACTGAATAGGAATAGGTTAATCCCAAGGCTAAATTATGTGAAATATCTGAATGAATGTCAACTGAATCTCTGAATAGGAGAGCATGGGTTGTAAAGCATACCTGAGAACCAGAAAATGTTTCTGTGAACATTCAGGGCTAGGTACAATATTTTCCTTTCTATACTGTACTCCTGTAGGGCAGAAATGTCAGTAGCTGGATGTACTTGCCTATGTGAATCAACACAATACATTTTGTTATTCCTTTTATAGGAAACTTTGTAAAATTTATATTTTGCCCCGATATGTCAGTGCTCAAGCAGAATGGATGAATGTTAAGTTTCTTCTTTCTGATACAAAAAATCCCATTGCCTACAAACTAACTAAATTTTGTGTAGCCACAGTGAAAATGAAGTATTAGATTATGTAAACACAATGAAGCACTATTTTATTCATGTATATGATTTTTCAAAAATTTGGTGATTGCTTATCATAAATGAAGTCTTTGATTATGAAACAATACCGTATGATTATAACTGAATCCAAGCCATGTAATAATTTATGCTACGGTTTTACTGTAAAATGTTAGGCTAATATTTCTACCAAGATTCATGAATCTTACATTCTGACTTTCCATGGCTTCTTGTTGGGAGAGGGAACTGCCCCAATGCTTTTTCTGCATCTTCTGCAGAAAATGGCGTGTAGTTTCTTATTCAGCAGTTGAACCATATAAGACTCCATTTGGCTGTATGAAGCCTCTGATACTGGCCTGAGCCCTTAGTCTCTATCACATTTCTCAGTCTCACCCAGTCATATCTGCTTATCTGCTCAATACTTTCTTAGCCTGCACCCTTACCTTGAGGTTTCATAAGTATTGTACAACAAAATAAATTATCTGTCTTTCAAGGTACAAACTAATAACTGGCAGCACTATGCTGGGATTCTATTGGGGTTACTTTGGTGCAGGCATGAGTGCAGATGATATAACTATCGCCTTCATGCAGCTGTCTTGAGTGATAATTTTGTAAGCAGATGAAGCATAAAAACAATAATAGACGTTCATTATGTACATTTCAGTTACTGCATTTAACTTTACATTTAACTACCTTATAATTATCTCTTCATTCAATAGCACCCAGGAGGCTTTTCTTTCCAGGTTGTTCTTATCTACAAACTGAGAATTTGTGACACGTATAGGCTTGTCATCCAATTCATTTAACTTTATAAAAAGTTTTAAGATCACTGTAAAAACCTAGGTCTACATTTAAGGCAAGTTGTCTGGAAGGGGCACAGACATATGATAGAATGACTTTCCATTCCATGTACGTCACATTCAAAGGAGCCTGATTTATTATTTATTACTTAATTTTATATTCCATTTTTGCTGCAACTGAGCATTCAGGCTGGATTATAAAATAGGTAAAAACAGTGGGAAAAGTTCATAAAATGTACAAATAGAAAAAGAGAAGAGTTGGCTACAGTAGACAAGTAATTTAAAAAGGAACATAGGATCAATGGTTACATACATGCACCCCAGTCCTTTATCAGATATATCTGAAAGCTGGCTGGAATAAAAATTCTTCATCAGCCAGTGAAAGGCAATGAAAGAAGGTACAAATCCCATACAGGGCAAGTGCCAAGCTCCCTGGCTCTCAATGAAAAGTGTCCCAGGTTTTCCATTTTGGAACCAATGCAGAAAAATCACACAAGTTCTTCACCTTGGAAGCAAGAATAATGAAGCATTTTTATTCCCTTTCACAGCTGCTGCCTGAGCTGGCTGCCTCATTCTGCCCAGAGGTAGGAAACATTATAGCTTTGCAGCCTAAATGGGTCCACAGAAAATGGCCATTCCTACGTCCCAACCAATTAAGACTTGGTGCTGTCAAGACAAGAAGAAAAGCCTATCACTCAGAAGAAGCTCCCTCCTGTTTTGTTTGTCAAATATGCAGACTGTGTGTATGTGTTTGGAACGGGAAGGGGAGAGTCCATCCCCTTATTTTGTAACCACTGGATATTATTAATCTGATTCCTGGAGCTCAGATTTCTGCAAAAATGTAAAGGCCAAATATTAAATGCAGCATTTTTGAATGAACACTTACACAAAGAACTTAACTATTTCTCTTCCTTCCCCGTTAGTGCTCCTATTTTTATTGTTGTTATTTTTGTTGTTATTAAAAAGGACGATAATCCATGATTACCAGCTTCTGAACTTTTTAACCATTAGAGATTACTACACTCTTCCCCTAATTTCTGACTCTTAGAATAGCTGCAGAATAGTTGCCAAATTCAGTTTTGGGGAAGGTTACCATCTGATTCACATGAAACAGGGATACATACATTTGACTGATTCTCACTATGTGAAGTTTGAATAAATAGTGTCCTGTGGTTTTATGAATGCTTATTTGGTCTTTCAGAGATGAAAGTTATTTTTCATGACCTTTTTGATTGTTTATTGGACAAGCAAAATTAGGAACAAACTTATAGTAAAAATTGATAAAGCCCAGCAAATAATGCATGTCCCTGATGATGGAGGAGATTTTCTAAGACATACGTTATACGTTATAACGTTCATACGTTAACCAGATCCATTTGAATTACTTTTGAAGAGATATGGTGGCCCAAATAGTCCAATACAGTGAGATCAAAAGCACATTTCTCCAATCCCTGTTGTTCCCCCTCTTCTGTGCCTAAAACCATTTGTCCATTCATTCAACAAATTTTCAAGAACCATTGCTTGCTGAAAATTTTCATTTCATATAGAAGCCTTTAGTTCACAACATTTTTTAATTGTAAGCTGCCCAGAGTCTTTGGGAATCGGGTGGCCTATCAATTGTACAAACAAACTAACTAACAAACAAATAAATAAATAAATAGCACATTTATAATTACTCTACTTCAAATTGGATGTGACGTTCTGCCATACATCTCTCCAACATCCACAGTCAGTTGGTGAAACTGTAAGAACAAATGCCACTTTACAGCAATACCCCTGTTATGTGCGAAATGCCAGCAAGACAATTAGGCTAATTTTTAAAAAAATCTCTGAGTTCTTTTTTGTTACTCAGTTAATTTCTCTACTCAGACATCACCATTTCAATCCACCTATGATTTTCCCTCATACTTTTTGCCAAAAAGTGGAAATTGTTGCATACTCCTTTTTCAGGAGGCAAATCCAGATTTCAAGTAGATGACAGTTCAGACAGGTCATCTCAGAGAATTAGGTAGGATAAATTCACTTTGGCACTGGAGGCCTTTTATGTGTTGTTGGGTTATATCATCTGATTAAACATCTGAACAATCCTTGGTCAATATGGAACAATGGACAGAATAAATTCTCAATTAAGATGTCAATTCTCCCCTCTTATGTTTTTTTATACTGTTCCTCCCCCCGCCCCCCAGTATATTGCCTATAAAAAAAAAAAAAAGAATGATTAGAAAAAGTAGTAATTCTGCCACTGGTTTTTGCACATATAGTAGAAATACTCAGTTCCCACAATCCGTGGTATGTCATATATATGAAGGGCATAGCAGAAGTGTTTTATTTTCATCATCTTTTTTTTTTGAATAATAGTTTTCATTTCTTTAAACAAAATGAGATTTTGATTTTACTGGTGTATGTACCGGTATATACATTTATTTGGACAACACTGACTATGCTGAGATTTATCTTAATTATATTATAATGGTAACAAAATAAATGGGTACTGTTCTTCCTCCCCCTTACCATAGTAGATATTGTCTTATAAAATCTGCCCCACAAGATTTTTGTTATGGGAGATGCAACTATGGTTGCCCTATTGTTTTTGGATGAACCATCAGAAAAGATCTTAAACCTCCTGTGCAGAGGACAACATCCAGTAAAATCCATCCTTTATCTCTCTTTGTTTTCCTCATGAGCCACATGAATGAATATTTATTACCCAAGACTTATTAGCAGTATAGCAACATGACAGCCAGTAATACTTCGCATTGGATGGTTCATAGATTTCTTTGTGTAAAGGCCAAGGGTTTCCAAAACATGGGACTGACTTGCTTTTGTTATACAAATAATACACGGGAACATTTTGTAGCTGGAGAAGAAACCTTATTTGAAAGAAGAGGTCTCTGAAAAGATACCTCAAACAGACTCACTTCAGGGCTGCCAGATCTGACCCAAACTTGTTCTGACTTCCTATATAACAAAAAGAAGCTTGATACAGCTAGACAACTCCTTGCCCGTGCAATTCCTTGTTATATAAGAGTTTAGATTCCTCTACACTTTGGTATTACAGCTGTAAACTGGAGGGGTGAAAAGCGCTATAGGGTTTACTGGAAGATTATGAATTAAGACATTTTCCTGAAAATTGCCTTTAAATTGCTACTTCAGTTAGTCAGACTTACTTTTGAGTTGAAGCATTCAGGATTGCACTCACTCCTTTAAATCTCCCCAGTTTCTGTCAGAATGATGAAACGCGCATCCTCATTTTGTAAGGCAAACTCTGAGCCTTATGTCCATGCATGTGACATTGTAACATACATACAAAAGAGGTGGGGCTTGTATCATGATGGGTGTTTCACCTTTCCCCCCCCCCCCCATAGATGAATTCAAATATATAGGATTGCATGTTATATAATCTGCATTTTGAGGGTTGAGAAGATCTCAGGGCCATACACCCTCTTCAAGTGTCTTGAGTGTGGCCCTCAAAGCACCTCCAAAAGTTGCCATCAATACATAAATTTCCAGGTGACAGAAGGTGAAAATGAGTGAAAACGTGAGATGTAATAAGAATAACCATTTTAATATAATTTGAAGTTTTAAACATCTGTTTTAAATTAAACTAAATATCAGTTTTTATCCTGGCTCTGCTTTGTTTTAGCCCCACCTTCCCAGCATGTCACTCAAATGCTACATATGGCCTTTAAACTGAGCAAAGTGGCATACGTGACAGACCAGATTTGCTCTGTTTGACATGAAACATCTATTCCATTTTCAAGCAAAAGACTGGTTCGCCTGGCTATTTAAAATTATTTGGCAGATGCACCTGTCGCTATTTCAGTAAATGGCTCTGCTTTTGGACAGGTGTATTGGTATTACCTCTAGGCAGTGTACCACAAGACTCCAGGTTAAAGTGGCTATATATTGCGGCTTCATCCCAGCCCTTTTTCTGTAGGGCTGACAGTCCTACAGAAGTAGTAGTCAGTAGTACAGTAGTCAATGATCCTCACCTGTATTTTGTTATATTGTGACATAATAAAGAACATTTCAGTATGCTTAGAATAAAGTAAAGTTTATTCATCAGGTTGGTTCTTATGAAGAAATGAAAGCATTAATCCATTAGGGTTGCATTAATTTAATTAGTAGCCTAATGTTGCACTTATGTCTTCATTAGAGAGGTTTTATATAAAAAAAAAGCTCTTAAATATTGAGCTGGATGGGGAGAATAAAGTGGAATAATTTAAATTACCTGACAAATGTCTATAATTTATTCTGAATTGCAGAATTTTAATTTAGCTTATTGAATTTGCTCTTTTTAAATTCAGAAATGCGTGCTCTGGATGAATGCTTCTTAAAATCTAAGCTAAAATGAAAATTATTGCAGTGTACTGTACTTTTTAATGTTGAACATTATCTTCAAAATCTGATGTCTGAAAGCAAAATTTTGGAGTTTTGCTTATTTATTTTTATTTATTTATTATCAAACTTGTATGCCGCCCACCTCCCCCAACGGGTGACTCTGGGCGGCTCGCAATAATAAAAAAGAAGAAAAAACACAGGTCTCTCCAGACATGGATACAATCTATAAATAATTAAAAAACATATATTAAAAATGCCCTAAAAACGTCCTATGATTTTAGCCCTAAAAAACCTGTAAGATGCTGGGGGGGGCAACCCATCGCCCCACCAGCCATCTCCACAGGTGTGGGCCCCCCTCTGGCCCCCAGGCCTTCTGGCAGAGCCAGGATTTGATCCCTTTCCTGAAGGCCATGAGGGAGGGGGCACACCGCACCTCAGGCGGCAGGATGTTCCATAGGGCGGGCGCTGCAGCAGAAAAGGGTCTCTGCCTAGACCCCACCAATCGAAATTCCTTGACGGGTGGGGTCTGCAACCTGCCCCTTCTGCTGGACCGAGTGGGGCGGGCTGAGATGACCGGGGCAAGGCGGTTCCTCAGATAACCTGGTCCCATGCCATGAAGGGCTTTAAAGGTGATGACCAACACCTTGAATTGGACCCGGAAACAAACTGGCAACCAATGCAGCTCACGCAACAGCGGTGTTATACGTGCCCTCCTAGGGGCATTAAGGACTGTCTGCACCGCCGCATTCTGTACCAGCTGTAGCTTCCAGATACTCTTCAAGGGTAGCCCCATGTAGAGCGCATTACAGTAGTCCAACCCAGAGGTGATCAGGGCATGAGTGACCGTGCGGAGGTCGTCCTGATCCAGGAAGGGGCGTAACTGCCGCACAACACGAAGTCGTGCAAAGTCATGCAAAGCGGTGTTATACGTGCCCTCCTTTTGCAGGTCACATACCAAAAAAACATAGTGAAAGGCACAAAAATGATACATGATCAACAAACCTCATGTGCAAATGATATTAAAATATATAATTATTATATTTATTATAAATATTTGCAATGTTTAATAAATGATAACAACAAAACCCAATGTATTGTAATGGCTAAAATGTTAGACTAGGTCCTAGGAGAATTAGTGGCTTTGGGCAGTTGCTTTTACTTGTAAAACGTTATTTATGAAGAGCGATGGGAATCTCACTCAAGACCACTAACAAATTATTCTTTATGCAACTGTGCTACATATAGCATCCAGTATGCCATACCTTCCATGACAGACATTTGTTCAAAATACTAGAAATTCAATATATGGAATAATAAAGTTAACAGAACTGAATTGTTATTAAAGGATTTCATGAAGCTGAAGACATACACAGTCATAATGACAAGAAATCAGCTAGTGTAATGCAGTTGTGTCATTAACAGAAATATCCAGCAGTAATAATACATGTTGCAGATAAATCCCCTGAAAACTTATTTCTGCACCTTGTGGTCAACTATGCTTTAAAACAGGAATATTTATAAAATAGTGAATTTTTAATAAAACTCAACTAAGTTTTTTTTTTTAATGCCTTCATGTCAGTGTGGACTCCCAGGGACTTCCTGGACAAGTCCCTGCAGACAATATTATAATTAATTAATTAATTAATGGTGTGTGTGTGTGTGTGTGTGTGTGTGTTATATAGTCTGAAAAAAATCCAGTTAACTGCAAAAAAGTTTTTTAAGTCAAGTTTAAATATCTGTATCTATATCTATCTATCTATCTATCTATCTATCTATCTATCTATCTATCTATCTATCTATCTATCTATCTATCCATCCATCCATCCATCCATCCATCCATCCATCCATCCATCCATCCATCCATCCATCCATCCATCTATCTATCTATCTATCTATCCATCCATCCATCCATCCATCCATCCATCCATCCATCCATCCATCCATCCATCCATCCATCCATCAATCATCTATCTATGTATCATGAGTGATTTTTATACATGGTTATGAATATTAAATTAGTATTTGATATATGCAGGAAAAAGGATGTGCAATTCTATTTTCTAATTTCAAGACTGCTAGGTACAGTCTTGAATTTTTTTAAAATTCACATTCTATTGTATTCAGCTGTTTCCTAAGGACAGCCCATGGTCCATTTGCAGCCATCTTTGTAGGCTTCATATGTGGCCTAATATGAATGCCCAAGCTGTTGCTATAACGCTCCTTAATTCATTCCCTTAGTATTGCCACTGACATAATTACTCTGAGAAAAAACTCTACTGGCCCACCTGGCAATTGTGCTTCTGACATGCAATTGTGCTCAGAAAGAGATTGTGCCAAGAGAGCCATGCTGTGCATCCTTTCCCAAAACTCAGTCTTCTTTTATGGAGGTGAAACTAAAGTTTCTCTTCTTTTCTCCCATTGCAATCTTGCTGAAGATCATTCTTTATCTACATTTTATTAGCAGTGGGAAACCTCTATCCTGATCCCTGGGGGAAGAAGAGCGAGCTTAAAGCCTCCAGGAATCCTGCCATGCTCCTATGCTAGCATTGCCAGTGAAGCAAGAGCATGTTCTGATTCAGTTTTGTCCTCAGTACACACACATTCAATTGGACAATTCTATACCTATTCATTTGGAAATAAATTCTGCCTTTGTTTCTTTGGATTTAATTCTAGTATTTGTGCATGGAACTGAATCCTAAGTCCTGGAAATCTTATAAACCTCCAAGAGGAGCTAGTTGAAGTTATGAAAGCACCATGTGATGTTAAGCATAACAACTGTGTGCTACACATGCAGTGTATGCTTGCCATCTCCAAAGGGTTAAGATTATCTCAGTAAATTAGATACTTCATCAAATGGCTACTATTTGTGGGACTTGCTTAAAACAGTGGAACTGGAAGTTGCATGGAGAAATTTTAAAGCAGGTGACAAAGGCTGCAATGCTCCTTGTTGTCACTGAAGTCATAGAGGTCAAGTCTAATGATATGCCAAGTCCTCTTTGATAGTTTGCATACAGACATGGTTTATTCAGGGCTCAAGGACTGCCATTCTAAGAAGATGAGGAGGTATTGAACTGTCAAACTGGGACTGAACAGAGGACAGGCAGCTGATGCATTTTACATCTCCTGTCTTCATGACTGATTTTAGTAAACCTAACTGGGAACAAGCGTTTTTTTCCCCCCTCTTGACAATCTCACTATTCCTATTGCTCATTTTTCCTTATTAAATCATCATTTAAAAAAGAAAATCTGTTGAGCTAAGCTACAAAAACAAGCATCCTTTGAAACATTTATGATCTTTGAATATTTCTTTGAATTTTAATTTATTAAAATGATGAAGCAAATAATAGATCGTAAAATTGTATATTGCTTTTCTATCTAGATTCAAAGGCAGAGCTGCTAGATATAAAAATCCTTGCTAGAGTGGTAACTGTGGTAATTTAATATATCACAATCATCCTTTAAAAAAATATATGAATTTAGATCAAGAAGGAATGCTATCATACAGTCATCCTTCAATAAAGTGCCCAGCTAGA
Source organism: Python bivittatus (assembly GCF_059951505.1). Classification (NCBI taxonomy): domain Eukaryota; kingdom Metazoa; phylum Chordata; class Lepidosauria; order Squamata; family Pythonidae; genus Python; species Python bivittatus. Next base: position 18,575,815 of record NW_028277098.1, read on the forward strand.
AGGCTCTCTGTATCTTATTATACCCAAGTAGTGTCAGTATGACATGTATTCCAATATTAATCTGTGGATTTTTTTTCTAATGCAATAAATAAATAACTAAATTCTGCACTGTCATACACAACTCCCCCTAAGATGCATATGTTTTGCATGCAACTTCCTCAAGTGTACATATTTTTGGATGTCATGTTTTCGAGATAGATAATAGTAACTTTGTGAATTATGCCTATCCTAGCTTCATTTCATTTTCATGGATCATGTCTTCCTGCTTCCAAAGAAATCTCTGAGAGTTTTCTTTTACTTTCCTACCCACAGCTTTCTGTCCAATCTACACATCTACTCTGAAATAACTTTTGTTGATTTTACTGGGAATTACTTTTAGATTTCAACCTTTTCCTTAGAAAAGAAACTGATGCAAAGTTTCTGTTGATAGCTAAGCCACTTCAAGCTATAGCTGGACAAGCAGAACATCAGAAGTGCCCTTGCCAAATTCATGACACTTTGTCACTATATTTTCTTACTGAAGAGCTTAATGGACTGATTTTAACCATGCTGATTTGTCCATCTCAGTGGAATTATCTGGGTTATGGCATGTCTTCTTGCTCTTCCATTATGCCTTCTGCTTTGCCTATTACTTGCCTTTGGCCTTGATTTCCTGTTCCTAGCTGTTGACTCACTTCAAATTACTGCCCTACCTTGATATAGACCTGAAACAAAACTTGCAGCAAGACCTCACTCCTAATCGCAGAGTTCTGACTCCAAATATTCAACCAACTGTGCTCTTCTACAAGCTGCAATTTTCAAGTTTTTTTTTCTCAACTCAAGTTAACATCATTTTTGAGTACACATGACCTTCCCTGGCCTAGTTGGAAACACAGGGAGGCTTGCTTTGTAATGTGTTGTATTGCAAAATGTGTGGTTCTTATAATTCCAACTTGTTCTTTACGTGCATATTTTGGCTCTGGCTCTACCAATAAGGGAAATAATGACTTTCTCCTGAAATTTTAATTGCATTTCATTGCAGGAACTAATTTTATATGGAAGAGCACTCAAATATATATACAAGTACCCTCAAAACTGGCTTAAACCTACAACTGTTTCACTATGAGATGCCCTGTTGGGATGCCATTATAATCCCCATTTTCATACTTATATGAAAGTCTCTCTCCCCAACCCCCAGTAGGTTAAAGAGCAAAGTGACATCAATTAAAGTATTGATTTTGAACTTCCCACTTAAGATGAATGATCTCAGATGTTTCAAAACTTTTTTTCTTTATGTAGAAAATTAATTGATTTCCCTATTGTGAGACATTCAGGAACACTCCTCCTTCTTCATAGCCAATAAAAATGAAAATAACATTTCTGTAGAAGATATTCAAACAATACTTTTCATCACTGGTGGTGCAGCATGGAGTGCAATATTGCACCATGGAGTGCATGATTGACATTTCTTCTCACCTCACTGCCCTCTCCTCATGAAAATGCTTAGCTGTTCCTAAGAAGTGTAACTCTTGGACAAAGCGTAGAGTCCAAGGCTTTGCTTTGGAGAGGTATTAAGCAGAGAGCCACATCAAGAGACAAATTAAACAATGTTGGATAAGACATGCCAGTCACTATGTGAAAGATTATGGCCCAAGGAATCACTAGCTCAATACATAGTACAACTATATTACACATTTCTTCAGGTACTTTTGTTCATAAGAAAACTGTAGGTGGTTGTGCATGAGTATATGATATTTGAGCAAGGATAAGGACATGCAATACAGTATGTTTTTATCAAATTGCAACTCAAGTGTTCTTCAATCATTTTCAACACCCAAGCATTTGTGTTGTTCTTCCATGACTATTAAAATCCTCCCACATGTTCTTTTATTTATTTTTCTTTTTTTGCCTTAGTAAAAGTAAAATACAAAACACAAAAGTATAATTTTGAATGGTGATAAATTTTCCCTTGCTGTGCCGTTAATACTTAAAATGATGGCATTTAGAAGTTGAATTTCCTTTGAGTGAAAGGAAAGCTAAGCATTCCTGTTTTCTCCCAGACTTTTGCTACCCTGAAATAATCATTTAGAAATAAAATAAGTTTGTTAAGATAGATTAATGTAGAACTTCTAACTTTGAAAGTGGGGGCACAGGTGGTAGGAGGGAGCAGAAAATTATACCTGTTATTTTTAGCTTAGATTTTTTTTCTTGAGTTATATATCTAAAATCTTCCCAGAATTCTGAGCCCTGGTATATTCTATCAATTTTTATTTTTGTCCTTTCTGCTATGTATAGAAATACCCACTATGTACAGAAATATCCAGTATGTACAGAAATACAAAAGATTTCTTAATGCATGGCAGATTACATAACTTGCTAATTATATCCTAAAACTTAGAGCCAGGTGTTCAGATATATGACCCTAAATAAATCCCCTAAATGTGAAAGCTAGATGCTGGCCCAGTGATAGTGATATTACATTGGCTCCCAGACCTACTGCCACCGATGGCCTAGAAATAATAAGAGCAAAGTAAAAAATGATTATTAAATGGCAGGACCATTAATTGGGCTGTGTACCCATCTCACTTCATTCAACTCATTCAGCAGTATATAGCCCTTTTTGGAGTTTCACTTTCATATGTGTGTTTTTACAGTTTTTTATATGTAGTTGTTTTTATGTATTTGTTTTTTTAATTGTTGTATGCCGCCCAGAGTCACCTTGTGTGAGATGGGTGTCTATATAAATATAATAAATAAATAAATAAGTGGGCAGAAAAGAGGTGAAAATCACGTTGTCTCCCCTCACTCCTGGGTAAAGTTAACCAACCACTGTTCGAATTCTCTACATGTGCTTGTTTTATTTATGTCTTATTAAAATATTTTATATCACCTTTCGATCAATGGATGTTCTAAAGCAAACTTAAATACAGCAGTCTTAAAATCAGAACAACAAAACCCTAAAAATAGGTCTAGTTATGGATTCAGCTCCCCTCCTTTTTATATTGTTTTGTTGCATTATTATAAAACACAAGTAGTACATTATGTTATTTGGGTACAGTGGTGTTTATACAATGTTGACAGGAGATTATTAACAGTCTGATGTATAGATAACAAACCTTTACAGATAAGGTGAAACAAAGTTTATGTCAATATTGACTATGATTTCTAAAACATTAATGTTGATAAGCATAAGATTGCTTAAATTTTAACATCTAAAGCTGGATGTGCCATTGATAAATAGCTGCAAAATACATTAAGTTATTTATTGTATAATAAAGGTTTCTATCTTAAGCTTAATACTTAATACTATTAAGTATTATTACTAAGTATTGTTACTTATTGTTGTTTATGTATATTTAAAAAGAAACAACAAAAAACACAATAAACAACAATAACATCAAAAGAAAAAAAAGTTAAAAGCTGTTTGGTTTCTATCTTCCCACTTGTTGTGCCTCTACCAATTGGCAGTGTTTATAAGCATTTAGGCCTCCTTAGAAACCATACTATAAGTGTTTATTTTTGCCATGCTGCATACAATATTGTATATATGAGAACTATTCTTGCTTAAATTTGATTAAACTTCTGTTGTCAATATGTGCTGTTAATTTTGCCATTGCTGCATATTCTCAAAGTTTAAGTTCCCAATCAGGTATCTTCAGAATTATATCTTTATTCCAATTTGGGCAAAATTTATTTTTGCTGCCGTGAGGTTATTGGGTCAGCTTCTACAAGTTAATGCTGAGTAAAACTGGAGGGTTTTGACTCAACAAAAAGGAAGAAGCTTCCTCCAGGTCATCAAATTCACAATCCAATTCTTCCACATTTCACTATCATGGAGGATGCCTTATCTCATGCATTCGTTTGAGTTCTAGAACATAACAATGATCACAAATAGATAGGTCAGCGGTGTCAGAGGGGTGGGGAGCAAAACAGAAGATGGTGGTTGCAGCACTGCAATCCAAGCCCCATTCCTTTGGTTTGTGCATTGATGTTGCACACATGTACAAGAAGATGGGGTTTTAACTGTGATACCATAAGTGCCATCTCGCCTGCTTTGACCACCCCCACCCCTGCAGATACTGCTGGTGTAGATTTATACATCAGTAGGTGGTCTTGCAAATATCCTGCCCCAAGCTGTTTAGTAAAAACTAAAATCCAAAACCTTTTTGGATTTAATAGAGAAACAAACTGGACGCTGAGTAACTCCAATTGGGCCAATGTAGTGTGATTATCCCAGGAACTATGCATCTCCATTTACACAGAATGGATGTCTTGTTTCTTATCTTTCCTTAAGGGCCTTCCCTTCTCTTAGTCTTCCATAACAATTCTGTCAGACTGGGAGACAATGACTGGCCAACCCACCCAATGAGATTCCATGATGAAGGTGGACTGGAACCAGGGTCTCTCTGCTCCTTAAAGACTACACTTTACTAGCAACAGTAGACTAGCTCTCAACCTTTCATTTATTTATTTTATTTATTAAATTGATATGCCACCCAACTCCCAATGACTCTGGGTGGTTACAAATAAAAACATTAAAAACTATGAAAAAAATTACAACAGTAGACAAAAATGAAGAGTAAAGATGGCAAGGATGACAAACAAACAAACAAACAGGAGTGGAAAGAAACAAGCCCACACAATCCAAAGGGGGCTTCGCCCACTCTCCCCAATGGCCTGGGTGAAGAGCCAGGTTCTCAAGGCCCTTCAAAGCACCAGCAGGGTGGGGATCATATAAATCTTGGGGGAACCTCATTCCAGAGAGTAGGTGCCGCTACAGAGAAGGCACACTTCTGGGGTCCTGATAGATAGCATTGTTTAATCAAAGGAACCTGGAACACACCATCCCTGCCAGATCAAATCTGCTTCACCATGGGAAACAGGTGGTTCCTCAATTTAAAATGTTGGGTGGATTTGTTCAAAATCTAAAAGGTTTAGAACCCATATTATCTCAAGAAATATAATCAGGTAGGTACATTTATCTACCTGGATCCTTCATATGTACCACCAAACAAGTAAGATCTTCTCAGTGAGATCTTACATGCATTGAATTCATTCCCTCCTCAAATGGTACGCCAGGTATTTACATTGCTGTAGTTACAATCCATAAGGGACCCTTTTCTCAGGCATCCTAGAAATTATGTTAGAGATTTACATAATTGTCCTGGCTGCTGGTTTTACTTTTGCTTTTATTATATTCTACATTGTTTTTAATCCTGTGGGTAGTTAATCCTAGTTTTATCTTGGATTCCTGAGGACAGTGAGCTGTGTATTGTATGCTTTCAATTTACACAATCCAAAGGACTTTGGTTACTGGGTGACATCAAATAAATAAAAAAGCCTAAAATAAAGAGAAATACCTAAGCTACTTTCCAGGCCTCAGAGAAAACATACTGATGATTCTACGGAAGAAGATACCACAATAAGGAAACCTTGCCTAGTGTTATTGTTTTCCTCATCTTTAGTGGGTTATTTATCCCAAAATGAAGAAATGACAGGAGATATGACAATATGACCTTTTTTCCATGCTTCTTTTCCTTCAATACATATCCTAATCAAGATAACTTGGAGTTAAAAAAGAACATGCAGAGAAAAGAATTATGGTACATATTATGATATAATGTCTGGTGTAAGCTGAGCCAAATGAAATAAATACATATAAAATAAAATGATTTGGAAGCTAGATAAAATTAACAACTCATGATAAGTCTTAAAGGACTGAGTTGGTTTGTGAAAGTTTGATTTAATTAAGAAGTATGTAATAAATAAACAGAAGAGAAAACTATCTGAAAATTAAGCTGATGCCAAAAATATAGAGACCTTAGGGATTTCAGCTTAGAATCTGGCAGCTAAACACCATAACCACATTTATAGCCAGCTTCTTTTTAAACTTTTAAATGTTGTATATTTATTGTTAAATTTAGTGGTCAAAGATATTTTTCATATTTTGCATGTCCTAAATGGAGATAAATTGGTGCATAAGGAGAAATTTAAATTTAAACTGCATTAATGAATGTTGGAGAGTAATCTAACTCATTAAAAGAAAAGTACATCCTCCTAGCATCCCCCGCCCTCAGATTTGGATGGCCCCCACCTTCTAGCCTTTCATAAGACACTTAAAATCTAGCTGTTCCCACAGGCATTTGGGCTGAGATCTTAATCATCTCTTCTAGTTGATTGGTTGACTGTTTTATTGTTGCTTTGGGAAATTGGGAGTATGTTTCTTGACCCTGGACCTTGATAATGTAGATCATTGTTTGTAGTTTGGTTTTAACTTTTTGTATGCTGCCCAGAGTCATTGTTGAGATGGGTGGCCATATAAATGGTTTAAATGAATAACACAATATATACAATTAGAACTATACTACTTTTTTTTTTTTGCAGTTAAAAAGTCAACCATGGACCCTATAAACATATAGACAGTATAAACTAGTTCTTGAACAATTGGGTTTTACTGTGGAATGGTCTTCATCGTAGTATGCTAAACCAGATGTGCTGGTGGATGATATTAGATCACATACAACATCAGACTGAATATTAACCAAGGCAGAGATACCTACAATGTTAGGTATAAGTCCTACCAAATAAATTGCTAAGTTATTCTCCCCAAGAGTCCTTGCAGGTAGATTTCACTGTATACTTTTTCAGCTCTTTTCTCCCAGTTTAATACCATTCACGATGAGATTATTATTATTATTATTTCTTTAAAATCTATGGTACTTATCATTTTCGCAAATAAAGTTGAATTTTAAGGGAATGAAGGTATTTGAGCCTAGCCTTAGTTCTTGCAATGACTTCTATTCATAATTATAAGATAGCCTCAAGATTTTATCTGGTTGCTCACAATATGACAATCTCAGTTTTATTTTCATTCTGTATCTGGTGCAGCTGTAGAGTGCTCTTGAGTTTATATAACTGTTCTTCAGTGTAAAAATATGCAGGAGGGTTTTCCACTTTGTTTAAGTAAATATGAAATAAATTATATTTGTCCTTCTTGAATTACTGCACTGTTTTTGTTTCTCCCTGCAGATTTCCGTTTAAATTTTGGCAATGATTATGACTTTAATATATTTTGCTTCCATGATTGTATTTCTCCTGATAAATAGTACTCTCATTCTAGGGCAAAGGAAACATTTTATCCAGTTAGTAATCTTCATGGTTACTCTTTTTGGTCATGGGGTGATTGCAATTATATTTTGATCTCTGTGTCTATGTTGGATAGTTGAGTTAGTTGTAGCCTATTTTAGGCTATTATAGGCAAGGACTATAACGAAAGGATGGTGTGCATCCACATACATACATATAGCCACAATCCAAATTCCCCACACCCATATCATTTGGGTGATATACAAACATGCATATTAGAATCTTGGTATGGTTCCAACTCATTATGTAATTCATGTTGTCCAGATGAGAGATTACACAGAAGGTCATGGAGAATAACAGGGCTAAGATCCTGTGGGACTTCCAGATTCAGATGGAAAGCAGGTACTGGCCAATCAACCAGACATTGTGGTGGTAGACAAGGAATAGAAGACAGTGGTGGTGATAGATGTAGCAGTGCCAAGTGAGAACAACATCAGGAAGAAGGAGTATGAGAAACTGGAGAAGTACCAGGGCCTGAAGGAGGAACTAGAGAGGATGTGGAAAGTAAAGGCCAAAGTTCCAGTGGTGGTAGGAACACTTGAGCTTTGACTCCTAAGCTGGGAGAGTGGCTCCAGCAGATCCCAGGAACAACATCCAAGCTCTCTGTCCAGAAGAGTGCAGTGCCAGGAACAGCTAAGATACTGCACAGAGGTAGAGGACCTGAGGTTGAGGAAGACACATAACACATGGAGATGAGAGGGGAATTTTGATAGATGATAGATAGATAGATAGATAGATAGATAGATAGATAGATAGATAGATAGATAGATAGGCAGGCAGGCAGGCAGGCAGGCAGGCAGGCAGGCAGGCAGGCAGGCAGGCAGGCAGGCTTGAGAAGAAAATATGCAGGAATTTCTTTCAGATCTTTTCCTATAACTGATATCAAGGAAGTTTCTATATGCAAATCTGAACAAATCTTGTTCAAATTCTTGTTCAACAATTTAGTTCAGGTGGTTGCAACTTGGAGTCCTTCAACTGTTTGCAGGTTAGCTCCTATCAGCCACTTATAGTATACACAAAGCAAGTGGCTATTGGAGCTGTGATTTAAAGCATCTGGAGAGCGCTAGTTGTTCATCCACATCTTAGCCAAACTCACAGTGTTGAATACTCTCCCAGAACCATTATGAATGTAGCAAAATCCTAGAATTACGTTCCAACATTCATGGATATTTCATTGTGACAGAGCTCATCAGCACTAGAACCCCAGAACATTTCCACCCACCTCACTTATATGGAGGCAATTAAGTGCACTAGGTAAGTTTCTGGCTCAGTCCTCTACTGCTGGAAGTGCACATTCACATGCCTCGTGCAATTACTTAGCATGGCTGTGATGAAAGAAAATTGAATTTAAAATAGGAGCTCTTCCAAGATGATAATATAAAGCTATATTCAAGCAGTAATATCTCATGCAATGTCTTGTCAAACAGGCTCTCAGATGGAAGGTTTGTGTTAGGAAATAAAGCCCATCACCTTAAAGGTCTGAGTATTTATTCTGGAAGCTGCTTCTATCAAATTTCCAAAGGAAGTACAACATCTCCTAGATATGCCCTTTTAGTGGTCAGTGTCCAAATTAGAATCAATGAGATCTGGAAAAAGAAGTGAGAAGCTTAAAGAATACGAATAATGTATGAAGTGTATGGACTTGGTTGGAAACAAGAATGATTTGCAAATATAGAAAGGTATGGAGAAGTATAGTAAATATATTAGATTGAGCAATATTTTCTTTTTCCTTATCTCCTTTATTTTTCTTGCCTTCCTATATGTTATTCTTTTCTGGCACTTTGCATAACTGTGCATAATATTGCTTACTCCATAATACAATGTTCTGGAATATTCCATGAAATTTCTACAAGGTGGCCTTCTTTTACTAATGGGGTGTGGAAAAAAACAACAACAAGAAGTGTTCCCAAATGAATGGCTTAAGCCATAAATTGTGCCTTGTTCATACTGGATGTAAGTACCAAACTCAGATGACTCTATGAAGTAACTGAGGGAAGTTATCGTTTGTTTATGTACTTCTGCTGTTTTTAATTGGGTAGATAAAGGAAACTCTTACACATCTGAAATTTCTACATAGTAATAGTAGCAGGTGGTTACCAGTGAATGGAAGAAGCCCTCACATAAAAACCATAAAATGTGTTTTATTTCCACAGCCCATTGAGACCAGTTATGCCTCATACTGATGTCAATTAATCATGAGCTTTGAGTGAGACCCAGAGGGGAATATTTTGAGGCTACAGCTAAATCAGTCACTTTGAGGGAAGCGCCTTTTGCTAGAGGCTTCTAAAGGAAAATCATTAAATCAAAGCCTTTTAAACAAGAACCATAAGAGTTTTCAGCACGCCACCTGAATAAGCGGCATTCCCAGATTTGCGGTGCTCACAAACTTTTACTTGCAGTTAATTAAAGCCAATATTTAGACTTGAAAATACAGAAAGAAAATAGATTAGGAGAGGGAAAACCAGTTTGCCTTTGGTCACTCTATTTACCAGGCACATTTTGTTTCTTCTGTAGCCCACCTTCAAGGAAATTAAAGGGAAGAATATATAACATAAATCCAGCTAAAACTCAAGTTAAGAATGCTTATGATCCTCACATCTAAAATTTAAGGCAAGTCCATCTTGTGAACAATTGTTCTGAAGTCAGTGGAACATTATATCTTACTACTTTATAGAATCATTCAGCTTCTATATATAAATACTAAAAAGGCTGGGAAGGATAGGAGGGTCTGCCACTAAACTAAGAGGGTATAACAAGCCTCTCTAAAGATCATTGTGAACTTAGATCTAAAACCTGAAGGGGGTTGGAAGCACATTGAAGTGCATATGCTTCTAAACCAACTGTGACCCGGTCCTTATCGCCATTCCTAATCAGAAGAAGTTTATAAGCATGGGTGGTGGCAAGGGAGGAAAGACAAATGATCAAATGTGTGGGACAATATCTTGTCTTATGTATTTGTGTCAGGCATCAGGATGCAGTGTGTTACAGAGTATTTTCATCTTGACTTCACACTGTGTGCCCCATCCTTTTGGTATCACTGCAGTTTGCTACAGATGCCACTGTTTGCAAGTGTATTCACCTGAATCTCCTGCCTCCTGCAGCCTTTAGTGTTTGACCAATCTAGCCTTACATTCTATTTCATAAAATAGAGTTGGGAAATATATTGGAGATTATCTAACCCAACACCCTGCACATTGCTCAGTGCTCCATGCAGGATCCCAAAAGATGGCCATCCAGCCTCTGATTAAACACCTACAATGAAAGAGAGCCCACCACCTTCTAAGGCTATCTGTTCCATTGTTGGATGGTATTTACCATTAGGATTTTTTCCCTGATATCTAACCAGAATCTACTCTTGTTTTTGTTTCTGCAATTTCAACCTATTGTTTCTTATCCTGTCTTCTGGAACAACCCTGAACACTCCTGCCACATCTTCTACAAGATAACCCTTCAAATACTTGAAGACAGCTATTATATCTTCTCACTGTTTTCTCTTCTCCAGGCTAAACATGACCAACACCTCCAATCATTCCTCAGGTTTTTCCTTGAATCCCCCTATTGTTCCTTTCTACTGACTTTCTCAGTATCCCACCACATATCTAGGAGAAGTTAATAAATATAGTATGAAAATAATAGTGACTAGAAGCTTTTTATTTAAAAAGCAAAAAGAAAATAAAACTATGGAGAAATAAATTCTCCTTGAACTGGGAAATATATTGCAACCAATGGCTTCTAATTCCAATGCATCTGTGACTTGCAGATACATTTCTAAATTTCCTCTTCTCAAGAACAGTAAAAAAGAATCCAAAAACCAAAAACCAAAGAAAACTAACTGGAGGTCTCTATTTTGTATGGCAAGGATGCATTTTAATTATTGGCACTACAAGCCATGTTATCAATGGTTTGTTCACCCTCTTCCCCCCCCCCCCCCGCAACCATTTCAAAGTACCAAACTTTCTCTGGTGTCATGAGAAAGTCACAGAACTATTCTAATTATAGAAAGAACATTAGGGAGGAAGAAGGAAAAAATGAAAATGGAAAGAATGAAAATAGATACGTAGCCTTTGGCGTTATGTTTATGAGAACATCCATCCATGTCTGTGCAGGATGACAGAATGATATCAATTTTGTGCTTGTGGCATGAATGGGAACAATCCTGTTCATAAACATTAATCCCTTTCAGGCTTTATACACTTTCTAGAAATATAAAGCAGATTTTAAATGCAGGGTTTTGCAAAATGTAGCGTCTCCTATATCTCTGAAATTATTTTTTTTCAGAAAAATCACTGTCGCTGTCATTTATTTAGAAGTGCAGGAAAACAATATGTATACATGTGTGTGAGTGAATGTCGTTTTGTATTCATCATACATATTGTATGATGTGTAAGTGATCAAAGAGCTGATACTGGTCATATGAGATCATGTTTTAGTTGATGCCTTGCATCCATCAACACATTTACAATTTAAAAAGCCAGAATTTATATTTAAGGTTTCTGAAGGCATAGCTAATCTATGCTGATCCTGAGTAAGCGCTTTCTAAGTCCCTCATGTTGCCTACCTAATTATTTACAACAATCTCAGATTCTGATGGCATGCCAGGATGATCATTTGTGGGCTTGTGGATATGGCTTAGTTTCTACCCATACTTACTTACGTTTTCCAATGATGTATATATTTTGTTTTGAGGTAATATTCCTACTTCTGAAGCATATGGTGGCTTCTGGCCTGGCTTTGTAGGTAGTGTGACCAGCCTGGTACCTAATCTCTATTTGGATTCTTAGTATAGTTCAGAGGTGTACACACCTGGCTGCATCAATGCAATGCAGAGCCTGCCATGTACTGAGTAAGTTTGCTCACAACATGGTTATATGTATTCTTGTATTTTTTTAACATGTTTATAGCCCACATTTCCTTTGTTTCTCTGGGACGGTATACAGTTTTCATGTCCCAAACTGGGGCTGGGATGTATTTTTCTGCACTAAGATTTGTGTTTCACAACACAAACCACACACACACACACAACACATACAGTATTTTAAAAAGCAGACAAAAAGTGATCAGTTAAGAAAAATGCACAGGAAAACATAATATATTAGAAAACCCTTTCCAAACATTCATAAGCATATGTACAAAGTGTATATGACAATATATACATGCATTCAGAGCATATGTGTATGAAAAAAACATGTAAATTTCCATACAGACCTTTCACTGAATGTTCATCTTAACGGTGCAGAAAATGAGAAACCGAAGGAACCAAACTGCCAAATTCACTCATCCTTACTTTTTTCCCATGATGGAATTTAAGATGGCTCCTTCTTCCTATATCTCTGATCTCGAGCGGCAATACATTAGAAAGAAACTACAAAGATCAACTGGATTATGAAAGAGGAACTCCAATTTATCAGAACATTCAGTATTCATTTGGGTTATATAAAAACCCCTCCACACTTTTTATGTGCCTCTTCTACTGAATTCTCAAGGTGAAACACCTGCTAGGAATCAGGACTCATTTAGCATTCATAGGGCACTGTAAGCATAATAGGTAACTAGGTGAGTCTGCCAGCTGAGTTAGGCAAATGAATATTGTCACCATTGGAATTACTAACTTTTAAATATTGTAATAACCTTGGGTGGTGGAGGCTGAACAGGATAACTGGGGGAAAGCTCAGTTCAGGCATAATGGCTGAGGGAGAGCATTGAAAGCTGATCCTTCCCACCCATCATTCACTATCTGAGACAGCTGTCTCACTTTGCCTAATGATAAAGTTGACCTGTACTGCCATTCATTTTAGCAGAGAGATTGTTGGAGGCCAGTCAGAATTAATGCAAGTTGAGCAACCACATCAGCTCATCTGTTCCCATGAAGGCAGGGATCAGTAATACTCCCTACTAATGTTCCAATCCAGATACAATTATTTCAGCTCCCCTTCCAATTCCCCCGGGACTTGCTCAGCAGCAACCTGTCAAAAATGTGTAGTAGCTTTAGGTGGGGGGTATTGAGCTCATTGCAAAGGATACACACTGAAGAATTTACATTTAAATTGCAGGGCAAGTTTTCTGATCGTTTGTGTGTCTATAATTGTATAGCATAAATATATAGTATCATTTCTGCAAGGACTATGACATTTTTTTAAAAAAAAATTAAGCTGCAATAAAGAATGTATGCTATAAGATAAGCATGTAGGCTGAAGAGGATTAGCCTTTGCTGGCCCAGAGTTGTTGGAGATCTGTATCAGTGTCAGATTCATTCAAGCTTAAATTCCTTGCATGAAATTCCAGGTAATTAATTCCTTTAAAAGATATGATGGATTATGGCATGTGTTAATAAACCAGCCAGCTCTACTTGCATGTAACAAAGTGTTGCAAATGATTTAGGGACATGGATAGGGATACATATTTCTATCCACAATATTAAATTCATCCACTGAGCCAGCCCAGCGAGAGGTTTTCCTACCTCTCTTTCATTCTTTCTCTCATTGTATTAAGCAATAGAGTTTAAACACTACAGCTCTGTTGGAATTTACCAGAGGGCTATTCCAGATATCCTGTTGCTCCCCAGACCAACCGCATGCCCACAAGAAGTCCCAAAGCAGGATGTGGGGTAATTTGGCTGTTGTCCCAGCTGCTGGCATACAGCAGACTGCTATCTTTGATTTTAGAGATAGTATAATAGTGGCCATTACTAGTAGTTGCTGATAGCCCTGTCCTTGTCAAATCCCCTTTTAAGCTGTAATGTGAGAACTGTGCAATTGGATCCCGATTGTTAGATTTCAAGTTGCATTTAACCACCGGCAGAAGGGAGTGTATACAGGACCTCAGATTTTATTTTACAGTCTAGGAATTAAAAGCTAAACACTTACTGGGAGAAAAAAGGGGTTTCCTTCTTTCATAAATAATATTAGGCATAGGTGTAATTTGGGTATCCTCTTGTTAAAAAAGCATGTTGTGTAGGAAATTAGATCTCTGAAGCCCATGTGTAGCTTCAAGGGTCGTGTTCAGATTTGTGCAGCGTAACTCTGGGCAGAACCATGGCCCACTTTGAGAATGGGTTTCAGGAATTTTAAGGGGAATAAAGGGCACCTTAAGTATCTGTGAAGCTCAGGCAACTATTTTAATCCTTAGATACCCTCCCCACCCTACTCCCATAAAAAACAGCCTATTGTTTTGGCCTCATTCACTGGAAAGGCCTCATTCACTGTTCTCTTCTGTTTCTTTCCCTCCAAACTCAGCAAACTGGTTGCACAACTTTGAATTCAACTGTTTAACTGATGTGATGTTTTCATTGATTTACTAGCACAATTTCAAGATCTCATTCCTGGTCACTTATTGTTAGCTTAGACTCTTTCAGCATATCTTTGCAGTTATGATTGCTTTGCTCTAATGTGCACTATTTTATACTCATTAACTTTGAGCTGTTTGAGGTATTTAAATACCCAAGCTGCAAAGATTGGTTTGAAGCCCTTCTCTGCCTCCTTCATCTCTGAATATTTTTACCCTCTATTTTCTGTTCTTTAACCAGTTACAAATCTGTAGGAGGATATTCCCATTTATCTTTGGCCACTAGGTCTGACAAAGAATCTGAAGTGAGGAATTTTAACAAAGGTCATGAAGGCCCACGTGAGCAAATTTTACCATATCAACCCTAGCTACATACTTTTGATTCTAAAAGGCTACTGAGACAGGATGGTTCAATAGGATTCACATTATATATTAGATCCTGAATGCTAATTAGCCCAGGCTCCATTTCTTTCTGATGTGTTCCATGACCCATAGTTCTAGAGGATAGAGTATCTACAGATTGTATCTCTTGGCCAGGACATTCTTTATCCAATTTACATGAGAGTTTATGTGAAGTCACCTATTACTCTTCTTGATGTCTATTTTTATTCTCAAGACCATTCTGCATATTTTGATCAGGAAAACAGTATTGTCATAACTGTTTCCAAATCTTGCTTTGCCACCCACAACAATTTGAGTGTTCTCCTTTATTTAACAGTATGTTTTCTGACATTCAAAGCTGTATCTTCCCTAGTATGCCTTTTCTTGGCCTTTCATAGGCTTGTAGCCAGAACTGGCTGTATCAAACTCATTTTCTCAGTTCTATGAAGTCTGTTATACCTACAACATCTGTGTTCTCATTTGAAACGAAACACACAGCTCTTCAGTTATGGCTTGAAATATTCTAGGTTTTGAATTTCCATGTGTTTAATTTCCCTCTGCCCCCCCCCCCCCCGGTGACATGATCTTTTCCCTTTCACTCTGAAATCTCTGATGGAGGATAGTATATGCATTTTTAAATTACTAAGAGAAAAAGACAAAAATCTATATTAATTTTCCTTTGAGATTTGTTGGAGTAGTTTTCACAAACTAGAATACAGAAAGATTAACAACACACTAGACAAATGAGAAAATATTTAAAGACAGTACCAGATTTTGTACCAACAAAAATAATGGAAACATGCTGTAACTTTTCTCCTGTATCAATATTTTCTCATTTCTACCTTGTTTTCTATAATGAACCTCCAGATTGAAGGCCTGATGACTGCCTGAGCTATAATGTTCTCAAAGCTTCAACAAAGATTTCTTTTCTTTATTTCTTTATTTCTTTTTAACTCAACAGAACTTCCCTCAGGAGTTCACATTTTCCATTTTATCTCTGGGAGTGAGCTTAGTGACAGGCACATATAGTAAGTGAACACTAAATACCTTGGGAACTGCTCAACGGCTTTCAGATCCAGCTATGGCATTTGATTCCCAGGCCTCTCTGTTGAAGCCACTCTGCAAGGAATCTCAGCTGGGATGTTTTTTTCTTTTAAAGTGTGTGTGTGTGTGGTGGCGGGGGTGGGTGAGAGACAGGATACCAAAATGGGCCCTGATCGGATTCTTTAGAGAAATAGCTAATTTTGATTTTGGAATGAATATGAATTTATTTATTTATTATATTGTTGTATAATTTCAATCTTAAATTATGAGAAAACCATAAATGAACCAAATTGGATACATTTTAAAGACTGCCCAGTTTCAGATAAATAGATGCTGGGAGTTTGAAATTAGACTGTTTAAGATACTGGATTTTATTTTTTAAAGTAGCTGTAATTTGTGGAAGCAACCAGATGATATTTGCAATCATAGTTGTCTCTCCTGTGCAAATGTATCAAATTCCATCCAGGTAGAATGGAAGAAAATATTAATTAATCCCCCTCCATAATTTAATGAAACATTTTGATGAAAATTGCTAGTGCTGAAGAGTTTTCTTTTGCCAAGAAAACTGCAAAACTGCAAAACAGTACATGCAGGGATTTTATTAGTTTTCAGCATAATTAAATGACATTTAATCTCTCTAGACCAATATTTCAGTCTAAGAATTTCTCCTTAAAGTTCAAAGCATCATTCATCTGAACTCAAATAAGTTGGAGACAGTCCCTGTGTCATCATATAAGACATGTGTATACAATTTGCATAGGCTGAATTTGTGGTCTTTTAGAATTTGTCAGAGGCTGAATGTTGCCTGGATAAGAGATGAACGGATTTAGTCAAAGCGGAGTCTAGGTATATCTGGAGTAAAACTCTTTTCTTTTTTTTTACATCCTATCCATTTTTTTAATCATACATGGATTTCCAATCCCTACTTATTTTTTTTCTGCTTTATTTAGTTGTCAAACCACTGAACTTAATTTTAATTTACTTACTGAAAATTATTAGTAGCAAAGGAGGGGTCTGGAAACCAAAGGGGTACATGGTGCTCCAAACTATTATTATTATTATTATTATTATTATTATTATTATTATTGCTGCTGCTGCTGCTGCTGCTGCTGCTGCTGTTGTTATTTCATTAGATTTAGGCTCTGCCCAACTCCAAAGTGATTCTGGGTAGCTCAAACAGCAGTATACAAGATATATTGTACAATATGAAATATACAAAAACAACATCCATCCAGACAGCACGCTGTAAATCCAAATAACCCATCTGAAAATGGGACCATATCCACCCTAAGGCCTGGGGGAACTGCTAGTTTTAATGCCATCAGGGTGGGAGCCACACAGATATCTGAGGGGAATCTCATTCCAGAGGGTAGGCACTGCAACTGAAAAGATGCTCTTCCTGGGTCCTCAAAGATGATATTGCTTAATTGAAGGGACCTGGAGTGTGTCAACTCTGCAGCTATGCTGAAGAGCAAAAACCAAGGATGATAGGCTGTCCCTCAAACAGGCTTTCCCCATATTCCAGAGTTCAGGGAACTGTTCCTTATTTAGGATTAACATATATTCTTTTTTGCAGATAAATAAGGAAAGTTCTTTCCTCTTTATCTTTGCCTTGATTGCTGAATGGCACATGTAAGAAAAAAGTTTCAGATTACTGGGCCCCAGAAAGCAGCTTTTAGCCTTGTGAACCAGATAACAGACTGCAGTGTGATATGTCCTTCAGCTTTCCAAAAGCTTCTTTTTAGATGCTTTGAGCGCCTCTGGTTACTTCCAATCTGTAACAAACTGGATATGAGAGAATAAGCAGCTTTTATTCTAGGTTTGAATGAGATGGAGTTTTGGTTGAGTTCACAGGTGGACTTCAGGATTTTGGTGATACTTGTCTGGATGAAGCTGCATTCTCCCTTAAAGAACATGATCACAGTTTGGGGTTCCTACGTCTAGCATTAGTGTTGGACAGATATAATCGGCAGGAGATGAAGCTTTTATAAACCCAACTGCATCCCTTACCTGGAGGAAGGAGCTGGTGGTACCTGTACTGGTAACTTTAGGGTTGGATAACTGCAATGTGTTCTTTATGAGGTAACGATTTAAGATTACAGTATTTGGAAATTGCAGCTGACTTAGAATGCAGCTAAGCAGGGTAGAATAGCATTTCTTGGAGAACTATATAACCCCCTTTTTGAAACAGCAGCACAAATTGCTTTCTGAGTGCAGTTTAGGATGCTGAATTTGGTGTACAAAGCCTTGTACACCAAATATGTACAAGATATATATTTGCAGAACTACTTGGTACATACACTCCATTCCATCTTTTGAGGTATTCAGAATCAGTTTTTGCTGGCCCTATTATAGATACGGCCAACATTACTCATTCAAATTCTGTGGTTTCAGGGGTGGGGCCATATTATGGAATAAATCACAGTTGAAATTAAGGAAGATGTTAAAATAAAATAAATTTTTCTGTAGGTTCATAGTGGAAGAAGAACACATCTGAAATGGAGAACAGCAACATCTGTAACGGTATGGCTTATTCTGAGAAAATATTTTTCTTTCTTCTCTCTATAGAGAGTATAAAAGATTTAGCTACATACTGTCCATCATTCTGGCATTATTTTGTGCTCAGTGTGGAAGGGAGGGAAATGGAATTTGGTACTATGAGATGTGGGGCTGGCTACCATCTTGTCTAGCTTCAGAAGAGGACTGAACCAATTCATGGAAGTCATGGGGATCAATGGCTATTAACCTTGATGGCAGTGGGACTAACTCTAAAAAACATCTGCTGGGAGACTAATGGGCTTCCTTGTGCAATTGGCTGACCACTATGAGAACAGACTAGTAGACTAAATGGGCCAGGGGTCTGATCCAGCAGGACACTGTTTATGTCGGAAGGAAGGAAGGAAGGAAGGAAGGAAGGAAGGAAGGAAGGAAGGAAGGAAGGAAGGAAGGAAGGAAGGAAGGAAGGAAGGAAGGAGACCAGAACAAATTTAAAATAAGATAATAAACAAGACATATCAAAACAAATGGTATATTATTTCATATACTAAAATGGTATATGAAATGGTATAAATACAATATTATTTTAAGATGAATAAAATAAGTTAAATCACTTATTTTAACATCTGAATGGTCCTGATGCTGTTAGCCTTTCATAAGGCACTCAAGATCTGGCTATTCCCCAGGCATTTGGGCCAGGAGGGTAGGTGAGTTCTGCTGACAATACTGCTTCTAACAGTTGGGTTTATTGCTTTGGCTTCAGGGGTCATGGTTTATATGGCTAAGTGTGGTTTTAAGGCCCAGAGTCTCTGTTGTGAGATGGGTGGCAATATAAATCATCAATAATGGATAAATCAGGGTCACATTAAGCAGTTATTTTCCTTCCATCGTAGCCAGGTATACCAAATCTGGCTATGTTACCTGAGAACTCCATATCCCAATCAGAGGTTGAAGTAGTCATACTTGGTCCTGCCTCGGTATCATGTTATAAATGGGGAGAAATAGAGAGCCCAAATGTCTCTACAAAGGAGGCAGCACAACAATACAAGGTTCACAGTTTCAATCTCCCCCTTATCACATGGACAGAGACCTGATCTTTAGGATTGTTGGTAAGTCTGCCTCCAAAACAGCCAATGAAAGGGTGGTATTACAACAGGCCAATGTAAAAGCTCTTCTGACATTTTTGGATGCAATGTTAAACAAATATTGGGCAAGAACAACACTTTTATTGGGTCTCACTGGAGTGAAGTACAATGGAGCCTGATTGAAATCATTTTTCAGGGCAGGAGGTTGAGTCATGGCAACTGGACTTCTTTTCTTTTTGGTTAGAGACGTTTTGCTACTTGTCCAAGCAGCTTCTTCAGTCTAGAAAAGTTGGTTAGGGGGACCCCATAAAAGTCTTCCAGGGTGGCTGTGTTTCTTACTAGCATGATAGGCTCGTTGAAGGGACAATAGGAGATGTGATTAGTAGAGTCTTTGAGATGTAGATGTCTTACTCCTAATCCCTCACTCATCCTAGGGGGATGTTAAGTGTTGCCTTCCTGGTGAACTTTTGACTTTTATGGGGTCCCCCTAACCAACTTTTCTAGACTGAAGAAGCTGCTTGGACAAGTAGCGAAACGTCTCTAGCTAAAAAGAAAAGAAGTCCAGTTGCCATGACTCAACCTCCAGACAATTCCACCTGGATGACTGAGAATCTTCATAAACATTTTGCAGGGCAATATCTCTGGCACATTCCTTGAAGAATGATTTGGCCTGTTCAAAGTCCCAAGAGGCATTAGGAGAAAGACCACAGTACCTTAAGATGAAACAAAGTGATTTCCACCCAGAAGACTGAAATTTATCTTGGAGGGTCAAAGCAGTGAAATTGCTAAGAAAGAAAGAAGGGGAAGGGAAAGGGAAAGGGGAAAGGGGAAAAGGAATGGGAAAGCAAGAGAGAGGGAGAGAGGGAGAGAGGGGGAGGGGGAGTGAGAGAGAGAGAGAGAGAGATCAAAAATAATGTGCAGAATGGGGGGAAAATCCCACATGGAAAATAAAAGGAATGCAGTAGATGTTCTGTAGAGGTAATAAAAAGGGAGCTTCTTGTGAGTATGAATTTTGATCTGGCATAATCATGAATGAAAAAGCTCTGTTAATTGCTGTAAAGAGTTACCAGAAATACTCAGGGAAAATAAGAAACGTACCAGAAGTGCAACAAGCAATTTTAATTTAACTTGCTTTTAAATTGCTTGAGATGTTATTGTTAACCAACTCTGCTGCTTTCCTTTAATGATACCTTTTGAAAATATTATTGTTGTTTATTATAGGGTAACATTCCAATGAACATATTCATGAGCAGGAGCACTGAAAACAATGAAACAATTACATGTCATGGCTACCGTAAGCTCTTTTAACTTCAAATTTGACTTAGTTATTGTACTTCATTCTGAATTCTACCCATGAGCTCTGGAAATCACCTACTTATAAAGAGAAGAATATATACATATATTGATGTAATAAATTAAACAAATTGTAGAATGTTCTAAAAAGTGAAACACTTCTCTGACCTTTTTTTTTCTCATTGTGATGAAATATAAAGCCTATATACCAGGGGTGTCAGGGAAAGGTCCGAAGAGTCAAGATGGTGGCCCCAATCACACAGTCAAAGCCCCATCCCTATTTAACATGTATCTTCCATCTTGACTTTTTTGACTCCACCTTCAGACACCTCTGCTATATGTTTAGGAGCTGGATATCTGGCAGACCACCATCATTAAAATGTACCGTTGAAACTGTATTCATGGAGCCTCATTTGGCAGAGATTCACTACATTGAGAATATATTTCTATTGTAAGCCACTTCTAGATTTTTTAATTAGGAAGCGGCATGGACATATTTTAAATAAATAAATAGGCAATAAAAAGTTAGGACTTTTTCAATACAAGGGCTCTAATTGTATAATTCAGTTTCATAGAAGTTGGCATTGGGCTTTGTACTCTTTTTAGCATAAGCTGAAGATGTCGCTATTCACTGAGCCTTTGCTTAAATTTGGGCTGCTGTGATTTCTGCTTTCAACAGTAATGTTTTTGTTGTCCCATATTGTCTTCTACTGTGGGATTTTAAGCTATTTTATTGTTTTAATAACATAAGTATCTTTGTAGGATTTGAAAGTTGCTTTCATGGTAAATTGTTTTTAATGTGGTGTCTTACAACTCTATATTGTAGATGCACAGACTATCTGATAACATTTTATTCAGCAGTAAGGAGTGTTTTCTTATGAATTTCATTGGGATTTTCATTTCCAGGAAGTGCCTTGGGTCTAGTAACAAATGGCTAGGTGAAAGAGATGGTCAAATATGTTTTCACCTCTTTGATAAAGTGTTTCATGTACTTCCGGAGAAGAAATAGCTCCACTAAAAGCAGAGCTGACAACTCCAGTGGAATGAAGTGCAGTGAGTAGGCCAGCTCTTTATAATTCCTCTCCAGATAAAGAGAAAAATAGAGATTGCCCACAAGGGCTCCAGGCAGTTGCTCCTTGTGAGGAGACCATAAGACAGTGGTCTCTGGTGGGTTTAGAACTCTGGGAGACAACAGAATAACCATCTTGCTGAAACCACAGTTGATTCCTTTGAAAGGACACTGGCATGCTTCCTTTTCTGACCACTTTTGGATATTGCTTGTTAACTGCTTTTCAGCTATTAGGAACCTTTGGATCAACAAGTTTTATAGCACCGGGCGAGTTTCCTTTAATTCTTAGCAAAAGAAGTTTTAAATACAAGTTTAAGGACTTAAAAAAATTCTTTTGGAATAAATAGCAAAAGGGAAATTAGAATTTTGATTTTGGAATATTGCAAATGAACTAAGGGTTCAGATGGATTTAAAATAAGATTTTGGAATTAATCTTAAGAATCTTTCCCATGGGAAAATACTTTTGTTTTGAATTCTGTTAAAAAAAAAACATGATAGGATGAGACTTTGAAGGTTGGACATTAGAGGGAGCTAGAAGGAACTAAAGATTACAATGAAAGGAGAAGAATGCTTAAATTTGACTTATTAATACAGACTGGAGCAAAATATTTTAACATTGGACATATTGAAGGATATTTTTGAACAATGGACTCAGAAGTTAATTTTAAGAGTGTCTGCCTCTATAGATAGACTGTGTTTACAAGATGTTGTGGAAGAGGAACAAGTTATATCTGATAAGATTGAGACTGATCTGAAAGTGGATTTAAAGCTGACAGGCTACAAGAATGATATGGAAAAAGATGCTACACTGGACATACAAAAGAAGCTGGCTGATGTCTTAACAATTAAAAGGGATATACAAATAACAAACCAAGAGAGTGACCTGAATAATTTTCCCATATTGGATTTACAAAAAGAGGCTTGTTAAAGCTTTGAACTATTTTGTGAGAAGGGATCAAGTTATAGGACATTATTTGAAGGGACTAAAGATCAAGTTTGTTAAAAAGTAAAAGGAAGGAATATAACGTTGGTTTACTTGATCAAGATTAAAATATATGTTGTTATCTCTGGTAACCGTTAATGGACTTTTGCTGATCAGGACTGAATGACGAGGCTTTAAGGATTTATTTATAGGTAAGAGATGGGATATGGGAAGAAGAGACCATTTGTTTTGTTTTAAGATAAGGTGACCCTAAAATTGTTTATACTTGTTATAATGAAGGGGAAGTCATTTCTTTATTTCTTTTCGTTTTCTTTACTATATTCTTATTTTTTCTTTCTTTTCTATTTTTCTTTCTATTTTTTCTTGTCTGCACTTTCTATTTTTTCTTTTTTTTCTTTTCTTTTTAGCTTGCATTAGTTGTTCTTTTTAATTGTAATTTTTAATACAATTACTATTAAAAAAGATGAAGTATTTCATGAAGGCAGCACTTTAATTTGTGAATGAATGTTGAATAGCATCCATTATTTTTCTGTCTTTTCTGTTTTTTATTCTATTTTAAATACACACACACACACACACACATATACTTTAAAAAATATAAACGCTCACTACCCTTGCCCTCTTTCCAATGAAGTGTTTCAGGTTTAAGTACAATTGAAACATACATCTTGTTAAATCTTATTAAAGGATAAATATCTGTAGTCGCTAAGTGAGATTTCCTTCAACCAAAAACTCTTCTTCTGAAATGCTTGCATTCTGACAGTGTGACAAATTGCTGGAACAAATGCTAAATAGTTAAATGGACAGGTGATGGATGGCCTCCTTAGCCTTGCAGGGCAGCTGGTGTAAGATACTAATTGGTTCTGCGGAACTGGTTTTAGTCAATAAATTCACTTGAGAGAGGTTTGAGGGGAGGGAGGACAAGGTTTCTTTTTCTTGGTTAGACATGCCGTGCTTGAGGTGACAAACCACTTAGGACCTATTAGGCCACCAACAACTTTATTTAGTCTATAACATCCTTTGTTACTTTTCATGGTCAAATCTCTCCATCTACCCATATCTGATGCATCAATTCCTGATTTATAAATCTGACCAGGGAATGTTGCCTCATGGAAACAGTTCTGTTTCTAGTTGGTCTTCATAATCAAAGTAGAGGTGCCTGTTCAGAATTCCCAATCTGTTTAAAATAAAAGTGGCTCCTGCTAACATCTCTTAATGGTCTTCCACATAGGAGAAGTGAAGGGGGCTAAGTCTGACAAGCAACGCTTCCCTGTATCAGCCCTGTGTTATGGAACACTTCCCCCTGAGATGAGATTGGCACCCTCATGGTTGGCATTCCAGAAACTGTTAGACAGAATTGTTCTGGAGGACCTTTGGGGAATGAATGCTTACTGTTACACTTACTGCTGTTATGGTTGCTTGTGTTTTTATTGACTTTTATGTTTTTATTCTGTTTTCATGTTTCTATCTTGCAAACTGCCAGGAGTCATTTTTGTTAAATCCAGCAGTATATAAACACCTAAACAAATAATATTTTATAAAATGCAAACAATGATCAGAATCTCATACCTTGATTAGGGATGTTGCACAGTTAAAATAGTGAACAGAAGTGATAGAAAGGAGAAACAAAATACAGTGGGGGAAGGTAAAACTATGATTTGGGACAAGGTTATTAGGCTGGGGAGCTACCTTGGTCCTCATGAAATCTTTAGGAAGGGACAATTCAAAGGTCAACCTATTTTCCAGGTACTGTATAAAGATTGCTGAGAGGAGGTTAAAGGCTTGCATTCCATCCCTTAGATATTTTTATCATTGCCTATTATTGCCCTTTGCAGCAGTAGAAAAGCTGTCTGTTTTCCATTATCTATCTGATGAACTGGGCAACAGGGAACATTTGGTTTATTTATTTATAAGACTTTTACGGCTGCCCATCTTATGAAACACAACACTGGAGTGCTCACAACAATAATAAAAACAAAGAACAGTAAAACTGACACCTGGTGCTTCAACCAACATTCTCCAATCTAACAGTGCAGTCCCTGCAAGCAACAAACTTACCCTATTCCAATGCTTGGGGGGAAAGCCAGCTCTTTATGGCTTGCAGAAGACTAAAAGGGTGAGGGCCTGACATACTCCAGAGGGAAGGGTGTTGCACAGGGCAAGGGATGCTATGGAAAAGGTGCATTTCCTAGGTTCCACTAGATGGCAACTTGGAGCATGTCCATCTTATCTAACCTGGTGGAGCAGGCAGATACCCTGTGCTTTAAAGGTAATAACCAGCACTTTGAATTACACCTAGAAAGAGACCGGAATCCAGTGCAGCTTGCTCAACAGTGGTGTAATATGGGAGAATTGTTGTAACTTCTGGCTGGTTTCCAAAGGTAACCCCATGTAGACCACATTGCAATAGGCCAACTGGAAAGTGACCAAATCATGAGTGAACATAAGCAAGGCCTCCTGATCCAGGAATGGGGTGCAACTGGTACACAAGACAGATCTGAGCAAAGCCCCCCCCCCCCCAAATTGCACACCAGGTCTATCCAGGGAAGTGCTACACCATTGAGGGTCAGAGATAATACATCACCAGACCCAGGGGGCCAAAACACCAAAACCACTCCTCCACATCCAGACCCTCAGAGCCTCCAGACACTGGGTCAGACCTGAGTCCTGAGGCACCCCACATCCCAAGGGTTTAGAGCTAGACCTCTCCCTCCTCATTAGCACTGTCTAAAAGTGGCCAAGGAAGGAGGAGAACCACTACAGAACAATGTCACCCACTCCAAAGCCCCACAGCCAGCCCAGGCAGATACCATGGTCAATGCTATGAAAAGCTGCTAAAAGATCCAGGAGGTCCAGGGTAGTTGCACCACCTTTGTCCTGAGCCCTCCAGAGGTCATCCACAAGTGTGACCAATGCTCAGTATTAGAACCTGGCCTGTCCATCAATCACCTGGGGTAGGCCGATCGGACAGGCTCCACCTCCCTGATAGGGTTCTGGGATTATGAAAACTATAAAGAAAAGTATTATCTACTCTTCATCCAAGGTTATCAGGATGATACAAGCTGCTTATTTTAACATTAGCATTATAATTCATGTTTCAACATCTAGAGAGATTCTCTGACAAATATTCCAGAGACATAATATCCTCTTTTTTTTTTTTCAAGCCATGATCTAAGAAGACAGATTGTGGCAGGAAAAAACAAACAAACAATTGCATTTCTCCCTCAGCTAGCTCTCATCTCCATTGCATCTTCTAAGTGATATACAGTCTCCCAGTCAAATTTGAAAGATTGTTCATTAATGAAGGGAGAGTAATGAGATCCACAACTTTATATTAGCGGCTTGGTGGGAACTAGTGCCTCTATCCTGATGAAATCCATGTCATTGACACCAAACTGTTTCTTTGTATCATCTATGTCAGGAAACCAAGTGTGGGTCCTGGCCAAGTGCCTAGAAGTGATGGTAGACTGGATGAAAAATAAGAAGATGTAGTTGAATCCCCAAAACACATAAGTACTGTGAGTTGGCAGTTCCTTTATCTAGGAATTTAGGGAATTGCATAGTTTGAATTTAATTGCATTCCTCCTGAAAGAAGAAGGTGAACAATCTGGGGGTGTTCCTAGAACCACCTATATTAATAGAAGCGCAAATGGTCTTTTTGGAATGAAGAGCTTTTTTTTCAGTTCTCACTGCTTATCAGCTATGGCCATTCCTGGAGAGGCATCATTTGGCCTCAATGATTAATATATTGTCAACTTCAGGGCTGGATAATTGCAGTGTGATGTACGTGGGGCTACCCTGGAACTGGGTTCAGAAGCTTCAACTAGTCCAAAATGCAGCAGTTACATAGCGGAGGGAGTCACCCTCCTGTGAGTGTATAATATGTGTTCTGAAAGCACTGAACTAGCTACCAGTTTGCTACTGAGTTCATTTCAAAGCATTGCAATGCTATATAATGCCCTGTAAGAGTGCCTACTGTCTTATGTATTTGCCAAGCAGCACCTTTTTAGCAGAGATGCTCTCTTGAGATCCTGGATCTGCCAGCAATTTACTTTGTGATGACTCAGCAGAGAGCATTCGAGTGCACCGGTTGTGGAATTCCCTTCATGTGACATAATATGGTTGTCACTTAGTCTATTGTGGGTTGGTGGAATCCTTCCACCTTCCAGTCTATCCTGATCTTGTCTGGTATGTGAGTGTTTAAACAGTTCTTACATTTGAGCATATTATTTTTAGAGGTTTGTACTGAATTATTAATATTTGAATTAGTCTAGTTTATTGTAAACAGTCTTTTACTAATTTGCCACTTTGGGATTTGCGTTTTAACATTCACAAGTAGGTTAAAATATGCATAAATACATGAGACCTTCAGTACAATCTGTATGGTTCTTCATAGTCCTTTGTGGCTAGAACACATTCCAAAAAGCAAAATAGAAGCATAAAAAAAGAGAACAGGCTGACACATTAAATTAATCTGTGGAATGCTTTTAACCCCCCATGAGTCATAATGAAATTGACAATATACAGATTTGGTAAATAAATAAAAATAAATCAATCAATTGGGGGTGGGGAGAAGGTCCAACTGCAGTGCCACATGGAAGTGGCATGCTTCTGACCTCTATTTAAGAACCAATATTATGCAGAATCATTCATAGTTTTATTCAATGTATACTGTATTCAGTATGAACACCTAATTTCCCTGAAACCAACTTTAAAGTACAATCTACCATAGAAGCTGTTATACATTAGAGAACTGTTCCCCACCCTATTTAAATTGGAAGCAACGTATATCTTGTGAAAATCCAGCATAACAATTTGCACTGTTTTTCAGAACAAGAATAGGGGGTTTCCTATTTATTTCATTAAGATGGTTGTCGCCCCTTTTCTCATTGGTATTTATTATTTATATAATTATAATTAAGTGCCTTAGTTTGAAGCCGCCTGAAGGAAGGTTTGATAATTTGATACAAAATAAAATCAAAATTAACTAGGATCTCCAGTATTTATCATGCTGATTTTTTTTTTTAATAAAAGATTTTTTAAACAGCGTTTCATTGTCAAGTACTTAATTTATAAAAAGAGGAGTGCTGGGGCTTAGTTGTGGTCATAAGTTGAATGCTTCTCATTATTAAGTTTGAAGTTTTCCATCCAGTCCATCCAAACCCATAATGCTGAATCCACTGCTCCAAAGAGTGAGTCTGACTCAGTTATGAACATTGGACTTTTGTTCCATTTCATAAAGAAAAATGGGACATTGAAGCTGCTCTAACATTAGCCTCAAAGAACAGGCTGGTAGGGATTAACATGTCTTATGATTCGGCAGGCGTTAGTCATGATCGTTATAGGGTACTGATTCTATTTATTTCTTTTTACAGTGGAACTTTGATCACAATATGCATTCTTTATGTCACAGAAAAAAAATAATATTTCCTGTTCATTGTTAATTTGAAATGTAGATTTTTCAGTAAAAGAATATGCAGTAACCACATTTGTCTGAACTGTCCTTGGTGGATTCTGGCATTACCTTGCAATTATCTGATAGAGTGACAGACAATGCTGAATTGATTTGGAGCTGAATTGTCCAATGCCTTCCTGTGATAACAATTTTAACTTCAAGTAAGGAGCAGATAAGTACTTTAACATAATTTAGGAGCTATCCTGATAAAGAATTAGGCTGGATTTATAGCTTTTCTATTCTCTATATAATTTTCCTCCTGAATTAATGATATTTTATGGTTCCATAGTAAAGATGTACATTATCTTAAGAACAAAAGTATTAACACCAAAAATAGAAGCTATTACTAAACGGATATATACTTGCCAACACATTTTTCTGTCCATATAAAGGACATTAGCCCAGATAGAAAAAATATAGAAAATGCAGCCATAATGTTTAAAATCAGCAGTTGTGATGATTTCATACACACCCACCCCAGTGAAACTGAAACTTCTGTATAACCCAAAGATGAACCACAAGGTTTAGGCAAATTAGGGTCATGTTTGACATTTTTGTAAGAGATCTGCTAAAACAACACAACTAGCATTGCTGGCTATAGTTGAGCCAAGATTTTATTCCTGGTCTATTCACTCCTATGCCAGGTTTCCTAAGTGAGTACAGAATGCCCTGGACAACAATCAAGAATTATTTAGCTTTACAAAATCAGGTATCCCTTTAAGTGTTGAGAAATGCCCTGCTAAGCCCCATGAGCTTTGAAGCACCTCGAGGGTTTTATTTAATTTAATAAATTTTAATTCATTTGGGTCACTGACCTGTAATAAAGAATTGGATTAGTTTGGATTGAAATTTTGAAGTATGATCCAGTGAAGCCTTGAATAGTCTTTTCCTGTCTCCAGCGAAGATTTAGGACATCTCCGGTCACGGTAAACATCCTCTTCCTCAGCTATTCTGTTTTCTTCCCATGGGTATTTGCATATATGAGCAGCCTGTTTAATTGGCATTATTCTGTCAAACCATTTCCATTTATCGTAGTGTGTTGGTTGATAAAAAGTGAGCTTTCCTTGATGAACTTTCTTTTGTGGAGATTTTGTTTTTCATCCTAGGCATTATGCACTTTCAGACACAGGATACAAAACTAAAACATGTCTTAAGAATCTCCAAGTACTTCTTCATGTTATTAGAAGTAGTAATATAATGCAGGCTCTGGTCAGGCTTGCCCCTATTAACTCCTCTTGATGAAGTCTGGACAGTTATAATCATTTAGATCTTTTCTTGTTATTAACTTAATAAATTATGGCCTGACGTATCTAAGTTCTCATGTCTTGTCTTATTATCTCTGAGTATATTTACAAATTCATGTAACAATCTGAGTTTAGGTGGTTCTGAAACAGATAAAGTTGATGGTTCTAAATTCTCCAAGTATACCAGTTCTACTCACCCTTGGCTTTTGCCCCTAAAGCATGTGAAAAATCTTCTGTTTTGCAAATGAATGGAAGCACTCAGTACACTAAAAGAAGAAACAGACAATCAACCAGAAAATGAATCTAATTATTGTTGGTTGCACAGTCAGCCAGTTGTTTAGGCTGGATTTGGCATTTTTATCTACTTACTGAGTCCTTCCCAAGGACCTGGGATAGGCCAATGTTGTTGTTTAATAATATTAAAGATATTGTCGCAGGATGTAAGCTGTTCCAAGTAAAGCTGTCTTTTGCAATTGACCCATGGTGGTTTTATCAGTGCCGATGGTGTTCAAGCGGTGCTGCAGATGTTTTGGGATTGTACCAAAGGTGGTATGGTGGTATTATTATTATTATTATTATTATTATTATTATTATTAAATTTTATATGCCTCCTGACTCCCAGTGACTCTGGATGGTTTGCAATTGTTAAAAACACTTAAGAACAAAAAAGAACACAAAAAATAAACCCACTCAAAAGGGCACAAAACAGTAGACTAATGATGGCAAAGAAAACAAACACAGAGGGGAACAAAAAGGAAGAAAGAGGCAGCAGTCGTCCTTGCCAAAGGCTCATTCCTTCTTTTTAGGTGTGCTTGTACAAGCTTCTGAAATTCTTTTTTGGGGGGATGGACTATGGAGAAGCCAGTTTGGTGTAGTGGTTAAGGCACCAGGCTGGAACCCGGGACACTGTGAGCTCTAGTCCCACCTTAGGTCCAAAACTACCTGGGTGACCTTGGGCCAGTCCCTCTCTCTCAGCCCTAGAAAGCAGGCAATGGCAAACCACTTCTGCAAATGTTACTAAGAAAATTGCTAGGACTACTCCAGGCAGATGCCAGGAGTCAACACTGACTTGGAGGCACCAGAGAGAGAGAGAGAGAATTTCAGAAGTATTCCTAATTTCCTTCATCACTAAAATCTAACCTTAGCCCACAAAAGCATCCAGTCACAGGAGCTATATTCTCCAACAAGACAAAGGAAGAAGATGGCATACATCTATCTCAATTTATGGGGACTGATGGAGATCCAAATATAGCTCCATAATTAGCCTATACCCTCAAAAATACCTAAGCTTCAAACTAGATGAGACAATGGATATGAACGATAAAACTTGTGATAAAAACTACCTCTTTACTTGTAGTACAAATCTGTGAGTGACAATAAATTGTAGAAAGATATGTTATTTTTAAACACTGTCCCTCATAATCTTAGTTATTCACCAAAGTTGCTATTTTTCCTTGATAGGGAAAACAACCCTATCTATCTATTAATTTGGTTGAGCAGGCAAATAATGGCACTAGATACAGAGAGGTTTTCGTTAAGAAAATAGTGTGACATAACAGTTAAAATCTTTCCCTTACCTCCATGATGCCCATTTGAATAAAGAATCTCAGCATTTTTAACAGAATATAAAGAAATAGAAGGTTCAATTAAAAATTCATAATCACTGTCCAATTAAATGATATTTTAAACATTGCAAATATGTTAGAAAAATCTCGTAAGGCATTTAATTGCAATCTTTTGAAAAAGAGTGATCTTTCTTATTAATATGTGAGTGAAAACTGCAGCTCTTAACACTGGACTGCATCTGTAGTTATAACGTTGTACAAAATAAAAAAAAGGGTTTTACACCTTATCAAATTGCATCATCTTAACTCTTGACAAGTTGTCAGCATGGGAGGCAATTATTTCAAGCAAGGCATTAAGAACAACACTTAACATTTTTGTACGGATGGAAGGACCAGGAAAAGCATTAATTTAATGGGAGTCCAAACTTCTTTTTTTCTTTTTAAACTTTCAATTAATTAGTTTAATTCTGCTTCACCTTTGGGGAAAAAAATGGGATTGAGAAATGGCAACTGCAAAGTGGCTTGGGAGGCTCAAAAGAAGGCTTATATTTATGGAACGGGGAGATCATATTTCCAGTTTGCTAGGCTCATTGATTGCAAGAACAGTTTGTGTAATAGAAAGAGCATAGATCTCACCATGGTGGCATGCTGGTCTCTGGAGGGCAATGGGGAAGAGTGTGAAAGGAAGTGGAGGTGGTTATTAGGAACAGAGTAGCTACGATTATTAGAAGATTTTTAGCTTGTTGCTGTGTTGTTGTTGTTAACTGAGCAATACTTCCCAGTACAGCAAGCAATTTTAAGCTAAAAGCTCAAATGCCTAAGAAGCCTAAGGGGGTTGAAAGGCAAGTCACTGAGTGGCAAGAACTTGGAGAGCATTTCACTTCGGCTGTTAGTGGAACAGTCGAACGAGTTCTATCAGTGGACCCACAGTCTGCAACTTTTTCTATTTTAGCATAACAAGAGAAAATGGGAAACACCTGACCTAATTTCATGTGAGAAAGAGAGGAATGGATGGCATGGGGAGATAGGCAGGCTGGATGGCACTGAAAAATGCAGGGAAGGGCTTAGGCAATATTGTAAGGATGCAGACTTCTCCCATTTTTCACATGCTTTCTGCTCATTGGCTGTGCTGCTACTCACCATAGAAAAGTTCCTCTTCTAGAGTGGCGTAAAATAAATCCCCTCATTTTATCATCCTGAAACAGCTGTGTGAGATAGGTTGGGCTGAGCTATTGTGACTGTCACCCAATCACCTCCATTCTCAAAATCCATGCCAACAAACTAAGACCATCTTCTAATACACTATATCAATTCTCATATATCAGCATCTATATCTATCTGTATATCTGTACTCTCCCCTTTAATTCTGTTACAGTTAAAATTCACACAAGGCCAGCAGCATCCTATGTACAACAACTTTAAGAAGGGGCAGGGTTTCGATCACACTGTTGCCTTTTTGATCCCTCCCCTGTGGACACCCCTGCACAAAACACAGTGAAATGATCCAGGAAGGACAATTAAAATATATGGGGCAGAGTTTTTAGTCCCTAATAATACAACTAGATTGCAGTTTTTTCCTTCAAGTTGGGGAGGGCGGCTTGACTTGGGAGCTGATGAGAGTATAGATAGTAGCTGTTTTTATTTTCTTATTTACAGTGGAACCTTGGGTTACGAACACGTCTGTTCACGAACTTTTTGGGTGACGACCAGCTCCGGCCGCAAAATTTTGCTTCGGTTTGCGAACTCCGCCTCGGGTTACGAACAGGATCCGCGGCCATTTTCCCTCCCGTGACCCGGTCCTCGGCCATTTTCCCGCCCGTTACACATGGTCCGCGGCCATTTTTCCGCCCCTGACACATGGTCCGTGGCCATTTTTCCGCCCCTGACACATGGTCTGCGGCCATTTTCCGCCCCTGACACGTGGTCCACGGCCATTTTCCGCCCCGACACGTGGTCCGTGGCCATTTTTCTGCCCCTGACATGTGATCCGCGGCCATTTTCCACCCCTGACACGTGGTCGTAGGGAGGGGGACTGTCCCTCCAAGCAATAGCCGCCTCCCTGTCCTCCACGCCAGAATGGATTAACGGTAATTACATTGAACCTTATGGGAAAATTTGCTTCGGGTCGCGACCAGTTCGGGTCGCAACCAGAGTCACGGAACGAATTAAGTTCGTAAACCGAGGTTCCACTGTATTTGGGTTTTTTGAATATATTTTTATGTTTTTAATCTGGAAGCTACCTGGGGGAGCCCATACTGGAGCCTGAAAAATTTAGTTTCCTAAAATAAAATAAATTTGCTAGGTCAGCCTGGCCTTCATCATTTTTTAGTTACTTGGAGATTAAGTGACAAACATGTGTGTGGGTGTGTGCATGTATGTATGTGAGCATATCCATATCCATTGTTGTTGTTGTTCAGTCGTTAAGTCGTGTCCGACTCTTCATGACCCCATGAACCATATTGCGCCAGGCCTTCCTGTCCTTCACTGCCTCCCTGAGTTTGCTCAGTTTCATGCTCATTGCTTCAGTGATGCTATCTAACCATCTCATCCTCTGCTGTCCTCTTCTCCTTTTGCCTTCAATCTTTCCCAGCATCAGGGTCTTTTCCAAAGACTCCTCTCTTCACATTAGGTGACCAAAGTATCTGAGCTTGAGCTTCATTATCAGTCCTTCCAATGAGCAATCAGGGTTGATTTCCATTAAGATTGACTGGTTTGACCTCCTAGCAGTCCAGGGGACTCTTAAGAGTCTTCTCCAGCACCACAGTTCAAAGGCATCAATTCTTCGACGCTCAGCCTTCTTTATGGTATCCATATCCATATCCATATCCATATCCATATCCATATCCATATCCATATCCATATCCATGTATTTCAATTGAAGGGCATTATTTTGATACACAATTTTATATTCTATATATATAGTATATATATGCTTCACATAATGTTTAACCATACCTGTAACAGTGCACTCTATTTTATTTCTAAAGGGTTAACTTGCTTTTGCTTTGTAAAGAGCACTGGTTTCTTCCCCCCCCCCCCCCTTATCTCTTTGCTGAATGCCCGATTGTCTTTGAATAAGCAATTAGCCAGTACAAGCTGTTTGTTGTACCAAGCTTTTGCAACAGTTGTGAGGCCCTACATTCCAGAAAAAGATAAGAAAAATCTTGTATGCCATTCCCTTGGTAACCAGAAGAAAAAGTTACATTTAAGTTTACCTTCCTAAGAACCACCTTTCACTTGCTCAGACCGTCCCAAAAATCCCTTGTATGGGTATGAGGGGATGTACTATCTGATTACAGATTTAAATGTCTATAAAGCCTCTGATGTTTGTTTTGTGAGGTGTGATTTCATCAACATCTCTTGTTAATGTGTTGATTGGGGTCACCCAGCTGTGTCTTGATCAAAATACATCTGTTATCTTAAAGAAGCCTCGTCTCAAGTCCTTTTATTTGGCTTTATTGAGACTTGGGAAATAAAAGGTGCCATACACAATAATTGGCATAAAGAGGAACTTGTTGAAATAGCTGTTGTTCCACTCAGAACACAGGCTTTCAGTAATCCTTGAGTGAATTTGTGAAAAATAGGGTGGGGATTGGGTAGATCTGGGTCCTCGGATCAGCCTTATCATATCAGATGTACGCTCTAGTCAGCCAGCATTGATCAGTTTTCCTGTGTTAAGGACACATTTTCCTCCAATCTGTTTTCTCAGGAGGAAAGAGTTCATTCTTGTGCCAGCAAGCTCTTGTTGACACCTTGCCTTAGAATGGTGGCAGATTCATCAAAGGAATATGGCAGAAGGCTTGGGTGGTCCTATGCATTTTTCCTGACTGACTGGACATACTCTTCCCCTCTGGTGCAGTTGCAAATAATTACTTTTTTCATGCATATCTAATTTAAAACCAACCACAACAAATCTAAAGCTTTCAGTGAAGTATTTCAAGTCCCAGTCATCACTTGGACCTTTGATTTATTTACTTGGAAATAAAGAACAAACTTTCATATATGTTTTTTGTAGTTGTTTAGGAAGACGTTATTTTGAACTGGAAAGCTTCCAAAGAAATTTATATATATATTTTTTCAATTCAGTGGCTTTTCAGTTCCAAATTGCCATCCCCAAATTTCTCCCTTCCAGAACTAATACCTAAATAACTCTGCAAAAATATACTTGGATCTAGAATTTCTGGTGGGAAAAGAATGCGCTATGTAGCATGGAGCAAGAAAGAGTCACTTCTAGGCTGATCTTAGCAGGGATCTCATGGGGTGAGGTAGGGTGGGGTGGAGTTGAGGTGTTGCCATTGCAGAAAATTGAAGAGAGTTGTCCCATTACCTATAATGCAGGGAAACTTCTCTGTCATCTTATATTGTACAGCTAAGTATTTCTGTAAGACTACCTATTTGCCATATCTGGCAGCTGCAAAAGAAATATATTTGAAGGCTGGATGTTGAGCTTATGTCTCCCTCAAACGTCCAATTTTTTCTCTGAATTTTCTGCTAGGTGATACTTCAGCTCCACCCTAGTCTGAAATGTCATTAAGTAAGATTCCAATGTCATTCTGTTCTGGTTCTAACATTATTTGTAAGTTTTTAGAAAAGCGTGGCTGAAAATCTTCTGAACTGCGAATTAAACATTTTTCCCACCTGTTTTTAGATATAAAATATATTTTCTGTTTTTTAAAGTATTTTTTTATTTTTCCATTTAAATACAGCACCTCTATATGTGTGTGTGTGTGTGTGCGTGCATGTGTGTGTATTCATTCATTCCTCAATCGCCTTTCTTTTGCTAGTGCTTCTTATCCTTTCACAGAATATCCTATGTGAATTTTAACAGGTACAAATAATGTGAATATTCAGTAGAAGAGATCCATCCCCAGAATGTTAAGTAAGCTTCTAGAATTTTACTAATTGTAATTGTAGGACTGGGATGATAGAAAGAACAATGTTCACCATCTAAAGGAGTACTGAAATGACGGGAGAATCAAATGCGCTCTGTGTTCCGATGCCCAGGAAATGACTGGCTACAGCTGGATATTAGAAACATGTGCATTTTTCCACTAAACAAGATCATGACAACTGAATAGGACTGATAACCAGCACTATGGACAGCTCATTTTCTAAAAAGCCTGGCTTGTTGAGAATGGTACTTGAGAGCATTTTCATTCAAATGCCAGCACTGAATGAAACCTGATGGAATCCATCTAACTCTGCACAGTTAAATCCAAGCCAAATGTTTATTTTCATGACAATGAAAGATGACTATGTTAGCATAGCAGAAGTGGGTGCCAGAGGGAGTTGAATGGGGGAAGCATAAGTTCTTCAATTATACTGGCATCAGAGGGAGACATGGCATTTCCAAGGGAGGGAGCAGTTTACTCCTAGATGATCCCTAATTCACAGTTTACTAGCATCAGAAAATGCTAGTCTCTAGCCCTTTTAGAAACTGGAGTATAATGCAAAATATGTACTCAATTTCCTGCCTGTTTTCTAGGAAACCTATGCTTAGTATTTTTAGCCATTTAATTAATACTCCTAGCAATAATTGACAGACACACTGACTTGGGAAGGAAATTCCCAAGTATTTATTTATATATATTGGGGTGGGGGTGGAATATTTCTGGTGGGAACTGGTAGCTGAATCATAAAAGACAATTCAGAAATCTAAAGCTTTTGAGACAACTATGTTTGGGCATTAATATGTCTACCCAAAAATAAAAACTGTAAGCAAAGGCTGAAGTTGTAGTATTTCTAACTCAGATCATACTTTTTAAAAATTGGTGATTTGTATGTAACCTTACAGAGAGAGGGCAATATATAAATATACTTATAACTGCTTTTAAGAAGATTGGAAGCCACTTTATTATTCTTTTTTATTATTCTTTCTTTTTCCTTTTTCCTACTTTTCTATCTTTTTCTTTATTTCTTTTTCACTTTTCTATTATTTTTCTCTATTTCTCTTATCTTTAACTTAAAACTTGTATTGTTTTTACTCTCTGGAACAACTTATTTAATAAAAAAAATTATTAAAATTATATATTGATTAAAATTATATATATATCGATTCGTGTGAGTTACCAAACACAAGTGCATAAATCATGTCATTTGTGCTGGAATGGCACAATGCAGGTTTTGTCATTTACCCCCCTTGTGGAGATCTATGAGGACAACCCTGCAGAATAATCAAGTGTTGCTATTCCATATCCATCTCTCTCTCTCTCTCTCTCCATATATGTTTAGAGGACAATAGATGTGGCGTCAAAGTTAATTGCCTCAGTTTTAGGACTGGAGAGGTTTCTGGTGTTTGGATATAGGGCATTAAGCAAAACCAAAGTGTTTCCTCTCTCTTGTCCCCTGGTCATTTGTGTCTTCACTCCTTTTAGGCAAGACTGTCTGGCATCGATTAAAGCACAGCTGCTTAGAAATTGGTATCTTGTGATGTCCTGTAAATGCTCTGTTGTGAAGATATCTGATGTTAACTGGAAAATAGAGCCTAAGGGAGCACTCCAAGCTATGCTAAGAGACATTGCATAACTGAAAGAAGTCAAGGAAAGTATTCATTTATTTATTAGATATATATCCTACAAAATGGTACCCAGTGTGGTTAGTAATTCCCCAAGTGTAATTTTTTGACCAGGAATTTCTGTCAAATTCTAATTAAGCAACAATTTGCTTTCTTTCATATAGCCCAAGACCTGATATTAAGGACTGTTTTAGGACTTGAATAACTTCTTTGGACAACCCTTGAGAATTCTAGCTCATGTGGAAAGAGCTTGCCTAGATCTTAGCTTGGTGATGATTAAGTGCCATCAAGTCGTTTTCGACTGCTAGTGACCACACAGATAGATTTTCTCCATGATGATCTGTCCCTAGCCTGTTCTTTCAGGTCTCCCAATGGTGCACTCATCACCACTGTAACTGAGTCTGTCCATCTTGCTCCTGGTCATCCTCTTCTTCTCTTTCCTTCCACCTTTCCCAGCATTACAGCCTTCTCCAGAGAGCTAGGTCTTCATATAATGTGTACAAAGTAAGAACATTTGAGTCTGGTCATTTGTGTCTTGAGTTGATGAGTTCGATGATCCATTTGTTTGTTTTCTTAGCTGTCCACTGTATTCTCAAGAATCTTCTCCAACACTGAAGTTCAAAAGCATAAATACTCTTCCCGTCTTTCTTCTTCAGAGTCCAACTTTCGCTTCCATAGAGAGTCACAGGGAATACCATGGCTTGCATGAGTCTGATCTTTGTAGGTATAAGACATTTAATGGCTTCCTCTCAGGGTCCTCTAGGTTTGGAGCCATATTACTATTGTGATTACTGCCCCTGCTAAAACCTGAGAAAGATGGAAGGGCTATCTGAGCCGAGGATTCTGATTGCTCTGAATAGCTTTTCCTGATATTGACACTTATCTCTATTTATTTCATTGTGTAACTGGCTATTCCATTTTAGAGTTCACATTGTCTATATATATTCACTACTACTTAAGCCTGAACTCATGAACAAGTTCCCAACTCACATTATGAATCTTCCAGATGCTATGGATACCAACATGTTTGACACCAGCAGTACAGTTAGATCTCTTCCTAGCTGTTTTATTTCATGTATTAGTGAAATGTGGTCTATCTGTGCCTAGGCATGTGTGTGTCTGTAAAAAGAAGAGGGAGGAAGCCTGTTTGTGATTCAGTGAGATAATTTTGACAGCAAAAGCAATCAGATGGTGATTGGGGTGATTAGCATAGCTCTTTGCTGTCACATTGTATCACAATGTTGAGTTCTTCAGTTCAGTGTTTGTCATTTGTAAATCTGCCAACACCACAGTGCCTCAAACGTCAGTACAATATTTCTGGGGATGCTGCCAAAGGGGAAATGCTTTCCTCTGTGTGGTCCTTTTCTACTCCCCATATGGCAATCTGTAAGAAGGGGAGATTTACCTGGATCATCATAACCTCCCCCTCTAATAGCCTGGGCAGGGAATAAAGTAGAAACCTGATCCTGCCCATGTAAATAATTCTTGCACAGCTAACCTTTCTAGGAACAAGAGGTGCCCATTAAAATTGCTGTTCAAATGCATGATTTTCTGGTAGTCAGCTTCACAAGGGGTTTGTGTGTGTGTCTGTGTGTCTTCAAGTCAGCCTTGACTCCTGACAACTGCCGGGCAAGTCCTTGCAGTTTCTTTGGCATCACTGTTGGAAGTGGTTTGCCATTGCCTGCTTCTTCCTAGGGCCAAGAGAGAGTGACTGGCCCAAGGTCATCCAGCTGGTTTCGTGCCTAAGGTGGGACTAGAATTCATGGTCTCCCAGTTTCTATTCTGGTGCCTTTAACCATTACACCCAGGTGGCTTTTTCACAAAATTTTGTGGAACTTATTTTGAAGTAGACAAGTATGAAATTAGATTGTATATGCAACTATGGCTAAAATGCCAAAGATATGAATTAATATTCATTTTTATATTTCATTTATATACTGCCTTCCCTCTAGGGAATTTCCCTCTAGAGTGTTTAAGGTGGCATACGTGCAATAATCCCTTATCAGAACAACCCTGAGAAATAAATGTTGCTGAGAGAGAATGATTGGTGAGATTCATGTTTAAAAAGGAATTGGTATCTGTGATGGAGGACATGAGCGGGGAAGGTTCTGGAATGGAGCTTCAAGGTTGCCAGGAGGGGGAAGAGACATTCCAGGGGAAGCACCTCCTCAGTCCCCAGCTGGAGTGTGGGAAAGCCAAGAGAAGGAGACTGGCCCCTCCCTAGGGCCTCATGGTTATAGTAACTGTTGCTGTGGTGTAGATTTAGTCTGGAGAGATTCTGTCTATTAGGTATAAGCTAATAAAGGAGCTTAACTGTTCTGGACTGTCTCACTGTTGTTCTTGGGCTGAACCTGATAGTATCTGGAATTTCTTCATTCTCAGACAAATGCTTGAATCCTTATACCACAATGGCACTTGGTATCATCTTAACCACCATATAATTCCTGTAGAAGTTGTAGGATTTAGGAATATGAAGGAATACCATCTTAGATTTTATTTTGCCCGTAGTATCTTCATTTACTTAAGTGGACTCCACTACAGCATCAACTGTACAGCAAATACAGTCTGCTGTTGGTTTTTTACTCTCTCTCTCTCTCTCTCTCTCTCTCTCTCTGTCTCTCTCTCTGTCTAAATTAGTTTTGAAAATTGCATAAATATTGCACATAACTGTGGTATAGTTGCATACAAGGTCTGTGTGTATTTGAGGCAGCTGCATAACATTAGGTTAGTTATGGTCTAAATAAATCTGTCTATATATTAGGTAATGTTTTATAGAGGCGCGTACAGAAAGCATCATAGCATAGGTCACATGTGAAAATGTGTACAAAAGTGTACATACTAAATAAACATATCCCACAATTCATTTAACAACAACTATGGATATTCTTGTTTTTTTTTTTACTGATTTGATGAATCATTTAGAAGAGCATTTTAAATTGCTTTTTGACTGAAGGAATTCTGCTTTCCAGAAGGAGCTGTCATAACAAAACTAAAACAATTTACCTTAAAACATTTCAAACTATATTCTAAAAGATCAGAATTAAAGTCTTCAGACATTTTTTTTTTAATTAAAAGCAATTTGAATGCTATAAGGGAGGATGCCAGTCTCATCTCCTTTGGGCTATGTGATCCATAGCCACTGGCCTACAAGTAGCATTTCCTTTTTATCTATTTATTTATTGCTTTTTAATTAATAACAAAAAAGCAAAAGAAAAAGAAAAAAAGCAAAACACGATGATAATAATGATGGAGATACAGTATATATATCGTCAAAGAAAAAAAAACATAAGTGCTTTACAAAAAAATGAAAAAAGTATGACAAAGGAAAAAAAAACATAGTATGTTATGTCATTGTCATTATACATGACAATAAATAAATAAATAAATGAGTCCCATATTTCATTATACTTGTCCATAAAAAGTCTACATCCACTCATAAGTGGCAAGTACAATCAGGTCTTCAATCCACTGAGTAAATGGGGCCATACATTTATCTTTCCAAGGCTGCAATATCACTCTTTTAGCCATAACAAGGTCATGGAGAATCCATTTACGTTGTCCAGTTGTCAAGTTTCATGTAGTAGGTATATAATTCAAGAGAATATTATCTTCTGAAAATTTTAGCTTTTGTCACACAGTTACATTTATATGGTCCAGTACTTTCTCTCAAAGCTTAGTAAGTATAGGACATCATAAAAACATGTATTTTAAAGAAGCATTGTCCTTATTACATCTCCAACAAAATGCTGTCTTAGACAATCCTTTTCTATACAGACATAATGAAGTCCAATAAATTCTAAATATTATTTTTTGTTGTATAAGTCGTAGTTTAAGGTCCATTGACACTCTTGCTATAGAAGTTAAGACAATTAACTTAGGCAATATAGGAACCTCTAATTCTGTATTCCACTCATCTCTCAGTATCTGCATATCAAATGTATTTATTGATAACAAATACCTATAAAAACTAATAGTAGGTTTTTAAATTTTAAATGATTTAACAAGTTGTTCTAGTATCTCAGAAGCTGAAAATGCTGCTGGGCCAAACAATACTGTTAACAAACATTGTAACAGTAAATATTGCCATTGAGTTACATCGGATTTATCTCTTAACACAGCATATGTTAAAAATTCATCTTTATTATCTATCAATTGGTCCAAAGTCAATATCCCTGCTTCCGTCCAATTTTTCCATATCACCATCTTTTTCCCAATTTTTAATGTTGGGTTTCCCCATAAAGTCAATTTAGCATGGGAAAAGGGGTCAAATCTTTTTTTTATTACACATTACGTTCCATAGTTTTCTGACATAATTGTTTCCAGAGATACTACAGTTCTAGTGTATTTAGATCCTAATATTGTCCATCCAACCAAAGGTGCTATATATGCATATTCCAAAGTTTCCCAAATTGGAAAAT
The DNA here is from genome assembly GCF_059951505.1 of Python bivittatus. Lineage (NCBI taxonomy): Eukaryota > Metazoa > Chordata > Lepidosauria > Squamata > Pythonidae > Python > Python bivittatus. The sequence goes on from NW_028277098.1 coordinate 18,617,728, forward strand.
TAACACCAATTGTTGGCTTCCAGTATTTAAAACTTGACAATAGGTAAGCTTGATGATATAACTCTAGACTCCGAAAACCAAATCCTCCCTCATTAATTGTAATTGCATTTTCTGTAAAGATATTCTTGGGATTAAAGAACCCCATAAAAAAATTCTAAACAAAGAATTTATTTTCTGAAGATATTTTCCAGATATTTGGACAGGAATTCCTTTCAAAATATAAATTAATTTGGGAATAATGTTCATTTTGAGAGTGTTCACCTTTCCCCAAAGGTAAGGTTTAATGACTCCCATCTATCCATATCTGAAGAAATTTCTTTATATTTTTTATTTATATTACGTGAATATTAGGGATGTGCATACCAAAAGATATATTCAATGGATTTGGTACAGATATGGCATTGATATTCCTTCAATGGATGGGTAGCCAAATTTTCACCTATTGGCATCAATTCGAATTGGGATCAGTTAATAGAATATTCTTCTATTTTACTAAAGGCATCTATCATTTGCATCAACACCAGAATAGTAGTGTGAGGTTTAGAAATAAACAGAAGAATATTATCTGCAAATAAAACCAGTTTATGTTCAACTGAATTATATACTATTCTGTAAATCTAATAGCACAAGCCAAGGGCTCCATGCAAATATCAAAAAGCAAAGGTGAAAATGGGCATCCTTGTCTAGTTCCTCTAAATAATGGGAAAGTAGCAGAAAACACACCATTAACCTTTATTTTAGATCTGAGCAACTCATATAATACCTTGATCCATTTTATGAATTCCAAAGGAAATCCAAATCTAATTACTACGGCAAACATGTATTGTTTATGTATTTTGTCAAAGGCTTTTTCTGCATCTAATGATCAAATTTCAAATTGATCTTTATTTTTATACAGGTCTATTAGGTCTACAACTAACTGAATGCTGTCTGCTGCTCGTCTAGTTTTTACAAACCCTGCTTGATCATTCTTAATAATCAACTATATCACTTGCTGTAATCTATTTGCTAACACTGCTGTTAAAAGCACTATTTCCTGCAACTTCCTGTAAAGAGCAGTTGCTGGAGGATCTGATGGAACCATAGTATGTGGGGAGGTAGGTTTTGATTCTTATGCTGTAATCTTGTAAATCTGCCCCCACACTTTGCTATTTGAGAATCAATGTGATACAGCAGTTAAGGAGACCCAGGTTCAGCTCTGACCTAGCCATAGAAGGTCACTAGATCATTTTGGATTAGCTATGCTCTCACAACCCATCCTATGTCAGGATTTTCTTTCTCATGGGAAAGGATTCATCCCGTTATCTTTACAACAATAACAAATAATATTTTGGCTACAGAGATCATGTGAAAAACACCTGTTATTGTGTGTTGTGTATTGTGCTATTTACTGCCACCTATTGGTGTGTGTATGCTAGGTACTCAGTGGGGGTGGCATAGAGCTATAATACAAGGGGAGGAAAATGTTCAGCTTCTCTGAGTAGTTGTTAGTTGTTTTAGTGTTAGCCACTATGTAGGTTTTATGGGCTACGTAGTTGTAACAAAGTACCAAGTAGCGTACCTCTTCTCTAAGAGTTTGTAGCTAGAGATTTTGTTAAGCTTGTGTTGCTAATAAGTCTTGGATGCTACATTAAATGAGAAGATGTGTTTTTCTTTATATTTTGTATGATATTTGCATTTTATGGAATTTTGCATTTTTATCAATAAACACCAGTTAGTATATATTTTCTGACTGGATTTCTTTGGGAAATAAGAAATGGACATTGCATTGTGTTTGCTGTCATGGCTAATATTTTCCTGGAGTTTTTGCTGCGCTCTGCACAAACAGGAGTGTTTGTGATTATCACTCTGCCTGACATCCTAACCCAAAGCATAGTTGTAAGGAAAAATGGGAAGAGGGTGCTACGTATGTATGCTGGTTTAAGCTCCTGGAGGAGGGGTGAGATATACATCTAACAAACAAACAAAACAAATAGATATTTAGCACAGGAGAGTAGCTTCTATTTAATTATTTCCTTTGTTAAACCCGGGGTGGTGGCATTTATTTATTTGACATCAGCCCTTTATGCAATGGGCATGGGAAGTGACATGGAAAATCCAAATACAAAAAGCAATTCCACATGGGATAAAACAAACATATCCAGCAATCAACTAAAAATAGAACAAGGCATTAGAAATTAGAAGATTCTATTACAAGTTTGCCAGTGCAGTATATATTAAGTTCCTCATCTAGCCCATTATAAATTGAGTTTAAAAAGTTAGAGAGTTACCTAGTTGCTGCTACAGGAAAATTCCTTACGCCAACATCTACCCAAGATTGAATGACATATAACAGGGTCTTTGATGACAGTTCCAGATGACAGAAAGGTGCATACAGTATGCAAAGAAGTGAGCTTTCAAATTTCCTGTCCTGAAATTATTTAGGTCTTCAGATTTCCTGAACACTAACAGTGGATAGGTGGGAATAAAACTAGTTTAATGCCTTTGATAGTGTCTCTTATCTTTCTGAGGCTTTTGAATGAATATAGGGCATGGCTATGTTTTGGTTGGTGCCTTCCATGCATGACCACTCTTTTGGAATCATGATTAGTGTGTGATGAGTGATGGAATTCTTGAAGTAGCCTTTGTTGCTTTCTATATTGGGGTTTCCACTGTCTCTGACTTCACTGCTGAGTTCAGAACTCTGACCAGATGACACTAGAACAAAATTGGATCCATTCTTTCACTAACCTGCACAATCATCCTGTCCTATGCAGTCCTTTTTTCCTTTCACAATTCTGTTTGGAATTGAAACAAAGGTATCTGATATTTACATTTATATTAGCCTTAAAAAATCCACTCCACCATATAGTTTTTCCCTGCATGGAGAAGAGTTAAGTACTTATCATCAATCTTCATTTCTTGATTTTGCCCATTTCAATGAAAGCACTGAAATCTTTTTACAAAAGGAAATGGTCAAGGTTGAGAGATTTCCACCTCGATCTTTTTTCCACAACTCTTTCAAAGAGCCATGCAGTTCATTTCCTGTTCAAATGAATGGTCCAGTATTCCTCCTCATCTTAAAAAAAAAGAACAATGTACTAATGAAATAAAATCACTTGACTTCAGTTTAATTATAGTTTATTAACTGGGGGTTGTGGCTAGATGCTGCCTATAAATGTCCATTTTTAATTTTAAGAATAAGCATTCCATTCTTTTCATACTTCTCCTTGAGATTGCCTTTGAAATTGTTCTTGTAGATCCTGTTTCTGAGATTAAAAAAATAACATTTGTTAAATGAGTATTGGATAATAAGCTGAGTTAAATGAGTACTCTGGATCCATAGTATGGCTGAAATCTGATATAAATACTTACAAGGACATTTGCCCAGCTATGCATCATGTAGAGTGGGAGGGTAGCAGAAATCTGGGGAAAGGGACAGAAACCCCCATGACAGTCAAAAGAATGCAACATGCTGTGATGACCAATGATGATGATGTCATTAGGGCTGCATTGGCCACCATCCTTGCTCCCCTGAAAATCTGGGATTTGTGCTGGTACCCAAAGAACAGTGCAGCTAAAGCCTTTTGTTTGATGGGGAATTTTTCTAAATGTAAGGTACTTGGGGAGTGTGTCTCTGAGAGGTAAGCCAGCAAAGTTCACGGGGCACAAAAATAAGTCTAAAGGGCCACTGCTTCCATCTCAGCAGAGGTGAGCAGGAAACCTTCCTGAGTTCTTCATCAAACTTAAGCTCTACTGCTAGGGAAACTTCTGTTTGGAGCCAAAAGTTGACTTTTATTGACCTTTCTGCCTCAGATACCCTCCACCAGCCTGTTCCTCCTAGTGACAGTTATTTAGTGCAGCTTCTTAATCCCAGAATCACTCTCTGCATGTTTTAGAGCCAGTTAAGTACGGATCACAGTAGCAGGGAGGAGAACTAGATTATCGTAAGTCTCAACTTCTCAGTTTTTGACTCATGAAGACTCAGATTTCTAACTAAACTTTTTTCACATTAACTGTTCTTTTGCTATTTTTTGTTTGGCTGGTAGGAAATTTATCATTCCTCTACTGATAATTATAATAGTTGTTCAATTGTGAGAAGGAATCTGATTCAAATACTTACTTGAAGTATATGGGGTGGGTACAGTGTTGGATAAATCCATCTGTTTTTCCTTTCTTCAAAGTTTAATGTTTTGAAAAGCTCAAGTTCTTTCCATCCCATATACAGTATATGAATTTTTATACCTTTTTATTATAAAAATTGAACTAAATCAATTTTCCTCTTGGGATAAATGCAATAGGTACAGCTGTTCCCAGCAATGAAGGCACTTAGCTTTTGAAAGTAAATCCTTTTCAGAGGGAGAAAAAAAGAGAGGGGGAACTCTAGCGGCTGAATACATTGCAATTCAAATAACGGTGTTAAAGATTTATATATGCACTCAGAGAGTTAAATATTTCATATTCTCTTGGATTAATTTTTTTAAAAAAATACAGTTTTTGTTTTCCCTCCTGTTGATAGATCCATCTGCAAACAAAAGAAATGTGTTAACAAACATACACTCAAATGAAATTCTCGCCCATTCCACCATCTCTAACTGCATTTAACTGGTGGAATGGGATTGTCTTATAAAACCCTTTATGAACTCTATTGAATTTCATCTGGTACAAAGATTTGCAAATGCATTGTGACATTTCTTATTATGTGAAATTTAGTGGCAATTCTAGTTCTGGGTTGTTTCAACTTCAGTTGTTCCGAGAGAGGCAATGATTAATGCCAACATAGGTTTAAAATGTGTGTTCACAGTTCTGTAGGATTCATGGAAGAGTAAGTAGAAACCCACATAAACATTCTTTCAAACTTTTTTAAAGGTCCTATAGAAATATCATTTATTTATTTTTGAAATTCTTTAGATCAGGGACCACAGATTGTTCTTTTAACACATGTACACACAAACACACAGACTAACAAACCAGTAGATGAAGAGGATGCTATTTGTAGGAAATTCTGATTCCTAATGCATGTTTAGGAATGTCATGCATGTTTAAATGCTCCTCCTGCCCAATATATGAACTTGAACATAATGTAAAGCTTAAGATCCTATTCTTCTGTAACATTTATTGCAGCTTTTTAATGCGTACCCAAATTACATCATTTCAATACTGTATTGTGAGGATAAAATAGGGATATGTGTTATTTTATTTTATGATTCTTGAGGATCCAGCCTATCCTAAGATTGTCTTCAGAACAGATCTTCCCAGTGGTGAAAACTGTGTGTGTGTGTGTGTGTGTGTGTGTGTGTGAGAGAGAGAGAGAGAGAGAGGATATATATGACATATCATATATCATATACATTGGAAAGTAAAGGTCAAAGTGGTCCCAGGCTATGACTCCTAAACTGGGAGAGCGGCTCCAACAGATCCCAGGGACAACATCAGAGCTCTCTGTCCAGAAGAGTGCAGTGCGAGGAACAGCTAAGATACTGTGCAGAACCCTGAAACTCCCAGGCCTCTGGTAGAGGACCCGAGATTGAGGAAGACACATCCATCCATAGGGGTGAGAGGGGAATTTTTTTTTTTAATGATGCAAAAAGGAAACACACACACATCATTCTGCTCCCACTGGACTTTGCAGTCGAGATTAATATATACTCTAGGCATAACTTTCTTCACAGAGAAGGTTGTCCGTCAGCAGCACTTTCTGGAAGACCTGTATGCTCTTCCAACATTGCAGGAGCATGTGAGCCTTTTCATAAGTACTGCTGAAGAGAAAGACTTTGACAGGAAGATACACTAGTGGATCTCTCTTTCTCTCTCTCTTTTATACAATTTTTATTGAAAAAGAATTTTGCACAGAATTAAAAAATTACAGAAACTTAAAGAAAAAAATGGAGAAAAGAAACTGATATTAAAAAGATAAAGTGAGAAACAGAGACAAAGAAAAAGAAAGATATCTAAAGATGTGACTTCCAATCTTCTTTGCAGCAGTTACTAGCATAATTATTACCATTTCCACCCTCCCAAATTACATATTTTGATTCCCTTCTTCCCATAAACAATCCTTTTTAACCAGTAAATCACTAGTGGATCTCTATTGAGCGTTAGTGTTTAATTATGATAAAGCTACAAGAAACATCAAATGTTACTAAAAACATCTTTAAAAACCACTAAAACAATTAAAGATAATAAATAGCACAGAAAAAATATACAATGATTTTTGATTAAGTTCCATCAAGCTGGTGTTGACTTTTAGCAACCATGCAAATAGATCTTCTCCATATTCCTGCTATGATCCTGTTTTTACAGCTTCAGATTTTTCTTTTCCTGCATGGCATCTGGACATCCCAAAGGTTTTAATCTAACTGCATCATAAACATCACAGGTACTGTGAAAGATCCTCAGCCCTTCCTTGGTAGCATGTTAAGTACCATCTGAGGTGAACTGAGCCCATCATCCAGCACTATATCATCAATCACTTTAACTTGTCCCTCCATGTGGTATTCTTGGTAAAGCACAAGAGTAGTTTACCATTGCCTTCTCCCAAGTAGTATGAAATGATGTCTTTGCCAGTCACTAAAGTGATCATCTACTTCCAGCATCTTCTTATATCACTGCTGCCTGATATAGGTGCCTGTTTGCTTTAGTTGGGCAAGTGGGATGATTTTCATGCCTTGAGTGACCCTGCTGAGGGTATATATTCTTGACACACACTCCTAGTGTTCTTTGCTCATCCCTCCCAGGAATAGCTCCCACCACAATGGGACAGCATAACAGGCCTTGTGACAGGTTCAGCACCAAGAACTCCATGAGACAGTGCAAATACAGTTCTGTTGCATTTATTAGCTTCCACCTCAAGACAGAAATCTCTCCAGACTGAATCTAAACTTCCCAAGCCAGCAAGCCAAAACACCGTGAATTCCTTAGAGTGGTGCCAGTCTCATCTTCTTAAACTTCCCATGCTCCTGTTGAGGGCTAAGGAAACGCTTATCTCCCTGAGCTTCATAACTTCATATTCATATTCATAGCTTCATAACACCATTCCATCACACCTTGAGGGAGGGAAAAATTACTCTATTCCAGGGTAAAATTTAAAATCAAATTTGTGTTGCTGGAAAAACTGGTGAGAAATTTTTAGAAACAAAAAGAAGAATGTCCTTGGCCATCTCACAGACTTAATAAAGTATAGTAACTAGCAGTGCAGAATACTGGCCGGCTGATGTACATAGGAAAATGATCTGCGTGTTTCTAGGTTTAAACCAGGAGATGCTACTATAGATCTATGGGGCAGTTTTGTTTCTGGCAATGGTTACTGTCATGCTTCACATCTGGCTGACATGGTTTTAAACCTAGGCTCTCTAGACTCTGAAATTCTAGGACAGGCAGTTTGATTAGATTAGTTACTTTAGTGCACGCTAACATGAAGACATATTCAACAGAAATATGTTTAATGCAGTACTCAGCAGTCAAAACCTATATGTAGGTCCATGTTCCAAGTTTTAAATTCCATAGTTTTCCTACCCAGCTCTCCAAGCCAATGGATAGTTGGCTGTTCTCTTCAACAATATGGGAGCCAACTGGGATAGCTTGATACAGTGGTTCTCTCAAGCTTGGGAACCACTGGTTCCTGGCTCACCAGTTTTCAAGACCGTGGATTGCTTCAGACTGATATTCAGACAGTACTTTGGACAGTTTTGAATGGAGATCAGACTGGAGAGTCACATAGAAGCATAGCAAGAATTAATAAATTTGTCAATCAGACATTTAGGATGACTGTAGTGTGCCATCTATGGGCCAGGAGTAATGGCAGGAGCTTCTGGAGGAATGAGATCATGGAGATTAAATGCTGAAGATTTTTCTTTCCCCACTCCATATCCTTCTTAGCACTCAGGGCCTGACTACAGAGATGTCTGTGTGCAAGAATCAATTTTATTTTTAAACAATTATGTTGACAAGGACAAAATACCAGTCACTTAAATTGGACCATCATTGTTTGTCAGTGGTCTATGGCAAGCAACTGTCAACCAACTTCATTACAATACCAAAGTTAGCATTAAAAATCAACTTGGGACAAATGATGCACAAAAGTGTGAGAATGTTTTGGAAACAGTGTTGGAGTTCCGTGATGCAGTCTTGGAAAGGCTAAAGAGAAAGCTGTTCAACAATAGAAAATGCCTCAGAAAGAGCTTTTTTTTTTTTTTTAATAATGCTGTCACAAGTAAATAAAGGTACAGAAGAAAATCTGAGTTTATTGAACAGAATTATAGGTATGATTATTCAGCAGTAGCAGCTGTTGAGTTTCTGAAATGAAATTGTGAGAACTTTCAGCAGAAGACTTGCATTTTCTTTTTTGATATCATCTTTACTAAACAGGAAAGTGAAGATTGCTAGAAGCAAATAGATGCTTGTTTGTAGTGTCATCTTCTAGTTTTAAACTTACCCAGCTAACATGTGAAATTCTACTTGTTCCCCCTTCTTTTCTCCCTATAGAACAAATTCTGTAATTAAACTCATGTATTGCTGTATTATGCACTTATATGATTTGTTTTTACTATACATCCACCTGACAAAAGGTCATGCTATGTTAGTACCCCTTGAACTTCTGTTAGTGGAAAAATGAAAAAGCAAATTCTATTCATTCTCCAGAATATATTAAAACTTCAGTCAATGATACCCTTAACCAATTTGCACTGTCTTCATATCAAATATCAATACCTAAGTCAACCGTGGTTAGCTTTGGAATGGGAACCCTAACAATGTAGCCTATACTGGAAAATTTTTAAATAGCACCGCAGAAGAAGGCAGTGGCAAGCCTCTTCTATTTTTTTGTAGAGAAAGCACATAGACACATCCTTGTAATGACCAGAAGTTGAATTCAACAGAGTCTATCATTTTTTCAGGGCTACCAAAAATGGATGATTGTTGTTCCAGATAATGTACCTAGCAGTGGCCATGTTTTAGCTGAAGTGAGAAGTTTATAGCAAGAATCCAAGTTTCATCAAACTTGAGATCAAGGAATCAAGATTTAAGCTAGGCAGAATAGGTTAGGCCACATTTAGCAAACCAGAATAGGAGAAACCCCTCTACAGCAACATTTCAAGTAGGAAAGGCATATTAGCAAGGTTCCAGCGCTGCTTTGGAAATAGATCTGGACTATGCCTCAACACTGAGTTGCTGCTGCAGCTGCTCAGCTAATTCCATGCTCAGGGAAAGAAACTCCTTCAGTTAAACAAGACTAATCTGAAATAAAAGAATCCACATCAATTTTTATTTTGCAGTGAAGACTATATGTTGTTTGAGGATTTCTGGACTGTCATCTTCTGAGTTAGAAGAGGACACCAGAATCTCCTTAAATCAGGGAGAAGCCGTCAAAAATGAGCTTTTTTGGCAGTGGAGCAATCTTGATTTCACTCAATTGTCATAACAATAAACTAGTTTATTTCATCCCATTTTTAAACCGTTGTGCTGATGCAAAAATCTGAATAAAATAAACATTGTTATGTACATTTTCCCAAACAGATGCATGTACTTTCCTCTAATACACTAATTATAAAATCTCCTCTTTCATCTTTACGAACCTTTCTTCCATTCTCTCTTCAAAAGCAACCAGCTTTCTTTGGCAGATTGGACAGATTCAGATACCTGCTTTCCCATTTCTTCAAACATTTGTTGTAATATTTCTGGAGTAATTCCTTTATCTGTTGGTTGCTCTGATGAACCTCTCCTTCCTTTGCCTTCCTTTGCAGCTTTTCTGGTGGTTGCCATTTTTTTATTTATAATCCAAGAGTAAAGTAGATGACAAAGGTGAAGGCAAAAAACTGGTTTCTCTCTTTTTCTTTATACCCTTAAGTCTTTAGTCTAATCTGTCTTTCCATAGTGTAGCTGACACAATCCATCTCATATTACACTTATCTCCTTATTTTGTGACTTCCACCAATTATCTTTTTCGTTTGTTGTCAATCAACATTCCCAAGAAAATCTGGTCTGTTTATTTAATTAATTCCAAGTAACACCAAAATATTACCTTTTAGATTTATACCGTCCCTTTGTCCGTTTATAACTTCCTTAGTAAAAATCTTCAATAAGCTCTTTGCTGTTTTTAAAGTCTTTTAATAGTATTATTTTCCTCTTTGCTTTATTGTTTGTAATCCAGAAGGAAGGTTAACTCACCGAGAAGTTTTCTTTGTCCTGCTGTTTTCAAGGACCTCTTTTCAACTGTAAATTGATTATATCCTGAAATGATTAAGAAAGTGAGGATTGGCCGAACCTAGTGTCCTTTAGAAGGCTGTGCATTGTGAGTGCAAGCAAGCTGTTTCTCCCTTGACCCACAGTCACCCTCCTCATGAGAAGACCACAAGACTTCCATCCCACAGTCTCCTTACAAGAAGCAGCTGTCCGGGGCACAGGTAGGTGATCTCCCAGTCTCTCCTTGTTCCAGAAAGACTTGCGCCGGCCACAATTACCACTGGCTGCTGTTCACTATCGTTGTGCCATCTTTGCTATTTTGGAGCCATCTAGTCCACCATAGAACCTCTGGAAGCTGCATTGCTTTCTTTCTTTTTTAACTTTTCATTAACTGTAGAAATGCCAATTTTTTGGAAAAATGTCAGGAACTTGTTAAAATGTATTGTAGAGGCTGAGCCTTAACAAGTCCTGAAATGTCCCCCAAGAAGAAAATTCAAATCAGGAGGAGAGTTCTGGTGCTGTCTCTTCTGTACTTATTTGTTGCCTGCACTGCCACCCCCCCATACCCTCCCTTACAAGCTTGCCCCTATCAAAAATGCACTCCTTTCTCCTTCCCTTCCAAGAAACCGCCAGCAGCAAAAGTCAGAAGAAAGTTGAAGTTTATTTTAATCTTCTCTTCCCATCCAATATGGTAATTAAAGGATATTATTGGGCAGCAAAGTGATAATTAAGTACTAAAAAAACATTGTGTTCCATTAGGGACAAATATTGTATCAACCCCAGAACTCTTTTCTCCAACATGCTTGCCATCAGCATGTGCTTCTCTTCTATTAAGTGGGAAGTGTCCCTCTTGTGATGCCTTCATTTAGGATTTAATTGACATGTGAGAAACTGGGGGGGGCTTTAGATCACAAGGAGAAGGCTATTCAAGATAAGATTAGAATTTGACTTAGGGCTAGACTGTTATGGGTTATTTTATTTAAAAAATGTCTCAATTCCCAGGTATCAGGAAACTTTGCTTGGATTCCATTTCCCATAAAATAACAGCTATGGCTGTGCAAGGATAACCAGGACTGGATCTAGGTCACACAAGCTTTATCTGATCTAGCTCTGAGCTTCTAGGAAAAAAAAAAATCCTTATATCATTAAATATCCCTATTGTATTTAGGGTCATCTTTCTTTCTTTTGTTCTTAAGTGAGAAAACAGAGCCTTGCTGTTGCCATGAATTAGCTTCTCATCACCTGTCCTAGATTCTGTGATTGAGATGATCAATAGTAGTCTGATCACAAGGATCATTTTGAATTGAGAACAGACCTGTCAATCACTATATCTTATTTTGCTTTTCCTTGTCTTCCCACAATGACATTTTATTGAAGTGTGCCAAATATTTTTTTTCTTTGACACACTGGAATAATATATTGGGACCAATTTTTTGCAGAGGATTTTGAATATAGGATAGGTTTGAGACATCTGCTGTGCCATGAGTAAATGACAAGCTTTTCTAAATATTCCTGATTCACCTTAGTATTTGGGCTTTGTGTGGATTTGGAGCCCAACCCTTAGTTAAAAAGCAACAAAATAAGATTTCCATTTTTTCCCCACACTAGATAATTAGTTCCATGTCGCTCCTGGTTGGTGAAAGCTGCTTGGGAGGGGACATGTGGTGGTGGATCCAGGTGGTGGTTAATTCCTCTTTGAGGTAGTGGTAGGTCCCCTCCTCAAAGGGCATTGCTGGACCCTACCATTCTAGACAACTTTCATCCAGTTTCCAACCTTCCCTTTCTAGGGAAGGTTGTAGAGAAGGTAGTTATGTTGTAGCTTCAGAGGCCCCTGGGAGAAGTGGATTATCTCTACCCCTTTCAGTCAGGGTTTAAGCCAGGGTATGGGACTGAGATGGCGTTGATAGCATTCTTGGATGACCTCTGGCCTTGACCTCACAGTGTCTTTTAATACCAGATGAATATGAATAAATTAATAGTATTAATAGATCTTTCTTAAAACAAGAAAATATTAACTTTAAAGGAGAGACTTTGTCCATCTCCCCCCAAATGTTACTGATCTGGTAGTACTTTAAACTGTCCCCTGAACATAATTCTTTCATATTTCCTATGCTTATACATAAAACGTTGAAACAAAAGTGGGTGTGTGTGGGGGGGGGTGAGATAGAAAAAAGAACATACAAATATGTAGAAGTAGTTCATGTCCTGGGAATTCAGATAATAGAAGCGATTCACATTTCATTGCTTCCTTTATGCCAAATACTTTCCAGAAACAAAAGATACAGGCAGAGTAAGGTAACATATTAGCAACAAAATAATAACATGGCTAATTTAGGGGATGATGCTTCTACACTGAAGGAGTGAGGAACATCATTTGCTACTCCGCCTCAGATGGCAAAATTTGGAGACCTAAAGATGTAACAACTAACCATTTTTTTCCTCATAGGCCTCAGTCTGGTGAAATTAGGGAAGCTTATGATCCTGGAGAAATAGGTACAATAGTCGTCTGTTAGTGCATACATGCAATCCACCTATTAAGATAGTACCTGCCTTATTTTTGAACATGGTTAGGGACATTGTTCCTGCTTTGATGGAAAGGCATGCTTCCTTTGAACTGAAAATCCTCCTCTTGAGGTAGAATATTTCTTTCTTCAGTAGACCCAAAGCTATGGGTTACTGACATCTTTGCTAGAGTGCATAAATGCTACATCTGAAATGATCACACATGTGCATTTCTGCTGGATCTGTGGATTCACCATCCCTAAATCATTCATGTGACAAATATGTGGTTCATTATCCATAAGAATATCACTTTCTTGCTGTGAATCCAGAAGTGAGAATAGGAAGTCAGATGACATCAGAATAAGGTACATGTTCTATTCACAGAAATCTGCCGCTACTTTTGGCTGGGCATAATTGATGCTCCTCTTTAGCTAAATAACTGGAGCTGGTTACAAGGCAGTGATTACTATTTTTTTTTTTAGGAAATTCAGTACTGTTTCATTTATAAAAAAAAGAAATGGATCAAAAAATCACATTTTGTAAATAAAAAACAAATCTCTCACCATGGGTAAGAGTATGGCTGTTGAGAATGCACAGCTTTTGTTTCAGAACACTTATTCCTGCAGTTTTAATGGAGAATTCTTGGAAAGATTAAGTTTTATGCTGCCAGTCTGACCATAAAACCTTCTTTTCTTTTGGGCTCGATGCTCATTGGCACTAATTCATTACAGTACCATTTTAAGCCAGATGGTGGCTTTTTGTCGTTCTTTTTCTGTCTCTTAAGAGAAGCGAGGAAGGGGGTAACTCCCACGGTAAGCCTGCATTTGTCCATAATCTTTGGAGAATACATTTTTCTAAAAAAACGAAAGCTTGCAATTAAGATTTATAAAGTAATGTTCACAAATATGCTTAGATCAGCATTCCATCTAATCCTTACCTTGAGGCAGGATCGGGATCAGCAGTGGAGATAGCAAATTTTAGTATAGTTTTTCTGCTGGTTCAAAGGCAGCTGGATAGAACTTTAACTCAAGGCCCTTGACTTAGAGGTTTAACAAGAGGACTGGAATTCATTTTGTTTATGCTTCATTGCTTGTTGCATAGCACCAGTACACAGGGGAGGAATTGGGAAGTCAAACCAAATATTCCTCTGCTGCAGAGAAAATGACACCTGCACCAGAGGGAGAATTTCACAACCCCAAACCAACCGAGACTCAGCTGTGCTTTACTCACCATCCTTCAAAAGGTGTTTGATCCTCAGATAAAGCATTTGTTAATACTTTAAAGATTTCAACTTAAGATCTATAAAGAGCCCTTTCTTTTCTTTCCATTTTTTTTCCTTCTTGAGGTAGAAAACTACCATATGTGATGATTTTTCTTAAGTATGAAATTCTCTTCAATACCTGAAGCACAGTATTGCCCTCAAGGCTTTCTGGATAAGCAGCGTATTGCTGAGGAATTTTAAAACTTCAGCTTTTGGAAGGAAGGGAGGAGAGAAGAGAGCAAGAAGAGAAGTTTTGCTTTCAACTATTTAATTTGTAGATCTTTCCCACTTAATCCCCATCAAAATAATGCTTTACATATGTTGTTTTAATTGATGTGCACCTGTGCATCAGCTCTGTCTCTGAGGAAATTCCTTCCTTCCTCAGGAGCTTTTTAACAGATGTAAAACTGGGGGACAAATTCCTACAAATGAAACTTTTCATATCTTAATTCTAGTAAAAATTATAGCACTTGCCTTTTTGCAGCTGTTAAAGTCTCAGAAACCTATCTTGCAGCTGAGGCTCATATTGGAGTATATTTGTCTCGTTGAAGAAAAAAATATTTCAGCTTGCACTGACTGTTACTTTACACTACATAATAATATTGGTTGAATTGAATGGGAATTATATTGGAATAAATATGTAGAGGATTGTTCAATACGTCGAGAAATATTAAACAGCTGGAAGTTCTGTCACTCTTCTTCATCTTCCACAATATGGCTTTTTAAGAGAGATTTTTATACCATCATAGCTCAGCTCAGATTATTTAAATTTTTATTCTTTGCATTGATATCAAAAGATCAGCTCCTCTTTTGAGGCAGTGAGGAAGGGAAAGTATATATAATTTATGGCTGGCAATAAAAGGTGCAGAGGACAATACCAGTGCTGGAAACAGTATAGCTGGGACAGGAGAAATAGTCTTCTCAGTGGTTGTGTCAAAATTATGAAACACTCTGCTTCAGTAAGCTAGACTTGGATCAAAACCTCTGCTTTTGCTAACTTCATAGTTTGCATTTTAAAATGCTTTTAAAACATTTTAAATCTTGGAATTGATTTCAGATGTGCATCACAGAAGGCAGATAGCTTTGGGGTTGTCATGATGCAGTATGCAACCTCTCTCCTCCCTTCTCTATCACCCATCCTACCAAGCTCCCATCACACTTTTCCCCATGTCCAATTAAGCTTCAATGTAGTGTCATCTTCAAATGGCTTTATCATCTCTTTATACTTTCTGCCTATCGGAACATTTTTTGGCATGGCAAGGCTGATATCACTTTGGGATTTGTTTACATTTGCAGCTCTCAGCTTTGAAAAACTCTTGTCCTCTTTTGTACTAATGAAATTAGTGTGTTCTGTGTTGGTCCTGCTAGCACAACTGGGACTCCACTCACCTTTCAGCGCTCTGAATACAAGCTCAAATTATATTTAAATTCTGGACAGTTGGGGCAGATATATGCCACTTAGCAATAGGTGGATGATGCCAGGCACACTCTTTACAGGCCCTGGTGCAGTTTTTTACTGCTCCAAAACTAGATTGGATGGCAAGGCTACAAATGCCACATTCTAGGCCTATTTTTCCTGGCTTGCCTGTTTCTGTGGTGTTGTATCTCAACAGGCTACCCTGCTTCTGTTGCCTCTCCTAACAGAGTATTTGTAGCAAGCCCCAGCCCCAGCATGACCAATGCTGCCTATAATTAGGGATTTATTTCCAGGAGGAGCCAAGCTGGCCTTTCAGCTATGCCAGCTCAGATGGATTTGTGCAAAGGCCTCTTCGCTGTGGTTGCAACCTACTCTTCAAACAGGAGCTGTGGAGCCAGGAGGAGCCCAGATTGCACATTAACTCAGTCTGGGGGAATGGCACCTCATCCAGCATTAGTGAAGCAAGCTGTCCACATCTAGGGAGTCCTAAAACCCAGAGTCACTCAGTCGTGCTAAGGTTGTATTAGAGCCTATTCCTCCCCATCTAGAGTATCACATCCTTCAGCACTGGGAGAGAATCTTGACAGTATCACCTGAGTGGCCCAGGGCAGAGATCTTCAAACACATTGAAGTGTCCCCATTATAAACCATGGAATGAATTTATTTGTTTGTTTGTTTGTTTGTTTGTTTATATTGAACTTTCAGTCTGGAAGCAGATTGAACTGGGTTGCCACTGAATCTTAAATCAGAAGCTTAAATTAAATCATGATTGCTTTGAATCTCTAATTTCTAATTCTAATCACATCAGGGCTGATTTGTACTAGCATTTTTCTTATAATATAAGCCGTGTTTTGTTTAAATGGGGATAACATTATGCCTTTCCAATTCTGCTTTCCCTTTCTGGTGTGGTATTTGTGCCAACCAGTTATTTCCAGTTAGCAAGACAATACCTGAATTGATGCAGTTGGTCTTCTGCCAGGTTAAAGGGTTGTCTCCTGATCCTTCTTTATTGTTTAATTGGTAAGTGGAAAACACTTTTTTTTTTTCATTTAAAGTAGTACTCTGTGGTGGTAAATTATGGCTGGGAAGTTGAAAGGACACAGAAAACAAGGGGGAGCAACTTCTTGGAGCTGAAGAATAGCTGAAACTGAATGCCTTCCTGACCCACAAGATAAAGTGGCATAGAAACCGTCCCAAAAACAAAGTTAGGCAGAGTTGCTTATCACCTTAGAAGCACTTAGTGGTTGATTTACATGAAGCAAGAATCACCAGCTTGAAAGTTGTGACAGAAAACATACCATACACGTTCAAACAGTATTACAAGTAAATTACAATTTTTTTAAAAAAAAGGAAATTAAAAAAAAAGGAAATTACAAGATTAAATGATCCATTTACAGGGACTATTAGGTAGAAAAAAATTACGATCTGTCGACGTTCCTTACGAAATTAAACAAGATAAATTTATAGCAATTTTTATGTAAAATTTACATGATATAGTCTTTTTTTAAAAATGCAGTCAGAATATACAATAAGCTAGATAACAAAACTGCTTATTTTGTGGATTTCTATTTCCATTCAGCACATAAA
This sequence comes from Python bivittatus, assembly GCF_059951505.1. Lineage (NCBI taxonomy): Eukaryota > Metazoa > Chordata > Lepidosauria > Squamata > Pythonidae > Python > Python bivittatus. The sequence goes on from NW_028277098.1 coordinate 18,634,653, forward strand.
CCTGTGAATTTTTAAAGATCTACAGTGGGATCTTTGGAATGGAATGCAAAGAAGATAATTATGTTTCCAGATTTTTCTCCACAAATAGTTCAAAAGCTGAAGCTATTCAATAAACTTGCTTACCAGCAAAACAAACATTTTTATCCTTTTCTAGCAATTTTTTGCTTATCTCTGGATTATGGTATGGCAAAGTTTTTGATCAAGGTGGCTGTACAAAAGTTTCTTTGTCTGAGATCATTTGGAGCAAAGAAGTAACAGTCCATTATATTAAATATTTTTCTTGTCATATATTTTAGAGAATGCTACTTTGGCCACTTTGGCTTGGGGGAGAGAAGCTCTTTTAGTTTTGATTTCTATTTTAGTTTATGCTTGGTATTTTTCTTTCCCGATTCCCCATCCCAATCTTTTATTATGTTTAATTTTCCTGGTCGATGTTTTCAGTCTTGTTTATTTATAGTTTTTCATGATTTGTACTTTTTAGTTTTTGCTCAGTTAAATGAGAATACTTTTCTTGACTTATGGAAGTATTTTCTTTATTTGCAGGGATTTTTAAAAAATTTATGTCATTTTAGTTATTTCTTGAGTAGGAAAGAAGTCCTTCCAAAAGGAGGCAGATCCTGAACATACAGGACAATTTATACTTTGAAAGTTTTCCTTAAACCAGAAGTTTTTCTTTTAATTTTAACCAGAAACTCATAGCCTTTCACATGAGAAAAATCTTTTATCTAGAAAATAAAACTATATGTCAGTGGAAGTTCAAAACCAGTAAGAATTATGGTAACTTTGATCAGTACATCTTCAAAATATGTAATTGAACAAGAAATAAATGATCTAGAGAGGATTTTTAATACTAGTGATTATATTCTAATAACGATGCTGTATTTATTAATTGCTATACCTCTATTATAGACCATCTGGATGCTTTACATAGGTATTTTGAATTTTTTTTTTTTTTAGTTTGGCTGTGGATCAGTTAATCATAGCTGGAGATTTTAATCAAGTTTTAGATCCTTTGTTAGATGCATTACTGTTCCAAACAATTTAATTACATACATGGAAAGTGCTATAGGATTTTGTGTTAGACTTTAGTTTGGTGGATATATGGCAATTTTAAAAATCCTTCACAGAAAGAATATACTTTTTCTTTTCCAGCTCCACAGCAGACTTATTCCTGAATGATTTATTCCTTAGTTTTTTGTTTTTTCATTGGATAGATCAAGGTAATGTACATTTCATCACAGTATCTAACCATGATGAAGTAAGATTATCGGACAATGTAAGAAAAAGTCATCCTATTTTAAGTGCATCATTATCAAAGGATAAACTTTTTATAAAACAGATGAAATAAAATATTAAATTGCTTTTAAAAAATAAACTGATACACTGCAAGTGTAATGGTGGTTTGAGATGTTTTTAACCATACATTGGTGCTCATTGTATTGCAAACGTTTCATAGGAAAAGAATAAAATATCAATATGAGAAAATTTGGAAAATACATTTAAGAAACTTTTGAGTACACATGCAAACATCCTACATTAGGACTATATACAGCTTTCATGACTACTAAATAGGAACTTAATTCCCTTTATGCACATGATAGAGAATATTAATTGAATCACATAAAGCAAAGATACTGAAAACAAGGAAAAGGACCTATAATTTATTGGCCTCTGAACTGAAACCGCAACAAAAAGGTAATATCATTTCTACTGTACTCTTAAGGATGCTCAGAGCAAAGTATATAATGACTCTGATCTAATACGCATTAAAAAAAATTTATAAGCAACTTTGTAATACTGAATCAAAGATTATTGAAAAATAAATATAGTTCTTCCAAAGATTATACAGTACATGATGGGGTTGATTGTTCTACTACATCTTTACCTATAACTATGCATAAAATAATAGATACAATTAAAGCTATAAAAACAAGGAAAGTGACTGATCCTGATGGTTAACTTACTGAGTGGTATAATATATATACTTTCTCTATATGATTGGAAATTTACAATTACACTTTTCTGAATAAAAAATTTCTAGCATCCATTAATGAGGCTTTTGTAACTTTGCTTTTAAGGCTGATAAAGATTCTGCTCATTGTACACAGTCATCCGATTTCCTTGTGAAATGTTGATGCCAATATTTTGACAGTGACTCAGGCATATAAACAGTAGATGCCTTTACCTTCAAATGTCTATTCTGCACCATCTGTCTTCATAAAGGGTGACAAACAACTATTAGATTACTAAATGATATTTTCGGTAGACATTCAGAAAAACTGCAAAATAGCAAGTTTTTTGATATGATGCAGTGGAAATTTTTGGACCAAGTTTTGACCAAACATGGATTTCCTTCTTTTTTATTAATTGTTTGAAATGTGCTATTCTCATCTTTTGGCCAGGCTTATTAGAAATAGAATTGTATCCTCACTTATCAAGATGCCCCATGGAAATAGTCGAGGAATTTTTTTAAAAAAAATATTTTCTTATGTTTAATTTGATACTGGAACCATTGGTCTATGTTATCAGGCAGCCTAAGGGCATTCTGAACATCAAAGAAGCTGGAGTTGAACACATATTGAACACAATATGCTGATAGCTTATTGATAATTATGATGGTTCTATATCACAATATATTAATATAGAACAGTTTTCTAGAACAGTGTGGTAAATTATTAATTGGAATAAATCTCATGTTCTTCCTATGTGCTTTAATATATCTATGGAAATAAAAAAGGGATTTTATTTGGCATTTGATTTATTTTAAACGTCTTAGAATAATTGGATCCTATTCCTTCCCCCCCCCACCTGATTGTTGTTTGCTGATGTAAAGATTGCAAATTCTTTATCTAAGATTAATCTTGATATAAGTAGATGGCTTAAAAATCAAATGGGTTTATGATAAAAGATAAATGTTCTAAATGAATATTACTTGAAGATTGATATGTGTATTCCCATGTTTATACTTTTAAGATACATCAGTCATATTACTCTTAGGACGGTTTTTATGGGAAGAACAATCCCCTAGATTTTCTTTAACTAACTGACAATTATCATTATGATGGAGGCTTTAACTTTCCTGGCTTGAACATTAGGCATCTTTTTTGATTTCTGTCTTTCAGTGGGACTCCAAGTCCAAAACCTGTATGGGCAGAATTAGAAAGTTATTATGTGACCTCTCTGATAACATGGGAGGGGCTTGGTTCCTTTTTAGTACAAAAACAAAACAAAACTACTTTATTTACAGCATACAAGGTTACAAGACATATTTGGAAACTTGCAACAGAAAAGTAATTTTACTTCTATTCACATAATAAATTTACTCTCTGGGATAATTTCAGTCTGAAAACTACAGGCAATTTGGAGGGGAATTCATGAGCTAATTGAGGTAGTGATACTTTAATTCAACTAACTGCAATCAAATTTTAAATGACTTATTTCAAGAGTAATTTGAATTGCCTAAAACTGTAGAATGGCACAATGTAGTGGAATAGCTGATCTTTTAGGGTAAAGCACTATCAGCTTAAATCTCCTGTCCCAGAAGCCCCCTGAATCTTCACACCATAGCATTCCTGCTTTAGGATTCCAGCATGGTAGTTCTTGCTGCCATTTCCTAAATAGGAAAAAGTTCCTATTTTCCAGGGGCAGTTCCCAAGACATTGTCTCTCTACTGTGGAATAGGTGTAGGAGAAAGATAGGATTTTCACGATCTGTGCTGCTTTCTGGTGATTAAAAGATCGAAAATGCATAATTTGCATACCTCCTGGCCATATAGCTTATAGGCATGTGACTAAAGGTTTCAGCCCTTTCCTTCCTCCTTGAGACATAGACCAAGCTTATCAGAAGTTTTAAAAAATCAAACTTTATTTTTAAAAACTGTATGTGCATGCGAGAGACAGAGACAGAGAGAAGATAAACTATGTATATTTTTTAATTTTGAATATCGAAAACACTAACATTTGGTAGTGAGGGAGATAACTTACAGAGCTGTTGATTTTTTAAAAAAGAAAATTCACAAATGAAGAAGCAGTGCTCCAGACAAACCACAAGATCCCACTTCTTTGGTAGAAGTGAGCATTCTGCCAGGATCCATGGAAAGATAATGGCGAATGCCTCAAATTAATTATTACAAATACAAAAAGCATCTAAAGAGAAGCTATTTCCTGATGCACTTAGGACTGAAATACCCACAATTACTGAGCTTGTACAGAGGAACCAGAGAGAGAGAGAGAGAGACAGACTGTAGCAGGCACAGCAAAACAAACATTAAACTTATTATTATTATTTTTTTTTTCCTCTATCTTGTCAGAGTTAGCAGTTTTCTGAAACAGATCTTCCTCTGTCTCAGTTATTCCTGGACTCCCTAGTTCCTGGGGTTCTAGTAAATGAATTATGAGATTGCTGAAGAGCTAGATGGTCCTTTTTCCCAGGCTCTATCTACTTAACTCTTGAATTACTGTCAGCTGGAATTTGGACAATTCCAGCTCTACAGTGTTTTTTTTATCGACAACCAAAGAGCATTGTTAAGGTAAATATTGCTTATCTGAAAGAACTTTGCAATAAAGAATTGGAACATCCTATTATAAACAAATCAATTGGAAAGGTTTTTAAAGAATATTAAGTATGCTACCAAGGATCTTAGGAGGAGGTGAACTCAACAAAAGATGTTTTCATGTTTATTGGAGACTTCAGAGAATGTTTAAAAAGGGTTGGTTGGAAATGTTAACTTTGGTGAGAACACATATACATATGACATGGTTTTTCTCACTGTCATCTCCTTTAATATCCTTAAGTTTGTTAATATGGCTTTGGGAAGAGCGATATGATTAAAAGATGTGAACATGACTTTGAATTATATACTCCAAATTTGGAATTGAGGTATTTGAAGAACTATGGATTTATCGAACATAGGACACAGCAAAAAATATTACTTTTTTACAATGGAAAGACAGCGCTTCCAGGATTTACAATCTTGGACTGATGATACATGCTCTCTTTCTGTTTCTGTACTTGCTCTTTATTGATGGAATGGAAAAACTGATCAATATTATTCTGTGTGGTCAAGGTTTAGTGCTGTATTTAAATACTGAGTGTTTTTATATGTACAATAATTTTGTTCTTTTTCTTTTCTTTTTCTTTTTGGCATATTTTTATCTTTCTGTTTTCTTAAAAAATGTTGCTTGAACTAGAACATCTGCTACATCTGAAATTTAAAAGATTGATTTAATTTTGTCTCTAAAGGATGAAATGAAGCCTGGATGAAATCCTATGTTCACAGTTTTACTATGCCCATTTTATAGAATGCTGATATTAATTTGTGTAATCCCTAAGGACTTGCCAAAAAGGATTACTAATTATATCACTGAAACTACCTCCATATACATTTATTCTCAGAATTGTTTCTCAGCTTTCTTACACTGTATTTATGAATATATTCTAAAATATAGATGTTTACAAGTATGCAAGTTGAGATGAATAATTGCCATCTCAACTACTCCAGCAAACAGCCAATGGTGAGAGATGTTGGGAACTGTAGTTCAGCAAAATCTGGAAGGCTACTGATTCTCATCTAGAATTGTATTTGAAGCAAATATTTCCTCTTTTTTTAGCAGTTCAAATATTTCACGTTTTGCATAGTAATGCATATTGTCACTAGATGTTGTAGTCTCCACTGCTGCATTCATATAGCTTTGGCAAGGATGAAATCATAATAATGTATGAAGCTAAAGTGTACTTTATTTTCAGGTAGATAAAAAGATTAATAGGAATGCCATCTCATTTATCCAGAACTTCCACATCCTAATTGTTACATGAACATCTATTACCCTAGTGAAAACTGATTGATGGAAATAGTCTGGACTTCCCTACAGAACAGAGAATTTCTAATTCATTGCTCTTAATCTTGATACGATACTTAAAAACAATTACATTTAAGAAAATGTAATGACTATGAAATATTTGACTCTTTGACCCACGATGGAGTTAATTGTTCCTAACCCTTGTCACATTCTTTCAACATTATAATGTCTTCTGCAGATTTAAATGGAGAAAATGCAATGTTTGGATAACATTTTGGCTCATGCCAGGATGTTTGAAACAAAGCTCAGATGGTTCCAGTTCTTATTTCAGAAAGAGATTCTCAAATGAATCAGTATATATCCTTCATATTTCAGAAGAGAGTTGACCATTACCAGCAAAGCAGAAAGAAGACAAATGCATTTGATTCTGAGAATATATTTTTCTTAAAATGGGCGCAATAATTAATATCATGTCATATTAAATATACCATCATTCTCTCCAAGAAATGATTAAAATGTAATCACAATTCCTACACTTTATGTTAGATTAACAGGAAAAAGGAAAGGCTTTCCCTTTAATATCCTAGGGCAGAGATTGGTAAACTTACCATGTGTTTTTTCACAGGTTTGGGCTGGCATAGATTTGCTGCTGTTGCCTTTCTCTGCCTCAGCCCTACATATTCAAGTGTATATGTGGCAAAAATGTGACTGGAGGTCACATGCTCTATCATGCCACAGTACCAGTCAGCCTAATGCCTTGGTTTGATCTGAAATATTCCCAGACTCCTTTTTCACAAATGCCAGGAAGATAAAACCCTTTTAAAAAATGGCAGAGAAAACATGTGTTTGTTTTGCCATGTCAAACCACCTGTACAAACAAAATGCAATAGTTAGCTTGGGGTGAAATGTTATAATTAAACATTGCAATAGTTAATGTACAACAATATTTCCATCTGTTGATTTATCTGCTCATAGGATGGTTTCTGTCTGGAGGTTCAAGCTGAGTGCAGGGAGGATTTCAAACGGGGGAGAGAATAGGGCCTTGCACGCAGACCTGCCCACTATTCTCCTTAGCCGCTATGCATTCATCTGGCAATATCAGAAGAGAAGGTGTGCTTAGGTTGATTTATCCACAAGTACATCACTACATATGAACTAGGACCTTAGTAAAGCAAAGAGATCATAGAAAGAGTTGTAGTCAAGCAAACATGAGTACATCTCCCCTTCAGATCTCCAGCTGATGTCATGAAAGTTGGGGAGACATCCTTTCTCACCCCTCTTAACCCTCCATTTATTTATCCAAGACCTCAACCAAACTGAAAACATAGCCCAAACTCTTGAATGGTATCTGGTCTGAGAAAAGGTCTTGTTCTTCCAAGAAGCCTAGAAGAAGAGTGAACCAGAGAGATCTGAGGTCACTGCTGTGGAATATTGATATGTTCAGTGCTTTTTACCTAACTTAATTCTGCCACCTTCAGTCAGAAGAAATTGCTTGGTATGTCTGAAGCTCATCAGGTTGAAACTGCTCTATGGTCAAGGCAGTGATTAGCCGCTGCTGCAAGGTTCTCTTTTTCTTAATTTACCATGTAATTGGCATAGAAATTGCACTGATTTGTTTGAAGGATTAGAGTACTTTTGTTTTGTCTTGTGTTTCCAAGCTTTGTTTTCCACCCATTTTTCTGCTTTAATGCTGTGTGTGCTACCACAATTTAAGGTCAAATTATTTTCTCATCACCTTGCTGATGCGTAGAATGAAGTTAAAATTTGATTTTAATGTGCCTTTAAAGTTATACAATTGTGTTGCTGCAACCATAGCTACCAGGAATGTTTAATTCTCTGTGTTATACTTTGAAGATCAACGGGAGAAACTCAGTGGCTGACTGTCTCGATTAGCATTAAATAGTTAATCGGGATATCCTTATTGTTTCTTTATCTAATCAGAATTTCCCCAACTCTTTCTTCTGATTCAACCAGTTAAACACATTGCCAAGTTATGGACACTTAATGTGATCCCAGAATACAGTGCAAAATTCTAGCTTAGCTTGAAGCCCAACTAAGAGGTGCAGTGTACAAATTGCATGTCCCAGCACAATCTTTAAATCCCTTTGCATGAAGTGACTCTGTTTAAGTTAGTGTTGATTCAGGAGCCTCTCTGTTACTAACATTAATAATTGCACTGTTATAATGAGGAAATATGATTATTTTAATACTGAGTATTACACCATTATTACATTCATGTTTCCCACTGCAAATTCATTCAGGGTCCCCAACATGAGTACATAAGAAAGATTCTAATCTGTGTCCTTTCAACTCCTTTACATAGGAGTTGAAAGATTATGTGACCCTATTTTTGGATGCCATATCTAAAGTCGAGTTTTAACCATCATTAGCACATGTTAGAACATGACTTTCTTTATCAATCGATCAGGGTTTTTTTTTCTAACATATTGTGAAATTATCTTTTGGGAGAGGAATCTGTGTGGGGGGTGGACAGATAAGGGGGGACAATGGATGAAAGCAGCATTGTGTCATTACAGTACAAACTCTGCTGCTTTTGTACATGCATCATGACACTGCACATAACTCATAAAAGGGACAAAGCTTGCATTGCAATAGTACAATGTTGCTTTTTTTAAAATTTTGATGAAAGCCTCCGATCCTGCAGAAACCTCTGTTTGTTGGGAAGGTCTGATTTTCATAACCTTGAACTAATCACTAGGTTATATTAAAGTAAAGGCTAAACCAGATACTATATAACACTCATATAATTTTCTTCCTTCTTTTTTATTTATTCAACTGTAATCATATAGATGACTTCATCTAGATTGGGCCCGCTAGGCAAAAGAGGATGGGAAGTTTACATTCTAACCCCCTAGACCCCTTATTTGGATAATGTTAAACCCTATCTGTGTGGGTACACAGTTTCCATATTTTTCTAAATCTCCATTAGCTTCTATTTGGGGTTTTCTGAAAAACAAATCTTCACACACCCATGAAGAGGATTTTTGATAAACAAGGGGGCTGGGAGAGAAGATTTGGCCCTAGGTAAGTCTTTTCGAGTTCCACTGAAATTAATGTTGATCATTGCTAACTCATCCCATTTACTGCAGTTTACCTAAATAGCCTATTCTAAGTCCAACCCATAATATTTGTGTATTAAAACATGATTGGGTCATATTAGAAAAGCTGGGGGTTTTTTTTTTTACAAAATTTTACGCTATGAATGATAATGTTGCATCTGTCTAAACAATTTAGGCAAGTGTTGGGCAATAAATTACTCTCCTGATATGTTGGCTTACAATTCTTTTGGTATCAGCCAATATGTTAGAGGTTCTGGATGGCAGCAGAAGGTTGCCTACCATTGATTTAGATCAAAATTGATTTAAATTTCAGGAAGCATCAGATCAGTGTCTTTTGCTTGATCAATGCAAAAGATGCAACAATGACCTTAGCCACTACTTTATAACAGCAATTCAGTGGCACCACTGAAAACATTGATATGCATTTCTAAACTGACAGATTAAACTGTAAAATAAATCAACAGATTAAGCTACAATCTTATTCACTGGAGTAAAGCTCAGTGAGACAGACATTAATAGGTTTGCACTGCAAATGTAATTCATTAAGTGTAGCATCAATTTTAAATGGTTTTTAATCTAAATTTTATGTTGATTTTGATATCTTTATTTTGTCTTAATGCACTTAAATGATTGAATTTTTAATGTAAACTGCCTTGAGCTATTTAGGCAGGGCAACAGTATAGAAATGTTATAGCTGCTTTGAATTAATTAATAACAACATACTCTGCACCTTCTTGTCTAATATTTTATAGATGTATTAAAGAATATCAACCCCAAGTCTGGAGCTTCTCACTTGACATCTTCATTCAGATGTTGAAGAACTGTTAATGAGTTCCTCACTATTTGAGTTCTTAAGTTTGTTGTGATTCCACCTGAAGGTTAAGCTGTATTTACTGACCTTGCTAAACAAACATTCCTGAAGAAATGTATTTAGAATGGCAAATGGTATGTTGGGGAAAATAAATGGGTTCCTCTTTTTGCTAAGCTTTAAGGGAAGAGACCATTAGGAAAAATATGAGCTAGGAGCTACTGAATAGGTGCTATATTGTTTTGTAAGGCAACATTTCATTTCCATTAAGAGGGGGCCTTTCCCAAATAAAAATTATTACAGAAAAAGAAGGACAGGATAAATTGAGAAAGGGGAAAACCGCACACACAAACACAATATCTGTATTATTTGTAAAAGAGGTCCTTTTCCTTGCATGTTCAGCCAACAGTTCTTGCTTTCAGCAAAGCATCCTTGATTATACCAGACATCTGGTTGTTGTGGACTGAAGAGTGTTTTTCAAAAGCAGTTTTTATATAAATAGTAATAATGCATTGAGCTCAGAGCAACTGTGTCCAAAAGGAATGGAATGAGAGAATTGCAAATGAGTTTGCAGGCAAGTTAGATTGTATTATTTTGATGAAGCTTGTATAAGCTTGGGTGTGTGCGGGTTTGCATGTGCATGCCTCTCTCTGTATATATGTGTAAGAAATGAGAAGAAGAAAATCATAAAGGGAAAGCCACGAGTGTCATTGTTTAGGTTTGCTTTTTTAAAAATTTAATTTCTGGTTTTTGGAGGTTTGTATAACAGGGGAGGCAACTGGGTGGCTCTCAGCTGCTTTGAATTATAGCTCCCTCAATCCCTGATCAGCGGCCATATCATGTGAGCCCAATCAGAATAAAAGGTAACCAGTTAGAAATTGTTGGACAGACCCTAATAATCCATGTGTATATCTTCAGTTTCTCATACACACACACACACACACACACATACATATACATACACACACATACATATACATACACACACATGTACATACACACACACACACACACACACACATGAAAAAATGATATATTTCCAGTATATATATTCTTCTATAATGTTGACCTAAATGGTATATAGAAACTTCATTTTAAATTACATTAAAAGGATTTAAGGATGCTTTCTAGAAGGGACCCTGCAATTACCTCTCTACTATAGAAAATGATATTTTCTTCTATGATGTTGACCTGAATGGTATATAGAAAGTACATTTTAAATTGCAGTAAAAGGATTTAAGGATGCTTTCTAAAAGTGACCTGCTATTGCATCTCTACTATAGAAAATGTACACAATAGGTCTCGGAGTTTCCATATCGTTCATCTGTTACTTCATATTAAAAATGTCACAGCAAAGTGGTTTGTCCGTTCTTTTGCTAATGAATAAACAAGTCATGTGAAAACTGCATAGATGTTTTCCAAGTTCAGTTCGAAACTCATAGAATAAATACATAGTTTGTTTTTGACAGGATGACTTTCTGCGTTAAACTAAGAATAGACTTCAAAAATCCAGAATCTGTGATATGACGGATTATTAGGAAAAGAATAAAAGCATAATGGCTTTATACATATCAGTGGCGTCACTATACCATAATGACACTACACTGTGGTTTGGAAAGTTGTACATCTGCAAAAAGCAGAGAAAAGGACAGTTGTAAGTTCAAGGGGTTGGATAGCTCCCAATGGGGAAATATGGGGAACACCACAGTGGTGAATAAAAGTGTGCTTATTGCAGAGAAAATTGATAGAAAGTTTTTTTTCCCCTCCTGTCTCTCAAAATATTGGAATCTTGAAATAAATCTGTGATCTTACTATTTTTGTATGTGTGCAAAGCCTGCCTGCCTGCCTGCCTGCCTTCTCAATAATGTAAGCATTTGAGTGTTCCAATCATATGACTGAGAAAAACTTTGTGGAAATCTATAGAAACACATTATTTTTGAAGCAAACTTACCTGAACATCATTTTACTATCCTTCCTTATCTACAGAAACAAATACTCTCTTTTTTCTCTCACTGGAAAATCTAACCAAATGAAATCTTTCCATTGAGCATTCATCTGAATCTTTCTAACATGTTTTTACTGTTGAAAATCTGAAGGGATATTACAGGTATAAATAATGACTTACCAAGGTGCTCTTAGAAATGCTCAGTCAAAATTTCTCAGACTTTTTTCGGGGGGGGCATACTTTCAGATTTTGTGGGGAGTTCTGCCTCATATTTCTAGAAACAGAAGACCAACTTTGCAGAGTTATTTTAAAATATTTGCCACTGTTTTTAATTATATCATCATCATCATCATCATCATCATCATCATCATCATCATCTTTTTGTGGAGGATGCAAAATAGTGGTCAGGGTTAGGGTTAGGGCAACAAAAAGATCAAACAAAAACAATAATAATAGGAAAAAATACCTGTATAGATGTATTTATTTTCTGTTCTACCATTCTGTTTCTTGAACAATCAAGGGGGCTTACTATAGGAATACAAAATATAAACTAAAACCACATTAATACCATTAAAGCCAGAATTAAAATTACAGACTGAAAGACTTGTGGGAAGAGGAGATCTTCAAAAAAGCCACTCCTGCTGATCCAAATAGCTGGGCAGTTTAGTAGAAAGAGAGGGATCAGGCCCCTAGCTATTCAAGACTTTAAAGATCAAGTATCAATTATCAAAGATCAACACCATGATTTGTGTTGAAAGAGAAGTGATAGCCAGCACAGAACTCAGTGCACACATCATATGATCTCTGTATTTTGTGCTTAGCAGCAGCCCAGCTACTGCGTTTTGCAGCATCTGCAAATTCTGAAAATTTTTGAATGATAGCCCCACGTACCGTACATGACAGTAATAAAAGCAGATTGTAATCAAGGCTTAGACAACTGTTGTTAAATTCAGCTGGCTCAGGGAAAGTCAGGGTTGCCACATTGGCCATAACTTTAGAAACACATTCCTTGTATGGCTGCCATTTGCAAATCCAGTAACAGTTGCACATCACAAAGCACTACCAAAGGGTAAACATGTTCCTTCTCAGGTTGAACAAACCCATCCAGAGCAAATTTCATCTCAGTTCCAAAGGCTTGCTTTTTCCTTACTTATAGCACCTCCAACTTATCTGGATCTAATTTCACCTCTCGTGCAGCCCATTACTCAGATTAAACAATGTTCAAGAGTACTGACTGCTTGCTTGGAACTAGAAGATAAGCAATAGAACTGGCTGTCATCAGTATTTTGATTGCACCTTATCCTGAAGCTCTGAATAGCCTCCCTCAGTGGTTTCATGTAGATGTTGAATAGGACACAGGACAAGATCCCTGTGGGACACCAAGGGTCAGAAATTTAGAGGTTGAGCAGTAGTGTCTCAGCACCATGCCAACAGTAAGGACTGGAGCCACTGCAAAACATTGCTGCTGAGGTCCAACCCAGCCAAAAATCCAGAAGAGTACTCTGACTGAGGATACTGAAAGCTTCTGAAGTCCAGGAGACCGGGTTTCCAGCGTAGGTCATCAACCATGGCAACCAAAGCAGACTCAACAGCACGTCTCCAACCAAATCCCAATTAAAATGGGTTCAGAAAATCATTTTCATCTGGATGCATTTGGAGTTATGAGGCCTGCTGTTCTCAAACACCTTGTCCAAGAATGGAATATCTGAAACTGGCCTATAATTAGAGAGAACTAAGTCAAAGGAGGGTTTTTATTATTTATTTATTCAATTTATATATGCTGGCCACTTCAAGCATATGACTTTGGGTGGCTAACAGGGAATAAAAACAAGGTAAAAAAAAACACAGTATAACAATAATAACTAACAGAAATAGTAACCAAGATAAAACCAGACAGCACAATCAACATAACCACAATAGAGACGGTGCTCGTAAGTAACCTGGTCCATGCTTTGTCAACAAAGGTCTTCTAACTGCTTATTTAAGCATGCAGGAACACCTGTGCTTAAGGCATTAATCACACACACAGTCACACACCCTTAATCATGGAACCAGTCACCATTTGGCAAATCTAATCAGCCAGGAGGGGCAATGGACAAGAAGACAAGTGGTAGTCCTCGTTTCTCCATACACCCTGTCCACATCTTTAAGATCTAGAAACTGAAACGAATCCATGTGAATCTTACAGGAGTTTGCCAAGATTACACCTTGTTAACCTGCTGCAAAATTGGAATCCAAATTGAGGGAAATCTGAGTTTGTCTGCAAAGAATAATAAAAGTTGCTCACCATGAACATCCATCACTTCCAACTCTTCCCCATCAAAATTTTGATGGAGGTATGCAAAAGTATCATCAGCCTGTTCAGTGTAGATGCAGGGAATAAGACCTTTTTCACTGCACCCACTGCCAAAGTAGGATTTCAAATAGCCCTAAGAAGGGCCCAACGCTGTGTACAGTTCAATTTATTATGACAATTCCTCCATTTGTGCTCCAACCTTCTGCCTGCTTACTTCATTGGTAAACCAGATTGCTGCATGAGCTTTGCTAGAAGGAAAAGGATGCCTAAGAGTAATAGTAGAAATTGGCATGGACTCTGAAAGTAGCCCGAGACAGTCCAGTGCCATGCTGGAGTTCACCTTGGCTAGCTCAAGATGTACTGTGGGGAGGTATGCTAACAATAAATGGTCCCAGCCATCTAAACATAGCAGCAAATGCACAAAATTTAACAGATTGTCAGATGGAGCCTCTGACGTGAGATGATATTCCTGTGGACTAGCCATGCCATTTCTCCACCCTCCAACCCTAGTCTGTTGTAACATAGAAAATTCCAGCAGACATTGCTGGGAGAAAATATCTCCCTCTTTCTTTTTCAGATCACTGTCATACGTACCAGATCAGCACATATGACAGGATTAAACCTTCTATAACAGGTATTTCACCATCCAATAGCCTGACATTAAAAAAGCAGGTACGTGAAGATGGAGAGGTCCACCATCGCTATCACCCTGGGCCAGACTGAAACCTGGAAGGAAGTGTTCTCCTATCCCTGCAACAGCTACCTACAACCTTGCAGTCAAAAAAAGAAGTGACCATTATGTAATTATTGATATTGTTCATGGAGTCCCTCTCCTCTCTGTTACATAATTTCTCTTTCTCTTCGAAATGTTTGATGACGTATCTTTCTCTGTTTCTCCATACAAGAAAAAGAGGAATAGAGAATGAGAAAAGCCACTTACATAAAGCTCTTATGTCCATGTGACCCAAGGCCAAAAGTAATGATAAACATCAGTAGATTTTATAATATTGGGCTATGTCCACATGCATATTTTGTTCTTTAGCTAATCAAGGTAAACAGATAGCTGGCAAAATACTGGCAGCATTCTTCTAAGTACTTGAATCCTCATTTTAAATAGTGTGGAGAGACACCCAAGCTGAAAAGCAAACGTTTAATTATAGATACAATAAAGAGGCACAGCTGCACATGTGCAGAAAATTACTCCTTTTGAAGCCATTGTCACGATGATAACCTACCTACATTGTCTTTTAGAAAACACCTTTCCATTTTGGTAAACAAAACATAAACTCATCACATTACTTTTATAAAATAAAATTGAAAAAATCTTACAGGGAAGGAGAGGAATGGAAATGGTGGTGATTTTACCCACACTTTATTTCTAAATAGAGATTTTCCGCTTGATTTTCTGCAATGGACTTTTTCCTTCAAGTAAGGCTTGGGGATTTACTCTCTTTCTGGAGCTTCCTTGAAGAAAGATTGGCGTGGCTAAAACTGAGGTCATCAGTTCTGTGGTCAGAGAGAATCTTGGA
This sequence comes from Python bivittatus, assembly GCF_059951505.1. Lineage (NCBI taxonomy): Eukaryota > Metazoa > Chordata > Lepidosauria > Squamata > Pythonidae > Python > Python bivittatus. The sequence continues at coordinate 18,650,109 of NW_028277098.1, forward strand.
AAATTTAAAATAACATGCCTAAGGACTTTATAAAAAGTCAAGTAACCACCATCTGAGAAAGTCTCTGCCTTTCCACCAGAATTAGAACATTTTCTTCTACTTTGCTTTGCTTTGAGCTTTGAACTCCAAGGAATTGATTTCTAATCATAAAATGACCGTTGATCTTTTTTTTTTTTTTATTAAATTACCTTGGGATTTAACTCCTCTGTCTGTTTAAATGATCTACTGGGCTATATACTATTTATAAACCCAGACTTAGAGTTTTTAAATAAGTTTCTGGAATGACCAAAGGCCATGGGGAGTAGGAGATAGAGAAGGAACTTTAATTACTATGTAGTATGTCCATGATATGTGCAGGAAATAGCTGATAATTCTTAGTTTTGCAAAGATTTTATTTTTCACCAGGGAATTGTTTGAAGGGGCAATTCCAAGTGGTTGAAATAACTTGTGTGATTCATTACTTACTCAGAGAGTGTTTGTCTTCTGGCATTTTGTGCTATTCATCTCTGGAAAGCCCCTGCCTTCTTGACAGCAAGCTGTCGCAATTACTGTTCAAAGTGATTTTAAATGCCAGCCTTTGAAGCTGACAAGTCTAGCCTATAATCAAGCAATACAGCATATCTTCAGCCCTTACCTCTTGGCCTGTCAGTTGTCCAGGAGTATGGCAACATCAGTCTATGCAAGAGCCTGGGCCAAAGCTTCAACATAGACGAGAGTAAGAGACTCCTATTCACTTTCTGGATGGACCTGTTCCACCCTAGCTTTTGTTACAGCAGAATCAAGAGATGGTCTTACTACCTTGGAATAGGCTTGGGGGTACATTTAGAATGTATGGCAGCACTGAAGAAGGTTTCACGATAGCAACACTAGAAGAGAAGATCTGTAGCTCAGGGTTGAACTGTGGAAACCTTGGTGCTCTCTGAGCTTGGTTGTTTGGTTACAGACGTTTCATTATCCGACTAGGTAACATCTTCAGTGACATAAGTAACATGATCATTGATGAACAGGAACAGCACTGATGATGTGACCTAATTGGGTAATGAAATGTCTGCAAGCAAACAACCAAGCTCAGAGAGCACCAAGGACTCCACAACAGCAACACTTTTCTCAACATGCATGCTCTGAACCTGCAAAGCTAGTATGTGGGGTGTTTGCCTTCCGTTTACTGTTATTATTGATAACTGGAAGACAGCGTTTCAAGGTTGTATAGGAATATAAAAGTGTTGACAGCTTTCTGTTTTTAAAGGCTTTGGTTTCATTTTCTAATGGCTTCTTTTAGAAGAGTAAAGTCCTGTAGTCATTCCTAATGAAGCGGACTACATATACTCTGAGTACTGACCTGAGGCCTCAGTATTATTCTGTATATCTTTTTCTCAAGCCTCCTATTACCAAAATGCATTTTGGAATCTATTACATTAAATCTATTCAGTTTCTCAGTCTTGGTCTGCTTTCATTCAAAACTCTGCATAATGTATGCCGGGTACCCCTTTATGTATAGCTCCTCTGTACTCTTGGAATTTGCTTGTCCTGTTTCTCTAGCTATTCTTCTCTCCCCCATCTATCCACCCACACCAAGCTTCCCCCATGTAAATGATTATTTCCAACATACACCCTTGCACGCTTCAGTGACAAACTCAGCCTGCTAGAGCATGCACAGTCATCAAGAAACAACCTCTTGCACCCTGCTAGGTGCAGCTGGGAAATCTTGAGAGAAGAGATGCTCAGTTGTAGTATGCAGGCAGGATTATATGTGGGGACACAACACACCACAACTGACAAGGGGTAGGTTAAGACGACAACAAACAGCAGACAGTAGCAGTTTGACATCCCCTCTTCTCTTTGTGTGTTCATACTCACATAAGCTGTTGTTCAAATGTGCTGCCCGTAACTTGGTCCTGAAGATTCAGATGGCAGGAACAGGCAATTTGCCCCTTCAGAGTCGTGACACACCAGGGCTTGCTCCTGCAGAGTCCCCAAACCCTTCCCAGCAACCTAGCCCCAGCCAAGGATCTCCAGACAGGTTCTAGATCAGAGAGGAAAAAGGGCATGGGCAGGAACTGTGAACATGCAGGAGTACACTGAATGTGACAGGCTCCCCTGGCTTTTGACCTTCCAATCCTATCGAGTACATGAAGTTGTCGTGGGAACAATACCCACTTCAGTAAGGGTTGGCAGATAGATGCAGAAAAGTGTCTTTTATTGGCATGCACAACCACAGCGATTACTGAGCTACAAGCCAAAAGAATGCAAAAAAAGCCCTGGTTAAAGCAAGGTTATAGGTTATATACCCCCAGAAAGGTCACATAGGAATGATAAAGAAAGCAATGTAAATCATACAGTGACCTTTACAGCTGGAATATAGCATCTGATAACATGATGGGATGACCTTGTTATGGGCTGCCCAAGCACTTTTAAATTCCACTCTCTATGCACCCGTCCCTCTGCCCTTTTGCCACACTGATGCTCATCATGTACCATAAACAATGACTTTTACTGTGCCCATATACTGACTCCCTTCGCGCCAGAGAGAAGACAACAGTCTGCTTTCTATTACCTGTCTTGTCTCCCTCCATGGAGGGAGTGGATTGCAAGTTTTGTCTTGTCTCCCTCCAGTCATCAAGTGGTTTGCCTGTTTCTATGCCATGTACATATCATTAACCTTCCACAGTGAATGCCTTTCTCTACCAGAAACTCACTGTTTTAAAAGATGTGGTGTGTCTCTACTGCTAATGATTGCGCAACTATCTCCTTCCCTTCTTCGGGAGCTTATGAGCAGAGCAGAGCAGAGTGACTGCATTTAAAGCCTCTTCACCACAACCATCTTGATCAGGAGCACTACTGGTCAGAGACTTGACATGACAATGAACAGCAGCCATGATGAGACTTGCAGGCAGAAAGACAGAAGCCAAGGGAGAAGTTTAAAAAAATAATTTATACACACACATACACAAAAGATTGTTGTTGCTTCTCTGCTGATAATAAAGAAAAACAACCTTTTAAAAAATCCCCCAATGTTGTCTGTCTCTTCTGCTGCTACTGCTAATAACTGTCTACTTATACAACATCCAGAAGGCTTTGTCAAGACAAACATAAGCATTTAACTAAGTTGAGCACCTCTGTATGTTTATAATTCATTCTGCTTTAACGTGGAGGAAAGAGCCTCAGCAACGTAGTTATTGTTTTAAGTAGAGAAATCCTCTAATCTATGGAAAGAGCATATCCGTATCACTGTAAGTCAACCCTACTTTCTTCCTTCTTTTATTTTGAACCTTTTTGCTCTGTTTCTCTCAGATTTATTTCTGCCTTTTCTCCAGATAGTCAAGGTTTCATGCAAAGTATTCCTTCCTCCTATTTTATCCCTACAAGAAAATTGTGTAGGGTTGGGCTGAGAGATGTGAAGGCCCGAAGTCACCCAGTGAGCTTCAGTGACTAAGGCTGGACTTGAAACTCCATTCTCCTGGTCCCAAGTCCAACACCTTAGCCAGGACACTGCGCTGGCTGGTCTCCTGTTTTTGTAAACAAATGGACAATAGCATTTTCAGGAGTGTGTGTGTTTCTTTAAAATTAAATCATTAGATGTTCACCACTGAAGAAGGTTGCTGCAACTTTTCCTCTGTCCTATTGCTGTATTCTTCTTCTTTTACTTTCCCATTTTCTTCAGTAATTTCAGACACACTGGCAAGTGATTATTTCATGATTGTATATTGCTCATCAGAATTAGTTTAGTGAAACCAGCTTTGAGGCAAATGAAATCAACTAAGAGGTAAAACCGTTGTTTCCTAGGTATGTGAGGGAGGACAGCGAGCTGGATATCACAAGCACAAAAAAATAACACACCATCATACCTAGCTAGTCTTAACTTTGTGTTTTGACTATTCAGGAACACGGATAATTTAAGTGACCACCACCTTTAATATCAAAAGCACACAGATATACAAAGGATCAGAAAACGATTTTGGAAACACCAGCTGAGTTCATGAAAAGTAGTCACTTCCAACTTGGATTGGCTTAAGGGGAGAAAAACAGTGATCGGTAACAAGGCATAACCCACCTCAGGTCAATTAAGTGAGCTCTTGAAATGGCACAGCCTTAAACTGGAGAGGCTGTTTATAGACAGTCTAAGTAGGCTTCTGATTAGTTGATCTATTCCATCATAATTTAGGGATAAAGTCTGCAGTTTTTGTTGCTCTGTTCTTTTCTCCCAAGCTATCAAAAAAGAATGTAAAATTGAGGACTGCTTGCTGTAATGCATATTTTGTACAGCTCGCTGCGGCCACTAAATCTCCATGGGAATGTTCTAGTCTAACATGCTTTATTCAGTCCTCTTGATACGCCTCTGAGACTTAGGGATAACTCTATAGCCACTAATGACTCTGTAACTGCATTACAAGGAGACACAGGAAGATGTGTGCAGGTGATAAGGGCTGAAAAAATGGCTGCAGAGTGTAAATGATCTCTCCAAGTGTGACTGCAAATGCATTAACGAGAAAGATAAAAATGACAGGCTAAGAGAATTTTAAGCAAGACAATTACATTAACGTGTTGGGAAGAGAGGCTTATTTATTTAGCGGCAGATTTGTAATCTGTGCTATTCTGTAGGATGCCAATAATCATTTATCTGCAGATCTGGTCTGCTTGGGGTATTATATGGGTGTGTATATAAAATTTTAAAATATAAATACTGCAAAATGCTTGCCAAGATTGGAAATTAAGAAAAAAAACATTATTTAATTTCTGTGGAGAAAAGAATAGAAGGGGTTACAAGATGCTTGCTGCAGTGATACATATCATCATCGATATTGCCCCATCCCTTTATTATAATATGCAAATGAGAACCCTCCATCTGTGGGTCACAGATGTTCCTTGAGTCATGTTTTGTGGCCACTGTGAGAATTTAGTTAACACCTTGAGGTGTGTGTTTGTTTGTATGCATCCCACCTTCGCTTAGCATAGCTCCTGGCTGCTAAAACCACAGTACCATGGTTATATACTAAAAGGTTATATACTAAAAGGTTCCTATCCTTGTTTTAGTGCTACATTTTGATAACATGCTTAACATGGGTCAGATAAAAACCCAGTGGCTTCACTCTTAGAACATTCAAATCATCATGTTTTAGCCTTGGTTAGCTTTTGGCATCTTAGTATGTTATGGAAACACATCCCATTATGCCAGTTTATGATTAATTGTACTGTGCAAATCCAATAAATGAGTTAATCCAGTAACCAAGTTAAGCTTGCAGTGCAGTCCCTGCATGGGCAAGTGAAGAATGTAATGAGTAGTAGAATTAGAAGTAGGATTAATATGATTAATTCTTTAAAATGCTATTTATTTCATTGTTATTTACAACTAATATATGTAATCTTGTGTGGTGAATCACTTTTTTTCTAGCTGAAACTGATTTCTTATATTTTTCTAAACATGAGAGCTTTCTCAGTGGTAACATCTGATGTGTGGAATTCCCTATCACAAGAAGTTAATAATAATTCCTCTTCATCTGATTTATCCTGGTAATTGATGACACTTTCTTTTCCACAAGCATTTGACCCATTGTTAGTTAATTCTATGTATTGACTGCTAGTTTTGGCTTTTCCATTTTTATCTTTGCTACTATTTTTAATTTGCTGCAAATATATTTGAGTGATTGGTATAATATGTGTGTGTATATATGTGTGTGTGTGTGTACACACACACATAATGATAAACTCTGAGCTATTCTTTTTTGCAGTAAAAAAGGATGTAAAGTTCATTAAAATAATAGTAAAAATCAATATAGTAATACCACCTATATTTCCCAAGTTAAAAATCCATTGGTGTGAACATGGTTGACACTTGAGAAGTGAAAGAATCAATCTAGCACTAAAATTACAAGGTGTTGGTGTTGGATTGTACAGAAGCAATCACAGCAGTTAGACAAACACTTCACCTGGCCTGGCTTTTCCTCCCACACACTAATTCTTAATTTATTTAGCAACATAATGCATAGATAATTGCAAACTGTCACCTTGACATTCATAAGATAATTCTAGCATTATTCATTCATACAAACTCTGAAGAGTACATATGAAGAGAAATCTGATCTTGCTCACTAAAAGGCACATAGGTCTTAGCACTACTCCTTTTCCCAGTTCATATACAAGGGGGCTTTTTCTACACAGAACCATATATTCTTCTTAAAAGCGGTAGGCTTTTAAGAAGCAAATAAGTTCAGCATAAAGGAGGACCTTTCTAGTTACATGGGAACTAATTACAATGGTGCCCACCTAAATGGTTCTTTGTGTAGTAGGGTATGCAGTACCTTGATAAGGCTCTTTTCTACTGCAGAGGTGAGTCACTTCATCTTACTGGGTCACTGTGCCCCAGTGAGGCATGTTGCTCAAGGTTGAGAAAAAGTCAACATGCAGCCCCTTTTATGGATTAGATCAAAGCAACATGGCTGCTCCAATGCAATGCTTTGCAGTGAAGCTTCAGTCTGCCTCAATGAGATACTTTGAGATGCTTCAGAGGTTCATGAGATGCCCCCTCTGCAACCCTTATGTAGTAATTTGAGGCATACTGGACTAGGATATAGGACACAGAGGTCCAAGGTAAATATTCTAAACAGACTGATGTCATGAGAAATGTCAATTTGGGAGCACAGTGCTGCTTGGGACTGCTCACTTGACTGCTACTATGTTATTAGAGTGTTTGTGGCATATTACTGGGTTATTCCATGATTAGGGAAAGATTTAAAGGATTCCATATAAAACTACAGCAGCAGGGACAAACATTCAGTAAATTAGCAAAAGTTTTAAGGTGGAAAATTTGGAGGTGTGCCAAGTATTTTGGCACCTGAAATATTCCAACCCCAAAATGTTTTGCACACCACCAAGTAAACTGTAAACACTCCTTGGGAGGAAAGCAATGGCAAACCTAGATAGCATATTAAAAAGCAGAGACATCACCAACAAAGATCCGCATAATAAAAGCTATGTTTTTTCCAGGAGTAATGTATGGCTGTGAGAGCTGGACCATAAAGAAGGCTGAGCGCCGAAGAATTGATGCCTTTGAGCTGCGGTGCTGGAGATGAGTCTTAAGAGTCCCCTGGACTACTAGGAGGTCAAACCAGTCAGTCTTAAAGGAAATCGACCCTGACTGCTCATTGGAAGGATTGATAACGAAGCTCAAGCTCAGATACTTTGGTCACCAACCAAAGAGAGGACTCTTTGGAAAAGACCCTGATGCTGGGAAAGATTGAAGGCAAAAGGAGAAGGGGACAGCAGAGTATGAGATAGTTAGATAGCATCACTGAAGCAATCAGCATGAAACTGAGCAAACTCAGGGAAGCAGTGAAGGACAGGAAGGCCTGGCGCGATATGGTTCATGAGGTCACGAAGAGTTGGACACGACTTGACGACTGAACCACAACAACAACAACAAAGTAAACTGAGTGTCCTTCATAGTGATGGTAATGGTGGTGGAGGAGGAGGAAGAGGAAGAGGAGAAAACAAAACTATTTGGATATATAAATATTGATCCTATAAAGTTAAATGTCAATCAAACCTCTGAGTCACCACTTAGGAATTTTAAATCCCCAAGAAATATGATGTGCTCTCACACACATAGACATACAGAAAAAAGAATGTTCATGTTGCTTCAATTTGTCTTTTTCTCTTTTCCTCAAAATGAGGTAGAAAAGCAAGCTAATTTGCAGTTAAAAATCAAAGTAATTCCATGCCATTAGGTTACTGCCAACCACACACAGTTTTTAAGAAATTATTCCTGCAAAATATGTCATGCTAAATCCTTTTAAGCATATGGTCATTGTCAGCCACAGCCCAAATGGCAGCTTTTTCATTCAGTAACCAAACTGATTCATGTCAACATTAACCCTTGGAAGGGAATGCTGCTGGATTTCATTCATATTCCTGCCTGAGTGGTCTTCATGAAGGAATCCAAACTAAGCTGCAAAGGAAAGGACCAGCCCCGGGAGTAGAAATGATGAAAACTGGTTCTTGATTAGGTATATCATGTGTGATAATGGAGTTAATAGGTGAAAAGTGATATAACGTGACCTGGCAGCGTTTTACTATATTGGCATAGAGGTTTGGAAGAGAAGGGAGCAGTGTGGATTACTCATTTTCTCACATAAGATTTATGGAAAAGCTATTTATTTACATAGCTAATGAGTACAGAACAATCACGTTACATGTATTCCTGTGGCCCCTGTATAAAACCACCAAATTGGACAAAATAAAGTTTTGGAGGCAGAAAAATGTTATTCAATCCTATCTGTTCATTTAGATATGTGCCTGTATTGTAGCTTCTTCAAAATGTAAAGAACCAATATTTCTGTTTAAAAAAAAAAATGGCAAAATATATTTACAGAGATCAGTATTTTGTTTTAGTTAGTTTTGTTAGCTGCTCTGATGATTTTTTACAAGAAATGCAGGACAAATTAAATAACTGCTGAATTTTAATAAACAATAGGAAAGTTTTTGCGATGCTGTCAAGAGTCTGATTGTGATGGGATGGAAATATAATAAATAAATATTATTGTTTACATTGTGCTTGCATTGTACCATATGCATTGTATCATATGCATTGTATTATACACACATACACATAATTATTGTATCACATGGTTCATGTGATATGTGTGTGTGTGTGTGTGTAATTTCTCTACATCACAATTATTATGAACAAGCTATCAAACTGGCATGGATGAAGCTGATCTCTACCCCATTTACGCACCCTTGAGAGAAAGACAATACTAAGAGAATGGGACTATTATTCAGAGGTTTTCAAGACTGATCAGACCTCCCATATCTGCTGTTTCAAGATCTGCAAGTAACAGAGACACCCCTTTTTATTTTTCTGAATGAATTAAGAGATTTTGATTGAAGATTCTAATAGTCACTGCCACACTTCTCCTCCAAGCTTTGCCCATGCCAAACTTTTGCATCCCAGATACCATATTCCTAATTGGGCTGCTTAAAAATAAGAATCAATAAGAGAAATACCAGTCTAGTTTTGGACAGTCTTTCCATGGTGGACTTATTTACTTTTCTCTGAATATTTCATTGAAAGCGATAACAGGAAATCATGCCATGTCTTGAAAAGTTAGAGTCATAACGAGCTACTTGAAGATGCGTGTGTCACAGTGCATTAGCAAATATATCCAATATAATTAACCAAAATCCCAGAAAAAGCTCTTTTTGCAAGCTGAGCTTTAGATAGGTTGCAATTACATTTTACATTAAGTGAAAATAATATTTGCCCAAAGCTAACTTTTAAAAAGGGAGGATGGGGGCACTGCTCAGGTGAGACACCTTCTGAGAAAAAGTAAAATTATTTCTTTAAGACTAGAGACATTTCCTAGGAAAGTACCAGTTTGGGGAAATGACTTATAATTAATTGGTTGCTGTTAATATGTCAGGAGCCTGTGTGTTATTCTATTGGTATATTCTGAATTAGGGGGGACGTGGTGGTGCAGTGGCTTAATGACGCTGAAAGTTGCTGGCCAGAAATGGTCGACACTTCAGCGGTTCGAGTCCAGCCTTCGCGCAGCAGAGTGAGCTCCTGCTTCCTCCCCCAATTCCTGTCAACCCAACAGTTCGAAAACTTATGTGAGTAGATAAATGGGTACTCTCACTGTGGTGGGAGGAAAAATGCTGGCGGCGCCTTGCAAAAGGAGTCAGGAGCAGTTGCCGGTAGTGCGGAAGCTGCGCTCGCCCAAAAAAGGCACAAAGCAACGGAAACCCCAACTCCTGCGCTCGCCAGCTAGGCTCTGCTCTAGGAAGGAGGCACTGGCAAACCACTTCCGAAACACCTTGCCTTGAAAACTGCAAAGGACTTGACCAAAAGCAGTCACTGCAGAGTTGGTAACAACTGAGTGCAGATTTAAAAAAAAATAAAAATTCTGAATTCCTTATTATTTTCTTCCAGGTAATATAAAGAACAATTACAGTTCAAGGTACCTCAGAGCTCTGATATGTGAACAGGTGTTTCCTAAGAATATGGAGGTCTCCCATTTTTCCAGATTGACATGCTTTTGTACCACCTGCACTGAGCACATGCATATTTATACAACTGCAGGCATAAACAATATTATATTCATTGAGTTAGAATATTGCCCTCATCATCACCAAGTCACTTATGCAGATCCACTTGCCAACAACTCCAAAGACTAATTTGTGTAACAGAGGAAAGAGAACTTATTGGGATGTTTTGAAACTTAATTAAGCACGTGAACCTCAGATGAAAGATGGCATTGTAAACCATTATTGTTTATCATGATTAATTAGCTTGTTCTTCAAAACCACATGGTCAGTTTGTAAGCTGCTGAATTCACAGTCCTTTATCTGTCACTTTGCTGTGTCTTTACGAGTTCTCTTTACAAAATGACAATGCAACGCTTTAAGAGGAAAGTGAGAAAATAAAAAGCAGGATAAGAAGTCACCTATCAAGGTCCAGGCACAAGCCTGCTGCTGTTTAAAATTTGGTTACTATAGTAACCACTACATCTGATTGTACAGAAAGCTCCCTGAGATACAAAGATGGCACTGTCTTCAAATGTTGCGCTTTTCTCTCAGCATATATTGCAGCATTACAAAAATCCCCCAATTGTTTCTTTCCCAAATCTGCTTCCTGCCCTCTATCTCACTCTCGGGAAATCCAAGCTAGGTGGTCATCCTGAGGAAAAATATTCAAGCCATCCTGGACATCTCCAGCCAAGCTGACGAGTATCGATTTGATCAGAGGACAATACAAATGTTCTCTTCATGAAATTGAAATGAGACAAGCTGTAGTTGTGAATGGTCTAAAAACTGGTCAGAGGATTAGGCAATGGGAATGCAAAAGTATTGTGCCAGGGTCAAGATGGCAGCCCACTAGCACTAGCTATATGTTTTCTGTGGTATTATAGTTACCTTGCTATCAGAAGCCAGCCAGTGGAGCTTTGTCGTGGACTTCAGTGTTCTAGTGGGTAACAAAACTACCAAAACAACAAAACCTCCAAAGCAAAGCAATGGCACAGGCCAAGTTTGGATAAACTGATGACTTCTAAGAGCTCAGAGCAGTAGGAGATAGATTATTTACTATCTTTCAACAATCCATTTAATGAGATCCAAGTCACTGAACTCTTTTTACAGATCAGCTAAGTGCAAAACTGAAAGGCGGCTGATAAATGACGATGATAATCAAAATGCTTTTAACAGTTTTAATGATGATTTAGTGAATAGAGATGGAGATTATATCTTAAATCATCACCTTTTTCAAGAGGGCTCTGCCCAGCAATCTGATTAAATTTAGTGGCTGAACACTGCTTCCTTACTGCCCATATGGTGGTCTCAATTTATGACCAGTTCTTGACAGCTATTAATACAATTGGCAATTTTCAAATTTTAATTGAAGCTTTGGTCCAAAATCAGGGAGGGAAGCTCTTAAAGAAACAGGCAAAGGAGAAATGAGTAGGGATAAATTTCTCTGCATCTCAAAATGGTGGAAAGTATCTTAGACCAATCTGTTGAAGACAAGTAGCCAGAAAGAATTAATATGAAAAGGAGGTTGAAAAATCAGTTGTAAAACAATTACTCTCTCCTAAACTGTTACAAGTCTTTCCTAATGCTAGTGATAATGCCAGCCAAAGACACTATCTTTCCCTTCAACCAAAAAGAATGATTTTGCAAATAGCAAGAATAATATCAATAAAAAGAAATGGCATAATAGAATGGCAGTTTTTAAAACTTGATCTCAAATTAAGTGGGCCCAAAATCTATTTGCCACTCTGGAGGAAATTATCTGGATGACTACCTGAAATGGATACAAGAGATTATTTTCATCCTTCAATCAATCTATTATTCCCCATATAATTTTTAAGATGGAAAGGTGTTTGGTGAGATTCCAAATCTTTCCAGTTAGCATATTTAAAGATGCAAAGCCTTCTCTGTTCCCACAGGGAGAAAGTGTAAGAACTGTGCAGGCAATATAAGCAGTTTAGGAGCAGGTGGAAAACTAAGAGATAATACTCTTGACCAGACAGAGCTAATGTTATTCTCCCCCACAAGGTCAAATGACAGGGAGCAGAAATCAACACTAATATAGTTGGAATATCCTCAAGGGACAGAATGGGGAAAGAGCTTGTTAAATTCTTATTAAAATCTGCCATAGATGATAGAGAAGGAAATCATCTCAAGCCTGAGAAGCTAAAATCTGCACTGATGGCAATTTTGTGCACCACCTAGTCATTTAAAAAGAATCTCCCTTCCACTGATTCTGACAATCACATAGCAGAAGATCTGCTACCATATAAAGAAAATGAAGTTTTGATTTCCATCAGACCGGAAGCTATTAATCTTCTGCCTGAAGTCATGCTTAAAAACAACATGTACTGCAGGCAGAAACATCTACTCAATGAGTTAACTGCTCCACATTAATTGCAGATACCTGCCCCCTCCTCTCAAGTCAAGCTACAGATGATCAATTGCATCTAAATGAAAAGGAACAGAGAACCATAGATATTGAATGTATAGATAATTTGGCTATGCCTTTAGCTATTTGTTTTGATTATCAATCTTAGCCTTTTCTGAAGGAAGACCCTTTAGGGAAGCTACATCAGTTGATGGTTACAAATAAGCAGGACAAAACTAAGAAGGAGTAAGCATCCAGAATCAGTCAATTCAGATTACAGTCTGATTCGTGGTGCTGAATCACAACGTCCACTAGATAGCTGCATCTAAGTAGCCTGTCTGACATACAGTGTATTTATATATTTCTTTTATCTCATGAAATATTGCTGGGTGATTGGTTGAAAGCGCTAGTCCTTTTGGACTTCTAGGGAAGAAATGGTGAACTGAAGAGGCCTCCACTGAAAGTGCAGCCAACAACCATGGCGGAATGTAGAGCCAGCGAGTAGACTGGCTCTTTGTAATTCCTCTTTGGACAACGAGAGGGCTTAAGATCACCTACAAGTTCTCCACACGGTTGCTCCTTGAGACGAGGCAGCAGGATAGCAGTCTCCGGTGGGTTTAAAGCCCTGGGAGATGAGGGAATAGCCATCTTGCTTAAACCATGGTTGGCACCTTTAAAAGGACATGAGGTTGCATACTTCCTTTTCTAATCATTTTTGGAAATTGCTTGTTAACTGCTTTTCACCTATTGGGAACCTTTGGATCGACAAGTCTGAAAACACTGGATGAGTTTCCTTCAACCGTTAGCAAAAGAAGTTTTAAATACAAGGGCTTTTTTTTTGGGAATAACAGCAAAAGGGTGATTAGAACTTTGATTATGGAAAGTGATAATTGGATTAGGGGTCCAGATAGATTTGAAATAAGATTTTGGAATTATAAGAATCCTTCCATGAGAACATGCTTTTGTTTTGAATTCTTTTTCTTTTTTTTTAAACATGATAGGAAGGAACTTTGAAGGTTGGACACTAGAAGGAACTAGAAGGAACTAAAGATTACAATTCAAGGAAAAGAACTCTTAAATTTGACTTATTAATACAAAATGGAACAAAGTGTGTTAACACTGGACATATTGAAGGATACTTTTGAACAATGGACTCAGAAGTTAATTTTAAGAGTGGCTGCATACATACTGTAGATAGACTGTGTTTACAAGATGTTATGGGAGAGGAACAAATTTTACCGGACAAGACTGAGACTGACCTGAAAGTGGATTTAAAACTAACAGGTTACAAGAATGATATGGAAAAAGATGCCACCCTGGATATACAAATGAATCCTGCTGATGTATTAATAATTAAAAGGGATATACAAATAACAAACCAAGAGAGTGATCTGAATAATTTTCCTATGCAGCATTTACAAGAGGCTAGTTAAAGCTTTGATGAATTTTGTGAGAAGAGAGGAAGAAAAAATGAAAAGAAATCAAGTTCTAGGACATTATTTGAAAGGACTAAAGATCAAGATTGTTAAAAGTAAATGGAAGGAATATTAAATTGATTTATTTGATCAAAGTTAAAATGGATATGTTGTTATCTCTGGTAACCCTTAATGGATTTTTGCTGACAACAGGACTGAAATGACGAGGCTTTAAAGATTTGTTTATAGATAAGAGATGGGATATGGGCAGAAGATATCATTTGTTGCGTTTTAAGAGAAGGTGATAAGTTACTAAAATTGTTTATACTTGTGGTGATGAAGGGGGAAGTCATTTCTTTATATATTTCTTTTCTTTTTTTTACCATTTTTCTTTACTATTTTTCTTATTTTTTCTATTTTTCTATTTTTTCCTGCACTTCCTATTTTTTCTTTCTATTTTTTCTTTTTTTAGTTGTATTAGTTTTTATCTTTTTATATAAAAAAGAAAGTGCTAATCCTTTTATCAAGTATTTATCCAAATTTGAAGTTCTATTTCTGTAAGAAAGAGAAACGACTGGGAGAGCTGAGCACAGATAGTTATGCCTCCCCTTGTGAGAAAGGGAGAATTCCAGGGTGGTCTAGGGGTTCTGATTTCTACTACTAATCTCCAATGGACACTATAAAGATGCCCTTTCATGCTCGTTGAGTGCTGGGGGTGGTTGTGAAGGTTTGAACATGTCAGCCTGCTCTTCATTAAGGCAGTGTTTCTCAACCTTGGCAACTTTAAGATGCATGAACTTCAACTCCCAGAATTCCTCAGTCAGCCATGCTGGCTGGGGAATTCTGGGAGTTGAAGCCCATGCATCTTAGTTGCCAAGGTTGAGAAACACTGCATTAAGGTATATCCATCCCTGCAATGCAAAAAGATCCAAAGTTGATGCAGTAAATTAGAGATTCATATTGCCAGTTGCCTAAAACCCTTTATCGATATAATTAGAGGGAGTCATCTAAATGTGGTATGTGTGTGTGTGCGTGTGTGTAAAGCATTTGAAATCTGAAATGTTTCAGGCTCGAAACAACCTACTTTGTGCTCAAAACAGCTGTTTTGAGTTAAAACTTTGGAATTTGAAACATTCTACACGCCACCATCTAAAAGTCAGTATGGGAATCAATGATCTAGCTCTGTATGTTTATCAGTGTAGCAGTTTCCCTGGATAATGAGGCTGCAACAAGAATAGTAAAGCATTCTTTTAGGGACACTAAAAGCAATTTGGCTGGGTATTGGCCTTATGATGATTTTTAAAGCCCATAAATTTAATCCTTCCCCAAATACCACTTAAATCTACTCAACTGGAATTGAAATTATGCATCTCTCTTGAAGGGCAAAAAGAAAGCTGCTACCCAGAACTTATGGCAGTAATTAATTATCACGAGTCAGCTTGGCCCAGACATGATTTGAGCTGCCTATGGTATCCCTATAGGAGCCTTGGAAGCTTATTTTCCATTGGAGTACCACAAACATAGTGGTCATTCTGTCATGTCTGATTTTCCTGCTGGCACATTACCTGATTGGCCAGCTGTCTCACTCTCTGAAATCAACAACAACCCCCGACTGATTTACTGAAAGTGGATAAATCCTGCTTATGATAGTATCCTAACAGTGGTAAGACTAATACTGATTGGGGGGGGGGGGGAGGGACAATCCAGCATTGTTTTCTACATATTTTCACCAAATTGCCCACTTTGATAGGGACTATGGCAAAGCATTTATTTTTCCCACCTAAAAAGAAAAAGAAGTAATAGCGACAACCCTGCTACTAGAAGCCCATTCCCCCTCCATTATGTTTAAGGTACATGCTAGACACATCAGTTGGAAATGTCAGGATTGGCTGGATCAGGAATCCATATTGCAGGAGAAGCAACCTGGATTGACCCAGAACTTAATTTATAACTTCTGACTGAAAACTATTTCATCAAGCTACTCGATGTAGCCTTTGTTGATTTCAGGACTGCTTTTCCTTTAATCTTAAAAGAAATCCTATTGAAAAAACACAAGGCCTTGTTCATAGATTAATTAATTAATTAACGATTGCTCCTACTCATATATAAATTATATAAAAACATAAAATTGGAAATTACATTTACCCCAAAAGATTCACTTTCTGATACTGCTCCATCTCAGGAAGAGTTAAACCAGATGGTATATTAGCACCCTTTTAAATTATTTTTAGAGTAATTTATTTATGTCTTTAAGAGTTAGACTTTCATGTCCATAAATTAGCTGGGAAACATGTCAGTCTTTTCATACACTGATGATACTGTGGTCCTGTCACAGTTTGGTGGAGGACTTAAGAAAACCTGAAGGAATGCAATTCAAAATTGTGCCACTGCTCACCTTTGAAAATACAAAACTTCTAAAAGACCAAAGTTCTACAGATGAAGTATTAATAGCAACAGTCTCAATCAGGTTAAGTGCTTTAAATATGTTGGTGTAATATTTCAAGTAAAAAGGGCCTGGTTAATTATGTGATCCTCTCTGCCCAAATGAAGGGAGGAGCTCTTTTGATCTTTTAATACTCAAAAAGAAGTTATTTTGTACCAACGGCTATATTGTTTTTTTGTGCCAAAAAAATCACCCAATTCCTTCATGGAGCCCCATTAGAGCTATTTTTCGCTATAACCCAGCTCGAGAGACTACAGTCTAAATTCCTGAGACCCCTTTTTCAAGCCTCAAGGCAGAGTTTGGTTCTTCATGCTTAATTAGTGATTACAATTAAATTTTCTCCCAACTGAGTGGCTGCTTTAGTAGGTACAGATCATTTTCAGTTGAGCTGCATGAAAGCTGCTTTCATGTAATCTTTCACCAACCTTCTACAATCTATGAAATATGAGAGGTATAGAGAGACAGTGCATTTGGGATACAGAATACCAAAATGATTTAAGCAAAAAAACCTGAAATTTCAAATCCTGAAATCTTGGAATCCTAGTTGGAAAGCGGCCATTATGTACACTGTACCCAAATACTGGAAAACATTTCCCAGGGCATATTTCAACGCTCTGTCATGTGTTTTGTTAGACGGTAGACTTAAAAGTATCCTTTTAAAAGTTTTTAAAGTGCGCCTTTGAAAGAACGTAGCAGCCCTTGTGGAATTGTGGTGAAGTTCTCTTATATTGTGCGGAATTAGCAGAGCCCAGTCAGACAAAAAATACAGTGGAACAATCAAGGTTCATTTGCAATGGACCATTCTGGTAAAAGTGCCAAGGCAAATTTCCAAATTGTATTTATTCAGATGTTTGGATGATAATTCTCAGCAGTCCAAGGTAATATACCAATAGATCTGGATAATGAAAGTTGTGGATGAAAATAACTGGAGGAACCAAGTTGGGAATGGGTACTCCAAGTGTCATGTCAGTTGAAGACACCTATTTCATGACATCACGAAGACTGGAAAGCTGAACTGATCAAATTTATTTCTCAACCAGAAATTTCATGAGCTTTCCATAGCACTTAGATAAGCAGAATTTGTAAATTGGAATGTGTGCTGCATTCATGACTCTCATACATAGTCTTTTCTAAGTTCAACCATTGTGGTCAAGTGTATAACTTAGGAATGTTGTTTTCAAATACACCATAATGTCAGTATTTTTGCAATACAATCCTATACACACATACTGAGAAATGAATGTACTCAGTTCAGCAAAATTTAATCAGATAAATTTGTTTAAGTCTACCGCATTACTTTAAAAAATATATATATATTTCATATTACTACTTGATTTCCATGTAATATATAACTTCAATAAAGACCAAGTGGCATTGAGAAAAATCTCTTGCTTGCTTCAGTAAATAAATCCTCAAAAATTAGATAACCACATGAAAGAGACAGAAATATCTTGTTGGGAAAAGATGATTGACAAGAGTAGTGAATTGCAGAAGAGAATGATGGACATAGAAGTAGTAGCCATCACCCTGGAAAAAATATTATATGTTCCCATGTTTCTTGATGTCATTTTATTCACAAATGCAGAAAATGGGCAATTCATGAAATGAACAGCCCTCCCCCCATACTCTTGCCTGATTTTTAACATTTCCTAGTCCTTAATGGACTAAAGATCAAAGAAATAGCACTATTTGTTATTATTCATTTAAAGCATTATTACTGTATCTACTCTTCTGTCAAAAAGGCTTTCAGAGCAATTTACAGATCAGTGATAAATCAAGGCAACTTTTGCCCTCATGCTTATAATCTAAAAGACAGAAAGGAGGGGGAGGAGGAGGAGAAGGCAAGAAGAAACTAAAGGCAGCTGTTTTACAACAGGAAAGATTTGACTTTGTATCCCTCCCCTCTGTAGTCTGATGGAGTGGCTACTCTGAGGAGCAGTGACAAGGAAAGGAAAGTCAAAGGCAACCCAGGGCTGCTAGAAAAAGCACAATCCACCAAAAATCCCTCCCACAAAATTGAAACCAAAGATAGGCTTGTAATGCACTCACAGAATGGAATTGGGGCACTTCGAACCTATAGAACTAAGAACATAGGGCAGTGTAAAACAGCTGGGTTGAACAGAACCAGCAGCCAGAGAATTAAGAAATTCAGTGAAACCAAATCGACAGATTGGCTCATCCCTAGCAAGCACTATCAGTCCTAGTTTATATCAGCTGGGTTTATTTAAGACAACTTTACTCCTTTGGGAAGGACACATTTTATTTATTTATTTGTTCCATCCTTGGCTGCAGAAGGCATGTTAGTGACATGAAGATGTTACCAAAGTGGGTAAATCTGATTTTTTTTTTTTTTTTTGCTTTGGGGGATGGGGTGAGAGAGATTTTTATAAAAGATATACTCTGAGCATCTCTCTCTGAGGACTCAGTTCAGCAAAACAAAACCCAAACTGGCAATGTGAAAGATCACAATTTTGTCACATATGGCAGCAATGTGATACTGAGGGATCCTCAGGTAGGCTATGGACCATGGCATGTCCAAGCTGACCTTATCTGAGTGTCTAAGATGACACTCAGGTTTACAATAATCCTGGGTCAGGTGATTTCAGGATGACTTGGTCTGCCTATGGTATCACTCTGGAGCCTTATCTTGGCACAACAAGAAAGGCTACAAGTTTCACTTCCATGATCTTCCACCTTCCCTGGATGTGTCAAGGGTACAGTGAGCTGCCAAGAGATCACCTCTTGTTGGGGCTGGAGTCATATGGGCATAAGTATTTATATTAAACCCAATGGCAGAGTTACAGTACAGCTGCATCCAACTGAGTTATGTGGTCTGGTTGCACAGTCTACTTGACTCTTGAGCAGGCATGAATCAGTCCATATATGAATATAGGCATATGTGTGTCTAGAGGTAATATGGGGGTGAGAAGCAGTTGTTTCAAATTTAAGGTCTGACTATAAGAAATGACGAGCTTTCCATGTTGGGCATGCTAGGGAGTTTTTCAGAATGAACATAGGCTCAGCATAATAAATATTACGCTATATAATATTTAATCCCACTGCTTGGCCTTAGCCGTTTTTCACAATGTACCTGAAATAAATAAATAAACAAATAGTAGTGTTGCTAAGTAAACCCAGACTAGCATTTCTGACTGTATATGAACCGCCTCGCATTTTTCTATTGCCTGTTTTGCATCTTGTTAGCTGTTATGTGCATTAGACCATAAGCGTTACAATTTTGTAATTGAATTTTCTGAGAAGGGATGTATATTCTTTCTGTATTAATTTACCTTCAAAATATAATGTCTATATCCATTTCTTATCTAGGCGTTCAGGACTCTAGACTGCATCTATTTCTCTCTGACTGTCATTACTTATACATATTAAATATATCGGCAATAACCATTGCACAAATGGTTTTATGTCCCTTCCTTTTGTCTAGCAAGGTTCTCGTAATTAAAATGCATATTGGATCCTTTTCTTTTTTTATCCTTTTAATCTCTCTAATGGGCTTTTCATCTAGCTGCATTACAGTTTCTCCCATCTATTGCAGATATATAACAATTCTTTACACATCTTCATTTTCTCAAAATAGGGTTTGGGTTTATAGATTTACATTTATTTATTTAGTCTCTAAACACTATATCTGTAGACATGCCATTACGTATTGCTACAAGGACCGTTTACCTTTACAGTTATGGGTACAGTTTGAAGAGTACTGAAAGATGAAAACTAATGGATGAAGTGTATGTTTTTCTAAATCAAAGTGGCAAAGAGGAGGTACAAACTATCTTTTATATATGAAAATACACAAGGGGCTATTGCTTTAGATGAACAGGCATAGTAGCAGTAATTAAAAAGCTTTGTGGGAATGTTAGTTCAGTAGGACTTCATTTCCCATAAGAAAACAGCTGCCAACAAAAATTAGGGTGGAGAGAGAATACTGCTCATCCCCCCCCCCCAACTGGATCTAGTTCCATCTTCCCTACTCTTGACTTGCCACGTTAAGCAACTGAGTCTGGAGGAGCCATCTCTCATATTCACTCCCATAGACGTAGAATCTTCAATGTATTCAGATTGGGCATCTACGTAAGGCACCTTACCAGCAGCATGAGCCTTTCAAGTCAATGCAAGTTGTTACCCGCTGCAGACCTTACTGCTTTATAAAGCTAGTCTGAAGATAAGGAGGACGAGGTCAGTAAATGTAAACATGCTGAGGATTGGACTTGCATGGGCTTTCCTGTCTCTCCCCTGGTTTATCATTCATGTTTGAAGTTCACCACCTGTGTAGGTCTTGAAAAGCTCTCATGTGTCTCAAATGAGCATTTATTGATCTTGGCGTTTCTTGGGTGAATAAATGAAAGTAGGGATAAGTAAAAGGGAGGGATGGATGATAAAGAGATCGATGTTTCTGCCTTTAAATTTTGTATTGTTTTAGAAAATAATAGGACCTTCCCTAAGAAATACAAACAACAGCTTTGGGGAGATTATTTGAGTTGGGATCATGGAAGGGAGAATATTTGCCATCTCACAGGCTTTTCTACAGTTACAGGTTTTTTTTTAAAAAAAACCCTATTCTTGTTAATCATAGCAATATGATTAACTAAAAGGCTGAAATAAATCATCTAGCTATTCCAGAGAGTTGGCTCATCTAGGAGACCCTGCTGACACCTATCAGAGTATCTGGTCTTTGCTTATGTAGTTCATGAAATATGGATACTTGTGGTAAAAGTATAAGGAACACAGGCTGTTCACTTACCCAAATGCCAAGCACCTGAACACTGTGTAAATAGCCTGTCTCTCCCATTATCATTCCTTTTTAATTCACATTCTATAATAATGCCACCTTTACAAGCATCTTTACAAGATGATTCTCTTAAAGAGCAAGCAAAATGTCTTCCTTGCTGTTGAGTTTCCTGCCTCCAGACACTGCAGTCCAGGAAGTGACTGAATTTTTCACTTAAAGTGTAAACGCTGATTTCAGATTATTAAGGCTTTATATATGCAGATTCCTTCTCTCGTCCTCTCACAGCTCCAAAGTATAAATGAGAAACCAGCCTGCAATAATACATTCTTATTCCTGTGTCCTGAAGCATTTCACTATCTGATCCTGTATCAAAATTATTAAAGTTGCTCCTAATTACCTCTTCCGTTTTTCAAGACCCAGTACAATTTTATCTCAGGCAATCACTTCAGTGTTAACAATTTCCAGAATTTCTAACCAATAATTTAAAAAGCAAACAAACATTCAGACCCAAAACAATATTTCCACATGTATGTTACCATAACAGAAAAGTCACAGCATTGGAAAGGCATGTCCACGACAACCAAACAATTGAAATCATCTTTCTAAGTAATAATTGAGGTTCTAGGTGAAAACTATTTCTAAATCCAGGATGTAAATAAAATGGAGATCCAGCCATTCATCCTCCAAAACTATGTGGTAGACATGTCTCAGTCACTCAATACTGGTGATGCAGTACTTCTCTCACAGACACAGATTGGCTTGAGATGGGCACTCTCTATGATAATTGAGTACTTCCATGGAGAAAGGCTTGAAATCAATTATTCTGAAACTAAGATTATGGTGTTTGTCAAATGTCATTAAGACCCATGTGTGGGTCTTAAATAACTACCTGGTGGAACAAATGTGATCCTTCAAGTACAGTATATAGGCATTGTTCTACATGATATTGGCAAATGCAAAGCACGCACTATGTTATTTTTAATGCCAAAAAATCTGCTTCAGCTCTTCAGTCTTTCTATTTCGCCATAGAAACTCAATTCATACCCACTGCATTAAAGTTTTTTTTGGCCCAGGTTTGTATACAACTTCTTTTTGGAGCCCAATTGGGCCCCTATAGGCTATTTATTCCACAAGGAAGAGTTCATTCCCAGTGTCTGAGGACTATTTGCCAGGTCAGCCACTGTTTCCCCAATGTGGTCTTATGCCGTGAAGCTGGTCTTTCTAAAATAGAATGAATTTATTTATTTATTTATATGTCACATTTATATAGCCAGCCATCTCACACAAAGTGACTCTGGGCAGTGTATGACAATTAAGAATCATCTGTCCGGTCCTATATTTATTCCTATTGGCTCAAGAAGTTGTTCTTCCCATTTGGGCTATCTCTACAAACTTTGACAGACAACTTTACTTCCTCTTGGAATCGGTCATTGTGTGAGAAGCTGTCTTCTTTAGGTCTCTTGCTGGCAGCTAGTCTTCCAATGGGCTATGAGCGTGTGCTTACCACTGTCAAACAACACACTTTGGATTTGGAGCTTCAGAGGAATTGGTCATTCCTATCTAAAAACATGTTTTAAAGCAGTCTCTCTCATCCATTCCAATAGGCAAAATATTTTAATCGAAGAATGATCCCTACATTTAGGAGGGCTTTCTCTTTGACTAGATTTAATGCTTTCCTGACAGCTGTCACTGAGGGGAGATAGCAGGGCACTCTGTTTGAACAAAGACTATGCCCTGTGGCACGTGAGCAATCAAGACATTGACCCATGTTGTTTTGTATTGTTCCCATTATGCTGTTTCACACCAGGAGCTGTTCTCCCTACTGTTAGATAAATATCCTGGTTGCTCAGCTTCACTGTTATCTACTCTACATATATTGCTGTCTGACCAACCTGACAAACTCAATGAATGTAGCTAAGTACTGTTTTGTTTGTCTGTAGTATTTGCCATAAGATGTCAAAAAGCAGCTCTTATGTGTCTCTTGGGTCAAACAAGTTGATTATTTTTAGTTTTATTTTGCCTTATTTTTAAAATTATATATAGTTTCACAGTTGTGTATATTATTGTTCATTTTCAGTACTCACTTTGGGGATTGTGTATTTTCATTTTGGAATGTATTGAATGGGTCGATGACTATAATAAATTAAACTGAACAGAATTGAATAAAATGGACATAACCTTAAAAGTAGGTCACTTTTTTCCCCCAGAAGTCATGTAAACTACCTAACCAAACTTTGGTGAAATATGGAATTCTTGTTGATGTGACAAAACATGTTTTTTTTATCTCCTTCCAAATTATTCTACATTGTACAAAGAGGGTGGGCAGGTGGGGTTTGATGAGTGCCAAAGCCACTGTCCTGGATGAAACCCGGAGCATCCAGGAGTACATCACTAAGATGGCACCCAAACATGAGCTGCTGAGAGAATGCCTCAGGCAGCAGCAGACATGGGAGGAAGTTCAAGTGGAGGAAATACCATGACAAGACAAGCCCCTGCATGGGAGGTACCATCAACAGATAGCTGAGGTGGCTGACACTGGGAAATCCTATCAGTGGCTGGAAAGGGCTGGACTAAAAGACAGCACTGAGGGACTGATCAGAGCAGCACAAGAACAGGCACTAAGCACCAGATCCATAGAAGCAGGGGTCTGTCACACTAGACAGGACCCAAGGTGCATACTGTGCAGAGAGGCCTCAGAGACAGTCCAACACATAATGGCAAGGTGTAAGATGCAGGCAGGAACAACATACACTGAACGGCACAACCAAGTAGCTGGCATTGTGTACAAGAACTTCTGCACAGTGTATGGGCTAGACCCTCCCAAGTCCAGATGGGAGATTCCACAGAAAATTGTGGACAATAACAAGGCTTAGATCCTGTGGGACTTCCAGATCTAGATGGACAGGCTGATACTGGCCAGTCAACCAGACATTGTGGTGGTAGTAGACAAGGACCAGAAGACAGCAGTGGTGATAGATGTAGCAGTGCCAAGTGACAGCAACATCAGGAAGAAGGAGTATGAGAAGCTGGAGAAGTAGCAGGGCCTGAAGGAAGAACTAGAGAGGATGTGGAAAGTAAAGACCAAAGTGGTCCCAGTGGTGGTAGGAGCACTCGGGGCCGTGACTCCTAAGCTGGAAGAGTGGCTCCAACAGATCCCAGGAAGAACATCAGAGCTCTCTATCCAGAAGAGTGCAGTGCTAGGAACAGCTAAGATACTGCGCAGAACCTTCAAACTCCCAGGCCTCTGGTAGAGGACCCGAGGTTGAGGAAAACGCATACCACCCATAGGGGTGAGAGGGGAATTTTTAAAATTTTTATTTATATACTGTATATATATACAGTATATATATAATAATACTGATATCTATCTATCTATCTATCTATCTATCTATCTATCTATCTATCTATCTATCTATCTCAGTATACACACACACACACACACACAGTATATATATATATATATACAGTATATCAGTGTACTGACATATACTTAGAGGACCAGATCAGATACGATCCAATCCACAATAAAATAGTAAGACCTCATGGGCACCAACTAACCTTCCAGTCCCATGGCAGAGAATACAAGCAAATCTTTAAAGTTTTCTGAGAAGCTGGCAGGGTTGGGGCCAGTTTATTCTTGGGGGGAACAGCATTCCAAAGGGCAGGCACTGGTACAGGGTGCTGCTTTCTGGGTCCTGCAAGATGACATTCTTTAATTGGCAGGACCTACAACATCTTTTTCTGCCAGACCTGATGGGACAAGTGGAAACAATATTTATTACATTATTAATGAATTTTAGCAATGTTTTAGTATACTTTGGAAGCTGTCCAGAGTGGGAGACATATAAATTGTCTGATTTTTTTTTTTTAGAAACAGAAATATAGTTTTTACTTCAGCTGTGTTATCAGTTTAGGTTTCCCTCAAGTCCTTTGTGGCTGAAACTCCTGAGATTTCTCCTACTTCACTACACAGGTAATACATATTTCTGAATCATTCCATCAGCCTGAAACCCACAGGCATCTACAGAAAATAATATAGGCAAATAGGTGGGTATCCTTTCTTATCTGATGCCAGTTTTTCAGGTACCAAAGATTCTAGATTTTTTTAAGTGAAAAGAAACTGTCAAAAGCATTTATATACCATCATTTCAGCATCTATGAAAGATTGGAGACCCACAGCCTGATGGCACGAATCCTCTAGTAAAATTCTATAAATAGGTATTTACAAAACAGGCCATTCCAGATGGTTTGGACCATGACTGAAAACCATGAACCACTTCCAGTTAGTCTTCTTGGAGCTGAATGGCCTTAGCAACTAAAGAAAAGAAAAGAGAAAAGAGAAAAGAGAAAAGAGAAAATAAAATAAAATAAAATAAAATAAAATAAAATAATGAAATACCTTTTATAAAATCACTAGGACACACCTAGAACAACTGGACTGGTGTTGTCCTTGGGAGAAATAGCACATCCTATGGTCCTCACTGCCATATTGTTATAAATTACAAATAAAATTACAAACATTTGATCTTTGACAGTTCAATTTTCAGTGGCGTTTCTTTAGATCACATAGAGGTTTCAGTTTTCATCCTGAATTTAAGGCCAAAACATAAAATATACAAAAATCTGAGGTTGGAAATGTGGGAACTCCTTGTGTCTTCCCCTACACTCAAAATGGCCATTTAAGATTTCTTCTAGGAGAAAAATGTGAAACATGCTGATCTCTTTTAGTCCCCAAACGTAAGCCGTTTCAAGCAATAGGAAGAAAGTTCTGTCTGCTTCAGGTTTCTCATTTACTGCTCCAGAGAGACAGATTTCCTCATAAAGTTTATGGTTTGGTCTTGAAAGAACTCACCTGCATTAAAAGGAAGTGTGTGGCCATTTATAAATTCCAGGTACAAGATAAATTGAAAGTTCACCCCTAACAAGGAAATAAATACAATGACAACCAGAGCTAACATGCTGCCTTTTATCAAATAATAAAAAAGGTGATGATCTTTTTTCTTCCACTGGTGCTAAGCCTCAGACTGCAACAGTCGTCCATTCAACAAGAAGCTATTATAACAGCATTAGCCCTTCTGAATCTCAAAAAACATTAAAAGCGAAAGAGTAATACTGTATGCTCTTTCTTTGGGCTTATAAATAACTACTAATAGGATTTTCGCACAGCATTAGTGGCTCATAATTCAGATATCCAACACCTTATCTTCCTCTGTCTACACATGTCATTTTGCTTCTCCTTCAACCAAACAAACCTGGCTTTTTAAAAGTTAGCCCCAGTTTTATTTAAACAGAAATGGCTCATTTGAGATCAATCCAAGGTATGCCATGAACTGTATACTGAGAGGCAAAGTCAAAAAATAAATCTTCGTTGGACAGCCTTGAGCTAGCTGTTCACAGTCAGCCTAACCTAGATGACATGGTGGGGAAACTATATATACACACAATTCTGAGCTTATAAAACAGGAGTGGGGCACAATTTACTGGCTCAGTTTTGCAAATAAATCTTCCAGTTTTCACCCTCAACCTCTTCAGCCTGTAGTAAAAAGGTGAGGACCTGATGCAAAAGCAAGCAGGGCTTGGGGAAACATGAGGAGAATTCTGAAAAAGAAATATTAAGAAATAATCAGATAAAGCCAAAGTGCAAACTTTTCTTAAAATGTCTCCTCTACCCCCCTCCCCCCAAGAACCCATATTGCTCTTTGTACCATTGTCATTAGTTTTCGGTGTTTCAACTGAGGGCACATTTCAGCTGCAAATTATTTATTTTATTTTGAAAGCTACAATGGAGAGTCAGCCTGGTATTACTGAAAATGCTGAAGTCAGATTTAAGTCCATGTCTAACCATGGAAGCTTCCTGGCTGACTTTGGGTCAGTCATGCTCTCAGCTCAGCCTATCTCACAGGTTTGCTATTGTGGGGACAAGTGGAGAAGTGCTGTGGAGGAAAGGTATGATATTAATCTAGCAAATGAATATGAATAACATCCCCCTCAGTTTTCAGTAGTCAACCCTCCCGCCATATTTCAGCAGTTAACTATAGGGTGGCATGAAAGTGAATTGGAGGGAAACCCAAGGGATATGAAGGAATACAAGAGGGATAGATCAAAATAACATAAATATGCCTTTTAGGACTGTTGAAAGATCAGTCTTAATCTAGCTGCATCACAGTGGCATGTATTCGCTGATTATTCTCTCCTGAAAAAAATATGCAGCTAAAAAAGAAAAATCTGAACTAAAGGCTACATGCATGGCTGGATGTAATTTTATCCCCAAAATACATTACCTACACAAATTTCCCTAGCAGAAACCAGCCCTTAATATATATCTTTGTATGGGGGTGTAATTTTCCACAACATACATTCTTTTAACGTGCAACTAACCGTAAGATACTATTACTTGTATATAGTATGCAGTTGTTTTGTGTAAAGTATGTAAACCAGGAGCAGGGGATGCAAGCAATCTCCAGGCATTACTGGTCATGCCACAACAGGCTCTGTATTGATGGATCATGTCTTTTAATTCTAAAAAAAATCCATACCAAATTGATTTGGCATCTCCATTTCCAAGGAGTCTACAGGTATAGCATTTATTATTGTACAGCTCTATATCGCCCAATATAACAACTTGGGATGTATCTAGATTTAATCATGCTTGGTGCATACTAACTCCTGTAACTTTTAATATGGTTACGCCATCTATGACTGCATCTGCATGAGACCCATTACAACATTTAGATACAAATGCACAGGACTACTGTTGAATAAAAATATTTGTGTGTGTGTATGATTTTTCATAAAATTACAGCTGTGTTTGTCTATTTTACAGAGGAGAAATACTTTATACCTTCACTCTTAATTAGCTTAATGGTATTTTTACTTATCAAATACTGTTTTCTATTTAACAACATGACATTATCCTGATATTGTGATCCAGGACTTTTGGAGATTGCTATATATTAAATAATAGCAAAACAGCAGTCAACTGTTACAACAGAGTTACCAAAAGACAGAAGGCAAGGTGAGCAAAAAGACTGTGCAGGATAATATCTGGACCTACAAAGACTACTTCTGAAATAAAAAGGTTTTATTGGTGAAAAATTGATTCAAAACATATGTAATATCAGCCCAAGGACATTCTAAGATATCCCATGAAAATTTAAAGTTGATGATTCTAAACCAGAATGAATTTCTGTTGCAGTGACATATCATCCTGAACTGGGAAAAATAGATTAAGAGGAGTAGGAACAATGGACTAGTAGAGGAAAAATGATGACTGACTTCAATATGAAAGTCTGAATTAAATTTCTTTACATTAACTATTCCATAGCTTGTTTCCGTGCTACAAAACTATGCACCTGGGCTTGGAAAATTGTGTACCAATTCTTGGATGACCGTGATTGGAAAGCATGATGGTGTATCACAACTTCAGCAGCTAGTGTGGAAGTTTGTGGGGCTGGAGAAGCAAGGACATATTGGCTTTTGTTTCTCTTTTGTTTTTATAGTAATTTTATTGAACATTGCAATTGCAACAATAAAAACTAGTACAAACTAAAAGAATAAAAGAATAAAAAAGAAAAATTAGAAATTGCAGAAAAGAAAGAAAATAAATAAATAAAAATAAAAATAGGAGTATAGTAAAGAAAAAGAAAACAAATACATAAAGAAGTGACTTCCCCCTTCATCACAATAAGTATAAACAATTTTAGTAACTTATTACCTTCTCTTAAAATACAACAAATGATCTCTTCTTCCCACATCCCATCTCTTATCTATAAACAAATCTTTAAAGCCTCGTCATTTCAGTCCTGATGTCAGCAAAAGTCCATTAAGGGTTACCAGAGATAACAACATATCTATTTTAACTTTGATCAGATAAACCAACTTAATATTCCTCCCTTAAAAGTAAAAGTAATCTTGATCTTTAGTCCTTTCAAATAATGTCCTAGAACTTGATTTCTTTTCATTTTTTCTTCCTCTCTTCTCACAAAATTCTTCAAAGCTTTAACAAGCCTCTTTTGTAAATCCTGCATAGGAAAATTATTCAGATCGCTCTCTTGGTTTGTTATTTGTATATCCCTTTTAATTATTAAGATATCAGCTGGATTCATTTGTATGTCCAGTGTGGCATCTTTTTCCATATCATTCTTGTAGCCTGTCAGTTTTAAATCCACTTTCAGATCAGTCTCAGTCTTGTCCGGTAAAACTTGTTCCTCTCCCATAACATCTTTTAAACACAGCCTATCTATAGAGGCAGCCACTCTTAAAATTAACTTCTGAGTCCATTGTTCAAAAATATCCTTCAATATGTCCAGTGTTAAAATATTTTGCTTCATTCATTCCCTCAAGAAGGATTGTTATAATTAATTCCAAAATTTTATTTCAAATCCACCTGGACCCTTAGCCTGTTTGAAACTTTCCAAAATCAAAGTTCTAATCACTCTTTTGCTATTTATTCAATTTTTTTTAAAAAAGGCCTTGAACTTGTTTAAAACTTCTTTCACTAACGGTTGAAGGAAACTCATCCAGTGTTTTCAGACTTGTCGATCCAAAGGTTCCCAATAGGTGAAAAGCAGTTAACAGGCAATTTCTGAAAGTGATTAGAAAAGGAAGTATGCAAAGTGAGATTATGGAAGTGCTTTGTCATTGCCTTCTTCGGGATTTTTTTTCAACTTTCCAGTTTGGCCCTTAGTTCTGGGATTTCCTGATCGTGTCTCATCAAAGTATTAACCAAGACCCTCCCCAAATGAGTTTGGTCTACCTGCTGAGATACTTTCCAAGAAACATCTAGTAACAAAACACGTGTTCAGACATTTCTCCCTCAAACCCCACTTAATAGGTTGCTGCTTGTGTCTATGAGAAGAAAGGAAGAATCATATCCTATCACGTCTTACTATGGTCAGAGCAAGTGATTGGCCTTCTGTTCCATGCAGCAAACATTTTTTGAGAGAATGTTATACTATTCAAATATTTGAAAGAATGTTGTACTATTCAAAAAGGTTGGATGCATACTTCAATATGGCTTTGCAAAACATATCTTGTGTTAACCCTGCGAGGTAGTCCAGACAAGAAGCACAACCATGAGTACATCTTAATGTAACCTTACAAGAGAATCTTGCAAGTCTGAAAGTATTTCTCCCCTCCTTTTCTTTTACTCTCTGGAAAACTAGGGAGGGTCCCTTCTGAAATCTTTCCCATGCCATCCCCCATCCTGTGAGCTGAGACATCTTTTATATGCCAGTTGTCCTGTCTGTGGCTCTCCCTCCTGTCTCCCAAGGTCATTCCCCCATACCATTATATCTTGCCAGGGTTTGCTTATTTGGGATTCATTAACTAAGCCACAACTGTATGGATTACAACTGGATGGGCCACAAACTAGATTACTGCAATGTGTTCTATGTTGAGTTGCCTCTGCAGACAACCCAGAAGCTGCTGTAGCTGGTACAAAATACACCAGTAGGATTATGGGCACCACAGCCCTGCCAATATAGAATTTCACCTCTACCAAGTTGCTGCACTGGTTGCCAGTTCAACATGCTGGTCTTTAACTCTTAAGTGCTAAACAACCCAGCACAGGAGACATCAGGCAATGCCTGGCCAGAATTAAATCTGCCCTTCCAGTCTGGTCACTGAGAGAGGGCCAGGGGAAATTTCCCTCCCCAGTAGCATCTGCTGGGCACAGAATAGCCAGCTTCTTTGTAATAACTCTCACCTAATGGAATACGCTTCCCAAATGTACATGCAGTCCTCACCTTGATGCAGTTCCATAAACCAGTTAAAGCTTTCTGTCAGTTGTGGGTGCCTATCTTGGGAATTATTTGGGGGTTGTCTTTGCTTTTTGTGATTACTTTTGATTTTTTATATTGTTCTGATTATGTTACTATGGTGTTGGTTTTCTTTTTCTTGATGTTGTATGGTGCCCAGAGTTCTTTAGGACTGGGGCAGGTTATAAGTATTGTAAAATAGTACTGTAGAATATAGCCAACCACCCACATAAATTCTAATCCATGGTTTATAAATCACAGCAATTGAATTCATACAATGCACTAAGTCAAAATCCAGATTATACATCTACTCTTAATCTGATGCAATGTTCTTAGTTTGCCTTGGGGTGATAAACACACAATTTACTTGGATGAGAGCTTATTCAAACTCTCACACGTTCCTGTTCATAGACAGGGCTGAAAGAGTACTTAGTGTTATACATTTATTGCTAATTACCTAGTGGCAGAGCATAAAGAAAAATCCAGAGGTAGTGTTGAGTAAATAAATAGCAAGAAATTTGGTAATTTAATACCACAATTATTTCTAATGCTAAGCCGTAAAACATTTACATTTAACTGTCTATCTCAACTCCATGAGAGTTGACTCCCCTTGGCTGATCAAACCTTTTATTGTTTGTAAGCATTGAGAATTATAGCTCTTTTCTCCAATGCATTTACCAACTAATGTAGCAGTGTAAATATTTAGTTTAGCACATTGGGATGTAGCTGGATTATTCTTATTTACATGAATAAATGAAAATATTTACAGCATGTTTTTCCCAGAATATTTATGCTGAAATTCAGCACAAATGCAGAACCATAAAAGGGTGCAATGGAGACTGGGGAGAGAGGAGAAGAAGAAGAAGAAGAAAAAAGGCTATCTACAGTGAATATCTTTTAGCATCCAATGCAAATAAGACTCTATAAAATGCTTACTCTGATAGCATCTAACATGTTTCCCAATAAAATGAAAACACCTCTTTGATATAAACTATGAAGGAAAAAACTACCATTCTGAAATTATGGGAGCAATCTTTAAGAAAGGGAAGGGAGGAACAGGGTATTATAAAATTAATTTTGTTATAGACATCCAACTAATCCATGTTATGAAATTGGTGTCATCTCATGCCTTTTTTCATGCCTTCCTCAAAATTTCTGATAAGTCCAACTTTAATCATCATCATCATCGTCGTCATCGTCATCATCATCATCATCATCTTGTATGCTACCCAACTATATTTTATGCTATATGTTGTGCTGTCTCCATATCATATCTTCATCCACTGTCACACATAATGCAGATCAAGAGTTAGCACACTGATATCAAATTGCATCCAGAGGTTACTCATAAAGTTCAAAGAGAAGGAATGGAACACTTTGAAAATGCAAACTTAAGTAATTAAATGAAGCTCTTGTTCTCAACAATTCCAGTGACCCAAAGACAGTAACCTAGTTCAGTTGCAGTGGCATCCATGATGATGGTGTTGAAATAATTTTAAAAAAAAAGTCAAGAATGATGGTCATGGCACATTCCAAGTGGTGGGTCTTCAACTGCACTGCTGCAACTGCTATCTTGACATTTTTTACCACCGCTGTTGTCATGGGAAATGGAGGCTTCCCACTGTGTAAGTCAGCAAGCATCCAACTTGAGCGCCATTTTTTTCATCCTGTTCCAAACACCCTATCAGAAGAAATCCAACCATTAGAAAAAACAACAACAACTAGATTCTGATCCTGGCTAGTTCTTTAGCTGTAAAATATAGAATTGCTGCTAGAAGATGTGATGACAGTCACCAGTTGAAGGAGTTTCCAAGTAATGCGACTAGATCCAGTAGTGGCTACTAACAGCAACACCAATAAGTACTTAAGGAACCATGGCATTAAATACCCATTGCATTAATGTCCCAGTTGTGAGTTTCCATGGCACCTAATTACCCAGGCAGGCTTAGGCAGATGTCTTAATTTAATCTGACAGCATTCTTTTTCTATTCCTAACCCAATGAATTAAGACAGGAATGTATGTTATTTACTTTCAGACTGTGTGCCGGTTAGATGAGGGAAAAAATCCTAGCTTCCTGGTTCAGGTATTGTTCTGTCCATTGTGCTATCTTCATGGCCACCAGCAAGAAAACTGAGGGAGAAAGGACTCCACTAAGCCATATGAAAAGCCTTCAGCGATGATGATGATTTATTAAATTTATATTCCAATCAACTCCCTGGAACTCAGATCCTGTCATGAATTTTTAGAAAAAAAAAGTTGATTACCTTTATTGAAATTGCTAGGAAGGTTCTTAAGAAATTTCTTCATCACCTCACAACAATATAAAGTGTTTTGTTATGAAACATTAAGTGAAAATCTTTAATAAGAAATAGCTATGAAAATAGGGGTCATAATGAATTCTAGCTGACAGATGTAAAAAATGTAGTAAGGAACGGTCTAAATACTATCTAAAGAGAAAATACTGAAAGAAAATCCATGGTACAAAATGGTAGGAATCATATGAGAGGTGAAAAGTTACAGAACTGTACTGAAGTCAAAAGTGTAATTAACCACTGTTTTTCATATTGCAAAAAATATTGTATATTGTATATAACAAGCCTATTATTTTCCTTTTCTGTTAGTTTTTAATGTTTTTAATAATTACCATATAAGGGTTTTATGTAACAACTATTTATACATTTTTTTGTTTTATTGGACTGGTGTATGCCACCCAGAGTCACTTTTTGTGAGATGGCTGGCCATAGATAGTTGAAAAATAAATAAATAAATAAATAAATAAATAAATAAATAAATAAATATTGTATAAGCATTCAAGAGCTTGGTATACTGGTGTTTAAAATTATTTATAAAGCTAACCATATCTTAGCACATTTAATTATCTTCTCAGAGATGTGATTCATGATGAAGTTAATAACCTACACTAAAAAACAGGTACCTGCTCCAAGTGAACAAGCATTGTATGCCCAGCCCGACCGCTCTATATTGCAATGCTTGTCCAGCATCCATTCTATTCGATTTTTCTTCTTAACTTTGGATGCTCCAAATGAAAGACAGGTGACTACGAACCATAGATGGCTCACAATAAAGTCACAATATAGGACAAGAATATGCATATTCCTGGATAAAAGAACTGCAACTGTACCAAGTAACCACAGCGCCTAGTACATGTCTGCTATGCATGTACGTATGTATTCATTCATTCATTCATTCATTCATTCATCATATTTATATAGCCACCCATCTCACAAATATGACTCTGAGTGGTGTACCATAAAAAACAAGACATAAAAAAACATGAAAAAACTTTCCATAGTTGAAAAAAAATCAATATTATTAAAAAAACTAGAAGAGAGCATCTTTGAGGTTATTGACAATGCAGCCATCTCACCAATTCAACATTTCCTTGAGACCCCCAAGCATGTTGATATAGCCATGTTTTGAAAGATTTCCATAAGGTTACCAAAGATGGAGCCAATCTCACCTTGGGGGGAATGATGTTCCACAGGATGGGTGCTACAGCAGAAAAGGCCCATCTCCTGGGTCCGGCTGGATGTAACTCCTTAATATATGCCTTTTGTGTACATTTTAGCATCCAAAACTGTTTCAGTACTAGATCATAAGGAGGCAAGGCAGAGTGACTGTAATGTAGTATTTATGATGTTGGACCAACATCAGGGAAATCCAAGTTTAAAACCATCCTTAGCTATGGATGTTCATTGGGTAACTTTGGGCAGTCACTCCCTCCCAGCCCAGCTTATCTCACAGGGTTGTTGTGAAGAAAAATAGAACACTGTGTATACCCCCTGTAAGTTCCTGAACAAAAGGGGAGATAAAAATATTTATATTAAATGAATAAACGTACCTGCAAGATCACAAAGAACCAACATGAGAGCTTTAAGTTCAAGATTTCGTAAAGAAAAAAAAATCCTATATCAAACTGAGTTGTTTGCTTTCTGGGGTAAAAGGAAGTGATTCCAGAAGTCAGCTGACAAATTGGAATAGATGGATCTGTTTTCTGCGCTATGTCTTTCATAATTTTCAGGATAAATTCTGTTTTTAATTAATGTTGTTAAGAATATTCCACTGTATTGGTTTGCTAAATTACACGTAAGTTACAATTTTGCATACTGCATTTTGTATGAATGCTATACTATAATTAGTATTTATATGAGTCTTGAGCCATATAGAATCCTAATTTATATATGCTCATTACATCCATATATATCTTTCTAGTTACCCTAAGAGAAAGAAATAAAATTCAAAATGATCTTGATAAATTAGAGAAATGGGCTGAAACTAACCAAATGAAATATAATCGAGGCAAATGCAACGTTACTTATTTAGGAAACAGAAATGAGATGCAGAAGTATAGGACGGGGAATATCCAATATGGTATGTATGAAAAAGATTTTGGTATTATTGTTGTTCACAGAATGAATATGAGTCAGCAGAGTGATATAGCCTCAAAATGGGGGGGGGGGACACCATGTTAAACGGCATCAAGAGAAGTATTGTTCCCACTGAAGTAAATAGCTTCCATTCTGTTTGGCATTAGTCAGACCCCACACTTTCAGAAGGATTCAGACAAATGAGATTTGGGTTCAGAGAAGGACAAGAAGGATGTTGAGGCAACTGAAAACTAAGTTGCACAAGGATAGAGAGAAGATGAGAAGGCTGACTGTGGATATCTTCAACTATCTCAAGTGCTTTCAAGAAGGTCAGGGTCTGCTTTCTATTATCCCAGAGAGCTGGAGACAGAATAATAGGCAAAAGCTACAGGAAAACAGCAACACATTCCCCAGAGCTGCAAAACCTTTATCATAATGATGATACCAACATGGGAAGAGAGTCCAATCTCTGAGGAATCTTGTGCTACATCGCCCAGGTCTCATGTACGAAAAGAAAATCAACAAACACACGTCTGTAAGGGCACTGCATCCCTGGAGCCAATTACCAAGGAGGTGTAGATTTGTTCTGGCAAAGGCTGAAACTTTGAGGAGGGCTGCTTTCAATTAGGATTCCTACCTTGAACAGAGGATTGGATACTAAGATCTAAATGCCACTTCCAATACTACATTCATAGGTTTTTGCCCTTTTTTTAAAAAAAAACTCTACTTCGCCTATGTTACCTGCCTAATGTACTTCTCCCTTCCTATTGCCTTTTTGGCCTCAGTTTTCATTTCCTTAAATAATTTCTTGCCATTCCCAACTGTGACCAATTTAATCTGAGTCCTGAAAATATATTTTCTTTGCAAACATGCACATATGTCCAAGTAATGACATTTATTACTACTATCCTATTATATACATATTCAGTTTGAACACAGACATCAACAAAGCCCTCTAAGAAGTCAAAGCAGTGTGGAAGCTTGCAGGAAAAAGTATTCAGATCCACCAATTATTCCATATCATGCTATTCCATTATTCCACTTACAATTCCATACCAAACTTTTATTAAATTTGAAATGAGGCTTATGTGTCAATGCAAGTGGTCATAATAATAAGCAGAACAGACAAGATTTATATGGACCTTGGCCCACAGAATTGGTCTGTTCCTGGTCAGAGAGAACAAGAACCTCTAGGAATCAGAAGAAGACACTACCAGAACAAGAACCTCCAAGAATCCGAAGAAGATACTACCTACTTTGTCTTTCAGATGACAATCCTGGGTAATCTGGTATATCAGATTTTTTTAATCTACCAAACAGTACTTGGAAAAATGTGACAAGCAGACTCCTCCTTTTGAGTTTGGGGTACTTTAAGATTTTCCAGCCTTAAAGTGCAAGAAATGTGCATTATTTTCTAAGATAGGAAAAATGCTTAAACAATGACTGGACAGGCAGATTATAGCCCTATAAGAACACAGCCATAATTGCATAACCTCAAAAATTCATATGCTTTTGTGCATATATACGAGCTTGCATATATATGTGGGTGGGGATCTTTCTATTAAAAGCATCAGATTTTAAATGCCTTTAAAATAATTCATCAGAGAGAGAGGATGGCTCTGAAACCAATATTAAATTAATTATCCAATTATAAGTAATAATTGGTTAATAGTTTAGATTTTAATTTGTTCTAGAAGAGTTAGCTAATAGAGTCTGTTTTGTCTTTTGTTCAGTCCCAAATCCCCGGTCGAACCAATTCAGATTGATGTTGTGGCTCCATGTGGTGACGTGGGATTCTTACAAAGTGATCAGAATGCAATTAAAACAGTCATGAGATTTTTTTCCACACTTTGTGCTTCCAGTTGCTATGTCTGCCAGAACAAAATGTTGATTTTTATTTTATTTTTGTCAGATGTTATTTTTAAAAAATTCAAAGGAGAGGAGGAGAGAGAGGAATGAAGCAAAGCGATTGGCAGGTCAGCCTTCTAATTGTAGAAAATTATTCATCAAGGGCACCCCAATCACTCTCTTTTGAGGAAGGAATATTGAATATTATATTATATGCCTGCAAAGCCAGCTTGCTCTATCCCTAAACAAAAAGTTATGAAATGTGGTTTTTGAAAAAAAAATCTGTAGAAGTTTAGATTCAAAATCCTGTACTTATTTCTCTACAACTGGATATGTTTTATCTTCGCAGAATGGACTGTTCCGCTCTGCAATTTTTATTCTGATTAATTCTGATTACAAGTGGATTTCCCAGATTGACTTCACTTGGTTGGGCCTTGGTTCGATGTGAATTTACATATTGGTCCTGAGCTAAATCATTTGGTCAATGGACAACTCTAACTTGAAGATCTACAATGAGCATGTGATAAAATTAAATGTTATGCTGCTGCCATCACCATTATGACCACCACCACCACCACCACAAGTAGCAGTGCCCCAAATGGTAGCCCCATAACAACCTCATCCCCTGCAGTCAGAGACATAGCCCGCATTGTAATGCCGTAGCACAATTTTATTGCTCCACATTATCCTTTTTGAAAGCACAGAATGGGAAAGAACCTGCCATGGCATATAACGTGGAGATGATAATTCCATTCTAAATCATTTTGTGACAGATCTGTTAAATTAATGTACAGAAAAACCTTACTGTTGCTTTATATGATTCATTGATTTGTGAGCTGACTAAACCTTTTGTTTTGCTTGACCAAGCAATGACCAAAAATAAATTCCCACATATTAAAAGATTTCTTTAAGTGGGGCAGGCTATTGCACATTGTATATGTGAGTCATCACAGGATTTGTTCCTACGTGCCTTCAATGCTTAATGTACGTTTGCTTGAAAGACTATCATTTTGAAGCTGAGAGCACTTTCCCATGAAATCTGCAGAAGCATTTTAAAATTGGCAGCTAGGCCAGCAAGTCAGACTGATGGATGACACTGAGGGCGATAATAAAAGAGTTTGAGTCATGCAGGGAAGAGCATACCTGATTGAGGCTATTGTGTGGCTGTCACCCTAACAAGCACACAGATTCAATGACTAGATAGAGTTAATGTCATCTTCAGCCAGAACTCTCCCTTGCAATATAACCAATAGCAATATTATTGTCATCTCCTTCAGAAATCTGGCTGTCTCAAAGTACCTATATTTGAGCCAGGGTTGAAAAGAACAATTTCCTTGTTTTCATTTACACACACATGCATTTGAACAACTGCAAACAAAATAAAACCCGAAACATATAAGCACAAGACAACTTTGGGTAAACTTGAACAACATTCTTTTCAATACTAGAAGAGCAGTTCTTATAATGTAAGCCTAAGACCACCAGATAAATTTAATGGGTGATCAAGAATGTAAATGAATATATCCTTAGTACAATTCCAGTACCCTGTAATAATGATTCTCTTAAAGAATGCTCTATTGCGATCTCTTGGGAACTACATAGTTCAAGGACTATGTTAAAAATTGCCATATGGCAGACTCTACATGCAGTTGGAGTTGTCACTATCAGTCATTTGAAGCTGCCCTTGGAATCTTGAAGCCAGAAGTTCATCCAGTTTGGCTATGAAGAACTAGAAACTTTATGCATCATTGTAAAAAAAAAAAGTTGTACAGCAAAAAAGAATGGCCAGTGGAGTAAAGAACTTAAAGTCATTCAAGCAAAACATTAAAGGAGGTTCACAGAATCATACAGTTGGAAGAAGCCACTTATACCACCAAGTCCAGCCTTCTGCTGAATGTAGGAATCCAAATTAAGCAGTCTTTGATACATGGTTGGTTACCTTTTGCTTGAGCATGTCCAAAGAAGGGGAAGTCATTACTTCTCTAATGCACTGGCTCTTTGCTTTTACCTGGAGGGAATTCTTTTCTGGCATCAAATATGAAGCAAACTCATCTTCAGAAACTTTCACATAGGTTTTTAAAAAGTGAGAGAAATGACATTTTACCAAACTCCTATCCCTTTTCAAATATTAAAAACTTCTGTGGATTAATGTCCTGGTTATAGATCCCACCCCCAGGTCCTGCTGTGTTGCCTCATCATGGCAGGAGGTGTTCCTGGAAAGGATAAGCGAAGAACATCGAGAGTGTATGCCAAGAGTATATGTTCCCAGCCAGGTCACCCAAGGCATGAAGGTCCTCCCAGCTGCCCAGCCAAAGCAAGCAGGCACCTATATCGGGCAGCAGCAATACAGAAAGATGCTGGAGGCAGATTTAACACTTACTAGCTATCTTGTTTTTAGATAATATATATTTTACTTCATAGTCTGTAATAATTTAGATTTACACTTGCACAATTAATAATTAAGTAATTCATGCTTAATTATGTAATTAATGCACCATTATAACAATGTATGCCACATTTTTATGTGTTATTTTATCTTTGTTATGCTAATATTTTATCTCATCTATCTGATTTTACTTTGGTGTTGCATTTTTTAAAATTTTTGCTGGTCATTGACTGAATATATTATTATTATTCCATTATTATAAAGCTGAAAAGATAGAATTACAGTAGGAACATGGAACATAAAAAGCATGAACACAGGAAAGCTCAATATGGTGAAAAATGAAATGAAGCGACTACAAATTGACATCTTAGGCATCAGCAAATTGAGATGGATTGGGATTGGACACTTTGAATCAGAAGATCATCCCTTTTATTACTCAGGACATAAAAAAACAAAGAAGAAATTGTGTTGCTTTTATAGTTAGGAAGGGTGTAGCAAGAACAGTACTTGGCTACAATGCAATCAATGACTGAATAATATTAATTAGACTTTGTGGACAACCCTTTAATATGATGATCATTCAGGTTTATGCTCCAACCACCAAAGCAGAAGAAGAGGAGATTGATGACTTCTATGATCAAACTCAATTTGAAATTGACAGAACATGTGAACAAGATGTGCTGCTTGTGATTGGAGACTGGAATGTCAAAGTTGGAAACATTAAAGAAGAAAATGTAGTTGGATTGTATGGCTTAGGAAACTGAAATGAAGCAGGAGACTGACTTATTGATTTCTGCCAGTCCAATGAGTTCTTCACAGCTAACAAAACAACCAAAATGATCCCTCTAAAAATGGACATCACCAGATGGAGTATACAGAAATCAATTTGACTATATTATTGCTAAAAGAAGGTGGAGGAGCTCAATTCTAGTGTCAAAGACATGGCCAGGTGCTGACTGCAGAGCAGATCACAAACTGCTCATGTGCAAGCTCCACATTAAGTTAAAGAAGAAACCAGTCAATTTCTGTGATATGATCATGACCATATACCCACCATTTTCAAGAACATCAGGAATTGCTTTGAAGTCCTGAACCTCATAGAGAACCAGAGGAATTATGGGATGAACTTAAAGAAGTTGTTAAGGATGAATGTGGAAAGAGACTGCCAAAAATGAGGAAAGAGAAGAAAGCAAACTGGATGTCAGAAAAAAAGGAAAAAAAAGGAAATTGCCAAGAAGAGAAGAGAAGCCAAAGCCAAGAAAGACAAAAATCTCAAAAAGGAACTTAAGAAAGAGTTTCAGACAGCTGTTTTTAAAGAGACGAGAAGCAATATTACAACAACATCTGTAAAGACATTGATTATGGAAACAGACATGGAAAAACAAGAAAAGTCTTTCAAAAGATCTTTCAACTCAGAAGGAGGTTCCAACCTTGAATTGGTATGCTAAAGGATGCCAATCGACATAGTAACTGATTCAAAGGAGATCAAAGGAAGATGGGAGGAGTATACTGAAACACTATATGATAGAGATGTCAACATCCAAGATACCTTAGAGGATATTCCTTACTTACAAGAACCTCTAGTACTTGAAGATGAAGTTAGATCAGCAGTCCAGTCATTACCAAGTCATAAGGCTACAGTAACTGATGGAATACCAACAGAAATGTGACAAGCAACAGAATAAGAATCATTCAGGGTTCTAACCAAGCTATGGCAGCAAACCTGGAGAATGACACAATGGCCAACTGATTGGAAGAGATCAATCTACATTCTAATGGTAAGAAAAGGAGACTTAACAGAGTGTGCAAACTATTGTACAATATCCATAATTTCATATACTAGCAAATTAATGCTTAGGAT
Organism: Python bivittatus; assembly: GCF_059951505.1. Classification (NCBI taxonomy): domain Eukaryota; kingdom Metazoa; phylum Chordata; class Lepidosauria; order Squamata; family Pythonidae; genus Python; species Python bivittatus. Next base: position 18,691,344 of record NW_028277098.1, read on the forward strand.
CATCCAACACAGATTAGATTCTTACATGGAAAAAGAGATGCCAGATGTTCAAACTGGCTTTAGAAAAGGCCAAGGAACACGAGACATAATTGCTGATGCATGCTGGATAATTAGTAATCTTCTCCATCAATGTGGCAGATGGGTGGGAAGAAATGGAGCAGGGCAGGCAAAGTTATTTTAGCATCTAAAGTTGGTTCCTGTCTTTTGAATGAGAAATGTCTGCATTATACCTTGAATAACTTGAGTTGCTATATATTGAACTAATAATGCTTCCCCCACCCCCTGCCTTAAATATAGTTGTATATATTAAATTGGTATAACCACAAGTGTCCTACAGTACTTCATCATGATGATGTCATAAGCTTTCTGCCAGCTTTAGGACATATGCCTTGTTAGCCCATCTTAATCTGATTGCTTGGATTAGCCATTTTTTGTTATGTGCAAGTCTTCTTCAATTTCAAGAAGAAGATGATAGCCTTTTGTAGCCAAAAGTTCATTTCAGTCCTTTACGGTCTTTTCTCCTTCTGCCCTCCACCATGAATAAGAAATAATTTTCACAGATCTTCATAGTAACCTGTGAGTTAGATGGATGAGTCCCAAGAGAACCTTCTCCTCCTCCAATGTTTCCCCCAGGGATGATCATTTTATGCTGACTTTAAAACCAGTAGAGCAAACAATAGTTTTTATACAGGATTAGATTGCCATTATATACAGAGCTCCAAATAAGCCCCAATGACTATAGCAAAGGTTGCTTTCTGTGGAGTGTATATAACTCACTGTACTCAACAGATTTTAATCCTTCCATGTCAGAAACCAGATTGGGATTAATTTTGACGCTGTAATCCTGTATTTTTGTAATGCTTTGTCTTGATTTTTTCCTATTTTGTTATGTTTCAATGTGATACATACCTTCTGAAATTCATTAATTTCTTATATTGATTTAGTAGTATTCATGAGGCTCACAAAACACGCACACACATACACATACAATATATGTTTAATTCAATAGACAGTCTCAAAAAAATCAAAGTATTTTAAAATAAGTGGCAATATTTTAAGGCTATCAAGGCCTAATACTATATGAGTTCAATATTAGCTCATGGGTTGGATTTGCAAGGTTAGGGGAATCATTGCATAATCTGTGTTTCTTTGTAAATCAAATATTCTTTCCAAGCTGCAAACAGAAAACGTACCAATGTCTTTGATGCTGCTTAGGCTGAAGTAGAGCTTTATACTTATTCATAATAGATTTGGTTATAAAATGTCTGTGATAACTTGCCAAGGTACAGTACTACAATAGGATAAAGAAAAACAAATTGTCAATAGATTGTTCCTGTAAAAATAATATAAATATCAATAAATTGATAATGTTAACCAGAATTAAGAAAGGCATCATTAAGGAGCAATAAGCAACATGGTATTATCCAACTACTGTTTTTATAAGAACAAAATTACATTTAGGATATTCAATCTTTCCAACTAAATATATTTAGTATTTTTTGTATTATTATGCATTTTATAATTAATATAATCAATAGATTGGCTGTATTTGGACAGTAAAATTGTCCATTGTTAATAGAACCATGTTTACTTCATTAACCCATTTTTCTTAGTTTGCATGACATCTTGAACAAAATACTAATCGCCTAGGCTGCTTTGCACAACGTGGCTAAATGTTATGGCTAAAATGCAGTTGAGGTTCAGGTTTCATTTCAGGTTTGCTATGCCCTATAATCCCTGCCATTATCTCTGACTGTGGAGTACTGCTCATAATTCAGTGATGTATTCTTCCTGTTCATTTCACCAAATTCAGTCTTCACTTCTGCAGAGGGGAGAGAGAACTTTTGTAGCTAGGACAAAGACAAGAACCTGAGATATCAAGGTTCTGATTCATGTAGTGTTCTGTGTTGGGAAGGGAAACTCCCCAGTTTATCCTCTACCTGACCATGCTTGCTAATTGCTGCCAGAGAATTCGAAATTACCGTATTTTTCCGACTATAAGACGATACTTTTTTCTAAAATCCTTACCCTAAAAACTGAAGGGCGTCTCATTCAAGGAAGTCAGCCGAGAATTGCGCGGTTGCAAAACTGCCCATACTTTGTTTCTGCAGAGAGGCTTCCTCCTATTGCTACCCTCCAATCACGAGTGAAATAGCTTGTCTCCCAAACAGACTTCCTCCAATCACGAGCCTGATGTAACTGACGTCAGCTGATGCTGAAAAAACCAATTAGAGGAAGTCTATTTGCAGAGACAAGCTATCGGCAGTTTCACTCGTGCTTGAATGTAATCAGTTATGCAAAAGAGCCTGGAAATAGAGCTGCAGAGAGACGGTTTGGACCTCCTCCCACCGAGTGTATCAGGTAAATGTTAACTAATTACTAAATAAAAATGTGTTCTGCACTATCTTTAAAATATTGATTTTTTAATTTTGGGTTGGAAAAGTGGGGGTCGTCTTGTACATGGGGGCGTCTTATTGTCGGAAAAATATAGTATATTGAGGAGTGCACAGATGTTGCCAGTCCAAGATGGGCTAGACTTGAGTAGGTCAAGTTTCTTGTGAAGTGGCTATGGAAGTTCAATGCCATAAAACTGAACTTTGTATTTCTCAGCTAGTCAGATCATGCAATTAGACAGGCAAACCAAGAAAGAATAATTAGTAAATGCCACTCCTCCATCCAAGTTGAAGGCTCAATACTATTTTTATCCTAAGAGGGTAAAATGCAAAAGGGGCGACTGTCCAAACTAATTATCCAGCTAAATTTTGCCATACTGGAGAAGTTCAAGAGCCTTTTAAGCAAGGGGAAAGTCTATCAGATTTTGGCTGCAAAAACTAGTGGCTACAACTATTAGAACACAGCAAAGATTTAAGATTTTTATGAATCTGGCAGTCATCTGGATTTTTGTAGTGCAGATCTGGTAGCCCCACTTAAAACAACTCCAAACTACCCTGGCCTTTCATCACTGGAGAGACATAAGAAATATTAACTAAACAAACATATACAGATAAAACCATTGTATTATTATTCTTCTCCCATTTGGTGACCTTGAAAGAAACCAAAAGAGACAATCTGAAAATGCCCTTACTCCTGAGCTGGCATTAGTTGGATTAGCAACAATTGTGAATTACAGTCAATCTATTAAACCTATACACAGAATTAGGTGGTGATTGCCCAAAGATAAGAGTTTAAGAAACAAGAAGGGATCAGTGCTTTTATAAAGTAGTTAAATTGGTTTACCCATGCCCTCTCTTATCACAAAGTGTATAATATGATACCACCAGAACTAGACCCAGTACATTTTACAAACAACACCACTGAGATAATATAATGTGGGTGAAAAACAAGAGTGAAGAGTACATGTTAAATAAAGTTCATTCTTTGTATCCTACTAATCCCGAATACCTTCTCCTTCTCCTTCTCCTTCTCCTTCTCCTTCTCCTTCTCCTTCTCCTTCTCCTTCTCCTTCTCCTTCTCCTTCTCCTCCTCCTCCCACTCCTGCTTTTTCTTCTTCCTCTTCCTCCTCTTCTTTTTCAGATCATCTTATGCTTAGCCCTTGCATTTATACCTATTAGTTGATTGATGAGATAAATTAGTTTAAATGAGAGCACCAAAGAATAAGTAACAAAAAATCATCAATGTGATTATAAAGCCCATGTAGAGTTTTTTATCTGCATCAAAAAGCAAATGGGGATGTCAAGCTGACCTCTCATGTCCCAGTTGACACCAGCAGTAATTATATACTGTTTTCCTTTTCTAGCATACAATTCAAAGACAGATCTCAGAGACAGATATCTGTGAACAGGATTTAAACAAGTAAGACTGTAGACCCAGTGATAAGAAGTGTTATAAGTTCAGGTGTTACACTAGGTTAATATCTTTGCAGACATTGCATCATATGCTGGCAATGATTTATGCTGCTAGAGTGAGAAAACCTGTCTCTGGATGTATGACCCCTTAGCTGACCCCAGTCCTTTCAACCCAGACAAAAATACTAAGCACTACTGCAGAAACAATTAAATTAACCATCTTGAAATGCTCTTGAAAAACATTTTATTGTGTGACTGCCTTTACAACGAAAGAGATACACCACAGATTTCAATCAGGCCTTTGCCCTTGCACTTATAATAGTCCGAAAAGTATTATACTGCCTAAAGAAAATATTTAGATTCATGATATTGCTATAGTGAAATGTTAAATTATAAACTTGTTGACTGGATCAAATACAACTGAGGTCTATCTCTAAATTAAAATGCTTTAGAGCAGGAGCGCACATTGTTTTAGGGCCCCAAAGCCACACTGGCCTTTGAGTAGTGCACCGAGGGCCATACTGCAAAAACTAGATGAGGCCGGGATAAAAGAAGAAGTGGGAGCAGGATGAAAACAAACTCCCCCCCAGTTTAATTTTTTTTAAAAATAACACGCTTATCCTCTAGGCAATTGAATTGATTAAAACATAGAATTCAAGAGCAGTTGTTGGGGAAAGTTCTGGGGCCTGCTCCCAAGGTTTTAAAGATGCCTCAGGTTATGCTTCCTTTACTTAGAGCTATCAAAGGGAAGCAGATGCAGTCAAAGCTGTTCAGTGGACTCCTCAGTGACTGATGGGACACCAAGGTTGTGGACCGAGTTCTCTCTGAAGGCTGTGCAAAGTTTCAGTGAAGCTTTGACCCAATTGCCCTCCTGACAGCAGATTTGTACATCAAAGTAGGGAAGAACTCCTCTGCAGCAAATCAAATTGGGTAGCTGTACAATGCATCATAGTCTTGAAAAACTCTTTTGCTCCCCCCTCCCCACTACAACAATTCAAGGATCCTTCCAGACATTTCATTTCCATATATGGAAAATGCTGCCAGGGTTAGGATGGGCCTTCTGATGGAACAATGATAATCAATTCTGTCACCTCATCCAACTCTCTTGGAATGGCAAAAGTTTGCTTTGGGCTTCCTTCACTTCCTCAGCTCTCAGCATCTTTAATAGGCAAGCCTTAACTTTGCTCTCAGTTATGCTAATGGAATGTTACTTCTCTGTAACATAACTGGACATTTAACTCATCTCTCTGTTCTCTGATTGTGAGTTTATGTCTGACAGGTCCATTATACACACTTACCAAAATGTTTATGGCTTTTAAGAACAGGGGTTGTGTCAAATCTATGTTCTCTATTCCTTGAAGGTATTTATATGAAACTTAAATGATTTCCTGTAAAGGGTCTGCCATATATGCTTCCATCCTGCCAAAAAATAATGGAGATGTAGGTGTTTCATACATCCCCATTACAGCCTATGGACAAATCTTTTTCTCAGATTTAATCTCCAATCTCGAGGCAGCTTGACTTAAATCAGTTTGCCCTTGAATCCTGAATTGCAGACTCAAATTTAATTATGCCCTCTTCAAATCTCAAATCTCCAGTTTGAATCTAAGCAGGCCTGATTTGCGCAGGCTTCCTCTCTGTCACTTGTATAACCAGAAGTACCAAAGTATCCAGAAGTATCTGGACCTCAGGAACCTATTCTGTTTACTGTTTACTCATCATCAGTTTCAAAAGAAACTCCCTCACTAATGACCCTGACTGGGTGTTCCAACAGGTAACAATAGTTGGACATAGACTTTGATGTTCTTTTCCTATACCTATTTCAACATTTTTGTGAATGTTCCACTGTGTCACAATTTGCCAGCAGAACTTATGGTAGGGAGAGATCAGAGTCTCAAACTTGGAGAGATCATCATATTCTGAATACATTTGCCTAAAGTAACTGCAGAACTTTCAAGCTGTCTTAAGCTGTGCATCTCTGGTTGAGATCATAATATTTCCAGGACATTATTTTCTTAACTTTGGCTGACTGGAACCAATTCAACAATGTGAACACAGACAGCCACTCTTCAGGAGACAATTTACTTCCATCCTTCAATGTTTGAAAACCAAAGATATTTAATATAATATAAAATAATTTTGAAACAAATTTAAATTTAAATAAAGCAACGTTATCCTTTTATTCTTCTGGAGTTTTGCAAAGTCTTGTTAAATACAGTTTATTCTTCCTGTATTTAAAATACTGACAGGCAGATAGACAGATAGATGATAGATAGATAGATAGATAGATAGATAGATAGATAGATAGATAGATAGAGACTCAGCTCTAACAAATCCGTTTTTGATCAACATAAGTCAGTGTAGGAACAGCACAATGAAAGTCAGACACATCTGTTTCCACTGCTCTCAGGGAAATCTTGCTCAGTAATAGCCACATTAAAAAGATACACAAATTATGTATGTGCCCTTTTCCTGGGATACAAGGAATGTTGTTCTGAGCAACTGTTTTTCTTCTGTTGTAACAGCCAATTTACAGGGGTCTCTAAATATTAATGAAAACAGGTTTGACCCACTGGGTATATATAATTTGTACAGATAAATTTGTGAACCATTTATGTGGCTGTAAATAGCTCTCTGAGCTAGAATCCAAAAGGCAAAGCCAGAGATATGGGTTAGACAAGTGAGACATGGAACAAAATGTTATAGGGTGGACTAGTCTTGTTCAAGGTTCTAACCAACCAGTCAGCCACACTCTTTTCAGTGACATATCGTTCTGTTCTCCATTGCTTCATTTTCTACTTTGCACCTCCAATGATTAGTCAATGCAGCCCATTCTTTTTGAGTTATTTGATGAGGACCTTTTTGTTTTAAGATTGGTTCTACTTCTGTAAATGCTGCAGTCTTATAATACCTTATGTGTATAGATGGTGTACATCTCACATTGATCGGTACTTGTTTTATTATTTGATGTGCCTTCGAGTCAGTGTTGACTCCTGGAGACTGCTTGCACAAATCCCTGCAGTTCTCTTGACAAAATGGTTTGCCACTGCTTGCTTCCTAGGGCTGAGAGAGAGTGACTGGCCCAAGGTCACCAAGCTGGCTTTGTGCCTAAGGCAGGACTAGAAGTCACGGTTTCCTGGTTTCTAGCCCAGTGCCTTAACCACTGCACCAAACTGGCTTTCTGTATTTAGTTCACAATTAAAATATATCAAGGGTAGGGTGGGCAACATTTTTTGGCATGGATGTAATATGATCTATCTGATGGCTACAGGGAATGCTGCTGCTTATATGTCAGTGCTGGGGTGAACAGGGCTAAAATGTTTGAATGGTTTGCTATTGGGGTTTAGGGGACGGTGTTGGCAAGGTTTAATGCACATAATTTATGCCTTAAATGTTATGTCTTAGCTGCTGAAAAGCAGAAAAATCAACCTGATGGGGAGTGGCAGGTTAAGTAATGCTATGGAATTCTTACATCCTTTTAATCACAATTTTTAAAAAATGGAGTTTGGAAATTTAGGCCCACCGGTTCTGAGATCTCTAAGGATTGCAGATAGGATGCTGGGGGTGGGAGGGACAGCTCATGATCACCATACAGGAAATTGTTTCTCATGATTTTTTGAGTTGGTGGACAACACTGATGTTGAGTTCACCATGTGATGAACTTTCATCTATTTTTTTCTCGTGTTTCAAATGACTGTGTACACCCTAGCATTTTCAAGATTCCAGCCAGCATTTAGTTATAGCCATACATATTATTCTAATTATCCCAAGATAGCAAATCCTTTGTATTTCTGCTGGATTGTGTGCCAAAAAAGATTGCAATGAATCCCTCACCGCCACCTGCAAAGTCTGAGAAAAAAATGCATTTGATTATACAGTGTGTATTTTTACTGCTGCTTGAATTCAAGACTTCAATCATTTTGCATTAAAAATGTGCTACAGTGTAAATTTAAGACCAATTTCAAACCAAGCTGGGAGAATAAGTGATTAAAATCAGAAATCTGTTTGTTTTTTTTAATCAGATTTTACTCAGGAGACATTTCAAGAGAAGTTGTCGCCAAATTTTGCTTAGAAGGTGAATTTACAGGAGTCTGCTCAGCTTCAAGATCTGAAAAGTCTTTAAGGAAGTAACAATACTTGACCAAGACCAGCAGCATTGCATAGAAAGTTATGAACACCTCTAATCTGATAGAAATTAGGAAGGTCTTCTTGAAGTAGAGTATACATTCTGAAGAAAGTTAAAAGACTTTTGGTATAATTGTCATACTCTCCTAATTAAAGACCCAACAGCCTGAATTTGAAACAATAGCAACTTTTGACAGCATGCCAATTAAATTGACCTTTTCTGAGTATTACTGAAAAATTAAGGCCACTTAGAATCTTAGTTAAAAAGATAATTTGTGAGTTTTGCCAAAATCACTGATTCCTTCTCATGCTTTCCCAAGTTATTTTCTATTTTATGAGAAAAATAATATATATCAAATAGAATTCCTAAAAGCAAATATACCATAATAATAGTGTTTTTCTTTTGGATATGATAGCCGTTGCCAGCCAGAAATGGTCGACGCTTCAGCAGTTCGAGTCCAGCCTTCGCGTTAGCAGGGTGAGCTCCTGTTTCCTCCCCAGTTCCTGTAAACCCAACAGTTCGAAAACTCACATGAGTAGATAAATGGGTACTCTCACTCCGGTGGGAGGAAAAGTGCTGGCGGCGCCTTGCAAAAAAGGAGTCGGGAGCAGTTGCCGGTAAGCGCGAAAAACCGCGCGTGCCCAAAAAGGGCGCGAAACAACGGAAACCCCGCCTCCTGCGTTCGCCAGCTGAGCTCTGCTCTAGGAAGGAGGCTCTGGCAAACCATTTCCGAAAAACAATTGCCTTGAAAACTGCAAGGACTCTTCCAAGCAGTCACTGCAGAGTCAGTAACGACTGAGCGCAGATTAAAAAAAAAAAACACTTATAGTAGTTCTTTCTTAAAGGCCTGGTATCATTGCAGGACATTCCTACATCAAGACAAGTTGGGCATATCTTAACATCGTGGAGTGCAGATGCTTAGGGTAAGGGATGTCGAAATATAGGAGGAAGCAGCATTTTTTTTCCCCAAGCAGACAGATGCACAGGTCATCATCTTGAAACCCTGGCAGATTTTCTCAAAGGAATCTATTATTTTATTAGCTCTAATGACCAAATGATAGACTAGGTTGGAAGGGCTACTCATCAAAATATTCTGCACTATGCAAGACTTTTTCTGGGTGAACACATGCTGCACATTCAGCTTTTGAATAATGTATTTCAAGGAGCTCCTTTTCAAAAAGTAAGAGGTGGGACCAGGATAAAAACTAAATTTGATTTAATTTCATTAACATGTATATTGTATCAATATTACAATATCATTATTACACATTGATTGATGATTGATTGATTGATTGACTGATTATGTGCCATCAAGCCTTGTCGACTCTTAGCAACCACATAGGTAGATTTTCTCCATGATGATCTGTCCCTAACCTGGTCTTTCAGGTTTTCTTTTCAGGTTTGGTCTTCCAACAAACAGTGTGTGAAAATCTATCTACTGTATCTATCTACACATCAGTTCTATCTTGTAGATTGGGGGAAAGGGAGCAGCAGAAGAACAGCCACACAGCTGAAGCTATAAATGTGTAAGTCAGTCCTGGATAAAATAAGAAGGTAAACAGATTCCACTGGGTGAGTCAAGTTCCAAAGTACAGTCCCATTTCAGAAGGTATAGGGTGAAAGACATAGATGAGTGGCGGGCAGGAGTCAAGACTGGTGCAGAACAAAAAGATTGGCAGAAACAAAAATGCCTGTGTGCAAAACAAAAAGATTGTCACTAAGCTTGTTTCCAACAATTTACCAGCTTAGCATGTGTCAAGCCCAACCCCACTTCTGATTTATCTGTTTTGACTAGTTCGTCCAGTGCTTGTTCCTTGCAGTCACAACCTCATGATCTTATGATGCTCCATCTGCTGCCCCTCTGTGACTGAGTCATCATCAGAATCCATAGGATTTGATTAACAACATAGCACAAAGGCACATGCACTGGATCCCCCCCCCCTTTTATTAAAAAGCACATTAAAAGAAGCAGCAGGTGCATTTTTGTTTTCTTAACCTCATCTGAAAGTAAACTAACCGCCTTGCATTTTGTTGCAAATTACTCCCTTGTCCCAAGCTTTCAGTGATAAGCAGATTGAAATGCAAGGCAAGAGCATTTTTTTTTCTGTAAACAAGTCTAAAACCATTCTAAGTGTGCGTATTTATTTATTATTTTATTTATACATGACTTTTGTCCCCTGCCACAATCATACACAGACTCTTGATGGCTTACAGCATAAAGAAAAGCAATAACAATCATTTAAAAATTATAAAATAAAACTGACAATCAAAAACAGACAGAACCTAAACTCCAAAAGGCATCCAGTTTCAGCCCCCAAAGCCCCCTGGAAAAGCTCAGTTTTAAGAAGCTTCTGAAAGGTGACCAGAGTTGGGGCCAAATGCACTGATTCATTCTAAATTTCATGAGTAAAAACGCTCCTTTATTAAAGTATCAGTTGGATGCCATTAAAAAAATGAAGATGTCACTTTCTTTGCAGCTTCATTCTGAGCAGTGGCATTCCACAATAAACCATTATAATACCAAAATGATGTCATGTGTGATGACATAAACACCCAAAGATTTATTTACAGACATTTACATGCTGCATGTTGGCACTCTTGATATACTGCAGTGTTGTTTAATGTGAAGCTTTTCTAGTGTTTCATGATGCATAGATATGATCCAGGAATCTTCCTACACCATTTTGTTTCTGCTTTATGAAATATAATTCAGTTCCATTCATGCCATAGCCTTCACTGAAAGTTTTCAGAATAAGGATGATAGAGATGAGTTTTGCATTCATTGTTTTCTACATTGCTTGGGTTTTACTTGATGTTTCTCTGAGCCTGAATGGCAGAAAAAGAAAATCTAAGCTTGATCCTATAATCCCCCATTGGGAGAAAAAGAAAATGGAATAGACTGAAAAGAGCTACTGTTAAAATATCTTTTAGAAACTGCACTAAAGGTGATCATGTGATCACAGGAACAAATCTCCATAGATTCTTACTTGAGATAAATGCCATAATATATAGGCATAATCTAGAGAGATATTTACAGAATGCTGGGGCTGTTTCAAAATCTGCAGCTTTCTTTTATAACTTGAGAATGTTCAAATATGCAAATGAGGAAACAGGCAGTGAAAGGCAATTGGTGTACTGGCCTCTGATGTCACAAAATGGTCCTTAACTCTGCAGTAAGGTAAATCTTTTCCTCACTGTCTTTTCAAAGTGGACTTAACAGATGAGGGTAAGATCTTTCCTTCCTAATTAAAGATGGCTTACTAACCGAACATAACTAGTCTTACTGTCTTCTCTCAGCTTGTTAATACACTGGACAGAGATTGTGAGTGAACTCAGATGTGCTAATGGATATCTATAGATTGTTACAAACAGAGATTAAATTCCTTGTTTTGAACGTATATAACTTAGACATTTTGAGGGGTGATGTAATTGCCCTGATCTAGATCATTATAAATTAAATTAAATTCATTTTCCTCTTGACTTTCCTTATTATGTTAAACCTTACATAGCTGAGAATGAGCAAGCAATAACACTATGACACAGTGGATCTCCAGAGACCATTTTGCAATGATTTGGGGAAGGATGGAGGGAAGACTTCTATAGAGAAAATGAAATATCTTCAGTTTACTTCCTTAGGACATATGAAAAGTCATGTAAATTTCATTATTGACTCAGACATTTTTTTGGAAGAGAAAAGAAATTCCTCCAAAAGAAGCATTTTGTTTAAGCTGAGTGGCATCTAAGAGAACTAAGGGACTGTCATGCGCGAATGTTAGTGGTCTCATTGGAAATTTTTGCCTGACCATTAAAAAAAAAAAAACCTTTGTGTTTTGCCAGAGAAGAAATAAATCTTCCTATTAAAAGTTAGGTAATTACTCAACTTTCATGATTTCCTAATGCAGTTGCGTACAGTATAATATTAGGCTGTCTGAAATTTCTCAGCAAAAGCTTTGCTTTGTTTTGCCCAAAAGTATATATATTTTTAATGAAATCTCATTCAGTTTAGCAGTGGTGAATTCTACAATGGTCTTTCAAAGGTTTTTTAAAAAATTATTTTTGTCTTTTATTTCATAGAACGTATACAATCTTAAATGAAGAGAATATATGTAGCTCAGGGTTAAATTGTGGAGTCCTTGGTGCTCTCCGAGCTTGGTTATTTGCTTGGAGATGTTTCATTACCTGACAGGTAATATCATCAGTGTGAGTGAGCTTTTTTATTGTCTCTTTTGAATGGCGTACAAATCGGTTTATCTCTATGTGATGGCTGATTTGTCTGAATGCCAAGCTTCCAGGAATTCCCCAGCATTTTGGGATTTAACTTGGTCCAGGATGCTCACTGTTTCCCAGCTGAAACTATGGTTGAGTCTGTCCATGTGTTGTGAGATTAAGGAGTTTTCATCGTGTCTTCTGACTGCTAGTTGATGCTCGTGGATGCGCTCTGCTAGCCTTCTGCCTGTCTGTCCTACATAGTGGCTGTTACAGTCCTTTCTCTGCATGTTGTAGATGACTCCTGTTTTTTCTTCTTGGGTCTTTTGGTTCACTTAAGAAGTTTTGGAGGAATTTAGTTGGTTTATGTGCTATGGTGATGCTGTGTGGTTGTAATAGTCTGTTGGTTGTTTCTGAGATATTTTTGATGTATGGCAGTGTATCCACTTTTTAGTTTTAAAAATCCTTTCAATCATAACTTATGAAATAGCCTTTGATGCACATTCCTTTCATTCTTCCTCCAATTTTTTTTTTCTCTGCCAAGAAAATGTTAATTCCTAGAATGGCAGTGACTGTAAAATAAAAAATCACCATTCTAAGCACATGTTGAGGTTACAGCCATTGTTTCCTAGCTATAGTATTTCACATGAGTAATATCATGCTGAGATTTCTGTAATGTGCTTTATCTGGGGCTGCTCTTGCACTCAGCCTGGAAGCTGCAGTTCACACACAATATGGTAGCAATGTTACTTGAGTGGGCATCTCATCATTCACAATGATATATCACTACTGAAACCATTGCACTAGCTGCTGTTTGCAACTGAGCCAAATTCAAGGTTTTGCCAAAGACTGCCTTTACTGTTAAAGATCTAGTTGAGTGGTAAGATAATCAGGGGAGACCTTAAGATAATCTGGAGAGATCTAATTGTACTTGCTGAAAACTGCAGAGAGCTATATCTTGTAGTCCTATTCATGAGAGGCTCTACATCTATCTATCTATCTATCTATCTATCTATCTATCTATCTATCTATCTATCTATCTATCTATCTATCCATCCATCCATCCATCCATCCATCCATCTCTATCATCTCTATCTATATATCTATACCTATCTAAAAATCTTCAGTGTCTGACTGTCATGCAATGTCTGGTACATCATTATGATTCTGTACATTCTAAAAACATGCAGAGCAGAAATGTAAGAGGAGGATTATAAGGTAATGTTTCAGTCAAGTAATGATATTTTTCCTAAATAGGGTAATTTAGTAACAAGTGGTATGTTAAACACCTCTACTCATGCTGTCCAGCATTAGTGGAAAGCACTCTCAAGAACTCCTTGAGGTTGAAACATTCCACATTTGAAGCTCATAGCTATTTCACACTTTCAGAATGCTGCTCTCTAGCCTTAAAAAAAAAGAAAGAAAGAAAAGAAAATGTATTCAGCTTTCTGCTGTTTTCTATAGCGTATAGCAGGATTGACTGAGAAGATAAATGAAGTCCAGTCCTTTAATATGATTCAGGGCCCTCCAAAGTCTCAGCATCCAGATTTGAATTAACATCCTGTGGGAGAAATCTTCTTCCATTTCTTTCTCTTTCTTTCCAAATCAAGAAATACATGACAGCTGTAGGGTTGGGAGGCAAATTTCTCAAACTGCATACAAAAATGTTATTAGAGAGAAAAAACTTGTAATGTATACTAACATATGTATTAGGAAAAGTAGCATACAACAAATTTTATTAACAGACATTACAAATGTGTAAAAGAGAGAAGTGGTATAGAAACACATGTATATTAAAAGAAATGAACAGGAAAATGCAAATTTTCATACCAACTTATTTTTAAAATTCTTGCAAATTGATGCAGGTAGGAAATAATCGCATAAACTTCAGTTTGAAAACATTGAGAAACTGAAACAAATTGAAACTGATAGAGGTACCTTTCCTTAGATATCACTCTTTAATTCCAGAAGTTGCTTCTTATCTGATTTTATCTTTCACTCTTGGGGAAACCAAAGGATGGATAATTTGGCAAACCAGGAAGAAAAATAAAACTTTTTTTCAAAGTTTTTGGTGAAGAATATAAGCTGCCTCACCAGCATCAGAGCACTGCTCTTTGCCAGTTTCTGCAGTCAGTACTGATCACTAGGGGCTCTTGGTTAATTTGACCAAATGGTGTAGCCAGTCTGTGTGGTCTTTTAAATATTGTTGAACCATAGTTCCCAACAATGCTTCACTATTGATATGCAGGAATGGGTTGCTGGGAATTGTTCATCAGAAACATCTAGACAACCTCGTGTTCCCTACCCCTGGCATTCATATTCACACTGGAGTCAGTTCAGACATAATGTTCTAAGTCCAGCTTCATATGGTTTATTGGGAGAAGGATAATGATTGTGTCTGTAGCTTTTCTCCTTGGTTTTTCTGTAATAGAATAGTTCTGACTTTTGTTAAATCACAAATCTGGCTGTTAAGTATGGATCCAGGTCTTGGTTTGATCCAAAATAGCCACTTCCCCATTTAAACTCCATTTGTAGATGGCAAATTGGTCGACTTTTGGTTCAACTTCAAAAAAAATTTTGTAGGTCAAAGGTGAAACTTATAATTGTATTTTTTTCCTTTTATTTATCACTTGTAAGGGCACCAGGTTAAATATCAATTTGTTTTCCTTCTACTTTATTTCAAAGTTTTCCCCAGATTCAACACTATTGTATGGTGCAATCTTGTTTTGCAGGAAAAGATTTCTGTTTCATGTACTGTATACTGAGAAATTATTTTAAACAGACTTTGGAAGTTTTCCATTATAGTATCCCAGGGCATGGGAGGAGCGAATATTTGAACACACAATCTACCCTTGGTCCAATAAACTGTGATTTTATTTGATTAAGATCATTGCACGTAAACTGAACTTTTTCTCTCTCTCTGTATATTATAGAAGAGATCTTTTTGGTCACTTTATGTTGGTTCAAAGCATAATATTTAAATATAAAGTTGTCACCAACTAAAAAGTGAAATAAGAATAATTTTTAAAGAATAATTGTGCTTCTTTGTTGAAGTTTTATTGTGACAGCTTTGGAAATACTTTAAAAGACCTTATTTATTTATTTGTTTGTTTGTTTATTTATTTATTTATTTACATTAGCAAACTAACATGAATCTTAAGCATTTGGCCAGTGCTCCTGTTTTATAAGGGCATCATTATCAAATTTTTTAAAGAAGGAATGTAACAAAAAGAAATAGAAAACATGGAAATATAATAAAGGAGAATACAAATATTAGAATATGAATAAGAAGGGATCTAAAATATCATAAAAATTACAATTTTCCAATATATAATTAATTACGTATATACCATTTTTCATTAATTACTCACATATAACTTTTTGAAGAAAGAACTGAAAATATCTATTAAGCTTTAACTAAAGTACTTCATGAACACAGTATAAATCACTAACTAAAACTGTATACTATCATGAATTAAATAAGTACTGAGATCTAATTTTCCGTGAAGTTGAGTTATAGACTATATATGTAAAAAAACCCATATTTTGGGTGTGGTACAAATCAATGTATTATAATATTGTCTAGGAATGGTTTCCAATTAGAATTGAATTCTACATCAGATGTTCTTTTTAAATTCAAAGTTATTCTGGACATTGATGGATATCCCATAACATGTCTAGCCATTTTTCCAAGGAAGGAATCAGACATCCTTTCCAGTAAAAGGCATACAGAATCCTTGCAGCATGTAGCATATATAAACCTAGTTTGTTATATGTTGAAGAAATGTATGATAGGGTTTTTAAATTTTATCATTTTTAACATAATGCTGGAACATCAAGTCATACTGGGTCTGTTACTTTCATGGACAAGTCCTAAATTGTTTAATCAAAATGTTTAAGCAGAGGTTAATATAAGGTTATCATTATTATTATAATACTCCACCCGTCTTTGCCAAAATGGAATACAATATGAGCAGTAAGGGATAAGGGTGTATTGATTATAAGAAGTGGTTCCTCTAAAGCCTGGGTAAGTCCTTCAAAAAAAATGTGAGCAAGTCTGGAAGTCAGTGATAGATTATGAGTCATTTGTGCTTCAATGTTCTACTTTTCAATAGCTTATGACACATTATTTATCTTCTATCTTCAGTTCACGTGCAACAGCACCTCTGAAATTCTGCTCCTCTCCAGACACATTCCCCACTATACAAATAACCATGTTGAGGGAAGTGTAAAGGCCCAGATGATGTCATTCACTGCCTAGTCTCTGGAGGAGGACAGGTAGTGGATAAACTGTTTTTTGTTTTTGTTTTAAATATGTTCTTGGCCTTGTTAAGCATTACCTCAATCGCATGGAAGGACTTTTTAAAAGGTCTAAGCACCCTTCCATTCCTATCCCAGAGCACAAACCATGAAAGACATGGGAATACCCAGCAACATATTTAAAAATCCAATTTAAAACCTAGCCTGAAAAATTCAGTATCTTATTCGTCTGCAACCATTTCCATAAAGAATTATATTTAATTGGACTAGACCATTTTTACTACTAGTTAGGTTCTACTACCACTGTTGCAGCCCTTGCAGTTTCCTGGAACCTCTGTACATCCTTTGGTCCTTTGACTATCTATCTGATGGCTGCTTCACATTGAACACTGAACATTCAAATGACTGCAAGCCACAATGGCTACATATTATTCCCTGTTACAGAGGCAGTATGTCTGTATTAGTATCAGTTGCTAGGGAACATGAGCAGGAGAGTTATATTTATATCCTGTTGTGGGCATCCCATAGGGGTCTAATTGGCTAAACTGGAAAACTGAATAAAGCTATGTCTCAATTCTGATCTAGCATAGTGTTTCTTATGATCTTATGGTACCTCTGTAAATACCAGAAGTAAAGTTAAATCTTCAAGAATTGGTAGGACTGAATTCCCTCTTCGGTGGATTTGTGAAACATGGCTGCTTACTGAGTGGCCCCAAAAATGTGCACGGTTAGCACAGTCAGCCTGCATAGGCCTCACGGAGTCCTGAATTACAATATCATTTGTTTGGGATGACAATCTTCCTCATTGTACTTTAGGAATAGCATGAATATTGCTCGCATGTGGAAGAGCTCATCAAACCTGAGTAATGCTGGGGTATGATATGTCATATTTTTTCCCCTCTTTGTTATCTTTCTTTAAGCAATTATAAGTACACAGCCTCGGAGATGTGTCTTTATAACATGTCTTTTTTTCTTGGTAGTTATGGAATATAGTGGGGGAATTGGACATCTACGGTCATCCATATCTTACTAAATTACAGTTCCCATCAGCCCCAGTCAACATAGTCAATAATGTCAGATGCTGTAAACTGTAGGAACTGTATTCAAAGCAAGGTTTCTTGTTTTGAAATATACCAGACCATGCTCATTCACAGCAACCTGAGATTACATCAAAGAGATGAGAATATGCAGTGATGTCATGATACAAAATGTCCTCTCACATATTTGTATCCCAACGTCTGACACAAGAGTTTGGGGTCAAGACAATGCCCTCTTGCCCCCTGCAGATGCTTATAAGAATAATTCATTATGTTATTTTCTTTACCTTCTGACCTTAAACATGCCTACCCAATATCTACATTAACAATTAGAACTGCTATCACTTCCAATGAGATTTGCTAATGTCTAGAGATTGCTCCCAATGACAATAATAAAAACCAATTCTTCCTGCTTTGCTCAGGCCAAGCCTCCTAGCTAATCTTTGCATAGGATTCTGGGGAAACTTGGCTATAATAACTTGGTCAAGTTCTGTTTAATTACACATAGCTACTATGTGGCATTTAGCACTAGACTATATGCTATAAATTTATTTATTTTATTTACATATCAAATTTATCACCACCCATCTCACTGCAGAGCGACTCTGTTAGAGTCCATAGCTTTTTTTTTTTTTGTACATGATTACACAAATTCACAGGAGATTGGTCTTATGAAGATTCAGTTTAGTTAAGTGAATATCCCATGTTATGCCTGTTTTCTGGATACTAGAGGTTGGCAATAAATACCAGGACAAAGCTATCTTTTCAAGTCCTTCCTGTTTCACTACTGGAAATAGGAAACTAAATTCAATGAACTGTGTTCTGTTCTACCAAGGAAGTTCTTAATATTCTTTGCTGTCATTCTGGCCTCCTGCCTTTTCATCCAACTCTTTATTATTCAGTTTGTTCTACTTTATCTAGATTTTGACTTCTGCCTAGATAATTGATTGCCCCCTCTGGTTAGACATGTTGGGCTGACCTTATCTAATGTGTTTTATCCCTAGCCTGCCTAGACCTTTTTTTCAAGCTGTTTTGTTATGTCTCTGCTTATTGCTTTGTCATGGTCCTGCAGGAAAATATCAGAGCCCGTCTGGTGCCCAATAAATGCAGGGTGTATCTATTTTCATTTACAGTTTCCATATTTTTCATTAACAGCACTGAAACAAAGAACCACTTTTTTTAAAAAAAGGAAAATGTTAGTATTTGGACAAAGGGGAGAAAATAGCAAAACTGGATTACTTCAAACATTTCCCCTGACTTCCCCTTGGAGTCAGTAAATGTGTTTATGCAGTTGCTTAAATGTGAAAAGCACTCTAGGCAATGGATAGTTGGATAGTTGGATAATTTGTAAATTAGTTCTTGCATATTTGCATGCTTTTTCCCCAATTAAAAATGATAGAAAAGAGTTTACATGTATGCTACCATGTGTCATGGGTATCCCTAGTATATCTGATGGTCTCTAATGAAAGAGTTTGCAATTTAGCAGTTGTAAATAGGGCAGTCTGGAATTTTTTAAAAAAATAAAGATAGCAGCCACAACCACATGATCAAAGCCGCGCTTTTTTTTTACATGCATCACTTGGTGTGATGCATGTAAAAAAGGAGCATGGCTTCAGTTGTGCAGTTGTGGCCACCATCTTGACTTTTTTGAACCCCTGCCTATATATCCCTTCTGAAATGGCAATGCTAAAAGTATTGAAGGAAGAATATGAAGATGAAGCCTTACTTGACTGTCATGGATGGGTAAAAATGCCATCCAGTTTTTTTTTTTATATATATGTGAGATTAAATTTTAAAAAATAGGAGAAATCAAACAAAAAGAGTTGTCCTTCAGAACTAGTGTGTAATGTTTAATGTTTATTTCTGGGAGATTCCTTTTTCCTATCACTCACAAAATTCATGAGAGAAATATAGTTTCGATTGGCAGCTCCTTTTCCACACAAAATTCTCTTACTACATATCTATATACTTTTAACAGAAAGAGGGTGTAAGAAAGAGGGGAAAAAATCATCAAATCATTCCAATATCATATACAAGAAATTAAAAACTTTTTGGTATTGTATTCACAAACACACTTTTTCTTCTTCCTCATTTTGCTATGCAGTTGAAATGTGTACAGGAATATAATAGAAATTGTCACAGCAGCAGTCTTAATGCTTACTTTGCATGTCAAAATTTCATAGTTCAGTCCCTGTTATCTCGAGTGAAAAAGATTGTGGGTTGAAGGATTCTTCTTCTTCTTCTTCTTCTTCTTCTTCTTCTTCTTCTTCTTCTTCTTCTTCTTCTTCTTCTTCTTCTTCTTCTTCTTCTTCTTCTTCTTCTCCTCCTCCTCCTCCTCCTCCTCCTCCTCCTCCTCCTCCTCCTCCTTCTCCTTCTCCTCCTCCTCACCTGAAATTGTGGACAAAGGCTGTCAGTCAAGGCTATATAGTACCTGGTAAATGGTCTCTCACTCACCATAAGACAGTTTCAGTGCTCATCTTTAAAAAGGTTTAAACATGAAATGCTTTTCCTTTTCTCCTACCTGTAATAGAACCAAATAGCTAGGGAATTAAAATAATGCATATTAGAACCAATAGTATTTTCCTATAATAAATTTTTCAGGGAGCTGGTACAGAATTCCAAGACCTGACATTCACCCTTTGTCTGATTTGAAGGATGGACATGGGTGTTTATAAAATATTTGCTGAAAAGAGTTTGGTGGCATTTTCATTCATTTTTTTTCCTAAGACTGACATCTAGAGGATGGCCTGGTGGCATAATGCCATCACAGGAGAAGTTTTCAGACCATTTGCCCTATATGGGGAGGTGTGGGCCAGTAAGAGGAATATTTCTGGGTGAGGTAGGCCCCTTGAGGCTTTGGCCCATTTTATTTTGTTTCCTACTAAAAATTATGCCACTGTTATTCAGCAATCTATCCCTGCATTTCATCAGTGCAGTGATTGGCAGTTCTAACTGGGGGATGCAAACACAGGGCCTGAAGGGCTAAACACAGCCTGCAGGTATCCATTCCTCCTTTAAAATATAGGAAGCTGTAGGAAAGAAGGTTCGGCCTTCCAAGGACTAACATAGCTTTCTGCCATTTGTAGCTCTGTATCTGAAGGGCTCCCAATCTTTTCAGGCCAGTAAGCACACTTGGAATTTTGAGAGATTTTGAGGGGCATGTTCACAAATGGCTGTCATGGTGGGCATGGCCAATCACGAAACAACCGTGAGGTGCTTCCCTACCAGCTCCTCTTGGCTCTCAGGATAATCTTTGCCACCTTGGTTTATTTCTACCTTTTGTGGGGCAGGCAAACACACTTACAAACAGGTTGCAGTTCCCTTTGATTGTTGTTTTCAAATGCCTCTGTGGTTTAGGTTGAGCTGGGTAGCATGATTGGAAATAAAGGCTGTGCTTCAACAAATGAACAAAAGAAAATGGACCCTGGCAGATATCAAGATATCATATGTATGTAAGGGCCACACTGATATTACCAGGTTGTGTATCCCTCAGAATGGAGATTCCCTTATATGTTGCATTTGGGCAAACTCACTCAGCACAAACAAGGAGAATATTGCTATTGAACTGCTCCGAAATGCTCTGTGTTGAGGAGCTATAGGCCAGATGGGCAGAACTTGCCTTCTTCACCTTGACCTTCCTCTGCTGAAAGATGTGAAAGTGGATTGTAGGCAAGTTTGGCTGCCTGCACTTAAAGTTATGATGAGGATTCCTGACTGTGGGAAGGAATTGTAATTGTATTTGGCCATCACTGACCATGTGATGGTGGAAGGGGAGCAGGGAGCACCCGAATGCCTGCACTGGATCAATGTGGCCTAAGGAACAAACTAAGGAGGCTTTCATAGCAGAGGCACCGCAGGCTGAAGGACCAGTAATGTCAGGTGTAAAAGAACAGTTTTCTTCTGCTCTTGATTCATATTGCTTATAGTATCTGAAAAAAAATGGTTTTAAGAGTCCATGAAATGCCCAATCCTTTATTTTAGGCTTTAGAGAAACATAATTCAATTAGAAATTTGAAGCAGCAGCAAGAAACAAAGAATAGCAAAAGAAGATAACCAGGAACTAAACATATTCACACTACACATACATTTAGATAGATATTATGCAGAGGCAATGTACAGCTTTCTAGAAGTAAACACCATTTCTGTTATTTAATTCAGAGTCAAAAATAGGCTTTTTGCTTCTCTGTTTTAAATCTCCAGGGTCAGGCTTTGAAACTTGAAGCAACTGAGTACTCATAATCTGTGAATGATGTACTTTATTTCTTTGGCAGCTTTTTATCTACGACTGACACCATTCATTCCTTTTAGGAGATGACCCTTGAACTTCACCTGCTTGCTAGTGGTTTCCATGGCAACTGACATGCATTTGGCATGAAAATTCTATCAAATCTCAGAAATGCTTCCTAAGTGGGCTGCTTAGAATGCAGGCCTAAAACAATGTCCTGGGGGTAAGGTGCTTTGAACTCAATAGGTCTTACTTCAGAGTATATGCAGGCAATTGCACTGTTATGAATTTAATATGGATATATGAGGGGTGGGTGGGACAAGAGGAGGCACAGAACACATTTCTATTCCTTGGAAGTCAAAAGTGCCATGATCATTTCATAAACGCTGAACAAATACAGGGATGAAGTCACCTATTCATTGTAGGCCTAATGAGATTAGGTACCTCCGTGTACACAATCCTCTCTGGTTTAAATAGTTACTTTTGGGTTTTTTTTTTTAATAAGGGTTTTTTTTATTGTTCTTATTGATTTGTTACGTTTTGTGGTTTTAAATTGGGCTGCAATCTATCTCAGAAGGGTTGCCCTGACAGTCATCTTATGAATCTTTTAGATAACAAGTGTTTTCTGTATGCAGTTGAATAGCGGATCTGAGATGGGAGGTGGTTAGTGGGGTTGGTAGAAGTAAATCTTTGCTGTGGCCAAAGGTTCATTTTGTGGTTCTTGGTTTCGGCTGGAAATGCAAACCAGCCACCCAAGGGAAGAAGGAGGCTGGTCCTGAAAAGAATAGATGCTGCTGTGCATAGTTTAACAACTCCACCCACCCCTCTTTCTGCATTTACAACGAACCTCACAGCCTTTACCACATTCTCCCTACCATACATGCACACACATGCATGTCCACACACAAAAAAGCAAGAAGACTGAATAATAGATCCAAACTACTTTGGAAAATAATTAAAGTATGAATGGTTCTGAGCCATCCTATTCCTCTCTCACTGCATTAATAGAGCAATGTTGGATAACTGTGCAAAATCCATAAAAGCCATAGTCCCTCCTCATCAGTATTAACTGCCTCCTCCCAATCAGAGGGATAAACATTGACTTTGCATTTGAACTGAGTATCCATGCCAATTTGTTACAAAGTCACTGCACAAATGCAAGTTGTTTGTGATATATTGTTGGTTTGTCTCAAAAGCTGAATACAAAAAAGCACATAATTAGGATATATATATATATATATATATATATATATATATATACACACACACACACACACACACACACACACACATACATACATACACACACACACACACACATACTGATATATATGCATACTGTTTGGTATGCAACTTTCATTTGTGTGTCTCTGTGTGTGTATGTATGTATATGTATGTATGTGTATATATATATATATATATATATATATATATGAAAGTTGCATACCAAAAAGCATATATTAGAGATAGTTGCATTAACTATAACATATATTAGAGATACTTCCTACAGAATTTGGAGCTTTTCATTGTAGATATTGTAGGAGGAGAGCAGTGCTAGTCTATGGAGGTGAAAAATCACAAAGATTCTGAAAGCACCTTTTCAGACTAACAGATTTTATTAAAAGGCATAAGCTTTCATAAGCTTTTTAGATACATAGCCTAAAAAGGCACTACCAGACTCCTAATATTTTGCAAATGAAACTGTTTATAGGCAAAGATGTTTATAAAATGTGTATTTTAGAGAAATTTGTTCACAAAACCAAATATGGATTTTCGAGTATGTTTTAAGTAATTTGTTTAAAAAATGATGGAAAAAAATGATGGAAAAAGCTACGTATCTTTAGTCACAGCTATGGCTTCCCTCATTGGCCACAAACAATGCAACATGAAAGAAAGCATGTTTCTAACATAACTTTTGGCTAAACTGGCAGAGGATGAGGGGAGCTTTAGTTCAACATAGCTGTCAGGCTAACAGAAGCTCTTCTAATCATTATTCCCAAAGAAACCAATGTTTTCTCAATTTCTGGATTACTAACTACTTGATGCAAATCTATTGAGACAATAGACAAGCTATTTTATACAAAACACCTATTTTATTGAACATTGGACATTGTATTAAAATGTTCATTTCATGAAAATGGTAAATATTTTTAAACTAAGGGTACTCCTCGCTTAACAACCATTCATTCAGCGATTGTTTGAAGTTACAGTGGTGCTGAATGAATTGTACTTATGCTTGGTCCTTGAAGTTACAGCCGTTGCAGAATCCCTGCAGTCAAGTGATCAAAATTCAGGCGCTTGGCAGCCCACCTATACTTATGACTGCAGGGGCGCTTCAACTCCCCTCACCCGCCTATCTCCCTCCCATCTCTGCCTTTTGGCCACTCTGCACAGTGGCACTCCTCAGCAACGGCGGTGCTGGGACTGAAGTAGAGGCCTGGGGCCTTCAGCAGTGCCAGCCAGCCACCACTGCCTCTGGCCTCTACTTTAGCTCCAGTGCAAGAAGGCTGCACCCACCATTCTCCAAATCGCACACGCCATTCTTGAGATGCATCGTGGGAATGGCATGAGGAATCTGGAGAACGGTGGGTACAGCCTTCTTGTGAAGTTTTAGAAGACCTCAGAAGCCTTCCCACACATCGCGAGAACAGTGCATGCTATTTTGGGAACAGTGCGAGAGGCCTCCGGAAGAAGGCCTGGCGTGGCCGACAGCTGCCTGGCATAGGGTCAAGCCAGGCATGCCTTGTCAGCAGCAGGAGGAAGATGGCAAAGGTCAGCTGGGTGTGACAGAGCCTGCGGAGTACAGGGCAGCAGGGCAGTTGGGGCTTTGCGCTGTGATGCTGGGGTGGCTGACTGCAGCACAGGGCTTGAGGTGGCACTCCTCAGCAGCGGCAGTGGCGGTGCTGGGGCTGAAGTAGAGGCCCAGGGGTGGTGGCAACTAGCTGAGGCTGCTGAAGACCTCTATTTCAGCCCCAGCGCCACCACCGCTGAGGAGTGCCTACCTGTAAAGGGATTTCATTTAATAAATTACTTTTATTTTAGTTTATGCTGCTTTGGGTTTTCATGCATCATTGTAATATGTGCATCAATCAGGCATTTTTATTTAAGGATGAAATTCCTAATACCATACTCTCAATCTGTTATCAAATCTGTTATCGAGGTCTTCCTCTATATTAGAGATTTCTGATGTGCTGAAGATCTTGTGTCCTTTATTGTCCATATTAGTAGAAGAATATTCAAATCAGGCTGGTTTTCTATGGAATTAAAAGAAAATCATAGAAAATTTCATATTAGATTTACAACATCACATAGTGTATGTAGTTTTAGTACCAATCTTCCCTTCATTTATATAGCTTAATCTTTCCCTTCATTTACATAGCTTACCCCCAAACTTATTTTTAAGTGCAAACACTCTGCTCTCATTCTTTGATGCACTCATTTCCCTAATGCAGACTTTTAAAATATTAATCTCCCAGTGTAAACTATTTTTTAAAAAGTTTGCATTCAACTTTTAGTAGAGTCCCATTTTAATTTTTTTTTTTAGATCATGTAAAGATCAGTGTTTTCTTTAATGTTCATCTTCATTCTATGGAATGAAAAGAATGCCCAAGTTTGATTCCATTGGATCTGTGGCAGAATTCTTTACATGCTTATCTGTACAAGCAGTTAATGCTATGTGTAATTTAGTAACACATCAATGAGTTGCACTTTTAAGTGTATTATGTAATATTTATTAAATATTTTACTTGTTAAACTGCCAAATTTTAGATTATATTTGTAACTTGTTGTTTGGGCCTTTTGGCCATAAATAAATTGAAATATATAATATATAGCAACTTCCCATGCAAGCATGAGTCATGATACACATTTTGTCATTTGTATCCTCTTGTCCTCTCCCCATAGATATATGTTTGCTAGGACCTATGTATGGAAGTACTTTCATTGAAACTTACCTTGTTCTGGCATGAGAAGTTTTCTATTTTCTCATCCCTTATTTACATAGTTGAAACAGAAGTAGTTTTAAAAAGCTGTTTCTTACCTTCTAAGTGTATATCTTTCACTCTCTTCATTTTATTGTCCCATAAAGGCAGCCAATTCTTTCCGCGTTCACTGAGCTTTTAAGATATTAAGTATCAATTTAATTAGCACATTATACTACACATCAAAAACTATTCAGATGCTTAATTAAAACAGAGAACATAAAGGAGTATAGTCTCATTGTGATGTATATGTGCACTTTCCTTCAGCTTTAAAAGAGTCAGTGTACATAAATTGGAAGAAACCCTCAGCTCACTCTAAGGATATTTTTTTTCTTGTTCGAAAATTGAATAAAGTAATCCCTAATTACTAATAAAATTTTCTTTAGCAGAAAATACACACATCTAAGAAATTAGGAACAATGGCTGACCAATCTTCTGTGTGCTAATACAATTATGCAAAATCCTGATTTTTTAAAAATTGTACCACAGTCATGTTTCAAAAAATCTAAATTGCTTATACATACATACATACATACACACATACATACATATAGATCCATGCACACACACACACAATGAATTTAATCAGAAACTTAGATATAATTATTCAACTGATTATATTGTAGTTTAACTGTTATGTTAAAGTCCCTATATTGTTTCTTTAGTGTTATTTATGTTACTTTTAATGTCTTTCATCTACTTTTATTTGCTAGTGGTTGTTGTTGTTATGTATAGTTTTTCAATTTGGTTTTCAGTTTAACACCCTTTGGGGGGCAAAATAGATATTTACAACAGAGATTTAAGGGAGGGACAAATCCATCTACTTTTGTGGTGTGCCTATCTTCCTAGCCCTTTTCTTCATGAATCTATATTTTTAAAAATATTTCAAATGTACAATATACAGTTAGTGACCTATTTTGATGCATTAGTTGCATGAAGAACTGTGCTGCAACATTTGGGAAGCTGAACACTCAGAACACCCAGAATTACTGATCATCACTAAATATATATCTAATATATCTCCTAATGTATCTATTATTAGGAGCTAATACATCTCAAAAATTGATGGTTGCTTTTTAGATTTGGAGAAGGAAATCCAAAATTCTTAATTCTCCTCTCTACTTGCCATTTAACAGCATAAATTCAGCTCTGAAGCAAATCTTTAAAAAAATAGAATGTTGTTTTGGAGAAGCAAAGCTCCTTTTTTACTTCCTCGGAGCTGTTTTTGAAAGTAAATTTTCTTTGTAAACCAAAAATCTCTTTCATCAATTATTTAAAATAAAAGTGTGACCATCTCTTTGGCTTCAGTCACTTTTAGGCCTGCCCAAAGGTTTTTCTGCTAGTGAAAGACAACCCAACCCCAGACTCTACCATGCCTCCTGGCACCTTGTGGGCAAGCAGAGTTCTTCTGATGGCTCTGTGCAGAGTTGTGGATTCAGTTCCAAAAAGATGCGTTGGAACATGCAAGGTTACAAGCATACCATCTATCTGCAACTTTTTAAAGCATCTGTGGTTTTATCCACAATCATAGGGATAAAACATAATTGCTTTAAAAAGTTGTAGACAAATGCTCCAAAAAGCACTTTTTTGGAATCAAATTTGAAATCCCACACAACCCTGGTTTATGCTATATATCCTGATAACTCCCACCATTTCTCTTCCTGATAGTCCATTCTTGGCAGTCTTATGACAAGAGACCTCCTTCTCGCATGTATGTACTCAGACAGTGTAGAACATCCACCCATTTTTTCCCATCCACAAACCATGACTGCCTTGGTCTATCCAAAATCATGGGCAGGTTTGTGATTCTGAGCTGCGCCTTTGCAATCAGGGGAAAGGCTGTTCTATTAAGTGGCACCAAGCTGTAAAGAATGTCAGCCCTACTAGTGAACATGTATGTGTGGCTTAAACTACATGAATTCATAGGCTGTCAAAAAGTGTCAAAAACTTTTTAAAAGGTTTTTGATACCCTTTTAAACTCTCTACCTTGAGAAGTGAAGTGAAGAAGATATAAGGTGTATTTATAACTGCTATGTTACTTAACATGTACGTTGTAAGCAGCCCCAGTTTAGTTGTTGAGCCAATTTGAAGAGTTCAGTTTTGCATCTCCTGCAATGGTGAAGCATAATAGAAAACATTTGTAGAAATAGCAAGAATTAAGGGATTTGTGGGAGAAAAATTTGAGCTCAAAAAAGAATTTGTTTTTATATGTCTATACATGACATGTATCAACACAATTCAGAATAAATTCAGCTTATAGTGCTATTGAATTGATGGGATATTTCCCATAGAAGTGACAAATAGTGTCCAGAACTACTTCAGTCTTCAGTGAATATTCACATAATTGAATGGTTCTCTATAATCAGGTGCATAGAAAAGCAATGTGTTGGATCCAAACTCAATTATGTTTTAGGTATATCATTGGAAATTAGTGGGACAGCAGTTATTCAAGGCTGAGTTAAGTGTTCTTGCTTTCTGTTAAATCTCTGCTTCCAACCCAACATTATGTAAGAAGCATTATCAGCTAGCTTCCTTTCCAACTTGTTAGTTTTATATGTCTTGAAATTTATTTATTGTTATCAGGAGAAAATTCAGTTGGCTTCATCCAACTTATGCCAACTTCAGGGACAGGTAGAGCATTAACTTTCTATCACCAGGTCTTCTTTTCCCTGTGGTCCACTAATGTATAGGGAGTGCTTACCACTTTTCTTTTCATTAAGGAAAGTCCACGGTTACAGTTTCCTGTAAGAGCTGAAGTTTATATCTAACAAGAATGATAGATGAATCAGGGATTATTTTGCATATTACCTTTTATTGTCAAAGTATTCATGGCCAGGCCTATTTTAGATGTGGAGAGTGATCTGGGCTGTTGCCCTCGATGCCAGTAGCAAATGTATGTAATTAAAAAAAATGACTACAGTATTTAATGAGTCAGTGATGCTGATTCTGGGAGAAAGGACTAAATTTTAGCCCACCCCTTCCTTTTTGGTTAGATTATTGAGGGAAAAAGGGTTGCCACATGCCTGGCGGGGATATATTTCTCTGGAACAGTGTGGCTAGTAGTTGTAGTTTCTAGGTGGCTTTTCGCAGGAGTTGTGGAAGAGTGATGGAAAGTTGTGGGAGGAGAGTTTGTCAGGTTGAGATCTAACAATACACTCTTCTCAGTCCCCACTTGGAGTGACTACTGAAGACCATCGTATTTGGTAGATAAGTCACGCAGCGTGCAATGTGCTTCAGGGTAGAAGCTGGCTCTGGGACCTGATGGCTTTGGTTTCTGCTTGCTTCAATGTATGGGACAGTTAATGCCCATACAGAGAAAAACTTCATAAGAGAGTAGAAATAATTTTTCTTCTTTTCTAGACAGAACTTCACAAAATGAATCTTAAATACCCCAGAAAAGTGAAATAAGGAAATAATTAGCAAGCTGTGATTCCACATACCAATTTATACATTCTAAACCTTGAGTTTCAAACAAATCCCACACCAATATTAGAGTGCAGTTTGCAAGGGAGATGAAGTTGTTATCTTCGCTCTGTCATCACTCCTTCCCTTGCATATTTTTGGTGTAAATAAAACTGCTTTATTCTTTTATTATCCTGAAGTTGTCAGTTACTTACATTTATCCTCTTGATGTGGCTGTTGGTTAGTATACTGGGATGATTTTGTATGTTGGTAAGCAGGCATGATGTTTGTCTTCAGGTTGTTATGATAAGATGTCTGAAGAAACAAAGCGTATCTTGTAGTAAAATAGTTTAGGAATCTAGTGCTTCTATGTATTTCTCTTGGCTGTCTATTTCTGGATGAAAGTTTTCTCTCAGAGGAATCAAAAGGATGACACTACAACCCTTTTCATATAATCTTTCTAGGTGCAGAGAATAGGAGACTGTGAAATCACTGCAGCAGGCCCAAAACTCATTGCATTTTAAAAGTGTTTTAGTTTTTCTTTAGTTCAGTTTGAATGAAATCAGTCCTATCTATGTACAACTTTTATTGTTAAAATCCAATTAATATGTAAATATCAGTAAGAAGCGTAAAATATCCGTGCAGCAGTTACCATGTACAAAGCTTGTTTGGTATACTTTGTATATAAGGTTTAGTACTATTTAGTATAAAAAATAGCAGCTTGGAAAGAAATTCAGCTTTTAGACTTTGTTTCATTATATTATAAATCATTTTTCAAAATTGTTGAGCTTTGCAACATAGCCACCAAATATAGAAAAATGATCAAATCTGATCATTGTATTTTTAACATCTTTAAGAAAATGAACAGGAAGTTTTAGAGTAATATATCAACTAAAAAACATCTAATACAAGATTTCTCTAAGTATAATATTCTGTATAAATTTAATGTTTTTCCTCCACTGAAATTTCCATTACTGCATATCAATTATTGTGTCTAAATTCTGCATCGATTTAACCATACAACCTCTAACTTTTTCAGTTTCTGAGTCACACTTCACTGATAGCTTATAAATAAGGCCCAGCAAAGACTCCAAATTTTGTGTTATAAAGTGTTCAAGTTCAGTCAAATAACAAAATTCAACTTATTACATTTCTTTTACTTCCATTAAATCTAAACTTTGCTTTTTAAGTAAACAGTGAGATGGATAAGCACAAACAAGGATTGATTCTCACACCTTAGCTTGGAACTGTTTCTTATGTTCACATTTAGCTGTTGATGCTCCTCACAGTAGTCCTATGTAGGGCTAGAAGAACTTTGAGGGCATTGACATTTAACATGCTACTGAAGACTCTCAGCAAGCCTTTTTTCAGAATGCCAGGCTAAAAGTCAATGTATGCAGACATTCAATGTGGGTGATTGACCTGCATATTACCATTTCTACAAGTAGCAACAGCAGCTAAAAGGTAACATGGGTAGTTGGTGCCAGGCTAGAAGAAGTTATGAGAATCAGGATTAGAATGTAATCCAAGAAGAAGACATGTATTGTGAATCCAAGCACATTTGCTCAGAAGTAAGTCCCACTGAGCTCAAGAAATCTTCTTCCAGGAAAGTATGAACTGGACTGAAGCTTTAGGCATTTCTTTCTTCTTAGCTTCACTAAATGTCAACTTTTCAGAATTTTAAAAAAAAAAAATCACAAAGGCAACATTTAACTTTTAAAGTCAGAGTAAGGGATACCCTTATGAAAGACTTACTAAGGGGTGAGGCAACTTGCTGCCCTTTACTTTTGAAACTTCAATAATTATTAGCCTGAAAACATGTAAAATTTTAGCACAAAACACCCAAGTTGTCTTTGTAGCTTTATTGTACATAAGGACATAAGCAGAACTCTGCTGGATGAGTCTCCTGGCCCATCTAGTCCAGCAGTTTGTTCTCACAGTGGCTAACCAACTACACAAGGAAGCCCACTAGTCTCCCAGCAGATGGCAGTTCCACTGCCAACAAGGCTAATAACCATTGATCCCCATGACTTTCATGAATTAGTCCAACCCCTTTTTGAAGCTACCCAAGCCACATCTAAAATGTGCTATTTCCATATATCAGTTATTCAGCCTTCTGCACACTGTATTTTTTTTTCTTCAAAAAATTTATTGGATGGGAAATTGAGGCAATGCTGATTAGAATCCTGCAGTTCATGTCCCAGCATACAAATTTAGCAAAACTTATGCATGTGAGCAGAATCAGATATAAAGAGTGTCTACAGATAGACTTTTCAGATCCAAAATGACGTTATGTTTATGAAGAAAGTTACTTCCTCAAAGAAAAATCCTGCATCTGTGAGTTTTTTGTCCTCACGATGGAAAAAAGGATGAAGAAAAGGAAAGAAATAATGTATTCTTCCTGTAAAAAGCAGTCTGAAGGGAAAGTCTTCGAATATCAGTCTTCCAATCAGGGGAAAGCAGACCAGAGACAAAAAGAGGAAAAAAGGAAGTCTCTGGCTTGGTATCACTATTTCTAATCCACCTAGTATTCAGTGAGATAAAAGGATGCAAAATGTTGGTGCTTTTAGAGCTGTATTTCCAGCAGAAATTGCAAAGAGAAACGAGACTATCTTCTTTCCCAATAAATGAATGAATAGAAAATGAAATGTGGGATTTCTGAGATACTGGGATATAATGGAATTTGAATGTAGCGAAATCTCTCACTTAAGAATGTGATAGCACCTTTATCTTGTAAACTTACTGATTCACTATTGCTTTCAGCTCATGCCTCCAGGAGGTTTTGAGTTGAAAGAAAATACACAGAAACAAATGTCAGTAAGTGACAAATAGGAGTTAATGTAAAAGTCACACAGATTCACTTGGAGTTGGACTCCAACGGGGCAGGTCCAGTGGAATGCCTGAGGCAGAGTCTCTCTGGGGTATTTGGAGTGAGACTGCAGCTGTGGGTCCTGAGGGTCCTCTAGACTGTGGGGTCACCCATCTTTCAAGGCCACCAGAAGGTGACCCATGGTTGGATCCATACAGTGATATCTGCAGTGATGCACCCTTCTAAAAAACCCATTACTGGACAAGAATTTTGGACAATTTCCCCTTTTAGGTTAAGTTGTTGCTTAGGTTGTTAGACTTAAGCTCCACAGGATCCTGGAGGAAACAGATTATCTGGATTCATTTCAGTTGGGTCTCGGGCTGGACAACAGTCTGGAGACAGCTTTGCTCATGCTTACTAATGATCTGTGGTGGAGCCAGGATGGGGGTAGTACATCTATTCTTATGCTCCTTGATCTCTCAGCAGCTTTTAATACTGTTAATCATGGTATCCTTCTGGACCAGCTGAGAGCTTTGGAAGTGAAGGACACCATTTTGTAAGAAAGGTTCTGTTCCTTTCTTTGCAGCCAGTTTCAGTCAATGTTAACAGGAGGGGAGAGATTGCGTCAACGGCAACTTACTTGTGCGTCCCACAGGGCTAGATATTCTCATTGGTTCTGTTTAATATCTGAAACTACTGGGTGAGGCCATCTGTTGGTTTGGGGACACGTATCATTAGTGCACTGATGAGACCTAATTATACATCTTGGTCCTGGGCCAACCAAATGATGCTGTCAATGTCCTGTCATAGTGTGTGAAGGCTGTGTGGGTCTGGATGGGTCAGGCTGAATCCTTACAGGGACTGAGTGGCTGTGGACGTTTGTCCCCTCTGGGTCTGGGGACCTTTCAGCTTTGGTCTTGGATGAGGTTGCATTTCCTCATTCAAGATAAGTGCATGATTTGGGGGTGTCTTGGACTCATAGCTCCTGGTTGAATGGTAGGTGGCAGCTGTGGCCAAGAGGGCCTTTGCACAGGTTCATCTACTGCACCAATTGCGACCTTTCTTGGACTGGAAGGCCCTTCAGACAGTCACTCATGCCTTAGTCCCCTCATGAATGGTTTACTGTAATGCATTGTACATGGAGCTGCCCTTGAAGGTCACTTGGAAGCTACATCTGGTCCAAAATGAAGTGGTGCAGGTAATGGTGGGCAGGCATTGTAATGCCCATGCGACCCAACTGCCCTGTGAGCTGCACTAATTACCACCTGGTTTCTGGGTGGAATTCAAGGTGCTGGTTGTCACCAATAAAACCCCTCATGGAACAGGGCCTGTTTATTTCAGGACTGCCGTATCTTTGGTTATTTCTGCCTGTCAGGTGAAATTGGGCAGAATGGGTGCACTTTGGGTCCCATTAATTAAACTGTGTCATCTAATGACACCCAGGAGGTATGCCTTCTCTGCTGTGGTGCCAGTCTTCTGGAATGATACCCCCCCCATGACTCTCACTCTGCTGATGTTCAAGAAGCTATTAAAAACCTTGCTATTCTCCCAGGCTTTGGGGCAGGTGGGTGGTTGAGTCCCTACCAGTAGATTTTTGGGGGGATTGCTTGTTTGTCTTCAGGCCACTTGTGATTTGTGTATTGCACTTAAAAAAAAAAATTAATTGTAAGCCCTCCCAGAGTCATTGGGAATCAGAGACTTCCCAATAATCAACCAACCAACTAACCAACCAAATAAATAAATAAATAAATAAATAAAATCTTAGACAAATTTCACCTAGAATCTTTATGGAAATCCATTTCAGCACTATAAGAGTAATATATTACAATAAGTCTTACAGCTTTATATTTTTACCTTCGTGTTGGATACATTATCTAATCTCTTTCCTTACAAAGAATAATGAATTAACTGGGATTTCTTTTTCCGGTATCAGTTTTTTTAAAAAAGCCTTTTTATAAGCCTAGACGTACTATGTAGTATGTGATAGCATCCTAAACAGAAACAGAATACACTTCAGCAGCTTAATATATTTATTATGCTCCATTATGAAACTTAGTTTATCTGATAGTTAAATTTTTTTTAAAAAAGAAACTTTTTCAATTCCAGATTAATTTTCTTCTGTTGAAATGGCTACATTCCTGCATTTAAATATATCCATTATATTACCCTATTTGTTTTTAGGAATATTAATTTCATATTTACACACCAACCTCCTTTATGAATGGCTTAAAGTAGATCTCAGAAACCACCTTAGTAAGTCTAGCATATTTTAATGAAGTTTGAAGCAACATTTGGCACAAAAAAGAGAGGAACTTCATGCATATGTAAAGCTGACCCTGATTTTTGCCTATAGCAAAACTGAGTTTCCAGCTCATATGGAACTTCAATGAATTTTAAAGAAAAGGAAAAGAGTTCCTAAAAGAACAGAGTATTTTGAGAAAAGAGTTCCTCCTGTGTGAATCACAACATGGAGGTTACCTGCCCCTGTCTTCTTTGGTCTTGATATGAGATTTTCTCCATTCATTCTAGCGATGCTCAAAGAATTCAATATTTTTGAGCTAGTAGGATAAGATAGTTAGAACAGCCTTCCTTAACCTGGCACCCACTCAATGCATTAAGACTGAATATCCCAGAATTCCTGGTCGTTAGGACAGAAGATCCACCTTTTTCAATTTAGATATGTTAAGAAGAGATGCCTATGAAGACTGCTTGTCTCAAGTGAGAAGGTGGCCAGCTGTCTGAAGTTGAAGTTCAGATATTGTTGGAAAATTACAGTGGATAATTTCCAGTTTAGTTTGCACCTTGTGCATTCCCAGTCAATCCCTCTATCACATCAGAGCAAGCATACATGCCACTCAGTTGAGCTAGCAAAAAACATAGCTTGATATTTATTTATTAAATATCAAAGCAGCACAAAATGAGACAAAAGACAGGCAAAAACAAGGAGAGAGAGACATGAACAGCCAACAATTTATACTATCTATATATCTATATCAAAGGGCACAGAACTTTCCAGAGCCACTGGAAACAATACTGTGGACAATTAGTGTAGACAATCCCAAAGGGGGTGGTCTTTGGTTATTCCAGCTTTAACCCTTTTATGTACCTAATGGCAGCAGAATAAAATTGGAAAACAGGTCAGCAAGCAAACTCTCCTCTATTCTGCACCATGGAAGAAACAATTTGGTAATTGAGGATAATGCGCCCAACAGATATCACCTCCTCTGCCCCTTACATTGCATTCCCTTCTGCTCACCAATTCAGCCTTGGAAGGGTAATTTTCCAGAAGCTTTATAGCCATTGCTTTCATGGAAATTGGCTGCTTCATGTCCTCTCAATGGAGGATTGGCCTAGTATAGACACATAGAAATAAAACATACTTTGAGACAATTAAAAGAAAAAAAAAAGCTAAGAAGGAATCAAAAACACCAGAACATATCCTCTCCAGCAGCCAATAGTCAGAAAAGCGGGGATTAACACCAAGCAAACAATTAGGCAGAAAACAATACCCTACTCAAGGAACTATCAAGGAGAAAACCACACCCCCACCAAAACTTTCAAGGTAAGCTACTGTATATAAACAGGGAGAAAACCCCACACTCACTAGCACAGATGATGTTTCCTAGTTGGATAATGAAATGTCTGCAAGCAACAGACAGCATCAAGGACTCCACATATCAGTTTATTTCAGAAAGAAGCTGGGATTAATTTAGTATAGACAGCTAAGCAATACTGGTTCAAAAGAAAAAAAAATTATCATAGCTAGAATATAACTTTATTAGACCAACCAAATATAGACAAAATCATGGATTTTAGACCAACTCTAGATCTCTTAATCAGAGACATTACCAAAAACAGAGCAGAAATAGAAGGAAGGGAAAACAAAGCCAATTTTATGATTTTATTTTATGTAATTTAAAAAGAACAAATCCAAGGAGAACATGGATGAGGTGAATAATGAAAATTTTGAAAATAAACTTCTTTCTGAAGATTTTCTTTGGGTGCCTAGCTAGCTATTTAGTATTACTTAATTAATTAATTAAATATATATATATATATAGTTGCCCATGTCATAGCAGTGAGTCTGGGCAGTGAACAGAGGATTAAAAGAAGAGCAGTACCGTTTGCAATAATAAATACCCCCAAACAATAAAATAAAAAATGCTTATGGTTTAATCATTCTACCTCTAATTAATAATGAGAAGAACTAACAAATCAACTGATAGGCTTGCTTCACCTCCCAGCCCATATGCCTGAGGAAATGGCAAAGTCTTTAATGCCTTGAAAAAGATCAGTAGCTAGTGGAATGTTGTGCGGTCCAGTGCAATGCAGTGAGGTAAGGTTACCTCCTGTTCATCTCAGGTTTGCCACAAATCACAATCTATTTTGATTCTTGCAAACTGCAGAATATGGTGTTTTTATCAGTTTAGGCTGAATTTATGACTAAAGCAATAATGAAATACTTTTGTTAAATGAAATTTCTTTTCTAATCCAAAAACCACCAGAAATGGGGTATTACTACAAATCCCTAACTGCTTCAGATTTTTCTAATACTTTTCATGTGATGAAAAATGGTCAGCCTATGAATTGACTTGAAAACAGAAAACATTTACCACTAGCTAATCTTAGCCTAATCCACTGGCCCCTACTGCATTTCACAACCCAGTCCAAAGTGCTGGAAATGGCATTATAAAATGTTCATGTCAAAGTTGGGAGTAACAGAGAACCTGCTTATGTGAGCAGAGGATTATGCACAATGATAATGACTTAGACACTCATGTGTGGCTTTGCAAAATGGAAGTGGTATCTGGAAATGTCACATGACTTCAGAAACCTTGGAGGTCCTTTACTGTCCCAGACAGGCTCCTTATTCAAATCTGTCAATGAACAAAATGAAAAGAATTGTAAAATATTTGAAGAATAAAAATATAAAAGAAGCAAAACTGAGTAATCATATATACAGTAACATATTATTGCCATGATCACACTTTCCTTGTTCTTTGCATTTGAGATAGATTTAGATATATAGATATAGATATACCTACTAAAGTTTAAAAATAACAAAGAAAAGTAATGAATGGATCAATAAATTGGGGAAAGAGATTTACACCCAGTCATCAGATGATAGTCTCAAATTATAATGAGATACATCTGTATCTATATCTGATCTATAGATACAGCTGTAAGAATAAACCAGTTTTCTTCCTTTTTTTTGTAGAAGGCTTCTCTAAGTTTTCAGATCTTTCAGTTAAAAAATGTGCAAGCCACATCCTCCATAGAGGAAAGACTGATGTGGTCCCACTCAAAGGTCACTTAAAGTTCCCTTTATTATCTTCCCATTCTTTGCTGCATTGCTGCCCATTTTAACTTCCTCTCCAAGATTTCAATATCCTATCCCGCCCAGCCAAAAAAAAGGTATTGAAAGTGAGCAAACTCCAAAGTCCTGAATCTAACTCATTAATTCTGACTGATGATGGTTCTCAAAGAAGGCAAAATGAAAGTGGTTCTTTGAGGCTGATTTGCTTTTTCAACATGGCTATAAATGCAGGAATAAAAAATAGCAGTGCGGATAAAACAGATATTGTGATAAGTTAATTATTAAAAAGAGAAAGAAAAAAGATATCTATCTCAGGAAGCTCAGAGGATAACATCTCTGATCTCTCAGTCTCCCAAGCTGAGTTGTGAACAAAAAGAAGGATATACCAAATCAGCATCACCATATCTCTCTTACATGATACCAATTAATCATTAGTGCTATTGCCCTTCCTCTGTAAATGTTAAATATTTGGAACAAGTATGGGCTAACACAAATAGAGAACTTGTATAGTTAAATATTGGTAAAGAACATAAATCATAAATGTGATATCTATGGGGTAGGTTGACAAGTCAAGGTGACAGCTAGAGTTGGGGTGAAGCTTCAGTTGTATGGTTGTGGCTACCATCCTGACTTTTTTGACCCCGCCCCCAGCAGCAGACTCCTCTGACTGTTGAGCTGGAACCTTCCATTTCAAATCATGTTTAGCCTTGGGTTTCAGATGGCTTAGTCGAAATTACATGCAATCCTGAAAAAAATGCAGCTGCTTTAATAAGCTAACTCATTACAATAGTCACTTCATTAATGCGACTCTTAAAGCATTGGGGTTTTTAAGCCTGGAAAATGACATGACTGTTTTAAAGAAGTGCTGCACTCACTCTCACATGCATTCTGAAGCTTCGC
The DNA here is from genome assembly GCF_059951505.1 of Python bivittatus. Lineage (NCBI taxonomy): Eukaryota > Metazoa > Chordata > Lepidosauria > Squamata > Pythonidae > Python > Python bivittatus. The sequence goes on from NW_028277098.1 coordinate 18,729,412, forward strand.
TTCTGAATCATTTTGAAAGCATCTTTGGTCTTAATTTACTACTAGCATTCTAGAAATATATAAAGAAATGATTAAAATATTCTGTTGCATTTTCAGAGTAAGGTGGAAATGATGCTGAGAGGTTTCAGGTTATTGTATCTATTGACCTATCCTTTAGCTGTTAAAAATGTTTTTTTCAATGTCTAGCGATAAAACATTTGCTATACCACAGGGAATCTTTTACCAGATATGAAAAAATTCTATAAGGCAATCTGATATGTGTTTGAAAATTTTACTCCTAGTTTGTGAGATTCACTATGACTGGCTTATCAGTGGGGCATCTTGCATTATTGTTCTCAGTGCTACTTTATTTTGATTCTTTTTCAGTGAATACATTTATGCATGAATCAATCTTATTTCTTTGTGTGTGTTTCCTCAAAGGTCCATATCTGAGACTCTGGCTAGATATTTTAACCTTTTTCAACCCGCACTAATAAAAGATTCTCACTAGATTATGTCCGATGTCCACATGTGAACTAAAGGTTAAATGTATGTATTTGTGATTAGAATGATAATCATATTGACTTACTGGGAATTTGGCTGTTGATGATTAGCAGTACATTTAAATGAAATTTCAAAGAAGCAAATCATAGATTGAATCACCAATCTGAAAAGTATTATGAAGAAAGTGGTATGGTTTGGGAAAATAATTAATATCCAAAAGGAAATATTTCTCGCACCACTGTTGCCCTGCAACTGGTATTTAGAGGCATGCTGCCTTCAATACTGAGGTAACATTGAATCTCAAGACTAATAGCCCTTGACAGACACATGTTCTGTGCTTTCATCCAGTCTCTTCACAAAGCCATTTAAGTTAGTGGCAATGTTAGTGACAAGTTAGGGTTATCTAAAGGACTGCCTCTCCCCAGTTACATCAGCCTGTCCCATTCGATTTGGCAGAGAAGGCATGCTGTGAGTACCATCTGCCAGAGACTTACATTTGGTGGGTCCCAGGAGGCAGGCCTTCTTTTCTAATAGCCTTATGGAACATTCTCTCCCCACCCACCCCCACCCCCAGGTTAAGTTAGCTCCTTCCCTGCTAATGTTTCAGAAGTCCCTCAAGACCTGGCTATGTCATCAGGCTTTGGGGTCCCAGGAAACCGATAACATCTTAAGATGGCTCCATAATTGATATCTTCACTCTCTCCATGCCCATGGTTTGTACATCTTGCTTTTAATATATTTCAATTTTAATAATTGCTTTATATTTTTATTATGATTGTATTTCAATTGTTATTTTTATTTTATTGTTGTACATCACCCAGAGTCACTTCTTGTGAGATGGAAGGCTATACCAAATAGATAGATAGATAGATAGATAGATAGATAGATAGATAGATAGATAGATAGATAGATAGATAGATAGATAGCATATAGATGCAGAAATGGAATGGAATGGCAGGAAAAGCTGATATTCATGGGTTTGTTAACTTCTAGTTGAGATTGGCTGAGGAGTAGCATAGCCCAACTCTGTAGTATACTGTATCCAAACCTGGCCATGCCCAATTATTTGGGAGTTGTGGGAAAACAAAATGAATTGGGAAAAAACCGTACGTTTTGTTTAAATGTTTGATGAATTCTTGAGGGAGAGTAAGTACTTCAAGTGTATCTAACTTGTTTATTATGTTTTCTCTTGTTTGTTATTACTTCCTTGAATGCTTGAAATGTGAATATGAAATCAAGTCATAACTGACAATTCAGCCATGCTCAAGAGTTCCTGTCAGGTCCATAATAGCCACACTGACGCAAGAAAGCTAGACTCTCACAAGTCCAAATAATCACATTTATTGCAAAGAAAAGGAGTTAGGTTATAGAATTTTGGAAACTAAGTATGTGTACTTTGGCCCCCATTTATTCAGGGAATATGTTTAAGTGGGGATCCTTTGCACCCTTGATCTTTTTCCCAACTGTCCCTTGATGCAGGGAAGATGTTGCTACTTGTTTTTTGAACAGGATAAACGACTGAACATCTGTTATGATCCTGCAATATTTTGTAAATGCTCGCTCCTGTTCCCAGACTCAGAGAATTCCAATATGATCCCACTATCTTGCAATCTTCCTCTCGTGCTATTGCTATCTTGCAATCTTCCTCTCGTGCTATTGCTATCTTGCTATCTTGCAATAATGTGAAGAGGGATAGTGCAATGTGCATCCTCACCCTCAGATCCAATCCTATCACCAGATCAATGCTTTAATCCAAGAGTAAATTTTGGATAACAGATGTTTACCTTGGATAACAACTAACCTGGCATTACAAAGCAGGAGCTTTAAGTTGGAGGGTCCACCCTTGCTGAATGCTCTGCTAGTCACAAGCCTACTGCTGCGGCTCTGACACTTTGCATGAAATTCTCCGAGGCTTATTGCTAACTCAAAAAGCCACAGAAAACCAGGCTGTTAGACCAATCACTGCATGAAAGCAAATGCCATTTGACATGCATAAATTCAAGCATAAGTACAAGTGATTTAAAGACATTAAACAGTTGAAATGCGGCAATGCATTTGTTCCTCTGCTAAATCTGATCAAGTGACTATAGATATTTTTATGACAAACACATATGGAAGCCAAACATTAAATAATATTATCCACAAATCAGATGCCCCTGGGAAGATGCTAAGTATCTTTGACTTTTCTTATAAGCATTTGGAGTTAATAGAATCTAGCACAGAAGGAAAGCTCTAAAATAATTTTCTGAGAAACTTTCACTTGGCAACCTTTTTCTAGAAGAAATGCAAAGGATGAAGACAGCACAGGCAATGGCTAATTTCTATATAGATTGCAAATCTGTAGACAGCTTCTCAACACTATGATATGATTTGATACATGAATATGATATGATATGATATGATCATGAAGGATGTGCAGATCCTGTAAAATATGGATCATTCCATTGCCTGCTTTGTAAGTTAGCTTTTTGGGTCAAGTAATTTTTTGAAAGTTCATTTCTTAATTTTGGGGGGGAGATGCCCAAATGGTTAGGGATTATGTTTACTTTTTTAATGTTCACGTTTATTATGGAATCTATAGTTCAGCAAGGTCTAGAACACCAGAGGTTCATGCATACATATATAAATACCCATCATGCTCTTCTCTTTTGGAATAAGCAGCATTATGCATAATGGAGAAAAGGAGTTAAAAAAAATAGCAAGCCAAAGAAATTAGAGGTATGAGATGAGAAAAAGAAAAGATATAAATCTAGTTTACTCTGTACTATTTACTTTACCCTCTCCGTACCTTTGCAAATGATTCTTCTTCCACTGTGTCAGGTTTTGCTTCGTTTTGTTTTTTATGGTGTTGGACTAGCAGCTCTTTTATCAAGCTCTGTACAAGCTCTTGATTTATCTGGTTTTTGTTAATGTTTTCTCTTTTTGATCTCTCATTTTATTTTCCTTTATCCTATTTTAATATTTTACTCATTTTATGAATTTAAACTTCCAATCTGCAATTTAAAAGCCCTTGGCAGTACAGGTAAGAAAAAGAGACGCAGAACCAGCCTTGGAATTTTGAAACTAGCAAAGGGAGCAAAACAACTGAAGATTAATGAGCAATTCACCTCAAATGGTTCTACTGAGAACCTAATCTGCTGGAATTCTGTGAAGAGATTCTAAGTGTTATCCCAGCAATCAGATGAAACCTCAAACCCTCCTCTCCTAATGAAGGTGATGGATTCCTATGGAGTGATGACTTCTAGGGAAAGACTGCCTCTGGTAAGCACCCTGTTCATTTTGAAGATAATACTTGTACCTATGCTTTTAATGGTATTCCAGCTGATGAGTTAAATAACATGCTAACCACAAAACCTGCCTCTGATTCTTCTCTCTCTCTCCTCTCTATTCTAAATATCATCTTTTAACTGCTTACACTGCAAAGGTCTTGTTTGAGCATCTAACAACTATTTCTGTAAAAATAGATGATCTTAAGAAGACATTTGACACCCATATAGGATCCTTCCCAGAGATAAAGAAAGCAAATTACCCTCAAGGAACTTCTATGCTGGATATCCAACCAACTGATAAGCAGTCTGAAAATAGCAAATTTGTGCTCCTTCAAGCCCAGATAATAAATAGGATTCTATCCTCCCGTATCAATGTAAACAATTAGTTATCTCCTTAATAATGGCATTAATGTGGGAACAGAAGCTCTGTTAATTTATTCCTAAACCAACTACTGTACTTCATTCCAGCCTCTTGACCTTGTTTATATTAACTGGCTTCCCTCTACAAATGGCAGAAACAGGATTCAATTGTTTTTCAGCAACTCAGTAATACTTAGAAACACTCAGTGCTTTTAAACTGAGGAGCTTCTTGAAAATTGTTGTTCATTGTTCACTGAGCTAAACATGAGGTCTCTCCTAAATAAAATTACATCAGTTCGCATATTCCAAAATGCTGTGTCCAACTGGGACAGCTGCCAAGTTTCTTCTATCTTATCTTATCTTATCTTATCTTATCTTATCTTATCTTATCTTATCTTATCTTATCTTATCTTTGACCTTGACATCAGGGAGTGTATCCAAATGTTCCACCAACACAAGGAAAATATTGCTTAGTTCTTTGGAAAGTGAATCGATTAATTGTTATGCAATGATGGTTAAACAGTCAGAGATATTATCCATACTATGGACTTGTACAAGCAATGAAACAAACCGAAGAGACAGCAAAGCCCTTGCTGCTTTAATTCACTTAACCAAAGATTCTGATCCTTTGGCCTCTCTATTCACACATATTAGTAACATATTCCAAATGCTTCAAGACTGGAATCTTTCTGTTACTGATCCACTGTTTAAGTAAGGCAACAGCATGGGCCTTTCCAATAATTGTCCAATAAGCCACCTAAGCATACCCAATGAATTATTTGCACATTTTCTAACTTATAAGCTTCTGGACTGGCTAGAACAGGAGAAATTTCTAGCTGGCTTTAGGGAGGGCAAGTGAACTATGGACCACCATGCTATTCTATAGTTTCTAACAGAGAAATGCATGCAGGCTTATTCTGCCTCCTATAAGTTGCCTTCGTTGACTTAAAAATCAACCTTTGATTCCTTTCCTAGCAAAAGACACTGGTGGAAACTGTTCCATTCCTCTAGGGACTGCAGGTTACTTGTCTAATGAAGATGCTTCACAAAACCATTAGATGCCCATGTCAGATAAGGTAGCAGCGACCACCTCTTTGCAGATATCTCAATCCTTCTGGATTGAAATTGAAATTGAAAAAGGAGTGAAACAAGGGTTATATTCTAGCTCCTCTTTTTTTCGCTATCTAGGTGAACTGAATGGTCACCCATACCCAAGGCAAAATTTCACCTCCATAAACTTAATAATAACTCCACTTACTAATAGAAGTTCCACCTATTGTGAGGATAACTTCACATGTATCTCACTACTGGAGTGGGACCCTAACATCTCCAAAATGTCTTTCAGCTGTCATTGCTTTAACCAGTAAATTATTCCTTTAATTGTTAGGATCCTACTAATATATGATTTTAATATTTTAAAATGCTGTTTTATGCTTTCTGTTACATCTCACCAGTCACTGAACAGAACTATTACATATGTATACATATATGCACATACATACTTGCCTAGCAGCTTAGTATTTAGTAAGTAAACATTTTAGTATCTTACAAAGTAGTTTTATAATCTAGTTAATTACTTTTAATATTTAGATTACTAACATTTATAGTATTATAATGTACTATTTTATTTACTCCTATTGACTTTTTAGAAAATGTTTATATCTTTTAATCTGAATCTTATAACTTTTTATAATAATCACAGAAAATACTGGTCAGTCACCATAATAAGGATATTTCATTCCCAGCACATCTATATACTGCTTCAACCACAAGTTTCTCAGTCTTCCCCTTCATCTTGACCTATCCACTCTTCATTCATAAATTTGTTTTAAAATTCACATCTCGTTCATTCTCACCATGTCAGCAAACCAACTTCCTGTTTTATTACCTACAAGTACTGGACCTCACACCACTAAGTCACATCCTTGTGACCACTTGCTTGGATTGTAGCAATAAAGGCCACTTAGAACCATTGAATGCAGAAGCCCAGGAATTAGCTGGCACTCAGCTCACTTATTGTGAGCATATTGTACCTGTGCTGCAGACCCCACACTAGTTTCCATTTAGCTTCTGAGTACAATTCAAAGTGCTGGTTATCACCTATAAAGCCTGCATGGCTTAGCACTGAGGTTGCCTGCAGGACCACGTGCTCCAGCTGAAATCAACCCAAATGTCAAGCCCCACATGGCTGGGTAAGAAGACTGTAATAGAAACTACCCATTCTCATTTTTAGTGAGTTAATCAAGGCAGAGTCTCTTTGAATACTTTGATTAGTTTTTCGCAGATTTCTCCCCACCTGGGCTGAGTTTATGAGATAAACTTCAAACTGACTCGCCCACTGCTACCTCTTCCATTCCTTTCCCAGTTTCCCCATAATCTCTCATACCACCTGACCCAAGCATCCTGGTATAAAGTGTTGTTGATCCTCCATTTCTCCAAAGTACAGTGTATGTGTATGTAGGCAGGCAGGCTGGCAGGCTGCCTGACTGGCTAGCTCGCTCATAGGTACCTCTTCTCAGTAGCAGCATCTATTTTATACAATCATGTCCCTTTAGAAATTAGGTTGGTCCTCTCCTTCCAGAAACTCCTGAAAACTGAGTTATTCTGGAGGGCCTGTGGTATATGATAGGACACCCAGACTCTGGGGTTTGGGGTTTTAGAATAGTAGAGTGTTATACAGTATATGGTAGTTCTTAGTGGGGATATGACATCTTGCATTTGCCAATGTAAATAAAGTGGTATTGGAAGCCTACCTAAGCAAAGAAATAAAAACAGAAATAGTTGATTTTTTGCCATCTTGTATATACCCTGTATATACCCATGTTTCATAAAAGTCTTTATATTATATCTTGATCTAGAATTAAATAATTGTATGGAAAGACCCTTGTAGTTTACATAGCATATAGCTTTCCCTCCTGATTCTAAAACTGATCTTCTTCTGCTCTGGGAGATTAGAACTGCTAGATCTCTATGCAAATCAAAGAACAAACATTTCCTATGCTTTCTGTCATTTCAGTCAAAATCACTATTTATGTAGTTATAATTATACTTCACTCACAACCAGGCATTTTCTCTCTCGCCTCTTCTATTTAACACAATAATGCATGCTGAGACCTAAGGCAATTATGAAAATTCTGCTAATTTGCATCATTTCATATTTGGCCTTGGTTCTTTTTTCATTCTACATATTTGTAGGTTCCCTGTCAAACAATTCTGTGTTATAATATCAACAGCCCTGTAAGTTATAATAAATACCTGGTCCAGTTGAATCCAATCACATTTCAAGAACTTGTTGGGGTTCCCCCCCCCCCCGTTTATTGCAGAGGAAAACATGTGCACATAAGAGAACACGTACTATACATGAGGTATCTGTTTAGATCTTTTCCCATCTCTTCTTATGTATCTATATCTGTATCTATATCTACACTTACATCTACATCAGACCAATCTAATGGTGTGGTCAGGGTGCTTGGAGCGCTTGGAACTAGCGGGACACAATAAATGAAAGGCAACTATTTGCATTTCTCCATATTCTTCTTCTTTTAATTGACTAGTTTAATGAAGGGAAATGTGAAGTGAGAATGCCACAGTTCTTCATACAATAGGCTTTTTGCTGGTGTTGGTGTCCACCAAAGGCAAAACCTGGCCACTCTCTAAAATTGGTTGTGGAAGTATATTCCCTCTTCTGCTTGCTCTTCCTCCACCAATCTCCCTTTGCTTATTAACCCTGTGTCATGAGACTTATTACTACCATTTGTCTCCCAACAATTGTGTAGAAATGAGGGATTCAGATTTTTCCAAATATCTTTAAGGGGAACTGGAGGGATGCAGTGACAAGCAATTCAGAACAGGACTGCAGAAATTCAGATATGATGCTTACTAGATAACCTTGGCCATTCTCTTCCTTTTAATCTAATTACTTTCTGTGAGCATAAAATGGAAAAAGAACTATTGTATATGTACTTAAGCTAAATGGAGAAAACAAATCATTTTCTTACTCCTATTTTAAACTGTGAGGCCACCCAGGTTACATTTCATTTTTTAATCATTTCTTCATCTTGCTATTTTGCAACTCTTATTGACTTTGCCAGTTAAGAAGCTTTCTTATCTTAGAATGAAAGCATCCAACTTTTATTTTACCTACAGGTTAGAGTCTTTTCTATCAATCTGTCCAGGAATTGGAGGCCGTATAGGAATTACATCATTGCACCTTTCTACCATTTTTGTGTGAAGGAAGAACAGTCATAATAGCCAAGGAACCTGGCACTGCTATGCCAAAGACATAAGGAGGGGTCCCATTCTGGTCTCTAATAGATGTGCCACTTCCATTTGCCAACAGTATGTTGCCCCACCAGCTCTAGCATCATTGCAATTAGCTTAGGAATGATCACCTATTTCCTAGTGAGCTAAATGAAAAATAATACTTCAACTTCTGCTTCTACTATCTTCCCATTGTTCAATGGTTGGCACAAAATGTTACCGCTTTATTTGAAATGGGAGATTTTAATGCTTTAGAGGCAACCTCCCATTATGTATACCCATAGGACTGGAAGGAGCAAAACATAATCACTTCATGTCCCTTGAAAGACATCTTTCACTGAGCACCATGAGAAAGAGAGCCTTTCATTCAACTTCCTTGACATCCTCAATGGACACAAAGATTTTAAAAAAGAATAAGATGAAGGCAAAGGACATTTTGGGACCATGGGCCACCAATTATCTCTTTTTGGTAAAAACCCATTGTGTTCATACTAAACAAGAAATGTAGAAACGAACTAAATATCCAGAGGACCATTTTCTCTTATGGGAGTCTATCTTTTATGTTTTGATGTTTCATTTCTTCTTGTTACTCTGATTTTCTTTCCCAATCATGGCCCTTTCTTTTTTACCCTTTCTTTACCTCCATCTCTACTTCCTCCTCCTGAACTTAGGTTTCTTTCTTATCTGTCATTTATCTTGAGTAAATTTCAAGCCAACGAAGTTTGAGTTGCATTAAAATATATTCAAGCACATTCTCCTGTCCCTAAGGGGAACAACATTCTCAAAGAATATTATGGAGACAGAGTCTATAGTCATTTTTATGAAGAAGGGAGACTGAATGGAAAGGCAGGAGCCAGAACATCAACTACAAAAGGCCCCCTCTGCTTTATGAATGCTATTCTTTATACAGGGAGAACACTGATAGGCAAGATAAACACGGACATCAGTGCACTATGGGAATGATAGTTAAGTTCCACCACTGGATCATAGGACACAGGGAAAAGAAAGTTTAAAATACCAGAACAAGTGAACTATTATTCCTTATAGCAGTATTCATCACTATTAGTTCATTTATTTGTTCATTGAATTTGGAGGCCTTATCAGTTTATTGCTGATGACATAAAAAATACCATACGCATGGGGTCTTCTGGATTTCTGTAATGTAGCTTGTACAATTGAAGTTTTCCCATTGATGCTGGAAGGAATGTACAACATAGACACAGGGCATTTAAAAAAAAAATCTTACAGAGAGGTTTGCATAGAACTCATTCATTGGCTTCTCAATTCCAAACAATTATTTATTCTCCCAGTACATTATCCATACATATACGCCCATCACATGATTCTCTTTTTCCCTTGTGAAGTAAGCAACCTTATACTATACAGAGTGAAGAAAAGAAATAATGATAAAATACAGTGATACCTCGGGATACGAACGCCTCTGCTTGCGAATTTTTCGGGTTACGACCAGCTCTGGCCCCAAAATTTTACCTCGGTTTGCGAACTCCGCCTCGGGGTACGAGCCATTTTCCGCCCGTGCCACGTGGTCCGCGGCCATTTTCTGCCCTGCCACGTGGTCCGCGGCCATTTTCCGTCCGTGCCACGTGGTCCGCGGCTGTTTTTCCGGCCCTGCCGTGTGGTCCGCGGCCGTTTTCGCGCCGCGCCGGGTTGTTTTCGCACCGCGCCGCGCCGGGCCGTTTTCGCGCCGGGCCGCGCCGGGCCGTTTTCGCGCCGCGCCGGGCCGTTTTCACGCCGCGCCGCGCTGCACCCGGCCATTTTCGCGCCGCACCACGCCGCGCCCGGCCGCTTTCCGTGTGGTCCGTGGACGCCAGAACGGATTAACGGTAATTACATTGAACCTTATGGGAAATTGCCTCGGGTTGCGACCAAATTCGGGCGGAGGGCGGAACGGATTAACCGGATTTACATTGAACCCTATGGGGAAATTTGCCTCGGGGTGCGACCAAATTCAGAGGGCGGAACGGATTAACCGGATTTACATTGAACCCTATGGGGAAATTTCCTTCGGGTTACGACCAACTCGGGATACGCCCAGAGTCACGGAACGGATTAAGTTCGTATCCCGAGGTACCACTGTAAATTAAAGACATGAGATAAGAAAAAGAAAATATAGCTAAAATTAGTTTACACTAATACCAATCATATCTCTTTATATCTTTCTATCCTAGCAAGCTATTTTTGCTCCCACCATATGCATACATCATTTCATACTTTGTATTTTTCTCTTTAAACTTTTTGCTCACTCATTTTCAAGATCTTGTGAACTCTACCCAACCAGGACTTTCTCATTCTTGCCCTTCTTCTTGACCCATTTACTCTTCTTTCATATATTTGTCTATACTTCACAATTAAACTTCTCTGCGTGTACTCACCTCCACAAAATCAGACCACCTTCATTTAGATCTATCAGATCCCTTGCTTTTCTCTTAGTTTCATAGATACTCAGCATATCTATTTTTCTTTCATTTCATTTATTAGTTCATGATTGTTACCATTATTCTTCTGACAGTCTAAACTACAGTCCTTCATATTCCATAGATAGATGTGGGCAAAGACATGACTTCTGCTGCCTATCATAGCCTTGACCAAATGAGGCTTTCTACATAAGACTTTTTAGTAAAATAGAGCAGGTGTAAACATAACAGTACCACTCAGTTTTAACATATTTTGGGCAGTATTTCACAAGTACAAAAAAAGCCCAGTTTCACCCCAGGTATGTTCATACTATTCTGTGCTAGCTTGGATATCTAATGCAGAGACTACCCTGTAAGTCAATGTGCAACAGTTACTCATGCCATACCTGCTATGAAATGCATTACACTGTACTGACAAATTTCAGGATTCCAATCCTTTACTCCCAGTCCTTTGAAAATTGACTCCTTGATTGTCTGGTAATGGAGTTTTGTATTAATTTTATTTTCACTATTTAATAGTGGTTTCACTCTTGTTCAAATAATTGTTTTATTGTATGCCGTACACTTTTTAGTCATTTTTGTTTACTACATTTTTTCTTTAAAAGTATATAATTCTTTAAAACAAAGGGGAAAATCAAGAGCAAGTGGCTGTCCATGTTGGACTGTCTGCTTTAAAGTGAACACAATTAATCAGAATGTTTGGAATCAGTGCTATAATATAAAAATATGTTTTGAAGAAAGGCACTGATTATTTCAGCCAGGACTTGATCTGCCTGTTTTATAATCACTAATGTTTGCGAAGAGATTAAAGCAGAACAAAGTATGAAAGTCAGGGCAAATAATCTGTTCTCCTTTCATATAGACATGATCCACATAGAAGAGATAAAGTAGATTATTTATGAAAGTAGATTTAATACCAAGAACATCCCTGAAATATAAAAGTTCTGATATTTATGGGTACAGAATTGTTCATAATCCAAATATCCTTTGAATAATGTCTATATACGCTCTCCAAAGCCTATGTACATAGAAATACCAAAAATACAGGCAGTCCAAACTACAATCCTTCATATTCCATAGATAAATGTGGGCACAGACATGACTTCTGCTGCCTATCATAGCCTTGATCAACTTAGGTTTTCACATAAGACTTTTTAGTAAGATAGAGCAGATGTAAACTAAACAGTACCACTTAGGTACTGGAGTATATGTGCAAATTATGCTGGAAAATGTGGACTGATTCAGAGATCATGATCTCAGATTAAAAATATCAGAGAAATCCACTGCAGACTTTTCTTCAAGTGAAATGGTATAATTTCTCCATGTTGTACACCACAAATTAATGTAATCTGTTATGATCACACTCAAAATATATCTTGGCTGAAAAAAATCTAAGCAAAACTGCAGTTGGGTACAAACAGGTTTTTTGTTTGTTTTTTTTGGTGCCTTCGAGTCAGTGTTGACTCCTGGAAACTGCCCAGACAAGTCCCTGCAGTTTTCTTGGCAAGATTTCAGAAGTGGTTTGACATTGCCTCCTTCCTAGGGCTGAAAGAGAGAGAGAGACTGCCCCAAGATCACCCAGCTGGTTTTGTGCCTAAGGCAAGACTAGAATTCACCATCTCCTGGTATCTAGCCTGATGGCTTAACCACTACAGTACACCAAACTGGCTCATAGTAGGAATAGCTCTCTAATATGTGCATATGCATATTAGGGAAAGTAGTGTTTATCTCTCTCATGCGTACATACACATCCACACAAACACAAAACACACAAAATGTGTATGTCAAAAGTTATCTTTTTCTGGTGTGTGTGTGTGTGTGTGTTTAAAAAAACAACATTATTGAAGAATTAAGAGAGGAACATCTGTGGAATCAAAATGCAGGACTCAAATACAAAATAATCAAGGCTTCACTGCAGTGTTCATTAGACAGTACGTACTGGAGGGGGAGCCCACCTAAGGTTAGTGGGAGACACTCCCCTACAGGCAAAATGGATACCCTGATATTTATACACTTCTACAAGAAGGGGAAGGGAAAAAGAATGCATACACATACATATTCATATGATGATGCAGGCATACCTAAATAAGCAATACTTTTCAAGTTATTTTCTGCCCCTCTGTTATCTACTATCTACAAGGAAAACAAAAGTGTCACAGAGGAGAAGAAACAAATTAGTTCAAGGTGCCAAATGCCAGGAAGAAGGCATCCTCCCTCAAGACAGATGCCTAAGTTGCTATGGGGATGTTTGTGATAAGGAATTTACAACCAGCCCAGTTCCCCCCAGCTTCAAAGGTGCTGCACATTCCTTTATATTTCAATTTTATTAAAGCGATTCCATTCATCTGAGGTCTCTAAAAACTTGCTTCTTTCACCCAAAGGTATATTTTCCTCACAGATCATTATAAAAATCCAAATCTTTGCATGGTGGGAGGTGGCACAATCAGTCAATGTGGCCTAGGGGCACCATATGCCTTTGAGTCAACACTAGTTAACTCAATGGTTTAGGAGTGGGAGAGCCAGGTTTTGATCCTCCCTTAGGCACAGAAGCCAACTGGGGAACCTTGGGCCAGTCACTCTCTCTCAGCCCACATCAACACCAAGCTCTGTGACAGATAAACAATGCCCTTTTTGCATAATGTATTGATAGCTTGGTTGTGAGAACTAGGTGAGCAGAGTGCAAGAACAAGCAGACTGTGCAACCATGTGGGACCAATGCAAAGAAAAACCAACTATAGAAATTTGATGGGATATACTGTTACTGGAATATATGTCACAATGGCAGGATTGGAACTATATTAGGTTTGGGTACCAAATGTCCGAAACATTACATATGCCCCTAAAAACTCTTTGTGGCCATTAGAGGTCATAGTGCCTGAGTTTGATACCAAACTGCCAAATAACTTCCAACACCCCAAGAGAAAAATGGATTTAAAAGTCCATTATTTCCACCTGTTTGTGTCAATATTTTTCTTACAGTGGCTACTGTGAAGGGGAAAAAAAAGAATTAAAAAAAGTGGAACCTTGCTGTTGAAAAAATGTCCTTCTCTTATATATTCTAGATATGGATGAAACAGCTTTATTTGCATGTAGCACTTTCATACATATTCATTTTAGGATAGTTTCATAACTTTTCTTTTTTAAAACCTTGCAGTAATATCTGCATCTCTTTCAAATGTATTTTCCCCTCAAAATACATGCTTTAATAAACTTAAAAACAAACAAAACAACTAAAACCCACATCAGAAGAACTTTAAGGAAGTGTGGAAGTGATGGATAATGAAGTCCAGACTTATTCATTTGAATCAGATTTTCTTTCTGAATTCATGTTAGTATTTTTCCCAAATAACTGGTTTATGCCATCATGTCTGTATATCTGGAAACTTTGCTGCAAGGATTTTATTTCATTCATCTCTTCTCTCTGTCCCCTTCCCCCTTCTGGTTTAAACATCCACAAGTGTCTGTGCTCAGTTGTCAAGTAAAACCTGCATAAATTCTAAAGTATTGAGGATAAATGTGTGCACAACTTGGGCTGAACTATAGAATGTTATGAGTGCTGTTCTTCAGTGTTACATGGTTGGCATTACAATTTCAAACACTAACTACTAGGAGTGTCCAGTAAGGATGCCCTAAAAAATTAATAGAAAGTCACTCTCAGCTAAGGACTTACTTCATTATTCGATAATCTACATCCTATGACTAAGCATAAAACCTAGACAAAAACCCTGGTTCTGGAAAATGTATTTCTTTTAAGGCGTTCTCACTGTGAGAAGAAGCCTTGAACTTCATTGAGGGTGTTGCACTTTTCTCTGTGGCCCAAATCAAACTAAAACACTTAATATTTGGAAGTGATTTCAGTTTTGCTGTATCATTGGTTGATGATGATGATGATTTTAGTTAACACGTTACTTTTTAATTCAGGAGAACGATGTAAAAAGCAGTGATTGTCACAGGTTTGTTAAAAGGGAATTAACCAGATTCATGGAGAGATGGCTACTGGTCATTCTAGCTATACATCACTTTCAACAGAGAGAGCAGACTGCTTTTCAATGCCCGCTGGGAGGAAGGTGTTATTGTGCTCACATTCTCCTGATTTGCCCAAAGATATTTGTTTGGCCTCTATGAGAACTCAGAATAGACAGACCTTGGGACTAGTCTCGCCATGCATTCTTACATTCTTAAGTCTGTTTTTTTTTTAATGACCCTGTATGTAATGACCCTGAGGTATTTATTTATTTATTTAGAAAATGTATACAGCCACCCTTAGGTGAATAACTCTGAGTGGGTGGCTAACGATGATACAAAAGCAACAGAAAAACAGAACAGAAATATACAGTCAAAAACAACTGTAATAAGAAATAAGAGGTACCTCACAAGTGATTCACGGCCCGAAGAACAAATGTATCAGGCTTTGCTAATAGCCTGGCCCCAACACCTGAGGGAACAGCCAGGTTTTCACAGCCTTTATAGACCACGCAGTGTAGTCTTCCCAGTAACTGAGGTATTGGAAGTTCAGAAGCCTTTAGCAAAAAGTCCCAGGTTATCACATCTTGCTATAGTACTGCAAGATAAAATACTGGACTCCAAACAGTTGAGAGAGGCAAGAAGAGAAATCTCTTTCCTTCTGTCTCTCCTCTACTGCTCACTGTGTATTAGAGTTAGATTTTCACTTTTAAGATTCAACAAAGTCTTTCCTCTTCTTTAAAGTAAGCAAGCAAGAACCCTTTTATGGGAATGCTGGAGAAAATTGTACCAAACCAATTTTCTCTGTTTATGTACTTAGCACAGCTATGCCATATTTGTTCTATGCTATTAATTTTTGTGAAATGGCACTGTTTAAATGAGAACATTTAAGCACATGAGACTATTTTATGCTTCTGGTGAAGAGACTTTACTCCAAGGTATTTTGTGTGGAAAAAACAATGGGATTCAGTGGAAATATCTTGCACTTCACCAAACCCCTCATAAATGTGTTGTACTTCCACACAGCACAAAACCTTGTATCTCTGTGCATGGTGTAAAAAGCCAGATAATGGCTTTTTATGACTTAAAATAGTAGATCTAATATTGAGGGTTTTGAGGGTAAGATTAAAATAGGGAGATAAACATGGAAATGAAGCGGGAATCCCGGAACAATGCAGACATATGGAAAGCTGTTAAACATTTTAATAAATCAAGACTATGAGCTAATCTGTTCATTGGTTTTTTCCCCCTTTCTGAACAAGCTGATAAACAATTAAGGCTGAACTGAACTGAACTGAAGGAAGCACTCCAAGTACCAAAGCAGAATCCCGCAGTGTAAGTGGATCCTATGGTGTACTACACATGCAGGCCAGTGGCATGTTTTTGATTTACCACCACCCCCTAAGAAAAAGGAGGGGGAGGACTATTGATAATGCATAACTGATAATAACTAACCAAAGTAATCATAGCCAATTTAGATCACAATCAAAAAGACAGTCCAATGTGACCTATGCCACATTTCCTAAACTCTGTGAGAAATTGCTAGGTTGCTGCTCAGCCAATTACTGTCCCACCAGGGTCGGATGTCCTTGAGCAGAGCCTCTCAGGCAAAAAAGAGCCACAATTTGTTGTTGTTTCATAGCATGTAGCAAAATTAACCTCCATGGAGAGGCAAATGTGGGCAGGAGTTCAGCTGAACTCCTCTACGTCTGGATCCAATTCAGCAATAACAAGCTTGACGTTTCATCAGGAAGAAGCCTCCATATGTGCTGGAGGTTTGCATATCCTGCTGCCAAAAAAATAAGATTGGTAAGTAAAAATGGAAAGATAAGGCCATTTCAGCTCCATTTTCCCTTCCTTAGCCCTCCAAATTTTCAGATAAAAAGAACATTTGCTGTAGCTGCATTTTTCATAGTCATTCTGCATTGGCTCTGTCTTCCTTTCTGCCTTCCGCTCTTTACTGTGGCTTAAGACTGCAGCTATCTAAGGTAGGGCGGGACCATCCATAGACCTCATGTAATCTGTTGTGAGTGGCAGTATGTCTTTTCCTGCTGGTATGTCCCTTCCTGACTTACCCAAGAAAAAGCCATACTTTCTGTTTTCTTTGAAAAGCTGTTTCTTCACAGCACAGCAGTCATAAGAACCTTCTCCAGACAGTAGCTAAAGTTTTTAAAGAATGCAGAGGCAGATTTAACACTACATCAGGAGCGGCAGGCAAATTAAAAGGAGGCAGAAAAGCTCTAGTTTCCCTTGGGTGATAATTGCAGCTGCATCAAGATCAGTACAGAAGATTTGTGTGTGGAAGCCCAAGTGTGTGTGTATCAGTGAACGCATTTATATGCATGCATAGCCCCAGCTCACAATCCAACCCACTTCAGCTGTATCAAGAAGTTCTGTAAAGCAATTGATTGTTCTGTACAAATTAGTAATGTCAATGAATATTTTTTACATTATAATGTTCATGCAGCCCACTTCCAGTAGTTCATAGTACCCAGATCTGTGCATGTGCTCTAGCTTAACAGATTTAGCTAAATCTAGCTAAACAGATTTACTATGGAAGGAAGTCCCTTTGACCTTAATGAAAATTATATTTTGATAAGAATGTCTATAGTTGCAGATCTGGTTTGTCTTTTTCTATTGATAAAAACTCTTCATTCTCTCTTTTGGCATGGGCAAAAATGCTTTGCTTATCTTATGCTGTATCTTGCAGTCATCACTAAATTAAATCAATTAGAAATATGTCCACCTGCAATGGTGGACAACAGACTAATCTTGTTAGGTTTTTCTTTTTAATTTATGAAGAAGAAAGACAATGTTTTCCTTATTTTTAATTTTCAAAAATTTGCAGTTGTCAAATTCTCAGAAGCCATACCAAGGTTCAAAATTACTAGGACTGAAAAATTAAATTGACACCATGTATTCATTTTTTCTATTATCAACTTATCGTTTATTCTACTTATGTGTTGGATACAACTTCCATAATTCCCAGCTGGGTAATGTGGATGGCTGAGAATCCATTCTAAGCAGTTATTTTATGCCAAGTCTCTTGATAAAACGAAGAGATTGCATTTATGTATTGATTTTGGGGGGGGGGGATGTTATGTGATAAAGCAAAATAAAGACAAAGTCTCCAGAATCATAAAACTGTGCAATTCTCCATCTGTTAAGAAGTGTGTTATACAATGGATAACTAATTTATCTGCAGAAACATCTTGTAAGGAACTATGTTATCTTTTGAATTGGGCTCTATATGCAACCCTATAGTTTCTTTGCTTGTATTGCCCTGCCATGTTATTCATGTTGCATAGGGATATACTTTCAATGGAATCAACATTTTTAAAAATGTATTTAATGATAGACCAAAAGTGATGTATTCTGCAAACACTAACTATACAAATTAAAAGAGATTCATAAAAAATTATCATAAGAAACATATGAAAGGTTAAATTAAGCACATTTGCAGATGATTTGGTTTTAATTGTGGAAAATCCTATGGAAGGAATAGATATATTAATGGAGAAATTAAAGGAATTTGGTGCATTAGCTGGATTTAAAATTAATAAGGAGAAAATGAAGATGTTAACAAAAAAAAACATGAGGATGGAAGATAAAAAAGGATTGATTGTAAAAACTGGTTTTCAGTTTAGGAAAAAAGTAAAATCCTTGGGCATTACTATGACTAATATGAATTGTATGCTCCTTCAAAATAATTACATCAAGGTATGGAGTGAAATTAAGAAAGATTTATTAAGATGGGAACAGTTACAATTATCATTGTTTGGAAGAATTTCTGTGATAAAAATGAACGTATTACCTAGAATGATGTTTTTATTTCAAACAATACCTGTTTTGAAAAATGATGCACCTTTCAAGCAATGGCAAAAAGACATGTCCAGATTATATGGCAGGGTAAGAAACCAAGGGTTAAATATAAAATTCTTCAGGATGCAGGAGAAAGGAGAATTAGGATTGCCTGATTTTAAATTGTATTTTGTAGCCTGATCTTTGGTTTGGATGAAAGAGTAGTTTTGCTGAGAAATAAAAGAATGTTAGAATTAGAAATCCATAACCTAAGGTTTGGTCAGCATGGGTTTTTATGGTAAGATTACATTAAAAATAAAAAACTATTATGAGAGAAGCCCCATATTAAGGATATGGAACAAATAAACCCAGGTTGTGACCAAAAATAACCTTACTGGTCTCAGCACAGCAAGCATTTTATAGAAAAGAAACAGCAGGCAAAGAGAAATGGTTAACATATCAAGACTTATTAATACAGGAAGATGAAACTTAAGATGAAGTCAAGAGAACAACTGACTACAGAGGGATTTAGTTTTCAATGGTTTTCATAACCACAATTAAGAGAAAGATTTAATATACAAAAAAAAAGTAATGGGAATTGAACAACATAAGACAGAATTTGAAACTGAATGTGTACAAATGATGAACATGTTATTACAAAAATGTATACATTTTTGTTGAGATTTGAAACAGAAGAAGAGCAAGTTAAAGACTGCATGATGAAACGCACAGAGAATGTGTATAAAAGGACTGAAATTCACATTGTGTTATAATTTAAGACAGAATTTTTATAAAATGATGTACTATTTGCATATGACATCAGAGAAATTATCTAGGATATATAAAGGTACTTCTAGTCAATGTTGGAAATATGAAAAACATGAAGGGACATTTTACCATGCATGGTGGACTTGCAAAAAAGCAAAAGAAGGGGAGGGAGGGGGGGAAGGAGGGAGGGAAGAAGGAAGGAAGGAAGGAAGGAAGGAAGGAAGGAAGGAAGGAAGGAAGGAAGGAAGGAAGGAAGGAAGGAAGGAAGGAAGGAAGGAAGGAAGGACAAAGAAATATGATGATACAAAAAAAACTGAACACTAATATTGAGATGAAAACGGAGCTTTTCTTATTGGGACATGGATAGTCAATTATAAAAGACTTATAGAAGTTTGATTTTATATATGATAACTGCAGAAAGGTTATTATATGCACAAAGATGGATGATTATTGAAATACCTACAATGGAGGAACAGATCGTCAAGATGGCAGAATTAGCAGAGAAAGCAAAACAGACCTGTTTGGTCAGGGATAAAACAATAAGTACTTTTATAAAAGACTGGAAACCTTTTATGGATTTTTTGCTGAAAATGGAGAAAAGTAAAATGGTGATTTCTGGATTTGATTATTGAAAAAGGATTGAATAAGGAGCTGAAGGGATTATTGTAATATTAACGAGGGAGAAGGGATAATGAGTTTGTTTGCAACTGCTGTAAAGAAGGGCGGAAGTCACTTCTTTAATTATCTTTTTTTCTTTCTTTAACTGTATTGCTTTCTATACTTTTTCTTTCCTTTTTTCCTTCTTCTTTCCTTATATATTTCCGCATTTGCCTTTTATCTATGTAAAATTCTTAATAAAAATTATATTAAAAAAGGAATGATATGAAAGGTGAACTTAATTGTAAAGGACCACTGCATTACAAAGAAAAAGCTAATTCATTGTAGCAAATTAATTCATGGACTTCAAAGCAGGTGAGGTGCAAGGGAAAAATATTTCCTTTGGATCAAAAGGAGCCATGATTATAATTTTACTGAGGTTTAACACGGGCACATAAAGAACATTTACCTTTATTTCTATATGCCTCTAGGTAAGAAAGAGCAGTACTCATTATCATAGCTATAGAAAAAATAAGCATGACTGTGGTATTTATGTATTTATTCATTTAATTGAATTTAGAGGCTGCCCAATTCCAAATGAGTCTGGGTGGCTTACATTTTAGAATAAAAGGCAAAAACAGAAAGGAAAGTCTTGGGGAAAAAGTCCTGAACATCCAGAAGGACAAACACAGTATCCCACAAAACCTTCCAAAGAAAAACTGACAGGGGCTTCAACAGCCACTCTACATGCAGACCTGGGAGCAAAGCGAAGTCTCCAATGACTTTCAGATGCCATCAAGGTGGGAGCTGTACAGATCCCTGGGGCTATTCCAGAGGGGAAGCACTGCAACAGACAAGGCACATTTTTAGGTCTGGATGGATGACACTGTTTGTTTGAAGGGACCTGGAGGGTACCACATTTTTCTGCAGCAGCCTGTGAAATATAGATGTAAAATAATTATAACTGTATCTGTTTTTAAATACCGGTATATATGAGTCTGGAAAACATGATTAGCTTGGCTGAAGTTTTATTTAATTTTTGTGGTCTTTGTCCCACTAAGTATTGAATACTTATGTCACCTACTAAGGTTGCCATTGAAGGAGGAGAGATTTGTTAGTCTAGAGTAGGAAAAAGTCAGATAGGGTCTGGTAGCAACTTTCCTGACTTGTTAGAAGGCATAAGCTTTCATGAGCTAATAACAGGCTAGTTATGCAGATACAGGTTACTTGGGTGACTGATCAATTGACAATTAACAATTTTGATATAGCCTGAAACTTTTTAAGGTATGTGAGTCCAGCAATCTTTTGCTCAATGATGCTGTTAAAGTCTGATTTTTCTAAAATGGTCACTTTAAGATCTGCAATAGACTGTCCTGGGGAGGCTGAAATACTTTAATATCACTTTGTCTTTGTTCTGAGTCCTGATAGCAAACTTAAGTCCATTCCCCCTCTACCAACCCGGAAATCTAAAGATTCAAAAGGGGATTACAAAGGGCTGGGTTTATTACAAACTATTAACAAACTAAATTTGTATCTATTGAATGGATCTATCAGTACTGATTTCCCTGGTGAATTCTTCCACTGGGTTGGCTTAAGACCTTCCCTGATTGATTACACTTTAATCTCATGGAATTACTCTTGTACAAAAATTTTATCCAGACAATCGACCTGATAGTGACCACCTTCCAGGTATCACCGTTATAAAAGCATTCGACAATTGCTTTCTGGAAACAGAACCTACTCCAATTTTGGAAATGGACCTAGAGCCAAGGCTGGTCTGTGCCAGATGGACTCAGCATCTCAATGAGCAAACTTATCAGATGCTTCTGCCTGAAGCAGCATTGCAGTTCCATTCTGCTATAGTTAAAGAGAGGTCTGGGAATTCCCTTCTGCAGACATTCACCCAACCAATCCATTTACTCCAGCCAGTGCTCTCCACCTAAATATAGGGGAAGAGAGAAAAACATGGGACAAGGCTTATCCCTCTCAGCCCGGGTTTGTCATGGAATGTTTTGAGGCCAAGAGCAAACTGATTAGGAAATTCAAATTATATAGCGAGAGCTCAGCTGAGCACTTCATCCAGGACTTTACGCTCCTGAAGAAAAAATACAAACATCTATTACAAAACAAGAAAAAAGAATTCACTAGGGCTTCCTGGCAGCAATTGATAACAGCATCTCAAGCCAGAAACCCTTTTCTATTCTGGTGCCTGATAGCTTGCCCCCCAGTTGACAGGCCCTTTTCACTTCCCCACCTCTTACCTGCATCTGCGTGGGAGGACCACTTTAGAGCAATATATGCACAAGAAGAATATATGCTTGTGGGGTAATTGATTCTACCTCCCCCCCCGGCATCTTGAATTTTATAGTCTTTTTATGTATATAGTCTTTATATATAGTATGATTTTTTTAGCTAATTTAATGTGGATATGTATATTTTTTATTGTTTTTGATGTTTGATTTTAATTGTGAGCCACTCAGAGTTGCCCTCTGGGAGAGATGGGTGGCATATACATTTAATTAATTAATTAATTAATTAATTAAGAAAGAAAGAAAGAAAGAAAGAAAGAAAGAAAGAAAGAACGGTCTCCTAAAAGTGACTTAAATCTTAATGCTAACCTGCTCCCTAACTGGGCCCCAGTCCCAAGTGCTGAAATAAAGACACTTATAAATCAGCTAACACCTGATAAAGCTTTAGACAATGACTTTATTACTCCTGAAATATTATACAATAAGATGGAATAAGTTGGACCCCAGTTCTTCATTCCCTCTTTACTTATATTGATCCCACTGTGCAAATCCCAGAGAACTGTGACCTAGCCCTCTTACTGCCCATTTATAAAAGAGCACCTGAAACCTGCCTGTTAATTATAGGCCTATTAGCCTTTTAAGTATAAAAGTAAGCTCTATGCCAGACACTTATACAACACATTAGTTGACTGGATCGACCTTCAGCATATATTGGCAGACAAGCAAGTGGGCTTCAGGACCAGACATGCCCTTATACGTCAACACCTGACCAAAAAATACACATCTAAAATGCGTTCAATAGTATATACTTTATAATTTGTTGATTTTAGGTCCGCATTAGATCTAGTTCCCAGAACAAGGCTATGGACTAAGCTTGTGAATGCTACCATTGATAGATGGTTACTGTTGCTTATGCATAATCTTTATATGAATTCTAGAATTAAGGTTCGATGCAGTATGCAAGGCCACCACACTAATGAGATTCCAACTTACAGAGAAGTGAGGCAGGGATGTAGTTTATCTCCCCTGCTGTTTAATCCGTACCTAAATCCACTTGTGGACAAAATAAATCAATTAGAACATTACCCCCCAAAACTAGCAAATAGACATATTGCAGTTTTGTTGTACGCAGATGACATAGTACTTCTATCACAAATGTTAATTGGACTTCAATGAGCTCTGAATGCTCTGGCCAATTACTGCTCTGAGGAAGCATTTGAAATCAACTATAGTAAAACTAAGATAATGATCTTTGAAAAGAGACCTAAACTGCACACCTAGAAGATAAGTGGCCAGAGTACTGAACAAGTGAAATCTTTTAAATATTTGGGCATGGTTTTCCATAGTGCCACCAAACATAGTGCACACCAAAATTATGTCACACAAAATGCTCAGAAAACAGTGACCACAATTCAATCTTCTCACTTCACCAGAGGAGCACAGCATATCCCAGCACCACTGAAGCTATATTCAGCCAAGGCTCATGCACAACTACTTTTTGGTGCCCAGCTAGGACCTTACACTTCCTTTATTCCTCTTGAAAGGGTCCAATCTAAATTCCTAAGGGCTATATTCCAGGTAGCCCCTTGGATTCCAAATATAGGATTAAGGAGGGAGGCAAGGCTATTTAAAGTCAAAACAGGTGCACTGACCTGTATCATAGCACATTGGTTGAAGTTACTGTTCTTTCCTGTAGGTTTGAGTTCTTTCCTTATTGAGGACAATCACAAATCAATATGGTTCAGGACAATATCACAAAAACTTCAACATTTTGGCTTTTTCTGGGGAGGCAACATGTTAAACAACATATCAAAGATCTGGAAGCCTAACAGGACCAGTCTGCTCTACCTAAGAATGTTTTTCTGAGCAGTCAAGCCCCTTTTTACAAACCAGCGAGATACTTACACCACATAACTGTTTCCAAATTCCGAAGAACACTAACTAGCACACTTCAGTGCTCTCCCCACAGCAGTTTTGGAGGGCAGATACAAAAAAGTCCCCTATGAGTTGAGACTGTGCTCCTGTGGATGAGGGGCTGTTGAAACTATAGCTCATGTCCTGCTACACTGTACGCTCTATAAGGACCTAAGGACCCACCTTCTAATATCTTACCTGGTAAAACACCTGGGAAATTCTAATCTCTTTTATGTACAGTTGTTCTTATCAGATCAGTATGATTCAGTCTTCTTGAACATACCTAAATTTTCTTATTTGTTGTTGTTGTTCAGTCGTTAAGTCATGTCTGACTCTTCGTGACCGCATGAACCATATCGCGCCAGGCCTTCCTGTCCTTCACTGCCTCCCTGAGTTTGCTCAGTTTCATGCTCATTGCTTCAGTGATGCTATCTAACCATCTCATACTGCCTGTAAAATCAGGCAGACTTTGATTATCCACTGACCAATCCACAACCAATTGTAATGTTTTATCTTGTTTTTTGTTGTTATTGTTGTTGTTGTTTTTATTTTTAAATTGTTTTTGTTTGCAATTCTGGTCAGTGACCATAATAAAAAAATAAAATGTTCATTTATTCTTTTATGCAAAGTTCATCCCATTTGCCTTACATAGAACCCAGAGGAATAGTGCTGGGAGATGATGGCATATATCACATTAGAAGAAGAGCCTGTGAAGGCACCTCTAATCTTGTGTATGTACTTGCTGGGGCCTATGATGGTGCTATTGGTGTAGATATGGAGGCAAAGTAGACAACTGGATTTATTGCAGAGTCTGGTTCCCAAGTTAGCATCATTCTCCTGTTGTTACTTGTTGCTTGTGAGAATCTGCTTCAGGTTAGGTGGTTGTATGCAAGTATGGGCTTACCACCAATTTGCCAATCATACAAAAGTGAGGAAATAAGGACTTATGGGGAAGCAATGGCAGAGTGAAGATGGCTCCACTTTTAGCAGAGCTGACAACCACAGCAGAACGAGGGGCTGGCAAATGGACTGGCACCTCAAAATCTCTCTCCAGATAAAGGGGAGGATCTGGCATCACCCATAAGTGCTTCATACAGAGGCTCCTCATGAGGAGACCCGTGGTCCCTGGAGGGTTTTAGAGCTCTGGGAGCCAAGGCAGAGTCAGCTTTGCTCAAGCCGCAGTTCAGAGCCTTCAGATGGACACTGGGTTCATCCACTTCCTTTCTTAATCACTTATGGAAATTGCTTGTTAACTGCCTTTTGGAATTATGAACCTTCAGAACAACAAGTTTCAACACACCAGGTGATTCTCCTTCAATCCTCAGCAAAAGAAGTTTCATGTAAGTTTAAGAACTGTATACACACACACACATACACACATAGATACATACATATATACACACTAAAATAAACAGCAAAAGGGTGATTAGAATGTTGATTTTGGAAAGCTACAAACAGACTAACAGACCAGTTGGATTGGAAATAAGATTTTGAAATTAATTATAAGAATCCTTCCTATGGGTTGTTTAAAATCCTATTAAAAATATATGAAGATTTTGAATCTAAGTGTAAGAAATCTTCCCATGGGAAAATGTTATGGGTTAGAGAAAAACATGATAAGAGGGGACTTTAAAGGCTGGATGCTAGAGGTAATAAGAATTAAAGATTATAATTAAAGGAGAAGGCCCACTAATACAGAATGGAGAAAAGTATTTTAACTCTGGAAGAATTCAAAGATATTTGGGAACAATACACTCAGAAATTTCTTTTAAGACTGCTATCATAAAAATGGGTTTAAAAGAGGAGATAGAAGAGGATATAACTGAGAATCAGCCTGTTTTAGATCTGGATTTTAAAATGACAAGCTACAAGAATGATATGTAATGTTACACTGGATTTACAAGTGAAACCAGCTGATGTCTTAATAACCAAAAGAGACACACAAATAATAAATCAGAAGAGTGACCTGGACAACTCTCTTATCTTGGACTAACAAAAGAGGTGTATTATACTTATGAAGGAGTTCCTGAGAAAAGACAAAGAGAAAATGAAAATAAATCAGCTTTTGAGACAGCTCAGGGAATAAACATCAAAAATTTTAAAAGTAAAAAGAAGGAATATAAAATTGGCTTATTTGATCAAGGTTAAAATATATATGATGTTTTTTCTAGTAGCTCTTAATGTGTTTTTCTCGACCAGGACTGAATGAGGAGACTTTAAAGATTTGTTTATAGATAAGATATGGGGAGAAGAGATTTTTTTGTTGTTGTATTTTTAGAGAAAGTGATAAGCTATGGTGTTAAAAGGAAAGGATTACAAAGTTGGCTCATTTGATTAAGGTTAAAATATAGATGTTATTTCTGGTATATGTTAAACTTGTGAAGGAGTTTTTGAGAGGAGACAAAGAGAAAATGATAAGAAATTAAGTTGTGGGACACTATTTGAAGGGATTAAAAATCAAGATTCTTAATATGTTGTTTATGGTAGCTCTGAATGGATTTTTCTTGACTAGGTTCAAATGATGCTTTAAAGACTGGTTTATAGATAAGAGATAAGATATGGTAAAAAAAATTTTTTTTGGTATTTTTAGAGAAAATGATAAGTTATTATGTTAAAAGTAAATAAATATGTAACTGAATTGATTAAGGTTAAAATAGACATGTTATTTCTGATAACTCTTAATGGACTTTTGCTGGTTAGGACTGAATAGCAAGGCTTTATAATTTGCTTATAGGTAAGAGATAAGATGTGGGAAGAAGAGATCTTTTGATGAAATGCTAGAGAAGGTGATAAGTTACTGAAATTGTACATGTCTTGATGAAGGGGGAGTCATTTCTTTATATTTTTCTTTTTCTCTTTCTTTCTGTTTGCACTTTTTTCTTTTTTATATTTTTCTTGGTTTGTATTAGTTTTTTATCTTTGTATTTTTAAACTTTAATAAAAATTATTATTAAAAAAAAGTGAGGAAATGAGTGGGTTTGCAAACAATAAGTGTAATAAGAACCAAGGTCATTGACCTCTGTCAGCTAACTACTCATTTTGTGTAAATCCTTGGGGCTTGTGATTCCCCAGAATGGTTATAAAAAGCAGAAGAGTGTCTGCCACAGCAGTTGAGTTGCAAAGAGAAATCTGGCTTCACAAAACATGTTCCCTTAAAGTTACCCCAGAAGAGTTGTGAAAGCATGTCACACACTGACATCAACCTGAACAGCCTCCATCTCTGTCTCCATCTCACTCCTCATATGATAAAGAGAGGTTTGGGTTGTTTGCATTTTTTAAAGTATATTATTATGAGCAGTCATAATAAGGAACTGATTGATTACCCTAGCATATATCCTTGTAAGTATATAAAATATACACTATTCAAATGAAGAATCTAAAAATGCAATGTGTGTTTTAACATGCACATTATTTAATAGGGGGAAAATAATTAGAACTCCAGTGAAGAGCTATTCACTTTAATCATAGATTACAAAGCACCTTCTGAGTTTCCCAGAAAAGATTTTACAGGAATGATATAAACAAATCTCAGATTAATCTCTCTTTTCTTCCTAATCTCTCTTCCTGTCAAAAGATTATACAAGCTTCATCTTCTATCAGATATTAAATTTTAGATATACATAATAGCTTGTTGGAAAGGGGGCACACTCTGGGTGTGTGTGTGTGTGAACATTCTGAGTTGTTTCCCCTTTGATACATGTGATTTTTAGTTCATTGTCCAGAAGCCACAGGTTATTAACAAAAATGTTAATCATAGTAAACAGTTACTGGAGAATAGATATGAAACCCCAGCGTGATCTACAAGATGTCTCTGTCTACTGAGCATTTCTCACATTTCTGAAATAAGGATAACTTTAATGCAGAATCTGTAAAACTAATTTTTGTAAGCATATCTAGAATGATTTACTGTATTCTCTACATTTAAAAAACCAAAAATACCTGAGTATAATTCAGTACAAGTGAATGATTGTCAAAACCAAGCCTAAACTAATAAATAGTGAAAGTTATTCATATTTTCTCTTCTTCTGAATAATTATTTAACATTTTAGTAATGTGTTCTGGTAATCCTAATCTTAAGGAAAGCTAACAATATTTGGTGTGCAAAAGGCTGTCTCTAATCATTGGAAATCTTGGTCAATGAGCCATTTGTGTTCTAGGATTATGCAACAACTTTCAGTATTCCATTTATTTTCATTATTAAAATGTTCATTGCTTCATAAATTATTTGGTAGATCAATATTCATGTAACTTCTTTTCATTTTCATATGTGTTCTCTTTCTCTTTATTTTATTTGGGTCTGATAACTATAGCTGAGACAGTAGTATTAATTCCAACAGCTCTGCTTCTTGCAACCATTTTCCCCTAACTGTGCCATTTGGAAACATTCAGGAGAATAATAATTATGACTGTTAGAAAAATGGTCCCACAGGCACCACCATTGTGTTTCTGTAATTCAGTGTCAGAGCTGAATTTTCTAGAGGAAGTAAAATGGCATTTCTGGGACAAGCTTCCAAAATCAGTTTTATTACTAGAAAAAAACAATTTCCACCATCCACAAATGTGTATAAAATAGTAAATATGAGAATAACAAAAATGAATTTATTTCTGGCAGTCTTTTAAGAATTTTGAAAATTAAATCAAATAGCTCTTATCTGATACATTTTTGTACTGTGTTCCAAATCAGTACTTTCTCTTTACAGGCTTCTGAAAGTTCAGTGGTTATTTAATCAATTATATAATCACACCTAGTACTTAAGTTTCTTAAGTAAAGAATATAAGCTGAGATGCCCAATATAGGTAGTCCCCAGGTTAAGAACACCCGGTTTAAGGACAGCCCATAATTAAGAACGGAGCCTATTGTAGCAAAATTTGAGTTAAATACACAGTGATTCAAGTTAAATACACAATGGTTCAAGTTCATCACACTACACTACTTATATAGTACAATACAATAATACTGTTCTGGGTTACATACAAATTCGAGTTAAGGACAGACTTTGGTAAGAAAACGCGTTCTTAAACTGGGGGCTACCTGTACCACATTCTGGTTTGGCACTTGGTTTTCCAAGTCACTTCTGCCCACAATAGCTTCTATTATGAAATCTATTACCTTATCAAAAGCTGGTACAACTTCTTGTTGGAATTAATCACTTCCAGTCCAGGATGTTACCAGAAACAATGACAATGGAGGCATGCTTCATTTGAAGCTTTTCAAAGTAAAGCACTCCTTTAAAGCTTTACAACAGCCCTAATACTATAGATTCTGAAAGCTGTTTGGAAGCCCCAGAGGGATACTTAAAAAACAGGATCACATACTGTAAATTAGCTGTTGTATGTACTGACATAATATCTCAAATAAAGTTGGTTCAAATATTGCCTAGACTATGAACTAGGAATTGAGGAAAATTTAATCTATGAGAATTATAGACTAACCTAGAATCTGTATGCCTTCTCCAGCTCTGCACTATTCAGAATTTTGTGCAAAATTTCATGTTCCTATATATAAAAAAAAAAGATTGTAAAAAGTATGCAAAAAGAAAAAAGAAAGAAAAAGGAGGGGAGGGAGGGAGGGAGGACAAAGAAAAAGAAGAGTGTGTAGAGTAGTATTCAGATTAGGAAAAGTACTCTCAAAAAATAAGATTGCTCATGTGAATGTTTTTTACTATGGTTGTGCAGAAACCACCCAGTTTAGTTAGGGCTGATCAGGAACTGTACAAATAGACTTATTTGGCACATGTTAGTCTGAAGATATTCCAGTCTGATAAATATCTGAATCTGCGTTCAGATTCAATTAAAAGAAGCTCTATTCTCCCATCATCTACTATACCAAAAACATAGATGTTTCTAACTTTTTTTTTTAAATCATCATAATGGAATGAAATTTGCATGTCAGCTAAAACCTAATGTACAGGTGGAATGTACTAAAGGTCACAGAAATTGGTGCGGAGGTTTTTGAGTTATATTCCTTTTAAAACTGATTTTTTTTTTTAACTTTGTGGTATAGATTGTGATTTAATTTGCCATGATAATAGCTCCTGTGATAAAGGACACTCATGCCAAGGTTGAATGCTTTTTGTGTAAAGTGAATGGGTATTTGTAAAGAATAATAATGCTTACTGATGAAAGGAATGGAACTAATCGTTGGTGATCAAGACAGAAATCTAAGAGATTAAATCATCTGGTAATTTTCATAGAATAAATCAGCCCATAGACCGCATTACCTAGCTAACACAGCTCAGAAAACACCATTACCTAAACACTGAAGGATTTACACAAACAATAAGTGGAATGAATGATGACCCTGAAATTGAAGCTCCCCCTCTTCCTGCAACCGTATGATTGGAAGAAAAGTGTGGTTGGAACACAGGGGTCTCTTTTATTTGAGGGTAGACCAGATAACTGAATCCAATACTATTATTTCATCAGTTTTCTATCATAGCATTTTACATGAATGATGAAATCTTTCTTTAATTCTTTTTGACATGGCTGTCACAATATCTCATTTGCAGCATTCCAAAGTTCAGAACAAACAGATGGGAAGCTTTGTGGAAGCCCAGAATTAGAGAGATTCAGACCCATCAACTATGAGTAAATGACAATCTATTCCAAATCATATTGTTCAGCCTCAAGATCTGGGCTTGCACCAAAACCAATTTATCTATTTCATTTATCTATTTATCTAAAATTTATCTATTTTGGTTATCTATAACCAAAACCTTTTATTTCATTTTGAATAGATAATGAGCAAATCACTCACCCTTTCCATTAGCTAACTATATAATAAGATCAAAACATTCCACTGTAGATAATCAACACTGTTTGTATACTGAATGCTGTCCTGATTTGCTTTGCTTAGGCAACTCTTCTTGGCATGGCATTTCTTGGAAACTCTGCAAGAAATGCCATGTCACCTCACCCAAAATTCCTCTTTCCAGAAACTCTAGCTTCACTAATTGGGCCTTCTGCTCTCTTTTAATTAAAAAGAAAAGCTAACCATTATTATAAGGCAATTCTGGAGCTTCCTTCTGTCTCCTTGGGGAAAGTGAGTATGTGTGTGCATGTGTGTGTGTACACACTAAATTTAGTTAACTCCCATTTGGATAGGGCATTTGTGGGGACATTTCATGGAGTCACAGTTAAATAAAGAAAGAAGCTACCCTTCTCTGTAACTCTCATACAAACAGACTCTTCTGTTCACTTTTGAGGATAAAAGAGACATATCAAATTATGAATGAAAATTCTAGGAGTTTCAGTTCCATCAAATTTGGAGGGGACCAGGTTGGGGATAGTTTTAATTTTCTTATAAAAGTGAATCAGCAAGGTGTTTGAAGTAAATACTGTTGAACTATAAAACAGTTCTGTTTCTCTTTATTTATATTCAAATTATCTCCCATAAATTTCTAAATATGAAGAAATTCTCTGTTTTGGTTTTAGCAATATGGAAATTTACTTCAGTTGAATCAGTCACGAACACTTATTTAAAAGACAATTAATCAAAGGGAGAGATTTGGTTCTTGGGACCATGATTTGTGTTACTTGGATCATGGACAGCTGGCACAAAAGAGATTTATTTAGTACAAGTTAATACAATTGTGAAAAGATTGTGAAGAATGTGTTTGACTGAAGCATGTCAAATTTAATTATGAAGACTATAAACTGAATGCTGAGGGTTTGGAGATGGAAACTCAAAAATATGAAGTTCAGTTGCCTTACTCAGTATTCCTAATTCATTGCAAAGCTGTGTTGCTTAGTGAAGGTTAGTGGAGCAGCTTCAAATGAAACATTTGAATTCTTTAAGCATAATCATTTAAGCAATGCTCCCCTGCCCTCAAGTTGTGTTTTCTATGATATACTAATGCTTGGTATATTGGAATGAAATCAGATGAGCTTGAAATCTTACTTGAGGAAGATAAATGTGAGTTAATAGATTTAATTGAGAACTTGTAGGATAATTCTCATGATTGGAATATAGCAACTGAAGAATATGGCTTGGTAAAAAGAAACAGAAGACATTGAAAATGGAGAGGAGTTGCATTCTCTCATAAAAATGCCTGGCTCTGCACTGAAACCTAAGAGACCCAACTTGGTGAATTCTTGGAAGTCTCTGAATTAAAAGTCTTACTACAACTTTTTCCTCAGAGGTTAGAGGATTACCTCTTCTTGACTTGCTC
This sequence comes from Python bivittatus, assembly GCF_059951505.1. NCBI lineage: Eukaryota > Metazoa > Chordata > Lepidosauria > Squamata > Pythonidae > Python > Python bivittatus. The sequence continues at coordinate 18,761,682 of NW_028277098.1, forward strand.
CTAGCCTATAAGGAAGACTTAGTAGATGAAGTAGAAGCAATGAAAATGTTGAGGGAAAGTGACCATGGATTCATCTACACGTCCTGCCTGCCATGGTATGAAAACACCCACCAACCATTTATTGTGGACATATCTTTACAACATAGCTTCCATCTCATTGCTAGCCCACTACTGAGGCAAGCTGAAGTCAGTCTAAGGTGTTCAGCACAACAGTAGTGTTTTTCTCCATTCTGCACCACAAGATCTCCAATATGGATATTCTAGCACTGAGGAGGAGCCTTCAGAGATTAACAATCAGTTGGATTCCAGTTGGCCCTGCAGGTATGGTGTGAGGTTGCTTATCACATGTGCAGATAATGCAAAGCCATCTCAGATTGACAGTAGTCTTGAAGACAGAAACAAATTCAAAATTATCTTGATATATTAGAACTAAATTTAATAGAGAAGAATGCAAAAATTCTTCAGTTTGGAAAAAGTAATTAAGGTTGAAGGAGTACTTTTTTTTTTTTGTAATAGTATGCATGGAAAATATTTTGGAATTGTAAGTCATCAGAAGCTGAATGTGACTCAGTAGAAGCCTGCTAAAAAGCAAATGAAATTTTAGACTACTTCAACAGCGGTTTCCAAATCATAGGAAATAATACTTTCTTTACAGCATGCATTGCTCAGGTCTCATCTCAAATTCTAGGTCAAATTCTGAGCATCATAATTTAAAGAAAATTCAGAAATACTGGAGAAGAAGTAGGGAAGGGCAAGAAGACTGAACAGGGTTCTGGAAATTAAGTCTTACAAGAAAAGACTGAAGGTCCTGGATAGCCTTTCTCAAGCCTTAGCCTTGAGAAAAGACAACGGAGGGAGAATATAACCTCATATTTCAAATGCCTTAAAAGGAGTGTCACACAGAAGAAAGTCAAAACCAATGTTTTATTTTTCTGAAAGTGTGGGGTATGGAATAATGATTTTGAGATACAGAAGAGCAGATTCTGGCTCAATGTTGGGAAAATCTTCCTAACAATAGGAATAGTTTCACAATGAAACTCATTACTGAGAGAAGTGTTCAGGGAAAAAATAGACAGCCATCAGTCAGGAATGCTTCTTTTAGATTCCAGCATTAAGCATTAAGGGGGATGGACTTGAAAGGCCCTCAATGGCTCTTTCCAGCTCTGTGATTCTAGGAAGTTTGTAACAGTTTAACAGCCTTGCAACCAACTATTGCTGAAAACATTATACCTGAACAAAATGTGAGATTTTCTTTCTGAGTCTCAGCTGAACTTTGAGAAAATAGTTTTTATTATAAGCACTTGCCTTCAAGTGATCATGCAATTAATTCACTTTTAGGCAAACATTTGCTGAGCCAAGCTTGAAACATGCTTTCAGCATAATAACCTACCATTCAGTAGTTTTCTTATTCAGAGCTGGAAACAGTGAAATTGTCAAATGGAGAAATCAGGCATCAGGATTTTTTTTATTTTTTTTTTTACATTTCTTTATACTGGGCTTCAAATAGAAAATGTAGATTGAATAAAGTGCACTGAATAATGTTGAGTAATGTCTCATTCAAACATAAAGCTGTTTGAAAAAATAAGGCAATTTTTCACATTGTGTCTTCTGCAAATGGATCTGGAAGCAGTGTCAGGAGCAAACTGAGAAAATAAATAGAAAAGACCCTCCTTTATTTTTAAAAATAGATATGAAAGCTTGGCCAGCATATTTGTGTATTGAAAGTTCAGTTTCCAAGTATTAAGTTCTGCAGAAAGATACAATGTCCTTTGCAGATTTAGACAAAAGTTCAGACACTCAGAATCAGAGGTGTATTAGATACATCTGAGGAAGAGTTTCAAACACACAATAGAAGAAAACAAATCCACAAAACACTTATTCTTTCCTTTCATAAGTTTCTCCCCCTTTTTTCCTCATGGCGGCTTTGTCCTGTGGCACCTTCTGCCTAATCCAAACAATAGCCTTATGTGTTGTCCTGACTTCATTGGAATAACATAGATACAGCTCGACTTTACGGTGCTGTGGTGGCTGTCAGGAACAGTTCTGCAGCTTGCTGTACTTACTGTCACAGGATCATATTGCCAGCAAGCAGACTTGCAAGATTCTGTTACTGTAACCATATAATAAAAGTAGTACTAGCATTCATAACTTTGGTTTCTTAGTCTGATCTACCTCAAAAGGATGACACCAATCTTGCAAACCTGAACGGGCCTCCCCTCTCCCTCCTTTTATCCGCAAGAGAACTAGGAAGGATCAAGCCTGAGACACTTTCTCAAATTGCATTTCTGCCTCGGACTTGAGTGTCTCTTCCTCCAGTTCCTCAAGGTTACTCTTACAACCCAGCTGCGAAGCAACGGAAACCCTGCCTCCTGCACTCACCAGCTGGGCTCTGCTCTAGGAAGGAGGCCATGGCAAACCACTTCCAAAACACCTTGCCTTGAAAACTGCAGGGACTCGTCCAGGCAGTCGCTGCAGAATCGGTAACGATTGAGCGCGGATTAAAAAAAAAAAATGGTTAGAAGGAATATTAGTACCAGAATAACACCCAAATATAACATAGCACTGGCTATTATTAATGAACAGATGTAAAATTGCTTAAAAGGAAGTTTACCAAGAGTAAATGCAATAATATACTAGACATTTGTGTAACACGTGTGTCCAAAGTGCCTTGTACGGACTCTATGGGATAGCTCACCCTGACTTATTCCCAATTTTCAACCATTATTTGCTAAACATTGAACTCCACCATCCCATAATCTAGCATGGGAAAAGCATAAAGAAACGGTTATAACCTTACTTTCTTCTTGTTATCAGAATGAGATTTAATTTGAAGGGACATTAGGACTTGTAATCCAGAGAAAACATGCCAAAATTCTTAGAACATAATAGGCAGATAATTGAGTTACTTGAAGTATTATAAAAAAGACATGATAGTCATATAAATGTATTAGAAATATATACATACTTGAATAATATTTGCATTAGATAAGTATATATAGAATTGTAATTGTTTACTATTATAACAACATATCAATTTTTTTTCTCTTTGTTGTATTTCTTTCACTTTTTTGTTAAAGCACTTTCTATGTGCTTTTTTCCCTTCACAAAAATGAACGAACAAATAAATAAATAAGAAATATTATTTGAAGTGCTTCTAATATTTTTTTTAATTGTCACCAGAACAATAATTGACAAAAAAGCTATGTTCTTTTCAATTCTGTGGTTAAAAAGTGTCCATAACGTGCAAGGTAGTTATAATTTGCTTGAATGAGATGCTTCCTTAGGCACATGCAGTAGCCAGAAAACACTTGTACAGATAGTTGCATATGCACAGAAGTCTCTTCAGGCCACAGTGCATGATGGAGGAGGCAGCTACAGTAATGCAAAGAGACACCTTGCAGCAACTTCACACCCTTTAGAAGTAGAAATCACACATGTTTTCTAAAAAGGTTGTATGTTAGGGCTGTGCAGAGACCCAGAATTCAACAGCAACATTTGATTTGGAGCAGGTGTTCCCATACACGTAGCACCTATCAAGAACCCTGAAAGCATCTGCATCTTTTCAGGGAGTCAAGTGAATGCCGTCCGCAGCTGATGCACGATATTGGGAAAACGTTTTGGTTGAAGTTGCTCATGACAGGTGCATCTCCATGTGTGCTCTAAATCACATTTTGCACTTCAGATTTCTGTACAGCTCTAAAATAAACATTTATTAAGCCAATCAGGTAAATAATATGGCCACAAAGCCACTTAAAGCTTCTAAGGATGAGCAATAGGAAACAATGAGATGAACTAATGGTGAAAGTAAAGATACTGCCTCCATTCTCTACACTTATACACCTTAGGATGTTATGATTGGAACAACCAATCATCTGATTTAAAGGGTCACACACTAATTTAGAAGGTGATGCTACAAGATAGAAACAAAATTTAAAATGATATTGATAAATTAGAGATGTCACCTAAAATTAGCAGAATGAAATTAAACAAAGAAAAAATGCAAAGTTCTTCACCTAGGAAAAAAGAAATCAAGTGCACAGGTTTAGAATGGAGAATGTATACAGTATGTGTGTGTTATAGTACATTAGAAAAAGATTTTAGAATTGTAGTTGCTTATGAGCTGAATATGAGTCAACAGTCAGATGAGCTTGTAACATGCTTGACATGGGACTATCCTGGAAAAATGTCCAGAAGTTTCAGTTGGTGCAAAATGTAACCACTAAGCTACTAACAATGCTTATAATACAAGGAAGGCATGAAGGGCAACAGCTTTGCAGGCCCAAGGTACATTGCTGGGCCTTCAAAATCCAAATCTAGTCATACTTTGCTGTATGATATGTTGTATATACCTATATAAGAACCATTGCATTTGGGGGGGGGGGAGTGTCACATGATGAGTGGTGGTGGATCGGCTGGCAGAAGCAGTGTGAAAGGAAATATGGCAGACAGTCTATATTCATAGTGACTACAGTGATCATGAGATGGCAGCAAAGAGATATAGAAACTTTAACCCTCTGCTGCCATCTAGCAGCTGTCCAGATGTTTGCAGCTGAGATACGGTACCCTTAGCATTGACATGAGCTGCCAGGACTGATCCATCCCCAAGAAGGCACCCCAAACTACCAGTGCTGCCAGTCTTCCTCAAGGCTGGCTTGTATATGCAGTACCGAGGCACCCAGATAGATCTGCCCAATGAGCACTGATGATGCTTATGCTAGAATGGATGGTCTCCATCTGAAAGACAACATTGGGGCATAGACAACTTACACTCCTGCTTACTAAATAGCATAAAAATCACACGACACATTTGTAAAAAATTCTGCAGTGATGTCCAGTTGTTATTGGATTCAATTTAAGATATTGGTGGTGACTCTGAAAACTCAGCGTAACCTATCACCTTATCATCTGAGGGACCATTATGAAGATGTGTGGCTGTTAAGATCTGAGTAAGAATGGAAGGGGACGTGGTGGCGCAGCGGCTTAATGACGCTGAAAGTTGCCGGCCAAAACGGTCGACACTTCAGCGGTTCGAGTCCAGCCTTTGCGTTAACAGGGTGAGCTCCTGTTTCCTCCCCAGTTCCTGTCAACCCAACAGTTCAAAAACTCACGTGAGTAGATAAATGGGTACTCTCACTCCAGTGGGAGGAAAAATGCTGGCGGCGCCTTGCAAAGGAGTCAGGAGCAGTTGCCGGTAAGCGCGAAACCACGCTCGCCCGAAAAGGGCACAAAGCAATGGAAACTCCGTCTCCTGCGCTCGCCAGCTGGGCTCTGCTCTAGGAAGGAGGCTCTGGCAAACCACTTCGAAACACCTTGCCTTGAAAACTGCAAGGACTCGTCCAAGCAGTCACTGCAGAGTTGGTAACGACGGAGCGCAGATTAAAAAAAAAAAAAGAATGGAAGCTGATGCTGTCAGAGGCTTGTCAATCTGGTATGTGGGTCCTTCTTGGTGCTTCCAGGCTCTTGCAAATTGCGTTTGGCCCACAATTCACTGAACATTTAGAAAATCTATAACAATGCCATTCTTCTCCTAGACTTTTAGTTGTTATTACCAGGGTTTGGTAGTGTTGGTGCTATTTTGTTTATTTTGTTAGCCACCTTGAATGCTTGCTTCAGCAGGACAGAGTATACATTAAATAAATAAAAATAAAAAGTCAAAGTCAATTTTAGGTTGACTCAGTCAAAATATATTGAAGCCACAGGAAATAATAAGTCCACTTTCACCCTAGGTTGTTTGCTGAACTCAAAGACATCCCTGTGTGCCTGCTCTGCAGCAACCACATAATTTTCAGCCATTTTAACAACACTGTGTCTTGATGTTGAATCCAGGATCTAACGGCCTGGAAGGACTTGCAAGAACTGTTCATGGACAATATACTCCAACATTTTGTGTCTCACGGCTCTTTTCTTTTCCAGAACTCTTCTCCTTCACATTGTGTTCTCAAACATTTCAACGAGGCTTTTCAAGCCTCACCCAGCATCACATAAATCCCTATTAGCATAATCTGCTCACTCCATTTTAGGTTTACCAGCCAACCTTACTTGGGATACAAATCAACAGACCAACAATGTATTTTCAACCCCCATGGAATTGTCTAATCCATGTTAGTCAGTACAGCACCCTTAGCTGCCAGCTAGATCCTCAATTACTCAGCTTCTTTTCCCCAGAATCTTTCTGATGTTAGCATGTTCTCTTGGGTGTTTTTTAGACTTTGCCTTTAGACTTTGCCAACCCATTCTCCTGTGAGAACTATATGAGCAGCTAAACTAACTCCTCTTCCCAGCAAAGCAAAATTACAGAATTACAACAGAGAATTTGTTTGGGCTACTCTCATCCTTCCAGCATCTGCTCCAGAAACTGTGGGTAGATGTAACTAGCCAGCACCAAAGCTATGGCCTCCACAGGCTTGTCACAGACTGACTGGAAACTGGGCCTGTGTGAAATGGCTTAAACTGAGGCACTCCTTTAAAATGCTACACAGACATATTGGAAACCTTGTTGAATGAAGACAGCCAAGAGGACTGTACAAGGGGCTGCCTTCGAAGAGTATTGGAGCTGCCCCTGCTCCAGAATGTAGTGGCATGGGCATTCTCACTATGCCCATATAACACCACTGCTTTGTACTGGCTTCCAGTAGACTTTCAAGTATGATTCAAGATGCTGGATGTCAGCTATAAAGCTCTTTGGGGATAAGGCCAGGCTATTTGTGGGACCACTTATCTCTCATCATCTCTGCTCAACCCACCAGATCTAGCAGGGGAGGATATGCTCCAGGTCCCTTTCATTAAACAAGGTTAAATAAAAGCAGGATTTTGTTCGGTCCTGGAGTCCTGCCTTCTCTGTGGCAGTGCCTACTCTATAGAACAGTATCCCACTGGAGATTAGGATAGCCCTGACCTGGTAGCCTTTCATAAGACATTAAAGATCTGGCTGTTCCTCCAAGTGTCTGAGTTGTGTGGTTAGGCAAGCTTTGCTGGTTAATGTTGGCTTGTTCATTTATTTACGGCCACCAATCTTAAAACCACAACTCCAGGCAGCTCACTGCAATTATCTAAAACCAAACATCATACAGCAACAAAATCAAAACACAATAAAAACAAAAACAGAAACCTGGCACCACAACTAAATTTCCTTGATATAGCCAACAGCAGTATCTTCCATCTCTGATTTCACCCTATCCCAGCCCTTGGGGGAAGAGTCAGCTCTTCATGGCTTTCCAAAAGGTTAAGAGGGTGGAGGTTTGCTGGATTTCAAGGGTAAAGAATCTGCACAAAAGCAGGAGCCTTGAGTCCAGGAGGACCTCCAAAGTGCACACCAGCTCAGTCAAGGGGAGTGCCACCCCACCTAGAGTCAAAGAATAGATCACCAGACCTTGGGGGCCAAAAACCCAAAGCCACTCCGTCTTGCCAGGGTTGAGTTGGAGCTGGTTCCTCCTCATCCAAATTGTCTCAGACGCCTGTAAGTGGATTAATATTATTCTTTATGAGTTGGATTGTGTTTGTGGCCCCAGGCGTTTGGTTTTTGTTGAACTGTTGTTGTTGCTTTTAACCCTTGTATGCTGCTCAGAGTCACTTTTGGGAGATAGATGGCCTTATAAATTGTTTAAACAAACAAACAAATAAATATGCTTAACCTTGAAAACAGACAACAGAGAGGGTAATATCCATCTCTACAGAAATGCAACTGTAGGCTAATCATGAATTAATTCAAAATTTAATCTATTTCATTACTCTGAACTGAAAAGTAGGTATCCCCTCCCTTTTAAAAATAGATAAACATTGCCATCTCTTTGTTTGTTTTTAATAATAGTGTTGTATTTCAATGATCCACAACAGGCTAATCTCTTATCTTCCACTGCATTTGTAGACTCTTCTAACTGATCCTTGCTCTTTTTGACATTTATATACGTAATCAAGTTATTCTCATTAATACAAAAGAAACAGACCTATGATCACCTCCTTATTTGCACTGCCATATATATAAATGCCTTTTTGTAACAGGCTGGCTGGTTTATAAGTGAAGAAATTTGTACATAAATGTTTGTCCTTAGTACGTTAAACACATAAACAGCTGTGTTTGTGGTACTGGAGCATTATTAGCTCTTGAAAAATTCATCAAATGTCCCAAGATCTCTGCTGCTTATTTAAAAATTCATACAAAGTTTTGAAGAGTAAAAATGGTTTGACAAGTAGGCAGGCCACAAAGAAACTGACACATCAAGGGAAGAAGATCAAACAAGAATATAGCAGGCATATTCATACTGTAGGCTGTAGAGCCTGCCTGGTCTCCAAGGGGGTTGAAAGAACAAGTCGACATAAAATATAAAGAAAGAATAGAAACAGGAATCTCAAGGTGGAAGAAAGACAGACCATTTGACATTCAAAAATTGATTGTATTTTCCCCATTTTTTGACATCCAGTCAATAAATTCACCTCTGAATACCTTATTTCATTAGGCGCAAAAGTTTCCATACAATAAAAGTGTATCTAGCGAATGCAATGTTTCTTATCTTGCTATAATTTATTCGTATCATATATGTTAATACTTAGCTCATCCTCTAAGCACCAGTTATCAGCCACATACAAGAGGGAGAGATTAGGAGACTTAAATTTGGCAAAATGCAGAATAATTTTGTGGGAACTAAGGTGGGGAAACAATCCAGCAAATACTGGATATGCTGAGTGGGAATATTAACTCACTGCAGACTGGGTTGTGGACCAGAAAATCAGGTGGGAATAGAATCCCTGGGCAAAAATGTGTACATGGTTAATTTCATTTTTGTTATTGTACCTACTCTCTCTCTCTCTGTATTTAGATTCAGATTTGATTCTTCTTAGGGAGAAAAGAGCATGGATGCAGAAGTGTCCAGAGGGTACGTCAAAATGAGCAAGATGTAGGGTGAAGCATTGGAATGTACGCCCCACCTCATTTATGTGGGTGTTGTACACATGCTCAAAAAGGGAGGGTTTGCATTGTAATACTCGATCCACCATCTTGCCAATTTTGACCCACATCTCCTGCAGATACTGCTGTGTGTACTGTATGTGTATGGTCAGAAATATACATAAGAATTCCAGTGAAAGTAGTGCTAGGCTGACATTTTCTTTTATATTTTTTTCACCCATTCTCCTTTGATTTATTTGCTTTTGATTTTTTACTCCAAAGAGGAAATATTTAAATTTTCTCATGAAAATTCTCATGGTTGGGATAGATCCTCACTCACAAGGTGGCTGAGCGTGTATACAAGTGTCCATTTTTACTGTACACTTATTTCTCCTGCAGTGTACAACCTTCCTAGTTTCCCATAGGGTAATCTGATCCCCCCCAAAATATCAAAGATGTGGCTGGAGAACCAGGAGTAGCCAAGAGATACTGCACTAATATGGAGATAGATATCTAAGAACAACAGCAGCATCTGATAAATTATTAATTGTATATGTCAGTGGGTTAAACAGCAGAAGGCCAGTCAGTAAAAGGAAGAGAAGAAAATGCTTCCTTTGAGTAACTTGCCTCCTTAGAAGTCTAGATATCATGCCAAATCCAATTAAGCCAATCAGAATAATGTTTCCAGATAGTAAGGCTCGTTCTTAAAGAAAGAATGGCTAAATCAGTGCTTGTGTTCCTGTGATATTTATTAACTAAAGGATCTTGGATTGTTGTATGACGGTGATAGAGAATGTGTGTACAACAGTTGTGCCAGGCATTTCAAGTGAGCATAGTCTTCTTCCACATCTCGCTAACATCCTGCCCGTCATCAGAAGGATAGGAAACAGCTAATGACATGTCCCAGCAGGACAAGTCACTTTGCTGTTTCCTTTTTCTCTGCTGAGGTGAGCATGAAGATCTCATGATCAAGATATGCATGCTTCCCTTTTTTTGAGCTTATTCTACAGAATCTTTCTCAAGTTCCTACTTTCCAAAATAGCTACTAAATGTAACGGAAAAGAGAGGGGGAAAAAAGCCGGGAATAATCAATATGTTAGTTAGCTTTCCTGTTCAACAGAGTCCAATCAAACTCTTTTCACTCCACGTGATATAAGATCATGGATGGTCTTCATTAGAGTGACAAAGCACAGGGGGAAATTACTCTGTTATTGATTACTTTAATGTTACGGAAAGGGCTGGTCAGAGAAACCAGGATGAGACAATTAGAGGTAACTGTTTGATCTTTGTTTACTATGTGTACTCAAGAGATTGTAAATTAGCACATTCTCACAGAGAAAGATAGGAAGATGAGATGAAAATTGAAGAGGATCTGCTTTGTTTCTCCTTGTTAGATTTGGCTGTACAAAATGAGGGTTTGTATAATGTATAAGCAAGTCTTTCTTTGACCCAAGTTAGGGTGTGTTCTGAATGTTTATGACTCCACCTAGTATTTTCTCCATTCTGGGACCTAACCCCAATTTCCATTTTTTTCCTGTGACCTTTGGGTTGCCATGTTATCCAAACATAAGCTTTTATCTTTTTGCCTTAGGAGTAACATCATTCGATAAAATACATACCAGAATCAGAGACTTACTGCATATATAGTTTGATTAAGCTGCCAGTTCCTTTTGCACTCCTTTTGATGTCTAGCAACTGAATTGTTTTGCTGGACAAAACAGTGGTCGCATCTTGTGAGATACAACTACTTAGGATACTGGGAAATGATAACAACCTGTCTTTCATCAAATTATCCACTTGAATTGTTCAACCTCCTCCTGATCAGTGCAAATACATACAGGTAGTCCTTGCTTAATGGCTGTTCGTTTAATGATGGTTCAAACTTACGGCAGCCTCAGAAAAAGTGCTTTACAAGCTGTACTTGCACTTACAGCCGTCACAAACCTTTGCAACCTCCCCACGGTCAAGTGACTGCAATTTGTGACCTTTTTTATTATGGTTGTTAATCAAATCACTGCAGTTGTTAAGTGAATCACATGGTCATTAAGCGAATTCTGGCAAAAAATGTCCATTGGGGGAAGCTGGATTCACTTAATGACCACCATAATTCACTTAACGTCTGTTGTAAAAACGGTTGTAAAATCGGGTCCAGTTACATGGTGACTCGCTTAATGACTGCTTTGCTTAATGACCAGTTTTCTGGTCCCTATTGCGGTCATTAAGCGAGGACTACCTGTATTAAACCAGGAAACCTAATGGTGGGTTACCTAAAATGACATAGTATTATCAAATGGTCAGTATTGGCAAAGAAGTTTCTCTTCTTCAAAGAGCCCAGTATTGCTATAAGGACATTGGGACTTTTAACAGTTTTTTAAAAAGGCACAAGAGACTCTTAGCACTTCATAAAGCTTGGAAAGTAAGTGCAATGCCTATCTGTTCTTACAATTTTTTTTTTTTTTGCTGGGGAAGGATGAAATCTAGCATGATTTCTTTCCAACTAATATTTCTTCCACCCATAGAACATTTTATCTATAGCAGAATTCTTTATAATTTCTATTCCAGAGTCAGAAAGAAAAAGAAAGACATAACTGCCAGGTACATTTTTATAGTAATGTTTTGTTTGACCCTGAGAATCTGGCTGAGCTACAGCTGCAAGTGAGATGTGTCAACATAATATAGAGTTAGTAGCAGCGCTCAAAGGGCATTTCCACATAAGGTCTTTATCCCATTTCAGAATCAGTGCTGCACCTGTAGTAGTTCATGCTGCCATATCTGCTTGTCATCTGAACCAAATTATTTCTTGTTAGCTGAAGAGCATCTGAAGTTTTTGTGTTTGTTTAATTTTTTTTTATCCTGCCTTTATTACTTTATAAGCAACTCAAGGCAGCGTACATACATAATCCTCCTTCCTCCTCCTATTTTCCCCATAACAACAACCCTGTGAGGTGGGTTGGGCTGAGAGACAGTGACTGGCCCAAAGTCACCCAGCCGGCTTTCACGCCTAAGGCAGGACTAGTACTCACCGTCTCCTGGTTTCTAGGCCAGCACCTTCACCAGTACACCAAACTGGCTCTCTCTCTTTGAAGTGGCTTCTCTTTTGCTATGCTGAAGTTTGGAGAGTCTGTTATTGGGCTGGTTTCTTCACATTTTTCACCCTGCTTCCAGCTCCTGGGCTTAATGCAGCCAGAATACTATTATTTAGTAATGCAATGAATCTTAGGGCATGTCTGTAGTCCTTGCTATGCTGCTCTTGCCCTCCGCTCCTGCGGGCTTAAGAGAATCTTGTCCAGACGGAGACATCTTGGCAACAGCTTGCAAGGCATTCAGTACAGACGACAGGGAACCAGTCCTCCCATTGGATAATTCCCTACTGCTGGGCCTGCCCACTGTTCTGTGGCAAGAAAGTGACGGCCAATTGCTTTCCTTCCTGCAGGTGGGTCTTCCTGGGCCTGCATACTTTATATATGAGTTTGTGTGTGTGTGTAGTTAAGTTAAATTAAATTCATATATACAAAGGTAAAGCATCGAAATGCACATACGTGTAGGAACAAACACCTAAAAAAGAATTGTTTCCTACTGCCCTGTTTCTTTCCAGTGTCTTTAAGAAAGAACTATTGCCATTAATACCATACTATAACTCTTCTCTCATAAATAGCAGTTTGTCGATTGCCTTTTTTTTTTCTTTTTCTTTTCTTTTAGGTTATTTGGGAGCTGAAGGTAAAGCCTTTCTACCTCAAGTGACCAGAAAAATGATGAAACGGCATTACTAAGCTATTTAAAAAAAAAAAAAAAAGCCCAGGAAAAAGTACAAAACTCAGAAAGAAAAAAAAAAATGAAAAATTACGCTGCCTTGGTTTTGAACCAGCAGCCTTCCATTTATGAGGCAAGAGTTATAGCCATAGTACTATTACTGTCCTCACAGAACAAGTATTTCTGAAAAGTATTACAGACCATTGTAAGCATTGGCTCAAGTGAAGGAGCGTCCCTGCCTCTGCTAAGTAGACAATGAACTATTGAGTTTAGCATACACAGACTGAAATGCACTGCCTAAAACAAGCTGTCAGGATAACATCTAGAAACCTGTACTTCAGAAATGGAACACAAAAGCACATACTGAGGTTGCACTCATGGTAAGTGGGAATAATTAGAGGGCAACTTCACTTAATTCTGCCCTGCAAAAACAATTGCCTATGTTTTCTGCGGTGGGGCAATCAAGCTTATGGATAAGCCCTTAGAACATGGCATCCTCTATTTCCAGTTGCCATTCTGATTTTTTGAGAAATCTCCAAATGTAATAAGAGCGTAAACGAGGTATGTGGAATACTGATTAAATGCATTTTTGTCCCTCTGATTGTTCACCTGGAGGGAGAACTGATCCTTGATGTTCTCAGAGTTTTGAGGATCAGTGTTGAATAGAGATTTGGGGGTTTTTTAAAAACATCTTTAGGGCTATTCCTATTTTTTCAGATACTCAAGAAACAGAGAAACACTTTCAGTTTAACAACTTTTATTGTTTATTTTCTGAACTAAAAGCTTCACTCACTCATGATCATACACTTCCATAATACATATCAACTCAAACCAATCTAATGGGCAAACGTAGGTGTGAGTTCCAGAAGATTCAAGGTGAGTAATTCATCTCCCATGGTATTTCATTCTTTATGGTGGATCTGAAGTACATTTCCCTGCATTTCCCATCCACTTTTTAAACTTCTGACTAGGTTTGGCCAATTCCAGCTTAGTATTATTCTCACACATTCTGATACTTTTCCATTTGTCACCTCATCCAATTCATATGAGAACTATTGTTTTCAGAACCATTTTGTGTTTTGAGAACTGTCTCTAGTTTTCAAAGCCACCTCTTTTGAAACTTCTCAGAAATGTCCATGCTGGCTTTTTCCCACACTTTGCATAAGCTGAAATCTAGAACAAACTCTTCTGTCCTGATGGTCTGCTTAGCATGGGTTTCATGTACTCATAAATCCATTCATACCTCCATATAATTACATGGAATAAAGTATATCTATGGAAACCAAACAGCTAGAGTTCCCCCATTGGGGGGAGATGGGCGGTTGAAAAATTTGATAAATAAATAAATAAAATAAAATAAATATAACTGCATAGCAATAGTGATAATAATATAATCACACATCATCAGCAGTGAGGATGATTCAACTTCAGACATGTTAGAGAACATTGTCCAACAGCCATCTTACGAAGGACTAGTGAGGATGAGAGCTGATGACCTGCACAGATATGATATAAATTATGTTAAAACAACATTTAACTCAGCTTCCACCTTGATATTTGGTGCTATACGAGTATAAAAATACAAAAATAAGCAGCAATACCATTTTTCAAGCAAATAGCCATAATAGGCACCACTTTTCAATCCCCTGGGCTGAAAGCACCCTGAAATAAAACAGCTTTATGTTGTTTATGGAAGGCTAACTAAGAAGGGTCTGAAGGGTGGGGGCTGCCATGTTTTCCCTGTCCCCCCTCGTATCGCACTCAGGGGAGTTATTCTTAGCAAGCCCTCTGCAGAAGACTGGACCAGGCAGGCTGATTCACTTCTGGTAAAGTAGTTGCCTGATGTATGGTGCTCCCTCCTCTAATTTTTCCCCACAACAACCCTGTGAGGTAGGTTGAGCTAAGACAGACTGATTGTCCCAGAGTCAGCCACTGAGTTTCCACGTCTGAGGGTGGGCCTGAACCTGTGTCTCCTCAATGTCAGTCCAACACTTTAACTACTGTACCACACTAGCTCTCAGAAGACATTGAACTGGGTGGTTGCCTCTCCTGTTGTTATCTCATTTGCTGCTTATACGAATTCTCCCCGTGGTCCTGTTGCATTCCTAACAAAGAATATCTGATTGGCTAGCCTGCATGAAAGGAGAAATGTATCACACAAACCTAAGGCAGGCTTAACTGAGAGCATTCAAGGTTACAACCTGTGTGGATTAAAATAAATATAGTCAGAATTGTACAATAATTATTTGTTTCTTTTGCACTTAATAAAAGGATTCCTGAATATTTTTTTGAATTATGCTTTACCGGACCAATATGAAATAATACAAAGAAATACGTTTATTTAGAAATATACAAACATATATGGAAAAAGGAAAGAGATCTGGTGAAAAAGAAAAAAGGAAAAAACGTGTCTGCAAGACTTGCTGGCGTTGCTGTGCTGTTGGGTCAGATAAAAACAGTGTTAGGCCAAAGTCCGCATTAGTCGGGCTCAGTCAATGGCTATCTAGTCAATACTTTTTTTTTTTACATCCAAGATGGCTGAATGGATAGAAGATCAATAATGGAAAGCTACTGTAGATTGCTTAGCACTCTTTTAATCAATTGCACTATGTCAGGCAGTCTAAAGTTGCAATGGCATGGCATATATCTAACAGTATACTAATTTGAGGCTATAGGAAATATTACTTGAGAATGAAGGAAATACTTTATGTAATATTTTTTTTTTAAAAAAAGTAAAAACTTGTTTTCTAACTCAAGAAGCCCTTAAGACATAATTTTATGGTATTTTCTAGAGTTCATTACATAGATGACTTTAATATTCATCATCCATTTTTTTAACATATCAGATTTATATACCACAGTGATACCTACCACCCAAAGCAACATATACCATACAGTAATTTGAATCATCTGTAGAAAACACATCTGAAAAACAACTTAAATATAAAACAAATACTTCTTTTTAAAGAAGAAAGATTCTACAAACAACATTCAGCAAAGAAGCAAACTAGCAAAAAATACAGCCACGTAGCTCTTAAACTGCCAGTACTGAAAAGAAAAAAATAGTTAATACTTTCAACCAGAATAGAACTCTTTCTTTAAAAGCCTGGCCTTTTTTTTTTTTTTTTTAAACTAGGTACTGAAATGCCAATAAAGAGGTGGTCGAATGACCTTTAATAAATAATGAATTCCAAAGCATGCTTAGCAATGCAGAAGTGATGGCTATGAGTCTATGCTGTGTTGGTAACAGAATGAACAGAGTAGCATTTCCCCTGTGATATAAAATGCACAGGAAAGTAAATACACCAGCAGGAAAATCCTATGTTCCTCCAGTTCAAAAAAATATATGGCTTTCAGGATATTCACTAGCATTCTGAACCTGACTGGAACTTGACTGAAAGCTAAGAGCAAATCTCAGTAGATCAGCCACCACTCCATGTTATATCCATGGTAATATTCCCAGTTCATCTTCAAACCTGACATTAGATCACATTCCCCAGTTTCTAGGCGAGCTTGCCAATGTATAGAAAGTAAAAGCACCGCAAATCAGCTGTTTTCCATCTTTTAGGAGATGGAGATTGAGGAACTGTCATAGCCACCAGCATCCTACCTAATCTTCTTGCAGAGCAGAGAAGCCTTCTGTAAATCATTTGGAAGCATGATGTTCTTGACATATATTTAACTTTTGTCAGCTAATTCGGCAGCCTTTGCCCTGAAAAAAGTGGCATATCAGGGTTTTAAATAATAAATCAAATAAATCAAATCCTTGTTTGAGAGCTGTAGTTATAGCCTCTGTGAATGCAGGGCCTTTTGGCCATGATGTATTAGCAGATATTCTACCTGAGAGCTTATTGGGTCATTTTTCCAGGATCCACCCACCTGAATGGAAGACAAAGGAGCAGGTGGTCTCAAGCAGTATTTGACACATGGTAGGACAGATTCCCATATTTGTATAAACCAAGGATAAAATATTTAATTTTTTTCAAGTCATCTTGCAGCCAGCTGGCTTCCTTGTCTTCTTCCCAATTCTGTATGTGTTCTTTTTTTCTTTTATTATTCTGAAGTGCCCTCACAAACATCTTTAAACACCCTTTCCTTTTCTCAAAGCAATAAAAAAGGTAGCAGTTTGTTTGTTCTAAACAGAAGTAGGCAATCCAACTATCCACAGAAACTTTGCGGATAAATGGTACCTGTCCTTTTCTATTATCTACCTAACATATAAATGTTCACAAAGGAAGCCTTTCTCCACTTGTTCTCAACTGATGATTGTAGAGGCTAGCACCAGATTTCTAAAGACACAGCCTGGATTGTTACATACAGGAACAAAATTTAGCAATAGCCTGCAATGCCAGTATGCTTAATCAAAATTCTTCCATGTTTTATAAAAGAGGAAAAGTAAAATCACGCACATCAAGACAGTAAATGCTAGTATGTATACCTCTGAGGCCCATTTATTGAGTCACCATCAATTCAACAGCAAGGAATGTGTCTCCCTGAGAGATCTGAAAAGCCTTTCTAGCTCATTGACTCAAGACTAAATAACCCCCAGCTGCGTAAAGAACAAATACCTGTCAGATAACTCTGCTAATGGTCTGCTGATCTATTAGTGCTCCTCCCTCCCCAATTCCCAAGCTTTTTCCCTTAGATTTTCAGTACTTTATATTTAATATTTCCTGGTGGGGTGATAAATAACCTAGTGCTTAAGGAAGTATAAATAATGACTCTGTCCTCCTTGTCTGAAGAGAAGCTGTGCTTCATCTTATTTATAGGAACAGATTTTTGGGGTTGGGTGGGAAGGAATATTTCCTTGCATTTCTCCAAAGCTTGAATTTCACCAGCAGTTTTCTGGCCATCACTCCTGTCCTGTTTCTTCTCGCTGTCTACCCCTCCATCACTGATAGTAAGAGCAAGAACATCTATTATCTTGTACCCCCTACAATAACACAAGCCTGGTATTATCCTAGGTCTGCAAGAGGGGAAAATACTGGCTTTGTTCTTGTTTTTAAAGTTGGAAAATATTACATGAAAATTCTGCAAAGTGACCATTTTGGGGGAGAGAGTGATTTGGTCTGCTTACCATACCTGGACAACTGCTGAAATACATATATATGCACTGATCTAAATAAGGCCTTGTTGAAATACGTCTCTAGTTTCCTGAAAGCATTCTCTTTCCTTAGGAAAGAGGATTTTTTTTTCTATCTTGTTCTTATGGACCTTGAGGATTTCTTTGAGTGTTGTTTTGAGCGTAGTCTATTGTTGGAAAGTGGAAAAGGGCACCGGTATTGTAGGCTTTTTGGTTACGCATCTCTCCAGAATTCCTCAGCTTTGCTAGCTGCTCACACTTCTCAGTTTATGTATTTATTTATTTATATTTCAAATTTAGATACCGCCCATCTCACAAAAAGTTTTCATTTTGGAAAAGGCCCGAGGGAGGAGTTCCCTCATGAGGTCTTTCTCTTGAATTTGACGGAAATATCAGAGTCCATTGGTGTCTGGCAGCTAATAAATCCAAATAAATAAATCAGTCAGTCAGTCAGTCAGTCAGTCAGTCAGGGAGGCTACAGACTGATGGAGTGATGGTTATATAGTGGGGGGGAAAGGCCACATGCTTTCTATGATTGTAATAAAAGATTTTAATTTGAGCCACAAGCACACACACTTTGTTTGCTCTCAATAGGAAGATTCTGCCCCCCCCCGCCCCCCAAAAAGCAGGATACATTTTTGTATTGTACTAATTCTAAAGATTCTCTGGGTAGGTTCCTTGAATGTTTCTCTTGATTGTTGTTTCATTAGGTAAATCATTGTTCTTTCACTGAGGCATACCATATTTGAGCTGTAAAATTCTGGACAGTCCCCGGACGGCAACAGAGAGCTTCAGAAAGCTTTAATTCTTTTCTATCATCCAGCAGTCATGCCTGGCTCTCACACACAAGATTTGCATCAGTTGTATCATTTATCGACTGAGCTGTAGAACTCCACACTACCAAGGAAGTTAATGATTGTTCCTGGAAGCCTGTGGGTATCATACATGTTTTGTGCTCATATATTTGTGTGCACGTGTGTATTGGTATGTTACCTTCAGTGTTTGCTCTGTGTCACTTTCTGTCACCTACGTATAATGATGCACTAGAAAAGAATGTCTGACCTACTGCCAGCCCTACCAGGTAGACCAAAGCAGGAAACCAACTCCACAGGAAGGCTAAAACTACTTTAATTGAGATTGGTTATAATAACAGAAGGTTGCAAGTCTGATTGTGCTGTTCCTTCTTCTACTCCAGTGAATTAGAGAGGTGTCTGCCTGAATGTTAATGGACTTAAAAATGTTTCAATCCCTTTTGCCTAGGTAACGGTTCCTGCACATTTCCATCTAGGTAATCTTCCTTACTTTTTATACCTACAATTCAGGCAAAGGCAATTAGGATTTTTTTGTACATTACAGCTACACATCTTACCTCCCCTAAATAAGGAATGTGAACACCTGACCATGCTACACAGACATTAAATAAGTATTATGTGGGATATTAGGCCATGTGCTAGGTAGCAGCAGGTTCCTGAAAGATGGATTTAGTAAACTTTCAGTTGTGTTGACTGCTGTCCTTGGGCTTTTGACTTTGCTGCAGGGAGCATATGAGATTATGACAAAAGTATAACAGCTACTCAATGTAGGTAGAATATATCCACAGTATAGCCACATTTATTTGCTTAAAATACACAAAATATGTAAGATTAAAATAAATAAATAAAATGAGTGATGGGTGGAGTCATCTGAACTTAATTTGGAAGGAGGTCATCAATGGGGAACATCTTTGGAGAACATTCAAGGAACAAAATATATATCTCTTACCCCAGACTTCCCGATGGAGTTGAAAGTCCGTACTGTATCATATTGCCTTAGGCCAGTGTTGTGCAAACTTGGCCACTTTAAGATGAGTGGACTTCATGGCTGGCTGGGGAATTCTGGGAGTTGAAGTCCACCCATTCTTAAAGTGGCCAAGTTTGGACAACACTGCCTTAGGCTTTCATCTACTGTGCATCCACATCTTGAGTACTAATTGCTGCTCAGAAAGAGCCAAATAGATACTCCAACTGAAGTTTTTAAAAGCACCAGTAGCTATGGGGCAAAGCTCAGGTATCACCACAGCCTCCAGGCGAAAGCAGCTCTTAGATTTCTTTCTAATTTTGTCTGGTTTAATGCTGCATTGCTCCCTTTCCCAATCAACCAGTGGTTCTTTTCACAGATCTTTATTGAGCCTCTATTTTTTTTTTTTTTTATCTACCTCTTATTCTCAAATCTTTTTTTGGCCTTATCCGCTTACTGCACCCAGGTATAATAATATATTAAACACACATTTATCACACTAAATGCAAGATGCTAAATGCTATGTGGTGGCGTAGCAGCTTAATGACGCTGGAGTTTGCTGGCCAGAAATGGTCGACACTCCAGTGGTTCGAGCCCAGCTCTGTGTGACAGGGTGAGCTCCCATCGTTTGTCCCTTGCTCCTGCCCACCTAGCAGTTCAGAAGCAGACCATCTGCGAGTAGATAAATAGGTACTCCCATTTCGGTGGGAGGAAATGCTGGTGGCGCTCTGCATGGGGAAAAGGAACCAGTGCTGGACCCGCCTAGATGCGATCGGCGGAAGACGCAACATGGACGGCAGGAAGATTGATGGAGGAAGAAAGCTTGGATGTTCTGACTTCCTGCGACCGCTGCTCGCCAAGTAGAGAAGATTAGTAATTGTAGAGAAATTAGTAATTGTTAATATATAAATAACATTGTAAGCTGCCCAGAGTCACTTGTGCAAGATGAGAGGCCATATAAAGATGATGTATAAAGAAATAAATAATGATTGGATTGAGTGCTAAGTTCAGTGGAGATGCAACAGCCTTGGCCTGATGCCAGTATGAGTGAGAAGAGGGCCCTTGGTATAGGGGAATACTGGACATGAGGAAAATATCAACTAATATCCATCCAGATTGAGATAAGAAATTGATTGTCCCAACATGATTAAATATGCTATTCACCAGTGCAACCATCTGGAGATCCTTAGATTCAAATTGAGAATTATCTGGGGGGAAAAAAATCACATCAAATTTGGAGGCTGCAAGCAAAGACATTGGAGAGCTACATTTCCTGTCCTATGAGAACATTGTCTTCAAGATTATTTTCTTAGTGTAAAGAAACGTTCTCTTCCATTAGTGATTTTTTTGGGGGGAGGTTTGTTTTTGTTCTGCTTTGTGTTTAAAGGGAAATTAATGCTTTATCTTTTTCAAGAAAGCATTGTCTTCAACTGAAATGGAAATTGGTCCTCAAAGATGTCAGCACACAGTGAAATCTGATTGGCTATGTAGCACCATGATGAAATTCCATTCACTATGTGGTCCCTAACTGACTGGATAACTCAAGCAATTAAAAAAAAAATTACTGATCATAAAAAAGAATGATACTTTTACCCCAGCAGAAAAACTAGATAACTCTGAGAGGATTGAATGCTTTCAACATGAGGTTTTAAAGGAAAATCTTTTCACAACTGAAAATACTTTTTAAAATCAAAAATAGAAACTACACTCCCCTAAATTTATAAGCCATTTTATCCATTTTGATTTAATAGCCTTTTTTTCCCTTTCATTTGCAGATCCTCAGTATTGTTATATAATATTTATGAATGTTCAGCTAATTTGATGCTCAAGCCAAAGCTCTTTACACTTAGGATAACTTAACACTATTTCTATAACAGGCCCTTTGGTACAATTTTGCTGAGAAAAATAGCATAATTGTTTAATTCCTGTTTTTTAAAAAAGAAGAAGAAATATGGCATCCTGTGAATGAGAATTCCACACGTAAAGTTCAATGGGTGACACTGAGGCTGTCACTGTCCTTCAGCCAGACTTCTCACAGATATCTTGCCAAGTTTAGATGGGACACTACTAGATAGGAAGCTTATTTATAATGACTAATCATGTAAAATACAGGTAGTCCTCATTTACTGACTGCCTCATTCA
Source organism: Python bivittatus (assembly GCF_059951505.1). Classification (NCBI taxonomy): domain Eukaryota; kingdom Metazoa; phylum Chordata; class Lepidosauria; order Squamata; family Pythonidae; genus Python; species Python bivittatus. Next base: position 18,783,314 of record NW_028277098.1, read on the forward strand.
GTGACCGTTCAAACTTATGATGGCACTGAAAAAGTAGTTTTAAACAAGTCCTCAAACTTGCAGCCATTGCAGAGCCCCCGCAGTCACATGATCGTGATTCAGGTGCTTGGCAACCAGTGCACTTTTACAATGTTCACAGCATCCTGTGGTCATGTGATTACCATTTGTGACGTTCACAGCTGGTTTCCAACAAACAAAGTCAATGGGGAAGCTGGCAGTAAGTCGCAAGTCATGGTCATGTGATGTCACGTTTAATGACTGTGGATAATTTGTTTAATGACCACAGTGGAATTGACATAAGTTGGCATGGTCATGTGATATTTCACTTAACAACTATACCACTTAGTGACAGAGTTGCTGGTCCCAATTGCAGTCATTAAGTGAGGACTACCTGTAATGGATATCTTATTTAGTCTGAAGCTTTCTATGATATATAACCATGAGATGTAACTGTATTTTTAAGAATAAGATCATTGCTTTATACTGGGAGGAAGAACAAGATGTTTGAATGTGCAGTGTAATTCCATTACCATTGGTAGTGCCCAAATATAATGCTGATGGTCTGCAAAATCTAGCTGGATATAAAACTTTTACCACATTCAGTTTGGGCTCACAAAACTAATATATGGGAAGCCTTCTCTAGAACATCTTCTGAGAAATTTTGGAATACATAATCCCAACAAATCTGGAGGGCACCAGGTTGGGGAAGATTGCTGTGAGTGAATAAGGAATGATGCATGGACATCTTTCCAAATCCTGCTGTTGAGACTGCACGCGCATAATCATGCCAGTAAATACATATACATATACACATAAAATACATATGCCAGTAAAAAGTGGGTTGTGCTAATCAGCAGTTCAGTGAAGGGCTCTGTTTATTCATCCATCATTGGTTTCTTCCTTCATCTGTACTGGAGGCATCCAGATCAGGGCTACTATATTAAATGTGCACATTAGTTTTCTTCGGGACTTTAGTCATCCTCTCTTTCCTTCTCCACCCCCCACTCATGAATACCAAGTCAATTCCTAAATTGATTGCAATATATTTAAATCCATTTTCATGGATCCACAGAATGTGACAAATGGTATGTCTATCATTATGCAAAGGCTACAACTTACATATACTTGCATCAGATATCGGGACACGCGTTCATAATGGTGGCTCTTACTTGATGGATATCACCATGTCTGTATGGTCCTTTCGGCATCACCACAATGAGCCGAGGTTGTTGCTGTCCTCTTTGAAAAAGTACTGGGCTTTAGATTGTGTTATGAATCTAGAATGAATTGAATGGAGAGCACTCTCTCTCTCTCTCTCTCTCTCTCTCTCTCTCTCTCTCTCTCTCTTTTTATCAAGACACAAGGTGATTACAGTGGCTTTAAAAGGGAGAGAAAGCCATGCAGATGTGTCTTTTTCTCCTCCTCCATTACCACTAACTGCAGGCTAACTTTCAAAGCTTCCACTATTCTTGCACTTCTTTGTAATCCTACATCAAAGTCTATTTCCAGCTGTGCTAAGTGATACTTTGTTTTAACCAGATATGAATCAAACTTTTCAGTTGCTCTGGTTCTTTATTCTTGCCTGACCCATTTCTATTTGAGATTACAACTGAATTATCACCTCCATGCTGACAACTCTACTGTCATTTTTGTTTACAAGTTTGGCTTTTTAAATTTTTTTTTCTCTAAACTAATAATAGGATACTGATCTTGTCACTGAATTGCCATCATCCAGCCTTAAAGCAATACTGCTAAGTCTTCTACAGGAGGTTTCCTAGGCATTACATTCTTACAAAGCTGGTTCATCCTTTTGTAAGAATGAAATAAAACAGATTGAAAATCTGCAGATTTTTCAAGTAGTCATCATATACACCATCAGGAGCAGCCATTAGACAACCTTAGTACTTACTCAAATTGGAATTGAAGATTTTCAGAGATATAAATGGCTGGTGGCTTCTAGCTCCTAATTTTTTTTTAATTAATTGTATTGTATCTTCAGCATACATGGCACACAGCTAATTTTGTAAAGAAGCCTCAAGTCCTGGATGGGGTATGTACTGTTGGGCAGGAATGTCCTGCGGCTATATAAACTTGACAAATAAATAAATATCTTATAGTTTTAATGGGAAAAAGACAGGAGACATGGTGAGGTAGAGTCTAGAGTTCTAAGCTTGGCACAACAAGGTATATCCAGCAGCTCTGAAATTTGTTCTCAGAATCTGTGAACCAATAAATCAGCCACACAGCCTCTACTCAAGGCATGGCTGAAGCAGTTTTCTCCTCAGCATTGGCTCTTCTGTTGGCTTGTTTCTTGGTAAGTCTCTCAAGACCTATGAAGTTCTGCTCTCAGTTGTTGAATCTTTATTACACGCCTCTGCTTAGGAGTGGGTGGCTGAACGTCAGAGTCTAAGAGGCTGTCAGAGGATGCAAGTGAGGTTTTGTGGGGGCTTGCTGAATCTGACTCACCCAGAGTGGAGCCTACCTCTGCTGGAATCAACCATGCCAAGACTATTGTCCCTAGATGCCCCTGACTCTACTTTCTCCCCATCCTCCTCTTCTGAAAACATGTCCAGCAAGGCCATAATACTCAACTGGTTTTGTGCTTATGGCTCCTAGAACTCATAGTCTCCTAATTTATAGCCTGGTGCCTTTAACCACTGCACAAAACTGGCTCTCCAGGTCTACCCTTAAGTTCTCACAGTTCTTTAGAAAACACGCATGCAGTCCAGACTGTAAGGAAAAAAAAGCTAAAAAATGGAATAATTGCACAAAAGTAATGGTACAAACATTACACATTAAAGGCTACTATTCCTGAAAAAGGGAATATTTAGCTCATTTACCCACCCCCCCAAAAGAGGCTTAGGCTAAGAAGATGGATTTGTGCGGAGGACAGAAGCCGTATTTATGTATAATTGTAGAATGCTAGATGTATTATTAAGCTAAATTCTTTCCATTGGTAAAGTATCACTGTGAAAGCTGGAATGAAAGCAAGATGATCGACCCTCTGAATTATGGATTTGGAGTCAATTACTACAAGAAGAATCAAGCTGTCGGTCCTGGACCAACTAAGGGATGACTTCTCCCTTGAGGCAATGATCAATAAGCATCAGCTCCCATATTGCAGACTTGTGATACAAGTGAAGGGTGATCTATAAAAAATGATTGTGGCTGGCAAGATGATTATCTTGAGGAAAGTAGAAGAAAGATAAGACAATGGACAAGGTGTATGATGGGATCAAAAAGATGACTAAAATGTCATTGGAATAGCTTTGAATTACTACCAACAGCAGATCAGGTTGATGAACATTTTTCCTTACACTCACCAAAAGATGAATCTGACTTGATGGCATCTAACTTTACTTTGACATTATACAAGCATGGGTATATGGTCCATTTAAAGTTACAACATACACAGTCTTGAGAATTACTGGTAGAACACCATATAAAGCAAATTGATAAATATCACTTTCCAAAGTGGTTATGTCTGTGAAGTGTTTTTATTTTATATTTTTGCTAAAGTGAAATGAATGGGAATCGGACAGAGCTCTGATAGTGCTGGAGGAAAATAGTAATGTTATACTTTCTGCTACTTCTATTTTGCTCCTAAGAAACTGACTCTAGAACAGTGCTCTGGAACATTAGGAGACCTGCCCAGAACATGGAAGTGCACTGGGGGTCTAAGAGTGAAAAATAGTAATAATGTTACCTTATCCTATACCTTCAGTAAGGAATTTCTGTAGGTTCTTGGTTCCCTTCTTGTTGGTAGGGCAAACGGTGGGATTCATGCACTTCCCAGCATAATTTCAAATCCATGCTATTATATGACTATAAGCCTGCCATATAGAGCACATTTAGCAAATGCATATTCTGTTTGGTTCTGTTTCCTTTCCAATGGATATTAGCCTGTACAGATGAAAATAAAGTAATGATTAGTAATCAAAATGTACTAACTTTGAGATCATACTGGTAAATTTTACAGTAGCAGGGAACAGCTATTATAAAACAATAAACTTATTGTCTGCATTTCATTTGCAACTGAAGTATTCTTTGGGAGCATATATTACCTATTCCATATCATATCAAAATTGGATAGGCTACACAATCTTCTGGCTAAGAACATGTCTGTAGTGTCTTGAGATTTGTGCTTTAGCAGGGGGCTTAATGTGGTCTGCTTGTAGTGGGAATATTTCTTCTTTAAGACAACCAGGTTGTGAGGAATCTTCATGTGATGGGCAGGAAGCGCATAGGGGTGGTATACTTTAGATACTACCTTCTTATTACAGGGCTCTGCCATAACCACTGTTGGTATCTCTGCCAATCTCACACAAGTTGAACCAATTGCATCTAGCTCTTGGAGGTGAAAAGCTTGCCATCCCTCATCCTGCAGCAGTGTTTTTCAACCTTGGCAACTTGAAGATGTGTGGACTTGAACTCCCAGAATTCCCCAGCCAGCATGTTGGCTGGGAAATTCTGGGAGTTGAAGTCCACACATCTTCAAGTTGTCAAGTTTGAAAAAAACACTGTTCTATAGGATGGAGAATATAACCCTTTTTCAAGAAGATGGCCACCCTTACCCTTCAAGTGAGATGCCAGGAATCACATTCTAAATTAAATAGCCATGTTAAAAAGGCATCAGCAGTTTAATTTGCATTTGATTTTCAATTTTAAGAAGCACATTTCAGACGGCTCCCTGTGTATTTAATGAATTCCATGTTCTGCCCTGGTCAAAAGTGCAATTCATGGTAAATTTTGGAGGAGTACCCAAGGCACTCAGAGGGCTGTGTGAAAACCCGAGGTCTCCGCTTATGTACTGCAACATTTGCTTTTTGTTTTATTTTGGAATTTTCCTGTAGGGAAGAGGTTAATCCTCAGAGAACTGGAAATTGATTGTTTTTAAATCAGATACTGAATCTGGACTTTGATTTTCCAGTCTGTTATTATTTGAGGAATGAAACAGATTTTACTTCTCAGTGAGACTGTTATCTTTTATTTTTTAATTAACCCAGTCAAGAGGATGTCTCCTGGCTTGTTAAATAAATCATGGAAGTTAGAATATTTTTAGAAGTGTTAATGCAAGTTTGCTGTCAGATAATGTAAAACGCTCATTGATATGTGTCAGATTCTAATGCTGATAACTACAACTTGTAAGCTGTCAAACAGCATCATATGCTTAACCACTGTATAATGGATATTGCGAAATGTTGGTTGCTCTCAAAAATAAACAGACAAACATGTTGGATGTCTAATGATAAATCATTCAATAACTAGCTGGCTAATATCTATTAACACATTCATAGAATAAATTTTTGGAAAGCAGATTAATTTCATCACTTGTGAAATGGTGCTTTGAGCTCCATTTTTTTGGTGGAAAATTGGATGTAATTATAATCATTTAATAAATCAGTTTCCCCTTTTACTGAGAAATGCTGTGAAAAAAGTGAATTATGCTTCCTCTTTGGAAGCTTCTGAGATACTGTTCAGAAATGTATTGCATTCCTTTTGGTAGGGATAGAATAATTCTACCCACCCACCCAAAACTATAACATCCATCATTTAGTATTGTGGAATATGTTGGCTGAGTGAACAAAAAGTCTGTAAATCCCCAAGCCTGACTAAAAAACACCTGTAGGACTTAATTTTTTTTTTAGAAAGATGAAGTGTTTGACCGTCTCAAAAACACAGGCTCTGTGCTGTACCAAACAATGCTTCCTAATTTCCCTAACTCTTATGCCCAAAGACTTGAATTCTTGAATCATAATCAGACAAAATTGTAATATGTAGCCTACCCTTCTGAACAAGGATCAGAACTCATTACTAATCCTTCAGAGAAATTCAGATTCTTGAAGAATAGCAGCCATCAAAATTGAACAAACAAGTAAATAAACTGTTATGGAAATAAGACATAGACAGCACAAATGAAAAATTACATGATAAGTGAATGCAAAACATCAAAGTAATCAGAGTGGGACAATGGAAAAAGCAATTGAAAAAATTAATAAAATTTACTCCAAGCTATAATGTAAGGGAAAATTGTATAAAATGTTTTACAGATGGTATATACCTCCATCAGGCATTACCGAAATAAACAAATCATATTACAACAAATGTTGGAAGTGCAACAACAGAGAAGGAACATTTTATCATATGTGGTGGTCATGCAAAAAAACCCTCTAAAATATTGGAAGGAAATACATCAAAACATTCAGAACATTTTAAATATAAAATTTGAATTGAAACCACAAATATTTTCATTTAGGAATAATTCCAGAAAACATAAATAAACAGTATCACCATTTACTAATATATATGTTGACAGCTGCAAGAACAAATCTGGTACAACATTGGAAAAGTGAAACTCTGTTGACAATATAAGACTGGGAGGCCAACACTGAAGAATGTGTAGCAATGGCAAAGGTTATATATTCATAACAGAAGTTTACCTAAATTCAAGCAGGAATGTTTCCCTTATACGCAACATCTTACACAGCAAGGCAAATTCTGTCATTTGGAATATGGTTCTTAGGAAGAGTTAAGAGATCAGTCAAAAACAATAGATGAAATGACTTAAATACTAGCAATAACATCCAATATTTAACCTTCAAAGTACAGTATGAATATTTAGATAGTGGTTATCAGTTGGGGAAATGAAGGGAAGAAGAGAATGTGTTACCCAAATGAGTTTTTTTATAGTGTTTTTACTTATGTTTTATTAATAGTTGTTTATCTTTTACTTTGCTTTTTGTAGTTTTATGCTTGTGAGGTTTCTGTTTAAATAATCAGTCAAAGCTTATGCAATTAAAAAAAAAAAAGAATTCAGATGGCCAGAATTTTAGCTGATAGTGCCATTCTGTTAAACTTGTTACTATTCACTTCCAAGCCCAATTCCAAGGTATAGGTACTTATTAAACAAACAAACAAAGAAATTTTTTTAAAAACCCCTTATTCAAGAATAAGCTCAGCTGAACTAAACTTACCCCAAAAAAGTTATGTATAGGATTGCTCTGTAAACCACTGGATGGCTTGGGTTCCAAATACTTAAAGGAGGTCCATTCCTATGTCATCTCACCTGTATTATAAGACTTTTGGTTAAGATTTGGCTTTTATGTATCTTCCTTGTTGGAAAGATGCTATGTAACTAGAAGTAGCAGGCTATTTCTAGTGGCACTCAGATTCTGGAATGGCCTCTTTAAAGAGATAATCCTGAAACCTAATTTACAATCAGTTCAGCACCAAGTGAAGATGTATCTATTTACGAGTGAAAGAATATATTTACAGGCAGTTGTGGAAGTTCTCAGACTGCTTTTGAAGCTGAAATTTTCTGCTGTCTTTTCTTACATCTTGTGAATGTTCCCTTTAGGAGTTTTAGGATTTAGTTCATGTCCAATCTGATTCTTAGGAAAATAGACTAGTTCAACTCAAACTGAATTGGAGGAGAATTTCTTTGATTTGGATCCAAATCAGATTTGGAAAAATGATACTTCCTTTCTCCCATCAACTGTCTGTCTCTCACACACAAACAGCACAGTAGATTCTTTCAAGAGAAGGCACTGAATGTGATGCACGCATTTAAAATAATTTATTATTCCTATAAGACACTATCCTGTATTTTCAAGTGATGAAGAATGGTACACATTTTCTTCATTCCTCTTACAAATTAAAAGTTTTAAAATTCCTTGCTCCTATTGCCAGCCCTTTCCACGTTCAGATTCCCTTTCTTAAATTGAGGATTATTCTGAAAGTCTGCTTTGATTTGCGAAGACAATCTAACAATAAGGCCAATCAGAAATACAAAAGTGCATAGATACAAGTGGTATAAAACAAAGCAAAACGAATTTGATGCTTTCACATTAAAAAGATTTTAGTGAAGATTTTATATATAAGAATGCAGAGATTAATAGCAATAATGAACTATGTTAAAGAAGTACACAGATTAGATACATTCAGAGGTTATTTTTCTTATATCTAAGGGTTTATCTATAATACTCAGTTCCCTATTGCCAGAATGGGCTGACAACCATTTCTGGATGGCAGAAACAGATGACATTTGCCCTTTGTTAATATCCCACTTATCATCAAAGCCTCAGGGCATATTTTTCTGCTCCATTCCAAAGTAGAATTTTTCATGTTATATTGTCTTACGCACTCCTGTCCATTTTGAATAGTGTTTCAAATCATTGCGTACTAACCCCATCAGTTCATTGGCTACTTCACAGAGGCAAGACTGTCCCTTCCACTGAGTCAGTGCTTACCATGGGCTGTAATACCTTTTATAGCTACTTATTCCACAAATCTTATAATAACACAATGGTTATAGAACTTGTCTTGTAAATTGAAGGTTGCAGAATTGAAACCTGTCAGAAAAAGTAAGACTCTCTCAAGGAAAGAAAATCTGTATTTTTTTGTAAAGGGCCAGCATTCACCAACTTTCTCCAACTTCTTCCTCTCCTTCATGTACCATACCTTCTTCTCCATCACACTTACCATACAAATATTCTCAGTACCATCACTTCAGGCAGCTCCTGTATATGGATAGGACAGCCTTCATAATCAGAAAAAGTTAATGCAGGGATGTTTGTTCTCTTTCCACACTTAATTTTATATAATTCCAGAAATAAGGTTTTATTTTGGAAACTGCCAGTCTCATTCACTAAAGTCAGGAAAAAAAGAAGATAACTGTATTTTGTTGCCTTAAATCAGCTTCTCATAAACTGCTTTTAAAATGTTGCAACTTGCCAAACTCTGGCAGGCTATAAATTGCTTTAGGCAAACTCTCTCCTGGTACAGTGACACTGAGATAACAGTTATGGCCCATCTTCTTTCCCTTCTAGCCTACTTTGCCTTAATGCTTTGCCTTCCTGTTTGTAAATCCCTCCCCATACTCTTACAAGTTTTTCCTCAATGGAAGCATTGCAAACTCTTCCCTTCCATTCTTTGAAGACTGAGTGTCAGATCAGCTGGTCATAGCTTAGCAGAGAAGGCTTATGCTCACCAGGCATAATTGTTCTTTTTCTAAAAGGCAAGTACATTGCACTAAAAAAAAAATGAGAGAGAGAGAGAGAGGGAGCATTCAGGCTTAATATTGGTGGTAGTCTTCTGGAACTGCCAAGCTGCTTTGAAATCAGCAGACTTTGGCATCAAACTGATATTCCTGTTCAGAATGGATTTGCGAGGAAGACACTCTAGTAACCATTCATCCATTTTCTTGTAACCTCAATGAAGGTTGTGGCACCTACTTTGCAGAATGTTGATTTTTGTGAGTAACACCTGATAGGTATCTTGTATATATCAGTGAGAGCCAGTCTGCTGTAGTGATTAAAGCACCAGGCTAGAAACCAGGAGACTGTGAGTTCCAGTCCCACCTAGACACAAAGCCATCTGGATGACCTTGGGCCAGTCACTCTCTCTCAGCCCTAGGAAGGAGGCAATGACAAACCACTTCTGAAAAACCTTGCTAAGAAAACTTCAGAGACTTGTCCAGGCAGTCTCTGAGAACCAGAAACAATTGAAGGGAATATATATATATATATAGGACAGGATTGAATTGATGTGTGTGTGTGTGTGTATACACACACACACACACCAGTCTAGAAGCAGATTTGAGCATTCTAAAGAATAATAAAACTAAAATAATGAGCACTAATTTTTATGTCTCTGTTATAACAGTAACAAAGACTATTTTAATCATGGCTTTTTTAAAACTGCAGGTTGCAATGACAGCTAGGAACTATTTTCAACAGATCAGTTTGAACAAACATGAATATATTTCATCAAAACTGCCACTTCCGTTATGTATTTTCTTTGCTTAGTTGATATGTTGCTCTTTACCGATGCTGTCAGAATAATTTAGAACAATATAATAATACCCCAACCTAAAAACGAAGAATCATAAATAAGGCAAAAATGGTGAGGACAACTAGCACAAGCAAATGGTGTTCTTCAAGCTCTTCTGTTCAAATGTACTCTGTCTCTTTCTCACTTGCCCTTTAGCATAGTGCTGTGGTGGCATCTGCAGGGATGTGCCTCAAAACAGGGATCAATATCACACACCTCTACAAAAGGCCGGGGCTTGGATTGTGACACTGCATCTGTCATTTTGCGCATTTTGACATTCCTCTGACTCTGCTGTCCATAAGCACGCATGAGGGCGGCAAAGGGGGCAAGAGAGGAATCATACTCCATAACATTGTGACATTCCCCCTACGTATTTGTGTGCAACACTGAAGCACAATTACAAAAGGACGAGGCTTGCATTTTGCCATTGCTGAGATTCAGAACAGACACCTATGTTATCATAATGATATTCCACACAATGACGCGATGGTCTTAAGGGACGTTGTGGAAAGATATATCTCAGACTGTTTGGATATGTGGAAGACCCTCAAAAGCTACAAGCGGTTGGACAAAACTCAGGCTGGCCACTGGTTTTCCAGAATTCAACTGGTTTGATCTGATCAGAGGCAAATGTAATTATTTTCTCAAGTTTGAGATTTAGAAAAACCTATTATTTCAGAATTTATTGATTATAGGAACTGATGGGCAAGAAACACATGCATTCTGGAAAAACTTTCCAGCACAACATCTCAATACATCTGGAAAAATGACAGAAGAAAGAGTACCATTTCATCTTCGTTATTAATGTTCTTCTTTGATGGTACCAACAGTACAAAGAGAAGGGCTCAGTTGGAAGTTAATGAAACAATGTAGTCTTGTTATTGAAAATCAAGCTATTCAGTATAGTTTCCTATTTTCTTTCAATCATTCTGTCTTTTCTTCTCCAAATAACTTCTTCTGCAAATGTGTAAATGATACTTCTCCCTTCACATTGTGCAAGCTCTGTGCCTCTTACTGAGATGCAGAGATGAAATTTGTGACTTTGTTAATGAGGTGTTCTTCTTGAGAGCTTCTCAAAGTATCCTAAGGCTAAAAAAAAAAAAAAAAAAAGGAAAAGAAAAGAAAGGAAAAGACACCATGTTTGTTGAGCTTCATAGAAATGGTTAAGAAAGTGGAAATGAGTACACATTTAAAACTGTCAATTTATTCTGAAACCCAAATTCAATTCTCTTCACTCTTTCTCTGTTACCATTGTTGTTATTACTGGATTTGAAGCTGTATCTAAAAATCACTTTTTTAAAAACCTAGACTATTTTTAGCATGGGTTAAGAGTGTATAACTTGTAGAAGAGAGTAGATGAAAACAAAGGTCATTCCTTTGTTGAGGTGCTGAGAAAAGCTCAAAAGTCTTTTTTATATTGAGTGCTTTTTCCCAGATACTTACATTTCCCAAGAATGTATCTCCCAGAAGTTCAAAAGATATGAGATTGATTTAAACTATGGGAAAAAAATATTAATCTTGACTCAGTTTATATATACAAACCCATTTTTCATGGATCTGATTATATAATTTATTATTTTAAAGTAAACATATTTTTATTACCTGAAATGAATAGAAAACAAATGCATACATAAAGAGTTATGTAAAGAAAAGAAATGTATAACCCCCTATTCAAATATTGATAGATCACACATATTAGCAATCTATTGCTTCAAGTCAAGTGTAGACTGGCCTTTTGAATGTTGTATAATACTTACTATAAATAACCTCCATGCAGAAAAATCCACACCTTGATATTTTGATACCAAGGTAGTTATCAAACAAAGTCCTTGTAGATATACAGTGAGATAGGAAAATCATGGATTCTAGAATTTCTGCAGACCCCTCACTGAATCCAGACCATTTTCAAACTTGATCTTATTTTTGCCAGTTTATTCCCCACCCCAAATTTTTATTCCATTCACTTGTCAGAGAGTTATCTTGTTGATGGATAGACAGACAGACAGATGAAGTCCTGACCACCTTTATATAGTATTTTTCCCCCAAATAGTGGGTTGGCTTCAAAAGAAAGTAAATGCTGCCATGTCCTGTTCTATCAGGTTAATAAGTTTTATTATTCAACAAGGACACATTCAAAGGTCATTTTTAAAATGTATGTAAATTTTTGTCAAATGATGCTGTTAACCTCAGAGAAGCACGATATTAATAGTTATGGTATCTATGACTTAACACTAGATACTAAAGAATGGCATATCAGGAAATAATTTAAATGAAAACTATATGTATATATGTACAGAAGAAAGGACAGCGTATTCACACTGGGAAGGATTAATAGGATGCTTAATATCCACTAGATTAAATTTACATCTATAATCTTACAAATTATGATGTATCTGAGAGTATAATTTGGGGACTGGGATTTACAACTTCATTTATTGTCTCTCCAACTATAATAAATTCCACTGACATGGTATACAAGTGTGTTCAAAATGATTATACAGAGTTCAGCAGTGTCTGTATTTGGATCATATGGATTTAGTGGTGCTAAATACTGATTCCCAATTTAACAATTATTTCAAACCAATCTTCTTTATCTGATGTTTTTAAAACTATGAGGTTTAAATTTTTACTATAAAAATTGCAACTCTTCTTGCACATGCATACGCGTGCACACACACACACACACACACATATATGTATTTGTTCATGTCACTCTCGAGTGACACTTGAGCGGCTGGATAGCGTAGTGGTTAGAACACTGTCTTTGACACAGGAGACCAGGGTTCAAATCCTGGCTGGTACCTACCTTACCAGTAGGGGTCCTTGAGCAAAGACCTCCTAATGCTTCACCTGCCTACCTCAAATATGAGAGTGACACAAACTAAGAGAGTCATGCCAGCTCGGACGTTGCCCAGATTAACAAGGTCCGCGTCCCCTGGTTGGGGAACCAGGACAATCTGACGATAAGTGGGCTACTGAAACAAACCATACATGGACGAGACAAGAGAACTTGGAATTGATGGAATGCTACTACAACAGCAGACCTAATGAGAGGGGATATATGAAACGTATGAGGGAACTATGGATAGACAGAAGACCTACATCCACACTAACTGAGAAGTAGCTAGTTACCCAGCGCTTCAGCATAGTGAAGAGGAAGCTGCTCTCACAACTTGAGATAGATCAACTCCAATTACAACCCAGACTCAAGCAGACCTGGAAGAACAACTGGATGTGCAGGCAACACCTGAAGCTGGAATGTCACTGCCACCCCTCCATTACAGAGCACAACAGCTGATATGAGGCATAAGATCATGGATAAACTAGCTACAGTCAACTCTCGAGACTGATTACCAAGGCTCAGTGGAGAAGTACCATCGGATAGTATGCTAGAAGTTGCCAATAGAGCCCTCACGACAATCCCTACTACCACCATAACTCAAACCTGATATATGCAACAGCTGCTGTAATCCTGGAAATGCTTGGTACACGATCAAGAAGAACAGCAGTACATATCCCCTGCCCTGAAAAATGAGATTGGAGGCTAAGATCAAGGCAACTTGGAGATAAGTCAGTCAGCTGGTGGAACTACAAAAGGGTGTGGACATTAAGGATAAGACTCAGCTACTGAAAAAATACGTGGGCCTGACTCCATCTGAAGCCCTAGAGACTGCTAAACAAAGGCTCATAGCACTGGCTGCCAGGCTAAGTAGATACACTAGAGAAGCAGAGTCCAAGAAGATAAATGCCCTATTCTCCAAAGAACCATCCAAGGTGCACTCCCAACTGCAGTGCAACAACAGAGTAACAGCTGAGCCACTAGCAGCGGAAACTGAACAGTATGGGAGAAAGAGAAGACACATAACACTAAAGCAAAGTGGCTGCAGGACCTGAAAGCAGACCATAGCAGTCTCCCAGAACAGAAACAAGTCACCATCACAGTAGCAGACATCCAGCAGCGGGTCAAGAACATGAAAAGCTGGACAGCACCTGGCCTAGACATGATCCACACCTACTGGCTAAAGAAACTAACAGCAGTGTATGAACGCCTAGCAGCACAGATGAACCAGCTGCTAGCAACAGGCTCCCACCCAGAATGGCTAACACAAGGAAGGACAGTGCTGATCATGAAAGACCCTCACAAGGGAACAGCACCATCCAACTACTGGCCAATAACCTGCCTCCCCACAACATGGAAAGTCCTATCAGGCATCCTAGCCACTAAGCTACAAGACCCTATGGGCCAGTACATGAGGACAGCTCAGAAGGGCATTGGGAACAACACCAGAGGGTCAAAACACCAGTTGCTCAAAGACAGAGCAGTTGCCCGAGACTCAAGGTAGACCAATCTGAGCACAACCTGGATTGACTACAGGAAAGCCTACGACTCAATGCCACAGTCATTGTGAATGCCTGGCACTATACAAAGTCAACAGGACACTTCCTCAAGAACTCAATGGGACTGTGGAAGACAACATTGGAAGTCAATTCAAGACAGCTTGCACAAGTGGCCATCAAGTGTGGCATATACCAAGGTGATGTACTGTCCCCACTGCTGTTCTGCATAGGCTTAAACTCCCTCAGCCAGATAATCACAAGGACTGGATATGGGTACAAGTTCAAGAGTGGAATCACCATCAGCCACCTCCTCTACATGGATGACATCAAGCTGTATACTAAGAGCGAATGAGACATTGACTCACTGATCCACCTGACACAGATCTACAGCGAGGACATTGGGATGTCCTTCGGACTGGAGAAGTGTGGCAGAATGATAGTAAAGAGAGGGAAGGTCGCTAAGACTGATGGGGTGGAACTACCAGTGGGCCACATAGCAGATAATCACAAGGACTGGATATGGGTACAAGTTCAAGAGTGGAATCACCATCAGCCACCTCCTCTACATGGATGACATCAAGCTGTATACTAAGAGCGAATGAGACATCGACTCACTGATCCACCTGACACAGATCTACAGTGAGGACATTGGGATGTCCTTCAGACTGGAGAAGTGTGGCAGGATGATAGTAAAGAGAGGGAAGGTAGCTAAGAAGTACCAGTGGGCCACATAGCAGACATACTGTAGAGACCAGCTACAAATACCTTGGTATCCCACAATCACATGGGAACCATTATGAGAAGGCAAGGAAGACAGCAACATCCAAGTACCGCCAAAGGTTAGCCAGGCCCTGAAAAGCCAGCTCAATGAGCAGTACAAGATCCATACCATCAACACGTACACCCTGCCAGTCATCAGATACCCTGCCGGTATAGTGAGCTGGCCAAAGGAAGACATGGAGGCTGCCGATGTGAAGACCCGGAAGCTCCACACAATGTACGGAGGTTTCCACCCCAAGTCCAACACCCAGAGATTGTACACTAGCCACAAAGAGGATGGGCGGGGTCTGATGAGTGTCAAAGCCACTGCCTTGGACAAAACCTGGAGCATCCAGGAGTACATCACTAAGATGGCACCCAAAGGTTTGCTGCTGCGAGAATGCCTGAGGTAGCAGCAGACATGGGAGGAAGTTCAAATGGAGGAAGTACCATGGCAAGACAAGCTCCTGCATGGGATGTACCATCGACAGATAGCTGAGGTGGCTGACATTGGGAAATCCTATCAGTGGCTGAAAAGGGCTGGGCTAAAAGCCAGCTGGGGAATTCTGGGAGTTGAAGTCCACACATCTTAAAGTTCCCAAGATTGAGAAACACTGCTCCAAAGAGACCTCAGCAGGAATTTAAGGTAGTAAGAATGCTTCAGCTTCTACAGGCAAGTGAAAATATCCCTGGATTCTATTCAACAACTTAAGAACAAAATTAGCCATATTTCTTGGTGTATCTAGCACTTCTCTACAGTACATTGTTAGCTCTCCTTAATATAACATGGGACTTATTTTTTCCCCATTCAGTAAGACCTGTAGATAAGACTTTCTTTAAGATTTCTCTCCTCCTATCAAATCTGAAAATCTTCGTAATGAATAGTTAAAGCTTATCAACAGTACAATAAAGAGAGGCTGGGATGCAATGGGTCCTCTGAATAGCTAGCTGATAATATCCTGGCAGGTAACTAATACTTCACGTATTAATAATTCTGTAAAGAGAACAGGCCCACTTCTCTCTTTTGTTTTGAGATTCCTTCACATGTAAATGGGACTGCCAGGAATGAAATTCTGGGTACATGACTTTGTCCTGAAGGACCATATTAGACTCCATTAAAACGGTTATAGAAATGTTGACATATTTCTCACGGTCTTCCAGCTGGGATATTCTGTTCTTAGGTACATCTAATCGGGTATTTTTAAAGTAAACAATGGTTTTCATACCCTTTATATCCCCTTCCATCTCTCTATAGACATACATATGTCTTTCCCAGACTCTGCAGTGGTTGCTTGGGGGGTAGGATGGATTGCAGAACTTTGACTGTCATCTAAGCAATCAATAATTTGAACCCTCTCTCTTTGATAATAAGACAGAAAATAATCACTTGCTTCTGGTTCTAGTAATGTTAATCAAACGGGATAATAAAACTGCAAGAAGTGACTGAATATGCTGATGCCTGGCTGACTACAGTACCCTCTTGATGTAATCTCTTTTTGGCAGGTTATTGGTAGTATATCCTGAGCAGTAGAAGAAATGATGATGGTGATGATTAATTTTTTTTAAAAAAATTGAAGAACAATTTCCCAAAGCTTCTTATTACTCTTTCTGTAGTTCAAGGCTGAAAGAAAAGTTTTGAATCAAAAAGCAGGAAATCAAAAGGAATGTTATTTTTTTTCTCCACATTAAAAAACAAAAACAAAAAACCTGTATCCTTATTTTTCAATGTTACTATGGTCTCCCCAACCTCGATCTTCCTATAGCTGGCATTATCTTTTATTCTGGAATTACATATCATGCTATAATTAAACAGAAATAAGTCTCAAGGCTATCAGAATTAGATTCCAATTAGCACAACAATATGGTGCTGATAGAGTTGGCTCTTTCCAACCTGTAAGCATATCATGAAAGTTGGTAAAATGTTGGCACATTTGTTTCATTATGGAGTTGATTTTACTTCCACTTATGCAAATTCGTGGTTGGAGTAACAAAATTACCAATCTGCATTAGCTAGACTTTATAGGTTCCAAGACACATGGTATAGTTTTTATTTTATTTTTAGCCAATCATTTTTTCAAATAACTCAAAGGAATGTATGATGTGTTTCCAAATGGTCTCCCATTGCCCAAACTAGGACTTGTTTAGCTTTAACTTTTACAGTGTCACTGAATTATGTGCATTCAGACCCTGGCAAATAACAGACAAAACAGGTTCAAAATTTAAAAGTAGAGTTAATTATCTGATCTATTTCCTATTTCTTTCTAAACAAATGTAAAATCAAAATATATTTCAAAATATGACTTAGCTTTCCAACTTATTTCCTTAGGAATACATGTTTCATCTTGGTTGACCAAAACAGACCCTACTCTTAAACCCTTTAATAATGAAAAGTAGAGAAACACAGTAACAGAGACTGAGGGGGGAGATAGAATGTCTTACATCATTATTCAGAGTTATACAGCAATTGGAACAAAATGCTTAATGAGAAAAACTGATAGCTGTGTAAGTCATGTATATATTATGCTTTAATTAATTAGCAATATATGTATTTGCAGCCAAGTGGAAAGGAACTAAAAGAGCCATTTCCGCAGAAATGGTAGAAGGTAGGTTGGGATGTACTGATATTTTTCTGGAAGATTTGCAGTAAATTGGCAAGAATAATTGGGATAACAAGGGGACTTGTTCCCTTTCTACATCATACTATGAAAATGAAGAAAGGTTGAAGAGAAGGAATATATCCTTTGTTCAGTTCTGGTGCTCAGAATGATTTAATTTTAAATGTATCTCATGTTTCACCAAACTGAACAGAGTGGATGGAGTCAAGAGCATGATGAAAAGAAATAGAGCCTTGCATTATCTAGAATTACACACACACACACACCAGTCCTAGTGAGAAATACCCAGGAGAGGCATTTTTAAATCTTGTCTGTTTTGGAAAGAAGGTGTATAACTTGGGGGAAATAAACAAAGAAATGTTCTAAAACTCCAAATGCCTTTGAGATTATACACATACACACACACACACACACACGTATATATGTATACACACACACACACATATACATACATACATATATACACATATACATGCCTAATTTTCTCACACTGAATAGCAAATATTAATAAGAGTAAAATGCAAGGAATCATGATTGATCATGATTCTGTTATACACACATGCACACATTAATCTGATTTCTATTGAGTCAGGGGATCTGTCCATCCTGTCTGCTCTCTTTACTTTTTACAACTCTATCTTTTTTAACCTCAGATCTGTTGATCAACTCCTTTTCCCTAAAGTGAGGGCCAACTTTGTCCCATCTCTGCCCACTTTGATTATCCAATAATGGGTCTAGGCAAGTGTTGAATGCATCAATTAACAGTGTGGGAGAAAAATGGAAAGGAATTGGGGAGAGGGAGGGTTCATTTAAAAAAAAAAGTCTTCCCCAAATCAGTTCTGAATGAAGAACAGAAAGTTTAATTATCTGTTTACATCAAAAACAAGTTTCAAAATGTAATACTAACAAATATCCGAACACCTTACTTTAAAAGGGGAAATGAGAAAGTAAACAGATCATTAACCAAGGCAGTGGAAGCCAATGGATTTTTTTTTTTTAGTCAGGATCCTACAACTGTTTCTTTAGAGAGAATGCCTCTCCTTACAAGAAGCATTTATCACCTTCACTACTGCTGGCTTGCATCTGCCAGGATGAATAAGGCTACAAAGACCAAATGTTCAATTTCTCTCCTCTAAGGAACTTATCCTCATCCTCAGGCTGAACACACTGAAACGTATCCCATAAAATTGAATAATTGATTGTTTCAATCATCTTAGTAGAATCAGTTCTCAGTGTGAAATACAAATCAGATTTTATCAGCAAAGTATCATGCAAATTCATCACAGCAGGTTTTGGAAGGCTTTTTCACATTGTCCTGGGGTCTAGGAAGTAATAACGCTTTACCTACCCCCCCCCCCCCAAGCTTCTTCTTTGGATGATGCTGTGCTAAATGAAGGCAAAGAAGAGGTGCCAGAGAATGGGCCTTGCATGAGCTCCAACACTTGTTTGATTGTGCTGAGCCATGTCGGATGAATCACCACCTCTTATCATCTAGCAGTTTGTTGAGCCAGGAAAAGCGGTCAATTGATATTTTATCTTTCCTGCATACATGTCAGCAGAGGAAGGGACTTTTGTGCCGTGTAGATGCAAAGTATTCTGAAATCTCTTCTGAACATCCTAAACCAGGCCCTGCCAACTGTGAGACTTCCCTAACTGCAGAACTTTAATAGACATATTGGAAGGCATCAGGAGTGGAGGTACCACTGCAGACGTGCATTTGCATATCCTAATGGGTCCAGGGGTTTTGGATTGCCCGGCCGGTCTTGTGTACTTCCTGTTTATGGGCTTCTAAGAATTTTTTTTTTCTCCCAGTAACTTTAATTTTTGCTACTCCACAATGTTGCTTTCATGTACAAAGTCATTTTTGCTTCTTTTTTTTTTTTCCCCCTGATCTCCCAGGTAACACAACTGTAGCTTCCAAAGTAACCCAAAAGCAAATATCAGATTCACATTCAGTTAGAAGATAATTTATATAAGACTTTGAAAGAGCAGAAGAGTAAACAGAGAAAGTATCTTCTGTTTCTTCTAGAAACACAGGCAGGGAAGGGGGGATTAGGAAATATTCGGACATTTTGAAAGAAAAATCAAGGGAGAAAAATTAGATTTAAAAAAAGACATGCCATCTACCATGTTGCTGGTGATCTGGAAAAACGACGGCTTGCTAATTTTCTGCATTTGAATCTTCTTGTTCATCCAAGGCTTACTGAATAATAAACACCAAAACCATGTTAAATATAGGAAAAAGAAAATATATTCCAGTAGCCTTTTTCAGCATACAATGCAAGACTTTTGATAACGAAAGGCCCAACATACTTCTTATGATCCTTGACTAGTAGTCAGCTATCGGTGCCCAAGGCAAACCACACATTTGTACTTTTAAATGTTTTAGGTTTTGTTAATGATTTTTTTCCAGAAATGTGGTATCCTGCTTAACTTGGCTCCTTAGGAGACCACCTAGTTCGCCCACATGGGTAAGCTATCCCTACCTATGCTCATAATATCCATGACTTCCTCCAGAGCATAACTGCCCTTAGTCTGAAACTAAGCTTATGTACATGGATCCCTCAGGAAGCCTGACTGACAACCTTCCACCCATCCTTGAAGAGACTCCCTCTGCACTTGTGTCCATTAGGCCTGTGTCAAGCATTCAAAATACATTCTTTGCAAAATATCCTAACATAAACCAGATACTCTCTCCAAAACATTCAAGCAGGCAGGGGATAAGACTATTCTGTTGCTCTATTGATGTTGCTCATTCCCAACATCCTTCGTGTTTTCATACAGAATATCTAATGAGAGATTTTGTTTAATGAAAAGATAGGACTGGCTACTAATAGCCATACTTATTAAAACAAATAACCTACCTATGAAAAATATTATACATTACTGATACTAATGTAAATTTAGCAGAGTATTCATAGAGGTGATAGTTGGAGAACTATTAATCTGGTATTCTCACTCATTAGCAGACCATCCCTTGTTTTCTTTTTCAGTTCTTGTAACTGTAAAGCCAGAAATAGCTTGGGTGGAATCGCCCGCTGAAAGGAATGATAAATAAGCTGGGACAATGAGCTTGAGCTTATAAAAAGTGACAGTATTGCAGCCTCCCAAAGAGGAAGCAGATCAGTGGTGGACAGTAAATCAGTTTTCTTGTTGGAATCACAGCAACTACTGCAGAATGATTAGTGGGAAGGAAGAAATTGTGGCCTTGACCTGTAACAATAGGAAAAAAGCCACTGAGACTCCGACTGCTTGAAGGTGTCATTCATTTCATATTTTAAGTGAACTGACCACGATATGCTGTTGCCTGTTGTGCTATTTGGAACATAACTGTCTTTGACTTTTTCACTCTTCTGAATTTTTTTCAATCCCCCCCCCCCCCAAAGATATTAAGCAATATACAAGAATCAGTATTTGGGGATAAAAATGTACATCAAATGTAAATGAATGAATGAATGACTTTATTATGTTCATAAACCCAATGCATCCAAAAAGGTCTATGTTAAAGTTTGCTTTAAAAAAAAAAAAATCCAAATTGATACAAGTAGAGGAATTCATTGAGAAGCTATGTCAGCTGTCTTTACTTTGCATGTGTCTGCTCCACCCACTTCTACATTAATTTGGATTTGGATTTAACAGTTAAATATGTCTGTTGAGCTGATAACTGTGTCAGAATATTTGGTGAGTAGAAAAGTCAGTGATTAACTGATTTCTGATGAACATGTTTGAACAGGAAGCATGGATCCAGGCAGCAATTTTTGTCACAAATTTCTTCAATGAACATCCAGATGAACCTAAGGCCTAATTCAGATACATCAAGCTAAACTGTGGTTTGTAAAATAACTCTCATTTGTAAACTAAGCTGAAATTGTCTGAGTTTGCACAGCCTATTAAGCCATAAAACTTGTTTTACAAACACAGTGACTATACTACATGCTGATCCAAACTCAAACAAACTACTTGATGGCCAAAACCCAAACCTTGTAAATAGTTCAGGACTTGTTTCACTGGTTAGCCCAGCATATACAGGCCACGATTTGTCATTGATGTGTGTTAACCTAAATATTCTGGCCTATTACTGATCCTTTTAGGCATCACTGTAAATGTGTAAGTATCACAAAGCATAAAAGGAAAGTATACATTTAGCAGTGAAAAATAAATCAGCCCCTTCTCTTCTATTTTACCCCCCCTCTCTTGACAGAGATATGCTAGATCTGCAAAATCTCAATTCCATGACATTCATCCCTTTCAGTGCAGGTTGAAAATGCTAAGCAAAATCCAAAAGGGAATCCAGGTTCAGGAAGAAGGACCCTTTCTGACACACGGTGTTGTTTATTATGGGAACATGATGTAGTAGGGCCAAGCTTAAGAGGCAGGAAATAGATTTTTATCTCCCAACCAGAATGCTCTAGCTTTTGGTATTAAAGAGACGATTTCATGTTCCTTGATGAAGAAGCCACCCACCCTAGCCCACCCCTCCATCTTTAATTGCTTCAAACAATTTTTAATAGGGAAAAATGGAAGGAATGGAGAGAAATGCCTCTGGCTGACGATGAACTTGTTAAGATAATGTAGATTTCTGGAATCCTTCGTGATATGCATTCTTAGCACATACTCCTCTGATTCCCAAGGAGCAATTCTGGTGAATGTGACCATCTTTTTAGCAATATGATAACTCATTTAATGAAGCACAATCCAAACAAATATACAGGACAGGTTTAAATCTCTTGCTTCAGATACAGAGGAGTATTACAAAAAATAAAGGACATGGTCAGGGTTGTAAGTCTGCACACACTCAGGGCAGGAGAGGCCAATGCATCATCGGAGTCATGAAATCTTTCCCCGAAAGTCTGGGAAATGCTCTTAGTGACCTACTTAATAGGTTTATCATAGTCCTCAATATTGGAATATTTGGAGGTAGCGCCATAAGAACGAAACCAAGCTAATTGTGCCATTTAGTTACAGCGTGGGTGGGCAACTAGGGGTCATTTAACTCTCTTTCTCAGTGTCTTTCTATCTCTCTCTCTCTCTTTTGCAGCCAAGAAACCATGGTCCTGAATTGCAGCAATAAACCTCCAAGAAACAAGTGCAATTCCCCTCCATTTTTCAGCAAGGAAAAAAACAGAATAAAACCCTGCCCTGCAAATTGAAACAATGGAATCAGCATTCTTACAGAATGACTACCATGGACAGCTGGACATTTTTCTTTGTTTTTTTCTGGGCAGGTAGATGCACTTACCAGCAGAATATTCATTTTATATTTTCTAAGAATTCATGTGTGGTTTATGGTGGCCTGAGAAGCGTATTTGAAAATATATTAATTTGTGGAGACTTTCATTCCACTTCAGACTAGCCGTCACTGTGTAATTTACAAGTCACCATATAGGCCTAGTAACAACAAAATAATGCAAATTATTTCTTGTTAAGATTTATATGGCTGCCCATCTTGTGAGATACAACTCTGGGCAGCTATCAGCAATAATAAAACAGAAGACTAAAACAGTCCAACAAACAAACAAAAAAAACCTGGTGCCTAATCCAGCAATGCCATCTGACTATACAGTCCCCAGTGCCTGGAGAAAACCCCAGCTATTCAAGGCTGTTTGGAAAGCTAAGAGGGTGGGGGCCTGTCAGATCTCAAGGGAGAGGGTGTTCCATAAAGCAGGGGCTGCTACTGAAAAGGTATTCTTCCCAGCTCCCACTAGATGGCAACATTTGAGGGAAGGGACCTGGAGCATGGCCACTTTATCTGACCTAGTGAGATGGGCAGATACCCTCAGGGAGAGGCGGTCCCACTGATAACCTTGCCCTACAGGGCTTTAAAGGTAATAACTAGTACTTTTAATTATATCCGGAAAGAAACTGGGAGCCAGTGCAGCTCGAGCAGCAGTGGTGTAATATAGGTGAATCGAGAGACTCCCAGTACTGTGCGAGCTGCTGTATTCTGAACCAGTTGTAATTTCTGGGTGGTCTTCAAGGGCAGCCCCATTTACAGTGCATTGCAATAGCCCAACCAAGTAATGACCAAGATGTGAGTGACCACAAGCAAGGCCTCCCGGTCTAGGAATGGGAGCAATTGGCTAACAAGATGTATCTGTTCAAAGCCACCCACCCCCAGCTATGGTTGCCACCTACTCTTTGAGAAGAAACTGTGAGTCCAGGAGGACCCCCAAATTACACAACAGCAATGTCAGGGAAAGTGCTACCCCATCAAGAGTCAAAGATAATACATCACCAGACCCAGAGGGGCCAAAACCCCAAAGCCACTCCATATTGCTAGGGTTGAACTGAAGCTGGTTCCTCCCCATCCAGACCCTCACAGCCTCCAGGCACTCAGTCAGAACCACAACAGCATCACTTGCCTGGCCTGGGTAGAGATGTATAATTGGGTATCATCTGCATATTGATGATACCACACCCCGTGCTGTCAGATGAACTCACCCAGAGGTTTCATGAAGATGTTAAAAAAGAGTAGCAAGAGACCCATACCCTGAGGCACCCTACATTGTAGGGGGCTAGGTTTGTGCCTCTCCCCTCCCACCAACACTGACTAGTATCAACCACAGAGGAAGGAGGAGAACCACTGCAAAACAGTGCCTCCCACTCCAAATCCCTGCAGTTGGTCCAGAACAGTCCCAAGGTCAACAGTACTGAAAGCCACTGAGAGATCCAGGAGGGCCAGGACAGTTGTACTATCTCTGTCCCAAGCCTTCTGAAGTTCATCCACAAATGTGACCAATGTCATTTCTGTACTATACCCCAGCCTGAATCCAGACTGAAAAGTGTCTGGATAATCTGCTTCATCCAGAGCCCTCTGCAGCTGAAATACAATAATACAATAGCAGAGTGATAAATACCTCCTTCTGCAATAGCTACATCCTCTTACAGTACAATATCAGCATTCATGATGCTGCCTGTCACTGAGAACAACAATTTCTCCATCTAGTCTCTGATGGCCTTCTGAAATAACCAGGTTTTGACAAGTTTCTAGAAAAAAATGTGAGGGAAGGGGCCACACTTTCTTCCAAAAGCAAACTGTTCCAACAGACACTCACATAGACACCCACCAGATGCCCACTTCTGAACTCCTCCTCCTGCGTATCCCAATAGGTGGGTACCCTCAGCAGGTACTGTCTGTTTCGTGTGCCTTGGATGGGCAGATTCTCCCTGGAAAAGGGAGTCTCAAAGTTATCCAGGTCCCAAGCCATATAAGGAATGAACATGCTTGGACTTGGCATGTATTCTCACAACGCAAGCACAAAAGGGACAGAATTTGCACTGGGACACGTGGAACATGTTTCATCCACTGCCCCTCCTTTTTTTTTTTTTTTAATCTGTGCTCAATCATTACCGACTCTGCAGCGACTGCCTGGACGAGTCCCTGCAGTTTTCAAGGCAAGGTGTTTCGGAAGTGGTTTGCCATGGCCTCCTTCCTGGAGCAGAGCCCAGCTGGCGAGCACAAGAGGCGGGGTTTCCGTTGCTTCGCGCCCTTTCTCACTTACCGGCAACTGCTCCCAACTCCTTTTGCAAGGCGCCGCCAGCATGTTTCCTCCCACCAGAGTGAGAGTACTCACATGAGTTTTTGAACTGTTGGGTTGACAGGAATTGGGGAGGAAACAGGAGCTCACCCTGTTAACACGAAGGCTGGACTTGAACCGCTGAAGCATCAACCATTTCTGGCCGGCAACTTTCAGCATCATTAAGCCGCTGCGCCACTGCGTCCCCCTGCCCCTCCTTTACTGCCCTGTAGATGCTCATATTTGTAGTCCCTTTCAACCTTCTCCTGCAGAGCTCTGCTGTGAACGAAGACTAATGTTAGCCTTTTACCACAGCATTGCTGAAGTATTTCCAAGTTGAATAGCTTCAGAATGTACTGCAGGATTCGGCCTGGCATATGCCCGGTGCCCTCTTGGCATGTACCAAAGATCTTCCCAGCTACCTACCATCAGCACCTGCTAAGGGCCATCTGACAGCGTGCTCCAAAGTCACCCAGCCTGAAGCACTTTGCTCAGTGAAGCCTTCTTCCCAGGCATAGGCCCAATGGTTTAAGGCAATGCAAATTGCTTTATCAAGAGTCTGTCCTCTTTTCACTTGGATAAAAAGAATCACACTGCCTCCACGATGCATTCCATTTCATCAAAGGGACCTTAAATAATTTTGCATCAGCCTAATGTGCAGTCACTTTTTTGCCCAACAGAAAATTCCGTTCTGCTTTTCAGTGATTTTAGACAATGACTAAACAGTCCTAGCATTAACTGACACAGTTTGGAGAAGAGTTTTTCAAAAATCTTCCCTGGTGGTAAAGATTGCTGCCTTCAGAAAAGCAACTCAGAAATACAGGCTTCAGGTTTACCTGAGGCTGAGCTGTAGTATGTCTACCTAAAAAAGAAAAGATAGTAATAAAGAATATCTGGAATATACATCCTTTTGGGTTCTATTTCTGTAGTTCAAAACTGTTTTATTCCATATTCAAGGAAAATTAAATCATCCCTAATTGTCATTAAAGTAGTGGCAGGAAAGCATAGAATAAAAGAGTTTTTTTTTTTAAGTGAAATCTTATGTTGGGGAAAACCTCTAGAAAGTTCTGTAGAGCCTCTACAGAGGCTTCTGTACTCTGATGCATTAATTTTAAATTAATAAATAAAAGACATGATAGAGCAGAAGTTCAGTAAGGACCGTGAGAAGAAAAATGTTTGGACTATCATGCCAGGTTTGGTGTGTAATCTCCTGAATATTTGTCAGATGAACGTAAATTGTGTTGCTTTCTACAGTGTGAAAAAATAATCATTAAAAAGAAGTGAAATAGATTAGCAAATGTCATAGACTTCAGCAGGTAGAAGGCTCCACTGAGAACATTTGAAATATTTGCCCCAGACAAAGCTCCCCATTGCTTCTGGTATTCAAAGAAGTTTCTAAGGAGCGGAGACCTCATTGAAGCCTCAGGTTAGTAACTAAATTGTAAATGATAATGTGTAATTCACTTTAAATTTAATTATCTTTTTTCAGGATATTGATTCAAATGAATGTATGAAGAGCTGCATTGGGAAGGCAACTTAATTTGGAATCATCTGGTGAAAAATATAGATAGCATCAGGAGAGACACAAGAGACAGAACATGTAGCATTATAATAGCAAACCTGTTCCCCTAAACCCCACTGAAGTCTGTGGGACTCATTTCTGAGCATAGATATATCAGATGAAGTTGTAATTTAGGGCTTTTATGTTTTGTTCACAAGATGTTTTGGTTTAGATAACTTTAAAAGGGGATCAGACCTTGTTTTTAGTTTGTATTATGTGGTTTGCCATTTCCACTGTTTGACTGAACAGAAAAGTAAGCTATGAATCCAATAAAAAGATATACATTTTATGGAGGGTGAGTACCCAACATTTAGAGATAGTATAACAGACCACAGTGGCAAGAAGAATTATTGGCTATGCTGTTATTAAGATATGGTGAAATGTGTAGCCACAATAAATGTATTTTTGGTCTGATACAGCAGGCTCTTTTACGAAAACATCAGATTACTGGAAATGGTTAATCATAGATGTCACATTTGTATACTTACAACAACAATTAACTGCTTGACCATTAAAAAAAAACTGACTGCTTCCATAAGAAGCTGATGTAAAAACTGGCTTTTTCCTTTACAAAAGATGCAATTCAGAAAGTGTTTGTTATTGGGTTTGAAAATAGACAAAGAATGTGTAGCAGTGAGATAACACATGCCTGCAGGAAGGGAAGAAGGCAAACTATTAAAAACATATTTGTACTTTTTTTAAAAGAAATCAAAATTGGGAAAAGTAACATGAATGAATATTGATTGACACAATGAGCAAACAAAATAAAAATTCATTTACTGGCCCTCCAATCTTCAAATCCCATTCTGTTACCTGGATTAGATGCCTCCAGCCACTGATTTATCTGAGCAGCTAGTTCAGTTCTTCATCTGGAATTCAGTCTCCCCTCCTAGTTCTTCTTTGTGAACTATATTCCGGGTTCACTAAGTTCAGTTGCTTGTTTGCACTTCATTTACTATGACGTTGTCACATACTGGATAGAATCCTCAACCAAATTCCACATGTTTTGCTGACTTTCAGCATCTATATCCCTCTTCATTCAACCTTTCTGTCAACTGCTCTTTCTTATTCCAATAGTAACTTTGCATATAAAGAAATCCAGAATTCGTTAAAAAAATGTTTTATTATTTTTCCATAGTAATGATCAATAGATAGATGCACTGTTACAAAGTGCGTTTCACAAACCATGCTATTCTTATTAGCGTATGCTGATGTTCAGTCTAACTGAACCCCAGTTCACCTGTTCTCACTACTGGGAGATTGCAACTCAATCTTCCAATGAGTTTCCAGTTCTTCCTCTTAAGGCCTCTATTCTGGTCCCAATTTTCTGTCCTAATGGTGGTGGTGGCAACCATCACCACCACAGTGAGTCTTGTTTGAGACCTGTCCTTCTGAATCAGCCTTTCCCAACCTGGGGCCCATCAAGATGTATGGAGACTACAAGGTCCAGAAACCCTAAATGGCTTGCTATGCTCGACAGTTTTACTTTTCATCGTGGTTTCCACCAGTTTATCCAGATAAGATGTTAAGCTAGTGAATCTGTCGTTCTCTAGAGTCATATCAAACCTTTAAAAGAAAAAAAGAAAAAACTGAAGTTACATTAGCTGCATTCAGTTTCTACTGTTGAAGGGTCTTAGAGATCAAATTCATCAAATTCATGCTTAAATTATTTTTCAACTCCTCAGAATTAGATGGGAACTATCTGAATTTGGTGATCTGGCTACGTTCAATTGGTTAATAATGGGTAGAACACAGTTATGGAACCTGAAGCCTCTAGATATTTTGGAGTACAATTTCCAGAAATGCTAGAGACCATAGGCAAAGCTTAAACATGATGGGCTTATTTCCTGTTCCTGGTCCCACAGGATACTTGTCCCCATTACTTACTTCTTTTCTTCAGGTTCCCTTTCTAAAAAATAACGGCAAAATAAATTGTGACATGAGGAGACAATTGGCATGAGATGTTTGGACCTATTTCATATTGCTGATGCTAAGGGCTTACCAGAATTTTACCATACCTTCTGATATTTGTTAGATTTCTTTTATCTATAGAGCACTTTAGGGAACAATCCTGCCATTACTTTTTGCAAACTGCAAAACCCAAGATTTTCCCATGGGAGAAGCCTTCAGCAGATGCTCCCAAGTGGAATTCAAGTTCCTAAGGAAGAACATGCTGCCACATGAAGTGGAAACAGGCAACAGTGATAAAAATGAACAAAATGAGAAGACTTAAACTGAAAACATTTCAGCACCTAGCTTTTATTTATCTGTTATTAAAGGCATCAGTAATCCACATTTTCTGGATACTTTGCCAGACATATTTTTTTTCCCGGAAGCTGCCACTCAAAATATAATTTCTTCTTTAATATATAAATCAAAGTTTTCCAAGTGCGATCATGAATTTATCCAGTCAGTGCTACTTACACTGATTGACAGGAGATTCCGCCATACTTCTTAAATACTGGCACCTGAGATCCTATTAACTACTAATGCCGGCAATTATTGTATCTTCACATGAATATTTAACTACTGAACTATTATTCCTATTCAATAATGAGATTAAGCAATAATGGGGATAAAACAGAGAATGGTCCTGTGAACCTAACAGGTTTTGCTGAAGTCTATGAACACATGTAATTTTAATCCACAGTCTAATTTTGATCCCATAGCCTCCTTTTAGATTAGGCAGTTTTTAAAGCATTTCATACAAGAGACAGGCAGAGATATTTTGTTCAGGACAAGCCATATATAGAATCAGAAGATACTGTTGGAGAAGAATACCAAGAGACCTTTAGAATATGAGGTTTTGCCCAAATGCATCTGAGCCAGTTTACTGTATATGTGTGTGTGTGGACAGACTGTCCCATGGGTCTTTCCATCCCAAGCACCTCTTGGTCAGGAAGAAAGGGACACCAATATACTTAATTCCATTAATAAGGTTCTGAACTAAGGAAATGATTATCCAACTAAGAGATTTGCTGAAGTCAGTTGGCCTACATCAGTGTTGTCCAAACTTGGCCACTTTAAGATGGCTGGCTGGGGAATTCTGGGAGTTGAAGTCCACTCATCTTAAAGTGGCCAAGTTTGGACAACACTGGCCTACATCAAGGCAGATAACCTGTTGATACTTGGGAGCTGCACTTTTTAATATTTTTTCCCATGGTCAAAGGTTGCAATGAGCCGTATGACAATGTAATGATGTTATGCAAGTGGGCAGGATTTTCAGGAAGCTTTTGTTGTTGTTATTGTTGTTTGTGGCTGTTGTTATATTTAAGCCAGTATGATAGTTTGCACGTGATTTTCCTTTGTCTGTCCCTGAAAATTGGCTGGGAAGCATGCTGCTATTTTTCAGCACTGTGATTTCCAAGAATTTTGGGTGTCACAAAAACGATATTTGGGAGTTACATAAGATGCAGGTTGCCCACATTAATCTATATCAGTACATACACTTACCCTCATATTTTCATTATGACACACCAGGTTTTTTTTTTTTTTCTTCCTGTGCTGTTTCCTCATATTGTTTACTACTGGTGTGTAGTCTTCTCTGAAGTTCCCAGTGAGGCTTAACGAATATGCTGAAATACAAGAATTGTGCGCCCCCATTTTCCAATGTGTGGATAATACACAAAATACCCCATAGGCATTGAAATAGTCAGCTCTATTCTGTTTGTACGAAAAAGCCGTTATTGTATTCCTGTAATACAAAACTGAGAGGGAAGGCTTAAAGGATGTTCCATTAAAACATAACAGTTTAGATTAAAAAGAAACACTGAGAGACAAATATTGGGATAGGAGTGGGGGGAAGGGGGAGAACAATGTTGAGATCCATAATCACCCCCATTGCCAAACCTTCCTTGTTTTCTGACCCCATTCCAACTGGACTTGACTTGCTTGCTTCTGCTTCTGCTTCTGCTAACTATATTTATGGATCCAAAGAATATGGTTTCCATAGCAACTTTTCCCAGGTTTTGAGCAAATATCATCTTTGAATGTGCTCTTTCTTTTAAATTCTTCTGTTCTCTTTTTTGTCTCCTTCCTTTTTCTAGGGGAGGAAAAGAAGATTTGTATTTTGTGCTTATTCAATTAACCTCATGAGAGACTTAGATGCTGTTTATAAATACTAGGCTTCAAAGCAAAATCCAGAGCTCCATAGGGGCATTTATTCTACTGTAAATGAGAAATAGACCTGGAAAATTCTACAAGAATTCTGCAGAGCTGTATTTCTTGAGTCAAATAATGACCATCAGCCATATATTCCTACAACCTTCTTTAATCACATTAGAACCTGTTATGCTGGTAGTGATGTTAATGAATCAATATGTATTTCCACTAGGAATTGTGTAGTTCAGGTTATAACAAAAAATAGGTCTTATGACAATGTATTGTTATGGATCCTTTATTTCTAAAATGAGAGATTTTCAAAAGGATTATGGGAAGGCAAGCTATTCCAGAATCAAGCACTCTCCCTTTCGTGGCACTTTGCAAATTGAAAGCCGCAGATGAGATAGAGAGAGATGGATCTGACACTTAAATACTAGGAAGACCTCACAACAAGGGAGTATTGCTTCAAACCAGAACAAACTTCAAATTTAGGAGATGGAAATCCAGAATAACTCAGCAGAACCTTTGTATCTTTGAAGTGTCTTGATATAAGAATCAAAGAGTTTAGGTGTCAAAATATTGGCAACCTGAATCTTAGACATTCTAGAGGCCTCAGGGTATCTGCCTTGAGTTTATATGACTTATAAACATCTCCATGCCTTAATCTGCTCACATGCACTCTTTCAGAACATTATTTCTTGACTTTTCTATGCAAACTCAGGATTAATCTACCTGTTAAGTTATAATTTTATAAAGCACATAGAAAAATAGGAAGGGTATAATAAAAATATTTGGCATAACTAAAAACCCATATACACATTGTAGTTTTTAATTTAGAACCCTATTGGTCTATGAAATTCCTAGCTTTTATTAATAAATCTAGAGATCGATAAATTCCTAGCTTTTATCAATAAATCTACAGCTTTCATTTCATGACATAAGCCTCATTCAGCCTTTCTGGATTGAAGTAGTATGAACATGTAAGTGGAGAGTAAAGATAAGTCTGTTGGCTTTGCCTGCTTTCATTGCCATCTTCTCCCCTTTCACACATTGAGAGTGAACATCTGCAGCAAGGACGGCATATTCTCCTTTCTGCCATAGCCTCTGACATGAGAGTTAGAATCCTGAATGTAAGAGCTATAAATCACACAAGAGGCTTACTGAAATATTCCAAGCTGCCACTTGCAGAATTTTGCCCACATTGCATGAAGGATGGCTGAAATGGGAACAACATTGATTAGAACCAGTTTGCTAGTTTTGACTCTTCCTCCTCCCAACTTTATTCTGCTTTAAGGAGAATTCCTGAATAGAGTTCTCATTTCATCCACATTGCTCAGGATGCTGGAGGAGATGATCTGGTGTGCATTTTCAAGCATTGACTGAAGTTGCCCTCGCTAAGTTAATGTGCAGATGAAAACATCAGTTTTAAAGTGTGTGCATGGATCTAAATTGTGCCATGAATGCTCAGCTTAGAAATAAATGAATATTTAGGAAATATGTATTTTAGCAGAAATGTATACAAGTATAAATATTTTAGGAAATAAATGTTCACATGATTTTTTTTAAAAGTGTGTTTGTTTTTAAGTTTAAATTTCATTTTTTAAAGTAATAGTATAGAATGGACATAAGACTAACTAGATGGCAAATTCGTTTGGGTCAGAAATTGACTGTGAACCATTCAGCCACATATATTATTACTGTTGAGCAAGGCAGGGTTATTATACAGAATAATCATGGTATGACGTTTCCTCTTGGATATTTTATTATTCATCAAATAAATATATGTGCTTCGGTCCTTGCTGACAAGGATGTGATCCTATTCATAGTTATGTTGAAGTACATTCACTTAAAAGAAGAGAACATATGTCTAAGTAAATATGTTTAGGGGTAATGTGCAATTTCCCCTCTGGAATTACATGCATACCATAGAAAGTGACCAAGTATTTATGTGTCACAAAGTTATAAAATACACTGATCTCAAATTCATGAAGCACATCATGAGGCAATAAATAATTGTGGCTGCATTACCTCAAAAGATGAAAATCATTTTTTACCAAGCCATCTGTCTACCTATCTATACATTTTCTGAGTTAGTGTTTTGTCTATTTCATCACTGAGGGAATGGAAGCATGATTAGATACACTTTCCCTGGAGTGATTTATGCAGATATGTGTAGATACTGGATTAAATATTGGAGGTTCCTTATGTTCCTTATATAATAGATTTCCTACTTGAATACCCTTTCATTTTCTACTGACTTAATTTAATTCTACCACAATGTTTGGTTCCCATCTCCTAAAAATGAATTTCATTTTTATTTACATCTAATCTTCACTATGTCCATTGCATTAAAAAGGTCAATAGTGCCAGAGTATTAAGTTTGGCTGTTGCTAGGTTGCTGTAATCCCTGGCAAATCTGAACTTATTAGTGCAATAGAGAATGCATTAAAAATATAGACCTGGTTTTTGACCTAGACCCCTTGTTCCTTTACTGGATGCTTTTTATCTTCATTTGTTTAATATAAGTGTCAGGAGTAGTTTGACTGGGTGATAAAAACAGAATTCGGTCTGAGCCTACTGGAAAATAGTTAAGCGTCTTGTTGATTGGTTATGTGCCATCAAGTTGATGTTGACTCTTAGCATCCACACGGACCTTTTCCAGGATGATCAGTCTCCAGCCTGACCCCTCATGTCTCTCAACAGTGCCATAGCCACTGTAACTGAATCTATCTGCCTTGCTCTTGATCAGCCTTGACTTTTCTTTCTTTCCACTTTTTCCAGCATTATGGACTTCTCAAGGGAGCTGGGACTTTGCATAATGTGTTTAGAATATATGAATTTTAGCTTGGTCATTTGTGCCTCCAGTGAGAAATTTAAATTGGTTTGTTCTGTAATCCGTGGTTGTTTTCTTGGTAATCCATGGTATTCTCAAAACTCTATCAGCAAAGTTCAAAAGCATCAGTACGCTTTCTATCCTGTTTCTTCAAAGTCCAACTTTCAGTTCCATAGAACGTCACAGAGTACACTGAGAGCACAATTCTGATCTTTTTAGGTATATGTGCATCATGGCATCTGAATATCTTTTCCAAGGCCTTCATTGGTGTCCTACCAAGTGTTAGTCTGCAACTTATTTCTTGACTGCTGATTCCTTTATTAGTCAATCCTAAAAGGCAGAAGCTATCCACCACTTCAGTATTTTTTGTCAGTTCTAAGGTTGGGTTTCTGTACCTGTTATCATTAGTTTGTATCTTTTTTATAATTAATCTTAGTCCCATTTTTTTTCAGTATGCTTCTTGACTTCTATAGCTGGCAGATCATTAGCATTTTTAGCTATTAGAGTAATGCCATCAGCATAGTGCAAATCATTTGTTTCTTCTTCCAGTTATAAAACCATGCTCATCTTCTAATTTTGCCTCCCTCAATATATAGTCAGCATATAGGTTGCATAAATAAGAAGAGAGCGTGCAACCATGTCTCATTCCTTTGCCAACATGGAGCCAGTCTATTTTTGCCATGTTCTGTCCATGTATAGGCTTGACATGTGGACAATAAGATGTTTTGGGATTCCCACTTTCTTAAGGACATTCCACAGCTTGACATGGTCAACACAATCTAAGGCCTTTCTATAGTTATTGAAGCATATATTGACTTCTTTTTGGCTTTCTTGATTATCAGCATGCAGCAATAATGTCATTTGTTCCTCAACCTTTTTTAAAACTTACATCTGGCATTTCCCTTTCCATGTAGGGCTGTAACCTGTGTTGGATGATCCTAAGCATTATTTTGCTAGCATGTGAAATTAAGGATATTGTGTGACAGTTTGTATGCTCTGCATAATCTATTAGTATTGGTATGTAGACTGACCACTTCCAAAATGTTGTTGCTTTTCCGATTTGCTGGCATAGCTTGGTTAGAACCTTTACTGATTCTTCTTCTGTTACTTACCATATTTCTGTAAACATTCCATCAATTCCTGTAGCCTTCCAACTTGATAATGAATAGAGTGCTCCTCTAACTGCATTTTTTAGTTCTTGCAAAGAGGGAATGTCTTCTAAGGCATCTTGGATGTTGACATCTCTACTGTACAGAATTTCAGTATACTCTTTCCATCTCTGTTTGATATTCTTTGAACCTGTTATTATCTGTCAGTTGGAGTCCTTTAGCATAGCAATTTGAAGTTAGAACTCCAGAGATCTTTTGGAAAGCTTTCCTTATGTTTCCATGACTGTTTCCATCTTTAATGTCTTTACAGATGTTGTCATACTGCTTTTGTCTTTTCTAACATTGTAGCTGTATTAGTCAATGGTGACAAAAAATCAGGAGCCTGAAAACATCTGATGAAGTAAACAGTAGCTCACAAAAGTTTATGTCTTTTAATTAAAAAATTGTTAGTTGGAAAAGGTGATACCAGATTCCTGATTTTTTTTTTTGTCTTTTCTAATAGCTCTATGAAATTTTTTGTTAAATTCCTTCCTGAGATCTTTGTCTTTCTTTACTTTAGCTTCTCTTTCCACCATGTGTTTTGAGATCCAGTTTACTTTCTTCTGTTTCTTGGTCTTTGGCAATCTCTTTTCACATTCTTAATAACACTTTGATTTCATAATCCAGGTCCTCTGGTTTCTTATCCATGAAGTTTAAGAGTGACTGAACTCAGTAAGCTGATTCATCGAGTGTTCTACTTATAAGACAATTGTTGAATAAGACTGATTTTCACATCATATATTGCAGACCTTTCTTGTAAACTGTTTCAGAGCTTTCAGTCTGACATGACGAAACAGGGCCCATCTGAATCATTTCCAGTCTTATTACATGAATCATTTAGGATGCTCAGTCATAAACCTTCTGAACGGTTTAATAAACACACACCACATAATATATGGCCCATTATCTTTCCAGCATCTATGTTCTGTTCTGGTAGAATCACATCATTTGCATGACATTTGAATCTGGCCATCTTAGATCTAGAACAGTTCAAAGATCCATCTGAAAAATGTAGCTAGCCTTATTAAAGTTATTTTTGTTTCCTTTGAAATTCCTCTGATTTTTAATCCAAGAAAGAACTTCTGGATTCAGCTAAAAATATTGCTTATGCAAATGGTTCCTGGAATATAGGACAGTGCAGCTTTGAAGTGCTTCAAAGCTGGCCAATGAGTTTGATAACTTTATTAGATTTGCTGCCTCTCAGAGCTCTTTT
This sequence comes from Python bivittatus, assembly GCF_059951505.1. Taxonomy (NCBI): domain Eukaryota; kingdom Metazoa; phylum Chordata; class Lepidosauria; order Squamata; family Pythonidae; genus Python; species Python bivittatus. The sequence continues at coordinate 18,819,230 of NW_028277098.1, forward strand.
ACATGCTCAGCAATCAGTGTCTTTAACAACTGTAACACTTTAACACCTTAACTTTGCTCTTTTTTATGATAGTTAATGTTCCCCTTCTGTGCTGGTCTTGTCAACAAAACTAGATGTTCAGTTCAGCTTTCAACACTCCCACCAGTCCAGTTTAAATTCAGTAATGGAAGGTTTAAATTCCCAGCCATGTGAAGAAGTTTCAAGGTAATCCTTTCAAGTATTGACCCAAACATTTAGTGCTTTTTAGAATAGGAAGTGACAAGGCTATGAATGCCATGCCTACCTCTTTCTCATTGGACTGCTGATCTGTATTACATTATCTCACTGAGCTGCTTCTCTTAGCTAGCAGACCTGCATGAAGTGAAACAGATGTGCTCCAACAAAGCAACTCAGACTGTGGAGACAACACTTTCCTGAAGTGGGGAGGCAAACCAATTCACCTTGATAAAGCAAATCACTTTGGGCCAGCCCTGCAGGAGAAGGCCCCTCTCAAAGTTAAGGTGTTAAAGTGTTACAGATGTTAAAGTCACTGACTGCTGAGGAAGTGAAAGAACTCTGAGAGGCAGAAAGTCTAATAAAGTTATCAAGGCCTCTGTCTGCCTTCTCCCTCAATGTTGGCTGAAGTACTTTTTTTTGGGGGGGGGGTTATCCTGGCTTTATTATTTTATAACTGAAGGCAGTGAACATACTTAATACTCCTTCCTCCTCCTATTTTCCCCACAACGTTAACCCTGTGAGGTGACTTGGGCTGAAAGAGAGTGACTGGTCTTTCATGCAGCACTAGAACTCACAGTCTCCTGGTTTCTAGCCTGATGCCTTAACCACTAGACCCAACTAGCTCTTCATGGTGGGTGGCTCTGGAACTTGCAGCCCTCACTGATACCATCCATTCTTGAAGACCAGGCTGGGCAATTTCATGGCGATGCAGTCCAGAAGCTCCTCTCCTTGGTACTAATGAAGCCTAGAAAACACCATCTTGCTTGGTCTTCTCAGCCTCTGTTCAGTTGTATGAACTGTCCTTTTAATGCTTTGCTGTTTTTTTTTTTTCAGTAAAAGCGTTCCTGAATTCTCTCACCTAATTCCAAGTAACTAAATCTTTGCTTCTTATGAAAAAATATTGATTGCTAACTAGCTGTACCAAGGACTTGTTTGTGTGTGATGCAAGTTTTAGTGACAAGAATTAAGAGAAATTAATGGCACTGTCTGACTTGATAGTGAATAAATGTTTACAGTGCCAAAAAAGCCCATCCAAAACCAACAAAGACTTGGCTGTTCTGTACTAAATGTTGACAAGATAAAGGATTAGTGTCCCAACCAGGTAAAGTAGCTCTTCATGTTTCCATTGTGCAAAGAAGCAGAGAAATGTAATGTATACATCAAGAAGGTGGATTAAGAATACACTCCTTTGAACGTGTGCATTATTCTTTAGGAAACAGTAGGTTGAAATGTCATGAGTGAGCTTTGATTGATGGATCCAAACAGTCTAGGCTGAGGATGTGTGTTCTTGAAGTCAGTTAAGCTAAACTTGGAGTTTCTTCAGAAATAAAAAAAAGGAAATGATAAAAAGCTAAGTTATCTACTGACTGGGCAAAGGCAACAGCAATCTCCTTGAGGGAAGTCATAAAAATAAAGGAAAAAGAAAAAAAGAAGAGCCTTCCAGGCATTTGAATAAGATGGTACTGTATTTCTATCATTCAGAAGTCCTGGAAATACAGCATAAGCTGAGAATTCTCCTTCAAGATAAAATATGCAAGACGTTTCAAAAGAAGTCTAAAGTATTTCAAGAAGACTTGAGATAATTCTAAACCTAAATGATAGGAATCCATAAATCAGGCTAAATCTGATCTATATAAAAATCACAATTCTTAATGTACAGTGTTGCTTCATTTGATCCAACTTGTATGTTTAAAAAAGCTGGAGAATCTGCATTTGTTTTTACAAGTGATGTTCTTCTCTATGGGTAAATTACTATAAAGATATGCTTGATTAAATTTCTGAAATAACACAATTACTATTACTCTATACATTTTCATGTTCACTATTCACAAATATGCAGAATTATATTGATATATATTTACGAAATACCGTATATACTTCATTGTGCAGATTTTGAAATGGAGACTCTAGAAGCTAGCAGATTCTGTTTTGATGGTCCCATCAATTTACTCCAATAATTTCTTTTGATTTTCCTTTTCAGCAAGTCAAACAAGAGCTTCCTCCTCAACAGAAATATTTCAGACATCTTGAGGAAAATCAGTACTGTTTTAGAACATTAATTCTGAGTGGAGTGGGAGAAGCAGCACATCAAAGTTATGGTTAGCCAGATAGAGAACAGAACATATTTGTTCAGTGTTCTTTTTCCAAATTCAGAAACTAGAATCTAGTCTTGAAGAGTGGAAAACCATTTGTGGGAAATCCTAAACTTCAAATACAAGCAAACAAAAACCCTCCAGAAAATCTCTAAAAATAGCATGAAGAGGTTAGATCAGATCCAACCCGCTGTGATGACCCTAAGGCCCAGGGAGAATGTTAGGCCAACTATTTGGGTGATCTAAATAAAATCCCACTAATTACATGCAATGGCAGGTCCTCCCCCCCGCCCCCACCAATAAAACCAAAGAAATGGGCAACAAATACTTCTACTTCCTCCTTCTACCCTGTGAAGCTTCAGCAGGCAGTACTTTGGCTTAGCACAGGGCTTTGATATGTACTCCAACTAATGGATAAGATTATTATATTCTTTTAAGAAAATACCATCTGATAAACACATAGGGAGCCAATTACATATTCAATTAAAGTCTTAGAATTTTTTTTTCAAGATGTTAGGATACTTTTTAAAGTGCAAGAGACATGGCCTAATAAAATTTGTTAAGAACAGAATTACACAGATAAAATGGGTACTAATCCTAACACACATGGTTCACAATGTGAATTTATTATTTACGTATCCTGGAATCGATATGGGGATTTATACTTATATGTAGTGGGCTACATTACATAAAACTGGATTTCAGTAATATCTCGTATATAATTTCTTAAAAATGAGAACATGTTCCTGACTATCATGCAGCTGCTACAGCCATCATATTCAGTAAATGATCCAAGTTAATTGAATTCAGGCTTCTCTGGGTCACAACCTCTCTGAGGAATCTCCATCAGAAGAAGAGAAAGAATGGCTACAGCCCTTTCTCAAGAGGTCTTGAAACCAGCCAGGGATTCAGGGACAAAACCAAGGCCTTCTACCTCTTCAGACAGACAATCCTGCCCTATTCATGAAACAATCTCACCACCCACAGTCTGCTCTACAACATTATAGTAGAAGAACAGACACCCAAGACTCCTTGGAAGTCAGGATCTTGCTCCTTTGAGAACTAATGGCTGGCAGTTGAGTGTGATGGAATTGTGTGTAGTCAAATGTTGGACACAGATGGCTATGGTGTGTTTGTGTATCTATCTATCTATCTATCTATCTATCTATCTATCTATCTATCTATCTATCTATCTATCTATCTATCTAATATACATACACACGAATACCCAAACACTGACTGAGTTTGCTTACCCCAATTTCTGCTATTTCTGATCCCTGGATTGGATGTTGACTATTCTTGCTGCTTTTCTTCTGCTGGCTTGTAACCAACATCCTTGCATGCACCTTCACTGGATGGGATACCTTCACAGTGCCATTTTCTTGTCTTCAGTTTCTGTTTAGATACATTTGAGTGGCAATGTCATACCATTTTGAATCACATTGCCAGACTTTTGAGAAGCATAGACAGCAGTGTTCCTCACACTGGGGATGTGAGGAAGACAAATAAGGCATTTTTCTCTCCTCTTCATCATATGCTTGGTTACATAACATTTTAAAATACACAAGAAAGCCTGTTGGCAGTCAGTGAACAAGAGGGAAGGCCAGCTCTCAGAGGAAATAAAGGCAAATGCTCCTCAGGATGGAGAAGGAAGAAGTTAACTAAACTTCAGTTTGCTTCCTGGGGAGCATATGCTACAGTGAATTCTACTAATTAAAAATACTATCTGGTTTAACATGTCATGTTAAGCCTTTCCAAGTTCACTTATGCTCCAAAACGTAAAAAATGGCTACTGGATCTGGACTGCCAAAATGAAAATGACCATTAGAAAGTTGCAATTTTTTAGTATCTTTTTCCTGATATGCAGTGGTCATCTGGATTATTGCAGTCCAATTCTGGTAAAAGAATGCTTGCAACAAGCATCATTCAAACAATGTAAAATATTCAGGGTAGATGTTTCTTCCAGCAACACATAGTCATCTCACCTTTCTTGTTTATACTTCAGTCCTTTCCCTCCCTATTCTTTTTTTAAATGAGCAAAGGAACTTTTGCCTTACTGCTTGGAGAAATCAAATTTTACTCAGCTGGGCCTTCACAGTTTAGAAGGTGAAGCAATGATCTTAGGCCTTGAATGAATGCTCACTTCCTTGGTCTCTATGGTATTTGAAAGGAAGAATAATCTCACATTACTTGTCTTTAGATAATACATTTCAGTAAATGTGGGCTTTTCCTCTTCCTCCTCCTCCTGTTTCTTCTGAGGCCAGCCAAATGTTTCCTTGTCATCTGTTTCATTGGCCTCCTTAATTCAGATTGTGGCCTTGCTGCAGTCTTCAACTTAGGTCAATCCTTTCTTTTTTTCCAAATTGGGTATCAACTAAGATGCTCTTAAGAAGAATTAACACTCACATAATTTAGAACTCACAAAAATCAGCAACATTTAGGTATAGTCTTCTATTATAACGCTAAGTGTTTCCTCTGAGTAATTAGCCATAGCCAAAACAAACGTAAGGAATTATGAAATAAACCAGAGCTATTGGTTAACTATTGTGGCTAAACCACAGAATAAAAGATTAAGACTCTGTTCTTTAGGTTTAAGAGCCACATTTTTATTAAGAGTGAGCTTTGAATGTAGTCTTTTTCAACCTTGGCATTTTTCAAGATATGTGAACTCCAGAATTCTCAAGCAATTCCCTCCATACTGACTGGGGAGTTCAAGAATCTGAGGCTCACTCATGTGTGGAATGCCTAGACTTGGGAAGACTGTTTTAAGAGATGTGTAACTCTGTGGGCTGTGATCCTAATTATCTACACTACACCACTACACCACTACACCTAATGTAGGTTGGTAAATTTTTATAAATTCATAAAATTATGTGCCCTATCCCTTCTGCTTTTGTGCCCCACAGGTTGGTTCCATTACCATTTCTTTTTTCTCTACCAAAAATAATCTAACATTCTTGTGTCCTGCTACTTATGTATTTCTGTCTGCCTCCTTTAAAATTAAAAAGAAGAAAGAAAAAGGCCAACTTGCTAACAGAAAAGCTAGGGAAATCTCAGTTCTCTCTCCAGCCAGTGCAAAATATTAAATATGTGCCTTCAAACACTCCTCCAGCATAGCTTTTATGTTTTTGTGTTAAGATAGTTTATGCTTACAATTCAAACTTATTACTAATTTAGCCATCTATTTATTATTCAAATTATATATGGTCTACCTCCTGTCATAAAAAAATAAGGAGGCTGTTTGCAAAATAAAGCCAGTACAATGACCCATTTATTTTGACCTAATAAACTGTGGTAAATCCAAAATTCTGGCAAATTAAAATGTATGTTTTCAGACACAATTGGAGTCTTCAAAAAAAAAAAAAAAAACAGCTACAAAGAAGTCCTAGTGAACAATCTCTATTTTCTTTAAAATGTATTTATAACATACTTAGTCTGTAGTCCTATAAATATTTCTGGGGTCACCTTTCAGCTGATGCTTAAATAGCTCAGCTCAATGCTCATGTTCCTAGATATTTCCTTGCCCTTATTTCTGCCTCTGTATGCCAACTGGGGTGTTCCTTCAGATTACTTAGATGAAAAAGATCAATGGATTTAGTTGTGCTAGGTTTCCTCTTCCTCTACTTCCCTTTTTTCCTACAAATTTTGGAAATGTGTTGAACTAATGTATAGGGAGAATAACTTGCTAGATCTTTAAGTGAAGCAATCCAACATAATTGTAAAGTATACCCAGCTAGAACTATATGTTCTATGCAGTATTTGCCAAATTATCTTTAATAATCCTGACCTTCTATTATACCCATTGAGTATCAGGATCATAATCACTTGCATATGAAATTAATCCTAAAGCAAAGCGCTTTATCCAGCTAGCAGGTTGATATTAGAAAAGGAGGTGGGGGGAGGAAAGCAACATTCAAATAATCAACAGATGAAGAGGGTTACTATGTTTATAAATGGTACATGTCATTACAGAACAGATGTAAGCTTATGAAACGATGTAAAGATCGGACACTTTACAGCAGGAATACTGAATTGCATCCAACTGTGTGAGTGAAAATCTGTTCCAGTGGGGTGGTTTTACCTCTCCTTCATCCCTGGAACAGCCTTCTGAAAATCATCTGAGAGTCAGAGCATCTTTGGAAGAGACATGACCGTACATGAAGAATCCTCTACTCTCAAATTTTGCAAAGTGGGGTCTAGCTATAAAGATCTGCACCAAGATCTTTAATAATATTTTTCTCCAATCTTTTATCCACGTGCATGTGGAAATGAGGGACCATTTATTCTTTTCAGGATTCGGGAATAAAATATAGGCAGTTCCTTACTTACCCCAGAAATAAAATCAACAAAACTCAAAACTCTTAAAATTTAGGGAAAGATTTAAATATGAAAGAGATTTAAAGGAAGAGAGCCAATGCTGTGTGGTAGTTCAGGTGCTAGGCAACAGGAAGGAGGCCTAGGCTCTAATCCACCCTCAGCCAAGGAAGTTCACTAGGTAATTTCAGGTTAGTGACTCTTGTTCAGCCCAACCTATCTCACACAGTTGTTGCATGTGGGGGGAAATAGAAGGAAGCACTCTGTATGCCTCTTTGAGCCCCTGTACAAAAAAGATACGATATGAATAAATACGGAAGTTTCTTTTTTTAAAAAAAAAGTCCTTAATGATTCACTAAAAATTTCCCAGAAAAGAAAGATGAAAAAATGTTAAATAATAATATGAATAGCAATATTAAATAATTAAAGAAAGGCATTTAAAAATGGTCAGATTGCCCAAGAAGCATTCCACTTAAAGAAGAGATAGGGTGGCTTTCCTCAACAGCTCCACCTTGCTATTGGAACATTTCATTTGACAGAGGGAGAGGAAAAAAAGAAAAAAGAAGAAAATCTGTAAGAAACAGGTGTAATTTTGACCTAGATTATCAAATGTGCTTCTTGATTTCTTTGCCTCCTTTCACTTGCTGACACCATTTCTGCTAGAGCTTGTTATATTGCCAGCACATCAGTGCTGTTGATCAGAGCATTAAGGATTCATGCCAAGATTGTGTGAAATGATACTCTTGGAAGTCAACCTGGTTAAACAAGGGGGAGGATAGAGATGGAGACAGGGGGGCATGTACCGCTGAACTCTTGAGTATTATCTTTCCTCTTGTGGGTTTCTCAATGCTTTATTAATTAATTTCTGTGTGTCAGCTAATGTGGGAAATTGAAATATCCATTGATAAATATTAATCATGTATTTCATGACATTGTAGGTTCCAGAGATTCTTATTTTGCCACCCAGATGCTTGATTCTGAGTTGAGGGCCGTTTCATCTGCCCTCAAAGTAAGGCAAAGTAATCAAGCAGCTCATCCAACCATTCTGGTTTTCTGGTTTTCTGGCAGCTGCTTTGTCCTTAGCTTCCAGTTTCCTGTCACATCACACCCTTTCAACTATCTATCATATCTTGATTTGATCACTGCATCTCTTCTGCTTTGGAACGTATGAAGCTTTTTCTCCTCTCTTAACATGATTCCATCCAGTTTTGTTTTCCCTAAGGAAGGGCTCTCCCAAGGCATTTCATCACCTGGCACATGACCACACATCATATGTGCCACTATTCAACACCAACAGTTGTAACTGGTTCATGCTTGTGAGAGCCAGATCTCACACAGTCCCAAGTAAACAGTTTGATATCAATACAAGGGTAAGGTGGAAATTGTCCTCACTTTTTCTGATCCATGTAATTTGAACCTTTACTTCACTATAAAGGGGTCTTCCATTTGATACACAGACTTCACTGGAATTCTTTCATAATGGCTTTAATTAGCTTTTCTACAATGAATTATTTGTGCTTTTGTGTGCTCTTGCACTTCCGTGCCTAACCAGTCAACAGAAGTGTGACACAGCTGTTATCCTAAGCCCAGGTTTACAAAACACAATGCTATCCTTAACAAATTATCCATATTAATCTTAATTTGATGGGTGGGTCACACAACATACTAAGACAATTGTTGGGTTTCGAAAACCACAATGAATTTTGACTTATCTTTAAAGAGGCTAGGCAGGATTGGACACGTTAGTATTGGGATGGAAGATTATCCAGAAATCCCAGAGGTATAGATTAGATTGGGAAGTCAAAAAATCATCTCAGGAGAAGGTAATGACAAAGCACTTCTATATTGTTGCCAAAAAGAGAACATGGATGTGTTCATGTAATCATCAGAAGTCAATCTCAGTTTGAAGGGCTGAGCAATTACTGAGGTCTTTCCCCCATTCCATGTGCTTGTCTCCCATGGAAATGAAGCTGGCTTAAGAAATTCCTTTTGTTCTGTCTAGATGGTGACTAACGTGGTCCCTGCTTGTTTGATTCCTCTGCTTCTTTTCCTCTGCCATCCATATTAGAAAAGCAAGGGCCACTGGTTTTCTCTTCTGTGGGCATGTCTTTGGAGGACTGGTGGGGAAAAAAAAGTTCAAGAGGATTACAGTTCTTCTTATCATTTGGACTAAAAGGGCAAACTTGGCAGAATTTTTCTCAAGTTCACCCAGTCAATCGAAGAAGAAAAAATGGTGTTTCATCATTTCTGTGCTGAACCTGGTTTTAAAAAAACAAAGAAATGGATAGCATGTTACCATTCTACTGCTGAATCAGTTAAAAACTAAAAAGGAAAATAAAGTAAAAAGCAAAGCTCAGGCTTTTGTGGGAGACAGCTCAGCAACCCATGACAAAATGGCCATCAGAGGAGTGAAGGTTGGTTGGGGGGAGGTCACACCCACTGGAGTACATATTAGCCAATTCGCATTTGGATAAGATGGAATAAAGGGCAGCAGATAGACCGGACTGCTCTGCTTGGAGCAGTGGGGTGGGGAAAACACTACTTTTGATGTGGAGCGAGAAAACTCAGGTATAGGTTGCCTTCCAGTTCAGCCCTAAGCTGCCCCTGAAGACCTATTCCCTCTTGCCTCGTTACTAAATATTTATTTCATGAAGAAGAAAGTATAAAAAAATTCACTCAGTGGAGAGATAACAAATCATATAGACTTGATTTGCAGTGGTTGCCAGTTTGCTTCCGGGTGCTGTTTTTGATCTTTAAAGCCATAGGTGACATGGGGCTGGGTTATCTGAGAGGCCTCCTCTTTCCGATTACAGGTCAGGCAGGAGGGGTATGTTGTGGAGAGCTCCTTGTTTCCAAAGGAGCTCCATCTGGTGGGACCCATGCAGCATGCCTTTTCTGCTGAGGCCCTGCCCTCTGGAATATCATTCCCCCCAAGGTGAGGTTAGCTCCATCTCTGTTAGCCCCTTAAAACATGGTTGGGGGTTTTTTTACCAGCCTTGGAGATCCCAGGGAAAGCCTGCAAGGTGGCTGTGTGAGATTAAGTGATATTTGTTCTCCCACTTTCTTGGGTTTTATCTGTTTATTTTATCCACTTATTTTATCTGCTTACTTTATTTATTTTTGATAGTTTTTAGATTGTTATGGAATTTTAACTGTTGTTGTGCTGTATGCTGCCCAGAGTCATGTGTTTGTGAGATGGGGGGCTATATAAATATGCTAAATAAATAAATAAAATTCTGATTGTCAATAAGACAAAGATAATTTCTTTTTCTGAGAAGCATATGACCACTTTCAATTTCTTCAAATATATAATATAGTACTAAAAAAAGTGGAAAAACAAGTAAAAACACTTGTTTTGAAGGGCCTTGAAGACCTGGCTCTTCACCCAGGGCTTTGGTATGGATGACTGAAGCCACCTTTTAACCTAGGTTGTTTTCTTTTGCTCCACCCAGTTTGTCATCCTGCCATCTTTACCTTTCTTTTGGCTTCTTGTCATTTTTCTTGCTTTTAACATTTTAAACAATGTATTAACTACCCAGAGTTGCAGGGAGTTGGGCAACACATAAATTTAATAATAATTATTGTAATTTATTCTTATTCTTATTATTAACAAACACATATTTTACAGCTAGTACATTACTCCAGTACTGATTGCTAAAATAAACAGTTCATTCTCAAAAAATTATTGGAATTGTAACAACCAGGTTGGATCACTTTTTCATATTTGGTGGTAATGTTGTGAAGCTCAACAGTTTTGGAAAATGATTTACACCAGCATGAGACAAATTCTAAAAGCTGAATTCCCTTCCAATCTATTATTAAATATTAGTAAACCTTATATCTCCACTAAGTATACCAAACTATCATTGTATATGATACAGTAACTGCTGCAAAGATACTTTATGCTTCCTACTGGAAAGGACATGTAAATAATTCCTTCTCCAGAAGAATGACAATTAGTTGTAGGAGTACACCTCAATGTCCAAGATAAACTATCTCAAAAATAAATTTGACACATAATTTAATACAACTTGGCAAACATTTCTAGACTATTATTCTATATATGCTATATATAGATTTGTACTGCATCTGATATCTCTGTTTCTTATAATATAAAGCCTATCTGTATAGGATCTTTTAATCAGAATAGATCTGCAGTAACTTGGATTGAATTTATTGCAACTCTTAATCTTAATTTATGATTTATATTAATCATAAATATAAATGCTGCTGCTGCTATTAAACTACTGCTTGGATGTTAATAATGACCTGCATTTTTCAAAACAATATAATATTTTCAGTAACTCAAAATCAATTAAAGAAATTTTCTGTGATGCTTGCAAATTTAATGCTTATTTACCTTCTTTTAAAGTCTTTTTCTCCTTTATTCTCTTTAAATGCCATAAGCTGCTTAGCTATCCCCCTTAAATGAATATATGTGTAAATGCCCTGCAACAGCTGATTCATTCTCTTTTCAAATTCAGAAGTTACATGGAAGCATAGCACTTTCATATTCTCCATGGAATATATGCTGGATATACACATATTTCAGAAAGAAACATTTAAGCGACAATTATTCATAGTCATATTCCATCCTAGTTCATTATCTCAGTTTTTCATGGGTCAGTCTTCTGTTATTTGGAATAAGTTTAATTAAAAAATAAAACCATTGATTACTTATACAAAAGAAATGAAAAAAAAAAAAAAGATTTCTAGACTTGTTTGCCTTGTATACTCACAGATTTTTCAGTGCCAGAAAGTTTCCATCTCAATGTTGTTGTTTTTTCAATGTTTAGCTGCATCATTTTCAGTTGACAGTCCAACTAATAAACAACATAAAGGGATGGGAAAACCTGATCTACTCTATATACTAAAACTGCTGCAATAAAAGCTGCTTTTTTGTTCCTGGATAACTCTAACTATCTTTACCATTAAACTGTCAGCTCTTTTTATAGCTGTTTCCATACGCGATATGATTAGATTGCCACTTTAACAGTAACTAATCCTGGAGTGGCACTCAATTCTAATCACATTATAGCTATGCTGTCTCTATTATCATCCTAGTTCTTACACATTTAATGAAATTGAGTGCATTTGTGATAAAAGGAGCTTATTTGCCCATAAAATCATATGGTTGATTGGTGTTTTTCTCTGAAATAGTTTTATGCTTTAGTTTGTTGCTTTTAAGAATGCTTATTCTCATCTCTTACTATTTTGACTGCATATAAAGAGGCATGATTGCAATGGGTCCTGGCAATTTGAACCAGGAAGTGTCTAATTCAAATCTCACTGGAAATTCAACATTCTCTTGATGTCTTTGGAGTCACATCATTTGAGCTGGGCAACCATATAACTTGCGTAAACAAACCCACTGCTCCCAGAGCCCTCACTGTGGCTTTTGGTAGAGGCAACTATAATCAAAACATGTTTAATGGAACCAACTAATGTGGGCTAGTCTCAGACTATTTTCTTTTCCTCACAATGATTTTTCCCTCTTTCTTGTCACCTTCTTCATCAAGACAAAGCTGAGGAATTTGCTGCTCATCATTCTGCAATATGGATTTTTATTAATAGAGCTTAAGAAAAAGACTTCAACTTGTCTTTAATTGGTAATTTTCATCTTAGCTGGTCAAGTCATCAGCAGATCAATATGGATTCTCTGTTCCATAAAATCACTTGCCAATTATTGCAAACATGAGAACTTCAGTCAGGTTTGTTTGCTTGTTTCCTTATCAGAGGTGGGCAAGCTATGGCTTCCAGCTTAAATTCAGATGTAGGTCTGTATGATACCAGGAATGGGAAGGAAAGGGGGCTCACAAAGAAAGCGGGCATTTTGATCCACCTTTGATTCTGCTATCAATTATCTCTTCCTGAGCCATACCCACCATGCAGTGCCCAATGATATTAAGTTGTGGATCCCTATTTTATATAGATTAGCTTAAGTCTGAATAGGTTCCTGTGCTCTCCTCCTTGGCTGGTGTTATCAAACAAGGCAACCATCTCATGTAACTTATAGGTTAGAGCTGGCATTGTACAAAAGTGTTGGAAGTGCCCCAGCAAGAGCAAATGATCTTCTCCCTGATTCTCTTCATCCAGAGAGAAAATATGAAGTTTGCAGCTACAAAAACTAAACTGGTCTCAGAATCATCACTATCAGACTCAAGGCCAGCACTTGGAAAAATGAGAGGACAAATATCATCTATCTGTCTTCCATGGTATAGATCAGGTAAGTCAGTGTTGCAGATATATTTTCCAAGTAAGAGTAAGAATATTGTCATAAGATTTGGGGCACAGGATAATAGGACATAGTAAGTCCTATGTAGTTAAGCAAGAGGTGCACAACCCAAAGCTCTGGGATCATGCGCATTCCCCCAAAGCCTTGGTTACAGCCCTAAAATGCACCAAAAATGTTATTAAAATGTAAAGTTAAATGTGATGAAACAGAGAAGTGCATATAAAACAGAGTGGAGCTTCAATTGCATGGTTGTCAAAATTCAGTTTCAGTTTGGGCTGATCTTGGAGAGAAAAGCCATCTTGACTGTTTTGACTTTCCCTGCAGAAACCTATAACCCTTGACTTATAAAATAGTTATGCACCCTGAATTAAGCTATGGGAAGCAAGTGTTACAAAGCTTTGAATTTGCAGAAATAATTAGACACTGCCAGCATGCAAAATCTTGTGATTCCCCCCCCCCTTTATTCATAACATCAAATAGGAAAAGCTTAGTTTCATTTTTAGCCACGTAAGCCTTTATATAGGCTAATTATGTAGCTAATTATGTAGCCTTTAGTTAATATAGATAAACAGACTGCTTTCCCATCTCTACCTGTTACTTTATAGCCTCATAAAAATGTCGCAAGAAGAAGGAACATTATTTATTACCTATTTGTCAAGCATCCTAGGATAACTATTTCTCTCCCCAAAAAGTAAGGCTTTGCTAACTTGAACTCTTGGTGTGTATCTAGCTCTAAAACCCTTCTTCTCCCTTAAACAAGAACATTACTGGCTGGCAATATACTGTATATGGCTAGGTGCATGATAGATTTCTGGATCTTCACCATTACACTAATCTATGCAGTGTTGATCTGTCCCTCACTGAGATGATCTCACTGTTCATCTTCTTTCTCCTGCAAGCTTCTCTCAGGCTGCGCTTGATTGTGTCAGTAGTCTTATACCAGGCTACTCTGGAACAGACAAGCCTTCAGCAACCAACACTCTTGAAAATCTACTTCAGATCATTAGTTATTTCCTCCCTTCAACTCCAAGGTGAGGTAACTCTCCTATTCCTGTTCAGCGTTTTTATAACTTCTTATCTCAGTGCCTTTCCCAGATCAGTCTTCCAGCCTGTGTTCATCGCAGTCCAAGAAAGGTGTGTATGACTGGGAAACCATGTGACAGGAAGGCAGACAACGTTCTGTCACACAAGTCCAACAAGTATTGGCTTTGATTTGTACTGCTCCAACCAGGGCTCTAAGGACTGCTAAAAGACTGCTTCCTTTCATATAAAGCTATTTATTCATTCACATTGGACTAGTGGGTAATATATATTTTGGATCTGCTAATAGAATTAGAAGACTATTTTTTTATCTAAAGAATTGGAAAGTAAGTATTGTTTGCCAAGAAATCCTAGGTGGCAATAGCTTTAGTTCAAACATATTTTGACATTTAGATAAGGGTTGGCATTTTAAGAATCCTCTATAGTACTAGATGATTTAATACTTTTGGATTTTTTTTTCAAAATAATATTCCTAAAATGACCATAGTTATAAACAGTTGTTAGAACACATTACTGTTAGATGTTCAAGAGTACAAGGAAATATGGAATAAGGAACTTGGGTGCCCAGGACAGGAAATGGAGAACCATTTTGGCATTTCTGTGTCACGTGTTTTTAAGATTTAAATATTATTTGTGTCTATTAGACCCTTATCTTTTTTAACAGAGGATTAGTTACTTACCTTTTTAGGAGGATTTTGTTGGCTTCAACTAATTGCTGAAAAGATATGCAATACTGGTTATTATGATGTGGCCTTTTAACCACAACTGACAGAAGTCATTTCACAAATTAATTTTGTTTTTGGAAAACTCATACCAAAATTGAGCCATCAAGTATGGGTTGTCCCAATTGTGTAAAGCATGATAATTTGAGAAAATTGGCTTTAATGGTTAATATGATAATATACATATGCATATGATGAAGCGGATTATAGTCCACAGACACTTAAGCCATAATATCACAGAAGCTTAAGCCATAATATATTTGTTAGTCTCATAACTCTTTTGTCATTTTAGGTGTGCTATATAAGGCATTGTTTTATTTAGCACATTATATTGCCATCTTCAGAGAGTTCGACAGAAGGTAGGAAAGCAAAACCAAATCTTTTCAGGCCTATTCTTTTTTATTGATTTTCAGAATGGCTGCTCAATCAGATCCAATTTCCTGTTCAAATTTCTTCAAGTGCTCATAAATCAAAATTATCAGAAAACAACAAAGATTTTCCTAGTGTTTGCAGGATAGATGTGAACATAAACAGTGGGAGGCTGGAAAATTGCTATATACAAATCACTTTGGCTCTTCCAAAGGGCTACTTTGAAACTAAATCACTGATGAGAACATCTCAGCACAGAGATCGGCAAACAACAAACAGCAATGTTTTAGACTAAAAAAAAAAAAAAGATCTTCCTGAGCCAACGTCACACCAAGCAGGGGAGAAATTGATCATAAATTTATCTTCACACTTAGAGCCGTGTACATCCCAGGTTTCCAAAAGCATCCAAAAAGAAAAATCAACAGCGCTAATTGCAGGGCAGTGAACTACAAGACGGGGGATATTAAGCAGCCCTGAAAAGACAACAAACCGTTCCCACGCTGACTTGTTTTCATATAACAAAATGATACTTACATTCATATGATGGAATAGTTCAATCTCATAACTGCTTCTATTGAAAAGGGTTCCATAAAAGTCTCAGAGAAAGAAGAACCGTTCTTGATTATTTAATGGAAACATTGAACTATCCTTGAAATAACAGAGGTTAGCCATGTTCTTTTAAGCTTTCTTTCTTCGGTTTTTTCTACTTCCCCTCCTTCTCTGTCGAGATAACTGCTACCTGTCATCTTCCTTTGAAAGGGTGCAAACGGGCACACATGTACAGATGGATGATGGATCGAGGATCTATTTATAGCCAAGAAAGCAAACTTTGAAGGTGACCCAAATGAGATCAACCATATACAGGTAGTCCCAGTTTAAGAACGAGTTTCGTTCCCAAGATCTGTCCTTAAGTTGAATTTGTATATAAGCCAAAACAGTATTATTGTATAATACTGTATAAGTAGTATTGTGTAACGAAATCAAACCATTGTGTATTTATCTCAAATCACTGTGTTTAACTCAAATTTTGCTACAATAGGGTCTGTTCTAACTATGGGACATCTGTAAACCGGGCATTCTTAACTCGGGGACTACCTCAGTTGCATCGTGGAAGTTTTGCAGTTAGGTCCTATCATTTCATTTCAGTTTGGGCTACTCTTGGAGAGAAAATTTCACCACTTTCTATGAAAGCTTGTGAGAATGTGGGTTTAGTAGTCAATAGTTCCAAAGTGCTGGCTGTAGTTAAGTAGAGTAAGGGGCAGATTTCTTCAGGATTCAAAGGAATAGGATAAAAGCAGTATGTTGAAAGGGGAGAATTCTTATAAATAATGCAATTGGAGATCTTTTTCTAACTAGTATGAAATTAATAGGGAGGTTCGTAATAGTCACATCAAGATCTTGTTCTAATATTAAGTTTTGCCTTTGTATGAAAATTTTATTTTACTTCATTTTTAATTTTTTAAATTTTTTTTTTTATCACACACGTTTATTACACCCCTAAGGCCAGATACAATCAAAGTATACAATACAACCATCTTTAATTTTTTTTATCTAAATAACAAAAACACTGAAAACCTCCCGGTGTATCTTCCAGATTAATAAAAACAAGACAGTTCCTGCATTCAGGAAAATCTAAAAAGGCAAACACAGAAGGAAAGGGATTGGTGAGGAAAAGGACATTTAACTGATATCTGTATCTTTACTGATCCATCCTTACCAAAAGTTATCCCTATGTGGTATCATAAAATTGCAAAAATTATATAATGGTATTAGATATTGTTGTATCATTCAGTCCCCCACAAATATAAATAACTTGTCCTCTAACTGGAAAGACTGTTTAATCTCTGTGAAACTATCTCCACTATGCACTTGTCACATTCCTGTTAAGATGCTTACATAGAACAGACTTTCTGAGAAAGCGTTGCGGTGAGGTTGATTGCAAGAATGAAGGAGATGCCCCAGTTTTAAAGCCAAGAGATAAAAGGTGCTTTAAAAGCTGATTCCAGGCCCATGATCAGAAACATAATCTGATTTCCATCATTTACATGTTGGTTATTATCATTTCTCATGACATTGGAAGGATACTGAAATGAACACACTGGCAATATTTAAATTCAGAATACAGGTAGTCCTCAGTTAACTACCATTCATTCAGTGGCCATTTGAAATTATGATGGCAATGAACAAGGAGACTTACAGCTGATTCTCGAAGCTGTGGCTGCTGCAGTGTCCCCGTGGTCACGTGATTGCGATTCGGACACTTGGCAGCCACTTCACAATTACGACGGTTGCAGCGCAATGTCATGTGATTGCCATTTGCAACCTTCGCTGCTGGCTTCTGACAAGCAAAGTCAATGGGGAAGCCAGCAGGAGGTTGCAAATGACAATCACATGGTATCACTCCTAATGACCATGCAGGAGTCTCCTAACAACTGCAACTGGAACTGCTGGAACTACTGTTGTAAGTCAGTGTGGACACATGACATCACACTTTACGACTGCATGATTTTGTGACAGAGTTCCCGGTCCCAGTTACCGTCATTAACCAAGGACTATCTGTAGGACTTGTTCTCATGGTGCAATTTAACTATACATATAATTTATGGACTTTTTTTTTTTTTAATTTACTCTGAAGCCTCTTTTAACAAACTTTTTTCATTACATGCAAATGAATCATTGTAGGTGTCACCATCTCAATATCTGTTAGTCCTGGGAGGACTTCTGTTGCTTCTTCTACTTCAGTTCTTTTCAAATCAGGATAATAACCTTGCTAAATATGCCCTAAAAACATTTGAGTTAAATATGCATATGATCAGCTTCACATTCAATTAAACATTTTATATTCCCCAGGCTTCAAAATTACTTTATACAGCACTGTCAGAACATGGCAAGTACAGTTGCTGTCTGTAACATAAAGCACTCCTCACTATCATAGCACAATCTTTCCTCTAGTACTTACATAGGGAAGTGCTCTCTTGAGGCAGTTTCCTACGAGATGATGAAAAATCTGTTACCTACTCAATTGGCTTGGGAGGCATCTTTCAATTATCCATTCCATCCAATAGAATATTGCTGATCTAAAAGGAATTAGAAGGATGGGGGGAAATGCTTTGATTTAATTTTGCGATATATATATATATATATATATATATATATATATATATATATATGACATTTGAAATCATCCAAATGCCATGGATCCCCAAGGACGCTACTATGAGTGAATGGTCTTTCAGTTCAGAAAAGTGTGTCCTTGTGTCAGGAAAGGGAGGGAAGAGAAGGATTTTTCGAAATCCTCTTCTTCCAACTTCAGGAGACTTTCTACCTTTCCAGAGTAGCTTTACAGCAGGTGCTTGAAAAACTCCAAATGCAGTTCTATAGATTCAGTCTGGTCTTCTAGTTATGTTTACACATTGTTTGCTTTGATAATGGAACATTTTATTGTGGAATGTGTTACAAAATTATTATCAAGCATAGGCAAACCATGGCAACTATAAGGGCGAAAAGAGAGTCCAGAAATTCTGTTATTTCTTTCTTTCTTTCTTTCTTTCTTTCTTTCTTTATTTATTTATTTATTTATTTATTTATTTATTTATCAGACTTGTCCCTGCCCATCTCCCCCCAATAGAGGACTCTGGGCGGTTTACAACAAATTAAAACAAATAAATACATAATTAAAATTTATAAAAAGAGAAAAACACATTTAATCTGCCATTTTGACCCAACACATGGAAGGGAAGATATCTATTTCAAAAAAATGTGCAAGAGTGAGGCCATCAGGGGGCCAGGTCACACATGCAGTGGACACTAAATGTGTGAATTCACTGATTGGCTTGAAATACATTGTATTTAAGGACACATCAAAGTGCTATTAAGGTCAAGTCTGTGATATTTAATTGGTCCTGGCTTATTTTGTTCTGCAGATCAGCCCTTGGTGCTTCCATCAATAAATACTTACACAAGTATGCCCAAGTTTGGCCATTCAAGAATGAGACTGAATTTCATATGAAATTGGATCATAATGAAGAGTTGTGCAGTTCCTAGCCTTCTGTGGTAGAATCCACCACTATTCTATCTTACATAGTGAATTAGGGCAAGTTCACTTCCTTTTAATGAAAACTAAGGTTCAATGAAACCTTAGTTGTGAGTAAATTGCAATTTCACAGAGGGTTGCTTTCAATAATTGTTGTAGAAGGGGAAAGTTTGGAATCCAGGATGTATTGTTGCAAGGTCTTATAGACTCTGATGTTCAAAATAGCCACCATCTCTAGGGGTTTATTCATTTTTTTTTTTAAGGAAAATACAAGTGGACATTTGCACAGCACAGGGTTAAGCAACTTGGTGTCCTTCAGTGGTATGGATTTCATTAAGTCCAACAACATGGACTATGGCGAAGGGATAGTATGAAATCATTCTTTCTTTCTTTCTTTCTTTCTTTCTTTGCTTCCTTCCTTACTTGAAGTATAGCCTCATAAGCATAAGCCAGCTAATACAATTGAAGAAGAAAAACAAGGTACAAAATTAGAGTACAACATTTCAGTTAAAAATACAAATGAAAAATAACACTAAAATAGAGATTAAAACCATGGTTTGACAATTAGAAAAGGTAGAATATGGAAAGAAGGGAGCCACAATATAACTTTAGAGAGAGGATAAAATATAAATGCATTTATAACTGCTGTAAAGATCAGAAGCCGCTTCTTTGTATCTTTTCTTTTTCTTTATTTTCTGTCTTTTATTTCTTTCATATTTACTTATCACTTTTCTCTACTTTTCTTCTTTAAATTTGTATTGTTTTTATTTTGTAAAAGAAATTCTTCAATAAAAAATAATAAAATAAAATGCAGAGTAAAATCTTTTAACAAATTAAAAGCTTGGCGAAGGACACGAGTCTTTACAGATTTCTTAAATGCTGAGAAAGCAGGGGACGAAATACAACAGTTGGGGAATGTGTGTTCTCTAATGCAGCAGAAGGACTTCTCCCACATGCCATGGCAACTCCAAGAGGGCCCATCTTTCTGGTTTTAACAACTGCCAGGTTTGTAATGGGGGATGAGGTCTATTTGCTACTTAAGCCCCAAGATGATGATGGTGTTAAATGTCAGTACAAACACCTTAAGCTGTACTTGGAAAGCAACTGGCAACCATTTCAGATCCTTCTGTACAGTCTCCAATGATTCTTTACTTTGCACCAGTTGGCAGACGAGCTGCTGCATTTTGGACATTTTTCAAGGACAGCCCCAGAACACTCCAATGGTCAAAAAAGGATGTAAACAAGGCATTTCAAGGACTACTGGCATAGTAAAACCCAACCAGCTCAGCTAGGGAGGCTGCTGCTTTGTTATATGTGATTGAGCCAAGATGCTGCTGGTGACACCTGCTGCCTGGGGATCAGTAAGAGCTGAGGATCAAAGAGCGCTCCCAGACTGTGAAACTGTTTTTTCAGGGGGAGTGTAATCTCATCAAAGCAGACTATACCTCAATCCCTGAATCTGTTTCCTGCTTTCCAACATCACTATTATCTTGTCTGGACTGAAATTCAGTGTATTCTTTTTCATTCAGCCCATTCTCAAATTTAGGAAACATTCAATGATAACAATTGCTTCCATGGAATTGGATGGTAATGAGCATCAGAGCTGGATATCATCAGAATATTCATGACATCCCATTCCCAAATTCTGGATGACCTCCACCAGCTGTTTCATGTAGATATTGAACAATCTGGGGGTCAAGATGAAACCTTATGAAGCATCCTAGATCTGTCATCGAGGTGTTGAACAACAGTCTTCAAGCACCGCTCCCTGGGCATGACCCAACAGAAAGGAATAGAATTGCTTCCAATACACCTGGAGGGCAGCAGAATTACTGACTTGCTCTAACCTTTGTAAGTATTCCAAGTGCAATGAAGTGTTTCAAAGAATTATACAGGTTTTTGAGGAAAGCTTTCTTTCAAGGAAACTATGAAGCCAGTTAACATGGAAAAGCAAATACCACAAATGCAGTGCATTGTGAAAGCATCACTAACCTCTGGAGGATCTCATCAATCTTTAAATATATATATTTCTTTGTCGAATTCTAATAAACCCGAGGTCATAACACAAGCCACAGTCCTAGAATGCCTGCTAACCTATTTGATGATGGGTCGCTTGAACATTACTGTACGGAGGTTGAAACAGTTTTTTTAGGTGAACTGAGATCTTTTTCATAAACATAAATGAAACTTATCTATGCTGCATGATAGGTTTCTGGACACCAAAAGAATCTTGGAGTTTGTAAGCAATAATTCTTACTCTTTGGGGGCCAATATTAAAAACATTTTTTTTCCCCTGACAAAATCAAATAAACTGAATTTGTTATAGTCTAAGTCTGAATCTAAGAGAAGTATACATTGGTTTCACTCTTAATTATCATTTAATGCTCATGTACGTCCTGTAGACTTCAATAGTTTCATTCTAGGCATAGTTCAGGACTGCATTCAACATGTTTCTGAAAGAGAAGAACCACCAAGAGGAAATTAAACAGATGCTGTGCAGTGGGCATCATTGAGTATAAATTGTTTGGCGTTCTTGACTTTCTTTTTCAATTAGCAAGAAAGGAAATTAAAATTTACAACTGGCACATGTGCTCAAGCAGATGCTTATATAGAATTTGATCGCGGAAACATTGAACTAAATGGAAAGGCTGTTAGAAGGAGAACCCAGTGAATGAGTTTACTAAAGAAAAAATTCTCATTTGTGGTCCAGTAATAAGTACACAGGAAGAAAGAGGAGCCCATTCAAAGAAACTAAATAGGGCCACCTGAAAATAGACAGAATGGATACTTTACAAGCAATCCTATGTACATCAGTTTATTCAATGGAGCTCGCTTCTAGAATAATGGGTTTCAGACTGCAATGTTGGTATATTTCCTCAATACACTCCCAACTATTTTGGATTTTTTTTTCCTTAGGGCCAATAGTCTACCACCGCATTTCAGAAACTTACAGTGCAACCCCCTCACAGGCACAGAAATGTGTTTCTTAGGGGAAAATACACACAAAAATGCATACTTCCAAGAAAAATACATACAAAGCTGCCTTTTATTATCACAGTTGCTTTGGAAAAATGCAGACACTACAAAACTTGCATGTTCCTCTCCTGTCCTAGGGGCAATTCCTGAAACCATCAGTTCCAGTGACAGCTTAATTGGAATATCTGGTCTCCTTCAGGCATGCAGACTTGGTGAATTCAGCATTAGCAAGGTTATTTCCATTGCTCACATCAGGAGACCGAACTCCGAAGTCTTTGCTAGTGCCGGAAGGAAAGTGCTGGTCCACCGTGTTGACAAAGGCAGCTGCTGAATCCTTGCCTTAAAAATGCAAAATCTCCTTCAAGGTGATGTAGCACCATGGAAAGCCAAGGCAAAGTTAACATGTTAAGCTAAATCACAGGATGCAGGAACTGATCTCTCCTTCCAGACAGATCGTCCAAGATAGTGTCTAACCAGCGTCTAAGTAGGACAGATGGTGGGAGGGGATAGTATAGAGGGAAAAGAAGCTAGCTCAGGAAATTGGCAGAGTGAGCTCAGAAACTGCTAAAAGCCCTACCACCAGCTGTGGGTGTAGCAGGTTGAAGAGGGAAAGAAGAAAGAAAAAGTGTTGGGCACCAGCAGAGCAATGAATCCCCATCTGCCAGCAGAAAGACTGCTTGTGTGTAAGAGGTAAATTGTAGAAAGCATGACACATTCTTCCTGCAGCACTTTGCTCAGCTGGGATTTCGCTCCTCGCAGCCTGAATGCAAATAATGCAGGAGTGTTGGTTGGCAGCTTGCTCAACATGGATGGAAAGAAGCTGGCAAGTTTTCACCAGTGAGGTTATGGCCTGTTTCTCAACCTTGGCAACCTTAAGGTGTGTGGACTTCAACTCCCAGAATTCCTCAGCCAACACTGGCTGGGTTAAGTTCAAGGTTTGAAGAAGTTGAATGCTGAGGGAAGTGGACTGGAGGTCTAGGCCAGTGGGAGGGATTGAGAGGGCAGGAAGACAGGAAGAGAAGCTTGGCATTCCGATAACTCAGCCAGCTACCCATAGAGATCAATACCATCTACGTCCACTTAAAAAAAAGATACCACCCAAAGTCAAGGAAGGAAATAAACAACCCAGAGCACATCATTCCAAGCTGTCAACACCCAGATAAGCAGAGAACACCACCAGGTAAACAATCAGAGAAACACCAAGACCCCAGTCAAGGAACCTTCAAGGAGGAAGCCACATCCCCACCCAAACTGGCAGGGAAGCTGCTATAGATAAATCCCCACTTGCCCTCACACAGATGATGTTACCTAGCCTGGTAATGAAACATCTGCAAGAAAACAACCAAACTCAGAGAACATAAGGACCCAAGAGAAGCTGCTATCCAGAAACAGTTACTACAGTGTGGACATTTGTCAAGGGAGGACTAGAGTTGGATTATTTGAGCACATCCTGTGCTTTGACATATACTGTACCTTTAGGGAGACAGTTCAGGCTGTTGTGTGAGGAAGAGGGTAGACCAGGAGATTTAATCCTCACTGAAGTCCTTGGGTTAGTATTGTTAAAAATGGCTATTCTCTTTGCATTGTTCATGTGTCTGAATGCTGTTCCTAAATGATATAAAAAGTTCACAACTAGGGGAGGGATATATTTTATTTCATATTGAATGCCCTCAAGTGGAAGACACCCTAACCCTTTAGAACACCCTTGTGAGTGAAGGTTTGGGCAGCAGGCTTGTTTATAAGAAGAGCTGAGAGGGATCCCACTTGGGTCATCCCTGGAGAATCAGCTCTCGAAGTCAGGACCAGCTTCTGGGTTAAAGCAGGGCAAGGGTGTCCGCAGGGGAGTAAAAAAAAAAGTCAAGATGGCAGCCATAACCATGCTTTTGAAGCCCTGCCCCTTTTTTTACATGCATTACAATGCATGTGAAAAGGGGTGGAGTTTCAGATGTATGGTTGTGGCTGCCATCTTGACTTTTTTGACCTCATCCTTATGGACACCCCTGCAGCAAGCAGGAAGTCAAAACAGTCAAGACTTGTCTCTTGGTGTAATGGAATGTGAAAATGACCTTGGAAGACATGGGGAAGAGTCGCTGCCAATCAGACAAAAGGGGGAGAAGCCCACAGTTGAGTAACAGGCAGAGAAACTTAGAAAGGATCTGCCCTAACCTTCAGGCAGTAAAAAGAGACAGTGGGAGATGTGTACTTTCAGAATGGCAAGATTCTGTTAATGTAGCCTTACAATAAAGTAGAATTAGTTCATCTTGTCTTGTTTCCTGTCTGGTCTACTTGGGAGGCTGACACCTGATGACTTCATGGACATATCAGTGTAGTTTTCTGGGCAACAGTATGGAATGGTTTTTGATTATGTCTTCTGGAATGTGTTTTTGACTTCTTAGTCATTTCCTGATGGTCTTCAATCCAAGTGATAATCAGGTTTTACCCTGCTTATTTAATTGTTTTCAGCTGTTTGATTTGTAAGCCATTGAATTCTTTAAGATTACCAGCAAGTAATAACAATGTGCCTTTTTGAGATCAGCCAAGGTTGACTAGGTGTTACCACCCAGCTGGGCACAAGCCAACAAAGACTGGCTTAATTTACTGTATATACATGTGATCATATTTATACTTCTGTTCTTTAGCAGAAGAACATGGGCACAAAATAGATAGGATTAAGGGGCTTAACAAATAACCAAACCATTCCATCAAAGAGAAGTTCTTCTAAAGCTTAAGTTAGGGTAGCTTTTTCTCCTTTTAGCGCTTACCCATTCCCATATTTTTGGTTCATACCATCAGCAAACAGATTGGACCAAAGGTGAAAAATTTCAGGGACTGGTTTGTGTGTTAGATATTTATATTTGGTATCTATCTGAATGTGGTTTGCTGTCACTCAGGTAAATCATGTTTTAAGTGGGGTCCCTAAAAGAGGAGAAAAACAGGATAACAGGATTACATTTTTGACTGAGAGCTAGTGATCACTTTAATTAAAATCTGGCCTTGATCAGTAGATACTTGGAAAGTGAGCCAAGTGATTTAATTATTAGGACCATGAGAAGCAGCTCCTTGTTAAAACTGTGATCAAATATTTCTGACAAGCCATTTCAAATTTGTTATAAGAAAAATTAGGAAATTAAGCTAACCAAGGGGCTTAAGCCATATTATAACTTAAGCTTCTGTGATATTATAGCTTAAGCTAACCAATGGGTATATATATGCAAAAAGAAGGCATTGTTTGGTGTGGTATTTTCCAGCTCCTTCGAAAAATCATTTTAAACATATGACAGCTCATAATGCAGCAAATTACATTTTTTTACCATGTAGTGAGCTAATTAAACATAAAGAATAAGTAATGAAATTTCACACTGGATTTCTGCTTTCAGAGGCCCTTTTTGAAATATACTGGTCATCCTTTCATTAAGGGTTAACATGTACACAAACACAATAGTAATAATTTCCAAGTTGTAAATCATCATATATTGGAATGACCAAACTGCATAAAACTTTTTTTAAAAAAATGTTTTATTTACCTCCCTCCTACCATCAAACAGGATAAAAAGCATTTTTCTCCACAACAGCTACATTAAGCTAAAGATCAACAATAAAACATAAAACACAACATTGTTTGCAATGTTTCTGGGAATGGCATTTAGCTAAACCTTAGCAATGTCAAATAGGTTGATAGCTTATTTACCCATTGCCATTTAAAATTTGTAACTCAATCGGTAAACAACACTTTTCTGTCTGCCTCCTTTGCCCATATAATACAACTTTACATCTTTGTAAAATAAAGGATTTCTCTTCATCCTTGATGTCTTGCTAGTCCTATTGCTAAGCAGAGTGGGATAGATGCTTTAGGCAGGAGATCCTGAGAGTGTGACAGCAAAGGATAGAGGAAATGTCCTATTTATAATATCTTGTACTGTGGCGTCCTTGATGCTCACTGAGCTTGGTTGTTTGCTTGCAGACATTTCATTATCTAACTAAGTAACATAATCAGTGTTTACTTGAGCTACATATATTCTCTTTTATTGGAATATCTTGTACTTCCCAGAAACAAGACTGCTATATTCAAGTGTGACTGAGGATGCTGTTTCATTGCCACTGTTAAATGAGGACTTGGCAATTTAGTTGCTAAGCATGGCACCCCACGGAAATGCCATTTTGTTGTGGATCATTCCCACACAGCTACCTACTTTTCAGAACCATGGACCCTGGCCATTTACATTCCTAACTTGAACCCTAAAGGTGCTAAGGATGCCCCACCATGACTTTGAGTGGGATGTATTTCGCACTGGGTAGACAAATTCTCTTGCATTCATTCTTGCCAGTTCTTACTCAGTTTGAGGAAGGAGAATTTGTGTTAGAAATGCTCATGGGTGCAAAGTGGTCTTCCTGTACTAATAGCCACAAGGTTATTGTGTGTGTGTGTGTGTGTGTGTGTGTGTGTGTGCCTTAACCATTACATCAAATGGGCTCTCCTACTTCTGTATGGTGAATGGCAATTTAGATTTGCCTGTCTTGAAATGGAGACGTCGCATTTTTGTGATTTAAGAACCCTCTCTTGAAAAAACGCCAAACTTTAACTAGGTCAATGAAAGCCTTGGATACATTCAAAGCTGGATGTTTAACTCTTCCATGGCCTGCTGATCATATTAATTGTTAGTTATATCCTACCCTTCCTCCAGGAGCTGAAGGCAGTGTACATAGCACTCCCACCTTCCATTCCCCCCCGCCCCCCCAAAAAGACCCTGTGGGCTAAGAGATGGTGATTGATCTAAGCCACCCAACTGAGCTTGCCCTGCAGACAGTGGACTTGAATCTGGGTCTCCCTGGTCCCAATCTCACATCTTATCCATTGTCTCATTCCATCTCTTTTAGAGTACTATGAAGGACTGCATGATGACCTTACAACTGACTCTGGCTGAAAAGCTAACCGCACAAGAAGAGAAATTTCAGAAGGACTGCTTTATAGGTCTTCTGACTTTGTTTCATAGCTGATGATTTCTAGGGGCCAGAGGCAGTGGAGATTCAGAGCACTGATTAGATTTTATCAGAGAGATGAAAGATGCGTTCATAGAGCTCTGGAGAGGAGAGACCAGTAAAATGAGATAAGGAAAAGCATCTGCACATTTGAGTAGACACGTATGTTCACAAAATATCTTTTCCTCTCCCCCAAAATAAAACAGAAAAGAGAAATATACATATACATGTATGTGCTCTGAAGGTAATTAAAAAAAGAAATACAGCTTTTATGATGCAATTATAGGAAGAGGACCCACAGATACATTTGTCACTATGGGTCTGTTATGCTACATATAAGCTTCTCTTTTGGAGAATCTGGGTTTTGTTCATAATACTGTACTTGTAAAGTGATAAAAACATGCAGAACAATCAGAAATTATTTAGCACTTAAGAAAAAAGTTTTAGTTGTAATCTGCATATCCCCATGCTTGAAATTTAAGCAAGCAAGGGTTGAGAATTCCTAAAACTGAACAAATTAAAAAAAAAAATTCCTAGAAGAATGCAATGAGTGCTTGAGGAATCACTTTGCTTGCTTGTCAAACTAGATTTATCTTAAGTTAAATACTACACGTAATACAGTAGTTTATACAGTAACTTCACATCTCCTTATTCAGCAGTTGCCCAGTTCCTATGCTTTGCTGGTGGGTGTGACTTACATCCAAAGAGGCCTTAGGATGAGCGAAAGATGCTGCTGAAGCACAGCTGCAAGGATGGGGCCAGATATTCAGGGTCCCATTTAGTGGAATGAGCAGGACAGCCTCCAAAAACGGGAGCCTGGTTTATTACAAGGGAAAGCAAGTGTACTCATGACTGTGTAAAGAGTGTGTTGCACTGCAGAGGAGTGCTCCAATATTTGCCACTTCTCTCTGAGGTGCCTTCTCTGCCTGACAAATCAGTCTGTATCTCATCCATGACAGTTTCACATTGTAAATCTATTCTATCCAAACTCAGTGTGTGTGTGTGTGTGTGTTAAAAAAAGGCTTGCACAAAAGAAATTTATTTTCCCACATGGTTGCCCCTAATGCATGATTTTTGGATTCCTCTTTTGCTCTCATATGCATTTTCATGCAAATTCCCCCAATATATGTGACTGCGCCACCACATTCGGAGAATTGGACAATTGTTTTCACATACTACTTCTCAAAAGATTTTCACTGTGTCCCCATTTCTGCTTATTGTATATGCTTTCTACAGCTCTGCTTAATGCATTTTTGTTTCATCTTTCCATCTTTTTGGATTGAAAGGGCTCACCAGCATCAGTGATAGTTTTCTCATTACTGCCTATCACCATTTCAAAGAATGGATATTAGGGATTGAACTGAGGAGCTTTAAGTGAAGAACGTACATTTTCATACTGGAAAATGGTTACAGCTTGGAAGTTTCTCAACTTTTTGGTTCACCTTCTCTGGAGAAACTGTGGAGGCATTAGAACACTAGATTGACAAAACATTCATCTTTATTTATCCTAATATCAAAATGATAAATGTCAGCTCTGTCATGAGGCTCCTGAATATATTTTTTCAGCTCTTTAGCAACATTTCAAGAATAGCAAAATATTATGAGCTTTAGTTCAGCTGCTGTTAATAATCAGATTCAGTACAAAGTGAGGGATGTTATCTCAATTTCAAATTCAGTTTGGGTGGAAAGCAAGTTGCTTTCTTTTCCAAAAAGACTAAAGAAAAAAAGTATATCAAAGAGGAGCTATTTAAAGGATTTTTTTTGGGAAAAGAATGTCATTTTCTTTTTAGCACTTTGGCTTTTAAAAGTTAACTTTTTTTTTCTTTAAAAAGTTATAATCTAATTCTAAGCTACATCTGCCCGGTTTAGGACTGTTGTCATCTTTTGTATTCTGTAATATATCAATCTGAGATTTGTTTTCTATCTAACATTAAACCTGAAATTAATTGAAATGTGGATTCTCTTTGTGTGGAATAAAACAATGTTGAGGTCTTCCCTAATGTATTGCCAAAGTTATACATATATGCCCTACCCAGGCATTGGAAACAGTAGTTGAACATAGCCAGCATCAAAACAGGTTCCTGTGCATATAACATAAACATCTGTACTGATCAGGGCTATGTGCACACAACTGCTTCTATGAATTTTGTAGAGACTAATCTGAATGCAGTTATATGTACAAAGTCTTCCTCTGCTCGGTTTACTAGATATGTGCAGATACTAGTTCCTTTCAATGCAACCCTACAGGTCTAATATCAAAAGTGTGACTTATTCCTTGCATAATAGAATTCTCATTTGTTATAGGTGCACAGACCTATGAAATTCCTTTTTAAATTGGAAATATTGGTGTGATGTGATGTGATGGTGAAAATATTGATCTAGGATTGGGCTACCTTGGTTCAAATGACCACCTAGCTATCATGGCTGATTGAAAGTGTGCTATGCATGCTTCCTTTAACTCCTGAAGGAAGTGCCATAAGATGTATAAATGCTATTAGCCAGTGTACAATAGTGGTTAGGGTGTTGATTTGGACTGGACAGACTCAAGTTCATGTCCACATTCAGCTATGAAAACTCACTGGGTAACTTTGGGCCAAGCACATTCTTTCAGTCTAATGTAGTCCACAAGAGAGTAGGGTGGGGACTGGTTACTCCTAGAAATGCATCCTTGAGTTTTTGGAGGAAAAGAAATGTAACACATATAGGCAAACTCAAAGAGAACAAGAGTATACAGGCCCATAGATCCTCACAAAAAGAAATACATGAGAAATTAGTTTATCCTGTATTTTATTTATTTATTTAATCAATTTTATGGCCACCCATCTTGCAAATTCAGTGGGTGTCTAACAAGTTAAAACAATAAAAACATTATTAGTAAAGAATAAAAAAAGAAACAATGATCACCAAGGATGAACTCAAGGAAAAAAAAAGATAGGTAGAAACCTCTCAACAGCCCATCTAATCTCCTCACCCCCTGGTTCTGGAGCACATCCAGGTTTTCAGTGCTGTACAAAATGCCAGCAGGATTGGGGCCAATCTGATCTTGGGGCTATGCATGCTACAGGAAAAGCATGCTTCTGAGGTCCCATGTCAGACTTAGTGGGGTGGGTAGAAACAACCAGGGGGGAAAAAATAGCCCAGCCCCATGCCATGGAGGGCTTTATAGATGACCACCAACACCTTTTCCATATTTTAATTTGAATCTCTCTAATTCAGATTTCCCAAACGTATGATCAAAGCCACCATTCTATTTATGCCTTTTCAGATTTTATGACAGAGTTCTCTAAATTAAAGAATTCATACAACACTGTGTATATTGGGAAATTGTGTTTATTAAGGAAATATTAATAAAATGAGCAAAGTATTTCAGGGAATTTTGTTTTAAAAAATTGGGCAAAATTACATACTTTATATGGGATCTTCCATGCAGACTTACTTTTTTGTTATGGCAAATGGTTAGTTAAACTATGCTATAATTTACCATTAAAAAAAATTAAAAATGTAATTCTGTCATTGCCCAATGGCATTTAACTGCAATTTTCTGGCAGGAACTGACCAAAACATTTCTGTGATGATACAGCTTACTTTGAATTTAACCAAGCATTTTTAAGTGCTGGTAATACTTAAAACCATTCCTTTGCTTATTAGACAAAGACCCTTGGTTCATCATAAAGTAAATAAAAGAATTAAAAGAAAACTTAGGAACTGTTGGTAAACTACAACATTTATGCATCTTTGATATTTATTTTAATAAATGTAAATGTCAACTTGGTATTGTTGATATTTGCTAGGAAGATATTGTACCACAGTTTTCTATTTCAAGTACTAAGCTGATGCGCCTACACAGGAGATGTCTACCCACAATTAATTATTCACTTGTCATATATTCATTTTTTTCTCCAAATCCTCTATTTTGCTTTATATAGACTACACAAACAAGTGATCGTCCTGTTTTAAAGAGAACGAAGGAATCTGAGTTGACATGGGATCAAACTATATATTACATTAAATAAGTGTAGCTCTCTTTCTGGTCTTTTACTCAGAAGAAAACTCTGGTCCAGATTCTATTATGCAGCATGGAAACCTTACCTGATGTTGAGAACCACAAGATGACCTGTTAGCAAAACATGATTTAAACCCAGAAAAATAAGAGAATATTAGAAAGAAACTTAAACTGTCTCCTCCTTAGCTCTCTTTGTTATAAGAGGGAGAGAAGGAAAATGTTATGCTTTCAAGATTCTGTTAACATAGTCTATAAATACAATAAAACAGTGTTCCAATATTTGTTGTAGAGTCAGTTTCCTGGCCTGGCTTACCTCAAAAGGCTGACAACTGATTTATGTTCCCCCTTCCTCCCACCTTGACTAAATTGCCCACCCATTTTGACTCAATGTTTGATCTGAACTTCCTGCTTAAGCCCAAAGAGAATGTTTTATATATTTATTTATATATATAAATATTTATATATATTTACACACAGCAATAACTTTTAAAGCGCTTATGATGTTGAAAGTGAAGGAAGCAGGCTAAATCTTGAGATATGGGAGAATTGATCATTCCAGGGTCCAAATCTGTCATTCCTGCTGCTGTTGATCTCTTCAGCAAGGCTTGTTTAGAATTATGACTGAAAACATCACTAATATGCTAATTCTTCCCTTCAGTCCAGGAAAGAGAAAAGCACTTTCTTCTTTCTGACTGACATCTTATTAGCATTTTCCCAAATCCTGAAGTGAGGCATTGGTTTGAATTTCTTTTATTACTAAATCTCTGAAGGATTCTAAAATGGTCCTCAAAGGGAAGAATAGAATTCCTGCTAAACTGAGCAATTACTTGTCTTTTTCACTTTCTTTCTCTCCCTTCTCCTTATCCCAAAGAAGCTAAGCCATTGTCCATCCAAGCCAACAAAAGCCACCAGTATAGCAAAAGAAAGAAATATTTTTTCTCTTTCTCTCCTAAAGCATAAATCCTTTCCCACTTTCCTTATCAGGAAGGTAACCTTCATTTATTCCTAAAGTAAGCTGTGGCCTGCAATGTATTCAACAGCAATGCCCCCCCCACCATGCATATACGTGTGAATATTACATCTTAAATAATTTGCCTTCTTTGCTGAAATAAGAAGCTTTAAACCTTTTCTCTCTCTTTGCTGTAGCAAGCTTTAATGTTACATCTTCACTTTTCATTTGAGTTTTTGCTTTCCCCATCGATAGTTGAATTCTGTGTGTGTGTGTGTGTGTGTGTGTGTGTGTATATTTCCTCCTAGCATTTTTCCTGCATATGCAGGGCGTGCTTTTTGTTTTTGGATCAACCAAATGTTGATCCATTGGTTGCAACAGGAATTGACCAACTGGCTTGTTGCCCAAGCCTGACATCAGGGGCAGAGAGAGAATGACTGGCCCCAAGTCACCCAGCTGGCTTTCATGCCTAAGGTGGGACTAGAACTCCCAGTTTCCTGGTTTCTAGCCTGGTGCCTTAACCACTAGACCAAACTGGCTCTCTAGCTGAATTCTCTCTATGCTCCATGAAAATAAATTGCTGCTTGAAATCCACTGCTTCCCCACCTTTCTTTGAATTGAGTTTTTGCTCTTCTCTCATTGAAATGAATGCTTTAAATTCTCCATAGATTAACTGCTCTCTTATTGGATTGCCTTGTATGCTGTTAGCCTCCAATATCCTACATTCCCTATAGATTGTCAATTACTTATTATTTGATTGCTCTGTGTATCATTAGTCTAAACTATTATTTAATACACTGCATTGATTGGATATTAATTATAGTTTCAGTTTTGGAGTTTTGAAACATAGAAG
The DNA here is from genome assembly GCF_059951505.1 of Python bivittatus. NCBI lineage: Eukaryota > Metazoa > Chordata > Lepidosauria > Squamata > Pythonidae > Python > Python bivittatus. The sequence continues at coordinate 18,852,011 of NW_028277098.1, forward strand.
CCTGTTTAATAAACTGAGATCTTATTAATAACCTATAGTGTTTAAGGTCCCAACAAAATTGATGCTATGAGAAGCCCCAATTTGTAATAGAAAAAAGAGGCTTATTCCTTTATTCACTAGCCATATGTCCTCCCCCTCCCTATGGAGCAGTTATTGAAAATAGTAAAAGTGTCCTATTAAGTCATAAAAGAAACTGCCACAGCAAAGAGGCAATATTTAGGAGAACTGAGGCTAGGAAGGGAAGAAGTGGTCCCACTAAGCTTAATTAAGATCAGCTTTTACAAACTTGTAAAGAAAAGCTTCTCAGCATATGACAACATGCGTTGACTTCTACGGGGCAAGAAAACTGACAGTGCAAAATCTTGCTTGCACTGTATTTTTTTTTATTTTTTTATCTGCACTCAGTTGTTACCGACTCTGCAGTGACTGCTTTTAGACAAGTCCTTTGCAGTTTTCAAGGCAAGGTGTTTCGGAAGTGGTTTGCCAGTGCCTCCTTCCTACAGCAGAGCCCAGCTGGCGAGCGCAGGAGGCGGGGTTTCCGTTGCTTCGTGCCTTTTTCGGGCGAATGCGGCTTCCGCGCTACCGGCAACTGCTCCTGACTCCTTTTGCAAGGCGCCGCCAGCATTTTTCCTCCCACCGGAGTGAGAGTACCCATTTATCTACTCATGTAAGTTTTCGAACTGTTCGGTTGACAGGAACTGGGGGAGGAAGCAAGAGCTCACTCTGCTACGCAAAGGCTGGGCTCGAACCGCTGAAGTGTTGACCATTTCTGGCCGGCAACTTTCAGCGTCATTAAGCCGCTGCGCCACCACGTCCCCCTCAGAAATGTATGCATGAAGGCTTTTCTGCTTCAGTGGCCACTGAAGGATCTGGGAGCAGCATCTGGGAGCATCCTGTAGAAGCTAACTGAATATTTATTTTTGTTTATTTATTTAGGCTTATGGGCAATTCCGGGGGATGCAGTGGTGCAGCGGCTTAATGACGCTGAAAGTTGCCGGCCAGAAATGGTCAACGCTTCAGTGGTTCAAGTCCAGCCTTCGCGTTAAACAGGGTGAGCTCCTGTTTCCTCCCCAGTTCCTGTCAACCCAACAGGTTGAAAACTCATGTGAGTAGATAAATGGGTACTCTCACTCTGGTGGGAGGAAAAATGCTGGCGGCGCCTTGCAAAAAGGAGTTGGGAGCAGTTGCCGGTAAGCACGAAAAACCGTGCGCGCCCAAAAAGGGCGCGAAGCAACGGAAACCCCGCCTCCTGCGCTCACCAGCTGGGCTCTGCTCTAGGAAGGAGGCTCTGGCAAACCACTTCCGAAAAACAATTGCCTTGAAAACTGCAAGGACTCGTCCAAGCAGTCACTGCAGGGTCAGCAATGACTGAGCGCAGACAAAAAAAAAAAAGGGCAATTTCAATTAAAACTGACGGTGCACTGCTTACACTCCATTAATACAGTAATAAGGTTTAAGTATATCATATAATAACACAACTAACCACAAAAATATAGAAGACTCTTACCAATCATTAGGAGCAATCAAAATTCACATCTTCCCCAAGGGCCCTCTGGAAGACCCAAATTTGAATCACCTTTCAGAACCTTGCAAGATTATGGGTACCCTTATCTATGCTGTGCGGGGGTGGGCAGCCATGGAGACGGGTTACCCATATGGTCTTGGTAATAAGAGTTCCTAGGGGTCAGGACCCACAGCAAGCTTCCCCTGCCAGATCTCACCAGATGGGCAGATTCAACTCAGCAGGTACTCTTGAAAGTCCTGAGCCATGCAGGACTTTAGAGGTTACAGCCAGCACTTTGAATTGCACCCTGAGGCCTACTAATAACTAGTAGGCCTAGTGGTTATTATATGGGCAAACTGAGCTGAGCCCATTACTATTCAAGTTGCTCACCATGACAAGAGACAGATGTTAATATCCCCCAACCTCTCATCTGCTCCAAGACAAATTAAACTAAACCAAACCTTATTGCAGTCCTTAACCAGCAAAGGGCTCCAAAACAAAAATAACAAGAAGATCTAACTTGTAGCATCCTTCCTGTGTTGGTCCCTTGAACTAAGACAAGCCCATGATTGTCATCATGGCCATGAACAAACAAGCTATACTTGAACCTTCTCCCAAGGAAGGCAGGTTACTGGGTCCCCAGTACCATTAGCCAGGAGAAATCCACCTCCAACCTGGTGGTGAGGTCCAGCAGCTTAGGCAGAAATGAAGCTATGCAGTAGGGAAGGCAGTACAGCAGCAGCAGCCCCAGCTTGTCCCTTGAGCCCAACCTAAGAAATAAGGCCCCACTTCTGGTTATCTGGGGAACAGGGTCTCCAGACACATGAAGAGCCTCCCAAGAAATAATCTTTATTCCTCCTTTCTTTTTGCTCCTGGGCAAATAGCTGTTGTTTTTTAAACCATTCAATGATGTCTGATTCTTGGAGGCTGCCTGGACAAGTCCCTGCAGTTCTCTTGGCCAGGTTTTTCAGAAGTGGTTTGCCATTGCCTCCTTCCTAGGGCTGAGAGAAAGCGATTGGCCCCAGGTCACCCAACTGGCTTTGTGCCTAGGCAGGACTAGAATTCAGAGTCTCCCAGTTTCTAGCCTGATGCCTTAACCACTACCCCAAACTGGCTCTCAAATAGTTGTTACCAGACCCAAAACTCAGATGGACACATTCCTGAGAAAGGAACATTCCCTTCCTCATCCAAAAAGATCTTGGTGATATGAGCCAGATGTGCCCTCTCCTCCACAATTAAGTCATGGATGTAGTCTGAACCTCAGGCTCCAAAAAGCCTGGTTACTTGGCCTGAGATGAAGCCAGGATAAATGTCAGTGATAGGGTAGAGTTTATCTGGATTGTTGATGTGGTGAGTACATTCCTTTACTGAATGCCTGTTAAGGCTTTTCTTCTCAGCGTAAGCAAATTAGAGAGTTGCTGTATTGTTAACAAAATGGGGAACCTAATTACAGCTAAAGCTGTATTTAAGGAATTTATTAAAGATCGCTGCAGCAATGTTGGCTTCTGCAAATAAGTGCCTTGGGCTGAGGCCAAACAGGAGTGTGAGGGTCCCTGCTTGGATTTGACAAAACCAAGCATTGGTAGATGTTTGACAGAAGATTGCTAGAGGGCCACAAATCATTAATAGTTCAATTCCTGTATTTACCACATCTGCATGTGCTTTCCAAGAAAGGTTTTTCTACTTCATAAAGACCAGTAGAACATCTGTTTTGCCTATTGAATAATGTCTAATTGCAGACATTAAAACAAAACAAAAAAGACAATATAAGGAAAGAGAAGGAAAGCAGCAGCACCACTACCAACAACAGATTTCTCACCTACTGTGGTTAAAGGATACATGCTTTGGTGGTATAAGCTGACTTGTTCCCGTATTTGTAGGTTGTGGAAAGTATACTGTCTTTTTTTGTGCAGAAATATACCATACATCAGGAGTGAGCAAGCTGAGATCCTAGAGCTGCATATATAGGAGAAATTTCTCCTGCAGTTCTCTTGGCTAGGTTTTTCCAAAGTGGTTTGCCATTGCCTCCTTCCTAGGAGTTTGTACAGTAACAGAGACCAGACAGTTTGCAGGTTATTACAGCACAGACAAAGCCAGCCAGCCTAATAGGTGGAGATGCAAGTCCTTGACACAGGTTCACAACATAGAATAATTCCTAAGAACAGAGGAAGTGAGGTAATGGAGGCGGTACTACAAAACCAATGGTTTGTTGAGAGAACTACTGAGTTCTTACTTACTTAAGATAAAGCTACTTCTAGCTTCTTCTTTCCTACAGGTTACCTCTCTTAGCCTTCATCCCCAGGGCTTCTCCTGTCTCCAAATATCCCCCTTCAGCGTTATCCCCATTCCTTTGCTTTCCAAGCATGTGTGTGTCCGTTCTCAGCAGTTATATGGCTTGTTCTATGAGAGGCCCAAGAAAGGTGGTGGAGGGGGCGTGTGATTTCTTTAGCCGGCTAATGCCACTTTTCCATTTCACACGAAGCCCCTACTCTAATTCACCAGCCATTTGCAAGAGATCTGCAGAAGAACCTGTGCCTCCTCCTGTTTGGGAGAGATGGAAGAAGGTAGCAGTATGTGCAAAGAGAGAGAGGGAACAGTCAGCACGTCCCTACTCACTTCAGCCTGCTCACCCTCCAAGGAAATGCAGCCCTGTCTCGCAAAGGAGGCTGGGAGATTGCCACTTCCCTCTCTACTTCCTTTTTTTTTTTTTACTTTTTAAGAAAGACCACGTGGTACTGAATTTTGGCAGTTGTGATCTGAGAGGGCTGCAGGGATTTTAAAAAGAAAAGTTCACAGGCTATCTATGGCCTTCAGGTTGTCCTACTTCGGCTATTGAAATGTTTTAAACAAAACGGTGTCCTGGAGACCAAATGTGGAATTTGAAGGCATTCGTTCCTGGTTTCCAGTAAAGTTTATTTTTCTGCTTTGCCAAAAATGTACCAGATCCATGTAGTCCCTTTCTGTCATCATCCCAAGAGCTAATAACAAGATGTGATATTCACCCCGGAAAGAAAAAGAACCAGCTGTATTTCCTCAAGAGGCTAGTTAGTAAATCTGCCCAGATCCATGCCAGGCTCATGTCACATTAAGAGGTAATTCTCCCCTCTCCCTTATGCCTCTTAATTTCCTGGGAGCAGAATCAGTGTGGAATCTGTTTCTTAAGTTATGCTTTTAATGGAGGAATTCTATGATACTCTTTTTCTCTCTCTCCCCTGAACTGGAAGACGTCTTCTGGTCAGTTTTTTTCTTATTAGCCCACCTGTTTACTGAATATTAATTTGTTAATATTAATTAATTAATTAATTAATTAAACTGTCAAGTGTAGTAATGCATATATTCTTTTCCTGCATGGGAATTGTTGGTCATATTCTGTGATCATTGTAATTTTAAATTGTAGGTTTTTACCAGAAATGGTATAAGAATGTCCTCTCACTTTCTTATCCTCAGGACACCCCCTCCCCAAGTGGGAAAATATTTTTTCCTGACTCTCTTGGTAGGTAAAGAAAGAAATTTTTCAAAGGGTGTCAACTGTGCTATGGACTACTGATAGTATTTAATTTAAAGATTTAATTATTTGGCTCCCTTCTCCAATGAAAATCGTCTTCCTCTCTGATCCAACCACCTCAATCTGCTACTTTTCATGAAGATGGGGATTATCATATATATCTTCTCAGCATGTTACTTTTCTATTAACTATCAAATTATTTACAGAAGAAATTCAAACATGTGATTTCCTCATCCAGAATCTTAAGTTCATGCTAGAAGTGCGCTTAGTGTTTTACAGATATTGTAATTTTATTTTTATTATTTTGAATGTATGTGGTGGGCTAAATAGAATGCACATATTCCTTAGCTTCACCTCTGCTTCAGGTATGCGAAGAGTTCAAAAGCTTTAGGTGTGTCTCTTAAAGCCCACCTCCAAATTGGCACGATACTGTAAATCTGGATGAGACAGAACAAGGAAAATTGTTCCAAGCTTCATATGATCTAACAAAATTGTTCCATCTGATGTAACAAATTTGATTCATAGAGACTTGGGCCAACTTCTCACTATCTGTGTTGGTCACCAACAGAAATGGCTGTGGAGTGTGGTACCTTAGAAGAAAATACACTCAGATGTTTTAGTTAGTGATAGGTTTTAACCACACACAGAACTGAGTGAAGCTGAAATATCAGTGTCTTAATGTTCTCTATCATGTTTCCCCAACCTGCTGCTCTCTAGATATGCTGGGACTCTGTCCCATAATTCTCAGTTAGTTTGGCTAAAGTTCTATATGCTTTTCAAAAGTCCATGTCTTCAAGCTTTCCATCCATGAACATAAGTTTTCTTCTCACTGATCTTTCCAAGAATTCATGGAAAAATGATGCCATGGCCTATAATTATATAATTAAAGCTAAGATGACCAGATTCTCTATATTTAGATCACTGTTAAGACAGCCTCTACAAACCTATCCAATTTCTTAGCATCTCATAGCCTTCATGCAGGATGTATGTTAATAATGGAATTATACATTGCCCAATCACGGCTTGGGACTGGGTTACTTACAGGACTGTTTCTCCCCAGATGTCTCTACCTGTTCCATCCAGTTTGGCCAGAGAGGCATTCTCCAGGTCTCATCTGCTAAGGAGTACCAGCTAGCAGGGCCAGAAGAACTGTGTCATTCCTGTGGAGATCAGACTGGCCCCATCCCTGCTGGCCTTTTGTAAGGCCTTGAAGATTTGGTTCTCAGCTCATGCCTGGGACCCTGGGTGTGTGACAGAGCCTGTGTCCTGGCTGTGTTGAAGGTTGGACTGATGTTTTTGTAATTTTTTTTCTTAGCTGCTATATGTTTTATGGGTTGTTTATTTTTATTTTTTTGGTCTACATTTTCATCTTTTTTTAATATTGTTAGCTGCTTATGTATTTGAGATGGGGGGGCATATAAATCTACTAAATAAATAAATAATCCCAAATCAGGAGTAGAAGCTGCCCCTATTTTGCACTTAGCAAAAGAAACTACGATCTTATTGTCCATCTTTAGAAAGAGGGGGACAGAGGGGGGAAAGAACTGCATGATGTGCTGCAGTGGCTTGTATTTATTATTTACATAAATTCAAAAAGCCACCCCCACCCCACTCCATTTTCCAGGGATTTTAATTTGGAGATGAGTTCTCTTTTTAAAAACAGTCCTTTAAAAAAAAAAAAATCCTCCCCGCACTCATACCAAATCATACAGTAATGATGCCAAGTGATGAAGTTTGTGTGGTTGCTATGGCAAATCTAAATAGAATGATATGAAGATGGTGTCATGCCAGTTAGGGTACCCGTTCCAGCTTTCTGCTCCTCAAGCTTTCCCAGAATGATTTTATGGTTCCCTTGAAGTCAGAGCAAGCCCCTAGTTACTCACACCATTAGTCCATACTTCAAATGTTTGATTGTATTTGTGTAGGGGTGGAAATATGAGGAAGGGGTTACATCATGACATAATACATTCACGCTGACATTTAATACAAAATCATAGAATTCCAGAAAGCTAATTTCCATGACAAAATGTACTCATCTCAGTTGCCAATCTGGCATTCTTGTGCAGAGCTTAATGTTATATCAGCTTCACAGGCTAGATAACAATAATGCTCAGAACATTTGCTTGCACAGTGAACAAGGACTGTGTAGATGGAAAATTAATGCACTGCCAAAAGTCCCTAAGATTGCTTAGTGTAGATCTGATATGTTAAGAACTCCCTGGATTAATAGATTAAGGAATGAGTTCCCACTTATTGACTAGGCAACTGAAGACACTAACGAAGATCTATAAGATATAAAGTCTGATCCTTCACAATGGCTTGTAAAGTAATGATTGGTTTACATTTGGATTCTTTCCTTCATAAGCAAAAAAGCTGAGTTTTTAATCTATACACACCTTTAAACTTAAGATGTATAGGTTTACAATGCAATGATAACCAAGTGTATGTAGAAGAAAGTCACTTGGAATTTAAGATTGATCTTAAGTACTGGTCTTGCTCCAATGATAGGAAAGGATAGGATCTGTGACAGCATTGCTCCAAAGCCAAATAACTGAAATAGAGATCTACAATGAATTGGAATAGAAACAAAATGGTGTGGTCCACCAAAACAGAATCCATTGTAGCATGGACAGGCAGCAATGGAGGCTACTAGTATTTATCATTCTCCTTCAAAAACTCATACAGGCAAGTATGAGTTTAAAAAAGCTGTCTATAAATAAATACACACACACACACACACACACACACATATTAGAGCAGTTCCAAGAACGGTTGCCTTAAAAAATACATTCGAGAAAGTTAATTAAAAAAAGAAAAAAAAACCCTACATAAATATATATCAGTGAATACTACATACAGAACTATATTACCAATATGTTGAAGAACATATGCATGATTACTGTTGTGATAAAGAGCATCTTATATTCAACATTGCCAATAGCACTATAAACAACAGAGGAAATTAAATAAAAGAGGAATTATATTTTAGTTAAATATAATGTCAATGAAAATCAAAATCTTATTGTTTATTATTTTGATGTGCTCATTTTGAAAGGTGTAATATACGAACGGAATATGTACTTGATTAATAATATTTTTAAGTTACCATATGTTAGATTCTAGAGTCCCAGTGGCCTCAATAATTATATATGTTTAGTATCTCCCAGATGCAAAAAATTGCAGCAATTTATTCTGCAGAAATAATAATAGTAATAATAATAGTAATAACACCCCAGTCTTATCAGTTGTTGATAAGAAAGACAAAAAAGTCTGGATATTGGACATTGCAATACCTGGAGACAGCAGAATAGAAGAGAAAGAACTGGAGAAAACCACAAGATACAAAGACCTGCAAATAGAAATAGAATGACTGTGGCAAAAGAAAGCAAAGATAGTACCAATTGTAATAGGCGCCTTGGGTGCAATCCCAAAGCATCTGGAGCACCACTTGAACACCATTGGCATTGACAAAATCACCATCAGTCAATTGCAAAAGGCAGCTTTACTTGGAACAGCTTACATCCTGCGATGATACTTTTAACACCATCAGACAACAATATCTGCCTATTCCAGGTCGTTGGGAAGGACTCAATAGATGGATAAAAATGGCAAATCCAGTCTAAACGTCTGGCTGACTGTGCGACCAACAATAATGGCAAAGAAGAAGTAATAATAATAATAATTCACTTGGAGATAGCATTGCACTGGGACAAAGTTTGCTTACTTCCAATGACCGTGAGTGGAGCCATTTCCACTGACAAGGATCATCGTGAGAGCCTGCAATATATCTTTGTATGCCAAGCTCACAGCAATATATGCAGACCTTACGTATGCCTCTCAATCACTATGATGGACATTCCACTGGGATTGTAATAATCCTTTCCTGTTTAGGTTTTTATTTGTAGCATGCTCCCATGTCATAACGTTTAATGTACGAAATGACCTCTGGGCTATGACTGGTAAATGCAGCCATTTTCTTTTTCCATATTCATACTTGCCTTCTTGAGCAACAGCATGAAGCCAAACACAAGGGACAATGGCATTTCATTATGAAGATATAATGAAAAGTGCTTTAAATACAATATGGTCTCTCTCCAGAATGTATATAGTATGCTAAGTAAGATTTTGTTATGCTGCTTCTCCCATTCTGCACTTTTATAAGGTTCCTTTATAGAGTCTGTTTCCAAGAAACAGGAGAAACCAGCATGTTGTTAAATTTTCCATATGCCCATAATTTCATGGAGAGGATGGTGTGGTTGGAGGTATTTAAAGCATGCATATGATCTGAAAAAGCAGAATCCTACACAAATACCACATGAATATACAGATTTGGCAGGAAAATTTGAATAGCATTACAAAGGTGCAACAAATTGGGAGAGTCAGGCTGGTAAATATATATCAAGCTGCAAATTATAATGGAATGGCAAACATATTTATGCTTTGCCTGTTCATTAAATGTTTGGATAATTTAGGGGTCAAGGGATCTAGATCGTATGTATCCAGTGTCAATGGAATGCCGAAGTCCCAATTTTTGTTTGATCAGGGAGGCTTTCTTTTAGCCTACCCATGAGTTTTACCTTACATGATTATTTAGAAATGGAGTCAAAATGCATTTCAGCCATCCTGAATGCTTGAGGCAGGGAAGAAAGAAAATGAGAAAATAATAACATATTTATTTTTACATTCAGCTTTTCCTAACATAAATAAATAACGCAAAGCAGAGCAAAGTGAGAAATACAAATAAAATCTGAATTCATAAATGCTTTATTAATACATGGTGGAGATAATTAATCTGAAATTGAGTACTTTGTTGTATTTATATCAGTGGGACAAATTTAAGTGTGTCTTTAAAAAAATCATCTTGTGCACATTTATGCTGTGGATTAACCCTTCACCCTGCTGAACTGAGCAGCATTTTCTTCCAGTTAAGGCTGTGTAGTACGAGAGAGAGAGAAAGAGAGAGAGAGATTTATACCATTTGGTGTCCACCAGGTGTTTTGTACTTGAACTTCCATTTTATTTACCTGTGATCAACCCTCAGCTCTAATAGGCTTGGCTGCCTCAGCCAATTTCATAGATGGGACCACAGTGCAAAGGTTTAAACTGCCAACACAATTATTAGGGAAACTGATGCTTGTGGAAACGATTGACAGATAAGTGCTTTGAGCTGGTCCTGTTTTGCAATGCACAACTCCTTTGCAATTCAGAATAAATGGTCATACAGAATTCTTGCCGCTCGAGGCTACATATCCCTTACACGTGCCCATTGTGCTGGGTATCAATTAGCCGTTAACCCATAACCCAGATGTTCATTGGGAGAAAGAAACAATTTCCTTTCCATCTCAAAGATGTTAACAGCACTTCAGACCTGGGCACCTGAGCTGGTGCACCTGGGCACCTGAGTTTTGTTCTTTCTTTTTAGTGTTGTGTTCTTTGTGTTCTTTCTTTTTAGTGTTGTGAAGACATACATTTTAAAGGAATTAGTCAAATATCGTCACACTAGTTTTGAGGGATTGGGGAGTAGAAGCAGTGGTGGTGTGAAGTCCTTTTGAGGGACAGGAGAAAACTGTAGGGATCAAACATATTTCAGTGAGAATTAAAAGTACTAATTTGAGCATGAACTTTATTGTTTCCAAGTAATATCTGTTGTTGTTGCTTTCCACCGGGGCTCTTTCCTGTAAAAGCTATGATATCCTATTGTTTGCAAGTATGTATCTGGCACAGTGCATTACGTGTGGAGGTCTATGTCCTGTGTATCAACTTGCATTGGTGAGATAATAACTTGTCTCTGCTTAAAATAGACTGGTTCTATGAAGCACTCATAGCAATTCTGTCAGGAATGTTCCCAGGTGAATCTTCTTCCTGTTATTATAAACTTAAGCTCAGTAATTAAGTTATAAGTGATAAAGCCAGAAGGCTATGGAATCTAAAGCCCTTGGATGACTCATAAGCCAGTCTGCCACTTGGCCATGTGAAGTTTCTTGATGAAATGGCTGAAATTGTTATCACTCAGCCTGATGGGAATTTTTCGCTTGGTCTACTTCTTTGTGCCTTCGTGCTTCATGTAACATTGAATTGAGGGAAACAAGTGTGGTATGAGTGGTTGCTTTGATAGTGTAGGTGGGAAGAGGAATATGGTGCTCTGAAGTCTGCTAAAATTTTAAGCAAAGCTGTGAAAAATCAAACCATCAACAAACACTAATTGTTTGTATTTCTATAGTGTTGAAGTTTGTCTTTGGGGGATTTCACATTGCCAGAATCAACCATAGATGATTTTATACAGTCAGAAGCAACAATAAGTGGTTGTTGCTATCAAGCCAAATACCTAATGTAAAGACATCTCTAATGCAAAAATTCACTCAAACCATGGGTGGTTTGCCATTCTAAGCATTATACTCACAAAACAAACTAAAAATTAAGTTACTGCACTATATATGAGCAGTATGCTTGCCATTTTAGTATTGTATGTGAGCAGGACTTGCCATTTTAAGCATACCATTCCAATAGGTGGCAAATACATTGGTGGTCAGCCAGTCTTTGGCCCCAATTCATTATGTGGAAGGCAACCTCTAAGGCCCTAGATATAGAATAATTGTCTCTCAAATGTTATATGCTTTGAAAAAAATGTTGGCTTAATTAATTAAAATATTAGTAACTAAAATAGCCAGTGCTGGAAGATTTCAGTTTTTATGTGCCTTCCACATTATCTCCATATTTTCCTTAAAGAGATTGTTAGCATATATTTCAAGTGCTGGATTTTGTTTCCACCTTCCCTGCTCTGTTTCTTATCTGTCATCCATTAGATATTTTTGTGCAATTGATAGAAAAACATAATTGGCTGGAATGGTTCTCAGTACTTTGCAGACATTATGATCAATAATAAATCTGAGTAAATGTCCACTCGTTTACATTGCCAGGAATTGCTTTATGACACCGACAAGATCATTGTCTAGAGAGCAACATTTCCAGATGTTGTTTTATCTTTTACTCCTAGTCACAAAAGATCTTACGGTAACAATTTTGAATTTCTGTGGCCACACTCTGGAGATCATTAATGGGAGATGACAGTTTTTACCAGTTTTAAGGTCTTGTCATGTATATACAGTGTGTGTGTGTGTGTGTGTGTGTATACACATACGTACACACACACACAGGCAGATGCAGATGCACACATCCAGCCCTCTGTGCATATAACATGCAGGTAGTGATTTACTATCATAAGAAGGCTTATTCCTAGAAAAAAATTAAAAAGTGTATGAATAATTACAGATCTAAGACAAGTGACGCAGTAATTTGATTCTGAAAGAAATATATGCCATATTTTTTATTCCCCACTCCCACTGATCTTCACCTTGGCACAGTGTTGTTTCATCTTCCTTCAGCTGAAATAGTAGCACTGTATCCAAATGGAAATATATATTTCTTATTTATTGTTAAAGGAAAAAAAGAAGCACAAAAGGATTCTCAAATAGTTTTTGACAAGGGAGTCTCATCATAAGCAAGGCAAGGTACAATTTACTACCTTGTTTAGATCTAAGATAAAATTTATTCTCAACTGTATTTACTTTTCCCACTTCCTTCTTCCAACAGCCAATTGGGTGCCACAGCTGTTGTGTTTGTGTGCTTAAATAGCAAGCAAACTAGATTTATTAGGTCTTCTCGTGGTTTATTTTAGAAAACCCACCCCCCGCAAATGTTTTCTAAAGGGTAGAAAAATGGCCCTGAATCATTTTGACACAACATCATTTCATTGCCAAAATTATTGTGGTCCTTGGAGGCTGATTAAATAAATGTAGGCCCCAGGCTACAATAATATTGTCTGCCCCTGATCTAGCTAATTAGATTACTGTATAACATCACTATAACTTCATGTTTATGCCATGATCCCTGACTGGTTGGTTTTCACTTGTCAAAGGGAAAGATGTCCTATAGAATGTAAAAAAAAAAAAGGTATCCATGAATAATCCATGGTAAGCATTATCAAAGGACCATGATCAGACTTTTTATAAACCATTTCTAAATTTCACAAAACACTAATTTCAGACTGAAAACAGATGTAGTCCTATATTTTTGATAGCTACTTTGGAACAATCTTGCTAAATAACCTGTAGGCAAGTCATGGATTTTTTTCTTCCCCTCTTGGTTTTAAAGAATGACAGCAATAGCACCTTTATCTGACATTTAGGATGATTAAATTTTGAAAAATCACTTGGCATATTTAGTATGACTCCACGGGGTGCTCTTGCTTTATAAGGCAATGGATCATGTTAGCTTAACTTATATTTAAGATTTGCAGGCCTGGTATTATTGTGTTAGCAGTACTGCTGAAATGGAAACATAAAATTTTGCTGCTACAAGATCAAGTCAGTGTCTGCCCTGTGCTATAAATTAGGTCCATAAAATTTTTAAAAGCAATATTTGTTTGAGTCCAACTAGTATTATGACCCAGCAATTCTGCCTAAATATATGAAATAAGATGTTGACTGGGTCAAAGCACATGGCCCTTGTATACACCAGCTGTGTGGAATGGCTCTCAGTCATTATATATTGGCAGGTATAATGGGCAAACATATTGAAGTTCATAGACAAATTCAGTTCATAAAATCAGTAAAGTAAAAAATGTACATTAACTTGTACATGCTTTTTGTTACACTCAGGTGATAAAACAATAGCTATCTGTGCTGCATTATTTCCCCACCCTGAGTTATAAGCATACCTTCACATAACAAGGAGGCTAACTGAATGATAAAACGACAATTTGTAAACAGGATATTTAGAAGATGCTGTAGTTTTGCTTTATGAACAAATTGGCCAGAGTACTAGGTTTAGATCTGACAGGCACAATAAAATCCTAATTTGAGTCATCATCATGTATCATCAGAATCTTTCTCAGGAGTGAATAGCAACGGAAGCAGAGATGGTGGTGCCTCTGCAGCATTTCACCAAGAGCTCCTCATATGTCATGCCACCAATAAGTTCTTTGATGGATGATGGTACTGGTGATGGTGTGTAGTTCCATACAGGTAACTTCTCCATACCATTGGGTTATCAACTACCACTCACTGTAGCTCTCTGTTCCTTCCAAGATTTTTCACTTCACTGATGTTTATGATTTGAGTTTGTGAACTTCCATTATTTTTGTCCATGATACCTTCCAATGTATTATTTTTTCCCTTAATTTTGTTCTTTTCAAATGCTTCTAAAATAAACATCACTAAGCACAAATAGATTAAAAGTAATAAATAAACTTACTTATAAAGTAAAGAAAATACAACATCCAAATTATACAAAAAGCCCAAATGTACAAAAGCATGTGTCTACCAATTTCAACTCTTCAATCACAGCATGCCTGCCTCCAGTGCTTGATAAAACAACAGGGTTGTAACTGCTCTCCTGAAACCCAGAAGGGAATTGCTGACTGGATCTTCATAGGGAGGGAATTCTAGAATGTGGGAGCAACAATCAAAGAATCCACGTCTGAGGTCCCATCAGATAGTTACCCCTCTTCCCAACCTGGGACCACAGCTGATGCCAAGCCTGAAACCCAAATGGGCAGATCTCTGAGAAAAAAGTTCCCCTTTTTCCCTAATCCAGGTTTCAGTAATGCAAGCCAGGTCTAGCCTCTTATCCATAAATAAAGTATGGATGTAATTGGATTTCATTAGCAGTAACTATTGAAATGCCAGGGCTCCAAGGATCTGGTACCCTGGCTCTTAGGATGAGGACTAAGAGCTGCAAGAAGACATTGAACATCCCATTCCCCAAGTATGGCCCACTCTCAGCCTCCCATCATACCTCTCATTGCCCATGATCACATTTCCCCTAATCATTTTCCCCCTCCCCTCCACACACATTCTGGTCTGTGCTACTCTCGTAACCAGGAAAGTTCTCTGCCATATAGCACCAAATGTCCAGGTGACTTTTGAACTTTTCAAGCTCTTCAATCACCCCATTAACCCCATTTCACTCACCTGTTCCTCTGTTCCCCACCCTACTTTTACTAGAGATGGGAGCTTACAAGGACCCTGAGAACCCTGATGCCAAACATCTCTTGCTGTTCTTATGTGAGGAGGACTGCACTTATATAAATTCTAAATGTTGAAAGGTCTATGCAGCACAGAGTCAGACTGCTCCAGAGCAGCCTCAGTGTTACAGAGCTTCCATGGGGCAGAGCCCAACTGGAGAATCCATGCCCCAAAGCATGTCCCATGCCAACTGCAGACCCAGACCTCCTACTCAAAACCTTCTTTGGAGATCTCATCTGATTCTGCTGCAGTCTAACAGTAGATGCACAGTAAGGCAGGGCATTACAGAAGCAAACTGGAAGACAGACAAAAAGGCAGGCACACATCTAAAGTCATCTGGCCCTCCAGCACTGGGGCTGGCCGGCCCTCTGCCTCATGGTCTAGGCAGTGCTCTAAATCCAGGCTGTGGCACTACTTAGCTCTCCAAGCAGACAGGCCATCGATGGCCTCCCATGAAGTCCAGCTGTCTCCTTCACCTCATAATTTAGCACTGGCATCTTTTTGCCAGGAAATGGCTTCTTTCTGACAAGGTGCATAAATGATGTAGGAAACAAGGCTGCAGCTCTGAGCTCCCAGCAGTTTATATATTGGCCTCAGATTCCATTTAACACCAGTATTTTCTTTGGTAGGTGGCTTCTTGTCCTTCTTCCTTTCCCTTTTACTGTTGTTCCTTATCCTTTCATGGATGTTTCTTTAACAGTTTCCTTCTGTTCTTATATACCTGATGCTTAGGATATTTGCAGGGTGTGCTACTATGTTAAAAACATTGAGATGCTAAGTTTGCTGAAATGTCCCACAAGGGGTTCTAATATCAAAGTAAATATAAGAGGAGATAAAGGACATCTTTTAGAAGTTCTACAAAAAATATTGATAGGTGAAGAGATAATTCCATTTGTAATAACCCTGCCTGAAGGATTTAAACGTTTCAATCCATTTTAATACAATTAATAAACAAAAATTTAAAAATCCATATTTGAATAGAATTTGCTCCAAAATTTTCTACTATTATCAACATTTTTTCCACATCCAATGAACCACCACTGCCAATTTCAATTTTCTGAATATGTATCTAAATATTAATTAGTAAAGTAATAATATTCAGGGCTCATCATCCTTTTATGAAACTAGATTGTGCAAGATGGATAGTCAAATGTAATATCATCACTTCAAGATTTTGGCAACAATATTTAACATCGAAATTGGCCAATAGTTTGCACAAACAGCAGAGATATTACTAGTCTTATATAAGTCTCATTAAAAGAATTTGGGAAACTTTATTAAAAACCCATCATTATAAGCCTTCAACAATATAGGAATGAATGAATGAATGAATGAATGAATGAATGAATGAATGAATGAATGAATGAATGAATGAATGACTTGTAGTGCTCAACAGATAGCCATCAAGGCCAGGGACATTTTCTGTTTTTGTGGGTTTAATAGTACCTATCGTTTTGTGAAGAGCTAAACATGCAACTGAATAAACAGCTTGAATGCATGTAATCATTGGAAGAAATATATTATTTCTTAAATGTTTAATTTGTTCCTTGTTGAACTTTCATTCAGCATTATAAAATATATTGTTGTCAATGGTGATATAGTAAATCAGAGAGTCAGCCTTTCATCCTTGATAGTAACAATAATATATAATAAAACACATATTCTGTACATAGAGGATTTAAGTTCTTATTTAGCAGGCATAAAAGCTTTATATAAGTTCAGAACATGTTGTCTTGCATGTGTACTTAAAAAATTCCTTAACTTTGTTCTCCAGATTTTTTATTTTTTTTTTGATGAAACATATGAGATAATAAGACCATAAAGGTATGTCTTAAAAACATTCCATGTAGGTATATGCATATGTATGTGTGTATCTATCTGTCTCCTAAAAATCTTATTTCATCTTTTTTAATGAATTAGATCCTTTAATGTTTTATACACACATACACACATACATAAACACACACACACACACACACACACATACCATCTTGAAAAAAATAGAATGACTTTTATAATTGATAATGTTGCTAGAGCATGATCAGATATTGTAGGAGGACCTATAATTTATCTAATTTAATATAGATCAATCACAATAAGTTCAACTAAGGTTTGAAACAAACAAAGAAAAATATTCAAGTTGGAAATAAGTCTAATGTGGAATGGAAAAGGAAAAAAAATATATTATTGCTGTGAAGGATTTAAAAGTCACCCTATATTGACCAAATTAAAATCCATCATAGGATTTTCCTGTGTACAGGAATTAAATATAGCTCCAATAGTAATAAGAGTCTAGCCCAGAATCTAAAACTTGATTAAAATCTCTAGCCATAATTATCAGATCCACAGTGAAAATAAAAAGTTTCAAAACATCTATGTGAAACATCTGGAGGGTCCTCAGTAGGGGCAGTGTAATTGATAAATGTGGTATGGTTATTAAAACATTTAATCACCAATATTAAAGCTGTCCTTCTGAATTATTTATTTCCAGTATCAAATTTGAATACCTGTTAATCAAAGTGACTACACCCCTGACAGATTTTGTGTTTTCACTGATATATACATGACCAATTCTTATTTTAAATGAACATCTTTCTGACGTGGAAGGGTATGATGAAGGACAGGAAGGCCTGGCGCGATATGGTTCATGGGGTCACGAAGAGTCGGACACGACTTAACGACTGAACAACAACAACAACAGATTTTCTTGTAAAAACCAGTTTCAGTTTTTAAACTGTCCAATGTAGAGCTGAAGTTTTCATAGGTCAAGAAAAGGAAAAATAATTTTTATTTAATTGATATTAAACCTTCAAATACATTTTCAAATATTAAAAAATGGTTAGACAATCCTAAGAAGAAAAAGGATAATATTAACAATTCAAAACAACTTGAAAAAAACACCTCTGGAGGGAGGGAGGGAAGGAGGAAGGAAGGAAGGAAGGAAGGAAGGAAGGAAGGAAGGAAGGAAGGAAGGAAGGAAGGAAGGAAGGAAGGAAGGAAGGAAGGAAGGAAGGAAAAGAGAAAGACTTGGGAAAAGAAGTAGGGAAAAGATGAATTCAGGAATTCTTTCCAATCCTTTTACCAGCAGTGACCATAGGAAACATTTATATTATCTTCTGGTAACAAAGAAATGTGTTGCCTCTGTTTGTGTTTATTGGTTACCCCCTTGCATTTGTGTGTTTGTGTATAGGTGTGCATGGGGAAGCACAGGACAGGCTGCATGAGCTCGCTCTGGTTTACATGACCAGAAGGAAGAGGGGCTTAGAATCAAGTAATCAACAGCATTTGAAGACACTGCCCAACTGATTTTCCCATAGGGATCTTATGGGAGACTTTTTTCTGGAATAGCTTTTTCCACAGCCCTTGAGCTATCTAGCCCATTTTCAGAATTCCTCTTTCTTTTGCTGGCTTCTCTTGCCACAACAAATTTGGTTTGATTCTGTCCCAAATTTGGAGAGTTATCCTGTTGATATACAGAATATTATTTTGTTGTTTTTCACTTTAAAATGTAAGGGGACCAGAGTTGTCTGGAAGTTAGGTTGCCTCTAAATCTATTATTGTGTCGGGCAGAGTGCAAATCACAAACACTCCTGTTTATGCAGAGCGCAGCAAAAACTCCAGGAAAAGTTACCCAGGAAAGATACACATCAGCATTGCAGCTGTTCACAATGCAATGTCCATTTCTTGTTTCCCAAAGAAATCCAGTCAGAAAATATATACTAACTGGTGTTTATTGATAAAAAATGCAAAATTCCATAAAATGCAAATATCATACAAAATATAAAGAAAAACACATCTTCTCATGTAATGTGGCATCCAAGACTTATTAGCAACACAAGCTTAACAAAATCTCTAGCTACAAACTCTCAGAGAAGAGGTACACTACTTGGTAATTTGTTACAACTACATAGCCCATAAAAATGATTACATGGTGCTATACTGAGCTAAAGCTAAACACACACACACACACACTGAGAGGCTGAACATTTTCCTCTCATTATATTATAGCTCCATGCCACCCTCACTGAGTAACTAGCATACACACGCCAATAGGTGGCAGTAAATAACACAATACACAACACACAATAGCAGGTGTTTCTCACATGATCTCTGTAGCCAAAATATTATTTGTTATTGTTGTAAAGATAACGGGATGAATCCTTTCCCATGAGAAAGAAAATCCTGACATATTGTTGGTTGCACAGTCAGCCAAATGGCATTTTTATTCACCTATCGAGTCCTTCCCAAGGACCTGGGATAGGGAGATGTTGTTTGATGGTGTTAAAGGTATTGTCGCAGGAAGTAAGCTGTTCCAAGTAAAGCTGCCTTTTGCAATTGACCGATGGTGATTTTGTCAATGCTCATGGTCTTCAAGTGGTGCTCCAGATATTTTGGGATTGTACCCAAGGCACCTATTACTATTGGTGGTGGTAGTGGTATTACTACTACTACAAGGCACCTATTACTATTGGTGGTGGTATTACTACTACTACTACTACTACTACTATTATTATTATTATTATTATTATTATTATTATTATTATTAACAACAATTAAAAACAGAGTCCCAAGCTTCTTTAATAATTTCTTTCCAAAGTCCTGGGGGTTGAAAATAACTTTGCTGTTTCAAAAGTTCTGATTTTTATCTTAGTAAATTCAGTCTTTTTAAAAGGTTGTAAATCATGGGACAGAGCTTTTAAAGAAATGATATAGTTTTTTTTTCCCCTTTATTTTCTCTTGTGTGTCAGAAATAATTTCAGCTACAGTTGAAGCTTTGGGTTGCTGTTCTTCAGTTCTCTCAAGATCCTATTCTGTTTCAGAAGATGGGGTAGATTCTTGCTTTCTCTGTCCTCAATTTTGGACCCTAATTAATCACATGAAAGATGCTATAAAGTAATTTAGGTGAAGAAACACAAGGTTTTCCACCTACCAGTTAAGCAATAAGCTGTTAAAATATAGGGAAAAAGCTGATTTTGTAAGTTCAGCTCATTGGCATACCAATCAGAAGTCCAAGTACTTGTGATATTACTTCTTAAGAAAAGAAACACAGGAAGATATTTTAATAGTAATGCTTTATTACAGTTATTGATTAGCTCAAAAAATGAAAAGAAAACTAATTGTGAGACAGCAAGTAAAAACCACAGTAAAACTGGCACAGTCAAAGCATGACTGAATTTTACAAATAGTAAAACAAAACTTAGCCACGTTAAGAGAAATGCAATCATATTGACTGGATGGAGCAACTTTAAATAAAATGGAGTGGGGTGACCCACAAATGTTACCAGATGGGGAGTTATTAGCTGCAACCAGCATCTTTTTAATGGGAGCAATATATATAAAAAAGCGGTTTAATGTTTCAGGAGCTCCTTTGCCAGAGGTGCAGAGTCTTTGTTCAAATGGGCCACCCTGTAATTTCTGCTCAAGGACAGCTGTTGCAAGGACATTGAATCTTGCCAGGGTTAGGGTTCTTCTGAATTTGGGAACTGTTAACTGGCTTAGATATCTAGCCAGCTTGAAAAAAAGGTGAATGACTGCCCAAGAACACTTATTTGGGAATGTTACCAAGGTCAGACTGGGTTTCTAAAGCCTTGGTGCACTCTTTAAGACCTACCTGTATGTACTCATGTCCCATCATCAGCACTGCATTAAATGAGAGACCATAGCACTTCAGCTTCTCATGTAATATCCTACCCCAAGACGAAGGAAAGGCACCACTTAAAATTAGAGGCGTTAAACCCATGTGAGATCAAAGTAATCAATGAGATTACTTTGTCCAAACATGCCTTTCAGTTTTGGTCAAACCCCCTCATGGCATGAAACCACATTAGGAACACATTCTGGCACTTGAAATATGTTCCTTAAGAATTTGGATTGCACCCTCTCTAAAAGGCTGAAGAAGCTTGGCAGTAACAATTGGACTCTAAACAAAAGTTGTACCCACATGCTAGCTGAAGATATTTTAAATGCAGCAGATATAAATAAAGCACCTCTAGTGTAGTAAAAGAGCTGCAGGGCTGTTGTGGACTCTGTGCGGTTTGAACAACATACTCCAAAAACTGTGCCCTAAATACTTGAAGATTTTAACTTGTTTGATCAGATACTTATTCAGCTGCCAGGCCTAAATTTAGGGCACTTAGCAAATACTAATACCATAGTTTTTTGCATAATCAATTTTGAATGCTTCTGCACATAAACTTTGCTTTAGGCCAGTTGGTTTCTAAAATAACAGCACAGCATCATCCGCACATAGGATTATAATGTGCCTGTTCTTCATTTTAGGAGGATAATTATCTAGATTATTCATCTTCACCACAAAAGGATTGATATACAGATTAAACAGTAGTGGTGCCAAGATACATACCTGCCTAACTCCTCTGCTGATAAAAATGTCCTTACTGTAATGGCCCTACATATGCACCTAACTTTTAAATGAGAATTCTCATAAAATGTTACGTATAAATAGAAGCAGGCACCTATCTACAGTAAAGTTCTTAAGTATCCACCATATTTTATGTCTAGAATCTGAAATTGATAAAAGTTGTATATAGTGCAGATCCTGGCCCAGAAGGATTTTTTGTTTGTTTGTTTTTTGGTTCAATGCTGCAAAATAAGAACATGATCTAATGTTGAGCACCCAGCTCTAAAACCTGCTTGCTGTTCAGCCAAAATATTTTCTGATTCAGTTCACTCAGAGTTTATTGTATAAATGCCTAGCATGCAATTTGCTTATTATGCTAAGCAGGCTAATGACTGGTCATTAGCAGGGAGAAGTTGGATGCCTTTATAACTGCTTTATAATACCAGATCAGACCTTCTCTCCAGCTAGCCAAGTGAGATCTCCAATGATTCTCCAGAGACTCAGGGAGAAAGGGATCTTTTCCAACACTGCCTGCCTGTTCCTTTTAAGTTAATAATTAAAAATGGGATCTTCTGCATAAAAACATGTGCTCTACCAGTGAGCTATGGTCACCATGAAATCTGGCTGAATCTCTTATATATAGATTCTTCCTCACATCACACTTTTGTGGCAGGCAACACAATTTTCTTTTAAGCTGGGTGGCAAATCTATTTCACCTTCTATATGACAAACATCTATCTCTGCCAAAACCAGGAATGCAGAAAGTTGAGCTTCCACAAATTGTTGAACAACTTCCAGCAATTCCAAGTAGAATGGTCAATGCTGGAAACTGTACTTTGTATGATTCAGAAGGCTAAAAATTCCTTATCTCTGAGTTACAGTAGATCACTGCTCCATTTAAACTATTTTTATCTACATTCCAAAGTCTCATATAAAAATCCTTCCAAATTTTGGGACCCTTAACTGGAACCAAAGTAACTATCAAATCTTCTGAACTTGATCTTCCAAACAGATGTTTGAGTACTATACATTGTCTTAGGTTTTTCAAATATACATTTCATAATTTAAAACAACATCAATACAAAGAAAACAGCCAAATATTTCATAATATCCCCAAAGAGTTCTCAGACCTGCTTAAAGAGATCAGACAGTGGTTTGGTTTGTATGCTGCCATACAGATATAGCCAAAGAAAGGGACTGCAAGGAAGGGGGCTAATGAAGCCACATGTGCTCCTTGACCCCAGCAAAAGCATGCAGACCACAATTTCTCAATTATTCAAGCAAAAATGTGCCTCTGCTGTTCTATTTCCTGTGGCAGAACCTCTTCCCTTTGCTAAATGACTCCACTTACCTATAGCTGAGAGCCAGTTTGGTGTAGTGGTTAAGGCACCAGGCTAGAAACTGGGAGATGGTGAGTTAGTCCTGCCTTAGGCACAAAGCCAGCTGGGTGACCTTGGGCCAGTCACTCTTTCTCAGCCCTGGGAAGGAGGCAATGGCAAACAACTTTTGAAAAACCTTGCCAAGAAAACCGCAGGAACTAGTCCAGGCAGTCGCCAGGAGTCAAGACTGACTTGAAGGCATAAAATAAAATAAAATATAAAACAAAATAAAAATCTATAGTTATTCTTGATTAGAATGGTCTCATACTGTATAACTCAAATATGAACCATTTCCAGGTTTAAAGTCTGATTTACTATAGGAATGTAATCAGCTAGTTTCTAATTGCAGCCAGTAATCAGCTGATGGTCACTATTACACTCTCTCTTTCAGCCCAGCTCAGATGGTGTCCCATCTGTGGTATGAGAATTTTTTTTTAATTGTAAATTGAAAATAGTAAATTTGTTTAAGTATGTGACAAACATACTAGGAAAAATTATAATATACTGTACATACAAAATGTAGATAGTAATTGTGATGGCTATATATCATCTCCACAATTAAAGGCAGAAGGCCTTAATTATGAGTTGCTAGAGCGCAAGGGTGGAAGAGGCTACTGTGTTCATCTTCCTGCATGCATCTTGTTGACCACAACGCTGGACTAGATAGATCTTCTGCCTGATCTGAAGAGCAAATTTAATTTCTTGCATAATTTCTACGGCTCACAGTGGAATTGGACATTGTCTAGGACAGTGGTTCTTAAACTGAGGGTAATTATCCCCAAGGGGTAATTGGGGCATATCCTGGGGGCAGTGGAGCAATTTGTAATTGCTTGTTTCTGAATCAGCGATCCAGTTTGGGACTGCCACTGCTGAGAGACTTGTGTAAAACAACAGAGTCTGTTTTTTTTAGGGGGGAGAATGACTTTATTTGAGACTAGGAAAAGGGTAATTGAATCAAACAGTTTAAGAACCACTGATCTAGGAATGGGCGGATGGTAAAAGTGGGCATTCTACATGTGAACTGACCAATCTAGTCATAAAGTGACGTTAGCTGGTGTCAAAGTGGGCAAGTGAGACCTGAATGATAGAGAAAGAGATCAGCTGGAATCTTACATTCTTTATGTTTCCATAAAAGTCTTTCTATTCTCTCCTGTGTGTGAGAGGCAGGTTCAGATGTGGAAGGGTAGGATCTGATTCTCTTACTGGCAAGCTAATAATGAGGCAAGAGTGGCTATACTAACAAAATGCAGATTACACCCCTTGAAGCAAGAGCTATTTTATCCCTCTGCTAAATCCTGCCATGGAGATTATGTTTCTTTTGTTTACCAACTGTGACTACAAGCAAATTCTTTAAGTTTGCAATTCTCTTTTGGTAGCAATAAAATGGTTATTGTCTCTTGGTGAAACCCACGTTATCATTGTGGTTATATTTCTCTGTGGCCACAGAGGAAAGTTTCCACTTTACTGGACCTGACCCTCTGTTGGCATGTTAGTAGGGAAAGATATGTAAGAAGTATTGCGTTGCCTGCAGAAACAAAATCCAAAATGATCAACTACTTCCAGGGAGTTTCATTTAAAAAGAATGTTTAAAGGAATAAAAAAAATGAATTCTCTACAGAACCGATTGTCAGAATCATCTTTAAGCTTGAGGAATGTTTGCATACTGAAAAGGTATCAGACTGACCAGATATGCAGATGATTGATTGATTATATTTGGGGAAATATAAAAAATCCAAACATTGCATTGAAATTAAAATTCAAACTATGCAATTACATCTACATACTGACATTTTAAAATCAAAGAGCAACAACATTATTTGTGTCATTATTTTTTCTTTTTTTCAAAAACAGTATTTCAGATCCAAGCATATTTGCATCTGGTATCTCATTTAGAAGTACACAAGGGCAGTTTAATCTACAGTAAACATGCTAATTCAGAATCATTTGTAACTGGCATTCTTCCTGTGATAAGCAACACTTTTCAAAAGCCTGACCTTTGGGGGATGTAAAGGATGTGAAACGTACTTGTATATAATTCCCTAATCTTCAAAGATAGTGAGAATTAGAAATGGGCCAAAATGGTTGTGATCAAATCCTTTCTGCTATGAACTGGCTACTGAACAAAGGTTTTCAGGCTAAGGGAAGAAAACCACCTAAAATGCTATGTGTATACCATGCTCTTCTCTCTATTCCTCTCCCCTCCCCTCCCTCCTCCCTTCCCTTCCCTCCCTTCCCTTCCCTTCCCTTCCTCTTTTTCAGGAGATAGTTCCATGTATTCAATTCCTTTGGAGATACTGCTGTGTGAACAATAGTAGTTTATTGTCCCTCTGAAATCAACTCTAGAAACAATAACTTTCTACAATGTGTTGCTGTTTTTTCCTGCTGTGCAAAAAATGGATCCTCGAAACCAACCTTCCTTCCTTCCTTCCTTCCTTCCTTCCTCCCTCCCTCTCCCTCCCTCTCCCTCTCCCTCTCCCTCTCCCTCTCCCTCTCCCTCTCCCTCTCCCTCTCCCAACACAAGTGGGAGAGTGTTGAGTGGAGACCTGAGTGCTGGACTTACCAGAGTCATGTAGCTGCATGCCCCTGTTAAGGTGACCTGATCCAAAATGGGGAGGGAGGAAGCACAACAACATTTTCAGGGCCACTGTCTAGAATTCTCCAGGCATTTAATGGATAAAGTCACTCAGATCTGCTCAAAGGGCAAGTCTGAATGAGTTGATTGATACCCTGGCTTGTCCTATTGCTTGTGAAATGTTTGATCCTGTAACTCTTGGGGAATAGGACAGGGTCCTAGGAACTGTTAACCCAGCCACATTTTTGTTAGATCCATGTCCCTCCTGATTGGTGAAAGCTTCATGGGAAGTGGCATGTGGTAATTCTATGTGGCGATAACTTCCTCTTCAAGGAAGGGGATGCACCACTGCCTCTTTCAAGGCAGGGGGAATTATCCTTCATCCAGTCTCCTACTCCTGTTTTGGGGAAAATTGTTGAGCAAGTGGTCAGGCTGCAGTTTCAGAGGGTTCTGGAGGAAACCAATTATGTGGATCCTTTTCTATTGGGCTTCAGGCCAAGGAATAATACTGAGATAGCAGTGACTACTTTTGTTGACCTCTGGTGAAGCTGGGACTGGGGTAGGGCAACTATCCTGGTTCTCCTTGATCTCTCAATGTCTTTTGATACCATAAATCATGGCATCATTCTGGACTGATTACAGGGAATGCAAGTGGGGTGGAGCTCTGTGTCATGGTTCTCCTCCTTTCTCCATGGCTGGTTCCAGTCAGTGTTGACAGAAGAAAGAGGTCAAGTTCAAAGCCCCTGATACAGGGCTTATGCTCTTGCCTTCTTGTTTACATGAAGCTGCTGGGTAAGGTCATTGGTTAGATGGGGCAAGTATCAACAGTATACTGATGATACTCAGATGTGTAACCTGACTCTGAGCTTTCCAACTGATGTTGTCACTCCAGTGCTTAGAGACTTTTGGAATCTGAATAGAGAGGAACAAGCTTAAGATCAATACTGACAAGATTGGGTGGCTGTGTATTCCTGATTCTTCCAATGTTATGGATTTTCCATCAGTAGTTCTGAATGGGGTTATACTCTTGGTCTTCAAGAGCAGGTGGTGGCTGTAGCCAGGAGGGCATTCACCCAGATCTGGCCAGTGCATGCTAATTGTTCTTGTTTCTGGAGTGTGTGTGTGTGGGGGGGGGAGTCCATTCTCATAATCCACATGTCTTACTCATCTTGCATGTGGACTATTCCAAGGCACTCTACAAGAGGCTATCCTAGATCTCTTGGAAGCTGCAGCTTCTTGGGAAGCTACAGCTGGTCCAAAATGTAGCATGTGGAAAGTTAGAGATGTGCTTTGGTATTTCATGTAACAACTTTGCTGCTGGAATTGCACTGTTTATCAGTGAGCTTCCAGATGCAATTCAAGGTGCTGGTTATCTCCTACAAAGTTCTTCATGGTGTAGGGCTTGGGTACTAGATGAACCACCTTTCTCCCATTGTTTCTGCCTGTCCTGTAAGTTCTGAAACAGTGGGCATGTGCTAGATCTCATCTATTAAGCAATGCCATCTGATGGGTCCTAGAAGGTATACCTTCTTTGTTTGGGCATTAGTTTTCCTTCCCATCTACTATCCCAGTCATAAAGCTATGAAGTTTAATTTTAATTTACCCCAAACCAGTATTAGCTAAGGATTGGGTTAAGGGTCAGTTTGTCAACTGCTATACTTCCTTTAATTATGCCATGCACTTCTAAAAGGTCAGACATTATCTTCTAATATGGTTCATTGGGTCTTAGGCTGAATATTCTACTCATCAAAAGCCAACTTTAAAATGGAGATCACCTATGGGGTTTTTTTTTCCTGGTGATTAACTTCTTATACTAGCTTCTTTTGATCCTGAAATTATATTTTGGAACTACACATTTGGAAATTGTCTTCTGATAACCCAATATGATTTGTTTTCACATTGCTTTCAGGCTGTTATCTCAGAGTGTTAACATGTTCAATAATATTGTTAACTTAGAAGTATTGGGATTCATATTTTCCATTCTTTGTTGTGAGCTAAAAGGTTGCTTTTATTTGTGGAGTTTCTTCTCACTTCTTTCTGGGCTGTGAAAACATGATCTCTATTTGCTAGCTTGAAATACATTTCACCATCAACTACATTGACACCCTTTTCTCTTAGAGAACTATTTAATAGCACGAAGGGACAATTCTATAAAGCAGCTCTCTAAAATACCTGTCTTGCTTTGAGATGGAATTCTCAAAATATCTCACTTTCCCCTTGCAAAGCTTTAGCAAGTAGATTTATTTACATTAGATAAGCCTGCAATTCATATTGATATGGGCTACTGGACTACGCACAACAGCTGAGCTCAAACATTACCCAATGTTCACTTTAGTAAGTGTTGAAATGTATCTCCCATTTCTAACATTTTAAAAATATTTGTGAACAAATTCACAGTATTCCAATGTTATTTAAATTACTTTGTACTGCTGCTTTATAAAGTTGAATGTTGGAATCCCTGTGACTATTTTTTCTAATGATGTCAGATCACTGTTTCTGATATTATTATATTAGGGAGGACCTTCAATAAAATATTGTTCTATAATGACAGCATCATCTACACTGATCTAGGAAATCATATTCTTATAACCTATGGGTGCGTGAGGTAGTTGTGACATATTTCCATGAAATGCAAAAATGACACAGTTTGCTTGTTGAAGAACTTTAAGTCACCGTGAAGCTTCTCTCAGTTGAGGGTTAGAGAAGGGAAACAGTAGCCCCTTTTCTTTTAGCACCAGGAAGCCAATCTTGTTTCATGCAACAGTTTCAAAGGGGTGCTTCCCACAAGACAGAAAGATCCCATCTAAGCCCTCAACCCGCTTCTGGGGGCCCTTGAAGGCTTCTCCAATGACAATTCTCCAGAATGAGCAAAACCATTTCTGCCATTTTGAGGCAATACACATAAGAAGATGGTCCTGTAAAGTTTGAGTATAAATCCCAAACAAAACCAACCCTCCCTACCAAAAACCCAGGGGAACAACGACAACAACAACAACAAATCCTTGGCTTTGCTGATGTGAGTGGTGATGGTGCTGTCTTTCCTTCATCACTCCATTAGGACTCTTGGTTCCCTTCCAAATGTCATGCAGTCTCTGACTGCTCCAGGGTTCCCAACCCCACCACAAAACAAGGCACTTGTGCAATGAGGGTTTTTTCAATCACTTGTTCAGCTGTGCTGAATGCACTACTTTTGAAGTTGGTTGCTACATTTATATATTGCATGCATGTTCCCTAGATCATGTTACAACAGAGTGACCTGGTTTATTTTATTTATTTATTTATTTACTTGTATATCACATTTATGTAGCCGCCATCTCACACAAAGTGACTCTGGGCAGCATACAACAATTCACAAAATAACAAGTGAATAAAAACAGGCGTATAAAAAGATAAAAGGTTATTATTAAAATAAAAACATTATCACAAATTTTTTAAAATTTAGGTTTTAAAATATACAAATCCCACAGAAAGAGCAGAATGTCAGTTACAGTGGAGTCATCTAAGAATGTCTTTGCTTCCCAAAGACCCCCAGACCTGATGACACAACCAGGTCTTGAAGGTCTTCCTAAATGACAGCAGGGAAAGGGCAAGCCTCACTTCAGGAGGGAGAGTGTTCCACAAGGAGAGAGCCACGTCAGAGAAGGCCCACCTCCTGGGACCCACCAAATGCAAGTCCCTGGCCGATGGAATGCATAGCATACCTTCCCTGTTGGATCTAATGCAATCAGGGAGAGGCGGTCCCTCAGATAACCCGGCTCTATGCCATGAAGGGCTTTAAAGGTCAAAACCAGCACCTTGAGTTGGACCCGGAAACAAACTGGCAGCCAATGCAGCTCACAGAACAGGGAGGTAATATGTGCTCTTCTAGGAGCACACATTAACTGCCTGCACTACCACATTCTGCACCAGTTGAGGCTTCCAGATACTCTTCAAGGGCAGCCCCATGTAGAGTGCATTACAGTAGTCCAATCTGGAGGTGACTAGGGCATGAGTGATTGAGAGCAGAGCCTCCCAATCCAGGAAGGGGTGCAATTGGTGGACAACACGGAGTTGTGCAAAGGCCCTCCTAACCATGGCTGCCTCCTGCTCTTCAAACAGGCGTTGTGAGTCTAGGAGGACCCCCAAATTGTGCACCGGGTCTATCTGGGGCAGTGCCACCCCATCCAGCAGGACCCCGAACCCAAAGCCACTCAGTCTTGCTGGGGTTCATTTAAAGCCTGTTGTTTCCCATCCAGACCCTCACAGCCTCCAGACACTGGGATAAGACATCCACAGCATCAGTAACTTTGCCAGGGGCAGATATGTATAGTTGGGTATCATCAGCATGCTGATGATACCTCACCCCATGGTGACAGATGAGCTCACCCAGCCGTCTCATGTATATATTAAATAGGAGAGGGGAGAGCACTGAATCCTGTGGCACCTCCCCAATCATCACTGACTGGAATCGACCCCAGAGAAAGGAGGCAAACCAGCACAGCAACGTGCTGCCCACCCCCAGTCCCCAGATGGTATTGAAAGCTGCCGAGGGGTCAGGTAGGGCAAGGAGAGATGCACAACCTCCATCCCGCCCACACCAGAGATCATCCAGAAGTATGACCAATTTCTGTCCCATAGCCAGGTCTGAATCTAGATGAAAAGGATCCAGATAATCCGCTTCATTCCAAGGCCCTCTGAAGCTGTTGTGCAACCACCTTTTCAACCGCCTTACCCAAAAAAGGGAGGTTTGATACTGGAAAAAAGTTGTCCAGTATGTGGGATCCAGCAATGGTTTCTTGAGGAGGGAGTGCACCAGAGCCTCTTTAAGAGGCAACAGAACAACCCCCTCCCTCAAAGAAGAATTAACCACCAATAGAGCCCACTCTAGACCCAGTTAAAGGGTTGCAGAAAGATTCCTAGAGACCATCAATCTTACCATGGGAGCCACATCTTGTTTTCAGAATTGCTCAACACTGTACACTTTTTTATCACAGATTATTTGGATGGCTGAATTAATTCAGTGATTTGACTTGTTCAGACTAGCAACGTGCAAATTATGAGCAATCCTGTATGTCCAAAAGTCTTGCAAGATTTACTAACGCTATGAACAGCAATTAAAAATAGGAGCTTCAGCATGTAGGATGATCAATTTTCGCTTAGCTGATTTACAAGCAAGTCCCAAAAGGGAGGTATTAGCTTCTACAGCTGTGAAGCTATATGCAGGCAGCTCAGGCTGCAGAGATGCAACCTCAGACGGTGGTTGCTGATGCCTGTCTTTTGACATTTCTGCAGTCTTACATTAAATAAGCAAGTTGCTCCTTGCGAGAAAGTTCCCCTTCTGAAAACTAGCCAGGGGGCTCTAGAGACAAGCCTCTGGAATCGGTGCATCATGATATGCAGCTTTTCAGAATCCTTTATCATCTCATTTAGTTAGCACAATAGCGCCTCTTGTTTGACTGTGCCGAGCTCTAGAGTAATTATAAAAAGGATAAACCTTTATTGGTAATCTATTCCTTTCACCAAGTTGTGTTGATTTTAACAGAACAGCGATGCCAAGAAAGATATTAGTTTCACTGAACCAAACATCTGCAATTAAATCAGAGGATCGAGAACAGATTAAGTGCTAATGAGAGGAACAGTATGGATTACAAAAATCTACATTTTGTTCTATTATCTTCCAAATCCTTATAATTAGATAAAACAAGGTTGGGAATTGCTAATGCTTATTAATTGTTGTACACAAATCATAATTTTGTCTGAATCTTTCAAGAGAAGATTTTTCCACCTGCTCCTTGGAATAATGATCATCTTAGTCTGCTGGGTACAGTTTGAAGTCTTTTTGTCTACAGGATGCTGCTGCCCCAGCACTGCAGTAGAACCATGCTGCTCTCTCTGACTTGCAGCTGTGAAGTTGTTTGTGGGCAGTTTGGGGCTTTGGAAGGATGGTCAAATGCTGGGGCCACTAATGGAATCCTTGCCTATTGCAGACCTACAGATGTTTGGCTGGTGTGGGTCTTCCGGGCTGTGTGGCCGTGTTCTTGAAGTTTTGTTTCCTAACGTTTCGCCAGCACCTGTGACCGGCATCTTCAGAGTGCAGGAGCACAGACAGGAGCAGTTCTCTCTGTGCCCAGGGTGATGTGACCCTTCTGTGGATATTTATAGAGATCTGAGGGGGGAAAGGGGGGATTGGGGGTGTATGGGGGGGTTGAGTTACTGGGTGGCTGCTTGTTTTGGTGTCAGCATCTGTGTGTATCTTCCTGGGGATTAGGCAGGGTTTTTTCTTCTATTGAATTGTTAACGAGGGGCTGCTGGGGGTGATTAGCAAGTTCATTGTGTGAACTGTTCACACGTCCTGGTGGTTGAGCTGAGTTCCTTGACCTTTTGCAGGCTGTATTTTTCAGGATTGGTAGCCAGGTTTTGTTGATTTTTAGACTCTCCTCTTTTTTATTGAAACTGTGCTGGTGTTTGTGAATTTCAGTGGCTTCCCGGTATAGCCTGGTATAGTGGCTGTTGGTGTTGTCCAGTATCTCTGTGTTTTCAAATAGGATTTTGTGTCCAGTGTGCCTGAGAGCATGTTCAGCTACTGCAGATTTGCTACTACAGATGTTTGTGAATATTCAGGTACTCCTCACTTACAGACTGCCTCATTTAGAAACTGTTCAAAGTTATGACAGCCCTGAAAAAGTAGGTTTATGACCAGTCCTCAAACTTGCAGCCATTGCAGTGTCCCTGCAATGTGATCGCCATTTGGGTGCTGTGCAACCAGGATGCATTTACAACAGTCACAGCATTCTGAGGTCACATGGTCACCATTTGTATCCTTCAAAGTTGGCTTCTTGTCAATGGGGAAGCCAGCAAGAAGTCACAAGTTGCAGTCATGTGATGTTGTGCTTAATGACCTGTGGTGATTTGCTTAATGACTGCAGCAGAACTTACATTGTAAGTTGGGCATAGTCACATGACATTTCACTTAACAACCATGTCACTTAGTGACAGAGTTGTTGGTCCCAATTTTGGTCAATAAGTGAGGACTACCTGAATCAGAGTGTACATTAGGAAAAGCATCTCAGCTGAGCCTGTTTATAGTTCAGATGGGTGTCATCTGAACATCTTTTCTTTTTCTTTTTTCTTTTTTAAAAAAACTTTTTCTTTTTTAAAAAAACTCTTTTTCTTTTTTAAAAAACTCTTAACTTTAGTTCTAGGTATATCAATAATACATTACTTCTAGAGAAACATTATTTCTAGGAAAATAAATTCAATAAATAATTCCTATTATTTATCTAAGATGTATACATTCCCTTTCTCTTCCAATGAGCTACTTAACATAATTTACAATGTTATGCTAAAAAGCATAAACATTGCCAGGAATAGTTAAAACACATTTGCAACAAGGTAAAAGGACTGATAAAGATGAACATAGAAAGGATGAAAAGCGGGAGCAGTAAATAAAGTTAAGCCACAATAAAGTTAAATGCTTGTCTAAAAAAAATTATTTTTTATTTGAAGGCAATTAAACACCTTAAAGTGGATTTGTAAACAAGCTAGTGAGTGGTGTTGCTCATACAATCATTGTTCAGAAGATCCCAGTCCTTTGCAGTTTTCAGAGGCAACCCCACATACAACATATTACTATTGGAACATTGCAATGTGATCTATATGGGGCTGTCCTTGAAGAGTATTTGGAAGCTTCAACTGCTACAGAATGTGGCAGTGCAGGCAATTACTGGCACCGGCTACTTGGCACACGTGGCACCACTGCTCTGTGAGCTGCATTGGCTTCCAGCATGCTTCCAGGTACTGGGCCTGTGGGGCCCTGAATGTGTGAAGGATCCTGTCTCCTGGTTGTGCTAACAACCATTGATTGTGACATCCTCCTTGGCTGCTGTGTATTTTAATTTTTGTATTTATAATGGAAATTTGTTTTTGATTTATTAAGATAGTCCGTTGCCCAGAGTCACTGATGGGGAGCCATACAAATTGAATAAATAAATACATTCAAGGTGCTGGTTGTCACCTTTAAAGCCTTTCATGCTTTGGGAATGGGTTACTTATGGGACTGTCTCTCCCCAACTGTCCTACTGATCTGGCAGGAAAGGCATATTCCAGGTACCGTCAGTGAAGGAGCGTTGGCTTAGGAACATCATCCCTCCTGAGATTAGATTGGGCCTATCCCTACTGGCCTTCTGTAAGGCCTTGAAAACTTGGTTTTGTGCTCAAGCTTAGGGACCTGGGCAGGTGATAGAGCCCGTTGGTGTCAATAATTGGTTGGATGATGCCCAGCTGCTATGTGTTTTATTTTTATCTTTTACATTTTGTATTCTTATGGTAAGAGGACTAGAGTCACAAATGGGTTGCTATAAAAATTAAATGAATGAATGAATAAATAAATAAATAAATATTACAGTAGTAAAATCAAATGTAACTTTTAAATGAATTAATGCTATGACTGATCACACCAAAAACATGTACTGCTGGTGAATTCTGATGACTTCTATATCACAGCCAATGTCAAAGCTTCTAATGATACAGAAAATGTGCACTATGATTAATCTTTTATTTAGCAAAATATACAATCCTAGTTAGATCAGATGGTGGTTCTATTCCTGGACAGCTAGACTTCGTAACCCAACTATGAGAAAGAAATATAGTAACTTGTGATAAAAACAGCTCCAGATTGAAAAACACCTTTGGGAAAGGTGGAATTAATTTAATCCCAATTCCACGAAATTAGTAGCGCTCCAGAAATTTGGGGAAGTACCTTCCTATTACTGGCTGGTGGGTCTATCTTCTCTTATATGGTTATGCAATACTGCATGGTCAAACTACAATTGTGCACAAAGAATAAAACTGAATTTTCTATGGCTCTTAAAACATAAAAGGGGTTTCTTAAGTAAAGAAATAAAAATAGGGTCAGCAACCAGTGTCAAGGTAAGGTAATTTCCCCATTCTCTAAATTCTGATCCAAGTTACATCTCTACCCCTTTCTGATTGCTCCTTTTTACAGCTGCCCATTCTTTCATGAGAAGAGATACCTTTGAAGGGAAACAACCATTCAGTGCTGCATCAGGAGCAACTCAGGAATGTAGAAGGACCAAAAATTGAATAAGCAGAGATCAGAAGGCATTATTAACACAGCCAGCTTCTAGGAGCTGGTCTACATTTTGTTGGTGGAATATACCTCTAGATTGCTGAATAATTCTGCAGCTGTCTACTGGAAGAAAGAGATAAAACATGAGCCCTTCTTATCATCAAAGAGTATTCTAGTGAATATCCCATTGTCTGTTAACCTATACCTGCTGCAAAGTACATTTTATCTAGTACTTGCGACTGGAACAATATAATGGGAAATGGTGTTTCTTAAAGTATTCTTTTAATAGTCATGAATTTTGATGTTCCTCCTGAACTAGAGGAAAACTGAGAACTGCTGTTCTTTGAAATTAGATTTTTACCCTAAAAAAGTTTTTTGGGTTTTTTTACGGTTTGGATATGATCATTTTTGGATTTGTTGAAAGAAAACATAAGTTCTTCACAGATGGATGGGATTACTTACACATTTAGCATTGTATTAAAAATAAATAATTTTCCTAATTTCCAAAACTTGAATCCCAGATCTAAACCTGTGAATTTCTGGATTGGATATTTATTAGTGAAAAGTAGGATAGAAATTCCATTTTCTGTGTCAGAAAAGCTTATCTTCAAAAGACATTCATCATGATGACTATCAGCTGTTGATCCTTGTTCAGATTCTCATTCATACTTCTTGGCCTATCTTCTGATTTGTAATACTGACAGTGTGATTTTGAAGTTCTAAAATAAGAAACTTGTGCTGTGCTGGGAATCTCCTCATTTATTTCTTAGAAGCCCTAATTCCAAAAGTCTTTTTGATATTTTGTACAAGCTTCTGCTTCCCTGAAAATGAAAATGAATGTTTCTCTTTCCTTCTCCAACATAACCTAACCCTACTTGGAACATCTTGGTTGGCCAATCCATTATCTTTTTTTTTTTTTTTGCTGGGCAAATGTAGTTTTGGTCCATTTTTTTCTATTATTTGGAAATGCCAAATATTTAGTGTCCCAAGGACAGCTTCAGTACATATTCTCCACCTTCAAAATCAGTAATGAAATAGAAATACTCGACAGCTTTATTTATTACTGTATATAGACAGCCAGTGTGAGATAATGGTTGAGGTGCAGAACTAGAACTAGGGAGATGCAGGAAGTACACTGGATGAGTGCATCAGCTGCTGTGGCAATTTACCTCTGAGGATTATGGTACAGAAAAACAAGAGAGGGGAATGCTAAGAACACTGCCTTGAATGTCTAGAAGAAAGACAGGATATATATTAAATAATATAATAAACACAAATAATGCTATAGTCTGCTGGTAGCTCCTGCATTCGTTGATCTCTCCTTTCTATAGCATACAAAATCCATTCCATTAAGGGTTAATTTGATAAGCAGAGTGTTGTTGCAACTCAGTGTAATAAAACAGGTGTGACTAGGAAATAAAGGTACAGTCGTCATAACATCAGGTAAGGGTAAGTACAGCCATGCTTTTTGGATCAATAATATCAATAATCCAGCCAATTAGGATTCTCACAGTGAGTCTAATAGAATCACTATCATAATACAACATATCTGAAGGCAAATAAATTGAACTAAAAGGGCATAGGCAACAATGAAATGCAATGGGATAAGTAAGAGACTTGGAGAAAAGGAGACATTTGGGGCCCATAAGATGTCTGGAAAATAGACATGACAGACAGTAAATAGTTTAGAATCAGACTTATTATCCTTGTATTTACTCAATAATATCACCCCAGCTATAAAAAGCTAATTTCAACCTGCCCATGATATTATGAAATAACCCATATATTATGGTAATCAAATGTAATCTGAGGCTGCATTAAAATCTATGTGACCACAAAGCCCATCGGCAGCCTGTAATTATTCCACCCCACAAATTGAATGGTGCTAGTTAGCAATGACTAAGGAGCCTAGAATTTATGTTGCTTCAGAGGATTTTTTTTTCCTCCTTGCTATTAAAATTTCATGCATAAGATTGATTATGTTTATAGAAATTGACATCCTTACATTGCAAATGTTTGCCTCAAGGAAGCTGGCTTTGCCTCAGCAACACATAGAATATAATCATGAAAATATAATGAAGAGTTAATGAATGCGCAGCAAATATTAAGCAGATCAAAGAATGGTGTGGTAAAATGAATTTTTCGGATAATGTGGATTTCTCCTTGTTTTTCTCCCTCTGCTCATTATTTGTAAAGGTGCTTAATACACAAAAGATGAACTGCTGCATAATTAATTTACAAATGTAACATCATGTACATCCTAAGCAAGCTGCAAAATTAGAATATTAATATATTTGCTGGTGATTATGTCAAATTCTTTTTTGCCCAAACCATGTAATTATTTAATGCAATATTTAACTGTGAATAACACCAAGGAAACAAAAACAAACACTGGTTGAATTGTGAAACTAGTGTTTTGAACACAGAAAGGTTTTGTATTTCATGCATATCCTCTTCCCCCAAACAGTTTTTAAAGGTAGTCTGTAGTAGGATGCGAGAACATTTTTTTATCAACGACTTGAATAGAGTAGGGTAGATATAAATAAATAGATTAATACTTAATTGAAGTCATTATTCTCAGGACAGATTATAAGAGACATAGAAGTTTAGGTATGTTGGCCGATCACAATAAAAACAAAGTTTTCTTGCACATTACAATTTAATATATTATGGTATAAGCTTTTCTTGGCTACAGACACTTTTTAAGATATAGATAGTCCCAAGTTTAATGCTGGCCTAGTGGCATCATCTCCTATACATCTTTAATGTAGAGGTAGTCCCCATTTTATGAATGAGTTCCATACCCAAGATCTGCCCTTAAGTTGAATTTGTATGTAAGTAGTATTGTGTAATGAACTCAAACCATTGTGTGTTTAACTTGAATTTTTCTACAATAGGCTCCGTTCTTAACTATGGGTCATCTATAACCTGGGCGTTCTTAAGCCAGGGACTACCTGTACATGAGATGTGTGCATTAGATTATATATGTCTTTACACTCACACTTATACAGTATATGGTTAGAGAAGGGAGGGAGGATAGTAAAATGTTCAGGGAAGAAATTTAATGCAGAAAAGTCAATAACCTGACCAATAGGAAGTGATTATTTCCAAATATGTTGTTGGTTGTAACCACTTAATATGTATGGTATATAAACAACTAAATTTGTATTTATATTCAGCAGTTCTGAGGGCTACAATCCTTAGTAAAGTCAGTTTTGAATGTTCAATAGATAATTCCTTGATGCAGTACCAGCACCATTAATGGAGCTAACTTCTCTTAACAATATAGATTTCATGAAAAAACAAAAAATAACTGAGGCTGTAGATAAAGACTTGACAATAAAACACATGAGAAAGAATTATTTTGTTTTATTCTCTTCTTCTAAACCCTTTACCTGTTAATGATTTCATAACAATTATAGAACTAATAAATTATTCAGTCATTCTTGCTGATTTCTTGTATTTATTGTGTATCAATGCAATAAAGAAGCCTGACTAATTGAATAGAAGCAATAGAATTAACTAACATAACGTTCTTCTCAAGCAGGTGTGGAACTAAGTAAGAACAAGAAACTGAATATATGAGTTAATTAAAAGAACTAGTTGAAATAGTCTTGAAAAGTATTCAATTAATAAAATACATTGAATTTCATGAGTAAATTAGGTAGAACTCAATTTTACAAGAATTGCTGCCTATGTAAAGACTCTAGACAGACCCTTATATGTCCGTTCTTGAAGGGATTTCCAGGTAGGAAATGTGATTTTTATTTAATGTTGCTTCTTTCAGACAAGGACTCCAAAATATCCACCCAAGTTGCCCAGTTTTGTGCTACCATCTGTATGATACACCACACCATTACCTAGGTTTGGAATTTTTTACAATAGCATTTTATTTTGATCTATTCTAGTATTTTTATTCTTAGCTATTTTAGGCCCTATTA
Source organism: Python bivittatus (assembly GCF_059951505.1). Lineage (NCBI taxonomy): Eukaryota > Metazoa > Chordata > Lepidosauria > Squamata > Pythonidae > Python > Python bivittatus. Next base: position 18,890,362 of record NW_028277098.1, read on the forward strand.
TATTTACTGTTTTTCTGTTATACATTCATGCATACATACATAAGGATGTATTACTGATATTATTAGATATTTTGACTGTATCTGGCCTAAGAGCTCTAATAAACTTGATTGATTGATTGATTTTACAAGAATGCTTTAGATAGGATAGGTACAGCCCATATATTCTAGTGTCTTAAAACAGGAGCTTTCAAAAAAATTAAATGCCATGGGATATTTCCAGAGAGTTAAGAAAATTATGAGAGGAGCAAGCATGTTAATCAGAATTGAAATTAATATTATTCACAAAAAGTTATGAGTTTAAAGCTGTTATTCTATATTCCCTGAAACCTGGAAACAAAGGTGAGGAAAAGAAAAAGCTGGAAAAAAAAGAAAAGCAGAAAATGGTGTGAAACCTACATAGAGGAAGAGGAAAATAAATTGATCAGAGACAGTTCACGATGGGTTGCAGGAAGCCTCAAAACTGTAGAATCTCATTGGGAAGGATTTCAATGCAAAGATTAATAAAGCAATATATATGGCAGTTTGACAACTTGTACAAAACTACTAGAGATGATGTCAGGGAAATTGAAACTTAGAATGTGCTGAGATTGGTGAAGAACCATCTGTAGGGCTGTTCAATGTCAAATGTCAAAACACTAACATGTAACAAGGAAAACAGAGAGCTCCTTAATTCCTATTTTCATTCAGTGTTCTCCAACAGGAAAGTATATATTCCACCAGGATCAAAGAGCAGGATGAAGGGCAGAACTGAAGCTTGAGAATAATAGAAACATGGCCAGGAAATACCTCTTCCTTTGATCTTAAATCTCCCAGCCCGTATGCATTGCACCTTAAAGTAATAAAGAAAGTAGCTGTTTATTGGTCTTGGTGTATGTATTCTTCATGGGAATATCAGGAAATCTGGTAAAGTGCCAGAAGATAAGCAAACTTTGTTCCTAACTTTAAAACAAAAATTAAGAGGTCAGTAAGTTTAATCAATACTTGTGAAGATGCTAAAGGAGATAATAAAATGGACTTATGATTTTATTCAACAAATCCATAAATATAGTTTTGGTTCCACAATATTTGGGTAATGAAGGATACTTTATTATCCTTTGTTGGAAGATATTGATTTTATGGTAATTTTTTATGTTTCCACAAAAAATACTTCCAATGTATTTCACAAATGGTTTCAAAATTATTTACTATGTCTTTTGATAATGTAATAGTTCCTGGAGATTTTAATTTTATAATGGATTTTAGATTATCATCTGAGAAAGGGGGCTTTATCTGATTTGCAAAAATATCATTGGACTTATATTTTGTTAGCATAAGCATGCAGAATGAAAATTTAGTGGAACATCATATGTTGGAAAGTTATTATTTATTCCTTTTGCAGTCATGGCAAGGTCTTCGAACAGCATATAGAAGAACAGATGTCTTATTTCCAGGAGTGCAGGCTGTGAAAAATCTTTGGGCCATATTAGGGCAGAGATTGAGTTTTGATAGTATGGGCGGAAACTAGAATAGCAACTGTAAATAAATGGTTGTGTAATTATCATTTTAAGGATTTTTCCCAACTTCAAATTGAATTTGGTCTCCTTAATTCAGAACAATGGCAATAGTTTCAATTTAAGCATGTTTTAACAACTCAATATGGGCCTGTTGCTGTAGCCACTTCAAAAGCACGAGATACTTTCCTGTTTGATAGAATCCATGACAGAAGTTAAACCAACAACACATATTTATCAAAAGTTCAAGAATATTTTGAAAGTGGACCCAACTGGGATATATCAAATGTGGACCAAAGTATTGGAATCTCTGATAATGCCTCATCGGCGGCTTCATGCTCTTAAAAACATTAAAATTGTATTGACAGATTTGAGATCAAAGCTGATTCCTCAAAAAATTCTATTTAGAGTATATTGGATTCCCCAAAGAATGTACTTAGAAGGATAGACATCAGATTTTCTCTGTTGGAGATATTAAAAAAATTAAGGGTATGTTGATCCATATGATATGGTCCTATAAATATCTGCCATTGTTCTGGGATAATATATCTTAATATATATATATATATATATAAGTATGGGGAATTCTTTAAATGTTTAAGATGTTAATGTGATGTTGAATTATATACCAAAGCTCTAGGATCTGACTGTCTGTGAGGAATTATGATCGTACCACACATTTTACATTGGCTAAAAGAATAGTATTGAGAAATTGGAAAAGTGATGTTATTCCAGATATTAATGGATTGGCTTTTGGAAACATGTAATTTGTTTGTCCTGAAAAATGCAGTATTGTCCCCTAATCAAAGGATGAAGCAATATGTTTTTCTTTGGCATAGATGTTATTTTTTTTTTACAATAATATTTTGTATCTGATTATAAAATAGTATTATAAGGTATTTTTTGTAAACCAGTTACTATCTATAAATTTAATATATCAGGTAGAATTTTGTTTATTTGTTTGGATCCCCTCTTTTTCTGATTTTTAAAATCATTTTTATATGCATGGATCGTTTAGTTTAATTTTGTTTTTGTTGTAGTACTTTGTGGTACTCTTGGTATTATGCTTATATTTTGTATTCTTTAAAAAAAGAATACATTTTATTAAAAAAATAGATTGGATTTTGATGTTGAGTCTCATGAATGTTTAAAACTTTATGGAAGAATTCTACTTTAAAAATAGGCTGTAAGATGGTCTATTGGGACAAATGGGCAGAGTCTGAGATAGTAACTTTAAATCAATCACTCTGCACTGATTATTTTAAGGAATTTCAATGACTTCAGATAGGTTTTTTTGTTTTTTTGGCCTAATACACAATAGTAATCAAACAATATAATCAATTCAAGCATGTTTTGATAACTCAGTATGGGCCAGCTGTTTTATCTACTTCAAAGAAATGTGAGATGTTCATATTTTTGATGAAGCCTGCTTTTGAAATTAAATCAATTTCATATCTATACTGGAAACTCAAAAATATCTTTAAAATTGACATTTCTAACAGTTACGATGAATGGGATAAAAATTTAAAATATATGATAATGGAGCCACAATGGATGCAAGCCTTAAAAAAAGTTTGTTACTTTCGACTTGAGATTGAAATTAGTTTATCAAAAGTTTTACTCCAAATTTATTGGATGCCTCAAATAATATATCAGAATGAAAGAAGTGTTGATTTTCTATACTGGCAATGCATAAAATGCAACAGTATGTTAATCTGTAGGATTTGGTCTTATCTGTAATTGGTTCTTTTTGGAATAATATTGTAACATAGATAAGCAGATTCATGGGTAAATGTTTTCATGTTAAAGATGTGAATGCTATCTTGAATTATATTCCAAAATTATGGAATTCTTGAGAAACTTTAGTTACACTGGGTGTGGGGAATAGCTAAGAGAATTATAATGAGTGACTGGAAAGAAGACTCCAAATGTCAAGGGTTACATTCAAGAAATGTGCGATTTATCCACTTTTGAAAACGCTATTTTTTCTCCGAATCCAAAAATGACTTACTACATTTCCTTTGGTATATATTTATAATACTTTACAAGAATGGACATTTTTGATGGATTTGTTATTTTGTTATTAAATATATATATGATATATTTAAGCAATTCATGTTAATTTAATATGGTAATTCTTATTTTGTTTGTTCTTTTGTGGGTTTTTTAGGTAATATAATTAACAATTAATTAGATTATCTTTTAGACAGGTTTATATTACCACTTTTAAATTTTAGTTTATTGTTTGTTTTGGGGGGCTGTTTGCTTTTTGGTTGTTGTAAGATTTGTGTATTTTTTAAAAATTGCAATCAAATACATAAAAATAATAAAGTGACTGATCTATAAGTCACTTGAAAAAAAGAAAGGATTACTAGGTTCTATAAGCGAGGTTCCATAAGGTTCAGATCTGGACCCTGTATTTTCCACATTTTAATAAAGACCTGACCAAAGAGATGGAGGGAGTGCTTATCGTATCCGCAAGTGACACTAAACCAGGTAGGTTTAGTGTCTTCACTTGTGAAGACAGAAATGGCATACAGCACCATCTTGATTGCTTAGAGAAGTAGGCTGAAATTAACAGAATAATAATAACAGAGAACTGCAAAGTTCTTCACCCAAGAAACAGAAATCAAAATGTGTGGAATTGGATGGAGGGGCACAGGGAGGCTGATATGGCAATAGTACTAGTACTGGAATAGCAGTTGATTACTTGCTGAGTGTGAAAAGGCTGTGTGATACGGCTGCCAAAAGAAAAAGAAAAATGCAATTTTAGGCTGCAACAACAGAAACTTAGCTTCAAATCACTGGAAGTAAAAGTACCACTTTATTCTGCCTTGGTCAGACCCCACATCAGTGTCCAAGAGGACATTATGTCCCAACAGAGCATTCCAGGCAAGGACTGTAGCTGTGCTTTTTCATTCTGCTTGACTGTTAAGTTCAAAAGCTCCTGCTAATTTATTGAGATTGTGAGATATCAGTTTTGGCTGCTCAGCAACACATTTCTTCACCCTACCCATAGAAGCAAGACAGAGAATGATGATTCAACTCACTTGTGTGCTAGTTTTATTGATCCCATTACAGGCAGGTTAATTGGGCAAATCCCAGTGTTTTGGATTTGGCTGGGATTCAAACCTAACCTCCCTAAGAGTATATTTCAGGGTCATGGTGCACAAGGTTGGGTTATTCATATTCATAGCTGTTGTGTCAGTAGGTTATAGGAATAAAACATTTTGCTAATGCTAAGCAGTGGAAAGGAGAGGCATAGGAAGGTCCAAATGCAGTGTTGTAAGTCATCCAGTTCTAATCTTCCATTCAGGGAGTAGGAGAATTGCAGTGGGGAGACATGAATGGAGTCAAACATACACAATCAAGACTAGGAAAGTACCTATCCACAAGGTTATAGAAGCAAAGAAAAGGCATAATGCCTCCATCTGAGGAAAGTCAGCCAGTTTGGCAGTTAACCTAGAAAGACAATCACTGTCAGCCCTTCAAGGTAGACCATAGTAGGAAACCAAAGTCATGCATGCTAATATTACTTTTATTATAAGATTATAGTAACAGAATCTTTCAAGTCTGAAGCACTTTTCCCCTCCCTCCTTTTATCTTCATGAGAACTAGGGACAGTCTTGTCTGAGACACTTACTCAGGTTACAGTTCTGGCCCAGACTCAGATTTCTTTTATCTGACCATTGTCTTGGTTGCAGCTCTTCCTCCTGTTCTTCAAGACTATTCCTTCTGCCCATTACAATCACTATGATCTTGTATGCCAGGGTTTAGGGAACATGTGGCCTTTTAGATTTTCTAAACTGCAACCCCTAGCATTCTCCCCTCTTAAGTATGCTGGCTCAGGATGCTGGGAGATCTAATCCTTATTATCCACTCTAAAATGGAGCTAAAAGTGTTGAAAACAAAGCAAAAAGGACTGCAGACCCTCCAAAATGTTTCCCTAAATTGGTTGCTCTTTTCAGATGCCCCAATAAGCTCTCTGTCTTAGCATCATTAACATACCAAAATGATACGAAGAACATCTGCTGCTTTTGGCCACCTCTCCTTGTTCATTATCATAGCTGTTGCTCTTCATGTAACTGTTCTTTGTGGTCACTGTACTATCAGTTTTAATTGGTATTATTACCAATGTGACCAAAGGATAAAAACTGAAGGTGTGGTCCCCCTCTTACATATGTAATCTGAATCTACCTGCTTCCTCATGATCATACCTTCTCTCTGATTGGCTGTCATTCATGACCCAGCCTGAAACAATTGAATCTAATATCCCAGCAAAGGCTTAAAAGAGACAAAGAGTTTATATAGAAACTTTTCTTTCCTGATCCTCTGCTATTTCAGTTTTTGCAACTTGCTATCTACCTGAGTAGGTCTTTTCTCCCAAGTAGACACTTCATGAGAGGGAATTCTACCATACCTGTTGCTGTCCCAAGCCATTCTCAACAGAGGTTAGTCTGGTTTGCTTCCCCAAACAAAAAATGGAAGACACATTCTGCTGAAAGTAGAAACACAGGAATGATCAGTGATGAATGTGATGATGATACCACCTAAGAAGGTGAAGAAAGTAACATATTTAGGAATCAGCTGTTTGTCACTGCTGCCTTACTTTTAACAATGTGTGATTGATGAGCTGATTTCAAGTTGTAGAGGTATGATGAGGTATGCCATATGTATGGGTAACCTCAGGCTTCTCTAGATCCAGAGAAGGCTCAGGATGAAGAAAGAAATCAGCAAAGTCTCAGATAAGGCTGAAGGGATTACTGAGCAGACAAGTTGCCTTTATTGCTTTAGTGGAAGCTTCTCAAGTCTTATAGGAAAAATATAGTGTTCTGTAAAATCACTTTCTGATTTGTCAGAAAAGGAGTTTTGGGAATTTGAATGAAGCTGGAGATCTTCCACTAGACTCCATATATCCTAACTCCATATTCATATTTCTCTCACCTGGCACTAATCTAAGTATTGGAGGAGGACATGAGTTCTCTCCTGAGAAATGAAAATAATATTATTATTTATGATGATGATACTCAATTATATATCTCTGCCCCTGGCCACCAAAGTGAAGCTATCAATATTCAGTTCCAGGGTCTGGAGGTGTAGGGGACTGGATGGGGAAGAACATGCTTAAGCTCAACCCTACCAAGACTGAGTTGCTATGGGTTTGGGTTCCAAGGAACCTGAAATTGGAGACTTTTCATCTTTTATTCTGGGCCGAGTTGCACACCCTGGCTCAGATTCAGTGCACAATTTGGTGGTCCTCCTGGACCCATAGCTCATGCTTGAAGAGCAGGTGGCAGCTGTGACCAGGGGGGCTTTTCACAACTTTGTCTTGTGTACCAATTTCACCCATTCTGGGATTGGTGGGATCTCTTCAAGGCCACTCATGCCTTAATCACCTCTTAACTGGATTATTGTAATGACCTCTACATGGAGCTGCCCTTGAAGACCATCAGGCATCTTCAGTTGGCCTAGAATACAGTGATGTGGATAGTTATGGGCATTCATCATTATGACTATGTAACACCTCTACTCTGGGAGCTGCAACTGGTTCCCTATATGCTGGTTATCACCTATAAGCCCTGCATGGCATAGGACTGCATTATTTGTGGGACCACCCTTCTCCCTATCTGCCCATCCAGCACATTCCAGCAAGGAGGACACACTCCAAGTCCCTTCTCTGAAACAATGTCACCTTGTGGGACCCAGGAGGTGTCTCTTCTTGATTATACTGATTATTCTTTGGAATGATCTCCCTCCACAAAATATGGTTGACGTTGACCTTGCAGGCCTTAAGAAAGGCTTAGGTGAGGATTAGGAGAGCTCCCATTGGGTAGGGTATACTCAGTTTTAGTTCTGATAACTATTTAATGGTTTTATTTTATTTTAGGGGCATGTACTGTTTTTCTTCTGTATTTTTGTTTAATCATTTGGTATGCCACTCAGAGTCACATTGTTTGAGTTGGGCAGCCATATACATGTTTCAAATAAATAAACAAACAAACAAACAAACAAATAAATAAATATCAAAGTGAGGTTGTCAAATATTTTGACCATGCTGATTTTTAAAAATAATATTATTTTTCTGTGTTGAGTGGCCACGTTCTATGAATTTGTTAGGAGTTACACTTCTGAATAACGTTTACAGACCTTTGAAAAGCATAAAAGAAGTGTATTTCAAAGCACTGAGAAAGTCAGTGGCAAAAATGAAGGGGACAACAGAAACACTAAATCTCCTGACACCCCTCCCCAAAAAAGGGATAGAAGCGGTAAAAGAAATATATATAGAGTTTTAACTGTTTCTTACAAATCCAAACACAGAAGTAAACTAGAGTAATTAATTGTGCTGAAAAGAAATGCTTGAGCCAATAAACAGGATTCTAGAAAGAAAATTAAACAAATGAGATTTTTTTTTTATTGAGGATTAATAAGTTACTGTTTCATAGTGGGGCTGAATAATCTAGAAGATTGTCATATCTTCATAAAACAGTATAAATTAATGTGCTGAACTTGTTCCCAAGCTAAGTGAAAGTATTGTTAAGGAAAATTAAAAGTGGACCGAAGCTTCACTGTTAGGGATTTTAAAATAGTTCCCAAAAGCTGTTTTAAGGATATGAATCTTCAGATAAAGATGAAACTTAAATATCTTAATCCAAAATTCTGTATCTATAATGAAATGTATTTATATATTTAATAAATGTGTATTCTACCTCAATCACAAAAGCAACTCTAGGCGGCTTACATAATGAGTGTTAAAAATAACTATAAAAATAAATAATAATCTCACAGTAAATTGGGGAAAGAACAACACAAGATCTATACATCTAATCACTCCAGGGAGGGGATCATAGCCCACTAACCCCCAAGGCCTTGTCAGCCCTTCAGAGTAGGCAAGGTCAGGAAATAGATTCCACAGACTATTGGAATCCTATTTTATTGCTGCAGTGTACAATAAAAAATTATGAAAATTTGACAGAGCTTCTCTCTCCCCCATCTTATATCAAAGAGAATCAAAGTGGGATAATCTTAAGTTTCTATCTCACCCCCTCTTCTTGTTCAGGGCTAATTAATTAATTAAGCTGATGTTTATGTAACCACCCTTGCATTCTTTCTTCAGTGTTATATCTGTATTCCTTTATGGCCCTATTGGAAGAGCCAGGTCTTTAAAGATTTGCTGAAGATTAGGGGAAATGGGCTTTTGTGGGAATGTTTTTCAATACAGCAGGTGCAGCTGCAGAGAAGACCTGTCTCCTATAAGATGGCACTGATTTATGGGACCTAGGAGACCCACCTTTGCCAGATCTCACTAGACAGGCAGAAACAACCAGAGAAAGATGATCCCATAGATATCCAGGTCATAAGCCACGAAAGGATTTATAGATGACATCCAATACCTTGAATTGCATTCAGAAGCCTATTAGTAATTAGCATATCTCTCAGAGTAGAGCTGTTACATGGGAAAAATGGGAAGCACCCATAACCATTCATGCCAATGCATTAGTTTTGACCAGCTTAAGTTCTGAGTAGTCTTTGAGGTAACCCCATATACACTATGGTGCAGTAATCCAAATGGAGGGGACTAAGATATGAATGGCCATGAGAAGGGCCTTCTGATCCCAGAAAGTTTATAATTAGTCCACAAGGTGGATCTATACAAAGAGCCTGCTGGCCACAGCTTCCACCTGCTCATTGAGTAAACGTTGAGAGCCCAGGAAGACCCCCAAATTGTGCACCAGTTCCACTTGTGGGAGTGAAACTCCAACATGATCAAATGATAGTAAATCTCCAGCAGCAGAAGATCCTTGAATTAAAGTCATTTAGTCTTGTTAAGGGTGATCCTAAACCTATTACTCTCCATCTAGACACTCATAGTCTCCAAATACCAGGAAAGAACCTCCATGGCATCATCTGTTTGGTCAGGGGCTGAGATCTAAAGCTGGGTATCACCTACATATTGATGATACCTGACCTCACCCAACAGTGAGGACCTTCATGTCCCTGGTAAGAGCAGGTTGTGGAGGGCAGCTAGGGGAAGGGGGCCAGGTGAGTAGTGTATGTTCTATAAGTGGCTGTTTGTTGAGTGGGGGGGCCTGTGGAGCTGCTTAAATCCAAAAGCTTTTGTTGTTTGTTTGGGTTCTTCCTAGCTGGGTAAGGGGCCTTGAGCAGGAATAGAAACGTGTAGGAGTGTGAATATGCAAATAGGGAAAGAATGGTAAAATCATGAAAATCTTGGATTGTTATCTGTAAAGAAATATTATTTCTTTGGTGTCAACTGTGTTTGCCGTAGGATGATTAAGGTGGTATTTCTTTCTCACTCGGGTCCTGACTTTGCTAATTCTGCTGGAATATTTTCCATTGATAATCTCTGCTGGATTTCCTCAAAAGTTAAATATGTTGTTGTTCAAGGACACACTATAGGTTGCATTAACAATCACATTCATAAATGAATGTGTGTGTGTGCCGAGAGAGAGAGAAATACACACATACACACAGTCACACAGTCACACACACACAAATACCTGGCTGATCTTGTCCAGGATTGGAAGCTAAGTAGGGTTGGACTTGATTTGTTTGCGGACAGGAGACTGCCAGGAAATATCAGTAGTGTAGCATCGCAAAGGTGTGTGCACGCATGTGTGTGTTCATTTATATGTGCATGTGCATTTACTCATCGTTTTTATTTTATTTAAGACTGTAGAATCTTAGACCCCTCTGCCCCTCTCCCAAATGTATTTCCATGCTGCAGCCATTAATGGGATGATCATTAATTTCCCCATCCCGAAAGAACGGTGGACAGAGATTAATTATAAGGCGACCCGGTGTTCCATGTGGCAAAGCTGCATCGGCTTCTTTCAGAGGCTCTTTGGTGTCTCATAAAGAACACAGACACCATGTGAAGTGGCAAATGCAAGTGACTAATGGGTATTTTTATTGAACGGTGGACTAAATAGGCACATAAAGCTTCCTGCAAAGGTTACTGCTGCCTTTCAGCGACACTAACCCACTGGGGTACACTTTCTGAGAGAAAACTGGGGTACAGAAGTAAACACGCAAGGCTTTTATTCGTGGAGAGACTTCCAGCAGGAGGCTTTTCAATGCTTCTTGTTTAATTTGCTTCACTGTGAAAATCCATTTACGTGAGGTTGATGTCCCCTGCCCAGCAAAAACTACTTCAGAATACTCCCATAAGCAAATTACATACTGTTTAGCCTTCCGTAATAAGTATCGATAAGAAGGGGTGGAGGGAGAAAACATTGTACCCTCCGCCTAAATAAGTCTAACATGCTTATAGGATTCTTTACCATATTAAAAGGTGAAATCTCTTTCTCAGACTCAGTGTTGCCTGTCTTCCTGAACTCACCTGGAGAGGTTTCTTGGTAACAATTGCCAGTGTCTTCTTTAAGGACCAAGCTGGTTTTTGTAACTTAGTTCCCCCCCCCTTTTTTTTTTAAATTAGTATTTTTGGTATGTGGCCAGAAAACCATTTTGTTTCTTTTAATACAACATTGAAGTGTAATCTGTTTTTGACATTACTGTTTTGCCTGCCTGCTTTTCTTAAACAAGCACAAATTAAAAGATGCTACATTTTTTATAGTTCAGCCTCTTGCAGGTCCATTTTTTGTAACAAAAAATAAAACTTTTTGTAACAAAAACAAACAAATAGATAAATAAACACATTTTAAAATAAATTCAAAGAATATGTTTTAATATTTGGATAAACGATCTTCAATTTATATGCAATTTTATAAAAGGTTATAAGCATACACACGCATACACATATCACAAACTATATATCTGAACAGAGTGCTACAGATAAAATTTGCATAAACTTCCACTTCTTCCCAAATTTCTGTTTTTTCTTATAAAAAAAGAGGGGTGATTTCCCACATTGCTTAAAAATTGCCAGAAATTTTACATTTCTACTGATGATTTCATAGTAGGATTTATCTCCTTACCATGGTGCCTATATTAATTCTTCCTTTTTTAAAAAAAATTGCTTTTATTATACAAATACAAAGAAAAACATTAACTAACTATAAGAACTAAAAATAAGAAAAACAAAAGTAGTAATTAACAAAAGAAAAAATATGTAGCGAAATAGATGAATGATGAATGATGAAAGAAGAAAGAAAGAAAGAAAGAAAGAAAGAAAGAAAGAAAGAAAGAAAGAAAGCAAGCAAGCAAGCAAGCAAGCAAGCCAGCCTTCTGTTCTTAAATTAAATGTGAATTAAATCATGACCATAAAATAATATTGATTGAACTTTCCAAATGAGCATGTGCCTTCTATCCAGGATTTTAATGTCAATTAACAACTTTATGAATATCAACCCCAACCAACGTCCCCTCCATAATAGTAGTCTTCCAGCACACAGAACTTGAAATCTAACTATTACAACATATCCTTTGGGATATCAAATAAAGACCAAAAAAAAAAAAAAAATACATATGCTTTTTTGCCCAATCTTCCAAATCTTCCAATCTTCCAAATCTTCCAAAAGATTTCCAGCTGGAATTAACCCATAGTGTTAATTTAGGAGCTAGGATCAAATTTACATTTCCTTCCCAGCCCTGCCAAATATCAAGGGGTTAAAATAGTAATTTTCTGAGATAAATCACTAAAATTTCATGAATAAATAGAAGTCAGAATAGAAGCTCAGTGACATAGCTGGAAATCAGGAAAGTTAAAATCCCATCTTCATATGAAAGTCACAATTTAGATAATGAAAACCTAGGGGAGTGATGATCCTGTAAGATCTTTCTCAACATGTCAACCTGTTTGAATAACTTAGCAATTTTTTTTAAAAAAAAAGAAGAATCCCTTTAAGGGAATATATCTAGTCAGGAGAGATATTGCCTCTAGGGAATAAATCAGTGTTGCAGCTGACATTTATTTTAACTACATTTATTCTTCTCTATGTATACGTTGGTATTTTTAACCATCTATTAATATTAATCCAAGATAAACAATTAGAAATATTAATCTGTACTAGGGACAAAACTACTCTTGGTATACTAATTTTTAGATATTTAAATGAATTCGAATAGTATGTAAGGCCCCATTTAAAAAAAAATGCATAGAAACTTTAGATCCAATAGGAAGTATACAAAACCTATTCCATTTATAACCGATTTGATAATGTATCAAAATATTATTTTATAATCATACATATTAATTAAATAATCATCAGTAAAGCATAAAATAACACTGGCACAATTTACTCCAGCCACTTTAAATTATCTAATAAAACAGGCCAATGGTTTCAAATACATAAAAAACAGACATTCTGAACCAGCTCAACATCACACCCTCATGAGTGAAAAAAATAAAATAATAAATCCATTTGTGATAACCCTAATAAGTGGGTTATAATAAATATCTTAGAATATCATACTTTAATCTGATTAACACAATCCAAAAGAAAACCCAGTTAACCAAGGAATACTGCTAAATTTATATTGTGCCATATGAAAACCTGTTTTTGCAGCCAAGTCAGGTATATCTGATTGTGTACTAAGTATGCCCAGAAACCTAACACCACCAGATTGTGCAAGATTCACTATTGAACTTTGATGTCTTGGAGGCAAGTTGGCTATCAACATTTAATAACCACATTTAGTAAAGAGATTGGATGATAATTTGCCTACTGTATAGGATCTTACTTGTCTTCAGAATTACTGTTTTAAAACAACTGTTAAAGGAAAAGGTACAAACGAAGGTACAAAGCAGCACTAGTATAAAAGTCAATCAACTGAGGAATGAGAAGGTAAATAAATACCTTATACCAGGGTTCCTCAACCTCAGCAACTTTAAGATAGGTGGACTTCAACTCCCAGAATTCTTGGCTGGCTGGGGAATTCTGGGAGTTGAAGTCTTCCCATCTTAAAGTTGCTGAGGTTGAGGAACCTTGCCTTATACCAATCTATAGGAAATCCAGGAGTCTTACCTAATTTAATTGATTTATTGGTATCATTATTTCCTGGAGAGATAATGGAGAAGGTAAATAATTTTCAGAAAATCTATTTTATTCCAAAAAATCTTAACTTTGTATATCTGAAGCTGATGAATTGGCAATATAAAGCTGAGTATAAAAATAAACATTTGCCACTCACTGAATTCAATTCATTATGCATGTTGTCCCAGGAATCAACTGTAGGAATGACATTCTTTTTGTTGGATTTTTATTTCCACTTAGAAGCTAAGATTTTTTCCCTTGGTCCCAATAAGTTTTCTTTATACAGGTCGAAAGGTATTCAGTATCAACTGCATACATTGATGTCCATGCATGAGATACCGGTTTCATCATTCTGACAAAAGTGACGAATTCCTGCTTTGAATGATTAGAACAAATTGAATAGGAAATAATCCTCCTCCTCCTCCTCCTCCTCCTCCTCCTCTGCTCCTGCTCCTGCTCCATTTATCTTATACATATGTCTGATTATTTTTCCCCACTTACCTCTCCGTGTATCTCTGTACTCTTTGGGTCCATCTCTCTGAAATACTGCAGGAAACTTATTTAAGGGCACATCCATGTTTTATGCCATGTATCTACAGCTTATTGAGAAAACTTTTGGGAGGGCATTTTCCCACAAAGGAAAAACAAAAAGCAGTTAGTGCTTTTCCTGATCCTGGAACTATTGATCTTAAATTAAATATCACTGTGTAGTTGCAATCTAATTTTTTAAATCCTCCATATTTCCTATAAATAAAAAATATCAGAATAATCACTAGAGAACAAGGGCATTTGTTTTGTTTTTCTGGATATATATGGTTGTTTCTATTTCGTCTGGGAATCAAGCCATCTCCAGATTTTTAAAAAAATGCAAGGGGAAAGGGGTCAACCCAACTTGATTATACCCCAGCCCCAGCCCCTTGCAGACGGCCCTACAGGAGAATGCTTCCTTAAGGAAAAATTCTGAGAAATCATTCACAAAAACTATCTGGTCCCAATCAAGTGGAAAATTGTGAAACACCATTCGTGTCTACTCTGTAGTACTCATATACAACACCCAGACACCCAGACACACAAACACAAATCTATATTTTGTATATATTTCTTCATTCGCTATAATAGATAGCATATACCTCTCAATCGGAAATGTCAAAGGAAATTACTGAGTAAATGCCAGTACTGTCAAACTTTTCCTTTTAATTCTTTTGAAAAATTTCCCATCTCTTCCTATGGATCCTTTGGAACCATGGAAGGCTGGCTGCATGCAGAAAACCTAAATAATCATAAAAAAAGAAGAAATTGCTCCATCATTGTGTTCAGAATTTCAGTTTAGATGGCAGGGGCAGGGAGAAACAATTACAAAAATAAAAGCTCCAAAGCTGTGTGAAAAACCCTGGGTGCCTGATTCTGGTTTTTCGTATGTCATTCCTTTAAGTGAAAACGACTGGATACTGGATTCTCAGAGATTTTTGGCTTTTATTATAATCAGCGTGCTGTTCAATTAAACAGCATATGGGCTTAAAAGGTCCTTTTATGTATCAATATAGCTTCAACCTTATTAAACACATTTAGTGATTTTTTTTTTCTTCTCCACACAGATATTGTAGGAAAGTACAGGCAGGGGCCTTGAGGGGGGGAAGGGAGGGGAATCATCCTCAGCTTGGTAGCTTATCCAAATGTTCATTGAGGAGAAAGCATTTTCTTCTTAATTATATTAAAACTACTTTGGTCCATTTTTTACTTATTTAAAATATTTATTAGAGCAGAACTTAACTTTCCAGAGAGAAATCTCTGTGCAAAACATTTGAGAGTTTTCCTTTACTTGCTCAATCTTTCATCAAAAACAAAAAAACAAAACAATACCCAACCCCACAACCATTTGTGTGCATAATTTCATGCATAAGTGTGTGTGTGATTGTCATTTTACCCTCCCAGGAATGACACAAGGTCCAGCATATAACAGAGAGTGCAAAATAACAGCCAGGCTACTAAAGATCATTTTTCCCCTCTCATTGTTTTCTGTCACAATTTATTATATTTGTAACTAGCACAATGATTCATCCAGAGTTTGTAATGATGCCAATAATAGACATGCTGCTTATTCTGTAAATTGCAAAATAGAGATTTCTTGAACAGAATGATAAAAATATAAAAATCCACACACAATCCATTATCCCAATGGAAAAAAATGGCATGTGTAATTTATTTCTTTCCTTTTAGGAAATCTACATACTTACTTAGTTTATGTCTTACCCTAAGGGGGGAAAATGTGCAATTTTGCCTTCAAATTGTGCCTCATTTTATGTTATTCTGTTTAATGCCATTTCCTTTATCACAACACAGACAGAAAACTGAAGTGAACGGCTAATGCTCAAAAGCTATACAATGAATTCTATAACCAAACATTCATATATGTATAATAAAGCAGCCCCACATCTACATGTTGAGTGAAAAGCTAGTTTTGAATTTAAGGAAAGTTTTAAAAACATTTTGTGTTATATCTCTCTCACACACACACCATTTCCATACTTCATCTTCACTACTGTTGACCTCAAAATGTTGAGAATACAATGAGTCAATGAGTGCTTCCTCTAATCAGAGAGCACAAAGGATTGTAGAGTCCTTGGGGTTCTCTGAGCTTGGTTGTTTTCTTGTAGACGTTTCATTACCTGATTAGGTAACACCTTCAGTGCTAGAAGGGAGTGGGGTTTGGTCTCTGTTTATATATAGTAGCTTGCCCTCTCAGTTTTAGTGGGGGAGTTGTTTTTTCCTTAGTAGTTCCTAGATTAGGCTGTTGTTTACTGCTTGATTGTTTGTCTGAGTTGGTAGTTCCTTGATTAGGGTATTGTTTACTGCTTTTTTTATTTTTCTATTTTAAATTTTTGATTATAAAAAGAAGAAGAAATATATAAAACTAGTTTAACAAAAAAGTGGAAAAACAAAAGAGAAAAAAAAGTGTTAATATATCATTATAACAATAAACAATTTCAATTCTATATATACTTATCTAATACAAATATTATTCAAGTACTTATATATTTCTAATAGATTTATCTGACTATCATTTTGTTTTAACCTACTGTATTTTGTATAAATGAGTCCCATTAAGCTTAGGACGATTTTTTTCTTTGCTCAGACATTTTTACTGTGAATCACAGTACCAAATCTACCCCCCCCCCAAAAAAATATCACAGTAAATCATCGTTTTAATTACATTAGCACCCATTATTGTCATATGGCAACAATTCTGTAAAATTATATGTAATCCTCGAGTGGATGCGCTGACACACAGAGTGCACCTTACTGCTTTTTCAGGTGTAACATTGATAAGCTGATAGTCATGTGACTCACTCACTTAGTTTTAGCCCCCTAAAATTTGATGTGCTGGGTTGCCTAGGCCTAGAACCAGCCATGGTTCAAAACATTTATGTGAAACATCTGGGTTGTTGTTTTTTTTTCTTTTGGTAGGGCCACAATAATCTCTTTCTCTCTCTCTATCATATTTTTAAACCACTTCAGGGCCACAGCCTTCTAAGTGTTACACATGTTCTTGCACTGGAGAAAAAAAACACACACACTTGTTTGGTAAAAAAAATAATAAAAGCAGTGTGGTTACTAAATACCTCCTTTTAACAAATCAATGTTTAAGAATTTTAACAAATGTTCAATATGTTTCTTATGCTTTTAAGATGAAATTAATTCAGCAAAATACATTTCTTCAAATCATTGTGAAAAAGGGCTGTCAACTTCACTGGAAGTTTAAAGTGATGGAAGAGATACCTGCAAATATAATGTAGGCTTCCCCTACTGTCATTCCATTTTAGTTTACTTTCCAGAGGATGGTTAATATGATTTGCAAAACATTAATAAAGTTTGAAGATGTGTATATGATTTTGAATTATATTTTTATAACCAGAAAAGATATGGGCAAGAATGAATGGGTGCTAAATAAATGGGTTGAATATAAAAGTGAGTGTTCAGCTATGAAAAAAGGTCTTTAAGGTTATATATATATATATATATATATATATATATTTATCTGCGCTCAGTCGTTACCGACTCTGCAGTGACTGCTTGGACGAGTCCTTGCAGTTTTCAAGGCAAGGTGTTTCGGAAGTGGTTTGCCAGAGCCTCCTTCCTAGAGCAGAGCCCAGCTGGCGAGCGCAGGAGGCGGGGTTTCCGTTGCTTCGCGCCCTTTTCGGGCGAGCGCGGTTGCGCTACCCGGCAACTGCTCCCAACTCCTTTTGCAAGGCACCGCCAGTATTTTTCCTCCCACTGGAGTGAGAGTACCCATTTATCTACTCACGTGAGTTTTCGAACTGTTGGGTTGACAGGAACTGGGGAGGAAACAGGAGCTCACCCTGTTAACGCGAAGGCTGGACTCGAACCGCTGAAGCGTCGACCATTTCTGGCCGGCAACTTTCAGCGTCATTAAGCCGCTGCGCCACCACGTCCCCCTTAAGGTTATATAGAGAGAATAAATGTGGATTGAACTGGAAAACAAGTACACTGAATGGATCAGGAAGAAAGAGAAGATGAGGATATTTGTGGCTAGATGAAGTTGATCAGATCCTCAACAGAAGAGAGTTGAGAGTTTGCAAAAATACAACAGTATGGAGAGGTACATTCAGTGGTTTTAGCTATATTTCTTTTTCTTACTCCATGGTTTCAATTTTGTTGGTTTATTGTTCCTTACTTCTTTTCTATGGTTTGCATAATACTCCAGAAAAAGGCATGTGACATGTATGTATGAAGGTAGTCTTAATAATCAAAGTCAGAGAAAAAAAATCTTCAGTTTTCAGATGATAATTTTAATAAACTGATATAATTGGATGCCAGGCAGAAAATCTACCTTGTGGTTACTTAATCTTAACTAGCTTATCTCAGTGCTGTAGGTGAATTCCTGGCTACAATGTTAAATGGAAGTAAAATAAGGATTCATATGATAAAAAGAAGTATGAGAAGTGGAAGGCCTGTCAGAAGGGTTCAAGAGCAAGAAAGGAGAATTTTCTTTATTCCTGAATATCTCCATAATGGCAAGGACATAATTCTATTTCAGTAAAAAGACTCTGTGTTGGGGAAAGATTCACCAGAGATTTTGAAGGCTATGCTGATTCTAGGATTTGGGGACAGATGGGGGGTTTGAGCAAATCATCCACATTTTCCCTTCCAATTTTGAAGAAGTAGCATATGTAAACTGAGGTTTCTTTTAGGCTGTACTTGTTTTTGAGGTATTCTATGCAAAGGAGAAACTGAGTTGGGCAGTGAATTCTTTATTGATGTTTAAGTCAAGCAAGTGCCCAAACCTGAGATCTTTCCAAGCCAACTGTGTTTGGGACATATTCAAGATTAAATCACAAGAAATAATCCAGGATTGTAATTCTAATTGATTTGTTTTTAATTATTCATGGTTAAATATAAAACAGCCTCACAAAATAATCACTCATGATTGAAAAGGAAAGAACCACAGAAACGTTCTTTTTACTCTCTCTTTTTACTGGACCCTTGGACAAAAGATTTCAAAGAAATGATCTGAAACAAAGGATCAAAATTCTAGTCTCATTCCTCAGATAAGGTGTTAGTAAACAGAATAGAACATCATTATATGGTTTCAAAATAAGTTCAGAAGTTTCCTTCATAGGCTGATTAAAGAAAATTAATACATTTATAACTTATTATACGTTATTGAACTTGAAACCAGCAAGTACAGATCTTTCAATTAATGTTTGAGGAAATGAATTCCTTAGTTCATGAATCAGTTGTGTGCTAATGCTATCTATCATTGTTCCTGCTTCTCACAACTTAAATAACAATTTCACAAAATATTTTATGGCCAAATATACTTCCTGTCAGAATTCCAACTATAGGTGCCAGTTATGAAACCAAGTGACAGTGAGGAGATGAAATGAAAGCCAGTCATGAATTTGTTAGTGAGAGAAAGACAGCATGCACAATGGCTGAGACCAGCATTAACATTTAAGACAGGTATATGCGAAAGAGAAAAGCCAGAAGTCATAGGCAATTGGTAAACTGAATTTATAATGGCAAAAAAGATCTCTGTGGAGTTTGACTATGAAAAATACTGAAATTAAACAAAGTAGCTTTAAGGGCACCGGAGACTAGTTCTAGTCCTGTCTTAGGCATGGAAGCCAGCTGTGTGACTTTGGGTCAGTCATTCTCTCTCAGCTCTAGGAAAAAGACAATGGCAAACCACTTCTGAAATCTTGTCAAGGAAATGGTATGTGTAGTTGCCAGGAGTCAAGATTGAGTCAAAGCCACACACAAAGGACCTATTGCAGGCAGAAGGAAACTCTAACCCACAAGCTTAAATCAATCATAAAGTTACCCCCTTCTGCCTGTGGTGACTCAGTTCTAGAATGTGTGGAGTCTGGAGAAGGGTGCCTTCTTGTTGGACTAGATGAAAATTGCAAAACCATTTTAGGAGCCTTAGAACTTCTAAGAGACTGTATGAATTTCTAAGAGCCCTGATGAGTTTTGATTGCGTACTACTAATATTACAGATATACTGTAGATCATGCATCCCAGTGAAGCAATCAGGGTTGGATTTGGGGGCAAGAATTCAGAAGTTACAAGATCCAAAATGCAAATGTCTGGATTATCACCCTTTGGAGTAATCCACATTGCTGTGCAGTGAGGGGATCTCCTGAGGATCATGAAATCCAGGAGAAGGCAGAAGGCCATTATGTCCTACATCTAAAATGACCTAGCAGTTCCACCACTCTTGTTGATGATTTGATATTGACTATATTCTATCATGGGCATTTGAACCATGTTATGAATTTTATGTGTGCCATCAAAATACTCCCCTCTCTACAGCAATTGACTTTGCAAGTCAATAAGCATCTGATCACTGCAAGTTTCTTAAATGGGTCTGTTAGAGCATAGCACATCTTTGGAATCGCTATCACTCTTATACATATATTGACCAAGAGTTGGCACTGTATTTCTTTACAGCATTTAATTGAAATAACCTTTGTGCAAAGTGCTACCTGATTTGGGGTGTGATTGACTCCAAGTGAGCTTAAACAAACAGTATTGAAGAGCTGATGAGAAGGAAAACAACAAAGCACCCAGTCTTTATTCATGTTTCTTTTTCATCTCTGAGGAGCAGGACAAAGGCTTTTGTGCCAGTTAAATCCTCTTTCTTCCAGAAATGTGAAAAATATGACAGCTACATCAAATAGATTAATCCTCAAACTTTAATCAGTGATTTTTTTTTTTACATTTTCTTTCAGTTGATCCAAACCCAAATGTAGCATTCATGATGCCAAAAGATTTCCTGCACTTCTATTTTTTATGCACTTTTATTTTTATAGGCTCTTCGTTCTATGAAATCCTTTAATCTGAAAGCTTGATTTATGCAGACTTTTTAAAAAAATCTATTAATTTGCACTATGCAAAACCCAGCTGTGTTGAATGACTACTCTTTTATACAGGGCATGTGGGGGACCCGAAGTAGTTTTATCCATAACCATAAGTAAGACTCTTTTCTCTTCTTTTCTTCTTTTTCTTTCTCTTAGAGAAAAGAATGCAAATGTTCTGGCTGGAAAATACTTCAGCATTTTGAGTTACTGAAAATCCTGTGCAATCCTGATCTGAATGTATTGTAGTACTTTAAAGTTTTTATTTTTTTTTAATTGAAAAGTGGAAAAAAAAGTACTTCAATTTACCAGTTGAAGTTTTACATTTAACACATTGCATGTATATTTTCTCAATGAAATTCTTGCCATACTGATGACAAAGTTTATTGATATTTCAGCAATTTTAGAGGTGAGGAAGAGGAAATGAATTAATCTATATCTGTAGGTCTGTGCATAGAGATCCCTTGCATTATTTCAGCTCTCCTAGGAGAACTGGTCCTAGATTGTAGCTGCATTTTATTCCTGAAAGCTATTGGTGTAGTGCTTTAGTTTTTGCATAATAATGAATGGCAATTCTTCATTTGTAAGGAAAAGGCAAAGAGGATACTGTATATAACTTGAAGTACCAAGAGGAGAACTTTGGAGTGTGGACCAGAGTTTGCTCCCCCCCCCCACACACACTATAACGCATTTCCTCTCAAAGTGCAGACTCAAATGGTCCCTACTCCCACTCCAGCCAACATTTTAAAAGTGTTTCTGCACCATTTGATTGCCACCTCTTCTCTTCATATATCCCACCCCCTACATCTCACAGTGTTGCCTGAAAAAGGCCACAGTTCTGCTGTATGGCAGGGCTGTTCATGACTTTATTCCATAGTCTACAACACGGTTTCTCAGCCAGGGTTCTGTGGAAGCCTAGGGTTCCACAAGAGGTCACTAAGGGTTCCCTGGAGATCATGATTTATTTCAAAAATTATTTCAGATTTGGGCAATGCGCTCTCACAGTGATGAGCAGAGACCGAACAAAAATCTAGTTACAACTCTTTCTGAGCTCTCTGGTAGTGCACTGTAGGACTGTGTTTATTTGGTTGAATCCGTTCTTAATTTTTGACACAATATAGGGGAGACCGTTGATAACAGGTGAACGCTATTTTGCAGGAAGGAGGAATATACTGAAGGAAGGGAAGGGAGAAGTGCATTTTTGAAGAAATTAATGGACTCATCCAACTTAGTCTGTGATGTCAGTCTCTCCCTCCCACATATTTTCCCTGTGGTTTTCCTGTAGTTATTTTATGCCGTTACTATAAATAAATTTCATACATGTTTATTCAGTCATGTCTGAGCATTCAATGTGGCTATTTTTGAAGAGGAGATGTGAGAGAGAAGAGGAGGATTCTAGAATGGACAATACCAATAAGTTTAATTATGATAATGGTAATGAAGAATTTAAATCTTATCAGGCATTTCCCTGCGCTGGTACATCAGTGGACTAAAAAAAAAAGTCTGTCTTTACAATGAAAGCTATTTATCAATGGGTTTTATGTGGACTGGTGATCCAGGTTGTCCCATTCCATTGTGCCTCATCTGTGGCAAACAACTTACAAATGCAGCAATGGCTACAGCAAAATTAAAAAGACACTTAATTACGAATCACAGCCATATGACAAGTAGAAGTTCTGATTATATTAATTAGCTATTGGAATCACAGAACAAACAGAGTAAAGCTTTTGTTAATATAATGACAGTCAGTAAAAAAGCCCAAGAAGCAAGTTATTTAGTAGCTGAACTTATTACACAGCAGAGAAAAGTCACATTTTGGGTGAGAAAGTAATCAGGCCAGCATGTAAAATAATAGTGGGGAAAATGCTAGGACCAGATGCAGTACAAGAAATTGAAAAGGTTCCAGTGTCAAACAGTACAATAAGTCGGCATATTGATGACATGTGACATGATGCTGAAGAGATTTTGTGTGATAAACTGAAACACAGCAGCTTTTCTATCCAAGTTGATGAGTCAACAGATTCCATCAATAAATGTTATATTGTGGCATTTGTAAATGATTTGTAAATGATGGTGAAAATCAAGAAAACGTTTTCTGCTGCAAAGAACTACATGAAATATGGAAAGACCAAGATGTATTTAATGTTTTGTCTTTATATCTGGAAACAAAAAGTCTGTCTTGGAGGAACTGTGTTGGCATCTGTACTGATGGTGCTCCATCAATGGTTGACTCCATGAGAGGTTTCATTTCTCTTGTAAGAAAAGAAAGATGTCACAACACACTGCTATTTCACAGAGAGATGTTGGTGTCAAAAACTCTTGGAGATGAAATGAAAAAAGTTCTGGATGTTGCTACAAAAATGGTTAACTTTATTAAATAAAGATCAGTTCACTCAAGAATGTTTAAAAATATGTAAAAACCTGGACAAAGAGCACATAAGTCTCCTGTTACACACAGAAATATGGTGGCTCAGCAGAGGAAGAGTTCTCAACAGGGTGTCTGAGCTGAAGGCAGAATTGCAAGAGTATTTTAAAAAAAATAGCATTCCACATTTTGCTGAGTGCTTTGAAGATGGAGAATGGTTGCAGAAACCAGCATACTTAGCAGACATCTTTCATTACATGAACCAGCTGAACAAGTTTCTGCAAGGCACTGGAGAAAATGTTTTGACTTCAAGTGACAAGATTCTTGGATTTAAAAGAAAACTGAATGTTTGGAAAAATCATGTTGCAAAAGGAAATATTAAAATGTTTCCACTGCTGCTTGGGTGTGAGAGTGAGAAAGGATACCAGAAAGTCTCAAATCTAATTGAAAACCACCTGGAAGTACTGCAGAACAAAACTGATCAGTACTTTCCCTCCCCTTTAACACAAATGTATGACTGGGTGAGGGATCCTTTCTCTACCTCTTCTGCTCAGCCCGAGAACTTCACTCTGAAGGAATAGGAAAAACTTTGTGAGCTGCAGTCTGATTGTACACTCAAGATGAGATTCATTGATCTGCCCATGGACAAGTTCTGGATTTCTGTGAAAGAAGAGTATCCTGCCATTCATGCATTGAACATTTTGCTGTAGTGTTCAACTTCTTGCATATGTGAGCAAGCTTTTTTTTATTTAACAAGCATCAAAAGCAAAAACAGAAATTGTCTTCTTTCAGTTGAAGATGAAATCCATGTGCGCTTATCTCAAGTCTGGCCCAGAATTGAGTTTTTGTACAACAAAAAACAAGCACAGGTTTAATATTAAAGAGGTAAGTTTCATTCTTTATTTTTAGTTTAAGAACACCGTTCATGCACATTTACCCACCTACACATGAAACAAATATAATAAATTTGTAACTTCTGGCCTATATTTGAGCCTGAATGTGCAGGAGTTCCCCGAGGCCTGAAAAATATTTCAAGAGTTCCTCCAGAAAAAAAAAATGTTGGGAAAGGCTGATCTACAAGAACCACTGACCATAGATTCTGAATATTCCCACTGCTGCTTCATCAATTAGATTAGCTCTGGTTCCATCTACTGGCTGTTCTGCTTTGTGGTCCAGCTTGGGACTCATTTTTCTATTCTGGGAGAAATGTATTATATTGGTGATCACTGAGAATGTTGTAAAGGCTTATGTCTGAATCATAACTTTTGACCATGTTATGGATTCTGTGTGAGAGACTTTTCCAGTTATCGCTGTGTGTGTGTTGGGGGGGAGGGCAATGAGTCAGAGTCAAACCTTCTCAATAGCTGTCTCTGAACTCTGACTCCCCCCTATTTTTATAAAATAAAAAATAGTATCTTGAACTTTCATTTCATTCTACTTTCATTTTCTCAATTCTTCCTCTCGCTGTGATTCAGCCCAGTGGCTGGACTTCTTAAGTCTTGTGCCTACAGTATTGTACAATTAATTGACTCTAGCCTGGGAAGGATATAAAATACCAGAGCTCTGATATAATGAAACATATTTCTTTTACAACATTTGCATTCTGCCCACTTGCAAACTCTGGGCAGCTAGTTTGTCTGTAGTTTATTCACTGATTTTAATGATGTTTATCCAGCACAGAAAGGGAAGGAATCTTAATTCAGCTTAAATAATATAAAAGCTACTTTACTCAGCACTTCAACAAAGGAGAACAAAAAACAAAGAAACAGGTCGATGTCACCTTCAGTGTTTCCTTTCCTTTATTTTCCTTTCCTATTTTCTCCCATTTGTTGCTGAACATAGCAGCCCCATCAGTACATGTGGGGTGGGGGGAAGGTAACAAAATGTCATTTCCTGGTCATTAGGAGCAATCTGGAATTCTTCTTAACTTCATCATTTTTGCAAGCTGTGAAACTCTTGCTTCAGAACCCAGTTACACTCAGGTTGTTTAATAATGATGCAATATACTTTTAAAAAGGGCACCTCTCAAAAAGTTCTCATAAGTTTAGATGAAATAGATTTATACAGTGTGACATGCACATTTTTACAGATAATGCATCTAAAGCAAACAATGTTGAGTAAATAGTTCCAGGGAGCTTTTTATAACAGAACTGGAAGGAATGCTATGGTTTTAATTCTCCAGTTTTCAACCTATCGGCAAGATAAATTTCACAGAGGGTAATAGGAAGATTTTAGTGTTCAGTGCAACAATAATTCCACAAAGTATCATTTGGTCAAATAGGCAGCATCTGTTTTCTGGTACCAACTGCTCTTTGTTTGTCTGAACACTCAGTGGAAAATGTTTTCCAGTTTCCCAAGGAACCTATGATATTAATCTAACCTTTTGCCCAACGCTATGCCTGTGACTCAAGAAAAACTATAGCCTCTTTCGGTGATCAAAATATTCTGGAATAATTTTTCTCTTTGCTCCTATAGATTGCAGTTAGATTGTATGAAAAATTCGGTCCATTTGAATTATTTGATAAATATTTTATGTACTGAGTTGGAAACAGATATGCTTCATTTCAACAAAAATATTCCCAAGGCATCCTACAATTATAATATTTTAAAAATCTGTATCTAAACAACTAACTCAACAACCAGAGCATGATCAAATCCTAAAGCAGTATAAACACAGTAAAAATAATCAGTTAAACAGTAAGTTGGAATAGCTGCTAAACAACTGAAATTAAAACAGCAGGGAGAAAAATAATTAGGCAACCTCATAGATGGTCCGATTGCAGTACACATGCAGAGATTAAAATGAAAAAGTCTGGAAGAATAAAAACATGGTTGCCTTGTGTTGAAAAGGCAATAAAATAGATAAAACGCATCTCTCGGAATAGGGTTGAGTGCCACCACTGAGAAGACCTGTTCCATAGCTTATGAGGGCACCTAAATTAGAATTCCAATGTTAGGATGTATATAGGAATATATGGGGAAGACGGTTCTTTCAAAATCTGTTTATCAGTAGGTAGCAGTTCTTTAAATGCAGACTGGAAATGAACTGAAAGTTTGTGAAATTGATATAAGACTGGCATGATGTGATCAGTATCCAATTCTAAATGTGCTGATGGCACTTTGAAACTTCAGGCAACCTTATTCAGCACTTTCATGTGGATGTTAAATAGCATAGGATGTGACAAAATACTGTGGAATCCCTTAGGACGACAGAAATCTTCAAATGCCACCTTCAGGCATGGGTATGGAACTGAGATGGCATTGAGCAGGACGGGGGTAGTGCGTCCATCCTGTCTCTTCTTGA
This sequence comes from Python bivittatus, assembly GCF_059951505.1. Classification (NCBI taxonomy): domain Eukaryota; kingdom Metazoa; phylum Chordata; class Lepidosauria; order Squamata; family Pythonidae; genus Python; species Python bivittatus. The sequence goes on from NW_028277098.1 coordinate 18,916,851, forward strand.
CTTCTTAGCAGTCTTCAATACCATCAATCATAGTATCTTCCTGGGTCTGCTGTGGGAGTTGGGGGCAGGCAGCACTGTGTTGTGCTGATTCTGCTCCTTCCCCCAGGGTCAGTTGATGGTGTTGATCAGGAGGAGAGGTCCAATTCCTTTGTGGAGTGTCACAGGGTTAGGCACTTTCTCCCTCCTGCTTAACTTCTACATGAAGCAACTGAGTTTGGTCATCCAACGGTTTGGAATAAGGTACCATCAGCTTTATGTCTCCAACCCAGGTTGTCTGAGTGATGCCATGGAGGTTCTGCCTCAGTACTTGGAGGCTGTGGGGGCATGGATGGGGCACAACAGAGTTAAGCTCAACCCAAGCAAGACTGAGTGTTTTGGGGTTTTGGAGCTCCTAGTTCTGGGGACCTTCCATCTTTGATCCTGGATGGGGTGGCACTACCTCAGACAGAACCAGTGCACAATCTAGGGATTGCCCTGGACTCTCGACTCCTGCTCAAAGAGCAGGTGGCACCCATGGCTAGAAGGGGCTTTGCACAACTTCAGATGGTGCATCAGTTGTGCCTGTTCCTGGACTGGGGGGCTCTGCTTATGGTCACTCATGCTTTCCTGACCTCCAGATTGGACTACTGCAATGCACTCTATGTGGGGCTGCCCTGGAAGAGTATTTGGAAGCTTCCACTGGTGCAGAACACAGTACTGCAGGCAGTCAATGACAACAGTTATTCAACACATGTGACACCATTGCTCTGTGAGCTGCATTGGCTACCGGTTTGCTTCAAGATGCAGTTCAAGCTGCTGGTAGTAATCTTTAGAGCCCTTCATGGCTTGGGACTGTGTTACTGTCTCTTCCCAGTTGTTTCTACCCACTCTACCCAATCTGGCAGGAAGAGAATGCTCTGGATCCCTTTGGCTAAGGAGTGTTGACTGGCGGGGCCCAGAAGGAGGGCCTTTTCTGCTGTGGCACCCACCCTCTGGAACATCATCCCTCCAGAGGTCAGATTGGCTCCAACCCTCCTCACCTTTTGCAAGGCTTTGAAAACTTGATTTTGTGCTTGAGCCTAGGGCCCCGACTATGTGTCAGAGCCTGTCTCCTGATTGTGTTTACATTGGTTTATGAGTCTGGCTGCTATGTGACTTATATTATATGCATTTTATTTATTTTTTTAGCTATCTTTATCGTGAGATGGGCAGCACCACAAATTAAATAATTAAATAAATAAGCAAGCAAGCAGTCCAGGTGACCTTTCAAACAATACTGCTGTTGATAGTATCAAGAGCCAGTGAAACATAAAGGAGAATTAGAAAGATCAGACTTCTCTGTCTCTTTCCTGGCAAAGATCATCCCACAAGATAATCAAAACAGCTTTAGTGCCCAAATCATATCTACTCCAACTGAAGTGAATCTAGAAAACCAGTTTCTTCCAATAAAATCTGGATCTGGTCTGCTATCATACACTTGAGAAAGAGGAGGGTTTAGGCATCAGCCTATAATTACCATATCTTCCCATGATTTTTTTCCAGGAGAAAACTTTCTACTAGTTCTTCTAAAGGGGTTAAGATTACTCCTTCCAATAAGGAGGAATTTATAATTTATTGAATTCATCTAGACCTCTTCTCCCTACTAGATATCATATTCTGCAAGTAGCTAAGTTTAAGGAAACCAGTGATTGGCCAGACTTTACCAATCATTTTGTCCACTGTCCTGCTTCCAAAATGGAAAGTCTTCCCAGCGCAAAAGCAAATTTCAAAAACTGTCCATCCCTGCTAGAGCACATATTCAGAGTTTTTAGCTTGTGGGATAAGCCTCTCTCACCAAAGAGGAGGCCAGCTAGATGTAAACCAGAAGAATCAAAATCTGAACATTTATTGAATCCCAGGTGACTACTAAACATGGGTAGCAAATAGTGGGCCCAGTGGCGGCGGCTGCTGCTGCTGCTGCTGCTGCTGCCGCCCCTCCTCCTCCTCCTCTTTTCTCCCTGTGCTTCATTCTTATACTTCATTCTAAAAATCTGTTCTGTGTCCTCCCAAATGAACTAGATTATTTTGTGTTTGTACTATTTATGAAATACACAAGGATCACATCTTTCAAAATGTCTTTCAGAAATGTATTATGAGACATTTGGCCTAACATTTAATAGCATATGAAATTTGCTGGAAATTCCTGCAGAAAACTTTAAATCAATAGTAGAAGTCTTCTTCTTTGCTTCTCATGTGCAATGCATATTGTAAACAAACAACTGTCTCAAAATAGGTACATTTTAAAAGAGACAGTATGCAGTCAGAAGGAAAGGGAAATTAAAACTCAGACATATTTTTCCCAAGACAATTGTTTCTAATCTAATATGAATTACAGACTGGAAGAAATAATAACTTGGATCAAGATTAGAGGTTGAAACACTAACAATTTAAGATATGCATAACTTTTATAGCCAACAAGAAAAAAGACTTTGAAGAGCCCATTTTGAAAGTAAAATGTAAATGTAAAAATCTGTGTTAATGTTAGATATTAAGAAGTCAAAGGTAATGTCACCTAATATGTTTTGTGAAAACAGCTGATAGTTAAGGTGGGAGATTTTCTCGGGATCAAGAAAAGTTAAAGTGCTAGAAAAGTAAAGAGAAGATTGTTCCTAGGAAGGAAGTCAGTGACAGATTTAGATAAAATTATGAAGATAAAGATACTGCTATAACAAAAATCAAATAATTAATAGATAACAAAGATCAAATAGGCCATCAAACAATGGCCTTTTTCATGGTACTATACAGCTGTGAAAGCTGGACATTGAGAAACTGTATGTGAAAGAAAATAGACATAATCTAATTTGGAATTTGGAGAAAATTAGTAAGAATACAATGGACTGGAGAACCAACTAACTGATTAGTCCTAGACCAAAGGAGACTAAGTGCTCCTTTAAGATGATGATCAACAAACAGAAACGGACATAATTTGGGCTTGTTATGAGAATGGATAATACACTAAAAGAAGACTGCTTGGAAAGGTTGAGGGAATTAGAAGAGGGAGACAATGAGTAAAGTAGATGAATGGAATCAAAGAGATTATAGGACTGTCCTTGGAACAGATATATGTCTGAGACAGCTCAAGATGGCAAGCTTTTGTCCATTCAACCACCAGGAGTTATGTCCAACTCAATGGCACCTAAATATAACTTAATATAATTTCTGAGGGTATATAACCTTGTTTTAACCAGGACTCTTTTGCATTTTTTTGGCCCGGATATCAATATCCACTAGTTATGCATGCCAATAAAAGCTACTTTGTTGCATCCAAACACGTTGGTTCCTTATTTAAAGTGAGCATTTTGCCCACAATAGCCTGGTGTAGTCAGCAGGATCATAAGGTTAACTGCCCTTTCCCAATGTTATTATCAGCATGGCTGTTCTATGTGTTGGCTGGAAAACCATATTGACGATCTAATGGACTTCCAGATATCATATGCAGTTTAACCTAGCATTTAAGCAATTTTCCTCTACAAACAAGGCTCGGCTTTAGAATTATTTTACATTATTTTATCATTTTTCTTGGTATTCTTGAGCTTTTTTATTGTTGTGATATAGAAAAAGGTTGTGAGTATTGTTGTCTGTCTGTTACACTGCAACGTCCTTAGCTGGCTACATATCTTGATCAGATAAAGTTACATGGAGGAAGGGGATTGACCAATTGTAGCTGGTGTAAGAGAAAGTACCCTGCACTACATCCTTATTTTGCCAGAATAGTAATCTCCATTAAAAAAACACAATCTTGTTTTGATTGAACAAACTGATTGAACACAGTTTGTTCAATTAAATGGAACAAGAACCCTTAAAAAGGCAGAATAAATGTTCACCCTTGCACTAATCATAATACAGCCAATGTTCCTCCAGATGCCATGTAGCACTACCACTTGCATACCATTCTCCAGATGCTGCAGAAGAAATTCTATCTGTCTCATATTATTTCCTCAGTATAATACTTTCATTTCCCACTGAATATCCTTTCAGTCTGGAATTCTGATTTTCCATCCTAAAAGATGGAAGAAACTTACATTATCTCTTTAAGCTATGTCATTCTGTCATCCTCACTTTGTGTTTTTGTTGTCCCCTTTAAAAATCAATATGCCTCTGGTGTCACGCCATTTAAAATTTTCGAACTATTGTATGTCATATGCACAAGTGGCAGAAGATTAATGTACATAAGAACAATTATTACCTTCCACTTGGTCTCAAATAATAACATGACTACCTATTTGTAGTCGCTAATAACATTTTTAACCCATATCCAAATTAGCCAAGGACTTTGCCACATATGTAGAACCTGTTGCCAAGCAACTAAGCCATATTATTTTGAGAATAATATTGCATGTTATTGTACACTGACATAAATGGTGAATGGTCTCAGGGGAACAGTTTTACTGGCACAATTCTGTTGCTAACCTAACATTCCACCCTAACATTGTTTCCTAACATGGAAAATATACCTTTCTATTTAACCAAATGCAAATGACCAAAGTACAGGAACAGATCAATTTTTAATGACTATACAGAATAGGAGTTATAAAAATGATGTACAGTACTACTACTATAAGTAGAGATCATTATTCTTGATCTTTTCAGGTGTGCAAATGAAAATTGTCAGTTTCTGTTCCTAACCTATAGCATTTGTTATCATGTGAAGAAAGCACAGATACACAGATCTGTTCACGTTTTTCTTTGTGCATGGGAAACATGCATCTCTAGGTTTAGACTGGATGTTAGCCCATATCCTCCAGCACTGAGCAAGGTGCTAGATTGGGAAATGAATATCTGAAAAGGATTTTCTTCCTTGAAGCATGAGAACAAACTGCTTTATATAGGCAAGTTTATCATGTGTCATCTATAGGATCAACGCTGTGGATTGCAATCCTAGGACTGCCTCATTCAGTTATTTTAACTATAACCTGGAAAGTAATATTTAAATTGGAGCAATTCGGCTTTTAAAGCCGACTCTTTCAAGGGGATTTAGAGATGTATCAGGAAGTAATGAAGTCAGAAACACTTTTTTCAAGTATCCCCAGTCTTGTCATGTCGAGCGTCACATGCTGGAGGGCAGTGATGTATTCACATTTGCTTAAATGGAGATCTTGATAAACTAGGTCTTTGATCTCATGGAAAATTCTCCTGCATTCAAGTGAATATAAACAGGACCCTATTGTGAACTTGAAATTCAGTATTGCAAGTCTAGGGACAGAGAAGGCGGCTGTGTAGGCACTCACAGGGATGAGGTAAGACCAGTGTGGGTGTGATTTCTTGCCCTCCACACATCCCTCTAGCCTGAACTTCTGAACATAGTTGTAAAAAAAGAGTGGGCAATCGGTGTACCTGAAAGCATATGCAGCCCACAAATTCTGTCCTCCTGATAGAGCCACTGAAATTCAGTGCCAAACCACATGTTTTGATAGAGAAAATGAAGAAATTGCCAGTTAATCCTCCAAGAGTTTTAACATAGTAAATAATGCTAGTAATTTCCACATATACATCCCTTAAAAAAAAAAAAGAGAACAACACATCTGCTTGCAGCACCACCGATGGTGTTGTCACACTAGTGCAAACTGCCTCTATTGCCCTGAGCGACCTTTTTTTTTTTAAGTCCCTGTCCATCTCTAAAGTACTATTTCTATATCTATGTCACAGAGTTCTGATTTAATCCTAATCTTAAATTATCTGCTCAGGAAAACAAACTAAAGAATGTTGAGAAGAACAAAATGAATGTTGGCAAGATTTGTAATTAAAAAACACATAGAACAATGCATTCTTAAAATATGGTTAAATCTCAAGATTACTTGAATGTTCTTCTAATTTGAACTAGAGAGAGCACACACACATGTGACAATTTGTACCTGTTGCCCAAGGAGTGCAGGAATCATTCTCTTGCTATATCTGTCTGTGTTCAAGCACAGATATTCAGTATTCATTCTTCCAGCAAAAATATCACACTTGTATATATATCTATATACAGTGTGTGTGTGTGTGTGTGTGTGTGTGTGTGAGAGAGAGAGAGAGAGAGAGAGAGAGAGAGATAAAAATTATCATTTCTTCTCTTTGTTGTTAGAACATTTGCTGCGTCAAAATTGTGATTCTGATAGAAGGTGACATTTGTCAGCTCTGATGGGGTCACTGAAGGGACAATCTCTTCAAATAAACAACATTTTTCATTCCTTTTTAACCTGCAATGATGAACCCCTTTAGATTGAAGTTCAGGGAGGGGCAGCATAAGCATAAAAATTTCCTACAGCTACGTAACATTTTCAAATATACCTACACTCTACTTTCAATTTTCATTTCTAATGGATAGTTGCCCATTTCGTTTCTAATGGATAGTTGCCCATTTCCACAAACAACATATTAAATTCAGATATATTACCGACAATCCTTGCGTTGTACTTATGTCATGAAAAACTGTCTACCTTTCTGCATTACTCAGAACCTTCCTCTTTAACTAGGTGACTTACTAGTGAATAATTTAAGCTTTGAGAAACAGTGGTTAATGTAGCAGTGTAGTGGTTAATGGCACTGGACTAGAGGTTAGCAGATTGTGAGTTCTAGTCCTTCCTTAGACATGGAAGTCAGCTAGCCAGCTTGTTGACTTTGGTCAGTTGCATTCTTTCAGCCATAGACTGGGAAGTCGAAAAACATCTATTTACTAATCTGCATTAGACCAGACTGGTAGATTATGGTCCATAACCACTTTCGAAGAAGGGATCTTCATACTACAGTTGATTGATTGAAACATTATATTTGGCATTTTTATCCACCTATCAAGTCCTTCCCAAGGACCTGGGATAGGCAGATATTGTTGTTTGATGGTATTAAAGGTATTGTCGCAGAATGTGAGCTTTTCCAAGTCAAGCTGCCTTTTGCAATTGACTGATGGTGATTTTGTCAATGCCAATAGTCTTCAAGTGTTACTCCAGATGTTTTGGGATTGCACCCAAGGTGCCTATAATTATTGGTATTATCTTTGCTTTCTTTTGCCATAGTGATTCTATTTCTATTTGCAGGTCTTTGCATTTTGTGATTGTCTCCAGTTCTTTCTCTTCTCTTCTGCTGTTTCCAGATATTGCAGTGTCCACTATCCCGTCTTTTTTGTCTTTCTTATCAATAATTGTTAAGTCTGGGGTGTTGTGAGGCAGGTGCTTGTCTGTTTGAAGTCCCAGAGCCCTTTAGCTTCTTCATTTTCTATTACTTTGTTTTGTGGTCCCACCAGTTCTTGCTTGCAGGCGAATGGTATGTCTTGCAGATATTCCAGTGCACCACTGTTGCTACTTTGTCACGCCGTTGTTTGTAGTCAGTCTGTGTGATCTTCTTGCAGCAGCTAACTAGGTGGTCCACTGTTTCTTCAGCTTCTTTGCAGAGGCGGCATTTGGTGTCTGTTGCTGTCTTCTCAATTCTGGCTTTCTATGCATTTGCTCTTAAGGCTTGGTCTTGTGCAGCCAGAATTAGCCCCTCTGTCTCTTTCTTCAACTTTCCTGCTCTTAGCCATTGCCAGGTCTTGTTGTTATCTGCTTTGCCCTTCTAGTTTTTCTGTATACTGGCCATGTAATACTTTGCCTTGCCACGTCTCTTTTCTATTCTTCATTTGGTCTTTCTTGTAGGCCAGTTTGGTTTCTTCAGGATTCAGAAAGCCTTCATGGTGAACTAGCTTCAATACATCTTCTTCACTGTCCTTCAGATATTCTTCTAATGCCCTTTTTTCTTCTTCAACTGTCTGGTGTACTTGCAACATTCCATGCCCAATTATGCTCCTTGGTAAGTAGAGTCTGTCAACATCGCTGCCTGGATGAAGGGCGTGATTCATTGTCATTATTTTTATGGTATTTCTATTCAGGGCTTCTAGTTCTGCTTCAGTCCAGTCCACTATTCCAGCTGTGTATCTAATTATTGGAATTGCCCAGGTGTTAATTGCCTTGATGGTATTTCCTCCACTGAGTTTGGAGGAATCTAAGAATTTTTTCACTCTCATGATGTATTCACTACTTTCTTTTTGATTTCAATGTGCTTGATGTTTTCAGCTTGAAGGATGCCCAGGTATCTGTAGTGATCTTCTTGATCCAGATTCTTGATGTTATTTGCATAGGGCATCTTGATCTTTGCACAAAGCTTCTGATATTTCTACTGACTCCAGTTATTTCTAGGCACTTGCTTATCCAATTATGTGGCAGGGAGTATCTTCTTGTAATCAATCCAAGCTACATTCAAGTTGGTCTTCCTTCTCTTGCAGTTTTCCAAAATCGTCTTTTGGAGCTGATCTTTTGTTCCTCTGCTGTTTGGGTGGTTTCTTTCTGCTCAGATGGAAAGAGCTTGTTTTCAGCTAGATGCTGTTGGACTGCATCAGCTACCACACCAGTTAGGAATTTGAAAATTGTTGGTAAGCAAGTAATTGGCCTGTAGTTCCTAGTGCTGCCCCTTTTGTTGTATCTTTCATTATCAGGTAGGTTTTGCCAGATGTAAGCCAATCTTCAATTTCACCTCCTTGCAGTATAGTGTTAAACTGCTTGGCAATGAGTGGGTGCAGAGCAGTCAGATGTTTCAACCAAAAACCATGCAGTTCATCTTCATGTGGTGCTGACCGATTCTTGATCTTCCTTGCCCTTTTCTTCACCATTTCTGCTGTTATTACAAGTTCTTTCATTTCAGCTTCTTTTTTATTCTTATCTACCTCCTTTAACCAAGCTGCATTCTTGTTGTATTTCCTAGCTGCATCCAGAACTGCATTGTTTCTTCTTTGTCAGGTGTTGACTGGTTCATTGCAGTCTCTCCATTGAAGGATTGGTAGAAACATTTCTGGTTGTTGTTGTTGTTAATATTATTATTGCTTTACTTAAAAGATATTGCTATAAAATAATTGGGCAATTTAAATCTGATATCATTAACCCTCAAGAACTGGATTTGTATCTCTAGAAATTATTATTAAACTATTAGCAAAAAAGTTAGTTTACATATGCATATGCAGCAATGGGAAAATATGTGGTCTAAAGGATTAAAATTTACTTTATGTTATAATTTGAAAGAAAACTTTTATAAAATGTTGTATTGATGGTATATGACACCCCAAAGATTATCAAAGATGTATGGGACAATTTCCAACGTTTGTTGGAAATGTAACCAACAAGGAGGGTCGTTCTACCATATGTGGTGAACATGTAAAATTGCAAAGAAATTTTGGACTCAAATACAATCCTTGATGCAGAGCATACTACAAATACAGATTCCATTTAAACCAGAATTATTCCTGTTGGGGATAATGGACTTTCAAATCGGAAAGCATCTTATCAGAATTACTCAATACATGATTACCGCAGCAAGACTTTCGTATGCACAATTTTGGAAAACCCAGACACTACCAACAATACAAGAATGGTTGTTAAAACTGATGGAAATGGCAGAAAATGATAAACTAACTTATTAAAAGAAAAATCAAATAATTATTACATTAAAGAATGGAAATCATTGATGGACTATTTGAAAAATGCAGGCGGGGCGAAGCTTACATGTGGATTTGAAGATTAGATTATAAATGTAATGGGATATGTTTTGACAAAGAATTATTCCTACTTAATGCATTAAAAACTAGTACCTATGATACTCTTATTATTCTTAAAACCAGAGATAGATTGGAAGCTATCTATTTTTCGTGTCTTTTTTCTTTTTCTTTTACTTTATCTCACTTTTTCTTTTCCTTTTCTTTATAATTTGTATTTTCAATTTTCTTTTTCATTTCTAACTTTTAACTTTGTAATTTTAAAATCTCAGTAAAATACTATTAAAACAAAAAAACAAAAAAGTTAGTTTCAGTTTTTTGTGTGTGTGCTTGCACATATGTGATGCAAACATAGCAAGAGGAAGGGAGGGGACAGAGGGCTTTTAATCTCTGAATGCATCCACATAAGGATTCTGCAACTATTCAAAAACAGCTCCAGGCCTCTGTGATCCCACAGTGTTGATACCATTTGAACATTAGGCCAATTAATTTCCTGCTCACATGCTTTTGTATATCCACAAAATTTTTGGAGGGGTACTTTTGCAGTGCTTGGATATACTGAGCTTGTGGGTGGTTTGACGTCCAACAAGGAGCAATTCTGGTCTCATCTACCTCCTGGCTTTTGAAGTCAAGACAACTATTACCCTCTCCCTGTCCCCCATAGCAGGTCTGGCCAGTTTTGAGTCATGAGGTAGTTTTGGGGTGGGGGGAGGAAGGTGGATTTTAAAATATGAAATAGATATTTGAAGACTATGCTTCAACTGTTTATTTTATCCTGTGACTCTCCTAATTTTTTACTCCTCCTCCCTCCCAGGGGTGGGGGAACTGGTTGTGTGAACAGGATGTTCTGCATCTCTCCCATAGTGTTTCAGAGTAGGATGTAGCTTTTGAGGATTTGTCTCAAGGCAATCATTTGCAACAAGCAAACTCAGAACCCCCTAGCAGTAGTCTGGTGGTTCACAATTGGCTGATCCCTTGGTGAAGGCAAGGGGAAAACAATTCTTGTCAATTTCACCACTTCTCTCTTTTGGTTACAGGGCATGCAAAAACACTTGCAAAGATGTGTAAATAAGTAAAAGAATCTGTCCTAACTGCCTTCTCTGGTCTTGCCATTTTTTCAGGATTTCCAGCAGCTCAAAGCATGATAGTGTAGATTGTTTTGATGCCATCCAGATGTTTTAGAATCCAATTTTAATCAACCCTCTACAGGTGGCAAATGACAAACAATTGTGGGAGTTGTAGTTCAAAATACATGAAAGCTACCAGAGAGCCTACACTGGATAGTCTTCCATTTTCCAGTATTAGAGAGATTTTGCTCAAGAACAGTGATTTATTTTTTCCTCCCTGGAGGAAAACCAAGGAGAGTTGAATCTGGTAGCAAAATAGGGTAGGAGTTAAACCTGTTCTCTGACCCAAATCACTCTGATAAACAGGAATGCTCCTGTCTCTAATTTATACTGCGCACACCAGGTTCTATTCTTAAAGTGTGACATAATTCTGCGAATTTGTCTTTTTATAGGTGGAGGTAGATAAATAGATTCATGAAATTTTCCAGATCTGTTTTCTGAGTACTCACATCCCTGATATGGCTGCATCATCTCTCCTTGTGGGAAGCAATAGTTTTATTTGAATTAAAACTGGAATTATTTGGTTTTTCTGAACAGCAAAATGGCAGGCAAAACAGGGCCCTCACCATTATTTACTATATGTAAAACCACTTCTTTTACAGAGACTACACGAATTCCTTAAAGAATTGGAAGGGGGCGGACAGATAATCTTATCCTGGCTCCCTCCCTCCCTCCCTCCCTCCCTCCTTCCTTCCTTCCTTCCTTCCTTCCTTCCTTCCTTCCTTCCTTCCTTCCTTCCTCTCCTCTCCTCTCCTCTCCTCTCCTCTCCTCTCCTCTCCTCTCCAATGAAACAGTACAGATAACGAGAGCAGCATGAGAGCTTTCTTCTTCCATATTATTTTCTTTGTTACAATAATAGCAACAATACAGTGAAACACCAGGCTGTCCTAGTTGGGTAGATAAAGTGGGATGAAGGAGGAACCCCTGACAACAGGGCTGCATAAAATCAGGCTATTCTTATAGAAAGAAGCTTACCAAACTTTCTGGGGAAAATGTTCTTTCTCCCCCACTATCTTTGTGAGAGGTGGGAATTTGCATGAAATAAAGTGAAAAAGCCCAAACCTGAGAATTTATGCCATCAGCGTCTGATGGGAATATTAATCAATTTATAAAGAGTCAGTCTCTGTATCCAGAGGGCAACAAAGACCAATAGAAAGTCTAGAGCTACCATTTTCATCCCCATTCCTATCCTTAGAAATGGAGGCAAAATAAGCTTTGAATGCTCAAAGAAACTAGCTGTGTTCCTTCATTCATGAATGCAACCCATGTCAGTTGGTCAGTCATGTTCTATTGGACTCTACTGTATTGAAAGAAGAAGAAAAACACTTTGCTGTCATTTTTTTGTGGTAAGGAATGTTTAATATCACATTAATTTAAACTCATATTCTTCTGAAATGACATTGACAATAAATGTGACTGTAAATGGGTCAATGGAAAAGACAACCTGAAAATATTTAAAAGACGCAAATCCCTCACCTTGGAGAAATTGTAATAGTCCTGAGTCACCACTACATATGTAATGGTAATGAAATAGGGTGGCATATTTTGGGATGAAGGTTTTCAGGAGATTAATCTCATTGTACCACAGACAAACCCACCTTCATTAGCTTTACTATATTTATTTATAGACCGAAGTGCCTCTTGGAGCAATAAAGTGCTAATAGGTCATTTATTAATGGCAGCAAAGTTGACAATTGTCAGATATTAGAAAACTACTTGTTGGAAAGAGAGGATTTAGAAGTTCAATTAATAAAATGATTCTGTTACAGAATGGTAAACTTATTAACAGATATTTTTCCTCCTGTATCTCATTTGTATATTTGGGTATTAAGATCATAAGCAGGACCCTGCTGGATGAGTCTCCTGGCCCATCTAGTCCAGCAGTCTGTTCTCACAGTGGCTAACCAACTACACAAGGAAGCCCACTAGTCTCCCAGCAGATGGCAGTTCCATCAAGGCTAATAAACATTGATCCCCATGACTTCCATGAATTGGTCCAACCCTTCTTTGAAGCCAGCCAGGATGGTAGCCAGCACCACATCTTGTGGTAGTGAATTCCAAAGTTGATAATATGATGTTATTATTATTTTTGTCTGTCCTGATTCTTCCAGAATTCAGTTTCTTTGGGTGATCTCTGGTTCTAGTATTTTGTGAAGGGGAAAATAGCTTCTCCTTTCCACTTTATTCACACCATTCATAATTTTATTCTTTCATTCACATCATTTCTTTCATTCAGCATTTCATTCATTTCACACCATTCATAATCTAGTCCTTTCTAAATTAAAAAGTCCCAAATATCACAACTTTACTCATAGGGAACCTTCTCCAGCCCCTTGATCATCTTGCCCTCCTCAGAACTTTTTCTAGCTCCACTATATCCTTTTTGAGGTGCCGCAACCAGAATTTGCACACAATATTCCGGGTGTGGTTGCACAATTGTTTATATAACAGCATTATGATATTGGCATCTCTATTTTCAATAATATTGTTGGCTATTAATTATTTTCAGATAGTTTTTTAATCTTCTAATTTAGGCTCTAATGTTAGAATAGCATAACATACTGATGCTGATAGTAAGTTGTTTTGCATTTTGGATTATTTTATGCCTGTTTTTATTTGTTATTTTTGATAATAAAAAGTAAACATGTTCTGGAGGAAAAAGAAAGGATTTTTTTGGTGTGGGGTATGGTGAATTTTTTTTCTTTTTCTTTTTCTTTTTTTTTCTTTTTCTTTTTGGAAAAATGAGTTTATGATACAAGGAGAAGATTTTTTAAGCTTCAATTCAGAGTAGTACAAACCTTTAATTACATGCTTATAAATATCCTGGTAAACCTAGCCACTTTTTTTTCATGATATCCTCTAAGGAGGAACAAAAATCTAACAAATCACAGATTAATTAAACTGTTTGGATTGTGCTCCTAATATTTGTTATTTTTGTGCTGATATTATTTATTTCCTTGGTACTCAATAGGTGTCAGGCTACTAAAATATTACATTTTTAATGTTTGTCCTTGGATCTGTATTTCAGCTAAGAGATGCAGGCTGTGAAATTCAGCTGAATGAACAAGAGAATTAAATTTAATCACCTCTACTTTATCAAAGTTGTCCTTTCTTTGAAGAGATTACTGAAACAATTGCACAATTTATGCAGCCATTTTTCCCCAAGATCTGTCTAGCAATCCTGATAAACCTTACTCTCATTGATAAGCTGTGTAGAAAAATAGGGAGATTTTATACAAAGTGGGCATTTGATGGATAAATATTAAAAAAAAAAACTTTTGTAATATTTAGCACATAGTCACTATAGATTTAAAGATATTTAAATCTTGGTATTTGCAACCTGACACACAAACACACAATGCAAATTCACCAGAACCCATGTTATAGATGCAATATAAGAATGAAAGAAAGCTTCCTTAGGAACACTGCAATATTTACTGAAGCTCTCCTTTGAAATTTTAGTTCAGTCAAAATTTGCTACCAACTCAAAAGTAGAATTCTTTCACTGTTCATATTACTGCATTGGGAATGTTGGATTTAGAATGAAAAGGGATTGCATTGCTCCCAAAGGGAATAAAATATGGTAGACATTTATTTGTAATATTTGTAAACCACCCCAATCGAGACTTTCTGCAATGTACAACAAAGAGAAACAAAATGTACTAAAACCAATACTTTATAATGGTTGCTAACCATGTTTGCCCATAAGCAATCAAAGGCCAAAGGTATATTGGAATAAGTCTTAACATCCTTGTAAAATGCTGGGAGCCAGGTAGCATATACATTTAATAAATAAATAATAATAGTTAAAAATGCAAAGAGGGATGAAGTCAAACATACCTGAGGGAGGAACATACAGTATATCAAAATGTGGGAGCTACCATTGAAAATTCTGGCCACTTGGTTACTCCTCATGTGGGACTCCCACTAGGTTTTCTATAGATGTTAGGACTTGAGAGGCAGAATCAATTCCGGCAAGGCAGTTCCTGATGTATCAGAGTGCTACGTTATGTACCCTCTCCTCATTTAGCGACCGCGTTCCATTCCAATAACTTGGTCACTAAATGGAATGGTTGCTAAGTAAACGTGACTGAGAGTGAGAGAGGGACACTGCAAAGATCACTGGTTGCTGCTGTCTCATTCAGATAAAGTTCTCTGGCGTAGTGTCCTGTGCCTGACCTGTTTTTTCCCCTTTTTTTGTCCCCTCGCAGGGTGGAGAGATTGCTTAAATTTTTTATTACCATTTATTACTGTCGTATTTGTGAATTGTCGCTGAGTAATTGCTAAATAAAGAGTGGCTTATAGGGTTTTGTAAATAGTAATCACACTGAAATCCTACTGGTAACCAGTGCTGCAACCTTCAAATTGTTACTATTTTACCATAGTATAATTATCCCACTATGGTCTGGCTGATACTAGCCACAAGTTCAGAGTCTTCTCCAAAAGTGCATTACAGCAGTCCAACCAAGTGTTGATCAGGCTATGAGCTACCATTGCCAGGGCAAGCTTGTCTGAGTAGAGATGTATCTGGATAGGAATTCCTTAAAAAGAGGAAGAAAAGAAGATACTATAAGCAGATCTGCAAACAATTTCAATGAGGAAAGAAATGGAAGACAGCAGGAAAAGCCAATTCAGCTGCACAAAACGCTTAGTGTAAATATATCTGTATGTATGTATGTTGGGGAGGATGCAATAGGGGAATATCACCAAGGAAGCAAAATGGCTACAAGTAGTTCTCAGCTTACGTCCATTTGTTCAGCAACTATTCAGAATTACAGCAGCACTGAAAAAATGGATGTTAGACTGGTCCTTGAGGTTATGGCCATCACAGCATCCCCACAATCACATGATTGCGATCCAGGCGCTCAAGTGTCTGGCTCATGATTATAACATCGCAGGGAGCTGCAGTCATGTTAGTATATATTTTCTGACTGGATTTCTTTGGGAAACAAGAAATGGACATTGCATTGTGAACAGCTGCAATGCTGATGTGTATCTTTCCTGGGTAACTTTTCCTGGAGTTTTTGCTGCGCTCTGCACAAACAGGAGTGTTTGTGATTTGCACTCTGCCCGACACAATAATAGATTTAGAGGCAACCTAACTTCCAGACAACTCTGGTCCCCTTACATTTTAAAGTGAAAAACAACAAAATAATATTCTGTATATCAACAGGATAACTCTCCAAATTTGGGACAGAATCAAACCAAATTTGTTGTGGCAAGAGAAGCCAGCAAAAGAAAGAGGAATTCTGAAAATGGGCTAGATAGCTCAAGGGCTGTGGAAAAAGCTATTCCAGAAAAAAGTCTCCCATAAGATCCCTATGGGAAAATCAGTTGGGCAGTGTCTTCAAATGCTGTTGATTACTTGATTCTAAGCCCCTCTTCCTTCTGGTCATGTAAACCAGAGCGAGCTCATGCAGCCTGTCCTGTGCTTCCCCATGCACACCTATACACAAACACACAAATGCAAGGGGGTAACCAATAAACACAAACAGAGGCAACACATTTCTTTGTTACCAGAAGATAATATAAATGTTTCCTATGGTCACTGCTGGTAAAAGGATTGGAAAGAATTCCTGAATTCATCTTTTCCCTACTTCTTTTCCCAAGTCTTTCTCTTTTCCTTCCTTCCTTCCTTCCTTCCTTCCTTCCTTCCTTCCTTCCTTCCTTCCTTCCTTCCTTCCTTCCTTCCTATTGCACCATTGAGAATTAGGCATTTTGCCTCAAATGCCAAATCTGAGGAAAGTTTTAACTTGGATTTTTAAATTTTTTTTTATGAGATTAGGGCACCATGAAAGAAAGGTCTTGCTTCTATTACTCATATTGATCTGTGAGAGAAATGAAGTACTGGCTAAGGTGAGAGTTACTGGAGAACTGTTTGTGCTTTATGGAATTGTTTTTGGAGAAGGGTGAGTTCATGGGTAGGACCTGTTTAAAGAATAAAAAAGTAATCACACTTTATTGGGGTCATTAACCAGCGCAAGATCTATTTAAATAAGTTCTCTGCTAGTAAGTACTAGACTGCACTTTTATGCTCACTTACATGGAAACTGAACATAATGGAAATTATGGATGAGTTAAGGAAGGCCTAGCATTACACATGTTATTCTTGTACCTCTGCACTTTACATTTTGAGTTTTTTTACATTCACATTATTTTATAGTTCCCTGTCCATAGGCCTCCTTAATCAAAAAACTTGATTTGAGCTACTGACTGGAGAATTTTTGAGTTATATCTGTTTGTATTTGAATGCAACTACAAACTGTTCAGCTACAAGTAAAGGGATTTGTATATTATCTTGATATGACTGTATTAACTGACAGGTGAGTTATAGGGTTTGCAGGGTGGTGAGCTGCTTTAAATTCAGCATTTTTATGTCCCTTGAGTCAAATCAAATTTCCCATTTTATCTGCATTACCATCCTAAAAGATAGGCTATCATATTGACTGGCAATTGAGCCCACCTGGCAGCTGAACCCTTCTACTGAAGTGGGCTTGAGGTATATGAACATTTTCTCAGGATTTCTACCGCTGTGACTACCCAGTCATGGAATTGGTCCTGTGAGGTTAAGTGAAGTTACAAATGCACACTGTACACTCCAGTATCATTTAGAAACATAACCTTGGAATTGAATGCAGTTTTAAAAATAAAAAAAAAATTAAAAAGGAAAGTGGGCAATAAGAACCTCTATGGACATGAGGGGACATCTGGTATGACAGCTCTTAACATCCTGTATGTAATTGGTTTTGAATGCTTGACAGATTTTTATAATGGTATTGAAGCACTCAGACTGGCAGGTAACTATGGGGAATAGATTGAGTGGTGCTGAGCCCATTTTCTTCCCTGAGAATCCTTTAGACACACTTAACATCAAAGATGTATTTTCTTTTAAGTTCAAGTGCTTATCATCTGGTACACCCTTTTTCATCAATTCAAAGAGCAGAACACCTAAAACTCCATTGCTCCACTTTATTTAATTAAACCTAAAAAAAAAAAAAAGACAAAGTCAGAAGTCTAGTTACATAAGAGGAAACAAAACACTGCCATACATCTGAGAAACATGTGTTTCTGTTAAATCCTCAGTTATGGATATTGGATAAGATGAACTCAGAATTATTGAAGCCACAATCTTGCACTCCTTTCCCTAGGAGTAATTCCTACCGAGTTCATTTAAAATTGCCTTTGAGTAGTCTTGTGTAGGATTGTATTGTTTAGCACCAGTCCTCAGCTAACTAGCATTGACCATAGTTTACTTATGAGTAACTGCTTGGGATCCTATTTTCTAAACAGGCTAATCATTCTAACAATTATGATTAAGACCAACTATTTCCAATTTTTGGAAGTAACACTGCTTTTACCATCACAGTTTTCTAGCAGTGAACCAAGACAAAGATTACAAATACCAGGATGAGTCTGGTAACAATTTTTCAGACTAAGCTTTTGTGAACTGTAGTTTACTACATCTGATGCATGGAATGGCTAAACTGATGCAGAATTAAAACAGTGATGAGTCAAGAGGGGTGGGATGGTAATAAAGAAAGGGATATGCAGTTGTAAGTTACATGTGAGACAAGTACCTTATCAGTTAACAATTGCAATGGGTTAAAAATCTATTGCGTTTCTGATACTTTCTAAGATGGCCTGAAACATTTTGATGTCTCATCTCCAAATGTGCTGGTAAACTTTCTTCTGAAACTGCTACTTTGATATCTGTTATGGAGAATCCTGGGAAATTACAATGCTCTGATATTATTTTCTCTTTGTTCTGAGTCCTGATGTCAACTTGTGTCCATCAATTCTTTTGCATAAAGTCTGGCTTATTATTAGTATCTGTAGATTTCAGGGGGGCATTGCTAGCCAATGATGAAATATATCACATTAGACAAAATACATGTATAGGTGCCTCTAATGTTGTGTGAAGTTGTTGGGGCCTCTGATAGTGCTGTTGGTGCAAATGTGGGAGCAAAGTAGACATCTGGGTTTGTTGAAGGATCTGGTTTCCATGTGCACAATTGTTCTGTTGTTTCTTATGCTTGTGAGAATCTGCTTCAGGTTGGTCATTTGTCTATTTGCAAGTATGGGCCTGCCACTTGGTGCCTGAGAAAGTGCAGTGTCATTGGTCAATATGGGTTTAGATTATTAATAATGCATTTCAATGGTTTGAGCTGTGACTTGTAGGTGACAACCAGTGGTATTCTGTTGTTCTGTTTTTGTGGTCTGTCTTTTAGTAGATTCTCCCTGGGAATTGGTTTGGCACTATTGATTTGTCCAGGGATCTCACTGAGTGGGTAATTCAATCTCTTGAATGTCTGGTTTAATTCCATCAGTTGAGCATCTCTGTCAAGTGGATCCAAACAAATGCAGTTTTAGTGTAGAAGCTGGCTATAGACAATGGATTTGGTGGTGGATTGTGGATGGAAGCTGGAAGCATGCAGGTACGAGTGATGATCTGTACGTTTTCTGTATAATGTAGTGTTATCTCTCCATTTGTGTAGTTTTATTGTGCCATCAAAGAAGTGGGTGACTTTTGTAGATAAGTCAAGACTAAGGTTGATGGTGAGGTGGAACTTGTGGAGGTCTTGATGGAATTTTATGAGAATGCTGAGATAATGCTCTTTTACTATGAATATCATCAAGCATAAAACTTTATACCACTTTCATTCACTTTGTCATTGAAGAGATTACCATAGTCTACAACCACTAAACTTCTTTTTTTTCTTTTAATTTCATAAAAAACAGTGAGAAGAAGTTTGGAATTAGGGTGCTTAAGGAAACATGTGAAACAATGTCCCAATTCATGAAGCGCACAGATGACTTTACATGCATCAAATATATAAAGCTTATTTATACAAATAAGCTGTTCATCTAACTAACCTTATGGAGTCCACTCTAAATCATGAAGTGCTTTTCAAATTTCATATAATAGAGCCAGTCTTACAATATCTGGCTATTCCTTGACACCCTAAGAAAGGGTGGATTTGAGACCTTTCATGTGCAAAGTATGCGCTTTACCACAGAGGTAAGTACATTTTCAATATGTAATTTTATTCACTTTGACAATTTCACTAGGGCTATCAATCTAGGTTGCATAAATCCAAATGACCACTAGAAGGCACCCAGGGATGCAGCAAAATGTTTGCTTCACTTGATGGTTATCTGGATTTTTGTAGCT
Source organism: Python bivittatus (assembly GCF_059951505.1). NCBI lineage: Eukaryota > Metazoa > Chordata > Lepidosauria > Squamata > Pythonidae > Python > Python bivittatus. Next base: position 18,936,661 of record NW_028277098.1, read on the forward strand.
AGATCTGGTAGTCTATGAAACCATTCTTTAATAAGCAAAATGTGTGCTCATTCAGCAATTCTCAGCTCCATACTCACATCTACATGTTCCTTACTTCTTTAAATTCACTGCAGCTTATTACATGCATCTCTGACATATCTTGCTCTCTGACTCTCAAACCACAATCTGCCATCACACTCTTTAAAGTTGTAAAATTCATCCACCTTGAGAATTAAACAGAATTAAATTGCTGATAAATCAACCCTCTCAGGAAATCCTTTCACTAGGATTTTTATTTTCTTGATTTCAGACAAGTACTTCTATGATAAATAATGCATAGCTATTATATAAGCATGTCACTGAAAAAAAATCTGGGAATGCACAAATCCAACATTAAAATAAATAATTAAAACAAAAGCAATCACACAACTGAAATTTCTTGAAAAGGCCAATATAACTAAAAATGTATTCACTTGTTACTGAAATGACTATGAAGAATTAATGACATCTTGGATTTTGACAAATCATCCACTATATAGTATGACAATATTTTTTAAAAAACATATTCTATAATATCAACTCTTAGGAAAAAAAAACTCCCCTGGATTTTTCCATATCTATATTACTATACACAAGATGTGGTTTAGTCCTGTCTGACATTTTGTTTTAAAGAGTGAAAGATGGATTAGTTCAGTTGGACATTCCATTTCCCACAGGAGCCAGTAAAAGGAATTACCCATACATAACCCCCACAAAGTATTTCAGTGTACGTAAGACTCAAAAGCCATGAAGATAAAGCCAATAAAAAATGAACCTGTTTTCTAGAATCTATGTCCAAGGGTACAGATAAAGAAGCTGTGATGGCCTTATACATTACCTAAGTGCTTTGGTAGCATCCTTTCTGCCTCGCATAGGTAAACATTCTGTATTTCGATGTGTGCATCCACTGTTCTGCAGGGATGGCTTAATAACACTCCAAGATTGCTTCTGCACGCTGAATTGGGGTGGTCAAGACCACTTCTCTTTGTGCTTCCCTCTGAATCAAGCCAGGTACACTGAATTAATAATTTCTCCATTAACAAACTTCTTAGCTTGGCCAGAAGAGACAAATAGTTTCTTCTTCCTGGAGACTGGTCTCCAGAAACATTTAAGAAGACTACCAGCCAGCTTTCCAGAATTTGATGAAGACAGGGCTCTTCTGAAGAACATTTAAGTAGTTAATGAGATTGATGCTATCTGCGTTACAACGGTTTTTGTATGATAGTTCTAGTTATTTATTCAAGATTTTCTTTCACTTTAATTAATTTACTGCATATTTGCCACAGATGTTTTAATAATTGTATACCATGGATATTTTAACCATATCTATTATGGTTGCTAACTCATGGGAGTCCTAGTAGATTATGGTGATATATAAATTGGATGGATGGATGGATGGATGGATAATTAGACAGACAGACAATCTCTGGAGTCTTCCCATCTCTTGATTTGGAAACTGGTAGAGATTTAATCAGGGCCACTTTTAGTGCATAGAATGTATTCTGCCAAGAAACTACAGTTCCTTTTTAAAGTGTAAGTGACAGCAAGCAGGAGCAGCACGGTGACAAGGTTTTGGTAGCTGCTAACATTCCACATCAACCCTGAAAACAGTTAATGAAGTCACTCGTTCTTTCATACCCATCTTCGTTTGTGCTGTTCTGGCTTTCCAGCACGCTGCTTCAGTCATAATTTAAAACAGAATGGATTCCTTGGCTGGAAACAAAAATAACATAGGGATCGTGTCTTTATAGTCCTGGTGACCAGTTTTTCTTTTCCTTTTAATATTGCCACCTTCCATCACAGCCCATGCGCACACCCCAAAATGACAGAAATGTTGCTTGAGCTACAGCAAAGCACTATGCACAAAGACCACCTAGGAGCAATTTGGAAGATCTGTCAAAGTCCATTTAGCCTGTGAAACCATCATGCATCTGCCTCCTCCCAAAAGACAGCAGTGTATCACTGCCATGCTTCAGTCCCATACTTTTGAATTTCATGCTTGCATACTGTGACCATTTAAGAGAGGTGATTAATATGTACAGCAGCTTCTAGCTGTAGTTCTTGCCTAACTAACTGAGGAGGCACAGAGACACCTGCCTTTAATAGTGCTTTAGGCAATAAACAGGATATCTTAGCACTATCCCACTAGCAATGTCTAAGCCCTCAATCAATTTAAAATGAAACGGAATCAACTCTCTTTAATAGCTACTGTATAGACAGATAGTCGAACATATGGAAAATGCAGATAGTGCCACCAATCTCTTATAAAATATATGCATTCTTGTGGAACAGGACTGAACAGATTTCCCACTTTCGGTTCTGTTATTATTCTGTGCCTTCACTCTACCTGCCTCAGTTTAATTTTTAGAAGGTAATGACTTGAGGAATTGGCACCCGCTAAGTTTACTGCAATTTTAAGTTTGCATTTTTCCTGATAAGTTCCTGGTGTACAATAGCACACATACACACTGATTGATGCTATCATGCAGCAAAAGGCATCTTGAGGGAAACACCAAGTCCATTTAGCATGCAAAAACATTACGTATCTGCCTCTGCCCCAAAATAGCAGTGTATCACTTTTTTCATTCTGCTGATATACCTGAAGCCCACTGATGTTGGTATGTGAATAGATATCCCCTATTAATATAGATGAAAAACTGTAGCAGATTGCCCATGTGGGGTGATTTGAATAAAGTGCAAAGATCAACATTGTACAAATGGAGGATTGCCAAGTGCCACTCGAGAAACATAGTGAAGTAATTTCCAGGTACAAAAATGAGGGAGAGATTGGCGCTGGGATAGTTTGATAAGTAAATCCATAACAAGTTGCAGCACCTAGATGACTTTGATCGATTTCAGAGCTGAGCAGACTACCTAGGCTAAGCGAGGTCAGACTTGGTTACACTTGGATGGGAGACCACTAAAAGATCCCAGAGCTGTAGACTAGACTGGGAGGTTGAAAAAGGATTCTGGAGAAGGCAGGAGTAAACAATTTCTCCTATAGTGTTGCCAAGAGAACAGTATCTGCTCTCTGGAATGAGGTTCCCCACTAAGATGCCTACAGCTCCCACACTGATAACATTCTGAAAAGTCTTAAAGGCCTGATTATTTACCCAGCCCTTGGGGTAGGGTGGAGGGGATTCCACTGATTAAGATTATTTATGTTTGCTTTGTTATTGGATTGCCATGTAGTGATTATTTTGCAGTTATTTTTGTATTTCTTTTTGATTAATTTTCTGTATTCTTCTCCCTTTATGTTGTGAGCCACCTAGAGTGGGTTGGAGTGAGGTGGCATCCAAATTGAATAAATAAATAAAAAAATAAAAACAATATGGACAATAGGCCTAAGAATCAAGTTCAACCTTCCTTATCATGGTGCACAGCCTTCCTTGTTTCCTGTCTTCAATTCATGCACATTGCAAAATATCCATTATTATCTGGGACAGGAAGGAAATAAAAATGAGCAGAGGCCATTTTAATATATGCTTGATTTCAAGGGCTCGCATTATTTCATAGGTACAAACAATTTGGAATTGATTCTCCTTTATATTCCCCAGGGAGCAGAGGCAATACCAGAACTATAACTCTTTATCTCATTCTGCTTGTAGGGAACAAATATCTTGCACACAATGTCTCAGATTGTTGGAAATATGAATCCAGCAGGAGCCCTTGTGAGACATAAGGAGAGAGGGGAAAGAATGCTGAGTAATTAAGTAGCAGAACATCCCATTAAAAGGATAATGTTCTTGATATTGCTTGGATGTAGAACATGGCCTTAGCCCAAGCTATCAGTGAATGCTAGCAGGCATTCCTGATATTTGAAGTAAAAAAAAATATATTAAGAATTGATGTAGACAGAAAAGTTTCCCTTTCCAACCTGAAGAGAGGGAGTACCAAAGAGAAAGAGAGAAAGTTCCTTTTTCTCTTAACACCAATTCTCATTTAACCAACAGTTGGCCAGGTGAGAAACAGGCACAGGGATGATGTGCAAAAACCTTTCCCCTTATGCATTTCTTGACCTTTGCCCTAGTGGCTGGTCATAAAGACTCATAGGGGCCAAGCTATGAAAGATGACAATGTGGGCCTTCATCAAGCCCTTCAGAGATCCCTTCACTCCAGACTATTGTGTGTTACAGAACATAGCCCAGTTCACATTGATGGAGCCGAGGATGTGTGGAATTGCTCAGTGCGGAAGCAATTTCTCAGGGGATGAAAAGTGCCAGCAGCTTGGCTATTTCATGACTGCCCCCCATCTCTTCTTTTGCAAAGTTGGGTCTTTAACTTGGCCAACGTAGGGCAAACATTTCCAAAGCTCTTTATTGAATCAAGCTCAAAGAAAGCTGCCTCAATTAAGCTTTTTGTCTGTAGATCCACTGATATAATTTATGACTACAAATACATTTTACTTACCTAGCAATCAACAGTGTTACTCAGTGTTTGATTTATTATCCTGAATAGCTGTTGTTTAATATCAACATCTGCAGGGGCTAATTTACTCTTCAAAAGAATGAGCAGCGCTATTGTTATAAATAAACCCTGAGTGCAAAGCAGCAATAAAACAGTTTTCACCATGTGGTTTTCATTCACAGGGAATGTGTGGATATGTACCTGTTCCTAGAATAGTCTGGATGTGAAATATTCCAATGAGCTTGACAATAAATAAAGATACAATGTCTTCTTATACGGGTTCAGGAACTCCAGAGGCATTCAGAAGCTAGGATGTCATGATAAACCAGGATTTCATAGGTTTAGCTTGGATCTCCAACCACTGCACACTTCAGTGAGCTGCATCTCCATTTGATTTTCTTTAAAACACAGCAATAGTCAAGACTGGATTCCCAAAGCCAGCTCTAAAAGAATTCCATTGAAATGTGTTTGTAAGAGTTGATTAAAGATATATGCTTCCAGATTCTCAGGCTAGAGATTGCTAGCTGCAGGAGTTCAAAAGATAAGTCAAAGAAGGTTTGGGCAAGGAGAGGACTAAGAGAAGCAAATCAATTTTGAACCTGAATATATTGTGCATAAATTAAAGCTGTAAATACATTTCATCACTTGGGTGATGACATGGGGACACAGGCAATAAAACAAATAGAAAGTCTACTGGCACCTTCAAACCTGAGGCTGTTTAATGTTCCAGTTCCTTCAGTCAAACCAGTGTTTTTCCAACTTGGCAACTTTATGATGTATGGACTTCAACTCCCAGAATTGGGAGCTGTATGCATCTTAGGGGGGAATTCTGGGAGTTGAGCTCCACACATCTTAAAGTTGCAGGTTGGAAAAATACTGAGTTAAACAAACTCAGGCAGTAAAATTAAGAGATTTTTGCCCAAAACAGAAGAGTTGCTATTCTAGGAACAGACAGGAGGAGGCTGGATACACAGACTTCTTCATTTATTTATTAATTTATAAGGGCTTTTGTCAGACTTTAGTCAAAAGACAATTCCAAAAAGCTTATGAAAGCAGAATAAAATAAGAAACTCTACAATACCTATAATACAAATAAGTCAGCAGCATAATGAAAAGCATAATGACAACATCATTAACATAGCTTGCACACTTCCTCCACATCTCAATCCCTGAATGCCTTCTTAAATAGCCAAGTTTTCACTATTTTTTTTCAAATATTTACAATGAGGATGCCAATCTTATTTCCACAGGGAGCTTATATTACAGCTTCCAAGTCCTCACCCCCATCTCTCACACAGGTGGGGGCTCTTAGCACAGTTTCTCTACCAGCACACCTTGACAGGGCAGATTTTAGTTAGAGCAAGTGGTCCAACAGATATCCAGCCTCCTTCTACATAGAAGACTTTGTAAGTTATTACAGGTACCTGGAATTGCACTCAGAAACAAACTAGCAGTCAGTGTACTCTCTGAAGTATTGGTGTTACATGGCAGTATCAGGAGGATCCTATTAACAGCTGTATTTTTTTTTTTAGATTTTTTTCTGCTCCTACTGTATTTTCCTCACAACAACCACCCTGTGAGGTGACTTCGGTTGAGAGAGTGACTGCCCCAAAGTCACCCAGCCAGCTTTCTTGCCTAAGCCAGGACTAGAACTCAGTCTCTTGGTTTCTAGCCTGGTGCCTTAACCACTAGACCAAACCAGCTCTCAGTTGGCTCTCAGCATTTTGCACCTTTCCAGGTAGTTTTTGTAGGATAATGCAGTCAAAAACTCACAGCTCTTGTATTCCTAGATAGACACATGGAAGGAGGCGGAGACTCTGTGAGGTCACTTCCCTTTTCTCCTTCTCCATGCACTCAAGGCGAAAGCACATGTCTGGGCTACTGAGCTCAGAGACTAATTATGGCCTAATTTTGTAATTTACTTAATACTTTAAATATGCTGTTTAATTGTTGCTACTGTAACTGCTGTTCCTGGAAAAAAAAAAAAAAAGGAAAACTACTTCATGTGAGTAAATGTTAATTTTGTCTTATTTCACAAGAAAACTGTGATTGTTGTTTTTTGAGGGGATAAAAGGGATAGCAGCAGGTATAATCCCATGCCCACAGTTTTCAGGGGCAGTCTCATATAGATAGCGTTACAATAGTCCAAGACTTCCCTTTGGCCTAATACACAAGTATGAGCTCCATGATATCTCTTTCTTATCTTTTAAATCATAAACTTTACTCTGCCCTCCCTAACTAAGGAATTTATAAAGCCAGTGAAGAAAGTGGACAGTGAAATGTCTGGTTCTGTTGCAATAGGTATTTAATAGAGATGTGCTCCAGCTTGGAATGGGGCAATTTAGTGGGGTTTGTTATTTGTTGAAGGTGAGATGAACATGTCTTAAGTTTTTCCATTCCTGATTCAAAATCTGTGTAAAATTCTGCCTGTGATATATAGTTTGGGTGCTCCAAATGCTGCTGAAAAACAGGACAGTCCCACAAGAAATGGAACCACCATCTTGGGTTTTTTTGACCCCTGTATAGATGCTTCTGAGCACAGGAATAGATAGCTGGAAATCAAATATGACTCACCATCTATATTTATCTCTCCAATCAGAGATTTTTGAATAGATGGTGTGCTCTCTCTCTCTCTCTGTATAATTCCCAGTTTAGCTTATAATTATGCCTGTCAAAGTGATAATCTCTCTTCTGAACAAATTAGGGCCAATTGTCCTGTATATTCACCCTCTTTTTGTTATATAACTTTCTATTATTATCTTTTTACTTCCTCTCATCGTTTCACAACACATGCAATACTTATATACTACATCAAAATTTTAATTGGCTCAGCAGTTTTACTTGCTTAAAGGATAGAATCTGACACATTGTACTACACTATAACCTAAAAGCTATCATTGTGCATAAAAACTATCATTTTGTCTGCCCTTGTTCTGCCTTTCGTCCTTCAAAGCAGTATTCCTCTCCCCTCTAATACCATTTTGGCCATATTTATAGTTTGCACATGCTCTCTCTCTCAGTATATTAGGCACTGTCATCAGAGAGATTAAGGAAATCAGCAGGTCTCAGTGACATTGTGCTTCCAAAGGATTATTGGGAGTTTTGTGAGTACTGCAGAAGTTGCCAGAGCAAGTGTTGCTATGGTCAAAAGATAATGGTCAAGCTGTCCCATAAATTCTGACCTTTTCTAGTGGAAAGCAATTGATGGACACTTCAGTAAATCAGAACTTGAATGTAACTCCAAAATCTCAACACTTCTATGACGTATGGGCATTTTATCCATCATGTTCCATTTTTCTGCAAATGTTGCTTTATTATGATAAATAAGGATGCCAAGTAATGCTAATGAGGGGCAGGGCAAATGTTTCCTAAGTATCTGATTTAATCTAGTTTAGAGAACAATCTCTGCACAGCCTTAATATTATGCACAGTGACAGTGTGGACAAGCTCCAAGGGTTGAGATTTCTACAGCTGCTCCTCTGGGCTTGTAAAATCAAGTAGGCCAGAATTGAAATCTCAGCTCTTTCCAGCTGACATTACCTACAAGTTAGATGCAAAGTTATGCTAAATGCAAAATCACAGCTAGGCTGTATCTGAGTCTTTCTGAGTAGCTCCTTCTAATTCAGCTTGATACATTATGAAGTGGTCTTTGCCTGAATACAGTCAAAGTAAACCAATCTGCTTATTTTAAAATGCAGCCTATATTAGTGGAAATTTTGGATCCTTCCTCTTGTGAATTGAATTATACTTTATTGCTATTTATAATTCATTTGGATCCCTCATTCGCATTGCTTCAAACACCTCTGAGGTGTTTATATTATAGACAGATAAAAAATGCATAGATCTATGATGCTGAACCATAAATCACTTTCAAATCTCTCACTTGCCAGGGTGGACTTTTCTGACCTTGGGAAAAGCTATAATCTAGTCTTTTTATAAGAATCAGGATGTGGCTTTGATAACTAGATGTTAAATCCTTGATGGTGCAGGCCAATGTTTAATCTTCTTAGTATGGCAAGACAAATCCCATTCTTCATTTATACATTACATTTTTCAATTTTCTTGCCATTTTATACTCTTAAACAGAGATACAAGAGCTTGGACATAAATGCCAAATAGATACAGGTTGTGTTGTTGTTGTTGTTTTTTAATATGCTCTGCCTGTCTTAACACTGATATAAAATATAGTGTAGAATCAGCATAGGTGGAAAATTGGGGTACAGGATGTGTCTGCCTCATCACATAAATATACAAGATCATCAGCAAAGGAAAAATGTGATTATAACGCACATTTTTTTTCCTAGCAAGCATTTCTGCCTTGTAGAAAAAGTGTTATTTTAGAGATCCAGTTAATGAATGCATCAGTCAGGATTTTTTTTTATTACCTTGGATAAATGATATTCACATAAGGTATTAATTCTGGAAATAATGGATACAGTTCATCAAGATCAGTCCCAAACTTTTTGGAGAGTTGAAAATATATGTTTTCAAAAGAGGGTATAATTGGCCCCATTATGATCAACAGCTCTTAGATCTCTCATTGAAATTGTGAGATTAACTTTGCTTTTAATAAGTACATATGCAACAAATGCACATAGTAGGTACTGGGGGAAAGACACCAATAATTGTTAGGACCACAGCAGAAAAGAAGAAGACCCTTATTGTGATTTTTGGTAAATACTGTTAATTTAAAGCTATTATCTGTATTGGGAAAAATGCTTTACTGATGTTGAAGTTTTAAACAATGACAGCAAGAATAACACTGTCAACATTTAATGGTTAGAAGATGAACATGCTATATAGCAAAATACTAAAGATGCAATGATAAGTTAGATCTTTGCTAGCCAATTTGACCCCTTCATGGATCACTGCCTTGTCGTGGCGAAGGGGCTTGTGTAACTCAGTGAAGCCATGAGCTATACCGTGCAGGGCCACCCAAGACGGACAGGTCATGACAGAGAGTTCTGACAAAATGTGGTCCACTGGAGAAGGAAATGGCAACCCACTCCAGTATCCTTGCCAAGAAAACCCCATGGACAATGTTAAAAGGCTAAAAGATATGACGCCGGAAGATGAGCCCCTCAGGTCGGAAGGTGTCCAATATGCTACTGGGGAAGAGCGGAGGGCAATTCCAAGTAGCTCCAGAAAGAGTGAAGCAGCTGGGCCAAAGCCGAAAGGACGTTCAGCTGTGAATGTATCTGGAAGCGAAAAGAAGGTCCGATGCTGTAAAGAACAATATTGTATAGGTACCTGGAATGTAAGATCTATGAACCAAGGCAAGCTGGATGTGGTCAAACATGAGATGACAAGATTGAACTTCGACATCTTGGGAATCAGCGAACTGAAATGGACGGGAATGGGTGAATTTAATTCGGATGACCATTATATCTACTACTGTGGGCAAGAAACCCTTAGAAGAAATGGAGTTGCACTTATAGTCAATAAGAGAGTGGGAAAGGCAGTAATGGGGTACAACCTCAAAAACGACAGAATGATCTCAGTGCGTATCCAAGGCAAACCATTCAATATCACAGTGATCCAAGTCTATGCCCCAACCACTGATGCTGAAGAAGCTGAAGTTGACCGCTTTTATGAAGACCTACAACACCTTCTAGAACTAGCACCAAAAAAAGATGTCCTTTTCATCATAGGGGATTGGAATGCTAAAGTAGGAAGTCAAGGAGTAATCAGAATAACAGGCAAGTTTGGCCTTGGAGTACAAAATGAAGCAGGGCAAAGGCTAATAGAGTTCTGTCAAGAGAACAAGCTAGTCATAGCAAACACTCTTTTCCAACAACACAAGAGACGACTCTACACATGGACATCACCAGATGGTCAATACCGAAACCAGATTGATAACATACTTTGCAGCCAAAGATGGAGAAGCTCTATACAGACAGCAAAAACAAAACCAGGAGCTGACTGTGGCTCAGATCATGAGCTTCTTACTGCAAAATTCAGGCTTAAATTGAAGAATGTAGGGAAAACCACTAGACCACTCAGGTATGACTTAGATCATATTCCTTGTGAGTACACAGTGAAGGTGATGAATAGATTTAGAGGATTAGATTTGGTAGACAGAGTGCCTGAAGAACTATGGACGGAGGTCCGTAACATTGTACAGGAGGCAGCAACTAAAACCATCCCAAAGAAAAAGAAATGCAAGAAAGCAAAATGGCTGTCTGATGAGGCTTTACAAATAGCTGTGGAAAGAAGGAATGCAAAAAGCAAGAGTGAAAGGGAAAGATATAAGCAACTGAATGCAGATTTCCAGAGAATAGCAAGAAGAGATAAGAAGGCCTTCTTAAATGAACAATGCAAAGAAATCGAGGAAAACAATAGAATGGGGAAGACTAGAGATCTCTACAAGAAAATTGGAGATATGAAAGGAACGTTTAGTGCAAAGATGGGCATGATAAAGGACAAAAAAGGCAGGGACCTAACAGAAGCAGAAGAGATTAAGAAGAGGTGGCAAGAATACACAGAAGAACTATACAAGAAAGATCTTAATGTCCCTGATGTCCACGCTGGTGTGATCACTGACCTTGAGCCAGACATCCTAGAGAGTGAAGTCAAGTGGGCCTTAGGAAGCATTGCTAACAACAAAGCTAGTGGAGATGACAGTATTCCAGCTGAGTTATTTAAAATACTAAAAGACGATGGTGTTAAAGTGCTGCACTCAATATGCCAGCAAGTTTGGAAAACACAACAGTGGCCACGGGATTGGAAAAGGTCAGTTTACGTTCCAATTCCAAAGAAAGGCAATGCCAAAGAATGCTCAAACTATCGCACAGTTGCACTCATTTCACATGCTAGCAAGGTTATGCTCAAAATCCTACAAGCTAGGCTTCAGCAATACATGAACCGAGAACTACCGGATGTACAAGCTGGGTTTCGAAGAGGCAGAGGAACTAGAGATCAAATCACCAACATTCGCTGGATCATGGAGAAAGCACGAGAGTTCCAGAAAAATATCTACTTCTGCTTCATTGACTATGCAAAAGCCTTTGATTGTGTGGATCACAACAAACTGTGGCAAATTCTTAAAGAGATGGGAGTACCAGACCACCTTACCTGTCTCCTGAGAAATCTGTATGCGGGCCAAGAAGCAACAGTTAGAACCGGTCATGGAACAACCGATTGGTTCAAAATAGGGAAAGGTGTACGACAAGGCTGTATACTGTCACCCTGCTTATTTAACCTATATGCAGAGTACATCATGAGAAATGCCAGACTGGAAGAATCACAAGCCGGAATTATGATTGCAGGGAGAATCATCAACAACCTCAGATATGCAGACGATGCCACCCTCATGGCAGAAAGTGAAGAAGAACTAAAGAGCCTCTTGATGAGGGTGAAAGAGGAGAGTGCGAAAGCTGGCTTGAAACTCAACATTAAAAAAACTAAGATCATGGCATCTGGACCCCTCAATTCCTGGCAAATAGAAGGGGTAGAAATGGAAGCAGTAACAGACTTCATTTATCTGGGCTCCAAGATCACCGCAGACGGAGACTGCAGCCATGAAATTAAAAGACGCTTGCTCCTTGGGAGGAAAGCTATGGCAAGCCTAGATAGCATATTAAACAGCAGAGATGTCACCTTGCCGACAAAGATCCGCATAGTCAAAGCTATGGTTTTTCCAGTAGCAATGTATGGCTGTGAGAGCTGGACCATAAAGAAGGCTGAGCGCCAAAGAATTGATGCCTTTGAACTGTGGTGCTGGAGAAGACTCTTGAGAGTCCCCTGGACTGCTAGGAGGTCAAACCAGTCAATCTTAAAGGAAATCAACCCTGATTGCTCATTGGAAGGATCGATAATGAAGCTCAAGCTCAGATACTTTGGTCACCTAATGCGAAGAGAGATCTCTTTGGAGAAGACCCTGATGCTGGGAAAGATTGAAGGCAAAAGGAGAAGAGGACGGCAGAGGATGAGTTGGTTAGATAGCATCACTGAAGCAATGAGCATGAAACTGAACAAACTCAGGGAGGCTGTGAAGGATAGGAAGGCCTGGCGCAATATGGTTCATGGGGTCACGAAGAGTCGGACACGACTTAACGACTAAAGAACAACAAGCCAATTTGAATCCAGTGTTTATCTTTAGAACATTTTATCTGTGCAACATTGCATCTGTGAATGTCTTTAGAACATTCCATAGTGCTGTCAGTTTTAAAACACTGTATTCTGTGTTTGTTCCTTTGAGTCTTATTTGTAGACCAACATAATTTTAATGAGGAAAGTTGTTCTTTCAAAACAAGAAAGTCGACCAATTTTAAGGAAAAATCTTGGTATATGGCCTGTTCTGCTTTGTGAATTGCTTGGATGCAATCCAAAATAAGACAATATTTATTTATTTATTTCATTTGACTTACATGCTACCTGACTCCAATCGATTCTGGGTGGCTCAAAATATCACAACAAAATAACATGTATACAATCAAAATAGAACATACAACATGTAAATGAGAAGGTGAATCCAGTCAGGGATAACAGACACCATAAATGCAGCAAGTTGCTCCAACCACCTTAGCTCAGGGCCTGGGAGAAGAGCTAGGTCTTTAAGGCCCTCCAGAATACCATCAAGGTGGGAGCCACCTGGATTTCAGGGGGAATGTTATTTCAGAAGGCAAGAGCTGCTACACAGAAGGCATGATTCCAGGGTCCTGATAGATGGCACTGCTTAATTAAAGGAACCTAGAGCATGCCAACTTTGTTAGATCAAACCAACCAGGTTGACAACACAGGAGAGGCTGTCTCTCATGTAACCCTATGCCCTGTAGAGCTTTATAGCCAGTACCTTCAATTGTACCTAGAAGCAAACCGTCAGCCAGCACAGCTCATGAAGCAGTAGTGTCACATGGGCATACTGAGGCATGCCCATCACTGTTCATGCCACTCCATTCTGGACCAGATGCAGATTCCTAGTGGTCTTCAAGAGTAGCCCCATGTAAAATGCATTGCAGTAATCCATCTGTAAGGTGACTAGGGCATGAGTGTCTGAGGGGCCTTCTAATCTAGGAAAGGATGCAACTGGAACACCAGGTGAAGCTGTACAATGTTCTTCCTGCCCACAACTGTCACCTGCTCATTGAGCAGGAAGACCCCTAAATTGTGCACCACTCTTGAATGGGGAAGTGCTACTCCATCTATGGTTAAATATGGAATCATTCCAGATCTAGGTGGCTCTAACATCCACAACCACTCAGTATTGGTAGAATTGAAGTGGGGTTGAAAAATATAATTAGGTATCTTCAGTGTACTGATGATATTCAACCCCAAACTGGCAAATGACCTCACCTAGCAGTTTCATGTAGATGTTGAATAAGAGGGGAGAGCGAGTCAAACCCTGTGGTATCTCACAAAGGAGCACTTGGGGAGTGACCTCTCCCTAGCCAACCAACACTGACTGAAACTGGCCCCAAAACAAGGAAGAGAACAACTGTAAAATCGTGTCTCCTGCTCCCACCCCCAGGAGCCAGCCCATAAAGATAACATTGTCAATGTATCCAAAGTTGCTGTGAAACGAAAAGCACAAGGATGGATACACTACCTCTATCCATGTCATCTGTTAGCATGACCATTGCAGTCCTGACCTGAAACCCAACTGAAACAGGTCTAGTTAATATTGAAAGCAAATATTACTGTCACAACAGAGGTCAGCACCTATGATTTTAGATTATTTTGATAAAGCTACATGCATAGTATTAGAATGTGACACTACCAGGAAATCTCACAGCTGTGGCCAAGAGAAAAAGTCCCAGAAGAAAGAAAGAAATTGTTATATTTCAAACAAAAACCTTATATGGACATCTGGAGTCAAATTTGATTTAAGGAAGTCTTTACCTTCTCTTCTATAATTGTCTTGGCTGTAATTTGCATTTCTCAACTTGCTTTTTAGTATCATTGAATTAGCAGAAACCACAGAGTTCATCTTGTCTAAATCCCTGCTAAGTGCAAGACCTGCTAAAGCATCTCTGACAGATGTCAGGTTCAGCCCAAAGAACTCCACGAGACAGTGCAAATACAGTTCTGTTGTGTTTATTAGCTTCCACTTCAAGACAGAAATCTCTCCAGGCCGAACCTAAGTTCCCAAGCCAGCAAGCCACAACACCGTGAATTCCTTAGGGTGGTGCCAGTCTCATCTTCTTAAACTTCCCACGCTCCTACTGGGGGCTAAGGAAACACTTATCTCCCTGAGCGTGGCCTTCATAACAACATTCCATTACATAGATGACCATCCAGTCTTGAAGTACTTCTAAGCATCAGTTGATTGGTACATTGAAATATCATCTACAGTGGATGCCTTGTAGGTGATCTGAAAGCATTATCAGTGTAGCTTGCCCATACTGATGCCCTGTGAGCTTGTTTTGCTTTTGTTCTGGGAGATGTGAAAAATAATGGCTCAGTGGGTGTAAAAAATGAGAATATTTAAGGAGGATTAATTAATTTGAACTATTAACTCTGAATTTCAATTAATGTTCCTGTTCGGCAATCTCATAGATTTTGAAGTAACTTGCCAGAAGAACTTGCTGATGGATTAGAGAGCTATGGGTCTCTTAGTTATGACTTAAGACTTCCCCCAAGACCAAAAGATTCTGTTTTGGCATAAGGAATAGTGATAGAGACTTTTGGAATAGATTCACACAACGTATTCTGACCAAGATAGCTCTTTAGCAGGATAATATCTGAGATTTATTCCTTTTGGTCTCTAAAATATTTAGTAAATTAAAATCTTGAGGGGGAAGGATTGTATGTTTAACTTTTGCATTAATTGTTCATCTAAAAACAAGTATTATGCAAATGCATAGGATGTTTTCCTGATTTTTAAAATAAATGTTTTGCACATTCAGATTTTTCCATTCTTTCTAGCCACTGTTGGATTTGAGATTAATGCTACCTCTTTGTGACCTTGAGTACAGCAATTTGGGATTTATCAGTCATTTCCTCCTACTTTGGACCGATACATCTGCTCAGCTGCTGAAGATATGCTAGAGGTTAACTTTTGACCTAGCTAGTCCTTTTGATTTCTGCAGAATTCCCTCTAAAGGAAAAGCATGCGAAACAATTAGACTTGCCAACTGTCCAGATTTTGTCAGGAGAGTTGAAAAATAGGAGGGGGGAAGCCCATTACTTTAAGAATGTGAAAACACTCCTTAATTATATGCAGAAAAACAAGTTGGAATTTAATACTTGATGAGATGATGCACGGTGGTCACATTCAGATGTCACATTCCTTGTTCTAAAATAATTTGCAAGATGAGAAATTAATTAAATGGCTCCCTTTTACTAAAATTTCTCATTCCGTGTCAAAGCTTTCTATGCAGTATGTGTGAACTTCTAAAAAGGAAAAGAAACTCCACTGATACCACTGCATTACAAGAGGACATCCTGACAACTGCAAGCAATTATTTGACTTGTAGCAACACACGCTTTGAATGATCCCTCCAAGCCAGGATTACCAACCCTGGTTTGATGCTATCTCACAGTTGGAATTTGGAAAATGGTTCAAAATACATTTGGATGTTTCAAACATTTTAATTGTTAGGTGAGGGAGAACAAACAGGAAAGCATGCACCAGGGAAAGGGGAGGAGCAAATGTTTAAGTTCACCGATCAGGTTTTTGGTCTTTTCAGATTCCAGTGTGAATCAACATGATCTGCAACTAGCAGACTAATCTGGCTGAAAAATTGGGTGTTCTGGCAGAATTCTGAATGTCATTATATCAATCTCAGTCAAATACAAATCAGATATGTATTTTGAAAGGACACACATTAAAATGCTATTTTTTAATATATATTGAAATGCATAAAAGCTGATTTTCCAAAAATTCATAAATAGAAAATACAAAAATATAGCAGAAGAGACGTAGTACTGACTTACTTTGAGCATAAAGATGGCACTGATCTGAAATAGAATTATTTGCTCATCCTTATGTTGTTTCTCATAATTAACTATTGTGAATTAACCATTGTGTGAAGAATACATCTCTCTGGCTGCACATATTCTATTTATTTCTATGTAAAATGGGGGGGGGGACCTACGTTTCCTGAAATTTTTAAGTACACTGAATATGCTAGCTGCGTCACATGAGAAGTAAGGTCCAAAAGATCCGTATCTACCTTGTCTAGATACAAGGTATCTACCTTGTCTACCTTGGTCTAGAACAGGGCCCCCCAAACTCTTCAGCTTGTCGACCCCTTCATGAAATTTCAGATTGTTCATCAACCCAAAATATTTATTATATGAAAATAATTTAACTAATTACTTTAACTAATAGTACTATGAATAATAACAACACTGATCCTTTGGATAGTCTCATCAACCCTTAGGGATCAATACTGACCACTTTGGGGAACCCTGCTCTAGGTCATTTCATTGGACTATTTAGTGGCTATTTTAACTACTGTGTTTACTTTGTTTTATCATGTAGGTTGCAGTTTTAGTTTATATTTTTGGATACTAATGTGTAAGTGTTCATAAACAGCCCTTCCATTTGTGATCTGGTTACAAAGTTATTGAGCCTGGTAAATCTACCTTACCTTTTTGAACCAAAATATGCTGCTTTTTGGTAGCTGAACCATACCCTTTTTAAACATCCATCTTGCAAAACACCACAATTGGCTATATGCATGTAATTGAGATAACTTGGTCCAGAATTATAAGAATTACACTATATCAATCAATATAACTTTTATGTTTTGTCACCAGGTCTTTTTCTTTCCTGTCCTTTTTAATGAACTTTCAATTTATGTTTACAAAAATGCATATTTAAAAAATTAGTCTGGCTTGCCTGACATTACTCCTGTAAATGTTCTTGCTCTTACTTGCACTAGGCCTAAACTCTTATGGATACCTTGCTGCAGACACTTATTTAATTATAATGGTGTACATGCCTTGTTAAATAAAACCTTGCATCAATCATCATAATTGGGTGAGAGCAGTATTTATATTGCTGGCATTTATGTGCGCATGCACACACATATACACACAAGAAATATTATCTTATTACTTCTCTCTATTTTATTCTTTTTTTAAAAAAAAGAAATTTTAAAGAAACAGTAAAGAAAAAATATTTTATTCCTCAAAGAGATCACATGTGTACTTTGAAAATTATTATTCATGTCGATACCATCCCTGCAGAATTGCTGAGGCCTATACCACTGCAACCATCACAGCCTTGTGCCAGAAAATTTGGGAAACAAACACATGGCCACAGGATTGGAAATGATCAGTGTTCATTCCACTGCCAAAAAAGGGTGACTCCAAGGATTCCTCCAATTACTGCACAATTGCCCTCATCCCTCATGCTGGCAAGATTCTCCTTAAGATCTTACCAGATGTTCAAGCTGGCTTCAGAAGGGAGGGAGGGTGTGTGAGGGTGAGGAGAGGTGCAAGAGAGTGAGAGGGGTGTGTGGCAAAGCTTGTGGAGGGTGCATGAGGGTGGTTGCGAGGGGTTGTGAGGGAGGCACAGTGAGGCTCGGGGAGGGTGTGTGGGGCTGCGTGAGTGGGTGGTGCAATGTGAGTGCAATGGGGCTGAGGGAGGGTACACAGGTGGGAGAGACTTACCCAGCAACCTGCAACCTTCCCTGCCAGCCTCCTCATTGACTTTCTGGGGAAGCCGGCAGGGAAAGTAGCAAGTGGCAATCACATGATCATGGGGCGCAGCAACTGGTCATAAGTGCAAGCCAACTGCCAAGTGCCCAGATTGCTATCACATGAACATAGGGGTGCTGGGATGTCTGGAACTCTGAGGACTGGTCATAACCACCATTCGTTCAGTGCCACTGTAACTTCGAACAGTCACTGAACAAATGGTTGTAAGTCGAGGACTACCTTTATGTATTGTTCTTTATGCTAGTCATTACTTATAACAGAGATAATAATGGGGCATGGAGTTATTTCTTTTTGAATAGTCCTACTATATACAAGAAAAAATTCAGTCCAAAATTTTTAAATGGATGAACATTGCCATCATACCTGAATGCAACAATCTATCCACAGTTTTCCCTCCAGCATAAGTTGATTTTTTATATTAGAGGTGTTGCAATCTCACACAGATCAAATGTTACCTATGAATTATTTTGAGATTTACTTCTTTAGTTTTGGCAGATATAGATTTAAGGAGTTTGGTGGACTGTATTCTGTTCCAAACATTTTCATCAATAGGTTTTCCAACATCATTCACCCAAACCTTCTTTAAAGGCTTTCCCAAAGCCCCAGTTTCTGAGGAACTTGTAGATTTATAAATCTTTGAGGCCAAAACATTTTTATTGCTCTGTCCTAATTGAATTACACACCAAGTTACTTCCCTTTAAAACTGTTGGTTTACTTGGCAACCTCATTCTTTCTTGGACAGCATATTTTGATTGGCGACAGATTTCTGTGTAAAATGTTATACATGGGGCATCCAGTACATACAGTTCATTTCCTTCAATTGGTTCAAATTCAGATGCTATGAGTATAAAGTTTACTCAAACATAGCTAAGTTACCTCAATTCTGAATTAGTCTCCATGATTATTTCTAAATAAGCTTTATATTTTTATCCATCCATCCATCCATCCATCCATCCATCCATCCATCCATCCATCCATCCCTGTCTGTCTGTCTGTCTGTCTGTCTGTCTGTCTGTCTATCTATCTATCTATCTATGTATCTATCTATCTATCTATCTATCTATCTATCTATCTATCTATCTATCTATCTATCGCTTTAAGTAGCAAGAACCTGAAGGAACACCTCTTTACACACTATCTTACTGATATATTAACACAGAGATTTTGAATATTAGGCCCTTGTCCCAGCATTGAATAAAATTAAGATATAAAATTGCAAACATGTCATGAGATCAGCCAATCTGAAGAGGGTTCAGGGATCATATGAAGGCTATCACATGAGAATGCTGAGATCTTGCATAAGAACAGTGAAACTTTGTGAGGTTTCATCTCTCAAAATGTTTCAGAAGATCACCGAAACAGTCCACTTAAACCATTTTAAGTTTTAGTAGCATATGTAATGGTCCACTTTTTGAATTATGGCATGTATCCCAGCTGCATTTCTTATGTGAATGAAATAATGAAGATTACAAAGGCTACTAGTAAAATTCAGTGCTGATTTTTAGGTGGAAGATTTTTCAGAAGCAGGTTTGCAGTCATATTCCAGTAGAACTGGAATCTGTTGATGGACATAGGATCTCAGATGACTAAAGGAGCCCATATGTACAAAAAAGCCTATGGGGCTTTCGTAGTTTATGCTTAGTAGCGGTAAAGCCTAAATAAGTTCTGGAGACAATATGTTTAATATTTATAAATCTTCGCTTTAAAAACATTATTTGGGCGCAAGCGCACAACCTGTCTGTATGTTGTCATATATGAATTTAATCTACTTTGGCATCACTTTATTATATATTATTATTATATATTCCTATTCCTATTCCTATTCCTATTCCTATTCCTATTCCTATTCCTATTCCTATTCCTATTCCTATTCCTATTCCTATTCCTATTCTATTCTATTCTATTCTATTCTATTCTATTCTATTCTATTCTATTCTATTCTATTCTATTCTATTCTATTCTATTCTATTCTTGAAGGGGATGCGGTGGCGCAGCAGCTTAATGACACTGGAAGTTGCCGGCCAGAAATGGTCGACACTTCAGCAGTTCAAGCCCAAACTCCATGCGGCGGGGTGAGCTCCCATCTTGTGCTCTTAGCTCCTGCCCACCTAGCAGCTCGAAAGCGTAAGTGAGTAGATAAATAGGTACTCTCTCCCTGGTGGGAGGAAAAACGCTGGTGGTGCCTTGCACCGGAAAACAGGAATTGGTTGCCAGTTGCTGGACGCAACACAATGGAAGAGACTCGATTTCCTGTGACCGCCAGCTGGGCCCCACCCTAGGAAGGAGGCAATGGCAAACCACTTCCAAAAAAACCTTGCCAGGAAAACTGCAGGGAATCGTCCAGGCAGTCTCCATAGAATCGGTCACGATTAAAAGCTTATTAATTAATTAATAATAGTATTTTAGCATTCTGTGAACAAGTCTTGAAGTACAACCTCCTTCCCCTTCCTCCTCCAGCATGGATTTGAGAAGGAGAATGGAAATTTTCATTTCCATTATCAAATATCTGCAATTTACATCATGCCTAGACTGTTTTAAGTACTAAAAAACAACCCTTATTTTCAGCAAAACATAGGGAAGGCGAATTACATGTTGTCTACATGATGGCAAATTGTGGAGTTAAACATGAGTCACCAATGTGAAGAAACTTCAAAAAAACAAATGCTTTAACAAGAGCATATTGATCAAATCATGGGAACTAATTATTCTAATCCGGTTTAGCCAGGCCCCATTCAGAACACTATGTCCAGTTCAGGGCAAAAATGACAGTGACAAATTGGAGTGAGTTCAGGGGAAGGCTACCAAGTAGGTTAAGGACCAAGCTATACAAGAAGCAGTTAAAGGATCTGGGTATATTTGACCTGGGGGAAGATATACAGTAGTAGCAGTCTTCAAATATCTGAAGGGTTGTCATACAGAAATAGGAGGATAGGACCAGAATCAGGGCATTAAACCTACATGGAGAAAGATTCGGGCTAGATATTGTAATCTTTGAGTTGAGTGATTAAATAAATTGATTAAACAAATAAGTAAGTAGATATCAAGGGAAACTTCCTGACTGAATAAGCTGTCAGCCAGTGGAGCAAGTGACCCCATGCTGTGGTGAGTTCTCCTTTAGTTTCAGAGAAGACTGGATGGTCCTCTGTCAGAGAACGTGACTAAAGAAGAATCTTTACTGCAGTCAATGACCAGTCCATAAAACACAATACATACACAAACCTGATATTGATTAACCATTAGGTAAACAAATCAGTCAAACTGCTGTGCATCTTACATATCACCATGACAAAATTTGGCCACACTTAAGGAAATGGAATCATTTGGATCTGAAAATAAAAGTGTAAAATAAAGCTGATATGAGTGACCAGGATATTTAAGAAATGTTTCCTGCATTGAGCAGGAAGCTGGACTAGATGACCTCTTAGGTCCCTTTGAACTCTACGATTCTATGATCTCTTTCTCAAAGCCCTATTAGAACAGAAGGAGATTTTGCTAAAGGATTGTTATTATTTCTAAATAGATCTGTTGGTTTCTAAAGGGTGAGAAAAAGCAGGATAGATCCTATCAACATGTTTCCCCAGTGTCCATTCATTCAGCATGGAATTGAGCAACCTGGGAAGACACATCTGACAGAAGATGCGACAGATAAGCTTTGTACTCTCTGCTGGGGTATTTCCTTAGAATGGGACAGATGAATGGCAGCTGAATTTCCTTGTACAGAGAGCCACAGAGGAGCATGTGGCTCAGGGACTCCATATGGGAATGTGCGCTGATGTTGTGGGAAATTTTTATAACGCCCCCTGCAGGATTGCAGGGGATAGTGCCTCCTACGTGGCCAAGGTAAGATTTTAGAACTGGAATTGAATAAATATAGGACAATAGCATCTGCCTCTATTTCTTCTATTCATCACCCAAGTGACTGATGAAGAGTACCTCTCTTAGTGATCAGAATAATAGAAATATTCTTATTTGTATAATTATTGCTATGTTATTTTATTGTATTTTATGCTGATTTTACTGACATCTATGGAAGTTAGGTGTAGGTGTGTGTATGTATCTGACGCACATGTTTGATGTATGGTATGTTTTCTGGCTCTGAGGCCATAAGAAAGAATAAGATTCCAGATTCATTCAGCACGCTATCAGAAAAGGAGCCTCTGACTCTAGAAAGCTGGCCTCTGTGGTACACAGTGACTAATGGAGAGGAGCTGGGGCAAATTCATATTTAATTGATGTGTAGACTGAGCAGGTGGAAGAGAAGGGATGAAAGACAGTTCCATTTTTATGGGGTTTCCTCAGTTTGAGAGCTGCTATGCCTGTTGCTAAGCTACGGATCCAAACAGTTGGTGTTTCCAACAAAACTTCTGCCACAGACAAACTAAATCTTTTAGATCAGCCACTCTGCCTCTCAGTTCCCCTCAGTTCCACATGGCCTGGAATAATGGAAGCCAACTCTAAGAACATATTCATCTTTCCTAATGTGCAGGATAGCTCTAAGAGATATAGCAATCATTGGTGTGAACCTATTTGAATCTCTCCAGTGATAGATACATACTGTAAATATTTGTAAATATCTCAGCTAACTTAACAGGGGGTACATATTTGGGGTTTTATTTGAGGTTTTCTCCTTGTTTTGGGGTATGTGTGGAAGGGAGAGAGGTTAACTTCGGAGGGAGTTGTTTTGTTCATTTTTTCTTTAATTTATTAAAATATTTGGAAAAAAGCAGAATAAGTACAAAAAGGAGAAAGAAGAAAAAGGGAAGCCTAGTGGATAAAGGAATAAAATATCAGTAAATAAGCAGAAAATGTACAATTGTCATGAAAT
This sequence comes from Python bivittatus, assembly GCF_059951505.1. Taxonomy (NCBI): domain Eukaryota; kingdom Metazoa; phylum Chordata; class Lepidosauria; order Squamata; family Pythonidae; genus Python; species Python bivittatus. Next base: position 18,959,522 of record NW_028277098.1, read on the forward strand.
CTGAAGTTCGTTATTCCATTCATTCATTCATGCATTCATTCATTCTGCAGAGCTAGGTTCATTATATCATTTTTTAAAAAATAACTAGAAATCTGTACAAAAGTCTGAACATGATATTAATATCATCGCTAGTTATCATTATTTCAAGAACAAATGCATTATCTAATTATCTAAAAATAAAAAAAAATCAATACAACAGTATTAAAAAACTACCAAGTTTTAAATTATTTTGTTTTTGATACTCATTTTGATACAGTTTATTTATCACTATTACCATTGCTACTGTGCCATTTTGGTTGATGGGGTACACCACCCTGAGTGGGTTATAAGTATTGTTAAATAAATAAATATTACTACTACTACTACTACTACTACTACTTTGGCCGGCATCCACATATAGATGTAGAAGTCTTGGCCTTCAGCTCTGCACTTCTGATGATGTTCAGTGACACTGGACATGCAAAATAAGTGTTAAGCATCTACAAAGAGCTGAAGTTCCGCTTACGTGAATCAAGGTCATTCCACTGGGTCTGTAGGAGAATTTTGTTCTGGCCTTGAGAAGGAGATAGGAGAACAAAAACAGTTACTCAGCTGGGAAAGTAGAAGCATGAGAAAGAGACTCAGGACAGCCTCATCTTGACCTTGTTGTCCTTTAAAAAAGGGTCAGTGAAGATTTTGGATGGGCTTTCAAGATTCTCTTAATATATTTTACAACAATAAAACAGCATTCTTGGAATCCCTTTTAATGTCTGCTTCTTGACATGGTCTACTTCAAAAGGCTGTTAGGATCCTCCCATTAATCTGCTTTTCCCGTTTTTATTTATAAAAAAAAAAGTGCAAGTTTGCAATCTTAGTGCATCCACTATTTAGATAGATATTTAGATAGATAGATAGATAGATAGATAGATAGATAGATAGATAGATAGATGTTTTTTAAGATGTTGCGATCCTATCAAAGCAGTTAATGCCAAATCATTATAGCACTGATATGATTTGGCTCTTGAATGTCAGGGTGAAAAGTTTCTGTTTATAACGTTTCTACCCATGTTTCCTTTCTAGCAAACTCCTCTTTATTACTGGAACTTCAAGCCACCCCCACTCCCAAGAGAATGGAGATCCATGATATTTTGGGCAATTTGTTTCTAAATAGAAAAGGATGTGAATACTGATGTTGCCATCTCCCTAGTACACTCCTACATCTGATGAAGAATATGTTATTCTGCTCAGTACCCAGTATTGTGGTTTGTGTTTAGTCAATTGGATCTTATTTTTATGGGGAAGAAAATTGCATAATGTCTTTGGTGCATTTGTAACTGAAAGCTACATTGACTGGAATGACAGCATTGTAATGAGTTGGAGATGCAGTCTGCAAGACTGCTGATACAGAGTGTAATTTAATATCTTTTCTAAAAATTAACAATATTTCAAGGAAGTGTTTTCTTTGAGAAAGCATCACTGTCAGTCTCCAGCAAGTGACAGAAGTAATATGGCCTAGCTGTTTCTATGCTAGAAACTTCAATATATCATGTCAGGTGCCACTTAATCCTAACAGACTACGGTTTATCAATTCCTACTTTGACCAGATTGTTGGTGTCTCTCAGCGGCAGATGTCATTAGATTTGGTTGTGGGATATAAATATGCAGATGTGGTTGTTGATTCATTTTCTGTGTTTCTCTTTTAAAAAATGCAGTGTAGCTTACAGAAGTAAAAGAAAATAAAGAACAATAAAGAATGAAAAACAAAGCTGTCAAACACAACTGCAAACACACCCCAAAGAACCCAAGGCTTAGATAAAGGAGATAGAATTGATAGAACTGATGTTGTGGAAAAATAGTGATCCACTAAAATATCACCCAAACAATGGAGATCTGAAACAAAGTTTCTGTATTAAAATGTCCTACAACATACCAAGCACACTGACAATAAATTGGCAAGGGATTATATAGGAGATAGAAAAGGTGCATCAATGGTCATAATTAATGACATTACACAGGCAGGAAAAGCCCCCAACTCTATATCAGCACTAAGGTAATCAGCCAGACCTAGCCTTGAGACTGGCATCTCAATCTTGTTGTCAACTCTGATTTATATAAGGGATAGACATTCCTTTTAATATTATGATAAGATGACCCTTTTTCACACTTCTCCTTGAAATGCAAGTCTATGCCTTGTTATCTGCCTTCTGCTTCATTCCTCAGGGTCATCTGAGCTGAATTATAATATCAAAGGGCCTTCCAAATCCCAACAATTTTCTTCTTTCTGTATAACTGACTTTCTTACTGCTAACACAAGAAACATGGTTTAAACATGACAATCCAAATCTTAGCTAAGAAAAGCAACTACTACAGAGTGTAACCTTTACACTCCACATTGACCTCTTGAAGATGTCTGGCCTCCTCAAAGCATGGAGCTCCATAATGAGGACATCACAGCCAAGAAGGCTTTTGCTCTTCTTGTGAGCTCTGTGCAGCTGTCCAAAATTCTCACTTCTGCAGGCTGGGTTGGGTGTTTCATTAAATAATGCCATTATTGTCTTGGCGAGTCTAAACCATGTGAGAGGAGTATTTGCAAACGATGTATCAAGGATCATTTTCTAATGTCTTATTAAAAACGTGCAGGCTGAATGCACTGCAATTCAAGATGACAGGTGAACAAGTTTTACCCCATTTTAGAAAATACTGCATTAATTTCAGAGCCGTGCCAATGTAATGGGAACACTTTAGCTGGAAAACACTTGATGTCTGCAGTGCAAGGTTAGTGGCTGAAGAAGGGCTGCTTGAATAGATTAATAATGGAGTTTGGTTATCAGGAAAAGCATAACAGAAATATCTTAGAAATCACACTGCTCATGAAGCAGCCCATAAACCTTGTGCTTTGTTTGTACTGTTTAAGCAGCCCTGCCAAATTATTATTAATGCCATGTATTCATTTCACACTTAAAAAAAAAAAAAAAAGATTAACAGCTTTAAACAGACTATGAAAATACAGCCCTTTCCAAAGATATTGTAGCCTAACAGCGCATTCTTATACACACCTACTCAAAATGAAATCTCATTAACTTCAACAGTACTTACTTCCATATAAATAGGTACAGGACTGCAGCTTAAATGAAATGAAAGTTGAAAAAGAAATGGGAAGGCAGCAGGGAGAATGGGGAGAGAGTTGTCATCTTGTAATCTTGAAAAATTAAAGACTTCTAAAAATATATTTAAAAATAAGATAGATGTGAGTGTTAGGTTGCCCTAAACAGGGTCACAGGGTCACTACCAATATTAATTAGGCTAAAGATAGTACATATTTCATAATAATGGTTTTATTGCATCTGTTTAGGGATTAACTTGTTTTGACAGATACAAAGATGTCTTAGATCCACGTATATTTTTCAGCTAGAATAGGTTGACAGTCCTGCAGCCCGTGAGCCATTTCCAGTCCACAAATCATCTTCACCTGACTTATTCCCTCCCTTTATTAATCCAACAGAATTATTATTGCTATTACTTTAATTTCTATTTGGCACTCCCACGTAAGTGCCCTGAATGTCTCACAATATGAGAAAGCAGTTCAAAACTAGGGATAGGTGTCATGCTGTCATTTATAAATAAGACAAATGGTATCCCAAATGGTATAAAGATAGTCCTTATTTAATGACCACTAATTCAGTGACCATTCAAACTTACTATAGTGCTGAACAATGACATTTATGACCAATCCTTGTAGTCGTGTCCATCATAGCATCCCCATGGTCACATGATCGTGATCAGGGTGCTCGGCAACCACTCGCAATTATGACGTTGCAGCATCCTGCAGTCACGTGATCACCATTTGCGACCTTCACTGCTGGCTTCTGACAAGCAAAGTGAATGGGGGGGTCTCAAATGGTGACCATATGATGTTGTGCTTAATAACGGTGTAGGATTCGCTTAACAATGGCAACTGGAAGTGCTGGAACTGCTGTTGCTAAGCAGCATGGTCACATGACATTGCACTTTATGACCGCATCGCTTATGACCACATAGTTAACAAGCTGTGATGTGTGGTCAGTTGACAGCACATTGTTCCAAGATAACTTTAGGGGTGGGGGCCTGCCCTGCTGCTGTTGAGCTCCTGACCTTACTCCAAGCTGTAGGCATGCCCATCAGTCCCTGACCATTGATTTTCATGTCTATTTGCCTTTTTTTCAGCAGGGAAATCAAGCCTTTCCCTAGGGAAAAAGCCATCTTCCGTACTTCTACAAATGTTCAGGGCTTCTCTCTCTCCATTCCCACTAGATGAGGCAACAGCAGAGCCAATAGTATCCCTCCCTCCCTTCCTTCCTTCCAAATTAACCTTATTTTTAAAAATGGTAAATGATGGCAATCCACACAATTACAACCTTGTTCTATAGCACACATGGATGTTTTTTTTCCATTAAAATAGTAATAGCCCTGGCCACTATATTTGGGCATCCTAGAGCCACCATTGCCTATTCTCCTTAAGCAGCTAAAGGATGTCAGGGCAGCAAGGAGAACACTGACAACAAATTGGGTTAGAGTTCAAATTCCAAAGCACCTTACAAGGGTGACCCTGTTCACTGTACAATGGAGTCTGGCAACGGTTTCTCAGTTGACTCAACAGCCTGAATGCAAATCCCCAGTCAGATATCAAGATCCTTAGACAATTTTGGGCCGAACATGCTTACAGTCCAAGTTACTCCATAGGAGTGTTGTGATGGTGAAATAGAAAGGGGAAAGGTAGGCCACCTTAAAGTCATTAGTCCAAGAAAATAATATGCACCAAAGGCATCACAGGAGGAAAGGAATTTGTCTTTTAATGATGTTTTCCCCTGCCCTAGCAAAGGGAATTTTTAATGGTAAAACTACTTATCCACTTTTTGCTCCCTCGTTGCACCAGTCTTGCACCACCCTTGTCTGAACATTCTTGTTAAAAAGAGAAAATAAGGCTGAGGTGCTGGTATAAAGACGATTTGTATTTTGAATAAATTATAAATCGTTACAATTATACTTACTGAATGAATAAATGAATAAATATATATTATATTCAGACATTTTAAGAAATAAGCTATTACTAGTGTGATTTTCCCCCCTCAGGCAATGACTCCCAAATTGCAGAAACAATGGTTATGAACTGAAGGGAGTATTGATGAGCCACCATAAATACACAAATTGTTAGAATTGATTTAAATATTGTGGGAATGAATATATGATCATAAAATGCTAACTTAAATAGGAAGGGAAATGAATTGCTCTCCCCCCCTTTTACTGGGCACTGATCTCTCTCTCTCTCTCTCTCTCGAGGCTAAAGACTTAAGCATACTTATATGAAAAACCCATTAGAATCAATGACATTTATTTTTATTAAACACACTGACTTTTGGCTGAGTCTAGGCTACACTCTCTGGTGGACTTCCATCTAAAAAGTAACCATGCTGGACCTTGTTTAGCTTCCATGCCTTGTCTGGCTGCTGAAGAATATTTCTAGTTTGATGTAAATTCAAGCCAAATGAAAATGCCTCTGGTACTCTTTCATTTCAGCTTTAATGTAAAGTGGCTGATACCGCCTGTGCTGACCCAATACTTCAGGTTTTTTCCTATGGTAGCTTCAGGTTGCATCTCTTAAATTCTTTCTGTTGCTAGGAGTTCTCAAATTTTATTTGGATATAAGATGCATAATACATTTCTCAAGGACTGATTTGAATAAATAAATAAATAAATAAATAAATAAATAAATAAATAAGAGCACAAACATCAAGACAGGTTCCGTATTTAAGGCATCCTTCAAGAGCTCATGGGGCCTTTGGCTGCTATTCTGAAAACACACTGTAATTTGTAAGTGTATGATAACACACTACATTTCAGTAGTCGTATCAAAGCATGTCAAGAAAAGATTCAAAAGCATGGAGGTTTCTATCAGGATGAGCCAGATAAATAAATAGAATGTTCTTTTTGCTATAGAATGCAGCAAAACGTCTGTTTGCTATGCATTTATAGGTAAGTATCCATTCATGCCAGATAGGGAGTGCAAACCATGCCCTCTACTACTGTACCAAATTCTGTTGGTTCCCCACAGGTTTTCTTCCCATGTGAAATAGGCTTCTGTTTTTCTACCTCGTCCTCAGAAAGCCTTTAGATTTTTCTTTCTAATTTATTCAGTGTACAGTTCTACCATACCTGTCATGCACAAAGTCAAAACCTCCATGATGAAGCATCTGCTTACTTCTAACAAGCCTATCTCTGGTGACTCAATCCATTACAATTAAGGATGTTCACTTCAAGGCAGAGTATAATTACACATTTTGTCCTTAGCATATTTCGAGGTGTAAGTGATCAATGTATTCAAACGGAAGGTTTATAAATTAAAATAAAAGAGTTTCTGTCATCAGCATAAAAAGAGAAAAGGAATGGTAGTCTAGTATACAGAACTCTAATGAAGTTCTGGAACAATCTTCTGGGTCCTCCTTAGGTTTCATCTATATTACTGTGAAATAGGATGATCATCTACTACCATCAAAATACTTAGGCACTCAATTTGTTTTACTTTCCTTTTAAAACTCAGAGTTAAAATATTTGAACCTATTTGTATCAGAAGATGGAGATGTTTTGGGGATTCAAAGAATAAAACTTGAAATGTACAGGTAGTAATAGCTTTCTGGCTAGCAGTTTGCACACAGCATTTAACTCAATCATTGACAAAGACAGCATAATGGGAATCAAATTAGAGGCTCACAAAATTATTCAGCCAGTTATGTTTTGATGGAGAAAATAATCTTTGAATATAAAATAGGAGAACCAGTGGGCTATGCTGAAAGCTTAAGAGCACAATCATACGCATTTTTTTACCTCAAGTAATTTCCACAGTGTTCAGTAGATACTAATCCAAGATACGTGTGCAAACATTTGCAAATTGTTTTTTTGCAGCCCCACACGCTACATATAATTCCCTATTTGAATAATCAGAGATATAACTTTTAAAATTTGTTTACTTCTGTTCTCAAAGAACCATCAGGTGTTAAGGAGTGCTGTAACACTGATAGGTGGTACACGGCAAACACTTAAAAAGTGATTGTGGCCAGGCATAACCTGTTAATTGTACTGAATATAACTGATGAAACATGACAGATTGTATAGGTAAAGCTAAGACTAATTACAGAGACGGCATGTAATACTGTGACTGTTCCATCTGTAAAAAAGGTTTAGCTACAGTACAATTGATGCAAGTTTACGTAATGACCAGGCAGAGTTAAGCCTTGTCACACTACTCATCTCTGCCTCTGGAACACACTACCTACTGAATTGGGGGATCTGACCTCTTGCTAGCATTTTAGAAGCTATGTTAATTTTAAATTTTATTTATGTTATTCATTCTGTTTTATGCTTTTAGTGTAACCTGCCATGACATTATGTTAGTTGGCAGTATAGAAAACTTGAAGTGAGCATGAAAATAGAAGATGCACCAGGAATACCGACAGTTTCCTCTCAGTTCACCCTGCTCCCCTTTTTCATGCCTGCAATCTGTCAACGAAGCTATTTTTGGACAAGGATTTAGTGTTCTTTCAAAAGAGGGCTAGACTTGTGTTTAGAAATAGGCCGACTGGCAGTTCACAGGTGGGTAACATCTCCACGCTTCCAACCTGTTCATTGAATGACCTGACAGTTGGCTAAACTGGCCATTCAGAGCATCTTCCCACACTCATCCAGCTTGGCCCCACTACGTGAAGGAGAGCAAGAGGTATTTTCCCCCCTAGCTGTCCAGAATGCAACATGCAGAAAACTTTATCTAAAAAGTGTTCTAGGTTCTTCTTGAAGCAACATATCCTTATTCCAGATTCTGTCCAGTACAAGACACCTGAAACACTTGAAGCTTGTATATTTTGTTATGTCCATGGAACATCTGAAACCATCTATTCCATTCATGGAACAGTTTGTGCATGGAACATTTTGCACTTATAACATTGTGTGCATGCACACACACACATATATATACATATACAAGCAGATGCACACACTATTTTATTTTATTTTATTTATTTTATTTTATTTTATGCCTTTGAATCAGTCTTGACTCCTGGTCACTGCCTGCAGTTTTCTTGGTAAGATTTTCAGAAGTGGTTTGCCATTGCCTTCCTCCTAGAGCTGAGAGAGAGTGACTGGCCCAAGGTCACCCAGCTGGCTTTGTGCCTAAGGCAGTCACAATCTCCTGGCTTTTAGTCTAGTTCTTTAACCACTACTCCAAATTGGAGTACATTTATATATAGAAAATATATATGTAAAAAGAGAGCAAGGGCGAGAAGGCATTATCATTCTTGAGCTGCTAGAAGAATGTCCTATTATTTTGTATCCTAGATTATTTTGTCTAACAGCTATTTCACAGGCTTACATCAGTCCCTCCATGATCCAAGAAAAAGTAGCTCCAGCTGCTAGAATGTGTTGCTAGATTGGCAAAGGACTGATGCAAATTGCTCAGAGACTCTTTCTTTTAATCTAGCATTTTCCATGTAAGCTTAGGTAGAAACTCAATATCTCTGAGATATTGAATGTTTCTTTTTTTTTTCCTGCATGCAGAAAGGGATCTGATTGACAGAGAGGGCTGGATTGCAAATACAAGGAAATAAATAAGCTTCTTCTGTAGAATGTTCCACTGAGTTCAGTGGCTACTTTTCCCCAGTAGGTATGCTCAGATAGCATGGGAACCTCATTTTTCTTTCATTCCCTTCATTTATAAAGACTGAGTATCTGCAAAGGAAAGCCTCCCTATCCATGGGCACGCTTCGCCAGCTGAGGATTTTCCAGAGTGCTTGTTCACCTGGAGGCCCTCCATAGTCAGAGGAGGCCCTCCCATTGTAAGCAATAACTATCTACATGTGGAAGGCCGCAAGAAGAGGGTGGAACTAGTGGTCATCTTTGTTCCCCTTAAAGTGTTGTAGGAGCTTGTCCCTCTTGTTTTATTTGATTTTGGCTTACTTGATATGTATTCTGCCCCCTTAACAAACAGCATTTACAACTTTTTTCAACAATGTCTACTGTAGTCTACCTGTTCTGCTGTATATAAAACAGTACATGTAAAACAATATAAAGGACTTATAAAACTACCTTGCCAATTAACAGGTCAACCTCCTTTTGGGTGGATACAGTATTGTAAAAAAGAACTGTTATGCCAAAAATAGCAGACCCAGCCTACCTTCTTTTTCCTATTTTCCTATCATTTGCACAGCAGAAATAATTATGAAGAACTGTGTTTAGCAATGGACATTTAAGCAGACACAGATTCATTCCACTGTATATCTCATTTAGTTTTCAATTGTTTGTAAATCCAGCATGAAAATTATATATGTATGCATGTTATGTTTTTCCTAACTATATCCCTTTTTTTCCAAGAAATGTTTATAATTTTAATACACAGTTTTGTACACAGTTTTTCCAATTTTTGTGGGCATTTCGTATAATGTTTTAAATTGGAAAATGTAATAAAATTTGTAAAAGTGTGAATATTGTAGGATAATTATAATCTAGTTTACATTTTAGTTCAGAAAGTGCAAATTAAATTGCCAATCCAATTTATTTTGTCTTCCATCTCCATTACTTATTAACATGATCAAAGCTTTTCCACCTATCAGATTAAAAGAACTTTCTTTTAGTGAAATGGAAGTGTAAGATTATAATCCTGTACTGCCTGATATGGCCATAAACTCTACTGAATATGATGGGACTTATAGAAATGTATTGTAAATGAATTTACAAAAACATATTACCAGTTTATTTTTTAAAAAACAACAGTTCCCAAGTGGTTTACATAAATAACAAATAATGAACATTAAAAATAAAGCTTTAATACTGAAAAGAAGAGAGAAAAGCTTCAGTAAAAAAAATACTACTACTATCAGAATGAGTCAAATAAGTTTTTTTTTGGAGGGGGGGCTGTTTAATGGGATTAGGAATGGGCCAGGCAAATATCTTTTGGAAGGAAAGTCCAGTACTTATGTCCTAGTACTCCCCCCACCACCAGAAAAACTAGATGTATTCCAACCAACCAAATCTTTGTGTGTGTGTGTGTGTGTGTGTGTGTGTGTTAGAACTATAACACAAAATCTCAACCAGAGATAGATTTGATGGAGAGCCAATTCAACTATTAAGAAATAAAAAGTGCATATAAAACTTTTTTTAAAATTTTAAGTACATATAAAACAGAAAAAAACCTTTTAAGCTTTAAACATTTAAAAAAAATATGTTTGTATCTTCTTTTCTGGAGAGGTTGTTTTCCTTTCCTGTTCCTTTGCATAGCAGCTAGCAGCTATGATAAAAATTTCCTTGTATTTTAGTACTTCTTTCACACAGGATGATAATTTTTCTCATATATTAAACAACAAACAGAACATTTTTTTCGAATGTAATCATGATTCTATTAGTCTACAGGTTATATGGAATGCATAAAATGGGATCAAAATATAGCAAAAAGGGTCTTTTCCTTTCCTGTCTTGACATATTTGGGCCCTTTTGGTACATAGATTGCTTTAAATTGAGGAAAAGAAACACCCATCAAAATTACTAAGCTACAGTTTTTCCCTGAATGCTTGAATCAATTTATACACCCTTTGGTACCAAACATTTTGGTAGGACTTTAATAGAACTGTTTCCATCCATAGATGGCGAGCAAGTGATTCAGGAGCAGTTAGCATTCTTCTCCATATGTAAGTAAGAGTTATGTCATTCTATTTCCGTTCTGCCTTTCTTGCCTAACTCTATTTACTCATTCCTTACACCTTCGTCTCTTCAGGGCTGTGTGCAGGGTGGAACTCAGGAGAAACATGGTGGTCTGTGGTTATTTTTATAGTTTGCTGTGATGAAGCCATTCTATTGACAGGATGAAGTTGTAGTTCTCAAGAGAAACATAAGAAACCTGAACAGGAGAGTGACCTTTTTCTTTTCTTTTCTCTTCTACTTTTTTTCTTTTTCTTTTCTCTGAGCCTTCTGAACTTTTCTCTTATTTTCCTTTTTTTCCTCTGATTTAGTTTGTATTCATTTTTACTATATTTATTAAAATTTTCAATAAAATTATTAACAAAATAAGAAAAAAAGAAAAATGTGAACAAAAGAGTTAGTGAAGCAAGTTTTTTGTTTTTTGCTTTGGTTATATCAAAACACCTCCTAGTAGCACAGTTAGAAATGGCATGAAGATAAGGAGATATCAGATAAGGAAAAAACAATTGCACGCTCAGTGGCTGGTTCATATGAACAAACATTCAAAACTGCAAGAGAGTTGAACAGAGCACCTGGTCAAAGTGATGGAACTAGATAGATAACAGCAGTTCTACCTTTCTCTCCCTGTAATATCATCTGATAGTGTACAGGCAATATTGATGGAAAGAGATGGACAGGGACCCTACCCTCCTTATCCATTCAGATCTCTGTACTGAATGTCAGCTTTTTGTCCAGAATGGCTCTGCTCTACAGAAGGCTTTCAAGAGCAGCGACTTTAAGCTGGAGGTGAAACCTCTTGGACCTTGATAGATACTCAGACCAGTACCTATTCCATCCCTACATCTCCTATAATAATCAGCCATTTCTTCCTTTGCTGATGACAAAACAAAGAAAGCTGTGCAAAGACAACTGTCTTTAAAGTACACCATTTTTTTTTTAACAATTTACAATAGAGAACCATCCTGAGTTTGACTTGGCATGAAATACAGGTAGTTACAAGTTTGTAAATAAAATGTGCAAATTTGCTTGGAGGTACAGCAAGTACAATCTAGTTTATATCATGCTGATTACTGTCATCTCTTTAAAATACTATGCTTTGCTTTCATGTATCTTGAAAACAAAAGGATTATTATGGTTGGTTGCACAGTCAGCCAGATGTTTAGACTGGATTTGGCATTTTTATCCACCTATTGAGTCCTTCCCAAGTATGATGATGATGATGATGATGATGATGATGATGATGATGATGATGATTTACATAGTATCTGCCTTTTTCAGATGAGAACTTGGATTCAGCTCTCATCTTTTTTGGAAGATGTCCTACTTCACCTTATTCAGCCTCAGAATCTCACCAAAGATGTCTAATTGGATTTGAGGTTTTGCCAAATTCCGCATACATCCCTGGTAATTTTTTCCCTTAAATTCTCAAATAAATTATAAATCTATTCAACAGTTTTTGAATGAGACTCTGTGGACAGACAATTAATTAAAGTTCTCTACTATCTTTCAACCAAAGAGCTTCTCAAGGTAGCTTATACTATGCACATTAGCATATGGTGTGAGAAGGGATTAATTTAGTCCTTTCTATGCCTTCTGTCACTGGAAGGCCTCCTCTTTGAGATACAATCAAGAAAACATGTTCCTGGTTAATTTTCTCTACGGAGTGCTATGATACCTGCTTTAAATAGTGCTTTTAGGTGAATATTCAGCTTTCTACTGCTCTGTGAACTTTGGCATTAATTTTGTTTCAAGGATGTACAATGTACACACTTGTGGATTCATTTCCACTATAAAGTCCTTTTTGTTTCCAGACTTTTATCTCTTGTGCTTAAGGGAAGTTTCCCTGGTAGTGTTGAGAATATGTAATTTCTTGAAGGCTATCATTAAAACATCACCCAGGCATCACAGCATTAGTACACTGGATCCTAAAGCAGATCATTTTACCATACACTCCTTCAATTTCTTTGAGGAATACACTATAACCACTGTAATTTCATGGGATGATTCCATTGCCCTATGGCTTATTTATGGAGTGTTAAAACATGAAACATAATTAGCACAAACATCCATTCTCTAGGGCAATGACTTTCAATCTCAGCAACTTTAAGCTGTGTGGATTTCAACTCCCAGAATTCCCCAGCCAGCATGAGAATTCTGGGAGTTCAAGTCCACGCATCTTAAGATGGCCAAGGTTGAGAAACACTGCTCTAGGAAGGAATCTCTTAGTAGCACTTTAAACCATGTTATGTGGCAGAGCTTTAAAGAAAAGCTATGTAGGACTGGCAGCTGCACTGGAGCACACAAGTCAGGAGGACCAGCTGAGCCTTCTGTCTTAAAAAAAAAACAAAAACAATCTTAGTTGACTGCTGGGCCAGGGTGCAACCACAGAGGGAGCTTGGCATTTGCAGAACAGTAAGCAATCCACCAAGAGTAGTCTGTAAGAAGCATTTCTTGGCTTTTCTTGACTACTAGTAGACCTGGAAGATGCCCAGGCAGTGATTCAAGGATGCATATCTCTGATAAGTTAGTTTATTACAAGAACTAAGAGACCCTTTAATAACAAGGTCTACTGACTCCCAAGTACAAAATGCAAGCTTATGTACAGCCCATTCAAGGTAGAGTCTTTACACCTCTTTGTCTTGCCTGCAAGGTGCAAGCCCTTCCATTTCTGGGCAGCAGGAGGAGTTCTTGAAGTGGACCAGCCTGGCTTCAAGCTGTTTGCTTCTGTCAAACTCTTGACCACCAAGTATATCCAAAGCCAAGATTTTGGCAGAGGTTCTCTAACCAGGTTTACGAAAAGGGAAAAGGGATCAGGTTACAGAAATCTTGATAATGATGACTTTGACATTTAGGACTCAACTGATTTCTGAGTTTGCTAGAGCACAGCTTTCTTCATTCTCTTGGTAGAGCCCTTTTATGAACAAGAGCTATCCATTTTCCAGATTATGGAAGACTGTGCAGATATTCTGAACTTGCAGTCTTTTCCAAACTGCCCTCCTTTCTCAGGCACTGAGACATCACAACACTAGAACTAATGGCAGTAGCTTGTAAGTAGTACCCAGGCATGATGCCTGTATTCATTACTAAAATTCATTTATTTATCAGGTTGGCACATACTGTCCTTCCTTCCAGACACTCAGAATGGTGAATATTGAATACAGTCTTGATACTTCAAAGAAGCAGAGAAAGTTAGGCTGAGACAGAGTCCTTTGAATTTGAATTCAGTCTTTTTCTAAGTAAAATGTCCAAGTGAGTATTTGCTTGGAAAAAGTATTCAAGGTAGTTGGAGAAAAGTGAAACAGAGTTCTGAATTTGCAAAGATGATTGTGTAGCATGCAAGGGAATTTTGAAAGAGCAAAATAAAGGGCAAGCAGGTCCATGAATCTTTAATAAACTCTTGCCCAAGACAATTTATTATTATAAGTCACTGAGTACTAAACACAGATATCCTACTTCCTTTGTATTTTTTAAAACATAATTATATTTTTATTGTTTTTTAAAAGAGAAAGAAAAAAAGAAAATAAGAGAAACTATATAAAGAACAAACAAACGAACTAAATAAGGAAAATAAAGCACAAGGGAGATAGTAGTTGCAAACATCATAGAGTTAAGTTTTTCAATATTTCATTAATTAGTTTAAGCGACTAGACTGTATTATTTTAAAACGATTAGTCATGGTTAAAATCCAAGTCATATATAAGTATCAACAGCAACAGTTAAGACAATATAAACAGATAACATTGCCTGAGCAAAGGGATCTGGAGCATGCCAATAAAACATCTTATTCAAATTGTCTCTCAGTGTAATATTCTATGTGAATGTAATGTTCCACTGAGATTCCCATTGTGGCATATCAGTTATTCCACCTAAACTCTGCATCCATTTGATCATATGGTTTTGAACTCATTCAGTTCCTGAGTCATATTTCACCAGCAATGTATAAATAAGGCCCAGCAAATGCTCCAAATTTTGTATTATGCAGTTTTCAAATTCAGTCAAATCTCGTCAGGGCTCCCTCTTGTTTCTGCCATTCCTTTAAAGCCATACTGCTTATCTGAAGATACTGAAACTGGTTAGGTGGTTCTGACCTGTCTGAAGAGAGAATCTCAAAGAAGTTACCTTTCTTACTGAGAAACAAACCTTGCGGTATATACGATTTGTTGCGTCTCCACTGAGTGAATTTCTTTGTATTTTCCTCTTCATGAAAATAAATATGCAATAACAAGGCAAGAGGTGAAAAGTCTGAACTGATTCTTTTCCTATATTTATCCCAAATTTTAACACATTGCTTACTATTACATCATCTCTTATAACCTGCTTAATCAAATCAAATCAAATCTTTATTATGGTCATAGACCAGCATAGATAACCTGTTTATATCTGTTTGTAGCAGTCCAAAGGTACTTGTGTAATCTGTCTGGGATTCCTGCTCCTTTAGTGGAGATAATCCAGCCATAGATATAATTCAATTTGTAATCCAAGTTAAATAGCTAGTTTGATAATACAGTTAAAGGTCGGGGCTGCCAGACCACCTCGCTCTTTTGAATCAGGCAGTATCTTAAATTTAATTCATGGTCCTTTACTAGTTCATATAAAATTTGTTACTTATCACTGCCAGTCATTTAACACCTTGTTTTCAGTTTTATTGGAATCATTTGAAGCAGAAAGTAAGGCAAAATAGAATGTTCATTTTAATGGCTGTGATTTTTCTTTACCAAGACAGTTTTAACTTCTTCCATCTTAAAAATTCTGCCACTATATTTGCTCCATATCTGTGAATAGTTATTTTTAAACAGGACTTTATTGTTTTTGCCAAATAAACTCCTACTTGTTTAATCTTTTTAGTAGTAATATTAGAGCCTGTTATTACAATTATTTGCTTGTACTAGTTAATGACCACAATAAAGTTATTTCAGTTATTTGTACAATTACAGAATTTGCAATTATACAAATATTGCTTTTTTCCCCTAGTTAAATTCCATATCGACATTTCAGTTTTATCTTTGTTGATCTGACATCTTGATGTTGAACCATATTGCTGTACATATTCCATTATCAATTCTAAAGTGTCCCTAGCCCAGGTAACTGTAAATTCACCATCATCTGCATATAATTTCAGTTTGTGTTCTGAAATGGCTAATTTAAGTCCAGCAATTTTATTTTCTTGATATTTTCTTTGCCAGTGGCTCCTATGCCAATAAGAACAAGGAAGGAGACAAGGGACAGCCTTGTCTTGTCCCCTGCTGTAATGGTATGTGCAAATGACCTTGGGAGATGGGGCCCAGAGATGCTGCCTAGGGAAATGGTCAGGTAAGAGACAGCATAGCCCACAACTGGATAATGGATGGGGCAAGAGGCTCAAAAGGTACCCTCCCTAGTTTCTCGGGCTGTAAAGGAGACAGTAGGAGAACTGTACTTTCAGACTTGCAAGGTTCTGTTAATGTAGCCTTACAATGAAGTAGAATTAGCTCATCTGGTTGTGTTTCCTGTCTAGTCTACCTGGTAAGGCTGACACCTGCATTATGGTACGTTTTTGTGATAAACAACCATTTAGTATCATCTTCACGTTTTTACATTCTTTATAAATACTCTCTATCCATGTTAAAAATTATTCATCTTCTTCAGCCATAAATTTTATAACTAGTATTGTATTCAAGTACTCTTCAGTCTCTTCCAGGTGTGATGACCATTTACTATATAATCTTGAAGAGTGTTTAACCTTTAACAAACTGGTCCATCATATCCTTCACTGTAGACAAACATCTAGCCTCATCCCAAATAGAGGTAATAATTCTTTTTTCTGGTTCCTTTTGCAATTGATAAGCCAGCAGTTTGTCTGATTTGTTGCCTTTTTCAAAGTATTTGCCTGAGAAATTTTAACTTCTTATAGGCCTCTTTTCTTCCATTAAATCTAGTTGGTTACAAATCACTTTAAACTTTTGTTCTAACTCCAAAATAGGTTGTGATTTTGTCTTAATTCAAATTTCTTAAGCTCATTCACCAATACATCCTGTAACATTCTTTTGCATAGCTTTCTTTCTGTTTGATGTCAGAGAGAGAAATAATCCTTTCACAAATGCTTTGCTAGAGTCCCATACTGTAGGTAAAGAGACATGAAAAGTTAAATTGATTTGGATGAAGCTGCTTAATTCCTGTTGGCACTTCAATTTAATGTCCCCTTGTCATAGTAAAAGTAGTTTGTTAAGTCTCTAATTCTTCAGTCTGGAAGATCTTCTTTTTAATCTTACAATTACTGAGTCATTTATTTATTTGTTTTCTATAGCCACCTATCTCACATATATGACTCTGGGTGGCTTACAATAAAATAGATGAAAACAAATAAAATATATAATATTAAAAAAAAAACAGCTGAGCATCATAAAACATGATCTACATATGGAAGGGTTATGAATTCTATGACTATAAGATTAGTTAACAATGAATTAGAAATTCTGGCACATATCTATTCTTGAATAAGTTTTGTGAACTGAGGAATAGTAAGTATATTATTTTTGTGTAGAATATTTATAGCTCCATGCATCAAAAAGGGATAATCGTGACATATAATCTAAAACATGTTGAGGCAGTTTACCAGAGTTCCTTTTATGTGAATCTGATTTGACTATATTGAGGCACAGGCACGGGGCAAGCAATTAAAACCAAAAATATTCCATTAAAAAAACCCTGTAATAATAACATACAAAGCCACAAGCATCTTAAAAAATAAAATATACGTAGGACAATTCTTGACATTCAGCTTTGTGGGAACGATGTATTTCTGGATTCATATTTAAACTGTATTTCACCACATAACATCATTTAAAGTTGGCCTAACATCAGCCAAAAGGCATCATATTGCTACATTTGAAAGTGATGGAGACACCTTGAGATTATTTAAATCTGCTTTAAATCCTTGACCAATCAAAGGAATCCAGGGATGGGGAATCTGCGATCCTCAGGAGGTTGCTTTGCCACTGGTCAGGCTGACTAGGGCTAATGAGAATTAAAACCCAACATTCTTCAGGACCAGTTTCTCCATGCCATTCTAACACAAAAGCCCCTGAAAACTTTGTCTCCAATTTAAAACGTGTGATCTTTTTTATATGCTCCTTTGTTGTGTATTTTAAATCTATGCTGCTTTCTCATAAAATGGGCAAAAGACGTTCAAGGGCCAAATGAAGGGATTTGCCTTGAGAAAAAAGAGGAAAAGCGAAGACTTTTAAACTAGCCATATATTAGTATTACTAGTGAGAGCCCAAATCTTACAGATGAGAACTCTTCACACCATCCCCTATTCACATTACACTTTCAGAATTGTTATAACCAGAGGCCTTTGCAGGAATTTGCACCTTCATAGAAAGCTAAAATATGTCAAGCAGAGTTTGTTGCTTTGGCAGGTGAATTGTGCATCTGTTCAGATTCCCCGAGGCAGAAAGCTGGAATGAATCTCAAGAGGAATCATTACTAGACCAGAGAAAAGGTCACATCGCTTATAGCTTAACAGTTACTTATATGTATTCTGTAGTATCTATTATTTCCAAATGGTTCAGTAATTTGAAAATTTGTGAAGATGCTTGATGGTCCATGAATGAACGGTATTGTTTTTCACTGTGTTTGCCTTCTGAAAAAAATACTATGAAAGAAAAATATATGCCTTCCTGGCTGATCATTCTTATATATGTAAATTGCAACTCTCTCTTGTAAATCTTAGGCGCAGAGAATATCAGCTACAGGTCTTCTAAATTTTTGGTCTCCTGACAGGACCAGGCTGTTATATCAGGTATAGTTTATTCATGCAGCTGAAAAAGCAGCCAAGCACACTATTACGCTATGTTAATTGAGTGTGGTGATATTTTTTTAAAAAGTGAAAATGTTAATATTTAAAAACAAAGGATTAAAAAGAAGGGGGCCTATGAAGTTTTGCCAGACCTTTTAACTTAATTGCACACTGCAAGCTAAAAGAAACAGCATGGTCTTAGTAAAGTTTTTTTTTTCCCCTTTATCTCCTTTTTTTTTTCCTCCCTGGATTTCCATCTCATTCATTTTAGAAAATCTGTGTTAGTTTTCCAGATAATTGCTTCCTTCCATCTGTTTATTCATTTATATACTTGCCTTACAAAGCTAGCTAACATGGAACTAGAAAGAAATATTGAAAGGATATGCTATACATGGTTGAGGGGGATTGATTGATTGATTGATTGATTGATTATTTATTTATTTATTTATTTAGGTTTGCGCCAGAAGATACTTTAGATAACTGATATCCATAGACTAGAAACTAAATGAAGTCTAATGTTCCCATGGAACTTAATGGGATCCATGTGTCCATCATCAGTCTGAAGCCCTACCAGAGATAGAAACAGAGAATATTGAAAATCTAAAAGCAAGGCACAGAACAACCCAGCAATAAAATCAATGCAATTGACAAGAACTAGAGTTGAAGCTTTTTAAAATTATTTTATTTTTGCACAGGTTCTAGAAATGAAACTAAAGTTCTCTATAGCTGTCTAAATTATAAGTATGAAAGGTACAGCCTCCAAGCCATGTGTGATCTGATGAGGGGCACTGTGGCTTGGATGTAGTCTGTGATGCTCCCATAGATCTTTGCAATTCTGCCCCTCTGTGCCCACTGCCCCTGTATTTCCCACCCACTGTCTGCCACATTCCTCACTCCCCCACAGCTTCTTTTCTCTCTACCTTCCCTCAGCACGTAGACATATTAGGTGTATTCAAATATTGGAAGGGCTATCATGTAGAACATGAAGCAGGACTGTTTAGAGTTGTTTTAGAAGACAGGATAAGAAACCAAGTGCTTCAATGATAAGGAACTAGATTTCAATTGGACTTCTAAAAAAATATCCTAATGGTAAGAGCTGTTGTGTAATAAAGCAGACTGCCCAAGGAAGTATAGACTCTTCTTCACTGGAAAGCAGAGGCTGGATGGCCATTTATCAGGGATGCTGTAGAAGTGATTCCTGCACTGGGAAGGGAGGCTGGGTGAGAGGCTTTCCACGTTTCCTTTCAACCCTTACATTCTCTGCTTTTATCATTCTTTATACATATCTCCACCGATTACATCTTGTCTCTGTATCCCCAAGATGAGGAGACAGGAAGAGGATGGAAGATAAATGTTGCAGAATAAACAAACAACCAATATTTTTTGTTGATGTAAGAAAGATGTCTGTCCACCTCACAGACACTCCTCTACAAAAAAACCCCCAACTTTGAAAAAGGAAGCATTGCAGATATAAAGAACATCCAGGCTTAAGTACGTGCTGAACAGATAAAGGCACTGAAAAGAATACTTCTGCTCAACTACCAAGTTTCACTAAAGCAGCTCTCAAAAAAAAAAAAAAACTCTCTGCAAGAAGTTATGTGTGAACTTCTAAGAGATCATGTACTGCATATATAGGATGTACGTGTCAAGGAGTGTCTCCTAGCTAGTGTGAATCTGTCACATACCATGTATCCAGTACAAAAATTTCAGTAATATGGACATGACAGACATGTGTCATGATGTCACAGTACAAACCTCAATCTTTTATGTCCTGATGTCTGATACAAGGACATAATGTAAGTCATGTGGTTTCCATTGCATTATCACAACACACATTTTGTCGTTTGCCTACTTTATCTCGCACTCACTCTCATTAATGATGTGATTAATGAGTTCTCATAATCTCTCAAGGAAACAACAGCATGATTTATGTTCTATTCTCTTTCCATAGAGTGGATTGCAGATATTGGTGGCATAGCTCAAGTAGCAGTCTTTTGGCATGGAGTCACATCTCAATTTGAGTTAAGTGAGGATTTCCCATATTTGCAAACATGGCACGACTCAACCAGAGGTAACAATATTATTATCAGACAAACAAAACAAACTTTGAAAGATGAATCATTGTAGATACCAAGATGTAGTATCAGTATATGTTTCAGGACTGTTATTGGACAAGAAAGGAGTGGTCTTGGAAAGGATGGTGCATCTCCTATGATTAGCTCTTTGATGGGGTTGGTTAGTGATGCATATATTCCCCCTTGGTTACATCCTCAGTATTTGGAATTTATCTAGGATTAAGAATTATAGGCAAAAATGAGAGGTAACCAAAAGAATTATTGTCCAACATTAGAAAAATAAATCTTCACCTGGTTTGTTGCAGGAGATTGCCAATATCTGCTATCTGTCAAAATTTGAATTAGTTAATAAAACATTTTTTTAACACAGGCAAGGAAAGGACTTTTGAGCAATCTGGCCAAATTTTCATGAGCTGTTTATCCAAAATTCTTCTTTTTTAAAGGTGATATTTATCATGTTTATATGATTAATTTTTAATTTAGACTACATGACTTGTTCATATTTGTAATTCAAAATCTGAACTTGCTGTTTGCATTTTTGTTACTTTTCATCATCATTATCATTGTTATGGTTGAAATGTGGTGCAAATACATGCAGCAATGGATTCTGTATTGATAGGTTAACCTATTTTGCTTTTTTTTTAAAAAAAAAGACGAATTTTTCCAGCTCATAATAAGCAGATATTGAGCCTTAGAGCAGAGGTAGCCACAATTTCTACAGCCAGAGACAGCACTTTTTCTTAGTATTTGGTTCCAAAGGATGGGTGTGCAGTAGATCAGGGTTCCTCAACCTCAGCAACTTTAAGATGGGTGGACTTCAACTCCCAGAATTCCCCAGCCAGCATGGCTGGGGGCTAAGGTTGAGGAACCCTGCAGTAGATGATCCTTTGCTGTGCTTTGGGGGAAGAACTAGATGTTGTTTCCTGACAGGCAAAACAGTTGTATTCCCTAACTGGCAAAAACCAAATGTTGATGTTATGATCTTCGGGGTGGGGACCACAGAAGCTGCAAAAGTGGTAATGGGTCTGCACAAAGTTCCCAAGTTGCAATTTGTCCATTTGGGATATATAGCAAAGGAGTAAGTGCAGATTCTTTTTTTTCCCCAATAATTTTATTAAAGATTATATAGAACAGATAAAACGAATACAAAGACCTAATAAAAATTACAGTAAAAATAATGTAACATAACATTAAAAAATGCAGAGAAAAGAGACCCCCCCCCAAAAAAGAAGAAACTTCCTCCTTCATCCCCAGCAAGTGTACACAACTTTAACAACGCATCACTGTCTCTTAAAATACTACCAAGTACATCTTCAAACCATACTTCACCCCACTGAATAGGTGCATATTCTTAATGTCTTCCTTCTGACCAGTAGAGTGGAAGGCAATCACAGAGGTGAACTATCAAATATATGTGAGAAGTTTGTTAGAAGATGAACAAATACATATAAGCCTTCCTGGTTCCATTGCCTTTACTTGCCTATGTTAAACTTTATAAAAATGGCTTGTTTAAAACTATACCTTCAAGCAGTCTTGTTTCTGTGTCATTTTATTGTTTGCCATAAACAGGATTTACAAATGAGGGGATTTACTTTTTGTTTCTTTCTATTTTGCAGTAGATCATTTGCTCCTGCAATTTATTCCTTACCTGAAATAATCATTTTCGGGTTTGAGGTGTTCTAATCCTCTCTGCAGAAACCATTTTATGATGTCACATACAAAGGATTATGATTTCAGATGGAAGGAATCAGAATCTATGTGGGAGAAAAAGTGCTTGCTTTCATTCTGAATACCATTTGTTTTTATTGCCATATTATAGGTATGGATAATTTTGGGTTTTATTATTTCAGCAAGGTGAATCACTCTTACCATTGACACAAGTGAATCCATTGTTCTTCTATGGGAATTTCATCCTTGAATAAAATTCTATGATCATCCCATGGGCATCCATTTTGTTTCGGTTTGGATAAACTCAATAGTTTTACGGACCTGGAAGGAACTGAAATAAAAACACTTTTACATATGGAAGGAAGATTACCCTATAGTTAAGACATTCCTCCCCATCAAAAAAAAAGTTGAAAAGTAGATTAGTAGTAGTGATGTTTATTCAATGACCAGCAAAATTTACAAAATATACAATGAAAGTCAAATGAAATAGATGAGATAAAATAGCAATATAGCAAGGAGTCTCTATAATAAAAGTGTAATATCAATTATTATAATAATCTATACTAATAAACTCTGCAAATACAAGTCTAAAATACTACAATTTATGAAGTCCAAATTCACGTCACCTAAAACATAATAACTAACACAATTGCTGAATCTGAGGTGGTACATAAATCAGCAGTGGTTATTCCTGAGACTAGTTACACCTTACTGTATTTTCATTGTGGCAACACAAAATTTAGCTACCGAGCAAGTAATGAAGGGCTGGCTGGGGAATTCTGGGAGTTGAAGTCCACCCATCTTAAAGTTGCTGAGGTTGAGGAACCCTGTTCTAGAACATGATTCACATACTATAGAAATTGTCTGGCCTTTTAGGTTAGATAGATAGTCAAACTACTAGAAAGACATTGGCAAAAATCTTGTGCAATTAAACTCTCCCATCATGAATACTTCATGCTTCTTTGAAAGATCTGAAACTGGCTTTTGGAAAGATTATCCACATTTTTCATTAGTTGTTAGGCAGTTACAGACACCAGCAACTGTCTTGCTTTTATTCATCCTTCCACCCTAAATAATTTCTATCAAGTTTGTTCATTTGGTTTTCTGAGCAGGTATGCAGATTTTTACACACTACCCTGCAACTACTTCTCTTTTGTTTCTGTTCCTTTTGAATAAATTGAATCCTTTGATTACTATACTCTAGTCATGGAAGTAATCACAACAGTCTCAGCTATACCTATATAGTCCTATTTTCCTTCCTGTACTAAGAATTTCCCATACTGCAGCCATATGCCAGTGAAGCTGTAGTTATTACTTCTGTTGGTGTTTTGACAAGGCAAGAACACAAACGTAACATCAGCATTGCAAGTCATAACTGCAGATTAGTATCCATGTATCTTCACTTTTGCTTCTTAAGATATCACCAGTTGAAACAGTTTGATTTCTTCTTTCTCAAGGTCTCAGGTTAGATGAGTACATGAACTAACTAGTCACTTAAAACAAATGGTAAAGGTCACTCCACTGTCAAACGTGTTAGCTCTCCTTGTTCACTTACAGAGTGAGAAGAATGTAAACTGTGTAAATCTAATTTCAATTCACCATTAGGTTATTAATTCAAAGAGTTTTTAAACTGATGTGGAACAATTATGTAATGGCTTTCTCCTGTTAATGTAAATGCTTCGCTAGAATCCCACAAATATCTATTCCTATTCTTTTTTTCAGACCGAATCTGCCTGTATGTGGCAATATAGACATAGCTAAGTGATACATATTGGGATCTTTAATCTAACTCACAATAAGTTATGAAACAATTCAGATGCCAAAGTGAAATAACCAGTAAATAAACAATTTCTAACAAAATAATTGGATGAGATATTTGTAGAACCCAGGTACTGAGAGCAATCTACTATTAGGTTAGTCTGAAAAGAAGCAGGTATTGGAGTAAAAGTTTAAAAGAGTAGGTAAATCAGCAAATTAGGTATAATAAAGAGACGGTGGGGACTAAACAATAAATAAACAAGGACAAGGAGTCTAAAGGTAATGATTACATCAATACTGAAATATCTTAGAAATTTAGTAGATCTTGAAAGAACTGACTTATGGGACTTTTCCTTCCTAGTGGTATCTACCCATCCCATTAGATCCACAGGAGAGGCATGCCCTAGGTCCTATCCACGAGGGAATGCCATCTGGTGGGATCCAGGAAGAGGCCTTTTCTGCCATGGTGCCCACTCTATGGAACATCATCCCCCCCCCCCCAAAGTCAGACTTGCCCTAATCCTGCTGGCCTTTCACAAGGCATTAAAAACTTGGTTCTGCCACAAGCTTGGGGCCCTGATAGTGTGGGTAAGCCCATTTCTTGACTACCTTGATTGTGGGAACCTCCCACAAGAGGAGCTGTGTAAGAACATTATTCGAACGAGCGCAAACGCACTGCAGCAACCCAGAACAGCAGAAAAAGGAAACAGACCATTTATATAACATCTTCCAACAAAATGGATATCCACGCAACTTTATCAAAAAGCGCCTGACCACTCAACCTACTATAACACAACCAACACAAGCTATGAAATGGATAACAATGCCACACATCAGAAACATCTCAGAAACAACCAACAGACTATTGCAACCACATGGCATCTCTGTAGCACACAAACCAACTAAAGCCCTCCAAAACATCTTAAATAAACCAAGAGACCCAGTAGCCCAAGAAGAAAAAACAAGTCATCTACAACATACAATATAAGGACTGTAACAACCACTATGTAGGACAGACAGGCAGAAGGCCAGCAGAGCACACCCATGAACAGCAACTAGCAGTCAGAAAACATGGTAAAAACTCCTTAATCTCACAACACATGAACAGACTTAACCATAGTTTCAACTGGGAAACTGTCAGCATCTTAGACCAAGCTAAATCCAAAAATGTGAGAGAATTCCTGGAAGCTTGGTATTCAGAAAAGGCAGCCATCAACAGGCGCATAGAGATAAACAACATCTACACACTATTCAAAAGAGGCAATAAAAAGGTAACAAAAGACCAGAATACCTCCTCACCAGCAATCATCACCCAGAGAAGCAGAGATTAACACCAAGATTATCAGCAGACATACAATCAAGCAGTAAACAATACCCTAACCAAGGAACTACCAGGAGAAGAAAAAATAAAAAATAAAAAATAGCACCCCCCACCAACACTGGCAGGGCAAGCCACTGTATATAAACAGACAGCAAACACCACTCCCTTCTAGCACTGAAGATGTTACCTAGCTGGTAACGAAACATTTGCAAGAAAACAACCAAGCTCAGAGAACCCCAAGGACTCCATAGTTCAACCCTGAGCTACACATATTCTCTTCTATTGGTTTCTGGAGATTCCATGATAATCAGAGAAAAGGTATGGAATATCCCTATTTATCCACACGAGTACAGGAAAGCTGGATTGTCCTCTATATCTTACTAGTAGGACTTATATATCATGCAGAGATGCAAGTGAGGACTTTCTCATCTGTGTTATACTGATTATGGAACGGCCTGCCCCCACCACCTAAAAGATTGGCTGTGGTCAACTGTCATATCATTTCAGCATGAATTTAAACCTTGGATTTTTATCTAAGCATTTGGATCATATTGAGTGTTCCTCAGCATCTTATATTAAAAAAGGTAACAACAGTAAATTTTTTGTTTAATGGATGTCACTGGATTATATCCAGTCCTAAAATATTGTTGCAGAACTTGGTTATGTGGACAACAGCCAGTATTTTAAGTCAACTTGGAGGAAAAAGAATTGTTTTCAAAGATTTAGCAAGGGTGGAATTTAGAAGCAATGTTTGGCCTTGGTTAATTTTCCTCTGTCAAGTTAATTTGTTACCTTCAGGGAGCTTATTCAAATATCATTGAAATGTCTGCAAATCACAATGCAGTGGGTGATTATCTTAACTCGTGAAACTTAAAAAAGGAATATATTTAAAAACCTTTAAGCCAGCCAGCCCAGTATAGCCTGCTGCAGCCTGCAAATATTCTCATCTCAAAAGACCATCTTCCTAACTGGGAATGCCAAGGAATGAACTTTGGACCTCAGTTATGAGAAGTCGATTTGTCTTCCAACGAGCTCTAAAGTCTTTCATAAGTCAACCAGTATTTGTTTTTCACTACATCTCTCATGGCTCATGAGAACAAAATCCTTATAGAACTTTGTGAAGATATTGCTCTGTTCCCAAATGTTGTAAAAGCAATATTCACCTGGCAGAACGTTACAAATGAGGAAGATGCTATATCTTTGTGAATCCAATTGGTTTCAATAAGAGACACTGAAACATAAGGTTCTCAGTAAATCAATGAAGCTGGAAAGTGCTTCATTTTGGGTAATTTCTTTGCTTTACCTTGGCTGGTTGATTTATTTATTTAATTGAGGTGCTAGGTTGTTAGCTGCCTTATGGATTGGTGTATTTAAGAAGCGAGACATAGTTACTCCAATAAGTAACACCCGATTGGAATGGTAACAAGGCAATGCACCTGTAATTCACAAATGTCTTTAAACACTTATAGTACAAGTAAACAATGAGTGAAAAGCATTTGCAATTTGAAGGTGAGATAAACTTAGCAAATGGAAAAATAGAGGAATTTTTACTCAGTGATCTTTTACAATCCCATTTCTTCCCCTTCTTGGGCATCAAGTATAGCCGTGAGACAGGTGGAAGGGGCTGTACTCAATTGGTCATCCATGTTATTTAACTTCATATAAGATGGCAGATGTTTAGGTTCATGAATAGTTATTCTTCTGAAACAATTTAGTTAAGGCTGGTGTGATTTATGGACATAAAGGTATTGGAAGAGACAGAAGTAGAGATGTCCTTGAACATCCAGCAGCACTGGAAGTCTATTAGGAATTAGAGCCTCCTTAAATCTGGCCAGTTTACCCAACTAAAGCAAAACAACTCAGAGGATTGTGATGCAGCCAGACTTTCAGTAAGTTTTGCAAGGCGTTCCAGTAAGGATTTAACATTCATTTTCACACTGATCTTGCCATGGGAAGCAGGACTTGTTATGGGAGGCAAGCGAGCCTGTGGCAGGGAGCAAGGTGACATCCACTAATTCAGCTTACATTGTTCAGCCTCAACTGAGCATAAGCAGTAAATAAATACACAGAATTTCCTTTTAGGTTTTGGAATTCAGTTTCACTGAATTCATTACAGTGGAAGAGGCAGTGTGGTATAGCAGTCTAGGTATTAGGTTAGGACTTGGGGAATTCAGGTTCAATTCCACCTTCAGTCATGGGAGCGAATTGGGCTTTGGGCTGGTTAGTCTCTCTCTCAGCTAAGTTTTCCTCCTGGGGTAATGTAGTGGATATAAAATGGATGAATATTGCCTGAGCTTCTGGGAAAAGGTAGAGTATAAACCTATCAAATAAATAAATATATAAGGTAAAATAGAAAGAACCATTCATGGGAATATTATTTTTTCTCATTAATTTTGAGCCTACTCCAATATCACAGTCCCCAAACCAACCTATATTATCTTTTCTGGTCTGCAAATAATTTGATTTTTACCATTTATGTAGTTATAGAGATTTCTATTCTGCCCTTCCAGCAAGTTCTTGGAAAACATCTTTAACAATGCTGTTCTGCATGTACCAAGGATCTACTTTATGTGCTGCCTATAAAGCAGCCTTGATACAATCAATTCAATGTTCACAATTCAATGTTAACCATTCCCAAGATTATATTTAATATGCTGTTTGAGGAATGAAAATCCTGGATTTATTGAATATGAATATGAGTTCACCTATTGGCCATAAGGTTGTTTTCATTATTTTAAAACTATCTTTCATTAACCTTAAAGAGCATGTGTGTAAGAACTATACTTTGTGGCTTTCCGTTGTTTCAATTAAATTGTTCTGAGATCAAATCAAATAACTTGAGGATTTGCTGAACTGAAAACCTGCCTTCACATATGGATTGCTAGGAGATTATCCCACTGGGGTTTTGCTATCTGAGAAATTAAAATAAAGATATATATCTGAGTGACTTTTTTTTTCACAAGGGAAGAAACAACTAGAGTAATGAAACTGAGTCTATTTTAAAATGCAAGGCACCCTCTGGATAGCTGGTGCTTAAATGCGCAATGGGGGGAAAAACTATTGAGTTCTAAACACAGTGCATTATGGTTATGAAACTGGGTCTGATAGAATCCATTCCTGGTCTGTTTAATATTTAAAGATTTTTCTTATACCATCACTCACCCCTCCGCCCAACTCTTTGGATTTCAAAGGTTTTTGAAATAACAGCACTAGAATGAATTATTGTTTGACCATTATCATTGTTGTTTTTATTAGAGAAAAGAATCCAGAGGCAAATATACAAAATTTGCCATCTATGCAAAATGGATAAATACAATCGTGTGTGTGTGTGTGTGTGTGTGTGTGAATGATTGAGCTGTGGCATCTGTTCAGCATCAGTGTATGTCTGACATGTTTGTTGCATGGTTTTTTCCCTTGTTTAGCATGGAACAAGGGACTGAGTGAACTTCATAATCAATTATTCATTTAAAAAAATGTTGCTAAAACAGCAACATTCTTTTGACAATGCCTCATGGGAATATGGGTGACAGGAGGTAGAGATAGGGTTCCGTTTATAGCAGAAGGAGGAATCTGTTACCCTCTAGCTGTAATGCAGCCAGAATTTATATTGAGAGCCAATTAACCAAATGTAATGATTTCTTGGGGGTGGAGCTTAGGAGAGGACCTGACTGGGAATATTTTCTCTGCAGGTTGTTCCTGAAACTCAGCATTACCATCACAATTCTCCCTCCCATCCATCCTTCTCCTAGAAATCCATCATCTGCTCAGATGGTGGCTAGGTGGCATTTGCTAGATCTTTAGCAAAATGACATTTGCTGTCACTTTTGTCTACAAAACCTTGGGAGATACACTTTAGCATTGTCTTTCATTTCTAAAATTGGATAGAATGCATTGGTATGGAAAATGGGTGAGCTCTCAATCCTTACTACAGAAGCCCATTAACGTGTCTGGTGGAGATGCTTCAAGTTGTCCTAACCTCAGCTTAGCTATTACAGTCCAAGAGACTGTTAAGTTGCCCTGTTATCAGTGAAAAGGCTCACCACCTTGCCAGATCACAGGAAGGCAGTTAAACAATTTTAAAAGTTTCCACCCTAATGTACACTGGGATATATTGATCCTAGATGCTGAGGGATGGTGAAAGGCCTCAGTTTCCTCACTTCAAATTAGGCTTAGAAGAACCTGTGATCTTCAAGCATAATCTTGCTTGAAATATCCTCTCTGTAAGAGGTAACCTGAGATAAGTGATTCACCCAAAACTGTTCTCCTTGACAAGGTTTAGGATATACAGATGGTTCAACTACTTGTGATTTTTTAAGGATTGATTGATTGATTGATTTTGTAGCAAATTTATATGGCTTCCCATCTCAC
Source organism: Python bivittatus (assembly GCF_059951505.1). NCBI lineage: Eukaryota > Metazoa > Chordata > Lepidosauria > Squamata > Pythonidae > Python > Python bivittatus. The sequence continues at coordinate 18,989,181 of NW_028277098.1, forward strand.
TCTGAGCCACATACAACTAACAATTAAAACAATGTCACAACCATTAAAACATTTAAGACAATAAACTTAATAAAATAAATAAAAAACAAGATTGCAGGAGAATAACAACAATCTAAGCACAATACAACGACCTCGCATTTTTATGATCTCTGGTTTGTGTCCTTGTATTGAAGAAGCAAGACAGGAAGAGTATTGATGCCTTTGAACTTTCGTGTTGGAGAATACTGTGGACAGGTACCGTGGACCTGAGAATACCATGGACAGCCAAGACAACAAACCAATGGTTCATCAAACAAATCAACCCAGAGTTCTCACTCGAGGCACAAGTGACCAAGCTCAAATGATCCTACTTTGGACACATTATGCAAAGACCTAGCTCTCTGGAGAAGGCTCTAGTGCTGGGAAAGATAGAAGTTAAAAGAAGAAGACAACCAGCAGCAAGGTAGATGGACTCAGTTACAGTAGCTATGAGTGCATTGTCTATGAGTGCACTGTTGGAAGACTTGAAAGACCAGAGTAGGTGCAGATCATCATGGAGAAAATCTATCTATCTGGTCGCTAGGAGTCAAAAACAACTTGATGGCACATAATCAATCAATCAACACTATTAATGTCATTACCAAAGAGCATAAGCCTTGAACTCATCAGTGCAGTCAGGAAAAGAGGAAAGGAAATTGTTGTCTTTGTTTTCTTGCTTAGAAAATAACTGAGTCAGTGTTCTTTGTACTTTGCCTAGTAGGTCTGTCTTGATAGTAGGTCCTACTATCTTCAGCATGGGACATCCACTTGACACGCCTCTAGACATGGAAAAGAGATGAAACCAGTCTTTTTTCAAATTCTTTATTGCAACTCATGCACAAAGACATCTTCCATCTGATGACCTTCTCTAGATCTATTCATAAACATAGGGCTAACCCTTCAACTATATTTCTTATACTAATATTGTCAGAAGGCTTGATAGCAACATACTGAAAAAAAGTATACATATATACAAAACATGAAACAAAATGAGGGAATTCTTGTGGGTGAGAAAAATATACTCTTAACAGAGCAAATAGAAAACAAATATCAAATAATCACAATGTATTAACTGCTGGAATACAGTACAAATTATATGATTAAGGTTTCATGGGAAAGGTCTGCTGTGCTCCTAAAATGTCCATCATCCAAACCTTTAATTGTCATTCAACCCTTATTCAAACCATTTGCTCCAGCCATTCCATGTTTATTGTCATAACAGCTCTGGTTGAATGTAGTTTGGCCCAAGGAAGAATAATTTGGTGACCACAGAAACATGTTTAAATCCATGCTTAAATTTCATTGTGGTTCTCTCTGAACAATTACTAGAGGAGAAGAAAATTGTTTTTATTTTCACAGTAGGCTATTGTCAATAGTGACCATTTGGAAGAGTGCAGTGTTGCTAAATGGCTGCATAGAAAAAACTATTATACTGTCAGCAGGTGCTTCTGTGTAATGCTTCCCACAAATATTATTTAACAAACCAAGGGAAAAAGAAGTTATATAAGGATTCATTACATTATGCGGCAGGCAGCTGTAGAGAAGTCCAAACCTTCCAAATATGGTAGTGATGATCTCTCCAGAGATAAAGAGAGAAAAGTGATTTCAATATGTGCCAGAATATCTTATTCAATTATGCTAACAGTGGGTCTACATATAATAATTTCTCTTCATTTCCCATAACCACTTGCATCTGGCAGGACAAAACATTACCCAGTAGTCCAAAGAGCTCCCGCCATGTTGGAGGGAAAATTTGTGTTCTTTCTGCAAAAGTCCCTAAAATGCAAAAAACCCCAAACCTAAATAGAAATGTAAAATATTTGGCTGTGGTCCCCGTTTTCTCAACAGTGCTGTAGGGGCATTCCCAAATTCTAGGATTCCAGAAGCACAAACCCTACATAAAAGAATGCAGGTATCATGAATTCACTTCAGAGTCTAAAAGATTCAGGAGGACTATTTCTCAAGGACAGGAATATATATTGTCACCCACAACCCCTGGGAAGGCCATCTCAGCCTGTCTTCACATTAACAGTAGTGTTTTCCTACTTGTCCTGGTGTGAACAGCAGTATCTGGTTTCTGTGTTGCACTTTACTGTACTTCATTGCAGGCAAACACCTTCACCTCAGAAAGCTACCATCCATTGACAGAAATACCCCCTCCGCTCCAGTCACTGGTTGCTGCCTTCTATAAACCTGTCACTTCCCCCCACCCCATAGGTTCACCAGTGGAAAAGCCTTTTTCTTTAATAGTTTTTTTTTTAAGTTCTGCCATTTTCCTCTTCTAGCACAAGTGAAACGAGAAATGGTAAAAAAAAAAAAAAGGTGGAGTTACAGTATTTTGTTTTATCTGACTAGTTCAGCAGATGAAAGAGTAAGCAGGAAGCTGTCAAGTATGAGAGGGAGTCCAAAGAGGAGGCCTCATGAAAAAATCTCTCAATAGAAACCACATGTCCTAAAAGACCAACTCATGGAAATAAAGTGATTGTGCTTGATTTACTGGCATGGCTAGAAGAGGTAAAGAAAAAAATTCACCCATCGGGATTATGTTAAATGCAGTCTGGGCTATACATCAGGCCATCACTGTGGTCAAAGCTGGGGTTGAAATCTGGAAAGGGATTTCTTAAACCAGCTTCATTTCCAGCCAGTTTATTCATGGGAGACCAGCAGCATAAGGTTGCACTGTAGAAGAGTCCTAAGTTCATGAGAAACATTTTAACTTAATTTTCTGACATTTTATCTGATTCCTTAATTTGCCGGCTCTTGGAATTTTTGACTGCTCTTCAGACAATTCACCTGAACTATAACTTTGCTTTGTTATTTCATCCTGGTACCTCTCAATACTTCAACCTCAGTCTGTCTCCTTGATTTGCTTTCAGCTACTTTATCTACTTTGTGAGTTCTGTTTAAATGATTCTGAAATGATTATAAGTACCATTAATTGATACGTTCTGACCTGGGTATCTTTACAAGAGACATCAGCCCTAAGTGAGACCACAGCAAATTCTGCAGTTCCAGAAAGTCAACAATGCATTTTTTTCATAAATAATTGCATGTGAACTTTTTCCAATTTGATACAGAAAATCTGAAAACTGCTCTTGGATAAGGAGATCCTTCCCAAGAAGGACAAGTTTCCCAGTCTTCCAAAAACTGGAGCAGATGCAGTAGCTTTTATAGGCTATCGACAAATCTTTTTCAATTAAATTTTGAAGTGGCTTAAATTGAATTGATTTGCTCTCAGATCAAATCATGCCCTCTCTGACTCTTGAATCTCCAATATGAATCAAATTGTGCCCTCTTCCAATCTCAAATCTGCAATTCAAATAAATTCAGGGCTGATTTGCACAGGCATACTAAATTATGCCCCCAAATTTACCATTGTAAATCAGATTTGCTTTTGAGAAAATAGTTTGAAAATAACCTTGATCATCCATTGATTGTAATTTATCATCTGATGCCTGTCCAATTACTCTGGAAATGAGTGGCCCTTCAGAGACCATTTCATAACAGACAGGTGTTTCTATTGCACACTAAAGCTAATCTAAATTGTCCATTAATATCTTGCTGACAGTTTTAACAGGGAAGGCAAAGAGGAACTTTGGAATGGAATGGACTCATTATTGTGGGACTTTTAGCCGTAATGTAAGAGTCCATAACAGGTACACAATAACCTAAAATGCATGTCTAAGATGTTCCCTTTTCTTGCTTTATAAATACTATTTCTCATAATTTCCATTGATGGCCCAGCAAAATCTTTTTCACTGAGAATTTGGAAGGGGGGGGGGGAGAGAATTTTTTATAGTCTCTATTGCCTTTTTTTTTCTTTGAAAAGATCTGATTCTGTTATTATCTTCCATCAGCTGAACAGTTCCATCTCTCTTCTGAAAGTGCTTTCTCCCTATAGACACTTTGTTTCTTGGTGTATTTTACTTTGAACTTTTAAAATTAAAATAAATAAATAAATAAATAAATAATGAGCATCTAATGCCTTCTGCTCAAACAGTGGAAATCTATTTTATCAACCATTGCTGCCGCATCTATTTTGTAATATTAGTTTGCAAAAGCTCCTGAATTCAAGGGCTGTACTTTATTTATTTTTTATAATTTTTATTAAAGAGGTTTTAAATCTCCTTGAAGAGGTGGCATGTGAATGGCTGTAGAATCAGAAGTTGAAAGAACAAAAGCCTTTCTAATAGAATTTACTGAACTTCAACACGGCCTTGAACAAAGCAGATTTCACAGCTACAATTTCACAGCATGATCTGGACAGCCAGCACCATCCCAAGGATGATGACTTGGTCTTCTTAATTGTGTCTAACAAACGATCCTATTATGATGAATGAGAGGGGGAGAACTGTGTAGTTTGCCATGTTGGTTTTGTGACTCATTTTTCTCATCCTTCCATTCATGATACTAAAAAGAAAGAGCAACAGATTACTTGTCACTCACCATCCAGACTCAAGGAAATCTATCCTACATTGTCAAAGAAGTGAAATGCATTGTGGTCAGTTCCTTGGTGCCAACTTAGCGAAGGTTCCAGGCCCTCTTGATGCTGGGTTGAAGCCCACTAGCCATGCCCATCCTGTGTCCAAGCTCCCTCCAAGAGATTTGAACACTGAGTCTGAGAAATTTGCTTTTTACAAGCGACTTCAATGAAGGTCAAAGGTGAGCTATTGAAAGTGCTTATGCCATGATAACACAGCATCCATCTTCACCCAAGATCTTCTTAATCCATGGACCACCTGGGACAGGGAAATCAAAGGTGATTGTTGGGCTTCTCCACCACATCCTCAGTGAGAGAAGGAGAATCCTGTGCAGAGGCTGAATGCCAAGATTAAGATAAATGTGTGTTGCTTTGTGTGCCCTCCAGTGCTGCCATTCATTACCTCATGAAAAAAATAAAAGAAGAAGGAATATTTAGATCAATGGTTGGACGTGCTTTCTTGCCTATGGGCTATGGACAGAAGCAAAAAGGGAGAGAAGAAACAGCAGTTGGATGAGGAAATTTGCCAGCTTTCCAAGGAGAGGCAGCATCTGGCTTCTCAACCAGAAAAGGCTTGTGGGCAATCTCAGGAATTAAAAGCAAGCATCATCTTGGAATCCCACATCATTTGCTGCACCCTGAGCACGAGCAGGGGGTGCTGCTAGAGTCAGTTTTCCAGAGGTTGGGCAGGGACCCCATGAACTGTGTAGATGAGCCAGAGCAGACATGTGAAGCTGAAATGCTCATTCCACTGACATATGGCTATAAGAAGCTGGTCCTGGTTGGAGGCCCCAAACAGCTCCCTTCTACCATAAGTCCATGAAAGCTCAGGATTACCGACAATCTCTGTTAGGCTGCTTCTGCAACCACCTTAAGGAGCAAGATCAAGAAAACTATTTTGGGAAACTTCCAGTCCTTCAGCTCACAGTTCAGTATCAGATGCACCCAGAGATCTGCCTTTTTCTTTCCAAGTATATCTATGAAGGACTCTTGGCCATTGATAGGAAAATAGCAGAATATCACTTCTTGTTGGTGTGGCCTTTCCAACTCTGCTTGCTTTTTGATGTCTTGGACAGCTGTGAAAAATGAGAAAGTGACTGGTATTCTAATCCCCAAGAAGTGAAGCTGTTGACAGAATTAATGAAAGTAATTAAGGGGAAAAAGAAGGATATTGGTTGTCTTCAAATTGGAATCATCACACCTTATAATGCACAGAAAAGGAGAATACAGAAACAGCTGGATGAAGAGTTTGGAGAAAATAGTACTGGAGAAGTTGACACCATGGATGGATTCCAGGGCCATGAGAAAGACTGCATCATTGTCACCTGCATCCCAGGCAAATAGCTCACAAGGATCAACTGGGTTTTTGAGAAGTCTCCAGCACCTGAATGTCACTATCACATGAGCCAAATACAGTCTTTTTATCCCTGGAAAGCTGAAAATGTTAATGGAAAATAAAGATTGGAACAAACTGATCCAGGATGCCCAGCGGAGAGGCAACATCATCCAGACATCCAATAACAGTTACAAAAGCAGTGCCATGAAATTCCTCAAATCCAGACCATTTCCCTGCTCCAGCATTATGACACCAGAAAGAGAAGTGCAAGAGCACCTAGGCACAAGTGGAGCCAAACAGCAGGCCATTCCTGGCCAAGATGCCCAGCACCCTCCAGTTCCCACCTCCCACTCCAGCAAGCAGCAGGACACCTCAAGAACTGCCTAACAACAGGCCACCCCCTTTGGTGCAGGCAAACCTGTCCAGAAAAGACCATAGGATCCTCATCTGCTCAGAATAGAGTTGGTGTTAAAAGCAAATGACTGCAAGGAGGATCAAAACCCCAGTTTGGGACCAGTCTCAATGCAAATGTTCCTTGAGCTTCTGGCTGCTCAGAGTTGTAGCAATTCCATGCCATAGCCAGATACTCTGGGGGAAATGTCAAGCCACCTTGCCCCAGCTGGGCAAATACGGAGCACACCTCCACCAAGCAAAGCCCCCTACACCCAAGCCCCCAACCAGAGAATCCCCATCCTGAATGAGCAGTTAAAGATTTGGGGCCAAGGGGACCCTGCCAACCCCCTGGAATAGAAAAAAGACCAGTAGTCTCACAGGAAGACATTAGAAGCATCACAGGAGAAAGAAGGTCCTGTGGACCCCAAGCAGAGATCTTTAGTGCCAGGAAGGTTGAGGTTGCTCAGAGAAATGGTTCCAGGTATGTTGTGTCCCATGTAAGCGTGCAGTGCTTGGTGAGCTAATAGCTCACTCACCCATCAGTTGAGCACATTGTCAGTCACTATCTGGACATGCATGGGACACTTGCTTTTGTGAGCCTTGCTTTTCCAAGGCTGAGGTTCCCTTTCTCCTGCTTATTTCATTGCCCCTCATTCGATTCTTTGGGGTACCTTTTTAAATACCAAGAGGCCCAATGCAACATGTTTTTGACACTTCACCCTGCTTAATTCTGGGCTTTCACAGGTGCCTTGTGGAAAATGCTGAAGCAATAGCAGATGCTAAGCTGAAAGTACATCTGCACAAATGACAAACGAGTAATACTAGTCAATCATAAAGTGAAGGAAAGTTAAAGTGAATGTGATGATATGTGCTATCCATTAGGGACATGCATTTGATTTTTAACTTGGACCAATTCAGAGGCAGTGTGCTTTGACCATAGCCTAAATCAGAAGTGATGTTCAGGAAACAAACTTCTTATGTTGCATTGATTAGATGGGAAAGCCAAAAATGAAATAGGTGCATGGGTTTGGCTGCCATTTTCTATAAAAACTAGATGCATATGAAGATATGTGTGGTTTAAAATTGGAGGAAGAAGCATCAATAACCTGTGCTGTGCTGATGACACTACTTTAATCATTGTAATTCAAATGATCTGCAAACTGTACTAATGAAGATCAAGGAGCACAGTGAAAAAAAATGGCACTATGATTAAATATAAAGAAGATGAAACCAGTGACAGCAGGTACAGTAACCAGCCTTAGATCTGACAATGAACACATTGAAGTGGTGGATAGTGTCTGTCTTTTAGAATTAACTACCAACAGAAAAAGAACCAGCAGTTAAAAAAAATTACCATATATTAGCACTTAGGGTGGCAGTGAAGGCCTTGGAAAGCCCTAGATATTCAGATGCCATGTTGTGTCTATACCTACAAAGATCAGAACTGTAGACTAGTCATCCTGGTAAAGTCAACACCAACTTCATGACACTCACTCACTCACTCAATGTTCTGACATGATCTACGCTGTCAAAGGCTTTGCTGTGGTCAGTGAAACACAGGCAAAGTTCCTTCCTTATTTTATTCTCTTGCTCTCTTCACTATCCATCTTACATTATTTATCTAATCTTGTATCCCATTAAGTTTTCTGAAATTTGTCTGCTCATTAGGCATTTCTATGTCCATATATGTTTCTCTTCTTTGCAAGTTCTTAAGCAAAATGTTGCTTGTATGAGGAATGATGCAACAGTTAAGCATTTCCTGCTTTGCTATTCTTTAATGTATTTCAGTATATTGATCTTTTCCAAACTCTAAGTAACAGAATCTTATTAATATTTGCTGACTAAAACTATTAATTCTAAAAGTTCTTTTAAAGATTCTTTAAAATGTTGACCTATTAAAAACAGAAATGGTACATCCCTTATGTTTGGCTTTTAGATAGAATTGAATATTGTGTATAATAAAGGTAATCAAGACTTTATTCTCCTAAAGCATTGTAAATTGAGAGTCCCTGATACAGCATCTCTTGTAATTAGATGATATACCTATCAGTCACTCAACTACACTCCACTGCTATTCAATCCTCCTCATTCTGGAGAAATATAATCGAATCTGCCAAGTGCTTATCTGCCTCATACTAATAACTCGTGTTCAGTTTCATTTGATTTATAAGGATCTTACTTCTAGTTGCAGAGCCAAATAATCAATAAATTTGATTATTATAAATTAATAATCTAAATTTGCCCAATATAATTTAAGATTTATCCATAACCAATGCGTTGCCTTGCTAATAATCATATGTAAAGCTATAAGTACATTTTAGAATAAAGTTCAGCAAATACTGGGCAACAGACTTCTAAGTAAACATTTTTATTGCACATAAATTGAATTTCTCTTTCTGATGATGTCAGTAAAGAGAAATAAATGCTGACCTAATGTTAAGTGCACCAATGTTTGGGGGATTGTTGTAAGGACTGTGAAATTACTTTGCTTTTTGTAACCAGTTAAGAAAACTAACATTGTGGTACAATATACTCCCAGGAACTATGCTGGATCTTCTCTTTGGAAGGAACAGAGAGGGGAAATGCAACCATAGAACTACAACCTAGTGCCCTTCCTTTCCAGCTACAAATTGAGAAATGATCCAGTCCTGAAACTAACATAGATGAATTTCCCCTTATAGTTTAAATGGAAGTTTATTGGGGGGGGAATGAATCAGAGAAGAAAGTGTCCCTTACTCCTATTCTGCTAGAATGACACTTTTTAATATAAAAGTATATACATATTTAAACAAGTTCTCCAAATGCCAAGATGTCACAAGTATTTTAGGGAAGAATTTCTTAAAGAAAACTTTATATATAGGAAAGACTTGATGTCCTCTCATACTATGTGGGGGGGGGGGACATTTGAATTTAGTTGCATGTGATCCCTTTAAAATGGAACTTGGTTCAAGGTGTTTTAACTTAAGACATTTTTATACTGTTTTCATAGCAGAAAGTCTCAAAGAGATTGTTCAGCAATGTAATCTTATTAGCAGCTCAGCAGATATATGGGAAGAAAATCCAAAGAATAATGTTTGTGAGTTACACTCTGGGGAGATTTGGTGACAAGCTGCTATGAAGACAAAATGGACCAGCATGACAGTTATAAGTATGAATGATTCCTAGACCCGTGATGTTCTTCTTTGCTAGTTACTGATCACTCTGTCATGAATATTTTCAGCTTGTTACGTTCATCAGTAGCCAAATGGCAGGCTATTCTGGAAAGAACAAACATTGTTCAAAGTTGCTGCTTTTTGTTGCTGCTGGTCAGAAAAAGTTCCACCTTTTAAAATCATAGTTTAAAACTTAAAAAAAAAAAAAGACAAGTTACAGGACTCAGAAAGACATATAACTTTGCTTATTGCTTATTCGACCAACGACAATTTTTCTCATACTTTCCAGAAGTGTTACAGCCCCAGCCAATATCACCAGGGCAAAAGACTACAAGAACTAAAGTACAAAACATCTGGTTCATACCAGATTGCCTGACCCTGCTAGAGACAATATTGAACTAGATGGATTAACTTGGTATAAGGTGGCTGCATCTGTCTAGTCTTTAAGCTCTACTGTTAGCTCACTGATCATTGTCTCTCTCTGCCTCCTCCAAGTTAGACGATGGTGTTACCGTGACAATTTGTATAAGACATTTTAGTTTGACTGTCATTCCTGCCACTCTGATAATAAAGTACCTAACTTATGACATATACACTATTCATCTTCTCAACAGTCCTGTGTCAAAAACCTGGCCAGGTCAACGGTACCTGTAAATGATAATGTGGAAACTAATTGTGTTTTTCTAATATTTCTTGTAGTCATTTTTACATTCTTTTTTAAAAATTAACTTTTCCGGACTAATTTGATGATTTAGAATGATGAAAGGACATCTCCATTTCTGAAATAGAGCCCCCTGGTTCTTCAAAACAAACAAATAAATAAAAGTTCTGTGATACCAAATGTAGTCATTGTTTTTTGGTTTATGCAGATTATACACAGCTACTTGATATTTCTGCTGATTTTTCTGTGGTATCCTCACCTGTTAAAGCATTTATCATTTAGCTGAAAGACTCTGTCTATAGCTGATGACATGCTATAAAGCAGGCTTCCTCAACCTTGGCAACTTTAAGACGGGTGGACTTCAGCTCCCAGAATTCCCCAGCCAGCAAGGAGCTCCTTGATATTTTGGAATTTAGGTTAGTTATCATAGCCAGACTGGGGGTTTAACTTGCACTAAATATATAATATAATGCTGATTAAAAATAAACACATATACTTATTCAGCAATCACAGCTGGGTGTTTAGTAACTGTGATTATTCAATATCAAGTTAAGCTTTCTTACCTGAAAGTATTAAGAGGAAAGATTTATTTTTTAATAGAATGGAGGAAAACAGTAAAAAATAATATATTCTGCCTGCAACTCAACTCTCATATAATCTATCCAAATATATGAAGAAAAGACTCATTCCTATTCAGTGAAACTTCTCACTCCACCTCCTGCCGATATCTTCTCCCATATACCTTGAGGACTTTCACATTCACATAGTCTTGGAGTAGCCATCATTAATTAATGATTCTTGAAGCTCATATCTTCATAACTGAGATAGAAAAAAATCAGTTTAACATGATTGCATCTATCTTTAGCTGTGGAAGATTCTAGCAAAGAGATTTTATACACAAACACATATACATACATGACATTCATTGAAATATCCTAGTCAAGAAACCATTTATATGAGATTTTTTTTATTGTTATATGATTACTTGATTTACACAGTTTTGCAATATTTTGGGATTTGCTCTGATATGCTGTTGTCTCGACTTAGTATAGTTATAGGCATTTGGAGGAACTATTTCGGTAGATGCTAGCTACACAGCACCTTCCCACATCAGCATCTCTATCCTTGTGGACAATTAATTGAAGTAGACCCATCCTTTTATTTTGCTCTTTCAAACATTTGAGGAGCAGCTGTGCACTGAAGATTGTAGAAGCCTACACTGTTATTGTATCTATCCCCAGAATTTGCTATCTAAGTAATTATCACTATTAATTAATAATTTTTTTTGGATTCTAAGATTAGCAAACTTCCCAACCTTTCATAAGAGTCAGAGTAAATGTAAATCTTGCATATTTAATACTGTTTCTCCCCTTCCAAAGCAGAAGCATTTTGTTTGTCCCATAGTCAGTATAATGTACCAATATAATATGATCTCCATTATAATAACATACTTTATGAAGATTAAATGGTTTTGCAATTCAAACAAGGTAAAATTGGTTTAAAGCAAAATCAAACAATAGTTTGCTAGTTCGGGATTTGAATAGTGGAATGAGAGCTCTCTTTTATATTGCTATTGTGCACTGGTCAGCCAAGAAGTAATTGCTTTTTACAAGGCAAATTTGCTTTTACTTTTCCACGGAAATGAAATGAACCTGAAACATTTCCTTTGAAATCAAAGTCACTATCTCTCAAATGTCACCAGCAGAATTCCATCATATAGTTTTGGCAAACTCATAAAGAGAAAGATTTGCTTGAAAATGATTGACAGAATTCATATAATTATCTGTGTTGTAAATCAATAATTACTTGGTTTCTTCACATTTATGTATTACTGACATGGCAAGATAAAGCAAACCAGAGAATTTTTTTGAAAAGGGGAAAGTTAAAGTTAAAATAAACATGTATAATTAGATAAAGATATAATATCTCTGTTATTTCTATGGATCAATTTCTATACTATTATTTTCTTATGAAGCAAATCTAGTTTACATATTCCCAAAGTCACATTATCTGAACTGTACTTTACAGCAATTTCTATCATCTACTCTATTGTAAGCATCTCAGTGAAGTATCCATAGGATTACAGCCTGTGGCTGTGGTAATAATTCATATTGATCTTCAACAGGCTTACTTGTGATTCTGCTGTTAATTGATTGGTTCCTTTGGTCAATAAAAGAAAATGCACAATTAATTAGACATTAGATTTTTAATTTTTTTTAAACTGTTAATTATTCTAAATATAAAGTTTTATATATAGATAGTAGTACCATCTTGGAAGAGACCAATGTCTTTCACACAGAAGAGAATGCCTCTTTTAAGATGGTGCCAGATATAATGTATGTTAAAAACAATGCTCTACCTCCAAAGGTAACACTAGAAGAAAATGCACAAGTCTCTTCTGGCTACTGGAATTGTCAAAGGCTCAGTGTGATGTAAAATGCCTCTGTGACATCAAGCCCGCTTTATTCTAACATCTCTCTCACACATCCTGGTTGAAAGCTTTGCTACAGAGCTTACCTTCAATTTACAAAGGAAAGTCCTATCTGATCAATTGTTTAGAAGACTCTAACAACACCCACAAAGTCAGTAAATCTCTATGGTTAATCCCATGTGTATTATAACTTGGAATTCCTAAAATCTGTTTTACAATATCTCTTAAGGGCTTCTAAGGAAATCTGCCACTCCCAGGATCAGTTGATAAGGCTACTAATGAATTAGAAAATTATAAAGAATAGGGGAAGAAGAAAGTTTGACACCAGGTGAAAATAGCTGTCAAAGTAGCGCTATTAAATTTATTCATTGATTAAAAAAAAAACTGGCAGCTTCATATCAGAGTTAAAGTTTTCTTATGCGGGCATAAGGTGAACAATGCTAGGAATTTGGGAGCTAACAGGACATTTTTTTTAAAAAAAAGTAGAAGGTAGTCCATGCAACTTTCTCTAATGTATGCATTTTTATATGGTTTGTCCAGGAAGGCATCTTTATATATTTGTAGATTCAATTTTATGCCTATTTTTTTCAGCTAAAAATATTTCAAGGAGGATATTATTGGATTCCTTCAATTATGTGACCTTTCACACAATTCAATGCCACAACAGGCCCCAATTTGTGTGGGGGGGGAGGGGAGTTGACTTGCATCACATGGCATCCACATACTTGCAGTATTTACACCTGAGGATGATTCTGTGAAACACAAAACTCACACACAGAATAATCAACTAGATACCACAGTTTGCTAGGTTTGTCTCTTTTTAATTCAGAAAGATCTACAACGAAGTAAGCCTGCCAATGAATTTAGCATATCATTTGCTGTCTCTTCCTTCTTCCCTTGGTACCACTGACTGTGATCGTATAGAGTAATTCTCCCAACCATCAAAATTACCTCTTATCTCAGTTATCAGTTTTTATCCCTCCTACATGATCAGGAAGCTGACAAAGAAATATACTAGACATATTGACTTGTATGGATTGAATTATTTAATAACAGCATCAGCATCATCAGTGAGCTAACCTCAACTGCATTTAGCATTTTAATCGAACTTCACAAAATTGAATTTAGCCAACTATTTCCAATTTCTCTCTCTGCATATTACAAAGGAAAAAGGCACTATGTGAGAATAATGATCAGGATGGTGTGCTTAAATAAAAAAGGAAGATTAACACATTAATATGTATTGTTCATTGTCTCTCTTACTATGTGTACAAACTCTGATTTTACCATCTATTTTTCAAAACATTGTGGCACTCTAATGAGCGTAGAAAGTTGCAGTGAAGTAGCCCTTCCAAAAAGGACAGCTCTGGAGGTGCTTAGAAATACAACTATATCACAAATATTCCTTGGGCAAGGTATCTGGCAGGATATTTCATTAGTTCCTGGTGGATGTGAATTATTTGGACCCATTACAGCATTTCTGGCTTAATTTTCACCTGAAACTGCCACAGTGGCTCTTACAGATTATCTGCTCTGAGGAAAAGTTCAGGAAGAACAATTGTGTTGATCCTCCAGATCACATGGCAGCTTTTGGTACTGAAATTTTACAGATTTCTATTGGACGAACCACATACTTACAGCTGGCCTATGGCCTGGTCTCTTTTACTTATAACGAGGTTAATATCTCCCCTTGAGATTAAATAGAGATGGAGGAGTATCCTGGATGCTTTTGTTCTTTGAATCTTCCTGGAGAACAGCAGGTGGACTTTGTGGGGAGGATAAGAACTTAAGCCAATTCCAATTGGTTCTGATTGCATAGACTCCAAACCATTACATTCACAGCTGACCAGCCTCATGCTGGATAATCAGCTCCATCCATGAGTGAGAGATGGCTCTTTTTCATGCACAGAATTAGATTCCCTTAATCTCTCCCTGGGTTAGAGATAGAAAACACTTTTTAAGAACAAATCATAATAAAACTTGGTGGAAGCCTGGACAGAGAATGGAGAAGAGTCCTTAGCAACCTCTTATTAAAGCAGAGCCTCCCCCCAAAATTAGAGGAAATCCAGATAAAAGAAGCAGAGGAACATTTGCTTCAGAAAATTATTATTTTAGTGTAGAAATAAAAATAAATTAAAAATGGTAAAAGTCCTGTCAGGAACTTGTGTTGTTGTTGTTGTTGTTGTTGTTATTATTATGTTATTATTTTTCTGTGTTGTACAAGTCTAAGGTTGAAATTTCTTTGTATAAATTATAGAATGGAGTTTTTAAATCTTAGCCTGAATCTTCACTACAGGCTGTGTTTGATTTTTTTTTTTTAAGAGTGAGGTGTAGTAATCTGTATTAATATTACAGTTTAATTGTAATACAGTTGGAACTCTTGTTTACAGAGATCTTAGGGTAGAATTCCCTCTGTCTGTAGTAGACCAGAACTATTTTTTGTAAGTCGCCCAGAGTCCCCTATTGTGGGGGAGATGGGCGGGGGAGAAATCCAACAAATAAATAAATAAATAAATAAAGTTTGGTTAGGTCAGAGTATTACATTGAATTTTGTCCCTTGGATAAGGCATCTGTGTCTGACAATAAGAATGCTGTTGTTCCCAAAGACAAAAGTTAATACAAATATTTCAGTGGAATTAGTTTTTTTAAGCATGCCTAGAAATGTATGTGACAGTATTCTGACTGAAAGGTACAAGAGGTGTCAATGAGCAAAATATGAGATCAGTACAACTTCATGCTGGACAGCGAATATACAGACCAGATTTTTGCTCTTCTTGAGAAATATGTGATTGTGAGGAATTTTTTTCTGAATTTTTGCTGATTTAGAGAAAGTACAGGACAAAGTCAACAAGTTTGAATTATTCAATGATTTGTGTGAATATGACATGGAAGGTTGTTTGCTGGAGCAGTATACAACAGAAATAAAGTGTATATGAGAATGAATGGAATGCTTACTAAATGGTTCAGTACTGAGCAGGGTGTAAGATTGTGATTTGCCCTTGGTTATTTAATGTATTTATGGACAAAAATATAGGGAATGCTTGGGGTGATATTAGAGGTATATTCGTTGGAAATGTGCATGTATGAATAATTTCACATGCAGATTATGCTGTGTTATTAGCTGAGAACCTGACTGATTTGCAGTGATTGTGAAGCTGAGAATCTGATTGATTTGCAGTGAATATCAAATAGATTGTATGATCAACAAAGAGTATAGATTAGAAAATTAATGATAGATGAAGATAGTTTTGTTTAATAGGAAATATAGAGTAAATGATTGCAAGTTAGACAAAAATGGTGAAAAAGTAGAGTAGATTGATTTTTGTATGTTGGTAGAATATTTACCAGATGGGAAAATGGGTGGAGAGATTTTAAGGTGAGCAAATACTGATAGAAAGATAGTGGGTAAGATGTGATGTAAGGAATGGATGTTTGTTGGAAGAAGCAAAAATGGCTTCATTCCCCTGAATGAAGTGAGAATGGGTTAAGAAGTTTATGTAGTAAAGCAGGAAGAAATAGGATAAAGAAGGAATATATTCAGAATGTATGTGGATTTAACTTCAAAAGAGAGTAAGCAATATAAAAGAAGTACATTGAGATGGATTTAGCATATAGAGAGAATGAATTAGGACTGAATTCAAAAACAAATATTTGAAGGAAGAGAGAATGGGCTAACAGGAAGACTACCAGAGAGCCAGTCTGGTGTAGTGGTTAAGGCGCTGGTCTAGAAGCCAGAAGACTTTGAGTTCTAGGCCTCCCTTAGGCATAAAAGCAAGTTGGGTGACTTTGGGCCAGTCACTCTTTCTCAGACCAACCCACCCCTCAGGGTTGTTGTGGTAAGCATAATCAGGACTTCAATCCATTGAATAAATGGGGCCGTACATTTATCTTTCCAATGCTGCAATATCAGTCTTTTGGCCATAGTAAAGGCACAGAGAATCCATTTACATTGTTCAGATGTCAAATTCCATGTACTAGGTATATAGTGCAAAAGAATATTATCTTCTGAAAATTTTAGCTTTTGTCACACAATCATATTTATATAGTCCACTACTTTCTCCCAAAACTTGGTAAGTATAGGACGTTGTAGAAACATATGCTTTAAAGAGGCATTGTCCTTATTACATCTCCCAGAAAATTGTGTTTTTGACAATCCTTTTCTATGCAGATGTAGTGGAGTCCAATAAATTCTAAATATTATTTTTTGTTATATAAGTTGTGGTTTAAAGTCCATTGACACTCTTGCTATAGAAGTTAAGACACTCTCCCATTGTCTAGGCAACATAGAAACCTCTAATTCTTTTTTCCACTATCCCTTAACATCTGCATATCAAATTGATTTATTGATAACAAATATCTATAAAAACTAATAGTAGGGTTTTTAAAAAAATGTTTTAAAGGATTTAACAAGTTGTTCTAATATCTCAGGTGTCTCAGAAGCTGAAAATGCTGCTGGTCCAAACAATGTTGTTAACAAATGTAGCTGTAAATATTGCCATTGGGTTACATCTGATAGATGATATTTATCTCTTAAGACAGAGTATGTTAAAAATTCATCATCATCTATCAGTTGGTCCAAAGTCAATATCCCCACTTCCATCCAATTTTTCCATATCACCATCTTTTCCCCAATTTTTAAAGTTGGGTTTCCCCATAAAGTCAATTTGGCATGAGAAAAAGGGTCAAATATTTTTTATTAGACATTCCATTCTAACTGACAAAATTGTTTCCAGAGATATTAGAGTTGGATTATAAATACTGTGAAATAAACAAATGTTAAGAACTGCATAATATGCGTCCTGGCTTTGAAATGGCATGCCTATGATGCTGTTGTTATTTTTGTTAGAGTAAAACATTGATTTAACAGACATTTGGAGGAATAGAGCATCTGAATGTTAAATCTGAATTTACATCATTGGCATCAATTTATATTGTCTGCACAAATACATAATGGATGTAGATGGCATCATTTTCAGTAAACCCTTGGATTAACATTAGTTTGTTAAGTAAGAGGGTGAAGACCAAATGAAAACTCTGTCTGCTATATCCAAAGTCTGCTAAAACTAAGGTTGGTTAAACTGAGGATTTACTATACTATTGTTAAGTACAGTACCTGTATCAAAGGATATGATCAAGGAAACAAAAATCATGCCAAAGTCAATAAGGACTTCTAATGCAAGAATTAGGGGTAAAATACTGAACCTTGGAAACTGTGATAGGAACCTCCCACCCTCTTCTCTTACTGAGTTCTTTATGGCGGAGTCTCTTTGAACATTTTGAATCTTTTCTTCCTGGGCTTTTGACAGCCTGGAACTGTGGATCAGATAAACTAATGAACTCTTCTCCCATCTGTTGGTTGTTTATGTTACTTCTCAGCTTCCTCACAATCTCTCAGAACTATATGTTTTACATTAATTTATATTTATTTTCTCTGGTTTTACATGGTTCTCTTGTTTTAAAGAATTGAAATTCACCTTGCAATCCTCTGGATAGTGGGTGGGCTATAAATATTTGAAATAAGCATGTGTGGTCGTACAAAAAAGAAAAAAAAATTCTTTATAAAGATTAGCTGTGAAAAATATTTTGAAAAAGAGCATAATCATGGATTTACATAAATTGATGGAGTGATTGTACATGGAATATTGTATGGTTCAGAATTAATGTCATGGATGTGATAAAATCTTGATTCAAATCAGTCAAAGAGTTGGTCCATTCAGATAGTTAATGCATTTAGGACTTTGGCTTCATAGAAATACAGTATTTGCAGCCTAGTCCTTCCAAAGTTTATACAAAAATCAAACCATGGGTTTAACTCTAAAAAAGATGCCGAGAATGTTCCTCTTTGAAGTAAATCCTTGCCAAAGGTTTTATGCAGACTCAAGTTAGTGATGTTTCAGATGAAAAACATGGTGTTGTTACTTGCTGATAGTTAAAATGCACATTTGAGGTAAGTTCTGTCCAAAGGAGTTCAGGATAATGTTCCAGCTTTTCAGATTAAGCTGTGCTGGAATGAACATGGACTTCATTTTGATGAGAAACAGCATTTCTAAAGAGGTTTAGAATTCTGTTTTGTGTCTCAATCACAGTCTTTCTCCATGTTGCATTATGTACTAGACTGATTGGTGTCAAGACCTTTCCATTCTTTTTAACCACTTTAGTCTCTACCATTTTATTTGAATTTCTAAATAAAAGAAAGAACCTCCAGAGAAAAACACATCTTAATGCATTAGCAACAGCTTTAGAGGAACATATTAAAGCAGTTTCCATTAACATTTAAGTGCTTCCTTAGCCATGTGCATGTGTAATTTTTTTTTCTTTTTTCTTTTTACCCTCTGTAATTCTCCATAAAATTAAAGTATGCCAAAGGGGTGATCTGAAGCAATTTGATAGCGAATTTAAAATCCTTAGGAAAGAATTACTGGTAGTAAGCAAAGTTCAACTTCATATCAACTTTTCTCTGAATGCTAATTTTATTATTTACAGATAGTCCCCAGTTTACGAATGAGTTCCATTCCCAAGGTCTGCCTTAAATCGAATTTGTATGTAGGCTGGAACAGTATTATTGTATAATACTGTATAAGTAGTATTGTATAGTGAACTGAAACCATTGTGTTTTTAACTTGAATCATTGTGTATTTAACTTGAATTTTGCTGCAATAGTCTCCATTCTTAACTATGGATCATCAGTAAACCAGACATTCATAACCCAAGGACTACCTGTATTCATTCATTTTATAACCTAACTTCTTATTCAAAGGAGAGCCAGTTTGGTGCAGTGGTTAAGGCAGTAGGCTAGAAACAGGGAGACTATTAGTTCTAATATCGTTTTAGGCACAAAGCCAGCTGGGTGACCTTGAGGCAGACTCTCTCTCAGCCCTAAGAAGAAGGCAACCTCAGACCACTTCAGAAAATGTTATCAATAACAGTGCATGGCCTTGTCCAGGCAGTCACCAGGAGTTAAGACTGATTTGAAGGACCAAAAATTAATTAATTAAATGTTATTCAGAGAAGTACTCAAGATGGCTGTATGCTTGCAATATCTGTTGTAATAGTAGAAAGATACTTTGCTGTTGTGTAAGACCCCAAAGACATTTTGAAACTTAGGACTGTTAATATATTAGAAAAACAAAAAATTCTGAGCACTACGACAGGACTTCTGTTGTGTGGCTTACAATTGGTGTCTCTGTGTGCATGTTTTAAATCTAGTCTATCGAATATACAGCAGGGACTAGTTGGTTTGGACTGGATGGGGTTATGTGAATGATGGCGTGCTGGGGAGAGCAGCAGTTACTCAGAGCATGGCTGAAGGCTGCAAAACCATTGTAGAATTTGTTCTGCTGCTACTTCTGTGGAAAAAAAAAAGATTGCACTGTTGGTAGCTCCATGCCTGCTTGCCCATCTGGTAAGTAAGTTATGCCTCTGTTTTAAATTATTTGGATTTCATGCATATTTAATGTTCTGTTTTCTCTCCCCGCCCCCCACCCCCCCAAAAAAACCCAGATAGCTTTACTGGGCATTAAAAGCTGCAAAAACGTAGGTGCTGGTTTGGCCTGCCTCCATGATCATTGATTGTGTGTGCACTCTATGCATACCTTTGTGGTGATATTGAGCTTCAGCATACTTTAAAAGCAGATTTTGCTGGTTTCTACCATCTGGGCAATAATGTAATTTTTGTTTTGGCTGTTTTAATGTCAATGCGATTCATGCAAGAATAAAACTTTTTATAGTTTTTGTAGTTATAACACATTTTTATAGACACAAACTATAGGAAGAGTTGCCTTTCCAGCAAACAGAAATGCTTCTAATTGCTTGTTATGGTTTTATGCCTATAGTAGGTAAGCTGCAAAAGAAAACAAGAGCTACTTCAAGTCGCTTAATAGGTATGATAAACTGTCATTACCTGACACCTCATCTACAGAAAAATTGGACAAGAAGATCATTATTCTTAAGATTAGCAATGAATAATGGGCCAGGTGGCAGCATCTAGCCAACCTTGGCTAATCTTGAAAAAGACAATCAGGATTGGATCTTGTATTTGGATGGGTAGTGTTACACACGCTGCTCCCAGGTTTGGCTTATGGTCGCTCACTCACATACTCACAGCCTGTTGAGGCACACGGATCTTGTCAGCCCCCTTTGCTTTCTACCTGGATTTTCCAGATAGGTGCAGCTGGAGCAGACAGACACACAGCCCTGGTCAACAGCCAGGAAATAATTAGGGGCACACACAAATCACTTCCAACCGAACACTGAGGCACAAGAGGTTCTTTGTAATAAACGGAGACTCAGTAAATTTAAAGTAACAGCAAAACTTTACTGGTTGCAAGGTACATTTGCCCTTTCTCATACACGCACATGCGCTCATCCACACTTACCCATGTCCTTCCCAACTAGGCTGCCAGGCACTAGCTAGAGCAGTGTTGTCCAAACTTGGCCACTTTAAGATGAGTGGACTTCTACTCCCCATGCTGGCTGGGGAATTCTGGGAGTTGAAGTCCACTCATCTTAAAGTGGCCAAGTTTGGACAACACTGAGCTAGAGGGACGGAAGCTGCCAAGTCTGGATCCAAAGATGACTCAGATGACTCAGCTCAGACGACTCTGAGTGGGCAGACTTTGGGACCCCTTTTATCCCCAAAAGTCCTTGCTTGGTTGATTTACAAGCTGATAGGATTGGGGTGAGAGTTTCCATGTGCTCATGTAACCTTATGAAACAGGGCTCCCAGTTTCTCTCATCTTTATTTCCTTATATTTGAAAACCAAAGGGATAACAAGGAAACTGATGTTCATGAACCTTCACACATTTCCCTCATTTCTGTTATGCTGGAGGGCTTTAGGCAGACATCCTGTCTCCTTGAGTGTCGAGGCCATGGAGATGTGGGAGGAGGTGACCCCGCTCTGCATTCTGGGAAGCAGTGGAGTTCAGAAGATTGGAGGGGGATGCCCCTGAACTCTGACTAGCAACCAATAGGTCATCAGGAAGATAAGTTTCCCCCAATAATGAGGATCCAAAACTTATGCCAATTTCAGCTAATCTTTTGTTAATTGCTGTATCTCTTTGTAAGAAACATGTATAAAATCTTCTTCTTTGGGTGTGACCAGGGTTCTTCTCTGTCTTAAGGGGAGACCCCAGCTGACTCTATTGGCAAGCTTTCAATAAAACTTTAAAATCTCAGCTGGTACTTTTGTGTCTAATCTTGCAACAGAAATGGGGGCTCGTCCGGGATTCTTTTAAGTGTCCGGTGATCCTGAAAGGGGGGAGGCCCTTTGGGGCCCGGTGACCCCTAAGGGATCCACAAAGGGAAGATCTGACAATTCCTGACTGGGAATTTCCCTTAAGCTGTGCCAGAACGGGTGAGTACAGTTGGCTATTCTGGATAGGTTTTTCCAGTTGAAAAAAAAAACTGGGCGGTCCGGTTGAAAGGAACGGTATGTGTGTCCATTGTCTTGCCTCCCAGGGCGACCAGGACTCCTCAGCCCAAGTTCTTTTGTCTGGTTCAGGTCCTTTGTTTCCTTAACGACTTGCTTCCTTCTTATCTACCTCCCCGAAGGGATCTCATAGACAAGATTCCTGGTTTTTGTCCTCTCTGCTTACGTGCCTGCTTCTTCTTTAGGTTATGGCAGCTTCATCCTAGTCTCACAGTAGAAGGATAGAAGTAACAAACACACACAAATCCTGGAAGGCCAATAAAATAATAATCAGGGGTCACTCAGCTTGAGGGAGTCTAGGTTTTTATGGAATGCTAGTACAGCAAAATATGTATTATTAAACTTTACATAAGTATTCTTAAACATAGGTATTATTTTAAAGAACTATAAGAAAATAAATAGGAGGAAGAGTTCTCCATAAATATTTTGCACTCTGGCTTTTAAATATTGAGAAGGAGCATGGGAATGGGAGTGAGTCATAAGGTACAATTTTAGTATTCTTGTAATATGTTGGAGCATATAGGTAGCCCTCACTTAATGACCATAATAGGGACCAGAAAATTAGTCATTATGTGGGGTGGTCATTAAGTAAGTCACTATATGACCAGACCTGATTTTTCGACCATTTTTACAATGGTTGTTAAGCAAATCATATGGTCATTAAACAAATCCTGGTTCTCCAATGGACATTTTTTGCTGGAATTCACTTAATGACCATGTGATTCGCTTAACAACTATGGTGATTCACTTAATGACCATCATAAAAAAAGGTTGCAAATCGCAATCAAGAGACCATGGGGTCATAAATGTGAGTGCAGGTTGTAAAGCACTTTTTCTGAGGCTGTCATAACTTCAAACCATCATTAAACAAACAGTCATTAAGTGAGGACTACCTATAATTAATTATGTTCCCCTTTAGGGAAGATTACTTTCTTTACTAGCCAGTGATGGCCTGGGCATGTTGCTGAAACTTAGAGAATGATCCAATGAGTGTATCATTCTGAGATGTGCTGTTGGTAAATAACATTTTTACTTAGAGGCATGGATGTAAAGGGATAACATGTATCTTTTAAGGTTGGAACAAACCATTTCCACTTGAAATGTTCCATTAACATATTCTGAATTGGCAGTGTTCCAGCATTTCAACCATAGAAATGGAAAGTAGGACTAAGTCTTTTTCTCTCTTCTTTTTCACCAGAGGACCACAAGAGGAGACGTTTTGAGGTTAAGTGCTTATCAATGTTGATGATACTCAGCATTTGTTTTCTATAAATCTATTCTGGTAGGCTAAGTCCAATAAAATGAGTTAAATCCTGATAAGACAGAGTGTTCCTTGATTCATTGTTGTCACTGAATGCTTGAATGATTGTCTGGATAGGAGTGCCTTCTGTCAGCTTTGAATAACAAATAAATAGCAAATAACAAATAAGCATCATTTTCTTGAAAGGTTTGTTCATAGGCAGTGTACAAAAGTACAGAGATAACCAAAATGGGAGATGAGTTATGTAAACGCCAGTTCAGCCCCAAGAAAAAGGAGGCAGTGAGAAAGAAACTCAAAATGACCCCATCTTGATTCTTTTTAGTGTAAGAGGGGGCAGAGAGAAACACTGCCAGGCTTTCAAGATTCTGTTATTATATCCCATAACAATAAAATAGAGTTCCAATAGTTTTTGTGGTGTCTGTTTCCTGAGCTGGCCTACCTTAATGAGCTGACAGAGAGGTAACTCCGTGTTTAGATTACTGTAATACCCTCTGTGTGGTCTAGAAATTCCACTCCTGAAGAATGTAGTGACTGCTGAGGGGAACTCCTGACCATGCAAATGTTATGTGTATTGGCTGTGAGCCAAGTTCAAGGCTTTCATTCTGGTGTATTAAATCCTTCCGGGATATCTAGAAGACTGCCTTTTCCTTTCCAGATATGGCCAATTACCAAGATTACCAGGGAGTTCCTTTGACATAAAATTTGAAATTTACAATAATAGGAAGTAGTATATAAATATATTAAGTAATAAAAAGAAATGCAACCTAAAATTCAATTTCATTAGGGCACAAATGCACATACAGACCTCATACAGCATGAAAAATCAAACCAAACCATTCCAGCATGGTACTAGTTATAATTTACAACCTCAGCAGCACAAGTAGTAGCAGGTTGGTCATTTGCAGCAGACACAATAGTCTTATTTCTGAAACAATAGAGTGCAGGATCTTTAGCCTTAAACCAGGTTCTTAAATAACTGCTGTTTTGCCCCAACAGCTATTGATTCACCTACAGTAGCTGTTAAATGTTTTTTGACCTTATTACATCCAGTGTTTTAAAAGAAAAGAAAATTAAATTGAACAAGGTCCTATATCTTTGAATCATGAAAAACATATCAGCCCAACTAGCTATATTTTGATTTTTCCAGGCCTCCCCCCATTTTTCTACTGAGGTATCAGCTTTGTTTTTTTTGCCAGCAGAAACGAAAGAATGAAAGTAAACATTAGCAGCTATTCTACTAAACTCCCAAACTCAACCCCATTGTCTTCCGATGTAGATGTTTGGGTGCTTGAATCAGAGGAGCTTATTCTCTAGCCTAATCTATCCAGTTGATTTACAAATGTTGCTGTTGTCTGCGTGGTGCTAATAAGGCGTCTCACTGTGCTTGTCCTTGTGCAGAGATGAAGCCCACAAGCTGAGCTGCATGATTAGGAGGTGATATACAGTTTGGGGAGGGGGGTGGGTGAAGAGAGGAGAGGAGAGGAAAGGAAAAGAAAAGAAAAGAAAAAAAGAGAAAGAAGTATCAGAATTCTCAATTAGCAGTAGATTTTATCCTTCAATTTGGACAGGGGAGTTATTTCTGATTGGAACACCTTCTTGAAAAGAATCTGTGACTCCTTAATGCTCAGATTAATCCTGATTTTATTACTGACTCTGGTACAATCTACTTGTAGCTATTTCAAATTCTCCTTATTTCCTCAATAGCCTTCTATGCCTAGGAGCAAATATCACACACCAACTCGTGTACCCTGATAGCATAGCAGCAAGTAAAGAAAAGGTGATTTATGAAGAAAGAACCTAGATTGGCAAAGAAATTGAAAACTGAGAGATTCTTTAACCCTTACCCATCCACTATTATTTATCTGCTCAAATCTGTCTCACATGCTATAGCTTTTCTCCTTGTTGGGCCTAAAACATATTTACCAGGGAATGATATTTTTATAAGTTGTGAAACAAGAAAAAAAAACAAAGGGTTTACTGATGATAGGATGGTTAATCTCTTTTTGCAACTACAGATGCTCAAGACGGAAAGTATCTATTCATCAGCTACACTATCTAGAGCATTTTGACTAGCAACTGTATTTCATGCTGTGAATGCCATTTTTAAAAATCAAGGCTAACTTTTCCATGGGCTCATTCAAGTGCTACCCTTGGAGAAAACACTTCTTTGCCCTGTAGTGTCTGTTGCTCAGATTCAAACACATCTGCTTGAATGTGATGATGGGAAAATGTCTGCTTGAATATAAATTATGTAGTTTGTTTTCAGAGAAATATTTTTTCTACCATTTCATTTCTACAGATCTGCTTCATGACAGAAAATGAGAGAAACAAAGGCATGAGAATGCTTGCTAATAGGCATTAGGGGTGTCCACCGAATTTGTTTCATTAGGATGGTGAAATGAGCATCACAATGTTGTAATGCAAGTTCAGTCCCTTACATACATGCATTTGGCATTTTGACATATAAAAAAGGGGGTTCAGCCTGCACCAAAACAGCACACTTATTTCATAAATGATCCCTTTACCACTCCTCCTTGTGGATGTGTCTAGACATAATCAATGCTGCTTCTTGTTTCCCCTTATACATTCTTCGGATGTGAATGGAGAACCTTGAGTCATGGACTGATTGCATATTGTCTTGCAGAACAAATATTTTGTATTTTGGGTCAAGCATGACCAAAACATAACCAAGTAAGCCTGAACATCGGACAGTTTCTGGTTTTTACACAACCATGCCTTCATATTAATTCAAGAATGCCAGTATTATGTGACTAAACTTTAGAATATATTTTGAGGGATTATTTTATGCAAGAAAAACACAATGGGGCAGAGGGGAGAAAGAAAATAGCATCTCTCTTCTACTCACAATTTGATTTTGTTCTTACAAATTGCTCTGGGATTTGATAAAAGTAATACTTAGAATTTCTTTATACTTTTGAATGCTCAGATTGCTTCACATATAATATGTCAGCAACATATGTCTACTATCATGTCTCCCCTCATTCATGATTTCTGTAGACTAAACATATCTAGAGAGAGCCGGTTTGGTGTAGTGATTAAGGCACCAGGCTAGAAGCCGCAAGACCATGAGTTCTAGTCCCACCTGGGTGAACTTGGGCCAGTCACATCCTCTCAGCCCTAGGAAGGAGGCAGTGGCAAACCACTTCCAAAGTCTTGCCAAGAAAGCTGCTTGTCCAGGCAGTCATCAGGAGTCAACACTGACTTGAAGACACGTCCCCCAAAAAACAAAAACATACCCCAAACCTTTAATTGTTCCTCATAGAACCTGGTGTCTACACTCCTCACCATTTTGGTAGCCATCCTCTGAATGTTCTCCAATTTGTCCCTGTCCTTTCTGAATGGTGGTACCTAAAATTGGATGTAATGTTCCAAGAGGGAATGAGCAGGGCACAGTAGAATAGGACAATTACTTCCCATGATTTGGTCTGTATGCTCCTGTTGTGCACCTCAAGTAGCATTTGCCTTTTTAGCAGCTATGCCTCTCACTTTCCTCTAAAGCATTAGTCACCCCTCCAGCTTGGTGTCATCTGAAGCTTGATAACTGCCCCCTAAACTCCCTCATCCATTTTCTGGCAATTGCTTTCTTCTTTGGTTATGTTCTCCTCCCATTTGCTATACATGTCTCTTTTTCTCTTCAGTCTTTTAGAGAGCTCTGCATGTATCTGTACATTGTCCCATTTTTCCTTCTTGTGAAGTGCCAGTCACCTTCACTTCTTCAACTAATTCTTCTCTGTTGGTGAAGATTAGATACAGGATAGTAGTTCTTGTTCTTTCTTGCACCTTCTGAGAAATGAAGTTGTCAGCAAACCGGACTAGAATATGTTGGAACTTTGACTTTAGGCAAAGTTAGACTCCCAACAGAGGTCAGAATAATTGAAATCTCTTATTATCACTATTGCATGCCCCTTTGAAAGTTCAGTCATCTGACTCAGAAAGGCCTCAGGCATACCTTCTGCCTATCCAGGTAGACTCCCAACACCTCCTCTCTCCTTTTAAGCTTAACCAAACATGTTCAACAGGATTTCCATGCTTCAATTTCTGAACTTTTGGGCAAGTGTGTGTGTGTGTGTGTACAGTGCAACCCCCCTCCCATTTCTGTTGGGTCTGTTCCTTTTGAATAAATGCTTTCCCATGCTATGTGCTAATTATGAGTACCATCTCACCACATTCCAGTGAAGTGTATCATATCATATTAAACTTTTTGAGTTAGGCTCTCTAGTTCTCCCTGTTTATACCCCATATTCAGTGCATTGGTGTAGAAACAACTGAGGTTTTGAAGGTTCAATCTACTGGCCTTGCCTTTGTAGTTTCCTGAAAAATTCTGATTCTTAGCCTTAGTCCTTGGCTACATATTTGGTTCTTGTCTTTTGCCACCTTCCTATTTTTACTCTAGTTTAACTGTCTCCTGATGAGTCTGGCATGATGCTTGTAAAACGCTTCCTTCCCAATCATTTGTGAATGTAGCATAGGCCATTGTCATAACCCTTTTCAGCAACACCATTGATATTTATATCTCTTGTTGCATCATGACCAGTGTGTCTGCAGTGATGTGTGTCAAGTTTTGCAAGATGGTGGGTACCGCATTGCAATCCATGCCCCCACCCTTTTGCTATTTGGGGTGACATTGCTGGGCTTGGATTGGGAGACCACAACCACCACTTTGCAGATTTTGACATCCTCCCAATGAATGCCTATGGCCATGACCCCCAACTGAAAGATGGATTTAAAAAACCCTACTTGAATTCCCATTTCCTTTACTTTCCTACCAAGAACTTGTGGTCTCCAGAGATTCATCTAAGATCTCTTCTGGATCTATAATTCTGACAAATATTTCTCCAACAATTTCTCAAGGATTGGACTCCTCTTTAATGATAATAGTTGCATAGATACTGAAAAATCCCTACGAGACAAATGTCCTCATGATGTCTCCTCTTGGGATTTAATTGAGCAACCCAGGGACTCTCCAGGCTGCTGGAGAAATGACCATCTCATAAGTGCAAGAATAATTGTTGAGAAACATTTCTTGCATCTGGGAGTGTAAGGATGACACATTCCACCCATGAGAATTTCTCCAAAAGGTTCTTCTCATTCCAAAGAATTTCCAAAACAAATTGTCTTTCATTGTAATGAATGAAAACTGGCAGAAAAAAATGCATAAAAAATTCTCTGCCATTCATTAATTAAAATCAATATCTGGGAAAGTGCAGAGACCTTAAACAATCAGTTACTGTATGTCTTACCAATGAGGAAACTTTTTTAGTTGAGTTCCATTATGAATAAATTCTTTTATATTCATACTCAACTAGGCAAATGTTCTGGCATAACTATCTAAATTTCAGCTGTACCAGATTAACCTACATTTTGTCTCTGGAAAAGAGTAGCCATCTTTGAGATCAAAGCTGCCAAATTAGTATTTCAGCATGTATATTTAATTCATTTTTGGAACTTGTACAAGCCTTAACATCTTTTTTAAAATATGCCAGAAATATGGTAAGTAAATGTCATTGGCTCCTCCTTATCTTTTGTCCATTAAGGGAACATGTTTTGTTTATGACAAATAATATACACTGACTTGAGTGAGAGCTGCAAATCAGCAAATAAAAGAAATATGTTTAAAAAGACAAAATAAACCTGGTTGTTATCTCTTTTCTATTATTGCAGTTAATTCTTAAAAAATGAGGTTTACTATTACAGTAATGTATTTTTGTTCACAACAATCAAAAAATGTTACAGCATTTATTTCAAATCCCTCTCATCTTGAGAAATGAATATTGCTCTTGAGCTCCTCACATGACACGTAACAAATCAAACAGCTCCATCTATCTTGCAGTTTCCCCCTCCTTTTGTGCCTATGCTCAGTAGCTAAATGAAAACTTCAGAGAGAACAGAATAGCTATTAATGCATGGCTGGCGGTCTGTCAGCTTCTCAGTGCAGGCAATTTGTTTAAAGTACTTTTAAAAGGGAGTGACAACCAAGATATATAAATGATGCATTTAAAAACTCTTGGCAAATTTATTTTCTTCTTCTTTACCAAGACAATATTTTTCCTCTCCCTCCCAAAGAAGGAAAAAGGGTTTCCCTTCAACTGATAACTAAGCTAACCTCTTTCAGGAGGTTCAGTCAAGGTTTTCCTGCCCTGTTTCAAAATCTCTGATCCCATCAAGACACCTGTCAAGACAGAACTGGTGGAAAGTTTTAATTAAGTACCTAACAATAAGTAGGAAAGTTTATGATTTAGTTTGCAACTGGGGTACACCTTCCCTGGGGGAATCCACTCTAACAGAGTGGGCATCCTGTGATTCATTTCTTTGTATGTATATATAATTTTTATTAGAAGAAAATTAGACATAAGATTTAAAAACTATGGAAAATAAAAAAGGAGATATAAAAGAATAAAAGAAAAAGTTAAAGTTAACAAAAGAAAAAAAAAGATATCTAAAGAAGCGACTTCTGATCTTTTTTCCAGCAGTTACAAACATAGTAATTACCATTTCCATCCTTCCAGATTACATATCATGGTTCCTTTTTTCCCCATAAACAAACCTTTTTAATCAATACATCCTGAAATCATCAATTTGTTTTTGTCCATTTTCAGCGAAAAGTCCATAAAGGGTTTCTAGCCTTTATAAAAGTAATTGTTGTTCCCACCTTAATCAGGCACCCTGTGATTTCTGAACAACATCCATCCCTCAATCTAATTCCATGCAGTTTACAAGAGGAAAAGGAAAATGGTTACCACATTCTTTCTCTCAGGTTTTCTCCTATGACATTGCCATGCCATTCCACTTTTCCTCTATTTTTCTCTCCAAAGATATTGAGAGACTATATAAGGAGTGGCGGTCATATGGAGAGATTAAAAGGAGTGGCCATAGGCTCTCCCCAGGCTGGTAGGCATCCTCTGAGAGATTACCTTTGAAGAAATCCAGCTGTTGTCAGAAAAAGGATTGCTCATACCTTCACTATACCTTTATTCCTGTAATATTAGGTCAGACAGATGATACAGGCTTGTGGGACTTGTATGATTGATTATCTTCATGGGGAAGCCTTAATCAATACTGAGGGAAGGCTGTAGATTCCAGGAAACATTTAAGTTCCTGACAAGATTCCTGGGTATATTAAATAACATTTATAATATAAATTGGAAGGGTAGATTCACTTTTCTACAAAAGAGTTAAAAACAGAACTTTCTTTACGGAAATGAAAGTAATGGATTGCACCATTGTCACCTACTCCAATTCTCTTCCTATTTCACTAAGATTCCTGAATGAGGTCCATTTGTTTGAGTCAAGAAACTCAACTCATCTAGAATAACTGTATCTCATCCATCCCTGAACCCTTATTTGGCGGCCCCATTTCCACATTCAAGGATTGGCATCAGAAATTCACACTTTTTGTGGCTTGGGAACTCATATTCTTTGCTGTCAGACACAATAACATAGCCTACTGGCATACAAAAAGCCAGTAGGTTTGCCTTTTTAAAATATTCTCTTTCTTTTTTTGCAACAGCATTGTCACCTTCCTGTAGCAGTAATAATTCATGCCAGATTATTTGTAACTAGCCCTCCTTTCTCAAAAGTACTTTGTAGGGTGAGATGAAGGATTCACTCACAGGGTGGAAGTGGAGATGCAAGTGCCTCTGCTGAACATCCAAGTGATTGAAAGGGATGAATGCCAACTGAATTCAAAATCACAGAGGTCAGCTTTCTCACTCGGTGGCAAACTTTATTTATTTAATTTATGTCTGAGAGTACACAACAATGTACCTTATTCTCTATTTGGGGCCTGTATTGTAAAACATGATTTGGGGATGTTAGAGTGGTAAATTTGTGTTTTTGTTCAAATAAAAATACATACCAGACTTCAGGGTGATAGAATGGCAGGGGAATCCATAAATAACAGTAAGGCCCTCACCAGCCAGCCATTTTGACAGCATATTTTACAAGCAATCATAACTTACACTTGCTGCACCATATCAAGGACAATTAAGCCACACCATCAGTGCCATTGTTTTGATTTATGGGGGCTTTGAAGAGAAAGAAATAGTTCCCTGTCACCCCTAACAGCAAGGCTCTAATACATGCCCATCTCCAGTTTATTGTGTTAGACTCCTGATTTTATTATTTGTATAGTGCTTTTCTGTTTGAAAATGTGGAAAGAGGCAGCATAGTGATTTGAATTATTATTTTAAAAGTACATTTTGTTTGAAGGACTGAGGCACATTCCCACCAGTTCCTGCTAAAAAGAGCATTTTCTGCCCTGAGAATTTAAACACAATTTTTCTATTAAAAATTCCTCAATTCTTTTGGGGATGAGGGTGGTGTTATCTCTTCAAGGGGACGGGGGTAGATTTAGATGGGCATGAAACAAAATCTATGGTGTCCCTTCCTGTTCAGACAAAATCTCTGATGAATTCTGAGGAGAAATTTCAAGAACTTTATTTTCAAACTTGAAATTCAAAGTAGAACTAATGGTTTAATTAGGGAGCCTTTTTTTTTTTTTTTTTTTTTTTTCAGCCAGAGCAAAAAGAAAATACAGTAGAAGAAAATTAGGCATCCAAGGGATGAAAAGGGTGTGATGGGGGATGCGATGATGTCCTTGGCAAGATTAAGATGATATTTTTTTGCCCATTTTGGGGGGCTTTTTGGAGTTCTTTTTTTTTTTTTTTTAATACCTCAGAATAGATACATCAAGCCTACCAGAGTCTGAATGCACCTATTTTGAGTCTTATTTAAAAACCAAAAAAGAAAAAAATAATGTGCTATGAAAATCCATGGTTTCAGCAGAGCAATCCTAGTGAGCCTCAGGGACATAAAAATTAAGTTGGGTCTACTTTGAATGGGGTTAAATAATGAAAAGCAAAGCATGAAATTTCCTATTCCGATCACATTTTAGCTGTGAAGTTAGTGATAAATACTCATTTAGTGTCTGCAACTAATCGATATCGGGGTTTACTACAACAATCAATGCAGAACCCCTGGAATATTATTCCAAATATACTGTTCATTTCTGTATTACTTACTTCTTTTAATTCTGGAATACCTTAGATTACAATCACATGGTTCATCCTAAATATATGCAACAAGTCCTCAAATGAAACCCTAGAGAAAGACAGAATGTGTGAATGGTTTCCCTTAGTTTTCACAGGTGGCCTCACATGCTCCTCCTCCATCTTCATTCTTTCAGGAACACTTCAGTCCTCTTGTCCTGGCCATCAACAACCAAAGTTGCCTAAAAGGTATATGGTTTCACTAGCTGTCGTCTTTGTTCTCCATTCCCCACACCCAGTTACCTCTCTGCTTCCTATCAGTACATTACTTCTTTCCACACCAACCCCCCACCCCTCCCAGAAAGTTTCTGTGCAGGTGTAATTACATAGTTCAATACTTTCCCTGTGGTTATCAAAGCACAAAAATGGTGTTTATGTCTGGGAAACCACAAGACAGGAGGGCAGACAGTGTTTCAATTTTCTCCATTCTGCCCTGCCCTCTTTCACACTTGAAAGGGTTTCTACCCTCTGGTGTCATTTGACTGTCGTAGGAAAAACAGAGAAGTGTGTGCACTTGGTATAGCCTAGCCCACAGCACAGTAGAGATAAGAAAGTGCTTAGCAAATATTTTTCTAATATGCATGCTTAACTTACCATGACTTCATATGTATCCAAGTATGGAGTTGCTTGTACTAATCGGTCTGTAATTTGAGTTTCTTTGTTCCTGTAAAGTAGATACAACCAGTATTTGGTGGTGGGAGGGGGGTCTTTCACCTTGGGACCATTGTTAACATGTCCTTTTGGTGACTGACAAGGCTCTGCAGACCCTTATAAATAAACTATTTTGGAGACTGAATATTAGGTTTGTGGTCTTGCCTGAGTAGGCAAACGAACAGGGAAAAACAGTTTCACTGTAAAAACAGCTGATAAGGTAGAGAGAGCAGAGAAAGTAGTGTTTTCTCTCCAACACTATCTAATGAAATATGCCTAAGACCAAAAACCTGGATCTATTTCTTA
This sequence comes from Python bivittatus, assembly GCF_059951505.1. Classification (NCBI taxonomy): domain Eukaryota; kingdom Metazoa; phylum Chordata; class Lepidosauria; order Squamata; family Pythonidae; genus Python; species Python bivittatus. Next base: position 19,022,366 of record NW_028277098.1, read on the forward strand.
CTTACACCCTGGACAAGTTCACATTTGTACCATTGGACAAGGAGGGATATGTGTATGTGTGTGTAGTTTTATGTGTGGTGTTCTTTCTTCCAGAAGGAAAAGATTAAGGTTAAAAGCCTTCACTCAATTATCTGAGAGTAAATTTCACTGAAATCACTGGAATTTATTTCTCAGAAGATTGTAAGCAATGGGATTGTAAATAACGGGAAAATGATCTATTATGCTGATTTTAAATCTATTGCTAAACAATATGAAGGGTTAACTATTACCTCTGATCCTGCATTCACTCACAATCTGTATCAGTTATACTCCAAAATTTAATTCTAACAGGATTAAGTTCTCTTACATCTTAGCTAGTCTATGGCCACAGTCACTAACTGGTTCTATAAAGCAGGTTATAAGCTATGTTGCATCACATTGTATTATTTTTCCATCAAGCTAATATTTCAGCCTTCCCTAGATCTATCTGGAGATGCTGAAGACATGTTAAACCACATCAATTTTTACCTATCCACATTATAATCATGTTATAATGGTTAGAAGCTGTACATCCCACATGGAGGGGGGAAAGATGTGTGAAAAGCCTTGAAGGAATCCACCGTTTGCTCCCTACTTCCTCCCATTTTAGCCAAATCACAGTCTCTAGTAGATTTTTAAAAGCAGTGAGGGGCCTGCCCACTTCTTATACTTGCTTATTCAAACACTGATTAAAGAGTGTTAAAGAACTGCTTTTACAGAAGTATCTAGAAAAGATATCCTTAATTTGTCACTTCTAATTCTCTGTTATTGTCTGGGTATTCAACACTGCTGTGTTCCTAATACAACATAACAGTAGGTTATATAATGTGGCCTTATGACGTTTTTATTATTATTATTTTAAGAGGACTACAATGGCACAAAGGAATGATTTCTTTGTGAAAAGGAAAGGCTGAAAAAAGGCCTTTTCATGGTTTAGCTAAATATCCTTATTGTTTATAATTTATTTTGTTAAAAAAGTAATTTTCGTTCTTCCAGGATGTCTGTAGAAATAAATGAGCCTAATTCAATAAATTAATGCAAATAGATTGCAATTCTACTCTGGCCATCTGGAGAAAAAGCAAAAATGTTACTTTAGGAGTTTTAGTAGCAGCTTTTAAGATACTATTTGAGTGGTGTTTTATAGTGTTCATTTTCTTCTTAGCTACCTCTACTTTTTACAGGAACTGCTACCACCTTTTTCATTTCAGATAAAATATTTCTTCAAAGAAGAGCTCTATTCCAGTGTGCGAACTAGATTTAAATGAGGCTTCAGTGAAGAAAGCTGTGTAAACAATGTAACTTAAACTGACCTATCAGTTTAGCCAACCTTCTTCTTAGCCCAGTAATGCTACTGTTTTTATTTGAAATACATTTCCTGGTGAAGTAAAACACATGCCTGCATACCACAAGAAACCAGAACATCTGAACGTTTGGCTAAAGAGCTTTTAAAAGTACTGAGTGGAAGAATGCTTCAGCTTGAAATTAAGCTGGATGAATGACTTCCAATAGATTTATACATCTTAATAAAAGAGAAATGTTTGGCAATTAGTGACGTGCTCCATGAATTCGAATCTCTTAGATTTCACTGTAAATGCAAATGAAATCAACCAATTAATTGAGGAAGTGCTGTTAAAGGAAAAAGACAGGTATCAGTTTCACTTTCATGTCTTCCCAAAGCATATAACTACTTCTAAGAAACAGCTTTCATTGGGAATCTGGCAAATATAGGAGACCAGAGAAGGAATCAAAGCTTAATGCTGTAGTATCCACTAATATTGTTGTAATGATAGATCAATGTTCATTTTATATCATTGTCCTCTAGACATTGGAATACAAGGTAAAGAATACTGTAACAGCCTTTAGATGACCAGCTCTTTTTTACCAACCAAGAGGCAAATACTATAAATTGTCCATGAACTTTATAGAAGTATTGGACAAAAAAGAGTTAGGAAATAAAACTGTCTATCCCAAGTAGATCTTTGGGTGGAATAATGTAAAAATTAATTTGAGGTACTGAAGAGTAATAATTCAGGGCTGGTGTTATCATGTAGAGATTTCTAGGTCAGACATTGAGATATGGAACATCTACTGGCTTGGCCTTCAGTCTGAGAAATCTGAATTCAAGTATTAAATCATTTGTAACATTATACACATTATGGCTACAGAAATCTGAATGACCATTAGATGCTAAGAGATACAGATTTCTCTAATCATTGAAACCATTCAATATTAGATAAAGTACCAGTCTGCCCAGTGAAAGCACAAATAATGAAGCGAAAGCTTACATAAGGGAGATGCGGTGGCGCAGCGGCTTAATGACGCTGAAAGTTGCCGGCCAGAAATGGTCGACACTTCAGCGGTTCGAGCCCAGCTCCGCGCAGCAGAGTGAGCTCCTGCTTCCTCCCCAGCTCCTGCCAACCTAGCAGCTCAAAAACTTACACGAGTAGATAAATGGGTACTCTCACCCCAGTGGGAGGAAAAATGCTGGCAGCACTTGCATGGGAGAAGGGAGCAGTTGCCAGTAACGCGGAAGCCGCACACACCCGAAAAAGGCACGAAGCAATGGAAACCCCATCTCCTGCGCTCACCAGCTGGGCTCTGCTCTAGGAAGGAGGCCATGGCAAACCACTTCCAAAACACCTTGCCTTGAAAACTGCAGGGACTCGTCCAGGCAGTCACCGCAGAATTGGTAACGATTGAGCGCAGATTAAAAAAAAAAAAAAAAAAGCTTACATATTTTGGACACATAATGCAAAGGCAAGAATCACTGGATATGACCCGCATGTTTGGAAAAATGGAAGGCAATTGAAAAAGAGGCTGAAGACATGGCAGCTGGATACTATAACTGGTGATAGAAGCAAGCCCTTATAAGAACTCAAAGAAGCAATTACTAGCAAGCAATCCTGGCAAAATGGTGTCTGTCGTGTCACTAAGAGCTAGAAGTGACTGAACAAGTAGCCATTTTGATTTTTGCAGCCAGGTCTGCTAGTTCTAGTATACACTGGATGCTGTCTGGCAAATTATTCTTTTTTCAAGAATAGACTAACAGGAGATTGCTACAAGAAAATAGTTTGCTTTTCTTAGATTTTGTATAATTATAAAAAATTATTATTACTATTCTTATTTTGTCAATTTGGGTATCTGTATACTGCCTTAGAGACTACCTGGAGGCATTAGATAAATGGCATAAATAAATAACTATGCCGAAATTATTTTCTCTAGCAACTATAGTGTCCCAATAATCTTTATGTATTAATTGTACTTCTAGACCATCAATAACTAATTCTCTGAGCAGTGTATAGATGCTATAAATCACTGTCATCTCCAGTTTTTTTTTTTTTTTTTTAACTCTATTGAGTTTTAAAAGGATTGGACATTTGGATTCCTTCTTTTTTAACACAAGAGTTTGAGGTCTAGTTTCCTGCCAGAAAATAAGGGATCTCTTTGCATCTTAAAACTTTGGGAAAATCAAGATTGGCACCTTACTTTTTTCAATCTATTAACTTTCACAGCTCAATCTATCTATCCCACTTTTTTAGCTAAGAAGAAATTCCTTTTCTCATAGAAGCTATCACATATATATAAGGCTGTCTTCCTTTTTTTCCAGTGGTTTTTCATTGATTGACAAGTACTTCATTGAAAGGAAGACGACATATCCACAGTGTCATTTCAGAGACAAGCAAAGTCCAACTAGAAACTATTGCTTCACTGTTTAATCTCCCCTTGAAATTCTCTCTCCTGGCTTTATTTAGGATCACACATCTAAAAACAGCTAAGCTACCTTTATGTATACAGATCAGCAATACAAAATCAGGTGAGAAAGATGCCCCATACTTTTGGCCGTTGATAAATAGAAATCCTTTCTATGATTTAGTATCATTGTATACCAAGACACTCGACTTAGTATACATTGAACATTTTCCTTCCCTATATTGTCCTTACAGCACATCTGAGGGATGGACTAGTAAATAATGATTGGTCCAAAATCACCCAAAGAGCTTCATAATTAGAAAGTAAGCCATCCTGATCTAACAGTTTTTAATAATATCACACTGGGTTATCAAAATAGATGCCACACATTTTAAACACTCTAAATAAAATGTAAAATGCATCTCACTATTGCCACTAAATATTAAGACAAGATTGGGGAACTTGCAACCTTAGGCCCATGCAAGGCTCTCAATCTAATTGTATATGGCTCCTGGCGTAATTTCAAAAGCAGTCAGTTCAGAAGGATTGGCAATCTAAGTGAGAAGAAGGAGAAGGAGGAGAGAGCCAGTTTGGTGTAGTGGTTAAGGCGCTGGCCCAGAAACCAAGAGATTGTGAGTTTTAGGCCTCCCTTAGGCGTGAAAACTGGCTGGGTGACTTAAGGCTTGTCACTCTCTCTTAGCCCAACCCACCTTACAAGTTTGTTACGGTGGGAAAAATAGGAGGTGGGGACTTGCACTGGCCCAAAATAAAGGTTGGATAAGAATCAAATAAGAAAAAATTGTGACAGAAAAGAGAAAGGGAATGCTGAGGGCACGGGGCAAGGGAAGAAAAGGAGCGAACATCCAGAATGGATACCCCACCAATTTTCACTCTCAACCGAACAACAGCTTGCTTTCACTTCAAAAGATTACTCCTATGAAAATACAACATTTAAAAACCAAAAGGTAGTTCATGCCTATCTTAAGGGAATGGTCTTGGGTTATTAAGAACTAGTAGGGAATTTGTTATCTTTGTAGAAGGGTGTTTTAAATGCCTACGCTTGTGCAGAAGAGAGATATGGAACAGTGTTAATCTGGTCATTTCCAGTTTTCCATATATTCAGTATTACTGGATTAATGTTCAGATTTCCACACTGCATTGAGATACGCAAGAACAGGGCAATGTGTACTTTTGTATGTGATGTAGCTAGTTACTTATTTATTTGAACTGTTAAATAACTATTCCACCTTTCTACTAGGGGTTTAATATTTTGAATGCACCCCCCCCCCCCGTGTTTATCTGGCAACCACTGTGTGAAGTAAATTAGGCTAAGAGATATATGGCAAGGAGATTTGAAGCCTGAACCTCCCTAGCCATATGCTAATACTCATAGCCCTATATCACCCTGTCTCTAATTTTCCCTAACTTCTCGTATATATTTTTCTGTAGTGCATACTTGGTGCTTTTCTTAAAATATGCAACATTTCACAAATTTTAAGTTGAGAAAGGTACTGCTAAGTCTGAAAAAAGCCAGAATCCAAAAGATATGTATATTCCAGTCTATATACAGTAATAGTTACACAGGTGTGATTTTGATCAGGTTATGTAAAAATACAGAAAAAAAACTTTCAACTCTGATGAAAAGGACTACAAAACAGCCCAGGCTGTTATGGCCTGTGCTATAAAAGGTTTGTTAATTTTTGTGGTTCTATATTTTGCTGCAGCAGACAAATACTAAGGAAGTGATCATTCCATAAAGTCTTTTCATATACCTTTCTAAAATATGGTTTGCGTGCAGATGTACATGATATTTGATGGCCAAAAGAATCTAGTTGAAAATCATAGAATCATAGAGCTGGAAGGCATCATTTAGGCCTATCGAGTCCAACCCCACTGCTCAGTGCAGGAATCCAAATTAAAGCATTGCAGTCTTATTAAATAAATGTCAAAAAGTAACTGATGCATTGGAATAAAATTTAAAAGGAGAAAAATAATGACAAGTTTTCCATTTTCTAATAATGGCATAGTATTATACCATGCTCTGCCTGCAAGACTTCCTTGCCTTATTAAATCTTATTATAATTACCTGAAGCATAACAACATTTTCTATGTTGTTTAAAACCAACTAACTTCCCGCTCTGCTATTTATTGTAAGGATGCATTCATAATGTATGTACGTCATTGCATTATTTTGCTACAAAGACATGCTGCCAAAACCTTTGCTTATATGTTCATTAATAGAATAATAATGCCTATACATCATCCACTTGGCCACTTGATCTCACAGTCCACGAAAACCAGCATAAAATTAGTCACACATTTGGGGGCCTTACCAGAGAATGGCATCAACTTTACTTTGCTATTTTTATTTTGCATTGCTGCTACTGGAAATACCAGCTTTAGGATTCCTCTCAGCTGCTTTTTTTCCTCTCTTAATGACATAAGATTGTGAGGAAAATATTTGGGAACATGCAAAAGTCATACATGCATAGGATCTGGGGGGTTGGGACGTACATGAATGGATCTCCAGATCCTCCGCCCTCAGCCCTACTGCGCTGTCCTCCCACCAGGGACTCCCAGGAAAAGCTGCTCTGGTAATTCTGCCACCAACCACTTCAGAGCAATTCCTGTCTGCCATGGTTTACTTAGGAGACAAGTGACAGTCCTCCTTTCTTCAGTGACTTAACAGAAGGATGTGCTCTAAACGCTGGTCCCTTTACCAGAATCCAAGAAGGAAGTTGAAAGGAATATAAAGTAGAGGAAATTCGGCAAGATGAACAATTGCTCCCAAATTGTTGGATAAATCACTTCTGTCCACCAAATTGTTTTCTTCATAGAGGAGGGATCACCTAGTGTCTTACTTTCCATCTCTATTTTGCTGCCATTAGGTACATAAAAAGGCTAAGGTTGAAATTTTCCAAGGCCACTTCCTTTGGGACAGTCCATGCTAATTATGCACAGTAATTGGCTTCCAGTGGCATTGGAAAGTCCTATGATTTAGAGATTTAATAAACAGCTATATAGATAATGTAAATTCTCGCCTCTTGCTCATGGCTCTTTCTCCCTGTTTTTACCTGCCTTTTGTCCTATTTTGTGAGTTAACTGTTTCTGATGCTTGTTGTTGTTTAATTTAGAAAAAGAAGCAAAACACCCAGCTATATTTGCACTAGATGAACTGAGTGGTGTGTGTGCTTGTTCTAATCTGGATATAGGGACTATGCTGGGTACAAATTAAAGTAGAAATTCCCCACGATAATGTTTCAATACAATCTCTGTCAGCTGCTTCCTTAGCCTAAGATCTCATACAATATTCACACACACATGCTCACATTCACACAGAAGGAGAGAACAAAGTCTCATAACTCAGATCACAATCTATAAACTAAACAACAGCAACCACAAACCTTTAACAAAATAAAATAAAATGAAGTAAAATCCATATCATATCAAGCTCCACAGGTCCCTAGCTTGCTGTATAATTCCCCAGTCTCCAGCCTTGATTTCTCTGTGCTGGGATATGTTTTCTCAGTCGGTCCTGGGTAGGATTATCAGGTATCTGAACAGGCAAAGGAGGACACAGACAATTGGAAAAGAGGACAGGTGCGGGGAAAGGAGGATACACTGTTTAACTTTCTTGGCATCTGCAACAAAAATTAAACTGAAAAACGGGGAAGAAAAAGTACTTAGGCCTACATTTATATGAAATTACTTTTTCCAGCATCAGAAAGACTGGTTTTTCAATTGCAATTATTTTTCCAACAAATCTTTTTTTTCAAGAATATATGTTAGCAATAATATAAAATAAATGACACATTTTTCAAATTTCACCATAGAAACATAGGACAAGCCATGTGATTTACAGACTACAGTGATTTTAAGATTTGAAGGGGCTAGATTGAAGCTGATTGCTGGACTCAGAAGATAAATTAAACCTAGGCTGTTGCGTCTGCTGACAGACAAGGGAAAGTAACAGACAATTTACAAGGTCACAATACACAAATGTTTCAGTGATTACTGTTGTGAAAACAGTCCCCTCTCCTTAAAAAAAAGACACTTAAAAAGCCATACAATATTTGATTGTAAGGTTATACTTGCCGGGTGGAGGATTTGAGGACAAAAAGGAGGACATGTCCTCCTTTTGCTAGATATCTGGTAACCCAAAAGCAAAATGGAGCTGTTCCCCACTATTAAAGAGCCCACACTTACAGTTTCTTCAGTGGTAAATTGTTGTGTCTTTGGATGCATCTATGTTCCCTGGATAGAAAGGTCAGGTTTCCCTTTAATTCTTTTAGAAGCTGAACTTCTTGGAATGGATTTTCCTCCCATTCTTTTTTTTTTGGTGCCTTCGAGTCAGTGTTGACTCCTGGTGACTGTCTGGACAAGTCCCTGAAGTTTTCTTGGCAAGATTTCAGAAGTAGTTTGCCATTGCCTGCTTCCTAGGGCTGAGAGAGAGTGACTGGCCCAAAAGTGGCTCACCCTTGTGCCTAAGGCAGGACTAGAACACACAGTCTCCTGCTTTCTAGCCTGGTGCCTTAACCATGACACCAAACTGGTTCTCCCATTCACTACAGTAATTTACTGGGGGGAAGGGGAGGAATGGCAGCATTATTCTGAGCAGAACTTGTAGGGGAAAAAGAGATTAAGCTCTGCTACTGTGGTGGCAGGAAACATAGCCTTAAAAAGAAAAGCCATGCCTCTACCATTGCCTAATAAACTCTGATTTGGGAGTGAGGACTTTTGCTGAACTTTAGCCCCTGAGCCATCTATTTCTTTTTTGCCAGCAACACAAGCTGGTTATTTTCTTAGGCCTGTAATGAAGCCTTACCTCAACAACTTCAGCTTCCTCAGCTGCTTCTTGTCTCTGCAATCTTGTTTTCTTATTATCCTCCTTCACATGTCCTTTCCTTGGGTGGCCTTTATTAGTACTGATATTGCAAGTCACAAGACATACTTTGACTGCCAAAAGGCCTGAATTCAGTCCCTGTTACTATCAATGTGAAGTGATAGGATGGAAAGATCTCTACCTCAGGTCTTGAAGAACCACCAGCATTCAACATAGGGTAGCTTCATAAACTGAAATTCACAACTTCTTCCTTCTGCCTTTCCAGAATTCATATTTTCCTTCCATTCTTTTTTTTCTAAATATGTCTTCTTAGCCCTTCAGCTCTATCTTCTCTGGCTATTACTCTTATCTTTTTGCCATCCTTTTTTCCCCTCTCCCTTTCATCACCATTCTAGTCTCCTCTGCAGGCATGAACAAAAGAGTTCCTTCTCTCCTCTAATTCTATATGATATTTTTGCTTATCCAAATAGACCCTCATGTCCTCCTTAACCATTATTACTATGAGATTTATAAACGATACAGAATAGATGACAATTGTTAGCCTATAGACCAAAAGAAAAGGATAAATGTCTGCCCTACCTCTACATTTCACGGAGGTGCTGTGCCCTTCAAATAATCGTGATTTTCAGGAGATCCAGAAGAGAACAGTGGGAAATTCCATGTCAAATAAAACTTGACCCTGTCTTATAATAAATCAAACTGAAGACAAAGGAACAGCTTCTGTGGTTCAATTTCTATAGAAATCTTTGTAAGATTAATGGCTAAATCATGTATCTTGGTGTAGGAAGACAAGAGACGAAGAATGCTTCAACAATGGAAATTGTGGTAAGAGTTTCAGGAAGGTAGGCCATCATTATTTCACTTAGAGCTTTGCCAAGGTAGCAGGGTGAGCAATCCTATAAATGGCTTGGGGAATCTTAAAGACCACAAGCACACAAAACCTTATTTTAGAAATTGTACAAGCTGCAGATCACTGATCTTTGGTATTGCACAGGAGCCATGAGTAAGTAACTCACTCAGAAAAAAACTGGGGAGGGGGAAAATATCACTGAAAACATCCCCTCAACTATTTGCTGCATTACTTCTTAGTCTCAGCTTCGCATTCAACTTTTGATGGGCAGATTTATGCTATGCTGAGCCTGAGATAAGGGAAATAGCAAAAGTGAGAGGAAGGGATACAACTGGTTCTTCTCCCTCCAATACTCCTGTATCCCATCTGTGGAATTTAATGGGACATTGTGTAAGTTTCTCTGACATGCTAAATTTAGACAAAGTCATGAAATGCATGCTAGGGATGTATATGTGATGACCAGTAATTTTGAGTTTCTGGTTTGGATAAACCTTTCTAACCTGAAATAAAAATCTGCATACACATTGATATATACTCTTCATCTTTTTCCCTTCCCGCTTCTCCTCCCTCCTGGTGACCCAATATACCTCTCGTTGCTGACTTCTCGGTGGGACCTGACTTGTTAATTTGATTTCCTGCCATTAGCGCTAATAGCAAAAGCAGCATTTTTGCTACTAGCCACCTGATCATGTTGATTATCTGGTCAATAGGACAGGAGGCAGGATTCCTCATGAAACGTTGAAGGTGGCATTTCTTGTTATTGTTAAGGATGGTTCTTGGGTCATAGTATTCCCTGTTACTCTTCCATCGAACTTAAATATTGTATTTGGAGTTAGAAGTTTTTCTGCTATTGTTCCTCCCCCCCCAGGGGGGCCAGTCTACCAACACAAAGAAGGGGTTATGTGATCTCAATTGGTAGAGTTCATAAAGGAATTGCCATGTAGAAAGTGTTGTCCACTTATATGCTGCACATCCAGTCTGGCTCCAACAAGCTATTGAGCCGTTGTTGATACCCCCATTACGAATTTATCATCTGCCATATTTGATGTCTTTGTATGAGAGCTGTATACTCTTTCCATGAAACTTAGCTCATAGGATTCACATCACTGGATTGTGAATCTAGTGAAGCTAGAACTCCTAAGGTCACCCTCATGCCACCAGTACAGACCTTCCTATCACTTTCCTTGAGAGAAATAGTTTGAAATAAATTAGCTGAAAATTCTCCAAATGTCCTCTTGGTTTGTTTGCCTCTCCTTCTACTGACAGAACTGTATGGCATGAGTCTACAAATATATCAACCTAATCCTATAAAAAACTTCGTAATTTTGGAGGAATTTATTTTTAAAATGTGGCTTTCATATGACGTTATCAAGAAACGTTTCTTATCAAAACCTTTTATTTCTGTTTCTTGCTTATTTCGTGTGGTAGGAAAAGGACTGTCAATGTTAGAAGCTGACTTGTACCATTTAACTGTGGCACAATTGTTAAGCTAATTGAATTTTCTGCTTGGAATGGGATTGGGTAGAATTTATTCTCATTAAAACCCTAATAACAGCCAGCCAACAGCTATACTATAGGGAATCATATCTTATATTGTTCACTAGAAATAAAACTGTAGTTGGTCATTACAAGATGCATGTCCATAGTAAATATTAATTATTTATCTCTGTACCTTTAGCAATATATCTGTGTTAACAGGTGAACATAATAGAACAGAGAGGCTTAATATTCCCATTTCTCAAAAGTTTTTATTAAAATATCCCCACTGGTGCCCCATCATCCTGAAATCGATGTGTGTCTTTCTATGAGATTAAAAAACAGCAGAATGGAGACCACACATTTCTTACATCTTGCAAAAATGACATTTTCAAAGCATCTGGGGAAGTGGGGAACTTGGAAAAAATAATTTGTGAACTGGAATAGAGAAAGCGGACTAGTAATAAATAAGAAAAAAAATGTTCAAATTTTGAAGTGATCAATGTTGGGGAAAAAGAATCAGGTGGCAGAAGTTTCAAGGTGCTGCTCCTGAAGAGTCACTGCTGAGTACGCTGAAACAAGGTTTTCTGAATGAATCAGTAGCATCAACGAAGTAAGGTTTAGCCTTCATTTAATTGCAGTCTAGGCAAATTGATCCAAACTGTAAGTCTAGACCTAGATGGTGTCTTTTTTATAATAACTAATACTCATTCACTCACTCGTGCTTTTCAATACAGAATTATTTAAGGAAATTAAGTTTTAAAACCAGGAGGAAAAAAAAAAGAAGCCCTATTTTTTTTTTGCCAAAAACAAAACGAAAAACCCATGGCTTTTGAATTTTGTAAGCCATGCTGTTTTAAAAGAGGAATGAAAAATAACAGTTTCAGCAGGAGACTTTAAAAAGATGCTGACGAAAACTTAGCACAAACAGGGTAAAAATGCAATATAATCAAAAAGATAAATAAGAAACAGTGAATCCACCCAACAACAAAAGACATATTCAAACACAACTTTCAGAATGCCATCAGAATGCTACTGTCAGTTGAGTAAATAGAGACTGTAGGACACTTATACATCAGCTCAGGAATTGAAGTCACTGAGCAAGTTAACAGAGGCAAGAAACAGGAGTTCACCGGTAGAGATCAAGTGGAAATCTCTAAAAAATGTTCCTTCTAAGTCAAAAGTTTGTGTTCAGATAATTTGAGAGCAACGAACAGAACAAGAAGGAATAAAAGTCTACTATTGCTCTAAAAGAAACAAAAGTGAGTGTGATGTAATGATGAAAGTGTTGGATTAGGAGCAGGGAAACCCAGGTCCTAGTTCCATCTTCAGCAAAAGAAGCACTGGGTGACTTTGGGCTGGTCACTCTAAGCCCAACCTAGCTCACAGGGATATTGCTGTAGAGCAAAATAGGTCTTATACTAGGGTTAGATAAAAGTGCATACTAAATGAAAAAGACTACGACTATATTAGTAATATATGCAGTCATAATTTGTAATGCTTGTGGCATGTTTCTATTCCTGCCTGAAAACAACCTGGCATTCCCTTGTGGCAGTTGTAAATGTACAGTGGTGCTTGGAAAAAAACCCTGAAGATTAAATCAGTAAGTGGCTATACTTCAATACATAAGAGAGGATGAAAAATTATCAGAGGGAATGGCACCTTCCAACAAGAGCTGACAGAGGAAGCAACCCTCCATAAGGAAGAGCATCAAAGGAACAAGCTTTTAGAGACTTCTAGAAGCAAGAGGTATAGAAGAGATTTTGAGGTGCTGGAACTGAAAAACAGCTTTTAGGGACTTGCAAACAGAAAAAGTCTATGAGGAGAAAAATAGAGGCTGTAGAGCATGAGGTAGGACTCTGGATTCCTGTATGGGAGAAGGGTTTCCTGCAAGAAGACAAAGAGACGTGTCCTTGTGGCTGGTCACTCATAGATATGTGGAAATGAAACAAGTGTTTTCCAGCTGGATCCGTACATCTAAAAAGGGTGCTCTCTTCCAGGAGCATCAATCAAAGATGTGAAAGAAACACCTTCTAATGGCAATCAAATCTACTGGCAATGATCCCTTTTCATTAATTCATATGGGGACAAATGATGCTGCAAAGAACAGGTACAATCATATCAACATGGACTTTCAAGATCTAGGAAGAAAATTCGAGACCCTGGGGTGTTCTCAGCCAGCCTTCCAGTTCCAGAAAAAAGACTACAATGAATAAATAACCGGCTATGTAAATAGCATCGATGATAAAGATTCAGTTTTGGGTATTACAGTCTGAACTATTGAGATGATAAATGGCTGATGTAAAGTTGTTACATTCACAAGATCTGATAAAAATGGCCAGCTGGATCAGCTTTAAGCTAAATACTCTGTTGGTGGTGACAAAAACCATGAAATAAGGACCTCAGATAAAGGCTTGGATGCTGTAGGAGGTGATGGGAGTGCTGTTCAACCACTAAAAAAAAAAACCAGGAAAACATGAAGTTCATGGTCTTTACAGTAAATAGACTTGGCCATGCCAGCAGGCCTGGGGACCCCAGGGGTTGGGGGAGTTAGTGAGTGGCTCCCTTATTTTTAACATCTTTTTATTCTCTGTTTTATTTTGCTCTTTATATTTTTTTTGTATTTATTGATTGTTTCTAGCTTTGTTGTACACTGCCCAGAGTCTGTGGTGAGATGGGTGGCTATATAAATTGAATAAATCAATCAATCAATCAATCAATCAATCAATCAATCAATCAATCCATGATACTCATAATATGAAAAATGAACAAGATAAACTTTTAGTATAGGGAAGGAAATATGCTTTAATAAGCATGGCCACCTGATGGGGTGACTCCCATTCTTGGATACAATTTGTTCAAAAGGAATAGAATCATAGAAAGGGAGAATGAGTTAGACATACCTGAACTTTCTCAGGAGGCCAGATGAATGAACTTGGCAATACTGTTACTGCAGTGAGTGTCTGCATTCAATTAAGTGATGGTACAAATAAAAGCAGTATTGTTGTTGGTGTCTATTCTTGCCCATCCACCCAAGGAATAGATGTGGATGATTCTTTCCAAAAGCAGATTGCAAATCTTTCAAAGAGGTATAAAATAGTTATGATGGGAGACATGCATCAACCTGACATCTGTTGGGAAACAAGTTCTGACAAGGATATCTTCCTAAGAAATTCTTAATTGTGTTTCTGATAAAGTTCTCCTTCAGAGGAAGGAGGGAACCACAAGAGGATAAGCTCTCCTTGATTAAAACATTACCCACTAAGACATTGTCAACAAAATGGAAGTAGTAGAAACAATGAGGAAAATTACCATGTGCTGCTGAGTCCTTGAATTTAAATAAAGTCAAAGCTGATTGTAGTTATCTAAGTCTCTTACACTTCAAGAAAGTAAATGTTAATGAACTCAGAGCAGTGATAAATAGGATTCCATGGCAGGAGCATGGGCACTAATGAGAAAAGGTAAAAGTTGGTGGTGTTTCTAAAAAAAAATGAGATCAATTTATTAATCAAATTTGTTCCTCAAATTTATAGGCCACCCAACTCCAAAAGACTCTGGTTGGCTTGACATATGCAAGAACTATAAAAGCAATAATAGAACTCAATAGATACAGTCATTCAGAGGGAACAACAACCAAACTACCTTCTCCCCCTTCAGAGACAAAAACAGGCTAGGAAGACCCACACAGGTCTAGCCCAGGGTCAGGAGGAAAAGCCATGTTTCCAATGCTCTTTTAAAGGGCAGTTAAGGCTGGAGTAGGTGGTCTGTGGGATAAAAGCACAGTTGTAAACAATATCAATGAGGAAAAAATGAGGATGGCAAAATAGATCAACATGGATGCAGATAAAACTTAGTGGAAATTCTTTTAAAAATCCCTTAAATCAGTGGCCATTATTATGGCTGCAATGGATTCCAAAAGCAAATGCTGATTTCCACTAAGATGCTAGTAGCCATGATACTTCTGGAACCTGCTGCCAGTCTATTTCTTTCCTAACTTAGTGTCTTTTGTTTCGAAAAAAAGTTTTCTCTCCTTGTATTCTCCATGTTGTGAATTTTAACAATGCCCATCTGAGTGCCATGCCCATAAACTCATGAGGTACTACTTTGAAGATTTTCTATAACTTTAAAGTAGATTCTGCTAAGCTTTGGAGCAATCACTAGGAAGGAAGGAAGGAAGGAAGGAAGGAAGGAAGGAAGGAAGGAAGGAAGGAAGGAAGGAAGGAAGGAAGGTAGGTAGGTTACAAGTGTGCAGATATAGCATGCGGAGCTTGTTAATAAAAGAGAGGCTGATTTTTTTGCCAACAATAAGAGTATGCCACATGCCAGATGTACACAGCATGATCATCTAACTAATAGGATTAGCTAAATAGGAAGCCTTTGAGTTTGTGGCAAGTGTCCCACTGCCAGCGCTCGATCCCCTCCAAGAGTGGAAACTATAGCATCTGTGCCTTAATTTGTTTGAACTACAAGAGCTCCACCTGAAAATCCTTTTTAAAACCTTTTTTATTTTTGAAAGGAGAGATTGTTCAAATAATTCCCTTATCTTTCTGTGCTACTGTTTGACTGCCAACTGGGAAAATCTCAAAGGATATTAAACAAGAGCTATACACACCTAACAGGGAGTAGGAAAAAAAAAAAGAATGACATCAGTTTTGGCAACAGTTCTTGTCACTGAATTTAAATGGGTTGACAGGTTTTAAAATGGAATCCTAATTCATTTATCCATGATTATTATTATTAATAATAATAATGATGAGAGAGGTCTTTTTGAAAACCAGGACTAAATTAGCATTAGACCTTTCTTCAACATTTTCCAGGTTCTAATATATGATTCTGAAAAAAAAAATGTTTGGATTTGAGGCTTTGAAGCAATGTTTACCATATGATTTCTCTATTCTGGATATTGTATTTGGAGGGGATAATATCATATTTCTTACCTTTCCAAAGGTAATCTATAGGTCTGGCTTTTCAACTCATTTACTTGTTTATTTTGGATTTTCTAGCCCACTTTTCAGCTGAACATGCCTACCTAAAAGTCAAAAACAAAGAGGGTATCTATGCCCTTAGCCTTGCAATCTAAATGACACAGCACAAAAGAAACAAGGGAAAGGTCTGGAAAGGAAAACTAGAAATAAAAGCTAAAAACTAGACAGAAAAATTGAGACTTGCATATTATAATCAATTGAGATTATAATTATTATAATCAATCTCCAGTCAGAATGAAAACAATTCAGGACGAGAAGTCTCTCTGTCAAGCTGGTGGTGTACTTTATGGTCCCATTATTTTATTTGGACTCAAAATCAAATTGTCATGAGGGCTACATGAGGACTAGTTAATTAGCCCCTGACTACAGTACTGAAGCCTTTTTATACATGGATACAATAACCTCTGATGAATTGAAATTTTTTTTAAAAAATGAAGACTATCACAGTACAGCTTTAAAATAGAGATTTATTAAATAACTACTTCCATTTGATCAGTTCCCTATCTAAATACCTCTTAGTAACAAGGTTGTACCTTACCACCAATATTGTGTATTCATGACATCATTTTCTAGATCCCAGCTGTTGGGTGACTTCTGGATGCTGAGTGAATCATAACAGCACCTTCATCGCTTGCCCCTTTCTTCTACATTTTTTAAAAAAAGGAATAAGTTAATGTAAGGAGGAAAGGAAAATAAGAGCAGGAAGAGTATCTGGAAGACCCCTATGATTAAAAAAAAATAGTTTTAAAAAATCTTGTTTTTCTGATCGATTGCCTTCCCACTTCTCAAGAGGCTGAAACTTATGCTATAAGCAGAAGGCATGTGAGATGGACCATAATAAGGATATCACAATACCTAGGTTGAACAAAGCCCACTCGTATCTATTCTAGCTTCCACAGACACCAACAGTGTGTTTGTAGGTCGGCCACAAAGAGGATGTGACTGAACTAGCATTTGCTTGCTTGTGTTCCCTAGCAACTAGCTCTGACCAAAAGACTCAGTTTGAACCTAGTTGGGCAATAAATATTGATTAGGAAACCTGACTCACTGTGCCTCTCATTAACTACAATTAGAAAGCAGCAAATTACAATAACATTCTACCATAGTGACATTGTATAACTAATGTAGTGCCCCTTTGTTATGGTGCTGCATCTCTGCATGCATTGGAACAGCCATGAATAGGCTACATGGACAACAATGTGCAATTGTGCCAAGAATCTTCAGAAATCCTGTTAACAGTGATATTTACCTTCTGTAGACAGTTTTATAAAGACTACTCAAGTGGGCCTGTCAAACCAGCAATTCAGAGAGGAATGTTTCCTCTACATTGAGAAGATCTTTATTCCTCAGCTTTCACTACCCGGTGGATAAGGAAGATAAGTATAAGGATTCAGTATTTGTGGATCTCTACATGAAATTAACTGATAATTGTATGCTGTGGTTGAAAAGTGTATGCTGTGGTTGGGAGAGGTGAATGTGCTGCTCTCTGCCTGGGTGGGAGACGGGCAGAGGGTAGGAGTGAGTGGCCCTTCTCTCCCCAGCCAGTGGGAGAAGTTGGTGGAGAGAGGGTGAGTGCTTGGTTGGGAATTGGGGGTGTTGAGCCCCTGTTGGCGCTGAGAGCAGCTGGCTGAAATGCCATAGGGGCGCTCTCCCCCACTCCTTTTTTGTCTCCTCTCCCTTGGGTGGTGACTGGTATGGCGGGCCCCTTAAGTGAGAGGCCTGGGGGGGGAGGAGGACCCTGGGTGGTTTAGGGCGGGCATTCAAGTGGTGACGGGCATGGGGCGGTAAGGCATGAACCAGAGGGCAGGCCGTTTCAGGGGAAGACGCCCCCAATGCATTCTACCTGTGGCGTGTTCCTGCCCTCAGAGTTCAAGCCCAGACCCTGGTCAGCAGGCCTACAGAGGCCCGGGCTTTCGACTGCTGCTACTGAACGCCAGGTCAGTCAATAATAAGGTCCCCCTTATTCACGATCTTATTGGGGAGGAGCAGGCTGACCTGGCATGCATCACTGAGACCTGGCTGGCACCAGAGGGGGGAGTAGCCCTCTCGGAATTATGTCCAGCCGGGTTTAGGGTGTGGCACCAGCCGAGACCCCAGGGCAGGGGAGGGGGAGTAGTCATCAGGGAATCCCTATTGGCCTTCAGGGGCCCTGCTCCGCAAGTTGCTGGATGTGAGACCCTGTTCCTGAGGTTGGGCACACGGGATCAGTTGGGAGTGCTGCTAGTGTACCAGCCTCCCTGCTGCATAGCAGCCTCCCTGCCTGAGCTGCTGGAGGCCATCTCGGGGTTGGCAGTGGAGTTCCCCAGACTTATGGTCTTGGGGGACTTTAATCTGCCGTCCCTGGGGTTGGCCTCGGAGGCAGCTCGGGAGTTCATGGCTACCATGGCAGCCATGGGCCTATCCCAGGTCATTGATGGCCCGACCCGGGACAGTGGTCACACCCCAGATATGGTTTTCTTGTCGGAGCAGTGGCAGTGTGATCTGGTGAGGGATTTTATATTATCCCCCCTGTCATGGTCAGATCACTCCCTGGTGGTGGTGGGATTCTCCTATGCTGTCCCCCTCTGCAGGGAAGTGGGACCTATTTGAACGGTCTGTCCCCGGCGGCTGATGGACCCGGATGGGTTCCAAAGGGAGCTGGGGGTTGTTCCTGAGGCCTTGCTGCACGGTCCAGCGGAGGCTCTGGCCGCAGCCTGGAACAAGGAGGCGGCTGGGGCCTTGGACAGGATCGCGCCTGTGCGTCCTCTCTTGGCCCATCACCCCCAGCACTCCCCGTGGTTCACGGCGGAGCTGAGGGAGTTGAAAAGGGCTAAGAGACGTCTAGAGTGCCACTGGTGGAAAACTGGGGATGAATCAGACCGAACACGGGTTAGGGCTGCTATTAAGGCCTACCTAGTGGTGGTAAGGGCAGCAAAACGTCAGCATTTCTCCACTCTTATTGCATCCTCAGAGTGTCGCCCTGCAGCCCTGTTTACGGTCACCCGGGCCCTCCTGGGAAAAGGGGGGGCGGAGGACTACTTGCAGGGTCGTGCAGAGGAATTTGCTGAACACCTGATGGATAAAATCGCTCAGATCCGTTCTCAGTTGGAAGCCAAGCGTGGAGTAGGTCCAGTGGAGTTGCCCGGGGAGCGTTCTTGCCCAGTTATCTGGGAATGGTTTGATCCTGTTGCCCCTGAGGAAGTGGGCAATGTCCTCGGGGCTGTCAGTGCGACCACCTGTGGTTTAGATCCTTGTCCCTCCTGGTTAATTAAAGCTACCAAGGAGGTGACTTTAGGATGGGTTCTGGCGGTGGTTAATTCATCCTTGCAGGAGGGGCTGTTTCCGAAGCCTTTTAAAGAGGCTTTGGTCCGCCCACTCCTCAAGAAACCATTGCTAGACCCCACCCTCTTGGACAATTTTCGTCCAGTCTCCCACCTTCCCTTTTTAGGAAAGATGGTAGAAAAGGTGGTTGCGCGGCAGCTTCTGAGGATACTGGAGGAAATGGATTATCTGGACCCCTATCAGTCAGGATTCAGGCCCGGTTATGGGACAGAAACAGCATTGGTCACACTTTTAGATGATCTCTGGTGAGAGCTGGATGGGGGGAGTGCATCCATCTTTGCTCTTCTTGACCTCTCGGCGGCTTTCGATACCATCGACCATGGTATCCTTTTGGGTTGGCTGCAGGAGTTGGGGCTGGGTGGCACAATGTCGCGCTGGTTCAGCTCCTTTCTCCAAGGCCGAACCCAATCAGTGTTGATAGGGAGCGAGAGGTCTAGCCCCCGGCCCCTACTTTGTGGGGTGCCACAGGGGTCAGTACTTTCACCGCTCCTATTTAATATCTACATGAAACTGCTGGGTGAGATCATCCGGCACCATGGGGTGAGGTATCATCAGTATTCGGATGATACCCAGATATACATCTCCATCCCAGGTGCCTTAAGTGATGCTGTGACTGCCCTCTCACGGTGCCTGGAGGCTGTGGGGGCCTGGATGGGGCACAACAGGCTTCAGCTGAACCCTGGTAAGACGGAGTGGCTGTGGATACGGGGAGCCTCAGGATCTAGGAGCTTGTCATCTTTGGTTCTTGACGGGGTTGCACTACCCCAGACAGACCCAGTGCATAATCTGGGGGTTCTCCTGGACTCACGACTCCTGCTCGAAGAGCAGGTGGCAGTCATGGCTAGGAGGGCCTTTGCACGACTTCGTGTTGTGCAGCAGTTATGCCCCTTCCTGGATCATGAGGGCCTCCGCACGGTCACTCATGCCCTGGTCACCTCCGGGTTTGACTACTGTAATGCGCTCTACATGGGGCTATCCTTGAAGAGTATCTGGAAGCTACAGCTGGTACAGAATGCAGCGGCGCGGACAGTTCTTAATGCCCCTAGGAGGGCATGTATAACACCCCTGTTGCGTGAGCTGCATTGGTTGCCAGTTTGTTTCCGGGTCCAATTCAAGGTGTTGGTCATCACCTTTAAAGCCCTTCATGGCATGGGACCAGGTTATCTGAGGAACCGCCTTGCCCCGGTCATTTCAGCCCGCCCCACTCGGTCCAGCAGAAGGGGCAGGTTGCAGACCCCACCCGTCAAGGAATTTCGATTGGTAGGGTCTAGGCAGAGAGCCTTTTCTGCTGTAGCGCCCGCCCTATGGAACATCTTGCCGCTTGAGGTGCGGTGTGCCCCCTCCTTCATGGCCTTCAGGAAAGAGATCAAATCCTGGCTCTGCCAGAAGGCCTGGGGGCCAGAGGGGGGCCCCCACCTGTGGAGATGGCTGGTGGGGTGAGGGGTTGTCCCCCCCCCCCCCCCAGCATCTTACAGGTTTTTTAGGGCCAAATTATAGGAGGTTTTTAGGTCATTTTTATATAAGTTTTTTAACTATTTATAGATTATGTCCATGTTTGGAGAGTCCTGTGTTTTTTCTTTTTTATTATTGTGAGCCCCCCAGAGTCACCCATTGGGGGAGATGGGCGGCATACAAATTTAAAAAATTAAATTAAATTAATTAAATAAGCAATATCTCTTAGACAAATGTGTGGATTTGAACTTTATGCAGAAGATTTTGCACATCACTGAATATAGCTACTTCAGGACTTTAAATTATTCAAAATATGTATTTCATTAGCTATAGTTTGAGAGGACTGTTTATGCGTGTTCAAGCTTCCATACATCATGAGGTGTGTGTATTTTATACTTAATATGCCCACCTGAGTAAAAAAAAGTAGAGAATAGGCTGAGAATGGAAATCCAATCAAATAAACATAATGATTCTAATGTAATTTCAAAGAGCTTTGTAAAGATTCCATTTATTCTCTCCATTAATTAGGCCAAAGGAACTGTGCAAGGGAATAAAAGAGTTTCTTCAAAACATAAAACAATGTTTTTTTTCTAACTTGTCATGGACTTTCATGAATGTAATCAGTGATGGATATATGATAATGATCAAATAATTCTAAAAATCAATGATTTTGCTTAAATCTGTTGGCAGCAGAGTGTTTGGGAATTTTCACCAAAATTTGAAATGCTTTTAACCAGCATTTAATTATAGCACTCATATTGAGTTGTTACTGATGAGATGGTAAAGATTCAATATTGAGCCTTGAAGGAGTGATAATGACAAATTAATAAATGGAAGCTCCTAAGAAATTTGTTTCATAGTAAAACAAATTAAAATGTAAATAACTGAATGCATTTTTAAAAATCTGTACAGAAATACAGTAATAAAATGCTTTTTTTTAAAAAAAAAATGAAGGTTTCATTGCATCTTGACATTACAAAACTAAAAATCAAATGAATTCCCTTTGCTCATGCATACCTAAGTCAATGATGTGAAGCGCTATAATATTTCCTACTTTGTCACCTAGATTTCTGCGTTCAGGGGAACATAGACGTATAAAGGCATTCTATTATTACTTTTCCAGTTCAAATTGCAAACGGAATAGCAGTTCTGGTTCTAGGACTTCATCTGGCATGTGGTGCAGAGGTGTCTAGAAAAACTGCAATGGTGCAAAAATGAAGGATGTGTATTTGCACCCCAACATTGCAATGCTAGTACATTAGTCACATTGTTTATGATGCAACTTCTATTTGATCATTTGCTTTCCTTGCTCGTCCCCTCATGGATGCACATGTGATGGTCCCCTTTTCTCTAGCCCTGTGTGGAGGAACAGGCCTTTCTTGCTGCGGTCCCGTCACTATCTGGATCCTGCATTTGTAAGGCACTTATTTATTTATTTAGAATGCTTCTATGCCACTTTTGTCATTTGACTCTAAGCACCTCTAAACTAGAGACACAAAGTAAAAATCCCCAACCATCAGGCAATTACAGAGGTGTAGCACGAAAGTCAACACTTGCCTTAAAAGATATGTTTCCGTTGCTTGCTTACCATAGGTGTGCAGAATTTTGCTTCCTTCCCCTCCCCATTTTTCTTTCAAAGGCATCTCTCCTATACGGTTTTATGCCATAGTACCAGAAAACCCTAAAGGTAACAGTGCTGAAACTTACGAAACAATTGTAACCTTTTGTACAACTCTACAAAAGTCACACACATCAACTCTGAGTGTGATATATAAATCACAGTATTTAGCCAACAGCTGTGGTGTCATGCGGTTGTTTTCCAATTGTCAATCTCCTCAAAATTTTTCCTTTTTGCTAAAAATCACAACAGTATTGTTGTCTACCCTTTGTGGTATTCAAATGACCCATTTATCACATGATATGGGTTACATCATGTACAAACTCTTTTTGCTGGTGATGAATGATCCTTTATTATATACATCTAATACAATATACAGATGATTATGTACTTCAGCACTACTGTCAGTCATGGGTTCATAAGAACCCATAGCCAATACTTGGCAAAATTAATGATGTATGCTAGATAAATACAGCATTTGCATCCCTTAAGCTTTAAAAAACATGCCCTTATTTCTAAAGCACATGTACTTGTTTGTTTACAGATCTATATTATCCCTTTATCAGACAAAACAAGTCTAGGCAGTTTACAGTATATTTTCATAGAGCAGAATAAATAGTGTAAATCGAAACAATAGGGCATATAGAGATATTTGGTCAGAATGTTATGCAAAGGAGTTGGGAATGCTGATCGTACTGATGTATTGCAGAATGATGGATATATTTCGGAACAACCTGGAATCCCACCAGAGAGTATTCCTATTGCCTATTATGATGATTTACTAGCATGCAGTTTTGTTCCCCCAAGAGATCAAATGGGCCCGACTGTCAGATCCCCTATTTGGAGAAGTGTTAAGGGTGAAAGAAGACAGGTTAGGACCCAGTGTTCTTTGCTGAAATCATCCTGACATAAGTTGATGATTAAAAAGTGGAGAAGCTGTTTGTAAGAAATGGGATACTGTATAGGGAACATAGAGATGTAATTGCTGTCCACTCTGAATAATGGTGTTTTCCCCAGTGTTTTTCTCCAAGATACTTTACACGCCGTTCATGATGATATGGGGCATCTGGACACAGACAGACTGGTATAGACAGAGATAGATTTAACTGGCCTCCAGAGAAGCCAGAGATGTTAAAAACTATTGTTCAACTTGTCCTACATGCATCAAAAGGAAGGTGTTGCCACAAAGGGCTGCTGGAATGTTCAGTCTCCCAATGACCTTCAGCTACATGGACTTTCTCACATTAGAAACAGATGATGATGATGATGATGATGATGATGATGATGATGATGATGATACATTCTTGCTTTCACCATTTCACTAAATGCACGCAGACCTGAAAGACCAGAAAGCAGAAAACGTTGCAAATGTGTTAGAAGGACAATATTTGTAAATTAGGGGCTGCCCATTAGGATCTGCACCAGTCAATGGCAGGTCTTCGACAGCAAATGCAGATGCTCAAGAGAGCAGGAATGAGGAAGGCCTACACCACTCCTTATCATCTCAAAGAAGACCCACTGCCTGAAAGATTTAACTGGATTTTGCTCAATGTGCTAGGAACTCTGAAAGTGTCTAAAAAAGAA
This sequence comes from Python bivittatus, assembly GCF_059951505.1. NCBI lineage: Eukaryota > Metazoa > Chordata > Lepidosauria > Squamata > Pythonidae > Python > Python bivittatus. The sequence continues at coordinate 19,046,203 of NW_028277098.1, forward strand.
TCTGGATCAATATGCATACAATTGCACATGTTGTGATGCCACAATACCTGCTGAAGTTTAAGAGACAGACTAGACCGCTTATTGACCTCACATGTTGGAATATCTGCTGATGGAGCACTGTCGTGGACTTTCATCACCACCTGAGAAACTAGGAAAGGCCTAAAACTCAGCCATTGAGACTGTACTTACATGATAAAAAAAGGAATGAAGCTGCCTATGACAGAAGAGTAAGAGAGCAAGAACTGGTCCCAAGGAAGAGTTTTGCTTAAAAACCCGGAACTTTCAGGATAGTATCAATTTGCCAGTAAGTGGAGGGATATCCCCTCTCTAATATGGGAGAAGGTGCGCAATTTGTCTGTCAAAAGAAGAAACACTTTTCTACTGAGCATGAGGTAGTTTCTCTGCACAGTTTTAACAAAGGAACCACCTCATGTCCAGTATAAAATTATCTTTTTTTTCCTCTAGAGTTACGTTTGGAGAGACTGGAACTCAAAGCCCAGCCTGTTTGCAAAAGATGCTCCTTCCATAGTATTACAGCTTTGGAGACAAGTGAGAATATGCCAGAGAGACCTCTGGCAAATTTGAAAGAGGCAGAGTTGAATGGTGAAAACTCTGAAGGTGAGCATGAAGAGGGAATGTGAGATTTGAGTTAGTACTAGACTGGGAAAAATAATATTGCTCTACAAACCAACTGTATACTAGATAGGAGACAAGATAGTTCAGTAGAGCCACAAAGGTGGGAGAACTCAAGAAATTCCCCAGCCCTTGGTGTGGAAGAAAGAAGAACTTCAACTTCAGCCTGATTCCTGGTGACATATTCATTGACATATCCATTCTTGTCAGTAGTATGGAAATGGTTAGCCATTGCATTATTTTGGAATGTTCCTTTCTGACTTGCTGGTGTAGACTGCAGCTGTATGATTTCCTGGTGGTCTCCCATCCAATAAGTAACTAGGCCAAATTTGCTCAGCTTGTGCATGCAGATTCCAAATCTGTATTGAGAGCTCAATTTACCTAATTTGCAACTGAATCAGCAGCTTCTAAGTTTTTTTTTTCCCCTGTGGCAATTGTTTCATCGTCTAATGTACTTCTAATTTCTTTTCAAGTGGTTTGTCTTTCTTTACCCTTTAAACTGCAATTTTAATCTATCTCTTTGCCCGAAACTCAGAGTTTAATATTTTCTGTTCATTTATTATTAAAATTGCAATATATTGCTTGATCGTCTTTTAAGTTTTGGCAAACAAAAATGTCCTTATCCAATTTGTTTTATACCTTTACCATCCATTTTTATTCAGCATCTGTTTGTGAAGGAAAAAGCTGTTGCTCTGAATGCCCAGTCTGGAAGAATATGTGTGGGGCACCTCGATGTACAGTGCAAAAATGCAGAAGATCTGCATCTCTTTCTTTCTATCTCTCTCTGGTTTTCAGACCCATTATCTTTCTAAGACACTTTACTAATGTGAAATAATAAAGATAAAAAAGAAATCATCCGCGAGTAAACAGCCACTCTGATGCGTTCATGGATGTGTTGCTTTTTTGATAGTCTTCAGTAACGTAAAGGCTCTATCAAGTCAAGCTCAACTATGGTGAGTACATGGATACATTCATGTAATGTTCTTGGCAACAGTATAAGAGTGGATTGTCCTTGCCTTCTTCCAGAATCTTTTTTTTTTTTTTTTACTTCTGAGTCTAATTTTTAGCTACAGAGCTGGTATTTCCTGGGGCTCCCTATTCAGCTACTAATTGAAACCAACCCTACTAAGTTTTTCAGGATCAACAAAGGTCAGCTAGGAGTTGCTACCTAGTTCAGCAATAAAATAATAAAACTCACATTAAGAAAGCATCAGCAATGCAAACTATTTAAAAAGAAGACATATAAAATAAAATATTATTTAAATGTCTAAGAGAAGCAAATGACACGAAACCTTTACGTGAAAAGTCAGATGGGATAAATCTTTGAAAAAAAGAAAAAACATCCATACATCCATACATTTTGTAAGGTCAAGAGTAAGAGTCAAGCCATATAGCATCAAATTAGATTATCTACAGCAAGGCAGTTTCATGGAGAATTTGGGAGTATATTTATGGCATCCTTTGGGCTGCCAGAGAGTCAATAATGTTGGCAGCATATTGATATTTTGACGTGTAATTTGTATATACTCATTGCTCCTCCCCTCATGCATTGGATTTATAGTCCCACCCATTCAGCATGTTCTCTGGGCAACTGCAGTTATGCATTCTTTTATAGAAAATCTGAACAAACTGTGATGCCAAGCCTACATGGGACCCATTCTGTGATTTCCAGAACCCCTTCTGACCACTACTGATGAAAAGTTATTAACAGTTCCTGCTACATAAAAATGCACATAAAAATGTAAGCCCTAAAATATCCTTCCTAGTTTAAAATGTTGAAAAACTCTAAAACTCTCCCTCCTACCCAAAGTGGGGGAAACAAGAAAATCTTGACTCTGCCTATGTAAGTGACATAACCCTGCTCCCTTCACATCCTTACAGTCCAGTGTAATCCAGTGCAATCCTCATTCCTGTTGTATTACAGAAGAGCCCGTGTACAGACACTGCCCGCTTTTCTCCCTTCAAACAAGCACAAACATATCAGACAACCAATTTCTATCTTCACTTCTATTCTTAAATTTGTTTTATTTGCACATCCATTTGATGGTTTCTGAATTTTTCCATAAATGCAATTGCAGTTTCAACACAATCTTTTCTTTCGAATGGTATTTTCTATATGTTCATTTCATTTCATAAAGGTGATGTTCAGCTGCAGAAATGGTGTAAGATTATTCATTAATCTATAGAGTATATGTGTTGTGAGAACACCATGATGTTATTGTTAGCATCTCTCAGTGTAACCAGGCCTCCAGGAAGAGCCTATATACCAATAATTGAAGTTATAACTCAATTTATGTATTCAAAAAAGTATAAACAACCCTTCAGGGTATGCTATTTTAGTTACTGAAGAAAGACTGAAAACAAAAACTGTAGAGTGATAGTATCTATCAATGCTTACCTTCAGGCTGTGCCTAACACTAAATCCATTGTCTCCTATGGTGTATGCAAGAGAATGGAGCGGTATGATGGCAGAACAGATTTTACTGCTGTATGGTAATTTCCATACTAACTTCTGGCATCTTCCAGAAGCCCAATCATTGCTATACCAAAATAGCAATAACAAGGACAGGATTTACATAATTTCAGTAATTGTTAGATGATGCTTTGAAGACGCTGTATAAGTCACTAGTGAGAACATGACCTATATCTCAGATAACAGAAGACTCCTGAGAATACTGTGGACAGCCAAAAAACCAAACCAATCAAACAAATCAACCCAGAGTTCTCACTCAAGGCACAAATGACCAGGCTCAAATTATCCTACTTTGGACACATTATGCAAAGACCAAGCTCTCTGGATACGGCTCTAATGCTGGGAATGATGGAAGTTAAAAGAAGAAGAGGACAACCAGCAGCAAGGTGGATGGGCTCAGTTACGGTGGTTATGAGTGCACTGTTGGGAGACCTGAAATAATAGGTTAGGGATAGATTGTCATGGAGAAAATCTATCTACGTGGTTGCTAAGAGTCGAAAATGACTTGATGGCAGATAATCAATCAATAACTACACAGCACTTCTAAAATTGGTTTGAGGACCAAGTTAACTGTGGAATGCCCCTATGGTTCTATGTGTACTTGTTCTGGCTGATGCTGACAGGGGCTCCTCATTGACTTATGAAGCTCCTCCAGCCATCTCTCTTTCTGAATGCCATTACAAGTGATTATTTATTTATTTAAAACTTCTCCATACTGGTCCCCATTATAATAAATCTCAAAACAGCTTACAATCATTATCATCTTTAATTGATTAACCAATTAATCAAAACCTACACTAAGGTGTGTTATATGTATACATTGCATAAATACAAAATAAAATCAGCAAAATACAGATTAGAACAATAATGGAAAATAAAAGCAGTAACAAAGAAGTTGAAAAACAGAGCAAAATTAGCAAATTATTAAAAGAACTGAGAAAAAAAAAATTCTTGCCTGATATTGAAAAGATGATCCAAGCTTTGCATTGCTGGGAAAAGAAGGAGAAGGAGAAGGAAAAAGAGAAGACAACATAAAGATGCCAGGTAGGGTTCCATGGCTAGACCAAGTGTTATTCTCCGTGTGTGTATTTTTGTGAATGCATTAGGCATGGATGAATCCTTATTCTACTTTAGTTTGTCAATATTAGCTGTGTCTACATATTGTGACAGCCAATTACTGTTCCTGGCCTTCAGCTTGCTTTTCAGACTCATGTAATACAGGCTACATAATTTACATATCTGATCAAAGTTACTTCATATTTTTACATTAAAAAAGAATTTGCTGTTTCTGTGTAAGGAGAAAAGTTGTTCATTGTAATTCAGAATGAGTTTGTGAAATCCATTATTGGGGAAAATCTAGAATCACTTTCTGGATCACAGAAAGTCCCCAAATGAACTGTAGAAATCTAGGGCCACTGAATGCCCATGTATCATGTTTATGAAGGGGGAAAATATGCTTTTCTAAAAATGCTACAGATTTCATTAGTTCTCTTTCATTATACAAAGTGCATAAACTCTACAGTGCATTGTTTATATATTTTCTCAATAAAGTATTATCCAAACAATCCATCAAGGATGAAGTGCATAAAGTTTCAGTGACTTCTGCTATAGTCAACTGAGGGGGAAAAAAGAACTGTAAAATTGTTTTTCATCCTTCATCATGCCCTGACCCCTGGTCCTATTTTTCTGAACTTTGCAGATTTCTTCCCTGGGGTTTCTTCCCTATGTGATGTGCATTGTTTTTCCTATAAATTGGCTGCCAAAACATCCCACCCCAGTGTAGAGGGTGGGGGATAGCGAAGCAGTTTTTGAAAAACCCCAAGTATAAAGGCAGCTCTTCCTCATACAAACAAACATGGTTATCTGAAATTGGGCATGGTTCATTCTCCAACAGGAACACCTATGCTTGAAATTTTCATTCAGTTCCATCAAATATATAAATAAAGTTATTGATTTATTTTTTAAGGTCAAATTTTAAAGACTGTGTATACAAACACTTCATCTTTTTGCCAAAGTGGGAAAGCTTACTCCATTTAAAAGCAACTACTATTTCTGAAAACCATAAAGAGCCAGATTTCTGTATGCCAGGTTGAACCAGTCAAATCTCCAAAACAATAAGAACTCTGTGTGTTGCTTAATCCCAGAAGCCTTTTCCAGGTTTTTTGATGAGAAGATCAGAAGAATGTTAATAGTGTTCATGCTATTTGCCATAACTGATCTTCTAGGGCATTTTCTGAATGATATTCTCATTCTCTCAGTTCACAGAAAATGCACGGAGAGTTTGTGGGCACTCTTAGAAAGTCTGTTTGATGCACTGGGGTTCCGTAGTAGAATAGCCAATGAATAAAAAAGGGATGTCCAAAGGCAATAAGCTGGAAAATGAGTATTAAAAATCAACTAACAAGTATTTGAAGAGATTCAAATGAAAATACAGTGAAATTTTTATTTAATGGACTAACTAGAAGGGGGGTTGTCCATTATTTATTAATGTCCTTTAAATTGGAAAGTACATCACTCATAGTAGTTTGTGCCATTTCTATAATGACATCATTATGCAAATGTCTTAAACTAAACCACTTGTGTTAACTGGTGTTATTTGCGTAATGACTTTATTACGCAAATGACATTAATTGGTAAAGAAAACTAGTCCCTTCCATCCAAAGTCCATCAGAATCCAATAAATCTAGTTTTCATTATAACTGGATATGTAAACTTTAATCTTTCACAGCTGCTGAGACTTTGAGAATCCATGTTTAAATTACTTTTTTTTTGTTTATCATACTGAAATAGTGTAGCTAAGTTTTGCAATAGGTGAGGCACCCTTCTGAATCAGTTCAATGCCTGGTAGAAAATACACATTTAACAAAGAAATCATACTTGAATGCCCAACATCTTCGTCATTCCCAAAGCCCACACTGGCATGTGCTGGAGGAAAAAGTGAGGGAGAAATGTTGTTTTGCTTTCCCATCATTGGTGCCTGAGAAAGTTCCTCCATTAGCACAGGAAAGAAAGTCATTTAAGCCATGGCTGCTGTAAACTGTTCTCATGATATAGTTTGCCAATCTTCTCCTTTTCCTTCTCTTCCAACAAAGGAAACAGGGTAGATGTTTTTGCAGCATTTGGGAGGGGAATCCAAGTTAGGATTTCCCCCACTGAAAATGGAGATTTCAGTCTAATCTCAAATCTATCAGAGACCACAAGATTGTGTTCCAAGTGGTAAGAAATTTAGACAACCCATGACCCATTGGATCATCGTTTCAGAGATATTTCCTTACTTAAATAGAGAAACAGAATGACCAAGGGCAAAAAAGCAGTGGGAGTGGGAGTGACTTACAAGTGACTTTCTACCAGCTTCCCCATTGACTTTGCTTGTGGGAAGCTGGCAGGGAGCATCAGAAATCTTCCTTCCATCCTTCCTTTCCACATATAATATAGGCTTGCACCATTTGGCCTCCCCTCACAACCCTCAGGAGAGCCCTGATGAAGCCTCCTCCTCCTCCTCAGCTGACCTGCAGAACTGCCTGCCACTTTGCTGGGGAAAGATGGAACAAACGGAACCACAGACCATGAGGAAAACTGCACCCCTGCTTCCCATTCTAGTGTGTCTCCAAGGGCCCCTTCCTTTAAGGGAGGAAGAGGGCTCATCCATCAACCATGAGCGCCCCTCGGCCAGCCCAGCAGGCATCCAAGTTGCTCCCTCATCCTTCCCTCAACACCCACAGCCATTAAGAGATTTCAAATTTCTGCCTCGTTTCCAAAGCAATCAATCGCCAATCACCCATTGGGCCTTGCCACCAGATGATTGGGCATAGGGGACAGAGGGAGGCAGGAAAGATGATGATGATGACATGACCTGGGCTGACCGCAGCAGCACAGCAGTGCTGAAGCAGCCACAAATTCCCCAAATTTCAATCCCATGGGAATAATGGGTCCTGGATTTTGGACACATTCTATAAATTAACTCATTTGAGATACCTTGGTTTAAAGATTGTTGCCCTATGATGCACCGTTTTGCCCAGGTGAAGGTTACAGACACAAGAGTTTTAGTAGTATATAGATAAACATAGTGATCAAATTCATCGGTGAAGTTTGTCACTGAATTCTATGAAGCTGAGTCCCGAGATACCTGAGTGTTTCCTACATTTATTAAAAAGTCAAGAACATAAGTTTATCTAAATATTTGGAAAAAATTAAAGGAATATAAAATAATAGCAACTAGTATTGTTTATTTCCTCATCAGACAGCATGCTTATTTTTAATGTGCAAGTGTAGTACTCAACATCTTTTCTGCTTATTCTTATACGAAGATCATGTTAAGCTCATTCGCTGGACTGAAAATGCCTCACAGATAAACATTCCATAACTGCTAAAATATTTGAAATAAAATAGATACAGTTGTGGGTACAACCTAGCAAAAATCAGTTCTGATTAAGATCATGACTTGCTTTGTCAGTCTTAAGATAAAATGTCGAAAAGAAACTGCCTCAGATTTCATTTGGCTATACATTTTAAACATTAGTGTATTGTAGGAGCTTTGTCATAAAGAAAAAATAATAACATGTCCCTTAACTTCATGTATGTTGCCCCTTGAAGCAGCTTTTTGAGAGCTTTTTAAATCTAGTTAACATGGAGAAATGTCTGAGTATGCTTTCACACAACTTTCTCTATTAGGCATCCATACAGGCTCCCTGCCTCTGTCAAACTAAAGTGGTAAAAGCAATGGCCTGCCATGCCTACCTTTTTGGATGTGTGTGTGATGTCACAGTGCACTTATAAAAGGGGTGGGGCTTGTGTCAGAAAGATGCTATGCTGCTTTCAACATTCTATCCTCCTTGACTCCTTCCTGCAGCTGCTGCTGCAATACTGCATATGCTTATATAGAATGAAAAGACATAGCATTTCCTAGTCTCTTACCATTTAGAGTAAAGATGAAGAAAGTGGGTTTATGACTGAACCCTGTCTGCCAAGTCCCTGTACAGCTGTCTCTGCACATGGGGAATAAAATTCTGTATGCATTCACATATTGCACCACAGGATCTAAGATATCAAGAGATGCAAGTGCCTAAAAAAAAAAAAAAAAAAAAGCAATTCATGCTTATTTCAAGAATGGCCCAACAAAGCTGAGAGATATATTTATTTCTGAAATAAATGAAGGATCTACCAGAGCATCATGGTAACCTGTAGTTGTCAGCTTTGTAAGGTAGTCCAGACAAGAAGCACACCCAGAAGCACTAGTTCTAACTTTATTGTAAGGTTACATTAACAGAAACGTGCAAGTCTGAAAATACATCTTTCCCCCTCTTGTCTTTACAGTCTGAAAAAATAGTCAGGGTCCCTTCTGAGATGTTTGCTAAGCCCCCTTTCATTCTGCGAACTCAGCTGCTGCTTGTCTGACTATTGTCTAGTCCAGTGTTTCTCAACCTTGGGAACTTTAAGAGGTGTGGACTTCAACTCCCAGAATTCCCTAGCCAGCCATGCTGGCTGGGGAATTCTGGGAGTTGAAGTCCACACCTCTTAAAGTTCCCAAGGTTGAGAAACACTGGTCTAGTCTGTGGCTCTTCCTTCTGTCTCCCAAGGTTATTCCCACATACCATTACAGTAGTGGTGAAGGAAGGACTTAATGAAGCTGAATACAAAGCCCAAACTGGTAGCAACTCCTGCTACAATGCCTTAGTTAGCTTTCCACAAGATAGCTACAGTGATCCATTTCTTTACTTTGGCTTGCATTGAAGCAAGACCTGTTGAGATATCTATAGCACCCTTACACTATTGTGAGTTTTTTCTACCCAGTTCAAGAGCTGGTCTCCTTGTTTAGGAAGATGGTCCAGCTAGAACCTCCAAAGAAGCAATTTAGGCAGAACTTTTGTGATGGGGTTTTGAGGAGATAAATTTTCTCCCATTGAGGACCAACCTCACTCTCGATCACCTGCCTACCTAGAGTAGAAGTTGATTTTGGGTTACCTTTACAAGCAAAGACCTAGAGACCACACCTGTTATCACAGGTGATAGGTCTCTGAGTGCTGTGGTTTTGCAATCAATTGCCTTTAGAGAGCAGTTTTGAGTATTGATGACATTGTGCTTTAGAAAAAGATGTCTAAGATTTCCACTCATGCATTTGCCTTCTTGTAAATTTCTTTGCTCTCATCTGCTCATAATAATGTGGGGAAAAACATAGTCTGTATCTGTTCTTTTACTCCCAAGGAACTAATAGCAGTTGAGAGAGGGACATTTATGTTGATGAAACCTCAAATACATAGATAAATAAATAAAAATACCCACTTTCACAGCTTGATGTGCCAGGTCCTCCAAGTTCCAATGAGACCTCTAATTAGCAAAACAAATATGGCAGGAAATCCTAATCACCAATTAGGATCATGTCTGGTTTGGCACTAAGTGAGCTATAAATGTGCATGGTGGATTCTCTTCTCCAAAAATCTCAGTCCCTCAGAATGATTTTTTTCAGTCATTCACTTTCAGCTTGACTGAAAGGATTTTTGCACCTGCATTAGTTATGAAATGTGTGCAACCACTCCAAAACTCACATTCTAGTTCCAATGAACTAGCACTTTGTGTTTTCCTTTATATGGGCCACAATAACTAGGATAAGGAATTCTAGATGCCTCAAAAAAAAAAAAAAAGTGGGGAGGGGAGTTCTCCTCATTGTCCTGAAGATTTCTAGATCAGTTTGCACTTCGATGCTTGTAGAATATCACTAGGGATGCGTTATGCCTTCGCCTCTCATATACCAAGCAAAATAAACAGAGGTGTGGGCCTACATATCAGAAACTCTGCTATTTGCACATGCAGCTCCCTGGATCTCTTCAGTCAGCATTCAAAGAGGAAAGAGAGAACCTACTATTTATGCATAGCGAGCCCAATTTTGCTCACATTACTCAAGCAATACCCTAATTGATTGGTAACAAATTTCTAATCAGCAAGAGACAAGAAATCAATGGAATGTCAGGCTCTGACTTAGGAATGAGTCCTGATGGCAAACGAAGCCATCAATTAGTTGCCACAGAAAATTCACACATCTCAGTTCTTTCCCAGTGAATTAAAACAGACCCTGTGCAGACATCTCTCCTTGTAATTGATGGATGTAGGGTAGAATGTATTTGTAACTCTAATTTTTTTTCAGCTGACTAAAATGTTTATTTGCATTTGCAAAATCTAAGCAATATACGAACTTAAAAAAAACACACACATACTTTGTAACAGAAATATACTAGGGTTGCAGGGTTCTTGTATTTTTTTTAAAAAAGCTATGATGTAGTTGTGACACAGTGCCATTTATTGTTGGTCGCACAGTCAGCCAGATGTTAAGACTGGCTTTGGTATTTTTATCCACCTATCAAGTCCTTCCCAAGGACCTGGGATAGGCCGATGTTGTTGTTTGATGGTGTTAAAGGTATCGTCGCAGGATGTAAGCTGTTCCAAGTCAAGCTGCCTTTTACAATTGACTGATGGTGATTTTGTCAATGCCGATGGTGTTCAAGTGGTGCTCCAGATGTTTTGGGATTGCACCCAAGGTGCCTATTACTACTGGTACTATCTTCACTTTCTTTTGCCACAGTCATTCTATTTCTATTTAAATCACAAAATATGAAGACCTGCAAATAGAAGTAGAATGTCTATGGTGCTCCAGATGTTTTGGGATTGTACCCAAGGCGCCTATAATTATTGGTACCATCTTTGCTCTCTTTTGCCATAATCATTCTACTTCTATTTGCAGGTCTTTATATTTTGTGATTTTCTCCAGTTCTTTCTCTTCTCTTCTGCTGTCTCTAAATATTTCAATGTTCATTACTATTATTATTATTATTATTATTATTACTACTACTACTACTACTATTATTTTTATTATCACTGTGTAACAACTACATCATCGCTTTATTATAATTATTTCAAATTTATTAAGGCTGCCCACTTCAATAGACTCTGGGTGGCTTACAATATTGAAATTTGAATTAAAACAACTAAAAACATGAAACAAAATGAAACAGCCCAGACTAAAAACAACCATAACAATAAATTTAATGCTATGGGGTTTTTTAAAGTAATCAGTAAAATAGGAGTAAAAGTATCTAAAAAAACAGTTAAAATGTGAGGACAGAGATTACAAATAAATTTTCTACTAGGCAGTAGGATAAAAGAATATGTCTCCTCGGTAGTCATAGCTCCTGGATATGGTGAAGCTACTATACAGGTCAGCAATGTTGAGTTTCAGTTTGTTTCATCCTCCTCATGGCAAATTAAAGAATGAAGGATCTTCCATACTACCATGTCTTCAGCCAGACCTCATTCTCCTGGTAGTAAGTTGCTCCAGCTCTCTAGAGCTTTCATAATTCGATGGAGCAAATTTTCCTGATATACCTTCTAGAGCAGGAATTTCATTCCAATGCTCAAATATATTTCCTCATTTCCCCTCATGAGGCAATACTACAGTGCTTATACCTTTTTATTCTGAAAAAGATTTTTTCCCCCCTATATTTGGAATTTTGGTTGCTTTATAGAAAAATCTGGATAGTGGATTTTGATCAGGGATTCCTTACTCACTTGTGAGGGCATCATTTGACATCCCCATGATCAAGTGACGGCCATGCATTTGCAAACGAATCCTAAGCTGTTTCTTTAGCTTTGGGTGCTGCTGTTGAAGAACAAAAGAGTTTGAATCTGTTCTGTGTCTGACCTCTCTTTCACAAACAGTGGCAGTGTGGCTGATAGGGCTCCAAAGATCGCCTGCATTGCTGGCAGTGGTGTAATATTTTTAGACCAGTGGGTATGTTTGACATTTCGTGAGCATGTCTTGGATGCTTAAGGAAAATTACTGTCAAAAGAGAGCTTGATCATTCATAAAATGCCTGCCACAGGCCAATCACAAAAAATATACCAGAAGACAAATTCCCAGATGGTCATTCTAGCCTTCCAGGATATCCATGATCATACTATGGTTTACTTTGTGTTATTACTGGGTAGCTGGAGAAATTTAGAAACAAAGCATGAAGTTGCAGTTCTTAGGCCAGTGTTTCTCAACCTCAGGAATTTGAAGATGTGTGGACTTCAACTCCCAGAATGCTGGCTGGGGAATTCTGGGAGTTGAAGTCCACACATCTTCAAGTTCCTGAGGTTTAGAAATACTATCTCCGGCTTTTAATTTTTAAGAATGCCTATGGAACCAAGCATTCATGGTTATTCTTAGCATAAAGATTATTCTGAAGGCTGGCACAGGAGAGCTTTCCCTTTTTATTTTTCTATGCTGTCAGTGCACGATTTAGCAATGTGAGATAAGGAACATGGTATACACTTTGGACATTAGGGGCTTTAGAAGAAAGCAGAGTAATTTTCCTCACCACAATACCATTATAACTCCTTCAGTAGGTACATGTCTATGAGGTTTGAAGATCTGCTCAGCCACTTTGCACAAATCGATATATGTTTTCTGGGGGAAGGATTTACTCCATGGAATTATAGATTCACTCAGAATAAATTAGGTGGGCATGAGGAAAGATCATCAGATCATCAAAAGTTCTGTTAGGGAGGGCTTCATTTCAACAATAATTCTTTTCATCCCTTTATAACAAAAGCCCCATTCCGATAACAATAAGCATTCTTGTTTTAAATTTCATTCATACTGAAACACATTTATTTTTCATAGCTCCACATAGATTTTTATATAACTCTCCACTCTACCCTGCAAACACCAAAAAACTGTGGTACTGGTGCAACTAAGTTAAGACATTGGCCTGCTACTATAGGAATTGTTAATGATCCAGTTTGCTATGTAAATATTATGCTCAAGTGGATATTGAGAAGTTTTATATTCCTGCTCTTTGACTAATTATTTTTGGCTAAACCATCTGGATTCCAAGAGCCTATGCCCTCTGTAGCCCTTGAATTACTTGTCAGCTGAGTCATATCCTTGAAACAGCATCCAGCTATTAATTCTTTCTTGCTGTGAAAAAAATGTCTTCTATGATTTATCTTGGTTCAGAAATTCCAGGTATCACATGGATTATGTAGACAAAGGTGGCTGTGTTCTGGCATCACCAAAAGCAACAATTCTTCAGATCTCTCTTACTTAGCTTGTTTTGCACCAGGAATGGTTTATGATGGGTGAACTGGGAATTCTGGCTTGATTCATCAAGCAATCCAGGAAGCAAGAACAAGCAATAGCTTGCAACTCTGGCTTGTTAACACATCACAGTAAACAACTATAGTTTATTTTATTATTTCATGCTTTATTTAGCCATTTCTACTAGTAGGAGGAAACATGTGGTCCAGAAGCATGCTGTTCCCTTATGGTAAACCACAATGTGCAAAGACATTAAGTAGACAGTACATTAGTTATGTTAGATGCTAACGAAAACTAGATTATGATTATAAATTACAGAAACACAGTTTAAATCACATTCAGTTTTGTGATTTGCAAAAGGAAAAACCACTTTGTACTTTCGATTCTTTTACACAGCTAAACTTACTGTTTTTCTTGTTTTCCTTTTGAAAAGGTATGCTAATTATATAATGTGTTGAAACTGTAAGCTACTGTGAAATTACATGGGAACAGCATTGCATAATTTTGCTTTTGTTATATTAAAGTAATAATTGCATAAACTGTAGCAGATTAACTTGCCCATCACAGGTCTCCACAATAATGCTTCCCCACCCCCACCCCAGCCTCATATGGTGGTTTACAAGAATTGAAAAATCCTTTTGTTGCTGCTGGTATTCTTTAAAAAAAATCCAAAGCCCAGGCTGGTTGTCAAGGTCTTGAAAGGCTAAATTGCATGACTGCTGTGTATTCTGTTTGACTTGCTGGAGCATCATTTTTGCGACCTGATTTATAAGCCTTAATAGATTTCACTAGCAATTGATTTCATCATAAAATAAAGTTCTGTTTTATCTAGGTACAATCATTGCTTCTGAAGATCCATACCAATGCAGGGTTATAAAAGAATCAGCTGTGGCTCTTCAGCTAGTAATCTTTTTTTTTTTTTTTAACAAAAAGTCAACAATGGATGAAATCAATAGTAGTTATTTTTGCAGCCACAGGAATACCGAGCTTGAGTAGCCTATCTTGGTAAGGGTTACTTAAATATCTGAAATTAATTTCCTATTATCTTAAACATGGAATTACTACAACAACAACAAACTTGCCTTTTGTTTATTGGACATCTCAGATGGTGTTTAATATGGACTGGATATCATCATCTTGCTGTTGCAAGTTTTATCATGATTATTAATTTGAGATCACGTTGTATAGGAGTTGGAACATTCATTCCCGTGCTTTGGACTTGTAATATTCCTGCCACATTTTGGACTGAAATCAAGAGCCACTTTGGTCTAGTGGTTAAGGCACCAGGTAGAAACCAGGGAACTGTGCATTCTAGTCCCACCTTAGGCATGAAAGCCAGCTGGGTGACCTTGGGCCAGTCACACTCTCTCAGCCCATGACCGCAGGCTTGGGCAACAAGCCAGTCAGTAAATTCCTGTTGCAACCAATGGATCAACATCCAGTTGATCTGGGGGGGAAAAAATGTGGAACCTGCACCTGCAGGAGAAGAAGAAGGAGAAGGAGGAGAAGAAGACAAGGAGGAGGAGGAGGAGGAAGAAGAAGAGGACGAAGGAGGAGGAGGACTGAAATCAACAGGACTGTTAATATGACTCCAGATTGACTGCTATAAGTTAAAAATTGGTCTGTACCTCTCAGTTATACCTCAGGATTTGGGATCATAACAAAAAGTCAAGAACTCTGAATTCTAAGGGGCACATAGGCTGGCAAAACGAATTTTTATAAAGTACTGAAAAGAAAAACCTATACCTGATTTGAAGCAATGGTTTGTTCATATGTAATGACTGACTGACTGACTGACTGACTGACTGACTGACTGACTGACTGACTGGTTTGTTTGTTTGTTTGTTTGTTTGTTTGACAAAAGAGCCAGAACTAAATATTTAAGTAATATAGAAGAATTATGTTTATAGCATAATTTCCCAGGGTTTTGTTCCATTTTTCATTTTCCCTTTATTTTTATCATGATTATTAATTTGAGATCACGTTGTATTGTGACCTCAGTACTGTTGATACTTCTGTCAATTAGTTTGATACAATAACATTTTTAAAAAAATAAAAAAATAAAAGAATACTCCAGAGTTTTAGGCAACCTGGAATGTTCCATACAATAAACAAGTTTTATTATAGGTATAAGAATTAACTTCAAATACTACTTTTCCTTCTAACTGCCCGGCAGCTCTAATTTTTGGCATAAATCATAGGTTTAGGAAATAGGTATGAGTGGTCTATGCATTTGCTGAATGTTGATCTCCTTAATAAGACATACACAAATACATGAACAATGCAGGTCACTTTATTAAAATGACACCGATTAATGATATAGGGAAAACCTAAGACTGTATGCTTTATTCAGGGTAATACCTACATTTTCTTGTTGTAGTTAGCTACAGACATAACAAGGAGTGCCCATTAGGATCATTCCTCCAGTCAGGACCTGGGGAGATGCAGCCCAATTGAGCCCCAAAGGGATGCATGTATACTCAAAAACAGCCTACCCAAAATGCATTGCCCCAATAGCATTTGTCCATAGGATACGTGCTGACAAGGATATATCTGAGTTGTAATCCCTTCCATTGTTACTATGATTAATTAATTCATAATTCATTTGGCAAAATACGAGAATATGCCTCTTTCTAATATACGGAACACATTGACCTAGATGGAAGTTTCTCTGTCCATCTAGATAAGAGCCAATGCCATAGAAGAAAGAGGTCTAAACTTCTAAAATGGCAGGTTATAGAAATATTAGTAAAGGGTGAAATGTGGAATAAAATATAAAAGTTACCTTTAGCTGGACAGAATTTAGGTTAGAATGCATATTTGATAACATTCAAATAGTGGCAGAAGCCCAAGTTTAACATTAAACAATACCCCTCCCCAAATCCTGCAAATTAAAAATAAAGAGGGGGGAAATGAAAACATATCATTATAAGAAACAGCTGAGTTTTTAAATACATATATTTAGTAGACCACAGTTCAGAATCACATTTGCATCTTTAATCTTACTATTTTTACTTATTATCGCATCTTATATATTAACAAACTTATGAATATTAAACAAATATGGAGAATGGTTGGGCAGGCCCATAGCATGCCAAGTTGATCTCTCTATCACCTTGCATTTACAAAATAAAGAAATTGTTACCATCCCTTTTAAACATTATCTGGGTTATCCAATTAAAATTTTAAAAAAATCTTTTGCAGAATTAGTTTCAGTTTAAGATTACAAGAAAACTAAAAATACTTAATAAGACCCTTAACCGTTGATTAGTCAATGTGAGATATCCCAATTCTTTATTCCAAAGTTTTTGCATGTACCAATGTTCATCTTTAACATATTATTTAATTGTCTATATAAAGAATGAAACTTTAGAATTTCATTTTTATATTGAAAATTTGGAATAGAAAATAGATTTCAATATCAATATTAATTCAGGAGTTTAGTTGTTGCTAATGTACTTGCAACAAGTTGGAAAATCAAAAGATATTTCCATTGGAAATGTTGCCAGATTGCACTGTTAGTCACACTAAATTAACTTAAATGGTTTTAAAATATGATTAGCAACCATAAGTATTAATATCCTAATTTGCTGATGAGTTTCCACCACAACAAAAACTGCCTGCAGTTTTCAAATGGAGATTAACACAAAGTGTAAGCTTATCACTTCGATGAATGACAGTTGAAATTCTGTTTATATCCCAACATTTTGCATTGTGCCTTATAATCTTAAGTGCTAGAACTACAATAGCATGTCAACTGAAAGACGATCCAAGCCCATGCCATGTTTTTATTTATTTTTAAATCACATACATTTTTTAGAGATGCCCATAGTAGCTTTTGAACCTGATCAGCTGAATTATATTAAAAAAATTAAATTCAATTAAAGTTTAATTAATTTAACTTGAAATTAAAGTTATGCCTAGTGATAAAGCTGAAAATCAGGAAAGTTAAAACTCCCATCTTTATATGATAGCCATAATCTGATAAAGAATATATAGGTGTTTGTTCTTATAGAAATCTTCTTAATAACACCAAGGAGCTTAAAATACCGTGAAGGTATAAACAAAGAAATCCCTCTACGTTTGTTTGTTTGTTTGTTTGCTTGTGTGTGTGTGTGTGTGTGCGTGCGCACATGCGTGTGTATGTAGATAGATCTTTCTTTACATGGTCTTGTGGATTTTTAATTGCCTATTTATATCAATATCAGTCTGTAATGACAAATTGGATGCTTACAACTACAAAGATTTTGTTTTTCTTAGAATAATTGCTCCAAGATTTTTCAAGAAATTCCAACACTATGTAAAACCTTACTTTTTATAAATTTCCATAGACACCTTAGAATCAACAAGGAGTATATGAGATTAATTCCAGGTAACTGAATAACCTGATAATTTACCAAGCCTTTACACTATCTTAATAAAGTATTGTGAATACCATCCAGAATTATAAACCAAGCAAATAATAGTAATAATTTGTGTTCAGCTGCAGCCACTTTTATGCCCATCATGTCCTTTGATTTCATGATATGTCAGGGCCAGTGGTTCTAATATCAAGTTAGATATAACAGAAGATAAAGCACATTCTTGATGAGTTTCATGAGACATCTTAATACAGGAAGAAACAATTCCATTTGTAACAAAGCTGGCCAAAAGAATAGGATATTTCATTATATTCCAATTTATAAAAAGGAGGAAATCCATATTTGATCATAAATTTTAGCTGTGCCATAACAAAGGCCTTTGTCTGCATCCAATGGATCTACTGCTGCTAATCTATTTCTCAAATATCTATCAGTAACCTATTACTGTCTGAGCCTGGCCACCCTTTAATAAAGCCAAATTGCACAGGAAGAACAATAAAAGGCAATATAATATGTAATTCACGTGCCAAAGTCACCTTCAAAATTAAGACATCAACATTTAACAAACAAATCAAGTGATATCTTGCACAGCCATTTGAATCTTGACCAGCTTTCAAAATCACTTATCTAAGCCTCATTTAAAGCAACTGGTCTGCATAATGGTCATCATATGGTATGCTGCTTTGTAAGGTGCAATTGAAAATAAGTTATTACTAGAATGAACATTTAAGCCAAAAGTTCTCACAGAATGTTGGGACAGAGATGTGAAGATAAATAAATTCAATTAATGTACAGTATCCAGGTGAAAAAGGAAAATTTCACACTAGCTTCACACATGTTAAAGCCTAATATACTTTGTTTTGTTTTTCCTCTATGTGCTGTGTGAATCCAGACATTGTGTATGTAATGAATTATGGCTTAGTATTTAAATATAATGGCATAACGCAGACGGGGGTGTGACTCAGCTTCTTCCTTTTCTTCCAAGAACTGAAAACCTGAATGGGTGCAGACAGAGAAACTTCTTGAGAAGGAAAGTTGGAAGGGACTTCACTGCCTCAGGTCTCACAACCTGAATAAGGAACTTGTGATTCTCCAGAGGCTGCTGGACTCAACTCCTATCAGTCCCGGCCAGTAAGGCTGATAGCCAAGGATAATGAAAATTTTAGCCTACAGAATCTGTAGGGCCACAGATTTCCCATCTGTGTTACAAATCATCTTGGATTTATCCAAGAAAAATTAATCCTGGAAGTATATCTGCCCTACAAATCAATCAATAATCAAAGTTGCTAGAAGATAAATAACACATGGTTACACTTAATAATTGGATATCAGCTGTGCAACGATGTGATCAGCATGTTGTGTTTCCTTAGGCTCAGATGTACATTAAGTGCATATAGAGTGACCGTGATCCTCAGCCCATGACATGGTGGAGGTGAACAATTCTTTTGTAACTTAAGCCCCAATTTTCAGAAGATTTGGGCCTATATCTGGTATATGTATGTATTTATTTGATTTTATATCCAATCTTTCCACTCTAGTGAGTACTCAAGAATCATTATGTTAAAATAATAATTAAGTAGAAGATAAAATATATCTCAATCAATATATTTGTATCAACTCTTTGGGAATGATTTAATGAGCCATTTCTCACCCAGCCTATTTCCTAAGGAAATGCATGGTAAAAATAAATCTAGCAGTAGGTTCTTAAACATGTACTATGCAATAGGCAAGATAAAAAGAAGAAAGTCTTCCTTATACAATTTTGCAAACTGAATTACCAAATTCTTTAAAATCTAGTTTTAAATTCTGGATGATAATCAGTGTTGACAGAAGGAACGCTAAACTTTATATAATTCTACATCAGTCAGTGCAATCCCCTGTTGGAATCACATTACTCAGTCTACAAGGAAAAAATATTGTAGAATCTGTTGAAGTGAACTGATATATATTGCACTACAAAAAGAGAAATCACACAAAAGGCAGTCATAACTGTTATATATTTAGAGCAAAGAAACTTTGTTTTTAACATTATTGTTGCAGTCTGATTCTTAAACTAAGAGATGAATATGACACCTTATGCAGAAATACCTTCAGATGGAGACATGTACATGTACAGAAATGCACACTCATTTGATGATGGTTTGGTCCTTGAGCAACTGGTTTTTACAGCAGAATGTAATATTGGCACAGTGCTTCTTCAACCCTCTACAAATTGGGGAAGACCTAGGCCAAATCACTTTTTGCTTCTTTTTATGTTTCTTGTCCAAAACATGAAATAGGAAATATCTCTTCAGATATTATTCCCAATGTTGTTATTGAATGTATGTTTGAGGAGCAAAATTGTATGGATGGAAGTTTGCATCCCTGAATAATGCTGTGTACCAATACCAATACCAATACTTTAATGGCCAAGTATAAAACATACACAAGGAATTTATCTACGGTGATAACAGCAAAATCAACAGTGCGTTTGGATAAGAGCAAAAAAAGATCACATGGTATTCAGCAAAGCAATGGCACGAGGGAAAAAACTATTCTGATGTCTGGATGTTTTAATATAAGGAACTCTATGGCGCCGTCCTGAAGGAAGAATTTGGAACAGATTGTACCCAGGATGAGAAGAGTCTGCAGATATCCTCTCTGCCCTCCTTTTGACCCTCAAAGTATATAGTTCTTCTACAGAAGGCAGATGGATTGCAATAATCCTTTCTGCAGACTTAACTATTCGTTGGAGTCTGAGTCTGTCCTGTTTGGTTGCAGAACCAAACCAGACAGTTATAGAGGAGCAGATAACAGACTCAATGATTCCCCTGTAAAACTGCACCAAGAGCTCCTGGGATAATTTAAACTTCCTAAGTTGCCGCAGGAAAAACATCCTTTGCTGTGCCTTTTTAATAATGGCTGTAATGTTATACGTCCATTTCAGGTCTTGGGAAAGTATAGAGCCCAGGAACCTGAAGGACTCTACCACTGATACTAGACTGTTAAGTATAATAAGGGGAGGAATAGGAGAAGGATTCTTCCTAAAGTCCACAATCATCTCCACGGTCTTAAGTGTATTCAGTTTCAGGTTATTACTACCACACCACAAGACCAGCTGTTGAACCTCCCGTCTATATGCTGACTCATTTCCATTTTGAATTAAACCAATGACAGTTGTATCATCTGCATATTTCAAAATTTTAACAGAAGAGTCCTTTGAAATGCAGTCATTGGTATAAAGGGAAAAAAGCAGTGGAGAAAGCACACATCCCTGAGGGGCACCAGTACTGATTAACCGAGTACTGGAAATAATTTTGCCTAACCTCACATGTTGTTTTCTGCCTGTTAGAAGACTAATAATCCACCTACAAGTATGCACAGCACAGTAAGCTGGATCAGTTTGTTGTACAGAATTTCTGGTACAATAGTGTTAAATGCTGAACTGAAGTCCACAAAAAGAACTCGTGCATAAGACCCCGAAAGTTCAAGATGTTGCAGAATATAGTGAAGGGCCATATTAACAGCATCATCCACTGACCTGTTCCCCCGATAGGCAAACTGCAGTGGATCTAACAGGGGATCCGTGATGGCTTTCAAGTGAGCCAACATGAGCCTCTCAAAGGTCTTCATGACCACAGATGTCAATGCAACCTGTCTGTAGTCATTCAGCTCACTAATGGGGGATTTCTTAGGAACTGGGATGATTGTAGAACTCTTAAAACAAGAAGGAACATAGCCCGTCTTCAGTGATTTGTTAAAAATATGCGTGAAAACGGGGGCCAGTTGTTCTGCACAGACTTTCAGACACGAGGTAGTCACACCGTCTGGACCTGGAGCTTTTCCAATCTTTTGCTTTTGAAGCAAACCTCGCACTTCTTTTTCCAGGATCACCAGAGGTAAGGGACCCGGGGGATTGGGGACAGCTAAAGAAAAATCGAGTACTGATGATGTATCCGAGATACAATTGGCAGCCGCAGATATCAATTGATCATTCTCAAACCTGCAATAAAACCTGTTGAGATTGTCTGCCAGTTGATGACTCTCTTCAATCAGGAGAGGTGGGTGGTTGTAGCCGATGATGTTCTTCAGGCTTTTCCACACAGTCACAGGATCATTTGCTGAGAACTGACTTTTCAGCTTTGCTGAATAGTTCCTCTTTGCCGCCTTAATCTCCCTCGTGAGTACATTTCTAGTCCGATTATACCTAATCCTGTCCCCACTCCTATGGGCCTCCTCCTTGTCCCGAGGCAGCTGTTTGAGCTTTGCTGTGAACCACGGTTTGTTGTTGTTATAAATAAGTATGTTTTTAGTGGGCACACACATGCCCTCACAAAAGCTAATGTATGAAGTCACAGCATCAGTAAACACATCCAGATCTGCAGAGGCAGCTTCAAAAACATTCCAATCTGTACACTCCAAGCAGGCCTGTAGGTTTAACTTAGCATCATCAGACCATAACTTCACTGCTCTGATCACAGGCTTTGCAGTTTTAAGTCTCTGTCTATAGGTGGGAATAAGATGAATCATACAATGATCAGATGAGCCAATTGCTGCTCGCGATATAGAACGGTAGGCTCCTTTTAGTGTGGTGTAGCAATAATCCAATATATTCTTGCCCCTAGTAGGACAACTAACATGCTGTATGTATCTAGGCAACTCGGTAGTAAGATCAGCACCATTAAAGTCTCCTAAAACAATAAGTAAAGAGTCTGGATATTTCTGTTCTATACCGACTATCTGATCTGTTAAAGTCTGTATTGCACTATTTGGAGAAGCAGGAGGTATATAAACTCCGACCAAGATGAATGAATGAAAGTGTATGTTGACATCATACCCTTTATTCATTCAGGACAATGTGAAAATCCTTCTTTCCCAGTGTTAATGGGAGATCAGTGATGAGACTGGCAAACAACATCAGACATTCTGTTTACTAATTTTAATTTATGAGAAGATTGGAGAGCTCCTCTTTATAGGTGAATAATTATCCTATTTTTCCTTTAATGAAATTGTCAGTATGTCTGTATATGTCATGCTAGCTTACCTGTGAGAACAAGGGGTTTTGTGAGCAGAGCTGAAGAGTGCATGACAATATTCACATTCTTACTAGAAATACCTCTGAGAAAGTCATTAAAGTGAATCAAATTGATTGTGAATGGGGAATACACTAATGAGCTCTTGACTGAGGACCATGCAGATGGAGGCGTCATTTGTGGGAATCAGCATCACCACACTGGCCCTGTAGTATTACTAGCATGATTTGTCACCTACTTTGAATGATAACTATGATCCTCCCAAAGTGGACCTACAAGATAGGATTAAGATCTTCACATTACAAGTTAAAGATATGTGCAGAGATATTTATGGATTATCTCACCCTTGCTGGTTCCATAGGACTGACTTCAGATTCTAATCCATTGTAAGAACAAGAGCAATGTCGATTTACCTTGATCAAGACAACTAGATTTATAGCAACTTTCCTTTCAGCTGAAACGCAGACAGGTTCTGAAATGAATATTACACAGGAGACAAACTGTCTCATTAGACAAGTTAAATTGCCCTATGGCTCTTCTGAATATGTGCTTAAAAGACAGAGATGGGAAGCTAAAAGGAGGCTCTAAGTCACAGGAGAATGTGGAGTGCAATAGCTATTCAGGTTTGGAAAAGAACTCAGGAGAGTAGAAACGTTTTTAAGTCCCCAGAGGACGTTAGCTGGGAAATTGCATCCTGAAGATTTGCACATATATCAAATATTGGATGTGCTATGATACTCTTGACTAGCTAATAGCTGTAGGTTTGCTGAGGCAACAAAACCATGGCACTTTGGATATGCTAATGGGTGCATACATTTCTGGAAGTATTTTAATGTGTTAAATTAAAGAGCTTCATGGCATAATCTAGGTGGGGAGTTTATTGTTGCATGAGGACATTACATGGATCATAATAATGATAGCATGTTTACGTCCATCATGGCAGCTGGATAGATGGTACATTCACTTAAGCTAAAATACAGACCGTTTATGAAAATGAATATAGTAACAACAATATATGTAACAAATAATCCCCCACTGTAGAAAAGCTTAATGGATTTCTGAATAAGTTCTTAAATTACAGTAATCTATGTCAGTCTCTGTTGTAACCCACTTGAGGTCTTGATTGTTCTTTTTCTGAATCTGCAATGTTATATTCAGCAGCAAATACAGCAGCTGGTGAGCTAGCTTAATGCCACCTCGAAGGGAAAGTTAAAGCCCCTGACTCCCACCCAACTTTCCTGGCCCCTACTGGAAATACAGTGAAACCTCATTTCAAGAGATTCTTTTTATTTTATTTATTATTAAATTTATATGCTGCCCATCTCGCCCAGAGGGTGACTCTTTAAGGGGGAAAGGTGTCTATTACTTCCAAATGCCGATTAAGTATGAAAGTATGTCAATGCAGTGATTTATGTCGTTCGTGTAATGCTAGCAATACACTTTTTTTTTTATCATTGGCATCATAAGCATAATTATAGAACATTCTTACATAAATTATAGAACTCACCATAGATGTCATAAAATTAAGATAAAACTAATATAAATGTAAATACCTTGTCTGGACTGTTTTGTGTCCAGCACACTGCATACCAGTTACCGTTATTTTAGGGGAGGGGTGCTTGGAGGGAAATCTGGTCCACTGCATCTGAGGTCTGCTCAATGGGGGCCTGTCAAATCAAGATTTCACACTATTACTATGCCTTCTGGTTTTCTGAAAGCCCACTTCCTTCAAGGTACAGAAATGTCTCCCTCCTGAAGAAAAGCATTGGATACACCAGCTTATTTAATGGGAGGACTGTATGGGAATTCAGCCTTGTAGGAAGTATTTTATTCCCCTCAAGTTCCTATATGCACAGACCTCATTCAGTTGTGAATCCAGATGCTCAGTACAGAAACCTTAGCTTCTACAGGCCAAAATTCTTATAACATTAGCCTTTCACAGATTAATTTCTACTTTAATACTGCATGGGGAGGAGAAGTCCCAGCTGTGGATTTCATCAAAAAGTCAAAAAAGTCATACATGTCCACCTGTGATCTAGAACTAGAAATGTCCATAGGTTCATAGTGGTTTTTCAACCACTTTTCAAGTGGCCCAAGGAACTCCTACCTTAACCCTTTGTTCTCAAAAAGGCCAATCAATATGATTCTTTGGAGTCGTATTCTGTGAAAGCAGGTCAGATTTCTGCTTCTATATGCATTTAGTAGACTATTTTTTTGTGCTGATGAATATGCAGTTGTAAATTTTCTTACATTGGCTTGTAAGTTTCCAAGCACAGGAAGCCCCATAATCTTACTCTATTGGCATAAAAACAATTGGGATGTGCAATTGGGGACAATGAATTCTCTTTGCTTCTTCAAGGTAGTTTAAATTTCTATTTTTTTAAAATTTGATAATGCATGACTAACTCTTCTAAATCTGATTTGGATGATGAATATAGAAACATACAGTAGAGATACAGGTACAGATAGCTATGAGAGCCAGTGGGGTGTAGTGGTTAAGATGCTGGACTAGGAGACCCAAGTTCTAGTCCTCTCTTAGGCATGAAAGCCAACTGGTTGACTTTGAGCCAGTCTCTCTCTCGCAGCCATAATAGTAGTAGTAGTAGTAGTAGTAATAGTAGTAGTAATAATAATAATAATAATAATAATAATAATAGCAGCAGCAAGAGCTGACTTCTGGAATCAGGTAGCACAGATATATAACACACTACATCAAGGAATCATTTCTAAAATTGCTTTCACACTCAATTTCTGCCTCAGTGTTCATGTGATCTGCATATGCAGTGTTGTGCTGCTATCTTGCCCTTATGATTTTGCCTGAAATGTGTGCTTCCAAAAGGTAATTGAGAACTCTCTAGACTGTTGTACAAAAGCCGAATACACACTCCTCTGAGGTCTAACAAGTTCTTCATCTGACAATGAAGCTGAATCAAAATAAATTAATGCTTAAAGGAGCTTTGCAGATTAACTTGAGATTGCTCATTTTAAGGACTTTTTGGTGGGGGAGAATATAAATGGCATTATTCATTGACTCAGTTTCTGCTCTCAAAGTTAATGAAATGTTGGGCTCTCTTGACAGCACTTAAATGAATATCTTTTTCAGTAAGTGGCTCCCTAGCCACTTAGATACTCCATATGAAATCCTGTAAGAAGAGCCAGCATCAAGGACCATGGGTTGTATTTTATTACCTGGGCAATTGTTTAATGGTTAACATTTTTAAAGCAATCCATGACCCAATAACTCTGGAAAAGTCTAACAAATGTCCTCCTCCTGAGACGTGAAGTGCCTGTAGAGAGGATGGTTGAGCAAGAATTTGAACTTAGTCTATGAAACACCCCCACTCAGCAAGCCTAGGGCCATGGGGTCAAAATGATTGCTTGTTTTCAATTGATTAAGAGCAGGATGGGGGAGAAGACAGAATTATAGAGGATCAGTGCGTCACGCAAAGTCCAGAAGTTCAGATTGAAAGAAAATATATATGGGAAAGGCTGAGGTTCTAACCTTTCTTCTTATTGCAACAAAACTATGAAAGTTTCCCCAAACATAAGCCCCATGAACATCAGTGGTGTATATTCCCAGGTAAATGTACTTCAGTTTGCAGTCTAAGAAATTAAGCTTCCCAGGAGAACACCCAGATTTTTTTGGTGTAACTTTGTAAAAGCAACGTATATTTTGGGATTCAGTAAATGCATAAAAATAATGTCATTCTATTAACTTTCTCATTATATGCTATCCATGTAAAGCATGAAGCTAACAGCAACATTCAGAGGAAAAAGTGGTCTAGCTTCTCACATGGCAGAATAATGTGGAACAATTCAGAGTTGGTGAAACATACTGTTTTACTTCAGACTGCATATTGGCTACTTGTTTAAAGAATAAAAATAAAAATGCCAGCCATTCTGTAAGAAAAAAGCAAATACCCCATTGTGCTGGTTTTCTATGTGCAGAGATATGCTTAAGCAAAGGAAGGTTTCAAAATGATTATCCTTCAATTTCTGGCTGATCTCTCTGTTGCACATGGAGATACAGCCCAGGTTATTTTACAAATGTTTAATTTGATTTTTGTGAATTCTCAGACAAACCAACCTGATCCACATAGATCAATTGTGAATCAGTCATCCAGCTGCTTTCTAGTGACTGACCAAACCCAGTATCAAAAAGATGGTGGGCAAATATATTTAGAAATGTGTAGCTAAATGTTTTTTTTTTAACTTTTAAAAATTAAAAGTAATCTGCTTAATGCAAAACAGGATGGAATAAATTTATGGGTGAACACGTGCAAAAGGGACATGAAATGAAAATGAGCGATTTCCCCATGCCAAGCTGCTTAGAGTGGAACTTAATTGTGATCATTATTTTACAGGATAACTGTGATATGTGTATGAATATGTATGTGCAAGAGCATTCTGAATATGTAGAAGTAGTAAAATATCATTCCCACAGACAAGGGGTTTAGCTTTTTTAGAAATAGGTTCAGGCTCCCTGCCAGCCTTCTAAAAGCCAAAATATGGGAGAAGAGTTGCATGGCAGATCATTCTCTGTGCCCAACCAAATCTTCACGGAGCATGCTTATTACAGATCAAAATAAGATTGGTAATAAAATAAAAATAAGATGTCTCCTCAGAGACATCTTCTACTTTAAATTAATCTCTAGGATTAACTACAGATGGCTCTAAATAATAGTATGAATCTGATTAAGATTTCACACAAGTGATTTAAAGGGAAAAGAAAAGATTAAGCAAAGACGAAAATGAAAAGAAACAGTCTCTGCAGTTTTGAGGAGTCAAAGCCCTTTTCTCATTTTAATGGAGATGACAAAATCAAGCCTAAGGTGAAGCCTCTGAAGATGCATTCCTGATGGAGCTACTACAGTGACGTTGGAGGATTGCTCAGAACAGGATGCTTATGACTGACCAGGGCTTAATTTCATATTCTCAGATTCAGCTATATTGGAAACTACTGGAAGTTTCCTCTTGGCCTTTTCCCCACGTGTCAACCTGTGCTGCATTTGGGACTCTATGTTGATTCTTTTGTGTTTAGTTTCCTCTTGTACACTTAGAGAATACACATATATATCTAGACCTATAGGCTATCTCAGTTATAGACTTTCTTGTTTTTACCTCACTGATTGATCTGTTGACATGGGAAGAGTGATAAGATACTTCTCCAAGACCCAGAGATTTGAACATGGGAAATCCAAGACAATTTATGAATAGTCTGAAAAAGGGATAGATGTTTTTTATCAATTAGACAAATTTGGGGCACACAAATGGACACAGATGAGGCTTATTATATACCAAATTCCCATTTGTCTTCTTGAAAAGTTTCAATAACAAATTGAAACAAATTTTCTTTGGAGCACAAGAAGATAGCTCTATCCTTGTAAGATTATACATATATATTTTTAGGAGAATACACATGTATATTGTAGTTAATATCAGGCTGCATTCACCGATATGGCAGACTATCAGCCACGTGCCAGGCATATTCAGTCAATCTGAGATATTCTTTGTCACATATGAGGGTAAGAGGGAGAGGTATCCTTTGACACATAGGCACAGACAGTTTTCCTCAGCCCCTTTCTTCTGTTAGGGGGGAAAAAAACCACTCATCATCCTAAATTTAGGGGGAGAGCTCTGGGAGAAACTGAGGGAAGAAATGTGAATCAAAGCAGGGAAAAAAGAGGACCTATATTGTTCCTCAATGCTGATGTCAGCAGCCGGGAATGATGAAGACCCTTAACACAACCAGTCTCCGTCTCACAGCTGGGGCCCCAGGCTTGGGCACAAAATCATGTTTTCAAGGCCTTGCAAAAGGCCAGCAGGGTCTGGGCTAACCGGATCTCCAGAGGGGTGTTGTTCCAAAGGGCAGATGACATGGCAGAAAAGGCTCTCCTTCTGGGCCCCACTAGCCAACACTCTTTAGCTGTTGGTGCCTAAAGCATGCCCCATTGCTGGATCAGATAGGATGTGTAGAAACAGCTAAGAAGAGATGGTCCCATAAGCAACCTGGTCCCAAGCCATGAAGGTCTTTAAAGGTGACTATCAGCACCTTGAATTGTACCTGGAAGCACACTGGAAGCCAATGCAGCTTGTGGAGCAATGGTGTTACATGTGCCAGTTATTCTGCACCAGCGAAGTTTCTGAATACTCTTCAAGGGCAGCCCCATGTAGAGCTTGTTGCAGTAGTCCAGTCTGGAGGTCACAGGGCATGAAGGCAGTTGTAACTGATGCAAAACTTGAAGTTATGCAAAGGCCCTTTTAGACACAGCTGCCACCTGATCTTTGAGCAGGAGCCGCGAGTCCAGGAGGACCTCCAGATTGTGCACTGACTTTGTCTGAGGCAGTGCCATCCCATCCAGAACTAGTGATGGAAGGTCCTTTGAACCAGGAGGTCCAAAAATCCAAAGCCACTCTTGCTTGGGTTGAGTTGAAGCCTGTTGTGCCCCATCCAGGCCCCTACAGGTACTGAGACAGAACCTCCATGACATCACTCAAATGACCTCGGGTGGAGATCTAAAGTTGAGTATCATCAGCATACTGATGATACCTCACCCCAAACCATCAGATGACCTTACCCAGCAGCTTCATGTAGATGCTAAACAGGAGGGATGAAAGTATGGAGCCCAATTGTACCCCATAAAGGAGGGGCCTCCGGATGGACCTCTTCCCCTTATCAACACCAACTGGAACTGACCCTGGAGGAAGGAGGGGAATCAGCACAGTACTGCTACTCACCCCCAACTCCCAGAGCTGAACCAGAAAGAAATATGATTGATGGTATTGAAAGCCACTGAGAAGTCAAGAGCAAAGATGGATGCAATATTCCATCCTGCTCCCACCAGAGGTCATCCAAAAGTGCAAACAATGCCATCTTGGTCCCATATCCAGGCCTGAACCCTGATTGAAAGGAATCCAGATAATCTATTTCTTCCAAGACCTCTGAAGTTGCAGCACAATCACCTTCTCTACAACCTTCCCTAAAAAGGGAAGGTTGGAGACTGGATGAAAAGTTGTCCCGAATGTTAGGGGCCAGTGATGGCCCCTTTGAGGAGGGGGTGCACCATTGCCTCTTTAAGAGACAGCAGAACCATCCATCTCTCAAAGAGGAATTAACTACCACAATTGGATATCCCCTTCTTTCCAGTTGGGGGGAGATCACTCCATTCCAATCTCCCATCAAACACCAATTTTCATAAGAGAAACCAATAGAAGCAAATATGTGTAGCTCAGGGTTGAACTGTGGAGTCCTTGGGACTCTCTGAGCTTGGTTGTTTTCTTACAAACGTTTCATTACCCGGCTAGGTAACAACTTCAGTGCTAGAATGGAATGGGGTTTGCTATCTGTTTATATACAGTGGCATGCCCTGCCAGTGTTGGTGGGGGTGGGGGTTTTGTTTTGTTTTATTTTTTCCCTCTGGTAGTTCCTTGATTAGGTTATTGTTTACTGCTGATTGTATGTCTGGTGATAATCTTGGTGTTAATCTTTGCTTATCTGGGTGATGACTGCTGGTGAGGAGATGTTCTGGTCTTTTGTTTTCCTTTTTATTGTCTTTTTTGAATAGTGTGTAGATGTTGTTTATCTCCATGTGCCTGTTGATGGCTGTCTTGTCTGAATACCAAGCTTCCAGGAATTCCCTCACATTTTTGGATTTAGCTTGGTCTAAGATGCTGACAGTTTCCCAGTTGAAACTATGGTTAAGTCTGTCCATGTGTTGTGAGATTAAGGAGTTTTCATCATGTCTTCTGACTGTTAGTTGGTGTTCATGGATTCGCTCTGCTAGCCTTCTGCCTGTCTGTCCTACATAGTGGTTGTTAAATTCCTTACACTGTATGTTGTAGATGACTCCTGTTTTTTCTTCTTGAGCTACTGGGTCTTTTGGTTTGCTTAAGATGTTTTGGGGGGCTTTAGTTGGTTTGTGTGCTGTGGAGATGCCATGTAGTTGTAATAGTCTATGGTAGTTTCTGAGATGTTTCTGATGTATGGCAGTCTTATCCTTTTCATAGGTTATGTTGGTTGTGTTGTAGTAGGTTGAGTGGCCAGGCACTTTTTGATAAAGTTGCGTGGATATCCATTTTGTTGGAAGATGTTGTATAGGAGGTCTGTTTTGTTTTCCTGCTGTTCTGAATCAAGCTCAGAGAACCCCAAGGACTCTTCATAAGAGAAACCCATTAATCTCTCCATAAATCCTTTATGGAACAGTACTTTATCTTCATTTGGGGCATAAATTCCCAGTATCAAAGTCTTAGTCCCATGAAATTAACTTCCACCTCAACAAATCTACCATGCTTATCAGTCAGTACAAGTTCTGGTTTTAGCTGGGGATTTATATACAAAACAACTCCATTTCTTTCTTTTTCTTTTTTCCTTGTTTTTTCTTTGGTCCTGCTGAAATAATTTTTTCACCCAAATTTTTATAAATCAGATATTTTATGTCCTTTCTTCTAATATGTGTTTATTGTAGGCAAATTATATCTTGTTTTAATTTTTCAAAGAATGAAATGTTTTTTCTCTTTTGAGGAGCATTTGCTCCATTTATATTCCATGTTAAGCATTTGTCATCCAAAATCAAGCCAAAAATTTAGAAAAATCGATATCTGTAGTGCCTGGTTCAGCATCATCACTTTCAATTTCCTGTTGCACCTGCTGAAGTTTTTGTGTAGCCTCCTCTGACCCCTCCATTTGAAACTCCACCATTTCTCTTAATTTTTTTCTAGAAATTCCCTCGCCTTCTGAACAGAATTCAGTCGAAACCTCTGCTGTTTAAAAGTAAAAATCACACCTTCCAATTTGTCCCATTGAAATGGAATCTTTTAATCTCTCACTCAAAGAAGAATACTCTTTTTTCTTACGCAAAATTCTAATAGGAATTTCTTTAAGAACAATTACATCTGTATTATCAATCTTCAGTCTTGGATTAAAACACTGCTGCAAAACCTGATCCCGTGTCTTCTTCCTGATGCTACTGAGAGACTCATCTTAAGGACTGGGAATGCTTGTTCATATGCAGTCTGTCCTTAACATAATTTGGTCTTAAGGTATTTAGGGTAGGAAAGGGGAAGCTGAAACCGTCTAGATGTGGCCAGACTACAAATTCTATTTCTCCTAGCCAGATTGGGCAATTGTCAAGAACGCTGGGAGTTGTTGGGCAGTGCTATTGTCAACCTTCCTTGGTTTAGGATTTTAAAACTAAGCAGTTTTAACGTGTTTTAAAACTGCCTAATATAAATTGAATAATATCGTTTTAAAATATTCTCATTTTTATTTCAGGAAGATGGCAAAGGAAGTTAGGTCAGATAATGCTATCATTATGGCACTTTAGCATGTGCACTGAGAGGTCCTCTTTACTGACATTTTTTTAGGAGAAGAAGATAATTGTGTAGTGTAGTTTTATCCCTAGTGAAATATTACAGGTTCTCTGAACTTCCCACCTCCTTTCTTCCACTCTCTCTTCACTTTCTAACTGTACCTATCTTTGGACTGATTCTGTTTAAAAATTATTGTAGAATATGTATATGCTGTAGTAATAATCCCTGGGTGATGCTCCATACCTTCTTTCTTAATGCTGAAAGTAGATTTCTGCTTATAGTGGTTGCATTTCAGAGCAAATGAAGATGACTTGGGAATTACTCAAGCATGCCTTGCCTTTGATCTCTAGCATCACATGTTGTGTTCAGGGTCTTTCAGTTCAATGTTTGTAGCAGGGAGAGAAATAGAGTTGTTTGTGCATACAATATTTATTTTTCATTCTTGATGGTTAAACTTTCTCTCAGGTGTAGCTTTTGGCACTAATATTTAAAACACTGTTCTGCTGCAGTTCAGTTGCCAGTTTTGAGCACAGCCATTTAGCAGAGAAAATAGGTTTCTCAGCCTGAGTGTAAAATGATGGTGGGGGAAAGTTTTTAAAAACTCCTTCTAGGCAACTGTTAAGGATCGGGGCCTTGTTACAAAACAAGTTGATAACCTTAGCTATTATCTCTATAGATCATGATGCAATTGCTCTAGGAGAGGGGGCAGTTTCATACTTTCTATGCAGCAATAACAAAAGAGATAAACATAATAAATATGTGGATTATTAGATGAGTGATTCCAGTTTCAGCACTCAGTATTTTTGTCTGTCTTCTGAGTTTTACCATACCACCATCCATTCCATCTGCAAACAGTTCCCAACAGATTTTAATTCGACCCACATTTTCCCATCTTCACCATCTGCAGACTGAAGACATATTCAGTACATTGTTGTTTATATGCTTGCAAGTCTGGAACTAGCAGACAGATCTTTTGATCATTCTTTCCATCCGAACTAACCAATACTTAAATGCAGAGAATGCAACCATTCAGTACTCAGGCTGCTTCACATTTGCCAACAGCTGAGTTTATTGCCTCCCCCAAAATACACAGTCCAGACATTTTTGGACCGATATCGTCTATATCCCTCTGGTAGTTTCTAAAGCATTCCTCCTGGTAGGGGGCTGATTGCAAGGGAAGAGTAGGTGTCAGAATAATTAGCAAATGTCTCAAAAGCTTTCTTCTGACAATGGTACCAAGTTCAGTGAAGTATGTCAATGCAAGTCTTGAGCTATAGCTGCAAACTTGCAAACATTCAGACCTCCATCAGTTCTCTTTTTCTTACCCTTTCTCTTACTCCCAATCTCTTCCTTCCTTTCTAAAGGTATCTGCATTTACCTGTGGATATCCTCTCTGCCTCTTTCTGGCTGTCAGCTATATGGCATTTCAATTTCCCGCGTAGCAGATTGTGATAAAGTGACAGGGTGTTATTAGTTTAGTTATTAAATAGATTTTCAGTTCAGGACCTCCCCAGGTTGTGAGCAGGTCAAGTGGACAGCACTAAGAACCCCCAATATTGACTTGTTCTAGAATGACCTCTTCCATAGTCTTGAGATAAATGGAGGCCTAATATAATAAGCAAGAGCCATTTTGGTTAGAAACAGGCTAGAAACCAGGAGATCCTGAGTTCTAGTCCCATCTTAGGCACAAAGCCAGCTAGGTGACCTTGGGCCAGTCACTCTCTCTCTCAGCCCTAGGAAGCAGGCAGTGGCAAACCACTTCCAAAAATCTTGCGAAGAAAAGACTGCAGGGACTAGTCCAGGCAGCCACCAGGAGTCAAGACTGGCTCAGAGACCCAAATGTATGAAGTACAGTAGAATCTCGTTTAACCAACCTTCGCTTATCCAACATTCCGTCTTATCCGACGCCCCTAAAAAAAACCACGACAACACGCATAAATCGGCGACGGGAAAAGTGTGCTGCTTGTTTGCGAGCGTGAGTGTACTCTTTCTTGTTGCTCCTGATGGTGTGGCACCGCAACGCAAAAATCGATTGCAACAGGTGCAGCAGGCGCGTGCATCTAGCCTATGACATTTAATAGGCTTTTTCTTAATTCCTCCCTATTATCTGACATTTTCGCTTATCCGGCGTTCTGCCAGCCCATTTATGTCGGATAAGCAAGACTCTACTGTAGTAGGAAGGAATGAGGGATCACAGAGAGTTGCCACCAAAAATTTACTTAAAGTAAAATTTGATCTGAATTTTGGTGAGCTTATTTTCAAGTTACAACTCTGAGGATTTTCAAGATAAGCAACAACAAAAAAATTGGGATAGCCATCATTTCTCCAAATGTTTCCACACCTCTCCAGCTTATCAGTGAGTCTCATATGAAAATAAAATGTCAACTTCATTTGGAAGGACCTTCAGAGTAGACTCTTCAGAGAAATTTTGAGACAAAATAAATGAGGTTCATGGAAAGTTCTTCCAAACATCCCTTGTATATTTTACCCAGAGCGGTATTTGATTCAATGCTGTGCTACAGAAGCTTCTAAGGCATTTTAAGAGAAATTAAAAAAAAAAAAACATTAACTACTGCCA
The DNA here is from genome assembly GCF_059951505.1 of Python bivittatus. NCBI lineage: Eukaryota > Metazoa > Chordata > Lepidosauria > Squamata > Pythonidae > Python > Python bivittatus. The sequence continues at coordinate 19,080,641 of NW_028277098.1, forward strand.
ATACCTAGAAACTTTCAGATATCCTAGGTGAAATCCATATTTTGAAAAACCTTTTATCATTGTCCTGAAGTTAGGCTATATATACAGCTAGATGGCGTAGTGGTTAAGTCACTAGTCTAGAAAATGGGAGACAGTGAATTCGAGTCCTGCCTTAGCTGCAGAGTCCAGCTGGATGACTTTGGTCCAGTCACTCTCACTTAGCCCAACCCACTTCACATATAGTATGTGGAAAATACAGGAGAAGGGAGCATTTTGTACATTGCCTTGTTATAAAGAAAATAAATGTGGGTTATAAGTCAAAGGAATGAATCATTTTAATGAAGCAAAATATTGTTCCAGTAGAGTTAGGGAGAGGAGACAGAGAAAAGTTTCTTTCTTCTTTCTGCCTTACAACTAATCTTTACTTCCAAAAGATAAGATATAATCCGTCACGCTATGGAGTCAGGCAGCCTTATAGCTGTGATAAATAAATAAATGACCAGATATACAATCTTATATTTTATTGCCATAGTTGGCACTGTATTCATTTCAGGAGACCTTTAACACAGTTAGACTAAAAATATGATATGATTTTTTTAAAATGATGTAGATGATGATTTTGGAGAGTCTGATATTTCCTTATTCCATCTTCAACTGTTTCCACTGACTTCTTAAAGAACAGTTGATGTGACAGAGCCCTGAACTGTTTCTCAGTCACTTTCAAAACAATGGGTCATATGTGTAAGCAGCATGGAGTTGAAAAGAATATTAAAAAGTTGCACTTTAAAGTCCTGTTTATCTTCTCAAACTGCTGCAGAAGCTGCTTTGTAGAAATTGTATAGCTTTTCAAAAGCTTTTTTTAAAAAAGCTATCTTTTTTTTTCTTTTTTCTTTTTGGTATTGGGATTTGTCTTACTGATTCCTTTATGTAGAAAACATTCTGTTTAAAATACCAAAAAAGAGGACGTTTTAAAGGTTTTATATACAGTAGAGCTCTTTTCCCCTTAAATAACTTCTTCCTTCTTTTTACATTTAAATTTATTTTTTTTAAACCTCTTTCCTGCCAATCTAACTGGTTTGGATAGTCCTGAATGGTATTGGAAAAAAAATCTCTTGTATTACCAGTCAGTGCTAGGTCAGATGGTTAATGGAAATTAGATTGAGACTGGATACTTTGATTAACTGGCCTGTTTTGCATTTATATAAGGTATTTTGAAATACTTGACTAATTGCAAGGTTGTTGACTTTTGACGCCTTCTATGTAGTTTAGAGATAATCGCTTTAAGAAAAAAAAAATCACATCTAAAATATACACATATTTTATTGTGTATAAAATTTACACATATTGTAGTACCTTACAACACATCAACAAGTTCTATCCTCCAAATCCCTTTTTCTAGAGTCACCATACAAATCTCAGTGAATCAGTCCTTGTTCCTGCATTTCAGACTCTAGAGGAACTGGCTAATCTTAACTGATTGTGCTTGTAATGTTTCACTATCATCACCACTCATTTTAGCAAACAAAAAGGAAAATGTTTTCTATCAACTCTGCAGTATTTTGGAACAATTCTGTGCGAAGGCTTTCATTAGTTCATCTGCAGAAATAATATCAACATGATTGAGTGAATATTAGATGTAATTAGGAAGTGCATGATATGTATTCCTGTAATACTTTCTAATTGATCTCTGCCAAATGAAATGCAAAATGCAGTGCCAATTACAATCTCTCAATTACAGATGCATTCACTGCTGAGATAAACACTTCTCCAAATGCCATCATGATGACATACTTCTCTGATATTATGATTATATAGTTGAAGTTTTACATTTTAAACATTTCCAAGTTGGGCTGACTTCCAGACATACCTGGTCTTGAAAATACTGAAGTGGAATTCTTCTTCAAAAGATAAACATCCACAGCTAGCCATTATGACATCAGAATGAAGAAACGTACACTGGAACATCTTCATGTAAGCCTGCCTTTATATACTTGCTGTGTGATGTGAATACATGAAAGTACATGAATACATATGCAAGTGCATATTCAAATACATGTACAAGAATGTAAGGGGTTCAGTTTGCATCATGATACAGTCTGTCTATACAACGGTAAAGTACTTTTCAGTTGACCTCTCAAATTCCAGAGGACTCTGTGATGAATTTCTTTTAACACTTATCAGGCAAGGAATAATTTAGAGTAGGTTGTTTCTGTACTCCAAGATGTAGGCAACAGTGTACACTGAACTTTTTTGCACTCTAACTTATCTATTTGGAGAAAAGTATTCCAAACAGCAAGGACTATCACCAAGAAGGCCTACTGTTTGGACAACATCCCCTATACTACTCGAGGAGAGGAACTTCTAATCAGCCCACTCTGGATGACTGGTCCAGATAGGCTGATTTAATTCTGGAAAGGCATTGTCTGATGTACAGTATCTCACTGCTGTGCCATAAAGACTTTTAAATTTGTGCTGTTCTACACTGATGGAGTTGCCCTGCATTTTGTACTAGCTTCAGTTTCCAAGTTGTCTCCAAAAGCAGCCCAACATAACTGGCAATGCAGATGGTGATCTTTGCATGACTTACCTTCAGGGCATCCTGATGCAGGAAGCATTGCAGCTGGCACACCAGCAGAGACCTCCCTGACCATGGCTTCCAGTGATGCTTCAGTGGACTTTCAGTGTAGCACCTAGAGCTCAGGAGGATTCCCAAGCCGTATTCTTTGGGGGAACTGCAATTCCATCCAAAACAACTACAGGATGGATGTTACTGGATTGTGCAGTTGTTTACTGACAAATTGCAACTCATCTTGGTAGGATTTAATTTGAGCTTGTTTTCCCCCATCCATCTTCTCCTAGCCTCCAGGCTGTTTCAGGACTTATTTATTTATTCGTCAAATTTATATAGTCATCCATCTCACAAACAAGTGACTTTGGGCAGTGTACAACAAGGCTAAAAACAATTAACTAATAAATACTGAATAATAATAATAATAATAATTTTTAAAAAATTAAAATTTTGTAAAAACAAGTTAAAATAGAAGAAATATTATGTGAAGAGATGTTAATAATAGTACAGCCACCTCAATAATTCACCAGTCCCCTGGGGTCCCCAGGCCTGATGGCACATCCAGGTTTTGAGGGACCTGTGGAAGGACAAAAGTGATGAAGCCAGCCTCACTTCAGGAGGGAGGATATTCTACAATGCTGGTGCCACAGCAGAAAAGGCCCACCTCCTGGGACTCACCAAATGTAGCTCCCAAGCTGACAGGACCCACAGCATGCCCTCCCTGCTGGATCTGGTGGGATGGGCAGGTGTAACTGGGGAGAGGCAATCCCTTAAATAACCTGGTCCCATGCCATGAAGAGCTTTTAAGGCCAAAATCAGTACCTGGAATTGGACCCGGAAACAGACTGGTAACCAATGCAGTTCACAAAGCAGAAGTGTAACATTTATTTTACTAGAAAACACATAACTGCCCATGTTGTTGCATTGTGCACCAGCTGAAGCTTCCAGATACTCTTCAAGGGCAGTCCCATGTAGAGCACATTACAGTAGTCCAACCAGGAGGTGACTAGGGTATGAGTGATCGTAAATAGACTTCATGACATCTCTGGCTTGATGATGTATAATCAGACTGTAATAATAAGATGATGTATAATCAGGTGTCATCAGCATTCTTTTTTATATATAATAATTTTATTAAAAGTTTTAATTACAACAGTAAAAGATAATATAAACTAAAGAAAAAAAGAGGTGCAAAAAAAAAGCAAAAAAAAAAAAAATCCTAAGAAAGAAAATTCCCATCCTCATCATGACAAGTATAAACAATTTCATAATCTCTTTACCTCCTCTCAATTAACAAATATAAAACACTTCATCCTATAACTCATCTCTTAACTATAGGCTAATCCAATAAGTAACACCTTCTCCAATCCAAGTGTCGGCAAAAAAGTCCAGAGTCCTAAAATAATAACATTAATTAACATATATAAAACTCCACAATGTTCTTCCATTCCAAATGCCAACAGTTCCAAAGAGAACAACTCAAAATAGCAACATATCCCTTTCAATAAACATTCCATATCTCAATTCTTAACTATAAACAAATCCGCAGTTAGCAAATATAAAGTAATCCCAGTATCCCAACATAACCAAAAGACTAAAATTTAACATAAAGAGGGATATAAAAAGACAGTTAAATACAGAGCCAGTTTAAATTCTGTCAAATTAGGATACGTAAAGTAACTATAAAAGAAAAAGCTTAAACGCCATGTTAAATATAAGCAAATATAATACACATAATTTTCCCAGTCCAGATATCAGCAAATCCAGAACAGAACCACCCAAGTAACAACATATCCTATTTTAGCCCTGGTCAAATAAACCAACTTTATGTTCCTTCTTTTTAGGCAAAACAGTCTTGCTCTTTAATCCATTCAGATGATTGTTTATCCTTATTTTGAATTTCTTCAATACTTTGTACAGCCTCTTTTGTAAGTTCAGCAAAAATAAATCATTCCAATTGTTCTCTGGGATTGTCATTTTTATTTCCTTCTTGATTTTTAAAGCTTCCCTCATCCAATTTTTTCCTTATATCTGATGACAAATTCTTATTCAGATTCTCATTCATGTTGTTCTCGGGTTGACTTTGTTGCATTTCTTTTTCTGTAACATCTTCTGGGAAGAGACTGTTCCCAAGAAAGCACAACATAGCTGACATAATTGATTCAAAGTCCCTGCACAGTTCCTGGTGCAGTTCCTCAAAGATATCTCTGAATGCCATTATAAGTTACTTATCTTGTTATGTCTCCAATATCAAAAAAAGTTTTTCTTTCCCACAAAAATGCATTTTTTAAAAAAAATTAATTTCAAAGTCTTAATATTCAAAATCCAACATTCCAAAGTTTTCTGAGCCCTTAATCCATTTAAAGCTTTCTATATCCAAAACCTTGTCTTGCTTTTTGCTGTTATAATCTTAGATTATTCTAATCTTAAATTAGAAAATTCTAATCTTAAATAGAATTTAAAATAAAAATACATTTTCATTTTCTTATATTAATGATTGAAGATACTCACCCAATGTTTACAGCCTTGCCACTTTGAAGGGATCTAACTTCTTTGAAGCAGTTAATAGGCAGTTACCAAAAGTGGTTAGCAAGGAAAGCACAAACTTAGCATCCTTTAAAAAGGCTCCATTTGAGGTTGGAACAATCATGGTGAATTCTCTCATCTCCCGATTCTCCCACCCTCTGGAGACTGCTGACTTGTAGTCTCCTTGTGCAAAGCAATCATAAGGAGAACAGCTTGGGCAATCTCACATTTTCTCTTTGTCGAAAAGGGTTGATGGAGCCAATCTATTTGTCAGTTCCCTGTTTGTGGCCACAAACATTGTCTGCCACCTTCCCTGGAAGTAGGCGTCATCAGCATTCTGACGACACTTCAACTCTGACAGATCTCCCAGTGCTTTCATGTAGATATTGAATATCATGGGGGACAGCACTAAGCCTGTGGAAGCCCATGTTGGAGTACCCATGGACTCCACTGCATCTCCCCCTGACAGGAACTTCCCATTTAGGCAGGATTAGGACCTTCAGAACATGGTGCAGGCATTCATAAGGACCCCATGGTTAATTGTATTCTATTTAGAGTCTAATAAGACCAAGACAGGCATATTCTCCCTAACTGGTTCCTCACAAAGATCATCTAACAGAGTGACTAAGGCAAGCTCTGTCCATGGCCTGGTTGTAATCCTGACTGGAAAGGATCCAGATAATCCATTCCTCTAAAATATTTCGCAGCCACAACATTTTCAATAACTCTGAGGTTACTGAAAAGATTAGAGACTGGATGGAAATAAATTTGGAACAATGAGGATTTTTTTCAGGCCATGCCAACACCTCATTCAAGGCAAGCAGTGGTATGACCTCCTCCAGGGAAGCCCTAATTATCTCCCAGATCCAACTGTCCACAGCCTGGCTGGCCACCTGAAGGAGAGAAATTCATGAAGCCTGCAGGAGTTCTAATTACAGAAATCAACTTCTTTGGCTTTCACAAATGAATCCACAATTATTATTTCAGAGTCAGTGGGAAGGTCAATATTATTATTTATACTCAAAAAATATTTCTTTCAACTTACTTTCCTATCCTTATCTTTTTGAGCTTATCTGATTTACATGTTGCCCATTACTCCCTTGTCATGACTTAGAAATAAGTCCCTTAACATACCAAACTAAATTCTATGCTGCAGTGTTCCACTGTCTTATGTATTTCCCACAACAACATCTGTACTTCAGCAAACTATTATTGTGTAATGATGTCTTTGCATATACTAAACATGGCACAAATGGTTAAGCATCATTCATTTCCTTCAATTACCAATATTGCTTTTGCACCTCCTGTCTTGATGCACTGTGTAAGCCAGTGGCAGAAAGATCCATCAATCATTTCTGTTGGCTGTCCTCAGCATCTGCTCTTCTAACGGGGCTGTGTGATAAAAAGAATGCTTGGATCTGGTTACCTATAGATCCCAGAGACTCCACAGCTGTTATTTTTCCCAGTTGCATGCTGCTTTAATTTATTTATGCAGTTTATTTATTTAGCTTTGTAATTGTCTCCAAATGGTAAGTGAGGGAGATGCTGGGGTAGACCACACAAATAATCTCTGACGTATGTTTGGCATATTGTCTTTATAGCAGCAATGGGACAACAGGGAAGACAATTGGCTCTTTTTTAACCACCTACTGATTGAAGAGCTTCTTTTGTGTTGCAATGCCACAATATATTAACTGCAAAAATATTTGCAGCTACCTTGGATTAGTTTTATAAGAACACCTTTTGTGTTGCAAGGTAATAATGAATGTGTTATTTTTGATTAGTTGTATACCTGTTCTGTGTTCACATTAACCTGGGTTTGCTGATATTCTGACTTTTACCTATTTAAAAGTTCTAGCCTGAGGCTACAGATAAAAGCATTGCGTTCTGGCAGCAAAATAGGAACAGAGACCTAGATTCATAAAGAATTCTCATTAAGGGCTTACATCTTTTCATAGCACAAAGAGAGGGTAAAGTAGTTATTAAAGGGTCCAAACCAAACCAGTTCCATGACAGAACTGGTAGCATGTACTCAGAATCCAGGAAGGAATCCATAAGGGAAATCAAAATCTGAGGCTTGAAGGAAAATAAGGAGAAACATGAAACCTGAAACTTCTACACTCATGTTATTTCCACTTTAGCAGATGCAAAACTTTTTCAGAGTTGATTTTGATCCTGTCCAAATAATGGGAACTTCAATCAATTTAGAAAAGGGCCTCAAACAATGACTACTTACAGGCATGGTAGCCAATGAGTTTGAACAATGATTTGGCCTCTTGAAATTTTTTCTAGGCAGCTAGTGAAAACACTGCAAACCATCACCTCCAAAATATTAGTGGTGAAGGAAGCAAGAGCTTCAACAGTTGTCTTATTCAGTACTAGTTTACCCATGGTTTGTGGGAATGAAAAATGGTATTTGGAAGCCTGAAGCATTCCAGATGTTGACAACCTCCATAATTAATTAATCTAATTAAGGAGGTTGTCAACATTTGGAATGCTTCGGGCTTTCAAATACCATATTTCTTTTCCACAAACCACGAGTAAACTATTACTGAATAAGACAACTATTGAATTCTATCTCTTCATACTACCTTATTAAACTTCCACTGTACCTTGATGTCACTGTGATACATATTTTCTTGCCTCTATTTCCTATAATTAATTTCTGCCAGGAAGGAAACACATGTCTCATTGACACTGGGAAATGGAGTAAAAGATTTTGCAAAGGAGGAAGTTGTGACTTGCCTTCAGGGCCAGAAATAATAGATATTTGGTTAATTAGTGTTAAAACTGGTCATAAGTGTCAAGATCAGTGGACAATCCTTCAATGCCACTACATTTAGTCTGAAAATAGTTGGGCCTAAAAGGGCTTATGCTTTTAGCCTCAAACATTAGTGTGGTGAAGATGGCTCCCTGGCAGTGTAATTTTCAATATCTCAGCCTTTTTGCTGAGTTTCAGGACAGTGGGGAGAAGTAGAGAGCCTAGGCAACAAGGGCTGAAGCATATTTTAAGTCCAGAACAAGATAACATTCAGAAGCAGCTCAGGTGAATGCCTCCCTCATTCACTGGCGTATAAGCGGGGGGGGGGAGGGGGGGAGGGGAAGGAGGAGGAGGGGGAGCTGGTACAGCACAATCAAACTTGTAAGATTCTGCTATTATAGCCAATCTCAGTAAAAGCAATTTTAGCCTTCCAGTGAAGTGGCTTTCTTAGTCTGGTCTACCTAGTGGGGCTGACAGGATACATATCCAGATGAACGACGTTTCTCAAGTAACTGTGCATGATTCCTGAGCCATCATTTCTGCCAGATATTATATTATAATATTATAATATTAAGGAGTTAAGATCAGAGACTAGAGCTACAGATCAAAACTGGCAGCAATCCAAAGGATACATTCTTTTTAAAAAAGCCTTAAAAGCAAGAATTGTATGCAATATCATTATTATTATTCTTTGATATAGCGTATATGGCAGTAGTCCTAAATAATAAATTATAGACAAGCTTTCTTACTGTCATCATTAAAACATAGTAGGTTACAATAGTTTTCTTCAGGTATTTCTATATTCTAGTCATTTAGCCCATAAATCTTTCCATTTTACTAAACTACAAGCTATATCTCTTGCTGAGAGATAAGATGTGATTATTTTAGAGGATCTAGAAATTACAAGCAATCCATTCATACTTTGGTTTAAGTGATCTCATAAATTCTTTAAATCTTTCAATGCAGAGTCGCTTTGAATAAAAACATGTTAGGGCAAAATAAATTCCAGAGGGAAATTTCTGTGTCTGCATTTTATGCACAATTGTTTTAAAATTGACTTTATTGTTTATCTTGTATTGTCAATATATGCTATAAAATAAAACACTGCAGAATATGAATATACACAAATCTTATATGAAACACCCCCTAAATCACTAGCTAGGACATTCTGTCATTGTGAAATGACAGAACAAAGACAGCTTTGAGAAGGCCAAACACACACATGCAGCCCTAAGGATTTATATGGAGGTTTTGCAAGAAGTCATCCAGCAGTTTAATGATCAAATAAAGATCATACCATTCCAACGGTTAAATGGAAATCCACCAAATTTCCAAAGCACAGTATGCTTCTTCCTTCATTTGGAGGCTACCACAAAAGGGCCTGGATTCATTCCTGTCCTAACTTCAACTCCTGGGATGTTATTTCCATAGATATTTCTAAGCCAAAAAATGATATTGCAGGCTACGCATATCTGTCTGTGAAACCAGTGTGTAATTTCCTAAAGGAAATACTTTCTGAATAGTAAGCATTTGTAGGATCTTACATCCTGCCAGTATATTGAATATAGTATACAGTATATTCACATCCTTCAAAATTATATTGAAGCACTCAAGGTCACAAAATGTGCAGGCTTTTGAATTCTCAAGAACTTTTTATCAAGTGAGGTGTGGAAGCAAGAGGGGAAGGACCAAAAGTGGCTGATAAGTATATCATGTCTGCAAATCTGTAGTATCTTAGATGGGATGTGTGAACCAGCTGCTGATGTGGAAAGTGAATCCTGTGAGGTGCAGAAGTGGGTGTTAGGTGGCATTCCTCACTTTTCTAAGGGTAGCTGGGTGAAAAACAATTGCAAGCAACAACTGATTTCCCCCTCTTTTAAAATATACAGTACATTTGCTAACTCATACCAGCTTCCAACCTCAGACAAAATACACAGTAACCTTGATAGGTGGAAAACAGGTGGAACAAAACCAGCCCAGACATAGATTATTCCCCCTTTTAAAAATGCTGATCCTTTGCCATTGTCCTTTGTGAATACAATGAAAAGGGTGGGGGAGTCTCCAAATATAGATAAATGTACCTGAAGAATCCAAGATATTCTAAATATTTTCTTCAGGGTCATGTTTAGATACCACCAACCTGAGGGCAGATCCTGCTTGGCCACTCACTACTTCCTGAAAACAGGAGTAGATAACATCCTCCTCCTTCCATTCCCAGTCCATTACAAATACACCTGACATTCATGTTTTCCAGCTTCAAACCCAAGCTGTCTTGAGCCTCCCAGAAGGGATGGTCTCCAGTGTTTAATTCTGTTCTAGTAGCAGCCCCAGCTCAGAACAGTTGCAGAAATTGACATACACACTGTGATGGAATGTATCTATGAGGAGGAAAGTGATGTGGGAGATCAAGGCTGTCAGGAAGGAGGGGGCGCATTCCAGAAGGAGACAGGAGACAAAAGACAACACCGTCCGCAGGGGGAGCATGCGAAGGGTAAGAGGTTCAGGGTAGCCACTCCCTAGAATCTCCCAGGATATATCCACTGGTTGCAGTAGTATAGATTTAGTTTGGCAAGATTCTGTCTATAAGGTGTAAGCAAATAAAGGAACTGTACTCAACTGGACCATTTCATTGCTGTTCTTGGGCTGGGTCTGACACCACCACCCTCCATTCCAGCAGCTAATGGCTGCTCTGGGCAGCCATTTTATCCTGGGCTGCTGGGCCTCCCTATTAGGCAGACCAAACCAAGAAATCAACTCCACAGAAAGGCTAAAAGGCTAAAACTACTTTTGTTGAGATCTGCTATAGTAACAGTTCAATTATGTTGTACCTCTTCTTCTGACTTATAGTTCAGCGAATAAGATAGTGTCTGTCTAAGCCACTTCCAAATGTTACCTGGCTGTTGTAGACTTAAAATATGTTTTACCCCTTGTCACCTTGGTAGCAACAGAGCTTATATATCTTCATCAAGACCACTTTCCTTACTCTCTACACCTACATTCTCTTCTGGTCAACAGTTACTATTTTTTATAATCTTGAGGTTGATCCAGTCATGGCCTGTTAAGTCAATGTTAAGTCAATCTTCAACCCTAGAAGTTCATGCTCCATTCAACCCTTACATTTCCCAGTTGGCACCCTTTCAGTTTCTGTCTAGGCTGCATAAAACATGCTGCCCTTGTTTTCCCAGCCTCTGCTCACAGTACTTCAAAGTTTCCCTTCCCTCTGTGTGTGTGTTTGTGTGTATCTAATCTTAATTTTGCGAAGAAAGATCTCTTTGGAGAAGACCCTGATGCTGGGAAAGATTGAAGGCAAAAGGAGAAGAGGACGGCAGAGGATGAGATGGTTAGATAGCATCACTGAAGCAATGAGCATGAAACTGAGCAAACTCAGGGAGGCAGTGAAGGACAGGAAGGCCTGGCGCAATATGGTTCATGGGGTCACGAAGAGTCGGACACGACTTAACGACTAAACAACAACAACAAATCTTAATTTGCAAGGTAGGGACTTTGCCACTTTGTTTCTATAAAGCTGAATTGTAGAGGAGTAGAGATGGTCTTGAAGAAGGAATTCAATAACTATTATGTAAATGTCAGCTTAGCCCAAATAAACAGAAGAGGGTAAAGAAAAAATTCAAGATTGCCCCGCCTGATTCTCTTTAGTATAAGAAAGGAGTGAGAAAATCTCTGTCAGGCTTTCAAGATTCTCTAACAACGAGGTAGCTTTCCAGTTGTTCATGAACTGTCAGTTCTTCCATTCTACAAAGCTTTCATAGACCTACAAAGCAACACAGGAATAAAGGAACAGCCTTTTTTACTGTGATTACTGTGGCATCAGCACAATGATGTTATCATAAAGAAAGAAACAAAAGGGTCTGCGTTAGTGGTGATAATGTGGGAAGGCAATAATGTGGGAAGGAGATTGAAGACATCCATTTCTGCACACATTTGGGAAAGACACAAGTAAGACCTGGGCACTAGTGGGAAGGAAACAATCGCTAAAAGGAAATGGGAGGCACTGGCAAATCACTCCACACTGGAGCCAGCCTGTGAGGCTTGTCTTCCTTGCAACGATGGGAAGGTCATGAGACAGGGGAACAACCCATCAGGTGTTGCAGTGGCCATAGTCTAGAATGCCAGCCTGCCCCATTGCTAACTAGACCGGAATTTCTGAAGTTGGCTTAAGAAACAGCTGGGACCATTATGAAAGACAAGCAGCTTAAGCTCCAGTGCAGAATCGCCCTGCATCTGCTACTTCTACTGCTGTACTATATCATTCTCTATTCAAAGTCCTGACGGGTCTGGTATTTTGCACTAGGTCATTTTTTATTGCTATTGCTGCCCCCTCCCCCACAAAAAAACTTGCTCTTCTGCTTCATCTCTCTTACTCTGAACACTGAGCTATTCTGAGATGCCCTTTCTATCCCTTATCTCAACTTTATCTCTTATACTAACCCTTCCCCTTTTTGAATCTGTTATGTAGTCCTTCAGTACCGGAAGGTTCATGAAGGTTAAATAGCATGCCTTCTTTGCTGCCAAGAATTACCTATTCTCCAGTTTAGTGGATAATAATCTGACCACCTTATCAGGGCAACCATCAAGCATCAGGTCCTTTTGTACAGAAATTTGCAAGGAGCAATTTGCTGAGGATGCCTCCATCCTCATGCAGCCAGCCATACACTTCTGAAAAATGAAAGATGATTTTCCTCCCTTGCTCACCAGTACCTGATATACATATCAAGCTGGGTGAGTGGAGATGCAAAAAGGAAGGGAGGGAGGGAGGGAGGGGAATAAGATAGCTATACAATTATTCTCCAGCAGAGCATCCTCTACTTTCTTTCTTCATTCTTTCTTCTAATTACCCACCAAACTACCAGTTCCTCTGGAACTACCAGAGGAAAAAACAAAACAAAACCCCCACCAACACTGGCAGGGCATGCCACTGTCTATAAACTGAGAGCAAACCCCACTCCATTCTAGCACTGAAGAGGTTTACCTAGCCGGGTAATGAAACGTTTGCAAGAAAACAGCCAAGCTCAGAGAACTCCAGGGACTCCACAATTTTTTCTTTGCTTGAGTTTGGAATGTGTCCATCTGCAAGCTAGAGTGTGCTTGAAATTCTTTCCCCTAAAAATAGCCTTCTATAACACAGGACTTGACTTATTCCTGTTTCATTCTATAAAACCCTTAAGGTTAGTGCTTACACCTGGCATCAGGAAATCCCTATTGCTATTGCCAAGGGGTTCATGGTATTTTATTGTTGCATCTTTCCTATTCTTTTTAAAGTGCTGCTTGATCCTTTTTTGTTTCCTTTCTCATAGTCAGAAGGGGGTGCTGGAACCTCCTTGGTGGCCTATATCTCAACCCCCTCCCCCTTGTCTTTCCCTCAAGGGTATCTGTACAATTTCATTACTCTTTTGGATGTCTCTCCAAATGAAAGCTGACCTATTTCGTTCTCCTTCCTCTCACTTTGTTTTACACATTTCCCCCATGTACCCAGCACCAACACACTTCAATCACTTAGAGGAAACACAGTAGATCCTACAGCTGGTCTCAGGGTATGGTTTGAAGGCATGTTAGTGCCTTCGTGTTAATAACATCTGAATCTTGGCAATGTCTGAAAGGGAGACTTTGGAAATCCTATGTACTAATCCTGGCTGCCATCTCTCCTTCAGCTTCTAAGTCTTGCTTCCCTAGTAAAAACAGCTTTTGTTACTCCATCTTGTTCTTGGGGCAATTTCACATTTCTTTAAGGTACAGTTGTTGGTTTGATTTTTGAGCTTGTTTTCTTGTCAGTGACTATGGATGCTAGTCATTTTTGAAAACGCTTTACATTTCCCAATTTGACTCCCCCCCCCAATGAAAACAATAAGTTTGCTGGTTTGTTAGATTTACATCCTGCCTTTCCTTCAGGAGCTCAAGGCAACATATTTCAAATTTCTCCCTCCTTGGTTTTCTCCTATGACATCCCTGGGAGGTAGGCTGGGCTGAAAGAGAGTGACTGGCCCAAGGTCAGCCAGTAAACTTCCACAGCTGAGGGTAGACTTGAACCTGGGTCTCTCCAGAGACAGTCCAACACCTTTACCACTCCACTCCACTGATTCAAATTAAGTCTGATTTCCATCTAACTAAGCAAAACTAACTGGGGAAAAAGTAGCACACTGAGGATTTATTTTGTTCCTTCTGTCTGTGATTTCCCAACTTAAAAAACAAACACATTTTATACTTTAGATCACACCCTACATATTATTTTAAGAAAAGGTGATAGGGAAAATTGTATGTGACTTTATCTATGACGATCCTGCAGTGGATCAGGCTGGTGCTTCAGCATTGTTGTTAATGGATGGGTGTGGAAATTATGGGGAAAGGTAGAGAAAAGCTGTATGTCTGATCCCTGCTTTCCAGGTCCTTATATGGGCCTTTATTTCCTGATGTATTATCTAAAACGCTTTCTATAAAATGTCACATAGTGCACCTATAACTTAATGAATGGCTAAATCTTCCAGTGAATGTGAGCAAAGTGCATCCTCCAGCATTCTTAGCTCATTAAGCACTTAAGAATTCAAGCTTTCCCTATTTAAAACCTAAACCATTATTCCTCATTTACAATACCTGATGCTTCAGTGTTGTATCAATATTGCCACAAAGGCTAATGTGAATATTTTCAGTAAATACAATTACTAGATGAGAACCCAATCCACTCTGGAGGCCCTTTTATCCTCTTGAATAGCTCACTTACTTTAAACCAAACCAATGGACCTATTTCCACATGGAGTAGAAAGGCTCCTTCCATCCTCCTGCAGCGTGTCATGGTTATGATACAGGGATGCCACTGGTCTTGGACCACAGGCAGATTTCGGAGAAGCTGAAGTGTGCTATTCACCCACTCTGGCAAAAGTGAATTTTATTAATCTCATTAAGGCAAGGTGTTGTAAGAATTATGAGAAAGGAAGTTGGTAATACGTTGGAAACACATCCATTCTTCACAAAATGTATTATTTGTAAGTGGTTTCTAAACCAAGCTGTATGAAAAGACCCACTACATTGAAATAACCTAATCAGCAATGTTAGGATTGCAAACATGCAGGCCAGTGGTAGCTTTTTTTTCAAGAGCAAAGTGGGGGAGTGGGGGATTGGTGCCCAACTTCAGATTCTGACTCAACCTTGGAAGCTTATTGGGTGATTACAGGTCAGTAACTATCTTGTCATGGGAATCTATCTATCTGTCTGTCTGTCTGTCTGTCTATCTATCTATCTATCTATCCATCCATCCTGTCACATACTTTGTACTGCTATAAATCTAATGAATTAAAAAAAACACACATCCAAATAAGTTAATAGGAAGGTATTTCTAGGTTTTTAAGCTTTTATCCTAAATATATAGCTGCATATTTATTATTATTTTCTTGCCAGCAAATAGAGACAGGGACAGGGACAGAGACAGAGACAGAGACAGAGACAGAGACAGAGACAGAGACAGAGACAGAGACAGAGACAGAGACAGAGACAGAGATTGACCTGAGTTGGTGTGATAGAATGGAATTATGAAGGCCAGGCTCAGGGAGATAAGCATGTTCTTAGTTCACCGGAGGAGCGTGGGAAGATCAAGAGGATGAGGCTGGCACCTCCCTGAGGAATTCAGGGTGTTGTGGCTGGCTGGCTTGAGAGCTAGGTTTCAGTCTGGGGAGATTTTCTGTATAGAGGTTATAGCTAATAAACACAGTTGAACTGGATTTGTATTGTCTCTTGGAGTTCTTTGGGCTAAATCTGACAGTTGGACTGATCTGCATTCCTATAGTTAACTTTTGATGGATTTTTAAAAAATGTACTTATATTTTATATATACAAATAAAAACAAATAAATATGGTTGGAGAGGGGATGTTCTCTGCTTAAGAGCTGATCCTAGTGGAAGATGGGATGAATGATTTTCTAAAGGCAAATAAATAATGAAATGCTGTGTCTGTTTACTCAGAGATAAGCTTTACTAAATCTAACAGGTGCTTTGTCTTCACCCAATGTTCTGCAATCACTGATGCACACGATCCTTGCATCTATCTTACCTCTGAGGTGGCCAAAGGCTGTATATCAATTTCCTAACTTGCATTATACAGTTATCTGTCCAGTTCTCTGAAGCTCCCTCGCCTCCTACACTTCAGTTAATGCCAAGGAGAAGACCAATGAAGAAATTTCTCCCATTAGCAAAAAAAGTAGCAAGATTCCTAAACTGAAGCATGAAATTAAGAAAGAAGGATACCCTAAAACAAAACAGGAGTAGTTCTGCCACCTTGAAGCAACAATTAAATCACTACCACACTTAATTCTACAGAAATTCTACAGCATCTCAGAAAATGACAAAGGAAAGCAGGAGCCTCTTTTATATGAAAAGAAAATGTTCAGCAACTCAAAAATAAGATTTTAACAGAGAATTAAAAAAGAAAAACAAACCCCTTCCATGGCCCATCCTAATCTAGCATTTTGTTTCTCCCAGTAACTATCCAGGTGTTTTAAAGTGTTTCCTACTGTTGTTCTCCTGCAAGTATATTCAGAGCCATGCTGCTGCTACCCCAAAGGTAATGTTGAAACTTCAAGACTAATAGCCTTTGATAGATCAGCTCTCCATGAATTTATCCAAACACCTTTTAAGTTTATCCAAGTGAGTGGCCATGTTTTGCAGTAGTAAATTCCATAATGAGTGGATCTTAAGTGGATTGTAGTAACAGCTGGGTGGGAAGAAGATCCATATATGCTGTCCTAACCTATAAGGTAGTTTATATCTCTATATTGTTACATTTACAATTGTATCTATGTCTATTCTTATGAAACAATCATCTTCCCTGATGCCTACCAGATGTTCCTTATGCCTTTTAGAGATGTAGGATTCTCATTTTACCCTGTCAAACCCTCCAATGTGACAAACAAGCATAATGTTGAGGGGTCTTTAAGGTGCTATGGATGCTTAAAGCCTCTTCAAGATGCTTCAGTGCTGAAGACACCTATTTTGTCTCTTAATCTTGCCCAAATTTGCCAAAATGGAAAGAAAAATCAGTTGCTCATACTTACTGCAGGGGTATGAAGGTTGTGAGTTTCAAATCTCTGCGTGAAGAAGCAGCTTTTTCTAAGAAAAAGAAAATAGGAAATGTAGAAATTATGGGTTATCTAGGACAACCAAGTATCCCTTGACCCCCTTGTGAATGCATATAACTACTTTGTTCCTCCATGCTCATAGCACTGCATAATAGATTTCTAAAATATTTCAAAATAGTTTCTCCAGTCCTGTATGAGAGTCACCAAATGTCCCAAAACTCAAGAACTGAAGTAAATGCTATAGAATTAGAGCAGCAGTGAAAAATCTCTGGGGCTGACATCTGTTTAATATATAAAGTATTTCCATAGCTTGGTAGCAGATTACCTGAGAGTATCAAAGGTCTAACTTGCCCTGTTTAAACAGACTAATTATGAAGTATAGTGATATGGATGTAAGTTTGGAGCCTTTCCAAATGGAGTCATAAAATGTGCTAATTGGTCTTGAGAATTAGAATGCTGTAAAAGTTAAATTTACAACACAGACTGTTTTAGAAAGGAATTAACTTGGTGACCCTAGAGCTTTTTTAATACACCTAACTGGTAGGAAGAAGGTCAGTAGATAATGGGAATCTGCAATGAACACCATGAGAGAGTGACAGAACCACTTTCATTGGTGTAGATTAATATTACATGTACAGTATAATTAATAAGTACTTAGCTGAAAAGGTTTGTACAATGTTACACAGCTGAGTATGTAGTTGGGTAAATATCTGGTGTAAGATTGGATCCTTGTTGGAATTACACCAAATCAGAAATAATGATTTAATTAAGCATCTTACCTGCTAGGAGGTCAAATTATAATTAATTTGATGTGTCATGTTTATTTAATCTAGGATACTGAGTTATTTAATAATATTAAATATTCATGTAAACACATCAGTATAAAGCTCACTAGCGCAGGAGCATGCATTAAATTACTGTACCAGTAATCTAAACTTATTTAATTTTTGCTACTTTAAACTGTAGCAAGTTTTAAAAAGTTAAAATATAACCAGTTAAGATAATAAAGTTTCAAGTCACTTGTATTTGAATTTCAAAATAATATTTAGTTATATATTCTTGAAATTGTGTTAACTTGAAAGAACATTTCAGATTAATTTCATTAAAAAAAGATACATAGAAAATGCCTTTGGACATTTTTTATAGCGAAAGTGACTGTAAGCTTCCATGAAAAAAAAATGTCATTTCCCATAATACAGGGTAACAAGAAAGTAAAGCAAAAAGAGGAGAGAGAAGAAAAAAATTATTTATTTATCCTACTTCTTCTGCTCTTCCTATTTCTTCCTCTGCTTATTGCTACGGCTCAAAGAAAGGAAGGGTACAGGATGTTTTAAGGTGGTGGGGATAACCTAAGCTGACCAAAGTAGGGGTGTACATATGAAACTTCCTTTCCTAAATACTGAATCTCATTCCAAATGTCAGGAAAAATTTGGGGAAAGGGTTATTTGCCTCATATTTTGAGAATGGTTTTTTTGGACTTGGTTTTGTTTCTGAATCAGAAGTGAACAAAGTGTGGCTTAATGATCTGACCAAGAAACAGAATGCTGATTTAGGGTATGCTGTCTATCTTTCTTTCTCTAGTAATTTTGGCTCAGTAAAATATAATATTAGGCCAATAACACATGTGCGCACGCACACACAATTCTCGCTCAGTTTGATAAAGATAGGCAGGCAGGCAGAGGGAAAGGAAGGAAGGAAGGAAGGAAGGAAGGAAGGAAGGAAGGAAGGAAGGAAGGAAGGAAGGAAGGAAGGAAGGAAGGAAGGAAGGAAGGAAGGAAGGAAAGGTTAATACTGCAGGTTTTATAAGATTTTTTTTTTACAGGAAATATAAGGATAGGCAAAGCCTAGCATCAAGTTAACTTCATCCTACCAGGAGAGTTTAAGAAATGTGCTGTGTACATGAGTGCCTAGGAAAAAAGGCAGAAAGAAGTAACTTTAGACTAGTAATCTCACAGACAGAGAGGAGACACAGAATAACCTCTTAATTTTCTATATATACCCTAATGCTCTCTTGGGGTCAGTAGGTCATGAGGTGCTGAAAAGTCAGAACCGTTGGATTTGCATTGCCAACATTTTTTCAGGCGAGATTAATATTTCAGTTAAATTCTCAGAGATGTGTGGGTACATTTACTGAAAGTTGATAGGGGTGTGTTTGTGAGTATTCTGATTTCATTGTGGAAACATCTTTGCAAGTGGTACTTAGCACAGCTTCACATGCAATCCTGTCCACCCATTGAGTTGCAATACAACATTGCAGCTGCATTAACTTCACCACATAACAATGGCAAAGCACAGAAACCTCATCATACAAATATTCAGGTTGATAAAGAAGGGCAGATAACAGAAATATATATATCCATGATAAATGAGCAGTATCTATGTGGTAATATGCTTTTATGCTATGGAAAAATGATCTAAAAAGTAAAGAAAATAGTATGGTTCCAACAGTATTCACAATAGAAACTTGTGCAGTGGTTGCAATATTTAAACTATGTGGGGAGGGATAGGTGTTAGACTAATATCAATCAACAGCTGTGAAGCAATTGCCCTTTTAAAATATAGTTATAAAATTGCTGGTGAGGAAAACATTACAGCAACTCTGTTACGATGTTTGCTAATTCAATAGCTGAATCACTAGCAGACACTCAGCAAGGCACATCTTTCATTGATAACTGTTTTCATTTTTTCCCCTTTCTATAAGCAAAATGGCAGACGCAACCAAAGTATCATGCAAATTCTAATTTTCTGCAAAATGTAAGCATATATTTATCTTGTACAATTACTAAACTATCAGGGAAACATAGCATTTAGAGAAGGGCTCCCCTCCTTCCAAGCCTAAAAATATGTTCTGCATATTAACACAATGTACCTACCTGGAATGTGCATTCATTTCAGACAAAACAAGAAACTGAACTGAATGGGCCACCTCTCTTTGATTATCTCTACCCGTCCCATCAGGTCCATCAGGAAAGGCATGTTACAGGTCCCTCCTGCTAAGAAGTTCCACCTGACGGGACCCAGAAGACAAGCCTTTTCTGCCGTGGCACCCACCCTTGGAACATCAACCCTCCCTGAGGTGAGGTTAGCCCCAATCCTTGTGACCTTCCAGGAACCCCTTAAAAGGTATTTTTTTTCAACAGGCCTGGGGATCCCTTGACAACAGAGAGCTCGTCTGCTGGCTGCATCACCTGTAACGTTCTGATGCATTCCCACTTGCGATCTTGTTTTTATTTAAGTTTCATTATTTTTAGTGGTGTCTGTAGAATGTTTTAATGGTTGGCTTTATTGTACACTGCCCAGAGTCACTTTGTGTGAGACAGACACCCATATGAATTTGAGAAATAAATAAATGGGATCCATCAGTTGAATTTTCATTAATTTGGAAGTGAACGTAGGAAAACATAAAGAGGTACGACACCCATTCCTGTCCATTTGTACCATTAAACTGTAGGAGGCCTTGCATTTGTAAGAGGCCACTGGAGTTGGGCAGCTAATAAATTTAAATATCACCATCATTATCATCATCATCATCTGAGAAAAGACAGGCGGAACTGAGCTTGGCAGTCACTTTTTTGGGGGGGGGGTTGGTTTTGTTTTGTTTTGCAGAATGGCCTTGAATATTGAATCACAAGTTATGGGACATTCTGTGAAAAAAAACTAGAAAAGCAAAACCCAAATCCATCATGATCTCTTACATAGTTGTTGCAATTAGGGGGGGAAAAAAATACTTAAGGAAAGTGACTGGCCAGTTACATGGGAATAATTTCTGATACAATTCCTTCAGAGTGAGTCTCCTCTTGAAGTGTTCCTGGAAAGTCATTCCCTGCTTGAAAGTTGCATCTTCACTTCCCTCTTTCTCATTTTGTAAAGGGTTGGCCTTGTCTTGTTTGTGAGATACTTGGGAAAGATCAGAAAACAGAGAAGTTGGCCAGAGGGAAAGAACTCTTGTAAGTACTGTATTTTTCCGACTATAAGACGATACTTTTTTCTAAAATCCTTACCCTAAAAACTGAAGGGCGTCTCATTCAAGGAAGTCAGCCGAGAATTGCGCGGTTGCAAAACTGCCCATACTTTGTTTCTGCAGAGAGGCTTCCTCCTATTGCTACCCTCCAATCACGAGTGAAATAGCTTGTCTCCCAAACAGACTTCCTCCAATCACGAGCCTGATGTAACTGACGTCAGCTGATGCTGAAAAAACCAATTAGAGGAAGTCTATTTGCAGAGACAAGCTATCGGCAGTTTCACTCGTGCTTGAATGTAATCAGTTATGCAAAAGAGCCTGGAAATAGAGCTGCAGAGAGACGGTTTGGACCTCCTCCCACCGAGTGTATGAGGTCAATGTTAACTAATTACTAAATAAAAATGTGTTCTGCACTATCTTTAAAATATTGATTTCTTAATTTTGGGTTGGAAAAGTGGGGGTCGTCTTGTACATGGGGGCGTCTTATTGACGGAAAAATATGGTAAGTAACTTTCCGAATGGGCCCAATGCTTTGGCAATATTCCAAATACCTCTGAAACAATCGGTGTCAGTATTCAAGCTTCATCCAGTGTTGATGTATTACCCGAGGAGGCCTAGCCAATGAAATGTCTCATTAAAGTGAAAATTATACTTGCCTATGGAACAACAGATGTGGAAAGTTTGAATTGTAATGTGAAATACTACGACCTCCCTTTTCTGTGGGTAGAAAACTTCACACATTCATACGAATGCAAGTATTTATTTAATGTTTATATAAAACCTTTATGCCTAGGCTACTAATCCAGTTGCAGAGCACAGAAGCTGCATCTGGAAAAGAGATGACTGCTGAGAGAAGAAGAATTTTTAAAGCAAAACTTCTTCCCTTTTTAAAATTTCTCTTTGTTTACTGTCTCGTTATTATTCATTTTTAGATGTTCTTTCGGTGATGATGACCTGGCAAAATTATGGGAAAAGCATTTGGAAAAGGAGGAGGAGAAAAAAAACCCTCTGCTTTCCTGATGAAATAGACAACTACTTATATTGGGCAACAGATTTGCTATAATGATGAGGCTGCCTTAAGATGCCCTAAGGTATAACTGTACTTTTGGCAAAACAAATCTGATTTGCAACGCCAGGCTTGCAGCCAAGATAAAAACTGAGGTAAAATAACATTTGCAGAGGAGAAGCTCCAGAAATAAGTTCCTTCATGTAGAATCATAGAATTGTAGGATTGGAAGGGACCTCAAAAATCAACTCCAACCCTCCAGAATAAGGGTTTTCAAATATTTCTGGCCCCAGGACCTGTTGATTTTTTTTTTTTTAATTGATTAATAGGCAAAGCACGAGTGATAGACAGTTGGCAGTTGACAAGGCAACTTATGCTTGTTGTAATTTAATTATGCAATTCACATATTAAACTTCTTTAATTTCACAAAAATGGGTGCCTGAATTACAGCACTGGCATTTGTTTCACCTTTTCTGTTTTCACCTATTTCTGTACCGTCTGCAATTGTACCAGCTTGTAGCGAACGATCCATGTCTGGAAAAAATTCCACATTACTGTACATAAGTATGTATTAGACTTAATCAAAAAATAAAATAATAAATAATATACATATATCAAAGGGTATATATCTAGGATGGGTGCAACCGTTTAATATTGTGAAGCTGAAAACATCATCATTTGGGATGTCACTTAGAATAAATCCTTTACTTAGGAATGGTGATGTACCTAATCATGACATGCAGTATAGACAGAAGTAGTGGATTAACTTAGTGAAATTAAATTGGATTTTTTTCTAGCATGAATGCCTGGCTGAAGCCACTTAAGCAACCATCTTCCTCCTGCCCACCTGCTTTTGCAGAAACAGTCCTTACATGCTTACCCCATTGGAAGTTTCACTCCAAAGGATTTGGTGCAAACCTAAGTTTCTTTATTCATTCCCTCATAGTTCAATGGCATTTATTCTGCTTGATGGTTAAGCAGATCTCTGGGGGACACACACATGTATACACACAAATACTTTGTGCAATGTGGAGAGTGGAGAATGAGGGAGAGACAGCCCTTGCAGAGTTCAAAACATTTGTTCAAGGTTGTGGGAGGCAGGGAGGCAGGTTTTGTGAATGTGCACGTGGCAAGGGAAAGGCAGTTAGTCACATGTCACATCCTGGGTGGTGAACTTGCAAACACTGGTGACATTTAGCAAGTGAAAGGGGAACAGTAGCATCGAAGTAGAAGCAGATAGCTGAATGCATTCAAGGTTGGTTTTTTTTTTTTTTTTAATTAATCACTCACAGAGGGGATTTTTTTCTCATTAGTCCCGAGGAACTAATTCAAGTCTTTGCAGAGGGCTCTGCAGAATCCAGCTTGAAAAATCTGGAACTCAACTTTAATTCAAAGAGATAATTCATCAGTTTCACAGAAAACACCAGCTCTTAAATCAAGGTAGGTATAAGACCATTCTACCAGATGATTAAATGTGTGTGTCCTACTCACAGACAATTAGCTTATGCTCGATTGTGTTTATCTTTAAAGTATACCAAGATTCTTTCTTGTGGAGCCAGATTAGTTCTTCCTATGTCAATGAATAACAACAGAAAAAGGGAAAAGTCATCTTCAATATTTTTGTAGCTTCTTTGAAGTAACCAAAGAAGACTGTGCCTGTGAATTTCTGCAAGGAGGATGGGTTGATATGAATACTCTGCCCCAACCATTTTATGGATCCAATTGGTTTGTAATGGGTGCTTGGGAAAGTTTAGTGACCTAGAAGGCAACTCTACTGAAGGCCTTTTTACCTCAGAAATATAGAGGTGGCAAAGGCCCTTGATAGGACAGATCCTGAGCAGCCACTCCTTATGCACCAATCCCAGGGGGCTTTTGGTTACCAAGGAACATTCAGAAGATAAAGCACCAACAGAGACACTTGGAGCAGTGCTAGCAGAAAACGAAGAACAAATCTGAGCCCTTAGTGCCTCTACAGTAAGCTGCCCAGAAGTCCTTTTTAAAGTGACCCAGATCCTTTTGCAGAAGGATGGGCTGGAAGAAAGCACTAGGAGTTCTATGACATGTAAGCTAAGCATTTTGTGGATAATATCACTTGCCTTAGCTTAGAATTAGAAGCTGGCTGGGTAAGAATTAGTGGGGATAATATCTTACAATGCTATCTGGGAGACATCTGAGCCTGCAGATCTTGTGCACAGGATAAGATGCTTGGGGAGATAAGCTGTGGGCTGACTCTCTCCCCTTCCTGGATGGTACAACTTGACAGAAAGGGAACAGGATGCTGGGTGCAGGTAGTTGTTGATATTATTGTTGGTTGCACAGTCAGCCAGATGTTTAGACTGGATTTGGCATTTTTATCCACCTATCGAGTCCTTCCCAAGGACCTGGGATAGGTAGATGTTGTTGTTTGATGGTGAATATTATTCTTATTATTTAAATGTATTGCCCACCCAACTAGTGAATGCTTCTTTGTAGAGGGGAAAATACCACCATCCTTAAAAAAGGCACTAGTGGACCCATCCTTGAGGTGCCAGCCTTGGACTTGGCCTTATTAGACACAATCACTCAATCTCCAAATTTTTAACATGGCTTTATTATGCCAGGGAAAAGGAAACCCTTCAGGTAGCATAGCACTCAATGAGCAAAAAGGTGTTAATTGCATGGAATGTGACCTAAATGACCTTGCTTTCTGCTGCATGCTGCATGCTTCACAGAGAGGAAACAGTGATTTAAAAAAACCTCTGGGCTGCCCAAGAATATCCTCCCTCTTGCTTTGAAGAATTCTAAGACTATATGAGGAGGAAAGAAGGTTTATTTTCATCAATGCAAGGGAACCCCAAAGAATCTTAAAATGAGGACTGCTCCTGGGTTGAGTACATCCACGTGGAGCCCTCAAGTGAATTCCAAAGTCCCAAATACTGAGGTAGGATTTTATAGGTTAATCACAGAAAATGAACATGACCTTAAACCATGTTTCTCACTTACATTCACATAAGTGACCCATCCAATTTCTGTAGATTCTGTGATGCTAATCATTTTTTGTACTTGAGATGTAAATAATTCATTTCCAGTTATTCCAGAACCAGCCATTTCTCCCTCTCCATGGTGTGACTGACATCAACTTTTAAATGAACATTTATTCCTACATGATACTACATAATCCCTAGGTAATACATTTTCCAGACAATTCCCTGATATTACAACAGCATTTCCTGTTCCTAGGATATTTTGATGACAATGCTACCTCATTCATAAAGCGAGGTAAGGACACATTTGGGAATTCCCACATTTGGGAATTCTAAAGAAAATGGCTTTGCCCTCTTCTTTCTCATGGAATAAAGAAGATAGGCAAGATTTGGCACAGCTTTAGTATGTAGCTATCAAAGGAAGTGAAATGTTTCATTTGGAATAACACCACAAAAGAGCTGTAATTTTTCTCTCCCCCTCAAATTTGAAATACCGATTTTTCCCATGGAAAACTAGCAGACCAGGTAAAAGTCTCTTTGAATATTTAGTAAAGGGTGCAGGTAGGGTTACCAGATCCTCATGTCCTCTGGCTGGCCAGCAGAGCCCTAAAATCAAATATTGTCCAGCTTTTTGAGTATTTTGTTTTTTTAAAAAAATTGGACTGTTTTCATGTTTTCACAACAGTGGTCATTCAA
This sequence comes from Python bivittatus, assembly GCF_059951505.1. Taxonomy (NCBI): domain Eukaryota; kingdom Metazoa; phylum Chordata; class Lepidosauria; order Squamata; family Pythonidae; genus Python; species Python bivittatus. Next base: position 19,106,181 of record NW_028277098.1, read on the forward strand.
ACAATTGTGTACTGTGACCTTATAAATTGTCTGCTTCCTTCTTTCCCTCATTCATCGACAGACTTCACAGCCTAGATTTACATTGTTTTATTTATTTCCTGAGTCCAAAAATAAGCTTCAATCCAGCCCCTTCAATATAGATCGCTTAACTCGTCATACATGTCAATGGTGAAATCTGAAAAGCGTGTTGTCATCAGTTCTATATTATCACTAGCATATGGTCTTGAAATAAAGATTTGTTGGGAAAATATTGCAGTTGAAAAACCAGTCTTTCTGATGCTGGAAAAAGTAATCTCATACACATGTAGGACTAAGTATTTTTTTTTCCAGTTTTTCGCTGTAATGTTTGTTGTGGATGCCAAGAAAGTTAAACAGTTAATGTGGCTTTCTTTCCCCCCACCTGTCCTCCTTTCCAATTGTCTGTGTCCTTCTTTGCCTGTTCAGATATCTGGTAACCCTAGGCACAGGTGAACCTGATGTGGCGCGCTCAGTCTGTAGAGGGGCTGTCAAGTGGTCTGAGTTCATAGCCTCTAGCAGGAAGTCTAGCAAATTCCTTGCAACTTTTTAAAGTATACTTCCAAGGGAAAAAACCTTGAAACTCTGGTTAGCTTGTTTCATTTTTCATTCTGTTTTTTCCCTCCTCCCCTGAATCAAGTTCAACTCCTGCTGACTTCACAGACACATCCATGTTGTTTTCTTGGCAACAGTGTGCAAGTGGTGTGCCATTGACTTCTTTGAGATGTTTTTTTCAATGTCTAATCTAGGTTGCAATTTGGGATTTCATCAGGCCAGACCCTGCTTAGTTCCCAAGCTACCTGCTGCTATTAAAAACCTTTTCTAACAAAACCCAACACGTCACCAGTGACAATATTTTATCATCTACATTTTCACTGAGAATTTTTTTATAATACATTTTTAATAAAAAATAATTGATATAAGAGCACACGCACACACATACATCAAAACCCTTAATGATTTTAGATGTATGGCTCATTTGCATTAGTGTTTTATCCGAGCGTAAGCATGTTTGACTCTCATGCATTTCAAGCACTGTACTCTTCAAAAGTTTCATAATGTTTTCCTCATTTATGTTTTTTTTTAATTGATGGTGCTTTTCATATGCTAACTAATGATTTGCAATTCTGCACTGAAGGTTCTCTCCGCACTGAGTGCTCCATTCATGAAGGCAAAGGGCTGAATTTAAAACGGAGCAAACAGAAAGGGAAGGGCGCTAGGGGGTTAGGGCAAAGGTTAGAGAAGATGGCAGATCGAGTGGAAAACAACTGGAACACTGCAAAAGAGGCCTTTGAAAAAGGAAAAGAAAAGAAAAAAATGTAATGAGTGAAAATGTTAGGTGCTTTGATCTGACCTATCACTATTCATTTGTGTTCCAATTAAACAACACTGGAAGTAGATCTTGACCTTGGTTGCAAGTGAAGAGGATTCTGCAAGCAGGAAATCTGTTGCTTTTCTTATTGTTCTTTTGGGAATCTATAGTATATCAGCACACATTTCATTTGTAAATCAGCATTCCAGCACAGCTGTGTCTGCAGGTAGTTTTTTTTTTAAGAGGCTTACTCTACAACGGGAGTGCTACATTTTAATCTACGGCATGTGCTTTTACATTAGCAGAAATCGTAAAACACAGATGAGCAATCTTCACTTCTGCAATTACAATGTTCTACACTTGTATGTAATACTGGATGGCATCATAAACAGGATGGATAATGTGCCATATTTGTGAATATGTGCTTAATGAACCACAATTTAAAAGTCATTTCCCAAACAGTCTGATTTACTTCCAGCTTTAATTATTTAGATTTAAGGTTTCCTACTTTTTTCAGTTTAGGATAAAACATGGGCATGTCCACTTATTAGCATAATTTTATTATCACTGTGGTATGAGTACAAGGGATGTCCTTCAATTTAAGGCAATATGATACATTTTGGACTTGGGAGGTCTATTGCCACTGATAAAACATTATTACATCACATTGTTCTTAATATACTGTTTGCACTATGCATTGTATCAGCTCAATAACATGTGCCAATACATGTTAATGTGCAATACTCCAAATATTTTGGGATCTAGTAGCTTCGCTTCTATCGAATTTCAACGAAAGAGGCATTTGGAGTAGAATGTTGCTTTATGCTGAAGTTTGTATATAGAGGCAAAATGGGCACTGGCCAGCTGGAATGATGTGAAACAACAGCTTTTTTAATGAGATGGTTTTGTCTAGTCATATGTGCCTAGTGTCCAATGAGAATTGGGAGCCAGCTCAGAGAGATTGAAAGGTTCACAATTCTGACCCTTCGCCCATAGAAGTCAGTGCTTTGAGGTGATATGGTACTTTCCATAACATCCCAATCTATTAGAGCAGGGTTTCTCAACCTCAGCAACTTTAAGCTGTGTGGATTTCAACTCCCAGAATTCCCCAGCCAGTGTGAGAGTTGAAGTCCATGAATCTTAAAGTTGGCAAGTTTGAGAAACATTGTATTAAAGCATTCTCAGCCTCCTCTGATATGCACGAAAGGCTTGTGAATCATACTGGTCTCTATTAATGGTCTTAAAAATCCCAATTCATCACAGGGGAGGACTGAGAATTGTCACTCCTGCAGCAATTATTTCCAGATTCTTCTTTACCAATGTTTTCTGCACCTTCCCTCATAGTCTTTTCCTATCTTCTCTTTTTCTTCCTTAATCTTTACAATTCTTTGTTGTTTATAGAACTGAGATGGCCTGATGTGTTTTTTATACATCTGTGTTTCCCTCTCTGTATCCAGGCCAGTTGAGCTTAATTCCACACAGTTGCTGAGAGAGAGTGACTGGCTCAAAGTCAACTAGCAAATTTCCATGGCTAAGAGTGGACCTGAACCCAAGTCTTCCTGGTGCTGGTCCAATACCTTAACCACCATCCCTGTAGTGAATATAGAGGATGGCCTTGAAGGACAGAGGAAGGATCCATTACCAAGGCAACAATCATACAAACAAGGCTTGAGCCCAGACAACAAAGTGGTTTACAAAAATGCCCCAGAAAGGCCCTCCTTTAATTCACATGAAGATAAAAGAAGGAGGAAAGGAAGCACATTCAGATTTGCAAGGTTCGGTTACTGTAGCTCAGTGTTCCCCAACATGCTGGCTGGGGAATTCTGGGAGCTGAAGTCCACACATCATAAAGTTGCTGAAATAGTGCTATTGCTGTTCTAATAATAGTAGTTTTAGGTCTAAGTGGTGTCTATTTCTTAGTCTGGTCTATCTTATAGGGCTGACAACACCATACATGGATGCCTCACCAAATTTGTTGCTGGGCCACAGAGAAATCCAAATGTTTCAGACTGTAATTCAGCATGCCCTAATAAACAATTTCCCATCAAGCATGCTCAACTGATGTGTTTTTTAAAGGAAAGAAAATTGTGGCTTTTTTAAAATTATGAAAATGAAGATTATTGAAGCAACTTTTGTGAGGTCACTTTAATAATGGAATGAAAATACTGTATTTCAGTCATTAACTAGCCTTAAATAATACAATAATTCTAAACATGTACTAGTTAATTCTTTCACCTTCTGCCCTATTTTGTATAAGACTGTGAATACAAGCAGATATTATTTGACTGGTTTACTACCTCAGTTCCCATTGCCTCTTTCCAGCAATTGCTAGATCTGCTTAACCACCTTATACCGCCAGCCTTAGTTTTGCATCAAACATATTGATCTCCTGACTAATGTATCTTTCTTTTACTGAAATTTTCTAGAGGAGACATAATTTTAACATTTGAATTATCTCCTTCAGAACCCAGAATTTCTAGTTACCCCACATTGCTCTAAAGACAGAACCATGTGCTTCTCACAAATACAAGAATGACATTGTAAACAGAACCCAAAGAAAGAAAATGCATGGGCTGAAAGACTTCCTATTGTATTTCCCTTCAGGGAGATTTTTATTTTATATATATATATATATATATATATATATATATATACACACACACATACATACATACACACACACACACACACACACACACACATACACATACACACACACACACATACACACACACACATACACACACACACATACATACATACATATATACATACATATATATATATATACATACATACATACATACGCACACACACACATACACACACATACACACATACATACATACACACACACATACACACACATACACACATACATACATACACACACACATACACACATACACACACACAAACACACACACATCTCCCCAAAAGCAGGAGGAGGATTCATTTGATCAATTCTTTACAGAGAAAAGAAAGCAGTAGGCACTAATGGTTTGGAATTGAATATAAATACATGACGAATAATTACTTTTAGAATTCCCATTGAAGAGTCACTTGTGTAAATACTCATAACAGAAATTATTTTTATTCCATTTTAGATTATGAAATGACATTTGAAACAGTCTGGTTAGTTAACTTTGTAAGAGTAATGGAATTCTGTGGTTGTCATGCATGTTTCCAAAGTTAAGGCAATCCATAAATTGCACAAGGTACCTGAAGGCAGCTGCTTAAAATGCAGACAAAGCTCTTCTTGTTCTTTGAATGGTAATGTGTTTTTTAGAAAAAAAGGAAAGAGAAAGAGAGAGAGAAAGACTGGCCTATTACCAAATAGTTTATTTCCCCTTCTTGTTTCTGCAGCAGAAGGAGTAAAAGGAGCTAGTTTTCTGCAGAGAGAGAAAAAGTGTAGGGTAACTTTGTTTTAAGGAGCAGGTCCATGCAAGTGAATTGATGTAATTCCCATGAGTTACTGCACCTTTTCTGCAGTGATCTAAGGGTCACTGATGTATGATCATTCTCCCTTGATTAAATTCTGCATCACAAGAATGCCTAACTGTAGAATACCAAGCAAACCAACATGTTAAATAATACCTTGCTGTTGGGAAGGAAGGAAGGAAGGAAGGAAGGAAGGAAGGAAGGAAGGAAGGAAGGAAGGAAGGAAGGAAGGAAGGAAGGAAGGAGCACTGAGAGGGGTGATTTCTGGTTTTTTGTTATCATAAGAGTCTCTTCAGACCTAGGTCATTGATTGAGGGGGAAAAAAACCCTGTATTTTAATCTCAAGAGTAGGAAGTACTGTAGAAGGTGTTGTGTTCCTCCCCATACACATTCATTAATATGTGGTGGAGGGATGGTGTCAGCTTTATGAGGTAGACCAGACAGGAATCACAACCAGGCAAGCTAATTCAACTTTATGGTAAGGTTACATTAAGAGAATATTGCAACTCTGTAAGTACATCTCTTTCCTTCTCCCCTTTACGGCCCAAGAAACTAGGAAAGGTTCCTTCTGAACCTCTTCCCCCCCCCATTCTTGTTGCAGGCTAAGCTGCCTTTTATCTGATTGTTCCCTTGATTGTCTGTCTCCCAAGATCATTCCCACATACAATTACAGATGGTTACACAGGCTAACCACATCCAAACACTATCTCCACTGAATCCACCCTGCTGATCGCTATCCTTAAAAAACATTAATGACTTTGTTTGGAAGCATTTGAAAGCAAAATTATTCTGATTCACATTTCACAGACTGGAAAGACTGGATTCCCAAAATGTCATCATTCTTAGCTCTAAAGAAAACCCAATACCCAAACATATTCATTTACATGTAGTAACTAACTTTATGGGAATTTTTAAAGCTACAAATTGAAATTGACATAGAAAGAGGGTGAAACAGTCTTGTGAATGAAGACACCAAAGTGTTGCCTTGGAATTGAAGATTGGATTGACTTATACCAAAATATGCAAAGCTTGAAATTCTTATGCATCCATTGTTTACTTCTTCAGTTCCACATTTCCATTCATGGTATTCTAATCCCCTTAAAATGCCAGAACTATTTTGCATGTTCAAGTAAGAAAGAAGAGCTAATCTCTAGTTTTCAGAACCTAATGAAAATCAATGTCAAACATTCGGTTCTTAGAAATCTAAATCATTCTTGTTTGGGTCTAAATAATCGATTAATGCAGCAAAAGATGTGCTTGGTATAGCTTGATGCACAAATCATGCCATGTGGTATAAGTACATCAGTGGTGATTAGCTGTCACACTCATGTGCTCACAAATAACATCTGTGCAGTTCATCTCTCCTGTCAGGCAAGTTGTGTTACTCTGAGCTTTTAATGGAACGTATGAAATCAATATCAACTTAGCAGTGGCCAAATGATCTATGATTTGAACAGCATGGCTTTGATGAATACTCTTTTTAAGGTAGGTGTTTAAAGTTCAAATTAAAAAGAAAACTCAGCATGAAACATGAAGTGCACTCATGAAAAGGAGAGGGCTTGCTTCTCCCATTGAGCCTCACTTCCCTATTTGACTTCCCTCAAGTGATTGAAATGGGTGTGGAACCTTTTAAGATTAAAAAAAAAATGTGAAACTTGTAAGCACAAGATGCCTGTAACCTAGGTAACCGTTTGTAATTAATTTTAAGCACTAGCTGCTTTGTGATGCACATAAAACCTGACAAAGGTTCTCAGAAGGATAGTTTATCTGTTCTGTTTCCTTTGTACTCAGGATGGAAGGATGGAAATATCTCCCAGTATCACAAGCATCACAACTACAGCAGTAAGGTAATGCTGAGATTCTTGAACAAGAAATCAGGAAGGAGGGGCAGGAAAGGAGGAAGAGGAAGGGAAGAAGCAACAATGAGGATACATTGTTTAAAATAGCACAGTTCATATTGTAGCCTGAAAGAAATTACCATTACATTCCCTGTTCCAAGTCATGACCTCTAGGTCCAGACTATTAGGAAACTGGTCCCCTAACTCTGAAAACAGTTTCCTCCTTCCCATCACATTAGTGAAAGTCTGAAGGCCACTAAAAGGGGATTAAATAACCTCTCTCTGAGTAGGGTCTGGTTGTTTTATCCTACTCTCATTAAGATTGATAGTTTTCAGTTGATTATTTGTTTCATATCAATTATGGATTCAGGATCTGCAGTACAGGTAGTCTCAGTATAAGAACGAGTTCTGTTCCCAAGGTCTGTCCTTAAGTCGAATTTGTATGTAAGCTGGAATAGTATTATTGTATAATACTGTATAAGTAGTATTGTGTAATGAACTCGAACCATTGTGTATTCAACTTGAATCATTGTGTATTTAACTCGAATTTTGCTACAATAGGCTCTGTTCTTAACTATGGGTCATCCGTAACTGGACATTCTTAATCCAGGGACTACCTGCATTGTAAGTCTAGGTGTTCAGTTTGATTTGTTTTAATTATATATATACTGCTTTTACTGGTTGTTGATTAAGTTAACTTTTATTGAATTTTTTATCCATTTTATTTTTCTTTTGATCTGTGCTGGGCCTTGGTAAATGTGAATAATAATTGTCACTATTGATATTGTTATTAGGCTGTTATAAATTTGTTAAATAAATAGGCTGATATGGTCTTGATGGTATCAACTCTCCATGGACTAAGAGTAGATGTCTCTTATGATCCTTCAGCCGGGGTTGTGTGGCAACTGGGGTAAACGTCAGAGTCAGACAAGATAGAAGAATGATAAGAGTGGACCAGTCCAATGGATTCCTGACTAGGGATCCATTTTATAGTATATCTGGTCACCTCCTGCACCCTTTAAAAAAAAAAAGAAGATAAATCAAAGGAAATTTTTTCGCTGTTTGGTAATCATATGCAGGGAGTGGGGAAAACTCAGAATTGGTGAGCAAAATAATGGCAAAGAGGAGATGGTGGCATGAGAGAAAAGGATGTGTGGAATAACCATATGGAAGAAACCATAGTTCTGTTGACAGTGACAGGACAGTGGTTTAAGGAGGAAAGAATCCAGGATGTTGCAGGAGACAGAATAGTTAGGGCTCATCCAAACATGGCAGCAATATTGCCATTAATTGTTGATACTAAATTCAGAGATACTCGGAGCTTGAGGACCCTTCCAGTATGGAGTTGAGCTGGTTTGTAGAAAACAAATATCTTCCAGACTGGGCTCAGACTGGGATTTACTGTCAGTCGACAGAAGGAAGGCATGGTTTGAAACAGGGAATGGTAGGAGATGCTTTAGAAAACAAATTTGGGGACCAGCTACTTGGATCAATTTAGCCTTGAACATGTTCTCAGTGTGAGAACCTGCTCTGTGGCTAAACGGAGCATTTGACAAGTTCTGAACAATTTGAAGGGTAACATTTGAGGACACAGAGCATTTGCTGCCTGAGGCTACGTTCTGAAACAGGCTTGGCATTAGTCTGCCCAGGAATCCACAAAACAGTTTTAAAGAATCTTTGGGGAAGTGGGAAAAAAGCCCACTTAGAAGTGTTTGAGTTTTACTATTTCTGACTACATATAAGATGAAAAGTATTAAAATAGACTATTACCATATCTGAACGGGTTCAGTTTCTATTTTACAAAATCTCTTTGGGTTTTGTTTTTGTTTTTTTGAAAGAACTTTTAATAAAGGAAAAGATCATGAAAAGATCTAGGGAGGAAACAATACCATTTTGACATTAAAACTGTTTAAAGCTGACATGAGATTCAGGCATTTATTTCAGAATAGCAAATAAAATAAAATAAATAAAAACCATCTAATAAGTTGCATTCAAATTTAACAATGCATACAAAAATCGCATGTAAGTGGAGCAGATCCTTCCATCTAGATGTAGAGACTTTTTCATGCAACAGAGTTGCAGTCTCTCATTTTTTAATTTTTTAAGCATATTTTTGGCAGCCTGGTTTTATTTTCATTCAAGAAACTTGCTTGGAATGATTGACTTTTAATTGTCCTCCAAGTGGAGTTGTTTACTGCCAACATTTAAAAGTGGATCAGGGGACAAGAGTGCCCTGGAGCAAGAGAATTTCCAATATGCATGTTCAGTTCTTGGGGTAGGCGAACCTGTCTAATTCGATTTTGCTCAGTTTCTCATTTTCTCACCTTGAGCTTGTTCTTTTCCAGTACTGCATGAGTTTGTGAATACATTTTAAAAATGAATATACCATTTTCAGATGCACTGCTTCTAAAATAAGCTTTCGGAAGACACATTTGCTAATGCGCACATTTTTTTTGCTAACAATGTGTCTCCAAGTTTTGGGGCACAATTTTTATCCTTACAGCTTTGCCCAATCTAGTGCCTTCCTGATGTGTTATGGATATGACTCCCATATTTCCAGCCAGCACAAAACAATGACAGGTTGGGAACTCTCATGCCAAGGAATCTGGAATTACAGCCCCAACTTCTCTTAGGGACCAGGTTGTAGAAAGGTTTATTTATTCATTTATGTATTACAACATTTCTATACCACCCTAATTCTCATGACTCAAGACGGTTTACACAAAATTATAAAGTCATGAAATAAACAAAAATGACACAAGAATTAAAGATACAAGCCAGGTCCACTGTCCATTCCTAGTTTCCTTTAAAATAAAATGGCTTTTGCTGCTTTGTAATGCTTTGCTGCTTTGTAATGTCCCCTGACATTAGGAGACAGAGTGTTCCATTGTTTGAAGGTCATTATAAAGAAGACACACATCGGGGCTCATATCCTTTAACTTGAGGTGGGGTGGGGATCCTAAGTAGTCCTTTCAGAATGGATGCACTTGGTGGACAAAGATAGGAGAGATGATCCTGCAAGTAGACACATGCTAAATCATGTGGAGGTTTAAGAGTTAAAAATACCCCCTGGAAGTGGATCCAGAAGCCATTTGGTACCAATGCAGCAGTCCCATGTAATGGGCAGTAGGAGTATCCTTGTAGAACATGAGGAACAGCCACAACCAAGGCAACAGTCAGATAAAAGAAATTTGAGTCTGAGGCAGAAATGTAATTTGAAAAAGCGTCTCAGACTTGACCTTCACTAGTTATCATGAAGATAAAGGGACAGAGGGGTGAGGCACATTCAGACTTGCCAGATTCTGTTATTGTAACCTTACAATAAAAGTAGTTTAGCATTCATAATTTTGGTTTCCTAGTCTGGTCTACCTTCAAGGGCTGACATCCCAACACAGGTATCATATTGCTGAAGAAACTTCTTCCCCTTAGCAAGCAGGCCTCTGCATTCTGTATTTGTTAGCCCTATAAGGTAGGGCTGATGCTGTATGGGCCTAAAGCTACTTATTCATAAATCTCTTTCTTGGTATGGGCCATGTTTATTTGTTTGTTGCCTTGGTAATGATCTTCTCTCTGTTCATCAAGGCTATCATCTATGCACTCTACATCTCCATGTAAAATAACTTGCATGATCTAATTGCAAGTGAAGTAAAGAGAGTGCTACATGAGTATCCCAGTCCAAAATGGCCCACAACTGGCACACCAGGTAAAGCTAGGCAAAATCCCTCCTGGGTATGACTTCTATGCATTGCTTGACCAGTAGTTGTGAGTCCAAGAAGACCCCCAAATCTCAGGCCTACTCTCTCAGCTAGATGGTAACCTAACCTAGAGCCAATTACAGACTGGGATTGAACCAGGTTGAGCAAGCCATTCCATCCTGCAGGAATTTAATAGGACCTTGTTCTGGACCCATCTAATATATCCTTTCAGCATCCTTCACTTGGCATGGTGATATATAATTTAGTATCATCAATATCTTCATTACTCACCACAAACCAATGATTACTTCTCCCAGGAGTTTCATATGCATATTAAAAGAGGGGGAGAGAGAACAGCTGTATGTCAGCTTGCACTGGGACTCAACTGCTCTTCCCCATTCTGACTGACTGGTCCTATCCACTCAAGTACGAAAAGCACTGTGGAAGGGTACCTCCTACTCCTTACAGACAGTCCAGCAGGATACCATGGCTGATGTTACTGAACACCACAGAGAGGTCTAGTAAAGCTCTTGGCTTCAGCTGATTGTTGCACAAGCATTCTTCTCTACATGCATATTTTTACTGATTGTTATTTTATTTTAAAATTATTTCTGATTTATTTCCCTTTGTTGTGCATAGCCCTCAGTTGTAATATTGGGGCAGTTTACAAATATAGTAAGTAAGTACGTGAACAAGTAAATAAATATGAAAATATCAGTATGTAAGGGTGTCCTGCTTCATGGACAGATTTGTTAAGTATGGATCTAAATTAATTCCTTCTGTATTCTATTTCCATCCTATTCTCCCAACTCTTTAAATATATACATCAGGTTAGCTCAGCAACATAGTATGAATCAGCACTTAAACATTAGAAAATAGGCAAGTGAGAATGTGTGAATTGGCATTAACTTAAAGCTTTAATGTTATGTTCAATGTAAAGTAACAACCTTACAATATTTTGGGATTGCCTACAAAGTACATCATTTTTAACTGATGAATCGCCTGCCTACACTTTAACCCAACCAATAAATTTAACTCAACCAGTAAACTTTAACTGAACCAGTAAACATGATACATGGGAAAGTTTGGTTAAATGTATGTATAGTAACATGTTCTCAAGCTACTTACTGATGGTTAGATCCAAGGCATTCCTTTTTAATAGTTTTCATTGCTATTTTCTTAAGAAATACCATTACTATCTACAGGACATTAATAGTTAACTTTGGGGGAAGGGGTCATTAAATGACCTTTTTGATGATTTCCATCTGTTGCATACTAGTTTGTGTCTCTGAAGGCTAGATTATAACCTGCACCATCTGCAAGGAGAAGCAAATGAGCTAACTCAGTCCCTCCCGTGATTCCTTCCACCACCATCAAGCAGAAGTTACAGCACTCATATCACTTCTATAATTTACTTACTGACCCAGAAAATTCATGCTGCTGGACTGTGTGTTAAGCAATTAGATATGGTGTTAAAACCAAGGATCAGACCCTGTTTAAACCAACCAGAAATACTGATTTTTTTTTTGAAGAATTAAAAAAATAACAAGTTATACTATTACTGTTCCTAGGGGAAAACAGTAGTTTTTCTTTAAAAAAAAGTTAGTTAGAATCAGAATATGAAATAAAGCATATAAAATGTATCAGTCTCAATGTAGGCACCACTAATAATGAGTTCATTCAGGTCATCCTAGTGATTCAAAACAGAATCACAATTTCTGCTCACCTTTTATTCTTCTGAGTATAAATGTCATGAGGTGTTGAATTAGGACCAGAGTGACCCATGTTTTAGTAACCACTTAGGCAGGTGTCTTGCTGGACAACTTTGAACCAGTCACCCTAAGCTACTTTGCAGGATTGCTGTAAAGTTATTGGTATATTTGGTATAATTAATGTAATGGGAAAATGTATGCTACTTTGTGCCTCTGGAAGAAAGGCAGGATATAAATAATAGCACTTAATGATTATTATTTGTTATTATTTCAACCATTCAGATTTCCAGTGGTTTGCAACAAAATAAGATACAATAAAACATCTGTAATAAAGAAAAACAATTACAATAAAATGTCCATGGTAAGAAAAATAAACAACAGGTAGATAAATTTAACCCACAACCCTAAGAACACTAAAGCCTCCCAACAATTCATAGAATCAAAAGCACCAAAACAGTAACGATAAAAAAACAATTAAAAACACAACAGTGATGGTGAACAATCATATTTCAAAAAGGGTCCAGAAGAATTCAGCCTTCTGTAGTCTCCAGAAGGATGATACCAAAGGTCAACTATTCCTAAGGAGAGGTACCATGATCTCAAAGCGATGCTTTCTAGCCACATCCCCCCCTTAACCCATGAAAATGGGGTACCATCTGCTGCTTCTTCTAGGAGATCTGTTCAAGTGGGTTGACCCTGGTTGAAAAAAGTGGTCCTGCAAGGGCTTGCAGTCAAAACTAATTCATTTGGTAAGCAGTGTGGTCCCTGAAAGATAGTTATAATGTGATCAAAATAATATCTCAATAAGCAGCCTCCTATATTCTGCACTAGGGTAATTTCTGAGTAGTTTTCAAAGCAACCCCAGGCAGAGTGCATGGCAGAAGTTCCAACTGTGTGGTGATGAGGGCAGTTATGAATATGATAAATAAATGAAACAATAAACCAGTAGGGCTGTGAATGGGAGTTTTGATTTGATGAAGCTTCAGTGGAATCATCTCTTCAAACCTGAGTTGGGAATCAAAGAGGAGACTTTCTCTCATACAATGAATTGAAGCTGGTGGCTCTGAAGTGCTTGTTAGCTGCTTGAGATTCTAACATACAAGATATAATTTTGCAACTTCAGTCATATATAGAGAGAGGGAGAGAGAATGCCAAGAGGGGTTGAGTGACATGCATGGACACTGACATGAATCGTTGGCCAATAAATGTTATCACCTCATTAATTATTTTAATTAATTCTAATTGGAGTTCCTTTGGGGTGGCAAAACTAACACTGCTTGGGTTTTATTCATTTACCTTAGCTCACTATTTTAATATAGTTGCCACAATCTGCTTTCTCTTTTGCTAATGGAATATTACATTTCTGTGCTGGTCTTGTAAACCCAGCTGCTCAGCAATCAGCACTCTGCATATGGGGTCACTTGTTTTGTGTCTTTCTCTGTGATCTGCCTATCCTTATAGCATTATATCTCCCTTTGCCAGCCTCTGCTGCTTCTCTGCCATTTAGCCAACTTGGGTTATTGCCAGCAAGCTGCAACTCTGATATAAGCACATCCTGAAAGTATTAAGGGGAAAGTCCTTTCCAGAAGCAGCCAACCTTGCCAAGTAACTATGCCAGTCCTCCTAGCATTCCAGAAAAAAATCAGGGATCAGAGACCACAGAGCATAAGCCTCTGGCACTCCTGAAAAGCAAGGGAAAAGGTAGGAGCTTATTTTAAAATCAATTTTCAAAGTCCAGACTTTAGAAAAGTTTTTGAAAGTTAGGAGTTTTAAGTTGGAGTAAAACACAGCATTGGTTTGTCTAACTTCTCTATATGCTCTTAAGTAGAAATTACATACATGAACCTTATGGTGTAGCAGCACCAGGCTAGAAACCAGAAATTCATGAGTTCTAGTCTCAGGCACAATGCCAGCTGGGTGGCCTTGGGCCAATCCTCCTCTTTCAGCCCTAGAAAGCAAGCAATGGCAAACCATTTCTGAAAATGTAGTCAAGAAAACTTCAGGGACTTCTCCAGGCGGTTGCCAAGAATCAAGACTGACTTGAAGGCACACACACATACAAAAGGTAAAATTCTTGAAGGTTTTCAACTAGAACTTGATACAGCTGAAGTTCTCTAAAGCATCTAGTATCCCTGGTGTTTTCATCCCATTCTGCAAAAAATTGAAACAGCTTCATTACAGCCTATGGATGAATCTCAAGTTAACTCAAATTAGGTGCCACTGAATTACTAGACCAAGCTGAATCATCCCATATTTGGATCTCAAATTCAAACAGAATCAGAAATGATTTGCAGATCCATATGAAATACTGTCTTTCTCCTGGGGGTTTGTGATTTCTAGAATATTTTCCCTCTTAGGGAAATTGCTCAGCAGCAACCTCTGCAGGATTCAATGCTTATGCCAAAATAATTAAATGAATGTTGCACCATTGCAACATAAGGTCTTCCAATATTTTATGTATGTGCAATGTCACAACATAAGTACAAAAAGGGCAGAGCTTGTGTTGCAATGGAGAAATGCTTATTCTGCATTTGCTCCCCATCACCGCTGATGCTTCTGGTTGACAGCTTTACTTGCACTTGGTATTTTAACTCCTTTCCTAACTTCTTGGCAACCAGAATAGATGGCTGGTTTCTGTTAAATTTCTGCAACTCATAATTTTAATTCAGCTTCAGCTTTCACAGTGTGGCCCTTCGGAACATCTTGGGAAGAACAGTTAATAAATAAAAAGCAAGCAATTTAACATAAAAAGTTTCATTCTTCTATAGAATCACTGAATGTTTTCTTCCATATGTGTGTGGAGAACTTAAGCCAGCTGGAAAAACTTTTAAGAAGGAATAGCTTTCAACAGACTAATAATATTGTATATTCATTTGTGGATGTGTGTCCAAACATATATGCCATTTTTTTTTTTTTTTAGAAGAGGAGTTGGGAAGCTTTGCTGAAAAATATAAGAGCTGCCTTTCTGGATGAGGCCAATAGCCTATTATGGTTACACAACAGTCAACAAATTGCATCTGGGAAGCTCTCAGGCAGGAGATGAAATTGATACTCCCTTTCTAAGGTTGTTTCCTAGTGATTGTTATCTAAGGCACTTTACCTTTGATCCAATAGGTAGTATTCAGTCATCAAAACTATTGGCTGTTGTTAGCCTTATTTTCTACAACTTTATTTTTAACTACGGCCACCAGATCTGGGCTGAAGAAAAAATCCTGGCAAACATTAGAGGGCAGCAAAGAGACACAGACACTTTTCAATGCTGCCCTGTAGTGGTCATCTGAATTTTTGCAACCCAGAGCTGATAGCTCTATTTTTTTACTAATTTGGCAGTAATTCTGCATCTAATAACAATGAATTCCATGTACTAGTGTAGGCTTTCCATGCTTTAACTCTGTGTTCTGTACAGAAATAGTTCCTTTATTTCCCTGCACTAATTCTTCAGTAGGTATTATTCAATCAAGATAAAATGAAATTAGAAGGAAGGGCTGAGATCTGATAAAGGAGTGACATTTTCCATTTCAGTAGTTATTCGATATAACACTGGCATATGTGACGGAATGGAGAACTTGCATAGCAACTGCCTTACTTTCACATGATCTCCCAGCTGGACTGGGATGCTGAAAAACTCGTTCTTGGAAATAGTGAAGAGTGGCATAGCCCACATTCACACACATTCATGCACTCAGGATCCATCCAGACAAACTCCAACATACACAACCCTTCATGTAAATAATTTGATGTTGTCATGCTAGGGTGGAGGAGAAAGTTTAAATGTGCCAAGGAGCCCAGGTTATAACTATATTGGAGTTTAGAGATGTCAAAGAAGATCATGGCTGCAAACTAAGTTGGATTTAGGCAATTTTGGCTGATGAAGGTCTGCAGGTTCCAGAGCAGACCAAAAAGCCAAGAGTTCCTGGACAGGGGCTTTTGCTGAGGAATTATGATGGGTTGATATCTCCAAAGGAACAGAGAGACATTGCAGTTTAGAACACCAGCTGAAAGGCAGATTCAGATCTCCCTGGATCAAAGGGAGATCATGAGATAACTCACTTGCATTCTGGACGGCTGCTCCCCCTAGGTAAATTGCAGAAATGGAAGATTTTGCAGTCAGCTCAGGGTAGAGCAGCCGGGAGTCCCTGGATTCCATCTATGCTCACAACTGTGTTGTAGCCTATATGGACATTTCTTAACCATTTTCAGAAATAATCTACAGATATAGAGAGATTTCCTTTATGCCAAATATGATTCCTTGTGGTAAGTTAAACCTTCTTTCAGGATTACGAGAGAGAGAGAGAGAGAGAGAGAGAGAATTTAAGAATCTTTTTGCAAAAAGCTTAACAAAGAAGAGATTTAAGAAAGTTTCAAAATGGACAAAGGGGATAGCCATTCTTCTGCTTCCTATTTTTATTATTTTTATTTTTGATGAAAGTGCTTTGGTATAAATTTGTAGCAAGCCACTTAAAGAGACCAGACCTTTGTGGGAATGCATTCTGTTATTGTTAAAGAGTGCATCTAATTGGGAGACTCTACCTAACAAAAGATAAGGTAATGAACTGTACTGTGATGTTTTGTTGCCATGGTGATGTGGTGTCTGTCATGCAGAACCATTAGAATGGAAGTGTTAAAGGCACAGAAAGATAAAAAGGAGAAAAGAAAGGGGAGGTGTCTTTTTCCTTTGGCTTGCTTGAGATACTTTCACTTTTGGATTATAATATACAATGGCAACTACAAGAAAAATTACAAGAGAGGGCAGGAGGGGATCACTAGAGCAACCTGCAGAAAAAAACAGTTACACCAGATTTGCTTCAGAAATTATTTGAACAAATGGGACATAAATTGGAAGTTCTTGAAAAAAGAATGGATGAAAGATTTGAAAAGTCAAGAGAGGAGATTAAAGAAGATATCAAAATCAAAAGTGAAAAGGTTCAACACTACCCACAATGGAGGAATGGTTGATGAAGATGATAAAATTTGCAGAGGTGTTTAAAGTGACTTCCTTGATTAGAGAAAAAAAATACCTACATTTATGGCTAACTGGAAACCTGTTATAGACTTTTTGCATGAAACGGGGAAAAAATCACTTATGATTTGTGGTTTTGATGATTAGAAAAAAATTATATAAGAGAACAAAGTGAGCTTTTCTTTTTGTAACCAAAGAGTAAGAGATAACTCTAATCATACTTGTATTTGCTGCAAAGAAAATTGGAAGCTGCTTCTTTTTATTTCTTTTTATCTTTTTTCCCTGCACCTTTGTCTTCATCTTTGTCTTTCTTTTTTCTTTTTTCTCTTTCTTTACTCTAGATTGGTTTTTGTTAGCTTTTATCTTCTCTTTAAAACTTTTAATAAAATCTATATATAAAAAAATAAGAGTTCCTGGACAAAGGGAAGAACTCTAAAGATAGAAGAGGACCAAACTTCAAAAGATCATGACTATGACCAGAATTCTGAGAGAGAAAAGGATTTCTGCTAGCCACACCGGATTGCCAGCTAAGTGCAATTAATCCTCTAAGTAGCAGAAGGATTACTTTGCAGGCAGGGAAAAAATAGTTAACTGCTGAACAGCAGAGCAATTTAGACTCAAATTAGACTCAATTTACTGCTTTGACTATATTCCAACTTTTTTTTTTAATGGCAAAACCTACCTGTTTATTTGCTACATGCTGCTTGCATAATTAGCCTTGCATGGCTGAAAGAGAAACCAATGAATTTTCTGACTTTGATTATGCCGTAAATAAAGAAAAATTCTGAGATTATTTACATGAAGGGCTTTGTGTGCTGGAGTTTGTCTGGTAGGATCATGAGAACTCAGCCCTTGCCCCTACCCCACCCCACTCCCTACCCCATGGCACATTCTATTAAGACCCAAACAGAAAGCTTTTTCTAAACTTAAATATAAATCTAAAAGCATGATTGATATTTGAATGGTCATGTTGAAATATAGATAGAAGTAAGATACAGGTTCTGAAATGGGACATACCATTTCTTGATAGTGTAAATATGGTGGTGGGGGAAAGTAGACATGGAAGAAAAAGGAAAAATTGAAAGTAGATTGATTTCAGGAAAGTAGATTGACTGCTTTCCAAACACAATAATAAAAAATTGGTGTAAGGAAGGAGGATATGGAAGCTGCTTGGAACAAGGAAAAAGAATTAGGTTACAGAATGCCATAGAAGTGTGTTGAGTTATACTGTACTAGAAGTATGGAAAAGTATGTTTGATGGAATGATGCAGTGAAAGAGTCTGTGAATGAAAAAATGCATGTAAGAGAATGATTGCTGCCAAAAGTAAGAATCAGAGAAATATACTGTATAATATATATGTTAAGAAAAAAGACAGGTACATAGAATATAGTCAGAAAGCAAGGAACAGCTGAAATTAAAAGACGCAGAGAAAAGGCAGAGTGTTTTCCATGGAAATTACAATTTGTTTTGGGAGAGACTGAAAAGGCTTAAACAAGGTGCCTCCAGCAGAGTGAATGAAATGAAATAAAAGCAATACAATCACTTAGGGTTGGGGAATGCAGGAATGAGTATTTTCAAGGTTTGTATGGGAATAATAATGAAGTGTTTAACTGAATTAACTATTATAAATGTTAGTACCCAAGGAAAAAAAAGGATGAAATGAAATAATAAATGCTGTGAGAATGATGAAAACTAGTAAGACTGTAATAGATACCAATCTTTATTGTGTGAAAAAAGAAAATAATACCAGGGAACTGCAGGGAATAAGAAGCTGGACTCAGTAGTCTAAATTGTTCTTTCCAGCTCTCTGATTCTATGAATTGAAAGGACAGAAGTACAAAAATACAAAAAATGAGGGGAAATTGAATAATTAGAAAAAAAAAAAACATGGAGAGTGGCAAGGTTCAAAGAAGTAAACAAATTAAAAGTAAAATGTGAAAAAGGCATGACTGCACTGGATATTTCTTGCCTCAATTAATCATTTACTCTGGCTACATTAATTTATACACCTGGGATCAATATACTCATACACAGATGCAGACATAAAATAAACCTATTTTACACTAAAAAAATACATAAAAACTTTGCTTTATAAGATGCATGAATTTTAATATATATTTGTTGACATTTGTAGAGATAGTATTAATAATGAGTAAGTTTGCTTACTTAGAAGGGCAGCTATGCGGTGAACATTATTTTGTATTCATTGGAACAGTTTCTTGTTGCTAGATTGGCAGTTCATGCATAAAGAATACTAAAATATTGCAGTTTTGCAAACAAACAGAACAAAATGGTGATCCAATTTTAAATACTTCCCTGCTTCATACTTTTAGTTTTATGCTTCATATTTCAAGCAAAAGAAATAGCTGAGTGATTGTTCTCTGCAATCCATTGTCACTCTCGGTCAGCATTTATTTCTCGCTTAATCTGAAATTAACAGCAGACTAGATCAAAGCCTATCACTGGCAAAGAAAGTCTGAAAAAGTTGCCTGAAGTTAAGCTTCTACAGTATTTGTGTTCTGTCACACGTGGAAAAACAAAGAAACACCAAGGGTCTGCCACTTTGCTACAGAAGCAGAACAATGAGCAGTCTGGAATGGAGTCTACGGTAGTTGAAAGGGATGGAAGCCTGCAGATCTATCCTTTCTCCTAATTTCAAAGCAAGTAAGAGAAGTGGGAGAAATGAGTGAGAATAGGGAAGTCTGGAAGAAAGACACTTGGGATGTGTCCAGCCCAGAAAGGAAACAGAAAAAAAATGTATTAACAATGCCCAAATATTGCTGGCTGAACATGATAGACTTCTTTTCTTGGTAGGACATGAGTAGAGCAAATCTGGCATCTCCCTACATAGAGGAAACTGCTTGTTGGATTAATTATTGGGAGTAGAACACCCCAGGGAGCAAACTGAAAATTAATTTCTGCTTAGAGACTTCACAAAAAAATTACAGAGAGAGTCTCCAGGGAGCAGACCTATCTGGAGCTCTGTATGGATGTTGCATAGGAACTAGTTAGTGCCAAGGAAATATGGTGGGCTTCTTGGGTGAATTATCCGGAATGTATACAGTAGCATGGATACTCCAGTTTCTTTCAGATCTCTTCAAGTCTTCTGTTCCTTCCTGGTTCAGCCTTCTTCACGTGAATCATGACTGACTACTACTCTTTTTCTTTTGCCTGGTGTTTTAATTATCCCCCAATTAATTAATCATCTCAAAGGATCTTCTATTACTTTATTAAATTCAGGAGACGCTCAACTCTGCAGGACCTTGGAGAAGCCTGCAACTGCCTGTCAGCTCTCCGAGGTAGACCGGACTGAGAAACCAATGCCATGTAGATCAGTACTACTTTTACTGTTACAGCTTTAGTATCAGAATCTTGCAAGTCATGACCTCAGAGCCAGGCTCCAAGAAGCGGGCAGATCAGGTCCCACCAGGTGCAACAGCCACTAAATCCAACACTGATACCCTCGCAGGTCCCTCCTCAGCCAACACAGATCTTTCTTTAGCCAACACGAATGCCAAGAAGAAGGGCAACCCCCCCGCCCCCCGCCTGAGAATCCTGCACCCCACCAAAGTAAGTGCCTTGCAAGCAAGTGGCAAGACGCTGACTCTGCAAGCGAGCCTGGTGCCTCATTACTGGCAACCGCTGAGCAGGGAAAGCCTCAGGTGTGCACACTCAGGGAGAGGATTTAAACTGCGCAGAGACTGCCTGCCATTGCTGGAAGCAATTTCATACTTCATGAATGCCTGCTCTTGACTCCTGCTTCGTTTTGACCTGTTTTTGAACAGTGAGTTCCTGTTCAAGTCTCGGGCTCGTCCCTCAGTACTTTCAAGCTATTGTGTGGTATTGGATTATGGTCTGTCTGACTCAGATTATGCCTTCTCCTCAGTCTCTAGTAAGCTGTGGTGCACATGTGTGCTCTTTCTCTTGCTTCCCCAGCTCCTCCTCTATTGCCCCTCCCTGCCTGTCTGCTGCCATCTTTACAGACAAGTCTTGACATTTTTACAAGCCTTGCTACAAACGTATTGCTCCTAAATGCTCTACTCCTTCTGCAGTGTGTGTGTATTCCTGCCCAGCACCTCTGTAAGCCTCACCCCCTAGTGCCCACATTATTCCCGCACTGTGCCTGGCAATTGGATGGACATTTTCTCCCTTCACTGAAGTCAAGACACAAAACTGAATGTCCTTCCCCTTCCTTCTCTTTATATCCATGTGAACTAGGGAGGGGCTTGTCTGAGATGTTTTCTCAAGTTACTTTATTGGCCCAGGCTCAAGTCTTGCTTATCTGATCATTGCCTTGTTAGCAGCTCTTCCTCCTATTGTTCAAGGCCATTCCCTCTCCCTCTGCAATGCCCAGGGAAAGCAGCATGGATTCAGTTGTCATTTAAACCTAGGCAACATTGGGACCAGAATTGCACTCCACAAATTCCTAGCTCTCTCCCTGTGCTGCTTCTTGACACATGGAATGCTGAATCGCAATTCAAGCGGTAGAAAAAATATGACTAAATATGGCAATTGATCAATTCTGTCATATTAAAGGATAATTTTATTTTCCATAAATCATTATACCTATGTCCATATATACTGTATGTACATTCCCATTACAGTCTTCCCTTTTGGGGTAAGCAACATTATGCAAAGTGCAAAAAAGGAGTAAGAAATCATAGGATAGGCCCCTAGATATTGACCTCTTCCACTATGATGTGAGGGGCTGTGGAAAATCTGGAGTAGAGTCAACTGAAAGATTATCTCAGAGGTGGCAGTCTATCTTAATTAACTCACTATAACAGAGGGTGGGAAATTTCTAGTTTCTAAGATTGTTGTCAAGCCCCAGAGAGCTGGCAAGACCAAGGAAGCAAAATTGGCATAGATTTCGGTAAGGGATCTTCAGTGCTAGTCTGGGTAAATACAGAATCTTTCATATCCCAGATCTCACAATACCTGGACTGAGTTGCCATTTCTGAAATAATCTTTCAACCAGCTCTCTCCTATCCTTCCTATAATCTCTTACACATGACTTTGTTCAATCCAGGCATTCACATAATGTTTTTTATTAAGACAGAGAAGTAGTAGACTAGGTTACTAGCTTTAGTTGTGCCTGCACCGCATGCAAAATTCCCTCTAAATGTAAGGATAGTACTGGTCAATTTTGTCATATTTTGGCCAACATGTCACAAGCATCTTTACCTATTCTACGCAAGCTATGATCTAGAGACTACCTGGAAAGCCAACATTCTGTTGCCCATATCCCACAAACCAGGATGTACATGCAATGAAATGGCACACTCAGGATTTAGGGATGTATTAATTTACTAGAAATTCTCTATTATGGAAGACTTCAGAGGTGATGTAACTCATAGTCAGCTTGAGCGACTAGGAAGGAGGAAAGGGGTGGATTGTGGAGAGGCATCTGCAATGCCACTTGATTAAAAAATGAAAGGGACATTAGATAAATTTTGCTGGATACCTGTGGTTATTTTGCCTCATTGTTCTTATGAAGCAGGCACTCACTCCCCTAGGGAGCCCAGATGTTCAGGAAAAGAATAGCACAACCTGTTGTAGGTGAAAAATGCAATAGGTTTCATTTTGGCTCCATACTCAAATAACATTCTAGTTAGCAATTTTTTTCCCTGAGATTTATCTCCATTTCTCCCCCATGAATTTTTTATCACCTCCAAAAAAAGAGTGTTTGAACTCATACCAGTGAGGGTTTTTTTCCTCAAGCATTATGATTTTCCATCCAATAAAATGGAGAGCACAAGGCAATTATGACCATAGTTGGTAAATATCATTGCCTAAGCCCATTATAATAACTCAAGAAAAGTTTATCTTATGATGAAATTGAGTTTAACACTCAGAGATTCTTCTAGTAAGTCTACAGTCACAAGAATATTTGATTTTGTCCTTTTAATACTCTGTCACTGCTTTCATTATTATACATCCTGTCACCTGGAAAGCTGTGGAAAGCTCTGATTAAATTCAAAGGTGAAACATGGGCAAACGTATTGGATAGAATTGTGAGATCCTATTAACTGAAACACCCATTTCCCCGGTTTAAATCTACATTTAAATTTTTAATTAAAATAATACCGAGTGGTCCATTTTTGTCCAAGATTTAGCAGAAATTACCAAAGTTTAATGTACTGTGGAAGGGGGAAGTAAAACTCAAATACTATCTTTATATAACTGCTACTGAGTTAGGAAAGTTTTCAAACCCTGTTTGTTTTATTGTTTTAAAAACACTTTTCTTGTAAGATTTGAGAAGCACTTAATGCACATGTCAGTTCATTATCACTAATTCCACTTACAATGGCTATTACATAACAGAATCAACTGATTTAGTTTCATTGTTTGCTGTTTGTTTGTTACCCTAAGATGGAAGGGTATTATTGGATCTGTGGTGCATTGTACAAAGATTGTGGCTGTAATCGTTTCTAATTATTTGCTTTTGGGGGGGGGGGTTTATTTACTGTTGGCTGCCCAGAGTCACAGACAGATGGATGACCATATAAATTGTGTAAATGAATACATAAATAGGAAAAAAAAAAAAAAAGAATCATGGAGGCAAAAACTTCTTTTCACAGACCCCCTAGCATAAATGACTCCCTGATTTTCTTTATAGACAGCTCAGACATTTAAGGGCTTATAAAAAGTTGACAGTTGAACACCTTTATATGTGCCCTTACTATCTAGATAAGTGGGAAAATGTGGTCCTCCAGATGCTGGCATTGTAGAACTCCCAATAAACACAACCAGCCGTGTGAATGCTGAAAGCTGCCAGGAGTTGCAGGTCAGGAGTATCTGAAAGGCCACAGGTTCCTCATCCCCAGCCTCAAAACCTTATAGTAACAAGGTTACTTTGAGGTTTCTCTTCAAATAGACATTCCAAGAAATGGAAGACATAACTCTAGGCATGCATTCTAGTTATACATTCTAAGGGTTATGTTTCACTTATGCATAACTTGAACTGGAGGGATGATTTATAACAATTGTTTATGAACTACCCTAATTCCAAGAGTGGGGTAGAACATGATCTAAAACAGCCTACTCCACAAAATAAGCCAAAACTCCAGAATGGCAGCCAGATCACCACCACCCTTCAAACCAACTAAATAAAATGGTTCGGGTGGCCTTTGGGATGGCCTTGAGAAAGGCTTTGTGATGGATCACCAGAGAGAAAGTCTGCCTCCTGGTCCAAGTCCCCTTCACCACTGCATTCAGCTGGGATCTCAAGCAGTCCCTCGCTGGGAAGGAAAAGTCATTTGAAGGAGATGGATCCTCAAATACTGTATGTGTTATTTGGCAGACTGGCATCAGCGTGGTCCATGTTATTATTAGCATCTGCAATTTCCTGTGCTTTTGTTGTGCATAAGGCTATTTAGAAAAAAAATTAAAATACCCTCACAAGGCAGCATAAACCCTGAATTAAGAAAGATTCATTAGAATAATTACCGCGTGTTCATTCTTTTTACAGATTCTTTGAGATTCAGTATGATGATAAAATAGCTCAGAATCTTAAAATAATAATAATAATAAACTATCCCAAGCAACATGAAAGACATTTTTAAGACAAAGTAATTTGGCAAAAGTGGTCTTTAAGGTCCATTGAAATGCTGATACGGATGAGGCCATGAATACGAGGCTCGCTCTCTTGTTAGGAAGACTGAGGCAGCTGTTTCAAGTAGCAGAAACTTGGGACTGGAGAGTAACCCCAAGAAGGTAATATGAAGAGTGGCTTCTGTGTCATATTTTGCTCTTTCATCTAGCCTGATGTTATTATAGTTGGTTGCACCGTCAGCCAGATGTTTAGACTGGATTTGGCATTTTTATCCACCTATCAAGTCTTTCCCAAGGATCTGGGATAGCAGATGTTGTTGTCTGATGGTGTTAAAGGTATCATTGCAGGATGCAAATTGTTCCAGGTAAAGCTGACTTTTGCAATTGACTGATGGTGAGTTTATCAGTGCCGATGGTGTTCAAGTGGTGCTCCAGATGTTTTGGGATTGCACCCAAGACGCCTATTACTATTGGTACTATCGTTGCTTTCTTTTGCCACAGTCATTCTTCTTCTATTGGCAGGTCTTTGCATTTTGTGATTGTCTCCAGTTCTTTCTCTTCTTTTCTGCTGTCTCCAGGTATTGCAATGTCCACTATTTTTTGTCTTTCTTATGAACAATTGTTAAGCCTGGGGTGTTGTGTGGCAGATGCTTGTCTGTCTGCTTCTTCATTTTCTGTTGCTTTGTCTGTTTTGTGGTCCCACCAGTTCTTGCTTGCAGGCAGATGGTATTTCTTGCAGATATTCCAATGCACCACTGTTGCTACTTTGTCATACCATTGTTTGTAGTCAGTCTATGCGATCTTCTTGCAGCTGCTAACTAGGTGGTCCACTGTTTCTTCAGCTTCTTTGCAGAGGTGGCATTTGTGTCTGTTGCTGTCTTCTCAATTCTGGCTTTGTATGCATTTGTCCTTAAGGCTTGGTCTTGTGCAGCCAGAATTAGCCCCTCTGCCTCTTTCTTCAACTTTCCTGCTCTTAGCCATTGCCAGGTCTTGTTGTTATCTGCTTTGCCTGCTAGTTTTTTTGTGTACTGGCCATGTAATACTTTGCCTTGCCATGTCGCTTTTCTATTCTTCATTTAGCTTTTTGTGTAGGCCAGTTTGGTCTCTTCAGGATTCAGTAAGACTTCATGGCATACTAGCTTCAGTGCATCTTCTTCACTGTCGTTCAGATATTCTGAATGCCCTTTTTTCTCCTTCAGCCGTCTGGTGTACTTGCAACATTCCACACCCACCTATGCTCCTTGGTGAGTAGAGTCTGTCAATGTCACTGTGTAGATGAAGGGCATGATTCATTGTCATTATTTTTCTGGTCTTCCTGTCCAGGGCTGCTACTGCTGCTGCTGCTATTACTATTATTAGTATTATTATTATTATTATTCCATATTTTTTTATATCTTGGTTAACTCAAGGTGGCAATCATACCTAATACTCTCACCTCCTATTTTCTCCACAGCAATAACCCAGTGAGGTGGGTTGGGCTGAGAGACAGTTACTGGCCCAAAGTCATTCAGCCAGCTTTCATGCCTAAGGCAGGCCTAGAACTCAGTCTCCTGGTTTTTAGGCCAGCATCTTAACCACTCCCCGAAATTGGCTGTCTTCACTTTGTGATGAAAGGCTTTTTCCTATTGCTAGTATTTGGAAAGGAGTTGTATAATCATAGCCCCTGTTTTTCAGATCTGTCCATTGCATAGATTAGCAAGGTCTTTGTAGCTCACCTTAACATAACAGCAGGATTATATATCTCTGGAGCACCCCATCTGGCATGAAGCCATACTATTTTTGTGGATATCCCAGCTGTTTAAGAGGTGGAAGGAGAGAATTAAGCTTCCAAGGCTCAAGACAAATGATTTACCTCTCAACCCCCAAAGTTTTAAAAAAATGCAAAAAAACAAATGCTTATTTGTTTATTTATCATACTTCTCACAACCCTGATGTATATGAAGAGATTCCTTCAGATAACCTGCCATAAAATTATCAAGGCTTTCAAGGATCATGGCTACACTATGAATACGCACTCTATATTTTATCCTGTCTGTGGAAAGATGGAAAAGATTGTCTGTCTGTCTGTCTGTCTGTCTGTCTGTCTGTCTGTCTGTCTGTCTATCTATCTATCTATCTATCTATCTATCTATCTATCTATCTATCTATCATCTATCATCCATCCATCCATCCATCCATCCATCCATCCATCCATCCATGTTTAGAGGCTGCCTGACTCCTTAGCAACTCTGGGTGGCTTATAAATAGCAAAGCAAAACATATAGAGACACAACTAAAAAAGGACCTTGACTGACTGGAAGAACAATGCACCCAACCATTGGCAGACATAGTAAAGCCTGGGAGAACAACCAGGTTTTTAACAGTTGCTGAAATGTCTGTAGAGGACAGAGGGAATGACCTTGAAGGACAGGAGGAAGAGCTGCTACCAAGGCAATGATCAGATCAGAGGGGCTTGAGCTTGAGCCAGGAAATGAGTCTGAGTAAACACCTCAAACAGACCTCCCCTATTCTCACAAAGATAAAGGGAGGGAGGGGGAAGCACATTCAGACTTACAAGATCTGTTACTATAGCTGTACAATAAAAGTAGTCCTGACCTATATAGCATTAAGTTTCTTAGTCTGGTCTAGCTTGTTGGGCTGACCATGTCACAAGGATAGGAGTTGCTTGAATCTTTGGGGGGATGTCATTCCAGAGGCCAGTGGCAGAAAAGGCGCACTTCCCAAGTCCCACAACATTAAGATAATGCATTGTGGAATTTAGCTCTCCAAAGAAAACCGTCAGCTAACAGTTAGCAGTAATGCAGCTGGACAGGGAAGAAACCCTTTCTTGATTGGTAGTGGCAAGCACTGATGTTGTGAATGTGCTATACTGGAATTTGAAGGAACTAATTGTTAACCTGTGAATTGCTTTGCACACTAAATAGTACAAGGTTACAGCAATGTTCTCCCCTGCTCAGAGAAACTGCTTTAAAGGTTATCTTTCCTTGCTGTGCATGTCAAGCTGAGAACTTGACTTTCACAATGGCTTTGACACCTCACTCAGTAGCAGTTCAGAGAACTTAAAGTATCTCTCATAAGTACTTAATGTTATCTTAGAGCAGAGTTGCAGGTAAGTTAGAGAAGGACAGTTAGTTCTGTACAGATATATTCTGCTCCTCCTTGAATTCTGCCCCCCTACTTCTATCTGTTAAGCAAGTTCATATTGGAAGTACAGTAATACAGTTGCATTACTACATTTTAAGAAGAGTCCTCTCACCAGTATTATTAACTTAATATTATGAAGTTAATCATGGCTCCTGAAATCCTGCTTTTGGTCTCTTCCTGACATTGGAGTGAAAATGCTACTCCAGTCTTTAAAGCAAGAGAAAGAACACTGGCATGCTATTTTTGAGCATAATGCCAATCACTGTTCTGCTACAGGAATGAGGTTGGCAAATGGGGCTGCCTTATTTATTTCTTGTAGGCCAAATTAAGGAAAAGCATTGGTAGATTCCCAAAATGGCATAAAAATAAATGTGCATATACATTAATGGGATCTGAGCCAACAGTGATTGGTCAAGAAAGGGATCTTAGAGTCATGGTGGATAGCTCAATGAAAATGCCAGTGCAGTGTGTGGTTGCTGTAAAAAAAAAAAAAAAGCAAATTCCATACTTAAAATCAGCGGGAAGAAAACTGAAAATAAAACTGCCAATCTAGTAAAGTTATTTTATAAATCTGTGGTGAAACTGCACTTGTGTAGAGTTTTGATCACCGCATTTCAGAAAGGATACTGTAGAACTGGAGAAGAATCAAAAGGGCAATCAAAACGATTACAAGGGTAGCATAACTATCACACAAATAAAGAAACAATTATTGTCGCTTTTTAGATTGGAGTAAAAGTGAGCAAGGGGAGGTGTGATAAAGTATATAAAGGATACATGGTACAGAAAATGTGGATGGAAATATGCTTTTTCTCCTTCTTGGGCAGTGGTAGAACTCAGGTCATCCATGGAAATAAATTGAGATGAATCAAGGTTTATAAAAGGAAATGCTACTTTATGTAGCACATAGTTGAACTACAAAATTTGCTGCTATCAGATGTGGTGATGGCAGCCAATTTAGACTGACAATTTCATAGAGGTTTACCACTTCCTGGATTACATGCAACCTTCCTTGATTATCAGCTGCTAGGAAGCTGGGATAAAAAGCCCACTGTTTCCGTTCACTCTATCCCTGTGAGTTTTCTGAATGCGTCTGATTGGCCAGTATATAACACCATATGCTATGCCAGATGGACTTTTGGCTTGACCAAACTGGATTCTTATGTACATATTTACCTTGACTGATGATTAGCTGATTTTTTTCAAATTAAATATTTCCAAATTAAGTTTGATCACTGAGAATGGTAATAGGGATCTGAAACACAAGTATTGCTTAATCATACATATTAACCAAGCCATTTAATGTCATCTATTCTTAGGCAAAAACTTCTATAAAATAGCTATAGTCCAAATTATAAATATTTTATTATAGTACACATTCCGAGAGAGAGAGAGAGAGAGAGAGAGAGAGAGAGAGAGAGCGCTAAATAACCTTAATTTTTCAATATTATAAAATATTTTGAATATTTGAATATAAATATTCAAAGATAGATCACTATATCATGCCATTTATTATTTAGTGGGTGGTTACAGCAATATATATATATATATATATATATATATATATATATTATGTATATATGTGTGTGTATATATATATGCACACACACATATATATATATATATCTTTGAGACATTTGCAATATAATTGTTCTCTATCTGCTTTTGCACTTGAATAGAAAAATAAGTGAATAGCAAATAATAAAAAGGTTAATCTTATTAATATCAACTTAGCTGGGATTCGAAGACTTGGAAACAAGACTGTTTTTCTATGAGAAATTCCTACAGTAGGGGTATCACACATTATAATTAAAAATGTTATGATTTTGAACCAGCCTAAGACCTACTACCAATTTCAAGCAGGTCCATGTGGTGTGGTGTTAGGTGTGTCCATGTGTGTATGTATTTCTTCATGATACATTGGGAGGTTGTTTTCTGTGATTACACTAAAGATCTGTAAACTTGGAATTGATTTTTTTTCTTGAACTACAGTACACTTTAAAGAAAAGCCAAGTTACTTAAGTAACTGCCTGTTCAGCCATAAAAATAATCTCATAGAACGCTGTGACATTGTGAAGAAAAGAGAGAAAAAGAAAAACACCCTCAGAGCTGATTCAGATATTCATTGGAGCATATGATAACATTTTCATGGAACTGAGCCTCAATGAGGGAGAGAGATCATCTGATCAAATGTGTTTCCACAACATACTTGCTGTTTGGTGACAAAAGTTCATATGTTTAATTAAACTTACCTATGTCTTGTAGCTTTTTGATTTGATTTTAGTTAGTTAGTTTATTATAAACCCTTCCAGTAATTAAATATTGACACAGGAGAGGAGAAATCAAAATCCTTTCCTTGACCATATTTGCTCTGGGTGTGCAGAGAAAGTTTGACAAAGAACATGACTCAGTGTTCTGATTCTGTAAATCTTCTAGGGCCAGCTTCCTCATTCGTCAAAGTAAGGAAAGTTGTCTCAAGTCATGAGAGGACATCAAATTGTTAGCTATTTACTATTTTCCTGCAAAAATATAGACTGTTGTGAGGTTTTTCTGCTATAGGTGCCAAGATAGCAGGACTACGTTTGGTTACTATACTCCTTTATGCATGTGCTGCTTATTCTGCCTCAGGTCCTCAAGTCATCAAATACTTTTCTTGAGATTCCTTATTGGATATCTAATGTAATCTTCCTCTGCCTGTTTTGTCTCATCACATTTATAACAAAATGATTATATGATTGCCAACAAGTATCACTTTTCATTTATTATTTCATTATGATCATGTGCATATGATGAAGCAAATATCTAGATGCATCGACCGGCACCCAGGAGAAGCACAATGACATCACACATGTCATGACATTTATGTGAATTCTGACATTTGTGTCAGTCACCTCATGAGGCCCTGGTATGAATAATGCACTGAAGTAATTTGCATCATTTGTATGATAACATCATGACCCACATGAGATCACTTACCCTCACACCTCACCTGTTGATGCCCAAAGATGGATATTGTCATGGACATGTCCATTGCCTTTCCCCTGAGCTTGTGTGTCTACATCTTGCATGACATCTGACCAACAAAATGCAGTGTACTGTATTTTATGGCCTGTTTGTTCAAAACTTCCCTCTTCATTTTGTAAGGAGTTAAGTAAGTAGAACCATATTTGATATGCCACCTTTATCACCCTATCTTGCATGTAGATATGGGGTTCAAGATGAGAGAATGCCTTGTCTTAGTCCAGTGAGTACATGGCAAGTACCATTTCCTGACTGAGGGCTGAATTCTGCTTTGTTCATTGGTACTTGTGTAAACGTTTTTTCTAAACTAGACTTTAGAAGGTGGAGCAGTCCATCGATACCTACAGCATACAATCCAATTTCTTTTTAATGTAGGTCTTTTGCATTCCTATAAATATATAGCTGGAGTATATGAGTATAATTGGAGAAAGAGAAATTCATTGTCTCTCAGGATAGTATATGTTTAAAGAAAAATGGGACTTAATTTTGAATTCATCTTAGTCTCTTCATCACACATCAAACCCTTCTAAACTCTAGAGATGTCCATATATTGTTTCTATATTATATCTATTATTTTGTACCAAAATATAGTATTCATCTGACTTAATTCCTTCCTGGTACTCTTGATTCACTTCTAATAACATACAGTATAAAATTCACTATTCAAAACTCCTCTGTGTGTAACATTATTTTCCTGAGCATTTTGCAAGGGCTTTAAAAAAAAAAAAACTGAATTCAGAAACTAAAGTTCACACAGAGCATAAGTCATCATCTACTTCACTGGAGTGATAAAAAGCATTTCTGGTTATTTTGGCTATGCTTCAGTTACAGGCATTTGGTTCAATATTTTTCTTTCTAATATCAACCATGCATTTTTACCCTGTTGAACATAGAAGAGCAAACTGTGGAAATCAGAATAGATCTTTTGTGTGTGTGTGTAATGGAAATGCTAATAAAAATGACAATACAAATGGAGTCATCCATCAACATTTCAAAGCCAATCACCAGGGGCTTTTAATGGTAGCATTCCTGACTTTCTAAATGCTTCAGAGACGTATTATCCTAAAATGGATATATATGCATGTGGGTTTTTTTTTAATATTCCATAATACTTATCTCTTTGATATTTCTAATTTTAGATTTATACCATCTGCTTGTGTGTTATCCCTACTGATTTCTTAATAAAGACTGTAGAGCAAAATACTGCACATAACTTGACATCTACATTGTTTTCCACAGCTCAGTTTGCTCTTTCTAAGGTACTTTGCCAAATTGTTAATGGAGTGCTGTATGATAAAATGTTTCTTTTAAGGAGGAAAAATTAGTCAAACATAACAATAATGTGATTATATAATGGAACCTTCCTGCCAACTGATACTTTTCCAGTGAGATTTTGCAAGAGATTGTGATGTGTAATAGTGACACTTTTTAGCAGCTATGATAAACTGTGCAAAGACTGGAAGTGAAGAATATCAACACTCCCAAGGAAGTCACAGGCAAATAGCCCAATCAATCCACTGTCAAGCTTAGTACAAAAGAAACTAGTCCCCTTTTCTTTACATTATATACATTTAAACTATGTAAGAATTGTAAAAGAATACTGGGCCTCCCAATCCCCTAAACTGGACCAGAAGAATACCATCACTGATGAGATCTGATGCTGCTGAGAGATTAAGAAGGGCCAGGATGAATGCCCTACACCCATCCTGTGTCTGTCAGATTTCACTGACAAGTGCAATCAACCTCCATAGGACCTATACAGCTACAGTCCAACTGAGGATATCTGAGCAACTTTATTCAATATATGCCTACAATAATCCTCACAGTGACCCTCTAAATGTTCCACCAGACCATCCTTATTCAGAAGGGATTAGGCCACCTTAACATGCCTGACAGCTAACTCCCTGTGGATGCAATAAGGGTAGAAAAATAGCTACGTTTTGTTACCCTTATTGCCAGAAGGTAGTGCCTAAAAAGGCTGTTACCTGTGCTGGGTCAGGTTCACTCTTCATTTTCTTTCAGCATTTTTCTAGGCATCTATTATTTTGCTTCATCCCCTAGAGCTCCTTAGAAAACCAAGGGATGTTCTGGGATCTACTTGCATAGAGAGTCCGCATGGGCACAATCTGATCCAAGGCCATGATTACCTTCCCCTTCCAAGTAGTGGTTAAGGCCTCAGTCCAACTGTGTGCCAGAGTTCCAGGAATAATCTCAAGCTGCCTCTGGAGCCCCACAGGCACATCAGGCACCTGAGTCAAACTGATCAAATAGGTCCCACCTCCCTGCAGCAGGGTAGCGTTTCAGAGAAACAGGGACCAACAGGGAGTGATCTGTCAATGACAAGGGATGATATTAATGTTCTCCAACTCCAGATCATGTCATCAAAATAACATCATGAGAAAGCAAAGAGGTGCCAGTGACATTACTAAAAAAAAAAAAAAAAAATCATTTAAAAATAGAAAATTTGCATAACATTTAATGGATTCATATTATGTAAACAGAAATGATTTGGTAGGATGCAGCTGAAGACAAGCATTACAGTATGTTCCCAAAACTTAAGTACAGTATTCCATTATACTTAAGCAGTATAGCAACAGACTTAAGCTTCTTAATTTTGGATGATAGTAACTGATGAACCAAGACGTCATCAATTTGGGGTATCAGATGTTTTAGGAAAGCAATTACAACACTCAAATGGTAAATAGGTTAAAACTACTGGCATCCTTATTGCCTATAAATATATAAATAGAGCTTTCCCCTTTGCTGTGACTAACAAAAAAATCATTGACCAAATTTCCCATTATTTCAAGACAGCTCACACCCAAAATACACACTGTAAGACTCAACATAGCGTTACACATACACACATGCACACACACACTCAATCCAGGAAAGAGCAGAAAATCCCAGGACTACTTTGTATCATCAATTCTTCTCAAAGTATTAACAAATGGCCCATGTGATTAAAAGGTTGTTCATCCTTGGCTTACACTAATTTGGATTTCGTCAAAGGATGCAGATTTCTGAAGGCTGACTGAGTATACCAAATACCACCTCATAAGATGGGGAAAATGTTAAGGCATGATAAAATTGGTGGGTAGTTATACCACTTATTAATCCCACAGCTTCCACTATGGGTGAGACAGATTCCTGTCCTCCAACTAGGATGGCCTTTATAGCAACATCAGGAGATGACTTCAGTGTGCCCTTCTTGGGAAGCTATGGATCCTCCCAACACCTCCAAAATCAACTGGGAATGAGATATGGGGAAACTAAGCACACTTTTTGTCTCGTTAGCAACCAGCAGCTAATAAGAAACACAGCAAGGTGACCGATAACTGCTTCAAGCAATGACAGAGTTGTAATGAACTGCCTGTCCAGGACTTCAGTCCTGAAAATGCTCCAGTGGGAATGAGGCTACATTGTGGTATAATGTCATATCTGGAGGCACTGAAGGAAAAATAGAAGATCGTCCCTGCTGAGCTGGAAGAGCAGCCATCTTTTTTCTTCCTCCATCCAATGCCCCCGGAAATGGCAGAGCGTCTGGACACAGCTTTATTCCCATCAAGGCACTTTATGGCACTGAAGATTCATGGCAGTGATGCTGCCATTTCAGGTGGTGACAAACATGTTTCCTACAAAGAATGGGAGGAGAGAGAAAGCAAGAAAAATTTCACCCTCTTCCTCTTCTTCCTCTACATGGTTAGTTCTCCAGTTCTTTGTGGAAAATAACTTGCAGTTGACAATGTCCTGCTGTGTATGTCCCCAAATTATCTCTCTTTGGTTGCAGGTGAATGGCCCCCTTGGCAGAGATGCCTTTTTGGCTCAGGCCTACTTCAGTTCTCACTTTGAACCATGGTCTCTTCCAGCTCCATGACAGTATTTCAAAGCTTTAGATTAAGCTGCTGTTTCTGGTGCCTCTTGGGTAGCAGTTTCTGGGACACATCTGCCTTTTCCTTGTTCTTGGCATGCCCTTTTTTCTGTTTTGTATCTTCAGTCCTGTTTGTGTAACTAG
This sequence comes from Python bivittatus, assembly GCF_059951505.1. Taxonomy (NCBI): domain Eukaryota; kingdom Metazoa; phylum Chordata; class Lepidosauria; order Squamata; family Pythonidae; genus Python; species Python bivittatus. Next base: position 19,140,886 of record NW_028277098.1, read on the forward strand.
GCAAAAACAATCAATTACATTTGTCTCAGCAGCTGGTCTTCCAGACATGTATTTAAGCCTTTCCCAGCCCATTTAACAGTTGACAGGTGACATGTCATTACATGTTTCTTAACTGATCACAAATAGCTCTCTCCAACATGAAGCATCTTTTTTTTATTTTCCTGATAGGGCTTTCTCGTAAGAATCCTTTTTGTAAAGAGATACAGCAGGATTTAACCATATGGAACGCAATAATTTTAGAGGCAGGATGAAGCTACACATTTGAAAATATCTACTTAGTATCAAGATTAAAACTACATAGTAACATGCCAAAAATTACTAGCATGACACTGAATTGCAATGAGCAAAGCTTTATTTCATTACATGAAGAATGATTCAATTAATGGTAATCATAAAACTGAATGATTTGGCCATTTTGTTTCTATAGGAAAATAAGAGAGTCATTTAACTTGCAATCCTTTCTAAAATATAAAAGATGTTGCCTTATTAGTTCTGCTAACAAGGAAAATCAATTTATATTAGCAGCATAGGATATGGCTCAAGGGAATGGACTGACATCTTTACTTTCAGAATATTCTATTAACAACATAGTTTAAAAGATTCTAATTGTATAATTGAATGTGAAAAAAATGTTCATTGTGCATTTGTTGATTTAGAGAAAGAACATTATAAAGCTTTGGATTATGGAATATTTTGCACAAATATGAAGTGGAAGGTTGGTTGCTGAATGCACTAAAAGTGAAATATGATGGAAGTTAAACATGCATGAGAATAAACAGAAGACTTAGCAAATGATTCAACACTGAGCAAGGAGTGAGACAAGGATCTATGATTTCCCCCTTGCTGTTCAATGAATTTGTGGACAAATATGTAAGGAATGCTGGTGGTGATATTAGAGGTACATTAACTGGGGATGTGAAAGTGCGTGCAATTTTTTATGCATACAATGCAGCTTTTGTTAACTGAGAACCCAACTGATTTGTAGCAGGTGTTAGATAGACTCTATGATGTAATAAGGAGCATGAATCTGACAGTTAATGTATGGATCTGAAAAGTAATGGATCAAAGACCAGGGTTAGTGTGTTTGACATGGAAAATGGAATGAATAATGGCAAATGGCCAAAAAAACAAAAACAAAAACCAACCCTAGAACAAGCAGATAAATTTATGCACCTTAGCTGCATGCTTACTAAAGATGTGGAAAATGGATGGAGAAGTTTCAAGATGTGCAACTGCTAAAGAAAGGTAGTGGGTAGTATATGGCATTTTGTAAGGAATTAATGTTTTTCAAAAGAAGTGTAAATGAATATGTGTAAGAAAGTGTTTCTACCCATTTGTATGTTACATGGAAGTGAGAATTGGGTATGTTAGGAGAAAGCTGAATACAATGGGAATGGGAAACTTAAGTGTGTGAAAAATCAAGAAGAGATAGAGTCAAGACTGAATAGGTCCTGAATAACCATGAATATGGACTGAATACAAAAGTGAATGTCCAGTATGTAAGTAGACTGAGTTGGTTTGTTCCTACATAGACAACGAATAAAGATAAAATCATAATACAAATGTATGAAGGAAGAGTGGATGGGTCAAGAGGAAGGGGAAGACTGAGAACATGTGGTTGGATGGAGTCAAGCTCCAATGAGAGAGAAAGAAAAAATGTGAGAAATGTAAAGAACTAAAGGATATGTATGAAGCAGAGTTTGGACATGGTGGAATTAAAGATGGATTTCAAACATAGAGAAATACGGAGATGAGAGTATGGTAAATGATGTCAATATACACTAGATTTAGCTATTTTTCCTTTTTTCTCTCTCCTATCTTTGGCATATTGCATAACATTGCTTACCCAAAAGCAAATAGCATGATGAATATGTATCTAGTATGTTATATGCCCTCTCTGTATGCATGGGTGCTTACATTATAAAAGAACAAAAACTGCATTTGATACGAATATCAAACAGATATTGGCCTAAGGCCAATACAACTATTAGTAGCAGTAGTGATTATTGTTTTCTTAGAGAATCACAAAGCAGTTTAAAAATAAAGATGATGAAATTACAGAAGATAAACCATTTCAGGCAATGTTCTATCCGATACCTTCAAAATCAGCAGCAGTCAAAGTCTAGGTGAAGAAATTCAAGCACTGAAATGGAAACTGTTGGTCATACTTAATGCATCTCCAAAGGCAGAAGGACATTATAATGAAATATTGCTTTCCAGGTGCAATTCAAATAGAATTCTTTTAACCCATAAAGCCATATATGGCTTGGCTCCCATATGTCTTCAGGACCACCTCCTTCACATGGAAATTGTTGTCCTGTATGTTTCACCCACAAAGGGAAGCTCAAGGTTCCCCAAATACATGAGGTGAGAAAGAGGGACAATATTCCTTTTTTCTCTGTGGTGATCCTACCTTGAGGAACAGCCTATCCCCAGAGGCTGGTTGCCTTTGAATTCTTCCAGAAGGTTGTATATCCTTTTCCATAGGATATTTATGGCTTAAGTGCTTCTGCTCAGTTAGGGTTGACATCTAGAGATATATATTGTCCTTTTTTTTTCAAATCATTTTATTAAGAATTATAAATGAAAAGAATAAAAGTCAATGCAAACTACAAAAAATACGAACAGAAAAACAAAAAAGGAGGAGGGAGAGTGTAGAAAAGAAAAAAAGGGGAGGGAGAAAAAAAGAAAAAGTAACTTCCCCCTTCATCTCATCAGGTAAAAACAGTTTTAATAGCTTATCACTGTCTCTAAATCAAACATAATCTCTCTTCTCTCCATAACTCATCTCTTAAGTACCAAAAAAAAACCCAACAACCCCAAAATTGAAATGCTTCATTAATCATTTCTTGTCAGCAAAAGTCCAGTAAGGGCAGCCAGATATTTCCCTCTTTTAGCCCTGATCAAACCAACCAACCTTATAAACCTTCCCTGAATTTTAAAATTATTCTTTAACCCCTTCAAAAAAAAAGTCCCAGTGGTAATTTGCTGATCATCGGTGTATCCAGACAAAAATCCTTCAGAACTTTAACAGATTTATTTTGCATGTCCATTAGATAAAGTTTATCCTTTTATTTGTCATTTCTAAAAAATTTTTTCCAAACCTTAAGAGTTTTTTTGTATATCCAGAAGAAAAAAATCACCCAAATCAATTTCCTGGTTTGATATCTGTTCATCTCCCTTAGGGGATAAATCATCCATCAGATCCATTTGCATTACATTTAAGTCCTCCTTCAATTTAATTTCATAAACATCCATTACAACTTGTTCTTGTTTTACAACTTCATTAAAGCATGCTCTGTCCAGTTTCTCAAGCAACTGATGCATTTTATCCAGTAACTTGGCTGAGAGGTATTTAAAAGTTTGCACTAAAGATTTCTGCTCCATTTTCTTTGTCCTCTGGCTCCTGTAATGTCCAACCTTCAAGATCTCCTTATCATAAAGTAATAAAAGCAATCACCATCTTCCCATGAGAAAATATCTTCTAATAAATTCAAAACAATAATTCCAAATTTCTCTGGCCCCTTAATCCATTATTAACTTTCCAAAATCCATATACTAAGCACCCTTTTGCTGCATAGTCCAAAAAAATCCATATATTTTCAAAACATTTAAGATCAAATTTACATCATCGTCTTTTAAGGAGGTGGAAACTCACCTGATGGATACAGTAAAACCTTGCCAGTCCAAAGGGTCTTAATCTCTCCAATATACAATACATAAAAAATTAATCCAAGAAAGTGATTAAGATATAAGGCTTGGTCGAGTTTAGTGTCCATAAGACTGCTTTGTGAGTGTGAGCTTGATGTGATCCTGACTCCCAGCCATTCCACTCACAAACTGACTGTAAAACAACAGTTTCCTTGGTCTGCTCATGAGTAGTGACTATCTGGAATCACATGGATGATCTCAACAATTTCTCCTTTGATTTGGAGAGATTACACCAGCCCAGATCCAACATCCAGCAGCAATTTCCCTTGCAAAAAGATTGGATCAGGGCTGGTATAATCTCTCCAGATCAAAGGAGAGATTGTTAAGATCCTGTCAGCTCACCATGGTGCTCACAGGAAGTCGCTAAAGTTATATATGGCCATATTTTTAATGAATATTGCTTTTATCATTCTGAAGTTTATTCCATGTTTTCTTTTAGTTGTATGGAAATGGTTGGGAGTCAGTTTTGATCAGTATATAAATACAATAAATCAGTCAGGAGGAGATGATTCTCACCTCAAGCAAGGAGCAGAGTGTAAAAAAACACAAACACACAAAATATTTACAGTGTAAAAATCCTCACACCATCCCTCCCCCCCACCCCGTACTCACAATGTTGAGTATTCTGCTCTGCCCAAGAACCAAAATCAAAATGGAGAATGCAGAAAATGACAGTTCAATTTGCATGGACTCCTAATGTATTCTAATATCAAAATTACCAGACTATCACTCAGAAAACTTAATGAATTTTCCCAGACACACTGTTTCCTTATAAGGGGCCTTTCTTTCTGGTCTCCAGCCACTGCATTTTGAAATTTGGGGCCATAGCACTCTACCTAGCCATTGCTCTGGGCATTCTTACTGAAGCATGAGAGAAATGGCAAGATTAGCATTCAGATGGTACACAACCAATACGTCACTGCCTATTATAGATGATGGTTCCCTCAGTTGGTGCTGGTGTACCACTCTATGGAGTACTGGAGCTTCAGAAGCTCCTACAGTAACTCTGCTGCTCTTCTAATCCTGCCACTTATGGATATAGCTTATTATGCTTAATTGCTGAGCCAGGGTTTTATACTGTTAAGATGTTGGACTGGGACTGGGGAGACCTTAAGTCCCTGTTCAGGTGCAGAGTTCACTGGGACATTATCACTCAGCCCAGTATATTCCCAAAGGTGATTGCTGTAGGAATAAATTAGGGCACAGAACTTCAGGTATGTTGCCTTTGAGTTCTAAAGAAAAGGCTGGATAACTTGCTTTAAATTTCATTTTTCTTACAGTTTAGGATTAAAATCTCAACAATGTCACAGAACATTTACAGATGTTACACAAGTCTGTTATTATGTGCATCATGCATATCATCAAGTCATTTTAAACCAATCACTATCAAGATACATTTTAATGATAAAAAAAATAAACTGATTCTATCTTGAAGCATCCCATTAAGTATTGCATGTTGAATCCTTTCAGGGCTAAAATGATCCACGACTCAAGCATCAGGCAAATTTTATACATTTGGAACATTGTCCTTGTATTTTATAGTGCTAGGCAATTATTAATCATAACATAGCCGTCAATTCCTCCTCTCTTCTCAAAAATAAGCAAACAAAAATAAAACCAGTCTGCTAAAATCATGTACATGAAAAACAAAATCCATTCTGTTGTGATGAATCTTTGGTGTAGCTGCATAATTTTTTGGTCCATCTTTGAGCATAATTCAGCTATTTATGCTTCAGTGAGAATGATGCAAAGCCATAATATGATTAAAATTTATTAGAGGTTTATTTTAGATGGCACACATTATTAAAGCATCAAGCATGTAATCCTTCAGATTTGTTTTTTAATTTCTTCAAACGGGCTGCCATTTAATCATCTTGTTGACACAACAATATTATTATGACAGATGTATCTAGTAACATCTCCTCTGTTAAGCAGGTATTAGATGAATAATGTTACACCCTCATATTGCTATGATGAACTCCCAGTACAAAGTCACAAGGACACCACTGTCATTCAGATTCTCTTATGAATGTGTCCAAAATCGTTTTCAAGCTGGCATAATGTTTTCTTACAGAGACTGTTAAAAAACCTAAGCATGTGTTTGAAGCTGCCCTGTGTGACCCTTAAGAAGAGGATAGTGGTTTCCAATGGTGAAGTCTCCAGATAATGTGGAGGTAGTCAAAAGCATTCCGTCTGCAGCTTCAATGGAAAGCAAGTTGAAATGCAAAGCCAGAGGACATGCTGATCCACGTTCCACGTAGCCTTTTCAATGCATGTACACTGAATGGGAAACAATTTCCAAGGACAGTGAACTACCTTGAGAACTTCATTTATAACCCAAAAAAAGACTCTGTGCAGGGAATTTTCAGACGCAACATGTTTGCTATGTTTCATTTCTACATGTCATCCAACTGATAAGTATAGTTAAAAATTATAGCAAAACGGTATGGATTTGAAATATTCATTTCTTACCATCATGTCACATGAACGTGTCTCTTAATTAACGCACAGCTAAACACTGGGAGCATGAGGTTTGCTACTGATTTATTGGGCAATAGTTTATATCCTGCCTTTCCTTCAATTGCTCAAGGCAGCATACATAATACTACCCCCTCCATTTTTTTTTTCCAGCACAACAGTCCCATGAGCTAATTTGAGGAAGAATGACTGGCCCAAAGTCACCCAGAATGGACTTGAACTTGGGTCTCCCCAGTCTGAATTCAACACCTAAATTATTGTACCACATGGGCTGTCTATCCAAAGGCAACTGGTCTTGAATGCTGTTTGTTGTTTCTGGAATCACAGGCAAGCAGAGTTTAAATATCAGCTGCTAGGAAGCAACAGCTGAAGAGTACAATTGATCTCATGAACTTTCTGACTGCATTTGATTGGCTATTACAGTATATGACACACACTGGTGAACTAGAGGAGCTTTGGCTGGATCCAACAGGGCTCTTCTTCCATTCTTATCAATCTTCCAGAAGAGCTAATGTATTAAGGCTAGTCATGACATTTAGCTATGAGGATACAGCTAAGGTACATGGAGGATACAGAGTGTGTGCTGCAAAAGAACTCTTTGTCTTAAAGGAAACCTTCCATTCACACAATAAAATGTATATTTTAGTGCAAATATCAGTTGAAGGGGGGGGGGATGTTTTTATTAGGACTACAGTAAATGGAAAAAGCTTAAAAGCTTCATCCACATACTACAGTCCTGAACTGGCAGTCTCATTCAGCCTAACCCTTTCATGGCTACTAATTATTTACCTCATTTAAACTTATTCTTTCAAAGCAAGATGTTACATTTTCTTGTGGTTGAAGATTATGCTAATGAGAGATACAGAACAGCCTTTGGTACTGGGAAGAAAAACCAAAATGGCAAGATCAGTTATCAGTATTTAAGGGAAAAGCTGCTTAGAGCCTCTGAGGCTGTCAAACAATGGACTTTGGAGGTAAATTTCTCAGTTACCTAAATCAAATCAAGAACTTCTTGCCAAGGGACAAAAACAAATGTGTGCAAGACAGGAAAGGTTTCCAGATGTGTTCCATGTATGTAGTTTCTGGCATAAAAGTCTAAGAAAAGGGTGTAAGAAAAGGTGGGAGACATCATTTTGAGCAATGTGTAGATAATTGTACTGATGTTTCTCTAGTATCTCTTTCATCTTCTTGTGGGCCCTTATTTGGAGGCCAGAGTATGACCTATTAGAAATGTAAGTATTCTTGTTTAATAATCTCAGAAAGAGTGTCCACTGGGGTAATGACAACACATTTGTCATAATATCATCATACAAATGATGCAATTTACAACCTTGCACCAGGCATCATGATGCAACTACATAATTGCACCATTTGCATAACATCATGATACTTGTGTCATTTTAATGTCACTATGGCTTGTTTAGACACTGCAGAATCCCAGGGGTTCATTTTTCCAGAGGCTGAGAGGGAAATGAGAGTTGTAATTAGAGACAGTTATGCATCTTAGGGTGAAAATATGATTGGGCAGGTTCCCCCCCCCCCGCCAGTCCACCATCACCCAGTCATTGTGCTGCTCACTTCTATTGTCATTGCTACTGATTTCCTCTATTATTTGTACAATCCATAAAATGGAAAGGGTAACAGTACCCTGTAATCTCAGTACAGCTCAAAGTTGCCAGGTTGTGGAAGAGTGACCTACAGTCAAATCTGAATTCCTGCTCCTGTATGCAGCCATGGAGATACCATAACGCCTTTAAAAATCTAAAACAATCAAAAGGTCTGCAGATGTCAGGAAACATCTGTCTCATACCTATTTGTCTGTACTTCACACAGGGAGATGGATACGGAAGAATAGCCTTTTATCCTGTGGCATACATTTCAGAATGCATTTTCTAGGAAATCAGCTCTTTTAAACTGAGGAGGGAAATGCCATTTTTCCTTTCTAGAGGATTAAAATGTAGCACAAATAGAAATTTTTAAATGGTACTTAAGAATAAATTTCACATTCACTAGAAAGACGGGGAGGGGGTAAGTCAAATTCTGATCATGAGTCTTACATCTAAACTGCAAATGTTGCTCTAGCAATTACATTAACATTTCTTACATTGTTAGCAGATCTGAATGGGAACTGTCATGGATTTAGTCAGACCACAATTTTTAAGTTTCCTTGAGAAAATGACCCTTCTATAGGAAGGAACTCATCCCTCCCCACATTGTCTTTGAAAGATAAAAGTTAATGCAGTTTGGAAATACATAAACGCAGTTTCAGAATGCAGAAAGAAAAGTGGTTATCAGGCAAGAAAGAAGAAACTGGAAAGTTCACCCTCTCTGATCTCCTCAAGGCGTTATGTAAAACATGTTGCTTTAAATCAATAGAGCACACTGAAATAATCCAAATCCTCAAATTACAAATGTCCTGCCAAGAAGGTGAGATGTGTACAACCTTTCTTGCGCCAAGGACCACACTTATTATTACAGTGACATTCCAAAGACCACACCCAGGACCATACCAATTTTATGTAAGGCCCCTGCGGATAGCTTCACCTATGGGATTCCTAAAACACTCTTTTAGGAAGAAATACGTTATGCTGAAACAAATGTTGCAGTTTTGATGGGTCCGATCTTGGTAAGAAAGGGACAACAGAGAAATCATGGGGATTTCAATGAATGAGGTCTGATTCCTCCTTAGCCTTTCTGATGATATATTTTAGATATTACTATATCTTCATCAGTGCCAGTAATGTACCTTTATCTATCATCTCTGCATCTAGGCTTTATTTCCCTATGTTTATATACAGTGCCATAAATCTAATAAATCAACTGATCCAGAAAAGAGATTCTTATGTATTGACAGCTGTGTCTTGGATGTAAGATTCTGGTATTTTCATCTGTGTGACCACAGATTGTACAAACTGACATGTAAACTTCAATAGCTGATGCATCATTAAGTTTTAATTTAAGTAAAATACTGCCATGTTTGAAATTTTTTATTACTAATAATAATTTGCTTTACTGCAAGCACCTACCTGACAAATCTGGTTTTTGGTAAGTTTGGGAATCTTCTCTTCCCTCCCTCCCTCCCTCCCTTCCTTTCCCTCAACACAGTTACTCAGCATCTGAAATATACCCTCCTCTCTGTTCAGCCCTATCCAGAACAATTTAATTTGAGTTTGTTTTAAATTAAGTACACGTAGCAATATGATTACTGTTCATCTAGTTAGTAATTTCTCCTTTCAGTCACATTGAACATTACAATTAAGTGTCTACATTTTGAGGGTCCACCACATTTCAAGCCTTTAAAGGGCCAAAGATTGTGAAGCCCAATAGTAGATGTATATTTGGAGGAACAAAAATTATCTCATAGACCTAGCTGTATGTTGTTTGAGGAATTCTAGAATCAGAATCTAGAAACATATTGAAGGATACCAGGATGCATAACAGAGAAGAAAATGAGGGTTAGGCAACTTTTCTTCAACAACTTTTGTGTCTTAGCTTACTGGGAAATACTGAAAAGATATTATTGTCAATGGTTTTTTTATGTACAATTATCAGAAAGATTTAAATTGGATAAAGGATGGTATGGTTTTGAACAAAGTACGACTGAGTTTGAAATAGAATTGTGTACTAATGATGATCATGTTATTGCTAAAATGTATAAACTTTTGCTGAAATATGAGACAGAAGAAGAAGAAGTGAAAGAATGTATGATAAAATGGGCTAAAAATTTTGGCTATAATATACAAATGGATCAGTGGGAAAATATGTGGTTGAAAAGGATTGAAATTTACATTATGTTCTAGCCTTAAAGAGAATTTTTATAAAATGATGTATCATTGGCATTTGTCACCAGATAAATTGTCTAGAATGTATAAAGATACTTTGAATTTTTGCTGGAAATCTGAACAACATGAAGGGATATTTTACCATGTTTGGTGGACACGTAAACAAGACAAAAAAAAAATTGGATACAAATACATACATTAATTCAGAAGATTTTAAAGGTTAAAGTACAACTGAAACCAGAGACTTTTCATTTGAGACTAACGGACAGGCAATTAGAAAAAAGTAATGGAACTTTGTTTTTATATATGACAATTGCAGCAAGGCTATTATATGCTCAAAAGTGGAAAGGTTCAGCACTACCCACAATGGAGGAATGGCTGGTGAAGATGATGGAACATGTGAAGATGGCTAAATTAACTTCTTTGCTTAGAGAAAAAACAACATCTATATTTATGGCTCACTGCAAACCCCTTATAGATGTTTTGCATGAAATGGAAAAAAATGCATTTAGGATTTGTAGTTTTGATGATTAGAAAAAAACTAGATGATAGAAAAAAGTGAGCTTTTTTTGTTATGTATGTATTTATTTATATTTCAAATTTAGTCACTGCCCATCTCACTCAGCGAGTGACTCTGGGCAGTTTACAAGAAAATAAGAACAAAAACCAATTTAAAATACAATAAAACAGTACTCAGAAATAAATAATAAGCGAAGGGATAGATGGTATAAATTAAATATTGACCTCTGGGAGTGTCTTCAGAGGGCTAACCACCCCCAGGGTTGGTTGCCCCTCCTCGAGCCCCACGGAAGCTGGCAGAGTAATCATGGAGTAAGTTAATTTTGTAATTGTAATTATATTTGCTGCAAAAGAAATCAGAAACTTCTTTTTCTTTTTGTTCTCTCTTTCTGCACTTTTTCTTTCTTCTTCTTTTTCTTTCTTTGCTCTTTTTACTCTTTATTAGTTTGTGTTAGTTTTTATGTTCTTTGTAGAACTTTTAATAAAATTTATTTTTAAAAAGGGAAATACTGATTTTTTCTTAAAACACAAAAGCATCGTCCATTTTCTTTTTGCTCTGCCCTGCTTTATCACTTGACATCATGAGGTAACATAAAGAAGCTAAAAATCTCAACATATGTTGCAGCAGCAACTCTGCAGCCATGTTTCAAAGATCACTCTTCCAAGCTTCTACTTTACAGCACTTGAGCACAAAATTTCCTGCTTCTGTTGGGTCAGGAAAAAGGAGATGCACATTTACAGAAATCATGCTGGGCCTCTGTATCTAACTGCCAAGCTGCATTCTGCTTGGGGAATCAAATGTTCAATTAGGCGTAGGCTACATTTTATGTTCCACCAAAAGGAACTACAATGCTTGTAGAATAGCTGTTTTTCAGTGATTCTCAGTTTGGGTGCTTTTACAAAGATGTTTTTGGCCTACTTCCTTCTTTAGAAGGATTACCTGAAAAAAATAAAACGTGTTGTTATTATTGTTGTTTCAACAGCATAACCCTATACAATCATTCTTATGTAGAACAAATGTATTGCGCAGGATGTGAATCTGTATGTTTGTTCAAATATTTGTACCTGGATAATTAGCTCTGAGTAAAGCTGGCTGGAGTCATGATATTTTCCTTTCTCCCACTGGTTTTATTTCTCAATTAGCCCCTTAATTTTAATCTGCATAATAAACAACTCATACCTTCTTCTGAAATCAGCAATCTCATTCTTTAGCCTACTTTGCATCCTGGGTACTCTGCTGGCTATAAAAAGCCAAGTAAATGGAGAGCAGAGAGGGTTTCCACTCTTCTCCTGAGCAAAGGAAGACATTTTCTCTGTAGATGATGCCAGAGGCCAAGAGTCTCCCTGGGATTGTGGGAGGTGCAACAGTACGGATTGTGGAAGAGAGGCTTAGAGATTTCTGCCTGAGGGAGCCAGAAGGGCCACCTATTGCAGAAGGTGGTTGAAAGGGCAAGAAGGCATACGTGGTATACTCCATTTTCTCCTGATCTCTTTGCCATGGAAAAAGAGAAAATGGCTCCTCTTTGTCCACAGCACAGCTGAGTAAGACCTTAGGTTTCTAAAAATAAGCTTCTACATTCACCCGCTTCAGATGATTCCCACAAATAATGGTGTCTTCATGCTCCCTAGCTCTCTTTTATTTCCAAGGTCAACCATCTGTATCAGAAGGATGTGACAGATAAGCTAGTACTATCTTACATAAACTTTTGATAACTGCTAGGCACAGACTTACTCTGTCCTGTATTTACACTCCTCTATTGCATGTTGCCATGGCTTATTTTATTGTATTGTTTGTGGATATTATACTTCGCAGCTAAAATGATTATTTTGCTTTTCATTCCTTTCTTTTCCTTTCAGCTTCTGCCTCATTTGTGTGTTCATCGCATTTGAATCCACAAACCTCCTTCCCATATTTTACTGTGGCAAAACACCAACCCGCCACATCCCTGTGTGATGCACACATTTCTCTGCAGCAGATATAAAAGCAATTTGTGCCTTCCAGTCAGTTTTGACTCCTAGCGACTGCGTGGACAGCACTGGCTTTGATAATACTTTTATCAGAGCCAGCCCTATGTCTCTATTATCAAAAGGTAGAAACATTCATAGAAGGGCTTCAAAAAGTGAGTGAAGTGCCCCTCCAAATATTTTTCCACATTAATATCTCAGTGTTTCAAAAAGTCTTCTCTTCTCTTCTCTTCTCTTCTCTTCTCTTCTCTTCTCTTCTCTTCTCTTCTCTTCTCTTCTCTTCTCTTCTCTTCTCTTCTCTTCTCTTCTCCCCTCCCCTCCCCTCCCCTCCCCTCCCCTCCCCTCCCCTCCCCCCATAGCAGTTTAGTCTCCTAGACAGGGTTTTCCTCCATCCCAGTAAGTCTGTTCAATAAAAGCAACATGCAAGCAGGGAGGGGTGTGGGCCAAGTAGCTTTCCCCAAATATTGCACACACCACTGAATTCTTCTTCAGTATCTATGCATTGACCATCTCCAGACAGGGAGGTAGGGTTGGTATGTAGAGCTGTCCATATGGAAGCACCCCCATGATGGATCCCTATGTATGTGAAGTTGTCTGAAGAAAATCATATTATACCTGGAGATTTCTAGATGGAGTAGGGTGGGGGAGCTAAATAGCATGCATGATGTTGAGGAACAAAGATACATGATGTGGTCCTGGCCTTGCTCGTGTCTTGCTTTTTCCAACATCTCAAAAGATTTATTAAGGCTTATAATTAATTACATGTAAGTAATGCCACTTTCTACTCCTGGCTTGATCTTGTAGCATTCTACTGTTGCTGTCTTCACTATGTTTGTCTATAGTATTGTGAGGTTTAGGCAATTTTTTTACTTCTTTCAATACAGAAATATAAGCATTAGACCCCATCTATATTCTCATCAGTGACCATAATAAAGATATGTATGTATGTATGACCCTTTCTAGGTTTTAAACAAAGGCTTGTCAGAGTTTTCTTCAACATGCAATATTTAGTGGGTCCAGCTTCACTGATGTTCATGATCTCCTTAGGCTCACTTTCAAATATTTTTCTGGTCATAATAATGCTACTCTAGGAGAAGGTATTTGAGTTGTCAATGTTTGGTGACTCTTAATTTCTGTGTGCAGACGTGCATGAATAATTAAAGGTGTAATAAGTCTTCCTCTTCCAGAGATATATATTTTTAGAGGTATCAGGTCTGCTGCTGACCATCTGGCATACATAAAATGTTTGCAGATGTCCAAAATGCCAGTTGCTTAGCTCTGAGGATGGATGGAGTTAAAAATGAATGAATCTTAGCATATTTGTTATAAACCAGGCCCTTCTTTGACAATCAGAAAAAAGAAATACCTGCAATTCTATATTACAAAGTAATGATGCAGCGACTCTGTAATATGATGCACTAAATGGGATGATATCACCATACCTGCATATATAGTAGTCAGTCCAGTTTGGCTCCATGGTGATGTGTGAATGAATGAATGAATGAATGAATGAATGAATGAATGAGGCAAGGAGTTGTATTCTCTTCAGTGTCTCTCTTTTTTATTCATTCATTCATTCATTCATTCATTCATTCATTCATTCATTCATTCATTCTTGCTTTAATGAACAAAGAAATTACTAAAAATAGGAAAAGCACAAAAAATGCAAATAACAATGGAGGAAAAAAAAAGAGAAAATACCATTCAGTATAGTTTTTGAATAAAAATGAAAATGAAATTTGAACCCATAAAAAATATTCATCCCTTCTTCCATTCTGCTGGTAAAGAACCAGTTCATAGAAGGAACATGCCTCCAATCTAAGGGTATCAATCTGGAGGAGCTGTATCTACCCCAAACTTATGGTCTTCAATCTCAGATGACAGGTAAAATGGTAAATGCTTGGACTTTTTTTTTTTTTTTAATTAGAGAAGGAAAACTATCTACTCCAGAAAGATCTCATTTCTTTTCTTCTAAGTTCCTACTCACTTTTCAGTCAACAACCTTTTATTTGCTAAGTGAAGAACTTAACCACTACATTGTTTTCTTACTGTTATTAAAGGGAGGTATGGGATGTCTTAGAGTGCATGATAGCACTGGTCCAGTTGTAGGGGTGGCCCTCAAACTGCAAAATAGACAGTGAGCTGCTGGCTTAACCTATAGCAAACTGAAGCACTCTAGCTGAGACAGGAACACTCAAGCTAACACAGGGGAAAAGTGCTTTTGAGGATGAACAGGAAAACGTGTGTAGAGGTTGCTTTGAAGTTGAGCGGAGGATCCATAGAGGGCAACATCTTCGGTTTCTGCCCTCCAGAAACAATTGTTCTGATAAAGGGGCAAGCAGCAAGTCTGGATCTGACTTCTTTCACTCAGCTCCACAGCTCACTTGTATACCCTTGAGCTTTTAAGTTTCATTTCTTGGGATAAGCCCCTCTCTCTCTTGAAGTCTCTGTTCATTGGCTCCCTTATGTCTAGCAGCAGACATTTTACCTTTCCCTTAATTTCCAGAATTCCTATCCTCCCACATCTGATTCTGATTTCTTAATTACAAGCCTAGTCCTTTTGCAACCAGATTTTAACTCCTTCCAAGTTGTATCAAAATGTCACTCCTTTAATTGCTGTTCAATTCTAGTGGAACTGTATTGGATGTAGATTGTCCCTCCATGTCTTACAATCAATTCAGAAATACTTTTTGGTTGTGGTTGTTTACTCACTTGACCTCATGAGATTCAGGGCCTATTAATGAAATGCAGAATGCTGCTTTTGAAGCAACCACTAATCGGGTCTTATCGAAACCTATCCTTCCACAGGGAGGAGTCTCATATCCAGCATTTAATAAGCATTTAATAATCCAGCAATTAATATGCAAATGTATTAAATAAATAAAGTTGAAGACTCCTATTCCAGTTGCTGTTTTATCAGTTGCCCACTTATGGTAGGTATACATGTGCGTATGCACATGCATGCACACACAAACATATATATACACACACACACGACTGTGTCACACAATCACACACAGATCTTGGGTGAGGGTGGGGAATCTCCAGGATGTGCTTCAGCTGCGGTTCAGCTGGAGTTCACCATCTTAATAAAGGTGGGGAAGCTAAGATCATATGGAATGTTGGGCTGTCCTTCCAACTTTCTTTTTATCTATTCTTCCTTTTTTGGAGGGGGGGGAGTCACCTTATATTCAGGGTTACCTTCCTTTCTGGTTAATACAGCACCATTCTTAGCCTCTTTCCCTAAAGCTGATGTTATGATATGGAGACTCTTTGCATTCCGTGAGCTCAAAGAAAACCTATCGCTGTCAGAGCCCTTCCTTTAACATGGGGTTGGAAGGGCATCAAAGCTATTGCAGAAAAAGCATCCTTGCAATTTATTTCTCCTTCTGCTTTCTCAAGGGAATTTTAAAAAGTCTGTTTTCAAATACTATACTGTTTGATGTGACGGACCTTCCTTCTTGTTTCATCTCCTGATGCCGCTATTAATGTGTTTTTTGTTTCAAAACTAGGGTGATAGATGTCTTAGAAATCCCTTGGAGAAAGGGAGAGCAATGAAGGGAGGGTAATTTATTGTCTCTGGCAGTTGTGTGGTACATCGTGTGTAACCCAAATACTGTCAGAAAAGCTTTATCTAAAGGGATCTGAAGAACTGAACTGAGAAGTTGCGCAGCGCACATAAAATTATAAGGCCTGCAAATTTTAATCAGCTTGCTTGATTCATTGGTGAAGATCAATTTTAATCAATGGGACTGTGACTGTATGGAACATTCATTTGCTTCTTGAAATGTTTTGATTCTTTAACAGGGAATGGAAGAGATACAAAACCCCATACCTTAATACAGTACTATTTGTTTTTAACTGTAAGCAATCTGAATGCAGCCTATATATTTTTTCTTTCTTATATACAGTATTATTGTATGTTGGACAGTATAACAACAATGCTGTGGATCAAACTAAACACAGTGTAACAAATTTCTCAGTAGACTTCTACAGGGTAGTGCTGCAAAGCTTATTTTATTGTTCTGAATTCCTTAAACTTTATCTTGCAGTATTTTTTCTGTATCATCCAATATATGAATTTCTCAGTGTACTTTACAAAACAGAGTTAAAAACCATTAAATCAGATATTGTAATAAAGCATAATTAATTTTATGCAGAAGCCCTTACAGTTTGTAAAATAGAACCCATAACTGTGGAAACATCTAAGATCTAAACGTAAAAAGCACACGTTTCTGAATCTGACTGGGGATCCAGATGTCTGAACAGATTGGACTACCTTCATAGTGATCCAGACCAGTCTGGGCTATTTTCCAAGCTCATGAGTGGACCACTGAACTTGATCAAATAGTCCCTGCACATTCTGGTATTAATAAATATTGTTATATTTTTAAAGTGAGACCATTGATATCAAGACATTTGAATATCCACATAAGGATGTGCATCGGTTGGAAATGAATCCCAAATTCCTAATGAAATTAAATGGATTCAGGCAGATTCTCGATTCATTCCTAGTGAGGCAAAGATTTACCAAACCCAGTATTGCTATACCCAAACCACTGTCAGTGATTCAGGGAAAAAAGAAAGGAAAAGAAAAGAAAAAAGAAAAGAAAAGAAAAGAAAAGAAAAAAGAAAAGAAAAGAAAAGAAAAGAAAAGAAAAGAAAAGAAAAGAAAAGAAAAGAAAAAACTTCTATAGTATACCTGCAAAAATGCAACTTTTCTTTCCAATGTCTCCATATAAATTGCAGAATGTTGAGGTATGTATGTATGACTATTATCTTGTGATAAAAAGTCAAGCTTCCATAGGATCTGGTTATCTGAGGGACTGCCTATCTCCAATAGTTTTTGACCACCCAGTATGTTCAGGCCGAGGGGCTATGTTCCAGGTCCACTCTATTAAACATTATCATCTTATGGGACCTAGGAAGCATACCTTCTCTGTCACTGTCCCTGCCCTCTGGAACAGCTTCACCCGAGAGATATAAATGGCACCTGCTCTCCTAGGGGAACCCTTTAAGGAAAACCCTTAAAACCTGGCTGTGTTCCCAGGCCTGGGTTTAGAGTGTCTGTGGAGCCCCTATTGTGTTTTTATCTTTATAGTGGTTTTTCGTCTGGGTGGCCATCTTTGTTTCATGATTTTAACTATTTTAATTGTATATATGGATATTGTAAGCAGCCCAGAGTATTTTAGAGCATCCATAATACATTTAATACAATAATGATAAATAATTATTCCACTCCAGGGCATGGTAGTACCAAAATTATCCCATCACAAGTCTTTGAGAGAGGGATGATGAAATAATAATGAGATTGCTTTTAACCTCCTGTATGTGCTGTTCTATGTGTATGTTCCCTGTCCTTATGTTTGTGAAATTCTTCATTCCCTGTGAAAGATTCTTTCTCCCCCCCCCCCACCTTCCTCTTCCCCTCTTCCCCCTTCATTCCTTTCTCTTTTGCCTTGAAGAAGAAAATTTCTCATTGGTGCTGGTAGTTGGATGCAGAACCATGCACAATGGAGGGGAACAAGGAGGTCAAAATGGTAACCACAATCACAGATCAAAGCACTGGGACTTTGATGTGGGTTTGTGCCTGCTGTTTTGGCCACCTTGGCCATCCTGCTGTGGACAGCTCTAGTAAGATGTTTAGCTGTTGAGTTCACATGCTTGAGTAGTACAAGGCTCTGTTTAGTATCCCTTCTTTGAATGGCCACATCTTGCACATTTTATTTATTTATTAGATTTATATCCCATCTTTCCTTTAGGAGCTCAAGGCAGGGTATGTAACATTCTCTAATTATGTTCTCATAATAATCCTGTGAGATAGGTTGGGACGATAGATTGGGGCGGGGCCAAATTCAAGGGTTTTGGTATGCTTTCCAATACAGTACTTTAATTGTAACAACACAAAGCATACACGTACAATAGTGCAAGTACACAAGCTTGGGTATAGCACCATCTCACTGAGTTGCTTGAATGCTTAAAAAACACTACTCACATGCTAGACTAAATCTCTTGATGCCTTGCTAGGATTGGGGCAATGAATCGAGCAGTTAAAATCTATGCAGTGGGTTCTGTGCACACAGTGATGTAGAAATTCCTACATGATGCGATGATGTAAAAGTTTCTGCAGTGTAGCAGCAGAGAATACTTGTACTCCAAATAATAGTAAAACAATCAGAATATTTTACACACGAAGTGGAGGGTATCTTTCAGGTGGCAGAAAGCTAAACCCTTCCTTCCTTCCTTCCTTCCTTCCTTCCTTCCTTCCTTCCTTCCTTCCTTCCTTCCTTCCTTCCTTCCTTCCTTCCTTCTTTCAATGGGCATGGCAATGTCATCATTATTTCACATGAATAGATGGGTCCAAATTTTTCAACCCTTTGGAGGGCTTAAGGAATCAAATGTTCCTATTTTAATCTCCCACACAGGAGAAGAAGGAGAAGGAGAAGGAGAAGGAGAAGAAAGAAGCTTCCATGCTTGATAATACTGTAGAGGCCATGTTTAGATTTAGAGTTATTTCTTTCACCTAACCACCAAAGTATTTGCTCTTCTATATCACTGTTGGAATTATTATGCATTTGCTTCCACATATTTCATTCTGTGCTCCTTGATAAAAGAAGTCCAGGGAGGGCAATTATGGTTGCTCATTAAGAACTCCATTGCTGCAGCCATTCTTAATTTAAAATAGGGAAACGTTAGTCTGACATGGCACACGGAAGCAATCAGGCTGATGTTAAAAGAAAAGAAAAAAGCTAGGTTCTGGATTTCATACATTATCAAAGAAAATGACATTTCTACACTGCCATTTCTACACGTTTCTTTCTGCTCCCCAGTTCTGCAAAAGCAGCTTTTAATAATTTTCTGTTTCAATGACCTTGTAATGCTAAGGATGGTGAGTTAAGTATAATGTGTTCTGCCCAAAGCTGCTGCAGATTCTGAAGAAACAAATATTTTTTCACCTCCACTCTATTTATTTGAGGGGAATTAAATAAATTGCTTGCACCTTTCCCAGTTCCTTACCTCAAATTGTGTATATTTCTCTGGGTATATGCAAAAAATTCCAAGCAGCTGCAATGAGATGAAGCTGCAAAGCCATCAAGCCCCCTTTCCCCTGGAAAAATCTGCTAGGGCAGCTAAAGCCCAGGAGATGGAAAGAGAGGCAGAATTTTTGCAAATGGGAAAGCAAACCCTCCTCCCCAAATAATCTAAAGAATCATGGAATTCAAAGAAAAAAGTAGTTTTATTACTGTTTCAAATATATTACAAGTAAGCCAAAAATTAATTTACTTTGTGAACTTAGGTGACATCTTGAGATCATATTGGGCTGGAGCTGGTACAGACCTTTCATGTGGAAGCATCCAAAACTAAGTGAAATAAATGAGATGCTTCTTAAAAACTGCGAAACACTATAGGGGGCACATTTTCCACCATGAGATCTGGTGGCTTTTCTTCTTTCTGGAGGCATCTAACAGCAGTCTACATTATGTTCTGAGCATGAATAGTGCTGAGCCTCATTAACCTCCAAAAGGCAGCCCTGGGGACAAATGGTACCTCCTGAGTGATGTGTATATGGTCTCCTGTTACATATCAATGGCCAGCCTACTTCTGTGCTCCTGATACTGTTCACATCTCTGATATGTTCTCAGTTGCATATGCTGGAGGAGACCAATTGTATCAATTTCTGCCAGTTTGTCTAAGAGCCAGAGCCACATGGGCCTGTAGATATCCATTATATGCCTAGAAGATGAAGGGAAAGGCTAGGTCAAACCTGCCAGGAGAAAATGTGGTCTTCTGCATTCAGATGTCCCTCAGTGATTGGCTTCCACTCAGCAAATCCCAGTAGGAATCCTGAAGAAATTATCTCTCTCTGGATTTCTTCCTGAACACTGAATTCGCAACTGACTGCCTGATTTTGTTTTTCCTGAAGTGGAATATAGGAAATAGTAAAGGACATTGTTAATCAGAGCAGAAAAGGGACAGGTGAAATCAGAAAATGGTCTCCTGATCCAATCTGTACAGCTCAAACTGTTCTTTATAAATTAAGGCACACCTTCTGGAGGAATAGCTAATGAGGACCTGAGAAGCATCACATCCTTGTGTGGGGAAGGGAGTGAATTGTAGGGAAAAGTAGTGAGGAGGAGATTGATCCTTTTCACTCCTCCCCCCACCCCAATAATTGAACTTCCTATTCCAAAATTTTCTACAGGTCCTTGTTTATTCTTGTGGTATCATCAATAGGAAACTCCACTTAGTCTTTACTCACTTTGCTTCTGCCTTGGCTGTTTTTTTTTGGGGGGGGGTGCAGTTCTTTACAAGAAAACTAGTTTTCATCTCATGCTCTACTGTACCTTAAATCTTCAGATAAAAAAAGAGGGTAAGTCATGTCTGATTTTTCTACAGCTACTAAGCACTTCTAGCTCTAATTGAGGTCAGTGAAAATTGCAGGCTTCACTACTTCTGAATACCTGGATTTTAGTGTTGAGCATGAGCTATTTAGCACACTTTCAATTGTGCATCATTCACTTGGTGAACGCATCTGATGTGGCGGTCAAGGGTAAGAATCTTTCTTTGTGGCTGTGTGCGTGGAGGGCTCTGTGATTGAACTCTATGCGGCATTCGGTTGCTGGTGACTACAGCAGCTCCTTGTAAAAACGCCCTTCTTTGCTAACTCTGGCACAGCTACTGTAGTCATTAATTGCATCCTCTGGAGTGCACTTCACATGAAGGGTATCGAAGTGAATGAAGACAGCTACATTTCGGTAATGACTTTCAAGATGTATCACAAAAACAGATGCGCATGGAGCAAAACAACTTGGCTTCTCTGTGGCTCACATAACGCAACTCAAAACCTGCCCAAGCTCTCAGTTCTTTGTGCAAACAAATAATGGTGGGATTTAAAAGGATTCCTCCCTCCCACCCCACCCCACCCCACCCCCAATTGCTGAGGAAAGCTCCGTTGTATGATAGAAGAGAATTTAACATCTGCTATTTGAGGGAGCATCTTTCCCTACCCATCTCTAGGCTTGCCAAGTAAGCTGTCCTGTATCCTGCTATACAGATAAGTATATTATAGGGAAATGTAAAAAGGGGGGCTTGTTTTGTTGTATCCTGATGGTGGAATGCCCTGGCCCTTGGTTTCTGATGCCAGGGCTGGCTTCATTTAAGCACCAAGTAGAGATCAGTCTGCTGCTTGTTTGCTTATTCATTACAGAACTTGGGTGGTGTACAAGTAAGACAGAATGAAAACCAGCTTAACATTACATTACAAATGGCCACTCATAATTGTCATTCTGGGCCAAAGGCCTACTGAATGTTCTCAAGTGCCTTCTGAAATGTCAGAAGGATGGGGGCAATGCGTACCTCCAGAGGCAGCATGTTCCAAGTACAGGGCCTACTACTGAAAAGGCCAGCTCTTTCCTTGGAGATGAAGCTCTCAACAAGCCTAGATAACTGGATCAGATGGGTAGAGGCATGTTTAGCAAAAGGATCCCAGGTATAACACCATGCAATGCTTTATAGGGCTTTATAGGTAATAACCAGCCCTTTGAATTGGGACTTACTCTGGACTTTACTCTGCAGCCTGACCCAGTTCTTTGAAGTGTTAATGTTCATCTGTATTTCCTTTTATCTAGGAAACTAGAGAAGATAAATTCTTCCCATGCACCTACCATCTCCCCATAAACGCACACAGCCCATTGCATCCTCTCCCTCCCCAGTGATCAGAGTCCTGATCCACTCTTCTCTGTAGCTTGTTCTTTGCATTCTTCATTGGGAGTGAAAAAGATGCTCATTCATTCATTCATTCATTCATTCATTCATTCATTCATTCATTCTGAGAACTACCTGTAATTTACGTGGATGAACACCAGGCAATGAATGACATACCCACCATCTGCCAGGGAAAAAAAAAAAAGGAAAATACTATGCCTGGTAGCTGTTATCAACACTGTGGCCATTTGTACTCCATTTTCAAAACTAAGTATTTCTGTTTTCTCAGCCAGCAGTAAACATCCCATTTTTGCAGAGAAGGATGGCAACAATGGAGCAATTTTTTCCTTTTACACTGCAAGTTGTCTCATGTTCTCCCAATGAAAAGGGTAAAAAAAGCCCTTTTTTCTCTGATTTTAAACAGTAGAATGGGAGGTATTTCTGAATTTTCCATTAACACTATAGTAGACTATGTGTGTGTCAGTGTATGAAAGAAAAAGAGAGAAAGAGAGAGAGAAAAAACATGTGCAGAACATGCATTGTACATGTAGGAGATGTGTGTGTTTGTGCACCTGTATGTAGAAAGAGGAGTTAGATGTATAATGTATGCAGTTTTTTCTTGAATACTTGTTTGTACCATACCTAGTATAGCTCTTGTGGTGAAATGTTTGCCTACTTCGGGATTACGCCCAGCAAAGTTGATTGGGTAATATGTACCAGTTACTAGATATCATGGCTGATTCTAACATATAGACAATAAACTAATCTAGTATTTTAATTGTAACCACTTGAGAAACAGTCTTCACTATTCTAAAGACTAGGGAAATGCTCTGTACGTGACCCTCAAGCACGGTTCCTACTCCATGGTAGCGAGATTGGGTTCTCCAACTGTCCTGCCATGCTGAACTTGCTCATGTGGATATAGCAGCCAAGAAAATAGATAAAGGGCATCTCATTTAAAACTTATCCCAAGTTTATTCTACTGTTAACTCAGTCTAAAATCACTACCCATTTCAATGTAAAAAGCTTTCAAAATAAATTGAGTCCATTTTAATGGTAATATTAAACAGCGTTATTTAAGAACATTAATGCAAATGGCTGGCTCATTTACCTCCTATGAGCCTTCCTGCTGTACACACTGAATGAAGGTGCTGTTAATATTTCAATAGTATCCTTTTATTTTTAATTTTTTTAAAAAAAATCTCTTTAATTCAAAGGATTAGGAAAACAGAATATTACTATCCCCTTTAGGTTTTTAATTACTGAGCTCTACTCCTATTACAAAATAATTTATAGGTAATGCATAAAGAATGCTCTTCTTTAATTTTCTGTTGGTCTAGCCATAAATGAAATTTGTTCATATGTCAGGTAGCAAATGGCGATCTCTTACTCCAAGATGTTTAATGTGACCATATATCTCCAGTGACTGAGAAACTGGGTCATGGTTGGAATAAATTAGGTGGATCTGTCCATTGAATGGTGAACATTTCAGGTTTGAAACTCAGTGCAAAGCAGGGGTTTGATTGTGCAAGAAATTGAGATAGGAACTTCATTTAATTCATGTAGGCATTTTTCCAGGCAACGGGGCTGAACAGAACTTCAGGAAAATGAAAATTTGGGTGAAAACTAATATGGTAGAATTGTCCTTCCCTAATCAGGACTCAGATTAAGACAAAATGAGATTTGGCTTTTGCTATGGCTCTCAAAGATCAAGGGGCCCGTTATTCCACCAGAAACATCATTCCCATTTTTCAGGGCTGTGGTATTGCTAGAGTTGAGAACATTCTTTCCTAGATGTCCTGTAGGAGCTTCATTCTGACACTTCTTGATATCACCCCTCTCCATATTTCCTATTCTAATTCTCTTCCCCTCTTCTCTTCCCTCTTGACTTACTTTCTGTATCTTTAGAGAGAGTGGCTGCACCTTTTCTTTGTTTTTTGTTTTGTTTTTGTTTTCTTTAAGACAACACATCTGGGCTCCAAAACCCTGAATGTCCATAAGCCTGGAGCAAAGAGATACAGTTTTCTGTATCTCTTTCCTGACATCTAGTAATCATCCACATTTTTAAAACTCAGATCTGGTAGCCTTATATACATACACGCAGAAACCCTGTTTGTTTGCTTGTTTGTTTGGGCTGTGTGGTCACAGACCTGCACATGCTGGGTTAGCATTAGGCACACTGCTGTTGATGCAGTGTGCAAGAAGACGAGATGCTACATGACATTCTTAATGGTTTCCATGCAATATTGCTCTAAGTAAGAGACATCACATGAAAATGTCACCTGAGTTTTCTTCCCCCAAATCTGCACAGTTTCATTGAACTACAATGGAGCTTAGGCTCCAGATGTGAGGGATAGTAGAGAAAAGGCATTTGGGTAGGCCTGCCCAAGTCTAACTTAACTAGAATACTGTGTAATACAACCTTGTCATGAGAAATGTAAACAGCCGCTCACAAACACATCTGGCAGACTTGGGACAGGGAAGCCCTCTTGCTGGGTTCTGTTGGGCAACTGAACTCCAGGAGCTGTGCTATAATGTTGCTGTGGAGTTGGACAGAAACTAGTCTACATCTTCCTTGGCCATTGCTATTGAACTTTTTGTAACTGTCTGCATCCATTCCCTAAAGGGCCAGAGGGGAAAAATGAGTATGAAGGAAAAACTAACAGGATATCAGAAGCAATATCTAAGTATTTTGGTTTAAAAAAATAAAGACATCCTGTTTCATAGATTTATGCTACAGAGAAATAAAAAAACCATAAATGTCAAGTTTGATCAGTTTCCACCGTTTCCCTTTAGATGTATGTTGATGTGGTTTATGTTTTATATTATCATGCAATTACTCCCTACTTCAGCTATTTTTATTATTAGTGGCACTACCTTTTGACCTCTCTTGACTAACAGTTTGTTTCCTAGCTTTCTGAGTAGTGTCTCCCGCCATCTAAGCATTTATCACCTGAATTTTTTTCCCTTCAAATTATGATAGAAAGTAGGCTACTAAAACACTCTGAGCTGTTATCAACCATTTACTGTACACTTTTAGCCAGTATAAACATAGAGTAAAATGCTGAACCTAATGTCATATCATATAAAAGGACAGTACACATGTTAGGGAGGGGAGAAATTCATGTATTAAACTACCTAATTGCTAATATAAAGAGTAGGCATGTTGTGTTATATCAGAAGTGGCATGCTTGAGGTATCTAAAACCATGCATTGCATAGAGAAAGTGGCCAGGGAATTTTTTTTTCCTCCCTCTCATGAAACATTACAATAAGGGGTCATTTCATGAAACTGATTAGAAAGAGACTTAGAACAGACAAAAGAAAATACTTTTTCACACAGAACATAATTAGCTCTGTTACTACAAGACATAGTGAAGGCCACTAACTTGGTTGGCTTTAAAGGAGGATTGAATAAATTCATGAAGGACAAGTCTATTGAGAGCTATTAGTCTTGAAAATTCAAGACTAACTGAATTTTCAAGACTAATAGCTACTCTGGATTGGGCATAGTGTGCCCTCAAACACCAGTTCCAGGAGAACTATGATGGGAGAGAGGATATCTTAACCTCCTGATTATAAGCACAGTAGAAACATCTGTCTGCCTTCTTTGGGGCTTTAAAAAAAAATGCTGCCTTAAGGTAGGCCTTGTCCTGTTCTACCAGGACTCCTCCAAATTTCTAATGCAAAATGGCTGTTCTGCATGGGCTATCATGTCTAAAATTTGGTAAATTCCCTCTAATTTAATGAAGTAAAATGTTCTTTCTACTTCAGCTGAACCTTCTTATGTATAGTGAAATAAATTACACTTTTTGTTAACTTACTCATCTGTTTATTTAGGACATAGTCTTCCTCTTCTTTTTTACTTTCCTTATGTATTTATTAATCATAATTGTAGGCCAATCACTCAGAATGTTCCTTGGACCTGACAAAGATTAGATTGTTCAAAAATGTCAAATATGTTCTTTTCACACGAGATCATTATTAGGTGTGCTAGGTGGGTAAGCTAACTGATAGCATTCTGAACTTTTCAAATACATTACAACCCAATTCCTTGTTATTATCAGTAATGAGTTACTCTGGATTCACCGCAATATTCATGAATTTTATCTGAAATCATTTTGGGGGGAGAGGGAAGGGGGAGCTGACTTTTCCTCTAAGAATGGACTTCATTTGTTGTGTGAACAGTGATCAGGCCTATATAATTGTACTGTTCAACTTCTACCTTCCAGAACAATCAATAAACCTGGGAATAATGAGTTTCAACAAGACTTTCATTTATAGAAAAAGTCTAACTTATCTATAAAACATTCTTGCCAACTTTAAAAGTTGGCCACACATATTCCTAATCTTATTATGTTCTGTGCCAAAGTATCGTGTCTTGGAGCTAAGACAGATGAACTGCTTTCTTGCAGTCCAAAGTAATTTTCATTCATTCCTCATTTGGTCTGTTTCTACCGTTATCTGCAATCATTTTTTAATATGAAATTTTATATTTAAATGCATAGTTCTGAACTATTTTCTCTCAAGGTATTTAAATAGAAGTGTTTGTATTGGAATTTTGTAAATGTGATAAAAACAAGTCCCACTAGCACTGGTGTTACAAGATAAACTTTTTTGGGCCTTCTGAAACTCCCAGTTAACTGTGCTGTCCCTAGAAATGCTCAGGTTACAATAAAATAAATTGGCAGTTAAAAGGCTGGAGGAAAAGATCCATTTGTACCAGCTTCCTAAATACTGAGAGAATAGGAGCCAAACACAGCTCCAGAAGGAGCACATTCCCTAGTCTGGAAGCATAGGAGTCTGTCACTGAGATGTAAGAACAGAAGGATGGTGTTTGCACTGTGAGGTCACAATGCATGCTTAATGATTTAGATAATGTTTCAGTTTGTACTGGATATCTTTGTCTTGAAAGCCACACAGGACAAGGCTTCATCCCACTTAACCTGGATAGATGAGCTTCAGGTAGTGGAGGCATCTTCAAAAGACCCTTTTCTATTGGTCGGAGTAGTTGGGTAGGTTAATAGTGGGAAGCAGAGTCCCACAGAGAGTCAAGCCCTAAGCCATGTACAGCTTTAAATGTCAGAATCAATTTCTTGAACTTGCCTGGTAGGCAACTGGTAGCAGTGCAGATCTTTCTGTATAAGAATTATATGATTCATCATTCTTAGTTATCTTATAAATGCAGGAATCAGTTGAGCTCTACAAGAGGAAAGAGGGCACTTAGGAGAAATAGTGCCAATTACCCAGGCCATCTCTGTATCCCCAAATTGGCTAGGGCTTCAAGCTTTCTTGCTGACAGACAAGGTGGGAAATTCCCCAAGCACAATCTGAAAACCATCCAGATCCATCAGGGCTAATTGCACTGGACCATTTTAACTGGCCCTTTATTCCTGCAGAAGTTTGTAGCAACTGCCAGGCATAAACTAACTAGTGAGTGATCTGTACATCACAACAGGGTTACAGTAAGCTTTCATATGTGTATTGTGTTTAGATGGATGTTCTCCCACAATCTTGTTTTTATTTATTTTTTAAAAGTGTTTTAATAGTGGCATTGTTGGGTGTATACCACCCAGAATCATATTCAGTGAGATGGGTGGCCATATGAATGTGCTTAAATAAATAGATAAATAAATAAATATCACCAATACCAGCTAAACAGAGTTTGAAATTCAGTGTGTCCTGCTGTATGGTCCATGATCATCCGGAGCCACTCTTGATTGAACTACTTCAGGATGGACATTGAAAGCCTCCAATACAAGAAACGTTTACCTCAATTAGCTCAGGGAGAGATACTGCTGTGCAGTAGGGCGGATGGTAACCTAACAGTATCCCTTCACTGTCCTGGCTACCCAAACACAATAGCAACCACCAGTTAGCAGCTAATGGATGGAGCTTATGGTTAGTGGGATGGAGTTCCAATAGACTACAGCCTCAGCAACTCCTCATCCTCCAGCCACAGACAGTTGCATCACAGATTATCCTAGTGGACAGAGCTCCTCCCCCTTCTACCTCAGCCAAGTGTCCGTAACATGCCAGATCAGTGCATTCATCTGGGATTAACACCTGGATAATAAGGCCAGGATCTAAGTTAGAATGTCACAATTGCCCTCACCTAAACTTTCTTGGTTAGACTGCACCCAAGAAGAAGAGGCCAACTCTCTTTTCCATGCAACAGCCAGGTTGTAGGCTTCCACCATATCTCCCCTGCATGTTAGTACTTTGATGTTTGCTCTTAGGCCCAACTCTCACCATCTCTCTAACACAACCGTACTGACAATCTACAAATTTATAAAGGCAGCCAATAAGCTGTCCCTCATTTGTAAAATCACTGAATGGCAGTTGCTGATTGGTTTGTGGGTGGGACAAGGACAATGCTAATATCTCTGTAGAGCAGGACCCCCAACCCTACCTGTTCCATAGTTAAAAACAGAAGTGGCTTGGCTTCAAAGAGGCAGCATCAAGAGAGCTGGATCTTTCGGGGGGGAGGGGGGCATCTCAAAAATACAAAGCCGATTATGTTTGAATAAAATCAGAGAGCTCAGTCAGTAACTACAAAACAGCATATTTTGAAATTTGCATCAGAGATATTGGCCTTTCCTAGTCTCCAGAAATTTCCCCCACAGAGAAAGCTTGTAGGCCTAAATAAAAGCATAGCAGGGAATAGTTTGCATTATTTTTGGCTCCCATTGCAAGACTCTGCAAGACAGTCTCATTAATGTTTGATGAAGGACTTGGAAGAGCGTTAAAGGTCTTTGCTTAAATAGAAAGAGATGTTTTTAAATATTACTAAAGATTCCTGCATTTATGTCAGAGAGAGTAGAGAAGCCACCATATCAAACTGTTTTTACGTGTCCTTGGAGAGATAATAAAAGAAGATACGGCACCAGAAGGGCTTTTAAAATGAAATGTGTCTAAAGAGAACATGTAAATAAGCAAGCAAGTGCCTTTTTGGGTGGGGGGTGGTGGCTTATGGATATATGAATGTACCTACTGCAGAAGACAATGACTCTCAGAAAGAAAAAAAACTATTCAACAGTATCACTTTCATCTAAATGAGAGATATACTGTATATACACTCAGGCTTGGTTTTGTTGTTTGGGTTTGTTTCGGCCACAGGAGTACAAGTCAGTGTGCAAAGAGCAGAAAATAAAAGAGGCTTTAATACACAGGATGGAGAACTAACTTGAAATGGGCTAAAGCTTCCTCTTTATTCATGATTTGTAGTAGTCCTTGGTGAACATTCGTAACAGCCTTTCAGAACTACTGATTACAAAGTGATACACTCTGCATATTAATGGCAGGGCTTTGCCCAAGAGGACCAGCAACCACTCTGACAGTAACCAAAAAAAAAAAAAAAAAATCCAGAAAAGGAATGAATAAGGCATTGGCAGGAGGAGAAAATGGGCTGGATGGACTGAATGATAAAAATACAATTGACATAAAGCAAGTCAAGCAGTTGGTGCTGGATAGAAAGATAAGTAAGAAGGGAGCCCATGATGACTGGACAGGTCCTATCCACTGGGGAAGCCTGAAACAAAGGCTTTATTCCAGGTCAAGGTTTCTCAACCTTATCAACTTTAAGATGTGTGGACTTCAACTCCCAGAATTCCCCATGCTGGCTGGGGCTAGGAAAAAGTAATACTATTCTGGAATCTGTTTTCCAATTTTGTGAAAGTTTTGATCATCTGCAAAAGAGGAGAAGTTTGCTCTTACTTCTCTTTTAGGCTACTTTACTATTTCTTTCAGGAGGATGTTTTTAGCTTTATTGTTCTAGAGTTGCAGATGCCACTGTCATTTTCTGTTAGATATCTCTCCATTGCTTTACAGCCTTCTACTTTTTTTTTTTTTTTTTTTACAACTACAGTCCATGATTTCTAGTCTGAACAAGGGAGGAGTTCCTCATGACACCTTCCCTTGGGAATGATCCAAAGGAGACAGTTCACATCTATCTCCAACACCACACACACCTCTGACTCTGTATCCCACCCATGAGAATTCCAGTGAAAAGTTTTTCTTTGGAGGGGAGAAAAAAAAAGCAAATTCTTTTTCATCAGATTGAGTGAAAAAGGTTCGGTGAAGGCCAGGGGAAGGAGAAGAATTTTGTCAGGACAGACCTAGGGGAAAATATTGCACTTCAAGGAATTACAAGAACAGGTTTCCAAGATAAACATTGAACCTACGGATTGCACATGTTACACACCTGCTGTGCGTAACTGAACTGCCTCTATGGCATAGCTACAGTATGTAGCTATTTGGGTTTTTCTTCCAGCTATATTGTAACAATCCCTCAACACTATGGAATGGGACTGCAGGGAAAGGTATGAAATTTCCCCAACGTCAACAGTGCACCCGTGGCCCCTTCTGCATTGTTCAGGAGCGTCCCCACAATTTTTTAAAGAGGATTTGGGAGAGACACAATTGGATGCGGGAGGTTCTTCCATAAAAGTTAATTGGAAAGCAGTGGGAAGCAGATTCTATTCTTGGGAGCCCTACAGTTTAATATGGGATATCTACAAGAAATGATTACAAGATAGCAATGAAAAAGAGAGCAGGGGAGGATGGAATGAGGACCTCAGAGACAGGTGGAAGCAAGTGGGTTGGAAGGGAAAGTGGAAGGTTATTGTGTAGATAAAACAGTGACAATAAAATAAGAATATACTTTTCTGGGTCTCCCTATTAAGGGATATGCGGTATGTGGCTTCTAAAGAAACGGACTTTTCAGTGATAATACCTCAGTGTAAAATGTTCTCCCCAGTGCTTATATTATAGTCTTTCCACAGACAGATGAAGACCATTTTATTTCTCCATTTTTTTTTTAATTTTATAATGTCTTGGGACTTCTAAAATCCCAAGACATTCTAAATGGTGTTATCTCTCATTGTTGCTCTTATTGCATACTACTAGTAATATTGGTATGTTTGATCATTCATGTTTATATTTCATTACTTTCCATGGTTTTAATTTTTTTAACTATGAAAATACCCATAAAACATTAAATATTGAACCAATCTTGTAAATACTATAACATAGTCATTAAGTTATATATTGTCCTGCTACTATTTGATGGGTTGTGAGCAGTTAGACAGGAGGACATTAAGAATTAGACTGCAAGAAGAGTCCAAATTAGGAGTTGCACCAAAGCCGTTTACATGCTAATCTGTTATCCAAATTTGGTTAGCCAAAGCCTATAGCAAAGATCTTGGCATCATGGTGAATGGAAAGAACAGGACCAAAAGAGAAACTGTAAATCCAGAAACAAGATTTCTGGAATGTGCAAAAGTTGAATCCATTGTCTAAAGCTATCTCAATCAGTGGAATCAGAGAATTGCCAGTATCTAGAACATGATAAGCTATTCGTAGGTCAGCACTGTACTATCAAAGAAACTAAGAATTGGAGGAGTAGACAGAGATTGAAAATAAGCTAGTTGGAGGCTCCAAGCTATAATAATTTCAAGAATCTATTGACAGGAACATGAATGAGATACAGACCTCAGGGGCTGATGAATGGTTGTTCAAGTGACATACACCAACCTTATCCTAAAAAAACCTCTAGAGATTGGCTTGCATTATTTTCTAAAAGCCACAGAAACAGATTTTGTCCCACTGTTCTCAGTTGCTGCCTTCTCTTAGGGCCCAGCCTGTGATCAAGCTCTCCTAGCTTTTCATTGCTCACAGAGTGATCTGCTCATTAGCAGCAACATTGGCCTTTGCTGGCTGAAAACCAAATTAAGACCTACCAAACAGAATACACCCACCTGCCAACTACTATGGCCTGGTATTTACTTGGCAAGTCTCCCCAACACACAGTTCCTTGTGTCATTGCTTATTTAAGGCATTTGCAGGTGAGCAGCAAATACCAAGAGATGCATTAAATTCAGATTACCTACCAGACATGTTGCTGGTAACAATGTGAATTTAGATGCTCTTTCTCTTTCTCTATTTTTAAAACGAAAGCAGATGATGATGATGATGATGATGATGATGATGATGATGATGATGGTGGTGGTGGTGGTGGTGGTTGGTCGCACAGTCAGCCAGATGTTTCAACTGGATTTTTATCCATCTATCAATGGAATAGAAAGAACAGGACCAAAAGAGAAACTGTAAATCCAGAAACAAGATTTCTGGAATGTGCAAAAGTTGAATCTATCAAGTCCTTCCCAAGGACCTGGGATAGGAGATGCTGTTTGATGGTGTTAAAGGTATTGTCGCAGAATATAAGCTGTTCCAAATAAAGCTGCCTTTTGCAACTGTTGTTGTTGTTGTTAATCCCACCTTTTTTTATTTCATTGGGCTAATATTGTTTTGGAAATAGGAGGCATAGGCATAATTCTAGTGTCTTTCAATAGTAAATGCTGCCAATTGCTCATGAAATACATGCCTTTGTCTCCATTGTTCTTAGGAACTGCTCATTCTCAGTAGCACTAGCTTAAATAATTGTCAGCGTGGAGGGGGAAAGGGCAGGCAGGCAACCTGTCAGGTAGAGGCCGAAATCTTTGAATGATTATTGCAAATTAAGACCCCAAATTGTTCTCTCTTCATTGTCAGTTGAAATCTCATATTAAGAACAAGATCAGTGTCTGTTTTATCAGACAATCATGATGGGCTGTGTTTTGTCACTCACTGAATCAATGGACTTTTCATTTCAGACTATTTCTTGCTCTGCATATGTCAATGCCACAACGCTATTTACCAAACTTGTCAGCTCTATTAATGAGAGTTTTAAAAATGCCCGTTATTATTTTATCACCAAAGATTTGTTTGCTTATTATGTTGCAGTCAGTTTCAGGATATATGTTTGATGTTCATACCCATGGGCCTGTAAACACAAAGTAACAAGGGGGGAAAATACCGTACCATTGACAATTACATAAAAATTGGTTGTAGAGATTTAAAATTATAGATTGTGGTACATCATTAGCAGAGAACATTAAGGGTGGAAATTTATTTCCAAGTATATATGATGTTTAGCACTACATCCTTGGAATGCTATTTATTTATTTATGATATCATTTAATCTCTTCTGATATATTATTTATTATTATATTCATTATTTATTCTATTTCTCATCGAAATGGAACCAAAGTTCTCTGAGTAGGTTGCAAAGTTACTAAAAATATCAGAAGTTATTAAAACCTTTAAAAAAGCCTGAAAAATAGTAACACAATGAAGATGATTAAATGCCATTAATAACTAGCACAAGGAAGATATACAACATGTAAAATCCACTATCTCAGTATAGAGTAGGCACTTAAATCAAACTGGCTATGATACTATAAAAAATGCCTGGGAGATGATTAATTCCTTAGAAGGTACTGAAAAGACCATGTAGTGGCATTGGGCTACTATTTTCTGTTTTTCCATTTTACATACTGAAAACTGAGACTAAGAGTAAGCTGTTGAAAATTACTTAACAAATCCACAATTAAAGTGTGTTTTCCTTGATCTGGATCCTTCAGGTTTAATTTAAATATTGCTAGACCAGATGTGTGTGTATAACAAACATCAAGATGGTAGCCACAATTGTGCAATTGAAGCTCCACCCTATTTTAACATACAGTATTCCCCCCACAACAGATGCCCCTGAACTAGATCACACCAAGACTGCACACTAACTATGCACTATGCATACTATTTTTTTTATCTCTTTCTCTCCTTATTTTAATGTTTTAAAGATATTAATAGCATCATCCTTGCAGATTACTGAAAATAATTTCTGTCCTACAACTTATGTCACTCTCTTTAATATCGGCAGAATGCATATAATGAGTGAATGCATAATATTAATAAAAATTGACCAAAGATCAGGGTTTTTAAATGGATGATACACATGCTAAATTTTGTGATGCAATTCTCAACTCAAAAGTTGTTGACAAGATTTAAGAAAATTTAGAAATATTTTTTGGTTTGTGAGGACACTGATGAAAACAATACAACGTAGCAATTGCTTGTGGATATGGAAGGAATAAGGGAAGGAGCGAATGTGTATTAAATCTGTGGATGACTCCAAACTAGGTCAGATAGTGAACATCCAGAATGATCTTGACAGATTTCAGATTTGGCCAGCAATTGAAATTTTGCAAAGACAAGTGGAACATTTTGCATTTCAACAAAATAAAAATCAGATGAGCAAGTTCCCATGCCACCTTGCAAACAGTCCCATTTCCTTCGAATATCCAGTAAGATTAGAATTCTAGTATTCTTAGTATTATATAGTGGATAGTTCTTCTACCACACTAACCATGCATTGTGGCCCACAGATTCCTAGTAAATATATGCCATGATCATGTATTGCATTAGGTACTCATAGGAAGAAGCTGAAAAATGAGAATCAAACATTTAAAACAGAAACTCGGAGCAGATAGAATTAAAAATATCCCCAGGTGAACATCACATTCAACATAAAAACCACTGAAATGAAATCAGTGTCTCCACCAGCATCAGTAGTGAATAGCAAGAGACATTAAAAAAAAAAAAAACCTTTGGAGAGATGTTAAGGTAATATATAAAACTCCCTTTAAAATAATAGCAAGGAAGCCATGAATCAGATAATCTATCACTTTAAACTCTCCTATTGGCTCAGAGCAGAAAATCTATTTCTTTCCCCTTTGAAAAATATTCCCTCTATATCTGTCAGGTACCTTTGCTAAAGTCTCCTACAGAACAGTTAAGAAATTGGATTGTCAGTTTTAGACTCTCATTCTGTGGGTCTTGACTGAATACAGCTGCAGAAATTAATGCAGCTGAAGAGACATTTGTTTTCTGGCTCTTCTTTGTCATAGCTAAGATGCATTCAGTACACTAAGATATAAATGGAAATGGTAAAAAT
This sequence comes from Python bivittatus, assembly GCF_059951505.1. NCBI lineage: Eukaryota > Metazoa > Chordata > Lepidosauria > Squamata > Pythonidae > Python > Python bivittatus. Next base: position 19,175,877 of record NW_028277098.1, read on the forward strand.
GTGTACTGCCCATCTCTACAGGGTATTGTTGTGTAAATAATATTTACTATAGCCACTGTGCAATCAATTTAGAATGGAAATTAAGAATAGCTGAAAAGAAAGTAAAGTTTATATGTTGGTAAAGGTGGATAGCAACATCACTGTTGTAATCTAACTGGCATTTTTAAATCTTACATTTCACTAATGATGATCCATCATCCATCAGCCAAGTCCCTGCAGTTCTCTTGGCAAGATTTCAGAAATGGTTTGCCTTTGCCTTCTTCTTCCTAGGGCTGAGAGAGGGACTGGCCCAAGGTCACCCAGATGGCTTGTGCCTAAGGCAGGACTAGAACTCACCGTCTCCCAGTTTCTAGCCTGATGCCTTAACCACTACCCCAAAGTGGCTTTCTACACATTGTTTTGGCAGTATTAAAGCAACCCATAAGATTGTTGTAATTATTATATCCATACTATTGGATCAGTCGCTGGGAATTGGGCTGCATATACATTTAATACATTGTTATGGTTGGTCACACAGTCAGCCAGATAGTTAGACTCAATCTGGCATTTTTATCCACCTATCGAGTCCTTCCCAAGGACCTGGGATAGGCAGATGTTGCTGTTGTTGTTGTTATTTTAGGGCCAAAGGGAAATAGGTTGCCTAGAGCCATCTGGTGAATTCCTAGCAAAAGTGAGATTCATACCAGATTCATGACGATAAAGATGCAGCACCTGTGGCCCCCAAAGGCTCCCAAAAGCCTTGAGAGAACCCCCAAAGCCCATCCCCCCAAGTTGTTGCCAAGTTTAATTTTTAATTTGACTGAAGCAAAACAATGATTAAATATCTGACTAGGGAAGAAACATACTTGTTATATTTAATTGGACCAATTCAATCAAACCAAGAGAAAGTCTCCAGGGACTGAAGCAAGGAGGTGCTGCTTTTCCAGGGCAGCACTGTGGAACAGTCTCCCAGGCTACCCCATCCTTGTTAATGTTTCAGAAGCTTTTGAAGGCAGAGTTGTTTCAGAGAGCCTTCTCCTGATTTCCTCAAGCCATATTTATTTTCTATTTTCATCACCTGTAGTTTTCATCGGGGTGCTGCTGTTTTCTTGTTTTGTAATTGCATTACTGTGGATGTTTCGTTTGGTTTTATACTCTAGGTAATCTGCCAAGAGGCTATAGATGGTGACTAGGTAGAAATGCGGAGAATGAATAAATAAATAAAATTACATTCATGCAAATTAAGTTTTTGTCTTTGTTGTAACCCCTGAGTGCAGTCTGTTGTATAGGTAATGCCAAATGTAGTCCTTGATGCATAAAAGATGGGGGGGGGGGTGATGACTAATGCATCATTACAACAATACCCAAATTATACAAAATATTTATCATATGTTATTACTAATGCAAATTGTATCATTTGCATTAAGATATCATGATGTGTATACTGTCGTCGTGGCTTTAACCATAAATTCCTGCACCCCTTCATTAATATTCAGATTCTACATAAAATCTACTGAGTTCAAAGTTACATGCACTGTAACTCAGTCTTCACTACTACTTTACATTTGATTTCTTGAAAAATAGTTCATAAAATGGCCAAGATTAATAGTAGGGATCAAAGACATGCCTTTTGATAAGGTTAGAGATATGAATGTCTGGAAAAGGCTACTGGAAAAAAATCAGAAAGAAAAGAAAGAAAAATTGAAGTGGGCAATGGAAATATGGGGGAGGGTATTACTAAATTCTCTCCATTTTTCTCCCACTACAGTTTAACATTTATACTTTAAATATATTAAGAAACGCATGATTTATAAAGCCCTCCCTTAAAATTGCTGCCAATTTACATGCAGACAATTGCTGAGGAGAACCATTTTTTTTCCCCCGTAATTTTTCAGTGTAAAGAAAGTGATAAGGGTTTGTGGTCTGTTGGCTCATTCCTAGTAGACCATCAGTGGATCAGTGGTGTCTCTGGCTCCCCCCCCCCATTTATATTTTAAAGAGCAATATTGTTGGCTCATATCATTCCATGGCATTATGGGAAAAAAGAAGGGTGTGACAAAAAAATTGACGTCCGCTAGCATTTTCTGGAAATGCTTTGGAAATGCTACTTTTGAGTCAAGTGGGGAAAATGGATAAAGAATTTTTCATTGGCATGATCAAAATAAAACTTGGACTACCCAAGAACTCTATGTTCTCTCCAGTTTGGTGTCACCCTTAACATTTAAGCCCGACATTATTTTCAAAGAAAAGAGAAAGTCTTCCAGTGCTGCTAATCCTGACAGTAATAAAGAAGTGAAAGGGAGTTGGCCTGTCTTGGCTAAAGCCCTGGGATATTAGGAAACAATTTGTCATTGCAAGAGTTTATCTTCTCAATATTTCAGAGATGGGAAAATCTTAGCAGTTATTTGATTCTGACAGAAGTAACTTGAATTCTTTTAACAATGATGGGGAGCCTTATGCCACCTCATCTGTTGCTGCAATCCCAACAAACATGACCAGAAGTGAGGAGAAGCTGGTTGTTGAACTTTAGTCACATTTGGACAATTAGTAATTTCCTATCCCTGACTTACAGCCAATATAGAAAATCAACGATACATTCACGCATATACATCTTTCCCATTTTTAATCACACATATACATCTTTCCCATTTTTAATCAACAAAAGCAGTCTTTGAAACATCCAAATTCAACTCTATTCATGAAAGAGAGCGTAGGAGGAGAGAAGAAAGAATAATGCCATCTTTATAACCTTTAATGAAAACTCAAATGTCAGTGCAGCCATAAGGGGAATAGTGTAAAGTTCTTTTGTTGAAAGATATCAGGCGGTAGTTTATGTAAAAGGAAGGACACATTGTACAGCGGTGATGGTATGGTACATTGTCGGCTGCCCTTTCTGATTCCTGCTATATCGTTGGTCTATCTCTGCTAAGATATAGATGCGCTTCTGCTTTTCTTTTTGTTCAGCACAAAGTGATTTATTTATAGGACTCCAGTAAAAGTGATGGGCAATCCTACTTTTCTGAGACTTTTGCAACTTTTTTACACTGTTCGATGAGACAGATGTAGCAAAAAGTGCCTGGCGAGAGACGTACATATAAAAGAATAAAAATCCTACAAGCAGAACAGCATTGGTAACAAAGAAATAAATTAATCAGTAATCTATCCAGTCATTTTCTTAACAGCATTTCAGGTACAGGTGCTATAAAGTTTTACCCAGAAAGTCAAAAGCCAAATGTTTGATGTCTAACCTTTATATAACAACATGTTTGGTAACCAAGGAATAAATTAATCAGTAAATTATCCAGTCATTTTCTTAACAGCATTTGGGGAAAAGCTGAAATAAAATTTTACCCAGAAAGCCTATTCTGGTATACCCAACATGTACTTTTTGATGAATGTCTGCCTTTGTTATTAAGCATTAGTTGATGTTTGGTAATTGATGGCATTTAGTAAGTCAGCAGTAGTTAATACTTTTTTAAAAAATACCTGAGACTGTATTTTATTTAACGTTTTATCAGGTGTTAATTTATATATTTGAAAGCTGATGGATTGACAGTGTTTGTAGGTATTCTAAAATAAACACTAACTTGTGTGGAAATTATTATTATTATTCTTATGTTTGGTCGCACAGTCAGCCAGATGTTTAGACTGGATTTGGCATTTTTATCCACCTATCGAGTCCTTCCCAAGGACCTGGGACAGGCAGATGTTGTTTGATGGTCTTAAAGGTATTGTCACAGGATATAAACTGTTCCAAGTAAAGCTACCTTTTGCAATTGACTGATGTTGATTTTGTCAATGCCGATGGTGCTCAAGTGGTGCTCCAGATGTTTTGGGATTGCACCCAAGGTGCCTATTACTATTGGTACTATCTTTGCTTTCTTTTGCCAAATTCATTCTATTTGTATTGGCAGGTCTTTATATTTTGTGATTTCCCCCAGTTTTTTCTCATCTATTCTGCTGTCTCCAGGTATTACGATGTCCACTATCCCATCTTTTTTGTCTTTCTTATCAATAATTGTTAAGTCTGGGGTGTTATATGGCAGGTGCTTGTCTGTTTGAAGTCCCAGAGCACTTTAGCTTCTTCATTTTCTATTACTTTGTTTTGTGGTCCCACCAGTTCTTGCTTGCAGGCGAATGGTATGTCTTGCAGATATTCCAATGCACCATTGTTGCTACTTTGTCATGCCATTGCTTGTAGTCAGTCTGTGCGATCTTCTTGCAGCAGCTAACTAGGCGGTCCACTGTTTCTTCAACTTCTTTGCAGAGGCGGCATTTGCTGTCTGTTGCTATCTTCTCGCTCATTGGAAGGACTGATAATGAAGCTCAAGCTCAGATACTTTGGTCACCTAATGCGAAGAGAGGAGTCTTTGGAAAAGACCCTGATGCTGGGAAAGATTGAAGGCAAAAGGAGAAGAGGACGGCAGAGGATGAGATGGTTAGATAGCATCACTGAAGCAATGAGCATGAAACTGAGCAAACTCAGGGAGGCAGTGAAGGACAGGAAGGCCTGGCGCAATATGGTTCATGGGGTCACGAAGAGTCGGACACAATTTAATGACTGAACAACAACAACAACAACAAGCTATCTTCTCAATTCTGGCTTTGTATGCATTTGCTTATCAGTGCCAATGGTGTTCAAGTGGTGCTCCAGATGTTTTGGGATTGCACCCAAGGCACCTCTATTTGTATTGGCAAGTCTTTATATTTTGTGATTTCCTCCAGTTTTTTCTCATCTATTCTGCTGTCTCCAGGTATTGCAATGTCCACTATCCAGATTGATATTTATTTATTTATTTGTTTGTTTGTTTATTATTTTAATCTAGAATAAATCTATTTTGTCACTTATTGTTGATCGTTCTTTGCTGAAAAACATTTGTTGTAGTTTTGTTTCATTACTTTGTTTATATAACCATCATAATAAATAAATCATTATAATAAATTTCTATACTACCTCAACTTTTAGTAGCACGCCAAGTAGTATACAAAGAAAGACATATTTTGTGTTTTGTCTTTTTCCACTGGTGCTCCAGGCATCATATTTGCCTTTTTATATCCGGGAGCTCCATGGTAAACCAAGGGGATAACCAGGAATATTAGGAAATGTAAAAATGTGATTCAGACAGCCAGGAATCTTCCAGGTGCAGAATAGACCACAGATTATTTGTGTCAAATATGGAGATAAAAATTAGAAAATTAAAGAGACTAGGCAAGAAATACAAGCTTAGTATGTTATTTAAACTTCACCTGAGAAAACACAAAATAGATTTTAAAATGTCTTCCTTTCCAGATGTTCTCTCCTATTGCCTTGTATCTGTAATATATTTGAAATTATATTCTCCATTCAGAAATGCCAGAATATACAGGTAGGTCGTGATTAGTGCAAGTTCAAGTAATGCAATAGTTGATTTAATGCAAATTGTAAATTGATACTTGGTTGTGTTTAACGTGACCCAAAATTCAGTTAATGGAAGGCTAACATGTGTGCAATTGTGGCTAGCACATGTACAGTTGTGGTTGGGATTTTAGACGATACTAATCTTCATGTGTGCAAAATGGAGAAACAGAAGATTCTGTCAGAGGAAAACAGTACAAGTTTTAAAAAGATGAGGTTGTTATTATATTAGAGCAAAAGTTTGATGTAATTGAATGACATGAATGTGGCCATAGCAATGCCAAAATAGGATGAGATGTTGGAATGCCGGAATCTATGATATAATTATTTTGCTTTTATTTTGCTTGCGATAACTACTCTTTATTAACCATAAATTTAAATTATAAGTATATTCATTTTATCCTTTGTTGTAATATTTCATTAATATACATATAAAAATTATGTTTAAACATTTTCATTGCCTACTTCTGTCGAGCTGGAACCAATTACCATATTTTCCATAGAAATATCACTTTGAATAGTGTGAATTTGAATAATGCGACCTTGTCATGGGATTCATTAACCACACTAATCGAGACCTACCTGTATAAGAATGGTGTTCGATGAGAATCAGATAGAAAAGGGTCTGTTTGTTGTACATATATGGTTTAAGCAAAAGCCTGTTATGCATACATACGGCAAAGGAAACCTGATTGATTTGGCTATTTATGATGAAAAACTAAGAAAATAAACATGGGTACAAGGATAATGGGTAGCTCTGAATGTGGGATAGATTGTTTTTGGTAGTGTAAAGGAAGGAAAGAATTGAAAGAAATGAAATTGAAAGTAGTACAACTACAGGAAAAGAAAATATAAGTCTTGTACTGAAAAGAATGACAATATAGACTAATCTCTCAAAAGAAGGAACAGAAATCAGATGAAAGGAAAGAGGATGTGGAAGCTATTAGATACAGAGTGAAAAGAATTACGCTACCGAGTACCACAGAAGTGTGTGCAAGTATCCTAATGGGAAGTATGGAAAAAATGTTTGGTGGAATTATGAAGTGAAAGAGGCTGTGATGAGAAAACTGTGTAGAACAGAATAACTGCTCTAGAAAATGAGAACAAGCCAAATATATTGTATAATGTTAATATAGAGGCAAAAGTACAGTGAAAGAGACAGGTTAATGTTAAGATTTTAAAAGGCATGGAGATTACATGGCAATTTTGGTGGAAATAATAGTTTTGAAAGTGGGTGAAGAGAGCTAAACAAGGAGCCTTCAGCAGAGTGAATGAAATGAAATGAAATGAAATAAGAGAACAAGTGATGAAATAATTTGGGATGAAACTGTATTGATGGAACATATTTTATAGTATTTATATGGGAATCATAGTGACATGTCAAAGTGTAGAATTGAAGCAAATATTGTAAATGTTAGTGTCCAAGAAAAACAATGAACAGAAAGCTGTAAAATCTGTGAGAACGTTGAAAAAAGTTAAGTCTGGAAGTGTGGATAGTATAAATGGAAAAATGTTAAAATTGGGATGTGTACTGGTTCAATGTACTGTATGTGTGTTTCTAAGAACTGGAAGAATGTCATTATATATGTCTCTTTATACAAAGGGGAAGGCAACATGAATAAAAACAGAAGTACAGAGATATTAATTTGTTACATGTCCCCAGAAAGTTATTTGCAGAATTTTGATGAAAAAGGTATGAGAGATTATAGTGAGATTTATGGGAATTGCAGTGAGACTTCAAGCTGGGCAGGGGGAGTGTACAGCAGAATTGGCTCTTTAGCAAGCTACTGGCAAATGTAGAAATATAAGAAAGAAACTTTATTGCATAGTTGTGGATTTAGAGAAGACGTATGATAAAATGAATAGGCTTCGATTATGGATATTTCACATGATTGTGGAGTTGAAGATTAGTTGCTGAATGTGGTAATATGGAAGTAAAGTGTGTGTGATCGAAAATGGAGTGCTTAGTGAATGGTTCAAACTTGAGCGAGAGGTAAAACAAGGATGTATGATGAACCAGTTATTTAATGTATTTGTGGATAAACTTATAAGGAATGTTTGTGATGATATCAGTGATCTAATTGTAAGGGATATGAATATCTGGGTATTTTTATATGTGGAAAAATGCCATGTTGTTGGCTAAGAACCATAGAAACGTGCCCCAACAGTGATAACATGAAAAATATGGTTTGGAATATTAATGTATCCAAGATGAAGGTAATTGTACTTCACAGAGAAAATGGAGTAAACAATTGCAAATTAAATGGTAAAAAAATGTGGCTTCCGATTTGGTTATACTTTTAAAAAAAGGCTGTTTATATCTCTGTTCCCATTGGCTTAGCCTGGATGGAGTGGAGGAGCCGTAATGACAAAACAGAAGTCGCTAAGCAATGGCTCACAGCTAAAGAGCCATTGTGAAGTCTGTTGTGTTGCAGAGATAGATGTCTGTTCACAGCTGCATGCATGCCTGCCCTTTTAATTATTAAAAAAAAATCCCCTTGACCAATCATTCTTTGGTCTGAGTGGCAGGTATCAGTAGCATAGATTCCCACCCGCCTACCTGTCTGGCCCTGGGATGAAAAACAAAGGAACGTGGGTCTTGTTCCAAGTTTTCATTGTTTTCTGTGGTCCAAATATTTGAAAAGTTGGAACAGAAAACTTATTTATTTATTTATTTATTTATTTATTTATTTAGCTAATTTATATAGCTGTTCATCTCACAAAACAGTGACTCACTAAAACAGTTAATACATTCCTAAAACGGTTATCATTATTATTAAAAAAAAACTATAAAAACAGCTAAAACAGAGAATAGTAGATGAAGGGATGTTAATAATAATGGAGCTACCTCACTTGTTTACCTGTCCCCTGGAGTCCCCAGGCCTACTGACATAACAAGGACTTGAGGGACCTACAGAAGCTCAGAAGTGATCAGGCCAAACTCACCTCAGGGGGAGAAGATTCCACAATGTGGGTGCCACAGCAGAAAAGGCCCACCACCTGGGGCCCACCAAATGTAACTTCCTAGATGACGGAACCCGTAACATGCCCTCTCTGCTGGATCTGGTGAGATGGGCAGATGGAATTGGGAGAGGCTCATCAAACAGGAGTCGTGAGTTCAGGAGGGCTCCCAGATTGCACACAGGGTCTTTCTGAGGCAGTGCAACTCCATCCAGCACCAAAGATGGTATAGTCCTAGAACTGGAGGGCCTCAAAACCCAAACCACTCAGTCTTGCCAAGGTTCAGTTGAAGCTTATTGTTCCCCATCCTCATCTTATCCCAGGACTGGCATCTTATCCCAGTCCTCACAGCCTCCAGACACTGGGATAAGATGCCCACAGCATTCCTTAATTCGCTAGGAGCAAAGATATACAGTTGGGTATCATCAGTGCACTGATGATACCTCACCCCATGGCAATGGAAGAGCTTACCTAGCAGTCTCATGTAGATGTTGAATCAGAGAGGAGAGAGCACTGATCCCTGCAGCACCCCACACAGTAGGGGCTGAGAGTGGGATCTCTCCTCCCCAATCACCACCAACTGGAATCGACACTAGAGAAAGGTGGTGAACCAACACAGCACTGTGTTGCCCACCCCCAATCCTATGAGTTGATCCAGGAGGTTACCATGATTGATGGTATTGAAAGCCATTGAAAGGTCAAGTAAGGCAAGGATGGATGTACAGCCACCATCCTGCCTGCACCAGAGATCATCCCAAAGTACGACCAATCCTAACCTCATTCCAAACCACGGGGAGTGACGGGATCTCCAAGAAGGAAGAGGTTGTATAGGCATGATCCGATCCAATGTCTCGGTCACCTCTTTATTCCAAGCAGCAACCAAGGCTTTGGATGGACCATGCAGCAGACCAGCAGGAATAACCTCCAGCTCCCTCTGAAACCTCTCCAGGTCCATCAGTCACCGGAGGCAGACAATCTAATGGGTCCAGCCTCCCTGCAGTAGATAGCGGTGTCAGAGAATCCCATGGCAATCAGGGTGTGATCTGATCATGACAAGGGAGACACCAAAAGCTCCCCCAATTGCAGATGACATAGCCACTGTTCTGATAGGAACACCAGATCCAGTGTGTGTGACCATTGTCCTGTATTGGTTCTCTGGATGATCTGGGATAAGGCCCATGGCCATCTTGGTGGCCATGAACTCCTGAGCTGCCTCAGACCACACACCCAGGGAAGGCAGATTGAAGTTCCCCAAGACCATAAGTCTGGAGAGCTCCATGGCCAAGCCAGAGATGGAGTCAAGGAGTTCAGGCAGGGAAGCTGCTATGCAGCAGTGAGGCTGGTACAACAGCAACAATCCCAACTGATCCCTAGATCCCAACTTAATGAACAGGGTCTCACATCCAGTGACCTGCGGGGCAGTGCCCCTGAAAGCTGTAAGCAATTCTTGGATGACAATTACCACACCACCACCCCTGCCCCAGATTCTTGGCTGGTGTCACACTCAAACCCTGGCTGGGCATATCTCCGAAAGGCCCAGCCAGGTCTTGGTAATACATGCCAGGTTGGCCCTTTCATCTGCAATCCAATCGCAGATGAGGGAGGCCTTATTACAAACTGACCTGGCATTTAGACCCAGAAGGCAGGGCTGGTACAGGGGGTGAGACCAAGGATCTGGAATGTGAAACCAGTATAAAACATTGGTCCTGTGTTTCCCGGGAGCAGCCGGCTCCTCACCTCCCACCATAACTCTCCATGCCCATCACCATCGTAATATTGTGGCCTACCCATTTTCCCCAAAGGGCTGCATCATCCTCCCCTCCAGGTCCCCCAATTCCCAAGCCTGGGGACCTCCCACAGTGACCAACTGCATCCATCCCAGGGAAGGGAAGCCAGGCACCCTGAGACACTTTAGCTCCATTGGCTCTCAGCACCATTCAGGACACTCAGTGCCCACCTCCCCCATTCTACACACAATCACACTCACACTAGCATAGGAACTCCCTCTCAGCCACTCTCACCCACTTGTTACAGGTTCCCTTCCCATTCACCCCACCTGACCAAGCCCCCACGTCAGGGTCTCACCCCAAGTAGGGAAAAACCTACAAACAGAAGCACTTAACCAAGAGACAAAAATGGGAGGTGAACAAACATCTCCTCCCTCTCTTTGGAGCTAACAAAGGGAATAGCTCCGTGGGGGAAGGGTCCACAGCAGACTGCCACTCTGCTGTTATCCCCCCTGCCCAGCCACTGCCTAAACCCCAGGCTTCAAAGTCTTGGTTGGCCTCTCCAGATGGAAGGTCCCATACAATCATACAGTCTGCGGGGTGAGGGATGCCAGCAACAAAAAGATGGAAATGCAGCAGAGCACAATGGGGGCAACCAGCACCAGGTCCAAAAAAGCAGCCAACACAACAACAATCCTGGTGCAACCCCAGTCCATCCTCAACCCTCCTCTGGCCTCCAGGCTTCGTTAACACCAGTGCAGGGCCAGATGTACAGCAAACACATTGGCCCGTGGGCGTGGGCCATCTTCTAGCCCGTTCCACAGACCGTTCCGCAGGCCCATCCTCAGCCAGTTCTGTCAGCCGCCAAATGTCCCAGCCAACAAACATCAGCTGTCAAACATTCAAACAATAAGGATTTTAATTCTTCAGAATACATTCAGTTCAAAGTATTTCAGCACTGTGTTTTGAGTAAGGCTGTGGATTGTGCCTTTTCTGGGCTCACACAGCTGTGCAGCCACAGGAAAATATGTATTTGTGTTAAGAAGGTATTAAGGAGGTCATGTGTGACAATTAATCACACACTACTGGTACCTCCTTAACTCAGATGTGTATATTCCTATGACTACCATGTAAACCCAGGTAAAACATGGCTTCTTTAAGAAGTGAAGCACATGGGTCTATGTTCCCTCCAAAGCATCTTTTTTGGTTCATATATGAATTACTGTATATCCCTAATCTCCATATCTGCTTATCTTACTATTGTGGTATTTTGGAATGAATTCCACTAGATTGTGAACATGATTTTAGACCAATTATTGTATGTCAAATAGAAAATACTATGCTTTTTGGCAATGTTCCCAATATGAAGCCATCAAGAATTGTGGATTTATAAGGCATGGGGAATGGCTAAAAGAGTTAGCATACATAAATCTATACTGAACCACTGGAGTGGATTAGTGAGATAGAGAGATAGATGATAGATAGATAGATAGATAGATAGATAGATAGATAGATAGATAGATAGATAGATAGATAGATTTTTTGTCAATTTTTATGTTCTTTTTTCAACAAAGGGGCAAGAAAGGGACTGGGTGAGTCTCTCTTAGCACAATTCACCTCACAGGGTTGTTGTTGTGGGGTAAATAGGAGGAGGAAGGAATATTAGGCATGTCTGCCACCTTGAGTTATTTATAAAAATAATAAAGGTGGGATAAAAAATCTAAAAGAAAGAAAAGAAAGAACCATTAAGCAATTTCATCCATTTTGGGGGACTTATGACAGAAATATGCTGGCTGTTTTTTTTTTGCCTTTCCAAATTATTTTACTAGAGCCACTGAAATATATCCTCAAATAGAGCTATCAAATTCTTTGAGAATCACCTAGTGTGCCAGTGGGCTTTGGAGGAGCTCATGCTCATTAAGTAAACTTGAGAAGTAAACTTTTATAGACCCCCAGCACAAGAAGTCACCACATTATAGCAGCTTTGATACTTTATTGTAATGTGGGAGCATTTGTTATGAGTAAGAGGTGCAGAAAATACTGTCTTGGAAGTTTCTCCATTAATACTTCAGCTCATTTTTAAAAATAAGCAATCACGAACCATAGTAACAAGCTTTGTTTTAGCATCAGAAATGTATTTTCAGCATCCTCACATTCTCTTGCACACACACACACAATTAAACCAAAAATATGTTGGCTCACAGATATTTTGTTTCAGATGAGCCATAAAAAAATCAACTTGAATGCCACAAATCCTTGAGGTGCCTTTATGCAACCTCTTTTGTGTCCTTTATCCCATATGTTTTAGATGTGAAGCACTTTCAAACTAATAAATAAAGCCAATAAAGCAGAAGGAAAACTCCACAAAAGATGGAGGGTATCAAAATTTGCTGCACTGTTTAGATTAATAATATCACTGTTTCCGGCATTTTTACACTCAGGTATGTCATTTTGCTGAGAGAAAAGCTATAAAAACAAGCACGTTAATTAACAACCCTTTAGAGTGGGGAAAATAGGATTAAGCAGAAGCAATACCTCCTAAATGTTATTATTTGAACAGATAAAGATCCAAATATACTGTATATATATTGGTTGCTACTCTTGTTCTATAATAATAGGTCTAACCAGGTCCTGTCTCTTATAGCATATTATCATCAGTTATCTGATTTAAGGATCATTAAATTTAGGAGTGATGTGTGTGTGTTTGTGTGTATTTTCTGAGGACTTATCCAGACTCATAAAAACAGATATATTTTCAATTACATATTTCACTGATATAGGCATTTTTTTTTCCTATATGGAGGATAAAATGAGAGGTCACGCCCATGCATTCTATTCTGTACTTTTTCAGGAAAAATGGAATGGGCTATAACTTTAATAAGAACAAAGTACAAAATGCTTTATATGAGGGAAAAACCTTGGAGAAATATGTGCAGTTGAAGCTAAAGCATATACAAAATGTGTGCACGGGGAGCAATTCTGTGAGAAGGATGTCCAAATTGTCATACAGATCTCTTAATCAAATTACAGACTGCTGCAAAAAAAAGAACAGAACATGTTTAAGACTGGAAAACAGAGAAAAGCCAACAATGGCAGATTTCTACATTCCCAGAAGTGTGTACAGTTATCTATTGATTCAATGCAACTTACCTTGGCTCTTAATAGTCAAGCAAAAGCTTATTTTATCCATGCTGCCACCCTTGCCCTTTAAAACTCATTCATAAGAGTTTCTCAAGATGAGAAATGAGATGAGGGCAGTCCATTCTCCTGATAATTGGATTAAAAGATCCTCCTTGCATTCTGCGAGGATGAGGTTTCACCAGAGAAGGCGCTACTCCATTGACAGAATAGGATTAATTTATGGGCCTCTGTCAGCTTGTGGACTAATAATGCATTGATTCAATCTTTTAAGATAGGCAGTGTCTGTTGCAGATAGACAGAGAGGGGAGAAGGGGAGAGAAACAGTGGAAAGGAAAATTTGCGAGCATATCGGATGTGATCAAAGGTAGATTAATATTAGGCAGCTGTGAGCCTCTGCATGCCTCAGAACCTCAATGTTTTATGTCCCCCAACTTGGAGCAGACATCATAAGCACTCATAATATCCACCCACAGGGCTGAGGGGCCTATTTGTGTAGTTTCTGAGGAATCTCCCCCTCCTTTGAGCTTCCCATTAATGTGTTCCTGCAGACATATTGAGCTACTGCAGTCTAATCCCATGGAGCCTGCAGGTGGTACTGTCCTTGCATTGAAGAGTTATTAAATTCTTAAGGTCACCATGAAAAAAAAAGGTTCCATTAAACTGAGTTAATAAAAACATTGGGTAAAAGGTTTGCAAGGAGGGCAGGTGCCAAAGCTTGGAAAATTGGAGAGCCTTATATGACACCACGCTCAAAGAATAAATTAAAACATACCACAATATATAACAAAATAATAAAAATTTACTCTCTATGCAGCAAACTTTGGGAGAGTATAAAGATGCTACCCTTTTGCTTGCACAAATACTCCTTTGAGCATACACACACACATATTTACACTGGAGTAAGTGTGTTAGTTAGGGATCAGCCTAAGTTGAGATTCAGAAGCTGAAGAGCTTGACCAGACTGAGCTTCAGCCTGCACCATACGAAGTGGTTGAAGAGGGGCCATCTGAGGAGACATAGGTCAGAGTCAACTGGTCCAAAGCCAGAGCTAGGCAAGAACCCAAGTCCAGTTACCTGTTGTTAATTAAGAAGAGACCAAAGAAAGTCAAGCCATCTACTTAAAGAAGGAAGCCAGTAGTTAACTCCGGAGTCAGGACTACATAAAGAAATCCACAAATTACATAAAGGAAACTAGCTTTGGGTGGCAATTAATGTTCCATCAACACCTCTGTCCCTGCCTGTGACCCTACCTCTATGCTGATTTGGATTTCTTAGATTATCTGGTTGAACTTTGGACTGGAAGTTGACTACTGTTAGATCATTTCTGAACTGGCGCTTTGCCTCTCTGGACCAGTGTTTTCCAACCTCAGGAACTTTAAGATAAGCTGACTTCAACTCCTAGAATTCCCCCAGCCAGCATTCTAGGAGTTGAACTCTACCCATTTTAAAGTTCCTGAGAGTGAGAAACACTGGTCTGGATTATCTGAAAAGTAAGCTTTGGTGTTCTCTAAGCAGTAAGTTTGCCATTTGCAATTTGTTCATGTTATTACAGTTCAGGATTTGTGACTGCAATAAATACCTTGAGTTTATATCAAAAGCTGGCTGGTATGTGTGCATGTAATGGACAACACAGAACAATATGGAGATTTGGCCTGGATCAGTAGGACTGTGAGACTTGGACCTTTCAGCCATCTTGTTTCAGAAATTCCTATACTGTATTCAGGAATTTAAAATTTGGGAGGCACCCTGTGTTGTGTCAAATGAGATCTGTCTTTATTTAAAAATAACTCCTGGAAAGATTTCCAGAACAAAATAGTTGGTATTTGGAAATTTTAACTCTTCCTAACCTATGATCAGATTTTGGTGATCGCTTGTTAGCCCTGCTTCTTTCTGTTAAAGGTGACAATTAAAATTGATATTATTTGCAAATGACAATCTATGGCAGCTGTTTCAATTCAGACACTTTCCAGATTTGTTTGGATTGTAGGTCCCTAAATTCCCAACCACTATAGTGGTGGCTATATGTAGTCTCAATACATCAGCATGAGAAGGCTGCTATATAGTACACACATGTATACACACATTCAAAGGATGAATTTGATTTCAGTTCCATAACACATGCTGATCCAAAAGCAAGAATACTAATGAGTATATTAAAGCAAAAATTATGTTGATCTGCATTTACAAAGGATATCAAAGCTACACTTAAAGTCAAACAGCCAAAGAAAGAATGTTACGCAAATTATTAGCATTTTTCCTTCCTTCCTTCCTTCCTTCCTTCCTTCCTTCCTTCCTTCCTTCCTTCCTTCCTTCCTTCCTTCCTTCCTTCCTTCCGTCATTTTCACACTAGTCATTTACATTGTTTTCTAGTATTATCTGACAAAGCATTGTGGATAATGTGTGTTGTTTTGTATTCCATATTGCCTTTGCTTGAATGCTAGCATATTACTAGCAAAGCACACTTCTAGCATAGCATTGTTGCACCAAATGATACAAAAATATATTTAGAATCCTTGCTGTGGTTATGTAACATCTGTTGACATGAGATAAATGGATGAAGACCAAAGCTGTAAGTCTTGGGGTGTTGCCATAGAATGGACCAATGTGGAGACCTCTGATAAGTCCTACACTCAAGACCTCTGCTCATTGCGCCTAACCCTAATTCAAAATTACAGGAAAGACTCTATAACTTATTTGGGCCAATCCCGAAATGTGCTGACATTTTCCACAGCTGCCTGTGGAAGGCAAGAGAAACGAGCCAATTGCAAGGGATGTGGATTAAGCCTGAACCCCAAGAAAAAAAAATAAAGGGACTAATGTTTTCGGGTAAGAGCTGAAGAATCTTCCAGGGCTGCTATAATATTGACACATGTAATATTGACCCTTTTACACTTCTCTGAATCCTGCAGCTTATATTTTATCTAATCAATGACTGTTAGTTAGACTGGTATCTGCTAAAGCCTGCATCTTGGTAATACAGTTTGGACTTTATAGAAAACTTAGAATTACTTAGAACTTAGAAAGTAAACAGTATTCTTTTACCTTTTCTATCTTTATTGTAGTTTCTCTTCATGCGAGTTTAAATAAAGTTTGGATTTAAAGTTAGCTTTCTCTGGTATCTGTGTACTATCTTGACTTCCGCACTTTGCTATGAAAAAGAAACTCGGTCAGGGTCTACTCGATGTTGGGAGCAGATGGCTATGTTTGAGAGGGTTGAAAAGCTGATAGTATAACTAGGCAAGCTGAAAGCCCTTAGCGATATACTTGGTATTTAGCTGAATTTCATGAACCAGAAGAGTGACTGAATTGTGTGTCTAACACTCTTAAGTATTGGAAGCCTTTGACAGGTATAGAATCTGTAGTAGGAGCTTTGACCAAGAAATGAGAGCTACCACCCACAAAGAGCTGAATATAGGCAGCGAGTATAATAAACTGGATAAGAGGTGGACCAAGAATTAGATTCAGAGTCTTTGGAGAAGATGTGTTTTGGAAGCAAGAGATCTGTTTTAACTTTATCATCCAGAATTGTTGGCATATTATGCTTAAAGAGCTGGATTGGTTGCTTGGTTGTATTTTTGGCAAATTACATTTGCATATACACTATAATAACTCAAACTTAGGATCTCCTAGGATACCAAATCAAGGATGTTGTTTGAATGATTGACTGGGCACTGGGATTTTTCCTTGAAACATAACACATCTAATTATCATTGTGCTGATATAACAGTAATGAAGATAGACTTTATATTGCCTTAACAATGGCTGGGTTTATTATACACACACACACACATACACACATATATATATACACACAGACATACATACACACACACATACACACAGCCAATAATTATCATAAAAATTACATAAAAATCAACAGTGCAACCAGGTAATGGGGCCCTTAACACTTTCAGAACCCCAGGGTCGGGCATATAGCCAGATTTTTAAAGCCTTACAAAAGGCTAGCAGGGTTGGTCCCATCCTGAGCTCCAAAGGAAGACTGTTCCAAAGGGCAGGGGCTACTGCTGAGGAGGCCCGCCTTCTAGTCCCCGCCAGCTGACACTCCTTGGCTGACGGGACCTGCAGTATCCCCAATCTACTAGACCAAACTGGATGGGTAGAAACTATTGGGAGAAGTCTTCTCTTCCATCTGCTAGGTTGGTTGGTTGGTTTTTTTTAACTTGAAGAAGTCATTCCTTCTCCCTTATGGGCAGAATTTCATCATGTGCACTTCCTCTTCCTCTTTGAAATGATAAAGTCCACCCAATTGACTGCTTTAAGAAATAAACTTGCAAATTCCATTGGTCATACTTTTGGAATAACTGATCTCATTCAAAATTACTCCTGAAATAGTGGGGGACCTTTCTCCATCGGTTGGAGTACATTGCTGACAGAATGTTCTTTCCCTTTCAGTTGACTTTTAAGTGGGGAACAAGACTGGTATTTCGTTTGAAAGTCATAATGCCATTTCTTCCATGTACGTGACTTTGGTATGCAAATAATCTAGGAGAACCAAGGAAAGCAAAAATATAGGAAATGTAAGTTTAGCAGATGAGAGTTGGGTCAACCTAAATATGGGAAGAAGATTCATTAGTGAAAAAGTAGCAAAATTGCTTCCTTCTTTCACATTTATTATAGCTGTAACATTAGACAGGGTATTCTGGGAAATCTAACTAGGAACTACTATCCTAATCACCTTTTTAGAGCTCTAAATACAAATAACCCTTTTGGGGGGCAAAATGTTTGAAAGGTATGTGACTGTGTAACTGTAAATATTCTTGGAGGACACAAACTAAGGTATTCTATCCTGGATATTTACCCATCTATTATTTATCTCCCAGCAGTTCTTTGTTTGTGCTTTTCTCCCTAAATTGAAGTTTGATACTGGAATTTAGTTAGGAATGAGCCTAGTTCTCATTTTTATATCCTGCTTGGTCTAATCTCTGCTCTGACTTTTATATCATTTGTCTGTGTTGCAATCACTTCTCAGTTGGCTCTCAAACATTAAGAACAAAATGATGAAAACTAAGATTGATTAGTTGTGTTTGCTAGTGTTTGTTTTGTTTTTCTCTTCTCTTAAGGACTTGGCTAATGGAGGAAAAATGAATTGCACTTTCTTAATAACATTCATTTAGGGCTAATCTCTCTGGGGAGGTAGTTTTTAGTGACAAATAAGTGATAAATTGCATATTTAATTACATGAAACCCAAGTCAGTTTTATGTACCAGTTTAGAAACTAACCAGCAATTACTCTAGTACATCTCATTTCTAATTATAATTGAGTTGATTTGATGTGTTTTAAGCATTTTTTATTTTAGTCAGAAACGTTATTTTAAAAAGAAAAAAAACTTCTAAATCATCCCATTTTACTGCAAACAATACTATAATTTAATCATTTATCTAATGGTTACTCTAAAACAATAGTATTCTGTTTTTACTTAGCCTAAACAAACATCACCAACAGAGGTGAATATGTGTAGCTCAGGGTTGAAGTGTGGAGTCCTTGGAGTTCTCTGAGCTTGGTTCTTTTCTTGCAAACATTTCATTACTTGGCTAGGTAACATCTTCAGCGCTAAAGTGGGATGGGGTTTGCTCTCTATTTATATACTGTGGCATGCCTTGCCAAAATATCTTAAGTAAACCAAAAGACCCAGTAGCACAAGAAGGAAAAACAGGAGTCATCTACAACATACAGTGTAAGGACTGCAACAAACACTATGTAGGACAGACAGGCAGAAGACTAGCAGGGCGCATCCACGAGCATCAACTAGCAGTCAGAAGACACGATGAAAACTCCTTAATCTCACAACACATGGACAGACTCAACCATAGTTTTAACTGGGAAACTGTCAGCATTTTAGACCAAGCTAAATCCAAAAATGCAAGAGAATTCTTGGAAGCTTGGTATTCAGACAAGGCAGCAATTAACAGACACATAGAGATAAACAGCATCTACACACTGTTCAAAAGAGACAAAAAGACCAGAAGATCGCCTCACCAGCAATCATCACCCAGACAAGCAAAGGTTACCACCAGGCACACAAACAAGCCGTAAACATATGCCAATCAAGGAACTACCAGAGGATCAAAACAGAACCCCCACCCCCACCAGCACTGGCAAGGCAGGCCACAGTATATAAATAGAGAGCAAACCCCATCCCATTTTAGCAGTGAAGATGTTATCTAGCTGGGTAATGAAAGATTTGCAAGAAAAGAACCAAGCTCAGAGAACCCCAAGGACTCCACTAAACAAACATCTTAATTTTTATATTTAAATTATAATACTTGAACTGGTGTATCGTCAGAATGGCAAAACAGCATATGCATGGTCACTCATGCCCTGGTCACCTCCCGGTTGGATTACTGCAATGCACTCTACATGGGGCTACCCTTGAAGAGTATCCAGAAACTACAGCTGGTGCAGAATGCGGTGGCGCAGACAGTTCTGAATGCCCCCAGGGGGGTACATATAACACTGCTGTTACGCGAGCTGCATTGGTTGTCCAATTCAAGGTGTTGGTTATCATCTTTAAAGCCCTTCATGGCACAGGACCAGGTTATCTGAGGAGCCGTCTTGCCCCTGTTATATCAGCCCACCCCACTCAGAACGGCAGAAGGGCCATGCTGCAGACCCCACTACTCAAGGAATTTCAACTGGTGGGATCTAGGAAGAGGGCCTTTTCTGCTGTGGCCCTTGCTCTGTGAAACAACCTGTGTCCTGAGGTGCAATGTGTCCCCGCTCTCATGGCCTTCAGGAAGAGCCTGAAATCCTGGCTACGCCAGATGGCCTGGGGGCTGGATGGGGGCTCGCATTAGTGGAAGTGGCTTGTGGGGGAATTGATTCTGCTCCCCCCCATCATCTTGAATGTTTTTAGCTTTTTATGTATAGGGTTTGCTTTATAGCTTGACCTTTTAATGGATTAATCCATTTTAATTAATTAATGTGTATTTTTTAATTGTTTGTGGGTTTTAATTGTAAGCTGCCCAGAGTCAACTGTTGGGGGAGATGGGCAGCACACAAATTTAATAAATAAGTAAGTAAGTAAGTAAGTAAGTAAGTAAATAAATAAATAAATAAATAAATAAATAAATAACTCTTTTAATGGCTGGTGTGGGTCTTCCGGGCTGTGTGGCCATGTTCTGGAAGTTTTGTTTCCTAACGTTTCGCCAGCACCGGCCATCGTATGCCGGCCGTGAAAGCCTTCGACAATACAACAAACTCTTTTAATATTTATTTATTTCTCACATTTATATAGCCGCCCATTGCACAATAAAGTGACTCTAGACAGCTTACAATAAAAACAATGATAAAATCCAAATGTTAAAAAACTACAATTAAAAAAACCAGCAATATTATTATTAACAAGACAGTGGAGAGAATTGGTGTTAAAACAATGCAGCCATCTCATCAACTCACCATTGCCTTGAGAACCCCAGGCCTGCTGACACAGCCATGTTTTAATGGACCTCTGGAAGGATGTCAAGGATGGAGCCAATCTCACCTTGGAGGAACAATGTTCTACACGGCAGGTACCACGGCAGAAAAGGCCTGCCTCCTGGGTCCCGCCAGATGAAATTCTTTCGCAGACAGGACCTGCAGCATACCTCTTCTGCCAGAACTGACAGGACAGGCAGATGTAATCAGGTGGAGGCAGTTCCTCAGATAACCTGGTCCCATGCCATGAGGGGCGTTAAAGGTCAAAACCGGCACCTTGAATTGAACCTGGAAACAAACTGTATCCAATGCAGTTTGTGGAGCAGAGGTGTAACGTGTCATTCTAGAGGCACACATAACTGCTGGCACCACTGTATTTTGTACCAGATAAAGCTTCCAAATGGGCAGCCCCATGTAGAGCACATTGCAATGATCTAGCTGGGAGTCAGGGCATGACTGACTGTGAGCAGAGTCTCCTGGTCCAGGAATGGACACAACTGGTGCACAAAACGAAGCTGTGCAAAAGCCCTCCTAGCCATGACAGCCACCTGCTCTTCAAGCAGGAGTCATGAGTCTAGGAGGACCCCCAAGTTGTGCACTGGGTCTGTCTGGGCAGTGCAACCCCATGCAATACCAAATATGGCATAGTCCCTGAGCCAGAGGCCCCAAACCCCAGAGCCACTCAGTCTTGCCAGGGATCAGTTGAAGCCTGTGGTTCCCCATCCAGGCCCCCACAGCCTCCAGGCACTGCTTAAGTTGCTTAAGTCGCTGGGGGCAAAAAGGTATAGTTGGTGACAGATGATCTCACCCAATGGCTTCATGTAGATTTTAAATAGCAGAGAGGAGAGTACTGGACCCTGTGGAACCCCACAGAGTAGGGGCTGAGTGCGGGATATCTCCTCTCCAGTCACCATCAACTGGAAATGACCCCAGAGAAAGGATGAGAACCAGCACAATACAGTGTCACCCACCCCCAATCCCCAGGGCTAATCCAGAGGGATATCATGGTCGATGGTAAGGCCGCTGAGAGGTCAAGCAAAGAGAGGGTAGATGCACAACCTCCATCCTGCTCCTGCCAGAGATCATCCAAAAGCACAACCAATGCCATTTCTGTCCTATATCCAGGCCTGAATCTTGACTGAAAGGGGTCCAGATAATCTGCTTCATCCAGAGTCCTCTGAAGCTGCTGCATGACCACGTTTCTCAATTACTTTCCCTCAAAAGGGGAGGTCAGATACTCAATGAAAATTGCCCAGTACAGTGGGATCCAGGGATGGTTCCTTGAGGAAGGGTGGACCAGTGCCTCCTTAAGGGGCGTAGGAACAACCCCCTCACTCAGGGAAGAATTCACCACCATTAGAGTGCACCCACATGACACCTCCCTGGCACCTTTAGTTAGCCAGGAGGGGCACGCACCTAAAGAGCAGGTGGCTGAGTTCACAGTAATAAGAATCCTGTCTACTTCCTTAGGTGCAACAGGTTCAAACCACTCTCAGATAATAGGGCAAGACTGCCTTGGGCATCTCCCTAGGACCTGTAAAAAAGCCAGCATCCAACTGAGAAAGAATTCGAGCAACTTTGATAGTTGCTGCACAAATTTTTCTGCCTGGCCCTATAGGGGGATCTCCAGGCTCCCTCTACCCAAGAGGGCACATCTCACCTGAAACAAGGCTGCAGGATGGCTATCTGTGGATGCAATAATGGTGGAGAAGTATTGTAATTTTGCTGCCCTTACCACCACAAGGTAGGCCTTGATAGCAGCTCTAACCCATATCCAATCAAATTTGTCCCCAGTTGAACACCAGTGATGCTCTAGACATCTCTTCTCCTGTTTCATCTCTCTCCACTCTCCGTAAACCATGGGGGTTATGGGATCCATGAGAGGGGAGAGATTGCATAGATGCGATCCAATCCAAAACCTTGACCACCCTCTTATTCCAAGGGGCAACCGAGGCTTCAGATGGACCGTGCAGCAGGCCAGCAGGAACAACCACCAGCTCCCTCTGAAACCCATTCAGGTCCATCAGTCTCTGAAGGTGGACTGATTTAATAGGTCCTGCCTCCCTGCAGTGGGTAGTGGCACCAAGAAATCTCATGGTAATCAGGGCATGGTCTGACCATGACAAGGGGGACACTAAATAGTTCCCCCAATTTCAGATCACATTGTGACTGCTCCGACAGGAAAACCAGATCAGGCGTGACACCACTGTCCTGTGTTGGGCCCTGGATGACCTAGGATAGGCCCATGGCTGTCATGGTAGCTATAAACTCCTGAGCTGCCCCCAACCCCACTCTGAGAGAAGGCAGATTGAAGTCCCCTAAGACCATAAGTCTGGGGAACTCCACTGCCAACCCAGAAATGGACTCAAGCAGTTCAGGCAGGCAGGCTGCTATGCAGTAGAGAGGCTGGTACAGTAGCATCAATCCCAACTGATCCTGAGAGCCCAATTTAATGAACAGGGTCTCACATCTGGCAACCTGTGGAGATCCTGAGAGGACAAGTGCCAAACCACCACCCCTTCCCTGCGATCGTGGCTGATACCACACCTAAAACCCAATTTCTGAGAGAGAGAACCCCCCCCCAGGCCCAGCCAGGTTTCAGTAATACATGCCAGGTTGCCCCCCTCATCTGTGATTAAATCACAAATGAGGGAGGCCTTATTACAGACCAGCCTGGCATTTAGTAGCAGCAGCCAGAAGCCAGGCTTCTGATAGTCTGCTGACTGGGCACAGGGATTGAGTACAGAGAGCTGGAACACGGAACCAGTACAAGACATTGGGACTGCGTTCCCCAAGAATGGCCCACTACCTGTCTCCCGCCATATTTACCCATGCCCATCACCACTGTAATATTCCAACTTGCCCTACCCGCCCCCCTAGGACCCAACAACCCTCACTCCAACCCTCTTGGTTCCAAGGTTGGGGATGTCCACTTGGCCTTCGCAACATCCATCCCAGGGAGGGGAAACCAAGTCCCCTGAGGCACTTTAGCATTGGTTATCAGCATCACTAAGGTATCAATAACTACCTCTCCCAAACTCACACTATAGAATCATAACCGGCCTCCCCCAGCCAATCTCACTGGACTCTCAAACCACACCCTCCTTAGCTGACCAAATAAACTTATGAATTCAGTTAAATAATATTTATTTTGGACTACAGATAAAACCTGTGAGTTTAGAAAATATATAAAGTTGTTTTCAAAAGGGCGCTGACTGAGTTTATAGGAATGATACTATCCAAACAGAAATCTTCCAGTGCAAGTCTCAGTATTATTGACAGTATCAAACCAGCTATCTGTATAATTGGTTTAACTATGGCATGTACTCTGATAGCCACTAAAACAATGGAATTAAAAGGAATAAAGAGAGCAATGTTTGGATATCTAATACTATCCCCCAACTTTCTTTTTTCTTTCTTTGATTTTTTTCTGCCAAGGAAACTTTAGAGTTGCTGCATATTTAAGGTACATACAAAATTTGACAGAAACCACTGAATTTATGAAACCTAACTCTAGCTCAACTGAAGAAGATGTTACGTAGGAAAAAGACTGAAGGGTTGGTGAATGTGTCCAGTTGCTTTTTGCTTAAGGCACACACTCCATTTTGCCTAATGTGTGGGTTTTTATATAGATAGTCCTTGTTTGATGACCACAATTGGGACCAGTAACTTGGTTATTAAGTGAGGCAGTCACTAAGTGAAACTGTGACTGTGCTTATGATCTTACTTCAGCTTTCCTTTGTTTTACAGACCTGTGAAGGTCGTAAATGAAAGGATTGATTGTAAAGTTACTGCAAACAGTCGCTAAACAAGGCAGTAACTAAACAAAGATTACCTGTATATATTTTACTTACATGTGTATTTTTGAAGTAATTTCCCTAATATATTGTATTTTTGTGAACATCTCTTCTGAATATATTTTTCTATGCATTCCTTTTACTGTACCCTGTAAAGATTGAACAAGGGAGTATGCATAATGCATGGCTGAGATTACCATGATTTTATGAGTTTTCAGTATCCAAATCATACTAGATTATCTGTTCTAAAATTTCTAATAATATTAATGTTGAATATATGAACAATTTTATACACATAGACACAATTTACACACAGATGTACATGCAAACATATATATCCAAATATTCAACACAAAATGTTGTGCTTTCATTTAAAATTTAATTAGGAAAAATAAAATGAAAATAACTTTTTAAACTATATATAAAGTTTTTACAGATTAATCGTTTCATTTCTGTCCTTCTGAAAGCAAAATATCATTTTTAGAAGACCATATGGCAGGTGCCTCAATGCTCTAGGGTGATGCTAAAGCATATGACTCTAGCTCATTATAAGAATTTCCTGGGATCTTCTTAATTGCTTCTGTAATTAAAATTCTTTCTCTCATATACCTCTCCCTCCCAAAAATTGTGAAAATGCCAAATAATATGGAAGAAATATATCCTTTCAGTTGTTGCATAAAAATCAAAAAGGAAATTATAGGGTAGAATTACAAAGGTGAAGAAAATCTTTTTATTGACATCCTTTGTTAAGATAATTCTAAATGTATTGAATGTTAGTCTGTTGGTCATACAGTGTCTTGAGGTATATATTTTTTCTATAGCCATATAAGACGACTATGATATTGCCTTCTGAGCTGTCTTTTTGGGTCTGATGAATTGCTCTTCATTAGGTATGAAGGAATGATTTCCAATGGAGTCCAAAATTTTTCATTGTTGTTTAGTCGTTAAGTCGTGTCCGACTCTTCATGACCCCATGAACCATATTGCGCCAGGCCTTCCTGTCCTTCACTGCCTCCCTGAGTTTGCTCAGTTTCATGCTCATTGCTTCAGTGATGCTATCTAACCATCTCATCCTCTGCCGTCCTCTTCTCCTTTTGCCTTCAATCTTTCCCAGCATCAGGGTCTTCTCCAAAGAGATCTCTCTTCGCATTAGGTGGCCAAAATATCTGAGCTTGAGCTTCATTATCGATCCTTCCAATGAGCAATCAGGGTTGATTTCCTTTAAGATTGACTGGTTTGACCTCCTAGCAGTCCAGGGAACTCTTAAGAGTCTTCTCCAGCACCACAGTTCAAAGGCATCAATTCTTCGGCGCTCGGCCTTTTTTATGGTCCAGCTCTCACAGCCATACATTACTACTGGAAAAACCATAGCTTTGACTATGCGGATCTTTGTCGGCAAGGTGACGTCTCTGCTTTTTAATATGCTATCTAGGCTTGCCATAGCTTTCCTCCCAAGGAGCAAGCGTCTTTTAATTTCATGGCTGCAGTCTCCGTCTGCGGTGATCTTGGAGCCCAAATAAATGAAGTCTGTTACTGCTTCCATTTCTACCCCTTCTATTTGCCAGGAAAATTTTTTTCATATACATACTCTAACATAGATGAAGAGTGGTCAAATACTGTATATGGAGAGTGATCTAAATATGGGTCTGCCAACTTCAGTACCAGTTTTCATTTCAGGTAAATGCTATGGTCACCTACTGTGCAGCATTACAACGTTCCAGAAATTTAGAGAGGCCCAGTGCCAAGATTTCTAACTGTGACATCACCTTCTTACCCAGATACAACTGATATGGGAAAGCTTAATGAATAATGAATAATTCCACCGTTATCAGAGAGCTTGAATGAGCAGACTGAATTCAATAACTAAGGAACCTGAAAAAGTTACAAGATTTCAAAGTAAGCAAGCCAAAGAAATTCAAAGCAGGAGAAATATTCAAATATAGCTATATGATACATGTATATATTGTTTTAAGACTCCAAGAATAAATTAATTCTTAGTTTACAACTTTTAGGTATGATCCTCTATAATCAGTATCACAACTTTGAGGCAATTGTCCCCACATGTTCACTGAATTTCCCCATATTACATCATACTGGAGCAACTTCCCCATCACTAAAAGAATACATTGGCCAGTGTTCTGACAATTCAAGCACAGGAACTACAAAAACCAGACCATCACTAGATGTACTTTACTGTCATCTAATGGTCATCCAGATTTTTACAGTCCAGATACTGTACGGTAGCCTTAAAGTAAGAATACTTTATGGCATGCTTGGAAGAATATGACTAAAACCAAGGCCTGGATAAGGCACTGAGCAGGTCTGAACCAAGTCCTAGAGTTTCTGATTCTGTTTGGCCACCCCTTCTGCAAAAATGTTTATGATATGGCATGAAGACTAGAGCAGTGCTTGGTCGTTTGGCAGAACACTTGGGGTTTAACAGAGAGCAGATTATTGCCCTGAGTGGTCTAGTTTCTGCATAATGTTTGTGTACTAGAGAACAGCCAGGAAGTTCCTGCACTTAAATGTCTGCCTGAGAATTCTCAAATGCTTTAATATTTTTTTGTGATAAATCCAGGATTTGGGCTACATGAAAATGCTAGTTTTTCTGTGTATCTGACGACACTTTAGTGCTCTGAGTCTTGGCTGATGATACAGAACTTTGTCTGACTTGAACCATGGACCAGAATATGCTTATGTAAGGCAAGAAACTCTTGTAATACTGACCTTGAGCTTTTTGACTTTTCCAAGAACTATTCAAGAGAAAATAATTGCTGTGGCACATAACAGCATACAAAGGATGATAACCTTAATTCAAGACCATGAATAATTATAAAAACATATTGCTATTGTGTTTCACAGTTTTAGAATATGCACTTTCTGCAACTGAGGCTTGTCATCAGTTAAGCTTAAGTTATCTGAATCAAAAGTAGAAGAGTAAGACAGAGAAAGAGACAGGATTCCCTTGGTCATCATCTGCAAGACAAGATGATTGTCCCTTTCCCTGAGAATGTTGGAATGGAAATTCTGCTCTTTGCAAAACAAAACACAAAAAGCATGCTGGGAATAAATACAAACTTGAATGTGAAGCTAATGTTACCTTCTGTAAAACAAAGTCAGTTTAGTCAACCCACAGCATCAAATGTTACTTTCTATAAAAGAAATCCAGTTCTGTGAATCAATATATGCAGTAGTCAGGAATATTATGTTCATCAGGACATTCACTTTGGGAAAACTATTGTGAATTTGCTTTAATATGGGGAAATAGGAAGCCTTTTAATCTCATAAAGACAGTGGCCCAGTATTTCCAAGGGCATTGGCATACATCTCACATTAAGCTATTACTCTGATTGCACTTTGTTCCTCTCACAGCCAACCCTAATATTTAATTTCTGTCCTATCATTCTGTTTGGTAATTTTATTAATTTTTTATCAGTAGGCTACCTGACATACAACACGCTGGTGTCTTAACTTCATGGTTGCGTTAGATTCTCCACTTGCAAATGGGAAACAAACTAAACAAATACAAATGACTTGGAAATGTAATTGGCTAAATGTCAAGATACATCAAAGCCTCAGATTGTGGCACAGCTCCTAAAGTCAAAGACTTTCCAACAATCCTCAGGATCCCTTGAGATGCTGGGGTAACCTTGCTGATGACAGCAATTACAAAAGTGTTATCAGCAAGCAGTGAGCATTGCACACATTTTACTCCCATCAATGTATCTAATGGTCAAGATGACATTTTCCTCTGAAGTTCTAGATATTTAGACTTTTTCATTGTGTGGTTGTGTTTGCTAGCTGCATATTTTACAGAGGCATCATGCCAGTCTCTCATCGTTAAGGGAGAGGGGATATGGCTGCCTTACATATGCAAAGGTTTTCTGAGTTATGATAGGTAGCAATGCATTAGATGATTACTTCTATTTGGGACTCCCTACCTATGAACTTAAATATATTCCTTTTTATATATTTTCTGCTAACATTTAAAATCTGATTTATGGACTTAAATGTTCTTGAATATTTACATGAAACTGTTGGGGAGAATAACTGGAGGTTTAGGTTGTATTTTCACTAGTGGATAAATTAATGGCAGGGACTGTGAAGACAGTTTAGAGGTGAATGAGAATGTGATGGAGAATGAGCCGTTGGCTGGATACCACACATTACACCATCTTCTCAACTCTGTCGCAGCATCAAATAAAATGCTAGGAGTTGTGATAGCCATCCTACCACCCTCTCCACAACTCTGTCACCTTCTCTACTTCATATAATTCCAACCATGGCAATAATGTCCATGCAGATGTCAGGATCTGCATCACAGTGTTTACTGTAGAGTAGACATATGAATTACCATGCTATCTACACCTTTGGGTGAGTTCCTTCAAAGAATCTTTTCTACAGTGCCACTATTTTTAAAGCTTGCAATGCATTAATCTAGCATTTGATTCCTCTGTGTGTGTGTGTACACACGTAAATACATAGACCCACAGATATACACACTATATATTCATTCCATACATTAAAACAATTCTATCACTATCATTGTGAAATCCCAGATGTTCTTTACCAAAAATGCAATGAAATGAAGTTAGCAGGTGTTACTGAAAGAATATGTTTGCTCCTTTTGCAATATGTCAGAAGTTGATTGCAGACTAACTGGGGAAGACCTATGAGATTCTTCCCGTGCACACAAAAGGAATGAACCTATAATTAAATTACAGTTAAACACAGATGGTTATTTTATAGCAGGTGTTCAACTTTAAAAGTGAATCTTTGTACTATTTTTTGTGCCAGCAGCTTGTCCATTCCATACTTCTAGCAACATTTTCTGGCTCAGGTGAGGATTTATTTAAGATAAATTGTATTCATTTTTTTTTTCTGATACTAATCTCACTATACTACACTGTGCTTACTTCTATAACATTTCTAAAGGGAAAATGAGAAGTCGGGTAATATTATTCAAAAATTACATTTAACAGCGCAAGCAGGGCTAACTTTTTTACCGTCTGTATAAGTTGTAAGGTATTGCTATAAATAATATTTAAGTATAAAATAAATTATTGTACTTCGTAATATATGGACAATTGGATTCTGTTAATATGGGAAACAAGTGTAGGGGTGTGAACCACCGAAGACGGAGTTATTCTAGCTGTTTTATTAATAAGCATCTTAAGTTATGAGAATGTAGCACAGATGGGATAACTGTAGCATGTCCTTGGCAGTTGCTGTGGCCCACAGGGTAGAAGGCTAGAGGTCCTATAGCTCCTCTCTCAAAAGCCCTCTGAGTCTTCACACCAGATTCCATCTTCTGCTTTGGGGGGGGGGGGGTGGCTTAGTAGCTTCTGCTGCTGCCACCTGTCTTCTGGGGGCACTGCATCTCACCTCCATCTCCTCACTCCAATGTATATAAGAAATAGGGCTTTTGCACTCTGTGCTCCCTTTCTGGTAATTAAAAGGACCAAACACTAAAACTAAAATCATTTCTATACTGCCACAACTGTCCACGTAGCACAAATGTGTATGGACTAGAGAATTCAGATATTTCTTCCTCTATAGGAAGACAAATTGATCTCACAAGAGATAAGCTAAATCAAACTTTATTAAAGAAAAGAAAAATGAAAAGATAAAATGCAACCCCCGTTGTTGAACTTTAAATATTAAAATGTAAATATTCAGTGTTGAAAAAGGTAAATTACAGTGCTGTCCAGATGATGATATGCATCAGCTGGCAAATTATTTAAAAAAAAACTCTAAAAGAAAATACAATGCTCCAGACAGATCACAAGTTGGCATGGTCTGCTATAAATGAAGCATGTTCTACCAGAATCTCCGAAAAGACGATGGAGAGGTTTTCTCACAAGAGATTCTAAAGTAAAACTTATATTTTCATGAAAACAAGTTTATGTATGAATGACAGTTGAATATCCCATTCTGTAAAGAGAATAAAGAACATGAGATTTAGCACCACATAGAAAACAGGAATTTTAAAAAATGTGTACAAATTCTTAGCTGTATGCTTAACTTGTTTCTACAAAACCATCAACCTCCTGTAGAAGCAAATCTCCTTTGGTCCCTTTCCTGGACCTCTCAACTTCTCTGCAAGGAATTATAGTAGTCTGTTCCTTTCCCCAGCCTTGGTCCACAGACTTCCCCAAGATCCACCCTTTGCTTTTTTTTTTTTTAACTTTTCTATGTGGAATCAAAACATAGGACACAAGTGTAAAATAATCAAGGCTTCACTGCAGTGTTTATTAGACAGTACGTACTGGAGGGGGAGCCCACCTAAGGTTAGTGGGAGACACTCCCTTGCAGGCAGAATGGATACCCTGATATTTATACACTTCTACAAGAAGGGGAAGGGAAAAGAACACATATGCATACATATTCATATGATGATGCAGGCATACCTAAATAAGCAATACTTCTCAAGTTACTTTCTGCCCCTCTGTTATCTGCTATCTACAAGGAAAACAATAGTGTCATAGAGAAGAAGAAACAAATTAGTTCAAGATGCCAAATGCCAGGAAGAAGGCATCCTCCCTCAAGACAGATGCCTAAGCTGCTATGGGGATGTTTGTGATACGGAATTTACAACCAGCCTAGTTCACACCAGCTTCAAGGATGCTGCACATTCCTTTATGTTTCAATTTTATTAAGGCGATCCCATTCATCTGAGGCCTCTAAAAACTTGTTTCTTTCACCTAAAGATATATTTTCTTCACATCTATGTCTAGCAGATGGAGGATTGTGGTATCTGACTCTATGTGACAAATACATCTGTCATTGTGGGGATATGGAATATGCATTTTTTTTCAATATAATTTTACTAAAAGTTTTAAAAACAAGAGTAAAAATTAATACAAACTAAAATAAAGTTAGAAGGAAAAAAGAAAAAAGAAGAAATAAAAAAGAAAGCTGAAGTGCAAAAAGAAAAAAAAAAGAGAAGAAAAAAGATATAAAGAAGTGGCTTCTGATCTTCTTTACAGCAGTTGTAAGTATAATTGTAGTTTTACCCCTTTCTCCAAAGTTACATCATGATTTTTTTTTCTATAATCTATCCTATCTAATCATCAAAACCATAAATCATATGTTCATTTCCCCCCCCTGTTTTATGCAAAAAGCACATAAGGGGTTTCCAGTCAGCAATAAACATAAAGATTGTCTTTTGTCTAATCAAACAATTTGGCCATCTCAGCAAGTTCTATCATCTTCACCAATATTCCTCCATTGTAGGTATTGCCAAATCTTTCCATCTTTGTGCATACAATAATCTTGCTGTTGTTATCATATATAAAAACATAGTTCCATGACTTTTTTCCAACTGTTTATCCATCAGTTCCAAGAGGGACAGTTCTGGTTTTAGTTATATATTAATATTTAAAATCCTCTGAATCTGTATATGCATTTGAACCCTAAATCTTCTAGCCTTTTTGCATGTCCACCAAACATGGTAAAATGACCCTTCTTGATGTTCACATTTCCAACATAGGTTTGAAGGACCTTCATACATTCTAGATAATTTTTCTGGTGTCGTATACCAGTACATCATTTTATAAAAGTTCTCTTTCAGATTATAACACAGTGTAAGTTTCAGTCCACATATTTCCCATTGTTCCATCTGTATATTATGACCAAAGGTTTTAGCCCACTTTATCATATATTGTTTCACTTGTTCTTCTGTTTCAAATTTCAATAAAAGTTTACACATTAGCAATCACATGTTCATCATTTGTATGTAATTCTTTTTCAAAGTTGGTCTTAGAATATTCAATACCATAAATTATTGTCTATTTTGAATATTTCTGATAACTGTAAGTAGGAAAACCATTGACAATTATGTCCCTCTGCCATCAGTTGCTGTCTTGATTTTACTTTGTATTTGTGTTTGCCTGTTATTTCTTGTCTATACAATGCTTCTTGTGCTGAGAGCCACAAAGGTGTTTTCTGGCAGACCTGGATTTGTATCTATTCCATATTCTCAATGTGGCATATCTAACATAGTGATTTTTAAAATCTACATTAACCTTAACTTTATCATACCACAAATACCGATGCCACTCAAATCTCAGGTTATGGTCTTCTAACTCTAAATGTCTTCTATTTCTCAGCAACACCCACTCTTTCATACAAACCAAACAGCAAGCTGCAAAATACAATTTCAAATCAGGTAAACCTAATCCTTGTTTTTCCTTTGCAACTTGTAACACCTTATATTTAACTCGTGTTTTTTTCATTTGCCATACAAACTTAGATATATCCTTCTGCCTCTGTTTAAAAGGTGCATCAGCTATCTAAACCATTATTGTCTGAAACAAAAGCATCATTCTAGGCAAAACATTCATTTTTATCACAGAAATCCTCCCCGAACATGACAATTGTAATTTCTCCCATCTCAACATATCCATTTTAACTTCATTCCATGTCTTAAGATAATTATTTTGAAATAACATACAGTTCATATTTGTCATAGTGATACTCAGATAATCTACTTTTGTCTCCATCTTAACCGTTTTCTTCATCAATTCTGTTTAATCCTCTATTTTCATATTTTTGTTAACTTCTTTGTCTTCTGGTTATTAATCTTAAAAATGGCTAGTGTGCCAAATTCTTTTAATTTTCCCATTAATGTCTCTTTTCCCTTTAGTGGATCCTCCAGAATCAACACCAAGTCATCAGCAAATGCCTTTCACTTATAAGTTTCTTTTTTAATCTTTACTCCCACAATTTTCTCTTGTCTTATATCTCTATTCAATATTTCAGGAACTAAAATAAAGAGGAGAGAAGACAATTGATATGGAGTAGGCACCTGATTCTGCAGTCAAGCATGCAGGCAGCACTTCTCCATGAATAAGGTAGCATGACAGAATTAATGATGAAGTCATGGAATAAGATGGTATATATTTATTTGAGCCCATAAATCATATGCTTAGAATATGCTAAACAAGAATGTAGCAGTTTTGCTTGACTTCTGACACATTCATGTAGTTTTCTTAATAACAGTAAAAATGTGTTCTTTACTGGGATGTTTTTCAGCTTCCTCATCTACCTTACAACATTGATGTACTGTACTGTAGTGGCTTTTTGTCTAACTATTGAGTGGGGCTGCCTCTGCTTAGCTTAGCTTAGCTTCTGAGGGTAGATGTAGGGAGCCAAGGAGATGACCTTGAGAAAAATATTCAGAAGCTGTTATGAAAACAAAACATTCAGAAGCATTACTTGAGCCCTGGGAATAGAAAATTATTAGGAAGAGACTTAATCTGGTTTCTTCCTGACTCCCTGGCATATAAAAGCGAGGGAAGGGAAAACACAATCAGACTTGCAAGATACTGCTAATATAGCCTATTTCAATAAAGTATAGTTCTGGTGAAGTCTGTTTCCTGATCTGGAAAACCTTGAAGGGCTGACACTAGATAGGCATCTATGTGCTATCCATGCTGTTGAGAATGAGATCTCAGCATGATTTGGCCATTGCTTTGTAAATGCAGTTCAACACATAGCAGAACAGTAAAGACTTTTCTGCAATCAACCGTGTCTAGTAACTAATTCTTGGACAGTACATTTATTTTGTCTGGCAAGTTTCAGAAAAGAGAAAATAATCATTTGAAACAATTAGTCTTCTTCCTCATTATAAAACCAACTGATTTAAGGTTTTAAATTAGTCTGATATATTACTTTTATAATACTGATTTTATGAACACTTCAGAAAAACAACAATTTGAAATGTTCTTGCTGCAAGCATTTCATAGATTAATTGCAAATCACAGCAAAATCTTATAAGGCAAGGAAGAGTGAGCTGGTCACAGGATGATGCCAACAAAGGCCTTTTAAACTAGGTCACAGAGCAATCCACTTGGGGAGGGGGGGGGCTTTCTTTAGTAGAAATAGTAACATTTATAAAAACAAAAGAAGTGCCAAGAATTCTAACCCTTCATTACTGCTATTTGTGAAATATAAACAGAATAACTGCTCATAGATCTTACCCTCTGGCCCAAAATATCTGTCATTTAGGATAAATGTTGGGATACTTTTTCCATTTTTAATAGTATGAAGCTATTCCCAACTTGCCTTCTGGATATATAAGCTTTTTTAGGACTTATGGTTCTAACACATCTGGAGGACATCTGTTTGGAGAAACTTAACCTTTTGGCCAAATAATCTAATACTGATTTTTTTTTCTAAATTGTATATACATTACCTATATTTTAAAGATATAAAGTCCATGCCTCTAAATACAGATCACCTTATTTACTGAGGTATTCCCTTTATTTATTACCATATGAGGGACAAATAATATTCTACTTTCCTTATGTTTCTGAATTGTATATTGGACAGAGCAGGCAAACTGAAACAGACTGGTGACTCTGAAGGGGAAGGAAACTAATAACAGAAATCAGATTATTACCCTTGCCCAGATGTGAAAGGAGAGACTACATGGGTTCAATAAATGACTATTTAGAAGGTGCTAATATCAGTAGAAGATGGTAGGCTTGGAGTCTTTACAGGAATATGGAATTTAGAGGCACTGGGTCAGACCATAGTGACGTCATGCCATAGCATTGTCAGATGTTACATTTCAGCTGTAAAGGTCATAGTATGATTGACATTGCTCCTATATAACACTTCTGGGAATGTATAACCCATAACCTTGCTTAGTTCTAAGCTCCTTTGTTGCATTCTTGTGGCCAAGAGCCCAGTGATCACTGTGGTTATACATGCCAATACTTTGTTGCATCTATTTCCAAATTCTTTGGTTCCTTATTTAAAGTGAGCATTTTTTCCACAACTAGCAAAATTATAAAATAAGCTGGTAACAAAACTCATTAGAAGAATGTAATAATTAGGCTTCTTCCCAGTGCTTTTATTTTTTTTTGTTAACAGCCAAAGAAACAAAATAACTTTCATTTTTGTCTAATTTTTTAAAACATTACCTGTGCTTCTTTCAGTTTGTAATCTACTCCCTTACCTTAGTCATATTTCTTTTATTATTATTGTCACTTTCTTTATACTGCTTGAACATTCATGGAAAAAAATAGGTTTTATAGTAACCAGCAACGCAGCAAACGTAGACAGAACTGCAAGATATAACCCTAAGAGCTCATTAGAAGAGATGGAACATGAAAAGACATGCAGCTTTACATTGAATAATACAAAAATGTTATTGCAAATGTGCGCTGGGTGCTGCATGAAAGAAATAGTACTGAAAGTAAAATATTATTTGCCAAGGACAGGTAATTTTGTATTCTCCATTTGTTTGAAGATGCTATTGCCTTAATCTCAGACTACTGGCCATGACTGGGTTTTATGATACTGCAGTCCAAATCATTGTAAGGCAGTAGGTTGCCTACCAAAGCTGTAAATGTTAAGTGTAAGCTATTCTGAACACATCAGAGTGTACATTTGAATAAGTATATACTGAAGAACATATACTGAAGAAGATATACTGTATGTTATTTCTAGGGAGTGATGATGGTGTTGCTTTCAAATCCAGAAAGTCAGGTGACCCTGCCAACAAAATGCTTTTTGTGCAAAATATGAAATTGTATACTTTTGTGTGTGTGTATATATGTATGCCTTTGAGTCAGTCTTGACTCCTGGTGACTGCCTGGACTAGTCCCTGCAGTTTTCTTGGCAAGGTTTTTGGGAAGTGGTTTGCCCTTGTCTCCTTCCTAGGGCTGAGAAGGTGTGATTGGCCCAGGGTCACCCAGCTGGCTTCGTGCCTAAGGTGGGACTAGAACTCACAGTCTCCCAGTTTCTAGCCTGGTGCCTTAACCACTACTCCAAACTGGTTGGGAAATTGTATACGACTTTTATATTAAGAACAAAAAGACTTCCCATGGGAAATTTCTAAGCAAAAATTATTATATACTGATTGACTTTCATTTTAATCCTATAATGTCGCTGTCATCTTACTTGATTTAAATATTCTATTTCTCATTCAGTTTGCTGAATATCATTGCTTCTGTACCTAAAATTTAAGAGGGCCATATATGAGGAAGAATTGGGGGGCATTCCTTTAAAAACTAGTTGAGTGAGGAATGAATAAACTCAATGGCCAATTAATACTTATTGTCTGTTGAAATGCTGCAAGGAAGCTGAAGACCAGGAAGCAGGAGGAAAGCGGGGGGGGGAGCAGTGGATCCTGCAAGAGACAATCTGTTCCAAAAATAAAAATAAAAATGTAGAGATAACTATTTGTCTGGATATGTTTTCTGGTTGATACTAGGAAAGGTTCTATAAATGCCCTAGAGCTAATCCAACTGAATATGTATTTCCTTAAGGCCTTTTTCCCTTATCTAACTAAAAAACCAAAGCTACTTTGCAAAAATGTGTTCCAATATTTTATGTTGATATTGGTGTTATGCAGCAGTTGTTATTTTCTTACCACAATAATCTGAAACAAATCTAGTCCCATTGTGGAGAATGCAGTCTGGATCTAAGGTGGCAAATTGGTACAGCTTCAGTCAAACTCTAAAGACATTGGAGGAGTAGAGGGAAAGGATGCTAAGGAATCTGGTCTCTTTTTCACTTCTGGTTCAGGAACAAGGATGACCCCACTTTTGAGAAACTATGGGAGAGATTATTCTCTCCCCAAATAAATGTGATTAAATTCTTCCCCTTACCCCTGTTTTTTAATTGACAATTAATATGGAAGAATTCCAGAGACCATTTATTCAGGAAGTTCTAAACTATCCATCTTATTATGGCTTAAGAATCTTTATTCCAATACTCCACTAACACGTCACTTTCTTTTGTTGCCTTTAATTAAAGTGTCAGGTGACCATCTTTATGTAACCAAGCTCTAGAAGTGAATTATTGCCAGACAAACCCGTACTGACAATATTGTCAGAAGACTGATGTGAAGCTATTATATTAATGTTGATAATAATAGGGGGGAAAATCCCAATGCTCATTTTCAGTGAGTATGTCATTTCCAATCAAATCATAATATCACTATTCCCTGCAGGTAAAGACTTCACGTTAGGAGAAACAAAATGACATCATTTTTATTTATTTGTTTTTTGTTATTTGTGCCTTTGTTAATTCTGCTGATCTTTACTATTTGATGAACAATTTTATTGTTCACAGACAAGAAACGCAACCGAGAAATGAACTAACACAGTACTATTAAGAATGATGGGTGAGTGAATGGTATTATCATTACTATCATTAATATTACAACCCTTTCTTTCAAAGAAGCATGAATTTTACTTGGTTGCTAGAGGTTTTAGTGTGTGTACCCAGAGACAGGGAACACGGGGGCTTTCTCCATTGTCTTGGAGTGTTAAAGCTGATGACAGTTGATGTTCATTAAATCTGGAATAGTGTTTCTCAACCTCAGCAACTTTAAGAAGTGTGGACTTCCTCTCCCAGAATTTCCCAGCCAGCCATGCTGGCTGGGGAATTCTGGGGGTTGAAGTCCACTCATCTTAAAGTTGCTGAGGTTGAGAAATACTGATCTGGAGGATCACAGGTTGCCTGTTCCTACTGTAACTCACAGGTACTAACAGAAGCTATGAAGCTGAGATGTGCATAAGTAAATCATTTTATATGCTTCTGCCATGGGGGTAGAAATGCTCACACCTGTTAGGCAACCCAGTATATTTTGTTGTTTCAAGGGTGATAGGACAAGGGCTGTCCAAACAATACAGAAATATTGAAGCTGCTGCCACGCTAACTTGTGTGTGTAACAGTGACACCCCACATTAGACTCCAACAATTGGCCATTTTATCCACCAGAATCAATCAAGTTTCATTTTCTATCTGTCTTCTTATAGACTTTTTGCACGAAATGGAAAAAAAATGTGCTTAGGACTTTTTGATGATTAGGGAAAAAAAACCTGGATGGTAGAAAAAAGTGAGCTTTTTTTTGTAATCATAGAGTAAGGGATAACATTGTAGTTTTACTTATATTTGCTACAAAGGAAATTGGAAGCTTCTTTCTATTTCTTTTTACTCTCTCTTTCTGCACTTTCGCTTTTTCCTTTATTCTTTTTACTCTCTATTAGTTTGTGTTTTTATGCTCTTTGTAAAACTTAAGAAATTTATTTAAAAACTTCTATTTTCTATCTGTTATTGACTCTGTCCTGCTGCCAATTATTATTTTTAATTTAATTTAATTTTGTAATTAAAAGGTGGTAGCAAGTTTTAATCATCTAAGTAATGATTTTTCAATTGGAATGCAACGGAAAGGCTCCATGGTCTCTGGAGCGACTATTTTCCCAAGAATTGCAGCTCCCAAGAGCCATTAGGACTTCTCGGTATCTGGGCAGCACAGGAGAAGTGCCTTTCTTCCTTCCCTGATAAATGTCAGAACATCACCGCTTCGGTGATATGCTCAATGAGCAGAATTTGAAGAACCTCATCAATCTCATCAAACTCTGAAATACAGTTTTACAAATCCTTGTAGCTTGTGTCCAAGTCAAAGGTTAAGCACCTGAATCAGCAGTACTGTGCTTTCTTTTATTTATTATTGCATTTGTATCCTACATTTCCTCTAAGAACTCAAGATTATTGACACAGGTATGTTCCCTAATTTTCTCCTCAGAACAATAATCCTATAAAGCATGAGCGATTGTGACTGGTTAATAACACCCAGTGAACCCCACCATTCAGTGAGGATAGCCCCTAGTCTAATATCTTAACTGGAAAGAAAAGAAAAGATTTCCCTCTTTTTTCATTCTGGTATATTGTTATCTTGCCAGACTGTGTTGGACTTTGGAAGTTGCTGTTTCCCCATGCCTACAACTCCTGAGGGCACTTGTGTTATTTATACATAAAAGGTATTTTTGCGGGTGGAATATTTTTAAAATTTAGGTATGCTTAAAAGGTGTGTAAGAAGTACTTTCCCCACACCTTTTAATGACATATCCCCAAATATCCAAATTTGTCATAAGAAGGTGTGGGGAAAGTACTTCTTATATAACCTTGAAAGATACTAAAACTCTGCCCTAAAAATTACTATTTTTCCTTCTGAAAAAAAAATTTAAAAATATGTTTAACTCTTTTTTATTAACGTCCTTCAGATACAGTTTAAAAATCATCCTCAAAGGAGGTGGAAAGTCAGGGTTAATTGTTAAAAAGAGAGATGAAGTGTTGCTTCTGATTGTCACAATGGTTATGTAAGGTAGAACAAGTACTTCTTCCCTTTCAAAGTTCATTTAAAATGACGTTTTAAAATACTCATATTGTTCAATGGTAGCTGCATGTCTTTCTTTCTGAAAGATCGCCTTTGCCTTTCACATTTCAGTTTCAACTGAAGGAAGGAGAGATCACTGGTCCAAGACTTCAGTGCTTTCAAATTCTCAATTGTTATAATGCACTGAATATGAACCAAAGTTGCACCAGACACTGTGGTAACCTCAGGCAGAGCAGAATAATGTGGATTGTCCCTGCCTCTGTGTGCATGCACAAGAAACAGAGAAATACTTTCTACAATGAGATTGCATGCATTGGAGCATATAATTTATAAACATTTTATTTGTATCAGTATTTTTTTCTGCAACACACAAACAGCACACACAATAATCAGTGCAGTTCATGAATACAACCAATTCAAGATTGTTCATTGGGGGGCATGTTTTATCTTGTCCCTTGCTTATTGTTTCACAGCTTGTCAATAAATCCTTGGACTGCGATGCAGAAGAAAACATTTTTCCATTGCGGCAGCTACAAAGGGAATAATATCTCCATTAAGACTGGGGTGGGGGATGGGGGCTACGAGTGTCGAGAGCTGTCACTGAGAATTAAACATTTGTTTATATGCTTGGGCATTTCCCCAATTACTTTATTGCCTGAGTAATTGCTGACTGAATGGCTTGATAGAATTGTATTGCATGATTATATCTTTAATAAACTTATTGTTAAAATGTTCTGGGATTTTTAACAAAATGAAAAATGCTGCAGGGAATGTGATGGTTAATGAAATGTAAAGTGGTATAGAGCTCTTTTAATTAATAAATAAATTACTGTTTTCCTACACCTGAAAGAGTGGTAGAGAGACAAGATGTATTTATGTGTTTCTTTGATTTCTATCCTGCCTCTAATTTTTGCCACAGTAACAACTCCGTGGGCTGAAAGAGAGTGACTGGCCCCCAACCACCCAGTGAGTTTTCCATCATTAGGGTGGACCTGAATGTTCCCAAGTCCTAGTCCATTAGCCCAACCACTGAAGGCACCACTGAATATTGCAACGAATGTTGTTGCCTCACCTCTGAAATGAAAAGACGTTCTTCTATGGCAGTGTTGCCCAAACTTGGCCACTTTAAGATGAGTGGACTTCAACTCCCAGAATTCCCCAGCCAGCCATGCTGGCTGGGGAATTCTGGGAGTTGAAGTCCACTCATCTTAAAGTGGCCAAGTTTGGACAACACTGTTCTATGGAGAGCTTGCAGCTAAAAGGAAAGTTTTTCCACAAAATTATTCTGGCTTAAGTGTGTTTAGGAGAATTAGAGGCTAACGCCTAACCAGTTTTGAGAGTACGTGACAGAAAAATTTACAAACCTCGGTTGTCTGTCTTAATTCCCTGCCCCATTACCTCTTTTGTATGTCCATCACTGTTTGCAAATTGGCAGTGACAGATTTGTCCATCCAGCACAGCGACTGAAAGCTTTTCAGTCTTCATTTGAATTCTGATTCATTCAGCTAAGTTACTACCCTTTGCTCTCTAGCAGGCTCCTCATTTTTAAATAGCTACATGACACACAACATGATCCTCTCTATGAGGTATACAGTTAAGCCCATTGATTTTGACCAGGGCAGCAGGCTAGGAATTTATTTTGTTACGTTATGCTATCTTGAAAAGGTGAGGTAAGGTTAAGTTTTCTTAATGAAAACTTAGCCACATTCACAAAAAATGTAATAAAGGAGATTGAAAGAACTTGAGAATTAAAATTATCTATATGTTAATTGGAGAAAATTAAACTGACACATTTGTCTATCCTTATGAACGAAGGAACAGATTGCTATAAATCAGTTCTGCCCAGGCTTGTTTGATGTAAGATCCAACATGCTTCCCCTCAAAAGAGAAGGTGAAGACAAACATGCTAGGGCATCCCGTATTTGATACCTGTCAGACATAGTTTCATTTACAATGTGGAATAGAAGCTGCTCGCTCATGCAGCCAGGAAGGAAGGCAGGAAGGAAGGCAGGCAGGCAGGCAGGCTGGCTGGCTGGCTGTCAGTCTGTGACCTGGCAATTTTTTAAACCAGAATTTCTTCTGCTACTAAGTAATATCATTAGTGATTTTCTCTGACAAAGTATTTAATGCATAGAGGACTAGCAAATGTGGGAGCTGATTTGGGGGGGATGGAAAAATCTGTTCATTTATGGATGTGATTTGTTGATTGTATTTTCTTTTGTTTGAAACTGACTTACAGGGGGGAATTGTATGCCACTTGGAATTGGTTGTGATTGGAGCGGCCTGTAAACCTTGTAAAATTAATTGATGTCTGGTCTGTAGCATTTTCTCATGTCATTTTCTGACATTTGTTCCCTCCCATGGAAATTCTGCATGAAAAGGAGGAGCTCTGCACTCAAAAGATTCTTCCCAAATGCATACGTCTATCATTAGGATTGTGCAAAGGGGGCACAATCTGCGTGGGGGCTTGGAAGTCCCCAGGTAGCTGGCAAGACGAAGGAAAGAAGAATGACATTTTAGGAAGGTTTCTTTTCATGTTAGTCTGGGGTAAATACAGAATCTTGAAAACTGTAACAGGAATTTCCTAGCCTCAGTTATGGTGACTTAATTAAGGCAGAGTCTCTTGGAAATGCTTTTTCCCACCTCCCTCAGCAGCTGGATTGAGTTGCCTTTTTGGAGAGAAACATTCAGCTGACTCTCTCCCAGCTTCCCCACAATCTGTCTTCAAGTGTCAGAGGTGATATGTCCTGCCTTGGTTGGTGAAACATCAGACGCCACATGTTCCACCTGGGGAAACTTCAAAGCAGGACCAATCTGAGCATGAATGATGCATGGGAATAACACCATTAAACGGCCCATGAAGCAGAAGCATTGCCAGTGAAAGAGCCACCCTCCTTCCTTCATGGAGCTGTACTGATGATTCAAGACTGTGATTCAGTCAACTGAATTGCCTTCAAACCAAATCATCCCATCCAAGCTTTCCATCCAATGGTCTATGCACAATATAAATGGCTGACGTTTTATATAGCTACCGATGTATTAATTTATTTGGGCCCAGAATTGCACCGAAAGGTCTTTATCCCATTTCAAAGCTTTTATCACTTTTCAAAATGTAGACACAGCCCTTTAATATATTATTCCTGGTCAGCACCTTGGCCTGCAGCCTCTGAACAGTTCAAGTGATCCTTTAATGAAGGGAGCATGATTTGTTTATCACTGTGGGCATTCAGTAGCTTCCGACTCTTTGTGACCCTGTGAATCTGAGTTCACCAGGACTGCCTCTCAGAAGCTGCTTCTTTGAGCTCTTGTAACCTCCTACTTGTGTGATCAGTGATAGCGTGTAGCCACCTTGTCTTCTGACAGCCTCCTTTTGGGATGATTTGCTCATTAGATGCCATCATTAAATGCTGTGGGAAGTTGCAGAGGACAGGAAATCATATGAAATCAATGTCTGGCCTCTCCTATCTTCTAATTTTGGTTTTAACTCCATACATTTCAGAGAGACATTTGCTGTTTTCATTCACATTTTAAACCATTAATTTGAAACCTTTATTAATGTCAGAACACATGAAGAACACCACATTAAGTATTAAATGCATGTTTAGTGCAAAGCAACTTGGATACAGATTTAATATCTGCATTTTTTCTTTTCTTGTTCTTTTCTTCTACTTTTAAAGTGTAGATATATTTACAACTTCTGCCATTCTGCTCTTCTACCCCATCAACTGAACAAAATTCC
Source organism: Python bivittatus (assembly GCF_059951505.1). NCBI lineage: Eukaryota > Metazoa > Chordata > Lepidosauria > Squamata > Pythonidae > Python > Python bivittatus. Next base: position 19,219,190 of record NW_028277098.1, read on the forward strand.
TTTCAGCAACTGTTACGGGATCCTGTGAAAGCAGTCATCTGACATGAATCATGGGTCTAATTATGGCAATGTCAGAGCTCTGTTAAACTTGTAGAAACATTTATTTTTGTGTCTAGTTATATCTCTGTAATAATTACAGAGAGTTGCCAGTGGCTCTTATGTAAGCATTGACCATAAATTATACTTAGTCCATGCATTTTTGAAGACTGGAGGCAAGGTAGTTGACATGTTTAATTTACTAGCCCTGTTGTCATTAGAGCAAGTAAAGTGGGAGGTAAGGTGAGAAGAGGGTCAAGGCTAAATTCTTCATAAGCAGAGAATCTGCCCATAACTGTAACAGATGATTAGCGTCCTACACAATCACTTTGATTGTCTCTTAGCATGAGTGACATCTACTGGCAATTGGGAGAAAGCTAGCACAAGAGCTGTTGAAGTTTATTGTGCTATCAAGTTTAAGATTGATCCTGGCAAGATAAGTGGAATAAATGAGGAAAAAATGTTAAGAAATTCCTACTAAAGAAATCTCTATTATTAAATAGTTTTAACAGAATATTTGCTTTAGACTTTCTGATACACACACACACATACACATGCGTGTGTACTGAGAAAGAGAAATGGAAATATAATTATTATTTGAAGACACTTAGTTTTAAACTTAAAGGCAAAATGAGGAAAGTGGTTCAGGCTTTATAAATTAAGAACATCAAGAAGAATTTCTTGAAGGCACATATCTTATTCTAAAGGCACAGATAACAAACAATCACCAAGTAAGATTTTTCAAAATTCTAGAATCAAAATTGCCACTTCTCTTTTCAGATCCAGACAGATATTCTATACTGTCTTACCAGTTGAATTATACATTAAAAAAATCAGGAAGTACATTTTCTTCCATTACACAATCTCCATGCTAAGAAAAGCTACCCTGTTAAATGTCATGTGGATGCTATAAGCAGAAAACCTCTACTGGGGATAAGAATTTGGCAGACTTACTAACACACACCATCAAAAAATGTGCAAAGAAGATCAGATTTTAGAGTGATTTATCAGTAGACTAATGCTGGAAATTAAGTACACTTTGTTCCATAGCAAGGCTCTATGCTTAACTTAGCAACAATACCAGTTTTTGTATAAGTCACAAGTAGTCATTCCGGTTATTTTATTTGTTGCATATCATCGAACTGTAAAATGCAAGAGTTGCCAGGGAGCTTGGAGATGATGATGATGATGAAGATGATGATGATTTATTAAATTTGTATGCTGCCCAACTCCCAATGACTCTGGGCAGCTCACAACAAGCAATTACAGTAAAATCAATAAAAGATAAAAGATGGCAAGAACAACAGACCTGATAGAATAAAGCAAGGAGCCTCACGCTCCCTCGCCAAAGGCCTGGATCAAGAGCCAGGTCTTCACAGCACTTCTGAACAAGAACAGAGTGAACAACAACATCTGGTGCAGGAATCTACTACCACAGCACCCCTGATAGTTGGCCATCCTACCTCTGTTAAAATACTTCCTATGAAAGAAAGTCCACCACTCTGCAAGATAGTCTGTTCCAGTGTTGAGTGACTCTTTGTTAGGAAATCCTTCTTGATGTTCTGTTGCAATCTGCTTCATTGCAATTTAAACCCATTGTTCCTTGTCTTGTCTTTTGGAACAATACTGAAGGAGGTTTTCCACTGTCTTTATGATAGCCGAAGCTTCACATTCCTGAAGGCAGCTACCATGTCTCCGCATAGACTTCTCTATTCTAAACAGAACCAGTGCCTTCAGCTATTTCTTTCAATTTTTTTTTTCTTTGCAGGCTGCTTATTATCTTGGTCCCTGGAATGCTCCAGTTTTTCTTATATCTGTCCTAAACTGTGGTGCAAGAATGCTTACTGCAGTCTGACCAATGCAGAATGAGTAGGATTTATGGCATGTCTTCACCTCAACACTGTACTTCTGTTGGTGCAGCCTAGGATCACGTTTGCATTTTCTATAGCCGAGTCACAAAGTTGCCTCATGTTCCGCTTGTGATGCTCATGTTCAGCTGTTCTTACCTAGTGGTTAGGATCAGATCTAGAGGATATCCCTATATCTTCTGAAACCTTCTGGAAAATAAAACCACAAGATCAGTGAGGAATTTTTGGGACTTTGCAGTTTTGACTGAGTTCATTTTCCAATAAAGTCTCCTCTCCCTGAAAATTCCATAAGGTTTTGTCTTGTTTTTACTCCCTGAAATTTCTGTAATATGGTCCAGGATTGCATTCTCTAAAATGTTTGTCTAGCCTGGCAGACTATAGCCAACCTACATAATAATATCATTGAATTTCTGCTTCCTTGCATTCTTAGTCAAATACTCTTGACTAGACACTTGTGTTCAATTACCTGTATCTCTACACATGTCTGCACTCCTTTCATGTTCCTAATAATGGCACTCCTCCTTCACTTTTGTACGGCCTATTCTTTTTGAATAAGGAATAGGATTACCCTTCAATCTTCACATATCATTTTTGAGCTTTGTCCCACCAGGTTTCAGTAATGTTTACTAAATTATATTTAGTTTCCTGCATTTAAACTTCTTCCTGCTTCTTCCCCATACTCTGCATTTATATAGAGACAATGGAAATCTTAGGTTATATGACTTTACCTACTCCTTCTTGTATTTCTTTGCTTATTATTGGATGCCTCCAGATCTTGTATGTCATTTCCACTCCTTTTTCCAATACTTGACATCACACTATTTCCTGGACTCTCCTCCTCCACAGGCTTTAGAGTAAAGCTTATGGATCAGATTTGCCATGGACGTGTAAGCACATTCTTCCCAGATTGTGTGAGGTGCAGCCTATGTCTTGCCAGGCATCCTATGTGGAGATGATGAGGGTTCTCTGTAGCAAGAAACTCCCTGCAGAAGTCAATGCTTCTCATTTATGATCCCTATCCTCTGGATCACCTTCCCCAGAGATCTGGAAGGTCTCCCTACTGCCTTAGGAAGGCAGTAAAAGCAAAATTGTTAAGAAAGCCTTTAATGTTTGAGATCAATGTCAGATGGGAAAAATCACCACCATCATCGCTACCCCTGATGGGCCATTATCTTGCCATGGTGAGAGGCCCTGTGTACCTCAGTGATATGTAGAGAGCCAGGGAGACAGGCTTGAAGCAAGTGTTCAGAAATCATTATGTAAGAAAGAGGACAGAAGCATTTGTTAAGTCCTGGGAAGAGACTCAAAATGACTCTTCCCTGACTCATTAGGATATAAGATGGAAGGTGGGAGAAGCACAATCCGATTTGCAAGATTCTGTTGCTATAGCCTATTTCAATAAAATACAGTTCTGGTATTCCTGTGGAGTGTGTTTCCTGATTTGGTCTGACATAAAAGGGCTGACACAATAAAAGGAGCTATGCTGATGACATGGTATCAGGAGCCAGGTTCAACCACACCAGACAGGCCTTAGTGTAGAGGCCAGACAAAGTATGGTCCAAACCCATTTTCAATTGTGAAGACATGAATGAAAAATTCCTGACCATTCATCATATAGCTCAGTAAGCTGGCACTATGACTCCTGGGCATCAATAAATGGGCTATAGGGCTTAGCCATCCTGCTAGGCAACTAGAGTGGCCAGCTGTAAAGTGATTGGAAGACCCAGAAGTGAAAGAAATGATGAACTGAAGAAATTCCGGCAATTATGAGATTCTATATTGAATCAAATCCTAAAAATAGGGGTTTCAAAAGAGAATGTTTGATATTTCAAAACTTAAATACCCATTCTCAGAAATGGATGAACAGTGATTAATGGACCAACAACATTTATCCTTAGAACAAACGTTTTATGGATACAAAATGGCAAGAATTGAAAAAAGTAGCTGAGCATGCTAATAATATTGATAACAACACAAATGAAACAAGATCACAAAACAAATAAAATTTTTGAAGAGCAACATCACATTTTATTAACTTCTGAAACAGGTAACAGTGATGATGAAAGACATGAAAACATTGAGCAAAAGAATATTGAACATCAGCTGTCCAGCAGATAGAACTAAAAGGAAAAAAATATTGAACTTATGAAAAACTCATACTACAGGGAAAATATTCTACCATTGAAAAAGATGGGGAGAAAAAAAACTATAAAAAGTTCTGAAAGACAGAAATTAGTAGCAGAAAACATTGAAACAAATATGTTGGCTGAAACTAATCAATTAATTAGGGTTCCTTCTTACAGTCACTCATAATTAGTCACTTCACAGATAGACTATTTCAACACTCTTGAAGACCATTTGAAAGCTATAGCTGGTCCAGAATACAGTGGGAGTGATGCACTGATGGGCAGTGACAGGCTGCATCACGTCCATACCACTTCCATGCTTCATAAGCTGCACTGGTTACCCATGGGCTTCTCAATGCAATTTGAAGTTCTGATTGTCACCTTTAAAGCCTGCATGGCATAGAATTATTAAAGGGACTGTCTGTCTCTTATGATTTCTGCCAGTCTTGTAAGAGCTGACAGAGTTGGCTCACTCTGGGTCTCATCAATTAAGCAGTGCCATTTAGCAGGACCCAGTCTTTCTGTGTTGTTGTACCTGTCATCCCTCCAAGGTAGTCCAAACAAGAAACCTATACCATGAATACTAACACTATCTTTATTATAAGGTTTCAGTAACAGAATCTAGCAAGCCTGAAAGCACATCTCTCTCCAACTTGCCAGGGAACTAGGAAGGGTCCCTTCTGAGACAATTACCATTCCCCCATTCCTTCTGTGGGCTGAGATGTCTTTTATCTGACCCATGCCCTTGGCTGCAGCTCTTCTTCCTCCTGTCTCTCATGGATATTCGCACAGACCATTACAGTATCTGCCCTCTGGAGCAGCATCACCCTGGAGATTCATATGGCCCAGCCTTTTAAAGAGCAATAAACATGGTTGTTTCTCCTGGCATTGGAGTCAGTACGGTTGTATGGGCCTTTCTGTCTGTTTCTGTCTCTGCTGGTGGGGGAAGGAGTTTGATAGCTATTCCCTCTGGCAGATGCCATCTATTGGGTGTTATTGTTGATTTTATAGTTTTCTAGTATGTCAAGCTGCCCAGAATCATTTAGAATTGGCTAATCTAGAAATTGGATGAATATTTAGATGGATGAATGGATGGATGGATGGATGGATGGATGGACGGACGGACACACACACACACACATACACAGAGAGAAACAGAGAGAGAGAGAGAGAGAGAGAGAGTGTGTAAATCACAGCAGCAGTGATAACATCAGATTTGGGACATAATGTTGTAAAACAAAAGCAACAAAATCAAGCACCAAAATGGAAAATTCAGTTGAAAAGAACAATCAATAAATTACGAGCCAATATCAGCAATCTAAATGGCAGAAATTGAATGATAATAAGATTAATAAAAGTTTGCAGGAAAGATATAATCTTGATACTGAGACAATTAAAGAAGTATTACAAAATTTAAACCAGTGTCATGGCTATTTTAAAGAAAATTGAATGAGATAAAGCTAGACTAAATCAATTTTTAAAAAATCAGCAGTTTCAAACAAACCAGCATTTGTTTTACAAACCATTGCTAAAAATTATTACAGACATAGATGCTCACCATGATAAAGATGAGCGATATCTGGGATAGCCCAAAAGGACATAATAAAGATGAAACATAGATCAGTGAGATTGAGAAGAACGTTGGCTCAGTAAAATGGATGACATTGTCATAACATCAGAAATGATTAAAAAGCAAGTAAGGTTAAGAGCCAGAATGTGCCAGGAAAAGATGAAGTACATGGATTTTGGCTTAAGCATCTGTTGATTTTCCATGAAAGATTGGCTATTCAGTTTATGAAATATTATAAATTGGAAAAGTTGAAGAATGGAAGACAACTGGTAGAATATTTTTAATAATAAAAGGTAGAGACAAGTGTGTAGTTGCAAACAACCATAGTTGTATACTAGCAATTGAGATTTCAAGCTACATATTCAAAATTTAATTCATTCCATCTGAACAAAAAGGTAACTGCAAAATTCATGAGGATCAAAAGATCAATTTCTGATGATAAAATGATCCTAAAAAGAGAGAAAACAGAACAAACAAACAAACAAACAAAAAAGAGTAACTTGGCTTGGAATGATTTAATTTTTTCCATGTAGTTGGTACAAAAATGTTTGGGAATATTTGGCATTAGTACAAACTTCCAGAATTTTGTAAAAGAAGCCATGAAAAAATGGAAAACAATTTTGATGGTAAATGGTAAAAATAGAAAATGTATCGAATGGAAAGAAAATGGAAATGTAAACATCAATAGATTCTTTTGAGCTGCCCAGTCATTGAGAGTCAGGTGGCCTATATGTTTAATAAATGATGATGATGATGATGATGATGATGATGATGATAGGTATTTTTCAAAAGGATTGTCTTTTTACCATCTTAATGATACCCCTCATTCATAATCTGAATAAAATAAACTTTGGATAAGAACTGTTGGAACAAAATGGAAAAATATCCCACCTGTTATACAAGGATAATTTGAAGCCATATAGAAAATTAAAAACTGAAATTAAATATTTATATAATACTGTAAGGATATATAGCAATGATATCAAAATGGAATTTGGGTATGATGAATTCTCAGCCTAAAGAAAGAAAAAAATGAATAAAATGAAGCTGTACAATTAAAAAAATGGAATCTTATATAATCTGTGCCCATATGGCAAAGCTACAAATATCTAGGAATACCCAAATCAGATAACATCTTGCATGGTGAGATTTTAAAATGAATGCAAAACTTTCTAAATTCAGAGTTAAGTGGTGGGAATACAATCAAAGCCATGAACATATGGATGATATCAGTAATTAGATATACTGTTGGTACAGTAAACTAGACCACAGCTTGAATTGGACAATTTAGATTGGAAAACCTGAAAACTGATGACAATCCATCGCGCATTGTATCCATGAATGATATTGATTGACTACACTTAACATAAAAAATTGGAAGCCATGGTTAAATACAGTATATGTAAAACAGACAGTTGAAGAAAAATGTGGATTAAATGATTACATCAAGTCAAGCAGAGAAAATGCTCATTGCAGTTTGCAAAGAAAACATTGTGAAAGTAGCAGAACCAAACAATGACAAGAAAATTGGAAAAGTAAGCCATTACATGGCCAATAAATAAATTAAATTGAAAATAAAGTGGGCAAGACCAGAAATTGGAAATGGTTACAAGCTGGACCCATCAAGAATGAAAAAAGGTTAATTTTTGCAGGTCAAGAATAAGTATTAGAAACAAATATGATGAAATCAAGAGTTCAGTATGTATCAAACAGCAGCAAATTAAGACTTTGTAAAAAAAACCATGAAACCTTGGATCATGTAATTAGTGAATACAGCAAAATTGCTCAGACTGATTATAAACAATGTTATGACAGAGTAGATACTGCAATCCATTGTCGACTGTACAAAAACTATAATTACTTAATGTGGTGTAATCACAAAATTGAAAAAGTTGTTAAAACTGATAAAATTTTATGGGATTTTTGCTTTACCATTTAGAACAAAACACCTGATACAACAATAATTGAAAAGAAAAGAATACTGTTTATAGATGTGGCAATACTCGGAGACAGCAGAATCAAGGAAAAAGAATTGGAAAAATAAAACAAAACAAAACATCAAGATTTAACAATTCAAATGGGTAATTTATAGAGAAGATCTTGTAAAGTCATCCCTATACTTATTGACACATCAGGCAGAACAGCTAACAGATTAAACAATGGTTTACAAGAACTAAATATTTTGATCATATCAGCTATGGATTTACCAAAAAGAAAAAAAGCAAAACGGAAAAAAACCCACCTGGCTGGACACATGTTATATCTTACAAAGTTACCTGAATACTTCCCAGGTTCCTGGCTAGAATTCAAATTTCCAAAGAGCACCAGGCAAAGATGTGATTCTTTTGGTATGTTCTTTGTGTTCTCTTATTCCCTGATGAAATACTACTAGTACTACTACCACCACTACTAATACTACTTCTACTACTACTAATAATAATACATGTTTATAGTTCTTTAATGCACTTATGTTGTTATTTGATATTGTAAACTGCCAGGAATCTTTTGGGAATGTGGAGTGAGTGAGTGAGTGAGTGTGTGTATGTATGTGTATGTATGTGTATGTATATATGTGTGTGTGTGTGTGTGTGTGTGTATATATATATTTCTTTTGATCATGAGAACAGGGTTAAAACTGTATTTAAAAAGAAAGGGAATCCCAAAGTAAACAACAATTCAGATCAGAAGATGTTGCCCTTTCTAATGCCTTTATTAGAATATTTTCTGCAACAGGTCTCAATTTATTTTTTTTTTAAAATAACCTAATCCACAATCCAACATTTGCCCCCTTGCCGCTAAGTCACTAAAAACAACAGGGCAAACGATTACAACCTAGGGAAGCTGAAAAGAAAGTCTTGCTATGTGAAATGGAGGGCAGTCCCCAAGACTGTGTATGTACTTACCTAGGACCAAGCTACATTTTGCAAAGTAAGATTTGATTCTGAAAAACCAGTGTATTACATTTGGCAGCATGTCTTACGGTTTTCAAAAACTAAAAAAAAGTTGATTTATCGGTAACCACCATTTATACGTATTTCAGATACTCCGGCTAGCATTTGCTGATGCAGCTTCTTATAGTTTAGGTTTGAATAAAAGGAAAAACCTAATGTATGTATTCAAATGAGTGTGCTGAAGATACCTACATTTCAACAACTGCTGCAGTTTAGCAAAATGCCACACTCAAAGTATATCTTCACACTTCTCCACAAACAAGTACACAAACAGAAGCCAACACTCTATTTTAAAGCACAGTGACAAAAAAGAAGCTCATGAAATGTTGGTCAATTCTATAAATCTAAGGACTTTTTAAAATAAATCTGCTTATGAATGATACCTTAATATAAAACTATATTATAATATAATTAAAATACTATATACTTTCTAACCCATTTAACTAAATGTTGGAAGCCTTACGTATATCATATCTTATCAAAGTCATCACACTACTTTATTACTACAGCAATGTCGAATAAATTGTCTTTTCATGTTGGAAAAAAATGCAACGTAAACAAGTTCCATAGATGGAGGTGAACATATCAACTTAGTTAACAATTCTTCCATAGCATAGAAGTGGGGGGAAAACTCTCTTTTTTCCCATGTCTATTCTATAGAGGAATTGTATAAGCCTAACCAGCTATTAGCTCTCATCTTGAAAGAGCTACTGTTGTAAGCATTCACCAATTAATCTCATGCTAATCCTTCTATCTTTAAATGTATGAAAAAAAGAGTAAGTGAAACAGGTTCAGCAAAGGAATACCCACCCAACCCTCCCCCTTTTACGCAGGACAAGAGTTCTGCCAAGTTTCCTCTTCTAATCCAAGTGATTTGGAAGAACTGTAAATGGTTGTGTGTGTGTGTGTTTTCACCAGCACTCCAAATCATGCCTACAATATAGAAAGGAAGTGGCACTTAACGTCCTTAGTGTGGGTGGGAGCAGGGGATTCCACCAATCGGGGGCCACGTTAGCTGTGGTCTGGACAGAAGCCTTGGCTGTCACTCTGCCAGAGTGGAGGAAGGGACTGAAATTTAGAAAATGATTTCTTTAGCTGACTTCATTTTTATCCAGTTCACACATGAGAGTCAAACAGCTAAAGGCTGCAGTGTAGAAAATCTCTCAGTATTATACTGGTGTTTTGAGAAGCAAAGCTGAAAAGCATTACGCGATATGCTGTCTCAAAAGGCACGCATATCCATCTTCACATTGCTCTTTTAATCCTCCTCTGTATTCACCATCCAAACCTGTCCCCTTTTTTTATAACCCTTTGTTCCACTTCTGGTATTTTTACTTGCCATAAAGGCAAGTAGTATGTATTTGAAGATAAGATGTATGTAAAAGAGGGTGTTCGTCGTAAACAGAGCTCATTCCACTGCTTTTACTTGAAGTCATATTGGATATAGGTGCCCATTTGCTGAAAGGGTTCCAGTATTGGCAAAAAGTATTCTTGGGGGACAAAGTCTAAGTATCAACAAAATGTGTTTCAAGTTAGATAATCAAGCCTTAGTAGAATCAATCAGTTGCTAACCTCCCAAAGCTGATGCTGTTTTGCATCTGCTCTGTTTGTTGTATGCTGATTTTAGAGCAGAAGTCAAATTTCATTCATGAAGTGGCTCATATTTTATTTTATTTTATTTAGTGCAAGAAATTACAGATGCCACTGCTATTGGCATCTAGGATAGAGAATTAATTCATTTATTAGATTTTTATATCACCATATCATATGTGTGATCATAGGTGGTGGCAGATTAAGAAAGTGCCAGCATTTCCAAGGAATATTTTCTCTGCATCTTTGGGCTTTCATGCCATTATGTCTCACATTGGCTATGATAAATAGGAAAAGATACTAGGAGAGAACAATCAAAATTCAAATATGCCATTGAAAAGGTAAAAAGATTTTCAGTGGCTAAAGCACACATTGCTAAAATTGATGACTAGCAAATAAAACAGTCTATTCAGAATGTGTAATACACCATGGAAATCCCTAAGCAAACTTCACATTTCACAATCGAATCCGTTTGTACCTTTGTGCAACCATGTCCCACTGAACTAAATTTCCATTTATCTAAATGATTTTTAATATTTCCTTGGCATTTCAGATGGATTGAAAGTATTCCAAATTCTGAAAATATAAAATGTTGAAGTGCTATTCTGACTGCCTGCTGACTGTGAACGGTATTTTACCAGTCTGCTTAATGCTTCATACTGAAAATATTTTGCCCATCTTGTCAGAGCTTTTTGTTGTATGACTTTATACCCTTCTTAGCATTATAGTAAACATGAGTTATGGTGAATTACCAAGACATATCTATCTCAGTTTACTCCAGCTGTATATTTTTGGTACTAATATACCAATTTAACATCACACGCATAAAAATTGTTCTCTCCGCATGTTTTGGAATTCAGGCCCCTAATTCTATAAGATCTTTTTGTAAGCTGCCCAGAGCCACCGTGAGTTGGGTAGCCATATAAATTGCTTAAATAAAATAAACAAATAAGATCATAAGCTGAAATACCAACATCTCTTGAGATTTGTCAACCTCACAAGATTTTGAACATTTTATTATTTTAAAAGTAATAATTCTTATTCTCTACCTGCAGATGCCATCAAAGGAAAGATGCGTATCATGGCTTTTTCAGATATATTTTGCTTGATCTTTGGCCATCTGTTAACTCTGAGAAGCTTTCATGGATACCGTAGTGATCTACAGAAAAGAAAAGACTGGGGACCATTTTTTGTGAAACTGTAAATCTATTAGCAGCAATGAAACCAGTAGCTACTATGATTTTAGGGAGATGATCAGGTCCAAATTACAATTCCAATCTTGCATGTCAGGAATAAGTTTTCCCACAGTAGCTTATAATACATATAAACAATTATAAATAAAAATACAGTAAGCACAAATGTAGAAATAAGCCCAAGGAAGGAAAATCAGTAGCTTTGGCTTCAATGTATTTAAGACAGTTCTCTTCAGTTATTAGCTCATCTGATTTTAATGCAATATTTATGCACATTCCAGTTGCAAGGAAAGGAAGAAAGAACATCATGTCTCTTATCAATCACCACTTGGCTATATAAATTGCTATGACTGCCCATATACCTTTGATCCAGAATCTCACTGACTATGGTTATTTCAGTTTTATTAGTTGGATTAAGATTTGGCCATACTAGGACTATTGAAATCAATGGGACATAAACTGGTCTTAGTAATTTAAATTGCTTCTAATTACTCTAGATATTACTATATATTTATGAACTAATTCAAACATGCATGTTGTTTATTTGATGGTTCCTTAATTATCTGATGATTATCATGCAAGTGATCCACAGATCATGATCTTAGAATCACCACTCCATCTTAATTGAAATGCCAAAGTTCTCAGATTTAATTCCTAGCACCTCACTTTAAAAGTTCAAATACAACATAACTTGTATGTATAATGCTCTTTATAGTACACAAGACAATTCTGTCCCAGTTTTTTAGAATGTGCTATGCTGGATACCATTCCTTCATCTCCAACAATATGGTTTACCACCCTCTCTTTTTCTCTTGATATTTCAGCAGCTGCATTCAATTCTAAGCTTAATTTCATGGTCTGGAAACACAGGCTTTTGAAGCAGCAGTACAATTCCCAAATGTCTAAATCCACCCAAAGTCTATTTATTGTGATTTACTTTCCAACCCATACTAAAGGCATTTTTGGCAAGGGTTACCAATGGAACTACCTATATCTCATTTCCCCTGATGCCAAAAATAATCCTCAAAACTGATGTCTGTGAATCTCCCTTGATTCTCTTTAGAAGTTGAGAGATCCTGGTTGTTTACCATTAAGTTCTTTTTTTCTTTTCTTTTCTACCATGCTCGCGCCCCTCCCCCCCATCATTTTAATTGTTTCACTGCTTGTAAAGTGGTGATGTTTTGACCCAGCCATTCAGCAATGTCCCATATGACTATTCTTGGATTTAGTAGAGAGCAGTGGGACTGGGTGATGCTTTTCAGGACAGTGCCATTTGAACCACAGCTGACTGCTTGCCGACAGGTAAGGAAGCAGTTGTCAACAAGATTTAAAGTTACTGTCATGTTTACACAACTACGTAGAGAAAGGTTGCGAGAGGACTGTAAGTACCAGCAATGGCTGGACCATAGCATTTTACAATAGTTATCGTTACTGCTTGACATTTGCATCTTTTCCTCCCAAATGCAAAAGCTGATTTTCTTGCAAGAAACAAAGAATCTGCCACTATGTTCCTCGTCATTTTTTATTGTAGATCACCATGGCAAGCTTTCAGGCATTAGTTCTCTCACAGCTGTCTAGCCTGTTGTCATCCTGTTGATATTCTGTGCCTTTATGAAGGCAAGAAGCTCAAGAGATCTGGGTAAATTATTGTGAAAGACAAAAAATATGTTGCTTTTGCAGTTATTAATGTGTATAACATTCTGGACACTTTAGCTACAGCTGGTTCATGGCAAATATTTTTGCTAATCCTTTAAAAAAGCTTATATTTTCCCCCAACTTTTTTTCAGCACACTTTGAAAAAAATCATTTGCTCAGTCTGATTGATTTACACTTACTCTTGCTTTCAGTTGAATGACTTACTTCAGGGATAAATAGACAACTTTGGAGGTTAGGCTCTCACCTGGAATTTCAAAGTATATTGTGGGTACACCCATAAAACAGGAAACTTTTCTATCCAGAAACAGCTCCCAAGCAACCATAGTCCACCTGGGCAACTTCCAGATGTGTGGACTTCAACTCCCCAAATTCTCAGCAACGGCCATATTGGTTGGGGAATGATGGGAGTTGAAGTCCGCACATCAAGGAAACATTGTCCTCGCCAGTGACAAAACATCATTTACTAAAACCCAAAGCAGCCTCTTAGGATGATTTCTCCTATCCTGTAGAGTCTTTGTGAAGCCCGGATATGACACTAGCGGCTGGTATTTTGTTTTGCAGCATGCACTTTTTAAAAATAAATTAAAATAATTGGTCCAATAGCCTGGTGGACACCCAAGTGCCCACAATCACAGTGTTGCCTACCTTGCTATACCTCAGTATCATGGACAAAATAAGACTCACATTGCTATGCATTTGTCCTGAATGTATCTAAGGGTCAGCGTGACAGGCATTCCAGTTGTATGGACTGGCTATACAAGCCTTCCTTGGATATATTAAGATTAGAATTCCCACAATTCCCAGTGAGCAAATGCCATACTAACTAGGATTGGTAGTCCTAAGATATTTAGAGAGTGGCTGTTTAGGGATGACCTAAAATCATGCAGATACTCACTCAGAAATGTCTGCCCCCTTGCAGAGATTCAGAACAAGCTCATGGATGCTGTCCGAGCAAAGACCTTATCTGATTTCCTTTGTCTACTCAGACAATATAGGAGTGAAAATAGCTATAATCTCTTCCACTCAATTAGGTCCTCTAATTACACATAATGCACTTTTCAGAAAACTGCATACCACATTCTCCACAACCCAGTCAAGTAATCCAAAAAGGATTAGTAAAGTATTTGGATTAGCTGGACATTAATGGTTTTTTATTGCTCTTTCTATCATATCCAAAAGATTGAATCATATTCAAAATATCTCTTTCTCTCCCTCATCAGAAAAAAATAAAATTCTAAAATGATTTTAAACATCTTAAAAATGTAAATCATAATTTGTCTGAGATATATTTTGAATCTGCTGGCTTAAAACTCTCTTTCTCGTTCCTTACATCCATTTAAATCCTATTTATTTTGAAAAAAGGGTGTCTGAAACTGCCATTAGATTGCTTGGGCCTGCAAGAGAAGGTGGACTGTGCAATAAAATAAATTGATACATACATATTTGGCAAAAAAAATCATTTTAAAAAAATTATGTTGCCGTATCGAAGTACACAGCTTTAAATATCTGTTTTTACATAGAGAGACACATTTGTTTAACAATCCTGGATGCATTAATTCATAACCACCCAGGTCGCTGGGAGTTGGGCACTGTAATGGTATGTGGGAATGACCTTGGGAGACAGGGCAAAGAGACACAACCAGGGAAATGGTCCGATAAAAGCCAGCTTCGCCCCCAGCAAGAATGTGGGCACAGCAAATGTCTCAGAAGGGACCCTCCCTAGTTTCTTGAGCTGTAAAGGGGATGGAGGGGAGAAATGTACTTTCAAACTTGCAATATTATATTAATGTAACTTTACAATAAAGTAGAATTAGTTCATCTGGCTTTGTTTCCTGTCTGGTCTATCTCGCAAGGCTGACAGGCACATATAAATTTAAATAATAACAGCCACCACCACTATTACAGAATAGTCATATTTTCTGTTTATAAGGCCAGTGGGAGGTTTAGCAAGACTGTAAGAGGCACATTGTGACAAATTAAGCAAATTGGGCAGATCCTTAGCTTCTTTGGGGAACATAAATAGTCAATCTTTATAGCAAAGATATGCAATCAATGAGCTAGTGTCAGTGCCTAAAACTGATGTGTGGAATCAAAGCTCCTTCCTTATAAGGCACCTTTGATTGGGCTACCTGGAGACTTTTTAATGGTCAGGACATGGGAAAAGTGAACCTGTTACTTAGAGAAATGCATCTTGGGTTCATCATAGGCTCATCACAACGGCTGTGTGGAGAAAAATAGCTTCCACATAATTGCTAGGAGACCTACCAACATGTTGCATGACAGAAAATGTAAGGCACAGTCATGCTTTGAGTACACATAAAAACAATTTTTGAGATGCTTTTGCATAGGGCCTTTAGGCCACTTGAAAATAAGCTTGGGGCGGGCCTGTTTCTGGGAGGTTTTGTTTCTGGGAGCTGTTTCTGGGGAATTCTGGGAGTTAAAGTCCACACATCTTAAAGCTGCCAAGGTTGAGAAACACTGATCTCATGGCTCCATTCCTTCCTCCTTCCATACAAGTTCTCAGCATTTCAGGATGTGTAGGAGTGAAGCCAGTGGGAGGTGAAAATGGTGGCAAATCAAACCTGTTCTTAATCACACCATATTAATCTTTTGGGAGGAGATAACATTCTCAATTACCCCTCCCATCAGTTTATTAGAGATCTGTGTTTCAGAAACTATGTTGATACCTGGAGTCCCAATTTTTACTATCATTTGGATGGTGAAGACATCTTTGCTACGTACTAGAGCCTGCAAAATCCCAACATTTTTCCACTACTTCTCAGAGGTAAGACAGTTGCAGGGAGCAATCCACTCACGGTAACAAACACTTTATTAGGACATCATAATCTATTATAGATCATTCCTTGCTCCATATCCAGGGCCAGACGTCCTGGGTTAATAAGAGTTCAACTCTCCAAAGTTAGAAACATAAACTCTAGGACATGATACGGGTGTGTGTATATAGTATTTGCATTTCTTCTTAAGCTATATTTTTCAGCAGCCTCAATCATCTCTCAGAGCTGGATGCATCACAGCTTAGTCATTTGTTCAGTATCTGTGCGGTAGCTCCCTAGGTTTGATCGTACAGGTACTGACCACATCGTCTCTTCACTCTGCATCTGCACTGGGATCCCTCAAGGATTGGTCAACCAGACAGACATGGCAGGTACAAGTGTAGGTGAATGTTCCCGGTAGCCTCTTCATGTGTTCAGTATCCATAAATACTGAATGCTGAAATAGAGCTTGATATCCCTTGACCTTCCGCTTTGATAAACATGCTATTTCTGCTTAGCTAGTCAGCTTTCAGTGAACCATTGTGATCTTACCTTTATTCACATCATAATCAAATACATGTATAATCATTTCTAGTAACAACCCTGTCATGGAATAATACAGCAGTCTATGGTTACATCCAAGATAGCTGACCTTGCAGTAAAAGGCATGTTCTAGAGATTTATTTCAGCAGTGACAGAATAACTCTTCCTATTTCAGTAATTTTTATTGCCTTTCCCCCTTTGCATGAATATTGATCTCCATTTTACTTCACTGTATGTGCATAATATCGATACAAGAAGACAAAACATAGTTTTAGTATAGATCATAAAAGGCTTTGTTTCCAAGTGATTAAACATAATGAATTACTTCCAATATTTATTTTCATTGCGCTCTAATCATAACCTCTTTATTCTGTTGTCAATGAAAACTAGGCAGCTTAGGTAATAGAATATTGGCTATGATGAGTGCTTAGATTTTTATTTAGATATAAGTTAGGCTGGTATGTCTAAGCTGCTAAATGAGATATGATCAGTAGCCAGTTGCTTGCATTAAGAATGCTATGGAGAGAATTCCTTGGAATCAAATCAAAGACCTATGTTGGCTTTCTTGCTGCTGTTGCCCATAATCCCTCGTCTCCCAACCATAAAGCTTGCAAAACTGCTAGATGACACCCAGAGAAGTAATAAAATGAAACCTGATAAAATAGTTATGAGCTTGTAAGTTGTCCTCAGAGCAAGATGTCTGGGTGAATATTAAATGCTTCATTCTCCTTGCCCTCCAGTCTATGATGCTTCTGATTTCTCCATATTGATTTTAGGTAAAGAAGAAGAAAGAGGGGAAAAAAAGCAAAGTAAATAGGTATGATCCATTAGGCTGACAGCTATACATTATGTGCTCATCATCAGAAAATATCTGAGATGGAAAACAATGATAGACAAAAAAAGAAACACAATTTATTGTGTTATTTAAACTACCTGATTATAAAATTATTTTTCTTTTCAATCCCTCTCTCTTTCTTTACCTTATAATATATTTGAAGTTAGTTATATTCTTTATTATGCTGAAGGAATTGGTAGCTACTATAACACTGGATAGTATTCAACTACAGCCCATAAGAATGTAAGGGAATATAGATCTCCCCAAATTGTTGTAGGAACTCACCTAATCTGCACTTCCCAAATCTATGAACAATCAGAATGAATATACTTGCATGCTGAAATTTATTTATTTATTTTAGAATTGTTGGACATGAGATGAACAATATCTATTAGGGGAAAGCAAGCACAGACTCATGCTATATGGGGGCAAGTTATATTAAAAGAGTATAAGACCACTGCATTAATTCCTCATGCAAGAACAGTGCTGCTTAAGATCTTTCCGAGAAGAATAAAACCATACATGGAGAGATAAATGAACAGGCATGTTTTAGAAAGACAGAGGTGCAGAAGATGAGGTAGCTGACATAAGATATTTATTTATTTGTTGGCTTATTTATGGTTCCAAACAAGCATACATCTGAAATAAAGGTTAAAAATATCAAACAGCAACAATTAATACATATTACAATAGCACTAACTTGATAACACTGAAAAATGAATAAAGAATTGGACAAAGGAAGTGGTTGATTCTCCCTTCATTAAATACAGCAAGACCTTTATGTAGATCATCCCAGAGTGTGGAACATATTATGGTTAATAAAAGTACCGTAACAAGTGATTATTCATCTGAGGAATCTTTACAGTGAACAAGAAGCTACTGTAAGAATTTTAGGAAGTGATTCAAAATAAGGAAGATGTGAGAAAGGGTGCACATGTACACAGCAAATGTATTATTAAAATGGCAGGACTCAAAGGAATGGCAAATGAAATCAAAATTGGAGGTCAAAATACTAACAATATAGATGTGCAAGATAACATCATTTCATTAGGTGAAATTGTCAGGCCTCGCACTAGAGCTGGCCAATAAATCTCGACTCTCCAGACACTTAATCTCATATTCAAGAATAGGTTTACTCAACAGAAGACTCTCAGACATGACTTGGCTAAATTAGGCTATTGTAGACAAGATGCTTTGCCCTTTGGAGAGGAAAGAAATCAGAGCTTTTATATAAATCGGTTCATGGGGGTTTAAATGTTGGGTTTTTCCTCCTGCCTTTTCAACAGATCCCAACATTTTGCTTGTAGCCTTGGAATGCTCAGACATGTTTATATAACAAGTTGCTGTAGTCTGGGAACTGCTCATTTCTGCTTTGCCGGACTCAGCCATTACAAAAAGTAAAGGTGAGTTAAAATAACTAATTATGAAAGCAAAAAATGGAAAGTGTACATTCCTGATTACAATTAAATATTAAGAAGACAAAGGTAATATGAACCTGCACGCTTAGTAAGTGTGCAGTTGACAGAGAAGAAGTGAAAGTGGTAGACACCTTTAATTTCTTGAACTCCGGAACAGCTGAAGATGAATGATGTGCTGAAGAAGTAAAGAGAAGATTAATCTGAAGCAGGAAAGGCATGACAAATTTAGAAAAGATCATGAAAGATAAAGAAATGTCAGTGGCAAAATAAGAATATTTAAAGAATACAGCTCTGAAAGCTGGACACTGAGAAGGAGTGAGAGAAAGAAAATAGATGCCATAAAATTGTGGATCTGGAGATGAATACTAAAAAATAGTTCATGGACTACAAGAAGAACCAATTTGTCACTCTGTGAAGCAATGGTCACCAAGCAGAAACTCACTGACTCTGAACACGTGTTAAAAGGGCTTCTGGACTAAGAAAAGTGAATATGTTTGGTAAGGTTAAAAGAAGGAGAAGGAAGATGTCTCTTTCTCTGTGTACACACAGACACACACACATACATACTGGAATATCGTTGAAAAACCTAAAAGATGGCATTGGAAACAGGTGGGGATAGCAAGTGTTCATTCATGAGGATTTGCCCATGCAGTCACTAAGAGTTGAGCCCAGCTTGATGGCATCTAACTTTTCTTGTTTGTTTTCTGTATTTAAAAGTGGTGACAGTATGAACCAAACCAAATTATGCTGGGAAAGTGAGAAACTGCTTTTGGGATTTACATTATATTGGCAAATCCAGCAGAACTGGGTCACCTCCAGGCCATGCTTGGTCTCACTATGCATATCTAGATACTATAAATATTTACCAGAACAACTAAGTTAGGATATTACTTTGTTATATTTGCTATATAGCAAGATCAGTAGCAAAAAGGAAAAAATATTGATTTTTTAATGAAGTTACTGTTTGTCTACTTTTTACCCAAAAGTATGGAAACTGAAGAACTATGCTGCAGTCTGAAACAATCTTAAATCCATATCCACAAAATTCTGGGGAAATGAATATATAACAACATACAGAGACTGTAATAGTCTCTGGTTTCCAGTAGGGATAGATGCAGCTTCTTAAAAAAAACTGCACTATTTTTGGTATATTTTTAGTAAATTTACATTTTTAGTACAAGGCAAGCAAGGCTTCAAACCATTTATTTATTTTAACTTTATAGCCCATTTTTCTTCACCCAGAGTACTGAAGGTGGCTAGAAGTCTAAAACCAAATTCAAAGAAAAACAAAAAGGGTGACATTTATTCGTGCAGCTCAAAAGGCTGGCTTTATGTATAAATGGCTGTTGTAGCATTAACAAAAACAACAAAAAACTAGAAATTATTTTGATACTGCCTGAGACAAGCACGTGATTCTTCCAGTGAATCACGCAGTGCTACAGATATAGTTTGAGTGGCCTATGTACTCTCTCTCTCTCCTCCTGTCATTAGAGCCAATCTAGTAGTAGACATATTTAGGGTGCTAGGCTTTGTTGGGAAAATGAGAAGAGGTGGGGAGAGGAAAAAAACTAGAAAAAATGAATACAGTGCTTATGCCAGAAAATTATTTTCTCTGCTTGTTAAGGGAGTCATACCTAGGCTGTTTCACTGGGAGCCTAGATGTAGTTAGCAATCAAAGTGAAACCATATCAAACTAAGCTCTATGTAAACTTCTGAGGAGGACAATGAGGAATAAAAACAGTTCCTTCTTTTTCAAGAAATATCTATCTCCCCCTATGAGCCAAGGGGCAGATTAACAACCTAAAAACATTCCTAGCTGAGAATTTTACAACAAAGGGCAGGAAGAAAGGCAGGAAGGTGACAGTTTGCTCCTATTTCTTGTCCCCAACATATTCTGAGATATACAGTGGTACCTCTACTTACGATCGCCCCTACATACGAAAATTTCGAGATACGACCAGCTCCGGCCCCAAAAATTTACCTCTACTTACGAACTCGCCTCGACTTACGAACCGGATCCGCGGCCATTTTCCCTTATGCCACGCGGTCGCAGCTTCCTGTGGGCGAGATCGTGGTAGCAAGGAGACGTTCGGTGAGGCTTGTGGTGTGCTTTGTGGCATTTTGGAAGGTTTTGGAAGGTGTTTGGTGTGCTTGTCAGCATGGCTCCAAAGAAAATGCAGAGCGGGCTTGGCAAGAATAAGGCTTTGAAGAAAAAAGTGACGATCGAACTTAAGAAGGACATTATAGAAAAGCACGATCGTGGTATTCGTGTGACTGATCTGGCCTCGGAGTACAAGATGGCAAAGTCGACCATCTCGACTATTCTGAAGAATAAAGATGCCATCAGAGAAGCTGATGTGGCAAAAGGAGTGACAATCTTAACGAGGAAGAGGACACAAGTGGTGGAAGAGGTGGAAAAGCTGTTGTTGGTGTGGCTGAATGAGAAACAGCTGGCAGGTGATAGCGTGAGTGAAGCTATCATCTGTGAAAAAGCCAGGAAGCTGCACAGTGATTTATTGTGGGAAAACCCCTCTACCAGCGCAGCAAGTGAGGAATTTAAAGCCAGCAGAGGCTGGTTTGAGAAATTCCGAAAGAGAAGTGGCATCCACAGTGTGGCAAGACATGATGAGGCTTCCAGTTCTGATAAGGCTGCTGCAGAAGCCTACAAGAAAGACTTTGAGGACTTCATGAAGGCGGAAGGATACGTCGCTCAGCAAGTGTTCAACTGCGACGAGACAGGGCTCTTCTGGAAGAAGATGCCAAACAGAACTTACATCACGTGGGAGGAAAAGGCACTGCCAGGGCACAAGCCCATGAAGGACAGATTGACCCTTTTGCTGTGTGCGAACGCAAGCGGGGACCTGAAGATTAAGCCGCTGCTCGTGTACCATTCCCAGACCCCTCGTGCATTCAGGGACCATAATGTGAACAAGGCCAGACTGCCTGTCATGTGGAGGGCCAATGCGAGAGCGTGGGTCACAAGGCAGTTGTTCATGGAATGGCTGCACGAGGTGTTTGCACCCAGTGTTAAAAAATACCTGTCTGAGAACCAGCTGCCTGAAAGGTGCCTTCTCCTGATGGACAATACCCCGGCACACCCTCCAGCCTTGGTGGATGACATGGACGCCGAGTACGACTTCATAAAGGTCAAGTTCCTCCCCCCCAACACAACACCTCTTCTGCAGCCCATGGACCAGCAGGTGATCTGCAACTTTAAGAAGTTGTACACAAAGGCGCTCTTCACCAGGTGTTTCAATGTCACCGAAGAAACATCCTTGACTCTCAAAGAGTTTTGGAAAAAACATTTCAATGTCCTCCACTGCATCAGCCTAATTGACAAAGCCTGGCAAGATGTCACCTGCCAGACCTTAAACTCAGCCTGGAGGAAACTGTGGCCAGAATGTGTCGCTGAACGTGACTTTGAAGGGTCTGATGCAGAGGTAGTGGAGGAGATTGTGTCCATGGGCAAGAGCATGGGTCTGGTTGTGGATGATGCGGACATAGAGGAGCTTGTTGAGGACCATGAGGAGGAGCTGACCACAGAAGAACTTGCTCAGCTCCAGAGTGAGCAACAGAAAGTGCTTGGCGAGGAGCATTCCACTGAGGAAGAGGAGGAGGGGGAGGAGGTGAGCAGTGATGTGATAAAATCCATCATGCAGAAATGGAATGAGTGCCAGGATTTCATTGAGAAGCACCACCCCAACAGAACTGTGACAACCAGAGCATTGAACATGATGAACGACAACATGTTCTCTCATTTCCGGAGGGTTATGCAGCGCAGGAAAAAACAACTGACTTTAGACAGGTTTTTCCCCAGAACTGAGCCTGCAGCTAAGAGGCAAAGAAGAGAGGAAACCTCTGAAGGAGATCTCCCCGATGTCCCTTTGGAGCGGGACTCTCCCTCCAAACAATAACTGCCTCCCCACCCCATTCTCCCTCTTCATACTGTGCTTTTTTTCATGTTTTTGTGGTTTAAAAATAAAATGCATATGTTTCAGAACTGTTTAACCGTATGTATTTACATTGAACCTTATGGGGGGAAATGTGCCTCGACTTGTGACCAAATTCGGAGGGCGGGTTAGCCGAATTTACATTGAACCTTATGGGGATATTTGCCTCGTGGTGCGACCAAATTCGGAGGGCGGAACGGATTAACTGTATTTACATTGAACCTTATGGGAAAATTTACCTCGACTTGCGACCAACTCGACTTGCGATCAGAGTCACGGAACGGATTAAATTCGTAAGTAGAGGTACCACTGTACTGCTCTCGGCTTAAATATCTCATTTGGATGATGGTAGATAAGGTTCAGTAGTACCTAGAGCCCATGTGTCTCTTCCCTCCATCTATAGATATGTACATTATTTTGCATACATAGATTCTGTTATTTTACAACAACTCGGCCTAATACAAACTTTCTCTACCTGGTACTTATGTGTTGGAAATACATATCTCAGAATTCCCAATATGCTATACAGTAGTTTTAGGTCTTATCCACTAAGTGGTGGGGAAAGGGCCATGATTCACCCAAAAACACGAGAAAAGGGAAGGCTGCATTAGAGAAGCACAACTTCAAATGATGGTGATTTTCAACAGAGAATTATGGGAGATGGGAGGTGAGTTAAGACGTTATTTTCCTACCTTTCTTCCCTTACTGAAACTCCTTCAGTTCAAGTTCCTCTTTCTTCATCTGTTCTTTTTTCCTTTTAAACACCAACATCTGAAACACCAACATGCTAAATGAAAACAACAGTTACCTTACCATTCATAAAATAAGGATTGACATTATCCTGTATCACACAGACTTCTGTGGTCTTGGGACATTCTCCAAGTGCATCTCCTCTTACAATGCATCTAGGATGACTTCTAGTATGTTTTAACGACTCAGTGATCAAAGGCCATTTTCCTCAATGTCTTGTCATGACTTCTAATATCACCCAACCAGTGTTGAGGCAACATAAAGCCTATCCTCAATACTGTTACATGAGCACAACAATGCCTGGTTAATACTGTAAGTCATAAATGTGGAAATGACTAAGGGTGAGGTTTGGAAAAGGCCTCTAGCTGATCTTGGAGAGCTGCTACCATAGAAATTTGCCTTATCACAAATGGGAACAGTAGGACTCTGTGCTAAGCATCTGAGACAAATACTGTGCAATGCATTTTAATATGAACAAAGTACCTTTGCTTGAAATGTTAAAGCAGCTACATCCTTTGCTAGATTCATGCCTTGAAAGTTGTCTCTGCTAATTCAGTTTGTTGGTAATCCCAGAGGAAATGTTACCTGTGCATCCAGGGTGATGCAGACAATCAGGGACGGCTTTTGAAGTAGCTGAGCAAACCTGGTAAAGAGCATGACTCTTTTAACACTGAGGAGATGTGCTTCATTTGCACTAATACATCTTTCAAATGTTTGCACAACACTACTAGACAATACTGAATTAGATGAACTGATTGCCTGACTTGGTATAAGGCAATCTCCTAAGTTCAAATCAAACTCCTGCCCTGGAAATTGCTTTTTTTTATTAAACACTCTTGGTCACCGACTCTAGGTTGAAGCTTTTGTCTTCAACCTTTTAAATCAACAAGGCTTTTAGGTGAAATATCTTATGACCAATGACTGTGATTTGGGGTATGAAGTTCAGCCTTCTAAAACACAGAACTCATTTTTAATTTCAGCCTGCTTAATTTTTTCATCACACATACCCCATCTTCTCATTTGTTTTCCTTGCCTAAAAAACAAACAAAACATCATAATAAAAGTGAAGGAAAAATCAGTCTCCATTTGCTTGCAGAATATATAGTCAATGTGATTTGGGGACTGTCCATCCAATGATATCCCTGCGTTGAGTTGTCTTTTAGGTTTTTAGAAAAAGGTAATCATTTAATTTTCTTGGGGGAACTTTATTAGTCTTCTGCTTTGTTTGAAAACAGGACTAATTTTTCTTATAATTCCAAATGCTATTTTACTTTTAATTTTAGCATTCCAGTTGAGTATAACGACTATGATGTCTTTTTTTACTGTGGTATTGATAAGGTGCTGCAAGTCATCACAGAATTATTCACATTTGCATCTGTGGTTAGAACATAGGCTTGGATCATTCTAATATTGATTGGCTTCCTTGAACTCAAATTGAGATCACTTTATCATATTTTGGGTTGTACTTGAATACTAAAGTTGACTTCCTTTTGTTAATAACGGTCGCTATTCCATATGATCTATGATTTTTTTGTTTGCAGGAGATGTGAAGTCCTCTGATATGAAGTGACCAATTCTAGTCCATTTCAGTGTGATGATTCCCAAAACGTCAATTCTGTCTTGACATTTCTGTTCGGACAAATCAAATTTGCTTTGGTTCATGGTTCTGACATTCCACATACCAGTGGGATTCATCTTTGCAGCATTGAATTTCCTTTTGCCTTTGGGCACATCAGTTACTAGACATCCTTTAGCTTTAATCCAGGCACATCAGTGCTACTCATCCTTGCTCTTTGCTGTTCCTCAGTAGTGTGTTGGACCCCTTCCATCACTGGGGTTCCTCTTTCAGTATGATGTTGTCATTGTCCTGGCTGGAATCTCCTTTTGGTTTACTTGGCAGAATAATGGAGTTGGTTGCTATTTCCTTCTCCAGTGAAATTAATTGTATTTAATCAGATCTCTTGATTATGGTCTGCCCATCATGGATGACTCTTATAGGAGTGTACAATCCCAAAAGCATAGCTCATTGCAGCCCTGGCATATGCAGGTTCCTTCCTCATTACAACATAACCAACCATGAAGCATTAATCTGGATTTTTAAAACCATCTATTATGTATGTAAGCACTATATTTGTCTAAAAATTCATATGCCAATGAGCATTATAATGCATTTAAACTACCAAGAACTGCTTCTCAAAATCTGAAGTACATAATCAAATTCCAATTTGTACATTAGTCCTAACCTGATATCTTTCAGGTATCTTGAATTATAATTCCCATCATAACAAAACATGATTTCTCAAATGTTTTTAGACCCCTTTGTGTAACAGCATTGTCCAATATTATAGGCCTTTGCTTTAGGATCAAAGCAAAATTTAGAGCAGCTCAGCTCAGCTCCAGGAAAAGGGACAGTCCAGTTCCATGTCAGATTCTCATTTGTTAAAGCCTATAAATAATGTAGCAAAGTGTTCTCCATTTTCAAAACACGTCTACCTGTCTCATCCATCCTTCTTTCTATATTTGTGATTGACATATATTTTCAGATCAAATGCAACTGTCGTTCTGAGTATTGTCAGTATGGTAGAGGGGAGAATATACAGGTGTTCCTGTAATAAAAGATAGTGGTAATGTGCCTTCCCTGATCAGATAATTCCTTTTTCTTTTCTTCATTTTATCCTCCCTTTTGAATCTGACACAGGTATTTTCAATTCTACTTTTACCCAATTTTACCCAATATTATAAGTGCCATTGCTGATCAAACGACCGTGTGAAAATTTCTTCACCCAATGGCCAATAAATGGTTGATATAGGGACTTTTATTGAGTTGAAACAGCTTTAATGTCTGAATATATATATGTATGTGTGTGTGTGTATACACACATACACACACACATATACATGTATTCATATTCATATTCAATTTTCATATGAGGAAAACTTTAGTTTCCAAAGATATATTTTTCTTACAAATGGACTTGCTCAGATGATAGGCTGCCTTGGTCAGAACGTAAGTGTTAAGATCCAGCAGAGCCAGGGCTGAGTGCAGAGGGTCCTTTTTGCAGAATTGTCACCAGCAGCTCTTGGGTGGCAAAGTGTAGGCAGAGAAAATTAAACCTGTCCCTTCATTCTTTCCCCCAAGTCACTGATTGTTGAGATTTTACATTTGTAAAACAGCTAGTAGATCAGAGGAGGAGGTTGCACACATCACAGCTGAACACTTTTTAAAAATTTATTTAAAATGTGGGTTTTGTGATTCTGCTTGGAATACTTTTCATTTAAAATGTGGCTTCTGCACATGTCACCCTTTGGGGAATAGAATGCACAAAGTGGCATTTAGAAATACTCTACCCTGCTGATCTGTCTTTCTCGAGAAGTGACTGGTGAAGGTTTCCCCTCACTGTTGTGAGCTTTGTGAGATTAAATTGTAAACCTTTTGTTGTTTAATGCTTCGTTGATTTTAGAAGACCTGATCTGAC
The DNA here is from genome assembly GCF_059951505.1 of Python bivittatus. Classification (NCBI taxonomy): domain Eukaryota; kingdom Metazoa; phylum Chordata; class Lepidosauria; order Squamata; family Pythonidae; genus Python; species Python bivittatus. Next base: position 19,245,926 of record NW_028277098.1, read on the forward strand.
AGCTAATGAGCAAATTATGCTTACAAAACTGCCATATGGAATTTCTCCATTTGGCAGTGGATCACCTGGTGGTAACAGATAAAATGATGTTTTAAAACATCAGGTTGATTGGAAAAGGCACTTCTTTTTTCTTTATTTCTGGCGTGCTTTGGAATATGCTTCTTCTCCACTAATCGATGTGGTACTGATTAATATTGTGCTGGGATTTGTCTTCTATTCTGTCAATGGTTTTCTTCCCAGTGCTAGAGGCTTCTTTTTTCTTATGACATTCTTAGGGAATTTTAGAGTATCCATTGAATTATTTTAGTAATGATTTTAAGCTTACCTTATCATTGCTAGACCACTAGGCTTCTGGTTAGTTTTTTTCTTTCTTTTTAACACATCTCTATACGGAGCATTTTGAAGTTATTCTGGTTGGAATCCTCTAGTTCATTCTCTGAGGTCTATATATATGTATAAGTAGAACCAAGCCTATTAAAGATACAGTCATGTGAAAAAGAAAGTACACCCTCTTTGAGTTCTATGGTTTTATGTATCAGGACATAATAAAAATCATCTGGTCCTTAGCAGTTCTCAAAAGTAGGTAAATACAACCTCAGATGAACAACAAAACATGACATATTACACCATGTCATCATTTATTTTACAAAAAGAAAGCCAAAATGGAGAAGCCATGTGTTAAAAACTAAGTACACCTTATGATTCAATAGCTTGTAGAACCACCTTCAGCAGCAATAACTTGAAGTAATCATTTTCTGTATGACTTTATCAGTCTCTTACATCATTGTGGAGGAATTTTGGCCCATTCTTCTTTACAACATTGCTTCAGTTCATGGAGGTTTGTGGGCATTTGTTTATGCACAGCTCTCTTGAGGTCCCGCCACAGCATTTCAATCAGGTTGAGGTCTGGACTTGACTGGGTCATTGCAACACCTTGATTCTTTTCTTTTTCAGCCATTCTGTTGTAGATTTGCTGGCGTCCTTAGGATCATTGTCCTGTTGCATGACCCAATGTTGGCCAAGCTCTAGCTGTTGGACAGATGGCCTCACATTTGACTCTAGAATACTTTGGTATACAGAGGAGTTCATGGTCGACTCAATGACTGCAAGGTGGCGGTCCTTGGCTGCAAAAGAAGCCCAAATCATAACCCTCCACCACTCTGCTTGACGGTTGGTATGAGATGTTTGTTCATATGCTGTGTTTGGTTTTTGCCAAACGTGGTGCTATGCATTATGGCCAAACATCTCCACTTTGGTCTCGTCTGTCCATAGGACAGCATTGCAGAAGTCTTGTGATTTGTTCAGATGCAACTTTGCAAACCTAAGCCATGCTGCCATGTTCTTTTTAGAGAGAAGAGGCTTCCTCCTCTAAAAAGGAGAACCTTTCAAACAAACCATACTTACTCAGCCTTTTTCTAATTGTACTGTCATGAACTTTAACATTTAAATGCTAACTGAGGCCTGTAGAGTCTGAGATGTAACTCTTGGATTTTTTGCAATTTCTCTGAGCATTGCAGAGTCTGACTTTGGGGTGAATTTGCCGGGATGTCCACTCCTGGGAAGATTAGCAACTGTCTTGAATGTTTTCCACTTGTGAATAATCTTTCTCACTGTAGAATGATGGACTTTAAATTGTTTGGAAATAGCCTCATAATCCTTCCCAGATTGATGGGCAGCAACAATTGCTTCTCTAAGATCATTGCTGATGTCTTTACTCTTTGGCATTGTGTTAACACACACCTCAATGCTCGAGACCAGCAAACTCCTAAAACTTTGGCTGTTATAGAGGTCATCACATTTGCTGATGATCAATTGATCAAGGGCATTTGATTAGCAGAATCTGACTGCTACTTAGCCTCTTCATAGCTATGGAAGCAGTAAGGGTGTACTTAGTTTTTCACACATGGCTTCTCCATTTTGGCTTTCTTTTTGTAAAATAAATGATGACATGGTGTAATATGTCATGTATTGTTGTTCATCTGAGGTTGTATTTACCTACTTTTGAGAACTGCTAAGGACCAGATGATTTTTATTATGTCCTGATATTTAAAACCATAGAACTCAAAGAGGGTGTACTTTCTTTTTCACATGACTGTATATAAAGATGGGTGTTTAATGTCCATAATGTCAAGTAATGTTTATCAAGGAAATTTGGTAATGTCTCCCTTCCTTCTACATTGTTTACCTAGCAATAATATAGAATTAGTTTCACCCCAACTGTCTTTTCCATTGGGGCTAGAGGGGAATCCAAAGGGACAAAAATACAGAAGTTTCAGTAAAGCTCTCCTGATGATGATGATGATGATGATGATGATTTTAACAGAATTAAAACTACATAAACACATAGCAAAATGATAAAAAGTATTATTTATTTATTCGATTTGTATGCCCCCCCGAGTCACTTGCTGAGATGGGCGCCATACAAATCAAATCAACTCAATCAATCAATCAATTGAAGGGCAAAAAAAAAAATCAAGGAAATTTACCCCATCTCCCCACCCACCAAAGAAAACACCTGGGATATATTTTCAGTGCATTTTCAACTTGTTAACGCTGGCCTTTGAAGAGAGTTAAGTATGAATGAAGGGGCCCTATGCCAGTGTCAAACAAGGAAGAGAAGTGCCACCAGTGAGAAAGGGCCTTTTTTTTGCCAAAGGCCCTTGTTGTGCCCCCAAATGTTACCCCTGACCAATCTCCTCTGAAGAAGAAGACCTTCTGGGGTCAATCTGGAAAAACACTACATCCATAGAATCTGAAAATGCTCTATTGTCTCGAGTTGAGCAAGGCTGATTTTCAGTCCCTTGCTTTCACCAGCCTACAGACAGCATAAAAACATAGGTATAAGAGGAAAGAATTCAAACAAACAAATAAACGAACAACTTCACATTTTCTGCATTAAAACAAAAACTAATCACAAAGTCTACTTGAGTTGTTTGAGCCAGTATGTCTCTGAATGTAACTGAATTTGTCTCCCTGTTTCTCCTATTAGCCTCACTTAAGGGCTGCCATACTTACAAATAACTAATACTCTGTGGAATGACAGTTTTAACAGTACTGGGTGGAAAGCTTGTGGTGGGGCTGCATTAATCTTGGGGGAAAGACTGTTTCACAACTTTGCCATTGCTGCAAAAGCTCTATCTGTGTCACATCTAATCGTGGTGGGACATAAACCATGGGCCTCTACTGAACATCTTAGCGAGTGTGCATTTATGAAGAAGGTTGGATTTATTGAGTCTGGAGTATAGCTAAGAAGATAATTTTGTGCTGTTAGAAAGAAATTACTACCCTATACTTAAAATCCTGGCCAGAAGAAATGTGTTCACTCTCACTCTTTGAACTGGATCTCTATCAACATAATGGAAAGATTGCTCATTATGATTCTTATGCAGTCAAGCTTTAATTTGATGGTTAAACGGCGAGTTTCTATTATATACCTATTGTAATATATGTGTGCATGTCTATGGGTTTATTATGTTGGCATTTTCTATTTGTCTTTTTCTTCTTGCTCATTTTTGGTTTTTGCCAGTGTGTGTGTGTGTGTGTCTGTGTGTATAAATTATATTGTATTTTGTAGTTTTTTCCTCCCCTTCCTTTTTTCTTGCTTTCTGTACATTACAGCAATAAAAATAAATAAAATGCTTAAAAATCTTAGAAGGCATGCAGGTTACCATAAAGGAAGGCAGTGCTTCAGGTACTCCATATCCAAATTGCATTAGACTCAAAGGTTGTCTAATAACTCCTTGGACAATGCATTGGAAAGAGGTTCTTAACCTCTCAACATGATACTAGACCCTCTTTCTGTGATTCTTTCCAGAATCTAAACTTGGCTATAGTTTATTTTTCGATAACGCTTACAAAACTTACAAATCTCTCTCTCTTTCTCTCACCCTGTTATATGCAACATGTTGGGTCTGTATGTTGAAATGGGACTGGGAAAGCAGCAGCAACAACAGCTTTTCATAAGGCCTTTTGCTTGAACAAGTGTTCTTGCCTCTCTCCAACCAAAGTGAAGACACAACACAAGAAGTTAAGGTTAATTACAAGGAGAAAATGCTTTCATTTTATCCATGGCGAGGAAGAGGATATGCTAGGGGCTAGGACTCAAGGCTAGTAAGAGTCTTGATCTTCCAAAGAAGATGAATGTGCTTCCCCAAAAGAATGATTTTCTGATAGGCATGGAGGTGGCTGATTATCCCAGCCCTCTTCCTTCCATATGCATGACACTGTTACATTTTTGAAAGGTGCAGGGACACATCACAGAGGATGGTGGGACTGCATTTTTTTTTTTTTTTAATCAGGACTCTATTTTAGGGCTTGTGAAATCAGGTTTCAACACATATAGTCAGAGGGGTCAAAATAAGACAGCTTAAGTAGCAAATTATTCACCCCCGGGGGAAAAAAACTTAGTTTGCTAGTACAGCCAGCTCCCTCTTCCCCATGTTACATATACCAGCCTCCAAATTAGATCCCAGTAATATAGGGTTCCCCTTCATGGATCATTGCCTTGTCGTGGCGAAGGGGCTTGCGTAACTCAGTGAAGCCATGAGCTATACTGTGCAGGGCCACCCAAGACAGACAGGTCATGACAGAGAGTTCTGACAAAATGTGGTCCACTGGAGAAGGAAATGGCAACCCACTCCAGTATCCTTGCCAAGAAAACCCCATGGACAATGTTAAAATGTTATGACGCCGGAAGATGAGCCCCTCAGGTCGGAAGGTGTCCAATATGCTACTGGGGAAGAGCGGAGGGCAATTCCAAGTAGCTCCAGAAAGAGTGAAGCGGCTGGGCCAAAGCCGAAAGGACGTTCAGCTGTGGATGTATCTGGAAGCGAAAAGAAGGTCCGATGCTGTAAAGAACAATATTGTATAGGTACCTGGAATGTAAGATCTATGAACCAAGGCAAGCTGGATGTGGTCAAACATGACATGACAAGATTGAACATCGACATCTTGGGAATCAGCGAACTGAAATGGACGGGAATGGGTGAATTTAATTCGGGTGACCATTATATCTACTACTGTGGGCAAGAAACCCTTAGAAGAAATGGAGTTGCACTCATAGTCAATAAGAGAGTGGGAAAGGCAGTAATGGGGTACAACCTCAAAAACGACAGAATGATCTCAGTGCGTATCCAAGGCAAACCATTCAATATCACAGTCATCCACATTCTATGCCCCAACCACTGATGCTGAAGAAGCTGAAGTTGACCGCTTCTATGAAGACCTACAACACCTTCTAGAACTAGCACCAAAAAAAGATGTCCTTTTCATCATAGGGGATTGGAATGCTAAAGTAGGAAGTCAAGGAGTAATCGGAATAACAGGCAAGTTTGGCCTTGGAGTACAAAATGAAGCAGGGCAAAGGCTAATAGAGTTCTGTCAAGAGAACAAGCTGGTCATAGCAAACACTCTTTTCCAACAACACAAGAGACGACTCTACACATGGACATCACCAGATGGTCAATACCGAAACCAGATTGATTATATACTTTGCAGCCAAAGATGGAGAAGCTCTATACAGACAGCAAAAACAAGACCAGGAGCTGACTGTGGCTCAGATCATGAGCTTCTTACTGCAAAATTTAGGCTTAAATTGAAGAATGTAGGGAAAACCACTAGACCACTCAGGTATGACTTAGATCATATTCCTTGTGAGTACACAGTGAAGGTGATGAATAGATTTAGAGGATTAGATTTGGTAGACAGAGTGCCTGAAGAACTATGGACGGAGGTCCGTAACATTGTACAGGAGGCAGCAACTAAAACCATCCCAAAGAAAAAGAAATGCAAGAAAACAAAATGGCTGTCTGATGAGGCTTTACAAATAGCTGTGGAAAGAAGGAATGCGAAAAGCAAGGGTGAAAGGGAAAGATATAAGCAACTGAATGCAGATTTCCAGAGAATAGCAAGGAGAGATAAGAAGGCCTTCTTAAATGAACAATGCAAAGAAATTGAGGAAAACAATAGAATGGGGAAGACTAGAGATCTCTACAAGAAAATTGGAGATATGAAAGGAACGTTTAGTGCAAAGATGGGCATGATAAAGGACAAAAAAGGCAGGGACCTAACAGAAGCAGAAGAGATTAAGAAGAGGTGGCAAGAATACACAGAAGAACTATACAAGAAAGATCTTAATGTCCCTGATGTCCACGCTGGTGTGATCACTGACCTTGAGCCAGACATCCTAGAGAGTGAAGTCAAGTGGGCCTTAGGAAGCATTGCTAACAACAAAGCTAGTGGAGATGACAGGATTCCAGCTGAGTTATTTAAAATACTAAAAGATGATGGTGTTAAAGTGCTGCACTCAATATGCCAGCAAGTTTGGAAAACGCAACAGTGGCCACGGGATTGGAAAAGGTCAGTTTACGTTCCAATTCCAAAGAAGGCCAATGCCAAAGAATGCTCAAACTATCGCACAATTGCACTCATTTCACATGCTAGCAAGGTTATGCTCAAAATCCTACAAGCTAGGCTTCAGCAATACATGAACCGAGAACTACCGGATGTACAAGCTGGGTTTCGAAGAGGCAGAGGAACTAGAGATCAAATCGCCAACATTCGCTGGATCATGGAGAAAGCACAAGAGTTCCAGAAAAATATCTACTTCTGCTTCATTGACTATGCAAAAGCCTTTGATTGTGTGGATCACAACAAACTGTGGCAAATTCTTAAAGAGATGGGAGTACCAGACCACCTTACCTGTCTCCTGAGAAATCTGTATGCGGGCCAAGAAGCAACAGTTAGAACCGGTCATGGAACAACCGATTGGTTCAAAATAGGGAAAGGTGTACGACAAGGCTGTATACTGTCACCCTGCTTATTTAATCTATATGCAGAGTACATCATGAGAAATGCCAGGCTGGAAGAATCACAAGCCGGAATTAAGATTGCAGGGAGAATCATCAACAACCTCAGATATGCGGACGATACCACCCTCATGGCAGAAAGTGAAGAAGAACTAAAGAGCCTCTTGATGAGGGTGAAAGAGGAGAGTGCAAAAGCTGGCTTGAAACTCAACATTAAAAAAACTAAGATCATGGCATCTGGACCCATCAATTCCTGGCAAATAGAAGGGGTAGAAATGGAAGCAGTAACAGACTTCATTTATCTGGGCTCCAAGATCACCACAGACGGAGACTGCAGCCATGAAATTAAAAGACGCTTGCTCCTTGGGAGGAAAGCTATGGCAAGCCTAGATAGCATATTAAAAAGCAGAGACGTCACCTTGCCGACAAAGATCCGCATAGTCAAAGCTATGGTTTTTCCAGTAGTAATGTGTGGCTGTGAGAGCTGGACCATAAAAAAGGCTGAGCGCCGAAGAATTGATGCCTTTGAACTGTGGTGCTGGAGAAGACTCTTGAGAGTCCCCTGGACTGCTAGGAGGTCAAACCAGTCAATCTTAAAGGAAATCAACCCTGATTGCTCATTGGAAGGATTGATAATGAAGCTCAAGCTCAGATACTTTGGTCACCTAATGCGAAGAGAGATCTCTTTGGAGAAGACCCTGATGCTGGGAAAGATTGAAGGCAAAAGGAGAAGAGGACGGCAGAGGATGAGATGGTTAGATAGCATCACTGAAGCAATGAGCATGAAACTGAGCAAACTCAGGGAGGCAGTGAAGGACAGGAAGGCCTGGCGCAATATGGTTCATGGGGTCACGAAGAGTCGGACACGACTTAACGACTAAACAACAATATAGGGTTGCACCCCATTTAAATGCCCCAATAGAGCACTCATATGCATCTCCCCTTGTGAGCATGGTAGAGCTACTTGAGATCCCCAAAAGCAGGATCAAGACATTAGGGAGATCTGATATGGATGAGATCAAGGCATAAGAGGAAGGCATGTATGAATCTGCCTTAGTTAAAGGGGAAGTTTGCTGTCTATCAGCTTGCTTTTCACCTAAATTCTCATCTTACCATCAACAAGCCCCGTGTAGCCTTGCCATTGTCAAATTCAGCAAAAGAAAAAAAGATGCTTCATGTACTCATGTGCATTTCTTTTGTTTACACATTGTTGTGGTCCTTTACTCAGTATGAATATTGTTTGCATGCGTATTTTCCATAGCATAATACATTTTTGTGTGTACTTTTCTCTAACATGCACATTTGGGGTATTTCTTCCTAATTTACAAATTGTGGTATTTTAGCGCCATAGTTATTTTGGGATATAATGTTGGAATTAGAAAGCTTGTAAGGCATGCATATATATCCCAGACATGTATATGCATTCCTCTTTTATATTCAGCAGGTTTGAAATCAAAATATTTTTCTACAATTTTTTAAAGAACCAATTTATCATCAATCCTTCTTCATTCATTCATTCATTCATTGGGTACATTTATATCCCACTTTTTCTCAGGGCCTCAAGGCAGCTTATAGGAGGATCTTCCTTCATTTGAGCACCACAACACCAACCCTGTAAGAAAAAGTGACTGGTCTAAGTCAGCCATTGGGCTTCCATGGGTAAGGATGGACTAAGACCTGGGGGTCTCCAGTACTAGTCACATATCCTGATCATTATTGTACACAGAGAACCTGGGTACACTGAATCACTGCCACTACTTATGTCTAGTCTGTGATGGGTATGAATTTTCTTCCATTATTGTTTAAAAATAATTTTACAGCTTTCCTAAATATCCTATTAAATAGGACAGAATTAATTTGGGATTTGAAATCTCCAGCAACAATGCAAGTCAGTCACATAGCTTGTATGGAAAGGCAGTCTTTTTATCAGCCTCAACTCCTAAACAAGCTGCACCCTTACTTGAAGGAGAAACCTGGCATCAATGATCCCAATGCTGGAAAGCTCAAGATTAGATGCCTGCAATACAGTGTTTTCTGAAGGCTAACCTTGAAGATGCTCTAGAAATTGCAACTGGCCCAAAAGGTGGCTACATGAATGGGGCGTAGTGGCTCTTGGAGGTTCCACATCAACACTGTGTTAAATAGCACCACATCCTGTTGCTTGCTTTTTGAACCCAATTTGAGGTGCAGAGCTTGCTGAGTTTAGGCCTAAGGCACCTGTAGAACCTTCTGTACATAGCTCTAACTTCATACAGTCTCAGGTTTTTCATGGGGCACCTTTTGCTGGTTCTGCTAAGGATATGTCTAATATTTATATTTTGCTTTTTTTCATGGTGGGGCTCTTATTGTGGAATCAGTTGAGATAGTCATGGTTTAGGAGAAGGCTTAAAATGTATCAATTTATCCAGGCTGTCTGTCTGTCTGTGCTATCTCATCTAGTGATTCTAGATCTGTTTTTAATGTTTTAATGATACTGGTTTAGCTCTTATCTATTATGCATAGATGTTTTGATGTTATCTTTGTATATATAGGTGGCATATACTTTTTTTAATGGAATGTGACAGAATTTAGAACTTAAAAAACAGGGAAGTTTTGCTTTTGCAAAAAAAAAAAAAAAAGTATGTCTGAATCCATGTGTTCAACAGTATTTCTGGGACAGAATTAGAATTAAGAGTCAGTTTTCACATGGGCTTCTCATCTTTGATATTCCCAGGTCTCAAACAAGGTGTTTTTTTTTTTTTTGCCTGTAGCTGTGTGCAAATAATGACTGTAGAACTGGTTGTCTCTTTTTCAAAATGATGACTAAAACAGATTCTCTCCAGTTTGAGTAAATCAATACACATAGTAAATATATTAAAAACTTTCCTATAATAAAACCACTGGTCACCTTTCAAAAGATGGAGACTTTATTTCTGTAGTAAATACTGAACTCACTATTAAACAGGTTATGATGCTGATTTAACATACAATAAAAATTCTTTAGCAGAAAGTGAATTTCCCCAATATCATTAAACCTTATCACGGTGGTATAATACTTTTTCACTAATTACTAATATCAAATTCCTCCTGTAGCTATAACTATTATTTATAACTGAAATCGTTGAATTATTTTAAATATGTTCCATAAGTAAGAACCTCATGCGCCCTGCTAAATAAATAAGTGAATAAATAAAACAGGCAGACTATAAACAAATTTTTATTCGAAAAGTTTGGGAGGAGTAGAATTAAAAGTCAGCACTTTCATCTTATGTGACTGCAGGAAATTATTTAAAAAACAAGGCAAATTTATATCCTGCTGTTACCTCTGCTATTGATTATTGCTTTTATTTAGCATTAAAATGGCATGCTGGCCATTTATAAGGTTTCTCTAGCCATTAATGTGTTTCTCTTGACATCGGCAGGACACTTTAATGGAAAGCATCATTGACACAGCTGTTTCCTCAAGGTGTGAAATCTAGAGGGGGAGGAAGGGGAGATTAGTCACAGTGACAGGCCAAACATTTGGGAATTACTTTTCTGTGCATATCATTAAAAAAGATCAATACCATGAATACATAGAGGCCAATACTATTTACTGTAGAGAGCAAGGGAAAACAGAAAAATTCTGCTTTGCATCACTTGGCTTGATTGCCATGGGTCTTTTCACAGTGTTGTGTAGAAAGTCACCTTGACTTAGTCTGGAAAGGAACTGGGTAGACTCCAAATCCAGCAGAGGATAAAAGCCAGTAATGGCAGCCTTTTCCGCTGGTGCATGTCCTGCCTTTTACTGCACAAGTTGTCTTTCCCACAGTGAAGGAGGCATGTTCTTTTCCAAGTGCTATTAATCAATGATTTAGGAGTGTAAGTGCAACTGAATGTATAAATACCTTCCTTGGGTTTGGGGCTTGACACCACTTTGGGCTTGCCCTTTTACCTACCACTTTTAATGAATATCCCATTAGCAATGCTAGAGAAGTGTGACTTGTTACTAATCCAAAGTGATAAGAGAGACCCAAAGGCAGATTAATCACCTGCTGGAAATTGTGCCTGATTGCTCTATGGACATCAACTTCCCATTCAAGCTGGATGTATGGAAAAGCAAACTGAAAATTAGGAAAAACAATGAAATATTAGCTTTATACTCTGTAGAGAAGCTAATGGCTCAGAACTGTGTGGAGAAGACCCCAAAAAAAAGCTGTGGGAAGAATTGCCTGTGAGATTCTAGTCCTTTGTGGACCTGAAGACACTGTTCAATGTACTGAGACTGCAATCTCATTTTATGAGCAAATTAGTATCTGAAAGGTGAAGGATTAGATTTATTAGGTTTCAGGTACTGCAATGTCTCAGCTTCATGCCAAGCGAGGCCGGTTGTGGTGTCTTCCATTCTCTTTTGTATAACAGAGAAAAGGGAAAACTGACAGCTCTTTTTCAGCTCACCATCACCTGATAAATATTACCTAGAATTGGGAAAGGTACTTATTTATACAGAGAATGTAATGTGACTAATGAGAGCCAGTTTTGTACAGTGACTAAGATTCTGGGCTAGAAACCAGGAGACTTTGAGTTCTAGGCCACCCTTAGGCATGAAAGCCAGCTGGGTGACTTCAGGCCAGTCACTTTCTCTCAGTCCAATCAACCTCACAAGGTTCTTGTTGTGGGGAAAATAGGAGGTGGGAGCATTAGATATGTACACTGCCTTGAGTTCACAAAAAATAAGGGCAGGATAAAACAAACAAACAAACAAACAAATCTAATACACTGAAAGAATGCAAGAAAGCACGGGACTTCAGGTGCTCTCTGTCTACACTGTCGGGTGCTTTGCTGCTAATACAACTAGCTGTTCTTTCCATATTCTGATAAGTTGAAAGAGTCAGCCTGCATGTACCCATCCATGCAGATACGTAGAACTCGATGTGAAGGGGGTCCTGACTGCAGCAGCATATTTATTTTCATGGAAAAACTTTAAGATTGTCAATATCTCCATAAAGTTCCTTCTGACATTTCTGAGCCATATGGAAGGTGAGCTGGCAAGGCTAGTGGCCACATTAGAACCAACAAGTGAACCCCATAACTCTCTTGAGCATTTTTTCAATATACTGAAGGAATAGTGTGAATATTGGTAAACTCAAGAAAGGTTTGCTTTTTTCTTGATCTCTACATCAAGCTTCTCAGTTCCCAATAATGTGTTTACTTTCTTGTATTTGTAAAAGTCTTTGATTCCTTCTCTATATGTTGCATGGTCCTAGGGCTTAGTATTTTTTTAAAACTGACCCTAACATCATCCAACAGTTCACAGCTCCCCTGGATGTGTGATTTCTCACCAGATTAATTGAACTAAGACTCAAACTGTGATCTCTGAGGAAAAATAGATTTTCTTCTCACTCACTCCTTCCCTCAGTATTATGAGAAGCTATGAGATGCTCACAAGGTCAGATGAAATTTCACTAATATAATATGGAAAAGATGAATTAAACTGACATGAATATATAGCAATCAAAACAAAAGGAATTCCTACCGTGGATGTACCATGAGATGGAATTTGAAAATTGTATCCAATAGTTCAGAGCTCACAGTTTCCCTTAAAACCATTGGCACATGTGCAGGCATGCAGTTAAAAACAAACAAACAAACATTTTGTGGCTTCCTGAAATTGCAGTAAAGGTGTTAAGAGAATTGACATATATTGGCAGCTAAATTCAGCTCTTTCTAGAAAAAAAATGGTGAAAAACTTTGAATGTCTGACTTTCTTTTCAGTCATTAACAAGAAGAACTCATCTCATTAAAAATTAACACCTTTTTATTATACCTAATTTACTTATAAATCTTATTGCCTCTCATTATGAGCTTTCATGGACATCTCAATCAGCTCTGTGATTAAATCTATCTTATTCAGGCTATTCTTTCCCCACTGATTTTAATTTTATCTTAATGACTTTCTTTCCCTTCTCCCTCCCCAGCCCTGAGTGTTCACTTGGGCCATTTCTGAACTGGTTGAAGGAAAAGACCCCTGGGGAGGATGAAGTAATATAAACATGAAGGGCAGAGATACGATAAAATGGCAGCCCTTGCATTTACAGAGGGACAATATGTGATCAGAAAGAAGAGGGGAATAGTGTTGACAGCCAAGCAGTAGAGAAAAGTAACAGTATGAAGTGAGACAGTAGAAGGCTACAGCAAAAAAAAAGTGAGTGATGACAAGGGCATGAATGAGAACTTTCATTGAAGAGACAGAGAGGAAGGGACATATTTTTATAATGTTGTAAAGGAGAAGTGACATGACTCAATATGGGGAACAAAGGAGACAGAGAGAGGATATATATATAAAAAAAGATTTTGTGTCAGTTCATGAGGGTGATTGGTGATATTTTCCTCTCATCAGGAAACTTGACAAAGGAAGGAGGGTTTGAGAGGAAAATGAGACATTTTGTTTTTGATATATTGAGTTTTGACCCACAGTTGAAGATAAGAGATTAGATGCCACTAGAAATACGTCACTGGAGGAATACATACCAGACCACAGATGTAGAACTAGATGTCACTGGCATAGATGAACACTATCTACATCATGGGATTTATGAGATAACCCAAGGACAATGTGCATAAAGAGAAGATTTACATACAGATTCCCATCCATCACCACCAAAAGATGGGGAAGACAAGGAAGAATATTAGGAGAGTATGTACTGCTGGAGTTCTTGATATGAAGGTTAACTAAAGGTTAGTGGTAGTCTAATATGTATATTCCAACAGCACTTTAAGAGTGAGGTGCAAACCCCAAGGGTCCCTCTTTGGAACAGTGAATGTTCAGAAAGGGATGTATTCCTGCCCCCCTTCTTTTCAACTTGTACGTCAGTTCAGTGGTGGACCTTCTCCATAATCCACATTTCCACATAGCTAAACTAGCAGGGTGCAAAATCCCTACACTCCTTTATGCTGATGATGCTACCATAATTTCACAAACCCCTATAGGGCTGAAAAAAGCAATAACAGCAATATTCTGCTACTGCAGACAAAATCACCCGGTTCTTAATTTTGATAAATCTAAAATTCTGATCTTTGCTAAGAGAGCTACCCAACAATTCTGGAGAGTAGAAGGACACAGGTTAGAGCAGGTTACTGCATTGAAATATCTTGGGGTGGTTTTCTACTCTAAAGGCATCTGGAATGTGCACCAGAATCACATAGTGCAGCTAGCTCTTAGGTCTACAAGTGCTATTAAACACTTCTTTTATACAAGTGGAGGACAATGCATCTCCATGGCATTAAAACCTTTTGAGGCCAAACCCACTGGACCAATCCTTTATGGGGCACAAGTAGGAATTTACGTGAACAAGGATGCGCTGGAAACAGTACAAACAAATTCTATGAGATCAATCCTTGTGGCACCCAATGGAACAGCAAACACCCACTTAAGGCTTGAGACAGGAATGCCTGCAATCCAGGTAACGGCCTGGAGGAGGAGGATAAACTACTGGCTGAAAATCCAATTCTTCCCAGTCGGACTGACCCCTTTAGTTTTAATAGACAATTTTCCTTCTCCCTGGAAACAGACCACAGAACAGAAGTTGGCATTATATGGGCTTTCTGGACCATTCCTAATTTCTTTAGGATATGACCAAGCCAAAGTCACACTAAAAAAATAAGGGATATGGAGTTTCAGACTGAAGTTAATAGGCTGCCCCAACATGGCAGAAATTGAATAAGGGCACTTGGGAACCAGCAAGATATCTGCAAAATCTAACTTTCCCCAAACTGAGAACAGCATTTTTCAAAGCCAAGCATAACATCTTACCATCCGCACTGCTGCAAGGCAGATACTCCAAAACCCCATTAACCGAGTGTACCTGCCCATGTGGCGACAAGGAGATCGAAACCACTTCGCATGTATTACTGCATTGTAAACTCTACAGTGATATCAAGTCTGCTTATATTCTGCCCCAAATATGTAAATTTCCAGGAAGGCCAGACAATTTCTATATGAACCATTTTCTACAGCAGGGTTCCTCAACCTTGGCAACATTAAGACGGGTGGACTTCAACTCCCAGAATTCCCCAGCCAGCAAGGTTGGAGTCCACCCGTCTTAAAGTTGCCAAGGTTGAGGAACCCTGTTCCAGAGGATATGAAGCTAACCCTGTTCTAGAGGATATGAAGCTATTTATCGCTTTACAGTAGCCAAATTCTGTGTTGCCACAATGAAAATAAGGCATAACTGGTTACAGAAATAATCATTTCTGTTTTATTTATCACTTTAGGTTTAATACATACTAGCTATCTTGCTTTTAAATGATATAAGTTTTACTTCATAGTCTATAATATTTTAGATTTACACTTGCACAGGTAATTACTGCACCATTATAGCACTGTATGTCACATTTTTATGCGTTATTTTATCTTTGTTATGCAAGTATTTTATCTCATCTATTTGCTTTTACTTTGGTGTTTTTTGTTTTTTGGGTTTTTTTGCTGGTCATTGACCAAATAAACTAATATCTATATCTATATGTATCTTCAACTTCAAGAAGGAAGATTTTAATAAACTCAGAACAATAAGTAGGGTTCCATGGAAGTAGAAATTAGTGGAAAACGTAGCTCATGATGGTGAGAGTTCCTATTTAAAAAATATGTTGAAAAGACAATTGCAAACAATTCTATTGTAAATTATCTCTACATCTACTTCCTTGGTGACCTCTCCCTTTTTCTACTTTTGTGCTTTTTTGTTTGTAGATTTTAACAAAATTTCTTATGTATTGGTTTCTCCTGCTATCTTCCTTTTGAAGAAATACATAAGAAATTTTGTTAAAATCTACAAACAAAAAAGCACAGAAGTGGAAAAAGGGAGAGGTCACCAAGGAAGTAGATGTAGAGATAATCTACAATTATACATGCAGTATATTAAAGGTCAAAGCCAAGATGACAAAGGATGCTAAGAATGAAAAGAGCTTCTTCAAATATGTTCAAAATAAAATAAAAAGAGGATCAGTTCATCAGCTGATCGGTGATGATGGCGAAATGTTAACAGGTAACAAAAAGAGAGAGGAAAAAACCTCAATTCAATTTCTATTTTGGGTCAGTCTTTTCCAGCAAGAGGATGTATGTTTCCCTAGGTGATTGTGAAAAACAGGCTGACATAGTTATAGTTCATTATAAACTGAGTATGAGTCAACAGCCCTAACTTGCTGTTAAGAAGGGCAAATCCAATGTTAGGCTTTATCTATAAAATGTTCCATTTTATTCTGCATTGTCAGTCGAGCATTGTATCCAGTTCTAGATACCATGCTTTAATGAGGATTCAGACAAACTCTAATGGATTCAGTGATCAGTGAGAATGACCAGAGGGCAAGAACCTAAATCTGATGAAGAGAGAGAAAAGGACCTGGGAATATTTCTGCCTGAGAAGAGGACAGATACGATAGTACTGTAATTTTAAAGTACCTGAAAGGATGTCACATAAAAAGGGCACAACTTTCTCTGTCCTCCAAGAGGAGAGGTCATAGAATCGAGGGAACAAATTCCAGTGGACTGTTAGGAAGTGTCCTAATAGTAAGAATAGTTGAACAGTGCTCCCAATTACACAGGAAGAGCTTCCTTTCCCTGAATGAGCTCAAGGAGAGGTTGAACAACCAGATGTCACAGATGCTTTAATGTGGATTACTGCATAAAACAAGGTGTTGAATTGGAAAGCCAAATCCTAATTACATGATTCTATGATATCGGCACATTAAAATCAAAATGATTGCAAAAATGGACAATTGTGTTTTCATGCACAACCACCACAAATAAAATGGTATTCCACTAATTGAGCCAAGGTAGATGAATTGATTGATTAAATGTTAATTGATCATTAAATGTTAAATTCTGCAGTTCTGACATTTCCTGGTAGAGATAGTATAAGGTTTATAGACAATAAGGGGATTTTTCTTCCCAATGGAACTTGAATGAGTTGGTGGGAGGCACTCAGGAATATTGGCTTGTTAAACGAGATGCAGTATTAGTAGACCTGTAATTGAATCTCATAGCTGGTTGGTTGAGATGCAGAAAAAAGCAAAACAGTGATGTGAAAGGCAAGGCAAGGCTTAGTCAGAATGTAGCCACTGCACTGGGGAAGAGAGTTAAACTATATCCCCTTCCCTCTCCTGTCACTGATTCTTCCTCAAGGGAAAATACCCACAGGTGAGGATTCTTACATCAGGAAAATATGCACTGATATATAACCCATATAGTTTCCCACATAAGCAGAATTGACTTTTGTTACTTTACTTTTAAAGTGGGAGAATAATTACCAGTCTTACCACACACCTGGGTTGGCCCTCAACTGTACATTTTATTCTAAGGTAGGTAGAAATAGATGGTAGACAACAGATCAATAAATTAATTGATTTGACTTGCCAAAGTGTTACTTAGCATTATTGTCTGGAAAGCCATCAATATAAATAATGCATAGAAGGATGCATCCCAGACCCATTATTGTTCCCCGGTTATTTCAAATGCTAATGTTAAGTTTTGTTGCAATGATTATATAAGAAATGTAGCGTGTAATTTAACCTTAGACAAGAAGGAAACATAGCATGGCCCTATTATCATAACAAATCAATCCATTAATTTTATAACGGGAGAAATAAAGGGAGAACAGACAAGGAAAAAAGCATAATAAAAAATCCTACGTAATGCGTAACTTCCCCACATTGCCAGCCCAAGGTAGAACACCCTAGCTTTCCCTGCTCTGCTTCAAATATAGCAATAAATAAATGAATAATTAAATGAAAATAAATTAATTGCCTATAAAATCAAGTACCTGTTTCCAAAATTAATTGATCCTCAATTGATCCCTAGGGTGTCAGAGACAGACTAATGTCTTTCACACACAAACCACCCTCCCTCACAGCAAAACAGAAGTACACCCCCCCCAAAAAAAACACATTGTCCTTCCTCCTTCCAGCAGAAATAACAAAATGTGTGGGTTTTTTTAACCACATTGGATTTTAAATAAAAGGAAAAGGGTTGCTGCACTGGAAAGAGAAAGAAAAGAAACTGGAAAAAAACTTGGGAAACAAGGCAAGAGATAACTAGGCAGAGGAGGAAATACAAGAAAAAGCAGCCCTGTGCAGGCTTTACAAAATAGGGTACTTATTCAGCCACATCAGGAATGAGCCCAACTCCTCCAAGTTGCCCTGGGGTAGCTGGTTTTCAAATAAAGACATGTTTTCAGCAAGGATATCTGCAGCCATTTTCATTTCTGGCCCGTGTTCTTGCTCTCAATAGCAATGCATTCTTGACAAATATGTTGATTTCCTTCCTTCCAGGAGTCATTGGTAAATTATTTGGAGGAAAAACTGTTAGCTTTCTATTTGGTAAATATATCATGAAACCTCAATTTCCAGACCTGATGCAACAGAATGTATGTTGTGTCTGTCCTTTGCATCATGATGCCAATTTCATAAAATGATACAAATTTGTTTCTACCATTTGTGTGATGTCATCATGCAGATGGCCCAAATCGTGGAGGTCTGACAATGTTCTGTAGAATTTACCAGACATTTTCTAATAATGGACATTCCCTCCTCCACTACTCTGTTGCAATGAAGCTTTACTGTAGTTCTCAAAAATATTCTCTGGGGTGATTATGTCAGTGTCAACAAATATGAAAGTAAATATTTCTGTGGAATCTGCCAATGAAAATAAAGTAAACCCAAATGCTTTCAAGGTGACAAACATCTCCTTTTAAAAATACTTGCTCTTTTCTGATCTCCCTGGGGCAGGCGTCTCGGCTGCCTCCATCATTCAAAAGTTTGTCATAGAAATAATTTTCTTTCACTCATCTGTAAAGGTTTTATGTGGCAAGGAGAGAGTGATATCTTCAAGTTGCTGCCCCTTCTTTCTTGATGGATGCATTTTGATTGTCTTCTCTCTCTCTCTCTCTCTCTCTCTCTCTCTCTCTCTCTCTCTCTCTTTCTTTTACTTTGGATTGCTTTTTCTAGCATAAATTTGTCTGTGTAAAAGGAATCTTTGAAAAGAGAGAGAGCACACACAAGCAGTGCCTTTGGACTTGTCCAGCCCCCCACAGATTAGGGTCTCCTAAAGCTTGCAGTATTTCTTCTTATTTGAGAGACCATGGGCTCTTCTTCAGTTACTTTAACATGCATCCCTCCTCCCCTTCAGTTGGCAGAAAAGTCTGTTGGTATCAACTGTGTTGCCATACAGCCGAGCAATTTTGCATCTTGGCATCATGGCCAGGCAGTAAAATATAATATGTATTTTATATGCATTTTACCAGTAGTGCTTGGTAAATCCTCTGGCTTCTTTTCCCCTCCCACCCAACATCATATGCTGTTATGAAGAACAATCACCACTTGCTGCCTGTAACATTTTTGTGGAGTAGGTCTGCAGATTCCAGGCGGTCTCTCCAGCTTCACCCCATGCACCACCAGCTATCAACCACAAAGCATACAAGCTGAGCTGTCAAAAGATGCTCTTTGTCCCACCTCCAGCACTTCTTATTGTCTAGGAACATACTTATTTTCTTTTTTTGCTTCACTTTTCCATATGCATAAATGCCAGCATTCCCTAAGAATGCCATTCCCTGTAGGTAAAATGTGTACAGCTGGCTTTTCCCTCTTCTCTTCTAAATGGGCTATCCAGTACTTCTACTTGTTAGATAGTGTTTACTCCTCTTATTTCTCTGTGATACCTATTGAAACATTGCATGGCTGACTATATTATTCTGGCTATCAGATGTATTTAACCACCTTAAAATTGATTGTTTGTAGTGTACTAGGTTGCCTGATCCTGGTACTGTATATTTCCCACAGAAACCAATACAGATAAGGTTATTATCTAATACAGAAAGTGATGTTTCTTTAGTTAATTGCATTGCATTTTTCCTTTGTTGAGTTACTCCTCCACAAAAATGAAAAATAAAATCATCAAGGAAAGACCTCAGGGTTAAACTGAAAGCATCCAAATATTTGCCCCAAACGCTATGGATTTGGTTTGTTAAAAATGGTCCTAGCTGTAAAAAATCAATAGGAAGAATATTATTTTTTTAGTTTCCATCCAAATCAAATTGGCAATGTATTGAACTGAGTAAGAGTAAGAAAAAGGTACATTATTCAAATTACAGTATATGTTTTAAACACTGTTTAAATTTAGTGTTAGAAAACAATCCTGCAGTTCTTAAATTTTGCACATTTCTATTCAGTTCATAAAAATAAGAGGGAATGTTGATTTTGATATGTCATTAAAAACTGTACAGCTACTAGTTCAGGCAGAAGCATGGACAAATAATATATTAGTCTAGGAGAACATTGTAGAAAGGGAATGAATACAAAGATCTATGTATACATAAATGAAATAAGCGTGATCTGATCCTTTTATTCAGGAAACATGGGATATCTTCTTACAGTTGAAACTGTAGTGAAGGCTGATTCATTAGAAAATTAATAACTATCATTTTCTCCATGTACAGCATAAGAACAAAGTGTTTGTACAAAAAAAAAAAAAGCTTCCAAAGATATACGCAAACTATTTTTATAATCCTTGGTTCTAAATGCTCCTAAAACCATTATTTAAAAGACCAATTTGAAAATATTTAGAATGACAAGTATGTACATTAAAAAAATGATTCAGGGCATTCTGAAGAATGCAGAAGAGAAAGTTGGCAATGATTTAACTGAACTCATTATTTGGATATTGATATATTGCCTTTAAAGGTAAGTCACCCATAAAAAATGACCCTGATGCTTATGATGGCCAGATTTCAGTTTGGAAACTGCCTGCATGTTGAACCTCAGGAAAGGAGTCAAATATGCATGATATAAGGGTTCATCCTGCTGAGCAGATGGCCAGTGCTTTTGGTGTTGATTAAAGGTTATATGGGTTGGGTTGCATCTGGTTGTATGGATCATTGCCTCTATGTGACTAAAGTACCCATGGCTGCCCTAAATACTTTGATGGCCATGATTTAAAAATATGCTAACAACTATGTTTGTGAAATATGTCAACTGTTGGGTGAACTATTGGGTGAAAATAGAAGCAGAAGAGACATTAGCATTATAGGTAGGTAGGTAAATCTTTACTACGGTCTTTGATCAAAGCATTATAGTTTAGTTAAGGAAAGCTTTGGAAGTAACTTTAGCATTAAGTAACAAATTGGTTGCTCTGGTCATTGAGAACTACAAAGCCAGATAATGATGGCTTGCCGTGATCTTTCTACCAGCCCCAGTGAGACTTGGGGAGAAGGGCAAGAGTGTTTAAACTTACTTGTTTTATTTTAAAATGTGCACATCCCCATTCTATTGCATAAGATATATATAGGCCATGGACGCATTGCTCCCATAGAACAACTTCATACACCGAGAAATATATTCATGCCAAGGGTATTTGCAGCAAACTATGGTGATGCTGAAACAGTGACATAATTATAGAAATGCCATGATTATATACTTGTGTCAGGCTATCTGCCATCATCATATTTTCGCTTGTCTGCTACTCCCCCCCCACTCCCCCAGTTCTCACCTCATACATGCACATGCTTGAGGCACACTGGTCCACCCTGTTCAATGAGAACTGCGTATGAGATATCTCAAACTCTAAATGCAATGCTGGAACAAAGCAAATATTCATGGGAGTCTCATTTCATTGTGCGGGAACACACCTGGCCTGCATACTCATTCTCAAAGTTAAAGCAGGATCTTTGCCTCAACAAGGGTGCTAAATTTTTCTCTGAGTGAACTTTGTGATAAATCTATATATGCTATATGCAGTTGGTATGCATATAAAAAAAGTTGATCTTTTAAATTTTAAGCTGTTATTTTCTAACAATCTGACAACCTACATAAATTCCAAGCTGCTTTTATGGTGCTTTTCCATTATTTTTTGTTGCTTGCTAATTACTTTTCTTGCCCAATTTCATTTGCAGTTTGAATAAATAAACTGTTTGGTTCTGCCTTCGGGATATTGTAGGAATAGTCAATATGCAGCTATAATAAAATCATAAATTTCTTTGAACAGGCAATTTCCAACATATCTTTCCATGGGGCTTTAAAATGTCTATTGTTATAGTAACTTACTTGCAAGCTGAAAACTTCCAATGCTAATTTCTGAACTTCAGAATAATTGAGAATAGAAATAAATTGTTTCCCATTGCTCTGCAAATTGTAGAGGGGTTATTTAAATATTTATACCAGGTGACAGTTCCTCCAAAGTATACAAAAGTGTAGAATGCTTAATGGCCTTTTTAATTTGAAGTTGAAGGAGTCTGAAGACTTTTATTTTAAACAATTTTAAGTTAATTAAATATGAACTAGGCACAACCCAGTGAATGCCAGCCCTGACAAATTTTCATTAAACTCAGTTGGACAAAGTCAGCTCCAACTAAGCTAAAGGATACTACAGTGAATCCTAAATGTTATAGATGCCTTGTGAGTAATGACACTTCTATACACAATTGCTAGGCAGTCAGCCCCATTGAACATAATGTGATTTAATTCTTAGTAACTGTGTCCTAAAAAGGACATCTCTTAAAACCTTCAGACCTCAAAGGGAACTTATATCAACATGGGTTAGAACAGCCTGAGCATGTGTCCTGTCTCTGAACCAAACTGGCCTGCCCCAGCCTCATTTTGGAGTCACTATGACTCAAAATTAATTAATGTAGCTTAGAGATTGCTATCTTCTTTTATGGGACAAATAATTTCTTCAGCCACCGTGTCTCTAAAACAATACTACCTCACGCTAAAGCAACATTTCCAAGCTATTTAGAATGAACATGATGGTCCTCGCTCCTACTCAAAATGTTGACTTGGGGCAAACAATAACATAATAAAAAGAAAAGACATAAGCTGGTTTTGGCTGGAATTCTAGGAGGGTGTCTTTTTAAAAAATCGAATTATACCAAACTGTGATCCCAAAATATGCATGCATTAGTGAAAAAAAAAAGTTTTATATTTGGCAAAATTACTGGCAAACGTTACATCAAAATATAAAATGTAGGAAAAATACACTGAAAAATCCATAACTTAAGATGGGAAAAATGAAAACAGAGAAATGAAAATTGACAGGTTCAACAGATTCTAACTGTACAGTCCACAATACCCAATCTTCCTACCTATGCTACTGTGTGAATTGTCTTGTGAAAAAATACAAATATATTGCTCAGAAATGGATGCATTTATGATATCTTACCCATGTTGCAAAGCAGCCCTGGCCAGGCTACAGTATAAGAATCAAGTTCTCTTCCTCTGCCACTGAAAAGTCTGAAGGAATAAATATTTTAATATGAAAATTCCAGACCTATTAACTAGATCATCACGCATGGATTCAATAACACATAAAGGAAAGTGTGATATTAGATGAACTTTTCTGTACTCAGCATCTTCTGAGTACTATAATAATACTCTCGATTGGTCCACCTGGCCACAGAGGAATAGCTCCAGCCAGGCAACTCCAGAGCCCAGCTATCCAGCTGCTGTCTTGAGTGAAGTCTAAAGTGTTCTGGATACTTGTTTTATCCTCTTGGTAACTTCGCCTCCCTGATGGGGCTGGCCTCTGCGCTGACAGTTTCAAAACCCAGATTGCTAACAAGCTAACAAGATAAGACTTCATTAAAATCTAACAGGTATCTGTGATGGTATAAATGCCAGATTGCTAGAATAAAGCATGAAGATTACATCAGCATTTTGCATGTGGTAAATATTCCAAAGCTCAGTTTTAAATAGATGGTAAGGTCGTCACAGGGAAGTCAGGTTATACTCCCAGGGTTGCTAGGCAACCCTCCCTCCCAAAGAAAACTCATCCTTAATTATGACTTTGTTAAGCCCGGATAGTGCAAAACGTTAAGTAACCTGTAAGAGTAAGAGTAAGAGTAAGAGTAACCTTCAGGAACTGGAGGAAGAGCAACAACCAAACAATGGTCAGACAAATGTGAGTCCAGGGCAGAAATGTAATTTGAGAAAGTGTCTCAGGCTTGACCCTCCCTAGTTCTTTTGTAGATGAAGGCAGGGAGGGGGGAAGCGCTTTCAGACTTGCAAGATTCTGTTACAGTAACCTTATAATAAAAGTAATATTAGCATTCATCACTTCGGATTACTAGTCTGGTCTACCTCACAGGGCTGACATAACTACCACTAAGGGCAGACCCAATGAAACTCAACTCAGTAACAGCTATATAATGCTTACTATTAAGCAGGACCATTTGATCTAATTCAGCTATTAATATTTTCTCTCCTCAAAAGTTTTCCACGGGGTGCTTGCTCTATAGGAATGAAGGAGCAGACCATGTGGGAAGTCAATTAACTAAGAGAATAACCTTTCAGAGTCTAAGTACCATTTTTAATATTACACAAAAAAGAGTGCTGTTTGCCTGATACATGTTTACTGGATTGGAAGTTTAGAATCTAATGCTATGTTTTCACTTCGTGTGTTTCCTGCACATTGTACTTTGTTTTTCAAACACAGTTGCTAAGTGTAAAACTATACTGAACATATTTATCTGGCAAGTCCATTGTGTTTTCAGGTTGCACAATGCTATACTGCATTGTTTGCTGACCTTTATAAATAGATTGCCAAATGCAAAATATTCACTCTCTCTATATATATTAATAGATTCTGCTCTTCTTTCCAGGCAGTTTGCCTGCTGTAAAAGCTGTGCTCTTTGTTGAGTTTTTCAGGCAGATTGCCAAGTACAACCTTTACAGATATTACTATTGTTGAGCTTTCTGGTTTTCAAATGTAAAAATCAGATTGATTGATTTGTTGAGCTTTGCTGACAGATTGCCAAATGAAAAAGTATGCATGTTATCAATAGAAGAGAATATATGTAGCTCAGAATTGAACAGTGCATGCATTAGGAAGAAACCTTAAGCCAATAACCAGAGTAATTTATTTTTGCTATTATTATACTGCTCATAGATTGTATAGGAGTAAATCCATTTTGTTTGCCTCATGGCTTGCCTAGGATTGATTATTCAAGAGGGCCAGTCTCAGTTGCATAAAGTGTGCTAACTGTTCCTTCTTTTGTTTACTATGAAATTTTTAACCTTAAAAAATGATTCCCTTGACCAACTTTTCTGTAGACAGGTTGGAAGGTAGTGCTGGGCATATACATAAATTCCACAACTACTTTTGTGGTCTTAAGGGGGGGGGGAACAAGGGAGAAAGGAGCTTATTTTGAGTTCCTATTGTTCACTAAGGTTCATCTGAGTTCATCTAAACATTAGAACATGAGTCACTTGAGATATTTTGTATTTGTTGCCTCAGAACATGGAATACTCAAAGGATTCTGATGGAGCATTCTGAGAGATGCTATTTTGTTCTGAGGTCAGAACAAAACACTTCTGTGTTTCATGTATACCCCTAGTTCAGATTCCCAGGTTTCAGAGAAAAGGACATGAAGGAAAGAGTTAAATACTATCTGACTCAGAATTGTTTCTGACAAAAACAAATGCTCTGCATCAAATGAACCGTAATTTATGAGAGATCCTGAACATGGCTATTCTGTGCCCCATCTAATTTGGCCCTTGTACAGTTTTTCTCCAACAGTGTTCTGAACTATGTAAAGATATGTCTATAAAACTGCAAGATAATGCATTCTTGGAAGCAAAGTAGATCTCTAGGCCTATAGTCAATGGGTTTTTACAAGAACAATCATTAAGAGTGAAATTTTTTATTAGTATTCAGCCCATTTAGACAAACTCTGGGCAGATTTGTCAAAATAAAACTCTTTGATCTTTTTCTGTTAATATCGATTCTCAGACGTCTGCTTTCTTCAGACCCATTTACAAGGGGTGGAACGATGCTTTTCTCCAGCCGTGAAGTTGGAGATTTATAATTGTCCATTTCCAGGTGATCACTCTAAAATATTGGTCCTTTAAACAGAACTAGTAAACTGCTGGTTTAACCTTGGAATTCACTTTGACCCACTTTCTTAGATGACTTTTTTCCACTCAAGATCACAAAAAAACATTCACAATGAGATCACAGAAGAAAAAAATGACAGCTTCAAGTAGCTTTGCATGCATAAACCTGAAGTTAATAAGACCTTAATTTCACTCTGCCTAATATATACAGTATGTCAGCACAAGTGCATTTCCATTTTTACTAACACAAAGAAATGGGCATCAGCTGTCTGTGATTTTTCTAGATGACATCAAGTATGAAGTTTCTTTTTTAAAGAAATGCAAATAAAATATACATTTTGACTATAAATAAAATAATAAGCAAATAACTTGGGGCATCCAAACTAAGATAATTGCTTTCAAGCTGCAAAAACCACAGCAAAAAATACCTACAAGGTTGTTGGTCAATGCCATATGGACCGTTGCTTTTCTAAGCTCTGTGCAGAGTGGCCACACAAGTAAAATGTGAAGAACTGGAAAGTAGGAAAGATATTCTAAAGCAGAATTGCTAATAGGCCATTAATGGCTATGGCTGGAAAAGATGCACGTCTCTGGAAGAGTCATTTATATCAGGTCAATTTTATCTTGATATGATATGACCATGAAGATGACACTCAAGAAAAAGCTCATTGTGTTAAAAAAATTAATTCACCTCATCTAGATTGTATTAAGTTAAAGCTGTCAAGTTATAGCAAACTTTTCAGATTAAATTTCCTTACCAATGCTAAATTTCCTAGGTTTCTGTGAAGAAGGTTTGGCATGGTCTTTAGCTAATAATGTTGAGGAGATTTATAAACATTACGCCTTGCTGTCTGCATAATGTATCAGCTTAGGGAGTAGTCTCACTGTGTACTTTTATACCTGCCAGAAGTATATTTGGCAAATGGTGAAATAATAGCTCTTTGCTTGTTTGTGCAGAAGCTTGTGCTTCTTAAATTACTTTTAGTTCACTGATGGCATACTAGCCTTTAGTGGCTTCTGCTTATTTGGTATGAACATGGATGCCTACCAGATCAGAAGACACTCTCTTAAACTAAGCCAGGTCACCAACTTATGTAGTACCCTATTCAGTGCAATTCTATTCTATGAAGGCTCAGTCTGAACATGTGTCCCCCTACTGTAAACATACATATAGTGGAAATTGAAGGAAAATAAGGAAATGAACATGACAAGTGTTTATAGATGGGGGGTTGAGCTGGAAAGACAATTAGATAATGTGAACCCACTTAAGGATTCACCTTAAAAAAGGTGGTGATCTTAACAGATATTCTTAGTTACTTTTTATGGCAAATTTTTCATTTCTTTAATAATTGTGAATTGAAATTCTAAGAATGTTATAGGGTTGACTCCTAAATCCTCTAATATTAACTTTTGATTGGAAGATATATTATTTCCCTACATTATTCATCTATAACTACACATGTATCTTCCACCTAGACTGATAGCAAGTGGGCCTTCTAGAGAGCTAATTAATGAGAAAGGCAGTTCTAAAACTACTGGGGGAGTTCAGTTATGCTTCCCAGCTGGCAATCCACTTAGACCCAATTTATACATGCTAACATTTTGAGGTGTTGCAACTCAGTCTAAAAATTCACCAGGTTCATTTCTACCAGAGTACTAGTGTATTATGCATGTATACTAGCAAACAATCCACTGTCAGCACAGATCGGATCTTGCAGGGAGTCATATTGTACAAAACAATTTTGAGAAATCAGATGAAGCCCTATTCACCTATTCCCATGCAAATACCAGCTTATTGGGGGGGGGAGGGGAATCTTTTGGCTAAGACACACAATAGGCTAGAGGCTTTTTAATTTTCAGATTTTCCCCTATACAAATCTCTAGCTCCCTTTTCTCCACTGTCCCTTTGGGTACAGACAGAAATAACTTCACCCTCCCAGTTCCAGTTAGCCTACATGACCAGGTCCTTGGGCTTTGAGTTACTCAGACATATCTGGTTCTTTAAGTTCTCAAAGATTAAAGTGGGACTCAGTCTTTGCCTTGACTACTACCAAGATTTTTGTGATAGAGCTGGCTGTCTTCAACTTGTGTGGCAGAGTCACTGCCAAGCCCAAGCTTAGCCCTAAGCAGGATGTCTACTGAGCATCAAGCTGAGCTCTCCTGTCAAGGCGAGCCAAATTATTGCTGCTCACCATAATTCTTGGCCTGGTTACTGGATGTTTAAGTCTTGTTTCTTGAAGCATAATAGCTATTACTACTATAGATACTCTACTAGCACTTCCTCATGTTTTTGCACCCCCCCCCCCATTCCCCTCCTACAATTCTATGTCAGAAAGCTGTCCCTTTTTATACTGTGGGCTTAGGCGGAGTGAGGTGAGCTAACCAGGTCAGCTACGGGTGTTGCTGCATCCATGAAAAGGCCAGGTGTGGCTAAGCTAGCTAGTTAGAGATACTGTTGTATTCTTAAAAGGCTGGGTGTGGCCAACTAGGAAAGCTGGTATAGATGCAGGAAGATGGGATTGGTCAGTCTCCTTTACTGTATTTCAGAGCCAGGACAGCTGTGGTGTTTTGGAGAATAGATGGGCTGGTTGCTTTTCTCTGGAGAAAGTCTGGGAAGGACTGAGAGGGACTGCTTTGGCTTGATAGCATGCCAAAGCACAGAACAATCAGGAGTGAAGCTTTTCTCTGTGTGTTTAATTGAAAAAAAATCATTAGTTTCTCCATCTAACCTGCTTGCTTCTTGAAAAACACATATATTACTCTTTAGATATTGTGTTGTATGGTAGGCCTGAATAACTTACATCTAATGAGTACTCAGTTTTGTTACTAGTATTATTCTATGCAAAGCCAACCAAAGTTGGTGATATCAATTGCAAGGAAAGAGTAAGTCTGGTTGTCCTGTTCTTCCTCTTTCTCATAGTTCAGTGAATTAGGGAGATGCTTGTCTGAATCACTTCTGAATATTAATTTATTAATTAATTAATTTATTTATAAATCAAATTTATATCACTGCCCAACTCCCCCACAAGGGGGGACTCTGGGCGGTTCACAACCCAACAATTTAAAACCAATAAAAACATAAATATTATCTGGATGTTCTGGACTTAAAAAATGTCATAGCCCCTTTTGCCTATGTAACTGCTCCTGCATATTTCCTATCAAGGTAATCTTCCTTACTCTCTACAAAACCTGATCAGATTTACAAGTTTAAACTTGAGATATATCAGGGATGGTAAGCAAGCTGGGGGAGTCGGGTAGGTGAGAACTTCAGTGGTGACAGTAGAGGGGAGATATGGTAGGAGGCAGGCCACCCTCAGGAATAGAGTCTCCGTTGTTGTTGTTTAGTCGTTAAGTCGTGTCCGACTCTTCGTGACCCCATGAACCATATTGCGCCAGGCCTTCCTGTCCTTCACTGCCTCCCTGAGTTTGCTCAGTTTCATGCTCATTGCTTCAGTGATGCTATCTAACCATCTCATCCTCTGCCGTCCTCTTCTCCTTTTGCCTTCAATCTTTCCCAGCATCAGGGTCTTCTCCAAAGAGATCTCTCTTCGCATTAGGTGGCCAAAATATCTGAGCTTGAGCTTCATTATCGATCCTTCCAATGAGCAATCAGGGTTGATTTCCTTTAAGATTGACTGGTTTGACCTCCTAGCAGTCCAGGGGACTCTCAAGAGTCTTCTCCAGCACCACAGTTCAAAGGCATCAATTCTTCGGCGCTCGGCCTTTTTTATGGTCCAGCTCTCACAGCCATACATTACTACTGGAAAAACCATAGCTTTGACTATGCGGATCTTTGTCGGCAAGGTGACGTCTCTGCTTTTTAATATGCTATCTAGGCTTGCCATGGCTTTCCTCCCAAGGAGCAAGCGTCTTTTAATTTCATGGCTGCAGTCTCCGTCTGCGGTGATCTTGGAGCCCAAATAAATGAAGTCTGTTACTGCTTCCATTTCTACCCCTTCTATTTGCCAGGAATTGATGGGTCCAGATGCCATGATCTTAGTTTTGTTAATGTTGAGTTTCAAGCCAGCTTTTGCACTCTCCTCTTTCACCCTCATCAAGAGGCTCTTTAGTTCTTCTTCACTTTCTGCCATTAGGGTGGTATCGTCCGCATATCTGAGGTTGTTGATGATTCTCCCTGCAATCTTAATTCCGGCTTGTGATTCTTCCAGCCTGGCATTTCTCATGATTTACTCTGCATATAGGTTAAATAAGCAGGGTGACAGTATACAGCCTTGTCGTACACCTTTCCCTATTTTGAACCAATTGGTTGTTCCATGACCGGTTCTAACTGTTGCTTCTTGGCCCGCATACAGATTTCTCAGGAGACAGGTAAGGTGGTCTGGTATTCCCATCTTTTTAAGAATTTGCCACAGTTTGTTGTGATCCACACAATCAAAGGCTTTTGCATAGTCAATGAAGCAGAAGTAGATATTTTTCTGGAACTCTCGTGCTTTCTCCATGATCCAGCGAATGTTGGTGATTTGATCTCTAGTTCCTCTGCCTCTTCGAAACCCAGCTTGTACATCCGGTAGTTCTCGGTTCATGTATTGCTGAAGCCTAGCTTGTAGGATTTTGAGCATAACCTTGCTAGCATGTGAAATGAGTGCAATTGTGCGATAGTTTGAGCATTCTTTGGCGTTGCCCTTCTTTGGAATTGGAACGTAAACTGACCTTTTCCAATCCCGTGGCCACTGTTGCGTTTTCCAAACTTGCTGGCATATTGAGTGCAGCACTTTAACACCATCATCTTTTAGTATTTTAAATAACTCAGCTGGAATCCTGTCATCTCCACTAGCTTTGTTGTTAGCAATGCTTCCTAAGGCCCACTTGACTTCAGTCTCTAGGATGTCTGGCTCAAGGTCAGTGATCACACCAGCGTGGACATCAGGGACATTAAGATCTTTCTTGTAGAGTTCTTCTGTGTATTCTTGCCACCGCTTCTTAATCTCTTCTGCTTCTGTTAGGTCCCTGCCTTTTTTGTCCTTTATCATGCCCATCTTTGCACTAAACGTTCCTTTCATATCTCCAATTTTCTTGTAGAGATCTCTAGTCTTCCCCATTCTATTGTTTTCCTCAATTTCTTTGCATTGTTCATTTAAGAAGGCCTTCTTATCTCTCCTGGCTATTCTCTGGAAATCTGCATTCAGTTGCTTATATCTTTCCCTTTCACCCTTGCTTTTTGCATTCCTTCTTTCCACAGCTATTTGTAAAGCCTCATCAGACAGCCATTTTGCTTTCTTGCATTTCTTTTTCTTTGGGATGGTTTTAGTTGCTGCCTCCTGTACAATGTTACGGACCTCCGTCCATAGTTCTTCAGGCACTCTGTCTACCAAATCTAATCCTCTAAATCTATTCATCACCTTCACTGTGTACTCACAAGGAATATGATCTAAGTCATACCTGAGTGGTCTAGTGGTTTTCCCTACATTCTTCAATTTAAGCCTAAATTTTGCAGTAAGAAGCTCATGATCTGAGCCACAGTCAGCTCCTGGTCTTGTTTTTGCTGTCTGTATAGAGCTTCTCCATCTTTGGCTGCAAAGTATATAATCAATCTGGTTTCGGTATTGACCATCTGGTGATGTCCATGTGTAGAGTCGTCTCTTGTGTTGTTGGAAAAGAGTGTTTGCTATGACTAGCTTGTTCTCTTGACAGAACTCTATTAGCCTTTGCCCTGCTTCATTTTGTACTCCAAGGCCAAATTTGCCTGTTATTCCGATTACTCCTTGACTTCCTACTTTAGCATTCCAATCCCCTATGATGAAAAGGACATCTTTTTGGTGCTAGTTCTAGAAGGTGTTGTAGGTCTTCATAGAAGCGGTCAACTTCAGCTTCTTCAGCATCAGTGGTTGGGGCATAGACTTGGATGACTGTGATATTGAATGGTTTGCCTTGGATACGCACTGAGATCATTCTGTCGTTTTTGAGGTTGTACCCCATTACTGCCTTTCCCACTCTCTTATTCACTATGAGTGCAACTCCATTTCTTCTAAGGGTTTCTTGCCCACAGTAGTAGATATAATGGTCACCCGAATTAAATTCACCCATTCCCGTCCATTTCAGTTCGCTGATTCCCAAGATGTCGACGTTCAATCTTGTCATCTCATGTTTGACCACATCCAGCTTGCCTTGGTTCATAGATCTTACATTCCAGGTACCTATACAATATTGTTCTTTACAGCATCGGACCTTCTTTTCGCTTCCAGATACATCCACAGCTGAACGTCCTTTCGGCTTTGGCCCAGCCGCTTCACTCTTTCTGGAGCTACTTGGAAATGCCCTCCGCTCTTCCCCAGTAGCATATTGGACACCTTCCGACCTGAGGGGCTCATCTTCCGGCATCATATCTTTTAGCCTTTTAACATTGTCCATGGGGTTTTCTTGGCAAGGATACTGGAGTGGGTTACCATTTCCTTCTCCAGTGGACCACATTTTGTCAGAACTCTCTGTCATGACCTGTCCGTCTTGGGTGGCCCTGCACGGTGTAGCTCATGGCTTCACTGAGTTACGCAAGCCCCTTCGCCACGACAAGGCAGTGATCCATGAAGGGGAGAGTCTCCGTGCCTTGTACCAATTTTACATTCTAGTCCCCTGTGCTCTGCCCCAATACCCAGCCATTCAGCTGTAGGTAGATCTGGGCTTCAGCTGTTGCTGCTTAATACCAGATTGATCTACAATAAAGTTTATTTCATCCATGAGTTAAGAATGGATGAAAGGGTTGACCTGGCATATATAACTGAGATCTGGCTGGGCACAGAGGGGAGCAGTTTCCCTCATGGAAATGCTCACCCAGGTTTTAAGTGTGGCATCAGCCATGGCTTCAGGGTGGGGGTAGAGAAGTGGCTATTGTCATCCTGTAGACTTTGCCAATTCTCAGGGTCACTGCCCCACCAACCCCTGGGTATGAGACCCTTTTTGTGAAGTGGGGCCCTCAGGATCAGATGGGACTGCTACAATTGTACCAGCCTCCCTGCTGCATAGCAGCCTCCCTATCTGTGCCACTCGATGCTGTTGCCATAGTTCCCCAGCGTTATTGGTCCTTGGGCACAAGGTTGGAAGTAGCACAGGAGCTCTTGACCTAAATTTTTGATGGTCTATTGCACAACAAGGGCCACATGTTAGACTTGGTTTTTATCTTGGGGCACTGCTGCCAATGATCTGGAGTTTAAGGATGTTACCATCAGTCCTTTGTCATGGACAGATTACTGCCTGTTATCTTTGGAGTTTTGTGTGGCTAACCTGCTGCAGAGAAGTAGAGTCTATTCAATCAGCCTGACCCAGGCACTTGATAGAGTCTATTGGATTTCAGAGGAAATTTGGTTTTTTTCCCTTGAAGCTTGGATGCATAGCTTGACTGAAGCCGCTTGGAATGGGAGGGAGGCTAAAACACCAGATGGAATTGCCTTCATTTGGATTCTCTCTGTTCATGGATTCAGGTGGTGGTGGTTTTCAGAGGATCTTCAGTAAATGAAGCAGCAGAAGATATTCCTAGAATAGCACTAGTGAAAGATGAACTACTGAATGTGAACAACAGCCTTTCTTAAGGGTTATCTTGTGGCAATAAGAATGGTGAAACTTAAGTATTTTAATATGTGTTTTTAATTATTCAGAAAGTAATTTTACAAATAGTCACAAAGAGAAAGAAAAAAAGCATATTGATATACAAGAAAAAAGGAGAAAAATAAAAATCAGGAAATATATTATTATAAAACTACTTGGTTACAAATTGTATTTTTCTCTCCCATTATACCCTGGCTGTTGATTGTAACTAATATACTGTATTTTTCCAACTATAAGACGATACTTTTTTCTAAAATCCTTAGCCTAAAAATTGAAGGGCGTCTTATTCAAGGAAGTCAGCCGAGAATCGCGCGGTTGCAAAACTGCCCATACTTTGTTTCTGCAGAGAGGCTTCCTCCTATTGCTAGCCTCCAATCACGAGTGAAATAGCTTGTCTCCCAAACAGACTTCCTCCAATCACGAGCCTGATGTAACTGATGTCAGCTGATGCTGAACAAACCAGAGGAAGGCTGTTTGCAGAGACAAGCTATCGACAGTTTCACTCGTGCTTGAATGTAATCAGTTATGCAAAAGAGCCTGGAAATAGAGCTGCAGAGAGACGGTTTGGACCTCCTCCCACCGAGTGTATGAGGTCAATGTTAACTAATTACTAAATAAAAATGTGTTCTGCACTATCTTTAAAATATTGATTTCTTAATTTTGGGTTGGAAAAGTGGGGGTCGTCTTGTACATGGGGGCGTCTTATTGTCGGAAAATTACCGTAATAGGAAATGTTTCTGATTTCTGTTTGAATCCTATTGTCTATTCTAATTTTTCTTTTCCCTTAGAAACCGCACTATGTCTAAGTTTGCTTTGTTGCGTAATATGTAAGGAAGCCATTCTTGCTTGAATTCAGTTAAGCTTCTGTTATGAATATATAGTTAATTTTGACATTTTGCTGCATATTCTCCAAGTTTAGTTTTACCATTTGATATCGTCAGCAAAGTGTCTCTTTTCAAGTGTACTGCCAGATTTATCCTTGTTGCTGCCAACATGTATCTTAATAAATCATGATATTTCTTGTTTATATGTTCTAGAACAGTTACCAATAGAAATATTTAAAGTTTCAATTCCAATTTTACTTTTCTTATATAATATTGTGGATTTCTTTCCAGTACCTTTGAATTTTTTTTATAACCACCACATATGATAGAATGTTCCTTCTTTATCATGACATTTGTAACATTCTTATTCTATGATTTATCTATTTCTGTGATTATTCACAGAGTTGTATACCATCTGTAAAGCTTTCATTCAAATTATAGCTAGGGGTAAATTGTACTGATTTTTTCCATAATTCTTCCCATTGCTGTATTATATTTGTTTCTTTAAAATTTTGCATCCATATTATCATGCAGTTTTTAACTTGTTCAGTCTCCATGTCATATTTTAGTAACAATTTAAATATATGTCCTAGCAGGTGGTCTTGATTCTGTATAAGGGTTCCAAATTCTGTCATCTTTGTTAAAGTCCCTCCTCCTTTCTTAAGATCATGTTTTGTTCTTCCAGCAATTTGTAAGTACATCAACCAAAGGAAATTCCTTCCTTCACTGAATAATCCTTGCTGTGTCTAATCTGTTTCTGGAGACCGGGTGCACCATATCTGCATATTAATTACAATTTTCTTGCTGTAATCATCCCCAGAATTTAAAAAAAAAAATAATGGTGGAGAAACTATTTATCTGATCATATTGATCTGCTGAATGCCAGCTGGTCACCCTGTTTGGAGCACCTATATGATTGGTGTGAGGACTATTCTCAACATCTGGCAAATCAAATTGCTTGGATTCATTCTGAGTCAGATTTTGGCTATGCAGGTCCTATGGAGATGACGGAGGCATAGACTTACCCAGTTAACTGGGATATGTTTGATCCAGTTAGTCTTGAGGAAGGGGATAAGGTCCTTGGGACTCAGAGTGAAAATCTGTATTTCAGATCCATGCTCTTCCTAATTGGTCAAGGCCTCCAGGGAGAGGATATACGGTTGAATCTCAGTGGTGGTAAATGCATCCTTGAGAGAAGGGGTGGTTCCACTGATGTCCACGTAACACTACTTCTTTGTCCACTGCACAGGCTCCCAGTAGGCTTCCAAATGCAATTCAAGGTGCTGGTTATCACCTATAAACATCTGCATAGCCTAGCACCAGGCTATTTGTGGGATTGCCTGTCATAGTTATGTTGGCCCATCTCACTTGCTTTTCCAGACTGGGCATGCTGCATGACCCCTCCCTGTGTCAATGTCATCTGGTAGGAGTAGGAAGTGTGCCTTTTCTGTGGCAGCACCTACACTTTGGAACGATCTCCCCTCTCCCCCTTCACATTTCATTGGCCCTGACTCTGGTAGCCTATTGAGCATTAAAAACTTGGTTTTTCCAGGTCTTTGGGCTAGGTAATAAGATGTTCCCATTTTAGGTGGTGAATGTTGGGTTTGACAGCCTTAAATGTATGTCGTCTCTTCTCTTCTCTTCTCTTCTCTTCTCTTCTCTTCTCTTCTCTTCTCTTCTCTTCTTCTCTTCATTTCTTTCATTATATGCTAGCAGCTTAGAGTTGCTTTGGGAAGTTGGATGTCCATATAAATTGGATGGATGGATGGATGGGCAAATAATTTCACTGGTGTTTTTCCAAGTTCTCCTACATTAAACAAGACACTGTACAATCTGTTGAGGATATGAATCATAGCCTTGTATCATGACTAGTATCCTGTTACTATCTCTCTTTCTCTGCCCCTAATCAACTGAAGGAACCATGTTCATCTCAGCTTTATTGGATAGTTTCATCTGAAAAAATCAGATAAATATTGTATAAATAAATTTTGTCCTCTTTTGACCAAATTACCTTCATTTACCACCTCCATGCACATGTAGAAATCCCCAATTGGATTTCAAACTGTTCAGTGTGTAATTTTTGGATCCAGCATCTAAGGACAAGTTTTGTGGACCTTCTGTTAAGGAAGAATAAAAACTGTCCTATGCCTAATTCTAAACTCTATCGCTAAATGACAAGCAGCTGCTTTATGAGGTGTTGATCAATAACAGATTAATGACTGGTAAAAAAATAATAATC
Source organism: Python bivittatus (assembly GCF_059951505.1). Taxonomy (NCBI): domain Eukaryota; kingdom Metazoa; phylum Chordata; class Lepidosauria; order Squamata; family Pythonidae; genus Python; species Python bivittatus. The sequence continues at coordinate 19,282,183 of NW_028277098.1, forward strand.
CCACTGTACAGGATTTGATTCTGAAGAAGGCCGCCAAATGTTCATGCATTAACAAGTTCTAAGTTGATGATATGAAGAAAATATTGGACCAGCTGGGTCCAGTTGGATAATCACCCAACTCACTTGGCAGAAAATGATTGTAGTGATTTATAAAGTCTCAACTCCATGAATCAATTGCAGAAAAATAAGAAATCTATACGGCTTGATTCCAGACCTGAAGGAATGCTTTTTTCTATAGGATTCTTCTCTGTCTCCATTCATTGAAATCATTTAAAGTTTAGCTATAATTGCCAGCGGCTATCTCGTGCCTTCTCTGTAGCTACCCCAGTTCTTTGGAAGGCATCTCCTTCTGAACTGGAACAGCCTAACCTGTTTCCTCTTTAAAAGGCCCTAAAAACAAAGCTTTTAAAACAAGTTTTTAATAGTTGGTGTTAATTGTTGATTGTAATTGATTTCAAAGGTTTTTAGGGTCTGTACTTTTGCTTTTCTCTTTTATTGTAAAAAGACCTTGATAGACAGCAGGATGGTACATATAATAATAAATGAAAGTGGTGGAAGACTGGCAAATTGCTTGGTACCCACCCTTCTGTCTGCACATCATGAAGCATGTTTAAAAGTATTATTCTCTCTCAAAAATCTCACTGTCCCTATATTTCTCATGAACAACATTTTATATTACTGGATAGAAATCTTCCTTCCTTCCTTCCTTCCTTCCTTCCTTCCTTCCTTCCTTCCTTCCTTCCTTCCTTCCTTCCTTCCTTCCTTCCTTCCTCCCTCCCTCCCTCCCTCCCTCATTTCTAATGTTTAGAAAACCAGCATCTTAGTTACATTTGCATTTAGAGTCCTATCAATTTTTAGAGCATTCAGTTAACCTTTATTTTCAACCTTCCTTAGCTCTCTTTGAAATGAAATCCACTTTTAGAAATGGGAATGAAAAGGGTAATGTTGACTCCAAAAGCTTCCAGAAGAGGTTTAAATCAAGATTTAGTACTAGTTGACAGACAGGGCCAGACAGATCCTTGTCCTTGTAAAAAGCTTACTTGAATTTTATCTCCCTGATTGCATTCCATCAGCTGATGTGCTCTCAGCCTCTAAAGCCTCCCTATTGCATTGGCCATCAGTTATGATGAACAGAAGGGAAAGGCCTGCAGGGTTCTAATCAAATAAATTTGAATACCGTAGCCATGGGTACTGTTCTGACTTTGTGACACAGGAACACTTTTTAACTCTGCCAGAAGAGTCTTACAGAAATGCCTGAAATGTAAATGAACTGAACCTCAGACAACCTTAAAGCACAGCAAAGTCTAACAGAACAATGAAACTTTCTGGCAAGTGTTTGATTGTGGTTCAGTGTTGGACAGACTGGTTTATCTGGGTGTTGGAAGTTGACTAACAGGAATGTTAGTCTCATATTTTGTCCATTCATACCCAATCTGATTGTGACAATGGGAGGTGCTCATAATTGGGAATGCTATTTGTGATGGTCTATTGCAGGTCTAAGTCTGGTGTGCTTTGCATTATGACTCTCTTAATTCTTGATAATTGACATCACTGACTGGGGCTCATAGGAATTCTGGTCCAGTGCATCTGGAGGAAACTAAATTAGGGAACACTTATCTAAGTAGGGGCAAAGGCACAATGGAGTAAAAATATTTTCACCACCTTCTGGTATGTAAGGAGGGAGGGCACTATACATACGTACCACCAAGACAACCATATCCCAGAGCATGGGAGCTGCTACTGAGAAGGCCTGTCTGATTCAAATCCAATACACTTCCTGTGCCAGGGGTTGGGGTGGACTCTCACCAGGCATGCTTGACATGTTTGGACCCAGTGAGCAAAATCAGTTTTGGCAAGGCAATGGCTGATGTAATCTGGTTCATAACAGCATACCCTTCGTTACTGGGAGCCAGTTTGGTGTAGTGGTTGAGATGCTGGCTAGAAGCCAGGAGGCTGTGTTCTAGTCCTCCCTTAGGTATGAAAACTGGCTGAGTGACTTTGGTCAGTTACTCTCTCTCAGTCCAACTCATCTCACAGGGTTGTTCTTGTTGTGGGGAGATCATTAGGTATGTACGCTGCCTTGAGCTGACTAAAAATAAAGGTGGGATAAAATCAAATACTGTAAATAACCTTTTGATCCCTCCTCTCTAATCTAAATCTTTAAGAAGAGAAACTCATTTAAATTAACCAAACTAAACTTAATTCTGATTTTAAAAGTCTAAATCATTTCATTGGATTTAATCTGAACAAGACTAAATCTGGATCCAATCCCAGTTTACTCTAATAAATCTGATTCACAGTGACTGATACTTTTTCCTGATTCCAGTCTTCTTTTTTCTCTCTTTGGTATTATTTTAAAATATGCTACCTATATAAGAATCAAAAATCTAATATGTGAAGGAATATTTTTTTAACTATTTTAGATATCAGTAACAATGCTAAAATTGACCTTGTCCATGGATAAACCCCATCCCCCGCTTTCCAGACAAAGCAAAGACATTTTCCCCATAGTTGTGTGACATACAACTTCAAAATTATTTTGTAATTTAACACTCTCAGGTGTCACAGCTAGATAAAAAAGACCATTTGGAACTCTACAGCATTTCCCTTACCACTGTGAAAATTTGAGCTGATGTAATTCTGAAAGTCCAAATGCACAACTCAGATTACAAACTATATCCACTTTGCAATGAGGTGAACTCATAAGTTAAGATTTTAAAAGTCATCTCCCTTAGAAGTATGCACTTTTTCTTTTCCCACTTCTTAACAGGAAGAAAGAATTCAGAGAGTGAAAGTAAAAGTAATTTAACCTTCTTAAAGCAAGTAAAATAGATTGGCTCCAGAGAAGATGCATGTCCAACAGTGTTCCAAATTTGGGACACAATTTGATAAGGATTCTCTCATTCTTCTAACTTTCTAACGGACTTCTAAAAATTACAGCAAGCTTATATAGGGCATACCCTCCTAAAAACTCAGATGGAATGCTTGAAAATAATTAGGAATGTAAAAAGCATGGATATGCCATATGTCTCCAGACCCAAATTTAACCACAGATTTTCATGCTGAAAAATTAGCACTGCAAAATTTACAAAATTATTAATCTGACTTGAATTTGACAATATTTAATTTTATACAAGTAATGAGTGGTTAGCTAGGAAACCTTCTTTGAGAATTTTTGCTTTCTTATGGGTGTAAACCAGGGCCATGTACATGGAACGGTGGCATAAGAAATGTATTCAAAATTTATCATGCAACATTGCACTGAACATTGGAGTCTTATTCTCCTTAGGTCTACCTCTTGTTCCAACTTAGAGTAATGCTCCAGTTCATCTGTAGAGAATCTAAGAATAAGCCTGTTACTTGACTCTGATGCCAGTGCTCTGAAGGTCCAGGATGAAAGGTTCAGTAGGATCAACCTTGTTTGCCTACCACATTAAGGCTCTGCTGGGGATTTTCAGCTTAGTGGAGATCCTTAAGACAATTCGGTCCCTCTCTGAATTCTTGGAAAGTGTGTAGAGTTATAAAATGATACTCTACTAGGATGGCCCATCCCAGAAGAGCCCTAGTAGCTCTATTCTACCCATGGGAAGATTATAAAATGAAAAGTAATACTTTATTAAATCTACAAAACATATATTTCACGAAAAGACTATTTAGACTGAGAAAAATCTTTAACATCAGAGGTTGTTAAAAATTCAAATCTTATTTCCTCATCAATCTCTGCTAAGAGGTCCTCTTTCCTGATTTTAGAGGTTTTCAGAATTTTCTCTGGTTTAAAGTGCTATATGATTTTGGGGGGGTTGTTTAAAATTACAAATTGGCCTTTACAGAGAGCTTTATGATAATGATAATGATATAAAGACCTGCAAATAGAAGTAGAACGACTATGGCAAAAGAAGCAAAGATAGTCCTAGTAGTAACAGGTGCCTTAGGTGCAATCTCAAAATATCTGGAGTACCACTTGAACACCACTGACATTGACAAAATCACCATCAGTGATGAGTAAAGTAAAGACAGATTTACTTGGGACAGCTTACAACCTGTACCAATATTTTTAATACCATCAAACAACAACATCTGCCTATCCCAGGTCCTTGGGAAGGACTCAATAGGTGGATAAAAATGCCATATCCAGTCTAAAGATCTGGCTGACTCTGCGACCAACCATAAGAATAATAATAACAATAACAATTAGCATTTGTATACTGCACTAAAGCCTTTGAAGTATTTCACATGCATTTCCTAATTCCAAACCTTACAATTAGGTGCAGTGCAATCCTTTCCATAAACCCCTCATTTTTAAATCATTTTCTCTGATTTAGGTAGTAACATGGATTTTGAAAGAACAGCAAGTAGGACCTGTTCAGTATTTGGATGAGAGAACACCATGACCTTCCAGGTTTGTAGGCTAGACTGGGGGGGAGGGGGGGGGAATCCCTAAAAGAGGCAATTTCAAACCATTTCCACAGTGTTGCCAAGAAAACTATGGATATGTCCATTAATGAGCTGAACTAGACTCAGGGTTATCTTCACCTTGCCTTAGTTTCCCTGCTAATTTCAATGGGAGAAAAACTTGAGTCTTCTACTGAACTCAAAAGGGATGCTAGAGTGCTTAATTTTGAAAAGATCTTTCTTTGATAGCTGCCATGGTTTCTTTTTAACTACAAATGTTAATTAAAACAAAGAAAGTGATATTTCTCATTCCCTATGTAATGCGTATTGAAATATATAAGTCTTACTAGGCTTTTAATAAACCCCTTAGGTCAAATGATAGGAGCAAAACCTCATAACATTTTATGACATTCCTTGAAGTTGGGGGATGGGGGGAAGCTTCTGTTAACATAAACATAATCGAACATGCAATTTGCATTACAATTAAACATTAGCACCAAAGGGACATGATTTCTAATAGAAGAGTAGGCATATGGCGGGGGTGGGGGAGGGATCTTCATATATAGGACTTTTTTCTTGAGCAAAAGAACAGGTTCATAATTAAAGCAGTGGTTGTCAAAATGTTAGTTCACCCTGATGCATGAGGGACACAAGGATGGTACAGTGTTCTGGGCGGAGGGAAGAATCTGCATTCCCTCAGATCCCATTATGTATTAGGCATTTGGCCTTGCATTTTGAGAGCATGCCACAAAGACACCCTCAGGTTAAAAAAAGCAAAATGGAGGTCACAACCATGCAATCAAAGCCCCATATGTTGCATGCATTGCACACATGCCAGCTTTTTTTACCCATCTCTGTAGACACCCCTGCCATGACCACTCTAGCAAACTGGCTGCCATGATGAGGAGCAATTTGCTTATTCACACCCAAATAGAAAACTGCAGGTCAGAGATAGGCATCATTTTTATTTATAAGAATGTCTCTGGATCCCACATAGCCTCATAGGTAGTAAATAAAATGGTTAGGTGGCTGCAGTCCAGTGCTGTGTGTGCCCACTTATCTGGAAAAAAACAAAGGTCAGCTCAAGTGATAAAAAGCAGCAGACAGCCATGTTTAAAGTTTGCCTTCTGCTGAACTGTTATTTTCCCTCATGGCACTTATGTGAGGCCCATCTTGTAGATAAAGATGATAATAGGGGCTAGTGTCTACCTCTGTCCTGAACAACGCTGAAATCTGTGAGTGCGTGTGGAGATACCATGTATGAGTTTGAACAGGTCAGCCCTTCCCAGACAGAGCTGTTATGCAATTTGAGGGTCTCCTAGACACCCTGCTCCTTTCAAGAAGCAGGCAGCGTTCGTGGCTACCAGGGCATCTGCACCGATCCACCTCATGTGCCAATTGTGCCCATTCCAAACTGGGAGGCCCTATTTACTGTCACTCATGCTTTGGACACCTCCCACATGGATTATAACAATGCACTCTATATCAGGCTGCCCTTGAAGACTACATGAAAGCTACAGCTAGGGCAGAATGCAACTGCCTAGTTAGTTATGAACATGCCTTGGTGCACTCATGTGTTCCTCTACTTCACAAGCTGCACTGGGTCCCAAATGACTTCTGGATGCAATTCAAAATGCTATAAAGCCCTTTATGGCACAGGGTTAGGTTATCAGCCAGGCTACCTGTCTCTAATCATTTCTGCTGATCCCATGAAGTTGGACATGGTAGGCATGTTCTGGATCAATGCCATCTAATGGGACCCAGGGAACAACTGCCTTATGGTACAATATATGGTACTCACTGAGATTTGAATGGTTCCAACCCTGCCAACCTTTTACTGTGCACCAAAAACCTGGTTCTTCCCTGGACTTTGGGCCAGACTGTTGTCCTGGGTCAGCAGTGGATTAATACTCCATTCTTCAGACTATTGTGCCCACAGCAGCAATGTCTAGTTGCTCATGTGCCAGAATTCTATGTATTTGGTGAACATGTCAAAAATATAGCTGTGAATATGTTGAGGTGAAATAAATTCTGAAGCAAATGGGCATCCAATAAGCCATAAACTCTGCTTCTGATGATAATTTTGGATGGCACTGCAATGTAAATAAATAAATAAATAACATGTTGAAGATGCAATTCACAAACAAACTGAAGTATGGGGGGAAGAAATGTCCCAAGAGAAATAAAATGTTCCATTCTGAAAAAGACAGAGTGAGCTATGCACACTCACCTTGAGAATAAAAGATGCAATATTTAGTATGAGGCCCGAGTCAAAAGAAATAGACCTGATTTTGGTTTAGCTTTCAATATGGTTGATTTAGCATAACTGGCCATTTTTGCTCTTTACTTTCTTATCCTTGCAATTTAATTTGATTTCTTTTTATATATTCCCAAGTCTTGCTGTGCTCCACTATCAAAACCATGAAAAAAGCTCTTCTGAATTGGACAGTGCCAACCTCTGAATGCTTGCAAGGAGTCCAGCATGGCTGAATGGTACTTCAAAAACAAAAAGGGGGCTACTTTGGTAGAAATAAACATTTACATGAAGCTACACCATCGTTGAGACTCTGGATACTTACTCTAAAGAAACCCTCTCAAAACCTTCATTTTGCAGCATTGCTTGACAATCGTCTCTGAACATAACATGAACATGGGTGTTTTTAACTGATGAAATACAGGGAGAGAAGTTGCTTTTTTTCATTTTTAATGAGCTTTAATTTTGTTTTAAATGATTTATTTCAATTTATCTTTTAATTCATTTCTTAGGTACCTTCTGCATCAATTATTGTGGAAAGGCAGAACATAAATCCACACGTGCATACACACACACATACACACACATAGAGAGAGAGTGCTAGTAATTCTTTTTCAATACTCATAATCTTCACATCTAGAAAAATAATGGTGATATCCTGTCACATACATAAGATATGTCAGGTTCTTCATCACTGCTGTGAAAATGTTCTTCCCTTCCAATAGCTGTTTTAAATTATATCCAAGGATATAAATGATACTTTATGAGCTTTAGCTGGGTCTTTTTGGTGAATTGTTAATTAGTAATGATTTTTAATGAAATGTTTTAATCAAATTTTATCTGTTTTTTAAAAATTTGTTAGATACTTTAAGTGCCATCAGGACAGAAAGGTGGGATATCACTTTATACAGCAGGAGGAGGGTATTAAAGCTCAGCTTCTAATTAGCTCTACATTTCTAAACCGGGATAGCCTATTGCTCTAATATCAACTGTTTTCTGAGTCTTTGGAATGGGAGGATTGCACAGTGACATTAGACATTGCACAGTGAGCATTGCACAAGCTGATCACCTCTGGCAACCTTATTCCTTGAATAACCTGAAAGCTTCTGAATTTGGAACTGAAACCATTGCTAATGCTCACTCTGTTTATGATCTGAACAACAAAATGGTTGAGGAAGGATCCTGACACTGAGAAGCACAAACAGAAATTTACTTTGCTTAGGAAAGAAGGATGCAAGATCTTGAAAATCTTACATGACATATCCATGTTCTGTATCTCACCTTAACTATGACTTTATCTGTAGTACCTGTGCCCAGGCTAGAAAATCTCCTTGGAGATATAAAAGCTTTATATGTTCAGTGACATCTTTGGGGAATTGTGGTAGGAGAATAAAACACATTCATTTGGATTTCAGAAATATGCCTTTATCCCCCTAGAAATGCAGCTGAAATGACAAAACACATTGTGACAGCAATTTGGCAATATGTAATTCTAATATCCATGTAAAACATGAAGGAGCAAAGAAATATCAAATTCTCTAGAGAGCTGATCTAAAACAAAAATAAAAAGAGCGACTTTCCTGACTTATTTATTTTAATCTTCCAACCTGTCAGGAAAGCATGATGGCCTTTGGAAGATGTGGCTCTTGAATGAGAGTCAATATAAACCCAAACCGTGTGGGATTATATATCTTTAGCTAAACGGAAGCAATATGATACAGATCATTAACTCTAAACACCTTCTCCATTCGTCTTCAGCAACACACATATTGAGGTTGCTGAACTGAGAAATGTTACCCTGGGTACAGGCCATCCATTTTAAGCAGTGATAGGGAAATAAAAAATGATAGGCGGAAAAGGGATTCCTCTCCTGAATTATTATGCAGCTTGCTTAAATAATATTTGCTGTAGTTTGGCCTCCCCATAAAATAACTAGATCACTGGAAGATGTAAAGTTGATTGTGTGTAAATGCTGAATTGCTGGATAGGTCAGCAGTGATTTAACTCCTGTACATACCTTAGTGCCCCTTTTCTCTTTGTGGACAAGAAACTAATGTAACAACACTAAGTAGTTTACCTCATATGTTCTCTTAACCGTGCCTAATCAGGATAAAGTGTAGTAGACCATTGGCATATACCTGCAAATTGTTTAACACCACAGCTCCTGGCCTCTAAAAAGAATATATTTGTAGTCTTCGTGGCCCCATTATCATCATCTGCAGCCCCACTGTCATGCCGCAAATAATTTATTTTAGCAAATCTGAAGACACTCGTATATACTATCATCTATAGTAAGCTCCAATATTTAGTACATATTTTATAACAGAATGTGTTCTGAACACAGGAATGTGTTCTCGCAGATTACTTTGTGGCCTCCTTACGTGCACGATCATTTTTGTTTACCACCATTCCCATCAGAATTGCAGAGACATACATTCCTTTTCAGAAAAGTTTAAAAAATGCAACTTTAAATACAAATAGCAGACACAGAGGGGAAGAGAAGACGACTATCCCACTACATAAAGTATGGGGAGTGTTGGAAAGAAAACTCATGAGCACCACAGCTCCCCTCTTAGCTGTTTTTACACTAAGGTTCCTCCCAGTTGTTTGCCTACTCAGTCAAGACCACAAACCCAATATTCAGTCTCCAAAATAGTTTATTTGTAAGAGTCTGCAAAGCCTGGTCACTCACACAAAGGACACGTTAACAACCCTCCCAAGGTGAAAGACCACTTCCCACCACAAAATACAGGCTGTACTGTATCTACTTTACAGGAACAAACAGATTATTGATTACAAGCTAGGCGTCAAGCAACTCCCTACTTGGATACAGATGAAGTCAAGAAAAGATAAGCATGCATATTGGAAAAATATGCATAAAGCAATTCCTCATCTCTACTGTGTTACGTTACCAAGTGCGTAAACTTCTCTATTTTCCCACAGAAGTTAAATGCTTCCATATCCATTCCCCAAAAATGATTTCATCAATATTTTTCCTTCATTCCTTCTAGGTTTAATCCTCAGCAGCACTCTTCTTTGAAACCACATTGTTTCAGTGGGGAAGGAAGGACTAAATGATTCCAATCAGTCTCCCCAATTAATTTAATTTCTTCTAGTCCTTTCTGGTCTGCTTACAAAGATATGTTCAAGTTTTCTTATGTTCTATTTAAAAAAAAAAAAAAAAAAGCTGAACATCCATGCCACCCATCTACAGCAGCCAATTCAGGAGGCACTACAATTATAAGCATCAGGAAGGCCAACTTGTACCTGTCTGCCATGTAATTCTTAAAAGAAGCAGAGTCTACAGAAAACAGAAACGGAGACTCTAATGGCTGAATATCTGGCTAATCAACCCAGGTTGGCAAGAGACCTCTGTTCAAATCCTTCTGCTTTGATGGAAGAATCCATGAGTCTTGCTTTCTCTAACATTTGAATTTTGTTTTAAAAAAATCTCAAGTTCTAGGTATCATTTTAATTAAAAATTTACAAATTGGAAGTGCTCATTTTTAAAACATTGCCCATCCCTAATTAAGAGGAATATTACAAGGCATTCTAAAATGCTGCTTCTGTTGAATTGTACTTTCAAGCTCCCAGTTCCTGAACCATATCCTGTAAAATCATTAGTAAATGTGTGGAGGTTATTTATGTTACATCCATATATGCCGCAGCATTCTTTCAGCAGAGCAAAAATCCTAATCATTGTCTAATCTTAAACAGACTGCATTTTGAAAAGGCAACACTAAGTTGTGTATACATTTTTCAGTCTAGTTATTTAAAATAGTGTGCCTCTCTTTTTCCCTTATTTATATTCCATTGTATTAGATATCTTCCTCCTGTCCTATTTACCCAAATCAAATTTGCACAGCTAAATCCCTTTTTAGTGTAGCCTCTTCTCCTTTCAGAAAATATACCACTTTTCTCCCCAGGAAGAGATTTAATACATTATGTTGAGACTTAGAGAAATGTCTTGAAAGTATCTCATCTTAACTACAGTACAGATATCAGGGAGACCACAGAGCGGGCCTAATCACAGAGCCTAAGAAAATCTTCAAGAATGTATGCCCCCATTGTACTCTTGTAATTTTCAATTCACTTGAAAGATCTTTCTTCCTTTATGCTCCTTTTTTTTTTTTTAAAAAAAGTGGTATTTCTGAACTTTTCTATGAATTTTAAGAAACGTTGTAAGCATCATCATATTCATTATTCCACAGACATATTAAATTTTATGCATAAAAAATGGCTGGTTTTCAAATGGAACAGAGCCCCACAGACATTTTTTAATTCTCTCTGTGGAAGCGTCCCCATTTTTAAGAATATCAATCAACCCATAATGGCGGCAGAACTGCTTACTGAAATCTGGGCCTGCCACAGACATGCAAAAAGGTGGAGGAAGGAGCCTGTGGCGTCCAAAACCTGGCTCTCTTAAAGCAAATAAATCACTTTGAAGATACAACGTAAATTTATGAGCATGCATACAATGCGGTGTGCATGTTTTGGGGGGCTTCCCATAGGTTTGGTACTGAATGCAGCTCACAGTTTAGGGGAGGGGGGAGGTTTACCACCACAGGCCTAAGGTAGGAACATAAGAGTCAGCCAAGGAAGAGTTGTAGAATTTCTCCGCCTCTTTCCCCACCCCACACAGAAACAAACTCACATTTCAACTTCTAGGACTTTTAACCCAGCTTGCGTCTTGTTGCTGCGATGAGCTTGATTCAAAAGGAGGCCTTTGGGGAGAGCCGCTGAAATGCTGCAGCTCCAGATTGAGAAGCATCTGGCAAAGCCACTCCTTCAAGCATGGGCTTACACAGGTAGCAACTGCTGCCACCACTAGGCATTTGGCAAACCATTGCATTTCCCCACAATGGCTCGCTGCAAGCGTGGAAAGTGCAAAGTATTACACAGCTTCCCAGATAAGCCTTTCTCCACTTGTGCCGTAACTGTCTCCTGGCCTGTTTCACCTTGCATAGTGCTGAAGGGTGGAAAATAATTGTGGGTAGTGTGCATCCGTACATGCAGATCAGAGCAAGCACACGTGCCACTCAGCTCAGCTAGCAAAAAATATAGCTTAATACTTATTTATTAAGTATCAGCAAATATTAGAAGCAGTGAACTGGCTAAACAGGAAATCAGGTTAGGCAAAAGCAGAAAGACAGACATGAACAACATTATCTATCTATCTATCTCAAAAGCACTGGATTTTCCAGAGCCACTAGAAGCATTATTGTGGGCCATTATTCCAGCTTTAACCCCTTAAGGGCATAACAGAGGTGGAAAATAGGACACCAGGTGATCCCTCCTCTATTCTGGATAGTTCATAGTTCATTTTAAATATCTGCCTCATTTTTTTTTTTTTTTTACTGCTATCCAGCCCTCTTGTGTTGACTCACTCACCTTTCTGTTCAGCAGTCGAACTGCACTGACGTAGTTTTCTCATAATTGTCCCATATTGCTCAACTTGCTTTGGGTTTCTCTTTTATTCAGGTATTCAGCCTCCATAGGTGTACTTGATTCCTTTGCTCACTGAGTTCTAAAAACTTTACGAGATCTATTACCTTTTAGGTTTGATTGAACAAGTATACTCCACTTTCATCTTTTTTTAATTTCAGTTCCAAGATAGTGGTTAATATCTCCATGAAGTTTTACTTCCATTTCTTTATTTAAATCGCTCTCCAAGCTGTCCTCTGCACACACAGATACACAGTTAGACAGGAGGACAGAACAGAAAGTGAACATGCATCTTTGATTTGTAACTCTTGTATATAAGCAGGGATCAGGATTTCCCTGTTCAAAGCCTACGCTTTATCCCATTAGATCAAGTTTATCAGACCATGCTTTTGCTCTTTGTTTTAGCTGATATATGGCTTTTTGCACCTTATACCCCTGTTTAGCTTTCCCTGATTGTTCAAAAACTGGTGGTGGTGCATGTAAATCTTCTTTTTCAGAACACCAAGTGGAAAGACTGTCTTAACATCTACAGTGGGGCAAAAAAGTATTTAGTCAGCCACCAATTGAGCAAGTTCTCCCACTTAAAAAGATGAGAGAGGCCTGTAATTTTCATCATAGGTATACCTCAACTATGAGAGACAAAATGGGGGGAAAAATCCAGAAAATCACATTGTCTAATTTTTAAAGAATTTATTTGCAAATCATGGTGGAAAATAAGTATTTGGTCACCTACAAACAAGCAAGATGTCTGGCTCTCACAGACCTGTAACTACTTCTTTAAGAGGCTCCTCTATCCTCCACTCGTTACCTGTAGTAATGGCACCTGTTTGACCTTGTTATCAGTATAAAAGACACCTGTCCACAACCTCAAACTCCAAATTCCACTATGGCCAAGACCAAAGAGCTGTTGAAGGACACCAGAAACAAAATTGTAGACCTGAACCAGGCTTGGAAGACTGAATCTGCAATAGGCAAGCAGCTTGGTGTGAAGAAATCAACTGTGGGAGCAAGAAGAAGAAAATGGAAGACATATAAGACCACTGATCATCTCCCTCGATCTGGGGCTCCATGCAAGATCTCACCCTGTGGGGTCAAAATGATCACAAGAACAGTGAGCAAAAATCCCAGAACCACACGGGGGGACCTAGTAAATGACCTGCAGAGAGCTGGGACCAAAGTAACAAAGGCTACCATCAGTAACACACTATGCTGCCAGGGACTCAAATCCTGCAGTGCCAGATGTGTCCCCCTGCTTAAGCCGGTACATGTCCGGGCCTGTCTGAAGTTTGCTAGAGAGCATTTGGATGATCCAGAAGAGGATTGGGAGAATGTCATATGGTCAGATGAAACCAAAGTAGAATGTTTTGGTCTAAACTCAACTCGTCATGTTTGGAGGAGAGAGAATGCTGAGTTGCATCCAAAGAACACCATACCTACTGTGAAGCATGGGGGTGGAAACATCGTGCTTTGGGGCTGTTTTTCTGCAAAGGGACCAGGACGACTGATCCATGTAAAGGAAAGAATGAATGGGGCCATGTACCGTGAGATTTTGAGTGAACACCTCCTTCCATCAGCAAGGGCATTGAAGATGAAACGTGGCTGGGTCTTTCAGCATGACAATGATCCCAAACACACCGCCCGGGCAACGAAGGAGTGGCTTCATAAGAAGCATTTCAAGGTCCTGGAGTGGCCTAGCCAGTCTCCAGATCTCAACCCCATGGAAAACCTTTGGAGGGAGTTGAAAGTCCGTGTTGCCCAGCGACAGCCCCAAAACATCACTGCTCTAGAGGAGATCTGCATGGAGGAATGGACCAAAATACCAGCAACAGTGTGTGAAAACCTTGTGAAGACTTACAGAAAACTTTTGACCTCTGTCATTGCCAACAAAGGATATATAACAAAGTATTGAGATGAACTTTTGATATTGACCAAATACTTATTTTCCACCATGATTTGCAAATAAATTCTTTAAAAATCAGACAACGTGATTTTCTGGATTCCCCCCCCCCCATTTTGTCTCTCATAGTTGAGGTATACCTATGATGAAAATTACAGGCCTCTCTCGTCTTTGTAAGTGGGAGAACTTGCACAATTGGTGGCTGACTAAATACTTTTTTACCCCACTTTAAGTGCTCTACGTGCCATTTTCTAAATGCTGTTACAATTAGTAGAATTCGGATGCTTGTATGTTTTACCTACTATTGCAAATCATTGCCAAAACCCTTGCAAATATTTTTGTCTGTGGCCCTTGGCTACTAACCTAGCTTTATATGGCATTGCACATTTCCATGAGCACCAAGCTTTGTTCTGAAAACCAGCTTTCAGCTGATGGCGTTCTTGTCCTTTAGCAGTTTTGTTAAAATTCATATTTTGTTTCTGTGCAAGGATTCAGTTTGTTCCCAACAGACTCTTCACGCTGTAAAATCTTGAAGAACGTAAACGTACATTTTTAAGCAAGCCAATATTGTCCCAAAATGAAGATCAGAACATATTTCTTCCAACTAGAATTAATGAATCCGTCAAAACTCTATTTTTTCAGTGGTAATGTTTGTTACTTTTTGGGATTTTTTTTTCTCATGTTAAAAATCTTCCCATTTTTAAGCTCCAGTACACCAAGGCATGGTTCATATGCTTGCTAAGTCAGTGCTGTTCTTCTGATTGTGAAGAAGCAAGCGTAGGAATATTCTCCATCATAAATATACTATGTCAATTGAGAGCTAGAGGCATGGAGCTTACTGTAGGAATCTGGTGCTGTTATCCATGGAAACCACAAGAATGGATCCACTGGGCTCCAGGTACCTTGTAAGAGCAATAGCACGTATCCACTCCTGCAATACAGGAAAATGACCATCGTTTGAATATGGAGCTGCTCAATCAAATTAATTTGCATCATATGGTATTGTTTTTTTTAATGGCTTGGGTTTTTGGTTTTAATTGTGAGCCACCCAAAGTCACCGGTTGGGGGAGATGGGCGGCATACAAATTTAATGAATTAAATAAATAAATAAATGAGTTTAGCTGGACAGATGTTTCTCTACTGCTTTTTGCTTTTTTCAGTTATTTTTGGTGTATCAGTGGAGAGCCATTTTGCTTACTTTTGCTTCTTGAGTGTCAAGATAGATTTGCTTGCTTTATCTATAATGTCATGAAATTCAGTCCAGAGCTCTTCGGTCACTCTGTTTTAAATCTAATCTATTAGACCTATTAACACCCTAACCTTTCACCACATAATCATATGGAATATTGCTGAGAATGTATCTTGCTGGTCTGATTATATTTGTTCTGATTAAACTAATCAGTTTAATCTGATTTAGTGATTAAAGTTTGTGATCCCAGCCACAATCAGCACCAGTTTTTTTCTTTGTTTTTTCTTTATTTTATTTATGTATATTTCAAATTTGTTACCACCCATCTCACTGTGGGGTGACTCTGGGTGGTTTACAGTAAAAATAGAATAAATATAGACCAAAATAGATAAATATCAATTAATTAATTAAAATATGTTAAAAACATATTTCCTTTATAATACTTCCAAGAGGCAGGTATTAATTAGGTGTTAATAAACTCAGGGAGCATCGTCAAGGTGCCACCCATCCCCAGGGTCGATTGTATCTTTCTTTGCCCCAGGCAAGTTGGCAGAGCCAAGTCTTCAATTCCTTCTGAAATATTGGGAGGGTAGGGGCCCGCCTCACCTCTGGGGGGAGAGTATTCCATAGGGTGGGGGCAATGGCAAGGAAGGGTCTCCTCCTAGGACCCATTCTCTCACTGACGGGATCCACAACATGCCTTCTCTGCCAGAACGGGTGGGACGGGTTGATGTAATGGGAGTGAGATGGTCCCTCAGGCAACCTGGAACCATGCCATGTAGGGCTTTAAAGGTGATAACCAACACCTTGAATTGGACCCAGAAACAAATTGGAACCCAATGCAGCTCCTGCAGCAAAGGTGTTATATGTGCCCTCCTTGGGGCACCCAAGATTGCCTACGTGGCTACATTTTGAACCAGTTGTAGCTTCCGGATACTCTTCAAGGGTAGCCCCATGTAGACCGCATTGCAATAGTCTAAATGAGAGATGACCAGGGTGTGAGTGACAGATCGGAGGGACTCCTGATCCAGAAAGGGGCGTAACTGGCAAACACGAAGTTGCGCAAAGGCCCTTCTGGCCATGACTGCCACCTGCTTCTCGAGCAGGAGTTGTGAATCCAGAAGGACCCCAGATTATGCACCGGGTCTGTCTGGGCAGTGCAACCCTATCGAGAACTAAAGATGGTAAACCCCCAGATACAAAGGAGCCTCCAATCCACAGCCACTTCATCTTACCAGGGTTCAGCTGAAGCCTGCTGTTCCAACCAGACCCCTACAGCCTCCAGGCACTGCAAAAGGGTGGTCACAGCATCACTCAAATCACCCAGGATGGAGATGTATAATTGTGTATCATCTGCGTACTGATGACACCTCATCCCCTGGTGGTGGATGATCTCACCCAGTGGTTTCATGTAAATGTTAAAAAGGAGCAGCGAGAGTACCAAATCCTGTGGTACCCCACAACAGAGGGGCTGTGGACTGGACTTCTCACTCCCAATCAACACCGATTGGTACCGACCTTGGAGGAAGGAGGTAAACCAGCACAAAACTGTGCCACCCACGCCCAACTCCCTAAGTTGGCCCAAAAGGACACCATGGTCGATGGTATTAAAAGCCGCTGAGAGGTCAAGAAGAGAGAGGATGTTTTTTATCTTCTCTTTCAAGAAGAGAGAGGATGTTTTTATCACTACCCCCATCCCGCTCTCACCAGAGATCATCCATGAGTGCAACCAATGCTGTTTCTGTCCCATATCCCGGCCTGAAACCTGACTGGAAAAGGTCCAGATAATTTGTTTCATCCAGTATCGTCTGGAGCTGCAATGCCACCACCTTCTCAACCACCTTCCCTAAAAAGGGGAGGTGAGAGACCGGATGAAAATTGTCCAGTATGGTGGGATCCAGGGATGGTTTCTTGAGGAAGGGATGCACCAGTGCCTCTTTAAAGATGACCAGGAACACCCCTTCCCTCAAGGATGAATTCACAATCACCTGGACCCACCCACATGTCACCTCCCAAGCGGCCTTGACCAGCCAGGAAGGGCATGGGTCTAGTTGACAAGTGGTGGCATTAACAGTCTGGAGGACCCTGTCCAATTCCTCAGGTCCAACAGAATCAAACTGTTCCCAGGTAACTGGGTAAGTCCATACCCTAGGCATCTCCATAGGCCATGCCTCACACTTAGAATCCAACTGGGAACTGATCCAAGTGATTTTATCCTCCAGATGCCCAGAAAACTCTGTGCGGCCCTGTAAATAGGCCACTGGGCCCTCCTTTCCCAGAAGGGATTGGGTGATCTTAAACAAGGCCACCGGGTGGCATTCTGCAGATGCAATAAGAGTGGGGAAATATTGACATTTCGCCACTCTTACTGCCACAAGGTAGGCCTTAATAGCGGCTCTAGCCTGTGTTTAGTCAGATTCAGTCCTTGTTTTCCTCCAACAGCTCTCTAGATGTCTCTTAATCCTTTTCAAGATCCTCAACTCCTCCGTAAACCACGGGGAGTGTCGGGCTCGATGGAACAAGAGAGGTTGCACAGGTGTGATCTTGTCCAAGGTCTTAGCCGCCTTCCTATTCCAGGCAGCAGCCAAGACCTCTGCTGGACTGTGAAGCAGATCCTCAGGTATAACCCCCAGCTCCCTTTGGAATCCAATTGGGTCCATTGGTCACGGACCAGTTGAGTAGGTCCTGCCTCCCTGTGAAGGGGGGTAGTATAAGAGAATCTCAAGGTCACCAGGGCATGATCTGAACATGACAATGGGGACAGATATAACTCCCCCTTCAGATCATTTTGCCACTGCTCCGACAAGAAAACCAAGTCCGTTGTGAAACCACTGTCCTGAGCCGGGTTGCGAATAATCTGGGACAGACCCATGGCCACCATGGTAGCCATGAACTCCTGGGCCACCTCCAAGGCACATCCCAGGGATGGCAAGTTGAAGTCTCCCGGAACCATAAGTCTGGGGAACTCCACTGCCAGCCCCGAGATGGCCTCCAGCAGCTCAGGCAGGGAGGTTGCTACGCAGCAGGGAGGCTCATACAGCAGCAACAATCCCAGCTATTCTCATGAACCCAGCTTCAGGAACATAGTCTCACAACCGGCCACTGGTGGAGCGGTGCCCCTGAAGGCCAACAGAGATTCCCGGATGACAACAGCTACCCCTCCTCCCCTACCCTGGGGTCTTGGCTGGTGACAAACCGTAAACCCAGCTGGGCACATTTCTGAAAGGGGCATCCCCCCTTCCGGGCCCAGCCAGGTCTCAGTGATACACACCAGGTTGGCCAGTTCCTCAGTGATCAAATCACATATAAAGGGGACCTTGTTATTAACTGACCTGGTGTTAAGAAGCAGCAGCTGAAAGCCAGGGCCTCCACAGGTCTGCTGTCCAGGGCCTGGGTCTGAGTCCAGAGGGCCGGAACACGCCACCGATAGTAAACACTGGGGGTGTCTTCCCCGAGAGCGGCCTGCCCTCTGACTTCCGTTATAACACCCCCTCCCCATCACCACCTGAATAGTATGACCCGCCCTAAACCCCCCAGGGCCTGCAATTCCCCCCAATTCCGGGTCTCTGGCTTCCCTAGTTAGGGGACCCTCCATCCAAACAGACAATAGCAATCACCCAGTCAATTAAATCAGTCAATTAGGGGTGCTGGTGTGCTCCCTGGCACTCCAGCTCCCATTCTCAGCACCATAGGAGCCTTACCTCTCAACCCCTTTACACACCATGCCCCCCACATCGACTTCTCTCACTGGTCGGTAGGGGACAACACTCACACACTCACCTACATATTCCCATATCCACCCGCAGACTCCCTCCCTGTCTCACCCTAGGGAGGGAGACCCAGCTAACATCTACTGGAGGACCCCAATACTCAGTCTGGAATCGAATCCTCCGGGTTCCAAGTCTTTCAGGTCCCCCCAGGGGGCCAGAGCCGCTGTTTAGGTGCCAGATGCCAAGCCAGTTGTTAGGCCGATGTCCAGGCCTCAGTCCTTCACCACCAGTCCCACTCAGGTCACTCCAGCTGCAACTCAGGTCACCGCTAGTGCTCCAGTACCAGCCCAGCCAATTTTCAGGCCCCAAGCAGTAGTACGGCCTCAAGCCCAGCTGAGTTCTAGGCCATCACGGTCCGGATCTCTCTTCGGGCGGTGCGCTCTCTGCATCATCTGGCACAACCGCGGAGCTCTGCCCAGTCCCTGTCATGCTCCATCTAACCTTTGCCGAGCTCTGCCAACCTCCGTGCATCTGGGACCAATGCATCAAGCAACCCCAAAGATCCCAGACTAGAGCAAAAATTTCTTCTCTGTAGCCCGGGCCTCTCCTTGAGCTCACACCGCTCGCCTTGCATGCTGCTCGCCTTGCGTGACGCTCACCTTGCACACCTCTTGCCTTGCACGCTGCATCCAACTTAACCATGGGGCTCCACCCAGCCATACCGGCTCCAACAAATTCTGCCCAAATTCCGTGGTTGGGCGGCCAAGCTTCAGGGCACACAGGGCACTCAGGTAAACTCTTGGGGTATTTGGGTGTTCGGGTAAAGATAAAAAACATTAAAAACTCATAACAAACTTCCCTTCCCATAAACCAGTGCGGCAGCCCACTCCCAGCCACCATCTTGGAAAGTATCAATTTTTCTTTGTTTTTGGTTTTTTTGCTGACTGAATAGAGCTTCTCCATTTTTGTTTGCAGAGGATAGAGTATAGTCAATCTGATTTTGGTATTGTCCATCCAGTGATGTCCATGTCTGGAATCATCTTTTAAATTTTTGAAAGAAGATACTTGCTGTACACATTGTATTTTCTTGGTAGAACTCTATAAATCAGTCTCCTGCTTTGTTTTGTACACTGAAATCACATTTTCCTATTATTCCAGTTGGCTGTTTTATCTGCAACTTTATCATTTTTGTTGTTTATAAGGAAAATGACATCTTTTGACATTTTGTCAACAAGGTGTGTGAGAGTTCTTTGCTTTCCAAGGACTAAATGCACCACAGTGTAGCAAATCTGTACAAAATGCTTTATTACAGCATACACCTTCCCCAACCACAGACCAATTCTCTCCACCCATCTAAGACTTGCAAAGTGATGTTGCTTCGTAAATATGTCTTTAATATTCAGTCCTTTAATACTTAGTTCTTTCAAAAGTCTATAAGGCTGTAAATGTGATGGAATGGAATTATGAAGGCCAGACTCAGGGAGAAAAACATTTTCTTTCATCTCCTGAGGCGAGAGGGAGAGATAAGAGGATGAGACTGGCACCTCCCTGAGGAATTCACAATGTTGTGGTTGGCCTTACTTGGGAACTGGGGTTTCAGTCTGGGAAGATTCTTGCTAGAGGTTGTAGCTAATAAACATTGCTGGACTGAATTTACATGGTCTCTTGGAGTTCCTTGAGCTAGGCCTGACAGTAAAGTGGCATTCAGCCTTTGCCTTCTTCCAAAGGTGAGGCTGCCTCCGCACGTCGGCACATCCTTAAAAATGCCAGGGCGTGGCTCAATTATCACAGGCAGCTGGAATATCAGCTTGGATGCTTGTGAGTAAAATTGTGAGTAAATGAAAGAATGAGGGAAATGGGGTGAGAAGCACTCTGCCTAGCTGCAGCTACTTTTCCCAAGCATAGACAGCATAGAACTGGACCGCCTAGAACTGCTACCCTTTTGACTTCTCTGGGTCTGTGTTAGAACATAAACATGGATCATCATTATATTGATTCTTTTGCCTTGGACTCAGATTAAGAACACTATCATTTGGGAGGATATACTTTTTGTTTAGATTTTTTTTATCTCCCTTTATTATTTTTATAAATGACTCAAGGTTGCGAACATACCTAATATTCCTTCCTCCTCCTATTTTGCCCACAACAACAACCCTGTGAGGTGAGTTGGGCTGAGAGAGAGTGACTGGCCCAAGTCACCCAGTTGGCTTTCATCCCTAAGGCA
The DNA here is from genome assembly GCF_059951505.1 of Python bivittatus. Lineage (NCBI taxonomy): Eukaryota > Metazoa > Chordata > Lepidosauria > Squamata > Pythonidae > Python > Python bivittatus. The sequence goes on from NW_028277098.1 coordinate 19,303,294, forward strand.
GGACTAGAACTCACAGTCTCCTGCTTTCTAGCCTGGTGCCTTAACCACTAGACCAAACTGGCTCTCTTGATCACCTTTTGTTATTAATGATGGTGGCTCCATTTCTTCCATGAATTTCTTGTCAGCAATAGAAGATCCAAGGATTTTCTAATGTGAAGTGATCCATTCCAGTTTATTTCATTTCCCTTCACTGATTCTCTGAATGTCAGTGTTCAGTCTTCAGATTTCTGCTCTGACAATATCATGTTTGCCGTCATTTGTAGTTCTGACATTCCATATGCACCTTATAGCCCCAAATTTTCCTTTGGCCATTGGGCACATCAACAGCTGGACATCCTTTTGGCTTTAATTTAACCACATCATAAGCTATCGGTGCTATTAGTATTTACGTTCTTCTCTTCTCTTTTTTTTTCTCAAATAACTTTATTAGGTTTTAAGATAAAGACAATAAAATCTAACAAAAACCAATATTAAAGATAAAGAAGGAAAAAAGAAGGAAAGAATAAGAAAAAAAGAGAACAAAGTCAAAAGTGCAGGAAAAAAAGAAAGAAAAGAAAGAAAAAATACAAAAAGGAATGACTTCCAACTTTCCTCACAACAGATATAAGCAACAATTTACACTAAACTCTTACTCTAAGTTTACAATATAACTTTCATTTTTTTCGATTGTCCAGTATTGATTCTAATCATCAAATCCATACAACGTAAATTCATTTTTTTCTGTTTCACACAAAAAGTCCAAAAAAGGCTTCCAATTAGCATTAAAATTACTCAATGTCTTTTCTCTAATCAAAGCCATCATCTTCACCATCTCTGCCAACTCCATCAACTTCACCATCCATTCTTTCACTGTAGGTAATATCAAGTCTTTCCACCTTTGTGCATATAAAAGCCTTGCTGCTGTTGTCATATATAAAAACAAAGTTCGATGAATGTTTTCCAGTTGTTTGTCCATCAAATCCAAAACAAAAGTCTCTGATTTTGACTGTATATTGATCTTTAAAATCTTCTGAATTAAGATATGTATTTGATTCCAAAATTTTTTAGCTTTTTTACAAGTCCACCAGAGTTGATAAAAAGTCCCCTCTTGTTGTTCGTATTTCCAACATACATTCGAAGTACCTCTATACATTTTAGATATTTTTTATGGTAACAAGTACCAACAATACATCATTTTATAAAAATTCTCTTTAAGATTATAAACACAATGTAAATTTCAGGCCTTTCATCCACATATTCTCTGATTGTTCCATTGGTATATTATACCCAAAGTTTTTAGCCCATTTTATCATACATTCTTTAACTTGTTCATCTTCTGTTTCTAACTTCAATAAAAGTTTATACATCTTAACAATAACATGTTCATCATTAGTAGGTAATTCTACTTCAAATTCAGTCTTACCATATTCAAAGACAAAAGACCTTCTATCTACTTTAAATCTTTCTTGTTAATTGTACATATGAAAACCATTGACATGTATAACCTTCTGAAGTCAAATCCTCTCTTGTCTTTAATTTAAAGTCCCCTTGAGAAAATTCCAATACATCACCATAAGTTAACCATTTATGCTTAATCTTAATTTCTTTTCTATAAAAAGCATCTTGTGGTGTAAAGGAACCTTTGGGGACAACCTAGCTTTATATCTATTCCATATTCTCAGTAAGGCACATCTAATAAATTGATTTTTAAAATCTACATGAACCTTAACTTTCTCATACCATAAATAGCTGTGCCACCCAAATCTTAAATTGTGCCCTTCTAGTTCTAATAATCTCCTGTTTCTCCAAATCACCCAATCTTTCATCCAAACTAAACAACAAGCTGCAAAATACAATTTCAAATCCAGTAGACCTAAACCTCATCTTTCTTTAGCATCTTGTAAAAAACTTTGTACTTAATTTGTGGTTTTTTACCTTGCTACACAGATTTAGATATATGTTTATGCCATTGTTTAAATGGAACATCAGTAGCCACAACAGATATTGTCTGAAACAGAATAACATTCTAGGTAAAACATTCATCTTAATCCCAGAAATTCTTCCCAGCAATGACAATTGTAGCTTTTCCCATCTTAACATATCTTTTTAAATCTCATTCCATGTCTTAATATAAGTATTTTGAAACAACATACAATTCATATTCGTGCCCTCTTCTCTTCTCCAGTAGTTCATTGGATACCTTCTGAACTGGGGGAGCTCATATTCAGAAGAGACTGCTGTATAAACATCCATGAACAGAGAAAAGCAATAGACTACTATTCTGTGTAGAAGAAAATCTTTCAACTGAAGTGATCGGAACATTAATATATGGAGGCACTGATACATCCTAAAGCAACACTGCATTAGCATGTATAAGGGAAAGAAACTGGAAAAGAAGCAGGCAGTATCCCAGTGGATTATAAAAATTGGAGAGCATTCTTTGAAAATCAACTTTTATTTTCAAGGAACTCAACAACCAAGAAATCAAATTAGGTTGACCTAAACTTATTTTGAAAAGGGCAACATTGGTAGAATAGTACATTGATCAATCACAAATGTTTTTCTCACTTGTTTGATGAAAAAGAATGATGTGACAAATGTCTTTCTGGATGATTCCTAAAATTAGTGAGTGAGCACACCAAGATTAAATTTAAAGGATGTTCATGCATGCAGCTTTTACCTAACCTTGCTAATCATACATTCTTGAGCAAATCTGATTAGTTAAGCAACTTTGTTACCTATTCAAATTTACATAATGCTTATATTTCACAATAGCATAAAGACTCGGGGCAACAATAAAATGTGAATAATGACCCTTTTTATTTCCACACTGAAGCAAGAGGAAGAAACATTCAATGTTTATGAGAAAATGGTGATTGGTGGAAGGAATAAATAGTAATCATTCAGCATTAACTAAGCAAAGAAAAGCTACCTTATATTAATATACATTCAACACTTTATTGCAACTTACTCAGATATTGTAATCAGCCATGACAGGAACTGAATACAGTGGCTGCACCCAAAGGTGCTGTTTATTAATTTATCTTAGCATTTAATGATGACTTGTCAATATAAATTATGTGACTTCATCTGTTGTATTTCTTTATAGTCAGGAAATGCTTCTAAGGGGGAAAAAGCCCTACTTTTCCTTCTTCTTTTCCTTTGTTTACATTGAAAAGCATTGGGTATTCATGAGAATTGATTGTCTGCTCTCTCTGAAGTGAGCATGATGTGTCATTCAAACCTACCAGGGTCTATCCAGCTCTGCTAGGCAATATCATTCCTAGGAATTGCTGGAACTGTCAGTTTTGATTTTACAAAGCTTCTAATTTTTTCCACTATTAGGTTTAATCCACTGTCTTGCATTTTTGGTTTTGGAATGCTTTTTTTTTAAAGCCTCCACAAAAATTCATGCATCATTTTGTTTGCCCTTCTGTGTGTATTTTTATACACTTTTCCTAAATCAAATCCAGACAAAGAAAAAGTTCTGTAAATACATGGTGCCTATAATAGATGAATGACATTCATCCTGTTTGAGAAAGGGTTGCACTCATCATAAAGGATCAGATTCATAGCTCACAGCTACTCATAGATTCATCTTTGCCATTAAAGGCAAATATGTCCTCTGGAGTTTCACTGCTTTTCACCAGTTTAGGTTCATATACCAACTACAGTCCTGTATAGATAGATCCTCAGTTCAGTAAACCATGTTAGTACAAAATATGGTAGGTGGAGCACTGATTGGAATTGGAAATTATGATGACAGTACGTATCACAGCATCGTTTCTAAGACCATTACTAAGTGTTAGAGTTAAACTATAAAGCTCTTTATAACTTGAGATGACATTTGAAGCAACATGTTCCCAGATACTCCTAACTATGTCCTAGGTTTATTTCCAGAGGTCTGTGTCTCCCATATTGAGCTACGACAGGTGACCACTTGGGAGTGATCCTTCTCAATGGAAAAGGTAATACATCTTAGAGAAATACATCTGGTTCCCTACCCAGCTGTCTTTTCAGCATCAGCTTGAGATATTTCTATTCTCTAAGGCCCTTTTATTCAAATTGTTGCAGATGGGCTGCAGGATGATCTTTAAATAAATTGTATATTTACTGTTGTAGTTGCTGCTGTTTAGTAGATGCCTTAACTGATAGTTTTAATGGGTTTTTTTCAATGTTTCTGAAGATAGTTTACCTGTTTTTTTGTTTTTGTTTTTGTTTTTGTTTTTGTTTTGGTCTATCAGTTCTTTTTATGCCACTGTTTTTAATTTATATTTTTAAATGCCAGTTTAATTTGTTTTAGTGTATTTATCTGGATCTCATTTTGGTGAAGTCTGTTTTGAAAGGCAGTATATACATTCCAGAAATAAGGATTTCATTTTTTGCAAACAATTTCCCTAATATGTTTCTGCACACATCTTTTGTTAACCCCCTAGGTCATATTCATATTACAATTATAATGTCTTTAATGTAAATGAGGGGTTCAACTGAAGATCATTGTTTCTTAATCTAGATCATCTAGGAAATATAATTAAAGTATCTGAGATAAATAGTTAAAAATAAAAAAAATGAATAACTGAGTCTGGAAGAATTAGCTTTGCCGTTATGGAGCACATGCGATTAAATGTGTAACCTACAAATTCATAACAACAATTTTTACATCAAAATGTGCAATTTTTCTGTTCTTTGCATTGAAAGGAGACAACATAGGTAAAACCCTCTAAAACCAAGTCAATCAAAGAAAATATCCACAGAATATTTGAATGAAGGGACCAAAAAAGGATCTATAAAACAAAGGATATCAGCCAATATTATTCGAACAATGTGGAAATAAGGACAGAAAGAGAAAAGATTCCAAGTACCCGGTACTTCACAAGTAGATGACAGCATGAAGGCAGATTACTCTTCTTTTCTGTTTCTCTTTCTCAACAGAGACAACATAAGCTTAAAAGCTGCTTATAAAGAAGGATTTCTGAATAAAGATTCTGTCAATCAGTAGATGAAAAACAGCCAATAAGCTATGACATTTGGAAGAGAAGAAGATGCAAAACGTAACTGGTGAAAGATACCATAGATGGGAAGAAGCACTTAAGATTTCAGATCTTAGGTAATACTATTTTTGTGTGGGCTATGTGTTATGTATTGATGATAAATTTATTTTTCAAGTGTGTATTCTTTTTAGTCAAAGCAACTACCAATTAAAGAACAGAGGGAGACAGAGAGAGTACAACAAGCTTAGGAGAATTCTAGGATTAACAGGAGTCCAAAAAACCTTAAGGAAGGAACCACAGCAAGTTAAAGTCTGTAATATTCAGTGAGCAGAGATGCTGAATGGTGGTAGAATGTGATGAGGGAGAGGAAATGGAAAGAAGTGGCTAAAGTTTTGAATGCTCCTGTTATAATAAGAGCAGAAAGAGAAAACTGATGGATCATCTAGAACGTATTTATTCATTTATAGTTGTTCATTGTACTGAGGTTCTGAAGATTTTTCCATCTCTAATCCTGGATGGGGTTGCACTTTCCCATAGAGAACTAATGAGTAATTTGGGGGTCCTCCTAGATCCTCAGTTCTTGCTTGAAGAGCAGTTGGCAGCCATGGTTAGGAGAGCCTTTGCACAAATCCTTCCTGTGTACCGATTGTCTCCATTCCTGGATTGGCAGGCACTGCTCACAGTCACTCATGCCTTGGTCACCTCTCATCTGGATGATTGCAATGCATTCTGCAAGGGGCTGTCCTTGAAGACTACTTGAAAACTATAGTTGGTTCAGAATGTGGCAGTGCAAATAGTTATAGGAGCACCTCAGTACAGTCATGTAACACTGTTACAGCATGAGCTGCACTGATTACCAGTGGGTTTCTGGTGAAGTTCAAGATACTGATGGTCACCTCTAAAGCCACAATATTTGCAGGACAGTCTATCTCCAATTATCTCTGCCCACCCAACTGGCCAGGGTGGTTTGCACCAGGTCCCATCTATCAAAAAAATGTCATCTTATGGGACTCCGGAACTGTGCTGTACCCACCTTGTAGAACAACACACCCAACTTGAGATTTGGATGGCCCTGAAGACCTGGTTCTTTCTTCTGGCACTGGGCTAGGAAGTTATGTGAACTGTTAGTGTGTAATGTATGGCACAATATGGTTTTGGTCATTTTTATGAATTCTGATGTTTTAACCCTTGTTAATTATCCAGAGTTGCTTGGTAAGTGGGCAGCCATATAAAATGAATGAATTGATTAATTAATTAATAAGCCAGAATAGAGAGAACTCCATGATGTATAGTGAGAATTGCTGAGTTCAAGTAAGACTTGATTACATTAGCCAATCATAATGGTGCATAATTGTTCTATAAACTGAGTCTAAATTTTCCATTTTAATTGCATGTAGACTATTTAGATTCCACAGGTAAGTGACAGAGGTTTATAACCATCACCATAAATATATTTAGACTGAATGACCAAGAATTATTTCCCAGTCGTTGCTTGTCAAAACGATACTGAAGGCATAATGAAAAATAATCAAAACATGTCTGTAGTGGCTGCTTGAGACTAATAAGCAAACTAGCCTATATATCACAGTAGTACTGTAAGAAGCTATCAGATAATGCAAAACCACTCCAATCTTTTCCCATATAATTTCCTTCCTTCCTTCCTTCCTTCCTTCCTTCCTTCCTTCCTTCCTTCCTTCCTTCCTTCCTTCCTTCCTTCCTTCCTTCCTTCGCATTTGTATGCCGCCAACTCCAGAGGTTCCAAGCTCCATATGTGCAAGCCTTTAGAACTATCAAAACCATAAGAACAAGCCAAAGCATAGAATGCCAAACATCCTGCACAACTACCTCCAGTTAAGCAGAACCTTTTACCACAAAGTCTGAGGAGAAAAGTAGTCTTTCCTGCCTTCTGGAATATTAGCAGGGAAGGGCTACCTAACCTTGGGTGGCAAACTATTCCAAAACAAGGGGGCTGCTAGTGAGAAGTCTTTCTTTTGAACCCCTTATTCCATTAATATATCAAGGGGGATGGGATTTTCAGCCTCCCTCTGAAGTGAGCAGGCAGAATCTACTTGGACCAGGCATTCCCAAACACAGAAAGGAACTGAATCATAAAGCTTGATAGGTGATAACCAGAGCTTTGAATTCTGCTATACTAATGCTAAACAGTCAGCAAAAAGATAGCCACATTTTGCATTGCCGTAGTTTCCAAATTTGGGGGGGATTCCCATGTAAAGCAAATTGCAGTAATCCAACTGCAAGATGATAAGAGCAGAAAAGACTACAACAGTTTCAACTGGCTATTTCTGCAGAAGCCAGTTCTGCAGAAGTGGATCTGGGAAGATTTCCAAATTGCAAACCTTCAGGGATAGTAGATGCACAATTCTGGAACATCTGAACAAATACCACCTCTGTGTTGTTGGAATTCATCCTGTCTGTTCTGTCTCATTCAATCTCTTACAGTCTCCAAGCAGAAGGTCATGGTTTCCATTGCAGGTCCTGTTTGGCCCAGAGTGAAGATATACAGCTGGTTGTCAACAGCTTGCTGATGGACCTTCACCCTGAACTGATGGCTCATTTCTCCCAAAGTTTCATACAGAGGAGGAGATGGCAGGCGATGAGAACAAGGAGCCAGGGCTGCCTGTTATAATCTTTGGCTTGGTTTGAAGAATGGAGACCAGATAGAACCAGTTCCTGTGATATCTTTGGATTCTATAGCTCCAATCTCTGTTAGAGAAGCCAGCTGCTGGGAGCTTCATAAAGCAGCATTAGAGGTTGATACAGTTCCTGGAGACATTTATTTCAGTCTGCCTTGCACCCTGATTTCTTGATTTAGGAACCATAATTCTGAACTATTGTCTTGGCTATGTCATCCACAGTCTGGATTCCAAGCATTCTTCTAGCCTGACTGCCCTTCCACAGTATTTCTTAGCCTTGATTCCACAGATTGGCTTGAATAAACTTGTGGGTCTGGTGTCTCTGTAAGAATGATTTATTGGTTCATGATTTTGACTATGTGATTGTTTTCTCCTGCACTTCCAGGGACAAAAAGATTAAACTTACATTGTGAAGATGCTTGAAGATAATGTGGCATAAGGATCCTAGAACTCTTATAGCAATAGGTCCTTCTGTCCATTGGCTTCATGAAATGGATGGGCAAATGGATTTTATATTTCTTTTCCTTTCCAGCTGAAATACTCCAGGTGTTTTATAATGTTCTGAAAACAATCCAGGAAGAACCAACTAAATTCAATTAAGTTACTAAAAGGAGGACATAAAAACAAGGCCAAAAGTCCAGAAACATTGTCTATGCCAAATTTTTCTCATCTGATAGTGAAAGATTAAAAAAAAAAAGTATAGTTGTACTCAGAAGAGTTATCCAATGGAATGCCAGAATTGGATGGGAAACAACAGACAAATGGCAGCTATTAAGGGTTTGAAAATTGATGACCAGCACTTCGAATTGTGCCAAAAAAATAGAGCTGCAAGCAGTTAGACTGATCAAGGAATGGAGTTAATGCTTTTCAAAATTTCATTGCTACATTTGGAACCAGATGAAGATTCTACAGCTCCATGTAGGATATTATAGACCAGCTTTCACATCATTACATATTCATAGTTAAATCCATTTTGGCCATTCAGATTAGAACTAGAACTCCTGACTACACTGAGAAAAGTAACATTAGATCCAGGAGTACCCCAAGTTGTAGAATAGCGTTGAGGAATGTGTAAACAGTAGAATAAATGGTGATAGATTCTGGGAGATGTAGTTCAGCAGTGAGAGCCAGTTTGGTATAGTGATTAAGGCATCAAGCTAGAAACTGGGCGACCATGAGTTCTAGTCTCACCTTAGGCACAAAGCCAGCTGGGTGCCCTTGGATCAACCACTCTCTCTCAGACCTAGAAAGAATAAGGGAAATCATTTCTGAAAAAAACTTGCCAAGAACACTTCAGGGACTTGTCCAGGCAGTCATCAGGAGTCAAGACCATCTCAAAAAAAGTCAGACACACACACACACACACACACACACAGTTCAGCAATAGCTGTTAGCCATCTCTGGGATCCTTCTTCAGTAAAGAGAACATGGAAGAAAATAGATTTACTGCCCTCAGTGATTCTAAGAGTTTGCTGTACATGTGCAGATCAGAAGAAGAATGAATTCACAAATAGGTTTCTATCAGGAAGAAAAAAGGGGGCAACAATAAAAATAAAACCTTTGACCACCTGACAAGTTTGTTTGCTTTTTTAAACTAGGAAAAGTCAATTATATCATTTTCATTAACCCATAAACAAATTCTGCATCTGAACACAGACATTAGGATTGCACACTTCCAAAATGCCATTTCATATACTGGGTATAACATTATAGAGTATTTACTGGGTGAGTTCCCCTTCATGGATCACTGCCTTGTCGTGGCGAAGGGGCTTGCGTAACTCAGTGAAGCCATGAGCTATACCGTGCAGGGCCACCCAAGACGGACAGGTCATGACAGAGAGTTCTGACAAAATGTGGTCCACTGGAGAAGGAAATGGCAACCCACTCCAGTATCCTTGCCAAGAAAACCCCATGGACAATGTTAAAAGGCTAAAAGATATGACGCCGGAAGATGAGCCCCTCAGGTCAGAAGGTGTCCAATATGCTACTGGGGAAGAGCGGAGGGCAATTCCAAGTAGCTCCAGAAAGAGTGAAGCGGCTGGGCCAAAGCCGAAAGGACGTTCAGCTGTGGATGTATCTGGAAGCGAAAAGAAGGTCCAATGCTGTAAAGAACAATATTGTATAGGTACCTGGAATGTAAGATCTATGAACCAAGGCAAGCTGGATGTGGTCAAACATGAGATGACAAGATTGAACGTCGACATCTTGGGAATCAGCGAACTGAAATGGACGGGAATGGGTGAATTTAATTCGGGTGACCATTATATCTACTACTGTGGGCAAGAAACCCTTAGAAGAAATGGAGTTGCACTCATAGTCAATAAGAGAGTGGGAAAGGCAGTAATGGGGTACAACCTCAAAAACGACAGAATGATCTCAGTGCGTATCCAAGGCAAACCATTCAATATCACAGTCATCCAAGTCTATGCCCCAACCACTGATGCTGAAGAAGCTGAAGTTGACCGCTTCTATGAAGACCTACAACACCTTCTAGAACTAGCACCAAAAAAGATGTCCTTTTCATCATAGGGGATTGGAATGCTAAAGTAGGAAGTCAAGGAGTAATCGGAATAACAGGCAAATTTGGCCTTGGAGTACAAAATGAAGCAGGGCAAAGGCTAATAGAGTTCTGTCAAGAGAACAAGCTAGTCATAGCAAACACTCTTTTCCAACAACACAAGAGACGACTCTACACATGGACATCACCAGATGGTCAATACCGAAACCAGATTGATTATATACTTTGCAGCCAAAGATGGAGAAGCTCTATACAGACAGCAAAAACAAGACCAGGAGCTGACTGTGGCTCAGATCATGAGCTTCTTACTGCAAAATGTAGGCTTAAATTGAAGAATGTAGGGAAAACCACTAAACCACTCAGGTATGACTTAGATCATATTCCTTGTGAGTACACAGTGAAGGTGATGAATAGATTTAGAGGATTAGATTTGGTAGACAGAGTGCCTGAAGAACTATGGACGGAGGTCCGTAACATTGTACAGGAGGCAGCAACTAAAACCATCCCAAAGAAAAAGAAATGCAAGAAAGCAAAATGGCTGTCTGATGAGGCTTTACAAATAGCTGTGGAAAGAAGGAATGCAAAAAGCAAGGGTGAAAGGGAAAGATATAAGCAACTGAATGCAGATTTCCAGAGAATAGCCAGGAGAGATAAGAAGGCCTTCTTAAATGAACAATGCAAAGAAATTGAGGAAAACAATAGAATGGGGAAGACTAGAGATCTCTACAAGAAAACTGGAGATATGAAAGGAACGTTTAGTGCAAAGATGGGCATGATAAAGGACAAAAAAGGCAGGGACCTAACAGAAGCAGAAGAGATTAAGAAGCGGTGGCAAGAATACACAGAAGAACTATACAAGAAAGATCTTAATGTCCCTGATGTCCACGCTGGTGTGATCACTGACCTTGAGCCAGACATCCTAGAGAGTGAAGTCAAGTGGGCCTTAGGAAGCATTGCTAACAACAAAGCTAGTGGAGATGACAGTATTCCAGCTGAGTTATTTAAAATACTAAAAGATGATGGTGTTAAAGTGCTGCACTCAATATGCCAGCAAGTTTGGAAAACGCAACAGTGGCCACGGGATTGGAAAAGGTCAGTTTACGTTCCAATTCCAAAGAAGGGCAACGCCAAAGAATGCTCAAACTATCGCACAATTGCACTCATTTCACATGCTAGCAAGGTTATGCTCAAAATCCTACAAGCTAGGCTTCAGCAATACATGAACCGAGAACTACCGGATGTACAAGCTGGGTTTCGAAGAGGCAGAGGAACTAGAGATCAAATCGCCAACATTCGCTGGATCATGGAGAAAGCACGAGAGTTCCAGAAAAATATCTACTTCTGCTTCATTGACTATGCAAAAGCCTTTGATTGTGTGGATCACAACAAACTGTGGCAAATTCTTAAAGAGATGGGAATTCCAGACCACCTTACCTGTCTCCTGAGAAATCTGTATGCGGGCCAAGAAGCAACAGTTAGAACCGGTCATGGAACAACCGATTGGTTCAAAATAGGGAAAGGTGTACGACAAGGCTGTATACTGTCACCCTGCTTATTTAACCTATATGCAGAGTACATCATGAGAAATGCCAGGCTGGAAGAATCACAAGCCGGAATTAAGATTGCAGGGAGAATCATCAACAACCTCAGATATGCAGACGATACCACCCTAATGGCAGAAAGTGAAGAAGAACTAAAGAGCCTCTTGATGAGGGTGAAAGAGGAGAGTGCAAAAGCTGGCTTGAAACTCAACATTAACAAAACTAAGATCATGGCATCTGGACCCATCAATTCCTGGCAAATAGAAGGGGTAGAAATGGAAGCAGTAACAGACTTCATTTATTTGGGCTCCAAGATCACCGCAGACGGAGACTGCAGCCATGAAATTAAAAGACGCTTGCTCCTTGGGAGGAAAGCTATGGCAAGCCTAGATAGCATATTAAAAAGCAGAGACGTCACCTTGCCGACAAAGATCCTCATAGTCAAAGCTATGGTTTTTCCAGTAGTAATGTATGGCTGTGAGAGCTGGACCATAAAAAAGGCCGAGCGCCGAAGAATTGATGCCTTTGAACTGTGGTGCTGGAGAAGACTCTTGAGAGTCCCCTGGACTGCTAGGAGGTCAAACCAGTCAATCTTAAAGGAAATCAACCCTGATTGCTCATTGGAAGGATCGATAATGAAGCTCAAGCTCAGATATTTTGGTCACCTAATGCGAAGAGAGATCTCTTTGGAGAAGACCCTGATGCTGGGAAAGATTGAAGGCAAAAGGAGAAGAGGACGGCAGAGGATGAGATGGTTAGATAGCATCACTGAAGCAATGAGCATGAAACTGAGCAAACTCAGGGAGGCAGTGAAGGACAGGAAGGCCTGGCGCAATATGGTTCATGTGGTCACGAAGAGTCGGACACGACTTAACGACTAAACAACAACAACTGGGTGAGTTTCACAATCCACCCACAAATTCAGCTGAGCTGTTAGAGGAAGGATAGTGGGTGATACCAAACATAATTATATGGATTATTCTCACAGTGAGAATGTAGAGATGTTCCTTCTTATACTGCATCTTTGGTCTTCTCAATCACACTCTCCTTGAGCATGAGAACTTTCAAAATAGTAAGACTGGTTAAATGAACATCAAAATCTTGCTCACATAGAGTTCCAATATTCAGGCTTTAGGATTTGTGAATTGGACCTAAAAGGACAGGGAATATTCCCTATAGAGTTATGATTTGAAAGAGAGCTTCCTCTTTTATGCTATGAACAGATATTTTCCAGAGCTTGGAAGAGCTTGCAAATTGTGCCTCAGGCTGTTTTCAGACTTCAAAAAGGGATTCATTTCATAGATTAATTGAATGAGTGGAATGTAAATTTGTTATCCAGGATTCTCATCTGAAGGATAAATTGAGTAAAGAAGAGGTAGAAATGCCATTTTATTAATCATCAGTACTTTTGCTGATAGATTTTCTATAGTATCTTCCATTATTGAACCCCATATCCATTTTCTCTTTCTTGTTTTTAATCAAACTTCAAATTCATTCCTAAGAAATGCTAAGAACATCTTCCAGAATAGTCTTCTAGACTTTATTTTAATATGTTCCAGAATTTAGCCTGGGTATCTGCTTTTAATACCAGAGCTCAACTTTGTAACAGTCAGAATGCTGTAAATGTCAGAATAGAAATCAAACTATAGTGTTCGTCCACATGATTAATTATAATGTATAATATTACAATTTAGTGCTACAGGAACAACATCTACACTTCTTTCCTTGCATAAGAATTAAATGTATACTTAATTAAATGTATACTGATTCACAGCAAACAATAGTTTACCATTCTATGTGAAACTGCAAACAGTAATTTGTACTCTTACTCTTCAAGAAATAAGTTTGAAAATTTGGTTTGCAAGGCAAAAATTAACTGCCTTGTTACTTCAGATGTAATGGCAAGATAATGACATATCCTGAATGAATATTTGGCAAACTTTCTTTTAGTATATATTTCTTTGTATTTTTTATGTTTGTATAAAATTCTGAGAATGGTAACTTTTAAATTGCATATTGTGTCAATTCATATAAAAATGTTCCTCAAATGATTTTTCAAGGTAGGCAGTATAAGGAGAGGGTTACAAAAACAAATAGTTATGCTTGTATTTTTGTAGCCCTCTGTATATCAAGCAGTTGTTTAGTATAAATGTGAACTAACTTATATCAATTACTAGCAGAAAAGCTCCGAGAATACAGACTAAGTTTCCTCCAATTTAAGATCCCATATTTCTTTTCACATTACTGCATTATTCTTGTGTATTAGATAAACATTTATTTTTAAAAGCAAACCTTTTTAAAAAGCAATTTCTATGGCCTCAATATTTCTCAAAAAATAGAATTGGATTCCATGAATTAAGTATTTTTTTTCCTTAATCAGAGATTAGGTATTGTCATTTTTATTGAAATCTGATCATCTTTACATTACAAATAGCCCTTTGCTTTACCTTAGCCCTAGTTGTTAATTTCTTATGTTATTGACTTATTTTTGTTTCCTCAAGGCAAATAAAATCATCTTAAATGCTGTTGTTTAGCACTAATTGAAAAATAGTAATATGCCAAATTTCCACAAGAAATGAACCAATAAAAGATATGTTACCAGTCTGTTTGATGAGTCAGACTCTGAACTGGAAGAACAAACCTTGACAGGATCTGATCTTGCAACTCAGGAGCCAGAAGGCTCTCAAATGTCTGCAGCTGAGGCTCAGAAATAGCAACACCTGTGGGAAAATGAGCCTGCAGTTCTGGAGCAGGCAGGTCATCAGCCACCTGTTGCAGAAGCACAGTAGAAGGCTGAGTCACCTGACCTAGAGCAGGAAAAGATCCTTAACCTGGTACAGAAAGATCAAGTGAATTGAAAGAGAGGTTCAAAAGAGAGGTATGACTCAGGAAAATAAATACGCCCGAGTCAGTGCTATAAAAGAAGGGCTTGGGAGTCAGATAATTTTTGGGAAACAACTGTCCAATGTTGGACCCAGCTTCTTGAATTTGTGCTGCTTCTAATTCCCTGGCTGACCATTAGATTGGTACAAGACTACACTCAGCTCTGATTCCTCAATCTTGGATTTGTCTGCATTGAACTTTGGCTTTTGAAGGAAGTTTGTTTTCTTGAATTCTCACACCCCTGCAGTGTGGTGAGATGTATATCAATCATAAAGAACTCTGATCTAAGTCTGAGCTTCTGCATTTTTAATTGCTGGTATGGGACAATATATCATTTTCCAAATTATGGTGCTGCATACTTGCTTAAAACAATGTAAGAAAATGCTAGTAGAAAAATGGGGTGTGAGGCATAATGTACATAACAATTACCCTGTCCTCTGAATGTGTGGGGTTTTAGACTGTAGACCTCTGAGATTTGTATATAAAGCACACCAGCTTGTTTTGTGTTGACCTCTGAGGAAAAAAGCCCCATTAAAAATGGAACAAACTCAGAACAGCTTAAGTGTTCTAAGGGAAATCAAAAGCTTTCACAGCAACAGAAACTCAGGATTAACTATTATTCTTTTGGTTTTCATCCCAGGATCACAAGAGCAGGTGGCTTGTAGTCCATGTCAAATGCTACCTGCCACCCATATTATAGAAGATTTGGCTGAAAGGCTAATTTTAAACAACTTTTAAGCGTTAAAATAAATTCCTACAGAAAGCCATAGGAATTGATCTGATATCTCTTATTCTTGACTGTCTTCTCAGTGATGCCTCATATTTCAATAAATCTCTGAAGCATGCAGACAATAAATTACAAGACAAATAAAGGAATTTATCTCTTTAATATTTCCTTCAGTTAGCACATATACTGTACAATGTTTTCTCTATTTTTAAAATCTCCTTCTCCATTTTTTTCTGATACTTAGGGAAATTCGAGCAACAGATTTGGCATGTTTGTTTCTAGCCTCCCTGACAGATGCAAGCGCAGGAAAATCAACTGTAATTGTTCTACGGTAATGTTTTGCTTGTGCATATGGATGGCTGAAGGCTGAAAAAGACTGCTAATGCTTCCTAATTGCATGAATAATAGTACTATTACAATTATAAGACACAAGATGTTAAACACATAGCAAAGTTCAACTAATCTCCCCAAACCAACATAGAATCTTTGCATTTAAGATGCATTTTGAATTTCAGCATCACAGAGTCACAACAATAAACTAAAGCTTAACAAACCCAACGAAGCCAACACCTCCTAGTAACCTTTACACATGTTAACAATGCTTGTGTCTGAAGTGTAGCACACACCACATAAAGATATCTTTACCTCCCTGCAGATTAAACCATAGCGCAAAATATATGTGATGCACACACCCATCTACCCTAGACTCTAGCATCCTTATAGCATTAAAAGGAAAGAGCAGGAATTTACATAGAGTCTAAGGGCTTACAGCAGTGAGTAGCCTTCTATCTGGCTGGGTACTTAACTGCTGTTTTCTTCTGAACACTCCTCTGCCATATTATCCCATCCAATTGAAACCAATAGCAACAAAGAAATAATTGATCCAGACTAGCTAGGCTGGAAAACATTTAAAAAATCCAACCCAAAGCCGTAAAATAATAGCTTGGTCAGAACACTTAAAACAAAACTCTCAGGTTACTGTACATATACATAGTTATTTCAGGATCAGAATTTTGCGATGTTGAATTGCTTTGCACTTCCCTCCCGTTACCTTTTGCTCACTTATACAAGAGCTTAATTCAGACTCTTACAAATGGTAAGAGTCATTTGTGCTTTCCACACAAATGCCTCCTGATTGGAGGAGAGTATCAAAAAGAGGAAAGGGGAAATGTCGGAAAATCAGTATCCTTATCTCTTTTGGCTATGGCCCAATCCACAGCTTGCTTCTGTGTGCCTATTATGTGTCTCCCAACAGGTTATCTAGGAGAGAACATGGTCCTTGACAGAAAATTGTCCAACATTATTTTAGATGAAAGAGATGTTTGAAACTCAAATGTCATCCATTACTTTCACAGCAGGGCATAGATTTCCACAGACAATGGCCTGGTCCATCCATGCTGCTAGTGGTTCTGCTTGCCCTGCCATATGTGTCGTTTCCTTTTAATACAAAGCCACTTTGATCTGAATTTCATTGCATTTCAAAATTATTGATGAGTCTTACTAGGGATGAGCAGAAATCTCTGGTCAACCCCCCTAATGGCAGAGTATGACAAGGAAAACAAGACTCGCACAATTTCATCTGCTAGGTTTAATGTCAAGAAATAACGGATAAGGGTAGTGAATCTTGGAAAATGAATAAGCAAAACTCCCTCCCCCACCTCCACATGAGTGACTTTTTTAAGGGGACAGTCTTTGTGGGTTTTCTGAACTTTTTTCCAGAAGGAGAAACTGAAGAGCTAATCGCCCTTTTCCCAGATAATCTCAGCATTGCAATCTTTATTTGCTTTTCAAGCTATTGTTGACTCCTGGCGACTGCCTGGACTAGTCCCTGCAGTTTTCTTGGCAACATTTTCGGAAGTGGTTTGCCCTTGCCGCCTTCCTAGGGCTGAGAGAGAGGGACTGGCCCAAGGTCACCCAGCTGGCTTTGTGCCTAAGGTGGGACTAGAACTCACGGTCTCCCAGTTTCTAGCCTGGTACCTTAACCACTACGCCAAATGCTCCTTTTCTTTCTCAGGTACAGTGCAATCTCTTATTCCACCTGACCCACTTCAAGGGGCGGGTCCAAGTCTCCTGAAACTGCCTGACCTGCTTTGGTCTGGCAGTACTGCCTTCTACCTCATTCATTCATTTTAGGGGACAGACTTTTTTTTTTTAACCCTTCTTCCCTTTAGATTTTCCAAACATAACACATAAGGAATCTCTACAGTGGCTGAGATGTAGCTATATATGTGCACATCTCCACCAGAGCTGTCTAAGCCACAGCCCAACTCTCTAGAGACATGTTCCTTAAAGTGTGGTCTGAGGACATCTGGGGGTCCCCCAAGACTCTCTTAGGGGTCCACAAAATCAAAATTATTTACCAGTTATTGAAGATATTTGCAGAAATGTAAAACAATGTCACCCTTCTCATTGTTCTTTATTTGTTTAAAAAAATAGGGTTTTTTTATGAGAAGTATTTTATTTATGTCAATACCTAATGGGTTCAATATTGTTATTTTTACATGATTCAATAAATATTCTACAAATGTGCCAATTTTAATTTTTAATATAGTAAATATTGATAAATAAAACGAATACAAACAAAAGCTCTTTTGGAGTCCTCCATAATTTTTAAAAGTGGTAAGGGTTTCTGAGAGCAAAAAAAATTAAGAAACACTGCTCTGGAATGAGCAGTTCCTGCATGTAGGGAGGAATCGATGGATGCAATTGGCATTCCTCTTCCCAAACGCTATCTTCTCTCTTCTGGTGATTATGAACTTGGTGGAATGAGTGCTTTTTCTGACTCTAGCATGACTCAGTATTCTATGAGACCATTACTCACTCTATCTGTCTGTCTGTCTATCTACCTACCTACCATGAGTGACCACTTGCTCAGACCACTTCTGAAAGGTATCCCAATAGCTATTAGCATCTGAGACCCATCCTTACCCAACTCTTCCACAGTCTCTCCGTTGCACTGCCAAATCAGTGCTGCAGAGTCTCTGTGCTTGTCCAAGTCATTGTGATGGGGTGATCAATGGTGGTCTACTTGCAGGAGTCACTCTGAAGAGGTCTTTCTCCCCCCCCCCCCCCCAGCTAGGCTACCATGGCACCCTCATTTGCAATAGTGTGCTGCAGTATTTGAACAACAGATTGAAGACTGAAACTTCATGGGATTTGAATGAGGATCTACTAGATTAGAACTATTTGCTTTGCCTTAGATATGACAATCTATCCCATATGATCCTGATCTACTTTGGTCTTTGTCCAGATAAGGAGCATGTTATATTTCTTAATATAGTTTAATAAATTTGCTATCTCATTTTCTCATTATTAAACAATCACTAAATGTGATTGAAATGCAAACAAAATGGAAATAAATGCATTGGCTATACTCCATCCTTAGATTCTGAATCCCATAATGTAGTGTGTGTACATGTGAAATTTAATATAATTTAATTCAAAAAGGAAAGTGTGTTAGTTTAGGCCCAGAGGGGTTTAATTTGAATCTGACAAAAGCCATAGTGATTCTTATTCCTCTACACCAAGTCGTCCCTAAGCAGATCTGCAAAATTCAGCCCAGATTCCCTTCAAGATAGACTTCAGCAACAATTTGGCAAATCCCAAAGTAGATCATAAGCATAGGCAGAGGATGAATAAATGGGAAAACAGTCCAATATGCCTGGATTATTACACAAAAACTTCTCTTTCAAAAGTTTCTCATTCAAAATTCAATCCTAAAGAAACTCAATACCAGAAAATTAAATAGCAGGTGGGAAAAACAGCTTATACATCAGATAAGATACCTGCAGTGACCATGTTGAGAAATTGGTTCATTATTATTTAGAAGGTCCACATTTCCAAGGTTATGAAGTTGTCAAGGCAAAAGTTTCCATATTGCTTTTCTAACCAAAGCTGACTGATTAAGAGTGCTGGACAGAATATGTTTTCTTTCTAGAATCTTAATTAGCTTGACTTTAACTCGAGACAGGAGATTCTGCCAGCTGTCAGCTACCACTTGGAACTTTGACTAATTAAAACTCTGAGGAAGCCTATTAAAGGTGTTCAAAAAGCTAAATCTTCCTTTTCAATATCTCCAGCATTGCAACAAAGACTGTATGACAGCTATATTAGAACTAGGATATCTTGCTTTTTGACTTTTTCCACTGGAAATGAGCCAAGACTTTATTCTTCTTTATTTATTATATGTCTACATTGGATGAGATGCATCTACTCAGATTTTTAGGGATTCCATTTCAGCTTTCTCAGACAGATTTTTGAAAACAAGGACTATTGCTGACTTCTTAGGACTGAAAAACGTGAAATGGATGGAGTGCATTTAATTCTCTGAGTCAATGTTTATCTTCTGCATAAAGACAGATGTATTCTTCTATCTCTTCCTTGTTTAGATTTGTTTTGTTTGGCCTGCAAAAAAGAATTGAAGGACATCTGCAGTAGGACCATGTAGTCTCTCAAGCAATGAAGTAACCAAAGGCTGTTGTAAACTGAGAGTCACATGGAGCAGAACATCCTAAGAGTGACAAAAGTGAATTGTCCCAAAATGACAAGCTAGTAAATCTCATCAAGAGCCAGATTTATAATCATAAATTTTAATAATAATAAGACATAGATTGCACTTTAATTGTGGCTCCTTTGGCCAAGAGAAGTTAGGAATGGAAGAGAGAAATAAAAAATTATCTTTTTTCTTTCCAGAAACAGCCCAACATGGTGCCAAAGACACTTGCTAACGTGATTTGACAAGGCAATAAGACACAAAGCCATCTCAGCAGAAGTGCCCTAATTTGAGTTCTCAAACATAGCATAAAAAGAACCTTCCTCACCTTGTGGTCCCCCAGGTATGTTAAGTTTATAAGATTTTATTTCATCTCAGGTCACATTTTGTAGCTCTTTTTCTTCTATTCGCACTGTAATTCAAGGGAGATGATAGCACTAGAGATGGGTGGGTAGGTTACCAGTAGAATATTAGATGGTGGCAACAGAGGGATTGGGGAGGGAGAAGGAGCATCAGAGGAAAGAAAATAGGTGGGCGGTCAAAGGCATCTTTAAGAAGATAAGGGATTCCTGCCAGTTGCTTTGTTCTGGATGTTGAACCCAGAGTGGAATAAGAATTCCCCGTGGGGCCAGCATAGCTCAGCAACCAGAGTCTTGTGACTAAGGAAAGAACAAGTTGGAATTGCTGAAGAGATGTGACCTACAGAAAGTGGTATGAAGTAATCTGCCACCAACACATGGCTGAGCCAAACTCTGATGTTAAGTGAGCTGAGATGCTCAGAGCCAGCGCAGTGTTGAGTGCTGCCAATGTTCTTTGTAATTGAGTTATATTAAATTTTACTGCTCCCAATTTTAATTTTAATGCTGTTCTCAAATTTTATTGTGCACTATGGTTTTGCCCCTTCCTTCTTGAATTTATGATAGGTTTATGATATATTTATTGTTCATCATTCTAGGCAACTTGTCAGGAGGATACATCTAAAATAAGCGAGTGAGTGAATAAATAAATGAATGAATGAAAGACAGTAAGTTTAATAAAGTTGCAGTCCTAGTTTACTCTGTGATCCATGTCTGGTCTCTTAATTCTAGGTGTGAGCACAATGAAAGGAACCTGGAGAGACTGTGCAATTAATTATTTAAGGATGCTTCAAAAGGTTGGTGCTAATTTAGCTGTAGGAAAGATTGGTTCGCAATATTGCCTGATAGCTCTGGAAACAGCAGTCCAACATGTTTCGATGACCTTTGGTTGGGAAAGCTGTTTCTAGGGGTGGGGGGTACCTGTTCATTATGTGTGTGTGTGTGTGTGTGTGTGTGAGAACATGTATATATTTTTCTGCCTCAAATCTTGAATTCAAACATTTTGAGTAGGTATTGGACCTGACCTTTTCCTACCAAAACTACATTGAGAATTGCCACTCACAAAAGGCTAGGACTCTGGGCTTTTCTGTACTTCTTGTCTCCCATGCATAAACTAACTCCAAATTAAGCTGGCCTTGAAATGCATGATCACAAAGATTGTGTAAGCTTGTAGATTTTTTTTTTATTTTATTTTATTGTACTTTGAGACAGCAGTGACTCCCAGCAACTGCCTGGACTAGTCCCTGCAGTTTCCTCGTAAAGATGTTGGAAGTGGTTTGCCATTGCCTGCTTTCTAGGCTGAGAGAGAGTGATTTTTATTGCTGGTCTTTTTGTCCTGTTTGATCTTGGACCATCAATACATTTTAATTGTTTTATTGAAGCTGGCTTATGAAATCATTTTCAGGATTTTGGACCCTTTCTCCATTTTGGGCACAATGAGGGCCAGGTGTTCTGTGCGGGGGGATGTTGACACAGCTCTCGACTGATGGATTCCCCTCCCACCCAGGCCATGAGAAACAAAAGCCAGCTGCTTTTTCTCCTATGGGCTTATTTTTGGAGGGCTGGTGGGAAAAAAAAGAAGAGGTTTATAGTTCTTCCTGTCACTTGGACTGGAAGGGGAAACTTGGCAGAACTCTTCTCAAGTTCACCCAGTTAAAAGAATAATAATAATAAAAAAAAACACAAAGATACAGTCAAAAAAATTTAGCAGATGTCACCTAGGAACAAGGAAAATTATTCCTGTTCAATGAATATATTAGGAAATACCCTGTCTCGCTCCCATCATCTTGCACCTGATCATTATGCAAATATTTTCAAAGACAGGAATGATTATGTCTTATAAACATTCAGAAGGATTTGTATATACAAAGCATTTAAATTAAAGCTATTGAAAAACAACATTAACATTTCCTTAATTGGGAGGGATGCAGGTGAAAACAATTTTGCTTTGCCAACAATAAAGGCAGATTTGAATTTCTGACATTTTCTCTTTTCCTAATTAAACAAGGAGAGAGAGAATCACCCAGGTGTTGAGTATAATAATCACTCAAGAATTCTTGATTTGACATAATTCCTAGTCATGAACTTACTGGGTTTTTTTAGCAGCTTTTGACAGAAATATTATCCACAACAACAAGAGATTTCTCCTCTCAATCTTTTCATTATATGCCATTAGATATCTCTTTTCTCCATAATTCAAAGGTCACTTTTCTGAAATTCAATATTGGGTAGCAATTCATTTATTACAAGTTTGCATGCTTTTAAAATTATTTCTGGAAACCTATTTCTGAAAATAGGTTCAGCAAGGCAATAGTCTATGGCATATTTCTACCCAGTTAGAATAGCTAGTCTATGGCTATTTTACCAAATGCTAATCTATGGCATATTTCTTGAGTCCTTTACTATTGATAGTCGATCTTACTAGGGTGAGTGCCAACAATACACACATTAGTTTACGTAACTAGTATTTAACAGTAAGACGTCATCTAAGGTAACTATTTTAGTTTATCATTTATTGCACATTAGTTTTCTGGAAGATTTATTTATTTATTTATCTATCACATTTATATAGCCACTCAACTCACAGAACGTGACTTTGGGCTGCATACAATAAAAACACTTCATAAAAACTAACAATTAAAAAAGCATTCTACAATTAAAAACACCAGTCAAAGTTACCAATGGCAGAATAGCAGAGAGAATTATCATGATAAGCAATACCATCTCACTAATTTACCACTTCCTTGAGATCTCCAAGCGTGATGAAACAACCATCTTTAAAGGGACTTCCAGAAGGATGTCAGGGACAGGGACAGTCTCACCTTAGGGAGAATGATGTTCCACAAGGTGGGAGCCACTGTAGAAAAGGCCCATCTCTGAGGTTCTGCCTGATATAACTTCTTCTACATACCTCTTCTGCTGGACCTAATGGGACAGGCAGATGTAATCGAGTGGAGACAGTCCCTCAGGTAACTTGACCCCATGCCATGCAGGATTTTAAAGGTCAAAACCAGCACCTTGAACTGGCCCCAGAAGCAAACTGGCAACCAGTGCAGCTCATGGAGCAGACATGTAACATGTGACATTCTAGAGGCACATATAACTGCCTGTGCCACTGCATTTTGTGCCAGCTGAAGCTTTTAAATATTCTTCAAGGGCAGCCCCATGTAGAGCACATTGCAATAGTCTATCTGGGAGATGACCAGGGTGTGAGTGACTGTGAGGGGAGCTTCCCAGTCCAGGAATGGGCACAACTAGCACACAACATGAAGCTATGCAAAGGCCCTCCTAGCCATGACTGCCACCTGCTCTTCAAGCAGGAGTTGTGAGTCCAGGAGGACCCCCAGATTGTGCACCAGTCTGTTTAGGGCAGTGCAACCCCATAGTCACTGAACCAGAAAGCCCCAAAACCCAGACCCACTCAATTTTGCCAGGGTTTAGTTGAAGCCTGTTGTTCCCCATCCAGACCCCCACAGTCTCCAGGCACTGGGATAGAACACCAACAGCATTGCTTAATCTGCCAGGGGCAGAAAGATATCATTGGGTATCATCGGTGTACTAATGATACCACATCCCATGGTGGTGGATGATCTCACCCAGAGGCTTCATGTAAATGTTGGAGAGGAGGGAGCACTGAACCCTGCAGAACCGCACAAAAAAGAGGCCAAAGGCAGGATCTCTCCTCCCCAACCATCACTGACTGGTATCGACTCAAGAGAAAGGAGGAGAACCAGCACAATATAGTGCTGCCCTCCTCCAATCCCCAGAACCAATCCAGAAAGATACCATGGTTGATGGTATTGAAGGCTGCTGAGAAGTCAAGAAGAGTGAGGATGGATGCACAGCCTACCAGAGATCATCCAAAAGGGCAACCAATGCTGTTTCTGTCCCATATCCAGGCATGAACTCTGACTGAAAGGGGTCCAGATAATCTGCTTCATCCAGAGTCCACTGAATCTCTTGCCTGACCACCTTCTCAACCACCTTTCCCAAAAAGGGGAAGTTAGATACTAGGTGAAAATTGTCCAGTATGGTAGGATCCAGTGATGGTTTCTTATGGAAGGGGCAAACCAACGCTTCTTTAAGGAATGGAGGAACAACCCTCTCACTCAAGGATGAATTCACCACTGCCAGAACCCACTCACACAACACCTGCCCCCCAGGCAGCTTTAGAGGAGGGGCATGGATCTAAAGAGCAGGTGGCTGAGCTCACAGTCCTAAGGATTCTGTCCACTTCCTCAGTTCCAACAGGTTCAAACCAATCCCAGATAACAGGGCAAGAATCTGCTGTGGGCATCTCCCTAAGACCTGCAGCAAGGCTGGCATCCAATCGAGACAGAATTTGAGAGATTTTATCTGACAGATTCTGAGCAAATTCTTCAGGATGGCCTTGTAGAAGGATCTCCAAGTCCTCCCTTACTCAAGAAGGCACATGTCACCTGAGACAAGGCTGTGGGATGGCTATCTGTGGATGCAATAAGGGCAGAGAAGCATTGCTGCTTTGCTGCCCTTACCACCATGAGGTAGGTTTTAATAGCAGCTCTAACCCATGTTTGGTCAAGTTCATCCAGCAATGCTCCAGACATCTCTTCTCTCATCTCACCTCCCCTAACTCCTCCATGAACCACTGAGAATGACAGGATCCATGAGAGGGGAGAGGTCACATAGGCACAATCCGATCCAAAGCCTTGGTGACCCTCTTGTTTCAAGCAGCTACCAAGGCTTCAGATGGACCATGCAGCAGACCAGCAGGAACAACCCCCAGCTCCCTCTGAAACCCATCAGGGTCAATCAGTCACTGAGGGAAGACCAATGTAACAGATCCTGCCTCCCTGTGGTGGATAGTAGCAACAGATAATCTCATGGCAATCAGGGCACAATCTAACCATGACAAAGGGGACACTAAGATTTCCCCCAATTTCAGATCACATTGCCACTGCTCTGACAGGAAAACCAGATCCGTTGTGTGACCACTGTCCTGTATCAGGCCCTGGATGACCTGGGATAGGCCCATGGCTGTCGTAGCCATGAATTCCTGAGCTACCTCAGATCCCACTCCTAAAGAAGACAGATTGAAGTCCTCCACCAACCATAAACTTAGGGAACTCCACTGCCAATTCAGATATGGAGTCAAGAAGCTTAGGCAGGGAGGTTGCTACACAGCAGAGAGGCTGGTACAGTAGCAACAGTCCCAACTGATCCCTAGAGCCCAACTTAATGAACAGTGTCTTCTGGCAACCTGTGGAGCAGTGTCCCTGAAAGCCTTAAGAGACTCTCAGATGATGATTGCCACACCACCACCCCTGCCCTGAGGTCTCGACTGATGCCACACCTGAAACCCAGTAGGGCACATTTTTGAAAGGGGAACCCCCCCTTCTAGTCCCAGCCAGGTCTTGGTAATACATGCCAGGTCAGCCCTCTAATCCATGATTAAACCACAAATGAGGTAGGCCTTATTACAGACTGACCTGACATTTAGTAGCAGCAACTGGAAACCAGGGCCTCTGAAGGTCTGCTGACCGGGCACAGGGATTGAGTTCTGAGAGCTGGAATACAGAACCGCTATAAGGCCCATGTTCCCCAAGAACAACCCACTTCCAGTCTCCTGCTGTACCTACCATGTCCATCATCACTGTGATATTCTGACCCACCCCAGCTACCCCCAAGGCCCCAACATCCCCCAATCCAACCATCCCAGTTCCCAAGACTAGGGATCTCCATTGTCCTCATCAACCATCCTGGGGAGGAGAAGCTAAATCCCCTGAGGCACTTCAGCCTTTGCTCTCACTGCCACCTCCCCCACTCTCATAACAACACAGGCAACCCAATCCCCACCACCCACTCTCACCAGACTGGTCAGGGCTCCCTTTCAGTTACACCCACCCTAACCAATCCCTCCTCTGGCTCTCACACAAGGAAGCGGGTTGGGTCAGTCCAATCTGCACCAGAGTTACTCAATCCACAGCCAAAACCACCTATCTGGAAAAAAAGGGACTGCATTAAGGATGGAGTCAGCCCCAAAATGATCATTGCAATGTCCTTTCCAAGCCAGCGAAAAAAGGGCAAGGGGGCATCCATGGGGAGGGAGTCTGCAGCTACCTGAAATGCCATGTTTTATCTCCCTGTACAAGAAAGTGCTATTTGTTTTTACTCAAAATCTTGGAAACATCCCCAGCACTCTTTTTTCAGGTGCATTTCAGCAGCATGGACCTTATCACGCAAAGCCCAAGCCCAAGCCCAAGCCCAAGCCCAAGCCCAAGCCCAAGCCCAAGCCCAAGCCCAAGCCAAGCCAAGCCAAGCCAAGCCAAGCCAAGCCAAGCCAAGCCAAGCCAAGCCAAGCCAAGCCAAAATCATTTATAAAACACACTGTACTACGGCACAGACTAGCCACATTTAAAGTTATCAGTTAGGCTAAAACAAAAGTAAAAATCACATGAACAGTATAAAATCAGTAAACATCATGATAAATTGCAATTACCATATATGTAACACTTAAACAACTATCAAGTCTTACAACTATAACCAGATACCCTGCCATCTAGTTTTACAGATAAGATTTACTACAGGGGATCCCTACAATCTAATTTTACTAAGCACCATTCTCAACATCTACTCACAACTGCTTACACCAATCAGTCTGGATTATTAAATAGATAAATGTTCATCTCTCTGAAATGCACCAACAGATGTGCGGGACCAGAGTATAAAACTGTATTTTTGAATTGCTTCAATATTGTATCCTGCCCAAATGCAAAGTGGGTTCTAATGAGGAAAAGTTGGTACTCTACACCCACCCAATTAAACGCTTCTTAGAATCTGTTGGTAAGAGAGGTGAGTATTTTGTATATTGTGTTACAGCCCAGGCACCAGACCAAATAAATGGTTCAACTGCATGTAGGGAACGTGATTCATCAGCCAAAGATAAGTGTAGGTGGGACAGGATTACTCATGCTATTCCAGTCTCTACATCTCTCCTCATCTTCATCACTACTCCCTCAATCCTCATCCTACTGCATTTCACTGAATGAAGGGATCCTACATTACTGACTCATAACATAAGACCCAAGATATTATAAAAAGAGCTGCTATAAAATTCAGTGAGTTATTCCAGCAAGACCAAGCATTTTATTTTTAAAAGTGTGATTCATGATAAAAAAAAAAGAAATCCTGAGCAATGAGTATTAACTCTTGGGATTAACATGTCTGCTAAACTTGTGCAAAAAAAAAAAAAAGAAGTATTCAGTTAATTTGTAATGCAAACTTACCTAAATTTTGCACTTTCAGGTTAGTCCTCCAGGCAAACAGAAAAAGATATATTTCAAAATTTGCATTTTAAATTTTTTTTACAATGCAATTCTGTAATCACAAAGTAAAGAAAAATGCATATACCAGCAGGAAGTATACACAAAACACATACATTCATGGATGTGGTGGAAATACTTAACACAAATATATTAAAATTGTGAAAAATTGTTTTTGAAATGCATCTATTGCAGAATTTTGCATATTACATCTATTACATTAACCAATGGGCAAAGCATATTTTTCTATGCAGTATAATCTTTTGGGGGGGGGCTCAAACTATTGCAGACACTGGATAAATCAAATTTAAAATTCTAAAGAAGGAAAGGAAAAAAAGGAGATGAATAAATTGACAAATGTCCATTAAAAAAAAATCCATAGAAAACTCCATGAAGTCTGAAGATTGTCCTGCCAAAGTGGATAGTAAAGTGAAGTGGATTTTTCGAGATTTGCTCTTCCCTCCTTATGGGGACTTGGACAGAGAAAGCAATGTCAGGTTTGGCTGCCCAATCCTCCATAATCCCTACCTGACTTTGCTCATCTTCTTCTGCATTTGCGAGCCTAGAGAACAAACATACATTCTCTAGTTTGTATTTTGTCTGAGCCTCAGTAAACACTGACTTTTCTTTGAGGTGTGCTTCTGTAAGCCCATGAACTCTTTTCCAAGCCCGGGTTCAGCAAATTTCACCGACATCTCTATTTTTATTTCTTGGATAGATAAGGTCCATAGCGTTTCGCTGTGTATACTACCTGAAGTTTCTGGACAATTTTCAAGGAAAAACTTTTGTCTATTACAGGATTATAGCTAGTGGACCTCTCATCCAAGTACATAGAGTTAACATTCAAACCTGACATTACTCCTGGACCTGGTACTATACGAACCTTCTCTGTTCATGATACTCATGCAGCTGATGACCCCATGTCTGCAGTATGGTGTGATGAAATACTAGTAGACGTATCTCAAGAGCTTGTGAATTCAGGAGATTTTCACAGTTTAAAATTGTTTGCATTTGCATCACATCGACAATAGATTCTGAGAACTACATTTTTAAAAAATCCATGAATTCTTATGTACTCCATCCTATAACAAATCTAAATATTGAAAAACAGTGTGATAATCCATTGTAAATGTGGTATTGCCTAAATTCTGAAATTCCAACTAATAGTTGTATGTTTCTGCATTTAAAATGGCTTACCAAGGGGAAAAAAGTCTGCACTTTTCCTACAATTTTTTTTCAATTTAGTGAAAGAGGATTAGCTTTAGAAAATATTTCATAGGGGAAGAGAATTTCTGAGAACTGCTGACAGGTACAGAATAATATTCTTGCACTTATTTAACACAAGGCACCAAAGAGTGTGCATGAATGCTGTTTCTTGGATTGTATAATCATATCTCCAGTGCTCTGCAACTTTCCTGGCTTCTCATGCTTCAATCCAATCCCCAGGGACTTCTTCCCATTGCACTTTTACAGACTGGAAATCTTCCAGAGTGATGAAAAAATACATCACAGAAAATAGCATCAGCTGTAGCAGCTACCTCCAACAGCACATTTAGAACAAAAACACCATCTGGAGAAATTCAAAAGAAATTCTCAACCTCCCTGAAAATAAGGCAGAGTCACAGAAGCTTCTTTTGCAATGGAAGTAAACTTTTGAAAAACTCCATGGTAGAGGTCACACAGCTTCCCTTAAAACCACATGAAGGCAACTATGGGGTAGAATGCTATTTAGACCAGGAAAATGAAAGGGAGAAAATGTTTTCCGTCATTTATCTCTCTCCTTTCCTGGCTTAAAGAATCTACTGGTCAGTGCTTCAGCTCAGTGCAACATGTTGTTTGGAGTTAAAGTAGAACTAGCAACTTACAACAGAGCATTCTTACTGCCAACTCTTTTTCTATTCTTCCCGTTTATATCACGGTTTCCTTTTTTTTATTTTTATTTCTCTCCCTCATATTCAGCGCCCAGAGTAAATATGGAATATAGTTCTGAACAGTTGTAAACCGGGCAGTGAGTGCATTTTTAAATGTTTTTATTATAAGTAGAATAGAGGAACTCTTAACATGAGAATAATAAGGTAAACAAGAAAGCCATGTGATTTTCCTTCCTTCATTTTCCGTAATAAAGTACTGGGTCAATAATTCAATGAGAGGGGAAAAAATTCATTACCACTTTTCTTAACTCAAATTAGTTTTCCACTGGATTAATGGCATCTATATTTGGGCTAAAAGGATGTCAGGAATGATAATCAGGAATACCTCTCCAAAATACCTTTTTTTTCCCACTGCTATCGGCCCACATGCTCATCTACCCTAAGATGCTTATATGTTTCTAAAATAATTTCAGTATATATTATGTATCCTGGTGTTTAAAGGATGCACTGCTGCTGAATGAGTTGATGCAGCTAAAACTGCATGTCTGTATTTATTTGTTTTTCTCCATTTTATGCATGAATCCTCTCTCTTAAAGTTGTGGGATCAAAGTCCCCATTCCAACATTGAAGGATGGATGGATAAATGGATGGGGAGAGAGAGGGAGATGCACAAACGCACATTGAAATGCCTTCCCTTCAGAGAGACGGTGATCATCTAACAGCCAAGGGACAAGCCATCAGCCCACTCACACATTCAGGATAGTTGAAGAATACATGTGCAAACCTTATGATGCAAAACAGAACTTGCAAAACATAGCATCTTTGCTCTGAAAGATCAACAGGAGGAAAAAATATGTCTCCTCAATAAATTGTATGAATGCTTATAATGAAATACAGCCATCCTTTATTGAAACTGCTGTGTTAAACTTTATGTAGGTATATAAATGCATGAGACGCCATCATACATATTATGGCTGTTCTGCTCCCCCTCCCCCCTTTTATTGTTTTATGCTCTTTTTTGGTTTCGTTTAATTGAACAGGGGAAAAACCTCAGTAAACATAGTTATTGAAAATAATATGTATACAATCCAGCCCAACATATTTCTCTTGAAATGTACAGAAAACAAAGCTATGCTTTTGCTTGTATTAAGAAAGTGCTAAGCTAAAATGTAAGTTTATATGATAGGAGTTATAGATTGCATTTAGGTTTGGTCCCTGGGAAATCAAAATCATATATTATTTCTTTTACCTGATTAAATGCTATGATGGCAATTGTACTGATAAAAGCTTTCTACTTCCTCTGTCAGGAGTTTCTAAACATTATGCAGTGTTAAGATTCTAATGAGATGCCTTGCCGTTTTGATCCTAGTAAGTGCAAGAAAATAATTCCCTTATGGTAATATTCTTTAGACTAAAATGAGAAAATGGATCTTTCTGCCAAAGCCACTATTCCAAGAAATGGAATCTAAAACGAAAATCAAATAAATAACACATCTTTTTATTAGCAATATTCAGTAGAGTAGATAGGGAGTGTGCCAAATACCCATTAGCCTTAGTGAACTGTTATAATGGGTACCATTGTTTTAGCACAACAATCATCTGACTAAATTCAGCAATGCGCGCACTCCTTTAAATTCAAAATGATAAAGAGAAGTAGTAACTAGCTTAACTCTTTAAACAGTGCTCAGCAGATAGCAACACCTAGCTGACCTTAGCTGATCTCTAAAAGTTAAGCACAGATAAATCTATTTAGTATTTGGAAGGGTGATGTCCATGAAATTCCAGGCTTGTAGACTAGAGTGAGAAGTCCAAAAAGAAAAGGAAAAAAAATCTGGGAAAAAGGCTTGAAGGCCATCTTTATTTCAGTCATAGACTGGTATAAAATATATAGAATTACAACCATTCCAAGAGGAAGGATTTATGTTTAGGTATAGAATAACATATTAGAAACTTAATTATAGGGATTACTAGCATAGAATTGCAAAGCTTTGTAACACTCAGCTGTAGCTATAAGAATTGTACTTACTATTGATATTAAAACTATAAAGACTAAAATATGGTGATCCAGTATAAACAATAAGAATAACATCAAACAAAGCAAATAAAACAAAAATAAACTAACCATAGTCAGCAGATCAGAAAAATCTAAGCTACTGTGATCTTCTCATAGATGTCATGACATAAGACCATAAGTGGGCTACATGAAGGTAGAAGAATTTAAGGGGGAAAATAGATTAATATTAATCTTATAGGGCTTACTAACACAAAACTGTAAAACTTTAACACTAAGATCTAACAAAAGATGTTAAAAATGTTCACTATGCACTAAGAGAAATACAGTGCAGATGATAAAACACAGTAGCAAAAATGAATAAAATGAAACCAAAGATTAAAAGTAATCAGTAGATCAAACAATCTAGATCTTAAGGTATAACAAATTCTAAAAATTAGAATTTACATTACTAATGTGAAACTGTAGATTTGGCTTATTTAATTTAACAAAGGTCAGCAGTGTTGAAGGGACAAGAATGCACAACAGGCACGAAGAGCAAAGAACAAGCCAAGTTTGGAATATAGGCAACAAGGGAGATGTTGAGCTAAGCATAAAGGACCACCTGCACAACACCTTTTATCTTCTAATAGCCATAGGCCCCGAGAAAAACGTTGCCACTTTGTAGGTAGTGTCTGGGATTAAATCTCATAAAAGGAGGTTGACATGAAAGGTATCTGCTTGGATATTTGCTTAGAATAGGTATTATGAGTAAATGTTGGGTAGAAAGAACGGTATGTGTGCCGCTGACTCAACAGATCCAGATAGGCACGCACAGTTATCTTAGGGGACATCAGCAAATCTACATTACATAATTGCAGAGGGTAAGGCACTTAAAATGAGAGCCAGTTTGGGGTAGTGGTTAAGGCACTAGGCTAGAAACCAGGAGACCGTGAGTTCTAGTCCTGCCTTAGGCACGAAGCCAGCTGGGCCAGTCACTCTCTCATAGCTCTAGGAAGCAGGCAATGGCAAACCACTTCCAAAATCTTGCCAAGAACACTGCAGGGACTTGTCCACAAAGTTGCCAGGAGTCTACACTGACTCAAAGACACAAATAATTTATAAAAAGGCTCCGAAAAGGCCAAAGAAAAGACACACCAGTGCCTTGAAAAAATATCACTAAAATGATGGTTGGGCAACAAACATAGTTGGATTTCCAGCTGCACATCAATGGGTGGTTCTGCTAAGCTCGTTTTGTTTATTGACATCCCATCCCATTTTATGGTTAGTTTTGGTTTTGCATGTCCTCTGGATGCCATAAGAATTGAGAAAGACTATAACCCCTTAGTTTTGATTCCAATAAAATTATCTGCTTGGAGTGAGGTTGATCATACGAAGTGAAGAGGGCTAGGCCTTCTGGGCAATATATCGGCTTAAGCTTAAGCCAATATACAGGTCTGCTTTGCCTACTCTTTGAAAATAAAAAGCACATTATTTGGCAATACTAAACATCAGGGAATACTAAAAATCACACTTAGGAATTTAGACTGTACTTTTTCAAGATGATGAAAGTCTTTGTATTTATAGGGGCATGTCTGTCTGCCATAAAGATCTTGGGCAATTTTTGTTGGGTTTGAGCATTCCATGTCCCTGAATCCTGAAATATTATGCCCGGGTATTTGTATTGTTTCCCTGGCTCAATAACGTTGCCACTAATATGCCATTTATGGCTAGGTTGGTTGTTTTTTTTTTTGAGATATTATAACTTTGAATGTAGTACAGTGACTTACAAAGCTATCCAAACTATTCATAGTTTCTAGTTTGGCCTAGGCTTATAAACTATATGTTGAATCGGGTACCCATTAAAGGAGTTGATATTCACTCTCCTTAACACATTCTCAGCTGAGAAAGATTAAAACAAATTATGTCTATTTAATGTTCATTGTTCAGCCACATGCCGCTTGAGCTTTTCTTATCACCCCCCCCCCCCGCCTTTTCAACAACTTTTCAATGTTCTGTGCCTTGGTTAATGTGCAGTGGTAATGATGACTTGTAAATTACAAGCTGCAATTAAAACCTTTCAAAGGTCTGCTGAAAATCACAGATATTGCAGCAAAAACTCCTACTGCTGAGTATTCTTGTTCAAACCTGCTACCTACAGACATCTGATACGCAAACTCACTTTCCTAATTCCTCGACCCCTGTGCTCTGCTTCTGGCCATTTTTAGTCTGACTTGATAGTAGGAAGGGATTCAGATGTTCGACATTGCAGTCATGTGAAGGGTTCGACTCACTTTCAAGTGGATATTCCTACCACACCACACCCAACTTCCCTGTTCAATACCTGATGTCCTAAAGCTGAGGAAGCATAGCTGAGCCCTGCCCTACCTCTGTACTCTGGGTCCTTCAACATTCAAGAGTATGCCTGAACAAGTCTATAGCTATTGAAAGGGGAAAAAGCAACTCCCTCATCCTTTTTGGTGAGTAGAGTCCACACTCGCTACTTTGAGCCAAGTTTATCATAACTGCACAGGGGGAGAATACAAAGTTCTGCCCACTAATAAGGGGCAAGGCAAAAGCTTATATAGTGATCTTGTTTACTTGAGCAAAAGCTTAGCAACTAAATCCCCCTTCCTGGTAACTTGAATTCTCCCTTTTTTAATTATTTGCCTTAATTCCATTTATTCAGCAAGCTTTGGCATATGTTAAGGGTCTACTTTCCTGTTCTAGCAACTGTTCCTTAAGGTTTCCCTTATCTTTTCCATAAGCTGCATAAACTAATCTTTCAGGGTGTTTTTAGCAATAAGCTGCTGCTTTGTCTGGGCTGAGTCCATTTTGTTAGGCCAAGTGATTGTTTGCTTCCATTTTTTCCTTCATTATCGTATGTCTCATAACTCTCTGGTATTTTTAATTTTCAAGATTAGTAGCGCTCATTGGATTTTCTTACAAAAGATGGTCATTTATTTATCTGGTGGGTTGGTTTATTACCAGTTTGAAACAAGAAGTGACAAGAATATCAAAAACAGGACAAAAAGGGCCTACCAATAAACCATGACAAGCAAAAGAGAAAGTGAGAGGAAATAAAGCTATAAACAATCTAGGCATATAACATGCATATGTAATATCAGCCATTGCATAAGCGTTTCTAATTTTTTCAAAATAATCTATCTTGTGAAAGAAATATTGTGAAACAAAATGTCACATTTTTAGGAGCTTAAGATAAAGTAGAAATGGATTAGCCTTTTAGTTGAGTCATGATTCCTTTCTGTACAAGAAGACAGCAATTGGCCCTTGTTCATTCTGTTGCCCTTTAAGCAATTGTGAAATGACTTCAGAGGGCCCAAGTTTAAGTGTTATGCTCCTTTATCTCAGCATGGAGGTCTGTCAGAGTTTAACAAAAATGAGAGATGAAGCCTGATTTGCATCCATTGTGATGGAAATTCAGAAGGATGGTTTGGATGTCTGTGTTTTCTGCTTTCCATATTTATCTGCAAGTTTTCAGGTAAATGTTCCAAACAAGCAAAATGTTTACTAATACTGTGTCCTTGCCCTGAAACATACAGTGGATTAGATGGGCAATCTGGCATGTCAACTTAAACTAATTGTGGGCAACAATGTTCCAGAAATGAGCAATTATGAAAATCAATAAATCAATGATCCAAAGTTGCATTTACCAACCATAATTTGCCTGTGCTTTTCAGGTGGTAGAAGTAAGATGCATATTTACACCAGAAGAAAAAAATAACTCTGGATAAGCAGTTATAATTAGGATGTGCATTGCAATGAGTACGCATTCACTTTTGTAGATGTAGATCTTCAGAACTGGATTTTAGTTCAGTAGGTGAAGAAGGAAAATAGCTATGGAAATAGAGACAGTTTTATGCTAAAATATATGATTTCCAAAGAAAGACATATCGAGTCCCATTGAGATCAATGAGGCATGTCCCCAAGCAAGTTGGTATGTGATTATTGGGTATTTAATTATCTCATACTAAAATCAGGAAGATCTAAAATCCTTACTTTTGATTGGACCATATCTAGAAGTAGCAAAACCCAAGTGTGCACTGCTACTATGGAAAGTCTATGAAAAGTCAAATGACTTTTGATATATTTATAAAGTTCTGTTCTGTGCATTGTGGGATAGCAGCTATATTCTTCCTCTTTTTTTGACACCCATACAATTCAGGCTATGTTCTGTCTGTCTTCCACTCAAGATGAGAAAATAAGGTGCTGCAACTTAAGAACAAATAAAACAAATGTATGCAGTTGAACTCACAGAAACTAATATAAATCCATATTCAGCTGCATGCATGCACTTTCAAGCATTCAACAATTCCAAAGTATGACATGCAATTATCAAGTGAGAAATAGGATTTTTTTTCATGTTTTCTAAATGTCCTGGAAGCATGATGAATGTATCTGTGTTTTATAAAGAGAGATTTCATATCTGGGTCAGAAGAAATTCTCCCAAAGCAGCAGCTCTGGGTGTATATGCTATATAATATGAACAAGATAGATTAGAATGTTGCTAACCATTGTGGAGAAAATGGAATGGGCTCCATAACATGTTGTTGGGAGCAAACCATAGTTGCCTGCCCATAGTGATGACTTCTGGAGCATCAAATCTCCTAAGACATCACTGTTGTCTCTCTAGAAATGTTTTCCAAATGTTGTTCATGTAAAGTTGAAGAGATAAAAGAGGTGTAAAAAAGGAGGGGGCTGTCAATCGATGGTGAAAAGGGCAATAATTATAATGAAATCTGACTGAGGTTTTAATTTACAATATTAATTAAAAAAAAAACTCCAGTAAAGTTTGATGGACAAGACAGATCTGTAATAGGTAAATGAAATTTCATCAGGTAAATGAAATTTCCTTCATTTACCTGATGAAGGAAAGTTTAGCCAGTGAAAATTCGTGAAGAAGGTGTTAACAGCATCTCAGAACTCTTACCATAGGATGAGATTGTATACATTCAAATTTAGTTTAACCTAGTGTTGTACTGATTTCAGGTTTCACCCAGGAAAGTCCATAGAATGGATTCAAGCATACCTGGATTTAACATGTTGAAAAATAAGAAATTAACCATTGCTTCTTTCTTCATCTTAGCAATCCTAGCAGAAATGATAGGCCATAGAAGAGAAACAGATATGTTTAGAAAATGAAAGAGAAGGAAATAAAACACAATCAGTTCTAACTACTTATTCCAAAACAGAGAAAATAATAGACTTCATTTTTGG
This sequence comes from Python bivittatus, assembly GCF_059951505.1. Lineage (NCBI taxonomy): Eukaryota > Metazoa > Chordata > Lepidosauria > Squamata > Pythonidae > Python > Python bivittatus. The sequence goes on from NW_028277098.1 coordinate 19,339,835, forward strand.
TCTGGTCATCCATCTTTTATAAATTGGTTACCTTTAGTTTCCCAGCTCTTAGTTATACACCCAGAGGTTCAAGATTAAAAAAAACAAAGCAAAAATCAAGCTCTTGAACAGATAGAGCTATTGGATGGCATATCCTGTTTTTAGGGATCCCTACAGTTTAGTAAAAAAAAAAATTAAATAGTGAGTCAGTAACTGTATTGAATGCATGTTTGTAGTAACTGCTTCTCCAAACACTCTAGATTCCCTATTAGACAACCACTAACAGTCTCACAGACAGCAAGTTATAATCCTGTTCAAGGTACTCCAGAATGGAAGTATGGAGCATAAATGTGATGCATGGAATCAGGCTTTGACTCAATGGTTGTTAGAACCAGTAGGGGTACTACAAGCCAAATGGATCTCTTTTGGCAAATGTGGCAACTAGACTTTAGACTGTTGAACAGGAACATTATTTTTTTCCCTAGCAATCACAAAGAGCTACCATACCTACACAACTCTGTACCATAATGACATCATCATCATCATCATCATCATCTTTGGTACACCTCTAAGGTTTCCCTTGACAGATTTTGACTCAATAAAATATTGACCAAGCTATGAAAATAAATGTCACACATTTCTTAGTAACAACTCCAAAGAGCAGATAAATATAGCTTTTGATTGACTTCCATTGTCATACATGGCTCTCTTGTTTCAATGAAGTTGATGAAAGAGACTTTCCAGGTGGCTTGTATCCTAATTTCATTATTAGAGAAGTAGTTTATTTAATAGTTCAAGGAGCAAACTGTTACGTTTTCTGGTGGTTCTTCACACTATCAGTAGCTTCTTTAGCTATTAATGTGGTAGGACTAGGGAAACTCAGAATCTATCATTCTAAGCTATGAAAGCTAGATATTGGGAAAGATAGATGTTGGGATCTCTCAGTCCAACTATCTCATATGATCATTGACATAAAACTGAAGACAGGCTTGGCCTATTTCCTACACTGGGCTCCTAGAGAAAAGATGGGATACACATCGAACAAATAAACAGTTGTCTTGAAAAGATCACCAATTAACCCATTAGCACTTTTAGAAATTGTAAGAGCACCCAAAAGATTTAGGGATCAATTCATATCTCCCATTAACAGAATGGTAATTTAAAAGGTCGCCAAACTTAATGCGATAGGAATAATGACACATTAGATACCATATCTAGATACCATATCTAGATACCAGATATTTTGTTTCCTATTGGAGTGCTTTAAGCAAACTCACACATGCAATATGAAGCTATGCAGGAACCTATTTATGCCTAGATTTGCAACTTCAGTGAGAACTTGGTTCCAATTCTATTCATTTCTTAGGCATGCTAAGAACCCCTGCAGGACTATAAGAGATCTGTAACTTCAGAAACACTTAGCATGGTCTATGGGAACTCATTACTTGTTTGAGCTATTTTTAAAGTAAGCATCAGAAAGAATTGCAATCAATACCAAAGGTCAGTTCACATTAAAAGTATTCCAGTGAGCTTTAAAATTCAGGTATTTATCTATTATGCAATTACTACTGAATAAACAATGGCCACAAAAGCAATTTGTGTGGGCATGTGTGTGGGCATGTAATTGCATGATTAGTGTGCATTTCTGATATTATTACATGAGTATATCATAAATGCATGGTATTACATTCTTGGGAAATAAGATTTATAGTAGGGACATTGCTAGATCTGTTAATGCATGTAGAGACCTTAAGTGTATGTGTGCCCTTTCATGTGTGTGAGACATTTAAAATTCACACAGGGCCAATACTGACAAAAACTGCCAATCAGTTCAGACAGCTTTGTTAAAATATCATTATGAAGAAGCTGACAACATTTTGGACTTTTTAAGGAAGCACGTGTTTCTTACCTACCCAGACTCTGATGCCATGAGTAGAGGTCCTAGTCCAAGTGTGCTCAGGTAATTGCTCTCCTTTCTGCTTTTCTTACCTCTTCGCCTTGAAGATCTTTTTATTCTCGCACACCTTCTCCTGCTCTAAACTGCTCTAGACTGCTCTAAAGATACTGTGTCCTTGTATCTTTCTGCTATTACGTTGTCTTTTTTATCTACAGGATAATTGTTAGACTTTCCAATGAAGCCTGTTTTAAGTGTCTGAATTGTTTCTCATTGTTTCACTGAGTTATCCTTTCTTGGAGGTACATACCTTTTCTTTTATTTATTGTAAATCACTGTGAAAGGTATTAGCTATAGGGAGATATAAGCCAATAAAGAGAGAGGAAATTGGGGCAGATAAAAGGGAATTTAGCCACAAATAGAATGGCCACCAAGTTGGACTGCTCTAAAGATGGATTGGGTAAAGTTATCAATTGCAACTGATCATTAGGCTATATATTAGCCTCAAGGAACAAAGGGAGTGGGCTGCTGCTTAATGCCAGTTGCTAAGAAACAAGGGCAAGAAAAATGTATTGCTTTCACATCTTTTCCATGAGTTTTATCAGTTACCCAGTTTTATAATGTGTAACTGTTGGAAGAAGAAAGTTGAACTAGACGGAGCAGACATAGGCAACCTGATGTCCAGTTATGTCTTTGAATTCAATTTCAATCAGCCTGAGGTGATGTTAGGAATTGTGGAACTTGTAGTCCCAAACAGAAAGAATGTGGCATTCTGGAATAGATCTTTGATTCTAACATTAGAATCAAACATTATTCACCTCTGTAGATGCTTCCAAGCTTTTGATTCTATTACATACAGAAGATTAGTGTTTAAATTGTTTAAAAAATACCTCTAGTTTCTCACTTTTTATATACAGTGCTCTCTGTTTAATAGCATTGCAGTTATCCAGGGTGATTGCTTTACCAAGGCTCCTCCTAACTTATACACATACATAAATACCCATCACGCTATTTCCTTCTGGGGTGAGCAATATTATGCAGAGTGCAGAAAAGGAGAAAGAAATAGTAAGTCAAAGGAATGAATGCCCTGAGATAAAAAAAGGAAAAATAGCTAAAACTAGTTTTGATGAACAACATTCACTATAACTCTATACCTTTTTAATACTTTAACATATTCTTGTTTCTTCCGTGTGCACATTGTTTTGAATTTATTTCCTCTCTCTTTTTTGTATCCTTTTCAGTTATCTCACCAACTCCATCCTGCATTCCGTAAGTCAAGCCTATTTATTTACCATGCAAACCATTTATAGTATTTGACATATAATTATCATTACATTAGAAATCACTAAAATACTCTTTCCAACATTCCCTCATTTCAGTTTCATCCAATTCATTTCAACACTTAAAAAAAAAAAATCCATGTACTCTGCTGGAAATTCCTTGCTTAGACTTTTTCTCCCATTTCCAAAGGACCTTTATATTTCCATCAACTTGCTCTACATTTTCTCTTTCTTTTTAATCATAACCACACATTCCTCTCTTTGACTATATTCTCTCCTGCGATCCTTTTCTCTATAAATTAAACAATATATTTGTGTCACGGGTTCTTTTTCAAACTGTACCAAATTAGAATGACCCAGGTTCAAGAGAGACACAAAAACACTGGACCCTGGACAGGTTGTTTTTTTTTTTATATCTCCCTATAAGCGTCGGGGAGATATTTTATTTTGTAAAAACAAACATACAAAAGTGATACATGAGTTCTTCCTATATTCTGTTCTATTGTTATCTCTATACTATTACTATGACAATTATGACAATTACCATTACTAAGACAATTACTATATTCTATACTATTACTATTCAATGTACTATACTATATTACTATTGTCTATGACCGGTGTTCCTTGACTTACGACCACTCATTCAGTGACCATTCGAAGTTATGACAGCACTGAACAAATGGTGGTTATGACCAGTCCTTGGAGTTCCAGCCATCCAGCATCCCTATGGTCATATGATCGTGATCTGGGTGCTTGGCAACCAGCTCACACTTATGACCATTTGCAGCACCCACAATCACATGATCACCATTTGTGACCTTCCCTGCCAGCTTCCTCAGAAAGTCAATGGGGAAGCTGGCAGGGAATGTTGCAAGTTGCTAGGGCGTCTCCCCCACCCATGCATCCTCCCCAGTTCCTCTGCACTTGCGCCACACCAGCCACTCGTGCACCCTGTTTCCCTTCCCGAGCCTCAATGTGCCTCCCTCACACCCTTGTACACCCTCCCCAACCCTCACCACACCTCCTTCACACCCTTGCACCCCCCATCATGCCCTTCCCCTCTTGGCAGCAGCCACTTACCAGCCTGCCGGCCTGCTTGCAAGCCACCTGGGACTTACAACTTCCTGCCAGCTTCCCAACTGACTTTGTTGTAGAAAGCTGGCAGGAAGTTGCCTCACCTAACAACTGTAGGATTTGGTTAACAACAGCAACCGGGACTGCAGGAATTGCTGTTGCTAAGTGATGTGGTTGCACTTTACAACTGCATCCCTTAGTGGTAGAAATTCCAGTCCCAATTGCTATCATAAGCAAGGACTACCTGTATTCTATTATCTATTACTCTATATATTATGTTCTGTACTATTACTGGTATGCATCAACATTTCTTTTTTAAGCCTTAATTTCTTAAGTCCCCTCTCTCTGAGATTTCTTCTTTTTTTGTTAATGGCCAGCATGTAGAGCTCTTGCACCTTTTTAAAGTTGTGCTTTGTCTTGCTGGGTCTCTATACTTCTTTTCTTCTATTTTGGACCATCCGCTCTTTTTGAAAGAAAAAATGCCTTCTTTTGTCAGGCTACTGTACTCTGTTTGCTGGTGGCTTCAGAGCTCCAAAACCCGCGTCTCCTTTGGCCTCCTCCCCACCTGGGTCAAGGTTGCAGCTTTATTGGCAACTCTGCCTTGCTGATGCTGGGGAGAAGATTCAAATGGGAGGGAAAGAAGGCAGCACAGGTGCCTGCAATTTTGTTCAAGCAGCCAACTCTTCCACAATTTGTCACATCCTCATTTTGCAGCAAACGTCTTATATACTTTTTACCTCATCCACAACCTTTCACTTCATCATTACATCAAGCATCCTTTTTCCACACTCCCCATGAGTGCAATTCCACCCATTTTCATCATACACAATAATTATTTTACTCTGTTCCAAGCAGCTTTCACATTCTTTTTCCTTATGTCAACTTTTTATTCATTCTCTTAGGAGATTATTGCCTCCTAATACTCTTTCATACAGAACTTACACCATTTCTTCTTGCAGTCATTCTGTATTTATTTTGTTTCTTTCAGTTCTTTCATTTTCTTCCATATCCACTTTTTCCCAAGATCCACTCTTCACATTACCACGAAATGGTCCATCCCAGAACCTCTCATCTCCTTTGTATAATTCTCTACTACGTATCCCTAATTCTCGTAAACAAATCAATCATGCTTTCAGATTTATATTCATTCCTTTGTCATATATAGGTATAAACAGACTTCTATTTAAACCTTTATTTGAAACAAACAGGCCTTTCTCTAAGCAGATGCTCACCAATCCTCATTCATTCTTGGGTCTCTAAATGGCTTTTTCAACTTTCTCAGTAAATCCATTTATGTCACTTAACAAAATAATTCCCCGCCCCACCTAGATTGCTCTCATTCAGAATATTGCACAATTTTTTCCAATATTCATATCTCATTCTTCCATTATAATCCTTTACTGGAGTGTAACATGCAACTATCACCAACCTATGAATTCCTACTTTAATTTGCACCTAGGTAACACTAATTCATACCTTGTGAGCCATATTGTAGACCTTTCCACTCATAGCTAAGCCTATACCTTCAGTTCCCTGCAGGTACTTATCAACCCCATTCTGCAAGAACAAATCACCTTCATTCAGAACTGTTACATCTTTCCCATTTCTCTTAGTTTAACAAATACAGAGCATATCTATTTCTTTCCTTAATTACTCTTACATTCCAAGTCACAACTTAGCATAATCAGATGACTTACTTTTCTGTAAGACAGAGAAAGTTAGATTAAGTTACTAGGCTTAGTCATCTCCATGCCACACGCAATACTCCCTGCTAATGGTAAGGACAGTACTGTCAGCTTTTGCACATTTTGGCCAATTTTTCAAAAGCACAACTAAAGCCAATTTTATCCAAGTATGTTTATGCTATTCTGTGCAAGCCAGGATCTCTAATCTAGAGATTACCTAGCAAACCAACATAGTGCTGTCTGTATCTCAGCAACTCTGAGGTATATGCAGGGTACTGATAAAGTCAGAATACTTCTTTATACATGTTTTTCATGAATATTTGGTTATAGTAACACAAATACTAATTACCTTGATTGTAGTGTGTATGACACTACAAAGGGCAGCGAGTCTTTCATGAAACTGAAATGCTCAAAGTGTCTTCCAGTGAATTTTATTCAATTATTACTTTACATTCCTACTATGCATTAAATTTGACATAGTCACATGATCTTTCCAATGGTAGCAACTCACTGCTGTTGAAAAATAAACAAAATAGATCAGTGGACATGGACAAGTACGTGGGGAAATAACATGAAATATTGTGGAGTAGGACATGATGCATTAACTAGAGTGGACAAACAGCTCTATAGTGCAGCATTTCACAATCTGCAATTCAACAGCAATTAACCAGAATAGCTAAGCCGAAACTATCTGTTCAAAGATGGAATATGCCATTAGCTGTCAGATACTAGAAGTAAACAAAGACAACCAGTTGTGATGTTCTACTTGCTTATGAATTCCTTAGAACCAGCTAGTTTTATTGCCAACTCTGCCATGTTGACACCAGGGAGAAGGTTCAAATAGGAGGGAAAGAAGGCAGCACAGTACAGACTTCTATTGGAAGCAAAAGATAGGAGGACATGTACTAGAGCTGTTATGGCCTTAAGTAGCCTTTTCAAACTTAGGCCCTTTCTGATGGTTTGGAGTTCCCTGCTAATAATACAGGTTAATAGGAGTTGTAGCCAAATTTATCAGAAGGGAGGATCTCAATATTTATGATAAAAGCACAGACTTACACTCAGAATGATATTCTTCCATGTAATTCTGAGGGTAAGTCTGTACTCTTATCATAAATATTGTTCAACTATTAGTGACAGGTGGTCATAGAAACAAAATATTGGATTTAATGTTATTGAATTCAGTGAAGTTGCTACACTTGAACAGCAGTGCAGGTGGACTTACTAAGGGTCACCGTAAAGAGCCTTTCAACTGATCCACATGTAGACACAAGTCCTAGATCCTGAACAGTGGTGATAAGCGATAGAACAGTAGGCCTGATTCAGATAAGGAGTTCAGCAGCTTGTTCCTTAAATGGATTTAGTCTGCTTGAAAAGATCAGTACTTCTGATACATATATCAGTACTTGACATTGTACTCAAAGGTTAAATTAATATCTCACATTCTTCATCTCACAGGAGGAAAAGTGATGATAAATCCAAGAACCAGCATGACATATTTTCATTTGATCTGCCACCCTGGATTCAAATCCTGCTTGGCTGTTAAAATTCTTGCTTTAGTCATGAAAGCTTAATCTAACTCTTGGGGTCAGCATATAGAGTAGAATACTTGTACATTGGCTTAGTCTGCTTGGAAGAAAAACAGAATATGCAAATAATAGCAATTAATAACAAATAACAAATAGCAAAGAAAGAATGTCATTGTTCAAGCCAGAAGATAAATCCAGGTCCTAAATCTTTTAGGACTATACTGTATATATCGCAATGATTCACATTGGCTCTAGTATCTTTTAGACCCTCCTGTTACAAGAATAAGTGAATAAAGGCTGGTATCCTGGAGAGGTGGCAAAGGCTGTCCAGTAGCCCAGAATAAGTCTGAGTTAAAATAACACACACACACAGAGTTGTAAAAATGTCACAGAATGTGATGTACTCCTAAATTGTCTAGTTTGCTTGCTTTTCCAAGATGAAGAAGCTGAGCACTGCAGACTTACCATGGTATGTATATCATGCAGCTAATTCTGGCAGAAGGCTAACCCTTCTGTTTTATGAAGTCAAATATAATGAAAAGCCCCAGGCTTCTAACAAATGTGATGTCATTTTGGTAAATGTGCTGGGTTTTCCCCCCCTTTCTCACACACTCTTTCCAGATAAAATAAATGCGGTTTCTTGCATAGGGAACATAGGCAGCCCTTATTTACAACACAATTAGCAGGCTGCCATCAAGCTATAATAGGTATGTATATAAATAGGAAACATTTCAAGGCAAAGAAGTCTGTGCCACACTGAATCTTGTCATCAAAATAGGCTTGCCTTCAACACAGAAAAAAAAATCTTCTTTATCCAGTATTTTGCTTAAAATCTCCGTGAATATACATTTGCTAATTCCATGTTCTGAATGTTATCCTGAGTGGGAATTTGCACAGAGTGGCAGGGATTGGTTTTCTCCGAGAATTACCTTTGCTCATTCTTTCACCCAAGACCATAACAGAGCAAACTTTGGATTGTTGTTGGCTGCAGAGATCAGAGCTGGGCTGGGCAAAACCTTTGGCTTTTCAAACAGGCCAGATAACCTGTTTTTAATGTCAAAGCCTTTTACATCAGGTGCCTGGAAAATACGTCAAACAGCAGAAATGCCATTCTGAACTTCAACAAACAAACCAAGTGAGGAGGAGGCTTGGAAAAACGAACAATAATAATAAAAAATTCCTGTTGGGATTTGAACCAGCAATCTCTGAATTATGAAACAGGGCCCGATTACACTCTTGCAACATGAGGGTCTAAAAGATACTAGAGCTAATGCTAAGCTTTGGCTCTGTTGAAGGGGCGGGCCTTCCTCTGCAAAGGAGCCAATGAGCTGCTACGATTATCCTGAGCCAACTAGAAATGCCCTGGCCCAGAGATGGACAAGGGCATTCATATGACACATGGAGGAAACATGTGCTTTTGAAGTGGAGCAGAGAAGTTCCCAGGGAGGTTGCTTTGAGGGCCAGAAGAGGATTGGAAGAGTACCAATTATACTTACTGCTTCCATTACATGATTTCCATATTTCTATACTATAGAGAATAAAGGAAGCCATTCACATAGATTATGAATCCATTTTGTCAATACATAGTCTAGTACATGGTTTCAGGACTATTAGGGATGTGTCCAGTGAATAATAGTCCATGTTACAATGAGAGATTTAGATATGTGGCCATTCTATCAGAAGTAAAAAAATCCTCAGTTGGAAAAAGGTGCTTCTTCCCTGTAAATGTATCTGCATACTAGTTATGTCCTGATAACCTTTCAAACCACCTGGAAGCTGGTTTGCCCAAACAAATGGTTCAAATGAGGAGTCTGAACAGGCGGATTAACTCTTGAACTTGGAGGATTTCTCAAATTGCATTAGGTACAGAAATATTTCTTCGAATCATGATTGTATGTATTTGTAAATATTTGCTTCATTCAGTTTGAATGTTGGGCACTTAGGTTTTTAGATTCCAAAATCATATTAAATCTCAAAAATCCATTGCCATTTTTGCCTGCATATCTTGGATGTCAACTCTTGAAGAGAGAGAAGGAATTTCTCTGGAGGCTATCAATGACCATCCATCCTTGTGGTTTATAGTGTACATGCAGTACAAATACCTTTCTATCTCTTCCATTTTTTAGTGTAGCTTTGTGTAGCTTATAATTTAATAATTTGTTTTCTAGAACTTACAGACTGCAGTTTTCCTCAGAAATTTTCATGCAGCTTATTTAACCATTCTGTTGTTTTATTTCATCCTAATGTTATATTGTGATTAATGTAACTATAGAAATTCTCAAGGAAAATTAATCCCCTTGTTCACCTCACTGCAAAGAGATAATGTGTTGAATCACTTATTCTGAAAATAACTTAAATGGTGAAACAGGGACACTTTGAGATCTGAAGGGCAATCAGGCTCTTTAAAAAATCTTAAGAAAACTGACAAAATGGATGCAGGCAATATTTTAGAGTTGGCATGTTTTGTGCAAGTATTTGGACATAAACTCTTTAAGCAGGCTGCGAGAAACGTATATTTATTTTCCTGCAAAACTGTAATGGGTTAGTTGCCACCTGCTACACATTGCCTTTTCAATCAGACTTCCCCTGCTTATTTTTCCACATTCTTGTTGCTTCAGCTGGAGAATCAAATGAATAAAGTTGGCAACCCTAGATCAAAGAGGACACTGTCTTCCTTTTGCTCATTTTTGTATTAAGCCTTATCCACACATTACACAGAACTTGAAAACCTCACATTCAAGATGTGTTGCCTTGTCTGACCCTATGAAAGGGGACTCTGCCCTGGGCCTCATTTGTGGGGAGAAGAGACTACCTCTCATACTTGTCAACTGGACACTGGCAGATGATCTTTGGAAACTGGTAACTTATTGCTGGTGTTAAGAGGGAAGCTGTGTTGATTTGCTTCAATTATTGCTGTATGGTCTTCTCCATCACATCCCTTCTAGCCTTATAACTCTATGATTACTTTGAAGAGAGACATTGATTGATACCACGGCAAGAAAGCTCCTCTGTGGTCATTCCAGTGTGTGTTTGTTGCTGTTATTCTTTTTGAATGAGAAGCATTGCTAGGGAAAAATGGTATAAAGTTTTGATGATTGCCTTATGTGCACACCGCATGCTTTGCAGATTCTTTGTGATGAAAGCTTTGCATCAGTAATGTTGATTCTAAAATCATTTTCTTTCTGTCACGATGACAAATGCATCGTAACAGCTCTTGGTTTCCCACTTTGAATTGCTTGTCTTTATCTTTTTATTAAAGGGTGGAGACCCTTTTTCCAAAACCTAATATCCTTCTGAGCAAGGTGTTCCCTTTCATTACAGTCCAGTAATTGGCCTTCCTTCTATTATTGCTAGCAGTTTGGCCAACTGCAGTGTTTTACAATTGCAAATTATTTCATATGGCTCCCCTCCACATGCTGTATTATAAAACATTTTGCAATCATTTACACCAGGAAGAATGATGATTCCAAGAGAAAAGAGGTCAAAGTATATGCAAACCAATTTCACATCTTTCTTCAACACAGAGCACCAGAACACTGTAACAGTTGCATGCGCAATGTTGTGAGAGAATTTGCTTTTATACTGAATTTCAAGGCAGTTTTACTTCAGTCACACTTTATGGGATTTAAAAATTGAGAATCATTTTATAGGTTCAAGAGGGAGAATGGGAAGGGAGAATGGGAAGGGAGGGAGGGAGGGAGGAAGGAAGGAAGGAAGGAAGGAAGGAAGGAAGGAAGGAAGGAAGGAAGGAAGGAAGGAAGGAAGGAAGGAAGGAAGGAAATCAATTAGGGCTGTTCAAAGCTTCAGAAGGGTACTTTGCATGAATCATAAATTCATCAGTTGCAGATGACCCTAGAGCTCATCTTCATCCATCCCCCTGCTCAGCCCAGGATGACTAGAGAATCTCTGACTGATGACCATCAAGCTTGTTGGAGAATTTTCAGGAAGAAAAACTCATTACTTCATGTGGTGGGCTGGTCCGCTGGCTGACAGCTCACATGCTCAGGATGTGAAGCAAGCCTTCAAAACTGTTTTGCGAAGCAGCCCATTAATTCTACTGCTTCATTTCACCTTGCTTTTGAGGCAAAAGAAGATTCTGCACATTAAATATATGTTCAGAAGCCTCTTTCAGTTCAGGGAACTGCCAGACAAGGCTTCAAGTTTACACAAAAGTCCTTGATGGGGCAAATTATGTCACCATCAGGCCTCTAGAAAGCAAATCACATCAGCCCCATGACTCAACACATGAATTGTGCTGTCTTTGTGATTCAAAGCACCCAATGAAACAAGTCCCTTGACCAGAGGGTCCTGCTCACAGTCACTCATGCTCTATTTTTTTCCCAGATGGATTACTGCAACGTGCTCTACATGGGACTGCCCTTGAAAAGTACTCAAAAGCTCCAGCTGGTCTGGAATGTAGCAGTACATGCTGTTTTGGGCACCCTGAGGTTTGTCTGAGTTACACTACTATTGTGTAAGCTGCAATTGTTTCCCAGTATGCCTCTAAGTGCAATTCAAGGTGCTGATTATCACCTTTACAGCCTTGCATGGCACAGGGTCCAGATTACTTGTGGGACCACCTATCTCCAAAGGTCCCACCAGATCCAATAGGGTGGGTACACTCCAGTTTCCTCCATTTCAATGTCATCTTCAGGGACTAAGAAATCATGCTTTCTCTATCATGATGCCTGCCTTATGGAATAGCCTTCTTTCTGAGATCTGGAGAACCCTAACCCTCCCAGCCTCTGGAAGGCTGAGAAGACTTTTCTCCCAGGTGCCGGGCCAGAATTCTAGATGAGCCCAATATAGGTATGATTTGTGTTGCTGAGTTTGATATATGGTGCCTAGGTTATTGCACTATTCTGTTGTTCTGATTTATAGAGGTTTTATTATATTGTTTGCATTTTCTGTTGTTAGCCACACAACAGAACACCCCCCCCCCCAGAGTTCATACGTAAGTTGGGTAGCCACATACTTTTTTTAAAATAAAGCAAGTAAGTCACAGCTTTCTTGCACCTACACATAATTAATTGCATTAAATGCATTTGTGTATGTGAAGTGAGTATGCATTTACTCAGAAGTTACTGTATTTACTCAAAAGGAAAACAATCTAGAATTTATGATCATCCTCCTAAAAAGATATGATTAGACAGAGGAAAAGTTGGTAAACAGAAACAAAAGTCCTATACACTGTCCCCATTTCCAACGTTGTCCTGCCCCCACCAGTAGGTCCCAGTGTGCCCACGTTTTGTACTCCCTCCCAGAAAGGATGAAAATGAAATTAATATTCATTGCATTCATCACTATTGGTTAATTATCTTTAAAATAATCCTTTCCATTTGTAAGATGAATGGATCACCCTCTGCATACACTCCCACAAACACAAAGTGAGCCAAAGAGAACAGTGTGAAAAGCTGCCTGCTTATGCATGCTTCCTCTCGAGTAATTCCCATTGAGTTTGATGGCTCTCTCACGCTCCAGTTTGCTTAAGGACTTGTAGTCCTGTTCAGGCAGCATCCTAACTCCACTCTCCTCTTGTCATCCTCCATTCACAAAGGATGAGTTTCTGCAATTGAAAAGCTCTTCTATTCGTGGAGTATCTCCAAGCAGTGGAGGAGTCTGACTCCAGAGTCCTCCATCTCATAGGCAGCCTCCATTCACCTACCCCAAAACGATGACAGTAATTTTCTCCTCGTCCCCTGCCTCTGTACCAGTTCCAGTCACTTGCTTTCATTATTTGCAGTGAATCCTTCAATCTCCTGCCCATCTGCTCGCTTTCAATAACATACACTTTATTACAGCATTCTTTATAAATGTAAGACAGCCCTTCAATTTCCAAGGCAGTTATTTGGAGGGGGGGAAAAAAGCTTTTACTCTGAAATGGAAAATATGTACAAGAAGTAGATACCTAAGAACTATTCCACAAAGCAGTCAGACACCATTTGGAATGGTTTTCTACAACCTGATGCATTTCACGTATGATAGGACCAGATGTTCCTGAATTCCCAGGCAATGTAGCAAAAGGCCATTCTAACTGCCATATTGGTTGCAATTATACCTGTTATGATTTCAGTATATCTGGAGAACACTACATTGAAGGACTGATCTAGAGATTTTATAGATTCACTTAGGAATGTAGAAGGCTGTCTTAGAACAAGGCTGCCTATTCGATATTGTCACTCAATATAGTCTGCACTCCATGCACAAAGCCTTAAATGGCTTGTCTCCTGTAATGAAACCAGCTGGAAATAAAGCCAGCTTAGGAAATTGCTGCCCAGATTTCAATAAATTCTTCGACTTTGGCAACAACAACAACACTGGCCAGGTGTTCTGTCCAGACAGCTGACTGCTGTTGTTATAACCCCCAACTGATGGATTCCCCTGTTGTTTTATCTCTCCCATTCATGCAGGAAACCTAGTGCCAGTCACTTTCCTTTCCACGGGTGTGTCTTTGAGGACAGGTAGTTTCCATGGATAAGTGTTTTGCATGAGCCTCTCCTCCACTGACTCTCCTTTGTACCTGATACCTGTACATTTGGGACATCCAGTGGTGGACTAATGGAGGAAAACAATCACAGTTGGGCCTTTCTTCTCATCTCTTTGTCTCCTAGGGAAACTGGCAGAACTCTTGTCAATTTCCCTTTCCAGAAAAGAAGAAAAGTCCATATTTGTATTGATACATTGATGAATCTGTTTTTAAAGCATTTCACCAGTCCATCCATGGGGGCAGGAAACAGTAGTTCACTAGTCTTCTTAGACTGGCTATTGCTTGCCGTGACCATGGTGGCTTATGCAGAGAGCAACTGGGGAACCAATGCTTCAGAGCACCACTGGTCAGAGTGAGAGAAAGAAGCTAAGCTCCTCCTCATAAAGCAGAGTAAGATTTAGACTTTACGTGCACATGTTCCTCGCCTTAGAAGCAGACATCCTGAAAATAGCTATAGAGGGAAGTGACCAGAGGGAGATGGCATGCTGACAGCTTCATAAAGCCACCAACACAAATGGAGGTGATGCCTAGATCAACTATTTAAAAGAGTAGATTCTTTTGGAGGAATCTTTGGTTTCTGTAATAATTATATGTTGTCTTGGAAGAAAGTGATTGGTGCTGATCTTAAATATTGTGGCTTTGCAGTCCAACAACTGCTTTTATTTGACTTTGAGAACTGATTAAGAACCAAAACAATAGAACTTGAATCTGGCAATCAGCTCAAGTGATCGAAGTATTTCCCCTCATTATTATAAAAGTGTTTTATACTTTTGTTATAAATGTTTTGTCTGTTCCACATAAGACAATTTTCTCCTTGTTCAGGCTTCTTGTTTTGCCCAATACGGTTTAGAAACAACATATAATAATATCCTTTCCCAATCATTTTGGCCCCAGTCTGGAGGGGATGGATCAGTCATTCCCTGTGCTTTGGTGCAAAACCACTTTAAGTAACTTGGCACCTTCATTTAATAATGCTTCTGCCAGTTAACAGTCCAGGCAGATCAGACAAAGAAAATGCAACCTTTCCACTGGCAAATCTGTCAACAGAATCCTCTAGAAAAGTTGCTAAATTTTGCTTGATTGTGGTTTAGTTCTCTTGTGCTAATTAGAATATTTTTGTTGGTATTTTGACATTTACTGTAAAACAAATATATGTGATACAAATTTCCATCTCTCTCTCTCTCTCTCTCTCCTAAAATAAATAAAATCAAGCTGCTGCAATGACAACAAAATTTACATTAGTGTAACTTTTAAGCTGTTTGGTATTGTTTCCATTGTTTTCTATACTCATTCTGGTCCTTCCTCACTCAAAAGATGTGAGTAGTATTTAAAGACATCAAGGCCATCTCAGGCTTCATTTCAGGCGTAATTGATTATTAAAGGATATTACAGAGGTGTCATGCTCTAGGAAATACTGTGCTGGAAATAAACTTCTTTTTAAAAAAAGAGCTTGATGCATATTCCCAAATCAGGAAATGATGACTCTTAATTAAGTGGATTTTAAAAGCCCGAAAGAGAAGTAATCTTTTACAGATATAATTTTTTAGGGCTAGAATTGAATGTGATACCAAAAGAAATTAGAGAAAACACATTAGACTTCCAACAGTGTTTAAATATTCACAATGTGTAATATCTTCAGAAGTAGAGGTAGGGTAACTCTGTCTCTCCAGATACCGCTGAATTACAGCTGTCATCATCCCTTATCATTAACCATGCTGGTTTGGGTCACCACTTCAGCTACTTCTGGAAGGCCATAGGCTCCCCACCATGGTTCTAAATCAGTAAATCAGTAAGTGGACAACATAAGAACAGTCCATACAGCTTGAGGTACTATCAGTCTGCAGATGATACCCAGTTATACATCTCTGCCTCTGGCCACCAAGGGAAACTGTTGATGTTCTGTCCCAGTGTCCGAAGGCTGTAAGGGTCTGGATGGAGAATAGCAGAGTGCAGATCAGCTGTGTCAAGAGTGAGTGGTTATGGGTTTTGGGTCCTCCAGATCCTGGAGTTGGAGTGTTTCCATTTTTGGTTCTGGGTAGGGTGGTATTGCCCTGTTCAGACTTGGGGTGCAATGTGCGGGTTCCTCTGGATTCATAGCTCCTACTTGAAGAATGGGTAACAGCTGTGGCCTGGGGGGCCTTTGCACAACTGCATCTTGGTGCCAATTGCACACATACCTGGACCAGGAGGCCCTGTTCATGGTCATTCACACTTAGTCACCTTCTGATTAGACTACTGCAACACGCTCTACATTGGGCTGCCCTTGAAGACCATCTAGAAGCTTCAGTTGGTCCAGGATGCAGTGATGTGGATAGTTATGGGCACAGCTTGTTACCCATAACTCTGTGAGCTGCAATAGCTTCCAATAGACTTCGGGGTGTGATTCAAGGTGCTGGGTATCATCTTTAAAGCCCTACATGGCATAGGACCACTGCCTTCTCCTAAGAACATCAGCCTGCCCCACCCGTTCCCATAGGGAGGCATGTTCCAGGTTCCCTTTTGTAAACTTTACCACCTTATGGGACCTAGGAAACTTTTTTGTAGCTGCCCTTCTGCCCAAGAATGAATCCCCCACAATAGATGACAAGCCCCAATAGCTCACCTTTAGGAAAGCTTTAAGACCTGACTTTATCCCCAGGCATTTGGGTCTAGTCGAGCTGAGTCCCCTTTTGGTTGTTGTTATTATTCTGCTTGGTCGTCTTTTTATATTTTGCATTTCATTTTTATATATTGTGCATGTTTTAATATTATGCGGAATTTGTTTTGGGGGGCTGTTGGTTTTTTGGGGGGGTTGCTTGTTTTTCGTTGTCACATTGTTTGAGTTGGGCAGGCCTTAAAACTCCAGTAAAGAAATAAATAAATTGCTCCAACAACTGAACTTGGAATCTGCATGGAAGAAAGTTCCTGCATTTGAAATTAAATATGCAAATTTCCTTCCAGTCCAAAGCAAGAGTGGCACAAATGTATTCCTTTTTTTAAAAAAAAAGTGTTCAGGAGAAAAAGAATATAGCCAGATAGTTGACTGAAGGGCTTTTAGCTCAGTGCAACCCCCCATATATCCATCTGTGTTCTAGACTGAGCTTGGATGCCGAAAGATCTATGGAGGCCACAAAATTAAGGCTACATGCTTTCCTTGCAGTAGGATTTACTGCAGGAGATAGTGAACTTCCTTTCACTGAATGTATACAAGCAGAAGCTAGATAGCCATCTATTTTGGATCCTTTAATTTGGATTCCTGTCCTGAGTAGAAAGTTGGACTCAATGTCCTAAGTGGCCAAATTCAACTCTGGATGTATAATTCTGTGTCAGTTCTTGTCAGGTCTAAGGCATTTTGTGAAAATGATGAGAACAACATGAAAACAACAGATACCATAGAGGGACAGGGCCCATGAAAACACTACCCCCTTTCAACAAGAGAAGCAGCATCTTTTTGCCAGCAGACAAAATAGACTTCTGAGCAGCTCTGGACAAGAACGCAACAATCAACATATGAGCGATGTTAGCACTTGATCAGATGCTATCTGTCAGGGAAAGCAGCTGATTCTACAATATGGTGTATTGGAAGGAATTGGATACACTCTATTACAAACCAAGGGACTGAACATCAAACAGAAACTTGTCAGAAAAAGAAAAAAGGCTATGCATGAATCAAAAAGTGCTACTGTTAGTAGTGTTTTAAGAAAAGCATTCTGCCACTGTACTTTCAGGCACCCAGCCATAGATTTCTCTGATCATAAACCCGCTAGAGACAAAGGTGGTAAATTCACATCCTAGTGCATCTAAATGATTGCAGCATATGTTGATATGTTTACAGCACCATATAAACCTTGGAAACTACCCTGAAAAATCTGTAGTGTTGGCAAGCGCACTGTCATACCTCTCTGCCTGGTCCTGTTGAAATTGTACAGGAAAATAGAACTCTGAGTGAATTGACACTGAATTGATAGTCAGAAACCTGCAAATAAAAGCCAAGTGCCCAGAAAAATAGAGAGAAATGTTTAGCTTAGGGAAAAGTTTAATATCCAAAATGGACACATTTATTAGGATTTTTCCATATTTTCATTATCAGCAATTAGAACACACACACGATGTAAAAAAAAAAAAGGAAAGAAAACCTAAATATGTATTCTCGGAGACACACATTTAGTAATACATTAAGTACACATTTAAATGCATATTGTGATATGCTTACATCTGAGTAACTACACTAAAATGTCTAGAGAAGAGCAGAGTTATGGAAATAAAGTTTCAATCTACCCATGAATCCAAGAGCCCTACAAGCCCTTTACAAGCCCTAAATATCATTTCCTCCAGCATTCCTACTTACATATCATGTAGAAACATCTATTCTTCTATGTCTTTGCACATAACTTGACACATATGAATCTAAAGGGGACGACCCCCATATGTAGAAGGCTATGGAAGGCTTGAGTGGGTATATATTGGTGAAAAGTGAAGATCAAAGCAAAGGTAGCAACTATCACTAGAACTTGGGAAATGAATGAAAATCATCTCTCCTTGAACCAGTTCCAATCACTGTTACTGGGTGACCAAAGTTTCCAGAATTATGGCAGTATACAAAATGAGAATGTCTGATTCATTACAGGAAAACAAGACCCCATCAGTAGGAAACTTTGATCTACTTTTCGAAGTTACCTTCAAAATACCAATGTGTTTGTTTATGATAATTCTAACCTACACAACAACTGAAAGGGTCCCAGTGAATTGCAAAGTTAATAACAACATTGAAAGTTACTAAGAGTTTTTTCAAAAAACAGAAAAGTAACAAAACAATGAATACAATAAAATGCAAGTAATAAATATTAGCCAACATATATACAACATATAAAAGCCACTATTCTAGTCTAGAGTGTGCACATAAAATCGGAATGAGCACAAAGTTATAAAAATACCTGGCAAAAACGGAATGTCTAAGCCTGGCCCCAAAAAGGCATTCATCAGGCAATCCTCTTGGAAGGAGTTTCAGAATCAGGCTTCCTAAACTGATAATTGAAGTCTCTAGGGAATACATAAGGGAGCAGACATTTGCTGGGATACTCTGGCCTCAAATTGTTCAGGGCTTACAAAATAATGTGCAGGTATCTGGATATGAAGCAAGAAAAGATGTTTCAGAGGGGGTAGTGTGTACTCTGCACCTGTCCATGTCTTCTTTAAGAAGTGACACTTTCACCTTGGCTTGACACTAGCTGCACAGTCCCAAGAAAAGACAAGGCCGTCACGTTCTACTGCAAATTCTTAATACCTCCTTAGTTGAAATGCCTATTTCTCTATTTATTTTCTGAGCCTAGGAAAAGGTGCAGCTTCTTTAAGGAAGTGTCACCAGGAGAAATGAGCATGCTTATACCTGCTCCAAAATACCTGTTCTCCTTTAGTTCTGGATAGCTGTATATCTAATATGCAGTTCTGAATAGTTGCTTATTTGTTCAGCCTTCGAGTCAGTGCTGACTCCTGGCAACTGCCTGGAGAAGTCCCTGCAGTTTTCTTGGCAAGATTTTAGAAGTGGTTTGTCATTGCCTGCTTCCTAGGGCTGAGAGAGTACAACTGGCCCAAGGACACCCAGCTGGCTTTGTGCCTAAGGCAGGACTGTAACTCACAGTCTCCTGGTTTCTAGCCTGATGCTTTAACCACTACACCAAACTGGCTTCTGAACAGTTGCATATTCAGCTGAATATGCTGAATAGCTGAATATCTTTAAAACCAAGACCTTCCACTAAACCTGGTAAAGATCTGGCAGTTTGAACAGGTGACAAAGCAGTGCCATCATATATTGGCCAATTCTAGTTATATATGATAGCTGATAGCTGTTATTCAGTATTATCAGTACTTGCTTTTATGATGTAAATCAACTGGTGTCCCTCAGAATGGATGCTGGTGTATAATTCCCAAACTTACCAGCCACAGCGTTGCTGGGAATTCTGGAGTGGTGGCTCTAATATAACTGGAAAGCATCAGGTTGGGGAGGGTTAATATAAATTAATGCTTGTGTACACCAAAATGAATCCATATGTTCAGAGAAATAATGTCTTTAATAACCTGGATAACAGGATTGATGGGCTGGAGATGACACAAATTGGGAGGTCTGGTCAACACTCAAGTTGACAGAATGGGACTGCAATCTAATCTGGACAGGTTGGAAAACTGTACTGAGAGGAACAAGATGTCCTTGAGTAGGAAGTAATGTAAAAAGATAAATTAAGGAAGGAAACATATATAACTCTTATAAAAGATGGAAGAAACAGACTGGGAAGCATTACATCAGAGAAAGATTTAAGTGTGGTCACTGACAACAAATTAAACATGAGCCAGCAGTGTGAGACAGCTGCTAGAAGGGCTCAATCCATTCTAGGCAGCATTAAAAGTACTGTAAAGTCCTGATTCCCTTGTACTCCACACTGGTGAGATCACACTTGGAGTACTATATATGATTCTGGACAGCATATTGCCAGATAAATTGTGACAGGTTAGAACAATTTCAGAGGAGAGCAATGAAGATGATTCAGGGACTTAAAGACCCTAATGTTCCCTTAAGACAGGCTGAGGGGGGTTTTGGTCTGGAGGAAAGAAGACAGAAGAGAAAGATTATATCAGTGTTCAGGTACATAATAGGATGCCATAGGAAAGATGGAACTATTTTCCATTCTACAGAAATTAGGACCAGCAGTAATGGGTGTTGGTTGTAGCTACCTAGATTTTGTTTAAATATAAAGGAAAATCTTTATGATGGCATGATCTGAACAGCAGTGAAACAGTCTACCTACAGAAGATATGGGCTCCTCATCTCTGGGCAATCACATCTCAAGGATGGCTTAACTGGTTTTCCTGCACATTGCAAAGGGTTGGACTAGATAACTCTGTGCGGCCCCTTCCAATGCCACAAATCTGTTTCTATGGAGTCCAGGTGTGTGCTCATCCTACACCACAAACCTAAAAATGCCTTAAGTATGAGGCGTGTTTTTATATGTTGAAGCCTATATTTATGATTGCCCATAGAGACTGTCACTATGAATTGGGGGGGGGGGGGAACGGGACAGGAACAGTGATGCTATCAGACTTTAATCTGGGAAACATACCTCACTTGTCATTTTAGGTTGTAGAGGGACTGTATAAAATAATTTGTATTCCTACACATGAGGTAAATACCTGCCTAAAAATGTTCCAAGAATCAGGCCAAAATTACAAGTAGTCCCCAGTTTAAGGACAAGTTCCATTCCCAAGGATTGTCCTTAAGTCGAATTTGTATGTAAGCCAGAACAGTATTATTGTATACTCAAACCACTGTGTAGTTAACTCAAGTCATTGTGTATTTAATTTGAATTTTGCTACAATAAGCTCTGTTCTTAACTATGAGTCATCCATAAACTGAGCGTTCTTAACTCAGGGACTACCTGTATATCACTACATTGTTTCCTTGTAAAATGTATATAACCATAATGACACATAATTACAAAACTTTTGTCTGAAGCCCAGGAGATACCTTCTTCTTCTTCCTAGCATTTTCCTGTGGGTGCAGGGTCCACTTTTCCGATCAACAAACACCATTTCACACAATTTCACATGAAGCCCAGAAGATATGTTCATACTAATATTAAACTCCAAAACACCTTTAAACATTTTCTCCCAATTTTTATTTATCTTTTTAAGGTGTAATGACTTATCACTGTGTGTATGATTTTGTAGAAAAAGAGGAGGAAAATCTTAAACAACTACAAAAGAGGTTAACACTTTTTGAAGCTAACAAGGCTAATATGCTAATCACTTTCTTCTGTATTTCCATTTATAAAAGAATAAATTGTCTCAATAAATTGCCATGGTAACTACCTCCTGCAGGGTCATTTTCAGGAACACAGTCAAACTCAGCACACAAGTAAAAGCTACTGTAGTGCTTAAGAGTTTGGCCTACTGTCTGAAAAGGTAGCAGGTTCAGAAGAACAAACTCTGAGAGACATTAGCTGACTACCCAGAGATTTTTTTTTTTAAAGTCTGAATGACAACTCCCTGAATTTGTCAAATGGATGCTTCTCATGAGAGCAGCACCTCCTCTCCTTGACACCTACATATTTACAACCTGAAGTGGTACAATATGGGGAAAGCTTTATCACTTGAGTCAACCAGCCTCTTCCATTCATCAAACTGTAGCTGGACATAAGGTCTACTGTTCCCTGCTCAGTCCTCTCATCCTTTTGAAAAGACAGCCTCCCCGGGGATAGATTTATTTTTTTCCAGGTTTGCACTTTATATGATTTGTGATTGGCAGGCATTTCCTGTTGAGCAATGGAGATAATATTTTGGGGAGAAAAGCTCACTCCAAGATACCTCTATTTGTAAATGTTCTACAACAGGTAGCCCTGATTCTTTTTCCATTTAAAATGTTTCCAGAGGCAGTAGAAATAAATTGTTTTAATAAAAATTGATGACACATCCCATTAAATGGGGTTATATGATATTACTCCATGACACATAACATAATGCAGAAACAAGATACAAGTTAGAAAATGCCTGCAGCTTTTCCTTTTCTGTAGAGATGCGGATAAAATTTACCCGGAAGCCATGGCCTTGACCTTTTCTGCAGAAATCAGAATCAGCTTTTTTCACCGAAGACTGACTTCTAATGCCTTTGCTAACCTGGCAGTGCAGTGCAAAGAAAGCAATCCAAATGAATGTTTTGCATCTTGCCCTCTGAGTCAAGATATTAAAAACAGACAGAAAGAAAGAAAACAGCTTTTTTTTCCATTTAAACCAGGGTGAATTTGAAGATCAAAAGAATTTGGTGGCTTTATTGATTATGAATGTCACTGTGTGGTTGTTGCATTCTCTGAATTAAAAGGATCCCAGGAAATAATAGTTACAGATCAATATAAGCTCTTGAAAAGACTTCAATATAAGCTCTTGAGAAGTCTTCCAGAGAGAAGATATAAGTCTGCCCCAATTGTGCCTTGTCTGTATTCAAATTTGCTGAAATCTGTTGTCCACCTTCCAGAGTTTTTTTCCTATTAAAAATTGCCTTCTGATTTTCTATCCCTCTCCACAGAGGACTTTAGAAATTCTTTTGGTGGTTATGTTGTTTGGTTATTATACATCTTTTCATCACTTTGCAGCCTCCCTGACTTTCCATATTCCTTGGTCTGAAAAGGCCCATGGGAAGAACTTCCTTAGCATTTGAGAAGCCAGCAAGCCTTTTAACTGCTAAAGAGATTATTGTGCCCTGAAGGAGTCAACACACATAATAGAGGTTGACCACCTTCTCAACAAAGTAAGTGAAAGATTCCTGCACCACCAATGAGAATTTCACAATTTTTCCAGCTTAAAATAAAAATCCAACCCCATTTCTTTCCATCAGCTTCACTGAGAATAAAGAAAAAAAAAGCAGAAGAAATGTTAGGCACACCATTTGTTTTTATATTATATAAAATAAGGAAGAATGCCAAATGTGGAAGAAGTAATTACATATTGTAAAACATCTCAGAAGGTTGCAGTACATGTCTGCATGGAAAAGTTCTTCATTGATTCCTGGGAAGAAAAGTTTCAATAACCTGGAATTCAGGATGTGCTTTCACTGCAAAGCTGACATAGCAAGAATATTACCACTGTATTTGTCACAGAATACATAATTCTACTCTGAATTTCAGATCACATTAATGCTGGTGGTGCTGGAGCTAGGCTGCTGGCAACATATTTCAAAGTAAATGTGTGTACACCCACTCCTCGTTTAGCGAGTACCTCAGTTAGTGATAATTCACAAATGCAATGGTAATGAGCAGTAATAAAAAAATTCATTTTCTAACCAATGCAGGTATTTACGATCAAATTTTGTGCTCCTGATGACAATGCACACCGGAGTGAGCTGCCAGAAATGCTGGCATAGCTGTATGAGAGAATTTTATCTGAATGAGATGGCAGCAACCAGTGATCTTCACAACATCTCTCTCTCTCTCAGTCACATGTTCACTTAGTGACCATTTCACTTAACAACCTGGTCGTTAGAACTTGGTCGCTAAGCAAGAAGTGGGTGTATAGCTTTTTGAAGGACACCAATTTGGATGACTTGAATGAGTCTAATATAGGAAGAACTGCGTGGCATATCTAGTTATTGACCAAGAAGCACCTCTGTCTCATTAAAGAATGATTAAAGTTACCTAGCTCTGAACATTGCAATTTATTTTAAAAACCACTATACAGTATAGTAAAGATATTTTGTGAAATTACATGTACAAAGCATATAACCAACTGTAAGGAGGAATGTGTGGGAAAGAGAAGGGTTTAATACTATCCTGGAGGCCTTTTATAGAGAAGGCAATAAACAAATTGCCCAGGGCCTTGCACAATTGTGGGGCGGGGGGGGGGTGTTGCTCATCTAAAGTAGAGTTTAAAATGTGAAATGATCAGCCAGATCAATAATTTTCATGCATGGCAGTACAATTAAACAACACATCCCAGGAATCAGTTCAATATCCCACAGCTTCTAACATGCATTGGGCCACTGGCTTCAAAAGACAAAAACCCAATGGTGAAAAATTTACACTGAAACAGAATGCATAGAGAAGAATGTTGAAGGTTGGCAGTCAAATATTATGTGGAGTCTTTCAGAATATTGACTATCCTGTAAAGATTAGTGTGCCCTTTAAATGGCCCATCCCTTTTCAAACTAGTTCAGGAGACAAACACTGTGTTTGTCAGATGGTATATACTTCTGACCTGAATTGCAGATCACGTATTGAAAACAGCCAAGCTTAATCCCTGATTCTATTCAACTTTTGAACACATTCCTGGGAAGCAGCCTATCATTAAGAAATAAAATTATATATAAACAAAATTGAAATGATTCACAACATGGAACTAATCAGGGAAAGAAGAATATAAATGGATGGGGTGCACAGGGTCACACCATTCAACCTATTTCTCTGCACATTCAGAATTGGTTTTGAATTTGCATGACTATTATTATGCATGAGACTGTAAATCTGTGTAAACTGGTAACCAGTGAAAATGATCATGAACTGCCAGAGCCAAGTAAATACAATGAAAACGTGAATGTTTGTTTAAAGAGCAAAACCAGGTGCATGTTATTTGCACTTCATTATAGCCCAGTTTTTAAAAGTTTTTTTAGCGAAAGAGATGGAATATCAATGGACCAACAAAAGCTTCCAATAAATGAAAAAGGATTGGGGGGAGGGGGGAGGAGGGAGGAAAGATATCAGAAAAACAATGATTGAAAATTGTTCCTATAAATTATGTCTGACATCCATTCAATTCTGAATGGGGGAAAAATGCATTATTTGAAAAAGTTAAAACAAGATGTGATTTGCTTACAAGAAATGCATATTAGGAAAAAGGATATAAAATATTTGAGTCACAAAAATTTGGGTGAAGAATTTATTTCAGCAGGAATGAAAAAAAGAAATGGAGTTGTTTGTATATAAACTCTCAACCATATCCAAAACATTGACTGATGATTATGGCAGATATGTTGGGGGAAAAGTTAACTTATAGGAAGCTAAGACTTTGATACTGGGAATTTATGCCCCAAATGAAAATAAAACAGCATTTTATAAAGGATTTATTGATAAACTATTGAACTTTCTGTATGAAGATTGGGCAACTGGAATGGGGTGGTTTCCCCACAGAAAGATAAAACCTCTGAGAAAAATATTAAAAACACACAAGGCAAACTACGAAAGGTTTTCTTTGACTTAATGGACAGTTTGGAGCTTGTTGATATATGGAGATATAAAAATGGTGACTCAAAAATATACTTATTTTTCTGAAAGACATAGATCTTTTTCAGGAATAGATATGATTTGGATCCCTAAGACTTTGGCTACTCATGTTCATAAAGTGGAGATATTGCCAAAGACTTTCTCAGACCACAACCCAGCGATTTCAACTTTTAAAAGCAAAAATGGCTCTTTCAGATGGAGATTGAATGAGATGTTGTTGCAAAAGGAAACAGTAGTGGAGGATTGCAAAAAGAAGTTCAAAGAATTTTTTGAGAATAACCTTAATAAAGGCACAGAAGTAAGAACAATTTGGGATGCAAGCAAAGCTTTTATAAGAGGATATTTCATACAATTAACAGTGAATTTAAAAAGAAAAGGCAAGAAAAAATACATATGATTTTGGATGAGATTAAAAAAAAAAAAGGAAGAAGAGTTTAAAAAGTCCCCAGAGAGGGCAACTATTGCCTACCAAATTAAGCTGCTACAGAGGCAATTATTTTGTTAACAGTGAGAGATGGAAATAAACACGAATTATTCAAAGCAAGGAAATTTTAAATCTGCAAATAAACCAGGGAAATGGTTGGCATTTAAGTTGTGAAAGGAAAAAGAAATGAAAGTGATACTGAAGTTACAAGAAGGAAATTCTGTAATAACAGTTAATGCAAATATGCAAAAAGCATTTCACCAGTATTATTCTACTTTATATGAAATCAGGAAATTTCCTTGGAAAAAGTGGATGAATATTTTTATAAACAGAATTTACCAATGATTACAGAGAATCAGAGACAAATTTTGAATGGACATATAACAATAAGGGAACTGTGTGAAGCTATTAAAGCACCTGGTCCAGATGGTCTGCCAGTCTGTTATTATAAACGTTTTGAGGATGAACTTTTACAACAAACAATGAATATTATTTTACAGAATGGAAAGATTCCTGACAGCTGGAAAGAGGCCAATATAGCATTAATACCTAAAGAGGCCCAGGACCTGACTTTAACAAGAAATTATCAACCAACATCTTTAATTGAATAATGGCTATGAGTTGTTTACAATAATTTTGGCTGAAAGATTGAAAATAATTTTACAGGACTTTATTCATGAAGATCAGTGCAGGTTTTTACCTAAAAGACAATTATGAAATAATATTAGAAATGTGTTGGACATTCTGGAGGATTTGGAGCAACACAATGTAAAGCAAGCTGCATTGATCTTCCTTGATGCAGAGGCCTTTGATAATTTGAACTGGATTTTCTTGTTTAGAGTTCTGGAAGATATGAACTTTGAAGATAATGGGTAAGATTGATTTATATTTCAAAAGAAGCACAAATAATTATTAAGAGAGAATTAAGAAAAACTTGTGAGATTCAAAAAGGGACAAGGCAAGGATGCCTGCTGTCTCCACTCTTGTTCATTTTAGTTCTTGAAGTACTTAACAGAGACATAAGACAAGATGAGAGAATTGCAGCAGTAAAGATTAAAAAGGAAACTTATAAGTTAAGGGTGTTTGCGGGTGACTCCATTAGAGGGAGTAGAAACATTTATGGGAAAATTAAAGGACTTTGGTATGCTAGCAGGTTTTAAGATGAATAATCAGAAGATGAAGATGTTAACAAATATGAAAATAGAAGATCAAATATAACTGATGGAGAAAACTGGTTTTAAGATTGAGGAAAAAAGTAAAATACTTGGGTATTACTATGACAAATATGAATTGCATGTTATTTCAAAATGATTATGTTAAGACATGGAATGAAATTAAGAAGGACATGTTAAGATGGGAGAAGTTAAAACTGTCACTGTTGGGAGAATTTCTGTGATAAAAATGAATGTTTTGCCTAGATTTATGTTTTTGTTTCAGACAATACCTGTTTTGACAACTGATGTACCATTCAACCAATGGCAAAAAGATATATCTAAATTTGTATTGCAAGAGAAAAAACCACAAATTAAATATAAAGTGTTATAAGATGCAAAGGAAAGAGGATTGGGTTTACCAGGTTTGAAATTGTATTTTCCAGCTTGTGTTTGGTTTGGAAGAAAGAATGGGTGTGGCTGAGAAACAAAAGACTTTAGAGTTAGAAAAGCATTACCTGAGGTTTGGATGGCATGGATATTTATGGTATGATAAAGTTAATGTGGTTTTTAAAAACCACTTTATTAGACGTGCCATATTGAGAATATGGAAATATGGAATGCATATGAACCTAGGCTGTGCCCAAAAACACCTCCTTGGATCTCAGCACAAGAAGTATTTTACAGAAGAGAAACAACAGGCAAAGAAAAATGGTTAACATACCAGGAACTATTGGAGAATCACCACAGGGAATATAAATTTAAATCTAGAGAACAACTAATGGCAGAAGGATATAGCTGTCAGTGGTGTTCCCATTTACAGTTATCAGAAATATTTAAAATGGATAAAAAGGTATGGAGCAAAGTAAGAAAAATTTGAAGTGGAATTGTGTGCTGATGACGAACATGTAATTGCTAAAATGTATAAACTTTTGTTGAAATTTGAAATGGAAGAAGAACAGGTTAAAGAATGTATGATAAAGTGGGCTAAGAAATTTGGTTATAATATACAGATGGATCAATGGGAAAATACGTGGTCAAAAGAGTTGAAGTTTACATTATGCTATAAGCTTAAAGAGAATTTTAATAAAATGATGTATCATTGGTACGTGATGCCAAAGAAATTATCTTGAATGTATAAAGGCATTCCAAATGTATGTTGGAAATGTGAACAACATGAAGGGATATTCTGTCATGCTTTGTGAACATGTAAAAAAGCTAAAAAAAAAATATGGATTCAAATAAACACATTGATACAGAGAATTTTAAAGATTAATAAAGCCAGAACTTTTCCTTTTCCATTCATTTGAAGCCAGAACTTTTCCTTTTAAGACTGATGGATACATAGCTAGAAAAGAGTCATGGAAGATTATTTCAACACATGATTACTGTGGCAAGATTATTATATGCACAAGGATGGAAAGATTTGGCACTACCCACCTATGGGTGGTGAAATTGACAGAACTAGCTGAGATGGCCAAACTGACTTCTTTGATTAGAGAAAGGTCATTATTGACATTCATCAATGACTGGAAACTCCTCACAGACTTTTTGCATAAAAAAGAAAATGATTTTGTGACTTATGGTTTTGATGATTAGAAAGAATAGGCTATAGAAAGAAGGGAATTATGATGTAATTTTAGAGAGAGAGGTTTGATTAGAACTGTATGTATAACTGCTGAGAGGAAGCAATTTTTTAATATTTCTTTTCGTGTTTTCTGCTCTTTTATTTTCTTTTTTCTACCTCCTTTTTTCTCTGTCTTTTCTCTCCCTTTCTTTTCTTTTTTTTTCTCTTTCACATTTACTATATCTTTTTTTTTAATGTATTTATTATACATGTAAAATCTTTCAATAAAAGATTTTTTTTTAAAAAAATCAGAATTTAGGAGCCTTCTCCATCCATTTATGAAGCTTTATGCTTTCCATTTGCTATCATTGGGAAATCAAAAAACAACTTATATACTGCACCTTGACAGAATTCAGTTAATTGGCAGTCACTACAGCATCTACCAGAAAATGAAGTTTGCCAAATTCCAGACAAAGAGTCTTGCACGTTTCTTTGCTTGCTTATTTATTTTGGAAGTGCTTATTTCCTGGGAGAAAGGGATGAAACATGTAAATATACTAGCCTCTTATTGAGAAATGCTAAGAATTTTGTTCAGTTTTATTTTTTGTAAGGTCATGTCATAATGAGCAAATTCTTTTAAAACAATGGTACCAAAAGATAGAAAGGAAAATCTTGTATATGAACAGGAGAGACTGATGGATTCACCCAGCCAGGCAAAATATCTGGAAAGTTTAGCTCTTAAAAGTACAGACTTTAATCCCCATGAATTCATATTTGTTGTGATAAAGCAGGGTTGCCATCATTTTCTGTTCTTACAGCCCCTTCATTTTAAATTAATCATGTAAAATGGTCAACATGGTCTTCTCTATCCTGGGAATAGCAGGTTCTTGACTGTAATTGATGCAAATAATTTACTGGGTTCTTGGCATTTGCTGAGCTTGGTTGTTTTCTTGCAGACTTTTTAAAAAATTATTTGGCTTGGTGTATAACTTTGGTAAATGGAAGGAGGTAACCTAATGATGAAAATGCAGTAAATTTCTCAATATGTACCCAAATTCAACAATTTCAGCTGCGAAACTATTGCTATTCTAGACCGGTGTTCTTCAAACTTGGCAACTTTAAGATGTGTGGACTTCAACTCCCAGAATTCCCCAGTCCACACATCTTAAAGTTGCCAAGTTTGAAAAACACAAGTCTAGACCAAGCCAAATTCCAAAATGCTAGAATTGGGAAGCTTGGCATTCAGACAAATAAGCCATCAACAGACACACAGAGTTCAATACCATGTATGTGCCTCTTAAAAAAATGATACCACCCAAAGTCAAGGAAGGAAACAAACAACCCAGAGCACATCATTCCTAGCTGTCAACACCCAGATAAGCAGAGACCACCACCAGGTAAACTATTGGAGAAACACCAAGACCCCAGTCAAGGAACCTTCAAGGAGGAAGCCACATCCCCACCCAAACTGGCAGGGAACCTACTATAGATAAATCCCCACTTGCCCTCACATGGATGATGTTACCTAGCCTGGTAATGAAACATCTACAAGAAAACAACACACTCAGGAGACACCAAGAACCCAACAGTTCAATTCTGAGTTACACATAATCTCTATTATTGGAACAAATAATTTCATTTACTTTGCTTTTTGAGGAGAGTTGACCAAAATTTACAATTTTGGGGTGGGGATGGAGACAATTTGTATGAAAACTGCTATTAATCATAGATTACTTTATATTAATTTAATTACATTAAATTACAGAAAAAAATTCAGAGGGCTGCATATAGAAAGACAGATTATAGGTATTTTCTGTTTGATTTTGGCATTACGAAAGTCAGACAAACCTTTAGATGCTTAATAATCCTTTTTTCCCCAACACTGTATGAAACTATCTCATGTGAAGCATAAATAGAGGATAGCACAAGGAAAATGGGGCTGTTTATTGTAAGTAACGTTAAAAATTGACTAGAGAAAAGTTGTTTGAAAATGGACAAAGAATTTAATAATGAGGGCTGTGTAAACTTTATGAGGGCCACTTTGTGAGGCATGGGTCAGTCAATGGGGGAGGCCTTTGAAATAGCCTTGCCAAGCGTCTGAGAGGAATCATAGGGATACTTCATTTGCTTCTAATGGTTTGCACAGTTCTGTTAATTATATGAGATCAGTGTTTGTTTTGTTGCAAAATAAATGCTGTGTTCTCATTCTGTTTGAACATTAGCTTTGTAATCATCCTAGTCAACATTCCTGAGTAAAACTCTTATACAAATATGCATCAGCAAGGCAGAAGAATAGGTATTTGTATGTTCATAAAATTTTACAATAGAGAGTTTCAATAAGGTTTCATCAGGATAAATTTAAGCTGCTGACAAGAAAAGGCCTATAGTTAGGTCATAAAAGAAATTAATATAAAATTGGATCTAATGGACTCCATAACATAGGTTCAAATTGCATTAGCAAATGGCTGTTTATAATTGCTTTGAGACTATTGTGGCTTTAACCTATTCTGTCTGAAATAAATCTGAATCTGAAGTTCATGCCTTCATGTATTATCCATCATTTTGATCTTATCAGTATTTGACATATACTATCATTAATTAACTGTACAGGCAGTTCTGCCTCATTTACCAGGCCATTAATCCTGTCGGAAGCAATGCAGTAGCCTGTGGAAATTGTGTGGGTGCCCCACAAGCGATACAGTCTTCAGAAAACATGAATTAATATCATCACTTAGTACAAAAATATTAGAAAACGTAATGCTGTTCCTGTCTCTCTGGGCAAATTCCCATTCCAGTTCTCTAATTCTTATGTTCTGTATTAGGATACTTAAGCATTCAGACCTTATATTCTTCAGGACATGTTTTGGAGATTCAGGGTCTCCAATGTGTATGAGGAGACATGCTTTTTTCTTCCCTAAAAGCATTTAAATCAAGTCATGCTTTGTCATGAATGTGAAGAAATAAAGTTGGGCTAATGGAACTAACGTATTGTCATCCATAGATGTTTCCCCATAATTACCTCATGTTCTCCATGGAATTCTTGGTATGCACACAATACATAGATGGTGGCTTCCAAGATGAGCACTATAAAAGAAAATTGGTTTTACACCTCCACAATTTATTATAAATAATGTTACTTCTTTCCATTTCCCAAAATGTGCTAAGAAACACATTTTAACTTCCACTGCCTTCATCATTCCCTACAAAACTTTAGCCAAGAGAAATCTATATAGAAAAATTCATTCAAACTTTCAAAACCAACCCAGGTTCTTTTAACTGAAGGCCATGGACCATAATCTACTGTGCTGATCCAGTGCAGGTTGGTATATAGATATTTTTCCACTTCCCAGTCTAAGACTAAGAGAGAGTGACTGGCCCAAAGTCACTCTGTTGTCTTCTGTGCCCAGGGGAGCACTAGAACCTGGTTCTTCCTGCTACACCGTATTGCCTGTCTCTATCATTCAACACAGTTTCCATGAGAGGTCATTCTCAGTCTCATCTAATGGTGCTGCTTCTTTTTTTATTTAATAGAAAGTGGTTATTCTAAACTGTTCTGTAGTTTCACCTGGATCATTTCACGTTGAATTACTGTTCCCAGTTGCCAGTTTGGTGCAGTGGTTAAGGTAGAGGTCTAGCATTGGAGAGGTTCCAGATCAGGTCTACCCTCAGCTCACTGGGTAAGTATAGATTATTCATTGTCTCTCAGCCCAATTTACCTCACAGGGTTCTTGTGGAGAAAAATTGAAGAAGGAAGTGCTATGTTGAGGAATATGCCATACATGCATCCTAAAATATCATCCTGTTGCTTGTGTTAGAAAAAGAATCCATTTTGTCCCAATAGATTGTCTAGTTCAAAACCCTGAGGAGAAAACCACAGTATTTGTTAAAGCTCTTAAGGCTGAAACACAATAGTCACATGACTAACTATAACATAGTTTATTAAAAAGGGCCATATTTAGTTCTCTGCCGAAGTTCTCAGTATCATCCTACAGCAGTTCCCCCAGCCCAGGCCTAAAGAACAAAGGAATCAGGAAGTACCGATGTCACTGAAGAGAATGTGTGCAACTGAGTTCCATATCCAAATACAACCTCCAAACTGCAATTGAAATTCTCTGCTTCACTCCTCTTGCCTCACCTGTGCACCTGGACCTCCAGCTTCCCGATATCAGGGTCAATATCAGCTTCTCTTTCCAACGTGTTTATGATGCAGCCTCAGCAAAGTATCTGCAAGCAGTCCTTCCAGCGTTAAAAAGCCCTCTCCATCAAGTATCCTTGCTGTTGCACCAGCCCAAATTACTGAAGGGCACAGATCTATCTGCTTTCTGCACTACATGGAAAAAAAACCTCCCAGGCAGAGGTTTCCGTTCAGCACATTCATTACCTTTTAATTGCTTCTAAATTGCATTGTGACCTGTCACATCGATAGCAAATCTATCTAAGACAACCGGCACAATTTGAGCATATGTGGTGTTAAAAGCTTTATTGGCAGTTGTTGTTTTGCTACTCAGTTGCATAAAGGACATTCCATGAAGGACAATGTCATTTTGAGATTCCCCTACCCCCCCCCCACGCCCCAGTACTGTAATATTAACTTTCTTTGTAAGTGTCTTTGTATGCCAGGTCTGTTAGATGAGAAACAAATGTTTCTTTGCAGCTGTGAACTGAATATCTAAATACGGATGTTTTTCTCCATCCCTCTGGTTTATTTTTTTCTCTCTCTCTCTCTCTCTTTCTACTTTAAGTATAAGTTCTGAAGTAAATCTCTCCCTGACAAAATATTTTTGCAAGTTTTCAATGTCAGATGTCACATATCATCCAAAGAGAACTACACCTGCATGCAAAGACACAACTGAAGAAAGCTTTAGAGTTGACGCTTAAGATGTGGCATTAAAAAAAAAAAAATCACTTCCCCAGAAAAGATAAGCTTGACTACCTTTCATATTAAGCCACAGCAGGGACAATACTATAGATATCATACCAACCAGTGAGAACGCTGAAATATGGGGGAAAAAATCATTGCCCCCCTCCCCAGGAAGACCTATTCAAAACCACTTTGCCATTGCATAAAGTATGTCCCAGTAGAAGAGAATATCTGTAGCTCAGGGTTGAACTGTGGAGTCCTTGGTGCTCTCTGAGCTTGGTTGTTTGCTTGCAAACATTTCATTACCTGACTAGGTAACATCATCAATGCTCTGATGATGTTACCTAGTCAGGTAATGAAACGTCTGCAAGCAAACAACCAAGCTCAGAGAGCACCAAGGACTCCATAAAGAATGCCACCAACAACCTGCCCCCTTCTGATGATTATAGCCAGATAACACTTTGTGTGGTTCTGTCTTGTGTTATATTTCTCCTCTTCCTCCCTTCTTTCACAATACTCCAAACTGGCTTTTAGTTATATCAATGTTATTATTAGTTACCAATATGTTCATCATTAACCCAGGGTGTGTACACACACACACACAGAGATGTGTTGTACTCCTAAACTCTTTGTACTGCTATGTCAGTGAGACTCAGAGTATCGGCCAACAGAGAGAGATGTTAATTGTCAACAATGTTCCCATGTACAGATGGGATGTATGTTGGTTCCCATGGACCAACAACAATGTTCCCATGTACAGATCTTTACTTTTTCCAAAAAAGTGAGATAAAACTGCTTATTTGTTGGGTACATTCAGGGACCCCAAGAAGGTGGGTGAGCTTGAGCCCATTCTCCTAGTGATACTTGCAATGCCTTGGTATATCCAGGTATTATGTGTAAGGGCTGATGACGCTGGCAAGGTGAATGCCTCTGATTCTCATGCTAGAGACAGCCGTTGTGTAAACAAGGGACAGAGGGCAGAGAGCTTCACAGCTGATAAAAGAGCAGTCAAAAATCTGTTCACTTGAAAAGGCAGCAGCAGGAGTAGGCTAGAATGTCAATTGTGGAACTGATATACATATATATATAAGACAAGGTTTCTACATGCTGCTACACAGAATCTTCTTTTATCTATAACTTGCCAATACTTTGCAATAAAGCTACTTATCTAATTTATCATGCCTGGGTGGGAATGCAAAGCTAAGAAAGTAAGCTTTATAGTCATGCCTAATACAAAGCTTTGGCATTCTGACTCAAACCTTCTCCTACTTTGCTTAGGTTCATCACAGATATTATTTCTTGGAGTTAATAAGAAGGTTATAGAATATCAGGAGCACCATAATTTTTCATTTACTTTTTACCCTTGTTCTAAAATGTAGAGACAAAGTGTATTATAATCTAATAAACAAAATACTGCTCAAACAATAATATTATCATAAGACTTTTTCAAGATTCTGAAAGGCTGGGGGGCAGTACATTAATTAACCTCCCCCTTCCATCTTACTGCATCCCCAGTCAATGTAATTCTCGCACCATTGTTTTTTGTCCATTGAAATTAGTGGCCCAGTAAATAGAACTGAGTAAAGTACTTGGAATACTGAAATAACTATGAACTGTCATTTAACTGATTTGTTGTATTGCCTGAACTAAAAAATATCAATTTAACATACCCTCACTCCCTTCCTTCTTCATGAGCCACCTGACTCCTAATTGATTCTGGCTAGCTTACAGCTAAAAACTCTGTCTGTCTGTCTGTGTCTGTCTATCATCTCCAAACAGAAGAGCAAAATAGAAAAAAGAAGGCTAAAATCAGATCAAAACAAAGCAAAACAAGAAGGGGTCCCCAAAAACGCCCCCCTAATAACCTAGGATAGGTCTGTGATTGCCACGGTGGCCATGAACTCCTGAGCTGCCCACCCAGGTTTAAGGGTTGCAGGCCAGGTCAGCTGCCTCATCCACCATCAGACCATGGATGAGGTCAGGTTTATTACAGGCTGACCTGGCATTCAACAGCAACAGCTGGAGCCCAGGGCTCTGGCAACTGGCCCCAAGAAGAGATTGTGCAGCTGGACATTGTGATCACTCTCAGACAGTGAGCCTGGCATCCCTAACAGCAGCCTGCCCCAGGATCCTGCTATATCTCCTCCTGCCCAACATGGTCCATGTTCTTCCAGTCAGCCCTTCCATATAAGCCAAGGTCCTTCTCCTGCTCCTCACTCTCCTCTCCTAACCCAAGGCATTCATTCATTTCGCCCACTTAATACTCACACCCAGACTCACAGCACTCTAGCAACCCTATCTCAGACTGTTCCTTCCCTAGGCACTTGATAGCCCAAGAGGGAAGTCAGGCTATTGCAACAGCTCCCACATACACCTTGTCACCCCATTGCCCCCCATTTCATCTGTGGAGCCTGGGATAATTGTTCCTGTACTCTCCCCATACACTTATTAAGGTCATTTCTGCATTAGCAATTTAAAGCGTCACCTTCATTTTGCCAAAATAACAGTAATGCAGACAGATGTTAAATCACTCCAGTGATAGCTGGGCAAAGATGCTATGAAGATGCTATAAATTATTAGTGCAAAAAGGTTCTTTAATGTAATATGGAAGTTAACTGTTTAAAAAGAATACATAATGCCTTTGGGAAGATGACCTTTGCAATTTTTTGGAAAAGGTCTTCAGACTGAGTTACAGGAATGTCTTGAAGAAAAGCAACCTCCATTTTGGATACCACACATTTTGTTTATCAGTTTGTTTCTTCAAAATAGTTTTAGGCAGCCATTAAAGGTAATAAGCCTCACACAGAAGCTTATTATATTAAAAATATAATAAAAACCATACAAAACAAACATTAATCCAACACCAAATCAGTTAAACCGATTAATGGAAACACTACAAAGAATAATTCCTCTTCTTATCAGCTTAGATGATAGCCCATCTTCACAACTTGCAAGCTAGACAATTTGTGGGGTGTGGAAGATTGTGGGGAGACTGAAAAAAGAATGGAAGGGAGAATAGTCATAAACAATTGAGAGACAGTGGCTGATTCAACTGACAGCTTATTCATTTATTTGTGGTCCAAGACCAAGTCACCGAATTTAAAAATACAGCACACCAACAGTACATGCATAAGTAACTAAATATAGTACATATATATGTAAAAGGAAGAAACTCTATAAAGTTAACATTTCATTGAAGGAACCAAACAGTTTCTATAAGCTAAGGCTATAAACAAAAATTTTGCTACTACCTTCGAAACACCTGGGTATTGGTCATTTAATAAGAATACCTCAATCTCCTCCTCACGAGTGGAGTTTATCAGACTCAAGAGTGGATGTATCACCACTGTGAGTACAGTGGGCACTTTAAAAAGATGTGTGAAACAGACTCAACTTCGATATTTGAGCAAATACATACTAGATCGTCATATGGAAGGTTGGCATATCTACCAGCTGTCACCCTTGTAGGGAAAGCATCTATTCAGGCTAGGGAGAAGAGAATAGGGAGAGAATCAACTGACAGCTTATCTCATAAATGGCAACTTAGTTTAGATGGCAAGAAACCTTGGAACAAGTCTTTGAAATTGTTCAAAGAGACTCTATCTTAATAAATTCACTATAAATTCCTCTTACAGTTTCCAGGATTGTGTATTTACCTCAGACTAATATTAAAATGGTTTTTCTTGGGAGGGGCGGGGATTGCCTTTGAGTCAGTGGTGAGTTGCAGCAGTTCTCTTGGCCAGAATTTTGGAAGTGGCTTGCCATTGCCTTCTTCCTAGGGTTGAGAGAAAGAGACTGGCCCAAGGTCATCCAGCTGGCTTCGTGGTTAAGGTGGGACTAGAACTCACAGTCTCCTGGTTTCTAGCCTGATTCCTTAACGACTACACCAAACTGGTTCTCCAAGCATTAAATATACCTTACTGAAATATATATAGTTCTTGCTTCCTTGATGTTGCCCAGATGCATGGGGCTAGACAAGTAGCTCACATATTTGTTTATGAAGTATCATTTTTCATGTGGGCCAAATGATAAGGATGGCTATTCTGCTTTAAAAGAGTAAAGCAGCGCCCTGTAGGTTTAAAAAATGATTCAGAAAAAGTATTTCACCCCTTACACAAGGAAAAGTGCAACCCATCTGCTATCTCTAAAAGATTAAACTACTTTAAAGAATTCACTCTGTGACTCATAAAACAGTGGCCCCCTTGTTTCAGGTGCATGAAAGAGCCTGAATAAAAGCTGTATTATTTTAATGAATAGCAGTGAGGTGTTGCACTCATGTTCGTGTGAGGCCCGAGGCACTTCTTCCAATTCATTTTTAAAGCATACACAGCCCCAAGACATTGAATTTAAGTACACATCTCCTTCTCTGTACTGTTGCATTGAGTTGAATGAAAAGGGCTTACATGACTGGAAAATATTTCCTCATTGTGTTAGGAAGTCTAGTTAAGTAGTGTGTATGCATGCATCTATAATGGTGAAAGCTCCCTCTAAGTAGCCATCCATATATTCTATGCAGAATGCAAAGTGAGGGGCACATAAAGTCAAGGACGGAGCCATGCAGTGCCCAGACCTGGTCTATAGTCTGCTAAATAATAAACATAATTCCTGAATAGATCTATAGTCGTCATCCATTTTTACATTCTAAAATTTAACAGGGAAAGCATGGGTAAAAAAAATGCACCACAGAACCCTTCCTCTTCTCTGAAATGACCTGGTTTTAGGGTGGAAGCTGTGAATACAATAAGGGCACCCCACAGAGTAAGGACTATGTTGTGTGTAAGAGTCCATGGTGTTTTGTGTGAGGAGGAGCAGAAATTATTGCATGTATTAAATAAATACCAAAAAGTGCTGTCAAGGACAAGGCTTTGCAGCAAGGAATTTCTGAATTATTGCTACCATTGAATATGCATTTCTGCCTTCTTATGTTCATTGCTTATATCACATAATAAATGAATTCTTTGGAAGCTGATTCAGTGGGACATCAGAAAACTCACCTCCCCTTGGGATTTCAGCCTTGCTGAACTTTGCTTGGCAAGAAGCCAGGAGAACTAGGAGTTATTCTTTATTCACCTTATTTATAAGCCACCCATATAAATAGGGTGGTAAATAACCTTTTAGGACAATAACTTTGCATTCTCCTAAAAGGAGGAATAACTGACAAACTTGAATGATCATATAACCAAGTTAGCTATTGCATAGTGCTTTATATAGACTAAAGATCTATTGGAGGTTGAAGCATTCTGTATTTGAGCATTCCTGAGAGCAGGACTCTCAGAACAATTTTAGTAAAGTAGGCTTTGTAGCTATAACAGAAAGGATGTTTATTTACAGAAAATACATTATAGGGATAGGCAAAGCCTACCATCTATACATCCTATCAGGAGGAGAATTGAAAAGCACGGGCATGTGAAGAAAGGCCGAAGGAAATGACCTTAATTACAGTGACCACATCCTTTATTATAAATCATATAATTTATAATATATAATTATAAAAATAAATTATATAAAATCCTTTATTTCAGAAAGCTGTCCTTTAGATTTATTTATTTTTCAAAAACTTGCTTTTTTTGTCCTTTATTTTGGTCATCTATTTTTTTCTGTACAAACGGTACCACTTACTGCACAGTCCGATTGCAGAAATCCTTTCTAATACTTGCTGCTTATAACTTCATAACTTTTTATGCATTTTAGATATTTTTATTAGACTATGCCTTTTTGTAAATTTTTACTTGGTTTTGCTCTTAAATTTTCCTTTGTAAAGCAAAGTTATGAACAATTTTTTTTTTATCCTTATGAACCTCTTTCAGATTTGCCCCTTTTTCAAGTTTGTCCTGTGTTTTTTCCAAGAAAACATGGTAATTGTACCTTACATTAGCAATCTCTTAGATGAAGAGCAGACAGAGTGATAAACCAAGAGGGGACACAGAGAATAGTCTTTATCTACACTCTATTGCCATGTTGTAGGCAGTATGTCATGTGATGTTGTTGGATTTG
Source organism: Python bivittatus (assembly GCF_059951505.1). Taxonomy (NCBI): domain Eukaryota; kingdom Metazoa; phylum Chordata; class Lepidosauria; order Squamata; family Pythonidae; genus Python; species Python bivittatus. The sequence goes on from NW_028277098.1 coordinate 19,379,495, forward strand.
TACTTCCAACAAAGTAGGTAATAAATATACTTTAGAGGACAGGATTAGGCTCCCATAGAATGACATCTGTTCTGTCAAAAAATGATCTAGATTAGGTGGCAAATTTTTCTAAGAAAAATCATACCGGACCAGATCCTTTTGATTTATCCATATTTTATTTTTCCAACTGTGAATAGTTATTCATAAACTTTTAGTTTGACTAGATACTATGAACTGGGAGAAGAGAAAGGAGACCCAAGACTGATTGACTGATTGATAATTTCAATTTATATGGCCATCCATCTCAAATTCACGACTCTGGGTGGCTAACAACATTTAAAAAAACAACATAAAACCTAAAAAACAAAAAGGCAACACACGTTAAAAACACACGGTAAAAAACAAACTCATCAATAACAAATCAGAATCAGCATAACCCATGTTTATGACTGCTGCTTTGAGTGTAAACCATAGTGTAGAGAAGATATACATCTGAATCATCCTCTCCAATCTTCCGGAGGGGAAAAATCAGAGAAAATCCAGCAATAGTTTGATGGATGCTGTTATAGTGATCAGGTGCCCAATTGTTCAAAGCACTTGAACTCTGCTTTCCTTGCAAACCTGCCCCATTACTAAAGATATTGGGGCTGAGGCTGATGGGGCAAGAACAATTTCTTCTACAAGTGTAAACTCTGCACAGCTGAATCCCTGATCCTGGCCACATTACATTTTTCTTCATCTATTTCCCTTAGTATACCATTTTCCATTGGTGGAAAATAATCCATCAAAACATATCCTTACCTACTTTGTATTTTTCATCCATATGAAACATATATTTATTCAGTTGTTAGATCCCTGTGAGCGGGGCTGAAATGAAGTTGTTACTCTTGCATTTCTTTTTAACCAATCAGGTCATTCCATTTCTTCCAGCCTCTCTTGCTAAATTGATGAGGCTCATAAATTCCTCTTCTCCACGAATTGTGCTGATTATAATCACTGAACTTGAAATTCCTAACTGTTAATGTAATGATGAGACTCGTAAATTTCAAGGCGGGAACTAGACTGGAGCACAGCTCAGAATTCTTATTAGTCAATGAAACCATTCCATTCCTTCTGTCAGCCTTATAATACCTCATGCAATGAAATAGTATGGCCCTGTGTTCATGGAACCAAAGGACAGAAGATATACAGTATATCAGTCAGCACCCATGTTGTTTTATTAATATTATACTTATTAATTTTTTACACAGACTGGACAATACTTTATAACCTGGCTGGCTGGAGTTTTTGGTTTAAATCTAGAGTTGTTTCATAATTTTATTGTGCATCAAACTTTGTCTAGTTTTCTTATTAAGAAGCTGAAAACATAGGAAAAGGTCATCAGAATTCAAGTAATTCAAGCCTATCATCTTGTGCTTATAACTACATTGTGTTCTCAGAAAGGAAACTTGTTATTGATCACCCTTAAGGCTTCTAAGATCAAGTATGCCTCTGTATCGTTAATTGGAACCCCCCCCCCCCGCTTCGTTTTTGCAGTGGCAAGCTCAATTTCCGTTGGTGGAAATATTGCGTTGTTATAAGATTTGCAGATGGGTCTATTAGACATCCATTAATTAAATGACCACTGGAAAAGTAGAGCTGCCCAGGTGGCAAACAGTATTTTGTAATGAATAATGTTTAGGTATTCTAACATTAGTGACATCTCAGCATTCCCCAATACATTCCAAGAGAAACAAATCAAAGAACACTTTAAATTAAAATAGATTCAGCAGAACACATACTTTTCACTAGATATAGATGAAAGTTTTCTAGTCCAGACTTGATTTTCTGTTCCTACTAGAATTAATAATGGGAGCAGTAGGCCCAATCAAACTTTGAAAGGAGCTGGAGTTTCATGAATCCATGATATCCAAATCTTATCTTAGTCTCAAACTTAGGAGCTGTTGGGAAGCTGCACCCCATCTTCATCTAAAATACAGGGAAAATACTGGTGTACCTTGCAGGGTTGATGTAGAATTAATAATTGTGTGTGTGTGTGTGTGTATGTGGTCCTAATGCTTGGAATGTGTTTAAAGAAATGCTTAGTGTTCTTTTTCCTTCCTACTTGTAGCAGTACTTGAAAAGTATTTATAAGGCCCCAAGGTGTCTTAGGTGCTTGCTATGAAGTGGGATGATAAGCTTATGTTAGAAGCTGCAACCGTCTCTTCTTAAAATCACCCTTCCCTAGGTCGCAATACTAAATTTTGGCTGATCCAGCCTAGGTTTATAAGTGTGTAGTTGACATAGCAGGAAGATGCAGAAACTGGTGAATAGTATATTTAAAGATAAAGTCATAACCAATTTTTAGCTGAAACTGCTATATGGTCTGCCCTATTCTTTATCATGCTTATTCTCAATGGAGGTGAAAGTACACCTTTCTCTTCATTGAACTCATGGCCTCTTTTGCTAAGTTGGTTCTCTAATGAATGGGAACAAGTAAAAGTAAAGAATGGAGGAATGATTGGAAAATGAATTAAAGTGGCTGTAATTTGAATCACATTCAGCCCTTCTTCAGAGAGGGCCTAACACAAGTTGGGATTCAAACATCACTTCCTCATCTAAGAAAAGTGTGATAGTATAAATCTCCTATCAGTTCAGGAGTGGTTCCCAAGTCTTCCCCCAGGAATACACAATTTTTCCCACCACAGATTCTGGAACTTAGCTATAAGCTTCATGATTCCCAGTGAGATTCCTGGCATATTTGCACCTAGTGAAATAACAAGGCAAATAAAAGATAATTATGATTGGTTCCAGACAGCCAATGCTTTCTGCTTCCAGTTTATTCATAAGTAGAAGCCAGAGATAGTGCTTCCAAAGAAAACATAATGATCACTTCCTAGTTGATTCTGCCGCTCTAATAAATCATGGATTGATCAATCAATCGATTGATTGATCATGTGCTATCAAGTCATTTTCGACTACTACTGACCACATAGATACACTTTCTCCATGACAATCTATCCCTAACCTAGTCTTTCAGGTCTTCCAATGGTGCACTCTTCGTCACTATAACTGAGTCCATCCATCTTGCTGCCAGTCGTCGTTGTCTTCTTTTTCCTTCCACCTTTCCTAGCATTAGAGTCTTTTCCAGAAAACTAGGACTTTGTATAATGTATCTGAAGTAGGATAATTTGAGACTGGTCATTTGTTCCTTGAGTGAGAACTCTGGGTTAATTTGTTCAATGATCCATTTGTTTCTTTTTTTGGCTGTCCACAGTATTCTCAGGAGTCTTTCGAACACCAAAGGTGTCAATACTCTTCCTATCCTGTTTCTTCAAAGTCCAACTTTCGCTTCCATAGAGTGTCAAGGGAATAACTTGGCTTGCATAATTCTGATCTTTGTAGGTATAAAGACATCATGCATTTTAATATCTTTTCCAAAACCTTCTATTACACACACAAACACACACACACACACACATACACACAAAGTTGGAGTCACAGGAAATCTGAAGAGCACCACATGTGAGAAGTATGCCTTAAAATCTATATAGATGAAAAAAATAAGAAAAGGGGAAGATAGTGGCTGACAGAGGATGAGGTAATAAAATATCAAAATAGCTAAGGAGTAGTAGCTTTGTTAAAGAAGCAAGACTCACTACTGAATTGGAAAAAAAAAATAACACCAAAGAAAACAATCCAACGATTCCTCTGGCAGGCTTGATCAGCAGAAGGTAGCATACAAACAACACTGCCAGGCAAATAAGGGAGCTTGGCTTATGTGTAATAGAGATAGACATTTAAAACATCTATGGAAAGTTAAGTGTTACCTTACATTTTCACATAAAATGAAAGCCTGTGGCCCTGCTTTAACCTTAAGACTTAGAATCCAGAAGACTAAATACACAAGTGAAGGTATATGAAGAACCAAGATAATGGGAGAAGAACTGGTTGAGGTCGGAACAAAGATATACATTGTTAATGAGCAATTAAAAGCCCCAACAGAAGGGACCATATCCAAAAATAAAGAGCACCAAAACAAGTAAATTCACAGTCTTAGGATTGGCATATTCCTTTGCTTTTCAGTGGACAAGAGCATTTATTTATTTATTACAGTATTAGATTTGGAGACCACCCAACTCCCAAAAGACTCTGAGCAGCTTACATCCTTATATCCTTCAGTCATTTGATACCTGCCAAGTTGGAGGCTGCCATTTCACCCAGTGATGGCAATATCAAGAGATAATGCAAATTGCTCCCTTTTCAGCAAATACCATTGCTGAGTCAAAGAAAAAGGCAGACAGAATAAGTTCCCTGGAATCATATTATCAATTGATTTTAAACTATTTCATATTATACATTCATACAGAGATACAGAGAGTTTTGGTTTTGGTATGGTTCTTCTAAATATTTCTCCTATCCACACATGTTAAAAAGGGATGGGGCTGCGATCACCCAGTCACAGCTGCCATTTTGACATTGTGAAAAACCCCCACCCTACAGGTGCCCCTGCCCTTTGAAATGATTTGATGTTTTGGATAGGATAAGGTAAGATTCAGTGACATTCAATATTATAAAGGTTCAATTTAATATTATAGACATTTAATATTATAGACATGGGAACACACTTTTGTTGAATCAAATCTCCAATTGTATCTTCTAATTGAACTAAATCAACAAAATGAATTGGATCCTGCCTGAATCACAGACCCCAATAGACAATTTTCATCCTAATCAAATAGCATGTATGTATGTATGTATGTATATGAACCTGGACAAAGAAATACTTTTGCCCATATTTAACATTTCAAAAATTGGCATATTTCACACACACACACACACATATATGAAATATGCCAATTTTTGAAGTGTTAAATATACTTTGTTTTAGTACCCTAGCTAGTTTATCCTATAATTTAGTATACTGTGTGATTTTTGCATATATTTTATAATTCACTCACCTCAGTTCTTGGTGTAACCCACAGTTTTTCTTCAAGATTTCCAAATATTTGCTGTCAGAATTGAAACCCTGCATGACGTCTTTATGATGTCATTTTCAAGGACACTTTCCTGTTGTAGAGCCATTTCATTATTTTCAAAATGCCACTGGCCACATTAATTGCTTAATCAGGGCCTTGAATATTCTTTGGAAATATTGCAAGATATTTTCTTACCCATAGACACATCTGCTTTGGCCATGTGGATAACTTAATTATTATCTGAGTGAAGCTTACACGGCAGGTGGCATTAATCACTTTGAGCTTATAAGATATGGAATATTTAAAATGGCATCAGATAGCATTTTATTCATTGTAGATAATATGGATATAACAACACAAAAGAAATATTAACCTGTCATTTGTGCTGCTTTTAATCTGCAGAAAGCATATCATATGCTCTGTTATTATTTATTATTTTTGTAGTTATTTTTGTGAGTAAGCATCTTTTTTTTCTCTGATTCTCTGATTATACTGTAGCACCATATAAATAGGTAACATGTTAAGACATTGTCCTTTGGAGTTTACAGTCTACTTGGTACATTTTTCTGTTTAATTACAATATGATTTGACCATGGCTTGCTAATGGGCTAATAGGACCTATTAAAGGAGAAGCAATGAACATTTTCCATTTCAGTGGGAATATGTTTATTTGTACATTTAGGGTTTATTTCTGTAGAACTGACCTGCTTGCTCTGTAAAAAAATATCATACAACCTCTCTTGGCTACTTATCAGAAGAAAAAAGCAATAAAACAAAGAGAAAAAGCAGGAAGCATCTATTTTGTAAAAGTTCATGTCAAAACATTTATAATAAGAGGCCAGCAGACCATCTGGACCAGGTGCCTTTCCTGTTTTACTCTTTTTAATAGCTTCACACAGTTCCCTTATTGTTATAGGTACATTCAAAATTTAAATTCTGTTTATGTAAATATTCATCCACTTTTTCCAAGGAAATTTCTTGACCTTTATATAGAGTAACACTGATGAAACATTTTTCACATATTTGCAGTATCTGTTATTACAGAATTTCCTTCTTGTATCTTTAATATCACTTTCTTTTCTTTTTCTTTTCACAATTTATATGCCAACCATTTCCCTGGTTTATTTGCAAATTCAAAATTTCTTTGTTTTGCATAATTCATGTTTATTTCCATCTCTCTTACTGTTTGCATAGGTAGTTGCCTCTGTAAAAGCTTAATTTGATGGGTAATAGTTGTCATCCATGGGTTTTTTAAAATTCTTCTTCCTTGTTTTAATCTCATCCAAAATCATTTGTATTTTCTCATGCCTTTTCTTTTTAAGTTCACAATTACATTGTATGAAGTATCGTCTTACAAAACCTTTGCTTGCATCCCAAACCATTCTTATTTCTGTGCCTTTATTAAGATTATTCTCAAAAAATTCTTTGAACTTCTTTTTGCAATCGTCCACTACTGTTTCCTTTTGTAACAACATCTCATTCAATTTCCACCTAATTTGTCCTTTTAAAAGATAAAGTCACTGGATTGTGATCTGAGAAAGTCTTTGGTAATGTCTCCACTTTATGAACATTAATAGCCAAAGTCTTAAAAATCCAAATCATATCTATTATTGAAAAAAATCTATGTCTTTCAGAAAAATAAGTATATTCTTTTGAGTCATCATTTTTATATCTCCATGCATCAACAAGCTCCAAATTGTCCATTAGATTTGAAAAAATATTTGGCAGTTTATCTTGTGTATTTTTAATATTCTTCTCAGAAGTTCTATCTTTCTGTGGAGAAACCACCCCATTTCAGTCTCCCAGGAGACACCAATTGAATCTTCTTCTGTTTAAAGTTTGTCTGAAAAAAATACTCTTTTCTCTTATGTAATTTTCTAATTGGAATTTCTTTAAGTACAATTATGTCTAGGTTCTGAATCCTCAATCTAGTATTAAAATTAAAATGCTGCTGCAAAACTTGATCTCTAGTCTTCTTCCTGACAAAGTCCATAAGGACATCCTTTGGAACACTTCTTAATTTTGTAAATCATGTATTAATCCTATAAACCTTATCAATCTCTGTCTCGGTATAATCTTCCAATTCAGGAAATTAGACAGAGACTTAATAATTTTTTATGTGATATCTTCTCCATATTCTTCTGGAATCACTAAATGTTCAACAAAATTCTTTTTCTCTCAGTTCCAGTAATGTCGAGTTCTCCAAATCTTTCTCCATCTCTCTATTGATAACTTCTGTCTTACTTTCCAAAATTTCCACTTTGTCAGTAATTTGCTTTAGATCACCACCCAATTGTCCTACAGATTCTTCAATCTTCTTAAATTCTTCTTTCATATCCTTTTTTATTCCTGAAAATTCTTGTTCCATTTCCTTTTTAAAAGCATCCAAACTATTGGTGACCATTGCAGTCATTTTCTTGCCAAATTCCTCCAACATTTTCTGCAATAAACCTGGTGAAATGCCCTTATCTGTAAGTTGTTCTAGTGAACCTCTCCTTCCTTCTCCTAATCTTGCAGCTTTTCTTCTGATTGCCATTATGAGAAAGTGAAAGTATGTCAAGTACTAGGGTGAAAGTAAAAGGAAGGTGTCCCCCCCCCCTTTTTTTGCTTTCTTTGTCTGTCTTTAGTCCCAATTAGCTCTCCGAAGTTACAGTCATATAGTCTGGCTCATATTATTATCTTATTTTGTAAAATCCACCAATTATCTACTTCCTTAATAATAAAGAATCAGCATTCCCATAAAGGTCTATTCTGTTTGTCTAATTAATTTTACCGCTTTCAAAGGCAATTTTGTGAGGAAAAACAATTATTCTTCTGTTTTCTAAAATTACTGTCCCCTTTATCCATTTAAAACTTTCTTGAATCATAATCTTGTTAATCTTTTTGGTTTTAAATTAAATTCCTTCAAGATAGCATTTCCCCCCTCTTTAATTCCCCAAAAAAGGCAACTCACTAAGAGACTTTGTTCTTCCCTGCCATTCAGAATATCTCTCTTTGGTTGTAAATTAATTATCTCCAAAAGTGTTTAAGAAAGTGAGGTTTTTGTGAGTCATATTCTATAAAGGCTGCACAGCTGTTTAGGGTGTGTTGATATTAGCTCCCAAACCACTCAACTCATGATTGACCACAAGAAACTCAATAATTGTGGACTCCTCATGAGAAATGGCTATCCAGAGTGCAAGTGGGCAATTCCCCAATCTCTCCTTCTTTCAGAGACATTTTCATCAGCCAGAACCTGGCTCCTGGCTGCCAATTTCACCAGGCTGCTCTCCCCACTCACGGAACCACTCATCTAACCCACCATAGGTCCTCACCCAGAAGCCAAGTTTGCTACGTAGTGTAGATTGCATGTCACAGTCTTTAGTGTAGCCAAATAAGATATTATCAATTGACTTAAAACTTATTATTTTTAAAATAGATGGGTCTCCTGGATATGCAGCAGTATTTGCCTTACACTGTACATGGGATTATCTAAAAATGCAAAGGAGAATGGGTAACAGAGGGCTTCTCATGTTTTTACTGAAATGTTCTAAAGCAAATTATCTACAGGTTGAAAGGAAATGGGTAAGACAGAAAAGCCAGGGTCATGGACAGGATCTAAACTGTAAGTCATCTTTTCCCATTGGTGTCCTGCTTTGTGTTAGGACTATGATCCTTAAGATTTCCAACCCGTATGGAGGACACCATATTGAGGGCATTTCAAGCAGCTGGCAGCTTCTCTTAAGTGTTGGGTCACCTGTTCAATGAATGTCCCTTCAAAACTGCAGTTTTGCAACCGAAATTATTACAGGTAAATATTGAAAGAGAGCCAGTTTGGTGTAGTGGTTAAGGTACCAGGTTAGTAACTTAGAGACTGTGAGTTCTACTCCCATCTTAGGCACAAAGCCAGCTGGGTGACTCTGAGCGAGTCATTCTCTTTCAGTCCTAAGAAACAGGCTATGGCAAACCATTTCCGAAAAAAACTCTGCCAAGAAAACTACACGGACTTGTCTAGGTAGTCACCAGGAGTCAACATTGACTCAAAGGCACCAAAAACAAAACAAAACAAAAAACAAAAAAAACCACATCTTCAAAGGCTAACCACTACAAGGAAATCTTAATCAATCTCTGACAAATTAATAAGCAGGCCTGGAAGTATGGTTAGTTATTGAATTAATTGTTTAATTTATTCCTTGGGATCAGGAGGATCAAGCATTCAGTAGAAGGTTTCTGAAGTAAATTTTCAAACCCAGAATGAAATCCATATGGAAAGAAGCAGTCATTAAGTTAGGCCAGTCTTGCTTTGTACATAAGATTTGTATACAGGGATGACTGAAATCAAATGATAGTGTGAAAAATAAATTCTGTGAAGGGAAGAGAAACCCAAGGGAGGGGGGAAAAAAGGAAAACTCAGCCCTTTAGCATGGCAGTTAATCTCTCTCACTGTGGCACAAATGCTAAATATTGAATATCTGCATTGATTCTCTCATAGAAATATTTGCGATATGGAACAGTAATTTCTGTGAAATGAAATGAAATTTGGGTACGCTCTAATGAAAATCTAATTGAATTATGCCCATGCCGAGGCACTGTATTCATTTCAGTGCAGTTGAGTTAATGAATCTCCCACTGCTCATTTAGTCATTATCATCTTTCACTCTCAGAGTTCAGCATTGTCTTGCTATTAATTTGCCACTGAGCATGCCTTTATATAAACTTGGCTATGCTCATAATCTACCATGAGGAAAAATGTGCATTTCAAAAAGACCCCAAATTTATCTGTACCCCTGTACAAAAAAGGTACCAATTCAAAGATAACAAGTCAAGCCCTGGGTGGCTACTCAATGCACTTTCATGAAGATTACAGTATTTATGGGCAAGAACACATCTCAGAGCTGGAATCCCTTCATTCTGTTTAAAGACCTCTGCATGTTCACCACAAAGGTCTAAAAAAGGGGGTTAAACACATTAAAAATGAATGCATTTTAATGAAACCCTATTACAAACTGCTTGGGAGAGTCAGAGATATATTAGACATTCAGAGACATATGGGCCAATTGCAGGACTTAGAAATGGACTTTTGTCCAGAAGATAGTCTTCAGATGTTACCCTTTGGGTTTCCGAAGTTCAATTAGTGATTGGCTAATTTGTTGTGGATGTAAAAGCTATGAATTGCTTCCAAGACACATCATGCTCCTGGGTGATTGAAAAAGAATACTCTCTCTTATTTTGAGAAGACAGGGATACTTTCTACAAATGCAAATGTATTTTAAAAGGTCAATAGTTGCCTAAGTGCTCTATAAAGCACTCAGCTACAGCTAGCAACCTGCAAAATTTAATGGAAGATCAAATCGGTTCACCTTGTTTGTTTTTAAAATCTTCCCTGCCTGTCATCTAGAGACACCAGAAGGGTCTGGAGATGATTATACTGTCTCACAAATTAGATGACATCCTTGTGGAACTGATAAAATGGACTAGCCACAGCACACTCAGAGGCAGTTTCTAGAGTAGAGTTCTGAAGTGGCAGCTGTCCTCTATTCCTGTGGAGGGCAAAAAGAGAATAGTAGAGAAGAAAAGGAAGAAAGGCATGCATACATTTTCTACAACAAACATCAGGTACACACCATTGTTATCCTTGTTGGAAGCAACCCACTGCCTTCATGGTGCTGGCCTATTCTCACCAGACAGTATGTTTTTGGATGGTAGCAAAGTCATAATTAGCTACTGCAGGTTTTGTTTATATGGCACACATATTTCACAAGCACCTGAAATGACTTTCTTTTCCTAAAAAAATAGAAAGGGACCTTAGCAACCAGAGGATGAGTTTAGGAGCTAACTGTTAAGAGTAACAGAGTATTGCCTACTGCCATGATTTGCATTTGTTTGGATAGTTTCATTGACCACCCCTATCCCACAGGGGGAGTTAAATTTAAACTCCACTAAAACTCCTATCACTAATAACCTCCCCCATCCCCACCCCAAATAAGTACATCTACATCTAACAATACTCAGGCTCAGATTTTGGTAAATTTCCAGGGAAGGAAAAAGGAAATGCCATGTTTATGGAGGCAAGTGAGGATAAATGGCAATCACCTATTTATTTGGTGTTTTGTTTTGTTTTGTTTACACAATTTATATGACCACTGTCTCATATGATGACTCTAGGCGATTCACAACAATCCATAAAAAAACATAGTTCAAAACAAAAGTGTCCTTCCCCCCAGGTGCCAGACCAATCATCCTTGCAGCAAAACCCACATCCTAGCTCAATGACTGGGGGAAGGGCCAGGTCTTCAGAGTCGTCCATAAGGCTAAAAGGATAGGGATCCCTCGGATCTCAGGTAGGAGGATGTCTCAAAGGGCTGGAGCAGCCACCGAGAAGGCATGCCTCCAAGATACCATCAGTTAGCAACATTTAAGGGAGGGGACTTGAGGTGGGCAGTTACTATTGATGTTTCCAAATCATTGAACAAAAAATTTAAAAAATGAAAAAAAGTAAGCTATCTTAAACCAGCTTGAGTCTACATATGTAGATTACTAACTGGATATTGAAACATACATAAAAATGATACTTGATCCTTATGAAAGTGGTAAATTGGCTATTTGGAACAGGGATGCAATCTCTATATCATACATGCTAATAATACCTATATGTTATTCATCAAGATGTGTAGCAGTACAACTGAACCTGAACAGTGAAAAGCTGGAGGTCTCAAACCTTCTCTTCCAGAATGCCTCTATGTTTTATTACACAGACTTATATACAACCCAATTTCTTCAAGATTCTAGAATGTATTTTTCTATATGATTTTTAAAGTTAAGAATTATTTCAGAATGGATAGTAATAGACTGAATTCTGTGCTCATTCATTTTGATGTGCCATATCATTTCAGTTGCAAAGAAATATGAGTTTAATTTTCCTCAAAATGGTTCTGAGTGATTTATTCACCTTAAGCATTTGTTATTTGGTCCAGATGCTATTGCTGCTACTGATGTTCTACAGTGGTTAGAGGTCTTGGAGAAATTTATTATAGTTCCTAGACCAATAATCATGTTTTACAGGAAGTTGATGAAACTGATATTAGTTATTTAGATTTCCTTTGAAATAATGAACTTGAATGTCTTGTCTTTGTAAACCAATGGAAGGTCACTTCTTACATCTTAAATTGGGTTAATACATTAAAATTGTTTCATGTATATTGAACACCTCAGAGAAGGTTTAGTAAGGTTATAGTCACCCTGCTACTGAAGATCCAGTTTAAAGGGTGGAACATTGGCTCGTATGATTTGGTCACATTTTAGGTCAATTTCAGTAAAAACGTTAATATGACTTTGGATCAATTGTTGTGTGTTATACATGTATATGTTCTTCTTGGCTATATTTCCTGTATGCCCTTCATTTGTGATCTTCATATGAAAACTTTATCTCAAAGATTTCCTTTTACCTGGAAGGATTTAGTAAACTGTGATGAAATACCTTCAGAGTTCCCTTTAGGTTAGAAGAAGTCAAGGTTTTAGTCCCAAGAGCCATACTTCCTGTAGTTTTTGTGGTCAAGGTTTCTGTTAAGTGGAGCAATATGGTTGCAACAGTGGTATCGTCAAAATAAGCAACAACTAGTTTGACAATAATTCCAACCTGTGAAGGTCTTGTCAGGAGAAGGGCCACATAAGATGCCATGGGACTTCCTCCCAGGAAAATATAGATAGGTTTGTAAACTAAAGGCAGCTCTTCCTTCATTTGCAAGGGTGAAAGGTACCCACATTTTCTCCTACCAGATACCTTGGCACTCAGGCTTCCTACCACCACCTTTCTCTTCTGCATGTCCCCTGTAGTCCTGAATTGCCTCTTCTCTTGCTCCAAAGGTGCAGTTCTGATCACCTCATCCACTCAAAAAGCTTAGCGAAAGACCAGCACCAGTGTGTATTTGCTTCATGGAACACAGAAGCAGGACAAGGGAACAGTGGACATTCTACACTTCTTATTTCCATTTGAATGCCAGCTGGAGCTCCATCTGTGAGTGAATGGAACCCACTTTCTCATTGTATGTCTGTGGGAATTCAACATCAATTCTTGCCAAGGTGTTGCAACTGCAAATGATGCTCTCCCTTCCTGGAATCACTGAACTTCAGTTGTTTTTTTCAACTCACTTCTCCCACCTGCAGAACCTGCATTCTGTATTTTACCAAACTAAGTTTTTTAACAATTGGTTCTCATGAATGGACTGAACTGGCTAAATAACAGTCTTGGATTTCAAAATCAGACTGGGGAGAGATAGTAGAAGAGGGGGAATCATTTAACAATCCCCGCCACATCCTCTAAAAAGTTTCTGGTTGTAAGAAAGAAAACTCTACCCTTTAATGCAGGGGTATAATTTCAAGTTTAATGCCAACTTCAAATTGTACCCCTGGAACCCAGTGCAATCAGTTTTGAAATGGCTATTGAATTTCAGTGGCATAACCATCTCCAAGATATTTTGTGGCTTGGAGAGCTTCTAAGTGGTTATGCCTGTGAAATTTGATGCCTGTTCCTTCTCTACTGGCCTGGACAAAGGAGTGATATACAGTAATGTGGCTTCAGGTGGGCATGCAATCACTTGGACTCATCCATCTTCCTTCATTACATACCTCAGTCAAAGCAACAATGTATCCTTGGCCATTAAGGACCCCGAGATTGTGGTCCTCAGTAAGAAATATTTAAAATCCCACCTTAAGCTCAGAGGTCCCTCCTTTTATTTATGTGCCGCCATCACCACCCCTTCATCAGCATGCCAGGACCATCCTACTCTTTTGTATTTTTGTGTATGTGTTCCCCTCTTCATTGCATTAAGTTATATACATTGTGTTCTTACATATTTGGAAAACATGGTTGTCTCTTATCCAACCAAATAAAGCTGCAGTAATAATGGGAAAATATTCTTCTAGTGCTTGAGTGAAATTCCCTCTAGTCATTCTTGCTTTGAAAGAATTTGGAGGTTTTTAAAAAGATGCGGCACTCTTCTTCAAACAAGCATTGTGACAAGTTTCCCCAAAGAAACTCACACTTCACTCTGCCTTTCCTACTTGGATGGATAGCTCCGTCCTGCTCTTTTCTTACCAAATTCCCAGTAAAGGTGTTTAAGCACTGATCTGCTAACTAAGTAATGGAAACCATTTCTCTTTCCCAGCTTAACTACTAATTTTACTTCAACATCGTAAGCGTTATAAACTGAAGATTTTTTTTAATACAATTTATAAAAAAAAAAAGGGATGGTTTTTTAAAAAATAAACAGAAGCAAAATTTTCAATAATCCACCCCTATTTTAACTACCCCTCTCTATCAGTCTTCTTCTAGACCAATATTCCTTTCATCTGAGACTAACACCCCTCCAATACTCTAAGCCAACATCTAGGATGGAGACGGAAACTCTCTAATAACAACTGCGGACCCTTGTAAATATTAAGGGAGAAAGCTTAATGCCGCCCTGTTCTTCTCCCTGTCTTCCTCAGCTGGAGCATTAGCTAACACAAACTCATCATCCAGTACATCACCTACCAGGTCTCTTGTCCCTACATTACGGGCTAAAGAAAAAGGCTGTTCAGACTGATAACATACAAACTTTTTTCTTCCATAGCTAAAAATAGGGAGACTGACTCGAAGGATTGATTTTTGCACGAGGTGCCCAGCTCTTGCAAAAGGCTCACTGCAGCACACCTGGTTATACTACTTCAAAACAAATAATTACATCCGTACTTGCTTTTTATTGGGCAGAGGTTTTTATACTCTCCCTTCATTTCTCCCACCTGTCTACATGTTTCGTGATTGCCCTGTAGTTTCTGTTTTCTTCCTTTTGGGAGAAATCATCACATTGTATCAGCTAACCTGTTTCATCTAATGTTATCAAATATTATATATCTATACCTGCATGTATGTATGTATGTACATACATACATGCAGGTATACTCCACTCTCTAGCTCACATATTAATTAGAGAGATTGGAATTCCACTGTCACCAAAAATAGGGCTACAGCTAAAGATTCCTGTGGGGAACTAAATATATTTAGAATGGCCTCAACATCCACTGCTTTCTGGTACATTTCAAATCTTTTTTTTGTTTTTGTTTTTTTAATGAAGATGTACCATGAAGAACGGAAGAATTATTTTAAACACTTTTTACTGCTTTGCGGATATAAACAAAGCCCTAGCCTGAGCCCACCTCACTTCCAAATGCCCTTCAGCACATTAAGGGCCTTTGTTTTTTTTTTCCTTCAGTTCTGAGAGACAGAACAAAAGTATCCTGAGATAAAAGTGAATCCAGACGTCCTTCTTGCCCTGTCGCTGGAACTGGCTGGCAACCATTTCTGGAGAGTGGAAATGGATCCACTGATCCTCCTCTAAGTCTCAAAGCAGCCTCCACGCCCATCTCCCTGTTCTGCTTTAAAAGCATATTTTTCCTCCCTGTGTGGGCTCCAGCTCTGGAGTCAGCAGCAGGCCCAATGAACCTTTTTTCCCCCCTTCCTTTACTTCTTTGCCTGAGATAGTGCTTAATGTTAGATCTGGGTTGGGTTCCCTACAGCGTATTTGGGCCATTTGGAAGCTGAGGTGAATTCCGTTTACCTGAAGTGAGGGGAAAATTGTTGAAACTGTCTTTCTTAACCATACTAATAATTAAAAAATGAATAAGGTGAGGAGGAAGTTAGGATTTTTTTTTTTAATGTTCCTGCTGGGATTCAAACCATTGACATCTGGAGTACAACGTTTGATTGACTAAACTATTATAATAGTCAGGGTCAAAAAACAAATATACTACTGTAGTAAATGATTTTTTTTAAGAAAAACGTTTGGTTATGCCTGCATGTATGTGCGTTTTTTTGGTTTGTTTTTGCTTTAACCTTCTAAATATAAATTTAACTTAACTTTATATTTATACATCTAATTTTTATATCTATATCTATACCATCTATATCAGTGTTTTTCAAACTTGACAACTTTAAGATGTGTGGACTTCTACTCCCAGAATTCCCCAGCCAACCACAGGAAGGAAAATGATTGGCTTTTGCTTTCCTGGCACACAGAGGTGGGAGGGTATAGCAGCAAGGGAATTGTCCAATGGGAGGATATGATTGACAAGTGGCTGGACTGAATAACCTGCAACCTGTTTCAAAATGGCTCCATTCAGGCTGGATTTTCTTAAGCCAATTTAGAGTCAAGACAGCATGAGCACAGGACAAGAGCAGCTGAAATGGTAAGTGTGGATATGCCCAAAGAGTCCCATCATCATTGGCATTCAAGATGAAATGTCTCTGCTACCCCTAAGAAGAATTGTGTTGGATCCAGGAAAATTTAGAATACACCCACTGAAACAGAGGACTTTAATTAAAAATGGCTGATTTGTTGTACTGATTTCAATTGATCTACTCTAACTGTGATTAAGTCTGTATCTAACCCTGTGGTTAGATATATTACAGAAGTTTGTCTCTGGGATGCAGGGCATTAGTCTTCATGCTCTAAGACAGAAGGTCTCCAATGCCCAATGTTTTTTAAAAGATAGCATTTTTTCTTTTCTCTCACTGCACCAATTTCTTTTCAAGTGAAATAGTGTGAATCATCAATCCATCATGGCAAAAGAGGCCTGTCATGCATGGAGTCCACCAATTTCTTAACTATTTCTTACCTCAAGCACTGCAGACAAGCTTCCATGTGTTTGTTTAGAACAGTGGGAACAAAGAAGTATTTGGAGATCCTGGGTTAAAAAAATGTATGTCTTTGGGCATGTTTCACATCAAAGGGCATATACTTGTGGTAGTTGTATACAAGATGCATAAATCTGACACGGGGTAGATTTAGTCAGATATATGCATCTCTCTTCCAAGCACAACATAATTGTCCAAGGAAAACCGGGGGTAGTGCTTTTACAATCCCTTCCTATATGACAGTCTTTCATTTTGGGGATGTGGGAAAATTATTCATATTCTGAGAGAAGTTCTACAATGCAGCAATCAATAAACTTACCATTCACTCACTGTTCAGACAACCTTTTTCAGGCACATTGTTATAACTGCCATGACCCAGTTCTGAGCTGTCACAAGTAAAATGTTTTTGAAACTTTACCATCCCATCCAACATTTGATCTTTATGTGAACTTAAATACTAGTGATAACAATGATACTATAAGGTTAACTCAGGGAATGAGAAATTCATTCATTTACCTTTATTATAGTAAACCACAACTCTCAGGGTGGAGTGAGTAGAAAATTAAGCCTGGAATAACAGTTTGAAGCCTATAGTAACTTGATTTATTTATGTCAACACACAATTTTATATATGTCTACTTAGAAGTAAGTCCCATTAATTTTTAATGGAAATTGCTCCATATTAAAATTTGAATTTCTGGAAAAAGATATGTCTGGAAAAAATATTGAGGTAAACATCGATTCAGATTTAATCAGTATATGAGCTAATATAAATACTTGCCATGGTAATGAAACATAAATGAGTATATCATCTGTATAATCAGATGAGCTGAAAATGGAAGTGTTGATAGTTACTTTGCTGTGTAATTATCCTTCCCTGGTGGGTTTGTTTGTGTGAGTATATGCAGTCATATGCATACAGGTAGTCTTTGAGTACCAACCACTCATTAAGCAACCATTTGAAGTTATGATGGCGCTGAAAAGGGAGACTTATGACTGGGCCTCAAAGTTGTGGCCATCACAGCATCCCTGGAGTCATGTGATTGTGATTTGGGCATTTGGCAACTGTCGCATATTTACAACAGACACAGTGTCTTGCAGTTACATGATCGACATTTGAGATCTTTATAGCTAGCTTCCAACAAGCAAAGTGAATGGGGAAGCCAGCAGGAAGTTGCAAGTCACAGTCATGTGATGTCACAATTAACAACCTGTGGTGATTCATTTAACAGCCACAGCCAGAACTGACATTGTAAGTTGGTGCAGTCATGTGACATTTCACTTAATGCCAGTGCAATTTAGTGACAGAGTTGCCGGTCCCAATTGCAGTCGGTAAGTGAGGACTACCTGTATATATCAAAAGCAACTTTCATTACTTATTCATTTAAAACATTTTCATGCTGTCCTTCAATAAAATAGTGATTTACAAAAGCCCATTAAAGACAATAAAATGGCAACAATGAACAACACAATTCAAAGTAGCAAAGGGCAGCATTTAAAATAATATTAGCAAAACCAAAATATATTAGAGGCTAAAACACTGTAAAAAGAAAGGTCAGAAAAGCAAATTAACTAGACATTGATATCATGAAACATATCTGAAAATGTGAATGCAGTTTATTTTTAAAAATGGTCACTAACATACATTTCTGGAATTCTGTATATTCACTGTAATTTCTATATTTCACTTGACAGCCCTTATGCTAGCAAAACAGAGCCAATGGAGATCCACTATGCTATAGTGGTTAGAGTACTGATTCAGGACAGCTTCAGGTTCCCACTTGACCATGAAACCGGCTGAGAAACCTTTGGCCAACCACAATTTCTCAACTTAATTTACCTAGCAGGTTTGTTGTGAGATTACAAAGGAATTATATATACCATCTTGAGTACCTAGAGAAGGAGTAAACACCTTGCCGGCGGGGGGCGGGGGGGTCTTAAGGCTTTACTTAACCTTTGAGTGGTTGATTGGGGGCTATGCTCCAAACAGTGGAGGATTGTCCTGAAGGGAACAGGGAGAAATCAAATGTCATGCCATTTCATTTAGATGTAAGTGAGGTAGAAATTAAACACAGCAGGCCTCGTGGCTTTTCCTTCAAGCCTCAGAGCTTTGCCACCAGGCCTGAATTACAGAAACATCTAGAGAAGAGTTTTAATAGGGGATGACTTATTCATCTAGCCAATGAAGGCAGATCTGTATACTCTGCAGCACAATTGCATTTTTAAGTGAAGAGCTGTATCAGAGGAAACACAAGAGAGGCTGTTGACATGCCACAAAGTATTGAGAATGGGTAAGTGACACCAACAGCACTTTTAAAATGTTAACCAATCTATTTGGATTGAGGAGGAGCAGAAAGTAGCATAAAAATGTCACTGGTGAAATGAGGCTTGCACATTAGCGAGCAAGGTAGATTTCATACTTGGTATGAAGAGACACCTTGTTTGAACAGCAAATGACTATGGCTTAAATGTTTTGTCAAACCCATTTGTTTCTTGCTGTCAGGGAGAACTGTTACATTTCTGATATTTCAGTGCCAGGCGTTTGCTATTACAAAGCAAGTGCCAATGGCTGTCAGGCCTTTGCAGTTTCAATTGGCAAACTTATCTATGTTCAGCAGGATTAGATGGAAATATCTCTCATTCAGATGATGCTCCCATCCAAGACTGCACCAGCCTCAGGAAAACGGACGCTATTACCTTCAAAGCAATCATTTGCACCTCCTTCCTTATAGCAAACTTTGAAAAGTGTCCTCCAGCCCATTCCTCAATCTGTTTCCCCAGCGCCTGGAGCATTTACTCTTTGTATTCAGGTGGATATCTTTGAAAGCACGCTTACACTCTCCATGCAGTGAAACTTTAGTTGAGTTGAGAACTGTCTCATTTTCTTATTACAGTCTCACAAACTTCTTGCAAGCAATAAGACAAACTTAGGGGAATGCAAAGCAAGTTAGCTGTGTGGCTGGCAGTCATCCAGCTGCCTATTACAAACGCCCTGAGCAACACAGTGTCCTAAACAACACGACAGACCAATTGGGCTCCTCCTATTCCTGTAGAGTTGCAGTGTGCAAGTTTTTCCAGGCCAAGACATCTGGGTAGCATGCCAGGGGCCACACTTCCCAAAAGAAGGGGATGTGGCCAGGACAAAAAGTAAATTTCCTTTCATTTCTATTGGCATTTAAATTAAAGTGAACACATTTAATAAGAACAGTCATGCATCTTTTGTGAATTTGAATATAACTTTTGGAGGTCTGGGAGAGGGCCCCTCCAAGATTTTAGGGGCTAGCTTATACGCTTCTGCTAAGGAACTATTCTTACCTGGCTATTGATGTTAGTGGAATCTAAACAACTTCCTATTAAGGTCTAGAGTGAACTTTGCTATAGTCCACCTAACTTATGTGTTTCACTTCCTCCCTTCCCTCCAGACTACCAGCCTCAACAGTGAGCTGCATCATTATCTGAGCAGTACATGCTCTGCTCAGTCTTCTAAGAGACACTGCTTATTACCAGAGGTTTTGTTCCTTCAAATCCCTATTTTCCCATTAGCCAAATGGCCTTCGGTGTACTTTATGCCAGTTCAAATTATGCATGCTTCAAACGCTGCATATCCCAGGTGCCTCGTAGCAACATAAATATAAAGATAGAAGGAAGAATGAAGTTGATAATATAATTCCCCCCTCCCCCCCAAAAAATATTGGTGCTTGGGGTGTAATAGGCCCATTCATATTGCACAGATGTTCAGCAGAAATGAGATCTGCAACTCAATGTAAGATGGAGCATTACCTACTTTTATTACTCTGGCAATATAGAGCAAAGGAAAGGAACATGGTGCATGACCTTGAATGCATCAGAGAAGGAAATGCTGTCTTTATAATGCTAACTGTAACTGCAAATATGTTCTTATGAAGGCTGAAAAATAAGCAAAGAAATGGCACAGGCTGGGACAACCCTTGGTGTTTTTACTATAGATACTTTAGTTAAGACAAGGAATGAATGAGAGCTAGGGAGAAAACTGGCTATTCCAAAAGGAAATCTACACTGGAAATACAACCTGACCCCAAATAAATAATTCAAACTTTACCACATGCCCTCCAGGCTGGAATTCTAAAAATGCTGTTTTTAAGCCATCTAAAAGTTACCTGGTGTTGAAATAGGTCAAGGCTTATGCTGATATTAAATCCCAATTCATTGTGGCCATTGATGGAATTTGTTATTAGCATTCTGCCCTGATCCAGCAAGAAAGATCTGTCCACAAAAGCAATAGTTTACCTTCATAACTTGCCCAGCATCACTGTGTTCATTTACATGGTAAAGGCCTTCTGGGACCAACTGAAATGGCTGGATTTGTTTTCTGCTGCAAATTAACACCATCAATTATTAGATTTGTAGGTATGTCAGAATCAGGCATGTGTATGTAAGCTGGAGATATACAGCTCTTCTGTATAGCCTTAAATTGATAAAGCAAACAAATTGGAAATAGAAGAAAATATTAATGTTATTCATCCATTCAGTCAGTATATACTCTTGAGAATCTTGTTGTGTGACTGGACCAGTAGGTGAATCTTTAGCACTGGAAAGGGAATTTATTCCTCCATCTCACATAAGATCAGCAGGCTAACTTAAGAAATGCAAGACAGGCTCATAAGACAAACCATTTCTCTTCCAGTAGAGAAAATAGCTTGGGGAGAAGTTCATGAGCAATGGCTTGGGGCAGCCAACATGGATGTCTTCATAAACTCAATTGGAAGTAATCACTTTGTTCTGCTTAAGGATATAGATGGACCTGTCCCATCAATCCCAAATAAGGCAAAACATTTTGTAATACTAAAAAAAGAATGTCTGGGTTTTTGTGATGGTAAAAAACCCAATTTCAAAACTGAAATTACAAAGCCTCAGTTTAATTCTTCCCCAACTCCCCCCCTAAAAAAATCCAGGGTAGGCTACTTGAAGGAGGAATATAATATGACAACTATGTACATTGTGTTCTCAGTTCTAAATTTCTGCATGATCAGGAACTAACCGGGAAAAAGCTTTGCAGAGGAAAGGGAAAGAAATCATTGGATGGAAGACAACATTTCCCAAAGTAATATGGAACAAATTGTTTAAGGATGTATAAGTAAATGATAAATAATTCCTTGAAATTAAGAAATAATTGCAATAAAACTAAAATAAATGAAATTGTCCCTTACATACTATGTCTGGATATGCAGTTTGCTATCTTTTATACCAGATGCCCTATATATTTGTATTTGATTTTTTTTTCCCTAAGTGAAGAACTTTGCATTTGTCTGGGTTAAATTAAGCTTAAAGTCAGTTTGGGTCAAGTATTACTTTTTAGTCTATTTTAAATCACCATAAAAGAAAAAAGAAGAACAGTTTCCCACAGCTGATTTTTGGGGAAGCAGAGAGGTATTTAAAGCTGAATTTCTATGCTGCTTAAGTGAGCGCTAGATTTGCTGCTGCTTCTGTACTTTGATTTCTTTGTCATTTAAATCTGCTTATCAGATAGTAAATACTTCCTAGAGTTGTAATGAGAATGTCCTTGAGAGACCGGAGGAGGAGGGGGAGGAGGAAGAGGAGGAGGAGGAGGAGGAGAGGAGTTTAGGCAATGGTAGTATTTTTTACTTTCAGACTTGCAAGATTCTGTTATTGTAACCTTACAATAAAGGTAGTGTTAGTACTCATGGTTGGTGCTTCTTGTCTGGATTACCTCTAAGGGCTGACATCAATCTTGCATGTCTGAAAATACATCTCTCCCCCATCACCTTTACAGTCCAAGAAACTAGGGAGGGTCCCTTCTGAGATGTTTGCCATGCTCCCATTCCTTCTGTGGACTAAGCTGTCTCTTATCTGATTGTTTCCTAGTCTGTGGCTCCTTCTCCTCCTGTGTCTCAAGGACATTCTCACAGACCATTACAAGAGTACACAAAATCTCTTTGTGCAAGAACCATAAAATGCATTTTGTACATATCTTTTTCTGTCCCTTTCTCTAAAAATACAGTTTTGATGTGCATTTTCTCTCAATATACTAGTTTTGTCTTAGGGGGAAGTTAGCTGTGAATCATGTCACAAAATCCTGGAATAATGGAGAAGACATCAGAAATGGCCTTGAAGGACAGGAGGAAGAGCTGCTATCACTACAACACTCAGATAATCAGGGCTTGAGGCTGGGCCAAGAAAATAACCTGAGAAAACAAGCCCTTCCCTAGTTCACACAAAGATAAAGTGGGAAGCACATTCAGACTTGCAAGATTCTGTTACAGTAAATGTTATGGCATTGGTTTCTTAGTCTGGTCTACCTTGTAAGGCTGTGTACACTTCAACACACACATGACTATTCTGATAGAGTCCAGAAGCGCTAAATCAGCATGCTGAAAAAGGAGCACATTTCTAATGTTGAGATCTTACTTCAAACTTAAATTTGTATACACAAGAGCTTCTGGTTTTCATATTGATTTGGGAATTGCTGTTTCATATAAAAATCATGACTAAATTCCCCTCCATCTCTAGGGATCCTTTTTTTGTATTGCTGGAGAGGTGGAGAAAAAGAATTATCACTGAAAGTTTTGCCCTGCCCTTTGGATTAGTCAGAGTCTCTTTGATATTCAGAGTAATGCTGTAGGTTCATTTAACACTGTAGAATTGTTCACTTATATCTAAGTAGCCTGATTACATGAAATGAAAGTTTCTGTCCAGCCAGCATCTAGCCTTCTGCAGTTTAAAAAAATCCCATTGAGTCAAATTACAAATCCTTCTTATCATTTGTTGATCTTTTTAAAAAGCAACCTTGGGTTCCATGTATATTGAATTACTGCACATCGAAGAGATTACAGTAAGTATAAAGAAGATAAGGGTTCCCTTCTCCCATGATTCTTTCTAGAAATTACATTAAAAGTACCCTGTCGAGAGAGGATTTCTGGGGAAGAAATGGCAAACTGAAGAGCGGAGTTGATGACCACGGCAGAATGAAGAGCTGGTGTGTAGAGACAAGGAAATAGCTATCTTGTTCAACCCACAGTCAGTACCTTTAAGGACACCGGGCTCCTTTTCTTTTACTTCCTTTTCTAATCACTTTTGGAAACCACTTGTTAACTGCCTTTCAGCTATTAGGAACTTTTGAATCAACAAGTTTTACAGCACCAGGTAAGTTTCCTTAAATCCTTAGTGAAAGAAGTTTTAAATACAAATTTAAGGACTTAAAATTTTCTAGAATAAACAGCAAAAGGGTGATTAAAAATTTGATTTTACGAAGTTACAAATGGACTAAGGGTCCAGATAAATTTGAAATAAGATTTTGGAATTAATTATAAGAATCCTTCCTGTGGGAAAATACTTTTGTTTTGAATTCTTTAAAAACGAAACATCATGGGATGGGACTTTGAAAGTTGGACACTAGAAGGAACTAAAGATTACAATTAAAGGAGAAGAACATTTGATTTTGACTTACTAATGGAGAAAAATATTTTAACATTGAACATATTGAAGGATACAGTGGTACCTCAGTTCACGAACTTAATTCGTTCCGTGACTCTGGTCGCGACCCGAATTGGTCGCGACCCGAATCAAATTTTCCCATAAGGTTCAATGTAAATACGGTTAATCCATTCTGACCCCTCCGAATTTGGTCGCGACCCAATTTTGGTCGCATCCCGAATCAAATTTCCCCATAAGGTTCAATGTAATTACGGTTAATCCGTTCTGAACCATATGTATTTTTTTAAAAAAACTGCAAAAATATGAAACAAAATACAGTATGAAGAGAGAGAACGCTAACCTTGCTCGACGCGACTTCTGGCGTGGAGGACAGGAAGGCGGGTGGGGAGGCGGTATTGCTTGGAGGGAGAGTCCCCCTCCCTACAGGAAGCCATGACCACGTGTCACAGGAGGGAAAATGGCCACGGATCCTGTTCGTCACCCGATCCGGCGTTCGCGAACAGAGGCAAAATTTTGCGAACGGAGCTGTTCGTGACCCAAACTGGTCGTGAACAGAAGCGTTCATGACCCGAGGTACCACTGTATTTTTGAACAACAAACCCAGAAGTTAATTTTAAGAATGTCTGCTTCTATAGATAGACTGTGTTTAAAAAATGTTATGGAAATTTTACTGGACAAAACTGAGACTGATCTGAAAGTGGATTTAAAAATGATAAGCTATAAGAATGATATGGCAAAAGATGCTACACTGGACATACAAAAGAAACTGGCTGATGTCTTAATAAACAAAAGGGATATACAAATAATAAACCAAGAGTGTGACCTGGATAATCTTCCTATATTGGATTTACAAAAGAGGCTTGTTAAAGCTTTGAAGGATTTTGTGACAACAGACAAAGAAAAAAATGAAAAGAAATAAAGTTTTAGGACATTATTTGAAGGGATTAAAGATCAAGATTGTTAAAAGTAAAAGGAAGGAATATAAAGTTGGTTTATTTGGTCAAGGTTAAAATAGATATGTTGTTATCTCTGGTAACCCTTAATGGACTTTTGCTGATCAGGACTGAAATGATGAGATTTTTAAGGATTTGTTTATAGATAAGAGATGGGATATGGGAAGAAGAGATCATTTGTTGTATTTTAAGAGAAGGTAATAAGCTACTTAAATTGTTTATACTTGTGATAAAGGGGGAAGTCATTTCTTTATATATTTCTTTTCTTTTTCTTTACTATATTCTTTTTTTTCTTTTCTATTTTTTCTATTTTCTTTTTCTTTTCTGCACCTTCTATTTTTCTTTTTGATTTTTTTTTTTAGTTTGTATTAGTTTTCTATCATTGTAGTTGTAATTTTTAATAAAATTACTATAAATAATACCCTGTTGGGAAGCAGAAAAGGGTCCAAAAGAACCAATAGGAAGGAGCCACTCATGGAAAACTGCAGAACAGGTGAAAAATCCCTAGTGGCAACTTGTGCTGCTGCCTTTTTATGCTTTTCTTTAATGGTTTTTCATGCCATTGAGGAGAAAAAGAAATGTAAGCAAGGAATCAGCAAGACATTACCTACTGATTCTGGGGTTTGTTTCAAGGAAAAATTATGCATTTTTCTATTACCTGACTATTCTCCTAAGTATTGTATTAACAGCATGTATATTAAAAGATGCACAAGTATACTGTTGTTTACTCTGAAAGAGGTCCAGTCTTACAAATATTCAGACTGAATATCTCCAGAAAGCTTAAAGAGCTCTTGCAAAATATTCTTCCTCGCTGTTGCCTTCTTCTCCCTTTGTCCTTGTCCCAAGGCAGCAAAATGGAAGCACTGGGAGAAATGGAAATAGGGTGTGGTCCTCAAACCTTAGCAAAACATCTTTCCTCTTTGGGGATGGAACTCATCAATGCATAATTAACATGTAATTTGCTACCACAAGGAATAATGATTGACAATTTTCAAAGGAGATTATGAGGGCATGGGAAATGCAATAATCAAGGTTATTCTTCATGATGACTATATATTGTTTCCAGCTACAGGAACAGTATGCATCTCAATGCTGGAGAATTTGATCAAGAAGATACTCACAATTCCAGGTAATTTGGAAATACTGATTATTTTCTATGATTTTTTTGGCTGGGATATGAGACTGAGATTGCTTTGATCATTTTGGTGAATGATGTACATTGGGAAAAAGAAGGGAGTTTGAATCAGATCAAGGAATGTAGGTGACTTTCTATCAAATTAGTTTGTCATTCTTTTCCCAGAAGCTCTTTCATTTCATTTGCCTTTCTGACCAGATCCTTTTTCTGAGAGATCCTGGATATCTGATTCATTAATATCCTCATCCAAATTCAACTGTGTAAGAGGTGTTTCCTTTATCTCATTGTGATTTTGCATTCTGCAGGAGTGGGGGAGGGAGAGAGAGAGAGAGAGTTGGTATTCTCTGAGCTTGGTTATTTTCCTGCAGATGTTTCATTACTAGGCTAGGTAACATCATCAGTACACGAAGCTCAGATAAATCTGTTGTCAGTTGTTACCATTAGAAGCTTGTGGCAGGATGAGTCGCCTTAATAGATTTGTGATGATGCAGATTAAAGGGTTTGGGATTTTGTTGTTGTTTGTTTGTTTGTTGTTTTTAATGTGGGCCCAAATCAGGCTCAGTATCACTTAGAGACCAAGAAGCTTTGTGCCTGATTAAAATACCTGGATGGAAGCACATCTGCCTTATAGCTGTAAACATATAGAAGGACAGGAACATTAAATAATGGAGGAATTTTGTAGGCATTTACTGATAGAACTCACAGTTGTATTTTCTTTGTGTTGCCTATTAATTTTTAATAGAATTTTAACTCTTTTTTATGATTTTGTAATTTGTGGTCTGTAAACTATGTAGAGTACATTGGGAATAAAAACACAAGATACAAACTGAAATAGTTTTTTTTTTTAATGTATACTTGTTAGAGACATCAAACTGGTCATTGTAGAGACAGGATGTTGGATGCTGGACAAACCTTTGCTCTGATTCAGCAAGGCTCCTCTTTTTGCTAAACTTACTATGGGGAACCAACATTATGTATATCATTTCTGAAAAGAAGACTCTTCTTGAGAAGAAAGGCAAAATGATTGGGACTTTTAGTCTAGGAAGAAAAGAGAATTAACAGTATCAATTTTAGAAGTTGGAAGAGAGAGTGGAAAAGTACAAAGAGGGATATAATTTTCCTTTCTTTCGCCTCTTATTACTCTGAGGATTTTCCAGTAAAGTAAGCTGAATTGGCAATAGATTTAAAACAGAAAAAAAGTATGTGTTTAATACAATGTATAGCTGACATAAAATGTGCTCCTGTATGATTAGGTAACATTGAAAGAAAGTAAGATGTGCTGATGAACAGTAGGAATGCACTAACAACTTCCTGAATCCTCTGTGTGTAGAAGCAATATACTCCAGATAACTGTTGGAAAAGGAATACCAGTCTGCTTCATCAGAGCAATCTGCCTATTCTTGCAGTGGCCCTTTCATGAGAGAATGAGTACCTCAGTGGATGATCATGTAATTTGAGGTGACTGAAATCATCTCTGCCTGACTTTTTTTTGCCACTTACCCTGACCTATAAACCTAAGTTGATGTTATTTAAAGAAATGAAGAATGGAAAAGAACAGGTTTCATATCTATCTGTCTGTGTGTACCTTCAAGTCAGTGATGACTCTTAGTGACTGCCTGGATAGGTCCCTGCAGTTTTCTTGGCAAGATTTCAGATTTGGTTAATCTATAAATATGGGTACGTGTTGGTCTTGAGAAGGATGCATTTCTGTGGCCTGCCTTCAAAAGTTTCCAAACTGGCTGGAGTCCCATTAATTCTCA
This sequence comes from Python bivittatus, assembly GCF_059951505.1. Taxonomy (NCBI): domain Eukaryota; kingdom Metazoa; phylum Chordata; class Lepidosauria; order Squamata; family Pythonidae; genus Python; species Python bivittatus. The sequence continues at coordinate 19,407,361 of NW_028277098.1, forward strand.
AAATGGGATCAAAGTGCAAGAGCAACAACTTGAGATATAAGTATGAAGGACAGTGATTTGACTGTTACATATCAGATCTCCTGATATGTCCACACTGATTTGGTAAAGGCACGATCTGCTAATAGAAGTCATTTTGTTTATTTGCACTAACCTTTTTGAAAAGATTTAATCCTATTCTTAGGCAACTTTCTTTCATACCTACTTGCTTTACAGGAGAATTCAGGGCTATAATGTGTTTATATTACTGACATATTACAGCAATGCTTTCCTTTCTCTGTTCTTGGAGTAAACCATAACAATGATTCATGCCATTATTCCTCTCTTTCCCCATTTAAGGGCAGAATACTTATAAATAATTATTAAAGGAAAACCAAGTGTTGAAGTCACGCTTGTTGCTTAAGGAGCTATAGGTCTTTTTGCAATATAGAGCCGTTTTAAGTAGCAGATGATTTGCCAATCAAATTTTACTGTGATTAATGATCAAGGGCTTGCTGATTTTTGCTCATTGTTCCAGGGAAATACATTAAAAAGAGCTCATTTCGTTTAATGGAGATTTTAAAAAATAACTAAATTATTTTTTCATTATAACTTTTCCCCCTACCTTAATCTGGGGACTCAGAATTGTTCAATTTATTCATTTTTTATTTCATGCAAAAAATAAAATAGAAAAACCTTCAAAAACGTAGTTCTTATATATTAATCAATGCTAGCCTTACATATTGAATGCAGATTTCCAGAGAATAGCAAGGAGAGATAAGAAAGCCTTCTTAAATGAACAATGCAAAGAAATTGAGGAAAACAATAGAATGGGGAAGACTAGAGATCTCTTCAAGAAAATTGGAGATATGAAAGGAACGTTTAGTGCAAAGATGGGCATGATAAAGGACAAAAAAGGCAGGGACCTAACAGAAGCAGAAGAGATTAAGAAGAGGTGGCAAGAATACACAGAAGAACTATACAAGAAAGATCTTAATGTCCCTGATGTCCACGCTGGTGTGATCGCTGACCTTGAGCCAGACATCCTAGAGAGTGAAGTCAAGTGGGCCTTAGGAAGCATTGCTAACAACAAAGCTAGTGGAGATGACAGTATTCCAGCTGAGTTATTTAAAATACTAAAAGACGATGGTGTTAAAGTGCTGCACTCAATATGCCAGCAAGTTTGGAAAACGCAACAGTGGCCACGGGATTGGAAAAGGTCAGTTTATGTTCCAATTCCAAAGAAGGGCAATGCCAAAGAATGCTCAAACTATCGCACAATTGCACTCATTTCACATGCTAGCAAGGTTATGCTCAAAATCCTACAAGCTAGGCTTCAGCAATACATGAACCGAGAACTACCGGATGTACAAGCTGGGTTTCGAAGAGGCAGAGGAACTAGAGATCAAATCGCCAACATTCGCTGGATCATGGAGAAAGCACGAGAGTTCCAGAAAAATATCTACTTCTGCTTCATTGACTATGCAAAAGCCTTTGATTGTGTGGATCACAACAAACTGTGGCAAATTCTTAAAGAGATGGGAGTACCAGACCACCTTACCTGTCTCCTGAGAAATCTGTATGCAGGCCAAGAAGCAACAGTTAGAACCAGTCACGGAACAACCGATTGGTTCAAAATAGGGAAAGGTGTACGACAAGGCTGTATACTGTCACCCTGCTTATTTAACCTATATGCAGAGTACATCATGAGAAATGCCAGGCTGGAAGAATCACAAGCCGGAATTAAGATTGCAGGGAGAATCATCAACAACCTCAGATATGCAGACGATACCACCCTAATGGCAGAAAGTGAAGAAGAACTAAAGAGCCTCTTGATGAGGGTGAAAGAGGAGAGTGCGAAAGCTGGTTTGAAACTCAACATTAAAAAAACTAAGATCATGGCATCTGGACCCATCAATTCCTGGCAAATAGAAGGGGTAGAAATGGAAGCAGTAACAGACTTCATTTATTTGGGCTCCAAGATCACCGCAGATGGAGACTGCAGCCATGAAATTAAAAGACGCTTGCTCCTTGGGAGGAAAGCTATGGCAAGCCTAGATAGCATATTAAAAAGCAGAGACGTCACCTTGCCGACAAAGATCCGCATAGTCAAAGCTATGGTTTTTCCAGTAGTAATGTATGGCTGTGAGAGCTGGACCATAAAGAAGGCGGAGCGCCGAAGAATTGATGCCTTTGAACTGTGGTGCTGGAGAAGACTCTTGAGAGTCCCCTGGACTGCTAGGAGGTCAAACCAGTCAATCTTAAAGGAAATCAACCCTGATTGCTCATTGGAAGGATCGATAATGAAGCTCAAGCTCAGATACTTTGGTCACCTAATGCGAAGAGAGGACTCTTTGGAAAAGACCCTGATGCTGGGAAAGATTGAAGGCAAAAGGAGAAGAGGACGGCAGAGGATGAGATGGTTAGATAGCATCACTGAAGCAATGAGCATGAAACTGAGCAAACTCAGGGAGGCAGTGAAGGACCGGAAGGCCTGGCGCAGTATGGTTCATGGGGTCACGGAGAGTCGGACACGACTTAACGACTAAACAACAACAACAACAAGCCTTACATATATAGTCATGTTATATTATACAATTAATTCATTAATATTTAAGTCTGTTAACAACAGGAAAAATTAGAAACTAAATATATAAATTAAGAGTTGCCAGATTTCTAAATAATTCTCCAATCAGGATTCCTGGCAGTAAAATGCTTATTCAGTTATAAAACTAGATAATTGATATTCATCTTATATTACTATTATTAATTTCTGTTTTCCCATGTTAATTTTTGCTTAATTTCAAACTGTTAATATCTAGTTTAAAAGTAATTAGCACCAATAAAAACCAGTGAGACTTCTAGAACTAAATAAATCTGTGAAATAATTTCTGTCTAATAGGGAGTCTCTATGATCGAAGGTTACATTACATGAAATAGTATTGCAGTCCCATATCTCCAATAATTAGCCAAACACATTTTTTTCCTTAAAAACACACATAGGTATCCAACAGATACAATTTTTGTTATTGCTGTTGAATGAATCATAATTTTAAATGTATACAAATGTGACATACAGAGCCCAAAATGGATTTTCATTGATGTTCATGTAAGAATTATTGAACCATAGCTGCAGCTCTCATTCATCCATCTAATAATCTTTTGGAGTAGCTTAGCCTCAAGATATGTGATTTATTGAAGGTCAGAAGTTCTTCATAAATTGATCTGAGGTTTTTGAACCCAGATCCAATACTTCGCACATTCACTTGATTCCTTGCCAGATTTACACATCTACTGAATGTACATGATCTTTATTCCAGTATTCAGTATTCACTGTTATAAAGACCATGAGGTCAATGTGAACCATCAGATTTTCAATGGTGATGTGGAATAGAAAAGTTCCAAAGATAATTTTATGTCCTATTACACATCTGAAAAAGGATCATCCTTAAATAGTATAAAGGAAAACTGGAGGAGAACTCTTTTGTTCCTATTAAAAGCATTTAAGGAATTACCCTCTGTTTCCTGCATGAGAGATTTATATCTATACATGTATGCATATCTGCAATTTTGGGATCAAGCACTGACAAAAGGAAATGTCTCTTCTTTCTTATGAAATACTTCATCTTATGATTTATTACCAACTTCATTTGGGAAAACAACTTTCCAGAATGGTTTTTTGCCCCCCCCCCCCGGTTTATGAAAGAAATGCTTGAATTCAGTATGAATAAATAGGAGAAAGAGAGATATCACCTCTCCCCCACCCAACCTACCCCAATTGGATTCTTCACTGGCTGGTGTCAGGCCTGGGTTTCAACTGTACCAAAACTACATGCAGATGCAAAGAAGTGGTAAAGGAGAACGTCTCTGAATATATGCAAGCACAAAGTGACTTTTACTCAGCAGTGAATATTCACAACCTATTAGTGTATTAGTGTTTTCATTAGATGATTCTTGAGACTCTGTACACTAACTGAATGGAATGAGGGAAGGGAGACTTTAAAAGCACCTGTGTTTTACTGCACAGCAAAGACAGACCATATCCTTAATGAAGCAATTTGCATTCAGAAGACCTTCTGGCATTTAGCAGAAATGAAGAGGGATGCCAAAGCTAGAGTGCCTGCTTTCTGCAAAAAATGCATCGTCCATTTTATTGCTGACATCTGGACTAGCTGTAATGCAGGGAAGACACATCTGTCACAAAAAAACCTCACCAGAATTCCTCCACATTTAATGTAGTCACATGGCTCTTTGAAACAGTGACAGGAAGAGTTGCTCAATTGTAACTGCGTCAAGGTAAAGGGTTCAGAAAAAGGATGGTTCTTGCTGTGTTAGACATTGCTCCAAAGAATTTATATTATTGTATTATGGATAATGGGTCTATTGTTACATGTATCTTAAGAGAGTGATCTGGCAATTTAAGATTTTGATGCAGCCAAGGACAGCATCTTGCCTAATTTGGAGAGCGTGTCAGGGAAGTGAGGGCTCTAAGAATCCAGTGGCACCACAATCTCTCCAATATGGCCCCAGATGTCCCAGACCTGTCCTTTCTTCTGTTACTGGAGTACCAAAAATTAGACAGTTCCTGGATCGTACCAAGGTCTTTGCACCACCTATGGAATCAGGGCCATGGTTAATCTAAGCAAGTGTTTCTTAAACTTTTTTTCTCTCAGGACCCCTCCCCACTTTTAAAAATTATGGAGGATCCCAAAAGAGCTTTTGTTTGTATGAGTTATATTTATTGACATTTACCATATTAAAAATTAAAATTGATGCATTCACTGCCGCTACCTCTTTTCACAATTGTTTCATGGGATTTTAATACTGTATTTTTTTTCAGCATAGGCTGGCAAATAATTTTGATTTTGTAGACTCCTGAGAGTCTTGGGGGACCCCCAGAGGTCCTACAACTGCACTTTTAGAAACACTAATCTAAGCTAATGAGAAAAACAGAAGATTTTTTTATTTTCATTAATTTTATTTAATGCTTATATTTATTGTTACCAGGCCAAGTACCTTCCATTCTTTTTGTGTGCATTAAATTACTTTTTTTTATAAGGGAAAACCTTGGCATTTTTCTCTGTTTAAATGTCATTCTGCTATTTTCAGCCTATTTCTTTAATCTACAAAGAACACTTTGAATTACTTGAATATTATGTAATTACATAACTATTCCACCCCATTTTGTGTCTTCTGCAGATCTGATAAACAATCCCTCCACCCCATTGTCAAAAAAAACATTCTTTTTTTTTTAAAAGCCTTGAGACATTTCACTCAGTTTCTCAGTCCTCAGTTCCTCAGATAAGAAAACACTGATGTAATCTCAGAGTCCATTTTTCAAGCCACATGTTGATCTGTCTAATAGATATGCCACCCAGCCTATACTTACTGTAGCTAGATAGTTAATCCAAAGTGGAAAAATGCTTTGGAGGGAATGTGGTTGATGCACCAGTTGGCACTTCCTTAAAGAAGCTGCACTTCTCAGTCTTGTACAATCCCAGAAAAAGTTATGTATGAGTGAAGGAGGTGCTGACAGTTGTTACCTCCTCAATTCAAATATGTGTCTTCCTGGGACCATGAAGCTCAGGAAAAAATATGGCTTCTTTAAGGAAGCACCAACAGGTGCAGTAAGTGTGCCCAAGCCATCTCCAAAATACCTTTTCTGCTTAGGATCCAAAGAGCTGTATTTATTTATTAAATTTTTCAACCGCCCATCTCCCCCCAATGGGGGAACTCTGGGCGATTCACAACAAACATTAAAAACATAAAATATATAAATACATAAAACCTTAATTTAAAACATTACTAAAAAGAAGAAGGAGAGACCAAGAGGCTGAAAAATCTGAGGCTGAAGGCAGAAGGCCTCTATGGGGCTAGCCATCCCCATGCTTGAGGTATTCCCTCTCCACCCCAGGCCAGGTGGCAGAACCAGGTCTTCAAAGCCTTACGGAAGGCCAGGAGTGTGGGGGCTGATCGCACCTCCGGGGACAGGATGTTCCAAAGAGCAGGGGCTACCGCAGAGAAGGCCCACCTTCTGGACCCTGCCAGTTGAAGTTCTTTCACTGAGGGGGTCCGAAGCATGCCCTCTCTGATCGGGTGGGACGGGTTGAAGTCATAGGGGAGACGCAGTCCCTTAGATAACCTGGTCCCATGCCATGTAGGGCTTTAAAGGTGATAACCAATACCTTGAATTGGACCCGGAAGCAAGCTGGTACCCAATGCAGCTCGTGGAGCAGAGGTGTTACATGGGCCCTCCTTGGGGCATCAACAATAGCCCGTGTGGCTGCATTCTGGACCAGCTGTAGCTTCCAGATACTCTTCAAGGGTAGCCCCATGTAGAGGGCATTGCAATAGTCTATCTGGGAGATAACAAGGGCGTGAGTGATTGTTCGAAGGGCATCCCGATCCAGGAAAGGGCGTAACTGATGCACAACCCGAAGTTGCCATGGCTGCCATGGCTGCCACCTGCTCTTCAAGCAGGAGCCGTGAGTCTAGGAGGACCCCCAGATTACGCACTGGGTCTGTCTGGGGCAGTGCCACCCCATCCAGCACCAAAGATGACAAAATCCCAGAAACAGAGGAGCCATTAACCTACAGCCACTCCGTCTTACCAGGGTTCAGCCGAAGCCTGTTGTTCCCCATCCAGACCCTTACAGCCTCCAGGCACCGCGAAAGGGTGGCCACAGCATCACTTACTTCACCAGGGATGGAGATGTATAGCTGTGTATCATCAGCATACTGATGATACCTCACCCCATGATGACGGATGATTTCGCCCAGCGGTTTTATGTAGATGTTGAAAAGGAGTGGAGAGAGAACCGAACCCTGCGGCACCCCACAAAGGAGGGGCCGAGGATGGGACCTCTCGCTCCCTATCACCACCGATTGGGATCGACTCCGGAGAAAGGAGGTGAACCAGCACAAGACTGTGCCACCCACCCCCAATTCCCTGAGCTGTCCCAACAGGATACCGTGGTTGACGGTATCGAAAGCCGCTGAGAGATCAAGGAGAGCAAGGATGGTCACACTTCCACCAGTATATCCCTACTCTTCAAAATGATATGGGATAGTTTGCCAAACATATTGCTGAACTCGAGAAACATTATGCCCATAGCACTCACACTACTACAGAAGTCACCCAATCAAAAAAGAAAATAATTTTAGTTTTACAAGATTTGTTCTTGACAAATCCACACTGATCTCTAATAATCATTGCATGCTTTTTAAAGTATAAGTGGATGATGTTACTGTTTGCTTTAGAATCTTCCCATGTATCAGTGTCAGACTGATGGGTCTGTACTAGAGCTTCCTTTGATGATAGGAACAACAGTTGCTCTCCTCCAATTATTTGACATTTCACTCATTCTCTAGGATTTCTCTAGGATGATGGATAGAGATTTAGCAGACCCTCAGGAGTTGCTTTGGCATTCTAGAATGCAATTCATTTGACCCTGGAGGCTTGAATTGATTCGAACTCAATAAGTATTCAATAGCTATGTCACAATCAGCCTCCAAACCCAAGCCTACCCCTCACCCTGTTCTTCACAACTGGAATGATTTCTGAATAGACACATTGGCTCTTCTGCTATCTTCAGTGTTTATGATTCTGCTGTTAGTATTTTTTCTAAGAACTCCTATTGTTTCTGAATTCCTTTTCATGATAATTTCTTCTATCTGCAGTTGGCCACTGATTGGTTAAGGAAGCATCGATTAAATAATGTTTTTGCATTCTCCCATTGGTTAGCTGTAGGGAAAGCATTGATTGGCTTATGTTGTTCCCCACCTGTTCTCTGTATTCTGAGTTTGCAGACATAAGGACAGTAGCATAACTGATTTCAGACAATGTGGTGAGATTGGGAAATGGAAATCATATGGTTTGGAAGTGCCTTAAATATTCTCTATTGATTAGAGATAAGTCAGTGTTTGTTTGTTTGTTTATTTGAAAGATGTATATTGTCACCCATCTTGTGGCACACAATTCTGGGTGACTAACAGTAATAAAAACAGAAACAATAAAAACAATGCAACAAAAAATCAAGAAAAAAACAGATGCCCCATCCATCATCTACACCCATTCATCTATACAGTCCCCCAGGCTCCAGTCTTACTGTCCCAATGCCTTAGGGAAGAAGACAGTTCTTCAAGACTTTCTGGAAGGTTAAGAGGGTGGAGGCCTGCTGGATCTCAAGGGGAAGGGTATTCCACAGGGCAGGGGCTGCTACAGAAAAGTTGATCCTCTTGTACTTTCCTACATACTTTTAAGAAACGTTGTTGGTAAAGCAAATAGGGAGTTTCCTGGAGAGATTATACTTCACATATTTTGTCTTCTGACAAGATGTCAGACTAATTAAAATTCCCTAGCATTACTATTTCATGTCACTTTCAGTGATCTTCAGTTTGTTCCTGGAAAATATCATCCACAGCTTCTCTTTAACTGAATAGTTAAAACTATACAACAGTACTGTTTTTATTCCTTATTCCACTTACTTTAACCCAGATGCTCTCAACAACACCACCAAGTTTGTTCTCTTGGACTTTCTTGCAGATGTGGATATTTTTAACCTATATTGCAACTGTTCTGCTCTTTCTGTTGGGTTTCCTCCCTTGGAACAAGTTGTAACATTTAGCAGCTGTCTTTCAATCATGAGAATCATCCTACTCAGTTGCAATTGTATGTATTAAGTCATGCTTGTCTATCTGTATGAAAGGTTGAAGATCATGTTGCGTGTTTCCTATATCTTGAAAATGAAAGAAATATTAGTGATCTAATTAGAGATGCTACTAGGCCTGATGAGGGGGAAATAGGAAGTGGAAAATAACGTTTCTATTAGGGAAAAATTTGAAAGTTTTTTTTAATCATGTTTTACTCATCAACTGTGTTTACCATGATTTGTCATGTACATCTAAGAAAATTTCTAGGGAACCTGAGATCTACTATAAGATGATCTGCAATCTTGTATTTTGGGGAGGAATGTTGAAAACCCTTTTTAAATTAAAAAAAATAACTTAGAATGCTTTTAAAAGGCTTTATTTATTTAGAATAATTTAGAATTTTATTTATTTATTTATTTATTTTTCATTTAGAATTAGGCATTGACTGGGACTATTTGACAACTAATTGGCTTTGGTTCATTGAACACAATAATTTTTTTTAGGTGGGCAGCTGCTGTCCCTTACTCTCCTCAGAAGATGGTGATGTCATATATAGTGCATAAGCATCATTTTGGTTGTTTAAAGACTGTTGGCAATGAAGAACTCATTTGATCGGCAGAAATTGATAAATTGTTTCTTAGCCCATGCAGGCCAACTACATTTTCCTCTTCATTTTTTCCAGCCTTGGCATTCCAATCTCCAAGTAGAAGCAGCTGATTTTGCTTGCATATTCTGTCACTTTCAAACTGGACCTGACCATAAAACTCATCAATTTTATCAACTTCTTCTGAATGAGTGGTTGGAGAATAAACTTGGATAACATTAACCATTTAAGCATTTATTCCAGAACTTAGTTTCTGATTCCCTTATCATCTTAATAGCTCTCCTCTGGACTTATTTGTTTGTTGATGTCCTTTTTAAACTGTGGTGCCCAGAAATTGACACAGTATTCCAAATTGGCCCTGGATAAGGCAGAGTAGAGTGGGACTATTACTTCCTGTAATCTGAACTCTAGGTTCCCAAAATAACATTTTCTTTGTTAGCATCTGTATCACTCTTTTGGCTCATGTTTGACTTGTGATCCGTGATAACACCCAGATCCTTTTTACATATACAATACATATGTAACTGCCAACCCAAATCTTCTCCATCCAATGCTGGTGCTTTTTACTTATGTATATTTTCTGCAATACATTTTCCATGTTAAGTTTCATCCTGCTTATTTCAGCCTAGTCTTCAAGTCTGTCTAGGTCTTTTGGAATATTTTCTTTCCCTTCTAGAATGTTAGCTACTCCTCCTACTTTTGTATCATCTCCTAGTTATGTATCATTCACTCAATCTCTTCATTCAGTTCATTAATAAAAACATTGAAGAGCCCAGAACAGAATCTTGTGGTATTCTAGTTGATATTACTGTCTAATTTAGTGTAGAACCATTTATGAATATTGTCTGGGTACAGTAATTCAGCCAATATGAAACTATCTAAGAGTTACATCATCTAGCCCATACTTTATTATGTTATTAATGAAAATATAATGAGAAACTTCACCAAATGCTTTGTTCTGGTTAGGGTACACTATGTCCATGGCCTTACCTTAATTAATTAAGCTAGAAAAAAAAAAAGGAGATAAGGTGAGTCTGACACAGTTTGTTTCAGATAAACTCCTTTTGGCTCTTGTTAAATGTTGCATCCTGACCCAACAAATATGCTGTTTAATAAGTTGCTTGAAGATGGCATGTCCATAATTTCCTGGGTCAACATTTGCTCTCCTCCAGTCTTTGAGATCTCAGCAGTTCTCCAGGAGTTCTCAAAGATTATAGTTCTGCAGTCACTCCTGCTACTTCCTTCAGTACTGTAGGATATACAGTAATTCATCTGGTTCTGGTGACTTGAATACATTCAAATTAGCTAAGTGTTCCATTATCCTCTTCTTGTCTATCCAGAGCTGCAGCTCTCTCCTTCCACTCATAGTACAACAATGGCCAGCCAGGGCTCCATTTCCGTTCTAAAAAAAAAAAAACCAGAACATGAAATATAAATTAAGATAACGTGCTTTCCATCATCTGTTACCAATTCACTCCTTTCTCCTTACAATAGATCTACAGATTTCTTCTGGGAAAGAGAGGAAGAAAGAGAACAAACACAGGCCAGTAACTGAACTGCTAGATCACTTTGCATTCACTTTCATTTCAATCATACAGTCTCTTCTCTATAGAATATCTGCTCCTTCCTTGTATTGACATCTGGCAGACCAGCTTCATGGCTAGGGATTTAACTTCTAGGGATGAGTGTATATGGGCAACATATTAAGATTTTATTCCATACTTCTGCAGTTGGGATCCATAAAACAGCTAGTAACCAAATTGTAATAGGGAAAATATGACTTTCTTGTCAGAGTCTGAGAAGGAAAGTAGATTGCCATTGAGAGTTCATTGATCCTCATAAGAGGTTTTGTGGGGGACTCAGGGGCCTATTGAAGGAGGAGAAAAATAGGCTTTGTTTATGCAGTACTGGAGTCAGTATGACCCTGGTAAATGTAATTCCACTCCAGTCTTAAGTTTAATTGGATAGTTTGAAGAGAAGCTGTAACCACAATTAACTAAATGTAGTTACAGAGCTCCACGTGATTGGAGCTCAGGTGGAACACTGCAATGGGGTCCAGTCAAACACAATTACTATCTGACTTCACATTTTCTCTGTCAATATGAGAAGATGGGGGAGTGAAGGGGATTGGGAAAACTCATGCATTTTCATTTCCTTTCTAGAACAATACATTTGCTAGAGGTCTGACAAAGATTAAAGCTCAAAAGAATTTGCAACATTAGACTTTTGAGACAAAACTTATTTAGTTTTAAATTTGGTTGCAAGGCTAATTAATGATTGCAAACTATTATGATATAATTTATTTTTTTTCTATTATTCCCTTTGAACTCAAATAATATATGTGAATAAGATATTTATGGATATACATACAGTATGTTTATGAAGATGGGATTCAGTTGTGTGTCAAGCAAGAATTTGATTTGTCAACAGAAACTACTGTGAATTTCAAATCAGACAAGAATTAAGGCATTCCCATTCATTCTTCACTGAAAACTTTGTCATCTTTCTTGCTCTTGAAATTTTTAAAATACTGAATTTGATCTTGTCATACTCAAAATAAATCTACTGGAATACAATGTAGGGAATGATGGACAAAGAATGAAAAAAAAAAACAGATTCAAGTTCTCACCAGATGTTTATAGAACTAAACATTTGTTTCTCTCAGCCTAGTAGGATCAATAATTTTGATAGAGTATGTGTATGTGGAAAGGACAAAGGCTTTTTTCAACCCTGAACTACTGAGAAGAGTGATATTATTATTTTTTAAATCTACAGTAGAAACTTCTGTTGTGTAACAGTTAGATATTAACTGCAGAAGATAATAAATATATAATTATTGAATGACTAGTTTGACACTTGTAAGAGGTAATTCCCAGAGCCTTGAAAATAAGGCTGTGCGTTGATTTCTTGAGTTGGTACTTTGAACATTAGGAAGATCATTCTTTTATCATGCCCATAAAGGTTTTTATTAGTAGGGCTGGTTGAAATAGCAAAAGCACATTGAGCCATGTTGTTGAGTCATTGTGGCATATTTCACACACTATTCAGCCAGGATAATGCATTGCAAAAGAACAGAGAAGGTAAGTGACTTTTTCTGAAGCAGATCAACACTACATAGAAAACTCTAATTCTTCTATGTTCTAAGTTCTATGGGGAATCAATATGTCAAACTCAGCTGGTACCTCAGAGCTAAGACAATGCAAATAAGAGGAGAAAGGCTGGTGAATTTTATTAAACATATGGACAGATTTGCAAGTGATTTTGAAATCTGTGTACATTAAAACTATTTGCAGATATTTTCTTTTTAAAAGGTTATAATTCATACAAAAAGGGGAGCCTCGTTTTATTTCCAACCAGACCAAAAGATTGTTTCTGTTCATCATCCATTAATTATCAAATGTACATGCTAATTTCTCATTCCATATTACAATTATGACCTCTCACAAAGTATACATAATTTTTCATGAACTTTCTCAGCATCTCCATTTTTTTTGTTTGCTGCTCTCCTAATGAATATATTGGCTTATTTGTTGAAATCAATCTCCATCACTCTTACTTACAAATGGCCTTACGTGCCTTAGTGGTATCCCTTTGTGGTCAGATCTCATTCTGCAGTAACATTGTTTAATATACGATCACAAATTGATCAAACATGCATTTATCTCAGGAAAGTGGAAGGACAAGAGGAGTGGAATCTGTCAGGGAATAAACAGTAGTTAAGGGGACCAATGGCACTCATTTAAATCTCAGGTTCACAAAGGCAATGGGGGAAAAACAGAATGTTATCACACAATAAAAATAAAAAAGGTCTACTGATTACAATCACAAATTGGTATATGATGATATTCATCTTCTGTCTGAAGTACGATAATTTGAGCCTGGTCATTTGTGCCTTGACTGAGAATTCTGGATTGATTTGTTCTATGATCTATGTGTTTGTTTTCTTGGCTGTCCACAGCATTCTCAGGAATCTCCTCCAACCCTAAAGTTCAAAAGTGTCAATACTCTTCCTATCCTGCTTCTTCAAAGTCCAACTTTCACTTCCACAGAATGTCACAGAGAATATCATGGCTACAGTTCTGATCTTTCTATGTATAGACATATAATGGCATCTGAATATTTTTTCCAAGGCCTTAATTGTATCAAGTGCTAGTCTGTGGCAGATTTCTTGGCTGCTGGTTCCCTTCCTATTGGTAGTCAATCCTAAAAGGCAGAAGCTATCTATCATTTCAATATTTTCACTGTCAGTTCTAAGGCTGGTTGCTATACCTGCTGTCATTATTTTGGTCAATATATATTCAGCACACAGATTGAATAAATAAGGAAAGGGTGTACAGCCTTGTCTCATTCCTTTGCTGACTTGGATCCAGTCTGTTTCAGCATGACCTATCTGCTTTCCTGTCCTTTGGGTAGGTTTCACATGGGGACAATGAGATTATCTGAGATTCTCATTTTCCTAAGTACATATTGATTTATTGTTAGTATTCTTTAGCTTTCTCAGTTATCAGCAATAGTGTCTCTTGTTCCTCAGCCTTTCCAAAAGCAGCTTGAACATCTGTCATCTCCCTCTCCATGTAGGGCTATAATCTGCATTGGATGATCCTAAGCATTATTCTTCTAGCATGTGAGATTAGGGATAATGTGTGATGGTGTAGTGGTATAATGGTATGTGGGAATGACCTTGGGAGACAAGGGAAAAGCTATAGCCAAGGGAACAGTCAGCTAAGAGGCAGCTTAGCCCTCAAAAGGCATGTGAGCATTGCAAATGTCTCAGAGGGGACCCTCCTAGTTTCTGGCTGTAAAGGCGATGGGAGAGAAATGTACTTTCTGACTTGCAAGATTCTGTTAGTAACCTTACAATAAAGTAAAATTAGTTCATCTGGGTATGCTTCCTGTCTGGACTATCTCGCAAGGCTGACATCAATCTTGCAAGGTTCAATTCAATTCACTGAAGCCTAAGATATCAATGTGTAGTCAATATATTTAATCTTTCACTGTATTGTGCTTTCCCATATTAATGCTTCTTATGGTCTATATTCCCACTATAATTCTGTCTTTGCAACTTTTAATTAGACATCTCAAATATTTTAATCCTACCATGTCATAAACAGCATTAGTACTTTGAAAGATCCTCAGCTCTTCCTCAGTAGCATGTTGAGTATCATCCAACCTGAAGGGCCAATCATTCAGCACTATATGGTCTATTGCTTTACTTATACGTATATCCATGTGGCTTTCTTGGTAGAATACAGGAGAGGTTTACTATTGCCTTCTTCTGTGCAATATGAAGTGATGGCTTTACTGTTGTCACTAAAGTGATCATCTGCCTCCAGCATCTTCCTGTATCACTATTGTCTGATATAGGTCCCTACTTACTTTGGTTGCACAGCTGGGATGACTTTCATGCCTTGGTTGATCTCACTGAGTGTATATACTCTTACTGTACACTCCTGGCATTCTTCATCCCTCCCACCCAGGAACACCCTACCGCTACCCCAATGAGGTAGAATAGCAGAACTTGAGGGCTCATTAATACATAGGGTTAACCTCAATTTCTTCATGTTCTGGCCAAACATATGCCAATCAAAGAACTTCCAGAGCAGCAAAACAAAACCCCCACCTTTACCAGCACTGGCAAGGCAGGCCACAGCACATAAACAGCAAACCCCATCCCATTTTCGCGCTGAAGATGTTACCTAGCCGGGTAATGAAATGTTTGCAAGAAAAGAACCAAGCTCAGAGAACCCCAAGGACTCCACGGTTCAACCCTGAGCTACACATATTCACCTCTATTGCTACTGGCAATCGTACAAAAACTCAATTATTGATATTACACTACAGTAGCAGGTCTCTTCTGCTAACAGCTTGACCACTCATTCTATGCCAATTGAAACTTTTGGGTGGTTATCCTCAAAGGAAGCCCCATATAAGTAGCATGGTGGTAGTCTACAGGTGTCAGGATTAGGGCATGTGAGAACATATCACCATGGCTTCCTTAGCTTTATTTTGTATATCATGCATTAAGTACAAAGTATATTGCAGCTGGCTATCATCACTAAAGAGGAAACATTAAATTACAGACATCACCAAAACAGCACTTACTTAGAGAATGTGGAAAGAATGAGCAGAGAGAAGTATAATTCAACTGGTGACAAGACAAAACTAGAAGCTGTATACACTCCACTTCTGAAATCATTTTACAAATGTGCTGAGTTAAACCTACTTAATTCTGGAAGAGTTTAAGGTAGGGCTGGAGAAATCCATGGCAGTTTTAAGGAACTGAATGGAGAAAATCCACCCATTTCCTATACAGGTGTTGATCTTGGAAACATTCCCTAAAGTAAAATTCACCTCCAAACTATAGTCAACACATACCATTAATAATTATGTTTTAGAATTTACCTGCATGTCACACTGGGAGTGTGAAGAATTACTTGTTTCTATTATTCTTTTTTGGAATTAGATTAACCTTTTATCTGTTTGAACAGAGAGCACAGTAAAGGTCAATTCTGCATTGTCCCTATACTGATAATTTGGATGCTTTTACTTCATGAGAGTTCAGATTCCAGAAACCCAAGTCCCATCCACATGCCACTAATTTTAAACCACATTAAAGTCATTTAATGATCACAGCTATCCCCCAAATTCTTTATCAGAGGCATTGTTTTCTCTTCACAGAATTACAAATCCTTGAGCTGGATTGAGGTCAGCTAAACAGCTTTTAAAAATGCTTTAAATATCTAGAATAGGCATGATCACACATTTTAAAGTAGTATGTATATATGAGAGAATTGATTATTCCAATGGGTGTGCAACACATGGCTTTGCAGATGTTACTCAGCTCTAATTCTGGTTGGGCTGTGGCTAATGGGAATTGGAGACCAGTAGCATCTGGAGGGACACCATTCCCCACCTCTGAATTAACAGAGAGATTTACATTTATTCCAGTCCCAATCCTATAATCGACACATATGCTGGATTTAGTTACTACGGAAATATGATTGCACCACTTTTCTATTGAGATTATTTACATGTATGTTAACATTGTTTACGTAAATTCTGTTCTGCCCTCACCCCCACAATACATGTCTACAACCATTTAGGCTTTTCAAAAATTCCTCTGGATATTTCCCAATTCCCTGCCCCCCTGGAAAAAGTACTAACCCAAATAATTTTTGCAGAACTGTTTTCCAGATAAACCTTTTCCTTCCAGCAAAAAAGGAAATACCATCTTGATGTCAAAGTCCAATATTTTTCTATGTCCAAGCTTGGGGTGGGGGTGGGGAGGAACCTCCCAGGTATCTCAAAAGTATCAGTGAGATATTGGCTAAGACAGAGCAGGACTAATAAGTGTACCAGACTGGTAAAGTGGCCACAGCCTCTTACTACATTGCCTTCTCTTGCTTTACCTTCCCAGCTATAGCATCTGATTACTTCATTTGGCTGTCAATTCTCAATTGAGGAACTTTGTTTTTAAATGTGCAACTGCTGCTGCACACGCTTTTTGGCCAGAACTGTCTTTTAACTGTCGTCTGTCTGGAGTCATCTGCCCACCTCCCCAGATCTGCACTCTGTAGTTTAGCCTTAGCAGTATCTTTGAAAACAGGAGGGATAATTGAAATCCACATTTCACATTGTTCTTTGCCTCAGAGGCTAGATTTGCAGGTCATGCCAGAAAAAGCTAAAAATTTTTTGTACCCAAAGAGGTTGGGTACTCTCTGATTCAGCATGTTGTAGGACTGCTATTGCCTTAGAATACTGTGTGAATCAGACACTATTAAGCCATAATTAGTTTATTTGTCTTGCTTATTACATACAGGAAGCAATTTTCTTTGGTTAACCCAGGTTCATTGTTTGGCAACTTATGTGAATCCAGCCAAAGGGGATAGTATCACTTCAATCTGACATGCCAGTGTAACTGCAAGAGAGTCAATTTGAGTTCCTTGTATCAGCTTTGTCAGCATGATCATTAAAAAAAAAAAAAGCAAAATACCCCCTTGCATCATCATCATCATCATCATCATCATCATCATCATCATCATCATCATCATCATCATCTCTCTTTTCTCCAACTCACTTAATCTTGTGCTGTCCTGTTTCTCCTCTGCTGCTTCTTTTAGAAGATCACACACTTTACATCAACCTCCAGTTTGAACAGATCAAACCACCAAAGTTCAAATTACTTTAGGTTAAAACCTATTTCCAGAAGGACTTGCATAGTTAATGTAACAAGACAAGCATTTCAGGGCTCTTTAGAGGCAGAGTAATGAATAAGTTATCAAAGGAACTTTTAACAAGAGTGGAAGTAACATATATCCCAGAGGAAGCTACTTTATGAGTCCCATTAATACCACAACTGATTTTTTTATTTGCCAAATGTAACCTAAGTTGTATTGAATTCAAGAGCTATCATGTTGCTGAGGTCTTGTGGTTGAAAACACTTAATTTCACTCGATCTTAGCTCATCCTACTGTCTGTTATATAAACAATACAGCTTTATCATCCAAGCCACAGTGATGTAGCCACCCATTCAATGAATGGTAAAACTGAACACAAGAAAGCAGACAAGGGTCCAGAATCAAAGCATCACAGACAGATGCTTAATTCAGTGGGGCTTACTCAAGTCTATGCAAAGTGAAGCATCTCATTCAGTGTAAAATATGGATCTCAGTTTCCTTTCAAGGGTTAGGAGACACATTGTAAATGGATATTAAACTACTTCCCATGGTTATAAACAACCTTTGGAATCAGAGACATCAAGATTACAGTTGCTGAACAACATCCAGGGCAACTGCTGTTCCTATATGTCCTGTTTTCAGATTTCTCAGAGTCATCTATTTGATATCTGAACCAGCTAGAATCTTGGTCTGATTCAGTAGGACTTCTTACAATTTACTGTTTTAAAAAATGGGGAAATTCTTTTTTCTCAGTTCAAAACTATTTCATGAGCAAGACATTTCTCAGGAAACCTTTGAAATGCGGCGGTGGGGAAGCCGGTCCATTTACAAGAACTATCTCCTAACTTATAATAGTGATTTGTACTAGCCTTCCACTACAAATGTATTCAACAATGATTCCAATGATATTAGCCATTACTGCTAACAGCTACTTTATCTAGGAATGATGAAAGTTGTAGTCAGAAGGGCAGAAGATTGAGAAAAGCTGGTCTAAGCAAATTTATAGTGCTGTACATCTATTCCTTACTGGATAGTTCCTTGGTAGCTTCTTAGGACACCATGATTTGACTAGGAACAGCAACTATATGAAATGCTTGGAAAAAGCAATTGAAAAAAGTGACCTAAATGACAGATATTAACCAAACAAAAGGCTACTTAGTCAGGCAATCTGATTAGAGCTCAACAAATATCAACAAGGGCATATTTGTGAATACAGAGCAAAAATTAATAAAGCAAATTACTTTACATTTCATATAGCTTCACAGCAGTCATCAAGAGCTGCAGTAAGAAATCTGCAAATAGATGTATATACATCATCCAGGCTGGCCTGTCCCCCAAATAGGCACAGGTTGTCTACAAAATAGTCTCCATTACATCAATATTCCTAACACTTACTAAAGTTTTCCCCAGCCGGATGTCCTCCAGAAGTGCTAATTTTTGTTAAAACTACAACTCCTAAAATTTTAGTTCCTGAGGCCAGTTGCTGGCTGGGATTTTACAGTTCTGACACATCTGGTATCCCCCAGATGGTGGAAATCTGCTTATGACATTACGAATGAAGTGTTCCTCCTAACATCCTGTTTAGTACTTCTTTACCCCTATCTTACACAGTTAGTGATTCATAAGCATCTTCCATTAAGTTGGGATGCTAAATGAAGAGTGCTTGAGAAATGTCCTGATCAAAGCAGCACAAGGAACTAAAAGAAATGGATCATTTTCAAATTCTATAATATGTCTATTAAGAAGTAAGCTGCATAATTTAATTATCTTATTCTTGGGTAAGCTGTGGTTTCCATAAGGATGGTTGGACAGATAAATAGATAGGGTATGATAGTTAGACAGACAGACTGGTCCTGGTTAATAGCATCATTCAGTGAGTGTAAAACAAGAAACAGCTTGGGTCTAAGATTAGACAGTGCTGATATACAGCTGCATCTAGACCACATCTAACAGATGAAATAGGGCCCTTGCCAGAGACAGAACTTTAGCCACTAACACTGCAAGCAGAGCAAGCCCAGAATTTGTTTTTATTGCCTGTTATGACCTCTTAGTGTTTGTGATGCTCGGCTGTCTGCCAGAGAGAGCCCTCTTAAGTAGCTGCTCTTGACATCCATCATCCCCTGCTATATAATTCACTGCCACTATGGAAAACTGCCCTTGGTCTGATTCCCACAAGTACTATGGTAATCCATCACAGACTAGTCAATAAAACAGTCTCCCTGCTGTGCCTGTGCTGACATCTCATCTGTCAGCCAGAAGGTAGTTTCCTAAATGGTAATGGTTGCTAGCTAGCTAACATTGCCTCTTGTAGCTAGGAGGCCATCAATGAGTATGATGCCACTGCTCTCATGCCTGGCTTTCCATCTGCTCATGGAAATCAAGAATGGGATGTTTCTTTGCATATCTTGGCATTTGGGAGCTCTGTAAAAGAAATGGGAAAAGAGTCTAGGTCTACCTTAGACCCCAAATCTGTGAAAGGTTTCTGAGTTAGGCTTTTAGTGTCTTAGGAGGATAATCTCTAGGAGGTAACAACAATAAGAACAAGAGGAACAACAATCAGCATAACCAAAATTATGCACTTTATTATGCCAGATATCCCCATAGAATCTGTGTCCCACCATAATATCGCCAGCAGCTCTGGATCAAGTTGTATCGTTTTTAATACCTTTTTTTAAAAAGAAGTTCGAGAGAAATAGAATATGTTGGGTTCAATACATATTCTTAAATCAAAATTTGCTTGACTAGAAAGCCTGCCTGGGTGCACAGCACATTTATTCCTCTTTTACTTCTTTGTTCATACAAATGAGTAAAACAAATAAAAATTAGAAAATTTTGTGTTGTACAAACCTAGGCTCCTGGCTTGTTGTTCCTAAACAACCCAAGCAGCTAAGCAAGAAATACATTGGAATTATTGTGGCTTTCAAAACCTGATTTTGGACATCACCTGAAGCCCTCTATTTGTAGTTTGTTTGTCCTCCTTACCAAAGAGAGAGGAAATGCCTTCCTTGAACCAACAGGCTACTTGTCCATATCAAACCAGCCCTCTAATTTATTACTATGCACAACAATGCCCATTATCTTATTTTATTCTGCATCTTGACCTGACAATAATTTGAAAAAAGCAAATTTATTCATAGAGCCTATACTGCCAGATTTCTCCAACTGCGATCTAATAACTAGGGAATTTTTTTTCTTTTTCTTTTGAGCTATTTAATAATGAAGTTGTTCCTAATAAATTCCTAACAAACATCTCTACTTCAAATTATTACAGTCATTCTTTTATGCTTTGATGTTTAAATATTTGGGGATGGGTAACCACCTCCCTTTACTATTGACTGTAGCTTGATTTATTAGTGAATATTCAAAAACTGTTATGTGCAGACATAAGGAATAACTAACATTATCAGGTTCTTGCCCAGAGACAGACAGAATTTTTACATCATCTCATTCCCAGTGCTTTTCAATATGTTCAACTGACACATTCAGCTACCCTAAGTAAGGATGTTGTACATGAGATGTCTTCATATTTTCCAGTATTCTTCCAACTGGAATGAGGTGGTGACTATAACATTTAAAGCCATTTTGGTACTGGTTCTTGAACAGGACGGGAAGATTTAAAAAAAATATATTGAAGGTTGAAATAAAGCAGAACTTGCTTTTAAAAAGTAGAGCCAACCAAAGTATCCATCGCTATAGAAACTTGGACCAATCATTACCTCAAACAATAGCAGCTGCCTTACACATTTACAGTATGGTAACACATATTGTATCATTGTGACATGTTTGCAAACACATCTCGCTCCTTCACATTTTATATGTTATGGGGAACTCTTCAAATAACATAAGGCTATTTCAAAGAGAAAATCAGTGAAAATATAGTATGTGAAAGGAAAACTAGCAAAAGAAATCACAAATGTTGGCAATTAACACACAGGAAACCTGAAAACCTGTAAACAAATTCTGTGTGTGTGTGTGTGTGTGTGTGTGTGTGTGTGTGTATAAGCATACATGTGTATTCTGATAAAACTCTGGAGAATATCACCTATGTTTTGTTGAGCTAATATTGTGATAATTTCTTAGACCTTTCTTACCTGAGAGCTCCGAAATTTTGCACTTTTTCACATTCGTATTGTGAAGTTATCAACCACACATTTAACTTAGTTTGCTGACTCAATTTAGAAAAGCTAAACCAAATGAGCTAGAAGGCTGACAGCCTGATCTTGCATTCTTCATTCAAGCAAACGCTCCATTTATTATAAATGATGAATGGGCAATTCAAGAAGTTCTCTACATTCCTTCTCAAATACAGAAAATCAAGGTCACAAAGTTACTGCAGTCAAGCTGAAGAAATCTTGCTTTGGTATTCCTTACAATGCTGGATTTCAATAGAAAGACATAGATTTGATTGCTAGTGTATTGCAATTCACATCATTGAATGGATAAATGGAGCCAGTCCACAGTATTCATGCCCCATCTCTCACTTTAGTCTAAAGAAAAGTACCTTGTTGTTGCTGCTGATGTTAACAGCAGCAATTAAATTAGTGTTTTTGAAGCTTCTCAGGTTCTTTTCCAAGACAGTATGATATGCAGTCAGGAAAATTGGTCCTTTGCACATAAGAAGATGATACGATTCACTCAAAGTTGGGGAAAAGCAAATGTGAGCACATGGGTGAGTATGCTTTTAGTCCTAAAAAGGCACTAGGTCTTTGTTTATTTGGCAATACTCTTTGTCATCACTTCCCCACCTACTATAACATCATAGTGGTTGTGCCAACCCTGTCATAATGCCGAGGACTGAGAAATTTTAGGTGAAGCTCCCTGTCTAGGACTTAAAATAATGAGCTGCCATCACAAATAATGAATTGTCAACTACCAAATTTCAACAGCAATTCTGGGGGACTTAGTAGGGTACAAAATGGGTGCTAGCCTTAACAAAAAGATTGCCCTCAAACCTTGTGTTAGGTACCATAGACTACCGGTGCAAATATATGGTGATCTCAGAGATCCTTGCAACGTACAAAACCTCCTTTCACACTGACATACACTTATACCACTCATCATAATGACAGGCATTTTGCCAATCTAAAATATTCACAAGTGTCTCATTTATATCTCAGTTATATCTCAGCAGGGTCATTAAACCCACTTTCCCTTTTAAGCTCACTGCATAAACCATTAACCCAGGAAATGCAAAAAAAAAAAATCAATTAAAAAAGGACAAGGTATCCGACAAGTGATACAAGAACAAAGCAGAGCGCTGAGAGATTTTGTAACAATTAGCTCTCGAGATAGAAAAGCTGAAGAGATGATTCCACTTCCTTCATTTGGCTTTTCTTTTTTGCATTCCCCCACCCCACCCCACCCCAGAGATGTACTGTAAGCACTGGATGCATTCAGGCTTTCTGTTACTCTAATTTTACACATAAAGAACAGTTGCTCTTTTACCACTATGAATATTTCTTATTCATGCCCTTCACCTTAGTCCAGGGGTTCTCAAGCTTTTAGTGGACCACAGTTCCCTTAAATTAGAAGTAAAGTGAACTTCTGTGATCCCCCCCCCAAAGTAATCATTTTATTGATGTTAGATTTGGTTAAGGAATAAATGTACCACTTTTCATAATTAAATATTAATCCATATATTACCAGGAGTTCTCAAACACTATGGTGCCACAACTGTCCATGGTAAGCTTGAGCAAGTAAAACAAGGGGAACAAAGCCCCAAACAAGTTTTGACAGTATTACTGATAAAGATTACTGATAAATTCGGGAGATTACCGCATAAAGAAGGAACTGCAAGCTCCTCCATTATCAGTAAAGATACCTGGAAGAAAATAAAGAAGTTTGTACTCTAATCTACTTTAGAGAGATATGTTTCAAAAGGGAAATATTTTGGTTGCCAAAATTCTTGGAACCTAATCTTTTTCTTCTCAATATAGCTTGCTGTTAGACTTGTGCATCATAAGAATCACTTTCAGTTTATTCTGCTGCCAAAGAAACTCACAGGATGTTAGGGTTAGGGTTAGGGTTGCATAGCAGCAGATTCTTTTCATGAAGGCTTCATTAGTTTTTGCAATGAACTTGCTTATTAGAGATATGCAGTCCTTGAATGGCTGCCTAGACCATTTCCAGTTCTAGCATTTGCCAAGAAAAACCAAACAATGTTCAGATCGAATTCAACAACACTCCAAGGGTCAGGTCCCATAACAAGGAAATTACTTAAGAAGGTCTCAGGATACTGGGCAGAATTCAGGGCCAGTACATACAGAACAACATTCCAGTGCAAGTCTGTTACAAACAAAGCCTTGGGTTCCTGCTTGCAGGCATTGTTTTAGGTCGTAGATGTAAGGACTGAACTTGGCAAGGCAGGAACCAATTATTCTCATCAAGAATTGTTATGTAAACACGTCTCAGTAGCAGCTGCCTCTGATGCAGCATAGATATATGTATAGGCTTTGCTTGCTGGCATATGCAGTAAAGCAACTTATTTAGCAGCGCTGAGTCTGTGAAATTCCTACTGTTACTGAGTGCAAGGTTTAGTTCCTGGAGAGCCAAAATTTAAAGCCGTGACTGGTATGAACTCTGACAGGTGCAGCAAGAGAAGAAGGTTATTCTTCTAGCCTTACCCTGGTCCTCAGTAACCATTTCTTTTTCAAAGGCCTTCTTAATAGATGTGCACTGTTTTGCCTACCAGTTCTCAGCCTTTGCCCACAAGCACTTATATTTGTGGATGGCAGGGTTCTACCCCTACCATGTTCCTGGGCTCCTGTGGAAGTGCATACTATGCCATTTCATATGATAGTTCTGAGCTTTGGTGGAGTGTAGTTCCTGATCTTCAGTTTTGTCTCTAATAGCAGGTCCCCCAGGAAGTTCATGATAATATGAGCCATAATCACATGGTATTACCTGATTACAGGTAGTCCCCAGGTTAAGAACGCCTGGTTTACTGACAATCCATAGTTAAGAATGGAGCCTACTGTAGCAAAATTCAAGTTAAATACACAATGGTTCAAGTTAATTACACAATACTACTTATACAGTATTGAACAGTAATACTGTTCCGGTTTACATACAAATTCGACTTAAGGACAGACCTTGGGAACGGAACTTGTTTTTAAACTGGGGACTACCTGTATTTCCCCTGCCCCATTGGACCCCTAATTGGTTCAACATTTACATAATACTTTAGTCAAAACCATGAGGCCCAAGAGATTAACAAGAACCCAAGGATGAGCTTTTCAAGAAGACAGGACCTAAAGTTGTTCAAACATTATTTCAGTCTTCTCATTTGCATTGTTGATTATTGAATCATAGCAAGACAGTGGCAGATTTAGTAGAAAGATATTTGCATGAGATATATCTGGAAAATCCTTTTAAATCAACACTTTCTAGCAATATCCTTTGTTCATGTCTAGAGGGAGAGCCATTAACCAAACCACTGAACTCTATTATGTATATTCTGTCATTTTATAATGTGACCTTTTTCAATTTATGTTTTTCTTCATTAATCACTGTTTTTGTAATTTTAGTTTCCTACTGGGATCTCTTTCTAAACACAGCCTTTCACATTCCTTTCAATAACTCATATCTGATTCTTGGGTTTGGTCTGTCTATGTCCTTCTCTCCTTCCTTTCTTAAGAATTAGATACTGAGGCAGTACTAGGAACTAATCATGTTGATCAAGTGCTAATATATCATATGCTGATCAAGTACTAATATGTCATATTTTAGCCCAAGTAGAAACAGCTTCTGATCTCTTTTGATGAAACATATTTCTTGGCTGACAACTTATTGCACTTCACCTCACTGTAGTACTTGGCCTTGCAAGTGGTTATAGATGGAGGTAGGAGAGATTGGCCCTGCTGGAGATTGTGGTGTGATGCCTATGGTATCATACATGACTTCTCTAACTTAGTGTTTCTCATCCTTGGCGACTTTAAGACGCATGGACTTCAACTCCCAGAATTCATGGGAGTTGGTTGGCTGGGGAATTGAAGTCCACATGTCTTAAAATTGCCAAGATTGAGAAATACTGCTCTAACTGCTTCTCATACTCTGGCTAACACTTAAAGAATTACAGATATTGTTTAAAGGCAAGACATAATCACCAAGGAAACTGTTGCTAAATGAATGTGGTCGCTTCAGTGAAGCCTTTGTTTAGGATAACCTTTGATAGTAACATGTCTATCACCTATCAATCTGCTAAATTCCTCAAGAAAAGTATAAAAATGGTTGTCATCCAGCAAGTGGGAGGAGAATAAGGCAACCAACATTTCTTCTCCTTGTTTCTTTCTCTCTATCCCCTTTTTTTTTACCCCAAAGAAATTAAGCCAGCTTTCAACGTGCAAAGCAAAGACAGGTAACTACTTTTCTTTTTTTATTTCATAACTGATCCAGAAACTAAATAACTTCTTCTTTGTAGGTCCTTTTTTTAAGTTTCTCCCATGAACTCAATCAGTCTACCTCCTTCCTTCTTTCTCCTAGATTTGCATGATTAACTTGCTTCCTACTTTTCCTACTGCGAGGCTAGGGCATTTAGCATCATAGTCATAGATAAGTTAGCCTTAAAACTATTTTTATGTTATTCTCTTAAGTCTCTCCTCTCACTGAACTCAACCTCTGCAAGACCCCATTTCCCTTCTTTATCTTAAACTTGTTTTATCCACTTGTTTTACTACTTCCCCTAGAGTCAGTCAACTGCATTAAACATCATAACCCCAGATTACTATGTTAAATTTTATGCTGCTAACTACTTAAGATCTGTTAGCCTTTAGACTGTTAACTGCTGAAGATCTCTGGGTTAATGTGTAAACTGTTAATAACTTTAAGCCTCTTGCTTTATTTGCTTGGGCAAGATTTGTCATACTAACTTGCTTTTCATCTTTCTCTCATTGAATTGAATGTGTTAAATTCCCCATAGACTATTAACTGCTAGAGATCTCTGTATTAACCTTTAAACTGCTAACTGCTCAAGATAGTATGTATTAGTCTGAGAACTGCAAATTGTTACCAATGAATACCAAATGATTATTTTAATGCCTGGTATGTACTAGGCCTCAAATATTATTTAATAAATTGTATTGGTTAGTTATTAATTATAGTTTTATTTTGGTACTTCCAGAATCAATAAGACTGCTTAATAAGACATGTTAAGGTACCAACAGAATTGGCATGTAGGAGACCAAAGTTTGTTACAGCAGTCAGATCTTCCCCCATATTCCTACACACGCCAGCTTCATTTGTAGGCTGGATCTCTGGACCTCTGACCCTTTTATGATAGAATGCTAAATAGATGAATTAGTTCCACTGACATTTAACTGCTTGGTCAGAAATTATATTAATGTATCTAGCCAATGCAGAAGTAAGTAACAGGCACACGCCCACAAATTCCATGGCACATCATCAACATCTAGTGATAGAGTGTGAATGCCTGCAGTAGGAAAACTATTTCTTGTACAAATTATACACATGCGGCTGGAATATAATTTGTGTGATAAGAAATCCCAATTATATAGAGATCCTGATCATGTGCATTCATCATATGTACAAATTCCATTTGCAATAATATATTTCTGGGGCTTCATTCACATAATTAGGGCATCCCTTGATGTTACAGCTGTCAAGCAATGTGCCTGTATGTGTCAACGTGCTCTGCTTGTTTTCTCATGCAGTATTCATACATTTCTATAGACATCTATCAGGAAAATTGTGAAACTGTTTATTTCCATAAGCTCTTGCTAAAACTATTTTTTCATTGCCCAATCTCCAAAATAGATGGAATATTGATCAGAAATCCTTGCCTCAACTATTTAAAATGCTGCTGCTTCTGTCCATGCAATTAAACAAATAGGAAACCCTAAACTTTGCATCTCCTTTATTCCTCAAAACCTCTAAACTTCTTCAAAAATAGGTCATAACTCTGTACAGTTTTAGAGCATGGCTCCCAGCCTCCTGTTCAAGGACAGCTACATTCCCTGAGCTGATCAAAGTTGTGCATGTTTGTCTTACACCCATTGGTTATGCCACATGTAGGCAATGAACACTACCAAAAATCCCCGATCCAGTAGCTTGACCGGATTTGGAATCAACAAAATGTTCTGCAATTATGTTCTCATTTCAAAAAATGCTAGTTGTACAGCTACAGTTTCATAGATAGCCAAGGAAATTGCATCCTGGCCACACACCAATATCAGTTCCTGATTTGATGAAAGCAGGCCATAGAAGTGCAAAACTGGCTCCTAGGCTAAATATCCTCAATTTAATTTACAAGCAGAGGCAGAATATTAGAACAAGTAGAGTCTCTTCAGAATTCCTTTAAACAGTACACTTTGGGGAAAATATATAATTTGATAAATAAAGTGCTGTCATTAACTAGTAAGAAAGCACTGGACAATTTTGAAACCCACCTGGGATACCTGAAAAAGCTAATCTATCAAATCAAACATTCTGAAAGATAAAGTTTTCTTAAATGTTCTAGGAACTATGAAAAAGCCAGGAAAGAATTCCCTAACTGCAGGTCCATGTCGGAAGAGCCTCTAGGTCTTCCTGCTACCAACTGGGTGCTCTGAAGGGGATGTCTTTTCTTCTTCGTCCTTCAAAGGTAAAATAATCTTCTGTTTGGGAGATAAGGAGAATGCAAACTGGATTCAGGCCTCTCCAAAGGCTTGCATATGTCTGCAACATAAAGCAGTTATAAATGCTGTGAAAACTGGCAGCATTTGCCACTGATGATTGGTTCCAATCCAACTTGAGGTCAGGACATGTGCATGCATGCATACTAGCTCCAGGGGAACAGTAGGTTCATGAACAACACACAATAAGTATATGTCCTTGCTTCAAGAGGCCCCCATCATGGATAAACCATTTTTATGTTGCAAGAAATACAAAAAAAGAGAGCATCTTTAGTGATAGCAACATTTAGAAAACTGCTCAGATGTTGCAATGTGCAACCAGGAATGCCCTTTGTAAGGACCAACTTTACCATTTAACAGTAGGAACATCTGGAAATGTTCATGTATTCTATACATAAATAGCCATTTAAATAGCCAAGGTGGGGGGGGGGGGACACCATTAGTTTTCAAAGTTGTCAGTACTGTATGGAGCTTGATATAACTTCTGCATTTAATGGCCTAAAAAGCTTTTAGTTACTCTAAAAGCAGCTTACTGAAGAATTTAATTCCCAGTTAGAATTTATATCCAAGAAGGAATATTCAGGATTATACTTTGTAAATGAGCCCATACTCTTATATTGACCTACCTGGCAAGAAACGCCATTATTTGGAGAAGCCCAGTTTGAGACACACTGCTAGTCATTAAAGCAGGAACCATGCTTGAAGTCATCCCAGGGACTGACAGCAGCACAACGAATGCGTTTGCACACACTGAGGATGGGTGGGGGCAGGAACTGAAAGCTAATCAACTTAGGTACTATTCATTTTGTAAGTTCTTCCTCTATGAACAATGTTAGTGTGGATGATGGTGATTGCCAGGAACTCAGCTAGGGTCAGCGCATCCCACACTAACATCTTTCATACACGAGGTTCTAACAAAATGGCTATTGGTAGGTTACATAGCTAGCCCAGCAGTACAAATAAGAAAACTAGTTCATTTATCAATTATCAATTTCCAGAACCTACTAAATAAGGTTGTAGGGCTCTGGGTGGGAAAAGGACCCCCTTTGGGCTCTGTATGGGCACATATCTAAGAAATGTAAACTCAGAGGAAAAACTGTGCCCCAGGAACGCACGCCTCAGCAACTTTGTGACAGAGACTGGCTCTTCATTTTAAGCCCAGGTCTAACTCACCCAATATTTTAGCACCTGCACTTTGTTACCATTGCAGATCTTTATTGCCTTACTTAATCAGCTTGTCACTCTACTTTAGCCATCCTAACCTGTCTTTTCATTGCATAATGCGCTTGCAGTACATGTGCAGCATGATAATTATATGCTTTTAAGAGTGACATTTGATTCGTGTTGATAAAATATCTATAATTATGAGGTTTGTTTTACCATTTAATGCTAAATATATCCAAGAGTAGCCTTGCTAAGAATCCTGTAGTTTTTACTTACATTTCTCCCTACCCAGCTTGCCTACTGATATCTAAAGTGCAAAACCTCCCCGATATAAGAATAGTTCAAAAGTAGTGTAGAATGTAGACTGTCTTGGGAAAACCTTAGATGGTTTCTGATGGAAAACTTGGACAGGTCTTTGTTGTCGATGCTCGAGCTCTATAAAGTGTTTTGCCTTAGGGCAAAGGATTGGAATAAATGATTTGTTAGACACACACATACACTCTGTCGACTCTATGAGCCTACAGAGAAAGGAAACAAATATTTTCTGGAATTGCTTTGAAAAACCATTTTCTAACATTGTTTCAGAAAACCATCTTTCTAAACCCACTTCAGAATCCCTAGATAGAATAGTCTAAGCTACGTAACAGAACACTGAATTGGAATAGGCACAGCATGGGTGTAAAACCAGCTTGATATTTGGTCATCCTCAGAACATAATATGCAAGCAGTACATCAGATATGGGTATTTGAAAGAGGCTTTTATTTTCTATTCAAGATATCAGTCACTGTGCTAGGAAAAACAGACATAAAGTATTTTATGGGAAGAACAGTAAATAATCTAATAGAAATTCACCCAGAAAGCAACACTAATTAGGAGATCCAAATATCTAACAAGAAAAAATTAATAAAGGGGGGAGCAACAGCTAGAAATGTAAATTTGTTAAAAAATTGTAAAATTAATTGTTCATACCCAAGAACCTCTATATTGTGAAGCCTCTACTTTTCCCACATTGTGAAAAGTGGAAGCCAATGTTTGTGAGAAAGAAAGTAGCATTTGATTCAGTTTGCAAAAAAATAATTCTTTCAAATAATTATGAATAGATCACTCTAAATCTGTGATCTCTTTACACAGATCTATTACAAATCTGTGTTAGTAATTCCTTATTTAAGGCCATTCTGACTCAATTTTATCATTTAAAAAGCATGAAATTTTACACTGAAATAAGTAGCTAAATGTGTGTTTTGACTTAAATATACATTCCTGTACACACTAATACTTCTTATTTTAAAAATGGAGAAATGTTTTGCAAAATTTAAATGTGTGAACCAAAACCTAAGAGTAACTGCACTCTAATACACTCATTAAGCTAAGAAGGACACAGTTTGCTTAAAATTGCAGAAATGTTTAAGCCACCCATTTATCAATTCATTTAAAATAAATACAATTTAATTCCAAGTTGTTCAATATGGCCTTTCCATATGGTGATAGAATTTGGAATACATCCATCTATACTCCACAGGGCTTCCTTAATAGACTCACACCTTACATAAATAGGTAGTGATTTATAGCTACAAATTGGGGTTTTTTTTAAATGACAGGATGATTATATTTAACATTGTTAGATATAAGATCCAACATTGTATAAACTACACATTCATACAAAATGTGCAGCAGGCAGATGTCTATTTGAACCCCCCTCCCCCCACTCCATTTTAAATGAATTAATTTAAATTGCTATTTTGAGCATAGCATGCACAAAGGGATGGCTTATTCTCTCCTTCTCCAACCACCATCAAAATGGACATCCTAGCCCTACATGGAAGGCTTTTTAAAAGTCTTCAGTCTGAGTAGGCATCTGTTGGATTGCAATGAATGGAAATATTCTGAAGTAACTTAGATGGTGTTAATTTTCCTCTATTTTTAATCCATTCCAAAAGGATAAAATGGTCTGGATGCATAGCACTTCATTGTTCTTCTGCTTCAATTTCAAGCTGAGTGGTGTGTGTGGATGTGGGTGGATCCGCGTGTATAATCTCACAATGTCTTTAAACATGAAAAAGAGAGGGCCTTGCAAGGCATTCAAAAGTACTCTTGAAAGAAAATTGGGTGGCTTTGAAACTGATAGCCAGCTGGTTCACCGTAGCAGGTCTCTTGCCACTGAGAAGTGCAGCAAATCTAATAATAGGTTGGGAAGAATGGCTGTTTGGCTTCTGCTGCTGGAATGACTAGATGAGCACATTCCTTGGTCTGCTGCCAAATCATCTTACTTTTATGGACCACCTGAGTAACACCAGCCCTTTCATGAACTAACAGGCACACAAACCCCATGGCAGGTGTGTACTTCACACATAAAAATCACCTTGGCTCTCCTGTTTAGTTTTATGGCCTTTAGCACAAAACATCTAA
Source organism: Python bivittatus (assembly GCF_059951505.1). NCBI lineage: Eukaryota > Metazoa > Chordata > Lepidosauria > Squamata > Pythonidae > Python > Python bivittatus. The sequence goes on from NW_028277098.1 coordinate 19,438,969, forward strand.
GGCTATGTATCTGTTTGGGGGGGTGGGGGAAGATATCAGGAGAATAATAAACTCTGTTCCCCTATCGATGGAAATTGCAGATATGTCAATAGAGCCAGATTTTTAAGACCAAATACATCCACATACTGATATTCTGTCATCTTTTCTCTCTTTCTTTTTAAATAACTTCCTATAATATTTATTTTATACGTTTGTAGAGAAAATATGTCTTATTCTGCTCAAATAAAATAACTGTAGAATATTTTATATTCTTATTGAACTATTATTTAATAGCGTGTGCATGCATTTCTAAGTACAAGAATAGGTATAATGATAAGCTGCAGCTATATTCAAGGACAAACAGAACTAAAACTTTAAAAATCTAGAATAACTCCTCTTATACTAATCCAGGGACAACACATCTATTATTCTTAATAAGCAGCATAATCTATTCAGAGATGAATGAATTGACACTTAGAAATGTAATCAGTCTCTATGGAAGAGCCAAACACTTGCACTGAAGCTAGCTTATTACATTTCAACTTATGCTCAGACAAAACCCATTGAAAGCAATGGGGTTTTTAAATTAGTTATGAATAATTGGTCTCACTGATTTCAGTGGATCTATTCTAAATATAACAGTCTGGCTTCATTGGTGTGTTTGACTTTGGCTGGATCAGGCTTATAACCTTCCTATCTGAACAACGATAATTGAAAATTAATGTGGCACAGGTATAAATGACTAAAACCCTATTTAAAATGGAGGCCAAATTTTGATTAATAAAGATTTGGGTTCACAATGTTCAGTTTCCCCCTTTTTTTCCCTGACTGGAGGAAAGAGGGACTTTAAAATGTTCCTACAGCTGAATGAGATCAACTTTTTCAAGAGTAGGACATACAGTGGGGCAAAAAAGTATTTAGTCAGCCACCAATTGTGCAAGTTCTCCCACTTAAAAAGATGAGAGAGGCCTGTAATTTTCATCATAGGTATACCTCAACTATGAGAGACAAAATGAGAAAAAAAATCCAGAAAATCACATTGTCTGATTTTTAAAGAATTTATTTGCAAATCATGGTGGAAAATAAGTATTTGGTCAATATCAAAAGTTCATCTCAATACTTTGTTATATATCCTTTGTTGGCAATGACAGAGGTCAAACGTTTTCTGTAAGTCTTCACAAGGTTTTCGCACACTGTTGCTGGTATTTTGGCCCACTCCTCCATGCAGATCTCCTCTAGAGCAGTGATGTTTTGGGGCTGTCGCTGGACAACACGGACTTTCAACTCCCTCCAAAGGTTTTCCATGGGGTTGAGATCTGGAGACTGGCTAGGCCACTCCAGGACCTTGAAATGCTTCTTACGAAGCCACTCCTTCGTTGCCCGGGTGGTGTGTTTGGGATCATTGTCATGCTGAAAGACCCAGCCACGTTTCATCTTCAATGCCCTTGCTGATGGAAGGAGGTGTTCACTCAAAATCTCACGATACATGGCCCCATTCATTCTTTCCTTTACATGGATCAGTCGTCCTGGTCCCTTTGCAGAAAAACAGCCCCAAAGCACGATGTTTCCACCCCCATGCTTCACAGTAGGTATGGTGTTCTTTGGATGCAACTCAGCATTCTCTCTCCTCCAAACACGACGAGTTGAGTTTAGACCAAAACATTCTACTTTGGTTTCATCTGACCATATGACATTCTCCCAATCCTCTTCTGGATCATCCAAATGCTCTCTAGCAAACTTCAGATGGGCCCGGACATGTACTGGCTTAAGCAGGGGGACACATCTGGCACTGCAGGATTTGAGTCCCTGGCGGCATAGTGTGCTACTGATGGTAGCCTTTGTTACTTTGGTCCCAGCTCTCTGCAGGTCATTCACTAGGTCCCCCCGTGTGGTTCTGAGATTTTTGCTCACCGTTCTTGTGATCATTTTGACCCCACGGGGTGAGATCTTGCGTAGAGCCCCAGATTGAGGAAGATTATCAGTGGTCTTGTATGTCTTCCATTTTCTAATTATTGCTCTCACAGTTGATTTCTTCACACCAAGCTGCTTGCCTATTGCAGATTCAGTCTTCCCAGCCTGGTGCAGGTCTACAGTTTTGTTTCTGGTGTCCTTCGACAGCTCTTTGGTCTTGGCCATAGTGGAGTTTGGAGTGTGACTGTTTGAGGTTGTGGACAGGTGTCTTTTATACTGATAACAAGGTCAAACAGGTGCCATGACTACAGGTAACGAGTGGAGGACAGAGGAGCCTCTTAAAGAAGTAGTTACAGGTCTGTGAGAGCCAGACATCTTGCTTGTTTGTAGGTGACCAAATACTTATTTTCCACCATGATTTGCAAATAAATTCTTTAAAAATCAGACAATGTGATTTTCTGGATTTTTTTTCTCATTTTGTCTCTCATAGTTGAGGTATACCTATGATGAAAATTACAGGCCTCTCTCATCTTTTTAAGTGGGAGAACTTGCACAATTGGTGGCTGACTAAATACTTTTTTGCCCCACTGTATACAGCAATGAGTGGGGAATAGAATTGCTTCTAATGAGACTGAAAGCCTACATGTGACAAAGCAGCCTAAACCATGTCATATAGCAACAGGAATATCTAAAGTGTGACTTTGGACATCTTGGTTTTAATCCCACTGACAATGTGGTCAACTTTTTGACTGGTCCAGACCAGAACTTTTGGTCAGGGTTAGTCAATACACTCAGCTATGAGTCATCAAGTGATGAGAAATGGAAAGCTCCTCCCACAAATCAATGGAAACCAGCCCTAGGCCTATTGGCAAAATGCTCTCAACTAGACAGGGTAAAACTTTTAATGTGACCATTGTGGCTCAGGCCTGTTGCCAACTCAGAATTAATATTCATGGCTGACTGTTTGTGTAATCCTAAACAAATTGTTAGCATACAAACGGCGAGGCATCGAGCGACTTGCTTAATGAATATAGCTTAGGAAAACAGTCCAGGTATTTTGGTTTCAACTCTGTTCTCTGTTTCCTAGAAAGCACTGTGAGCCAGACCATAGGGGACAAATGCAAATGTTCACTTAATTAATGGAATATAAATTGGTGGAGCTACAGGGCCAAAGGCGTGAGACTGAAATACTTGTTTTGGTAAATGCTTTATAAGAAGGAGCAGAGATTCCTGAAGTAATTGTTGAAAATGCAGAAAGTAGAAGTAGCCAAATAAGCCTGCTGGTAAACTTTGAAATAGGTAATTGCATAGAAATAAGAAAATAAGGAGAAAGGGGAAGATGAAAAGATGAAAGATGAAGGGTCTGAACAAAGAAGCAAATGTGAAATGTGTATATGGTTGGACAAATATTTTAAAAAATCAAACAGGCCAAGTACTAGTTTGGACTGCATTGACAATCAAAGGTTCATGCCAGCAGAACAAAGTCGATATCCGGAGGCAAATGATGTTATAATCAAAGGTCTGAATTGGAGCCTAAAATGGAAGGCAGGAAAGGAAAAACAGGAGATGGTGGGCCAGGCATCAGTCCTTAGAAGCCTGAAGCCAATGCGAAAAAGAAAGAATTGAATTGAAAACTGGATAGAGCGGCTTTGAATGGAATTAGGACGAATTGTGGCCAGGCCAGAATGGATCAAATAGCCCAGAAGGCAGCTCTTCAGGCAATCAAAATATTTCTCTATTTCACATGGATTTTTCGACAATTAGTGTTTGTGGTATATCACTGGAATGATGTTCACATAAACAAATTATACAAGATTAGACATATGTGAACGCATGTCCCAGCCCAGCTTTCCTTGGAATGACACAAATAGCATTTTTTCCCCACAAAATCTGCATCAAATCAGCTCAGTGCCTGAATCAAATCAAGCAGCTTCCAGTATGAAAAGGTCCCCATCTGTTCCCAGAGTTTAATGAGGTACTGCACTACATTTCAAGGCAATGTTGATGAAAGAGATGAAAACAGGGAGAAAAACTGCTCTAGTGCCTGATACTATCCTTGTCGCTTTTCCCACAACTGCTCAGGCAGCTACAGCGTCATCTGGAAATGAAAGACAACTGAGGAGAAAGCTCATGAGGCAGGCAAGCTAAGAACTCTCTTGATTCAGATTTTGACCCAGGACAGAAGGGCTTCAAAGCCCACCATGTGCTTGAGATTAGTGTTTGAATAACTTCTAAAAGTCATTTCCAAGTCAGGTATTGAAAAATAAATCTGAAAGGGTTACTAGGAAGTAAGCTTCTCTCATAGTTGAATGCCTCAGGAAATCACATATGCTCGGGGCACAAGAGTTGATGATGGCAATACTAGATTGGCCCATGAACCCTAGTAAAATTTAGGGCAGCCACTTGTTCTTCAGTTGTGATCACAAGTTGACAGAAGGAACATACTTATGAGGCCAACTGCCTGTGACTGAGCCTGCTGTCTCACACAGCACAAATTAGTCCCCGAAGAATGATGGCAAAGCGGTGAGTTAGGGCTCGGCAAAGCACTGCAAAATATATTAGCATGAGCAAAGCATTGTTCTTCAGAGCATTAAGCCTGTGCAGCCTCTCAGAGGCTCAAAAGCAGCTGCTTTAAAGGGCCTTTACCTCACTGCTGCATCAGGGGAAATGGTTACTTTCCTTTGGCTTTCCAATAAAATCCAAAGCTGTTAAAAACCTTAGAATTGTGTAAATTATGATACATTTAAATTATTCATATGGACAGGGGAAATTTCTTCTATTCAGTCAGATCACCTGTTCCCTCTAACCCCTTACTGTTAACACCAAGTTTTCTCATACACAAGGAAGATTATTCTGCAACTGGGGCTGAGATATCTTCAGTGTAAGTATTTCATCAGCTTCAAAGCAAGGCTATCATGTCACAGATCAGAAAAAAATTCAGAATGTGCAGTTTGTGTAGAACAGCCATACAGGTATAAAACTCTGTTCACACTGAATGGAGTCCCCTTCATCATAATTCACACAATCAATATATTTTGAAGGTCTGTAAGGGCCTCAGAGAGAAATTATATGTTTATACCTTAGCTAAATCTGTCAACTAAAGCCATTTCAGTAACCTCAAAAATTAAGCTTTGTTAACTGTGATAGCAGCTGTTAGGTAATCAGAAATTAAACACAGATCAAAGGGTGGACTTTCCCCTGCTTCTGAAGCTCCAGAGACAGCTCATTTTAGGGGCTGGCTAGGCCTTGATTTGAGAGAGCAAACTCTGGAAATACCTTAATAAGAAGCAGCTTATTACCTTCCATTGTGTCCTCCATAGATTCTGTATCTATTCTCTGTATCCTGTGGGAAGGGAGGGAGGAAAAGGAAGGAAGGAAGGCAGATCTGTAGCTTGGTAGCAGGTCAATGTTTTTTCCTGTTAAATTTCTTTGCCAGAATGACTTTTCAGCCTTTCAGACAAGAGGTATGCAAATAGGGTTTGTAGCCTTCAGCAACCTCTTTGTAATTTCCACTACTGATCAAGCCAATTGTAAAATTATCTGCCTTTTAAAGAAAACAGCCCAGATTTTGCCTGGCTGCTATAACAAAGAAATGTCCTTTCCATTTACTGTATAGCACTTTTGACTCTTCTTGGCCTCAAGCAAGAATGACGGCCCCAGCCAAACTTGGCCCCAGCCAAACTATGAAGACTGTCATTTTGCTGCAGATGCCTCCAATTTTCTTGTGTTTAGGGAGGCAAAACAAGGGTCTCAGAGCCGCTGACGGGGTCTAGAATTTGATTTGCTTTGGCTGGGTAACTATTTGCCAAGGGCAAGAGGGTGGGTTTTCCACTCTAGAGCAAGAAAGCAACACAGGAGGGCATAATTCCTATAAAGCCAAATTCAAAATCATTTGCTAATGTGATCAGCATTTTGGAGAATTGGTGAAATTCTGAAGTAAAGTATCATACATTTGATCATGAACCATGTTTTAATGTTTACAAAATTGCTACCATGCTATTTTCTTGTTTCTAGAATATAAGTTTAATTCTTTCTCATGTATATTGTGGAAATTTATTTAATAAAGTTTATTATAGTGCAGTATGGATGGAAGGGCAGCACTTTAAAATACCTTTTTTTGTATTTGATTTCATTGTTAATAGTTTGCCTTGAAAAGTGATGAGGACTATTAATTATCTGGTCAACTGTATAGTTATTCTTGTTTTGGTAGATTGTCCCTCTCTTTGGAATTATGCTTTGAACCACCTATCAGAACCATTCTTAGAAACATTTATTTCTGATGGTTGTGAGATGTTGCAAAAGTTCTTCAGTTTCTTTGGGGAGAGAGAATGAATGAATGAATGAATGAATGAATGAATGAATGAATGAATGGTCTTTATTAACAGGTCACTTGCCAAGACACCATAAAACACAGTATTATGTTGCAAAAAGGCCAATGATATCAGTTATATAACAAATCAAAGAACAGTTGTTTGTATTTTAATCTGCTTCTCCTTCTTTTCGCATTCCAAAATCCCTTTGAAATTGTCATTTTTATTTTCACTTAGAACTGACTAAGTTTTGATTAGCCCCATTTCAGCATGAAATCTGAATAAAAAAGACATTTTCACACAGGTTCCCTCTACATAAATGTTTAAAGGCACTTTTCCTAACATATATACTTTTGACAAATAATGTTTATCTAGTAAAATATATATTTGTTATCTAGTAAAATATATATTTGTGCATACTTCTCTCTAGAAAGCACATTTTGTGCATTTTTAAAAACTGAATGTTGGCACAACATTTTGAAAAAAGTTGTTATTGGTACAGGTGTATATTCTAGTTGCAGTTTCTAGTTGCAGAAAAAGGGTGTATTTATATAAGAAGTAAATAGAACAAATTTTTAATTTATCGTTAGATACTTCTGTCTCAGAAGAGTGCTTGGGAATTAAAGGAAATTAAATCAGAGCAGGATCAGAATTGTTAAACATCACCAGGAAATCCCCCATGTAGTGGCTAGACACGGTAGTTGAAAACAAAAATCTAGCAAGAAGGCAGTAGCCAACCATTTCTATACTGCTGCCAAGAAAACAACATAGAGGTCATGCAGCAACCTTTTTCAGGTGGAATTTTGTGGAACTCTAGGGTTTTGTGAGAGAGAGCGATTGAAAAAAAAAATGTTTTTTTGAACTTCACATGCCATGCAATGCTACTGCCCACAATGGTGGGAATGTTTACACACTGCAACTCAGCTGTTTACAACTCAGCTTTGCTGTTGTTGTGAACACTGTAAAATGTGTAGGTTAGAAATGAATTATACTGTGAAGATTTTGAATTTTTGTGATTTTCATGCAAGGGGTTCCCTGAGACCTGAAAATTATTTCATGGCTTCCTCCAGAGTAAAAAGGTTGAAAAGGGTTTTCATAGAGTATGCATAGACTATCCATGAGATCGTCAGGATTGTGTTTGACTTGAAGGATTATTAATGAAAAAAGTAGAATACCTAAGGAAGAATGAGGTCCATCTGATTTGAGGAACTTCAAACCAGGACTCTTCTAAGATCTTCTGCATTCCATTGAAACCCTCCCTGGAGTTTCCTTGATTCCATTTGCATTGTTAAAACTCTCATGTATAGGCTTGCAAGCAGTGACAAATCTAGTAGAGATACTGGATTGGACCTTATTGGAAGGCTTTATGAGAGTTTAGAGCAACAGTCCAGCAGCATAAAGGTTATGGCTACTTCTGCTTATGGCAAGCATATTAACTTATTCCATATCCAGCTATATGTGCCAGAAGGCTCCTTGAAAGTACAACTGATGTTCTCTGAAAATAACTGATTTTTTTTTCAATTCACTAGTGTACAATCTAGGGAAATAATGGTCTCTGTAGATGAATCTCTTAATATTGTGGAGAGTGAAAACAGTTGATTTATAGTCCCAGTGAAAGAGTTATAAAATCTTCCTAAAGTTCTTCTAAAAATATGTTCTCACACACACCAAAAAAAAAAAAAAAGTAAGGGCAGCAAGAAACAACCTTACAACTTATAACTTTCCAGTCTTGTTCCATGTGAAAATGCCACAGAGCCTTTTAAATATTTCTTCTTCTTTGTTTACTATGTATGGAGATAGATAATTGATGTAAAGATAGTTAAAGAAATAACTTCTTATGCTTCACATTGTCTAACGCCAGGAGCAGTTGCTCAAATTAAAGTGGAGATTTCCACTTATATCCATACAAAGATGTTATATCACCATATCGACAATGGGAAGCTCCTTTTGCCATTTCCTTTTCTGATGTATTTTAATTTACTTCAGTGGGAGTTGCTAACATTTATGCATCTATATGCATAAATATATTCATCATTCTAACCATTTTAACTCCCTTTTCTCTGTTTATCCTGAATTCTTTGTTGGGTAATCAGTTTGAATTTCTCAATGGCTTATTGCTCCCCACACTGCCTAACAAGCTTTTGTCTGTTGCGCCCAGTACTTCTTATGCTTTGCTTCCAGTTTGTACTGTTTTACTCTGAACTTGGTACTGGGATGGCAATAGCAGCTGAATTATGACTACACTGAGACTAAAGGGGTTAATCTATGGTATGGGTATAATTTAAGAAATGGAGAAAATGGAGGGGGAAGTCTCCAGTGTCTCCAATATGTGTTTTGTGCCTTCAGTCACTTAAGTCTCTCTGAAACCCCTCTCCTCTTTCCTGCAACATCCAAATGATGTAAGTCAAAATTGCTTCCCTATATAACATGTGAAATATTAGATAAAAATACTTCCCTTTATAGCACAAAGATGTACCTGAATGCAGCTACATGTTTCTGCTAGTTACTGCAATGCTAGATTACGTGGTAGGAATATTACCCAGTCAATACAGGGACTACAGATAGCAGTGATGAAGTGGGCTATTTCATGGAGAGAAAGGTTAGAGGACCTTCAAGATAATCATGAGTTCTATCCCAACTCTTCCTAACATAAGCCAAATCATGTTCCCTCAGGTTCTTCTAAAAATAATAACTAAGTAGACTGCTAAAGATGGTAAGAGGTTTAGGTTTGAGTTCTCTTTATCTTTTCTGTCCCCTCAATAGTTATTAAATCACTGAGTTGGTTCCATGTACTTTTGAATCCAGGCTGGAGGTAATATAAGTGAACACAAGGCAAGAATTCCCCCTTATTTGCCTCTATGACTGGCATATTTCTGGACTAAATTATGGCAAGCTATGCTGCCTTCAGAAAAGTCATAGTCCTAGCCAACCCACTCTGTAAGTACTCCTATGAAATGGCATAAGAGTTTTGAAATTTGTATCTCATCTTCATTTAATGAAGCCTATATCACAATTACACCAACATCTGGAAATATTTTATATGCTGGCATCCTATGTCATTGATCATTATAGGTATTAAAAACTTAACTGCTGTTTTAGATAGTAGACTTTAAGAGGCGATTTCTTCCACGATCAAGAAAGATCAAGTTTGGTTTATCAAAAGTAGACATGAATTGGATAATATTCAGCCCTTGGTGGCTTTGATTGATTTGAATAAAGACAGAAAAGACCAAGCTGTAATTTTATCACTTGAGGCAAAAAAATACCTTTTGATAAAAATCTATATTTTATGTTACCTTAATTATGTTTAAATTTCGTTAAAATATATTACCTTAATTAATTTTTTTTTTTTTTTTGGTCTGCGCTCAGTCATTACTGACCCTGCAGTGACTGCTTGGACGAGTCCTTGCAGTTTTCAAGGCAATTGTTTCGGAAGTGGTTTGCCAGAGCCTCCTTCCTAGAGCAGAGCCCAGCTGGCGAGCGGAGGAGGCGGGGTTTCCGTTGCTTCGCACCCTTTTCGGGCGAGTGCAGTTTCGCGCTTACCGGCAACTGGTCCCAACTCCCGTGCAAGCGCCGCCAGCATTTTTCCTCCCACCGGAGTGGGAGTACCCATTTTTCTACTCACGTGAGTTTTCAACCTGTTGGATTGACAGGAACTGGGGAGGAAACAGGAGCTCACCCTGTTTAGCGTGAAGGCTGGACTCGAACCACCGAAGCATCAGCCATTTCTGGCCGGCAACTTTCAGCGTCATTAAGCCGCTGCGCCACCGCGTCCCCCTAATTAAATTTAGATTTCAGCAAATATTTATAACATGTGTCCAGATTCTGGATGTAAATCCCCAAATCTAAAGTAAAGACCAATGGTTACTTTTAATCTACCTTTTCACTCTCTGAAGGCACAAGACAATAATGACTACTTTCTTTTGATTTTTGATACATTTTAGAACCCTTAGGTATAGGCATAGTATCTATGGTTTTTCTCACAATTCATCAGACTATAAATTAGTATTATAAGCTGATGATGTTTTATTTTTTATTTATGAACTTCATATTTCAATTCAAGCCTTGATACACTTGATGAATGTGTTTGGGCAAATTGCAGTATTCTTTCTCAGAACTGATATCAATGGAGATTATTTTATGGATATATTAAGTAACTATACTGAATTGCTTAATTATTTAAGTATTTTTATTTCATATTTCTCAAATTAAATTACATTAAATATGAATAAAATATATACAGAAATTTCTTTATCTGAATTTAAAGACCACTTCAGTTGTGACTCATTCTGGGTATTGATACATGGGAACCTTTAAACCTCACACTTTAGGGTACAGTAAACTTTAAGAACAAATGGAATTCCCATGATACTTAATATTTTGCATGGAATTTCCATGCACATAACTGGAAAACATTTTCAAAATTTCCAAATTGTTCTAAAAATGTCTATGAGATTCTTCAGTTCCTAAGATATCCTTGAAAAATATGAAGTTGTCAGTTAAGGAAGGAGCGTTGTGTTTGTTCAATCTTGAATTATAACATTATGAATATCTTCTAACTGCTACCAAATTTTGAACTTCTTTAACTTCTTTTTATTCCAAGAGAAAAATATAGAATCATTTCTTTTAAAATAGTTTTTGTCCCAATTTTCTGAAACATATATCAGCACTGTAGGAATTCCCCTTACATCCCTTTATTTCCATAGACCCAGAACTAGCAAAAGAATCCACGGCAGCAGTACTACACAACACACCTGACCTAACCAAATACACTAAGATCGAGATACCCAGAATCATGGATCTTATCAACCTCTGCCTCACAACTTACTTTCAGTTTGGAAAGTAGTACCAACAAATCAGAGGCACACCCATGGGATCCCCACTCTCAGGACTCATAGCAAAGACTGTAATGCAGCATCTAGAAACTTTAGCATTCCCACGCATACAACCAAAAGTATGGATCCGGTATGTAGATGACATCTTTGTCATAATAAAAAAGGAACAACTACAGAAGACACATGAAGCAATCAACAACATCTTCAAAGGAATAAAATTCACAAGGGAAGAAAAGAACAACACACTACCCTTCCTGGATATCCTTATCAGCAGAGGAAATGACAGCAAATTAGAAAGTCTATCAAAAAACAACCCATGCTAACCAAATGCTCCATTACCAAAGTAACAACCAAACCTCCCACAAGAGGAGCTGTGTAAGAACATTATTCAGACAAGCACAAATGCATTGCAGCAACCTGGAACACCAGAAAAGAGAAACAGATTGCCTTCACATCTTCCAGTAAAATGGATACCCATGCAACCCATGCATAGTTTCAATTGAGAAACTGTAAGCATCCTAGACCAAGCTAAATCCAAAAGCACTAGGAAATTCCTGGAAGCTTGGCACTCAGACAAATCGGCTATCAATAGATACATAGAGATAAACTATATTTACATGCCATTCAAAAGAGACAATAAGAAAGCTAAGGAAACAAAAAGACCAAAACACATACTCTCCAGCAACCTACACTCAGATAAGCAGGGATTAACACTGGACAAACAATCAAGCAGAAAACAATACCCTAATCAAGGAACTACCAAGGAGAACCCCCCCCCCCAACACTGTACAACAAGCTACTGTATATAAGCAGGGAGCAAAACCTACACTCACTAGCACTGATGATGGTACCTAGTTGGGTAATGAAACATCTCCAATCAAACAACAAAGCTCAGCACCAAGGACTCCACAGTTCAACCCTAAGTTACATATATTCTCTTCTCTTCTTCTTCTATATTCTTTTGTCATGCATATTAATAAATATTCACTGAATAATTAAAAGCGAAGATTCTGATAGAGAAATTGTAGGATTCTTATAGTAAATATTGCTAGTTTTAAAAAAAAGTTTAATTAGAGTGTAAACTGTGAAATGAATGATTACAGAAGATATTACCTAACCATATGTCAATGTGCATCTGATGCCAAGAATAGGGAAAAATTATGAAAATCCTATGGAAATAACTTCAAAGCAGATGGAATGAAAACAAAATGCTGACATTCATTGTTAGCCTTTATTTCTAAGGCTATTAGCTTGTCTTCAGGAACTTAGGCACAAGAAGTACTACTATAATTCAGGAAGATGACCCTGAATTTAAGATAATTTACCATTCCAAAAGAAAAAAGACAGGAAAAAAAATTATAACACAGGCAAGAATATCATGCAATGCCCAATTTACTTCACCATACCCAGGGCACCATGGGTATGGTGAAGACCACCTTTCCCAAATAGATTTTGCCTGCCCATTCTGAGGACACAGAAGATGTCTGTTGTAGATTCCCACCTATTAAGAGGTGAGATGGGAGGAGCCAAAAATGGGCAGTCTCTGTGGAGGATCTCCTTCTCTGGAATAGCTGCCTCCCCAAAGCAAGGATAAGTCCCATTCTTCTGGCCATTCAGCTCATAAAACATGACTGTTCCAGAAGGCCTTTGGGAATGGGATTTTTTTTTTTTTAATTATTAAATTTTTCAACCGCCCATCTCCCCCCAATGGGGGAACTCTGGGTGATTCACAACAAACATTACAAACATAAAATATATAAATACATAAAACCTTAATTAAAAACATTACTAAAAAGGAGAAGGAGAGTCCAGGAGGATGAAAAATCTGAGGCTGAAGGCAGAGGCCTCTATGGGGCTAGCCATCTCCATGCTTGAGGTATTCCCACCCCACCCCAGGCCAGGTGGCAGAACCAGGTCTTCAAAGCCTTACGGAAGGCCAGGAGTGTGGGGGCCGATCGCACCTCTGGGGGCAGGATGTTCCAAAGAGCAGGGGCTACCACAGAGAAGGCCCGCTTTTTGGACCCCGCCAGTCAAAGTTCTTTCACCGAGGGGGTCCTAAGCATGCCCTTTCTGTGTGATCGGGTGGGATGGGTTGAAGTCATAGGGGAGAGGCGGTCCCTTAGATAACCTGGTCCCATGCCATGTAGGACTTTAAAGGTGATAACCAACACCTTGAATTGGACCTGGAAGCAAACTGGCACCCAATGCAGCTCGTGGAGCAGAGGTGTTACATGGGCCCTCCTTGGGGCTCCAACAGTAGCCCACGAGGCTGCATTCTGGACCAGCTGTAGCTTCCGGATACTCTTCAAGGGTAGCCCCATGTAGAGCGCATTGCAGTAGTCTATCCGGGCATGAGTGACTGTTTGAAGGGCATCCCGATCCAGGAAAGGGCGTAACTTATGCACAACCCAAAGTTGTGCAAAGGCCCTCCTTGCCATGGCTGCCACCTGCTCTTCAAGCAGGAGCCGTGAGTTGAAGAGTTCCCAGTGCCAGGAATACTACATTAATTATAATTTTTACCATAATGATATATTGTTTTTCTGTTGTTGTAAGCTATTGCATGTTGTAGTTCCTTTTGTACAACACTTAGAAAAGCCACGACTGAAATGGTTTATAAAATTTATAAATAAATACTTCCTCACCTTGTCAACCTAGAGCTGTCAGCTACAATCGAATCTAATCCTGGGATTCCCCCACCCCAAATGTGCATTTCACACACAATGTATGTGCTTATATACATATAGGTATATACATGTACTTGTCAGAAGCTACACTCCAAACATGCTCAGGACAAAGGCTCAGAGAAGGGTATTCCACATAATACGTCTGTCTGTCTGTCTGTTTGTCTAATTCAGACAAGGCTGTTCCACATAATACCACCATTCATTCATTCATTCATTCATTCATTCATTCATTCATTTCCCTGCACAACTCCCAGCAATGAGAACCCATTTGAGTCATTAAATCCTGAAACTGAACACAACAAAATGTGAATGATTAAATAAAACATACATGTACAAAGGCAGTATATCTCAGAACTTAGGGGAAACAGCTTGTGGTCCTGTCTTATTTATAAGTGGTCCAAGGGCTTTGGAGATAGAATGCTGGCCTAATTAGTCAGTGAGGCATTTTCTCTGTTTATATTTTATATGCATTTTCACCTGCTAATATATATTCATATTCTCAGACCATAACATATTTAGTAAAATACTTGAACACTGACATGAAAAGCTTCTCTTTTTAAAAAAAAAAGTTTTCAAAATATAAAATATTAGCAAAAGAGCAAAGCATACTTTAAAAACCCCACAATTAAACAGAACAATCCTGAAACTTAAAAAAAAAACAGAAACCAAAACAAAAATGAAAGATGAAAAAAAAAAAGACTGAGGGAAGGAAAAAAAATCTACCTTATATACAGTATTAAGCTTATCAATAGTCACTGGTTTACTAATAAATACCATATAGTACTATAGTATAATCAAACACAAAATCTTATTGAAAAATGTCATAAAATCTCTGCCAAAGTTGTACGTATTGCTTCATCCTTTAATTAGTAGAGAATATTGCCTTTTCCAATATGGTTCAGTTACACATTTACAAACACCATTCCTTAACATCTCTCTTTTTTTAAAATAAGAACTTTATTATATTATATTAGGAATACAATTAAAAACAAAAAAGAGAATACAGTAAAAATAGAAAATAGAACTAAAAAAAGACAAACTAAAATAGTGAAGATAGATAGAACAGAAAGCGACTTCCGACTATTTCCCATACAGATATAAATACAAATTTAAAAAAAGTTAATCTCTTACCACTAATTAATCCAAATTCACATTATTTCTATCAACACAAACCACCTAATTATTAAAACCCACAATCAACACTTTCATCCCCCCCCCCACAAGTATGTAATCTAAGAAGGGTTGCCATAAGGAGATGAATTTAAAAAACAATATTATCTCTTATTAATACTATTAATTTTGCCATTTAAGCCAAGTCCATTAGTTTAATAATCCATTCTTCTGCTGTAGGTATTTGTGGGACCTTCCATCTTTCTTGGCTTGTTCATCTTCCATATTCATGTATAACAACATCTTATACATTTTAACAATAACATATTCATCATTTATACAAAAACATTTAAACAGTTGCATATACGTAGATCACTAAGATATAAAGCCTTCTAACTCTATTCTTTTATTTTAAAATTTAATTCACCCTATCCCTTCTAATTTTTCCCAACAAAAGAGGATTTTATTCTTTTTCAAAATATCTATCAGAACAGCATAATCCTTTCCCTTCCTTGAAATCCTTACTGATATTTCTTTAGGCATAGTTATATCCACGTTTTCAATGTTAAATTTAAAATCAAAGTGTACTTGAAAGACCAACACATCTCTTGATTTAACAGATACAATTGCATACCTAGAATTTATATAAAGAATTTTCTCTATTTCATCCATCATATTTATTAAATTTTCTTCTTTAATCTCAAAAATTTCCCTGGACCTTAAACAAAGTTCTTTATCTCTCAATTCCAGTGGTACAACTTTATCCAACTCTTTATCCCTCTCACTTTCCAAAAAGTTGACTGTGTCATTAACTTTTTTATTATCTTCTTCCAATTCCTTTTCAATTTTGTCCATTTTTTGGTCAAACTTCTCATCAAGATCGGCAAATGTTAAATATTTGGTTAACACTTTGAGTAATGGTTTGTGTTTTGAGAGTATATTCTTCAAATATGCCTTTTATCCAGTCAGATTCACCAATGCTTTTTGGTGGCCATTATTTCTGTTTCTTCTTCTTTCCACTCTTAGTTAAAAATTAAAGAAAGGAGAAAAGGAAAGCTGTTTCTTCCTTTCAATAGTTTCCAATTTAATATTTTTGCTCCCTCTTGTGCCCAAAAGTGATAATTCCCAAATGCAAACATAACTGAATAGCCACAACAAACAGCAAGACGGGGGGGGGGGGGGCAAATTAGTAACCAATCCCAGCTTAGAAAAATTGGCAGATTTTGCTTTCTCACAAACTAGCAACAAAACAAGGGGGTTGAATCTGCAGCCAATCATAGCTTGTGAAAATCGCCAAACCAAAACTTTCCCACAGTATTTAAGAGTAAATCTCTCTCAATTCCAGAAACAGAAAAGAAAAAAAACTTATATAAAATTCTTCCTTTTTAAAAGCAAAAGTAAAATATAAATAAAAATAGTCTCTTAAAAGCATAGAAAACTTCTTTAAAAACATTAAAACTTCCAGATTGCATGCTCTTATTTCAATCCTTCAAATCCAGTACAACACACTTTAAAAGTCCCAGAAAATAATGAAAGTCCAACCAAGAGAAGAAATATTTCTGTAGTGGAGATAGCCCCTTTAAATTCTTTAAATAACTTACAACAAAAGTGATTTTAGAGGTGGGGTGGTCAGAAGTAGCGTCTCTTTAAGAAGCTTTAAACGCGGCGCCAACAAGCTGATCCGCCTGCTTCCCAGCTGATTGCTCACCATTGGTTCGCAACCCGTGTTTGATTGATAAGCTATAGCTGTCCGGAAGACACGTGACACGATTCGATAGCTTCCCCTTGCCCAGAGAATGCTTCGTGTCTCGGAAAAAAATCCTGAGACACCGAATTAACCATGTTTAACGCTCTAGCTTCAGAGGAGCTTCAGCCGGAGGGACCTTCCACCATATTGTCCTCCAGACTTTTCCAGTTTCTCAATATAATTCTTTTAGTTACCTCTTCCTCCCATGCACAATACAACCATAATTCCAGATAAACAGATTCCAGAGCTTTGGTATATAATTCAACGTCACATTAACATCTTTGACATTTAAAGATTTTCCCATAAATCTACTTCTATACATTAATATACCAATCAAAAAACAAAACAAAACAAAACTAAATGAATGCAGGACTATATCATATGGCTCAATAAGCCTCCATCAAAGAAAATCTGATGTCCATCCTTTCACGTTCATTATTTGGGGAGTCCAATACACTCTAAATACAATGTTTTGATAAATCAATTTTAATCTCAAATCTGTTGATACCATTTTAACATTTTTAAGATCGTGAAGCCATTGATGGGGCATTATCGGAGATTTCAGTTCTTTAGCCCATGTTTGGAATATCCCAGAAATGTCCACTTTAAAAATATCTTAATAGAAATATATTATTGGTTTTACTTCTGTCGTGGATTCCATCAAATAAGAGAGCAACTCACATACCTTTGAAGTGGCCAAAGTGACTGGCCCATATTGATCTGTTATGAATTACTTCTTAATGCATTGCTTTTTGTTTGTAGTGAAAGTGGAATGGGAGAGAACAAAGCCCATGGAAAATTGGTTGGAACTAGCATCCAAGAAGCTTTGCTTTTTGTACAAGTGATTCCCATCCCCCAAATAAAGAACACCTACCATTTTGTCAAATGTTTTCCTAAAATCAAGATAAATTATATCTACAGCACAATCTATTAAGGATTATGATTACCTAATCAAAAGAAAATGAGAGGCAGTTACTTTGGAAAATGTTCTTGAGATATTCATGCTGACAATTAGTTATTGTCACCTTGTAATTCTTTCCTTCGCCTTGTGATCTAGAACACAAGGAAGTGTTGGTTGGACATCATGGTAAATCCCCCCCAAAGGAAATAGAAAAGGAACATATGGGAGAGGGGGCTTGCTTTACCTAGCAAAAAATAGTACATGGGAAAAAGAAATAAAACCTAAATTTCCTAGCTGTAGTTCTGAAGCTTCAAAAACTTAGATGAAGTTTAGGGAAAGGCAGAATTTCAAATGACAGTAGTTTGAAAATTTACAAGTTATACTCAATCCCCATTTTTTTGCTCCTTAAATCTATTTTGTCTAATTTCTGTGTCCAGCTACATTTTTTTTTAAAAGTCCAAATAAATATTTGTTCAAATTTTGAGGCCTATTGCTCTTAATATGCAGGTATCTGAACACGTTTTTCCTACAGTACAATTATTTTGCTACTAATTCTCTTTAATGCAGTGCCTGCATATATATTATTTTAATTACAATAGATATTTCTGTAGATTTTATGTTTTTGTTACTTGATAAATTACATCACATAATTGGAAAGTACATCCTGGAGGTACAATTGTATTTCAGTTCACACATTAGTTTAGAAAGGGGGAATTATGTCCATTAAAAATGCAGACCAAATGAACTTTCTGCCCATGCTATTCTGAATGCCCAAGTATTGTGTGATCTGTTAGACAGGAAGCTTAGCCTAAGTAACAGTTCTCAAAAAAGGGGATTGGAAGCTTTGACTGGTCAACTCAGGAAGGTCTGTTCCAATAGAAGAGGATACTAGAAGAGAATATATGTAGCTCAGGGTTAAATTGTAGAGTCCTTGGTGCTCTCTGAGCTTGGTTGTTTGCTTGCAGATATTTCATTACCCAACTAAGTAACATCATCAGTGTGAGTGAGTGTGGGGATTACTCCCTGTTTATATATAGTAGCTTGCCCTGCCAGTTTTGGTGGAGGTGTGGTTTTCTTCTTGGTAGTTCCTTGATTAGGGTATTGTTTTCTGCTTGATTATTTGTCTGGTGTTAATCCTGCTTATCTGGGTGTATGCTGCTGGAGAGGATGTGTTCTGGTCTTTTTTGTTTCCTTCTTAGATTTTTGTTGTCTCTTTTGAATGGTGTGTAAATATGGTTTATTTCTATGTGTCTATTGATGGCTGATTTGTCTGAATGCCAAGCTTCCAGAAATTCCCTAACATTTTTGGATTTAGCTTGATCTAGGATGCTTACAGTTTCCCATTTGAAACTGTGGTTGAGTCTGTCCATGTGTTGTGAGATTAAGGAGTTTTCATCATGTCTTCTGACTACTAGTTGGTGTTCATGGATGCACTCTGCTAGTCTTCTGCTTGTCTGTCCTATGTGGTAGCTGTTACATTTCTTACACTGTATGTTGTAGATGACTCCTGTTTTTTCTTCTTGGGCTACTGGGTCTTTTGGTTTAGTTAAGATGTTTCAGAGGGCTTTAGTTGGTTTGTCTGCTACAGTGATGCTATGTGGTTGTAATAGTCTGTTGGTTGCTTCTGAAATGTTTTTGATGTATGGTAGTGTTATCCTTTTCATAGCTTGTGTTGATTGTGCTATACGGGGTTGAGTGGTCAGGCACATTTTGGTAAAGTTGCATGGGTATCTATTTTGTTGGAAGATGTTGTATTGGTGGTCTGTTTCCTTTTTCTGGTGTCTGCGTTGCTGCAGTGCATTTGTGCTTGTCTGAACAATGTTCTTACACAGCTCCTCTTGTGGGAAGTTGGGTTGTTACTTTGGTAATGGAGCGCTTGATTAGTGTGGATTGTTTTTCAATAGACTTGTCTTTCTAATTTGCTGTCATTTCCTCTGCTGATGAGGATATCCAGGAAAGGTAGTGTGTGATTTTCTTCTTCCCTTGTGAATTTTATTCCTTTGAAGATGTTGTTGATTGTTTCATGTGTCTTCTCTAGTTGTTCCTTTTTTATTATGGCAAAGGTGTCGTCTACATACCAGATCTATACTTTTGGTTGTATGTGTAGGAGTGCTAAAGTTTCTAGATGCTGCATTAGAGTCTCTGCTATGAGTCCTGAGAGTGGGAATTCCATGGGTGTACCCCTGATTTGTTGGTATATCTGTCCACCAAACTGAAAGTAGGTAGTGAGGCAAAGGCTGAGGGAGGTCCATGATTCTGAGTATTTTGACCTTAGTGTATTTAGCTAGGTTGGTTGTCTTGTATAGTATTTCTGCCATGGATTCTTTCACTAGTTCTGGATCTATGGACATGAAGAGTACTGTGTTATGAAATGAAACCATAATTTCATCTTCTATTTTTAGGTCTTTGATTTTCTAGATACCTTCAGGAACGTCTGTCTCAAGGAGGATGTTGTTTTTTTGCATAACTTCCTACTGCAGCATTTTCTGTGAGTGCCAGGCTTCTGGCAGCCATTCATATTTCATACAGATGTTAGATTTTGCTTTCTTTCCATCATGCCAAAATGAGGCTCAAGAGCAATGATAGCTGACACTGTGAGCAGCTCCTCGTCAACATAAGAAAATGCCTTTAGCTGAGGAAGCTGCTTATCCCTAAATAGTTTTAAGCTTGCAACATGCATAAGTGAAACCTGAGTAGAATGTTCCTATTCTGTCCCTGGGATTCTAACTGAGCAACAGCCACACGCACGCACACACACACACACACACACACACTCACAGAGTCTCATTCCAGTGTGGCTTTCAGAATGGCAAGTGTTGCATTCCCCAACTTCCCCAAACAATGAAAAGCTCCTTTGCAAGACAGACCACTGGAGTCTGAAAATGTAATATATTTGCTTCATTTATGAGCATACCGCTATAGCAAACAGGCAGTTATACCAGGCAGACCCTCAGAGAATAATTGGGGCAGCTCTCCAAGGGTGCACCCTTAATTTGATTTAATATTTGATAAAAACAATTGGCATTATCAAAATTTGTCAGCTGCTTCTTCTATAGTGTTTTCTCTTTTTTCCTTTCCTTTTAGCCCAATTCCCACACTTGAAGAAGTGCTATGTCTTTTAAGCTCTCATTCAAAAATAAATATACTTTTCCAATTGTAAGAAGTTTTATCTGTTATCTTCTCTGATTGAAATCTGAACTGACCAACATGTATTATTAATTAGGAACCTGCTTAACAGAAAAAAATGATTCATAAACAAGTATAATCAGAGTTTACCAGACTATCCATTCTGCCTGCTTAAATCACTCAAGGGGTCAACAGTCTTAGCCCCAGTTACTGTCATGCAATGGCCTAGGCACAAAAGCAAATAAATTAATAAAAATGGTCCAAAAGTATGCAAAATCTTATGTCAGATTGCCAAAATAGTTATCTCATGGGATAGCATGAGATTTGGGAGATCTTGCAAAATTAAAGTGATTTTCATAATTACTATTTTTAATGGGGTCTTTTATGGCATCTTTCAGGGTCTGACAAACATATTGGCTGCTGTGAGCACCATGATTTGACCCCATCTCTCCCCAAATCCAACATCTGGACCTTTACCTTTATCTGCAAGAAAACAATCTAAAGCTACTGGTTATTTTGTAGGCATGTCCATGTAGTTTTCATGGCTACACTACAAAAGTGGCCTGTCCCTTCCTTCTTAGATTTTTTTCGACTTCCTAGTCTAACCTGTTGTCCTGTGATTTTATAGTATCACCATAATTAGCACGTGTCCAAAAACCTGTGGCTTTGTTTTGTAGGCTTTTGCGGCATTTTTGCTGTCTTCATTCTCTTAGAGGGTCCTTCACTGTTTTCACTCTGCCTGATTCTTCAGACATTTTCCTCATCATGTTTTCTCAGCACTCCATGTTGCCGATCCCTGGCTCAAGAAGTGTAAACTTGTTTATAACAAGTTACATCTGCTTATGAAAACTTGAGAAATCAGATTTTTATGAACTCTTCTGTGAAAGGATCTAATCATCACTCCCCATACTAACTCATAAATGAGAATTTAGTTGGCTAACCATTCCTAGGCTTCCAATGAAGTTCTTTGGTTAAAAAAAAAAAGAATTATCATGAGGAAGTAGGATTTTCATTTTTCTAGTCACTAAATGATCAGTATAACAATGGCATTTCTGTAAAGTAGAGATTGATCAGAAATGTCCATTAGGATTCTTGGACAAATACATTAGTTTTTAAATCTTTTGGATATATAGAGGAATTTAGAATGCACATGAAGACTGAAAATTGAACTTTTCAAAATTTATACAATTTTACCATTTAAAAAAGGCACATAAAAATGTATGTCCATTAGGAGAAGATATGCATATAAATGACTTTACTATAGAAAAATTGCTTGCAAAAATGTGCATGTAAGCAGTGTAAAGAAAAATGCATACATTAGGATATAGACATAGATAAACATGTATGAATATATTGCAACCTTTTTTCAACCAGAAATTCAGATGGCCCCAACCCTGTTAGTCTTTCACAAGGCCTTGAAGACCTGGCTGTTCCTCCAGGCATCTGGGGCAAGGGGAGATGAGCTCTGCTACTGTTGATGGTTAACAATTTATCCTTGGGTGCAGGAGGGTGCAGAGATGGCATTTATGTTTGAGGTATTTGTTTGCTTTTAATATTGTAAGCTATCCAGAGTCACTTGCATGAGATGGGCAGGTGTGTGTGTGTGTGTGTGCGCGCGCGCGTATATGTATGTGCATATATGTAAAAACCATGTACCAAAAAAAAAAAAAAAGAGGATCAAACAGAACTTTGGTCAATGCATGCATGCATCTGGTATCTGTTACTTGCAATATTTTTCTTTGTTCTTTTACTTTTTACTTTCCAGTTCTTCATTCCTGTTCCTCCTCCTCCATTCTTTGCAGGGCTGAGAAGGATTACTGTTGATGAAAACTTGTGTGGAATGTTTCTCATTCAAACTCATATCCATCATTTCAGACACCTAACACTTTTATTTTATAGTCTATAAAAATATTCTCAACTCAGTTTGTCTTATGGTTGGACACTGAGTTAAATATACAATGCTGTATGCCAGAGGAAAATGCAGGGCCAGAGACTGACTGACTGACAGACAACAGTAAACCATTAAGTGTTGCAATTTCATTAGCATCATCCAGAGAAAAGAGTTAAAAATATCACAGGTAGCTTTTTGCTGATTTCAGTTAGACTCATTTGCCTTTAACAGCCTCCGCCAGTAACGTATTTGTGGATCCTTTGGAAAGTATGTTGAAACAACAGTGCTTCAGATGTTGCAAGGAAAACAAAATTGCCCATTCTCATTAAATGCATAAAGGCAAAAATTAACATCAAAACAGAATTTCAGCAGCAGGCAGGAGTGATCAAAGACACTTTTCTACCTAATGCAAAAGGCAACATGGCAGCCCTTCCTGTATTCCATTTGTCTAAATGAACTATACAAACGAATCTTTCCAACCTTGCGTTGGAACATCATTGTCTACTGCTCCTGAAGGCAGCAGACTTAGAGGGCGGGGCAATGATGAGCAAAGAGTAGGCTGTGTATCGCCTTGCTGCTTCTGCCTGCCTCCCTCCTGACATCTGTTCTCTGAGATAGGGACCTCCCTCTGTCCAATGGTAGGACCATTGCTGAAGGTCACCTTCAACACAAGTGCTGTTTTTGTATCTTCTCAAGAGGAATATGCATGCTTAGTGAATTCATTTAGTAGAACCTGAAAAGGACATTTGTAGGATTGCTTTACTATACCTTTGGTTTTGTCATCAGGCTAGGTAAGATTATAATATTGTGTAAAACAAACAAATCAACAAATAAAAATAGGATTATGATATGGAAAGCCTGATTCACAAAATACAGACATTTAAGAAAGAAACCCTACCAGCTTTATCATATCATACATAATATGTACATGCACCTAAAATTAGTTCCCTCTTTCCCCAAGACCAAAACCCTTAACTTTGTAGTGTATTACAATTTAGGTTAACACAGAGAGGAGAAAATAGTTTTCTTCTCTAATGAAAAGCAAAACCATTCCTTCTTTGTTTTTTGTGTTCTGAGTGGTAAACAGTATGATCTTCAGGCTGAAAGTGTCCAATTCCAGTCCATTTCAATCGGTTGATGCCTAAGATGACAGTGCGTAGTGGATTCATTTCATCTTTCACTGTGTGGAGCTTTTCATGTTCATGTTCCTTATGTTCCATGTTCCTATTGTAATTCTGTCTTTGCAGCTTTTGGATTTCCTTTTCCTGCATGGCAACATCAGCAGCTAGACATCCCAAAAGCTTTAATCTATCCATGTCGTAAACACCATTAGTACTCTGAAAGGTCCTCAGCTCTTTCTCAGTAGTATGTTGAGTGATGTATCATCCTGCACTATATGGTCAACCACTTTATCTTGTCTTTCCATGTGATTTTCTTGGTAAATTATAAGAGTGGCTTACAATTGTCTTTTCCTGCACAGCATGAAATTATCGTTTTGGCTTTGTCAGTAAAATGGCTATCCCCTTCCAACATCTTTCTATATCACTGCTGGCCAATATAGATGACTGCTGGCTTTAGCAAGGCAGCTGGAATGATCTTCATGCTGTAGGCGTAGAAAGAAAGTATATACTCTACATACACTCCCGGCATTTTTCACTTATCCCTCCCAGGAACACCCCACCTCCCACCACCATGATGATGCAGCATAGCAGGATTTAAGGGGGATCAAAATGACAAAGGAGTAACAAAAACAAAGAAAAGAAATAAATGACCATTGAATAACGTATATATTTTGCCTTTTACCAAATGAGTATTACTAGGGTTGGATAAATCTGTCAATTTTCTTTTGCTGATTTTCTCCTCTTAGAGATTGCAGTTCTCCTCAGCCCCATCATTTATTATTTGCCAAGAAAGGTTCTCATGACTATTCATCTGCATTTATGGGCAGACATCTCTTAAACCCAGGTCAGGCTTGAATGGATGGAAAGCTCAAAGCACGGAGCAGATGGGAGCACATATGCAGTACCATTGACTCATTCCAACCTCCACAAAGACAGGAGCTGTGCTCATTTCAGCTCGAATGTCAGTATAGCTGGCAGTACAAGCCAGAATTTTCTTTATTTGGGTTCTAGTTAATGGTGAGAAATAATTTCCCATTTGGACCAATGCAAATACCACTCCCCTTTAGACATTCTACATCTTACTTGTGGAAACTAAAGACAGATTGTGAAGTTGCACACATGTTCTTTTGAGACCTTTGAGGTATTTAGATAAATACCTGAACATAGCTGTAGTGTGACACATTTGGCCCTCTCACCACTCATCTCTTATTACAGGTCATTATGATCAGTTTACAAAGTAGGGATCCCAGTATTGAACCTTGATGACCTTGATGATAATACCTCTCCATTGGAAGAATCATCTATTTATCCCTATTCTCTTTTTTCTGCTTTTTAACCTGTTACTTATTAAGAGATAGTTCTTATGTCATCTACATTTCTTCAGGACTTTTTGTTAAAAAAAAAATGAAAGACTAGAAAAATCAAATATATTGATCCATTCGTTAATATTCCCCAAGAATTTTAAAAGCAACATGATTTAGTTTGACAAGGGTCTGTGTTGGGTTTTCTTCCACAATAATTGTCCTTCTATACAGTTGGTCATTTTATCTTTAAATAACTATTTCCACCATTGGAATTACAATGGCCAGTTTTCTAATGGGACAGACAGAGAGTAATCTCAGTGATATTTATTTATTTATTTATTTTTCAAATTTGTCACTGCCCATCTCACTACAGAGTGACTCTGGGTGGTTTACAGTAAAAAGAATAAATATGAATTAGAATAAATATGAATTAAATACATTACAAGAAGACCTCCTATATAAATATGTTACACATTATGCTTAAAAGATCCTCATTTTCATATCTAGCTTTTGGTTCTTCAGGGAATATCCTCTAGATCTTAAATAGAACAAGTGACAGTAGGATATAATCACATGAGAAGTAACATTAGAATATAAGAATAAGTTATGTAGAAAAAGAACAAAAATAAACACTAAATTGGAAAAAAAACCTTTATATGTATGCTACTAATTATGTCAGTCAAATAATATAGCTTTCCTCCAAACAATATGGATATACACAGTCTTCTTTCAGTTACAGGACATTAATTTATGATTAAGTTGCTGACTGCTTACTGAACCTTGTGTGAGTTATTCTAAAAGATCCTTTGCTACCTTCTCTAAAAATATCAGTTTTATCACTACTAAAGATAATCCATCAATGCTAAGAACAATGCATAGACATTGTAATTTATTAGCATCAATAAATTTACTAGTATTCGGCATACCTCCCCTGGAGGTTAGCAACAACCGGTAGCCTAGTCTGGGGCTAACTCTTGCACAGATCTGATATTTTTTAATCTTCTGATCTGAACTTTATAAATCCAGAGAGTTCAAGTTTCCATCCCATTTAAAAGGCTATACACAATGGAGATCAGAGAACTCTGTTGCCCACCCCTTAAATTAGGATCAAGTGGGAGAAGAGGTTCCACAGAATAAATTCCTCCAGATGTTCTGGACAATTAAGGAAATTAAGATTAAACTACACATTATAGTCTTTGCTTAGCTTACAGCTCATTTTCTGGGGTTTCCCCCCCTCTAAAAGTAGTTAAGACTGACTGAAACCAGCTCATATAAGGAGGGGATGTATCAGTCTCCAAGTTACTTTTCTTCAGAGGGCTGGGCTGTCCCAATACCTGCCTCCATTTCGTTCCTACTTCTACATAATTTAAAATGAAAATGAAAAACCATGAAAGACAGACCTCTCTATGGCTCACTCTGCTGGGTGCTAATACAAGTTAAAACAAGGTCTGATTCCAAGTCATAAGCTGAGCTGAAAGTCTTCCATTTTATGTATCTCATTACATTCAGAACATCCTCTCCAATCCAGCTCTCAGATAATTCTCATTTCTCTTTCTTCAAAATACAGTGGTAATACTTGAAATTAACCTTCAATTTCAGCATTTCTGGTAAGTCTTTCAGCATAAGATCTCAGTTTCCAACTGGTCTGTTAACAAGAAGAGGGCACTTCCTTCACCCCAGATTCTTACATTATTGTCAGCTAAGAGTTGCTTCAAGGTGTATGATAAACAGTAAAATTCACCATAGGGAGAATCTGGAGACCATGAGCAACTTTCTGCCAAATGGTTCATTGCAGCTTTACAATTATTACATTCTTCTATTTCTCAAAAGGAAAACATGCTTATCAAATCTTTTGCTATAAAACTAAAATTCAGAGGGGCAAAATTATCTCTCTTTTAGAGGTATGATTTAACATGAAAATTATATGCACTGTAAATGTTTCCTTAGCAATTTCTTTGACATGAATGTCTACTCTGGTGGGAGGAAAAAAAAGCTTGGGGAATAGGATACGTTTATTCTGTGTGTACTTAGGATTTGTAGAAGAAACACAGTGACAATGGAAGTAGAAATATTATGATTTGTGAAGCTAAATTCAAAGTTTGATTCAAACAAAAATCCCTCTTCCAACTATTAAAAAAAGTAAAGTTGTCCTGGAGTCAAACTCAGTTCCTACAGACTGCATCCATATAATTTTCTTGGCAGTGTTGGAGGATTACCTTCTCCCATGATGGTTTTTTTCAAGCTCTTAGTTTACCTAACAGCTCTGGGAATTCCCAGGCATCTCCCAATCCGAGTTTTAATTAGACCTGACTCTGTTTAACTTCTGAGGTCAGCCAAGATCAACTCTGCATTGCCACTTACTGAGGCTCCACTCTGAACAATTAGGAATGCAGGGATGCTTAAAGTGTTTCAACTTTGAAACAGTTTGAGATTTTAAAAAGTTGCTTCAAGGTTAAAATGTACCGTTCTGAACATTCTGAAGATATCTGAAGCTCAAAAGGGCTCTGTTTAAACTTTAAAACAGGTATGTTAACACTTCCAGAATGTCAGAGTAACCCATTTCAAGCTTGAAATGATTTGAATTTGAAACACGTTGCCCATTCCCATAGAAATATATTAGTTCAATAAGAGCAGGGATTAGCAGAAGTATTAACTAGTGACAGAACAACTCAAAGCAAATAATATTCAAGTTATAAGTGTGGTTTCTTTCCCATCATCTTCAGTGGAAAGGCTCATAAGAAACCATTACTGTGAACTTTACAAAGCGAGTTAGAATAAAGTTCTTTCAATTCTTCTTTCTTTTACTATTGATGAAAATCCTAGTGGCTTTTTATATGTGGCTGGATATTTTTGTTGATTGAGAAGCACAAATAAGCAACAGTGTATTGTTCTCTTTCCTATGCCCATTCATTTGTGTTCAATTTTAGATTGTAAGCCCCTAGGATTGGTATTATTATTATTATTATAACTATTACTATTACAACAACAACAACAAGAATAATAAAAAGGAAGTCATTGCAATTATAAAGGATTTCTCAGACCTGGGAAAGAAGATGGGGGTTTGCAAAACATTACAAGTTCAGAACATCTGCACATTCTTCTTTGAGCAGGAAAATGAGTCTCCACGTCTCCACGCTACACCAATAGATGGTTAGAAAGATCAAGAAATTTCCATCCAAATGAATTTAAAGATAAATGGGGTACTAAAGTAAACATATCCAATTGCCAAGTTTTCTGTAATCTATCTATCTTTTTTTTTCATTTCAATAAATACTACTGCTAATTCTTAATACACTTATTAAATCCTTATAATAATGGACTTTAGTCTTTAAGGTCCATAAGACTCTTGATTGTTTTTCCAGGTCTTTGCTATTTTTCTGAGGCCACTTCAGGATTGCTGCTAGACTTGCACAGGGCTTCTCGTCTCACCTGGAATAAGGACTCCATTGTGGCTCTCCATTCTTACCATGATTCTACTCATTCATCTCATGAATGGCTATGCTGCGAGAGGAGCTCAAGGGATTGGAATATAATTTGCATACATCTGAATCAGTGGGTTGTGCTGGCCAGGAAAACAATTTTTTACTTTATTATTGCTAGCATCCCACAAAGTTTTACATAGGAGGCAACCATGTGTCTTTTTCTCCATCCTGCAACAATGCAGGGCCCCTTGTACTCTATGGAATAAAGACAGCAAAAGTACAAATGTACCAGCAAAACTGTTATGCCCTAGAGCTGACACACACCAGAAGATGAACTGTCTCCTCTTGTGGAATTGCACTTTCATGCCAGCCATTGTCATTCTCTAAGAACACATTAGTAGAGGGTTTTTTTTTAATGTAGCTTTATATATTTAATTCTGTTTCTATTAAAAGTATATTCTTACATACATACATTCAGAACAAAGTTTCCCAGGATGGGTTTCCCCATTCTAGCTGAAACAGAATTATAGATTATAAACTATGAACACTTACTAAAATGTATACAACATCTAGACAATAAAATCTAGACAAAGATTAAAAATAATTAAGAAGCTCCATTGGAGCATAAAAAGTAAACTATTGACGTGTTATGTATGAAAAGGCCTGGTATCAAAAAAATAATAATGTTGGTACCCAGTCTGTCCCCCCCCCCCGCCCCGCAAACCCTGTTGTGCTGCCTCATCATGGCAGGGAGTGTTCCTGGGAGGGATGAGCAAAGAACGTTGAGAGTGTACAGTGGGGCAAAAAAGTATTTAGTCAGCCACCAATTGTGCAAGTTCTCCCACTTAAAAAGATGAGAGAGGCCTGTAATTTTCATCATAGGTATACCTCAACTATGAGAGACAAAATGGGGGGGAAAATCCAGAAAATCACATTGTCTGATTTTTAAAGAATTTATTTGCAAATCATGGTGGAAAATAAGTATTTGGTCAATATCAAAAGTTCACCTCAATACTTTGTTATATATCCTTTGTTGGCAATGACAGAGGTCAAAAGTTTTTTGTAAGTCTTCACAAGGTTTTCACACACTGCTGCTGGTATTTTGGCCCATTCCTCCATGCAGATCTCCTCTAGAGCAGTGATGTTTTGGGGCTGTCGCTGGGCAACACGGACTTTCAACTCCCTCCAAAGGTTTTCCATGGGGTTGAGATCTGGAGATTGGCTAGGCCACTCCAGGACCTTGAAATGCTTCTTACGAAGCCACTCCTTCGTTGCCCGGGCGGTGTGTTTGGGACCATTGTCATGCTGAAAGACCCAGCCACGTTTCATCTTCAATGCTCTTGCTGATGGAAGGAGGTGTTCACTCAAAATCTCACGATACATGCCCCCATTCATTCTTTCCTTTACACGGATCAGTCGTCCTGGTCCCTTTGCAGAAAAACAGCCCCAAAGCATGATGTTTCCACCCCCATGCTTCATAGTAGGTATGGTGTTCTTTGGATGCAACTCAGCATTCTCTCTCCTCCAAACACGACGAGTTGAGTTTAGACCAAAACATTCTACTTTGGTTTCATCTGACCATATGACATTCTCCCAATCCTCTTCTGGATCATCCAAATGCTCTCTAGCAAACTTCAGACAGGCCCGGACATGTACTGGCTTAAGCAGGGGGACACATCTGGCACTGCAGGATTTGAGTCCCTGGCGGCATAGTGTGTTACTGATGGTAGCCTTTGTTACTTTGGTCCCAGCTCTCTGCAGGTCATTCACTAGGTCCCCCCTTGTGGTTCTGGGATTTTTGCTCACCGTTCTTGTGATCATTTTGACCCCACGGGGTGAGATCTTGCATGGAGCCCCAGATCGAGGGAGATTATCAGTGGTCTTGTATGTCTTCCATTTTCTGCTTCTTGCTCCCACAGTTGATTTCTTCACACCAAGCTGCTTGCCTATTGCAGATTCAGTCTTCCCAGCCTGGTGCAGGTCTACAGTTTTGTTTCTGGTGTCCTTCGACAGCTCTTTGGTCTTGGCCATAGTGGAGTTTGGAGTGTGACTGTTTGAGGTTGTGGACAAGTGTCTTTTATACTGATAACAAGGTCAAACAGGTGCCACTACAGGTAATGAGTGGAGGACAGAGGAGCCTCTTAAAGAAGTAGTTACAGGTCTGTGAGAGCCAGACATCTTGCTTGTTTGTAGGTGACCAAATACTTATTTTCCACCATGATTTGCAAATAAATTCTTTAAAAATCAGACAATGTGATTTTCTGGATTTTTTCCCCCATTTTGTCTCTCATAGTTGAAGTATACCTATGATGAAAATTACAGGCCTCTCTCATCTTTTTAAGTGGGAGAACTTGCACAATTGGTGGCTGACTAAATACTTTTTTGCCCCACTGTATGTCAAGAGTATATATTCCCAGCAGGGTCACCTGAGGCATGAAGGTCATCCCAGCCCAACTAAAGCAGACAGGTACCTATATTGGGCAGCAGCAATAGAGGAAGATGTTGGAGGCACATGATTTCTTTAGCGACAATGGCAAAGACATCAATTCATACTACTCAGGGGAAGGCAAGGGTAAACCACTCCTGTATTTTACCAAGAAAACCACATGGATAGAAAATATAAAGTGATTGATGATATAGTGCCAGACAATGGGTCCCTCAGTTCAGATGGCATTCAACATGCTACTGAGGTGGAGCTGAGGATGTTTCAGAGTACTAATGGTGTTTATGACGTGGCTTTGGGATGCCTACTTGCTAATGTTGCCATACAAGAAAAGAAAATCCGAAGCTGCATAGATAGAATTACAGTAGGAATGTGGATCGTAAGAAGCATGAACATAGGAAAGCTCAACATAGTGAAATGACTACAAATTGACAACTTGCAAATTGAGATGGACAGGGATTGGACACTTTCAATCAGATCACACCAGTTATTACTCAGGACATGAAAAAAATTGAATTACTAAATATCCAATGTTGTTTTCAGCAGCAAGTTCAAATAATGGATGTGACGTTATTTGTATAAGAATAAATGTTAACATAAATCAACTTCAGAAGTTTACTACAACACTAAGTGTGTGAGCCCCCCTCCCCCAAGTCTTGCTGTGCTGCCTCACTGTGGTTGTGGTGGGATGTTCTTGGGAGTATACCAGGAGTATATGCCCTACTTCAAGCAGGGTCACCCAAGGGATGAAAATCATCCCAGCTGCCCAGCTAAAGCAAGTAGGCACTTACTGTATATTGAGCCACAGAGATATAGAAAGATGCTGGAGGGAGAAATCACAGAACATGAAAAACAAAGAAGAAATGGTGTTGCTTTTATAGTTAGGAAGGGTACAGCAAGAATAGTACTTAGCTACAGTGCAAACAATGACTAAATAATACCATTTAGACTTCATGGACACCCCTTTAATATGACAACCATTCAAATTTATGTGCCAACCAATGATGCAGAAGAAGAGGTTGATGAATTTTATGATGAAGTTCAATTCGAAATCGACAGAACATGCAAGCAAGATATGCTGATTGTGATTAGGAACTGGAATGCCAAAGCTGGAAACATGAAAGAGGAAAATGTAGTTGAATTGTATGGCTTAGGAATCCAAAATGAAGCAGGAGACTGACTTTCCCCCCCAATTTTTGCCACTTGCAAGTACCTCTAGTACTAGAAGATGAAGTTAGATGAACACTTCTGTCATTACCAAGTTGGAAGGCTACAGGAGCTGATGGAATATCCACAGAAATATGGCAAGCAACAGAAGAAGAATTGGTAAAGGTTCTAAACAAGCTGTGCCAGCAAATCTGGAGAACAACACAATGGTGAACAGATTGGAAAAGGTCAATCTACATTCCAATACCAAAAGGAGATTAACATTATTTATATAATAATAATGTTATATAAGTTTTATATAACAATCTTTGTATAATAAAGCCAAAGAATACCAAAAATAACTCACTATGTGCTTCATTGACTATAGAAAGACCATTGATTGTCAATCACATCAAGCTGTAGAATGTGCTCACAAAAATAGGAATCTCAAAACATCTCATTGTCCTCATGAGAAACTTATATACAGGCCAATAAGCCACAGTACAAACAACACGGTGAAACAGACTGTCTCCAGGTTGACAAAACAGTGCAACAAGGCTGTATACTCTCCCCTTAATTATTCAACCTATACACTAAATGTATATTAAGGGAAGCTGGATTGGAAGAAGTTGAGGATGGTTTTTAAATGGAAGGAAGAAACATCAATAACCTGCAGTATGCTGATGTCACTACCCTGATAGCCAAAAATGCAAAGGGTCAGCAAGCCCTCATAATAAAAGTCAAAGAGCACAGTGAAAAACTGGGACTTACAAATAAATATAAAGAAGACCAAACTAATGACAACTGGTAGAAAAACCAGCCTTAGAATTGACAATGAATTGGATATCCAAGATATGCAAATAGCTTCTCCCTTTTAGGATTAACCATCAACAGGAAAAGAACAAGCAGTCAAGAAATATGCTGCAGACTAATACCTGATAGAACAACAACAAAGGCCTTGGAAAAAATCAAATACTGTGATGTGTGTCTACCGACCATGATCAGAATCTGTCATGGTATTTCCTGTGACACTCTATGGAAGCAAAAGTTGGACTTTAAAGAAGCAGGACAGGAAGAGTATTGGTGCTTTTGAACTTTGGTGTTGGAGAAGACTGCTGAGAATATCGTGGACACCAAGAAAACAAACCGGTGGATTATTGAACAAATCAACCCAGAGTTCTCACTTGAAGCACAAATGACCAGGCTCAAATTATCCTACTTTGACCTAGCTCTCATTATGCAAAGACCTAGCTCTCTGGAAAAGGCTCCAATGCTGGGAAAGGTAGAAGGAAAGAGAAGAGGATGACCAGCAGCAAGGTGGATGGACTCAGTTACAGAGGCGATAAGTGCACTGTTAGGAGACATGA
Organism: Python bivittatus; assembly: GCF_059951505.1. Taxonomy (NCBI): domain Eukaryota; kingdom Metazoa; phylum Chordata; class Lepidosauria; order Squamata; family Pythonidae; genus Python; species Python bivittatus. The sequence continues at coordinate 19,472,266 of NW_028277098.1, forward strand.
AAGAACAGGTTAGGGATAGATCATCTTGGAGAAGATTTATCTATGTGGTCACTAGGAGTCAAAAACGACTTTATGGCAAAAGCTTCAACATTCACAGACCTATGCAAGGACCTAGCTCTCTGGAAAAGGCTCTAATGATGGGAAAGATGGAAACAAACAGAAGAAGAGGATGATCAGCAGCAAGGTGGATGGACTCAGTTGCAGTGGCGATGAGGGCACTGTTGGAAGACCTGAAGGACCAGGTTAAGGACACATCTTCATGGAGAAGATCTATCTGTGTAGACGCTAAGAGTCAACAGTGACCTGATGGCATGTAATTAATCAAAAAATCACACAGTCTATGTCTCATTAGAGCTGGGGAGAGGCATCACTGAGAAGGCCTCTTCCCAAATACCATATATTTAATATAGTTTTGCATTCCTCATCTTCCAAAATGACTAGATGTTTTTGAAGCTTCTTATTATGCTTTTAGAAGTACATGCATAATAGAATTACAGTAGGGAGAAATACTGGAGGATGTTAGTGTTCTAATTTCTGGTTTATAACATTTGTATCCAATCCTTAAATAGTTCTTGGATTACAGAATAACAAATAGAAAACTTGCATCAGTAGCTGACAGCACCGCTCATCAAAAATCATAATCTCTCATGCAGTATGTACAGTTTTCCTCTGCGTGAAATCTTGGGCAACGTGATCTGTGCACAGCCTTGCTACCAACAGACCAACAGGACAGAAAAAAGGAAAGAGCATTATTGTTTGCTTGTGTTTTTTCCCCCCCTGTGTTTGTGTGTGTGTGTGTGTGTGTGGCTATGGCTAGGGTCTTTTCAATAGAAATGTTAAATATTCAGAGCTTTTAAGTAATTATCAATAAGCTTTGCCTTTTAAGATGATTATTTTTCATGCAATGTAGACATTGGATAGTTCAAATAACATGCTTCATATGATCAAAGCAGGCATGAAAATATATAAGCTATTCTGATTTAGGCAGAACGGATTCTGTTCATGTTTCCCTTCTAATATCAATCAAACATGCATGTTGGATAGTGACACTGGTGGTCAAAAAAGTTAAGATGGCAGTACAGTTGAAGCTCCACCCTTTCGTACATATATGTTTGAAGGGACAGGGCTTCGATCATGCTCCAGCAATCGCCATCTTGATTTTTTGACACTCTACCTGAAAGACACCACTGACTAATGTGCATAATTTTTCAACCCATCATAAATTATCTAAATGCATAAAGGAGTCTTAGAACTTTCCAATGGTAGCTGGGGGGCGGGGGGGAACAGTCTGTTTTAAGAAGTACGTTTTCTTTGGTGGGGGAATATTAAAGTATTTGAAAGTAGTATATGACAGCATTTAACCAGGTTAAGATGGTGGTTGAGCTCCTTTGCTTTGGGATCTTTTTGGATCTTTTTTTTTATTATGGGGTTGGTCTTCTGGTCAGTTGTATTCTCTTTCTTTAACTTTTTTTTTTTTTACTTTTTTTAATTGTAAGTTGCCCAGAACTGTTGTAGAGTTGGGCACCATCAACATTTAAAAATTAAATTAAATTAACCAATTTGGGCTGATTTAGAAGAACTAAGCAGGATCAGACCTGGTTAGTACTTAGATCACCCAGGAAATTCCAGGGCTATCATCTATACTGGGAAATGAAAAAAAAAATGCAGAAGAATGCAATGATAAGCCACTTCTTTTCTACTGCCAAAAATACAACACTGACATGCCAATGTGGTCACTGGGAGTCAAACTTGACTAGAGACTCTACCTTTAAGATATTTTGGGAAAAAATCAGAACTGGATTAATTGTTCTTTTTTTTTTTTAATTATTAATCTGCTCTCTATGGGTATGAGAAAATTATGACTGTAGTTTTTTTGTTTGTCTCCTAATAGTCTACTTTGTAGAAGATATTTAATTTGGTATCCTGTTAACAGGTTAAGAGCATGAAATCCCCATTTACCTACTGCCAAATTGGCCTGATGGTATTTGATTGGAATACCATATTTGAAATGTCAATGTTTGCTCTTTATTTCTTCTTCTGACAAATGTAGTTTATTTCCCTTTTTTTAAAAAAAGGGAAAGGAAAGGAAAAAAGCATAACTAAAGAATAAAAAAGATGAAATGAAATTTAACACTGCAAGTAAAGTTGCTGTGTATTCATGACAAGTGAGCGAGACCCTCAAATTTAACAATATTAGATCTAATAAACCACAAAAGTGTCCTTTTCCAGGAAGATTCATTCCCATTTATTTTATTTTATTTTATTTTTAAAAAGTGAAGCATACAATTCTATCCGACAGCTTCATGCTTAAATGTCACAAAGACAGCCCAAATTAAATCCTACCTCCCAATGCCTGTGCACCCTAGAGATCCATTCCAAAATATTGTATTTTAAAGATAAGCTTCTCTCTTCCTCCCCCCCCCCTCTTTTTCCCCACCTCACAAATCACACACATCAAGTGTTGCAAGGAAGATGATGAAAAACTACTAGCTGTGGGGTGGTTTCTGAAATTTCAGTGCTTGTAAAGGGAACCTCGGGCTGTTAGCATGTGTTTTACTTTCTTTGACAGCGAGTAAATGTTCTGTGGCAGGGCAAATCTACAGGAGATAAAATTTTATGATGCACCGTAGCCATATCTATACACTGCTGGCAGCCATCAAAAGATAACATTTTCAACATGCTCTTCTTTCTCTTTTTTAAGTGATTTGAAAACAGCTTGACTTCTGTAATCATAAACACAGACAAGTGTATTCTGCATATACACCTCAGACAACACCAGTTTCTTGCATTTGTGGGAGTTCTGGGGCCTGGGAGAGACAGATGAAAAAGGACTCAAAAGCAGCTCGTGAAGGAGAAGGACTTCTCTTCTGGCTGCATTGAGACAGCAAACCACCTGGCTTCACAGAAGCTCCACCAGGCCTATTAGCCTAATCCCTTCTATCTTCCTTCACTTTGGGAGCCTGGCCAGAATTAAATGCTTCTTATCTCTACAGCTGTCCAAGCCATATCACAACCACTTAAGGCCAAACCCTCTCACAGAGCATGTGGAACTGCAATCTGTTATAAGCTTGCTGCTTTCATTCAATATCCTCTTTTCCTTGTTATATTTGCCTTCATAGCATTCTACACAGGCTGTTCCAAACATGGTAGAAAGTTGCAGAGATACTTGATGGCCTGATGTTGAGTTGGCTTCGCTTGGAAAGGCTAGAAAGAAAAGCTAGCCCCATCTTCCATTCCTCCTATCACATTGAGGTTTCTCTCACATCATGCATTCTAAAGCATTTTCACTTTCAGACCTTCCACTGAAAAAGGAGATTAAGGGCCTTTCCCCATTGATTCTAAACAAAATATAAATATATTCCAGCCACACACACACACACACACACACATATACTGTGTGTGTGTGTGTGTATGCATGCATGCATGCATGGATGCATGCATGCCATATTTCCCTGGCCCTGCCTCCATCTCATCCCTAGACCCCAACCCATGAATGAGGCAACCTTTAGTCATCTTTAGTTGTACTGGTATTAAAGTAATATCTCTCTCTTTAAGCCAATGACATTTATCAGCACCTGCAATGTGTGCAAAATCTATTACACTTCAGTAAGGCAGTGAATGTGGTTCCTCTGCCAAATGGCAGAGTAAATGCCTCCTCAAGTAAGCTGCAGGTCAGACCAAGAATCTAAATCCCTAAGAATAGGTATCGCTCTTGATCACATAGAGATTCAGATTACCCCAGCTCCTTCCTCTGCTGGAGACAGAAAAAAAAAAGATTCATTCCTTTTAAAACAAATGCAGGAACCAAGACTGGAAAAAGTGGGATTTAATATCACTCCCCAACAACCTCTGATTTCTGGCTGTAATTCCCCAAGAAATACAGGGAAGTCCAGAAAATTAAATTAGAAGGAATGTCTTTGTCTACTGTGAAATCAGTAAAATATTCTAGCCAAGAACCTGCACTAGGTTTGTTGATTTTTGTTTTGCTGTGCTATGCTAAAACCTTTTAGTAAAAGTATCTTTGTACTCTGTATAAAATAGGAACTTGGGTCTGTTGTAAATCTTTTTTTTTTTAATTTATGCCTGCAGCTGTGTGTGTGGTTCCTTTTTTTTCCTTTCAAATCTCTGATAAGATGTATAATATATGAAACTCACTCAGTTTAATAACTTTCCATAAAGTCTGAGAAATTTGTAGTATACCAGCACCATTGTGTGGTATCCCTGGAACACTGCAGTTCATTTTGCTTTTGTTTTTTTTTAAATTAGCAGCTGCATCATTGAGATCTGAACAGCTGTCTTTGTTTTTAACAACAGTGACTAATTGTACTTTATTATTTAAAGTTAAAAGATACCTTAACATTTTACCTTTTTTTAAAATAAAGCTTGATTTTGTTTATCACTTGTGAGATTGGTCTGTCTCCCAAGTGTGGAGGAGGAGGGGCTGACTCCTCTTGACACATGCCTCTGTACTACATGGAAGTGGGAAGTGGTGCTCTTGAAATTATTTCACTTGTTGCACTAACTGCATTTTTGTACTTTTTACATTTTTTAACTTTTAATTGCCTAAAAGGTAATAAAGGTTGTAAGGGGATGCCAGGTAAGGTATCTTCCCCCTCATAAAATTCATAGCAGCAGAAGTAACTACCAAACTGCTACTCCAAAGCAGATGGTGAGGTCAGGCTGTAAAAACACATAGGCCTTCTAGGAGAGGAAGTTAAAAGCTTCCAGCCTTTTACCATACATTTTACCATATAGCCATCTACTACAGCTACATTTTACATTGGATGCAAAGTCAGGTGATCATTAGTGGATGTGATCACTAATGGTAATGCTTATTGGCCATTTCAGAATGATGTGGGCAGGTGTCCTCCCATCCAGTCACTCATAAGCCTCATCTGCCACCATTCTGTTGCTCTTTCTCTAAACAGTTGGACAAAGCAGTCCTGCTAACAGTGACAGTGCTTTTATTTTCAGTTTAATTTTATTTGTTTTCGTGCAAATGACTTCACTGCCCATTGCCTCCAACCAAAGGACTTATAAATGTGAACTTCAGCATTTCTTGGGAAGGGAAGGGAAGGGAAGGGAAGGGAAGGGAAGGGAAGGGAAGGGAAGGGAAGGAAAGGAAAGGAAAGGAAAGGAAAGGAAAGGAAAGGAAAGGAAAGGAAAGGAAAGGAAAGGAAAGGAAAGGAAAGGAAAGGAAGCTTCTGTTTCACTTCCTTTCTTGACTCTGAAGTTAGACTTTTTTAATCTTATTCAGTTTATGATAAGTGTAAGAGGAGGGGCACAAGAAGGAGCCTTGATATGACTAATGAAGTCCTGTATCCAGATCTCAGCCCCTTCCTGCTACTATGATTGGAGTGGCAGATTTTTTTTTTCTGCCAGCCAGTGTTTCTTTTATTTCTTTTATCATTTTGACTCTAAGCAACTCACAGGCAGCAACATAGAAATGCACAATGATACACTAACCCTAAAAGCTCATCAAATATATCAAACAATAATAATACTAACAATCAAGTTAGTAACGTACCAAAGATGGAAGATTGAGGAATTAACTGATTAACCTATCACTTTGCTTATCACATGTTGCACATACAAAATCAGGACAGTACCATTCAACAGGGAGGCAGAAGAGAGTCAATAGAGGCAGGATAGTAACTGACAATGGGGGCATTTTCTGCCAACTCACAGAAGGGTGAATGGCATTTGACAGCTGGTGTGCAGGGAGGTAAGTCATATTAGTGTAAAGGATTGGGGATAAAGGTATGTAAAGGTACACTTTTAAGATGGAAGCTAGGAGAAAATTTCATGGTGGAATTAAGAGAATACAAAGTCTTATATGCCTAGTCTGAAAGAAGACAGGAAGATGGAAAGATGGGTGAAAACAGAAACAGAAGCATACATTTCTCACATTGCATTCTTTTTGGCTTCAAGGTCTGTAGTGATATTCCTTGGTAATTTTCATTACATTGTTTAATTGATAGATATTTCATCTCTTTTAAGAACAGTGAACTGAAATTCCTTTAGGTTTGCCAAATCTAACTCCAAATTTAAATCATTTTGGTCTCATTCAATATATGCATACTTCTTTTATTAGAAGGGGACTTCTGCTTCTCCCACTGCAACCATCCAGGTGCTAAAAATCTGATCTACCATTTCAGGAAATGGTAGAGGATTCATGGGAAACTATTGAGGGACTGCCTGCAGACTTGGGCTTCTCTGGTGCATGAAACATTTTGAAAACTCTTGGAAGACAGAATAATTATACCTACAGAATATTTGTAGGTATCTAGATTCCTAGATATCTCAAATCTTCTCATGATCAAGTCAAGGAAATATACTGGAAGAAAAAGAGTGAAAAACAAGGAGGAAAAAGAGGAAGTCAGGAAGCAACATACCCTGGAATCAGAAAGGGAAAAAAGAAAAAGGAAATCGGAAAATTAAACAGCTCTGGAATTTCAGCCCAGACCATTTGAAGTGCAAGCTGTTAGGTACCTAAATATAGCAATAGGCAGTTGTTTTAAATCGCAGTCTCCATAAACTGCAGTTCAGGCTGCTAACCTATTCACATTTACCAGGAAGCTTTAATGAATGGGACTTATTTCTGCACAAATCTGCACTGGAGTACGCTGTAAACAGGCTGCACAGTAACACTAAAGCTTTTTTGCAGCTTTCAAAAACATCCTCCAATGCTCTTGTCAGGTGTTCACTGTCCCCCTGCTGTCGCGATTCCTCTTCCATCCTCTTTTTCTTTCACCTCTCCTTTTTTCCCTTCTCTCTCGTTTTCCCTTTGTAAATTTCTCCTTGAAGTTCACAGCTATGGGTAATGCTTTAATTAGGAACAGAGCATCCAGATAAAAGAAAGTTGTCTGGGAGGTGCATTCCTCCTGTGTCTTTGCAAATGGTGAGATCAGCCTGCATGTTGCTTTCACCTTGGGAACATCCTGTGAACTTGCAATTCATCTGAAAATATCATTGTGGCTTTCATGGAAGGTACCTTTCATTTCCTAGCTGCAACGATATATGTGGGGGGTGGGAGGGGGAAAGGAAAAGAGGGGGGTCCATATACCATACACATATAAATCATTAAAAGACATTCAGAGGAGGGTAGCAAAATTAAAAAAGAGAGAGAGGGAGAGAAAGGATCCAGTTAGCATACAACACTCCTTATCAGTCCAAATTATTAAGATTGAATGATAACTTGGCTGATCTTATAATAAACATATAATAAATCGGCTGTGTGCAAAAGAAGAAACAAAGAGTGTCTCTGTCTGAGCTTAAGAAGTGGGGGAGGTATATGCACTCGGCTGAATTCAGGAGAGGAGCAGCAAAGAATGGAGAGAAACAGCTGCTGCACCACATCGCCATATGCAGATTTGTAGGTTCAGGAGTGCATGGGGACTTTGGTTTCCTCGGGTTGCGCTCGGCAGGTTTATTAAGAAGGTGATCTTTCCATTTTCAGCAAGAGGGTAGCAACTCCCATTGAGAGAGAAGATAAATTACTGTGTGCATTAATTACACAGTGTGCTGGAAAGTCTGAGGTGAAAGACATCTGGAAAGGACAGCTCTGGGCAGGGCTAGGACAGCCTGTCTTTGCTGCCAGCTTCCGAGATGAGTGCAGCAGTACGGAATGCCTCCCTTTAGCTAGAAGCTGTAGATCCTGTGCATGTTTAATTATGAGACAATCCTCCTTTGGTTTGAAAAAAGAGAGCGAGAGAGTGATGGAGAGCTGCTTTGGTCCCTGGGAGATTTTCTCCTGGCAGAAATGATCTGAAACATACCGATATAACTCCTTCTATTTTTCAATTAACAAAAGAGGGATTATTTGAAGAGATACTATCATATAGCTGATCAACCAGAAGTGGCTTTTCTTTTGAAGTACTTCACTGCACTTCAACAGCTGGTTGCCATGTAGGTGCACTGCGTAGTGGATAAAAGTGTGAAGCGGCGATGGTGAGAAGGACTGAAGATGAGATGAAGTGGAAGCACTGTCTACAGCAGCAAAACTCATGCAGACATGCAAGGCGTTTCTGCTACATGTAACTAGGGATAAAGATGAAAGTGTGGGTTCCCCTTAAGAAGAGACCTATTCCAAATCTCCTGATTCTGAAATCATTTTGCAAATAGACTTTCACTGAGTTTGACATGCTGGGTGATGCCTTCATGCTTCCTTGGATTCTGATGCCACCAATTTAATATTTGATATTGGCTAAAGGCCATAAAAGGATTGTAGAACAAAGAAGTTACCCGTTTCCTGGAGATGTAGACTAAACTGGTGCAACCAACCCCAGTACCACTGCTGGGAACATCAGGCCAGATATCACAGCTATGGAAGTAATTATTTCCAACCATTTCTAACAGCATGCAAAATTACTGATGTTACTGAACAGGATTTATAGAAAGGCACTGCTACAGTTTCTTATCAACTCTACTATTTTTAATCTGTTCCAATTACAAGTTAGGAGGGTGTGTTTTTTTTAAAATATGTATATAATTACTGTTCACCTAAATGACGATAGTTTGCTTGACTCTATCTTGCTGAGTAACATCCATCTCTGTGATTCTGTTAGCAGAGGCAGCTTCCACTGATACAACTGGAGGCAGTGATTCTGTATTTCCCTGCAATCAAAACCCAAACTTCAAAATTTGCTGCAGAGAGTCTCTCAACCCTTTGTAATAGAGTCTGAGGTGAACAGGAGGTACAGAAAAAGGAGAAGAGGAAAATCTCCTATCACACTAATGGAAGTCTGCTAATGCAAAATTGGATCCCATCTTTTCTATGCTGAGCACCTAAATAATAGCACTGACTGGAAACCTGTGTCCTCATTTTCATTTTTAATGTTGATCACTTCCTCATCTATCAGTGCAGCAATGCCAACAGGAGTTAATGGAACTTAGAAAGCTCTGATTACATGACCTGGAAAAGCTAGGCTATCAACCCAGCTTGTGAGCTGCTAAGCTGCCTCTCTTCCTTCTGCTATAGATAGGTTTGCCTTTCATTAATTTATGGTATCATACGTGTAATCACTTCAGAAGTTCAGGTGTCTGTGTCAATATTTCATCGGGTAGATTTTAAGTTTCCGAGCTGGTGAGATGACAATAAGATATGTGGGGTTTTTAAAGATATATTTGAGATATTTTTATTCCCATTGATGTTAAGACCAGTAGCTTCCCTCTGCCAAGTCTGTGGAATTTCAATTAAAATCCTTTTCCCTCCTGCCATGGTTCCAATCAAGATTAGACCTCCTGCGCTGGCTGTTTGTCCAAGAAAAATCTACAACACAAAGGCAATCTCCATAACAAATGTGACATTTCAGCAATACAGCAGCTATACCTGCAGCTAGGGATAATGGAGAATTTCATTTGCACTTCTAAAATGAACATACAAACAGGAATGGAATTATCCTTCAGTAATCATGCTTCACATAGTTTTATACGGGAATGTTGTCATGCAGACCAAAGCAAACCAAAAGGAATCATATTAAATGTTTCTACTAATGGGAAATGCACACAAAAATGTATATATTGATTTAAAGATATATAAAACAACATAAAGTAGGAAATTATTTGCAGAAAATGCAAATATTGGCAAAACACACAGGCAAACTTGCATAATAGGAGAAATGCATACAAACAAATTAAAATAAGATTAACAGGTTCAGATTCAGGTTCAAAATAAAATTGACAGGTTCATCCATCGCAAGCTATGCAAGTTGTATTCAACTTACTGTCCCTTCAGATTTATTAGAATAAAACTTTGATTATGCCAGCTAGGAACTCTGGGAGCATCTAACATGCATCGAGTGGAGATGTTTGAGTTATACAGTACTATGCTACTGCTCCTTATCTTCATCCCTACTACTCATTTGGATATTTGCATGGAGATATAACTTGGTGAGAGGAGAAAAAAATGCAGCTAGAGCTAGAAATTTTTGAAATAAAATGATTTATGAAACCTCTTGAATATTAGCAAATAGTAATGATAATTGAAATTGGAAATATAGATTCCTGGATGGCCTTGACTAGGCTTATAAGCTAAGCAGAATTGGGCCTGGTTAGTACTTGAAGAAGGAACAGACTGGTCCCCTATCCCCATTGTAGGCTAATCTAGAAAATAAAAAACTATCACTCCAGATGAAGGCAGTAGGAAACCACTTCCATACTGCTGTCAAGAAAATACATGGATGTGTCCATCAAGTCACCAGGAGTTAAGCTCAACTTGAAGGAGATTTTCCCTTTATCACTCCCATAATATTTCTGAGCAGGATAAATCTGGTTCAGATCTCACCCAGAAATAAGTATCCGTCAACTTTTTATTCATGATACATTTTCTCCCGAGGGATATTCAATCATTTATTTCAAGCCTTAATCATTTAAGTCTGCAAAATTGATTCAAAATAGAGGTCAGAGTACAGGTGTATCCTGACTTAACCTGAGGAATGCTAATACCTGGCGACTGAACAGAGATTTTAGCAGGAGATTTTGAACTGAATTTCAGCAAGAGGGTGAACAGAGGCATTGACAGCTAAGAAAATGCAAAGTATCCAAAGGGAAATCATAAGTACAGCTTCCAGAATCAATTTAAAATGAGAAACCTAAACTCCCTGGAGTGGGGGTGGGGGCATTGCCAGAATATTTTATTGTATTTTCCTAAATATCTGTAGATATTACAAACATATCTAATGAAACACCTGGCATGCATTCTTATATTAACCCAGTCACTCTCCAAAGTTTTTCTTTAATGATGTCCCCTGATTATCTTTTCAGATGGTATGATCATATACTGTAGGTGTTAAAAACATTATTTAGAGCACTGGGCATTTTTCAGTTTTAATACCTTCACTGTATTTCCACGCCTCAGCTTAAGAGTGACTGGTTGTTGTTTTTTTTCCTCCACTGACCTCTTTTTCAAATGAGTAGCAAATAGGGCTCTGGGAGATGAATCATCCTATCTCCTCTGCTCTTATTTTGATAGCAACAAACAACAGCTAAAGGGGAGGGGGGATGTTCTTTGATAAATAACAGGTTCCCCCAAAAAGAATAGAAAAAGGAGTTATTGCCCTCCAGAGGGCCCTCCATTTCCCACTTCCAAAACTATCTACAGTGGTACCTCTACTTACAAACTTAATCCATTCCATGACTCTGATCGCAAGTTGAGTTGGTCGCAAGTCGAAGTAAATTTTCCCATAAGGTTCAATGTAATTACCGTTAATCCGTTCCGGCGTCCACGGACCACGCGTCAGGGGCGGAAAAACGGCCGCGGACCACGTGGAACGGGTGGAAAATGGCCGCGGACCACATGGAACGGGTGGAAAATGGCCGCGGACCACGTGGAACGGGTGGAAAAATGGCCACGGACCACGTGGAATGGGCGGAAAATGGCTTGTAAGTCGAGGCGAGTTTGTAAGTAGAGGTAAATTTTTGGGGCCGGAGCTGATCGTATCTTGAAAATTTCATAAGTAGGGGCGTTCGTAAGTAGAGGTACCACTGTATTCTGGACTTTTGGGACTCTTTGAGGAGAATTAGAGATCATATACTGGTCAGTAGGAGAAAGGAGAAAATTGCATATAATTCTATAGTTCTTTTCTACTGGAACAAAGAGAAGCAACATTTATAAGCTCCATCTCAATGTCATCAAAAAGCAAATCGCTAAATCATAGTAACATAAGGTGTGAAGGATAGTCAAATCTTTAAATTGTATCTGAGTAAAATTTTAAGAGAGCTGGATGGGTTAAAATTCATCCCTGAATACTGCACTAAAATCTGCCACAAATGTATCGCTTCTTCCTTTTATTGAATGAAATTTTAAAAGGTGGGTGAGTGGGTGGGTGGGTGGATGGATGGATGGATGGATGGATGGATGGATGGATGGATGGATGGATGGAGATAGAATTTACATCTATTCCTAAATCTAAGTCTAATGCCTTTTCCAATGTTACACCAAACATGAAAACACAAAGGACTGGGACTAACACCACGACTTCTTTCTCTGCTTACCTTACAGAAGGTAAAAATGCGAATAGGGTGCATTCACAGTGCTTGGAAGCTAAGCAGGGCTGCCATGATAAGTATTTGGATCCAGAGCTATAGGCTGGCCTGAGAAGTTGAAAAATATCCCAGAAGAAAGGCAGTGGCAAATCACCTAGAAAACTTCATGGATGTGTTCTTGAAGTCACCAAGAGTTGGGCTTGACTGGAAGACTTCCTGACATTTTACCATCCTTATAACTGAAATCAGAAGGAAGTTATTAGGTGCATTAACTCAACTTTGAGATTCAGTATTTTCAGATGTTCATTTTCTTTTGCTTATTCCTCTCACATGGGAGTTGACATCTGGACAAAGTAAGTAGATATTTTGTACCTTACTTACAGCTAAAAGACTTATTCTTCAGCACTGGAAAGACAAACATGTGGCTCCAACTATTCAGTGGTCTGCAGAATTTATGTCACCAGCAATTTTCAAATCAATAACTTACCAATATAGATTAGCTCTGGATGAATTATGGCTTCCATTCATTAAAACATTTACTGTACAACTTTATTTATGATTGTATGTCTGTGAATACACGCCATGTATATTTTTATTTCTTTATTTCTTCTCTTCTAATTTTGTGCATTATTGTCCTTTTCTTTTCTTTTTTATTTAACTAATAAAAGGATCTGAATTTGCAGGCCCTCCAACCCTACCCCCCTCAAAAAAGGGATATACCTAAAGTGTACTTGGAAATGGACTCCTTAGTGGCTTTATTGTTGTATGTTATGGGTGGTTATATAAAAATAGCTTATCTTGTGAACAGCATAGAGTACTGAACAATCCAGAAAGAAAATAATAATAATTCAGGTTAGGGATGGTGGACCTTAAAGAGAAAGGAGACAATGATGGAGGAGCTGTCATGGCTTCTGGCACTTTACCCAATGCTTCAGCAATTTGGAGAAGGCGGTGGGATGTGCACTGATCTGCCAATGGCTTCATTCATAATGGATCATTACATTATTGGTAGCATGCTGTGCAGAACATTTTAGCAAGCTCCTATTGTAACCATAACAACTGGTATATCCTGGACCTCAAAATAATAGCTAATCCATATTAAAAGATATTAGGATAACGTACACGTAGGATTAAAAACCAAATGATGCCGTGCAGAACACTTTGGTGCAGGATTTCAACAGGCCTGCCATGCTTTTTCTTTGGATAGACCATTTTATTTGCCCTCCCTATAGGTTTCTCATTCCTTCCCCCACTCCACCCCACCCACCAAAACCAGCAGTAACTGATCCCTGATCAGAGTTTTCATTATTTAGTGATTCAGAACTAAAGAACCATTTTCTTCATCAAGATGATAAGGAAAGTTTTAAAAGGTTCAAAGATAAGCATACTACCTCACCTCTTCCCCCCATGTTAAAATATAATTCAGCCAATACTTTTTAATTTTCTTTTCCTACTGTTTGCACTCCTATTAATTATGAGTTTCTGGGGGAGGTATTTGTTTGTTTTGAGCAAGCTGATTTTTCCCTCCTGTTGCTCAGCCTTCTATTTTGACTATAGTGCTGTCAGTATCACCAATTGTCACCATCTCATTGTTAGAGGGAGTGACAATCTGCTGTTGTTGTCCACAGGTATAAACCTAGATGATTTCTCCTTCCAAAGAGCATTAATCCAGAGATATGTTAATGAAGCAGTCCCAGGATTAAATGGAACAGGGAACATCTTTCGACGTTTGCTTCAGTGTAATGACATTAGACAAACAGGAATTTCATATGTATGTTAAATAGTGTTATACCAAAGGAAAAAAAACACAGAGGTAAATGCCTTCTGTTTTTGAAGAAAGTTGATGTTGCATTTACAGAGCTGGTATACCAAGAGGTGATTCATTAGTTACTGGACAGTGAGCTGAGGCATATGTCCCAGGGTTTGTGAATATAGAATTAGATTAAGAACCATTGGAGACCTGAAAAGACTATTAATTGTTAGTTTTGGTAAAGATATTCCTTTCCACTTTGAGTTAAGTACTATTTTAAAAATAATATTTTAACCCCACCAATAAAATAGTATTTATACTGTAGTTTGGGGTTTGTTTGATTTACATTGCTTAATGCCTGAAATTCTGTCTCATCTTTAATTATGGTCACTGGCCAATATCAATGGATTTATTTACTTGCTTACTCCTTGGATATGTATTATAGCAAGACCTTGTATAATTAAAACTGTGACACAGCTTTACCTAATTGTATTAGGCAGTGAAAACTCCTTGGAGCCATTTGGCATCTATATGTCGAAATAAAATGACTTATAATTTATAAGCATTGCCACTGGAGCGAGGGAGGCTTGGGGCTACTGTGACAAGCAAAGGCTAGAGAATTCTAAGTAGGAGAAAAGTTGGTCCTGATGAGCAGAAAAGACAGTTTCCCACTTCTGCTGCTCAGATTTAATATGCAAATCGGAATCTAACTGTTATTTTAGATTGTCTTTAACATCAGATCGTTTGCCCTCTGACATCGGGGGTCTCCCTCACGTGTTTCTTGAGCTGGAAATGAATGGAAAGATCCCCCAGATGGCAGCTGCAATGTCAGGCTTACAGAACACAAGAAGACTGCATTAATTGCCCCCTCTTGCAACTGCAATAAGGACCTAAACTCAACCTTTTGTTGTCTTCTTCCCATCGTGGGTTGCATTCATCTCTCAGGTTGTCAATATATCCTGATGGAGCTTTAAGATTCTTATCAATATTTAACTATGGCCCCATTGACTCAGCAATTACGCAGGAATTGATTTAAGTCTGATTACCATCATGTTAACATTTTAATGTTCAAAGGCCAGAATAAATGAACGTGAAATTATCCAAGGCATTCCCAGCTATTTGGAAAGGAGGGAGCAGAGGAATAGTGGTTATTGCATTGTATAATCTAATTTAAAACCATCAGGCCTTTCATCTTTGCTTTAGAGAACAGGTTTCTTTTAGACATGGATGGTCGAATCTGCATCTCTTAGCCATGCATTCATCTGAAGGGCCTTGAGCAAGTGATAAAGTCATTTCAATCTTGGTTTGCCAATTATTAACAAGAAATAGTTGTTCCTAGATTTGGAAGAAAGATTCAGAATGGTTTTAGGAAGATTAGCAATTAAATCTTTAGCAATGAAATGTTTCATATCTACATTATTATTGTTGGTGCTGGTCACACAGTCAGCCAGATGCTTAGACTGGATTTGGGATTTTTATCATCATCATCTGCTCCAGTTCAATTGCTTTTGACCCAAATCATTCCAAAGTTAGGCTTTAATTATATGGTACTTTTAATAGCATGCACCTAAATCAGTGCTTATTTGTTATTCAAAAGAAAGGAATTCAGGTAGCAGTCCCCCCCCCCCCCGCAAATGGTGCTGTGCTGCCTCATCATGGCAGGGGGTGTTCCTGGGAGGGATGAGCGACGAACGTCAGGAGTGTATGTCAAGAGTATATATTCTCAGCAGGGTGACCCAAGGCAGGAAGGGCATCCCAGCTGCTCACCTAAAGCAAGCAGACACCTATATGGGGCAGCAACGATAGAGGAAGATGCAGGAGGCAGATGATTCCTTTAGTGACAATGGCAAAGGCATCAATTCATACTGTGTAGGAGAAGGCAAGGATAAGCCACTCCTGTATTTTTACCAAGAAAACCACATGGGTAGAAAATATAAAATGATTGACAATATAGTGCCAGATGATGGCCCCCTCAGGTGGGATGGCACTCAACATGCTACTGAGGAAGAACTGAGGATGTTTCAAAGTACTAATGGTGTTTATGATGTGGCTTTGGGATGCCTAGTTGCTGATGTTGCCATACAGGAAAAGAAAATCAGAAGCTGCATAGATATAATTACAGTAAGAATGTGGATCGTAAAAACCATGAACTCAGGAAAGCTTGACACAGTGAAAGATGAAATGAATCAACTACTAATTGACAACTTAGGTATCAGCAAATTGAGATGTACTGCGATCGGGCACTTTTAATCAGATCACACCGTTTATTACTCAGGACATGAAAAAGAAGAAATAGTATTGCTTTTATAGTAGGGAAAGGTAGAGCAAGAACAGTACTTGACTACAGTGCAATCAATGACCACATAATATCGATTAGACTTTATGGATAAGCCTTTAATATGACGACCATTCAAATTTATGTTCCAACCACCAATGCAGAAGAAGAGTCCCATAGGGGCTCCAGCAACTGGCCTCCACCACCCAAGCCATCGCTCCAGCCATCCCAGCCACTCCAGCTGCCACTTGCCACCGCTTGCCACACTGCCAGTGTCCTGGCTACAGCTCACCCAGGCTACAAGATCTCCATGGCCCACGAGGCCCCAATCACCACTGCCATTCTCGCCACTGCCGTTCACCACTCGCCACCACTGGCTCTTGCCCCACAAGGGCTCCATCGCTCACCATCGCTCACCAGCTGCTTGTTCTCTCTGGCTCCCACCTCAGAAGAAGCTCCAACCACCATCAGATTGGCCAGACTGGCCAACTGCTACCGCCACTCCTGATCACCATTCTCGCCCCCAACAAGGTGGCCCCAAACTGCAACCTCTGACTTGCCACCTGCAAAGTCCCCACAAGTCCTGGCAAAGTTGTGAAACCAGGGATCCTCCAGGTAAAGGCACTAGGGAGTCCCCCCCTCATTCAATATCCACAGCCATACCTAGGAGCCCTGCACTATGCGTCTGCTCCCATCTGCCATCTTAACTCTATATACCGGTCAGGAAGCCACAGTAGAAACAGAACATGGTGAAACAGACTGCTCCAGGTTGGCAAAGGAGTGCAACAAGGCTGTATACTCTCCCCTTAATTATTCAACCTATACACTGAATGTATATTAAGGGAAGCTGGATTGAAATAAGATGAGAGTGGTTTTAAAATTGGAGGAAGAAACATCAATAACCTGCACTATGCTGATGATACTATCCTGATAGACAAGAATGCAAAGGATCTACAAGCCCTAGTACTAAAAGTCAAAAAGCACAGTGAAAAAATGGGACTAAAATCAAATACAAAGAAGACCAAATTAATGACAACAAGTAGACCAACCAGCCTTAGAATTGACAATTAAGATACTGAAGTGATGGATACCTTCTGCCTTTTAGGATCCACCATCAACAGCAAAGGAACAAGCAGTCAAAAAATACGCCACAGACTAGCACTCAGTAGAGCAGCCATGAAGGCCTTGGGAAAAAATTCAAATACCATGATGTGTCTATACCTAAAGAATTGTGCAAGCCATGGTATTCCCTCTGACACTCTATGGAAGCAAAAGTTGGGCTTTAAAGAAGCAGGACAGGAAGAGTATTGGTGCTTTTGAACTTTGGTGTTGGAGAAGACTGCTGAGAATATCGTGGACACCAAGAAAACAAACCGGTAGATTATTGAACAAATCAACCCAAAGTTCTCATTTGAGGCACAAATGATCAGGCTCAAATTATCTTACTTTGACCTAGCTCTCATTATGCAAAGACCTAGCTCTCTGGAAAAGGCTCCAATGCTGGGAAAGGTAGAAGGAAAGAGAAGAGGATGACCAGCAGCAAGGTGGATGGACTCAGTTACAGAGGCAATAAGTGCACTGTTAGGAGACATGAAAGAACAGATTAGGGATAAATCATTTTGGAGAAAATTTATCTATGTGGTCACTAGGAGTCGAAAACAACTTTATGGCAAATAATCATCATTCACAGTATATGAAGAGGGGAATTAATTCTTCCCTTCCTGGCTATAGTAAAGACTAATTTGAGTCAAGCTCAACTCCTAGAGAGTTCTTTTTCTTCTTTGTGATGTTTCTTCACAAAGTCTAGCCAATAGTTCTGGGACATCATCATTGTCTCCCATCCAAGCTATGTTCTATCATACTTAGCTTTTTAAACCAGCCAAGGTTGGCTAGATGCTGCTACCTGGTAGTTAAGGATGATTTTTTTTAAAAAATCTACCTTTATTTTGAGATTCCCCAGTACTAAAATAGGGGAATCCTTAGGGATAGTTTAGAACCTTATTGAAAACCTTAAATTTGCTACCTGAGCTTTCCTTGGCTCAGTACCAAATCATCTGCCAATGCCATTATCAATATTGTTGTTGGAGGTGGTGGCTGCAGTCAGCCAGATGTTCAGACTGGATTTGGTATTTTTATCCATCTATTGAGTCCTTCCCAAGGGCTTGGGATAGGTAGACGTTGTTGTTTGATGTTGTTAAACGTATTGTCGCAGGATATAACCTGTTCCAGATAAAGCTGCCTTTTGCAATTGACTGGTGGTCAATGCCAATGGTGTTCAAGTGGTACTCCTGATGTTTTGGGATTGCACCCAAGGCGCCTATAACTATTGGTACTATCTTTGCTTTCTTCTGCATAGTCATTCTAATTCTATTTGCAGGTCTTTCTATTTTGTGATTTTCTCCAGTTCTTTCTCTTCTATTCTGCTGTCTCCAGGCATTGCAGTGCCCACTATCCGGACTTTTTTGTCTTTCTTATCAACAGTTGTTAAGTCTGGGGTGTTATGTGACAGGTGCTTCTCTGTTTGAATTCTAAAGTCCCAGAGCACTTTAGCTTCTTCATTTTCTATTGCTTTTTCTGTTTTGTGGTCCCACCAGTTCTTGCTTGCAGGCAACTGGTGTGTCTTGCAGATATTCCAATGCACGATTGTTGCTACTTTATCATGCCGTTGTTTCTAGTCAGTCTGTGCGATCTTCTTGCAGCAGCTAACTAGGTGGTCCACTATTTCTTCAGCTTCTTTGCAGAGGCGACATTTCCTGTGTGTTGCTGTCTTTTCAATTCTGGCTTTGTATGCATTTGTCCTTAAGGCTTGGTCTTGTGCAGCCAGAATTAGCCCCTCTGTCTCTTTCTTCAACTTTCCTGCTCTTAGCCATTGCCAGGTCTTGTTGTTATCTGCTTTGCCTGCTAGTTTTTTTGTGTACTGGCCATGTAATACATTGTCTTGCCACGTCTCTTTTCTGTTTTTCATTTGGTTTTCTTATAGGCCAGTTTGGTTTCTTTGGTATTCAGAAAGCCTTCATGGTGTATTAGCTTCAGTACATCTTCTTCACTGTCCTTCAGATATTCTTCTAACGTCCTTTTTTCTTCTTCAACTGTCTGGTGTACTTGCAACATTCCACACCCACCTATGCTCCTTGGTGAGTAGAGTCTGTCAACATCGCTGCATGGATGAAGGGCATGATTCATTGTCATTATTTTTCTGGTCTTCCTATCCAGGGCTTTTGGTTCAGCTTGAGTCCAGTCCACTATTCCAGCTGTATATCTAATTATTGGAATTTCCCAGGTGTTAGTTGCCTTGATGGTATTTCCACCACTGAGTTTGGACTTTAAGATCTTCTTCACTCTTCTGATATATTCACTACTAACATTCTTCTTGACTTCAGTGTGCTTGATGTTGTCAGCCTGAAGGATGCCCAGGTATTTGTAGTGATCTTGATGTTATTTCCATAGGGCATCTTGATTCCTTCAGTTTTCACTATTTTCCCCCTGTTGATGGTAAGGGTGGCACATTTGTCCAGTCCAAACTCCATTGCAATATCTTGGCTGTATATTTGGACAGTGTTGAGCAGTGATTCCGTTTCAGATTATGCTTTTCCATACAGCTTCAGATCGTCCATATAAAGGAGGTGGGATAACCTGGCAGATGTTTCTGATGTTTGATAGCCATGGCCTGACTTGTTTAGTATTGTTGACAGAGGAATCAATGCAATGACAAACAGTAGTGGTGATAGTGAGTCTCTCTGAAAGATTCCTCTCTTGATATTAACCTCTCCCAATCTATCACCATTGACCAGCAACTGTGTCTTCCATTGTGCCATTGATCTTTGCACAAAACTTCTGATGTTTCTACTGACTCCTGTTATTTCTAGGCATTTGATTATCCAATCATGTGGCAGGAAGTCAAATGCCTTCTTGTAATCAATCCAAGCTACATTCAAGTTGGTCTTCCTTCTCTTACAGTTTTCCAAAATCATCTTGTAAATTAGGAGCTGATCTTTTGTTCATCTGCTGTTTGAGTGGTTTCCTTTCTGCTCAGATGGAAAGAGCTTGTTTTCAACTAGGTGCTGTTGGACTGCATCAGCTACCACACCAGTTAGCAATTTGAAAGTTGTTGGCAAGCAGGTAATTGGCCTGTAGTTGCCTAGTGCTGCCCCTTTTGCTGGATCTTTCATTACCAGGTAGGTTTTGCCAGATATTAACCAATCTTCAATTTCACCTCCTTGCAGTATATTGTTAAACTGCTTGGCAATGAGTGGGTGCAGAGCAGTCAGATGTTTCAACCAAAAACCATGCAGTTCATCTTCATGTGGTGCTAACCGATTCTTGATCTTCCTTGCCCTTTTCTCCACCATTTCTGCTGTTATTACAAGTTTTTTTTTTCATTTCAGCTTCTTTTTTATTTTTATTTACCTCCTTTATCCAAGCTGCATTCTTGTTGTATTTCTTTGAGTTGTCCCATAGATGCACCCAGAACTGCAGAGTTTCTTCTTTGTCAGGTATTGACTAGTTCATTGCAGTCTCTCCATTGATGGATTGGTAGAAACATTTCTGATTTGACTGAAATTGGAGATTCTGCCTGTAGTGTGCAATTCAAGCTTCATATCTGTTGATCTTCTTGGGTATGGCTGTTATTTTCTGCTTTATTATTTCCAGTGCTTACTTGATCTTCCTTGTTTCTAGATGATATTTCTTTGGTCTTTTTGTTCTTCAGCTTCTTTTCTTTCATCTGTTCTAGCTTGCTTGCATCTGATTTTAGCATGCTGATCTTATTTTCCAACCTGAACTTCCATTTTGGTGGTGCACTGTTGGCTTTTTTCCTTGTTGACTTTGCATCCAAGGTATTCAGTTATAAGTGCAAACATGCTGTAATTCAGTTGGTTCATTCCATGCAGTGAGCTGGTGCTTATACTTGTTATTACAGTACTGGCATCTTTTAATACTTGTGCTAGCTGTTTCTTTGTTAACAAGCTTCAGTGCAGGCAACCTTATTCTGTTGTTTTTGTGCTATTCTGTTCTAGATGCTCAGTTATTCTTTGTTTCAGATCCTCTTCTATTTTAGTTAGAGGGCTTTGTTCTTTCTGAGGAGAAATGTCTACCATCTGAGCTACTTCTGGCAAGGCTTTGATTTCTTTGCCCTGGGTAGACCTTTGCAGTTCTTCCAATTCTACTTCTGCGAACACTCTATATTACGTGTTATAATTTGACAATGATGATGATGATGATGATAATGATGATAATGATGATGATGATGATTTAAATATTCACCAAAATCGGCTGGCAGACCTCAAAGACTCTACCTACAGACTCCCACACCTAAAACTACAGCCAAAGACGATGCAAAAGGATTCAAATGTGAAATCTTCCCCACACTCAGATACCAGTGTCTAGCATCCAATATTCTGGCATGATAAAAATGAGGAAAATATTCTTCAAGGATGTTGCTAGCAGAACTTCTGTTCCATGAAATCTGTCCCTTTCTTCCCTGCATATTTCTTCCTTAAAAACCATTTGCAGCATTTTATATTTGTTTTGTTCATGAAAGGAAGTGGTGGGAACCATCAGTGTCCCATTTACTGTGCTGTTCCCTAAGAAATAAAATGAAAGGTAAAATGAAATTTGGAGAAATCAGCTCAGAGATTTGTTTTGCTTTTGTGCACCACCAGGCAGATACAATTTGCAAGAATGATTTTCTTTTTTTGCACATTGGCATTCATGTGGACCAAGCAAAAATTGGCTGAATTAAATTACTTATATTACCTACAGATAATCAAATTGCCTATAGCAAAAATCAGATGATGATCTAAATGTCAAAAGAAGTGAGTGTATATATTCCTGCAGAGGGGAAATATAACCTGAGCAACAATTAGTGAAGCTGGTTTTGTAACTTTAAGGAAAAAAGGATTTTATTTATAGGAAATATACAACATAGGGAGGAAAACATAGCACCTAGCTAACTATGTCCTATCAGGAAGAGTATCAAGGAGAGAGCTCTCATGTGCATGTGGGCCTGGGGAAAAGAGAAGCAAGCAAGTGCGAACAGAGACAGAATTGATAATTATCTGTACCCAACTGACCCTTAGAGCCAGTAGGTTGTAAGGTGCTGAGAAACTGTATCTGAAGTCACATCTTCAACACTAAACTAGAAAGAAACTTGAATGTATTTGGCAAAATAAATATATAATACAGTATAGGGAGAAGCAGTACAAAAGAAAGCATCCATCTAATCTTTAATCCAATAACGCTGAATTGAATGACCTAGATTCTAGTTAGTTGTATGTTTGAAATCAGTGACAGGAGCAGTCTGGTCCATTGCTATGATGGTAAGGCTCGTTTACCTAGAAATAAGCCCCACTGAATTCAATGGACCTCATGTCTGAATAGATGCATATGAGATTGAAGCATTTAGCCATGTTGGCATGCTACATAGTACAGATTCCAGAGCTCCCACCATTTGTCTTACTGTTATAAAACTGCAAGGGAGAACAAATCACATGATGCAAAACTTTAAATATTCTCAGACTGGAAACAGGCGGAGTAAGAGTAGTAGCGCTCACCTAGTCAACGTTCAGATACAAAAGAAGATTCTGACTGTGAGAAAGTCTCTCTGTTAGAATTTATGAAAAGAATGCATATAGTAACATCTAGCACCCTAAGTCTGGGAAGGGGAATCATGTATGTGAGCAAGCTATAATATCAGGATCACTTGCTTGATCCAAAAACATAGATACAATCTAATACATATCCAAATGAACATTAGAAATCAATCACATTGAAAGAATGAGTAATGAACTCACAGGAATTTGCAATTCCTGCCCTGCACATTAATTCAGCAAGAATACCCCCAAAGAAATCTTCCAGGCTGCTAGATCACACCGCTAGGAGGAGTCATAGGCAACATGTAGGTGAGCAGGTAACACAAGTGCAATTCAGTGCTTCCCCCACACCTTTCAATGTATTCTTTGTATGAAGCCTTAGAAACTACCATTGATATCTTCTAACCTTCATTAACTGTACTTCAGACTTTCAGCCCTGATTTTTTTTCAACATGAAGATAATCAATGTAGGATCTTTTCCAGGAAACCATGGCAAAATAAAATTTGCATGATAATTCTATAAGACAATAACTATACAATAAGTATAGCTGGAGATACATAATGCAGCCTTTCCACAACTGGCCAATATGTGAATTTCAATTCCCAGAATTCCTGAGACACTACAGCCATTACTAAGAATTTGGGAAGATGAAGTCTAATTCATCTGGGGGACACAATGTGGCTATAAGGCAGAAGAAACAATTAAGTCCAGTCAAGTAGAAATGTGAATAGTGGCAGGGTAAAGAAATGGGAAGTTAACTTTTTCTAAATTTAGAATGGAACTACAGTCAATTCTCATTATACATGGCAGTTATGTTCTGTAAAATTGCTGCAAATACTGAATTAGCGAATGCTGAAACCTCATCTGGGAGCAACCGCGTTGGGCAGGTCCAATGTTTTGCCACTCCGTTATGTCCACAAATAAGTATGATAGTGCCGTGAGTATTGATCTTGGGTTACAAAAACATTTTTGCAAATAAGCGAATTTGCATATACAGAATCTGCAAATAAGGAGAACTGAGTGTATTCAAGTTTCAGGTCTACAGATGGGAAGATGGGTAATTTATGACATCTTGCTTTTCTCAAGCTTCAAATCTATACCAATGTTAACAACAGTCTCTGTATCTAGAAAGTGTTGTTTTGCGTGACAAATTACACTATTATGATGAAGTTTATAATTAGGTTAGAATGTGTATATACAGACCCCACAGTTTCGGGGAGGGGGATAATGAAAGATTAATAGCAGCCTATTAAAATTCCAAATTCATAATTGCTTTAGTTCTTTCCCTCCTCCTTCCATTTTATGACAGAACAGAAATGCCCAATGTATTAGAAGCCAAAACCAATAGAAAAAATATTGCAAAGGCATTGCAAAGCATAATTACTTTCGGAGCAAAAAGTCTTAACTGAGGCTTTAGAAGAGCCATGGTTTTGAGGCACAAAATTGAAATTGCCATGCTTTATATCAAAACAAGCAGCTAAATAGAGGCGAGGCTCTATTAAAAAAAAAAAACTCCCTTTTTTTTTACTTTGAAATAGCCCTAGACAACAAAATTGAGAAGCAGTGTTGCAAATGTCCAATATCTGGTTGAACATGAGCACTTCTTTTTTTTTAATGGTAATAAGTGCCCTCTTCTGATGAAAGTGACCATGTGTTTTTATTTTTAATGTATTTTATCTGAGTTGATATGCTACAATGGAACATTATAGCAATATTCAACCTAATTATATAGACAAACACACGTCGTATTGATAGAGTATAATCAGTTCCATTAAATTAATTCCCTGTGTTTATTATAACACTTATTCTAGTTCCATACAATTCCAGTGTGATACATTTTAGAGAGGGGTGTGGCACTCATTAAATGCAGCCAAAGAGAAAGATTCATTGTTGTCTATACAGATGAAAATTCTGCAGGCTGTTCTACACATCACATAGCTCAAAACTCAATTTGGTTCCATGTGAACTTAACAGGCAGATGGCACCAATTAGGCTTGCCGATGTAGGTGCTTATACATATTTACTAGAGCTATGTGAGGTGATTTAAATAAGTCTTGTCAAAGAGCTTCACACTGGGAGTTGATGGGATTCTCTTTCTCAAGGCAAAAAGGCAACATAGGTTATCTCAATGTAAAATTCCACCTCACCTCAAAGCCTCCCCATTGTCTCTTACTTCTACCATTCGTGAAAACCAGAAGAAGCTTCTGTGCAGGCTAAGAGCGGAGAGAAGAGGCCAAGAGCCCACATTGCTTCATGTTGTTCTGATGCCTCAGTGTTCTCCGGCATTTGCAAAAGCTGAAAGAGCCTTTCGACTTTTGTAAAAGCTGCAAGACTCTGAGGCTGCAGAGTAAAGTGAAGTAATATGGTTCTTCCCTCTGCCCTTAGCACCAAAGAGGCCACACTGCTGTGTGAGGCAGCTGCGAGGAAATGCCTCCCATCTGCTTTCCTCCAAAACTGCCCCCCTCTAAAATCTACTCAGCCCTAATATTTAGTCTGTTTAATTTGTGTGTCTACTTAGAATACTTTCTTAATGTACATCTAACAATGATGAGAAATCTCAGGGTTTTGTACACATGTGAAATTCAACCATTTTAGACCGATATGTCTAGGGAGACATCTTTTATGAGTCTAAGGAAACAAAGAAAGATTGTTTACCTAATAATTCCCAGAACATTTTTTATCAAATATGCTCATGGAAAGTTTAGACAATGCATTAATAAGAAAGCTAAACACAAGCTTTATTGGTTGCCTTAAATACAATTGGAACAAGTACAGAAATCTCCTGACTGCACCCAGCTATAAGTGTACTATCGCCAAGGGACAAAACTGTATGGTGATCCACCCAGCTGAAATCAACGTCTCACTAGGAAGCAGACCTTGATTTGAAAAACAACAATCCTAAATTGCCCCACAAATGGGGAAAAAAAGTGCCCCAAACATTTTGGCCACATCTTCTCCTGCATCATATTAAGTTTCCTCTAGCATTGGACCCCAAAGAAGTACACAAATAAGTAGACCCAGATGAGGGGGAGATAACTTAATATAGAGACCTGAGATGCCCACTGTCATGCTCTCTTTCGAACACCAGTCAGGGTCCTGTGCCCAATACCTGCTAATCCTTTACTAGAAACATTAAGCCCAATCACCCAACTGAAAAAAGGCAAAGCTCCCAAGAAGGACCTGATTTTTTCTAGAGTTGCTAAAACTAAACCCTGAATGGTGGCCTCCAATTTCCCTCCCTCCCTCCCTCATTCATCAGGGATAATTCTCAGTAGGTGCCCAAAGAATGGAGCAACTCCATAATAGTTCCAATTTATTACAAAAGCGATAAAACCAACCTAGCTAATTACCACCCAATCAGCCTGCTATGTATAATTAGTCAATTATACATGAAACATCTCTATTATAAGCAAGCTAACTGGGTGAACCAAGAAAGGATCTTAGCCATGGAACTACAGCCAGGTTTAGACAGGGCTTTTCAGTAATGGATCCATGTTCTACCTTGTATCATCTGTCTGCAACATATGCCAATCTACCAAAAGGCCCTGTCTATGCCACCTTTATACATTTAAGGGGGCACTTGATTTAATTCCCCATGAGAGATAATGGCAAAAATTGGCAGTCCTCTTTACTGATCTTTGTCTTCTCCAAATAATAATGCTGCTGCATGAAAATACCACAGTGCAGGTCAGATATACAAATAACAGTGAATCGACTATGCCTATGCTAGCCCCCAAGGGAATCAAACAAGGATGTATCTTGTTCCCAACCCATTGTTTAATGTCTATATTAATGACCTTACACAGGCCTTCCCTGGAGCTGAATTCCATCCCCCACTTCTAACTCTCAGCCCAATTTCTAAATGATTATATACTGACAATGCTATTTTTTCTGTATTCCAAATGAGACTGGGCAAAGCTTCCGTGCACTAGCATTACATTGCCAGACCAAAATGCTGGAAATTAATCACGCTAAGGTGATTATATTTATTAAGCAGTGCACTAACCTCCCTCATATTTGGGTAATCAACAACATCCCAACAGAGCAAATAAAAGCCTTTGAATACCTAGATATCTATTTTCAGTCATCTACCTCCTGGAAACTTCAGTCCTCAAACCTTACCCTCCATGCCAAAGAGTTTCAAATGTAATCACCAGATACACAAACTGTAAAGGAAACAACTATGTGCCTGCAGCAATTAACCTTTTCAAAGCTAAAGTACTAAGTCTCTTCTTGTATGGTACACAACAATGTCCTTGTGCTAAAAGGAGTTCTGACCCAAATTTATTTCTCTGGCTTGAGCTTGGATAGATTTCTATTGAGGCCCATGTATGGATGCAACTCTCTAGTTCAACTTGTACTGATAGAGGTATTATTCTCCATGGAAGAAGTAAATACCATCTGATCTGATCCCA
Source organism: Python bivittatus (assembly GCF_059951505.1). Classification (NCBI taxonomy): domain Eukaryota; kingdom Metazoa; phylum Chordata; class Lepidosauria; order Squamata; family Pythonidae; genus Python; species Python bivittatus. Next base: position 19,499,282 of record NW_028277098.1, read on the forward strand.
TGGTGGGCTCTCTCCCCAGTATCTATCTACGCTGGCCTTAGACAAAGTCTGGAGTGAGGCTAAGCAAAGAATTTTTGATATCCAAAGGGATAAATTTAATACCTCACACTCTGCTACAACAAGCTCATGTATGCATCTGTCGCTATCCCCAAATTCTTTTACTATATATTTGCATCCTCGCATAAGGAGGCCCTCACACTGGCTCATTTAGACACTTTGTCCTCAGTGGTATTGATTGGGAGGTTCAATAATATCCCTTATTCAGAGCATACATATATTTGTTATATATGTGTGTGTAAAAAAAAAAAAAAATCCCCTCTCACCTCTGTGGGTGGTATGCGTCTTCCTCAACCTCAGGTCCTCTACCAGAGGCTTGGGAGTTTGAGGGTTCTACGCAGTACCTTAGCTGTTCCTAGCACTGCACTCTTCTGAACAGAGAGCTCTGATGTTGTTCCTGGGATCTGTTGGAGGCACTCTCCCAGTTAGGGAGCCCCGAGTGCTCCTACTACCACTGGGACCACTTTGGCCTTTACTTTCCACATCCTCTCTAGTTCTTCCTTCAGGCCCTGGTACTTCTCCAGCTTCTCATACTCCTTCTTCCTGGTGTTGCCGTCACTTGGCACCACTACATCTATTACCACTGCTGTCTTCTGGTTCTTGTCTACTACCACCACGATGTCTGGTTGATTGGCCAGTACTTGCCTGTCTGTCTGGATCTGGAAGTCCCACAGGATCTTAGCCCTGTTAGTCTCCACAGCCTTCTGTGGAATCTCCCATCTGGACTTGGGGGGGGTCTAGCCCATATACTGTGCAGATGTTCCTGTACACAATCTCAGCCACATGGTTGTGCCATTCAGTATATGCTGTTCCTGCCTGCATCTTACACCCTGCCACTATGTGTTGGACTGTCTCTGAAGCCTCTTTGTACAATCTGCACCTTGGGTCCTGTCTAGTGTGATAGACCCCTGCTTCTATGGATCTGGTGCTTAGTGCCTGTTCTTGTGCTGCTATGATCAGTGCCTCAGTGCTGTCTTTTAGTTCAGCCCTTTCCAGCCACTGGTAGGATTCCTGATGTCAGCCATCTCAGCTATTTATTGATGGTACATCCCATGCAGGGGCTTGTCTTGCCATGGTACTTCCTCCACTTGAACTTCCTCCCCTGTCTGCTGCTGCTTCAGGCATTCTCTCAGCAGCTCATCTTTGGGTGCCATCTTAGTGATGTACTCCTGGATGCTCCGGGTTTCATCCAGGACAGTGGCTTTGGCACTCACCAGACCCCACCCGCCCTCTTTGCGGCTCGTGTACAATCTCTGGGTGTTGCACTTGGGGTGGAAACCTCCATACATTGTGAGGAGCTTCCGAGTCTTCACATCAGCAGCCTCCATGTCTTCCTTTGGTCAGCTCACTTTATCAGCAGGGTATCTGATGACTGGCAGGGTGTACGTGTTGATGGCATGGATCTTGTTCTTCCCATTGAGCTGGCTCAAAGTGTTATTTGGACACTTTGTCCTCAGTGGTATTGATTGGGAGGTTCAATAACATCCCTTATTCAGAGCATACATATTTATGTAATATATACGTGTGTGTGTGTGCACACACACATATACATATACTGTATATATATGTTCAGACACTGAAACTGAGACAATCATACATGTACTTTTGAAATGCCCTGTCTCTACCCTTGGAGGACAGTGGTAACCTCTCCTCTAATCACAAATTACCTGGACTAGTCCTAGTAGGATATTGTGTACTTCCTGCTAAACAACCAAGACTGTGAAGTCTCTAGCAAGGTGGCCAAAATTTCTGCCATACAATGGCAGTCAGAAGCCGTTGGGTCTGATCAGACCATAGGCATGCTTAGCTTTTGCTGTGAATAGGCTTTTATCTTGCATTTTTTGCACTTTAATATTGTTTTCTTTTTTTGGCTGATTGATTAATTAGTGCATGCCTTCTCACTCCCTTGCCAGCTGCAAAGAAGTTCTCCACCCTGATATAGATTAGTTCAGGACTGGAAAAGGTGTGTAGCGGGGCTGTTTTTGCTAACCATTTCTATTCAATTTATATACAAAAGCAATTTGGGGGAATCTTAATTTAGACAAATTGGAAATGACAATTAAAAAATGGCAGCAGAAACACAAACAGTTTATGAGGGTATAAAAAACAACTTTCCCTAAATTCATGGCAGAAAGTTAAAAAGCTGGATTGCATTTAAATATCAAGAAGGCTAAAGTAAGACAACTGGAAATGGTGACATTAAAATAAAAAATAGCAATGAAGAATTGAATCAGGACTTAATCTAGGACTTAATTTTTCATGGTATCAAATCTGTCCAAACAGGAGACACTGGACCCAAAATTACATGCAAAATTCACTTGGGCACAGTACAATTATCAGCATAGACAAGATTTGGTGGGGGGGGAAGGGATATTGGTCTTCATACCAGGTGCAGAACAGTAAATGTTATTGCTTTTCCTATAACTACCTGTGGTTGTGAAAGTTAGACAATAAAAAAGCAAACAGAAGAAAATTAGGCTCCTTCAGATTATGGGTATGAAGACAGCTACTGTGCATACCTTGGACAGCAGAGAGATTTTTAGAATGCATTAAACCAGAAACATTACTGGAAGCTAAGATTACCAAGCTAAGGCTATTTTATTTTGGTCATGTCATGCAATCAAATTCTTTAGAAAAATCAATTATGGCAGGAATGGTTGGAAATGCTAGACAACAAGGGCATCAAAGAAGACACTAGATACAGTAGATACCAACAAGCATGATAGTGGTTTAAACCTAGAAACTTTAAATAATGTTATAAAACATTGGAAAGAATGTAGAAAGTTAATCTATAAAGTCTCTGAAAGTTGGGTGTAATTCTGAAAGTCGGATGAGGAGATGAAGAGAGAAAGAATATTAATAAATACAGGAAAACTGTTCAGCCTAAAATGGGCTGCAACCTGACACTATGAGGCTTCACTCCAACTGATTTTTACAACCGCCCACATAGTGGGAATCCATGCACAATCTGGCCCTAAAAATGATTCAGTACTCAACTAACAGGTCACAACACTATTGTCAAGCTTTGAGAATCAAAGTGGCTGAACTTGTCTGAGCCTGTGATTTATGAATCTGTGCTGATCATGTATGATACTAATAAAGACATACGGACAGTTTGTTCAAAAAGATGTAGAGGAATGCAAATTAGAGATGAAATCAAAGTATTTTTGTATATATGTATGAGTGTTTTGCATAAGGCTGAAGTTTAAAAAAAGGGGGGAGATGCCAACCTCAGTGCTTCACTAAATTTCTCTAATTCCCATAACCTAATTTATCCTGAAGTGATTATAGCTTGATGATTGACTAATTAGGAACACTCATTATAATTTTCATAGGCTGTTTGTAAAGCATTATGTCTGAATGATTTAATATAAATTGCTTGATGAGCATTTGCTTAAAAACAACATGCAAACAAAATGAGAATCAGAAGAGAGGGAGGGAGAGAAAGACTGAGAGGGGGCATAATATTTTTTCATGCAAATGGAAGTGCCTGCATTTTGTAACTATATTCATCTGGTTATATCTAGGAATAAGAACATTTCAAAGGGAAGCTTTAAACTTCATACTTACATAATCCTGGTTTATTAATACATTGGAATTTCCCTCAATAGTTACTCACCTTGTGTATATTCTTTGTCTCTGTGAAAAACTATCTCCGCTTTACGTGCAGAGATTTTGCACAATGCAGAACTTGTGCTATGCGAGTGATTCATTGGATTACTTATAAGATGAGCCCTGACCTTCTAAACACACACGCAGAAAACAATTTCAGAAATACAAAATACTTTTTCAGTTCAATTAACATGGGGACAGTAGTTCTTCCAGTTGGGTCAGACAACCCAAAATTATGTCCATGCATAATACTATTCCAGTTGTCTATGTTAGGCTCCTCAACAGCCTAGCAAAACCACGAATTCAGAAAATTGAACAGATTGTCAGGGAATCAAGATTATGATTCCTAATTTGCAAAAGGAAACTTATGCGGCATATTAACAAATTTATTTATTTATTTGATGGCTATATAGGGCCACCCGAGTCAAACAATGTGACTCTGGGAAGAGTACAACAAAAACAACAATAAACAACTCCTAACCCCCAACTCAGTTTCTTATCAGTTGGATGCTTGTTGTGATTCTCTTTCTCTGAATGTTTCTTCAACCATTTCCATGCAGGAGAATGGAAAGAGGTCATTGTAACTAGTGTGTAACTCAAATGCAAAGTCTCTCCTGGTCTAATGTTCTATTGCATTGTTAACGTGTCACTGATGACCAATCAGATACTTTTATAAATGGGGAAAGGAAGAGAGTTCAAAGATTATTTCATCTTTACACGTGAGAATATTTCCCCTCTCTGCATTTCATCAGATTTAAGTTAATGTTAGCTGCTTGGAGCCCCCTAAGTCCCTGAAGAGAATTCTGGCAACATTTACATGCAAACCACCATATAACCGTGACACAATTTTCCAGTGATTTTTACCAAAAATTAGGAAGTAATAGATATGTTAAACAATGTACTTAACAGAGCTTTCAAAATAAATAAAATGCCCCAAATTACAAAACTGGTCCAATATTCTTCACTGCCTGGTGGTCAGAAAGGATGCTGGAGATGGGTGGGGGAGTCCTTTTCTGATTACTGTAGAAGAAGTGATATTATCACAAAGGTCTGAAGAGTTGCTCTTGAATTTCTTCAAGATTTGAGCATCCATAATGCAGTGTGCTATTGAGAAGCAATCATATCAAGGTTGCTTCTTGAAGGATAAATAGATGGACTTAAAGATTGAATGATATTCTAGAGCAAGACCTATTTGGAGAAGGTCACAGAAGCCAAACAAAGATGGGGCATCACCTCTCTCTCATTCATTCTCTCTCAACATTCATATATCACTGCTGGCAGAAATGACAGATTCCTGGGGCTGAAATGTATTTTTTGCAGAGCAATCTCCCCACCTACCCCCTCTGAAAAGAGCCGATACTTATTGTTGCTATTTTTGAAGTCTCATCTCAGAAACTTTAATTTATATTTTCATGTATTCAATATAGCTTTGGCAAATATATATTGAAGAATCTCCTTAGTCAGCCCTCTCTTCTCACACATTGAAAAGGCAGGATTTCTCCATCTTCTATTTATTTCCTTTTCAAACTGCTACATGGAGCTTACACCAGTGTCTGAGCAGGCATGGACATCATCTAAGAGTTTCTTTCTCAAGTAATTGCATTCTAACTCTTTTACCAACTGATGTAAAATCAATAGCTAATTATTAACTATTTAAACCCCAGATGATGTTGGTGACATCATTCCAAATGATTTAAATCCACAGGGAGTCTCCTTCCAAAGGTATTGGTTTGGCTGAACATTTGGACTACAATGAATAAAGTTGGATGGGGGAACTTATGTAATCAAAGAATTGGCATATGGATAGAAGGAGCATTAGGGCAGAAAAAAAGAGACAATCCTGAAATAGATTTTAGCCAGGTATAAATTAAAAATATCCCAACAATTTACTTTTGGTGGTACTTTTCCAACAATTGGATTGCTGTAGCATCATCTGGTTTCCAAGTATGTGTATGGGATATTTCATGTCCAGTGTGAAACTCCCAGTTGGAATCTAACTTGAGTCATGAAATCCATCAAAGGCATTAGGAAAGACAAACCTTTTCATCAGTAATCCTATTTGCAAAATAAAACAAAAACTGACCTATCTTGTAAAAGTATTATATACAGCACTTATTGGAAGTAAGGTGAAACATGGATGGGGGAGCGATGGAGAATATGAGTACACAACCAGAATCTGGTTTAAAAAAGGCCACTTTTTAACTGGCTATAATTTACATAGATTTGGCATTGCATTATATGACACATAGATCATTGTGCAGGCCAACTGTGGCTGATATTCTCCTGTAGTCTATTACCCATGAGCCAGGAGTAAATACAAAATGGCCTTCTTTTAACTTGGATGTAGGACAATCATACCATCTTGTGAAAGTGTTAGTCTTACCTCAACTCACAGTGAGATGGCCACCTTAATGTTGGAGAACTGTTACAATGTGTTGGAGAGTATAGCTACATCTAATTTCATGGTCTTGAGTACAGCGGAGAACTCTATTCTGGTCACTATTGTTAGTAGTCCAATAAATTGGTTATTATCCATGGAAGAAGAGGAAATGAGCTTACTCTTTGCCTCAAACAATAAAATATCATTGATAAGTCCTGTATTGTATGATCGTAAGTAGAGGCATATAATGATAACCCATCGTAAAGCAAAACATGGCTGCTGCCAAAGTCTAATTTAGAAATAAACTAAAAACAATTAGGAAGTTATTGAACCTTTGTGGTAGGATTCAGAAGACACATAGATAATTGCTATATACCCATACCAAATTTAAACAGTTAAACCCTAGAGCCAGAATGGCCAACTGGATCACCTTTTATCTACTTTTGGGGAGCTTCAAAGGATGATTTTATAATATTTACAGAAGTCAACATAAAATAAATATAATAATTTCATTTACCATTTTTGGGTGGGGAACTAAAGTTGTCAGAGACTTTTTAACAACCCAACCGCCTCTAATGGAGAAAGTAAAGATTTTGACTTGTCCTTTCATCTGATATCATTAGGTCACTGTCCTGTACCCCAACACAGCTTTAGCTGGCAAAACACTAAACAATTCATATGGTTTCTGGCTATCAAAAGGTGTCAGTAATAGTGTGAAATATATTTCAACTTCAAAAGTGTTTCATATTTGAAACACACTGTTTTCAGTTCAAAAGCTAGTTTGGTTTAGTGATTAAGGCACCAGGCTAGAAAGCAGGAGATCATGAGTTCTAGCCCTGCCTTAGGTATGAAAGCCAGCTGGGTGACTTTGGGCCAGTCACTCTCTCTCAGGCCAACTCACGTCACAGGGGTGTTGTTGTGGGGAAAATAGAAGGAGGAAGGAGCATTAGATATGTTCGCCACCTTGAGTTATTTATAAAAAATAATAAAGGTGAATTAAATAATCGAAAAGAAAAAAAAGCTGCTTTGAGTGTGGAATGTTTGTTTTGCACTAGAAGGAGCTTGCCTCGGTCAATTTGGAAATGTTTCAAGCTCCCAAAATTTTTGAAACAGCCTATTTCTCACACAGAACAACTACTCCAAACTCAAAACAGTGGATTTGAATTCCAATCTGGTCTGAATTCAAAACTCTTTGCACAGGTCTAGTTTCACCAAGTCTTTTCCCTAAAGTTTCTTAGAAGGACATTTGTTCTTCTGATGATAGATTATAGCTCAACAAGAAAAACACTCCTATTCATTTAATTGTTTGTTAAATGATACTCTACCTTACTAAATTTGTTGTGTCTTATCTACTCAACAAACAAAAGTTGCTGAAGTTAGAAAGTAGTTTTTCTGATGCTTGCTGAAACTTACTAAAACTTCTAGAAGAACTATCTTCAGTGATTCTGCAAGAATTGTAACATGTACAAGAAGTCCAAGGTAATTGAGCAACAATACAAAAGCACTGGCGTGCTTAATCAATAACTGTAATGCAATAGTTACTACAATTATAGTTTCCAAGTAATGCAAAAGAAAGTGCAAAATAATAATCAAAAGCATATAGATGTATGAATAAAATGTCAATAAAATAGTAAGTCTTATAAAAACGAAGAGTTGGCCAAACTCTGATATTTACAATGATCACAACCATACACTTATGAAGCCAAGGGGCAGCCTGAATCTAATTCAGTAAGTGCTTTTCCAGAGGCTAGGAGGGTGGGGTCCTGCCAAACCTCAAGGAGAAGGGTGTTCCATAGGGCAGGGGCTGCCACGGAAAAGGTACGCTTCCTAGATCCCATAAGATGGCAATGTTTAAGGGAACAGACTAGGAGCAGGCCCACCCCATCTAATCTGGTAGGATGGGTAGATGTCCTTTAGGAGAGGTGGCATCACAGATAACCTGATCCTGTGCCATACACAGTACTGTGCAAAAGTTTTAGGCAGGTGTGAAAAAATGCTGTAAAGTAAGAATGCTTTCAAAAATATATATTGTAATTGTTTATGTTTATCAAGTTACAAAATGCAAAGTGAGTGAACAGAAGAAAAATCTAAATCAAATCAATATTTGGTGTGACTACCCTTTGGTTTCAAACCAGCATCAATTCTTACACTTGCACACTTTGTACACTTGCACAAAGTCAGGGATCTTGTAGGATTAGAGTCAGGTGTATGATTAACCAATTATACCAAGCAGGTGCTAATGATCATCAATTTCATATGTAGGTTGAAACACAGTCATTAACTGAAACAGAAACAGCTGTGTAGGAGGCTTAAAACTGGGTGAGAAACAGCCAAACTCTGCTACTAAGGTGAGGTTGTGGAAGACAGTTTCATGTCACAGGTCATACACCATGGCAAGACTGAGCACAGCAACAAGACACAAGGTAGTTCTACTGCATCAGCAAGATCTCTCCCAGGCAAAAATTTCAAAGCAGACTGGAGTTTCAAGATGTGCTGTTCAAGCTCTTTTGAAGCAGCACAAAGAAACAGGCAACGTTGAGGACCATAGACGCAGTGGTAGGCCAAGGAAACTTAATGCGCAGATGGAAGACACATCATGCTTATTTCCCTTCAACATTAGAAGATGTCCAGCAGTGCCATCAGCACAGAACTGGCAGAAACCAGTGGGACCCAGGTACACCCATCTACTGTCCAGAGAAGTCTGGCCGGAAGTGGTCTTCATGGAAGAACTGCAGCCAAAAAGTCATACTTCTGACATGGAAACAAGGCTAAGCAACTCAACTATGCATGAAAACATAGGAACTGGGGTGCAGAAAAATGGCAATAGGTGCTCTGGACTAATGAGTCAAAATTTGAAATATTTGGCTGTAGCAGAAGGCAGTTTGTTCGCCAAAGGGCTGGAGAGCGGTACAATAATGAGTGTCTCCAGGCAATAGTGAAGCATAGTGGAGGTTCCTTGCAAGTTTGGGGCTGCATTTCTGCAAATGGAGTTGGAGATTTGGTCAGGATCAATGCTGTCCTCAATGCTGAGAAATACAGGCAGATACTTATCCATCATGCCGTACCATCAGGGAGGTGTGTGATTGGCCTCAAATTTATTCTGCAGCAGGACAATGACCCCAAACATACAGCCAGTGTCATTAAGAACTATCTTCAGCGTAAAGAAAAACAAGGAGTCCTGGAAGTGATGGTTTGGCCCCCATAGAGCCCTGATCTCAACATTATCAAGTCTATCTGGGATTACATGAAGAGACAGAAGGATTTGAGGCAGCCTACATCCACAGGAGATCTGTGGTTAGTTCTCCAAGATGTTTCGAACAACCTACCTGCTGAGTTCCTTCAAAAACTCTGTGCAAGGTTACCTAGAAGAATTGATGCTGTTTTGAAGGCAAAAAATAGTCACACCAAATATTGATTTGATTTAGATTTTTCTTCTGTTTGCTCACTTTGCATTTTGCAAATTGATAAACATAAACAGTTAAAATATATATTTTTGAAAGCATTCTTACTTTACAGCATTTTTTCACACCTGCCTAAAACTTTTGCACAGTACTGTAGGTCTTTAAAGGTAATAACCAGCACCTTGAATTGCACCCAGAGGGAAACCAGGAGCCAGTGCAGTTTGTGCAACAGAGGTGTAACATGGTAAACCTAGGGGCATCCATCACTGCCACATTATGCACCAGTTGCAGTGTTCGGGTGGTTTTCAAGGGCAGCCCCATATACAGTGCATTGCAGTAATCCAAACAGGAGGTGACCAAGGCATGAGTGACCTTGAGCAAGGCCTCCCAGTCCAGGAAGGGGCACAATTGGCTCACCAGACAAATCTGTATGAAGGCCTCCCTAGCCACAGCTGCCACCTGAAGAGGATCTTAGAATATGAATAAGAACATACAGGAAGAGATTCTAAATTGCAAAGGGCTTTAAGATGAACACAAGCATTTTGAGCTGGGACTGGAAACAAACTGGGGAGCCAATCACATAAGGCATAATATGAACATAATGGCCAGTTCCTGTAAGTACTCTTGATGAAATGGAAGGCTTTGGTATGGAGCCAGCAATCTGACTAAGCCAGCAGATATTTGTCTTTACAGATAAAGTTAATGTGTTCCTTGATTTACTGTTCCACCTTGATAGGAATTTGGGGCCCACCATGTGTTTATGGGGACTTCCACAAGAATGTGCCTGACCAGTGGTGCTCTTTCCTCATCCATTGTTTGAATCCATCAACAATCACCATTAAAATAACCTCAGAACAAGCAAAGCAACAAAAACCATGAAAACACAGATGTAAAAGGAAAAGTCCAGATTAAAATTATCCATAAAAGCCAGAGGCAAATAAAAAGATTTACGATCTAGACAAGCTTTTCTTGGGAGAACAATTCTGTGCCAGAGTGCCGCAGTGCAAAAGGCCTTCGCTTGGTTTCCATCTACCTAGTTTCTCACAGCTTGATCTCATGGACCATCAATCTTACCAAAACAAAAAACAAAACTTAGCTTTCTTACAAAACAGCCTGTTCATATAGAATAAATGATCTTGTCCTTCATATTAGGCCTTTTCTCTGGTAGCCAAAACTCTTGGGAATGCCCTCCCTCTGAGGTACATGAAGCCCCTATCTTGTTAGCATTCCATAAACAAGTTAAAGCTGAGTTATTTCCCTGAGATCTTAGTCCCAGGTGATCTGACTGAAGGACCTATTGCAGGTGTTTGATGAGTGGATTTTATTGTTATTGCTTTATTGTTATTACTTTTCTTATATTTTGCTTGCGGAGTCTTTTGGGATTGAGAGGGATTATAAGCATAAGTAAATAAATAAATTTCGGCAAATGTAGTAAGACTTGTGTCAGAGTTAACACAGTTAGAATAGAATTCTGTTGAATTCTCCAACAGATAGCCTGCAAGTTTTTAATCCAATCAATACAGTTCGCCTTTGGAGAAGAAAGGCTGCCTTTAAAAAATTGTAATGAAGCATCTCTGTGTAAGACATTATTATACTCCCCACCACATTTCAGAAGCATATCTGAGCTCTTCATTTTGCCATTTAATATCAAATTAAAGGTGCTTAATAGGCTTAAGCCCTGGAAAACACAGCAGGTTTTCAAAACCTTAAGGAGGAGAGTTTCAACTAAAGACCTAATTTAAGAAAATGTCATAACTAACAAATGAGTGTGTCATATATTAAATCTTACCAGATTTAGTACACAGAGAATAAAAGAGAGAACAAAAAGCTTCCCTGCAATGGTCTACAGCTGTTGCATCTTGGTTTGTTGGCTTGTCAAGAGAAGGTATCCATTGCTGATGGGCATCACTAAATAGCACAATGCCTTCAACAATATTCTTTGGCTGAAGAAGGCATTCCAGCTGCCTTGCTATGCATTATGTCAGTCATTGTTATTTTTGAGAAGGTCGGTCAGTAAACAGCATTATCCTGGCATTGCAAAATAGGTTGGAGGGAGGGAGGGAGGGAGGGAGGGAGGAAGGAAGGAAGGAAGGAAGGAAGGAAGGAAGGAAGGAAGGAAGGAAGGAAGGAAGGAAGGAAGGAAGGAAGGAAGGAAGGAAGGAATTACTACAGCCAAAGGCCACTCAGATAAAACACTTAAAAATACTGAGCAATAATGTAGAAACAATAATACATCTATTAAAGAATACACCAGCATAATCAAACTGTATATATGCACAAATCTATACATTACAAACTAAAGCCACTCCAAAACAGATATGATAAAAGTTAAATTATGACCAGCTAACATTCTAATGGCCCATTTACAAAGATGACCTAGATGTGATCTCGTGCCAGATTCAACATGATATCACACACATTTATTACAGTCATTTTTGTCTGACAGCAGCAGGAAAACATAAAATTGCTCTGATCGACCTGGAAATTGCAACAGGAAAGGTGTGATGTACTTGGTGTGATGTCTCTACAAAAGGTAGAGAAGAATAAAACATGGGTAATGTTTTCTCTCTTTCCTAACCCACAAGGGCAGTTACATTCTTTATGGGGAAGTTTTGAAATCTGGCATGTAGGACTGCCAAAAGGAGCACATCAAACTTTATTTTGTGTTTGGGAAGTAGAATCAAGATAGTTTGCTGGTTTTCCTTGGAGATGTGTAAAGTGCTTTCTAACTTCTGTTTGTGAGCTAAGTACTCGTTTTTGGTTTTGTTTTAATTATACATTTTTAAAGGAATATAGGAAATGGATAATGCAAGTACAATTACAATTATTTTAAAAAAATAGAGAATAACTAATAGAAATAAAATATACCCATTGAAATATGAGCATATAGCCAACAAATCTGAAAAATCATATGACTAGTATATTCCAATACATCATTAAAAGCTTATAATACTATAAGATATTTCATATCCATTTTTAATCAAAATATCTCCCTATTAAAGTTTAGTCTAAATGTAGTTAGTTAACACAATTCAGATCATTTTTTAAAACAGAGCAACTATAGATGATAAGCAATATATTAAGACAATACTGTAAATTATAAACTAAGTTAAAATATAAACTCTAAAACCTGAATTTTGTGTGTGTTTCAATTCCATGTATAAAATTGTAATCTAAAAATAATTTCCAAATAGAACTGAATTCTACATCCAATTTATTTTTTAAATATGAAGTTATTCTAGACATTGGGGCATACATCCTCAATTTAATTAGCCATTCTTCCAACAAAAGACATAGAATCCTTGCATCTGTTAACATATACAATGCTAATTCAGTATATTTTGAAGGAACAGACAGTTTAGTGACATTTAATAAAAATATCTCAGGATGGAATAAGAGAGGCAAGTTTTTGTTCATGAGGTGTGACCTCGATTGACTGCCTTACTGGTCCTTTGCTTGCTTGTAACCCAAGGAAAGTATAAATTATGGGGAGAGACCAAGGGAATGAAAGACTTCAACCTAGATTGAAAATTATTGTGGAATATGTGTGAGACCAGGACTTCTTCAAGCAGTAGTTGGTAAGCACTAGCCAAGCTCTTGTTTCTACCCCTTAAAGTTCAACCTCCAGTCTTAAGGTTACAACCGGAATGCACCTAGGCAGTTGGAAAATGTCTCTAAGGGATAGTTTGCAGCCTGTAATTAGGGGAAGAGCCCAGAAGGAGCTGAGATGATGATATTCTCTGGAATAGTTTGATGGCCACAGGTACTGGCCTACCCCTTTGGGTGAGAAATAATTTCAGGATGGCTGTTGATCTCCTTTGAACTACCAGCACTACATGTTTCCTTTGGGGTCAGCTTTCATACTTGAAGAAAAGAACACCCCTTGACGTTTTAGCCTGTCTCCGTCAATGAGCTAATCATGTAACTATAGAGCTTTTGGCAAAACGCTTTATATTTATCTTTTAATTGTTTGTTTGCAGATCCTCTTCTCTACAGTCCTGCACAAAAGTCCTCAAGACCCACTTAAGGCTGATTTAAGGATGTAACAAAAGCACAGCATCATCAGGACACAAGAGGATCTGGATGCTTTGCTCTGCCAACATAGGCAGGTGGTGGTGCCCTATACAGTATCTAAGATTTTGGCTACAGCTTTAATATTGATGTTGAAAAGAAAGGGTGGCAAGATGCAGCCCTGCTTGACCTCTCTCCGTGGTAGGTCAAAGAATATTCTAAGCAGGTTGCATCTAATCTTGATATTACTATATTGCTTATTAATAAGCAACAGCAACCATTTATCGGTGTTAATAGCCTCACATTTTTCTCAGAGTTTGCCTCTGGAGATTGAATCAAAAGTATTTCTGAAGTCAACAAAAGCTGCATATTAAGAGGATTTTGATTCCTTAGAATACAACTTCAGCTAGCTGTTGAAAGATAACTCTACGATTCATTCTGGATTGTCCTACTCTAAACCCAGTTTATTCTTCATCCAAGATATATTCATTTTTATTCTAGTCCATTGGTATATATGTACAGCATAAAGGGGAGCCAGGATTTCTCCCATAGACACACAGAGATAAAGCACATTTATACACCATTCAAAAGAGACAATAAAAAAGCTAAGAAGGAAACAAAAAGACCAAAACACATCCTCTCCAGCAGCCAACACCCAGATAAGCAGGGATTAACACCAGACAAACAATCAAGCAGAAAACAATACCCTAACCAAGGAACTACCAAGGAGAAAACCACAGCCCCACCAATACTGGCAGGGCAAGCTGCTGTATAATAAACAGGGAGCAAACCCACACTCACAAGCACCAATGATGTTACCTATTCATGTAATGAAATGTCTTCAAGCAAGCAACCAAGCTCAGAGAACACCAAGAACTCCACAGTTCATATATACTCTTCTACTGGAAGTTGACACTGACTTAGTAGCACATAATAAACTAAATACGGTTTGCTTATGACAGTGATCTGTTGTTACCTAGATCATTTCTGTCTCCCTTTTTAAAGATGGGAATGATGACAGTGGAAACCCAGGCCTAGGGATCAGCATTCTCTTGTCTATCTAAGCAAAGAGGAGATTATCTAGGTGATGTAAGTGGAGTTAATCTGCCAAAATACATGGCCACTAATTCACATTTGCCCTGACATGTTCAGGTATAAAGTGGTTGTTACCTGGCTCCTACTGTTTTTAGCTGGGGGGGAGGAGTTGCCTCAGAAACTGAAACTAAAACTGAATTTTCAGACAGACATAATTAGGAATTCCCTTACTCTTATAGAGGCCTGTAAAACGGGCTCCCCAAACCTCCACAAGAACTTGATTTGTTATTTCAGAAGGATTTGTTGGTGGATGTCCAGCTACCAGTCATGATAAAAAGAGCTGAATTTTTATCCTTAATTAACCTAATTAATTTTTGTCAACTCAGCTTTACTGCTTCTTCTTTTTAAACTTCAGCAGGGATTTATATTGCCCTTTCAGGTCCGGGAGTTACTGAGAAGTTACTGGCTAGAGGATCAAGTTTTTATTATATATCTTCTAAAGACTCCTGATCAAACCAGCTATTTGAACTAAGTCATTATTATAGATTTCAAATTATTTTTGGTGAAGATAAACACTGTTGTACTTTTTAAAATAATATTATAGTGCTCTAACATATGTTCACCAGTCTCTGGTTGCATTAGTTGGATAGAAATGGATTGGCATTCAGCTGTGTTTGCCAAATCCATAAAAGCTCTGTGTCAGCTCTCATTCCCCTTAATTTGTTTGTGCCTCATTTCTTTCACTGTATTTGGACTGACAATACCCTGATTCAGGGAGGTCTGTAGTGGTAGGGGTAAGCCCATAGAGTAAAAGGCTGGAGGTCTTAAAACTCTCTCTTAGAAGCCCTCTGTTTTACACAGTCTAGCTGCACCTCCTGCCTTGGTGCAATGACATGGCTTCCTCCACCAATACTCCAGATGGATGCCTTTTCCTAGGCTCTTTCTGGCTAGCCTGAATGTGAGAGGGCTCCCATAGTCTGTAAGCCTTATTTTACTTACCAATAAAGGGAAAAGAATGATAAAAAGGGAATAAGCTCTATAGCACTACCCCCAGCCCTGTAATCTTGAAGTGCATGACTAAGGAAATCAACCCCTTTCCCCCATCCTACAATGCTTGGTGATAGACCAGCCTCCCAAGAGATGAAGAGAAGAGACAATATAAAAATTCCTTTTTAACTTTAAGGAGTTACATGTAAAATGTTCAAAGGAGATTAAAATATAGGGCTGGCTGTTCAAAACACAGGTTCTGAAAAGAACCTCCAATAGAAGAATATACCAGAAAATGTAAGTTTCTGAGTAGATCATAAGATGCAATGGATCTACTACTTATTCGGATGCCATTCTGATGTAAAGAGGTGCCCATTTGCCTGAAACACACATGGAATGAGCTATAGAGACAATAAATTAGACTTAAACTCACAGAAAAAGAAATTAAACTTAGCACTGTTCTTAGATAATGCTTTCCCCTATTCCTCTCTATAATAAACAACCTTTGGAATGGATGGTTCTTTTGTGCCAATTTTTTACTTGGAAAATCTTTCTTCCTGTAAATTCCAAATTTAATTAGTGCTTGGAGGAGCATTTAAGCTCTTCTTCCCCACCCCCTCTTGTTTCTACAGTTCTCTGTGCAATCTTTTCAAAGACCAACACTTTTCCTCTCTATTATAGGAGCATTGGTTTACTGCTGCTGCTGTTGGAGGAGCAGGAGGAGGAGGAGGAAGGAGCAGACCCAGTCAATTGTCCCATTTTGCATAATTGATTCTTCAAGAAAAGGAGACGGAGAGAAAGAAGAGACGAAAAGTAAATCTCTTCATCACAGAACTCATTGTCTTTGCTGGTAAGCTGTGCTGCCTTTGATCACTGGGTTTTTGCAATGCAGAAGGGCTGGCAAGCTTGGCCCCTTCTGAGAATGATCCTGTCATCACTAGCAGGACTTTGTTATGTCAGTTTTTTGGCTGGCTCCCCCTGCGTTAGTTACTTAATTAGCAAAGGCAGCAGAAGCAGGTTGGCACCGAGAGATACAATGTCATACCAATCAATCCCCACTCAATTTTTTCACATATGTGTAATGGAATTCTCTGAGCCCAGGAATGAGAATGGATGTTTGCACAAATTGCAGAACAAGAGCAGATGGACATTCCCTTCATATCTCATGAAAAGCTAGCCAGCAACCTCTTAATTCCGAAGGAGGTAGAAAGAGAATCAAAAGCACCAAGGAGGAGCAGTCTTAATGCACTTACAGATAAAAGAGGGCTAAACGTGCTTAACAGGCCAATAATTCCTGAAATCCTACTTCTTTCACACATGTCCACTTTCCAAGGTTCTGTAACATGACCTGTCTTTCCTTGCAATAAAATAGTTTTCTTAGTTACTGTTAGGAGGCTCGATAATATGGAAGTGAAGTTACTTGATTAGCATCCCCAGAAGCAGCAGAAAAGCCACTGAATCTGCAATGCTTGTTGGAAGACCACAAAATACTTCAAAGCCACTCCATCTGATTTCCTGCTTTGACATGAGTTTTTGTTTTAATTCACAAATTGGCTTCCTTGGGGTGATTTGACTGAAGCATTGTCAAACCAAAGGACTCTTTCAAAGCTTGGCACATCCCTAGCCCATCTGTCCTACCTGATTTTATTTTATTTGGATTCTTTTAATTCAACATGAATAAATAAATGTGACTCTAGAATGCTGCAAAGCAGTAGCACTGAAAATGTACCGGGGGGGGGGGGGAAGGTTAACTGAAGTGATGGAGAACATCCGATGGAACTAAATGGGATGGGATTGTAAATAGTGTTTTGAGGCTGGCCAAATCCATCAGAGTGGCCATTTTGTGAAAGTGCCCAAAACATGCTTAATATGCCTTCCAGTCCAAGAAATCCTGAAATCTACTTTCCACGCAAACATTTGTCATATATATGCACCCTATTCCCACATTATATTACTTTTCAGTTGTTTTACAGTATTCTTGATATTTGTTAAAACATTTGGGAGTCAGTCCTGATTCAGTAGTATAATAGGCCACTAAGTAATATATATAGCTAGCTAGCTGGAACAGGGCAAACTTGGTGGAGCAGAGTTACAGACTTAACTGTATCCCTTCTATCCTGTTATTCCTTTCATTGTTGCTAAACTGGGCATAACTTTGGAAGCTGGGAAAATTTTGAAGTTCTAGAGCAGGGGTCCTCAAACTTTTAAACAGGGGGCCAGTTCACAGTCCCTCAGAATGTTGGGGGGCCGGACTATAGTTTGAGGAGAGGAGGAGAGCCGCTGGATCCGGCATACCTGTCATGTAGAATAGTCCGGCTCTGCGATCTCCCTCCTCGTGCATCGCCTGCAGCTCCCGACACAGCCCCGACACTTCCACTTCTGACAGACAACAGCAGCAGCCAATCAGCTGGGTGGGCTGGATAAATGACTCTGGTGGGCTGTATCCAGCCTGCGGGCCATACTTTGAGAAACCGTGTTCTAGAGCTTCCTTGTCTAGTTCATATGAGGAGCCTTAAGGAGTATAAAAAGCTCCCATTGCACTGAATATAGTGATAGCATGATAGGGAAAATTGTAGGCAAAAGATCTCTTTCACTATATTTACTTTATTTATGTGATTAATACATGAGTATGACCCTAGAAGGAGAAAACCGAACAGCAGTGCTCAACTAGGGGTAACTGGCATAGAATTCCTATTAGAGATGTGGAAATCAGGCAAAATTCAGTTTGAAACACCAATGTTTTTCAAATGTGCAATCTGATACAGTTTGGGCTTCCAAATCAAATCTCCAAATTGGATTAATTCGATTGAGAAAACTGATTCAGTTCAGGGAAAACATTTATATGCATATGCTCTATTCAAGTTAATCCAGTTTAATTTGAATGAATAGCCTTTGAACTGAAACTCTGAATTGAATATTTCCCTAGTATCTATGCATCTTGCCTTGAGCCAATGTTCATGTTCTGTTTAGTTTTTAGTTCAGTGCAAATGTCTTCATTACCGTTCATGCTCTGCTAAAGCCATTGTTTTATTGTCTGGACATTTTGAGGCTGTTGATATATTATCAGAGTGTGCTTTTTACCTGAGCCGGTCCTATGAGGTGTTTATCCTCCAAGGCTCATTGATTCCAGTAGTAAATCCAAGGATGTGGTCTCAGCATTTAGACTGAAAGGTTTCCAGAAGGGAACTAATGCAATACGAAGAGCTGAAGCGATTTCACTTCTACATAGAGTTATAATACAAGCTATATTGAATCATGAGAATGTTTTGTGGTGACTCTTCAAGTGGTTAGATCATGGGCATGTTCACCTCTTGTTGATACTCAATATACCATATATTATATAACTTCCAGAATTGGAATCATAATAGGCATTTATTGATATTCATCATTTTTCATTGCTCAATTGGCTTATGAAAAAGAGACAATTTAAATGGCCATTGCTCACCATAAAAAATCTAGCAATGCTACAGTATAACATTCTCATTTCAACCATTAGCAAACATTTCAAAGACTATAAAACATAGCAATAAATCCATTAAGAATGTCCAGTACCAATAATATAGATCAAAATTGGGCCATTTGTTCAGCAGTTCAGACTAACTTGAACAATAAAGTATCTAGATCAATCAAATACATAACAAATAATGAAAAGATCAAAACAAGAAACCTATCTCAAACCATACCAATGAAACAAGGCCAAATATTCACTGCACACAAGCACAACCAAATGCCCAACTAATTGCTTCACTTTTTTCCTAGATGAGACTTCTCCTTTCACTGGACTTTCAGTTTCCATGCATGGATAAACCTTGGGATAGACTATTAATTACATAATTTCTTGTCTGTATGAAATCTTCAAAAGCCTCTACTCCCTTTATCTACACAAGGTCTTGGACTTGTTTTTACTTCGCAAAAATGACCTTGGATTCTGGAATCCCATTGAAAAAAGAATTGGAGCCCAATTGGTTGGGCATTATGAAAGTTGAAATTCAGCACATCTTGAGGTCACCAGGTTGGAGAAAGATAATTGAAGAGTTGTAATTGCAATGCACAATAAAATAAAATAAAAAATAAAATATGTTTAACATTAATTGAAAATAAAATAGAAATCCAAAAGAAAACTTAGACTGGTAGATTTTACTTTCTTAATATTCTAATATCTAAATTGGCCAGGAATAGAAAAAAATAGTAAATGTTAGCTTTTCCTTCCCTAAATTATAAGGTGGTAGCCATCACTATGGTAAGTTCTGTTGTTTAACTTCGTATTGTGGATAAAATATCTTATCTGGACTGAATTTTACACTGTTCCACTTTGGTGATCTTAGGCTCTAATATTATCATAGCATGAAAAATAGGGTTTATCTATTTTCACTGTATTGCACATGATTTTATATATTTCTATCATATCCATCTTTATTCTCTCTCTCTGCCTTTTATTTTGTTTTTGTTTGTTTGCTTTTCCCTAATATAAAATGCATTTTAAGGGCAGTTGCTCCAGCCCCTTGATCTTTTGTACAGTATCATTTTCTTTTCCTGAAGCAGTGATTAGAATGGTACATTGCAATTAAAGTGTACTCAATCACAACTTTGTGAAAAAGAACAAGGTTATAAGCATTTTATTTCTTGAGGATGATGATCATGATATTTGCCTTTCTCACAACAGTGCACCCTTCAAGACACTCTTTTAATTGAATTAGCTACCATGAATCCAAGACCTCTTTCCTAATCAGTTGCCAGCTCAGAGTTCACCAGCGTATCCCTGAGTAGGATTTGTAGTGCCATCCAAAAGCAAAACAGGTTGGAGTGAGGAGCAGGAGTATCAATGAGATTTTACAAGAGGGCACTACAGTGATCATAGAAGGATCTGAGATGTGTCTTCCTGCCCACCAGTTGCTTGGAAAAAATTACCTTGTCTTCAAACTGATTTGCTAATGGCATGCAGACCATTTGGGGTAAAAATAAAAATAATAATCTTAAATTGTATGGGTTAAAGCATCATTAAAACTATTACGCTATAGTAGAGGCTGCTGCTTGACTCCTGGATTTAATTCTAACTTTTTGCACATGTATTTGTTTGTGGCATCCATCTTTCAGAGTAGTGCTTTCTCTCCTGCAAAATAATCTCTCTCTCTCTCTCTCACACACACACACACACACACATACACACACACACAGCCCTTGGAAATGAGACAGAGCTCAGGAGAGCAAAGGGCTGCTAGGTCTTCCATTCTCAAAGGTTTTGAAGATGGAAGCAATCCTTTAATCTTCTCTGTGAGACTCCGGGCTCCCATCTCTGAATGCTGTACTTTACTTTTCCCCTCAAATTTCCTTGCTAAATTGACTCTAGATTTATGAGGGGGTAGAGAATTATATCCTTTCAATTTTATTGACAGCAAAGGCT
Organism: Python bivittatus; assembly: GCF_059951505.1. Taxonomy (NCBI): domain Eukaryota; kingdom Metazoa; phylum Chordata; class Lepidosauria; order Squamata; family Pythonidae; genus Python; species Python bivittatus. The sequence continues at coordinate 19,520,166 of NW_028277098.1, forward strand.
TTGGTCATTAGATACGTACGCAGAAACGGTGGAGTTCCCAGCCTGTGCAAGTGTTCGACGCTAATGGTTAGTAAAGGATTCGGAACCTCATTTTACTTGATTGACAAGACAGACCAGAAAGGGAAAACACAGGCTGTTATGAGGAAAGGACCCAAGATAGTGAAATGGAAATCATATTGCCTGAATGCATGTCTTTCATCTTTAAGAGCTGGTTTAACATTTGGGAGGGTGTGAGGGGAGAACCAGAGCATGATGGGCATCCAGTGGAAAGCATTCATTATTTCTTTGGAATTGGAAAGGGTGAGGAGGTGGGTACATGTGAGCGTCCAGCAACACTGCTCATCTCTCAGTGCAGAGTAGGAGTCAGCCGCATTGTTTTTTTATTCCTTACTGAGGCAAGCTTAAATGACAATGTTCTTTGGACTACCTAATCACTGCGGGTGTTGTAAAGTGGCAGCAAATCATTCTATTCCTAGAATAGCAATGAAGGCCTGAGATTAAGTAGCCAAGGGCTTTGTGCTTCCTTGTCAGGAGAATGCGAGGAGACCGTTGCTCAATTTTTACCCCTCCTTACTTAATGTGGTACTCACCTGCAATTATGTGTTCCTTCATTTTGATCAGCTTGCCAGTCACTTCACTAGCTCTCCTTATGACCCAGGGTGGACCCACAGCCCATTCTTTTCTAAAAGAGCCATTGTCTTCTTTTACCATTAGAGAATGAGTGAATCAGCATTAATCTGTTTCATTTCTCAGCAAATTATTCTTTTTTGAATGCCCAGAAAGTTTGCAGCTGTTGTTCAAATGTTTCTATATTATCGCAATATTTTTATGGTGCCTAATATGGCCATCTCCAGTACATTTTTTTTTAATTGTGCCTTTTTATAATGTATGTTTTCTCCATGGAATTTAATTCATTTAATTTATATGCACATTATTTAAATGCCCCTTGTTGTAACTTTCCTCTTTAAAAATGCAACCTCCTCTGACCAAGACCTCCAGATGTTTACATAATTTGCTCTAAAATGTTCAAATAACTTTTTGGGAAACTGAGCTAAGTGCTCTCCATGCTGCAGTGAAGTCTATTTTGGTATTTCATGGCATTTGAATGTGAAAGAAATCCATGGCAGATTACTTTTGTATCTCCATTTAGCATTACAAGCGACAGGGTTATTGACAAGGGAAGCAATTCCGTTTCCTCGTTTCAAGACCCACAACTTGAGATACGTTGGCTGTTTCAATCAACTTTGTTCATTGCACTACCTGATTGGCCAGTTGGCTTCCACCACCACTAACCAACGCCATCTTATACTTCTGTCACCTCCTTCTTCTCTCTGAGGGGCTGTTTAATGCAAGCTTTATGGGTGGCATGTACTCCAGAAAGTTGCATTGATTGCTTTCTGCAGGCAACTCTTCACGTTAGATGCTCTGTAAACCAAGTAGGATCTCAAGACATTTGCAGATTCACTCCAGTGGCATTTCACATGGCAGCTTACTATTATGAAGCTCTTGACAGACAGCAACTTAGAAGGGGCAATCTATGAATGCTGCAACCTATAACTACATTGCCCTTTGATTCCACATGTCCCACAAAGCTTCAGAATCAATTATAGCCAAATTCCAGGTTTTTTTTAGAGGTTACTTTTTATTTAATGAGATTACTCTGTCTACAGTAACTTCCCCTCTATCCACCCACTCACTCACACTTCGCTACTCCAGTTGTGTTCAAATTCTTCCTATATATCTATCTGTCTTCTGTGGTCAAAAGCACAACTGGTGGCACTCATTTTTTGCATCAAGAAGCCCCCGCATTAATCACTGGCAGATGGGCCTGATGAAAAACTTCTGCCTTCATGGAACATCATGCAAAACCCTTATATATCCCTAGGAAAGGTTGCAGGTAGAGCTGCAGGAATTCCCAATCCTGCTTCAAAAAAGAATGGCATTTGTTTTGTTTTAGATCCAGTAGAAAAGGCAGGGTCTTTATTTGGAAGCTGAGGGAAGGCTGCATTTCTGATTGGTAATTCCTGGGGAAAGGGAAGAATAAAATATGCAGCTGCAATTAATATAGTGCTGCCTGTGTTAATGAAATTTCATTAATGGCTGATGCCAATATAATATACATCATACATGAAGGAGAAAAGTGTGTGTAATAGCTATCTATTAAGTGATAATTTAAACTGATTCCGGAAAAGCACTCGTGAGTCAGAGCTTCAGTGATAGCTTCCTTCTCTGTCAGCTTTGCCTGGCTCTTCGTCACTTGCAGTGGATACTTAATTAGAAGAATACAATTCCCAGCATGCAAGGATTATCTCTCTAAACTTTAAAGCTTTTCTTTGATATCCTACCAGTGTGATATTGTTGGCAAAAGAAAGCCAAGTTAAAATAAGCATCTCAGAAATTCTGGGGTTCAGAATGTAATATTTAAGGAGGGCATATGTGAAACATGTAGAGAAGAGAAAGGGGAAGGGATGTTGCCTCTCATGAAATTGTCCCAAGAGCCTTTCATACTTGGACAGACTTTTCACATGTCTGGATTTTGTGTAATTTTTGTACTAAATGCTGTCTTAGTCAGATCAGACTACTTAAGCAGTTAGCCTCATGGTTTCTTGCCCATAGATAAGCCAAAGGCCTTTTTTTGTAGCCCCAAGTTCTTCCTTTGACCAGGTCCCTGAATTTGCATTGAATTTGATTACTGAAAATCTGTGGCACATTTCCTACCATTTTGAGTTAGAAACAGAATAAAATGTTGTATAAATCCTCTCCAGAAGACAGCATACTTAGCAACACAAGGTGGAGATGTGTGAAGACCACTTTATGTCAATGAATGATTCCACACAGCAGCTTCATGTTGATATTAAATACAAGTGAGAAGCAAATTGAGTCCTATGACACTCCACAATAGAGGACTTTAGGCCTTGATCTTATCTCTGCTACCACCACAAATTGCAACTGCTCTTTTAGGAAGAAGGGGAACAACTACAAAACAATGCGCCTCACACCCAACATTTGAAGCTGGTCCAAATGATACCATGATTATAATATTGAACACTGCTGAGAGATCTAGCAATACCAGGAAGGTTGCATTCCCTCAATCTGATCTCACCAGAGGTCACCCATAAATATGATCAGTGACGTTATTTCAGTGCCATACCCAGGCCTGGAATGATAATATATTTCCTCCAGTGTAGCCCCACTATCTTCTCAACAAACATCCTCACAAAGGGAGGGTTAGAGACTGAAAAACAATTACCCAGAATTTGGGGGTAATTGTAGATAAGTGATGATTTGACTTGAGTGATAGTGCTAGTTTCTTGAGGATGGGGCATGCAACCATCTCTTTTAAGTCAGGAGGCATCATCCCTTCTCTCAAGGATTTATTTACCACTGTCTCTGTATCACTCCCAGCCAAAGATCCTAGAGCTATTCAGAGCTACAGCACTCCAGTGCTAAGTACGCATTTCCTTTCCTGGACATATAGGAATCCAAGCAAAATTGCTGCCTTCTGCCAGGCTTTCAAAATTATTTTATTTTATTTTATTTATTTTATTTGAAAGATTTACATGGCCGCCCATCTTAAACAACTCTGGGCAGCTCACAACATTATTATATCCTAACAACAATAAAGTAGAGTTTCAATAGTCTTTGCAAAGTTTGTTTCCTGGCTTGACATACCTTGAAGGGGTGATATCTTCCTTACTCAATGCAAGATATACATCTTGAATCCAGAGGATTTTCAACTAAAACCATGTTGGATTTATAATTAAGTTAATGCCTGAGGAGTTATGTTGTGGTTAAACCCCCTTTCGATTCAGAGGTTGATCCTATAAATCTGGGAGCTAGCAGAACTCTATTACCAGCTCCAGAAAATTATGCCATTACATGCAATGCCTATATCTATATTGTGGAGAACGTGGCCACTTTACATATGAGTGCCCTCCTAAGAATTGATCAAGCTCAAACAGTTCTTAAAAGCCTTCACTATTGCATGTAAGTTGTGATTACTTTAAGCTAGAAAAATGTTCCTTTGACCTACCTCTGTTGCATTAGTTGGGCTACCATACTTCCTCTACAGGAATTCAGATGGACCCAGTTAAGGTAGAATCTATCCTGTGCTAGGAGCTGCCCTGCGGTATCAGAGATGTACAGTATTTTGAGTGCCTACTAATTCTTATCATGAATATATTTCTACATTAACTTATCTAACTAAGATGGGGTTTCCTTTAAGTGGAATTTCAAAGAACAAGAAAGCTTTCTTCAAACAGCCCATATTCTGATATCCTGTTTCCACCCATCCTTTGTTGCACAGCCTTATTTTTAATTTTGCTTTGGGAACTCTGCTGATATAATCTGCTCCAGCATTTGAGGACAGCGCCCTCCTTCCCTGTGCATTTCTTTCCCAGATCTCTTCCCAACTGTGGCAATCAAAAAAGAATTTCAGCATTGATATCATCTCCTCAAAGATGCTGGAATACCATAAAAAAGTAAAAATATGCCACCAGAATCTAGAACACTTACAGGCTTCTTGCACACTCACATAGCACTAGGTTAGATGGGCACAATTTTTCTCTCATTCTGAATCTCTTGTATTTTTAACTCTCAGAACAAGCAGGCTGATGCTTTATCATCAATTTCCCTCAATTTCCATTCTGCATCCAGAAAACTTCGTCTGCTTTCCTCTGACACCTAGTCCACCTTGGGGTTAGAAGGGAGACTTCTTCCTTATCAGATCCATGATTAGCAAGTGCATGCTCAGATGCATTTCCTTCAGAGGTCCACTTTGACTTCTTCCTCACCCTTTTCTTGGAAACAGGGAGAACCATGCTGCAGCAACTGGTTATATATCCCTCATTACTTGAGGGGTGATGAACTGCAGTTCTGCCATGACAACCAGCTCAGTATTTTGGATTATTCCAAACTACCCATCTCTTCTCCATGATTTTTGGTGGTCTCAAGTTAGACCAGATGTCAAGAAGCATTTTTTCATCCCACATTTGTCATGCCAAGTCCCTGACTGACCAACCAACATTCTGGACTGTTGGTCCCCTGCCCTGCCCCCAGAAGAGAACTAGGATACATTTTTCTGGGGCTTTATCACTGACATAACACACATCAAAGACCTGGATGCTATTCTGGTAGATCTCTTTTCTAGGATAGACCATTTCATTCTCATTTGTGGTCTACTCTCCACCCAGAAAGTTTGTCTGTTTATTCAACTAATTTTCTGGAACCCAGTTTGCTCAAACACCTGATTTCCAACAGAGGTCCAAACTCATGACATGTTTTTAGAAAACTCAATTTAAACTTTTTGATGTAAAAGTTGAGCCTCTCCCCCATCACCTCTCAGCTACTATCTGAAAAGAATAAAGAGAGGACAAATACCACTGTAGAGTAATACTTCATTGTTATATATACAAACAAGTCAACTGGTATTGTACCTATAGCTGAGTTTGTTGATAAGTCAGTTCATGCCTCCACATAGGGGTCACTGTTTCAAGTCATCTATGCCTACCACTCACACTAAATATGACCTGTATCTATCCCATTCAAGAGGTCTCCCATTTTCTTCAGGTTGTTCAAGCTGCTCATCATCTCCTTAAGGATCAACTGGATTATGACCATCTTCATCAGAAATGCTATCCTCTAGCCAAACTGAAAATACAATTTTCTATTGTTTCCTCTTGGTCTGAAATCATCCCTTGACCCCTGCATTTTTCTGCCCTCCCACAACCCATCCAACTATGGGGAGACAGAATTTGAGATGGAACAATTTGGGATTCTCAGCAAGGCAGGACAGATTTGAATACTTGATCTATTTGAATACTTTACCCAAACATAAACCTTTGTGGCAGGTATCGTATAATGTACATCCACCATCTTTCCTTCAAAAGCAAAATTTGGAATAAACTCACAAGCTCAGGCCACCTACTGTAACTGGCCATGCAAACAGATTTCTGCATCTGAGATTGTTCTGACAATGAAGGGAAGGGAACTGGTTTAGGAAGGGAAGGCAGCATATTGTATGAGGAGAGGAGAGGAGAGGAGAGGAGAGGAGAGGAGAGGAGAGGAGAGGAGAGGAGAGGAGAGGAGAGGAATGACTTACAGGGGAGATCAAGAGCCTACTTCTCCAAAAAAGGAGAGATGGAGATTTGGAATGGGGAGAGTTCCTGATGATGTGGTAGAAGAGATTATGCCCCCCTTTCTGCTGACCCTAGTCAAAAAGGGAGAGGGGGGAGTTCTGCAATAGGAAAAGCATCTGGAAGGAGTAGAAAACTTTCCTGGTGGCCGTGGCAAAAATGAAAAGTGAAGAAGCATCTTCCATCTCCAAACTCAGAGATGGAAGGAAAAGAGAATATGAAGGAGGTGTTATAGAGACTGAGGCTGATTAGGTGGTAACCAGTGCTCCCAGGCTAGAGGTAGCCATTATAAAAAGATATGTCCACCACTCAAGGCCCCCCCAGCAACCTGCCAAATATCTGTGACGGGCATGAAGAAGAAGGGTACTGTTTAAAACCTTGATGATTATATATAAGTGTCTGACATCTTGGCACAGCAGTGGGCAATCAACTGTTTTGAGTGAAGCTTCATTCTTGTATGCAATAAGATTTTAATCTAACTAAATCATGTCTGAGAGTTTTCTGCCAAGTCTAACCAAGAAACTTGAAGGAAGGGTTGTGTCAGTAAATCAGTGATTTACTGCCTAGCTGAGGTGTTCACCCTGACACTATTGCTTGGAATCAGTCACTCCTGGAAACAAGAGCTGTTAATTATTGCATTATGAATGTTAGTTGTAAACCATGGTGAGTCTTGGTAGTTTGGGTAGTATAAAAATATGGTAGATGGAGAGATAGATATTCCCTCAGGGTTTCATTCAGTCCCCAATGCTTTTTTCAGAATCTGTCTACATGAAACCACTGACAGAGTTCATCAGGAGATTTGAAACTGGTCGCTACTATATATAGATGACATTCAAAACTAGTTCTCAAAAAGGTAGCTTCAGGGAGTTGTGTGGCACCCTTGAATGCCAACCTTCAGTCACTGATGGGTTGGATAATTAACTGAATTGGATTCTAGCCAAATAGAGGTGCTCATTGTGAGGAGTCAGTTGTGCCCAAAACCTGGCTCACCTATAGCAGCCAAGTCACTTTGAAGATACAACATTATTAGGCATGCAAACAACAAAACAGTGTACACTGAGCTCCCAGCAAATCATTGGCAGCTTATTGAGCAGCCTGAGCAAAAGCAGGACCAGAACTTACATATCTTTGGGTTAATACATTTCAAATACAAGACAAAGGAAAAGGCAGACACAGAGTAAATTACAGCTTGACATTGGAATGTTTTCTATAACCCATCTGGGTGACCATATTATTATCAATCCCTTCCTCCTAGTTCAGCATGGCAGCTATACTACTTTTGAGATACAGCCAGTGAATATCAGTAACTTGGTTTACTGGGCTGCTGGTCCCTGTCTGATTCTTCCCCCTGTCACCACTCAGAGTCATTTCAACTTGCTCTGAATGTTTTATTACAAGGGCACTTTAAGCAGTTCACATGCATGGAGGGGTATCTCATAGATTTGGTAGTGAATGCAGCTCACATGTGTGTGGAAGGGTACCTTTTACTACCACAAGTCACAACTTCAGAGAAGTGGTAGATCTCCCTTTCATGAGTGGAATCACACTTTCCAAAATGGAACCAAGTATGCAACGTTTTTGGATCTGCATCTCTCTCTGGGAAGTCAAACTGAGGCAACAGTCATGAGTACCTTTTAAAGCTGAGGTTGATATGCCAGGTTCATTCCTTCCTGGGAAAAAAAAAATGACCCTAAAATTTGGTACAAGTGCAGATAACTTTCAAGCTTCACACTGTAATGGACCTGGCATTTCAGAAATTTCAACAGACAGGCCGACAGATAGACTGAGTGACTGATTGTCTGGGCTCCTAATTTCTCCACCCTGATTGTCCCATATGGATGGTCAAGATTAAAAAAATGGCTGCAAAACCACCTGTTTTGCATGACTGGGAATTCTTTCCAATCAGGGTTCAGCATAATTCAGTTACAGGATCACATCCACAGTAACTCGGTGAAATCAGGCTGGACTGTGGATCAGAGTGTGTGTTCCCATTTTTAAACATGTGTTTCCCATTTTTAAACATAAACCAAATGTTCTGGCATGTGGCATAACTTTCCCTGGATATCACTGTTTTGTGGATTTTAAACTATTCTTCAAGGCTGCATTACCAAGGCTCTAACCTGACATTCTGTATTGCATTCTGCCTGGGAAGTCACTGAGCATAATACACACAACGTCATGCCTTATTACTTGATGAATAAATCACATTCTAAAACAAAAGCCTTTCTTAAATACAGGTGAAATGGCTGAATATACAACCCTGTTTCCACTTGAAAGAGTAAACAGATTTGCAGTTGGAATTACATTGGTCTATCAATGTACAGTTTCCACCAGAAACCTACTATAGGTAAAACTTGCATTTGCCTTTAAACAAAAGAGATGGGGCTTTAAATTAGTATACTAACCACTGTGCTGGCAGCTTTTTTATTCTTTTTTTTAAAAAGCAAACATTTTCCCACATATGTATTCAAGGTTATTGAAAATAAAGGAGAAGGATAATTCATATAAATATTATAAAACTTTAATTAAGGGCAACTGAAGATGAAAAGCATTTTTTCAAAAGGTTATTCAATGGTGCCACCTATAGGTTCCAGCATATTCTAGTATCACAAAGACAGCTAGCCTTTTAAGAGAAGCAGCCAGTAACGATCTTTGCCTAAATCATTTTTTAAAATTAAAAGTGTAGGATTTAATTACTTTTAAGGAGAATTGTTTAAAACTATTTTTTAGGCTTTTTCCCTCTTCCAGTGCCTTATAACAAAAAAAGAATGTGGTGCTTCGATTATGCCATCTGGTTTTAAAATAGTTCCTTTCACATTTAATGCATATTAACTATGTTGCTGGAATGCATGGTTGGTTATTTATGTACAGCTCAGTCTGTATGCTGGTGAGAATTGGTATTTCCTATGATGTATAGTGAAGAAAAAGGCTACTCCCATTCTCCCTTGCACAGAGCAGCCAAGAAGATTAGAAGCAGTGTGCAGGAATTCTCTGGTTTAGCCAAGTGGCCTTGTCCAAGCATTCTCCTTGTCCTGTGAGTGACGTGATGTCTTTGCATCTTCTATTAACTCACTACACTTTGCTTAACAGATGTCAGAACCGTAGCAGGCTTTCATCAAATTCTGTAGCCTGAGGTAGAAGGAAGCCAGTATAAGTTCAAATGAAAAGAATTATTTTTTTTACTGAAGCTTGGAGGAGTGTGAACATAGAACTTAGAATGAGAAATTAGCATCAGTCCTAACTTTCTAGAGACAAAAGTGTTATCCCTCTTGGAAATTACAGTGTGTTAAGCATAATTTCCAATTTTTCCCAGAATGCTGATTATTGTGCATGGTCGAATCAGCCTTATAAAACCTCATTGCAGATCTTGGAATATAAATAAAGTAGTGTGCAAGACAAGTAAATAAGAACAGTGGTCCTCCAGATAGGAGATAGGATTCTTTTGAAAGGCTGAGACCTAGTTTATAAATTACCATTCCCAGGTCAAGGATTTTTTAAATTTTTCTTTTCATTGGTTGCACACTGTATTGAAATACACTTACCCCATATACCATTTGAACTGCGTACATAGACTGTGTGGTGCTAACTATACATCCCTGATTAAGTGAGACCACTTATGTGAGTGTTGTGGAATAATGATTCTGCACCCAGTGAGTAGGGGAGGCCAACAGGGAAAGAGAAAAAATGATTTAGCAATGATTGTTGAATCTGTTCTGCAGGAGCACATGCCAGCATTCAGAGGGTTATGCTACTTATAAACATGCATAGCACAGTGGGCCCATTTTTCATTAGTTTAATGTATGCTTTTGCCTCATCTGGTTACTTTCTATTTTTTGTACATACAAAGGCACCTATATGGTCTTTTAAAACACTGACTGGTCACTTCCTCATCCTAGAACATCCTGACATGTGTGCCAATTTATTACCTGGCTTCCTTGTACTTGACCCATCCATTTAGAGATAATGGAGAAGGGGATTTATTTGTCCCTACGTGATTAACTCGCTAAGGAGGGGGAAAAAAAACAGCTCTCCAAACAGGAGGAGAGAGAAATAGCACCAAATGAGAAGCAGCAGGCGAAGCAACAGTGCTAAATGGGATTCTGAAATAGTAAATATCCACACTAAGTATGTATCTTGAATAAATCAAATCAAATCCTTTTATTAAGTGCAGCTCATGAACATATAGTCCTTGGGTTAAGAATGCCCAGTTTAAGGGTGACCCATAGTCAAGAACGGAGCCTATTGTAGCAAAATTCAAGTTAAATACACAATGGCTTGAGTTCATTGCACAGTACTATTTATACAGTATTATCCAATAATGTAATAAGTATTGTATAATATAATTATACAGTAATATACAATAAAATAACAATTATACCATAATACTGTTCCAACTTACATACACATTTGACTTAAGGACAGACCTTGGAAATGGAACTCATTCTTAAACTGGGGACTACCTGTACATACACATAATATAAATGAGCATAAAATAACCCCAAACCTAAGACTCATAAATTTATCCTAGAAGTACAATTAAAAGAAATTAGAGAAATTCCTACTAATCAAGAGACAGTACATTTTTCTGATCCTGCAGGCCACTGTCCAAAATCCATCCATCTCTCTCTCTGTCTCTTTCTCTCTTAGCTTAAAATGGCAAGCAAAAATTGCATTGCAACATAGCATTGGGACAACTGTACAATTGGGGCAGTAAGAGAGCATTGTATATCTTTATGCTTCAGAACACACAATTAGGAGGACATATTCTGTTGATTCAATCTCCCCAGAGCCACAAGAACAACTGTGGTACAATGCAGACTTTTTTTGTCTTTTCTAAACTAAGGTATCTCACTGGTGTGAAGGCTCTTCCATAACTGTTATATTAGACCACTGTTTCTCAACCTTGGCACTTTTAAGATGTGTGGACTTCAACTCCCAGAATTCCCCAGCTACCACACTGGTTGGGGAATTCTGGGAGTTGAAGTCCACACATCTTAAAGGTGCCCAGGTTGAGAAACACTATATTAGACTATCATATTGGAAAGATAATCAGCTGGCTTTGGGGAACAGTTAATTCTATCCAGGTTAAAGTAACTTGGGACCAACAACAGTAATTGTTCTTCAGTATCTCTTATTCTTTGTTTGATAATGGTTTTGGTACTCTTTTACCTAATGTCAAGAGGATCCTCTGGACAAAGACCATCCAGCTGAAGCCTAGCCTCCAGAAGACAATTCTAAGGAAATCGATAAGAATCTGTCAATACAGCAGGAAGTCAACGAGCTAAGTTTAGTTTAACCATTCATGAAAAATATGATCCAGATCCCTGTTTCTACTTTCACTGGGGAGGGAGCCCAAGATTATACACTGTACTGGGCACTTGCAACTATGAACTTAGGTGACCCAATAGAATGGATAATCATTGCCCAGTATTTGAAACTTTGAACCTGCCTAATCTTGATTCCATTAATAGACTAATTATGTTTTATAGATCTTTTTACAAAGATCAGCTTATTTCTTCAGATATAAAACATAAAATGCTCTATTAGGCAATGAGCGAGGCATTATGAAAGATATGTGCTAACAGACAATGGTCAATTGCAGAGGGTCCCCATTTCTCCCAGAGTTTAGACCAGAATCAAAGATAGTTTTAGAATCAATACATGCCTCATAAAGGACACCTCTATTATGGAAGCTCCCTCCTAGAGAGTCTTGGTGAGAAGGCATCTGAAGATAAGCCCTCTCTGTTATGGAACAGCCCCCTTCCTCTGGAACAGCCCCCCCCCCAACAGTGGTGACATCCCTTCTGGTATTTGGCAATTAAGACCAAAAAGGGCCCTTGGGCATGGAATGGATATGTGAATTCAGGTGTTCCTGAGACTGATGAGGTGGCTTCAAGTCTGTTTTTTATTACATTCTATGTTTTTAAACCTAATTATTTTAACTGGGCATTGTTGGGCCATGGGATTGAAGGAGCATAAAAGCCCAAATATTAATGGGTGGATGGATCTATACTATTACCTTTCTTAAATATTGAAATATTGATATGATAATGTCCTCTTTCTCCACAATCAATTGGAATGTGGATTGTCTGGTCAATATAGGTAAAGAGAGAATTCAAAATTAGCAGCCACATTCTAGATTTGACTTAAATAATTCTGTTGAAGTAAAATATTGGCCAAGTAAAATTTGCCAAATTTTAGTTGGGGTATCACTAGATATATCCTAGGAGATGTATCTTTAAAAATTTGGCTGGCCTATCTTTGCCTCATTCCTTTCTGCTTAAATGCTTTTTTGTCTGCTTTGAATTTTTCTTTAATCTTCAGAAGTTCTCCCACTACTATGAAGAGAAAGCAGGGGGACATGGGGGCAGGCAGGGTGGGGGCAAATGATGAACATGCATCATGATATCAATACACAAACATCACAGCATACATACTTGCGTCACATCTAACACAACTCCATAAGTCATAGCATTTGTGTGATGAAATCACACTGCATGTCATCATTTGGGTATCATTGTGGTTTATCACTGATGCCACTAAGGGGAAACAGCTATTTCTTCTACCTGTTATTTTCCTATCTCTCTCCATATTTTCTCCCAGGATAAATATCAATCTGTTGATAGCATTTCTGGCTTGGGGCCAGTAAAGCCTAACCCTGAGTAGATTATAGATAAAAAGCAAAGTACTGCAGTCATCCTCACCAACTCTTTTATATTACCTTTCCCCACCCCTCTTCCTATATAACTGACTCCAGTTTTTTAAACATACGCTATCTTCTGTTATTTAGTTTAGCCTTTAGAAAAGGGAAAGTAAGCTACTAATGTTCTTATTTTGGGGAAACTCACTGATGCAGAATTGGAGAACCCAGTGGAAATTATTATCATTTTAGCCTGGGTCTATTGTTTGCTGCTACATGAGTAAATTGTTGCTATAGTTTAGTTACAATGGTTTAAATAACCAAGAAACAAGTCAACTTGCATTGATTTTATCTACTACATGCTAAAGCAAGCCCTCTGAGACACTACTGGACTGATGTTCCCTTCAAGCAAACAGAACTAGTAGCAATTTTTAGGCATAAGCAATAGTGAGCTATTGCAGTAAAGTACTGCCTTGTTGCACTCACATTTTATGGTGCTCAAAGTGATGATCCTTTCTATTCTCATCCACCGAGAATGTAGCTTGTGTTTTACTTCCTCCAACAGTTTTGATTCCAACTGAAGGAGACACCTGGTTTCAACTGCTAGATCACCTGGGAATTCACCCATAACAAATAGCAGCAAATTACAAATCTGGAAACCTGGAGATAAAGATACACAGGCTGAGAGGCACACAGCATAAAGAAGTAAGAATTTTGGAATGTCAGTGTTTTTCACAAAATTAGCTACCGCGCGTTGGAAGTGGCTAGTTGTTTGCTTATTTGGGTCATAGGACTACTCAGCGATGAATGTTGATGCTTCATTTTGAAAATAACAGGGAAATCTGTAGAAAATGGATGTCTGTAGAAAATATTTCTGAGGTGGTACTCAAGAAGATGAAGGAACTCCAGGGATGATTGAGGAAAGAATTAACACCAGATAATACTGGAGGGTTTCCAAACTGTTTCCAAATGTGGCTTCTTGCAGATCTATTTTAGATGGAATAACAATTTGGCTTTAAAAATCGGGGGTCACTACCAAAGAAAAGGGAATTAATGGATTTCAGCAAGAATAAGCTTATCTTATCACCACAGTGTTAACAGTGCAGTCATCATATAAAGTGATTCCTAAGCATAAAGTATAAGTATAAGCTTGTTTCTTTTGGCATATCTTTGGGTGGGGGTAGGAATGGACATATATAAAAGGTGAAGTATGTGAGACAAACTCAAAGCAGGCCACAGTGGCAGAAGGGCTGTGGAGAATTCAGTTTATATAATATGTAGGAAATGGCCAGAATGAAGATCTCTAAGAAGACTTAATAAGAGACAGTTCTAAAAAACCAAGATATGATTCTCAAGAGAAAGTTTTTAAAACAAAAAAACAGATCCCAAATGAACTGGATAAGCTGATGGCACTGGAACTACTATATCTAGAAGTTTTTCATATCTCCTTGCTGTCTTCTAGTGGTTAAGTCTCTAGGCAGACGTAGAGGCAGACCTAGAGGTACTCAGTGGAAAAGCTCCAAGGGGCACAAGAAAACACAAACCAAAAAAACATAGGTACGATTGGCCAAGCCATGTCAGAAGTTTAAAAAGTGCATGGAAATTAGAATACTTCAGAGTAATCACATAGAACAAGGTACCATGAATGGTGAGCTTTCTGTTACAGTTCTTCTGGAATTCAAACTTATCCTGACCAGCTAGACTTTGAGTTGAGGCCTGCGCAGATGTCTTTGAAAGAGAATGAGTGACGGATGTAGAGCTTTTGATTCAGGAAGTGAACCACAGTAAACATTTTAAGTCTGTATTTGTTTCTACCTGTCCTGAATTTTTGGATAAATAAGAACAATTAGGCCTGGGGGTGCTAAAAATAATTTATTTCTGACTCTATGTATGACAGGCACATCCATGCAAGTCATTTGATGGCCTTTGTTCAAGAATAACTTTCAGTGTGACCTTTTTTTTACCAATAGGCATAACTTTAAGCTAGACACATCTTACAGAATCTTAAATACAAGGAACTTTTTTTTAAAAGTAGATCTCTGAAACCAAAGGATTGTCTCTGTAGCAAGCTGTTGATATAAATCAACAAATCATCTAATCAATTTTGACTAAATAGTTGAAAATATATTGTAGACTTCTCTGTGTTAAGCTTCCTCTCTACTACCATATTTTCTTGTGTGGTTTTTAATGGCTTCTCCGTAACACCCCTTTTATTGATCTTATTTCCCAACAAGTCATGAAATGCTATATTCATAGATTTCCACATTCTCTGGTCAAAAGTCTTAATTGAGTTTGACTGAGTTTCTGATCATTCTAGCTATGCCACTGATGTTGATTGCATTGAATAATTGAGCTTTTTTTCCTGCCTAGATAAATCAAATTGTATGTATGTGACAAAGAAGCAAATTTTCAAAAAAATTGTGCACTATTGTTTATTGGGTAACATTTAATAAGCTTCCAAAGATTACCAGGGTTTCCTGGAACCCGGTTTGAATGTCTCTAGTCTACAGCCTCCAGGAATAATAGTTCTATCCAAATTAATTTAACTGGGACTGAGTATCTTTTGCATCAAATGTACACATGCATATAATAGGTCTGCTAACCTGTATGTATGTGAACTTATCTTCCTTACTCTATCTGGAAAAATAGAATTTTCTGTTCCTTGTTTGTTGGTTTGCAAAGGAGCTCATTTCTTTTTTAAATGCTCTGATTCATAAAACACAGAATATTGGGGAGATCTTTTTGATCCAGTTTCTAAGATCATAGGTTGTACATCATACTCTTATTGTTCCAAATTCTCCATTGTTTGATGCAGGAGCTCATCCAGGTAGCATCCCTTAAAGGTGTTAGAGCTGTGTTCATCATCATGGTTATCTGCCTGAGCTTTATATAATCTGCAAATACTATAGTTGGGGGGGGGGGTAAATTCTGTCAGAGTGTGTGTGTGTGTGTGTGTGTGTGTGTGTGTGTGTTGCCAGCTGTAATTAATTGGGGCATGCAAAACTGGGATGAGAGTTTTATGAGGTTATCTCCAAGGAAACTGATGGCAACAAATAGTATTGACTGCTAGTTAAAGAGGACTGTATTGACAAGCGTTTAATAGAAGTAATAAATAAGTGCCGAATCTTAAATCCAGGTTTTTAAAACACAATTTTGAGTATACTGAAATAAAAATATAGGTTCCATCATCTGATGAATTGATTGTGCTTCAGTGCTTTTAGTTAATGGTTGTTTTTCAGGAATACCGGTTTAGCTATCTTATCACCTTGGAGGTCTGTTCAGTGAGAGGTAAATTCAGAGGTACTGCTTATCCAAAGCCACAAAGATTCTTGCAGTACTTTAAAGAAATGTATGAGGGCTGTAAGCATTTGTGAGCTATAGCATATTTCATCAGACATAAAAAGTGTGTTCTCTCTCTCTCTCTCTCTCTCTCATTAAACTATGAAGTCAACAGGAAGTGAAATGCAAAAAAACAACAACTAACACATACGTTAGCAGTCAGAACTAACACTTCTAGCTATTTTGTAATAATAGAAAATGGTATTCTGATGTATATTGCAAGAGATAAATTGAACAATTTGATGGATTGCAGTTCAACAGCTTCTTTTTCTAGTCCCCTTGTGAAATTCCTTTGCTCCACCTCTTCAAGGTTAGTTCCCATGTTCCTGAAATAGTTTTTAAATATTGGCAGTTTTGATTATAGAACTGTGCTCATGTAGGTTAATTTGTTTTTCCTACCCAAGATGTAGAAGGGTGTCTCTGATAGACAGTGGAATATTTTGTTGTAAGGTGTCATTTCAGTAGCATTGAATCTTCAGTACCCCACAACCTATTCACCAAAATGGACAGTGGGATGTAGAAAGTTAGGGATTTACTCTGTGTGCCCTCTTTGTTTTCACTCTGCCTATTTTTTGTCTATGCCAGTGTTACCCAGACACTGGCAACTTCCAGGTGTGTGGACTTCAGTTCCCAGAATTCTCATCAGTGGCCATACTGACTGTGGAATTCTGGGGTTTGAAGTCCATACACCTGGGAATTGCTGAGGTTGGGAAGCATCGGTCTATGTGATTACTCACCTCAGGGTCTCTTTGCTCCTAAGGCACACACCCATGAAGCTTTTTGCTTGCTGATTCTTCTGATAGGTTTGGTCTCTCCTTTTCTTTATTTTCTTAAATAAGGCTTTCTTTTGTTAAAGTTTTTTTTAAAAATGCTTCACTAATCCCTGCTTAGGCATGATTCCTGCTTTGAGGAATATTCTCACATACCATCCCCTGCCCCAGACATTTGTTTTTCCAATATATCATATCAGTTCAGTGAAACATGAACATGAAACTGCTAGGCTCCTTATGCTTGTACACCATTCTATTTTATCCATCTAGATACAACCAAAGCAGATATAGGACAGACTTGTATCTTTGTCATGTGGCTTATTTTTGCTAATAAGTACCAGCATTTAGGCTGATGAACTATCTGCAAGAGAAGACAAGTATCATTGGTTCAAGATGCAGCAACGTGAGCAATAACGGGGTCTATCAGTGTGCCCATAGGTCACCACCATTACGCAAGCTACATTAGCTGACAGTTGGCTTCCAAGTGCAATTCAAGATGCTGGTTATTACCTAACAAGGCCTGTATGGCATCGGGCCTGGATACCTGAGAGACCATTTGTCTCCAATCATTTCTTCCCTAACCCAGTATGTTCCAGCAGAGTGGATGCGCTCCAGGTCCCCTCCATTAAACACTGTAATCTTGTGGGACCTAGGAAGCAGGGCTTCTCTGCTGCAGTCCCCACCCTCTTGGACAGCATCTCCCCAGAGATAAGGACAGCACCCTCTCTTGTAGGGTTCCAGAAAGCTCTGAAAACCAGGCTTTGGTCCCAGGCCTGGGGTTGATGTTTATGATTTGTCTAAGGCCCCTGTTTTGTTTTGTTGATTTTTGTTGTTTATTAGATCATTTTACTCTGGGCTGTCCATCTGATTTAATGTTTTTAGCTGCTTTTATGGTTTTTTTCTAGTTTTATACACTGCCCAGAGTCCGTTGGAGTTGGGTGGCCAATAAATTGAAATGAATAAATAAATAATTGCCCTGGTTGGACTATCCTTCATTGATTATATATTGAAATGGCTTCAGTAGAGGTCCACAAGTGTAATATTCTCTTTTAGGTCTGATTAGAAATACAGGCTAAATAAACTGTATGGAGTGGAGGAATTTTCAGTGCCACAGATAAATCTTTCTATTGCTCGACTGTGCTTCTCTCACTTGGATTTCTAATTATTAATATTATTCCTGAGGATCTGGATAGAATATATGATTTACACTGTATATTGCTAGGCATAGTGCTGGAAGCAGGCTGTGACAAAATCTAATCCAGTTTTAGGACAATCTATGCTGGTCTGGGTAGAATTCTCCTCTCTAAGCTAACTGAAAGGAAGCTTATTTTGTGCTAGAAAGATGATAGTTAGATGCTGATGTATTTTGGATGTTGTAGGTGAATAAATTATCATGTCTGTACTTTCTGAATTTCATCTGTTACTTCACTGCTCCTTCCTGCCTCAGCCACATTCATATTATACATCCAGCTCTGGAAAACAGTTTTTAAAGTTCTTGTTATGACAGGCTAACATGGCTCTCTGTTTGGAAATTATCCCAGTAAACATTCCCCAAGTGGGTGGAAAATAGTCATCTTGCCATCTTTCAAGAAGACTGAGTCCAAAATATAATACTGTATCTGGGCATGGTCACATGTATTCAATTTCTGCCTCTTCTGCAGTGCCCCAGAGCTATGCTATATGTTATGCTCACCACAATAAAATAAATACCTATATCCAAGCTCCACCTGTAGGAATTCAGAAGTCAAAACCACCAGCTGCTTTTCTCCATCCCATAGGAATCCCGTAGAAGTCAAAGCCATTAAAAGAAGACGCACGTCATAATGACATAGTGCAAATGATGCAGTTATATCATTTGTCTCAGCTGTGTCATGATGTGAAATGACACAAGTACATAATTTGCATCATTTGTATGCTGACATCATGATGGGCATGTTGTCACTTTCCCTCCTTGCCTCCTTCCCCACAGAAACTCAAGCACCATCCACCTTTGTTTTAGCACTGCTTAGTCCACCTGTCTCTTCTCAGGTATCTATCTCTTCTCATTTCCTGTCCAATTGCTAGGAAAAGTCACTACTATTAAAGACAACTCTGTACTGATAAACTGAAGGGCAAGGTATCAAATTCTGATATAAAAATGCCTTTTCCAGGTTAGAGAGACCAAAACAATGACCCCCATTTATTTATTTTTTTTAAAAGACATTCAGAAATTATGAACTAAGAATTCTTGGCTGTAGCTTGTTATCCTTAGATTGGTTGGATTGTCAAAGTTGTAAGAACTGGTGCTAGTTTAACTACCATTGGCTACGAGACAGTGATAACTGCTTGATTAAATGATTTAGTAGTGCAATATTGGAAGAGCAAATTCATGTAAGAATGTGGCTTTGAGCAGGAAAATCCTGAAGAAGGAAGGAGTATTATTTTTCACATACAAATGAACCATTATTTCCAGAGGTTATCTGGTCATAAAAGTATTTATGAAAGTACAGTCCTTAATCTGAAGTAAATCCTGCCATATTAGGGAGAACTTATTCTTTAGAAGCCAAGCCAGGGATTGTGCACAGAGCAAAGTTTAAGGTAGCAAGATAGCATCTCCATTTTTCTATATAATGGGAGACATCCATCCTGTTTTACGCCCAGATTATCTCAACCTACTAATTGTAATGGCATTTAAACTGGCTTCTGCTTACATTAAGTTGTTGGAAATGGAGTTCCTCTAGCTGGATCAAAAGAAGACCAATTTTGACTCTGTGAATGTAGCTGTTCCCAGCTGCTTGGAACATCATTAACAACAAGCAACTTGGTTCTGGACCATTAGACACCAGGCTGCTTGTTAGCAGCAGGTAGCAATCAGTTTTTGTCGGCTTGTTAATTTATTGCATTTACATGGTAAAGACAGCAAATGTGTGATTAGCTTTGTTCTTGCTGCATATCTTTTAAAGCTAAACAGGAAGGTACAAGGAACATTTAAACAGTCCCTGGAAAGGGAGTGCAATTTTTATATTTCTCTTTCATGAAGGGAGGACAGTAGGAAAAATTTTCTATAGCCGTTATGAAGAGGAGAGAAATAGTTCAAGGAAATAGTTATTTTTTTAAAAAAATGTTATCATGAAGAGATAAAGAACAAAAATATTCCAATGATGGGTTTAACTCTTTTATTGCTGCTGGATAAGGCTAATTCGTAGGGTGAGATCCAGTTTTGCCAAGCAAACTTGAGCATATTTATTGAGAAGTCACACCAGATCAAGTGAAATTATTCCTACTAGGTAGGCATAATATCAAAGCTTGAATCAGCAACTTTGTATCCAACTATTTGGAAATAAGCACCATTTAACTTGGTAGGTTTTCTTATGGAACTACACAATAACAGGCCTCATTTCTGTCACATACACTGTTCTCTCCAATAGGAGGTGGGCTTTCAGTGTGCTTTGGTGACAGAGCATGTATTTTGTGCATCCTAGTTCAAGCCTGCACCTGCAGTTAGAAGTATGTGTGTTGAACTGCTTCTTTTCAACCAGAGTGGACATCTTCTGCCATATTGATCACTCTTCTTGAAGTCTTTTACCAATACCCTTACGTTTAAGGACATAAAAATAACTCAGCATAATCAGGCCAAGGCCCATCTAATCCAAGATTTTGTTTTTCACAATGGCCAACCAAAGAGGAGATTGGGACATGCCCTTTTCCTGCCATTTTCCCCTGAAGCTGTATTTGGAGGCACACTGTTGATCCAGAGATAACATTGAATCTTAATAGCTCTAGACAGATGTCCTTCATAAATCTATCTGTTTGCTTTTTTAAAAACATCCTATCAAGTGGCTACTACCATGTCTTGTGGAAATGAATTCCACAGGTTAATTAGGCACCATATGAAGAAGGTCATTCTGTCCACTCTAAATGTTCTTCTAATTGGCACCATTGGGTGACTCTTGGTCCTTGTATTTTGAGAGGAGAAAAGACTCTCCCTGTCAACTTGCTTCATGAAATACACAATTTTATACACCTCAATCCTGTCTACCCTCAGTCACATTTTCTAAGCTAAAGAGTCCCCAACGTTCGAGCCCCCTGATCATTTTTGTTGCACTCTTCCACATTCTCTGTACATAGTATTCCAGATGTAGTTGCACCATAGATCTGGTCAAGAGCACTACAGTGTTGGCAGTTTCATTTCCAATTCTTTTCCTAAAGTTCTCTAGCATGGAATTTGCTTTTTTCACATGTTGAATTGATCTTTTCCTGGAGCTATCAGTTATAACCCTTTGATATTTTTCTTGATTAATTATAAACAACCCAGTGTATAGATGAAGTTGGGGGGGTTGCTCTGATGTGCATCATTTTATACTTACTTAAATTGAATAATATTTGTTGTTTAGTTGGCTATTCCCCCAGTTTAAAATAGCTTTTCCTGCAGCTCTTCACAATCACTTTTGGTTTTCATCACTCTGTAGTTTGGTATCATTTGCAAACTAGGCCAGTTCAGTGCTTACTCAATGCATATAATCAATGCAATTTATGAACAAGTTAAAAAGGAACAATCCCAACAGAAATCCATAACTGGGTCCACATTTTCCCTCCAGTAGGAAAATTGGCCATTTGTTTTTACTTTTTTCTTTCTATTTTTGTACTGGTAAACAATCCATAAAGAGCAGGTTCTCTTACCCCATGACTGTTAAACTTACTTAATAATCTTTGTTGAGAAACTTTGTCAAAGTCTTTTTAAAAGTCCAATTATACAAAGTTAAGAGGGTCATTTCCATCCACATGCCAGCTGACAAAAAACGCAAGAAGGTTGGTGAGGCAGGATGTACCTTTGGAGAATCCATGCTGGTTCTCCTTCCCCAAGGCTTGTTCCTCTAACACAGTGGCATGCAAGAGACAGAATGAGGTCTTCTCAGTTATCAAAGCAGGTTTCAATAGCTGGAACTATTGGAAAAGCCATCTTACAGCAAGAGACGTAGAAGTGAAAGCAGGAATTGATGACACTTAAGAGAATATCAAACGACGTAGCCTCAGAGGTGCAAGTAGAGGTTTTTGCCAGATGTGGGACAAACATTGCATTGTAACAATCCCAAAGCCTAACATCTGCCAAGACAGCCTGGAATGCAAACCTCTAGGAGTTTCCAATCCTGCAATGGCTGACATATGATGGAGATATGCTATGCTCTTGATAGGAGGTGACAAAAAGAGATATATTGCGAAGCTGGAAATAGAAGGTGGCCTTCCACAGAATAAATGAACTAAAGGGAAGGGCAAGTTTCTCTCTCTGTGACCACTATGAGAAGTTGTTCTTGCAACTCTGGGAGTCCTTTTGTTGGCTAAAAAATTAGAATATCTTCTCCCTACTCTTTTCAGAGCTAGTATGATGAAATGTTGGACTAAGACTCGGGCAGCCCAGGTTTAACTCCACCCTTGGCTGTGGAAATTCACTACCAATCACTCTGTTTCAGTCCAACCTATATCACAGGGTTAAAGTTGGGGGGATAAAATAATAATAATAATAATAACAATAACAACAACAACGATGATGATGATGATGATGATAAAAAAGCCCCCAGTGAGGCACTACCTTGACATGGTTGTGGCACTTGCATGCTCCAAGGAGGATGAGAGCTATGCCAAAGATTCAACCATAATGGACAGGTCTCATCAGAGGAGCCAGACAAAGAGTTTCTCTCCCATAAACAATATGGTGAGACATAATTTACAGAAATCCATACCAGATTGGTTGTTGTCTGGTTCAGCAAGGACTGCACTAGGTGTTCCAGTTCCTGGACATCTGGTGACAAGTAAGCTACAGGACTCAGGACTGTTGGCTGAGGAACCAGGGCCAGCAGCTGCAGAACTACTGGAAGAAAAGTTGTTTACCCATCACAAATTCAAATTGCTAACTGGTGTGGTAGCTGATGCAGTCCAATAGCATCTTGTTGAAAACAAGCTGTTTCCATCTGAGCAAAAAGGAAACCACCCAAACAGCAGAGGAACAAAACATCAGCTCCTAACTGACAGGATGGTTTTGGAAAACTGCAAGAGAAGACCAACTTGAATGTAGCTTGGATTGATTACAAGAAGACATTCGACTCCCTGCCACATGATTGGATAATCAAGTGCCTAGAAATAGCAGGAGTCAGTAGAAACGTCAGAAGCTTTGTGCAAAGATCAATGGCACAATGGAAGATGCAGTTGCTGGTCAATAGTGATAGACTGGGAGAGGTTAATATCAAGAGAAGAATCTTTCAAGGACAGTTACTATCACCACTACTGTCTGTCATTGCATTGATTCCTCTGTCAACAATACTGAACAAGTCAGGCCATGGTTATTAAACATCAAAAACATCTGCCAAACTATCCCACCTCCTTTACATGGGTGATCTGAAGCTGTATGGAAAAACACCATCTGAAATGGAATTGCTGCTCAACACTGTCTGAATATACAGCCAAGATATTGCAATGGAGTCTGGCCTGGACAAATGTGCCATGCTTACCATCAACAGGAGAAAAATAGTGAAAACTGAAGGAATCAGGATGCCCTATGGAAATAACATCAAGATCACTACAAATATCTGGGCATCCTTCAAGCTGACAACATCAAGCATATCGAAGTCAAGAAGAAGGTTAGTAGTGAATCCATCATGAGAGTGAAGAAGATCTTAAATGTCCAAACTCAGTGGAGGAAATACCATCAAGGCAATTAACATGTAGACAATTCCAGTCATTAGATACACAGCTGGAATAGTGGACTGGACTGAAGCAGAACTAGAAGCCCTGGATAGGAACACCAGAAAAATAATGACAATGAATCATGCCCTTCATCCATGCAGCAATGTTAACAGACTCTACTCACCAAGGAGCATAGGTGGGTGTGGAATGTTGCAAGTTCACCAGACAGTTGAAGAAATAAAAAAGGCATTAGAAGAATATCTGAGGGACAATGTAGAAGATGCACTGAGACTAGTACACCATGAAGGCCTACTGAATCCTGAAGAGACCAAACTGGCCTACAAATGAAGAATATAAAAGAGACATGACAAGACAAAGTATTACATCGTCAGTACACAAAAAAACTAGCAGGCAAAGCAGATAACAACAAGACCTGGCAATGGCTAAGAGCAGGAAAGTTGAAGAAAGAGGCAGAGGGGCTAATTCTGGCTGCACAAGACCAAGGCTTAAGAGCAAATGCATACAAAGCCAGAATTGAGAAGACAGCAACAGACAGCAAATGTCACCTCTGCAAAGAAGCTGAAGAAACAGTGGACCACCTAGTTACCTGCTGCAAGAAGATCGCACAGACTGACTACAAACAACGGCATGACAAAATAGCAACAGTGGTGCACTGGAATATCTGCAAGACATACCATCTGCCTGCAAGCAAGAACTGGTGGGACCACAAAACAGACAAATAGAAAATGAAGAAGTTAAAGTGCTCTGGGACTTCAAACAGAGAAGCACCTGCCACATAACACCCCAGACTTAACAATTGTTGATAAGGAAGACAAAAAAGTCTGGATAGTGGACATTGCAATGCCTGGAGACAGCAGAATAGAAGAGAAAGAACTGGAGACAATCACAAAATACAAAGACCCGCAAATAGAAATAGAACAACTGTGGCAAAAGAAAGCAAAGATGGTACCAATAGGTGCCTTGGGTACTATCCCAAAACATCTGAAGCACCACTTGAACATCATTGGCATTGACAAAATCACCATCAGTCAATTGCAAAAGTCAGCTTTACCTGGAACAGCTTATATCCTGCGACAATACCTTTAACACCATCAAACAACATCTGCCTATCCCAGGTCCTTGGGAAGGACTCGATAGGTGGATAAAAATGCCGAATCCAGTCTAAACAATCAGCTGACTATGTGACCAACAATAAATAGTAATTTATTAAATGTATGTATAGTATATGCTGTCTGACTCCCAGCAACTCTGGGTGGTTATGGAGATCTCCCATGTAAGCTGTCTTGAGGAAAAGCAAGATATACATTTAACAAATAAGTAAGTGCATTTGGGGAACCTAAAAATTCTTGCTAAGGACAGAGTGCTCTGAAATTGTTTAGCCTGGTTGAGTTTAGCCTGTTGCTAAGCCAGCATGTAGTCAATTGTTAGAGCAATTCAGCTCTTCAGAATAAAAGTAGCATGTTCTGACCCAGATTTACTGATAGTACAGTGCATTGGGGGGAGTGGGGGAATCACAAGAGCAGCAAATAGATTCAAGTACAGGTATGCAAGCAGCAAACAAGCAAAACCTAGTGCATTCAAAGGCACAGTGTAATCCATGTAATCATTGGAACTCTTATATGCTGGTCAGAATCTTCAGAAATGGAGTGGCATATAAGATAGATGGATGGATGGATGGATGGATGGATGGATGGATGGATGGATGGATGGATGGATGGATGGATGGATGGACAGACTAGAGATCTTATGTTTAACAGAGCCTTTGGGGCCCAGCTGCTTAATCCAGGAAAATCCCAAAAATTTATCATGAACTCAGAATAGAATGTCAAGGTTAATCTGGATTTTCTTCTTGGGAGAAACACCTAGTGAATTTGGGGGGAAGAGCATGCATTATGTGTATGCATGTTGTGTGTGTGTGTGTTTATTTTTTTTAATTTATTCATTTTTATTTATTATTAAATTTATATGCTGCCCATCTCCCCCAAAGAATGACTCTGGGTGGCTTACAATTAAAAACCAAGACAACAAAAACAATAAAAATATAAATGCCCCCCAATTAAAATCACAAGTAACAAATCTATAAAGCAGTATACAATTCAAGAAGATGGGGGAAGCAGTATCAATCATCCCACCTCCCAAATTATTTCTATATCACTGGATTTCTTGGAAGCTGAAAAACACAGAGATCTAAAAAACTTGCACATAGTTCATTAAAAAAAGATACCCTCTAAGGCATAATGTATTAGAAAAATAAGTGCAAATTGCATGTCATCTAGAGAATTAAAAAGAGAAAAAATATAATCAACTATGTAAAACATACCTAATAGTTTCCTTTCAGGCTGTTTTGTATTAACAAAAATACTCTGAGAGTTTTTAAAGCATTTATTATATACTCAGCAGACCATAACAACCCTGAAAATCATTGAGCTATTTATTTACTACAACAGCACCACTATCTCTATTCATGTTAAACAAATGTCTGGCTAACCCTTATAAGCCATGTTTTGCTTGTCTTACTATCATGGATCTTTCAGGACCAATCACTTTTTGTAAATATATTTTGTGCAATTAGTTTTGGTATTGGAGATGACTTTTGAGAATTTCATGGAAAACAAACAAATGGATCATAGAACAAATCAATCCAGGATTCTCCCTCAAGAGACAAATGATCAAGTTCAATTCATCATATTCTGGACACATTATGTGAAGCTCTATCTCCCTGGAAAATCCGTAATATAAGGGAAAGTGGAAGGAAAAAGATGACACTTAGTAGTAAGGTAGATGGACACGATTACAACAGCAATGAATGTATCATAGAGAAATGGGTCCCCAGGATTTCAGATGGGTTTTCCCAAGTTCTGCCTGGAGATGTCGGGAACTAAATCTGGGCCCTCTTGCATTCAGACCATGTACTGTAGTCCTTTAAGATGATGTCATCTGATATGGCTTGCCTAATCCCCTCCTAACATGGTCTTATTAAACACAAATTTTGAGCTTGGCTGATATCAGCTTCATAGTCATACGCTCCTGCTATGTTCTGCTAGCCAGTTTTTGTGGAGACAAGCAAGAGCTAATTCCTGAGAATTATCACATTCATATGATTGAGTTCTAAAACCTACTGTACACATTTTCTCTTTACCATACTGTATATCCAACAGTCCATATGAATTGGGCTGGAGGCATATTCCATCAATATACAAAAGGCAATGCAATTGCTGAATATAAATATATCTCACTCCATAAAACTGACTAGGAGCCCCATAAAAGGTCTTGTGCAATTTTTGGAAGATGAGTGATGTAGAGGAGCCAATATGCCAAACTTGTGGGAAGGATGTTGAGAAGATTGAATTAGATCAAGAAATGACCTTTGTCAGTAGGGTTGGTGATAGCTGTTTTCCCAACTCAGTGATTCAGATATCCTAAAACTACAATTTCTATCACATAAAAAAAAATCCCCATCCATCGTTTTCTCTCTGTGTTATTCTCTTTCTTTCTACTTCTCCAGATATGGGCTTTTAAATTTCGAAGAGCAATACAACCTCTCTGCAATTAACAAAGTCACTCTTCTATTTTCGTCAGTGCAATGAAAGAATATGGTCTTAAACACTTAAAATGTATTTGAGAATGGAGTTCCACTGATTGTTGTAATAAACATGCAACGAATAAAGCAGCTGTTTTGTTACAAGGCTGCAGACTAATTTAGCTAGGGAAAATTCTTTTGTGGGTTTTCTCTCAATTATTGCATTAACATGAAACCACCATTTTTAACAAAGGATAATCCTTGAGCTCCAAATACTGCTGATAATTTATTCTATGTTTTAATGATCAAGATCAGACTTGGTTAGAAATTGTATGGGAGAGCAGAGGACTTCCAGAGGGGGTATGGTGAACTGAAGATGGCTCTGCAAAAGTGGAGCCAATGACCACAGCAAAGACCAAGAAAACCAGTCAGTAGACCGGTACCTTGGAACCTCTCTGGATAAGGAATGGTCAGAAGATTGCTCACATGTGCTCTAGACAGTTCCTCCTCATGAGGAGACCACACAACAGTGGTTTTGCATGGGTTTAGCGCCAAGAGATGATGGGATGAGCCATCTTGCTTGCAACTACAGCAGAGCCTTTTAAAAGACACTAAGTTCGCAAACCTCAATTTCTAATCATTTTCAGAAATTGCCTATTAACCATCTTAAAGCTATTAGAGACCTTTGGAAGAACAAGTTTGAAAAGTCATCTGGTGAATTTATCTTCAACTCTGAACAAAAGAAAAATTAATTATAAGCTTAAGAACTTAAAGAATTTGAAATAAATAGCAAAAAGCTAAATAAGATTTTGATTTAAGAAAGTTACAAACAGACTATGGGTCCAGATAAATTTGGAATTTTGACTTTTACAAATAAGATTTTGGAATTAACTATAACAAATAAACAGTTTCTCATGGGAACCAGACTTATGTTGGCTATCTTGGTTCATAATAAAGTTAGGCATCTTTATGATTTTAGAAACTAGACACTAGAGGGGTCTAAAGATTCTAAGCAGAAGGGAAAAAAATACAAGTCAGCTTTTGGTGTCAGTTAACTGGGACTTACAAAAGGATGCAAAACGTCATAACGCTGGAAATATTAAAGGAGATCTTTGGAGGCAGAAATTAGAGGCTATAATATCAACAGTATCAATGACAATGCCTGATTCTATGGATAGGTTATTTCCAAAAGATGTCAATGAGGGAATGACAGATGTGGAGCAAGTTTTGTCTGACAAAACAGACAAAGTACCGAAAGTGGAACTACAAATGACAGGCTAAGAGAATGATTTGGAAAAGGACACTTTATTGGATATACAAAAGAAACTGGCTGAAAAATTGAAGGGGAAATACAAATGACAAACCAAGAAAATGACCTGGATAATGTCTTTTTTTTTTTTTTTTAATTTATTGGATCAACAAAAGAGGCTTGTTAGAACCTTGAAGAAATTTGTGTGATGGGATAAAGAATTGAAGAGAAATCAAATCCTATGACAATATTTGATTGAATTAAAGATTAAGACTGTTAGAAGTAAAAGGAAAGAATATAAAGTTGGTTTATTTGTTCAAGGTTAAAACAAGACATTTTTTTACAACGTTCTGGCAACCCTTTTTGGACTTTTTTGCTGATGCCAAGATTGAAAAGCTGTTTTATGGATCTGCTTATAGATAAGGGATGGAATATGGGATGAAGAGATATCTATTTAACCTTATAGGGGGTGAAGAGTTACTAAATTTGTCTATACTTGTGACGAAGGTTGGAAGTCACTTTTTTATATATTTCTTTTCGTTTTCTTTATTATATTCTTTCTTTTCTTTTTCTTCTTTCTTTCTTTTTCTTTTTCCCTGCACTTTTTATTCTTTCTTTCCATTCTCTTATCTTTCTCTAAGTTTAGTTTGTATTAGTTGTCACTACTGTAATTAAAATTCTTAACAAAATTATATTAAAAAAAAGAAAAGAAATTGTATGGGAGATGAGATCACCAGGAAATGTCAGGGCTATGAGAAGTTTTTTTTAAAATCCTGAAAAAAGGCAAAGAATTGTGAAGAAAACTGCACCAACTTGCCCATGTTGCCACCAGCAATCGAGCTCCATTTGAGGGAGTTATTACCTCTTTGAATTGTGCAGAATTTTCCCTGGAATAAACTTGCATAATACATATAGAGGACATACATTGTAAGGGGTGGAACACTTTGGAAGAAGGCAGTTCCATAGTAACTATTGTAGACATTTAGGGGGAGAGTTTCCTCTGATGATAGGTAATTGTTGAACTTCTGTACTGGAAACAATCATGCCTAATGCAGTGATGTGGTAGAACTGACTAACTCCCAGACAAAGCTGAAGTTGGGAGAAGACTAAATCAAGGTAGGAGACCCAACAGGCAGATTCTTGTATAAAGCAGCATATAATCTGTGAATTATGAGTCATATGAAGCATTAGGCTTGAACTGAGGGGATCTGGTTTCCAGTTAGAACTGGGTGGCCCTGACATTAAACACTTTCTCAGCTTAACCTACCTTACAGAATTGCAGAGAAGTTAAAATCAGATAACCTGTGTAGGAAAAATCCTACTGGAAAGATAGGCAGAAACAACTCGGAATATTTTAATGTCTGAGTCAAAATGCAGCATTTCAATACATTAACCAACTAGTGGTAGTCAAATCTCCTTTCACCACTGTGATAGGACTTCATAGTAGAGCCCATGATTTGTATGAAGGTCACAAGTTCAATTTTTGTATAATGAGAGATGTCTGAGCCACACATATACAAGGATGTGGTGGATTGGCCCTCCAGCTCTCATAAAGGGTCTCTATATTTTCTACTCACAACCATCTCAAACTCTAGGGGAGGATCAATTAAGTAAATGCCACCATCATCCAGTTTATTCCAAAGAAAGTCAGTGAGAAAATGCAAGTCTTTATTATGTACATCAAGATTAAATTAATCAGGAGGTGGAAGACAAAAGAAAAGGGAGATTACAGCTCAAAAAAAAAATTAAACATAGCAGTACATAATAGTTTTGTCAAACATTTAAAACAGTTGACAACACTTGATTTGAGGGGAAATTAATCATTTGGGGGTCAAATTTCAATGGGAATGCTTTTTTTTTTTTTTTTGGCTGATAGGATTCCCAGGCAAGAGTAAGATTACAAGTGGGCAATCTGCAGCTTCAGGTTTCCATGAGGTCTTGCAGCTCCTGGAGTCTCCTCTGACCACTATGGCTGAAGTAGAGACTACATTTCTCATCATTTGAAGGCAGGAAATTCATGAAAACTACAGTGTAAGACTCTTTATAAATTTAGCCTAGCTTAACCAAACAGAGAAACCACTAAAATTCTTCCCCAAGATCAAGGATATCTAAACAAAAGCTAGACCCACCCACTTCCCCTCACGATCCCAGCTTCTGTAGCTGTTGGGGTCCCCCCAAATGCTCGTTATAACTCCAGGCTTCCAAAAGGTTACCTACCCCATGTTATAAAAAATCCCAAAACGATGGTGTTCTGTCCCTTTGGTTTGAGCAACTGCGTGAAGAGAGTTAAAGTTAGCAAAGTTGCAAGTGCAAAATAGTCAGGGTGATGTCAAATGGCATGAAGGTAAATGCCAATAGTAATGTTCTGACCTCATCATGTGGCTCTCATGATTCTAATCTTGGGCTACAGCCTTCACTTATCATCCAGAACTCAGTCTCAAAACATGCTGAATAATTTAACAAGTACAATATGTTCTAACTCAGCAGCTTGCACAAGTTGTAGCCCCTATTTTTGTCGGGAGTAGTCACCAAATGGTAGAAATGTCAACGCATTTCTTTAAAGGGCATATTTTCCTGGATTCCCTTGGTAGATGGCATTGATTTTTTTTTTCTTCCTTCTACCTTTCTTAAAGATGTTTTGCTTTTTCTGATTTTCATCAGGGTGGGGTTGCCATGGCAATAAAGCCAGTGCCTTTGTGTATTTCACCTTTGCTGTCTTTTCTCATATGGCTCTGTCTCCTTAGAGCAAAGATGGCGGATGCCACGCACATACAGATGGCTAATTTCAGTTCTCTTCCTTGACGATTTTTGGCAGCTGGTCTCTTGAGACTCTGGAAGCAGCACATCGCAAACTGGCATTAATCCTTCCTTTCCTTAATGACCGCCATCTCATGTCTCAATTGCTTTATGAACTCTCTTTGAAGATGGACAAAGCTTTTCATGAAAGGCTTCCTTTTCATATAAACGGGCATTTTGATTAAATAAATTGTCAGACTGTGTCCAGTTTCTCCTTGCTAAATGAATAATGAACTCATTAAAAAAAACAGGGATTAGGCACTCAGGCATAAAAGGCAAGGACCATGAAAATATTGTCACAGAACCCCTCAGATACAATCTTGTATCTAAGATTGTATTTGGAGTCAGGGTTAAACTGATGTTTTCTTGGTTTATGAACTTGCATAAAGGAAGATGAAGATTGATTTCATAGAATTTCAAATTGATTAGGAATTGAACTCATCAGAATGTCAAGCTCAGTTCTCCAATATCAGAAATAGCACAGATGAACCTCCATATTCCATATCACCAGGTATAGTAAGTCAAGATCAAAAGCAAGAATGGAGAGACTATCAAAGGATGACTCTAAAGAAACTAACTTATATCTGAAGGCTGACATGTAGATTGTATATGGAGTACATATATAGCTATTGGCTTACACAATCATTTCTTATAATTGACCCTTTAGGTATCAAACGACTGAATCTGCTCTCTACATTTTAAGATCTTACCATCAAAAACCATGCACTAAATTTCCATGGCTGCAAATATCCTCAGCCCAGATGAGATACTATCTCTATTCTAGTCCTACAACCAATATTAACATAGGTTCAAGTGATAATAAATTGGTTTATGTGTATGTGGAAGAGGAACAGGTTGTCATTTTATATTAATAAGCTATTTTAGCATTGCCCTGTTCTATCCCTTACCTATAAAGCTTCTCAACTGAATGATCCTCAAGTCTTTTGTAAGGTTCAGACTATACCTAGGTCTGCCAGGGTAATAGTAATAATAAAATATCCTCACATGTTTAAATATTTATTTTTTATGTTTAAATATAATTTAAGAAACACTCTGCAGCAAAGCTGAAATCATTCTGGCTATGACATTCAGATTATGCTTCAGATGGGTCCCATAGCGCACTCTGTGACTCTTTTTATGCATATGATAAGCCTTCTCGAAAGGAGAGAGAGTGCTACAAATGAAGCATATTATTATGCAGCGACTAGAAATGGCAAGCTAGTGTTGTGAAAATACTAGAAAACTAAAATCCTACCTGCACAACTACATATGTCTACCAATACATATCACTATAACATTAATAGGGTAACCTGTTATCTGACATTAGAAAACAAAGAAATAAACAAAGAACATGCATTTACCTAAAACAGAATAAAAAACAGGTTTGGGTAATAACTGCATATACTAATTATATATGGAGATGCACCTTTAAGAGAATTACTATAAACTATGATACATCTCATCATAGTGGGGAAAACTGTGATCTGTGACTTGGATACCTGCTCAGCTTGCTGTCCCACTGCTACTGTTGATGGACAATCTTATGACACCATGATCTCCTTCCCCTCCCTCCCCTTCTGTACAATGGACTTGAATCCAAGAGTCCTTCAGATAGAGGAGGCCTTCAATTAGAGGTCTATCCTCTGACAATCCTTCAGCTAAAACTGGAGTGAGGAAAAAATGTTGTAACTCCCAGCATCCCACACCTTTGGCTGTGTTGGAGAACTAGGTCCTGAAACAGACATAGGACATACAGTTGACAAAACACCTTGTAGCATGTTCATATTCTGCCAGAATCAGAAAAGCCTTCTGGTAGTACAAGTTTAGGCATTTTTCTCTTCATTGCCCCGCACAGTTTACAGAAAGAAACAACTCATCTTTAGTGTATTTCTTTCCTGTTCCTCATATTGATTTGCTTTAACATTTTTTACATCTGAATTCTTTCCCATAATGCAGAATTTCCCATAACACAGGAATAAGGCTGCAGAGATCAGTCCCACCAAGGAGTCTATTGGACAATCTCAGTTACCGTATATAAAAAAGACTTTCCCCACCTGATTTTCCTTTGCATTGAGTTCCCTCTGAAATTTTGAACAACTGTGGAGTCCTTGGTGCTCTCTGAGCTTGATTATTTGCTTGCAGACCTTTCATTACTTGACTAGGTAACATCATCGGTGCTGATGTTACCTAGTAGGGTGGTGATGATATTACCTAGCTGGGTAATGAAACATCTGCAAGCAAACAACCAAACACTCAGAGCACCAAGGACTCTACGGTTCAACCCGGAGCTACAGATATTCTCTTCTGTTGGAACTTTCGACAACTCTGTACAGGAATCGGTGGACTTGCTCCAGGGTGGAAAGCACTTTTACTTAATGCTAGCCAGAGACATATGAATTCCATGTTTGCTTGCTCTAATATGAGAGGCCTTGAAGCACTGATCCACATCCAGAGGGAAAACCCTAAATTTACCCATTCTGGATTTTCAAATGCTGACAGGTCTTTTTAACAAATTAAAGTTTGATTCAGCTGCCACAGACATCAAGCTATCACCTTGAAATAAACCACATCTCTGTAGCCTTAGGCCTCAGTCCAGCAAAGCAGTTTAAAGCCATGCTTAACATTTCACTGTTCCGTTTGGGGCTGTAGAGACTTTCAGCAGCGGAAATTTCAGCACAATGTTATTGAAGTGTTTCAATGGATCGAAATCCAGGTTTCCACATCTAAAGAAAAGGGTAATGATAGGCTCAGGGTTGTGCTTGGAATTAGATAAAAGAGGCATGAGGACAACTTTTTAACTACACTCTTTAAGAAACTTGGATAGAAAGTAGCACAGGAATACAAACTAAATAAAATGTTATGTGGGCAGGAAAAAAAAATATGCTGAAAGAAAGATCCATTAAAAATAGGCCTACAAGATTGCTGGAGCAAAAACCAGGTCTTCCAATGGTGCATCATCACCACTGTAACTGAAACAACACACCTTGCTTGCTGATTGCTAATCTGCAGCATATTTCTTGACTGCTTGAGCTTTTACTGTGAATGGTTGATCCTAAAAGGAAGAAGCTGTCCACCACTTCAATACCTTCATTGCCAGTTCTAAGGCTGGTTGTTGTACCTCTTCTTATTAGTTTGGTCTTTTTTATATTTAATTTTAGTCCCAGATCCTTTGTATTTTTAGCTATCAGAGTAGTGTTACCAGCATAGCACAGTTTATTGATATTTCTTCCTCCAGTTTTAAAAACACACTCATCATCTTCCATTTGAGCTTCCCTTAATATATATTCAGAATATAGGTTCAACAAATAAGGGGAGAGTATACATCTTTGTCTCACTCCTTTGCCAACCTGGAGTCAGCCTGTTTCACCATGTTCTATCCATACTGTGGCTTCCTGACCTGTATATAGATATCTTGAGGACAATGAGATGTTCTGGGATTCCCATTTTTCTAAGCACATTCCACAGAATCAATCAATGAAGCGCATAGTCACTTCTTTTTTGTTATTCTTTGGCTTTCTCAATTATCCAATGTACATCAGAAATAATGTCTTATGTTCCTTGACCTTTTCTAAAGCCAGCTTGAACATCTGGAATCTTTTTTTCCATGTAGGGTTCTAATCTGCTTTGGATTATTCTAAGCATTTTGCTAGCATGTGAAATTAAGGGTATTGTACAATAGTTTGCACACTATTTTGGTATTATATATGGCAACCCTTGAGGCTTCAACAGATGCATCAAGGCAGCACTCACTTTTCTCCCTCATGGCACGCTTTGCTTCAATGGTCAGAGTAGAGGTGGTTTCACAACAAGCGATGGTATTGCTTCTCACTGCCCTATTGATTTCACTGGTAAAATAAACATAATTGCATAACTTTGTTTTGATCTTCATCTAGCCAAAATAAAAATTATAATACACAGCAAGCCATTTCAAAGGTGTGATGTTGATTCTGAAAGGAGTACAATTCCTTGCCCCATCAAAAGAAACACTAAATCTCTCTCTGGAGTGACTTACCACATTGAACAGTGGGTCCAAAGATGATCCTTGGTGCACATGGAGACATGAGATCACACATTACAATGCAGAGCCATCTTTGTAACCACCTGAAGTTTTTTTGGAATTCATGAATCTGAGTTGTTGAATTTAGGACCTAATGACTTTGGTCACTTTTAAAATATTATTTAAAATAGACCTCTTTAAGTAGGTTTTTAATTCTTGATTTTAGGTGTTGATTTTAATTGTTTTTAAAATCATTGGCTTTAATTCTGGTTTTATGTTTTATTTAAAACTGTCAAGAGATAAGTTTAATGAATAATAGTCCTCTGCATGTCAAAAACTAAATGTCAGGAAAAGGGTTCTAAACTGGTCATTTGCTTGTAGGCTAGTTTTCTACTAAATTGTCTCTTCCATATAACATTTTCCAGCTGCATTCAAATGCTACCTTCTTTGTGTGTATGTGTGTATGTGATGGATTGAGACATCAGCTGATTCCGCTGACTTTACTGTGACCTGCTGAGATCTAAAAGATCATTTCTTGGCTTTATTTAAATTATACACACTCACTCTCACAGATAGCAGTGGTGTTTATCAAGGAGAGAAGCCATATCTTAGTAGTACAGCAAACTGTAGGAGGTTCCTAAATTAAATCCCAGCATTTCAAGTAAAATTATGTTTTGGTTGAAAGGGACCATGCTTGAGAAACTGGAAGCTAGGTATTAGATGGATATCAGCTGGAGCTAGCTGAACCAGTTGCCTGACACAGATGGAAGTGTAATTTATTTAAAGAGCATTTATTGTGGTTACTGTCAATAGCCTTCTAATAACAAGAGCACTTTTATCAGTCCATATAGGAGGTCCTACGTTTCCTTAATCTGGACTAGGGACCTGTAGCTCTACAGGACTGTTTTGCCCCACTGGTCTGTTTAAGATCTTTAAGAAGAGGCTCCTCCTGGACCTTGACCCTTATAGAATGTCATCTGCAGAGATTATAGAGGTTGGGCCTTCTCTATCATTGCTTCTCTTCTCTGGAACAGCATCTGCTGGATTATCAAATGCGGTATCAAACTCTGTTAGCTTCTCAGAAAGCAGTTAAGACCTGGGTGTTTCAGTGTGCCTTCAGGTTCCCAGTGATTGCACTTGTTCCCTCCTGAAGGGCAAACATCTATATGTGCCATGACTATTCCTCAGTGTTGGGTAATTTATATTGTTGTTGTTGCATTTGGTTTTTAATCCTATTATTGTCTGAAAAATAGGATTAAGCCCTTCAGAGTCAGCCTTGATTGGAGTGGCATATAAGCCTAGAAAACAAACAAATGAACAAACATTCTGGAGTGTGTGTGTATACACATATGTTCACACATATTTTTCTCCCTTAAAAAGCAGAGGGGCTTTACCTGTGCTCAGCTTTTGACCATGCATTATATTCATATTATTCATTCCCTCACATGCAAGTAACGTCTTCTTTGAGTTGAGCTCAACTCCTGAATATTTCATGTAATTTTTCTGGCAACAATCGGGAAATGGTTTGCTATTGCCTTAATCTGGGATGATGATGATGATGATGATGATGATGATGATGAAGAAGAAGAAGAAGAAGAAGAAGAAGAAGAAGAAGAAGAAGAAGAAGAAGAAGAAGAAGAAGAAGAAGAAGAAGAAGAAGAAGAAGAAGAAGAAGAAGAAGAAGAAGAATTGATTTCCTACTGCAGTTTACCACCCTGATATTTCCTGCCATCCACATACTAATCAGGTATGACCTTACTTAGCTTCCAAAGATCAGCTGAGATTGGTTAGGTACTCAGAAAGTCTTTATACAATTAATTCATATTATTGATCTCTAATTTCATAGATACAGAGATATAAGATAGACACACAATGTAGTAAAAACACAAATAATATAAGAGCTTAGTATTTCTTTAACAATACAGACTTAGATGTTTATTAATTTTTAAAATAACTTATAAACAGAGAAAAACATTGGAAATCTTTATTTTTAAGTAGCTAAATTAATTATGCTCATATTCCACTAAATTAAATGAGTCATTCACTGTGACAAATGTAGACTGTTTTGATTTCAGTAGTATTCAAGCTAGTCTAGCTGGAACCCTGACTGACAACTCATAGGAACCATTTCAGGTATAGCTTTAAAAAAAGTTACTGATACTTAAAAGTAAAGCCATATGCTCTTTTATTCTTCTTAAAAGTATTTCCAATTTCATTTGATGTTCACAGAATAATGGGTAAAAGTAGAAGAAAAGGGAGGAAGTACATAATGTCTGCTTAGAAAGTCTCTTTTATAGAAGAAAGTCATTTGAGTGTTTTCCTGAAGAATGGGAATCTAATCTGAGCAAGGACTAGTAAAATAGATTTTATATCTATGACAGAAAGACAGTGTACTACTGAAAATACATAGGGAAGAGGGGTGGAATAGGCAAAGCCTAGCTCCTAGGTGGCTACAAGCATGCTGGCTGGGGAATTTTGGGAGTTGAAGTCCACGTATCTTAAAGTTGCTGAGAAACTTTGAGAAATACTGGATTAAATCCTTGATTCTCCATCTAGACCCCACTGCCCTTTGTGATCTTTAGGTTCTAGAGAATCAGTACCACTGAAGTCACATTTCTAACATCATTCAGTTCAGCTGTACTTATTTGCAGGTAACAAATACATAGGACTGCAAGTTCAGTCATTTATTTGTTTTGAAAAGCTACCCAAAATATCTCAGGATATTCTCTAATTTATTTGGTACCCTAATAATGGGGTCTTTTCTCCCCATTGGACAGTTCATGTTCATGTTTGAAAATACTTCCTCTAACTACTCCAGTATTTCAGCTCACAAGGAGCTGATTCATCAACTGATTCTGTAGTCATCAAGGAACTGAAATGCATGTACGAACTAATCCAAGGTCACTTGGATACAATGAGATACATTCAATGTCATAGATTATTAAACTTCACCTATCATCTGTGGCTACCTTCGAAAATAGAAGATGAAGTTTTACATTTTGGTTCATATTGCAGTTTAGATGTTCTTACTATTCTTCATCTTTGTTCTTTTTTAGGACATAAAAAGACTGTTACTGGAAAATGTCCTTTTTTCCATAATGTTGAAATATATTTGTAAATATTTTAATCATTATTGCTCATTTGACTGCTGTGTACAATCAATAAACAAGCTCAAACATCTGTTGTTCAGAATATGCATCAGATGAATTAAACAATGCATCTTCTTTTTGCAGAGAGAACATTCTCTAATCATCAGACAGAGAGTAGAAGAATACTGAAACAAAATAATGGATGAAATCCAGCATCTCACAAGTGGCCTTGCTCACACAATGGGAATTTCTCCTCTATGCCTACTTTTCTTCACCTCCATCCCTGTCATGTGTATCCAAAATT
This sequence comes from Python bivittatus, assembly GCF_059951505.1. NCBI lineage: Eukaryota > Metazoa > Chordata > Lepidosauria > Squamata > Pythonidae > Python > Python bivittatus. Next base: position 19,558,682 of record NW_028277098.1, read on the forward strand.
TCAGAGGCCAAGGGTCTCCTTGAAGTCCTTTTTGAGGATATGTGGGGACTGCAGGACAACCTTTTCACTTCCATCAGTGGAAATATACCATTGGATTTCACCCAACTTTTTTTTTTTAGTCCATTCAATCGTGTCCAGTTCTCAGAGACTGCCTGGACAAGTCCCTGCAGTTTTCTTGGCAAGGGTTTTCAGAAGTGGTTTGCCATTGCCTCCTTCCTAGGGCTCAGAGAAAGTGACTGGCCCAAAGTCACCAACTGGCTTCATGCCTAAGGCAGGATTAGAACTTATGGTCTCCTGATTTCTAGCCTGATGCTTTAACCACTACACCAAACTGGCTCTTACCAAATAAAACATTGGTTTCAAAGAGACAGCCTGCAATCTCTTTTTTTTTAATTAAGAAATTAAGCACAATCAGGATTGGCAGCCTTTCACAAATAATCACTGAATGACATCAATTAAATGAACCTTATTCAGAATGATGGACGACAAAGTGCCAAGTCATACAATATGAAGTCTGTAGTCCCAGTGCAAGGATTTAAGTCAGTACCAGTTCTGTGAGAAAACATTTTCCAAAAGCTCTCCCAGTCTTCTGCCAGCATTGCAAAACTTTTGTCACACCTGAAAAGTCCCCGTAAGTGGGAATGCTTTCAGAAGGAGCCATTTACTGTGGGAAAGGAGTTAATGGATGGGGGCTTACGGGAATGGCCCCATTTGAACACTGCTTTATAAAACACTGATGTCTTTCTTTCTGCCTCTCCCCTTTATTACTTGATTTATTTGCTTGATTTTTATCAGAAGATTCAAAAACTGGATGAACGATAGTTAGAAAGAAGGAACTGTTCTTACACCATTTTGTTTTGCAATTCATTTTCATGAAGCTGGGTTGTCTTTGAGTTTTATTCCTGTGAAAAGACATTCTGCATCTCAAAACTTTTCAAATTTGCAAAATGTAAAAAATGCACGTATTAGCTTTTTCAGAGGGCAACAGCCTGGCTCTAAAGCAGGCAAAGAGCTTGCCAGAGCAGATAAAAAAGAACCAAGCTGAGTCAGGAGGGAATTCCAAAAAATGGTTCAGGAAGAAGGATGAATGTATGCTTAAAATTGGGCAGCCACACTGGATTTGGTTATAGCATCAGAACAGAGTTGAGTCATTTTAATTTTTTTTCAACAATCCATTCTTATTTAGGGAGCGGGGACTGGTGAGATTTTTATTTGGGACTAGAGTCAGAACCCCCAGGCCAAATCACCTGGGGTCCATGGACAGACCCCAACTGAAAAAAGCATTTCATTATTTATTATTATTGTAATGGACATCCTGCTTCAGGAACAAATTCTCTAAGGTAGCCTAAAATATGTTCTCCCTTCTGTCCTCTCAAGTCTCAACGCATCCTTTGCTTGCAACCTGTTGCAGTTTGGGAGCGAATGTCTCTGTCTCCTGAGATGGCTGCCATGATGGCAGTGAATTGGCTGCCAGCAATGAACTGGGAGCACCAAGCCAGAGGGTCAGCTATTTCGGTAAACAAACAGGATGTCCTCATCTGTGCCATAACTTGTCCTGGCTTCCTCAAAGTTATGGAAGTTGGTGCTTCCCATTTGGTCCACGTAGGCAGGATTGTTGTAATAAATACACCCCGAAGCTTTGTTGTAGCCACACAAGATGATGAAATGGCCCTGGTAGCCAGGACTCCTGCAGAAGCACTTCTGACCAATTGGGAGAAATCAGCAGTATTTCACAGGGCTGGAGCAAAAGTCAAGATGGTGTGATCAAAGCTCTGCCTGTTTTGTAAGTGCATTGCATGTGTGATGCACTTAAAGTGGCCAAAGCTTTCATCACACCATCACAGCCACCATTTTGACCCTTTTTAATACATCCGGCAGACAACCATGCATTGGTGATAGGCACCCAGAGCTGCAGTGGGAAAGTAGGATGTGAGTTATATTGAAATCAGGAAGGGGAAGATGAATGTGGAGAATGGAGACATTAAGTTCCTTCCTGCCAACAGTCACTTTGTTACAGAACGTGAGCATATACCTAAGTGGTAGAGATGTGTGTTCTGACCCCAACAAATCCTGTTCTGGTGGGTTCCAAGCACAAAACATTTCTGTTAAGGTCAGAAAAACCCATTCCAGCCTCAGAATAGACAGGACGGGGTATTTCAGGGTCGGAGGGTTTGACCACAAAATGTTTTGCGCACATTTATTAGCTGGTGTCACGCCAACATCAAAATTACTACTGGGCTTCATTCATTACTCTTTCTTGAAACTTACATGGTATCTTCTCTGTACCATGTATCTAATTCAAGCTGAGACATTTTTAAAAAAATGTTCACTGTATCGCTAGCTTTTTGTTGTGATCCAAATTCACATTAATCACAGATATGCTATTCTCTGAACTATGACAAGTTCTGTTACATTTGTATTTTTCAAAATCGTCAACAAGCTGTCAAAATATAGCATTTATTAAATGGGGATAGGGTTCAAGAGTAGTAAATATTTGTCTTACTAAACTCATTCTGATCACTCTGCCCAATATAGGAGCAATCTCGCTCTAAACTGTGTCACCAGCTTATTAAAGGAGCTTATAGAATTTTTAATAGGGAAATTTTAAATTTAATTTGAATCAGTCTTTCTGAATCAGAAAGGTAAAGCACAAATATGGTTAATGGTGCCTGCCATTTATATTTAAATGCAAAGCTGCTAAAATTAATAAAATGCAATTATTTTTATACCTGAAATTTATTTCTAAAATTTATTTGGGCAGGTGTTACATTGGGGAAAGCTTTAAATTCTTCTAAGCTGCAAATCTCACATACCTACAAGTCTAATACATATAAAAGGCCACCATAGGTTGAGTTTATTATAGATTCCAAGCTGTCATCACTCTCTTTGTGATTGCTTTTTCACTTGTTTATGTAGAAAGACAAGAAGAATACAAAGTGTGCTGAACTCACCAGGAGTTAAATTAGAAAGTGGCTATACTGGGACTGGAGTCCTTATTTACTTATTTAAATATATAAATAAATAACAAGCTTGGCTTCCTATTTCCCCCTCCCTCCCACCCACCAATCTGCCATAAAATCAGGGAATTTCAATGCAAGGGCTCCATTCTTTATTTAGCATAGTAAATGACCACCTTTTTTTTTCTCCTCTGGCAGAATGCTTTTATTACAGTTTCCCTCATTTTCCCAGCAAAGAAATGAGGAGTCCTTTTTTTCACTGATATACCGAAAGGAGCCACATGAAAGGCTGATCACATTTCCCAAGTATTCTGGTAGCTCTAATGACTAGAACATATGCAGAATAGTAAAGAAATTATGTCGGGGGGAGAGACATTGTTAAAAGCTGTTCTCCTATATATTTAAGAGGAACAGATATAACAATGCAGCCTTGGAGCAAAGTGACTCATTGTACTGTTTCACCAGGTAAAGTAGATTTTCATCCAGTACTCTCCCTCCACTGCCCCCCCCCCCGTATTTCCATTCTTGATCTGTTTCATATTTCCTTCTCTTTAACAAAAGAAGGTTTAGGATTTATGCAAGATTTAAATCTAGCAGGTTTCTCGAGTTTAGTTAATTGAGGTGGTCCTTTGTGGCATTCATTATCCTTCTGTGAAGAGCTATAGAAAGATATCTTCGTGCTAGATCTCAACCATGCCAATGTGAGCGATTCAGCAGGCAGCCATAGTGAAATAATGTGCCAAGAGACGAGGCTGAGCAATTTCCCAAGACTGCCTACGCTTGAGAATTGAATATCTTGTAAGCGGGCGGGGTTCAGCAGTAAAATAATCGAGCTAGAGATGGAAGGAGAAGAAGCTAAGATGTGGCCTTGAGATGCAATGCACCAACTTGAACCAAATGTCAGAAACAAAGCCTGAGATCTGGCAACCTTAAAATCTTTGGTTTTCTGGAGCATTTGGAGCAGAAAAGAAAACTAGGCTCCTCTTCAGCACGTTGGGCTCTTTCTGTAGCGAAATAATGAGGATGCAATCAAATAGCTGCCAGGCCTCAAAACAAACACAGGACAAGTACTATTTTTAGCAATGCCTTTCTCAATATTTAATTCATATGGTCAAGTGATGGTCCACCACTCTAAGGGGTGGGGGTCCTCTTTCCCAACGGCACAGGACATCTTCAAGCATCGGAGGCAGTGTAAGAAAGCCTTGCTTAAAGGCCCTAATGCAGGGGGTTGTGATCTGGTATGCTAGGTGATTTAACCACAATAATCATTGGGCTGTGCTGGTGAGGCTTATGGCAGTGTAATCACCAGCGCTCTTGTGCCTTAGAACAGATGAGCAACCAGTGTCTCAAGGTTGCCTTTAAACTCTGAAGCTCCTTTATGCAGCCCTCAGAAAGTATTCATAAAAATCAGTACTGTAATCTCCCTATCTTTGATAGATACAACAGGGAGAATTTAAAAGGAGGAACCCACCAGAAAATAACTGCCCATGTACACAATGGAGTCCTGTCTACTTTGTATCACCACCACACTTCGATGGTCCTGTCCCCTTCTCCCTCTCCCAGTTTTAAGGGTGGCCTTCAGCCACCCAACACTACTTCCAATCCAATTGTCTAAAATGTTTCTGTTTTGCTAATTCAGTCTTTAGGTGGCCATTCTACACAGATGTGGACCTCTAGAACACATTATGTGTATTTTATTGATTTGTTTATTCATCTATTTCAAATGTTTTGGGAACATTTTCAAGAGTTATAATCCTTCACAGGGACATCTATGGGAAGAGAGTCAATAATGGCAAAATGGCAAATGCAGATGGATGAATAAAGCCCTAACCCCTTTTAAGTGTGGACAATGCATGGGACACACAATTAAAAGGGGCAGAGTTCTGATTGCTCCGCTGTGAGCACCATTTTGACTCTGCAAATGCCCCTGTATCTCAAGGAGATTTTCAATAATAATAAAGTATCAGTGACAGAAAGCTACAAATTGAAATAACTAATAGCAGCTGGGAGTTATCCTGTAAATCAGAATGTTAATTCCCCATTCTTTTAGGACTTAGATTCCTCAAAAGAAAAAAGGGGAAAAAACAACAACCAAGCCTTGTAAATATAATACTGATAAGCCATTCTGATTTGAAGGATAACATGAGATTCTCATCTGAAATGTACAAATCCACCGGCTGCCTTATAAAAGTCTTATTTTCCCCCAATACTGTCATTATCCAGAAATTGTAGCATTCATAGATTTCCCTTGATCATATGCATTGCCTATTAATATGGATTCACACATATAAAGATTTAGAACTGCCACTGAAATATGATTGAATTAGAATTTTTGCAATCAATTTCGTGCTCTATCTAGCTGTAATACAGACTGGAGAAAGGAGACCGTGTTGTTTTCCTGATCCTTACAAATATTCATGACCTGTGTGAAGTCCAATCTTGGGGATGTGAAGGGAGGGCAAGAAGGGAAGACAAATGACAACACATGATGATGACATCATCACACAAATGCTGTGAGGTACATACTTGCATCAGATGTTGGGTGACAAGAACATACGATGACATCACTGCATGCGTATCAATAATTTGGCATCTCTGTGGTTTGTTGCAAAAGCCGCTGAGTTCAGTTATGTATGACGTCACTTTAGGTCTATGCAACATCAGAAGTTTCCACAGAAGCACAGTGAGGCCTCCTCCATTGGTTTCCACAAATTCTCCTTTTAAACTGGTTAAAAGATAACTTTTTTTAGCCCTAATTTGGGGGTGGGGGGAAAAGAATTAATGCTTGTGGTTGTCCACATTTGTGCAGTGAAACGTTTACCATTTCAGTGCAACAGAAACAGGCCTTTTATTTTCTGATACTTTTTAGACTCCGAAAATACAGGTGAAGAACAGTTAGCAGAAGGCATGAAGCCAATATTTAAGTGACATGTGACTTCATTCTTGCCTGAAGGGTTGCTGTATCTTTTTAGAATTCATAAAGAGAGTCCCCCAGGATATTTCACAGTGTGATGGTACGCTGCATACTTTCCTGACAGGTCATTATTGGATATCTCGCTGGCATCCGGTGCCTGCCATATGAGTCGCAGCTCTACCTGCCTCTGACTTACCATCATCTCTGTAAATAGAAATCAAGGATTTTGTCTTGGAATCATAAAGACCTATGAGAACTCAGAAGTTGCCAGATGCCTGATTTGTACTTAGAACTCTTATCTTTTCACAAAAATGTAATTCAGCGAGCCTGTGCTATTCTTGATGAAAGTCAAATAACAATATGGACCGCCATACAATTGATCGGTTTCAAGTCTTGTTTATATTCAGAAACTTGCATTTCACCCTTTTCCATCACATATAAATGTACAGGAAGAAGTCCAGTGAGTTTTAAGGTGAGTCAGCAATGATATTCTTGGGCTGGTGATGCCATGGGGAAAAACTGCCTCATTAACTTTTTATCTGTACATTATGCTAAAGACATTGCTCCTTTTGAGAACGACAGGTTTAAGGCCCACTTTTCCATGCTGAATTGTGGCACTGAGTTTTACTGTATCCTCTGAATTGTGAAAGCATATTGGAAAATATGCTTGGCTATTGTGCCACTAAAATTTGACGGTGTGATTGGAGGGTTCATTTGGGGGGTGGGGCATAAATGAACCCTCCAACTACATCGTCAGATTTTAGTAGCACAGTGGCTAAAACCTGGTTGCAATTTTATAGCAAACACTGATATGTAAATCCTAAAATAATCATAACACAATGTTAACATGTTTCTATAAAAGCTTTGAAACATGCAACTGCCCAGAGAAAAACTCATCCCCCACTTATATCTGTGATGTGGCCCAACCCACTTTGTTTTCTTATTACTTTAACATCCCTCACCCGTCAAATGCTATCCTGCTGCTCACTTCTATGTTATACTATTATCTTCCATATCAAGCTAGATGTTTCAAACAAAGAGGAGGAGCAAAAGCTCAAGATAAGAGCTTTTTTGCATACAGGAAGTCTCAATTTCAGTCCAAGAATCTCCAGGTATGGCTTCTGCCTGAAATTTAAAAGAGCCTAAAATACTGCAAATGAATACTGAGCTAGATGCAATAAGACCTATGCTTTTAATCTGGAGTTTTCACAATGCTCACAAGAATGGAAAATTGATATTTGCTTCAGTAGTACAAATATATATTATACATGGCAAAAGCAAGGCTTTATTCTCACTAATTTCTAAAAAAAGTGCAGGTGTCAACAAGCATGCAGATGGGGTGATCCAGTAGATATTGGCTATATCCATTTAATGCTTAGTTTCATTACTTAATAATTTAATCAAATTATTTTCAGCGATCACACAATGCACTGAGCCATACAAATGGCTTGAGTTCATATGACAGAGTAAGCCATTAAAAAACGTAACCCAGATTAAGACAAACCAGTTTTGCATGTTCTACAAATGCAGATGCTAAATTTATAGTACTGTAACCTGGCTCCACAATACTCTAATTTACCTTGGCCCCATCACCAACCCTTCCATTTGCAAGCCATTCCCAATACACTTGAATCTAAATTCACATTATCTCCACCTTTTGTCATCACTTTCTGCAGCTTGAAGATGCCTTCAGCATGATGGAGCTTGAAGAAGCACATTCAGACAATACTTAAAGCTGAACTTGCCAGTTGCTCAGTTGGCTGCCCTCTCAGATCTTCCATGAAATAAAGAGAAGCATGCCTCCACCCCACTAACTGCAGTGATTTCCTTTATAGTTTTTCTCCCTGGGCTGGTTTGAAGAACATGAGAACACAAGTTAGGTAGTGCTGTATGTAGCAAGCAGTTTCTCAAACAAAACAACCAAAGCATAGAAGAAACACACTGGAGGTCACATTCCATCTAACCATGAGGTGAAGAGGAGGGAAATGCTATTTCTCCAAGGGTGGCTAACAACTGGAAGGCTTTGCTGTGGCCACACACTACACTTGCAATCAGTAGTGTAGGCAATGGGCACTGAGTGAGTTCACTGCAGTGAGGCAGTAAATTCATTGTGTGGCAGCATTAAGAGTGTTGTACTTCCTCTCATCATAATACCTTTAGTACCTCTATTAGAACGCATTTGGGCATAATTTCCCTTGATATTGCTTTTATGCAGAATTACCACAAAAAGTGGTATTTCCCTCATGCTTTCATCTTAGTTGTTGCTAGTTGTCTTCAGTCTTGTAATAGTGTACTGCAAGAACTAGAGTTGTTGATTGAATCTCCTTCCTCAAATCAACATAGTAATCTTTAGCAAGTTATGGGACTTGGTCTTATGTTGAAAGATCTTTGTTTTGCTTAAGATATGATCTATGGATGCTCCTAAATCAAATGTATATGTACATGAGAAGCCAACGTTTCATGTCTCACAGATAAATGCTTCAAAGTGTTCTGTGTAGAAGATGTCAAGAAGAAACCCAGGGCTATTTTTATCCTTGTGATCTATTAATATATAAGAGGGAAGCTGTTTAATTCCCAGTTGAGAGAATAAGAACTACTTTGTCCTTTATTGAAACTCTAGGTGCAAAACTAACTTTAAATTAATTTTTAAAAAGGAAAGGTTGAAAAGAGCCACAGTCAATGGGCTGGAATAGGAATGTGACAAGCTGGCGTCATGTAAAGTGAAAATGAGACAAAACTGGGATATCGGCCAAGCAGAACCTCCCACGTGGCTGACTAATGTTCTCCGTCCCTTTTGAGATAATGTACCTGTGCTGAACATGTGAGTCTTCCTTCATCCTCCCCAAGCTTACATGGATTAGAGGTGGGTGGATATGACTACATATTGCACTTGGAATAGCTGTTGTTTTTCCCCCAGTTTATTCACTAACCTGATACAATTATTGTTAAGAATGATCTCTGCTTGCAGATAACCAACGTAACAGATTGCACTGATTTGGTGTTAAGTTAAAGGTTATACCCAAAATAGTTCAGTTCTAATAGAGGAGGATAACAGAATCATAATGATTAAAGGTATGAAATTCACACTTTGGAACAGAGCATTTAATCCTCTTTCGAGACATGTGGATAATGCAGTATATCAGCCTCAAAATATTCCACACTTACCCTTGAAATGCAGAATAAATTGTCTATGAATTCACAAGTAAGTTGTCTTTTAAAAGTTCTGAGAATATATTTAAACTATTTGAAGTTTGAAAGGAAAGTTTAGGAAGACTTTTGTTGCTGCTGCTGTTGGTAGCTCTCACAGAGGTGTAATATATAAAATTAGAACAAGGGTCCTGCCTTATTGCATTATAAAATTCGGCTGTTTTTCAAAAAATTGTTTTCATTGTAAAGACAATTAGGAACTGATGTTTTAAGCTGAGGGTTTCAATTAAATAGATTTGGCTATTTCAGATATATGACTGATAGGGCCAGCTTCAGGCTTGAATTGTCAGCATAATATTCACTCATGGACTACTGCTGCCAAAGATCAGTGAGTCTCCTTGATGCCGGATCCTGGATACCATGTGAATGTTAATTTCTGATGATGCCTTGGGGTGACATGATGTGGGAAATTAAAATGGTGGCTCCCAGACCTTTTTTGGAAAAACATTTAGGTTTCCCACAATGTCCCTAGGAATACTGTGTATGGTTAAAGTTGGAAATTTAAATAATGGCATTCAGGCCATCAAGCAACTTGCTGGCTACAGGGATCTGACTGTTACCTAAGGAGATGCTGTGCAATCATCTGATCTGATTATCTGATTCAAGTGCCTTACCAAATTGGATCGATTTTCTGAATCAGTTTAAATTGTTGAATTGAATCAGATCCATTTTCTGAATTGCACTGGCCATTATAATGGGATCTTGCCTTCTTTGTACAGGACTGTTGCCTACCCCTGGACAAGAGTAATTCTCCTATGATGAAAGAAAGCTTACCATCCGGAGATAGCTTAGAAAAAAAGATTAATCATGGGGGGAGGGTGATATAAAGTTTATAAAATTTAAACTTATATCATGATGTGATATAAGTGTCAGTATGGTGAATGTAGATGGAGGGTTTCTCTCTCTCTCTCCTGCCCTCCAAAATACTAGAACCCAATACTAGAAGGCCATTCACATTTTTCTGCCTCTTCAAAATACAAGAAGACAAGGTCACCCAACGAAGTTAAAGGCTGAGAACAAATAAAAAGGAAGTACTTCTTTGCATAGCATGTAATTAACTGATAGGATTTGCTACAGCAGATCTTAAAAGGGGAATTTGTATAAAAACTTTAGAAAACAGGTCATATATAAAAATAATGGCAGATGTCTATCAGTGTATAGTAACCATGATAGTTATATGTTACCTCCAGGATTTTCCAGAGTCAGCTACTCTGCTCATATTCTTTTTGTGCCTTCCTTTCCCATCTGGTTTATTTCTTTACTTATTTTCTTAATTTTTTCAACCACCCAATAGCCAGAGGCTTCTTGGAAGATTTCAGAGTCAGTGAAAACATTAAAAGTCTCTAAAAACCATTTTTTAGGAAACCGTAGAAATGAAAACAATAAATTGCCATTAATAAATAAGACCAGAAATATATAAAATATGTAAAATACTTTATTTTAAAAAATAGATTGGCCTCTTACGGATAAGTTGAGTACAAAACTATAGCCATACTTAGAAGAAAAATAATGTGCTGAGAAAACATTAAGTTGAGTGCCAGATGGGCCTCCTTGGGGAGGCTTAATTTAAAAGATCTTCCAAGCATGGGCCTCGAGGATGACTGAAGAACCAAGGCAGATACGTTATGGAGGAGCCATTCTTTGAGTACCTTTGAGAATGATTTAGGGCTTTAAAATTCAGTATCAAACTGACTTATACAAGGTATCATATGATCATATCAGTCCGTCACAGTTAGTGATCTTGCCACTATTTTAGAATGGCTCAATTTTCCAAATTGCCTTCAAAGACAGCTCCATGTACCATACGTTGTCATAATCAAATTGAAAGGTTACCAGAATATTTCTGACCAGGACTGTAAGACAATGATTTATACCTGTAAAAGTGATTTATTTGGTTTAGTTTAAAACATATATGTGGTTATTATTGGTCTTTTGTATGCTTAAGGGGAGAGATCTTTTAGGTTTCATTTCTCGGAAAAAACTTAGAAGCTAAAATGCAAAATAGACCTATTTGTTTCAGCTTAAAATATATAGTTTATTATTACTGACACTCTTAATGCTTTTGCTGATTGAACTGAATGTTGAATATTTTTTATAATTCGGTTATTGTTTAGGAATGAGAAAGGGGATGAAGAGGGCTTTTCTTAGTAATATTAGAGAAGGTGTTAAATTGCTGTTAATACATATACTTGTTTGGAGGGAGGGGAAATCTTTTCTTTTCTTTTCTTTCTTTCTTTCTTTCTTTCTTTCTTTCTTTCTTTCTTTCTTTCTTTCTTTCTTTTTGTAGGTCTTTTAGTTTTGTATTAGTTTTTATATATATAAACTTTAACAAAAATATCTTTAAAAAAAGAAAGGTTACCAGAATATGTATCATTTGATGGTAGGCTATTCCTATCCAGAGAGGGTTACAGGTGGTGTATTGATATAAACTGATAAAAAGAACTCCAGTTTCTCCAGGGCCAGGTATGATTCCAGGAATAATACACATGTGCACACACACATATACACATTCCTGGTCTTTCAAGGAGAAGGCAACCTATCCAAAATAAGTTGAACATTTGAATGCCATCCTGGTGCTTGTCCCTCAGGTAGAAACCCTGAAGCTCTACCATGAGTTCAAGGAGTTTCTGGATCTTTAAGCAGTGTCCACATGCAACCTTCAGGCAGTATTTGGAAGGAAACATGAGAATTTAAATTATTTTACCTTTTTAAAGGATTATGCCGTGGAAAAATCAATACATCAACGGTATACTCTTTTATACGATTTCAGAAGAACAAATGAGTTAAAAGCATTCTTGGGGCCATCTCATGAATGTTGCTGATTTGCCTTCTGAAATCTTCACCTCTTCCCCTTCTTTCTGTCTTGTAATAGACTTAGTCATCTTATTGATTTGTTTCACCCCCAGATGTTAAAGCAGTAAAAGTAGTTGTGACTCTCAATTTTACCAAGGTACATCAAGCTGGCAGCATAGTGAAGCCTGAATCACAACATTCTGCTAAGTTTAAATGTCTTACGCTACAAAGTAATCAGCAGGAATAACGGTACAAGGAGAAGTTGTAATTATCTTTGCAATATGTATTCACAAGGCAACAGTGCAGACCTGTGGGATTTAAAACTGCCATTGTTATCCGAAGTGTAGCAGCTGCAGCCTTCACTGAATGTTGCAGGTCTACAAATAGCATATTCTATTTTCATTGCTGTGAGTAAGTGCACAGCAGCTCTCTCGTGTAGTGACAGCAATCTTTCCAATCTGCTTCAGAGGACAGAAAGATGGGGCAGCTGGATTATAATAGTGGTGAGGCTGAAGGGGACATTAGTAGTACACCATATATTACAGTGTCTTCTCTTTTCCACCAGGAGCTTCAGCAGTTTCTCCTATGCTCCTTGCCAGCCCCACTCTAACCTCTGGGACATGTTGCCAGATGTAGGAGTCCTGGGATTTTTTTAATGATGTGGTCTGTGTGACCTGGACCAAAAAGTAAGCCTAAAGTGCGCTCTCTGTCTCAGGGTGTGTGTCTGTTTGCCTCTGTGTCTCTGTGTGTGTGTTTTGTCCTTTCTTAGGGCTTGGACGAAGTTGTTTTGGCCATTCCGGTACACTGGAAATATAAGGTAGGGTAGAAACTGCCTGCTTCTTGGAAAAAAAGTGGGAGGGCTTTATTTTTACAGCTTTTTTTAATGGTATGAAAATGTATCTCAACCCAGAATTTTGTGTTAGCGTGGGATCCCAGCAGTGGAGGAGTGAAGTTTAACCCTGTCAAATCACTGGCAGCCTCTCTTGTAGTAGTACGCCAGTCCATCAACTGCTAAGAGGGAGGAGAGAATGTCACTGCCAGTGTCATGCGTATCTTTGTGTACAGGGTGATTACATAGTCCTGTTGACATTAGTATTCCCACTGCAAGCCCATCAACTGCTAACTATAATCTTCTGTATCTCCTTTATTTCTCCTGATATCATCCATGAAGCACCATCTCATCTGTTGCCATATACTGGCCACCAATGCTCTCCTCTCCTATGAGAGCTTCCTTAAACTGCTAAATTAACTGTGGCAGGTTTAAGTCCAAATCCGTACTCTACACTGGGTGATTTTGGACCAATGACCATCTCTCATCTGCCTGGTGTCTTCATGGCCGCATCCATATAGTTTTTTCTGGCAACAAGAGGAACATGATTAACCATTGCCTTCTTCCAGGATGCTAGGCTAGAGGCCTGGGATTTCCTGATGATCTCCTATCCAACTAAGCATTCATCCATGCTTAGTTTTTAAGATCATCAAAGCACATCCAGTCCTCCTTTTTAATTTTGAAATCTCTGGGTTTTTTTTAAACTGGATATGTATGGGATCCTGCCATTCTTCAGATTTAAATTCTTGATCTTGGCTGATTGGCTGGCTAGTGCTGATGCAAGAGAAAACTAGCCCACCTCTGCTTCTGCTTCCCCAAATTGGGGCTATTGAAGTTCAGTGCTCCGCTGTCACTGCCAAAGCATAGAAGGCAAGAGTGGAGGTGGCCAGCAGTATATATGGAGGCCTTTATCATGAGAGGCTCCAGATGTCATGGAGCAAACTGTGCATGGGCTAGCAAGAGTGCTTCTGAAATTAAAGGCCTTTAGGTACTAACAGTATTATCCAGTACAGGGCTTCCTCGATTTAGAGGGGAATTTGAAGCACTGCATCTTATTCAAGATCAGGAGTACTGTACTTGGATTTGGAAAAGAGTTTGAAATTACACCTATTACTCTGATTTAGAAATTTTATTTTCACATGCTGTTCATTATTCCAGAGCAGATCTTTTCTAATTTAGTTTGCAGCACTGATTGTTACTCTTCACTTAGAGATACTGTGAAGTGTGACATGAATTAGAAAAAGAATGATCATCCATCCCTGAGTGCAACCAAACATGAACTAAGGGTCAATTACACCAACTTTACTTAGACAAGAATGAATAAATGAACCCCAGAATTCATATTGCTATCAGGTGGCCTTATGGAAAGGGTGTTTCGGCAGCACTGCCTACAATGTCTAATAGTTACCAAAGGTAAAGACCTATTCAGGACAATTGCTCTCATCCAGAAAAGGGTGAACAATTTAGAAATTATTATGTCTCATTGAGTTCATTCAACACATACTGAGAGATTCCTCAGAAATGTTGAATGCTTCCTACTGTTTCCACCCTGCAGGCAGAGGAAGACTTGCTTGCTTGTCTTCCTCTGTTGCACATTAAAAAGAGAGAGAGAGAGCTAGAAGTAACAACATTGCCTTGTAGAAAAGAAATGCTTGCAATTTAAAAGAGAACAACGATGACTTTTTGTGGGACAGGAGCTGTCTAGTTCACCAGTGGAGTCTCATCATTTCCAAAGATTTCAGGCCACACTTTGGCAGGGGTGAGAAAATGCACCATCTCAGGAGAGGAAAGACTTCAGTGCAGAGCCACAAGTGAGTTCAGGATCATTTAATTCAAATCTCCACATAATTTTCTTTTATTTAAACCATTATTAAGAGATATCCTTCAGCTTATCACATGTGAAGCATAAGCTTCCCTCGGCATTAACTTTGACACATACCCAGCACTTCAGGGATTATATTAATTTAGCCAGGAGTACCTGATAGCAAGCATTTGATTGCACAAGATGCAGACAGATTTACTCTTGTTATTGATTTGTTGGCAAATATACTGGGCAAAAATCCCTTGGTATCACTGGAAACTCTGCCTTCTGCATATTATTGGATCTGAGAGCTATTTTCCTCTGTATTTAAACTTGGTGATAACTTTTCGAAAGAAAGAAGTGGCCAGGTGGAAGATGGAAAGGGAAAGTTTGCTGGGAGTTTTGATGAAAAGGAAAGCTTTGTTTGTTTTCAATGGGTCCCATTTAGAAAGCGATTTCAGTTGTGTGAGCTTCAATTTCATATCTGTATATGTGGGGGCACACTCCTTCCTCTCCTGGAGACCAAAGCAGAAGCAAAAACATTATACTAATGAACTATGATGGGATGAACACTTCCCTGCCCCATTAACTTATTGAAAATGTTTTTAATGACACCAAATAGGTCTGGATTTAATTGAACTTCGAGGAGACCCATTGCAATCAATTGCATTCACCTAGCTTTGAACCATGGAAATCCCTTTGATTTAAATAGGGCTTTTCTGTGCAAGACATTGATTGCCTTACCGATGAACACCTACAGAATTACAGAAGTAAAAGCAGAAATAAAATGTGATTTTTAAGGCAATTCTATGTGGCAGCTTAAGTTGCATGTCTCCCATGCTATTCCTGGCTGCTCCTGAAGCCAATTTTAAAATTCCAGTCCAGATTATAATGGTCTGGCTATGGGATCAAGTTAGTGCTCAGTCTAGACTATGGCTACCAACATCCTTGACTGGTCATTCCCCTGTTTCTTGATTTCCCCATCCAAGTAGGGAAAACAAGTTTCAATGGCTTGACCCTTTGTGGGCCCGTCTACCAGTGCTCACCTTCTCATTTTTGGGATTGTTCCTTCTCACTGGTCCCCATTCTTTTCTTTTGCTTTCCCAGATGTTTGACATATGGATGCCTTCATGCCTCCTTCCCACATTCTCTCTTTTGACTCTAAGGCAGACCCTTTCTTTTTTTCCCCTTACTGTACTGCCATTGTTCTAAAGCTGTCATGATCAAAGCAAAAGGAACCTTCTACTGCAGGTCCATAGAAATTTTGAGGCAAGAAAGAGCTGGTTCAGCTTCACAGAAGCAAATCTGCATTTATTAAAACTTTGCAGCTTCATTCCAGCATACTTAAAGATTTAGGAGAGGGGGGAAAAGGGAAAGGGATCTTTGTTCTTGTGAGCAAAGGGTGAGAAAGCAAGGGAAGTATGCTTCACCCAGCCTGGGCAGAAACCAAAAGGGTGTCTAATAGGGAATGCAAAGATTGAAGCTCTGTTCTAGAAGAGAATGACCTTCTAGAAGAGATGGGAAAACATGGGGTGATGAAAGTTCATTGACTTAATGGCCCATTGCTGCATCAACCACATGACTTTTTTTTTTTTTTAAAGGCAACTGTTGACCAGTAGAGTGTCAGGCAGAGTGATAATCACAAACACTCCTGTTTGTGCAGAGCGCAGCAAAAACTCCAGGAAAATATTAGCCATGAAAGCAAACACAATGTAATGTCCATTTCTTGTTTCCCAAAGAAATCCAGTCAGAAAATATATACTAACTGGTGTTTAATGATAAAAATGCAAAATTCCATAAAATGCAAATATCATACATAATATAAAGAAAAACACATCTTCCCATGTAATGTAGCATCCAAGACTTATTAGCAACACAAGCTTAATAAAATCTCTAGCTACAAACTCTCAGAGAAGAGGTACACTACTTGATAATTTGTTACAACTACGTAGCCCATAAAACCTACATAGTGGCTAACACTAAAACAACTAACAACTACTCAGAGAGGCTGCACATTTTCCTCTCCTTGTATTATAGCTCTATGCCACCCCCACTGGGTAACTAGCATACACACGCCAATAGGTGGCAGTAAATAGCACAATACACAACACACAATAACAGGTGTTTTTCACATGATCTCTGTAGTCAAAATATTATTTGTTATTGTTGTAAAGATAATGGGATGAATCCTTTCCCATGAGAATGAAAATCCTGACATAGAGTACATAGGAACCAAGCAGACCAGGATGAAATGGGCACACATGATAGCAATCAACTGCAGGAGGAAAGGGACATGCAAAGTGTTGTAGCCAAAGGGTCCATCACTAGATCGAAAGGAAGTATTACAGATTCAGAAGGGCATAAGATCACTTAGGATGGAAAACAGCAATTTTGAATCAAATCTGGAAAAGATGGGCAAGGTGCATTTGGGATGTGATGGGAGTGGAAAGAGGATGACATCATCTGTTCCTGGACTGAAGAAGCAATGGGTGGCCTGTCCTGGTGATGGGCCAAGGAGAAAATGTGGTTATGCCTTTAATTTTTATATATGAAGGTGGGCAGTTTCTGATACCCAGGAGCCTGACTTAACATGTTTGGATTATCCAGTGGTCATAGTAGATGGGATAATCCTGAAAAGTGGAAGAGACAGGACATTCTCGCAATTTTTCCCCCAGGGTTTGTGGAGGGAATTTAGGAATGTTCTTTGTGTGTTTAATATATGACACAGTTATTTAACTTAGTGAGCAGGAAACTATCCACCAGCTTTTAGCAAACATGGCTAGAGATAGAGCTGGGATCTGAAGGATTCACATGGCTTGTAGCCTCAAATTGTCCAACTTTGCAGTATATGAATGTTATCCTTACTATATACTAGTCAATGTCTCCTTAAGGATTTTGGCAGAGATTTCAGTGACACAGAAATTAATACTGATTTTTTCCAGGGTAATATTTAATCTAATAAATACCCACATTCATTCTAGAGATTTAGAAGAGAGAGAGGAGAGAAGGAAGGAAGGAAGGAAGGAAGGAAGGAAGGAAGGAAGGAAGGAAGGAAGGAAGGAAGGAAGGAAGGAAGGAAGGAAGGAAGGAGAGAGAGAGAGAGAGAGAGAGAAAGAAAGAAAGAAAGAAAGAAAGAAAGAAAGAAAGAAAGAAAGAAAGAAAGAAAGAAAGAAAGAAAGAAAGAAAACTTTGTACATCTGTGCCTGTGAATTTAGACCAAAGAGTAAAACTAAAGGGAATACCCATTAAAAGCAACTTTTAACTGGTATGTGAAATAGAAAATAAAAATCTTCAGACCTGAGAGCAATTAAAAAGTAATGTTTGGTTTTTAAGAAAAAATTAGTTCCCACCAATCTCTTGATTTTCCAATGCCTGAAATTGGCAGCCCAGCCGTTTTCCTTCCTCCCAGATGGTTTATATTTTTCTACCGCCATCTGCTTCTCATTTGTAGCACTTTTTTACGCCTTAGTCATCTGAGCCTCAGTTGCCCTTTACCTGTTTAAGCTTAACCTGGATGATTCAATTACACATTTCTCCTGCTGTTTTAAAGCTGATTTCACTGTTTGGAAGAATGTGCCAGAACATTAGAAACTCAACTCAACTTAACTTCAACTACTTTGCTCATCGGTAGATCACTTTCTGCCTTGCCTTTACCTACGCTTGATGGTTATGAACGTTTTTTTTCTATCTGCAGCAAGGTCTTTCTATATTGCATGAAGGATGGGTCATTCACTGGGCTTGCGTGCCTTTGTTTTTATAGATCTGGCATCGGTATGCAGCACCCTTGGCCAAGGACTAAGCCTCTTTATTCTCCTAGACAGGAATGTTGCTATAGCTGGACCTCTGAGCACAGATATACTTCCCTATAGCCTAGAGGAGGCCCAAAATTTAGTGCCGTAGGCATTCTCTGAAATAAATTCAGCAGAGGTCCTGCTTTACCACATCCTTCCTGGAGTCCCTCTAGGGACTGAAGATGCCAGGCATAACTGCAGTTTTGTTCTGCAATATGCTCCAGCCGAAAGGAAAAATAAAAGGTACACGTGTTGCTGCCTGATAAGGAAAGGGGCTAGAGAAAGAAAACTGAGAGGGCATTGCAGGGTAAAAAATGGAGGAGAACAAGATGAGGAGCGCTGCTGCCAGCTGGACCTGGCGATGAAGCATACTAAGGTACGGCCAATTCCTTACGATTTTTTTCTCCATTCATTCCATTCAACAGCTGCAAGAACCACCGTTTTACTTTCCCAACATGTTCTGAGTGCACAATATCAGAGACCTTCCTGGAAATCAAAAATGGCAACTCCTCGATGCTTGGTGCTAGTCCCAGTGCTGCTGCCACTGCTGCAATGATGATGCCTGCAGAAGAAGCAGGATATCAATCTCAGAAGAGTCCCTGGAAGGCAGTTTGTCAAGGCCCTCTGGTAACCTGTCCCTGACCTGGAGTTGTCTGTATGGAACTAAGGTCAACAAAAAAGGGTTGGGAACATGAATTCAGTGGCAATGACTCTTCAGCACCTCATGACCTACCGACTACAAGACGGCAAAGAGATGTAGGTAGACTTAAGGATTTATTCCATGCCCCTTCTTCGTTTATCACTCTGCCTGTTCTTGGTTTTATGAGATTTGTAGTATAGCAAAAAGAAGACATTTCTTTATTATTTTTAATGCACCAAATAACACAACAAAGTCTGCCAAATGATGGTGATAGCTTTCCTGGCTACGCTGGCCTGTGCTATAGCACACGAAAAAAGCATTGATGGGTATCTGCTGCGTTTGCATCAGACCCACCAAGTTATCCCAGAACACAAGCCCTGAGGCAAGATAAGGAACCCTGTTCCAGGGCTACCAGACTAATGGAGTCTAATGAGATGCTGCAGTATTTTCCTCCGTTGATCCCTAGAACAGGCAGACACCGATGCCATTCTTGGTAAGGCCAGCAGTGCCCCTTAAAGGCATTCCCTAAACCCTTTGTCTTTCCAGCTGCGTGTACTACAGAAGTTGCTAAAATGAGCCTTGCTTATATAAATGCAAGGGGGGGGGGGGGAGAACCCAAGTTAAATTACCAAGAAGTTAGAGGACCTTGCATTGAAAAAAAAAAACTAAATGGAAAAATGGATTGATGCAAGGGGGAGAAGAAACCCCCGACAGATGTTTGTAAAATAATGAGCAGTGTGAAGAAAGTAATACGATAGATTTATTTTATTTTATTGCCCTCCTTCATAAACGTAGAACCTAGACGTCTGTTGACAAAGTCTGTTGACAGTAGATTCACGACTGACAGGAGGAAAGAAATGGAATTCAAGACCATCTGTGTGGTGATAGCTACAGGTTTAAGGGCCTTTAAAAGGGGATTAGGAAAATTAATGGAGGATAGTTCTCTTGGTGGCTATCACCCAAAGTAGATAAATAGACCCTTAAATACTTAGTACCAAAATACTTCTGGGGACAAGCCACCTGGCCAGCTACTTTATGAAAGAAGATGCCACATTAGATGGACCGTTAATTCAATTCAGCAGGTCACTTCTCAAGTTTTGAGG
The DNA here is from genome assembly GCF_059951505.1 of Python bivittatus. NCBI lineage: Eukaryota > Metazoa > Chordata > Lepidosauria > Squamata > Pythonidae > Python > Python bivittatus. The sequence continues at coordinate 19,578,717 of NW_028277098.1, forward strand.
CTGCATTTCTTGGAATGAAGCAAGAACCACACCACATTACATTTTTAAGATGTGTGTCTAAAAGTGTTTTCAACCTTAGCAACTTTAAGACATATGGACTTCAACTCCCAGAATCCCCCGGCTCACACATCTTAAAGTTACCAAGGTTAAGAAACACTGATCTAAAACATGTCAGAGATCTGGATGAGTTCTTACTTCTGACCTTCAGCCTACTGAAACAGATGGGGCTTTGCGAGTTAAGTTGGTTGTCATTTGGGATCTCTGGTAACTGTTATAATTATGAATTGTGTATCTTTAGGAAAACATCTTTGCAGATGATTTTTTTACTTGTAATGAATGAATGAGATATTCTTATAGGTCATTGCTGTTGTTTTTCAGTGCAAGTCCTTTGCAAGTGTAGTGGTATAAAAGTACAACAAATAAATAAAAATGGAATAAATAAAACATGAGTGCAGCAAAGGTTTATTTTCACAACTTTTATCATGTGCCCATGTTAGAATAGGCTCTGGACAATTGAATAACAAAGGACCACACTTGGATTTTGGATGGTGGACCAGGTTGCAGTCCAAAAGATAGGAGGGAAGAAATGGACTAGCCCAGGTCAAACTCTACATATAATTTAATTTAAATGAATGAAATAAAGTTGATATGATTGTTCCTCATACATTGAACAAGTTTTGCCTTTTGACACATTAAAAAAATTAAAATTCAACAAGCCATATTGAAGATTTTGGGTGGCATAGATTATATACTCTTGCTTAAACATATCAAGGCAATGATTGGATTTTAGGATTCTCTATTTAAAAACCATTGTAAGCGTGTTCGGTGATATGTGAAACTGATACATCTGCTTGGAAATAAGTGCCTCATATTTGTCTCAGGTATTATTTTGAATTTCAGGCAGATAAGACATACATTAACCTGTCTATGTCTAACTGGAATAATGCTGTAGCAACAGCAAGCATGTTGTACAAGCAATTTGAGATAATACATTAGAGAGGAAAGGTTTGTTTAAATTCTCTTTTGTATTCTCCAGCTGGTTTTTCTTTTTTTGACATTTTCTTAGTGTGTATAGAACACACAATCAGACAAAGCTAACAAAACCATAGACACAGTTTCTGTGTATGTTTTTGTAAGCATTAGTTAATTGGAGCAAAGCGATCAGTTAGTGCTGTAATAAGTGGGCATTAAAGGGATGTATGAAATTTAGGAATATATGGAGGGTCCAGACTTTCATGTCTAAGTCTGAATGGACCCTAGGGCATTGATTTATACCTGAATTACAAACTCCTTTCTTCAGAACAAGAAGATTGGAGTGTTCAAGGTAACATTTGGATTAGCTAATCATATAATGCTATTGCAATGATTCCCCAATTCCATCAACTGCATGATTCATGGGGAATTTCTCCTACATGGAAAGCAGTGACATCCATGGGGAGGGCCAAAAAAAGGTCAAGATGGCAGTCAAGGCAGCACAATCAAAGCCTTGTCCCTGGCTTTATGTGTGTGACTCTGAAGCACATACAGAAGGGGGAGGGTCATCTTCATTTTTTGCCCTACCCGACACACACACCAGGCCTCCTGGGATGGCACTGATAGAGAACTTTCCATATACTGGTGAGGGAGGTGACTCCGATTATGAAAGGCTATGAATAGGATTTGCTCTTGCGGTATTTTCCCCAATACTTAGTTTTCTTTATAAGAATGGAGACAAAGATGGATATTCTGGGACATCAGAGGATTGTCTTCTTGAGTGAGACATGTCAAACGTTCTTCTCTGAAGTGCGTCTCAGGAGTAAGTCTTTGACTTGCTCTAGAGAGAGCAGAGCAAGCTGAGCCCTTCCAGAAACTGACCAGATTGGCAACTAAATCTCTCTCAAACCCTGGTGATGGGATAGAATCTCCAATTGCTCCCAGGAACTGGAGGCTTTTCTGGGGCACAGCCTAACTATAGGACAACTCCATCTCTGCCCTTCAATAGCTTGCCTGAGATTCTGCTGCCTGAGGTAGTTATCTCACTCCACCTGATATGAATACTTGACCTAACAGATAGGTAGGTGCCAAATTATTGTTAGGAAGCTTATTGGACAGATTCTCGGAGACAGAAAGTCTGAGCAAAACGTAGTCTGTGCTGTAGCCAATTGTACTTCTTGACTGAGAAGGATCCAGGCCATCTACAGTGGAAAAGGCATGAATCTTCCTCTTTCAGCTAACTGCCATGTCGTGCAGAGAAAGGTGCCTGGCTCCCTTATAAACTACAGGGAGAATTAAAGAAGGCAAGAGGACCATCACAACTCTAAGAATGAAGCCCTGCCTTCCATCCCTTGGTTGTAACCACCACCTTTCTTTTTTTCATACACGTATACGTAGATGCTGCTACACCACAGTATTATAAATCTTCATGAAAACCCATGAAAATAAAACCAGGTAAACAATAGAGCCACATCACCTCAATTCAATATATTTGACCTTGATTCCATTCTTGGTGTAACTGAATTTGGTTTTTCTTTTTATATACAGTATCTGTTTTTTTAATCAGTCAAACAGTTGAAGAATCAAGGTTGCTGATCAATGACCAAAATAAAAAGACTGACTGACTGACTGACTGACTGACTGACTGACTGACTGACTGACTGAAGAATCTAGTTATAAGGTTCAGGCATTGAACATATAATACACTGGATCAAGTAAGTGCTGATTAACCATGTCACATTTTAGCTATTGTGTGGATACATCTACAGTGTATTGACGAGGAGAACCAGATACAACTGGTTGCATGCATTTCACATTCAGAACATCCAGGTAAATTGTAATATTCAAAAATCAGAAAAAGGTTTGAACGAATCACTTTCTTTTCCTTTTCTTTTTCCAAACTGGCAAAAAAGTAAATGCAGCGCCAATTATAGTGAAAAAGACATCTGTGAATTTTCTTTTCTGCCAACAAACATTAAAATCTTATTCGAATTTAGCACTGTTGTTCTGTTATATGTTGTTAAATGGAGTTTGACACGAGACAAGACAGTAACATACTCAACGCTTTGCAGGAAAGGTCTGGTGCATAAATAAATTATTTGGAAATAGGGGATGCTTCGCCAGTGCTTCCGGAAATGGTTGTTTGTTTGTGTTATTTAAGAAATGGCCTTTTGAAAAGAAAATGGAATTGTACGTAGAAGGAAAGCACTGAAGTAGCTAATAAACCAAGGCTGCGAGCTGTAAATCTGTAATGGCTATTGGAAATGAGAAATCTGGCCCCAGTTCATTGGAACAAGCATTTTCTGGTCATTGCCCAAGCTGCTATAGTGTTACAGACTGTTCGTGAACATTCCAAGTGCTTAAAAATTGAACACTGCAGGAAGGGATCCATTATGGAGAGAGAATAGATAGCAGTACCGAACTGATAAACTTTTAGAGCAGCAGGGCACAGGGAGCGCTCTCCTTCCAAACACTTTTTGTGATTCCCAGAAACTTTCAGAAGTTGTGATTGAACTGCAATTTTTAACATGACCAAAAGGAAACATAATTAATTCTTCATTTTGTTTAAAATGAATTGAACCAAAGGAAGGGGGATTGGTTTTGAACCTACTCAATCATTTTTCCTGGCACCCCTCAGTGTTTGCACTGTTGCCTCCAACAAACTTCTCAGGGACTAAGCCTAAAAATGTTCACTGCTAACTATACTGTTCTGTTAAGATACAACTTGATGGTGATGAGAACCTCTCGTAGTATTTTAAAATGGCAAATGCATTTATGGGGAGCAATTTGGATTAGAGCAGCTACATTGGAGGGGGAAACATTGGACATCTACAGGCTCTACAGTTTCTGCCTCTTGTATATTTGTACTTTTTCAATTGATATAAAAATCCTGTGTGTTTTTATCACTTCATTTGAAACCCACATCTTGCATAAAGACTTCTTTTTACCATATCCTAGAAGAGAGATGCATTATGTAAAGAAATACAAAGAAAACATCTGCTCTTTTATTACCCTCGGTATTTTTTGGTTGCAAGGCAGTTTTTAAAGATTTCCCCCCCCCATCTGAGTGATGTAAAGTAACCCTTGGAGTCACTTAAACATTTTATATGATAACCATTTTTATTACTCTAAAGTTTGCTTGCAGATATGGAACATTTTATTTGTCACCAGTATCTTTTGACATACCAGGGCAGGGGGAGAAAGACCTAAATCAATATCTGAAAAGACAGCCCCGATTGAATTGTGCCACATCACTAGCCATTCCATCCACAAATCACCCCTTGCATGCTTTAAAACAACCTGGGTTTTAAACCTCAGTTTTCCTTATTATCTGCAGTTCCAGAATGCCATTTGAGGACTCAGATTCCAAGCACAAGCTAGGGGAGCACTTGCAGCCAATTCTCATTCAGCCTGAATTAGCCAGTAGCTGAACCCTGAGAAACGTGCCAGTCAGGGTGCTCGTACTCTGCTTCACACTTGCCAGTTTAGTACACGACCCCAAATGCTTCCATGCTCCATGAAACAAAAAGAGAAGCACCTTCTGTTCATCGTAGTGCTCTTCCAGCAAGCCTGTGGAAAGTCTAATTCTGATAACAAATCAGCCGTATTCTAGGATTTTTCTCAAGCTGAGTTGAGTGTAACAGGGAGGACAGCTGGGGAGAAGTGGGGTATATGGCAGACGGTCTGTCCAATGAAAAGGAAAACACTTCAAAGGCAGGATGAACACAAATGTCATCTGTAGCTGAATCATGGAAAGCAAAGGGGGGAAGACACCTTTTCAAAGAGTGACAAGGACTCAGAATTTTCGGACAACATCGTGATAGACAAAGCCATGTATAGGGGCAAACTTTTGGGGTGATCATTATGGCATAAATATGATTAGTCTTGGCTTTATGTTCCTTTAAAAGAAAAAAATGTTTCTTTTGTAAAACACTTGTTTCTGCAACATGAAGCACTTAGCAGAACAGAACCCTAGTTCAGTAAGAAATATGCATTTATGCAATATAGTTACAAGCGCCTTCAATAATTAGAGTGTGTAATCACCAGAAACTTTAACTGAGCAAATCAAATCCAACCCACGAACACAAAAGCTGTGATGTATCATTCTGGGCTAATAAACGAAAGGTATCATTTCCCCTCCTCCCTCTCCAATTACTGGACCTGTGAAATTGCTTGCAGAATTTGGCCTAAATAACTTCATTACTCTCTCCATTTGCAAGGCTAAAGCAATTCATGCATTGGTCATCTTCGTGTGGTAGTCATCTGCATCTCAAATAATGTCTTAATTCGTCCAGAAAATCTTTCTGGCATGAATACATGCCTTCAAATCCACTCATTGTAAATATAAGATTTTCAGTGATATCACTGAAGAGGTAGAACTGATTTTATAGATCTCTTTATTGGTATGTTGGGGATAGGTATTCAGGTAATTAAAGATCAAATAGTGTGTTAAGCCAGCAGAATCTTAACTCATGTATTTGATCTTAAATTAATGGGGAAAAATTACATTGCTAAATAGTGGCAATTTCTTAGTGCATTTAAATAACCTGAGATCTAAGGGTTCCAGGTCTTCAAAAATAGGTCAGTGGCCTGCGTGAGGCTCTGACCATGCACTCCCCATCCTTGATTTGCCTCAAGCAAAACTATATCATCTTTAATTTCTCCCACTTGCTCCATAATATTTTGCTTGCTCATGTTCAACCTCCTCATTCTGTGTCCAAGGTGTAAAGTAATTTAACAGGCCACGGGAATGGAAGATGGAATACTATTCTCAGGAGGATAGTTGTATGTTCTAGTTAGAAGTGGTCTTGGACTAAGGATGGGAAGGCCTTGTGTCCCTACCTAGCCATGACTTTATGTAGTTGGCATGAATGAATCTTAGCTTTGATATAAATCTATTGTCTATATGGTGAGTAATTGGTTTATTAATTAGTATTGCTTTTACTGCTGTAGTTAGCCTGGTGGGATGTTATGAGAAATAAAAGACAAAAGTTAGTAAATAAATAAAGCAAGCAAGCAGGATTGCACCATAGATGTTGTCAAAACCTCCTTTCCTGTTCTACTGGAAATAAGCCCAAACCCAAACTAGGATGTTTGGTACTGAGTGTTTGTTTGTTTGTTTGTTTGTTTGTTTGTTTTAATGGAAGAAGGCAGTTGTGGATCCAACTTCCACTTGACAGGACATTCACCAAAACTCAGGGAATCGACCCTTCTCATCCCTTCTCCCATTATCCGTTGGTCTGCTCTTTATACTTTGATGTTTCAAAAAGAACTCCATCAGTATATAAAGAGAAATTTCTATTTATGCACTTCACCATTTCATTTCTAGAATTAAATATAAATTTTAAAAATGTTACAAAATGAATTTGGGGATTCTGAGGGGGAAGATGAGTCTATGATTACATGAGCTCCGCACACTTAGCAGCAACAACAGGTAGAGCTTCTATTAATTTGGGGATTTCTCCCCAAGCTGTAGCACTGAAAGGAACAGCTAGTAAATGGAGGAAAGTCACCACCAAATTGAATCCCCATTTTATCATCATTATCTTTGTTTTTTTCCCAATGTGAAATGTTTATGACTCTACTCTTGAACTATATCTAATACATTAACTAAAGACTAAACTAGATCTAGAATAAAAGAATTATTTTACAGATTTTTTTCTTCCAACAAGGATTATCCTACATAACACTATTTTCCTTTAAAGTCTGTAATTAAAAAAGATGATCCTCACCTATGGCATTAGATAAAGATGAAGAAATAATGCTAAATGCACTACAGTATTTATTCAGGCAACAGATACACAGTTGGATCAAATTTGGCAGAAATTTAGTAGAATTATTTTTGGATTAAAAGTTTTCATGACCACAGCCTGGGACCAGTGATTGCCAGTTACTACTGAAATATTATAAGTGTTCTAGCAAAAATATCTGATGATATCAGCTATGATTACTTTGGGCTTCCCCTCCAGAGAGTTCCTACATAAAGGAAGTGTCTGAAATGCAAATTCTTGGCCAGAAGTACAAGTAATTATGACCTATTTACTAAATAGAGGTGATCATCTCAACATTGGTGGAACGTGCTGTTTTGAATGGTGATAATTAACTAGCAATATGTTCTAGGCATAAAGCCAAAGTCTTTACTATTTTAATGGAAACTTTCTTTTTCTAAAAGAAATGTCCCTTTCCCCTAATAATCTTATTTTAAATCTTAGAAAAATGCTTTATATTTTTTATTAGTTTAGAGTTAATACTGAATAAATCCTAGAATTTATCAAAGCACAAAAAGAGTCTTTTCTAAAGCTTGGGAATAATGCCCTACTGGTTATTTGGTGAGAAAGTAGAGAAGACCAAAAGCATCTCTGTCCTTCCAAGATGCCCCATCATGAGTGCAGGCCACTGACTATTTCTGGAGGGTAGGAACACAGACTACACACCCCAAAGCCCTCCACAAATACAATATCTGCCCACATTTTCCTGTTCTATGTTTAAAAAATGCTTTCTGGCTTCTGGAAGCTCAAATGTTGCCATCTGCTTTGCTTGCTGTGTTTTACTTCCTTCTAGGGAACATCTTCTATTTTCATTGGCTACTGCATGCAATGGTAGGAACATGTACAGCCCACCATGTCATACCACCCCTACCACCCTACAGCACCATTAATTTAAAAAAAAATCTTTCTTGGACTTTCCCAGGTTTGTCTCCCTCAACTCTGCTGCAGCTACTATTGAAGTAGGTGCCCTAATAGCATAGTGGCTATAACATTTGCCTGATATTAAGAGAATCACCAACTTAAAACCCACCAATTTTTTAAAAAAATATAAAAGCATTGCTGTTTTTCTTAATCCAATTCTGAATCCCCTTTAGAGCATTCCTGAGGCTTTGACCTAGAGAATGTAGCAAGTGAGCAAACTCTTTTTCTACTGTATTGTGGTCCCAAAGAAAATCACTGCATTGGAATTGTAGGTAGGACAACTTGGGAGGACAACTTGGGAGGACAACTTCCATTGGCACCAGTAGGAGCTTCTCTTTTGGAAGTAATATCAACTGCAGTAGAGAAATAACTTTCATCTGGGACCATAAGATGAATGAAAGGCATTCAGTGTGTGGGTATCCCAGTCCACCTAAACTTTAAATAAAGTGCCACGTACTGCAAAAAATACATCAAGAATAATGAGTTATTTGGATCTGATAAGCACATTGAAAATTGCTTCTGTACTATTGTAACCTTGAGTTCAATTAAGGCAACTAATTCTTGATGAAAAGTTATCAAAAATGATAGTTGCATGAATATTGTATAAAATACAAAATTTGACCATGAGCTGTTTAACAAATGTACTTATTCCCAATGATCAAAGTGTTATCAAATACATTTAAAACAAAATGGTAACTTATTCCTGAATTTCTGGAAAATGTTAGTAGAACATCGTAATATCTTGCACCAGCCAGGGTGGAAGACCACCATTTTAATCTGATACAGTAGAATGGAAAGCCCATCAAAGGTAACATAGAAATTAAATCATTTCCCCAAGTTCTTCATTAAATTTTCCTCTACACATTTTAATGAATATTTTGTATGACTCTCTCAACCTTATTTTTGTGTTTCAAATCCTTTGATTTTAGATTTCAGTCTTTCACAAATATTATTAGTTGGCAGTAATTAGTAGCTGACGTCAAGGCTTATTTAATATCTGATAGTTCTGATATTCAGTTCTGCATATACTGTACATTTGGCTATATTTACTAAGAGAGATGCAATCGTTCTTAGCAGCTGATTTTTTTTTAACATCTGCTGAAAAATACAAAAAGCATTTGAATAGATGATAGTGCCTGAAGCTCTCTGCATGTGTGAAGTTCCACATTCAGTATATGAATGGCAAAATGCTTTAATATCTATATTATATGCATATGTTTATTTCAGCTCTTAGTCCTTGTAGCTAAGAAGATAAAAACAACATCCAATATGAACTACAGCTTCCATCCTATGGAAGGAACAACATACTTATGGAACACCAGGATAATTCAGAATCACAAAGCTGAATAGTAGACGTGAACCTATAAGCATGATAAATTGCACATTTACACTTCCAAATTCTATGTTCGTAGGCAGCTGTGGGGAGGGGGGGCAAGTGATGAAACATGTATCATAACATTTCAATGCACATGTGAATTACGTGCATTATGCGCCTGACATTGGAATGCAAGTATGAAAGGCCAGGGTTTGGCCATGATGTACATTTCATTATTTCTCATCACTGTGGTTTGTTACGGACATCTTTGTCTATATTGTGGTTCTTTACTCTGAATGTAGATTGCAAGTAGTTATTTCTGAAAAGAGAAAAGGAGCTGATAGATATTTGTTTTCCCCTGGACATTTTCTTGCTGAACAGTAGCTCCTTCTGAGTCAACATCATAATGAATGATGCACTCTCATATGCCTTCCTAACACAAATTGTATTGATTTGCCAGTTCATGCCTATGTGTTGTAATATTTTGTGAGAATGAATTTCACACACAAAAAAGAAAGATTGCAATGAGGGCCTGTGTCTGGCTGGCAAAAGAGACATGACAGAAGCTGTGATTAATTAAATACGAGGGTGTTTTCCAAGCGACCAACTCAGACTTGGCCCCCTTGGATGAAGAGATAATATTTCACTGGGAAAAAGATCAGCTCCATTTTCAAAGTATTGAAAATAAAGCTATATCAATGGAGCCTTCCTTCTAGCTACCCACTGATTTTTGGCTTACCTCAAATCCAGTATCTCAGGAGATTCAAGTAATATTCATACTCAGGCAGGATCTTAAAATGGGGCTTCTGATCAGGTAATTCCCAATACTGTAGTTCTTGGAGTTATAGATTGGTGCAGTCTTATGTCAGGTGGTGGTTATGCAGTTTAGATTTAGTCTTTTGTCATTAAAAATGAATGAATGTGGGAAAGAAATTGTACTGGACATAGTTGATTTAGAGAAAGCCTATGATAAATTGAATAGGCTTGAATTGTGGAAACTTTTGTCCAAATCTGGAGTTGAAGATTGATTCCTGAATGTGTTAAGAGTGGTATCCGATGAAGGAGTGATGTGTCGGTGAGAATAAATGTAATGCTTAGTGAATAGTTCAACACTGAGCAAGAAGGAGGAAATGATTTCCCCTTGGATAAGTATATAAGGAATGTTTGTGGTGACAACAGAGGAGTGTTGGTTGGGAACAGGAATGTACATATACTTTTGTATGCAGATGTTGCCATGTTCTTGGATGAGAACTCAAATGATTTGCAGAGAGCATTACAGTGGTTGATGCAATGAGTAGGATATGAAAATTAATGCATCAAAAACCAAGATAATGGTATTTAGCAGGAAAATGGAGTGAACAGTTGCACGTTATGCATAAATGGCTAACTCAAGCAAATAGATGTATGTGTGTTTCTTGGCAGAATGCTTTACTAAACAAGGGAGATGCTTTTTAAAAAATCGGAATGCTTAATTTTTCTCCTCCATACATAATGCAGGCTACCTTAAAAGAAATCCTTTGAAATCAACTAAGATTCAGATGGCACTTACCCATTGGGTGGAAAAATAGAAAGCTGAATCCAGACTATGTACTTAGCATAGTCTGAATGTGATAAGAGTGGTAAACGGTGAAAGAGTGATGTGGGTGTTTATTCCCATTAGAATTAATGGAATTCAAAACAGTAGTTAGTGATTTGTTCCTTAGTTCAATGCCTGAAATTTCAGCATGGCTGATCATCCCTGAATTCAATCTGTTAAATCAAGTGAAAAAAATCACCAGTTTTGACAATTTCAAATTTAAAAATCACCAGTTCTGACTATTTCAGAATTTAAATTTGAAGATAGCAAGGAACTGAATGCAGAATCTATACCTTAGATCAATAAATAATATTATATTAATGTTATTAATATAATAATATGAATTATATTAACGTGGGAGACCAGGGTTCAAATCCTAGCTGATACCTACCTTACCAGTAGGGGTCCTTGGGCAGAGACCCCCTAATGCTTCACCTGCCTACCTTGAATATGAGAGTGACACGAACTAAGAGAATCATGCTGACTTGGACGTTGCCTGGATTAACAAGGTCCATCCTAGGTGTTGGGGAACCAGGAAAATCTGATGATAAGTGGGCTACTGGAACAAACCATACATGAATGAGACAAGAGAACCTGGAATTGATGGAATGCTACTGCAACAGTAGATCTAATGAATAGGGATACGAAACGTATGAGGGAACTATGGATGGACAGAAGACCTACATCCACACTAACTGAGAAGCAGCTAGCTACCCAGCGCTTCAACATAGTGAAGAGGAAGCTGCTCTCACAGCTTGAGATAGATCAACTACACATTATATCCCAGACTCAAGAAGACCTGGAAGAACAACTGGATGTGCTGCCAACACCTGAAGCTGGAACATCACTGCCACCTCCTCCATTACGAAGCATAGCAGCTGATATGAGGCATAAGATCATGGACAAACTAGCTATAGTCAACCCTTAAGACCAATTGCCAAGGCTCAATGGAGATGTACCATCAAATATTAAGCTAGAAGATGTCAATAGAGCTCTCATGACAATCCCTGCTACCACCATAACTCAAACCAATGAACTGGTATACATTATAGCCACTGTAATCCTAGAGATGCTTGGCTACACAATCAGGAAGAACAGCAGTACATACCCCCACCCCCAGAAAAATGAAATTGGAAGCTAAGATCAAGGCAACTCAGAAGTTAATCAGCTGGTGGATCTACAAAAGGGTTATGGTTAGGGTTAGAGTCATAAGGATATGACTCAGCTACTGAAAAAATACAAGGGCCTGCTCCATCTGAAGCCCTAGAGACTGCTAAACAAAGGCTCACAGCACTGATACCAGGCTACGTACACTAGAGAAGCAGAGGCCTGTTCTCCAAAGAACTATCCAAGATATAACCCCAACTACAGGGCAACAACACAGTAACAGCAGAGCCATCAACAGCAGAAACAGAACAGTACTGGAAGAACATGGGAGAAAGAGAAGACACATAACACCAGTGCAAAGTGGCTGCATAACCTGAGAGCAGACCACAGCAATCTCCCAGAACAGGAACTAGTCACCATCACAGTAGCAGACATCTAACAGTGGGTCAAGAACGTGAAGAGCTGGACAGGACCTGGCCTGGACATGATCCACACTTACTGGCTAAAGAAACTAACAGCAGTGCATGAATACCTAGCACCACAGGTGAACCAGCTGCTAGCAGCAGGCTCCCACCCAGACTGGCTAACACAAAGAAGGATGGTAGTGATCATGAAAGATCAAGGGAACAGCACCGCCCAACTACTGGCCAATAACCTGCCTCCCCACAACAAGGGAAGTCCTATCAGGCATCATAGCTGCCAAGCTACATGACCATATGAGCCAGTACATGAGCACAGCTCAGAAGGGTATTGGGAACAACCCCAGAGGCTCAAAACACCAGTTGCTCATAAATAAAGTAGTTGCCCAAGACTCAAGGTCTAGACAGACCAATCTGAGCACAGCCTGGATTGACTACAGGAAATCTATGAATGCCTGGCACTATACAAAGTCAACAGGACACTAAAGAACTCGATGGGACTGTGGAAGATGACACTGGAAGTGTATTGAAGACAGCTCACACAAGTGGCCAAGTACAGCATATACCAAGGTGATGCACTATCCCTGCTGCTCTTCTGCATAACCTTGAACCCCCTCAGCCAAATAGTCACAAGGACTGGATACAGATGCAAATCTGTTAAGTTAGTTCTGTTAGAAGCAAAGGACTGGATACAGATGCAAATTCAAGAGTGGAACTACCATCAGCCACCTCCTCTACATGGGTGGCATCAAGCTATATGCTAAGAGTGAATAAGACATCGACTCAATGATCCACCTGACACAGATCTACAGTGAGGACACTGGGATGTCATTCGGACTGGAGAAGTGTGGCCAGATGGTAGTAAAGAGAGGGAAGGTAGTTAAGACTGATGGGGTGGAACTACCAGCAGACCACATAGCCAACATACAGACCAGCTACAAGTACCTTGGTATCCCACAGTTACATGAGAACCACAATAAGGAGGCAAGGAAACAGCAACATCCAAGTACAACCAAAGGATAAGACAGGTCCTGAAGAGTCAGCTCAGTGGGAAGAACAAGATCCATGCCATCAACACATACACCCTGCCAGTCATCAAATATCCTGCTAGTGTAGTGAATTGGCCAAAGGAGGACATGGAGGCTGCTGATGTGAAGACCTGGAAGCTCCTCACAATGTACGGAGGTTTCTACCTCAAGTCCAACACCCAGAAACTGTACACCGTCCAGAAAGAGGACAGTAGGGTCTGATGAGTGTCAAAGCCACTGTCCTGGATGAAATACAGAGTATCCAGGACTGCATCAGTAAGATAGCACCCAAAGATGAGCTACTGAGAGAATGCCTCAGGCAGCAGCAGACATGGGTGGAGGAAGTGCCGAAGCAAGACAAGACCCTGCATGGGATGTGCCATCAACAGATAGTTGAGGTGGCTGACACTGGGAAATCCTACCAGTGGCTGGAAAGGGCTGGACTAAAACATAGCACTGAGCCACTGATCATAGCAGCACAAGAACAAGCACCAAGCACCAGATCCATAGAAGCAGAGGTCTACCACACTAGACAGGACCCAAGGTGCAGATTCTGCAAAGAGGCCTCAGAAACAGTCCAACACATAGTGGCAGGGTGTAAGATGCAGGTAGGAATGGCATACACTGAATGGCACAACCAAGTGCATTGTGTACAGGAACATCTGCACAGTGTATGGGCTAGACCCTCCCAAGTCCAGATGGGAGATTCCACAGAAGGTTGTGGAGAATAACAGGGCTAAGATCCTGTGGGGCTTCCAGATTCAGATGGACAGGCAGGTACTGACCAACCAACCAGATATTCTGGTAGTAGACAAGGACCAGAAGACAGCGGTGGTGATAGATGTAGTGGTCCCAAGTGACAGCAACATCAAGAAGAAGGAGTATGAGAAGCTGGAGAAGTACCAGGGCCTGAAGGAGGAACTAAAGAGGACATGGAAAGTAAAGGCCAAAGTGGTCCCAGTGGTGGTAGGAGCACTAGAGGCTGTGACTCCTAAGCTGAGAGAGTGGCTCCAACAGATCCCAGGAACAACATCAGAGCTCTCTGTCCAGAAGAGCGCAGTGCAAGGAACAGCTAAGATACTGCGTAGAACCGTCAAATTCCCAGGCCTCTGGTAGAGGACCCAAGATTGAGGAAGTCACATACCACCCATAGGGGTGAGAGGGGATTTTTTAGAAGTATTATTTGCCAAAAAGTATGGAGTGGCAACATCTTTATTCAAAACATATTTTGACATCTTACTGGTGGTTCTAAATGTTCCATAACCCTCTCTTGTACTACAGGATATAACGTTCTTTACAAAATAATAAGCCTATAATGTAACAAACTGTTTATAAATGGTTGTTAAGTGTCCTTAATTAAATTGAACATTAATTAAATGTTCAAGAATATAGGAAGGCTCAGAAAATAAACCTAAATGTTTGGCACTTGAATGTCAGTATGAAGACCATTTTGGCTTCTTTTAGCAAAGTTGTGTAACATCTCATACTGCTTTCAGTTTACTAGGGCAAGACGTAATCATTGTTTATTGGAGAGGTGCCAGTACTACTGCAAAGGTTCTTTTACTTTGATTCTTTTTAATCATCTTCCTAAGGACTTATGAAAAGAAAAGGTCTCCATAATAAAAGAGCAAAACTTACAACCAAAGAAAAAATACATGTTTCAACCATCTTTGTTACTTCATGAAACTTCTGAGATGTCCTTTCAGACCTTTTTTCTTTTTGATGATGCAAGCAGGATTTCATAGTGTACTTGTCACACACAAGAGCACAGAAAAATGCAAGGGTAGAACTCTTCAGCTCAACAAATGAAAAAGTCTCCATGACCTACTTACTAAATATAGCCATCCTGCTTTGTCTGACCAGATATTTTCCAATATGTAGAATTAGGAAGGAAGGAACAGAGGGAAGGAGGAAGGGAAGGAAGGTTACAATTTTTAATATTTGAGATAGTAACCTTTTTGTGATTATGGAAAAACAGCTTTTCAGAATCTGAATGCCAATATATTGTGTTTAATTGAATCAGGAATTAAGTTAGTTCTTCTAGAAGCAAACATACTTTAGTGAAGCAGATTTTCAGAAGGAAATCATTGGTGCTTTGTGAAAGCATCCAGGAGAAATTAGTTTTACTGACCATACCGGAAACCTACATGATATAACGGCAGAATTATAACTCCATGTACCCTGTACCTTGGCCTCCTCCATACAAAATTAACCTAATAAAGCTGGATCATCTACTGATTAGTTCGCAGGCCAGCAGCTAGGGAACCAATATCTAAATTAAAGGCACATTTAGCCTAATTGCAGAAGTCTTACATACACGATTCATATCTCTTACAACATTATATGCTAATTCTATGGCTGCATTTATCTGGAGGGAGAAAAAAAAGAGATCAGAAAGCGAAAGAAAACAAGAGGAAAAAAAGGGGGGGGGAGAGAGAAAGAGATGAATAGTAACTCCCATCACATTTACTCTGGCCCCTCCCATGGCTTACTTCTTCAATAGCAGAATCAGAAGTAGCAATGAATTACAATAGATGGACATTGTAATAGGACTACTTCTGGGTTAATTAATTTATCTTCTGGTTAAAATTTGAGGTCCCATTTTTTCCAAAGGGCTAACCAGTTCAAAAGTGGTCACCTTAGTTTTAAAACCCACACAATAGAGTTTAGGAAACCTGGAGATTTCCTTCCTTCCTTCCTTCCTTCCTTCCTTCCTTCCTTCCTTCCTTCCTTCCTTCCTTCCTTCCTTCCTTCCTTCCTTCCTTCCAAAATACATGCTACCCTGTATCTGATGTAAAATAAAGAGAAGAAGGAAAACTGTTATTGTAGTAGCAAAGTTCTCTGCAGGTTGATGATCAGAAGACTACAGATGGGAAGGGAACTGGAAGGAAAAGCTAGGATCACACCTAGTAGCTCTAAACCTGATTTCTATGCATTTGAGCTTCCAAATTTAGAATTGCTCATTCAGTCTGCATCCTTCATAAATGGAAGCAAATTAATATAGCCTGATGGGATTGGTTTACACTGGTCAGTATCTAGAGTTCAAAGGATGAGCCAGCAGGCTTAATTCTAATCTATCAACCCCATGTGTTCATTTTTGTGAAGGTAATCTTGACAGCACTTGCCTAAAAGCTGACCAGAATCAGACTTGGTTAGTACTTGAATGGAAGACCATCAAGAACAGGACTGTAGCTTAGACTTTGCATAAAGCTATGGCAAACCACTTCTGTATTGTTGCCAAGAATGGAGTCATCAGGAAGCAAGCTCAACTTAAAGGCAACTTTATTTAGTCTTAGTAATATATGGTTTAGAAAACCAACGCTTTAGATTTCCAAGTGAATGATGATTAAACTTCCAAGCAAATGCCTGATCAAAGGGATTGGTGAATACTTCCCTGTTTGGTTCAGATGTCACCTGGATTTGTAAGCGTATCTTGGGCATCTTTTTAAACCATTGAGGGATGGACTTATCCAATGAAATGCCATTCACAAGGCCCACAACACTTGGGTTGCAAATGCATGCAAGCTCAAGAAGATGCCCCACACTGCTCATCTCAAAAACAAAGGAACTCCTTAGCAGCAACATAAGGCTCACGCCTGTGGCAGGACTGTCGGTTTAATTCTAAGAGTCTAAAATTGGATTGCTCTCCTTTTTCTTTAGCCTCCCTTTTGATTTGGGGCAACTGCCTTTGAATTGGCACCAACTTCTTTTTCCTGTGATCCCTGAAAGAACAAATGCCATTAGGGCAAGATTCCCTTCCATCCTCCCATTCATAGCTAGTGAATCACAACAAAACATTTGAGGCAATTTTAGGGGGCTCAAAATGGGAAGCACATGAAAGAAAATTTCCAGGGATTTTGGAAGGGAATTTCTAGTGACAGCTCATATGCCTGGTCATGATGTCATATCATTCATACTCCGGGGTGTGGGGGGTGGGGGAGGGAAGGCAATTGTGAAAACACAAGTAGCAGATCAGTTTCCTGTTTCCTCTTGTCCCCAGAAATTTCAGCAAAGCATTCCCTTAGCCACCAGTCTAATGCATTGGTTGATTTTCATTTCTCTGCATTTTAAAAGGTAATGCAAAGCACAGATCTTTTCTAATCGTATCAGGTTCATTTCCCCATCCTACCTTTGCCCAACCCATATATAAAATGAAAGCATGGATACAAATTCACAATACTGAAAAATCATGACCTCTTCATCTGCTTCACTTCATCCTCAAATAACAGATTCATATTTGAAGCTGGGCAAGAGCTCCTAATGTCATGCCATTTGGTGCATTAAATATGCCAAATAGACTTAGAGAGTTCTTTCTCCTTGGAGTAAACCTGACGCGCTGAAATTTTGGTTTCATTAAATCTGGGTGGTAAAGCTGTCAAGTCAAATTTCTCAAGTTCCATAAAATCCCACGTAGTTACGATTAAGGCTGGTTTGGGTTTTTAATATAAAAAAGAAAAGCTTTTCTGATATATACACTTCTTTTGAACATTTTAGCTGAATTCTTAGAAATTAAATAACATCTGTTTGAGAGCTGGGTGATGTGATTTCTACAATGCCTTCTCTTCAGAGGGATATACAGAACACAATATCCTAGTGGGTCACCTTGCTGGGATGAGTGTGGGAGTCACAGTTTTCAGTAACTTCAATTTTCCCTGGGAGTAATTCCCAAAAAATTATGCTGGGATTCTGTTTTCCACACTGTGACTCTGATCACAAATAACCCCAAGGATATCATCAATCCAATCATGTTTAGGATCCACAGGAAACTACTGGGAGAGTTCATTCAGGTCAGAACTCTTTAACAGTAATCAGAAACAGAAATGAAAATGCAAGGAACAAGTCATTTTCAGTCCTAATTAGTATAATTTCTTAAGAAATTGTTGAGAACTCCAGAGAGGATGCTTGCTTTCACACATGAACCTTACATACAGGCACTTCAAAACTGTTAACTTCTTGCTTTCTTTCTTCTGCTTTTGGTGAAACAGGGAAAAAGCTTGCCTCTCCTGCCCAGTCTGCACCTGGATATTGTTTGCAAAGCAGCTACTAGCTTCAATGTCAATGTGAGAATCCAATCTTACATCTTAGAAGTCTGGAGTGCAAGTGATGCTGCTACGGAATTCAACTTCCCCTTTTCTCTCTCCTGCTACAAGGAAGATGATGAAAACTCTGACCAGCTGCTGCATCGGGGAGTCAGTCTTGGCCTGAATGGATATTTAATCCAACTGGAGTATGTAAGGTAGCATAACTACAGGTCCGTCAATACGCTACATAAAGTAAATAAGAGGTGGCCAGCTCTTGGGCCACAGGAATTTTCAATTTTTTCAGGAGCACCCTAATGTCAACAGGTTTAAACAACAATGAACATGTAATATAAGTGCTTTAAGGCTCTGCTAAACACACTTAACTTGTTATTTAGAATCCCAACCCAAGTATAAATACAGAACAAAACCAAAAATAATGGTCAAAAATAATTTGAAATAATTTCATGTGAATTATGAATTTAACCATGTGGTTATGCGGTCACTCTGGCTTAGGAACCAATTCAGATTTAAAGCAGATTTCCAGATTGCAGATTTCTTTACCCAATTTAACTTCTCCTCTCTTATTAGAATGGTTCCAGTATGGGGGACTATTCTTTGTTGTCAGTTATTGTCCTTTCTTTAATACATTCATTTCATATTAGCATGTAGACAGATAGTGACCACCAAAACTTTAACATTAAAGATTCTAATTCTGAGAAAGATGTCTGCCTAACTCAGTGTTTCCATTCAGAAAGCAATTCTGAGGCCTATATAAAGTTAGGATAGTACAGTCAAAATAACTCAGCAAATTTTTGACAGGGTTACTGAATTCAGGTGAAGCACATTTCTTTAAATCAGTCATAAATGAGGGCAATTATAAAGGAATTGCATGATCTGTCCATTTTAATTAAAAACTTTCTGATGTTGGGAACTAATGTTTTTAGTTTGTGGAGCCTAAAGAGGCAAAAACTATTTAAAATGTGGTGACTATGCTCCTAAGAGGAATATTATGCCGCTGAGAGGAAATTAAGAGAAGCATGCTGACCAGCCCCATTCTCCTTCTAGCTATTATAAACTAAACAAGTCTATACTGTGCTTTTACATTTGAAGAAGCAAAAGAAGGATTTGGAGATATGGTCATTTCTAATTAATGTTTTCTTAAATAAAGATACTGTATTATTTTGGAAGCTGGATCTTTTGGATCACCTTCTCATGTCCTGCATTGTTGTATTCCAGCAAACCTTTGGGAGAGCTTCTTTAGATCTATTTTTTGGTGACTGGTTGTCCAAGATATAGCGGATGATGCTGAGTCAACATTTAATGGCCTTGCACAATAGAATTGGGAGTCTACAAAAGTTATTTGCAAGTTACTTCAGCAGTGCAAATCAGGGAAAAGGTCAGGTTGGGATCATTTCCTAATTTAGCATATTGAACAAAATATTGATGGTTTCCATTATTACTACAATAATAATTGTATTATTTTACTACAATAAATAGATTAGGGAGAATCCCCTATAGTTGGAACAAAGCCATCATTCCTATAAATAAAAAGGGCAAAGATCTTCCAGCTACTGGCCTATTAGTTTAATATTTGTACTAGCTGCATGCCATATTCCTAAGTAATAGATTAAATCAATTGAATCACTACTAACAGAAGCCCAATCAGCTTTTGGACAAGGATGCTCAACATTGGATCATTGTCTGGTATTAATTCATTTGGAAAAGAAGTACTTCATTTCTCCTAACACAGAAAATTATTTTGAGCATTTATGGATCTAAGGGCTACATTTGATTCTGTCCCTAAACCTAATACATGGTTAAAACTAGACTTCCTCTAGATAGGTGATTCATTCTCATTAAAGCCTTATATAAAAATAGTCTCCTGCAGGTCAAATCTTGTGGTGAGGGTCTCCTCACGGACAACATCAGGATGACAAACCATTTATTTAAATGATTTAGAAACTTCAGAATTCTAGCCTGAAAGGCACTTAGCAACTTTGGACCACATGAAAATTTGTTTGCTGTTATATGCAGATGATTCGGTCTTATGATTAGGAGCTTAATTAGGACTGAGGTGCCTTTTAGCTGTTTGTGCAGATTATTATAAGGAAAACTTTCTTCAGATCAATTTAGGAAAATCCAGGATTCTGGTTGCAGGCCATAACCATCCAAGGAAACTGTTAAAAAGCTTTATCTGCCGAGGAATATGTTCTACCACTTAGTGACATGGTTTTCTAACTGTAGTTTTGTACTCGAGAAAGCGGAACGTTCTCTATCTGCCCTGCTTCACTTTTTCTATTCTGCAGATGGGAAATTTGCTCCAGCCACTGTTCAGTTTTTTAAAGCTAAGCTGTTGTCATAATGTCTCTACAGATCCTAAATTTGGATCAAAGCAGCATCTAAAGGTCTAACTGGTTTTAGGCAAAGTTCCTGAAAGCTGTCTTATCCTGTGTCCCAAACACTGCTATCCATCTTGAGATGAAACAATATCCCTTTGCAACTAAAATTTGGCTATCCAAAATAATACTATGGCTCAAAATAGATGTTTTTAAATTTGCAAGTGTCTTACTGCTTGAACTCGTGAACTGTAGCTTTATCAGCATGTGAACTATAATTTATGAGCACTCTATAAATTTGTTTGTAAATTGTTTTCATTTGTAATGAACATCAATTGTAATTATTGATGTTCCTTTGTAAATTGTTTTCATTTACCAAAATGCAAACTGGACTCCAAACAGAATTAGCTTCTATTGGAGCAGCTTATAAGCTTGGCAAAAGGCAAAAGATTTATACAATCTAAAGAGAAATCTTCACTTTTGAAAAAGCACTTTTTTCTAGTATTAAAAAAATGATGCAATATGCTTCCCTTTCACACAAGATTTCATGATATTTTACAAGAATATTGAATTTTGTTTTCTTTGTAGTTTGAAATGTGCACATATTGCTTAATACTCGATATACAGGTGATACGCATAGGTTTTCTTTTCTCCTTGTTACTGCTTGTTATTAATTATGTTCTTTGTTGTTTTTTACTTTTGTTTATAGTTTGTATTTTTGGTAGTTGGGGGCTTTGCATTTTGGGGCATTTTTTTTTTTAAACTGATCATAGGCAAACAAAGAAAGCCTTGTAAAGTAAAATAAAATAAGCAAAGTAAAATAAAACCTTGGATGTCTCAGCATCCTCTGAATCCAGCTTGTATATCCAGGTTTGGGGGTCAGATAACTAGTAAGCCTCTGTAGGTTTTCAGTTAAGTAAATAAATACATGCATGAATAAAGCTGGGTGCCCTTGCGAATATACTGCTGATGTCTGAGTAGCATGAGAAATAAGTGCAATTGTTTGACTATTTAAAGAGACTTTAGAACTGCCCCCTTTTTTTTTTTGTACTGGAATATAAATTGATCTTTTCAAGCCTCTTGGGCACTACTAAGTTTTTTTATACGTGCTTTCAAGCCACATGTACAACACTCTGTCATCCTTCAAGGTTTTAAACAGTTTGGCTGGTATTTCATTAACTATCGCAGCTTTCTTGTAAGTAATACTTTCTAGGGCACATTTAACTTCACTTTCCACAATGCCCAACTCTAGTTCACCGATCAAGCCTTTGTACAGGCAATCAGTTTTGGGATTTTTCTTGTACAGTTCTATATATTTGCACCATCTCTTCTTTATATCTTCTTTCTCTAGTAAACTTTGGCTTCTTTGCCTTTTATTGTGCCCATCTTTGCATAAAAGTTTCCTTGATTTCTGTAACAAATAAATCACTTGTCCCTCCCATTTGATTGTTATCTTCAGTTTCTTTGAATTGCTTGTTTGGGCTATTTCCTTGTCTTTTCTTAGCCCTCTATGGAACTTTGTGTTAAGCTGGGCAAATGTTTCCCTGTCTTCGCTGCATTTTGCTTTCTGCTCTTCTTCAGCAACATAGAGACAAAATGCATTTTCACTACTTTTGTATTTTGCATTTTGGGAAATGTTTATTTTCTTCCTTTTTAATGATGTCTACATTTCAGTTTAGAGCTCTTTAGGCACATCTAATCTATTCAATCTATTTCTTGCTTTCATCTCATGATCAGAGGAAATACTGATGAGTTTGTATCTTATTATTCTTATGATTATGCTTCCTTTAGTTTAAGTTGTCATGTTCCAAGAAGAATCTTGCGATTGGCCCAATCAGCACCAGCTCTTGTTTTTGCTTTCTGAATAGAGTTTCCAGAATGAATAATCAAAGTGATGTTGGTGTTGTCTATCTGGTGATGCCTGTGTATAGAGTTCTTTTTAGATTGTTGGAAGAAGGTATGTGCTGTAAGCACTGAATTTCCTTGGCAGAACTCTTAGTTTGTCTCCTGATTTATTTTGCACCACAAGTCCCAATTTTCTCATTTCTAGTTCAGTAGGGGCCTCTAGAGTGGGTCAACAGCCTCACACTGGTGGGCATGACCTGGTGTTTGAAGCTCTGTCCCTCTTCAACACGTGTTGTATGCATTGTGTGCACATAAAAAGAAGTGGGGCTTTATCCCCCTAGTCATAGCCACCATTTTGACACTTGACCTGCTGTAAAGACACCACTGCAGTTGAATGTACATTTATTTAATGATTTTTTTTGCTTTTTTATTTATTCCTAAGGATAAATTGCTTCTCATTGCAAACAGTCCCAAAGTATCAGCCCCATCCATGACTATCATCGTCACCACTACCATTATCTTCCTCACAGTAGAATAAAAAATAATACATTTAAAACACAGGTGTTAGAAACAGAGAATGATTTGGAAAGATCAACATAAAAAGAGGAATTTTTCAAAGCCAACTAAAACACATCAGCACTGGGCTTGGTAAATGATAGAGATTGGACCATTCCACAGGACAGTTTCAGCACCAAGGGGCAATCTGCAGTAGAGAACAGAAGGTGTCCCGAATATCTGGAGAACTAATGGAGATGTTTCATGGAGTATTCATCTGCTGCTGAATTGTGTAGAACTTTACTTGCTCAGACAAAAGTCACTGACTTACAGAGTGATTATATGGTCATACTTCTACTCATACTGTGTGTTCAATGGGGCATACTCCCAGGGGAAAAAAATGCTTTAGTTGCATTCTTATATCCACTTTTTGGGAAATAAGCCTTACAGAACGTATTGAGTATTTTCAGGAGTCATTTATAGAATTGTATGGCACCTTTTATTTCCCAAGTTTCAGTAAAGCCAAATAAGAAGACTTGAGATGAGGCTTTTAATTAACAGAGGTTTTATTGGCCAAGGAAACCTTCTGGATGGCTCAAGGAGTGTTGCCCAGAACCACACCTTGCAAAGCAAGCAACAAAGATTTTATAGGCATATTCAGATATTTCAGATAGTACATCCCCTCATATCCATACAAGGGAATTTTGGGATGACCCAGGGAAAAGTAAAGGTGGGCCCTAAAGAGTTGAATCTAAGTTTAACTTTTTTCCTTCTGGTTATCAAGGAAATACCTAACTTCTTTGGAATGTAGGGCCTCTCTCGTTGCAACTTCTTTGCCTGGTACTGATCTAATTTATGGCTTCAGTCATCTGGCTAATTGCTTCTAAGGAAATGGGGGGGGGGGAATTCTGTGCTCTCTTAGAAGGCAATCAGGCATTCAACAAAGAGATAAGGTGGGGGAAAGAAACGCTGTGCTCTTTACAAAGCAAGTTAATCCTTTGTAAATAAGATAGAGTGCACTATCACATGCATGCCCACACATTATGAGAGAGTGTAAAATTGTGTATCAAAACAATACCCTTCAGAATCATAGTCCTACTACAGCGTTTTGTTGGACCAGAACTAGCCCTCTGCAGCAACAAGGTTGATCTAGAAGCATAACTGGTTGATCAATCCCCCCGTGCACCCTTTTCCATTGGTTCCATCACCTCAGACAGAGCGCTTTAAGCAGAGTCATTCCATGCCTGCACTTATGAATTATGGAGCACTGAGTATATATGTATCCTGATGAAAACAAAATCAAAGAATATCAGCTGGCGGTGTTTATAGTTGAATTAATTTTGATCCCATTTTAACATTGGTGACTTTGCTATAGTACCTGGACTGAAGATACTTTTGAAAATAGTATATAGCTGGGAGATACAGCTACATATATATAACATTTCCACATCCAGTAGAATGTACTTTCCTCTTTGAAGGACCAGATTTATCCTGACAGAGAGGCTAGGAGTCAGCACAGGACTTTGAAAAAAATACTGAAAAAGAGAGGCATATATTAATTCTACAGGATAGATATCCATTAGTGTCATTCTTGCTATGGAGCGATTTTTTGTCACTAATGCAGAGTGCTGGCTTTGGGTTACGTAGGAAAGCCTTAAAAAAAAAAAAGAGTCAACTCTGTGAAAGGGAAAATGAATTCAAGTTGAAGGAATAATAGTTTGCAAACTTGAATAGGTTTTTCTAGATGTATAAAAAAGAAACACAAAGAGGGATGTTTAAAAAAAATGGGAGGGGACATTTGCTTCACTCAACACTAGCTAAAGTATCTGAGCTCTTTTTTTTTTTTGTCCTTCGGTTACACTCATTGTATACTTCCATGCAGAAAAATTCAAGGTTTCTTTTTAGCTTTCAGCTACTGAAGGAGCTAGATATGCTTTTACAAGTTGGTCAGACTTCCCTCCCTCCCTCCCTCCCTCCCTCCCTCCCTCCCTTCCTTCCTTCCTTCCCTTTCTTTTTCTCCTTTTTCTTTCTCTTTCTCTTTCTTATTTTGCATCTGTGTTTAAAATATCCTATAGGCTTGTTTACCTGTTTTTATCAAGGCTTATGCAAAAAGTCTTGCAAAGTCATCAGTCTTCAGTAGCAGATTGGATAACTAATGCAAATACAAGCTGTCCAAATCAAAGTAGTTGCGATACAACAAAGGCATATATCACACTTAGGATTGTCATGTAATCCAGAAAAAATGGCCTGATATTTACTTTTGGATATGGCCACATACCTGGGCTTTTAAAAAATCATTGTTATTGTTATACCTCTTGGCCTGAGGAAGTGGACAGTATCCTTATGACTGAGAGCTCAGCTACCTGCTCTTTAGATCCATGCCCCTCCTAACTGATTAAAGCTGCATGGGAGGTGTCATGCAAGTGGTGGTGGTGAAATTCTCCTTGGATGAGGGGGTTGTTCCTCTATCTCTTAAGGAAGCACTGATTCGCCCCCTCCTCTAGAAGCCGTCGTTGGACAACTTTTGTCCATTGTCTTAACCTCCCCTTCTGGGGGAAGGTGGTGGAGAAGATGGTCATGCAGCAGCTTCAGAGGACCCTAGATGAAGCAGATTATCTGGATCCCTTTCAGTCAGGATTCAGGCCTGGATATGGGATGGAAACTGCATTAGTTGTGCTTTTGGATAATCTCTGACAAGAGTGAAATAAGGGTTGTGCATCCATCCTTGTTCTGCTTGGTGTCTCAGCAGCCTTCAGTACCATTGACCATGGTGTCCTTCTGGACAAGCTTCGAGGATTGGGGGTGCATGGCATGGTATTGTACTAGTTCTCCTTTCTCTGGCATTGATACCAGTTGGTGGTGATTGTGGGGGGGCAGGGGACTAGAGATCCTACCCTCAGCCCCTACTATGTGGGATGCCACAGGGTTTGGTGCTCTCCCTGCTCCTGTTTAACATCTACATGAAGCCACTGGGTGAGCTCATCTGTTGTCATGGGGTGAGGTAACATCAGGGAAACAACAGGCTTCAACTGAACCCTGGTAGGACGGAGTAGCTCTGGGTTTTGCACTGCCCCAGACAGACCTGGTGCACAACTTGGGGGGGCCTCCTGGGCTCGTGGCTCCTGCTTAAAGAGCAGGTGGCAGCCGTGGCTAGAAGGGCCTTTGCCCAGCTGGTGTTGCACCCTTTCCTGGATCGGGAAGCTCTGCTCATAGTCACTCATCCCCTCCCAGGTGGACTATTGTACATGGGGCTGCCCTTGAAGTGTATCCAGAAACTTAAGCTGGTGAAAAATGCAGTGGCACGAGCAGTTATGTGTGCCCCTAGAATGGCATATGGGAAACCTCTCCTCTACAGCTGCATTGGTTGCCAGTTTGCTTCCAGGTCCAATTCAAAGGGCTGGTTTTGACCTTTAAAGCCCTGCATGGCTTGGGACCGGGCTATTTGAGGGGCTACCTCTTCCTGATTACTTCTGCCCATTCCATCAGGTCTGGCAGAAGAGGTATGCTACAGGTCCTGTCTGCTAAGGAACTGCATCTAATGGGACCCAGGAGATGGGCCTTTTCTGCTGTGGTGGCTGTCCTATGGAACATCATACCCTCCATGGTGAGACTGGCCCCATCCTTGATGTACTTACAGAAGTCCTTTAAAGTCCTTTAATGCTCTGTCTAGCCCTTTTTTTCATGATAATAATATTGATGTTTTAATTGTAAAATGTTTTTGTAATTACTATTTTTTTATGGTTTTATTGTACGCCACCCAGAGTCATGATTCTGTGAGATGGGCAGCATATAAATGTGGTAGATAAATAAATAAATACAAGGAAGAGGAGGAGGAGGAAGAGGAGGAGGAGGAGGAGGAGGGAGGGAGGGAGGATCCAGTAAAATGCAAAACCATGCACACGCCCAATCAAAAAACAAACAAAAAGAACAACAGAAAAATATATAAAATTTTTAAAAATGCATACATGCTTATTTTACAATAGACTGTATAAAAGTGACTCCGTTTTAACAAGTTAAACCTTGCCATAGAGTATCATACTGATCAGGCTTTTCATTACATCAGTAAACAGCTAGTCCAAAAGCTGAGAGTGAATATCTGTATTAATAACTTAAGTATTAAGTTATTAATTCAGGATTTTAGGTCCTGACTGGTAGTGTCAGGATTTGGTCATCTCTACATAGTTTCTGCATGGTCATCTCTGGGGCCCTCTACAAGTAGTTTCTTTCCAGCAATGCAAAATTAGCTTTTTAGCTACAATTCAAGCTCAATAGTTATAATTTCTAAGTTTTCATCATATAATTCAACATCACATTAAAATCTGCACCTTATTTCTCTTATAAGAATCATCTTAATGATAATGGGAATATTAGACCAAACTTGGACAACCATAGCATAAACCTAAATCATTCATGTCAGAGTTATCTCAAAGATATTACATCTCTCTCATAAAAAGTCTGTCACTGAACTCTTCTTAAGCATCCACTGAAGTGTCCAATAAACATGAAAAAGAATAATTTGATTTAATAAGTCTCATCTTAGACTGTAAAAGCCATATTTAACATTCTTTAAAACACAAGACTGCTGATTTGTTAAAATAGGATATTTCAACACTGTACTCCAAAATTCTTGCAGATTACAAATATCTATCTTAATAGTATTGTTCATCCATCTGTAAATGTATACTGTAGGTTTAGATTCTTCCATAAGCTTTCCATTACCATTCAGTAGTCTTAGACAATCCAATTTCTTCTTACAATCCATAGATGTTTTTCAGGAATCATTACCAATAAGATAGGCAAGAGTATTGATATTGTTCTGCTCAATACTCCCTCAAAAGCATTTACCTGTGATTTTTAAACTGGGATTATCCCAAAGTGTCCATTTTTCATGTGAACAGGCATCAAACTGAAACTTTTGTCCCAAATCCTCCAAATACGTCTCATAGCCTTTAGTGCTGGAAAAACAACTGAATTTTGGCTGAAAGTAGAACCAAGCCCTGCCAAAATTTCAGAGGGGTCATGTGTTAATTTTCTATTTGTGCCTGTAGGATTTTCTGAAACAAATCACTTGGATTACACATGTACACATGTTCATACACACGCACACACACATACACACAGTGGAAAACAAAATATAAACCCAGTGGCAAAGTTGAAAATCTAAAAAATTAAAACCCTAATCTTCATATAGAAATCACAGCTTAGTTAACAGAAAACCTGGAGTCTGTCCATCCCATTAAAAAAAAAAAGCTCAACAACCAATCAATCTCTTTGGTGTAACTAAGAGAAATTAGCATACAAATTCTTCTTAGAATACCTTTCAATAAATATCAGTCTAGAAGCAATCTGCATGCCTGTGAAGAGATACAGAAATATTTGTATGGTTGGATTTTTGCAGCCCAAATAAGGTAACCTTACTGATTTTTAGAGTTTAGTCAGTGCTTAAATTGTGATGGAAATGTTAGATCTGCTGTACTATTAGGCAAAGTATGATACTGACTTGTTAAGAGAAGACAGGTTCATATTTCTAGTTTAAAATGGACCTCATTCAACAATTTATGGACTCTGAGTTTTGGCAAAAATAGTCTGTTTGGATCATTGCTATAACATGTGAATGCCAAGATATAGACCATGCTATTGTAGCTGTATATCTTAAATGAAAGACAGTAAATTTAAAAAGATGAACTAAATATTGGCATGGATAGACTGCAAGCCTATTTCTGAAGCTATCCTAAAATCAAAATAAAAACAAACGTATCTGCTCCTGTATGCTCCCAAATTATATCTGCTCTAGCAATGAATTTCTAGCTATCCTGGCCTTGTATAGTGATGAGTGCATCAAAATTTTGCTATTAAATTATCTCATGGATTTACAGCTTGAGAAATTCCTGGACTTACGACTTTGATAGTGCAGTCCCCAGCCTTAGTCCATTTGGATATAACATACATCTGATTAAAATCTAAACCTAGATTTCAATCAGCAGTGATGGCCTGGATGTAAATTTGCTTCAATTATAGAACTGTTTTGCTGTCCAACTTCACCTATTCACTGTCTTGGCCAGCACAACTCTTGGCAGTTTCATTTGATATAACTCTCCAAAGGATGACTCTTGACAAGCAATCTTTCCTGGAATGACAATACAACTTTAGGCAATCAGCAAACCCCAAAACAACAATCCCTTTTCCTGACCACTTTAATTCTGATGCTGATTTCCAAGCTATACATCAAATGCTTATAGATAGGAGACTATGTGAGTTTCTTGTGAAATCGGTGGAAGATGTAAGTTTCTATTTCTGTGCAAATACGTTGGAAAGGAGATGAATTACAATGGAAATGTTTGTGTGTGTGTGCATGCGTGTACATGCCAGTGTGATACCACTTACAGAACTGGAACTCTCATGTATTTTCCTGAACCAGCTTCTGTTTGACTTCTCCTTCTTAAAATACTAATCTTCATTTAGTATTACTAAAAATGTTATTACCTTCTGCAATAGCCAAATAACAGTGAACATTCTTAACTTTGTTTTTTTGGTTATGCTTGACCTTTTTATAATGATTTAACATTAATTACTAAGATGAAAGAATGACACTGCCGATAATTAAGGAGACTGTATTTCATTTATCCATTCCTTATTAGTGCTTTTATACTACCTTCAATTATATTCCCAAGACAATTTATTGCAAGACAGATCAATTAATATGTAAATACAAAACAAATTATAAGCCCCAACATACAAAATTATAACCATATAAATTGACAGAAAGGGAGAAATTGCATGTAAAAAATTGCATCTGAAAAATAGGTCTAGGGGAAACTCTTTCTGGGGAGAATATTTCACTATTGGGGCATTTATCTCTCTCCTTACTAGGTAGACCAGACAGGAAACACAAGTAGATGAGCTAATTCTATTTTATTGTAAAGCTACATTAACAGAATCTTGCAAGTCTGAAGGTACAGTTCTTTACAGCCTCCTTTACAGCCTGAGAAACTAGAGAGGGTCCCTTCTGAACCTGTTGCCCTGCCCACTATCCAGTTGCGGGCTATGCAGTCTCTTATCTGACTGTTCCCTAGGCAGCATCTCTTGGCCTTGTCTCCCAAGGTCTTTCCCCCATACTATTACAATCTCAGAAAAGATCTCTTTCACACCCATCCTCTTCGCCTGATATATGGGGAGGGAGGTCTTCACAGAAGAGATTCCCAATTCATTCTTTAATGTACAAATAGATGTTAATAAGCAGAAAAGCCTTCAGGTGTATTGGTCCTAAACCATGAAACCTGTAAAGATAGGTTCAGTTGGACCAAAAAGATTCTGGAAACTAGGCAACAGTTAGCATAGCATAGTTTTGTTTCAGTCAAAACAGCCAGACTGAACTAATTCCTAAATTAGTAGCCATCTAAAAGATCTCAAAGGCAGCTCCATATGAAGGATATTACAATAATCCAATGAGATAATATTCAAATTGAAATGAAATCAATTTTCAGTTGATTTATTTACAGTATGTACATTAACTCAATGATTTATCTACTTTTCTCCTTTGGTTCAGTGCAAAGAGGTTACAAAGGGTGGTATATCCAGGGTTACAACCAAATTTTTCAGCCCTCCTTTTTGAGCTTACTTTTTTCCTTTTATGGAAGGATATCTGGTACACAATAGGCATGAAGATGACAACCTATTTATTTTGCCCCCTTGAGGGGCTAATGTTTGTTTGGCTGATGAAAATGGGCAGTTTTGCTGCTGAATTTTGGCCACACAATCCAAGCCAGACCAATCTGGCAACTTAACAAACAACAACCAAAGGTATATTTTATTTGTTTGTTTGTTTGCTTGTTTTAAAGGTTTGTATGGCTGCCCTTCTTAAACACAACTCTGGGTGGCTCACAGCAACAAACAGCTGGCCTCTGATGGCCATGTAGGAAGCCACACTCAAACCTAGTGGGCAGGCCTAGGAAAAACAACATTTAAATCAGAGAATAATCGTAATTACATTCATGAAGGGCTGTCCCATTCTGCCACCTTATGCTGCTGGTCTCCCATGTGTAAACTGGCTTGAAATGAAGCTGGTTTAAGAAATCCCTTTCTGGATTTCAACCCTTTCTCAGCTTTGGCTGCAGTGATCATTTGATGTTTTGTCCAGACCACATTCGCCCGAGCCCTTGATTGGTGGATTCCCTTGCCTTTTTACCCCTCCTGGACCAATAAAAAAGGGAGCAAGGAGGGAGGGAGGAAAGAAATGCAGTTTTACCCTTTTTTCTGAGCACTTAGGCGAGGAGGGGAAAGTGGCCAAATTCTGGTCAATTTTACAAAAAGACAGATCCATCAACCAGCAAACTTAAAAAAAAAAAAAATAAAAAGCCCATATTTTCACTGTTCCACTGGTGAATTAAAAAAAAATAAAGGTTGTGGAAGGCAGGGACCAGTAACAGGAGGGGAGGGAGCATTCCTGCTGTCTTGCACAGCAGCCAATGGAGTGGAAGAATTAGCACACAACAAAAATGAAGAGCAGCAGAGAAACCAGGCAGCCCTGCTTGATCTGGGACAAGTCAGAAAACACTCCTTTTGATGCTGGTGAAGGTTGTCTTCTCCATGGGCTGGATGCAAGTAGAGAACGATGTTGTGCATTCTCGCCCTTAAGAAAGAGTCAGTAGCCTGTATTCATGCTTGGGTTAGGGGGTCAAATGGATCTGTCCTAAGTGTAGTTAACATACTTATGGCTTGTGTGATTAATAATCTTCTTTTCCTTCATTTCATACTAAAAATTACAGTTTAAGGACTCCTGAGAATATCATGGACAGCCAAGAAAACAAACCAATGGTTCATCGAACAAATCAACCCAGGGTTCTCACTCGAGGTACAAATGACCAGGCTCAAATTATCCTACTTTGGATACATTATGCAAAGACCTAGGTCTATGGAGAAGACTCTAAAGCTGGGAAAGGTAGAAGGAGACTTGGAAGAACTGAAGGACTACGGACAGATCATCATGGGAAAAATCTATGTAGTCACTAAGAGTTGACATCAACTGGATGACACACAATCAATAAATTTAGAAGAGCTCTGTTATGTGAAAATGGTTTTGAACCCTTGTGGTTTGAATCTCTAGATCACCCAGGTTACTTGACAGTCTCCTATTGCAATATCCAATAGGCTTATGGATTCAGATTGGTAAAGTAGCAATCTGATGATCACTCCCTGTGTCTTGCTCTTACTCTCTATTTAAGGGAGGGAGAACAGAAAAACTATTTGCATATTCCCCCTGGAGAAAAATCAGGAGAGGGAATCACCAAAAGTAGGTGAATAAAGATGGTCAAATCTTTTTTTTTTTAAAGTGACATTCAGCTCCAGCAGGTGGCACTACTAAGACAAGCTTGGCTGATCTTGAAACAAATCAGCAGGGTTGGGTTTGGTGACTACTTGGATGGGAGAACAGTAGAAAAGCTCAGAACCGTAGGACAGAATGGGGAAATGATGGAAGAAGGCAATGGCAAGCCTCTTTCATGCTTTTCCCAAGACCACACATGGATGTGTCTGCATATTCACCAAGAGCTGAGCTCAACTTGAGGGAACATTTCCCATTTTTAAGGCTGCAATGCTAAGCAATTTTACTTGGAGCATGTCAGTTGAATTCAATTACATATAGTTTTGAACAGACATGCCCAGGATCTCGCTGTTAACCTTAGCTGTCATTCACATATGATTCTTAGGAAGACAGGTTGGATGACTATGGATTATCTCATTTGATAGCATGCTGTACCAGACTCCACTCCACCTTAGACTGGCAGAAGGAGAAAGCACTGTCAGTTTGCTTTAAAGCAGTGTTTTCAAACTTGGCAACTTTACGATGAAAGTTGCCAACTTTCAAACATACTGCTTTAGAGGCATATTATGGGGAAGGAAGAAAAATGGAAAGATTGTGGCAAGAGAAAAGGGAACATTCTCACAAAAAGAGGACCCTGGATGAGAGGTGTACCTTCAGCATCATGAGAAGTATTTAGAGAAGTATTTCTCTGAAACAGTCTTCAGACAACTGGTAGAAGTAAACATTGTACACCTCTGAAGCTTCAAAAGATGAATTCAGCAACTTAAAAGACTAGAGAGCATATTAGGTATATCAAGTGGCAATTCAAAAATCATCATCTATGGAAAAAAATACATGCCTACATACATACATATTTCCCCACTATGGAATATTTCTTTTTAAGGTAAGCAACTTAACGTGAGGCACAGAGAAAGGATGAGAAGTGGTGAGCAAATCACATTTAAGGGGGAGAGAGAAAGAGAGAGAGAGGAAACCCAAATGTTGTTTTCACTACCACCGTTTACTATGCCTTTCTAGCCTTGTAAACAATATTTGCTTCCATTGTGCTAAACATAGATTTATACATTGGCTTTTGTTCTTTAACTTCTCATCTCTCTCTTTCAGGATCTCATCAACTCCATCCAACCACAGCGTTTAGTCTGCCCCTTTCTCTCAACCCATTCACTCCTCAATCATGTATTTGTTTTCCAATTCAATCTGCATTCCTTCTCTCTACATGACCAAACCACCTCAATGCACATCTTTCATACCGGTTACTCATTTTTGTACTCAATTCACATCCATCCCCATTCACTCTTAACCTTATCTCTTCTTGGTTTATCACACACACTTCTGAAGTAACTTATTGCCGTTTCACTCAACCATTTTATGTTTCTCCTGGAATACCTGACTCTCACTTCCTTATAAGAAAGTGGGCAGAAGCACAGTGTACGTACAGTCATTTTCACTTTTTTCAATACTCGTTCCTTGCCACATGCCACCCACTATCTTTCAACTATCATTTCCATGTCTTAATATTTCTCCATTGATTTTCCCTTTCTTTAGTAAATATTCTACCAAGGTGTCCTGCGATTGACTCATATTATTAAATTAACACTAGGAAGAGAGTCTGCTTGGACAAGCCAGCTCTTCCTATTTACTCTTGTGAGCTGTGAGATAACAAACTTCCCACTGTATCCCCAGTTAGATAGTTATTTCCCATTTTTGTCGTAACTGGGCACCCAATATTTGCTAGACAATTAACAATGTAGCTAATCTTCACTACTATGTAACCTTCCCTTGCTGATGCCTAAACTAAGCAGCCCCCTGGGTGGGGGGAGAGAGAGAAAGGTTGAAGGGCTATACAACTTACCCAAAGGCAGCAACCATTTTGTAAGCTGCTTCTGTTGAATTTCCTCCTCCTGTAGATCACTGTGGGTGATTCAGAATGCTCCAATGCTGTAAGTATTGGGATTTCATTGATATTTTTTTATTAAATGCAGTTATCCTGGCATATACCCGCTTTGGTATCTGACCCCAAAATATTAAAGTTCGTAACACAAGGTACACACATTTATCATTTGTTTTAGTTGTTCACCATTTGAATATAACTTAGAATCATTCATTTCATTTTCCTATCAAACACAGCTATCTTGGTCTTGCATACATTTATTTTCAGTTCCATTCTTCTCCTTGGAATAATTTATCTAGCATTTGCAACAAATGCTATATAAATTATAATTCGCTTCTTCCCAATCAACAACTGTGCAATAAGCTGTTTCTCACTTTCAAACATACCTTTTTTTAAAAAAAGTAATTTTTATTATAAGAAGATTTTACACAAGTTTAAAAAACTACAGAAATTTAAAAGAACAAATGGGAAGAGAAAGTAAAAGAAGTAGAAGATAATAAAAGAGAAAGAAAAAGAAAAGAAAGATATCTAAAGAAGTGACTTCCAATCTTCTTTGCACAGTTATGAACATAATTATTGCCATCTCCACCCTCCCAAATTACACACCATTGTTCCCTTCCTTCCATAAACAGAACTTTTAATCACTAAATCCCAAAACACCAGTTCATTTTTATCCATTTTCAGCAAAAAGTCCATAAGGGGGTTTCCAGTCTTTTATAAAAGTAATTATAGTTCCCTCCTTAATCAAGCAAGTCAATTTAGCCACTTCTGCAAACACAGCCATCTTCACAATCTATTCCTCCATTATGGGTATTTCTGTGTTCTTCCATCTTTGTGCATATAACAGCCTTGCTGCAGTTACCATATATTAAAAAATCATCCATGAGCCTTTTCTAGTTGACTGTCCATAAGACCTAGACCTTCAAACATGTCTTAAGGACCTGCTAAAGAGCTAACATCTGATCTGCTTCCCCAGCTTGGCTGAGTTCACTTCTTGTTTTCTTCCTCCAGTTAGAATTCTGGCAGACATCTTCCCAGTCACATTTAACAAGTTAATCCCTTTGTAGTTCTAGCATTTACGTCTGTAATCTTTTCATTTGAATATGGGAATCAAAATGGCAGTCTTCCAGTCATAAAGCAAAGATGCATATGCAAGGTTGGATGTCTAATCTAGAGATTACTTTGCTAGCTAACATACTGCTGGCCATGTCCCATCAACAAGGAGGGACATTCAGTGTGCTGACACACTCTGAAAAACATGATGTTGGACATGTTGACATAGATTGTGACATTTCTTGTAAGATCTACTGAGGACACATGCCATCTTCTCCTAAATTTAGATTGTCTTAGCCAAACTGGTTCAACGGTTTTTCTCCTGCAATCTGAATGCATATTTCAAAATCATCATCATCATCATCATCATCATCATCATCATCATCATCATCATCAGTGTGTGTTTTAATTAGAACTAAAATGTGAACAGTAAAAATACTATTATGGGAAAACTTCAACCTAGGGAACAGTTGCGTAGAAACATTCATTTTTCAAATAGATTATGAAATTATATGAACCACAGTTTGGAGTTTGTATGGAAATTCCTGTAATCCAATGGCACTGATTATACCATTTATCTTTCAATGCTTTTCCAACACCCATCCCCAGAGATAAAACTAGGTGAATGACAAGCCACCCAGATGTGTTTAA
Organism: Python bivittatus; assembly: GCF_059951505.1. Lineage (NCBI taxonomy): Eukaryota > Metazoa > Chordata > Lepidosauria > Squamata > Pythonidae > Python > Python bivittatus. The sequence continues at coordinate 19,614,434 of NW_028277098.1, forward strand.
TGTGAAATGAAATGTGCTACTTTTGGTTGCTTCCGTGTATTAAATTTTTTATTTTAATGGAATGTCACCCTGAAATATACATATGAAAATAGCATTACATTTGAACTTGGGAGAACATCTCTGCAGGTCACACTGTTGATTATTAAGTTATGGCTTTTTCCACTTCCTTGCTGCAGAAAGCAGCATTTGGAGATTTTTATTATTAGGGCAAGTAGAAAAAGAAAATATCCTTACAGAGAGAGAGTAGATGATGATGATGATGATGATGATGATGATGATGATGATGATGATGATGATGATGATAGAAGAGAGAGAGAGAGAGAAAGAGATTAACCTGCCTAGAAGCACTTTGAAATCCTTTACAAGCTTCTGGTATTTCTAGCCAAACGGTTTAATCTATTGTAACCATGATGCCTGGCCCAGTTATCATTTTAAGATTGCTACCAAGGTGCTGAAGTAAAGATTCTATTGAGCATAACTCCTGGTGACTTTGCAGATGCATCCATGTAATTTTCTGAGCCATAGTATGCTGCGGTTCATGCCTCCTGCCTCTATTTAAGATCAGTAAGGGGAGTAAAGCATTAGGCCTATGCAAAGCTTCAAAGCAATGACTCCTACAAGACAATGTCAAAATGGAGAAGATGGAGGACACAGCATCGTAATGCAAGGGGTTGGGCTTGCATCATGATGCCACCCCCACTGTCTTGCCTGTTTTGCCCACTGCTATAGAAAAGATGCTTCCATTGGACAGAGCTTTGATTGAACTACCCCACTGATGCAGATTCCTGAATTTGCTTTGTTCTGCTAAGTTAAATTGGGTGGCTGCCAAACACCCAAAATCCAATGGCTTCTCTGAAGCTTCTGGGGTTGTTACAGACAATATCCAGTGCTAAAACTTTGCTTTCATGTAAGGAGAATGCTGGGGCGGGGATCCTTAATATGAGTAACCAGCCAATGAACCTGAAAATCTCATGAAACTCTTTGCCAACCAGAGCCCTTTTTGGGCAGCAAGGCTGTCACCTTTGCTTTCTCCTTCTGGGATATGGCCAGATGCAGACCTTACCCCCTGAGCTCTACTCCTTTGGCAACACAAACATGTCACAGTGCATGCACAAAAGCAGTAGTACATTGCTAAGCTGCAACACTTTTGTCATTCTGCCTCTTTTTCCCCCCCATCCCATGGAGGCCATTGTTAAAGCGGTAGCCACTCATTCCTGAATCAGGAGATACCTGTCTTTTTATCCGATTGTTGTACGCCACCCAGAGTCGTTTTGGTGAGATGGGTGGTTGTGCAAATCTGCCAAACAAACAAATAAATAAATTTGGGGTTTTTAATATAATTTTAATATATTTTTATTGAAGAATTTTTTTACAAGATAAAGACAGTACAAATATTAGGAAAGAAACAAAATAAGGAAGAATAATAAATAGGTAAGAAAGAAAATAGAGAAAGAAAAGAAAAGAAAAGAAAAGAAAAGAAAAGAAAAGAAAAGAAAAGAAAAGAAAAGAAAAGAAAAGAAAAGAGATTATAAAGAAGGGGCTTCCGATCTTTTGGACAATAATTGTAAATGTATTTATATTTTATCCTCTCTAAGGTTACATCATAATTTCCTTCTTCCCATAAGCTACCCTTTTCTAATATTCACACCCATAAATCATGTTCATTTTTCTCTTTTTTCAGCAAAAAGTCCATAAGGGGTTTCTATTCACTAATAAATGTAGTTGTTAATCTTTCTCTAATCAAACAGGTTAATTTTTAGTTCTGTCATCTTCACCAACCATTCCTCTATTCACCAAAGACTCCATTTCAGAATCTTTCCATTTTTGAGCAAATAATAGTCTCGCAGCAGTAATCATATATAAGAATAATCTTCCATAGCTCTTTTCTAATTTTTACAAGTGCACCAACCATGATAAAATAACCCTTCATGTTGTCCACATTTCCAACATAAATTTGAAGTACGTTTATACATTCTGGACAATTTTTCTGGAGTCATATACCAATGATACATCATTTTATAGAAATTATCTTTTAGGTTATAACATAATGTAAATTTTAGTCCTTTTAACCACATATTTTCCCACTGTTTCATCAGTATATTGTGTCCAAAGTTCTTAGCCCATTTTATCATACAGCCTTTCAGTTCTTCTTTTGCTTCAAATTTCAATAAAAGTTTATACATTTCAGCAATTACATGTTCATCGTTTGTACATAGTTCAACTTCAAATTTTGTCTTCTGCTGCTCAATTCCAAATGTCCTATTATCTACCTTAAATCTTTCTCTTAACTAGGCATATGAAAACCATTGAAAACTAAATCCCTCTGCAGCCAGTTGCTCTCTTGATTTCATCTTATATTCTCCATGTTCCTGTTCTAACAACTCTTGATAAGTTAACTATTTTTCTTCACTTACTGTTTATCTCCTATAAAAAGCTTCTTGTTCCATATTCTCAGTATGGCACTTCTAATATAATGATTCTTAAAATCTACATTAACCTTGCCTTTATGGTACCATAGAAAGCCATGCCATCCAAACCTCAGATCCTGCTCTTCTAATTCTAAAATTCTCTTATTTCTCAGCAAAACCCATTCTTTCATCCAGACTAAGCAGCAGGCTGCAAATTATAATTTCAAATCAGGCAGTCCCAATCCTCTTCATTCCTTTGCATCTTGAAATATTTTATATTTAACCCTTGGGGTTTTTTTTTTCTTGCCAAACAAACTTAGATATATCTTTCTGCCATTATTTAAATGGTACATCAGTTGTCAAAATAGGTATTGTTTGAAAGAAAAACATCATTCTTGACAAAACATTCACTTTTATCACAGAACTTCTCCCCAACAATAACAGTTGTAATTTCTCCCATGCTAACATGTCCTTCTTGATTTCATTCCATGTCTTGATATAATTATTCTGGTGTAACATATAATTTATAGTAGTCATACCCAAATACCCAAGCATTTCACTTTTTTCTTAATCTTAAAACCAGTTTTTTTCCATCAATTCCTTTTGATCATATTCCTTGTTAATATCTTAGTCTTTTCTATGCCAACCATTTCCCTGGTTTATTTGCAAATTCTTTTTGTTTGTTTGTTTGTTTGTTTTTTGTTTTGCATAATTCATTTTTACCTCCATTTCTCTTACTCCTCTTTCTCCTGAACAGGAGAATCAGGAGCATTTGCTGATCTCTATCTGGTTTCTCCTGCATCTGTTCAGACTCACTCCAGAATCATGCTCTCTATGCCAGCCTACGTCTGCTGACTAACCAAGATAGATTACTGCCAGCAAGCCACAATCCTGACCCATCTTGGTTTCATCTGGAAGAGGCCAAGCTTTGCCCAGGAGCCCTGCACAGCTTGGGACTGCAAAGAAGCCAAGGGATGAGGCTATGCCACCTTCATGGTATCCCACAAAACCCAGGAATTAGAAGCAGCAAACTGTAGCACCCCATATAGATAAGTCAATGGGCATTCTTGGGTGTCCAAGCCTTGCACACCAGAAAAGCAAGTGGAATAATAAAATGCAAGCTTATTTTTTCAACAGCTTTGCAAAGTTTTTATTTTTAAATTGGTATAGGACACATGTTGGTTCAGTTCTTTGCTGACTGTGATGCTGTCCTTTCCTCACCACAGGCTCTGCCTTGAAAGAGGTATAAGGAAAACATTTTAAAAACGTGTTGTAGTAAAACCTTTGAAGGTATCTGGCTAAAACTTGGCAGAGTTAATAACCTCTCAAATCTCTCATCCTGCTGTTTTCTTGTTATTTTGGTGGATTCTGCCAAGCGAATAAAGCAGCTGCAAGTGTTTTAATGCTTCCCCATAAGAGTTTATGGATCAATCTTTTGTTTAATTGAATATCAAATTGGCTCAAATCAAATCAGTTTGCCTGCAAAGCTCAAATTGCAAACTCAATCAAATCATGCCCTTTTCATATCTTGACTTTCCAGTTCAGATTGAATCAAGCCTGATTTGCACTGGCCTATATCCAAACTCAAGATCCAAACTCAAAATAAAGCCTGCGAGAGCTATGCAGCAGTCTACTCTGGATTTATGGGTGCTCCATTACTGGAGGTTTCTAAACAAAGGTTGGACAGCAGTTTGTCTGGGACGATGTGAGGATTCCTAGCCTGGGAAGGGGTTGGATTAAAAAAACTCCAAAATGCCTTCCAACCTGATGATTCTGACACACTTTTGATTCCTTCTTTAAAAAAAATCTGCACGGATATATTTTAATCAATTTAGTTGGTGTCCTGTGATTGACCTGCATTGTTTAATTAACACCTGGAAGAGAGGCTGCTTTGACAAGGCAGCACTTCCTATTTACTCTCATGAGCTGTAGGATAACACACTTCCCTCTCTAACCTCAGTTAGATAATTGTTTCCCACTTGTCTTAACAGTAGCCCAATACTTGTAGACTAGTGTTTTTCAAACTTAGCAACTTTAAGATGTGTGGTTGGGGAATTCTGAGAGTTGAAGTCCACACATCTTAAAGTTGCCAAGTCTGAAAAACACTGCTGTAGACACTTTACAATGTAGCTAATCCTTCCTGATATGTAATCTTCCCTTGCTGATGCATGAATGAATCAATTCTGAGGAGGGGGGGGGGAGAGAGATTGGAGGGCTATAAAACATACCCAACGAAAGCAACCCTTTGTGAGTTGATTCCATGGAATTCCTTACTCACCACTACCCACATTCAACACAGCCAACTGGGGTAAGATCTCTCTGACGCTGTAAATATTGGGACATTATTAATAAACTTTTATTAATTGTAATAGTCCTGGAGTCTTCCCTGTGTACACCCTCTTCCGTATCCAATCCAAAAATGTTTAAGCTGGCAACAGTTGATAATGTATGTAGATAATGGGTGGGTGGATGGATGGATGGATGGATGGATGGATGGATGGATGGATGGACGGATGGATGGATGGATAACAAACAAGGATGTTCTTTGGCTTCTATAGTAAGTATTATATTGCAATATTTATGATTGGACCTGAAATGGCTCTTTCATAAACACACACAGGCACATACATGCTTCAGCTTCATTTGATATTGTATTCATGAAGGATGGATGGGCATGTATGAATTTATTGTGACAGTCTACTGGACTCCTTCTTTTGAAAAGTTTTTGATAGCTGGGCTTAATCTGCCAGGGAATAAAATTTTAATATATATAAAGCTCCATCAAGACCATGTCAACAGGACATTTTCTAACTACAAAGTATGATGATACAAATAGGTTCTTATTGATACTATGGATAACCTTTCCCATGCTCATATTTATAATAATGTGTATAGAAATATGCATGCGTGCAATGCACATAAATGCATGCATGTGTGTCTAAAGGCCAACTCTTATATCTGAACATCTTTTTTCTTCTGATCTGGAGGTCATCTAGCTCTTGAACAGTGAATTAAAAGGTTGCCATGCATCCCATCTTGCTTCTTATTGCAAAAACGCTTCGTTCTGGAAGGCTTCATTTTTAATTTACCAGACAAAAAAGAATGAATAATGCAGATGAGCAACTAGTGCTCCAGCACTGAGTATGACAGAAAGCTGATGTTTACCCAGGAGAATGAAATATCATTTCATTTAACTGCGTGGAGTGGTGCTGGGTGTGCATTGCACTGGTTTGGGTTTTTTTTTTAATTGGATATTCTCTCCTGCCATCATCAATATTTCTACATTAAGCCTCTGCATTGTACATTGAGTCCTTGTCTATTTCTTTCAAGGGACAGCAATTATTAACATGATTGCTAACCAACAAAGGTGGTTATGTGACACCATTTAATGACGGTAAATATCTTACAGCCGCCAGTTACAAGTTTGTGTAAAGAGAACTTACAAGAAGGTAAACCTGGGGTGGTGGTGGCCATAATTCATTCCTTCCTTCCTTCCTTCCTTCCTTCCTTCCTTCCTTCCTTCCTTCCTTCCTTCCTTCCTTCCTTCCTTCCTTCCTTCCTTCCTCCCTCCCTCCCTCCCTCCCTCCCTTCCTTCCTTCCTTCCTTCCTTCCTTCCTTCCTTCCTTCCTTCCTTCCTTCCTTCCTCCACTCATTCTCCCTCTCACTAGATATAAATTTGAAACACATTAGTATTTTTTTAGGGAAGGAAGATCAGCACTATGTCTGATTAATTGTATTGTTTGTCATGAAAGGGAATAAAGCCACTCCTTACAATAAATACTAGATTAGAGATCATTGCAAGTCCTTGATTTGTCTCATATATATAAATATATCAAATATATATATATAAACATTAGATAATGCTCTGGTCACAGTGTTTGGGTCACACTTAAGCAAGGAAATAAAATCTAGTTTAGATAATACTGTTATATTTTAATCTTTATTGCCATCTTGTGGCTGAATCAAATTCTGTTTTGGAGTAGTTCACTGCATTGGCTGCAAATTCTTCCGCACAGTAAGTGTAGCTGGTCTACTGGACAGGAAACTCGAAGGGTGGGGTGGGGGGGGTGTTAGTCCTGACATTTTTGGAGGGGACTAGTGTGGGAATAGCTGTTATAACAAATAATGTATAATTTCCTTACCTTCCTCCGGAATATCATTTTTGTAAATTCTATCATTTCCATGTCAGACAGAAGAATTCTGGGTGCAGCTTCTGGGAACCCAACATAACTCTTGCTGTTGTAAAAGTTGTATTTGTAGCCTGTAGAATGTATGCATCGTTGACTGCCAAGTAATTAAGCCCAGTTACGGGCCTTTTTATTACGCACCCTACATGGCAGGATGTATTACATACCATATTTTCTTTTATGAAGGCTGGCTCTGTGACTGACTAATAAGTTTAATTGACTGTAGATTCCATTGGGTGGTGTAGGGGTTTAGACATTGGACCAAAACCAGGGAGATCCAGGTTCAAATCCCCTTCTTATCCATGGAGCTCTGGGCCAGTCACTTTCTCTGAGCCCGACTTGTCTTGCACAGATGTTACATGGAAGGCCCCAGAATGGGAGTGAAGAATGCTACATATGCATGTAGCAAGATGGAATATAAATCAATACATAAATAAAAGTCTAGTGAGTTCTGGGTAGCTGGGACCAGAGGTGAACCAAGGTGGCTGACAGTAAAAAGTGAACAAAAATTCAAATGTGTTGGAAACACTTGGCCTTAAAGAGCTGAATTATGATTTACTATCTATTATTATTACCTATCTTCATTTGCCTCAGCTTTGGTCTGTCCTTATAATTCAATGCATATTCAATCTCCAGGTGACCCTGCTGTCAGTGAGTGTGATACAACCCTGTGATCTTGCTTTGTATATGATTGTCTACTTTAACTTGAGGTCTTTGCTAGCTGCCTTGATTCCTGTTTTGTTTAATGCTGTCTCTATTTTTTGTCCCTTTGGAAGATTCTGACCTTGGCTTAGGTCCCCTTTTTCTGTTCCTTTTGATTGATTTAGTTTTAAGGATTCCCCTATCCCTTCTGATTGGCAACCCCCAGGGCCAAAGGTTAAGGTCATAGGGGTCCACGGGCAAAAGGCTGAGGTGGGAGGGAAATGATGAAATATGTGACATGACATCACAAAGCAAACTCCACCCCCTACTTACTTTCATGCAACCTCTCCACACAAGCGCAGAAGGCTGGAGCTTGTGTGGTGATGTCATGATATTGCAAATTTGATAACCATATATTCTAATAAATTGGTGTAACCATTGATGTACACACATTGAACAAGCAGTTCTATGTCTATCTAAAGGTAGCATGGTCCAGCCACATTTTACAATATTTTGAATTAGAATCTCATGAGAAGCTTTGCTGGATGTTTTGCTGAAGTCAAGGTACACTATAACCACCAGATTCTTGTGGGCAATGAAACTGACCACAATGAAACTAGTCATTCTTTTCAAAAAGGTTAGATTGGGTTTGGCATGATTTCTTTTTGATGAGCCCATGCTGGCTCCTGCCAAGCCATAATTCGTGATCAATGCCTACACGTACGTGTGGTGAAGCCTCAAATCCTGAGTCTGCCCCAGTTGTGCTTACAGCCAACTTTGACTTATCATTCTGGAAACCCCCTTATAGACTTTTTGTGTGAAACAGAAAAAAACATGAACTTATGATCTATGGTTTTGATGATTAGATAGGATAGATTATAGAAAGAAGAGAGTTATGTTGTAACCATAGAGTAAGAGGTAAATTTATAATTGTCCTTAGAACTGCTGCAAAGAAGATCGGAAGCTACTTCTTTATATCTTTTTTCTTTCTTTTCTATTTTTTTTTTTTTTGCCTTTCTTGAACTTTTAGCTTTCTCTTTGATTTCTTTTTCTTTTCTTTTTCTTACTTTATATTAGTTTGTATTAGTTTTTATCTTTCTTTTTAAAAATCTTTAATAAAAATTACATATATAACTACATGATTGCCTTCCTCCTGTGCCAAAGAACCCAGATTGCAGTGTTAACTAATAAGGATCCATCTTATTTATGCATGAATGTAAACTAACAGCTGCCAAATTCTATCTGATTATTTTAATTCTCTTTCCCTCCCCTGCCCCAGACAAAGATGACCATCTGTTCTGTCATCAGCATTGATCTTGCTCTAAAAATTAAATCTAAATATCACCTGCCTTACATGCATTGTTCTCACTTAAGCACAAACAAAACTTTAACAGCCTCCATCTATTACTTATGAATTCTGACCTGCAATGTTTTTTCAGTCACAGCAGCCATAGATGCAGGTAGGAGGGAAAAAAGGCAATTAAAACATTTTACTTATATAGTAAATGAAAGGGTGGAAAAGAGATATGATCCATTCAAAGAAGTCTGAGATAATACAATCCTAAGAGCATTTTCACCAGGTAATCTGATTTTGTATAGGCCTCCTCTGGGAAAGAAAACATTTGAAAGTATGTAAGTGATGCTAAGTCACAACTCTGTGGTAGCTGGTTCACCACAACTGAACAATTCAAGAAAAGCATTTTGCATGTTTACCCTGAGATCCCGGTTCTGCTATAGATGCAAGAATCTGAGCAAGTTGTTTCACCACACTAGTTAGCTTTTCTGTGATATGAGATTTTAAGCCTGCCAAATTTGACCAATGCTGATAGTTTTCAGTATAGCTCATCCTGATTGTTCTAAGGTTAATGTAAGAAGTTTATAGCACATCTCTTTTGAGCTATAATTCCTTATTGTTTTTGGTTTGTTAGTTACTATTATCTCTCTTCACAAGCAATTTGACTCTCAGCAGTTGTAAGAAATGTTGAGTGATAATGGGAACAGAAAACTCTGGGTATTAAACGATGGTTCGGTGTTTGGGGGGTTTGACTCCAACTTTGTCTTATGTTCAGTTTGGAAGAAACATTAATTTTAGCCTCACCAGCTTGTTCTTCAGTGAAACTAGTGTTTTATTACTGGCTAAGCCTACTGTCAAAAATCTTTTTTCACAGTACCCATAATTTTCTCAATAATTCAAATATGCCATCTCATCCAAAGACCGGAGGCCGGACTCTACTCTGGAACTGGAAGTGTGTTGTTGTTGTTTTTCTGACTATCCAGATTTGCTAATAGGTCATAGTAACCCTATTTTATATTGTGACATGCTTCTATTTCTAAGTAAAACAGAAAAACTACTTTAAGGAGCAGATGTTTAGGTCATAGAAACAATAACTCACTGGTAATATGTGGAACCATGAAAGCTCAGATTTACAATATCTCAGTAGAGATATTATCAAATTATAGAAATACTTAAGTTTTGCAGCAGACTTTACCGATCCAGGGACACACCAGGGAAACTAAGGGGAGTTTCATTAGTAACTCGAATATTAATTTTGCTAACTCCTTTGGAGGTTTCTTTCTGCAAACTTTTGGAATAATGAAGCCAATAAAAAACAGACTAAACAAAGCTAAAAAACGAACCTACTTCATGCTAGAATAGCAGGTGCTAGGCCTTTGCTTTCAACTCAAAAGAACTCAACACAAACATGCATATTCTTATCCATTTCTTAGGTAACATGGAAGCAGGACATCAGATTGGGCCATTACCTTGAGACCTGTTCTATTATTGTTAAAAGCAGAACTTTATTATTTAGGGAAGAAATTAACTTGCAGTATGAAATTGTGTCATCACTTTTTAGCACCAACACCTCCCATTCTGTAATCCTTGAGTTTGGCTCCCTATGACTGAATGCAGGCACAGTATTATTTACCAGTTCTGTTAGGGAATTAGCATTTCCTGTTAGTAGCTTGAAGGAGATCTGAGTTTTGACATGCTTTTCTTAAAACAGAAATCTATAGAATTATTCACTGTGCCTAATGCCTAACTTTAATCTACTTCCTGTCCTGATCTCCCACAGATCTGAATGTATCTGAACTGTAACAGCATTCCTTTTCATCTTCCTAAACTTGTCTCCATGTGCTGTGTATTAAGTTTATGTCACACAGTTAGAGAACTCGTGTTTGGAAGACACCATCTGAGCAGTCCAAGCTCTACTATTATTACAAGCTTATCATTTCTTCTAATCTCTTAAGTATCTCATTTTTCACCCCAGAAACATTGTTGTTGATGCCTGGGTAACTTTTCTCCTTTGAAAAACTATTTTGGTAATATACCTTAAAATAAAGGATTTTTGCACATCAAATTTGCAATGGCTATAATCTTCATTAATCTTCCCTTATTTTATCATTTCCTTGTTATTATTTGAGAAAACATGTATATTGTGTTTAAAAAAACATTATCATAGCTCTCGAGGAGATAAGAGAGTGGTTTTAGGCTGGATTAAAATAAGCATCCTTTCTCAGCAATGATGGAATGCACATTATGGTTCCATTTGGTTATTTTCAGAAATGGATTCATTGAAGGACAAATTTGACGCTGGCAGGCACAATAGTCCCAGCACCATTTGCATAATCTAAAATTATTGTCATTTTTCAGAAAATCCTACCCAGACTTTCCATCTATATTGGGATAATAACTCTCAGAGCTTCTTGGCAGCATGGTCATTGGCCGAAGGTCGGAAAAGATGTTCTAGAGATCTTTTCCAACCTTCTGGTAGCATTACTACCAGATCCTGTTTCTGAGGTGGCATAATTTTACAGGAAGGACATTTTTTTCTGCATCCTTTGTTACACTTTAAAGAACTTCTATTTGGAGTAGCAACTATCTGGAAGTGGGAGAGAATAGAATCTATTGCCTTTTGTTCTTTGTTTTTCTCTGCTGCTAGAAAGAGTTTAGAGACAGAGACAATATAGCTTACTAGGCAAAATGTCTCACCACATACAGATATGAATATCCAGTATTGCTTGACTCTGGTTACTTGGTAGCTGACTTTGGGAGGAAATGTATTCAGTGGATTAGCAGAATCTAAATTTTCTGGGACTGGAGGATTATCTCCTTGATGTATGAACAAAGGTAACCACCCTCATGTTTAATACTTTTATTGTGATGCATGCTTCTTTCTCCATGAATCCCAGGAAGGGTGTGCTATGTGATAAATAGTACCAAAATAGTTGTGTGGTTGACCCCATCCACAATATTAATATCAGTTCTGCCTATTTTATTCTAGGTTCTCAAGTTTTATGTATTGCAAAAGAACCACTTTTCTGAATTCAGTTTGTATGAAAAGCATCCAAGTTATGAGATGTAATTACAATAAAGGCAGGAAGTTCTCTCCATCATCAGGAACCTTTTATGCCCAGCTATCATTCTTGGCCATATAGCCTCTTCCATAAAAAATGGCTTAGGGGATACATTATTAGGGTGATGGTAAGACTCTCAAAATAAGTCTTAGACATGTTCCAAAACCATCACGGCCAAGCTTCTCAATAATAAAAACTGGGGTGGTGTGGGGTAGAAGAGGGGAGTAGAGGAAGGCTACCTTTAATCAAATAGCCAGAGCAAAATTACATGTTTATGAAGACAGTGAGGAATCGTGGTGAATGTTTAAGTGCCATGTCCAGTTCTGCTTCGAAGACCTGAACTTTGATAACGTGCATGACAAGTCTACCCTGATTGGAACTAAAAGAAAAAAAGAGACAAGCCGGGTTCTCTGAATCTTACAGAAATTGATGCTGGGGAAAGGATTTGCATCAGATTGTGTAACAAGTGCAAAAGGATGTGGCTGTACTCTGATTGCACTCCATTATAATTAAGATAACCTTGAGAAATATGCACTTAATGACTACTCAGGCCAATTTTAGGTGCAGAGAAGTAGAGCTCATTCAGCCTGACTACACTAATATTATCTATCTCAACATGTAGTATTTGAAAGACCCATTCCCACATATACGGTGAATATTGCACCAATATTTATTACATCTCAAGGCTCATTTTACAGGATGCTCAAGTTAGGAGAGTTTTGCTGTAGCAGAAAATATACACAGAAATACAATAACCATTGGGGTTCTTTTGAGTTGTAGTTAAGCCTCAATTTTAGGGCCTCTTATCAAATGCAGCTGGTGTGCTGGGAAAAAGAAATACGATATAATAGAGTCAAAGCCCACATTTAAAGCTGATTTGTACTTTCAGAAATCCATGGTGTAGCTACCCTGAAACGTACCATTTCCAGTAGCATGAGGAGGAAGAGAACTTCATATAAATGTGAATACTCCCACCCACAGTATATTTGCTTCTATTTTCCTGTCTTTACTGTGCCTTTTCGATCATTTTTGTTAGAGTGTTTTTATTGTTGTTAATCACTGTTAGTTTTATTGAGAAAAAGCAGGAGATAAGTAGATTTTCCAAACAGGTAATTATAAAGAAAAAGGACTGACATATAGCTAATCAGCATATTAGATGACAAAACTAGATTCCTTTTCTAGGATTCTTCATGGATTTGGTAGAAGACAGAGTGCTCAAAGATGAGATCCTCTACATGCACATGAACCCCAGTTCAAGTCCACCCTTGGCCACAGAAACTCACTTGGTCAGTTTAGGTGACTTTTTCTCTCTCTCTCTCTCCTATCTCCAATCTATCTCACAGGGTTGTTGTAGCAGGGAAGAATTGGAGGAAGGAGTACTGTCTCCTGAAGGAAAGGTAGGATATAAATCTACAAATGTAAGAGAAAAATTGAGAGGTACAGATCAGGACCCTAACCCACATACCTTCTTTGTATAACAATATGGCTAGCACAGCTATAAATCATACATATATCAGGTGCTAGGAATTCACAGGTGCATGGAATGTAACATCACTAACAAGATAAGTGAAAGTGTTACTGCAGAAATGCAAGCCTGGCCATAACAAATAGCTCTGAGAATTCACATTTTTTAGATAGTGGCTATGATAAAACTAGAGAGCCACTCTGGTGTAGTGGTTAAGGCACCAGGTTACAAACCAGGAGACCAGGAGTTCTAGTCCCACCTTAGGCACAAAGCCAGCTGGGTGACTTTGTGCCAGTCCCTCTCTCTCAGCCCTAGGAAGAAGGCAAGGGCAAACCACTTCTGAAAATTGCCTTGTCCAGGCAGTTGCCAAGAGTCACATTCCAATATACCTATAAACTAATCCAATGAGTAAGGTTAACCTTATCAGTCATATTTAATGTTATGTCCTATTGCATGACCCATAGTTATATGTAAATATTTTTGCAACCAATCAAATGAAAGAAGAATTTGCGTAAGTCTCCAAAGAAGGCTTGTAATTCTATCCCTCTATAGCAGTGTTTCTCAACCTTGGCAACTTAAGATGAGTGGACTTCAACTCCCTGAATTCCCCAGTCAACCATGGCTGACTGGGGAATTCTGGGAGTTGATGTCCACTCATCTTAAAGTTGCCAAGGCTGAGAAACACTTCTCTATAGGCTTCTCTAGTCCACCTCTGGTACCAATTCTGTCAATAAACCAATGTGTGCTGAATGTAATGGTATCCTGGCTCAAATGTACCTTGAGAAAATTCTTCTTCCCAAAGAAACAAAGTAAGTAAATTGCAAGAAAATGTGGTATGTGAATATTGTTGAGTGGGTCAGAAGTTTCAGTCACTGGTGGTCAGACACATCATGCAACTTTGCCAAAATCTCTTCCTGCCAAGTGGAAGGAATTTTCCCATCCTTGCCCTTCCTCTCAAGAAGCATCTTGCCTATATTCCTCTTATTTTGCCACTGTGCAGGGGAAAAGAATAAAACAGCAGCAGCTGCGGTGATTTACTCATCTTTTTTCTTCTCTGTTAAATCAAAATGGGAGCCACCAAGAAACCAGGAAAAATGTATCTGGATATGCATATCACAGCAGTGAGATGGAGCAAAAATAAATATTGCCACCATGCGCAGGTTCACTTGCTTGTCCATTTTTCTACTGCTGTAGCATGTTAATGTTTGGACCATAGCAAGGATAGGTACATTAAGGATATAAATACTGTTACCTTGAGCCTGCTGTGTTTTAAAGAGACTCCTGTGCATGAGGGCCTCCAAAAACCTTTCAGAAAGAAACTTACTGAGTAAACTGAGATTAGATCTACGGCAACATTTCTCTATCAGTTCAAGTCACTGTTTTCCCCACCTATCAAAGAGGAAATGTCCTAATCTATTCAAAGCAAAACTTCCTCTTGACAAAATCAACAGGAGACACTAATCCTTCAGAATCGCGCTCTGGTGTTGTATTATTACAATTCTTATCGTCTGACTGGCGTTTGGGAAAGAATATTCTTCCATTCTTGGCAAAGCAGTCTGATGCAACCTTCAAACAAACATGGCTTTGGCGCTGTTATCATCCACGTCCTCCTGCACCCTTGTTGGAATACAAATGACTATCATTCTCAGAAACCTATATATAGATGACATCTGTAAAATTTAGGAAGATTAATTGCTTTATTTCTTCAGGGTGTTAAAAAAAACCAGGAAGAGAAGTCAAACGTTCACCCGCATGTGGTGTCATTGTCGGCATCATTCCTGCATCTTGGCTTGTGCCCAACAGGGTAATTTCAAAGAGCACAAACCCAGGACCTCCATTTACCTCAGAGGTTTCTCTAGTTAGCCTGCTTCTTGAAAATTCTAGTAATTGGTTTTGACAAAGACTTATGGCTTATATAATCCTCCTGCAACTAATATTATTGCTGGAGCATAGAAATACAATCCTCCTCTCGCTGCATTCAAGCAATTACAATGAATTTGATAAATGCACAGGGCAGGGAAGTTGTCTTTTGGAGGAAAAAAAAAGCAAAGAAAAGTGAACTCTTTTCAGTGGGACATCAGTTCTTGAATTCTGTACTCACTCTGGGATTTCTCACCGAAATGCGTCACTTATTACAGATACCTTTGCAGGTACCGACTAATTGATCGATGTCTACAAAGTACAAGGTCTTTCCAGAGTGCTGGGGCAGGTCTTTGGGACAGGCTTCTAAGCTTAGTTCCAGCAAGGTCCAGATAAGAGTTGACAGCAGAATTGATTGTTGGCTGGATTGCCTGACATCTTCTTTTGTTGAACTTTTGTTGTGCTACTCATTCAAGTCTCTTCTTTTCCTCCTCCCAAATGATTAGATGCAAAGAGAAATACATAATAGCAGTGGGAAATGTGTGGCTCTCCAGATGTTGCCGAACTATAGCCCAGAATCTCAGAGTGAACGGGATATGGGAGTTGTATTTCAGCAACATCCAAAACATCACAGCTTCCCCATTCCTGATATCGAGGCATCATTTTATCTCCCCAAACAACAGCTTCTGTAGGGTGGCCTACCATCCAAGGCAGAAAGATTTGGAGTATCTTTCCCCATACTGTGAGCCCTGTCCCAAACCAAGACATTATGAGTTGCTTTTGGGGGGTGGGATGATAGCTGATTCAATCATGATCTCTTCTTACCTGGACCTCAGATGAGACATGAAGTGGATCTTGATTTAACATGCACTTTTTAAAACTGCAAATGGCAACTACTAAGGATGGTGAATAATTATGGAGTTCAAACCCATCAGGTAGGAAGAGTTTAACATTTATCCTGCTACAATCAGGTGGTTACATTTTACGGCACGTTTTGCCACATCTCTTCCAGACAGCTGTGTTAAAGTGCTATCCACCAGTTCTTGAGCTGGCAGAAAGCATGCTGGCATAAATTGTGCTGCTCTCGTGGCTGATTCCTAACCTGCAACAGTACAAGACAAGTGAAATGTGCCGTTCATATATACTTATTGCAGACCAAGTTATGGAAAGGAATCGGTGAGTTCTCCTGGCTTCTTCCCCGACCACCCCCTGCCCACCTACTGGTGGGAAAACAACCACCAATCACTCTCCCAAACTGGGGAGGGGAGGGGCTAAGCGAGTAATGACAGGTTTAGCTACCTATGAAGTTGCCCAGCAAACAGATTACAGACACAGAGAGGTGTGTGGGTTGGAGCAGGAGGGACGGGTACAACTCTTGCTTGGGGCAGCTCTCCTCAGCACCTGTGCTATGTCTGTTGGCCTATTTCTGAATAGATTACTAAAGCTGTGTTCAGAAATAGCCCAGGGAACAGGTATCAGGGAATGCTAACAGGTGATCTCTGTCCTTGGCTGGAGCTACGAGGGAATGGCTATACAGGCAACCAGTGATTTAGGGGTCCAAGTCTAATCTCATGGCCACAGCACTGGAAAGTCCCACTGAGAACACATCACTGTGATTGCCCGGCACATGACAACAGCAGTCATCAACCATGACACCTAGAGCCACCAAAGCAAGAATGAAGTAGGCAAAATGGCACTAGGTTTCCAAAGTAATAAAAATGGCAAACATTACTGCCACTTGAAATTTCTTACTGTTAGAAGCAAAAGAAAACATGTAATATTCTCTTTCTGGCTTTAAATAGACCTTCGGTGGAGCACAGGACTAGCATTTCTTCAAGAGAGCACTAAATCCATGTTTAATAAGGAGTTTGATAAAACTTGACACATGCTATTGTCAGCCTTGTGAGGTATGTGAGATTTGCCCCGTTCGACAGAGAAACTCTCGTGACACGTGTGGTTCACAAAGAAGGTTTACTCATGCGTAACGTAGTAGTCACAAGCAAAGCCAGGACTGGCTTGGTACAATTGCATCACTTGTTATATTCCCCCCTTCCCGCGCTTTTTCCCGCCTCGTGATCGCGTTGCGGCTGTGGGCTATTAGGCCCCCCAATGTCCCCCCTGATCGTTCATGATGGCAGGGTCGGTCAGAGTCCATTGTCCTTGATTGCCAGTCCCCCTCCGGCTGGGTTGGCCCCTCCCTGCTACGTGCAGACCGCAGGTTCTGTGCTGCGTTGCGATCTTGTTTCGCTGCCCTGCGGCCCCGTTCCTTGCTTGCTCGCGCCGTTATCAGTTCGTAATTAAAAGCTTCCGCTGCGGTTTTCCTGTTTAGCTGGCCGCAGGTGGCTCGTTAATTAGCGGCGCTTTCGGTTCCTCTTTTCCCCG
Organism: Python bivittatus; assembly: GCF_059951505.1. Taxonomy (NCBI): domain Eukaryota; kingdom Metazoa; phylum Chordata; class Lepidosauria; order Squamata; family Pythonidae; genus Python; species Python bivittatus. Next base: position 19,631,734 of record NW_028277098.1, read on the forward strand.
CTAGCTACCGCCGGTGGATTCCGCGTGGTCTGGTTGCGAGCTTCCCTGCAGCCCCGTGCTTCCCTGAAACCTCGTGCTGACCGAACCTGACATGCCGCCCCCCTGACGACAACTCCCCCCCTCGGTCCTATTTCGGCTTCCCGGGGTATTTCCTGTAAAAGTCCCGCACTAGGTCCGGCGCCCTTATGTGGGTTTTACTCACCCATTCGCTGTGGGACTTGGGGAAATGTTTCCATTGCACTAGGAGCTGGGTCTGCCCCTTGTGCCTCCGGGCGTCCAGTATCCGGTTGATTTCGAAATGCTGCTCCCCCGACCATGATGGGTGGTGGTACTCCCTCCGCCTTGTGCCAGGCGTTCCCCGGCTGGTGCAACTTTAGCAGGCTGCAATGGAACACCGGGTGGATCTTCCCGAGGCTTTTCGGGAGCGTCAGCCTGACGGTCACCGGATTGATGATCTCCGAAATGGGGAACGGCCCCACAAACCTCGGGCTGAGTTTTTTCGATGCCTGGTGCGTCTTTAGGTTTTTGGTTGACAGATACACCTGGTCCCCCACTTTCCACTTTTCCTCGGGGAGCCTCTTGCGGTCCGCGTGCTTCTTGTAGTCGGCTTTGGCTCTTTGCAATGCCGCGTGCGCCGCTCGCCGGGTCTCGTCGATTTGGGCGAACCAGGCGTCCAGGGAGTTGATCTGGGATTCCGGCTGAGGCAGCTCCGGCATGGGGACGAATTCTCTCCCGGTGGCTACTTTGAACGGAGAGAACCCGGTGCTCTTGTGGACGGCGTTGTTGTATGCCACCTCCGCGAATGGTAGTAGCTCCGCCCAATCGTCCTGTTGGTGCCCCACGTAGCAGCGCAGGTACTGTTCGAGCCCCCGTTCAGGCGTTCCGTGGCTCCGTCCGTCTGCGGGTGCGCCGCGGAGGATAGGGCTTGTTTCGTCCCCACCCGCTTCAGGAACTCCCGCCAGAACCGCGCGATGAAGTTGCCGCCCCGATCGCTGACGATACGTCGAGGTGCGCCGTGGAGTCGGTAGACATGTTGCACGAACAGTTTCGCCAGCCCCTCGGCCGTGGGGACTCGCCGGCACGCTACAAAGTGCGCTTGTTTGGAGAATAAGTCCGTGACCACCCAAATGGCGGTCTTCCCCTTACTCTCCGGGAGCTCCACTATGAAGTCCATGGCGACCTCTTGCCAAGGGCCGTCGGGTTCCGCTACCGGCTGGAGTAGGCCTCTAGGTTTGCCTTTGGCTCCTTTCGCTGTTGCGCACACCGGGCAACCCCCGAGTACGCCTCCACGTCCTTCCGGAGCGTGGGCCACCAAAACTGCCGCCGGATTAAATGGAGTGTCTTTACGAAGCCGTAATGCCCCGCGCTCCGGCTGTCGTGGGCTCTCTCCATGACCTCCCGTCGGCAACCCTCGGGCACGTACAGCTTTCCTTCGTGCCACCACAACCCCTCTTGGCCGGTTAGCGCCTCTCGGTTCTGCTTGAGCCAACCGTCCCGCTCCGCTGCCTCCGCGAACCCTTGCCTTACTTCAGACGCCGCGTCCCGTCGCTCCCCCTTGGTCTGGCTTCGGGTCACCGCCTTTGCAGCCAGCCTGCTGGCGGGGATGACGGAGTCCACGATCTCCTCCCGTAGGCTGGCGTGCTGGGGCATGCGAGACAGTCCATCCGCTAAGAAGTTGCGCTTCCCGGGGATGTGTTTCAGTGTGAACCTGAACCTCCCGAAGTATTGGGACCACCGTGCCTGTTTGGGGGATAGCTTACGCGGGGTCTTCAGGGCCTCGAGGTTCTTATGGTCCGTCCACACCTCGAACGGTTCAGTTGCCCCCTCCAGTAGATGCCTCCACGTGGCCAGCGCCCACTTGACCGCGTACGCCTCTTTCTCCCACACCATCCACCTCCTCTCCGTCTCGGTGAATTTGCGGGAGGCGTAGGCGCACGGGTGGATGGCCCCTCCGGGCTGGGTTGGAGCAGGACTGCTCCCGTTGCCACGTCTGATGCATCCACTTGTATTATAAACCGCCGGTCTGGGTCGGGATGGCGCAGGATCGGCTCCGCGGTGAACCGCTGTTTTAGTTCCTCAAACGCCCCCTGGCATTCTGCAGTCCACGCGAGTGCCATGCTGGGCTTGGGGGTTTCCCAGTGCCCTTGGTTTTTAGCAGGTCGGTTAGGGGAAGGGCGATTTGGGCGAAGTTCGGGATGAACTGACGATAGAAGTTCGCAAACCCTAGGAAGCTTTGGAGTTGCCTCCGGGTTCGCGGCGCTTCCCAGCCCAGGACATCCCTTACTTTCGCCGGGTCCATCTCAATTCCCCGGCTGGATATTCGGTAGCCGAGGTAGTCTAGTTGCTCTCGATGGAACTCGCATTTCGAGAGCTTTGCGTACAGCTGTGCCTTCAGCAGTCTCTGGAGCACCGTGCGCACCAGGCTCACGTGCTCCGCCAGGGTCTCGGTGTAGATGAGGATGTCGTCCAGGTAGACCAGGACGCCCCGGTAGAGTAGGTCGTGCAGCACCTCATTAATTAGCTGCATAAATACCCCCGGGGCCCCTTTTAATCCGAACGGCATCACGGAAAACTGGTAGCTTCCGAGCGGGGTGTTGAACGCCGTCTTCCACTCATCTTTTGCGCGGATCCTAACTCTGAAGTAGGCTTCGCGCAAGTCCAGTTTTGTGAACACCCTCCCCTTCGACAGATGCGACATCAAGTCCTTCATCAGGGGGAGGGGGTATTTGTACTCCGTGCTGATTGCGTTCAGCCCCCGGTAGTCTACGCACATACGGAGCGAGCCGTCCTTCTTCTCCCGGAATAACACCGGGGCCGCTAATGGTGACTTCGCGGGTTGGATGAATCCCCGTGCTAGGTTCTTGTCTATGAACTCGCGCAGGGCTCCCATCTCCCTCCTCGACAGGGAGTACATTTTTGGCTTAGGCAGGGTCGCTCCTGGCTCTAGCTCGATGGCGCAATCACTGGGCCGGTGTGGTGGGAGCTGGTCAGACTCCTTCTCCCCGAACGCTGCCGCCAGGTCTCGATACTGCCTCGGGATTCCGCCGCCCGTCGGGGGTTCCCGGGTCCGGCCCCTCGCTTTGCGGTTGCCTCGCCAGTCGCCGCTGCCTCCCTCGCCTCGGGATCGTGGCGGGTCTCCGGGGTCCCGGCGCTGCTGCTGCTGCTGTTGCTGTTGCCGCCCGGGTCTCGGGCCCCATCTGCTCTCGCCCCGTCTCCCGGTGTCCCGGACCCTCCGCTTGTCCGCCGGTGGTTGCGGCTGCCTCCGTCTCCACGGCTCGGTCCCCTCTGCTCTCGCCCCTCGCCGGTCTGTCGACCCCGAACCGCACTGCCTCCGCCGTCCAGTCGACTCGTGGGTTCCGCCGCCGCAGCCACGCCAAGCCGAGTACCACCGCGTAGTCGGCCACCGGGACCACCACGAACCTCAGTTCTTCCCGGTGACTCCCGATCGTCATCTGGACCGGCTCGGTGTAATACTGAGCTGGCCCGCCTGCCAGCGTGCCATCTAACTGGCTGAATGAAATGGGCTCCCGGAGGCGCCTCAGCTGTAGCCCGAGCCCCGAGACCACCGCTGGGTGCATCAAGCAGTGGGTGCAGCCCGAGTCCAGTAGCGCCCGTAGCTGTGCCTCCCCTCCGGATCTCACCCCCCGGACGTGTATCCTCACCCGGAACGGTGGGCAGTCCTCGTCTCCTATTGGGTCCGCGCGCCTCGACAACCCTGCTCGCACTGGGACGCCGTTCAGTGCGAGCGCGCCTCGTTTCCCGCCGGCTCCGAGTCCTCTCCGGAGGATGCTGTCTCCGGGGTCGACCACCCCCCGCGTCCTTTCTCGGTCACCGCCGCCACTGCCCCCTTCCGCGGTCGGTCACCGGTCCTTTTCCCGTTCGCACGCGGGGTTTTGACTTCGGGCCGTGGTGGGGCGCCTTCCCGCTCCGTCGGGCACTGCGCCGCTCGGTGGCCTCTGCCTCCGCATCGGAAGCACAGATTCGGGGCTCTGGTCGCCTCTCGCCTCCCGGTGGACTGCCGTCGACCGCTCCGTCTCTCCTCGGGGGTCCTCTCCCTCGGCCGGTCCCTCGTCTGGTCCCGTCGTCTTGTGCTCTGTTGGATCTGCCGCCACGCCGATTCCGCCGTTCCGGCCAGCCAGATCCAATCCTTCACTGTGGCCGGGTCGTCCCGCCCCAGTGCCCGTTCCAGGATCTCTGGGTTGAGTCCCCTCTTAAAATACTTCACCTTCAGGGACTCCGGCCAGTCCGCGAGCTTCTCGGCCAACCTCCGGAACTCCAGGGCATATTCCGATACCGATTTGCCCCGCTGCCTGAATTGTAGGATGTCGTCCTCCGCCCGCTTGGCGCTCAATGTGTCCTCGAATCTGTCCCGGAGCGCCTGCATGAAGTCCGGGAAACTCCGTAGTTCCGCCGCGTTGGCATCGTACAGCCCGATCACCCAGCTGGCGGCTTGGCCATCTAGCAGCTCGGCCACGTAGGATACCCTGTCCTCGTCTCTAGCGAATAGGTGACCACCCCTCTGCATGAACCCCCTGACGTGCGTCAGAAAGTGCGGCAGCTGTTCGGGGTCCCCTGAGAACTTCCCAGTGATACCTCGAAGTCTCAGGGCGTCTGCCGCCCGTTGGTCCTCCGACCGGGGCGCCGTGGGTGGTGCCGGCAGGGGTGTCGGACCGCCCCCCCGTCGCTCGCCTCCTCGTTCACCGCCGGTGGCCCCACTCTCTGTAGTAGGGTCTGGAGCATCGCCTCCACGGCGTCTAGGCGTCGCTCGACTCTCTCCTCTAGTCGGGCGAATTTCTCGCTCCACTCACGGTTCCGGAATCCCGAACCCCGGGTCATCGTAACGCCCGAATCGTCTGGTCCTTGATTCACGCCCATCGACCACCGCTCGGATGGAGTGCGCCCGGCCCTGGCCGCTGCCCCATCGCTCCCGGGCGGCTCCGACCGCCCTTCCGCGAGCCTGGATCCCTCGCGCTCCAGCTGACCCACGGATTCCTCGTCGCTGGTCATGCCTGTATTGAGAAAGAAAACGCTCCTCGGTGGTACCGGGTAGCGCTGACGGTGAGTCCTGGCTTTATGTGAGATTTGCCCCGTTCGACAGAGAAACTCTCGTGACACGTGTGGTTCACAAAGAAGGTTTACTCATGCGTAACGTAGTAGTCACAAGCAAAGCCAGGACTGGCTTGGTACAATTGCATCACTTGTTATATTCCCCCCTTCCCGCGCTTTTTCCCGCCTCGTGATCGCGTTGCGGCTGTGGGCTATTAGGCCCCCCAATGTCCCCCTGATCGTTCATGATGGCAGGGTCGGTCAGAGTCCATTGTCCTTGATTGCCAGTCCCCCTCCGGCTGGGTTGGCCCCTCCCTGCTACGTGCAGACCGCAGGTTCTGTGCTGCGTTGCGATCTTGTTTCGCTGCCCTGCGGCCCCGTTCCTTGCTTGCTCGCGCCGTTATCAGTTCGTAATTAAAAGCTTCCGCTGCGGTTTTCCTGTTTAGCTGGCCGCAGGTGGCTCGTTAATTAGCGGCGCTTTCGGTTCCTCTTTTCCCTGCTAGCTACCGCCGGTGGATTCCACGTGGTCTGGTTGCGAGCTTCCCTGCAGCCCCGTGCTTCCCTGAAACCTCGTGCTGACCGAACCTGACAAGGTAGACCAGACAGGAAGCACATCCACATGAACTAATTCTACTTTATTGTAAGGGTACATTAATGGAATCTCGCAAGTCTGAAAATACTTTTCTCCCCTGTTGTGTGATGGAATGTATCTACGAAGGGTGATGTGGTGGATTGCAGTAGAGAGTAAGGTTATCAGGAAGGCAGGGGGCATTCCAGGAAGGGCAGGGAGACCAAAAAAAAAAAGACAAGATTGATGTCAGGCCCAATCCAAGAACAGCAGGGAAACAGTTCATCCAAATTCAGTTCCTTTATTGCTTAGACCATGTAGACAAAATCTTGCCAGCCTAAATCTGTACTACTGCAAGTAGTGGATATACCCTGGGAGATCCTAGGGAGTGGCTATCCTAAACCTCTTACACTTCCCATGCTCCAGCTGTGGACTGTGTTGTCTTTTGTCTCCCTGCCCTTCCTGGAATGCACCTTCTCCTTCCTGATAACCTTGCTGTCTACTATAATCCACTACATGTCACCTTTACAGCCCAAGAAACTAGGGAGGGTCCCTTCTGAGACATTTGCCCCACCCCCATTCCTTCTGCAGGCTCAGCTGCCTCTTGTCTGATCGTTCTCCTGGCTGCGGCTCTTCCTCCTGTCTCCTAACATCGTTCCCACATACCATTACAGCTTTGAAAAGTGCAGGACAGGCATTCTATGGCAAATGTTGCATGTGCTCCCACGTTCGGCTTATGGTCACTCACTCATGCATGTGCAGCTTGTTGGGGTATGCAGATCTTGTAACCCCCACCCCTCCACCCCCACTTTCTACCTGGGTTTTCCATATAGAGGCAGCTAGAGCAGATGAGACACACAGCCCTAGTCAACAGCCAGGAAATAATGAGGAATACACACCAATCGCTTTCGACTGAACACCTGAGGCAAGTCAGGTTCTTTTGGAATACAAAGAGACCCAGTGAATTTAAAGTGGCAGCAAAACATTACTAGGTAGAATGTACATTCTCTCTCTCTCTCTCTCTCTCTCTCTCTCTCTCTCACACACACACACACACACACACACACACACATCCTCAACTAGGCTGCCAGCACTAGCTAGGACAAAAGCCACCAAGTCCAGATCCAGGATGACTCAAAGAATGGGCAGGCCTCAGAGCTCCTTCGATCCCCCAAAGTCCTTGCTTTGTTGATTTACAAGTCTGTTAGCTGTTGATGGGATGGGGGTGGTGGTTCCCATGTGCTTAGTGCCCAGCCCCCTTTATCTGCTTCTGGTGCCATTTCTCCTTTGATCCTTGTTTCCTTCTTATCTACCTCTCTGAAAGGACCCTTTAGAGAAAGATTCCTGGCTTTTCTCCTCTCTGCCTACATGCCTGCTTTATGGCAGCTTCAGCCTAGTCTCACACAAAGACCACTGTGGGAATCAGGTGTCAAGTCTTGCTTGCAGCCCAAGCCAACATAGCCATGGAGGGCAGCTTCCAGTGAGGGGAACTATAAGGCCATCTCCTCAGTATGTTGAACTGGCCAAGAGGAACTGGCATTTCCTAACTACGTCAGCAACCACATCTTTGCTGAAGCATGCCAGATCATATCCATGGCCAAAATTGTGTTGGAAGACAAGAAGAATCTCTACTTTAAACCAGGAACAGTAAAGGACAGTTTTAAACTAGCCTGGGAAAGTGCTGAAGGGAATGTCATGAGAACTTGGTGGAAATCAAAAACAATTCCTGGGGCGTATTTGTGTCACAATTAAGGGAATGTAAGGAATAGCCCTATTTCTTAATGGGAACAGTCCTGTAATCTGTAATCTAAAGCTGAAGAATTAATAGCAATAATTGGGTTGGGGATCACAAATTTCACAGGGATGAACTAGTCAATGCAGTCATCTTAAATAGCTACACTAAATCCCTGGTGAAGGATGCTGTGCTTTGAATTTCGGTTCAGCTTGCGTGGTCTAATTTAATTTGCGTTGTTGTGTTCTCTGATCATTCAGAAAAAAGAAACCCATTTTCTCCAGAGCAATAGACTTCAACTGTACACCAGCAATTCCCAGTCCCCTTTGCTATTGCTGCCATTTGCAAGGATCACCTGGAGACCTGCAGCTTTCAAATGTTCCTGAATTGTCTCTGTTCTATGATATGACCCTGCATCATTTATATTGGTTTTACGGTGTCAAAGAGTTGCCAGCAATGGCATTTATTTATTCTTTTTTTTTTTTATCACTGAACTAATTTTTGGCCATGCTATCTGCCTGCCACAAAGTTGTCACTAACACCAGGGTGCCTTGCTTTGTCATTGCACCCTGGAAACAGGCAATACAACTGTGCTCAGAATAGGTGCAAGGAGCATTTGTCCAGAGGCGGGAAACTAGGAGGATGTGATGGACTGGAATGGTGGGAGGGGAGTAAAGAATGTGCTCTCATCTCCAGAGGAGTGAGGAAGAGATAAGCGGAGGAGACTGGCACCTCCCTAAGAAATTCCATCGCTGGAAACTGGTTTCATTCTGGGAAGATTCTTGTTAAGGGGTTGTAGCTAATAAACCTTGCTGGATTGATTCTGCATGGTCTCCTGGAGTTCCTTGGGCTAGGCCCAACAGAGGAATTCAGAGAGATGAAAACTCTTGTTTGTAGCTGGCCTTGTTTGACAGACAAGCAGAGAAATGTCAAAAAGATGTCATGTTTGGCAGTCCAGTGTCATCCTCCCCATTCCCCTGATTTCAGTGTTACAGAGAATAGCTGAAGGCACAGCCTGGCACACAACTGGGCATAAGATGCAATGTTATTAGTTTGTGAACTGGCAATTTGAGAGAACATCTGGATAGCATGGGCCCTCTCAAAAACAAGCAAAGTATAATTGGAAAAACATAGAGCAGGGTGGGTCTTTGCAGCCATTTAATCTAACACCATGCATTCTGACCAGCTGCATGCCCACTGAGGCTGTCACCTCCGATTCCTTGCTCATGGTAGGGATCCAAATTAAAGCATCCCAGGCAAATGTAAATCTCACCTCTGACTGAATACCCCCAAGGACAGCCCACCACTTCTCAGGTTATTGGTTCCACTGTTGAACAGTCCTTACTGTTAGGATGTTTTTTGGAACAGGTGTTCAGAATGTTCCTTTCTGCACCCTGCGTCTCTTATTCCATATTCCATATTCTGGAATGAGCATTTGAAGAGCGCTATCATAACTATCTTGTCTCAAGACTAAACAGCTCCTTCGATCTCTCTTTGTAGAGCTTAGTTTCTAGTCTTCTGATCATCTTCATTATCCTTCTCTGAATCGGTCCTATGTCACACTTTGCCTTCTTTACTGAGTAGCTGGTATGTTGTTGTTTTTTTCCCTTTTTCCTTTTATTCTGAGCATGTGAAGAGAAAGCCATTTTTGTTCTTCTTAGCATCCTTGGCTAGCCTCAGCTCATTTTGACCGTTTACTTTCTTGAAATCAGCTCTACACCTCTCCTTGTCGATCCTCTTTCTTTGTAAGCTAGTCCTCTTTCCTTTTCCTGTATGTGTCCTTTTTTCAGAACTTCACTAGTTTTTTGTAAAGCTTTATTGGTTTCGTTTGCTCTCCTTCATTTGCAATTGTGCTTTTAAATTTTTCTTCTTCAGAAACTTCCACCAATCCTGAGCAACTTTTCCAATTACCATCTCCTGCCATGGGATGTTGCTTCTCATTTCTCTGAGTTTATAACCAGCTCCTTTAGAATCCAAGATATGTATTTGACTACAGTTTTATTCTCCCTTTGAATCAAGAACTCCAGCATTACATCACCGCATGCTCCCTACATTCCAGCTATTTCCACTTCCTCAACTAAATCTTCCCTATTATTAATCAAGGATACCTGATCTTTTTGCACCTTCCTCTACTCTCTGAAGGAGAAATTTTTCAGCAAGCTAAGCCAGGAATTTCCTGGTATGATCGTCTCTGGAAGAGTATGCCTCCCAACAGAAGTCAGGTGATTAAAATCTCCCATCATTGTGACTTCTTACTTATTTGAGAGAACTGCAGTCTGCATTCAAAAAGCATCATGCACATCTTCTCCTTAGCTGGGAGGATGATAGCAGATCCTAACAACAGCATTGTTTGTGTTTGTTCTTCTCCCTCACCCCACCTCCATTTTAACACAGATGCCCTCTACAGCATTGCAAATTCATTCATTTGGATTTCTGAGCACAAATTGGTATTTTTAGCATTCATAGTTAATTAGGCTGCATTTGAAGACCTTCGTCAAGAGAAGGTCACCATCCCCCTATGGAAGTACTATAGTTGTCAAGACAACATTTCTCATGATGTTCAGATGATATCTATTATGGCTAGGCATGCCTCAGAAATAATTCAGAAGAAGTACTTCAGAGTTCACGTAAGTATAGCACACCTCTCTCTTATTCATTACAATAGTCAGATCTTTTTCAGGTTTCTACATGAGCCTGGGGAAGAGGGGCTGCTGCTTTAAAAAATCCACTCATTAATGATCTGAAAAAAGCCCTAAAACTAGTCAGGCTGCTTCAGAGAATAGCAGGGCGGTGGTATAGACGGCCACAGAAATGACCTTGGAGAAACTATGCAGAAATGGTTACAAAAAACAAAAGTATGCTTTAGGCTGGAGAAACAAAGAAAGCATGACGAGGAAGCCCAGAGTGACTCCACTCTCATTTATGGGTATAAGAGGGAGGGAAGGAAAAACACAGTCAGATTTTCAAGTTACTAGAGCCTATTTCAGTAAGTCCAGTCAAACATATGAGGTCTGTTTCCTGATCTGGACTACCTCAAAGGGCTGACAGGTACGTAGTTCGCTTGGGGTTTGTAAGTATTTCTTCCGATTCTAAATCATCTTTAAAGTACATACAGGCCTAAAAATCTACTCTCCTGTATTATAATCCCATCCCATTGAAAACTATTCTCTGGGGTAGCACAAAGCAAGAATTGTCCCTCTCCCATATGAAAATTCTGCTGCTATCTGAAAAATACTCTTATCTCTTTCTGCTTTCTTCTCTACAAGCTAAAATACAACTTTCAAATCTTTTACCCAGATGATTTGTTTTCTATCCCCTAACCATTTTCAAAAACAACATCAACAACAACAATATATTAAACTTGTACTGTATGCGCCTGACTCCCAACCACTCTGGGGAGCTCACAATGAAATCAAAGAAATTTCAATAAAACCAATAAAAGAAAAAAGATAAAAGATGTCAAGAACGACAGACCAGACGGAATGAAGCAAACTGTCTCACCCTCCCTCACCAAAGGCTTGGGGGAAGAGCCAGGCCTTCACAGCTCTTCTAAACATCAGCAGACCTGAATCTTGAGGGAACCTCATTCCAGAAGACAGGCGCTGCTACAGAGAAGGTGCACTTCCAGGGTCCCGATATATGACATTGTTTAATCAAAGGAACCTGGAGTGCCCCCACCCTGCCAGATTAAATCAGCCAGGCAGATACTATAGGAGACAGGCAGTCCCTCAAGTAACCAGGCCCTATACCATGTAGAGCTTTATAGGTAACAACCAGCACCTTGAATTGCACCCAGAAGCAAACTGGCAACCAGTGCAGCTCACGGAGCAGAGGAGTTACATAGCCATACCAAAGCATGGCCATCACTGCCTGCGCTGCTGCATTCTGGATCAACTGAAGCTTCTGGGTGGTCTTCAAGGGCTCCCAATGCAGAGTGCATTGCAGTAGTTAAGCCACCAGGTGACTAGGCCATGAGTGACCTAACCTCCTTAGGTTGTCCATGTCCTTCTTACAGTGCAGCACCAGCATATATCATTGTCAGAACCTGCATCAATCAAATGTTAATCACAAGAGGACTGACTTAATAGCTATAGCAGTCAACAGGAATTTGCTTGCTTTGATTCTGCCATTTGTAACAAGGGGGGAGACAGGAGCTAACAGGTGTGCTTGGGGTATTGCTTTGATATTGATAGTTATTTACTTTGATACAGGCATTTGTAACAAGGCATGAAAGCAGACAAAACTAGTGGTGGTCTGAAGGCCAGGAAGAAACGGTGTTATCAGAGAGAGGAATTTGCAAGGCCACAATTCAGTGAGAAAGAAATCAGGCGCCAAAATAGAAGCGGGGGGGGGGGGGCAAGAAGGGAAAAGTAGAGGGAAATTTAGATGGGCTTTAGTTTTAGCAATGCTTTGCTTCGAGCTGCATGTACCAACCAATAAAGGAGTATTTATCTGAACCAGGCCTGGTTCATGAGAATTCTTCTGGATTGGGGTTTGGACTTTGTGGGCTTGACAATCATGTTGATGATGCAGCAAACTTTCTTGGTTTTGAACCTTCTTAACGTGCCTAAACTCTATCTATACAAAGTAAATTTAAAAGTAGATTAGACAAACTCCTGAGATCATTAAGGAGAGATCTATGAATTTCAATAAGCTGAATGAAATTCCTCAGGAGGGTCTGCTGTCTTGAAAGGAATAAAAATTTTCTCTGAACGTCCCCAAGTGAGGGCACAAAGCAATATTTCTACCCCTGCAGAAGATGCTTTCTTACCTAAAAGTAATGTGCCTTCCACACTTAACAGATAGGCTAGTCTATCGTTTATTTCACGATTGTTAATACATGTATAAAAGCAAGCCATTCTTACAAAAAATATTTGGTTTCAATATGAGCTGGCGGGTAGGGGCAGCAGCACAATTATCTTCATTTTCCACCCAGGACAGTGCTATTATTAATCTGGTCCATTTAATGACTCTTCTGTCTTGCATGGGTTGTTGTGAGTTATTACTCTTGAAATTTAATGTGTAAATTACAGCATGAACTAAACAGCAGAAACCTAATCAATGGATTCATCATAGGCAGAAGCAACAAGCAGTACTGTTTTGTTTTTTAATCCAGCCATTAATTGGCCGACTGTCAAGGATCTCTTAATCTCGCATTCAGTTTGATCATGTCAGGATCTCAGGATTACTTGCAGTCGGGATCCCTAATCCCAACTGCTCGAAGCTTCTGCAGGAAACCATTACGAGCACACAGGCTGCACATGTAGAAAGTCTATTGTGATTAATATTCTAAGGGAAACTGCTGCAATACAGGTATTTTTCAAGGGTACATGAACTAATTACATTTTAATTAACCTTTTTTTCAAGTAATGTTAATGGCAAACAACTGGGAGAAGTGGGGTCTAATTTGGCCAACTCCAGAGGGAAGGGAGATACAGATGTGCTTTACTCTACATTTGATTTTTTTAAAAAACTATGTTCTTTCTCATGTATGCATGCGGGTATAGAAATGACATTTCAATCTGTTTGCACAGCCAAATGTAATAGTATAAAATTCCCTGCATAGAGGGACCCAGGGACATCTGCAGGGAAAGGAAAAACATTCAAGATGGTGGCTATGACCACACAATTGAAGCCCACCATTTTTTTACATGCTTCACACTTGTGACACACATTAAAGAAGGACAGGCTTTGATTGCACAGTTGCAGCTGCCATCTTGATGTTTTTGACACACACACACACACACTTGAAAGGGCCTATATTGTACTTGATTGCCATGCAGTTGGTGAAGAGGTAGTACCTGTGGGGAAAACAGAAGTAGAAATAGTAGTAGTAGAACTGTAGAAAACAGCTCTACCAAGATGGTTGAACATACAGGGATGCCAAGCACTCAAAGTCCACTGCTTCAAATAATGCATTTATCAATTTGGTTTTCTCCCACATTCAATTATTTTTTTAAAAAAATCTCATTTCTGAAGAGTTTTGGGAATAAAAAAGGAACCAAACAAGTCTCCCTCATTCCTAGGTTTGGGGAAACAAAACCTTAGAATTGACAATGAAGATATCAAAGTGGTGGATAGCTTCTGCCTTTTAGAATCAAGCATCAACAGGAACAAGCAGCGAAGAAATACATAGCAGAGTAGCACTTAGTAGAGCAGCCACAAAGGCCTTGGAAAAGACATTCAAATGCCACGATGTCTCTATACCTACAAAGATCAGCCATAGTATTCCCTGTGACACTCTGTGGAAGCAAATGTTGGTCTCTGAAGAAGCAGGATAGGAGAAGACTCCTGAGAATACCATGGACAGCCAAGAAATCAAACAAATGGATCATTGAACAAATCAATCCAGAGTTCTCACTTGAGGTACAAATGACCAGATTCAAATTATCCTATTTAGAAAACATTATGTGAAGTCCTAGCTCTCTGGAGAAGTCTCTGAAGCTGGGAAACTTGGAAGGAAAGAGAAGATGATCAGCAGCAAGGTGGATGGTCTCACAGTGGCAATTGGTGCACCTGAAGGTGCACTTTGTTGTCAGGAAGACCTGAAAGATCAGGGTAGGGACAGATCATCAAGGAGAAAATCTATCTATGTGGTTGCTAAGAGTCAACAAGGACTTGATGGCACATAATCATTCAATCATTCAATCATTCAATCATTCAATCAATCATTCAATCATTCAATCATTCAATCATTCAATCATTCAATCATTCAATCATTCAATCATTCAATCATTCAATCATTCAATCATTCAATCATTCAATCATTCAATCATTCAATCATTCAGTCAAAAGGCCAGTGTAGGGTTTACTTGCTGGATCAGCATTAGGGGCTGGTATTTTTGATGCCTATAGTTCAACTAGAAGGCCCTGCTAACCCTTGGAGCAGCTTGGCTCTGCTTTCCCTTTTTACTGTAACAGTATTTGACTGCTGCTTCTGAGGAGGAAAGAGAAATAAGAGAAACAAAGGAAAGAACAAGGAGGGGGAGGGGGGAGGAGGAGGGGGGGAGGAGGAGAGGGGGGAGGAATCCATCTTTGTTTTCCAGCTTCCTAGAGGAAGTGTTCAGGCCAAGGAACCATAGTGTCAATAACCAGAAGAAGGTGGGTGCTAGAGGTTACTGGAAGTGAGTACCTGAAGTTACAAGTTACCAAACTGTTTAGTACAAGAGATAAGCAATTTTATTACAAATGGGAGAACTTTTCTTTTTTTTTCAGTTCAGCCTTCAAGGGATGCAGGAAGCATGACTTGATATTACTGCAAGGGATTTTCAGCCTCCTTTGTGCATTTTTGGGGTGGTCATTTTTGTTTTAAGTAAACCACTACATGCATTAAGACTGCCAGAGGCTTAGCTCACCTATTCTGGATGCTTATTATGCTTCCAGAAAAAGTGACAAAAACGGCACCTGCCAAAAATCTAGGTTCACTACTAAATGTCAGAGATGTGATTGACGGAGACTCCAGGGGGGGCTGCAAAGTGGGGCTGGAGTTTAGCAGTAAAACTTGGCTAAGGAAAGAATGAAGATTCCAAGGTTCAAATAAGTCCCATTCCTGTTTAAGCAAAGTTATTCCACATTTCAGACAGTTGCCAGATGGTTGGTTACTTTGCAGTCCCACCAACTGGATTAGAATTTTCATCAGGTGTTCTGGCTCTGCTTCCTTGGCATTTTGAGCGTGGATGGAGATTTACAAAAGATTTTATGTAAGCTGGTAAATGTCAAGTGCACAGACACATATACACATACATGCATACATGCCAATTTTACTTTTATAGATACCCTCCTGAGGGCACTTTCAAGTGCAAGCACAAAAGCAGCATTGGACCTCTGTGAGCCAATGACATCGAGTGTGCTGAAAAGCTAAGTTGATGTATTTCTGCCTTAGCTGCAGCATGAACGCAGAATAAAACCTTGTCTTTTTTGTGAAATGCTGTGGCCTTGTAAAGCTCAGAGCCAGTAGCCCTAATTTTCAGTTTCTTCTCATAGAAATGCTGGGTTTTGCAGTGGGGTAGTGTTTTGTGAGCAAGACAGTGGTTTTTGCTGCTAGGGCTCAAGATTATGAAGTTGAAAGACTTGAAGATGATGGAGAATTATTTTCAAATTGCATCTGATGAGTGCAAATAGTGATGTTCTAGCCCTGTACTTAATCTAAGCACTTACTTTTAAATGTATTTCTAATGACTAAGTAAAGCTGCACTGATTTTAATCCATAGTAGGAATGTACATATTGATGGAACTGCATGAAATCAGAAAGTGTTAATGTTTCCGAAAGAGATTAATTAGTGTTTGGGTTTCCCCTACTATAGCAAAAACCAATTTTCAGAACGGCAGGAAAAAACCCTGAACTTTTTAAATACTGTAAGAAGAGCTTCCGATTTTGACACTTGTTGACTGGTACCTACATTTATGGAATAATTTCATAAGGAAACATTTGTATTTGAGGTCTTGTACAAATACTATCTGGAATCTTTGGATGTGTGGTCGTTCCTTCAAACACAAATATTTATTTAATTAATTAATTAATTAATTTGTTGCCCACTGCAACCAAATGAGTCTCAGCAGCTTACATTATCGTCCAATGCATTAGAATATCCATATTATAATATTACTCAAATAAAAGTACAACCTGGAGAAAGTATGTATATCACAAAATTCTGGAGATCCTTGGTAAACCAGAGAACAGTTTGGGATAGGCCACCAGAAACAAATTGTCCCAAGTGCTGGATCACTTTCTGTTGCATAGAACCGCCTGCAAGATCATTGGGATATCAATGATCACACCACACCCTTGCCAGAAAGCATCCAGAACCATGAAAAGCCTGGGACACTACATCTGAATCAGCCCCTTTGCTCTACAGAGGTTCTGGGTGGCAGCCAGTTTCTACTGGACCAGGAAGTGATCCAACCACAGCAAGAGTTGGAGTTGCTCTCCATATGCTCACATTACAACCCATCTGCTCTGGGATAAACATGAAGTCTAACGTGTACTTGCCTATATGTGTTGAGCTTTGGGTTTGGTGCAAGCCCATGGTCACCATGGAGGCCATGAACTCCTGACCTCTGCGTGAACTGACTTCAAGAGGATGGCGACTGAAGTCCCCCAACATTGGAAGGCAAGATGACTCCCAGCTCAAGGGAAGGATTCTGCTGGGCATACATATTACATTAGATATGGATATGGACACGGATAGGCAATGTACATGGTTCTCTACTCTTCAGCTTTATTCCATTTTATCCATATAATAGCCCTATGAAGAAGGTCAGAGTGAAAAGTTACCCAAGGGGCTTCATGGCTAAGGTTTTGTACCTAGAACCACCCAATCTTAGTCCTCTTAGCACACTGTCATATTTTCATCACATAACAAATACTTCCATCTCAATTTGCCTGATATTAAAATATCTGCTCTGGCTGCCATTCTTCAGACAAAACTGGATTTTTAAGTAGGATTAGCTTCTTGGTGGAAAATGGGATCCAAGCATGTTGTGGAATACACTTCCTGTGTTGATATATAAGGTGCCAACATTACCAATTGTCATGTAACAGGTCAGACCCTTTTTAATTTTATTTTATTCTCCAAAACTTTTAGTGGGTGAGCTTTGCTTTTTATCTAATCTAAATCTGTTTTTAAATGGGGTTTAAACCATTCTGCTGACTCTTACAAGCTGCTACCTGAATTGATTTTATATGTATAGTGTTTTATCTTTTGAAAATGAACTGATTTTTTTTTTTTTTACTGTAAGCTGTTTTGGAGAATTTCAGTAGAAATTTGTTTAAACAGTTTAATAATGCATTTAAACAGCATTAAACAGTGTAATGCATACTCAGCCCATAAAAATCACTCTAAGATCTTCTGATTTTGTTTTGGCTGAAGCCTGGAATAGCAAAAGTGTTCGAGTTTGTTTCAGCAAGGCTGGAATGGTTCAGCAAGATTTCGGGAGTATGGTGTGTTTGTTTCAGGTGTGAAACAAAACATTTTTTCTATTTTTTTGTACACTTCTAGCTTATAGTACCCCTCATGGATCACTGCCTTGTTGTGGCGAAGGGGCTTGCGTAACTCAGTGAAGCCATGAGCTATACCGTGCAGGGCCACCCAAGACGGACAGGTCATGACAGAGAGTTCTGACAAAATGTGGTCCACTGGAGAAGGAAATGGCAACCCACTCCAGTATCCTTGCCAAGAAAACCCCATGGACAATGTTAAAAGGCTAAAAAATATGACGCCAGAAGATGAGCCCCTCAGGTCGGAAGGTGTCCAATATGCTACTGGGGAAGAGTGGAGGGCAATTCCAAGTAGCTCCAGAAAGAGTGAAGCGGCTGGGCCAAAGCCGAAAGGACGTTCAGCTGTGGATGTATCTGGAAGCGAAAAGAAGGTCCGATGCTGTAAAGAACAATATTGTATAGGTACCTGGAATGTAAGATCTATGAACCAAGGCAAGCTGGATGTGGTCAAACATGAGATGACAAGACTGAACATCGACATCTTGGGAATCAGCGAACTGAAATGGATGGGAATGGGTGAATTTAATTCGGGTGACCATTATATCTACTACTGTGGGCAAGAAACCCTTAGAAGAAATGGAGTTGCACTCATAGTCAATAAGAGAGTGGGAAAGGCAGTAATGGGGTACAACCTCAAAAACGACAGAATGATCTCAGTGCGTATCCAAGGCAAACCATTCAATATCACAGTCATCCAAGTCTATGCCCCAACCACTGATGCTGAAGAAGCTGAGGTTGATCGCTTCTATGAGGACCTACAACACCTTCTAGAACTAGCACCAAAAAAAGATGTCCTTTTCATCATAGGGGATTGGAATGCTAAAGTAGGAAGTCAAGGAGTAATCGGAATAACAGGCAAGTTTGGCCTTGGAGTACAAAATGAAGCAGGGCAAAGGCTAATAGAGTTCTGTCAAGAGAACAAGCTGGTCATAGCAAACACTCTTTTCCAACAACACAAGAGACGACTCTACACATGGACATCACCAGATGGTCAATACCGAAACCAGATTGATTATATACTTTGCAGCCAAAGATGGAGAAGCTCTATACAGACAGCAAAAACAAGACCAGGAGCTGACTGTGGCTCAGATCATGAGCTTCTTACTGCAAAATTTAGGCTTAAATTGAAGAATGTAGGGAAAACCACTAGACCACTCAGGTATGACTTAGAACATATTCCTTGTGAGTACACAGTGAAGGTGATGAATAGATTTAGAGGATTAGATTTGGTAGACAGAGTGCCTGAAGAACTATGGACGGAGGTCCGTAACATTGTACAGGAGGCAGCAACTAAAACCATCCCAAAGAAAAAGAAATGCAAGAAAGCAAAATGGCTGTCTAATGAGGCTTTACAAATAGCTGTGGAAAGAAGGAATGCGAAAAGCAAGGGCGAAAGGGAAAGATATAAGCAACTGAATGCAGATTTCCAGAGAATAGCAAGGAGAGATAAGAAGGCCTTCTTAAATGAACAATGCAAAGAAATCGAGGAAAACAATAGAATGGGGAAGACTAGAGATCTCTTCAAGAAAATTGGAGACATGAAAGGAACGTTTAGTGCAAAGATGGGCATGATAAAGGACAAAAAAGGCAGGGACCTAACAGAAGCAGAAGAGATTAAGAAGAGGTGGCAAGAATACACAGAAGAACTATACAAGAAAGATCTTAATGTCCCTGATGTCCATGATGGTGTGGTCACTGAACTTGAGCCAGACATCCTAGAGAGTGAAGTCAAGTGGGCCTTAGGAAGCATTGCTAACAACAAAGCTAGTGGAGATGACAGTATTCCAGCTGAGTTATTTAAAATACTAAAAGACGATGGTGTTAAAGTGCTGCACTCAATATGCCAGCAAGTTTGGAAAATGCAACAGTGGCCACAGGATTGGAAAAGGTCAGTTTATGTTCCAATTCCAAAGAAGGGCAATGCCAAAGAATGCTCAAACTATCGCACAATTGCACTCATTTCACATGCTAGCAAAGTTATGCTCAAAATCCTACAAGCTAGGCTTCAGCAATACATGAACCGAGAACTACCGGATGTACAAGCTGGGTTTCGAAGAGGCAGAGGAACTAGAGATCAAATCGCCAACATTCGCTGGATCATGGAGAAAGCACGAGAGTTCCAGAAAAATATCTACTTCTGCTTCATTGACTATGCAAAAGCCTTTGATTGTGTGGATCACAACAAACTGTGGCAAATTCTTAAAGAGATGGGAGTACCAGACCACCTTACCTGTCTCCTGAGAAATCTGTATGCGGGCCAAGAAGCAACAGTCAGAACCGGTCATGGAACAACCGATTGGTTCAAAATAGGGAAAGGTGTACGACAAGGCTGTATACTGTCACCCTGCTTATTTAACCTATATGCAGAGTACATCATGAGAAATGCCAGGCTGGAAGAATCACAAGCCGGAATTAAGATTGCAGGGAGAATCATCAACAACCTCAGATATGCAGACGATACCACCCTAATGGCAGAAAGTGAAGAAGAACTAAAGAGCCTCTTGATGAGGGTGAAAGAGGAGAGTGCGAAAGTTGGCTTGAAACTCAACATTAAAAAAACTAAGATCATGGCATCCGGACCCATCAATTCCTGGCAAATAGAAGGGGTAGAAATGGAAGCAGTAACAGACTTCATTTATTTGGGCTCCAAGATCACCGCAGACGGAGACTGCAGCCATGAAATTAAAAGACGCTTGCTCCTTGGGAGGAAAGCCATGGCAAGCCTAGATAGCATATTAAAAAGCAGAGACGTCACCTTGCCGACAAAGATCCGCATAGTCAAAGCTATGGTTTTTCCAGTAGTAATGTATGGCTGTGAGAGCTGGACCATAAAGAAGGCTGAGCGCCGAAGAATTGATGCCTTTGAACTGTGGTGCTGGAGAAGACTCTTGAGAATCCCCTGGACTGCTAGGAGGTCAAACCAGTCAATCTTAAAGGAAATCAACCCTGATTGCTCATTGGAAGGATCGATAATGAAGCTCAAGCTCAGATACTTTGGTCACCTAATGCGAAGAGAGATCTCTTTGGAGAAGACCCTGATGCTGGGAAAGATTGAAGGCAAAAGGAGAAGAGGACGGCAGAGGATGAGATGGTTAGATAGCATCACTGAAGCAATGAGCATGAAACTGAGCAAACTCAGGGAGGCAGTGAAGGACCGGAAGGCCTGGCAATATGGTTCATGGGGTCACGAAGAGTCGGACACGACTTAACGACTAAACAACAACAAAAGCTTATAGTATGTTGCTTTCATCTCCTGATTTGCTCCTATATTAACATTTGCTTTAAAAATATTTCGCTACTTTTGATCTGATTATCTCTGAATCAGGTCAAATTTACCAAGTTCCTAATTCACGAACTGTAGTCTTATTCAGAGATGTTCTACCGATAATAACCTTTCTAAACTGTTAGGTTTAGTTGTGACTAAACCCCATGAGCTAGTGACTCAGGAAACCAGCGGTGTTGCCAGATCTTTTTATACAGGTACTCCTCGACTTTTGACCACAATTGGGACCAGAATTTCCATCGCTAAGCAATGTGATCATAAAGCGTAACATAACATGACCACATCATTTAGCAACGGCTATCCTGGTGGTCCCGGTTGCTGTCGTAACTCCAAGATACACAGATAGTTAAGTGGAAAGAGACAGGAATCCCAGGTAAGGAGCATGGGGGTGCTGCAGGGGGGTGGGGGAGGCCTGGGAGGGCCAGCTCAGGCCATGCACAAGTTGAGGGAGGGGATGCTGCGGTATAGTGTGAGCTTCGGAAGGCCAGGGAAAGAATACACTGCAGTTCAGGGGCTTCTTGGTGCGCTGTGGCTCTGGGGTTGCAAGCTTTTTGCAGTCCTAGAGACATGTGCATGCCAGGAAACCCCTTTGTGCCCTGCTGCTGGGCCAGGGCTTCCTGGCGCACCATGGCTCTGGGGCTTTTTGCTTTTTGCAGCCGGCCCAGCCCAATCCCAGCCACAGTCACCCTCTCCACCCTGCCCTCCGAGGCCCCTGCCACCCCGCAATCTGCAGCCCCAGCTGACCTTCACCATCTTCCTCCTGCAGCTGCTGAGGCATGCCCATCCTGGCCCTTTGTGAGGCAGCTGCTGCCCACGTGAGGCCATCTTCCCCAGGTCTTGTGAGGAAACCATCATGCACGACCTTGGGAAGAAAACCTCGTGCGGCCAGCAGCTGCCTCGGGAAAGGCCAGGTTGGGCATGCTTGGTCAGCAGCAGGAGCAAGAACACAGCTAGAGAGGCAGGGGCGCAGAGTGCAGGAGGCCAAAAGGGCATAGATGTGGGGGAGAGAGGTGGGTGGGGGAAGTGAAGCACCCCTGCGGTCTTAAGTGCAGGCAGGCTGCCAAGCACCCAATTAATCACGTGGCCACGGGGGCGCCGCAACGGCTGTAACTTCAGGGATTGGTCATAAGTCTCTTCATTCAACACCATTGTAACTTCAAATGATCGCTGAATGAATGGTCCTAAGATGAGAACTACCTGTACAACAATAATCAGGTACTGAGAAGGGAACAATATTTGCAGTAGGTGCTGTTTCATTTAATTGTAGTCCTGATTTTTGTGGTTAAAGTGAAAGTCTAGAACTAGATCCCCTTTCAATCAGCCCCAAACATTTCTATTTTCTACCTTGGCTCAATTAAAGCACCTTATTGCATTAGTAATTTACGAAGAAAAGCACACGGTTTTATTTATAGCACAATTAAACACTGGTAAATTTACCAAAGTGGGGGAAGAAACCTTATCATGATAATAAATTATGTCTAATAGACTTTATTAGTCAGTAAATTGTTATTAAGTGGATGTAAGACTTCATTCCAATTCCACCATAATATACAGATGATGTTGTCTTTAATGACAAGGTCTTATATATATTTTAATGCCAAATAAAACAAAGCATTCCAAACTATTGCACAGAAATAAACACAACTATGTTTCTTTCTGGGCCTACATCTTTCCTGAATTTTTAGGAGGATAGGGAGAAAATCTGGTTCCAGTCTCTATCGAGTTTTCCTTCTGGTGAAATTCTATAGGACTTGTGCTCCAGACACACATGCATTAACAGTTTCTTCACAATAGCACTGGGCAAACCACAGACAGGCACTTCATTACATGAAATTCTTTAAGCCGACCATGAAATTGAGAGGCCTGTCCAAAACAGAATCTTAAAGCTGTATATAAAGACCATAACAATATTTAGCCTTTATATTTAACTCTTAAGAAGTAGCTATATCCCTTAAGTGGGGCTGCATTTCGCCTTCAACTTCTCTAGTATGGAATTGCCTGTAAGCTGAGGCTGAGATGCCATTGAGTCTGCTGGTTGAAGAGGGATAACAAGCCTCACATCGCTGCTGCCTGCCCCATGTTCTCCCTTGGTTTGATACCTATATTTCGAGAGTTTACTTTTGAGTTCTTGGTTTGGACTGCTGACACTCCAAAGAGTCTGTTTTTGTTTTCAGCCTCTGACCCTGAATGCTTAAGGATCTGGGAAGAAAAAAGTGAAGCACGTTTTCTACATCTTTGTTTGCTGTTACTCACAAGTCAGCTCCCTGCCTCTGTATCTACGTGGGACTTTGCCACAGAGTTTGGCTGTAACCACAGGTGTTCCCTCTTGAGTCAGCCCCCTCTTAAATTCAGTGATGCAGCTAGGAATAGACAGTAAAGCCCTTACAACACTGAGGGCCCCAAATATCAATCCAGAGAATGACCTGTGGTCAGAGTAGGGGCCAGCAGCCCAACAGCAGTTGATCTGGGTATGCTTTCTTCTTATTATTCAAAATTTTCTGGGTAGGTAATGAGTAGCACAGTTTTTACGATCAAATGCAGATTTTATTATGTTTATTCTGAAATACAGATTCCTCTTTTCCATAACCAAATAATGTATCAGAATGCCTAAAGCCCTCATCTCGAAGACCATTAAATTTAGGGTATAAAATAACTTAGCTGCACCACTGCTTAAGTCCACAGCTATGGACATTTATTTCTGTATCGCAAGGTCTCCCTGCTCAAGCAAAGAAAGAGATAAGAGAAAGGTTCTGTCTCATGTACTGGTCATTCCTTACAACAGACCACAGAGCTTACGTGAGTCGGATCTTTGAGGTTGCCCTCATATATCCTTCATATGCATGGCAGGTCATTGAAAGGTGTCACGGGGAGCAGATACCATGCAATCCTCCCCAGTGCATCCTTTCCCAACCTTGGCATCATCCATATGTCTGGAGTTCAACTCCCAGAATTCTGAGCAATGGTATGCTACTTGGGGATTCTGGGAGTTATAGTCAGATATATGTAAGCAATTCGCACCAGTGTGACATAGCAGGAAGCAGGTTGAACTAAGACTGGAAAAAAGAAAATCAGATTTCTATTCAACCATGAAATTAATTGAATGACTGCAATGACTGAATTTTTTAAAAAATATATTAAATTTTATTTAATTAGTTATGTTATACAAGGTAATTCATTTTAAACAGATACAGGGAAAAAAAGAGAAAAAAAAACCCACAATGCAATATAGAAAAAGACAAAAAGCCTGTAATTACAGATACCTTCCAGGTTCCCCCAGATAGCTAGGTCCTGTATCATGAAGGGCTTTAGAGGTTGTAACTAGCACCTTGAAGTGTTCCTGGGAGCTAACTAGCAACCAGTGCAGCTGACGAAACAGAGGTATGCCATGGCATATCCATTACTGTCCATGCTGCTGCATTCTGGACCAATTTAAGGGAAAACCTGTGTACGGTGGATTGTAATAATCCATACACAAGGTGACCAAGGCACAAGTGATTGTTTGAAGTGCCTCCTGGTCCATGAAAAGCCATAACTAGTACATAAGATAATCGTTTTGAAGGCTCTCCTGGCCACAGCTGACACCTGTTCTTCAAGCAGGAGCTGCACATCTAAAGAACCCCCATTACTGAATACTAGTCTCAGACAGGGAAATGCAATCCCATTCAGGACTAAGGACAAAAATTCTCCAGGACTGGATGGCCCAAATACTCAGCTACTCAGTCTTGCTAGGGTTGATCACTCCCTTCTTGCCAGCATGAATGCCAACCATAGAAGAAGGAAAAACTACCACAACATGGTGACTCCCACTCCCAGTTCCCATATATATAGTCCAGAAGAATACCATGATTGATGGTACTGAAAGCCACTGAGAAATCAAGTAGAACCAGGATGCCAACCCTGTCGTGGCTCCAACAGATGTAATCAACAAATTTGATCAATGTTGTCTCAGTTCTATGCTCTGTTCTGAAACCCAGCTGAAAAGGGTCTAGATAATCCATTTTCTCTAGGGCCTTCTAGAACTGGAACCTGGCCACCTTCTCAACAACCTTCTCTAAAATCAGAAGGATGGAGACTGGATAAAAGTTGTCCAGTGCTGTTAGGTTCAGCAATGATTTCTTGAGAACAGTGTGCACCACTACTTCCTTTGAGGCAGGCAGAACCACCCAGATCTCCTGGGCAGCCTTCATTAGCCAGGAATGACATGGATCTAATAAACAGATGATCAGATTGAAAGTCCCAAGGATCTCATCCACTTCCTCAGGAGTTACAGGTTCAAACTCATCCCAGCTAACCATGCAAGACTGTGCCTCATTTATCTTAATAGGACCTGCCCAGGCTGAGTCCAACTCCAAGAGTAAACCCCACTTCTTAATTGTGTTCAGTAGGTCATGAGGTGCTGGAGAGTCAGTACCACTGGATTTGGACCTCTAACAGTAAAGATAAAACTGAGGCAGAGAGGAGATTTCATATATGCTTCATAGAGCTCTGGGAGGAAAGACAGTTTCTAAATAAAGTAATGATTACTAGTATTCTGAATCTAAACGTGTTAGTGTTCTGGTTCATTCCAGAATCTTAAACTTGTTCTGGAAACCCACTGGTAGGTATGATTACCAATAATGAATGTGCATACCATGTGGGTAACATAAAACAAGGCATTCTTACACACCTACTCTCTAAATTAATTATCATTCCATTGATCTTCCTTCTGTTTCAGTCCACTTCTCCCAAATGCCTCCATATGTTGCACAATACAGAACAAACCAAGCTTGAATACCATTCTGATAGCTCCAGGTTGCTGATTGCTCTGCGTATGTCTTTGACATTGGTACCCCCCTACCCAAGGCTTTATTTCTTACCTGAACTCTGATTTTTTTTCCTATTTATAACATTCCAGAGGAAGGGGCAGTGTGATGAAATGATTAAGAGGTTAAATTAGCACATCCAGATTCAGATCCACCTTCACCCATGGAAACTCACTGGCTGACAAGTTTGTTGTAGTGGAGAAAATATATATCCCACAAGTTTGTTGTAGTGGAGAAAAACAGAAAATTTCATCTTATTCCTCACTATACTTAATGTTTGGGAAGATTAAAAATAAGTTTATTTAATTACTTATGTTGCACAAGATCTATCTGTTCAAACAGATGTAGAAAAAAATGAAAATAAAGAACACGCCACTCAATAAAAGAAAAAAAAAACCCTCAGTACAATGCAACATAGAAAAAGACAAAAAGCCTGAATTACAAATATATTCCATGTTCACCTGATTTTATAAAACTTGAAAGAGGACACTAGAAAAAAGTGAAGTTAGATCTAGACATAGAGTAGACAGCTTAAAATGAATAGGACACAAGTTTATCACAGCTAACTTAAATCCCAATAATGATACACAAGGATGCAAACTGATTATTTCTGGTTTCCATCTCTCCTCTCACTGCAACTGAAAATGCTATGCGGTTTTTCCTCCTGCTGCTTCTTCGTTTAGAAGCTCAAGCCTAAAGAGAATGTACAAATTCAGATTAACAAGCTCCTTCTTGTTATTCACTTTTCTGGTGATGGTCTCCTGAGGAAGAAAGGAAAATTCAGCACCAGATGGAAACAAAGAGATCGTTTACCAGTAGGAGATAAAAAGCAGAAAATAAGAAGCCCACTGGGTCTCCCACCTCTTTATTACATTGGTAACATGTAGTAAAGCAAAATGTATGGGACATGATCAGAATGTACTTAGGATCCTTTCTTCAATATGCTGCATTTCACTTCACAGTTGACGAAATCAACTGCAGTGATATCATGCAGTCCCTTTAGTGTGTGCTCAAGGTGAAAGTTCTTTCCAGAATGAGCACCACTGCTTCATTAAGAATTTAAATCTTTTTGTATATCATAAGATCAGAGACCTGAAGGAAAGTTGAAAAAGAGGGGGAAGGCATAAACAAATCACTTCCAGCTAGGTTCATCTCAGCCCCAGCATCCCTCGTGCACTCACATGCCAGAACAAATTCACACGGCCCAGATCTCAACGGATGAGATAAAACAGTCTATACCACAATTGAGCTTAGCTTGCTGTCCAAATTCACTAGGTCCAGCCCTGCCACTGCTGCCTAGCAATTTCACCTTCACCTTGTTTTCATCCAGTCTTGAAGGAGAAAAACGTAGCCCCCTCCCAGAAAAACAAAACAAAAAAAGACAAAATGAAAGCTGCCTTCTCCTTGAGAAAAACCCTCCTGAGAAGTGGAACCCACTCTCCTGATGGGCTCCATGTGGCTGGATTGCCCCAGTCTTCAGTTGTTTCCACCTGTTACCTGGATGGACAGGTCAAGCTAGCTTTCTTTTTACCTTTGCAGGATCTGAATCTCTTGAAAAGGAAATTCCACACATTCCCTGCAGTGTATCTGTTTAATTAGCAATTCTCTCTTGTTAGATGGGGAACCCAGACCTGAATATATTGTCACCTAAGGATTGTCACAGTGACAGGCTGTTCTGGATAGGTAAAATTAAGCTTTGCATCATCTAAACTGATCTCCTACATCCCAAAGCCAGTGGCTATACCTGAAAAAGGCCTATCCTTTGTAATTCCCTAGTGTGCTTCTGATAAGGAAGGCACTTGAGCCGTTGGATCTGCAACAAAGCGATGCAGCATAAAATATCTATTTCTTTACCAACTTTTTAACCCTTCCATTCTATTTCCCTTCCGGCTCTCACTTTTTTTTTTCACAAGTCAGTCAACATTCTAAGGCCACTGATCACATTTACCTGCATTAACATGTTTCTCCCCCAAAGAAGTGTCTGTCCTTTTGCAAACCTTCCTGAGTTGGAAGTTATTATTTTGGCTACATAAGAAGAGGTGCTCAAGTTTTCAGAATTCAATCATAGTAAGAGTTAAAAAAAGAGTGGGAAAAAGAGATCTGGGTTAAAGATCTGTCTGTGTAAACATAAATGTACATACGTGTGCCCATGTTTAAAGATACTTGCTATGCACAAAATCACGTACAGTACACATTTTTATTCTCCCTGGAAACCTCTATAAACAAAAGATCACTCAATTAAAACCAACCTCAAAATAAAGTTACTGATGAGTTCTTCAAAATGTGCAGTTCAGAATTACATGATTTCAGTCTCTGCTAAGCAAAGTGTGGCAAAATTCTAGAGTTTCAAATGTTTCCAAACATGGATTATGTACCTATATGGAGATAATCAGAGAAGTGTTCTGCAATATTATAGTCAGAATAGCAAAGAGATGCTGTAAAAACTCTCCTATTCTGGAGCATAGACTAACATGGTGAATGCCCACAAAACTATGCACAAAAGGTATTATAAACATTTGTGGAAAAGAATCTGTATTGCCAGCATGGTACAATAAGAGAAAATGTATTTTATGCATCCTGTTTGGTTCCATGAAATGTTCTTGTTATAAAGATTCTTTTTTCAAAGGATGGTTATAGAACTGTATGGCAAAATCCAACCCGTTATAAAGAAACCTTTGGGGAAGGGAAAAAACAAACAAACCCAATGCCCTTTTTTTTTTAACAGTAACCTTAAAAATGTGTGGCGGCTTTAAATAATAGTCACGCAGTGAAGGCATTTTCCAAAAAGAAAAAGATACTGCGTCACCAATTTTTACTCTATGTACTTTGTACTTGTGCATACTTGCAGTACCATATATCTCATTCCAAAACAAGCTGAGTCACACACACACACATTTCCTCTTTTTCCCAGAATTTCTATTCAAGGACAGAAAGAACAAACAGGCTGCATGGTTTCCCCATCTGTCCATTTCCTAATCAAAGATCTTTGAAGGTCCTCTTTTACGTTCCACTTTGAAAGAGTGCAAATGCCTATGAGGTCCCATTACATTAGCCCCCCTTTATTTTAAGCCTGACAAACATCAGTGTGCCTTTCACACCTTTATTGGGGGGAAGAGGGACAATGAGCCAAGCCTTTTTTAGCTTGTTTTTTTTATCCTTTGTGAATTATTTTTAGCATGGAAGGCAAAAGGTCACATTCTAGTAAGTCTGCAGAGAACCTTTCTTCATTGGCTGTCACCAGAACAGGCTGCCCACCCTTGTCCCCAGGATGCTGGTATTTTGTCCCTGAGCTGTGATGTAAGCTACCTTACTATTCTCTATATTGCAAAACACATCACCAGCTACAAAACACTCAAGAAAATGAAGAAAACCAGGAGAAGAGATTGTTATACCAGGAACTCATTTTACTGTCCCAAGGAGGACTAGGGTCCACCAAGAAAAGCTCAAAAGTTTCAGCAAGTGTTTTGTCTAGTATGCTGACAGAATTACACAATCATAGATCTGGAGGTGTTTCACAGGCCAGAGATCTGGAGCTGAAGCATCTCTCACAGATGGCTATGTCGCCTTGGCTTGATGACCTCCAGCTAAATGCTGTGTTAGGGATAAGCAACCCGCAGCGCTCCAGATACTTTGTATTTCAACTTCCATCCTTCCCAGGAAGCATGGTGAAGAGAAAGACATTGTGGGATTTGTGGTCCAAAGCTTTGCATGGCACCACTTTGCCTATTGTTGAACTAAGACATTAATTCCATAGCTGAGCTTAAGAAGTGTTGTATTCTTTTTTAGAGGGTTTTTAATGCAGGCTCCAAAGTAAGTTGGAATTTTTATTACATAATAGTCATAGACATGGCACTCTCTCAGTTCCCAATTTTGTCTCCCTCTCTCTCTCTCTCACACACACACTCACTCTCCCCACTCCTCATCTAAAGTCCTTTTTGCAAAGTCTCCTGGGATTTGTAGTACCACACTACAAGAGGTTTCACCCAAGGTTCAGCTGAAATCTACTCTCTTCACACCTAGGTCCATTATCCTATATTCTGCTGCTCAGATAGCAAATCTCTGCCCAGTTTTTGATAACTTTTCAAGTCTTTGAAATACATTCCATCTCCCTGTTTGTTCAAATGTACGGGAATCAAAGAGGTTATTTCAAATTTCAGAGTAATCAGGACATACAGTTAATTTACCATGGTTAATGCATTTACAGATAACCAGAAAAATAAAAAGCAATCTCAAAAAAGAAGGAAGGATTTTGAGAAAGATGACAGAATTTGAAATGCTTATACAAAACCAAGATCATTGACTAGATGTATTTATAAATTGTTGCTGAAATATGACACAGGGTCAGAACAAATTAAAAACTGTATGATAAAATGGATGTAAAATTTGAGAAAAATAATTGCAATGGACCAATCGGAAGGGCTATGGAAAAAATCAATAAAATTTACTCCAAGGCACAATTTAATTGATACAAAGTGTTCTACAGATGATACATAAGTATGTTTGCAATTGCTAAGATAGACAAATGTTGGAAATATTATAACAAAGAAGGAACATTTTACCACGTGTGGTGGTTGTGCAAAAAATGCAAAGGTATTGGAAAGAAATACATTAAAAAAAATTAAAAATCTAAAAATAAAATTTGAATTGAAACCACAGACATTTCTATTAGGCATAATTCCAGAAACCATTTATTAAAAAATATTACAATTTTACTAAGATTGAAGCAAGAATAAGCCTAGCACAACATTGGAAAAGAGATACCTTGCCTATGGTATCAGACTGGGAGACTAAAATTGGATAATATGCCGCAAGAACAACATTGACTGAATATATCCACAATAGAAGTTTAGCTAAGTTCAAGCAAGAGTGGCTCCCTTATATAAAATATATCACAGAGCAAGGCAGATTTAGACATCTGGAATATGTTTTTTTTAAGAACTCAAATAGAAACTAACAACAATTACTAATGACTGATGCAAAGTTCAAATATCTAAACAGTGGCTGGTGGTTGGGGATACAAACGGATGGGAAAGGCAGGATATATCACTAAAAAGTAATTTACTTTTTCTTTTTTTTCACTATAGTTCATTTAATTCAGATGTAGCAAACTTTTTGCTTTTTTCTACTTTCTTTGTATTTCAATATTTTAACAATAAACACATGGATTTTAAAAAAAAGACAAAAAGGTCTCATTTGGTGACTGATTTATTGTCAAGGTTTGCAACCCAAGAAAAAAATAGATCTGATCCTGGATATTACTAATTCAAAACAAGACAAAACAAAACACAGCTATTAAGTTAGAGTTGTTCTGTAATACCTCCTAATATTACAAGCATTTTTAAACATATGTTTTATGTCTTTGGCAATGGTAAGGACATGTGTGTGACGTGTGTGTGTGTGTGTGTACAGCTGTTAACAGTGTATATAACAGTATTTTACTCTAAGTAATATAATTACAGAAATACATATGTTTCCCAATGGAAAATAATTTTCACATCCTCTGTTACACCTGGCATTGCTCCAACTGCATACTTATCAGCTTGGTTGCTTAAGGCAGGTTCAACCTCTTCTATTTTGCTGTCCCACTTTGTTCCTATTTTTGTTTCTGAGAAATGCATTGCTAGGTTGAACTGCTAGGATTGTCATTCTTCCAGGTCTAGTTACCTCCTGGGGTCTCCATGAGTTAAATCTAGGAAGGACTGATTCAATGCATATGTGGGGAACCTTTACCTACAGCTCAAGCTACATTCCCTATGCAATGATGGTGGGAAACTGTAATGGTATGGGGGAATGATCTTAGGAGACAAGCGGGAAAGCTGCAGACTGGACAACCATTGTACAAAAGACATCTCAGCCCACAGAAGGAGGGAGGGTGTGGGAAATGTTTCAGAAGGGACTCTCCCTGGTTTTCTGAAGAGTAGAAGAAAAGGAGGGGAGAAATACTTTCAATCTTTCAAGATTCCTTTAATGAAACCTTACAATAAAGATAGAGCTAGTACTCCTGGTTGTGCTTCTTCTCTGGACTACCTCAAAGGGCTAACAGTAACTCACTTTTTGGAGGCAGCCTCCACAGATCCACTCTTTTTCCTGCTATGCAACTGCTTTTGTTGTGAGGGCAAAGTAACAGAGTAGGTTGATTGAACTGGGGAAAAAATGAATCTAGACCTAGGGTAAATCCATGCACGGTTGTTACCAGAAGATGATTGTCTGAAACCCCTTCTATATAGTGGTTATTCTATGTGATGAGTCTTATATATAGCATAAGATATGGGGAGAGAGAGACCAAATTTGCAGAGGTCAGAGCTAGCTACTGGTGGGATGAAAATCAATATGTGATGGGACAGTGAACATTGTGACTATTTTATACATTTTATGCTCTGTCACAAGACTGGCCACCTGAAGCTATTTGAGGTAAGAGATGACAGGCAAAATGTAACAAAAGCCCACAAACAAAACAAAGGGCAAAGACAATTTTTCAGTAAAGCAAATGGAAAATCTACCTGAAGACAAACATTCTTTTGAAGGTGTCCAAATTATTCTGCATCTGTCCAAAATTATTTCGCAAAGCAAAATTGCTGAAATACATTTCTCTTACTGAGATTATAATTTAGCACTGACATGAATGGCAACAAATGGATCCTCAGCATCATTGCTAATGTTAAAATAAGCAGTGCCATCTCCATGGACATGGATTTTAATTCCAGTACAGATATTACCCTCCTTCTGCCCAGATATAATATCACAGTAAATTCCTTCAGGAAGGCCAGTCTGCAAAGTCGCAGTCAGATTCCTATTAATAAAGAAAAGTTTTCAAGTGAGGCAAATGTAGTGATTTTATATCATACTGTTTTACCCCTTAGATTAATTTGTTGCTTTGAGACTATATTTTGTAATGCAATGCCCAATATTGGTGTTCAATTTTCCAGTCCTAAATCAAAGTGCTGGTTTTTAGTATTTAAAATCCCAAAGCACACTATGTTGGGCTTTCTTGACTGTGTCTCTATCCCTTCCTATAGATGTGTACTTCATTTTTTTCATGTACATTTTGCTTAAGAATGTTTTGAACTGAAATAATAAGAATTGGCTCATGGGCCCCAACTGCTTTGCAAAGTAGTTTGTACACTACTGTCGCTATGGTGAGTTGTGTGTGACCACACTCTTCTTTCAACAGTACTTTGTAAAAGTGCAGTCCCAAAGATCAGCTAAAAGCTGCCCAGAGTTGTTCGGAATCAGGTAGCGTACCAATTTAATTAATTAATGGTCATTTTACTAAATAAACAAAGTGAAATAAACAACTTCCTGAGAGTGTCTGAGTCTGACTAACCTGATTTATGAGACATATAGTAGCCTTTCCAAACCCAGTACATTCCAGTTATCTTGGACTACAGCTCCCATATCCTCTAGCCAGAAGAATCAATGGCAAGCCTAAATGGAATTTATGGAATCTGTAGTCACAGAACTGAAAGGCGTTTGGTTCAGAAACGCTGCTATGTGGTCCCAGGTTCCAACACAATTTCTGTCTTCCTATATGAAAAATCTCTTTTACTTACCAGTCATCATTATTGAAGACAATAAATCCTTGGTTGCCACGACCAAATGCCACTTGATTGCTGTTATTGTCCCACCAATTGGTAAATGGCTGCCCATTCACAACATTGCGGAAAATAACCATATTTCTTGGAGAAGAGAAGGGAAAATAATTGTTTAGAATCTTGATCTACATTAGCTTTTTCCCAGCTTGATGTGTTGCATGTAGAGGCTCATAATTCTGGCTGGAAATTATGGGAATTGAAGACCAGTTGACCTGGAGAATGACAGGTTGGGAAGCATGCGTATCTTTGTGCTGGAGTAGGAGTTGTGAAATTTTCTAACCTTATTTGACGCCACCGATGTTCACAGATCCAGCCATTGCCACAGGTTGTGTCTGGATTAATTGATACAGGTTTAGTTGATCCATCTTCATAACTGGGAGGTCCAACCCAGTCATTAATATCCTGGTTGTTAAATATGAATTAGGGAAACTTAAACATATTTAAAAATGGTGAAAAAATGTGAATAAATTAAAACAAACATTAAAATATATAAACTAGACTAGGCTGGTTGAGGATCATTTATTATATTGCTGGAAAGTGACCAGAATAAATCCTGGCCTATCATCATATATTTGATTTGCCAGAGGAGGTGCCATGCTAAATGTATCTGCGCAGCTAGCACAAACAAGGAGCAATCTGAGCTAGAACCCCCTCTCTCTTTTTTTATATATAATTTTATGAAAAGTTTTAAAAACAAATGTAAAAACTAATACAAACTAATAAAGTAAGGAAGAAAAAAGAAAAAGAAAAAATCAAAGAGAAAGCAAAAAGTGCAAGAAAGAAAAAGAAAAATAGAAAAGAAAGAAAAAAAGATACAAAGAAGTGGCTTCTGATCTTCTTTACAGCAGGTATAAGTGCAATTATAAATGTACCTCTTTCTCTAAAGTTACATCATGACTCTCTTCTTTGTATAATCTATCCTATCTAATCATTAAAACCATAAATCATAAGGTTGGGCTTTTTTTGTTTTATGCAAAAAGTCCATAAAGGGTTTTCAGTCAGCAATAAACGTAGATATTGTCTTTTCTCTAATCAAAGAAGTCAATTTGGCCATCTCAGCAAGTTCTATCATCTTCACCATCTATTGTAGGTATTGCCAAATCTTTGCATCTTTGTGTGTAAAATAATCTCGCTGCAGTTATCATGTACAAAAAAAAGAAGTTCCCTGACTTTTTTCCAACTGTTTGTCCAGCAGTCCCAAGAGGAAGACTTCTGGTCTCAATCGTATATTCATCTTTAAAATCCTCTGAATCAGTGTATGTATTTGAATCCAAAATTTTTTAGCTTCTTTACACGTCCACCAAGCATGATAAAATGTCCCTTCTTGTTGTACTCTCTCATGTACTAGAGTTTTTGTTTTAAGCAGATAAAAAAAGAATGGATGAACACATAACAACGGCATATCCCCTTAAAAACTGAATTAGTCCACTTTATCTCTTTGGGTGTCTTACTAGTGAAAATGCAGATAAGACATATTGTTTGGCTAATGTCTAAAACAAAGATACATCAGAACAGTTGAGCCAGAGATGACTATGAGCCCCAGGGGCAGAGTTTTCTCTTATATTACTGATTTAATTCAAGACCTCAGGCCTAAACTTATTTACTTAAAGCCTCAGGCCTAATCTTTATTACTCAGTGGTCAAGGGCACAATTAAGAAATGACAGGACCTCACTACTCTCCCAACTGTACCTCCTAATTAGCCTTAAGAGGCACATATGTCTAGTAGTTATGAAATAACTATAGTAAAATACTGTTTGAATAGAATGGTTTTATTTGGAATTTAATTCATTAATAACAGTTATTTCACAATTATATGAACCTCCCTGGGACTCTTGTCCCTGTGTCAAATACTTTTTCCTCCCCCACTCCATTTACTGAAACTTGTAATCATATTATTATTATTATGGTTGGTTGTACAGTCAGCCAGATCTTTAGACTAGATCTGGCATTTTTATCTACCTACTGAGTCCTTCCCAAGGACCTGAGATAGGCAGATGTTGTTTGATGGTCTTAAAGGTATCGTTGCAGAATGTAAGCTGTTCCAAGTAAAGGTGACTTTTGCAATTGACTGATGGTGATTTTGTCAATGCCGATGGTCTTCAAGTGGTGCTCTAGACCTTTTTGGGATTGCACCCAAGGAACCTATTACTATTGGTACTATCTTTGCTCTTGTTTGCCATATTATTATTAAATAATAATAATAATAATAATTATTATTATTATTATTATTATTTCAAATACTTTTTCCTCCCCCCCATTTACTGAAACTTGAATCATATTATGATTGGTTGTACAGTCAGCCAGATGTTTAGACTGGATTTGGCATTTTTATCCACCTATTGAGACCTTCCCAAGGACTATTACTATTTCTATAATATATTTCTAATATTTCTATTTCTATAATATATTATATAATATATAGACACATATTTTATTATTACAGAGAATTATTTTTACTACTACTACTACTACTACTACTACTACTACTACTAATTAAAACTGCCTTTCATCCCCAAAATATCTGTCTGGTCTAGAAAATAATACCACAAAACAGAACACACTAATTAAACGATGTAAAAAGCCATAAAATATCAAAGGACCAACAAACTGGTGAAATGGCCCCCCAAACAACTATGAATAGCTTTATCCCAACAATGAAAAGATATTAATGATGGTGCTGGTTGCATTTCTATAGAGAAATATTTTCAGGCAATGGCAGCCTGGTATATAGAGAAGCATTATTTCAGTTATATTAAGTTTCAAGTCATTTAAAGCTTTAAAGGGGATGTGACTGGACGTGAAGCTCCCTCAGAATTGTTTTGGTATATGGCAATAGCAACTTCAGGGACAAACTTCAGTTCAACCCCCATGCAATGCATTTCAGCAGTGGGGTGCAACCTGTAGCCCCAGGAGCCCTGAAGTCTCCAAACTCCTTCTTTGTAGTACACAGAACCTCTCTGACAATGTGGCTGAAAAGTGACAGCAGAGTTCCCCTCACTGCATGGTGAGAAAGAGATGTACAGGTAGTCCTCGCTTAACAATCCTAATTTGGACTGGAATTTTATTGTTAAGTGAAGTGTTCGTTAGGCGAGGTCCATGTCTTTGTTAGGCGAGGACCTCACACTCCTGCCCTGCTAACATGGACAATATTATGAAATACTGTTGAGGGTGAAGAGGAATCAATGTAGCCACATCATTCTCCTAATAAAAGACACCCATCAGGGCACCCCAGATTCCATCTTTCTTGTGGAGAGGTGAAGTTCAACTCCTTTACACTATTTACATAATAAATAGATGCCACTCATTTCCCCAAGCTGTTTGTTAAGTTTACAAAATAGACACTGACCTTTCCATTTTCAAAATATCTAGGCCAGTGGAAACTTGACATGACTCTTGTAAAGCCATACGGATGTGCAAGCATGAAGCCAACTCCCATTTTATAGAGCCTAAATATGGAATAAAAGAGAGAACCAGAAACTAAGATTTATATTTCTCTAGCAAGAAGAGGACTTAGTCAGGCCTTCTGGACCTGATGCTAGACATTTTGGTGCCTGAGATCAAGAGAAAAGATAGCTACCTCCATTCCACACACACAGAAGCAATCTGGATTGATAGTTAAATCTTTTTTCAACGCAGGTCTTTTAGTGGAGTTGAGAGTAACTGGCTAGTTTAAGGGATGCAGAACAGGCTGCGTGGCACTCACAGCTCTGCCTTCCAAAAGAGAGGAAGAACTGAAGGACTCAGGAAGAACAATTGAGAAACCGTTGCTACTATCCCAAATCCTCCTACCTGAGGCAGTTGCCCCACTTAGCCTAAAGAAGCAATCAGCAGGTGAACCTTCAAAAGTGCTTCTCACCTGGCATCCCAGAAGGTCAAAATGGAAGCTCCACCAGCCCCGTGACCTCTCTGATTATCATGATTGTCTACAAAGACCACAGCTTTATCAGAAGGCATAAAACTCCAGCCTTCACCCCAGTTCCTAAACAGACGAGAGCAAGAGTCAGATGAACTGTGTTCAGGAATCTTAAAAAACAGAAAAGCTATAAAGCAAAATTACTTCAAATAAGCCATCTTTTCTCCATTCCACTTGCGAATGACTGTCCCTAGTTTTGCACCGTATTTGAATTCAGTTACTCGGCCATTTCCGAAGTACTCATTGGATTTAATGCTCTCCCCACCTAGATCAATCACCTGATGGAAATCAAAAGAAAAGTTATTGTGGCATACAACTTTTAGATGGAAAAGACAACATATATTTTGCATAAATATGTCTAACAGCTTAACACAGTTCGAGTTATCTCCTGATAAAATAAAGCAATGAAAAAAATCCAGTATGCAGTCTATGCTGAATAGGATCTTCCTTCCCACTAAGCTTTATTTTTTATATTTTTTATATTTTTAAAATATATTTTGTATTTATTATATATAAATTATATATATATATATATATGTATGTATGTATGTATGTATAAATATGTATAAATAAATATATATTTTATATAGTTTGCTTGTCTGTGGCTTAGCATGCTGTGCAAATGCTGTCAATGAGTTTCTAAACCAAGACTTAAGTTTTAATATGAATCCAACCAACTCAGTAAACCCAGCTATGTAAACCATCACTTAGTGAACTATAGGAATGCAGACGCAATAATTGGTCTCCAGCTTTGCCTACAGGCTAATTGCATATGTACATGCTTTAATGTGGCCTGGTTCACACATCAAGGTATAACTTGATGTTCACCTTCAAGAAATGAATAGCATAGAATCACTTCATATTACTTGCTTTTCAGTGGAGTCAGTTCACACAAACAATTAGAAGCCATCAAGTTTATTAATGAATTCATGGGTATATTTGCCAGAATATCTTAACAGCAATATGCAGGCCAGTCTAAATAATGTTGAATACATAAAGAAATGATGTTACAAGGCTATTATCTACAAAAAGCCAAGAAACTCTTCTCTTTCTAAAAATGGTCCTTCCAAACGCTAAATTGTCAGCATGCAATGGTGGGTTTGGGGCATAAATTAAAGTCTACATATATTCCACACCAGCTTTGGAATTATGATCTTTTAATCTATTATTTTTAAATTGTTTTAATTAGGTGACTTATTATTATTACTACTACTACTTCTACTAACAAATAAGATTATTTTCTCATTTTGTTGTATTGCTTCTAACCTTGGCTTTTACCTGGAACTGGAGCCCTAGGAAAATGTTCAGTCTTGCCATTTTCCCAATCTTTGTATTCATTCAGTATTGATCCTTGGTATGAAATGGATACATAGGCAGTTTACCTCTTGGAAGATGAATGGCCTTGTCCCTTCAGCAAACCACTCTGTGCTGAGATTTTTTAGTTTGTCTAGAAATGCTTTCATATCTCCAGGCCACATGTGCTTGGCAGCATCTATTCGAAATCCTGCCACACCAATGTCAATTAGATGGTTCATATACTCTGCAACTTTGGAACGCACGTAGTCCTTCTCTAGTGCAAGATCAAGAAGACTAACAAGGCGACAGTCCCGAACCTGTTCAGAAAGTTTATTTAAAGAAATCAACTGCTCTTTTCCAACATAAACAGACCCTAAAGTCTCCAAGGTTGTCCTTGGATTCTCTGATTAGCAAAGAAAAGGTGGGGGCGGGGAGGGGGAGGGGGTCAACCTTTAGGATGGGTTGTAGATAATACAATCTGGAATATAGCAGATTGTCATTTAAACCTAATCTGGTGTTAAAATCCCCAGCTATAGCAACATGAGCTTGGGAATGCAACCAAAGATTATTAATGCAGATTTCCACTTTTGACCAGATTTCTACAATTTGAGGGTGAGTGGTGTTAGGAATATATAAACATTTACTGTATAAGGAGCAAATTCTCATGGATGACTGCTTGTGCAAAACTGTCAAAGGGATCTAGAGGAGTGAGCTCAGGGTTAAGAGTGACTGAAGTATGAATTCTCAAGTCTACATGGAATCTCCCTCATCTTGTTTCAAGGACTGCCAGAAGTGACGAGGATTTATAGCCTTCAGTATACAGATTGCTAGCTCTCCAGGACTTCTAAAATAAAAGAATATTAAACTGGGTAATATAACTCATGAAGGCAGACTTCCTTGTTCTGACTTCCCATCCAGCAATGTTCCAGGAGAGCGATGACAATGATTCAGGCAATCATACAAGTCAATGGAGTTTTCATGGTGTTCCAGAATGCTATTCAAATGGGCATCCTGCACATGAGGATTTCCCAGCTAGCAAATCACTAGCACAGAGGTCTAATCTGGCCCTTAGGGACAGTCCATCAGGCCTGCAGGTCTTCAGATCAGTCCCATCCCCAAAACCTTGGTCAGGCTGGACAGAAGTTGATTGTGCTAGCCCTGCTTCACTCACCCTTCATCCCTTTAATTTTAAGATGTCTCATGGAGAAGGCATATGAAAGCTCCCTGCCAAGCCCATGAAATTGGAGCAGAGTGAAATTACCAAAAGTTCTGATAGCTAAGGCACACACTGTTTTCTTAAAATAGAAGGCATTATTTATACTTTTTTTTAAAAAAAATCATAGCATATTAAAATAGTGCTTATTCTCAGAGGAGCCGTTGCAGCTGAGGTCTTGACTGTTCTCCCAAAATTGGTTCACCTTGCATGGTGGATTTTTTTTTTTTTTTTGGTGAGGACTGTTTCTATTCTCCCAAACTTTTTTCATGTTTCCAGGTTAAAAATTTGTTGCCGGTCATTACCCTGTTACTGATCTGTGGTTGGTCTGACCACAGTTTTTTTGTGGTCAGTATTAATGGCAGTATTATCTTTGATTGCATTCATGTATTTCGCTTTTTTAACGTTTATTTTGGGAACTGTCCAGAGAGATTGTTGGGCAATATAAAAACTTGCTTATTGCAATCAATAAATAAAACTGACTTTGAAAATTCATTCACTGTGGGCAGGTAATTCCTCTGTGTCCCAGCATAAAATATAATGCAGGGATATAGCACAGTGCCCTCTCATTAATGGCGCATGATTAAAAAAAGGATCGTGTGGAGACTCAGTGGGTAGCCATCTCTATGGGTAGATTTACCATGCACTCACAGGAGTCTTAATGTTTTAATGATTTTATTTTATGGAACATGGCAACATACAGCTTCAGAACTGCTGAAGCAGAAAGTATTGAAGTAAATTAACCAAAGTTTGGACTGAGTAGCCATATTTATAGATCACACCAAGCCATAGTGTAGAAGTACAGATTACGTGTCTGTGTGATTATGCACCTGTGTGTGTGTAATAATAAACTACACACACACACACACAGAGATGAATAATCACATACACGCATAATACACACACACACACATAATGTTCCATGTAACACTTGAAGTTGAAAAAAGATGAGGGAGGGGAGGGAGGGAGGAGGAGAGAGATGTTCGTTTCTATAGCACACTCACAGAATGGGCTGGGCAAAAAACAGATGTTTTGGTCAGTTGGGGGGGGGCAATATTGGGAGGTTTAATGGGAAGGTTGGCCAAGACCTAACTCATTTTGCTCCTTAAATCCCCTTAAC
This sequence comes from Python bivittatus, assembly GCF_059951505.1. Classification (NCBI taxonomy): domain Eukaryota; kingdom Metazoa; phylum Chordata; class Lepidosauria; order Squamata; family Pythonidae; genus Python; species Python bivittatus. The sequence continues at coordinate 19,672,297 of NW_028277098.1, forward strand.
GTGGGTAAAAAAATAGCCTGGAGTTGGTGGGAATAGAGAGTTTTTAAGTAGTAAAATGGGAGGGGGGGATTAAAACTTTGCAAGGCTTACCGCATACATTTTGCACTTTAAAATTCCCCTAAATGCTACCAACAGAGGTACAAATGTCTGCCCCTTTCACTCTGGCAAGGTTCCTAATGTGGCACTGGGACCACATGCAATCCACAGGTTGCCCACCCCCTACTTTAGCATGGCAAGGCTGAATCTAGCTGAATGTCAGCTTAAGTGTACCTCCTTTCATCATTTTTACCACAGCCAGGAAACCTAAGAAACCTTTACCTATGTATTAACCACAGGTTAATGCCTCTAAATCAGAAACTGGGGCCAGTATTTACTGTTTTAAGCCTTGCCAGTTTCATGGCTCAAACTGTCATTCAGGTTAGCCATAAGTTGTCAGTTTGGATGACAGAAGAAGTTATGGCTAAGCAAACACGGGAGCAAAATGATCAATTACATTCCCGCAGGCCCCCTGGAAGGGACACACCCAAGCCCAGGGCCCACTGAGCACCTGGCCCATCAGCCACAGGTCTTAGACCTGTGCACTGGGACCCAGAAAAGCTTGTATCTCTCTACAGCTCACAGAATTAAGCCAAGTCAGAAAATAACCTTGATAAGGGTGTATGGGGGGGGGGCGGGGAGAGAGAGAGAGAGAGAGTAAAAATGTATGCATGTATGATTCTCCCTAAGAAATCCTAGTTGGTGTTTCTAAGGTTTTATTCTTCTGCTCACAGATTACACATGATTCTAGGACAACCACACACATATACACGCGTACATGCATTTTACTTGTATTCAGTTCCATATGCTCAGCATCATATTCATACTAGTGGCTAATCGTGTGAATATTGGCTAATAGACTCATGAAAGATCAGCATATTGTTATTGGGTATCTACTGTACGTTCTATCTGCAGGTGCCATAAACCTGGCTTAAACATGATGCTGTTCATATGCAGAGTCGCCTGGCATGACGGATATCAAATGTGTCACCATTAGAGAATAAAGAACAGAATGCATATATATAATGAATTCAGAAATGTACCTGGTAAAGGTCATTATAATTTTCTATCTCTCCACTTGTAGTTTTGCATTTCCCATCATTGAAGTCCCACCCGGAATAGGGTACAGCAGGAAAATCTCGCTTCCCTGAATCAAAGTAACTTCCACATGTAGAATAGTGGCCAGATCCAGCAGCAGCCCCACACATATGGTTGACAACAGCATCCACATAAATGTATACCTGAGCAGGGAATAGTCGATCAGGTTATATTTGTAAAGCAATTTGAATGGAGGCCCTGCTCCGTGTGCATTGGGGAGGGGGGAGAAGTGCTTCATGACATCATCGTGCAAATTATATAAGCTGGTGCAGAATGCGGCGGCGCGGACAGTTCTGAATGCCCCTAGGAGGGCACATATAACACCACTGTTGCGTGAGCTGCATTGGTTGCCAGTTTGTTTCTGGGTCCAATTCAAGGTGTTGCTCACCACCTTTAAAGCCCTTCATGGCACAGGAGCAGGTTAACTGAGGAACCGCCTCACCCAGTTATTTCAGCCTGCCCCACTAGGTCCAGCAGAAGGGGCAGGTTGCAGACCCCACCGGTCAAGGAATTTCGATTGGTGGGGTCTAGGCAGAGGGCCTTTTCTGCTGTGGCTCCCACCCTATGGAACATCCTGCCTCCCGAGGTCCGGTGTGCCCCCTCCCTCATGGCCTTCAGAAAAGGGGTTAAATCCTGGCTCTGCCAGAAGGCCTGGGGGCCAGATGGGGGCTTGCATCTGTGGAGATGGCTGGTGGGGTGATGGGTTTGGCCCCCCCCAGCATCTTGAAGGTTTAGGGCTAAAATTTATAGGGGGGGGTTTAGGACATTTTTAATGCATGTTTCTATTTTAATTATTTATGGTTTTTAGCCATTGTTGGAGGGATTGGTGTTTTTTTCCTTTTTTGTTATTGTGAGCTGGCCAGAGTCACCTGTTGAGAGATGAGCGGCATACAAGTTTAATAATAAAGAAATAAAGAAATAAAGAAATAAATAATCCATGCCTGTTCCACAATGGTGTCATGATGACATCACCCTGTGACATCATAACCTGTTCTGTGGCAATGTCATATGCACATGACATTCATCTTTTTCTTTAATCATGGACAAGGCAGATATTCTGTGGCTTGTGAAAGACCAATGTTACTTTCTGTCCCAATGGAATTAGAAGTGTAGCTTCAGAAGAATAGGTAAGAATACTGATAAGCTATAGATCAGGAAGCCTCCAAATCAAACATGAATCCATCCATACATCCACAATTTGGCCTTAACTGGATAATCATTTTCTCAAGGCAGTCTGCCTTCCACAACAGGGGGATATTAATAGCTAATTGATCGTAAAGATCATTGAGTAAAGACTATATGTGTGAATACTTGGAGTGTGTTGCTATGCAATTGCAAGGTATTATAATTGCATATTCCCACTCTCTTACCGGCACAATTCAAGATGCTGCAATGTTTTTAACTGCTCATATTCAACATACCTTAGAAACACTTTCTCCCTTGAGCTTCCATTACTACCTTTGAAAGCTACCCAACTGCCCTGTTAATGATACCATCTGTGCACCGGGCTCAGTTAAAGGCATGGAAATCACATTCCTGGCAGGTGCCCCATTCCCAGTGATGAAATACTTCCCCAGACTGATTTGCCAAAGTACAGTTCTGAGCTTTGTGCACTGGCAGTATCACAGCCAAAGAGTATCAGATAAAACCCGTTGTGTTTGTGAGGGCTATCATCAGTCCATCCCTCCAGAATCTGCTCCAGTCCTAATTTACATTTCACCTTTCTCTGTAGGGCAGACATAAAACAGCAGCAATGAAACAATTTACAAAAACAGTAGATGATTTCATAGTCAAGATGAGCTTTGCTTTCCCATGCTGTGCTTTTTGAATGTGCCTTATCGATCCTTCCTCCGTTCCAAACTCAGGGAAGGATGGTGGCTGGTTTGTGTTCCCAAAATAGCTCCTATTACTACACCTTTATTATTTAGACCCAGCTTGTAGATCAAGGTCCTGGCTGACTAGGAATGATGCAAAACACAGTTCTCCTGATTCCCAGCATTGATAAGTCAACACGGGCTGTAGTGTCTGGTGTTTGACAAATGTAACTGTGACAAATGTAATTTTCATGATTCCTGACCTTTCTAGGCACAGGCAATCACATGAACTATCCTTTTTGCAGGCTTGGATGCTTCTTTGTGTGCTTATGGAATCATAGACGACTATATCATATAGCAATAATACCTGAAATCCACCCAATAACTTTTGTCCTCATTTTGGCAATTCAAAGAAAAGGGGATATCAGGTAGCCTCTCAGCATTAGGGAGACTCTAGAATTGATATTTTCTGGAATGTGATGATTTGTAAGGGGCTAATCTTAAATTGGATGAGTTTAGGATGTTAAAGACCATTTTCTATATTAATCCAACTAAAATGGTTCTATTCTGAATTGGGTAAAGGGAGGTGGGCCCATCACTAGTTTGAGAGAACGCAAGCTATAATTTAAGAATGCATATCACTGGTATGGAAGCACAGTTAATTTGAACTGAAAGTCCTAAACAGAATCTCAGATCACTTACTCCAACATTGTTACATCTGATCACCATGTCTTTAAATTCACTCTCATTTCCAGATCGTGAACATAGCTGGTAGCTGATGGGTTGGTATCTTTCCCACCATGGTCTCCATGGTGTTGTAACGACAAGGTTTTCATTTGGAGGAGAGATCTGTGAATTAAATAATATAATCAAACAAGATAGAGCATCATTTCAGTAATTTAGTGGCAGGCTGAAAATGCTTTTTTACATTTTTCCCATTCCATGGGAAAAAGACAACATAGGGAGATTTTCTATGGTACAACCCTTACCTTGATTTGAAAGCCCTTGGGTTTTTTTCCAAGTTATCTTAAGGAATCCTTTTAAAAGACAGTTTGGAAAAGCCCAGTGTGCAGACAGCCCACAGCTTTCCCTTACTTTTTCCTGCTCAAGTTCATGGGATTTCTTGAATTCTTCAGATTCACATTTGAATCAAAACCTTAGAGTGACTACAAATCCTCTGAGTTCTGTTTCAATTAAGCAAAGGCCTGTAAAATCTCTTCTGGCTTCATGAGCATGTCCCTCATGCAGTCAATTTCCCCATCCTTTCAAAAGAAAACATTTATTAGGAGAAAACTGGGAGAACTGGCTAGAAGATGAATTCACTGCAGGAGTGAGTTACACTCTGAATTCACCCCTATTACTCTACAACATGAACATGTAATCCATTTGATGCTCAGAATATTATTCTATCATAACTGAGCAATAGGCTTGCTTGTTCATTTGACAAATCATTGATTTCTACTGGGTCGCAATAAATTTTGGATATGAAGTGAGACTGACTGCCTTATTTTCAATGCAAACAGCAACTTGTACTGGGTTAATAAAGTAAGCATGATGCATTGTACATTAAGCATATTGGTATGCCAGCTACAGCCAAGCTAGAAAAGTTGCCATGCTTTCATTTTATATATATTCTTAACAAGGTACTGGAGGAACATTCACTTTATGGTATAGAACCCTCTCTGTATATATAGAACTCTAGTGATTATATATTAGATAGCATGATAAATTAGGTATTCCTCGTTAAAATAAGTTATTTGCGATACATTGTTTTGAAAAATGTAAAAAATGCTGGTCTAGGTTGTTGTATTACATGATGGGTAATAATAAATCCCATTATTTTCCTACTTCTTGGGATGAATGTGGGAACATGTTCATCATTGGATGGAAAGACATAACTATCTGCATCTGATGATGCATTACCATTAGCAAAATGATCCTCAATAAATGCTCCTCAGCTTTAATCCTCTGCAGTGTTTTCATTTCTGCAATGTCCATTATACATAATATAGTCATTAAAGAACATAGCAAAATGATTTTGTTTTCTTTCTGCTGTGCCAGAAGCTCCTTATGATTGATGAAGTAGTTAATTAAATGGCAGTTGAGGTGCTCAGGTTGTCACATTGAAAATAAGTGTTGAGTAAATCTGCAATCCGGGTGTCTGTTGATGCAACAACTCTTCTACCAGTATCCCTCTCATTATTTATTTGCCTTCATTTAACCAAGTTTCAGCAACCAGTCGAATGCTTGAAAATAAATTGAATTGCAAATTTGATGCCAGATTTGATTGGAACACTTACAGGTAGGTGTCAGACTTCATACAGATTCACTCAGTGTACCAGTACGTGAGTTTGCTCTACATTAGAAATAGGCCAATGCAACCCTTTCACTGTCACATCTCTTTATAGAAGGTTCATCCATTTAGGCCAGTCCTTCCCAAACTAAGCTGTTCTTCAGGTGTGAGAACTTCAACTCCCAGAATTCTCAGCAATTGCCATACTGACTGGGAAGTCCTGGAAGTTGAGTTTGCATGCTTGAAAGGTAATTTAGTCTTATATTTATTATACCATGAAAAAAAAAAAAATCTCCCCAGCCCTTCACTATTGTTAACATTGGTTATTTTCAATTTCAACTGAATTCAATTACTATTTTCTTGGAATTAGAGAAGTTGTGCCAAAGACATAGACATCTTTCCCAGATGTTCTCATGAAAGTCTGCTTACCTGAACTCCACCAAATCCATTAGGCGCTAAGTAACGTTCACATTCAAGAGCAATGTCGTTCCAACGCCATTCAAAGAGGTGAACAATAGACGTCCTTCCAGGCAATGTATTTGGGCTATATTGAGCCCAACAAAGCTCCAGAGCAGCAAGGAGAATTAAAATCCACATGTTGCTATGGGCAATGGATCTTTCTCTGCTCCCAGTTGTAGTTTTCAGTATTTATATTTCTGGTACAGCTCAAAGTACATATCAGTCATGATACACAGTTGGCTACATTTAGCAAATTTCCTTTAATCAAAGGTCACACCATTTGATGGTTTAAACAAGGGAAACAGGTGAAGATAAGGAACTAAATTCTCTGGGAAACAACTTTGAATGCATAAACCAGGATAAGATTCAGTGTGATTGATCACATCTGTGTTTTCTGCTAAATAACTTAGATAATGTACTATCTGCTTCAAGGAGATCTGCAAGTCAAACAAACCGCAGTGGCCTCCAGCACAGATCTGTTCTTTATAAGACTCTCTCCCCCAATTATCAAGAAATAATACATAAGCGTAACCTAGCACGAAGCTCATGGGAATAGTCCAATACATTTGGCTGCTTGAAATTGAATGGCAAAAAATAAATACCAGCCAAGACCAAAGTATGCCATCTGAGCCAACAAAACTCATATAGCTCTCCTCTTCTCCCAATAAACATAGAATATAGTAAGAATAAAATCTTGCTACTTTTCCATGACATTAAAAAACTGAAGCAGCTGCCTCCTTCTACACAAAGGTAGGGAGCTGATAGTTTATCTTGAGCTCAACCACCTCTCCTGAATTCTGTGGATCTTTGAGTTCCGTAGACCTGAGTTATTCTGCACTGGGGAGATCTTGCATGAAGCGCTGGGCCCATAGTAAAGCAGCAGAGATGGCCTTTGTTATTTGCTCTGCCTTTGGCTCTTCCTCTCGCTCATCTGTCATCAGTCCTGTAGCCAAAGTGAGGTTGGAGATTTCCACATATAAAGGTGTTTTGCTACATGTAGGATTTGTATTTCACTTTTTAAAATGATTTTCTAAAATTTGTGATACAAAACTTGGTTTGGGCAAGAGATGCTATTATCTGGAAAAGAGAAAAAGCTATAGGAGATAATCATTTTTCTTTTTTTCATCCTTTTCCCTTGATACCCATTGATTAGTGGAAGCCGCTTTAATACCCTGGAGGAGTGAGGAAAATTCTTATCAGGAGCTGATAGGAGGTTAAGATTTTTTGTCAGTCCTCCAAAGCTTCAAAATAGTTTCCACAAATGTCAATCAAGGCTATTTTAAAGTCCAAAGGTTCTAAGTTACAAGAAGTAAATTTAAGCACCCTGTTCAGAGGTTACGCTCATGAAAATTGCTTGTTGGGAGACAAAAAATGGGGCATAGCTACCTTCTTCATATCTTGCTTTTGGGTTTTTCAAGAACACCCAGCCGACAAGAATTGGGGTCCAATATTGGAATGACCCTACAGGGCTCTTCTGTACGGACAAGGCATCTGGAGTTCATTAACAATAGTAACAAGTAGATTGAGCTATAATGGCATTTATTTTTGAATAAACTATCTAGATCCCTTCCAGACAGGTTTCAGAGCAGGACACAGCATGCAAGTAGCATAGATTATGCTTGCTGATGATATGTGAGGCAGCCAGGATGGGCTACTGCAACTATCCTGGTTTTCCTCAATCTCTCAGCAACTATCAGCACCATAGAACATAGTATCCTTCTAGGCCACAGAGTGATTAGGCATGGGAAACATGGTGTTGTAGTTCTCCATTCTCTGTGGTTTTGTCCAATCAGTGTTGGCAGAGGGAAGAGATTAAGTCAGAGTCCCCTGACTTGTGGGGTGCCTCAGGGCTTGATGCTGTTGCCCCTCCCTTTTAGCATCTGCATGAGACAGCTGGGTGAGGTCATCCATCAGTTTGGAGTCAGGTATCATCAGTACACTGATACTCAGTTGTAAATCTCAACCCTGGGCTGGCCAAGTGATGCTGTCAAGGTCTTATCTCAGTGACTGATGGCTATGTGGGTCTGGATGGGGAGGAACAAGCTGAAGCTCAATCCCAGCAAGACTAGTGCCTTGGAGTATTTGGACCACCAAGGTTTGGAGGCGTTCCAGCTTTAATTCTGAAGAGTGTTATGCTTCTCCCTTCAGCACTGGCACTTTTTTCGGGGGGGGGGGCATCTTTTTTGAAGGTCTTCCTTGCATAATTCATCTAGTTGCCAGTTGTGCCCATACTTGGACTGGGAGGCCCTTCAGACAGCCCCTCAGGCTTTGGTTGTCTTGCATTTGGACAATTGCAATGCACTGTACATATGGCCACCTTTGAAGACCACTTCAGAAGCTGCAGCTGGCCAGTGCACAGTGGTACAGACAGTTATGGGCATGCCACAATATGCCCAAAGAACATCTCTCCTGTGAACTGTACCAGATACCAGTAAGCTTCAGGGTGCAATTCAAGGTATTGGTTATCATTTATAAAGCCCTTCATGGCATAGGGCCTAATTACTTGAGGGACCATCTATCTTCTGTAGTTTCTACCGATCCCATACAAACTGGCAATGCCACCTGGTGAGAACCAGGAAGCAGGCCTTCTCTGTTGCTTGCCCTTTGGAATGATACCTCCCCCAGATATTCACATGGACTTCACTGTGACATTTTTAAACAACCCTTAAAACCTGGCTCTTCCCCCAGGCCTTAGGTTAGAACGGGGTGGCCATGGATCCCTTGTGGGATCCCTTGTGCCCTATACATGACTGGGCTGTTAAAGTTTGTATTAATTTATTCCAGACAGTTTTTTTTTTTTTGGTATTGTTTTGTATTGCATTGTTTTAAATTGTCTTAAATTGTATGCCGTCATGAGCTATGATGGAATCAGTCTATAGATGCAATAAATAAATAATCTTTTTTTTAAAAAAAAAATCAGCTTTATAATACACAGAAAACAAAAGCGAACTAAATAAGAGAAATGGTAATCAGTAAGTATTACAATTTGGCTTCAACATGAATTGCAATGAATGGATGCTTTGCTTGGTAATTAATCTGAAAATGAGCCATGCTGTTAGCAGCAACGTGGATTTGAATTCCTGTGCAAGCCTTGCCTTCCTTTTGTCCTGAAATGACATCACAATAAATTCCAGCAGGAAGGCCAGTTGGAAGGATTACCGACAAGTTCCTGTACAATAAAAGAAAATTTTCTTATTTTATTTATATTCAGAAAATGCATATGCCACCCTTTGCTATGGATGTCTTATAAAATGTATAATAAAAAACAGTAACATATTAAATCAAGAAATATAAAACACTAAAATACAAAAACATAATTAACCAGTCTGAGTGAATAAGAATGTTTTCAGCTCCTTCCCAAATTATAATAGGGAGGGATCTTCTTGCTTCATCTTTAGTGACTTATGTGGTTTCATAACTTGGCCTGAAAAAGCAGAATTAATCTATAGCAAAATCAGGATAGGTATAGATGCCTTTTTTGAGTGGATACACAAGAGTAGGAAGTCTGTAAATAACCAGCTTCCAGAGGAAAAAATGGTGGACTGAAGACAGCTCCATGAAAAGTGGCGCTGACAACCACAGTGAAGAACAAAGAGCTGGTGAGTAGACCAGCTCTTTGAACCTCTCTGGAGAAGGAGAGGACTTGAGATTGCCCACAAGTGCTCCAGACAGCTGCTCCTCGGCCTCTGGCATGCTTAGAGGTCTGGGAGACAAGGAAATAGCCATTTTGCTCAAACCACAGTTGGCACCTTTGAAAGGACACTAAGTTCACATACTTCCTTTTCTAATCACTTTTGGAAATTGCTTGTTAACTGCTTTTCAGTTATTAGGAACCTTTGGATTGAAAGTTTTACAGCACCAGGTGAGTTTCCCTTCAATCCCTAGCGGAAGAAAGCTTCAACTACAAGTTTAAGAACTTGAAAAAATTTTTTTTGGAATAAACAGAAAAAGAGTGATTGAAACTTTGATTTTAGAAAGTTACAAATGGACTAACAGTCCAGATAAATTTGAAATAAGATTTTGGAATTATTTATAAAGAATCCTTCCTGTGGGAAAATGCTTTTGTTTTGAATTGTTAAAAAAAAAAATTACAAATTGGACACTAGAGGGAACTAAAGATTACAATTAAAGGAGGATAAACTCGACTTACAATTACAGAATGGAGCAAAATATTCTAACATTGGACTTATTGAAGGATATTTTTGTAAAATGGACTCAGAAGTTAATATTAATAGTGTGAACAGAGACATCTGTCTCTATGGAGAGATTGTGTCTAAAAAATGTTATGGAAAAGGAACAGGTTTTACCTGATAAGATTGAGGCTGAGTTGAAAGTGGATTTACAAATGACAGGCTACAAGAATGACATGGAAAAAGATGCTACACTGGACATACAAAAGAAACCAGCTGATGTTTTAATAATTAAAAGGGATATACAAACAATAAACCAAGATAATTTTCCTATATTGGATTTACAAAAGAGGCTTGTTAAAGTTCTAAAGACTCTCGTGAGAAAGGACAAAGAAAGAATGAAAAAAAAAATCAAGTTCTCCGACATTATTTGAATGGACTAAAGATTAAGATTGTTAGAAGTAAAAGAAAGGAATATACAGTGGTACCTCAGGATACAAACGCCTCTGTTAACGAAGTTTTCGGGTTACGACCAGCTCCGGCCGCAAAAATTTACCTCGGTTTGCGAACTCCGCCTCGGGGTACGAACAGGATACGTGGCCATTTTCCCTCCCGTGACATGGTCCGCGTCCATTTTTCCGCCCCTGACACGTGGTCCGCGGCCATTTTTCCGCCCAACACGTGGTCCGCAGCCATTTTCTGCCTCCGACACGTGGTCCGCGGCCATTTTTCCACCCGACACGTGGTCCGTGGCCATTTTTCCGCCCGACATGTGGTCCACGGCCATTTTCTGCCTCCAACACGTGGTCCGCGGCCATTTTTCCACCCCTGACACGTGGTCCGCGGCCATTTTCCGCCCCTGACACGTGGTCGTAGGGAGGGGGACTCTCCCTCCAAGCAATAGCCACCTCCCTGTCCTCCACGCCAGAATGGATTAACGGTAATTACATTGAACCTTATGGGGAAATTTCCTTCAGGTTGCGACCAATTCGGGGTGCGACCAGAGTCACGGAATGAATTAAGTTCATAAACCGAGGTTCCACTGTAGATTTATCTGATCAAGGTTAGAATAGATATGTTGCTATTTCTGGTAACCCTTAATGGACTTTTGCTGATACCAGGACTGAAATGATGATGTTTTATGGATTTGTTTATAGATAAGAGATGGGATATGGGAAGAAGAGATCATTTATTGTATTTTAAGAGGAGGTGGTAAGTTACTACAGTTGTTTATATTTCTTGTGATGAAAGTGGGAAGTCATGTCTATACATATTTCTTTTTTTTCTTTACTATATTCTTACTTTTCTTTCTTTACTATTTCTATTTTTTTCTTTCTTTTCTGCACCTTCTACTCTTTCTTTCTATTCTTTCTTTTAATTTGCATTGGATTTTATTAATCTAATTATAATCTTTAATAAAAATATTGGTCTGTCTCTTTATAGCTCTGCTTTGGTGGGATAATTCACTGAAATAATCTTCTGATCAAATCATCCCACTGAAGCTCTACACAACTCTAATACTTACACAACATCTTGGGGACCACAAGTTTCACCCCCCCCACCTTCCTATCAGCAATATCAAGCTTTTTAAAGGCAAAGACAGATGAGAAGCAGTGCCAAGGTATCACAAATACACTGTCAACATTGTCAGAATTGCAAATTCTGCAATTTCATTTCTAGCAATAATATGTGCATAGAACTGAAATACACACACTTTCTTCTAGCACCCATGATATTACAGTGAATGGAACAACTTCCTTGAAACTTTCCACCAGTGCTAATTTATATCTACAAATATTTTTTTTTAGTATGAAGGACAATATGAATCAAGTTCAGAGCTCTACAGTCCATGGGATATGGATAAATACATAGCTTTTCCCTTAGCATAAAGAGACAAACAGCTGAAAAGATTTTAAATACTAAGTAGTTTGTTTAGTTTTGGAGCTTGATTTAGCAACAGAGTAGGTAGATATAAACAATTCTGATGCCACGGCAGATGACAGCATGTAATGACTTGCTTGGCCTTGAAGAAAACTAAACAAAGTGTAGTGCTGGTGGTTTTACCAGAAGATTGATGAGGGAGAGTTGGATAGTAGTATACACCTCTTTCTCTTAGGTGCACGCTACACAGAACTTTATATTCCCATGTAATGGTTGAACATGTAATGTGGAATTAAGCAAATATTTATTTTAGTTACACTTAGATCATACTTTGTTTTGCCTTGTCCTTGGTGGGACACCTGTGTAGAGTAGGATGATCTTTCTCATTGCCAATCCCCAAAACCTTGGGAAACAAATACTCCTGAACCCTGAGATGGACTCATCACCTCAAGAAGAAGAACCCATACAATTTAAACCCCAAAATTGCCCAACTCCTATCTGTGATCTGTACAATATTTTTTGTTATACAGTGATTGGAGAGTCACAGAAGCTTCCTTAAAAACTCAGCATGGTAAGCTGAAAAGCTACATCGCATTTGCCCAGTCAGACCTATAAAATCTCAAGAGAAGAAATATCAGTAAACCCAGTGCTACAGATAGCTGTTAAGTATGAATGACTGATAGTGGCATTCAGTTTTGATAGATATGCACCTCCCTTTCAATATGACCAATCATACAACAGAAAAGCAGCAAATTGGTTGTACTTAACAGTAAACTAGCTTTGATCCAAAGATGCAGCCTAAATTATTTTGACCTACTATATACTGCACAGAAATCCAAGCCTCTTTCAATCCTTAAATACACATACCTGTTATCATTATTAAACACAACGAATCCTTTGCCAGCCCGTCCAAACGCCACCTGATTGTTATTATTGTCCCACCACTTTGTAATTGGCTCCCCAAAGACAACGTTTCGGAATATCACCATGTTTCTGGAATGGAACAAATGGATCAGTGTGAGGAATATACACTTCCTTCCACAACCTGGTAACTGTAGAAAGTTAAGGAAGATATCCTTGATAGAGATATGCAAGATCAGTTGCTAGGGCAACCAGGGGTAAAAATATTTTAAATCCACAGATAGTATTCGGCTCAGGCACCTCTCTAATTCAGTGAAGTATAAGAAGGAGGAAGAGGTACAGTACAATCAGACTTGCAAGATTCTGTTATTATAGTCAATCTCAATAAAAGTAGTTTTAGCTTCCATGTGGAGTTGATTTCCAGGTCTGGTCTACCTTGTGGGGTTGACATCAATCTTGCAAGTCTGATTGTGTAAGAGGAGGTACAACATATAATTCAGTGACTTAGGGAGGTCCCTGCCTGAGCTATTTCCAAATATTATCTCTCTGTTGTGGACTTCAATATGTTTTACCCTTGGTCGCCCTGGCAACCGATCTTGCATATCTTTGTCAAGGTCATCTTTCTTACTCTCTACAGTAACTTTTAGATAAAACTCCTATTGGCTGTGGTGTCTGGAGATTATGGGAATTATAATCCAATAAAATCTGCACAGCACTGAGTTGAGAGAGGCATCATTAAAATCTATCTGCCTACCTATGAAAAATACTTGGTCATTTGAACCCTAGATATATAGAGGAACAAATTTACTCTCGAGAAGGCTCTATATAAGGTAGCACTGAAAGCACTTACCGAATTTCATCCCAACGGTGCTCACAGATCCAGCCATTGCCACAAGTTCCATCTGCATGAATTATCACAGGTTTAATGGATCCATCACTATTGCTTGGCGGTCCAACCCAATCATTCAAGTCCTTTTTAAAAAATGGCATAGTATGTGATTACTAAGCCATAAGAAGCAAGATAAAAACATGCTAAATAAAATCTGCATTCCTTCATAACATCTGGCTTTTAAACATTTCTAGGAACAGCAGTCATAGACTGTGAAAAGTCAACCAGATTCTTACTATCATTTGTACAAGAATTTGAGAACCAGTGAAACTTAAAAAAAAAAAAATCTAAACTGGCATTGCAAATGTCAGCAAGCTGAAATACCTGCAAAGGTTAATTTTTCCTACAAAATATGAGTGTTTCTGTGTGCGTGCAAATATTTTTAAAGTAAAATGATGCAATTCTTATTCTTTATATGATAAAATCCAAATGGTTGCTCATCAACAAACATCCTCCCAGCTGTTTAAGGATGAATGCAAACAAAATAAATGGACAAAAGTATAAAATACAATGATTAAAATGCTGCTGTAAAGCTAACATTAACAGACACAGAGAAACAACTATTTCAGTCTGTTTTCAAAATGATGAGATAAGATACAGTGGCTTACAAATAAAATGAACACATTCTAAATATCTTTTTGTGAAGCAACAGAAAGTTACCGTTCCATTCTGGATATCTCTTGGCCACCAGTAGCTAGACATGATTCGTGTGAAACCATAGGGATGAGCAAGCATAAACCCAACTGCCATCTTATAGAGTCTATTAAATGGATAAAAGAAGAGTTCTGGTGTAAGTGTGTATTCAAACATAGAAAATGACCAATAAAGCATTTGGCTGTAGCAACCCACAATGTTTACTGTCTAAAAATTGCTTATGTAGATCCCAGAGGTATTTTTATAAAGATGATGATGGAAGCTCAAGCTTTGTTTTGTAGCATGCCAACTTTCCATTTAAGGAGGTGCAGAAAAAGAAAATTCAGACTACACTTGGCAGATGTGATCATCATCACCGCCATCTTTACTATCATCTCACCAGGGCCGCAGCAGGTAAACAATAATTTCTTGAGCTTGTTAATAGAAAAGGATACACGAGAGAAAGTATGTATTAAAAGTTTTTAATGACATTAATACAAGGGACTGCTTTTATGGGAAGATTTTTTAAAAATAAGTTGGATGCATTATGATTTAGCAACAAGATGGAACACAGAATCAAAACTCAAAGAGCAAATGCATCAGTGGCCATCCAAGCTACGGAAACTATGCATTTTAAACAGGGTTCTTGACACTGCCAACATGGAGAAAATCTTTCATATCTAATCTTAAATGGTGATTTCCAATTTGACACTGATATCTGCACCAATTCCACTTGGACATGAGAAAACAACCAATTGTGACCACCAATTTCAAAATCAAAGAAGAAATTCAACTCATTCAATTCCTGAAGCTATGCAATGTTTTCTTTTAAATCTTGACTATAGAATATAAAAGTGTTTCATGCAAACATGCAATAAAAACCAGATTTAATGAAAATAAAGTATGGTTACGCCTCTAATAGAAAGCACATATACAGTATGTGAGTACTACCTCCCCTCTAAATTATGTGTCTTGTCATACTGAAAAATAATGGGGCAATCTCATATATTTCTCATTGTACCCCAACTTTCCTTAAGTTGCTTCCAAGGGGATCTAAAAAACATCTTTTTAATTGGCTTCTCTTCTCAGAATCGCTTAACTCAGCTTTGGGGCAGAAATGACTACAGCTAGATAAACTACCGGACCTCTGTATGGTATTAATTTGTAAATTACTGGTGGTGAGATAGTCAACTTTTTAAACTTCTGATGGGATGGAATCTACATCAACTGGGTTTGAGATTCGATCTGTAAACACATAACAGCTTTTATAAACTTTTTTTAAAAATAGGGGTCGGGTTACCTAGGGTTCCAAAAAGTGAGAATGGAGGCCCCACCACTTCCATGTCCCCTTTGGTTGTCGTGATTATCTACAAAGATGAAGGCTTTATTAGATGGCATCATATGCCAGCTCTCTCCCCAGTTCCTAAATCAGGAAGAAATAAGAATGTATTTATAAGATATTTCAAAGTAGGCCATTTTAGTCATTAAGCTGAAAAGAAGGACATGATCCAGTCCTTCCAATTTGAGAAGCACAGTTGCCAAACTTTGCACCCAAAATCCATGCTGGCTGCAAACGACAAGGCTTTGTCTCATGCTGGGTGGAAGAAGCCATCTGTAGCACCAGGATTCTCTTTGCAGGCACAGAAGTACCTGCACCCTTCTCCTGCACTTGGACCCCTGGTCCTAGATAGTGTCAAAAAATAATTACTTCAAATTTGCCATCTTTTGTCCATTCCATTTTCGAAGAACAGCCCCAAGCTGCGTGCCATATTTAAATTCAGTCACTCGGCCATTTCTGAAATATTCAGAGCTTTGGACAGCTTCACCACCCAAATCAATTACCTGGAAAAAGCCAAGGGAGAGAGAAAAAAAAAAAAATAAGAGAAAGGATTCCTGGAGACAGCAGATCTGACATGGTGATCACTTCCTATTATACTCTGTATTGACCCATTCTTGAAAATGGTTTAGAAACTGCAAACATTTAGTCACCAAATTAGTTTCTGGCATGTAATTTTGGGGGCATCTTAGGCCCATCTTGCACCAACTGTACTAGCTGCAGTTGCACCTCTTCCCATACAAACTTGTTCATAGTTTCAGGCATGGATTGGTGGTCCTCCTGAAATGTCTCACCACCAAGAAAGGAAGATGGATAGGAACCATCAAGATGCTTCTGCTGCATCCTGACTGTGGAGAACTCTCCTCAACAAGACTAGACTAACATCTGCACTTTTAGGCAGGCTGCTGGAAAGCCATCATTAGTAGGTTTTCAAAGAAAGAGCTAGCACTCTGAAATAAGACATATGTAACTTATATTTACTTAATCACACATTGTTCTATTACTTCCAACTCATTGCCATCATGACAAGAAAAAAAAAGGCTATAAATTCAAGAACTGGTTTCCTCTGAGTTCTAGCTCTTGCCCTTTTGAAGTTCTACCTTTGTGTAAATAATGTAAATACCTCAGGGTTTAACTTAATAAACCTCCAGGTCTTCATTGTCTTAGCTAACTTACATTTCTGCTCAAATCAATTAGTTTTTAAAACTCTAAACTTGGAAAGGCTTGCACATCCAGGTCCTAGAGTTTACAAAAATGCCAACAAGCACATTCAATCTTCTAGTCATTTAGCTAATGCCTTAGACTTGATCTGTAAAGAATTGCTTTTCTAGAACAGACCAAACGTATATTGGATCTTAGGGTCATCAGTGCCGCAATCTGATATCCCCTGAAATTAAGCTTAATATTGAGCAGGCACATATAGTGTTGCCATATATCCTTATTTTATGAGCCGCCAAGAGTCCTGATTGCAGCAGGATATAAATTTCATAGATAGATAGATAGATAGATAGATAGGATTGCATCACACCTTTGGCAAATTACTCCTCCTAGGTCTCCCAGTCCACAAAATTGTAAGGATGCAGCAAGATAGCACATGTGAAGCACATGAACATTTAAAAACAATGGACAAATACTAGGAATTTTCCTTTTATTATTATTTACCTCTTGATAGATGAAAGGTCGTGAACCTTTGGTGAACCACTGGGTATTGAGATTATTTAGCTTGCTTAAAATAACATTTATGTCCTCAGGCCTTATGTGCTTGGCAGCATCAATTCGGAACCCTGCAATGCCAAGATCAATCAGGTGGTTCAGGAAGTCAATTATTTTTGAACGCACATCATCTTTCCACTGGGAAAGGTCAAGGAGTCCATAAAGTCGACAGTAACGAACCTATACATATGGGGAGAATGATCACTACAACCATACAAAACCAGAAAAATCAATCTGATTTGGGAAAATGTTGAAGGGTTGAAAGAATTAAAGCCCTCACTGCCCCTTAAGCCACTCTCCCTAAGATGGATCTATGGCTCGAACCTCAACCACTCCAAGGATATTCTGGGATGCCACAAAATGAGAGCTGAGAATCTCAAAGTGTCCAATGGAACTTGTCCCCCTTGTTTTCAAGCATTTACAACACAGCCCTCTACTAGAATAAAAGTCACCTGATTTTCCTGACTCCTATCTTTATTAAGTACAATTTTGATTTGCAATATATTAATGCAAGTCTAAGACCTAGATAGATATGCCTCATTAACACTGTATCCTTTGAATCTGTTTATTGAATATACACAGCTTCAGAATTCTTTTTATTCACACAATCACTCTGATCACAACAAGAAGTGCAGACACATGCACAAGACCAGTTATGTTAGATGGTATCAGACATTCAAAATTCTCCTTCGATTTTTAAAAAAATCCTAACCCCATATTGGTATCTCTCGTTCAACATCCACATTTGTCTAAAGAGGTACAGGAGTTTTGCAAAGTCACTGTTGCATGTCACAGAATTTGCATTTATGCATTCTACTATGAAGTGGCCAACAGATTTATCTAAATGTTTGCACACTACAAGCACAATTGCCGTAAGTGCGCTCTCTCTCCTCCAGCAGATACAGATACAGTAATAATACTCAAAACCTGTTCTCGGTTTGGCATTTTCATCTGCAAGAGCAATTAAGGTTTTGCTTCAAAAAGGGAAAAATGATGACAAGCCACCAGTTGCAATAATAAAACATATACCACAACAGAAAATATCAATATGGGAAAGTCTACCTGAATAGGATCACTGTAGTTTTCAATATCCCCACTGGGTGTTTTACATATTGGGTCATTAAAATCAAATTTCAAATATGGGACAGCAGGAAAATCATGGAGTTCTGCATTGAAATAGCTGTTACAAATACCACGATTGCCAGATCCGGCTGCTGAATTGAGCATATGGTTGAATACAGCATCCACAAAAATATGGACCTGTTGAAGATACAAGTGAAATATATATATACATTTATGTTACTTGATCTCAGCCATACCTTGTTCTTCTTTTAACACAAGATCTTTCCTTATACTTACAACACTCACAGTATCTCCTTAACTGAAATACTTGCTTTTGAAAATTACCAAGCCTTAATAAAGAAAAGCTTGTCCAAAATATAAAAAGAGTTGCATTTTACTTAGGACACAATCCTCTTCTCTAATGTATTCTTTTCTGTTCTTCCTCACACTCTTCCATCTAAGACATTCTTCAGCCATTGATAATCTGCCATCAGCACACAAAAGGTTATATACACAGGAAAGGAGAAAATGCATACGGTCTGGTGTTGCTAACATAAGCTTTCTGCTGAAGCTAGGATCATGAATTTTGCCCAAGGCAAGAGACAAATATGAGGTCTTTGGATATTCATGTTCTCAGAAATGGGGAAAAAGGAGTGTTAGCCTTTGCTATTTTGACCCATGATGTTTAGATATAATGTGATTCTTGCAACACCTATCAATGACTCATTCATTCAATTTGCAATCCCCATCTTCACATTTAGTCTAAATTGCTGGCCGCAGGATTAAACTTCTGAAACATTCATTTTTTTCTGTCATCCCTGGTTGTTCTATAGAAGAAATGTCTGAGAGTTCAGAATCTTGCACATTCTTCTGGGGCATCTGGGCTAGTGTTAATAAAATATTAAACAAGGGTTGTTCTTTTTTATTTTGTTTTGCTTTTGAATAAGGAATTAGGTGGATCATCCCTTGGTTTACAATTTTTTCTATAAAACTATTTACAATCAGTACTTGGAAGATTCAGATTCAGAGGAAGATTTTTGAATACAATTCCCAAATTTTGCAAACTCTGTCCCACTTCAAATGTTATCATATTGCTACAGAAGATATTTTTCCCAATTTGGATTAATACCACTCCAAAAATGCATACATAAATGAAATAAATAGGAAGGGAAAATAATAAATCTCTTTCTTTGTCTTCATTTCCATTCTTTCAGTAGCTAGGTAGCATTTACATCAAAAGGAAACATCATTTCTTATGCTTATATAGTTCCTCCACATTACTAGATCAGCAGATCATAAAACTACAAGTATGCAGCTCCTACCCCATTATGGGCACATCCACAAACTTCCTCTCTACACCTCAAAGGCATCCTACTTAACAGTGGCTGAGGTCATATCCTCACATCAAAGCCTCCATCTTGTTGCCAACCTATTGCTAAGGGAGGCTGAAGCTAGCTCCAATATTCCAGCAGGAAAGTGTTTTCCCAGATACCACAGCAAAAGACCTCCTGTGCAGATATTCTTGATCTCATCAGGAAGAGTCTTCAAAGACCAGCAACTTGCTGGATTCTAACTGGTTTGTTGCAGGACCATCCTCTCACATCCAGCTGCTGAGCTCCATGCCTGTATGGCCATTTCTGTTGTGGCTGCCATAGAGGCTGGACCCCTCTCTTGCACAGCTTTCGGCTTCTTTTCTGTTCTTGTAGTTTGATCAGGAGAACATCAACCTCATGGAAGACCAGAGGCAGGTCTTCCACTAGATCAAGATTCCCATGGATAACTTTCCCGCATGCTTGGCATACCAACAGTGGGAGAAGTGACCAACAATTTTGTTCTTAATCTCTGGTTTTATTGAATAAATTGTTGCATATGTTGCACATTTCGGGGGGGAGCTACATAATTTTTTTAAGTAATGTTCACGTGTTTCACCTCAACTGCTCACTGAGAAGAGAGGTGATCTGGAAAGCTACAGCTGCCCCTCTTCCCATTGACTTGGCCAGCATTTGCTTAACAAAGTAACTTAACAGGCACTGCATAGCTGCAGCCACTCCCCACTATACAAATCTTAGCTCCCCTGGCCTTCCCCGCCACATTCTTCTCCTCTATCTGCCAGCTTATCTCTTCCCCACTGCTAGGACAGCATTTTTTAGAACATTATTTTCCTTCTATCTCAAGGATAGAAAGAAAACACTTCCACGTGGCTGGTGAAAGAGCCCTATGCCAATGTATGAATCAAATCTCCATTTTTTTCAGGACAGCATGCAGAACGACATGATTGTTTTTACTCAACAGAATGCAGAGTTGTTCCACTACCTGTCTAGAGCAATTTAGGAGTAATTTTTGGTTTTAGAATTAAATTGGCCACAAAGTTAATATAGGTCAAAATGATATTTGGATAAAACTGATGCTAGACATAAAAATGCTAACCCAGCAAAGTCTGAGAACATTATTATATAATATGGAATGCTAATAAAACGAGGATTGAAAACACACATGGTTCATATAAATGGTGCAACTGATGAAGACATTTTGGTGACAAGCAACCTTGGAAACTGATTTGGCCAATGGGTCCCTTTTTAGATTATGCCCTCCTACAACTTTCAGACTGATCCAGGCTGTGGAAAATAGTTCTTATATAATTATAAAAATTATTTTATGGCAAAGTGATTCTATTTATTTAGGTTTTTTTCCAAGGAAATTTGAGGAACTAGGATGTGTTATTATATAGAATTAATTCTAGCTAATAAGAACTTTGAATCTAGAAAACTGGACAAATATCTCATAAGACACCGTTAAAAAAATACCAACTTCCACTTATATACCAGGGTAGCCCTTGACCTGACATCTCCTGCTCCCCTCAACTAGCACTAAAGTAGTGAAAGCCACTTACTCCAACATTGTTGCATCTAGTCACCATATCTCTGAACTCACTTTCATTTCCAGAACGTGAACATAATTTGTAACTAACTGGCTGGTATCTCTCCCACCATGGTCTCCAGGGATTCATAATTACAAGGTTTTCATTTGGAGGAGAAACCTAGATATTCAGAAAGAGAATGAGTAGGTAGAGAATAAATATTACAGATCCTGACTATCAGATTTTATTAATCTTATTGGTCCCAACCAATTCATAGTTTAAACAAGAGTATCAGGATGAATATGAAAGTTAACTGTAACAATGTACAATTATAGGTATACAAAGCATTTCAGGTTTGAACTGCTTCGAGCTTGAAATTGGCTGGTTCAACTTCACTGGAACTGTTTTAACCCTGAAAGAACTCCGTTTGAGCTTGAAGCAGCCCTAATACGAAGCAAGCTGTTTCAGGATAAAACTACTTCTATAGAAATTGGAAAGAGGATTGAAATATCTGTTTTGAATTCAGAATTGAGAGATTTGATCTTCAAAAGGTTTAAACTTGAAATCTATGGAACTCTTCACTATACAGTACAATTTTGTAACATTATTAAGCATTATCATTGAGGTTAACAAGTAATCCTAAATATGATGTTGGACCAGAAAAAGCCAACAGAAGAGACAGGAAAGCAGATTATCTTCCTGCCTTCTTCCCTCTCTAGCAGTCACCAACCTTTCTGAGGAAAAGACTCACATGACTCCACAGAACAATTTGCACAAGTGGAGGGGATGGCGTTACACATAGGCAATCACACCCTATTTGTTTCCTGCTTTCTCTCACACATAGTGACTATCCCTGTAAGGTTCATTGGAGAGGAGGATGCTTCAACCAAACCCTTCCCAGGGATCAGCATCACTGCTCCCTGTTTTCAACAGCATCTGAGAAACAGACAATGTTTGGATAGGACAGGATTTCCCAGACTTAAGGTGGAAGGTTTCAGTAACCTTTGCAATGTGTTATTTTGCCACAATGTTGCTTACATAGTAAGATCAAATAAAAATTATATTGTTCAACTCATTCTTCCACCACGAAAGCATATAGCATTTCTATGTTGGGCTAAAAGAGCATGACTGATTTAGAATCAGCCACTGAGCTTCACATCTGAGTGAGGAATTAAACCTTGAATTCTCTTATTTCCACCATAAATATATGTTTCTTACTTTATGTTTACCTGGAAATCACAAAATCCAAATTTTATTGGCAAACTTCTAAATACAATGCAAATCCTGCATCGGGGAGGGTGCGTGAGGGTGCAGCATGGGTCAGGTAAGGTGTGTGGAGGTGTGGCGTGGGTCAGGAGTGGATGAGGGTGTGGGACAGGTCAAGGAAGTGTGTGGAGGTGTGGCATGGGTCAGAGAGAGTGCATTAAGGTGTGGTGCAGGTTGTGGAGAGTGTGTGGAGGAGTGGCACAGGTCAAGGAGAGTGTGGAAGGCTGCAGCATGGGTTGGAGAGTGCATGAGGGTGTGCAGTGCAGGTTGGTGAGGGTATATGGAGTTGCAGCGAGGAGAGTGTGGCGTGGGACAGTGAAAGCGCAAGAGTGCAGCATGGGGAAGGTGTGCGGAGGGTTGGGGAGGATGCATGAGGGCACAGCACAGGTTGGGGAGGGTGCATGAGGGTGCCAGGAGGTGCGCAAGAGGTGTGACGTGGGTCAGAGAGGGTGCAGTGTGGGTGCAGCGCAGGGAGAGCGCACAAGGGTGCAGTGAGGGTCAGGTGCATGAGTGAGTAGCACAAGCCAGAGGAGCTGAGGGACTTTATGGGGAAGCCAGCAGGGAAGGCTGCAAATGGTGATAATGTGATCGAGGGGCACTGCAACCAGTCATTAAGTATGAACCGTAAGATCACATGACCACAGGGGTGCTGGGATGGCCGGAACTCTGAGGGCTGCTTGTAACCACCATTCGTTCAGCACCATAGTAACTTTGAATGGTCGCTGAACGAATGGTCATAGGTCGAGGACTACCTGTATGTGTGCGAGGCTCTTCATGACTAGCTCTGTATATATCAGAGCCCAGACTCTATCAGTGGTTATTTAGCCATAACTAAAGAGACAGACATACTCACCTGAACACCTGCAAATCCATGTTGGGCTAAGTACCGCTCGCATTCAAGAGCAATGTCGACCCAGCGCCATTCAAAAAGATGGACAATAGAGGTCCTTACAGGTTTGGGACTAGACTTGTACTGGGTCCAGCAAAGTCCAAAGGCTGCCAAGAGAAACAGCAGCACAAGGTTCCTCATGTTCTCTTTAGCACGTGATGGTATCTTCCTCAGTAGCCTTTTGCATTCCTGTTGGAGAGCATAGCACCTTTACCAATTATACACTTTAAATTCTGCCTTATTGTCAACATCATGTTTAAAGCTGGATATTCTTCATCATCATCATCATCACCACCACCACCACCATCCTACAAGAATTAAGTATTCACAAGGTAGAAGACGCCACTTTTGTTTGTTTACCAGGGTCAACAATTGAAGTTAAGAGAAAAATAACAAGTCTCTGTTTATACCATGGTCCCAACTACAGGCCGGATGAAAATACATTTTATCAGAATCAGGTCATTCATGGACATAGTCAAATTTAATTTGGGGGGGCGTGTCTGTTAGGCATCCATCGCTAGAAGTACTGTAGTCCTGTTGATCAGGAAAGGGCAGAGAGTCAGGTTTCTGACATTTATTCAAATTCTGACCAATGCAGAGTGTTAGTGCAACTCTTTGATCAAACACACCTATGGACTCACATGTGTCAAGACACAGCTAGGAACAGATAACTTTGTTTTAATTTATGTACTGATGCTTAACTTAAAGCAAGTTGAGAGAAACAATTCAAATCATACATTACGTTATTCTAAATAGTTTGGTCTGTATGCCAACCTTGTAACATATGGAGTGGTATATTTCTAATAATCATAATATAAAGATTATAGAAAAAGGGAATTTAATACTTGCCAAATAAGAAACAGAAAAAGGCTCTATGAAAACCACAAAGTAAAGGTTTGGAGTTATAAACTCAAACATTTGTGGAAATGGTGGGCATAAATAGATAGATTTGGAAAACCGTGGGGGGTGGGGGAAGGAAGCAATAAAAGGAAGAGACTTACAGTATAGTTATCTTATTTCAGAGTAAGAAAAATGCAGCAGACTTTGCTTCTAGGCTGGTCACGTATATTTGGAAAACCAGGGGTGAGTGTGGGGGATGTTCAGCCAGGTCCCTTCCAAAATCCTGTAATTTCAAGGCAGCATAGCTGGATAACTATAGCCAAGTCACAGAATCATAGAGTAGGAAGGTATTTAATAGGTCATTAAGTCCAAACCTCTGCACACTGCAGGATTCACTACACCATCCCTGATAGTCAAGTTGAAACAGTTCAAAGTATATTCCATACTGCACGTAAGAGGTAGAGTTCCTCTTACATTTTCTGTACCACCCAAAACACATTTACGGAAAGCCTCAAGAAGTTTATTGAGATCTTATCTATAAGCAAATTTTTAAAGCTGCTATTTGGTTACAGAAATTTCTGACATCAAATTCCTGAAAACAGGTATGTTTTATAGAGACCCAGAAGATATTGCAGCAGACAGGCAGAAGACAGACTTAGAAGTAAAAAAGGAGACAAAATAAAGAATTGTCAGAGTGCTATGTCTAAAACTATTATGTAATAAAGGAGTTTAAAGTTATACCTGATTCTGTAATCTGTTAAAAATTTCCTAAGAAAGAATATATGCCCCATGCATATACATATTCATGCTATATGTTTAAAAAGTATTTTGTTTCATTTTTGCCCTAAACAATGGAAACACAAAAGAAATCACCAGAAATTGGGAGCTGAAGATTCCCAGCACAACCATGGCCTGCTCAAAGTTTTAGAAAACAAAAGTGCTATTCCAGAGGACAGGTTCTTCTACCAAAAGTATTCCCAAACCCACATTTAGAAAAGGAACTGGGACAAGTGCCATGTCTAATCAATCCAGGTTAAAATTTGCTTTTAACTATGGAGCATTTGCCTGCAAAAGCAATTTATCTGTTCACATGGGATTTTTTTTTTTTAAAAGCAGGTAGCTGAGATCATGTTGTTGATTTTTTTGCAAAAAGCGTACATGACCAAAACAAAATTATATTGAGACTTATGTCACACAAAAAGGGACAAAGGAACTGCTTATTTTATAAGCTGCTCCAGTTCAATCAAATGAAAATAAATCATCACACTTGGTACACTTCTTGAACTCACTATGCATACTACATGTGACAAGTCTCATGAACATTAGGTATATGCTTATGTAAGTTGAAAACAACACAATTTTGAAAAATCCATAGTAAAATGCAAGCATTTTTAACCTTATTTGCTGAAGTAGTTAGCTTTGTATAGTTCTATAAAACCAACAAATTCAGATTTTCTGAAATTTTGCATATCTTTGCCACTAAGCATTATCAGAGCTTATGTGGATCTTAATGCTATATAACCAGAGTCTCGATGAGCAAATAACACCAAATAAGTAACTCCATATGAAATGTGGGTCAATGTGAAAGAGTATAATTAGTCGCACCAACTTTAGCTGTAATAATTGCAGCGAAATACTTCTTGTAATTGGTGATGAGTCTCTCACATCATTGTGTAGGAATTCTGACCTATTCCTCAATGTTGAACTGCTTCAACTCAGTAACATCTGAAGGCTTCTAACATGAAATGCTTGTGCAGATTCTGCCATAACATTTCAATGGCCATTCCAAAGCAATTTAATTTGTTCTTCATCTATTCCCTTATAGTTTTCCTGGAATGTTTAGGGTCATTGTCTTGCTGTATGACCCACCTGCATTTTAGCTTCAGCTTACAGAGAGATAGCCTGATATTCTCCTGTAGAATTCTGATACAAAACAAAATTCATGCCTTCTTAAAGGATGGAAGAACATCCAGAGCCATGATGCTACCACCTCCATGTTTGACAGTTGCTACAACATTTTTACTATGTGGAATGCAGTGTTTGGTTTCTGTCAGACCTAACAACCCCCATGTAGCTTGAAAACTGCCAGTGTTGACTCATCTGTCTAAAGAACATTCCTCCAGAATTTGTTGTTTGGCAAACCTGAGATGAACATTAGGGAGCAGTTTATGTATTTACCAAATTTGCACCTGCATGCAGCTGGCTTTGATATTTTCCCATGAATCCCATTTGTATGCAATTCATTTTTTTTGATGGTGAACACTAACAAGAACACTAACACCAAAGTGAGAGAGGTGTTCAAGATCCCTGGATGTTGTCTGGGGTTCTTTGTGATTTCCTAGACAATTCTATGCTGTACTCTTAGAGCAAGTTTGATAAGACTTCTGTCCTGTCCCAAAACATCTCCGTTTTAAGACAACATATGTTATTGTGGCAAATCATCTCCATTTTAAATTGACAACTATGGATTGGTAGGCCCCCAGAACTTTAGAAATGGCTTTATGCCCTTTTCCAGAATGATAGGGTTCAGTGCCTTTTTACAGAAGCGTTTGAAATGTCTTTTGAGCTGGGCACAGAATCTGTGTGGTGAGAACTTCACTGGGTTAAGGAGAATAAAAATCCCATAGGACTTTTTTAATGAAGGGTTTGCCCAGCTGTTCTTATTCATCCCTTTTACTGAACTGATTGAACTAAGGGGACAAATACTTTTTTTACCAATTGTGAAACCCAGCCATTATGCTAGAATATTGTTCGAATCAATGTTCAAGCTTTTATGTTATATTGTTGTTATGATGTGTTTCTTTGGCCACAGATGTCATGAAAATATAGCAACCAAGGTTTAGCATTGAAGCTATTTTGTGAACTCTAGGAAACCTGGAATGCTGAGACAGGGCAGAGATGCTACAGCAAAGTCTACACAAGATACATGTATTTTTGTTTTGTTTTGCTACCGTGGAAAAAAGGAGAGAATCAGCAGCAGCCTTTCCTCCCCAAAATGAATAATAATATTTACTTACAAGGACATTCCATGGAAACCAATGGGATTTAATTCTGGGTAAATATAGCTATAAAAGGCTTGGGAAACAGGTTATTTCGCCAACAATTGTGGGGAAGCAAGAATCAAAAGGCAGAGCAAAAGGCAACACATTTGTAGAACAGACTAACTCAAATAACCCTGTTCTCTCACACATACCCCAGTTCCACACATACCTATTTCTCACACAAAACAGATATGTATGTATACATGTGGATAATGCTAGTGATGATGATGTCTAATCACAGAGCATTTGAGGCAAACACCAAGGCTGTGTTTGCACAACATGACAGAGTATCCTAAAACGGGAATGGGGATTTATGCTTCAGAGTGTTGTGAAAACCCAGCCAAGTACTTAGCGTATTCTCTTAAGCAGGTTGTCACATTAAGCCATAAAGTGATTTACTTCTTTGGCCTTACAGTGTTATCTGAAAGCATCTATTCAGTTTTCCTTACTGGAGTTTAGACCTTAGTGAGTTTCATGAGCTCAGCCAGAGGACCATCAAGAATAATTTGGGTTTTAAAGACATTTGAAATGCTGAGATGGAGGCACCGAAGACAAAGACATATTTGGAAATTTATGAATTTACTAATTAAATTTATATGCCACCTGACTCCCAGCAACTCTGGGTGGTTTATAAATTGTTAAAAAAAATACATTTTTAAAAAGTAAACAATATTAAACAAAAAAGAGCAAAGATGGGAACAAAGAAAAAGAAGAAAAGGGGATTCAGTCATGCTTGCCAAAGGCCCGGGTGAAGAGCCATGTCTTTAAGGCTCTTCAAAACACCAGTAGGATGGGGGCCATTTGAATCTTGGTAATAAGAAGTCTGACAGGGAGGATTTTGAAACAGGTACAATGGGAAGGTATAGCTACCCCAGAATGGCTGCTCTTCTGGAATAAATGGGAGTCATTAAATGGCCTATTTCATAATGAGGCTATAGAATCCCCATTACTCCCAGCTAACAAGATATATTTGCTGAGGAAGCTGATGGAAACTGTAGTCCAAAGACACCTAATGGGTGTTATTTATAGAGTGAGGTTTAAATGGTCAGCTTTGGCTATTTTGAGCATTGTCATCCAAGTTGGGAGTTGTACTGCAATACTTCTGCAAGCTCCCACATCTGGGCTAGCATTTTGGACAGGATAGCTGGGAAACACAGGTAGAACAATCCAGCAAAGGTTGATAGGGGCAATCAGACTCTCATTGTCCCTAGTCCCTTGCTTTAAAAGTGTTATATGTTGTAGATCAAACTGGCCTGAGGATGCATTTTTAGGCTGGGTTTAGATAACAGCAATGAATGGACGCTTAACATTAATAAATATTTAACAACATTTGAAATCCAAAGAAGCCACTCATTCTACATCACACAAGCTTAAAGCTCCCACTCCATTCATGTTTCATTTGATAGTGATCACATAGCCATAATAACAACAAATAATAACAATAATATAACAAACCTTCCAACTCTGCTCCAGTGTAATTTACCCAGGGACACACACACACCCCAGCTTAAATACCTTACTTTATCCAATAAGTTATACATCCCACTGTTGTTTTTTTTAAATCCTATCTACCTATGATATTCAATGCCTTTAAAAAAACAGCATTTTTAGTAGAGAACTAGACAACCTGTGACCTGTTAGATCATCGTTTCAGAGATATTTCCTTAACTAAACAGAGAAACAGAATGACCAAGGGCAAAAAAGCAGTGGGACTTACTATTTGCTGCTGGCTTCCCCATTAAATTTGCTTGTGGGAAGCTGGCAGGGAGTGTCAGAAATCTTCCTCTCTTTCTCTCCCCCTCCCTCCCTTTTCCTTCTTCCCTCCCTCCCCACATATAATATAGGTTTGTACCATTTGCCCTCCCCTCACGAGAACCCTGGTGAAGCCTCCTCCTCCTCGGCTGACCCGCAGAACTACCTGCCACTTTGCTGGGGAGAGGTGGAACAAAGGGAGCCGCGGACCGCAAGGAAAACTGCACCCCCGCTCCTCATTCTGGCATGTCCCCAAGGCCCGTCGACTGTTGGCACCCCCCAGCCAGCCCTACCTTGCCGGCAGGCATCCAAGTCACTCCTTTGTCCTTCCCTCAATGCCCACCTTTAAGAGATTTCTAATTTCTGCCTCGTTTCCAAAGCAGCCAATCATGGCTCGCTCGTTGGGCCTCGCTGCCAGCCAATTGGGTGCAGGGGACAGATAGAGGCAGGAAAGAGGTTGTGGATACCCCCATGACAATCACATGACATGGGCTGACCGTGGCGGCACAGCAATGCTGAAGCAGCCACAAATTCCCCAAATTTCAATCCCATGGGTGTAATGGGTCCTGGATTTTGGACACATTTTGTAAGTTAGCCCATTTGAGGTATTTTGGTTCAAAACTTGTTGCCCTATGATGCACCATTTCACCCAGTTGAAGGTTACAGACATGAAAGTTTTAGTAATATATAGATGTTTAAACACACAGCTAACAGATAGCCATTAGAACAGCAGGCATTCCCAGGAGATCAAGTGTGTTTAATGTAGTGTCTAGTATGCAACAAAGATACTCATGTACTGTACGTGGCATGCAAGTCCATTTTGGGTGAAGTAGAGAGAATAATTTATGTGTCCAGCACAAAATAAAGCTTATCCATATGTACAGTAGAAAGCAAGGTAAGCTTCCTCTCACATTTCTCACATGTCAGTGGGGCTGGGCAAACATTATTCCACTGAATGCTTGCAGATCTGGAGCCTCGACTCTGTAGACCTACAAACACATAACAAAAGTTAGAACCCTTCCTAGTTTATTAAAAGAGCAAAAGATGTCATTGCTTCTGCAGTGTGGAAAGTATGTAATGAAATGATGAAATGCAACTTCTGAGAAGGATACTGAATTAATGGTTGGAAAAGTCAGAGAAAAACTTTAGAGAAGGAGACAGGGGAGGTTTTTTTGTTCCAAGAAAACTGGAGGAGCTGACACTGAAAATTACAATGCAACAGGTGCCGAAGGTCCTGGAAGAAAGTAGATGCTGCATCTTTTATTGCTGCAGATTGCAATTCAAGCTGGCTGCAGGAACCATCAAGGGATGGGCTGATAGAGTGAGGGAGCTGCCAAGATTGTAATTATGCCCGGGGAGGAAGAGGGATGGAAGGGAAAGAATTTAGAAGAGGGAGATGCTGAAAATTGAAAGGGATGCAAGAAAGAAAAAGGATTATCTGCACAGCACAGCAGAGAAAAAGCAAGACTCACCTGGACAGGCAGATGGCGGCCACCATATTTGACATAATGCAAGAACAGGGGTAACAACTGCTTGCTTTCTTTTGTATCTGCTTTGAAAACAGAAGGAATAGTGCAGCTCCACAACCAGGAAACTGCCATCATTTGGTCTCTGCTGGCAATACGAAGCCTAGCTGAATATTTTCAAGCTGAGAAAGGTGGTAGAGTGCTTCCAATCATTTTTTTCTCCTAAAGTTTTTCAATATTCTTTCTCTTCTATTTTAACAGGGCATGCACAAAGGAATGCTATTTTCTTTTTAGTATATATTTCATTGTTGGGCTTTTTCTGAAAAGCAAGTAGCTGAGATCACTCAGGAAGCTTTGCAAGAAGTGTGAATGACCAAAATAGAAACCATATTTACTTTTCTACCAATCCGAAAAGAGCCATCCAGCTTTCCAGGGGTCTCATTTCAGCTAAATGTGATCACAATCTTCACAAAATTGGGTACTCAAATTCACCAAGCATCACACGTGCAAAGTTCAATAAGATGGATAACTTATAATGTCGAGGAAATCTGCAAAGTGCCAACTCCAAGAAATGTAAAAACTAGGAAATGATCTTATTTCTGAGAGGCCTCCCATAATAAATATCTCTGTGGGCAAATGATTCAACAAGGTTTCCCCAAGATAACTCATTAGATTTAATTATGTACCTAAGAAGCCTAGCTTAAGCTCTGGTGTCAATAGAATATCCCCAAGAGAAAAGAACCTTTTTTAGTCCTCCCTTGGCATTTTTATTAACCTCTATACACAGTGAGTGCTTGACTGTATTATTCTCTATTCCTGGATGCTCTTTTCAAGATTCTAGAATCCTATTTTCCCAGAGTTCTAAAAGCATGTCCTCTGCTCTGCTAATCAATGCCCCACCAGCACCATGCTATCTGCTTGAGCAGGTTCCTGGAATTTGAACTTGTAAAACCTCTCCTAAGCAAAACCCCTAGAGATCAAGGATGTAAATAATCCTTTTATAGGACAAGGGCCATATTCAGTAGGAGGACAATGCTAAAACGGGGCTCAGAGCAAAAGAAAGAAAAAAGAAAAAAAAAGCAACATATAAATTAATTTTAATTAAAACGAATGGCCACCCAGATGTTTCTAAGAGGTCCAAAAGGAGAGTATGAAGTTCAGCTTTAGCATCAAGTGAGACATTCTGGAAGGATGAAAAGGAATGCTATTTAAAAGGAAATTAAGTAATTGATTCATAGAATGTAAAGGTTGGAAGGGATTTTCCAACTTGCAAGATTCTGTTAATGTAACCTTACAATAAAGGTAGAGCTAGTATTCATTGTTGTGCTTCTTGTCTGGACTATCTCAAAGGGCTGACAGTGGATAAAAATAACTGAAGCCCAATGTTTGGATCAAAGCCTGTTCACTGTTTAGCAGACCCAACTGGCTGCTTTTCTATTGTATGTCTGGGAGGTTGTTCGGTCTGGTGCCTGGAGAAAGGATACTTCTGTTTTTATTCTTTTTATGGATTGTTGTGAACCTCCTAGAATCATTATATGAAATAGGTGGCCAAAAAGACCTGTAAATAAATGCCTCCTAATGTGCAATGGTGCTGCCATGTGTACGTATGCAGCATGCCATAAACTAACCCTTTCTTGACTTTTCCTGCCTTCTGGGACCTTCTAGGTTGGAGTTCATATTGGTAAAAGTTTGTAACTCCAAAGTTTGTAAGTAGAGGACTGTCTGTAAATAACCTCCAGTTGGGCCCTGCTGTTTGGATTTATGAAAATGTAATTTGGAACAGCAATAATTTTGGATTCCATCAGCAATGGCTCCTTATGTCTTCAGAATTGGAGTATGGGTGGGGGTGTGGAAAGTTATACCCTGGGTAAGAGCTAGGGTTGGGCACCAGGTTTTCTGGTGTTGTTTGTGAGCTGGACTGTGTGTAGATAGGTGGACAGCTGAGCAGAAGGGGTGGAAGCAGGGTGACTGAATCCAGACTGTTTAACAAATGGTGCAACATCTTCTATGAACCTCTCTTTGAACAGACATTGCTGACTTGGTAAGACCAGACTCTCTGCAACCTAACAAGCAAAGGAGGTAGACTGAGGAGGCTGGAGCCTGAAATGGAATTTGCCAGCTCAAGTACAATACACAAAAGAAATCTGAGCTTTATTCCTGTCACTGTTATTCTCTTTTTATTCTAAAGTATTTGTTTTGAAGCAACTGTTTAAGCAGAAAGGACTGAAGCCTCAAGAAGCAGATTGTATCATTTGTATAAAAGGGAATAGGCTTCATCCCTGAGATTTTAAGGGGATAGCTATATAACAACTTCAATTTTACATTCTTGCTTGGGCAAGCCATTGAGACCCGCACTTGCAGTACATTCACCTGTCCCCATAGCTTCACTGCCACAACATGATTGGAAGAAATCTTTTCTATGTCATGTAATATAGAACCTACTACTAAGTATCACTGAATGGTCTTCAACCCTTCAAACTCCAGAACCACCAAGGTTTAATATACTGATTTTATATTTTTTTTAAAGGTTGAAAATACATTAAAGAAAATGGCTTGTGATGTTTTCACCAAATTCAGCTAAGTCATGCCCCTTAAGGAGCCCAAGATCATTGTACTCCAGCATTCATTGTAGAAACCTAATTTTTACACATCTGTTAAAAGTTGAAAAAGGCGGTTTGTACATGTAAAGTCCTCCCATGAACTGCACAGATACACTGAGGCTCATCCATTTGTTTTCAGTTCTTATAGAAGATAGGATTTAAATATTGCATTTAGACTGGCATATAAGCTCTGAAGCCATGTCTAAGCATCAGCCAATCTGAGGGAATGGAAGGAAGACTATGACGTTCTAAAACATATGGAGCTAGCAAGCAAACACGTCCAAAGATCTAATATTGGGAAGAAGGATCCAGGTCTGTTCCACATAACTTTAATTTTTTAGGAAAAAACTACATATAGTTTTGGCTTTTTAATCAGAAATGAGAGGAACATACAGAGGACTTGCTTTTGCAGATGTTTCCTATTCAGCCACAGATACTTGCACAGAATTTTCTTTTCTGTACTTCTTTATCCCATAGCTGTATGAGTGCACTGATCAGTCTCATGCTGATACTTAAAAAAAATAAAATACTACTGTTGCTTCAGGAAAAAAAGCCCAGAATAGCAAAATATTCTGACTGGCAAAGTTGATCTGATCTGTTCCTTAAGAATCTGTTTCACTGCAAAGTACTCTACTTTATACTGTATTGTCCAAGTTGCCAGATAGAGTTACCATCTGCTATCACTGTATTTTATGGTCATAACTGGAAGCAGAGCTACTTGGAAAGAATAAATGTGACACAGACCCATTTTCAGTGAGGAAATCAAGTTTTGGAACTGCAGTAAATCCAGTCAAACAGTGGCAGAACAGCAGCCTACAAACTGCTCAATGAGCTCTGTCCTCTGTAAATCTGAATCAACTTAGTTCAGAATTGTTTTCCCTACAAGATTAAGTTGCTTTTTATACTTTCCCATGGGAAGTTGAAAGCTGCTTGCTGAATTAAGCAGAGAAGGAACATATTTTGTGAACAGTAAACATTTCAGGGCATTTGCAACACATATCACATTAAGGCAGCCTTGCAGATAAGTCCAAGAAAAGTACTGGCCCACAAGAGCATTATCATCTTCTCTGTCCTTGCCTCTTGGTCCTGGGCCAGTTAAGCAATGAGGATCCACAGGACTCCATTCTATCCCCAGTACTACTTAATATATGTTATGAAGCCACTGAGAGTGGCCACTAAGCGGGTTGGGTGAGAGGACATCCGTATGCTTATGATACTGACCTCTAGTCCTCTGTATAATCAGAATGAGCAAAGACTGTGTGGGTCCTGGACCAGTAGGTTGAATGAGTGTTAACAAGTACAAGCTAAATTCTGACAAGACAGAATTATTAAGGATAAGTAGTCCTCTTATCCAAGGATTACGGAGATCATTTACAGGAAATCCTCGCTTAATGGCCACAGTTGGGACTGGCAACTCTGTCACTAAGTGACACTATCATTAAGTGAGACATCACATGACCATGACTTGCAATTCT
Organism: Python bivittatus; assembly: GCF_059951505.1. Classification (NCBI taxonomy): domain Eukaryota; kingdom Metazoa; phylum Chordata; class Lepidosauria; order Squamata; family Pythonidae; genus Python; species Python bivittatus. The sequence continues at coordinate 19,706,688 of NW_028277098.1, forward strand.
ACTGCTGGCTTCTCCATTGACTCAGCTTGTCAGAAGCTGGCTGTGAAGCACGCAAATGGTGATCATATGACTGTGGGGACGCTGCAATGGTTGTAAATGTGAGGACCAGACATAAAGTTACTTTTTCAGTGCTGTTGTAACTTTGAATGGTCACTAAACAGGGCAGTCATTAAACAAGGACTACCTGTATTCTGATTGGAGTTGCACTCCTTCTGAAGGAACAGGTTTGTAATCTGAGAGTTTTTCTAGAGCCATAGCTGTCCATCACAAGTTGAACTGGATTAAACCTCAAGACTGGATTATTGCAATGTGCTCTATGCAAAACTTCTTTTCAGGTTAGTCCAGAAGCTGTAGCTAGTGCAAAATATGCTTGTTGAGTTGCTAGAGGGGTTACGGCTTGTTTTGAATAATGAATATGTGGGTTAGGAACTGCATAAAGATACAACAATATAAGATATAAAATTTTAAAAATGATCAAAATCAAAATAAGAAAATTGCTCATCAAAGCTTTCTTGGCTGCTTACATGGAAGTGGTTTTCATTCCCCAGAGGCAACCAGGGAAGTAAATATTTAGAAATTTATATTACAATTTCTCAATACCAGTTTTACATGAGAAAATTCTGGAGAATAAAACTCTATTCCCGCTCCATTTCTAAATTTTCTAGGTTAGTACTTCATAGAAATTACAGTAATCTTAAAAAATTCCAATGACTGGATTCATAAAAATAAACTAAGCCAAATGCAAACAAACCACGTTATGGCTTAGGGCACTGTTTCTTAAACTTTTTTTCTCTCAGGACCCTTCCCTACTTTTAAAAATTATGAAGGATCCCCAAGAGCTTCTGTTTGTATGGGTTATACTGATCAATATTTACTGTATTAAAAATGAAAACTGACACATTTGCTGCCACTACAGTTTCCTCACAACCGTTTGATGGGATTTTAATATTGTAATTTTTCAACATAGGCTGGCAAATAATTTTGATTTTGTAGACCCCTGAGAGAGTCTTGGGGGGCCTCCAGGGGTCCTAGATCACCCTTTAAGAAACAATGGCTGAGGCCAACGTGCGACTCCCAATCCCAGAAAAGAAAACACGTAGACATGGGAGACGCACCACACCTTCAACATTACCTTTATCTTGGGCCTTAAAAATGAGTAACCGCGTCGGGTTCTCTTGCCCGGAAGTGGATAGAGAAGCAAACGTAGGGCTGCCTGGACCATCACAGGGCGGAGGGCCACCAACTCTGCTGAAATCTGCAAGAAAAACTCGCGCTACCGTTTCCGGACTGCCAAATTCCGGACAATCCCTAGCTTTGTTGCCATCTAGCCGTCATCCGGACTTTTTGCAGCGTTTCGAAAACTGGGCACCGGTCTAAAGCGTGCTGACTTGGGAGGAGGGTTTAGGAAAGCTGGGGAGCATTGCGCCCGCTATTCGCTTTCAGGACTGCCGCTGTGTTGGCTCTGCAGCCAGAGAAACCGGCCACTCACTGCGTGCCTTGGCAGAACATTACCTTAGCTCTCACTGTTACTTCAATTACTGCACTGCCAACCGCTCCCAAAATAACGGCATTTTTTTTTTTAAGTGTTTTATTGAAACTTCCCCGCCTCCAACAAAAAAGCCCTGGTTGGTCTTTGCGGAAAAGACAGCGGAATGCATCGTGAAGCGCCTACGTACGGCTTAGCTGCTTAATCCGCCCTTTGTGCTCCTCGGTTGCTCTCCGGCTGCCCCTCAAGGCCAGGGCGGTTGCACCAATCCGTGAAAGGGGAAAGAATGGCGTCCCTTTCCTGCGCCGGACGTCTACGGCTAAAATGCCCCCTTCTCCACCTACGGCCCTTTCGAAACCTTAGAGAGCATAAACATTTGGCTGCTGCCCTCTCGTGTCCACAAAGCAGCTAACAACGCACGTTCCCCTCGATTCGATTAATAATTTCTGCTTCCGCGGCAAGCGGGCTCTACCCGCCGCCTCCCGCTCTTAGCCTCCTTGTAAGTATTGTAAAAGCAAATATTTTGACTCATCTCAACCCACCAGCCCACAAACCTGTTTATCAGTAGGCATTACAAGACTACAAAAGAAGCATGTGCTGGTATTAAACGTTATTGAAGCATAAAAAAAAATCATGGATTTTGCAAGCTTGTTCACTGAATAGAAGTCCTAAAGAGGAAATGGAACAAGCAAGTAGAAACTGAAAAGCAAATCGGGTGTGCGCAGGAGGGATGAGTTGGGCAACTTAGGTTAACATTTTCTGGACTTCCTGGAGCTCATTCTTTCTGAGAGGGGCAAGTAGACATGTCCTATACAATTTGTATAATGCCAGAGGTTTCTGCTAACTTGAGAGTTTGATTTTTAACCCCATTCCTAAGGAACACCACTCCGATGCAAAAACTGATTCCTGACAAGCGACCACCATCTGAACCCCTGCTGATGTATATATAAAATTAACTTGGTGTTTGTTTTCTTGTTTTCTTTTTAATTCCAGCATGCCTCCCTTTACTGGCTTGCATTGAACTATCTTTAGGCCTTTCCTCAGAGCCAAGTTAAAGTGCTATCCACAAGTCCTTGAGCTGGCAGAAAACCGTACAAAAATCTGAACAAAACAAAATATGTTCCATGCTAGAGGAAGATCAGTTTTAAATTCTCTTCCAACTGCCACTTTAATATCCATAAAAAGAAAACTATCCTGATTAAAAAAATATTAATTAGAAGTTTTAATTAGCCTCAGGAGCCAAGCAACAAAAACATCCTCTGACAGCCAAAATGCAGTCTATAACCAAAACTGCATGGTGCAGAAATGAAGCAGATCCCAGTGTGACCAGGGCCTTTCTCATTAAAAAAAATAACCTTGGAGATGTCAACAGCAGCTTCAAAAATCATAGTATAACAATTTTTGAAAATTATTGCAGTGCAAGGAATTCTGGTTCTGTAGCCTTTTATCTGATCTTTTTCATGTCTGAGTGACTGCAACATTTCCCATTCTAGTGTCCTTCAGATGTTTTGAGACAATGACTCCCAAATTCCCAACCTATGGCTCATGCTTTACATTAGCATTGTGAATTTGTAGCTGCTCCCAGTAAATCTGTAGCTTTTACCCAGGTGATCAAGACAGATTTTTGGAGATCCCTCTAACCACATGCATAGAAGCTGCAAGTATTATCAGAGCTGGGCTGGAGTGATTGTTGGATACCAGCACTTGAGATAATTTAACAGGCAAGCTTAAGATTTAGGGTCTCTCTCTCAAGGATTGCAGTCATATTTCTTTATCTTCTTGCCAATCTTCCAACTGCTAACTTTGTGATATCAAAAGCTGAAACATGAGAATTGCACGGCTTGGCTTGTTTTAAATCTCCATTGTCTTTTCCTTTGTATTGTGCTGGATGTTATTTTTTGACAGATGAAAAAGGATTATGAAGTAGAACTTTCAATGTGTTCTAACTTGCATTGAGACTGTACCGCGATCTTCTCCCAACATGGTGCCCTCCAAGTGGCAGAGGATAGAGGGAACCAACAGCCAGAATGCCCCTCTTCCCCTGGATACCAAGGCCACTGACAAAAGAAATGTATCACTAATTCCCACTTTGGACCAGTGTACTAGGGAACAAGAGCTATTCCAGCATGGGCATCAATAAAGAAATGGCAGATGTGCCCATCAGGAGTCCTCCCATTCTGGATATCTCTTCCAGACATCCTTGTTATGCAATCCCCACCCATCCTCAATTGTACCTCTATTTCCCTCAAGGATAGGACAAATGTAATACTACAATGAAGCCAAGAAGTCAAAACCATTATTGCAGGGAACAAATCTTTTCAGTCAAAACCAATAAACTTATGTACTAGGACGAGTCTGGCAGGTATGCCAAGTTAGGAAAAAGACCCAATTGGAAGAAAAGCAGAGTGCCTGTCTTCAACAGTTCCTTCCATGATACCCTGTGTATAGCTATTCTAGTAGCAACAGGAAATAAATATATTAAAAGGACCCAAGAAAGACCTATCCAAACTAAGATTGCACAGACAGTCCCCACTTAACTCTTCCAATTTGCACTGCTGATTGCTGGGTAGCAAAAATAATCTTTTTTTTTTTATCGGAGCTTGAATTCATCTTAGACCACTGTTTTCCTTAATCAGAGCCATAGGCATAAATTTGTCAATGATTCATTTATTGTTCCCTGAAACCTCTTTTGGTAATCAAAAGGAGTCTGGAAAATCCTTTTAGGGCCATCAACCTTTTGCAACTCTTGATTAGGCCAAAGCCAGCCATTTCCCCTTTTTAATCTCCTTCTGACCCTTTTGTTGCTGTTACTAATCTTGATTACATCTTGTTTTGCTGGAATAACTCTCTTCATTTCCATCCATTGCTGGAAGCTCAGGAGAACTGCAGATAGGAACAGCCAGCCCACCCTGGAGCTCCTACCTCCCATCCACTTACCAGATTTTTGCTAATCTCTTTAAGTCCTTGAAAGCCAGATTCCTCACCCCCAGACCAGACCATAGGATCTGTGACCTATCAGGGTCATCCAGGGAACTGGATTTGAGTCCCAAGGAGGTTGCTGGAATGCATAATCATGTTTAATAACTTATAGGGTAAAGATTCCAACAGAATTGATGCTGTGGCAAGCCTCAATTCATAATATCCTCTTCCTTTTGATCCATGGTAACAGGAGGAAGGCATAAGACGGACACTCCTACAATGCAAGGAAAGGGAGCAAAGTGGGGGAATAGAACTTCCAGCAGCAACACCCTCATTTACCACAAAAGAGAATTATGGAACAGGGCATAGCCTCACTTTAGCTCTTCCTTGTCTCCACTCCCCAAGTCAATAAAACACCCTTTCTAAGAAGTTTCAAAGACAAGGACCATGTGCCTCTTTGGATATCCAGTCATTGATTAATTCCAAAAGAGGATGAATTATTGTAATGGACAATCCTCTATTCATACCCTCACATTATGGACTCTTTTAATAAAAAGTTCTTGTTCTGTTGGACAAGTGGGTGACCGTTCAAAAATTGGAATCAGGAGTCACTTCTAAAGAGTTTTTGAGGGAGGTAGTCTGTGAGAAGATGCTAGTATATATCTTGCAGTTTTTCTCTGATTTGCTCTATAAGGAATACGATCAATCCTGTCCACATGTCCACCCAAATTTACAAGAAAGACTGAATACCTTTTTTCTTGTTTTTTTTTAAACTAAGTACTCCACTCTTGGCTTACACTCTCCCGGTGTTATCACAGAAACACCTATAGATGGTATACCTCTCTATATGTCCAAAATATGTATTTTCCTCCTTTGGTTCTTCTGCTTATTAGATTTTACTATATAGGTGTATTTAATTTTGAAGAAAAGTCAAATAATTATAATTCTTGTAACATTCAAAAGTATAATTAATATTGATAGAATATCCACTTTTTTTCTTCTCTTTTATCTACATTTAATACACTAAGGCATTAAATAATAGAATATTAAGAATTTAAGTATATTATATAAATATCATATTGAAACAACATATTCCACTAAAATTGAGAAGATGGAGCAATAGTTGGTCTATATGGCTAGATTTAATATATTAAAGACTGAGCTGGTTCTATGTTAACATTTCATGGCTATACTTTTAGTTTCTACAAATGTCACTCATATATTCATTATTCTATACTTTTTCTGATTTTATTAGCACTGCTATAGTTTTGGTTGTACTTTATCATACTGTATCTTCTGACTGCTACACACACACACAAGTTTTTACTATATACCTGTTGCCCATATAAGCACTGTTTATAAATATGGTACCATTCAATGGATCATCCTCAGCTCTAGATAAACTGTCGAATAAGGTTCAATTTAAAAGTTGCTCAACTTCTCTTTAATTTTAGTACTAGCTTCCAATCCTATTCTGAGTCAAGCAGAACAATCCTTTTCTAAAAGGCTAGTTTGCCCAAATTATCCTTTACCATACCTAAAAAATCTAAAACCCTCCTCTTTAGATCACTATTGAATCCAGATTTTTAAAGTCTGCTTCATCTGTCTAATTCATCCTAGTGTGTATCTGTAAGAAAATTTTCATATATATGTGTTGGAATGAGTGAAATTGCATGCAAGGAGAAACATCTGTTATTTTGTTCCTGCATTACCATTTTCTAGTTTGATGCCAGTCAAAAATGTCTTTTAGTGAAACCATTAGTAACAATGCAAAAGGAAATATTTTATTAGAGCTTTAAAGGACGCATTTTCCACAGGTGCTATGTGAACCACTGGAAATGTTCTGTTGTTTAAAAAGACATATGCACCTAAAATTACCAGAATGCTGTATGGTATTTTATGTACTTTTACGTACTATTCAACAGTTCTGCTGACCATGCATCTTCTTCCCAGAGCTCGAACACACTTGAAAGACATGGAACTCAAAAACGCACCTGGAATAATTTAAAGATGCATTAAACACCCATACATTAATCAACAGAAAAGACTTCAATAAAAAAAAAAAAAAAGCCAAGCTAAGACTTGAATCCATACTTCTGTTGGTGAAATTCTGCTGAACAGGATGCTCCCACTGGAGGAAAGGAGGTAATGGTTTGCTGATTTATCCTCCCCCTTGCAAATCTGCTCCTGAAAATTGCGGGGGGGGGGGCTCTCCAAAAAGGGAAAGAAGTAGTCTAGGAGAAGTGGCTAAAATGGTCTCCTTCCTTTCTCTAGTACAAGTGTCCTCTGGATTACAAGGAAGGAGCCCTTCTGTTTGCTGAAGGCCAGTTCTGAATCCAATTCTAGAATTGTCTGGAACGGCTATTATGCATTACTATGTTACATACAGAATAGAACAAAATCATAAGCGAGATTGGCCGTACATGCTAGTAAAAGTTGAGCCGTAGATCATAACGAGTACATAACTATAGACAAGGACTTCATTTTTCTCCCTGGACCCCATGATATTGGAAGACAGTATTCTGTAATGTAATTTCAGTGTATACTTGAATCCAGGCCATCAGTTAGTATACAGTACAGCATTTAAACTCTACCGACGTAAGCAGAGCAGTTACACTTACTGAAGGCCCGGCCGCTAGAACTGGGATTTTAAAAGGCACATTTAAAGGTTAGAAACTTCTATGGGTGCCCTGTTAAATAAAAGGGGAATGGCTTACTATTTCAGCCTGTATTATTACTTTTTGGTCTACTTCAATGCTAGAAAATAAGGTTTTTCCAGAATAAAAAGATACACAAAAAGGATACAACAAGAAAGGATACACTTTTCATGACACAGTATTACTGCAGTATTTACGCAGGAATGTTTCTAAAGAAGAACAGCAGAATGTGGTTTAATCCTTTTATTCTCTGTTGCTTTTTCATTTAGACTGCCAATTTTGAAATAGTGGTCATTATTTAAAAATTTGTAACCAAATATAACCTAAAGGAATGGGCACAACACCTGAAATCCACAACAAATATTTTACACTATTTTATTGATACTATGTCAGCTGACATAGTTTTTGAAAATGGCAATACATCAGAGTTTTGTTAAGTCTCTCTCCCTCTCACTTTTTGTGCTGTTTTCTAAAGTGACAATCTCTGGCAGAAGCTACTCAACACACATCTAGAACATGTAACTATGATCCAATTTGAATGCTGCTTACACAGCTAAATTAAATATATTTGTTCAAAATGTATTCAGTGAAATTACACAGCAGGAAGCCACTCATTTCAGAACATTTGTTAACTACCCTGTACTTGCTTAGCATGAACACAGAAATAAAATTAGAAAAAAAAGAGCCATTTTCATAATATACATTTCCCTTGATTCTACAGTAAATGTAGACCTTCTGAATTCACTACAGACACTATCAGCATAGCACCACACGCAGGGACCATAAAGAAATCCATTCATTAATGTTACCTATAAGGATTTTTTTAGTACTGAAATCTGCTGGAATAGGATGGGAAGTATGAACAGAGACAAGAATTCTCCTTGATTTAATACTCAGCCTTGGAAAAGAAGAGAGGTTTGGAGCTAAGAAAGAGAACAGAGAGTTGCCTCTGATATTGTGGGGAACCTTGGAAGTTTTAAGAACACCTCTAAACAGACCATCAGGATATATTCTTTCCTATTGAAGGTGAGGTTGGCAGCAAGCACCAATCTCAACAGCTGCAAAAAAATAGTTAAATATAAATGGAAGATTACTTAAATCTCTTGAGACTTGATGATCTCATGAGAATGGAACACACACACGTATATACACACCATACAAGAGACAATTAATGGAAGGTGTGTGTGATGTGGTGCTTATGGGCACTGTCCTAATTTATGAATTATTTGTAAATAGCTTGAGTCCTCAAGCTTGGCTTTTTTCCTGCAGTGTTGGATTAGCATGTGTCTTTTTGAAATGGAACTAAAGGACAAAATACTCTGCTTTTTCTGCAGACTTATAGAGTTGATCAGGTTGTTGAAGCAGCTTACTTCATCACTGCTCAGCTGTTACCTAAATAGTTTGGCAGTAGGGAGGCTGGAGAATGCTGGTTTAATCCTTGTATTCTGAACTCTTCTCTTTAACTTGAAAAAGAGTTGAGCAGCAGCAAGTGGAACACAGAGTATTTTATTGTTAGTTTCCTATCTCACCTTCAGGTATGCTGAAAGTGGCATACAAAGCATTTCCCTCCTACAACTTTTGCTCACACCTACAATCAATTTGGGAATAAGAAAGAGTGACTGATCCAATGTCACACCTGTGAACTTCTATGGCTGAGGATGGACTTCAAAGGTGGGTCTCACTGGTGCCAGGTGAATACCTTAACCACTTGAAAGAACAAGTAGTATGTGAAAATTGATGATCGTGTGTGCTTACAAATGGGTTTATCAGGAAGAAAACTTTTAGATTTGGCCCCATGTACTTCTGACACACAGTGGACTTAAAGGAGTTTTCCACCCCAACCTAGTTGAAAAGAAAAATCTGAAACTCCTTTCTGAGCATCACTTTGGTATCCATAATAATAATCTATCCTAAAATTTTTAAACAAAAGTAAAAAAAAATTAAATTGTTGTTATCAGAATTCTTAATTAGCTAAGACATACTATACACACTTTAAATGTTACTAGCTATTTTAAGGATGACGACACTCTAGTCAAGCTAATTGGAAAAAAACTCTTGAACAATTAGACAGATCTGACATCACTACTTGGTATCTGTGAAACCCCAGCATTAAATAAAGATATTAAAACAGAAATGGCTGAAATTTTAGGGAAGAATACTAAAAACATGAAAGATTTCAGGTGAGTGTTGGAATCTCATGAGATTTTGATCATTTTTAAAATGGTTATTCTTTACATTTAGGTATCCACATCGTAATACAAAATCATGTGACAGTATCCAGTGCCTGAAAAAACTGCTGTCCCTGAGGTTCAATAAATCTTAAATTTAAGAATCAAGAATGACAAGTGTTCTAATCCAAGAGGATTGATAAGCTAAACAGACAGCCCCCCACTTGCTGATTTGCATCTGGATGGTCTGATGCATTTTAATGTTGCATTCGATGTGGCTAGCTGTGCCATTTGATGTGATTGGATATCTACAGATTATATCTTCAGTAACTAAGATCTCAGGATTGTTGCATATGTAAACAATATAAATGGTAAAACACCAAACCATTTAAGCTTTTAAACAATTAAAAAGAAGTTAAAGGTCTTTGCCTAGTGATGAAAAGCCAGATTAACCTTTCTGTGACAAAATTCCAAAGTAATTCCTCTAGCACATAACTGAACGCAGAGCTAGATATTTCACAGTTCAGGAAAACTAGTCAAAATGACGCATTACAAATGGATCCATTCAAGGCTGATTTTCATTTCTGAAATATTTCATTTTTTAAAAAAACAGTGTAAATGTTTTGAAACAAACGAACACCCAGTAGATAGAAAAAATGTGCTGATCCACCAGAAGTCAGTACTCTTTAAATAAAACTTAATATCTTGTCCTAAGTATCACTTTGGATAAATTGTGTCTAGATGTACCATTTCACACTCTACAGCAGGCATATGCAAAACTCACTTCCTAGGACAGAATACTCCAATATTCACAAGAACATTTCATTTATCTTCCAATGTACCAATCCAACATTCATGTATTTTCCCAGTGTAGACTCACTTCCCGTCCATCCCTGGAACAATGAGTTTTGTACACAGCTACTCAGCAGATAACATTCACAATGTTCCTTTGTATAAAAAAAGCTACTCATAAACATAGAAAATTAAATTTAGCAATGAAAAACAATCCAATCAGCTTTCTTCCTAAACTGTACTTTTCTCTGTGAAATTAAAAAAAAAAAAACAGAACAGGAATTAAACTTATAAGCTATTATTTACCAAATGAATCCCTGTGTTCCAAATACAGGCTTATCACAGATGACACATGCAATTTTTATGAAAATGTTTTCACAGACAAAATGGGTTGTGAGAATGTAACTTACTTTCAGGTTTTCTTCCCCTTATCTTTTCTCTTCTCCTCTTTGGAATCTGGTTTTGGTCTTGCTGATCGAGCAAATTGCTGGGAATTTATTAAGGAACAAAAACCTAATTGCAAGTCCTAGTAAAAACAATTAATAAGCACAGACAATAATTAATAAGCACAGAAAATGTTCAGATAATAAAGACAACCAAACTAAAATATGTTATAATGCTGACATCAAGCCCATGAAGTGTTAATTAAAAATAATCATTTCATTAACAAATAATCCAAATACATTCTGATTCTGCCACATTTTATTTTTAACTGTTGCATTATTCCTTTACCTCATTGTGAAGTAATGATGAAGGTAACAAAACAGTCACAAATGGTCCCAATAAGTTGAGTAATTAGGGAGCTGCTCATTCAATTAGAAAGCCTTCAATTTATTTCAGGACTAATTATTTGGGAGTTATAAAAAAGGAACATAGAATATGGATTTTTTTTCTCCCTTTCCTACGAGGTATACTGGAGATAACCAAATGTTCTTTAAACTCTTCACAGAACTATTACATGTCAATCACTGATCTGAAAACCTGGCAAACTAGAAATCCATACTAGACACAGAGATCTGTATTACAACTTAAAATTCTAGAGAAAAAAACTCATTCCCAATTGTTTTGAGGTAGAGTCTAAGTTTACACATTGCATTAAGCCATGGTTTTTCCTTAAACAAGAAATAACTGCCTGGATTTAAATGCTAAGTCATATATCATGGTTAGAAACCATAATGGCTATGTTCACACATTGTACCGAACCACAAAAATCAGATTTTGAATAGGCACAACAGGTAAGGCATGATGTTCACACTTGAAGTTCAAAGAGATACTTCCGCAGGATAATGAACTGATTAAAGCCCAATAGCACATTCAGAAAATAGTATTTGAATTGAAATTTGAGTCTTAGCTGAGGATAATTTAAGAAACTTACGCATGTTCAAATATTATACATCGCTAAAAGGAGGATTTTCAGGTCTCACAGTTAACCAAAACGAAACAGAACTTTTTAAATAAAGGATACAACCACCATTGGCTTATCAAATAAGACATATCCATTTGCTTCTTTCAAAGCTTTTGCAGCTGCTTTTTCATTAGGAAGGCCAATAAAAGCTTGTCCTTTCATGCGGCCTTCTTTCATTAAGCGTATATCAAACCTAGCATATGTCAAGAGAAAGCAATTTTTTACTTGAAAAAAGTAAACACAATGAACCATTCCTACAATTTAATAACTGTTTCAGATCATATGTCATTTATCCCACTATCTCTTAGAAAGCCCAACCCAGCAACTTTTTGTAAGAAGATAATATTCTATACAAAAATTGCTAGTTTAAACCAGGTTCTTACAAGGCTTGGAGATATTTTTGGAGTAAGGGAAACAGTTATTTGATGCTTCCTTAGCTTATTTTGATACATGGTAGTTAAAATGTATCTGCCAGCATTGCTTTTACGCTAGCACCCCCAATTTCCAGCATCTGTCTGTAACTAATTCCCATTAGAATTTTTAAAACCTATCTACTATATAAGCCCCATATTTTATGATCTATCAACGTTTATAAATTGTATATAGAATCTATATAGAATATTTTAAGAAAATAGATATAGATATCATCTTAAAAATACTATATTTGATCTGCCATATTTCTTTTACTCAAGATGCCCATATCTAAATGACTTGGGGTTTTTTTGCTTCTCTGTCACCACAACTTATTTTAATAACATTTGTCTCCAAACCTCTCTACTTTCTCACTTCCACGGTTTCTTTTCCCATCCATTATCCATTCTATATTCTTAAGCTGCTAGAGGGGAAGTAAAAAAAGTCTTCTGATGGAAATATACATAGTTCAGTTTGGTGGTTAAGGTGGTGGCCCAGAAACCAGGAGACTGTGAGTTCAAGGCCTCCCTTAAGGCATGAAAGCTGGCTGGGTGACTTTGGTTGAGTCATTTTCTCTCAGCCCAACCCACCTCACAGGGTTGTTGTTATGGAGAAAATAGGAGGCAGGAGTATTAGGCATGTTCACCACCTTGAGGTATATATAAAAAAGGCAGGATAAAAAAATCTAATAATAATATTATTATTTGACTTATCCAGGCACTTACATTATTCGTTCAGTTTCTGATGAAAAGTCAACATATCTTCCAAAAATAAATTTCAAATCCTGGGATTCAAATAAAAGCATATCAGGAAAAGTTAGTAACCATAATCAAAGAGCCAAAACATTCTGCTCCATTTCCAGTTACCTTTTCCTGAACTTGTTTAGATAAATTCTTCACATAAATTCGGCAGTTTGGATCTCCAGGTTCATAATTTTTGAAGACAGAAAGTGTTTCCATTTCTGGAACACACCAAAAAACAAAATCAGAATATTACTTGCAATTTGCATTTTAGGATAACTTCCTTGTTTAAATACTTAAAACTGATTATAAGACTATAATGATAGATCAAAATTAAAAAGTTAACATCACATGGGGAGTATACAATCAAATTCAGTATCCCCACTGCATGCTACAAAAATGTTTAAATTATAAAGTTACCTTTTTTTGAAATTCTGCCTTTTTCTAGCTCTCTTTTAGAAACAAATTCTGAAGGAATTTCATCCTCTTCATCCTCTGTATCCTCTTTATGATTAGAACTGGGAGCAGGGAAAATTTTTCCAAATCCTGCATTAGCTATTTCATCAGCTGCTGAGTAAGAGTCTATTTTTTTTTAAAAAAAAAGGTACAAAATGTTTCAATGGTATTTGATCCAGTCACAAAGAGCTGAATGAACAACTTAACAACAACATCAGCCTAAGGTAAATTTAAGATGCTTAAGCTCACTGAGTTCAACCAAATTCAAAATAATTAAAATTGTTCTGGATTGATGCCATCATCAACAGAAATAGAAACTGCTAGAAACAAAAATTCAGTCATAATGTCTGAAAATACTATGGTAATGACTGAACAAAGAATTTCAATTCAGACCATTTGCTGCCAGCTCTACATAAGTACAGGTAGTCCTCACTTACCAACCACAATTGGGACCAGCAACTCTGTTGCTAAGCAACACAGTTGTAAAGTGAAAAATTATGTGACTGCACCTGACTTACGATGGCAGCTCATCAGTTCCGGCTGTGGACGTTAAGCGAATCACCTGCAGGTAAGTGCCAAGTCATGTGACCACGACTTGTGACCTTCTGCCAGCTTCCCCATTGACTTTGCTTGTCAGAAGCTGGCTGTGAAGGTCACAAATGGTGATCACATGACCACAGGACCACACTGTGACCATCATAAATGCGCACCAGTTGCCAGGCACCTGAATTGCAGTCACAGGACTGTGGGGACACTGCAACAGCCGCAACGTTGAGAACTGGTCATAAGTCTCCTTATTCCGTGCCATTGTAACTTCAAATGGTCACTGAACAAATGGTCAGTACATGAGGACCACCTGTATGCTTAATGCTTACATCACATTTTAGAATGTTTAAAGCAATATCTTGCAAAACTTTAGCAATCACTATTGGTATTATTTTTTACTAAATACAGATGACGGTTAAAGAGAGTAGCTTATCTAAGCACAATTAGCTAGTTCATCAAAGAAAGATCACATAGATTAGCAATTTCCTGACTCATTCCTCACGTACTACTGCACATTATAAGGAATCTAAACTGTAAGTTCTCTATAAGCAGATACTAATTTCATACCATCATTGTGCTCCTTTTCTAGGCTTTTCTGAAGAATAGTAGGCGTATCTGCAGAAATGTTAAATTCAATCTTCTTGATACCTACAGTTTGTGGCTGCTCAAACACATCTGAAGGTGTCAGTGCTGGGTGCAAATTACTGTTTAAAACACAACATGAAGTTCATTTTAATTTTTTTTTCAAAATGATATTTCCCCACATTTCTCAACCATTTTACATTTCTTTGAAAGCACTTTGATCTTTTATACAATAGCAGACAATTAAGTAATCTAGTATCTTTCAACAGCCATTCCTTTCTTGAACTAGCTTTGTGCACTACAGATTATTTGGAACAATGTAACTTGAAAAAGTAGGCTATAATTATTTAGCATTAGTGCAGATCTTACTTCAAAAATCATCTTCAAGTTTTATTCATCGTGCATAATATTGAGACAACTTTGCTTATCAACATATTTTATCCCAGAACCATAAAACTGGAAGATGGCACTTAGGGCATGACATCCGATCCCCTGCTAAGGCAGGAATCCAAATTAAAGTGGCTGTCTAGATGCTGCTCGAAAATATGCAGTGATGGAGAGTGTCCTCTCCCTTGCTTCATCTCTGGAGTAATTGGTTCCATTGTTGAATTACTCTAACTTCAGAGCTCCTATCTGAAAGGCAGACTATAAATCCATCCAACAGACCAACAAAGTGGAAACCATTTTCCTTTAATTTAAATCTGTTATGCCATGTCCTGAACTCTAGGGCAAATCTGGATCTTCTTCAATGTGATATCCCTCCAGATATTTGAAGGGTGTTATCATACCCCATCCCCACAATATCTTCTCAAGGCAGAAAATGTCCAATTTCTTCAATCTCTTTTCATAGGAATTACAGGTTGTCCTTGTTTAGTGACTGTGTCGTTTAGCAACTGTTGTTATGACACTAATGAAAAAGTAACTTTACAACCAATCCTCGCATTTATGACCTTCACAGGTCTGTAAAGCAAAGGAAAGCTGAAGTAAGTTCTTAAGCAGTCAGTTTCACTTAACAATCTCTTTGCTTAACGACTGAGTTGCTGGTCCCAATTGTGGTCGCTAAATGAGGACTTCCTGTAGTTTTAGTTCCTGATCACTGCCCTTCTCTGAAACTTTATCAGTTTATTTAAATCCTTAAGTGTATTTCCCAGAACTGGATACACTACTTGAGGTGGGATCTGATAATGACACAATGAAGTGGAACTATTACTTTCCATGATTTTAAAATTATACTTCTGTAGATCCAAGCCAAAACTGCATTTGCCATTTTTGCAGTTACATGATCTGCTGACTCAGACTCAATTTGTAATCAATAATTTTTCAAAGATCTTTTTCACAAGAAACAGGATTTGGATTTCCCAAGTGAAGAATTTTGCAATTGCCTCTGTCAAATGTCATTATGTTGTTTTTAGCAAGTACTCAGAAGTAAGGCTACATCAACAGTTTGCACCTAGGGAAATTGGCTAACAAGATGCATGAAGATCTGATTCAGAAAGCATCACTGTAGGGAACAGTATAGGATTTCCCCCGTTATTTCATAAGATTTCTTTAGAAAGTACAGATGACTTTGACCTGCCATAGACAGATATTTGTTATTATAATCAGGCTTTCCAAAACCTATAAATGAAGTTGCTCCTTAGAAGAGATGGAGCTGCCATCTCTACACACTCCTATAGTAAAGCTTTTCCAGTTGAATATTTGCCCACTCAGCCAATCAGGAGGCTGAAATAAATTCTTCTATACCTATAGTGCTTGGAGCTGGTGGTCATGGAAAATAAACCAGGGAGAAACAGGTGGACTAGGCAACTAATTTAAATTGGTCACAGTTCCCCTGTGCATCTACAGGCCAGACAGAAGTTTAACTGGAAGAGAAGTAAAATCTCAATTCATTGTTTTTCAGGAGCTATTCCAGTTAAAGTATGCCTGTTCTGACAAAAGCCAAGAGTATGCTAAGTTCATCTCCAAATGTTTTCTACAAAACTGTAAGCTATAGCCTCATGTTGAAGTTTATTCACACTATAAATTATTGCCATTATTAAAAAAAATTATATTCAATATTTGTTTAAAAGCCAGCTTAAGGTGATATTTTCAATTTCCACTGAGTCAAAACCTAGGAAATTGAAAATAATGTACATTCCTTATGATCCACATCACATAAACTGTATGCTATGATGGATTTCAACTTCATGATGCACATACCCACAGTTTGCCTTAGACTTTGAGGCCAATTATGGGCTGCAGAATAATGTGTCCAGGCAGACATTCGACAAAAGAAAGCAGCTTTCTTAATCACTTGATGTAGGTGTCCTAGAAGAAAATATCCCATAGAAATACAAGGCACAGTATGTCCCCCAAACACTAACTATAATATGGGCAGGCAGAAGCGGCTTAGTGTGCTGTGTGAAGGTCATCAAGTCATATATTCTTTCATTCAAGACATCCACAAGGGTACAACCAGGTTTACAATTAATTGGCAATATTACGCATCAACTATTGTGTCAATACCTGTGCGGAGCAACTAGGGAAACATTTAATAAGTCCTTTATCTTTCTTCTTTTTCTTGCATGACGCTGCTTTGTTGGTATCTGTCGTTTTGGCTGAAGTGTTGCCAATTCCATCAGTTTTGTAAATCTGAATATTGAACACATAGTAACTTTTATATCTGTATAGAAAAAGGAATTTTTCTAATGTCTTCTTAGATATTAACATTCTTGAGGAGGAAGAGTGAGGGGCTGATTCTTGTAAAATGTTAATGTTTTTCTAAAAGAACCATCTACTGTAATAGACAACTTGCACAGAAACTAAAATGGTTATTTATAGCTTTAATTCAGGTTTGTGTCTCCCATGCTGGAAGCCCAAGATAGCAGAAAATCTACCAAAATTATTCTGATAAAACTTAAGTATGGGACATATCCTTTTTCACCTGCAATCTCTTCTGTGAATTATACAATGATTCAATTCAGTGCAGAGTCCAAAAGAAATAAAATACCTCAGTAGTTATGAAGTCTGGATAATTAACTAAGCCTTCCCAATTATAACATATCTATCAATCTCTCTACAGTTGGTATCTAAATAGCAGGTCAGGGTTTCTATATTGTCATGCCCTGGAAGGGATGCCAAGAATGCCTAAATTATATTACTTAAGTTCACCAGAGCGGAAGGCCAACACTGAACCTCTTGAAACAAGCTGATTTCACTGCAATTACTTCTGTCTGGACGTATGCTGCTGACATTTCCACTAAATAGTATAATCTCAAGATTTTACTATCTTTAGGCTAACAGAAACTAGAACAGAACACCCAAAAGCTAGTGCTTTGCTGCAGTCTTATTACCCACCTTTCTTTTTCTTCTTCATCGGCACTTTCATATTCAGACTCATCTTTATTTGAGTCTTGGCTGTCATCATCTTCAGGCAACGGAGGCTCCTCAGGAGGCAAAGGAGGAATGGGAGGTGGCAAAGGAATATACTCTTCATACTAAACAAGGAATGACACATAGGATTTCTCATTATTTAAATAATCTGTCAGGTAATAGTTTAAATGCAAGAATTCTTACACACACACATATATACATAAACATACATGCTCATACCATATCTATGATCTCTTGATTCATATTCCCTATCACACACTATCTCACATGCAATCATAAAGACAAAGACCAAAGTTTCTGCATCACATTTGCAATATATTCCTAAAGTGGAGGTCAACAGTAAGCAAGAGTGAAGACTGAAGGAGGACTAGGCAAAAAATTCTTCTATGGACCCAGTGTTCTTTTCTACTATTTGACTGCAATGAGAAGTTGGAATAGGAAATACAAAGTGCAATTTCATATTCTTGAAGTCTCATTTATTTTGGATTATTCATGTTAACAATATATAACTTAATATTTGAAGGCTATCAAAATTGCTCCAGTTGTCCATGAGATGCTCCACAGTGGGCTGAGTATGCCACATACTGCTCCACCATGGGGAAAAGCAACAAAAATAAAGACTAAAAAAGGGGAAGAAACCTCAGCAGTGTGCTGCAAATTTGACCTAAGCTGGAACATAGCTGGGGGAGATGCTTTTTCCCATTTTAGGGACTGTTGCAAATCTTTTACCACTATCTACTGAAATAGGTTTTCATAATATTCTCTTTTTTAGGAAAAAGTTAAAATCACCATTATCCTCATACAACTGCTTACATGAAAGCAAGCAGTATGCTGGTTTCTGACCTCAGGAAGAAAATGTAAATTAAAATTATACTGTATATGCACAATTGCTTTTGTTCACAGTATTCTAAACAGTAAAGTTTCTTACCATGGGTGGCCGAGCAGTAATTGGTCCAAAAGGAGGTGGAAGATTCATTTTGTTCATAAGATGCAAAACCTGAAACAGAATAGTAGCATAATATTCAAATAGCATTTCTTAAAAATATTCCAAGAGCTTCACATAATTATGCCAATAATCTTTAGAACAATGCCTTGCCATAATATTTCAAGCATTCCACATTCAGTAATATACATGACAAATTTGTACAACTGTTTCACATTCCATACAGCTAAGTAGAAATTTGCATTTGAGGAGCAAGTTCTGGAATCAGGGAAAAATCGTAGGGGAAGATTCTACATGTGAAATTAAGTTATCCCAATCTGGTAAAACTCATTTAAGCACCTTTCAAAGACAGATTTATAGAAGCATATTTTAAAGCACAATGATGTGTTGATACGATACGATACGATACGATGCAATGCAACAATGCAGGGAGAAGAGAGTAAGTTCCAATTATCATCATTCCAAAAAGAATGGTGCAAAATGAAGCAAAGGAATGGTTTGAGCAGACAGGAAAATCTGCTTAGGATGCTTCCAAACTTCTAAAAATAAGGATGAGAAATTGGCAATTTTAAAATAGTCAAAAGAGGAATTTTAAAGATATATAATAATAATTGTCTAAAGGACAGATTTTATAACAAAGATCTTGGAAAACAAGACATTATTGCTCAAAGTTTACTTATATTGATGCCTGAAAGTTGATAAACCATTACTTCCATATTAAAACGCAACCATACTAAAAGGCAATATGAACTTTAATGCCTTTGCAGATTATGTGTGAAAAGGGTTGCTTCTTACTGAATTCTAATCTTTTTTGTAATGCCTAAAAAGGGGTCTTTCCTTCCCTGTGCAGTTATTTCTTTTCTTGGCTTCATAATCATGCTTAGATTTTTAGGGAGAGGGGACTTTCCAGGATTGGATTCAGTTGGCCTTGGTAACCTTAGGTTGACAAGAGAGAGAAGCTGGGTGCTACAGAACACTTTTTGTCTATATTTATGGGGAGGAGGAAGGGAGACTACTCTTCCTTTTTGGAAGGGCTCATTTTAAATTCAGGGTCATCTTCCTTTTGAATAAATGTGGAAGTTACAAGTCTGTACTGAAAAAAAGAGGTGTTTCTCATTAATAAATTAGTAAACATCAATAAATAGAAACAGAGATAAAAGCTGCAGATCAGAAGCATCCTAAGAAAGGTTCCTTTAGGTTCAAAAAGGAATTCTAATAACCATATTATATTAATATTATATTAATGTGGACAACCATATTACAGCCAAGGGTCAAACCTTCCTTTTGGAGGACCAGGGACAGAAAAGGTTTAGAAGGAATACAGTGATCTCTATTTGTTCCTAAGGAAAATAAGTGTATCAATTCTATCAAATACTGAACATACACATTAACTTGGGTTTTTCTCACCAAGTGAATTTGTCCCTTAAAGTAATAATTCATCAGTGACTAACAGTTAAGCAGTTAATACCTGAAATAATATTTTTGCCACACACACCAATAAACATAGACAATACTGTTAAAGGCTGAATATTATATTCAAATGAAAGCAGCGCGCGTGCGTGCGTGCGCGCTCTCTCTCTCTCTCTGTCTCCATATATACACTTACCTGTACATAGAATTTAGGAACACTTGCCAAAGCATTTGCTATGTTGGCTAAGATTGTACTAGAAGGTGGGGGATACAAATATTTGAGGCAAGAATTTATAGGGAACGTTAACCTGTAGGAGAAAACAATCAGATTTTTAAATTAATAAGAATGAATATAAATAAATAAATAAATAAATAAATAGCTAGCTAGCTAGCTAGCATGATTAAGCATTCAGGGTTTAAAGATATAAAGACACTGTGAGAAAGTTAAGCCTGGCCTTTGGATTTATAAATCTTTAGATTTATATATTTATCTGCTTCATTAATGCTGTATCTCTCTGTTTTATCTATTTTCTATCTAAGCCTGATAAAATCCATAGCCAATAGCCTACTGTCATACTTAAAAAAACATGTCAGTTGTAGTGTTAGTCTTGGGAACACTGTGTTTGTCTTTCTTGAACAGTAACCACTTATGCCATATGGAAGCTACTTCTGAAACAAAGGGCAATTTCAGAAGCTAAAACATGGTCACGTACTGTTCAAAGTAAAAATATTTCATTTGGCACATGCAAGTGCTGATGTACATACACAGTAGCAATTCAGACCTTGTCCCATGTAAAATGGCAATACCAAGCAGGAAAGGTATTGGAAAAATACAAGAATCTTCATATTTCATCACATCTTTGCAGAAATAAATCTGGGGGCATTAGAAAACCAAAGCAACTGATGGAAGTCAAAGGGATACAGTGATCTTTTCAGGAAGCAAGTATTCTGTTGCTTTCCAGGTTTTATATCTAATAAAGGTTTATCCAAAGAAGGAAAAAAAACCCCATCCCTTGCAAATATTAAGGTAGGGTAATTCTGGAAAACATTACAGTTCTAAGGGTAGAAGGGAAAGTGGTCCATCTGAGAAGCTAATAATAAGCATAATTTACTGATTTCAAGTGTGTTTACCTGCATGCAAGTTATTTGAGAGTATGTAATCTTAACATTCGATCAGAACCAGGTACTAACCCATGGCTTGGAGCAATTCCACTTTCAATTCTGAGACAGCTTAGATCTTTTTGGGTCTTCTCTTCTTTGACAGGTTCTTCAAGACTAAATAATAACAGCAATAAACAACTAATACATTAAAACATTATGTGGTAGGCTGAAGTTACTCAACAATGCATTAATTCAACAAGCAAGGTTTCTAAATTGTTCACTCATGTTATTCCAGTCTGCCTGAATTAAAATTTTTCTGGAAAGAAACACATCAGACAGAAGACAATGTTGGAATAATACATATACAGCAATAATAGATTATGCTATTTCTACAGCAATAATAGATTATGCTATTTCTATGAAATTATTAGTTGATGTTGGCTCACAGATATGAGTCACCATTTAAATTTGTTATGCTCAAATATTTAAATTTATCAGTAAGTTGTCTTTAAATGTTGACAGGCATCGTCAAGACTGTAAGACCTGCGATAAAAACACTAACTGAAAAAGAATAATCTTACCTGTGCTACTATTTATATTATTAATTCTCTTAGTAATGCACAAACAATTTGGATAAACAATATAGATCCTTCTGTATTTATCACAAAAAGTGCATGTCTGTGTGTGTGTGTGTGTGTGCACGTGCATGTATATGTATATGTATGTGTAGTATTTAGTTCTCAAGATGTTATAAATCTACTGAATTTGAAATGTCCACATACCTTTTGTCCTTTTCAGAAGGCTGGCTAACTGCATGACCACTATCTTGGTCCTTTGCATATTCAACTACAAGAGTGTGGCCTAGAAGATTCAGCTGATGTAATTTTGATAAAGCCTTCAATAGAATACAACAATAGCCCAAATGAACATCTAAATATTATGTCAAAACAAGGATCAATAGTTTTTCAAGCTTTTCATTTTTTCCCTCTTCTAATTTGCCTAGAATGGCACACAGTAGAGAAAAACACTGTAGGGAAAAGAATGGTACTCCTCCATTTTTCCCCAAAGAATCCCAATTTTCTGTGAAATATGTTGAAACTGACACAAATAAATGGCATTCGTCATTCTTTATTCCATAGAACAGATGGACAGAACAGACACTTCACTTTTGATGTATGACTTAACATATTCTTATAAATAATGAAACAAATGAAATTGGCACGGACATAATTATTGGTACCCCTAAAACTAATATTTTATAGCACACCCTTTTGAGGCAGTAACTACAATCTTGAATAAAGATTGGTAGATGCCATTTAC
The DNA here is from genome assembly GCF_059951505.1 of Python bivittatus. Classification (NCBI taxonomy): domain Eukaryota; kingdom Metazoa; phylum Chordata; class Lepidosauria; order Squamata; family Pythonidae; genus Python; species Python bivittatus. The sequence continues at coordinate 19,728,996 of NW_028277098.1, forward strand.
TTGTGCCAGTTTCAACTTATTCCATGGCAAATTGGGATTCTTTGAGAAAAAGTGGAAGGGCGCTAATGCTTTTGGCCACATCTGAATAAAGCTAGAAGAAAAATAATAATACACCACCGTAGTGCTACTGCACGCTCTTAAATCAGAAAAATATGGAATACAGGTAGTCCTTGGGTTACAACAGCAATTGGGACTGGGATTGCTGACATTAAGCAAAGTAGTTGTAAAGCGTGACATCACGTGACCACAAGGCTTAGCAATGGCAATCCTGACAGTCCCTGTTGCTGTCGTGACCCCAGGATGTGGGGTTAATTGGGAAGAGGTGGGAGTACCAGGTAAGGAGCATGGGGAGGTGCCATGGGCAAGTGCTAGGGAGCACAGGTGGGTTGGTAGGGGGCCATGGAAGGGCTGATGAAGGCCGGGGGAGGGCAGGTAGGTGCTGCGGGTGGGCTCCACAGGAGGAAAAGTGGCAGGAACAACTTACTGAGGTGAACTTGCAAACTTCCTTTCTGGTTTCCCCACTGATTTTGCTTGTGGGAAGCTGGCAGGGAAGGTCGCAAATTGCGATCATGTGATGCAACTCATTGTGATGTTGTAATCGCGAGCCATGCACCCGAGTGCCTAGATTGCGATCATGCGACCGCAGGGATGCTGTGACAATCAGAACTTCAAGGACTGGTCATAAGTCCATTTTTTTCAGCCCATGACAATTTTGAATGGTCACTGAACAAACGGATGTAAGCTGAGGACTACCTGTATAGTATAATGTTATAACAAGTAATCTATAGCATTTCTAATATCCTATGGCTGGCCATGGTGGCTGGGGCTGCTAGCATCTAAAATTCAGTAACATCTGGAAGGCATATCACACATCTGCCTCCATTTACAAAGTAGTTCACAAATCAAGCAATCATTTTTCCATATTAGTTTTTATGTATAAGCATCACTCCAGAACTTTTCTGCTTTTAGCAGCACTTGATTATGTAAAATACTTGCTACTTTATAAAACAATCCTATGTGTGGTTGAGCTGAAGTGTCACAGCACCCAGTGGTTATTGTTTCAAATAAGTATACAAATGATTTAGGTCTAATTTAATTTACTGTTTTTACATTACAGGAATGACAACTGGTACCCCACAAATATTACTAACAACTTTCATAAACCCTTGCCCAGATTTCCTGGGGCTTATGGAAGTTGGAGTCCAAAATATAGGAAACGCACCAGGTCACCTGACCCTGCTCTATTGAAATACATAGTGATATACAAGTATGAAAAAGAAAACCAAAGGGGAGAAAATAGTTTAAAAGTCCAATACACACCTGAGCAGCTGCATTTTCATTGGGAAAAGTTGCAAAAGCTGTATGTTTCTGAAAAATAAACCAGGCATAGGTTTGCTTCTGTACAAAGAGAAAACATATCCTCTGCACGACAACATGTCTGAGTAGCAATCAAAGTGCAGTTCATCTATTCTTTCCTCAATTCCTCTAATCCTGATTGAATTCATCATCCTTCTCTGAATATATTTATATTTGTAACCCTCTAGAATCCCAACTTCACTCTGACAGCTACGGCTGCATACCTACACCTGAACACCTGGATGGTTCCCCCCCCCCCTTGCTCTCTCTCGACCTAATTTGTTGCTTTTGTCTCTCTTGATTACTTGTTAGCTTCAAGCCAACTTGTATCTCTGGCACTAATAGGCGGCATTTATTTAACAAATTCATACAGCCGCGCATTTCACACACACGTGACGCTGGATGGCGTACAATAAAACCACCAGTTAAAACAAATATATTTGCTTCAGGCAGAAGGGTGAGAAGAGCCCAAAGGCAGATCCAACCCAGGAGATGCCACCCTGTGAATTACACTTTCCGCTTATTGCAAACTAGAGAACGCCTCTGAGATATAAACACCCCTGCGTGCACCAGGATGGTTCTTCCCTACCAGCCTGCCGTAGTCCGACAGGACCCGCACTGACGAGGCCCCGAAATGCCTCAGCAGCTCTTCCTTCTCAGAGGGCGTCAATACGGAGGGCAAATGCCGCACCAACAGGATCCGATTGCTTTTTCCTGGTCGCAGCTTCCGACCATCTGCATCCAAACTGGGCATCGCCATGTTGTCCCTCCTAAGGAGGAGAGATTGAGGTTGCGCATGCGCCTCTCTCTGAAAGCCCCGCAGAGGAAATCTCGTAGACCGAAACGCTTAAACGTAAAGGACCTACGAATCTCGCGAGAACTGGAATACCCTTTGGGAATGGGCTTTCCGCCTTAAAGAGTTGCAGTCTCTTATGAAAGTGAGAGGGAATTGGAGCTGTCCGGAAAGTTCGGGTGTGGAGTGGGGTAGAAGGGAATGTCTCGCTGAGAGTTGCTTTTTTTAATAGCGACATCGGTACAAAGATGCTGTTCTCTTTGTAGGTAGCCTCCTCAAATTGAATTCTATTCTCCTATCTCGAGATACTCATGAAAAATCTCCCCGCCGCAAAAAAAAAAAAAGTTCATGGAACACGTGGTTCTTCCCAAAAAGTTATGGGGATCGGTTTCAGTTCCGTTGCAAGGGCTAATGCTATCTGTTGATCTGATTTGTAAGCGTCGTATCCATAAGAAACGCAGCAAGGCCTTTTGATTGAACGTGCCCGATCGCGTCTCTTTCTTGGGAGCGGAGACCAGACCTGCTGTGCCTTGAGGAGGAGGAGGACCGTTTCACGTTGCTGCTTAATTCCGTGAAGAGATCTTCGGCGGCTTCCTTCCATTCAATCAATGGGAAAAAAGCTGATCTTAGGAACCTGGTTCCAGGCAGGGTAGAAACAGGAGTATTGGTTAGAGAAATCATGCCCTTTCTCCGTTCCTTCCTTTATATAGCTGCCCATCTACTAAAAAGAACTCTGGGCAGGGAAAAAATAAAACCCCGATAGATTTAAAAACAACAATAAACTCTGTTGAGGCCTCAATAAAAACATAAATCCATCCACCAACCACTATGCCAGGTCATGTCTTTCTTTATGTAACAGGCCTATGCTTTTAGTAAACTTACTTCCATCCTCCTTGCCCTTGCTTGACTAAATCATAATTAAATCAGCACAGTTATCTGGGTTTGCCTAACACCCTGAATCAAGTGCTTGAATGGCTCCTGTTCAGGAATTGTGGGGTAGAATCTGCAATCTAATTAAAGAGCTGGTCTGTGGTTTGGAATAAAAAATGGTGGCTTTTATACAATGGTCTTAAAATCAGACTGATGGCACATTTCCTGATGGCTAAATAACAGTTTGTTGTAACTGATTTATTATAGGCAGTTGCAGACATTTTCATGAGACATAATGGATCATTGTCAGATAGTTTCCCTGAAAAGAATTTCAGTGGCAGTTTGTCGGAAAATAACGTGGTTGAGGAGGCACAAGAGCAATGCCGTAAGGACATCTCTTTGGCATGTGCCACTGCCCTGAAAATTAGGGGCTGTTTTGAGTTGAGCTCAGTTCCTGGTGCATTCATGAACTCAGTCTTGGAAACAAATGGAAGTGGCTTGTCCTTACCTTTTTCCAGAATGCTTTTTTTCAACATTTCAACCTTGGAATTCTCTGAAGTTTTCCCATCCAAGCACTCCCCAGTTTATCTTCTCAATCCAGACAAAACTGGTCAGATGCTACCTATCTCTCGGCTTCAGAAGTACTCTTAAGATAATAAAAATGGTCCAGAGATTGGAGAAGGAGAAGGAAGAGGAGAAGGAGAAGAACATGCATCCTGAGGGGTTTACAGAGGTCTGGTGGGAAGCCAACTCACTAATTTATCTTTCAGGAAATGGGTGCTTTGTAACTGGTCACAGCACATTGCAACCATTTTGTGAGTGTTCATAAGACGGTTTCAGATGTAGGCACTACTCAGAAAGGTTGGAGATTCGCTACTTCTAGGCATTAAGGAAAATATGGCACTACTGATAGGCTCTACAACCCAGACAGCTTCAGGGTATGGTGCTTGAAAAAACTAATGTTGAGATATTGTCTTAGAACTAGACCTAGGGCTGATCTGCACAGCCAGCTTTCTTGTCCAAGGGCCAGTACAGGCCACTGACCATTTCTTGAGGGCAGGAATGCAAATACCAGCCTCTGCCCGGCCCACCAGAAAGGCAACCTCCACCCACCTTTTCTTGCTCTGTGTCAAATGTACTTTCTTCCAAGTAGTGCTGACTCGTGGTATTGTGCTACCCTTTATTTCATTGGAGGTAAACCCCTCCACACAAATTTGGCTACTGTGCACTGTAATAGGGACACCACCTCCTTACCAGTCACTGGTGCCTTGTCCCTATGGAGATATGTGAGTGTGTATATGTCTGTGTATACACAAACACGTACGCTTCACTGGAATTTTGAAAAGCTGGACTTCATGCTGATGAAACAATGAAAAATTGGAACTGTCTTTTAAAAAAAGCCCACCTAAGTGAAGTTGGCCTAAGTTCTCCCATTTTTCCTTTCTAGCCCAAGTGACTGGAAAAATGGTAAAACAGTGTTGTGTTTTGTTTTTCTTTCTACACAGTCCAGACAGAACATCAGGCCATCGTTGTGGCCAAAGAGAAGGCAGGTGTTGAAATCTGAAATGGGATTTCTTTAACAGGCTCCCGTTCCATCCAGGTTACACATGGGAGTCATTAAGGTTGCAATACCAAAAGCCGTTAGTCACACTTACAGCAGATACATTGAAAGCAATGGGATTTATATTAAACTAAGTCGGGCTTTGCTATTCTGACAGGATGTAATGAAGCAGCTTCTAAATAGTATTGGAAAAAATAGGGAATATGTTTTAGCTAAGGGATAAACTTGGTTGCATGGAATCCTGGTAAGACTGATAGCTGTTTGCTATATCTTGAAAGAGAAAATAGCTAGAAAAGAATACACACACACACACACACACACTGTATATATATGGTCCATCATCACAATATTGCATTAACTGAGGCTGTCTATATATGCCGCTGCTACTTCAGGAGCTGCACGGTTTAAGGTTGGCTTCTAGATGCAATTCAAGGCACTAGTTGTCACTTTCAAAGTCCTGCATGATTCAGGTCCTGGATGTATGCAGGACTGCCTTTCCTCAAGAATATCTGCCTGTCCAATAAGGTCAAGTAGGGCAGTCTCTCTCTACATCCCCTCACTCAGAAAGTGCCATCTACAGGAACATGGAAGCATGCCCCTTTTATGGCTGCCCCCCTCCTTTGGAACAGCATCCCCTCAGACCTTTGAACGGCCCTTTCTCTTTTCCCATTTAGAAAATCTACAAAGACTTGGCTGTTCAAACAAGACCTGGGAGTTGAATGAGATGCTTGTCCTTCTACCAATGGCCCTGGTTTTAATAGGGGGGGAGGACTGCAACTAGGATTGCAGGATTTTATGTTGTGGTTTTATGGTTTTGATTCATTGGTTGTATTTTGTTTTAATCACAGTTACAGAGGGGAGGAATTGAATACTGCACAGAGTCAGTTGTGATTGGAGCAGCCTATATGCATTGATGAGTGAATGAATGAAGGAATATTCCTGGTTGAGAACAGAGAATACCTTTTCCAGACAACTGATTTAGAACATGGTGACTGAATTTTGATTAAGAAAGAAAAACGCCTCTGTACTGCAGTTTAGCAACCTTTAAACTGTTAGAAAATTACTGTGGGTAATTTCCAGTTTAGTATGCACCTAGCACATTCCCAGTCTGATCTCTATATCCATATCAGAGTAAGCACATGTGCTACTCAGTTTAGCTAGCAAATACAGCTTGATGTTTATTTATTAAATATCAGCAAACATCAAAAACAGTTAAGTAGCAGAGTGGGACAAAAGCTGTACAAAGCAGTCACATGATCAAAATTTGGACACTTGGCAACCAGCATGTATTTACAATGGTTGCAATGTCCTAGGGTCATGTGACAACCATTTGTGACCTTCCCAGCCAGCTTCCAACTAGCAAAATCAATGGGGGACTGTGATTTGCTTAACGACTACGTGTTTCACTTAACTACTGAGGTGATTCACTTAATGACCACTACAAAAAATGTCATAAAACCGGGTGCAATAACATGATGCCTTGCTTGATGACCACACCACTTAACAACGAATTTTCCGGTCCCTATTGTGGTCATAAGTTGAGGACTACCTGTAGAGATGGAATGTAGAACATCATGAAATCCTTCTTCTATTCTGCACCATGAATGAAACAATTTGATAGATGAGAATAATGCATCCAATGTACACAGCACTACTTTTTTAACCAGGTAGCTCAGGATTTGGTAAAGAAAGACAGATAGTCTTGACTAGAATCTACTATCTTTACTGATCCCCAAATAGTAAGTTTGGGACTGATTGGATTGTCAATGTTGGCCTACGACATGTTGCTGCCTGAGGCAAAGCAACAGATGGCACCTACCCACTCAAATCAAGATCCATTGCCAGCCAAGTTAACTAAGCATATGAAGCAGAGATCCCAAAAGCACAAATTAAGTGAGAATTTGCTGCCTTTTCAAAACCTGCTGCCCGCGGTGGTTGCCTTACTCTGCCTAATGATAAGACCGACCCTGCAGATTATATTGAGTTCTAGCCAGCTGCTATACATTTTATTTGTGTGCATTTGTCCTGAACTAGAGCTCATCATTTGAGAAGGAAAGCCAAGACTTCTGAAATACTTGTCTTCATGCTCTCCCATGGATGCATGTGGGTTTTACTGTTTAAAATAGTGTGGCATTGTGCTAATGTTTTTGCAACAGAAAAGTGGATGAGTTACAAGGGATATGAGTGAATAAAGTATTAAATTAATCAGGATTCAGATTACAGAGCAACACAGACTCTTTGATTATATAATGTTTCTTTTTTATCCTAATCTAGAAAACATAAAACCTGCATGCAGACATTCTACTAAGACATAAGGGTCCCAATTCAGTGCGTAATGACATTTTTTATAACAACCTTTTTAAAGGAAAGATCATCATTATCATCATCAACATCTGGAGCACCACTTGAACACCATTGGCATTGACAAAACCACCATTAGTCAATTGCAAAAGGTAGCTTTACCTGGAACAGCTTACATCCTGCAACGATACCTTTAATATTGGTAAACAACATCTGGCTATCGTAGGTCCTTGGGAAGGACTCAATAGGTGGACAAAAATGCCAAATTCAGTCTAAACATCTGGCTGACTGTGCAACCAATAATAATAATAATAGCATCTAGTGGGAAATGTTGTTCTAACGTGGGAGTTATATATGCTGATTCACAGAATATGATGCGGTCATAAGCGCCTACACATCTGACCTGCACTTCATCACAGCACCGGAACTGAAACACCATTGTCCAGAAAATTTGCAGTTGGGTCAGATGACCCCTTCCACTTTTTCTTAATCCCTCCATGTCTGATGACTTTGTTGAAAAATTGATTTAGGAAGCACAATTATTCCCCAGTTCCATGCTCATTAAGGAAAATGTGCATGCCATGTTATTCCTTTGTCCAGCTGCCCACTCCTTCCTGTACATCTGGTCAGATTCCTTGCTGTCTTCTCTGCAGCTGGATCATAGGAGAAAACAGTTTCTGGGAAGACCAATAGTAGCATGGACATAAAAGGGAACAAATTATAAAGTAGATTAATTACACTTGCAAGACTTTATTCATATGCATCCTGCACTGAGCTGCTCTGATCTTCAATTACTCTGTTTCCAGTTGTAGATATCAGAGCGCAATCTGCTTTCCAAATGAAATGAACAACAGAAGAAATGAATAATTAATAATTGTAAAAGAAACTTGAAGGATCATAAACTGGGGACAACATTACTAGTAAATCAAGTTTGATGGCATAAAATAACTCCTGGAAAACCTATCTGGGTTTCCGTATCACGTTAAGCCATGATGTGATGCACAATTTCTGGAATCATGGATTGTGTCAAGCCAAACCCAAGCAACCCTTATTGTGGCTTTGCAGTATCTATGAACTCGGCCCCTATCTTCAGTTTGTTTCTCCCGTGAAATAAAAATAAGATTTATCTAACAAGCAGAGTTAATAAAGAGACTGGAAAGCACTTGAATGTTAAAAACTACTCACAATACTATTTCATTAGATCCCTTCACAGCGTGTCACCTTTCAACAGAAGAATGTGACAGCTTATTACAGAAAAGACAGAACCGCTAAAAGACTGGTATTATGACTGAGAATTCATTCAAGATGCACCCTTTCTGCACACAGCTCTTGAAACATGTACACTCTGCCAAACTTTATTTTAACAAGTGTTCTAGTGTCTGCTAACACACGAACTATTTTATTTTGGATTGCTTTTGGGGAGGCAACTTGCTCCTGACACTTCAACCACAAAGTTTCAGCTCTAAATATACTCAACTCTTTCTTTCGTTTTTTCCCCTGTAAGCATTTATAAAGAACATACTGTAGCAAGGGAGATCATTTATAAGTCTTTCCTGTATGATAGATTTCTTTCCAGAAATGCTGACATGACTTCTGTGAGTAATTTTCTCTGTCATGACCACCTGGGATGCAGCTGTCAGACTGTACATTTTTATAAACAAGAAAGATCTTAGTCTTATGTTAGTAAAATGCCGGTCTTGAGGCAATTTAATGGTCTACATATAATTGCTGATAGTGATATTGCTGATATTAGATGTCAGCAAATGTCAGGCTCCTTGTAAGTGGTGATAGGGGCAGATAAGAATTCATAAGCTTTTGGGGACCCTTAGGACACATTTGGAATATTGAGGGTTTGTTATGGGTGTGCTTTCACAAAATATCTCCTGTGGTGGGTGTGGCTAAATGCAAAATACCAACTGCCAGAAGGCGAATTAGTGAGGCTACTTCCATTACAACGTCCAGCCTTTCTAGCACACCAGCTTATCTTTGGTTTTTTTTCTAGGCAGGCAAGTGGGCAGACAAGGCAAATCACTGAGCAGCAGCCACATGCCATTTTATTTTCCAAGAATACCTACTCAAGAAAATAAAAATAAAAATTTAAAACAAAACAAAACAAAAAGTTTCTGCCCTTTTTGAGTCAGCAACCTTCTCTATTCTAAGCAAGGATTTTAACCACTATGCTATTTCATTAGTGCTGATAACTAAAGGTATACAGTACAGGTAGTCCTTTTTTAGTGACTGACTCATTTAGCAACCGTTTGTAGTTATTGTATGATGGTAATGAAAAAGTAACTTTGCGACCAGTCCTTGCATTTATGACCTTCACAGGTCTGTAAAGCAAAGGAAAGCTGAAGTAAGATAATAAGCGCAAGGGTGGTTTCACTTAGCAACCACTTCACTTAATAACCAAGTTGATGGTCCCAATTCTGGTTGCTAAGCAAGGACTATCTGTAGAAACATTAGAATGTATGATAAGCAAAAGTGCTCCTTTTCTATGCAAAGTAAAAGTGACCAGCTCAAGAAAAAGATGTCACATGGATTCCTGGAATCCTACTTTATTGTTGTAGGAAATATTAACAGAATTTGGAAAGCCTATTCAAAACTTTCACTGCTCCTTTTTAAGGACAACAGGACAAGACAGGGCTGTTCTGAGTCTCTTTCTCACGCATTCTGTTTTCCCAGGGCTGCGTAACAGTTTTGTCACTCCCTCCTCCTTCTCAAGACTAGCTCTAAATCCTCTACAAGTAGCCAATGAACTGCTGAGGTTAGCATACAGCAAATTGAAGTGTTCTAACCCAAATGGGCAGGAGCACTCAAGGTGACATAGGGTGTAATTTGGCAGCAGAGCAGAAAAATTCACGTTGAAGTTGCTTTGAGCGTAAATGAAGGATCAGTTGAGGGTGATGTTATCCAGTTTGGTTCTCCAGAAATGGTTGCCAACTTGTTCTATGACAGGATAAGTGATAAGTCCAGATCTGCCTTTGGTCTGTTAAGGCTGACTCGCATTAATGAAAGCACTTTTCTGAGATGCTGGTACTGTCATGCCTAGAGATATGCCAATGCATGGTGGTGTGTGAATTGGTGTCTTTCCATGGGGGTTATATGTGTCAGTACCATTATCTGCAGAGGTTGCAGCAGCCATGTGCACACTTCCTTTGTGGAGCTACAAGTTGTCACAAAGACTACCTGTAACATACTCCTGACATCTTTGCATAGTGCCCAACGAGGTGTCGTTTTGAAAATGGATGTTAAATACGTTAGCATTAAAATGCCTGAGGTTTTGCTTAGCACAATATATGAACCACTGCAGCTTTTGGTTTTGCGTATGTGTGAACCAATCCAGTATTGCTTATTCAGCAACAAAAACAAAGCATGGCTCAGCACTATATACGAACTGTTGATAATAATGTACCCAAGGTATGGAAATTAGCTATAATTCCACATTATGACTGTCATTACTGAAAACGTTGCCAACTCTAACATGGGTGCTAGTTAATTTAGAAACCCAGCTGAAAGCATTACATATCTTGAATATATTAAACAAATCATGGTAATGAGATGAAGGTGAAATTACTGTTTTTTATATTGAGCAATATACCATTTCATTCACCATTATGTTGGGCTTAATTGAAAAAGGAAACTGTACACGTTCTATTTAACAAACTGTGAAAGAGATGAGAGCTGTAGGCTTGTATAGTGAAAGCATTTATACAGGGCAGAACACTTTGACTTAGTGGGAGAAAGCCCCGGAAAAGGCCAGTAACTACAATAAACCAATAATGGCTGAGTGAGGAGGCATGTAGAGAATATTTCTTCCTCGATTATGTTTCTAGCTACCAACAAGATTCATAAGAAAGAAGGCCCTTTATGGTAACACTTGCCAACCTGGCGCAAAATGTGAGAGTTGTAGTTCCTAGATCATGGAAGTCTGATTTATAGTCTTACAAGTAGTCCTCGCTTAACGACCATTTGTTCAGCAACCATTCGAAGTTACGGCAGGACTGAATGAATGGTAGTTATGCGCAGCCCTGAAGTTATGGTTGTTGCAGATCCATACAGTCATGTGATCAAAATTCAGGTGCTTGGCAGCCCACCCGCACTTACAGCCACATTTTGGAAGCAGAGCAGAAAAACTCATGTTGAGATTGCTTTGAGTGTGAATGGAGGATCAATCAAGGGTGATGTTATCCAGTTTGGTTTGTGTGCTTGGCAGTTAGCACTCCTGCACTTGCTTTGGGTGCTTGGCAGCTCACCCACACTTATGACCACAATTTGGAATCAGAGAAAGCCGCACGTGATTTGGACAAGGCCACACATGGCCACAGGAAGAAGGTCTGGCATGCCCAACAGCTGCCTCACAAAAGGCCAAGAGTACCTCAGCAGCAGCAGAAGGAAGAAGATGGCGAAGGTCAGCTGGGGGCTGCAGGGCCAGCAGGGCGAACGGAGCCCAGGGCTCGCAGAAGTGGCCAAAAGGGCAGTGATTTGGGGGAGATAGGCGGGTGGAAAGAGTTGAAGAAGAGGCAGCCCCTTACCTTACCGAGGCTAAGGGCTGGGACAGACCAAGCCAGGAATGTCTTGTATCGGGGTGGGTCCTCGGCTAACAACTGGTGGGATTTGGTTAACAATGGCAACAGGGACTGCTGGGATTGCTGTCACTAGGGGATATGGTCATGTGACGTCGCGCTTTACAACTGCATTGCTTAGCGATGGAAATTCCACTCCTAATTACTGTCGTAACTCGAGGACTACCTGTATAGATGAAGTACTATAGTTTGTGCCTAGAAATGTGAAGATCTTTCACATAACTGGTGGTTCACATAACTAGTTTAGTTGCCATACTTTGTTCTAACTTCAGCTTCTGTGGACTTAAACTTCATCTATGAATCAGAACAAGAAACAACAATGAATATTTCTTATATATCAGCAGCTATTCCATTCAGATGCTGAGGATATGTCTTTTAGACTGTGGGGGAACTGGAGAAAGTGGTGGGAAAGTTCACAGTAGCAAAATGTCAGTGAAGATTCTATTGTTACATTCTGTTCAGTCTTACTTTTACATGTATGCAGTCACACACACATGTGCCACTCCTCATATAGTATACAGAGTATCAAGTGGAGTGAGATTGGCTCAGACTACTATTAATAATGCTTTCAGTGTGTTTTGCTTGAAGCAAAGAGTGTTAAAAATTATTTCAAGTTATTCATCCTCAGATTTGCTTAACCCCGGTGGCTGATGGATGGAAATATATAAGTTATTGTCTGCAAATATGCAGAGTAGACCTCAATCTTCTTTTAATTCCCAGTTTAAAACTATATATTTGCAGAGACAAGGGTAACATGTTGAACTTATTATTTGTGAGCAAATAATAATAGATGGATTTATAAACATATAAATGCTTGAAAGGCTTGCTCCCAAATCAGCAAAATAGGGAAATAAACATTTCTGATGAAAACGTTAAGCCATCAGGAGTCAAAATGTGGCTGAAGGTAGGAATGTGAAGCTTAAATAAATATTTTATTGGCAAAAACTTAAGAAATGTCAGAACACTGAGCTGTTCTGTGGGGTTTTTACCTACAGATAATTCCTCCAGTTGGACTCAGAGGGCTATTGGTTTTTATTTGCTGTTGTGTATGTACTGGCTTTATTGTTTTTAATGGAATTGCTTTAAACCACTTGGAGATTTGCTGGAGTGCAGCAATCTGTAAAAACAAATAAATAAATGCATATTTTAAAATTGTTCACACATTCGAAAATCATTCTTCATGCACATAAAAAGAACAATCCAGTCAAATAGTTATAAAATTTTGTGCATTGTCACTTGCTTCTTCCTCTTGGACCTGAACCTGAACAATCTCTTTCTTTCTTTTCCTCCCTGAACCATCTTTTCCATATATTTTAAAATATATTCAGATTACTGATTAAAATTAAACAGATAAATGGATATAGGCAAGTGACATTTTGTGGCCAGTGATTATAATCTGAATGCATCATGAATGAATGCCTGGGAATTGTTTTTGCACACTTCATCTCAATCTACATTTTTTAAAAAAACTGGGGAGCTAAACAAAAGACAAAAGATTTAAGTGTGCAATCCACTTTCATTCAGTTCTGAAGATTTAAAACAGATGATAAATTATCTATTAAATGTTTCTAGTGATTTTGTTTTCATGCATACTTTATAGCACTTACAGGGAAAGGCTATAGCTCAACCAAGGGTAATGTGCTCTGAATACAGAAGTTTCGTGCCAGGCATCTCCAGTTGACTGACGATCTGCCGCCAGGGTGGATGGGGCTAGGCTAAAGAATCCATTTCCATGGGACAAGGCACCAGAGAGGGGTTTTCTCTCAAGAATGTTCTTTTAATCAGGCTGTGGTGGGGAAGGAAAAAAAATAAAAATAAAACTCATCCTTCTGGTGGTTGAAGTCTCAGCACTCTGCTTTTTTCAGTTTTTAAGCCGTGCACATTAAATATAAACACACATCTATCATTACAGCTGGATTCAAACATTACATTAATACAAACATGATTTGTTTACATTTGGCTGAGAGTATAATGTGAACCAAGTCATTGTGGCTTCGTCTAACCTGATTAAAGCAACCTGCATTTAGTATGATATGTGATTCCATCTGTGTGTAGTATATTTCATATGTTGATGAGTTATCTTTGACACATAGCTGTAACAGACTAGATGCATTAATTTGCATTAACTTGTTTCACTTCGTGAGGAACCGTGGCCATGTTCAAACGCCATGCTGAACCAGTTACCAACTTCTGAGTGTCTTCAACCAACAAGTTAAAACCAAGTTAGGATAAAAGCCCATCACTTAAAATTAACGTTCCTGATTAAGAAGCCGAGCTGTACCGCTGAATGCTCTAATTTTTATACTCATTAGGCTGGACTTTGCTTTCTTTTTTTAAAATCCTCTTATGCAGAAGGATGGCTCCATATTTGGCCTCTAGATTTACATTATTATTGATCAGATAACATATCACACACGATGAGGAGACAGATGACTGCATCTAGTAAGGCGGTAAGATTTAATCAGCTGATACAGTCAGCCATACTAGGCAGGCTTTCTGAGCTCTGAAGTCCCAGTGGCATCTTCAGGGGATGTGTCAAATTTTGCAAGATGGTGAAACAGACCATATTGATGCATGCCTCAACATCACAGACACATTCACAATGCTTCATCCACCATTTTGCCAATTTTACCTCTCCCCTTGCTCCCACCTCTGTATGCCACTGTGCAGTCTGGATAAAGTCAGGCTAGGGAAACCTAGTTTAACACTTTACTTGATTGATGAATGAATTTTAGTAGACATAATAGATATTCAAGATATGCATCTTTATTTTTGAGGCTGTATTGCTTCTTTAAACACAAAATATACTGTACCAGAAGATCTTTGAGAGGCTCTCCAGCACATTTCAAAAAATGTTGATATAGCTACAGAAATATTCAAAAGGCAGGCATCACGTGTTGCACCTGAAGAAGAGGGCTTTTTCATTCTGCCTTTTCGTCAGTTAATATCACATCCATCCTGTAGCTTGAATGAGATTTTCATCAGGGAAATTTCTCCCTTTCCAGTTTTGTGAACCTGATCCAATTCATTTGTTGCTGTTGTTATTTAATAATTGATTTAATTTTAGATATCATAAGGTCATGTCTTGTTTAATACAAGAAAAGAGACCTTTTCTTTTAACAAATTGTAGGCTAGCCCAGGGAATTGAAAAAAAATATCTGAAAGAAGGCGATGGGAAACCATTTCTGTTAGTCTGTAGAAAAGTTGCATGGGTGTGCTCCTCAGGGCAGGAGTTGAGCTTGACTTGATGGATTCTTTATATTTTTATTTTTAGATAAGTAACTGCCATATGTGGAGATATTATGCAGGTGTTCCATAAAGCAGCATACTTCAATTTAGTACTTTCCAAATGTTAGTCTTCAATTCCCATAATTTTATATGGGAAATACTAAGTGTGTGAAGGCTGCCATAATGGTCTCCTCCACCACATTCTACTTTTCTTCTCTTCCAGCTTAGTGGACATTTAACTCAAAATCTTAGTCATAAGCATTTTGACTGAAAGGAATCCAGATAATCCACTTCATCCAAGGTCCTCTGAAGCTGTTGCACAACCACTTTCTCAATCACCTTCCCCAAAAAGGGGAGGTTAGATACTGGATGAAAATTGTCCAGTATAGTGAGGTCTAGCAATGGCCTCTTGAGGAGGGGGCAAACCAAGCCCCTGATGTTGTCAAACTGATGATACATGTGTCATAATGTCACAGTAGAAGTTCTGCCGTTTCATACTTCCACTGTAATGTTGTACACAAGTATGTAAGGGATGAAGTTTACACTGGGACATCGCAAAACATGCTTTGTCATTTGTCCTCACCCCATGGATGCCTATAGTATGAGTATGTAAGATTCACTGAGTTTTGCACAAGACTACTCTCTTTGTAGATATGTCTCAAAGATAGTTACTCTTTCCATCTTGCACAACAGGCTAAGACTGCCAAATGTTATGTTTAGGTTTCTACATCCAAACTGATTCAAAACTGAAACTTCAATCTGACAAGCTTTCTTTTAAGAGCCTATGAGAACATTAGAAAAGAGCTGATGGGCCAAGCTAGTAGCCACTTAGTCCAGCATTCTGTCCTACAATAGCTAATCTGGAAGCTCACATGTATAGACAGGATGGCAATGTCCCTTTTCCAAAGTTGCTCCCTATCAGGTGGTATTTCAGGCAGGCTGCAGGTCCAGTGGAGGTGCCTAGGGAGGAGTCTTGCTGTTATCTGGGAAAGATTTGAACCTGCTGGACCTGAGGAAGTGGACAGGGTCCTTAGGGCTGTGAGCTCAGCCACCTGCTCTTTAGGTCCATGCCCCTCCTGGCTTGTGAAAGCAGCCCAGGGGGTGTTGTGCAAGTGGGTTCTAGTGATGGTTAATGCATCTTTGAGTGAGGGGGTTGTTCCCTCACCTCTTAAAGAGGCTTGGCTTGCCCCCTCCTCAAGAGGCCATCGCTAGACCCCACTATACTGGACAATTTTCATCCAGTATCTAACCTCCCCTTTTTGGGGAAGGTGATTGAGAAAGTAGTTGCGCAACAGCTTCAGAGGATCTTGGATGAAGTGGATTATCTGGATCCCTTTCAGTCAGGATTCAGGCCTGGGTATGGGACGGAAACTGCATTGGTCACGCTTTTGGATGATCTCTGGCGAAGGCGGGATGGGGGTTGTGCATCCATCCTTGCCCTACTTGACCTCTCAGCAGCTTTCAATACCATCGACCATGGTATCCTTCTGGATCAGCTCAGAGGATTGGGGGTGGGCGGCACTGTATTATGCTGGTTCACCTCCTTCCTCCAGGGCTGATTCCAGTCAGTGGTGGTTGGGGAGGAGAGATCCCACCCTCAGCCCCTGTTATGTGAGGTGCCTCAGGGTTTGGTGCTCTCCTCCCTCCTATTTAACATCTACATGAGGCCGCTGGGTGAGCTCATCCGTTGCCATGGGGTGAGGTATCATCAGTATGCTGATGGTACCCAATTATACATCTCTGTCCCTAGTGAATTAAGCAATGCTGTGAATGTCTTATCCCGGTGCCTGGAGGCTGTGAGGGTCTGGATGGGGAACAACAGGCTTCAACTGAACCCTGGCAAGACTGAGTGGCTGTGGGTTCTGGGGCCTTTTGGTGCTAGAGTTATGCCAACTTTGGTACTGAATGGGGTTGCACTGCCTCAGACAGACCCTTTGCACAATCTGGGGGTCCTCCTGGACTCACAATTCCTGCTCGAAGAACAGGTGGCAGTTGTGACTAGGAGGGTCTTTGCACAGCTTTGTGTTGCACGCAAGTTGCGCCCATTCCTAGATCAGAGGGACCTATCACTGTCACTCATGCCCTGGTCACCTCCTGTTTGGATTTCTGTAATGCACTCTACGTGGGGCTGCCCTTGAAGAGTATCCGGAAGCTTCAGCTGGTGCAAAATGCAGTGGCGTGGGCAGTTATGTGTGCCCCTAGGGTGGTACACGTTACATCTCTGCTTTGCGAGCTGCACTGGTTGCTAGTTTGCTTCCGGGTGCAATTCAAGGTGCTGGTTTTGAATTTAAAGCCCTTCATGGCATGGGGCCGGGTTACCTGAGGGACCGCCTCTCGCTGATTACATCTGCCCGTCCCATCAGATTTGGTAGAGGAGGCATGGTACAGATCCCGTCCACTAGAGAATTACATTTGGTGGTTCCCAGAAGGCTGACCTTCTGTGGCACTTGCCTTGTGGAATCTTCTCCCCCCAGAAGTGAGATTAGCTCCATCCCTCTTAACATTCCACAAGACCCTCAAGACCTGGCTATGTGATCAGGCCTGGGGCTCCCAGGGGACCAGGGAGATTTTACAATGGCTCCCTTATTAACTTTATCCCCTCCTGTTTTGTGTGTTTTTACAGTTTTTTTTTATGTGTGATTGTTTTTATGTATTTATTTTTTTTTAATTGTTGTACGCCACCCAGAGTTACCTTGTGTGAGATGGGTGGCTATATATATAAATAAATAAGCAAGCAAGCTGCTGGTGATTCTGGAGATAGTCAAAATTAGTAGCCATTGAAAGGCCAATCCCCATGAATTTGCCCAGTCCCCTTTTAGAACAATCTAAATTGTGGTCATCCCCAGAATTTGGTGGCTGCAAATTCCATAATTGTACAAAGAAATGCTTCATTTTATCAGACCTGATTTTCTTCACATTTCATTTTAGCAGATGATCCCAAGTTTTAACATTGTGGAGAAGAGCTTTTCTCTCTCTACATTTTCCCTGTGATCCATGATTTTATATCTATCATGACTCCCCTAACACACCTTTAGTCCAAACCAAAATGTACTGTAACCTGTACTATCCTCTAACGTGTTTGGTTGCTCTTTTTCTGTACCTTTTCCAGCTCTACAATATTCTTTTTTCAAACGTGGTGACCAGAACTGTATATAGTACTCCAAGTGTGATTTCATCATAGATTTCTATGTAGGTCTTACTAAACGGTAGGACTGTGGAATCAAAACGCAGGACGCAAAGGCAAAATAACCAAGGCTTCACTGCAGTGTTTATTAGGCGGTACGTACTGGAGGGGGACCCCACCAAGGGTTAGTGGGAGACGCTCCCCTGTAGGCAAAATGGATGCCCTGACATTTATACAGTTCTACAAGAAAGGGGAAAGGAAAAGAGCACATACGTGTACATATTCATATGATGATGCAGGCATATTTTAATGAGCAATACTTCTCAAGTTACTTTCTGTCCCTGTTCTTGGCTGCTATCTACAAGGACGGAACAACTGCTATCTATAAGGAAAGCAATAGTGTCAGAGGGGAAAAAAATTGTTCAAGGTGCCAACTGCCAGGATGAAGACATCCTCCCTTACATCGCTATGGGGATGTTTGTGATAAGGGGTTTACAATCAGCCTAGTTCATGTTAGTTTCAAGGGTGCTGCACATTCCTTTATGTTTCAGTTTTATTAAGGCGATCCCATTCATCTGAGGCCTCTAAAAAACTTGCTTCTTTCACCCAAAGATACTGTATTTTTCCGTGTATAAGACAATACTTTTTTCTAAAATCGTTACACTAAAAATTGAAGGTCGTCTTATACAAGGAAGTAAGCAGAGGAGAGAACCGCACGGTTGCGAAACTGCCCATACTTTGTCTCTGCAAACAGGCTTCCTCCAATCACAAGCTTTATGTAACTGATGTCAGCTGATGCTGAACAAACCAATTGGAACACATCCCGTTGGAGGTGGACAGCGCGTAGGCAGTGCGCAGATGCGACAGGGACCGGTAATGTCAGAGCATTCTGAGCCCATAAAGATGTCGGAAAATAAAAACATAAATAAGCGAATGTCTTACTCTCCAAAATTCAAACTGAATGTAATCAGTTATGCAAAAGAGCATGGAAATAGAGCTGCAGAGAGACAGTTTGGACCTCATCCGACTGAGTGTATCATATAAATGTCACCTAATTACTAAATAAAAATGTGTTCTGTTTTATCTTTAAAATATTGATTTCTTAATTTTGGGTTGGAAAAGTGGGGGTCATCTTATACATGGGGGCATCTTATTCACGGAAAAATACAGTATATTTTCCTCACAGGACTATTCAGCAATCTGGGTTGGAAGGGGAAGGGTAATTCGGAGCACATGAGGGGTGCTCATGTAGAACCTGTTGGCAACTCCTTAAAGAAGTGGGGTCTTTTCTTAGGCCTGTGCAGTGGTGGCTTTTTTACTTATTCCTCTCCTAACGATACCAAGCAATGGAATTTGCTGCTTCTTTACACCAATTTCACACTGCATTGACAGTTTCAGTGAACTCACTCCCATGACTCTACAATCTTCTTCCAGATCAATCACTGCCAACTTGGATCTGATTAATATATACCATTTGTATGAAATACAGTATGTGGATATATAATGTCAGGGCTCTTTTTATTAAAACTGGTTTTAAGTCACAAAGTAAGGAATGCATTATTTTAAATTGATACATGGCTCTTGATCTATTATTTAGAAAACGTTATTACATTTGGGTAAGCTCCTTTTGAAAATAATTGTCAGCCATTTATCACAGCATGCATGTTTGATCCTGATTTTTTTTTTTAATGGCTTAGAGAGTCGGCAAGTTTTATCCAGAGGTAAAATGCATTTAAAACATCAGCTCAGTAGCATCATCAGTTCCTAATCAGATCAGGCCTGTTCATCTAGCAGGATGACTGTCTTGTGGCAAATAGGTTTCTCCTTCCTCAGTACCCTGAGAGGTATCCAAGAGGTGGTCAAAAAAGTCAAGATGTAGCTGTAACCATAAGACTGCACAAAGCCCCACCCATTTTTACATGCATCACATATACAATGAACATTAAAAAAGGACAGGGATGTGACTTTTTTACCCCACCTGTAGATTGCCCCTGGTTCCAATTCATTAATGCATCCAGCGCTACTTTTATTTTCATTGATTGTCTAATGTAAAATCATTTTTAAAGCACAGGCTAGGTAAAAATGCCTTTTATAAAATCTGGCAAAAATCACTCCTTATTCAGCTCTAAAGTTAAAGCTCTAAAGAAAACTAAGCCTCTGAACAAATAGCAAAACTTTCTTTAAAAAAAAAACCCTGCGGTTAATATAAGCAGAGGCTTACAAGACGCAGCTGTGGCTTACAAGGTATGGTTATGTTTGCCGTGTCGCCATGAGCTTCAAAAAATACCATGAAGCAGGTTTTGCCCTACCTCTCTCCCAGATTTTTTAACCTCAGAATTTAAAAAAAAATGTTGCTTGAAATAGACATCTTCTATCGAACTTCAATGCACACATTGTGTCATTGCCTTGTATCCCACCTTGAAAGCATAAGCCTATTTCAAATCGCTCGCTAAATGTACGAGCTTATTCACATGAGTGCCCACAAGTGCCATAAATGCACAAGACAGAAGCAAGAACAGAGGAACTTGTGTCTCAACGACTGAATCATAGTCAAGCCACAGTCAACCTCCCTTCTCCTTCCAGCCCACTCAGCAGGGGAAGCAAAAAAAGAAGGGGGGGGACCAAGACGGATGAGACCTCTATTAACAGCCAAGTTTAGCCCAGGAATGCCATTGGCTTCACTTAGGAGGAGTTTCTCACGCAGACTCTAAATTCCTGCTAAAACTGAAAACCTTCTTTTCCTAAGATAGGCCTGACATTCCTCAGAAACAATGGCTCTTTTCACGTCAGTTTTGAAATTTCACAGGTGAAGGGAACAGGGCAAGTCACTTGATCCCACGCAAAAGAAGGCTGTTAATACTTAAAAAGTGAAGACAGGGCCTATCAAGCAAAACGGACAAAGAGTGGGAAAATAGATTTGCGGCTTGGAAAATATCTGGGAAAGTAAACAAATACACCAACTGGAATCGGATAAAGCTAGGAGTTAGATTATGCTACACCATTCCTCCCCCGCCCCCCATCACTTTCCTGGCCTGTCTCTGTTTTTCCCCAGTATAGCTTTACAATATACAGAACTGCATTTATATATTGTAAGAACAGTACTTAAATTTCTGTGAAGTGTATTCAAGATGAAAGTGATGCATGAAAGCAAACTTGTATCTGAACTGCAAGGAAATAATTAAAAGAACAAATTAAAAAAAAAACCTCACTAAAATTCACATATTCAAATAAAAATCATGCTCAAAATGTGGAGTGTTAAATTTGGGTTCACAATTTTACTGCCTTCAATGTCAACTTTTTCCCAAAAAAAAGTTGGTATACGAGAAAAGCGCATAAGATAAAGGTGTCAGATTAGAGGAAGAGCAGCCCTGAGTTAAAGTTCTTGACTATTCCAATCTAAATTCAAAATATAAAAATCAATTTCACCACTCTCATATCTTGCATTTGGTATTATCTGTAATCTCCATTTACTCTGTGTAAAATAGATGCCACATCTAAATGTTTGTAGCAGTATACTTGCTTGTCACAACCTTAACATGTGCAGAACGACAGAAAAGCTATGGCAGAAAAGAACATGAACGACAGCAGAGGGCTCCAAAGTATTGAACAAAACTCAAGAACTAGCCTTGAGCAACTTCAGATGATGGTTTGGAATATATTATAGCAGACAAGTTATACTTTTTGTTTGTTAAGGTGGGGGGGAAATCCTCAGTGAGCTGAACAGGTATTTCATATTTTCATGTGAAAAAGCCAGAGGCTGCAACTTTGGGGATGTTTCTTGCCAGAAGTTAAGTCCCATGACATTGCATGCACCTATGCTTGAGTAGACACACATAGGATTGTGCTGTAAAGCTCCCATGCCTTCACTTGTAGTGATCATGTGGAACTATACTTTAGTAATAAACTCTCTCTATGCAGAAATATACAAAGTTTTAGATTCCATCCATCTGGGTAAAAACATATCCTGATGAGTCTGCCTGTTTGCCTGCTGATGGAACCATCAGGGAAACAGATTCCTTTTTTTCTCCACCCCTATGTGTGCACCCCAAATTTATTCTGTATCTAGAACAGATTTGGGAAGGGCACTCAGGAATGTATTAAAGAATAGTCCATTGTATTAATGGAAAACTGCTCCCATAACTTTGTGTTTAGCCTGTGGCATAAAGGAGGCTTAGAAAACTCTGCCTTTTGGAGACTGAAGCAGTTGTAATTCGGACTACAGGCTCCTACATTGTTTAGCGCATCAGAAGCATTTTCACCTGCCCAGGCTACCTAGCGTTGCTGACACCACATGTGAATTAGCTGATGATGTCCATGGGAAGTGCAAAAAGTGACAGTACATGTATGAAGCACTTTAATGGGTGGCACATCTGTTTTTTTCTGTAAAATAATGCTATGCATGTTAATTCAGCAATAACCTGCAGTGTATTCAGTGGGTCTTATTCATCGGACTGTAAATCCAAATTACTTCCGAATGTTTAGCTATAGAGTATAACAAAGTTAAATAATAACAATACAGATTGAAAAGTGTAGTCTCGCAGCTTTAATGCCTGCTAGAGAAGTCTTTCTTTTCACTTAGATAGTTCAGATTTAAATTAATTTTCTTAACAGTCTGCTAAGGTATAAACCTCCTATACAGTAGAGGACCTTGTTTCTAATAGTAAAATTAACCAGACAGCCTCTCTGTTTGTACGTGTGTAAGCTGTCCTCACTTGATTGCTGGAGCTCACCATGTTTCTGTTTTGGTTGGCTGTGATCCTCTTTTTATTAGAAAAAAAAAATCAGTGCCAGAAATTGAAGAAACATAAATAGAAAATTCACCACAGTATTCACTCTTCAGGGAAAATAAATATCAAAAGGGCATTGAGAATCTAGATGTAGCCTTCTGTTTCCCAAGTGATATGCCAGGAAAAATCATATAGCAATCTTTTCCTTCCACCTTGGATCAATTTATCTCAATTTTGTGTTACAGTCTCTTACTCAGACCTCCAAACATACGTGTTATGATGTTCGGAAACCATCTGGATAATGTCTTTTGCTTAATCCTACATATTTCAATCAGCACAACATTTATAGGTAAAATTTGGGGTGGAGAGTAGTGAATTGTGTGAATTAAGCTATTCTTTTGCATGCGGTCCTTTACCATTTTTGAGAGTAAATTATGCCTTAGTGAAGATTAGCTGTAGCTTGCTATTTGGTAGGGTTGGAAAGGAGAGAAGATGGCATGGGGTACAGAGACCTGGTGATGATCCATCCGGGACCATGAGATTAGTAATGGAATACTATGGGACACCATGGGACCTTTCCCCCTTTCCCAGCCCTAGGCAGAGGGCGGGGAGTTCAGCCCTCTGCTCCTTCAAACTTTGATCCTCATACATGTTTGGCATAATATCTGAAAATTGTTATTTTTCTTTCAGCAATTAGGTTAAAAGAAAATGGGATAATCAAACTTCTCAAGGATCGGTTGAATGCATGTGTGGTTGACGTGTTGATGAGTTGATGAATGCATGGATTGATGTGGTGAGGAAGAGGCCCATCCCCATGTCAGGCAAGCTGTCTTATTGAGCTTCCTGAAATCTGTGCTACCATTCACAGGCCTTTGTGCTTACAGCTGTATGGATGAGGGCATGCACAAGATGTGCATTCCTGCTTTTGTTGCTACTGACCTCCTGCATCTCTCCCTGGCTATGGTAACAGAGCTGCCTTGCAGGTCACTGCTCCACCCAGCAGAAGCCTTCCTTTCAGTGAGCATTTGTGCTTGAATGGGATAAAAGAATGTCAACCGGGGGGGTGGGGGGCAAAACCCATAGAAACTACTACCATATTTATATATATATTTTTTAAAAACCTACAATTTACATAACTATATATCTCTTGTTTCAGTTAGCATGGTACTGAAGAAAAAAAACAAGTGTGGGTATCATTTTGTTTCCTTCAAGCAGGAGTTTTTCAAGCAAATTATGACCATACCAATATCTCCATGTTAATTATTAAAAGTCGCTAAATCAATGTTGTGATAGATTTCTGATAGTCACCGTTTTAAAGTCATCCTGACTTCTCCAGAAGCCCGCAGTACAATCTTGCATGTCTACTCAGAAAAAAAGCCCCATTATTTTTAATGCAACCAACAGTTATCTAAGAGTTAGGCTTATGGAATGCAGAAAGACTTCTGAACAAATATGGTATAATCAATAATCCTAAAAAAAAAAAAATTACATCAGATTTCTGCCTCCAGCAGATCACGTCTCTGCTTAAGTAAACTAGTGTATACATAATTCCAAAAGAGAATGAAAGCTATTTCGAATTCCTAAATATAAAGGGGCTGTGCAAATGCATTGGAACATGCCAGAGCACATACAAAGGATCTTTTTCTAAATTGTTAAAGCAGCTGTGTCTTTTTTGGAGTTAGCACAGTTGCCTTGGAAGCTGCTTGTAACTGTTCCACATGTGTGTACACACAGAGCACTTCCCCTCAGAATACGAAGCCCGCCAGAAGCAGCATTAGTGGCCATGCCAGCCGAGAAAAAGGTGTGGCCCCTTTAAAAAATTGATAATATGTGTGCAAAGCACTTCTGTCACAAGGATTTGTAAGTCCTAAAATTGAACCTCAGCACTAACAGCTCAAACAAACCCTTAGAAAAAAGTTATGACTTTTGGTCTCTTTATGGAAAACAGCAGCATGTCTGGAAGGAGACATCTTAAGATTTTTTAGCTTGCAATTAAAAGGCATATCATAGCTAATTAAGAAATGATACATTTGATTATGCTTAGTTTATACAGGTAGGAAGAGCATGCCAAGGATGGCTTTCCAAATTTTTTCCACCCCCTTAATAGCAGCTCTACTCTGGTATGTGCGACAGGGAGGCAGGAGGAGGGGACTAAGAAAGGAAAAAGTGCTTCACAACACTTTGAGAACTTGCACAACTAGGATGGGTTATTATATCCTGCCATGCTATGGATGTTTCATAATGAAATCATCTCTCAGGTTCACATGACAAAAGACAGGACTGTCAACCTTTTCTAGGGCGGAGAACAAACTTGGATTTTTTTTTTTATATGGAATGCTCTGGTCTCCGTTCTCCAAAAATGGGCAGAAAACAGACAAAAACCGACTTTGATTTAATTTAATTTAAATGTAATTCAAGTTAAATAAAATTAAATACAGTTAATGTGATTAAATGAAAAACAGTTAATATTTTTAATAATTTCCCTCATCTGTCACTTTAAAAATTAAACCCAGAAGCAACTTTTGAAGGGATTTTGAGGCCACACACATGGCTTCTGATGGGCTGTGAAGCAAACAAACTCGTTGTCATATGAAACATCTGGGAAATCTTATGTTCCTGTGTCTTAATTTACAAAGGAAAGTACAGTGTGGGAAGGTGTTCTCTCTTTGAAGGGCTGTCTAATCCGAGTCCAAGTCCAAATCCAAGTTGAAAGATAAAGAACCCTAAAATAAGAGATTGAAGCTGCCCATGAACACTTTTTATTTGGATCACTTGTGAACTGGAGTTCATCTCTTCCACTATGATTTCTATTGAAATCATGCCAACTGTTTCTGAGAGGGGTGCTCAGCATCCCCACCTCTATGAGATGAAAGTTTTGTGGCCTCGAGAGGCACACATTCTCACTTCTCAGTGGCAGCCCCTTCCCCACTATAGAAAATCTTGCCCCCTTAGGTGCAGGATCCTCCACCTTGCTTGCAGTAAAAATGATCCTGTTCTGAGAAGCTTCTGGAGTGGACAGCAGACCTTATCTATCTAACTCTACCAACTGCTTTTGTTATTTATCTTTATCCTTTTTAATTGTGCTATAATATAAACTTCCGTAAGTCAGTCAAAGTAGGGTGGTATGTAAACAAATAAATACCTTTGCAGCTGTACATGTAAAGCAGCACATGCATATTTTATGGAAACCGTGCCTTGTGTAAATGGTCACTCTGTTGGGAAAATGAGTAGAAGTTAAAATGAAGATGCAGATAGAAACCTCTTTTTAATTCATTGGCCATCTGGTATGTCTTGGCCAAAACCAGGATATTAGGTAGAGTGTATATTAGAAAGTTTTGGAGTAATCTAAAAACTTTAACAGTAGATTCTTCCTTTCAAAAGAATGTGAAATTCCTATTTATTACATGCAGGAAGATTGCTTTATCTGTACTTATGAAGGCCTCTGATCCCAAACAGTGGAATTGTATTTCAAAAGGAAAGCTGGATCATGCTTTTCATCCTGGAGGAAACTGACAACTGTCAGATTGCAATTCTTCATTTTGCAAGTTTTTATTGGTAGAATGAGCATTCCTTTACTACCTGCCTATTAAATCTCATTTATGAGGCACCAATTTTGTTCATCAGTTCCTGGTAATAATACATTTTCTTTTTCCAGATGTGACCAACACTAGTCTTGGATCATACCAGTAGCCCCTTTATATATGTTCTGTCCCTCTTGAATTGCATCAGCTTACATTATAGTAACTTATTTGTTTCCTTTTGCTCATTTTTAAAATAAGGCATACAACTTCTCTTAAAGAATAAAGAAATGTAAGTTTAAATCTTCCACATCCTTAGGATCTCCCCCCAAAGTCTGGGTCCAAAAAGCAGAATTCCTCTAGAAATAATGTCTTCTGCCATTTTTCTCCCATCTGAGTCCTTTTAGTATTACTGCATGAACTGTGCACCAAATGCTAATTTCGTTACAAGGAAAAAAATATTCCTAGAATAGATAAAGCTCATTTTGTTCGTGCTCCCCCCATCAAAATCAAGATTTTGTGCTGAGGGACAAGCCATATTGTACATATAAGCCCACATGCATATATACACCACCAAAAAAGCTAACCTGTAAAAAGGGACAAAAAAAACCCTTTTGTGTATTCATTTGGCATTATCCATATACTTCTGATTATATCTTCCTCAAGCTCAGAAAAATCTATCAGTTTTGCTTCCTCCCACATTTGCTTTGCTTAAAAAAAAAACACCTTCAAATCTTTCTACTCTTTTTGCCAAGAAATGTATGAATGTTCATAAAAGCTCTTATAGAATGTTCATAAAATGTTCTTGTAAAAATCAACAAACTAAACAAATTCTTACCCATATAAAAGCTATTCCCAACATGGAGGAGAAAATATTGTATCTACCTGCCATTTAGCTATTAAAAGCGAGGAGCTTGTCAGGAAAAAAAAGTGGCAACCTAATTCAAACATATTTCAATACACTTATGGCGGTTAAATATGATTAAATCTAGTCATGATCGTCTGTTCATTAAAGGATTTTTTCCTCGGCAAATGCCTCTGCTAATGGAAGAATAAGAGAGTCATATGTTGCTAATTATTTGCAGTTTATTTGTCCCCTGATAAACTGGTCCACCTGAGTCCATATTTGGGCTACTTGGGAGTTGAAAGTAAAACTGTTTTACCTCAGATGACTGGAAAAGTGGTAAAAGAGTCTGGCACTTTAATTCAATTTAATTATAATAAATTATGTGGTTAGTACATTAGCCCAAATATTTTCGAGTGACTAATACCATTGTTTTAGTTTTAGTTTTTAAGTTTGTGTGCAATTTATTTCAATGGGGCAGCTGTAATTCTGTGGCCAATGCAGTTTTTTAATTACCTCAGACATCCCAATCGTAATTCTGGAGTGGGTCTGAGTTTGAGAGCTGCATCGTCACAGATTTTCCAAGCTGAATCTTTTCCAGCTCCTATACAATTTATTCTCACCATGCTACCCAGCCTTTCTATCAGTAGGATGTTCTAAAGCAGTGCTTCTCAACCTTGGCAACTTTGAGATGTGTGGACTTCAACTCCCAGAATTCCCCAGCCAGCATGGCTGGCTGGGGAATTCTGGAAGTTGAGGTCCACACGCCTTAAAGTTGCTGAGGTTGAGAAACACTGCTCTAAGAGCTGGCTTGCCTCCCTTCTGCTGCATCTGATAAGGAAAAAAAAAAATCCCAACTCAAATTGTGAACTCAGCATTTACTTATATTGTTAGAAAGAATATACAAATAGGAACACCTGAACTGTATACAGACACGTACAATAAGAACTTTAAATTATCCTGAGCTGTTGAACAAACAGTCCAATCACCAAATAATTCTCCTTTACCCCCTGCCAATCTTGCCATTGGTATTTCTTGCTGAAAGCTCTGCTCTTTCTTCATGTCTTGCTCAGAAGTAACCTTTCTTCCAGCCAGGGAGCACCGGGCAGGTGCCAGCCCTTTTAGTTTCAAACGTTCTTCCTTTTTTCCTTTCCGTTTCCCTTGTCACTCTTCTATCCCTTGCTGTATCTAAAGTTGGGAGTCACATATATGTTTCAGAGCTAAATCTCTCTGTCCCCTCCTGAACTAGCTTCTCTCTCATTCTATCCTCCTTTCTGATGCTTGACATTTATGGCTGGAGCTAGTAAAACTCTAACCTGAGTCAGCAGGTCTGGGATGAATTTGCTACCTCTTTCTAAAATGCGTACTTTTTATCTACAATTCTGTATCTTGAAATCTAGCTATTTAGTTTACAGTTTTAACATGTCCTGCCTTGCAACCAACTTCCATGCAATCCTTGCATGGCCCCACCTTTCTTATGGAGCCAAACTATTTTTTTTCAGAACTACTTTATGTATTATTAAATGGCCCCAATTACAACCATTAGCCATCCCAAGGCTATACTGTATGGGTCTATAGCCTTTGTTCATTGGCAGGTGCCTCCCTGTCCTGGCCTCATCCATAACATTTGAATCAGGTTTTAGAACGGAAGACCTCCATTTAAGAACCTTCTCCCCCTTTTTAATCATCAGAATGATGACAGCTTGGAAAGGTCAACCTGGAAGGAGAGGAGGAAAATCACAGACCTTAAGAACAAAGGTGATGTTCAAGTGCTTATTGGAAGTCAGTGTGTATCTGTAATCTATAGAGAGACTGAAGGGCACCACTCATTTTTCATTTGCTAATATCAAAGGTTGCCACCTGGTTGTTAAAACAGATGACAATAAAAACCTAGACAAATCTGATTTTTTTTTTAGACTCAGCCTCAGTGCTTAGGCTGTAATAACTATTTGTACAGATGTACAGATCTACAAATACAGAGGCAAACAGCTATTTACCATGTGTGAAGCTGCATGGGAAAACCAAGAGAACAGGCAACCAAGTGAAAGCCCATTGGCCATCAGCAACGGCCAATCATTCACAAAGAGGCAAATTGTAACATGCCAGTGGGTCATTGTGGAATAGCGGAAGAACTATTTTGGAATTATTCCATTTAGGAATAGCAGAGCAACTGTAACTTCTGCCACTCAGTGAGACTGAAATTACTGGATCCTGCTGGAAAGAAGAGGAATAAATACAATGCAGGATGAAATATTATACTTTAGGGGATTAACACACCTTTGTGCATATTATAACAGTGGCAGGCAAGCTTTTTGCAGATGGAAGTGGATCACACTTTATTTTTAAAAAAGTTTTAATGGTCAAGGATGCACTGGAGAGGCTTGTGACATGATGGGGCAGGAGCGATGGGATGGCATCTTTCAGGCAAGGTTTTTGTTTTTTCTGATTTAAAACCTTTAAAAGCTTTTAAGTACTAAGTCTCTTCAAAAGTGAGACACGTGTTTTTCTGCTGCTGTTGCAGAAAATCAGTAGGTGATTTTTCACCCACCCATTCTGTGATTTGCTGCCATAATCTCAGGGGTTCTGAGGAACATAGCAAAAGATTTTGGGAGCCACAGATTGATTGACTGATTGACCGATTGATTGATTGATTCAATTGCCCAACCTTGTACCGTGTAGTAGAGTTTTCAGTACTGATCAACTATCTTCAAAGTAATAGATAGGAGAATAGTATGACAGCTGACAGATGAGCAACTATTCCAAAGTTGTATCCATTAAATATTATGAGGTTAGTATGGCAGTGACAGTGGTAAAGAATTTTTGCCTTTGTATCCTACAAGTGTTTTTTGTGTCCAAGGTGACACTTGAACCAGGAGTTTATTTAATGACAGTGTGCTTTCTTAGCTATTGAGCAAACATTGCTAGTTCATAAACATCTTTGACAGAATTATGACAAATAAGTAGAAGAGCTTTCAAGGAATTTTTTCACTGACTCAACTTAAATAATTAACAGTGACTGATTGTTCTTATAAGTGACACTAATACCCGAGCATCTTGAAAAGAACAACAGAAAAGATGCTGTGATCCATTTTTGAAAGTCATTCAAAACACTTGTATCAATCATCGACACTTTTTTTGGTTATAGATACTGGCTACGCCTCCTTTAAATAAGTGCTTGAATATTTGGTGGGTGGGGAGAGCAAAAAGTTTCATTCACCCATGCTTAGATCCCAAATTGGGGTGCTCTTAGATCCAAATTGGGCTAAGAAAATGGAAATAGAGTCTAGAGTCACTTGTATAATGAGGTGGGCAGCATACAAGTTTGATTTATAAATATAAAGTAAATAAATAAAATAGCATATGTGTATTCTTTTAGTTTTTTTTCCCATAAACAATGATGACTGTTTCAAAATATAATTAAAATAATAAGTAATCCTGTTGAAACAAATTAAACAAGAATCCTTTTACCCACAAACACGCACAATAGTGAAATAACGCCTTGCAAGTAATTAACTGAGGGTTTAAAATATGATAGACATCCTTCATTGTATTGATTATTCTTATCCTTTTGCAATAAGCTTGCCCTCTGGAAAAAAACAACACAACATACAGCACATTCTGTGACATTTTTACTTGGAAGTAGAGTCCCACTTGGTTTAGTGTGACTTAAGTCCAGGAAAGCATGTATTGGACTGTAGCTTCAAGCTACAATCCTGTATCTAAATTGCAATCAGTTCAATAAAATGGGCCTATCTCTCTCACACATTGGGGTTAAAGGGTGGATGGAAGATAGGAAGGACTATTAGACTGCTACACCAAAGCAGAAGGCGTGACCAAGGTGTGAACACCCAGAGGATTTCTGGGTGAGGATATTTTGGGACTTTAGCCTTCCAACCTGTAAGCCTAAGTACTTGTTGAAAAAACATTTTGAAATAAATAATGTATAGATAGAATTTGCTTTTCATACTAATATACAATTATTCAAAGCAGTGAATGCAGTTCAGAAATAAAGCATTGAATCACACTGGGTGGCACAGCAATGATGAGCATGAAGTGAGTATGGAAAGGCAAGGACATCAGCCTGGCAACTAAATGCAGATTAGTCCGCACTATCATGTTTCCCACAGCTACCTATGGTTGAGAAAGTTGGACCATGAAAAAACTAGACAAGAAGAAAATCGACTCATTCAAGCTGTGGTGTTGGAGAAGCCTCATGCACATTCCTTGGTTAGCCAAGGTGACAAACAAGCAAGTACTGGAGCATATAAAACCAGACATATCACTGGAGGGCAAAATCACAAAATTCCACCTTACTTATTTCAGCCATGCCATGCGATCAAACTGATTGGAAAAGGCAATTATGCTTGGAATGGTCAGCTGTAAAAGGAAACAGGGCCACCAAAAAACATGGTAGCTAGACACCATCAAAGCTGAAACCAGCCAGAACATAAAACAACTAAAAGAAGCCATACAAGATAGGAAATTGTGGAGAGAGCTGTCCATAGAATCGCCAAGAATCGGACACAATTGAATAGATAGCATCATCATATACAAAGAAAGAACAACTTCGTTCTAAAATTTTAATTTTAGAAGAAACAAACCTCCATCAAAAGGTATCATATTGAAAACCTATTTCCTATATTGATAGAAACTACTTAAAATGTGTATGTAAAATTCTAAATCAACGCTTTTTTTGAAAATATTCTTTTTATTAAAAGATAGTGAAAAGTTTCACTTGTTAAAGTATTTTTATATGCTCCTGAATATAGTTCATGATAAAGTTCTAGTTTCTGATTGTGAGTTTCTCTGAATAGAACACTTTTGTTAAGTTTCAGCTGTCTATGGTTTTTGATCTTTCAGACACACCTAGGAAAGCTATAAACATAGTTTTAAATAGAATCAAAGATGGCATTGCAATTTGCAGACTTCTGTCTTAATGACAGGTTCATGCTCTTCTAAGATGAACATTATTCTTAATGAAAAAAGACAGCTGAACTCTAGATATGATTAAATACATTCAGTTTATCCTTTCTATCTTCTGACAGAACTAGTGCAAAAACATTTTTTTTAAGTACAATATTTCAGAGAATTAACAGATGCAAGACAGTAAAACATGTGTATATTTTATTCCAGACAGCTTGGCTAGCAGCCTGCTAAATAATTTCCTGGAATGTGTGAAGAATAATTTGAAAACTAAACAAGAAAGACATGCTATTAATACTTATGCTCTACTGCCATTAGCCCTAAGTATCTGCAATTAAAAAAAAAAATCAAAGAGAACATGTAGCGATTATCACACCATGTATTTATTATAAGCAAATAATGTGTGAAAACTCCTAAGGTCAAATTATTCTCAGATGAAGAAAGATTCTATTCAGTGTACTTGTAATTACAAAATACAAAACTCCAGTTGGCGCCACTCAAACACATACACACATACTTACTTAACACTTCTTTTTGAAGTCCTTCTTTCCCTTACATTTGTCCTCCAATATCCAGACCCGAACTGGCTTCCAGTATGATTCCATTCAAAGCCAAATGTTCTCTTCATATAAAAAAAAATTAAGCAAAATGAACCCATTGACAAGGAGATTTAAGGAATGTCTAGTCTTGGGTATAATCTGGCAGTCTGGAACTTTGATAACCCCAATAATTATTTGAAGGGAGGCTGAGGTTGGGCAGTAGGACAATAGATTATCTTCAGACAACCTCAACAGAATCATGTTATCATGACTGTTTAATTCAAAATGAATTGTAACAACCGGATTGTCAGAAACGATAGCCTTACTTCACCTCAGAAAGAGTGTGATGGTACCTTTTAAGATTAATACAAGCCATTAGACGGCATAAGCTTTAGCGAGCTGCAGTTCACTTCATCAGATGCGTGGAGTGGGCTTAATTGATGACCACTGCATAGCTTTTTCTTTTCTACCTAACAAGCTCCAAGCTACAGGAGATCGCATACTAACTCTGAAAATTACTAGGGCTACATTAAAAAGGGTCTCTGACTAATTTGCAGATAGTGAATTGTGAGGGTAGTTTCAGGAAGCTGCTTTTGTTTGTGAAATTGTACTTTAGAGGTATACTCTTCGTCATCCTCTTGCTTTTCAAACTCTTGTTAGCAGCTACCAGCCTATGGCAACCATCCCTCCAGGATGTCCCAGATATAATCCTATTCTGGCAAATCTAAGCAATAGGTTACCACTGCCAGGATTTTAAAGTACCGCTGCTTTTCCGTTTCAAGCAGATGGCAGCATATATTTAAACATCCACATTTTCCCCTAGTGTATTTGCTAAATGATCAGTCACGTAATCAAATGCACATTAGTAGCCAAAGGCAATGAAACGTTTGAAGGACTTTGCATATGATTAATAACAGAAGCACCCCCTTTTCTACATGCAGTTCATTTTGGCAAAATATTTTAAGCATTGAATTCTGGGTTTCTTTCTTTAAGCAAGAATAAAAGCACCGTGCCAAAAGTACCAAAATTCCACTTAGTTGTTGCAAGGATTGTCCCTCGACTTTTTAAAGATCAAACCAGAGCCAGATTTCACGTAATTTTTGTTTTGCTATTGCTAGCGTGCAGGTGCTTAGATACTGTTTTGTGTGCAGAGCTTTATTTATTTAGTGGGAAAAGATTAAAAGTTCTCCACGGCAGCGAAAATGAAGGAGAAAAATAGACTCTCAGTTCTTTAAAATGATATTTTGCCTCACACAGTATATTCTGTTTTCATGGCAAAAACAGGGTTATTTTTTCATGGAAGCAGCATAGACACCAGTGTGCAGCACAGTTCTGTATTTCAACAGCAGAGGTAAAATTGGCTTTTTGTAATTGACATAGTGACAAACCAACAAGGGCTTACTTCTGAGTCCTGCTCTATTTGTAGTTTCCTTCAACAGAAACCATTTTAAAATATATAATACCTTAGATTTACATTATTGTGTATAAGTATATATGTATATATGTATGTATGTATTTATGATTCTTGTATAATGCCTCAGTAAATCAGATTCTGGTGCAAATCAATCAGCCAAACCAGAAAAGTAACAGAACAAAGAACCCAATATAAAATAAAATAAAATAAAATAAAATAAAATAAAATAAAATAAAATACAACATAATAAACAATGGCCACTCAACAATCATACTAGGAAAGGATGTTCCCATTGAAGAATGTAAATGAAAAGAGAGTTGAGAAGAGTCATACATCTGGGGAAAGAGTATCCCTGAATATGGGGGCTATTACTGAAAAGGACTGTCATGTTGTCCCAGCCCTGGATTTCTCTGAGTGGTGAGGGACACCTAATAGGACATCTCTTTTGGCTGAACTGACACCAGGATTGAAAAGTTGATGTTTAATGAATTTGCTTAGAGATAAGGGATGGGATATGGGATGAAGAGATATCTGTTTATAACCTTATAGGGGGTGAAGAGTTACTAAATTTGTCTATACTTGTAATGAAGGTTGGAAGTCACTTCATTATATATTTCTTTTCTTTTTCTTTATCATATTCTTTCTTTTCTCTTTTTTTCTTTTTTCTTGCACCTTTTCTCCTTTCTTACTATTTTTTTTTCTTTAAGGTTTGTTGTATTAGTTTTTACTAATGTAATCAAAATCCATCATCATCATCATCATCATCTACTAAAAAAAAGACTTTGTTAGCATTTTCATCTTGGCCCAAGGTGGCAACACATCATTGAATGTCATCAGAATACTGATGACAAGTCACTTAGAACTGATGGATATCCTCTCCTAATTTCACATCGATATTAATAACATAGGAGATAGCACTGAGCCCTGTGGCTCTTCACACTGTAGCAGATGAAGGCTCAACCACTTAATCTATTGGGAAGCATCAACTTGGCTATTGATGGGAAGCATCAACTCAGATAAGGGTGGAACCATCATATAATAGGGGTCCCATGGTAAAGGAATGTAGGGTTGATCTTGGGAATAGAGAAGAAATGATTGAGCCATTCAGGGGAGACTTGCAGAAAAGATTACCTAGCCCGAAGACAGAGGAAAGCATAAGAAAGAAAGTCACAATAATCCAGCCTTGATTTTGTTTGGTATAAGATGGGACTGAGAGCTACTTGGACAGGTTTTCAAGATTCTGCTATTCCACCTTACTCCAATAAAGAGCATTCCTGGAATTCTTGCCATGCCTCTTTGACCTCTGCCCCCCCATCCCTAAGGTCATCTCTATATTCCTTTACACCTACTCCCATCACTTGAAGGCGGTCTAGCAGGATATGATAGTCAACCCCTTTCCCGCAAAGAGATCCAACAGGGCAAGAAAAAGTGGATTTCCTTTTATCTAAGCCCTGACAGAGATTATGTCGTGCTGTTTCTGTCCCATGACCAACCCTGAACACGGTCTGAATGGCATCCAGATGATCCACTTCCTTCTAGGATATGTATATGATTCATTGCCACCTTCTCAACAACCTTCCCCCAAGAAAAGAGCAAAAGTCATCAAATCCAGCTGGACTGAGATATGGCTTCTTTAGGAGAAGGCAATTCCCTATCTCTTTTAGAGGCAGTTGGCATAACATCATCCCTCAAAGAAGCATTAACTACCTCCTGAATCATACAGCTGTCCTTGTTAACCAGAACTGTTTTCTTCAGACAAATTGGAAACTGTTAAGATAATGGCAAATAACATTTTATGGAATAAATTATATTCTCTGAAAGGAAGATTGCCTAATATTCATGAGTTACCTGTAGTGTAAGGTCTGAAGGAATAGCATTCTTACTTAAGTGCAGTGAAATGAACTGTCAAAGCTAAGAAAGCAATTCACTATAACAAGTAGCTGCACATTATTTTCTTATCTAGTTATTAATAAGAAAAGTCAGCTGAAACCTCTCACTGTATTCCTGATACTTCGGATACTATGTACTCACCAGGCAGTTCAGGATTAAGGCATTATTTAAGAATATTATCAGGCTTGGAAATGGATTCTCTGTGCCCTTCTTATTGCTAAAAGATTAACCCTTCAACACTGAGGAGACAAGTTTGTGGCCCCAATTACTCAGTAGGTTGAAGACCTGATGTTACTTGGGACTTATGAATGAGTTGCTATTGACAGGGATTATGTGTGGAAGACTACCATGAAATATGGCTGTTGTATTTGAAACTGTTTTGTGTATTGGTGTGGCCAGATTGATGTAGTGATTAACATGCTGGACTAGAAACCAGGAGATTTAAGCTGGTTAATTTTGGGCCAGTCACATTTTCTCAGCACAATCCACCTGTCAGAGTGGCTGTTGTGGGGAAAATAGGAGGCAGGAGCATTATGTACACCACCTTGAGCTGCACAAAGCAAAGTTGGGATATATGTCTAATAATAAATAAAACTGTTGTATACAATTTCATATCCATGTATGAGAATTTGTTTTATGTGTAATGGTTGATGTTATATTGCTTCTAAAAATCTCTTTTTTCCTCCCCCTCTTTTATTTTTGATTATTGTTGTTCTGTTTTGTTTAAGGCTAAATAAATAAATATTATTAGGCTCCAAATCCAGCAACATCTGGTAAATCTACTTGGATGCCAACCTCCTGTTGTTTCTACTGATTAAAAAGTTCACAATTTATGAAACAAATGTAAACTCTTCTTTCATATATTTTGACTTTTGTGTATTCTTCCTGTAAAATCTTGTTCAAGTTTTATGATGATTTCAGAAAGTTTATATTAAAAAAATTAGAAAATTTTATATTAATGTAAATTTTACAGTGTATGTCCATTAGAGAATTTAGAAAATTCTCCATCCCATCCCTACTGACAATAAAGGATGTGTAATAAAAAATAAGGCATATTTGAAAGTGGCACCAAAATTATGATAAAAACATCTGAGGAGATCTCTGGTACTCCTTATATTTCTGAGTTTAGACAGATGTTGAAAACTTAGTATTCTATGGATCTGCTGGCCCAGGATTAGTGTTTAATGGTTTTAAGGTGCAATTTAAATGTTATAGCAATATTATAACAATTCTTTCTCTATTTTAATGATATATGACAGCTGTTTGTTTGTTTGTATAGGATTGCTTTGAAAATACATAGATAGGTATGTGTGTGTATGAAATGATTATTAATAATGATAAATATTAATAGATAGATTAACTCTCTCTCTTTCCCTGAAATTATGGGCAATTAGTAGCATTAATACTGCCCGTGTTTTCGCAGCCTAGATACAGCATAATCCCATGGCCATCTCACTAATGCCATGTGAGACAATTGGCTCTATTGTATTTCTCACAATAAAATGGCAAAGCGCATTTGGAATATCCTCCCTCCCTCCCTGAAATCATAGGCAATTGGTAGTATAAATACTTTATATCAGCGTCATGCCAATCAGATTTTTCAACTATTAAACCCATCGCAAGAAGAATTTGGTTTGCCTAAAATTGCAGAATGGTAGTATAGTCAATTAAAACAACTCTTGATTTCACAATTTGATCCAGATGTATTAACTGCATCTAAAACGGCTGAATTATTGTCGGTATTGGACTGTCTGTTTTTAAAATTGTAAATAAACAATTAAAGATAAAGATGGAATAAAGAGTTGGAATATTCCAAGTCTTAAAGAATATTAAGTATGTTTATTTTGGTCTTAAGGTGAGACTAGTTGTAATAGTGGAGCAGCCCTCAGGGTCGAAGCAGCCCCTCCTCTGAAGTCCTTCAGTTCTGAGGTAACCGAAGCTTAGGGGTGACCAGCCACTGGAAATGTAGGCATCCTTGCTGCCACCACCCCTTCATTATAAACCAGTTTCTCTTTCCACACCAGCCCTCTGGGGAACCAGGGGAGGACTAAAGGGAAAATCCTCACCTCACCTTAGGTGTGGCTAACCACAGAAAGGGAAACCAAACAAAACTTCTGGGGGTCAGTGGGTAAGCCAAAATGAGGTGATGACAGCCCTTCAAGGTAGTCCAGACAAGAAGCACAAATCATGAGTACAAACACTACCTTTATTGTCAAATTACAGTAACAGTATCTTGCAAGTCTGAAAACACTTCTCCCCTTCTTTACTTTTACTTTCCAGAAAACTAGGGAGGGTCCTTTCTGAGACTTTTGCTTCTGGGGGTGACACCTCTGGCACCTCTTGCATGATGGTTGTCTAGTCTGCTGCTCTTCCCCTGTCTCCAAAGGTCATTCCCACATACCATTACAAATGGTGCAGGTGGGTGTTGGAAGATCCCTAGTCAACCCCAGGATCTAAACAAAAATAAATGCTATTAAAAGTGCCAGAAGAAGATGAGGTTCTACATACTTAACACATAGTTAAAAAGCGATAAATACTAATAAAACAACAACAAAATATGCTAGTGCAATTCTAACTACACCCAAGCAACTCAGTTTCCAATCTTGTCTGAGGTCAACCCTCCTCCAGGACTGCAGCCACTCCGACCACTCAAACAAACCATGACACAGACTCACCCATGCTATCAGGGTCCCAAGCTCAATAGCAGCACCAGGTTTTTAAGCCTTATGAAAGGCCAACAGGGTCAGGGCAAGTCTAATTTTTGGGGTGATGGTGTTACAGAGGGTGGGCACCATGGCAGAAAAGACACTCCTCCTGGGTCCCAACAGATGATGCTGTCTTGCAGACGGGACCTGGAGCATGCCTCTCCTGCCAGATCTAACCAGATGGGTAGACACCATGGGGGAGAGATGGTCATGTTAATAACCTGGCCCCAAGCCATGAAGCGCTTTAAAGATAACCACCAGCACCTTGAATTGCACCCAGGAGCATATCACTATAATTTAAAGATGGAGTTGTACTCTAGAATAATATGCCCAAACTCTGGACTTTATCACTATGTGAAGAATTGTGCAGGTACTGAGAGGGTGCAGCAATAAAAAATACTCTTCATTGTTGGCCATACTATGAAATCCAAGACTTATTTTCTTGGGTCACCAATGTGTTGATTTTCTGTTTATAGAACAGAAAACATAATGAAAAGACAGATCACTATTAGTCTGTGCCATCAAGGTTTAATGATGCTTTAAAAATTGGGATGAATGATTTTCTATATGTGCAGTGGAATAGGTTTTTGTGATTTCCTTTTCTATTTTTTCTATAACAGGCGACTAGTGCTTGCTCTTGTAAAACATGCAGGGGGGTCCCTGGGATAAGTTGAGCATTGGTTGTCAGATTAGAACATGCTGGGAACTGGCTAGAGATAACTTAATAGCGAATCTACAGTTTAACTGTTTCCTCCCCTCATTGTTTTTTATTTCTTATCCACAGACATGAGAAGTTCTGTGGCTATATTATTTACCTGAGTGGTTTAAAGTAAAGATTTTGTCACTTTCTACATCCTTTTCCTTAGTCCCCAACATTCACCTCAACCACATCCAGGAAAGGATGTCTTTTATCTGCCTGTATTTGTCAACATTGTCGTCATCATCATCATCATCTCATTAGATGTATATCCAACCCTCCCTCCTCACAAGAGTCCTGTGAAATAGGTTAGGACCCAAAATCATCCCTTAAGCTTCTATGACCAAATATGTTCAATGTTTTATCTCATTTTAGCTCTTTTTTGTAGAATTTCAAGGAACGTAGTTTTAAAAATCCTGCACTGATTTCCATGCAATTCATACTATTATTGACCCAGATGCTGGACTGTGAACTGGAAAACAACAACAACAACAACAACAGTGCCATTCCTGCAGTTGTAGCCTTCTAACGTTACTGTCAGGGAAGTCCTTACCTGTCCTATTCAAATCCAGAATAAGTATAGCTATGTTTCTGTAGTAGATCATGGAAATATCCAGGTCCTTATTTTCAAGTTAACAGTGCACAGTCTTAAAAGTTGGA
Organism: Python bivittatus; assembly: GCF_059951505.1. NCBI lineage: Eukaryota > Metazoa > Chordata > Lepidosauria > Squamata > Pythonidae > Python > Python bivittatus. The sequence goes on from NW_028277098.1 coordinate 19,768,729, forward strand.
CTGGGCCACTTTGAGCCTATTCCCAAATGGACTCAAAACAGGTTGCATTCCTTCCAGAGCCAAAGATCCAACTCTAAAGCTGATTGGATGATCTTGGTATAGCCCTAATTATTTTGGCGTCTAGAAACCCATGTCATGGGTTCATGAACCGTCCAGTTCTGAGGACTTTCCAACATTAGCTCTGAATGGGGTTACACTTCTCTAGATAGAACTGGTGCATACTTTGGGGTTCATAACTCTGCTCAAAGAGCGGGTGGCAGCTGTAGCCAGGAAAGCCTTTGCATGGATTTCTCTTGTGTGCCAATGGTATCCTTTCCTGGCCTGGGAGGCCCTTCTCACAGTCATTCATGCCCTAGTTACCTAACATGGAAACTGTTCACCCAAGCCTTTGGCGAGGGAGATTGAGACTCCTCGCTTCGCCACGCTTGCCATCTTTTATCTATCTTTTATTGATTTGTTTTTAATTTCTTTAATTGTTGTGAGCCGCCCAAAGTCATTGAGAGTTGGGCAGCATGCAAGTTTAATAAATTATGATTGTTGTTATTGTTATTGTTATTATTGCAATGCACTCTAAATGGGGCTGCTCTTGAAGACTCCTTGGAAGTTATAGCTGGTCCAGGATGGAGCAATGCAAGTAGTTATCAGCATGCCTCAGTATGCCCATGTAACATTACATTTACACGAGCTGCGTTGGTTACCAGCGGACGTTGAATTACAACTGAATATATTGGTTGTCACCTATAAAAACCTTCATGGCATAAGGCCTGGACACTTAAGGAGGTATCTCTCTCTGATACTTTCTGCCTGCTTGTTAGATTCGATAGGGTTGCCATGCTCTGGGTCCCATCTTTTAAGCAATGCCACCTTGTGGGATCCAGAGATATGCAATCTCTGTCACAGTGTCTACCATTTGGAATAGCATTCTTCTCCAGCCCCAGATAACCCTGATCCTGCTGTCCTTCAAGAGAACTTCAAGACGTGGCTTTTTCCCCAGCCCCTGGGCTTCAATGAGGTCTATATGTATGTGTTGTATTAATGACTAAGAGTTTTTTCTTCCCTGGTATGCAATTTTAGTGTGTGTATTTATGTTGTTAGACCCTGTAAAATGCCCAAAGTCATAAATGAGTGTTTATAATTTAAATTATAAACAAATAAAAATAAATTCTAATTTTAATTAATTCTTTACACAGGCTTTTATGCCTCTAAATCTAATTATATTTAATGAAATTGTTAAATATGCTAATTAACCAGCACTTGATAATCTTCAGAATATGTTTAATATTCTATCCTCTGTAAAAATACTGAATAATAATGAAAATGTAATGGTATGTGGGAACGACTTTGGGGGACTGGGCCCAGAGATGTTGCCTAGGGAATGGTCAGATAAGAGACAGCATAGCCTGCAGCTGGATAATGGGATGGGCAAGAGGCTCAGAAGAGATCTTCCCTGGTTTCCTGGAGTGTAAAAGAGATGGGGAAAGAACTGTACCGTCAGACTTGCAAGTTTCTGTTATTGTAGCCTTACAATAAAGTAGAATTAGCTCATCTGGTTGTGTTTCCTGTCTGGTCTACTTGGTAAGGCTGACACCAATCTTGCACGTCTGAAAGTATAATTCTCTCCCTGTCTCCTTTAAAACCCGAGAAATCAGGGAGGGTCTCTTCTGAGCCTCTTGCCCCACACACTATCCACCTGCGGGCTATGCTGTCTCTTATCTGACCATTCCCTAAGCAACATCTCTGAGCCCAGTCTCCCAAGGTCATTCCCACATACCATTACAGAAAATGCTGGATTAGTATTAGATTTGCATTTTATAGATCAGAGCTACAAATTATAGATGGAAATCCCACAAGGTCTTTGTTGTGGACTTACATTTTATTATGCATTTGAGCTTTTAGTTCCTTCTGCTAGGACCTCTGCATTCATTTGCCCCAAGTAGCACTATTAATATTGTTCTGCACAAACCAATTTTTATGATGTGCATATTATGCCTCTGTGATTAACTGTTCAGTTCTAATTATGGTTACATAATTTCAAACTCCAAACTGGCAAAAATCACACTACTGTATGGTGTAATGGGATCTGCAGAACCAAATATTCCCCTTCTCTTTCATTACCCTTATTTCTTCTCCAACTCTATCTTCAAATCCATGGGATATGTGAGGGCACAATTTGAAAGCATTGTGGTCAATCAAGTGTGCATTAAAAATAGTCAAACTGCATATTTATTTATTTATTCCATTTGTATGGCTGCTCATCTAAACAAGTGACTTTGGGCAGCAAACAAAAAGAAAACAAGAACAATTACAATAATACAATAATTACATTACAGAGCAACCAAGAATAAATCATACACCATGACTGCTAAAATAACCAAGGAACGGGTCCCTGAACACACTTGGGGCCCTAGGCCCAGGCCCAGAGCCAGGTCTTTAAAGACTTACAAGAAGCCAGCAAGATCAGGACCATCCTGATCTCAGGTGGGAGAATGCTTCATAGGGTGGGTGCTACAGCAGAAAAGGCCTATCTTCTAGGCCTGTCAACTGGCGTCCGTTAGCTGACGGGACCCAAAGCATGCCCATCTTGCCCTGACCAAATCGGACAGGTAGAAACAAATGCAAACACCTAATCCAGGTCAACAAAAACTTCTTTTTTGTAAACATCTTGGATGAAAAATAATAGGGCAATATTGGGATAAATCACTTTCAGAACATATATTCAAAAGCATACTTGGCTTTTTTGTTTGTTTCATTTTTCAAAACTGCTGGCCACTGCATTGATTTTGTTTTAATGGCCAGGTTTTCAGTGCCATTCCAACTTCTTCCAGAGGTTCTAATGCACTGAGTTCCTACGCAGCAGGCAGACCTGCAGTCAGACAGACTTGAGTCAATACCTCGCCTTCTAATTCTTCTTCTGGCGGACCCCCTAAGCCTTCTGCCTGAAAGTGACAGATCGGAATGTTGTTTGAGCTGTTCTGAGTTCTGCATCAGAGGTAGACAACTTGGTCTTTAGATCGCAGACATTGTGAACAGGCAACAAGGCATGAGCAAAGAGGATGAATGGTTTTCAGGCTGCTATGACTGCACCCATCATGGGTACTATATTGAGAAAATGTAGTTCTCAGGAAGAGGGCATTGATGAGGAGAGATTTCTTCAAAGTAAAAGCTCACAGATGTATCAAACAGTCTTCATTTTCTTGCATCTTTCCTTCTAAAGATGATCAGGAAAAATACAGTTGACGGATAGTCTTCTCTGAATTTGTAGTGATCTGGAAAATGAAAGAAAACTTCTGAAATCTGATGAAGTGCTTGCCACACTTTGTTATTACTTACCTTAATAAAGACATCAGGTGGCTTTTAAGCAATGCTGTATGGTGTATGCTAATATATTACTTTTATATGGTAACTGTTTTTTAATGTTGAAAAGTTATTTTAAATTTACTGTTATGTTTTGTAACCTGTTTTGGAGGAGTCCTTTTTCTTGGAAGGACTTGCAGGGGCATCCATGGAGGTCAAAAAAGTCAAGGTGGTAGTTCTGGTCATGTAGTCAAAGTCAGCATCCTGACTTTTTTGACCCCTGCCTTCACAAATACCCCTAAGGACTTGCAGACACAAGGTTTATTTTACATCTTTTATAGTGCTTCTTACAGACATGAGAAAGGACAAGGAACTATGCTGAAAAATAAATTTGGATCATTTGACCGCTGGAAATTCTGTAAACCAATACATTTCCAAGCCTATTTTTTGTTACTATGAGTGATAGAAAATGGATTATTTGAAAAAAAAAAAAAATTAAGCTTGGGATTGCAGCCAGGGTTAAAAATGTTGTTTGGGTTATCACACAATACACAGTAGCAAATGTGTAAGTTCCATTGTAATACATTACTTAAAAATAAAATAACAATTGTCCTTCAATATTTTGGACACCCATTTTAAAATGGAAGGTGTGAATACAAGTTTTTGAAAAAGACATCTCTTTTCAAAGAGCTATACTTCTCTATTGTTCTGAATCAGGCCCAGTTTTGTGACTACTTATGTTATGCATGGCAGTCCTAGAATGTGTCCTTCTATGCTACTTTTCAAACATTTTTTAATCAAAGATGTGACTTCAATAAATGTTTTAAAACCAGTATCTAGAAAATAGTATTAATGAATCCTAATACAAATTAATGAAAAAATAGCTATATGCAAGTAGAAGGATAATAAAAGAATATATCCCAATTTACTCAATTAAAATAGCTACTAAAGTGGAATTCAGTAACAGTTTGAAAAATTAGTTTGAAAAACTCCATGCAGAAGCACCAATTAAAAGAAAAACACAAAAATGAACAAGTGGGGGATCACCGCTAAGGAAATCTGCCGCCACTGGTTTAATAGGATGGATATTCTGAATTAAAAAATTGAGGATAAATGGATGGGAATATAAATATGTACCATTTAGAATATGACAAAGAGGTAGCCAATGGCTGTTGTATATGAAAGAAGAAGAGATGTTAGCCTTGCTTCTGAAACTTCTAACCTCACCACAGATGGGTGCCTTTTTCCATTCTCTTGTCTTTTATCCTCTCGTGTTTACATAATCAGTCCTAACTTCTTTGTCTGCAGAATCTACAAGACTGTGCATTTGGTCATGTCTTTGATGTTGAAGGAATGTAAGAGTTTCTGTTTATTTGCATTTTATAAGTTCCTTAGGAATATTTAGGTGAAAAGATTATACTTTTGGGATTTTATTATTTCACAGAAATAATATCTATTACGTTTTGGTTAATGAAATAAATGGATGGGATCGGATTGTCTCGGCTTGATTTGGTTTAAGCTAAAACAAGTCTTTATGGACTTCCAACAAGACTAATAATGAATGCTGCCATTTAAACAAAATAAAACAAAGGTAATTTACCTAAATGATTGGTTATGTGCCATCAAGTCAGTGTCAGCTCTTAGCAACCACATAGATAGGTTTTCTCCAGGATGATGTATCTCCAACTTGGCCCTTCAGGTCTTCCAACGATGCATCCATCACCACTGAAATTGAGTCCATCCACCTTGCTGCTAGTCATCCTCTTTTTCTTTTTTGTTCCATCTTTCCCAGCATTATAAAGTTCTCCAGAGAGCTGTGTCTTCACATAATGTGTCCAAAATATGATCATTTGACCCTTGTCATTTCTTCCTCAAGTGGAAACTCTGAGTTGATTTGTTTGATGATCCATTTATTTTCTTGGCTATCTACAGTTCTCAGGACCATTCTCTAACACCAAAGTTCAAGAGTGTCAATAGCGTTTCTATTCTGTTACTTCAAAGTCCAACTTTTGCTTCCATAGAGTGTCACAGGGGAAACCACTGCCTGCATGATTCTGATCTTTGTAAATATAGATGTGTCTTAATATCTTTTCCAAGGCCTTCATTGCTGCTCTACCAAGTACTAGTCTGTGGCACATTTCTTGACTGCTGGTTCCTTTACTGTTGATGGTTGATCCTAAAAGGCAGTAACTATCTACATTTCAAAATATTCATTGTCAGTTCTAAGCTGCTTGTTATACTTCTTGTCATTTGTTTGGCCTTGAGATGTCCTGAGATACCCATTTTTCACATTCTACAGCTTGACATGATCAGCACAATCAAAGGCCTTTCTATAATCCATGAAGCACATACTGAATTTTTTTTTGGTATTCTTTGGCTTTCTCAATTACGCAACATGCATTAACAATAATGTGTCATGTTCCTTGGACTTTTATAAAGCCAGTTTGAACACCTGGCATCTTCCTTTCCAAATCTGCATTGGATAAGGTAAACATGGGTTAAGTCCAAAACAAGAAGATATGCGTAAACATCTCAGACAGATACCCCCTTAATTCACAGGAGTATAAGAAAGGGAGGAAGCAAAGCATAATCAGACTTGCAAGATCCTGTTACAGTAGTCCATCTTAATAAAGGTAGTTTTAGACTTCCATGGACCTTGTTTCTTGGTCTGGTTTACATTGTGGTGTCATTCTCTACGTTTGCTGGCATAGTTGGTTAGAAACTTTACAATTATTTTCAGTCACTTGCTTCTATAGATATTCCATCAATTCCTGTAGCATTCCAACTTGGTAATAACTGGAGTGATGATTTAACTTCATCTTCTAGTACTACAGGTTCTTATAAGTAGGGGATATCTTCTAAAGTATCTTGGATGTTGATATCTCTACTGTACAGAATTTTGGTATATTTCTGTCTTTGCTTCACCTTCTTTGAATCAGTTACTATCTGTCCATTGACAAAAATCTTCATTGTCAGTTCTAAAGCTGGTTGTTGTACCTGTTGTCATTTGTTTGGTCTTGAGATGTTCTGGGATACACATTTTTCACATTCCACAGCTTGACATGATCAGCATAATCAAAGGCCTTTAGCATGCCAGTTGAGGGTTAGAAATTCCTTCTGAATTCAGAGATCTTTTGGAAGATTTTCCTTGCTGTTATGCGGCTGCTTCCATCTTTGATGTCTTTACAGATGTTGTTGTAATACTGCTTCATATCTCTTCTAACAGCTCTCTGAAATTCTTGTTCCTTCCTCAGATCTTTATCTTTCTTGGCTTCAGCTTCTCTTCTCTTGGCAATTTCCACTTCTGATATCCAGTTTGCTTTCTTCTGTTTATTGATCTTTGGCAGTCTCTTTTCATATTCACACTTAACAACTTCTTTAACTTCATTCCATAGTTCCTCTGGCTCCCATACAGTGAGGTTCAGGATTTCAAAGTGATTCCTGATGTGCTCCTTGAAAATGATCATACTGTGGAAACTGGTTAGCTTTCTTCTTCTGCTTTAGCTTGAATTGGAACTTGCCCATGAGCAATTCATAATCAGTTACCCCTGCCCACGACCTTGCTGTGATAACTGAGCTTTTCTACCTCTTTCTACCAATAATATATTCAATTTGATTTCTGTGTACTCAGCCTGGTGTCCATGTATAGAGGCATCATCTTGGCTGTTGGAAGACAGCGTTAGCAATGAAGAAATAATTGGATTAGCAGAAATTGATAAGTCAGTCTCCTGCTTCATTTCGGTTTCCCAAGCCATTATGCCCAACTACATTTTCCTCCTTAATATTTCCAGCTTTAGCATTCTGGTCTCCAACCAAAAGCAGCACATGTCGACTGCAAGTTCTGTCAGTTTCAAATTGAACTTGATCCTAAAACTTATCAACCTCCTCTTCTTGTACGTCAGTGGTTGGAGCATAAACTTGGATGATTGTCACATTAAATGGTTGCCCATGAAGTCTACTTGATACTATTTAGTCATTGATTGCACTGAAGCCAAGTACTGTTCTTGCTACACCCTTCCTAACTAAAAAAGCAACACCATTCCTTCTTTGTTTTTCATGTTCTGTGATTTCCACCTCCAGCATCTTCCTATATCACTGCAACTCAATATAGGTGCCTATTTGCTTTAACTGGGCAGCTGGAATGATTTTCATCCCTTGGGTGATCCTGCTTGGAGTAGGGCATATACTATTGGTATACTCCTGGGAACATCCCCCCACAACCACAGTGAGGCAGCAGAGCAAGACTTGGGGGGGGGGCACACACACTTAGTGTTGCAGTAAAGTTTTGATGTTGATTCATGTCAACATTTGTTCTTATAATGTCACATTCATTATCTGAACTTGCTGCTGAAAACAACATTGGATAGTTGATTGTTCAAGGTAGATGAGCCTAAATGCCTATGGTGCATTCAACAACTTGTTACCTAACAGTTGATTAACATTGCCTGCATTGTTCATCTGTTTTGAATTACCAATACCGCATGGAGTGCTACTTCACAGAATCATATTACAGAGTGAACAAATCTGAAACTGACTATTCATCTGCAACTCAGTTCAGTATCTGCTAATGCTTACACACACACTGGATAATTACACTGATTGGATAGCATAATAATGTTACAGAAAACAGTGGTGGTTTTTAATGAGACCTCTACTAGGGTATACCAAAATGTTTTGACAGTGAAACCAATTACCCAGAGAAGTAATGAGCTCCAATGGATGTGCTCAAGTGGAGCTAGGCAGCCATCTGTCAGGGATGCTTTAATGTGGATGCCTGCACTGAGTAAGGTTTGGATAGCCTAAATGGCCCCTCCCAACTCTTTTGAGTCTATATTTATGCATCTCATCTTTGTAAATATACCTTTATGGGCAATGTAAAGCGGTAATGTATAAGGAATTATGCACGAAAAATGAGTTGCATCCCAGAATAAATGGGAGAATAAAAGTTGGCTATGAACAAATTTGTGGAGATATGTGGGGACAGGGAGGAGACAAAGCAAAAATGGAAAAGATGACAGATGACAATGACAAGAGAAAGCCATTCCAACAATGTTTGCAATAGATTACCCCTGCAAATGAGATTATCCTCAAAAAGCAGGTTTAAAGTTTGTATACGTAACACTAGTAAGCATGCCCTGGAAAGCTACTGACATTATGCTTCATTATGTTTATTTTAGTCTCAGAATACTTATTCTGAACCATAATCTTATTCTGAAATTGGTATTGGCCATAATTAAGAGATGTGTCAGGCCTACTAAAACTCAGCTAAAATGTTAGAAAGTACTGTATAAATTTAGAATAAAGAAAAAGTTCCAGATCAGAAAAAATGTGCATCTTTTGCCTTGTACATTTTAATCTCAAATTTGCAAAATTATTTGGCGATGGCATGTAATGTAGATTTTGTATGTTCACTTCATTTGATCTGTCTTGACAAAATCAAAGGGAACCTTGTCTTGATTCAGACATAATGTTAAACAATGGTTTGGCGCAGGCCTGCACAACATGTGGCCGGCAAGCAAACTTAGGTGGCCTGCTGGCATTTTTTGAAAAGTCAATACATTCACTGCCACCGCCCCAAAGGACTGGTTGCCGAGAGCCTCCAATGCCTCCAGGTCTCACTGCAGCCATTGCTCCACTAGTCATCAGACAGCTGATCAGCGGGCCAAGTATTCCTTTGCAGCCCACAATTATTTTTAATTAATCCATGTGGACTTTATCCCTCTACAAGTTGTTTAGGCCTGGTCTAGTGTTATATGGATGAGCCTTGGACTTTTCACTCTTCCTCTCTTCTTCCAGTTTGGCCACAGACTGGAAACAAAGTCATTGAATTAACCACAGTTAAGCTGACCTGTTTCCCTCAGGCAGTTAATTAGTTTTGCTTTCCCTTTTCGTGTCTGGCTGTTTTACAAAAAATCAAATTCTTTCTATCCCATTTAAAAGAAAAATTATGGACTTTGGCAAGTACATGTGTACATATTTATTTATAACCTTTCTAACTGAATCATGTTAAGAAGAAATTGCACTCCCCTTCAGCTTATTCACTTAAGCAATTAAAAGAAATACATTGTTAACCAAGGTAGCCCTATAAACAACATGCTACAAAAGTTAAAATACCCCTCAAAAATATTAAATCAATTTCAACCAGAACCTCATGTAAAGTAAAGCTTTGATACATAAATGGGTCTTTATTGCTTGCTTCAAAGCTAGCAGGGATCAATAAACAAGATGAATAAACTACTCAACAAAACTTGTAATCTCTCTGGCTGCACTAGAAGATGGCAGGGATAAAAAAATGCATAATACATATTTATATTCTTGGTTAATGGTCAAAAATGGGAAAGATACCCATAATAAATCTGATCCAGCCAAAGTTATGCAGTGAATGATTTTTACGTTGAGCAATTTTAAGTTGCCAGTATGCTTCTGGGTTCAATTCAACGTGCTGGTAATGATCTATAAAGCTCTCCATAGCATGGGGCTAGGTTATTTGAGGGACTGCCTTTCCCCGGTTACATTACCTGTCCCATTAGGTCTGGCAGGAGAGGCATGCTCTGGCTTCTATCTACTAAGGAGGGCCCTCTGGCAGGGCCCAAGAAGAGAGCCTTTTCAGTCATGGTACCTGCCTTTTGGAACATCATCCCCTCGGAGATCAGATTGTGTTAGTCTTGTGAGGTAGATCAGATAGGAATCATGGCCAGATGAGCTAATTCCACTTTATTGTAAGGTTACATTAACAGAATCTTGCAAGTCTGAAAGTACATTTCCTCCTCCGTCCCCTTTACAGCCCAAGAAACTAAGGAGGGTCCCTTCTGAGCCATTTGCCCAGTCCACATTCCTGCTGCGGGCTAAGTTGCCTTTTATCTGACTGTTCCCTTGGCTGTGTCTCTTTGCCCTTCCTCCCAAAGTCATTCCCACATACCATTACAGATTGGCCCCAACCCTACTGGCCTTTCATAAGGCTTTAAAGACACTACTTTGCCTCCAAGCTTTGGGTATGTAGTACAGCCTGTTCAGTGGCTATGTTGAATGCTGCTGTATGCTTATATCACTTATATCATACAGCATTATATGCTGTATGCTGATGCTTATATCACGGCTGCTGTATGTTGTATAATGTTTTTTACCTGTTTTTATATTGTAGGTTTTTTTAATTGTCTTTTAATCGTTGGAAGCTGCCCAAAGTCACGCGTTTGAGATGGGCGGCTATATAAATTGAAGTAATAAATAAATGAATAAATAAGTTTAACAATCTGTTAAATATCACAGGGGAAAGCTAATTGCATGCTTTAATGTGCTATACTTGATCTAAGTGCTTATATATTTTTAGGAATTGGTATTATTAGTACATTCATATATTACATTAAATATTACATTAGTATTGCTACTAATATCCCCTAGAAAATTAACCCTATCAAAATAAATCTAGTCCCCCAAAAGTCAAGTGACCTTTGAAGTTAATGAGTACATTTCTAGCATATCAGTGTTCAACTTCTGCTAGCAAACTCAGTATACAGACCCTGAATAATGTTGCTGACGAGAAACAATTTGGGATCTATAGCAAGGCCAACTGGATACTAGATGTGTGATATAACTTTGTAGTGTTGCTAGAAATGCAAACTGAAACTCATTGGGTGGCACAGCAACTATAATGGGGGAGCTCCACTGGTTGCTGGTAGGTTTCTGAGTAGAATTCAAGATGGATTACCTTAATGTGCTCTATATGGGGCTGCCCTTGAAGAGCATTTGGAAGCTGCAGCACATTACAGCTCTGCTCCATGAGTTGCATTGACTAGCAGTGTGTTTCCAGGTACTTCCGGATGCAATTCAAGGTGCTGGTAATGACCTATAAAACCCTACATGGCATGGGACCAGGATATTTGAGGGGATGCCTCTCCCTGGTTACATCTATCCATCCCATCAGATCTGACAGGAGAGGCACATTATGGGTCTCATCCACTAAGGAATGTCATCTGGCGGGACCCAGGAGGAGGGTCTTTTCTGCCACAGTGCCTGCCCTTTGGAACATCATCCGCCCTGAGGATTAGCCCCAACCTTGTTGGCCTTCCAGAAGAGCCTGAAGACATGCCCCTGCCATTTAGCCTAGGGATCCAGTGGTGTTGGTGGAGACCCTGTTAAATGGTTATATTTCTAGGAAAAGGATGGTGCTCTCGTGTAGGTTATGGTTTTGTTTTGTTTTTAATGGTTTGTTTTACTGTTTTTAATTATTTTAATGATTTTTCCAGTTTTTTTGTGGTTGTCTTTGTATTGCTTTTTTGGGGGGGGGGGTTAACTCTGTAAGCCTCTCAGAGTTGCAACGGTGAGATGGGTGGCTATATAAATTTAATAAATAAATGAACATGAAATTATTGCAGGGAGATGCCCCAAACTTTACTTCTGCTAGTCAAGCATATGGGACATTTGCATGCAGGGCCCTGAAGGCTCTGAGTTCTTGCTTGAGCAGTACATAGTCTTTAGCTAGGTATAATACATTTATAACATGTACACAAGAAATCTATAGATGATGATGATGATGATGATGATGATGATGATGAGTGTATGTGTGTGTGTGTGTGTGTGTGTGTGTGTAGTCCCCAAGTGAGCAACTTACACGTCTGAATCAAATGTTTGTTTTCTGTGGCCATGAAATGCATGCTAATCTGTTAAATATAATTGCTCTGAAAGTGGCATATCTTAGGAATCAGTGCAAGAAGAAATACATTCATTTGTGATTTGTGTGTCTCATTCCAGTAGGACACTGTCCTATATTAATTCCTTTATGTGCTGCCACAGTTTCTCCATGGAAGCAAAACACTGTTTGTATGCATAAATCAAGCTGGCAATGGAAAAATCAATGTCTGGCGGACAGTAACAGCACGGATCACACTTACTGAATAACAGAATTTCTGTCTCTGAATTGGTGTAATGAGGCCCATTTCAGTGAGTCAGTGCTTATTTAAGTTATAGATCACCTCTGTTGTCATTCCAGGACAATGTATTTTACAGGTATCTGCACAGTGAGGTTAGGTACAAATCTTGTTTCTTTCCAAAATGACTTTTATTTACTTGTTTATTTGGCTTTTGCCTACTCTATCTCTATGTCTATTTTATCTCTTCCATCGCTTATGAAGGTCATTCTTACTGTGGGCGCAGAGAATTTTAGAATTGACATAAATATAATTAAAAAAGAAATTGATGACAAATTTACAAAGCCCAGCTTTCTCTTGGCTTTGCAGTTTACTTACCAATGAATCAAATGCTGGTCTTGTTGCCTTCCTATTAAAGCACAACCTTTAGGCATCTTTATATGGATGTCGCCATGCTCTTCACTATTCCATGCAGGGACGCATTCCGGGGACACATTAACCTGCATTTGGTGTCCCTTGGGAAGAAAGATCACTGCAGTCGGTGAGCATTTTTGTGCTGTTAGTTTTATTTAATTTAATTACAAAAACAAAACACAATATGCAATCATTATTTTTTTGTTTATAGGAAAAAATATGCTACAACTGACATTTCATGGTTCAGTTCAGGAAAGTATTTTTATTTTTTGAAATGAAAACTGGACCATACTAGGTAACTATGAATTGCCACTTATTCTTTCTTGATTTTTCAGCTGTAAATATGGAGATAAGGCATAGTTAGAGGGAAACAGCATCACCATTTCTAGTTTATACAGAACCTATTACATCACATCTCCATAGAAAGAGACACTGGCCTGCACCCTAAGACATTTCTAAGGCCCACCTCAAGTCATTGTCTCTCTCTGGTCTTGTCTTCCATCTGTCTCAGTCTGGGACTCCATCTCCCGCTGCAGTTCTTTTCATGCATCTCTGTGAATGTATTCCTTACAGTACCATATAAGCGGACTTTCTGTAGTTGTTCAATCTTACAATGTGGATGTGGAGAACTGGATTCAAAAGGCAAACTGAAATTGCAAGTGAGTGCGCATATATATTCCACCGGTTGTATTTTTTCCGGGTCTTGCAGGCTGCCCACTATGGCGGATCCATGATCTCAAGAAAGGTATTCCCAACAGGCATGGGCATTCACTGGGAAGGAGCACATGCAACCAAACAGTGAAAAAGGCATGACAACAGCATCACACATTTGTGTCACACAGCCGGATGCAAGTACATAGGGGCAGCATTTATACACCGTCACCACATATGTTGCCATTATGGCATCCTAGCGTATGCCATTGTCAGCAAGTGCTCCATGCGTGCCCATACTCACTCCAAATCATATTTTGCCTTTTGCATTCAGATCTATTCCTAACTTTAGATTTTACAGATTTTACAGTCCTATATGATAGGGAAATCATAATGGCCCTAATTATGCAGGCATAATTGAGTCACTGACCGTTCAAGAGTATTAATAGGTCATTGTGGTCTGTTAAGGGGACGTGGTGGCGCAGCGGCTTAATGATGCTGAAAGTAGCCGGCCAGAAATGGTCGACACTTCAGCGGTTTGAGCCCAGCTCCGTGCAGCAGAGTGAGCTCCTGCTTCCTCCCCAGCTCCTGCCAACCCAGCAGCTCAAAAACGTATGTGAGTAGATAAATGGGGACTCTCACCCTGGTGGGAGGAAAAATGCTGGCGGCGCTTGCATGGGAGATGGGACCAAGTTGCCGGTAACGTGGAAGTCGCATATGTCTGAAAAAGGCGTGAAGCAACGGAAACTCCGCCTCCTGCGCTCGTCAGCTGGGCTCTGCTCTAGGAAGGAGGCCATGGTAAACCACTTCCGAAACACCTTGCCTTGAAACCTTGCCTTGAAAACTGCAGGGACTCGTCCAGGCAGTCACCACAGAATCGGTAACGATTGAGTGAGGATAAAAAAAAAAAAAATGGTCCGTTAATATCCCTTTACCCCGATCCTAGTTTTGTTCACAGCAATTTGGAAATGTACAATATCATTTAAATAATAAGACCATATAACTGAAAAGGACAACTCTGCAGTATGGGAAGCTCTCAGGAATAGGAGTTACAGTGATCAGGAAAAAACAGCAACACCACTCAATATTTTTCAGATTAAAAAATTCAATTAAAGTTGAATTATGCTTTACAGGCTGAGACACTATTTGGCACAACCCTGGGAAACGTGAGTATATTGCAGTTCTTTGTACCAGATTTCTCTTACAAAAAGAAGTCATTTTGTCACTAGTCTAAAATTGGTTTATATGGGGCTATACATTGCTTCTGAACAATTGATTGTTCAGAGCATAGTTATAACTTTAAAGAAGAAACATTTGAAAGTACACTTCACATCTCTACAGTATTACAAAATAACTCTCCTGGCTCTTTAGTGCAATCCATCTCCATTTTAATACTGTACTTCTCTTGGAATATGTACCAATCATATCTTTTCTAGAAACCGTTCGTCTTATTACCTGCATCTTTCAAATGGAAATCTAAGGCTTATAGCTAGCATTTTGCCCAGGTCAAGGGTGAGGAACATGTGTCTCTTCAGATGTTCTTGGCTTCCAGTTCCCAATGGATTCAGCCATTACAGCTAATGGCTAAACAGTGATAATGCAGTTCATAGTCCCCAAACATCTCAAACTAGCAGGTTTCGCCCACTCCCCCAGCACAAGATTAGCTGTGGCAGCTCTAAATAAACAGGTTTCCCACCACGTTTTAGCCCCTATTGCCTCTCTAATGCTAAATTAGTTGCCATATCCTCAGCATTCAGTGTTCATCTAATGACTTCCTTTTTATCATAACATCTGGTGTTCCCATTTGATAGTGTATTATAATTTTCTCAGTAGAGTAAGTAGATTTTCATTCAGGAATCATTCAACAAAGAACACATTATGTTGCTTGTGGTAGCATAACCCCAAATCTCTTAAGAGATGTTGAATATGTTTAAAAAGTTCAGTCACTGAAGTTCAGTCTTTGGTCACCTTGTATATTTATATTTCCCTTTTTACTTTTCACACAAATAAAAGTCCATCCAAACATTGCATTTACTTTAAAATATATATTTTAAAGAATGCCTCCTTCTTTGGTTCACTGCAATTCCAGTGTCTGTGTTTTGACAAGAGCAATTTGCTGCCTCTTGTCTAAATAATGCTTTCCTCCACCCAGGCCATTCCTTAGGAAATGCTGGCTAATCAAGCTCAAGGTCTGGTAGCAAAACAGGTGAAAGAAAAATTGAGATTTTTTCTTCAGAGGTGGGAAAATAGGCACAGTATAATGCAAAATGCCTGAGCTGACACTAATCCAAAAGAGGCTGCAACCAAACTAAGAGTTCTGTAAATATTTGCACTTGAGTTCCTTTGATTTAGGCATGATCGAAGATACATTTTTTGAAAAGAATCTGTAACGTTCTCATTGCTGAGTTCACCTTGCCTCTGTGGGATGAACATGCCAGAGAGAAATTAGCAGATGACATCTTTTTGAGTGCTTGCAATCATTTCTGCAAAGAAGCAAAGCGTATGATGGTAGACAAATAACCATATAAAGACACGGTATGTATGTATAAGTGCGTGGGTGTATGTACAGTATGTGTCTCTTCAACAACAACAAAAAATAGTCACACACAAATAACCTGTTCCATTCCTGCAATATGCTATTACCGCTTTTGACATAGCTGCAGGAAATAAAAAAGCTACTGGAATGCAGACCGGGAAAAGCTATTCCCAGGAGGTTTTGCCCAATGAAAGGTTGGAATTCTTGAATGGAAACAAACTTTTGAAAATCAGCACACTGTTTCTTTGCAGCTAGGAGGACTCTGTTCTAATGTGAACTCTGATTTGCAAATATGTTCCCATTTTGGTAACTTACTTCTCTCTCCCATTTATTTATTGGGGGGGATGGAAAGGAAAATATTACTTCTGTAGACTGGAATGCAATATATCAAGCGGCTCTTTGGGGTAGAAAAAAGCAAATACACCACAGAATATGGACACACTCAGCATGTTAAATATTGTCATTCAGATATTGAAACTAGACAGGAAAAAATGGCACTATTTACCAGATTCCAAGCAAGATGTAAAAAGGAAAGGGCTGAATTGTTTGCCTTTTAGTTCTTTGGGAGATATTTGGGAAATATTTTATGAAGAAGGACTGTGTTTTTAGAATAGCTACATCACATAGCATTTTGACTCCTATCGGCATTTTACGTACCATATTGTTCTTCCTTTCCTGCACCAATGGCAGATCTCTGCTGCATCTTCCTCATCTGCCCATGGACAATTAATGCTGAAAAAGTATGTGGGGTTCCTTTGCTTTGGATGAAGATGATGCATTTGAAAATTGCCTATTGATCTCCTACCTAGTACCTGCCTGCTGCTTTTGCAAACCAATGTTGGCCTTACATCCTAGTTCACTTACATCAACATATTTTAGTGTGCTTGAAAAGACGAAGTTTGACCTAAAATCAGTTTTTGAATCAAGCTCTTAATCTTGGAATACATGTTTTAAGATTTTAGTAAGCAAGCCAGCTTAAAGCCAAGTTATTGCATTTGCATCACAGATTATCTGCTGGTCATTCTCTTGGGGCAATTAAGAATGATAAGGGAATTTCATAAATAGGCTCTCATAGTATCATAAGAGTTGAAAGGGGGCATTTAAGCCTCGAAGTCCAGTCTCCTCCAGGAATCTAAATTTAAGAATCCCTGATAGAAGGCTATCGAACTAGTGTCCCTCTTAGCAATTGGTTCTATTGTTGAATAACTCCTGCTGTTAGGAAGATACTTAATCTCCATGATGAAGATGATGATGATGACGATGGCGAAAGCTGCAGTGCCTCCAGAATCAGACTGAGACTAAGGGGATGTGAGTTCACAGATGATGTACTTCATTTCAAATTGCTCAGATGAATTTGTTTCCTGGTAAGTAAGGAGCTAATAATGCCCACTTTCTGCTTATTTGGTACAAAATATCAAATCGGTTGTTGATATTTGACCTTGAATGTACAGAAGCTTATTAGAAACGTGAACTGAAGGAACACACTATTAATAAACTATAAGAATCTTTACAAGTCACAGTTACTTTATGATTTTATGGGAGCAAAATGAAGTTCTTTAACAGATTTTTTAAAAACTAAAGACTGCAGTCAATGAGTATAATAGTTTTCAACGACTTAGCTCTCTCTTCTGTCTGGAAAGAGAGTTCCATGGATGGAGAATTGCTAAGAAAAGACCCAAATTACTTCAGCTACTTCACAAATATTGTGTAGCATAGGTAAAGGAAATGTTTCCTGAATCCATGCACAGCCCATATTATAGAAAATAAAATTCTTAGGGAGTCCTAGATTCCATTCTAGAGGTACTTACAGCCTATCACATCTGGAGACGTCATGTACAAGTATACAAATATCCAGTGGAAATATATCTATACACTGTATCTCAGTGCAGAACGTTACCCTCATTTCTCCTGTGCATGAGAGTGATTGGGATTGCACTGTAATCCTTCTATTCTAAAGTGATCTACCCTACCTAGTAGTGGTTTCATAAGATAATAGTCATCTCATTGGATGATCCATTCATGCTTGTTGAGATTTTTTTAGCTAGAGAAACCAACCTTCTCCAATCTACATCTATGCCTGTCCCTGGGGATTGTATGCATGCATATATTCCAGTTAATTCCTTCCCTTGCATCATTTTCTGTGGATCATTCATTTGCAGTTCAGCCTTCCAGAGGAGACTGATCATCTAGTTATTTCCATCCCATGCTTTAGGATCTATTGCATTTTGGATGTTAATAGTGGAAATAGAGTGCATGCAAGACCTACAATGCACTTTGAGCAATAATATGAGCAAGGAAACTGTCTCTTTTCATTACAAGAGGAAAGAATTTTCTTTGTTTAATTCACCATGGAAAATATGCTATAGTAATAATCAATGAGGAAACAGCACAAAAAAGCTCAGAAAGGGAACGATTAACAAGAGATGAAAGCTTCCTAACAATGGAATGAATGACTGTGCAAATAAATATATAATAAAGCAAAACCAGCTCTCTCACTCCATTAAACTGACGCTTGTTGTAAGAGGCATGCAAAAGGGACTGAGAGTCCTTTTTGACAGGCCACATAGGGCATGAATAGGCTTATTCATTTCAATGGAACTTTTGTGCACTCCAGAGCTGCAAGGCAGGATTCCAGGTAGAAAACACGGAAAGTATCCTGTTTTATTTGAAATATTTTTTAAACCTTCTACCATAGCTACTCAGTCTGATTTAGGCACGAAAAATGCAATTGCATATAAAAATGTTAGGGAAGAACGGATAGAAATGCAACTTTTAAAATTAACTATTTGCATTTTATATTATTGTGATTACTATTACTTGAAATAATCTTATTCAATAAACTATTTACTTACTTATTTACTGATTACTACTATTATTTTCTGACAATATTTATCTTCTGTGTGTAATTTGGCAGCTGAAGGAAGGCCCAGAACTACTGCAAAACATTATTCCCAAGGCTTTCCAGACAATCAGTGCTCCTGATTGTTGCTTAAATTGAGTAATGAGTTGGTGATGGAGCTGGCATTCAAGCCAGAGATGATACTGATCAAAAAGAAAATCCTCTTGTAGGCTGAAGTTCAGCCCCTTTGCATCCTTTCTGAAAAAGCAGGTCTCTTGGGGTACTCCTTGAGCCTCAGCTGTCATTGAGTTCATAGGTAGCAATTGTAGCAAAGGACAAATTTGTACTGTTATGGATAATGTCCCACTACAGATATTCCAGAGTTGACAACAGTTATCACATAGTTACACCATGTATTGATTATTCAAACTACCCCTGAGAGATGTCCAGAAGTTGCAGTTGATCCAAAATTTGGCATCTCAGCTGCTAACCAATATGAGAAACAGGTATCCTACGATGCCTTCATTAAAAGATCTACACTAGTTGGAAATTGCTTACCAGACCCGGTTTCAAGTGTTGATGTTGCCCATTCAAAACCCAAGTGGTTCAGGATATGACTGTTTCAGGACTGCCTTTTCTGTTATAACCTGTACATCTATTAAGATTTGCAAGGAAGGCCCTCTGAAAATGCTGCCAGTGTCAGAGGTTCAGTTACCTGGCACAGGGGTGGGCCTTCTCCTGTGTCACTCCCAGGCTGTGGTTTCCGTTCCCTCAAGAATAGTATTTGGCACCTCCTCTGTCTTTTCTTAGAAGAACAGCCAAGGCAAACTTTTTTCAGCAGGATTTAATTGTTAATTAGCATCTTCACTTATTGCAATTTATATCTTTGAATCTTTATCTCTTTGTATTTTGCATTTTATTGATTGTTAACCAACAGAAAAATAAAATAATAAAACAAAACAAAACAAAACAAAACAAAATAAAATAAAATAGTGACCTAGCGATTCTCAATACATGATATGATGTCACCTGCTGCAAGATTTCCTGCCTTTCATTTTATTAACTTATTAATAAAAGAAGGGAACAGAGGGAGTTGCCACACAATAGAATAATCATATCTTGAGTGTGCTTAATTACAGTAGAGGAGCAAGAAATGGGATTGCTGTTCTTGGCAACAACTTGACGTCTACACTGCCATCCCATTCCATCTGAAAAAAAATATGCTTAAAAATACGTCTCCCATTTTCCTGGTTTTATCTCGAAGAGGTTGAGCTATTAATGCACTATTTGTGCTGATTACTATAGTTGATTGTCTTTTCCATAAGAATGTATACCACAGTCTTAGGCACTGCAGCACTATTTCGTCTACAGTTCTCTTTCTCAAGACAAGTTAAAAAAAAAAATCCATCTAGGCACTGAAAATATATTCAGGAAATGGGAATAATTTTAGCTAATTATGAATTGAAAATTGTTCAAGCTTAAAATAGCTTCTTATAGCCCTGGGCTGTACAAACTCCACAAATAAAAAAGAACAGTATTGTGTTAGGTCAAGAGTTAATGACTATTTTGGAACAAATTTCAGTTTTTTCTGTGTATGAATAATCCAGTGCCTAATTCAAAATTGTTCTCAAAAGGAGATAAAATGATTGATCAATCAAGAAAATATTCACATGAATTATGAACTTTATTGTAACTGAGCACTAAAATAGGTTTGATAAAAACACAAATTATTGTCAGTGCTTGAGCCCATAGTATTATATTCCAGAAAATAATCAGAAAAGGAAGAACTATGGTCTAGAAATGCTGGTCATACAGAACTACCTAGTGAAACATTTCTTCTAGCTATTAGTTAACAAGAAGGCTATAGAAAGTCCACACTTTCAACTTTTACAGAGATAAATCAGTCCATTATTCCTGGTTATTCATAGCTATTTTGGATCTAGAAATGATCACACATTCCTAGTTTTCTTCTTTCTTCCAGGTTTCCTTTAAAGTTAAGCCCCCTAATTTTCTCATTTTAGCTCAGAGGTTTCTAGCATTTGCAAAGAAACCCCAGTATGTGGTATCCATTCCAAGTATTAGTGGGCTTTACATTTACCCCACTAAACAACAGCTCATGGTGCATATTTACCTATTGCCCCTATTTGGGAGATAACCCCCTATTTTTTTGACTATAGAGATAAATGATCACCAACTGGAAACTCTTCCCTCTATTTTGAAAGCTGTTCTGCCATCCTTCTGATGTTATACATTAGTATTCCTTTTCCATTCTGATTCAGGAAGAACCCATTTTTGTGCCAAAATATGTCCCCTAGCCTTCCTAATGCCTACAGTCTTGTCCTGGTGGAATAGATTCAGGTATCTTTTCTTTTTTAATCCTACTTCAAAGTATTATATGTGGATCACCTCCAAAGCAATCCCTGCCTTCTCCAGCCTTAAACAAGAAAGCCACACTAATCATTTTGTTCACTTCTATATCAGCGCTTTTTCTGGGTCCTACAGTCTGGATGGCTATCACTTTTATTCCCCTTTTCTTACTAGTGATCCTTAGTAAAACTAAGCTTTGATTGGAACAATAGAAGGAGCTGCTAACATAGAGTTGTCTTGTCCTGATTCTCTTCAATCTCCTTTAGGTTTTGTGACCTAAGAAATAAAATTTGGGTCAACAGACCATTCTGGAGTTCTTAACTAACGAAAAAAAGCTCTATACTTTCCATTTTGGGGCTGTAAATGTTAGTAGCAAAAATGTCCAGATAGTATCTGTCTGTCCATCCATCCATCCATCGTTCTAAATATTTTTATTTGACTCTCTCCCCATAGAGCTTAAATGGGCATGTGTGAGATTAAGTTCCCATCATTATATCTCTTCAGCCTTCTAGATGGTAAGTCAATGACTGGCTGAAGTTAACAAATAAGTTCCATGATTTGAGCAAGTGCCAACATTTATTCATTACATCAGGCTGGCATATTGCAATTGTCTTCTGTATATTCACTTTCTTGGAGAGTCTTGAAACTGTAGCTGAAATACTTTAGAAACATGTGGTTTGGAAGTCATGTGGTTTGGCCATTTTTAGTTGCTCTAGTCTGAGGCCCAAATGAAAAAAAATAAAATAAAAAGGCAGCATTTCTATTTAGGACTGAAATAAAAGCCACACACACCCCTCTAATGAAAGTCAATTGATCTGGAATGTTAGTTATCCCTACACAACCTTCTGAAGGAAAGCCTTGAGGTTTATGATTTACATGTCAGAGTCGATATGATCCAGCATGAAAGGAGAGGAGGAACAGGCTCAATAGAATCTCTATACTCAAAAATTCTTTAAAAAGAACAAGGTACTAGTTGTTAATAAAACTTTGCTCTGCCTGCCGCTTGGGAAAGCAAGACATCTTGGTCAAATCTTATAATTTGACCTCTTCTAATACAGCACTAATATTAAAAGAAAAGCCTGCAATGATCTTTTTTTCTGAAATACTATAAATCTACCATTTCATTTAATTCTAAGACCATAAGGGGGTCTGTACTGATGTTAATTACTTTTAAGAGTAATTAAATCCTGGAACCTGGGTAGATTGGCAGATCAAGCAAGTACAAAAATAATTTTCGTATGTTGCAAATTCGATAACATGCATGCTCTGGTTAATGCCCAGGTTGGACTACTACAATGGTCTCTACTATGAGCTGCCTTTCCATAATGTTTGGAAGGTACAGCTGCTCTTACAAGGTGGAGCCAGAGTGGTCTAAGAGTCTGTTTTTCAGAACATATGGCTTCTTTGTTATTCAATCAGCACCTCTATCATCCACTTATTAAAACCTTCTGGAGAGTTTCTGTTCCACACTCTGCCTCCCTGAGTTGGTCCAATGTCTGCCAGCTGATATGCATGTCATCAATCAGAGAGACTTAATTTATTGTGGCTGATTGCTATAAACTAATTGCTTTTATTTTGGAGTTCTTCCCCTTATTCTTATTGCAGTCTGTAACTGCTTTGAGGGAGGGTAATGGAGCTTTGTGGAATCACAAAACATCAATTATGTATATTAAACAACAAACAAAATATGCTGCTATTTTTACAACTTTAAATAGTTTAATTCTAGTTTTGCCAGAAGGGTAAGGACCTACATAAGTCTCTGGAATTTTTTCAGATCCTGGAAATCGTGCTGAACTTTCTTTGGCTTCTGAGATTTCAGTATGAATGATATTTCTCCACTACTGTTCTGTGGCAACCTATTTTTTATAAAAGTACTCCACCTGTCATAGGCAGCAACCTTTGGACCTCCTACAGTTTTCCACATCCCATAATATTGGCCATGCTCTTCATTTCAGTAACATGAGAAGCAGTGTAGTGTAGTGGTTAAAATGTTGAATGAGGAAAGGGAGCCCCAGATTCTAGTCCATCCTCTGCCATGAAAGCTCACTGAGTTACTTCAAGCCAGTGTCTCTCTCTCTCCCTCAGCCCAATCTACCTCAAAGGGCGCTTGTGGGGGAAAATAGGTCTTGTACCATGCTTAGCTATAAGAACACAACCAAACTAAATGCTAACATTTACTGAATCACAAGTTCCCTCCCCTACAACATGAAATCAAGATATAATCATGCATAGGACTTGCATTTGTATTAGTTTGATACTTGAATGTAACCAGAAAGGTTTGCTTTGTTATGGTCACTAGTCATGATAGTTCTTCTACATCACTCTCTCAGCTTGAAAATTAAAGAAATAAAATAAGGGCAGAAACACAATTCAATTTGTTCAAGGCTTCTTGCCTCAGGAGTACAATTAATGAATGGAGCTGAAAAATATAACAAGACAGCAGCGTTTAGCATAATTATGAGAGTCAATCCCACCAAATTCATGCTAATCAACAGGATTTCGTTTATGTTTTTTAGGTGAGAAAAGTGGCAGAACAGTAAGATGGTCTTCCTTGGAAGATTTTTTTAATGAAAAAGGAACAGGAATAATATTCTGACTGAAGCTGCCCAAAGGAACAGGAATATTGAGTATCTATGAACTTAAAATATTAAACACATGTCTTATTTGAGTAAGTAATCTGTTACTGTTACTCATAAAGAGAATAAAGTAGAATGTAACAATGAATTTTCATAAAAAATCAGAGTTAATTCAGAAGTCCTCCCTAAAGTTGCAAATCATCATCATCCCATGTCTTGGAGAAAACTGAAAACAGATCCTGGAATATAAGTTGGAAAATATGCCATGTGCCCTCAGGTGATAGTTGCAGAAGCACACTGTTTATTTAAGGAGTACAGTTGATCCACGTACTTGTAGGGCCCTTCACTGAGAAATAATTTCAGTTGATACAGCACTTTGGAGATAAACATAAACCAGAAAAAGGAAAAAAAAAGTTTACCATACCTTCCAACATTCCATGATTAAGACTAGGAACACAGCTTGATTAATCTGCTTAGATAACATAGCACAAAAATTCCTTTTTTCCCCCCCTCCCCTACAATATTCTTTTTTTCTGCTGCTCAAGACCTAAAGTTATCAACTCAAACAAAACATTTTAATTGGGATGAAATCCATGTTTGGTACCATGGCTCCAATCTTTCTGAACTTAAACCCAAACCTACACCCAAATAATGAATGAGAGATTGCTGGTGCAAACCTTTATTTTATTTTTTTGCTCCTCTGCACAGATATCAAACATGCATTGATCTGTCTCTCAAACCCTAAAGGTTCAACTGAAACAAGACATTAGTAATTCTGGCTAAAACCATGGCTGTCACTGTAGGAATAATCTTTCCCTATGTCCAAATTAAGACATACATCCAAATAATGACAATTAACTATCTGCCAGTTTCCTGAACTGCCCTTCCCACAAATGACAAAATGCATTCCAGTAAAAACAAGTGAGAAAGTATTCACTGCTCTGTTTGCCACTAGAAAAAAAAGCAAACAAACGATTTTAGACAGCCCCCATGTGTCCTTTTACATCATGATTTTCACTCGTGGAAGTCACAGGTACATTTTCCACAAAAGACATTCCTATTTGCTTTTCTGGATGTCTGTCAAAGTCTGGTCCTCCCACCCTTTCAGAGTATGAGGAGCTGAATATAGATTCACAATGATTCTGCCTGGATTAGATATAGTGCAACATTGAAAATAAAAATTCTGTTCTGTAGCAGAAAAGCCCTAGCAATAAATGGTTTGAGAAGAGATATTCTTGATTTCACTTTTCGACAACCAGTCACCATGCAAATCCTGGAATACGCTGTGCTTTCTGACACCTCATGGCCAGCTTCTATAAGACATCCTGCTAGCCAACCATCCCGTATTTCATTGCGTCTTCAATTTATGTTTCTCTGCTCTGGCACCAGCATCAGAGTGAGCAACAACATTCCCAATAATGGGATATGGGCAGGATGAGGAGGTCAGTATTATCCTGGAGAAATGTTTCTCCTGTTCTCTTGGCTTCTGCAATGGCACTGGGACTGCTATACCACAACAGCAGCCGGCCAGAATCAGCTTGCCAGCCCAGGATTATCCCAAGGAGCTTCTTTCAGTTAGGATAATCTGCCCAAAGCCATATTTGTCCTGGCTAAACTGTTACACAGTCTGAATAAAGAGCATATGTACTGTTGTTAGAAAAAATAGGGCCGATTTGGTGTGGAGAGCAAAACCTGACCCCCATCTGTCAATTTTTCATGGACTCAGGAACAATTCTCATAATTACAAACCTTGTCTCCGCAGAGTAACAGAACGGCCCACAATTGAGTATGAGAAATGGCACGGTTCTGATTGAAAGAGTACAGAAGCTGACAATGAGCAAAATTTGGGAAATGCCATGAGATTTTATGCCTGGCAAAAGGTACACAGATCTGACTTTTTCTTCAGCAGATCACTGGGAAACGTATGAGGATGATAAAAAACATTTAGGGTATGTTTGTTGATTTAAAGAAAGTATATGATATCATGAGTAGCTTGAATTATAGAAGGTTTTAGACGAATATGGAGTCGAAGATTGGTTGCTGACTGTGATAAGTATGGCAAATCATGGATGTAAAACATGCATGAGAATAAATGCAATGTTCTGCCAACCATTCAATAATGAGAAGGGTTTATTTATGATGACCAACTACATGCCTTTCTCCCTCAATTTTGAATAATGAAATAACAGTATCAACAACAACAATAATAATGTATTATCATTAGCTAGGCCGGCTCCTTCCAATATTGATGTTCTATTGTTCAAGGATTTCATCAGTTCTACTAGCCATGGCAAACCACATGCTCTGTAATATAGTTTGAAGCTTGGAAGAGCAAGACCACCTCTCTCCCTCTCTCAATTTTTACCTGCATTCATTGGTGAGGTAGGCACTCTATGTGGCAACTGTAAGAATAAATATTTGAGTTAGGCGATTTTTTGCTCTCTTCTTTTGGAGAGGAAAAAACATGCCCCATTTCATATAGGACTCTAAATGGTGCCTGCCCTGTACAATTTTGGTTGAATTTAAAGGACAAAAGCACATATGTCCTTCTCCTTTTCTGTGTTGATTGTACCACCAGCCTTGTAAACATCTCAGTCAGGCCTCAGTGATGTTTCTCTGGGCTGAATTCATTGCTTTTTTTTCCTGGTCAAGAATTGTGAAATACACATATTTATTTTGTGGGATGGCATGAAAATGTTGTGTGCTTTAAATGTATCCCAGCTGACCCTGTTACTAATGAATATTTTAGACAAGTGTCAGTTTTGAAAAAGCTGTTGAGACACTGAGAGCTTTCCAGAAGGGGTTGAAAATTAATCGCAAGTTTTTGGTCCACAAATATTTCCCACATTATTAGGCTCCTTATTAGCCTATCCAGAAAGTTAAATTATGGGAACAAGACAAATAAAAACTGGACCAGGGAAGAACATCTGCCAAGTGTGGAGGACAAGAAGTACAAATGTTAAGAATTAAGTGCAATTACATGCTGAATAACTTTGTTTCGAAGACTAAACAATATATTCATAGTAACTATTGTAAAAACTACACTGACCCTCCTAAGGATGAATTACAAAAGGACATTTTGGCAGGAAGAAAATTGGACTTCTCAAAATGTTACAAAAACGGCCACGTTTAGTTACATCATTAGATTCTAAGGATTTGTTTTGCTGTATATGCCTCTCACTTTATTGAAAATGTCCCAATAATGGCTTTGCACTAAGAAAGTTGCTGTATTGTGCTAAGATTTTATTTACTATTCCAAGAAGTGAAGCCATTCTCTCTGCTTGAAAATATTGCACATTCTTTTAATATTTTATCATTTGTAATAATTATCTCTTTCTTACTTGTTTTAAGTGTTTTGCTGAGACAAGATGAAGGTCTTGTAATTCTTTAATATATAATTTATTTGTAGCCATTATTCAGAAGTGTGAATCATTTGATTTTGGCTCATCTCCTTTAAGAGGACATTTTTTAGGGTCAAACAAAATGGATTTCCTAGGCAATAAGAAAGGCTGTATCCCTTCTAATTTTGTTTTCCTTCTAAACTTGCAGGAATGAAAAGGCTATTTCTGCATTCCAGAATTTCTTGCTGAAAAACGTTATTTCATTTTTTTCCAAATAAGTGGAAGGAAATTTGATCGGTTGCTCTTTCTCACACACATACACGCCCATACACATACTGATTTTTCCCCCAGCATAAAATATTTGGGTAGAAAATATTCCACTTGGAAAGAATTCTTGCAGCATTTTCACCATGAGTATTCGTTTTTTTGCTTTGATAATTATTTGCATTTTCAGCAGCTGATGATACTTTGCAATCTCTGGGAATTACTGATGAAAATGAAAAATTGAGATACATTTATGCCAAAATACCCAGAGATAATTTTGTATACTTCTCCCTAACGTATTTTATCTCATTCTTCTTGTTTTAGGATAATTATAGGATTTCCAATGCACACGTGTTCCATTAAGTCTATTTCTGTATGAAAAATGTCATGATTGCATCAGAAAAGCACAAATAAGGTGAATCAGTTTCCAAAGCCACAGGCAAAGCCTAGTTCTGCATTTTTGGTAAGAATTCACAAGCACGCCATAAGTCCAATGCAGGAACCTAATCTCATCTTGCCAACGACTCTTTCCTGTCTATGCAATGCAAAAGACAACTGGGCAGCACACGGGGCATTCATGTGCATGTGTCCAAATCTTCAAAGGGGATCTGGCAAGTGCAGCAAAGGGATCAAAGTGCAGCAAAGGGATCGAAGCCTGCTCCTTTTGCACATGTACGCAATGCTAATGTACATATAAAAAGGGGCAAAGTTTGGATCGCAATGCCATACCTGCACTTTTGCGGATGTTGAGCCCTCTCTACAGACACTGCTGAAATAGCAGTATGAGAAGTGAGTATGAATAGCCTCAGTTACTATCCTCATCAATGCCTGTGTCACACACTAGCACAGACATGATGAGTGAGAAGCAGAGGCACAGATGTTGCAGGAGCAGATTGTGCCAAATACCTCACATTTCTCAGAATGGTATCACATATTGCCTTGGTGGCAATACTACTAAGTTATAAAAAATATTTTCTGAAAATCTAAGTCTTATTTAAAGCCTTCTTTCCAGGCACACGTCCATTTATGATATGGAAAAATGCAAATTCTTCCCTTCATTGACCAAAGTCTGTCTATCTGTCTCCTTGACCTTCGGTACAAGAACAGACTAAGATGACAAAGAGGGTGTACCTATTACATGTACACAATGCCTCTAAAGTCGTGGTTCTTAAACTGCCGGTAATTACTCCCAATGGGATACTTTGGGCATATCCCGGGGGTAACAGAGCAATTTGTAATTGCTCGTTTGTGAGTCGACAAAGTCTGTTTTTTTGGGGAGGGGGGTAATGATATTATTTGAGACTGGCAAAAGGGGATAATTGAGTCAGTTTAAGAACCACTGCTCTAAAGAATGTTTTGCTTAAGTGCAGGTTCCTGCAAATCATCCTTTGAAGTTGCTTCCTAAAGCAAGGTACCCCCCACTTTTAAAAAATGAAGCTGCTACATTTATTTACACTGTGCCAACTGCCTTCTCTGGTATGTGCAAAGAAGACTGTTCTGACTCTTCTCGCTTTGATAAAATAAATTGTATGCTGACTGAGATGCAAAGCACCATGTTGGAGATGAAGCATGGCTACTTTGCCTAGGCCTAAAAGATGTATTGGTAAAGATGTTCAAATTATCCTCTTCGTGTGTTTAGTCCAAACACTTCAAAAAACCAGTGGTATCCAGTGTCCATAACTGCTGATCGCCAAGTGTTTAAACTTAACATGAAAGGCCTGTACCTACCAGCTCTTCCACCTGAAAAGGGCCTTGGGTTCCTCAGGATTTGCACGGAGAAGCCCTAGATGCACCCCTCTTCATACTAATGCAGGACATGATGAATGGGCAAGACAGGGGAATAACTAGCAAGAGAGGAGAGGAAGGAATGGAGGGCCATTTGGACATCTTTTTGTGGGAAGGTATTCACAATAAAGCTTCATACTGGAAAAAAAATATCTTGCATATGTTTCTATAATAGGTTTCCTTATTAGAGATGAAGACATAGGCCCAGCCTTTTGAGAATGATTTGCATCTCTCACAGCCCCAGTTTGGATACCTACATGGAAAATATTTCCATCTCTTGTACTTACAGCTGGAATAGCCGACAGATGTGTTATAACGTTCAAGAAAAAAAAATGTGTTTATATTAGCGCATTTTTCATGGAAGGCCTGCTAACTCAGAGAGAATGAAATATTTATGGAACAGCAGTTTGAAATTGTTAACTTTGCACATGCTGAGTTCCTACCTATTGATGTCAAACATACTGTAGTCACTGCTGACATGAACAACAAAGTCATTCCAATCACAAATATCAAACCTCACCATAAGGGCTCCCTCTCAATTGCTGCTATTTTTGTTTTGTTTTGCTTTTAAATGGTGTGCTATGTAGAGTGCATAGCTTAAGTATCCATATAGCACACACATTTTTCTGACTGTAAAGCAGTGAAAACCAAAGAGTGAGACTTAGATGGGATGTATATCTTTAGAATGTTACATATAGTAACACCTCCCTTTTCTTAAGCTCTTAGACCAGAAAGATACGGATGTTACATATGTCATGCCTTCATTTAAGAGATTTTAACTCACTTCCACCTCCATTTTGGAGGAAGGGATTTCTCTATATTTACACAGTGTACATCTTACATGGTGTTTTTACTTATATTGACCAACACGAAAAAGTCTGCAGACAGCAAAAATTACTAAGGAAGAAGAGATATATATGATGTTTTATAGTAGTTCCCCCTCCAGTTCCAGTTTTCCAAGCCTGTACCTACAAACCATAGTTACCCAATATGCATTTAGCAAGTACTATGTGCATTTGAACACATATTCCTCAAAATAAATACAATAAATGCATTGCATCCGAGTAAATTGAATGATTTACTATTTTGCTTTTTAAATTATTCTACTGTGCCCTATCCAGATTCTGTTTTAACTGAAGTGTGTTTTTAAAATCTTTTAAGCTAGCAATTTTCCTTAATAGTCTGACTGTTTCTGCATAAACAGAGATAAGGTCAAATCTTGCCGAGAAGCTGAATGCCTTCTGAAAGACAATCGGACTTCAAACTCTTAATGGCATTAGGACTCTTTCTTTAATGCCTAAGGATCTGAAGAAATTATGAAGACCTCAATTTTCACTTAGAAAATGTATTGGCCAACGTTTCAAGAACCTAATTTCCATTTCCATTTCATTTACATGGCTATTTAATAATATCCTCGTACTTCGTTTAGGCTGGTGTCCTTGGTCTGAATCATCAGAAAGACTTTATTGACTCTGCTCAGCAAATGTCTGCATAATATGTAAGCCACAGGCATCCAAGATGGAGATCGGGAATAAGGAGGATCTGGTTAAGGCAAAAAAATAAGTTATACTTGTAACAAGGATGATCAGTGTGTTCAGGTAATGCAATGTATCCCACTGTGAAAATATTAGTTGGTGTATGATGAGTCAGTGCTTAAAATTCTCCTGGATTCTGACCAGTGTAAATGATTGAAAGCATTGCTAATCATTTCAGTTTGCTAAAGACGCCCGGATTTCAGACGACACGCCTGGAGTCGAAGACAGTTGTAACTCAGGGGAAAATGTGGTTCTATCACTTTAAACATAAGAGGATTTGCAGTTTGGTAACTATGTTCTGAACACAGCAAATCATCAAGACTGAAAAATATTTTTCATGGTAGAATCTGCCCGTTATTTTGCTGTCCAAAGCTGAGACTTCAGAACCCCAAGCAATGTTAGAGAGGAAGCTATGTTACTAAGGAATGTTACTACAGTATATTCATAAGAAAAGGCTTTCTGCAGAAAAAATTAGAAGAGCATGGTGGCCAAGTATGATCTCTGTACCTGGAAATTCCTGTTTAAGATCTGATTTTGGCTGTGGACTCAGTGTCATCTTAGAAAAACGAGGAATTTTTTAGCTATAGCTATTCTGGGTCTATCATATGGGGATAATATTACCTTCCCAATAGATTATGCAAAAGCAGTTGTTATTATTACTATTACCACTGCTATTATTACAGTATTTACAGATGTGCACCTGTCTAGCACACACAAAGGATTTAGGTCTAGAAATATTGGCAGAGCCCAACCAGGGAACCAAGTTTCCAATAAATGCATAGCAAATTCTACAGACACATCTGGCAGTGGCTACACAGTTATGTTCCAGAGCTCCAGCCAAAGCAAGTCCGGGTTAGCATTCTAGACCATCAGGACAGAAAATGAAGCAAGCCAACCCAAGAGACAGAGATGGAGAACATGCAGATCTCCTAAATCAAGAGCTTTAGGAAATCGACAAATTGCAGAAGTGGCTTGGTGTTTTGATGAAAAGTTCCCTCGTTTTCCTGGGAAGCTCATAGCTGTGCTGCAGACTAGCCTCATTGCCATATAAGAACCTAATGGAGAGGAGAGGGGGGGAAAAACTTCTCACATGAGCATAGCAAGAAGTCTCCTTGGGCCAAGGGTTGCTGTTTTGCCTTACCGCAGGCATTAAATTGTTAGTTACTAAATATTAAACCTGAATTTAAATAAACTCGAGATTATATAGTGCAAACTGTACCATGGGTAAGAAGGTATGGTGCTATTTTTATTTATTTTGATTTTTTTCCCCGGCCAATGACAGTAACCACAAACAAGCATTCAGCATGTGTTACACACTGGGGCTTGTCATTACTGCAGCTGGACATTGAACTGTAGCTCTCTGAACTGCTTCCAAATGTGAGGGAGGCGTGGGCTCTGGTCTGGGCAGCCAATTATAACCTTTGAAAGGGGCTTTTATTTCTGTTATTTCTTGCTAAATGTATAGCACTCTTCCATCTAAAGAAGCATCTGCTTGGTGGTTTGAAAGGTGGTCCTATTTCCAGAATTCCCACCTGTCCCGGTCTGTTGCTCAGCCATGACTATCCACAGTCTTGATTCTAGGAAGGAAGCGCTATCACCCATTGTAATCTTCCAAAGGTCTCCCTGAATAAAGGTGCACCAACTTTCACACCTTAAGCCACACATCATCCACAGTTGTTGTTTTTGGCAGAATTCATCCCTGATGGATTTTGGAATAGACATTCCACCATAGATATTCCTTATTGTCTGAAACAAAAGTTCTATATCATTTCCATCCATCAACTCTAAAATATCACGATTTACTTAGATTCACGTTCACAGCTGTGGCGATAAACTTATCACAACACTGGAAAGAGATACGTTACCAACAACAGACTGGGAACTTAAACTTGGAGAATATACAGTAATCGCAAAGTTATCAGCATATATACATAAGTTTGACCACATTTCAGCAAGAATGGCTTGTATATATAACATATTATGCAGCAAGGCAAATGTAAACATTTACAGTTGGTTTTTAAGGGGAAAAAGAAGTCACCAAAGAACTGAAATCAGAAGTTCATGAAAAATGTAAATGTTTATAAATATTGTATATCAGTTGGAGTGCAACAAAGGGGAAATTAGAAATGAAATAGCTATAATGTTTTTAGACGTTTTTCTTCTTCCTCCTTTTTTAAACGGTATTTTTAAATAACAAAAGAGTGGAGACCTTGGCACTCAGTTCAGAGATTCAAAAAGATCTCTAAACTCCTTTTCCTTATTGTGAAAAATAACTTAATGTGTTTTGCTTAATTTTTTCATCAGCACTATACTGAGCACTGTGTAAGTTCTGTAACTTCTTTGTCCACTTACCAATGTTATATCTTTGCATCATTTTTTGTTCATTTTTCTTTCTTTTTTTCTTTTCACTTTTTTCTTCTCTCTCTCTCTCTCTTTTAAAGATTAATAAAAATTATTCAGTCCATGGACTCTTTGTAGTGGAATATGTTGGGAATATGGAAATTGCATAGGAGCTGTTTTCTTTTTAGGATGTTTTATAGCTGCTTTGGTCATTAAGTTTTGCTTTGTTTTGTTTAGTTGCACAGTGTAGAGGAGAACAGAAATAGCCTTGAAGAAGGTATGCAGCAGCTGTTAGTAAAACATGGACTTAGCCTGGAAATACAAGAAGTTGTGAGGAAGAAACTATAATGGTATGTGGGAATGACCTGGGGAGACAGGAGGAAGAGCTGCAGACTAGACAACTAGCATGCAAAAGATATCTCAGCCCACAGAAGGAGAGGGGGTGTGGGAAGTGTCTCAGAAGGGACTCTCCCTAATTTTTTGGAGAGTAAAAGTAAGTCTTTCAGACTTGCAAGATTCTTTTAATGTAAACTTACAATAAAGATAGAGTTAGTACTCATAGTTGGGCCTCTTATCTGGACCACCTCAAAGGGCTAACAGAAACTCAAGATATCCCTACCTTGCCTCTCTTTAGTATAAGTGGGAGGGAAACAGAACTACTGTCAGGCTTTCAAGATTCAATTATTAATCATCCAGCCTGTGGTCCCAAAAGGAAGTATATTCAGCCGGCCTGTGCAAGAAAGGGAGAGAGTGCTCCCACCACCTCCACTTTGGTGATTGGTTCATCAGCTGCCTTGGCACAAGCAGAGTAACAAATTGTGGTGGTGGCAGCATGGCCTCTGGCCCCTGTGGGCAGGAAGGTTGCTGATCCCTGGCCCATAACAATAAAGTAGAGCTCTATTATTTTTTGTGGGGTCTGTCTGTTTCCTGATCTTGTCTACTTGAAGGGCTGTCACACAGGTATATTGATAATTCAATTATTGCAATATCACTTACATTTACGTAAGGAGTCTCTTGAGTTAGAAATTCCTGCCAAAGGAGATCCAACTCAATTTGTCCTTTAAAGACTGGTGGAATAAATTATAATGTGCCACAAGCTATTTCATTGTATTTTTTGTTCACTTGATGGAAAGGAAGGATAAAATAACAACAAAATTTAACCATGAAAGCATATGCATAAATCTCCATAGATCCAACCCAATGGATAGAATTAACACTATATCACTTCCAGTATGAGATTATTCATTTCTTTTGGAGATTTTCTGGCAGGTTGACTACTTTAAGATGCGTAGTTTGGACCAGTGTTGGTCTCAGAAATAAGCAAAACTTCTGACAAACTAAATGACAGAGGATTTCCTTGTGCTATTTAGTGTAGGAAAAAGTCATAAGTGCACAGGTCTAATAATTGGATGGATGGATGGATGGATGGATGGATGGATGGATGGATGGATGGAT
Organism: Python bivittatus; assembly: GCF_059951505.1. Classification (NCBI taxonomy): domain Eukaryota; kingdom Metazoa; phylum Chordata; class Lepidosauria; order Squamata; family Pythonidae; genus Python; species Python bivittatus. The sequence goes on from NW_028277098.1 coordinate 19,802,990, forward strand.
GGACAGATGGGTAGGCAGATGGATGAATGGATAGATGATAGATAGATATTTGATGACTTTACAAAATTATAATAGTACAACAGAAAAAAGTGGCATAGAAAAAAAAAAGACCCAACACTGCAGCTAAAGTGTCAGGTAGCAATGATCTTTTTAAATTTTAGATGATGATTCTACAGTATTGTCTCTGTTTTAAAGTAGTATTAGATGAGAATGATAATGATTCTATTTCAAATTTTAGATGACAATGATAATGATTCTACTGCCTCTATTTTAAAATACTTGAAAAGCCCTTAGAGAGAACTGGCTATATTTGCTACAGTCCTCTGTCCAAGTATACAGATATAAGACTCTTTTAAAATGTTATGGGAATTGCTTGAGCATAGAATCACATTTAGAATTCTTCTAGTAGGGAGAAAATGGACTTGATGTTATTCACACAATTAGCTTTTGCACACATATGCTAGTAGTACCCATGAGGAAGATATATAACCCTTTGATTCCACTGTGGTCCTCAGAGTTGTTTTTTGTGTCTGGAGTAGGAGGTGGGAAATGGCTATTGTCACTTCTGTTGCCCCTGGCTTTCAGGCCCACAGCTATGGCAAAGAGTTAAAATCCATCTCTCTCATACTATGGTTCACTTCTACACAGAGGTTCTCACAGCTGCTTCTTACTTTTTAAAAACTGATGCAATTACTAATTTCCCAAATAAGGTTAACATTGGATTTGGTTCCAAATCTATCTCTCATCTGTTTTTTTTATAAATGAGTGGTTCTGTCAGACAGTCTGACCATGGAATGCAAAGTCAGAATGCCCAGTCTTGGATTGAAGTCTATATCTATTTTGTGGAAAGTGCCAATTTACCATGTATTAATATCTAAGTACAGCTGGTCTTCACGATGGGCTGTTCTTGTGTAAAAGGGAATGTCCCTCTTGAAAATCACTAGGTTAGCCAAGGAAGCTATGTTCTGTTGGTTCAGCTACTCATTTGTGGGTTTTATGCAAGAACACATGCTAAAATAAAAGGCAAGAGGAGTCATGTATCTGGAGAGAAAAACTGGCATTAAAAAATTAAAATAACATATTTCATCATATGGCAGCTTCAAGAGAAACCTTACATACACTCTGTTACAACAGATGTTCATTGCTATGAACAAAAAAGCTAGAGTGGGTAAAGAGGGGTTAGATGAAATAAAGCTTTTCCAGAGCAAAGATTCTGGTTTTTCAATTTACTATAAGAAACATAATCTAAAACAGCCTGAAAACTGATAAGCGAATAATGGATGTGATGATTGTTAATGATGGCAGATTGTCACTTTTCCTTCACTAAGGATTTGCACCGTTGGAGCGTTTAGTTATTACAGAAATTGCTTTGTTAATGTAAATGTATTTGTAATGTTTCAGTTTGCTCATGTCTAATTCATTCATTTTAATTTTGTGACTTCCCCCCTTCAGTTGCAGGGACAATGTGAACAAGAGAAGTGACACAGTTCCATCTGAAGTGCTAATTGATGCAGCTCTGTGCCCTTTTTATGAAAGAAAAGCTATGGTACTTGAGACACTGATCATGGTATTAATAAGATTTAGAAGTAGTCAGTTAACATAGATCAAAAGCAGGTATTACACTCAGTACATCACATTCCAAGAACAGGGTAGAGTAAGTTCTGTAGAAACGACAAGATCTGGATAATGGTTCCACAATTTTTACAATCCCATCTTTTTTAACATGAGTGTTGACAAGGGTGGGGATGCAAAATAATTAGCTGATGGTGGATTTAATCCTTCCCCATTTACTAAATTTCTCTTTCGGGGTGCCCACGTTAAATAGCAAGATCAGAAGCTAATCAAACTGAAGACAGCACCCTTGGGGATCACTTCCAGCAAAAATGTATGAATACAGGATTAAGTAGTCTCATCCACTATAATTGATTCACCCCCAATAAAACCTCCCACCTCTAAATTTTACACAACATAGAAAAAAACCCTCTTGGAAAATGGTTTGGGACAAATAATGCATAATTTTGGCCTCAGGATAAAAGTAAGTTAATCTGAGCATAGGATAGGATGCATAGCTCTGTGGTATAATACATATTTTACTTGAAGAAGATTCCAGACTCAATACATGATATTTCCAGATGGAGATATTACTACAAAATGTAATGATGGCCCCAAGCTGGGATGACTTTAAAAGGAGAATGGATAAATTCATGAAGAATAATTTTATCAAGTGTTGTTAATCTAGAAAATTCAATGTTACCTCCAGGTTGGAAGCAAAATGGCCCCCAGATCTCAAATGCAGAGAAACAATAGTAGAAGAGGAGTATGACTCCATCCCCTGATTCATGTGTACCCCAGAGGAAATTGGTGAACCACTGTTACAAACAAAATGCTGGACTAAGATGTACTTCAGAAGATCTGTTCTTATGTTCTTATGTTTCAATGGTCATATATCTAGCGTGAAAGACCTCTTTCCACATGATACTCTGGACTGTTGCTACCAACTGAAGCAGAAAATACTGGGAAAGGTAGACCAAAAGTGTGACAGTGTAAGACAGCTATTTATGCAAATGTATGATATTTCCTTAGTCATCAAAATGTATCTTTATCTTAGAAACATATAAGACTGATTCCTCAGTTAACCCTCTCTGAAAATAATTCACAGACTTAATTGGAAATGGGGATTTGGGTGGAACAGCAGTCTTCATGAATTCCTCCTTCTCCCTGATACCCTTTCACATACTGCTCTGAAGATCCCCCAATATTTTGTCTCATAAGAGGTAAGAGGAATAGGGTGGGGATTCCATCAGCAGATCACTTGGTTCTGGATCCAACCCATATATGACTGTCAGACTGACTATCTTATCTATCTATCTGTCTGTCTGTCTATTTTCCCATAAAAATACAGTGAAGCTTGTTTAAATTTAGGAAGAGAGGCATTAAACTACTTTCTGAAGCATGTTTGGTAAAGGCAAGATTTAATGAATGAAGTGATTTCAATAGTAGACCAGAAAACATCCTATACATTCAACATCTTACTACTGAGAGTGCTGGTTTAAATCAATCATAGTTGGAAGATATTAATCTGGATTATATAAGCCGCAATGATGTGTGTGTATTAGAACAAATAGGTCAATGGAATATTTAAAACACAGTACAAGGGGAGGAAACAAGGAAGCCAGTACAAATATTTGGAGACATAATTTTTAATCCTGAATAGGGTGCATATATTTTACAGTATTTATAAAGCATTTCTTGATGAATCAGCCTGCCAGCTACATGTGGGCAACCTTTTGAGATGTTAGTTCATGCAGAAGGATGCCAATCAAAGACTAGAAATCAAAAGAGTTCTTTCATGTGCTGTAATGCTTAAGGTGTCACAGTACTTTACAGGGCACTTGGCATGATACAAAGGTGGGTAGATTCAGTCATTAGAACAATTGTATCTAGTTCTGCAAGTAGCCCAAACAATTTTTAATTAAGAGTGGTATAAAGTTTCAGTCACTTTTGAAAACAAAAAATAAAAGGCTTTGGGTTTACAGTTCATTTCTTTTTATTGCACTTGAAAAGTCTCTATAGAAAGTTGGAAGAGGAGTATTTCTGAACACATTTGAATCTTCTGTAGGTCTGGTGGGAGAAAATGGGAGGCATGAATTCTCTGAATTTTTAAATGTTATGATCCAAGACTCCTGGAATTTTTTTCACCCAACTCACTGGTATTGTATTGTATTGTATTGTATTGTATTGTATTGTATTGTATTGTATTGTATTGTATTGTATTGTATTGTATTGTATTGATTATACTGCTGTCATGCGCACTTTGCAAAGATGAAGGGAACACTTGCACCTTTCTTCTTCGTGACCTCCAAATCATTGATTAGACTTCTATCTTTTTGGTAAATCCATTGAGATCAGTTCTTGTTCATTGTTAATGGAGTCAAATATTTTTTATGTCCTCCAACTGAGTTGCATAGGATATAGTTTTCTATATTTACAACTGACCCCAGTTAAAGAAAAATTGGAAGAGGGCAAAATTGTCCAGTAGAAATTTCCAGGAAACTTAGCCCTAGACTAAAAAGCCATCTTGCAGTGAAAAATACTACTTTTTCTTAAGAATAAAAACAAAAGTAAAGAGAGAAAATAGACTGGTGTTACATGAGCTACAGAACTGAGTAATGAAGCTGCAGTTTATCCATAATAACAGTCCATGCTGAACAGGAAGCAAATAGAGAGGCAAAAACTAAAAAAGAACAACTTAAAATCTTAATTCAGTGTGACTCATGAAATGTTTTGGATTACAATTCTCACTAACCTCAGCCAACACAACCATTTGCATTTTCACTGGGGATATTGGAAGCACTAATCTACCACACATCTACCAAAGCATCCAACAGTCCAATTTTATTTTACCACTCCACATTGACATTTGGCACTATAACTGCACTATAAGTGGGGGAAGAAAATTACCACAATTCAAATCTGGATAAAGGAAGAAAGAAAAACTAGGAGAATACTATAGAAGGCATTGGAACTGAATGGATTAGCAGTAATGTCACCTGGATCTTTTCTGCTCTGATTTGTAGATCAGAGATATCTCAGAAACTATATTTAGAAGGCAGTGTTGCCTTCAACTCATTCCCAACCCACTCCAAAGACAGCCATGTTTACCTCTTCCACTTCTTAAAGTGGTACTTTCTTGTTTCTTCCAGGACGAGTTGTCATCTGGTCCATCTGCAGTACACTGTTTTGAGAGAACTGGGGTGGGGATAGATTCTGGTGTTACTGGCTGCCTAAGGTTGCTATAGTCATGTCAACTTTCTGGACCCCGGCCACTGATTTTCAGGGCTATTTGTACCTTGGCAACAGGAGAATCAGGGCCAAATGGCAATCTATACAAGCTCTCTTGCCAGCCCTGCCAGCCAGCCCTGGCAATGTATCCCAGGGCCTGGAGGGACAGCAAGAGAAAAGCACGTGTGTATGTGTGCAATGAGGGGAAGTGGCTCTTTAGCCACCAATTCTCTGATCTCATAGAGAGATCTTCTGAGATTGGAGAAGTCTTGGGACAAGGGAAGTGGGGTGGAAGTGATTATTTAGCCCAATGATAAAGCTGTAATTCCCCACACATCATCCATCCATCCATCCATCCATCCATCCATCCATCCATCCATCCATCCATCCATCCATCCGTTTTCTAGGCTGTCTGATTCCAGAACAGCTCCCCAATGAAAAAAAAGTGGGGGAGAGCTTCCCCACTGTGGGGTGAGAGAACTGACTTGCAGATCTTCAAGAGGAGTCTTCTCCTACCCACTTCTTTCCTCCCCACACTTCTCCCAAGGGCAGAACCATATTCTGCCTGGCTCCTGAGCCAGAAGAGGAGGCACCACATTTTTACCTTGGTGTAATATATGCCAGCTTCCTCACTGGAGAAGAGCATTTTAACATTGCAGTGCAACAGAGCTCTTAGATTCTCTATAAACCATAAATGAACAAAAGATGACAATTCCAGGCTGTTAGCTAGAGTGGAAACTGCCATCATCAACTGAAAATGGCATAGACTAAAACAACAGTGCTTCTTTGGAGTATCGGTTGCCAATTGAGCTTCCACGATTCAGCTCAAACTATTATTCGCACTGGTGAAACTGAATCCACTGGATAAGATTAAGGCAGCACCCACATTGCCAGGAACAGGCCAACAACCTTTCTGGGGGCAGAAATAGACAGTGTCACTCCTTACTCACCTCCTCCTATCACTAACATGAACTCCGGGTGTGTTTTCCTCCTGTGCTTTTAAAGTAGTGTTTTCCAGCTTCTGTCACCTTGAGCACTTAGGTCAGTGTGTATGTGATGTTGTTACATGATAACCTCAGCCATTCATTGGTTGCTGCACAGAATTGTCCTTTAAGGAACAAAATGGCACCTCTAGGCAGCAACCATGGATCTGGGTGAGGGACATTCCTACCCTTTGAATGTGGATTTTCTTTGTGTTTTTCTTTTTACTTGGATGCAGGCCCTCATCCACAGGTCCTGTTGTAATCCTACTTCATCTCTTTTTACCTTTTCTCCTTTTGTTGAAAAACGTAATCCTACCCATTAAAATGCAGAACTCTTATATGGGCACATGTACTTTTTTTCCCCAGTTAACTTGATCCTTTTTAAAAGTGTTATTTTACAACTTCATCTGTAAAATGCTAAAGCAGGGAACCAGCCCCTCTCTTCCTATCTTCCTTCATGTCTGAGTGCTTAAAGCCTTACTATTTCATAACTTCCATACGGAGACATCCGTTCTGGGCACCCAACCATTTTTCCCTTTGTGTATGTGGTTTCCGTTCCACAAGCAAGGAGAAAAACCACAAAGCATATACAGCAGGGTACTCTCCTAAACAAGTGGATTTCTTTTTAGCAGCTACTGTTGATCATGTGCGGATGGGAGTCCACTTTAGTACCAAAATAGATATGCTTTTTATTCTTCTTGTCTCTGACCTGCTAAGAAGCCATCCTGTGTGTGCAGGATAACTGCTTAATCACTGCTGCCTTTTTCTTTCATGGTTTATGGGAGGATTTGGAGAACTGGGATTCCCACAAGGTATAGGTGCCATTGATGGAATCCATATTCCAATTTGCACTCCTTATAGCAGTTGCTCATAAATAAGGAGTAGTTTTACTTTCTGCTTTTACAGAGCACTGTGGATCACGCTTGTGGGTTCATTGATGTGGAGGCTGGTTACGGCAGTTTACTATGATGTTTTTGTGTTAGCAGATTCTGTGCTATGCTCTGCAATGGATGTTAGACAAAGCATTCAGTGAAGCTACAATTCCTCCCCTATTATTGCAAATCCACAGTAGCTTATCTGATTTGTAAATGGCTATCAAGCCCCACATAGCTGGCAACTCAAGAAGTAAGAACCACAGAGATTTCAGAAAGACATCTTTTAATACTAGGCAAGATAAAAACATAATCTTGAAAACTGAAAAAGTAAGTTCCCAGGCAGACTTAGAGCAATCTAAGGGTGGAGTCTCTTAGAAACACTTGTTTCCACAGCCCACACCTCACAGCTGCATTGCCTTTTTTTTTTTTTTTTTGGAGGCAGTGAACTTCTTCTATGCCTTGTTCCTACAGCCTCTTACAAGGGCTCATGATGCCAATACCTGGGAATCTCTCACCCTGGCAAACTGCCTACAACCAGGTATTCTACTAAGATGCTGCAGAAATGTGGCGGAAGAGCAGGTCCTTAGAAGACTTCAAGCTTGCTGGAGGTAGCTCAACCCAAAACTCTGCGTGATAGAGAGAAAGGTTGTCGGCTTTATTGCACCCTGCATTGTCCTGTACCACATTGCATGCATAGGTTGGAGTCCCCCTTTGCAGCCAGCAAAAATGTATTAAAATATTTCAGCTAACCAGCTGAAGTTAGTGCTGTTGAGTGCACATAGGCTACAGCATATAGCCAAGGGAGGCATGTACACACAGTATTAATGCCAATCACTAAAAAAAACCCTTGAAATGGTCCTAAGCTTCTGATGTGTCTCTGTCACACTTGTTCTGATGTTCTGTATGACTGGCACTTGGACAACATGATATCGTGAATGAAATCCAGGTGCAGGAATACATTAAAGTGTGTAGGTTCATTTGTTTATAAGTATATATTTCTCATCTTTCTAAGATCTACTTTGCCCACTAGCACAAACTCTGTTTGAAAAAACAGTTGTGGGGTTAAAAACAAACAAACAAACAAAAACAAAACTATGAAGGAGTTTATTTCTGTTCAAACAAAGTTACTCAGTTGAATGAGAATAAAGGTTTAATCTATCTTGAATAAACATGCATCTTGTTTCAGTTTTGCTATTTTATCAATGCCTTGTTTCACACTGGCATTTACATGGGTTATACCTTCCAAGTGAAGTCTCTTTACAATGCCAACAAAGATCTACTTAAAACTCTTCACATCTATACAGACATTTACAATGCAGAATATGAAAGCCAACTGGTGGTTTGAAGGCATTTTATTTTTTCAGCTTTGACAGAGAAACAATATCTCTGTCATGGTCCAAGGACTCAGCATCTCTCTCCATTCAGTGAGAACAGAGTGAAATATAGTGGAATGAAAAATAAAACTCCCAGACAGATATTTTTTGTGTTTAGCTCAGAATTTGGTATTGTCAAAAAAAGGTTAAAAAGAAGATATGCAAGTATTTAAGAGCCACAAATGCATTTCACTTCTTAATTATTCAAACTTTGAGCACAGGTTCCAAGAAGGCTTTTTAAAATTTCATATCCAGAGAAAAAATTGGGCTGAATTTCTTCTGACATCATGTCATTCCTGCATGAGCAAAACATTGGAGGAATAGTTTGAAATGCACCTTGTTCATTTAAGGAACGGCTTCCTTTCCTTTTCTTCCATTGCCATAGGATAAAAATTATTATTTAGAAATTATTTTAATTGCAAAGACTCTTTTCTCCCTACCTATAAGATGTAAACAGTGATATATCATTAGCCAATAATTCTCTTGGTCATTCAAATAATAACTACTGAAGTATTTAAAAGGAAAGTCAGGGAAGTATTTAGTGAAAGTAGAGGACACTTTTTTAGAAAAAAACAAAAGTTTTATTCTTATAAAAAGCAAACAAACTGGGAAAACATTGAGAGTGTTATCTATGATGGGGTGATTGCTGCTGTTAACAGCGAATCAGACCATATTCAACCCTGATCTGCCACCTTGATCAGAAGAGATGTTCCAAGAGCTTTGTTGAGCAGCATCTCTAGTCATTTGGAATTCTAGATTCTGGGCTGTTAGAAGAGAAAGAGGAATATAAAGACAGATGTGCTGTTTTAACCTATGCCACCAAACTGAAGAACAGCTGATCTCCCATGCATTAACAGAAGGCAGGTTGAAGAAGTGGGCTCTGCATCTACACAGGCCACAGATGCATTTAGAAAGCATTCTTGGATTGTCCATCCATGCTGGAAAGCCCTTTCTGTTCCATGCTCTGGTGGATGAGTGCCAAGTTTACAAAAAGCTACACTGACATGGTCAATCCATTGCTCTCAAATCCCCCCAGCAGAACCACCTCACCCTGCTCAGGCAGTAGCTTGCCCTGTGCAAGAGAAGAGGAACAAAGAGAAAAAGAAAAGGGGTTTTCTTTTCTAGATTTTCTTACAGCAGTGCTGGGGACATTTTTACAATAGGGAGGAGGTTGGTTCTGCTCTCTGTGTTGTAATGGGGTTGAACAAGTCTGAAATGTTGTTTTTTTTATTGAGTAAGCCATAGTTTGAAATCTATTGAATTGCTTGATACAGACTTGAAAACACTTTCTCATTATTATATGAAAGAAGATTTGTTCCTCTTTCCTCTTGTTCCACTCAGTCTTTAAAATTGGCATATCAAATTCATTTGTTGACAACATATATTCATATATATTTGTGGGATTGTGGGATTTTTTGTCTTGTAAGATTTAATGATCACTTCTATTAAAATAGGTGTCTCTGAAGATGAAAATTCAGCTGGTTCAAATTGAGATGGGAAAAAAAAATGTAGTTGAAAATACCGCCAGTTGGTGGCAACAGACAATTAGTATTTATCCTTTACCATAAGAAATGGTAAGGGGAGGTGGGCCCTGAACAAAAAGCTTTCTAAACATGTCTTAGTCCAGACTATATTGTTCTTAAAACAGCCTACACTTAAGATGCCATGAGCACAGGACAGGACCAGCTTAAACAGTAAGCGAGGATATGCCCTTAGTGTTAAATTAAAAGAAAAACATTTACTCATGCTTTCATTTCCTTTATGCATCTACTCAGACTCATTCTCAGGCTTTTCTTATCAGCAGTTTATTCTCCACAGCAGTATTTATGTTTTATTTCCCTAGCATGTATCACAAGAGATTCAGAGAAAAACACTGGATCTTTCCCCCCCAACTGTCTCTTTTCCAAGTGTTGGAGAGGCTTAAATCAGATTAGAAGAAGAAAATAAAAATTACTCCAGGAGTATTCAAACTATTTTCTGAGATTTCCTGCTAACATTGCAGTAACTCAAACAGTTTAGACAGATGTTTTCTGCAAGTACAGAATTACTATCTTTTCAAGAGCACTCTGTGCTTTCAAGTGTGTCTAGGGGTACTTCCAGATGGATGGCTCTTAGCGCTTCCATTCAAAGTCATTCTGGACCTATTCCACCTTTTCTCCCTTCACCATTTTTTTTTTTTTTTTTGGAAGGAAGACATACAAAAAAGACATTTTTGTAAGGAAAACACCGGAAGGTTACAAATGAAGGCAATGTCATCTGAACTCCACCCCTTGTAATATTTGGGGAATAAATCAGAGTGACTGCATGATATAAAATTAATCAAATCCACTGTGGATTCCCTTGCTAACTAGCTTGCTCTGTTGCATAAGTGTGTGGGGGGGGATATCTTGGTTGGATTACAGCTCCACACTACTAACAGACTGTAGAAGGTTAAACTAAAGAGGAGGGGGGAGCAATTCCCAACACACTGATACCATCTTGTAACTTCCTTCTGAGCCTTAGAAGAAAATGTAATTTAATTTCCTATTTTTCTTTCGACAGTGTGTCAGAGGACCTCTGTCAGAAGATCCCTGCCAAAAGAAATGCCCCAGAGTTGCCATGGTTCTTTATTTAATTCAGGAAGGCAGTTCCAAAAGGATGTGAAAACTATTCTCTGCCGTACTCAGAGAAATCAGGCGATTTCTGAAGTTCGATTTCTGAACCAAATATGAATGGTATCCTACCATTCTATTTGAACACAGTGTTTTAAGTAAGAGTATAATTTTAAAGTTGGCAACTAACTGGAAGCTGGGAGCTTCCATATAATGGGGTGCAGGTGTAAGCACACACTTTTTTGGGGCTAATTGCCAGTAAAGGCTGGGGTTACTCCCCCCCCCGCACTCTTCAGACTTTTTTAGCTGCACTCCTTATATACATAGAAAGCTTTTTGTTTCCAGGCCCACCTCTCAGGCTGGCAGCCCCTCTCTCTGACTTCCAATGGCTATAAATATCACTCTGTTCTTGGTTCAAGGGCAAGTAGCCTGATGTTTCTACTTTTCTCCACCAATCATGCAACTCTTTTTCACTATTACATTTGAAGTCATATGACATAACTCTTGCAACTGAAATCGGATAGAATTAGAATTGGAGCGAAGTCCCCACGATGTTTTTGGACCTTAGTCCCAACAACCTCTTCCTAGACCTGCAGCTCCTAAATCATGCCCTGTATAATTCAACTTTTTTTTTTTTTTTTTGGTATCTGTTTCATTTGTATCCTACTTCTCTGCAAGACATATACTTGCCAAGGGTCACACAAAGTTTTAAACTAGAATAGATCTGATTTCTCAGATTTTTTTCCTAAGGTCTTCTCTCTCAGACAATGGATTAATTTCCTCAGTGATCTCTGTTTTGTGGAGATGGGTACATAGGGATGCAGCCCACTGAAAAAGCCACTGTTTTAAAAAGATGTTCAGCACGATGGATAGTTTATTGGGCCCTTTGGAAGCTTAAGGAGAAAAGAGTTTCTTATTCAGCTGATACAGAGTGTCAGCTGAAACCCTTTTGACTGTGCTGAATTTTTCCTGAGTTCAGTCCAAAGCTTTCAACACCAGATGTCCATAGAAGAGAATTAACACTATTTCTCTTAATTGTCTCCCTGATTTTAAGGGAAACATTTGTCGTGCAAAAATGTGTAAGTCTCCAAGAAAAATGGCTTTCTTTCATTTTTTCTCCCAATGTCTTGATATCAATCAGCTCTGAGAAAACATCCTGACCCAATTGTTTGAAAGAAGGGCATTGACTATGGCTATTAGATTTAATGTGCTATTCCAAATTAAAACAAAACAAAACAAAACTCATCATAATGTAGAAATCTAGGGCCAGTTGAATGAATCGGAATTATAACCAAATAGATAAATTAGGACTGCACTGCACTACAGTGGCTCTTACAGAAGAAAAGTTCCACTGAAACCAGCCAGGCTATTTGAGGAATATGATGCAGCTTGACTTGCTATAATAGTAGCCAAATTGGACACTATTAAATCTACATTGTATTTCACTTTGTTTTTGTGAACTGTTAAAAAATACACATTAGTGATTTTCTTTTGAATTCCAGAAATATTTTGAAATAAACTAAAATAATACTGGATTCCTGGAAACAGTAATAAGGTTATGGATTTAAATCTTTAGCCATATTTACATGCAGAGTCCTGTTGTCTATTAGGAGCTCTGTGACTTTCAAAACTATGATTTTTAGATAGAACTCAGGGCTATCTGTGAAAAAACGTTGCCTGTATACATTTTAAAGGCTGTTCTAAAAAAGAAATCTTCCAGGCAATATTATTATTTTTAAAACATGCATTCATTTTTATACCAACACATTTAAAGCAATATTCAACTGTAAGGGTAAAAATGACATGATCAGTCAAAACATGTGAAGCTGTTACAAATATTTCCCAGTTCAACATGGAAAAATTGAGGATAAGGGATTGGGTCAGAATGCACATCTTTGTTTCTCTCTGTAATTACATTTATAGAATGCCTGAAGAGGCTACCAAAAAGTATGTCATAGGAAACGGAAATAAAATCTTAGATGAAGATGGAAGGAAGGGTGAACAGAAGTTTAGACGATTCTTTGTGAAACAGTCTAGATGTTTGGGACGTGAAGCAACCTGTTTAATCAAAATAAGAAAATGTACATTGTGATGTCATCATGTAAGCTCCACCTCTTACCTATGAGTGATATCTTGATGCAAATATAAAAGTAGTGTGACATCATGACACGTACTTCATCACATGCACACACTATACCTCCTTTCCCCCATGGATACCCACATCAAGATGATATATGATATGAAATCTAAATGATATGACATGACAGCTAAAAATGAAACTAATTAGTTTGTATTTGGAAACAATCCACAAGGATTCTTTTCTCTGAATCCTTCAATCCATTAATCTTTTGATGTCAGCTAGTCAAAAGAGATCCCTGAATCTCCCAATATTTGCCAAGCCAATTTGATATCTGTTAATAGATTTCAGCATTCAATACTATTCCCAGAATTGGAATATCATTTAATATTTGAGATTTCAAAAATATCCCAGAAGAAGCTTTTGAGAAACTACTTCCATGATGGTGCCAAGAGAATTGTATGGATGCAGTCACCTGGAATCAAGCTCAACTTGAGTGCATATTTACCTTTTAACATATACAAAGTAGTATTGATTAATTGAAAGCGGTTATGCAATGGTTATGTAATGGGATTCTCAATGTCTGTGAAAGAGGATGGTGATTTGCAAAATATTACAAGTACATCAGCACATTCTTCCTTCATCAAGAAAATGAAAGCCACCACCATAGTGCATCAGTGGGTGGGTGAGCAAGAAGAATCAAGAAAGCTTCACCCTAATGAGCTCAGAGATAAATTGGGTGCTAAAAGAAGCATACCCAATAATTCAGATTTCTGTAATTGAATGCTGTTTCCCTTTCAATAACTCTAGTTAAAGAAGATTCCATGAGAATATTAATTTTTGATCGTAAGGACTTGACCAGGTGGTTGATAGCTTATGAGATTCTGAATATAGTGCTTGACAAAACAATGAGATGAAACAAGTCTAAAAGTTTGATGTAGTATTATGCATTTAAATCAGAAATTGTGATAGATTTTGAATATGTATTCAGTTGAGCTAAAACACCATCCTCTTTCATGAGGGCTTATTTTATATCCTATGCAGATTTCAACAGAAGGAAACTGGAGAATCAATATTTGGTGGAGAAAAATGAGACAGTGTCTGAGTTGCTATAAATTGAAATTAACACTATTTTTAGGATTCAGTCAAGTTCTTTTGACTTCCCTCAAAGTTCCTCATATATTTTGTCTAAATTTTTATTTGGGGTCATTTAATCAAGCTAAACTGATCACAAAGTATTTCATGGTCAAACTCCCAAAGTAACAAATGCTTATGTATGACACTAGCAAAAGATTTACTGACAATTGCAAGCATCAGCACTATAGCCCAATGATGGAGCAGAGTCAATAGGTGTAGAGGCACGGGGAATGGCCTTGAAGGACAGGAGGAAGAGCTGCTACCAAGGCAATGGTCAGATAAAAGGGGCTTGAGCCCAGGCCAAGAAAAAATATGAGTAAATATCTCAGACAAGCCTCTCCCTAGTTCACATGAAGATAAAGGGTGGGAGGGGCAAGTGCATTCAGACTTGCTAATTCTGTTATTATACCTTTACAATAAAAGTAGTACCGACCTATCTGGCATTGCTTTCCTAGTCTGGTCTACCTAGAAGAGCTGTTAATAGGTCAGCACATGATACAGCATGCCACCAATTACCTGATCGTTATTTTCCTGAAGGAAATAATGGAACCATTATTTAAAAGCCTGGTTTGGGCTCTATTCATGCACAGATTGCAAACGATGGATCTATTCTAAGTATTTGTTGCTGTTACATACTTTTAAAACCTTCTAAGAATTGTAACTGTGATTGGGATGATGTGAGTTGAAAACTGAATGTGAATAACAAGCAACCCAAGCAATAATTCACTTTATCCCATAGAGAGTTGGGTACAACCTGACTGGCTGTTAAATTGCTCCCAAGAGGCTTTCATGATTATGTGTGCATTTTTTAGAATAGAAATTAAAGATGGGCAACATTTTGACAGAGGATATTTTTTTCCACTGGCTAGAGGCCTGATGCCAGCAACCCTTCTGGCTTTACGTAAATTATATATATTATGGATTATTTGCAGCACTGGCCTCACCCTCCTTGGCTCCTATACAGTATATAACTCTATTGTGACTTTTAACTGTTCCATGCTCTAGGATATGAGACACTTCTAGGAATCAGCTGCATTCATCCTCTATTCAGGTCATGCTTGCTTCATGGCCCAGCTGTCTTGCAGAAGTATTCTTGAACCAAATTTTGGCGTGTTGGCTTCTTAAGTAAATAATATCAGAATAATCATCCATGAGGGTATTTATGACAGCTGCTGTTGGAAAAAAGGCAAAGGGAAATGAAACTTCCAGGCTGGCACAAGCTCATAGGATTTGGCAGTGTCAAAAGCCACTGCAAGATTGATCGGATCATCATAGGACCTGGGCTTGTAAAGGACCCCCTTTTAGCCTGACTCAGTCTGGCTTCAGAGTGTTTAATGTTTCAACATCGACACTGTACATTGTCAGAGGACTTGCTTTCCCTCTGTGAGAAGTATCTAGTTACAGAATGCATTTTAAGAAGCAGTGAAAACAGAGACTATGCCAATGATGCCTTTCAAATAAGCATAGATGTTATCACCAAATTCACAGATAGCATCCAGATCATTCCATAACAAAATACATTGTAGGTTCACTCACATACCGCACAACCTTGTCCCTCTTACTGAATGAGGATTCTCTCTCACATGAACAGCCCTGATCTCTGTACATCTATAGATGCATAGGCCCCTTTCACACAGCAGGGACAAGTGCTGAGTGTACAATTGCAGAGCACAATTCTGTGACCTCCTATTTTCTTCCAGTTTGGGTGACATCCCCTCAGTAAACCAGCTTGTTGAGAAAGATCAGAGGGCCTGGTAGCTCCATGGTGAAGCTCATTCTGAAATGTTTCTCACTAATTTCCACAATGCATTATTGTTAGGCTGATTAAAAAAAAAAATTACAATAACTTGTATGCCAACTACTCAGCAGACATGGCTTACAATATTATAACATTAAACGTCAGGTAACAAAATACAAGTTATTAAAAAATACATCAGTCACTATCCTCCAGTTAAAAGTCTTCAAGTGCTCTGTGGAAGAGGACTGTTTCCACCAATTTCATAAAGGATAAAACATTATGAGCATAATAACAGGCAGAAGCCTTGTATGCCATCTTGGGCCTCACAGAAGAAGGGGAAGATAAATATCTAACACAAAAATAGATTTAAAATGTGTTTGCAATGTTAGTAATGCCCCACTAGGTGACAGTATCATTTTATTTCAATTAGTAGTAGGAGTCCGGTAGAACCTTTTCAGATTAAAAAAAATCCTTAAAAGGCATAAGTTTTTGTGAAGTGTAGCTCACTTTTCAGATGCATGGAGTGGTTAAACTGATGTAGCATTAAAAAAGGGATGAGACAAGATGGTGGGGAAAAAAGGTAGTTATGCAGATGCAAGTTACATGTGAGATTGATTACAAGCACCTCATCAATTAACAACCGTATGTGTTAAAAAGCCATTATGTTTGTTAAGACCTCTGAGATAGCCTGAAGCCTACTGATTTATATAAGTTCAGCCGCCTCATACTTAATTGTGCTGACAGCCATTTTGTTCCCAAACTGCTACTTTGAGATCTGTAATGGAAAGTTCTGGGAGGTTAAAACGGTCTGCTATTTTTCTGACCTTATTTTGGGTCCTGAGGCCAAATTGGTGTCCACTAATTATTTTGCGCAAAGTCTGGCCTGTTTGTCCTCAGACAAACCCCTAGGGGCATCGCTGAGAAATGATGGCATATATCATACTAAAAGAATATGTGAAGGTGCTTCTAATCTTGTTGGTGGAGTTGTTGGGGCCTCTGATGGTGCTACTGGTGTAAATGTGGGGGCAGAGTAGACATCTGGGTTTGTTGCAGGGCCTGGTTCCCAGGTTAGCATTATTGTTCTGTTGTTTCTTGTCGCTTGTAAGAATCTGCTTCAGGTTGGGTAGTTACCTGTTTGTACGTATGGGCCTATCACCTGAGAAAAGCCAATGTCATTGTCCAGTATGGTTCTAGTGTATTCATAATTTGAGTAGCTTGAGCTGTGAATTGTAGTTAACAACCAGTGGTGTTCTATTGTTGTGAACTGCCCTTCAATAGGTTGTTCATGAGAACTAATCTGGCTTTATTGATTGGTGTATTGATCCTACTGGGTGGGTAGTTCAGCCTCCTGAATGCCTGGTTTAATTCCATCAATTGAGTATTTCTATCTCAACTATAGTTCATGACAACTTATAACTTTTAATAAAATGTGTGGGTCAGCGCAACCAGATTTTTTTATGACCAGAGAGCAAGGAAGAATCAACAAGTTGTTACAAACAACAGGAGAGGAGGGGAAAAGAAGAAGAACTGATATAAATTATATTATATAAATAATTATTTCCAGAAAACAGATCCAAGATAGAGAATAGCTATTTGTCAGACATATTCCTTCGTTATACGGTAATTGCGTTCATACCACACACTTAAATCAGTTTAGTTAAAACCCAGATTTATTTTTACAACTTGTTATGCTCCATTAGGAATGGGTTTTTGTTTGTTTATTTCTTTTTGATGGCTTAGTGCAGTATGTGCAAACCCAAAGCTTCAATTTATTGTGCAAATCCAGAAAATGGGTTAATTCAATAACCAGACTGAATATATTATGCGAACACAGCCAGAGAGTTTGTCAGGTTACTAACTACTTCTGGGCTAAAGCAAATCTCTAAAAATTGGCAAATGTATATTTTAAGGCCAATGCACTTTAGAGAACAGCTGTCAGTGCCTATAGTACAGCAATAATGTATTATAAAATGTTGAAATATGCATTGTAGTATAGGTACTACAGAACAGAAACTATACATTCCTTAGGAAGGGGCAAAGAGAGAAGAAGAAATGCAGACATGTACTGATGCTATGGTGGTAACACTATGTATGGGTTCAATAAAAAACTGAAATGCCTATATAGACAGAGTAACATTCAGAAACTCAGCAATCTGAAGCACAGGAAAATATTTTTCCATGGAACATTTAATCCATCAAATTCTTTCCTTCTTTCTCGCTAGAAATAGAATAATAAACTGAATATAGGCTGAGGTACAGATCTGGAAACAAAATGAGCCAAAGAAAGGAATGGTGCGTGACCTTCAGGGTTAAAAGGATCACAGAAGGCTTTTGGACATAATGCACAAGTTTGTTACAGAAAGAAACTGTTCAAACTAAATGAAGAGAATTAGACTGAACAGCTTTGTTTGCCTATTTTTAAAACAAGTGCTAGCATGTCTATTAATGGAAAACAGAGCGCCTCAAATTTTACCATCATACATTTTCCAGGGTCAAGAATCAACATTTGCACTTTCCCATGTACAATGAAGGCACCAAGAAACGGAACAGTCTAAATTCTATCTCTCGCTCAGGTCTGAAGAGCCAAAGGCGTCAGGATCAGAAAGAGTGTGGGATTCACTCCCTGTTCTAATGCTTTTCTTAATAATGGAATATTGAAAAAGTAGAGCTGGCTAAACTTGTTGTCATTTAAATTTGTATACCGCCTAACTCCCAGTAACGCTGGGCAATTCACAAGTAGACAACGTTAAAAGGAATAAAACAATAGTAGATAAGAGCAAGGAATAAAAGACAGCAACTGGACGGTAGCAAAAACAAACCCATACCACCTAAATGGGCCTTCAATCACCATTGCCAAAGGCATGGGTGAAGAGCCAGGTCCTCAAGGCCCCTGAAACATCAGCAAGGTTGGGGCCATCCAGATCTCGGGGAGAACCTCATTTCAGAGGTCAGGCGCTGCTATAGAGAAAGTGTGCTTTTAGGTTCCTGATAGCTGGCATTGTTTAATCAAAGGAATCCAAAGTGCCCCAACCCTGCCAGATTGAATTGGCCAGAAGATACTATGGGAGATAGGCGGTTCCTTAAGTAACCAGGCCCTATGCCATATAGGGCTGTATAGGTAACAACCAGCACTTTGAATTACACCTGGAAGCAAGCCAGAAACCAGTGCAGCTTATGAAGCAGGCCATGCCCATCATTGCCTGCACCACTGCATTCTGGACCAGCTGAAGCTTCAGGGTAGTCTTCAAGAGTAGCCCCATATAGAGTGCATTGCAGTAGTCAAATTGAGAGGTGACCCTGCTATAACTGATTGTCTGAAGGGCCTCTTGATCTAGGAAGAAGCACAACTAGTTCACCAGATGAAGCTCTGCAAAGGCTTTCCTAGCCAACCATAGTAGCTGGGTTCACTTAACTTACTAAACCCAAACAAACCATATTATGTCTCAGTGCAGAGTGAGGCCCCACCCCCGATTCTGAAGAGCTCAGGAAACAGTAAAAAATATATATATAAAAACTTCTTCAAACATTATGAAAAAGGAGGTAAAGAAACTGGAGGGAAGATAATGGCCCACCTAGAATAGTTGCATGAATTTTTGTGAGGGAAAATCCATTAAATGTTTGGACAAATGCTGTTGACTTTGTGGCAACTTGGATGCAAAGCACAATTCCTCCCTCCACCTTCCATATACATCTATTCCATGCATCTATATAGAGAGAGAGAGATTGCACACATGCACATACACACAAGTGTGCATGTATGCATTAGGACATGAAGTTGGCCAGCTCTTCCTAATGGCTTTTTCTAAAAAACAAAACCCTAAACTTTAGCTCAGATGATGCCATCTTGTAAATTTTCTTTTGAACACCGCTCTCTTTTTAGTTTGTACGTTGGCCTGTCTCTGGATTTTGATTATTATTTTTGCGCTGTAGAGGGTTTATTTCTTACTATTGATATGTCATATTCGCCTTTGTCACAGCACAGAAAGTAATTAATTAATTAATTAAGTAAGTAAGTAAGTAATTAATTGTCTTCTTGGAAGGTACAAGTGTTTGTGCACATCAGACAAAAGTTAGATTCTGACAGTTTTTTTCTTTCAGATGCTGAAGCTAGAAAAATATCAGTTCACATGCCAAAGGAATTTCTGATCAACCACAAACAGGCTGGTCGTCAACCATGATACAATTACTGCATAAGGTAATTCAATGTTTCCCATGGGTTCTTCTTCATTTTTGCAATCTTTTTCATCCACTAGCACTCTGATTTACATATTATTAAAAAGGAACATCAGGGACAGCAATGAGGTGAAAAGGGCAAGTTTTGCATCCTACAGACTGTAAAATCCACTTCAGGGTCTGTAAAGCAAAGCTAAACAATTGACATTGAATGAATGGACTTTCATTTTCTAGAACTGTAATACCTGCCAAGTTTTTCTGAAGATCTAACCACTCCAAATCTGGAAACAGATGAAAAACCTTTAGTGGGTTTTGTACATATCTAAGGATTTCATTAAAATCAATCAAGTATTCCAATTTTATCTATAAGTTGTTATTTTAAAATCATTTAATTGAACTTTTCTTTCACAAAATAAAATAATGAATTTAGATCCAAATTTAGTTAGAGTAGACCCACTGAAATCAATCATATATACTTCCAAGTAACCTAATTTCCATTTATTTTAACAGACCCATGAAATCTGGATTCAATTCAGAGAAAAAATCATGTAAACCAAAGGAAGGCAAATACTAACTGGACAAAGAAATCAGACATCAACTTTGGTTAGCATGTGGCTGCATTGTACACTCACCAGTTAATAAAACAGTACAAAGTAACACCTGAAGAAACATCAAATGGATACAAAATTATGATTTTTTTGAATTCAGCATGTCAGGATTATTTTCTGACAAGTTTAAATTATCCATGGCAGAGAAATAGAGGCTAAAATAAACTAAGGCACAATGTCAACTAATGTGATGGTTTTTAGTTTTTTGCCAAGTATAATTTACACTACCGTTTTATACATGCCTATAGAAACAAAAATTTTGAGTTCATTAAGTCTAACCCTTAAAGAAAGTAAATGTAAGATCACAATCATAATTCATTTCATTGGATTTTTTCCATTCTTAGAGTCTGCCTATTGAATTAAATGGAACTTAAGTCAGTAATAACTAATTTCTAACTCATTGCCACTAATATGTTGGATTCTTGCAAAGTGTGCAAAGACTTGCAGAATGTCATGTTATGGTCACTTATCAGTGGACCTTCACAGTGGTGGTCTTTGCATTCAGCTCTGTTTCCCTAATGTTATCTTTGTTTTTAACCCCCCCCCCCTTTTTTAAGTAAGATGCTTTTATTACAAATGCATTGCTTTTATGATCATGTTTTAATAACATTATTGTAAAACCTTTGAGTGGGATGATTGTATGGGATGCAGTAGAGAAATGCATTATATATAATTAAACAAACTGCATACCTTTCATCCTTTGCAAAGCTTTCCTTCAGAAATTCTGACTTCAAGGCCCAGAAGGATTTATTGTTTTCATTTATTTTTATTGCAAGTTTGGAACTTGAGAATAAAATTATGTTACTTTCTCTGCTCATGGCTTTATAAACAGTTTGACAAGTAACCATCAATTAATAAAACCAAAGTAATCTGTAACTCACAGCCATATTTTATGCTATTTTCTGCAAATAATATGGCATATAAATATTTATCTTAAGTTATTTTAAGGAGGCTTTAGCAATTTTTTGAGATGAGCTTTGCCACATACATATTCCTAAGACTTAATTTTGAATGCAGAAAAGTCATGGTAGATTAGATTTAGAGAATGACAGCATCAAATCTTCAATGCCAGTCAATAAAAATTCATTTCAAAATCATAGTCCTTAAGGAAACACATGCATACTCTAGACTGGATCCAAATTTGGTTGTGCTTGTGGTAGACTTATTGAAGGCAATCAGAGTATTAACTCTAATTTTTGCATTCTCTTTCCTCTGGATCGGACCTGAATCTTAACATTGAACTGAGTATGAGGTATTACTTCAATATAGTGACTAAGTGTCACATAACAAACAAATGCAAATAGTGACATATTCCCATCACATAATAAGTAGTTTAGAATGGAAAAAAAAAGTATTCTATATATGTTAAATTGCTATATTGCTGCATTGAAGTCAATAGTATATTTTAAAAAGCAGTTTTAAAATGAAATGATGCAACAAAATATATTTCTGCTCTATACAGAAGATATCTAAATAACATATGTTGTCTAACTCATAATTGTGAAAAAGAGATTGCAGGATATACTTTTCTTGAGGGGGAGATGCAAAGTGTAGAACTGCCTAAAGTATTTTTTAATCTATTTTCCCTGCAATAGAACGTTTAGTGGGATTACACATGCTTTGAAAATGATTTGGAAGAGAGCACTGGACCTTGCCCAACTTGAGCATGGCACTTCTTTGCTACTCATTTAAGGCTTCCAGGTGTGAAAATTAAGGCCACGCTTAAAACAGAGGGAACTTTTTTCAGGCTTGTACAGAAGCCTGAAAAGACTGGGCTCCTTTAATGAATAACAGAGAAGTTTTGTCCTTGAGCTCACAGAAGGTCAGAAACATTTCTTCCTAATCATTTTTGAAGTTTAATATTTAATTTCTGTAATCTGTAACATTTAAGCCATTTGGGGCTCTAGAGCCCCAGAACATATCATTTTGTGTGAATATTGTCAGGGAAGGGAAAGGAAGGGAAGAAAGATTTCCACTGACATTTAGCTGGCTTTATATCTTTCCAAAAGCATTTATCAATTATAGTATGTTTTGCTTTGAAGCCAGATGATTAACTCAAAGCAAAGAAAAGTGAGGGAGCTCCTTAAACACAACCCAAAACAGTAACTTCCCATTTTCATTCTGCATGACAGAGCTTGAAAATAATAAACATGAAGATTTATAGCAGCCAGACAACAAAATAAGTGATGTAAAATTGCTATGCTTTTCTTCACCCCTTCCACATTCGTATAGGATGTGTAGTAGTTTAGGTGTTAGCCTAGGACTGGGCAGCCCCAGACTCTAGTGTACTCTTAGTCAGAGAAGTGCACTGGGTGACTTTGGGCCGCTCGCTCACTCGCTCGCTCGCTCTCTCTCTCAACAGGACTATCGTTGTGGGGAAATACAGGAAGAGACAGCTGTATGTATGCCACCTTGAACTTCTGGAGGAAAGCTAGCACAGAAATCTAATAAATAAATGAAACCTACTTTTCTGTCTGGTTATGTTTAAACTTGAGCATTTATGAAATTCATTTACTAGCTAAAAAAGTGCCATCTTACTCTTATTAATAACTACTTGCTTGGTGTTTTCATAGGCTTACGCATACAGGCATACAGTCACACTGCATTAAAGATTCTGTAGTATTGCAATAGCAACAAAACACTTCCTAGAGGGATCCAGTAGCAAGAATGGATTTGGCTTATTGTTCCTCCCTACTCTCTGCTTGTGGCAACATGATTCCATGTTGCCGAAACCTTGAATCTTCAGCTAGATTTTACGTCAAGCAGAATCTGATTGCAGTCTTGGAGGGAGCAACAGCAGAGCGGGTTTGCAAATGAATTGGTTGGCAAGCTGACTGTGAGGTTTCCTATTATTTTTTTTCCTACAGCTGCTTGAGCTATCAATACTAGACACAAACTGATGTGTGACATGAGGAGCAGGAAAAGTGTGGTATGAAAGAACTAATCCTGCAACCACTCTAAGCTGTACTGTAGCTGAACATCTATTTTCTGAATTGGACAGAAAGCATATCATAGCTCAAGGATGTTGAATACATTACAAGTCTGAATCCAAAATTGTGAAAAGCAACGAGGCAGAAAGTGCTAATGATTTTATGCTCATTTTCAACCAGTGATAGTGTCAAGCTAAGGCTTTATTCATGGCTATCCTCAGCAAAATGAGCAAAAAAAACTTCCAAATACCACAGAGTTGGTTTACCACATTGGGATACCATTGAAATAATACAGTTGACCATCCAAAGACAATAAATACAGAGAAACTAAAATTATCTAAGCGCTTATAGTGAGTTGACATAGGTTTAGACAGGAAGTTCCCAGATCATGCCCAAAAGTTAATGGTTTTGCTCTGTGGACATATTTCAACAGGCCACTGCTTTCCAAGGATTTTCCCCTTGTGTAGTCAATCAGGTTCTATGTGGGTTTTAAAACAATCACAAAGCTATAGCCGTGCATACTTAGAAAACAGGGACAGGCATAGAACAGCATTCTAAAATAGTTGTGTGAATGAGTCCTTAGCAAGGAAAACTGTGACAATAAATATGTGTGTGTGTGTGTGTGTGTAGCGCCAACTCCTTCATACAGGTGAAACTCGAAAAATTAGAATATCGTGCAAATGTTCATTTATGTCAGTAAGGCAACTCAAAAGGTGAAACCAATATATGAGATAGACGCATTACATGCAAAGCGAGATATGTCAAGCCTTACTCTGGTATAATTGTGATTATGGCGTACAGCTTATGAAAACCCCAAATTCACAATCTCAGAAAATTAGAATAGTGTGAAAAGGTTCAATATTCTAGGCTCAAAGTGTCCCACTCTAATCAGCTAATGAATCCATAACACCTGCAAGGGGTTCCTGAGCCTTTAAATGGTCTCTCAGGCTGGTTCAGTAGGAATCACAAGCATGGGAAAGACTGCTGACCTGGCAGTTGTGCAGAAAACCATCACTGACACCCTCCATAAGGAGGGAAAGCCCCAAAAGGTAATTGCAAAAGAAGTTGGATGTTCCCAAAGTGCTGTATCAAAGCACATCAATAGAAGGTTATGTGGAAGGGAAAAGTGTGGAAGAAAAAGGTGCACAAGCAGCAGGGATGACCGCAGCCTGGAGAGGATTGTCAGGAAAAGGCCATTCAAAAGTGTTGGGGACTTTCACAAGGAGTGGACTGAGGCTGGAGTTAGTGCATCAAGAGCCACCACACACAGACGGATCCTGGACATGGGCTTCAAATGTCGTATTCCTCTTGTCAAGCCGTTCCTGAACAACAAACAATGTCAGAAGCGTCTTACCTGGGCTACAGAAAAAAAGAACTGGTCTGTTGCCCAGTGGTCCAAAGTCCTCTTTTCTGATGAGAGCAACTTTTGCATCTCATTTGGGAACCAAGGACCCAGAGTCTGGAGGAAGAATGGAGAGGCACACAATGCATGATGCTTGAAGTCCACTGTGAAGTTTCCACAGTCTGTGTTGATTTGGGGAGCCATGTCATCTGCTGGTGTTGGTCCACTGTGCTTCATTAAGTCCAGGGTCAACGCAGCCATCTACCAGGAGATTTTGGAGCACTTCATGCTTCCTTCCGCAGACGAGCTTTATGGGGATGCTGACTTCATTTTCCAGCAGGACTTGGCACCTGCCCACGCTGCCAAAAGTACCAAAATGTGGTTCAATGACCATGGGATTACTGTGCTTGATTGGCCAGCAAACTCGCCTGACCTGAACCCCATAGAGAATCTATGGGGCATTCCCAAGAGAAAGATGAAGGACATGAGACCGAACAATGCAGCGGAGCTGAAGGCCGTTATTGAAGCATCCTGGTCTTCCATAACACCTCAGCAGTGCCACAGGCTGATAGCATCCATGCCACGCCGCATTGCGGCAGTCATTGCTGCAAAAGGAGCCCAAACCTAGTACTGAGTACATATGCATGCTTATACTTTGCAGAGGTCCGATATTGTTCTATTTCCAATCCTTGTGTTACTGATGTCATGTAATATTCTAATTTTCTGAGATTGTGAATTTGGGGTTTTCATAAGCTGTACGCCATAATCATCACAATTATACCAAAGTAAGGCTTGACATATCTCGCTTTGCATGTAATGCGTCTATCTCATATATTGGTTTCACCTTTTGAGTTGCCTTACTGACATAACTGAACATTTGCACGATATTCTAATTTTTTGAGTTTCACCTGTATACAAGTGGATTCTTCTATGTTTGAGAGAATGATGAGTCTTAACATATTTTTTATAGATTTTGTGATCATTTGTATTCTGTGCAAAAGAATGGAAGCACAGTTCTGGTGGTATGTAATTTGTAACTTTTTTTTTATTCTCTCAAGTGCAAAAATACTGCTAGCAGAGTAATTCAGATTTCTGAGCCAGGACTTGTTAGGAGTCAGTTATTAAAATTAAAGCAGTGCTATATTGAACAATTCTAGAACAGTTCACAAAAACCTTAAGAAACAGTAATGTTTGTGTAACATAATTCCTAATATGTTATGGAGAAGAATTATCACTGGAAAAGTTCAAGTACCAGGCCTCACTCACCACTTAAGATACAGGAATACGTGGAGAAAGATTTCAGTTGATTCTTGGTTCAGAAGAAAGCAGAAGAACCAGCCTTTAGTGCTGCACTCTACATTAGACTATATAAATTCACCAGTTGATAATAGGATGGTTAACTATTCAGAGGAACTTTGCTTCTGGTAATTCTTGCATGCCTGGAGGACATGGGAAGGTTCTCAAAGCCTCACTGAACCTTAGGATATGGTATTCAACATCTGAGCAGCAGATTCAACAGGTCACTCTTTGACAAATACTATTAGACACTATCTGATAGCTGAAGTGAATTCTTTTAAAATCCAACTTCTTTTTGTGTCCATCCTTTTAGTTATGTTCTTTTCCACTGTGTGCACATATTTCAGTGCTCACAAGTTGACCCCCATTGAGAACTTGCCATGTGTAACAACCTGCCCCATCAAAGAACAAAACAGGAGATCTGCAAAATCTTCCTCCTGGGACAGTCATAAATCTCTGGTCCATGAGAGTACCCTATCTGACCATGCTGACTCTCATATACTGGTGAGTTAGTGCCTTCCCAATTATAGCAGGTGATGCTCTTTCACATTAATGCCCACATCATCTGATTGACTTTGTTGGAGGAGGGGAAAAGTGTTATTTGAGATTTCACATATGAAGTTTGCCAAACAAACTCAGCAAAAAATATTAACAAGTCCAAAGTCATAATGGGCAAAAATTTTCAAACTGGGTGTTCAGAAATATTTCCAGTTCAGAAGCCCCCAAGCTTCTTCAAAATTTGATCCACATCTCCTGAATTTTGGATTTATTTAGAAATTGCTTGGCATCTCCCAAGATCTCTCTTTAAAAGTGTTTTGCCTATTTGTACATCTGTCAACTCTAAGAAGGCAGCTGTTAAATACTGTAGTTGCCTGTCATCAGTTTGCAGTGACTCCTAGACTGATAGCGATCACCATCTTTCCTCTAAGCTGTTATATATGTCAATTATATTATTTTTTCTTATATGCAAACCTCTGTCTTTTTAGTCAATACATTTTGTTCTTTTATTGAAATGTAGGGGTCCATGAAAGCACCATCACAACTATCTACCCACTTGCTAGAGAGTTACTCTATGTCAGTGGCAGGGAACACACTGGCACAAAGAAGCATGCAGAGTAAGGGTGCAGGTGTAGTAAACACGTGGAAGAGCCCAAAAGATACAATAAACCTTTAAAATATTGCAGCTTATATTTCTTCAGTTAACATGCAGCTTTGGTTTTGCAGTAATGAGAATTCCATTTCTAATAGCACTTGCCTCTTGGCTCCATTGCTACAGATTTTTTCCAAAGCATATTACATAATAAAATTGAATTTCCAGACAGAAGTCAGGATTTTACAGCTAAATGTATATCAAGGGAAAACCTTTTCTTTACACTGGCTGCTTATTATATATTTTTGACTTCTCCTTCCCTTCCATTACCCCTGAAATATTTTCCATGAAGCCATTTGGAGAAGAATCCATAGGATAAGTTTCCATTTTGTTCCAACTCTCCAGGAGATTTTCTCCCATTGATCACTATTATTTTCTGAATTTCTATTGTTTATTTTATTCAGTCAGGCCACAAATTTAGCACCAATGGAAGAATCGTACCAAAATAGGAAAAAAAAAAGATTTAAAATTAATATTCAGATTTAGAATCTTGTGTTCTTGTTTATAAATACTTAATTTTCAGGGACTCTGGATTGCAAAGATGAAAGAAAGAAAGAAAGAAAGAAAGAAAGAAAGAAAGAAAGAAAGAAAGAAAGAAAGAAAGAAAGAAAGAAAGAAAGAAAGAAAGAAAGAGAGAAAGAAAGAAAGAAAGAGAGAAAGAAAGAGAGAGAGAGAGAGAGGAAGGAAGGAAGGAAGGAAGGAAGGAAGGAAGGAAGGAAGGAAGGAAGGAAGGAAGGAAGGAAGGAAGGAAGGAAGGAAGGAAGGAGGGAGAAGGAAAGGAAAGGAAAGGAAAGGAAAGGAAAGGAAAGGAAAGGAAAGGAAAGGAAAGGAAAGGAAAGGAAAGGAAAGGAAAGGAAAGGAAAGGAAAAGGAAAGGAAAGGAAAGGAAAGGAAAGGAAAGGAAGCTATGGTCAAGCAGTTCTATAATGAAAGCAAGGGGAATCCTAGGAAGCAAATACTTCTAGGAGTCAAAGCATAGCATTTCTACAAATCACATGTTTCTATCATAGTTAAAATGGTTCAGTGCTAAAAGGCAATTTTGGACTCTGATAGTTCTGTAGTTTTCAGAATCAGGTTGAAGCCAGTTGCAACTTTTTAGTATAGAATGAGGTCCCCATCACCATCATTGTACTCACATATTACGTATATGGCAGCAACACACTTGCTGGCCATGTATTTTTTAACTTTTTTATTCAATGTATATAGCTGCCCCTCTCACATATGTGACTCTGGGTGGCTCACACAGTTAAAACAAAAAACCATAAATAAAAAATAAACAACCAAAACAAAACAAAAAACCAAACCATTAAAACAATTAAAAACAATTCAATCCATAAAACATAATCTGCAGGCGAGTGCAGTTTATACATTGCAAACAATGTATAAATTGCACAAACAAACCATTTTGCAGGCTCCATACCTCCACCGCATCCCCAGGCACGATGGCAAAGCCATGTCTCCAGGGCCTTCTGGAAGGCCAATAAGGTCGGGGCCAATCTAACCTCAGGGGGATATTCCAGAGGGCTGGTGCCGTGGCAGAAAAGGCTCTCCTCCTGGGTCCCATCAGGTGACATTCTTTAGTAGAGGGGACCCATAACATGCCTCTTTTGCGGGACCTGATGGAATGGGTAGATTTAACCAGGGAAAGGTAGTCCCTCAAATATCCAGCTAAACTTTCAGATACAGTATGTCTATCTGTGCTTGGGTGGGAGCTAGGCATGCAAATAAGCGTGCCCAGAAATGTCCTTCCTGCACTTGGGAATCCTGATTAGCAATGATTCCCAGTTTCCATGTATCTGTGCATTTTGAGCTATAAGTGGCTAAATCAGGGCTGGCCACCATTGTCAAACCATAATATATACGACTGTGCCATTGGACAGAAACCCCCAAACATTTTCATCAGGGACTGCAGGTTTTAATTTATTTGGTTGGTTTGTCAATGATTCCAACTTTTAAGTGCTGAAGATGAAAGTATAAATGTAGGCCTGTTTATCTCATAAAGCTATTTTGCTTCCTTTATGTTTCTTTCTAAAAAAAATTGGCTTTTAAACAGTACTCACTCACATTTTCTTTAAACAGAAAACAGCAGACAGTTAATTTTATTTTTTTTAATTCATTGTCTATACTGTACTTTATATTTGACCCATACACAGAATGTACACTTAACTAGCAAAAATCAAGACCTGTTTATTATAGTGGCAAACCCAGAAAGGGACAGAAAATACATTTTTGCCATCTGTCAGGCTCATTTGAACAACTACTTTTGTTCCTGAAATAGCTGCTTCTTCACTGCATATTTATGGAAATTATGCAGGATAAAAATGAAAGGTCTCTGAAGACATATGTCATGTCTCAGAAATAATCTTCAATGGAAGGAGACTGAATAATAATAATAACTAGTAAATAAACAAAGGAAACCCTACTTGGAAATGTGTTAATAAAATATAAGAGTGCATATGAAATCCAAGATTATGTGGAAACTATCTCCACAGGTTTTGGATCCATGCTAGACTGTACATAAAAGATGCTGAGAAACATCTGGAAAAATGAGTCTGACTTTACATTATATATGACCATCAAGCAACTAGTTTTATTCAAGTTATAGAAAAGAGCAGCCAGATGGAGAAAAACGCTATTTTAATATACTTGAATTATGGAATGCCAAAAGGACTCTCATATTAAGACTGTAATGAAGATTACACTCAATATGTGTGTGTGGGTATGCATGCTTGTAGCTCAGGTTGATGAAAATTGGCACACATAAAGCCTTTAGTTACTTCCTAAGCTTCATGAAATTCAGTTCAGATTGGCCAAAATACAGCATTTTAACAACTTGGTAAGCTCAATCATTACTTGGTAACCAATTTTACAAAAGACAACAAACTTACTTTTACTTTGGGCCATTTAGTCTTCAGCAGCTGGCAGCATCTAGCTGATTTTGAAAAATTACTGGGATGGGAGACCACCTGGGAAATCTCAGAACTATAGATTAAACTGCAAGTTGAAAACAATATTTCAGAAGGTGGCAATGATGATTAATTTTCCACTTTGTTACCAAGAGAATTGCATGAACATGGCTTTAACATATCAATGAGTCTGAGAGATAATGAGACTTGCAGGTCAGAAGGCGCTCCTGTAGTGACTGGGTAAGAGTGTCAAATCTCCAAAAGTAGATTTAGTTTCTCATTTTACACGGATATGTACAATTAGAAATGGAAATGATTGTATTTGGGTGATCAGAAATATACTAATCAGCAGAAGAGCCCATACAATAGAATGGAACAGCAGTGAACATTGCTAAGCATATGCTTAGTATAATTCAATAAATAACGAGATCACATCTATTGTTTATCCAGTTACCATCCATGTTAAACAAGCATATGCACCTATTATAGACATGATGAGGCACTCTATGGCAAATTGAAAGAGGTGTTACATGCCACATCAAGAAAGGACATAGTAATACAGTGTGTGATTAGAATGCAGAAGAATGAAGGAACCTGAAATTACAGGAAGATGAAGAAATGCAATTCAGTCCGCCAGGACTATGGAATTACTGGTAAATCATTGGAATCAAATATGTGGGTTACATTTAAAAAATGAAAAAGAGAAGGCACATCTTCAAGAAACAGATTTAGCATTCTCATATAAAAGAACCTGAGAAGTTCTTTTACAGGAGGAGAGATAAGATACACTGCAGAAACCCAAGTGGAAAAAATATTTCCAAAATTTCAAAGAGGAAGAGGGTACAAGCAGCTTTCAGAATCAACAATGATGATGCTAAGGAAAAGCAAAGAAGAAAAGCTTTGATCAACAGAAAAGATGTTTTGATGACTCAATGCAGACTTCCACTGTGAACAAAGAAAAACTGGCCTAAGAAACTGTAAAAGATCTCTGCACCTATGTATGTCCCTATAATGAAAAGAGGAGGAGTGAGAGAAAGCACAAATTATTGAACCATTGTACAAAGCTTACAAACAGTGCAACTCAAATGGGGAGAAACATGCCAACGAATAGGCAGATTTCAGAAAAGGCAAAGCGAAAGAGATAGCAAACACAAGTTGTATAATGGAGAGAACAAGGGGTACAAGAAACAAGTTTACTTTGGCTTTACTGACTACAGCAAGGCTTTGCCTGTATAGATGCTGGAGTGCATATTAAGATTAATGGGTATGCTAAAACATCTTACTTTTTTCCAGTGAAGTCTTTACAATGGACAAGAAGCTACTATAAGAACTGAATTTGGAGAAACAGGGTGGTTTGGAATAGGATAAGGAGTGAGAAAAAGGCACATACTGTCTCCCTATCTGTGTGACTTACAGTATATAGCAAATATGTTATAAAAACCATAGGATTGGAAGAAATTAAATTGGACTGAAAACTATGGGTCAAACATTTTGTTAGCCAAAAGAAGATTCAGAAGAACTCTTTGAGATGGTAAAACTAGAAAGTGAAAAATATGGGCTGTTTGTTATTTGGAAGACATTGATGAACATACAGTTAATGGTAAAGAAACAGAAGTGGAGGATAGTTTTGTTTTGTTGTGCTCAAGAATAGGCAAAGATGGACAGCGTGCTGCAGAAATAAAGAGATTAATCCTAGGGAAGAATACAACCACAAATTTAGACACAATCGTGAGGGATGTAGACATTTCAGTGACAAGATAGTAACAGTGGATTTTCTAAGAGTAATACGGTATGAAAGATGGACATTAAGAAACACACAGAGAGGATATAAGGCCTCTTTGAATTATGGAGTTCAAGATAGTTGAAGAAAAGTCATCCTTAGCTATTCCCAAAGTAGTATTTTCTCTCCTTTCCCAACACAATTTTGGCTCTGGATGCAATCTCCCATGTTTCACTGATGATGTGACTGCTAATGCAGTCAGAGTTTTGGATCTGCCCAGCCCCAGTGGTCACTTTAGGCTGCTGGAGACACACCCATTCTCTCCAGTCACTGGAAATTGCCCCGTATGGTCATTTTGGCTTGAGTGTCTGAGTTCTGTGGAGGCATCTGCTCACATAATGCTCAAGAAGCCCTTTCAACATTAGAACTAACATGGGCTCCTTATAAGCGTGGGTCCAGCAGACGTTAAAAAGAGCAGTAAACTAAGTTTTTAAACATAGGCATAAGCACATTAGAAAGACTCTTCAGAGAGCATTAATCATGTGCCACACAGGTTGGTTTAAACCAGGAAAGAAAGTCAAGTTCTCCCAGCTGCACATATTACAGGGATCTGCTGGGATTTTGCAGAGCTGCACTTTTTATTGATTTCATTATTTTGGTGGAAGCAGTTATCTCCATTTTTCTGAATCCATTCTGGATATGGAACATTAGGTGCTACTGGCACAAGGTCAGAACTGGATTCTGTGATCTGTTGCTCCCAGAACTGCTATATTTTTGCAGGATTACCTGAAGTCATAGTTCTTTCATTGTCTCCTGCTTCACCCCATGCCCCACCTCTGCACCTGTGACTTGTCAACTGGCCTAGTTTTGAACCCAGGTCTAGCATGCTCTTGCAGAAGATTGTTAGATCCATGTTCAGAACTAGCCCATCTGACAGATCACAGGTGCAAAGGAGAGGATGCACTGGGTTGCTCTCTCCTGCTTCACTCCACACACCATACTTGCTATCTATTTGTTAGGCAACTTGATTGGTGGATAAACCTGTCGTTTTAAGCACCTGCTTACACTTTCCTACCCTATTTTACCCCAAGATACAATGAACATTTGGCAATTGTTTGTCCACCAGTAGGTGGAGAAGAAATCTCAGCCCTTTGAAGTAGATCAGGACAGAAAACAGGCACCACATGAACTATTATAACTCTGCCTTCTTGTCATATGGTACAATAACAGAATCTCAAAAGCCTGACAGAGTTACTCTCTCACCCATCTCAAACAGAATCAAGGTGGGACAATCTGGAGTTATTTTTCCTCCCTACTTCCTATCTATCTGGTTAAATTGATGTATACATAATACTTACTAAATTCCTTCTTCAAGGTCATCTCTGTACTTCTTTACAAGAAATGAATTAAGGATAATTTGTCCATTCTTTTCTCTAATTTGACCTGCAATAAATTAGGGATCAGCAATTAGAGCAACATATGCCAGCGTACTTGATAGCACTGTAACACTGTTCTCCAGAAGACCCATAACATAATAGAAGGGTGGTCTTTCCTTTACAGCAATGATCTGCAAGCAGGATATCACAGTTTAGGAATGCGATGTGAGATTATGGTATAGGATGGTGTTTCTCAACCTTGACAAGATGTGTGGACTTCAAGTCCCAGAATTCTCCAGCCAGCAGGCTGGGTCCACATATCTTCAAGTTACCAAGGTTGAGAAACGTTGGTCTAGAACAATATCATCATTGGCAAGGCTGAGAGGAAAAAGGGGAAAGTGGATAAGACAGAGAGACAGGATGAAAGACATTATTAGAATGATCTTGGAAAAGCTACCAACTATTAATACAAATCAGGTCAAGATGACGAAAGTTCGTCCATGAAGTTCTCAGGACAGGAACGTGACTGGCTGCCACCTAGTTTTAAGTACTGTACAAGCAGATGACCCAAAAAATATTTTGAGATGTGTACTGGGAGTATGAAGGCACTCCCTCCTCCCACCAGATATATACTAGGTCGGAGGCTGGCTCCCTCGGCGCTGGCACCGTTTCCTAAAGCAACTTCCCACCTCTTCAGACGGTTTTAGCTAGCAAATCCACTGTGGTCGCTTTAGTTACGTTTGCTCCCGCCGCTGTTTTGTCCGCTCCGTGCAATGCTTTCTGCCGCTTTCCCTCAACCCCGCCTTCTTCGTTTTAACTCCCAGCTGACCCTTAACGCCTTCCTCCCGCCCCACCTTTCCTTTTTCCATTTTCAATAGAAGATAGTATACGTCGCTTATCTTCTATTAAGGTTAAACTGTGGAGAGTCCTTGGTGCTCTCTGAGCTTGGGTGTTTGCTTGCAGACGTAGTCGGGTAATGAAACGTCGGCTTGCAAGCAAACACTCAAGCTCAGAGAGCACCAAGGACTCCAATTTTCCATTTTCCCTTAGTCCCTCCAGCCCGCCGTCTGGGACTTATGTAACCTTTTCCCGCGCCGAACTCACCGGTCTCCCGAGTCTATATGGGCGTGGCCTTGTGGGTCACGTGTATGCGTGCACCTGGATGTTTAATTGTGTGGCTATGGATGTACCGTACGTACAGTGCTGTATCTGCGTATTAGTGGTACTTTGTGTTTGACTGTTTCTGCCTTAGAGAAACTCTATATCTCTGCATATATGCATGTTACTATCAGTTTTCCTGCTCTATATCAGCGCATGAGAGTATGGTATGAGTTAAAACGCAGAGTGATTTGGGTCAAATCTGGATTTCAGACTTGACCTACATTACAGGGTTGTTCTAAATACTTTTTAAAAAAAATATGTGAATGCAGATCTCCTCTCCCAGGAATGCAAGGGGGCATATAGATTGCCCTTCCCTACTTTTGTGTTCAGTATAACCCTTGGAGGTTGGAGAAATTTGAAAGTCAGTTTGACCCAAATCACCCCTTTCTTTCTCTGCCTCTCAGCCACACTTGGATCCCTCTTGCTCTGGAAAGCAGAAAGAATAGTCTCTTTTATCACAACTGCATGGGGAGGGCATTATTCTTGGGAGAGATTATTTTTGTTGTCTGTGGCCCCAAGAAACAGCTTCATCTCCTAGAGTTTTTGTGAGATGTTGTATGAAGAAAAATGTCATTGTATGCCCCTGGGGGGGGGGGGAGAGTGGGAAGAGGGCAGCAGCTGTTCCCTCACAGTAATGAGAGCTATTCAGGTTATACATGTGTTTGTGTAGATTTTTTTTGGGGGGGGAGGATAGTTGTATACCACTTTATGTTCCTGGAAGAGCGGTAACTTTGTGAAAGTAAGAGAAATAGGAGATTTGAATCAGATCTGGACTGCAGTTTATTTCAGGTATATCTTCGAAGGAATGCCCAGTTTCTTACTCCCACCTTCTCTCCCAGGAACACAATGTAGTATACAAATCCCTCGTTTTCCCCCCTATATATGCAAATTTAAGCTGCCTTGTGGGAGATCTCATTCTATTTTGTATTGATAAAATAATGCCATTAGAAAAAAGTGTGTAAATTTAAGGTAAGTTTTCAAATTAATTTAAAACCCTTTTCTTTTTCATGGCTGTTAAGATTATTCTTATCTCCACTCATGCTCCAGAAACCCAGGGAATTGGAAAACAAAATCAGGGTCTTAATGTTCCATGCAATATAAGCTGTAAAGATAAAGTTGAACTTCAAATGCTATAAGTGGATCCCTGCATCATAATTCACTTTGATGTTTTAGGTCATCTTCAGAAGAATGTGTCTAGGCAGACATCGGGGAAATTGCACTTCTTCAATAACTTGATAGAAATACTCCTGATGAACCCGTGCAAGCTTTCAATAATTTTAGAGGC
The DNA here is from genome assembly GCF_059951505.1 of Python bivittatus. Taxonomy (NCBI): domain Eukaryota; kingdom Metazoa; phylum Chordata; class Lepidosauria; order Squamata; family Pythonidae; genus Python; species Python bivittatus. The sequence continues at coordinate 19,838,492 of NW_028277098.1, forward strand.
AGAAACTGAACAAGTTCCCAGTGCATCCAGTCACTTTCTATAACTACATCTGATTGAGTTCTGCCTGCATATTCTGTAATTCTAAACAGTTTCTGATACTACAGAAATAGTGAAGGCAGAAATTCAACAGGTCATGACACATCCATAATAACTTCATAGAAAGAGACATCTAACAGATTTCTGCCTGATGGTTGGCTATGATTTGGAAGGTGATCCATTAATGATCAGTCTTGGGCACTGGTTTTCCATCCTTGCATTACAGGTACTGTAAATTAATCAGGAAATATCTATCCAATGCTGAGACAGGCTTTTTTTGTAAGATAATCATTGTGTGACATCTGGAAGATTATACACTGCGTGCCTTTTGCATTCCATTTCATCCATGCTCAGAATTTCCAACCACAGCATTAGATTTTAAAATGTTACCTTATGAGAATAAGAATAAAAGATTTTTATCTTCAAGGGATATGAAAACAGTGCAGCAACTCCCTCTAAAAGCAGATGTGCAGGGCAGCAATAACGTGCCTTCTCATTCTCTGGTCCATGTTCCTAGACTAGAGGACACCGTTTGCATGCCACGTGGCTAAAATAGCCCACTTCCCTCAGGTACAGTAGAAGACTCTGTACCATTTTTAGGGTTGTGCTGAATGTTACCTCCCACCCCAGTTTGTGTCTGTATGGAATTGGAGAGGCATAGTCTTGTCCTCAGGGATCAAAAAATTTAGGCCAGCTCTGGTTAAGAAGTGATGGTATGCATGCTGCTGGTTTTCTTTTTCCATTTTTCCATTGAGTCATAATTTCCTGTCTTACTTATGGAACATTGAACATACATAATAATTTACCATATATTGGACAACAGTAAAGATCTCCAAAGTGACACTCAAGTTTAATGTCTGAATATTTCACTAAATATTACAACATTAAAATTATATATTTCATTGTTTTTTTCAGTTCTGAGCAAATGTTTATTAAATAAAACGATCTAAATTCCATCCTCTATACTGTGTTCCCTGTTAAGTACTTAACTGTATGGTGAATAATGATCTTGTTAGTCTTTTGAAGTAAATATGTAACATAAAAACAGAATGATCTGACTGAAAGGGAAAGACGAAGGAATATCTTAGATCCTTATATTAAGAATGAAAAGGGAAGGACAAGATCGCTGATTCTGCATATCAGCCTGTACAAGGATAGATTATTTCTGGTTTAGGGATTTGTTTGTAAGTCCCACCTTGGATAGATGGAGCCAAAGCATCAAATTTGGCTTTGGAGTAGACAAATCTACTTGTGAACTGCGAGTTCACAATTGGAATGACAGAAAAAGGAACTCTTTCATTTAATCCTAAAACTAATATGGACCAAGGTGCTGAAAACTATTGCAGATTTGTTAGACTAGACAATTGGGTCCATAGATGGCATGGGGAATTATAGGAGAAACAAAATGGTGGAAAATCAGCCAAGGCAGTCCTGATCGGTTTGGAAGAACATCCAGGACATCTTCAAGCCTGCCAGTGCCTCTGACTATCAAGATATGAAGTATATTACTAAAGGTGCAAAAATGTGATTCCAGTGTTTTACTATAATAAAACTTACATTTATACCAAAGACAACTCAGATCATTTGCTTTATATTATAAGCAATATTGAATCAGAGGATAAAGTAATACAGGCGAAATACAGTACAGTGCCCATGGCTGCTTCAGTCTAACAGGAAGATCTCCTAGTCAAAAGGAAAAATAAGAAAATCAAATTCTTTTCCCCCTAAAGCCAGAATTAAATGAAGGCAGGAAAAAATGAGATCTATAAATAAGTGAATGTTTAGTTTCTTATTTACATCTATTAATCCATCCATAGAGAAAAGGAATTTATTCCATTGTGAACTGACTTTTTCCTCCTTCAATCCACTAGAGAAATTTGTGCTAATTAATGTCCTGTCTTTTATGCCATTAATCGAGTAGTTAAATAATTAAATAGAAGTATATTTGTATATTAAACACATACACACTCAAAAAAGCTATACAAATAGGAGCCATTCTGAAATACTGAAAGGCAAAATGGTTTATCATCTAAAAGTTACTGCTCATTGTTAGGAAAAAAAAAAAAAAGGGTAGCTTTCATTCTATTATCCCAGCTCAGTCTATGACTTCCCTTTTTAACATTGGTCCTTACTGATTAATTGGCTACAGCTTCTGCTGATGAAAGTACCGTATTTACCTGAAAACAGAACAGCCATGAATTTAAGACAATAATTTTTCTCCATCACCATATTCTCAGCACATGTAAAATAATCCCATTTTAAAGTGAAATTATTTGGGGAAAAATTAAGTTTGCTATCAGCTTTGTATTTTGAAGCACAGTTCTCTTTTAGGATTAAAAGGTAGTGCTTCTTTTCAGGTTAACAAGGAACACTGTTCTCTGTTTGGGCCTTGGGAGAAATGGATCAGAATTGCAAAAAAAATTATTTCAATCTGCCATCTCTTTAAAATACTTCAGAAGTTATTGTCACCTGGCTCTACTGTTTTCATTTAATATATCATTTCACAGTTACTTTTTTTTTTAAAAGGGATACAGTTCAGAATAAATTGCTCGAGAAGCACCATTGAAATCAGTGAGGCAACTGTTCAACATGCCTAACTAAATTCCCAGTAATTTCAGTGAAACAAAGTTATGACTAACTTAATCTGAATGTTTCTCCTGAATTCTAGAAACAACTTGCTTAGAAAAGTGGTACACAAAGATATTAAAGAAATGCAATGTAGTACCTTATATTCTGAAAAAAAAAATAGTATTCATGTTCTGACAGAAGTAATATGTCATTTTATTACATTCTTACAAGGTTTAATTTTATTTTAGAGCTTTTCAGGTGGCAAACCTTCCTGTAGGTCTTTCTTGTTCTTTTCTGGGTGTCACACAAAATAACATCTGAATGTCTATATTGTTCTTAGATTTTCTAAAGAATGAATATCTCTGCAGGATCATCATGTTAGATATTAAAAAAAGAAGAAGAAGGAAAACCAGAAGGCTTGTATAGATTGAGAAGCAAGTGCATTTGACATATTTTAGCTATGAACTTGTTCAACTGCTTCTCCTTGTAGGCCACCTGACACTTTCTAACCAGGCTAGGGTTACCAGATATCTGAATAGGCAGAGGAAGACAAGGACAATTGGAAAGGAGGACAAATGGGAGGGAAAGGGGGACTTACTGTTTAATTTTCTTGGCATCCGTGACAAAAATCACAACCAAAAAAAACTGCAAAAAAGGGTACTTAGGCCTACATGTATATGAAATTACTTTTTCCAGCATCAGAAAGACTGGTTTTTCAATTGCAATATTTTTCCAATAAATCTTTATTTTCAAGAACACAAGCTAGCAATAATATAGAATCAATGTGCTTTTCAAATTTCACATAGAAACATATGACAAGTCAAGTGATCTACAGGTTCCAGTAATCATAGATTTGAAGAGACTGGATTGAAGCCAATTGCTGAAATCAGGAACTAAATTAAATAATGTAAATCTAGGCTGTTGAACCTGCTGACAGACAAGGGAAAGAAAGAAGCAGACAATTTACAAGCCACAATACACAAAAGTTCGAATGACCACTGTTGTGAAAACAGTTACCCTCTAAAAAAACCCCAAAATAACAATCCAAAACAAAAAAACAGACCAAACCCCAAGATTCCTCAAAAATAAGACAATATTTCATTTTAAGGCTGTGCCTGCGGGACTGAGGACATGAGGATGTTGGGTAACCCTAAACCAGGCTGATATCTACTATCCTAGATCCACATTTAGAATAGCAAAGGACCGGTTCTCTTGGAGAACAGTAACATTCCATCTTAAGTTACTAATCACTGGCTTTTGAAAACCCTTAGAATGGTGCAATCAAGCATGGAAAGTAGGAAAGACATCATGGACTTTCATTTTTAATTTACCTTTTTAATTTTTTCTTTTTTTGTTAGAGGACACAAAATAGGTCATGAAGGATGTAACAGCTGAATCTGCACAATGTTCCTTTCATGATAGTACTAGGAACTGTCTACTTAGAAACATGCTTGATAGACTTTGAGAAAAATATCTGCCTCTTTCTTCAAGTCAGTCTAGTCCCTGCAGTTTTTTTGGCAAGATTTTTCAGAGGTGACTTGGCATTGCCTGCTTTCTAGGGCTGAGAGTTGGTGACTGGCTCAAGATCACCCCAGTACTTCTTGCCTAAGGCAGGACTAGAACTCACAGTCTCCTAGGTTCCAGCCTAGTGCCTTAACCACTACACCAAACTGGCTCTCTTTACCAAACCAGAAAAGGGAACACAGATGGCCACATTGGTAACACTGCAGTCTAAAGGTTCTATGGTTACATTTCTCCAGCCTTTATTACAAAGCAATCTTACAGATACCACATCAGTAATAATGTGGATTGTTGGGGGGATTTTTTGAAAAATCTCTTACATTTTGAAAATCTGCTATAACCTTGGACTTAAATGGAAGTTGAAAATATGCTCCTTATCAAAACCATGAGAAAAGCTTCCTGGGAAATCTAGGCCTGTGTTTATGTTTTGCCATTTTTGTGCTATCATTTAATACTAGGAAGACTGGTGCAAATCACTGCAAACATTACTACTGAAGATGTGGATGCCTTTAAAGGTTAGTCTGAAGATTGCCTCTTGCTTGAAAGGGGTTGTGATTTCTGAATTTAACCCTTGTAACCCCTACAGGACTTCTTTTTCTTTTTTCCTTGTTCAGTTTCCTCTTCCCCAATCTCATCTCATCCACCTCTGTTTTCCCCTATTTTCTCCTTCTTCCTTTCTTCCTTTCCCAATGCACCTGCTTCTCACTGATTTCAATTGTGCCTCTCTTAAGCAATTTATTCTGAATTGTATCCCTTTAAAAAAAAATAGGGGGAAGTATGTGTGCATTAGAGCTAGCATATGTGGTTGCAAAACTCCAGGGGAACTACTGGAAGGCAGCAAATAGATTAAGAAAACTAACACTTTGTTGACTTCTGGATTTTTGCAGCCCAGATAATGGTGGCACATGTGGGTGTGAGCCAGAGTGGTTTTGTGTATGAGAAAGAATGGTGGTGTATACACATGGGGGAATCAATTGATTTTATAAATTGTAACCTAATTTTATTTATTTTGTTTGTCAATCAGTCCTGAGCCTGCCCCTTTATTGGTGTTGAGCTTCTGGTAAGTATATGCACACATAAAAGTGTACCACATGCATACATTTAATGGGGACAGGGAAATCTCCAGGGCTGGTTTCACTTGGAATTGGCAACCTTAAGGTAACATGGTGGGATAGCTGAGCGTTATACAGGATTTTTGTCCACATTTATTATTTTTCTCCCATTAGGAGGAAAAACATGTTGAATTGAGGATTGCCTTCCTTTCAGATAAATACAGTATTTTTATGAAAGGCATTCATATTCAGTAATAGAGAGCAGAATTAAAGAAAACAGATTTTAGAAATTTCACTCCATTATAGCCCCAGTGAACATGTAAAAAAACAAAAAAAACAAAATCTTAGCATTCATATAGTATAGTCTGGTAAATGTACAGTTTTAATTCAAAATGTGTTAACAGTCCTTAAGCTTATGAAGATCAGACTACCTTGTGATTACAGTCTTTTTTCAATATCACTATTATATCTCCTTTTTATATTATTTAATAATTTCCAATACTGAAGGGTCACAGTTACCTTAAGGGGCAAAAAATCAGGAATCTTGTAGTTCCTTTTCCAACTTAAATCTTCCACAAATTTTAAGCATTTGTGAGTGGAAAAGTTGCTGCTACATTCCTGATTTTTTTGCCACCATTGACTAACACAGCTACAATAAGCTCCTCCTACAATGTCTACAATAAGAAGTTACTGTAAGGCAGTGTTCCTCAACCTTGCCAACTTTAAGATGTGTGGACTTCAACTCCCAGAATTCCCCAGCCAGCATGGCTAGCTGGGGAATTCTGGGAGTTGAAGTCCACACATCTTAAAGTTGCCAAGGTTAAATTCCTGGGAGAATTCTGGGAATTGAAGTCCACACATCTTAAAGTTGCCAAGGTTGCTGTAAGGGATAGTCTATTAATATAAATAACACATTGGAATCTGTTTAGAAATAACTAAATTACCACAGGCCCTTATTATGGAAGGTAATGGAAATTACACCAATAAAATTGCTGAGATAGCTTCAATTCATGCCATTACTTTTTTTTTTAAAGATTCTTTTGATTCATCTCAACATAACAATAGTTCCACATTCCAAATAATCTTGTTTAGTCTATAGGTCATCTTTTGAGCAAGCCAAAGGAACATGTGCTAATAGTTAGTCAAATAGCTACTGTATGCCAAAATCTGCAATGAAAAATATATCCTTTCGCTTGCTGTGCCTAAAAGGATAAAAAAAGGAAAAAGGAAAAAAAAAAGGACAATAATGTTCATGATTATAATTCTTGTGGTTTACAAATGAAATACTTCATGCGCTATCTCTTCCAATAGTTTCCAAAGGGTGATTCCTACTTATAAAACGAACTACCCCATTCTTCTCTAATATGCATTTGGCAAGACCTTAACAGTTTGGACAAAGAGATTTTCCCATTGTCCAGCTGGACACATTTTCAAGGCAATGTGCTTTTAACACAGCTAAAAGTATTTTAGAGATAGAGTGCAATTTAATACAAAAATTACAAATCAGGGAAAACTGCTTCATTTCCCCTAAAGACTTTTAAGGGATATCAGCAGTTGGTGATGTAATGCCTAGGCTTCCATATTATTTTATTTTTTTAAAAAACGTTTATACCACCTTTCCAATAGTTGATATTCAAAGGTAAAAATGATACCAATGTAAATAATTATAGAGATTATGGTATGGTCAAACTAAGTATCTACTCAAAATAAAAGGTATGAGCAAGAACTAAATTTTGTAAATGTTTTAACTTGTTTTTCTGGGTGGGGGTTAAAAAAATTGCGAGTTTCTCAACATTTTAAAAAGTTACCCTCTCAATATATACAGCTCAAGCATATCACTGTTGTGCATGTTGTAAAGAGCAGCAGAGAGAGTTAAGGGAGAGCATGAGTTAACCAGCCCTGCAAGAAAGCTCTATGTTAGTCTGCCCTTTTAAGGAGGGCTGGGGAGATAGAAAGATCTATGACAATTCTGCAAAGTAACCTAATGTTATCTTCTTTCTAGAATGTGTGTTTAGAGAAGTGTTTACATTGAAGAATGTGTCCTGTATGTTGTTTGTATGTACAGTGCTATAATTTTAACTTTTAAATGAGCCCCCAGTTCATTAATGAGGCATCTGTTCCAAAATGATGCTGAAGGCACTTAGCAGTCAAGGAAAGATAAAGCAAAACATAACTAAATAATAAGAAGTAAAATTAAAACACAATACAATACAATCCCTATCTTGTCTTGACAATGGTGACATGGCTGAGTCGGCGGTCTGATTTGGTATAAGGCTGCTTTCCTATTCCTACTTGAGATCATGGGACCCTTTTCCTGACAAATGTAACGTTGTCAGACTTGTAAAAACAGCCAGTTTTTCATTTTAAAAAATCCAATATATTTTTAAAGATTGCTGTCCTGTTATTTTTTCATGGACACTGTCCCCCCCCCACCCCCCCATAGAAACTAAGAAACAAGAATATAGGCATGTGGGGTGATTATGAGCAGAAATTACAACTGTACCTTTCATTGCAGCTTTGCCCACTGCCCTAAAAAATCCTTTAGGAGCTTGGAATCACACAGTAATTTTTCTGTGAATGAGTTTCTGGTTCACTGTACTTTCACTACATGTAGAAAATAATATATGATTTGGGATATGTGTATGAATTCATGCATATGTGCCATATACCTCAATGCATATTCTACAAAAGTAAGAAAAGGAAATCTCACACAGATATAGCCCATGTCAGACATAATACAGTACATGTAATGAAGGGGTACAACCCTTTTTTAGTTTACAACCTGCTGAGCCTGGTCTTAGGTACACTGGGTTGTTGATCCTTGAACATAGCAGGAGGGGGAAAAAATGCTTCTTGTTTCTGGAATGCAAAGGAAGGGAAAGAGATTTCAGAATAGAAACTACAGCATACACTGTGTAAACTGGCCTTTAATGGAAATAAAATCGAAATTATTAATACATTCTTCTGGACATATGACAAGAATGCTTTTTATTCTATAGCTTCCCTGTGTTTACCAAATGACAGTAAACAAAAATTAAAAACCTGTCTCATATCACTCACAGAAGAGGCTGAGGTTCAGGAACTGGCAGTTACTAAGAGCAAGGCAATTCTAAAAGTCATACATGAGCATTGAGAATATCTCTGCGTGTGATTATGAATCTGGTTTTGATCCCTATGCGGAAATTGTGAAAAACAGGCCAAGGGTATTTTTCCACAATATCCATGATTACATGGATATTATATGCAACCTTCTGGACAATAATTAGGAGAGGTTTAGGGCAGTCTCCATCCATATCAGGCTGCCAAGGGCCGCAAAAACGTGGGAACTGTTTTTGCAGTCTCATTTTGCAGCTAGAATGCCCTGGATCCCATTAACCTTGCCCAGCTGCCAAGACAGCCTCCTGTTACAACTGGAGAGGCAAAAGGACTGGTATGCAAAGCACTTGGCTGTGACCATATTCCTGCAGACATGATAAAAATAATGCTGACTGGTGGGCCCAGATTTTGGCTCCCTTCTTCACATTCCTTGACTGCTCTGGGTTGTTTCCAGAAGACTGGGACCTGGCGGTGGTGGTTTCAGTGTACAAGAAAGGGCCAAAATATGATCTGGTTAATTACCACCCCTTTACTCTCCTAATTATAATTGGGAAGCTTTATGCAAAGCACCTATGTGATAAATTCAGGGACTGGTTAGATAATGAGGAAATTTTTACCTCATACATTGTGAGCCACCTAGGACTATCTTGTATTAGATAGGCAGACTGTTGTGCAGTCGATCAGTCCGTGACTTTACAACATCTGATTGCCAAATACACAAGGTGTCCAAAGCCTTTATGCCCCATTTGTAGATTTTCAGTCAGCTTTTGATACCACAAATAGGGATAAACCTTGACAAAAACGTGACGCCTCTTCAATAGATTGTCACCTCTGTACTTTTATCAGAAGCCTTTAGGGTAGGAATTGTGCGCAGCTAAGGTGTCGTTCATTCACAAAAAAGATCCTCTTTCAACACAGAGTGAAGCGGGGTTTTATTTTGGGCCCAGTTTCGTTTCATTTTTATGTTAACGCTCTGATTTCAATCTTACATACCGTTATATAAAGGTCATTAATTTTTGGCAATTGAGTGAATCCCTAGAAGTTGGCACAATATCTCTATGGACTCACTCAAGCCAAACTATGTGCATTTACAGTACTGTGTTTTGATGTGACGCTCATAGCAGCTTTGCAGGGCCAATATGCAGGAATTCCTTTCTCTGAAGAGCTTTGCCCATGTGGTCCTAGAGAGGTGGAAACAGTTAGCCAGGTCCTAATATACTGCCACAATTACAGGGATACGCGTTTATCACTTGTTACGCTGATTTTGGTACGCTATCCAGGTAGATCTGCTTCCGTTTATGTTTCTTTGTTACTGGCTGCTACAAATCATGAAATAACTCTTCAGGTTGCAAAATGTTGCTATCTTGCTTACCAACGACACAATAAGATATTAAGGTTTTATCTGTACTAATGAGCTTTGCTGTTTATTGGGATATACAGTATTAATTTTGTATTTTGTACTGAATTATACTATTTCTGCTGATATTAATAAATTAAAAATATTAATAAATTAATTTTAATAAATTAAAAATTGGCTTACCGATATTAGGGTTTTAAGCTGTACTAATGATGTTTACTGTTTATTGGGATAAATTAATTTTGTAGTGAATTGTACAAATGTACAATTTACAATTTATTGGGATAAATTAATTTTGTAGTGAATTGTACAAATGTACTATTTCTGGATGATCTCTTATCATATATATATAAGATTTTTTCATCCTGCCTTTATTATTTTTATAAATAACTCAATGCGACGAACATACCTAATACTCTTCCTCCACAACAACAACCCTTTGAGGTGAGTTGGGCTGAGAGAGAGTGACTGGCTGAAAGTCACCCAGTTGGCTTTCATGCTTAGGGCGGGACTAGAACTCACAGCCTTCTGCTTTCTATGTATTTATTTCTATTAATTCTATATTTATTTATTTATTCTATAAATAAATATATATTTAAATGCATGTGACAGAGAGAGACAGAATACATTTATGCACATACTAAATAGTTTCATAGATCCAAGAATTTGCAGCTTTTCTGTTCTTTTTATTAGTTTTGAGGTCAAGTCATGCCTTTTTACCAGAAGCAGAGAGGAGGCTCTGTTGTGCTGTGTAATAGCCATGGAACGCTCAGAAGTCTAATACTACAGAGACAAGTGTGTGTGTACGTGTATGTACAGAAGTTAGGATAATATACCAATAACATGTCATCTTTTTCTCCTTCATGCAATTTACCACAATGGAAAATAATATAGGTCAGAAAATAACCAGGACTAGTGTTGAAGTTGGGGTTTGAATAAAACAAACATTCTTATAAAGCATATCATTTTGCTATTTGATGTTGGACTATAGAGTTTACACTGAACAACTACTTTGGGGGATTAAGCTTGTGCCTGATTACAGGAGTTGGTCATTTGGTATGCCTGCTATTTCAGCCTGACTGCACTCACTGTCATCAGTTGGGTGCCAGATTTCTGGCATACCATGACGTCAGAGTTTTGAAAAGGACTCTGAGATTTCTAGGTTCTCTCTGTCACCATGTTAGAATCAGCTGTCTCTGCCCTCCCTTCTCCTATTACAAACTTCAGTGGGTCTCCAGTTAAGCGTGAAGAGCCTTAACTAACATTCTAGTTTTCTATCTCTCCCCTTTTTCTATCCTTTATCTCTTCATTCTTACTGTCATGCCTATAAGATCTTTATAAGGTACTTATGCAGAGTTAGGTCCACTGTATTTTACTCTTGTAGTAACATCCGACCATTGCTGCAGTGATATGAAACCTATCTTCATACTTTATACCATTGAGCAATGGTTCAGTATTCTATAAGATGCTATAAATCATCAGTATGGAAATGCTTAAGATGCTCCAAACCTGCCTTCTAAGTCTTCATGGATAGCTAACTGATTTTTGCACACAGGACTATAAGGACATATGGAGGAACACAATTAACTTCCCTCTGCTGGTAGATGGCTTCTGATAATGGAACTGGAGTGATCTTTTAAAAAACATTTTCTCTCCTCCTGCAGCACTCTCTCCTGGGACCATAAGTCATTTCTGCAAATGACTTATAGCATTATATGTCTTATACACCCTGTCCCGAAGGGCCTCCTGGTTGAGGAAATGGTGCAACTGCCACACAAGAGGAACCTGTGCAAAGGTCCTCTTGGCCATACTTGTACTTGCTCTTCTAGCAGAAGTGGCAAGTCTAGGAGGGGAGGGTTGGGTGACAAGCAGTGGTTGGGGGGGGGAGGACAGGAGAACTTATTCTTTAGCTGCCAGGTGACTAATCCCAGGAACTGACCCATGGAATCAGAAACAGAGTCACATCTGAAGGCTGTGTCTTGAAATAGCACAGAGCAAGCCATCTTTCTCTCTTGCTTCACCCCGCCCTGTTTCTCATTTGGTCAGATTCTAGCCCCAGACTGTGTCAGCAACCACATCACCGAGGAAGCATCATAGGTTATGTTCATGGGAAAAAAATCAGAAAAAGGTGGATAACACGATTTAAAAACTGGAATCGCTAAAGACAACTTCAGGCTGCTTATGTTGCGGGCTATAGATGAACCAAATGCATCATCACAAGGACACGTCGTTTAAAAATGGCCATCAAGGCACTTTCATGCTGTGGTTAGTGGGACATGAGAATGAACCAGGATCCATCACGTCCACAAGGTGCCACTGACTCATATATCTGTTCATGGCTTTAAGCAAAGGGTCTGCATCTGCAACATAAATGCTGCTAGCAAATTCCCTGTCTTTGGCCTGTTATTCTGCTTCTGCCATGAAGGCATGAGATATCCTGCCATCCCCTTCTGTCTTTTGCCAGAAGTTTTAAGACAAATGATACTGCTGCTGTCTTTGTTTTAAACCATGTGCTACATCTGTCTGAGTTTGTTAAGAGCAGTATAAACTAAGGAGAAGATCTTGCCAGAAGCCCTAAGGGTCATAATTTAACATCACTATTGCTTCAGATGACTCCACTTTGGCTGCTGTGTGCTTAAAAATAAACCAAATTTCCTTGGGAGCATGCCATGGATCCTTCTCCTTTGACCTCCATTAATCACTCTTTCATAAACCCTAACAAGCATCTACTAACGTGCTTGGAGTGGATCAATCTTATTACATACTATTTCTAAAATATCTTAATCCTTTTTGGTTCACTAGGTTTTTTACACTCTATTGTAATTAGTTTTGTCATTGGGTTTCAACAGCAGGACTGCAGACATTTACAACATCTGTGAGATCACTTGAGGAGCTCTATCCTGCATGCTGTTACATGTATAAGTAGCCTTATTGCATTTAGAGAGGGTATGCCTGGCCCCATACACTACACATCAAAAAGAAATGGATTTATAAATTACTTTGAGATGCAGCAATGTTTTTTAGATTTCCTGTCTTTCTCTTGTGTCTTGCAGAATGTGTTTTATGTCTTTCCAGCTGTCTTCTCATTTATTTTGGGTGCAGGACAACAGTATACTCTGTCTGCCTGAAATCATGCCAGAGCTGAGCCCAAAAGTCAGAATCAAGGACTATATGCAAATATGGACCTGGTTGTTCAAACAACATAAACTAGAAGCTTGTTAAACAGCTCTTTCTCTCAAGGAGTCCAGTATTCAACCTGAGCTGGTGAGGCCAATACAGAAGGAATATTTTGTACTGTATGTCAGGTTTTCGGTTCTGATAGCTCAGGGGCATAGAACTTGTAGCCTTCTAGAGGTGGCTGAATTACAACTCCCAGTAGCCTCAGCCAGCATGGTTAATGGGGATGGATGAGATGTAGTGCAGCAATATCTGAAGGGTGACATGCTCTCCATCCTTTGAGATAGTTCATCACATGAAATAGTTGCATATAGAGCCAAAGGATCTCTGTTCTAGTCTTGGTAGCTTTAGAGAAGGCACCAATGAAAGATAATTGGAAGAAACAAGAGCAGGCAATTGGAAGCCTGAGGCAGGCTTGGCTTTGGGGTGTGAAAAGAGCCTTTGAAAAGACCCTACAGCTGTCACCCAGATATACTAGGAAGTATTATAAGAAATGAAAAAAAAAAATACTAACCTCGCTGAGTGAATACAAAGCAATAATTTTGAGAGGTGCATATGTAACCACTTGGTAAGGTGCTGATCTCGAAACATACCACATTGCTGCTCCTGATTGTAAAATGTGGAAGTAAGGTAATTGTAAGATTTTTCTCAGTGCTAGGGAGAACAGATGGCCAGTTTATGCTATAGTGACCCACAGCAACATAAATTACCCATTGATAAATTATTATTTCTGTTTGCCCACTGCAGTTCAATATTTATGGAGGCTACTAATACTTTGTCCTTGTTGCCTGAATCTACTGATTATGAGAAACCCTTCATGACAGGAGAATAAAAAAAGGAAAAAAAACCTGAATAGGTAATTCAGTAACACTTCTGAGGCTGGTTCTATTATAAAGTAAGGAATACCAACTATTTCTTTTTTTCTTTTTCTTTTCCCCCCCTTTCTTGCACCTTTAGCTTTCTCTATCATTGCTTTCTTTTTTTTTTCTTTTTCTTACTTTATATTAGTTTGTATTAGTTTTTATCTTCCTTTAAAAAAATATTTAATAAAAATTAAAAAGAGAGAAAAAGAGAAGAAAAATCCAGAGAAAAGTTGCTTTCCTTTTACATTTGGAAGGTCATAGAAGATTATATTATGAAGAATAAATGATGTGTTTTGTGAATACAAAAAAAGTATATATAAAGGAATGCCAACTATTTCCTTCTGGAGTGTTAAAAGGTCCTATTTTATTCCATTCTACTCATAGCTAGATCATTACTAGTACCAATATAAAAGTAATCTAAGACTTGAGTTGGGAGCTAAGGACAAGGTTTTAGTAGCCAAAAAAATATGCTTAGCCATAAATGTTTTAGAACTGCTTTCCTGCACTCATTCATCATTCCACACTCCAGGAAAAGAAAGGTTATAACAAACTATTTGATGCACGGCTCAGGAATGCACTAAGAAATAAATTGACATTTTCAATTTGACCTTAGGGAGTATTTCTTGGTGTTCCATCCTTTTTTTTTTTTAACAGAGATTAATGCTGTGTATTAAAGATACAGTAGAATCACCAGAAGTTATAGCAGTGTTTCTCAACCTTAGCAACTTGAAGATATGGAGACTTCACCTCCCAGAATTCCCCAGCCAGCAAGCTGGCTGGGGAATTCTGAGAGTTGAAGTCCCCATATCTTCAAGCTGCTAAGGTTGAGAAACACTGAGTTATAGTAAGTTGGCAAAGAGTTAGCTAAAATCTTGAATACACATTTAATATGCTCACAATCAATATTTCAGGACATGTTCTTTCAGCCATACCTTTGCTGGGCTGCTGGAACTTCCTAGTCATTACTAATCTTGCATTTTTGCATTGCCAACTTCCTTATATTACTCTTCTAATTAACTGGTGTTTAAGTTTACCTTATGGAAGCAGCAGAATGGTTTTGTGTTGCCTGATGTGCTAGTGTTCTGAAAACAGATATTATCAATTTTTCTTAATTATTTGTATTGTCATATATCTTTCAGACACTTCTAGCAGCAGCTAGTAGTATCAATAAGTCGGTTTGTATAAATATAAGGACCATTTACTGTCTCACATAAATATACTGTGTGTATATGTTTTGAGATTTTAAGAAAGAGAAATGGTATACAAATATCTTAAACAATTTTTTAAGACAATGTTTTTACTTCCCCCAATTTATGATCACATTCAAACAATTAACAGATTCCCAAGTGATCACCTCCACAGGATTTAATAAATCATTTATGAGCAAACAGTCATTCTGATTTTTTTAGCTCCCTCCCTCCCTTTAAAAAATTGTAAATGAGATGCAAAGGACCTGTGGGATTTGTAATACATGTTCTCCAAGATACCTTATTAGAGGGACATTTGCACATTTCTACTTCAAAATAAACTAGAAGAGATGTAAAATGTGTGGGATTTGGGGTGAACTTTCATACATCACACATAGATAAAAACAGAAATAAATTTATCTAGATTTTTTTCAGGGGGATTGCAAACAGGGAAGTGAATGGATTAGCACACACGATATGCAATTCTTTTTCCTTCCACATGAGAGTGGTTGAAAAACATGCAGAATACAAGATTGGCACAGCACAACTTGTAATTATTTGAACATGGAAACATCAGTACTTCTGTTGTAAACCTCCAATCAATGAAAATTAAACTCTGATTTGCCCACAACTTTAGCATATAGGTTCTATATGCATTAAGGAGCCAAGGACAAACTTCATATTGAATCATTTACTTTCCCAGATGGGGTTCATACACTGCATTAAACAATGGATTGTTACATAAATAGTAATTAGCTGGGTTAATACAACATGTTAAATCATAAATTTAGGAACCAGTGTGTGGTGTAGTGGTTAAGCTGTTGAGGTAGGACTGGGGAGACCCAAGTTCTAGTCTACTCTCAACCACAGAAACCTGGGGCCAGCCACTCTCTCAGCTGGACCTACATTACAGGGTGGTTTTGGTGATTAAAAAATAGGAGAGAGTTCTATGAATGTTGCCTTCAGCTCCTGTATGAAAGGTAAGATATAAACAAACCAATAAATAAATACAGCTTGTGGTTTACCAACTATAACAACTGAGTTCATATAATGTGCTAAACTAAAAATGAAGAAGCAGCTCCCTGGCAACTATATTTTATTCATACAACTTTTAAAAGTACTGCTGATGAAAGAAGTAGAATGCTTATATTCATGAAATACCTTGTCAGAAACTGTTCTCTCAGACCGTCTGAGAATAGACTAAAAATCCAGCTACCTGTTTGAATAATGAGAATAGAGATTGGCCCGCTGCCTTGCTTGGAGAATTTGGAAAGTTAGCAGTAATATTTTACCATTTCCATCTTTGCATTTATGGTGTACAAGCAGAATGGGACTCAAGGCTGGTTGGTAGGTTGCCAAGAATATTGTAATCGTTTCTGGTTCATTGTTTTATGGTGGTCCCATCATAGAAGGGAGGTTAAAGCCATTTTTATCCAGACATGTCTCCATTGGTATTTAAACTGATTTGTTGCTGAATTGGGCTTTAATTTGTTAATGCTATTATTTATTGCTTATTGATGTATTATTTGAATTGTTGAACATTAATGTCCTCATTGTAACATTATTTTATTGGTATTATACTAGTAATTGACTTAAAATTGGTATTGTACTAGTAATTGACTTAAACACTAATTTTGGCTGAAAAATTAGATGTACATGCACACATATGGTTATTGTCATTCTATAATTCTTCTAGCAGAGCTTTACTTTTTTTTTTATCCAATGCATAAAATATGTACCAGACTTTTTGAGATTTTCATATTCTTCCCGCCAGTTTTACTTCAGTCTGTTGTTCTCAGCTACTAATGAAAGGAAGCTTCAGCACACTCAGCCCAAATGTAGTCAGAACTTCATACAGTATCTGTACTATAAATAATGATAACATTACATGCATTTGAAAGATGGAAATTTATATTTAACAAGCATGTTGTATTGGTCTTAAAAGCTAAATTCATTGCCAGAAAATGTTGCCAAAGTTTGACTGCATTTTAGAATGTTAGCCTCCTTCTCTCGTGCATCTTTCAGGATGTAGAAAGCAGAATGGCAAAGTGACTAAATAATTGCATGCATCAATAAAATTCACAGAGCTATCAGTACCAGGGCTGGCATGGATATGCCAGGTCTCACTGGATTCATCTTTCTTTTTAGTTAGATGTACAGTATAGACCTGGTTACAGATGCACATATTACTGTTGGTCGCACAGTCAGCCAGATGTTTAGACTGGATTTGGCATTTTTATCTACCTATCGAATCCTTCCCAAGGATCTGGGATAGGTGGATGTTGTTTGATGGTGTTAAAGGTATCGTCACAGGATATAAGCTGTTCTAAGTAAAGCTGTCTTTTGCAATTGACTGATGGTGATTTTGTCAATGCCGATGACTTCAAGTGGTACTCCAGATGTTTTGGGATTGTACCCAAGATCCTGAGAATACTGTGGACAGCCAAGAAAACAAACTGTTGGATCATTAAACAGATCAACCCAGAGTTCTCACTCGAGGCACAAATGACCAGGCTCAAATTATCCTACTTCAGACACCTTATGTGAAGACCTAGCTCTTTGGAGAAGGCTCTAATGCTGGGAAAGGTGGAGGGGAAGAGCAGAAGAGGACAACCAATAGTAAGGTGGATGGACTCAGTTACAGTAGCTATGAGTACACTGTTAAAAGACCTGAAAGGCCAGGGTAGGGACAGATCATCATAGAGAAAATCTATCTATGTGGAGTCAAAAACAACTTGATGGCACATAATCAATCAACCAGTCATTATTATTATAATTTCATCATTTAGACTGCCTTGAGATCTTGTAGTAATCTAGAAATTGTCAAATAAATTAACCAATAAAACTATCCTTTTACAGGTAGTTTTACCTTACCAACTGCCTTGTTTAGTGACCATTTGAAATTATGATGGTGTAAAAAAAAAAAAAGCTTTGCAACCAATCCTCGCATTTATGACTTTGCAACATCCTGTGGTTGTGTGATCGCCATTTGCGTGCTTCCCAACTGGCTTGTGACAAGCAGAATTAATGGAGAATGGGAAAATAAAATCGAAAGTTGCGGTCACATGATGCCTTGCTTAATGACCGAATGGGAACTGATGTCATAAGTCCATCACGGTCACATGATTTTCCACTTAGCGACCACAGCAGTTAGCAATGGAGTTGCCAATCCCAACTGTGGTCACTGAATAAGGACTATCTGTATATTATCACAGTGGTGTTTATTCCTATGTAAATAGGATCAAGTCAACAAATGCTGCTCCATTTTATTTCTGCATTCACAGTGGTGTCATGATTTAAGCTAGTTTGCTAACATATATGGCAGCCATCGCATAGCTTGGCAGTGGAGTTTCTGTTTTGTTAAGTGGAAGATCCCACTTTCAATTCCTGGCATCTCCAGTGAAGGCTGTAAAAGTCTTTAACCTGAAATTATGGACCACTGTTGCCAGTCAGTATAAGCAAAATTGAGTTAAATGAACCAATGATCTGATCTTATATAAAAGCCTTCCCATTCATATGGCTGCATAAGGTATAGTAATTAAAAAAGAATGCATTTGTGCAACATCCAAAATAGTAGGTAGTAGGTTAGACTAATGAATGCAAGAGTCAAATGGAATGTGACACCATTCACATCATCAGCAAGAGAGTACATGGCTTTTAAAGTGTCAGTAGCAAGTAAGAAGCCCCAGTAGTGAAGGGGACAATGTGCCTACCACTTGCAAGCCAGAAAGGTATGTAGGAACCTTCCTTTCAGTGTGAACAGGAGACATGCCATGGAACCCCTGAGCAGGACAGCTACTTGGCAAAGAGTTCTCTCTTCCTTACCAGGGATCCAAATCAAAGAGCCAGTGCCTGCTATTTATTTTCATTTTGTGACTTTTACAGAAGTCCAGAGGTAAGATAGATGGATGGAAATGTACCTCTTGAGTTCTGTTCAAATCCAAGCCAATTTCAAACCTGTCCACACAATTGCTAATTATGTGAAAGATATTATAGCTTGATTTAGTGTCAAGAGAGTAATGACGCTAATTCCCAACAAAATTGCAGGGATTAATTTATTTTCTGAATGAACCTCTATAACAGGTTCCTTGGTATCTTGTATAAAAGTAACATGCTATAGCTTTTAAAATATATACCAGTACTGTGGAGTTGCATATAAATGTTAGTATAATGTCACTGCATCAGTAGAGGTGATGGTTAGCCCATTCAAGGCACATACAAAGCTCGTTGTAGGATTATTGCTTTGTAAATTACATAATCCTTGCACCAGCACTTCTGAACTGAAGCTGACGATGGTTTCGTTCTGTTGGGAGAAGATTGTTTATTTTTATCTGAATGATCTAACCCTTTTGCCTTGATCCATCAGAATTTATTCTGCCTATAGCAATGCCTTTTCTGCTTACTCAGCTATCTTTGGAGTCTCGCATGATTCCAGTTAGGTTTGTTGCCTGAGGTGTCTTGCTGAATGCCTCTGTGATAAATAATTTTCATTTTGTGACTTTTACAGAAGTCCAGAGGTAAGATAGATGGATGGAAATGTACCTCTTGAGTTCTGTTCAAATCCAAGCCAATTTTTTTTAAAAAAAGGATTATTTCCATGGAATTTAATAGAAATTAGATCAAGTCATCTGGCTTTTATCCCCACTTTCTCAACTCTGTGTGAGTTTCTCTTCCCTTTCTCCTTCATTGTCATTTTCAGGGATGTTTGCCATATGTCCTAATGGCAGCCAATTAACATCATATTCCCCCTGAAATGAATGTGACTATCGTGGGTGGGAGAAAACAGGTTTTGAAACCATGGTACTTCCCATCCAAAATGGCATAATGACCTTTTGGCCTTTGGTCTCCAGCTCTTTAGAGACAACCTTAAGTAAACTAGCAAAGAGCGTAAAGGACCAGCTGTCCTCATCCTTTCTCTCAATTTCTTAAACAAACCATCTAAATACCAAGAACTAGATGAGTATATCCAAAAGAGTGACACTTGTAATAGGTGTTGCAGATGGCAATTTGAAAATCAGAGAGCAAAGTCTGCTTTGAATGTGAAAAACAAATTCAGCTTGGGCAGTACAACTGGATTTTACAAGGGAAGGGGAGGCACTGTAAAGCTGACATATTTCATAATGTTGAACGTCTGCTATGTTGGGGTAGCTGGGAACCATTTAGTGCCATGAAGTTGGCCTTCTCTAAAACTTCTCTGGAAGATTTATCCTGTAATGGTACACTGCAGGGTTATCTATATTCCTATCTATACTTCACACAAAATATTAAGGTAAAAGTTATTTTCCTTTCAGATTTCCAGATACTGCATACTGTTTGCAAGTATGTTGTTTCAGTATGAAGAAGGTAATGCAACAATGAAATACCTTCTGTTCAAGATGTCAACCTTCCATTACCTTTTCAGTCACCATAGTTTCCTTTTCCATTCTGTACCAGCTAAATCAACACTCCATACTGCCAAAAATACTCAGTCCTCATTGGTTTGTTGGAGTTATTTCTCCCCCGATTTTGAGATGTTCCTTCCCCCATGTGAACTTTTATTTTTGAATATAGAATCCCAATCCCAGATACATTAAAACTTGATTTCTCATCTGAGAAAAATCCTCACCCTGGGAAATTTTCTTGACACCTATGATGGAGTTCTTTTTGTGCTAGGTGAGAATTTTTTATCCTCCCATGTTTAGTCCGTAGGTTTTTAAAACCATGTCAATGAACCAACATTGATTTTATTTTGGTTTTATTCTTGTGTTTGGTTTAATTATTTAGCTTTACACTTAATTTCCTTTTTCATTTAATGGAAATGTTTTTGATTTATGTTTTACATGTCTTCTAAAGAACTTTGGTAGAGAAATATAATGAATTATAATGTTGGTGATATAACAATAATACAACACCGATTTCTTTTGCTAGGTGTTGGTTCCATTCTCCAAGGACATCTGACAATAATTATGTCTGCTCAATATAGCAGTATTATTACTGCTACTAATGGGAGTGATTTTAAAATTATAGAATGCAACATTTCCTCTCACCTTTTTAAATCTCAGCAAGTAAGGGAGGAAGTATGTGAATGTAAGCGTTCTGAAACCAACTCTACAAATTTCAATAGGATTACAATCTAATACTTCGCTTACTGGAGCTTCAGCAACATCTGAATGGAAGAACTATGTGGGTGGGAGAGCAGATTACAATTTCCCACTCTGAGGCTAGTTCATATGTGTAAATGAAGAATTCAATTTGTAAAGAAAACTCATCTTGCCCCCATTGTATAATTACATTATAATGAGCTTTATGTTCAGAAAGCAAAATGATTTGGAACCAAATTCATTGAAGGCCTGTCCATTCAGATAAACTATCTACACTACAGTTAGCAGTAGTGTAGCTGCTATGTGTCTTTTCTCCTTTTCAGGTACAGAGAATAGACAACTATCCACATTGGAGGACAGGCGTTTGAGGAAGACTGTCTCCTTCCTTGATTTAAAGGGCTTCTTCTTGATGGTTTTGATATCACGTTTGCCTGTTGTGAATATCGATGTTCAAAGTCCATTAGTGTTTCTAAATGAGGTTTTTATTGTGAAATCGCTGTCCCCTTTTAACCTAGAATTTTAAAGAAGAGGGGCCCAGATGATGTCAAGTTTAATTTTTAATCCTCTGGTGGTTTTGTTTGTCCTTGTTTTCTTTCTACAATATATACAATCAATGGCCTAGATAATAATAATGCCCTATTAATGGTAGCTTTGAGAATGCTCTGTTTGGAAGTCCCCAAGTATTTTGGAAGAATAAGAGGAAGTGAATGGGAGAGCCTTGAAAGAAAAAGGAGAAAGTGGCAATATGTTAGCTTACTAAGAATAAAGCATCCATATTCGACAGATCCCCACAGTTGTTGAGTGTGTTTAGCTTTTGAAAATTGATTTTTGACAACAAAATCTAATTCAAGTATTGACAAATTTCTCAGGATTAGGGGCCAGATGGAAATGAACATACGATGTCACTAGAGGTGTGGCACTTAGAAAGAAACGGGCTGATGTTTTTCTGCCTGGTTTTTAAGTGAGGATTGAATTTAAGACCAGAAATGGGAGCAGGAAGGCCCCCCCAATGTTCCCCCTTAAAGAGCCTCCCCCACACCAGCCCAAAACTACATTACCAAAATATAGCAGCAAAACAGCCAAATTCCAGCAGTACTGCTCCAGGCCATTTGGGGATGGGGTTAAGAGTAGAAATCTGAGCTGCTGGCCAGAGGCTTCCCAGCCCTGTTCCCATCCTTATTTGGGAAAGGATTATTTTGTTGCCAGATTTTTGGTGAAACAATCTTCAGATATGGGGGAGGTGGAGATGAAGTAGGGGCTGCCTACCCCATTGAATATAAATAAGCTCCTACAGCTCATGTTTCATTCTATTTATGTCTTGACTTTTGGGGGATAAGGAATTGCTGATCCTTTTCAACGAGGAACTTGGTAAAGCCCAAGACATTTGAAACAGATAACCTAATAATGTTGTAATGAAAAGTGTTTCGGGATACTGATTTCATGACGTTACCTATAAATGTGTGCCTCTTCTTCTAACATTTCCTCTTTGATTTGCTAATATCCTTTTATACCTATGTTGGTGGAGTTTAGCTGCTGGAGTGTACATAATGATATGATTGAGATACACTAAATTCTGCCTTTGTGGATCTAAATGACTATGTTATGCTTCAGGATGTTGTGTTGGATGGTTAAGGTGGTAATCCATAATTGCAGAGTTTGATAATGTTTGATTTGGCTATGTAAAAAGAGCGGTATCAAAGTGCTGTAATGACCAACTTGGCATATTTGGCACCACACTGGCCCTATTTATCTATGAAAGATAGGGTGAAGGGATGGTCACATATAGTCAGCCTTCTGAATAATGGAACTACGGTGTACAGCCTAGAAGTCTTTTTGGTTGCAAAATAGTCTGGACTGAGAACGATAATAAAAACTCAAGCAGTTTGACTTATGAGAGCTATTTCCTTGGTTCTAAAACAGAACATTTGTTTCGGAAATTAAAACCACAGTAGCAAACTCTTTGCAAAAAAAAAAAAAGACATCATATCAGTTTTCTACTCTATTCTGGGTGGTGTTTGATGAGGCTTGCAGACGCCTATATCATCGCACGCACTTAAATAAAAGCAAGGCATCTGGAAAGGCTGTGTGAATTTTTAACACAGCAGAAACTGCAGGAGTGGATGGACTTTCGCCATTTAGTTATTGCTGGACTGTAGCTCCCATCAGACTAGATTCTTGAGCTTATGGAAGTCCAGCAAAACCAGGAGGTCCTAAATTTCCCCTTATCTTTCTTACATTATTATAAATTGGAATGCTAAAATATTGGCTGCCTATTATAGACTAAATATGTGTGCTGATGTTGTTCCCTGAGATCCTTCGGCTAGTTTAAGAGGTTTTAATTTAAGAATATTATTATTGTCTTTATTCTCACTGTTGAAAAACACTGCAGGTGAATATTGTTTCAACCACACCTTAGTGAAATGAAAATCATGCAGGGAAGGCAACATTTTCTATCCTGTCCTTTCTTTCTACCGAATTCGGGGACCAGTGAGTGGAGTACTGGTGACACTGTGATATCATCATAGTTGGAAAGGCAACTTTTGGGGACTTTTCTCTCACTTGTGGCAGGTCAGAAGGAACAAAATGAGTATCTTAAGCCTTTGAGAGGTTTACAGTGGCTTCTCCATGGTAAACCTAGCTTGCAGAGAAAGCAGTTCTGTCTCATCAGGAAAAGGAAAAGGGGGCCAAAATATTTGCTGTCTGATGTCAATTAATTTAACTTGAGAGAAGCCGTTTGTCAAAAGTTCTCAAATATCTTGGCTGGTTTTTGCAAAGAATGAGAGCTTTACACCAAAATCAAACATCAGTTTATGATTTCTACATAGCTTAGTCATTCATTAATCCTAGCTGCTGCAAGAAGCCCAACCAAAATTCCAAATTAAACAAAAAAATCCTGCCTTGCTAACACCCCTTCATGTCCCCCCCCCCATATAACCTTCTGGCTATACTTTCTCTTTACGTGCATTGAAAGATCATTTAAGGATCATACAAACTGTCTACTTTTTCCAAAGTATGCTTTCAGTCATCTCAGTGTTTATATTGGGATCCGAAACCACTGGAATTTTTGCTATAAGATTCCCCAATAGCTGAAGGAATGTTGATTTAGGTGAAACGTAGTGGAAATGTAAAGGGATAGGTCAACCTATTCCTGAAGCTTTGCTAATATGTTCTTTTTTTCCTGCCTATAAGCTCCTCCATGTTTTTCATTTAAACTGAAATTCACCAGCAAAATCTGTGCGACTGAGCTAGGTTTTTTAGTTCTTTTGTAACCAGGGTCTACTCGTTCCATCTCCTTCACCTTCAGTTTTCAGCAGTTGGGTACCAGGAACTTGGGACGATGATGCCTTGATGTGACACAAGTGGCATGTTATTTATTTTCTATTTATATGTCTTTTTGTTGTTGTTGCTTTTTTAGAAGCAACTTTTTGTTCTGCTCTCTGCCAGATATTGGTAACAAAAGACAAATATTTCAGGGACCTCAGGGCCAATTGTCCATCCCTGCCCTATGGGAAGTCCATCTTGCCACCAGGAAAGAAATAATGTCAGCCCAAAGATTCTACTGTCCTTACTAGAAATCTAAGACTAGGAATTACAGTGGTTATGTAAAAGTAATGCTACAGACCATATTTTTGTTTCTTGTAGCTCATGTTCCTCAGTTCTAGGCTTCATAAGAAGCTCCAGTTCTAATCTGGAGTTACTTCAGTTGTCCTTTATCGGAGCTGAAATTTGGTGAAGAACTCAAGCAGCCTTTTCCACTCCAGTCCCTCCTTAACTCCAAGTTGAAGTCTTCTGACTTCTTTTCATGAGTCATTTTTCCCGTTTCCAGACAGTGTTAATAACTGTTCTCACAAGACTGTATTTTCTCTTGGTCCATTGCTGAGTCCCACCTATATCACAGAGATTTGGGAGGGGCATTCAGTCTCACAGCAGCAGCAAGATCTTTATAGGTAAATCAATCCCACGATATCCTAGTGCAGTCTCAGCCTGGTGCCCTCCCCCTGGACACTTTGTAGGGAAAGGCTGTTCTAATACAGGCTAGTTTCCTAAATTTTCATTTATTCATCAAAGTCAGGAAGACCTTGCTCATTAAATATTCCCTTTGAAAGCTGGAGCAAATTCCCAGTGGTAGCTAACATAACAAACTGACTAGACTTGACACGGAGAATTTCAATTAACCAACAGTAGTCCTTTTCAAGTTCTCTCATTAAAATGTGCTCAGACTGAAATATCAAGCACACTGCAAACAGAAACAGGCCTAGTTTCTGCATTCAACTGTCTGTGTCTGCATTTATGCAGTGATTCCCTACTGTTTTTACAATAACACAAAGAAGAAAGAAATATTTACTGCTTAAAAAGTATGCAAGCAGGCAAAGGAACAGTTTTGGGCTGGAGAATCCTAAGCAGAAAATATATGCCAATAAAACTGACATGAATCAGATATAAATTTAAAGTACCAAGCAGTGTTTTCAAAAGAGTAAGAGCAAATATGATGCTATCTGGGCATGCATTTAAAAGATGTAACAAATACGCATGAGAATAGTTGATTAACAGAGAAAGAGATGAAATATCTGGAAAATTTTCTTGGAGAAAGGGGAAATCTTTTTGCATTATTCTACTGGACCTATTCCCAAGATTCTCATCTGTCCTATCCAATTTCCGTATGTCAAGTCTGGTGTGGACAACTTACTCTAGAACCGTAACTCATTCTTGTAATGAGCTTAAAGGTGCAAGTGATGTTAGTGGAAAGATCATGATGTCCCTGAAAGGGACAAAGCTGGCTCTTTTTTCTTTCTTTTCGTCTTTGTTTTTTTAGATTTCAAGGGATGGGGGTGGGGACAAGAGGCCTCTGGCAGGCCAACTATTCCCATTTCTACCCTTAAAGAGCTCCCACACACATCACCTAAATGGCTTGGAACCAACCAGCCAGAATTAACTGGCAAAATGTCCCAATGTTGGTGCAACCTGGAGCTATAATTCTTAGCACTTTGGGAGGGGGACAAAGGGTCATAATTGGAATTTTCCCTTCTTTTTGAGAAGGTAAACCCATAACTGTATTATTGAGGACTAATTTTTTTTGCCTCTAAATTTCTGCAGTGCGGTCTTAAGGTCTTAGGATGTGACAGATAGGCTGCTGAGGAAATACATGTGATACCAAGTCAGCTGTTAAGTGATGAGAAGTTTTCAGTAGGTGTCTCCTTGTGTTCACTAATGCAAGTAGAAGCCCTTTTGTCCTGGGCTATTAGGTTCTTATGTTCTCTGCTGGTTGGCAGTTGCTATTTTTTAAATATAATCTTAAGGCTAATCTAGTCATGGCCCATTAAATCAATTAACTGTCCTCAGTCCTAGAAGCTCATGTTCCATTCAGCCCTTACATCTCCCAGTAGAAATCATTCTAGGCTGGGTAAAACATGCTTTCCCACCCTCTGTCCACAGTACCTCCAACCCTTTCTTTATTTGCTTTTTTTACATATCTTAGTTGTAATGTAGGGAAGTTGCTATTTTGGAAGCTGAACTATCAGCTCTTTCTTACTGCAAAGTTTCTATGGGCCTATGGAGGAACAAAAGAACAAGCTTTCCCCTATTACTTTGATTACTGTAGCATCAGAGGAATGATGGAACCATAAGGGGAAAAAGGGGGGGGGGGTATGTGGGAAGAGGGGGATGAAGGCATCCATTTGTGCAAATATCTGGGAAAAGCCCAGAAACTAGTGAGAAGGGGACAACCCCTAAAAGGAAAAGACAGACCCTGGTAGACCAGTCCATGCATGAGCCAGCCAATCAGACTTGCCTTCACTGTATAGATGGGAAGGGCAAGAAGCAGAAGAATAACCCATCAGGTCTTGCAGTGGCATTGCCAACCCATTGCAATTCAGACTGGTATTTCTGAAGTTGGCTTAAGAAACAGCCAGGAGCTGCATGGGAGATAAACAGGCTACAGTGTGGCATTGCCCTTCGTGTCCTGTTTCATGAATTGGACTGGTGTGGCAACAAATTAAAACGGAAGTGTAATTATGTTCTCAAAGCTCTGAACGATCAGATACTGTAAGAAAGTGGCATTTTAATTAAAGCACGGTAAAATTCACTAAGAAGGAGTAGCTCTGTTGCTCAAGTTGCCTCCAATTCTTGTTTGAAAGAGCTGTCTTTGGGTGACGTTTGCCAGGCTTGGTTACTCTCCTCCACCCCAGCCCCCAATACTTCTTCCTGCCTTACGTTTCTTCTTAACAGGTGTGTTCATGCCCTGTGGCAATCAGATGCAAAAGCAGATCTGTTGTGTTGATGCTGAGATTGTTTATGTATATGTGGAATGGGGGGTTGAGATAGGATTAATCTCGATATTCCCTCTATCTGCTCTGCAACTTAATGTTGCACTGTAGAAAATGACCATGAAGTTCTAATTTCCTCCCCGTATCTTTGTTCAGAACTTCCTTCTAAGTTACAAAACAAAACAAGAAAAGGTAATCAAGTGAATATAAAGGACACACTAGATTGCTTTTTGGAATGTGTGTATTTAAAAGAACGCTTCAAGCAAATTCACCTTCAAGCCAAGCTCAACTAATGGTGACTGCATCCAGTTTTCTTGGCATGATATGTTTTTTGCTATTGCCTTCCTCCAGGATGTGTGTGTGTGTGTGTGTGTGACTTCTCAGACTGGCTTACAGACCTAAATTTCCCAGCTAGTCCTGCATCTGGGTACTAACCAGGGACGGTATTGCTCAACTCTCTAGATCAGGGTTCCTCAATCTTGGCGACTTGAAGATGTGTGGACTTCCATGCTGGCTAGGGAATTCTGGGAGTTGTAGTCCACACATCTTCAACTCGCCAAGGTTGAGGAACCCTGTTCCAGATCAGACAAGGTCAAAATTACCCCCACCCTCACCATCTCCTGACTGCCCAATTATTCTTGGGTGCCTGAGAGAGAGAGAGAGAGAGAGAGAGAGAGAGAGAGAGAGAGAACAAACAAACAAATAAACAAACAAAACCAGCTAGAGGTAAGCTTTTAAGGGCTGCAAACCAGAAGACCTGCTAAAGTTCTACTGAACTTTCTGGCAGAATACCTTTCCTATAGTTCTTACAACTAGAAGCTCAATGAAAAAAAAATGGGATTGGCAATGCTCTCTTGCAAAAGACTGTACTGTCTTGTTTGACTTCAGGTCACTTTTTACTTTTAATTTTCAATGGATAGCTAATGAATATTATAGTTTCAAAGAGGGTTGCAGTGGGTTCAACCATAATTTGCTTGCCTCTTCTTCTCATCAGCCTTAGAAGGAGTTCTGGGATTAATCCGAATTTACTACAGCACCTGGTAGAGCTTAATTTGCGTCTCTACAGATTCCTTCTACATTCCATCTTGCAAATAAACAGGAAGCAAGGCACCCTTCCTTCCATCCTCTTTTTCAGGGCTGCCTAATTCAGAATTAATATTTTCAGTTCACAGAAGTCTCCGTCAGTGAAGTTGCCTTATCTTGGTGTGTGTATGTGTGTTTCCTTAAAAAAAAATGTAGTTAGAATAGGAATCAAAGAGCATGGGACCATGTAAGACACCATATTCAAACCAAATGGGAGTGTGCGTTTTCCTCACAGCCTAAGGACACCCATAAGAAGGGCATTACAGCCTGAAGAACAAAGTGTTTTGGGAAGGGAGAAAGGAAACCAATCCTGATGGACGTAAGGAAAGAGAAAAGTGCAGACAATACCCCTTGGAGGCTAAAAGGTTTATGCAGTCTGTTGTGAAGCTTAACAAGGCCTGATATTTAAGATTTGCCTCATAAGTATTTCATTAACCTACCACAGAAACAGGAAGCCTGTATGATTAGGATTTCCAATCTTCTGGAAAATAATAACCAACTTCAGTTAAACATGGTTGCAATCACCATATCTCTCTTACCAAACCATTTGCTATGCCTGAGGTAGGCTAAAAAGATAGATAAAATAGAAAATATAGGGGGGGAAATTCTCCTTAATATGCCAGGTTTCTCCCTCATTATATACTTTTGAAAGAGAGATCTATAGTAACGTGATAGTCCGTCACCACCAAAGTGATGTACTCTGGTTTACCTCATCTGCTCTTTGTATAGAACAAGCCACAGAGAACTATTATTAGAATTGTAATGAAAATCAAAATTATTTAAGATTTTGTTGATGCCCCACCTGAATTTTTACTTGCAAATAAACTGCAACTACTGGATTCATCTTCTGTGCAAATGTTTGTTTTGTGCTTCTCACATTGAATTAGGCTGTTTGTCCAAAATAGCTCCATAAAAACATCAGCATCACTTCGGAGTATTTGGCAACTGTGTGGAGATACTCCACACTATTGGCCAGGATGACATGGCAATGTCAAGCAGATGTTAGATACTGTATTATTTCTCTGCTGTCATGTAATTCTTTTCAGCAATCTAGGCACAGAGAAATAAAAAATGACATCTTAATTTGCCTCTAGACAAGAGGAAAAATGAACCTTCCAAGATTAACAGACCTAATCTGGTAATGCTTTTCCTCCTAAAGTTAAGAATTGCAGATCACAGAAAGAAAGTGACAGAAACAGAACCATAAGAAAAGGTGAACAATCCGGGGGTGGGGGGGTGGGGTGGGGTGGGGGATGCACATTCTAAGATCCCTATAAATGAAACTTAGTACAATTTTTGTGTCTCTCTGTCCTGCCCCAAATCAATAGACATAACCATGTATATACAGTATTTATGTATATCCATCTATCTGACTTTGTAATGTGTAATTTTATTTATCTATATCCATCTATCTGACTTTGTAATGTGTAATTTTATATATCTATATCCATCTATCTGACTTTGTAACGTGTAATTTTATTTATCTATATCCATCTATCTGACTTTGTAATGTGTAATTTTGTTTTAGGGGTACACATAAGTAAAGGTGCTTTACACCAAGTTTTTGCACTAGTTCAGAATCAACTCTGATATAAAAGCTTATATCAACCTTTTTTTTGCCATGACCCCCTTCTGACCTTGTTTTTCCCCTGTGGCCTCTCTGTCCAGGTCCCATTACCGGATATGGACATGGGAGAGTAACTGGTGTGTTTTCTGGCATCAATGAGATAGTACTTGCAGTATAATATACTTTGCTTTTCTGTGCCCCCCTTACATGTTTTTCACCTGTGGACCCCTTGAAATACCCTAGGGCCCCTAGGGAGCCATATGACCCCCAGTTGAGAACCACTGATTAAAGGTGCCAGGCTAGAAACCAGGAGACCATGAATTCTAGTTCCACCTTAGGCACAAAGACAGCTGGCTGACTTTAGGCCAATATCAGTTTCACAGTGATGGGAAGAAAGCAGTAGTAAACCACTTCTGAAAATGTTCCCAAGAAAACTGCAGGGACTTGTCCAGGCAGTTGCTGGAAGTCAAGGCTGTCTTGAAGACACAAAATGTATTATCTATCTATCTATCTATCTATCTATCTATCTATCTATCTATCTATCTATCTATCTATCTATCTATCTATCATCTACCTACCTACCTACCTACCTACCTACCTACCTACTATATCTAGCTGAAGGGTAATTGTAATTTTGTTTTAGGGGTGCACATAAGTAAAGGCACTTTACACCAAGTTTTTGCACTAATTCAGAATCAACTCTGGATTTGTCCAGTCTCATAATATTGGCTGTGCTGTAGAGGTGAGTTCGTGTACTGCTGACTCAGCTGTAATATATCTGAAAGAGCAACAAATCTAGAGGGTTTTGCTTCACGTCCAACAGCTCTCCTGTTGGTAAGCACTGACTCCCCCTGCTCCCTTACTCTTTTCTCACTCTACAGAAGTTCATCTACTGTGTTTTCCATTTGAGGTCAATAGAAATAAAGACGATTATAAACTTCAAACTGTTTGAAGGGGATTGGGGAAGTAGGAATGGCAGTGGTATGGAAGGATCTGAAGAAATGTTAAGCAAATTATTAGACAGATACACCATCCAGAAAGCCATTAGAAACTTGGCAGTCATCCAGGTATCTGTACTCATATTTTCTAACGTATTTACTCTCAACGGGAAAGAGAAGGGAATGAAAGTAGAGGAGTGAAAGGGAGGAATGGCAGAAAGAAAATTGGTGACTCTTATTAGCCTTGGTTCCACCCAATTTTTATTTGGCCCAACCCATTATTAACTCCTCTGATATGCAGTCCCCATATTTTTATTAAGGGAATGTCATTAAAAGGTTTTCCCTATTTAGAAATTATGGGTAAATATATATTTCATTTTTAAAATGTGTTTTCCAATTTGTGCTAGCCTGAGATTTTAACTCATATCAGAGTGTGGTATTTTTTTAACTGATACTTGTGTGGAACTTATACTTAAAAATTCAATCTTTTTTGAGGAAAGGTGTGCTCTAGTTTTATACAGAGGATGGAAAAAAACTTACTAGCAAACTGCTCAACGTAAAATATGTGGGGTGAGGGCCAAGTTAAGGGCCCATATGTTAGAGTGCCCCCTGGTGAGGAAAGGAGTAAATTGTATGCCTACAAAATCAACTAAATAGAGTTTGTGATGCTGGAACTTAAAATATTTGCAAAGTTGATCATTAAAAAACTATCCATTTCATGAGCATTTTAAAGGCATTTATCCAGTAATAGAGACATTTAGCAAACCTTCTGCCTCTATTTTTAATATATCTATCAGAAGTAGCCCCAGTTTTTTTAAAGACAGTGTCCTTCTCCACTTTTGCCTTTGGAAAGTTTTTAAACACTGCTTTTATTTAAAATTGTAGCTAATTCCCAAAGTCAATTAAATTGTTTTAGCCTTGCTATGAGGGCACATAGAATTTACATTTATGAATTAGTGACTTTTTCAAGTTTTCCCTTGTTCACGTGTACAATGTGATTGTTTGATATGCTTTGGATAATATCAGTTTTTGGGCATTAAAGTATACGGTTGAGTCAGTGCTGTATTTGGTTTGCTTTTTTGTGTAAAAATTAATCCAAACTTGGAACATTTATTCATAAATAGGACAAAAAGAATTTGAGATTTTCAATATTCAAGTTTGGGCGGAAGTGAAACTCATCCATCAAGACGGTTTGGAGAGAACTGATCAACTTCCTTAATTATACCTGAGTGTCTTTCAGAAGTATGGACTTTAACTCCCAGAATTCCCCAATCAGCAGAACCATGGCTCAGAAGTTTTGGATTTTGAATTAGAATTAGAATTGCTGTTTTCTCTTTTTCCTGACATCCTTATCTTGGGCTGGCAGATACAACATGACCATTTTCATGCTAACAATTATTGACTTTTCCCGGTGCAGACTCAAACAGACTGGTTGCAAGATGTTCATTAAAAAAATTTTCACAGATCATCTGTGCATTCACTACAGGGTTCCCCAAAGTAGTCAAGATTGACCTCCAACAGTCGATAGGACTATCCAATGGGTTATTGTTGTCATTATTATTATTTGTAATACTACTAGTTAAAGTAGTATTTATTAAATTATTTTCTTATCATAAATGTTTGGGGATCGATGAACAATCTGAAACATCATGAAGAGGTCAATGAGCCTGGAGACCCCTGCTCTACAAGGACACAAGTCTTCATAAACAGGATGGAAAGAATTTACAGGTAGTTCTCACTTAATGACCATTCATTTAGTGACCATTTGAAGTTATGACGGTGCTGAAAAAAGTAACTTATGACCAATACTCGCGCTTACAACCATCACAGTGCCCCTGTGGTCACGTGATTACAATCCAGGGGCTTGGCAACCAGCTTATACCTACAATGGTTGTAGTGTCCCAGGGTCACGTGATCACCATTTGCGACCTTCCCAGCTGGCTTCTAGCAAACAAAATCCATGGGGAATCACGTGATGCACTTAACAACCATCTGATTCACTTAACGACTGTGGTGATTTGCTTAACAACCACAAAAATGTCATAAAATCAGGTGTGGTCACTTGATGCCTTGCTTAATGACTGCCCCGCTTAACAATGAATTTTCCAATCCCTATTGTGGTGGTTAAGCAAGGACTACCTGTACATTCTTTTTTTTAGAAATCAAAATGTGTGAGAAAGAAAAACTAACAACATTGTCCATCCCTGTTAAATATAATAAATAATCAGGGAATGATTTTAAAATAAGCCTATGTTTGTGTATTGAGAAGGACATTTTGTTAAGATCAAAAGCACTCACTTCCCTAAGTATGGACTGAGCAGTTAGTATTTCTTTCAGCAGAGAAGAAAAATTCTTGTGGCAATTATATAAGGAACAGGCCAGATATGGGAGATGGGGTTCAACACAATCAGACTTGCACGATTGATGTCAGCTCCACCAGGTAGATCAGATCAGGAATCAGCTCCACAGGAGACTGCTTTTATTCAGAGTGGCTACAATAACAGGATCTTGCAAGTCTGATTCTGCTATACCTCCTCCCCCTTCTTATATTCTAGTGAATTAGAGAGGTGCTTGACTGAACCACTTCTGAATGTTATCTTAATGTTCTAGACTTAAAAAAATTTTCAGCCCCTTTTGCCTTGGTAAATCTATTTTATTTTCTATTAAAGCTGCTCAATTAAGTCTCAGAGTACTGACTACATAGGTAATTGCAGGGACAGAGAGCAGTTCAAGTCTGCCAATATTGAAAAAAAAAATATAGAACAGCTGGAGAAAACTGGATGCAATATATTTAGGGAAGAAAGGCCCATTTATATATAGCCAGAAGATTGGACAAAGGTACTTAGGACTCGGTTTCTACGTATATCAGCCAGAAATGTAGTTGAAGAAACAATTCTAGATTATTTCCAAATATTGCAAAATGGAAGCAAATTATTAGAGTGCTGGCAGATCATTTTATTGATTTATTCTGCATGTTTATTCTTTCAATCTACAGTTATCCAAGTTATGCACAGTGTATATAAACACAAGCAGCAACAATTTAAGCATAAAGAAATAACCATGGGTCATGTCAGAGTAGAACTTTGGGCTGAAGTCTTGATTCCACTTAGCAAAGGAACATTATTTTTGAATGAAATAAAGTGCATTGCCTTCTTAAAGGGTGGGTAAATGTAAGCCATGCAAAAGTTAAAAAAGAATCAGCTGAATCTAAAACTAGTGAAAACAAATAAATGGTGTTATAACTCCTCTGAAAGAGGGACAAGGTCGAATTCTGGCAAATTACTTTGGCAGAAGTGCATAACATTAGAAAAGTTGTGTTACGTTTTCGTTTTGGGGTTAGCCAAGTACACTGTTTTTGAAGTGCTTGCCCAGCACACCGCACAAATGTCAAGTGCATTTCTCAGCTCAGAAGGGGGAAAAAAGAGAATCAGTTTTTCAAGTAGATAAAAAAGCCAAACATTGAGAATTGTCTTTGTGCAGTTTTTTTTTTCCTGGCTAGATAAATGATAAAATTAAGAAAAATCTAGGTGATCTACATTTTATATTCTGATTATTCAGGAATTCCTATCGATTGAAACCTAACATTCTACAGCTCTGTAGACCAATAGCCTGATTTCCATGAATTTTACAGTACAAAGTATACTAATATGAGGAACAACTCTAACACATAATAGGCCAAGTTCCAAATTCACAAATTTAACAACAGCAATTTGGAAACTAGTGCAGTGCCTCCCAGAGACATAAAGTCTAAAAAAGCCATAAGCGCAAGCATCATGTGATGCAAGGGTGCGGAGATTGCCTCCTTTAGATAAATTTTCCTAGATGCATTCATCTGTGTTTACAGAATGAAAGCTATGGCCTGTGGGTATTTTAATATATAATACATATTTTTATAAGTTATATCCATTGATGATGAATATAATATAAAATATGTCTGATTAGGTCTTATATATTTTAAAATGTATATTGATTTTTTTTTTCATTGCTGTGTATATAAGTGTGTTCATGGTATGCAGTAAACAGCAGTGGGAAATTTCTGTTCAGTTGCATGGTGCTGTATTTGCAGGATCCCTCAGGTGTCTGCTGTTCAAGACCTACATAACATTTGTTGGAATGATCATCCAGAGATCTGAAGGTTACTTTCAGCAGTATGCTGATGACACTCAACTTTACCTCACTTGTCTACCTGTTCACAAAAGGCTGTGCAGACAGTTCCTTGAATACAGTGATGAGGTAGATGAGTCCAGCTAACTAAAGCTGTATCCTGTTACTATGGAGCTGCTATTTAGGGTAGTTCTCAGTCCTGGGAATTAGGAAGGTAGCTTTAAGTAAGGTGAGGTCAAAAATGTCAGGATGTGATCATGACCACAACACTGAAGGCCCACCACTTGGTATGTACGTGCAATGCCAACACATGTACAAAAGGCGTGGGGCTTCAATCACTCAATCACAACTGCCATCTCGACTTTATGACCCTGATTTAAAGCTAATTGCTGCATACCAGCTATGTTGCATTCCCATAAACTGATCCCTCCATACATGTAGGATTACATTTCCCATCACCTACTAGTCACTGTGGCTAAGGTGAGTGTAGTGGTAAGCAAACATACTTGGAGAGATGAGAGCAGGAAAGGCTAAAGTTGGTTCTCTGGAGGATGGGAGGAAGAGAAGCAACCTGTTTTCTGGGTCTCTCTATGCAGGCTGGATGTCAGTATGCATGGTCTTCCAGGCATGTCTACACGTGAAAAGTGATAGATAACATGCTAACGGAACTGGCAGGATTGATTACTTCTCAGGTAGAAGATGCTGTTTTGAAGTTATGTACCGATTTCCTCAAATTTCTGGCTTGAATTTGGCAGGAGAGTCAAAAGTCCCTTCCCCCCGAAAGTGAAGAGATTTCAGGAAGGGGAAACTATTTTGAACAGTTTGAGGAGGCACATCCTTAGTACTGATGGACAGCAGGACAAACATTTCCTAATTCATTTACTTTGCTAACTTGTGCAAGCATGTTATCTTCCTCTCAGTTGCTCCCAGAATGATCCTACAATTTTGTTCTTGACATTCTTGATCTTGGTTTCCTTTGTTTCAAAATCAGAATCAAGCATAGAGAATGCCAAGAACTCAATAATTCAACCCTGAATTATATGTATTCTCCACTATTGATTCTATAGTAATATAGCTGTTCCAAGGGAAATATTCAGAAAGAATAATATTGGCCATCAGCATAATGAACATGATTACATTTACACTTCTTTGAAAACTGCAAATGACAATTGGGGAGACTTCCAACACCACCCCCAGTTGTAACCCAGTGGAACTGTGTTTCCCCCCCCCCCTTCAAATTGGAAATACTGTTGTTGAGTGCAAAGAAACATCCAAATGCCCAACCCCCACCCAACCCCAGTGATGTGAAATGATTTGTTTCTTTCAAGACAATGTTTATGGTATTGCATTGGACACTATACCAGGCTCAGGGATGCATGTGAAGAAACAATGGTGGGCAGACCACTGCAGGGAGCCATCTTTGGAATTGTAGAGATGCTGCCTCACTGCTAAAGATGGTTAGTGAAGCTCAACCTCAGCCCATTTTCAGAGTTGTAGCCCTCAGAAGAGCCACAGCTGTACCTTGAAGTCATTTATTGGCTTGAGTGATGCAGATACTTAAATATTTTCTATGATCTATGCCTGATGTTCCTGGCAGCTATGAGACTAGAAGCTTGATTAAGGAGAGGGTGAAAAATGTTCAGAGTTCACCTTGCTGTGGCCTGTGACTCTTTGTTAAATGCAGCAGTACATCTGATAATGTGGCCAGATTTTTTTGCTGGAAGCTAAACCATGTTATAGTAGGAAATATGAGCAGCACAGTGGGGAATAGCCAAAGCATGTCAGAAAACGTCCAAGTTTCTTTTGTTAGATATCTAGGAGGTCTTTGATTCTGTGTTCCAAGAAACCAAAGCTGTTACATGAAGAGCAAGATACAGAAGAACAAATAATGCATCTGAGCCAGCCAGAGGTCTCACTTGAGTAACTGTAGCAATCACCTTTCTGCAGCAGGAGCCCCTTTTGTTTCTCATCGTTCTCAAATAGACCTGTCAGGATGAGGGGTCAAAAACTGTCATAAGGCAGGGCAGGATTTATACTCGGTGGACAAGGCATAGGTCTTTCAGTAGCAACATGTATGAAATTCCCATAGAACTAGGACCTGTAGATTTATTACCTGAGTATAATTACCATATACGTATTGTATAGATCTAATTAACTAAGGGAATTCATGGCTAGCCTTGACAGCTTTAAAAAAATCAAATATGTGAAAATGACTCATGGGTCTATAAGTATCAATTAAGATGATTCAGCGAAAGCTTATTTATAGAAACTTGTACCTCCAAATACCAGTTTCCAATGGGAAGAAAATGATTAGCTATATAGGAAATTAAGTATTTTGTTTGCTAGTGTAAGTAAATGAACCCCCCTCCCCCCCTCCACACCTCTCCATCAGTCATCCATCTCTCTGTTGTAAATGGGCTTCAAACTCATGGTAATCGTGCATCTTGATGTTCAGCAAGGTAGACGTCTGAGGAATTTGAATCTCTTTTAAGCATCTCTAGTTCTATTAAACAAGTTGTTTTTTAAGAATGGAAGAAGTGTTCTAGCAATCATAGCTAAAAATACTTTGAGCTTCAGGTATGAAAATGATCTCTATATCATCTGTGATATTTATTTTATTGTTACATTATGCTGCTTATTTGATTTTATTGTGTGTTTTTTATAATTGTTTGTAAACTGGTGGGAGTTGATTCAGTTATGATGGTCTATAAGCGTAGTACATATATATATACATACATACAATGTTTTTAGACCACCTTGGGCAAGATGCTCTCCCAACTGCATATAAAGCATATATATGGCGAGCCCCAGGCGGTGGGCCTTTTCTGCTGTGGCACCTGTGCTATGGAATCTTCTCCCCCTTGAGGTGAGGTTGGCCTTGTCATTGTTGAGTTTCCAGAGGTCCCTTAAGACTTGGTTATGCCAGCAGGCCTGGGGACTCTACGGGACAGGGGAATTAGCAAGATGGCTCCCTTATTTTTAAAATCCTTTTATTCTCTGTTTTATTTTTGCTTTATATATTTTTAATGTATTCATTGATTGTTTTTAGCTTTGTTGTATGCTGCCCAGAGTCACCTGTGGTGAGATGGGTGGCTATATAAATTGGTTTAATAAATAAATAAATAAATAAATAAATAAATAAATAAATAAATAAATAAATGTTACCAATTTACATAAGCAATATAGGTCTCAGTACTTGGTTGGAATTTAATGACAAGCTTGAAAGGTTTCCACACAGGAAGTAGATGGAAACTACGAGGTCATAATGTTAATCAAATAATGTTAAAATGTTGGAAAAATAAAGAATCATCAGCACACAAGAAGAAATAGGTAGAAAGATATGAACAGCAACAAAAAAGGGAATTATTCTTCAGCGCACATGAAGGCTATCTGAGAATGTGGGTAGCAAACAGCTTGAGATCAGACTGGCCCATTACAGGAATGATGCACAAATGGCAACTGCTTCACCTGCCCCAAAGCCCATATGCCATGTGAATGGGAGAAAGAGGTTCAAGAATTGAACCTTGCATCCACTATAAATAGGGCATGCATTCTTTCATGGCATTTCTAGTTCTTGCACTAAACATAAGTTATTAATGAGTTGTGTTCTTGAATCACTGCCTGTGAGACTTCTAGTTCTGGTATTGGCTTAATGAAGCCTGAATGTCTGCATCTTAGGAACTGCAGAACTTCAACTAGGAAGAACTTACGTTCACCCAGAACTGTATGTGCCAAGGTCTCAAAATGCATTTATATGCAAGAGAGAACACAGTGAACAACCTCATCCGCAGTCTCTAGATTAACTGGTCTATTGGTCAATCCCAGGACCCTGGTCTTCTTGTCTCGCTTAATTAACAGAGAAATACCTGCTGGCTCTAAAAATTGATCCCTGGCTTTAAAATACTGCAGTAGGATTCATAGAACAGAAAAAGAAATGAAAAAGGGTAAGAGAGCAGCAGATTTTAAAGTCGCTGTGAACACACTTTTATGGCAGAGCTAAAAATGATAAACAATGTTGTTCCCCCAAACAGTGGCAAATTGATAGCGAATTCTCCCTCACTCCTTGTAATATTTCAAGCCATTTATTTGCATTGTGGTATGATATTTTCCCAACCATCACCACTACCTACTTCAGCAGTGCTGTAGGATGTCTTGAGATATTGTAATAAAGCAGGTAAATATTGTTACCTATTATGGTAATGTCATCAATAAATGTCTCTCAGATCTTCATCTGCAGGTCTTCAGTGGCTCTTAAACAAAACTTTTAAAACAAAAACTTTAAAAAAATGAACTGAGATTTGTGTAAAGCCAAATTAATTACTATCTTTTCAGTAATCTGATTTCAGTAATCTGATTCTTTTCCAAAGGGGTTAACCCTCTACTTAATACTGGGAATGATTCTTGAATGCCGAAGCCTTTTTGCTCTCCTTTTCTTTGATTTTTATTTTAATCCATGATTTATATTCAGAGGAGACTGGAATTAGTTTGTCAAGTAGGTGTTGTCATTTCTCAGTCTCGGACAAGAATTTTCAGTTACGGTGGGACTGCTAGGCACGCTTGCCTGAAAGCAAGACCCATTGAATTCAGCGGGGCATGTGCTCCTAAGTAAATAAGCATATGACTTGAGCAGCAAGAATATAGTAAATCTGTGTCTTCTTGTCAGGGTTTGCAAGCAAAAGAATGTGGAAGAGCCAGGATGAGCTTCTTCAGTCCAAGAAGAAGAAAAGCATTCTCCACTCATTACTCTTTAACCCTTCCCCCACCGCCTGAAAATACAACAATGCCCCATCTGTGTCGAGCGTAGAAACAACCAAACGTTTTAACCAAGCGACTCATCTGCTTATGTCTCGAAAACTGTATTGTGAATATCACACTGTCCTGTTTAGTCAGTGGCCCTCCGGAAAGGCAGATTTAAAGCCTAATGAGGTAAAATAATTTGCAAGCAAACAAAAAGAACATCTTGATAAGTATAAGGATTAATTTATTGTAAAGCTTAGATATGGACCAAGAAAAATCTGAGCTAAGCTCTTAAATGGGATATATGCTTTATGAACATGTCATGTCACATTTTCTTGCTGCATGCAGGAGACAACAATTAAACAATTAGGAATGATCAAGCACATAGAGACATTATTCTTCTGAAATAAAGGCATTCTAAGCAGCAATCATGTCATATTATAAATATCATCGACGACTTCTCACTGGAAACCCAAAAAATAGACCAAAAATATGTCCTTAAGTGTTTGATTACTATTAGAAAGAAGTAAGCGTACAGAATTTGATGCTACTAAAAGAATGTCTCACATTTCCCCCCCTGAATCTACCATTATGTGCTAATAGCCCTTATAAATAGAATTCAATTTATGCTAGTGTATGGGAAAAGTCTGGTGGCTGATGTCACAAAATGTTTCTAATATTGGGGGAGAGACTAACCCAAGCCATTCTAAGGTAGGGTGTGAATTTTACCCCCTACCCCAAAAGTGGTATATACTGGATTTAGCTGGTTTCCTCTTGTTACATACTGTATATATTTTATAAACATATCACAGACATTTCCTTAATGCAGAGAATTCTCACAAGAGAATAACAAAGGCATCTTACTGAAGCAATGCAAAGCATAAATGCGATTAATTTCCAGAATCAACCAAGATAATAATAACAGCCATGCTTAAAATCAAAAGAAAATATAAATCCCAAAGAACAGTATAGGCAGATGTCAAAAATGTCTTAGATTTTGCATGGCTTTTGCCATCTTTTTTTTTTTTTTTTTTACCATCCAATAACTGTATGATGTTTTTTGGGTGTAAGCTCTAATAGTTCTCTGCAAAACATCTACAAAAAGATCATTGGTTATTTCGATGTCAGATCTAAATCCTGCTCTAATACGACCACGGACTGCATTGTTCTTTAGAAA
The DNA here is from genome assembly GCF_059951505.1 of Python bivittatus. NCBI lineage: Eukaryota > Metazoa > Chordata > Lepidosauria > Squamata > Pythonidae > Python > Python bivittatus. Next base: position 19,879,298 of record NW_028277098.1, read on the forward strand.
TGAAACCAAAAGCTGAGATTCTTGCAGCCCCACAGCTCAATCCTCTAAATTTCTTTGACCTCAGTGGAACTGACCTTCTAGTAAATGTGCTTAAACTGTAGCTTTAACCCTCACTGAGCTATTTAGGCTTTTCAAATAAAGCTCTTAACCCACTTTTTTTTTAAAAAAATAATTTTTATTGACATTTTTAGAAGAGAAAAACAGAACAGTATACAAAAAAAAGAAAAGCAGATCCAACAAATTAATTAATTATGAAATTGTAATCTCAAATAGAACAAAAAGAAAAAATAGAAGATAAAACAAAGAGAACCCCTGAAAAGTTAGCATACTAAATTAATAGAAATCTCCTAAACCTATCATGTAGTCATTTACTCACATCATAATAATGCTTCAACTTGGGCATAATTTGTCTCCTGTTGTAAAATACTATGAAACCTGTGCCAGTGGGATATGTATCATGTCGTTTCTTATGAATTGAAAAAATAGACTTTTAAAAAATGGATAAACTCTGAACCTTCTTAACTGAAGACTGGGATTGGTGAGTCTAGTTTAATAAAGTGCTTTCATTTCTTTTCTCTGGGACATGATGCAGGATGCTTGAACAGGGACTGTGATGATTTTGGCAGAAATGAAACTTTATTCGCAATCAAATATGAGAAAACAGTGGGCATAACCCAGTTAGTTATCATAAATGCTAAATCCTGCTGATTGCAGACCTTGAATAGGTGGTTCAGGAGACCTCACTTTGTCTAATGCTCTCTGTGTGTGTGTGTGTGTGTGCGCGTGCGTGCATGCATGCCTGTGTTTTGCAACTTGATTACTTCTTGCTGAATTCTTTTTCTCATTCTGGATAATGTGGGTTACAAACACACATTCTGCATATCGAATGAGCACAAATCACAGAGGGACTTCCAACCAAGAGACAGCTCTCTTGCTCTTTCTCTCCCTTTCTGCACTAGGCTGCTGAAGCGATTATGTGTTTCTGCCTTTTTGTCTGTTTCCTTGAAACATATGACCCAAGCAGGGAATTTGCTCAACTATTTTGCATCTTGCTGAAAGCACTTAAACATCCATGGCTGGGGAGAAAGGAAAGGTGGCTAGGCTCCAAATAAACTTTTTTTTTTGGTTCAGTTTTGTTGATTGTTATTTTCTAACCAACCTTCTGCAGAAATATTTTTCAAGGAGATGCAAAATTTTAATGTAAGGAGGAAAAAAAAAATCAGTAAATCTTGGGGATACTTACCTGATCTTCCCAAATGGTCTGTAGTTTTGTGATTTCTGATCTGATCGTTTATTCTAGAAGTCTCTCCAATGAACAACTTTCCTCTTTTTTAAGTTCTAGGATCACACATTAACCTACTTGGATATTGCAAATCATTTATGGTATGGGACCCCTGTGGCAAAGACTTCATATTGGGACATAACCCAGTCAAACATTTTTTTCCATAAAAGTAATCCCATTTCCATCTGAAAAGAACTGTAGATACAGCAGTAAAATGCACTTTTATAATTACCAAAGGAAGGCATAGATTCCACGCGGTTTCGTATAGATCTGCAACAGATCTATATCATTACTGATTATAATTATAAATCACACATTTAAAAGAAAGCTACCATAAGTATCACATCAATGAAATGTCACTTGAAGAAGATCTGTTGTTTTAATGTTTTGTCTGCCCCTCAGTGCAGGACACACTACACAATTTCCTTGGATAATATATCAAGAGGGCACAAGTTGGAGAAAGCAGTCTTAGTGAATTGTGCCTATGGACCAGATCCATCAGTCTCTCATTTTGACATCCTTAACCATCCCAAATCATCCCTCTTCAGCAGCTCCTTCACCTTACCCTAACAACATGGATGAGGGACATGGTTGTGTTGAACTTTTAGGGACAGTATATCTGAATGGTATTCAGAGTACAGAATACTAGTAGAGGTACAAACACCTCTACACCTACTTATCTGTGTGCATTTATTCATATTTATACATTCATTTCTGTCCTGTAGTTCCTCCAAAAGCTTAAGGCAGGTTACATGGGGTTCTACATGCATTTTATCCCCACAATAGCAACCCTGTGAGGTAAGCTGGACTCAGAAAGACTGGCCTAAAATTGCCCAGTAACTTTTCATGGCTTAGCATGGACTTGAATCTGAATTTCCCCCATCCCATTCCAATGCCTCAACCACTAGGCCATACTGGCTCCCAAGATCAGCCTCAGTTTTCCATTACACAAACACATACATTCAGGCAACGTAAATGTTATATAGCCTATTGCTTATAATATGGATAACAGGAGACTTACACTACTAAGAAGAAGAAAAAGGCCATTTTAAGCTCAGAATATTAACCCAAATGAGTTCAATGGGACTACTTGCTGAATAGGCTCAGATGGGGTTATGTTTTTCTATTGTCTTTGGAATCTGGTGTACATTAATTGCATTGCCGTTCTTATGTTGTGCTTCCCTACAGTCATCCAAAGCAATACAACAAATCAATTGCACTGAATTCAGTGGGACTTATTTCCTAATCGCGGTGTTAGGATTTCAGTGGGTTCTTCCCATGTTACTGATAAACAGCTGAGGCTGAAATATTAGATCCTATCTGTCAACTGCCTCAGCACATCTCCATTACTTTCTTGGACCTTCTAGTGATCAGGAGAACACTTATGGGTACGCAAGCGTGCATGTACACATGTCCACCTAATTTTCTGAAGCATCTGCAGCTAAGGGCAGTTTAAGGCTAAGCATTTGGGCACTTTCTCAAAGTTCTGTTGGAGTTTAGAAACTACTGCTTACGAGCTTCTACTTCGAGGCTTGCTGTGTATTGTGTCACATCTTCCTATCCCCCTAATCTGACATGTGGAGACTGGTTCCTATAGTTACTTCAGCAAGAGGGTGCATGCTCAGAAGCACTTTCTTTAAGATTCAGTCACATGTACGACCTCAAATACAGAAAGCAGTTTCCAGCTGGGATTCAAGGAATCTTTTCATTAGCCACTTGCCTGAGGATCTGCAAAAAGTCATAACCATCTCCTGGTGCCTAGGAGGCTGGCTTTTTCCTTGACCATGGCCAACCCTGAATAAAAAGTAGGCAGCGGCGGTTGTGGGGATGAATCTCAAGAGGACGACTCTGCTTTGCCTCACGTTGACTTAAGGTCTTCATCCTGGGAAGAGCGCCTGGGGGTCCCTTGCGGTCTCCCACTCCCCAGCCAAGGCAGTTCCCATTCCTTGGGAGGGCCGTAGCAATACTCCAGCCGTGGCACCTCTTTATTCCGGATCACCTGAACGTTCTTCTTTGGAACTCGGGGTCGAGAGTTCGTGAGGAGAGGGGAGGGGCGGCCAGCAGGCGTGGCTTGGAGTTCTAAGGAAACCTTCCATTGGTTTGTGCCGGGCATCCTCCCTGTCAATTTAGTTTCCCTAGAGGGTGAGAGGAGGGGGGACAGAATGGAAGGGCAGGGGCGGAGGAGGGGTCTGGCCGCCCGCCCTCTCGCTCGCTCCCTCTTCGCTACTGCTGCTGCTTTCCCGGTGCGCCTCTTGGCCAGCCCCCTTTGCGGGATGCAGCCTTTAGTGGAGATGCTGCGCTCCTCGCGTTTGGATTGAAGCCCCTCTCCTCCCTTCAGTCTGAAGGCCGGGCACAGGCGAGGACGGATCGGAGGGGCTGGACCCGGGCGCTGCAAACCCACGAACCGGCAGCGACGATCCAAAGCCGCCCCCACCTCCGCAGCCGGCACTTGGGGCATTTGTGAGCGTAGTTTTCCTTTGATTCGATGGGTCCCTGAAGGAGACGAGGCCGGCCGTCTCTCGGAATACAAGTGGGACAAGGCGGCGGCGGCGGCGGCGGCGGCGGGCGAGCCGTGCGAAGAGAAGCGCGGGGGGCGAAGGGGCCCCGACGGGGGCGGGTGGGTCGCCGTTCGCGCGCCCGGTGTGGGGCGAACCATGGAGAGGAGTCGGCAGTGGTCCACCAGGTGGAAAACGAAACGGTGGTTCTGGGACTCGGCTTTCCCCGCTCTTCTCGTCTCGTCAGTGCTTCTGCTCCAAGCTGCGGGGGTCAGAGGAGGTAAGAGAGGGAGAAGGACCCCTAAGGCTGGCCTGCCCTGGCTGGAGAGTTGTGTGGGCTGGGGCGGCATCAGGCAGGTCACAGCCCCTGATTTCTAAGGTGACCTTAGCACAAGTGAGATGGGGATCGAGGCTGCCTCCCCCTTATCACATTCCCTGAAATGAATGGCGGTGATTCTGGGAGCTGATCAGTGATTTGGGGGAGAGCACTCTGTGCATGCTCCAGGGATTTCTTTTCTCTCATGATGGTTGAGCCGGTCATCGGAGCCACTGGCCTCGGCTGATCCCTAGCTCAAATTAAGAGCTCCTTAACTTCATATATGGGAAGATGTTGGGAAGAAAAGCCTAAGGAAATCCACATTCTCACCAGTCCTGCTCATCCAACTAAATTCAACAAAGTTTATTTCTCAGTAGACATCCATAGGATTGGGCTGTGAGTTTGGAATACCATCTCTTCCCCCTGCCCCCACCCCCAGCTTTAAAAGTGCTGTGGGGCAAAGTGAGAATGGGAAAGAGGTGGGTTGATGAGTGCAGTAATGGAAAGGTGCTGAAACTGGGGAAGACGGCAATGAACCTTGTGAACAAAACTACTTTTTTGTGTGGTTGACTAGTTTTGAAACTGGTAAAGAAATGGCTTGCACAAATTCCTTCCCGCCACCTCCTTCCTTGAACTTGTTGAAGTTATTAAACTGAATGAGTTCACATACATTTGGCCAAAGTGAACTTAAAAGATAGACTTGAAAGAAGAGGAAGGAGGGGCAGAGGGGAAGGCTTGGTACACTTAAATAGATGGACCACACTATGACTACAAAGTCCACAGACTTTTTTAAAAAGGAAATTATTTCAGATTGACTGAGAGCTCTTTCTACCTTAGATCCTGAATTTAGATCCTGAAATGTCTTGAATTTACCTCAAATAGCAAATAATTCCCTGCTTGATCTGTTATTGATTTGTTTGAGAACTTTTGAATGATGCAAAGATGCTCATCAGGTGCGTGCTGGGTAGCTGACAAGAAGACTTCAGAAGAAGCCTAAGGTCTTCACATTCAGAGAGCCAGAGAATTTAATCCATTTCAAATATTACCTTACCTGCCCCCAGTCTCTGACTGCCTACCCCTGCCCCAAAGTCCCAGTTGACGCTAGCCAGCTTACGTGGCAAAACTGAAACAGGAGGGCAATGCACAGAGGAGCAAGAAACTCCTCCCTTTCCCCTCCCCTTAGGTGCATCTTTGGCAGAAGGAGCTGAATGGAATGAATGGTCCCTTAGGTGGGCACATGTTAACGTGCAGTTTCTGGAGCTGCAGATGTTGAACCTAAATAAGAAGACCATTTTTTAAAAAAGAGAGAAGGGAGATTGGGAGAAGGACATGATAAGAATAAAATTTATTTATTTTTTCCTACTGGGAGGGGGGTACTTATTTGGAGAACATTCTGGCACAGACTCATGTATAATAAGCTGAATTCATTCTAAACCAGATACCTGGGATCCATGATGGGAAGGGCTCCTGAGGAACATGAAGGGCTCTCTCCATGTTCTGATATTACAGCAATTTGCTTATATCTCTTCCTTCCCTTCTCCACAGATTTGCATTGTGACCACATTCTTTGTTAATTTCTCTTGTCCAGTGCAATCTGTTGAAGTGATTGCATAGTGTAAATGCTCTTTCCTTCCCCTTCCTTCCTTCCTTCCTTCCTTCCTTCCTTCCTTCCTTCCTTCCTTCCTTCCTTCCTTCCTTCCTTCCTTCCTTCCTTCCCACAGCTTTTATATCCCCAAGCAATGGGGACATAATGTCTGGACTGTTGCTCCATTGAAACAATCCCCCCCCCCAAAAGTGCTTCTTGCTTTTGTGAATCGGATGCTTCGCTGTGGCTCAACTGCTAAGCACGAAGGAGATGAGCAAGATGCTTTCTGAGCATTCCCGTTCAGCCTCTGGGTTCCTGATCACCTCTTGGACTGTAGCCTCACTCACCTCAGTCCGTCTATCTGCCCCCTGCTGGCCTGCTCTGAAATAAAGCAGTGGGCACAGAAATCAAGCCACACTTTCAGCTCAGAGGCAGGGGTAGAATTACTATTTTCTTGCTTCCTGCCAAGAAAAGCTTTCAGAGAAGGGATGTGTGGAGGAGAAAAATACAGCTACTGTTCCCTTAACGTTCCTTTCTTTCAAGATCTAAACATGATTTGGAGACGCCTGTCCCTGGCCAACTGGTTTGCTCTGCATCTCTTCCCTGGGAAATCAGAGGTTAAACAGCACTTTTCAAATGGAGTGAATTTTGCTGTTCTCCCAGTGCAGTTCAGATGGTTGAAAATAGGCAAACAGTAGTTTTGCTGTGTGATGTTGATCCTTCTAGGGTTGTAATTCACTGAAGTATGCAATGTGGAAGAATGTTCTGTTGAAACTGCCCTCTGGGTAGACATATATTGGAACGCTGCAGTCTGATGACAATTTGACAGAGTGATTAAAAATCAAGCTTTTGACAAATCCCTGCATCTCCTCCAAATATCTGCCTTTTTTCTAGAATGCCAAAAAGAAATCTCCAGACATACTGTTCTTTGTTTCTTTTCCCAGAAAAGTCCTCAGATACTTTTCTGAACTGTGGTGACTATTTGAAGTACAGTCAAACTTTTGATCACTTTAGCAGGTATTAAAATTAAATAGGAGTGAGAACTCATTTGGCATTTCCGAAAGGCATAGGTTAAAAGTTGCATTTTTTAAACTTTTTTTTTAAACTTTTCCCTTTGTTGTGGTTAACAAGACCTCCAAGATATAAATTAGATATAAATTGGCTCCCATGCGGTGGTGGGAGAACACAGAAAAATAAAGATGCAATATATACAATTTATGTAAATAAAGCCAAGGTAGAATAGCCTCTAGTATAAAAAAAATACTTTAAAAACAAATGTAAATTATGTTTGTTTTAATATTAGATTGATTATGCATGATTTTACTTAAAAGCAGTTTTCCAGGCAAGTCTAATGATTTTCTTTTAAAACTTAGTAAATCCCAATTATTATAATCTTATACCTAAAATAAGCTCTGATAAATCTGGAGAAATTTCTAAACTGTCACAGAAATATAATTGCATATATGCAGTGTGATATTATTCTTGTTAATATGAATGCAACTCTGTTGAATAAGTGATGCTGGTTTTATGTAAGTGAAGTGTATATAGTGCTGTAAAACTGGAGTGATTTAGAAATATCTCTGCAACATCCTGTGATGAATGATGTCAGAGGTTGATGATACCACCATATAAGAATTCCCACTGAGAGAATGTTTTGGGAATTCACATACATTTCAGGTCTCTAGTCTGGACCCTTGTGCATAATGCTTCATTTTCATAAAACAACTGGTACAAATATATGTAGACACATTTGATGTACTTTCTCATCTTTTCTTGGAAAAGTAGACCTGTATGCTTATTCTAACAACTTTTTTGTGGGCTACTTTTGTAATATGGAATCAGTTGCCAAGGATACATGAATAGACTGCTTTATTCAACTTCGCTCTAGTTGATGAATAACATAACAGTTTTATTAGGATGTATTGTTTAATGCATAGCAGATTTAAATTTAATAAAAAACAATGAAAAGACAGTATTCAGTGAACTTTACAATAGAAACATTGAGGTAGCATGTGCTGATTGATTATGTTTATTACAGTTACAATTGTTCTTTTCGGATTACATTGATACAGTATCTAACCTTTTTCTCAGATGTAATTCAAAGCAGTTTAGGCAGAATTCCTAGACATCTTATCTACTCAGAATAGATGATCAAATTATAAAACAAAGGGAGGATATTTGAAATAAATTCTAGTTGGTTTCTCCTGCAGACATGGTCTTGAGTCCCACGGATTAGAGAGCAATATGATCCCAATGCCCTCATTGCACACCCTTAACTTTGGCAGTGAAAAGAACCAAGGTCCAGTCTAAAAAAACTTTTCAGTGGCCAAACACTGATATCTTTTTCTCTCTCTCTTTCTGGTCTGGCAGCTGACACAGAAATATGCCTGGTATGTTGTGTGGGTCCTGCAATTCTTTACTTGTCCTTTGCAAGGAGGTGAGAGGAAAAGCCCTATAAGGAAAGGAAGATAGATTTTTCCTCCCTCACTGCTAAGCCACTCCTTTTGAGAAATGGCTTCCTATTTTTTTGCTGACTTGTATATTTTAAAAATCTTGGAGCAAACCTCCCCTTTTTGCAACATGGAAGAAATGTGCATGTTTTTATCTTAAGTAGTTTTAATCTTAATAATCTGTGTCTGTAAACTGTCTGCTAAGGAGAAGGTGATTGTAGAACAGGGACATATTTCTTAATCCTACATATCTCTTGCTTGTTTGAAGTTTTCTAGAGAACTAGAAGTTTGGGTTTAAAAGGATCATTGAATGCAGACTCTGGATTTGAGGCCATAAGATGAAATATGGTCTACTTGCTGGCTCTATAAGTTGATTATTGCAACAAACAATTAAAAGGGCATGGGAATGAGGTCTGCATGCTCAAAGCAGTAGGGCCTGGAAGCAATGTGGGCTTTGAATGTAATAAATGGGACTCTGCCCATTTCGGAAATGATTTGGAAGACCTGCTTTGGCGCTCAAGCAAGAGCAACACCTCTCCGGACAGGAACCTAAAAGAATGCGCCTGCTGTAATGAATGGCAGAGAGATGTAGTGTTCACGTTTGTATGAAGTCTGAAGCACTTTCTGCAAATTGTTTTTGAAGTATGCATAGCCCTTTTAATAAATAAGAAAAAGCACTGCTTCTTTGACATCAGTAAATAAATGAATATTTAAGTATCATTGCTTTGAGGATACTTTATAGCCTAGTATTACATTGCTTAGTTTTACGTGCAGAAGATCCCATGTTGAGCCTTTGGAATTTTTAGTAAAAAGGGACTAAGGAAGTTGTTAGGACATAAGAATCTGCCTTCAGCTTGAGATGCTGGCAGCAGCTTGGGATGTTCCATATAATTCAATTGTGAGTATATCTGACAACAGACTCCTCTTTTTTTCCTTTTGTCCAATTGCTTTTTTTTTTTTTAATCCCATCCATGGATTCTGAACAGACACACTAATTCCCCAAATGTAAATAAAATACAGGTAGTCCTTGTTTAGCAACCACAATTGGGACTGGCAACTTGGTCATTAAGCAAAGTGGTTGCTAAGTGAAACTGTGACTGTGCTTACATTCTTACTTCAGCTGTTCTTTGCTTTACAGACCTGTGAAGGTCGTAAATGTGAGGGCTGGTCACAAAGTTACTTTTTTCATCCCCGTCATAACTGTGAACAGTCACTAAATGAGTCAATCATTAAACAAGAACTACTTGTAAATACTAACCTTCTTTAAGCTGTTAGTTTCCATACAATCCAAAAGGGCAGAGAGAGAAAACTGGGCAGTGTCTGCTGGCCCAAACTCTGTGTGTCCCATTTGCCTTCAAATGGTCTGCGTGTTGGAAATGTCTCTGCAGAGGAAAAGACAGCCTAATGTACTTGGGAATTTAAGACCTCAGCTCATGGAGGCAGTCAATGAAAAGAGGGGAACTTCTTCTCTACAGAGATGCAGCCCCCATAAGGATAGTGTGAAGGCTGGGTCAACTGAAGACTTCAGAATAGGTGATGGCCAACAGATAGGGATGGGACTAGAACCATCTTTCTTAATGCGATCTGAATCCCATGTTCATTTTCCAATAAAAACCTAATTGATGTATTATGGAGGACCCTTTAATAAATCCCTCCAGTTCTCCTTGGCATGTGTAATTTTTGTCCACTGTGGCAAAGGAGGTGGTTTTCCTGCCCTGCGGCTGTTTGGTCTCTTCCAGTGTAGTCTTATATGCCAACCAAGAATGGAAGAAGACCATACCAAAAGAAAGGAACTATGAGAGTATTGCTGTAAGTGTAATAATACCAAAAGCCTACTGGAATCTTATGCTTCTGCTTTGTATGGCCAAAACTGTAGATTTACCAGCCAGCATGGTTAAGAAGTTTGCTCTTTTTCTTGCCATATTTTCCTACTTCCTTTAAAGAAAAAAAATATTTTACCATGTGTTAATTTACTGTTGGGCCCGAGTAAGCTAAATGAGAGCAGGAGGCATCTCTTATGCTTTGGAGAAAGAAATTATTTCCCGGGGGGGGGGGGGGTAAGGGGTGAGGGGACTATTTAGTCTTTTAGAATGAAGATATCACAATCCCAAAGCCACAAATCGGCCACTACCTCTGAGCTAACATAGAAAGATGTGTTGTTATTATCAGCTGTCATGATTAAGAATCATTTTTAAAAAGAAAACAGTAAGTTAACTATACAAGTTAATATCAAAACAGTTGGTCTAGCGTAATCTGGTAACTGTGATAGTCTTTTAAAATAAGATAGTATTTAGGAGTTCTCTCTCTCTCTCTCTCTCTCTTTTTTAAGAAAACTTTGTGTGAGAAAGATTAGGATACTGGAATATGCCAAAATAATGATACATTCAGCACAAGAAATTAAAGTTAAATTATCTTGTGCATGTTATTAAGATGTGAAATTGTTAATTCTCAGAAATTTGCAGAATTGGATCCAAGTAGCCAAACGGTCTCCCAAATCAAGATTAACATAATCTCAATCTCTGTATTGTATTCAAGTACAGTGAATGATTTATGCATTTCCTCCTTCAAGAGAATCTGGTTTCCAGACTTGGATGTCATCACACAAATGCCATGGCTAACACACTTGTGTCAGATGTCAAGATGCAAGGATATAATGACAGCATTTGCATGAAGACGTCTTGGCACACGTGTAACTACTGTGGTGTCATCATGGCAGTGAATGGTATTGTGCAGTATTTGTGTTATTGCCATTTTTATTATAGCTGTGGAGCTGTCAAAAACGATCGCTGTGCATAAAGAAATCAGATGGCAGTCTAGCACATCAATTTACGTGATTCAAATATCATGGTAGGTCATGGTTTGTTGAATCCCAGTTAAACAACTGGCTAAGTTAACACATTAAGCAGAAAAGAATAACCCACAAATGGCTCTCAAGCACCCATTTATGGCCCTTCAGCATTCCCAAGATTTTGTTGCTAAAACTCAGCAGGATCACCACTGAAGGATGACCATTGAATTGTTCTTTGAGTGTAAGTGCTAGAACAAACAGCTGATACAATTCTTGCCATTAGTAAAACAAGAAACAGATGGAAGCTCCCCACTTCCTCCCAGATGAGAGTCACTTCCAGCACATTATATAGAGCAGGCAGGAGAAAGAGGAACAAACTTTTTGAACATTGAATGCAGTATAAATAGAATTTGCAGTTGATATACAGCAATCACTGGAATTTCTTTTACAATGGCTTCTTAGCTTTTCTGCAATAAATCAGAAATAAATGTATTCTTGTTTGCCTATATATCTGCATGTTGGGAATATCTGTTTCCAATCCTTTAATCAGCCTGGAACCCATATTCAAGACCAGCATAGAATATATCATCCCATTAGCACAAGAGAGAAAAAAACTCTCAGAGTTTTTTCTGAGAGCTGAGGAAATGAATGAAACCCACAATCTTGTGAATCTTGCCCCTCCAAAGGTATTTAATATGATGATAAAATTAATTGGTGGGCTGGTCATATTAACATCACAGAGCCAATCACACTACTCAAGCCACCCGTCAGCATTCTTCATATTAGAAGTAAAGTTGCCACACGATATATTGTCTGCAACATTCCCAGAATCTGCTGGATTTTCAAAAAGAAAATGCTATGAAGCCATCTGATTTGATTCACTGCTTGAAAGCAGATCCCTATTTGGATTTATGACTTATTTCAGTGGGGGATTCAGTCAAAACACTGTCACATCAAAGGACTTTTTCAGAGCTTTGGCTAGCATTAATATTCCCATAGATTTGGCTACTTCATAACTGAAGTGCAAGAATCCTGCTTACTATTCATGAGACTGACGTTATGGTTGTATTCTTTGGAATCAAAATGAAATTCTTTCCACCAAATTGAAGGATGTTGAATTAAAAAATGTGCAGAAGGAATTTGGACACATGACTAGCTATTTGTATTGATAGATCCATATTAATTTGCTTTTACTACTGATCAGTAAAAGGCTATAATGCTATTCTTCCAAACCAATTCCTCTGCAGCTGATTATTCTTGCAGTATATGGACTTTCAAGATCTGATTATTGAGACAGATCTGCATAAACATTGATTTACCCTGTTGAATATGGCCTGCCAGCCAGGTATGGATGAATGTATGATGTATAATCTCCCTCCTAGTTCCTATCAAAATGCCCTCTAATTCTTTGAAGATTGCTCCCTCTTTTAAAGATTTGAAAATCATCTTCCCAATATTCCACCCTTTATAATATTGGCACCCCATACCTGCACTGAAAAAAACTCAAGAGGACCATGACATGGCAGCAAAGAATATGAATTTTCTGTCTTGTTTTGCTGCCAACTAATGGTCATCTGGATTTTTGCATATGTATATGGTATGCCTGTACAATAGTTACTGTGTTCTACAATGCTTATAAGAATGTCTTATAATTGTAATACATTTTCTCACCAATAAGAAAAGCGTGTGAACCTTCGACCAGCCTTGTTCTTTTGACTGACTGTTGAGGATAGATTATTTTTCCTCCCTGTATAGATGTAACTCACGTGTGTAGCTTCTTTGCCAGTTTTTTTCTTCAATGATGAAATTATTATTCTGTATTGTTGCCAATGAAATAATAAATTAAACAGAATGAAAACCATAAATACCAAAAAAGTGAACATATGCTACACATATAACCAAAATTGAATGGTGCAGTTAATTAAAACAAATCTTCATCCTTCTTGCCAATTCTTTAAAAAAACCAAACTCTCCACTAACTTATTTAAAAGCTATGCATTGTACCGTTCAAAAGAATTTTCCAAGGTAGGTATGCAGCTGAATATTCTAAAAATATCACTGAAACCAGTGTCTAAAATACAAACTAAAAACAACAGCACAAAAGAGACAAATAAAAACAACTAAAAACATAAAGAACAATAATTTCAATCAATGAAATCTTTGATTCCAAGCTGGAAACAAAACATGGGAGGGTAGGCTTAAACAGTGAACCTAACTTTTATGTAAACAAAAAATCTAAATGTTTGAACTGATATACCTCTATTTGTCTAGTGCAGTTTGCCAATTTTGTTGTATTCTTTGGTACTTTGTATAAAGGACATTAAGGGTTAGTTATCCAAGTGTGATCTATCACTAGTTTACTCCTGACTTTTGCAAGCTGTCCGTGAGCAGCCTTGTCATGCATTAGTAAATCATACAGATGAACAAATGTACCAGCTCTACAACATTAAGTTGCAGCAATAATAGCAGAATGCATCTGGATAGAAGCTTCTTTCCTTGCTCAACAAATCTTAGCGACAGGTTTTATATTAATGTTTTGGATAAAGTTTTTAATATCCTGAACTTGATCCTACAGTTTGCAGGCTGGCAATGTTTCTAGAATCAGTTCTCATAAACTGATAGCAGAATACACAACAAACATCATTTTCTTCCAACCTGGTATATCTAATGGAGGCTGCAGGAGTCTTCAGATGTGGGCCACAAGTAACATTTTACCCATTCTTGGGCCAAATCAGTTTTTTCCAACCTATTTTCCTCCAGTTGTTCTGGAACCACAACTCCCAGAGTTCAATTTATATCACTTTCCAGAAGTCCCATGCTAGCTGGGACTTTTGGCAGCTGTAGTGCCAGTGAAACTGCAGGACACCAGGTTAGAGAAGGTTGGTTATGTAAGGACAGCCTTTTAGAAGCTTGAAGTTTTATCAGTTTTGGCCTTGAGTGTTATATGACCCTGGTATATGACCATTTTCTTAACCTGCCTCAGCCAGATACAGGCAAACTTCATGCCTTCTCAAGGTTGAATCTTGATCTTGCTCAAAATCTTCTGAGTTTTTGTTTTCTCCTGGCTGGTGGCTCAAGGCAAACAAATAGTTTGGTAGGTGGATACCTAGGTGGTGGATGGGGATGGGATCAGTGAAGAATAAGTGGTTAATAACCTACAACGCAACTATGTAGAATAGTAGCATAGCATAAAACAGAATAGAATATGCAGGTTTTCTTCTTCATAATACTGTAATGTAAAATATAATTGCCTAAGTAAGATAAATGGGCTTTGTAACTAGGGTCTGTGCTCCTCTCTCCATCACGTGCATATGTCTACTTCCTCTGGTTCAAGTCAACTTTCATTTTTTCTACCCCTGGAATTGCTGTGCCTTTCCAGGCAAGAACATACAGCTTGTCCCATGCCCACTCAACTCCACTGCTCTCAACCTCTTGGTATCCAGAGGCTGATATACAAAGGAGAAGTTATACTCAATCAAAGCCCAGGTGAATACTTCACTGCTTTTTATTTTTAAAGGCTCCAAAGGAAACCCTGTTTAAATTAATCCCTGTTATTTTTTAAAAACCAGTTACCCTTGGACTGATTTGTTGTGTGGTTTATATTCTTTGTGGATTGAATATTTTTTTCAGGAATCAGTAGATGTGCAGTATATACAAGGATCTTATCTGTAAAATTTCAAAAAATAATTTGAGAAATAATTAATTTACCACTCCACATTGCTACAATTTTATTTTCTGTCCAGTCTCCTGTTTACTTATAATTCCTGCCTTTTTCTAGTGGAGAGTACATCGTGTTTCTTGCTTGCTTTATCAGTTTTTGAGTTACCATCTCCTCAGATATAATCCTGAAGAAAATGCATTCATTGAGTTTAACTTGGTGCTAGCATTTCAACATGGGGAGTATCAGTTCAGCAAGTTAAAATGTCTCTAAAAGAAGCAATATTTAACATGTAAATAAGAGAATCCTCCTCAAGTACAGTGTATTTAGCCGTCTGGCTACCATCAAAGCAAATGATGAGGACCTTCAGGAACTCAATGATTTCTTTGTAAGACAGATGGAGAGTTGGGGAGGCAACCTTCTGGAGAAGAATCAGGGCAGGAAGGGTTGCTTAACTCTTGCCCTAGCTAATGATTCTTCTTGCTAATGTTCTCAGGCTCTTTTTTAATTTACCCTATTTTAATTGGTCACTAGAGATCAGTCTAGTGGTGGCAATGGTCTTTAGAGAGCATGTGCAAGGGAGAAGATGTGGGGGGCAGAGCCCTTATTCACTCTTCCATTGCCTTTTAGCAATTGGATGGTTTGTCTCAGCAAAGGTGTTAACAATATTTACTGAGATAATGTTTATTGCTGCCTGGTGTGATTTAGTGGTGGTAGTAAATGACTTTATATGAAACATAAATCTCTAATATGTTCTTCCTGTGGGCAAACTGTCTCTTTAGATATTACCTCTGGATTTTCCTACCATTTGGAATTAAATGGTTAGGAATACTAGCAGAAAATATACTGTAACAAATCTAACCAGCAAACTTAGTCTGTCAGCCTTGCAAGGTAGTCCAGACAGGCAGCATGACCCGATGGACTAATTCTACTTTATGGTAAGGTTACATTAACAGAATCTTGCAAGTATGAAAGTACATTTCCCCCCCATCACCTTTACAACCCAAAAAACTTCTGAGAGGTTTACTATGCCCACATTTTTTGTGAGCTAAGCTGCCTCTTGTCCAACCATTCCCCTGTCTCCCAAGGTAATTCCCACATACCATTACAAGTTCCAGCTTCTGCTTGCTTTCAACTATAACTAGGTGCTTTTAAAACAGAGGTGAGTAAAATATATTGGGATCTACTGAAGATCTTCCAGTAGTTTTCTGTGGTTCTGACTTGCTGTTGTGTAAAGAATAGCAGTAGGAACAACATCTTTTGCCTTTTAAATTAAATTGCTGAAAAAGACCACATGGAGGACGTGAAATAAGAAGTGGATTTGCAAGCTTAGTACTATACTAATGACCAATTTCTAGGCTAAGCATGTCTTCATGGATATAACGAATCTCAATTCTTGGCATGTGTCCTTCCAACTGAGCCACTACTTTATGGCTATTTTAGTTGTTAGACTTCAAGGTCTAAAGAAATGTCAGTAGTCTGGGGTCCTATCAGGATGTAAGCGAATGGACAAGTTGCATTCCATGCAGCTCATGTCTGGTTTAAATATTCTTATCTTGTGTGCTGGCCCATGGTTATGCAAGGTTATGCATGTAGTAAGGTATTAGCTCAGTAAGTCCACACTGAGATAATGCTGCATGTATCTTCCTATGTATGTGAACCTAGAGAATTTATTGAGAGCCCCTGTGTGGGAAGTTAGATGAAAGACTTTCTCCTTGGCTTGTCTCCTATATAAACATAGAAACATAATCTTGTGCTAAGCTGCTACTAATAAACCCTGTTGATGGTGCTTTTAGACCATTAATGGAAATGCTGGAGGAGCTTGATCTTGAGCTACTCCATTAAAATGATTCTTATGTTTTACGTTGTACCAGTGTTGGCCTAAAGTGGCCCATATCTTATGCCAATTAGTTTTAATGTACATTATGCTTGTTTTTTTTTGTTTTTTTTTATGGTAGAAGTGGTCTGGACTAAAGGATAAAAAACAAAAGGCTGGCGTGTGCATGTGGAGGCCACATAAGATGGAAATACCCACTGAAATAAAAGGAATAGGATTTACTGAACTTATTCCCAGTGCCAAACTGAGGACCAACCCCACAAGTTCCTACAAACAAGTGCAGTTTGTGTATTAGTGCATCAATTTTCCTTTTTATTAGGTACAGTCCTTTTTTTTTTTTTTTACTTCCTGAAACTTATTGCCAGTTGATCACTGCTGTGATAAATAAACCAACAGGCAGTGCTTCTTAGATCTGAGCTGGTGGTTATATAGATGCTCAGTATCTGCTTAGCTTCAAGGCCACCAAACATTGTACAAAATGTTTATAAATTCATAGGAAGAGTAGGAAGAAAAAATGATGGATTTCTATTGCTGGAGGTATAAAGAGACACATTCTTATCCTGGCAGTAGGCAATGAATTATTTAATCCAGGTTCATTCTTCTTTGTAATAAAAAAATCTTATCTAGCTGAACTGTGTATGTTAGACTTGAGTCCTAGCCTAGGAAACAGGTTTAGCTGTGTAAAGTGAGGTACAGTGGAACCTCGGTTTACGAACTTAATTCGTTCTGTGACTCTGGCCGCAACTCGAATTGGTCGCAACCCGAAGCAAATTTCCCCATAAGGTTCAATGTAGTTACCGTTAATCTATTCTGGCATGGAGGACAGGGAGGCGGCTATTGCTTGGAGGGAGAGTCCCCCTCCCTACAACCACATGTCAGGGGCAGAAAATGGCCGCGGACCACGTGTCAGGGGCGGAAAAATGGCCGTGGACCACGTGTCAGGGGCGGAAAATGGCCGCGGACCACGTGTCAGGGGCGGAAAATGGCCGCGGACCACGTGTCAGGGGCGGAAAAATGGCCGTGGACCGTGTCACGGGACGGAAAATGGCCGCGTATCCTGTTCGTACCCCGAGCCGGAGTTCGCAAACCGAAGCAAAATTGTGCAGCCGGAGCTGGTCGTAACCCGAAAAGTTCTTTAACAGAGGCGTTCGTAACCCGAGGTTCCACTGTATGTGATTTACTGCTGAATCCTTTTTTATCTTTTTGAAGAGATCCTGTAGGTAGGTTTTTTAGTAAGTGTGTGACAGCCCATTCAGGTATTCAGTCCAGGGAACAGTCAATGCAAGGATTAGTGGAACTCCAATTTATTGATGTAAGTATAATAGCAGAACCTTGAAAACCTGTCAGAGTTTCCCTCTGGTTCCTCTTATACCAAACAGAATCAAGGTGGAGTTATTTTGAGGTGGGTTTTTTTCCTCACCCTGTCTTCTTTTCCAGGTCTAAATTAAAGTTTATTTGATAGTTCTTGCATTCCTCCTTTAAGACTGCCTCCATACTCCTGTACAATATGTTAGTGTGTGCCCTAAATTGTATGCACATTGCATTCTCTGTGGGTAATTATCTAGAAACTTTATATTTCTGATGACATGTGAAGTCCTTCTATAACTGAGGATAGCCAGATCTCTAGTTAGATTAAATATCCCATTAAATGTTGTCAAATGTGCATGTGTTACTTTGCAAAATAATATCTGTAGGATACAAAGAATTTTTAATGTTTGACTATGACAATACTATGACAGATTTAATGTTATGTTAATTCTTGGCAACTGTGTACTCTAAGCACTTGGTACTTGCCATTACATGCTCAATATAGCCCATCATCCCTGTTGAGGTTTTACCTCTTCTTTTTGCTTATCTGATTTTGGTCTCTTGTCTGAAATATAACTGATGACTAAAATATTCTGAAAGTGAGGTTTTCACATTATTTATTACCAAGTAGTTTTTCTACTAGAGGGCCCTGAACATATGGCAGGGAAACCATCATTATTGTAGAGGGTCTGGAAGATGTTGGAAGTTGGACCTTTTCTCCTGAAAAGTCTGCCCACTTGCCATTCAGTCATAGATGGCAGTGGGATGGTTTGACAACTTTGGCCATCAAATGACAGTACACAAGGAGGGTTGCTTAGTGTGGCAGCAACAGCAGGCTTTTCACTCTTCTCCCCCACCACTCCATTTTTTTCATTTTGAAGATGTTAATTGTGGAGACAGCAATGGTCTCAATGCTTTGGCCATCTTCCTCCCAGCCCCAGCCCTTTCTTGGAAATAATGCCAGTGGTCAGTTTTTCTCTGTCTCCCAAATAAACAAAAAGCACCTGCCATATAACACCTCAGATTTAACAATTGTTGATAAGAAAGACAAAAAAGTCTGGATAGTGGACATTGCAATATCTGGAGACAGCAGAAGAGAAGAGAAAGAACTGGAGAAAATCACAAAATACAAAGACCTGCAAATAGAAATAGAATGACTGTGGCAAAAGAAAGCAAAGACAGTACCAATAATAACAGGATCCTTGGGTGCAATCTCAAAACATCTGGAGCACCACTTGAACACCATCAGCACTGACAAAATCACCATCAGTCAACTGCAAAAGGCAGCTTTACTTGGAACAGCTTACATTATGCGACTATATCTTTAACATTGCCTATCCCAGGTCCTTGGGAAGGACTCGATAAGTGGATAAAAATGACAGATCCAGCCTAAACAACTGGCTGACTGTGCAACCAACAATAATATATGGCTAAACTGAAGATTCCTCATTTAGCTCAAGTTAAGAACAAAGCTAAATATTATCTTTATAATATAATTTGGATGTAGCAAAGTTGGAAAAAACACATTATCCCAGTAACATTCAGGATGTTCATGAGAAGAAATATAATGGCCTTTTAAGTACAGGAAACAAACATTTTTATCAAGTGACACTTGGCAAAACTTACCATGCTTCTTCTAATATAGTTAGTGGCTTTCTTTGTATCCATTCCTGACCAATTGTTGAGCATGTAGCATATACAAGCAGCACAGTATACAAATCTCATGTCATTTTCACTTCCTTTAAGGACTGCACAAAAAAATGATTTGCTCCCAGTTTTCCTAAAAATCACACCCTCCACCCAGCTGACAATGCTTCCTTCCTCAGAATCAAAGGAAACACTGATTCAGATAGACTCCAGATCTTCCCAGTTTTCTTATTCTAGGAAACCCTTCCCTAATCAGGCATTCTTCTGATGGGTCAGGCCATAATTCCCAGTCTTCTCAGTTGAAGGAATTGTAATCTAGTACATCTGTCAAATGTCAGGTTGGGGAAGGCTGCTTCAGAGCATTCAAACCTCCCTTCTGCTAACCAAACTATTCTTGGTGAGCAAACTGTTCAGAAACTTTGCCTGTCATTGCTGATCTTGTTGAGAAATCCAGAAAGATTGTCCAAAGAGCCCCAAGCTTTCTAAGAAAACACTTTATGACACTATTGCTCACAAAGTTTAGTGCATATTTTTATTTCTGAAATATTATTTCCAGATGGAAAGGAATATATAAAAATCTTTGACAATCAAGGCTAACATGTAACATATATATTTGGAGTGAATGCTAAATATTTGATGTATTATTTATTTATTTGAGTATTGTGTTTTTATCCTGGTCCAGTGTTAATGGAACCCAGTTGGGTAACAATACAAGAAAACATATAATTCAGTGCTAAATAAATACAACAGAAACACATAAACAAGGCGTCTAAAAACAGCTAAGGGCTGAAAGCACTTCAGAAAGAATGACTTTTACCTGGGTGTGAAAACCGGGCTGGGTTTGGGCCATCTATACCTCTGGGAAGAAGGTATTCCCAGGAGAGGGGGCCACTGCTTTGAAGGCCCCTTGCCTCATAATGTGACCTATGTGGGTCTGCCTTTGATGACTCTCCAGAAATTGCAGTGGGTGTAAAATGTAGCCATCCATCTCATGGTGGGTAAGAGACATTACAGCAAGTTAATATCTGTACCGTGGATGGCTTCCGATCAGTTTCCGAGTGTAATCCAAAAGGCTATTTATGATCTGTGAAGTTCTTTATGACTTTGATTGCAGTCATATGCAAGACCATCTCTCCAAACTGAATCTGCTGTCCTTCAACTTGAGAAGAGATAATTGATCTCCCACCCACCATGTTAGGAGAATGGGAATCTTGAGGCAGGCCTTCTCAGCAGCAACCTTGGCTCTATGGAATAACTTTTTTCTGTGGTTAGGATAGGCTCCCCTTTGTTAGCTCTTCCACCATGCATTTGGGTTCTTTAGTGACATTTGCTAGGCTATTTTTATTTCTAATGTTTCATGTTTGTTAATCTTATATCTGATTTCATGTCTTTTTAGCCTGTTTTTAGTTGTTTTAATAGGGCTTTATTTTTATTGCTCTTAACATGCTTTACAAATTGTTTAGAGCTGGATTGTTAGCCAGATTGTTGATATATCAGGGTTCCAATAAAAATATATTAAATAAATTATTATCCCTTAAGAGTGGACATATTCATTCAAATCTTCATTCAGGCCTGCCATGAGAGGTGTTTTCAGGAAGTGATGTCATGAGCTGTTGCTTTAAGCTTTGGATTGGCTAAGAAGTAAGACTGAGCACAAAACTCAGGGCAATCAACACTGAAAAAAAGGCTCAGGTTCATTCTCAAAAAAGCAGCAGGTTGAGCAAATGAAAGACACTGGGCAAGTTATTACAGATGACCATAACAAGGGCAAGGGGGGACATTTGCGGGAGGCGGGGTTTGCAGCAGGTTTGTACCTCATTTGCTCTCTCTAGGGCATGTGTGATGACAAATATTGAATATTGAAAAAGTGAGGTATAGGCAACGTGCTGTACAAGTAGTTTGCATTTCAGCTCTCATAAACCACAATTCATTTGTGGACTGGATGGAAAGCAGTTTGTTAATGTTCAAGCCAATATTTTATTGGATTTCAGGAGCTCTGATAGAACCCACTGCAAATTTGTGAACCAAGTTTGGGTTTGTGATTGGATCACTGAGATTATTTAGAGCTTTTGGTGGTAATATGAAAAATGATACCATCCTTTTTAAAAGATGGGCAATATTTTGGAAGGAGTATGAATATGCTTAATTCCTTCTTTTTCTTATTTTTCAGCTGAACCAGTTGATGTGCTCAAAGCATTAGAATTTCATAAATCCCCAGAAGGAATATCAAAAACAGCAGGAATTTGCATAAACAGAAGGAATTCCAAAGGATCAGATGTTGCCTACAGAGTTTCAAAAAATGCACAACTCAGTGCCCCAACTAAACAATTGTACCCAGGTGAGTCAGTATAATGTACATGTTGGGTATGTATGTGTGTATGTGTGTGTGTGTATACACACATATATACACATACATACATATGTATGTGAAGTTGATTTTCAGTATTTATCAGTTTTTTAACTTTGCTTTTCTGTTAACCAGTTCAAAAGTTTTCATTTAATTTTCAGTTTCTATAACCAACACATTTATATCATTTTAGGTTTAAATGGGAATTTGAGAAATAGATTAGGTTGCTAGTAATCAAATTGATATTCTAAATATGAATTGCTTAGGAACATGGATGCAAGCAAGTTATTAATGTAATAGCAGGACTGCAATAGAAATTTTATTGGCTGCTATGGAACCTTTTGTTTGATCCCTCAAAGTTTTTCTTATGTTCCTTACTTCATTAAAGCCATTACAGGTAGTCCTCAGTTAAGGACCAATTGTTCAGCGACCATTTGAAGCTGCGACGGCGCTGAATGAGTGGTACTTGTGCTTGGTCCTCCAAGTTCTGGCGTCTCAGCACCCCTGTGATCATGTGATCACAATCTGGGCACTTGGCAACCGGCTCACACTTACAACGGTTGCTATTTGTCACCTTCTCTTCCGGCTTCCCACGAGCAAAGTCAGTGGGGGAAGCTGGCAGGAAAGGTTGCAAGTCGCTCCTGTAAGTCATTCCCATCATTTTTTCTCCTGAGGAGCCTGCTTGCAGCACCTCCTGCCTGCATTCCATAGGGCACACCCACCTGCCTGCACACGTGTGGCGCCACAGCTCTCCTTTCCAGACCTCCTCATACTCATGTGGTGCTGCGGTGCCCGTTCCCACACTTGGTTGCACTTGCACGGCATCACAGTGCTGCCCCCGCCCCCCGGCTGCACTCCATAGCACTCACCCACCAGCCTGCTTGGAAGCCTCCTGGGACTTGCAACTTCCTGCTGGCTTGCCCGCCGATTTTGTTTTTTGAAGCTGGCAGGAAGTCACAAGTCACAGTCATGTGAGGTCCTCGCTTAGTAACCCACAATCCTCACTTAACAATGTCAAGGGGGAGTGCTGGGATTGCAGTCACTAAGCAATGCAATTACATGATGTCATGCTCTACAACTGCATTGCTTAGCACCAAATTCCAGCCCCAATTACTGTCATTAATTGAGGTCTACCTATAAAATATTTGCCGTTAATAAAAACTGCCAGTGACAATGATTGTTGGTTTTTTAAGTGCTGGTAAATTTATCCAGAAAACCATGACATAATCTTTTAGGTTTCAGACAATTTGGAAACAAACTTTGTAAATTAGAGGTTTCTACTTCATAGCACTAGGCTAACTGAAAGTTAGTAAGTACTTTAGACATAACAATCAGGAGTGAGCATTGCGGCCTCATCCTTCTCCATCTCTTTCACTGGTTCAATCATTTCATGTATTTGAAATATTGTCCTTCTCTTTTCTTAATGCTAGAGTGTGACAGTTGAATAATTCTTTGTTGTTATTAAATCAAAGTTTCACAGTGTATTCAGTTGGAAAACAATGACTTTGTTTTCAACAGTGACCCAGGATCTGATTGCTTTAATTGTGAGGAGTACTGCAGTAGATTCAGAGAAGTGTGTTAGGAGAGTTACAAAGGAAGAATATATTGTGACAGGAACATGGACCACACACACCTCTTTTTTTTTTTTTTTATGTAGAGTTGAGATATGAATGTATTGCAAGTATTATATATTACATTTTTTCTTCATGGTCTTTGGTTTAGGGAATCTCATCCAAAGCTAGAAGCTTTCCTGTCAGGAAAGTCAGAATGCAAAATTTGGAGTTTGTGTTGAGCACATTTTATTTGGCAAGTTTAACTGAAAGCAGGCCAGAATCTCTTCAAAGGCCTGTGCCCTGAGGGCAATGGCATCTACCTGAGTTCTTTCTTTTTTATATATGTAATTTTTATTCAAGAAATTTTTAACAAAATAAAAGCCATACCAATATTAGAAAAGAAACAAAGGAAATAAAAAAGAATAGTGAAGAAGTAAGAAAGAAAAAAGAAAAAGAAAACAACAAAAGTTTATAAAGAAGCAGCTTCCAATCTTTTTGCAATGGTTATTTACCCTCTCTCTCTCTAAGGTTACATCATAATTTCCTTTTTCCATAAACTACCCTTTCTAATCATCAAACCCATAAATCACAAATTCATTTTTTTCTTTTTTCAGCAGTTGGAGCTCTCAAGGCATTCCAAATCCTATTATATCATTATTTCCTGTAAAAGGAAATGTAGACCACTCAGAAGCCCATTGTGAACAATTTGCATGAGACTTTACAGATATAATCTGTTATATTTGTTATATTATGTAGTATACCTATAATCTGTTATATCATCTGTTTTGATTTACATGCCATGATTGATACAGGTGCAGTGCATAACATTTACGGCATGGAGGATTTATTTCTACTTCCTCAAATTATATATACAATTTCTGGCCAAGCACAGTTTTGTTCAGGCTTTTTACACATTTTCCTCAAGAACCTATGATTTTTTTCCGCTTGACTCTTACAACTTCAGGAAGCAAAAAGTATATAGAAGAGATCTTTTTCACCTTGAGGCAAAACTACAAAAGCCTGATGTTGTTGCAGGCTTAAACATGTAATGTTAATACGTGGTCTGCAAGCTACGATGAGTAATTTTGTACTTCCATGGGATATATGTGACTGTAAGAAGCAAACTAAAATCTGATGCCTCTTTTTCTTCTCCGGGCAGAAACAAATAAATGCATTAAATTGCTTCCTGTCTTTCTACTGGACGGTGTTCAAGATGGCAAACAGTAAAATACAAAAGAATGTAGAACAGAACAAGTTCAACTTTTTAAAAGGGTAAACATTCAGCACAACCAACATAAGCAATTAATGGAACCCACACAACGTTTCACCTTTCTATAATAATAGGCGCAGAGAACCAAGGCCTAACTAATATACTTGCCTATGTGTATGACTACATTTCAGGAGGAGCAAAGAATCTGGTAGCCAGAAGGACCTGGTTTAAATCAGGCATTTGCCAAAGAGAAAAATGAGCAATAGCAAGGCAGAAATCAATGCAGAACTAGCTGAACCAACTACTTTTTGGGGTCCCTGCACCGAGTAAACCAGGCTGCCATCTTTAGAATACTTTCCTTTTCCTTTGGTGATGTGGCAAGTGGCTGTGTCTCCAGATAAGAATCTCTGTAGTTTTAATGAAAAGTGTAGTAGAAAGATTATAGAAGGACATATTGTGATGAAAACAATAAAAATAAAGAATGCATATTCATTTCTTTATTTAAATCATTTGTTCCCATTAGAACATTTCCAAGTGGTTTATAATGAATATGTATATGCAGTGGTTCATGGGGGAAAATTATCCGTGTCAGTGTTTCTCAACCCTGGCATGGCTGGCTAGGGAATTCTGGGAGTTGAAGGCCACACATCTTCAAGCTGCCAAGGTTGAGAAACACTGATTTTTGTGGTTCTAGGAGTCAAAAACTACTGCATGGCATACAATCAGTCAATATGCAGTGGTGTGCTGGAGCTGGCTTGTACTTGCTTGCGAGGGCCAATTGTTAAATTTTCTGGAATTTTAAATGCCGGTTGAGGGCAGAGCTGAGACCTGATACCAATGAAGCGTGCCAATCAGTTGTTCGGCAGTTAGCAGTGCAGTGTGCCAGTGGCAGACCTGCTTTTTAAAGATTTATTAGCACACCATTGTGTATATTTGTAGATTTGTGTGTGTGTGTGTGCACGCATGGGGTGTACACACACACACACACACACACACACACACTATACACAGTTCCAGAAGCTAAAGAGTTTTGGAAAACAGGTTTAAATAAAGCCATGAAAGACAGAACCCAAAACCTCCCTAAAGAATCTCTGGGAATATTATTAGGATGAATTCCTTTCAGAGAAATGATATTAAAAATTCTTTATAGAATGGAAACTGATGCATTCCTTATCCTAGCCCAGATAATTTTTATTTTTGTAATGCAGATGGTTGGTCAGCCTTTTCTGAGATGAAGGCTTTGGACTAGCACAGCACACAAGTGAGTGGGGCTGATCAAAATGCAGACAGGGCCAGGGCAAAAATACCAGTAGCAAACAAACCTCCAAATCTCCCAAATCTTTCCAAAATCTGAATTATCTTCCAGCTTTCAAAATGTTAAACACTATAAAAATTCAGGGGCAAGTCACAATTATAACAGGAATGGGGGTGGGGTGGGAGGGAATGGGACAGGAATCACAGAACAATTGGTTAAACCCGCCTAAGAGCTACTCATTTCTGTTGTAACAGATTGGGAGAGTAGCCTGACCTGTAAATGCTGGTAGCAGGATTTTGATGTCTTGCTCTCTGTATTATCCTGACATCTTGTGATGTTTGATAAAAGAATGCCTTAAACATTTTCCTCTCCTCTGTGCTTTAACACCAACCATCGTTGTCCATATCCAGATGGCAATGTTTTGTGACATTCTTTTGAAAGTATGTGTAATATAAGCAATTCTGAACAAGTCAAAATCTGGTAGCTAAGTTCTGAATTAAATGACGTTTCCAGTTTATCTTTATTTGCCACTCCACATATACAGTACATGCTTATGATTTTCTGTATGTGCAGTATAATGGGTGGATCCTACTTTTAGAAGCAGCTCAGATTTGGTAAGCCTAAGAAGAAAAATGAGATACAAACAATCTTCTTCTCAACTAGAGTGGACAGGAAGGTTTCAGCAAAGTTGCTGATGTGCCCATGGCCATCTAACAAATGTATCCTACTGGAAAAACCAGCAGTTTTTCAGTTAAAGCAACAGCTGCTGTTCAATGATTGGCAAAGAAAATGAGCTCTCATTTAACCAACTTGGTCACTCCTCAGGGTCACCCCATGAGTCCCGTTGCTTGTTTTGCAATGTTTTTCTGCCACCTAATACTCCATCCTGAGTCTCACACTAATACGAATGGCTGCTAGAATGTAGCTGTCCCTTGGTCTTAAAATGGCAGTGACCTTGCCACTGAAAACCCTTGTGTTACCTTTTAGAAACTTTGAGCAAAGAATAAGGGCTTCCTGCCAAAGCCAATGCAGAGAGGGCAGGACAGATGTTCCCTTTCAGGTGGTACCCAGTGAGAATGGAGTGTGTTCAGAACTGCAAGTCAACACCAAACATATTCCATGCTCCCTCTGTACCAGAGTGTTTTCTTTTTAATTCTGTCACGCAGGTAGTAACTTTGGCAGCTACATGGCTGTAGCTCATTTTAGTTTTGAGTACTGAGTAAATTCACCCTTTAGGTAGTTTGTGGACAGTCTCATTGATTAAAATGGCCTTTGGTGCTAGCTTTCTTGCTCCCTCACCTCCCTCCTTTGTGACAGCCACAGGATTTCTTACATTAAAATTAAGGTAAGGAATTCATATTTATAACCCATTTGGCCTCGTGGGGAGGTGCGGGTGTATTTTTAAAAAGTCTTTTTGAGAGATAAGGGAAGAAGGTAAAGTATTATTCTCCACTTGAATGAAGGAATGGGAGAGATTCTGAACGCTTTAACAAAATGAGCAATAGCAATTTTTAGAACAGAGCAGAAACATGTCAAAGTTGTTTGCTTACTTCCCGTTATCGGAAGTAGTTCTTTGAGTCTGAACAAGACTTATGTGAATAAAGATGATCAAGACTGAGCACAGAATGGTTTGATAGACCCCAGGATAATAGTTCCAAGAAAATGGAAGTCCAGGCTAAGTTCACACATCATGCTAAGCCAGGAATTGTTAACTACCTAGTTGCCTGGTTTCATATCACACTAAGTGTAGACCTAGCCAACGGAGGGAGGGATCAGTTAGAGCTAAGGATTCTTGAGGAAGGCCTCAGTGTCAGCCTTTTGAGGTAGCCCAGCCAAGAAGCACCAACCACTACCTTTATTGTAAGGTTACAGCAACAGAATCTTGCAAGTCTGAAAGCACTTCCCCCCTCCCCTGCCTTTATTTTCCAGAGAACTAGGGAGGGTCCCTTCTGAGATGCTTTCTCCACACACCATCCTTCAGGTTCAGATTTCGTTTATCAGACTCTTGTCTGGGCTGCGGCTTTTCCTCCTGACTCCCAAACACATACCATTGCATTCAGCCCTCATCTTGTGCTGACTTGACCTGGAATGCAGTGGTACTTTGTCCTTCACATTTCTCTGAATTTTGTAATGTGGTATTATGCTGATTAAACAGCATACACATGTGCAAGTGTGCTTGTGCACATGCGTGTGGATATTTTATATGGATTAAATAGATTTAGAAATGCACAGTTCATGAGAAAATACATATAAAAATGTTATACAGACTATATCATATATAGTCAGACATTCTGTACAGCCTTTGTAAAATATTGGTAGATTAATGTCAGAATGGTATGCAGTGGACTGAGGAATGAATACATGTAAACTGAAGGAGGCTGAAATAGAATGAATCCATGCATTTCTAACTGAAGGGGATAATTAAAATATGGGCCTTTATGGCCACATGAGCCAAAACGTTAGAATGATGTAATGCTGTTGACTTGTGGCTCTAATTGGTGTAGGAGCTACAAAAATGGAAGGGGGGTTGCGTGGATTGCAACAGATTGCTTCTCTGTTTCAAAGGAAATGCGATGTCAGAATGGGCTCAAGGTGATTTTGTCATGGCCAAAGTTCTGCACTGAACCTATACAATAATAGCCAGATATCTACCTGGATCGGTGTTAGTATATCCATCTCCAGAGTCCCTGCCAGCATCATGCGAGTAGGCTGAGAAACAGACATGATAAAGTACTCTGTCTTGTTGTAAGTGCCTAATATAGTTCACGTAGCTTTTGTTAAAGAGCTTAAAATTACTAAGCATTGTGGTTTGCCCTGGCTGTTACTGCAGCAATGTCGATCTCTTGTTGCAGTGATTAATACTTAAACCTTATCTCCAGGAGAAGGACCCTGTGTTTATGCAGTCCATAATGGGAACTCATGAGGATGATATTTGCAAGCTAGACAGGATCCAACATTAGTGGAGGCTGGACCTAAAGATGGAATGTGCTTCATGCTGACTGGCTTTTGACCATTCTGAGCTGTAGCTCAACAACATTTCAACAGTCACAGGTTCCACGTGCCTGCCAAAGTGAGCCTGAATACACAGCAGATATTGCAAACATCCAGTGTTTGCAGCCTATCAATTCATACCGTGCCTGTTAAAATAAAAATGATCAAGCTATGCCAAATAAATCCAAAGTAATCTCATTTCAAAATTTCAGAGCAGGTCAGAGGGAGAGGGTTTCCCCACTAGAGCACGGCTGAGTCACAGCCTGGACCACAAGCTGCCCGAGAGAGAACATTCCCTCTGGTGCCCCTACCACTTTCAACTTCACTAAAGGACTGGAGGCTTTGTTGTGTAGTGGTAGATAATGGAAGGACCTCACACAGGCCAAACCCAATTAATTTTTACGAATCCACTGAAAAAAATATTGACAACCCTCTGCCCAACAATACAGCTTTTTTCGAACTACAAGAGTCACAGCAAGCCAAGTAGTACTGTATATAATATAACACAACACCTTTCCCCCTTTAGTTAACATAATCCTTCAGCTAGTGAGTGGGGACTTTTGCACAGCTGGGGGAGAAGCTTCAGGGAAATTTTCTCAAGCAGCTGCTGGAGGTTAAGAACAAGGATTGGCGTCATCCTGAACTGGCTCTGGTGATTCTTCAGGAAGTGTAGCTGGCATGTCAACTCCCAAGCACTCTGGAAATAATGCTTCTGATGAGTACCTTGTTGGCACTCATTTGAGGAGTTTTATTTATGCATGCATGCATGGATTTTTATGGTCGCTCAACTCAGAGCCATCTACTTGAGAAATGATCAGTCATTTCCTGAGCTTATCAACTGTTTTAGACTTAGGTGAATCAGGAGCAGTGAGTGCTCTTATTGTAGCAAATGAGAGTAAGGGTAGTGTCGTTTTGTTTGGGGCTATATATATCTTGTTTGCTTCAAGATACAAGGAAATCCTCTCTGGATGCAAATCCTAGGAAGCTGGCTGAGGGATACCAAATTTTTCAAGAGCCAGCTTGAAAAATTGTGTCCAAGAGCCGCCATTTTGTTTTATCTATTCCATCCAGAATCTGCTCAGGTTAGAGATTGCTTCCTAGAGCACTTTTAATAGCAAACTATTTTCTTGCTGGTCTTCAGCTCTTTATAAATCATCACCAAAATGCTGGTCTCTGGTAGAAATAATGGAAAAATCACACAAAGGCCAAACACAACTATTTTTTTTTAATGAATTTCCTTAAAAGGATGCTGTCAAAGCTCCGCCCAGTGATACAGCTTTTGTCAAAACTGTAGTAGCTGCAGTGGGCCAAAAAGGTATTAATAACACAGAGAGCCGCAGCTGACATAGCAGGCTTTGTATTCATAATAAACATTCAACTGTGGAGTTTATTTTATTAAACAATTTTACATAGCTGCCTATTGCCAGAGGAACTCTGGGTGGCAAACAGAAATGAAAGCATCACCAAATGTACAAATCAATTAAAGAAAAAACTAAGCTGGGCTCCCTATTGAAAATGTCCATGCCAGTGCTCCATTAATGCCCTGGCCCCAGTGCCTTGGGGAAAAGCCAGGTCTTCATGGCCCTCCTGAAGGCCAGCAGGTTCCAGGCTATCCATGACTCGGGGGGGGGGGGGAGATTGTTCCACAAGGCAGGTACCATGACAGAAAAGGCACACTTCCGAGGGCCACCAAATGACCCTGCTTCACCGACAGGACCCGGAGTTTGCCCACTCTGCCTGATCGTCCCAAGGTAACTCACATTTTGTGTAGATGGCAGAAGAACTGTAACATTTGCAAACAATCATTCTAACTCCAAGTAGAAAATGAATTATTCTGACTTCCATGTATTTATTGTTTGTCAGCAGTTATCATGGGAAAGGGTCATTTTTTACAGTAAAAAATCGATTTCCTGCAGGGTTTTTACCATTTGTTTGACTGAAAGCACATGCCTAGACTGGATGAATCAGTGCTCCCCTGCCTTAAGCATTCTCAGCATAACTTTTAGATGAGTTCAGACAAGGCAGGTGCTGAACTTTATTCAATTCTTGAAACTCCCCTCCCTTTAACGCCCCCCCCCCCCCTTTTGCAGGCCAGCTCTTTTTCTTCCTTTGGAGGTCACTTGTGCAAATTAGATCTTTTCAAAAGTATGATGCAGAATTATTTTTTAAGGCGGAATGGTTGGTAAAATCAGCTGGACTACAATTCCCCTTATAGTTGTTGGTGCAGTGTCATCTGAACCTTTGCCATCCCTATCAAAAGGATTATAAGTCAAATATCCATAAACCTATCCAGAGGCATAGGAAAGCTCAAACGATTTGCAGTATTTTTTCAAAGTTTCCATAAGTATAATCTGTTTAAGCCCTTGCTCATTTACAAAGGTTCTAAGGAGCTTAAATAATTGGAAATTTACAGAGCATGTAATACTTAAGTGCTACAAAGCCACCTTAATGAGTGGACTCAGGCAACAAGTACATTGCTCAAATATGAATTGTTTTATAGCCCAACCCACTGAAATCCTAAACTACTGTAACTGAAGACAGTTTAAAAGGAAAGAAAAAGATTGCTTAGCTCTTTTTTCCTTTTTGATGTATTTTATAAACATCAAAAAAAGAAGAATGCTTCTCAAGTGTGCTTACAAATCCTCTCCCCAGTCTAAGCAATACCACTACACAGGATCTGGCATAATCCACCATAATCTATAATCCAGATTATGACTGCATTAAAAGCAAAAAGAAGAACTCATTATGTCAGGATAAGTATTACAGGCTACATGGCTGCATTTGGACATGTAATGTGATATGGTTACTGCCTCTGACTTGGGCTCCAGTTCTTCCATTCCCATGTCTCCCAAAGCAGAAATTAAATAGAACTGGTCGATTAGTTAATCAACTTTAGTTAAACAGACATTAGAATTACTGCTGTGTTTTCATGGGAATTCTGCTCAGGGAATCAAAACCTTATAAGCCAAAATCTAGGCATCAAGATCATTGTTCAAGTTAGCAGAGAATCTAACAGCTTGAAGCACAACAAGAAGGATGTTGCATGAATAATGATGAGGCTCTAGTCAACCAGATTTTTAGGCAAGATTGTCACCTTACCCCTTTCTGGCTTATCAATTAGGATCATGATGTTAATGAGCCCACCTCATTGGCCTACTGTACATTCAGTTAGATTTCTTGGAGTTTGGAAGGCTTTTCTGATGGGACCAGTCAATGGACTGTGGTTCTACCAATGTTGCAACATCCTTGAATCTCCCTCCAGTGGTAAAATAGGGGTAGTTACTAGCATCATCTGTTGCATCTTGACCTCTGCATATTCACTAAGAGAAAAAAATAGAATATTCTTTCTGTTCTTTTGAGATCTTCTCCAGTTCTGGGATGGCCCTGCTATAAAAATGGGAGACAACCCTAACATATAGCTTATTTTAAGGATAACCAGTGTGTTTAGGTTCATACATAATACTAACCTGTAAAAAGCTTTGGGATTCCTGTAAAAGGTTGCACTGAAGTGCATATGCCTTGGCCCACCTAGGCTCATTCTTTGCACGATGAACCAAAATGAAATCACCAGCATAATCAAACATAAGCTATGTATAGAGAATATCTATGCTGACATATGAAAAAAGGAGCCCTATAATAGTAAATGTACCTCACCCTAACATTATTGAAAATCCCAAATTCCAGCAAAGACTAGGCTTGCTCATTAAAAAAATAAGTTGGCAGGCAGGCTTCACCATACATCTATTATAGATGACCGCATCCCACTTTCTTGGAAGCCACAGCAACAAGGACCAGAATATTGGAAATAGAAGCAAGCAGATGGCAATAATGCTGAGTAAGAAACAAGGTGGTAGAAATGCGTTGGCAGATGTGAGCCCCAACTGCTGCTTCCAAGGTATATTGATCCCAACAGCAGCTTCCCTATGGGTTTTCACTCTAGCCTTTGATGCATTCCCCTCCTCTACTGAAACATTTCAACACATGTGCAGTGTAGCCCTTCAAGAGAGTTAGCTGAGTTACTGCTTAGATCATTATGGTCAAGGTTCTAATCTTATAGAAGATATGTATGGTACTGTCCCACACCCATATTTAACCAGAAACTCTTTTGCACACTCTGTCATAAACCTGGACAGAGAGAGAGAGAGACCTTCTTTCCAGTCCTTTGTATACTCACATATTTAAGAGAGATTCACACAATTACATCATGACTCACAAGGACAATGACCTTGAATGATCTGATTGCTCTTCTTGTGGGCTTAAATTATCTTTCTGCCAAATTGTCGCACATCCTCCCTCCTGTTCCTTCTTCCATCCATCTCCTCTTGCAGGCCCAGGCCTATACAGTATATTCTTCCTCCTCCTTGCCACATGCTGAAATAACATCAATGTGCTTTGTCATTGCTTTTTGTAATTATACTTTGAATCTGTTTTTTAAAGCCCACATAAATGCATAGTTGAGCTGTCTTAGAAATGTTAGACTTGCTTAAATCAAACTAAATCACTGGGACAAATGCTACCAATTCTATACATGTTTATTTTTCTCAAGGAAGCTCAGTTCATTTCACTGTAACTTTTTTCCATGTGTTTGTATTTAGAATTGTAAACTGACAGCAATTGCTGCTTACCTGGAAGTAAATTCCACTGAAATAAAAGAACTTGAAGAATGTTAAAACAAATCAGTTTTCTTTTTTATAAGTAAAAGGGCAGGTTCTGTTGCAGCACAAACAGGCACATAATTCACAAAGTCTGTTTAGCTTCAGGTATTTTTGCCTCAAAAAGTGTACAAAAATGGGAACTTGTATATATATTTTGAAATGTATATATAAGAAAGTGCATGATAGATAGTTGCCTAAAAATGCATGTAATGGCGAAATTTGCATAAGTACATGTATATATTATGGAAAGAAGCACACAAAATACATATGATAGGGAAAACTGTACAACAATTAAAGTGTACTTTGAAAACCGATGGAGTAGATTGTATGTATGAATGCATACAGTCTGGATTTAGACTGATCCTCACATACTAAATTAAATACTGAGTACCTGAGCCCCTTAGATTCTAAAAGGACTGAAATAAGGTTAATGGAAACATTACGTAGGTTGTATATTGTGGCCAAAGCTGAGTGCAGTGTGAAACAAGAAAGCACAATACTTGTTTAAAAAAGAAATATTCTTACATTGGAATTTGCAGTAGTTATTTTAAACAGAAGATATAAAAAGTTTGATTCCCACGGTAATAAAAAATCGTTCCAAAATTGTGTTTTTTACTCTTAGGATTTGTGACCCTGGATTGTTCTCTTGACAGGTGGAAAATTTCCTGAAGACTTTTCAGTACTATTTACAATAAAACCTAAAAAAGGAGTCCAGTCCTTTCTTTTATCTATCTACAATGAACACGGCATTCAGCAAGTTGGCATTGAGGTTGGCAGGTCGCCTATCTTCTTGTTTGAGGATCAGAATGGAAAGCCTGCCCCGGAAGATTATCCCATCTTTAGTACAGTCAATATTGCTGATGGAAAGTAAGTGGAAGATAATGAAATGAATATGGTGTCTATTTGAATTAATTGAATATGTTGTCTATTCTGGCTGCTGATGCCAACCACCAGATGATTTAAACAAAACCTTTTTTAAAAAACTTTTTCAGTAGGGGTTGAACTTGGATCTTTGGCACATAAATCTTGAGATTTGCCACTGATAAGTTCTGGTATCCCCCTGCCCTCTTGTTTGCTTGTCTGTCTATCACCTTTCTCTTGCTTTTTGTATTATATTGCCCTTAGATGCTGCTCTCCTATCTCTCCTTCCTTCACTGGGTACCAGCTAACATGGTCTCATTCCCCCTTCACAGTAAGATCTCATTTATGCCTTAAAAGAGTGAAGATGCCAACCTGATGTGTATTATCAAAACCAGCTTTTGATTTGCATTGGGGGAACTAGCCGGAGTCCTTAAACATACCATCTTGATCAATATTGCTTCATATAGTCAAGAATCAATCTGGAGTGGGGCGGTGTCTAAGCGGAATAAATAAAATTAATAAAAAAATAATATTTCAAAACTGAACTATTTTTGTATTTTGAACTTTCCTTTTTGCCCTCCCTTTTACTCTACTGGCAGAATACTTAAGCAAATAAACAAGCAAACAAATAAATAGGAATGCCATCCTACTCACCAGAAAACGTTTTGAACTGAGATTGGCTATGAGTCTTAACCTTGTATTGTGTCAGTGAGATAGCTTGGGGATAGCTAATGTACCTGCTACAAAATTCTCAAAATCTAACTGTCCCTTGTATTTTTCTATATCTCATGTAGGGGTCAATCATTTTTTCTTATGCTTCCCACTGAGGCACACACTTCCCAGCTCTTCCCACTTGCTTTGATCTGCAACTCGTATGTAGCTGAGATTGGGAGTTTCGAAGTTACTCTGTGCACAGCCTTGGTCAATGGAGGGAATTTATTCAGAGAAAACACACAGTCAGGCCAAGAGACGCTTGTCCCTTGACCTCCCTGACCTTCACATAGAATTCCAATTAAGAGGCAGCTAGGATCTTGCAATGAATAACAAGAACGCTGAATACTAAGAACAATAAAGCTTTATTGGTTTAACAAGATAGATGTCTGCACACTCACACATGCATTCTCACTCATACTCATTCTACATCTAGGGCCAGCCAAGACCCAAGGATAAGAAGCCTTCGGCTCACACTTTGTCTTTTTGGAGCTTTTATATTGTGTGCTGCTAGGCAAAATTTCACCACGAGCAACACTAATTAATTAATTGTTGCCCATTTGTTTATGTCTTTGGCTGGTTCAGGTATCTGCTTTTTCTTTCCATCACTTCTTGGAATGCATATGTGAGGCGCTCACTTCCAGATAATGGTTCCTGTCATTGTATGATGGTGTTGGCTTTTTACTGCTTTTGTTTTGAAGTGGTGGCTCTAGCCTTCCAGAGATGATGGCGGCAGCGGTGGTGGTGGTGGTGATTCTTTATTGCATACCATCCACCCTGTTGCCTAGTATCCTTTCTGGCCAGGCTAGCTGAGGAAGTCTCCAGTGTGATGTTGGAAGACACCCGTGCTGCACTGGAACTGCCTAGTAGGACTAGTGTAAGATTTCTTGGCCTCCATAACAGCCATGAGGTAGGCTTAAAGTTAAGGTTGGGCTAATGCCTAGGGTCAGGTACACAGTTGCTGCTTCAGATCAAGAGGGGGAGATTAGTATTACACTGTGGCCATGAGTAGAACTGAATCTGGTACAATAGGGTCTGCCAGCAGCTTTGTTTTGTTGCAGGATGTTTAAACACTTTTTTTTTTAACCGTAGCCGTGCAGACTCAGTAGATGAATGACATGATTTTTTGTCAGGCTATGTGTTGCTGATATGTATAGAACAGTCACAACTATTTGGTTTGTTCATGGATATACTGTGTGAAAAAACTGAAGTCCAGGCTATGCTTTTTATGGCTTTTCTCGACACGTTAGTTCTGCAAGGATGCCCGTGTGGTGATTACCAGAAGCATCCAATAAAGTTGTGCAAATATGCTGCTTAATAGCAGTCATTCCTCATTGTTAGAGCTACTGAGAGGAGCTCCTGCTTATAATGAAGAAATATGGCCTTTAATATTTTAAACAAATATGCTTATTCCATTGTTCTTCAGCTATAAACTTGCAAGCAAAAATGTTTCTTCTTTTTAAACGTTTGATTCCTGTACTAGGTGGCATCGAGTAGCCATTAGTGTGGAGAAGAAATCAGTTACCATGATCGTGGACTGTAAGAAGAAAACCACAAAACCACTTGACAGAAGCAACCCGGCGGTTGTTGACACCAATGGCATTACTGTTTTTGGAACAAGAATTCTGGATGAGGAGGTCTTTGAGGTAAATATTCAGCTGTCGAATGGCAGCATATTTCATACCATGTGAATAGAATATCTGTTGAAAGCAGAAAATGGTGGAACTGCTATGTACAAGCTGCCCTGTATAAGGCTTATGGAAAGTATATTTCCAAATTAGAAGATTGCGCTAAAGTACACGTTTTAAAAGTGGTTATCTCATATTAAAGTAATTGGAATATACAAACACATTTGAAATAAATGGATTTAAAATCTTAGTTTTGCCTTTTTGGGTATACCTGTATACAGATTTAGATGAAAGCATTATTGATTGTAACATTCCATATATTTTTGATATTCCTGAGGGTCAGTCAGTCTGTTATTTCATCCCTCTGACATGTGCATTGCTGTTGACTGTGCATTGCTGTGGCATGTGGGTCCATGCCTAGATCACTGAATCTGAAACTCCTGCTAATGTGGCAAACTCCCTAAGTCATTTCTTTCTTGCCAGCATTTCCCCTTAGTCCTGCTATTATTTTAATTTGTATATACAACCAATAAAATTAATGAAAGAAAAACAGTTGTCTCATGCAGATCTGGTAGTATCATGTATATTGGTTTAAGTTTGGAGTCTTAAAGATATATGATGTCTAAGTAAATGCACACACACCAATTGTACTGTTGGGAGCTGAGTGTTTAATTATCTGTGGGATGGCAACATGAAACTCACTTTTTGGGACTAGGATGGCTGTTGTACTGACTGGTGTTAAGGGTTTGGGGGCTTCAATGTACTTCCATCAAAAATAAACCATGTGGAGTTTTCTTCATAAAGAGTGCTGTCCATACTTAATTGGAAGAAAGAGAACAAAGATGGAAACTTTGTCATTGTATAAACACGTTTAGGAATGGGTTGCATTTCCAAGTAAGCTTGTGTAAAAGTAATACATTTGAAGTGAATACAGTTGGTAATTTGAATGAATGAATGAATGAATGAATGAATGAATGAATGAATGAATGAATGAATGAATATGAAAGTACAGCAGCAGACTTATGCAGCTCTTAAAATTAGTGTAAGTATATGGATTGATAGTCCATTGATTTCTTTCTCTAATATCAGTAGTAACACTGAGGCTGTAGTTCTGAACTCCACTAAACTCAGGGAAACTTGATTTTAGATATGTATATTGAACTGTCAGGAAGTAAGCGGCTTCTCTCTAAATTTTATTGCATTAATAAATAAAGAAGAAAAGGCTGTTGCAGAACATAGGTTGAAAATGAAAGACCACTGGATGGCAGATCCTGGGGAAAGTATTTCAGAAACAAAATGGAGAATAATCTTTCTAAATAAAATTAATCTTTCCATTGCAAACATCCATAAGAAAATTGCTTTAAAGTTCTATGTAGTTCATTCCTTTTACTACATGAAAAGGTGTTATAAATGACTAGTAAAAGAGAATTCACCATTGATTCAGTTTAATAATCTGTATGAGCTCTCTAGTTAACTGTAACTGTGGACATTCAGAACAAGTGAGAAGGAGAAGTACAACCCTTCTACTATGTATTTGGAATTGGTGATGCTGATCTCAGGTATCTTCCCTTCAGAGTGATGTATCCATTGCAGACATGGACATACTGTAGTACAAGCATCTTCATAGTTTTGCATATGCAAGAGTTTGTGTTACAGAGCCTTGTTGTTACTCATTGTAATGGGCTGTGAGAATAACCTTGGGAGACAGGAGGAAGATCTGTAGCCTAGACAACAGTCTGATAAACGAAATCTGAACCTGAAGGATGGTGTGTGGAGAAATCATCTCAGAAGGGACCCTCCCTAGTTCTCTGGAAAGTAAAGGCAGGGGAGGGGGGACGTGCTTTCAGACTTGCAAGATTCTGTTACTGTAACCTTATGATAAAGGTAGTGTTAGTACTCATGCTTTGGTTCCCTGTCTGGACTACCTCCAAGGGCTGACACTTATGTTTTGAATGTTCAAGCTAACCTTGATTAATTGACTGTAATTCAGGACAGAAATTCTTAGAAGTTAAACATGTTAATGTCCTAATGCCTGTGATGAGAGTTGAGCATCCTTTGGGAGAGAATATTTTCTTTGCAAGTCACCAGAATTACACATGACCTTGTGTGATATACTTATGGTCACAGGAGGGACAAATCATCATGGGGAAGCCACTTAGATCAGTCTTCACATTATATTTATACGTTTGTTCTGTGTCTTTATTCCAAGGAAACACATACGTTGCAGTGACTGCAATTAAGTGCAAGACTGCAGCCTTCCTGCAATTACAGAGCTGGTCCAGAAAGAACTCTATTTGTGACTTATGCCTTTTGATATTTATTTATTTCATAAATCTTTCCAGTAACTAAAGAAGATTTGGCAAGAGGAAGTATATTTTTCCACTATTTAAAAGCCAGGAAGAAGGATTATACAGACCACTGAAATACATCTGTGTAAAGGAATCTATATGGGAGACTGAACTTCTTATAGGAAGTATTCCCTAGAAAGATTATTTTAACAGACATTTGGAGGGCATTTATGTTTTCAGGCGTCTGATTTTACAAGGCTGTCACATGCCAAGAAAAATAATCCAAGCAGAAAAGATGGTCTTTAGGAATGGATGTGGTAGTAGTTAGTCTTTCTGTTCCCCATGGAGGTGGTTAGCAAGGCAACAAAAATATTTCAGGTTCATTTGGACTGAAGCCAGATTAGTTTCTGAAAAATATACAGTTAGAAGTATGAGCATTTCATTACAATCAGCATTATTTTACCCCATGAATTTCTCACATTTTAAGAAATGTATATCTCAAAATTTGACCTAAGGTGTAATTCAAGACTTTAGGGTTTGGGGAAAAAATGCCTTTCAGATTACCAAAGGCAATCACAAGAGTTTAGATAAGAACAGTAAAAAAAAAAAAAAAAAAAAGGTTTTGTTGGGTGTTTCCCATGTCCCTTTTTTGATGGGGGATTTTTTCCCCCTAAATTGAAATTTGAACTGAATTTGGAGGGTATTTCAGAATTTCTAGAGGATTTTGAGGAAAGCCAAAAGTCTTTTCATGATTCAACTGATGTTTCTCACATGGCTTTCATACTTGGTAAATAAAATATTTGTTTTGGTGAAGACTTTGGAAGAGAACATGTAATGTTTGAAAAGGTGTCAGTGATACAGTGTTGGCATCTATTCTTTTCCTCTTAATAATATATTTAAAGGCTGTTTATCAGGCCAAGGATTATTGAAAACTAATAAGAATATCATAACTCACATCTGAATGTGAGAATGGTAGAATTAATTAAAATGGCTGTACAGAATATTGCAAGATTGATGAATGTTCTGGCTATGGTGCTGGACTTACATTGGCTGTTTCACATATGAAGGCATAAAGGCCAAACACAAATCTTTCCTGCTTCATGGTCTGAAGAGGATATCTCAGTAGAACCAAAAAATTCCTGCTGCAATTTTAGGCCCTGCACATTTAAGCAGATACTCGATCAGGATTGTATTGCTGTAGCCTCAGAGAGTTGGTAAGATTGTTTCAATTCCTACAGTGATTTCCATTTGCAGCCATTGCTACATGCAGTCTCAGAACACAATCCCATGGTTTTGATGTATGGGTTAGGAAGCCAAGAATGATTCCTCTGGCAAAGAATGCCTCTGTCTCAGGTTTTAGTGAAGGTGTTGTTCCACCCACTGGCAGGCTTTGAGAAAATAACCATTAAGGATCAAATATTTCAGTATGTGTGTCAGTATATATGTCAGGATTCTTTATTTTACCAACATCCAGAGCATCTATGTCATACATGCATTGTTATTGAGATGTTTGAATAGAGAGCTGGCATGGTGTGGTGGTTAAGGTGCTGGACTAGGAGCAGGGAGACCCAGTTCTAGTCTTCTCTTAGGCAAAGAAGCCAGCTGGGTGACCTCAGGCCAGTCACTTCCTCTTAGCCCTAAATCATTATCAGACTCTGAGGCAAACCAAGGGATTGATAGCTTCACTTATAAGAACCAGCTGACCAAAGAGCAAAAACAAGAACATCAATGTTTGAGTTTTCTTTTTTTTTCTGCAGACCTTTCAAGAAAACCCTGGAAAAATATAGTATCCACAGAACCATCAAACTATTCTGGCAACATTTGGGCCTTGGTACATTATATCTTGGTACCATTGTTAAATGGCTAATAGGAAGTAAAATTGGCAGTGACTCATTTCAGAAACAATTTAATTCTCTGACAATGCTTTTCTGTATTTGGAATGTAAATATCCAGCACTGGGAATAGTATTGTTTTTATGAGATATAACATGTAGTTTGGCCTACTTAATGGTTACTTAATTGATTCAACAAAATAAGGATAAGGATGCCCCACTAAGTTGGAGGGAGTGGACAAATAATTCCTCGGCATTTCAAATATGGCACACAGTTGGACACGAGGTGGTGCCATTTCTCAACAAGGACTTTATTATAATCTTCTAGCTAATTCCAAATGTCATAATTCCCTAATAAGTATCTTAAACTCTTCCCTACGCATGTATTTATCATTCAGGGTCAGAGTTAATGTAAGCAACCACCTTCATTGTGGTTGAATTCTCATCCATATTTCTGTTGAAACTTGAAACACCTTCAAGTGTTTTCATTTATTTAGTGATGGTTTTCTCTTCTGGATTGTCCGTCATTTCATGAATAAAGGTAGATGCTGCAATAGCAGGTAGATATGTTTACATATTATTACATATATTTGGAAATTCTGTTTTCTGGTTTGGAAAGACAGACATAACCAAGAAGCATCCAAGTTGGAAGAAAATTGATAATTGGTAATAATTAAATGATCATTAAAATAGCAAATTGGTTCAATATATGTGTTCATTTGGGCAAAGAATTATGAGATAGAGATTGTCTGGTGAGTGTCAAAGCCACTGTCCTGGATGAAACCCAGAGCATCCAGGAGTACATCAGTAAGATGGCACCAGAAGATGAGCTGCTGAGAGAATGCCTCAGGCAGCAGCAGACATGGGAGAAAGTTCAAGTGGAGGAAATACTATGGCAAGACAAGACCCCACATGGGATGTACCATCAACATATAGCTGAGGTGGCTGACTTTGGGAAATCCTGTCAGTGGCTGGAAAGGGCTGGACTAAAAGACAGCACTGAGGCACTGATTATAGCAGCACAAGAACAGGCACTAAGCACCAGATCCATAGAAGCAGGGTTTTACCATACTAGACAGGACCCAAGGTGCAGACTGTGCAGAGAGGCCTCAGAGACAGTCCAACACACAGTGGCAGAGTGTAAGATGCGGGCAGGAACAGCATGCACTAAATGGCACAACCAAGTAGTTGGCATTGTACATAGGAATATCTGCACAGTATATGGGCTAGACCCTCCCAAGGTTGTGGAGAATAACAGGGCTGTGGGACTTCCAGATCCAGGTAGACAGGCAGATCCTGGCCAATCCACAAGATATTGTGGTAGTAGACAAGGACCAGAAGACAGTGGTGGTGATAGATGTAGTGGTGCCAAGTGACAGCAACATCAGGAAGAAGGAGTATGAGAAGCTGGAGAAGTACCAGGGCCTGAAGGAGGAACTAAAGAGGTTGTGGAAAGTAAAGGCCAAAGTGGTCCCAGTGGTGGTAGGAGCACTCAGGGGTGTGACTCCTAAGCTGAGAGAGTGGCTCCAACAGATCCCAGGGACAACATCAGAGCTCTCTGTCCAGAAGAGTGCAGTGCTAGGAACAGCTAAGATACTGCGCAGAACCCTCAAACCCCCAGGCCTCTAGCAGAGGACCTGAGATTGCGGAAGACACATATCACTCATAGGGGTGAGAGGGGATTTATACACGTATATATAGAGAGAGAGAGGTGGGGGGAGGGAGGATAATTCAGTGATAACCTCAACAATGATAATGAGGTTGCATTTGATTATGCTTTATTATGATTTGCTTAACCATGGTTTATTGAATAAACCACAGTTGGTTCGGTTCATACAATATGATAAGCCACAGACTATAATTTACGTACTACAATTGCTGGGTTCACACAATTTGTTAAGTCAAAACCAAACAAGCTACTTTATAGTTTGACATGATGTATGAACCAAGCCAACATTTGCCAGCTATAGGAGGAAAAAAATCCCTGAATTCCATATTGGGGATAATCAGTAAAGGAATCTGAAATAAGACAGCTGTTATTATAATGTCTATACTGTATATGCATTTAAGATGCAACTACATTTTGAACATAGATTATTGTCTTTCTTTCTATGTTGAGTTAGATGGGGATGCTTTTTCTTCCACTATAACAAGAAATGAAAAAGTATGGTGAAAAAAAAAAGCCAGGTTATTCTTCTATAGATTGTGCATCAAATATGTTGAAAAAAAAAATACAGATTTGACGGTTATTGAATTCAAATTTTATGAGGAAGAAGCAGAAAAAAAATATTTTGCAGGAAGACTGAATCCACCCTATTCTTGACACATTTCTCCGACTAGATTTCATTTCACTGGAAACAGTCTTTAAAACACTGTATTTGATTTTCCACAGTATGACACCTAGGCCTTGGCTGGGAGTGAAATAAAGAGTGCCAAAAATACCACAGGAACTACTGTTCTGACAGTATTGCCTTTGGAGTAGAAAAAATTCTTGAGTCTTTTCTATTAAATCTTCTATTTCTTCCAGATGCAGCTTTCTTTGTTCTTTTCACCCTGCAGCTCTGGGTTCATGGTTCACTCAGCTGTACTCTCAAGAAAATGTCCATGTTGAGGATGCACGACTCTGAACTCTATAAATTGCCAAACTGCTCAAATGAAGAGTCGCCTTTTTCACAAAGTTTCTTGTGTTGAAGAAAACCATGAAAAACGGCTAGTTACTTGCTTTCCTCCCATCTGAGCTAATGTAGTAAACACTACATTAGATGGGGTAACCTATGCATCGCTTGCTTTCCCTCTGTAGTTCGTGCATCTTCCCATAGGGAAGAAGTATGACAGTGGGATTGTGAGAAAAGGAAATACGAACTGCTGCTTTTTGCCATTTCCTAATGGGCAAAACAGCCTTCGGTGGTATTTCAGTTTGTATAATGTGATGAGAAACAGCAGCAGTAGTCCAAGAAAAAGAGTGTGGCACAATTTCAAAAAATGGGCCTTTTTTCTAGAGCTAGGACTGTGTCGAGTTGTAGAGGAAAACGCTTTCCCTTCCTCATTATTTATGGATCTTGGGCATAATAAAAATCAGTGAAATATGATTAGTTAGATTAGTTAGAATAGATTCTAGGCATTTTTTTTTTTTTTTTGTCCCAGATGATGCTTAAGGCCTCCCTGTGAGCCTATTTCTTGTGATTCACATACACTCTTGCAGAAGTTTCAGCTATAGGGAAGTACCTGAGGAATATGGCATCTCTGAGATTGCTATTCTAAACATGCGTTCCTTGCAGTGAACCTCCATTTACAAATAAATGGAATACATGTTTCTGAGTGAGCAGAGGAATGAGCTGTTGAAAGACTGGGAATGTAGCCAGGTAGATGCATGATGTCCTTCATCTGCTCACTTTCTTTGCAACTTTGTAGATCTGCATTTGGAATCTAATCCAGCTAAAGTATTTTAAACTGGGAATAACTGGGAGTAATGTGTGAGCTGTGTATTCGATTGCTACCAGGGATATGAAAACACTGTGGTTTAAAAGCGTTGATGTCACTTTAAGATGAATTTGTTCTTTGAATCTAGTCATCAGAAACCTCTGAGATTGTTAGAAGCTTTGGCTACTGTTAGCTGGCTGTCAGTCTGGTAACCAAGATCTCTTTTTTCTCCAATAAATGCGATACGTAATCACTTGGCTACTGCCACTAAGATACAGGTCTCACTTAATAACTTTCTACTGCAAAGTATTAGTTCCTCAAGTAATTTCTTCCCTTTCTTCCTGGTACAGCCTGGTTTAAAGAGAAGTTACATGTTGGGTACCAGTGATGTCACTGAAATGAGCATCCTTTGTGAGTTCTCAGCTGAGTTGATCTATTGTTTTAGGATGAGTTGTCCCAAAAAATTGCTAGGATTGTTTGTGGTTTCTTTTATATTACTGTTTTTTAAAGACATTTATTTGACATACATTGTACTGGGGAGGAAAAGAGGCACTCATCTCTTTCTAGTAGAGGCAAAGTAC
The DNA here is from genome assembly GCF_059951505.1 of Python bivittatus. Taxonomy (NCBI): domain Eukaryota; kingdom Metazoa; phylum Chordata; class Lepidosauria; order Squamata; family Pythonidae; genus Python; species Python bivittatus. Next base: position 19,923,995 of record NW_028277098.1, read on the forward strand.
CTGTATAATCCAAACTTTAGATGAGATGAAGAAGCAGTGAGAAAGGAATCAATAATTTTCAAGATTTTATCCTTTAATGCAATGTTATCCTTAATCATACCCTAAACATATGATAATTCAGAAATGATCTACACTTGAAACAGAATTAAGTGCTTCAGTTTTGAATTGATCAACTGTACTACTTAAGATTATGGGTGGGGGTACAGTGTCTCTTATTTATTTGTTTATTTAAGTTTGCTTCAAGTAAAAAACTAGGATATCAAGGAAAGTGTGAATTTGAAGCTATCTCCTTAATACAAGTTCTCCCCCCAAGAGAACTTTTATATGGACCAGCAGGACAAACCAAAATAAAATATAGATACTTATTTGCCCACAGATGAAATGAATAGGTAGAATATAAAATTAGTTTCAAAATGTTAAACCAAGAAGTCACTTAGTCATATTAAAGGTTCATTTGGCATGCTTGTATAATGTAATATTTAACAGGGACTACAGTTAAAGTTTGCCCTAAACTGCAGAACTCATTGGAAGATTTTTTGCCTCTCAGTCCAACCTACCTCACAAGGTTGTTGTAGGGAGAAAATGAGCAAGACACTATATAAGCTACCTTGAATGCCTAAAGAAAAGGTGAGATGTACATGTAATATGACACACACACACGCATACTGATGAAACAAAGATAATATAGATTGATGTAGATATATATATAACAAACACAAATGCTGTGTTCCTATAGAACATTTAACTGAGATTGTGGCTTTAGTGTGCTGTCTGAAGGAATCCTTTTGGTTCAGTGCTAATTCAGAGTATCATGCTAACCCAGAAAATTGATTAAATTGGAATTGTTCAGTCATATACTTATCATAGCTTTCCTCCTAGTCTAAAATACCCATCATACCTGATCCTTTGCTGTGCTGGCAAGGTCTGATAAATAATGTGATGCATATAGAGAGGAAGAAGCTGGTGAAGGATGAGTTAGTACATTATGTGTGAGAATGTAACTTTGGACATCCTGAAAGGTCAAAGAGGATCAATGATAGAGGTGGATTTAGTAGGATCTGTCAATTATTCCAGCAAAAGCAACAATTATACTTATGTAAGTGATGGCCCTGATCCAGTCAAGTGTTGAATGCCCTTGGCTCCTACTAATGGCATTTTAATCAACATTAAGAGTAATGAGGCTTGTTATAAGTCTAATCAAATCTCTGGCTTCACTGAGCTGAATATAATAGAGTTAAAAAAAAAAAAACACTTCTACCCTGTGCAAACAGCATTGCATGGCTAGATAAATGTGTGCCAGGAGTAATTTTCTATACATTGAAACTAAAGAATCCCCAAATCTTTCCTCTTTATGGACTACTACATCATTATCATAGGTTTTGATGGACTATGATAGAAATAAGTTGTTTAAATATTTTTAATGTACCCTTTGGTTGGGTGAGTCAAATTTATATATTAAAGAGAATTAAAATACAGCCTTTTCCAATAATTATTTATGATGCTATCTCACATTCGTATTTTGCACATCACACTGATGTTATGCAAAAGTGCCACTATTTCAATTCAGAGAATGGTATGTCAACACAAAGCTAACTGTGAAGCAAATTTCACTGTGTATCAATATGGCAGAATTGTTATGATAAACAAGAGGTATTATTATCATCATTGGCCCCATCCGCAGGGTCAAATCAAGCAAGATGGCAGTCATGGCATCATGATCAAAGCCCTGAAAAAAGATCACCCAGTTGTTTGACTAGCATATGGCCTTGATAGAAGAAGTTTCAAATGTTCTTGATGAAGTATTTGTAGTTTTGAGAGTTTATGAAGAACAGAACTCTGATATTTTGCCAGTTTTAAGGATTTGTCACTGCTTATTGTAATTCACATCACAAAAAAGTAGTGTTACTCCTCTCATATTTTCCTCTCGTACCATCTTCAAAACAGAAGAAAGTTTCTGGCAACTACTCTAATTTCTATTAAATTTATAGAAATCTGGAAATAATTTGCATTTTCTTAGCACTCTAAACTGCATGTACCCGCAGTAGTTATTATGAAATTTATAAATTAACATTTTGCTGAATTTTGCTGAAATTTGGCAAATCCTTTGTATGGGATTCATTAAATCCTCCACTTTGTTCTAGTGTTGAAAGAGATTAATGCATTTAAGAATTATTGCATTTGGAATGTGTCAATAAACAGATGCATCTTATTTGATGTGCTTATAATATAGTTGTTTGAATCAAAAAGCTGTTCTCCCACCTCCAAAATTGGAATAATTTCCCAGGAGCATTTCAAGAGTAATTGAAATACTGGTTTTTGATTTTACTGTGACTTCTGTATCTTTAGAAACTCCTCTCATGTCTCAATTGATCTAGATGAGTGTTTCTTCTCAAATGTTCTGCAGTTACAGACCACTAAATAAATGCTTGGAAAATATGACAAACACTCAATTAACACCCTGCTCCCTGTCTTTGTCTTTAAAAGCATAGGAGCTCATGTTTTTGGCAAACAGGATAATGATTCTGGTTGGGTTTGTGTATGTGTTTATGGTTCCCTCCCTTTTTAGAGGGCTTTTAAAGCTAAATTTTGTACCAAACAATTTCCTCAAAAATTAAATACTTGTTTACCACTTGAATTCTTTTATGTATACCATGTCATAAAATAACAACAACCTGAACCACAAACTTGCTGCTCAAGAACGTTCTTCAGTAGAAATCTCTTATTTCATATCAGAAAGCTGGACTAATTTTCTAGTAGTACGCATGGGGAGGGTGGGCTGAGGCCATGAGCAGGGTCTGCTGGTGAGGGGAAGAAAAGCAGGCACTTAATTTGCTTTCAGTTCAGTTATCAGATAGGTGACATTTAATTGGCTATAGGATGCTCTGCTCTCTTATGGTCAGCCCTTCGAAGTAGACCAGGTCAGGAAACAGACTCAGAAATACTAGAACTCTGCTTTATTAAAATAGGCCGTAATAACAGAATCTCAAACGCCTGACAGCATTTCTGTTTTCCTCCCTCTTATACTAAAGACAGTCAAAGCTGGTCTATCTTGAGTGTCTTCCTATTTTTTCCTGGCTAATTCATATATTCTTAATGGCTGCCACATATCTTCTTCAAGGCTGTCTCCATACTCCTCTGTGCTTGCTTACTTCATGACACTATCCCTGATTGGTTTGAATAAAGCAATAAAGAACCCTTTTTAATTAGGAGGGAAGGAAATGGAAGTAAAATAGCAGCAATGATAAATACTAATTTCCCCCAAATATTCTATATTGGCTATCATTGGCATATTCAAGAGAGCCAAAAAGTATAGAAGCAGAACAGAAATATAATGCCATATCACTAGTTCTTTATTGCATGCCTAAACGATACATCTTGCCTGTTAGGTATATGGGACAACATGCAGTAAAAAGCATTTATTCAAACTTAAAAAACAGGCAGAGGAACAGATAGTTTTGGCTTTAAGGTTGTCTATAGTCATATCTATCAACCTAGCTATATTTTTATCAGCAGAGAAGCAAATATTTCTGGCTTTAAGGTTGTCAAACTACATTCATATCTAGCTAGCTATCCTGCGTGCACATTATGTCATAGAATAGAAGGTTAGCAGTTCTGTCCTTCCTGAAGAGCACAAGAGGTGTGGCTAGAGGTATTGTGATGTCACAAGAATAGGTGGAGCCCCAGTTTGTATCTTTGGGTGGCATAGGAAGCTTTTAAGAGGTGTTTTTCTCCACAGCGTATTCAAATTGGAAACAAGGATCTGATTTTTTTGGGGGGGGGGTGGCAGTGTTATGAGGTAACATGTTGTCCCTTCAGCTGCCCCACAAGCAAAATCATAAAAGAGATTCTGACATTGTTGGTTCTTTGATTCTGAGGGCTTCTGAAAGGAGCTCTGGGCATAGAAATGGGAACCAGGAGGGCCCACAAATTGTGGGCTGCCTATCTGTTTTATTAATACAAATACACACATTTACAGCTACATAAACTAGCTTATATTCATATCTATTTCTCTTTTGGATATGGATTTCATAATATAACCACATAGATACTTGTTATTAATAAATGCTCCAAAAGATCACCTCTTAGTCATGGAGCACAGATCTATAGCTTTGACTCCTGAAATCTAAATAGAAACTTTCTGTCCAAGAACAGGGTCACATACTGCAGTATAATTATGTAATGATATTTGGGAATGACCTCGGGAGACAAGAGGAAGAACCACAGACTAGACAACAACCATGCAAAAAAGTATTTCACTCCAAGAAGCAAAAGGGGCATAGGAAGTGTCTCAGAAGGGACCCTTTCTAGTTTTCTGGAGAGTAAAAGTAAAGGAGGGGAGAAATGCTTTTAGACTTCCAAGATTCTGTTACTGTAACCTTTTTTTTTTTTTTGGTCTGCGCTCAGTCATTGCTGACCCTGCAGTGACTGCTTGGACGAGTCCTTGCAGTTTTCAAGGCAACTGTTCTTCGGAAGTGGTTTGCCAGAGCCTCCTTCCTAGGGCAGAGCCCAGCTGGCGAGCGCAGGAGGCGGGGTTTCCATTGCTTCGCGCCCTTTTCAGGCGAGTGCGGTTTCGCGCTTACCGGCAACTGCTCCCAACTCCTTTTTGCAAGGCGCCGCCAGCATTTTTCCTCCCACCGGAGTGAGAGTACCCATGTACTCATGGTTTGTGCTTCTTGTTTGAACTACCTTGAAGGGATGACAAATTAGGAGAAGAGCTGCCTGCAATGCTCTGTTCACGGTCTTCTAGAATCATTAGAAGACACTATTATTCACGTCTGGACTAGAAGAATCTTTTGAGCTGATCCAGCAAGTTTCTTAGGCTCTCATTTATTTTGAATGAGAAATAAAAATCATATAACCAAAGGCCATTAGTGGAAGATCATCAGACAAGACATTAAGCTTTTAACTGTTTTCTCCTGCTCCCTGGAGGTAGTTAAGATGCAGTGTCATTCTCTTTTTGCTTAAGGCAATATTCCTGCAACAATTCAGCCATGTCAGAATTTTACTTGTACACCAGGCACCTCTCCTGGGTGCCTCAAATAGACCCACCCATATCCACATTAATGAGATTTGAGATTTGTACATACATCTTATATCTTTGGATTAGGGAATTTGTGGCTTGTGGTTTGTCCCCATCCGATCTTGCTTCTTCATTTCAATTTCACACATGTAATCAGGACCCATCATTTATAACTGAGAGTAGTCAGAATTTTCCATTAGTCCGATATCCATAATGGTCCTTACCTTTCATTATGGGAGTCTGTGATGGGGAAGATAGAAGCAGAGCTTGTCTGGGAGTCACTAGACAGACAGACAGATGAAAACCCCACAAGGTAATCTCTTGCATTTTGTAAAGCAGTTAACTGGAAGCAAACCAAAAAGATTGGAAAGCTGGAACAAAAGAAAACAAAGCTGCCTCTGAGTTTCCTGTATTTGAAGAGGGACTATGTTCTTGTATAAAATCATATCAGCCCTTAATAAGATATTCCTGGTGATACATATGTGCATATACACACACACCGAAACAGAGATTAATGTGAGGATGTAAAATGAAATCAGCCCAGGTCTTCAAGACAGAAATCATAGTGATTGAACTAGAATATTCTTTAATACAAAGACCTCCCTTGTACACCTTGGGGTAGAAGTAGAAAGTGGCAGAAAGGTCCATGTTTTCACTGCTCCATTAATGAAAATGTTTCTTTCTTTCTTTTTTTTTTAAAGGCCAGGTTTTCACTGTTCCATTGGTGAGCCTGAAAAAACAAAACAAAATAAAACAAAATTGACCATGGAGGGCAATGAGCTGTGACTAGAGGGGAAGGGGTGTTCCTGCCACAATGTACAGCAGTCACGTTTACCCACAGTGGTTTTTGAGTTGGCCCAAGTCAGAAAACGCTGCTTTTGATGCAGAACAGAAAATTACAGACAGAGGTTGCCTTCCTGATCGGTCATGGTGGATAGAGGATGACCCTGTTTATTCCTGATGACAAGAAATAGTTAATGGTCTATAGTTATGCTGGGACAACTTGGTCATACGGATCAGCTTGAAATGTTCTCTCCCCTACTAAATTTTATGGTATTCAGGAAGCTCCAGAAAGATCCAGACTGACCAGGCGCTGTGTTGAAGCTGTGCTTTTAACATACTTGGTCCCAGGAGCCAGTCAGAAAACTTATTTAAGCCCTATCATGTTATTGAGAAGATGGGAGTTTGATACCTTCCCTTCTGCAACATTGGATTGTTTCGCAGGCAGGCACATCAGAGGGTTCTTTTGGGGCATCAGCCATGTGAAAGTTAGAGTTATTTCCGGCTATCACAGAACCACAGTTGGAAGGGACTATCTGAGTCCAACCTTTTGCCCTGATTTCAGGGATCCCAATTAAAGCATTCCCAAACAATCCAGCCTCCACTGCAACAAATCAAGTGAAGAAAAGCCTCCCTCTCTATCTCTCTGGGTTAACAATTCCACCACTGAACTGCTCTTACTGTGAAGAATACGTTTTGTAGAATTCAGTCATTCAGTTTGTCTTCCTACAACCTGTAATCCATCATTCCTCCTCAAGTGCCATGGAACAATGAAGAAAAAGTTATGAGTAAAGAGATAGATGTATGTTGCTTTAGAAATGGTGGGGAGGAAGAATGACCTGATTTGGAGTTGTGGAGAAGGGAAGAAAAGTAAAGTTTTTCAGAGAGCTTGTGAGAGAAAATGGGAGCATATATGAGAGAGAAAATGGGATGTGCCTGTGTTGGAGAGAATGCGGGTGCATGAAAGGGAGGGGCATGTGTGGACTTGTAATGGTGAGAAAAAATGGGTCGTGTTGGAGAGAATAGGGTGTATGTGAGGTATCTTTATGTTAGTGGGAATGGGCCATGGGTGAGAGAATGGGCACACATGGGCTTTAGATGTGGGAGGCAAAATGAGGTGACCATTAACTCTGCATAAGGCATGTATGAGGAGGATGGAGTATGTGTATGTGTGTGACAGAATGGATGTGTGAGAGAATGGGGCATATACAGCAAGACGTGTGAAAGAATGGAAATCGATTTTAAGAAAGAGTGAAATATGTGTGAGAGAACAGAATGTGCAAAGATGTTATAAATGTGTACAAAAATGAAGCATGTGTGAGGAAAGATTATATGGAAGAATGGGTGAGTACGGACTATATGTGAAAGAAAATGGGGCTTGCTTGGTGTATGTGTGTGCGCAAGCAGAGCAGTAAGCTAATAGGCCAACACTAACTACCTCCTCAAATCCAGCATTTTGAAAGTAGATGCGCTATTTTTTTCAGTAAATATTTACTCTCTTCTTCTCTACATTCAGAAGTGTTCACTTGTCCTGTATATTCTTCTGTGGACTTAGGGTTGTACTCTCAGTTGTACTACTCTGTTGCTAGATTAGAAAATCTAATATAACCAGCTCATCCCCCACCCCAGTTTGCACACACAAACGGTTGTCATATTTCTTGCTTAATTTACTTTCCTGTGAATAGGGTTTGTGTTGCTCAGATTCCAGAACCCAGAAATATACTTCCAACATGCTGCTTGATATGCCTTTCCTTTGCAGTGGCTATCTGCTTGGAATTCAGACGGCTGATATAGACGTTGCTGTTCTCACCCAAACCTTTATGTTCATCTTCATTCATCTTCATTTTAACACCAATTCTCCCAAATACTTTCCCAACTCTGAACTATTTTGATTGTTAGTAGCTTTTTAAAAATCCTGGTTTTCAGCCCCAACATGCTGTCCAAGTAATTTATATTGTCAGTGATAAGCCTACAGACTTACAGCTGTCTGATAAGCAATCAGACTTACAGTAAGTTTTAGAAAATTGGAACAGGGAAGAACGTTTTTTGGCAGGAAAACCCTAGTTTTATTGAAAAACTTTGTAGAAGTGATGTACTTAAATGAAAGGCTGGGATATATAAAAGAGGGTAGGGAACTGCAAATGCCTTTCCTCAGTGTAGAACCCTATACGATGCTACCCAGGCCTTCTGAATCATTGTTAAAAAGGAACTACATGAACAAGATGGAAATGGTTTGTCACTGGCTCTTCCAGGGTATTTTTCAAGCTTCCCTGTCTATGCTACAGACAGACCCAGGCTTTTCTGATGGCCTCCCATTTATGCTAACCAGGCCTAAACTTGATTAGCTTTTGGGGGATCAGTCAGGGTAGTTGTGATGCTACCACTGGTGACACTATTCCTATATTTCATTAACTACTATGTAATTATAATGTTTTCTTTTTGTAAGTTTCCATTAGCACTCATAAAGGTGAATTTAATAATAAAAAATACTGCAAAACTTTGGCTCTGCCTAACATTACCTTCCTTCTACTCTACCAGTCTAGTAGGCATCTGTTGCTACTGGTTTGTACAGATTTTGCAAACTTTTATACCTTTATAGAAAACTCCCAAGCCTCAAATAATGGGTCCAAGTAAAATTTTTACACATGGGTTCTTTTCATGTCTTGGCAGGTCAGATGGGCTTGTAATGGCTGACAGTGCAATAAATCATTTTTATAAATGTCTATAAATTATGTAATGAAACTGCTAAGGTTGCAATTTGAAAAGGAAATCAACTTTCCTTACTCTGGTATCCATAGATGTTATGCTTTCAATTCCTAAATTACCAACCCCTGGAGATAGATATATCTTTCTTTTCATCCCATTTTTATCCCACCCAAACTCCCCTTTCCTAAGAGATAGGACCTTGCATCTTTTCCTTGAGAAAAGTGGTAGAAGTATCAAAACACAGTCCTCCTTCAAAGTACTATTTATTCTTCCTTCAAACTGCTATTTAGCTTCAACATCTTTTTTTTTTTTACAAAATGAAACAAAAGTTTGCAAAAAGACTCACAAAAGTATAATATCTACCTTGACCACCACAGGCAACACAACAAACTGATTGTTTCTTTTCCCTATCTGTCTCCAAAGAAATCTCAGAGTTAAGAGTGAAGACAATAGTCCTTCGGGAATCAGCCTTACCAAATGGTCAACTAGATCTGGAGAAAATTCAGAGAATGACCATTGAAAGGGAAAATCAGAAGGAAAGAGCCAGTTGGGTTTAGTGGTTAAGGCACCAGGCTAGAAACCAGGAGACTGTGAGTTTTAGTCCCACCTTCGGCATGAAAGCCAGCTGGGTGACTTTGGGCCAGTCACTCAGCCCCAACTCACCTCACAGGGTTGTTGTTGTGGGGAAAATAGGAGGAGGGAGGATCATTAGGTATGCTCGCCACCTAATAAGAAAGGCAGGGATAAAAAAAAAAATCTAAAAAAAGCAGGGGGGACTTGGAGGAAGCTCAGAAAATGACTCTGAGTCATTGGGAGGAAAATCAAAGGGTCAAAAGAAAACCCCCCCCAGTAATTTACTCTTTCTACCCACTTTATTTTGCATCTCTTTTCTGCTATGTGTTTGTAACACTGGCTTTTGATTTGAACCCAGCTTTGTGAGTTTAAGTATCAAGTGCTTTGTGTCATGATTTCTATGCACATTCTGGTGGGTAGACCGTTTTATTTTCATCACTTACTGCTTTCCTAACATTTGAGAAACCTGGCAGGTGCACACTGTAAAAGTCTCTTTCTGTGTTAGCACCGTACAATGTGTAGTGGAATATTTTATTAAAGGTTTCTGGAAATTGTCAGCTCCCCTGGTTTTGTACAGCAAAATTAAATGAATTCAGCAGCAATGTACTCCAAAATCTATAATAATGATATCGAAGCTGTCTAGACTTTTGTTATTTTCAGTCAGTGGTTTTATTATCAAGCAACTAATCAGAAATTTTGATATTTCTTCTGCTCAAATAGTTCCATCAGGCACCTTGGACTTCTAATAGTTAGTCAGAATAACCTGGTAGTTTTGGTCTTGTAAGCCAGCGAGTTTTGCCTAAGGTGGAAGATCAGATTTGGTTGTGTAAAATATTTGTCATATATCATTATATCATATATACTTAGCATTATCAATGGAATAATGTTTTTACAGAGCCTTACCTGCTAGAAGAAAGATTTCTAACACAGGAAGTGTCCAAAAATATTTTAAAAAGTGATTCTTAGACATGGATCTTTGTCAGTTAGTGATTTTAGATGTGAAACCAGTCACTCCCCCCAGATACTGCAAAAGATGCTATTTTTTCCTTAGCACATTGCTCCAGCTGAAAGCTTCCTCTGTTTGAAGAGTAGCCAGAGGGCAATTCTCAAGCTGAGGAACACTTCGCTTTGAAGGACTGGCTACATCAAACCTAGAAGAACCAAAAATGGAAGAGAAGAGCTCTTGAAATTGCCCACCATGGTTGCATCTGAATAGCTGAATAATTTTGCACAAAATCAAACACCACAATGCTGTACTTCTGTGGCACTTATGGGTGGTCCATTTCTCTATGTGCAGAACTATTCTTTGGCCTTGCTCAAAATAAGGAAAAGGGGAGGTTTAATTCCAAGTAATTACCATAATACCGAACATGAAAATATAATTTCTGATTGATATCAAATTCCAGTGACTAAGAATATTGTCATCTGAATTGGTGAGGTAATACTTCATCTCCTGTGATGTCCCTCAAAAAAGCCCCCTTCCCTGGTTGTCTGACTGAATTTCCAATATTTTTATACTTGTGGGGCCACTTAATTTGTTTTGTTTTGTTTGCAGTTATTTATCAAAAGCTGAGGCAAACTGGTCCTTTTGTTTTTCACATGCATGTTATAGTTTCTACTTACAAATGGATATTTTTGATATCACCGACTTTGCGCTATCCTCCCAATAGAGAACATTGTCATCAGTATGAAGGATAAAAGTATGCATGACAATAGTACATTTGCTGCAATACAGGATTGGTCTGAGCCAGCTCATAATGTTTCAGGCTTTTCCCAATTCTTCCTTTCTCAAATAATTTAAGGCCGGTGCTGCTTAAATGACATGCAAGAATATATTTTGCTGTTCACATGTATGAAGCTTAGAGTTTCCAAAGCCTCCTAATTCAGTGAATTAGGAGTAGATCAGTGAACTCTGAAGGGGTTTGGGAAGGTTCTTTTGGCAGCCCTTCATTAACTACTCCCCCATTTCAAAGCATATTCTTAGTGTTGTGGCAGCATAGCCTTCTGCTGAGCAGCCAACCAGTGTATCCTCTACAGTGCCTGGGAATGGGTTGTGTACTATTTGAAATTAAAGAACTTTCCTAGGCAACCACACAACTCAGATGCTTTCTTGGGGGGCATTTGGTCGATGAGGGCATTGGAGTTTTAAGGAGGCAGGCTTATGGTACCTATGTTCATATTCCACAAATATTGTTGAAATGATAGATTTGTATACATCATCAACTGTTTCACAGAAGATTGTATTGTTTCAGTATAAGTAGCATGAGGTTAAGATGGGCTTGAATCAAGTTCGATTCCTGGTGACTGCATGGACACATCCTAGATAACAATAAGAATCTGATTTGCCACTGTCTTCTTATGTTTTGTTGTTTGTTGTTTGTTTTGTTTGTTTTGCTTCCTAGTCTACACTATGGCCCTTGAATCTCTTGGTGGTCTAACCAGTTATGGCTATAGATTGCTTTTTTCAGGATCAACCAATGTCAGCTGTGTGTTACTGCATGAGATCCTAAATCTGCATGTTGCTTCCAACCCTGGAGAGGGCATTGCTGTTATCTTGAAAATTTGAACCAGGAATAAATGTGACAAAATCTCAGACTCTGCTTTCATACTGATAAAATTACTTTAATAGTTGGAAATGCAAATGACCTACATGTTCTAGTAATGAAAGTCAAGGAGCATGGTGAAACTATGGGACTAAGATTAAATATAAAGAAAACCAAGCTAATGACAACAGGTACAGCAACCACCCTTAGAAATGATAAAGAAGATACTGAAGTGGTGAACAGTTTCTGACTTTTAGGATCAACTATCAACAGTAAAGGTCAAGAAATACACTACAGACTAGCACTTGGTTGGGTAGCAGTGAAGGCCTTGGAAAAGAAGTTTAGATGATGTGAAATGCCAATATCTACAAAGATCAGAATTGTGCAGGCAATAGTTTTCCCTGTGAAAATTATGTTTTCACATATGTGAAACCTATGGAAGTGAAAGTTGGACTTAGAAAAAGCAGAATAGAAAGACTATTGATGCTTTTGAGCTTTGGGGTTGGAGAAGACTCCTGAGAACATCATGGACAGTAAAGAAAAGAAACAAATGGGTCATAGAATAACTCTATCCAAAGTACTCACTCAAGGCACAAGTTACCAGGCTCATATTATCAAATCAATCAATCAAAAATTTATCAGGCCGTAATTACTGAAACTTGGTGCATGGTTCTCTGTCATTTTGAGGTAGGAATTAAATTGTAGTATAAAACATAAAACAGGCTTAACATAAATTTAAAAAGAAGGGGAAGCCCATGATTCTCTGTCAGAGCTAAAGGGAGAGGGAAGATGTTCTGCCTCACCGACTTAGCCTCATCCCTTCACTATGTGGTCCTTGCCCTCCCGAAAAGTGAATCTCTCTGCTTCAAAAGGGTTGCACACTTCTGGATTGTGTGTTCAGTGTGGGGAACTCCAGTTACACTCACAATAAACCTGATTGTTGGATAAAGTTTGGAACTCTTTAAAAATATTACATCAGCTGGAAGAAAAATGGATTAAAGTTGAACAATCGTCTAAAACAATATTATTCCCACAGATAAAATAGCTGTACCACCCAGTTCTCAAGCCTCAGAAAATGACCCTTGCACAATTGCACTTGGATGCGAATGCTTGTTAACGGTTTCCCCTTTCTTTGGTCCCTTTCTTTGGTCCCACTGGCCGAAAGAAGAGTCTGGAAGTTGCGGACGGTGAAACAGCAGCAGCTTTAAGCACTTTTCTCTGCATAATGCCATACCATAAGAAGGCCCTGTGTGCTTCTTGCAAACACATGGTCCAGCAAGAACAAGCCTTTGCCAGAATTCCACAGTTGTAAATGCAGTGAACATCGGAAACAAAACAAAATAAGATGTCAGGCAACTTAACCTCAACAGGCTTTCCTAAAAGCAACTAACTAAACCAACAACAACAACAAAACGACTGCAAGTTCGGTCACATCCAGTAACTGCTTCAGTGCAGATGTTGATGGATATGAACATCTCAAGCACAAAAATAAGGCCCTAGCCGGCAATCAAGTGGAATCCTTCAGGATCTTTGCCTTTTTTACCCCAGACAAAGTGCATGGAGTGAGGCTGGCTAGGATCCAAAGAGATTAGGACAGAGGAAGAGAGAGTGACAGCAAGATGCTCACTTTGTTCTGTTTCTAAGCAAGTCCATTCTTTATTGTATTGTCGAAGGCTTTCACGGCCGGCATACGATGGCTGGTGTGGGTCTTCCGGGCTGTGTGGCCGTGTTCTGGAACACGGCCACACAGCCCGGAAGACCCACACCAGCCACCATTCTTTATTCTTTGGTTCTGGGTTCTTGTGACCCTAATTCTGCTCTGCTCTGATCAGAAGGAAGGAAAAATTCAAAATAATACAGCATATAACAACAGGCTGTGGGGATTAATCTAGGGAATATTTTTGCTTTTCTTTTTCAGAGACAAGATTGCGACTTCACTAATACTGAATCTCTTATTCTACACAAAATCCCTCCAAAAAGCACTGTTTTTCCAAGATTTGGAATTGTACTCCCCCTTTCTTTCAGATTTTGGGAAGGACTCTTTCCCAGATTCATATTTACTATTGAAGATACTTCCTTCCATTGTAGAATTCTGTGAACATCCTTTGAAGAAAAATCTAAAATTGAGAAAAAAGGAATAAGATTCTGTTCTTTTGAAGTTTGAAGTTCTTCAGAAAGTAGAACTATAGCAGGGTTTCTTTTTAGCTTATCTCCTTCTCACATACTTAATGTAGGGTGTGGAGATTAATGTCAGATCTGCTTTAGACTGAGCATCTCCAGGGGCTGTGTCAAAGAATCTGTTTTATGTAGGGTTGTAGTTGCTATTGCCATTTTAAAAGTTGCTATAATGTATGTATAAGACAGGAATTGAATCATCAAATTTCACAAGGAAAAGGACATGCTAGTGAAGAGTAGTAATTTCCCAACCTCACTCACTACTTACTTATCAGCTGCTGTCACACAATTTATTACAGAACTAGGTTAACATTAACAGAAAATGTTTTGTGATTTGAATAATAATAATAATAATGGCAGAATGGATGCTTAAAATTCCTGGTTTACAAGCCCAATGTGCATATAATACATCTGGAAGGTTTACAAAAAGATTTGAGATGTTATGTGGAATGTTGAGAACAGTTGATGTAATATCATATCCTAAGAGTAAATACAACATGCATGAGAACGTTGCAATTGCAGCAGTAGGCAGTTTTAATAGAACACAGAAAATAACTCCACAAATGATTTATATAAAGCCCAGATAGATTTTATCCCCCCACCTAGTGTTTAGAAAATGGTGACTTCATTTTAATTTTAATTCAGTAAACCCCCTCAATTCACATTTTGGCCGATTCTAATTGTAAGGTTCACGGCTACCCAGAAAACTTGAAATCAATCAGCAGCACAAAGTAAAAGACTTGAAGCAGGGACTTCTCTAAGCAGTGTTTTATTTGGCCAAGCAAAAGTCTGGGTGCTCACATCATGCACCAAGAGAGAGCAGGGTGGCACACCCTTGGAGACAAAACCACAGCCTTTTACAGTATTTTTAAAAAGGCAGAACTTATTACCATTATAATAAAGATGAGTTTTACAACCAAAGAAACTTTAGCAGAATACATTATTCCCTGCCCTTGTTTGGTTACATTAATTTAAAGGAGTTCCCCCTAACTCTTATAACTTGTCAGTCCCTGCAGACCCTTGTTCTGGGTCCTCCCTCCTCTTATCAGGCCTCAGACTTAGTCTCTTCAGGAGGAGTTTTTCCTATTATCTGAGCTAGCTCATCTGTGGTTAGTTGCTTCCTCTTGCAATTTCGCTAAGTGCTGTTAGTATTGAAGCTTGGCTATAAAGAACTCTGCACATGCTCTAAAGCTATGAAGTTAACATTGCCAATTTAGATATTGCCAGTTTAGTTTTTGATCCCTTCATAATAAAAGTATTGTCCACCTTTATAAATTTGTTTGCTATCATTGATAACTAGCTATATTAATTCTGGTTAATCAGCTTTAGTGGGCCTAGATATATTTTAAGTGAATAAATCTAATCTCTGCAATCTTGCTGATTATTAGTATTTCTAGGAAGAAATTCTGTTACCACAGTGGTTTTCCACTGGAAAACATGGAATTCACAGAATCCATTTTGGATATGGATGAATACTCCAGAATGCATGTATGTACATGCACAGAAAGTTAGAACTTGTTAACATATATTTCAATTCTCAGTGGCATTTTAATTTTTAAAAAAAGTAGCAATGTTATCTTTAAAGTAATTCAAACATAGTAAAAATATGAATAATCAAAAAGATTAGGAAGCTGGTGTTTTCTGTCATGAAGAATAAATACTTGAGAGCAGTGTATTTTCTGTTTCTTGATGAAACATATTTAAGTGTGAAAAGTACAGTGTAATCTGATTACACAGCAGCAAGGGAAATCATCAAATGTTTGCCTATAAGGGACAACAGATTCTAACAGTACACCAGAAGTTGCTCCAGTGGTCTGTCCTTTCAGTTGGCTGGTTTCATACATTGCCCTAAACCCATAATATGTTCTCTTTTGCTTATGGAGATGTGTGAACCCAGTAATTGTGGCTTAGCATTCTCAGTAAACTCAGATACCATGTCTTGTTCAAAATTATGATTTAGTGTACTGTATTAACCCAACAATTGTACTGGTAGAAAATTTTCAGCTTGCTATCTGACAGTGAACATGTATCCCTGTATGAATATTTTTTTAACAAGATGGGCAGTGACAAATTTGATATGTAAATAAAATGAATTTTTTAAAATGCTTATAGGGATAAACACTTTACACATCATTTTAAATGGGAGCAGGATGAAATGTCTTAAATAATGCCTTAGGAATTTAGTTTAGTTCTCAATGAATAAAAATATATAAACCCTCAATTCCTTATTCTAAAACACATGAAATATTCAAGCAAAGGCTTGTAGGTTTTCTGATTTCATTCATGTGCTTTTTTGAAGCAAGATATGATTATGGATTAATATGTGTGTGTGAGAAAATAATTACTCTATTAAAGTCATCAGTTCTGAACAGTCAAAGCATATTCATAAGCAAAGGTAATTAAAGTCAAGGAAACCTAAGTGTGACTTTAAAGTACTGCCTGTTGCTTCTGGATAATGATTTGATTATAAGATCCAAATGTGGGAGAGGGTAATGGGAATAACTGTGAGTCAATTGCACCACTGTAAGTAAAATAAGATTAAAGCATTAGTCTTCTCTACGCTCGATTAACTAGAGGATTAAATGCAGAACAAGTCATCATAATATGGGGATTGATTCTTTCATTGTTTGTTTTTAGTAGGGAAGTGGAATCTTCATTAGTAACTTGCCTAACACTGGGGGAAACTGTTAATCATTTTTATTGCTTTTTGAAAGGGAGCTGAGTACAGGTTGAACAAGAGATAGCAGCTTATGCTCTATACCCACTTCCCAATGTTGTATCTATTAAACATGTTTGTTTGATTTTAATACAAAAATATGTTGGCACAGCCTACCTGACCTGACCTGATCTCCCATTGTCATTGGGAATGCATTTGTCAGAATTCTGAGCTATCATAGCTGAAGGTACCAGCTTGGAAAGAATAGCCTACATTGTCTCAAGCAGGTTTGAGGGGAATGGGGGGTGGTAAATGCTTCAGAAGAAGAAGGAGAAGGAAGTAACAAAAACAGGTACCCAACTTCCACCGGTAGAAGTATGCCATTAGTGAAGGTCCACCTATGGCAAGTTTGGATACAAATCTGTGCAACGTGAGAAATCTTTCTCAAAGCACTGTTAAATCACTTAAAAACAATGCCTTTGCAATAAGTATTTCTGGTTGCAAATAGCCACAACGCACCACAGAATTTAACACTGTTAAGTTCATTATAGAGACTAGATGCAATCCATGCTTTAGTTAGACCTGCCTGCAGTAATTTGTTTTTGATGAAATGTTAGTTTCAGTTTATTATTTAACTTGAATTTATACTCATCCTATGCAGAGGCTAATGCACTTTGTCAAGTTCCTTCATTTGGTGGGTCTAATGTGAGCCAGACTTTATGTGAAGTACATTGGCAGTTCTTACAATGATCATAGGTCCTTGGACAATAAATAGCTGTTGGACAACAAATAGCTTTTGTCTTACTGCAGATAATATACTGTTTTTCAAAGATTTATTCTTGTAACTGTAGTTCCTGTGGATACAGCTTAAAGGAGGAAGAAGTTAGCCCAGTAGTTTATATAAAAATGATACGTCAGACATTCAGATTTGGCTGAATTCCTGTTTTGTACTAAGTCATAATGCTGTTAGTTGGTTTGGTTTTAGTGTATTTTGTGAACCTGACTATAGTGGTTTCTGACTTAGCATAATTTAAAAACTTAGCCATTTGTGTTTTGTCCAACAAGCTATGACATCCCATGATTTAGTGCATTGTGCAAACTTGTACATTCAGACGACGGGGAATCGAATAGTACAATTTATCTCTAGTGCCAGCTTCTATGTTTGCAGCTGAAAATCTGTTTCATACCTGCATGTGTACAGAAATGGCCATGGAGGGCTCTTTCCATGCTGTCAGAAGCTCTGGGAAAGTGAGATGCCTGTTGACCTAAAGAGGGAAAAGGCAAGGATTTGTGACCCTCCCTAACTCTCTGCATGTGTCTCTGTTGGTCATGTTACCTGGAACCAGAGTTATGACTGCTAGGTATTGTAGTTACCTACCCATTTGTTTGTTTGTTTTTATGCGCATCTCACATAACTGACTATGGGCAGCTTACCAGATTAAAACACAGAAAAACTCACCATGTATAATCCCTGGTATCTGAGGATAAGCAATAGCCCCACTCACAGAAAAACACATCAGTACCAGAACTCATCTATCCATCTGGCCCAAATGCCTATGGAAATAGCCAGGTCTTCAATGCCTTGTGAAATACACTATTATTTCATTTCTGAAAAAAAGAAAAGAAAACTAAGATCACGATCCCGCAAAATCAAATCATTTCAATATCCATGAGTTTTAATAGGAAGACATTTTCAAAAAGTACTGGGGGAGTTAAAGATTTCTTTGTTTTGATTTGTTTGTATCCCCTCTTTTTTTAACTTGAGTGAATTAACCTCCCCAAAATAAATCATCTAAAACCTCATTTATTTCAATAAGAGGGGAACCATGGATTTAAATCAGTATTTCCCAGCCTGGCAGTTTCCAGATGGATTGAACTACAACTCCCCAAGTTCCCAGATAAATTGAGATTATTAGCTTTACTGGAGCCATGCACTCAATTATTAAATATACTACTACCCTTCACTAGCCATAAATTATTTATATATATATATACACACATACATACACACACACATACAAAATCATTATTTAAACTCTGAACTTTTCGTTTGCTTATTGAGGCAGCCATCAGAAGTACCTGTCTAGTCATCCTTGTTACAGCTTGATGATCTATGAATAGCATTGTTTCCACCCATTACATCACAACAAGATAGTTTCAGCCTCCATTTATGATTCATGCAACCACTTTGTGCATAAGGGCTTAAAACGTTTGGCTCTTGCCACAAAATGACTTCAACTTGCTATAAATCGCCTATTTGTTTGCAACAGAGCTATTAACAAGCTGTGCTGGAGCCATAACAGACAAATATAAATTACTCAGATAAATTAACAGGTGCTGCAGAATAATTAAACCTGTGTTAGATGCATCTCACTTAACCAAGCTTGCTTTGTAAAGAAGAAGGATTCCTTTTCATTACACCCCATGACCTGTAATGGTTGCTAATTTATAATTTTATGTTTCCCTGGCAGGGTGATATTCAGCAGCTGCTGATCGTTGGTGATCCCAGAGCAGCATATGATCACTGCGAGCACTACAGCCCAGACTGTGATTCTCCTGTGCCCAATGCTCCCCAAGCTCAAGAACCTCAAGTTGATGAAGTAAGTAATGAGTCATTTTTATTAGATTTATTTCACTTTAGCAGGTGTGCTGGACTCATGCTATTGTGGAAGACTGACTTGGAGCTAAATGCCTTCCGTTCTCTGTGTGAGGGAGTTATATGTTGGCCCTCTGTCCTGCTTTGCATGTATGTGTAATTTACACCCAGACCACATCAGGGCTGCTTTTCTGAATATATCCAAGATTCCCCTTCGTTCAAATGGACAGAAATGTATTATTTTTTTGGTGGTATATTGGAACGTTGGAAATAACAAGGAAACAAGGGCATTTGCCTTTCCGTGTTCTTTTTTTATTATATATATAAGGACTGTATTAAGTTATAAAAAGCATAAAGATAAAAGCAAACAAGTACTAATAATCAAAGAGAGAAATGGAGAACAAGAGAGTTAGAAATAAAGAAAGAATACAAAAGTGATGAAAAGGAAAGAAAAGGAAAGACAGGAAAAATTACAAAAAGAATGACTTCCAACTTATTATACAGCAGATATTGTATAGATAAATCATCTAGTGACCTCTCACTCTAAAACTACATCTTGACATACATATTTTGTATAACTTACTATTTAACTAATCATCAAATCCGTAAATCATAATTTCATTTTTTTCTGTCTCCTGCAAAAAGTCCAAAAGGGGCTTCCAATTGGCATTAAAGTTAGTCAGTGTTTTTTCTCTAAGCAAAGATGTTAATTTTGCCATCTCAGCTAACTCCATTATCCTCACGATCCATTGTTCCATTGTGGGTAATGTTGAGTCTTTCCACCTTTGAGCATATAAAAATCTAGCTGCCGTTATCATTTATAAAAACAAATGTCCATGAGGTTTTTCCAACTGTTTATCCATCAGTCCAAAAAGGAAAGTCTCTGGTTTTAACTGTATATTAACCTTCAACATCTTCTGAATTAATATATGAATTTGAGTCCAAAGTTTTTTAGCTTTACTACATGCCCACCAAAG
This sequence comes from Python bivittatus, assembly GCF_059951505.1. Lineage (NCBI taxonomy): Eukaryota > Metazoa > Chordata > Lepidosauria > Squamata > Pythonidae > Python > Python bivittatus. Next base: position 19,944,021 of record NW_028277098.1, read on the forward strand.
ATGATAAAAAGACCCTTCATGTTGTTCACATTTCCAACATATATTTGAAGCCCCTTTGTACATTTTGGATAGTCTTTCTAGTGACAAATACTATCTATACATCATTTTATAGAAATTTTCCTTCAAGTAAATTTTAACCCTTTCATCCACATATTTTCCCATTGTTCCATTTGTATATTATGTCCAAAATTTTTAGCCTATTTTATTATACAGTCTTTAACTTGTTCATCTTCTGTTTTAAATCTCAATAAAAGCTTATACATTTTAGTAATAAGGTGTTCATCACTGGTGCACAATTCAGTTTCAAAAACAGCTTTGTTTTGTTCAAAACCATATATCTGTTTATCAACTTTAAATCTTTCTCCAAGTTGTACATATGAAAACCAGTGGCATGAATGTCCTTGAGATGTCAAATCCTCTCTTGATTTTATTTTAATTTCTCCTTGATGAATATCAAGGATATCGCCATAAGTTAACCATTTCTGCTTAGTTACCATTTCTTTCCTATAAAATGCTTGTTGTGGGGATAACCATAGGGGTATTCTTGGACACAGTCTAGGTTTATATCTATTCCAAATCCTCAAAATGACACATCTAATAAAAAGATTCTTAAAATTCACATTAGTCTTAACTTTATCATACCATAAATAGCCGTGCCACCCAAATCTCAATTCGTGTCCTTCCAAATTTAATAATCTGCTCCAGTTCTGGATTTTGTCATGGTGTATTAAAGAAATACTGATTTTTCCCAGAGTAGTCCTTGCTATTTTCCCACTGAGCCCTAAATGTAATCTCCAATCTTAAAAAATAAGTACTGAAAGAGGGAGAGATGCTAGTTGCAAATTCTGATCCAAAAGGCTAACAAAGTGATGGAATAAGGGTATAGCTAACTTTATTAGATGCATGGAGGATTTTGGAAAGTTGCTCTCTGATACCACCATTGATTACTATGTAGTAGTTAGATGCTTAGGTTATAGTCTTTGTCTAGTTTGGAGTTCAGTACATATCCAGTCTGAGTAGGCTTTGAATGCATTTGTGTTCTATATAAGGCTGAGAAAACATTCTGCCTGCTATATCTCTGAAGTCATGGGTGGCAGATTTTAGTGGGGGTAGATTGATCATAGGGGATACCTTTCCTTGTTTGTTTCCTTCCTCTCTGTCTGCCCTCGCTGTCCATGAGGTCAGATAAATCTTATATTTATTTCTACAATGCTTCCATGAGCCCCCAATGCTTTATATGAAAAAGTAAAAAGAAACAGGTCAAAGATGAGGGAAAGAGGAATAGTGGAAAAAGATATTTACAATGGGAGCAATTAAGATAGCAAATGCCAAATTTTCCTCTTTGTCCAAAGTTCCCGAGAGATATAATTTTGAACCTAATGTGAAGTTGCTAAGGATTGAAGCTAGGGCTTTTTGCATGTAGTGCATGAAATTTTCCAATAACCTATGGTTTTTCTTCATGTGAATACTTATAGGATGCTGTAGTTAGCCTAAGAAAAATAGAAGCATAATCACTTCTTTGCATCTTTGTTGAACGGCACAGGTTTTGAGTGTCATTAATTGATTTCGCAACCTACCACTTTTATGAACTATACTTCTAAGATTTAAATATTTATTTTAAGATTTATTTTGAGATTTAAAGAGTTATTTAATGCAGATTTGAAATTTATACAGGTAGTTCTTGCTTAACAACCACAATAGGGACAGGAAAATTGGTCGTTAACCAGGTGGTCGGTAAGCAAGTCACCACGTGACCAGGCCTGATTTTCTGGCCATTTTTGAGATGGTCATTAAGCGAATCATTACGATCATTAAGTGAATCACTTGGTCATTAAACAAATCCAGCTTCCCCAATTGTCAGGTTGAGCCCAAGAACAACAGTGAGACATTCCAGAACAGTTTAGCTCATTTATTAGCTTACACCTAATAGAATTTTGCCAGACTAAATCTATACCACAACAACAGTAACTATAACCATCATGCCCTAGGGAGGGGCCAGTCTCATCCTCTTGGCCTTCCCACACTCTGGCTGGGGACTGAGAAGGTGCTTCCCCTGGAATGTCTCTTCCCCCTCCTAGCAACCTTGAAGCTCCATTCCAGAACCTTCCCCACTCCTGCCTTCCATCACACCAGTGGATGTTTTTGCTTGAATTCACTTAACAACCATGTGATTCAGTTAACGACCATTGTAAAAAAGGTTGCAAATCGTGATCACATGAACATGGGGGTAGTGAGATGGTTCGTGACAGTTGTAAGTGCGAGTACAGGTTGTAAAGCACTTTTTCCGAGGCCATTGTAACTTTGAACCATCGTTAAATGAATGGTTGTTAAGTGAGGACTACCTGTATTTCAAATGTGGTTATCAGATATTTTGGAACAGATGTTGATTTTGAGAGTGACAAGCAATGGTATCTTTAGACTTTAAAGGAGAGAGAGCAAAAGAATTTGCACTTTCAAATTATGACATTGATTCATTTTGTACTTGAACATATTATGATACTTTAGTTCAAAACACTTTGGACTCTTCAGGAGTCACAAGGAAATTTCATTGTACACCTATTTCTTATTATTGATTATTACAAGACTGATGAAAAAGGTTAGGACAGTACTGATTTTTGTAAATATCCCCTTTGTACTGTTCAGATGCATTAAACTGAGTCCAGACAAATTATATTAGTGTAGCCACGTCTTGGGAGTCAGAGATGGGAAAAGATCTGTTTAGTAATATACATCCTGGCCTTCTCCAGGCTGGATTGCCCCTAGAGTATATATATAAGCAGACAGTGCAGGCAAATTTGAAAATACCTTCTAAGCAAAGGCTTCAGTTGTTTGCTTGGAACAGAATCCCACCATTCAGTAAATCTCATACATTGACTGGAGAAATTGATCCCCAAAGGGAAGTCTGCTTCATTTGTTTTGGCTTGGTCCCAGTTGCAGGGGACATCTGAAAGAAAGAAAAGATGTATTTAAATTAAAAATGTTTTTTGGAAGGAAGAACCCAATGAAGTCTAGCTATACTTTCTAAGGGACTCACTGCACATTTTTTTATCGTTAATTTACTTTTCCTTTTCTCCCAAATCCTGCTGATTTACTAGAGCTGCTTTCCTTTAGAGACACAGATCATATGAGGCACCCTTTTAATGTCTGACACAAAGGATGTGCATGAATTAGATATATTATCCCTAGTAAAGATAATAAACTGTCTAGTTAAGACAGCATTTCAGTGTATTTCCTGAGAGCAATTATAGCAATGTCATCCATAAATATTTCAGTAACCTTTGATTCTTGTACATTCTTTGGGAACTGACCTCTTCCAACCTCAAATTATTTAACGTGATAACAATTTGTGCCTCTGAGTCATATTACGTGCAGCAATGTAGAAAGGGCCCTTTCTTTCAGGAATGGTTTAGAATTCCTTCACAGTGGCATTGTGGGAGACGGGAGAACCTCAGCAGTGTTGCTAATACGTTATTTTTAGGGCTAAGTGCAGTGGATGATGTCATGTATTCACATGCATTAAGACAGGGCAATATTTTTGGCCAGCTTAGCTGCAGCCTGATTCAGTGGAGGACCCAATCCAGAGATGGTCAGAATCACAAATATTTCCAGAATTCAACAGCATTTTTTTCCTGCACTTTTTAAATAGGATTTGTACATAGTAAGATATCCTACTCTGAAAGCAGACCCTAAAACAATTGCTTTTTCATTAGAATCATAATAATGTCATACATTCAAGTTATGATGTAGACAGATTGGGCAGTGCTTCCCTCTGTCTTTCATTGCCACTTTTACCATTTAGCAATACCTTTTACAGTGCATGGTAGTGTGGGCAGATCAGCCTCTTTTGGATCTGAGATATTTGTTGCATGATTCGTTGACACGTATGGTATATTCTTTTCAAAACCAAAGTTGATTAAAGCTTCAGAATATTATTTCCCTTCCAGGATATTTAGAAAAAATGCACATCCACTACAAAAACAGATTTTGTTTCCCACTTAGAATATTTCATATAGGCCAGTTGCCTCCTTTTTCAGCAGTGAGCTGATGCTTCTAGAATGCGGTTAATGAAGAAAACAGTCATTTTTACTGGAGCTGCATGATGATTAAGTTGTATAATACAAATGTGCTTCTCTCTGGTAAAAGGAGGCATGAATTCACAATGGAAAGATTATATTACATCAAGTAATGCAAGGATTTATTCATTTCATTCCTGAACTTGTATCAAAACACTCATCCATGTGCAATAATCATTACAAATGGATCCTTACCAGTTAGACATAAACCTACTGTAACTTCAGACATTCTACAGAAAGAAATATGTTTTTCCTGGATTTTAACTCACTTTAGACATTTTGTCACTGGAGTTCAGTCTGGATCCAGGCTGAGCATCTAGCGCTTCTTGACTTATGCCTGTAACCAAGACTGTTGCATTTCAGATCATAGAAATCATTTCCATCCACAATTGCTTCTATAACAAACCAAATACTTGTCAGTTAGATCAAAAACCCTGTTACAAGAATATTCAAGGATTTGGGGAAGGAATATTATTTTCAGATCCCAATCCACCTGGCTGCAAAAGTCATGCACATCATAATTTAGGACTTACTTCCTGCTGTGTCCTTTACTTGCAGTCTGACTGAGGCTTCTAAATTCTGGAGTATGAGGATAGCGATATCACTGTCATGCGGAAGGCCCTCAGAGCCAAACTGTAATCAGATAGGATCACAAGCAACCTTCCACAGATTAACCTGACCTAAGCCAAATTAAACTACAATCTTCTACTCATTAACTTGTCGCAAGTTACGCTGTGTTATACTGGGGCAAAATCATTACAGCTTAGTGGCGGAACACAAGCTTTGCATACAGAAGTTCCAACTTCTTCGTATTTGCAGTTTATAAAGCATGAGATGAGAGATGATGTAAAACACTCCTACTGGAGTTCCATGAGAGCTACCGTAGCATGAGCGTACTATATATACTCCATGACTCCATGAGAGCCATTATAGCAGACCAACCTTCACTAATCCTCGTATAGATCGAAGTTGCAACTTCCAGATTTCCCAGAAGGCTGGGGAAAGTTGCAGTAGTCAAATTATCTTTTGAATTATTCAGTCAGGTTGGGAAGACTGCAGCTTGATGGACAAATACCAGTTGCTCCCTGTATGCCAACAGTAACAAACAAAGCACATTATATAAAGGTTCCTGCAGAAGAAAGAGTTCTAGATGATTAATCTAAGTTCACCTAAAAAAACATTATGGAGGAAGATATTTGAATCTACCAACAACATTGCAAACTCTTCATTTTCATCTTTTCATGCATGAAGACACCAAGAAGGCTATCAATAGCAAGTACGTGTGATTATGAAAGTAGTACCATCTAACTTTGCTAAACTCCTTATAGTGATGCCTTTGAACTGTGGTGCTGGAGAAGACTCTTAAGAGGCCCCTGGACTGCTAGGAGGTCAAACCAGTCAATCTTAAAGGAAGCCAACCCTGACTGCTCATTGGAAGGATTGATAATGAAGCTCAAGGTCAGATACTTTGGTCACCTAATGCAAAGAGAGGACTTTTTGGGAACGACCCTGATGCTGGGAAAGATTGAAGGAGAAGGGGACGGCAGAGGATGAGATGGTTAGATAGCATCACTGAAGCAATGAGCCTGAAACTGAGCAAACTCAGGGAGGCAGTGAAGGACAGGAAGGCCTGGCGCGATTTGGTTCATGGGGTCACAAAGAGTCAGACATGATTTAACGACTGAACAACAACAAATAGCTGTTTCATTGCCACTTCTTCATTGGGCCTTCCTGATTGTTCCTAATTACTGTTCATTGAATGATAATTCATTGCTCACTGCATAGGTAGCAATATACTTCTTTCTGAAGATTAATGCTTATTGTGTTGGCTTGAATTTTCTCCAATAATTGTGCCTTCTATGCATCTCCCCCCACCCCCAGGATTAACATATAAACTATCTCAAATTGTTGTCATTACCTGCACAGAAGCTATGCTGACTAGTTAAGGCATCTGCATAAAAGACAGTATTGCATTTTTACAGCCGGTGGCCAAGTTGTCTGGAATCAGAGGTGAAGTTTTCATCTATAGTCTCAGTACTTTTTATTTTTTTTGAACTTTAGTTTGACTTTTTATGACAAATTGGTGCAGGGTTATGCTTTTTGGCTGGATTTGGAATGAGTTTAATATTTATCATTTCACAGTGAATATTTGTGCAAGAAAATGTTTCTTTTGTTTTTGAAAGATAACACATGTTGGTACTATACGTATAATTATATTAGTATACTGACCCTTGAGAATTGTCTTGGAGTTTCTTCATCCACTGAACTAAGGCTGGCAGAGCGCCACATGGAAGTTCATCAGCCTGCTCTCCCAATCCTCCAACATTGGGGGAAAGGGGCAGGGAGGTACAAATACATAAAATATTTTCAGAAACTATTCAGAAAATCAACTCAAATAGAAGAGATATGAATTTTTTTAAAAACTGCTTGTTTGTATGTCTGATAAAATTCATAACGATTGCGGAGAGCTTCATTAAGTATAGGGAATTTAACTTGAACTTTTTTGCATTCACCTACAAAAGTGCTTGGTTTGTAAAATTTGAGGGGGTACGTGCACATAGCCAGAATAAATATCTGGAGATGGAGAATGATTTCTTAAGTATAAAGAACTCACTTTGTCATACAAATAAATTGTATGTATCTACTGATTAGTATCATAGCAAATAAGTATCCCTGGAGAATAATATGGCATATTATGCATTTATTAATTGAAATACATTAGTATAAGTTGCTCTGATTTAGTTTCTGTGTTCTAATTCAGACTTCCCTAATCTGAGTACCCTCCAGACATGTGGACTTCAACTCTCCTATTCCCAGTAATGGCTGTGCTGGCTGGAATTCTGAAAGTTGAATTCCACACATCTAGAGGACACCCAGTTGGGAAACTCTATAATCAAACTGGCTTCACTGGGAATTTTTTTTGATCCAAGCATGTTGAACTTCTAAGAAATAGACCAAATATTACAAAAGTTCTCCATCTGATCCATCATGATCTTCTAGGACCCATTGAGAAAAATGCTTTTCTCAGTTGAGCAGTCAGAATGTAAATGACTATGATCAACTGGAACTAAGCAGCCCAGTGCTCAGAAAGGCTTTCTGTTTGGTTGTGAGTCAGAGAGAATCCTCTTGGAACTCCAGAACAGCATCTTTCTTAGCTCTGAACTTTTTCTCTCTAGTGAATATCTGATTGGAGATAGGAGGATTTCTCCTGCCCCCTTCCAAGCCAGAGCCTTTCCCTCTAACCCCATGGGTATGTGTGTGGCACAATTTGGTCTTTAAATTAGATTAGGTTCACTACCCCGAATAGCTACTCCAAAGAGTATCTTCAAAAATGGCCCTTTTCTTATTTGCTTTATGGCTAAATAGGCACTGAAACTAGTGAAAGAAAAGAAAAATGAAAAACTAGTGAAAGAAAATCTCTTTGGGCAACATTAAAAATGGTTTCCAAGTGAAATTTATGATTGAGATTATGGTATATAATTTCATCCTTAATGTAGGATGAATGTATAATATATCTCGATTGTTCATAATACTCTAGTTCTCATGAGATAGTAGGATGTACATTAAATCAAATCAACAGTAATGTGTTCAGTATTTTTGCTCTCACACTTTCATAAACTTGGCCACAGTTCAGGCCCATTTTTCACATTTGGCAAATGAGATGATGAAGTTTCTTCTGGGCTGTACCAATTCAGTACAGAAAGGGTGGGCTGACTTGGGTTAATGTTCCTCTAGGCAAATAAATAAAATATTTTTTTCTGTGTAGAAAGATACTATTTTCTCCTGAAATCTACTTTTGCATGCATATAATTATATTAACGTTATTCTAGTTTAGGTACAGAGGACAATTCAGTCACATGAGCAATCACTGCAATCTGAAATGGTACAAGTTCAGAAAGTAGTCATTTCAACTACAAGGCCTTATAGTATGTATATAACTTTATAAGGTCAGTATAATCTGTGATCAGACATGAGACTTCATGATCCTTGGCTATGCTCCTGCTGTTTCTCTGCCTTTCCCAGGATGCGAAAAAATGATTAAGAATGAAGCAGCTAGCCAGGATAGACTCCAGAATTAATCCCCAGACTGTCTCATGGTTTAGAAATTCCAACACAAATTGCCTGTTTAAGCTTTTCTTTTCAGCAACTGTTATCAGAGAATTAAGAGGTAGAGAGTGTATGTGAGAGAGATTTTTAGGAGGGAGGCCTGCCTATCTTTCTTCCAAGAAATTTAAATCCACCCATTTTTAGCTTCAGTCTTCTGAAGCATTAGGTCCTCCAAATTTGTTTGGGTGTATGTTACTGCCTAAAAGGAAAGGAATCTCAACTCCCGGAAAAGAAATATTATTTCTCCATCTGAATGAAGGCGTATCTTGGTGCTCTTGGTATATCAAGCTAAGCAGACTGCTCTGAACGCTTAGCAATCTCCATCAGCCATTTGGACTATCAGAAAATCTATGCTGAAAAAGAAGATATCCAACTGCTGCAGGAATGTGTGACTTAAAATTGAACAGATAAATAACAAATGGTCCCCAACCCTGTTAATCCAACTTGCAAATAAACTAAGTAAGAAGACACAATGCTTATTTTATACTGAAATATTATTGCCAACATCACACAAAATGAATTCAGAAAATGATGTGAATGAATTCCATGTATGGCCCAAGATTTAGAGAAGAAATATTACTTGGTGACAGATTCTTTATTTGCCTCTAAATGTCCAATCATCAATTGAAAGGAATACATTCTAAAGATCCTAAAATATCACTTCCAGTCAAAGAGATGATATTACATTAGGTATGCGGACTAATAATTTGATTCTGTATAAGGTGGTTTCGTAGGCCCAAGTGATATATGCACATATTACATGTTAAACATGAGATAGGAATGTATTGCCATAATGTTTTGTTCTAAAGTTACATATGGCAAAGCCAGATTAATTGGAACGGTCCATGGATGTCATGGTGGATGTAAAATGATGATCTATTACCAGCCCAAAAGTTGTCTCAGGAAGGAAAGCTATTCAGCTGTATAGCGGATATTATATCAAGAAGATTTCTGTAATGCCCAGGTCATCCAACTGCAGTAATGATTGCTCAAAATTAGCAGACTGCTAGATTGGGCATCTAGTTAGTAAAATAATCTGCCTAGAGTCTTTAGCTGGATTGACAAAGCTAAGTGAAAGGAAAAAATGTACATTTATTACAGTGTACTGGTTCACTGAATTCTTGGCTCTATTACAAAAAATTATCAGTGATAGCCCACAAATTTAGGAAAAACATGAGAGAGAAGGAAAGTTACACTACATTTCACAAAGTCTTTATAGGTCTATGTAATGAACATAATGAACAAACATAATGATGCCTTTTTAAAAGTGATATTTTGTTAAAATATTAAACAGAATGTCCTAGAAGAGCACAAATATTTTTCAATTGATTGTGTGTGATGCAAGTCAGCCTTCTAAATATCTTTTCTTTTTATATATATCTTCCTGGCTGTCATTTATGAATGGTTTTTCAAAATGTGCCTCTGATAAGTCTTAGAATGAATATCAATTTACTTACTGTGTCTCTCTGTGTGTAGTTTAAATCAGCATACTTGGCACAGATTTTTTTGATTCAGTCAATGTTTCTGTTTTGTGGTCTCCAAAGAACTGTTTCTAACCTGTCTTTAGCCATTTTATTAGCCCCCAACTTGGCACAGTCTGGAGCAGTTGCTAATTTTGCCCTCAGACAAATCCTCTCATTGTTAATAGAAATAATATTAAGCTTAGGTAGTCCTTTTAAAAATGCTGACTAATTGCAGATCTGAGTGCTAGAAAGAAATAATAACTCCTTTATTGTACAGTAGATCAGTTATAAAGCACTTGCTTTGCATGGAGAAGTTTCAAGGTTCCGTACCTGGCATCTCCAGTTAAAAGGAGGAGGCGGCATGCACTGGGAAGGACTTGTCTGGAAGCCTGGACTGCTGCTGCAGAGAAGACAAGAATATTGACTTGTGTGGCAAAGCTGACTGCTGTAATATAATGACAGCTTCCTACAGTATCTAGTCCCTTCATACTTAGGGAGGAAACCTGCACAACTTGTGATTCACCACTAATAACTCATTAATCCATAATGTATGGCCTCCGTGTACACGGCATTCCCCATTTTTTAAATCAAATTCTAGGTGGGACACAAAATAAGTACAGTATCTTTAGATTCCTGTGTAGCTGTCATAGGAACATAACTAACATTCTTCTACCTTTTTTGACTGATAAAATTTATGCTCCCTAGGGATAGTCTGCTATTGAAGTTCCTCATGACTAGTTGGCTATATGTGGGTTGATGGGTCCTATTATTTATTTTTAAAAACCCTCTTAGACTGGTCTGAAATAGTTGGTGAGTTGCCTTAGCTAAGGGAGATACTTTGAAGAAGATGGTGTGCATACATTGACCTACTTGATCACTAGCGTCCCTAGAGATGGATTATTCAGTGATTTCTTCCTTGTCTTAAAGATATGCCACCTCTTAGGTGTTTGTCTCTAAAATAATTTTATACTGGGAATTTAAACACATGTAACTTTCAACTAGTCTGGTCAAAAACTGAGTTGATTTGTTGAAAACTTGTATAATTCAACTGGGTACCTTAGAATATGTAAATCTAAACATTGGGATGTTCTCCATCTCTCTTTTTCCCTTACCTGCTTCATAAAATAATTATACTGAATTCAGTGAAGTTTTTGTTAGTGACAGATTTTCATTCATTTTTGTTTGTTTGCCCAAATAAGCACATGAATGCATGTAATTGACCTTCCTTGGCTGACTAGTTAGAGAAGAAAGATATTGAGGTGTTACATTCCTTTGTGGCCACAATCTGTTAGTTGTTTGTCAATAGAGCTTTCAGAAACTCAGCTAAGGGGGGGGGGGAGTCAAATTCAGGGAAGTATACATGGTTTAAAAATATCTTCTTGGAATTTTTAAATTTGATTTTGAAACTTCTAAAACTGTGTCTTATTATTCCCTTTCTGAATTTATTTAGGGTTGACTGATTTCATTTGTTGGTTTTCAAAAAGGTGCAGTTGGTTTAAGGACTCAATTCACCGTTCCTCCTGTTATGGTCTGTTAGCCTGGACAATGTTAATTGGGAGGGAATCCACATTCTGTGGATGGGTGTCATTAGATCAAGCATTGAGAGTAACAAAAGCCTGAATAAGTGGGGTTAAAAACATGGATTCAGGTCCATGACTAAATTACACTTTCCATGCTTTGCTTTTATGCTGTATCCTTGAATTACATGCAGTTCACATCTGCTGCCCTATTGCCTCCCTTTTTTACTCAGAACAGTAATGGTTTAAGCCTCTGAATTTAACAGGATGGCATTTTGAATCACACAGATCAGCATGGAATGGGTTTAGTGTCTCTTTAGAACTTACTCAATAACACACGGAGGTCAGAATGAAAGGGACAGCCCCTAATGCCAGAAAATGACTTATATCACATTTCAGTTGTATTTCTTCTCATATAGCTTTTTTTGGTCCCTTCGAGTCAGTGTTGACTCCTGGTGACTGCCTGGACAAGTCCCTGCAGCTTTCTTGGCAAGATTTCAGAAGTGGTTTGCCATTGCCTGCTTCCTAGGGCTAAGAGAGAATGGCTGGCCCAAGGACACTCAGTTGGTTTTGTGCCTGTGGCAGTACTGGAACTCAACAATCTCCCAGTTTCTAGCCTGATGCCCTAACCACTAAAATAAACTAGCTCTCCTTATAATAGTAGTCTAGTCCCACCTTAGGAATATAGCCAGCTAGGTGACCCAACACAAACTGAGGATAGTTTGAGGCGCTATTGTATTTTGATGTTTAGTTAGGAGAACTTCTTAGCTTAATAATAACATTAAGCAACACAATTTTTCCATACATTTAATATAAAGGCACTCCATGTAACACTTATAATAAAATGCTAATCATAAATCAAGTTTTAGTAAAGAAAAAAACCTCACATTTTTGCCCTTTTTTCATTCAATTTGTGTTTGTTTTAATCCTTTAGGGAAAAAAATCTTACTACTATATATCTGATAGCTTAATTTGTGAAACTTCTATTTCTAACTACAGAAGATAAACTTAAGAAAGAGCTTTCCAGGATTGCTAATATAGCCTGCTGCCACTAACCCAACAATGCCTGGTATTTTTCCTTTTGCGATTTAGTATGCAACTGAAGATTTAATCGAATATGACTATGACTATGGGGATCCAGATTATAAAGATTATAAAGACCTTGAAACTGTAACAGAGGGACCCCCATTATACGACGAGACTGTAGCATACACTGAGGTAACAGCACGTGGTGTGTTTATTGTCTGATGTCCATCGTCCTTGTCTGTCTTATGGTTTTGTCACGTGGTGTCTTATGTTAATCAAGCTCCCTTTCTTCTCTTTCCTTTCCTGTTTGTTCATGAAACTCATTTTAATTCAACAGTGGCAGCCAGGACGATTGACAGGAAATCATTATTTGTTGTCCTTTGCTAATCCTGCTATCTTTCATGTCTTGCTGCTATTCCCCATTTATTTATGTTCTCCCATTCCATCTTTCACCCCCTTTTTCAGAAAAAGAACAAAGCCCCAAAGAAGAAGAAGACAGTGATCGCTAGCTCAAAGAACAACCCCCAAAAGTTCACATTCAAAAAATCTGAAACACTGTCATCCAAGAAGAAGAAAAGGTCTCAAGCTGCAGCAAAAGGCAAAATAGGGGTAAAGGTAGCTCAGAAATAATCAAGATCTCTCCTAGACTAAGCCTGGAAGATCTCTGATGATGAAAACAAGTAGCTCTAACCCTTAGTACATGAAAACACCACTGGCTAATATCGTAATCTAGTTAAACAGAGATTCCTCTTAAGTGTTTGCCTTTTTCCTTGCCTGTTAACTTTGTACTTTCTCTTTCATATTAGGCGAACATTGTTGATGAATATCATGAGTATAATGTGGCTGAAACTGACTATGGAACTGAAACTTACCAGACTGCGACTCCTAGTCAAACAACTGGACCAAATGAGGTAATGAGGAATAGAGAAATATAAAGGCATGGCTATTTCAACGATTTTCATCAGTGAAAAATATTACTGTCATTTTTGGTTAATGTTATTTAAGAGAACAGCTAAGGACTAAAGTCACGTGTGTTATGTATCTGAGATCCAGTTTTGTGGGATCTCATTGTCACAATCAGTCTTTACCTGAGAAATGAGTTCAAGAGATTGCAAAACTATTTTCTGTAGGAATGCAGTCATATGCATTTTTGGATGTCAAGTAAAACATTCAGTAATGGCCAGGCACAGCTCAAGGATAACTGCGCATGATGTAAGACATTGCTCACCTTCGTATTTCTGTGGCATGAAAGGAAGTATTAGTTTTTTTCAGTGGTCACTATAGAGAAGTGTTCCAAATGAGATCTCTGTTTAAGAGAGAAAAACGTAGTGAGTGAATGACGACTGGAGCCTGGAGAATAGACATTTAGCTATGCACAAGAAGGTTAATTTGTTCACATCTATATTGCAATCTCATTCACATCAAATATTGAATGAGATTAATTAGGTGTATCTATCATATCTAGATGTACAACAGCATAAGGATTTGCATCTGTATATCCTCTGCTGTGTTCCCATGGTTCCCAGTTTGGGATGGGAATCCATACATAGAAGCTTTTGTCAAGTACAGTTCTCATTTACTGCTTAGGGATATGTGTTTCTATACCTCTAGAGTTTACAATCTAGTTGTATTTGAAAGACATACACTGAGATCTAAATGTATCTTTCTTTAGACTATGAATCAAAAGCTTTATTGAAAATCATCCTTGACTCTCTGTTGCTGATATCTGCTCATTTCTGAGTGTGCATAATCAGCTAATATTTATGAACGCGGATACTGTGATTCATAAATATTGCCATGCTGAAAAATGAGATTTTAAGCAATAATTTCTAAAGGTTTTGTATTGTGCTAAAGCAGATACATTTATTTTGGAGCTTGATTGTCTTATTCTAAAGCTAGTTTCTGTGCATATTGAAGAAAACGCTATTTAACTAATGCTAGTGCTTAACAGTTTAATGCTTGGTTTGACACAGCTCTCAGTCAGAACTTTCATAGCTGTTATCTTCCGTGGTAGCAGCTTTTTATGTTGAATCAATGCTGAACCATCTTTTATTAAGGATATAAAATTGAACTTAGATAAGTAAGATTTTGCAAAATACTGCATACTGATAAAAAAAAAAACAGCTTTTACTGTTCTGCTTTAAATGTGCATGGATTTTTTTTTTTAAATATCATATTGTAGATTCATAGAATAAAAGGTTGGAAGGGACATTGTAGATCACCTAGTCCAAGTCTGTCTAGTACAGGAATCCACTATTACAGCTTCCCTAACAGATGGCCATTCGGTTTCTGTTTAAAGACCTCCAGTAAAGAAGAGGCCACTGCATCTTAGAGCAGTCTATTCCATTTTGAACAACTCTTACCATTACATTTTTTTTTCTTACTGCCAGCTAAAATTCACTTCCTTGTAACTTAAATTCATCATTTATTGTCCTGTCTTCTGGAACAACTCTGAACAATTGTGCCCTATTTTCACATGGCAACACTTCAGATACTTGAAGACAGCTATCATGTCTCCCTGCAGCTTTTGCTTTTCCAGAGTAAACTTGCCCAGCTCCTCCAACTGTTCCATACAGGTTTTTACCTTCAGGCACCTTATCATCTTGGTTGGTCTTGTCTGGACTTGGCCCAGTTTGTAATTGTCCTGTCCAAAATTCAGTGCCCCAAACCAGATACAGTGTTCTAAGTATAACCTAACCAATGCAGAACAGAGAAGAACAATGGTTTCTCATGAACTTGAACTGTATTTCTGTTGATGCAGTCTAGGATTGCTACCCACCCCCCTGGAACTGCATTACACTTTGTCTCATTATCAGCTGATGATCCATCAAGACAACCTGATCCATTTGCATATGCTATTACCCAAGATGCTTCCACCTAACAATCTATACTTAATTTTTCCTACCCAAAAAAGGATGTTGCGTTTGTCATTATTGAATGTAATCTTGTATGTTTCTGCCCACTGTTCTGGCTTATCAAGATCCTCCTGAATTTTATTACTTTCCTCTAAATTGTTTGCTATCTCCCCTCTCTTTGTGTCTACTGCAAATTTGATAACAGTATTTTCTAAACCCTGGTTCACTTTCTTTATATCACCCTGTGGTATACTATTCAACACTTTCTTCCAGATTGATATGTAACCACTGGTGTATACCCACTGGGTACAACTGTTTAAAGAATTTGTAACAAAGTTTGTAGGAAGTCCACATTTTGCCATCTTCTTTACTGGGATATCATGGAAATTTTATGAAATCTTTTGCTGAAGTCAAATGCACTAGATCCATCACATTTCCATGGTCTACTAAATTGATCACTCTATCCAACAAAGGAGATCAGGTTTGGCATGACTTCTTGAGAAACCTATGCTGGCTGCTGCCAAGAAATGTGTTATTTTTTTAAAAAATGTTCACAAACTGACTGTATAAGCTGTTCTAGAGTTTTCTCTAGTATCAGTGTCAAGCTGATTGGTCTGCAATTACTCTAGCCTTAGGAAAAACATTTGCCTTTTTCCAGTCTTCTGGCATGATGCTTATACTACATGATTTCTCAAAGATCAAGAAAGGGCTTGAGGTGATATCTGCAAACTCCTTTAAAACACTTCGCAACAGTCATTTCAGGACAAAAAAAAATAAGATAGTTACATAATATTAATCGACATCTTGTTAGAACTCCGTAAGTATTTTTAACACTGTTACTGACATTAACATGTATGAAGCCAAGCATAAAAACTTAGAAGTAATTGGTAAATAAACACACACACACTACTGTCTTATGAATTGCATACCTGAAAAATTCAGTAAAAGAAATTCTGGACTGATGAGAATTTGTCACTAAATAATCTAACTACATCAATTCCTAGGGGTTCATTTAATAGTTGTGTAAATAATA
Organism: Python bivittatus; assembly: GCF_059951505.1. Taxonomy (NCBI): domain Eukaryota; kingdom Metazoa; phylum Chordata; class Lepidosauria; order Squamata; family Pythonidae; genus Python; species Python bivittatus. The sequence goes on from NW_028277098.1 coordinate 19,960,095, forward strand.
AAATATAAATTTACAAAAGAATTAATTTCATTGCACATATGCATATGTGTTGGGGCAATCTTTTAATAACTCTGAAAAACAGGCTTCTGAGTTTTTCAGAAACAAGTTAAAAGATGCCAAGCTGTACAGCTGTTGTTTTATTTTGCAAACCATTATATTAAAATCTGCAAAATGCTTACTTTGCTTTACTAACTGTAATCCACATATTCATCCTGTTTCCCAAACCTCTACTGCTTATATGAATAGCACATTCCTGTTGAAGAAGTATTTACTGAAGAATACATAACGGGAGAGGATTATAATTCAAAGATTAAAAAAACTGAGGAAACAGATTATGGAAGCAGAGGCGTAGACCACAGTGAATCTGAAGTTGTGGTAGATGGAGATTTAGGCGAATATGATTTTTATGAATATAAAGAATATGAAGAGAAGCCAACCAATCCTACTAATGAGGAGTTTGGGCCTGGTGTTCCAGCAGAGACTGATATCACAGAAACAACCGTAAGTTGGATACATCTGAGGTAGTCTTCAAAGATACTGAATGTTTAGTAGTTCTTTACTGGTGTCTATATTTTCTGTAATTGAATTAGAGATGGAAAATGGAGAAGGGAATATTGATATATTTCCATAAAAATGACTTGGTTAACTGTTTGAATTTAAAATATAACCCAGTATTACCGTAGAACTCTGAATTTGAGAATTATCATTCACATCATCCACCTCATATGGTTGTGGTGTTGCCCTAGTGTTTTTGCAGTTCTAGAGATAAAAGAGATTTTGTTAAATTGAATTTCATGAGGGCTTATAAATATCTTTTTTGGGGGGCTACATACTGGGGGCGGAGGCATGAAACACAACATGATTAGCTGGCTATGTATTAATTTAAAAAACTATGTAGCCCTCCTTTCTTTGAAAAAAGAATCTCAAGGTAGATACAGTACATACAATATCATTTGAAAAACTAATAATATAAAAATGTGGTTTGTATGAAAAATATAAATTAATAGACCTTTGGCTCTTTATTTTTCAAAAATCCCAACAAAACAAGAGTTACCTTTAGCCAGTGCTAAAAGTAATATCAGATTAACTTCTAGCAGAAGGATGTTCCATATATTCTTGATTCTGGCTTCATAAGCATTCATAAACTGGATCAAGTTTATTTTTTTGCAAAGGCTTACCTGATGCCAGAGAATCAGTTATATTGCATTAAGTCATCCAAGCTATCTAGATTTGCAGATGCAGTTTTATCTGAATATTTCAAAGTATCTAGTAAGTTCTGTCTATAAACCTCTTCAAATATATGTAGGACCTCAAAAAGATTGATCCGTTAGATACTGTGGGACCCACTATGACCAAAAACTGGAAATTCTTTGCTGCATGTCTCATTGAAATGTCATTGGCTTAAAAGTAGCGTGCATTTGATTCCTTATCATTACTTACTTGCTTCAAAACCATTATTTCCCACTGGTAGTTGTTTGAAGTTGTGGATTTGGATTTGAGGACTTTGGGATTCTCATTAATGTAGGGGACAGATACATCCAACAGAACATTGGAACAAATGTCTCCTAGAATATATTTCTTACCCTACAATTTATATACTACTCAGTACATCAAGGCAGAAAGTGGTATACAGAGTGATACAAACAGTGGAATAAAAACAGTAACATTAAAAAAAAATTGAACATGAACCAGACAAATCATAAGAAGATGATGAATAAATCTTCAGAAAAAAAAAAACAAAGATGAATAAATGCTCCTAACTGAGTAGGACAGTTACAGTGGATGGCCTCTACTCTGCTGTTTTTTAGAAGAACCGTGAAGACTTGGCTCTTCACCCAGGCCTTTGGCAAGGAAAAGATCCCTCGCTTTATCGCCATATTTTATCTTTTATGTCTTATTGATTTGATTGTAATTTCTTTTATTGTTGTGAGTCACCCAGAGTCATTGAGAATTGGGTGTATTACAAGTTTAAACAATAATAATAATAATAAACATCATGCTGGCTGTGCGACCAGCAGCAACAACAACAATAATAATAATGAAATAGACATAATATAGGATTGACTCCAGACTAACATAAGGGTAAGGTTTCTCCCCCACTGCCCCCTTCTGCTTGGTGCAGCCTCTGCCAGATTTCTGCCAGGATAAATCTGATTTATTCATGTGATTTATAAGCTGCCTCTGTAAATAAATAAGAGCGTAAGTGGACTTCTGCTCTGTCATGCACAAATGACTGAATATGCAGTTTGTATTTACGACCGTTTGTGCTTATGGCAGACTAATCCCATGACTCCTTAACTACATAAACTTAAACCTGTGCATAAAAAACCCTGCCACCACCTTTTTTGAATCTATAGAACAAAAATGTTACTGGTTTGATTGAAAATCACAGATTGACTTTTAGAAGGGTAGTTTTCAGGATTCTTATTTCAAGAGAAAATATTCTATCATAGGAGAGCGCACCTCCTCTATTAATATTCATATGAAGGAAGTTAGCAGACAGATACTACTTGGAAAAGGGACCACATTCAATGGATGTTTATATCAGAGTTGGTGATTTGGACTGATTCTGCGAAGCCATTTTCTTTATCAGTTTATTAATATGGGGACTACTTTGACTGTTGTTCAGCAATAAACCACATCCTTTATATGCAGATATTCAAAGTTCTGTTCCAGGCAACTCCAGAAAGGATTGAGTTTCTGTCAGTGTAGGTAAGGCTGGGTAGAAATTTCTATTGATATAAAGCAGCCTATTAATTTCCCATGGAAATTAGGATCTCACCTGAGGTTAAGAACAGGTTAAATGTTAAGGATTCTCAAAGCGTTCAGGCTTATGGCTGGAATATCATCCTTCAGTTTTCAGTTTTGTGAAGATCTAATGAAAGACCAATGAATTCTAAGAATCTCAGAAAGTTCTCAGAAAGGTATTTAAGTCTGACCTATATTCTTATGTATTTGTGCATTGATTTGGTAGGTGAATGGCCATCATGTGTATGGAGAAAAAGGACAGAAAGGAGAAGCAGCTGTCATTGAACCAGTGAGTATGTTATTTATATATGTATGTATGTATGTATGTGTATTGACTGATTGATTGATTGATTGATTGGTAAATATTACAACCAGATGATATGAAGTACAACCAAAAATATACCAGCGCTAATAAAGTCAGAAAAAGTATGTAGAATAATGAATAAATAACTGACATTTGTAAAAACTAAAAGTACATCCATAAAATGTTAATATAGAACTAGTTCAGTCCTTTAACATACTATTAAATCTAGCCATATAGACCAATTATTGCTCCATCTTCTCAGTTTTAATAAAATATGTTCTTTCAATACAATGATATTATATAATATGCTTAGATTCTTAATATTCTATTATGTAGGTGCCTTAAGAGTATTAAATGTAGATAAGAAGAAAAGAAAAAAGTGGATACTCTACCAATATTAATTACAATTTTGAGTGAGTATAAGCTACTCCTCAAAAAGCTTCAGAGGTTGTTGCTGTTGTTTTCCTGCTTGTTTCCCTCTTGATAAATAGATCACAAAGAGGTGACTTCACTGTGTGAAAGGACATAAGTCATGGAGTCCTTTTCAATCTAGGGACCTTTTAGATTTACTAGCTTAAGTTTGTGTTACAGTGCAATCCTATCAATTCAGGAAAAGCTATAGCAGAAAGTCCCATGTTCAGTCTAAGCAGGAGGGAAAACTCTTTTCTGAAACCATGTGGAGATGGGTGATTAAGGATAGGAATGTGAACAGGTGGCTTCTAGGAGGTAAATCATTCCTATTTCCACTTTCAAACCACCCCAAATGGCAAAAATTATGCTACTAACCTTGGTTCTTGATTTTAGGCCATTTTGAGGTGGAATGTTTTAAGACTGAAAATAGTAGGAGCTCCCTACTCCTATTCTCATCTTTACTCTTTTTTTTATTTAAAAAAAGGGGGGAGGGTTACCTTGCAGTTTCAAGGCACTAAAAGCTGCAAACAGGATACCAGGGTCCACAGGCTTTCCACTAGTGCAGCAAAACACTGAGCTAGAAGAACTAAGAAAAAGGTTTAATTGAGGAGAAGGCAGCTTCCGTTATTACTTCTCAGAAGTAAACCACACTGAGTATCAGTAATTGTGCAACATTCAGCTGATCTTATAGATTTTACTTACTCTAGAGTAAGCTTGCAGGAGCTCACTTCAGATCAGGACATCAACATTGAGGCTAGGTTGGGTGAAAAGCTCGATGCAGTGAAATTCCCCATTGCCATCTATTTCCTTCTGAATTCTCTCTAGTTGGAATTTAAACCAAAAACTCTCAAAACACCCTGTCAACTTTCATTGGTGCCAATCAATATTCAGCTTTGTAAAGTGAGTCCCACTTAGTTATTCCAGTGCTCCTCCCTCCTCCCTTTACCAGAAAGTGGTCTTTTAAAAAGTATATTGAGGAGAACTGACATTAGATATTGAATCAGTGATGTTATCTTTAAGGCCTAGATGCTCCATTACTGCATTATTTTAAGGCACATTTAAGTATGCTCAAGAATGGCAATATGAGGCCTTGTGGGCTACATTCCCCACGGGCATTCCATGCAACTGTCCGTGTTTCCAACACGTTGCAAGCGTCCCAACTGTTTCTTGCTCTACCTGTTCAGAGATAAGCCTGGGAAAAGCAAGAAGCACCAGCAGAAGGGCTTGATCACTATTCTGAATCACCTCTTTGTGGGGATGATCTTTATGATAGTGGATCATAAATGCTGTACTTTTCTGATCTGTGAGAGTTTTCTTCCAATTTGCCACTGTTTCTCACTTTTAAAATTTTGTTCCTTTCCATCTTTAGTTAAAATTCCTACTGCTGGCAATAGTTATTTTCACTATCTCCTTTAAGGAGGATCATAGTAATAGATATTGCTGCTAGCCTAGACGATGGCAGAATATAAAATACATAAGCCAAAATTGAATACACATCAATAATAGAGAAACATTTGTGAAAACGTAACCCAATGAATGTCTGTCTTTCCAAGTCACTCTAAGCCTTCTACTGTGGCACATGCCAGGTCCTTCTCTAATAGCGTGAGGAAGCAATGCAAATACCCTCTTAATAAACCATGAATATAAAAAGCTTCTGAAATAGCATGAAGTACTCCTGAAGCAAAAAGGCATCTGGTTTTTACTCAGCTTCGGTAAGATAGGTGTTGAAAAGCAGTGCTCATAATGGAACTGCTAGATATGTTTCTTTCAAGAAGCAAAAACAACATATTTGATTAGGTTTCTATTTAGAATAAAGATACATGAGTAAAGTGTTTTTTTTCCTTTGATATTTATATTATTCCATTTGCTAGTGTATCACTGTAGTAAGAGACTACAGGACTGTGTACTTTTATAAACAAAAATTCCTGGTGTATTCAAATCCAGATGTCAAGAGAATTGTAGGTATCTGTCTATGATTCACCTATTTTCTATATGAAAAGATCCCCCTCCCCCAAAAATATTACGCAAACATTATATCTTTCCAGTATAATTCATCAACAGTTTGGCTCATCCAGCAAGTTGCTTGCCTAAGGCAGAGGTGGGCAACAAGTGGTCTGTGGGCTGTATATGGCCCCTAGCTCTTTTTTTTCCTTTCTTTTTACAACTACAAGATCACACCACTGAAATTCAGTGACAAATTGCCAATTCACAATTGTGCTTTTTTTTTTTTCATTTCTTTTAAAATAAGGATCAAACTGTGTGTGTTCAGCCATTGTTTCACTTACTGGCCCAATTCTCATATAAAACTTTCAATTTCTCCAAAAAAGTAGGCTGCAAAATTTGGCTGTGCCTTCTCCTCTGATATTCTCCACATTGCTGCCTTGCCCCATTTAAAAAACAAAAACAAAGAACAGTTGTCTTCCACTGGTCAAGAAAGCAGAGTTCATAATACTTCTTGGGAACCATATAATCAACTGTGGGAATATGCGATACCAGTGGCAGGCTTGCAACTAAGGCTGAACAGAGCATCGGGATGATTTTCATGGACATTTTTATCTACACTGAGAGCTAATTTCCTTTTATAGGATGTTGTTTGAACCAAAGGCAAAAGGCAACAAAACGTTCAGAAACTGCTCCACTAAGTAGGACAAGAGATATCTTTTAATCACCATGTAATCTCTCATTGCCTAGGATTACTCAAGAGATCAGTTGTGGAAGCTCTGCAATTATGTTGTCTCACCTGTATTTACTCTTTGACCCACCAGCAACAGAACATGTAGACAATTCTGAACTTGCCTTATAGTGTACTGCTATTACTTGTCTAGAATCCCTTAAATCAGCCTCCCAAATCTGTTTCTTTTTAGTTGTTTTAGGACAACAAATCCCAGAATTCTCACTCAACATGTTTAAGTTGGCTGGGAATTTGGGGCATTGAAGTCCCAATTCATCTGGAACAAACTAAACTGAGAAAGACTGCTCTTAACACAGAAACAAGCCCTACTTAAGGGCAGAAAGTTGGCACCAAATCAATAGCATACGTGGAAATAGAATATAATAGAGAGGTGTGAAAAAATATAACATGCTCAGCATGGGCAGGGAATTCAGTGACACATTTGGAAATCCTTGATGTTTGGTCTGAAAATCAAAATGGTAGACTATTTCATACTGAAGTAGACTGCAGCTCTTGATGGGAAATAAAACCTCTTTAATGGTTGTAGAGTTAGACAATAAAGGCCTGATGCGGAAGCATCTAGAGCAGTGTTTCTCAACCTTGGCAACTTGAAAATGTGTGGACTTCAACTCCCAGAATTCCCCACCCAGCATGCTTCATGTTGCCAAGGTTGAGAAACACTTGTCTAGAGGGAAGGAAGGGTTAACAAAGAATGACATAGCTCAGTAACCAGACACCTCTAACCCTGTTCAATAACACTCAGGTTTTTCTTCCTCTTTTGGAAAAGGCAGTTGAGAGAGAGGAAACTATGCTTTCAGAGTTCTCTCTTTTTAATATTCTGTGTTTTGGGGCCTGTGGGAATGCAGACCCTGAAGGTAAGATGATGTGGCTTCAGGAAGTTCTGTTCTAGACTTCTGAACAGGCTATTGTAGACTCAGAGTTTTGTGTTGGATTCCATCTGGCCTTTTTATTTGGTTATGTGATTGATATCTATAACCTTTAATTATTCTTAATTAATCATTCTTTAATTAATCATTATTCTTTAAATAATTATTTTCAATCATGGTCATAGTATTTATTGAACTTGGGAGGACTCAATAAACCTGCTTTTATATTTATTCAAACTATTCCCAGCAAGGGAGAATGGGATAGCTTCTAGTACCATGCTTTGAAGCTGGGTGGCCTAGGGCTTATTCCTCAGTGGCTGAAGCTTTATTTTTTCAACCCAGTTGGAGAGTATTTAGGGAGCCCTATTGACCCTAGATAGGAAGACCCAAGGGAAGCCTGGCCAGTTGGTCTCTAGCAGGATAAGTGGTGGCAGCTGCACTACCAAACACACAACTCTGGCAAGTAGGCAGAACTAGGATAAATACTGACCAGAAAAAAATGTTAGCTAGGAAACCTAAGAAACCTATTTACCCTGGCCCACTGATTATTACAAAATTTAATACCGAAAAAAAATGCAGCACAAAAAGTTTTGCAAATTATGGTTCATTTGATGCTGTTCACACTTTCCAGAATAAGTGTTACATATTTTGCATTCATACATTACATACGCTACATATAATACTTTCCTCTTCTTCCTTAGGGAATGCTTATTGAAGGACCTCCAGGACCTCCAGGACCGCCTGTAAGTATATGGTTTCTAAATATTATTTTCATTAAAATTAATGATACTGTTAATAAAGATATTTGCATGACAACTCCAGGGTGGCATGTATACAACGTGGATTTTCAGTGAGAGCAGGTTGTTCCTTTTTGGAAATTGTGTTGTTCACACAGCTGTGTATTTTTGTTTCTGTTGGGCAACCATTACTGACTCACATATTTTGCTGGTTCGTGATCCAAAATTAGTAGTAATCACTGTAGTAAAAAGTTATTTAGGATAACTAATAAATTCTGTTTTTATTTATAGGGTCTTATGGGCCCCTCTGGTATGCAAGGTCCCATTGGTCCTCCTGGTGACCCCGGTGATAGGGTAAGTCAGTGTGGGTTGCAAATGAGCATACCAAGCATGCCAGATGGAATGACTAGGAGTGTAATGTGAGACTGAAACAATTCTTAAGGACCTGCAACTGCTTTATAATCTCTTATTGCAGCTTAATGGAGTTCTCTGTGTTTTGCAAAATCACTATATAAATAAAATATCTTCATTCTGACAATGAATTCAAGAGTTCTAGTTGATCCATTTCAGGTCAAATTTGACACTGTCCCAATCTGAAATAATGGGAGTTTTAGAAGTTCTCAAGATAGTCTTCAACCTGTCCCACCTGATCGCACAGGGAGGGCATGCTTCAGACCCCCTCAGTAAAAGAACTCCATCTAGCGGGGTCCAGAAGGTGGGCCTTCTCTGCGGTAGCCCCCGCCCTTTGGAACATTCTGCCCCCGGAGGTGTGATTGGCTCCCTCACTCCTGGCCTTCCAAAGGGCCTTGAAGACCTGGTTCTGCCACTTGGCCTGGGGCAGGGAGGGAATACTTCAAGCAGGGGGATGGCTAGCCCCATAGTGGCCAGCTCTCCGCAGCCTGATTTTCCATCTTCTTGGATCTTCCTTTTTTAGTATTGTTTTAAATTTTGGATGTATGATGTGTTTTAGATATATTTATAGTTTTAATGTTTCCTGTAAGTCGCCCAGAGTCCCCTATTGTGGGGGAGATGGGCAGGGGAGAAATCCAATAAATTAAAAAAAAATAAAGTGTTAAATCCTTTTTGTTGCTGTGCAGATAGGACATGGAGGCATTTGAGTCCCAGTTCTGCCCTCTATAGGTCATCTAATAGAGTTGGTGGAAGAGATGGGATATCCTGAAGGCCTCAGATTCCCCAGGTCCTCTGAATATAGTCGTGCAAGTCCACATTGTTGGATATGTTCAAGGTGACTGAATATAAAGGAAAATGTTATCAGTGGTGCAAATGAAAGTCAGAAGACATTGCCCATTATCTAGCTTTCATAGATTGCACAAGTAGGACCAGCGGATGTCTACTTATTTCTGGGTGACTTTTAGTTATTTTGAATGTGGTAACAGGTAGATGAAGTGGAAATGTAGCTGACTTTCCCTTTCTGTTTGCTTTAACTGTTCACATCTCTTTAGATAAGAGGTATCTGAGGTCTTGTTATTGGTCTTTTGGTGTGACAGATTAGTACAGGTCAATCCATTTGCCCTTCCAGATCCCCCACTTAATCTTTATGTAAATATTAACCAAAATATTTTTAGCATGGTAAGTCTCTGCTAGTCCTGTTCCCATCATGTCCCTTCTTTGCTTTGTCTTCTCTGTGCTGTAGTTGCTTTGTTGTATTTTGATACATGACAATAACTGGCTATAACTGATACATTAAGTGCAGAGTTGCATAGATCTTTGAATATATTCACTTTATTGGCATAAAACCACATGTGTGTGTAATGATACTTCTGCAACAGTTTTTACAGGTCCACTAATTTATCAGATGTAGAATTGGACAGAAATGACAACATCAAAAGCAAGGCAGCTCAGATAATTCTTGCTCTGAAGCAACTGAAACCAATAGTGTGCAATCTGAAAAATGAGTGCTGTATTAATTTATGATACCTAAATATTTAGAATGTTTTTGGAATCTTTCCCTACAACCTCTTCGCTTAAATGCTAGGTGGCCTTATCCTACAAGTTGAAGAAACACGTGAGAGAAATCACTGCTAACCTCACCCTTGCCATGTGTTTCACACTGTATTTTTGTATTCTGAATGTGTCTCTTGGAGCTCTATATTCATACTGATGTATGTACTGATGTATGTAGGTCATTCTTGCAAAGAAGATCCTAGCTGAGCCTTTTTTCCCCTCAAAGTTCCATAGCATGTTATTAGATTGAAGAACTATTTTAGCCATAACATGTAACAACATTGCGTACAGTGCCGATGAAATAAATTTAGGATATGGTGGTGGTCTGATAAATGGCTCTATGCGCACATATGTGTATGTAGGTAGAAACTGAAGTGATTAGGGAAGCTTGTATAGGCTCCAATTTGCCTTATGGATATGTGAATATAATCTGATTTTTAATTTATACACTAGCATATGCCTGCAATGCTGTTTTAATAACTTAAGGAATTAAAAAGTATTCTCAGAACATCAAAATTCCAACATTAACTTCATAAACATTAAAGAAAGACTAGTCGGATGTTTTCAATAGCAATTTGCCAATTCTAGGAAGTTATTCATAATTGTTGGTTAGTTGGGAACGTTTTGCTCGTAAGCATGGAGTGCCTTTTATTGTTGTGGCTCATAACTACTGAGAAATCCATTAACATCCATTTTCAATTAAAGATGTAAGAAATGTTTGATTGTATTTGAATGTAAAGTTTCCTAATTTGCACTTCCTGAACCTAGACGTGAACCGGAACACACATTTATAAATTTTGCCATATAGTTCACAACTTCAAAACAGCAACTCCAAAAAAATTTGTAAAGAAGCAAACACAGAAATGCATATACTGTATTAGAAAAAGATGTAGACAAAAACATGCTTATATGTGGGAAAGCACAAAATATGCATGTTGGAATCCACAGATGAAATGAAGAGGAAAATGTAGACAGCAGTGCCTATATTAAAAGAAACATGCACAAAAATATGTACACGTTATTGTGGCAATTTTATTAAAAAAAAATTAAATTAATGATGCAGAAATGAGATGAAATGAACTTAAGATGGGAATTCATTCATCCCCCTTTTCAGTTTGCAACTGTAGTAATTAAACATGCTCTATACAGAACAAGATGTTCCTAACAAACGTATGACATTTGTATAATTTCCTAAATCTCCATTTTCTCTTTAGGGCCCACCAGGACGTGCTGGTCTTCCAGGTGCTGATGGCTTACCTGGACCCCCGGGTACCATGTTAATGTTACCAGTAAGTCTTACTTTGCTTTACAAATGTCATATTTTCAAGGAATAGGAATTTCAATGCACGATGATTAACTATTAATATTTCTCCTAATAGATCATCCAGGACCAGGCTGTTGGAAAGCTTTTAGAAGTCAGATAATAGCAGTGACCAATCAGAGAGCTCATTCCTGAAACTAACTTTTCAAGACATCAAACAAAACTAGCATTGTACCTTTTGTTCACAATTCTGTTAAAAATCAAAAGATAATTGTTCACAGTTCTGTTAAAAATCAAAATCAAGAGTGTTATCTTCCCTCCTTTCCACACCATTCATTCAAATGGCATAGAAGTAGGCAGTGTTTTGAGGATCATGGTCTGGATGTTTGCCTTCTGCTCTTCAGGAAGACCATTGGCTTATATCCAGTGACATGATGACATCACTGGATGGGGCAGAGCTGACTTTTCACCCCAAACTATAAGATGGCCTGAGATCGTGCCACTAATATTCAAGGGGAAATGGCCAAATTTCAGTGGCATAGTCTTGGGCTGCTGGACACCCACAAAATGGATGCTCATAGCTCCCTACTAAAAAAGCAGACAACAGAGCATTTCTTATGAAAATGGAATTGCCCTCCTTCCACCATTCTAGAACAGTGTATAGATCCGGTTTTCAAAGAACACTTTTTTTCAGTTGCTCATCATGTTAAAAAGTGGTTTCAGCAGGTCTGTTGGCTTAACTTAGGAGACATACTAACTGAAGATAAATTTCTGAGTTAATGAGTGATTAGATTTGTGACTTTAATTAAATACAAAAGCAACTTCCCTTGAGGATATATTTATGATGATAATATTGGAATTCCTAGGATTGAATCAAATTCTAGTTCAGCTTGTAGATACATATAGGCCCATTCTGGGCTGGTGGCTTCCAAAACTTAATTTTCCAGTACCAGTGATAGGAGGGAGGAAACTCATGTTTCTTAGGCCAAAATCCTTATAGAGAGGGACTTCTTCATGTGAAAAATGATCTAGAGTTGCTGGGTCTTTAATTAAGAGCCCCAAAGCCATGGCAAGCTATAATTCCCAGTAATCTTTGCACTGAGAACTTCTTGATAATTTTTAAGGCAGAGATGGAGATTATGTATCAGGACAAAGAAAACACAGGATGCAGTGCCTCTAATTCTCATCAAAAATGTGGGGAGCCTTAGAGCTTGGAATGATGCCATATTAAAATGAGCTAATTCAAATCTTATCCACATTTTGTCCAAATTAGGTTATTTAAGGTTAATACATTCTGAATGGGGGATCCCTTTTGTCACTAGAAGTAATGCTGTTTTTAGTATTGATGATTTTTTTTAAAAAATCAAAAACATATGGTAAATCAAATATACAAGCTAAAACCTACCAATATAAAAACCCACTTTATCTAAGGAAGGTATCTTCTTAATGATTTTAATGAAAAAGATTTCATTAATGAATAGAGATGGATAGATAGAGATTAATTCTGAATTTTTCATTTTGATTTTTAAAAATCATTCTTTGCTTCTCTGTAGTTCCGGTTTAGTGGAGGTGGTGAGAAGGGCCCAGCAATCTCACCTCAGGAGGCTCAAGCTCAAGCTATTCTTCAACAAGCCAGGGTAAGTGTGGTACACACCAAAGCAAAGCTGAAGAACCTGGTTTCCCACCCCCACTCCTTTGCAAGGGCTGTATTTCTCATTGACTGAAACATATTGTGGTCTGCCTTCTGACATGAGTGGAACCAGAACCCAAAGTGAGTAGAGCTAGAGCAGAAGTGGTTAGATGTGGAAACTGGACTAAGTTCTGTTCTATGGCCTTTCCTGCTTCTGCTCTGATGGTGGGAAATGGTGCCCACTAGGTAGACCAGACAAGGAAATCCATTCCGCAGGATGGCTAAAACTACTTTTATTGAGATTGGCTGTCATAATAGAATCTTGCAAGTCTGGTTGTTCTATACCTGCTTCTCCTTCTTATAGTTCAGTGAATTAGGGAGGTGCCTGACTGAACCTCTTCCAAATGTTATCTGGATATTCTGGACTAAAAATCTGCTTTAGCCCCTTTAGCCTAGGCAACAGCACCTTCATATCTTTGTCAAGGTCATCTTCCTTACTCTCTATAGGTAATAAGAATGAGATCATTTGTGCATTAAAGCAGTCTTTGGTGAAGATGTTCTGCCCTGCCTTCCTTTTTTCTGGGCTCTTTTCATGAATAGATGCCAGCACTTTTTCTGTACTTTCTTCCATGGCCATATGATAAAACCAGAGATCTTTAAGTGGTTCTGCAAGGGTTAAATGAAGAAAAACTCATCTTTTTCCTGACTTCTTGGGAAGAGGGATTAGATAATAGTGCTTATCTTACTCAGGTTTGCATAAAGGCCATTGTTTCCTATACCTACAGAATCTGAGACCTACTAAAATCAATTTTTGAGGTTTTATCTGCACTATTCCAGAGTCATGGTGCATCAATTATCATGATCTTTCCTCATCAAATATAGCAAGGCTAAAAAATGTTTGAATTTCAGTAAATAGCTAATTGTCAGTGGCAATTGTCATATCTGTTGGAGGTTGCCAGTAGTTTAGCATGTGATTCATGTTAAATGTTTATTTTTGTTTAAATCACAGATTGCAATGAGGGGGCCACCTGGCCCAATGGGACTTACTGGAAGACCCGGTCCTGTGGTATGGAAAACATTTGCTATCCAAAGTTGTGATTCATAAATGATTTATCTCAGTTGCAATGCCATTTAATTGGCCATGATTTTAGTAAGAATGACTAAAGTTCGCCAGGTACCAGAAGACAGAACTGGACATTTATACAGAGTGTACTCCTGGATGTTGGGTGACAACCTCCATCCTCAGCTTTCAATAAAGGGTGTGGTCCCATAATCAAGGTTAGGCTTGATTCATAATGAGGTTCAGCTGCCAGACTAGGGAGTTTCCATATGGTCCTTTATCTGAGTCCAGCATATACTGGTCTGGCCATAGGCTCTCTTGATAAATTAAGTAAAGTTTTCATTTGATGGTTAACATATTTATCAATATGTTTATTCATCCCCTTGGAATTTGTACCATTTCTGCAATTTTTGAAGAGTTAATTTCCTCCACTTTTGTTTTCTCTATTTTTATTGAAAAAATTGACTTAGAACTTGATCCCCTATTACAAAAATAGGATTTTTTCCCTAATTATTTATGTTAGTTTAAATACAGGATTTAATGTGGAGAATACTGGAGAGTATTAAGCATGGAGCTTAAAATGGCAAACAGAATGTCCCAGCTGTCTAGTTTGGATAACAAGCAGAGTAAAATTGCAGACCTCTATATTACAGACTCACTGGATAGAGATTTGACATTTGCCAGCATTTTAAATGTTTAAATGACAAAAGCAGAACACTAGCACTGCAGTTGTTAAATTACCTGGGCAATTTTCCTCTAATGATGGTTTCCTCTTTTACGAAACGGATACTCTGCTGACAGAGATAATCAAAATTATTCATTTAAATGCTGCAGTTAAGAAGTTACTATCTCTTTCGAAGCTATCCAAGTGTATTTACAACAATATAAAATGATACTTATTGCAACCAAGATTATAGACTTTGCATAAACCTAGTAGTCTCTTGAGGGACCTTAGTAATTACAATGAGGTAGAAAAAAGACATAAAGGTCAAGAGGAAGTATGCCATTCAGAATGAAAGGATATATTTAGTTTCTAATGCAGTATGCTGTTTCCCTGATTGGCAAAAGCAGGTTAGCCAGCATCCTAAGGGTTCCTGTGACAATTCAGTGGGAGAAAATAATAGCTGTTCTTTAGCCTAGAGTTCTCCAGATGTTCTAGACTGTCCCAGTTGCCATAATTCCCAAAGGCCATGTTAAGTGGTGATTAAATGGCTGAAGTCCAACATGGTCAAGAGACATCAGGGTTCAGGGAAATGCTGCTGAAGGTATATTGTAAACCTGAACTGTTTTTGTCAGATGTGCAAGTGGAATGATAAGTACAATGAAAAACTGAATCCTTTGGGTTTAAAATGCTTAAAATGGCAAACAGAATGTCCCAGCTGTCTAGTTTGGATAATTGTTATTGTTGTTTATAGTTAAGAAATTGTTATTTATAGTTGAGGAAGTAGAACTTTTTGTTTGCATTTAACCAAAAAAAGATTTTGTCATGACATCAAGCAGTGGTGGAAATGCCTCAAATCAATCTGAGTAGCCTGACAACTCTGTAGTGGGAATAACTACAGAAAGTGTGCTGCAGCTTTCTTGTTAAAAAAAAGAAAAGAAAAGAAAGAAAGTTTAAAAAAAAAACCTTTTTTCTTTGTCCATGAAAATAAGCCCACTTCTAAATATTTTTAGAATCCTCTCACTGCAAAAGTTAATATATATTTGCCAACTACTTTTGTGAAGTACAGAAAGTTTGTAAAAGTATTGATGATTTTGGTAGTAGTGGTGATGGCAAATATTTACCTTATTCATGAAGTCAAGTAAAGGCCTTTCAATGTGGATCTCAATGAATCTTTCTCATGGTTCCTAGTCCCAAGCTCCATGTTTTACTATAAATGACAACTTATTTTTCCAAGGATCAGGACTTCAGAAATGTATCTTCAATTCTTTTCTTCCTAGAGTGAAGAAGATGTAGACAAATAGAGGTGGGTCAGTTTGTAGAATAATTGATGGGTGAAGAGTTATGATCTGCAATAGACAAGATATCTCCTTCTGGAAAATGTCTTGCTTGCATATACTCATGCAAGAGTCTGTCAGTTGCAAAATGGAAGTAATTATTCTTAAAAGAAAAAAAGTAGAAGAAGTGAGAGGAAGGGATCTGTCAACAATTAATTGCCTGCAAGGCCCTCTTAGTAAGCGTTTGTAATATTCTCCTGTTTACAAGCAAAATAAAGTCCCAATAGAGTCCCAATTTCTTTTAGACATTCCCAAATCAAATGTGTTCATTTTAAAATCCCCAACCAAAAACTTCTGGGATGGGTTGATGTGGGATTGTGTTCCTCTAGCTTGTCACTTAGTTTATGCTCAGCACAGTTAGTCTGGGAAGTATAGCATTATTTGCTAATTTACAGGCTGCCATCAACTAGCAGAATATTTTAGAACCCATAAATGAACAATTGAAATGAATATGGGAAAGACCTGCCACAGCACCTGGCATAGATAAAACACAGAAAGAAAAGGAATAGGAGAGGCATAGATAAAAAGGGATGAGTTGGAGCGAATGCAAAGGAATCTTCATAGAAAGACCACTTATTACATTCCAAACTATAATTCTGCAGGAAGAAAGCACTACCCTTTCTAGGTTTCTGGTCATTAAAATCCTTCTTAGCACAGGAAGAATAAAATGAAACATTGTGGTAAACTGTTCCCCGGCTGCATAGTTTTGGTTCATATCCTTTGGTCCATATAGCTCTACAATTAGCCCTCTCTAGCCTCTATGATTTGTAGGATAAGAGGAAACAAAACTGGTCCTTCTGCTCCCATTCAGTGCACTATTTCCAGATAATCAGGATGACTTTGTTGACTGCTGCCAATAGAGGAGACCACCACAAGTGTCTGATGTCTGAAGGTGCCTTGCAGCCAGAGAGCCCCTCTGTCATCTGTCACTAAAAACAGGGTTCCTTGGAGTTGTTTTGCTGCTCCTGCCATTGTTTTATCTCCTAAGTTTTCAGTGCAATATAATTTTCTTTTCGAAAGAGGTTATAGCCAACTATAGACAAGGGATCTTACTATACTGGAAAAGGGCTCACTTTCGGCTGGCCAGGTACAGGAGCAAATCAGGGAGTATGACCACACTTGTGAATTAGCAAGCTACACATTCTGCCGACCTGTAACTGAAATGTAATAAAAAACACCCATCCCTACATACAAATACAATATTTAATATTTAATCAGTGCTGCTGATTTCAGTGGAAGTTACTTTGAAGTAATTAGGCTATAGAAGCCAGAACCTAAATTCTGAGTCAGGGCTTAGTGTGAGTCAGGAATTGCATTAAAATGGTTACCTTAACCAATTTCCACTTAGGCCACTAGGAGGCTAGAGAAATCCAACTATTTTTATCTAATTTAGAACATTAACAAAAAAAAAGAGGGGGGTTTCTTCTGTCAAGCTTCATTCTCCTCTCCTATAACATGCCTCCCCTCCAGAAAGAAGGCTAGAATTTCTAATAAATGATTCAAGGAACAGTTGCTAAAATGCTAGTGTTCTAACTCAGCATGAGTACTGTTTTTGGAAATCCAAGGCATAATGCTTATACTTTTAAGTATTCATGAAGGTGAGTTCCCTCTTCCCATCGATCTTAGATTTCTCATTCACCTATCCTTGCCTTTTTTTAGGCTGAATTGGCTACCTTTAATTAGAGTTCTTATTAAGTTTGGGGTTTGCATTTCACCCCAAAGTCCTTGCTTGTCATCTACCATCTCCAACAGAGAGGAAGATCTCACTAGGACTTTAAAGGGAAGAGCAGATAGGGTAGAGCTCTTATCAGTACAGAGAGTTTCCCATTGGACCTCTCCTAAAACATAGGATATTTTTTCCTCTGCAGAATTGTATTACAGCCTTCATCAGCCCTGACAGGAAATTCTGCACATATGTTCACCAATTAGATTGGAGGGATCTTTTTGATATTGATGATAGGCTTTTGCAACATGCTATCCAGTCCCTTCCTCAAGTGTAGTTTCTCTTTTTACTTACAAAAACGGGAAGAGGGTACCCTAAAAGAAAAAACGGTGACTGTTGGGATTTTCAGGTATCTAGCTTTGAAGTCTAGAGTGAGTGAAACTGAAGAATCTCAGGATTCTTCCACACAGCTGCCACTGTCATTGTCTAAAACTTCAGAGCTCTGTCCTCACAATGGCTCATGATTGTCCTTACAGCAATTGTGAGAACTCAGGATCAACGTGCACCAGGTTGTTGGTGGTGTTGTTATGGAAAAATCTTGAAACATGCAGATAACCGGGAGGCAATGAACAACCTCTCCCTAACCCACAGAGCTCCAGCACTGCAAATTGAAAATAGAGGTGGACCCATAGCTGCCTATCAGTGACATTGGCATGAGATTACAGGGTGTGAATCCAGATTAGTGCCAAAGGCCGTGTGGATGTGCCCTCAATTTATTATTGAGAGAAATGGGTTGAGCAGCATCTTTAAAGTATTTATTCTCTGACACAGCAAATTTTAGGTTTAACATGATGGCCGGAATGCATTAAATAAAATTATGAGCCTGTTTAATGTGAACATGTCTCAAGTAATCATAATGCGCTATACAAAAGTACTTATTTTTCTGTGCTAAAATGTGAGTTAGATTGAACTTAAACAGTGTGTCGTTGGGCATTTTTCCTTGGTGCAGGGTGGTCCTGGTTCATCAGGTGCCAAAGGTGACTGTGGAGATCCAGGACCTCAGGTAAGAGTCTGTCATCAACAACAAATAAACAAATGCAAAGGGTAGATTTGTAGTGGGGTCAAAGCTTTAATCCCAGAGAGCTACTGCAGTGGTCACAATAATTGCAGGAATCGTCTCATAAGGCAATTTGTCCTTAAATTCATGTATAATCTGATCTCAACAGTATCCAAGGAGGCACTGCATTCAGTCCGCAACCTCCATGTGGGGACTTGCTTTGAAATGCATTTACTTTGAAATGCAAACCTTATGGCTTCAAGCATCGGCCTTAATTTTTTTTGGTATTTTTTCATTCTTGTTTTTTTCTAACATTGAGAATGTATATTAATTTAGTTGGATAAACATAACACCCAGTTTTAATGCTATCCCCAACAGGCCAAGAGACCAGCAATGCTGTAATAGCTCTTTTTTGTTTGCATGATATGCATTTGTAACAAATTCCTGTTTATAGGGCTTATATCACTTTGTTTCCAGAGAACTAATGATTTCTGTTCTCTGCTCCCCTCATATAGATATTCCTTGACTTACTGAATACTATCCTAGTTTTTACTAGTTTATTTTTCATCTTTTCCCCATAAAAATGCAAGTAGGACCCAAATATTTTGTGTTACCTGTGATATTGCCCCTAATCCCTGCTTTATGGATCTAATATTTTTGCAAATCTTCGGAGTATTTACCTATAATTGCAAACATGGCATGTAAAAAGCTGTAAATATTTTGCATATTCCTACTAGAATAATGCATTGTAAACAACTTTGAGATCTGATCACATAGGGAGGGTTATAGAAATATAGTAAATGAAAAATAGAGTATTTATAGTATGGATATAGGAGAATTTCATTAAAAAAAAAACAGCTTACTAGTGTCTGAAAGCCTTTCAAGGATTAATGTCTTTATTTAAAAAAATAAATGTAAGAGAAAATGGAGCTGACAAATTTGTCCCTCTCCTCTTCAGACTGTACAGCTGGACATCTAATGAATGAAATCTTGTTTAAAATATTAAACAACAACTCATCAAAGATTTTGATTTAAATTCTGTGATTCCACCAAAGAAGAGAGAATGACAGATTTATGCCTGGAGAGACACAGATCAGATAATGTAGGATCTAATCAGAGATGTATTCACATGGGATAGATTCCTTAATCCGCAGTTAATAGAGTCTGTTTTTTCTTCCTTAGCTGCCTTATAAGTAACCACATCTGTGTGTTCAGTACTTCCATGACTAGTTCAGGGATCAAGTTCTGAATCAGCAAAAGGAATGTGGATGCCATAATAATTAATCTCTTGAGCTGTTCATAATATACAGTAATGTATTGTGGATTAGGAACTTAAAAACATTTTTAAGTTCTTGTATAGTTTAAATAAATGTATTTAATGGGTGTTGAAGTCTATGGAAAAGTCCTCCTTTTTAATCTTTTTCAAGTGGATAAAAATACTGGAAGAATTTTGCAAACTGGTTATTCTTCCAATAGAAGATAATAACTGTAGCTCATGGTTGAACTGTGGAGTCCTTGATGCTCTCTGAGCTTGGATGTTTGCTTGCAGACATTTCATTACCCAGTTAAGTAACATGTTGTTACCTAGTTGGGTATTGAAATGTCTGCAATCAAACAACCAAGGTCAGAGAGCATCAAGGACTCCACATGGTTATTCTTCATTTTGTTTAAAATCAATATATTTTCACTGGCTTTCTAGTTGACATCAATTAAAGACTTAGTTTAAGGTGAATAATAATGAAGCAGAATCTCCTCATGATGTCCTTGATGCAGTGTAGTAGAGGTAGTCAGTTTGTATATATATTATATAGTATATATGTATTACATGTACACTTACATACATATGCATATACTTTCAGGGTCCTCGAGGTATTCAAGGTCCACCTGGTCTGTCTGGAAAACCTGGCAAAAGAGTAAGTTTTGATGTTTTAAAAAAGTTCACATTTGATAAAAAGGGCACCTCTAGAATTATAGAATGAGAGCAGGTTGTTTCTAATTTGGGGTTGTATATGCCTCACCTACAGAAACAGACATTTTTTTCCCCATAGGGTCGTCCTGGTGCAGATGGAGCCAGAGGAATGCCAGGAGAGCCAGGTTCCAAGGTTAGTAGTTATGGATTTTGACTATTTGGGGGTTGAAGTAGTGTCCAGTTATCCACTAGGAACCAGATGTCTCCATTTGTACCCTTACATGATTGAATCTGATTGACTTTGCAGAGCAGAGTAAGGAATTATATCTAAGAAACAGAAGTATTGTAGCTTGTAATGCTCTAGTAACACACTTGCTGCTCCATTTTTGCATACGGTGATGTGCCTTCATGGCTTGCAGGCCTTAACAAATAAAGGAAACTGGGTCACTTTTAAAGAAAACCCTTGGGGAAAGTATGGCTGTTCTATGATGTCAGCTGTTCTTTGCAATATACCAGGAACAAACTCACTTCATGATGTAGTTTCCTTCTGAATGAGTGAATGTCTGGAAGTGAAAACAGATGTTTCTTAGTAATCTGAGGAACAGCCCCTCCACGTCTTGAAATGGGGGAAGACTTTGGAGGTCTTTTGGTCTAAAGAAAAGAGAAGAAACTTACTTCTTGCTGTTTCATATGAAGTATACCTTCCCAGATTTGAAAATTTCACCCATACCCAAGAACATTTTAAGGCCGCCTTTATCTTTCCAACTAGGCTTTAGAAATATCATCGTTAGGATTATTATTTGTTGCATATCCAAGCAACATTCAGTTTTAGGGCAACTGTATCCATCAATAAAATAGATGAATAGTAGAATCCATTTAGCTTATCAAGACTATGCAAGAATGAATTGCTCACACTGTTGTTGTCATTGTTATTCCTATTAGGGTGACAGAGGTTTTGATGGGCTTCCTGGTCTACCAGGTGACAAAGGACACAGGGTAGGAAAAAGATGCATGTTTCTTTATCTAAAAATGTGGGTATATTAAAACTACATCTGGAATTATTATCCAAAGCAACTGTGACATTTTCCAGAGCCATGTCATTTCAATACGATCCTACCTCTGTTTATTCAAAAGTAATTCCCATTTAGTTCAGTGAGATTTATCTCCACATATGGAAGGTAAATCTAACAAATAGTAAATTAATATGTATGGGGTGCAGACTTTGAATATATCTGCAGATCTACATTGGCCAGATTGAAATACCTCTTCACTGAAGTCAGTAATACTGCTGTAGATTGAAGGTGGTAACTCATATCAAGGATTTTCAAACTTTTTCAGAACTTGTTAGTTAAGAAAAATAAACCCCAGAATGCTTGATCATGAGGCAAAACTCTAATGATAGAAAATTGGTTGTATTCAAAAAAACTTTTTTTTCCTCTGTAATCTTTCACGGGATCCCATCAAGTTCTTGCAGATCCCTCGGGTTTAGTGGAATAATTTTGGGAATAATAGAAGAAGCCCCCCCCCCAACCCTTGACTCCAAAACAGCTGGTTTTGGCCTTATTTCAGACCATTCCCTATACATATATGCAACCATCCCTCATGCTAATTTGAGCCCATCCCTAAATCAGTCATTTTCTGCTCAGTATCATCTCAAATGGTGCAGGATCACAGATATTCACAGATACCCACCCAGGTCTCTGTTAAAACTGCTTTACCCTTTATACCTTCTAATTGCTTGGAAGGAGGAGAAGGAAAAGAAACCAAAAGCACATAACTACAACAATACAATTTAAACCAGGTGTCATTCAAGCTAAACATTATATTCTGGCAGGCAAGGTGGTTTGCATCTGTTTATCTTTCATTTCAATTTTGCTTGTAAATCACAACGGCAAAGGAGGAGGCTGCTGATTTCCCATAGCAGCAGTGCTGCATCATTGTTCTTACTACAACCTCACATTCCAGATTACTGGTGATATATTTCAAGTCCCTCCTAAATTGGAATTTGGAGTTTAAAGTATAGCAAGCAGAATTGTACTGCTCTGCTGATCAGCAGACAAAAGACTGACTTTTAGTATTAATCTGTCCTATTTCTGTACTGCCAGACAGGATATGAAGGAAACTCAATGGCTGGAATATGCACAAACATTTAAAAAAAAAATTCACAAAAAGGAATTCCATAATATAAATTTCCCAGCCCTAACTCTGTTCTGTCCGATAGATTGGCTTAAAGCCTTCATTTCTAAAGTACATGATACCAATGGTGCAAAGACATTGCAAAATGCATTTGAGGAAGTGAAGTTTTAGATGCCGCTCCACAACTGTTTGAAAAAAAGAATGTCCATTTTTCAGCAAGTGGAAGTTTGTATGTGACAAACAGGTCTTCTTTTCCCCAAAGAATTGTTTTTACTCTGAAAATTTGACATAATAATAGCTTGGGTAATGTTAACCCTATCTCTTTGGGTTTTTATTAACTATTTATATTTCATGTACCTCCTTGGTGATTGCCCATGGCATTGACCCTAGCTGTGTATATCGATATTTAACTTGTGGAATATGTAGAGCACCAAACATTTTGAGTAGGAAAAAGTGCAGTCTTTTGAAAATCAAATCAATGAAGTAAATGTCCAGCAGAGGGCACTGTACATTAATCACTATTGTGCTACTTACATACATCACTCCAGGAGTCTTTTCCATGGCTGATAAATATTCCCATAGTCCCATCTCCGTTCTCTGTCTAAGCTGCTTTGGTTGAGCTAGCAATTTTGTATGACCTTTAGGTGCCTGTTTCCTTAAAACCATGGGTACTTGTCTTTATATTGCTTCTATTTATAGATGACTATTTGCACTATCACATCCTCTTATGTTATGGTTATTTTTCAGCTTGAGCTTTATAAATGTTAAAACCAGGGCAATCATACCTTCATGAAAAACAGAGTTAGGTGAATTCTGAATTCAGGAGCTATACATACTTTAGCACTGGGTAGACCTGAAGTTACAAGATAAAATGTGCACAAATTTTAAAATGATACATTTTTGAAATGACAATCTGCCATATCCCAAGTCTACTTATTGATCCCCTTAGTAAAGAACCTATAGGAAGTAATTGATGTCCCCTCCATATAAAATTTTGAATAATATGGTAGCCTAGCCGTTTTGCAACAGCCAGCATACATTGCTTCTCTCCACTGTCTCCTTTTAATCATATGTATGTCTATAATAGGAAGACTCATATGCTAAGTCCATAGGGACACATTTTAGATAAGTTCCCCTGTATCATTCCATGCAAAGGACTCTCAGGATACTTCACAGCTAATAATACAATTATGAAAATTGAGTTCAGTTGAAATTTTGAGCTGTTTACAAGCAAATTCATTTCCATAGCTACGTTAATGACAGATTTTTAGATGCTGTTCATATGTCAAATTAAACAATAATGTAGTTCATTTGCTGTTGGCTTTGGAGTATTGTGATTTGTAAACTATGGATGGTGGTAAGCTTTTCCAGTCTGTTGGATTACAACATCCAGAATTTCTAGCCAACATGACCACACAAATCCTATCTTACCATGATGTTTGTACCCTGTCTTCTTCTAGCAGAGGGGAGCTAAGTAAGTAATTGAAGAGTAATGTACATTCCACAGCCTACATACATCTGTCACTTTTTTATTCTCGTTGTGTGAAGTGAGGGTCCTTACTAAGTTAACTTATACAGCAATTCTATACCCAACTCGCAAAGTGTAAGAGCTCAAAGTGTATAGAACTCTCTCACTTGAGAAACTTAATACAAATAAGAACTAAATATACTTTTGAATTCTTTTATCAATGAAAAGTGTGATAAACATCTTACATACAAAACTATACAAAAGTAAGAATTCAGTCAGCCTATTTTTGGTTCATGATGGTTTTACATGTGTTCATTCACAATCTGGGAGCTTTGTGTTTGCATATTAATGTACAGTTTAAGAGATCTGTAAGAAAATTTAAATATGTACTTTTCTCACAAAATAAGCATTAACATTTTTTTAGCTAGATGTATGTGTCATAAACTATGTCAGTTTGGGGTATTTTGGAAAGTTTCTGAGTCAAAACATAATTCTAATTTATACATTAGTCCAGGAAGCACATATTAGTTCTACTCAGATCTGACTGTCTAAAGATCCAATTACTTAAACATTCCCTACAAATAAGAAGTGAAATAAGATTGTGACTATTCTCACTCATTGTTTATTAACTTCTTTCATGTCTCCTATGGTCCTGCTATTGTGAATATATTTGCTAAGGCTAGGTAAATGACTGGCTATCACATCAATGTATTCCTTGCATATTTAACTTCACATTTGATACTAATTTCTTGACCGCTTCTTTTCTGCATCTGGAAACAACACCATCAATATTAGAATCTCCCTATATGTACAAATAACAATATATTTCAAAAATGGAAAATTAACTTGGGAAAAACCATCCTTTGCCATCCTGAAATTTCAAATAATCAAACCTTTATCAGAGTTTAGATATGGATTGCCATGTGCAAATTTGAAGTGTGTGCATGCATTTAGATTATTTTATATAGTTTGAACATAAAAGTCTTTTTCATTCTAAGCCTCCAAGATCCAAAGGCTTTTGATTTGAATTCAGACACAATTTTTTGCTCCCTAGGAAACATAACTGTTGTCATTCAGTAGGAACTTTGCTTAATATTTCAGCTTTTAATCAGAAATTAATAGCTGTGTTTGGACATCAGGCAAAAGCATAGTTGAGATACTAAGGATGAGTCACACTGAACTTTGGGCTTATGGGTCCCTCCTGTTCTCCCCTTTAGCACAGCCATAAGGAGATTTTCCAAAATCTTGCTTTCCCTGTTACTAAACTATAATTCAATATTTAATTCTCCATGGGTATGATTAACCATAGTTTCTGCAGCTGGATGACATAGCAAACTATTGTTAAGAAAACATGGACATGAACATTTCCCAACATCCCATCATGGGTGTCCCAGAGAAGAGAGGGGATGCATAAGCTAGAAGTACATTAAACTGTGATCTGGTTTGATGTCTTAATCAGTGACTGGTAGATTCTTTTGAAAAGTATTATATGATGATAGATTAAATCAGATAATATCTGCAATGTTAGGTTACTGAAGGTTCATTCATCATACAAGCACCATTTATTGTGGTTGTCATTAAGTTCTAAACATATAGGTATAAAATTACTCAGGAAATGCTAAGCTATTTTGGCTTAATAGGAACTTTGTTCATATTTCTGATGTCCAGTGAGCAGGGTTGGAAAATGTGGAAACCCATGGCGTGTTCTTAGAAATGTGTTTTGTTTAGAAGAGAATGAATAAATATTGTCCACTACCTGGCATGGAATTAGACACATTTCAGCCTGCTAATTTCAGTGGGTTTAAGCACATTTTATTCTGTGTTGGATTATGGCCAATACCTTGAATCCAGCCTTGAATAGAAGCATTTGTGGTGCGATATAAAATGTAGATATTTGTATCTTTTTAGTGGACCCATGCCTTGACATGCCAGCATGAAGCTTAAGCATATGCATCAGCACACAATTTTATCTCTTCCCAAAAATGTGATTTTAACATGTTTTTTCTTCAGGGAGATCGTGGACCACAAGGACCTCCTGGTGCTCCTGGGGAAGATGGAATGAGAGTATGTTATTCAGTTTTCCTTCTTTTTTTCATCTGCAAAATAAAAGTTGAAAGGAAGTGTTTCTTTCACGCTTAACCCCTTTGATTTTTGTTTTCTTAAAACAAGGGAGAAGATGGTGAGGTTGGACCAAGAGGCCTTCCAGGTGAAGCTGTAAGCAAAGCTTCCTCTTTGTTTAGCACTCATGATTGCCTTTGCTGTGAATCTGTTTGTCTCTGAAAAAGAAATACTGTACTCTATCCAGGGCACCATTTTGGAATCAAATATAACTAGGGGACAAATTCAGCTGATATATCTGATTTGTTCATAAAGAGTTCTTAGAACATTTTTTCCTCATTGAAGTGTCCTAATGTTATTTGTCTTTCCTGTTGATACAGCTATATTTTTATCCATGAATAGTCATGGACTTTTTTTTCCTTTGCTTGCTTATTTCATTTTAGTGAATTTCACCACAAGACCCACTTGGGGAATTCTATCACTGCAACAATATATGGATCCATCTTACATGAATAAATATAGAATTCACATTGATCTTTTAGGATTTTTTGGCTGCTATAGAAGAAAATGAATCTCAGGTGTAGAACATATTGTAAATTTCTTGGATTGGTGCATGAACGCAACAAGGAATAGAAAATAATCTTAATTTTTCCGTCTTGGTTCTAAAATTCTTATGTATGTACATTTGCATGTAGGTACATCCTGTCCATATGGAGATTCTTTTTTTTTTTTTTAATTGGAAAAAGATTCTGCATGAAAGTAAATAACTTGTATGGTGCCTTTTCTACTGATCCTAGAATCCTCAGGTGGAATAGGAAAGGGAACTCATGCTATCCATGTCTTTATGTTGGAAGTAGGAAAACAGCTCAGAGCTTCTAAGTAATCGCAAAATTGAGATGGCCTGGATTTCAGAAAAAAAGATCAGCAATTAGTGGCTTTTCAAATTGCTCTCAAAATGGCATCTTTGCAATTTTAACAGAGACTTTCCTTAATTTTCAGTTTAAACTATATACTTTTTTGAACCTCTGAAAACATATTACTATATATAATTGTAAATGTATATTTATACCTTTGAGTCAGTCTTGACTCCTGGCGACTACACGGACAAATCCATGCAGTTTCCTTCGGAAGTAGTTTGGTTTTGCCTCCTTCCTAGAGCTGAGAGAGAGGGCCTGGCCCAAAGTCAACCCTCTGGTTGCATGCCTAAGGCAGGACAAGAACTCACCATCCCCCGGTTTCTAGTCCAGTGCCTTTAATCACTACACAAAATGGGCTTCCATAGTTGTATCTAAAAGAAGAATATGTTGCTGCTTTTCCAATATAAATAATTGGGAAATTTCTCTTTAAGACACCTTATTTGGATCCCATTACTTTATATAACTATTGGTGAGTTTCTGGTCTTCCTTTCTGTTTAAGGGTGGAGAATAAGTAATAGCAACCCAATCTGGATTTTTTGGATTAGTGTGGCTAGTTTGATCCTTTCCAATATATCTTCTGACTAGGGTAGGTGGGCTGATATAGCTTTGTTTATAATGGCCAGTTGATTATAATGGCCATTGTCACCTCCAATGTGGGTCCCCTTCGATTCTGTTAGATCTCTTCTTTTTTGCTCGGTTACAGTTGCAATATTTTAAGTTCTTTAGTAGATTTTCCCATTTTTTCTCCCAAGGATGGTCTATTTTGACATTATATGTTTGTGTTAATTTGTTGATTTTGTTACATATTTTTTAGTTTAAAGTGTAAACAAAATAAAATTACTAATGGGACTTTGGCAACATTCTAGTACATTTAAGCTAGTGGACCACTTTAGTAAATGTGTGGATCACCCAGTTAAACATATATCACCTCCCTACATTTTTGTCTTTAAGATTATTAATGTTCACATTTTTTGGCAAATTAAGATAAGGATTATGGCTGCGTTTTTGCCATGTATGCCTTCCTGTTCATTTTTAAAGGCCATTTTAAACTGAACTTTGTACATAAAAATTACCCAGAATTAAATATTTCTTTATCTCTTTAATTATTTTACATAACCTGTACACAAATTTGCTAGCCAAGAATGTTTTATAGTAGAAATGTCTTAGAAATAAGAGAGTGGGGTGAGATCTTCACGCCAATGAAATCTCATTTTGTACATTGATAATTGTATTCCCTATTAATCCTTTCCTTTCTGGTTTGCCTACATGAGATCAGAATTCCACTTAGCACAGCATATGCAGATTTACAATAGGTAACCTCATTCAAGACCTGCTCACCATTGTCAGGGTTCTCACATAGCTAATAGTATTATCACTTGTAGACTTCAATAGACCAATTTTTAGCTGCTGATTCTTTCTTGAAAATCAGCTGACTCTTGCTGTGCATTGGAGGTGGGGCTGAGGTCAGCATACATGGAAAGGCTAGGCTACAGCAGTGAAAGATCTCTGGCATATGAATGTGGTGAGGCTATGCAGACCGCTGGTGGTCTACAGACCTATTTTTGAGAATATTGGTCTCAAAAGCCTTAGACCCAGTATTACCATGTTTGTACAACTGCTTTTTCCATTGTACAAAACAGGAAGAAGGGAAGACTGAATTCTTTATCACAGTAATTGATGACAATTAGCTATTAAACTGCTTAACCTTTGCTATTTTCTTTGGGTTTTACTGGAGGCCTTTCCATTACATTGTTTTTAAGTGTATTCTGTGAACCGAAAACCTAATTATACGCAACATTTTTCCCACAGGGTCCACGAGGGTTATTGGGCCCAAGAGGAACTCCAGGCCCACCAGGACAACCTGTATGTATTTCATAAAGAATACCTTATATTTTGAATTTTCCTTTGAACATGGTGGTGACCTATATTAGTTTTTTTGTACTTTTTATGTAGGGAATCCCAGGTGTTGATGGACCACAGGGCCCAAAAGGAAACCTGGTATGTAGATTCAATTATTTTCTGTTTGGGTGGCTGAGGTTAATACAGTTTTTTTTTCAAAGAACCCCCAAAATAATATATAAATTGGTCATTCTCCTATTAATGCTTTAAACTTACTTGTATGTTCCTCAGATACTTTGGGATAAAAACTGCATCTTTCATCTACCTCCCCAGATACTAGTCAGGGGCACTATGTAGGGTACAAATTAATTTTGTTTTAATGTTTTAATGGTTTGAAGTCACCATGGGACAAAAATATCTGGAGGAGAAATTAAGAGATAATTCCTCCACCATGTCTGTAAACTCCACATATTTGTGAAGCTATGATGTGAAGTAATGAAGGCACTAATATTCTTCTGTGCATTTCTCATATAACAGGGTCCACAAGGGGAACCAGGACCACCTGGACAGCAAGGTATTCCAGGTCCACAGGTAAGCCTTTGTTTTGTAGCCTTTGCATTAAGAAGACATTCAAGAAATCAGGCATGAAGGGTGGGGATAAACATTTCTCTGGTCCCGTGTGCCCTTACTTGGCTTATTCTCTTAGATATAATCCTAGTATAAAAGGGAGTAAATTTTTGAATCACATTTTCACAAATCTTCCAAATAAATTTATTTTTGGGGGGGGAGCAGGGAAGAGAGAGAGAGAAAGATGACTCTTAGATTCTGTAAATACCAACAAGAATAGCCATAGCTATAAGAGAGTTTCATATTGGATCATATCACAACCCCGTTGCCAGCAGAGCAGCCAATGTGAAAGCTCTCACAATTATCTTGTTTTCTCTAATTGCATTTCACTAAAAAGGATTTTCTGAGAAAAAGTTCCTTCTAATGATAAGAAAATTTAAGATGAATTTAATGATAAGCTATTTAAGAAAATAGCTGTACAAGTTTGTAGATTCCTTATGGTGTGTTTTTAATTTTTTAACAGGGACTTCCAGGTCCACAAGGTCCAATTGGAGTTCCAGGTGAAAAAGTAAGGAATATTCCTTTGCTGAATAATCAGTGCCAAATCTCTGCTTTCTTAAAATATGGGGATGTGGTCTGATTTTTTTTCCCCCAAGAATAAGTTTCAGATAGCAGCCCAGTTCCCTGGAATGCAATGCTACTTTTCTTAAGACCTCTCAACTTATTTACAAATACTCTGTGTGGAGAAAAGTCTGTAACTTGGTGGTAGAACACATGCATTTTGCTTGTAAAGGGTTTAAGCATTATTCTGTTTTCCACTTGCCTTGAATTTACAATATCAGAATTCTTTCTTTCTTTCTTTCTTTCTTTCTTTCTTTCTTTCTTTCTTTCTTTCTTTCTTTCTTTCTTTCTTTCTTTCTTTCACACAATTTATTAGCCGCCCATCTCACTTTTTAACAACAAGGTTAAAAAAAAAATCAATAAATACATTAAAAAGTATAAAAATATTTTAAAAATTAAAATATTAATTTCACTACAAAAAAGTAGTGAAGAGATGTTAAAAATAATGGAGCCACGTCACTAGATCACCCGTCCCCCGGGGTCCCTAGGTCTGTTGGCACAACCAAGTCCTGAGGAACTTTGGAAACCCAACAGTGACAAGGCCAACCTCACCTTGTGGGAAGGCACCACAGCAGAAAAAACCAAATGTCGCTCCTTAGGCATCGTAACCCATAACATGCCCCCTCTGCCTGATCTGGTAGGGTGGGCAGATGAAATCAGGGAGAGGCAGTCCTTCAAGTAACCCAGACCCACGCCATTAGGGCTTTAAAGGTCAACACAGGCACCTTGAATTGGACCTGGAAACAAACTGGTAACCAATGCAGCTTGTGAAGCAGAGGTGTAATGTGTGTTCTACCAGAAGCACACATAACTGCTTGCACCACTGCATTTTGCACCAGCTGAAGTTTCCGGATACTCTTCAAGGGCAGCCCCATGTAGATCGCATTGTGGTAGTCTAGCCAGGAGGTGACCAGGGCATGAGTGACCATGAGAAGGTCCCCCTGATTCAGGAATGGGCACAACTGGTTCACCATACAAAGTTGTACAAAGGCCTTCCTAGCCACGACTGCCACCTGCTCATTGAGCAGGAGTCGTGAGTCCAGGAGGACCCCCTGATTGTGCACAGGATCTGTTTGGGGCATACTGATGATACCTCACCCCATAGTGACAGATGAGCTCACCCAGTGGTCTCATGCAGGTGTTAAATAGGAGAGGAGAGAGCACTGATCCCTGTGGCACCCCACATAGTAGGGGCCAAGGGTGGGAGCTCTCCTTCCTAATCACCACTGACTGAAACTGACACTGTAGAAAGGAGGTGAACCAGCACAACACCGTGCTGCCCACCCACAATCCTCTGTGTCGGTCCAGAAGGATACCATAGTTGATGGTACTGAAGGCTGCTGAGAGGTCAAGTAAGGATGGATACACAACCCCCACAACCCCCATCTCACCCACACCACAGATCATCCAAAAGTGCAACCAGTGCCATTTCCATACCATATTTAGGTCTAAGCCCTGACTGAAAAGGATCCATACAATCCGCTTCATCTAAGGTCCTCTGAAACTGCTGTGCAACCACCTTCTCAATCACCTTCCTCCAAAAGGGGAGGTTGGGTACTGGATGAAAATTGCCCAGTATCATGGGGTCCAGCAATGGCTTCCTGAGGAGGGGGCACACCAAAGCCTTCGTAAGAGGCCAAGGAACAACCCCCTCATTCAAAGAAGAATTCACCACTGCTAGAACCCACCCACACAACACCCCCTAGGCCGCTTTCACAAGCCAGGAGAGGCATGGGTCTAAGGTGCAGGTGGCCGAGCTCACAGTCCTAAGGACCCTGTCCACTTCCTCAGGTCCAACAGTTCAAACCATTCCCAGATAACCGGACAAGACTTCACGCT
Organism: Python bivittatus; assembly: GCF_059951505.1. Classification (NCBI taxonomy): domain Eukaryota; kingdom Metazoa; phylum Chordata; class Lepidosauria; order Squamata; family Pythonidae; genus Python; species Python bivittatus. Next base: position 19,991,841 of record NW_028277098.1, read on the forward strand.
AGGCATCTCTCCCAGACCTGCTGCAAAGCTAGCATTCAGCTGCGAACAAATCTGAATGATTTTATCTGACAGATGCTGAGCAAATTCCTCCACACAACCCTGCAAAAGGTTCTCTGGGCCCCTTTTACAAAAGAGGGCCCGTATCACTCGAAATAGGGCTGTGGGGTGGCAATCTACAGATGCAATAAGGACAGAGGAATACTGACACTTTGCCACCCTTACCACCACAAGGTAGGCCTTAATAGTGGCCTTAACCCATGTTCAGTCGAGTTTGTACTTAGATGAGTGCCAGTGATGCTCTAGATGTCTCTTTTCTCATTTCATCTCCCTCAAGCCCTCTGTAAACCACAGGGAATGATGGGATCCTTGAGAGCATGATCCACTCCAAAGCCTCAGCTGCCCCTTTATTCCAGGCAGCAACCAAGGTTTCGGATGGACCATTCAGCAGACCAGCAGGAACAACCCCCAACTCCCTCTGGAACCCCTCCAGGTCCATCAGTCACCAGGGGTGACTGATATATTTCTATGTTTGAAAATGCTAATTTCAGCTTTGCCACCTGTATGTCAGCCCTTCAAGATAGGCCAGGTTAAAAAACACATTCCACAAGTTTGTTCTATAACTATATGTAATTGATATAAGCTATAGTACAGAATCTTGAACGCTTGAGTTCTCCTTTCCTTCTCTTTTAGACTCCAGTGAATTAGGGTCAAGTCAGTCTCAGCTTCTTTCTCATGCTTTCTTTGTTTCCTGGGTCTAAAGCATGTTTTTGTTACTGTTGTCTCTGCCTACGTTGTCTCTGTGGCTCTCTATACCATAATGTGTTTTTCTGGAATCAATGCCTAATGGAATCAATCACACCTGAAATGGAGTCAATGACACTTGAAGTCAAAATAGCAATTAATGTCAAAGAATAGGCTTATGTCAAAGAATAAACTAATTACAACTGGCCCTCAGAATAGAGTTTCTTTTGTATATTGAAGGTCAAGTGAAGCCAGTTGGTACTAGACAGAAAAACTTGAGCTCCATAGCTCACTGTTAAAAATCACCCTGGTTCTTTGGATTCTTTTCCTTGACTTAGAACATGTCCTGATTGGGTCTTCACACTGGAATAGGTGAACTTCTAAGCACATCTATTTTCCATAGAGATGATGTGCATACGTGGAATGCCTGAAATGGCCCTTGGCTCCTGTCAGTCTCATGAGGATGAGGCAGATGTAGATTCTGGCAGACGTCCCTGGCCCCAGGTGAAATTCTCCTCACGTCCCTTTCCAGGAGACATTATTCATCTGCGCTGGGCAATGCCAAGTCAGTTTTTGCGTGGACTAGTTTTCCATTGTGTCAAATATAGCCTATTTCTCTTTGCTCTTCTCTCATGCTTGGGGTTCTTTGGTAAATCATCCTTTACCAAACTTTCTAAGTCATTTGAAGAGTAGTGATGCAAATGAAGATTTTGCTCTTCATCTTCATTCTCTGTGATTGTCACAGGTTGTCACAGAGCACTAACTGCTGCAGGGAGTCTCCTTTATCTTTGGAGATTCTTTGCTGAAATACAACTCTAGAAATCAGATCTCTCAGGAAGAGCCTCCAGAGATGAAAAGTCTTCTCTACAGCTGAAAGGAAGGGAAGCTGCAATAGAGGGGACCAAACTAGCATACTGTACCAATAAGAGCTTCTCATACTAAGCCAGTTAAGACAATAAAGTACTTCCCTTTGATCAATACTGTAATCAACACTAGACATAGTTTGTTACCCTTTGAATTTCTTTCTAAATTGTTTCATTTCTAAAAAGTAACATGTTTATCAGATGCATCTTCTCATATCTCATGGATGAGGACATACAAAGTACCCTGCCAAATTAGACAGAAAGACTGCTTCATGGTAGCCAAAGGCTCTTAGAAACCCATAACCTGAACATGAGTACAGCGATGATCATGATGCCCAAAGCTGATGTTGAAAGGCAGGTCTCTGATAATGAAGATAATATACAGTATATCCTGCTTGGCTAGTAACCATTGATTGGCTTACCTGCTGCTAACTGCCTTTACCTGAAAGCAATAAAATAAATAAATTGGAAAGATAGTGTTAGATTTTTGAGAATGCCATGATAGCAACAGATGTGAAGACCATTCTTTCAAATACATATGGTATTGCTGCAGTTTTGTACCAGTTTGCCATCCCTTTGTTACTGTTATCAAAAGTTGCCCCCAATCCACTGTAACAGTTCTTTCTCTGGAATTTAGTACTCTTGTGGGAAGTCAAATACTTGGCTTAGAGAATACATTTAATATTTATTTAAATCAGTTTAGGCACTGACTGCCTCCAACTGATTCTAGGAGGCTCTGGGCTTGAGTAAATAAGTTGCAAATACAAGCAAATTTTGTTCTGATGAAGCGGAACTTCTACAAAGGCTGAGAAACTAATTCTCTATATATGTATGTCCTAAGATTTAAACCCTGAGCTTCTTTCTCCCACCCTTTTGTAGTAGACTGCTTGCAATCTCTCTCTCTCTCTCTGTCTCTCTCTCTCTCTCTGGCCTGGTTGCACCTGGCATATGTTTACAAAATGGTCATGTCTGGCCCCAGGCTCCTCATTTCCACTTTGCAAGCTCCAGCCCTCACAGCTGTGTAGCTTAATAACAGAGTATAAATACTAACAAAATGCTGGTTTTACTGAGACAACAACTAAGCCAATTTCAAGTAAGGCCAAAGCTTTTTGTTCCAATCACATGTCGATAGATCTGATTCCAAAAAGATGGATTTGATTCCAAAAAGGTGCATCAGAGTGCATAGGGGTTCAAACCTAGCATCAATTTGCAAACTTTTAAAGCAGCCACATCTTTTCCTGGGATCACATGACAGCTCTAACCCTAAAAAAAAATCACATTAGTTAAAATCATTTCTTTTAGGTCTCATTCAAACTATTTTCCCCATGTAATTTTTCTGATATTGTCTGGTTGTTTTATTCCATTATTTCACAATTTAGTTAATATTTATACCTTATACTTGCCAAGTACCCTTGGCAAATGACAGTATTTACCTGTGAATGTTAGCAAAACATGAATAATAGCTTGGGAACATCTGAATGTTGATAGTTGCCTATATGAGAACAGCTTCATTCATTTTTATTAATCTAAAATGGGAGAAATAAATATTGTTTGCAGATATTCACTCCAATTTATTTGAGAGTCTCACCTTTCATACTGTCAAAATTCACCATATTTCAGATATTTGTTCAATATACTTGGATAAAAAGAATAGGGTATATATATGTAACTGATCTTTTATCAAATGTGAAAGTAATTCTGGAAAATCATCCCATGATTTTAAATTCAGACCATCACTTCCAAATGACATATTCCCAATCTTTCAGCTGGATGCCAACTTCAAAATGGTTTAACTAGCTCTAAATATTGGAGTACTACCTTCATTTCTTTCTTCCTGACTGAGTTTTCATTTTTATTCAGGAATAATCTTTTGCTTGCAGACATTGGCAATATGCCATTCTACCTTATCTTTGATTGGTTTTTCAAAAGTGTTTCTTCATCTCTCTCCAGGGACCTCAGGGCAAGCCTGGCCTTGCAGGACTTCCGGGTACTGATGGCCCTCCTGTAAGTGATATGCAATTTTGTCCATTTTAAATTGTGTTTTAAGAAAAAAAATTACTTTGCAGCACTATGCTCATGAATTTCAACAAGGAAGTTGCATCACCAATAGCTTGAAGCAGAACATATAAAGTATATCCAGTTTCATTATTTCAACCTGATTCACATTTCTCATCTAAGCCTTTATTTTTTTAAAAGGTCATTGAAATGGGAATGATGAGAAATTGCACTGGAACTGAAATTAAAAAATGCATTTAGTTGCCCAACCTGTCAAGGACAGATATAAAATACTGGAAATTAACATGATAGAATTGTTAGGAGAAAGCTATCTTTTAAGTTAAATAAACTTTGCTGTGCTGGTAAAAATGTTTCATCTTTTTTGGGTTAAGGTTGAGCTCATAGCTTTTCAGTTCTAATCATGGTGGTACTTTTAATTTCAATGTTAAAAAAATAATTTCAAAATCAAACAACAAAGTTATTCTGCTTTTTGTAAGCCAGAGCATCTCTATTAGGAACAAATAAGTTATCACATAGATAGAAGTTTGGGCTGTTAGTTGAATGCAATCTAGTTTACCAAACAAAAGTTTGGATTTGCATTGGATGCACCATGATGGATTAATAATGTTTCTTCCCTGGCCTTATTTAAATCCAGGGTTCCAGTAAAAGCCATGATGACATCACACACATCATGATGTCATTGTGCAGAAGATGTAGATTTTGTAATTTGTGTCAGTTTTGCAATCACACAACGCAAATGACATACCCTACATAATTCTTCTTACATGATGTCATAATGACACAAATTATACCAGTTGTCCTCTACATGGATGACCATGTCTTCAGGATTCTCTTTACCTCTCTCTGTAGGCAAATGGAGATAATGCATAATTTGTGAAGTCAGATGCCTAAAACTCCAAAGCTCAATAACAAAACATATGATTTGCATATATAAAGCTCCAGGTTCAGTTTCCAACATTCCTAGTTCTTGGATTGCTGGAATGGGAAAAACTTCTTCCTTCAGTTCCTGTAGAGCCAATGCTAGGAAGAGCAGTTGTACTGGACCAATTAGTCTAGTGGTCGGATTCACTACAGTCACAGGTTAATCCATTATGGCTGGCTTAAATTTAGTGATCCAACAAGTTAAAAGATAATAATAAGCAACTTGACTGGGAAGGTTCTTGACAAACTTTGTCCTGCCTCTTCCTCAGATAAGCAACATAAACACATTATTGAATCTCTATTTGGCTTTACGTAGGACTGCTGGGCTATATTAGCTGCCATCTCTGATTTTACACTGCTGACTTGATTAGGCATCTTGCATAAGGAGTTTGTTGCACAAATAAAATCAATTTATTACAGTTGGCATAAGCACTATATTTATCTGAGACTAACTTTTTTTTCTCCAATAATTTAACTTTAAAGAGATTACCTGAGCATATGGTATAGAAGTAGAAAAAGGTTCCCCCACCCCCACCCTGTCTCAGAAGAGGAGGAACAAAAGTTTAGGTCATAGTAACACATGTGCTTAAATAGATGCCATCATTATTTTGTGAAGACTTGCCCATGCTGATGCCCTGCAGACATGCAAGGCTGCAGCTCGTATCGGTTACAATATCTGTGCTGATGGGTTGATAGGAGTTTAACACATCTGAAGAATAGCACATCTGTGTTAAATCAACCCTGATTTAATACATGTTTTTGCTTCAGTATAATATAGAATTTGTGCCAGTTAAGCTGTCATTACTTTCCCCAGGTTATTTTAGTCTCAATATGTTGAAAATTCTTTTTATCGATTTTCATCCTGTCAACTAGACTTTCCAGATCTCTCTGAAGATAAAGAATAACAGGTACAGTGCAATCATATTCTGATCTCCTTGGAAATAAGTCTCACTGAGTTCAGTGTGATTTACTTCCAGGTCACTGAAAATAGGATTGAAGCATACATCTGCACTGTAGCAATCCTTTTATTATTGCACTTTTGAACAGGAGGAGATCAGAATAGAGAACGGAGTTGAGTTACAACTTGGACTTTTAAAGGCAAGCAGAAATGAAATATTTGCCCTAAAGGAGGGATTAAAAGAAGAGAGCAAAATGAAATGAGTATGATAATGCAATCCTATACATTTCTACTCAGAAGCAAGTCTAATTCAGTTTGGTGAGACTTGCTTCTAAGCAACTGTGTAGGATTGCAACCTAAATCACACACTGAATCTGATATTTATTCTAACGTTTTGGAGATAGACAACAAAACTGAAGATTTATTATGCTCTTAAATTGCATGTAGATGTAACCCAACAGGAAAATCTTCAGGCTATTGATTTTCACCAGCAGTAAAATATTTCTATTACTGTTTTCTTTCATCTTGTTGTGCCATAACTTTAATGGTGTGCTTTAGTGTAATGTTTGGTGACAGATAAAAATAATCAATTTCCATCTTCCAGAGAAAACACATCAAATGAAGAAATTCTCAAGTGCTTTACTTGCTTTTCCATTATTTTTAGAAATATTTGGATCTAAAATAGAAGAGCAGCTTTGTTGGTTTGATATTCTGGATAGTACTTTATACTTTCAAGGGCAATCTCTAAATGCTGGTATTATCGATGTAGCAAGAACAGTCTCATGCTATGCTGGATTCCATATAGAGCTGGACTATGTCAGTTATTATTTTGAAATATTTTAGGAATCTAATTTGTCTTTAGCCTAAAATTATGTATTATGGGAAACACATGACATTCACCAAAATCTGCTTTCCTGACCCTCCCCCCCAAACTCTCCTTTTTCCTAGTGACACCTGATAATTTATTTTGGTGGAAGCCCTCTAGCAGCCTCCCTTTCCCCCCCACCCCCAAGTAACAATCAAACAAATGGAGGGGTGAGGAAAGTTTGCAGCGTGGTCATTTCATTATGTATTTCTGCTTTCCTCTATATGAAAAGGGGAGTGGGAGTAGGAAATAATTTTTGCCATGTTATCTGGTTCCTGGCTCAGCATTTGACTGAGAAGAAAACTTGTTTCTAAATAAATAACCTTATGTTCTCCTATGTATGGTACTATAGTGTTCTCATTTTAAAGACTAATTTTGCCTCCTTCCCAAATGTCACGATACCTTTCCTAGATTCAGGACAGACAAAATTATGTAATTTTTCATATTAAGTAACTTACGTATAGAATTCATTATTCCAAGCTGTAGAAATGGTCCCTGGTGTAGACAACTTTGGAAGAGATTGTTACATGACAGGGGCATCCTGGGAAGTGGGGGGCAGAAGTCAAGATTTGTGATCAAAGCCCTGTCCCTTTTGTTATGCACGTGCAATGCATATTCAAGAGGGACAGGGCTTCAATCATATGGTCATGTCCCCCATGGAAACCCTGATACATGGAGTTAATTAGTGGCTATTAAAGGCAATTTACTCTGACAATAAAATGGAATCTTCCATTCATCATCTTTATAAAAGTGAATACCAGGAGGAGAGGACAGCTCTGGTTAGCCATTCTGGGGAAGCAAAATACTTCCAATGTGTTGGACTTTGACCTGATGAATCAGATGGACTCTTCTGATGTTTACTCAGTGATGTCATTAGAGCAGGATTTTGGGGACCTTCTCAGCAGAACGGTTATAGAAATAATAGCTATTATGTATCAGATTATCCAGAGACCTCAATGACTTAATTACCTCACTCAATTCACTGTAAACTTGTATTGGTCTTATACCACTTTGACTGTGAATCCTTCTTATAAGATCCTGAAAGTAATCATTAGTAGATGTTTGGTAGAGTTTGTCTATTCCTAATTAGATTACAATTGCCAAGTTACTGTAGGAGGAGAGGATGGATATTTCAAGTCAGTTATGTCTTTTTAAAATAAAGAAACCACCAAATAAATAAAATATTGTTTGATAATTGGAATGAATTCATTCATATAGTTGTTTGCACATTAAGTGTTTCTCCTCCCCTCAATATATTTTGTAAATAGGGCCATCCAGGCAAAGAAGGGCAGTCTGGAGAGAAAGGTGACACGGTATGTTTATACTTATGTTGTTGTTGTTGTTGTAATATGTATATAATTCTTGTTAGAAATAGAGTGACAGATATGGAACTGTATCTGTTAAATGAAAAATGTGATTGATACCTTAGAGAATTAGAACTAACATCATTGGGCTCTCGTTCTTCACAACTTTTTTTCCTCTACTGGAGAATATTTATTGACTTAATTTCTCCCCTACAATTCTTGTGTACTGGGTCACTTGTACAACCCTGAGTGGTGCATAACAAAACAAAAACTAACTAAATAAATTCATCAACAGGATCTTCTCTATTTAAGCATAAAAGGAGAATGTTCAGAATAAAAGTGATGGGATAAAGAGAGAATATGTTCCATACCCTTTTTGTTTATTGACCATAGATGATGATGATGGAAGTGATAATTCCATACTATTTATTCTGTGTAACCTAGGTTTCCCAATGCTTCCCCTTAGTTCTGTAACTGAATAAATTAGGCAACCAGAATGAATTTTCATTCTCTTATGAAGAGTGTCCCACTTATTTTTCCATTGGCAGAACTTTAAATTATTACTCAACAACTTTAGGTTGTCCAGGATATGTTGACAAAGTATATCTCACATTCACAGGTAACTAAAGTCCAGCAGACTAGTTTTAGAATAAACTACATTCAAAGCTGAGCAGGATATTGTAGGTAGAAATCTGAACATGTATTGAACTATTCACAAGAACATGCATCAGCAGATTCAAAAGACAATCTTTCACATTGCAATAAATGTAATGTACATTACATGAGTACATTAAAACTTTGTGAGGAACATCCCTTACCTACTAAGAGTTTATGCAGCACAGAATCATTTGCTGAGCAGAGTAGAGATGGTTTCTTTTATTCTGTAATTCTTCCCTTTTTATCAAATGTTGTTTTTCCACCCAACACTTGACTATCCAGAATTCTAAATGCTTAGCTAAAAGTTCTTCTGTAACACACACACACACACACACACACACACACACTTACACACACACATTGCACTCTTAATAAAAACAATATTTCCAAGAACTGCTGAAATAATGTTGTAAATATCAAGCAGCAATTGCATTTATTTTTTGAGTCTTTGCTCATATGACGTGCTGTTTATGTAATGGTCAATTGACCCTCTTATTGATGTAAAAAGAAATATGTGGGGTCTCAGTCCAAGGTAGAACTACCACATTTAGGTATATGTGTATAGGCAGTAGAATAAATTCTTTCTTCTTCCACTGACTTCATTTCTGACCTCCATCCTACCCCATGTGAGTTAAAAGAAGAAGATAAACATTGTACCCAATGAATTATTTGTAATCTTCTCTTGAGGAATTAATCCTTCCTACACAGTGAATTATAATCCTAATCTGGAAACTTATTCTAGCATAAATAAAAAAGGAGAGTCAGCCCATATGTGTCCTTTTTCTGTTAGGAAATATAGGAATGATAACATGCCCAACGCTATCATGGCATTTCCCAACACTCATAAATTAGAGTAAATAACGATTTATTTGATGCGATTTAAAAAAAAAAAGAATGAGTACATTAAGGTACAAAATTATCCTGAATAGCTGTATAATTTGTCATCCAATTCAGCTGGGTTTGCATGGCACAGTTTACTGTAGCCTCTGTTTAAAATTCCATGTTTATGTACCAGTACACCTGAAAAGCCTTTCTTAGTAATCACAGTTGCCATAAGTTAACAAATCTCTGGATATTTTATGACTGAATCCTTTAGATCAGGGTTCCTCAACCTTGGCCACTTTACGACGGGTGGACTTCAACACCCAGAATTCCCCACTGGCTGGGGAATTCTGGGAGTTGAAGTCCACCCATCTTAAAGTGGCCAAGGTTGAGGAACCCTGCTTTAGATTATGTTAAGAAAGCATGCTCAAAACAACAACTGCTGCTACTTTGAAAAAGTAAATGTGTAGCATCAACAGGTACGTGTCTCTTGTTTAAACATCACACAAGTATAATCTAAATGCAATCTAATCTTTTCCAGGGGCCTCCAGGTCCTCAGGGTCCAGTTGGCTATCCTGGTCCCCGTGGTGTAAAGGTACATTATGTATTATAACGTTATGTTTATGTCTGATAAGCAATCAACTTAGTATACATTTTAACCTATCTGGTCACCTGACCGTTGTCATCTGCATTTTCTTAGGGTGCTGATGGTGTCCGAGGGCTGAAGGGCGGCAAAGGCGAAAAGGTAATCTGTTAATTGTGTTTACATTCTACTGCAAAAGGTACCCCAATTAAATTGGAAAATCTAACTGAAAGTCATGTCTATTAAATTAGGGTGCAATATTACACGGTGGCTGGAAAATGACCATAGTGGCAGTGTATCCTCCTGAAATTTCTTCAGATGGTCCAAATGTACAGAAAAGACTGTTAAGAATAAATAAGAGCATTAATGACCCAGACCATATTACCAATCCTATGAATTCCTGCTCCACAAAATTCAATAGTTTTGTACTGATTTCATAGGATGCAGATATGTAATATCAAGGATATCTTGCCCAGCTGCCCTCCACAGTTAGTGCATGATCCAGGAAAGGTTGTGTTTAGTTTAAGGTGTTCCTGATAGGTGCTACTGGCATGCCTGTATATGCTCCAAATCACATTTTATTTATTTTATTTTATTTATAAATCAAATTTATATCACTGCCCAACTCCCCCACAAGGAGGGACTCTGGGCGGTTCACAGCCAAACAGTTAAAACCAATAAAAACATAAATAGTATAGCATAAAATACAATTATTAAATATGATAATTTTGCCCTTGGAATCTGGATATCTAGAGAACCAAGCTCTCTTGCATAGTGCTGGGAGAAATGAACTATTGCTTTCTTCTCCAAATATAGTCTGTAGGTGCCCTGCCTTTACTTCTGACTGGACTCCTTTCTGATTGAACCTTAGAAGCAGTGGCAAAACAATGTAGTCCAAATACATAGCATGTGAGATGAGTCGGCCATGTCTTTGCTGTTGGCTTCATAGTTCAGTACCAGAATAGAGAGAAATGAGCTGTTTTGTTAATGCAAAAGCTTTTGAAACATTTCTCTAAGTGCTTTGGAGTGTTGAGAAGAAACTGGTTGACTTAAGTGCTGGCCTGTCTAGCTGTCCTAGGCACAGATATTTCTTGAGTGAGTACTTTGGTTGTTTAGGACATTAACAGGATAAAAATGGTTTCAGCAAAAACTTTTTTGTACTTCTTTCAAAATAGGACAGAAAATTTGCTAATAGCTTATGAATAAGAGAGTTTAACATAATATCTTGGGTGGGTTGGTAAATGTTGCCTATAATTATTAAGCCCTTTTGCTAGATGTTTTCAACTGTATTAAAGGCTAACTCCTTATGTGTGGGACTGTTTCTCGGTATGGCTACCAGAAAACCAAAGAACAGTAAATACAGCAGCCCCCAGGATTAAAAATTTAGGCTTCTCTGGGTAGATCAATGGGTCTTTTATGAGTTACTGCAATTGGGATACTTTGTAGGGACAAAGTTAACCACCTGAATAATTTGATGTGATGCATAAGGAAAGTTTCATTCCTTTAAATAATGGCCAATAGCGGTAGCATCATTGCTGCTGGGAACTACATTTCCCAGGATTCCTGATTCTTGAGATGTAATTATAGCATCTATACTTGCATTAAAGATTATAGGAATTCTAAGAACATTAGAAAAACATCAGAAACAGGGATGGGCAAATCTTTTCATATTCTACAATATTTACATTTTTTTCAAAGACTGATTGGTCTACATTGCTGCAGACCAATGACTGTGTAATAAATACACATACAGTTTTTTTTTTAACTTTACAAAACTTGAAATGCATTTTCTGTACCCAAGAAAATTCATACAAATTTAACCTGCAGTTTTTTAAAGGTACATATTAGTCTGTGTTTTTGAACTGATAACTGCTTGGCAAAATTCAGAGAAAGGAAGAAAAAGGGATACTTATGTTCTAATCTGGGAAATACTAATTATACCCGGTTGTATTCAGATGTGAACTGATTGAAAGCAACCTACTTAAGGAATCCTAGAAAATATTTGCCGAGGCTCATGAGACCATGGATACATAACAGAAGCATTCTAGTGTTTGGTCCCAGTGATAGCTGGTTCATCCACCAGCATCAGATAAGATTACATAAAAAAGAGAAACAAAGACTGACAACAGAATGAACCCATTCTGAATTAGATGAAATGTTGTGTTTCATTGACAGGATGACTTGGAAATGCTGTTTCTGAACCTCCCAGTTGCAGATTTGCTGTGATTACTGCATTATGGCTATATGTAAAATATGGCTATGTTAATCAGTCCTTAATCAGTAGTGGTATCTTTTCACTTATATTCCAATTGACTTTTGAACATGAGGTGTCTGATGGGAAAAAATCCTAACACTTTTAAAGCTGGAAGTATAAGGAGGAAATTTAATAAGGAAAAGTAATGTTATAATGAAGAGCTCGATGAATTAAGAAACGAATGTTCCTATTGCCTTAAGCACCTTTCTCATTATTCATTCTTTTTAAAGCTGAAAAGTAATTCAGTTCAGCTGTGGCATTTTTTTCAGATACAGAAACTGCCATATTGCAGTAATTTGGTGTATTATGATCCAGCTTTAGTAATGTAAATTATTGTGACTTACAGCAAAATAGCTATGTTATGCTGGTCCATGACTGTAATAAAGATTTGATTTGAAAATAGCTATGGTTGTCATGTGCATTATATTAATGTATTCAAATTCTTTAACAACTTCCATTCTGATTGCTTAAGGAACTCTATTTTGTTTCCCTTCCTCCCCCACAAAAAATAGGGTGAAGATGGTTTCCCTGGATTTAAAGGTGATATGGGCATTAAGGGTGATAGAGTAAGTATTATTCTCATTTAAACACATAGAGATCTTCATTTAATGGATATGATTGATTCTTCTGAAGTCATTTACTTTCCCAAAAAAGAAGAGGCAAGAAGGCTAGGTTAGATTTATTTTATTTAGTTTATATGCTGCTCCAATCATTAACTGACTAAGCAGTTTACTATCCTGCCATGTGTAAACAAGATTAAAGCAACTGGATAACTAATAAACATTAACATCCATGAATTTAACACGATACAGCAAAATATTCCTATGCCGAGAACCATAAAAATCTATATAGTCATATATTCTTATACAAGAGGATTCTTTTTTAATTCACCTCCCCCTCAAAGGCCTGATGAAATAACCAGGTTTTGATTACTTTCATAAATCCCAGTATTGTTGGGTCAGTTCAATGCCCAGAGGAGTGTTGTTCTAGAGAAGAGAGCAGCAATTAAAAAGACCTTCATCACCAAGAATTTGTAGATGACAATATTTAGGAGAAGGAACCTGAAGGCATGTGATGTTTGTTAGCAAAACAAGAGTTTAACTTTTGTACTAGTACTGCTCTATCCTCCATTCCTCTTCCTGCCACCCCACCCAGTAGATTGGTGAGCATGAGGGCTTTTGCTAAGCTCTACTGTATTACTGTAGGAAATATCAAAAGATTCATTTGCTTAAGATGTGTATTTTATGAGCCTGCATAGTTTCTGATTTTTGTAATTTGAGGATGGGATAACTCTTTTTATTAAGGCTTTAACTGTTTATTTGTGTTTTATTAATAAGTGGAATTTTATTAATACTGGTATTTACTGTTTAATTGTTCCACATTCTCTCACCTGGGCTGGAAGGCAGCCTTAAAGTAATTTAAATGATAAATTAACCACACAACATGCGGTAGTGGAATCATTGTACATACATTCCTGTATGCTACTTCTCCATTAGCACTGATTTTAGTATGCTCCAGATATTATTAGTTATGATTCTCATTATTGATCTGAATGTGTCAGCTTTTGTATTCTTCCAAAATTGCCCTTCCATGTATAAATCAGATCTCAAATTATTTGATGCTACTACTTAGAATGGTAGTGTCATCATATGACAAATCTCAAAACCTCAAAAACTTTATAAGGAAGCAAGACAATTGATTTTCTTTTATTCAGCATTGTTAACTTGCATGTTATTTGCATATACTATTTGCAGAAGCTGATATTTTACAAAAGTTGCATATAGTTTGATACTATTGAGCAAGAACATTTACTATTTATATGTATTGATTTTTTAAATAAAATGGATCATCAAGGTGATTTTTTAAATGGATAACGTTTCAGTAATACTTATTAGAAACCTCACAACCAACTTGAAACAACTCAGCACAACCACTGTCAAGATAAAAACTGAAATCTTAAGGGATCTGTAACAAGAAATTTTACAGAAGAAGAAACTGAATGAGGATTTCTCCCTGTATCACAGTTAGTTCCAATTAGTGCCAGAACTCATGATAATGCTGATTAATCAAACTTTAGAAAAGAAAGCAGAGGGATAGCAACCATTTTGTTTTCTGTGGTGGCTCTCTTAACTATTATACTTAGAAAGCTTTAGGAGAAACTTAATCTGAATAAAATTTGAGAGAGTCAGTGGGTGGTCTTTAATTATTGTTTAGTTGTTTTGCATTCTCAACCCTGCAATATAATTCAAGCTTTACTCTATCATGGAGACAGATGGTTAGTTTTATTTACACAATATTTTTAAGGGTGAAGTTGGTCCTCTTGGGCCTCGAGGAGAAGATGGCCCTGAAGGTCCCAAAGGTCGTTCAGGTCCTACAGGAGACCCAGGTGGCCCTGGCCAAGCTGGAGAAAAGGTTAGTAATGGTTTAGTCTGATATTTCTATCATGAGAATTGACCAGCATAATACTAGCAAGAATGTGACACAAACAATTGAAGCACAAATGACATATGGAAACATTAACCTCATGTGTGAAACGTATATGTAGGGGATCTCAGATTTGTCATAAAGGCCTACATTAGAACTTATGAGAACATGTATTTATTTATTTACAGGATTTATATGGCCACCTATCTCATATGAGTCTCTTTACATGGTGAAAAGACAACTCACCTTTTTTACATGATGACTATTATGTCAGTGAGAGGTGTAAATTGGAAATCTCCCACTTAAAACCAAAGTTTCTTATCAAGGAAGAAGAAGAACCCAATTCAATTCAAACAGTAGAGCAGTGGACCAAAGGCAGCTTGTAGAGTCTCCTTAATATTTTCTTTTAGTTTCTGAAATAAAAACCATTTTCTTATCACCAACTCTCCATTTGCTGTCTCTGTGCATCTCTATTTAATCTATTATGATCTCTGTGTTTTATTTTAAGAATTCTAAATAGAGAGTAGTGATAATACCCTAAAAGTGATACTGAATATGTATATCTTTTTCTGAAGCATATACAAAACTATAATGAACATCTTTCTCCTTGAACAATTTTTATAGAATAAGTCCATCTCATTCTATCATCCTTTAATTGATTATTGCTGGATTGTTTCTGATTCTGATTCCTGTCTATACATTTAGGCAAATTCTTCCACCTTTCCCAAATTACTTCCAGGTGTCCTTTCTGCTTGGTGTGGAGATAACCTTTTGTTCAAATACATTTCTGCTTCATTGCATCGTTGGCCTGATCAAAGACATGCTTGTTTATAAGGATCTTTTGAATGGCTTTCTCCAGATGATTCCCCTTCCATGTAAAAAAGAGAAAGGAAGGTTATAATTTGATGCTAGAGAGCTTTATAAGCTGTCATAAAAATACTTTAAAAGTCAGATCATTCATTTCAGAAAATATTCCTTTCAGCTTCACTTAACTGTTGGGAGCTATTTGGAATTAATGATCCTTATAATGTTTCAAGACATTTTGCCAGCTGTTAAAAAGGTCATGAATAAAGAACACCACTATTATAATTATGCATAAATGGAAGCATAATTGGAAAGTCATCATTGAATTCCCATTAAATTCCAATTCCATAAAAACAGGAATATGTGAGACTTATTTTCTCCCAAAACCTAAATTAATTCCTAGTGAGCTACTTCTGTGTGGAAATATTGTGACAGATATAGAATTTGATTCAAAGGAGTGTGCGAAGAAGAAAAATAGCACTTAATGCAATTTTGCAAAGGCTTACATGAGTGTATCTTTACATGAAGCTGTAACAGGTTGGTAATAGAGCAGTCTCCATCTTTACTTGTTCCACAGCTTGTGCAGGGATCATAGAATCTCAGAGATGAAAGAAGCCATTGAGGCCGACCCTTGCTCAGTGCAGGAATACTAATTAAGGTATCTCTGATAGATGGCTATCTAGCATCTCCTTCAACACATCCAGCCCTTCCCCCTTGCTCTCCTGGTAGTTGGTTCCACTGTCAAACTACTCCTAGTGTTAAAACATTTTTAAGGTTTCTTTAAACATTCAGCCAGAATATGTACTCTGCATTCCATACTTTGGGTTAGTAGAGAATAAATCTTGGCCTTTTCCTGTGTGACATCCGTTCAGTTATTTGCAGTCTGCTATCCTTCTTATTAAGGTTAAACCTAGCCAGAACCTTTCCACAAAGGATTTGGCTTGCAATTCTCTGATTGTCCTCACTGCCCTTCCTTGAATTTATTCCAGTTTTTTCCTGAATCCTTTTGGATCCTTTTAAGTTGTCATATTCAGATTGGAACGAAAGGTGGGCTGGCACTATTACTTTCCATGATTTGGGAATGGTACAACATACTTTTGAAACAGTCTAAAACTATGTTTGTCTTTGTAGGCAAACCATTCTGCTGTCTTTTATTCAGTTTGATTATAAATTGAATAACTAATAATTACAATATGATTGGTCCAGTCAGCCTACTGTTCATAACTGGCTGTGGAACTCATACCCTCTTGTCAAAGAAAACAACCAGGAGATGTGCAGCTGTACATTTTCTTTATTATCACTTTGCTTTTACCATCTTTATTGAGCAGTTGGTATACTAATTCTGTTACCTACTTTTATTCTGAAATTGCCAAAAGCGCCCTTTTTTGTTGTTCTTTGCCTTCTTTGTCAACCAAGGCTTGTGCTGAACTTCTGATGCCATCTCTACAATTTTGGACTACCTGTGCACTCTAGCCAACCAACCCTTCTTTTCACATACTGTATGTAACTTTTTTGTTATTTAAAGGTCATCATTGGGCAACTACATTGGCTTTCTTCAACTATTTTACTTTTTTTTCCTTGCTGTGATTATGATTTTAACACCCTCTATTTAGAGGGTATGTCCACCATCTTGAGTTCTTTTTCCCTTCAGCTTCTCCTGACATGAACATTTTCTTGTCATTGCCCTGAGTTTATTGAAATCTATTTTCTTGAAGTCCATGGTTCATGTACAGCTACACTCAAATTTAGCATTCCTTAGAGCCAGGATTTCGAATCACTTTTCCTACCTGGAGTTTTTGTTTTAGTTTCAATTTTCTTGGAGAGGAAGTGAAACAAAAAGAACAGCTTGGAGAGAGGAAGTGAAACAAAAAAAAGACACAAAATCCAGGAAGCCATAATTCTTTGAATTAGTTCACTCTACCCAAACATAAATATTTGAGAAATAATATTAGAGAGAATGCTTACTCTAAAAAAGGTAAACAAAAGCAATATATACTCAAACCATCTTACATAGTAACAATAATTAAGTGTATGATATTTAATTACAAAAACATTTTTTAAAAAAAACATTGGTTTATTCACATTTAGGGGGCCAATAATCTTTCATATTTCATCTTTTAAATAATTTTCTAATGAGTCACAAAAGCTAATGCTACAAATTAGAAAATATAGATTTAAATACTTAGCACATTTCAGAACCCCAGGAGCTAGAGCTAAGAAAAGCAGCAATTCTAAGTTAATAAAAGTTAAGATTTAACATTGTTTACATAGGCATAAAGTTGATTAAAAACATGAATTTCCTTTCCTCTTGAATGGAATGTTTTTACAGTTTCTTACGAGATTAGATCTCAAAAGGATCATGACTGTGTATAATGTTCAGGCCACTGGTTTTCTATATTAAAGATATCAGAAACATCATTATCATCATCATAGCAATAATAAGAATAAGTCAATTGCAAAAGGCAGCTTTACTTGGAACAGCTTATATCCTGTGACAATATCTTTAACACCATCAAACAACAACATCTGCCTATCCCAGGTCCTTGGGAAGGACTGGATAGGTGGATAAAAATGCCAAATTCAGTCTAAACATCTGGCTGACTGTGTGACCAACCATAATAACTGCTGCTGCTCTGAAAATTTGAAAAGTGAATATTTTATTTCAGTGTAAAAGGAAGGGGGGATTTCAGGAAGTTGACATATTTAGCCAAGCCCTCAAATTCCTCCAGGTCCCATAGTAGTTTCTCATTGCTGTTTGTGTCTCCTACTGTCATATATTTTAGTATATTTTCCTTTCAGCACAATGATCCTATTAATTCAATATGCTTAACTGGATTGGGAAAGGGGCTTGTATGTTGTGGGAACACAAAAAAGGTATCGGTTGGCCCTGTCAGCCACTGGGGAGTTAAGTTAGCTCACACTAGAATTCCATCATGCAAAGTGTTAAACTAACTCCAGCCAGTTAGATGTGTCATTGGAATACCCAAAAAGAACTGGAGCGAAAGTGCAGCTGAAAAAGCAAACCTGTCCATTATTGAATTCCTGCCAAGGCTTGGTGGCACACAACACATCTTCCAAACTCTGGTTGGCAGTAATGGTCAAACAACACCTGTTTGCACAGTCAGTTGTGAAGAGCCTAGTAAGGTAATGAAATTTTGCCAGTATTCTCTCAGTGCAAAGGTTTAAGGCATATTAAGCAATTCCTAAAGAAATTGGGTAGGGACTCTGTATTCTCATTATGTACCGCTAGAATCACTGATAAGGAGATTTGATTTGCTGGTGGCTGACTTAGTTAAGTGTTTTATGGGAACAGGGGCAGTGTAATGGTATAAGCAACATGACCCTAGCCCAAGAGGTTTTGCATTACTTTTGCATTATGTGACTATTCACATTTGGTTCCATGAACAACAAAATCACATAATCAATTCAGAAACTGATAGCTTTTGGAGAAAATACAGTGCTGCCAGACCTTTCATTTGCTCAAAGAGGACCAAATGCTTTGTAGAGCACAGACATGTTTAAGAAAAGCCTCAACAGTACTTAATACCACTCTTCTGGGGCTAGTAGAGGATGGGAAGGGCCCCAAAGAGATCACAAACAGAAGGCCACATGGTTAACTTACTGTCTCTCATGAGCACAGTAGTCATAAGCAATGCTATCACTACTATGCAGGTACTTCTGAAATTTCTATTCACCATATTACCCTATTCATCATGCTCCCTACCCTACAGCAGGGATGGGCAATCTGAGCTCCTAGTCACTTATGGTCCCCAGCCAAAATTGCCAAAGCTCATTGACATGGTTTCCCATCTTTTTGAAGAAGGAAACACAAAAAACTAGGCATGGTATCATTTTGAAAAAGAGTTCTTGCCCAAATCTCCCCCCCTCCCCCCAACCCAGGAAAGATAGACTGGCCCATGTGAAGTGAAATTGCCCTGCTCATTTTGCATATTTCTCTTCTTATTGTGGCCATCCCCAAGACTGTTAAGTGTGCTTCCTAGATGCCTGAAGGTTGCCAATCTTACCTTCAGGGATCATCACTAACTCTCCTTCCACCCTTCAGGATAGCTTTATTGATGAACTATTGTTTTTGAGCAGTGGAGTTTTTATTTGATATTTGTTTTGATTTCTAATATGTTCAGCAATTTGGCTGAAGATACTAACATCCCATCCCACTCTCTCACAAACACTGAGATTATGATTATGAGATTATGTGTATACAAGCAAAGATAGCTCTTTTATATCACTTTTAGTATTTGGAACAATTCTTCAGCCCTGCAGTTAAGAATTTCTTCCATATTGTATTTTGAATGAAGGAGCAGATGCTGTTCCCATGGCCTTTTGTCGCAGTATTCTGATTACCCAAGTTCCCATTCTTGGAAAAAAATGTGTTTGCACATCAGAGGAGAGCATTTTTATGGGACCATCAAGGACAACTACACTTTCCCCTAAGTGACTACAGTCTTATTGATGGAACCACCTGAAAATAACTAATAACATGAAATGTTAGCTTGAATGTTCAAATGTTTTGTAACTAAGGTGATTTATCTGACCAAGTCAGGAAAGATTATTTTAAATGTGGAGGGAAAAACATAGCATAAAGAAGCTATTCTATGGTATATTCTGGATTAGCGTCCATTAACTCAACTTTTGCCTGCTCAATGTATCTTACTCCTGGCATTACCAAACAGTATGGCCATAACTAAACAGAACTTGTGTGCAGCAAACTTGAAAAATGAAGGAGTATAGTAACATAATTGCTGTTATATGGAAGATTATAAAATAGGATGTTTATAACATCTCCAGTGCTACTTACTGTTCTTATTTATACAGAGACTCAGGTTACATGGAAACAAATGTAGGATTATAACTTTCAGTGTTCATTTTCTGATTTAAAAGATTTAAATATTTTATTCTCTCACACACACACGTACACACATGTATATACCTACCCAGCTTGAAATCTGGCTAATTAGGCTAAGTTTGAATTCCAGAAGAATCAAAGGAGAAGCCCACCATGCACAATGCCTCATGCTGTGTGATGTCCCCAAATCTTACAGTTCTCATCCACTTCTATGACTTTTGATAAAGCTTGGTCAGTCAATTTTTGTCGATTTTTCCTCTTGGGTACCATCAGCTCATCTAGTTCACATAGTAAACTTTGCTTATTTTGAGAAATGTTCCTTGATGAATCTTCTTAAAGGTCCTCATTCTGGTGTTTTCCCACATGCTGCATACATTGAAATACTCCAGAACCACCCTTTCTTCCTCTGTGGCTTACTCTGAGCATATCTCATGTACTCCATTTTTCATAAATGTCTTTTCTTATCCTCACAAATACAAGACGTGTGTGTGTGTGTGTGTGTGTGTCCATCCATATAGCTACAAATCAGTAAGTATGATGACTACATAGAAGCGCTAGTTACACTATGGGAATATTTGGGAAAAGTAAATGAGAAATTAATATTTGTTTGTTTGTTTCTTTAATTACAGGGTAAACTTGGTGTTCCCGGTTTGCCAGGATATCCAGGAAGACAAGGCCCTAAGGTAAATTTGCTACAGTATTAGGGAGGTATATGTTATTTAAGATTTAATACTGTGTGCATATTTGTTTAAGTGAATGGATGTGTATTAGTTTATTATTTGGAATTTATCCAGATGGAATTATAAAATACCTTTACTGCAATCTAAACATTATATACTGTTCTCCTAATAGAAGCTAGTCCAATAATTCTGACTGGATATCCTACTCTGGATAATTATGTTGACATTATGTTGGATAATTATGTATACTAACAGGCATCAGTCTAGAAACCAGGAGACTGTGAGTTCTAATCCCACCTTAGGCACAAAACCATCTGGGTGACCTTGGGGCAGTCACTAATTCTCAGCCCTAGGAAGCAGGCAGTGATAAACCACTTCTGAAATCTTGCCAAGAAAACTGCAGGGACTAGTCAGACAGTTGCCAGGAGTCAACAACGACTTGAAGGCACAAATAAACAAACAAAACTCATCCCTACATATTGTATATGGATATGGCATGTTTTTTCATGTATAGTAAGGATTTACTCATAAGAACACTTATTTATAACCACTTGTAAAATATGATCTTTGTTCCAATGTATGGTATTCCAATTCCTTCATCCTACTGATGGGGCCGTCTTTTTTTTTTTTTTTTTTTGGATTTATAATTTTACATACCTGTCAGCTCTTCAAGGCAGCCCAGGTCAGGAAATCAACTCCATGAGATTAACTGGAACTATACTTTACTGATAGAGCCTATAGGAATAGTTTTCCATGGTCATCTCTGTGGCTCTCCATCACACCACAGGCATATGGAAAAAGAAAAAAGAGGTTAAAAAAGCAGAGAGCACAATGGCTCAGTCATGACTCAACAATTTAGAAGTCATCCTTGGAACACCTAATCTGAAAGGTTTAAATCAAAATGGGTAATTAACTTTTCCGGGGTTGTTCAAGTGAGAGAGTCTAGTAGGAATCTAGGAGTTTAAGCATGTTTTATCATCCCTTGAAAGAAGATGCAGACATTCACTTCTGATGTAAATTTTCTACATGTCAAGTACTTCTATGATGTCTTCTAAAAACACTAAATAGAACATCAAAGTGAGTCTTGAAAGGGTTTTTAAAATGCAATCTTAAATCCATTAAAATTTTAAACATTTCCTGGTAGCAGCATTCTACAAGAAGCCCTATGAAGATGAACAGTTCTGAAACAGTGGTTTGAAGTGGGTTTCAGATTCTGGGTAAAGTGTAACATTAATAATCTATTAAATTGTGCTAAAGTGGGGAGAGAAAGAAGGGAATTTCAGAAAAATAAAATATGGAAATAGCTCTTGATTTGTTAACTTGGACAGCACTGTCCATATCTATGTGTCTGTTTATGTAGATAAAATAATTGATCAACATGGATGTCCTATGCATGCTTTAATTTATTTAATTTATACCATTCAAAGTATAATTTAAAAATGCATTATTTTACATTGAAAAGAACTTTATGTGTAATTGTCTTGAAACCTGGGAAGGTATGTTTATTTTGGATCTTCTGTTCACTTTGTGCCAATGTGGTAATCTATTACTGCTACAGAAATAATTGATCAAGAATATTCAGTTTCAAATGTAGGGCTTTGATGCACTTGGCTTTTAATCTAAATGCTTGAAATTTCAGTTTTTTGTGAGATGAGGACTGTCATTTCTTCCCCAATTTCTTAAGATCAAAGCAATCTTACATTATTCAAAGTATGAACACAAATGATGGTTGCATCAAAAGAAATCTTGCTCTTTTTTCTCCAGAGATTTCAATATGAATTTTCTTCATGCTCATAATATTGTAGAACTGAAATTAATGTGCAAGCATTGCCCACTATTTAATATTTTCAAGTCTGACTCTTGAAAAGTATTGGCACAAAAGTGTATTATTATCTCCAGGGGTTTGAGTCATGAATCCATGTATTGCCTTTATTTTATGGGGGTACTATCCCAGGTGGTGACAAAACCAGAACTATTTCAGTTTAACTTACCAGCAATAATTTGTTTTCACAGTAGCTGTCGGAAGCACAAACATTGCAATAGTTGGCAGACACTTCCATTGTGTTGCTGGCTTTTCTGCTGTCCCAATCAATCCTGAAGATGTCCCCAAAGTGCCATAACATTTTTTGTTGTATTATACTTAACAGATATTCTGTTGTCTTTACTTCTCTAGACTATTTAGTATTTGAAGAATCCTTTTCCTTCTTCACCTATCCTTTGAAAATATACACTCTTGAGTCCTCTTTGTTTCCTTTTAAAGCACCTCCTGCTATCCTTACTCCTTCATTCTTTAAGTCCTTCTATCTACTTTTCCAAAGCAACTCTACAATTTGAGTAGTTCAAGTAATGGCAACTAAAAACAATTCCTCTGCCACAGTCCTAAAAATAAGAGAAATAATGATTCAGGTCCCCTATGTCACAGTTCTTCGGTCATCTTCTCCACAGTCCATGCTGTAGTCTTGGCAACATTTTCAGAAGTGATTTGCCCTTGCCTTCTTCCTAGGCTGAGAGAAAGTGACTGGCCAAAGGAAGGACTAGAACTTGGCTGTGTGCCCAAGGAAGGACTAGAACTCATGGTCTCCCGGTTTCTAGACCAGTGCCTTTAACTATTATGCAAAACTAGATCTCTATCAAAACATTTACTTACTATTTTAAGAAGTTTTTAAGAATTTGATTGTTCATTACTGTTTACTAGAAAGAATTGAAAATGTTTCATAATATATATAGCCAGGATAATTTTGAACAAGTCAGAGTTGTTTGCTTTTCATTTTCATCTGCTTGCATGTTGGATTGCTATAATTATGCCAGTTATAAAACTTCATTTAATTTCAAAAATAAATCTGAATTGAAAAGTCACAGTGATCTCCATTATGGAGACTTTGGAAGAAATATTTAAACCTAAACCTCTTTGTCCTATCATTTTAATCTCCAGTATCTGGAATCTAGACTATGTAGCTTTATCTTTTTCAATTGTCCGATCTTTGTCACACATTCTAAATAATGGCAGATTATATCAGGATTCTAAAAGTTCCTATTAAAGAATCAGAAG
This sequence comes from Python bivittatus, assembly GCF_059951505.1. NCBI lineage: Eukaryota > Metazoa > Chordata > Lepidosauria > Squamata > Pythonidae > Python > Python bivittatus. Next base: position 20,015,586 of record NW_028277098.1, read on the forward strand.
AAAAAGTAGAGAAGGAAAAAAGAAAGCCAGGAATGAGTGCAAGAGATACTTAGCCAGAACCCATCTTTACAGTGCTTATTGTGATCTCTTGTAATCATGTAAGTAAAGTGAATATTTATGTAAAATTGAATTTTTATTGGCACCACTATGCATTTTCTTATTGCTTATGTTACCAATGAGGAGAAGTAGTTTTAGGAAAGTTCTCCACACTTTACTGCTGAGTACAATTTTTGTCTTCTTCCTCACCACCCTAAGTCCATTTATACTATCCTCTACTTCTATAAATTTTTTGTACTCCTTTATCACATTAGGTTTATACCATGAACATTCCTGCCTGTACTGCCTAGATAATATGAAAAGACATGGGGTACATGAGAAGGCCTTGTGTTGTGTGTTTGACCTTCTTGGAAACACTCAGGTCAGACAGATGAACATTTTCCTCTTAACCCTTATTCAAAGAGCAAAATTAGCATACACAGCAGTTCTTATTTTCAAAAGATAATAGCAGAAACCTCCTAGAGCATAGTTAACATTTTTATAGGCTACATTTGAGTTGAAAAATAATAATACAATATTTACACAATAAAAGTGGCTTACAAATATGTTTCATTAAAATTCTTCATAATACTTAAGGAATCTGGAACAAAATTCAGACCAACTACTGAATCATCATTCCCACTACTGTTTTCCAGGTTGGATGATGACAAAGTGTTGAATTAAAAAAGAGAAACTCCCATTGTTCAAAGTCCTTCTTTAGCTCCTGCCCTGGCTTATATAAGATACCAGGGTTTGGAAGTGGTATACAGTCTATAAATTCAACTCCTACTAAGTGTGAATTAGCATTGCTTTGCTAGTCTGAATCTATTCTTGTATATTTGGAACCCTTTTTCTATATTCAAACCTAGAAATGAAATAATAATAAGTCTTTTAGTGGTAGGAAAAGAACACATTTTATATGAGTAGAACATTTTGCATTAATTTCTGAGCATAAATATTCTTTAGTAATCTTCCTGATGTTTCACATTCAAGCCCAGTTAATTTCTTTCATTAAATAGCATCTATCTACCCATTATGAAAACAAACTGCCTATAATCCATTATTATTATTGATACAAGCTTCATCTGGTAGAAACTTTAGTAGCGTGACCAGCTATGCTTGCAATTATGTCAACGAGACGTTAAAAGTATTTTTCCCTGTGCAGCTGGCATTATTTAAAAATTTTCATTGAAGTTCAGGCCTAAATCATATTAATTTCATCCTTACGTTTGACTCTCACTTGAAATAATTACACAGTAATAGTTAGCTTGCATGATTTGTTCACATAGTTACCAGGAGTCAAGACTGACTCAAAAGCACTAAAAATGAAACAGTCATAAAAACAAAATCAAAGTAGTAGTGCAGGACATTATGTATTAGGTGTGTGTGCGTGTATGTATAGGTGTACATATAGGTTTAGGTATAGGCATAGTACTGTATATGTATGTGTATATATATGACACTTAGTTTAGACTTGTTGATAGTGCTGCTATCTGTTCAAAAGGCAACTTTGTTTTGTTTGTTGGATTTTATCAATGTATATTTTCAAGTATTCAAAAAAAACCTTTAGTTCTTGGTTAGCTGACTGTTGCAGATGATTGCCCTTCAAAGTCTACACCTAGAATCATGCAATATACTGAATTTAAGATGCCATTCATATGGTAATTATATTATAGGAATTTTTAAATCATTTTTTTTATTTTTAAAAAGATACTCTTAATAAATAGAGTATCAAAATATGATATCATAGATGGATGGTATATATTTCAGTAGGTGTATATTCCTAACCACAATGATCCTAAAATGACAAAACGTGTGATGCAAACTCAGCAATTTTTTACTTGTGTCACAGTGTCATATATACTTTTCATCACTTACCCCCCTCCTTCTGTAGACACCAGTCTTCTAACAATTCCAGTAAAACTAAATCAATTATGCAATTAAAATCCATTATACAACATTCTGTGGACATCTGTTCTCTGTTGTCTGGGTTATGTAAGTTAAGTATGGTGAGTTTGTGCTTTATATTCAAATTATTATAATGGTCCTCATCCACTCTATCATTCTGTGGCTTGTTTCCATGAATGGTGGCTTCATATGTCATCAGTTTTCAAAATAAATAAATAAATAAACTCACTGTTAATGTTTTACTGCATTCTGGACTTGAACCATTATGGTAAGTACCTGAAAACTGTTAATATCTCTAATCATGCTTGGATTGTGTGATTTGAATAACATATATTGCAAAGAATACATTTTATGCAATTTATAGTTCATAATAAAATGTGGTTTACATGCTGAAGTTCCAGATGAAATACTTGGAATCACCAGGTAGGATAATGAGACATTTCTGTCTGAAATTCTGGAGAATGGCAATGGAGATGTTGAATAAATAGATAAATAGTCTGATGGTATAAGACAGCATTCTATGTTCTACCATGCTGTGCTTCCAACGGCCTCCCAAGTCTGAAACATGTAGATACAATATGAGCCCTGTTGATTGCATTTGCTGTTAAAACCATTGGGTTTAGTTTAAAGAACTCTCTTGTAATTGGACAGTAGAAAGTCCAATCAAATCTATTATCATCCTTAGAGTACAGTATTATAATCTATCATAAGTATACAGTGTGTAGGGCTTATGAATAATGTATAACAATTAAGAGTACACTTGTAATTTCTTTTGTGCAGGGATCTACTGGGTTTCCTGGATTTCCAGGTGCTAATGGAGAGAAAGGAGCAAGGGTAAGCCATAGCAGTTTTCCTACATAAAAACTTATATAGAATTTGATTTTGGGTACATTAAATAAATTGGAATGTATCTCTTCAATATTATAACATTTCACCTGCTGGATGGTACTCAAACTAAAGCAAAAATGAAATGATGGCAATTCAGAAGGATAAGGATTTTTTAATAAGGAAATTAATGTTATACTTATCCATTATGGCTGCAATGTAAACAGAGTAGAGTCCTATTATACACATATGCAGCTCCATATTAAAGAGTACTGCTTAATATGATGCCACTACACAAGTCTGACAAAGTATACAAGCATGGACATTCAAGTTTATTTTTTTTTCCTCCTATACGTGACAAATGAAAAGGAGATTGATTGATATGATTTATACAGCTGCCCATTTTGTGCAAATGACTCTGGATGGCTTACAGGGATTAAAACACAGAAAAACCCACAACATGTACCCCCCAGCTTGCAAGGATAAACAATAACTCCACTACCAGAAAACAGCACATTGATCATAGCAGAACTCATCTAGCCACCTGACTCAAATGCCCAGGAAAACAGTCAGATCTTCAATGTCTTGCAAAAGCTTAACAGGGTTGGGGCCACCTGAATCTCCAGAAGGATGCTGTTCCAGGTACTGCCACTGAGAAGGCATGCCCCGGGTTCCAACAAGGTGGTATTGCTTGATAGAAGGGCCCCAGAGTTGAAGGTATAATATACCCAGAAGAAGGTATAATCTGATGGCCAAACTAAGTATTTCATTAAATACATACAGTATTGTGCAACGTTTTAGGCAGGTGTGAAAAAATGCTGTAAAGTAAGAATGCTTTCAAAAATATATATTGTAATTGTTTATGTTTATCAATTTATAAAATGCAAAGTGAGTGAACAGAAGAGAAATCCAAATCAAATCAAAATTTGGTGTTACCACCCTTTGTCTTCAAAACAGCATCAATTCTTCTAGGTATACTTGCACACAGTTTTTGAAGGAACTCAGCAGGTAGGTTGTTCCAAACATCTTGGAGAACTAACCACAGATCTCCTGTGGATGTAGGCTGCCTCAGATCCTTCTGTCTCTTCAGGTAATCCCAGACAGACTCAATGATGTTGAGATCAGGGCTCTGTGGGGCCCAAACCATCACTTCCAGGACTCCTTGTTCTTCTTTACAGTGAAGATAGTTCATAATGACCTTGGCTGTATGTTTGGGGTGGTTGTCCTGCTGCAGAATAAATTTGGGGCCAAGCACATGCCTCCCTGATGGTATGGCATGATGGATAAGTATCTGCCTGTATTTCTCAGCATTGAGGACAGCATTGATCCTGACCAAATCTCCAACTCCATTTGCAGAAATGCAGCCCCAAACTTGCAAGGAACCTCCACCATGCTTCACTGTTGCCTGCAGACACTCATTATTGTACCGCTCTCCAGCTCTTCGGTGAACAAACTGCCCCCTGCTACAGCCAAATATTTCAAATTTTGACTCATCAGTCCAGAGCACCTGCTGCCATTTTTCTGCACCCCAGTTCCTATGTTTTTGTGCATAGTTGAGTCGCTTAGCCTTGTTTCCACATCAGAGGTATGGCTTTTTGGCTGCAGTTCTTCCATGAAGATCACTTCTGGCCAGGCTTCTCCAGACAGTAGATGGGTGTACCTGGGTCCCACTGGTTTCCACCAGTTCTGTGCTGATGGCACTGCTGGACATCTTCTGATGTCAAAGGGAAGTAAGCATGATGTATCTTCCATCTGCTGCATTAAGTTTCCTTGGCCGACCACTGCATCTACAGTCCTCAGCATTGCACATTTCTTTGTGCTTTTTCAAAAGAGCTTGAACAGCACATCTTGAAACCCCAGTCTGCTTTGAAATTTTTGCCTGGGAGAGACCTTGCTGATGCAGTAGAACTACCTTGTGTCTTGTTGCTGTGCTCCATCTTGCCATGGTGTAAGACCTGTGACATGAAACTGTCTTCCACAACCTCAGCCTAGTAGCAGAGTTTGGCTGTTCCTCACCCAATTTTAAGCTGCCTACACAGCTGTTTCTGTTTTAGTTAATGACTGTGTTTCAACCTACATATGAAATTGATGATCATTAGCATCTGCTTGGTATAATGGTTAATCATACACCTGACTCTAATCCTACAAGATCCCTGACTTCGTGCAAGTGTACAAAGTGTGCAAGTGTAGGAACTGATGCTGGTTTGAAGCCAAAGGGTAGTCACACCAAATATTGATTTGATTTGGGTTTTTCTTCTGTTTGCTCACTTTGCATTTTGTAAATTGATAAACATAAACAATTACAATATATATTTTTGAAAGTATTCTTACTTTACAGCATTTTTTCACACCTGCCTAAAACTTTTGCACAGCACTGTATTTTTAAAATGGAAAGAGCATTTGCAGATAATTATGGAGTGTGAAAGGGAAATTCGACTCCCATGCTGAAACGGTAAAAAATTGTTCTTCTGAAATGGTCATATGCTTTGGGGAATAAATCCCCCATGATATTATTGAAAAGCAGACTTGTCTGCAATTGAACAAACATAGAACAAGCTTCAAAACAAATCATTTTTAAATGGACCCAAGACATCAAGAATGTGTTGTTTAGTTGAAGATGGTGGGTACATCTGTAATGCAGACTAAGCAAATTCTCTAAAATTTATCTATTATTCTATCAGTATCCATAAAGCTCAGCTGGATGTAGCTGATCACTTGTGATAGCACTGCACAAAAGTTATCAAAGGGGAAAAGAGGGTCTGACAGTTATACTTCATAGTAGCTTAGTGTGCCATTAAGTAAGACTGAAATAATGTATATCATTAATCTGCCTATCATTTCATTTTATTTAATGGAAACAAAATTTATCACTTTAAATGTGTAGATACAGAGTTCCATATGATGACTGCTTGCCACATAAATTGGCAAAATGATATTCATAACTAAAGGGGACTCATGAATTCCTAATTGCTTGCACAATTCATTTTTAAAAGAATGGGGATCCCTTCTTCACATGGAATTCTCTGAATTCTTCAAAGACATATAAATATTATATTATGTATATGTGATGGGTAATAAAAGTGTTCAAATTTAAAAGCATCTAAGAAATGCCTATTATGCAGCACATCTAGTAATAAAAGCAGATGGAGTATGGAAAGAGAAGGAAGAGAAGATGGTTGTGAGAAACTCCAAACCCTCTCTTTTTTTCAGTTTATCAGTAGATCAAATCTCTCAGAATTTAAGGTAAAACTGGGCAACTGTTTGGTTGTCAAGGGCTACATGTAACTTTTTTGGGAAGACTGAGGACTCTAAAGTCAGTGTGGCTACTTCACATCAATTGGTGAAGCTTTGAGCGACTTCTTTTTCTTTTTTCTTATAATATGTGGTACAGTTTTCATCTGATTTTCAACTCAAACTGGCAGGAAACCCAACCATTAATTTTCAGAAGTAATGCTCTGAAGGAACACATACATCCATACACCTTATATATGTATGTATGTATGTATGTATGTATGTATGTATGTATGGTTGTTTGTATGTAATAACATGATGGAGATTTTAGTATTGAGTAATTTAGCTTAGGACCAAAACCTTTACTATAAAACTATTACCCTGATGTATATTCTTTCTTCATTTTTTTTAATTTCCAATGTTGTATTTAATTTTGAAGAAAAAGCAAAATAATCATAATGTTTTAACATTAATATCCAAATTATAATTAACATTGATAGAATATCCAATTCCTCCCCCCCCTTAATCTATATTCAATACTCTAAGGCACCTAAATAATAGAATATGAAGAAACTAAATACGTTATATAAATATCATTGTATTGAAATAACATATTGTATTAAAACTGAGAAGATAGAGCAATAGATGGTCTATATGGCTAGTTTTAATAATATGTCAAAGGATTGAGCTATATTAACACGTTATGGATATATCTTTAGTTTCTTCAAATGTCATTCATTTAATTACGATTCTGTATATTCTTTTCTGATTATATTAGCACTGTTATATTCTTGGTTGTATTTCATAATATCTTCTGGTTGTTATATTTCCCTAATAACATATCAAAACACACACACACAAACACAAAAGAAGCATTGGTCCAAAGGAAACTCTAAGGGCCACAAAAAGGAGACTTGGGCATAAGCATCTTGTAGAAACCACAATGACATCACATGCATTATGATGTTATGTAACTCATGGCACACAATGACATCATGACAATGTGACATCATTTGCATCCCATCTCCCTCTACAGACATCAAGGGCTTAAATCCACATGATTTAAGAAATGGATCACTGTAAGGAGAGGAAATGCACATTTCAATCAATTAAGAAAAAAACAGTGGACTGGTGTTTTTATTTGCAGTTAGATCAGTTGTTTGAAAGGGGAATTGCCTTCATTTGGCTGTATACCTAAAAGGATAAATAGGTTTTGCACAGAAGGGAGGGAGGGAGGGAGGGAGGGGACATGACAGTTATCATTGCAACTATATAAAAAATTACTACAACCCAGTTTTTAAACTACAAATTGAACCTTTGGCTTCAAATATCTTTGCCTGCTGGGCTAGGTTTATTTATTAGAATGAGCTTCCTGCAAGGATTTACAGATTAAGCATCATCACTGAGGTACTTTTTAAATTTAGGATTATAAACTTTTATTAATTAAAATTGTAGTATTGTATGCTTGTTGGTTTCCATCATACTAAAATCAAACTTGGTGCATTGGTCCTGACAAAGTAATCACCGTCAAGATCCAAATAGACATCAGTTCTATGAATGCAGTTAATGTGCTAATTTCTTGTTATGCAAAGAGGAGCCACAGAGAAGCTAAGGAAATATGGGACTAGGCAAACGGGGAGAGGTCAGCTGAACCTGAACTTTTCTTTTCCTTGCCACACGGGACTGTATTTCTGAAGCTGCTTCATGCATTTTAAAGGCATGCATTTCAAAGGAGCCAGTGGAGACTTCTTTTGAAATGCAAACACCGGATTCAGACCAGCAATTTGTGCTGACACCATGGGGGGGAGGCCCTCCCTCCCTCCCTCCCTCCCTCAGAGTCCAGAAGCTGTTCAGGAAGTTTCCCCACAGCTGTATTTGCATAACATGAAACAAATATATTAATAGCATTCACAAAAATTGATGTCTATCTTTGTCCTTATTGTAATATTTTATCAATTATAAAAATTACATCCTACCAGCTGAGCTCAAATCTGTGGCTGTGGGACTTTCGGGTTAAGAGTGGGGCATTTTTCATTTACAGTTGTCAGGGAGCATTTCTGCTTCCTTAAATTCTAAAAACGTCTTTCTCTCTCCCCACACACAGACACACACACACACTTTCTTCCACTACTGGGGAGATGGATCTAAAATAGTTCAGCTTGCTTACTCTATGGACTCGCAGTCACTGTCTTGATTAAAAGAAGCCCCTCAGAAGAGAAGCCTTAATGGATTATACTGAAGGAAGGTGCTTTGAAGTAGCTGTCTGTTTTCCTGAAATGGAAGTAGGATTGGCAACGCTGCCCAGCTCATTTAAGGCACTCCCAATCGATACTTAGGGAGGGAACATCGTGCACAGCCTGTGATGAGGTTCTTCTTTGCTGGCTTCATTGAAATGAATATCAAAGGAGCTAAACAAGAGCATTTTATTGACAAGCATTTTGAAGGCACTTGTCCCTGAGAGTGTATGGAGCAGTAAGGACTGCATTTCTTTCTTGATCATAATCACATATTTGGCAATTTCAGTGATATATTCCATACCCATTGGAGAAAGAAATGGTGAAAATGCATGTTTCAGGTCGAGGAATGAGATTTAAATGATTCTTCCTGAAGGAAGTAGACAAATTGAGCAGCCAAGAATAATGGATAAGAAGGCAGAAAAAAAAGCTAAAGAAAATAATAACAGTTTCAACAACATATTTATATGATAACCAAAGAAATAAGGATAAATTGTAATACGACTATGAAAATACATGTTGTTTATTAAAATGTAAACACTAAGGAGATAGTTATATTAGCCAGTTTCTGAAGTATTACAGTTCTACTTTCCCTTTTTATAGTACTATAGTGAAATGTCTTTCCAGGAAGATGGATCTATTTTGGAGAGCCTTCCCTTATTTGATGTTGCCATCTTACTTTTATTTTTTATGGTGTGTTGTGTTTTTTTTTTTTTTAACCTTAGATATTTTAAATTGTACTTTTCCAAGTGAGCTGTTATGTTCTGGCAGCATAGAAATATACCAATAAATCAATAGATAATCTGCCCCAGTGCCCAGATTAATTTCTGTGAACTTTGTTTGCCAGGGTTTACATGGCAAACCAGGTCCAAGGGGACAACGAGGACCCACAGTAAGTAATATGTTTGTTTGTTTTTAATTTAATGGTATTATTAACCCTTAATATTACTGCATGCATTTTTATTTGATTGCTATCCATGCTGTGGTCAGCAACTTGTGTTTATATTCTCCTATACAACAATGTGCAATAAAAATACTATTTACATATTTTCTCCCACTCACTAGGGACCACGTGGGTCAAGGGGTGCAAGAGGTCCAACTGGAAAACCTGGCCCAAAGGTAATTTGACAGAATTGAGGAACTAATTCTGCTTTTAGCTTTTCTCTTGCTGCCAATACCCATCTCATTTTGAAATAAATTGTTCTTTTCCAGGGCACTGCTGGTGGTGATGGCCCACCTGGCCCGCCTGGTGAAAGGGTATGCAAGGAAAAATTTATATTTCGTTTTTCTTTTTCTGTGCTCAGTATTTCTCAAGAATTAGTTTGAGTGGCTATTATAACCATGTAGATGTAAACACGATACCAGAATGAAATATGTCCCCCTCTCAAAAATGAAACATTTTTTCTATATGCTAGAAAATGGATGGATGGATGGACAGACAGACTTACACACACAAACATTTTTACACCTACATCATACTTTATATTTTGAAAGTGATATGTCTATTTTATTTCTTCTTAAATAAATATGGTTTGTTTTTGAGATGATTTATGCAGTATCTATAACACAGCAAGGAAAACAAGTTTCCAGACAGAAAGAAATTATTCTGATATGATAGCTTTTATTATTTGTACTGTAGCTTTCATAAGTAAATAAGTTAAATAGGATGCCTGTTTAAGGTGGTATTCATTTTAATAAACTAAAACATTTTATCAATTAATCAAGCCAATTAACAAAGCCAAAGTATAGTATCCACAGAATGAAGATTTGACTAGATGTTTATTAGTCGACTACCATTCTATGGATGAACAATAGTGGGTTCTTACTGCTATCCTTGTGAACATTTGCAGGTTGTTTCATAGCACCTTTTTAATGACACTCCTATTATGTGAATTCTGGATTTAGGTCCAGAGACAAAACTTTGGCAGTTCGCAAGACTCAAGTGGGTTTTTCTCATGGTCCCGTACCCCTATGACTGGGAATGCTCCAGAGATGATAGAAGGCTAGAAGCCCTATCTCAAAGTAATGATTTCACTGATGTGGCAATATATAGTAATTGACTTAAGTCTTAGCATCCCTGACAGTGGGATGTGGGATACAAACTTCACAGATATTAGTGAAACCTAACCTGCAGAGTCCTAATCTCCATTGCTGAAATGCAGGTGTATAAAATGCAGAAAAGCTGTCACTTCTGCTCTCTTGTTAATGTTTAGATTGGATACATGGACAATGCCATCAAACAGTGGCATACATCTTTTTCCAAATCATTTTATGCTGCCTGTGATGCATATCCGAGTAGAGCTATCTCACAGAGCAGTTGCTTTGCAGAAGGATCTTCCTCCCCATTGTGGTGAATAAGTGAGATCTTATGGGTGGGTTATACTCACATCTGAATCTACAGGCTTTTAAGAAACAGGCACTTTTGGACATTTTCAGATCTTGTATTGTATTCAGTCCCTTGCATTGGGTCTGAAAGCTTAGTGGAATCTGACTTGGAGCTTAATTTCTGGTGACTTGCTAGGCAAGAGCTGTGCCACCATGGAAGGGATTTATGGCTTATTGCTCCACCAGTGTCTGTTGTGTCTTTCAGCACATTTCTACAAAATGTAGCAGCAGCAATTATTGGTTTAGTTTGCAATTCACAAATGGAGACACACCAATTTGCCAAAATGGACATATTTCCAGATGTTGTGATGCAGTTGAGAACTTTCAAAACAGTGCACATAAATATGGTGCTTGGTGAAGAACCCAATTTATGAGGGCTAATAGCTGACTCTGTGGGCATCTTTCTAAGCTATAGTCTTTTTCTCTGAAACTTGTGACACAGAGTGACTTCTCCAAACCTTGGTGTCCCTTAGATTTCAACTCACAGAATTCTCACCAATATCAATGCTGACTGGGGAATTCTGGGAGTTGGTCCCAGAATTGGGAGATTGCCAGTGTTGAGGAAGGCTTGCTTGAAGTTTCAGAAGTAGAGTGGTAGCTGTAACATCTGAGTCCTGGAGCAAGAGTTGCAAGTTCCTTTGCTCCCCAAATGCTACTTCTCTATTCTCTTGCCTCTCCCAGGTAACTCTTGTCTATGGTATCCAACTTTAAGTATGTTGTTACGTTGGTTTGAGAATGTAATTTGTTGGGATTTGTAGTCTGAATCATTACCTAGCTCCTATAAAGCTTTCTGAAAATGTTTCACAAGAAAGTTTGTTCTGAGCTTCACTTACTGTTTTTGTACCAAGAAATGGATTTGGATTAAGCTCCCTATAATTTTCACTTGCCAACAAGATTGCTCCTCTGAACCTACCCCATAGAACCCTGTGCAGTGTCTTTCATTTTCCCAGTGGCTGCCTATAGCTGAACCACAACAAAAGCAGGACATAATGTGCCCATGTCAAACATGGATCTGGCTCATCCCTTGCCATTTAAATTTATAGGACCTGTTGAAATACTTCCTCTAGAATTAATTTCATCACCTTGTTTGCCTCCTGTTGCTCTAATACAGGCTCCAGCTGGCAGGAGGCTGAGCATCTACAGAAACTGACAATGAAATGATCACAGCTTTTTCTTTCATCCATTCTGTATTCAATTGACTGCATCCTGTTTGAGTGGTAGAAAAACAATATAAGATTTTCCATAAATATCTCCCTAATCATAAAATGAAATGGGCATGATTTTACAGTAATACCCAAAGGTAAACATCACACCTCTGCTAAAAGACTATTTGACAAAAAGAATATTAACCACCAAGGTCTGGGAAGCTTTTTATTTACACAGAAAATATATTAGACAAATCTATTTAAAATATGGTGTCTACCTCGTAAGTCAGTATTCAGCATGTTGTGAAGTTTTATAGTCTTTGTCATCATCTCTATACTTTATGATCCATGTTGACATTTGCTGGGAGGCTAATAGATGAGACAGAGGATAGTTGACAGACTACCCAAAATTTATTTATTTATGTAATGGATTTATAGGGCCACTCAACTCAAACAATGTGCTTATATCAGCCTTTCCTGAGCTTTGTGTTGCCCAGATGTATTGGACCAGCTCCCGAAATCTTTGGCTAGCATGGCCCCGAATAAAAAGAATTAGATTATCTTATATCAGGAAGTAATTTTATCTATTTATAAATTATTTTATTATTTTCAGAAATAATATGTTGACAGAAGAGACGCATAAAAAATTATGACTTGGACTATAAGAGGAACAAATTTGTTAGTCAGATCTGTTTATTTGTTAGATTTATATCTTGGCTTTTTTCTGAAGCTCAAGGTGGTTTACAGGGGGATTTCCATTTATCTTATACCATAGCACAGGGTTCCTCAACCTTGGCAACTTTAAGACGGGGGGACTTCAACTCCCAGAATTGCCCAGACAGCCTTGCTGTCTGGGGAATTCTGGGAGTTGAAGTTCCCCCCATCTTAAAGTTGCCAAGGTTGAGGAACCCTGCCATAACAGCAGCCCTGTGAGGAAGGTTGGGCTGAGAGGCAGTGATTGGTCCAAAGACACCTAGTGAGTTTGTGTGGCTGAGTATATACTTGATTCTGGATTTGCTCAGTCTTAGTCCAACATTTTAGCCACTCTTCCACACTACTTCTCATGCTCTTTACTCAATAAATGGTAAAAAGCCTGAATGAAGAAATTAAATGGAAAAAAAAAGATTTCTGATTGTGAGAAAAAGAAAAAGTGAAAGGATGTAACAGACCTGAATAAAAGACAGTCTACTCTTATGGAATGGATCTGATGAACACAATGAAGTCATGGACTTAATTATGAACAAAAGGGCTAAAATATAGTTAGAAAATATTCATTAGTGTGCTCTAGATTGTTGTGGATATGTACGAAATAGAATGTATAGTTCGTAGTAGTTGCATGTTAGTTCTCCAGTGAATGGTGAAAATGACAGAACCAGGAGTGAGTTCTGGGGAAGAATGTGTAACATCCTGAATGAACATGAACTAAAGAAAAGGGTTGTTGTTTTAAGTAACGTGAATGATGAAGAGGCACTTTGCAGAAAAATATGCTGTTAAACCTTTCTGCTCCGAGGCACCCACTAAGTGCCACACATATGGAATAAGGGGGCAGTTTGTAAGCAAATGCCCTCAACACTCCAATTCTGGCTTGTTAAGTAATGATTAAGACACCCACTCCCCTTTTCAGAAGTTTGATGATGCATCCAACAATTAAATGTTGCTCAGTGTCAGTACTTGATCCTGTCTAATGCTCTTTACACTGTTTTTTTTAATAAACCTTCAACTCCTGATAGATTCTGGAGCTTTAAGCAATTTGCTAGATTCTGGCACTGTACGCAATATGCCTTGCTCATTCCAATAGAAGCGAATATGTGTAGCTCAAGGTTGAACTGTGGTCCTTGGGGTTCTCTGAGCTTGGCTGTTTTCTCGCAAAACTATAGTTTCTAGGCATTGCGTTACAATCTCTGCTATGAGTCCTGACAGTGGTGATCCCATGGGTGTGCCTCTGATTTGTTGGTATATTTGTCCATCAAACTGAAAATAGGTAGTGAGGCAGAGGTTAATGAGGTCCATGATTCTGGGTATTTTGATCTGGATGTATCTATACCACTAAACTATAAACTATAGCACTTCCACACATACAACCTAAAGTATGGTTCCGGTTTGTAGATGACACCTTTGTTATAATAAAAAAGGAACAACTAGAGAAGAAGCATGAAACCATCAACAACATCTTCAAAGGAATAAAATTGACCAGAGAGGAAGAAAACAACAACACGCTACCCTTCCTGGATATCCTCATCAGCAGAGGAAACAACAGCAAATTAAAAACCCAAGTCTATTGGAAGACAACCCACACTAATCAAGTACTCCATTACCAAAGTAACAACCCAACCTTCCACAAGAGGAGCTGTGTAAGAACATTATTCAAATGAGCACAAATGCATTGCACCAAACCAGAACAGCAGAAAAAGGAAACAGACCACCTTTACAACATCTTCCAGCAAAATGGATATCCACGCAACGTTATCAAAAAGTGCCTGACCACTCAACCTACTACAACACAACCAACACAAGCTATGAAAAGGATCACACTGCCATACATCAGAAACTATCAACAGACTATTACAACCACATGGCATCTCTGTAGCACACAAACCAACTAAAGCCCTCCAAAATATCTTAAGCAAACCAAAAGAGCCAGTAGCCCAAGAAGCAAAAACAGGAGTCATCTACAACATAGAGTGTAAGGACTGTAACAACCACTATGTAGGACAGACAGGCAGAAGACTTGCAGAGTGGATCCATGAACACCAAGTAGCAGTCAGAAGACATGATGAAAACTCCTTAATCTCACAACACATGGACAGATTTAACCATAATTTCAACTGGGAAACTGTCAGCATCTTAGACCAAGCTAAATCCAAAAATGCAAGGGAATTCTTGGAAGCTTGGAATTCAGACAAGGCAGCCATCAACAGGCACATAGAGATAAACAACATCTACACACTATTCAAAAGAGTCAATAGAAAGGAAAACAAAAGACCAGAACAGCTCCTCACCAGCAATCATCACCCAGATAAGCAGAGATTAACACCAAGATTACCACCAGACATATAATCAAGCAGTAAACAATACCCTAATTAAGAAACTACCAGAGGGAAAAAAATAAAACAAAACCCCCACCCCACCAACACTGGTAGGGCATGCCACAGTATATAAACAGAGAGCAAACCCCATTCTATTCTAGCACTGAAGATGTTACCTAGCCAGGTAATGAAATATTTGCAAGAAAACAACCAAGTTCAGAGAACCCCAAGAACTCCACAGCCTTGCTCATTCACCCAATAGACCCAGTGGCAATAGTAGGAATAATTAATGGCAGATTCTTGTACAAATTATAACAGTCTGACTTCAGTGATTTCCACCTTTGATAAGAAGGCAAGGCAGATTTTGGACCATTAAGAATCCTTGCTACTTTGTTTGGCTTCCCCTCTCTATGTCTTTATGGTATGTGGATGGATGGGCTTCAGATCAATAGCCCACTTATCCACTGAGACCCAGAAGATATTAGATGCGATTTTCATAAATGTAAAACTGCCTGCCTGCAGAACCTGAATGCCCCCTCCTCCTGTTCTTACTTTCCCCTGCCTAATCTGCCAAGTACTCTAATGTTTTTGGGGAAAGAAAGGACATGAACCATCCCATCCCATAGATCCTGTCATTATGCTATAAACTTGGCTCCAGGAGTCAGAGTCTTGGTAAATGCCAGTATCCCACGTCCTCAAAGAAACTAACCGGTCTAAAGAAATTTCTTGAAGACCACTTGCAGAAGGGATCATTCACCACTCTACATCCACAAAAGCACTCCTTTTTTGTGAAAAGGAAGATAATTTTTTGAGAGTGGTTCACAATTACTGCATTCTGAATACTATACATGCTTGATATTTTGGTCTTTGACCACAAATCGACTTAACTAAGTGTGTGTTGGTGAAGTGGTGGGTCTCTTCAGACAGAAGCTTTCAGCTGGTGGTTTACAAAATAGACCTACTTATCAGAGATCTCTGTCCTTGAATGCCTGCTTATACCTGCTTATAATTCTTGCATTTACCAAGAGAAACTTGACACTGTGAAGAGTGTCTTTCTGTCCAATTTGTAACATGGAAGTAAGAGCTTGCTATGAAAGCAGAAACATAAAAGTAAGTTGAATATGATTGGAATTGGTTAATTAAAAAGTTGTAAGTAAAATAAAACGAACGAATGAATGAATGAATACAAGTGAGTGACCAATATGAAAGAAGTATGTTGAAATAGCTTGGTCATATAGAGAGAATAAATGAGATTGAATTGCAAAAGATTGATATGAAAGAAGAGTGAATATGTTGAGGGGAAGGGACATGATTGAAAGGAGTTAAGGAGATAAGGTCAAAAAACAAAAATCTGTATGAATCAGTTTGTGGATATGGTGTAAAGAGGGATGGTTCGCAAGGATAGAAGGTGTGGAGAGTCAGTGAATGTTAATGATGTAAACTTTATTTAGTTGGGTTTCCATTTTTTCTCTTGGCTTTTATTTCTTGTACATGCTATTTCTCATTCTTTTTCTGTTTTTTGCATAATGTTTTTAAAGGTTGAAGCTGGCAATGTGGGGACCAGCAGTTCTGTGGTCACATTGTATACATGTTGAAGAGATGTCTCTGACTCTTCAACCTAAGAAAAGAATGGCCAAAAGTCTGTGGACTCAAAAAGAAAGGAAAAGACCTAGAATTTAAATCATGGAGTGTATGTAACATATAGGGCTTGTTATAGGCAGATATTTCAGGTCCTATGCTCTGAAGTAGGCAGATATGACTTCTTTCTTGTTTGCAATAAAGCAGCTATCCAGCCATGTCATGCCTGTGAAGCTTCTGCTGTAAAGAAGTTTCTTAATATGGGTTGAGTGACTGGAGTGTCAAGATTTATTGTGGTGTGTTTTGTATGAAGTCTTTCACGTACTCTGAAAGGGAATAGCTTCATGGGCATACAATAGCTTCACAGATGCATAAGGGAAAATATCTGAGAGGACATGGGAACCCAAAGTCCACAAACACTTATCTGGTCCATTCTTGTTATTCTTTTTAAAAAGGGAAAGAAGACAGCATTGTAATTTATCACTTTCACTTTTATTGGTAATGTATTTCATTCTCATTGTTACCAGCCGAAATCAATCCACTGCAGGATGAACTTCAGCTGTTTTCCAACTGCATTGACATGCCACAGGTTGTGTACAGTTAACACTTTTGAACTGAGTTACATCATCTGTCCAGCATTTCTTTGGGCATTTCCTGCATCTTTTAATATCAGTTGGTATCCAGTTGAGGATTGTTGTTCTCTAGCATAGATCTGTGTTGTACAGAACAGCCAGGCCTTTGCAATTTCAGGGAGGTTACCCACTTCATTATGTCACATACTCCTGTCTGTTGGCCAATCCATATATTTCTTGTCACATCATGTTTGGGTTAAGTGTTTGCTCTTCTGTGCTGTTCTGTGTAACTTTCAACTTCTGTACTGCTTTTGAGTTTAACATCCCAGTTTTATAACTTGGCAGCAGAAGTAGTACCCGCTGATTAAACAATTTCCTCTTTAAGCCAGTTGGTATGCTGCTTTTGAATACAGCACAAAATTGTCCAAATGGTCTCTAACCTAGTTTAATCTGGTTGAGATTTTCTTTTATGATATTATCCTCCATAGTAATCTTTTGACTGAGGCAAATGTAGTTGTTGACCTTTTCCAGTTCATTTTTTCCAATTTTTACTGGCAGAGTTGGTGTTGGTGTTGACTCTTAATGATCACACAGATAAATTTTCTCCAAGATGATCTGTCCCTAACCTAGTTTTTCAGGTCTTCCATTGCCACTGTAACTGACTCCATCTACCTTGCTGCTGGTCATCCTCTTCTTCCCAGCATTAGAGCCTTCTCCAGAGAGCTGGATGTTTGCACAAGGTGTCCAAAGTATGAGAGAGAGAGGGAGAGGGAGGGAGGGGTACATATATGGTCTCAGGTTGTGTATCACTGAAATGTGTGAATTCATGTTTATAGCTCTTCAAACAAATGTGAGTGCAGCCATTCACAGTTCCAACTTTTGTTCACTGTTTTTGGTACCCATAATATCTGAACATTCAAGTAAATAAAGTAGCATCTCTACATGTATAGTGATTCTTTTCATGTAGTCAAGTGAATATACATTGTGAACAGAAAGTTTTGTCAATTTTACCATGGCAAGATATTACAGTTTCATTTCTACTTCATGCATTTTGATCAGAAGATGTGTTAAGGCTCAGTCTAAATTTTTTTGTGGTTTTCTGGGTATTCCATCATGAATCAGTTCTGTTAAATTTCTATATCATTGTGAGGGTTTAAAAAATCAGAAGGAAAGACTTGGTCATTTTTGCACACAATTTTGCTTAACATATATAAGTCAGTTTGCTTAAAAATACAGACCAAATAAAATTCTGCTAAAGAACAGTTGCTTTTGTTAAAAAAAAATTGAACTCCATTAAAAAACTAGATGTTTGAAGCCTTTATTTTAGCCAGTATTTCTCTAAAAGGGAAACCTAAAGAGGACTATAAATCAATTGTAGTATTTGTCAGTGGATTTATTTCAAAACAGCATCAAATCTACACAGAGTTCAATTTTCTTTCCAGTTTAGACAAGTGCACATTTTTTACATTATTATATCTCTTAGATGAAACCCAAAAGTTAAGCATGTTTGTGTGCACAAATATATAAATTTTGCTTTCTTTTGAGCAAAGAAAAAAGTACAGATTTAAGAAGAAAGAAGGCTATTCAAAACAAATCAAAATGAAATATCTACTTGCTTGTCAAAGATCTGTTTTTATTACTGGAACCTTCAATAACTCAATGCCCTCCCCAATATGTTGGATTTCAACTTCCACAATACTCTTGCAACATAGCCAAAAATTATGGAAGCTGAAGTCCAACCCATTAGAAAAACAACAACTTGAGGATGTCTTATTTACTGAATGGTGTTTTTCTTATATGATAGTTCTTCAAAGAAGAAACCTGGGTAGATAGGGGTAAAGAGAAAGTAGAATAAAAATTATGCTAAAACATCAAAACCAGACAGAGAAGGAAAAAAAGATAATTAAGTTCTGGAACATTGTCTTTTTCATAAATTGGTTTTTCTTTCTCTAATATATGACTTTTTTCATGCAAAAATTAGTTCTGTTACATTTTTTGTAATATTGTACATTTTGTATATAGCCCTCACTAAAATTGCAGTGTAGATGCAGCGGTTCCAAAATGAGGAGTTATTGTACTTTGTAATATTGTATTGTATTTGGGTTAAATGTTAGTTTACAAAATGAGAATTAATTTGATTCTCATTGAAATAAACAAATAGTTAAATGTGATAGGCTGGGATGAAAGAGAATAATATTCAGTTTTCTATTCAGTAATGTAGAACAACAGACCAGTGCTGTTTGTGGTACAGTATTAACTATCATTATTTCAAAATAGAGGCCATATTTGTTGATAGTCTCTGAGTAATAAACCAATGAAGAAAAAAATCTCAGATATTACTTCCTTTAAGGTGTTTTTAACTTCAGGCAAGCATTCTTCCTTTGTAAGCAGTTTTTGGCACCTTAATTTGTTTTCAGCAATAATCCTGTCAGTTGAGTATAAGAATTGTAGATCACGCTATAAAACCTTGGCTGAGCAACCAACTGTCTGAACGTGAACTATATATGAACAGATTCACATATTAGCAGGATCCTGGGGTCTGTGTCTCTTTCTGTGTTTTGCCCGATTTTCTGCTTCCTGTACAAAGAATTCTCTCCTATATATATATAATACATTTCTCATGTTCCAAAAAGCAGCTGTAATTCAGCTCTTGCTGTTTATTTCATTTAAGTTCAGACTACAATGAACAAACATAGCCCTGACTTAGTCTGCTTTTTAACATAGCTTCTGGAATTACTATACAGGTAGTCCCCAGTTTAAGAATGAATTTTGTTCCAAGGTCTGTCCATAAGTCAAATTTGTACATAAGCCAGAACAGTATTATTATTTAATACTGTATAGATCCTGCTAATATGCAAATCTGTTCATAAGTAGTACTGTGTACTTAACTCAAACCATTGTGTATTTGACTCAAACCATTGTGTATTTAACTCAAATTTTGCTACAATAAGCTCTGTTCTTAACTATGAGCTGTCCTTAAACTGGGCGTTCTTACTCCGGGGACTATCTATGCAAGAGAAGTTGTTTTAGGAACAGCCAATCAGAAACTGAGAAGAAGATGCCAGTTCCTTCAGATGGCAGATTCAAGGAAACAATTCAAGGTCCCCTCCCCCACTTTGTATTATGCATTACTAAACATCAGTAAATAAATAGGGGAAGAACTGAAAATTTTACCATGAGGCTGCAATCCTGTTCTGTTATCTGGGAATAAGGTTTATTTTGGCTGCCAGATTTTTTTTTTCCAAGCAAGCATGAGTTGATGGTGGGGTGCTTTATTTATTTACAGTATATATTTTCTTGCTTGTTTGCTGTTTATCTGGGCAGCTAAAACCAAATCTATGTTAAACTGTACTAGAAGGTCTTCAATTGTGCCCTCGGTATTTACACTGGGGGAGGGGATGTTTTGCTCAGGCAGGGTGCTTTGTTATCAGCTCGATTGCTAGTGCTACAACTGAGCAAGCCATCACTTAATTTACTGAACTACAAAGCTTTGTCTGACATATTTGAACTGTTCTCTGTACTAATCATGATGCTGCTTCTACTAATATGCTACCAATATTTTGGTTTGTTTCTTTGATATTAGGGACCACAAGGGCCCCAGGGACCGGTTGGATTTCCAGGACCAAAGGGACCTCCTGTAAGTATCTGTCTTAAAATAAATATAGAATGAAAAACATAATGAAATAAATACTGATTATTAGGCATTGTTTATCAATGTATTGATGGGGGACGCGGTGGCGCAGCGGCTTAATGACGCTGAAAGTTGCTGGCCAGAAATGGTCGACGCTTCAGCGGTTCGAGTCCAGCCTTTGCGTTAAACAGGGTGAGCTCCTGTTTCCTCCCCAGTTCCTGTCAACCCAACAGGTCGAAAACTCACATGAGTAGATAAATGGGTACTCTCACTCCGGTGGGAGGAAAAATGCTGGTGGCGCCTTGCAAAAAGGAGTTGGGAGCAGTTGCCGGTAAGCACGAAAAACCGTGCGCGCCCAAAAAGGGCGCGAAGCAACGGAAACCCCGCCTCCTGCGCTCGCCAGCTGGGCTCTGCTCTAGGAAGGAGGCTCTGGCAAACCACTTCCGAAAAACAATTGCCTTGAAAACTGCAAGGACTCGTCCAAGCAGTCACTGCAGGGTCAGCAATGACTGAGCGCAGACCAAAAAAAAAATCAATGTATTGCCGGTATTGTGAGAATATCGTAACCTGCTGTGATGATAACAGAAACAGATTTCAGACATTCTAATTCTCTTCACTGAGTCGCCTTTTTTCATTTGTACTCCCCTCTGATTGGATATTTTAACTGTTATCATAGTTTTCCTACATATATTTTTGTTTTCAATTTTCTAGTCTAGTTTGAATGCAGCTGCTCACAAAGAAAAAGGTCTGTTCCAGGGGTGGGGGTGGGGAACTATCCTATTCCCTATTCAAACACTTTAGATATATTTAAGGTCTCTGAATGACATTTCTTCAGAGGCACCATTTGTGAAAACTCCAAGCAGAGACTATTCTGCCCTGCTATCTCTCTATAGCATTTTTAAAATATGGGTAGGATTCTATGCGGATCTTCTAAATATTGCTTCTGCATGAGAATTCTGCATTGTGTGAACTCATCCAAGCTCTTATCCAGCTTCGTTGTCTCTGACTTACATGTCGAAAATTAGTAAGGAGAATCACTTCCCCTAAAAGGAGAGTTGCTTGATCTTTACGGTGGCTTGTGATGTATCCAGTCCTTTCTGCTGTCCCAGATTTAGCTCAGAACAGCTTGATGATCAGCTAAATGTGAGCTGGTTTTTCTAATATATGAAAGTAGCAAAAACAGTGGAGTGACAGCCCAAGGCCAACATGTGCTTTGCATCGGTGACAGCAAATGGAGACCTGAATTTAAACATCCCAAATTCAGCTCAGAGCAGTTCTCTGTTTAGCTAAGGAAGTATCTAAAACAGAGCTGGTACAGTAGAGCAATGTATTTACAAATGTGCTTGCTGTAAACTGATAACAAAATAGAAAATGGCTGAAAAGAAGCAACACAAGCTATGCAGATAAAAAATTAAAAGCAGGCAGTTTGCAATTATTTTAATATCTGCTCAGAAAACATGTGTTTTTGAATAGATTAAAAACACAACGGATAAATGACTTAATGAATTATATATTAAAAAGTACGTTGTATCTTGAGGTGGTTTTAGTTTTGTGGCTGAGGTCCTTTCCTGTTTTTTATGTAATAAACCTTCTACAATGCCATTGCTAGTGCAG
The DNA here is from genome assembly GCF_059951505.1 of Python bivittatus. Taxonomy (NCBI): domain Eukaryota; kingdom Metazoa; phylum Chordata; class Lepidosauria; order Squamata; family Pythonidae; genus Python; species Python bivittatus. Next base: position 20,037,771 of record NW_028277098.1, read on the forward strand.
CCTTTGAAAAATGCTATGTATTTTTGCAAAGCCCTTGTAAAAGAAATTTTGAAAGGCTTGATTATTGGGAATTATCTACTAGGTCTTTGCAAATCCTTTAAAAGAGGTGCTTTGGAACATTCGACACAGACAAAGCACCTCTTTTTGAATTATTACAGCAGCTGTGCCTTTTTTCCAGACTCCAGCTGCTGTTTAAAAGGCTGTTTCCAGGTATTTCCACAGCCACTTCACTTCCCATTTTTCCCAGTTGATACACCAATGTGTGCAGGTTAGCTTTCTTGGCAGGGGAGACCAGACACCACTAGAGGTCACTCTCCATCTCTGTAACATTAATCCCAACAAAAAATGATGAAATGAATGGGAAAGTACGTGATCTGTTATTGGCATGCTATCACCAAAAATGAGCACACTACTCATACTAGCTACATTATTGACTTTAAAATGCTATTTTCATAAATGGAACCAAAGCATTCACTGCCGTGGACGAATGCACAAGCTTGCAGAATGCTTAGCTTCCGTTTAGCTTTGCAGAATTGATCAGTCCCATTTGAATGAGTGGGAAGCGTGGCTTGCTTTTCTGTAATGCATCTTTTAGGAAGGGAGAAACCTTTTTTGAGTTCTACTTGTAGATCAAGTTTGCACTGGCGTGTAGAATAAGTGTATAGCCAGGCTGAAATTGTATTGAAATGTTCCAGCATCTCCAAAGAACAAATCAATTCATAGTACATTGTGCCTAAAATTGCCAAGTTATTGTTATAAGTTACCTGGCACTTAAAATCAAACAGGTGCTCCCCCCGCCCACCAAAAATAAAAATACAACATTAAATTACATGACCCAACGTTTTCCAGTCCATTCATGACATCCCTGATCAGCAATCTGACATGTCTGCCACATTTGGCTAAATGATGGATAAGCTCCACTTCCCTTCTTCTTGTTTTATTTAATTGGGAGAATAGTTAACAGAATTTCCTAGCTTCACTTGAAGGCTCTGTGGCCTCTCGTTGCTTTACAGAATGAAAACTTACAATTACCATTTCAAGCATACAGTTGGATCCCCAGAGGGGGAATGACAATTTGGGAGAAAGGTTTAGCAAAATGGCTGGCAGGAAAATTGTTTAACACAAATTTCCTGCCGAGTCTTCAAATCATGTCTCCAAAAACAACTTTTCCTTGCAAAATATAAACATAGACATCTTTATTTTCACATGAGTGTGTGTTCCATGTACTTATGTGCAACCCCTTCCTGGTTGTTTCCTTTTTTTCTCTCTCCTTTGTAAATACATTGTTTGATATACCTCACTCACTTAGCAAATCCCATAACTTCGTTAAAGATTTAAAAAAACGGATTAAATCAAGGTTGAGGTTGAGTGAAGACAAAAGACATTGGTGTTCTTAGGAATTTTGATTGTCTTTGGAGAGATCGTTATGAGCTTCTGAGATGTGAATTCATAATGAAGAAATAAAATGAAGGGAAAAGTCACACTGATATGTAAATAAGAAGGCAAAATTAAGTTCTGTTCCTTTATCCAAATGATGGTAAATCAAGAGGCAGCACTGCAGAGTTGAATCTCTTTTGTGTAGGAATGGAATGGAGAAGGTTTATAGTACCTCTGTACTTTAGTTTTATGGGTAAAAATATAAATTATATAATAAATTCTGTTGTTGTGGTTCAGTCGTTAAGTCGTGTCCGACTCTTCGTGACCCCATGAACCATATCATGCCAGGCCTTCCGGTCCTTCACTGCCTCCCTGAGTTTGCTCAGTTTCAGGCTCATTGCTTCAGTGATGCTATCTAACCATCTCATCCTCTGCCGTCCTCTTCTCCTTTTGCCTTCAATCTTTCCCAGCATCAGGGTCTTCTCCAAAGAGATCTCTCTTCGCATTAGGTGACCAAAGTATCTGAGCTTGAGCTTCATTATCGATCCTTCCAATGAGCAATCAGGGTTGATTTCCTTTAAGATTGACTGGTTTGACCTCCTAGCAGTCCAGGGGACTCTCAAGAGTCTTCTCCAGCACCACAGTTCAAAGGCATCAATTCTTCGGCACTCAGCCTTCTTTATGGTCCAGCTCTCACAGCCATACATTACTACTGGAAAAACCATAGCTTTGACTATGCGGATCTTTGTCGGCAAGGTGACGTCTCTGCTTTTTAATATGCTATCTAGGCCTGCCATGGCTTTCCTCCCAAGGAGCAAGCGTCTTTTAATTTCATGGCTGCAGTCTCCGTCTG